>NC_092133.1:20873110-25873110 GCF_043159975.1 Macaca nemestrina
GTTGCTGTTTATCAAGGGAGAGCAGATACATCAGTGTCTTCTGACAGAAAAAGTGATCGCCATCAGGATGGTGATGACCACGACGATCCCTAGGATGACGAGCAGGATGCGGTTCTGGATGATTCTAGGAGACAGCAAAGGAGAAAAAACACACACAGATAAGTGGAGGGCCTTCCCACAAATGCCGTCCGAGGCCAGGGTGGCTAATCAAAAGGCAGCTTCGCAGGTGGGGGTGGGGAGCGTGTGCGTGCATGTGCGTGTGCGTGTGCGTGTGCGTGTGTGTGAAGAGAGATCACGCAGCTTTCTGGTTCTACAAACGATCCACGAGAAAACGAAAGACTCCACACGATTGTCACGCTGCCCTCCGAGAAATGCTTACTGCAAAGCGAAGGCGAATCAAATGGCTCTCTGGGCTCAGAATACCATGTAGTCTCTTTAAGCGATCAAGAGCCCTTTGCGAGCTTCTCTTTTTAATTTAAAAGGTGAGACAAGCCTCATTTTTTTGCAGTGTTTCCTGTTAAAGTAAAAGACTCCAAGGAAACACATGTCAGTAAGGTACTTACCTGCATAAAAATACCTGGGGAAAAGTAAAAGAGAGACTAAGGAAGAAAAGGATGGAATTGAGAAGCAAGTGTCAAATGTGCAGCTTAGGCTGTGAAACCGTCATCTGTCACTGGGGCTCACGCTCCGTTACACCAGGAGGAAACGTTACATTTGCTCCATAGCAAAAAAGATGGAAATGAGAAATATACAATGTACTCAAGGTGCCTGTTGTGCATCTGTTGCTGGGCCCTCACCTCCAGGGATTCCACCCTCCCTGGGATCTGGCTGGGCTGCGTGCTGATGGGGAACCAGCAACTCAGAAGGGGGACCAGAGTGGAGACACACGCTCCCAGATGCCTGCAGAGAGCTTCTGATGAGGTTGTTTCATAATTTGTTACCTCATTCGGAGAAAAGAGGTCGAACATCAGAGTGCTTTGTTGAGAGTTTCAAAGGGAACCTAGGTCAAACAGCCGTGCCCACGCTCGCTCTCACAGAGCTGCACGGAAATAGAGACATAGGCTGGCTGGCAGTCTAGCCAGCTATCTGTCCAGCTCAAAACCCCACGGCAAACCCCACCCAGCCCTCCTCCAAATTCCAAGCAGCAAAAGGCCTCCTGCCCTACTCCAGTCTCCAAACACTGGCCATGGGTATTCCATGGGGAGGAGCTGGGGGGGTGAAGCCGGGCCCCCCACGGAACAGAGACCCCACACCCCTACTTTGTATCTTCACACACACAAATATTTGCAGGGTCTCTGCAGCCTTTTCTAGTTCCTAGATGAGTTTATTTCCCGGAAGGATGACATCAGGTTGTAGTTTTAGTAGGATTCCTCCTCACCCGTCCCCTCCTTCTCCAAACCTAAACGGTTGAATGGAAACTGTCATATCAGACCAACCCACTCCCTTGTGGCCCCCTAAAAGGACGAGCTCCTTCTCCTCCTGACAGGTTACAAAATGATCACATTTGCTGACACGTCTTCCGCAAAACTGCCTTCGTGCCTCTGTCCACTCTCCTCGCAGGAGATGAATGGCCCACTTGGTCCTCATTTATCACGCAAGGCTCGGCTAAGATCTGTCTTGTTTAGTTCTTCCCTTCCCCACTAGAAAGTCTGCACTCCGACATTCATTCTTCTGTGATGACAGCTAATTCAGACTTAACAGGCCATACTTACTCAAGAGGCAGGAAGATTCTCTGTCCCCCAAATAAATAAATAAAAACAGGACTTCATGGCTTATTATAGGGAGGCTAATTATGAACACTGATCGGTGCTACTTAGTGGCTCTGTTTAAAACCCAAACTGATTTCTTTCCCCCTTTTCTCTGGAAAGGACAGAAGTCTTCAGAACAGTCCCTACACATCCCATTTGCCCAAGTCACTGTCAAAATCTCTATTTACCACAGTCACCCTCATCAGACTTGCAAAGGAAATCAGCAAAATTGAAACTCAGCAGTGAAACAGATTAAAAGCATGAAAACTCTTTAAAATTCTGCCTACAGTAATCTACAGTAGTGTGTCTCTTGTACAGCTTGGTTGACAACCATTTTATTTGTGGGTTGAGGACCCCAAGGCATCCATGATGCTAATTTAGAAAGGATTAGCTGTGGGTGTTACTTGTTCAATCTGAGGCATGGTAAGAAATATGAATACACAGGAATCCCTAAATCCTCAGCTCTTCCCTAGCCTTCCTAATTGGGCTTCACCCCCTCCCTGGTGCACCCACAGGGCCTGGTGGCTTCCCCTCCACCGCCCGCTTCCAAGGGCCCAACCTGTGTGGACTGGGGCCGTGTGGAATTCACCTCTACCACCCCACACATGGCACAGTTGCTGGCACACAGGCACTCAAGAGAACTGCCCAAAGAGTGATCATGAAAGAATGCAGTCTCTGGTAACTGTAATCTTCCATTCAAAGGACGGTGGAGAAGAAGTCTGTGCAATTAATTTGCAGGAAAATCTCAGGGAGTCTGCGTGGAAAAGGCTAAAGTTCAAAGTTGAAGCAAGCCCCACCAAAGATGACGCCTTCTCAGAGCATGACTGGGTCTTCTCCCCAAGCCAGAGGGAACTCCCTGTGTGCTGGGTGGGGGCGGGGTGTCAGCAGGAAAGGGCATTTGCTTTCAAACCAATTGCCGGCAGACATTTGGGAGGCAGAGTAGATGGGGGTGGGGAAAGAGTTGGAACAGAGAGAGCTCTAAGTAAGCTTGACTGGCTGGGCCGTCCACCCAGCTTTGGACCTCAAAGGAGTTGTGCAAATGTGGTCCCCCTCAGGACCAGAAAAGTGAACTCTCAGGGCATCTGGGTGGATAGGACCGAGCCAGTTTGGAAGGGGGGAATACAGGCTGGCACTGGTGGGCCCCATCTGTGAGGAAGCCTAGTTGCAATCGCAGCCAGGGGCTGCCGGCCCATATTGCTGTAGGCAAAGCAGAAAGGAATGCAGAGTTTGGAGAGAATTAGAAAAACCAGCCAGGCCGAGGGGTTCCCAGCTAGTGAGATGGTGGCGAAGGAACTTGGGGAGAAGCCCAAAGTAACTTCCTCCTAACTTTGGGCAAGCGGGGAGCTTTCTGTTGAACTAGGTCTGCTGCAAGCCGTCTTAATCTCCCTTTTGAAAATGCAAAGTGTGTTTACCCAGTAAATAATTTAAGAAAGAATATACACTTGAAAGAAGACATCCATTGAAACAGCCAGGCTAAATTGCCTCCAGGCAAAAACTTGTGCATTTGCATGCTGCATTCTATTAAATGAGCACACTGTGGCTTTAAAAGAATGCAGAGCCAAAATAAAAGGAATGTGGGCCCGAAACATCAAGGATTCTCCAAGTTTACATTATGAATCACAGTGCTGTTGATACAAGATGAATTAACCATTTACTTTGAGGCTGAACTCACAAAGTACTATTGAAAGTACTGATCCCCATGTGGAACCCAGGGAGCAGTTAATCTTTCCATTGCCAGTCTCCTCCCAGCCTGGAAATGAGCTCCTGCGTGTGGCAGCCGGAATCACAGAAGGCTGGTTCCAGTGCAGGGGACAGGCGCGGCACCTGGCACAGCTCTCTGCTCTTGCTCGAGGAGCCCAGGAATTCCACTGGAGCAGGCATTACGAGTGTTCTCCAATATCCGGTTCTCCTCTACTTCCAGGCATGGATGCACTCACCTTAATGTTAGGCGTGGTCTTGGAACTAGCTTTGGCTAAAGAAATGAGAGCAAAAGTTCTGAGTGTCACTCCCAGGTGGAGGCATCTAACTTCCAGTGTTTGTCTCTCTAGCTGGCTCTTCCTGCGGTTTTGACTGGGGGCGGGGGGGAACTGTATCGTTCCAGAGAGTGCAAGTTACAGGATGGTGGTAACATCTGCCCGGATCCTGCAGTCATCATGTAAAGAGCCACTGTCCTGGAGACACACCTGGACTCCCAGTGGACTTGCGTTGAGCCATTGAGGACTGGGGGTTGTTTTTCACTGCCGAATACCATAAGCTACCCTGAGTGATACGCCACTGTCCGCCTCTCAGACAAGAGGAGGCATCTGGCCAAGCCAAGAGAGGCTCTGGTTTCATGTATTTCAGAAGCCAAGGTATGATGAGGACTGATAAGATTTTTTTTTTTTTCCTTGAAGAACAGGTTTTCAAGAGCTGGGAAACTGACCTCTTGGTCACGACACTTTTCACTGAGGAATCAGGAGCTTCTTCCAGCCAATGCTCCTGTGTATTGATGAGTGATGATACCATGCACGAGGCCTCACCAGGCCTAGCCAGGCGTCTGCTTCCTGTGTATAGCAGATCCACGGTGGCTGCGTTCGTTTCCCTATTCCGCACAGCTGACGCTCCCCCAGCTCCAGGGGTACAGCTGTGACTGAGGCTGCCATGGTCAGTACATTCCATGCCCCTGGCCATGGTAACTGGACCAGGAGCAGGCTTGTGACTGAAGCCCATTCAACAGAGTGGATCTCAGCAACTTTGCTTGAAATGCCAGGTCACCTGGACAGTTTGGTGTGTGGATGTCAGGCTGGATCCACTGCAGCCCTTTTGATTATTGAGGGAAGCCAACCCAAGAAAGAAGCTGACCCACAGTGGGCAGAGAAATAGAACCCCAGTCCTGAAGACAGAGAACTTTAATTTTTAATGTTTTTTTTTTTTTTTTTGAGACGGAGTCATGCTCTGTCTTCAGGCTGGAGTGCAGTGGTGCGATCTCAGCTCACTGCAACCTCCGCCTCCCAGGTAGCTGGGATTATAGCCTCAGCCTCCAGAGTAGCTGGGGTTACAGGCATCTGCCACCACGTCTGGCTAATTTTTGTATTTTTAGTAGAGATGGGATTTCACCACGTTGGCCAGCTTGGTTCCAAACTCCTGACCTCAGGTGATCTGCCCACCTCAGCCTCCCAAAGTGCTGGGATTACAAGTGTGAGCCACCATGCCAGGCCGACAGTGAACTTCCTTTTTTTGTTTTAATCAAACCACCCTTTCTTTGGACTTTAACTTATATGAGAAAATAAACTGACTTTATTTTCCAAAGTCAGTTTGAATTGGGTCTTCTGTTATTTATGACCAAAAAGCATTTTTAGGTTGAGTCACCCTGATTCCAAACCAAGTCCTTGATCTATGACATACGTGCATTCTTCCCTCCTCTTCCAAGAGGCATTTCCTGGCTATGCCCCTCTTGTATTCTCCCATCTCCCTACGCATCTCTCTTTCCAGTACATTGACTACAGTCCCCAGTAAAAAGTGGACCTTCCACAGACCGAATTTCCTTTGTCTTTTGTATCCCTGATGCCTAACACAGAGCTTGGCATAAATGTTCTCAAAAAATGCTTGCTGATGAAGAAATGAGAGACTCTACCTACATGTGCTCAGGGTCACGTGGTTACTGTTCTCCTGATTTCTAAGGGCTGCTTGTAGACAAGCACAGCTTTAGGACTTAGCTGTTAGCCACTGTCCCATTCAGGATGCCAGCAGAGTCCCAACTCTTTTACAAGCCTGTATTCATTAGCTGGAAAGTGGCAAACACTTTACAGGTTCAGAGCCGCATCCTGTACCTGCCTTCCTGCCTGGCCGACTGGCCCTGAATAACGATGCCCCACCTTTGGGGTCTGACAGAACAGTAATTAGCAACCGTGAAAGCATGGGATAAATTCTGAGCAAAGGAGCCCGGATCTGCTTCTCTCTAGGCACTTCCCAAAACATGGGCCAAGGGAAAGCTCTTTACATTCTATATCCAATTCAACGTTAGTATTCACCAGAAAGAAATGAAAACAGGGGTAGGAGAAACAGTTGATCGTCATCTGCCTCAAACACTCACTTTAATTGGAAGGGTTATTTTCAGAGCTGGGGACATGTTTGCCTCTGAGCTAGAGCTGTGTGGTTATCATGCTGCCTACTAATGCCCATCTTGGGTCTTCCATGTCCTGCATCTCTAGGAGGAATCCTCAGCCCCATCCCAAGAATTCAGGGAGGCTGACCCCACTCTGATTCCACAGGCGGGCATAGGACCCAGGCAGGCCCAGCCAATTATAGCTTTCTAGCTCTTGCACTACCCTTGGCTCAAGGACTGGTCTGCCACCCAAGCCAGATGGAGTTCCTCTTGGGATTCTTACTGGAAAATCAGGAAAAAGATACTGTTTTTACTGAGATTGACTGTCAGGACAGTGAGAACCTGGAGCTGCCAAGGACCATTCTTACTACCATACCGGACGAGGCTGCCTGAAAGAAGCCGACACCAGAGGAATGCAGAGCCGAGAGATGAAGAAAAAGAGACGGATTCCTGAAGACATATTTGAACACCTGCTTCCTCTTCCTGCTGTGTGCCTGAAACCTGAAGAGTCACACTCAGCTTCCCAGCTACAGGAGCCAAACAATTCCCCATTGACTGGAGCAAGTATGGTTGGGGATTCTCTCACGTTCTTTTTTTTCTTTTTTGAGACGCAGTCTCGCTTTGTCAACCAGGCTGGAGTGCAGAGGAGCAATCTCAGCTCACTGTAACCTCCACCTCCTGGGTCCAAGTGATTCTCCTGCCTCAGCCTCCTGAGTAGCTGAGATTACAGGTGCTGCCACCAAACCAGGCTAATTTTTGTATTTTTAGGAGAGATGAGGTTTCGCCATGTTGGCCAGGCTGGTCTTGAACTCCTGACCTCAGGTAATCTGCCCACTCAGCCTCCCAAAGTGCTGGGATTACACACATGAGGCACTGTGCCCGGCCTCTCACTTTAAATCATACGGACTGTACTGGATTGAACAGTGTCCCTGCAAATTCATGTCCACCTGGAACCTCAGAAGGTGACCTTATTTGGAAATAGGGTCCTTTTTATTTTTTATTTTTAAGGGACAGAGTCTTGGCCTATTGCCCAGGCTGGAGGGCACTGGTGCAATCATAGCTCACTGCAGCCTTGAACTCTTGGGCTCAAGTGATCCTCCCGCCTCAGCCTCCCAGGTAGCTAGGACTACAGGCATGCACCACTGCACCTGGCTAATTTTTAAATTTTTTGTGCCGGGCGTGGTGGCTCAAGCCTGTAATCCTAGCACTTTGGGAGGCTGAGATGAGCGGATCACGAGGTCAGGAGATCGAGACCATCCTGGCTAACACGGTGAAACTCCGTCTCTACTAAAAAATACAAAAAAAAAAAACAAAAAAAAAAACTAGCTGGGCGAGGTGGCGGGTGCCTATAGTCCCAGCTACTTGGGAGGCTGAGGCAGGAGAATGGTGATCTTATCTTGGGTTTCATGATGACTGTTTTCCATGTCTCCAACTTCTTCCCCATGGCTGCACTGCACGTTTACTGTGGATCTACACTAAGTCCTCCTCCAAAGGACAGGTCAGTCCCAGCCGGGTTCACAGAAGCTTTGCATGCAGCTGTGGGGCTCACAGTCTTTGGGAGCTGTTGATTCTTACATCTCAGAATAAGAATTTCCATTCATGAGCAGAGCAGTTTCCTGAAGTCATGTGAGATAAGGGGACTGAGGGGGCATGTGCCACAACACTCATTTCACAAAACTCCTGCCTCTGGAATAGGCCATTTAAAACAGGAAGAAGGCTAGGTGCAGTGGCTCATGCCTGAAATCCCAGCACTTTGGGAGGCTGAGGCAGGAGGATCGCTTGAGCTTAGGAGTTTGAGACTAGCCTGGGCAACATAAAGAGACCCCCCACCCCTGTGGAAAAAAAAAAAAAAAAAAGGCAGGTGTGGTGGCATGTACTTGTGCTCCCAGCTACTAAGGAGGCTGAGGTAGGAGAATTGCTTAAGCCTGAAGTTGAAATCACAATGAGCCATGATTGCACCGCTGCATTCCAGCCTGGGTGACAGAGCGAGACCCTATCTCAAAAATAAAAAAAAATAAGGCCGGGCACGGTGGCTCACGCCTGCAATCCCAGCACTTTGGGGGGTGGAGGTGGGCAGATCACTTGAGGTCAGGAGTTTGAGACCAGCCTGGCCAACATGGTAAAATCCCATCTGTACTAAAAATATAAAAATTAGCCAGGTGTGGTGGCAAGTGCCTGTAGTCCCAGCTCCTCAGGAGGCAGAGGCAGGAGAATTGCTTGAACCCGGGAGGTGGAAGTTGCAGTGAGTCAAGATCTTGCCACTGTACTCCAGCCTGGGTGACAGAGTGAGACTCCATCTCAAAATAATAATAATAATAATAATAATCATCATCATCATCATCATCATCAAAATAGGAAGAAAACTAGATGCTGTCTCTGGGCCAATCTACCAAGCCATCATCAGCCACTAGTAGCCCCAATTGGCTAACATCAATTTAGGTATAGTCAGTCATCTGAGAGACCTGAGGGACTGGGACACAGGAGGGACGAGTTTTGATGGGCAGGGAGATGAGCACTTTCTCCAGCAAGGAACCAAGGAGCCAGAGCCAGTCCCTGAGCCCTGGCATATCTAGATTAGGTCCTGACTGAGGACTAGAGTCGCTTTGCCCTGTTTTAAAATTTTTGTTAATACTTAGAGCTTAACAGGAATCAGCAAACTCTGTCTGTAGAGGGCCAGACAGTCAGTATATTAGTGTGCTAGGGCTGGCATAACAAAGTCACACAGACTGGGTGGCTTCAACAACAGAAAGTGATTGTCTCCCAGCTCTGGAGGCCGAAGTGCAAGGTCAAGGTGTCGGCAGGGTTGGTTCCCTGAGAGAGCAGTGCAAGGGTCTGATGCATTCCCTCATCTCTGCCTTTGTTTTCACAAGGTGGTATCTCTATGTGAGTGCCTGTGTTCAAGTTTCTCCTTTTAATAAGGACACCGATCACATTGGCTCAGGGGCCCACCCTATTCCCGTACCTCGTCTTAACTAATTGCATTTGCAAAGACATTATTTCCAAATAAAGTCATATTCTGAGGTACTAGAGGTTAGTACTTCGACATATGAATTAAGGTGAGGGGCTGCAATTTAACCCATAACTAAACATTTTAGGCTTTGGGGACTCCACAGTCTGTCACAACTGCTCAGCTTTGTTCTTGTAGTGTAAAGCAGCCAGTGACGTATGTCAATGAATAAGCATGGCTGTGTTCCAATGAAATCTTTATTTACAGACACTGGAATCTGAGTTGTATAATTCTGAATCTGTATAATTTTCACGTGTCAAAAATTCTTCTTTTGAATTTTTTTCAACCATTTAAAAATGTAAAACTACTATTAGCCTGTGGCTAAAACAGGAGGAAGGCTGGATAAGGCCCACTGTCTGTGATTTGACCACTCATGATCTAAAAGCTAAAAGCTACTGGCTGGGCACAGTGGCTCACAACTGAAATCTCCACACATTGGGGAAGCTACGGTGGCAGGATCACTTGAGGGCAGGAATTTGAGACCAGCCTGGGCAACATGGTGAGACTCAAGTCTCTACAAAAAGTAAAAAAAAAAAAAAAAAAGCTGGGCGTGGTGGGGCACACCTTTAGTCCCAGCTACTCTGGAGGCTGAGGTGGGAGGATTGCTTAAGTCCAGGAGTTCAAGGCTGCAGTGACCTGTGATCGCACGACTGCACTCCAGCCTGGGAGACAGAGAAGGACTCTGTCTCAGAAAAAAAAAAAAACAAAACAACATCTAAAATCTACCTAGGGTGGCCCTCCTTGGTTGAAGAATGTGGTGGTCTTGGACAAGGCGTGAGCTGCACAGACAGGTCTGGCAGGTCTGGCTGAAGTCCCTCTGAAGAACAAAGGAAACACAGAGTCCCTGCCCTATGGGAACTTATGGTGTCACAATGAGCAATCAATGAATGACAGAAGCCTCACAACAAAGGCCGCAATTAGAGTAATGCCAGGGCCGGGACAATGTGTTGTGTACCCATAATCCAGTATTTACCTGGGGTGACCTAGAGCAAGTCACCCCATGACATTTGGGTTTCAGTTTCTTCCCAAACAAAATCAGCCAACTCACCAACCACCCCAGGGAGGAAGGAGAGGATTAGCTCATTAAAGATTGTAAAGCACTTTGAAAAGCTCTTTACATGTGTGCAGTTGGCAAATCATTCTGTAAAAGGAGATGGTATTTCAGGAAAGGTGAGAGGCACTGGTTGTCAGAGGCTGGAGAAGCTGCCTAGGAAACTTCCAGTGGCTGGATGGGAAGGTGGAGGCAGTAATCCAGGAAGCTGCTGCTTCCCAAGCCTTCCAGGCTTCTGGTTCCCACAGGCTGGTATCCATCTGGGCCTCATGCTGACAGTCTCCCGAGCACAGCCGAGCCTTCTCTCCCACAAACATCAAAAGGGAGGGGAGGGCATCGCATTGGCTGGCTCAGGGATACCTTCCCAGCCTGGGAAGGCAGCCAACAAGTACCTGTCAGAGCCCACTGATAAGTCTGATGGGTTTTGATCAGTAATGTGTAGTTACATTGCACTCTATGTTGCCAAATGTGTACCTCAAATTTCAGCCTGGGCACCATGGCCACTGCCATTCTTAAATATGGACTTGACAATGGCAGGGGGCCTGCAGAGTGGCTTTGCTGGCTGCAGACTCCCAGATAGGATCAAGGCAGCTCGCTTCAATCAAAGGGCTTGGAAAGAACTTGAAGAGAATTAAATAAGGATGTTCTAGAAATGTAAGGTATATTTAACTCCTCACATGTCTGTAGATGGCTAGAGCTGGAAAAGGCCTCCACGCCCTAGTCTAAATTCTTCATTTTGTTTTTTTTTTTTTTTTTTTTTTTTTTTTTTTTTGAGACGGAGTCTTGCTCTGTAGCCCGGGCTGGAGTGCAGTGGCCGGATCTCAGCTCACTGCAAGCTCCGCCTCCCGAGTTTACGCCATTCTCCTGCCTCAGCCTCCGGAGTAGCTGGGACTACAGGCGCCCGCCACCTCGCCCGGCTAGTTTTTTGTATTTTTAGTAGAGACGGGGTTTCACGGTGTTAGCCAGGATGGTCTCGATCTCCTGACCTCGTGATCCGCCCGTCTCGGCCTCCCAAAGTGCTGGGATTACAGGCTTGAGCCACCGCGCCCGGCCTTGTTTTATTTTTTTAGAGACAGGGTCTCACTCTGTTGCCCAGGCTGGTGTGCAGTGGCACAATCACAGCTCACTGCAGCCTTCACCTCCTGGGCTCGAGTGATCCTCCTACCTCAGCCTCCTGAGTAGCTGGGATCACAGGTGCACATCACCACATCTGGCTTAGATTCTTCATTTTAGAGTTGAGGACACTGAGTTCCTGAGAGGGGAAGATATGTGCCCAGGGTCAGCTACCTGGGGCACAGCCAGGTCTTCCGGCCCCAGGCCCACTCTTGTTTCACTATCACACTCTTTCTCATTCAAGTGGTCACTGCCTCTCACGGTGTCTGTATGTGACAGCAACTCAAACCCATCAGTGGCCCCACCTCTTCATAAGCCCAACCCAAACCCACTTCTCTCTAAAATGAAGAAGGAAGCTGGGCGTGGTGGCTCATGCCTGTAATCTCAGCACTTTGGGAGGCCAAGGTGGGTGGGTCACTTGAGATCAGGAGTTTGAGACCAGCCTGACCAACATGGTGAAACTCCATCTCTACTAAAAATACAAAATTAGCTGGGCGTGGTGGCAGATGCCTGTAACCCCAGCTACTTGGGAGGCTGAGGCAGGAGAATCGCTTGAACCTAGGAGCCAGAGGTTGTAGTGAGCCGAGATTGAACCATTGCACTCCAGCCTGAGCGACAAGAGTGAAACTCCATCTCAAAAAATAAATAAAATAAAATAAAAAGAAGAGGGGGCATGGGATGACTGGGAAAAGTGGCCCCCAACTCCAGGCCAAGGCTGAAGTGGGAAAAGAAGAGTAACATTAGAAGGAAGCTTTTTTCTTAAACCCAAGATTACTCAATTTCGAGGCTGCCCTTTTCTCTGAGAATATGCCCTTTCCACTGTTTCAGTGTCAAAATGTCCCTTGTTTTATGGAGTGATGACGAGTGTAGATGGCAGGGTTTTTCCCCAGTGTCCTTCTTTGGACATTGGAAATGTACTCTCCCTTGGAAATTACTCTCTCTTACTTGGCAAAATAAATAGTGGACAATCTTCCAATAGGCCTGTGCTTAAAAAAAACAAAAAGGTCAATTCCAAGAAATCTGAACGTCTGTAAAGCATGGGGCTAGAAATTCCCACCCAGCAGTACTCTTTGGTGATTATTCTAGAGAATGCGGCTGCAACAACATCCGCTGCAGTGAGGACAGCTGCAGCCATGGCACCAGGGATGCCTGCATGAGCAGCTCAGGTTGGCTGGGCTTTACTCTGGGCCAGGCGTTGTTCTGGCATTTTATACACTGTGCCTGAACCCTCACCACAACCCTATGAGCTGGGGCCTATTATCATCCCCATTTTTACAGAGGAGGTAACCGAAGCCTCAACCCACTTTTCCAGCCACATCTTCTACCGCTGTACCGCACACAGATCATTATTTATATAACCGTGTGTCTTAGAATCTTTACTAGATCCTTCTTGGTTCTTTGATGGAAGAGTCTTGGCTATCTTTACATTGTTTTCTATAGACACAGTCACTGAGTACACAAACTTATTTTTACGTTTATTTTTTGAGACAAGGTCCCTGCTCCCAGGCTGGAGTGCAGTGGTACTGCCCACCACAGCCTCAACCTCCCGGGCTCGAGTGATCTGCCTCAGCCTCCCGAATAGCTGGGACCACAGGTGCACGCCACTATGCCTGGCTAATTTACAAAAGTTTTTAGTAGAGATGCGTCTCCCTATGTTACCCAGGCTGGTCTCAAATTCCTGGGCTCCAGTGATCCTCCTGCCTTGGCCTCCCAAAGTGCTGGGATCACAGGTGCGAGCCACCACACCCAGCTGCAAGTTTATTTTTGTTGGTAGTGCAGGGCACTGATTAACCAAAGTCAGTCAATTCTTCACTCAGTGCCTAATGTAAATACGCAGTACATTACTAAGGTAATATTCATTTTATTCTGCAGCATATTTCATCAGCTTTCTTCAATCACTGGCACATTGCCTGTCTCCTTTCAGCCTTTTAAGGGGCTTACTTTATCTCTTCTAGGTAAACGTGTGATCACCTGATCCCTCACCAAAGAGTCTGAGACCTGATCACCTGATCCCTCACCAGAGTCTGAGATAGAAAGAATGGCAAGTGTTCTCTGGGAGCTGCCAATGACCTTGTAACACACGATTTTTTATTTTTAGGTGAGGGGATACACTATAGAAAGATTCAGGTCTGCTGAAGATTTATTGTAGTGGATCTGTTGGAACAGAGTTCTAGGCAGAAAGAAAATCAGATGGAAGAACTAGCTAGGCTCACTGTGCGAATCCGGGAAAGGACTACAGGTCCTTGAGTTTCCCCATCCATGAAATGGTAATAAAGGAAGCTCTCCCAAGTATCTTCCGCAAGGTTTGTGAAGATCTATATAACTTCTGGACAGACTTAAAAAGAAAGTACCTTTTCTGGTTTATTGCATACAAGATGTCATTGAATTTTTACAACTATCCTCATGTATTAGGACCTAGATCTGATGGCTCAGGCCTACCCAGGGAAAAGGCCAGGCCCACTCCAGAGGTGGCCCTGAAAGTTCTCAGCCCAGGGCAGACGTGATTGGTGTGTGGGCCAGGATGACCCCTCCGCAACCCCCAGCTTTAGGTACTCCTTATCTTCCCACTTCCTGCTGGCCATCCTGGGAAAATCTGCTTGAGAAGGTTCTCCACCTCCACTGAGTCCTGACCCTTTATTGAGATGCAAACTTCCTGCCCTCCTGAACTAGTAACCCACCAAGCTCTTTCCTGCATGAAGGTCCCTCATCCTTTTCAGCCTCCAGAGAAACCACAGACTACATTCGGGTGAAGGTTGAGCAACCACCCTCATTTTTGGAGCCAAATTGCTTGGATTCAAATCTAGGATCTACCACACACCAGTTGTGCAGCATTGGTTAAGTTACTGCATTCCTTCTCTGAGATGACATCCTCTTGACTGTTTTAGTGTGAAAATGAAAATGTCCTTTATGCAGTGAGAGTAGGAGAAGATGTCCCAGTGTCTTTTCTTGGACATTAGAAATGTAGTCTCTCATTGGAAATTACTCTTTCTTACTTGGCAAAATAAAGAGTGAACAATCTACCATCAGGTCTCTATGAAAGAAAACAGTACCAATACAAGGAATTGGCGCGCTCCAAAGAGCCAATGCTGTGCTTTCCCTATATTGGTAAAATGGGGCTAATAATAGCAGCATTCTGTTAATGAATTACATTAATAAATAAATGGCTTAATTCAATGTGAAGTGCTTATATCAGTGCCTGGCCAATGGTAATTGCTCAATAAATAACTATAGGAACTATTATTACTCCACTCCTATCATACTCACCATCTCCCCACATTAGTTCTTGAAACTCCTCCTTGTCTGGCTGTACCCCCTCATGCAGGCAGCCTCCTGCTTTAGGTGCCTTGCTCTGAAAGCCTACAAATCCCTCCTCAGATTCCTGCAGATGACCAGGGCTCCACAGGGCACATCTGGTCTTAGTCCTGATCAGCTTGGATTGTCCGGTCCAGGCTGAGCTACTCGCCTGGAATCCCTGCCTTCAGCTCCTCTGTGGCTCCGTGAGCTTCCCTGGGGATACTCCCTGACGGCCAAGATGCCTCTCCTGGAACATACTGGTGAAGACTCGGCTGCCTTAGCTTTTGTGATGGGCTTTATTTTCCCTAAGATCTGACATTCGATACTTACCACTTAATAGTCATTTATTTAACACCTTTTTCTTTCCTGATGTCAGAAAGGAAAAACATTCTGGCAGAGGCTTATCAGCCACCTGCATCTCTGTCAACTCTTGAGGGATGTGGTTACGTTTTCTAGATCCTAACATCATAACTCTCTCTCTCTCTCTGGGCTCCAGGGACACTGCTCGTTGCCTAGTCCCCCCAGCCCAGGTGGAGGGGTGTCCTGCTGTGGCTAAGCCCTGGGCTGCCCTGTTTTCTTAGTTGGACATTGAATGAGACCCCTGCAGAGTGTGTGCTGTCTGTTCAAACTTGTGATATCTCCTTCATAATCTTACACTGACTTCACATACCCCAAAGCAGCATTAATCAGATCTGAGCAGGTGAACTCTGGGTTAAGAACGCCTCCCCGCAAGGCTCATTAACGATAAGCAGGATGATTGACTCATAGTTCTTAGGCTGGGAGGAGGGTGGGGTGGGGTAACGATCAGATAACAGAGCCCCCAGGTTTGTGCAGGTGAAGCCACATCACCTGCCAGCCTGGGAAGGCGTATCCTTCTCTCTAACCAAGGAAGAAAGTGCTGTGAGGGTGGGGGAGATCCAGTCCACAGGCTGTGGGCATCAGGGGCAGGGACTGGGAGAACGGGGGCACCGGCCCTTTTTCTAAAGCGAGGGGCTGCTGCTGACTGCTGCTGGGACTGAGACCTTCTGATTTGCCAAGATAAGCCAGAAATGGTGTTCTCTTTGTGAAATCTCCCAAGTTTTAAATGTTGGCAACTAAGTCAAAGTTTTCCAAAACATTGGATGGCCAAAGAAAGCACATCTGTGGGGTAGACTCACCCTGTGGGCCTTCAGTCTGCGACCTCTGACTAGTTATTAAGGAAGAAATTAAAAGGAAGAGGGAGTGGTGGTGAGCGCACCCCTGCCTGACCCTCCTGGAGACTCCCTCGGAGGCGGGAAAAGCCCAGCCCTCCTGACCCCGCGGCTCGCAGAAGCCTGAAGTTCAGCCTCTGTGGCAGCATCAATAACCAGGGTCTACCCTGAGATCATCCAACTTAGCCCATAACCGATTCCTAACCGTGGAGTCAAAGGCCAGGGAAGGGTCAACAGGAGCCAGAAACCAGCTTGTGCGTGCCTCATGGACTCTCACGAGAAGCATAAGCAGAGGTCAGGGCTGGACCGCACATCTGCAGCCCCCTGACCTTGGCATGGTCTGCAGCACGTGGCTGGAGAAGCCCAGCTGGTGACTCTCGGGGAGGATGGTGTGCATTTCCTATGCAGCGTGTTAGAGGTCAGGAGGCCTGGAATGGGAAAGCCAGAGGTCTCTCTTGGAGGGTGAGGAGCAAAGGCAGCCTTGTAGGGTTGCCTCTACCTACAATTTGCTGTGTGATCTTAGGGAGAACAAATAGTGCCTCAGTTTATCCATCTTTAAAATGGCAGTAAACGTATGAGAATCCAGCACCCTTGAGGATGGGCACCAAGAACCGTATTTGGGGACTTGACAAAGACAAAGAAAACTAGTTGCCAAGGAGTAGTGTGGCCTTTGATCCTTTGATCACTCTCTCAGGTCCTGTATTTGGCAGCAATGAGTAGGAAAATCACCCATGAATTAGGAGGGATCTTCATACAGACTAAGTCAAAAGGCAGCCTGCGTCTTGCAAAGAGAGAGTGAACTTTCACTCTGTCATTCTTTGGGGACCCTCCCTTCAAGCTCCCTGGCCTTAATTTTCACAGATGATGGTGATATCTGACCCTCTAACTGGCTACGAGACAACACGATGGCCCTTAAGTACCAATAATAAGGCGTTTCCACTCCAGGTCCTCAGCAAAGGGAACAACCTGAAATTCTCTCCTATGGAAGATGTGTTGAAAGACCAGCTGAGAGACAGTGTTGGCTGAGGAGCCGAGTGAACTGGGGTCCACCTCTCCTGCTGGAGGCTCTGAGGTCAACCCTGGAGCAGCTGAGCCCTCTGAGTGTCCCATCTGCACAGCGTTGCTTTGGTTCACAGCTGCACTGACCTAACACCGCCAGCCTGAGGAAAGGAGGACGGTCAGAGCGCCCTGCAGGGCTCACTGTCCTCCCTGGAAGGATGCTTTGGAGCCTGGTGTTTACTAACCTGCACAGTGTGTGTCCCTGTGAAGAGGTCCCACGAGAAAGTGTTGTTTGTCATCAGAGTAGGGGAAAAAGCTGAGTTTCTATCTCACAGATACTGACTCACGTAGCTGAAACCATTGCCCTCTCCAAGTCGGCTGCCAGAACGTCCAGAGAGAAACCTGTGGGCCACCTCTTACAAATGTATAGGCGATTCCGCAGTTTGTGTACTGGCCTCCCCATTACTTCATTTTGTAAATATTCAATCTTATTGTCTTGCGTATATTTAGGTAAATGCTCTAATTCCTTTTGGGACCAAGACAGGTTCCTACACAGGCACTGAAGAGGTGAGAAAACAAACAGACAAAAAAATCATCACGTCATCACAGATTGGCTACTTTAATGATTCTGCCTTTAGTTTCCCTCCTGTCCCCCAAAATTCTGTATCATATGACACTTGGAATGTGAGTTTTCACATTTACTAAAACAATAGGATATCTTATTATTATTATTATTTTCTTGAATTTCCTTTCATGGCCAGCATAGAGAGGTTTCTAGAATGAACCCAAACTTGGGACTTGGGGCCCCTGGGCTCCTCCTGTAGCCAGCTGCAGTGGATTTTGGGTCCTCTTTGCTGGGGGGATTTACAGCAATTGTCTTAACGACATGGACCGCTTTTGTGAAAGCTGCAGGCGTTCCCAGCAAATGTTGGCTGCAAATACACTAGCCGGGATGTTGCCACGGTCACGGCCCTTCCTCGAACAATCTAAAGCATATTTCTCTCTGTATATATTTGTTTTTTTAGATGCTTTAAAGCCTGGAAAACAATCATAGCTGAGGCCATTTCTGAGATGGCACTAAAAGAACCTACTCGGAGACAGATAAAAATAATGAGAATCTTTCTGTCAGGAAAGATTTAGAAAATATCACTGGCATTATTAAAATTTAATTTTTTACTCCGCTTTTTGGTTCCCCTTTCCAGTGATAATGAGCAGGACTGCACACCTCCGCCTTGCTAGTACTTGTTTTGTGCAATAAATTCAGCCTTCCAGTCTGAAGACATTTCAGACAACAGTTTTGACTGCTATAGGCTTATTTTTTACCCTGTGCTATGCTTTGAGTCTTCCTATAAAAACCAGTTCATGAGATAATTTTCCACAAGGCCAGTGGAACTAATAAAAATCAATTTTGCCCAACTGGTTCAGAGAAATCTTGGGAATAGCCAAGGCAGAACTGCAGAAAGGGGGAAAAAAAAGGATCAATGTATTCACTAATGGTTTACTTGATAGAGAACTATCAAATTAGCTGACAGGAGATGCTTGGCTGTAGGAAATTTCCTTTCAGCCTAAACAGAATGCCTTTTACGGGCCCAGGAAGAACATTTCCCTCCCAGGGGTTGAAGATACTCTAGTAGAGTGATTCTTTCAAGGACTTGCCCACACCAGGGCCAACCTGGGGCCTGACAGATGGTGGGCTCTGCTTGTCCAGAACCTCTTTTATATGAGAGGAAGCAGTTTTGTGAAGAGGTGGGCTGCATTTTACTTGAATTGTTCCTAGACCACGAGATCAGTGAGTTGGGAATTCATCAGTTCACTTGGATGTCTTAGGTTCTTGAGACCTTCTCACACCCCCCTGCAGACCCATGACAGTTTTCTTTCTGTTTTTTTTTTTTGATGGAGTCTTGCTTTGTCGCCCAGGCTGGACTGCAGTGGTGCAATCTTGGATCACTGCAACCTTGGCCTCCAGAGTTCAAGTGATTCTCCTGCCTCAGCCTCCCGAGTAGCTGGGATTACAGGTGTCTGCCACTATGCCTGGCTAAGTTTTTTGAAAATATTTTTTAGTAGAGTCAGGGTTTCATCATGTTGGCCAGGCTGGTCTCGAACTCCTGACCTCAGGTGATCTGCTCACCTTGGCCTCTCAAAGTGCTGGGATTACAGGGGGGAGCCACCGCGTGTCACCCCGTGACAGCTTTTTGATCCCTCATATTGGCTTCTTGGCAATCCAAGTGGGATTTCAAGGGGGCACCTCTTTGATAATCAGAACACAAGCCTTAACTGTCGCCTAGCTTTCATTAGTTCAAAACACTGATTGAACTAATGGCAAGTCTTTGCACAGAAAGAAATTATAATTCATAATAAGATATTCTCATTATATATATACTAATGATTATTTAAAATAATGCTAAACTAAAAATTCAGTATATTGGATAAAAGAAACATAATAGATTATTTTATTCACAGTGTTATAAGAGAGTAAGAGGGGGCCGGGTGCAGTGGCTCATGCCTGTAATCCAGCACTTTGGGAGGCCAAGGCGGGCAGATCACCTGAGGTCAGGAGTTAGTTAGAGACCAGCCTGGCCAACATATAGTGAAACTCTGTCTCTACTAAAAATACAAAAATTAGCTGGGCGTGGTGGCGCACGCCTGTAGGTCTCAGCTACTTGGGAAGCTGAGGCAGGAGAATTGCTTGAACCTGGGAGGTGGAGGTTACAGTAAGCTGAGATCGCACCAATGCACTCCAGCCTGGGTGACAGAGTGAGACTCTGTCTCTCAGGAAAAAAAAAAAAGTAATAGGGAATGTGTAGGAGAAAAAAGAACAAGGGTAAAACATACAATTTTTTTTTTAGTGATTTCTACTATCCTAAGTCCTTCACTCAAAGTTTTTAATTTAATTCTCATAACAAATCCATGGCAAAGGTGTCACTGTTCCCATTTTCCAGAGGAGGAAACTGAGGCTTAGAGAGTTAAACTATCCAAGATCACACGGCTAGCTGGTGGAAAAGCTGGTATTTGAAATCGGATCTGATGTCAAAGACCACATGCAATACAATGGTGAGGAAAATAACAAGTCACAGAACGTCTTGCTTCCTAGCTCTAGTTCCAAGCGGCTGTAATGCCAGGTGAGTCACTTTGCATTTATGATTAAAGTCAGGGACAACAACATCTGTCCTTTTTTCCTACCTCATGGGTTCTTGTGATGCTCGAATTAGATTGCATGTGTAAAAGCAGAGAAAACACAATGTTCTCCTCAAAGGAATACGGTAATATGATAATATTTCATATATTATCGGTGAGTTGAGAGTTGTTACAAATGCTATCTGGGTACTGATAATTTTCAAATAAAAGCTTATACAAGAGTAGAATTATTACTAAGACTATATGGAACAAATTTGTTCTTGATGATTCAGAAAGTTTAACAGAATCTGACCCCACCCTAGTCATCATTAGGATGACCAATTTTCTTGCTCATAATATATTATGTAAAAAGCAAGTGTTACAAGTAGTATGCATAGTATGATCTCAATTTTGCAAAAACTACATATATAAATGTAAAACAGAAATTGGAAGGATATACACTGAAATGTAAATAATGATTGTGTCTAGGTGTTGGGATCATAATTTTAATTTTTTATTTATTATTTTATTTATTTATTATTATTTTTTAGAGGTGGAGTCTCACTCTGTTGCCCAGGCTGGAGTGCAACAGTGTGATTATAGCTCATTGCAACCTCAATCTCCTGGGCCAAGCAGTCCTCCCACCTCAGCCTCCTAAGTAGCTGGGACCACAGGCATGCATCACCACACCTGGCTAATTTATTTTTTGTAGTGATGGGGTCTTATTATACTGCCCAGGCTGGTCTTATTATACTGCCCAGGCTGGTCTCCTGGCCTCAAGTGATCTTCCCACCTAGCTTCCCACAGTGCTGGGATTACAGGTATGAGCCACTGTGCCTGATCAGGATCATGATTTTAAAAAAATCTCTGATTTTTTGCATTTTACAATTTTTTTTTTTGCATTTTGCATTTTGATTTGAATTTTGCAAATTTTGGAGTAATAAATATGTACTATTTTTATAATCAGAAAATATGATCCAGCCCCCTTTTCTCCACAATATAAAAACATCACCTTTTTCCTTGGATAAAATTGCAAAATAAATTCTGAGCTTTGTGGTTGTTTGAGTTCTGGTGAAATAAAAGTTTATGTGGAATACATTTAGAACTTAAAAAGTGAGGGGTGAGGGGTGTGGGCACTTCATCTTCTTTATACTGGTCAGACTCAGTCGGTTGAGGGTTTTTGCCAACACAGCTTGACTGCAAACCATCAGAGGTCAAAAAGCAGGAGAGTACACGGAGCTCCTGGGGAGAAAAACCTCATTCCTGCAACTGCAATGATGTCGTATAACATCAGCACCTAGTCTGATTCTAGAACAGTCTGATGGTTTGCATGGTGGCCTTAGAAGCAGAGCCTTGCCTCCTATCAGAGCACACAATCAGAAGCATAGCAGAAAAGCACCACCCTGTTCGTAAAAACAAGGCCCAGTTCAGAGTTCAAGCAGTGCCACCAAGAAAGCTATTTTTAAGTATCTAATTGCATTTGTAGCATCTGGCATTTTGCACACTTCATTTTTATGACTTCAGCATGATACATGTTCCGCAAGACAAACAAACAAAAGAGAGATTAAGTGTGGTACATTGGAGTCATGTGGAATATTCCCAGTATCGAAACATTATAATATGCCCTAGAGATTATTCCAGGGCCAAGTAAAACATTACCCAATGTATAGAACCTTGGAATGGGGAATACTTAGCAGTGCAGGAGAACGGGAATTTACTTCATTTATTAGGCCAGTATACAGCCTCAGATGCTAACATGCACTGATAGGCAATGCCAACATTTCAACTTGAATCAAGGCTAGAGCCCATAACATCGACACTTTGCCTTTCAGCAGAAGATCACAAACAGCACAAATCTGGGTTTCTTGTACTAATTGGGGAGGTTTTCTAATTTGCTTATGATATCTGCCTCATGTCGAGCTAATCTTCCTCTGGTTACCTCCTAACGCTGTCTGAAATAATCCGCTTACTCCTGGTCTGTCCACAGCACTTTATATCAAATAACACTGGCTTCCTTAACACAGCCACAGCAAAAGGCAGCCTCAGCCCCAGCCCTGTGCTTCCACTTCACCGAGTGTGCGACAGTTACTGCTGATGCCTGTAACAGAGCCAGGCGAGGCAAGGAACAAGAGTGCATCATAGGCTTTTGAGTAAGTGAGATTGATGATGAAGTATGTGCTAAACAGCACCAATTAACAACTGAAAGCATAATCTGATAAGCATTTTGAAAAGACTGAGACATAACTTTGCTTTCTCAGACAGGCAGGCAAAATATTTCAGGGTGTTGAGCAGCCTATGTAATTATCACTATCAACATCCAAACTCAGTTCAAAAAAACTTTTTTTTTCTAAATACAGTCCCCACCCTTCCCCTCTTTTAAAAGGCTCATGTAAACATTCACTGACACAGCCAGGAGGCTTCATTGATACGGGCTGGCAATACCACTTTAGTAGTATCATTGCCGTATCTTGACTCGGTTTTTATGAGTTAGGTTTTTGAAGAGTTCTGGGGAAGGAAATGTTGTAATTTTCATAAAAGAGAATAACTCACAATTCCAATGCTCATAAAACGTGTGTGTAGGGGTGATTATGCATTATGCCAACAAACAAAGCAGCATTGGGCTGGAGTGATGATTTGGGGAAGAGTGTGGTATCAAGGTGACAGCCAGGCTCGGGTCCCAGGTGGGCTACTGGGCTGTGTGACCTCAGGCACACTGTGTGACCACACTGCTTCTGGGCCCTCATTTCCTGATCTACAAAGCATGGGATGTTGGGCACATAAGGACTGGGGGATTTCTAAGACTCCTTCTAACACTAAGAATCTATAGGGTTTTGTTTGTTTGTTTGTTTTTTGGAGACAGATTCTGGCACTGTTGCCCAGGCTGGAGTATTGCGGCGCGATCTCGGCTCACTGCAACCTCTGCCTCCCGGGTTCACACGATTCTCCTGCCTCAGCCTCCTGAGTAGCTGGGATTACAGGTGCACACTACCACATCTAGCTAATTTTTTGCATGTTTAGTAGAGACAGGGTTTCAGTATGTTGGCTAGATTGGTCTCGAACTCCTGACTTTGTGATACGCCCGCCTTGGTCTCCCAAAGTGGTGGGATTACAGGCGTGAGCTACCGCGCCCGGCCGAGTCTACAGTTTTTAATTGAAAGGTTCTTATTCCTTTCCTCTAAATGTATTTATTCTAAATACGCAATCCCAGCATCTCTTTTCCCCTTCTATGCACCACATCATATTTGAAAGCGTTTCCCTCATATTTTAGGAAGCTACAGAAGGGGGAAAAAAAGTTATATTGTTTAATCCTACTTTATAGGAGTTTGCTTTTTTATTAGAGAACAGACCCAGAAGAGTGATCAGTAAGCTATACGTACCCAAAGTGAGGGGGTGCTGTGGGGGCAAGAAAAAAAGAGGCCGCCTTCAAGCGCCTTGTGGAAATGTATAAAACAAGCAGCGAGATAGTCCTTTGCCAAACACTGTCATAAATTTTTTATTTGGCAGCTAACATTCTCACTAGTTTTCTTGGCAGCAATTGGGACCTTTAGCAATAAAGGTGCAGAAGAAAAATACCTTGTTTAGGGATGTTTTCAACACTTTCTGGGATTTTTCAGAACTTCTGCCTGCAGCACATTTTTACAACTATAGTCTCCAATCACCTGATGAGTGGGTGGTGGGGTTTAAACTTTTTTCTTCTTTTAAAAAAGAATATATAGAGAGAAAGTGAACAAGCAGTGCTACCCCCCTCTGGCCTTTTGCTGAGCATGTCTTTCTTATTTTTTGTGGTACGTATTTCTGATAGCCAAGTGCTTAGTCTTCTCTGTCTAGACAAAAAACTGAAAATAATATCAGAATGTACCTTTTGTTGCTCCTGATACTATCTATATTGTATTCCCAGATGACAGAGATAAATGAAAGTGAAACAAGCTGATGACTAGGGCATTTTTCTTTAACAGTTCCGCCAAAAACAGGTCCCACCTGTTGCCTTTGGGTCAGCTAATGGGCCAAGAGCTGCCTGGATTCAAAGCTGATGGGAGCACACACAGACGGAATCCTGGCAGTTACACCCTGATGGTGGAAGGAATGAAACAAGAGTATGCAGAGCTGGTCACTGCCATATTGGAGAACCTCAAGCACCAAATGCTCTTTGAGGAGGGGTTTTTGGGATTCTGGGGAGTAGAGACCCAAATCCACAAAGATGAGGTCTTTCATTGCAAGGGTATCCTAAACACTTTCTACAAACACATTCTACAGACTAGCAAAAATCCTCCTACCAGGGGACTTCCAACTAAGAGTGAAGAGGTCGGCAAATTCACAAAACAAGTATAAAACTGGCGAATGGACCAAAAAAATAAAAAATTAAAAATAAATTAAAAAAAAAAAACCCTTTTAGTGATCTGGATAATTATCAAAGGCAAAAAACAAATTGAGAAGTGCTCATTCATAGAAAACTGGCAGAATTTTGGGTAAGAACAACCCCACCTCACCCCTAAGCTTAGTTGGCTAGAATGATGGTTTTACCAGGGTGGGGCTGCCAGAGGAGGCTGACTTGATTTGGAGCAGAGGGCGAAACCCAGGCCCAGCAGCATTGTCAATAAAAGTAGCAAACTCGGTAGGACAATGAATGGTGAAAACCCACAGCTCTGCTCGCCTGAAGTTACAGTCCTAGTTGGGGAGGGTAACAGACCAACCAAAAATGTGATGGGGAGATCCTGGAAATGAAAGAGCCACAGAAGTGCTAGATAAGCTCTCCATGCATCTCTTATGGAGTGGGAAAGTATATGCATGTGCTGGGAAGGCCTGAGAGACACCAGTGAGAAGCCAAAGCCAAAGCAGGCTTGGGAACTGGCTGAACTTTGAATGTGCGCTGCAACCCACACACAAATCACTGCAGAGGATGGAAGCCTTATGGGTTCGAGGTTTTTGAACACAATCTCTGCCCAGTCATTGGCTGACCACTAAGCTATGCAGACGAAGGGGCAACCCCTAGGAAACCAGCCTCATAAAATAAAGATAAGACTTGGAAAAAAAAAAAAAAAGGAACAACTGAGCAGACTGCAGGGGAGACAGATTGTACAGATTACATTCAAGAAAGCTACTTAAAAATACTAGACTCTTGTGTTGCTACAATATATTATCAAAACGTCCCATTTTCAACAAAAAATGACACGATAACAATAAAAAAAAAAAAGGAAAGGAAAAAAAAGTGTGATCTATATATTCAGGGGAAAAAAGCAGTCAATAGAAACTGACTCTGAGTGGCTCTGATGTTAGATTTAGCAAAGAATCCCAAGCAGCTATTAGAAATATGTCCAGAGAATTAAAGAAAATTATGCTTAAAGAATTAGAAGAAATTATGATGACAGTGCCTCAAAAAACAGGAAATCTGAACAGAGAAAGAGAAATTATAAAAAAAGAGCCAAATGGAAATTCTACAGTTGAATATACAGTAAATGGAATGAAGAGGAATTATGGACTTGAAAATCTGTCTAAAGAAATTGTCCAATCTGAAGAAGAAAAAGGAAAAATGACTGATGAAAAATGAACAGGGCTTCAGAGACCTGTGTGTCAATATCAAGCATACCAACATATGTGTAATGGGAATCCAAGAACAGGAGAGAGAAGCAGCAGATAAATATACTGGTAGAAATGATGGCTGACAGCTAAACTCTTGAAAATAGCAAGACAAAAATGACTCATCATGCACAGGCAAATAATATGACTAATGGCTGACTTCTCATCAGAAACAATGGAAGAGAAGACAGTGGAATGACATATTCTAAGTGCCAAAAAGGGTGAGGTGGGGGGACTTATCAACCAAGAATTCTATATCCAGCAATACTATCCACTAAAAGTGAAGGTGATATAAAGACTTTTCTAGATAAAGAATAAGAGAATGTTTTGTTAGTAGACTTGCCGTACAAAAAATACTAAATAAAGTCCTTCAGGCTGAAAGAAATTATGCTAGATGGTCATTCAAATCCACAGAAGGAAATAAGAACACTGGAAATGGTAAATATGTAGGCAAATATAAAAGACTGTATAAATACATATATTTTTCTTCTCATCCCTTAATTTCTTTAAAAACTATTAGATTGCATAGCACTCATTATAATTTTGTATTGTTGGGTTTATATCATGTGTAGATATGATCATCATAGTCATATCTATATATATCAAAGGAAGAGGGAGGAAGTTGGTTATTTTGGAAAAACACTGCCGCATTTTATTAGAATTAAGTCAGTGTCAACCTAAAGTAGATTATGAAAAGTCAGAAGATACAATTCCTAGAGCAAAGACTGAGAACACTTAAAAATGTAATAAAAAAATCAATACATGAATTAAAATGGCATACAAAAATATCTATTTTTAAAAAGGAGGCAGAAAAGAAGAAACAGAGGAACAAAAAGACACAAGGATATAGAAAACAAATAGCAAAATGGCAGACATAAATTCAACAGGACAAAAAAAAAGCACATGTTAAATGTTAATGGACTAAATGTTAACATGTACATGTTAAAGGATTAAACACTCCAGTCAAACAGCAGAGATTGTTAGACTGGATATAAAAGACCCAACTTTATCCTGTCTGTAAGAGACACATTTCAGATTAAAAAGCACATAGAGGTTGAAAGTTAAAAGATGAAAAAATATATGCAAACAGTAACTATAAGGAGTGAGAGTGTCTATATTAATATCCGACACATGGCTTTTAAGACAAATAGTCTTAGGAACAAAAAAGGATGTTTCACAGATACAAGAGACTCAATGTACTGAGACATTATAATGATGATAAACATACACACCTAATAACCAAGTCTTGAAAAACATGAAGTAAAAACTGATAGACAAAAGGAGAATACAAAGTTCAACAATTATACTTGGAGATTTCAATACCCTATTCTCAATAACTGATAGAATAACTAGACAGAAAATCAGCAAGGCTATAGAAGACTAGATAGACTAGATATAGAAATCAACATTTATAGAACATGCATAGACCATATATAGGCCATAAAATAAGTCTCAATAATTTATTATTAAATATTAATTTATTATTAAAAACATTGAAATAATAAAAAATATGTTCTCTAATCACACGACTGAATTAGAAATCAATAATAGAGAGTAATTTGGTGGCCAGGCACTGTGGCTCACGCCTGTAATCCAGCACTGTGGGATTCAGTGGATCACTTGAGGTCAGGAGTTCGAGGACAGCCTGGCCAACATGGTGAAACCCCATCTCTACTAAAAATACAAAAATTAGCTGAGTGTGGTGTCGTGTGCCTGTAATCCCACCTACTTGGGAGACTGAGGCAGGAGGATTGCTTGAACACAGGAGGCGGAGGTTGCAATGAGCCAATATTGTGCCACTGCACTCCAGCCTGGGCGTCAGTGTGAGACTCCGTCTCAAAAAAAAAAAAAAAAAAGAAAAAAGAAACTAATTTGGTAAGTCCTAAGTATTAGATAATTAAGTAACACATTTCTAAAGAATGCATGAATCGAAGGGAAAAATCACAACGAAAATTTAATGAATGAAAACCAAACCATAATTATCACTATTTGTAAGATGCAATTTAAGCAGAGCTTAGAGAGAAATATATTTGCCTAGTTAGGGACAAAGGAAGGGCCTCAAGTCAATGATCTAAGCTACCACATTAAGAGAGAGCAAATTAAGCCCGACAGAAGCAATAAAAAGGAGTAAGGGTTAGAGCAGAAATTAATACAACAGAAAGTAGAAAATAATAGAGAAAATCAATGAAACCAGAAGCTGGCTCTTCAAAAAGATCAACAAAACTGATAAACTTTTAGCTAGAATGACCAAGAAAAAAGGAAAGAAGATACAAATTACCAATATCAGAAATGAAAGAAGAACATCACTACTTAACAAAAATTAAAGGATTACAAGGGAATATTCTGAACAATGCTTTGCAAACAAATCAGATAATTTAGATAAAATGGAAAAATTCATAGAAATACACACATTACCAAATCTGACTCAAGGAAACATAGAATACCTGAATAGACCAGACCTGTAACAAGCAAATAAGTTGGATTAGTAACTTAAAATCTTCCCACAAAGAAAAGTCCAGGACCAGATGGCTTAAATAGTGAATTACATCACAATTTATGAAAGAAATAATACTGTTCCTACACAAATCCTCTTAGAAAATAATGGAGAGACTATGCCAACTTGTTCTATGAGGCCAGTATCACCTGGATACAAAAGTTAAACAAAAATATTTCAAGAAATATTCTTCATAAACACAGATACCAAAATTCTTTACAAAACATTATCAAACTGAATCCTATAAGATATTAATAAGGTTTAAATATCATGACCAAGTGGGACTTATCCCAGAAATGCAAGGTTGATTTAACATCTGAAAATCAATTAATGTGACACATGACATTGAAAGAGTCAAGAACCAAAATCACATAATCATCTCATTAGACACAGAAAAACACTTGGCAAAATCTAACACCTACTCATGATAGAAACTCTCAACAAACTTGGAATAAAAGGAGACTTTTTCAACTCAATAAAGAGCATCTATGAAAAACTTACAGCTAGTATCATACTTAATGGTGAAAGACTGAAGGCTTTCTTTCTGATTGGGGATAGGGCAAAAATGTCTGCTCTCACCACTCCTGTTCAAAATTGTACTGGAGCTTCTAACCAGTGCAATCTGGCATTTAAAAATTACAAATAGAAGGCACCCAGATTGGAAAAGAAGAAGGAAAATTGTTGTCATTCACAACTGACAGGATTCTGTATGTATAAAATTCTAAGAGATCGACAAAATACTACTAGAACTAATACACAGATTTAGCAAGGTCACAAGATGAGAACATACAAAAATCAAGTGTCTTGCTATAGCCACAAATAGTCTGCAAATGAAATTAAGAAAACAATGTAATTCATAATAGCATCAAAAAAGAATGCAAAACTTAGAAACAACTTTAACAAAATGAGACCTGTACCCTGAAATCTATAAATATAGCTTTAAAAATTAAAGATCTAAATAAATGTGGAACAATTCCATTCACGAATTGGATGATTCAATATTGTTAACATGACAGTTCAACGCAATCCTTATTAAAATGCCAGCAAGCATTTTTTTTGGGGGGTGTGAAAATGGAAATGGGAATTCTTAAATGTATATGTAAATGAAACAATTAGAACTAGAATGCATAAAAACGAGTTTGAAAAAGAACAAAGGTGAAAGACTTATACCACCTGACTTCAAACTTACTATGAAGCTACTGTAATCAAGAGTGTTTTGAATGTAAGGAAGTTTGACTGTAAGGAAGACACAGTTCAATGGAACAAAACAGACATTCCAGAAACAAACATTTATATTCACAGTCAGTTTTTGACAAAGGATCCAAGGCAATTTAATAGAAGAATTGGATACCCATATTTAACAAAATGAACATAGACCATAACCTTACACTATACAGAAAAATTTAAAGGGAACACAGACTTAAATGTAAAGGCTAAACTATAAAACTTCTAGAAGAAAACATAGAAGTAAAATTTTTCTAACCTTGGGACAGGCAAAGATTTTTAGGTAAACCACTACAAGCATGATCTATACAATTAAAAATTGATAAATTTTTATCAAAATTAAAAGCTTTTGCTTTTCAAAATTCCCCATTAAGAAAATAAAAAGGCAAGCCACAGAGTGGGGAAAAATATTTGCAAATCATATATTCAAAAAAAGGTGTGTACAGAGAAGCATAAAAATAAAGCCCCTCTACGCCTTTGTAGCAGAGTCTTACAAGCTCCAGAGCTGCCTTCGCTGGGGAGGGGCTTCCCTGCATTGCCTCTGGTCATGCCTCTGACAAGGATTCTTAAGGAATGGCTGCCTCCAGGAAGGCTCTTGGGGAGCCCAGTGAGCCCCTTGCTCCCATCTACAGCCTTCATGGACCTCTGCCCCCACTTCCTTCCCTCTCCCACCATTCTGGGGTCCTGCTCAGCTACACCACTGGCATGCGTGGGAAAACATTACTGGCTGTGCTTATATTCAGGGGCGTGGAGGTCTTTTTCTTTTTTTTTTTTTCTTTTTTTTTGAGACGGAGTCTCGCGCTGTGTCACCCAGGCTGGAGTGCAGTGGCGCGATCTCGGCTCACTGCAAGCTCCGCCTCCCAGGTTCACGCCATTCTCCTGCCTCAGCCTCCGAGTAGCTGGGACTACAGGCGCCCGCCACCAGGCCCGGCTAGTTTTTTTTTTTTTTTGTATTTTTAGTAGAGACGGGGTTTCACCATGTTAGCCAGGATGGTCTCGATCTCCTGACCTCGTGATCCACCCGCCTCGGCCTCCCAAAGTGCTGGGATTACAGGCTTGAGCCACCGCGCCCGGCCTGGAGGTCTTTTTCTGTATAAGTTTACAGTAGAGAACAATGAAAAGACTAAAATCCAAAGCCAACGGGGGCCAAGGGATCTGCCTACATCTTGAGTTTTGCCATGATGTGAAAACACATGGCTTCAGAGTGTAACATGAACAGCCCCGAGATCTCTCCAGGGTGGAATCTGTGTTTTCAGCCATGCAGAAATACGTACGATGGACCTTTTAAAAAGTCAGTGGGAGGGTGTGTTAAATGAAAATCAAGATAACCTTTCTTAGGCATGCTTTCCCCATATACTCCAACATTTTTTCATTTTGACTAGCGTAACAGTTGGAGAAATGCCTTAAAACAGGGGAAGTATCTATTTTTCTCCAACCTCACTTGAATTGGGCACTCTGGGATGAAGGGGAGGTTTGCCGTTTGTAGACAAGAATGAAGTCTTTTGTGAACAGCCTAAGCACGCCACTGACTTGCTTTAAAAAGTGTCAAAGGCTATTTCTGGAAAACGTGTGGTTGACTGTGCCAAATTGAAACATTGACTTATCGCCCAATTTAGCGTTAAAACATTAGAACTTACAATTAGGACTACTCTGTTTACTCCAAATGAGTTTGTCAACATGCTGCAAATATATTTATGTTATCATAATAAAAGCAAGAAACAGGCAGGAGTGGTTTCTCACTGCTGAAGGCCACACTGAAAAGCACTTCAGAACACTGAAATTTGAGCTGCTGTATCATACAGGCAACTTCTTTCCCCGCCAAAAGCAGATGCTGGGTGTAGCTATATTAGTGCATAATAGGTTTATTCTCATTCACAAAACAGGAATTACTTTATGGCTCCAAAGTAAAACTAGTGTAAGGAATATACCGGCAGATTTGCTACAGATGTGGTCTCTGACACGTACACACGGGGAATCTGCTATTAATCACGTTAAGATTGGAACGTTGTAAAGTGCAAGGCAGACATGCGTTAAGTTCAAGGTCTGAACTGATAAAAAAAAAAAAAAAACACGAGGAGAAGAGAAAAAAAGATTAGTGTGCCTGTGTCCATCATTTGTGTTTAAATGTTCTGCTTTAAAAGATATTATTCATCCTTTTCCCCGTCCTCACCCCATTTTGCTTCAAGGTTGGTCTGCCTTTTGTTTCCTTCCTTTCACTCTGACACAGATGACAGTTCTCGGGAGAAGGCAGCCCTTCGGCTGTCCTTCTTGCTTGTTGGAGTAGGACAGGAATGTGCTTGTTCGGCATTTGTTCAGGAGTGCCTAGACTCCCCGGACTCTGGGGACCGGGAGAGCCAGCAGCACATGCTGGAATCGGCTCAGCACCCAGGCCCTGCAGGCCTTTGTCACCACCTGCCTCCAGGGTTAAGGTGGCCACGGTAATTATGCCAAGGCCATGCATTACTCTGACAAAGTAATCCATCAAATTATTTCTCACAATTTCAATTCTCTCTTCGAATTTTCCTTACCTCCAAAGCCAGCTGGATATTATATTACTGAAGCCGTTGAAAAGGTAGAACACTAGCCATGAAGCCAAAGGCCACGGCAACTATGCAATGCATAAATTTTTATTGTTTGCTCAGTATTGAAATCTCATTAGGGTCCATAATTCATCTGAACACCGTGAACATTTACATCTGTTGATCATGAGAACCTAGAAGGAATGTACACCTTTAGCTAACTTGTTTTCAGAGCAGGCAGTGTGTGTGTGTGTGTGTGTGCATGTGCACGCGTGCATGCACATACAACTCATATGTTTTTAGCCCTTGAACAGCTGTGGTTTAAATATCCCTTACCCAAACCAATTTCCAACCTGAATTTAAATATCCCAAAGTTGTTTTCATTTGGCAGCTTTGAGACAAAGACTCAGTTCTCTTCGAGTCCGCTTAATCAATGTTGGAAAATTCCACTCATTGCACACTGGCCTTAATGCAGCTCTGCTGTGTTAATTACATCAGAATTATCCCAAAGATTACACGCCTTTCATTCAATGTATATATGTTTTTGTCTTCACTTAATTATGGCTTGAGAATCAACTTGAGAGAGGAAATGGAACTGTGACTGTTTCTGGGTCCTAGGGATATCCAGATTTGTGTCTCTTTTTTTGGGGGTGTGTGTGTGTGTGTGTGTGTGTGTGTGTGTGTGTGTTATTTGGACATCTTTCCTACAAGTTCTGCACTTTCCATCTGATGGTATTTTCATTTATGAGGCTCTTAGCAGTTCCATGAATACTACAGTTTGAGTTCTAATCACTGAACCACAGAATTGAAATTAGAAGGGGAAGGGGCCTTTGGGGCCACCTAGCCAGGCCAGCCCTCTTCCAAGCTGGAACGCCCCCCAGCAACACCCGCTGACAAGTGGTCCTTCAGGAATGTATCCATTTTTGGAATAAACTATGGCAGCAGCTGAAGGGCTCTTAGCAAACACTCCCTAGCAGTTCAGGGCAGAGATGAAGAATGCTGTGTCCGATGAGAAGTCTGCAGGGAGTTTAGGTAGACCAAATGGAATTACCCAGACTGGCATCTGGCTAGGGCACCAGCGCGAACAGCCCCACTGTAATTCCAGCCGATGGCAGTGACACCTTCTGATGAGAGTCTTGTCAACTATAAGCTGCCTTTAGCCGGACTTCACTAATACGCCGCGACGGGAAAAATCGGATACAGATGTTTTCACTCAGAAGGCCCTGGAAACGCTAAGGTCCTATCTTCTCCTCAAGGAGAAGGAGCATGCGCTTCCATGCCGAGTAAGAAGCCAAAGGGCCTTAACACAGGGGCTGGCCTGATCCAGGCGTCATTGCAACATCCTTTTCCAGTGCGGCCTCCAAGTCGGCGTGAGGTTTTAGTGTTCCACTCTCAGCGCTGCTTTGAAAGCCCCAGCACGCAAATGGTGACAGCCAGTGAAAGGCCCTGGACACACAGAGTCAAGCGAGCACTCTAATGAGATCTGTGGGAAATGATCTGGCTCCAGTCTAGCGGTACAGTGATGAGCAAAATTAGGTCCCTGTCCTCGTAGAGCTTCCAGGCCTTAACAAAATCACAGGTAAACAATATAATTGAGTTTTAAACTGTGGTAATCACTACAAAGGAAGCGGATATGATTCTATGAGCATCTAGAAGAGGGGACTTGTGTCAGTCGATGGGTCTTCTAGGAAAGGAGATGCTGGAAGGAGTTAGGTGTGCAAGAGGTTTCCTGGGGGTAATACCTGTAGCAGATAAATGGGGGAGGAAGCAGAATTGGGCAGGAAGAGCCTCGGACCACAGTGCAGAGCTGACAAAGTCTTATTTATTTATTTTTTAGACAGAATCTCACTCTGTTGCCCAGGCTGGAGAGCAGTCGTGCAGTCTTGGCTCACTGCAAGCTCTGCCTCCTGGGTTCAAGCGATTCTCCTGCCTCAGCCTCCCGAGTAGCTGGGACTACGAGTGCGTGCCATCACACCCCGCTAATTTTTGTATTTTTAGTAGAGGTGGGGTTTCATCATGTTGGCCAGGCCGGTCTCAAGCGCCTGACCTCAAGTTATCCACCCTCCTCAGCCTCCCAAAGTGCTGGGATCACAGGTGTGAGCCACCGTGCCTGGCCAGGACTGACAAAGTCTTAACCAACCCAGTGAGGAGCTCTGTAGCCAAGACAGCCCCGCAGAGGAATCCCATGTCAGGCAGAAACTGATTTGAGCAAACTCCAAGTGAAATTGCTCAATGCCTTTTCCACCAAGATCATGGTGCTACCACATTTTCAATTATTAAAAGTCTAGGCATATAGGTAGGTAATTTTATTTTATTATTTATTTATTTATTTTTAGAGACAGGGTCTTGCTCTGTCTCCCAGGCTGGAGTGCTGCGGTGTGATCATAGCTTACTACAACCTTGAACTCCTGGGCTCAAACGATCCTCCTGCTTCAGCCTCCCGAGTAGCAGGGATTATAGGCACATGGCACCATACTGGGCTAATTTTTGCATTTTTTTTTTTTTTTTTTTTTTTTTTAGGAGACAGACTGGTTGCCCAGACTGGTCCCGAATGCCTGGCCTCAAGTGATCCTCCTGCCTTGGCCTCCCAAAGTGCTGGGATTACAGGTGTGAGCTGTAATCTGCCATACAACTAAGTTTAGAATTAAACAACCTCAGTAACTCAGAACTGAGTAACAGCTTGTAACAGAAAAATAATCTCTGAGAAACCTAAAGAACAAGGAAGTTCTCAGCCTCAACAGCCATTGTAAATGGAGGAATGTGGCTATACAGAGCATGAAAGCTTCTATTTAATAATAATGCTGAAAAATAATTTCTTCTCTCGCCAATCTCACCTGTTTATGGGAATAATCCTTCAGATGCCTATTTTCTGCTTATTCTAATCCATAAAACGCCACAAACAGGGAGATACAAAATGAAGAAAAACATATGTTGATTGGAGATGCTGAAACAGATCTGATTGCCAAAGAAACTTTGTACCAAGATGGTCATTTTTTTAAATAGTGGGGTGAGCATGTGCTGACAGAGCAAGGACATTGTCTAAATTCAAGTCCAGATGATCTGAAATAGCTGAACATAAGCCCAGCGCCTACACCTTTGGCATTATGAGTATATAAGAGCTTAGAATAACCTGACCCATAGGTGAAAAAGAGAGGACAATCTCTCTTACGTAGATATATTCGCAACAAGCTTACTTTATGGGTAGCAGTTTAAGAAATCACTGTTTGCTCCTGTTTGCTTATCTCTGTGTCAAAATCCAGTCTCCTCTTAAAAAGATAAAGCTGGCAGCCACTGTTTTACAAGCTCGCACACCACTTCCTTTGACTTCTTAGCATGTAGTAAATACACAAAGCTATCATTGTCAGCTGCTTATCCCCATGTTTATTCCATCAGAGTTGATTCTGACTTCTTCTGACCCTTAAACAGTGCATAAGACTGAAAATATCTGGCTTCTACCCCTGGAAACCTTGAGATGCAATATTGGTAATATCACTCAAAAGAACTGGAAGTATGTGTACCCTCTGGCATTTCTTTCTCTTGTCCCTTTTCAAGCTGCCGTAAAGCAAACGTGAGATTTCCACAGCCACCTAAACAGAAACATCTTTGAGAATTTGCAAGTATTCAACAAATCCACTTCGATTATTATTCTTATTTTTTTCCTTCTTTTAGGAAAATGTGTCACTCAGTTCCTGAACTTCTCCTGTATATTTCTTTCCTGTGCCAAGGCTTATCAACTCTCAGGTCATCTGGATATGTCAAAAACTTCTTGGATCACAGAGCTGAACCTAAGCAGACTGGACAGGAATTTCTTCATTCAGACAAAAAACAGTCTGATAAGAAAGCTATTTATGTCTCCCAGTAGAGCAAGGAGGCAGTCTACCTTTGCCCATATGTTGTATGTTAGTATTGACTAAACTAAAAAAAAAAAAAATTTTTTTCCTGGAGGACTGCTACCTGATGGAACTGCTCCACACTCCTGAAGCCTTCATTAAGGTGACTCATACTGCAAATAATTTTAAGAAACCCTCCCAAGTTTTATCTTTTGCCATAGATTTGCCAAAGATTTTTCTGAGTAAAATAGGAGTGAATAGGAAAAGCTCTTGGTCCTGTACAGAATAATTAAATTCTTTTGAGAAATACAACATTTTATGAAAGATTTGCACTCAGTCTAGACAGTATCATACAAGGGGTTGTGGTTATTTGGGGGTAATCGGTTCATGTGGTGACACTGGGGTATAATTCGCAATGGCTATCTCTTATCGGGGGACAACTGGGGTAACAATGGTGAATGGTCTTGGCAGAAGAATTTCCACAAGTGCTCAGAGTCACCGGCCTTTCCTGAAGCCATTCTAAGGTTCTTCATTTCAACAACATGGAGATGATGGCTTTAGTATTAAGTTAACAATGAGGTGATGTTTATCCAGGTAACTGGTAATTCCAGCTCATAGATCAGAAAGGTCACTTTCTAGAGTAATGTGAGTTCCATAAGGCTATTATGGAACTTGCTATCACCAATACATTTTTTTTTTTTTTTTTTTGAGACAGAGTTTTGCTCTTGTTGCCCAGGTTGGAGTGCAATGGCACAATCTCGGCTCACTGCAACCTCCACCTCCTGGGTTCAAGAGATTCTCCTGCCTCAGCCTCCCAAGTAGCTGGGATTACAGGCACGCACCACCACGCCTGGCTAATTTTGTATTTTTAGTAGAGATGAGGTTTCTCCATGTTGGTCAGGCTGGTCTGGAACTCCCTACCTCAGATGATCCACCCGCCTCGGCCTCCCAAAGTGCTAGGATTACAGGCATGAGTCACCATGCCCGGCCACTTTCACCAATACTTTGTATTTGCTTCTGTGAAAGTTAAATGACAGTATGGGCAGAATCGAGTTTCACTGCAGCACTTCCTTAGTGAAGAGGCCAGAGGATGAATGCCACAATGTCCAGGAAACGGAGGCCTCTCATCTCTTTCCCTGCCAATGAGTTTTGCCTGTAACTGATGAATGGCAGGCATGGAATTAAAATGAGATAAACACCATAGACTACTTGGGAAGGTATCTCTACCAGGCAGGTCTTACATTTCAGAATAAAATCCTTTTCGGTGAAGTCTTGTTTTCACTTTCTAGCCCCAAGTGATAGCCTTTCCTCACAGTGCTCTATGTCAGACTCCAAGGATAAACCTTCTGCATAATTAAGCGCTGCTCCGTGGCTGTCTCCACCCTCCCACCTGAAGAGATGGCACTGATTGATTAGTGTCAATTTAGTGCTTGTATTGTGGGTATAAGGTCCCGAAACCTTCTGTGATGGGCCTAAGAAATCCATCCCCACCACAGTAATTCAGACACCACTCAGAAAGGCAGGCCTGGAAGGCTGGGGGATAGGTTAGCACTAGCCACATCTGGGAACTTGTCTCTTTTATTTTCCGGTCCTCCATGTATAGAAACAGAATCCATGAGGATTCTTTAAAAGGCTAAAAGAGTGACAGGAATTGACATGGACTTTGATTTTACTTTCTGTAATTAAAAAAACTCATCACTGGGTATGTAAAAGTCAGTGTAGTGAACTTCTACCAATTAGGAAAAAAAAGCTTTGAAAGATGTGAGTTTTAGTTTCTCTTACTAAGTAAGCCTTAAGAAAAATGGCTTTTAAAATTAAGTCAGCCTGGCTGGGCACAGTGGCTCACATCTGTAATCCCAGCACTTTGGGAGGCCAAGGCAGTTGGATCACCTGAGGTCACGAGTTCAAGACCAGCCTGGCCAATATGGCAAAACCCCGTCTCTACTAAAAATGCAAAAATTAGCCAGGTGTGGTAGTGTGCGCTTGTAGTCCCAGCTACTTGGGAGGCTGAGGCAGGAGAATTCCTTGATTCTGGGAGGCAGAGCTTGCAGTGAGCCAAGATCGCCCCACTGCACTCCAACCTGGGCGACAGAGCAAGACTCTGTATCAAAAAATAAAAAATAAAAATAAAAAAAAAATTAAGTCAGCCTAACTCAAGATTTGGAAGTGAGAAAATTATAATAATGTGGTATCTTCTGTTTAGATGGTTTACATTAAATGCATCCTGGGGTATGAGGAGGTAGGGATGGTGCCACTGGCTGGCACCTCACACAGATGGGCGGCCGGATAGGCGGATGGATGTCAGACAGCAGCTGTGAGACAATTTCTCTGCTCATAACCATCTTGTTTCCGGGACACAGACCAGAACAGACCGCCTAGTGCTAAGGCCCAGAGCCTGTTTCTGCACTCCCCTGCACCAGCGTTACTCCTGAGCTCCCCAAGGTTGCAGCAGATGTTAAAAACTAAAGTTGAAACCTTTAAGCTGTAATGAAGGAGTTCACAGGGTTCATAATCCCAGTACCCCACCCCAATTCTCCAGTGATCCCACTGAAAGCTTTCAAATAGTCCTCAGCACTAACACGGTGCAGCGCGTGTTGAACACACTGATCTGCCCACGATTACCCTCGGCTGCTGTAAAACAATCTCACTCCTCGAATGAATGCAGGCTGCAGCAACAATGGTGTTATTGACTTGTTGCTCCGGCTCTATTTAGTTATTACCCTCGGGACCACAATCAATAGACTCTGCACCAAGTCAGCCTAATAAATCCCAGGCTCTCACTGGAGGTTTGCCAGAAACGGCAAGAAAATCTATGGCAGGGAAACACTTAGAGTGCGAAGACAGAGAAAGCTGCACTGACAGCTGTATAAATTAATTAACAAGGAACTGTTTATTCTTCCAAAAGATCAGATTGCACATTTATCATCATTGAAGAAGTCACAGATAGACTATCGCAAAAGTATCTGGTGATATATTTTTAAACCCCACAAATTTGGAGGTACACACACAAACGAGAGAGACCTGTGTCCTATGGCAATGATTTCCTTCTTTATTACATTTTCAATTACTTGATATATAAATTTGCCTTCTGAGCACTAGTTCTGGCCAGTGTATTATTTTCAGCTTATTTGGACTAATGCAGTCTGCCTTGATAATTCTTTAAGCTTGTGGTTGAAACAGTCAACACGATCAAAATGAAATGTTGATCATTAACATTTGTTGTGCTTTGGGATTTTTTTCCCCCGCTCTGCTGTTAGGAATTTGGATCCTGCTTGTAATGCAGCAGTGGAAGGAAAAATGCTTTAGGTGATAGAAACACTAAAAGGTCAGTGAAAGCAAATGCCAGGTTATTTCAGATCATTGCCAAAGAATTCTAGGGTAGTTTGTTACTTAATAAGCAAATGGTGTGTAGATTTAGTGGCAAGGAACCCAGGATCCCACAGCCTTAAGACACATTGAATTAAACTTGGGCCTGCTCTGGGACAACACAATCTTCTTCCACGGATTGAAAACAAGTATAAGAGATCAATGAGGTTCTTGGAGCCTATTTGCTACTGCAGTGGTAAAGAATCTTTATACAAACCTTTTTCTTTATCCCAACTCTATCCATGCTGGTATAGAATGTGTAACTTGATGAAAAAGGTCTTTCTAAATGCTAAGCCGTTTCAGTTTTTAAATTCGAGAGTGGAGGTGTTAGAAATGGTCTTTAAACAGAGTCACAAGACCCAACCTCAATATCACTCAGCCAACCGACCAACGTTCAGTGAGAGTCTATTAGGGAAAAGGCACTGAGGCAGCCATTGACTGGTGGTGACACAGGCGTCATTGTTCTCAGGCGTCGAAAGCTCATTTCATTGCTTCGGTCTAGCCTGGGATATGTCAGCCCTGTTGCATGTTAACACACTCCTGTGAACACAAAAGGGCACAGCAGCCCCCCTCAAACATGTACCCTTGAACTTGACAGGCCCTCAGGAGGGGGGCTTCTCCGAGCACACACACAAAATCTGTTTCATTCTGGGACTGCTAATTGTGTTGTCCCAATAATTTATTGCCTCTTCTAAATGGTTTCCAGGTAGTAAGAGTTAATTGACTCAAGTGACTTTCATCCATTGCAATTATCTCCTAATATTGTACATTAGGCCCATGTACTTTCTGTTATCAGGTCAAATATGTCACCTGAATAGATGCATTAAAAAAAAAAAGGTGGAACTTAAAATCATCACCTTAAACTTATTTCTAAATATGCTCACATAAAGTTGTTCATCCTCAGACTAATTTACTACCCAAGCCTGACCTGGCTTTCCCCTCGGAGACTGGTCAGAGCCGTCAGACTCGGAGTTCACCTCCCTCACTCCCATCTCCTTTGTAGTGGGAAGACCAAGGTTCAGAGGAGAAAGTGGTTGTCCTGGGGTGGCCCCTGGATGGTCAATGGCAGAGGCAGGCCCAGGTCATGGATTTCCCACCGCTTCTTTCTGGTGTCCTGAAGTGAGGTGGAACTATGAGAAGAACCTTCCAGAAAACACAGATGCCTCTGTGTCTCTGCCCCAGCCTGTTTTGGCCTCTGTCTCCCCAGCAAAATCGCTCCTAAACTGCTTCTCTGGTGCCCTCAGCGCCAGACCTGAATGCTCAGTCTCTTTTTGTGATACTTTCTCCAACACCCTCCACATCAAAATGTTCCAGGTTCCATGGCCTCAGTGCCAAATGGCAAGAGCATTAGGTGTCCTGCTCTGCAGCTACTTACAGCCTTCCCTCGGCCAAGCCACCCAGTGTCTCTGACCCCTAGCTGTCTTCTTTTGCCAAATAAGGGAGCCTGATAGAAGATTCCTGAAGGCCCTTCCTCTCTGCTCTAACCTTCTGTGATTATGTCAGTGGCTACTCATTAGTTACTGTGCCTTGTCATGTTTACATAGCTCTTCTTACACCTCCCAATATCTTCACATCCACTGGCTCTCTGCTGCCCACCCCAGATAAGATATTAGATCCTGGCAACAACACTATGTCTTAACAAAGGCATAGTGGAATTTCAGGCCCGGGGTAAATCTCAAATCGCACTTAAACATCCCTGTTGGTCCTCTCTTCCCACATTTAGGATGCACTGGATGGGCATCACTTGGTCCTATGACTACAAATTTTCTTTCCAGTCAACTGTCTCCTGCCAGATACTGGAGTCACCACTTGCAACACTGAGAGGTGTTGAGGGTGAACACTTTCCAGGCGCACCCTTAGCCAAGTTGAGGTGTGTCCAAGTATCATCCTGTCCCAAGATTCCCATGGTTAATGATCTGGATGGAGGAATGGGGCTAGCACGGGATAGTTATGCGGCAGGTTTGTGTTTCTGGAATTTGTGGTTCTGTGGAACTCCAGGGGTCTGGCCTCTATGATCTGATGCAGTAGTTCAGTTAGTGTTCAGTGTGATCGATGGTACAGTTGGGAAGAGGAGTGTGGTAAGTGTGAACATGCACGCTTCGTGTGGCAACTAGACACCAGGTACTATGTGCTTTCCCAAACCTTGGAAAAACTTCCTTTGATTGATTCAGTAAGACTAGAAATTTGGTATTATTATTCTACTTTAGAGATAAGAAAACTAAGACTCAACAAGGTTAAGTGACTTGCCCAATGTCACAAGGGTCACCAAGAATCAGTTCTTAGACTTCTGCTAGCAAGGTCAATTTTCTTTTTATTACATCCTACTTCTGCCCAAAAGGCCAAGAAATGGTAGGGGGGGTAAGAGACATGTATAAATGAGGATGATTAAATCACTACCTTATTGGTAATTATTTCATCTACCAAATAGGCACACTTTATGAGTTTTGGAGTTACACTCTATGGCTTGCAGACTAGAGTTTCTTGAACTAAGTGGCATTCTATGGCTAAACTCCACCCTGTTCTGCTCTGAATGACCTATGCCAGTCGGTCAGTTCTATTCCGACTGACCAATGGGTTTCCAAGGTGGACTGGGCTGAGGTGTGTCTTGGTAGTTGACCACATCAATCCACAGTTCTTTTTCTTCCTTCAAAAACATGGCTGTACAACTAGATATCCATATGCAAAAGAAGACAGTTGGACCCTTACCTCACAGCATATATAAACATTAACTCAAAATGAATCAAAGACCTAAATGAAAGCCAAAATTATAATTCCCTTAGAAGATAACAGAGGAATAAGTCTTTGTGGTGTGGGTTTTAACAATAGACTCTTAGATGTGACACCGAAAGCATAAGCAACAAAAGAAAATAAATTGGATTTCATCAAAATTAAAAACTTTTGTGTTTCAAAGGACACTATCAAGAAAGTAAAAAGACACACTGGAGAATAGGAGAACATGCTTGCAAATCATATATACAATAAGACATATTTAGACTATATAAAAATCATATATACTATAAGACATATCTAGACTATATAAAAAAACTCTTACAACACAGTAATAAAAAAGACAACCTAATTAAAAAGTGAGCAAAGGACCTGAGTAGACATCTCCAAAGAAGATATAAAATGACCAATAAGCACATGAAAACATGCTCAGCATCATTAGGACTAGTGAAATGCAAATCAAAACCACAGTGAGATACCACTTCTCATCCATTAGGATGGCTAGAATTGAAAAGTCTCATAATCATGAGTGTTGGTGAATATGTGGAGAAATCAAAACCTTCATATTGTGCTGGTGGGAATACAAAACAGTACAGCTGCTTTGGAAAGCAGTTTGCCAGTTCTTTAAAAAGTTGAACACAGAGTTACCATTTGATCTAGCCAATCCACTCCAAGGTATATAAGAGAATAAAAACATATGCCCACACAAAAACTTGTACACAGATGTTCACAGCAGCATTATTCACAATAGCCGAAAGGCACAAACAACCTAAATGCCCATTGGCTGAGGAACAGGTAAACAAAATGTGGCATGGTATATCCATATAATGGAATACTATTTGACCGTAAAAAAGGAATAATGTACTGGCACATGTTATAACCAGGATAAACATTATACTAAGTGAAAGAAGTCAGTCACAAAAAATCACACATTCTATGATTCCATTTATATGAAATGGTCAGATTAGAGGCACGTCTACATCTATAGAGAAAACAGATTTGTGGTTGCATAGGGCTGGGGGAATGAGGGACTGAAGATGATAGCTAAAAGGTATAGGGTTTCTTTTTGAGGTGATAAAAAGGTTCTAAAATTGCCTATGGTGATGGTTGCAATATAAAAGTATACTAAAAAACCCCATTGAATTGCATGCTTTAAATGGGTGCATTGTAGGTTTTGTGAATTATATATCAATAAAGCAGTTACTGAAAAAAAGTACCCCCAAACTCCCCGAAACAACCAAACGAAAAGCAGCTCTTGCACAGCTGCTTTGCTGCGAGGCGAGCAAACCCTTTCTCCTGTTCCTTCCCCAGTTCCTATGGTCGGCCTCATGTGGGCAGGGGTGCTGCTCATTTCAGAAGTGCTTTCCCTTTCATCCCTTGCAGGATGGAGAGAAGGAACACTGGTGATGAGAACGGACTCATTTCTGGGTACATGCTGCCTGCCAGGCTCCACACTGAGTGTTGTACAGAAATGATCTCATTTAGTTATTTCAACTGCTCTCTGAGGTAGGTACTACTTCTATCTGTCCATTTAAAGATGAGGAAAATTCTCCAAGGTCAGACAGCTAGTAAGCGGCAGTGTCTGGATTTGAACCCAGGTCCACCTGACTTCGAATCTGGGCATATGTGAACCTTGGTTACGCACTAGAAAGGGTGCCCGTGTGTGCTCATGCAAGCCATCCCCTCCTCTGGTCCTGGGGAATCCCAAAGGCTTCTCCATTCAAAATGACTCAAAGTGTTCCCTGGGAGAGCCAGAAATGTCTTTAGAGAGAAGCTAGAACATTCTTTAGAGATAAGTCCTATCTGTCCTGTTTATTTCTAAAACATGTCATTTGAAAATGGGAGAAGGGTCACTTTTTCCCCTGCAGCTGACATGTTGAATACCATCTCTAACCCTACTTGTTTCTGAAGAAATTTTGTTAGGAAGAAACATACTGGGTGAGTTTTAAGGAGATATTTCTACAAACATGGCAGAAGCAGGGTGTCATAGGATTTAACTATGGAATTAATTTTCTTTTTAAGAAAACATTTGGAATTAATCTCTTTTGTTTATGAGGCTGCATCTTTCAGCCAAATTATTGTTTTCGTGTCATACTGGCATACAGACTACATGAGTTTAACACTTTCATACAGTATGCCTGCCTCTGCCCTTAACTAGCTGTGTGATCTTAGGCCAGTTACTTGCCATCTCTGGGTACCAGCAGCCAGTTGGAACCAATAACTGTGGAATAAATGTGTCAAACACATAATACTAGTGGGCTGGATCAGATCAGAGGTCGCCAACTGGCAGCCCATTGCCAGATTCCGCCTGCAGATGTGTTGGTTTGGCCTGTTCGGTTTTTAATTAAAAAAAAAAAAAAAAAAAAAAAAATCCTTGCCAACATTTACAAATGGGAAGATTTGTAATCCAGAATGCAAGCATTCTGGAAACTCCAGAAGATATGACCCCAGTGGGCCTACATGCCCCCATAGCAACCAGGGGGTAGATTCTGAGAAGCCTCTGGATAGGGTACTCCCTCTCCAGTTCTCGTCACCTCCTGGCCTGTTTCACTCACTGTGGTATCCACCTGGTTCCTAAGGTATGTAAATATGCCACCTCTGAACTGGGTTATTTCCCAGATTCCTACCTGCTCTTTCTCCAGGCTATGTTCTAAGCTTTGTGGTGTTGCAACAGGAAGGTAAGGGGTGAGTCCCCTGGATCTTGCCATATACCTTTCCAATACTACTCAGAGCAATGGGATGCATGGATTGAAACTACATTGGCTTGCAAGCCTGATATCACACCCAGAACAGAACCTAAGGGAGATTCCCGGAGGGCATTTATGCCTCACCAAGGCTCCACCTTGCCGGGGACCTCCAGCTTATGGAGGGGTGGTGCACCCAGGCAGGAACTAGGAGGCTATTGTTGGCAAGTCTGGCTTATCAAAGACACAAAGATAGAGAAATTCCATGGTTTCATCTAATATTCCAAATGGACTTGGACTTTAAGTCAACTCATTTTCTTCCTGATGAGAATGAGAGGTAAACAGACCCTGCAGATTAAATGACAAAGCCCTCTCTGACTCCACCAGAGGCAGCGTAGAATCCTTCCACATACAGGAAGGGCTCACTCTCTAGTTGGGATAACCTTACACCGAGGTCCTGAGACAGCCACACCCTGCATCAGGGTATAAGCAAGGCCTGCTGTCTGTGTTCTGAAGTCAGCTGGGCTGTGGTGGCGATCTGGATTTCCAACTTACTTGTGGATGTAATTATTTGCAAATTTTAGCTCTCCCTATTTCACACAAAATTTATTTGGGCTCTGCATGTTATTTCCCTTTGCTAGCCCTTCCAAGTTTTTCTTTCAAGAAATGAGTAACTGTTAGTGTTAAAAGGCCAGAATTACTTCCTAATGGGTTTGGGGTTTAAACAAAACAAAACAAAATAAAAACTGATTTTGAAATAAATTTAAACTTGAGAGAAGTTTCAAGAAAAATGAGTTCCTATACCCTTCACGTAAATTTACTATTATTATTTTGCACCATAAGCTGTACCATTCTCTGTCTGCATAAACGCATATTTCATTGAGAACCATTTGTCAGTTGCAGACATGAGGCTCCATGATTATAACACATTTACCCAAATCAGGAAATTTAATAATGATCTAATACTAACATGGAAACCACAGCCTGTGTGTCAATTGCCCTAGTAATGCTCTTTCTTTCTTTCCCCACCCTCACCCCCGCTCCAGGATTCAACCTGCGATCACGAACTGCACTTAGTTTTCTAGTTGTCAAGCCTCTTTGGTTTCTTTAAATCTGAAATCCTAACTGGTTTCTGAAGATGCTTTCTTTGTGGCGTCGGAGAACCAGAACAGATAGAGGTTGAGGGTGGAAACATGCAAACAAGGAGGAAAAAACCCAAATGTAATGGCTGAAACTGGTAGACGATCACGGGGGAATACCAAATGTTCCCTTGGACTGCAGCAGTTGCTCCAGGAATTGCATCATATGCTTCAAGTTGAGAAGGCCAACTTGCAAAGCTAAGAGTCTTCTATTTTGGTCTTATGCTTTCTTCCAGAGACAACTGCCACGTCCTGCTCTATTCATCCCAAGCCTCTCCAGAAAGCGCCTTGTGGAGCAATAATTACATTTCCAGGGTGGCAGAGGCTCCTTCTCTCTCAAAGCCTCTAAATCATTCCATTATACCATAACAATGGATCCTCACACTCGTCAGGCAATTTGTTTGAATTATGTAAATCACTTCATTCTCTTTTCCAATATCTGCAGGGAGCTGCAAACCACTGAAGGTCAAAATCGGATGTTGAATATGTGGGGCAGGGACAGAGAGGGCTTGAGGGAAGCCTGGCTTGGTTCTGGAGGTCACCTATCACATGAGCTTGGGAAGGAGGAGATAGGAGCACAGAAGTCCAGGAAAGGCATGGGGATCCAAGGGGGAAGTAATATGTGTTCGCCTTCTGTGATACTAGTGCCTCTGGGGCACATGACCTGCAGGTCACCCTCCCCAAGATGCCTGATGACAAGACTGGTCCTAAGAAGAGGTGAAGGGCCCAGAATATTCTGGCCTTTATATCACCTCACCATGCCTTACATGAAGTTTGTGTTTAAAATAAGTTAGTTATATGTCCCATTGGTCTTCAAACAATTTTAAAAATTATTATTATTTTTTCATTCAACCAAGAAAATTGGGAGAATACAGAGAAACAGAAAAAAAAAGAAGGAAGGAAGAAATAAGGTAGGCAGGCAGGCAAGATCCTTTAGTTGAAAACTCAAACGAATGCATTTAACATTAGGGAGTTTCTCCTCCCCTTTGTCCCAGTATGTGCCATGCTGTTGTTATTAGTTTATGCCCTCCTGTTTTCAGAACTAGCACAAATATATTTTGCGCAATACACTAGAATGGTTTCTCTCCTTGTGCTCTTACTCTGACAGATTTTACTTCAGATTAGGCATTGAACAGGCACTTATTTCCTTTTAGGCACTGGGTCTGCAATCAGGGTTTGCTGCCTCCAGGTAAAGAAGGGACTTGGGGAAGCAAAATAGACAAATGATTAAGAGTAAAGGCTCTGAGGTCAGACCATCTGGATTCAAATTCCAGGATCTCCACTGACTAGTTTATGACTTTGGGCATTGGCCTTACCATCTGTAGCAGGAGATGATGAAACTACTTACCCAAAGATTGCTGCGAGAATTAAAATGCGCTAAAACATATAAGAGCTTAGCACAGTACCTGACATACAGTAAGGCACTCAATAAATGCTAGCTATTACTATTCTTCCAATATGGATTGAAAAGTCAACTTTAAGCCACAGATTGGGAAGCTGATGAAATCATTTCCCTTTTAAAGAATAAAAATTCTCATGGCTAAGAAATCAGTGGCTTTAAACTCTGCTTTGAAGGATATGTAATATATATGGAGCAAGATTTAAAGAACTAACACCTGAATGTACTATTGCTACGTTTTTCTCACTAAACCACAATTGGCATGGATCTTATTTCATTTTTCCCTTTACAGCTTCAAAGAAAGAAATCCTTGGCTTCCATCTCATCCAAGTTACCTGCCACTAAACCCGTCTCACAACTTCTCAAAGTACTTGGAAATACTTAGAATACCTATGCTATGTTAAATTTCCTTTGCCCCCAGCTAACTAAGGAAAAGGTTTATGAAGATGCATACAAGACCTGTTTTCCAGCGCCCTTGCTAAAAGTCATCACTTTCTCTTCCCTACGGAGGAATCCAGTGAGAGATTTTAGTTCTTTGGACCATAGGATTCCTTGAGCATTTTTTGTTAATCTGAAGCAAGTATTTTTCTCTCCTCTTTGAAGAGTACTAGCATTTCTTCCAAGGAGAATCTGGTTCCTGATTCTCCTATTGACTATTAATTTGAATGCAATGGTTTCCTCTTCAAGTGAGGTTGCCTGGAGCAACCAGCAGGTAAGACTCAGATACCAACTGCTTGCAGACACAGTTTCTTTCTAACTAATACATCTAGAATTATATTTGAACCTAAGTTTACACACAGCTCTTAACTGAATTTAGCAAAGTTTATAAACAAAAATTTAAAGTAACTCTATAATAATTATTTTTATCTTTGAAAGTACTGGCTACCATCTGTTGAACTTAACATTATTTATGCATAATTTCCACACTTAGTGCATTGCTTCTAGTCAGTTTTAAACTTTGACTTCTGTTTCTTTCCACGGAACACCTTCTTTATTGCCTAATGTCTCTTTTTATGCTTAACCTTGTCAAAAGGCCTTAACATTCCTTAGCATGTGCTACTACACCTACAGGTCTGGCCCTGACATCATACCACTCTCTCCTTTCTCTTGCTTCTCCAGACACACTGGCCTAACTCTGTCTCTTGTCCTCTGCCCACTTCCTTCACAGGGCTCTTGCACAAGCTCTTATCTGTGACAGGAGCATTTAGGTAATGCCTTCACACCTCAGCTAACGCATCACTTTATCGGCCTGCCTTGGCCTCCTGTCAAGGTAGAATCTCTAGACTACAGCCTCTCTGGAGGTGTGGTCTCTGGACTGGCATCATTAGCATCGCACAGAGATAGGTTAGACACAGAAATTCTCGGGGTAGGGCCCAGACATCTGGGCTTTGTTTTAACAATCCCTCCAGGGGATTCGGGTGCCTGCTGACATTTTAGAATCACTTACCTATCATCTAGTCCTACTGCACCATGAAGCTCTCCTTTATAACCGTCATCACAATTACTTTCAAATGTATGTGATTACTTGATTAATGTCTGTTTCCCCCACCATACTAAGGGCAGAAACTGTGTCCCTTTGGCTCATCAACATTTCCCCAGCACCTAGCAGTGTTTAGCACATAATTGGTGCTCAATAAATATTTTTCAATAAATTAAACATAAATGTAATGCTTAAAAGGAAAGACAGGTCGGGTGAGGTGGCTCACGCCTGTAATCTCAGCACTTTGGGAGGCCGAGGTGGGCAGATCACTTGAGGCCAGGAGTTCAAAACCAGCCTGGCCAAAATGGTGAAATCCCGCCTCTACTAAAAATACAAAAATTAGCCGGGTGTGGTGGCGGGCGCCTGTAATCTCAGCAATGTGGTAAGCTGAGGCAGGAGAATTGCTTGAACCCAGGAGGCAGAGGCTGCAGTGAGCCAAGATTGAGCCAACTGCACTCCAGCCTGGGTGACAGAGCGAGACTCCATCTCAACAAAACAAAACAAAACAAAACAAAACAAAACAAAACAAAACAAAACAAAACATATGAACTGGTAATTTACAAAGCAAGAACTAGAAATGGTATTTTAGCATGCTCAAATTCAACTAGTAAACTGGGAAACAGGTATAACAATATGATGTCATTTCCCTTTCACTTGTCAAGTTTGCAAAGATGAAAGGGAATTACAATATCCAACCAGGACATGGGGATCACTGCTGTTGTAGGAATGTGGGTTTGAGTAGCTTTTCTGGAACGCAGTTTGGCATCATTTTGAAAATTTAAAATGATCCAGCAATGCCACCCTTAGTCATTAACTCTAAGGATATATTAGTACATCTGCACACAGCTATATGTATGTATAAGAGTATAAATTATAACACAGTTAACTCTAATTTTAAAATAATGCAAATATTCACTAATAGAGATTTGTATGAGCAAATTGTGGTGCACTGACAACACTAACTACCATGCAGACAACAAAAATAATGACGCTGAGATGAATTAATTGATGTAGAATTAACCATGATCACAATGTTAACATTAACCAGGCTCACAATACTAAGTGAAATGAAAAAGCTCAACTTAATTAAAAAGTTGTATTTATACATGTATATATCCAGAGAAAAATGTCTAGACAGATATTCAGCAAAAGCACTATTAATGGTGTGAGTGTGGTGGTCTTTATTTTCTTCACAATTCCCCATAATTTTCCAATTTTTTTCAATATATCACTCTATATAAAATAAAGAATTAACAATAACATTTTTAAACACCACGTTGGTTTAAGCAAAATATAACCAGGGAGGCAAAGCACTTTTGTAAACACAGAACCAACTAAAGATAATGCTCAAAAGATGACTCTTGCATTATTCACTGTTTTGGGTTAACCACACTGCAAGTCTCCTCCATTTCCACAGAAAATCAAGAATTTCTGCAACTGGCTGCAATGACCGACACATCAGGTACTGCAGGCACTGATTGGGGTTAAGTAGCTGGTTACTGACCGCATGCATGCAAACCACATCCAAAAACTGCTGGCACAGGAGAGATAAAATCCCTGCCCTTAACTAAGGATTCCAGAGGGTGCCATGTCCATGAATGGGGGCTGCCATCCTCATTGCTATAGGTTGGGCATCAGTCTGTTGGGGATCTCTAAACAGCTCCCAGGGATGCTGGAGACAGTCATTGCAGGCATGATTGCAACTATTCAAAATCTTTCCTTCCACCTCTCTCTTTTTCTCTCCCTGAAACCGTACACATTCTTGGGATGCTGTTTTCTGGAGAGGTTGCTGTGGCGTGAATCAGACAGATAAACCAATTGAGATCAGGTGACGTTTGTAGATGCCAATGAAGCAGTGTCTGATTGGCACCCAGTTTACCACATGTTCTTTGTGTTATATGGCAGTGGTCAGTAAAAGGGTGAGGCTAGAGGTCAAAGGCAGAAACTTAATGACCTTGATGTGCATTTTAATAAAACAACACCCGAGAGCTAGATTGAGATGAAGGATAAAATAGGTCCTAAACCAAGAGAGCTTATATCAATATATTATACAAAACTCCCAAACACAGGGCTACGAAGTCTCACAACTCAGCAAAGCAGAGTTCTAACTGCCACCAGGCCATTAAGTTTACTTCTCAGAGCTACAAAGCAGGGCAACATGCTCTTAGTACAAACGTGCAGAAAAGAAGCAAGAACTCAATTCAGCCTCATCACCTTAGTGCACATGAGGCATGTAAAATTATGCTTGGAAGTGAGACTCGTAAAAAAGGCCAGTGGTACATTTTTTTTTTTTTTTTTTGGCCGGAGTCTCGCTCTGTTGCCCAGGCTGGAGTGCAGTGGTGTGATCTCCGCTCACTACAAGGTCTGCCTCCCAGGTTCATGCCATTCTCCTGCCTCAGCCTCCCGAGTAGCTGGGACTACAGGCGCCTGCCACCACACCCGGCTAATTTTTTTGTATTTTCAGTAGAGACGGGGTTTCACCTTATTAGCCAGGATGGTCTCAATCTCCTGTTTTAGCCAGGATGGTCTCGATCTCCTGACCTCATGATCCGCCCACCTTGGCTGCCCAAAGTGCTGGGATTACAGGCGTGAGCCACCGCACCTGGCCCAGTGGTACATTTTAAGTCTACTAAGAGGCCACATGCTCAGTCATTCATTCTCTACTCACCAAAGTGGCACCACTAATAGGTTTCTGAGTCCAATGCCAAGTGGCAGGGGCTGTCTGGGTATGGAGTTTTCGGTGCCAAAAGGTAGGGGTTGAGGCTATGCAGAAACATCTTTCAGCTGTGGCTCTTGTTATATATATATTTAAAACTAGCATTGGCCCAGATCTTTTGGTTGTGCTGAACTGGATCAGTGAGATTTAAATGTCTTGATCCATTACAAGTATGTGAGACATGGCCCTGAAATCTAAAGGGAACTGCTGTCCAGGCCCAGCACAGAAATCAATTCTGGAAGTAGCTGGGAGGGAAAGTAAGCCACATTTTCAAGTGAAAATGTTCATTTTCAGGCAGTGGTGATAGCCTCATATTCAACAACTCTCTTCCGGGTAGATATTAATGAGAAATTGGAATACTGAAGCTAATGACTGCATATCCCTTGCATAATTACAATGACCTGTAGTCCTTTTTAAATGCCAAATTAGCTGATTAAAATTAGTCAGTCCTGTTGAAGTTATAATATCCTAATTCAAATCTCCTGCCCAAATATACTTGCAGAAACTAATATTTAAAGATGGATTTGGAAAACTCAAAAAGCACTCAGTTTCTAATATAGGGCCAAAGGAATTTCAAATTCACTTCAGGAAGCTTTAACTATGGCTTCTATTTCAATTTGTAGGAACCTCTCTGTCTTCGTGTTTCTGAATTACTATCCGCTTTCCATTCGGGAGAAAAAAAAAAAGTTCACAGCCTACTTTTGTCCAACTTCACCCCTGATTTCACTTTTTCTGTTCTTTTTTGGCTCTTACCCTTTATACCTTGCAGTTACAGAGCTGCATCCGAAACACTGGCTCTAGCATCCCCTATGAGCCCAACTGCAGAGAAGGGGGCTGTGGCCCTTAAAGCCATGTGAAATAAGACCTGAAGTAACCGTGATACCAGTGCTTGGCCACCCCTCGGCTGAAATAACATTTTTTACCCAGCAACAAGGCTTTCCCATCGATTTTTATTAAAGAGAGATTTTAAATAAAATCTAGTAAATAAAACTGTAATGTATCCAGTGCAACAACTGTCAAAGAACGGCCATTTAACTTCTTTGGAGAGGAAAGCATAATGCTGTCCAGGACTGCAGTAAATCAGTTCACTGTAAAAGACTTTATTTACTCAGATCACGGAGTAGATACTCAGAAAACGAAATAAGATAGTTTCTTATGGCAAGGACAAGATTGCTCCATGTGTACAGATACACAAAGATACAAGATCAGCGTATACATATATTAATATATTCATATACATACACACATAGAGAAAGAAAGAGAGAGAGAGAGGAGGGAGAGGAGGAGGGAGAGAGACCAAGCACTGGTAATAAATACAGCAACAGAATCAGCAGTTTCCAAACTCAATTGTGTAAAATCGAACTTATTTTTCTAGCTTATAGGATTAAAACTGGATCTTAACTTAGAGGTAACACATTGCATTGACATTAAGAATAACGTCAGGCTGTGTAAATATTTTTTTAAAAGAAAATGCGGCATTATTAGTGAGAGTAAGACATAACTGTTATGTTTAAGGAAAGAAAGCCTTTATTTGTTCCCTATACAATCATAACTCAATCAAGCAAACAAGGCTTTTTCCTCCCCTCAAACCGCCATTATAATGGGAGTTTTGTGTAAGCTCCTTGTTTGTACAAAAGCCTGACGATAGAGTCTTGAGGGGTAATCCTAAGGCTGTTAGACCTAAATTAAAACAAACCTTACCAGTAGATCTGTGTTTTTAAGACAGCTCTATTTAAGAGGGCCATGCTGATTATACCAGGAGATAAGCCCCACAGAATCTAAGGGTGATCACTTCAGCAAACATGGGCATGGCATTGCAATTTTCTAGTTTTTCACCTCACAGAAGAGCAAAGATCTCGCCACCGCTTTGTTAAATAGCAGCGGATTCCTCAAGACAGACAGCCCATGGTATGTGAGCCTGAGTAAGAGGCTGACTTTAATTTTTTTCAGCCTTGAAAACAAAAAAAGAAAAGGTAAATGCTCATGTATATAATTGGTTCAATTATCACTAAAATAAAGCAGTGCTGACAAGGGTTCTATGTCCTATTTCTGCATTCTTAAATCAAATGTGAAGTTAATATTATACATCTATGAACATCTGTATTGTTTCCAACTTTTTGGTGTTTTTGTTTGTTTGTTTGTTTGTTTTGTTTTGTTTTTTTTGAGCTGGAATCTTGCTCTGTCACCCAGGCTGGAATGCAGTGGCACGATCTGGACTCACTGCACCCTTTGCCTCCTGGGTTCAAGCCATTCTCCTGCCTCAGCCTCCCCAGTACCTGGGATTACAGGCGCGCACCACCACGCCCAGCTAATTTTTGTGTTTTTAGCAGACGCGGAGTTTCACCATGTTGGCCAGGTTGGTCTCCAAACTGCTGGCCTTGTGATCTGCCCGCCTCGGCCTCTCAAAATGCTGGGATTACAGGCGTGAGCCACCGCGCCTGGCCTGGTTTTCCTTATAATAAGATAAAATCTCATCTTGGTCCTTGACCCAACACACACACGCTGGTAATGGAAGTATCACAGACATAACGAATTGTGACGAGTCTCAACACTAGGTTTTCACATTTTAGAACAAAACAAGATATAGCAGTCTCCCCTTATCCATGGTTTCGCTGTCTGCAGTTTCAGGCACCCAAGGTCTGAAAGATACTAAGATATTTTGAGAGACAGACAGACATAGACCATATTCACCTAACTTTTATTACAGTATATTGTCACAGTTACTCTATTTTATTCTGTTATTGCTGTTAATCTCTTACTGTGACTAATTTATACATTAAACTTTATCATAGGTATACATGCACAGGGAAAACCAGAACAGGGCTTGGCCCTATCCATGGTTCAAGCTTTCAGGCAACCACTGGCGGTCTTGGAATGTATCCCCCCTTGGATAAGGGAGAACTACGATGTTTGAAATTGTTCAGCCATCTATTTCTACCTCCCTAGATTCTAGTTCTTCGTGTGGACTCCCATATATTTTTTCTGTGTTTATATCTTCCCTACCCCTCCTCTTCACTTCTGGCTCTTTGCAACCCAGACTGAGATGGTTCCAGTATTCCCCATTGGGAATTGATGGGACTTGTTCTCCCATCCCAAATGGCCCCGCAGTTCTCAGATGGGTGTTTTTGTTAGTTTTGTTTAATTACAGCATTCACATTCAATCACCACTCACTCTGAGAATATGTGGGGTTGGTTAGACCCTGCAATGTACCCTATGTCTTCTGATCCAGGCAGAAGACAGTGAGCCATCAGTGGCAACGGGGGACTTGTGGGGTGGGGGGCGGTGGGCGGAGAAGGACAGGTGGGAGCTTCTGTGGGAGGAGAAAAGCATGCAGTTCCTTTGAATCTGCTTCTTGAACCAATAAAACAGAATTCCTTCATACTTTGTGTAGGTGTTATAGTTGACTGGGAGGATTCCCTGAATTCAGATGGCTCTTTGCAAGTTTGAGACTGGAGAAAAGAAGCTTGTTTGAGAAGTGTTTTGCAATGGAACTGTGTCTGTTGTCTGTTTCCAACAAAAATACTTTCTAACACAGTGTCGCTAAACGTTGGTTCAGCATGGCATGTGAACGAACTCTATGCGCTCGGGGAAATAAGAAATGGATTTTATTAAGTTTATTAGCAGCTCAACACATGATACTTCAACAGTGGGAGGAAAGTGATCCACCCACACAATTTGAGTGGAATGAGTATTTGGCTTTAACTACAGCTCATAAGTGAAACCTAAAACCTAGTTTTCCATCTGAAGACCTTTGGGGTCCATTTTTACACTACCTTGATCAAACCAGGAATGAAAGTTCAAGCTGGCTTCCTCTGGTGGAGGGTCCTGGAGTTTCTCGAGTCACACCTCTCCACATCAGCATTGCCTCGGGCTTCTTCTTCTCTCTCACTGTAGCTTAACTTGGCTCCCATCCAAGGATGCATTTCTACCAATCAGATGCCATCGAAGACCTCCCCTCCGGTAGCTGGCTGAGGCAGGGAGGCAGGGGAGGCCTGGGAGGGAACAGGGCAGGAGACTCATCTCTGAGGCCACTTTCACAGCACAGGGTGTCATTGGTGAACTCAGCTCCAGCCAAGATAAAAGGGTCATATCATTTCTCTTTAAAGCATGAGCAGCAGGTAGGAAGATGCCTACCTTGTAGATGCCATGTTGCCCAGGCTGGTTTCGAAAGGAAGATGCCTACCTGCTGCTCATGCCTTAAAGAGAAATGATGTGTATGAAAGTCATAACAACTACCGAAACATGCACTGAGAACGCGGCACGGGCTGGGCCACCCAAAAGCACCTCATTCAGTCTTCACAACCACACTTGGAGAGATCTTCCATTATGATCTTCCTTTTATAGAGGAGGAAACAGACTCAGTAAGCAAGGGGACTCACCCAAGGCCATAAAGTGGTGAATGGCAGGGCCAGAGCCTGATCCCACACCTCTCAGACCAAGCCCTTGCTCTTTAATACCGAGTGCCAGCCTTCGTGGCCACAACCAGCACTTCCTCTCGCGGCACTGGGTCTTGGATGTCTTGCCCTGGAATCACTTTGGGGTGCATTTATAAATAGATTCCTGAACCCTGTGCCATGGGTTCTGATTTAGCAGGTCCAGGATGGGGTCCAGAAGTCTTTCTTTTGAACCTGTACCCTAGGTGATCCTGAAGTGGACAAATGCTTGTGGATCGGTGAACTAGAGCTTGAGATGTGGGATAGACATAGGTGGTGGAGGTTGCCAGGTCTGAGCTGGCAGTGAGAGAGACACTCCTTAGAGATGGTGAGAAGAAAGTACAGGCCGGGGGTCTTGAGAAAATCTGCAGTAATACGGGACTCTAAAAAACTATACAACTCCGTGTAAGACCCATCTCCTCTATGAGCCTTCCTGTTCATGCTAATCTTGAGCACTTCCCATTCCACAGATTTCTGCAGCTCCAGTGTGGGTCCCACAGTCACATCCTACCTTAGTTTACAGGTAGTTATTGCATAAATGCTATTTGCAAATATATGTCAGATTGAAATAAATAACAATACTCACATGCAAAGATGCTCAGGGCAATATTATTTACAATGACTAAAAATTGTAAACAAAATATCCAGTAGAAGATTAAACTGTGCAGACTTCCTAAACAATAGTTTATAGCATATAAAATGTTCACATGCTGTCAAGTGGAAAAAGTAAACAATAATTCTATTTACATGTTTTGAAAAAAATCAAAAAAGATTGGAAGAAAATACATTGAAAAGTTAGAATTGGTATCTTTGGGTGGCCAAATTACAGATGATTTTTATTTTCTTTCAAAGTGTTTGTTTTCTAGTTTTTAAAAAGAAACATATTACTGTCATATTAAAAATGTCATTAAAAAATCAAAGCAACAGGTCAGGTGTGGTGACTCACGCCTATAAACCCAGCACTTTGGCAGGCCGAGGCGGGCAGATCACTTGAGGCCATTAGTTCAAGACCAGCCTGACCAACATGGCAAAACCCCGTTTCTACAAAAATACAATTAGTCTGGCGTGGTGGCCCGCGCTTGTATTCCCAGTTACTCAGGAGGCTGAGGCAGGAGAATCGCTTGAACCCGGGAGGTGGAGGTTGCAGTGAGCTGAGATGGTGTCACTGTACTCCAGCCGGGGCAACGAAGCAAGGCTGTGCCTCAAGGAAAAAAAAAAAAAAAAATTTCAGCAACAAAGAGTAAAAGCAAAAGCAAAAGAGCTTTTCCTCCAGGAACAAGTTGGAAAATGGGCAAGTTGTGTCTGGAGTAGTTACTCCTTCTCCCTCCCAGCACTCATCACATAGCAATTCTGTGTCATGGAAGTTATGCTTGACTGACTGCCTCTCTGCTACAGGGTGAGGCCCAGGGCATGTCCTGCTTGGTCACCCTTGTACCTTTAGTAGCTAATGGAGGCCTACACTTGGCTGCCTCTGAATTAGTATTTGTTGAATGAATGCATAATGATGCATCTTTTTTTTTTTTTTCTTTGAAGCAAGGTCTCACTCTGTCACCCAGGGTGGAGCACAATGGCGCAATTATGGCTCACTGCAGCCTCAACCTCCTGGGCTCCAGTGATCCTCCCACTTCAGCCTCCCAAGTAGTTGGGACTACCGGCACACCACCACGCCTGACTAATTTTTTTTACTTTTTGTAGAGACAGGGTTTTGCCATGTTGCCCAGGCTGGTTTTGAACTCTTGGACTCAGGGATTCTCCCGGCTCAGCCTCCTAAAGTGCTAGGTTTATAAGCATGAGCCACCGTGCCCGGTCGAATGATGCATCTTAAAGAAAGCAGGCTTACATTTGCCTTTTATTGCTGGATATCTCTATTGGCCTCTTAGGGTCTAACAGAGAGAAAAAAATATTTTAATGACACAGATTCGTAGACCGGACTTCACCTCTCCAACTAAGCTAACAATACCTAGAGGGCAGAGCTTCCATCATATGTAGTATTTCTGAATTTTCCTGAACACCAGTGTTGGACATGTAGTAGGTGTTTAATAAAGACCGGCTTTTCTGACGGAGATCACAGCAGAAGGAAGCACGCCTGCTGAGAGAAACCAGCCTCCTGGATGCCTCCCCCAGAGTGCAGGCATGACTCCAGTGTTAGTCGGGGCCAGCCTGCCTAAGTGTAAATGCTGCGTGGAACTGAATGGCTGATTTTGTTTGCTGAGAGGGGCAACTAGGTAGCCCGGGATCTCTATCTGCAAAAGCAGTCATGCCGTAACACACTGCCCCGCCCCACCCCTTTTGGAAAAAGATTGATAAGCATAATGATGATGTTTTAATGAGCTTAATTGCACATTCCTTATGTGCCTGTGGAGTTGCCAACCAGCTAGTTCCACATCCAACAGTTTACTTGTAATAACTTTTACCCCTTTCTCCATGCCAGGGAGCATAATTATTCTTGCGGTGATCCCGTAGTTCAGCTCTTTTTCCCTCTCCTCCCCTCCCTCTCTCCTTTTCTCGCTGTTTTTTCCCTTTCTGGGAATTACTCTAAATGGGTATCTTTGAAAGGAGGGTGGCAGGCTGCTTTTGGTACAGTACTTACCAAGAACCCTTTCATCAAAGAAGCCCTTGTGAGCATGCTCTGGACTTGGGCCAATCAGATCATCTCGCTGTCTGTTTCTGACCCTGGTATGCAAGTCAAGCCAGAGACTGCAGACAGGCTGACTGCACTCCTAGGCCAACCTGTCTTAGCTGACTGAAAAAATGCTGAAGGGAAAATTACCTGTTTGGCTCCAGACGAAATTAACATTTTTTTATATATACACACAAGTATGTTTATTATTTTTTGTTTAAAAGCGTTTGCCTATCTAATATATTCATTAATGTTATCTGGTCAGTACTTGAAACATTTTGAAATATGTGCAAATGCAATAAGGCTACAGGGCCTGGAGGCAAAATAAGATGAATTTTCTAATTAACTGACAGAAAACTGTTTTGGGATTAACGAATGGCTGTTCTGTAATCTGTTTATGGGCGCTGCTCCGTGCAGGGACATTTGGTCCACGTGCAGACCCTGGTAAGTTATAACGACCTGGATACCAAGCACTCCTACCTCTCCACTATTCTTCGTTAACCCACGCTCCACCAGGAATCAAGTACTGAAGGTGGATAGTGTGGTCCCCACCCTGGCAGATAATGGCCTCTTCCCAAACAGCATCTCTGGGGTCTGCTTTCCCAAGTGGGCATCTTTCTGCTATGGGTGGCAGATATGTCACAGAATTTGAACCAAACTTTTCTTTCTTTCTCTTTCTCTCTCTCTCTCTTCTTTCTCTCTCTCTTTTCTTTTCTTCTCTTTCTTTCTTTTTCTTTTTTCCTTTCTTTCTTTTTTGACAGAGTCTTGCTCTGTCACCCAGGCTGGAGTGCAGTGGCCCAATCTCGGCTCGCTGCAACCTCCACCTCCTGAGTTCAAGCGATTCTCATGCCCCAGCCTCCTGAGGTAGCTGGGATTACAGGCGTGTGCCACCATGCCCGGCTCATTTTTGTAGTTTAAGTAGAGACAGGGTTTCGCCATGTTGGCCACGCTGGTTTTGAACTACTGGCCTCAACTCCCGCCCACCTTAGCCCCCCAAAGTGCTGGGATTACAGGCATGAGCCACCGCGCCCAGCTAAGCAAACCTATCTTCTGAACAGTCTTGGAAACCTTCTCTTTGAGTCCCAGTCCCCAAACCATCTTATGAGCACATTTTTGACATCTTCAGAAAAATGTCATCATTGAGGAATATATTTTATAGTCTCCATTTGAGAGAAGTACTAATTCTTTTCCTCTTTCCTAGACCGATTCTAGATTGTTGCCTTCCCTTTCCTTGGAAACCCCAGGCTTGTGGATGCTGCAAACACTCTGTGCCCGCCTGCATGCTGGGCGCCGGGCCAGCTTCCAGAGCATCGAGACAGAGACGATGTGGCCTTCGTCCTTAAGAATGAGGTTTGAAAGCCTCAGTTCTTCCATGTTAGGTGATTTCTTGTAGCTCTTGGTATCTGCAGAATTAGTGTGAATGCTTAAAAAATAATAACAGCTTTATATCATTGAAGTTTTAATAGTACACTGTGTGCACAGGTGAGAATTACTGTTCTGTGAACTTTTTCTTTGTGGTTTTCAGAATTTTCCAACATTTCTACAATGAACTTTAACTTTTGTAGACAGAAAAGAAGCTGTTAAGAAGAAATTTCCTGGGAGCACTGAACAGCCACATTCCTGAATTCTACAGAGAATCAGTTGAGGGACAGCAGGCCAGGCAGCAGTCAGTCATGGTAGAGGGAGTCTGAATCGAAAGGGGGGGATTTTAATGAGCGGGGCAGCCTGAGGACCACAGCTGGCTTGGGCTAAGTTCCTGGAGTGTTAATCAAGTAATAAAAAAAAACATGACTACATTTTACATAGGCGATTTCATAACTTCCTGAGAAGTAAACAGTCCCTTTCTCTGTGGTTGTCCCTCCTAAGGAACGTCTACGTTCTTGCTTTGGGCTTAACATTTTCCCAAAGTTTTCTTGTTTTTGCAGAGTGCAATGTCCCAAACAGAATGCCAACTTTATTTTCTCTGGTGGTCCAGCTTACAAACTTACGTCAAGTCGCAGCAAGATGTCAGTGTGCTGGGCCTCTTCCTGGCTCCACGATCCCTACCTGTGCTGTGTATACTGTTCTTCTTACAGTTTTAGACTTGATGGTGGAAAGGATGCTTGGAAATTCTCTTGATGGTTTGATTCATTCTGACCTAAAGGGTTTCTTTCCAAAAAGGTTTTCTTTCTCTTTTATAAGCCCCACGAAGTCGTGGATATAGGCTGAAATTGAGGCTTTCCCAACCGTGAGAGAAAGAAATATCAAATTCTTTTCATATGAATATAGTCACAAAAAATAATCGTACTCTGCTCCTGGCGACTTCAACTCAGGGTAGGCAGAACAGAAATCTGGGGAAAAATGTCTATTTTTGCTCTTGCATAGTCTCTTTTCCCATACCAGGGGAAAATAGCTAATTTTTAACACCAAATTGTATCTCCAAATGGCCAATGAAAACAATGATGGGAAAAATTCTTTGCAAATAGCGCATGCCGTGCTATCCACTATTAGATAATAGTAATTACAGGTTTTGTCTCAAGAGCAAACAATTACCCTGGGGAGAAAATGCTCTCTTTTTAAGGAGAATAAACTCTTTCTAGGATTTGCCTACTTTCTCCCTCTCTGAGGATAGTAATTTTGGGGAAAAAACAAAAAAGACAAACTGAATCCCTTTCTCGAGTTGACAAAAGTGTCTTGGGGACATCTGTTCTTTCCAGTTAGGAAACTCAAGGTTGTACGATTATTATTATATTTAAAAGAGTGAAGTTTCTTGGCTGTTTCTCTCATGTGTATAAAACTGGCAAAGGATCCTTTTTTCAAAAATAAGTTGTTGAGTCTAACAGCTGATAACATTGCAACTCTGTATATGTTAGAGGTAGAATGCTCATATAACACAACTGCTTCAGGGCTGCATCTATTTTATAAACTCTGATCCTTTTAAAAGGTATTTTTTTCTAATGTATAATTAAATCTAATTTTTTTTTTTTTTTTTTTTTTTTTTTTTTTTGAGACGGAGTCTCACTCTGTCACCCAGGCTGGAGTGCAGTGGCCGGATGTCAGCTCACTGCAAGCTCTGCCTCCCGGGTTCACGCCATTCTCCTGCCTCAGCCTCCCGAGCAGCTGGGACTACAGGCGCCCGCCACCTTGCCCGGCTAGTTTTTTGTAATTTTTAGTAGAGACGGGGTTTCACCATGTTAGCCAGGATGGTCTCGATCTCCTGACCTCGTGATCCGCCCGTCTCGGCCTCCCAAAGTGCTGGGATTACAGGCTTGAGCCACCGCTCTCGGCCTAAATCTAATTTAATTTAGAAGAAATTTTACGTAAGATACACATGCAAATCAGGAAAAAAAAAAACAACCCTTTTTCAGGTTTCACGTCTTACTTATTGATTTGTAAATATGGCTTCAGAGTCCACAAATTATAGACCTCTATCATACAAAAAAAAAAGGGCATTAGGCAAAAAACAAGTCCATGCAAATGAGCTGAAGTACCAAAAAGAAGTCTACACTAGACCCAAAAGAGACTGCCAAGCCACCGTAATCCCAATGGGATGAATTTTAACGTGGTAGATAGCAGAACACCAACCTCGCAGCAGAATTATTTCTTCCCAAAACACTTAATATTGCAGCGTGATAGTTCAGTACAGAAAACAATGCATACTTTCCTAAGTGGAGGCGACATCTATTCTAGAAGCTGTTCTTCACCTACCTAAAGCAAATGGGCCTTACCAAATCCCTGGCAGCCACAGCAGAAAGAAAATACATTTTTTTAAGTGGGCATTTTTCCAAAGCATGCTCCCCCTGAAGGAGAATCATACCTTCAGCATTTCAAAGATTTCTCAAATAGCACAAAGGTCAGAAAGCGTTTGAGCAACAGAAATGCAGTGGGTGAAATCTGCAAGTTATTCTTTCAGCAGCTGTGGCTGGTGAAGCAGACTCCCCAGTGAAGAGCTATCAGCTCTGCTTCAGACTAGTCAATAATGTCATCAGAATAGCACAAACCTGGAGGGGGATCAGAAGACAAAATGGGATCAGTATGACAACAGAGAAGGGGACCCAGGTTGGAGCCAGGCTGGATTCAGTCCTGGTATCTCCTGACTCTGGGTCTCACCACAGCTTAGTGGAGAGGAATTGGTCATTAACACCTGCAACCCTCTCATAACTGCATCTTCTCGTGGTTTTTCTATACCTGTTTTCAGCTTAGACTTTTACATTACCTGTGTATGGTTATGTCTATACCATGACTTTGGTTCTTCTCAGCTTGAGAAGACAGACCTGACTTCCCTGAGTTCTAAGTTAAAAGAACTCTTTGATTACTGTTAAATTGATGTATCTGAACATGTGTAATCACTTCCCTGGTACCTAACTGGATAAGACTAGGTAAGTTGTAGCTATTAGAGAATGCCGTGCAACCTCTGCCCACCGCACCACCATGTGAATTCACCGCTGAGCAAAGGAAGCAAAGGCTCCCACCTGCCAGGATTTAAATACCTCAATGTGATTGTGTAACCAATGAGAATAGTTGGAGATCAACTCCTCACCTCTGCAGGATGCGACATTAGATTGACCCTTTCATGTGGCTTGCTTTCTGCACTATTCTATAATGTGTAATCTCTAGTGGAGTACTAGAACTCCTAGGTTCTTGCTCTATTTCCTTATTTCAGTGGAGAGAGGGACAATTTTATCCCCTTTATTGGTCCTATTTACAAAAGTGACTACAATTGCCTCCAAAGAAACTATACATTTTAGAAGAAATGGATGATATTTTAAATGATGTCCTAACTGCATCCCCATGAGACGTGGGCAGCTGTCTCCTGGTCTAGAAGCAAAGGTGCAGCTTGCAGGGCTGTTTTTTCTTTTTTTTTTTTTTTTAACAGTTAATTACTGAACATTGTTGTTTTCCTCTACATGATTAGGGAAACAGCAGGGAGTTAATTATTGAGCACCTACTGTGTGCCTGGCCATGCCAGATGTGAGGTCACAGACATGGTGGCAGTCCACTTCCTGCCCTCAAGTAGCCTGGCAGTAGCCTCTCTCTACGTGCCCTGGCAGGTCACTGGGGTCTCTGCTAAAACACACACCACATTCCCAGCAAACCTTTCTTCAGTCCTTACATAATCTTAATTATTTTCTCTTAAATCTTACCAGAGTCGTAATTCTTTTCTCTCCCTTCAAAAGATAGGTACTTCACACCAAACACTAGCTCAAGCACTGACATTATTCTACAGGACTATGAACCTTCATATCCACATTTACAGTCCAGACAGATAAAGGAAAACAACCCAAATCCAGGAGGCAATATAAAAGGAAGAGAACAAAACACACATTCATACACTCGCCCTTAAAAATAGGGGAAAACCAATAGGGGAACTTTGGTTCTCTTCCTGGATGTCACTTAAAAATCCCATGTGGTACGTGTGTCTGTGGAAACCTTCGTTATCTCAAAGATAGTGAGATACTAAAGGCCGAGGTTGCCATGGGACACACAGTATTTGCTTTTTATTCTATTGCACAATATCTAATTACAGAGATCCTGATAAAATTATGCATTCCTAAGCACAAATTATGGCCATTCTACAGGAGACTTAGTGTACATATTTTGTCAAATTTCATTAAAAAATAAATGAGGGATGACTCTGCAGAGTATTAGGGATAAGCAGTCTAACAAGACTCAGCCCTTTCTAAGACAGAATTCTCTTGAACTCGTAGTTTGGGCTGTAGGAGTATCCTAGGTGAGAGGCAGCTCAGTTAGTTTGTTCTCCCACAAAAGCCTAAGTTGAAACTCTAAAGCCCTTTCTGCCATTAGACTGTTGCACAAGACACGGATTTAAACAATCAGTCTTGGCTAGGTGTGGTGGCTCATGTAATCCCAGCACTTTGGGAGGCTGAAGAGGAAGGATTGCCTGTGTTCAGGAGCTCCAGACCAGCCTGGGTAACACAGTGAGACCTCTTCTCTCAAAAAGCAAACAAACAAAAAAACAAACAAAAATTACAAAATTAGTCAGGTATGGTGGTGCACTATAAGACTATAGGTGTATTATAGGTGGTATAGGTGCACTATAGGTGCACCTATAGTCCTAGCTACTTGGGAGGCTGAGGTGGGAGGATCATTTGAGCCCAGGAGTTTGAGGCTGCAGTGGGCTATGCTTGTGCCACTGCACTCCAGTGGAGGTGACAGAGTGAGACCCTATCTCAAAAAACAAAAACAAAACTTAAAAAAAAAAAAAAAAAGTCAGTCTCTTTGCTTTTCCCCAAAGACAATAATTGATTTAATCCCATGGAAGGCTGAGCTGGTCTTTTGAAAAGATAACATGTTACAAATACAGGTGACAGTTCCTCCTCATTCATCTCTACCTCCCGGTAATGACTAACCTGAAGCTTGTCCCTGTTTTTATACTTCTACTACATATATATCAACATGCATAATACTCCGTATAAAGCGTGTTTGAGTATTATCTTTTGACTCAATGTAAGTTTCAAACTGCATATATGTGTGCATGGTTCATTTAACCGCTCTATAGTATGCTACTACATTGACCCTCTTGCCAAATGATGAACATTTATGCTGCTTCTAAATTTCTGCTACTCCAGTGTTGCAAAAAAAATGCCTGGGTATATGGCCTCTTGTCAGTATCTGCAAGGAGTTTTCTTGAAGTCTTCAAACTAGAGTATAGCTCAGTTTAAGAGAACTGATTTCCAGGTCCCTCCTATATGTATTATTTGCTTAAACTAATCCAGGTATCTTGCAGTTCTTTTCCCTCTCTTTCCTTAAATGCCTTCTCCCACTTTACTAAGTAGCTCTGCCTGAAGTGTAAAAACCTCCATAGATGCAAACAGGCAATATGAAGGACTGCTGTAAGTAGCTACTCCTTTCATCAAGGGCCACAGATCCAAGCTACAGCTCTGAGTTTCTCCCTGTCTTACACATATTCCTATCTAGGGTGAAACAGCGTTCAACCCTTGTTGGGATGACCTGAATTCAGATGTATTGTAGACTAGGGTGATGCAACTTTTGACAACCTTCATTCATGGTTTCACGTTTTCCGACCCCTACCTCATTTTCAAAGAATGTAGTTTTTCTGAGAAAGTCTTGTGAGGACAAAGCAAATAGAGTGTCAGTAAGCAGTACTGATGGTGGCAGTGCCTTCTGCCCCACATGCCAAATTCACAGACAGGCTTAAAGCTCCACACTCCATAAATCCACCTAAGGCCACTGGACTGGCTTCCCACCTACCCTAGAATTAGAACAGAAGTGATGCTGTTGTCCTTGGTCCACGTACTAATGCATTTATTTAAACAGAAAAATAATCAAGTCAGACTTGTTCTGTTAGAAAATCAGTCTACCTGGTTATTTTATTTGACAATGAAGACTGGTTTTACTCATTGGGTCATATAGTATACTTTGCCATTGAACTAACTAATTCCAATGAACGGAATTTGTAACTCCAAGGTTGTGATAAGAATATACTTAAAGCATGTAAGACAAAACATTTTCTAAAAATATTCTCATGGCAAAGATAGATTGATGTGAACAATAATTCGATTTTTCCCATCCCTTTCCAAGTATAAACAGGGTTTCTCAATTAAAAAAAAAAAAAAAGAGTAACAGGTGTCATTTGTGTGTGAGTTATTTGTACATGTGTATCATTATCCAGGGTACATCTTGGTTTTCAGAATGAGTAATAAAGGACTTGTTGGGCAACTTCCCCGCATCTCTGCTGTGGAATATAAATCTGGAGAAAACTTGACTGGCTCAGGTAATGTGACAACATGTGTTATTACAGATGAGTCGCCAACTGTATGAATAAAATAGAGTTAATTTAAATAGCTTTTTTAGTGTTCTACACTGAGAATCTAGCCACCTGAGAAAAATGGGCACAGCCTTTCTGGTTATTGTTTTTTTCAGTACAACTTTCAAATGCAACCCCAAATTGGATCATTGTATGACTCATCTATCATTGTGTATTTAGGCTTTGCCGTGGGAGGTACCTGTCTGGGTGGGTGATGGTGCCCTGAGGTGGGCATGTCAGCAGCCTATGGTGGAAGGGATATGTTGTCAGGAATCCTAGTGCTGGCTCCACCAAGATTAGCTGAGTGACCTTTAGCAAGTCACTTCCTCTACCTGGGCCTCAGTTTCTCCACCTATGAGATGAGGGGTTGGAGCACGTGTTCTCCTAAGGCTCCCTTTTGTTGCCTTGGCCCATCACTTCCTCTCTGCTTTGGTCTAGGAGTCCTAGTTGAGGCGTTTCGCCCAGGACCCTGTCTGGGCGTTGGATTGCCACTGTACCCTCCAGCCGGGCCATGTGAGTATGGCTGCCACCCCTGGAAACTTTTCAAAAACTTCCTAGGGGAATTGCTAGGTACAAGTGGGAAACACATGGGGAACCCTGTTCTAGCCCCCAAGGGGGCAGCACTGAACTCTGAGTTTGCCAGAAGGAAGAAGCCACACTCCCCGTATTCCTCTTTGAGGGCTTCCTTCTACACAACCCGGTCTCCATGTAAGGGTGAAGAATCGAGCATGTATCAAGGTTTATGGGGACCAATACATATTTATTTTGCTTCCTTACCAATATTCTTATGTTTTATTCTAGGCACCCCAAGAGAAAACAAAACAAAACAATTACAGTCATGGGCCGCATAACAATGTTTTGGTCAACAACGGAAACTATAGTTATAATACAGTATTTTTACTGTAACTTTTCTATGTTTACATGCACAAATACTTAACCATTGTGTTATAATTGGCTACCGTATTCAGGACAGTAAAATGCTGTACATGAGTGTAGCCTAGGCACAATAGGGTATACTTTACAGCCTAAGTGTGTAGTAGACTTTACCGTCCAGGTTTGTGTAAGCACACTCTGTAATGTTCGCACAACGATGAACTCTCAGAATGTATCCCTGTCATTAAGCAATGCATGCTAATAAGAATACTTGTGGCAGATGATAAAAATAGCTCCTGTTTGCTTTACACACATCACAGGGTAACATTCAGAGAGTATCTTAAGGCATTCCCCATTTATGGGAAGTGTTTGGAGGCCCGGAGGAGTCCCGAGGAGGGAGAAAGGAGTACGATTCTGATGGACCTCACTATGTAACAGTGGATAAATGCACAGGCCCATGAGTTTGACTGCCCTGGTTCAAAGCTGGCCTCCACTGCTTGTTGGCTGTGTGACTGGGCTGGGTAAATGACTGGATATCTCTGAGCCTCACTGTCTTCACCTGTAAATTGAAACAGCCCCAGAGGGTTCTTGTGAGGATTAAATGAGATAAGCTCTGTAAACATTCTTGGCCCAGGGACTGTAAGAATGATAATATTATTAACATATTTTTATCATGCAATCTTCTAGTTCGGACATATTAGAAAGTGATTCCATTGACTTGTTTAGTAGGAAAATCTGGCAGATAAGAAGTCAAATCCATCAGCCATGATAGCAGCCAATGTTGAGTTTTCTTTCTCCCTAGGAATTTTTTCCATTATAAAATGGGAAGCCAAGTCAAATTTGCTTAGTTAATTTTGGCCTGAGAGGTGCTCTTAGGACCCTCAACATTTGTCTGTAAGGTCAGGCTTATCGGTTCACGCTTGTTAGCGTGGAAAAACTCCTTCCCTATCACTGTTTCTGCCACTTCCCTTATCCTGTCTTTCTTCTGGAACAAGTGGCCTTGCAAGATACTTCACTCCCTGTTTTGGCAAACACACTTGTTCCGTGAGAGCGAGTTCCGCCCATGTGTACAGCGGTGGGCTGCAGACCAGAGGGTTTATCAGACAGAAAGGCTTTTTTCTGTAGGTGCCAGGGCACTGAAAGCAGGGTCGCTGCTGGCTCTCCCCCTTCTAATTAAGAGTGTCCCACCATTTCCGAACTGTGACTCTTAGGGACACCAGGATAAACCTAAGGACTGTACTATATTTATTAGTCCTTGGGGCACGCTGAGAAATACTCCCAGCTGGATGAGGAGCAACATGGTTTCTAGAACATGGGTGGAGTAGAGACAGTGAGCTTTGTTTCATACAGAGTTATCTGAAATTCTGTATCATGATAAAATGGATTTCAAATAGACATGAAATTCCAGAGTCTTCAAGGAAGTTGGCCCAAATATGATCAAGAACACAGCAAATCTGTTTTGAGAGTTAGATGTCCACTTTTTCTATTGCAAATGTTGACCAATGGTTATGCACTTAACTGAGCACTAAGGTGGGATAGGGAAGGGAAAGGTTTTGTATACAAGACATGAATTAGCGTAATTTAAAAGATTATTAAATTGGCCTCTAAAGACTGAGTTCAAATCCCAGCTCTGTCTCTTGCTACCCGAGTAACCTTGCACAGTTCTCCTAGGAGATTCACATGTGGCTTCTCAGCTTCGTTCTGGGCTTCAGGGTCAGCCCCTCACTTGTTTGGGCTCCTTCCAAGGTCCTGAAAGAGATCTTAGCAATATGTTGGCTTGGCCAAATATCTCTGTAAAATTTGTAAAAATCAGATATAGTAACTGCAAATGATTACTTTCTACTCTTCCCTTTCATGTTGACAGCATCGGTGTGGCTGTGAGCACTTTTGGGATCCAGCTAAGGGGAAGCTGAGTTAGGGATAATTTAGTTTGGATGCAGTAGGATGGGGTCACATGTCCACAATCATTTCCATGTCTGGTTGCATCACTGTTAGCTGTGTTGAGCTGGAGATGGTCAACTTATGTAGTACCGGGACACAAAGGTGCAGGCTCAGAGGTCTCACTGTGACGTGAACACAGTGAGAGCACTTGACACTGGAGGTACGTGGGTGGCAGAAAAACAAAATGTATAGAGCCAGAAACTAGTCTGAGAAAAAAAAAAAAAATCCAAATCCTACAGCCTCATACATGGACAAAAAGTGAGAGATATTTTCCTTTGACAACAATCTTAAAAACTTCCATAACGTTACTAACACTGAACAATGGAGCCAAAGCAGCTTTTGTAAAACTTTCAATCATTAAAAAAAAAACCAAGTTTGGATCAACCATGCTAGAGGAATAAGTTAACCCTGTTCCTATTCTCTTCCTTAAAAAGTCATAAAAAAATTATCATGTGAAGAAATAGCCAGAGATTATGCAGTCAAAAAACATAGGAGGAAAAAAAGTATTATAAGTATGTCAATCAGTTAATTAAAAAAATGACTTTTTTTTATGGTGTCTGTAGTATTTGCCTGCTTTAAAAAATGTGTCGTACTTTCTTTTCTTGACCTAAATGGTCATTAACTTTCATAACTAACTTTGAGTTTAATGTTTCTTTCAGAGAGTACCCCAAACTGTAAATGCTTCAGGTCCCACAAAACCTGTTCTACCCCTGGAAATCTCAGTTTGCTGTGAGGATGAAATGAGACAAGATGCTTAACGTGCTGTCTCTGCAATGTAGCTGGCTTCTAGTAAGAGCTCCGACGGGGAGGGACGTCGATGCACAGTTAAGGGACAATATTGAAAGTGCAACAGTAGGCCAGGTTCCTTGGCTCACGCCTGTAATCCCAGCACTTTGGGAGGCGGAGGCGGGAGGACTGCTTAAACCCAGGAGTTTGAGACCAGCCCTGGCAATGCAGCAAGACCTTGTTTCCACAAAAAATTTAAAAATAAGTCGTGCATGGTGGCGTGTGCGTATAGTCCTAGCTACTTGGGAGGCTGAAGTGGGAAGATCGCTTGAGCCTGAGAGGCCAAGGCTATAGTGAGCTGTGGTTGTGCCAGCCTGGGCGACAGACCCTGTCTCAAAAAAAAAAAAAGAAGAAGAAGAAAATGTAAGCATATGCCATATGTTCCATATCACTTCCGGCAGCTTCTGGGGGCAGAACACCATAACAAATCACTGATACTTTTGCAACGAAGTATTTTTAAATTTTTAGCCAGAATTAACTTTAGTCAGGTTTATCAATATGGTCGTGGCAAGAGAGTGGAGGCTGAATCGGAGGGGGTTGAGAATTAAGGCGGGGGAAGCTAATTCTGAGGCTAAGCTAATAGCTTGTACAAGAGGAGATGCGAGTTTGATTTAGTTTTCTTCCGTAATGTGCAAGGGACATTTGTCTCGCTGCTATGAGGCTGATCCATATAAAATTGACATTTTTGTAAGTAGAAGACAATTGAATACTAGCAATTTCTTATGGTTCAAATATCCAGAATATTAAGAACACAAACCAACAAAGAAAAAGTCCATTCTTCCTCCCTGAGTATACTATCCCTCTTTCCTTTCACAGGGAGGGTCCCAGTATTTGATATGGCTTTCTTCAAGGTGCTGAGGACTTAGTCTTACAAGGAAACTTGAGGTTGAACAGGGGCTTCATTGTATTTGTAAAATATTAACTCTTAAGCTTATACCGGGAAGAAAGGTGTTCATTATATTATGTCCTATCTTTTTTTATTTCTAAAATATTTGACTGAAAATGTATATAACCGAAATTATTTTTTTTTCTTTTTTTTTTTCTTTTCTTTTTTTTTTTTTTTTGAGACGGAGTCTCGCTCTGTCGCCCAGGCTGGAGTGCAGTGGCCGGATCTCAGCTCACTGCAAGCTCCGCCTCCCGGGTTCCCGCCATTCTCCTGCCTCAGCCTCCCGAGTAGCTGGGACTACAGGCGCCCGCCACCTCACCCGGCTAGTTTTTTGTATTTTTTAGTAGAGACGGGGTTTCACCGTGTTAGCCAGGATGGTCTCGATCTCCTGACCTCCTGATCCGCCCGTCTCGGCCTCCCAAAGTGCTGGGATTACAGGCTTGAGCCACCGCGCCCGGCCTTTTTCTTTTTATTTTTAAGAGTGTTCTCTTAAAAAAAAAGTGAGAGGCAGCAGAAACTTCTCTGACTATTCCACTGGGGTGGAAGGTTCCTGAAACTTGGGTTTGCCATGTGGAGTTTAAATCCAAACCTCAGGAGACTCCAACCTTCCACAGGCAGAGAGGGCTGGGCATGAAATATCTCCCCCTGGCTCGTGAATACGTCTAAAGGGCGCTGGCCAGCTGGGGAGGAAGTGAAATGAGTGGAGGATATTGTTCCTAGTTAATGGTTACTGAGTATTGACGACTTGCAAGGCGAAACCACACTGTAGGAGGGACTAGCACGGTCCTTACCAAGTACACAGCCAGCCCCAGCCAGAAAGTGGAAGGCAATCCTTTTGTTATGAGTACCTCCAGACGATGGAGTGAAATAATGAAATAAATAAAAAGATTACTGCATGAGTCATCTCTGGAAAGTAGTAAACATTGTAAGCCTGACAAGTTTCATCTTTTGTAAGAGTTAACATGAATGAAGACGATTTATAATGGGCCTGCTCATTGTTGCAGGGGAGCATTCACAGACTTTGATGGTGGGATGGTACATTTAACCTCTGAGTCCTAATAATGTTCTATTTTCCAGACGAACTCAAGGCTTGTCATATTCTAGACCTGGAAAGCATAAATGGTATTATCTTTGTATATACAAATAAAAATCAATTCATTTTCCAAATGTTTAACTCATTCAGGAAGACACACACACACACACACACACACACACACACACACACACACACACACACAGGAGAATAGGTCCCAGCTAAATCAACAACATTAGCAAATCTCCTCTTGCTTATCAAATCAGGATATATTAGGTTCAATAAAGGTGCCTGGCTTATAAATCTACAAATAAATAGTTATTTTCCTAAAGAGCATTTTGATTTATTATCTCAAACTGTATTTCCTGTTCATTTATCATGGCTTTTTGTAACTCCCCCCCCTTAAATGGAAGGAAGTAGTACATCTGTAAAACAAAATATCTCAATAAACCATATTCTCTGAAGTATAAATGGACATTTTCTTCTTGTGAAAACGATCATAGAACAGAGATGCCAACTAGAAATCTTTCCTCTGTCATATTTTTAAAGAAATACCAACCAAAGGCTGCATTTTCCTACGAAGTTGACATCCTGAAAGGCGATCTGTACAAAGCATTAGAATTGAGCAAACCATTTAGCAGCCTCGACTCCTGGACTATTTCGAGCCATTTGTGGAACACATCTTCTCAAATCTACTAATCTGCTTCACAATACTAGAGGAAAGAAAAATAGTTTTGGGTTTCTTATGCCCTAGGGATACAACTAGATCTCAAAGCTGAGTTTCAGGCTCAAAACTCTTATTTCCTAGCAACTCTGATAATCTGACCTGGCTCGGAAGGCTAGGATGCTGGGGTTCTATATCAAACTGTTTACTTAACACATGTCACATCTAAAATAAGGATTGCTTTAGCTGAAAAAGCAATTCATTTATAAGTGTGCATTTATAGGGCAAAAGTCAAGGCAACTGTGCAAACCACTTGTCAACTTATTTAGAGGAAATTGTGTAATCAACTTAACGTACCAGTTAGCCTTTACCTGCCAGGTCAAGCTCAGAGTGCCTGTCAGTCACCACATTAGCCTATTAATCACTCTGCAGGAAATTCCACATTTTTCTTTAGATCAAACTACAGAAAGTAAAGTGGGAACAGAATCTAGAGAGGATTTCCTATTCGTTTCTTTGTTTCCTTTGACTTGCCTGATGTTTCATGATTTAAATTTTTTTTTTTTTACTTGCTTGCTACAGAATTTAAAATAGGTTCAAAATGATATATCTCAATATGCATTGCTAAAGGGACTTTTATTGCACAAAGGTAAATCTAGGTATTTGATGGCTGGGTGCCAACTCACTGCTGCAGATTCCAACCAGAGATAGAAAGCATTGACACTGTTGAACAAGTAACAGATCTTTCATTCCAGGGGGAAAAAAAAAAAAGATATAAGCTATTAAATTGAAAAGCATTTCCCCTTTTTTTCTACACTGCTAAAAAAACTTGAGATATGTGATTTTTGAAGATATCCTAATTTTAGGTATAATTTTTAAAAACTCATTTTCAAATACCTTTAAAAATTTTTTATCTGAAAATGTCTTCATTCGTCTTCATTTTTAAACAGTTTTATTCAGGTCTGACTCACATACCATGCAATTCACCCATTTAAAGTGTAAAATTTAAGAATTTCTAGTGTGTTCACTGAGTTGTACAATCATCATCAATATCAATTTTAGAAGATTTTCATCACTCCAAAAGAAACCCTAATATCCATTAATAGTCACTCTTCTGTTTTTTAGGTTTTGCGACAGGCTGGAGTACAGTGACGTGATACTGGCTCACTGCAAACCTCCACCTCCTGGGCTCAAGTGATACTCCTGTCTCAGCCTCCTGAGTAGCTGGGATTACAGGCATGGGCCACCATGCTCAGCTAATTTTTCTATTTTTATTAGGACGGGGTTCCACCATGTTGGCCAGGGTGGTCTTGAACTCCTGACCTCAAGTGATCTGCCTGCCTCAGCTTCCCAAAGTGCTGGGACTACAGGCGTGAGCCACCGTGACTGGCCCATTAACAGTCACTCTTAATTTCCCCTCTCCAGTGCTCTATGACCACTAATAATCTACTTTTTGTCTCTATAGATTTGCTTATTCCAGACATTTCACACAATGGATTCATACAATATGCAGTCTCTTGTGTCTGGCTTCTTTTACCGAGCATGTTTTCAGGTTTATCCATGTTGGATTAGTACTTCATTCCTGTTCATGGTTGAATAATAGACCACATTTTATTTATACACTCATCAGTTCATGGACATTTGGGTTGCTTCTACTTTTTGACTATTATAAATAATGCTGTTATAAATATTCATGTATAAGTTTTTGTGTGGACATAGGTTTTCATTGGTCTTGGATACAGATACATAGTAATGGAAATGCTGGATCATAGGGTAAACTCCATGTTTACCATTTTAAGTGATTGCCAAACTGTTTTCCAAAGTGGTAACCCCATTTTACATTCTCACCAGTAGCACATGAGCATTCCAATTGCTCCATATCCTTGCCAACACTTGTTATAGTCTGTTTTATTTTAGCCATTTTAGCAGGTGGGAAGTGATGTCTCATTGTGGTTCAAATATCTTTTAAAGAAAATGTTCAAGGCTGGGCATTGTGGCACAAGCCTGTAATCCCAGCACTTTGGGAGGCCGAAGCAGGCAGATCACTTGAGGTCAGGAGTTCGAGACCAGTCTGGTCAAGATGGTGAAACCGGGTCTCTACTAAAAATACAAAAATTAGCCAGGTGTGGTGGCACGTGCCTGTGGTCCCAGCTACTCAAGAGGCTGAGGCAGGAGACTCACTTGAACCCAGGAGGCAGAGGTTGCAGTGTGCCGAGATTATGCCATTGCACTCCAGCCTGGGCGACAGAGCAAGACTCTGTCTCAAAAACAAAAAACAAAAAACAAAAAAAAAAAGAAAAAAGAAAGAAAGAAAGTGCTCACAGGGGAAATTCTGCATTGTTTTCTCATGGCCAGTATTTGTGAACACCAAGTAATCAAGGCTTACAGTATCCTGGACAGTACAGAGAATGGAAGAGAGTGTAGGAAACACAGATCAAGTCTACAAGATGATGGCTCAGAGGCTTGTCATGGTTGAGGTCTTATCTTTAATCTACAATGTTCTGAATTTCTAAACGTTTAAAAACACAAAATGACGAAACCATTCACAAAGGGCATTCAAAGCTGCAATTTTTTTGTTATTGTTTGGCATTTTCTTTGCATGATTTACTTTTAGAGAACAAACCCAGTCTTAATTGCAATGCATAATTTTTAAAAAATGATTAATTTTGCTTCTGAAGAGCCAATTGTAGCTACTGTTCTATTTGAGTAGCTGCCACGCTTATGTTTCCACTTTCTGGGGGCCTTGGCCCCAGCAACAAGAAAGATAATCCTCCTTTGTGGACATTCCCACAGTTAACTCCACACACATCTGGATGGCAGTTCAATAGTCCACTGTTATTCAAACAATCTGTAATCACACATACTATGTGTCAACCAACAAGCCAGGGTGTATGGCTTTTCAGTATTCCGTAGCATGCAGCACGCACAATTTACAAATAAAATAAAAATCTACAGCAGAGACAAGGGCACATTCTTCGCAGAGTAACTGAGTGAAAAGGACGTCTCTGTTGAAATACAAGACATCGCTTGTTATTTTGATGGTAAATGAAAAGAGGTTCGGAAAACCATATTTCATCTGTTAAGTCTCTTAACATGGAAGAGTACCATAGCTGTGGCATTGAAGAATCTGGGGCCATATGGTTTTTTAAGCTGGGCTTGAAGCAGAGATGTCCAAATAACCACCGTTAGCATGTGGGACATGCAACTGACAAAATTCAACAGCCTTATCGATCGAAGGCATGATAGACTGGGGAAAATGGGGGCCATGGACATCCTCACTATGGGCAATTGTTTTTCTCATTACTTTGAGCTGGGAGGATATTGGGAGGGTGGAGTTGAGTTCAACCCCCCAAGTGGCTTGATTAACAATTTTGGAAACAAAGGGTTCGATAAGGCGGGAGGAAGTGAAGTTGAGCTTGTCCTGAGAAAACAGCACTGGGGACAGGCTCTCCACACACACAAGTATGACAAGGTGGCAGGAACAGCATGCCAACGTGCAAGCATTGTGGGACAGGGAGGTGTTGGGAAATGCAACCAGAGTGCAGCTGTGCGACATTCCACCTGCCTTGTCTGATTGGCAGCATGATGGCCTCTGACCCTGAGGGGCTGCATGCATCACTGGGAATCTGGAGTCCATTCAGAGCGCGTTCAGGCCGTGGAACGTGTTAAGCCCTCACTGCGGGATCATGCGGCTAGGTCACTGCTGAATTCCGTAAGATTCAGGGACCAGATGATAAAGCATTTCTCATCCATGAGGACTTTCTCCTCAAGGCTTTCCCTCCTGGCTTTTTGCCCACAACACCATAACTTGACTCTCGGGCTGTACTGAAAGCTTCTTAATAGAGGACAGCCCTCGTTCCAAGGTAAACACAGTTCTGTCGTATTGTAAACTCAACAGTCTTGTAAGAAAATAACCATTAAGATCCAGGTGGCTCATGAGAGGAAGAAACTGTCACCGTTTAATCAGACTGTATTGGGGAGAAAAGATTAATTTCACACTGAACTTTACATGTCTTGATTTCTCTCCACCTACAAAATATTAATTCCTTTCATATTTCAGGTGTCCGGTCATTAATTTTCTAATTCATCAGGCATTCATTAAGGACCAAGAACTGTGCTGAATCCTAGATATAAAGAAAAAGGAAACATATTCCCTATCCTCAAGGATCTCCTAGCCTCAGAGGAGAGCCAAGTCTGTATAGAACAATCCATAACATAAGCTGACAAATGCAGTATAGAGGAGAGTGAGGAAGCACAGAGGACAGACTAGTTACTCTGCCTGAAGGCCTGGGGAGCTTCAAACAGAAGTTAACATGGAAGCTGGGCCTTGTGAGACGAGTGGGATCTACCCAAATGAAGGGACACGCGGGCACAGGGAACATTAGGGGTGCTCACCAGGGATGGTGCCACTTTACTATGGCCCAAACGAGGCCTCTCTGGTAAGACAACGAATCAGACTGGCTAGAAACCAGGTGAAGAATCTAAACTCCCTTCCCACATTCCATTCTCAGTATTCCATTTGCCCCAACAATTGACAAGGATAAGAATGAGATTGTGGCGCAGTGAATAATCCAAACTTCATTAACCAGACAAGACACTCATCTTGATCTCTGGACATCTGAGGACTTGCAGGAGGCCCTGTGCATCCCTGCCTAAATGTGCCTAAATGTGGGACATATCTCCATCCTCAGCTCTCTCCCTCACACTCGCTGAAAGGCATCGATTCTACGGCTCAGCTATCAAACCAACAATCAACAGGAAAAGCAGAAAGAACTGCAAGAAAAATGACTCAGCAACAGAAAATCATCAATTTGTAATTTTTTTTTTTTTTTTTTTTTTAAATCTCCAGAAGTATGTCCTGAAAGGAAAGGCAGTCAGAGAGCTTTAATTTGCCAGATCACTGTAGGTCTCAGTGACCTTGACAGTCATCCTCACATGGATGGAGTGCTCTTGTTCTATTTTTGAGGTACCCCTGTGTTTCACACATAGAGGCTCTGCCTTCAGATCACAGAGCTGGATTAAGACCTTACATGCTGTTCCTGCCACCCCCTGGGAATGCAGGCTCCTTGCTCACGATGTGCCTAAAATACTGCACACCCCGTCTAAGGCATCCCGGGGAACAGAAGATGCGGAAGAGACTTTAAAAATTCAGCCTTATTATTTTGTTAGAACATTTTTGTTCAGTTCATTTTTGTCAGTTTTTAGTTATCTTCTTATGGGACAAAAATGAATAATCTACAGTTCATTTAAATTCCTCCTTTTAAAAATAGTTAGGGTTGGGTGTGGTGGCTCACGCCTGTAATCACAGCACTTTGGGAGGCCGAGGCGGGCAGATCACAAGGTTAAGAGCTCGAGACCATCCTGGCCGACATGGTGAAACTCCATCTCTACCAAAAAAAACCAAAAACCAAAAAACAAAAAACAAAAATTAGCTGGGCGTAGTGGTGTGCGCCTGTAGTCCCAGCTACTCGGGAGGCTGAGCCAAGATCACGCCACTGCACTCCAGCCAGGCGAAAAGACAAGAAGCTGTCTCAAAAAAAAAAAAGAAAAAAAAAAGAAAAAAAATTGTCCACTATGTAATGGGTTTCTCTCTTGATTATTATAGAATCATAAAGCTTGGGATGGGAAGGGATCGGATAAGTCACCCAGAACCACAGCACATTTGATGTCAGTTTCCCCTTGGATAGCATCCTTGCCAAGTACTCATGCACTGTATCTATAAATACTTCCACCAGCATCATCTCACTACTCATCTTCCATCCAGGGCAGCTCTTTCCGTGAGAAGGCTCCTCACTGAAGGCAAAATATGTGTTTGAGTAATTTCCACCTGTTGGTTCTGGTTCAAGCCTTTGGGGCCAGAGACAGGTTAAACTGTTTTTCCACGGAACAACCCTTGTGAATACTGAAGAGAAATCCTTACGTAAAATTTCTCACCATCTCTCATTGCTAAATGCACCCTAGTTGGTATACTTGTTTCCAATTTTGGCATTTAGAACAACAGACTTTGGTTTCTTATCAGAGGAGCCACTTTCAGAGTCATGCCTTTTCCTGGCATTCAATTTCTATCTTAACTCTGCTGCTTGTCCCAACCAACCTAACTCGATTTCCTCATTTGTCGCTTTAGTCCATCCATCCACCCACCCACCCATCTATCCGTCTGCCCATCCAATACTTATTAAAAACTTACTATGTGCCGGGCACTATTCTTAGAGACTAGGGTTAGAGACAGTAGTTCTAGAGACTAGTGAATAAGATAGACAAGGAGTCTCTCTTTGCCTAGCTTACAATCCAGTGGTGGTATATCACAATGTCAAGTAAATAAATGAAGAAAGGAAATAAATATGAGATATTAGGTAAGGTGGACAGAGAATCTTTTTGAGGAGTGACATTCAACTGAAATCTGAAGGAAAAGAAGGAGACAGCCGAGTGAAGATCCGGAGGAAGAACATTTAGGAAAAAAAAATCATATATTTATATATATATGTAAAATAAACATATATTATATATAAAAATATAAAATATATCATATAGTATATAAACATATACTATATATAAATATAAAATATATTTTAAAATTTATGTATATTTTAAATCTCACCACTCAGAATAAAGCCATGTGTAAATTCTACTTTACCTGCATGTCGCAATGCCAAATTAAATTCGTTGTCCCCGTGTCTCTGTGGTCCATGAACATGCTGCTTTTCTCCAGGAATGCAATTAAAGAAGGTCTTGTGGCACTTGGCGTGCCATAGGGGACTCAGTGACCAGACTGACAGAATATTAATTTCAACTAAGTTGCAGGTTCCTGAGTAGTTGAGGAAGAACAGGGTATTTAAACGAAAAGCCAATTCACATAACCCAAGAGCAGGCTTTGTGTGTTCTAACCAATTAAACCTCCTCTCGTTTTTAACAGCTTTGTTTATGAAGCCCATATTGAAAATGAAATGTTTATTACAATTTTTTGAAGGTGAGGTATAGAACTTGGCAAAGTATTGATTAATAACTTGTGGATGGCTGGTGTAAGGAAACCAGTTTTGAACGCAGCTGTAAACAATGCCTCAGCAGAGTGTTTCAGCTATTTGTAGGCTCAGAGCTTGCCAATTGGTAATTAGTTGCAGATTTTCAATTACTTCTCAGCAAACAAAATAGTTTTATTTGCATTGTTTACTTGGCATTTAATTTAAAAGGAATCCGATTGATTGTTTTTAAAGAAAGATGGATTTGGAGGGTTGGGAGAAAATAAATAGGTAAACGTTTGAGTAGCCCTACATCTGTATTTGTGTTTTGAGTGAAACAAGTGTACAGGATTTGGCCTAAATTCAATCGAGTCTATCACAAAATCTCAAAATGCCTCCTGTGCAATTTGTCAAAAGAGAGATTTTTGGCAACTGCATATAAAACTCTTGAGATTTGTAATGAAGAACATAATCAGAAGGGGAAAAAAAGCAAAGTTGCATTTTCTGCGAATTAAAACTGGTAAATCACTGTGGGTAGCTTTAAATTCAACAGAAGATAACAATAATTACTATTTTAAATGTTAGTCCTTGTTACTTTGCTCCAGTCTGGTTCTCTCCTTGACTTGGGGCTCCTTGTAGGCTCATGGTTTTTTCTTTGGAGACGAAAATTCAAATCATTCAACACAATATTTATTGAGGGCTGGGCGCGGTTGCTCATGCCTGTAATCCAAGCACTTTGGGAGGCTGAGACAGGTGGATCACTTGAGGTCAGAAGTTTGAGACTAGCCTGGCCAACATGGTGAAACCCCATCTCTACTAAAAATACAAAAAAATTAGCCTGGCGTGGTGGCGGGCGCCTGTAATCCCAGATACTCAGGAGGCTAAGGCAGGAGAACGCCTTGAACCTGGGAGGCGGAGATTCCAATGAGCTGAGATTGCGCCACTGCACTCCAGCCTGGGCGACAGAGTGAGACTCTGTCTCAAAAAAAAAAAAAAAAAAAAAAAAAAAATTGAGGACTTATACAATGGTTGCTGCTAGATATTAAAATGAGTAAGGCAAAATTTCTGCCTTCATGAAGCTCAGTATTCAGTGGGAAAAGGATAGAAATTTACAAAGAGCCCTTTTAAAGACTGGTTGTGATAGGTATTATGATAAATAAAATGCCAGAATTAGGGAGAAAGGAGGAATTCCTTCTGATTAATGGACCAGGGAAGGTGAGAAGGTAAAACGCAAGATTATAGAGGAGGAATGGACTCCTGCATTTGTGGGGAGAGGAATAATATTTTAGGGGGAGGAAACAGGATACATAAAGGGATGCAAGAGCGAGTGTGCATCAGGGGCCAGAGACCCCCGAGCAGTCTAATGTGTTTGGCTCAGACATGGTAGACAGGTGAGGGATGGAAATGATGGAGTCAGAGGAGGAACAGATTGTGGGCAGCCTTGGCCTGCTGGTAAGGAGCTTGAACCCTATTTTGAGGTGGGAGGAGCCATTGGAGAGTACTGAGAAGGGCAGTGACATGGTCAGATGGGTCTGGGTTTGAGAAAGACAAACTGGAGAAGGAATAGCATTTGAAAGCGTCAGAAGCAGTAAGAATGTAAATGAAGGCCAGGCACGATGGCTCATGCCTGTAATTCCAGCACTTTGGGAGGCTGAAGTGGGTGGATCACCTGAGGTCGGGAGTTCGAGACCAGCCTGACCAACATGGTGAAACCCTGTCTCTACTAAAAATACAAAATTAGCTGGGCGTGGTGATGCACGCCTGTAATCTCAGCTACTTGGGCTGAGATAGGAGAATCGCTTGAACCCAGGAGGCAGAGGCTGCAGTGAGCTGAGATCACGCCACTGCACTCTAGCCTGGGCAACAAGTGCAAAACTCTGTCTCAAAACAAAATAAAATAAAATAATGTAAATGAGAATTGACTAGCGGTATAACAAACGTGGAATCCACAGGACTTAAAGAACAATTAGACAATAGGAGTGAGAGAGGGGAGGGGTCCCAGCTGACACTCAGGCTTCCTTAGATGATGACGACATTACCCAAAACAGAGAACGTATGAATAACTTTGACCAAATAATAAATACCCCTATGCCAGAGAATGCTATAGTAAAATACTATGGCAAACTTCAAAAACTTCATGCTAAATGAAAGAAGACAGTCACAAAAGGTCACATATTGACTCTACTTATATGAAACATCCAGGGTGAGTAAATCCATAGAGACAGGGGCTGGGGGAATGGGAAGCGACTATTTAATGGGCATAGAGTTTCTTTTTGGGGTGGTGAAAATGTTTTGGAACTAGGTAGACATGAGGGTGCATAACATTGTTAATGTACTGAATGGTATACTTTCAAATGGTTAATTTTATACGAATTTCAATTTTAAAAAGATAAAAGCAAAGCAAAAAAAACCAGAAATAAAAAATCCAACCAAAAATAAAAAATCAACCCAAAACCCAAAAACATCATGGCAGCCCAAAAAACCTTGTATTCCACAGCTGAACATGCCAGGAATCTCCTTTTAAACCCAGATAATCCCAGTCGGGAAAGAAACCTGAGGGAAGGACTGCTAGTGCCCATTCACTGAGCAGAATCACCTGGTCCCCAGTGGACACACTCTTTCCTACTACCTGTTCTTATGCACATTTTCCTGGGAAGGCTAATAGCCTTGGAATTGGAGGTATGTTCTCTACTTGGGGACTATCCACCTTTACTATGTCAACTCTGGCTGACCTAGTAATGTGAACAGTCAATCTGCCATGTGGAAACATATCAGAGGGAGGGGAAAAAGCAGCAAAGCTCATCCAGAGAAGAGCATGTGGGTCAGGAAACAGTAAGAAAAACTTTCTGGCACTCATATTGGTCATCAGTAGTCCAAGGGGAATAAAGGGCTCCCTGATGCTCAGTGCATCATCAGGAAGATTAATTAACATTTGTAAAGGCCACACACAATGTGAAAGGCCCAGTAATGGATCTCCAAAAGCCACAGTCCCTGCTTTCCAGAGGTCATGAAACAAGGAGTGGAAAATATTCCCTAGAAGACAGAGCTGGATGACCTCGGCCATGAAGAACAGTGCAAAGAAACGACTGGGCTTGTCTGGGATTCTCTTCATTCTCAAGTTGAATCTGATCTGACAGATGTGGTGAGTAATTAAACCCTTGTCCATTCATAGTCTGAATGCTTGCACTGCACAGAGAATGGGGCAGGAATAATGAGAGGCACAGCCCCTCTGGGACTATTCAGGAGTGCTCAAATTTGCATGGTCACATGAACCCGAAGGAAGTGGATTAGGCTGGCCTGGCCAGGAAGTAGAGACCGCCAAAGATTCCTGATTTGCATAAAACCTAGGGCTGGAAGGCAGAGAGGCTTAAGGGCTCTCAAAAAAGGCCAGATGTAGCTGCCTTCCCTAGAACCCAGCACATCTCTGTAGCTAGATGCCTTCTCACAAAGGCTGTACAGGTAATTGAACTTGTGATGTCATTTGCTCAAAAGTTTCCTAAATATGTACTGTTAAGTTCCCCAAAAATGTGATTTTTACAAGTGAAGTTGCTGTACAGTCTCCTAGGGAATGGATTCTTTTAATTAGCTTAGGAAAAAAAGGTGATTCAGTAAAGGGTAATGCATTTTATTATGATTAATGCTGTCAAATAATTTCTAATTGTGTGACAAGGTGCTTAAGTAAAGAATCGTTTGTGGCTTTAAAAATAGTTAATACCTCTCAAAAAGGATTATTTTCTTTTTAAGTTTCAAATGAAGGCTACTAATTAATTAATCCATTTACATAAAAATGTCTTGGATCAGCTACCTACAAAGATAAAGGATGAAATCTATCCTCTAATTGGAAAAAGAAAAACTGCTATAAAATATGTGGAATAAACACATGAAAGTAATCTGCAAAAGGCAAATAGAAGTCATTAATTAAAAACTGACATGTCAAAAATTTCATTTTATTCTATGCAATATTAAAAATATTGGTGATGTCATATACTTAACTGAGTAATCTTCCTAAAATATGCCTTCTCATCTATGCTGTTTTATGCAGTTTTCTTTTCTTTTTTTTTTTTTTTGAGATGGAGTTTCACTCTTGTTGCCCAGGCTAGAGTGTAGTGGCACGATCTTGGCTCACTGCAACCTCCACCTCCCAGGTTCAAGCGATTCTCCTGCCTCAGCCTCCCGAGTAGCTGGGATTACAGGCACCCCCCACCATGCCTGGCTAATTTTTTGTACTTTTAGTAGAGACCGGGTTTCGCCATGTTGGGCAGGCTGGTCTTGAACTCCTGACCTCAGGTGATCTGCCTACCTCAGCCTCCCAAAGTCTTGGGATTACAGGTGTGAGCCACTGTGCCTGGCCTTATGCAGTTTACTCCTGGGAAGTCATGCACAACTACGTGACGGTTTCAAGAAATTGGACTGAAATCTCCCTTCAGTTTTTCCCAAAATGTAGCTAACTTCCTGTTATCTCCCAGATTCATAGACATCAGGCAATCAAGCTTGGTTAAAGCATTCCAACTTTTGCTCCCTTCAGTTCTGAACGAGTGCTACCCTTGATATAAACAGTCATTACAGACCCAGAACGCAACAAAGAAGGCAGATATTTACTAGTGAAAAACTGAAGTTCCTTAATCACTTTAATATATATAATCAAATGGAAATTATATATTACCAAGACTAATTATATATAATTTCTTGGCATCAGGTATAAACTATTCAGACTATATCAAGGAAAAAAATAAAAAGATGCTTCTTTATAGCAGAATTTTTATTATAAAATATATCTCACAGCAAATCCCATCTTTTTAGTATCTGGTCTTTAGTCTTTGATGATTTCAGTTTGTTTTTCCAAGTTTTTTTCCAAGCTGAGGCTGTGCTGCCATTTTTGCAATCAGGATTGGTATTTTTATGATCACTTACTGGATTTATTATATGGTGGTTGAGTAAACTGCTGACAAGAAAAGTGAAAAGGGAAAGAGAGAAAAGAGGAGAGAGTTAAAAAGCCAAGGAGATGGAAAAAGAAGAAAAAAGAGGGAAGAAAGAACAGGAAGGAAAGGGGGTAAGAGGTTAAAAAAAAAAAAAACCCTAAAAGTATACGTTGTAATAAATAGGAAGATGAAACTCGGGCACCTGTCAAAGGGACTCCATGTGTTAGTAAACTGCAGGAGGTGACACTTAGGTATCCTGGCTCTACACCATCCCTCACTCTAAACGAATGTAAAGGTAGATCTTTATTCTTTTGGACTGAAGGTTCAAGCCACAAGGTGACTATCAATTGGCAGGGACCTCAACTTTACAAAGTTATGCTGAAAGACAGAATTATCAATAAGCTCCTGAAGACACATTCTCACAAGGAGAAATGGAAAACTCAGGTTCTATCCAAGTCCTTAAGAATGCAGAGGAAGGAGGGTCACAGAATGGAGGAAGTCTCTGGTTTGCTGGTAGCTGTAACCTCTCCCCCTTAAAAAGCCCATTTTCACCTTTAAAATAACCCAGATTGTTCATGTAGTCTATGAAGGAGCTTAATATGACCTGTACAAAAGGCCAGCATAATTTTCCAGCTGTTTTGCTGAGAAATATGCCCTCTTCTACGGTCAGTGAGATTCAGGTCCAGAGAAGTAAAATAACTCAATCCAGGTGTTGCTGCTGGGGAGAGAGGTCCTGATGCTGGGGCCCCTGGATTGGAGGTCAGCATGCCCAGCCTTTGCCTATGGAACTTTCTGGGGAGTATCAGGTTTGCTATGCACAAAGAGAGCTGGTGGAACTCTCCTGATCACAAGACGTGACCCTCACCAGTACCACTGCAGCACCGAAGACGCGCAGGTTCCCTTTTCCCGGTCTTTGTAGATTACACCAACGGTGTCCCGTCCGCAATCAGCTAATTTGAAAATGGAGTGCCCACCTGACTGTATTTCAATTGCTTCATATCCCCATCAACAACAACGGAGCAGCCCACAGGAGGTGCTGACCCTTCACTGCTTGTGCCTCGTAAGCGATCTCTTGGAAATGCTCACCAATCTGCGTGTGTTTTTCTTGTTAATTCTGTTGTATATTTCGAATGTGGTCTATTTCATAATGAGAAAGTCTTCCTAAGATTCTACACAGAGCTATAACTTCTTAACCTCACGGAATCTAAGTTTTCTTAACTGTAAAACTGAGATGGCTCCTGTTTGTGGGGATTGTTGATAATTAAAAATAAGCATATTGCTTAGCACAAAAAAGGCACACAAGAAGTGGTAAACATCACAGTTACTACCACAGAAAAAGAAGTGCAAAAAGTCGTTTAGGGCTATGAAAACATCTTCATTTTCATATTTTTCTTCCCAGAGGTTTAAAATGTTCAGGTCTGTTTGCATTCTTTTTGGTCTCTGCTGCTATCAACACATTATTTAAAGAGTGTTAGAAAAGTTAATCCAAGAGAAACATACACTTTTTGTCATTGGCCTCTTTAGGTGACACCTTTTTCATTAATTATTACCTTTCAGTGACAGTGCTGTGGCCAATTTCCATTCCCTGTTGGCTTGTGTGAGTTCTAGGGTAAAAAGTGCTTTGGAACCTTTTTAGTCAAGGAGCAAAGCAGCCCATTTTTAAAAAACTTTTAAGAAAAATAAATCAAAACCAACCTAACCAAAACCCCTAAAAGGCATCATGGTTGTTAAGGCTGAGAAGTTAGACCTGGTTCTGAGACCAGCTCGGCCACGTATGGAGGGCATGATATGAGTCAGTTGTTTCCTTACTTATAAAACGGAATAATAAAAACATTGATCTCTTAGGCCTATTGTGCAGATTAAAAAAAAATCTACTAACATAAAATGCATAGCCCCATGCGTGGCACATATAATGGTTACCATAATCATGTTACTATCAATAACCATAAAACTCCATATACGAGTCAGGGCACTGGTGCAGTGAACGTCTGTTATTAGATATTGTCTGAGAACACTAGGGGTAGCCTGAGCCCCTAATTACCCCCAAGTATGATTCTATTTTTTTTTTCTTCCATTTCAGGAAATTCGTTTGTACTTGAAAATAGTCATTAAGCTGAGCCCTTTGTGATGCATGTGTTTAAAAAATGTGGTGGTGACACCTGGGTTATCAGTCTCTTTATTTGCAAAGACAAAGGTCACATCAGACTTTAGCTATTGTGTATTTCTGGGCCCACATACTGTGGACAAGCTCCTTTATCCCTTCAGTGTCCCATGCATGGTAAGCAGGACAACTGTTTCCTTTTTATTAGATAGATAGGGCAATCGGCCTGTGTTGTTCAAAAGGGATGTTAAAAAGCAAAGTTATTTCCACAAATTTTATAGCTCACTTGGTTGTTGATAAACATAAACCAGGTGTCACTCTTGCAACACATACCCAGACACCCTCTACTACTGATTTCACCACCTGTGTGACATAGTCTCAATTTTTCTTCTTCTTTTACTTTTAGCAGATAACGTTTCTGAATCCACTCATTTGTGGCGGTGGGGGGTGGGGGGGAGGCACGGAAAATAAAAGAAAGAAGGAAAGAAGGAAATCTGTCTCTTTATGCAGGGACTGGTTCCACAGAACCTGAGAAACTGTCCTGAGGTAAAATCCCTTTCTCTGGTTAGTGAGACAGTTGGTGACTTTGGGTTCAGACTGTCCCCCCAGCAGCCTGCTGTGTCACAGATGTGCTACTAGGGGTGTGGAATGGACCCTACTGGGTATGGGGGTGGTGCAGAGGGGCTGTGAGGTTGGGATTAAACCCCTTCTTAGGTTGGTCGGTCCTCAGGCTGCCTGGTGACTTTTCACAAGCCCAGTTTTTAAAGGCAAGATTTTCAAAGAACAGATTTTACTAATTCTGGACCCTCAGGGAAGACAGAAAGAGATGACATAAAGGGGTGAGAGAAGGGAAAAACTAGGCAGTGAATGCATGACCATATCTCGTTTGCCTTTCATTTATAATAAACTCTTATTCTGTCGATTAAGTAAATTATATTCTTCCCACTGTGACTATCATTATACTTGAGACCACTCTAATTTTTCTGCCCTGTAAATGGATCACATTTGTTACTGACTTGTTAATTCATACAACATGTACACTGAAATACAAACCATCCCGAAAGCCTCACAGCTTCCACAGTGAGGACCAGCTCTTTAAGATTACTCTATTTATTTCACGTTCTATGAGAATATTCAGTGAAGTTAATAACTGCTTATAATTTATTTCCTATCATATTTTTTTCATGTAAGTAGCTTCAACTTTCTAGGAATTATCAAAAAAATTTTTTTCCCTGCAGGGCATCATTAGGGAAAAAATGTGGTTTCTCCTTTTGGGCAACAATTTTGCTCTGCTCACCGTTCAGCAAAGATTTACTGAATATCAACTCTATGCCTTGTTCTGGGTATACTTTGTAGAAGTATACAGTGGAGAAAGACAGGCTAAAACAACAAGGTAGTAGGGTGAGCAAAGGTACTCTGGGTTTCACTGTTGTTGCTTCTTAGACTATCTGAAATGAAGGGCCAGTTTGGGTTTTGGTGTTTAATTTCCAACCTGTCGACAATTGATGGGGAGACCTTTTTGCATGACTGCTACGCAGCCCCCACTGCATGCAACTCAGCATGTGAACTCATCAGCACCCAAAATGCTTTGTGCCCTGTTCAATGAGACAAGTCCAAGGACCATATGCTTGCATGCTGTGACAACATCAAATTGCTATAAATTTTTTTAGATGCCTGTTCTCAGTTTCTACACTTATGACGTCATGGACTGACAACAAATGGTTTATAGACTGGCACCAGGAGTACCTCTACACCAAAGAATAATTTGAGTGGAGTGATTTCAAACTGGCCCCCTGGTATCAGCTATATGCCTTCTTGTCCAGACTCACCTCCAAACTGGGCAGCCTCCAACAAGCCAGAGCACATCAGGATCTAGTTTATGAAAACAAATTAAACTCCAAGATACCCGGAGCTCCTTGAAGCCCATGAAATTGTCTGTAAAATTTTGTGCGTATGTACATTTTCCAGAGAGAAGTTCTATAGTTTTCATCAAATGTACAAATAGGTATGTGGCCTCAAAATGGTTATGATAAACTAACTCCATAACACTTTTTCATTACCTGGCAACCCTAGTTAAGAATTTCAACATGCAACTGCCCACGCTTCCTAGGAAACACACACACCTGAGGGGATTGTTGGTTTTATGAAGCCTCCCTGGGTTTGGGGCTGGGACTGCCTGTTTCCATGGTGTTTCAAAGCACAGTTGTTCTGGGTTAAGAACAAGACTAAATTTGTCTACTGAAGGCTTGGACAGCAACAGGAGGTTGACTCCCTTCAAGAAATAAAAACATAAAAATAGTCTGTATAAGAAAGGGTACCATTATTCTTCAACATTATAGAGGTGTTCTCCACTCTGGTGTCTTAGAAGCCCAGAGATGCGTTGGGGTACCTGATTTAGAAGGAGAGGATGAAAGCGTTGAGAGAAGCAGCAGGATCTGGTTGGAGAGGGAGGTGGAATCACAAGGAGCACTGGCCATTACGAGACTGTGGTGGGAGGGAGTATCCAGGTGGAACCAGATGCCTACAGAGAGCAGGAACGATGAGATACCAAGGAAGACTGCGTTACCACTCCAACATAAACATAACCATTTCAGGGGCAGTCTACCCTTGGTGACCAGACTGAAATCTTTATACACTGTTTACTAAGGAGAGGAATCAGGATTCCTTGTAAAAATAGTTGCTTCCAGGTTTGGGCCAGGAGCCCATGGCATCTTATCCTGACAGAAAAGACTAGTGGAATCACGTTAAAAGGCAAAAGAGGCAACTTGAAGGGGATCTCACTGATCAAAGAGTAATGGACTGACACCTAACACCTATAAAATAGATAAAAGCCCAAGGGTTTATAATGATGCTCAAAACAAACAAACAAACAAACAAGTGCCACTGATCACTTTTGGAGAATGCTGGTGCCATTCAAAAATCTGAAAACTATTTAATAAACAGAGGCATTTATGCTGCTTTCTTATATGAACTGTATTTCAGAGTAACTGAATAGTTGATGATAGTACGTTCTTCTATATGATAGAATAATAGCTAGTAAATGCAAACTGAATGACAGAAGTGAACATTACCATGTTGTAATCCCTAATGAATGCTGGCAGTGATCATCAATGGTTGCTAAAACTATTATTTTAACCGGTTGGTAGAGAACTTCATAATGGATGAAAGGCTGACCACACCTAAACCCACTGATCAATCTTGAACTCAATAAATGTAATGCAAACAGATGTTATGTGCCTTCTGATGTGATACAGCTGAATTTGCATCTTATTAAGTCATTTGATCTAACTATTAATTTATAGGAAGTACAGAGGAAAGAGAAATATGTTAAAATGGCACCATGGAGATGCAATAGTTCAAATACATAACATGAAAATTTTTACAGGACAATAATCTATAGGACAAAAATTTTTACAGGACAATTTCTTCAACAAATAAATGTAATACAAACAGGAGGAGGATCTGTAATAGATTAAAGAACGTTTAAAGACAGATCAACCAAATGCAACAGATATACTTTGTTTTCAGCCTGATTTAAACCATCCAACTATTTGTGAAAGCTTTGGAAACAATTAGGAAATACTGAACCCAGACAGGTTACACAATCATTATTAAGTAGTGATTACGTTTTTAAAAAGTTATGCTGTATGTGCTAGAGATACATACTGACATATTTACAGGTAAAATCAGATATCTGGGATTTGTTTCAAAATACTCTAACAAAAGAAAAAGAGGAGAGAAGGATAAAACAAGAAGGGTGACATGTTGGTGGCTGTTGAAGGTGGCTGTTGGAGACGTGTGGGTTCATTACACTATTTTGTCTCTGTGTGTGAATTTCTGTAAAAAGGGTTTTATTTATTTATTTTCCAAAAAAAGGGGGGAAGGGGGAAGGAAATCTCACAGAATATAAAGCAAGCAAGACAGGCAAGCTAATGAAAACACAACCCTTATCTATAGAGTCTTTGAGTTCATGTCCAAAGTTGCCCCAGCTCTGGGGTCTGAGGGAGGGCGAACACAGATCACATGAGGGAATGCAATCTCACTGTCCTCTTAGTGCAGGGTTACTAGGTGCATGGGCAACTCACGGGAAAAGAGCAATTTGTGCTGAGTTCGTAATCCCCAAGAGAGGTTGGGGCAGCTTTCTGATTGGTTGGAGGGGACAGAGCCTTCCAGGATCTACCCTGGAAGAGGCAAGCAAAAGGATCCCAGCCATAGTTCAGTGTCCTCTTTAACTTCATTCCCAGGGCAAATCCAAAACAAGTACCAATAGCACCATGCCATCTGGAATTCTATAATGCACAGCTGGCAATATGCCACGGTAAGCAACCCTCTGAACTATAGATGACTGGCATAGTTAAAGGCCACACACATCTTTTCTTCAGCTCCCTGTCTATCCTCTTATATGTTATTAATGCATGTAATAAATTTGGCCTTGGACAGGGCTTGGTTAAAGGCAATAACACCATACTTGATACAGAAATGACCTATTGGGACCTGTAATATCTTCGTGCCAGCTTTTTTCAATTAAATGACCACAACTAGCAAACAACTATTAACATGGGGACTGTGTGGGATACAAAGATATGCAGTGTCTGCAATGGTGAACCACTAAATGCCTGTAGGAGAAAAAGGGGAAAAAGTTTCTCATATAAGTTCTTGAGACAAAGATGTTATTCAGCTTTACAATCCTTTGAGCTCCTGCTAGGAATATTCCACCAGTTTCCACAATCGCAGTTAGAGGCTATCTTGATAGAATCTGTGTGCTAGAAAACCTGTAATATGCACATAATGTCTGCGCCTGCCCTGAATCCCAGAGAATGGAGGACTATTGCTACTGTACTCTCAGTGACTAGTGCAACTTCAAATTATTCCTTCATCAACTGAAAACTAAATAGAAACTATGCTTAATTGTGTTCTTTGATTTTTCTCTGAGGCTATCCCACATACTCAAATTATATTTACTTTTTACACAATTAGGACACTGGCATTTGGAGCCCTTGCCTCCTGCTTAACAGTAACCATCCTTTCCGAACCACAGATTTGATCAGCAGGGTGGGCCATCCGAAATTGAGATTGTCCTGAAGATTCAGGAGGTCAGCCTGCCACATGCAGTACATGCCTTTTTCCCAGTTACTAAACAGAAACCCAGCCTGAGCCTTCAGTCTGGGCCCTCACCTTGCAGAGCTGTGGCCTGATCTTAATGTAGAATCAAGTGCTGGATGGAACCACAGGTTACCGGGTTCAGGCCTGAGCTTCTTGCAAAAAGTCTGATGTAAAACATTCCACTTCATCGGGAAGTTCTAGAGCTGAGGAAGTATGTTGCTAATGTTGCTAAGAGTTCTTAGTTTTGAAGTAAAGCCAGGTATAGTCCTGTACAGGGAAGAGCACTTTTTCAATAGGTTCCAAGCTTCTAGCACCTAGCAGGATACCACTGCTACCAACAACAAAACAATAATGGTGATGAGGAGGACGATGATGATGGTTGTAATTATAATATCATGATATGTAGAGTTTTAATTTTCTTTTGGGTCTTTATTAACTTTAGCATTTACTTTGTAACTACTATTATTCTCTTGATTTGCAAATAAAGAACTTGAGGCACAGAGTGATGAAAATAACTTTCCTGACGTCACAAAGCTAGTAAGTGGACACAGCCAGGCTGTCTGGCTCAAGAGCAGCAGTGTGAACCACTGTGAGACACTGCCCCTTATTGTACTAAAGAGCACTGGCTTTGAATTGATAATAGGAATGCTAGACAAGAAGCTGAATTACAAAAGCAAATGTCCAGATTTTGCCTGGATTCATGCTCAGACTAGACTGATTAGATGAGCTCTTCTTAACTCTGGTTTCACGTAAGCATCACCGGGACAGCTGTTAAGATACTGGGAACCCACCAGTAACTGGGAACTAGAGAATATGATTAATTTGTTCTGTGGTGGGGCCTGGGCATCTGATTTTTAAAAAGCTCCCCAGGTGATTCTCATGAGCAACAAGGGCTGAGAGCGACTGGCCTCTGAAACACTTGACAAAACTAAAAAACAAATTTAGAATTGCTTCTTCTTTTCTCTTTCTCTTGGATAGTCACAAAGAACAACAGCACGTTGCAGGCTCATATCAAATCTTTTTAAAATTTTTTTATTTTTTTTATTATTATACTTTAAGTTCTAGGGTCCATGTGCACAACGTGTAGGTTTGTTACATATGTATACATGTGCCATGTTGGTGTGCTGCACCCATTAACTCCTCATTTCCATTAGGTATTTCTCCTAATGCTATCCCTTCCCCCTCCCCCCACCCCATGACAGGCCCCGGTGTGTGATGTTCCCCACCCTGTGTCCAAGTGTTCTCATTGTTCAATTCCCACCTATGAGTGAGAACATGTGGTGTTTGGTTTTCTGTCCTTGCGATAGTCAAATCTTATCTGAATATAGATCCCTTGTTGTGTACAGCATCTGTTAACATAGATGGGAACAGCTGTTATAACCTTTTACAAACCAGTAATCCAGGTTGATAAATTTGGTTACTTTCTTTTAAAGAGAAAACCCTGTACCCTTAACTTTGCAGGATAGGAGTACACCAGAGCTAAACTCTCTTTCCTCAATAGGGATACAGAGGACCCCTTAAACCAGCTTACTCTCTAAGAACAAAGATTCACAATCTCATAGTTGAAAGGGCTCTTAGGTGCCATCTAACATCTCTCAGCACCACAAACACACTCCCCACCTCCCCCAATGCAGAAATGCCTTCTGCAAGATCCTTCCAGATGGTCAGTCAGCCCTAGCTTGAACAGTTCAATGACAAGAGACCTCACTCCTTCATAAGACAACACATTTCATTGTTGGACAGATCAATTCTTCTTTATATGGGTTCAAAATTAGCCTCCCTATAACTTCTACTTGTTCATAGCTCTGTTGTTGTCTGAAATAATGGTATAAAGTCTCCTCTTCTTTCAAATGAGTGCCCAACAGCACATCATTATGGCAGAGGATGGTACACTGGAGGGAATACACAGGACTACACAGGAGCCAAGAGACTTGTTTTGAGAAGCAGCTCTGCCTCAGACTTTAGAATTGTAGTGACTAAAGCCCTTCAGGCCTTCGTTTCATCATGAGTATTAAAAGTACATAAAAACAAAGATAATGAAAAGCTTGCCAAATTGTGAGCATCAAATTAAAAGTGTAAGTCAAATGCTTTGTAACTGAAAAGTACCCTGTGAATGTAAGTTGTTCTGTTATTAGTCCCTTACGGTACAATATTCTTACATTTGAACAATTCTTCTGTCCACAGAACCATATATTCTACTTCTGAAGTTGGTATAGTAGTGTTGCTAAATAACTGTTAATTATGGCAATGGCAAGTGAGTGCTCCTTGATGCCACCTATCGGTTATTTGTTTCAGTGACAGTGAGAAGTTGGAAGATGGCACAGGAAGCAATATGCTGATGCTGTCTTTCATTCATCAGACAGATCAGAAGAAACACAGAACAGCAGATTCGGAATCAGAAAATCTGCCACTCACTATGCAGGTGCCATTGAAAAAGTGAGCTAACCTCAGCTTCCCCACACATAAAAGGAGAAAATAAAAGTATCAATCTTACATATGCTTCTATGAGGATAAAATAAAATAATATGTGTTCAACACTCAACAATAAATGTCACTGAGTAAATTGCAGGGCATTTTCACCATTTTTTTTTTAAAAATCAGTTGAGAACCTAGTGGCAAAGTGCTATATTCTCTCTAAAATAAACACAGAATTTCAGATACCTGTAGTTCACCTGGATACAATTCCAACTCTATCATTAATTCTCCATGTGACCCACATATTTCACCTCTCAGGCCCTTGCTTTCCTAATTGGTAAAATGAGTTAATTAGACAAGCTGATCTTTCTAGGTATGCTTCTGGGATAACTTAATATCCGTATTGCTAGCCAAATGGAAAACAAAGTTTTAGAAGCAGATTGCTTCCTGAGAACAATTCAGTTGTTGCATAATCTAAAATACTACCATGGTAAAAAGAACATCTTCGATTTATAAATTTGTTTGAAAATCCCTCCCTTTAGGAAGATATATTTGTTTCTAACAGTTCTGCTAACCACATGCCTGAGGTGAGGCAAAAGAAGTTTTAAAAACTCAGTAGAATCAGACATTTCTCCAAAGAAGAAATACAAATGGCCAATAAGCACATGAAAAAACGTTCAACATCTAGGCATTAGGGAAATACAAATCAAAGCCACCATGAGATAGTTCCTCACTCCCACTTGAAAAACTGTAATAAAAAAGACAGACAAAAGCAAGTGCTGGTGAAGATGTGAAGAAACTGGAACACTTATTCTTTGCTGGTGGGACTGGGAAACAGTGCAGCCACTTTAGAAAATAGTTCGGCAGTTTTTCAAAAGCTATGCAGAGTTATCACATGACCCAACAATTCTACTCCTAAGTAGGCAGCAAGGAGAAATGAAAATGTATGTTCACACAAAAACTTGTACATAAATGTCCATGACAGCATTGTTCACAATATTCAAAAAGTAGAAACAACCCAAATGTTCATCAATTGATAAGCAGACAAATAAAATTTATGTATCCATACAATGGCATATGATTTGTCAATAAGAAGATTTGAAACATTACGCTAAGTGAAAGAAGCCAGACACAAAATACCACATATAGTATGATTCCATTTATATGAAATACCTAAATAGGCAAATCTATAGAGACAGAAAGTATACTAGCGGTTGTCAGGGGCTGGCAGGAAAGGGGGAGTGACTATTAATCGAAACCAGATTTCTTTTTGGGGTGATAAAAATGTTCTACAATTGGGCTGGGTGCAGGGGCTCACGCCTGTAATCCCAGCACTCTGGGAGGCCGAGGCGGGCAGATCACCTGAGGTCGGGAGTTTGAGACCAGCCTGACCAACATGGAGAAACCCCGTCTCTACTAAAAATACAAAATTAGTGGGGCGTGGTGGCGCATGCCTGTGATCCCAGCTACGCAGGAAGCTGAGGCAGGAGAATCACTTGAACCTGGGAGGCGGAGGTTGCTGTGAGCCGAGATCGCACCATTGCACTCCAGCCTGGGCAATAAGAGCAAAACTCTGCCTCAAAAAAAAAAAAAAAAAAAAAAGTTCTACAATTGATTGTGGTGATGGTTGCACAATGTAGCGAATATACTAAGAGCTACTGAATTGTACACTTTAAATGGGTGCATTATATAACATATAAATTATATCTCAATAAAGCTGTTAAAAAACAATGGAAGCACATAATCGATAAGGATCAAGAATCAATTCCATTTAATCAAAGTGCAAGGAACATGTATGTTTGTATAATAGCATTTCATGCAGATAATTGCTTTGTACATTCAACTGCTTTAAACTCATTTTTGCATTTGGATCATTTTTCAAGGAGGAGATGAAATTTAAGGAAGTAAAATTGAATAAACAAGGCTATTGCAGCTCACAAAATATATTTCTTTTATTTTACTACCGAAGATCGACTCAGTGGTGTAAAATGCCATTTAAAAAAAGAATGACAAAGTTTGAATGAGAAAATGTATTTCATCGTGAAAGATAAAAGTCTTTCCTTCTCTACAGTGAATACAGGTAATTTCAGAAGCAGCAGCTCCTAATTATTCACTGTTGAAAAGCTAAAAAAAGGTTCATATTGAAAACAGTGACCTCCAGTTTGCTCTGTGAATGAAAGCAGACACAAATTCTCATTTTCCAAGAATTCTGGTTGATAACTGAGTTGGGAAAAGCATGCATTTCTTCATTACAGTGCAGTCGACTGTTCATTTAAATAACAATAACCTGCATAAAAGTCACAAAAGCATTATCTAGCAATTTTACTGTGTTGAAATACATTATTAGTATTAACAATGCCAAATAGAGTAAATAAATGACTGTCTTCTTATTTTCAGCATTATTCCTGATTACTTAGCTTTATGAAAGGGTAGCATTATTATTACTGGTGCATTCAACACCTTGGTCAACACTATTTGCTTGGATAACTCTTGAACGGGAAGGGATTTCAGAATAGAGCTATATTCTTTTCTAGATTATCCAAGGGGGAAAACAATCTTCCAATTCAGTGCTTATATATCATATATTTTTGATAACAAATGTTTGAAGAACTCAACTTCTGTTTTCTACATATGTGCAAAAACAAGAATTAAAGTCCTCATTAAGGACAGCACACTTGAAAAGGTGCTTACTAAAAAATGTAAAATTTACACCAATTGTTGAAATCAGAAGATTTCTTACCATGAACACGGTAATGCTTCAGTTTTTAAAGTTCCTTGAGCCCAAAGTCTGGGCCTTTCTTTTATTTTCTCTTTTTTTCACTTTCTGGAACATTCACTACTCCACTAAGTGCCACTCACCAAATTGTTATGAGAGTACCATCAATCTCCCAGGTGCAGAGCAAATAGAGATTTGAAATCATTCACTGAGTCTCTAGTTTGCTGGGGTTAGTTTCAAAGGGGCCTCTCCATGAAAGATCTGAGCGATATTTGGCTTTAACAATGGATGGAAGTGCAGCTTCCTAGAAGATGGGGCAACAGGATATATCCTTATCAAATGTTGTCATCTTGATGGGGACAGTACACACTTGAGTGACTGACCCTCATTCAGACAACGGGAGTTTTGTGGTTTGTGTGTGTGCACTGAGCCTTGGATTTTGCTGTGGGAAGGGACCAAGGAAGGTTGTGGGCGACACCATAATGAGTAAATTAATTTTTATGTAACTTAAAGGATTACGTGAGCGGATGAAAATGTTCTTCCGGGATGTGGCAGATCGTATTTTCCAAAACTGGTTGCAACAATATTTCCTGCCCCACTGGTCTTCCTCAACCTGCCACCCTTGCATCAAAGAGTGGGTGGGGTATGTGTCCTATCCCATCCCCTTAAACCTTGGCAAGCCCTTGCGACTGTCTTGCTGACTAGAACGCAGCACAGAATGTGGCACTGTGTGACTTCTTAGACTGGGTTAGAAAAGGCCACACAGCTTCTGCCTCTCACTTTTGTAGCTCTCACCTTAGGTGCCCTGGGCTGCCAAGCCTGAGGCTGCCATGCCGTAAGATTGCCCTCACCAGCACACATAGGGAGATCACATGGAAGGGCCTTTTGACTAATGACGACAGAAAGAGGGAGGTGCCCAGTCAGTCCCCAGCTACTCCAGGCTCCTGTCCCCCTACATGGTTCCAGCTCTGATCTCTGTCTAAAGAAACCTCACGAGAGACCCTGAGCCAGAACACCCAGCCAAGCGACCCCCGATTTTCCAAACCTGCCAAAATCCTGAGATTGCTGCTGAAGCCACTGCATTTCTGGGGTGATTTGCAACTCAGCAACAGATAATCAGGAGAAGAGAAAAAGAGAACTGAATGGAGAGTCATATCATAAACAATATGAAGGGCATATCATATTTGGAGCCAAGCCTTTTAGGCCATGACCTCTAGACATGTAAATAAATGTAATGGGCAAAGACGCCTTGTAAATCAACATGTAAGCTTCCAATTCGTCATGACTCAGAGCTTCCAACTTTCAGCACTGAGCCAATGTCCCTTCGGTGGAATCTCTAGATTTTCCATACAGAGGAGCTTAGGGCAGCAGAGGTGCAAGGGCACTTGTTACGAACCTGCATTTACATAGCAAGCACAGCCCCTTACTCCGACTATATGTCTGCTTGGGGTGGCCCTGGCAGCATTTATGGCAAGGGGCTCTTGGGGTGGTGGGGAACCTATAGCCCCTCTGAGGTACCCACTGGCTCAAACCCTGGTTCCTGCCTTGTCTTTTTTTTTCTCAAGTAAAACATAACAGTTTGTACGGGTTGGGAATCCCTTATCCAACACGCTTGGGAACAGAAGTGTTTTGAGTTCTTAATTTTTTTGGATTTGGGAATATATGCAAAATAACATGCCAGTTGAGTATCTCTAATCCAAAAATCAGAAATCCAAAGAGCTCCAGTGAGTATTCCTTTTGAGCATCATATTGGGGCTCAAAAACTTGGATTTTGGGGCATTGTGAATTTTGGATTTTCAAATTAGGGATGCTCAATCTGTAGCTCCTGGGCACAACATATTGTTTTAATGCCTTCATGTCCCTGTTCTCTCTTCATTGGCTAACACAAACTTATTCTTCAAAGCTCAGGCCAGGTATCACCAACTCCAGGAACTCCAACTTGGCTAAAACTCCCTGTGTACACATATGGGTATGTTATATTCAAATTTATAATAAAATTTGTTTAGGTATGTTTTCTCACTAGAGTATATATATTGGGAGAGAGACATGGATTATTTATATTTTATCTTCACTACCTAAGGCCTGCCATGTCTCAATAGCATGTGTTCCATAAATGTTTGTAGAATAGAAATGAACATGCCAAGACATGTCGGCTTCAAAGGATGAATTGGTGACAGTGTCTCCATGCGTTTCAAATATTCCTTGCTCTTCCCTGATCTCAACCGGAAATCTGTCTCTGTCCTGGAAACTCCCAGGCGAACACTTTGTCAGAATTTTTTTCATGGCCCTTTCCCCTCACCTCGGATCCTCATCCGCCATGCCTTCTACCTTAGATCCATCCCTTCTGTGCTGGACCATACTTACTTTTGTTCCCACTAGATACCCTTCTACAGGGTCCGCTCCCAGATGGCAGGTCCTTGGGCTGATTCACATCCCGAGTGCCAAGAACAGCACTCCATATGCTCAGAGTGGGTTTGGTAAAGCAGCATGTCTTCCCAGTCTCAACACACTGACAAAGTAGTTACTGACTCCAAAATCTCTTCCCTGGGGTTAGCAACTGTGCCTACCACGAGTCTGCGAATACACCAGTCTTAGATATGTTCAACAGGTGATATCAAGATGAACTCAAATGATTTCAGGATAACCTGCCGACGTCCTCAGAAGCTGACTGCGCCCTTGAAGTAGGTCATCCCCAGGAGCAGTTGCTTTTCATCCACCCAGCAGGTGTGTGTCATCAAATAAATATCATAAAATGTCTTCCAGCCAGGAACAACTATCTGGCAGGGAAAAGGAAGTACACAGGCTCACTGACTACAGCTCTTGATGAAAACCATGAGATGTCTTTTTTTTTTTAACATATGAAAAACAGTATTTTTATGAATAAGGTTTCCACCTCCACCGTTTACTGTCCTCCCAGTTCATCCAGCCATCTTATCCCCCACTAAGAAGCTTCCAGAATAAACTAGTCTCAATTTCATAACTTCATCTACTAAGGTTTTAACAAAGAGGACTCCACAAACCTGGCACCATAAAGACAATTTTTTTTCCACAACACTCTGTGATTTTAAAAACAATCATCATAATTGGTAGGTCAATATGGTTTACTACTTGGGATTCTCTCTCTCCTCCCACTCCTTTTTCAGTGTTTAGATTACTCTTTTAGATGCTATCTTCCTCCTTTTTGCTGGAAGATTCAGAAGGTATTAAAATTCAGTAATAAGTGGTTTTTGATTTGTTTTTTGTAAGATTAAGGAGAACTGAATGATAATGGTGCAGTTTGTTCTTGAACATTCTCAAGCCTACCCCATCACTGCCCACCAAATTACCAGGTATGATTGAACCCAAATATTTCAAAAAAATGGCTATAAGAAACATAAGCCTGTGGTTTAACCCCAATTTCAAAGTTATGAGTACAACTTAAAAGAGGAAATATTTGGGCTCAAATGTGATGGGTAGGTTTTGTTTTTAATTTTATGCACATAACTTATAACCTGCAACGCCGATGACAATTCTAAGAGAACCGTGAACACAGTGCACATCATGGAAGACTGAAAAGGTTGGCTCATACTAATTTCCAGATGAGTTATGTAGGCCAATTTTTTACTTACTTGAATGTTATCTGCTAAGATAATGCTGGATTTTTCAGTCAGTGTTTTTTGATCAAATAGCATTTTCCAGACTATAAAATAAAGATTTGATTCTTAAGTTATTAACTGAAAACATCATTGATAGCTTAAATGAAATGTATTGATAAAGGCATAGCCTGATTTTAAACAGATTTTTTTTCTTTGACTACGTATAATTACTTATATTCTTGGAGGCTGACTGCATGATGAGAACCCAGCTGGTATCAGGTGTCAGACAAGGAGATCTGTGCTCTTAAGGCTGATAGACTGGAGCTGCTGTAATCCTGGATCTGAGACTTGAGAGTTGTGTGAGTTTGAGCAAGTTACTGAACTTTTCTAAGCCTCAGTTTCCTCATCTGTAAAAGAAAACAATAATGCCTCCCTTATAGGTTTGCTCTGACACTTAAATGAAACTAAATGAGATAATGCTTATATAGCAGTTAGCATTGAAGTACTCTTAAAATAAATGGCAATTAAGATGGTGACAATAATCTTGACAATAATGGTAAAAAAAATCATATGCAAGGTCCTTCAGTTTTGAAACTGAGAAGGAAAGCTCTGGATTCTAAATTACTAAGAGGGTTAAGTAATAACCAATAGTTCTGTAAGGGAATACCAGTGCTCCATTGGGCTGGTGCATGCAGTGCGGTGGTCAGAGAGAGAAGGAAACTAAGGAGGGAGGGGTCTTTCACATGGACCATGGGTCCATCTCAAATCTAAGGGGCTGAGAATGCACTAGGCAGTGGGGACCATTCTGGGCAGCCTCGATGGCCATGGAAACACAGAAAGGGGATCCCTAAAGCTAGGACGGGGGTCCTATATCAGGAACTGGAGGCCCAACAGGAATGGAGAGAGAGGATGTCAGTGGAATGTGTCCCCAGCATTCTGAGGCCTCCCCACATCTGCAGCAGCTTTTGCTCTATTCAGTTTCACAGGTGTTCAACATCTGCCACCCCAAATTTAAAAACAACAATGAGGGAGCACATCCTGACAGTCCTAAAGCCATTAAATCTGCATGTAGCACAATGAGATGTTATGGAATCAACATCCCTTGAACCTGCACCAGTCTCCATCGGCAATAGAAGCAAATCAGTTCACACGCTTAGAGAATACAGCAGTGGAAAGTGAAGTGCAAGTGGAAAATCAGGGAGGGCAAGTCTGTCCTAATGCACACTTTTCCTTATCAGGGCATGTGTCGCACATAAGCAAAGCTTCTTTAGGAAGGGAAAGGCCTCTCTTAGTTTCACACCCCTACCCCTCTACATGTATTCTACCCTTTTACCTTTCTTCCCCCTCTGGAGTAAACATTTAACTAGATTTATATCATTTAATACGTGTGTGTGTGTGTGTGTGTGTGTGTGTGTGTGTGTGTGTGTGTGTGTGAGAGAGAGAGAGAATAGTTGATCTCATTTAGCTGTATTATACCATTTAGACCACATAGAGTTATCGAGTTCCATTGTGGGCCTAGCAGAGAAACAAATCATTAGGAAGATGAGCATTTCCAGGCAGCTTTTGCTTTTCATAACTCCACCGTCAGGAGCTTTTACTGAAAATACATGTGAGGACTCCAACTTCTTTCTGTCCCAGTCCAATAAAAAGAGATTTGCAAGAGTAAATTTTAGGTGACTCTGTGGCCAGCCCTGCAGAGTGTGACACCTACAACTTTTTGGCTGGGAGGGAGGGTGAGAAGAATGAAGACATCCAGGCAGGATATATCTGAAGAAGATGGAGCAGCGTATAGGTCATGAACAGAAAAGCAGACTGGGAACGAGGAGAACTAGGTTCTATTACTAATTGGGTCACTCATTCAAATATTGAAGGAGTAGCAAGGGTGCTGAGGCTTCTGTTACTGGGCGGCCCTGAAGAGTCATCAAGCACTGCTTATAAATGATTTCTCCTTCCCTGAGACTATGAATGCGTCAGGTGTCTTCAGCTGGAGAATGGACAGAGAATAGATTAAGATAAAGTGGGACAAAGATTAAAATAGAAAACCACACAGAGGGAACCACACTCTAGGAAAGACTGAGATGATGGCTGCTTTGTGGGTTTCTCACAAACTGTAGCCTCGATCTGGTTAGAGGGTTCATTATCTGTTGTTGTCCCAGCGGACACAGTCGGTAAGCTATGGACCACATAGTAGAATATAAATGACTCCAAAGCAATCACTTTGTTGGCGTATTCTCCATCTTGTTCCCCACAAAATTTGGGGTGGTTTACTTACATGAACAAACACCAATCATGTGTGGAAAGTCACTGGTCTTGAACTTGGCCAGCTCCGATTCGAGGGCTGGCTTTCCCAATGACTCACTGTATGGTCAGGGAGTATGGCCTGAAGCTCACCAGGCCCAGGGACAGCGCATGTGGGAGTGATTTACCAATAAGAATTTGCTATACAAATGTCAGGGGTGATTATTAGTAGTAGGAATGCTTTTCATTTAATAGGTTAAATAAAACACGCTAAAAAAACACAACTGTGAATAAAAAGCATGATGTTTGACCTACACTGACATGGCCCCTAAACCTTAACAGTAGAAAATTTTTCTCAGAGTAAGCAAAGCCATGATCTGGTCCTAAAAACAGTACATTTGTTAAACTGATAATTCTCTAAATTACTCCTTGGTAAGGGCTATTCCGCACAATCTGATGATTTGGGATTTCGCCAAATTAATGTCACTAGATATGCCTTATAATTAGGATAAAATATTTTAAAAGTTTTCATAATGAAGCTATTCATTAACTCATTGATTTTTTTCTACAGATTGGGAGCCTGAATTTAAATGATACCCAAAAATATAACTAGGTGTGCTCAAAGAGAGAAGAACTGGCTGTGAGTCTTTAAATGGAATGCACTGGTTTAAAATGTTATTACTATTCAGATTCTCTGAGAACATTAAAACTGCCCATTAAATGAAAATCTAATAATTGGCCCTACTGAACTGTGACATTCTGTAACCTGTACAGAAATGCAGAAAATTGTGGAAGAATAGCTCTTTTGAGGCAGAATTTGATTTGGAATGTAATATTATTCTAAAATTGAAGGTTCTCTCTCACACACACACACACACACACACACACATACACACAGACACACAGATACACACAGACACACATATACACATGAACAACAATGCAGACTGAGTAAGAAAGCTGAGGAAGACTCTTTAGAGCTAAGGCAGATACCTCAAAACTCTCCTAGGTACATTATGCTACTGACCTGGGAAAAAATTAGGCAAAGCATGAACTCAGAGTAAACCCCAAAGTGGAAGTGGCCTCTCTTTGGACGTTGCTTAAAAAATATAACCAAGTTAGGGGATTTCATGCTTTTATATAAACCACGTGCAATTTCTATAATTATTCTGCAGGAGTACTAAGTGAATAAAATTCAGAGATATTAACTGAGCCGGGCGTGGTGGCTCACACCTGTAATTCCAGCACTTTGGGAGGCCAAGTTGGGTGGATCACTTGAGGTTAGGAGTTCGGGACCAGCCTGACCAACATGGCAAAACCCCATTTCTACTAAAAATACAAAAGTTAGCTGGCGTGGTAGTGTATGCTTGTAATCTCAGCTACTCGGGAGGCTGAGGTAGGAGAATCACTTGAACCCAGGAGGCAGAGGTTGCAGTGAGCTGAGATCATGCCACTGCACTCCAGCCTGGGTGACAGAGTGAGACTCCAGCTCAAAAAAAAAAAAAAAGACATTAACTGGAGGACAACCAATAGATTCAAATCAGAGGTTGAAAAATCCTCATCAGCCAATATTTACCAAGCACATTCCGTGTGAACACAGCTGTGCTGAGTGCTTTCAGATTCAAATATGAGAGCTGTATTCCTTGTTCTCCAGGAGCCAACCATATAGGTGGGGGAATGAGATAGGTAGAAACAGCTAAAACTTAAGGCATATCAGATCTGTCCAATAAGAGCAGTACAATCAAAGCAACACAGAGCACTCTGGGAGGTCGAGGCAGGTGGATTGCTTGAGCTCAGGGGTTCGAGACCAGCCTGGGAAACATGGTGAAACCTTGTCTCTACTAAAATACAAAAAATAAGCCAGGCACGGTGGTGCCTGCCTGTAGTCCCACCTACCTGGGAGGCTGAGGCACAAGAATTGCTTGAACCCAGGAGGCAGAGGTTGCAGCGAGCCAAGATTGTGCCACTGTATTCCAGCCTGGGCAACAGAGCAAGACTGTCTCAAAAAACAAAAAACAAACAAACAAAAAAAGCAACATAGAGTCCTTCTTGTTGGAGAGATCTGAAAAATGTGACCTCTCCTTTCTTTGAGGCTGCAGCATGAAGACATGGAACTGAAAGATGGGCAGGATTTTGATGGGGAGGAGAAGGTATGTGTCCAGGCAGGAGGAATGGCATGAGCAAGATAAGAGCAAGAGGCAAGTCTGGTAGGCAGGAAGCAGCCCTGGCTGGCTGGTAGGTGCAGGTCAAGCGAGGGGAGGGTGGCTGGGAAGGGAGGTAGAGGCTGTACTGCAGAGAAGGCTGAGGGCCAGCAGAGGCCTAGGCCTGCCCACAGCACCAGCGGGGCAGTTCTGTCTGAAGACAGACACTCCTAGGGAACTAGGGGTCAAACATCTTCATCGTATACACTTTATCTATGAAAATACAGGGCTTCAACTTACTGTCAGGCAATTACATGAACCAAACAGACTTTTACAGCTCATAGTCAATCTCAAATAAATAATTCTGGCAGATTCTAATATTCTTTATGTTAAAATACATCATCTTCCAATTTAGGACAATAACTTTAAAATTTTTATTCAAAGTAACTGTCCCTTTTCTGAGGTGTTTGTCAGCAAAGCAACTAGACACTCTTAAAGAAGGGACACAAAAAAGGGAGCCAATTCCTGGGGAGAAATGGTGACTAAAATGAAATGAAGGCAGAGACTAATCAGGGATTTAAGGAGGAGGATGGTGAGTGAGATGAAGGGGAATATATACCAGAGGAAGGAGGTCTAATCAGGAACAGGATGGAGGTGAGGAAGGGGACATATGCTCCTCCCGGGACAATCCTTAAGAAAACTGACAACAGACACTGGAGGGCCAGCAAGCCCATAGATTCAGAAACTACTGGCAACTGCGGGATGGAATAAACATGCCAGCTATGGGTTTCCACCCAGAAACCAAGTACTGCTCTTTGCGCTCTTAGGAGACAGACGGTGTAACCATGAAACATCTTTTTAGGAGACTATTTACTGTAAAGAAGAAACGTTCATGGCAAACGGCGAAGTGGGAAAGGCTACACAAGATGGATGCATGTACAACATAATTCCATGTTTATAGAAATACGAGCAGCAATTATTGGTGTATTTGACCATCATGAGTGAGACTGTTCGGCGGTGAAATATTTGAAATATTCCATGCCATCCAAAATTTCTTTATTTCTTACTTAGAATAGCTGGTGACTTGCTTCTGTCAAAGATACTGCTTAATGCTAATTAGTATGCAGAACACATTGCTTTACAAATATCTCTAATAAGTAGAATAACTAAAAGAATCTTGTCAAAGATGTAGTTGGCACAGTAAAAAACATTAGAGATGAGTGTTTTCCTTTTTACCACTTTTAGGAAACAGTCTTCTAAGTAAGAAATACATGGCACCTTACTTGAAAAAACTGAAGTATTAACACAAATATTCCCAAGCTTATATTAGCTCTTATAATCAATGTAACTTGTTTACACAGACCTGTAACCCCGTTTATATAAATATGCCCATGTATAAACAATGCATACTGTGCATTAGTGCCTGGTGGAGGCCAAGTCTTTTTCAAAATGCAGACATTTCAGAATTATTTTGTATTTCAACAAACCTATAGTAATATACATGCTGTACGCACATACCACACAATTACTCTCTTTTGCATGTGAAATTACATACTTTATATACCTGGCTAGCACAGCGGAAGGACTGGCCCACTGATATCAGTGAGAAACAATGAGTCCTCGTGTTTAACATCTTCAATGTTATCAGGATAGAACTGTCTAACAGAAATGAAAGAAAAACCTGCTTTCTTTGGCGGTAAAGAATGTTATCAACCTTTTACCTAAATAAACTTCACCAGGAACAGGGGTGAAAACATTGGCTAGATGTTTAATGAAGTGCAACCAGGACTGCAGCTGCTAATTTTGTTTGATGTTTTACAGCTGAGGGTAGCAAAAAAAAAACTAAAAGGCAATTACATGAACCAAACAGACTTTTACAGCTCATAGTCAATCTCAAATAAATAATTCTGGCAGATTCTAATATTCTTTATGTTAAAATACATCATCTTCCAATTTAGGACAATAACTTTAAAATTTTTATTCAAAGTAACAGCAAATCACAGACAGGTTTTGAAAACTTAAATGCCAATAAAACATTCAATTATTTGTATGTAAAATATACATAAAAAGGGGGAGAATATATACAAAGTTGTTAACAATAGTTCAATAGCTGGGCGGCAAGGTGACTCAAGCCTGTAATCCCAGCACTTTGGGAGGCTGAGGCAGGCAGATCACGACGTCGGGAGTTCTAGACCAGCCTGACCAACATGGTGAAACTCTGTCTCTACTAAAAATAAAAACATTAGCCAGGCATGGGGGCATGTGCCAGTAATCCCAGCTACTCAGGAGGCTGAGGCAGGAGAATTGCTTGAACCTGGGAGGTGCAGGTTGCAGTGAGCCAAGATCGCGCCATTGCACTCCAGCCTGGGGGACAAAGACATCATTTTGAAAAAAAAAAAAAGTTAGCCTGGCATGGTGGCACATGCCTGTAGTCCCAGCTACCTGGGAGGCTGAGATGGGAGGATCACCTGATCCCGGGAAGGCTGAGGCTACAATAAGCCATGATCACGCCACTGTACTCTAGCACTCCAGCCTAGGTGACAAAATGAGTTCCTGTTTCAAAAAAACAAAGACAACCCCCCCCCAAAAACCCCAAAGGTTCAATGGAAGATGAGGCTTGTTTGTTCTTTACCCCTTTCTGAATTTTCAAAATATTCAATAATAAATATGAAAGTAATAGTTTTTAAACGTTTAGATTTTATTGTTTAAAATTACAAGGAGTTCAACAAACTCATCACATTTTTTTTGTGTCAAAAAACAAAAATAAAATACTCTGAAGGCGATTTAAGCAAGTGGGAGCAACACGATAAACATGTTGAGTGTACGAGAAAAAGCTTCTACAGCTTTAAAGAACTGTTGGGCTGTTGGGCTGTTTCTGGGGTGACAAAGCAGGTCTGTGTTTTGATGTTGCATGACAGGGAGGGGTGAGGTCAGGGCATCCTGAAAACACATGAAAGACAAAGAAGTAGCGGACTGGTAGCAAAAGTGCAGGTTTCTTGAGTACATGTAAGTCGAAAGCAGTTATGGTTGAGAGTGGGAAAGGCCACATGTGCTATGGAGGGAGACGCTCTAGAGACCGTAAGAGAAAAGCTCCCAATTACAATCCTTTCACAAGGACCAATATGCAGGCAGGTAATAGCTTTGTCTCTTTCCTACTTAATTTAGAGATTATATCCCTTTAATCTAGTCTGTATGGCAAAATATTGAGAGTACGGAGACCGAAGTAGGTAAGACTAAGAGCTCTCTACCATCTGAAACAGGCATTAATGGCATAGGCACAACAGTTATTTAATTAGCACACATTGATTAACTTAACCCCATGTAACCACTGTCTTCTGCTACTGCTAATTTTGTTTTTGAAGTCAAATGAAATAAAGTAGCTGAAGAGTAATTAAACGTGTCCACTCCCTTTATCCCTATGGCTATGATGACTGGGCTGCCCTCCACTGCTGAGGGTTTCTGAGAAGATGCTGGAAAGGCTTTGAAATAACTAAAAGACATGTTCTCAGGAGGTGGCAACTTCACATTAAAAACCCTAATATGAATGGGGCTGTTAGCAGCACTTCCTCCGAGGACGTGGGAGAGGCACATGATTTGTAGTCATTTTCAAATATTGGCTACGAACGTGATGATGTTCTATTAAAAGGTTTGCTATGGAAAGGAATCCTAGGTACATTTGTGACAGTCCATCTCACACAAAAGATAGAAGATTGATGAATGTAAACTGTAGGTTAGCAGTGGTTTTCAAACTTAAAACAACAGAAACAACGACAAAAGAATTTTTTTTTTTCAAATGATGATTATAAACATGCCCAACAGATGACCAAATTAACATGGAACTAGCTTCTCTAGATGAAGTCTTGTTTGTTTCGCCTTTTCTTCCTCCTTGGTAACCTTTAGGTGGGTGGGCAAATGTTAAGTTTCCTTGGAATACAATTTGAGAATCCCTCCTTTATGCATCTCTGGGAGTACTGTGAATTGACTCAGTCCACACAGATTCTGATTCTCTTTAGCAGCTTTCTTTGACAGCAAGGCTAGAAAGCTAAGAAGGACATTTCCAAAAGTCTCTGCTACCAGGTTCTGGATGTGGCCAAGATTCTAGAGGAGCCTGGGCAAAACTTGGAAAGTGGATATGAGCAGTGTGAGGCGGCCACAAGGAAAGAGATGGGTGCACTTCCCATAAATGTGTGTTTGTGGGGGGAATGCGTAGAGGGAGAAGAGAGGCTTGCCTTTGGTTCTTCTGGGACAGCTCTGGCAGTCATAATGGAGTCAGTATAGAAGCTAGTATCACGGATGCCATGTGGGATAACAGTGAGGCAGTGAGACCTCCCAGAACAGTCCGACTGCCTCTTCTGTTGCTGAAATTCATGGCTGTGTAGCATCTACAAGAGCTTCATTGGCCTTCCCAAAGAGTCTGTAAGCTATTCTAGTGAATCTTTTTCTGCTTAAGTTAGCTACTGATTCTATCCCTCTGAATCTAAGAACCCTGACCAATTCAAATTCTGAAATAGAGGGGCTGGGTGCAGTGGCTTATGACTGTAATCAGGTACTTTGGGAGGCTGAAGCAGGAGGATTACTTGAGGCCAGGAGTTCAGACAAGCCTGAGCAACATGGCAAAATCCTGTTTCCAAAAAAACCAACCAACCAAACAAACAAAAACTTAAGATCTTAGCCAGGCATGGTGGCACATGCCTGTAGTCCTATAGTCCTACCTACTTAGGAGGCTGAGGAAGGAGGACTGTTGAGCCCAGGAATTGAAGGTTGCAGTGATCTATGATTGTGCCACTGCACTCCAGGCTGGGTTGACAGAGCAAGACCCTACCTCTGAAAAATAAATAAATTAAAAACAAAATAAAATAGACCCTAATTATCTCATTACCTCATAAGAGGTATCCATAACACCATCATCTTTGTATCCCTACTGGACCTAGCGTAATTTTTATCATGTAGATTGAATGTTAGTTAAATCACACTACTATAGCCACAGCATTATGCTGATCAAATTTTAACATCATTCAACTACAAATTAGAGAGTGGAACAAGATCTAAATAATATACACAACAAACACCTCCATAAACAAGTGGTTGAACCACTGTAATTTCTAGCCATGTTCACTTATCTGGGTAAAGCAAGGCATTAAAAACAGTCTCAATTTCTCATCATTTGCAGAAGACAAAAACAAGTCAAAAGCTATCTAAAAGTATTATTATGATTAACAATGAGTCTGAACTTGACCACTGTAGAATGACACACTAAAATGCCTATGTCTTGGTGAAAAGTAACAAGCAAAAAGAAAAAGAAAAACAGGCCCTTTATTTTAAAAATAACATATTGTCCCTGTGGGGTCATATACATATAATTGTTATCTAAGAATTTGATTACTCACAGCACCACTAGTTTTCTTCAGTTAGAAAAGACTATTTGAAAGGGCTTCTCTTTCTCCCATTTTGTACACAACCTTTATTTCATTTTCTGTAAGTGGTTAGACAAAGGGTCAGATGATGACTTTAAATATTTAAACTGGTCAATGACAGTCAAGTACCCAGGAATTTCTCTGGTTTATTGTTAATATGAATTGCCTTAGAGGTAACCTCAAGTACATGGCACAGCTTCCTAATGAGTGATTAGTTATGAAACGATGAAGTAATTCTGAATTTTAAATAAGACCGAAGAAAAGACTGGGATATAACAAATTAAAAGTACCGTAATTATGCAATATCATGAGATGTATTAGACAGTCACACTATGCATATATCAAAAAATACATTAATAAATCTAACATATTAATAAAAAGCTAAGCTTGGCCCTTCAAGACCTCAACACTAATTGGAAAGGATTTTGACAGACCATCTTGAATAACTTTCATTATTAGTTTTGGCAAGCTATTTTTTAGCTACCTAAATAATGATTATTTCTACACTCCACAGTGCACCTATCAAAATCTAAGATCTGAAAAACAGCATTAGTGAGGATGAGTGAAGTAGCACATGTTCAAATGTTACAACCTGAGTATGAATTTATTGGTGTGATGTAAATAATATATATGTGATGTTTCATCTTCCTATATTTTGCTTATATAGTCTACTTAAAATATACATTTACAACCATACACTGTACATTAATTATATATATAATGCATCATATTCCAAATTTCAGCAATTTTTTTTTTTTGAGACAGAGTTTCGCTCTTGTGGCCCAGGCTAGAGTGCAATGGCACGATCTCGGCTCACCGCAACCTCCACCTCCCGGTTCAAGTGATTCTCCTGTCTCAGCCTCCCGAGTAGCTGGGATTACAAGCATGTGCCACCATGCCTGGCTAATTTTGTATTTTTAGTAGAGATGGGGTTTCCCCATGTTGGTCAGGCTGGTCTCGAACTCCCAAGCTCAGGTGATCCACCACCTTGGCCTCCCAAAGTACTGGTGTTACAGGCGTGAGCCACCGCACCTGGCCCAGAAATATTTTTAAGATCGTGCATTCTGATCAGTTTAAAAACTCTTCCCAAAGAGTAATGATTTAAATGGATTTCATTTATAAAGAAAACACTTATCAACACATGTCAAGGGCAAATCAATCTCACAATGAAAAAAAAAAAATCTAGTAGTAGGCATTATTGGTGAAAAGTATAAAAAGTATAATTTTGCCTTTAACAGCTTATTATTGTAACCAAGGCAGATTTATCCACCTTTTCTTTGTTGTTGGAATTCAAGTCATTGATTAAAAAAAATCAGATCACTACTGAGTTTAAAATAAGAATGGTCGAGCCAAAAAGGAGGCCCAATTAGTTAATACTAGAGAGTACCCAGGTACCTACTAAAGTAACATAATTTATTAAGGTTAAAAAACAGGGCACAGCCAGGCACAGTGGGTCACACCTATAATCCCAGCACTTTGGGCGGCCGAGGTGGGTGGATCCATTGAGCCTAGGAGTTCAAGACCAGTCTGGCCAACATGGTGAAATCCCATCTCTACCAAAAATACAAAAATTAGCCAGATGTGGTGGCATGTGCCTGTAATCCCAGCTACTTCAGCGGTTGAGGCATGAGAATCTCTTGAACCCACAGGCAGATGTTGCAGTGAGCCGAGATCGCGCCACTGCACTCCAGCCTGGGTGACAGAGCGAGATTCTAGCTAAAAAAAAAATAAAAGATAAATTAGCTGGGCGTGGTGGCACACACCTGTAATCCCAGCTACTTGGGAGGCTGAGGCACAAGAATTGCTTGAACCTGGGAGGTGGAGATTTCAGTGAGCCGAGATTGTGCCACTGCACTACAGCCTGGGTAACAGAGCAAGATTGTGTCTGAAAACAAACGAACAAACAAAAAAAATCAGGGCACCATGTGACATAGTAATGCTTTAAACTAATCCCGGTTTTAACACTGAATTTGGTGCTATTAAGATTCTCCCCTTGAAGTGAAATGTCTGCTATCTGTATCTATTTCATAGATGGCTGTAGGTGCCATGTTTGTTGAAGGGTATCATTTTATGAATACCCAGGCTTTAACTTTCACCAAAATGGAAAGCTTGCTCAATAAATAAGGAACTTGCCCCAGGTCACGAAGTTAGATAGTGTTAGAAAAGGAGGAAGATATTGTAGCCCAGGTTGGACTGCTGCACCCCACAGCCCTACCCAAAGTCCACCTACACAAGGAGGCCGTTGCTTCCTGCTTCTTTCATTTAGGGCCTTGACTCATGGACTTTGTATGTTCCTTTTTCCTTTCTCACTGAAATGAAAACTCTCACACAGTATACCCATGATCAAGCTGCAAGAGTAGAAATCAAGTTTATGAATGACGCCCTTCACTTACTGCCCCTTTCTCTCATACAGCGATATTTGTAACTCACTAGATGTAGGATTTCTAAAGCTGAGTGATTTGTAATGTAATACTTCTAGAATCTCCAGAGTAATTTCAGCATTAGTTACTAATAAATGTTGGCTCTCTGCATTTCTTAACCTTGGGAACATGAACCTTTAAGACTCAGAGATCAAATACCAACATTCCCCGAGGACTGCTGTGCACATCTGCATTTCTGAATGTAGGACTTTTTTTGTTCCTAATCAAGTATAATCTCACTTCATAACTTCAGATTTTGGCTCAGTGCTACCTAGATTTCCAGGCAAATGAAGAAATGAAGGCTGAGGATTTTGTGCTTAGAGGTTTGGAAATTTGGCAAATACTACTTTAAAATGCAATCATTTGATCTTGAGCCTCAACATAGTGAAATACAGTGAAAATACAAAGAAACCAACATGAGGCTTTATACATTCCAAATCTGCACCTGTGTTTGGATGTTGCCAGATATTTGTACGAGCAATTCTGTTTTCAGGACAAAACAGAGTGAAGAGTCCCCCCAAATTTCCCTCTGGGGTCTTCCAGCCATTCGAAGTAATCACTAATTCCTGCTTACATCCACAAGTCAGGCATCCAAGTGTTGCTATTCCTGGCTGATCTTGTTCTGTGTTTAAATGGTTTAGTTGTTGGTTTCTGCATCTGGGTCCAAACCAATTTAACAGGGAAAGTTAGTTCAAGGATTTCAGTCACCTTTAAATTATCTTTAAAGCCAGCTACAAAAATAGCTGGAGTTATTAACATACAATTATGAAAAACGCCGTTCAGACTCACCAAACTCAAGGGTATCATTCATTATATAGTTTGCTCAATAATGACCCTTTAGGGTCCAGTCAATGAGATACAATTTATTTTCAAATAATTTAATTTAGCATCCATTAACACTCTTTGCAACCTAAAACCCACAGAAGAGAAATGATTCTTCTCTTCTGATAATCGTGAGCACAAGTTACCTATAAAATCAAATTTCCATGAAGATTTAGCCAGGGTAGCACAATTTATGACCTTGCATTTAACCAAAGTGGTGGAACAGACTACACTTGGACTTAATTTACAAACGCTTTCATATAATATTTGTAACTTTAACTTCTTGTTATATTTATCCACTTCATAATGTTAAACATTTTTAAAAACTCAATCACAAAGTACCATAACCAGGAATGATTAGGGGAAGAATATACTTCATCCAAACTTGATTTATACAATAGCTATGGTTTGTCTATGAACTCATTTATTATTGTTGGTTGGAAGTCAATATAAGTAACGGCTAAAGGTATGGGTTTATTCAGAATCAGGCTTGCATTCAAATTCTAGCTCTGATACTTATTAGTTCTTTGATGCAGAGCATGTTTATTATGCATTTTAGGCCTTAGTTTCCTCACCTGTCAAATGGGTTGTTGTGAAGATTAAGAAAGATGATTCATTACAAAGTGCCTAGTAGAGGACTAGCTCATAGTTAGTGCTCAATAGACTGGAATTATTTTTTGTTTGTAAGTGTCTTTCCTTTTCAATAAGCTCTTTGATGGGAACGGCTACTTCTGGACTTTCTTGTCCATCTTACAGTACTCACCCTTGTGACATAGCAAGAAAAACACTGATTAGGTATCAAGGGACCAGTAGCATCCAATCTCACTACCTACTAGTTATGTAAACTTTGGCAGAGTTCTTAAGATATCTGGGTCTTAGCATGTCTATCTGTAAGATGGGGATAATGTTTTACCTCCCAGTGCTTTGTTTTGCTTTTTTTTTTTTGAGATAGAGTCTTGCTCTGTCACTCAGGCTGGAGTGCAGTGGCGTGATCTTGGCTCACTGCAACCTCCGCCTGCCGGGTTCAAGCAATTCTCTGCCTCAGTCTCTCGAGTAGCTGGGATTACAGGTGCCCACCACCATAACCGGCTAAATTTTTGCATTTTTAGTAGAGTCAGGGTTTACCATCTTGGCCAGGCTGGTCTTGAACTCCTGACCTCGTGATCCACCCGCCTTGGCCTACCAAAGTGCTGGGATTATAGGTGTGAGCCACTGTGCCTGGCCTTTTTTTTTTTTTTCTTTTTGAGACGGAGTTTTGCTCTGTTGCCCAGGCTGGAGTGCAATGGCAAGATCTTGGCTCACTGCAAGCTCCGCCTCCTGGGTTCAAGCAATTCTGCTTCAGCCTCCTGAGTAGCTGGGATTACAGGCACATGCCACCATGCCCAGCTCATTTTGTATTTTTAGTAGAGTCGGGGTTTCACCATGTTGACCAGGATGATCTCGATTTCCTGACCTCATGATCCGCCCATCTCGGCCTCCCAAAGTGCTGGGATTACAGGGGTGAGCCACCATGCCCGGCTCCTCCCAGTGTTTTGACAGGGATCCAAAAAGATGGCTGAAACACATTTTATAAACTACAAACCATGGTTTAAATTTAGATTAATATCACCATTGAATTCTAACTTGAATTAAGAACTACTATTTTTCTCAGCTGTCCTCCATGTGAGGATACAATGAGCAGACAACCATCTAGAAACCAGGAAATGGGTCCTTACCAGACAGCAGATCTGCCAGCACGTTGATCTTGAACTTCCCAACCTCCAGAACTGTGAGAAACAAATATCCCTTGTTTAAGCCACCCAGTCTGTGGAATTCTGTTACAGCAGCCTGAGCTAAGACACCACCAGTGACAGGTCTAAGCAGAGTGAGGAGGAGGTAGTTAGCTTGCCTAAAGTGATGGCAACCGCCATCTATGCTGAAATTACCAAGTAAGATGAAAAAGAACATGAAATCATTTCAGCTCTTCATCTGCTCATGAGTTAAGACTTTAGAGCTTGGCAGTTTGGGAAAATATAAGTGAACTGGCCGGGGTGGAGAGCAATACTTTGTGACATGACACATCCATCTGCTGGAACACTTGAACAAGCCACTACTCAGGGGTGTGGTAGCCACGGAGGACCACAGCTGTGGCCATCTCTGTGAGGATTTTCTTCTCTGGTGGACTGAAGGAACACAAGTGTGGACATCATCTAGCAGAAAGAGCTGTGACTTTATTAGGCACCAATCTTAGATGGAATGCTACTCACCAATGAACCTCTGGAAAGCCAGACTCTAGACAATACTCTGCCTGTGTTTGACAATGAGTGCACAAAGGGTGTCAAAGCATGTGTTCCAGCATATGTGAACAAAGATCATAAAGATGTGTGAGACGGGTGTTAAAACATCAGTTCAAACACGTGTTTAACCATGTGTGAGCAGAAGGGTGTTAAGCCATGTGGTAAAGCAAGTGTTAGAGCATATTCGATTACAAGTGTTTCTCATTTGGGAGCTTAAATTATTTTCTCCCTAATCCAGTGTTGCTAAGCAATAGCTCTGTGTTGTCCTAACTTAACACAATAAATTATTAAACTTAAAAAAACTGAAGCTAGAATTCTTTTTTCCTGTCTTGGTTTCATCACTAAGGATTTACGTCTATAGTTTCCAAAAGACATAGTGCTCTTCTGCCAGTGTAAGCAAAAACCGGGGTACACTCCATATGTAGAGAGGCAACAGTGAGAAACGAGGGGCAAACCACACTGAACACCCAGTGAGACAATATGCAGTGTTCGGAAGATGCAGTGACATATTACTCAAATCTCAAGGTCTGAGAAGCCGCATAGCCCACAGACTCAGGGTTCCTTTCCCACAGCTAGGATTCGGCTTTTTGTTTTCAGTTTTAAAATACACACATCACTGCACTAAGAACAGGGATTCCTACAGTTCTTATTGATAGTAACATGTGATAGAGGTTGGCTTTAAGGTATATCTGACACTATTTGCTGAATATTTCAGCTTATGTTACATTATGAATCTACATTGCTGCTGTAGGCTTCCATTCCAAAGCAAATAGATTTGCTTAGCTTAAAATATAAATACACAACCCTGGATGTCACTTAAAAAAGAAAAATGTAGACAAAACCCAGAATGTGCTATTAATGCTTTTTTACAGGGTGAAGAAAAGCGCACACACACACACACACACACACACATATGTAAATGCTAATACAGAGAAACAAAATTTCAGGCAGCTATTTTCTATTTTATTTTCTTGTTATGGAACAAAGCTATCAACAAAATAAACCAGTAAAGTTATTTAAGCCCATTCATTTCTCCGCTGGTAATGGATATAATTACATATTATTTTTAAAAATACCAAGAAAAAGGCTAGGCGTGCTGGTTCACTCCTGTAATCTCAGCACTTCGGGAGGCTGAGGTGGACAGACCACCTGAGGTCGGGAGTTCGAGACCAGACTGACCAACATGGAGAAACCCTGTCTCTACTAAAAATACAAAATTAGCCGGGTGTGGTGGCACACGCCTGTAATCCCAGCTACTCAGGAGGCTGAGGCAGAAGAACTGCTTGAATCTGGGAGGCGGAGGTTGCGGTGAGCTGAGATAGTGCCATTGCACTGCCTGGACAACAAGAGCTAAACACTGTCTCAAAGAAAAAAAAAGAAAATACCAAGAACAAAATGAGCCGGGTGTGGTGGCACGCACCTATAGTCCCTAGTCTCAGCTACTTGGCAGGCTGAGGCAAGAGAATCACTTGAACCTGGGAGGCAGAGGTTGCAGTGTGCCGAGACGGCATCATTGCACTCCAGCCTGGGTGACAGAGCAGGACTCTGTCTGGAAAAAAAAAAAAAAAAGAACAGAAGAAAAGCAAAAGATCTGCAAGTTTGTGCTTCAATTCCACTTCTCACACAGTACTAATTAATATGGCTTTTCCTGCTTAATAGAATAATTTATGTTTAAGTACTAGTTGACTATACCTAGGAAAATATTTCTGATTATTCTGAATAAAGGAAAACTGATATATAATTAGAATAAAAATATTGCCTTCCCAATCACCTTTTACTGCAAGATCATGGAATGCTTTGTTGAATAAAAACTGGCAAGAGGAAAACACACAATTAAAGGTAGTGTCTTCTGCCAGCCACCTTTGTAACAGAGGTCATAGAATTTTTGAATACTTCTCTTTTCCTGTTCACTTGTGTCACTTAATGATTTCTTCACGCAGCTCAGTACATACTCAACGAAATACAATTCCTCAGCAGAAAAAGCACGGTTTCTGGCTGCTGTGACCTGACTCTTTGCTTAAACAAATTCCAGAGTGCACACTGACAAAGTGATGGTGATTATTTTTTTCTTCTCGAAGACTCAGTCCAAATTAAGAAAACAGAGAAAACAGAATCTGACCAAGGAAATAATAGAGGAAAGTTGCTCACAGGTTTTCTTAGTTTATGTTTAATAGTTATATTTTGACCAAAACAAATAGCCCGATGAGAGAATTCATTTTAGCAATCCCACGTTTCTTCAATATTAAGACATTTTAGTTTGTAACAGTGCAAAAATGGATATAGAATGTAGACAATCTATAGTCCATCAATACTGAACACATCCTGAAATCTGAAACAGTTTCACTTAGGTTGGTCTTGAAATGCATGCAAACCAGCCTCAGGAATTAAGACTTATGCTACAAAAATTACAAAACCTTTTGTAAATGTCACTGGTTAGGAGACAATCTATAAGGAAGACAGCACGCTTTCCGAGTCCTCAGAACCAGCTAGAATTGTTAGGTTAATTTCACTGAAGGTCCCTAGTCAAACAAGCATGCAAACACATTCCACTTTATAGAAAATAGAATAAGAGGCCGGGCGCGGTGGCTCAAGCCTGTAATCCCAGCACTTTGGGAGGCCGAGACGGGCGGATCACGAGGTCAGGAGATCGAGACCATCCTGGCTAACACGGTGAAACCCCGTCTCTACTGAAAATACGAAAAACTAGCCGGGCGAGGTGGCGGGCGCCTGTGGTCCCAGCTACTCGGGAGGCTGAGGCAGGAGAATGGTGTAAACCCGGGAGGCGGAGCTTGCAGTGAGCTGCGATCCGGTCACTGCACTGCAGCCTGGGCGACAGAGCGAGACTCAGTCTCAAAAAAAAAAAAAAAAAAAAACCAACAACAACAAAAAAGAAAATAGAATAAGATAAGTAGCTCTGATGGAGATACAGACCTTGAGATAAACTTCTGAATTTCCCTGCATGTGCTCATGTGCATATATATATATAAAATCATTCTCCCTAATTACATTTTTCTGTAGACGTGGCATACTCAGTAAACAAAATACATTGGAGGCATTGTAAAGGAAAGCTCTTTCTGTAAAAAAAATTCTCCCTAGCGCACTTTGTTACAATGTTCTGTAGAGTAATAAGGTGCTTAGCAAATCTTACATAACAACTTACACATTTCATCAAACTTTTCAGAGGACGGGAAAAATGAGTAGAAACGTAATTTTAACCTCCTCCGCTTTTTGTCTGAAGTAACCATCATGAACCTCAGTGGATGTGTCACGTGTGGAGTAAAAAGGCTCCTGAAGGTGTAAGTTTTCTTGATTTCGCAACCCTGGGTGTGTCCACTCCAGGGCTGTTTGGGTGACGGCAAGCTGAGGGCAGTACTCGTCCACCGGGCATGCAGTGCAACTGCAACATGCGTTTCCTCTGCCTCGAGCTTTGTACCTTTCCTGGAATGAGCCTGCTAGAGATTCCAGTGTAAGAAGGAACTATCTATAATCAACTGACGCCATATTTGCAAGAGCAAATATGTGTATTTAAAGTAAGCCAGAGAACAGTCACAATGCCCCAGCCTGACACTGAGCAACTGCCTCCTGAAGTTAGCACTGTTTCCCTTTTTATGAACATAATAACCTCAGCAATTATGGGAAAAAGCAAAATCAATGCAAATAAACCAAACCCTTTTTTTATCTTTACACCATACCCTTAAAAAAAAAATGTCATTTGAAGGCTTAATTAGATGCTTTTTATTTATGTAAATACATATGCCCTTTTCCTTATACCCAGTTTCTTACTAATACTTGTAGAATTAATCAACCCTTGAAATAGAAATATTGAATTTTTTTATATGCTTTCAGTAGTTAAATGCAATTGCTTTGATCAGAAATAAAAACAGTAAATACTATGAAGCAAATTTCAAGGTAGGTACTATGGTAAGATAAATATTTCTCTAAATTTTTACTTTTGGAAATCAATAGAAAGACAAAGCTCAAAAAAATTTCATGTGTTCCATTTCCCACATAATGTAAAGGGCATCCAACAAATGGAAGATGAATTTATACCTTTTAGTCAACTGGTTTACTTTGGAACATCTGCTATTTATTTATTTAGGAGACAGAGTCTCACTCTGTCACCCGGGCTGGAGTGAAGGGTTGTGATCTCAGCTCATTGCAACCTTTGCCCCCAGGTTCAAGTGATTCTCCTGCCTCAGCCTCCCGAGTAGCTGGGATTACAGGTACCCGCCACCATGTCCGGATAATTTTTGTATTTTTAGTAGAGACAGGGTTTCACTATGTTGGCCAGGCTAGTCTTAAACTCCTGACTTCAGGTGATTGCCCGCCTCCGCCTCCCAAAGTGCTGGGATTACAGGCTTGAGCCACCGTGCCCGGCTGGAACATTTGCTTTCTGAGACCAACTCAGATTGAATAAGAGTTTTTTTTGAGACTGAATCGTTCAACTTTGTTTAAAGGAGGTTAGAAGTAAAAAATCACCCCAACTAAAGAGACTAACTCTGCCATTCATAGGCATGCTTCCAGACGTTAGACTTTTCCCCTAAATGTGTTTCCTTCCAGATCTTTACTAAAATGCAGGAAGGTAAGTCAGCAAGCTTCATGTAAATCAATGTCATAGTTCATCTGTTCTTTTATTTATTAGTCCATCCATCCATCCATCCATCCATCCATCCGTCCATCCATCCATCCATCCAAATACTTACTGAGTGTCCATTCTATTCCAGGAACTAGCAAGGCACAGGGGATCTGAAGCAAAATAAGCTTCAGTCCCTTGCCCTCAAGGAGCTTTAAAGCTTTTGGGGTGGAGATGGAGATGCGAAGGGCAGTTCAGATTAAAACAGATAAAAAATACATATATTTTGAGATGGAGTCTCACTCTGTTGCCCAGGCCGGAGTGCAATGGCGCGATCTTGGCTCACTGCAAGCTCCGCCTCCTGGGTTCAAGCAATTCTTCTGCCTCAGCCTCCTGAGTAGCTGGGATTACAGGCACGCACCACCACGCCAGCTAATTTTTGTATTTTTAGTAGAGACGGGGTTTCACCATATTGGCCAGGCTGGTCTTGAACTCTTTACCTTGTGATCCGCCTACATTGGCCTCCCAAAGTGCTGGGATTACAAGGGTGAGCCACCGAGCTCGGCGTTAAAACAGATAAAATATTTTAAGTTTTGGATCAGGAATGCCTTGTTCCACCGTGGGACAAAGACTGAGGGCACAGCGATCTCGTGGAACCTCGGAATGTGTACAGGCTCTTGGGCCAGAAGTGCCTTTTATTTCTCCAAGTGCATATTCATCTTGGGCCAGTCAGCACTCAGGAAGAGCAACCAGGGCCTTTTAATTTACTTTTTGTGCTTCCTTTGGGAAACTGAGACAATAATTTGATCACTGCTTTTGTTCAAGCACTATTTTCAACTCGGAAATTAGAGTTCTTCAAGATCTTTACATTTAACATGGTGAAGATGCCTTGAGCCTGTGTCAGATAAGTTATTTTTATTTATTTACTTACATTTATTTATTTATTTATTAGACAGAGTTTCGATCTCGTTGTCCAGACTGGAGTGCAGTGGCGCAATCTCAGATCACTGCAACCTCTGCCTCCTGGGTTCAAGAGGTTCTCCTGCCTCAGCCTCCCCAGAAGCTGGGATTCCAGGCGCCCACCACCACGCCCAGCTAATTTTTGTATTTTTAGTAGAGATGGGGTTTCACCATGTTGGCCAGGCTGGTCTCGAACTACTGACCTCAGCCAATCTGCCTGCCTTGGGCTCCCAAAGTGCTGGGATTACAGGCTTGAGGCACGGCGCCCGGCCAGTTAAATTATTTTTAAAGAATTATTTACAATTTTAAATCATTTAACTTCTTACCCCTTAACATTAGGGGAATTAAATAACAGTTACTTAAAAAAAAGTTTTAAGAGGTAGAAAAATGGGCTGCCCTTCACTTACACATGTTTGGTATTTATTTATGTTTTAATTCCATGTTTGAGTGCTTAAGAGTTTATCAGAGGTTGGGAATCAAAGTGAGCGAAAATAGCAGATATTTGTGTTTGCTATGGTATTTCACTCGTGCTCGTGAGACAGACATTCATTCATCAAACATTTATTGAATGCATATTATGCACCAGGCACCAGATTTACTGACATGGTGAGGCAGAGATGAAAGCTCATCCCTGTCCTCCAGGGACTCACTGTCTGGTGGGGAGATGGGCAAGGAACCCGACAAGGACAGCGCAAAAGTGGTTCCCACTGTGATGTGTGCAGACCACTGGAGACACGAAAGCTGATTTCAGGCCGCACGCAGATGATTACTTACTTTTAACATTTTACTTCAGATATTTAGTTATGCCTCTATTTTAACGTGTGAAAAAATGCATAGCTAGCTCACTAAAACCATGGGCAATACTCTGTGTGATAAAGCTAAAGAAGAAGAAATTGTGCCAATTTAAAGGAAAATAATACAGGTGTTAGGCAGGTAGGTATGCCCTCCTCACCTCCCTGCAATAAAAACAGTGATGGTACTACTCAAATCATTGACGTCTGGGAAATAAAGCAGGTCAGTGTGGGTAAATCAAAAGAGATGCCATTTTACAGAGGCTGGAATCCTCAGTGCATGTTTCTGGGCCTGAAATAAGATGCCACGAAAGAAGTGTGTGCTTCCACGAAGGTACAGGGAGGGGAAAGACACTGACATGGCCTGGGGGATTCAGAAGCTTCCAGAAAGAGTAGATAGAAGGATGAGGAGAAGTTGTGCTGAGAAACAAGTACATTTACTAGGACCCTTCATTTGAAGAATTGTGGAATCTTAAGTTTGGATGGAACCCCAGAAATCAACTGTTATACTGTCTGTAATTAACTTTAAAGTAATTCTGCATAGATAGGGAGACATATATATGTGCATTAGTTAGTTTTAATCTACACTCTAGGGTGGTGAGTTTATAACTGAAGTGGGCTAATGGGAATATACATTTCAGAGATGTTTAGTAACATTTAAAAGACTAATGAAAAGCCACATTCCAGAGGCAGCTCATACATATGTGGCAGCTATCTTTATCTTATTAATTAGTTACTCTTAATTAGCATAACTAATAATTATTAAGACATTAGAAACGGTATTGAAGATATGTGGACTGGCTTGAAATAGTGTCACTCGCACTTCCACAGCATGTGTGGAAAGGTTATCAGAATGCAGTGACCCCAACTGAGTCTCCCTGAATGGTGTCCTTGAGTTCAGATTTTGGCTTAGTCCCGTGTCCATCCATTCATTCAAAGGAGGATTTTACCACGTGACTTTGACTAGAAGGTTAGCCGACACCCATTGCTACATCTGCCTCAAGTGAACCTTTCATGCAGGTTGCTGTCAATGTACCCTCCCACCAGGAAAGAGGACAGGACTTCATTGGGCCTATCAGACATGCTGAGTGATGGTTTTGTGCATGCCTGCTAACTCATATTTCTGTGTATGCCCCAATCCAGGCTGAGATTTGCTTTCATTTGGACATATCACTTGGGACATACGCATAGCCCTCAACCACCTCCAATTCATCTGCCTCGAAATGTAGCCACTGTCCACCAAGAAGAGCCTAATAATTGTGAAACACCAAATTTGCTACAGTCATATCTCAACTAGACTAGCTCTCTCAGAGAGATTCAGTGATTTGTCCAAAGTCACACAGCTAGTTGGCAGTAGAACTGAGTTTAGAACGTGGGTTCCTTGCTACATCTTCCCAACCAACGGCTGTAGGCCAGGGATGCTCATCCCAATTATCTGTGGACTATTTATTTATTTATTTGTTTATTTATGAAACAGAGTCTTGTTCTGTTGCCCAGGCTGGAGTGCAGTGGCACGGTCTTGGCTCACTTCAACCTACACCTCCTGCGTTCAAGAGATTCTCTCACCTCAGCCTCCCAAGTAGCTGGGAGCACAGGCACACGCCACCATACCCGGTTAATTTTTTTTTCTTTTTTTAGTTGAGACAGGGTTTCGTCAGCTTGTTCTCAAATTCCTGGCCTCAAGTGATCCGCTTGCCTTGGCCTCCCAAAATGCTGGGATTACAGGTGTGAGCCACCACACCCGGACTATGGGACTTTTAACCAATGCATATGCACAGGCCCAGCCTGGGAAATTCTCATTATGAAGGAGGGCTGAGCAGGGGCGCCTATGTCTGGGGCAGGAGCTATGTTTTTAAAAAATCTGTGCAGATGACTCTGACGCACACACACATAATAGAGAATCATGCGGCTACTGTGTGGATACTAACAGGTACCATCTATTGTACACATTTTCTACAGGCCCAGTCCTGTGATAGGTGCTTCACATGCTCTGTATTTTTTATTTTTACAACTAGCCAGCTAATAAATAAGGTGTTTTTAGCATTTTACAGATGAAGAAGTGAATTCAGAGGAAAGTCCAAAGTGACAGCTTATAAATGGCAAGATGGAGATTCCAACTGTGAATCTCCATAGACCCTGCTCTTAACTGTCATGCCCTGTTATATACTAAGGGGCATAAAGCTGCTCAATGGCACAGGTCACAAACCTACAGGTGACAGGTGGGTAATGTAAATGAGGAAAATAGGTCAAATAGGAACTGGGGTGAGCTACAGGCCATGTGTCCTTTAATGGGTTCTGAGTGTTTGGATGCTTTAAGAGCAATGATGCAGAGCAACAGGAACTCTCATCCATGGTTATGGGACTGCAAAATGGTTCAGTGTCTTTGGGAACAATCAGACAGGTTCTTATAAAATTAAACATATACTTACCATATGACCCATCAATCCTACTCCTAGATATTTACCAAGAGAAATGGAAACCTATGTCTGCAAAAATATATATACACAAATATTCACAGCAGCGTTACTTAAAATAGCTTCAAACTGGAAGCAATCTACACATTCATCTATGGGTGAATAGTAATCAGTTGTAGTGTACCCCCACTCTGGAATATCACTCAGCAATTAAAAGGAATGAAATACTGACATATGACATATGCAACCACATGGATGCATTGCAAAAGCTCTGTGCATGTGAAAGATGTTGTATACAAAAGATGACACACTGTATAATTCCATGTACGTGAAATTCTAGAAAAGGCAAAACTCTAATGTCAGGAAGCAGATCAGTGGCTCTCTGGGGTAGGGTGGGGAAAGAGATTTGAATGCAAAGGGGCAGGAGGAAACTGGTGGAGTGAGGGAACTGTTCTATTCTATATCTTGATGTGTGATGGTGGAACAAGGCAACGCAGCTGCATATGCGTACCAACATACATCCAACTCTACAGTTACATTGGGTGAATTTTGTTGTGTGTAAATAATAACTTAATTTAAAAAAACCCATGCAGAGCAAAAGAAAAAAATTCTGCAGGCCACTTGTGGCCCACAGACTTCCAGTTTTCAACCTCTGGTCTCAGTAGAGAGATTCTGTTTCAGCTGCCCCTGAGGAAATACAAAAGATGACAAAAAGTCATCCATCATCCTCCCCAGGGCTGGACTCAGGAAGAACGGTGACGTTTTCGTTTATCCCCCTCTTCCAATTCTCTGTCCTCCTTCATCACATACAAAATGCTCCCATGCTGCCCCCTGGCTGTCCAGCACCTCCTACCAGGGCGCCCCACCCATGCCTCCTGGAGTCAGCTCCAAAACCACCCTTCCCTCCGGCCTTCCTCCTGACCTCCGGAATGCAGAGGCTGCCCCTCGGTGCTTTGTGCAAGGCGGAGACACATTTCACTTGGTTAACACGTGACCAGGTAGGTGCACATGACTGTTACTGATTACATTTCCAAGCACTGACATCTGTTGAAGACAATGCACGGAGCCTTAACCCAAGTCCAGTCAGTTAGGGAATACCTTGGGAAAAGTAGGGCTATTTCTGGGATTCACCGCACTTTTTCCTACCACAATGACTTGCCTGCTCAGCTTATACATACATTTTTGTCATCAATATTATCATCAAACACGTTAAAATTAATATATGCAAGTGGTTTAGATGGACACTCTAGAAAGGTACAAATAACTCTCAGTACCCAGTTGTCAAAACTGAGAGTGCTCTTAAATACCAGGCTGAGGAACTCTAAGGACATGCTAGAGGTAGCCCTTCTATTTTCTGAAAACAAATTAATGTCAACGACACACTGCTGGGCTTTCCTGAGTCTCCATATATGTCAAAATAACTTGATTTTTAAAAAACCCACTAACTACAATAACTATAATAACTATGAAAAATTGACATTAGTAGGCCAGGCACGGTGGCTGATGCCTGTAATTTCTGCACTTTGGGAGGCTGAGGCGGGTGGATCACCTGAGCTCAGGAGTTTGAGACCAGCCTGACCAACATGATGAAACCCCGTCTCTACTAAAAATACAAAAAAAAAAAAAAAAAAAAAAAATTAGCTGGGTGTGGTGGCACACGCCTGTAATCCCAGGTACTGGGGAGGCTGAGGCAGGAGAATAGTTTGAACCCAGGAGGCAGGGGTTGCAGTGAGCCAAGATTGCGCCACTGCACTCTAGCCTGGGCAACAAGATCAAAACTCCATCTCAAAAAAAAAAAAAAAAAATTGACATTAGTAGTAGAAGCTGCAATGTTAAGTTAAAAACAAAAAGGCAGAACTTAAAATTGGTTACACTACAATTAGAGCCATATAAAGAAAAATGTCAACAGATGAATAAAAAGTAAAAACTAATAAGGGTGGGGAAGAGATCATTATAGATGGGGTGGGTTACAGTGTTAGGAGTGATTTTTTTTTTTCCTTTTCTTTAAAACAAAAGTTTTCTTTTGCTTTGATGTTACTATTTGTGTAATAAAAATGAGAAGAAAAAGACTTGGCCAGGCATGGGGGCTCACACGTATAATCCCAGCACTTTGGGAGGCGGAGGTGGGCAAATCACGTGAGGTCAGGAGCTCGAGACCAGCCTGGCCAACAAGGTGAAACCCCGTCTCTACTAAAAATACAAAAATTAGCCGGGCGTGGTGGTGGGCGCCTGTAATCCCAGCTACTCGGGAGGCTGAGGCAGGAGAATCGCTTGAACCTGGGAGGTAGAGGTTGCAGTGAGCTGAGATGGCACCACTGCACTCCAGTCTGGGTGACAGAGCAAGACCCAGTCTTAAAAAAAAAAAGACTTGGTCACTGGCCAGGATGGTTCCATATCATGTCCATTGGTTCATGTCTGTAGGGCTGTGCCCATTTCCTTCTCCTCACAGATCTGCAAGGCCAAGGTGTCCTGCAGTACCTTGCCAGGTCTTCTCAAGTACTCTGTCAGCTTTAGTCATGCTGATGAAATCAATCCCTTCTTCTTCTGAGGTTGGCTGTTATACATCTCTATTTGCAAGTAGAAATAATAAAAGCCAGAGAACTTGATCAACGAGGCAGGTGTGCAACAAATAAGAACCCCAGTGCCCAGAGATGGGTTTCATTCTGAAAATGTTACAATATCTTGACAAGACATATCATTAATACATTTTTCCCCAAAGCAAAACTGGTGAAAATTTTCAAGTCTTATTAAAGCAAAATTGTTGCTTAAAAAAAAAAAAAAAAGTTGCCGGGCGCAGCGGCTCACACTTGTAATCCCAGCACTGTGGGAGGCCGAGGCGGATCACAAGGTCAGGAGATCGAGACCATCCTAGCTAACATGGTGAAATCTCATCTATACTAAAAATACAAAAAATTAGCCGGGCATGGTGGCGGGAGCCTGTAGTCCCAGCAACTGGGGAGACTGAGGCAGAAGAATTGCGTGAACCTGGGAGGCACTCCAGCCTGGGTGACAGAGCGAGACTCCATCTCAAAAAAAAAAAAAAAAAAAAAGGTTGTAGTATGCATAGGCCCGTTTCGGTGATGTGGTGAAGTTTGATTTGATCCTTTCCTATTCAGTCTCTCTGATCTGATCTGTAGCTTCCTAAAGTCCTCCAGGATCTAGCCCTGGCTCCCCTCTACTCCTCCACCCACCGATTCTCAGCAAGGAATCTGATTATGCCACACTCAGCAGAGCTGAGGAACAGGTTACAGCGGTGCCCACAGAGCATCTGAGGAGACAGCACAGCTGCATGATCAAGGCAGCAAGCTCTAAAGGGAGGCATTTTGGACACCAGCTCGGGATGGCAGTTTTGATGGCACAGTGCCACTAAAGAAAAAGTACACCTTTTGGTGGGGTTCTATTCTGTCTACATACATAGTTTGTAGTACCTTTCAGAAGTCTTAGAAAACCACCATGAAACCAGTGATGTTCAAGAGGAAATAAGGTGTGAAAAGAAACACATCAATGGGTTACATGAAAACTATGAAAGAACTTGGCCCTTTAATAAGGTTCCTTCTGTCCAGAGCATATAGTAGGCACTCACGCTGTGGCTGACTTTGCGAGGCAGTATTTGGAATGGCCCCTTAAATCCTGCCTCACTATATTACTTAGAGGGACACTTAAACCTCAAAGAAGATTCATCTAAAGAAAGTAGCACGTTGGAATTCATTTTCCCTAAGGCTTCCATGCCTTGTGTCAGTAAATCATCAATAATTAAATACCAACAGTTAAAACAGGACCACCCAGGCAGACAGGCCCAAGGGTAGAGCTATAGAAATAGTTCTTATGGCCCCCTTATCTAGGGCAATTTAAAAAATCACTCAGGTTCCAGTTTACAATGGTGCCTCCTCCATGGATCCTAATGCTGCCTCTATCAAAGTGTCCATTACATTTGGATGAAGAAAATAGAAGATGATGAAAATTTATACCACCAAAACTTACATCACAAACTGCCAGAGCCTAGAAGGATTTTCTACTGCTACAAAAAATGAACAGTGTTGAAAAATGAACGAAGTGGTTCACCTGCCACAGTCTTCTACTAGATAGAAAGTGCATGGTTTGTAACAACCAGAAATCAAGATGCAATCTGTCTTATAAGTGTTGTAACTCAGGAGGTATTTGGACTGCTGTCTTCTTTTCTTTTTCTCTACATTTCCCATCTTGTTTCTGTTCTATATGCAGTAAGGAAATCAGAGTTCCCAAGAAAACAATAAATCAATATTAGGTAGCTATAGAGAAGGTATGGCATCATGCAGTGAATTCTGGGAACTGTGGTCTTCATAAATAGTGTGTTTTTTGTGGTGGTGGGAGCGTAAGCTTGGGAAGGAGATGACAGTTGTACACATAAGGGGTGGACATTTTTCCCAACAGAGTCACAGAGTGGGAGAAGGAATAAGTCCCATTTCTTTCCAACAAAGGGAATTGGGACAGAGGCGAGCATATCAAGCAGCTCTCCATTTGCAGATTCAAGATGTTGTTTTGAAAAGTAACCAAACAAGAAACTCAAAATAACATAAGGATGATAGAAAAAATCTATACTACAGAACAAGGGGAGGGGGGGGGGGGCGCAGAAAACAACATCCTAAAGATTCTGAGAAAGAATGCAATTCTGAAACTTATGAACTAAAGAAACCAAAAAACGTTTTTGAAAATAGTTTGGTGTCCTTAATAAAAACAGTAAGAAGGTAAAGCTTTATCAAGCCAGGGCAGAAAACTGTAAGGTAAGAACCAGCAAGACTTCAAGGAGATAAGAGATGAGGCAATAGGATAGATAAAGAAAAGATTTCAGGGAAACCAGTAATGCAACAGCGGCATTAATACTCACATAACCAGCAGCACAGACTAGAAACAATGCTAGAGAGGGGAGTTAATGGTGTTGGAGATAAATGAGAAGAAAAAGAAGAGAACAACATTATTTTTAAAACATGACAAACACTGGAGATAAAGGTCTAGTGTTAGAATTGTGGATGATCCTGATGCCAGAAAATCTGAAATGGAAGCAATAATCCAAGAAATGATTTTAAAAAAACCTCTCCTGGTCGGTAGAGGGAGGACTTGAATGTGTAGATTTAAAGTTCTGTGATCCATGCAAAACGAGTGAAAGACCTCATATATAGAAATATCCAGACTCTGTTCAATCCCAAAGATTTATAAAACCAAAACTAAACAAACAAAACCCACAACATGTCACTCCAGAGTACCATAAGTTGGTCTATTTTTCTGCTACTCTGAAACACGAAATGCCAGAAGACAATGGTTCTACATCTATAGATTCCTAAGACGGGTAGGATCTAAAAATATTACAGCCAGCCCAATGTACACAGATACATACATATGTGTATGTCACATATATGCAATTGGTGCAGTTCCTATATAGAAAAAAGAACAGATCCAAATCATGTACCTTTCTTGAAAAGTTATTTGAAAATATATCCCAGCTGACTTCAAGATTAGAGAGTTAAGAACTTAAGAATGAGGAAGTCATAAAAGAGATAAGCAGGCGGGGTGCAGTGGAGGAAGTCATAAAAGAGATAAGCAGGCGGGGTGCAGTGGCTCATGCCTGTAATCCCAGCACTTTGGGAGGCCGACGTGGGCGGATCATGAGGTCAGGAGTTTGAGACCAGCCTGACCAACATGGTGAAACCCCCATCTCTACTAAAAATACAAAAAAGTTAGCTGGGCGTGATGGCATGTGCCTGTAATCCCAGCTGCTTAGGAGGCCGAGGCAGGAGAATCTCTCAAACTGGGGAGGCGGAAGTTGGAGTGAGCCAAGATCACGCCACTGCACTCCAGACTGGGCAACAAAATGAGACACCATCTCAAAAAAAAACCAAAAAAAAAAAACAAAAAGAGAGATGAGCATTTAGTATCTTCAAGGATGCCACACTAAGCAAATAATATAGTTTATGAATGAAGATACATAGCTTCACTGTATAGCTATAAGCTAGAAAAAACCTGAATGTTTAACAGAAAGGAAATATTTCTATGAGGAAATACCATACAACCACATAAATAATGATTACAAAGAGTTTTTAATGGCATGGGAAAACACTTTCAGTTTACTCTTAATGCAAATAATAGGATATAAAGTTGTATATGTTGTACATAAAAAACATATGTACTGGAATAAAACTGGAATAAAATATGCCAATTAATAGTTGTGACCTTTAGCCAGTATAATTATGAATAATTTTCTCCCTGTTTCTTGATAACGTTTTTCACCCTTACAAAATAAGAGGTCTTTTTTTTTTTTTTGACATGGAGTCTTGCTCTTGTTGTCAGTCTGGAGTGCAGTGGCGTGATCTCGGCTCACTGCAACCTCTGCCTCCCGGATTCAAGCGGTTCTCCTGCCTCAGCCTCCTGAGTAGCTGCGATTACAGGTACCCACCACCACGCCCGGCTAATTTTTGTACTTTTAGTAGAGATGGGGTTTCGCCACATTGGCCAGGTTGGTCTCAAACTCCTGACCTCCGGTGATCTGCCCACCTCGGCCTCCCAAAGTGCTGGGATTAAGGTGTGAGCCACCGCATCTGGCCCCAAATAAGAGGTTTTTAAAATCCTTTGTTATTATGATAAATTTTTAAAATTTGGCAAAAATACAAATCACAAAGACTGTGGAAACTTTAAGATTATAATATTAAGTGAGTAAAGCAATATAATATTGAACTTGAAACATGACTAAAAGGTTGGAAGGGAATACTTGGGTCAAAAGAATAGCTTGTTTCAAGGTAAAGGGATTAAAAACGATTTTTTTACTTAAAAATTTCTTTAATATTACTATTTTCTGTTTTATAGGAAAAACATGATTTAAAAAGAATATTCCCAAATAAAACAAGTTAGTCATATCTTTGATATGGTAATATTGCAGAAAAACAAATCTTTCTGAGGCCAGCAACCACTTTCCGCCTATGGTCTCCCAAAGACCACTCAGGTTCACTTTCATGTTCCGACCAATTACCATTACTACAACTCAGGCCAAGCACTTTGAGGGCAGGACCTTGTTACATGTTACACTCTCGTCCCTAGCACTTAGCCCAGTGTTTGGGGAATCGCAAGTGCTCCACAAATACCTGGTGAATGAACAAATGAATAACAGAAGGAAAGACTATTTGATTTTATAGGTATATCTTTTGGTAAAAAGATTCTTTGCATTCATCTACTTTTTATAGCATCTCCAATGTTGAAACTACAGGCATGCTTTGCTTCAAGAATTCTCATCACTTATCATAGATTGCGTGCTCTGTGGAAATCCAGCCACAGCCAAAACCTGGTGCCATATTTTTATTTCTCTTTTTCCATTTCAAAAGAAAAAGCTGTAGTTAATTCTAATTTTCCTGCGGGCAGAGGGAAGAGGAACTTTTTATGTATGTGAAAGAATGGCACCCCCTCCAGCCATCTGAGGACAGTTCCTCCCAGGAACACCTGTTTGCTCCAATTGAAGCCGGTCCAAATTGAGTCCCTGGGATCAGGAGCGAGCTCTCCAAATGCCCCACCATTCTACAATATTTATTCCCCACCTGTCTGATGGCCATGATGACTTGGGAATGCTCCAGCCAGGGAAAGCTGTTTCTTGGCCCTGACATGGCACAACTAACAACAGCTAATGTTCATCCAGAATCTAGTCTGGATCCAGTTGCCCCAGAGTATAAAAATGCCCCTTCTCTCTCCGTCTACCAGGCTTAGCAAAAACTCTTAAGTAGGGGGAGGTAAATAATTTTTCATCTTCATACCAGTGTGTTGCAAAACCAAGTGGTACGTTTCATTTTCTGTTTCTTAAATCTGACTTTTGAGTTTTCTATTCATATTTAACACTTAGTATTCTGGTTTTATTAAATAGTTGCCCACTACTAAAAATGAAGATTGGTAAATTAATTTCTCCAACAAGAAAACTGTTAAAATTCAGAAGGTAAAATACCATAAAAACAACCTTAAACACATAATTTAACATGTAATTCAGGGAAGAAAAAGAGGTGCCCACATCAAACTCTAGCTATAATAGTGAAATAATGTTTTGTTTAAAAAATTCTAGCCATGAGAAAACTGTACATTTGAAAAGCTTACATAAAGCCTTATAAAATAAGAGACCTTTTATCTCTTCCAGATCCATGAGCTCGAAAATACTTTATCTATGCAATTTCAAGGCACATAAAAACCCCAGTGAATAAATAAAATGTTCTTTTTTTCTTTATACAGATGCTTTAAAAATTATCCATATAAATAGCTTGGCCTTGAACAAACAGATTAAAAGACCTAAAAAGCTATGGCTTCAGATCATGTATACAGAATAGAAAATGAATACTTTTCTTTATTGGCTGGGCAAGTTTTCTAATGACTAAATTTCTATAAGCCCATTCGATGATAAAGATTTAATTGGGACACATGAAAAAATTCAGTATTTTTAAGTGATACGCTTATCAAATAAATAATATGCCACAATAAAATAATTTATGTACTTTGCCAACATTCTTTGCATCTTTTCATGAATCATATGTAGAATATGTATAGTCAACATGCAGTATTATTTCAAAGACCTGTCTTTAAAATGAACTTCTTAATAAATATGTAATTTTATAAATATGTAAAGTTTTATAAATATGTAATTTTAGTCAAGTGTGTGAAAATTTGCAGTATTTTTCTAAAACTGGGGCACAACCAGTGAAAAGATTTTTCATAATTGTTTACAATTAGATCTTATTAGGTGATTTCAAGCCTTACTTAAGAAAATTTTAGAGTTCATCATAATTAAAAAATTTGAATTTATGTAATTTTCACATGTCAAAAATATTCTTCTTTTGATTTTTTCCCAATCATTTAAACATGTAAACCATTACTGGCCTGAGGGCCATACAAAAACAGGTGGCAGGCTGGATTTGGTCTGCTGTCTATGATTTGCTCACTGCTGTTCTAAAAGCTAAAGGCTCCTGGCTGGGCACAGTGGTTCATGCTTGCAATCTCAGCACTTTGCGGGGACTGAGGCTGGAGGATTGCTTGAGGCCAGGAGTTTGAGATCAGCCTGGACAACATAAGGAGATCCTGTCTCTACAAAAAAGTTAAAAATTAGCTGGGTGTGTGAGGTGGACCTGTAGTCGTGGCTACTCGGGAGGCTGAGGTGGAGGTGGAAGGATCACTTGAGCCCAGAAAGTTGAGGTTGCAGTGAGCTGTTGCTGGGCCACTGAACCCTAGGCTCAGTGACGGTGAGACCCTGTCCCTTAAAAAAAAGAAAGAAAGAAAGAAAGAAAGAAAGAAAGAAAGAAAGAAAGAAAGAAAGAAAGAAAGAAAGAAAAGAAAGAAAGAAAGAAAGAAAAGAGAAACAAAAGAAAAATTCAACAGTTTAAGGTAAGATTGAAGCTTTCACATTATATTAACTTTACGAGCAGATGAGGTTACAAGTTGTTTTGTTAATTTCCTACGTATCCTCAACACAGCTGTGGTCAAACATCTTCCTAACACCCCAACACCATCACCACTGTTTCCCTGCAAGGGTTCAAATTCTGCTGCTAGGAGCTATTACCTTGAAGCTGCCATGAGAAGGAAAGAGGCCTAATGCTACATGTGGGTTAAGAATGGGGCAGTGACTGTCAGGTCTGGTTCTTACCGATCATCTCCTCTATGAAGTCTTATCTGCACATCCAGGCCCCAGGAATTTCTTCTTCCTGTCATCGCCTAGAGCAATGATCTCTCACTTACTATGTAGCACAAGTTACTATGCATTGTTGTTTCTTAAAATGTCTCTCAACAAAAGCTCCCAATTAGATATTAAGCTACCTAGGAGTAGAGTTTTGAATTTGTTGAATCTCCAATGACTAATATTGGATTCTTAAGGGAATCTCCATATGCCCTTTTACCCAGTAGACATTAAACATTTGGTGTTGAAGAAAAGGCTGATGGTGCTACTGCCAGAATGCTGCTAGAACATGATTTCTGTAGCTAAAACCAGGGTACCGGTCCAAGTTTTGCTCTATCTTTGTGGCGTGAACTTGGGCAAGACTCAACTTCTGTAGGTCTCAATTATCTGTACCACAGGATAATAATGATAATATGAATTCAGAGTTCTTATGAAGAATAACTTAAATAAAATAATGTATGTGACTGTGTCTTATAAACCATAAGGCCCCATATAAATTAATTTAACTGCTCTGATTGTCTTTAAGGACGTACTTTTAACAAATGATCTGATATCCCAAGGATGGTATCCCTGTGTTTTCAGATGTCTTGTTGAACTTCGTGGAAAAATTCAAAATAAGTGTTTCTTGTAGGTCAATGCATTTTAAGTAAGCCAGAGTATCAAAGTAATTAAGTGGTATTTAGCTAGGAAATTGGACACAGTTCTTTAACAATATCTCATTTTCTCAACTTTTTTTTTGGAGTTGGCTGTAGACTCTTGAAAATTTTATGGAAATTTAATGGAAAATTCCCAAAAAGATGCATATACACACATACGCACCCACATTTTTAGAAAACTTCAGATATTCAAGACTCCATGAAGCCCACTCCAGGATAGGAACCACTGCCCTATGGCTTGAGACAGGGAGTGTGGTTTCAGGAAAACACCAGGGGACCTGATTCAGACATCCTTAACTGATTTGGGAATTAAATGGTTGACAGGTGTTGTTTTTTTTTTTTTTTTCCCCTCATCACAAAATCATTAAGCCATAGGAAGGTAGGTGGACAGTGGAATAGTTTTTTCCTAGGTAAACTATAATTGTACAGGAAACTATAGCGCTGTTTTTTTCTCGTAATTCCAAGCTGCTTCAATTCTCTTTTTAAAAGCATGGTCAAATTTACCATTCTGGCATTTTCTCCATTGATAGTCATACCTTGGTTTCAAAGTTCTTCACATAACTTTGCAAAAGAAGTCATTAGCCTTTTAAAAAGAACACTGAGGTTAAAAAAATATCGTTACGCTTCCTATCACGTCAGCTTCCACATTGTCAAAAATGTTTGAGATAATTTTAAATAAAAAATGAAAGCCTCAACGAATACTAGCAAGGTGGTCAAACATCACAAATTAAGAAATATTTTAACTGTACTTTTGAGTATTGAATATATTTCTTCACAGTGCCTTTTTTTTCCCGTAAAAGAAAAGAATTCTTTCTTAATACCTAGATGACAAATTCTCAAGATATACACAGTTGTTTCTTATTATGGCTTCCCTGGAAAACATTTCTGGGAAAGCACAATCCCCAGCCACTTACTTTGTTTACAACAGACAAAACTGCTTGTGTGGTATAAATAGGAGTCTGTCCTTAAATGCTGCTGAAAAATAAAATGCAACCATGAAAAGGAGCCATTTCCTGCCCTAAAGGTGGCTTAAAAAAAATTCTTAGCTACTTTAGGAACAGCACCAAAGCGTAAATAATAATTATCAATTGCCGCATAATAAAAAACTAATTTTATATTATAGAAAAAAAACAAAAATGAAAACAAGCCACATATTCCAGAGATGCCCTCAGAATTGTCAGCATTACAGGGTTTTCTTGCCCTGCAAGATGATGAAACCCCCTTTTGTCCTCCTGCGTTTGTGATGTATATCTATAACTCGTCCTTGTTTGTGCAGATAAGCCTTGCCTTGTCTCCCTAACTGCACTTTCAAAAGCAGATTCACAGTTGTTTGACTTTTGATCTGGGTAGCAGCTAGCTCGACCACCTGCACTGTGCATGAGCTGTTACTGAGCTTGCTTTGTCCCGTCTTATAACACAGCCAGCCTTTTAAAATTGATGTGTGAATACGCTAATTTACAATGTGAGCGTTGAAACCAAAAAATATGGTGGTGGTAGCGGTGGTGGCAGCCGAAGAAGGGGGAGAGTTGTGGAGGGAGAAGCCCTAACTCTCGATTTATAAAGTTCAGATACTGTTCGCTGCCTCTGGCATTTAATGAAACAGATGGCCAAAGCCCTCCCTTAATTCACAATGGAGCAGACAGTGGTGTAATGGTGTGGGGGCCTGGAATTATAAAATGTTGTTTGGTGATGGTATACGTTAATAAATAGCCATTTACAAGGGGAGCTAAGGGCTCCATTACTTGCTTATAAGGAAGGCCTAGGGCTCCTTGCTTCAAGTTAACAGCTCAAGGCTGCGTTCAAAGAAGGCATTGACGGAAAAGGTAAAGTGCACCCTTCATATTCTATGTAGCATTCAAGAATGGCATGCATCCAGGGGAAAAAAGGAAAATCACAAAAGGAAAGTAATTCAAAAATTAGGTCAAATTGTGGCTCACAATCAAGAAAAAAGATAAGATGTGTTTCCATTGTGATAAAATAATGGAGAAAATATTCTCTTACTGGGAAGTTACATATTTTATCTTTGAACGGACATGTTTACATGTAGCCAAAGTGCAACAGATAAAAACCCGCAGACTTTCCACTAAATTATACCCATATGAACTCAGATAACAACTCTGAAACTATTTTTTGGCATTCTTCCAAAGACTATTCATTGATGAGGCCTACATCAGGGTAACGTGGCCGTGAGCCAAATGTGAGGAGGTTCCTGACCAGCAGTATCTCACAATAGAGAAGTGAGGGTTGACCTCGGGATCCTGAAGACAACTGGTCCTATAGCAATTCCTCATTCTTTTGGGGACAGAAATGTGCTGCGTGTACTATCACCACTCTCCAGTAACCGCATTATCAACCGGTTATCAAGGGCCCATCTATGTGGCAAGAGGGTTATGCTGGGCCTTGACTAAGGCTGCTTCAAGGCTGCTTTCGCTTTTACGAAACACTGTGGATCCTCCAGCTGACTGTGCGTCCTGCTCTGCTTTCAGGTGGGAAATTCTAAACCTGTCTAGGAACCTGCACAGCAGTTACCACCATGGTTCCCTGACTTTGTTTCATTTCTCTTTCATCCATGTTTCTTCCCTTCTTAATTTCTGCTGCTTGCACAATACTGTGGGGGAGCTGTAAAGCATCCTTGTGGGGATAAGGTGGAGAATACAAAAAAATCTAGAAGAAAAGTAAGACACAGTTGATAATAATTACAATACATGCCATGCAAAGTGGATGATGTTCATGTCTTGTGAGAAGTACAAGCTGCTGTGAAAGAGCAGAACAAAGACGCATCATTTCTGGCTCGGAGAGTGAAGAAGGCTTGAGGGAGAGTGAGGTAATTCACCTGAGACCCAGAGTATAGACAAAAGCTCATTTGGAATATTCGAAAGGTAACATCTGTTGTTTTTGCCCACCCAGTATCCATTACCCTTTTGGAAAAAAGCTCTCAGATTCTTCTGAGGGGACTATGCCTCATCCATTCGCAGTCTACTTGTCCGTCCCCTGCACAGGGTCTCATGCCTACAACATCAGATCATAGATTAATGGAGTTTTTACCTGACCAGAACCAATCCGAATCAGTAAGATTCCATGCTATTACTTTCACTGGAGGCATTCGAATGAAAAAATCGCCATATTCAATGGCTGTAATGAGGCGCTGGCAAGAGCTGTCTCCACCAGGGGAATCCTTGACGAAGGTCAGAACCCATCCATAAGTGATCTGAGATGTGAGATGGAAAGAGCAAGAGCCAGTCGTGACGATATTGTTGGAACTTTTAGATTCAAATGCTGTTTCAAGTCACTTCTACCCTTGGACTACTTAGTTACATGAGTTCAGATATATATGTGTGTGTGTGTGTGTGTGTGTGTGTGTGTGTGTATTTTATGGCCAGTTTGATCTGGATTTCTGCCACATGCAACTGGAAGATTTTGACTTATATAGGTGGCAAAAGGAGAACATTCCAGGTAGAAGTAACAGACAAAGCAAATGTCTAGAATTAGTGAAGAGTGAAGCTTGCTTGGAGGTTGTAAGTAGTTACCACTAGTAGGGACATACCGCCTACCCAAAGGGAGAAGCAGCAAACAAGGCTAGAAAGTTCACTGGAAAACCTTAGCGATGAGACTAAGGAAGACATTCTGTGTTGGACATCACTATGGGAGAACCCTAAGTACAGAAGAAACAGCACTCGTCTGGCACCCTCCAACTAAACTGGTCAGTAATATTCAGAACGGCGAAAGAAGGGAAGAAGTACAGAGACCAACTAGGAGCCCCCCTCCCTAAACAGCCTAAATGAGATGGGAAACATGTGAGACTGGAGGACTGCTTTGCTCCAGGTAGTACTCAGAACACACTAGAGTAGTTCAAGAAATGCTGCTGAGTGACAGTCCCAGAAGGAAGGGGGAACAGTGGTGCCATGACAGAAACAGGGACATAAGGAAAAGATGATGGGATTTATTATTATCGATTTGTAACTTTTTAAAAATTCCTATGAAACTCTAGTAATGGAAAAAGAAAACTTAAAAACATCAATTAAAAATTCATCAACCTAGAAGAACTATTAATTAACATTTTGATTTTAGTCTTTGCTCTCAGGCCCTATTTCTTTTAAAACCAATGCTGATAATGATGAAAACCGATACCTCAATGTTTCCTGGTACTTTATCATGTGCCAGGCACTGTTGTATGCACTTTACACGTATCTACGCATTTATAAAAATTTCCATAGTAAAGACTATTGTCATCCCTATTTTGCAGATGAGGAAACTGAGGTACAGAGCGGTGAGATTCTTGCCAAAGGTTACTAGCTAAAAAGCGGCAGAGCCAGTGCAGCTCCAGAGCCTACTACCCCTTATCTACTGGGACATATGCCTCTGGACGCATACATAGAAATTTCACATAAATAATTAAACAAGACTGGGACTGTTTGCTCCAGCAAGGATAAGACTCCAGATGATAAAGTTAGATATAGAAATAAAATTTTCTAACAATGACACTTGTCAAATTCCAGAGGTAAGGGAGATGATAGACTCTTCCGTTGCACGGTGCTGTTATTTCTCGCTTCTGGTTAATGCCACACGGTCTATGCTTAGCAATACAACAATTCGAAAGGACTCCTTAAGAACACACTCACGTGGGACTCCTATGACACACAGTAGCTTCAGTTGAGCGCCTTCAGCCCACCCACAATGATGGGATCCAGTAGGGTTTGTTCCTTGCTTTCAGGAACAACTGTCTACACATCCAGAAGGGTTGTCTGACCATCGTGAGGAAACTGAGTCTCCACAGAAGGATAAATAGTTGGTGTAGTAGGAAAACCAGGCTCCGGAGGCAGACGACTTATGTAGACCCTGATGATATTTACCAGTGGTTCCCTTATTTCTTAAAACGGGAGTAATAGTATCCATCTTATAGAGTTATCATGAAAGTGAAAGAAGGTAACGTATAACAAGTATCTAGGACTGTGGCTGCTACCTACCCACCAGAGAGTGCATAAGTAGCAGTGTTTTTGTTTATTAAAGGGTACAGTATAGTATGGATTTTGAATTTCCTGGTCAGTGAAATGAGAGGGGGGCATGGGACAGTGAGAGGACTGACATATAATTGCCAATGTTTAATATTTCCAAGTATTTATTTTTCTGTTTACTGTAACAATGAACCTAGTTTAAGGAAATTATTTACTGCCACCAATTATTTCACAGAAGAAATGGAACTATAATAGCATCTGACAATAAGTTGGCATAACAAAAACTCAACTGTTTGTTCTTACTCTTCTTACCACTAGTGAAAACTGGTTCTGATTCATAATCTGGTCTTTGGGAACCTTGTGTAGTGGGTCAAAAGAGCAAACTAAGTTCACATCCTAATTCTCTTTCTACAATATGTGAATCTGGATAGTTTACTTAACTTCACTAAGCACAGTTTGCCTCACCCGTAAAATGGGGATAGTGATGCCTCCTTCACGGAACTGTTAAGGATAAAATCAGATAAGATGCATAATATATGATTTAGGGTCACATATGCACTTAAGGCTCAATGAATGCAGCTGGTAGAGTTATCATTGACAGATAAGGTGTTGCATTCAAGTGTCTGACACTAGAGCAAAATTCTATGTTTAAAGGCACAGCATGTTATTAAAGAGAAACATATAAGCAAATCCAAGGCTATTCTTTGGTTTGGTAAAAACGTTACCCATGCTGGCCTTGAAGAGGCCAATCTTAAATCTGTTAAGTCCAAAGAATCTATTGGAAATTCAATCACTTTATTCTGAAAGAATAAGCGCTTGATTAAAAGCTGAAGAATAGTTTAGACATTGAGATTTTGCTACACTAATTTCAGGTCGGGCCCAAGTTTATCACCAGTAAGTAAAATGTGCTGAGAAAGAGGAATGAGAGAAACAGAGAAAAGAAAAAGAGATAGAGACAGAGATGTAAAAATATAAATGCAAGATACTATGAGAGAAGGTACTTTCTTCAGTGCCTAAAAATTGACAGCACATTTTCAAGGACATTTTTCTCACATGTCTTGAAAACTCTCTACTGCTGAATTTTCAGACATTGTAATAAGAACAATTAGAATATAACAGAATGCTTCCTGGGCAAAACGAAGGAGAAAGAAGAATGAGTTTTTAAAAGAAGCTTAAACATCTAGCCATGGCATATGTAAGAATAAACCTGTTTTTATTTTAAAAATTTTATTTCTATAGCTTACAGATCTTGCATTGGCATTCCTGGTCTATTTACTCTTAGGAATCATTCTGACAGTGCGTTTAAGCTTTTCAGATGTTTTACCTATCACTCTACCAAAGACTATGTTTAAAATGTAAAATATGATAGCAATGATAGGTGGCAATGATTCTCCAGAATAACTCAAAAGTAACTCTAACAAAAATATGCATATTAAATAATATTGTGTGAATGGTGCTAGCTAGGTCAACTGCATTTAATACTGTCTGTTTTGTTTATATTACAGATTAGTTACAAAAGACCTCTGAGCAGCTCCATGCATAAGGAAGTTAACCATACTCATACTGGAAGGATAAACAAAATTCACTTTCTGAAGGAGACAATCTGTGTGTGTGTGTGTGTGTGTGTGCGCGCACATGCACATGCACGTGTGTGCAAATAGTTGGGGGCAAATATAGGTAGGGAGGGGGAGAGAGGAAATTATTTGATTTGAGACTGTCAAACAGAATAGGTGTTAAACAATCACCTATGCCATTTCTTCTTTTCCTTTTCTTTTCTTTTCTTTTTTTTTTTTTTTTTTGACATGGAGCCTCACTCTGTCACCTAGGCTGGAGTGCAGTGGTGCGACCTCGGCTCACTGCAACCTTTCGTCTCCCAGGCTGAAGTGACTCTCATGCCTCAGCCTCCCAAGTAGCTGGGATTATTAGCTACTGTACCCGGCTAATTTTTTTTTCTATTTTTTAGTAGAGGTGAGGTTTCACCATGTTGGCCAGGCTGGTTTTGAACTCCTGGCATCAAGTGATCTGCCTGCCTAGGTCTCCCAAAGTTCTGGGATTACGGGAGTGAGCCACCACACCTGGCTTATGCCTTTTTTTTTTTTTTTATAAGCACTTTGCCAGCATATACAATGCCGCAGAGGAGCCAAGGTAAAGTAGTAACATATCCTGTAAATTTTTGTCAGTGGAGCTCTTAAACTGTAACTTTGTTACATTCCTGAGGCATTGTTCATGTACTTTTAGAAACAAATATACAATTAGTGATCAATCATTAACTCTTCAGAGGTAAAAGGAAACAGAATCACGATTTCTTTTTATTCTGACTCTGAATTTTGAAAATTTTAATTTTCATTTGTACTGATTGCCAACAGTTTGAACGAATAAGACTTTCTGCTCAAAGGTATAGAAAAAATACACAAACACACACATCAATACATACATATGAAGAGAAACATTTCAGCCTCCTAGTGATACTGTGACACTTTAAGACAGCCAATTATAAAAATCAAATTTTGTGAAAGTCAATGAAAAAATCCATTTATTGGACCCAGTTACAACATAAATGGTCATTTGTTTCATGACCATTTTCATTATTATCTGAATTCTACTTTATGTAAACTCTGTCTACAGAGTTAGGAAATGAACAGTTTGTCCCTTGATAACTCTCCATCTTATGTCAGAATAGAAGAAAAATTACTTTCCAGGAAATCAGTCATAGCTGTGTTCTGATGTGGAATTTTACTATTATAACTTTGAATTGACTAATTTTCTCTTTTGTTTTCTTTCTTTTGGTAATATGGCGTGTTTACACAAAGAGCAATTTCTTTTTGGTTGAATCAGCTGCTATCTCACTAAATTACATATTATATGTCAATTTTTTTGCATACCTTAGTTCTTTTCAAAATTTGTTTGTAATGATTCCATATGCCATTTTCTATTTCTCTATTTTTTTCCAAACATGTTGGCTTTATAGCCATTTAACTCGCATTTTTTTTTTATTAGTTATTTGTTTTCCTCGTGTCCCTTTTAATGACCAGCAAGGACTAACTGGAGTTGTGGAATCTTTAATAGATGCCTTGAGAATCTGTTAATTTTGTGAATTTCCATGGTACATTTTTATGCATATGTCTTCTACTACACTAAAGTACTGTGAAAGTGAGGATAAAATTGGGTTCATGTCAGGATCCCCAGCCCTGGCGTACAGACAGTAAATATTTACTAAGGAAATGAATAAGCAGAATAAAGAAAAGAAGAAAGGAAAGAAGGAAGGAAATAGATGTTTATCTTATTTGAAGTTTAAAAAAAGATAAAAAAGCATGAGTGGTAGATGATTATTTAGTGGCTGCTGGATTTTATAAACTTAATTTTGTTGCTTACTCATTTTGATTTCCCCAACTCCTTTTGGTCAGTTTTACAGATAATCAAGTGGACATATGCACAGATCTTGGTACCAATGGAACAGTGTTTTCACCTGTCTTCACAACAGACCATACGTAAAATGGCTCAAATGAGGAGCCATGCCAAGCCATTTTTGTTCACGTTACAAATCTGAGAACAATCAAGGTTTAAAAGAATTAAAAAATAACCTGCAATATTTCTTTTAAACAAAGCAATTCCTTGGTTTGGTATACTACAGAATATTTAACTATTTTCAGTCACACAGAATTTATCATATGAAAATAATTAAGCTTATGTTATATGCAGGTAAATGCTCGCACTGCACAATGAGGACATTCATTTCTTTTACACATTTGTGAAGGTGGCAGATGAGCACGATTCAATATCATAGCATTTCCTAAATCAGAAGCGCTTGCTGACACACGACATAGCTATGCAGTTTTGGTAAGAAGAATAGTAAGAGAATGTGGCTTTTCTTTCTGAAATACAAGCTCACCAGGGCTGGAAGCGAAAGCCATATGAATGAATGGGAGGGATGTAACAGAGAAAGCAAAATCAGAGCATTCAATAAGAGGCTTTGGTACATAAACCCTGCCTCTATTTCTCTGCAGAGAGCTTTTCCATGAGATAACCAAAATAATGAAGCAGAGAGGTTGGTAAAATGTTTGTACCTTTTCCCAAGTCCAAAATACATTGTATATCATATGGGGCAGTAATTAGAAACTAAAACAAAACCACCACTGCATTTGGTCCCCAGAGACCATTGCCAGGTCAAGGCATTGGTTGAAAATATCTGAATATCCTGGCTGATACCAAGATCCCAGCTGTGCCTAGTGAAAAACATTGTCATGCATATGAACAGGTGGACTTAAGCGTACCCTTGGTTCAGATGTAGCAAGGTGATGTCCATCTGGGAATTTTTATTTCTGTTCATACTCTAGACACATCCCAAAAGAAGATGAGTCAGTGATTGACTGAGTTTGCTTACAAAGAGAACCCCATGTAGATTTCACCAGAGTAATTTTCTTCCGTAGGCTTCTGAAACAACCACGTTATTATGATTTCCCTACAGAAAGCCCAGTCAAAGGTTGCCGAAGTTGTTTGTGCTTCGCCCTCTCTAAATGACTTGCAAATTTATTCAAACACAATATGAGGAGATGCTTTATTTGTTGAAATAACTGTCTGCAGTGTCCTGCACTAAAGGGTGAGGTACATCAAGCAGAAACATGGACAGAAATACATTGGTTTCGAAACCCATAAATCCTTATTTGAATCTGCCAACCTGAAAGCCACGTGGAGCCCGCATAAACTATTTTTCCTAAATGCTACATCTGATTAAGCCATACCATTAAATGACAGCTGAACTTTAACATTAATATGATATTATTTAAATAACCACATCATTTTTTTTACACTAAAAATGATGAATGATTTCTGGACAGCTCAATTGACATAAAGCAGGAGGACTCTTTAATGAGATTTGACAAAATGGAGACATATGCAGAATATTCGTTACAGCTCACGACGCAGGAGCCCTCCCAGGAAAGCAACAGAGGTTTTTCCCTCCCCTTCCTTTCTTTTTTATTGTCTATAGGCACTGAAGCATTCCTTTCAATCACCACTACCCTTCTCTCTGAATTCTGAGTTTTTCTTAGGCCATTTACCTAGTACTCTTAATCAGAGAATTTGATGGCTTATGATTCTGAGTTGGGAGTCAGGGTCCAAGAAAATGAGGAGGAATGTCATATTATGCCAGCCTTGGCTGGAAATGTCCCAGGAACTTTAAGCTTGCTACTGGTCAGGCTGCTTAGAAAAATCTTAACAGTCTTGAAGACCAAACCACTAGACATTTGATTGATTCTTATGTAATAAATCTGTAACACGGCAAACATACTTTTAGCAAACTATTGTATATGGATACGTGATCAAAGAAGACTTTAGTTATTTTTAGATGGTTGTCTTTATAGTATCAACTATAAAGATTTCCTTCTTAAAAATTCTAATTAAGCTATTCCAGAGGCCATTCTCAATGTTTCTCATTCACTTTTCTATCCACAGTTCCAAACTGACAGTCATGCTAGATGATATTCTTATGTGGTAGATTCTGAATGTGAAATAATTTTGCGCTGAATGTACTTATAAGAACATTACCTGCATTCATTCATTTATTTTCTCATACTATTTAGCATATTTTTCATCAATCAAGGTTGAGTTACACATATAAAACATGAACATTTGTTTGTTAGCACATATTATTCAGATAATCTTGACGTTTTATAAATCATCTTTCAGTGTATACATAAAACAGAAATGTTTCCCCAAACCGTGTCACTTAAAGAAATGAAAACAAGGCAACACAGAGCAAAACTAACAGCAACTGTGCTCCTGAAAATGGTAGGTCTGCATTCCCTCCATAAGAAGGAGGCCATCAAAATAGAAAATAAAATCAGCCTGCTCCTGCCATGGGGCCTTCCTCAGGCTATGAAAAAACACTTCATGTCTAACCCTAATTTTTTCCATAGCTTCAGGTTACCCCCCTAGCTCAAGCCTTCTCTCTAATCTGTGTTACTATGTGTCCCTGTCCAAACAAGAGTTAATATCAGTGCTTTATTATTTCAAACGGGTCCTGACACAGGGCACTAAGAGCAGAAGCTTAAAAGCATGTAATATGCCCCGTTGCAATTGAATGAAAACATAATAGTTTTAAAAAGAGACAGAGAGAAAGATGGGTCCCTACCTTGCTCTTACCTTCGCAACATCCCCGTCAGAATCCTGGAGCTTTTTCCCAAATTAGCGTCTGTTTCCCGAAGCTACAAGAAGAACAGCAATGTTAAAACAAAACAAAAGTTCATGCAATTAGACTATTTCTAAAGTGCATGGCAAGTGACAATTTATTTCATGGTAGAAAATCCAAACAATAAAAATGTTCAAATATACAAAAATAAATACATTTCTGACAGCTACACAAACATGGAAAATTCTTATATTTGGAGAATGACACATGAGAGGTAATCTTGGGAGCTTTAAGCTGGATACTAGAACCGGATATAAAAGCAAAGCACAGGCTGAAAAAGTTTCATAAACATTTGGTAATTCATCTCCAACTTATGAATGTGCAGTCCTAAAAACATAAAAATAATATGAACTGAGAAAAGATGACCACCAGTAATTCTATAGTTTTCACTCTAAAAGATGAACATACTCCAAAATCTCCCTCAGTGACCTTCTCCTCTATAAGAAGTAAATAAAATACCCACCTGGGAGCATTCTGGGATGGGGACATAGAGTCGGCTGCTATTTGCTCCATGTCACTCTCTTTCTTTTCCTTTCCACAGACCTCACACCCTCTTTCACCTTAGATACATATAACTACCTAATTGCTACTGTTTATGTCCCAATGCCTTTCATTTATGTCTTCATTTACTGAATATGTGAAAAAACTATATCACTTGTACTTACTCTTTCACGTGCTCGCTGTATCTTTTCTCTGTCATGACTAAGGTTTTCCAACATCTCCTGACCAATTTGCTCTATGGAAAAGAAAATCTGAGTAAGGAAAAATGACTCGGAGTGCACATGAGAATAACTCTCAGGAGTACCCAAATGACATAAAATGTTAAAGTAGCATGCATGCATTATACATTAGACACGTATTTCAATTCATGTATTTGAAAAATATAAACAGTATTTGATAAATGTGTCTATTTATCTTAGGTATAATTAGATATTTGACCTATAGAACATAACCAACATGAGAATAATGACTTAGAGATGATGGTCTTGCCCAGGCCACTCCAGCAAATGTCAGCAAAGGTGGAGGAGATCTGATGTCCATTAGTCTATTTTGTCATCATGGAATTTAGCTGTTGGTTTTTACAGGTTATAAGTAATGTTAATGATTCTGCTCTCCCTTTCCCCTTTCATTTTGCACATGTATGTCAGACTCCATTTAGAACAACTTTAATTTTAGTGTATTCGCCCTGCACAAGTAATCCTCATACGCTCACCTACATATGCTTATTGGTAGTGAACTGTCTCTAGGCTTCTGCTCTCTTCAAGGCAAGGGCTCATTTAATGTGTTATCAGCAGCTGTAGGTACTTGAGTCAACTCAAGGTGAGGTGCATTCCTTCTCAAGTAGTAGAAGAGAGCTCATGCTGGAGACAGTGTTTTCACCCCAGAACTTTGAAACCCTAATACTGTTATAGGCAATTTAGAACATTCATTAAAAAGCCATACTGCTGAGTTTTAATGAGGTTTTCCCGTGCCATGATCATCTTATTTGGTTGACACTAGGCAGTCTCTTCTCCAATCTGCAGACCCTTTTAGAAGACAGTAGGTATGGCTTGACCTCATAAATAACCAGCTGCCTTGAATAAATCGTTTTCAGACTCATTCCCCATTACCTGGGAGGTGCCTTATTCCATACTAGAAGGATGCCTCTCTTATAATCTTGGCAACCTATCTGACTACCTTGTTCTACATCTCTCTCTCCTTTTCCCTCTGGCATTGTCTCTTTACTCATACCTATAACAATCATCATCTCTGGCTTATAGACATATAGAAGCATTCAAACAAGCACCTATTATAATAATAACAAATAATTTAATGAAGTCAGTAAGAAGTCACCATGCTAGTTATTTGGCTCATACATGTACACTGCTAGGCTTTTTTTTAAAGGACACCCTAAAAATGTAGAGCAGTAGTTAGGCCACATTGAGAGCTTTGGCTGTGAACTCACACTGCCTGAGCCAAAATCCCAGTGCTGGCCCTTACTAGCTGTGTGGCTAACTTCATTGTGCCTCAGTTTATCCATAAATGGGAATATTAATAATAATAGTACTATATCATGAGTTTGTTGTAAGAGTTTAATAAGGTAATTCAGTTACAATATTTAGCACAGTGACTGGCCTACAACAATAATAAACATTTATTGAATGATGATTGATTGATCATCATTCAATCAAGAACATCAATGGGCTATTATGACTTTGCCACTCTCCTATCTTAGTCCTGCTGTAGCCCACTTGAGCTGCAATTTTATTCACAGGAAAAAATATCTGTCCTGCCTTTCTCACCAAGTTGATGTTATGATCCAACGAGATAGCCTAAGTAAAAATGTTGTGGAAGCTATAGGGTACCATATAAAGGCATGTCATGAAATAGCACGTAAGACTCAGAGTATTCAACAAAGAATCATTGAGTCCCCACTGTGTGCCAGGTACAGGTGCCAGGGATATGGCCAGCAAACAACATCAAGTGTTTGCACTCATGGAGCTTCCATGACAGCAGTAAGGATTAAGCAGTTAAAGAAGTGTCATAGAAGAGTTACAGACAAGTGTTATCAGAAGAGTTTGTGTTTCAAGGCACATTAGAAAAAGCACTGCATATTCCTTTCATGACAGAAAATCCAACTCATAGGAAACAGTTACATGCACTAGCATAAATATATTTTTGACAGCATACACATTTTTAACATTCTTTCTCAGTATAGTAGCTCCTCTTAGACTTATTTCAGCTCTTTATTATTAACCCCATACAATTTATCCTTAAGGTAAAATTGGGTAAGATATGTGGCTCCCAGTGGAAGCATCACAGCAGTGGAAGATGATATCAATAATGGAGAAGGAGGAAATAACTGAAGTTGAATTTTTTTCTTTTCTTGCACGACAATATTCAATTTTGTCATACTGTTATTACTGTTACATTGGATTTCTTTTATCAACATAATATAGCAATTATAATTCATTTTTCACTTAAAACCTTTAACATATATGAGCACCATGAACACTGCAATTATTTCAGCAAAATGCTATTTATATCATATTTTCTCCTGTTCAGATTGATGGTATTATAACATGTAATCTAAAACGAAGAGGAAATAGGTTATTACTATTGTGTCTGTGGCCAGTATCGTATCCCCAGTAAGTATCTGTGGAAAGAATGAATAAATAAAAGAATTAAAGTATGTGTCAGGTTTGTGACCTATTCTTGCTCTTAAAGTCCATCCAGTGTAGCACTGGAGAAGTTGACATCAGAAAGCAGGTAATAGATTCATCATTCTATCAGGTTCGCTGAGGAGAAAACTCTACTCTGAGTGGACCTACGGTCTGCTACTGAAGGAATCAACAAACAAGAAGTAAAGATCTGGGTCTTTTCAGGAGTTATAAACCACTCTCACAATCTCCTTGCCTCCCCAGACATAGCTCAGCATCCCAAGTACTAACTCGATCTAGCAAGAGAAGAGATATTGGCAAGAGCGTATGCATCCCGGTCTTAACACCCAAATGCCATGCACTGTTGGAAACACAATTCTTTTTTCATTTCTTGCTTGCTCTCTTCCATTTTAATGCTCTAATAAAGAAAATTTCAGGCCAAATATATTACAGTGATAACTATTATGGAATGAAAAAAAAAATTCATGTAAAGAAAGTTATGTGGTTTTTCTTTTCCACTGTGGGGCCCACTCTTCTAGTCGAACCAAAACAAATCAAGACAACGAATTAGAGGGATTATTTTTAATACAGACTATCTTTGGTTTGGCGATTATTTCATTAAATAATTAGAAACACTGTTAGGTTTATTTTTCTTGAATAATTTAACTGAAGAGGTAAGCATTCACCAAAAACACCGTAATAGAAAGAACACAAGCTCAGAGGCCTAAGCCAACGGCAGATGTGAGATTTAAATTTTCAGTTCTTTACTTTCCATAGTGCCTTAAGAATGGAACAGCCATACTGCTGCTCTCGAACTAATTTGAGAAATCATAAATTTTATAAATAGTGTACTTGTTGACTGTGAGGGTCTTCTTGAGATTAAGAAACAATGGGAAGCATAACAAGGCAATGAAAACTGACAGTGTATGCTGGAATTCTCCATGTCAGTACGAGCATGATAAATGAATTCCTGGAAGGAAGAGCTCCTTCCTGCACTTCTCTCCTTTCCACAGTGGTCCTGGGAATCATCCTGGGAGTAGAGTTCTCAAACACATAAAATGAATTTTCGTTTTTACAGTTACCCAGAATCAATCATATCCTTGATCCATAGCCCCTTTTTATAGATAAACACATGTGCAAAAGGGTTTTTGGCTAACATTTCCTTTGCTTTTCAATCTTTTGGAAGATATACACAATAGCCATTGAATACTTTCCTGTCCCATAAAGAAATTGAGAAAGGAGCAGGTAACTTCAAATCTAGCAAGATATCTCCTGAAGGACTGGCCTGACATCATGAAAATAAGACTTAGTTTGAAGAACTTGTATCACTGAAAGCATCATGTCTCTCCACTCATAAAATAATAATACCATCTGAACAACAGTATAAGTGTAACATAAGACTAATATGAATGAACCCCTTTTTTAAAAAAAAAAAAAAACTTATAAGACCTGTATTTTGGAGGTGAGCAGATTAAAATATCCTCTGTAAGAAGTTAGGACTTACTGAAGCTCACATCATGTTATAAACTGGCTGAAAGGGAAGGAGCCTCAAATCTAATTCACTAGGAAATGTCCCATTTGATACATTCAAAATATTTTTAAAAAGTAGTCACTGTGGAAAATGCAAGACACTCTCCAGAAGACAGTGATTATTCCTCAGCACACCTATATTTATTTAATTTTCTTTTTATAAACCTTGTTAAGAATGTGGTTTCCAACAAATTATTTTAAAAAGCGAAAACAGCAAGTTGGGGCTTCTTTCAAGGACTAAGAGAAGGTAAGGGTATCTTCCGGCACTTGAAAACTTCACCAGCAATTTTAGTAGCAGATAAAAGGCATTCACAGTTACACAACCATTGTTTGCATACAGGGACTTTTGTGAAGTGCAGGAGTTCTGCAAAAGAGCTATACTGAAGCATGTGTTTTCATATGTGTATTGCAGAACACCAACCAGATGAAAAACCTTGAAGTAATATGTCCTCACAATTTGGAGTGCTGAATTTTGGACATGACTTGGGAACTTCTGGCCACGGAATCTAATAAAGGTAGAAAACGTGCTGCTTCAGGAAGCAGAGGGATTCACATACAGCTTTCTCAGGAGGGATCTGATCACGGAGTGGTTGGATCAGTCACTCTTCGGCATTTAGCATAGCTTCCTGGGCACTGACTCTGCTCTCATGCCCTGAATAGCTAGGTTATCCTCTGTATTGATGTTACTTGGGCATGAAGAGCCTTTTGAATTCCTGGTATCTGGAAAAATACAACAATGGAAAGAGAGTTCTTTCAACATCTTTCATTATTTGACAACCTAAGACATGTGAGGAACTTCTGCTTCCAGTTAGGATGTAGAAAGATGCCATAGAAAGATGCAAATGACCATTCCCATAGAAACAAGAAAAACCCAGACAAAATAATTACTAAACTTTTCTGGAGGAAGTAAGTAGATGCAAAGAAGCTCTGATGAATTCTAGAGAGAAACAAGTACTTTGTGTATGAGCGAACAGGTATGGCAACTTTGATACCAAGTTTGATATAGGGCAAGTGCCTGCTCTGAGAATGAGCCTGCCATAGATAGAATTTATAGGGATGAGAGAAATCAGTCAAATGTTAAATGATGATGTAGGCTTACAAAACAGAATGGAATCTAGATGAACTCTAAACACAAAAACAAATTGCTTGGTCTGATATTTCTCCCCAAATCTTCAAATTTGCCAAATAAGAGAGAATAAAGGTGGAGCTAGTCAGTAAAGAGAAATCACATATTCCCACACATTCTTGTGCGCTTGTATTTTAAGACGCTGTCAGAATTGAGTCTAAAGGTGAACCAAAAAATATCTGAAACTGCAGATCAACCAACTCCCAGCTCAAACACTGACAATATGTTTTGTTTGTTTGTAAGAAGCAGCATGAACACAGGTTGGAAGTGCACTAATCATGGATGAATCCAATCTTATTATAGCTTCAGCTCAGCACCAACTCAAGTTTTGGGAGAATCAGATCCTTCTATTATCTAAATACAAGATAAGAGTAAAATGTTATCTTGTATATATAACAAACCCAGGATGTTATATTTCAGATTCCCTTGTTCTTTTTTATACAGTGTATGGAATACTATAAAATTGTGACATGCAAAAAAAAACAGGAAAGAATAATCAAGAGAAAATACACCTATATGAGTAGACCAATAGATCCTAGTCACTACAGTTAACAGATGAAGATTTTAGAACTATTATAATTGTGTTAAATAATTTATAGGAATAGGTAAACATAATTGCTGAAAATATGAGTTTATCAAGAAACAAATGGAAACTCTAAAAGAAACCAAATAAAATTTTAGAATAAAAATATAACATTTGAAATTAATTCACTAGGTGTACCAAATAGAATATCCTTCACTACAGAATAAACGATCACTGAACACGAACATAGTTAATAGAAATGATCCAAACTGAAGGAGGAAAACGATTTTTAAAAAATGAACACAGCATCAATAACTTGTGAGGTTATAACAAGTGGGTCTTACATACATGTTATTAGACTACAAGAAAAAGAGATTATTAGAGACACAAAAATTTATGAATAAATATCTGAAGAACTAACAGTCAAACTTTTCCAATCTGTGTTTTTTAAAAAGCCGATCCACAGATCAAAGAAGTTTAAGAACCTCTGAGCAAGAGAAATAAAAACCACACCTAGTCATGTCACAGTCAAATTTCGGAAAACTAAAGATAAATTTACAATCTTGGCTGGGTGCAGTGGCTCATGCCTGTAATCCCAGCACTTTCGGAGGCCAAGGCAGGTGGATCACTTGAGGTCAGGAGTTCAAGACCAGCCTAGCCAACAAGGCGAAACCCTGTCTCTACTAAAAATACAAAAACTAGCTGGGCATGTTGGTGGGTGCCTGTAGTCCCAGCGACTCTACTCGGGAGACTGAGGCAGGAGAATTACTTGAACCTGTGAGACGGTGGTTGCAGTGAGTTGTGATTGCACCACTGACTCCAGCCTGGGTGACACAGCTAGACTTCCTCTCAAAAAAAAAAAAAAAAAAAATCTTAACAGCAGAAAAAAAGACACATTCAGGAAAACAATAATAAGGATGAAGGCTGAATTTTCATCAGAAACAATACAAACATACAATGGAACAACATTCCAAGGTGCTAAAAGAAAAAATAAAAAGTCATTCGATTATTCCATATCCAGCAATAATAGCCTTCAAAAATTAAGGTGAAATAAAGATATTCTTTGATAAGCAAAAAATATTACCCAGCAGAAGTAAACTGCAGGTTATATTAAGGGAAATTATTCAGGCTCAAGGGAAATGACACTAGATAGAAACCTGGGTGTACAAGAAAGAATGATGAACACCAGAAATGGTAAATCTGTGGATAAATATAAAAGCAGACCAGGCGCGGTGGCTCACACCTGTAATCTCAGCACCTTGGGAGATTGAGGTGGGTGAATCAATTGAGGCCAGGAGTTCTAGATCAGCCTGGCCAACATGGCAAAACCCCATCTCTACTAAAAATACAAAAATTAGCCAGGTGATGGTACATGCCTATAATCCCAGCACTTTGGGAGGCCGAGGGGGGTGGATCGCTTGAGGTCAGGAGTTCGAGACCAGCCTGGCCAACTTGGTGAAACCCGTTCTCTAGCAAAAAGCACAAAAACTTAGCTGTGTGTGGTGGCACATGCCCGTAGTCCCAGCTACTTGGGAGGCTGAAGTGGGAGAATCACTTGAACCCAGGAGGCGGAGGTTGCAGTGAGGCAAGATTGTGCCACTGCACTCCGGCCTGGGTGACAGAGTGAGACCCTGTCTCAAAAATAAATAAATAAGAAAATAAAAATAAAAGCATTTATTTTTATCTTATATTCTTTCAAAGTAATTAACTGTTTAAAATAAAAATAGTGATAACATATGCAGAAGCAAAATGTATGAAAACCAAAGCACGAAAGATGAAGAGGAGGTAAACAGAAGTATACTGTTGACTGGCTCTTGAGTTATATGTAAAGTAGCATATTGATTTAAGGTAGGCTGTAATAAATTAGGGATAAAAAGCTTAATTTCTGAGTTTCTTTCTCCAATATAATACAGTACCCACTAGCCACATGGGGCTATTTAAACTTCAATAAAGAAAATGGACTTTAGTTCCTCAGTAGCACTATCCACATTTCAAGTGCTCAGTACCTACACGTGGTTAGTGGTCACTGTATTGGAGAATGCAGAAATACAACCATCTCTAAAATGATCTCCAAATTCCCTTGTCTTTAAGACACACTCAAAGAAATCAAGAAGTATTCACTTGGGGTTTGATTTAGGTAAAACATTCCCTTTCTCTGGGCCTCAGTTTCCTCAAATGTAAAATGAGAATCTTAGACTAGATGATCTTTAAAATATTAGAACTTGGGCCGGGTGCGGTGGCTCATGCCTGTAATCCCAGCACTTTGGGAGGCCGAGGTGGGCGGATCACGAGGTCAAGAGAATAAGATCATCCTGGCCAACAGGATGAAACCCCGTCTCTAGCAAAAACACAAAAATCAGCTGGGCATGGTGGCACGTGCCTGTAGTTCCAGCTACTTGGGAGGCTGAGGCAGGAGAATCGCTTGAACCCCGAAGGCAGAGGTTATAGTGTGCCGAGATCGTGCCACTGCACTCCAGCCTGGGTAACAGAGTGAGACTCTGTCTCGACAACAACAACAACAACAACGATAACAAATTAGAATTCAGTCACTCTAAACACTGAATGCCTCCTTTTCTCCAGAGAGCACATGAGAAACTAGAGCACGGGGCCAAATTAGGCCCAGAGATGTGTTCCCATCCCGCCCCAAGAACAACGTTTTAAAAAACCCAAAACAATAGAAACTTCAATGCTTTTAAGCAGATCATATTGTTTCCATTTTGCCTAAGTCCCCAACATTAGACTGCTTCATACAGTACTGCTTGGCCTCTGAGGACATTAGCATTTACTATGTACTATAAAATATTTACAGGCACTTTGATGATGACATTATTAAAAAAATTACACATTCATATCGACTGAAGGTAAACTTAATACATTCTTAAAGAAATACAGCAAGAGACCATGCAGGGCCTACGCGCGCGTGTGTGTGCGCGCGCGCGTGTGTGTATAAGCAATTACGATTTAACACTACCTTCTCAGTAGCTGAGTATGTGTTCTATTTTGCTTTAAGATGATCAAATCTATCATTAAGCAATTAAAAAAATCATCAGTGCTACTTTCATCAAAGTCATAGTAGCAGAACCTCCCCTTAGTTACCTGGTTTGTTGCAGATAATTAACAAACACTATTCCCAGAGCCCTCAGACATCAGTCAATGAAGCTGTGCTAGCAATAATGACGCTCCGGAATGAGCAGGTACTATGTAAATTGAGGTTGTTAAACAAAAGGAACCATGTTAATTATAGCTTCATTCAAAAACGAGAATGAATCCATTCTATTCTATAAAATGAGACTTGAGCAGCAGGAAGGACATCCCTTTTTCACAATTCAATAAAGCCTGTAAAAAAAAGCCAGGAGATGAAGCAGCAGAAAACCTGAATGGGCAAAACTGTCAAAACACATTCCAAAGGCTCACTTGTGGAATTTACCAAACATGTATTTACTTAACAGACAAGGGAGACGTGTTCAGCGTCATCCAGCTCTCCAGGGTAAATGAATTACTCATTCTAAAAAAACAAAAAGTGCTTAAAGAATTGAGAAGTGACTAGAAAGTAATTAGAAAGCCTTTTTAGAAATCATTCTGAGCCAAGTTAATCACTATTTGTACTCTTTGTGAACTCTGCACACATTGCTATCACTAAATGTATAGCATTTTAATTATATGTTTGAGAAGTCACTATTGGGTGGACCACAGGACTTAAGTGGCTAGCAAACATCTTTTGCTTTTATGAAAGACTATTTTAAGCATTTTTGAACCAGCTGGCAATCACAGCAAAAAATTTTTTTAAACAGCAGGTTTCATATAAAATGATAAACTTCTAGTTTCTTTTGAAGTTTGGAATATCTGGCAACACTGAGTCCCCATTCCCACTCGGTAAACATAGGCCGGAACTGAGTTACAGCTTCTCTCTTTAGAAGAGCCAGGTACTATCCAGTTTGCCACCTCCCTACTGGCCTGTTTCACTCATTTCTGTTTCCTGCTTGGCTGCCGTAGGAATAGACGTTTGTAACTCCTCGCTTATATATTCTTCTCTAATATACTGTAAATGGCTTTAAAGATGAGGCCATGTCTCATTCCTCTCAGTATACGCCGCATTTTAAGAGGCAGTATAGGACATATGCAGGTGCTTTGGAAATATTTGTTCATTGGAACCACTCAACTTAAAAATATGGTCAAGTTCTTTATAAATTTATAACAACAGAATCAAAGACTTTTAGAACAAATGTGGGCTGTAAAAGTAATGGTGTAAATGAGCTGGGCGTGGTGGCTCATGCTTGTAATACCAGTGCTTTGGGAGGCTGAGCTGGGAGGATCACTTGAGGCCAGGAGATTGAGACCATCCTGGGCAACACAGTGAGATCACCATCTCTTAAAAAAGCAAAAATTAGCCGGGCGTGGTGGGGCATGCCTGTGGTATCAGCTACTTGTTAGGCCAAGGTGGGAGGATCACTTGAGGTCAGGAGATTGAGGCTGCAGCGAGCTATGACCGAGCCACTGCACTCCAGCATGGGTGACAGAGTTAGACCCTGTCTCTTGGAAAAAATAAATAAATAAATAAAGTAATTGAGCAAATGAGCAAACTAGAATGCGGGAAGTTGGGAGGTGGAGGTCTCCAAGATCACCCAGATCATGCTGCTCATTACCTGCAGAGCTGCAACCATGATCCTAAGTCTCCCGACTCCTAGGCCTTTGATCTTTGCATTAACAACAACAAAAACAAATTAAAAAGAAAACAAACATGCATAACAATGTGGAGGACAAGGCATCCTAATACTACACATCTTTTTGTTGTTCCGTTTTAAGGCATACATATATGTGTGTGTGTATATATATATACACACACACACACAATATATAGTGTTCTTTGATACATAAAAGTTTTTAACTTTCATAAAGTCTAATCTGATTTTTTCTTCTGTTGCTTGTGCTTTTGCTGTCATACCTAAGAATGCATTGCCAACTTCACGCCATGAAGATTTGTCCCTATATTTTCTTCTAAGAGTTTTATAGTTTTAGTTCTGAGACTTGGGTCTTCGATCCATTTTGATTTAATTTTTGTACATTATATATGTGTGAGGTAGGGGGTGGCAAAGAGTTATTTTTGATTCATACAAAATATTTAGAACTCATCAGGAAGAAGTTACTGTCTTCTTATACCTCTTATTTTTTTAAAAAAAAACCTAATATGTATCCCAACTCAAAGCCTGGACAAATGTTTACACTGACTCATAAATTTAAAATGTTATGTTTTATATAGTATTTTTATATATCTTGACTCTTCTGAGCACACAGAAAGAAAGAAGATACCTAGGCTAAAATAGGAGAAGAAAGTATAGATATATTGAATAAATGGAAAAAGTAAAGTTATTAAACCTGAAAAATAGAGGACAATGCATACAGGAAGAGAACAGGCCTGACACATACATGCTGCTATATTTGAGCTGTGAGAAATACAACGTTTTTACCTAAAGGATTGCATTAGTCCGTTCTTACATTCCTGTAAAATAAACCCGAGACACAAAAGGGGTTTAACTGTCTCACGGTTCTGCAGGCTGTACAGGAAGCATAGTGGCTTCTGCTTCCAGGGAGGCCTCAGGGAACTTTCAGTCATGGCGGAAAGCGAAGAGGGGAGGTGGGCCTGGCTTAACACGGCAGGAGCAGGACCAAGAGAGTGAGGGGAAGGTGCTACCCACTTTTAAACAACCTGATCTCACGATAACTAACTCCCTTGCTATCACGAGAACGGCATTGAGGGGATGGCACTAAACCATGAGAAACCACCCCCATGATCCAATCACCTCCCACCAGGGCCCACCTCTAACTCAGAGGATTAGCATTTGGGCATGAGATTTTGTGGGGACAAAGATCCAAACCACATCAAGGATGATCAAGTTTCAAGAAATATCCTGCAGGAAATCATGAGAAGGGAAAATTGAGGAAGTGAGAAGACTGACATTAAAGCTGGCTTAAAATTCGAGAAATAAAGTTTGTAGGCTGGGTGTGGTAGCCTATAATCCCAGCACTTTGGGAGGCCGAGGCAGATCAAGGATCACTTGAGCCCAGGAGTTTGAGATGAGCCTGGGCAATGCAGGGAAACTTTGTCTCTCAAAAAAAAAAAAAAAAGAAAAGAAAAAGAAAAAGAAAAAAAAAAAATCTGGGTGTGGTATGCTCTTGTATCTCCAGTTACTCAGGCGGCTGAGGCAGGAGGATTGCTTGAGCCCAAGGGTTCCAGACCAGCCTGGATGACAGAGAAAGACTCTGATTTTAAAAAAAAAAAAAAAAAAAAAAAGGTTTGGGAAGAAAATTCAAAGAGATAAGTAAGTCAGTTTACTGAATTTTTCAACAAAATGTTATTTCTTCTATTCATTTATCTAACCCTGAGAATAAGGTCAACAAACACATGCCGTACATGCCACAGCTCCTAACCACCAAACAGCTGGCAGGTATAGTCCATCAATCACAGTGGTGCCCTGAACACACCTTGCCACAAACCTTCTCCTCGAAACACCCCAGGCAGTCAACTCCAGCTGGTCAGGGTTGGCACAGGGGATAAGACCCACTTGCTCTCCTGGATCTATGGCACTGGGACCTTTTCTCAATTGACAAATGGTAATTTTTGGAGTTCTCCACTTTTCAGCTTCCAGCTAGTGCTCTCATTCTTTGCTTTAAAGGCCTGAGTGAGATGACTGAAATTTGAAGGTCACAGACTCTGGCAAAGATTCTCATGTGCTAGTGCGCACCAGAATCATCTAGGAAGCTTTTAAGAAACAGTGTTGTGCAGCCCTTATTGTAGGCTAATTCCCTAGATACGGGGCACAGATATGCACACTTTAAAAATGTCTGTCAGTCATGTCAAACTCCTTCTTATGGGCCACAGGTCTTCATTCTTCAACATTCTCTAGTCCAAAATACCTGGCCCTGGGACAGATCTTTACCCTTTTAGCTCTGGGCCTTTGGTACTCATAAGATTTACTTAAAATATGAAACAAGGAATACATCAATACAGTTTTAGGCTGATTTCAAGAATAGGATTCATCACATTTCTTAGCTTTCTTATTAAAAGACCACTATCACACTTCCTCCCCTTCATAATTTTATATATATATATATATATATAAAATATATATATATATATGAAAACTTTCATTTTCAATAAATCTCTGCTTTTGTTGCTTAAATCTTTCCTTGTTTTGTTTGTGCATTTTGTCCAATTCTTTGTTCAAGATGCCAATATATATATATATTTGGACAGTACAGGGCAGAATTCATTTTGTACTAGTGACTGAGGCAAGCTATGCAATCCAACATGTTTGTTTGGTCTGAATCCTAGGAAGCCCTGGGTGAGTTTAATCCTTGATTGTTAAAGCATTTCTCTAGGTCTTCATGGAGCCCTGCCACCCCTGCCCCACCCCACCACACATACACACACCTTCTCTTTACTCCTTGGTTTCTATCTTTTGATCTGGGTTAATTTTTTCTGCTCTTGATACACCTACCTGATTATCTATAGTAAGATACTTCAAATCTTTTTTGTGGAAGTGGATAATGCATAAATCAATGGATATATGAAAGGGCGAGACTGTTAAAACACAGATTGCTGGGCCCTGAATCCACAATTTCTAATTCAGTAGATGTGTGTGTCGGGGGGGTCGGGGGTGGCAGGGAAGAAGCTGCATTTCTAACAAGTATCCAGATGCTGCTGGTGATGCTGGTTCCCTAAGACTATGTTTTGAGAACCACTGTCAGGGTTGGCGAGCTAGGGCAATTTAGCCAAATCCAGCCTATGGCCTGTTTTTGTAAATAAAGTTTTATTCACACACACACATAAGCCACAGCAATTTACAGAGGAAGTGGGAGAATTTATGCTATATCACGAGGCAGACAAAAACTTTAATGTAGAAGAGACTTGTATTTTTAGACAGTGACATTTTGAGAGGTGGAAACTAACAAAACTCAAGACAAGGGAACTAGTGAATAAATGGAGAAAAGTATGAGAAAAAGAATGGACGACTGTAGGGTATATTCTGACAGAGTTTTAAGGTGATGTGATCTTATTATTATATCTAAATTTGAGATGTATGTGTGGTAAAAGATCTAAACTGAACTCAAATTACTGTCTCGTAAAAAAAATAATAGAACGAGATAAGGTTTCTTAATATTTATGCTATCCTTATGACATTATAGAAAAGGCTAGTAAATATGGATTTTGAAAATCTTGCTTATTAGATGGTAACTGCTGGTCAATGTCAGGTGAAGCACACTAAAAAATTATTCATTTTATAAACTGAAGTATTAGTGTGACCTTAGAAGGAGAGTACATAACCAAATATGCACTTAGAGACTTCTTTTAGTAAAACTCCTAACAACAAAAAAGTTTATTTATTGTTTGCTTTTCTTAGCAAGCACTATGACATTGGGAGTCTCTAAAACACAGAATAAAACAAAGCTACCATTGTTTCTAAATACAATAGGGAATTTATTAGACTTCATCAGCCAGGCTGTATATTGAACTTATTCGCATAATTATAGGAAGAATTTTTAATTATATCTGAACAGATTTTATTAGGGAACCACTAAAACTGAGTCTTTTACCAAACTTCCTCCTAAGAGTGTTAACAAGTTGGGATGGGACTTCTTCTGGGGGGGAAACAAGCACGTAGGTTGAAACCCTGGGGGATGAAAAAATGACTGCATACATTCAATATATATCCAACAAAAGTTTATTGCTTACAGGCTGTGTATAAAACACTGCAATGAATGCTCCCCTCCAGGGAGAGGTTTTTATTTTGGGCTACTATTTATTGACTGCTTCATTTTATACTAGCAACTGTGCTAAGCACTTAATGGATACTGCATTTAATCTTCATAACCACCACATGAAGTCAATTATTATTAATCCCATTTAAAGACAAGGAATCTGAGGCTCAGAGAAGTTAAGTAATTTGCCCAAGGTTGGCCAGTATTCAAGACCCAAGCCATATGGATCCCTAAGCTGATGACATGGCCACTGTTGTGCACTGTGCTTTCTCCAGCACATAGGTGGCCAATGTCATGGGCATTCTGGTTGTGCAATTCGGAGCTATACTTTGCACAAACACATGCCAAAGAAGGAAGCTAGACATTATATGACTCTTTGAATGCCATCAATCAAATAAAAGGACAAGAATACACAGCAAAATGAAAAAAATTCCCCCTTACTGAGGCAGGAGAATAGGGTCCGGAGGTAGGGAACATAAGGCCGATTCTCACTGACTTCCTAGAACCAAATCAAATGGAAACACTTCAGCTAGGACAGAAAATATCCTCTCCATTTACATAGGGTGTACGTTGAGTAAATGACTTTGTAACTTGACTTCATCCTCTTCATTTACAGAGGACATACACCAAGTAACAAATGGAAACCTCTAGAGGGTATTTAAACCCCAGAACATTCTGTAATGGGGCTCTTGAGCCCCTATGCTCAGGTCGCCCCCAACCTGTGGAGTGTACTTTCATTTTCAATAAATCTCTGCTTTTGTTGCTTAAATCTTTCCTTGTTTTGTTTGTGCATTTTGTCCAATTCTTTGTTCAAGATGCCAAGAACCTGGACACCCTCCACCGGTAACACTACTTCAATGAAAGAAAAGCAAGGGGAGTCTTGTAGGGCGTAATAGACACATCATGGTCTGCCTCCTACGCCCAGTGGGCCTATTATTTATTATTATTATTTTTTTTGAGACAGGGTCTCACTCTGTTGCCCAGCCTAGAGTGCAGTGGCATGAACATGACTCACTGCAACCTTGACTTCCTGGGCTCAAGCGATCATCCCATCTCAGCCTCCTGAGTAGCTGGGACCACAAGTGAATGCCACCATGTCTGGCTACTTTTTTAAAAAAAATGTTTTGTAGAGATGGAGTTTCATCATGTTGCCCAGGCTGATCTCAAACTCCTGGGCTCAAGCAACTTTTTTGCCTTGGCCTCCCAAAGGGCTGGGATTACAGGCGTGAGCCTCCACAACTGGCTCTAACTCTTTGTGCTGCCCTCAGAGTCCTCAATTCCCTTTCCCGGATTTTGTGCATTTTGTTTTTTGTGAGACACACAGCAACTGCATACTCACTGAGACGGTCGGTGACAGCCAATGGGAAGGACACTCATTTCTGAGGACTGAAGTGTCCGCTCTGGTCTGTTTTCCCCATCCATTTATCTGCGTCACCTTGTGAAAATCTTCATGGTGTTATGGCAGTGGGAGGCTTTGATTTCACTCAGGGCTTGTCTACGCTGAAGTTTAGACATTGTTCTAACTAAGCACTGCTGCAACCATACTTCCATCCCTTTACATTGTCTTTGACTCAAAGAGTTGTTTTTTCTTTGCCTGTTTTTTTCTTTTTTTCACCTGAAGGAAAGAAATCTCCATCGCTATAGAATTCCAAATATTCGACCACACTCTACTCTAAACATCCTGTTAGGAGTCATGACAATTTCTAAGTGGTAAAAGATCAATCAGAGGACTGTGTTCCTTTCTATTTCTGGCTGAGGCTAATGTTCTGGGGAAGTTTGCAGAAATATACCAAGTAGTAGCCCTTTGGCTAAAACTTTTCCTCTGATAAAACAGACTTGCATGAAGTGGACTTTCCCATCTCACTATTTCAACCTTTTCTTTCCTGGAGGAACTATCCTTGGGAAGTAAGAAGGTAACTTGGTATTCAAAGCCCATTCATTTCTTCCTTGACACATCAAAAGTGTACACTCACAGTTCTGAAAAATAATTATTACTACCATTATTGTATTTTAATGTGGACATCAGTTTCAGCTAACAAAGGCTGGAATCATCAACTATAAGGAGGGCTATTCCAGGCCGGGCACGGTGGCTCACGCCTGTAATCCCAGCACTTTGGAAGGCCGAGGGGGGCGGATCACAAGGGCAAGAGATTGAGACCATCTTGGCCAACATGGTGAAACCCTTTCTCTACTAAAAATATAAAAATTAGCTGAGTGCATGTCTGTAATCCCATCTACTCAGGAGGCTGAGGCAGAAGAATCACTTGAACCTGGGGAGGTGGAGGTTGTGGTGAGTCGAGATCGCACCACTGTACTCCAGCCTGGGCAACGAGAGCGAAACTCCATCTCAAAAAAAAAAAAAAGAAGAAGGGTTATTCCACTAAGAGAGACGATGCCAATATTTTTCTACCAATTAAGACATTGAGATATTATAAACTATTTTGTCATATTTAAAATATCATGTAAAAACCATCTAATAGGTCACTGAAGCAAGAAGGAAGTGCTGAAGTCAGGAATGTTCCCCTTGCTGACTTTCTAGGGCCAAGAAGGACATCATCCCAACAGCAGCTGGATATAACAGATTAGGTGGCCTTAAATGTTGGTTGAGCTGCACAGCATTACTTATAATTGTTCAATATGAAGAGGAGAAACAATAACCTCTTCAAATCAAAGAAGTAATTTATAAAATAAAGACTGTGAAAAATAACTAATTTAACTCATCAAAGCAATTAGTCATATAAACAGATGAGAATAGTATGAATCGTAGGTTAGAAAGTCAAGCTTAGCAGAAACATGAGAAAATACCTTCTATGTATTTAATGTACGTCAAACTGCAAGAAATAGTAAGAGTACTTTTAATTTGAAAACTCTTCACTGAGAGGACATACGGTCATGCATTGCATAACAATGTTTTGGTCAACGAGGGACTAGGTATAGGATGGTGGCCTAAAGAGATTATAATAGAGCTGAAAATTCCTATCCCTAGTGACATGGTAGCTGTTGAACATTGTAGCACAATGCATTACTCATGTGTTTGTGGTGATGCTGGTGTAAACAAAGTTACTGCACTGCGAGTCATATAAAAGTATAGCACATACACTTATGCACAGTACATAATACTGGATAACATAATAAACAACTATGTTATTGGTTTTTGAATTTACTATACTATAGCTTTTATCATTATTTTTGAGTGTACTCCTTCCACTTATTTAAAAAAAAAACAAAAAACATGAAGAGTAGAACAGCCTCAGGCAGGTCCTTCAGGAGGTATTCCAGAAGAAGGCATTGTTATCATAGGAGATGACAGCTCCAAGCATGTTACTGGCCCTGCAGATCTTCTAGTGGGACAAGATGTGCGGGTGGAAGACAGTGATACTGATGATTCTGACCCCGTGTAGGCGTAGGCTACTGTGTGTGTTTGTGTCTTAGTTTTTAACAAAAAAGTTTAAAAAGTACAAAAGTTTTGGAAAAAGAAAATTAAAGATAGAAGCTCATAGATTGAGGATATAAAGAAAGAAAATATTTTTGTACAGCTGTACAATGTGTTTTAAGCTAAGCGTTATGACAAAATGATCAAACAATTAAAAAGCTTATAAAGTAAAAAAGTTACAGCAAGCTAAGGTTAATTGATTGTTGAAGAAAGAAAAACATTCAAAAAATAAATTTAGCATAGTCAAAGTGTCCAGTGTTTATCAAGTCTACAGTAGCGTACACTGATACCCTCGCCCTTTACAATCTCACTCACTGATTCACCCAGAGCGACTTCTTGTCCTTTAACCTCTATTCATATTCATGGTGAGTGTCCCGTCCAGGTGGATCATTTTTTATCTTTTATACCATATTTTTACTGTTTAAATCTACAAATCCTTACCATAGTGTTACAATTGCCTGTAGTATTCGGTACAGTAACATACTATACAGGTTTGCAGCCTGGGAGCAATAGGCTAGACCATTACATTAGGCGTGCAGGATCCTATGCCATCTAGATTGGTAAGTACTCTCCATGGTATTTGCACAATGATGAAATGCCTAAGGATGCATTTCTTGGAATGCATCTCCATCATTAAGGAATGCATGACTATATTTAACAAAGAGGCAGATGCATTTTCCTCTTGTAGCCATACTTGAATTTATAATACTTGAAGAGAATCATAAGAAAGCATCAGAAAACTCTTCTAGCAGAAATTGTGCCTTATATATCTGATTCCTCTGCACTGTGTCCAGCATGATGCGTGAGCCCATAGTAGGCACTAGATTAATATTATTTACGATGTAATGTAATAAGCCACACTTCAAATTATTGGTACCAACTTAGTTTTTAAGACTGATACACCTTGAGAACCCAGATGATACCAAAACAGAATAAAAACTTCTTTTTTCACAAAAACAGAAAGCTCAGGAAACTGGTGAACAGCTCAGCAACCTAGAAACCGGCTGTGCAGAGCACTCTTTGAATACGAATTAGCAGTGGGTAATGGCAGCATATTTATGAGGTCTCTTGCCGGGTCCTTCCCTCCTGTGAATGCTGTATAATTCATTGCGCGCGCCCTGACCCCAGTGCGCTCCTGTTCTGACAAATCATACTTGATTAAGACAAATCTTTATTAGTTAGCTAGTCAACTTCCCCATTTATCACTGGCAAATCCCATTCTCCACGTCAGGTACAGGAAAAGTGACTGAAACCTTAAAAAAAAACCCCAAATACCTAAATAAAAATAAAATATTTGTTAATACACAGCAGGTAAAGTCAGAAACCTCTTAATAGATGAGTAAAGAAATTATTTAATAGATATATATTTTACCCACTGACAAACTCAAACCCACTACACATTTTACTCAGGCTGAGAAATTGTTAATCAGGTAATCTATTTAGGAATTTTGATCTCCTATGAAACTCCTGTCTGAAAGCAAAATGCCATATTTTGAAAACTATATTACAAAGTTGGAGGCTCAAAATACTGAAAGGGTAATAATAAAAATTTTAAAAAGACTGCTGAGTAGAAGGAATGTCTAAGCCTCCTACCAAAAGAATAACAACAACAAATCTTTACAGAGTGAGACAGAATAAGGCAGAATAAATTCAAAATTATTCTTGGTTCTCTAGTACCATAGGGGAAATGAACCTCTTTTTGAACTATGTATAATATTCTCATGAACTTCACTGTCGGTTAACCCTAAAGATGATTTAATTAATTTATTGTGGTTGATGCTCATTTTAGTCTGGTGCACTGAGCTTGGTACCAGAACTGTTCTCAGAAATCTGACGATGATGCCATCAATAACAAAGAAGCATGCCATGGGCTAGGACTGCCACTGAATATGACAAATAGCATCTCTGACAAGTTTCAAACATTCTCTAGTTTCATGGAGGTAGGCTTTGGCACAAACCATTAACTTTCTTTCCTTAGTGACAGCAAGAGAGGGAACAAAACGGAAGGAGAATGAGTATGTTTAAGCTGATTTTTGACTTCTTAAATTTTTACTCTTAAGCCCTGAGTCCAACAGAGGAGAAAAATTTTTTTAGCTTCTTCATAAAAAGCTACCAAATCAATCCAGATGTATAACTGATGTGTAATTTCCAAATATATGATCTCAATGTTCTCTTTAAAAACAATGCAGGCTGGGTGTGGTGGCTCACGCCTGTAATCCCAGCACTTTGGGAGGCTGAGGCGGGTGGATTGCTTGAGCTCAGGAATTTGAGACCACCCTGGGCAACATGGCAAAACTCGGTCTCTACCAAAAATAGGAAAATTAGCCGGGTGCGGTGGCATGTGCTTGTAGTCCCAGCTACTTAGGAGGCTAAGGCAGGAGAATCACTTGAGCCTTGGAGGTGAAGGCTGCAGTGAGCTAAGATTGCGCCACTGCACCCCACCCTGGACAACAGTAGTGAAACTTGTCTCAAAAAATAAAAATAAAATTAAAAATAAATTTTAAAAATGCAGAGACAAAGTGTAATTATTTTACAAAAAATTTCTATGTGGAATCCTTTCTATACTGATAATAAACAAATCTATATATAAACTATGGAAAAACACACTTTTCATCTTGACAACTTTAATGAAACACCAGTTAACACAATATAGTACACATATCTTATTTTACTTTATTGATGTCCTTATGTGTTAAACGGAAAGCAACATTCAAAAACATTTTGCATGTTGGGGCTGTCTTCTATTTGCCAAAATTTTCCATTTAGAAAATGTGGATACATCTTGAGAAATGAGGTCAGAGCTTAGGATGAGAGACTTCAAAAGAACACCTAGCACAGTGGGAAATAGTGTGTTGATGATTTTATAAGCAGAGCCTGACTCTGATTATATCTATGGATTCAGAAGAGATTGCACCTGAACAATCTCTCCCCACCCTACAGGTCTTTCCTCACAATCTCAAAGCACTAAACAGCTATTCCAAAAGTGAAAATCATCATGGTCCCGATAGAAAATATTTACGTAATTTGGATAAGGGCAGAGTGGGGTGGGCTGGAGAGTTAAGCCATTTATAACATGCCCATGGAAGTAAAGAAAAAGTTTTAAAGTAACTTTCATTTATCCCATGGAATCTCCACTCATTTAATGAACTCTTCCAGAAAGGTTAAACTATTTGCCTATGGCGGCAAATTTTAGGTCAGAGGTAGGATTAGAATTCAAGCCAATAAATATTACGGAGAGTCAATTACGTAACAGGCATGCAAAGAAATAAAGAAGAAAGCATGGTCCCAACACCTAGCAGCCTACACTTAGATGGGGTAATATGATATGAATGGAACCACCATCAGGACAAAGTACAGAACATTGCACAAGTGCTAGACTTAGAGGAATGTGCCAAAGGTCTTGTATCAACTAACAAAAGAACATGGTAGCCGGGCACGGTGGCTCGTGCTTGTAATCCCAGCACTTTGGGAGGCCGAGGCGGGTTGATCACCTGAGGTCAGGAGTTCGAGACCAGTCTGGCTAACATGGTGAAACTGTTTCTACTAAAAATACAAAAAAATTAGCCGGGCGTGGTGGCATGCTTCTGTAATCTCAGCTACTCAGGAGGCTGGCTGAGACAGGAAAAGTGCTTGAACCTGGGAGGCGGAGGTTACAGTGAGCCAAGATTGCACCATTGCACTCCAGCTTGGGCAACAACAGCAAAACTACATCTCAAAACAAAAAAAAACAAAAAACAAAAAACCATGGTACTCTTCACAGATTTGCTCATCACCTTTGCAGGTCCTCCACACTCACATTTCCTGATGTCCACCCTGGGCTTCTTGCTCCTACACTCATACTCATCTGCCCCACAGTGATGTGGATATCTCTGGATATAATGTAAAATCTGAGTGTTACTGACAACCTGTGTCTCATACTCTATTGGGTGCCTCACATTTCTTCTCAAATCTTAGCAGACAAAGGTAAGACCCTATGGAAACAAGGCTTCCTAGTTTTATTTTATTTTTTTCTAACTTCCAAGCTTTTGTTTTTTTTCAGAATGCATATCATATTGACCTGAAACTAATGGTACATGATAAATATTTAAAACAACAGGATAGGTAGTTGGATAATCTACAAGACAGGTTGTATTTCTAGCAAAATTTGCAGGTAAAAAATGTTGAAAGGCATCTAGTTCAGTTCCTTCTATTTATAAACATATATCTATCACCCTATGGCACATAAATCAAAACGGATGATAAGAAGATAGTATTCTATTCTGTCTGCCCACTTCCCATCCCTGGAACTACATTGGCATCAGGTAATCCAAAAAAAGAAAAAAGAAAGAAGACAACAAGAGTATATTGGTGTTCTTTCTTTTCCATATAATGCCTGGCATACAATACATGCTTCTTGGATGGATGGATGGATGGATAAATAAACAAATGATCAAGTGAAATAGGTAGAAATGCACCAAAAAAAGTAAAAAGGGGAGAACATTAAAAGCAAGAAAGGCAAAGGGGTAAAGTTGGTAAAGAAACTCTTATGGAGAGCGCACTAGATAGATATACACTTATCAGCAGAATTCTAGAATCAGGAGGGTTTTAGAAGTTATTTATTCCACTCAGGAGTTGGATTAGATCATCTGGAGAGAAGTGATTTTTCTAAATGGCATATCAAGCAGAGCTTGGATTAGAATCTAGGCTTCTTCACTCCACATTTCATATCTTATGTAACGCATAATACACATGCAGGAAGTTCAAGATCATGTAATTAGTGTGGATGCCTTCTTCAATGAATGGCCCCCGGGGCATGGCTCCTTTACATAGCCCTAGCACTTCTGCAATCGTGGGTGACATGCTAGGGAAGCTGCTCTCCCCCAAGAATAATCCTGGTCTAACTCATCATTCTAGTGACGCTCTCTGAAACTAGTGGGAAATACCAAATATATACCCATTTACAGCCCATAATGAGTAACTGGGTTAAGATAGGTGGCAAAGGGGAAGAGGAGTATACCATTTCCTTACATTTCACTTATTTATGATCTTATTGAATTCTGGGGAAAAATTTAAGCTGGGTACATATTCAGCTATCATAAATGGATTCCGCATTCATTCCACAAACACACACTGAGTGCTTGCTATGCACTAGGGATGGGAGCACAAAACCAAATATGACATTGGATGATTATAGTGAGCTACAATGGCTCTTTGAAAAGTGAATGTTAAAACCAGTTAACATTATAAAATCTACTTGATAGAAAACGTTGAGGTTACTTCCTTCCTCATCTGTACATTCTAATAGAACAGGTTCATATGAGTGCTTTCAACTGATAAACACATTCCTAGAAAGCACAATAAATATCAAATAATTGTACAATTTTGTTACTATGTCTAACTGTGATTGAAACTAAACCATTCCTTACCATAATACCATTTTGCCATTCTGCTTAAGGTTGGTAAATCAGTATAAGCTGATATTCTAATACAAACACTAGGTAGAGAAGCCCAATTCTGCTGTAAATTTTCAGAATGTGTTAAAATTGATGTCAATGTCTCAGTAATTTCGCAGTTTAAAAAACAGTTAGAAATGTAATGACTACACTACACTTGATTAAAGCATTTACAGCTCTAATCAAAAACTGACAGCAAGATCAAAGATGTTAACTTAAATCTCTCCTCTAATTATGTTTAAAATGCCACACCTCAGGCCTGTCTCTCCTCTTCTTTTTCAAACCAAATTCTGCTTAAGAAAGATCTAACACTTCTTAACAGTTCATTATCCAATAAAACTATTCAAAGCTTAAAAGCAATCTACACAATTAGTCAGGACCTCAGGGAGTCCACCGGTAGTCTTTATTACAGGACTTCATATTAAAACACCTTAATTATATTTGTCAAATGGATTTCATTAAAACCCATCGTCACTTTAATTTTCATATTTTGACAGTGCTGGCATAGGCATTATTACCACCTGCCAGGCTAGGAACTACAACAAAATTGTCAAATTCCTTCAAATCCTAAGCAGTTTCTTTTGTACCGGATTGATAGTTTTCTCTGTGTGGGGAAACTATCACAATTAGAAGAATTAAAATACTCCTACTTAAATTCTACTCTGAATACATACGTTTCTTGCAGATGCAAGGAAAACAAACTACATCCGTGCTGGGTTGCCAGGTGCACTTTGCAGAGAGGGTGATGCACATACTTCGCAGTGCATCTGAATAGCAAAGCCGAGACATCAAACAGAATGCACTATGATTCAATCACATCACAACCATCAGGACTTGAAAGCCAGGACATTTTTTTTTTTTTACCTCCTATTCATTATGCTGCCATATTTCATAAAATATACGGTGTTTCTGGCCATTCACTTGAGAGTCAATTGTATTTTCATTTGCCACTGAGACTCAGACTATTGAAATAGCAAATGAAAAAAATTACATATATATCCCTTTCTTTCTAGCTATGCAATGTTCAATGTCAACAGTGATGCAATGTTTACAGCATTTTCCTAATTCAGCTAGTTATGCAACTTTAGGAAAACGGAGGTGTGTACACTAATAAGCAAAGAGTTTTTGTCTGTTTTCCTCTGGAATTTTGAAGTCTTTCGTAGCTTATGCAGTACAGAATGAGCTTCTCTCGACGATTCTCCATTTCGATTGAGGCACACAAAATTCCATTTTTCAAGTATTAAAGAACAGAAATAGCAAATATATATATATATATATATTTTAACCTAACAGACTCATAAGATAAAACAAAGGAGAAAGGTTTCTGGCCTATGTGTAACACACTTCAGGGCTTTGTACAATGGTCTCAAGAGTAATAATCACCTTGCTTTATGAATACTTTAAGTCATAGTAAATGGTCTTGGATTATTTTGAGTAAAGCTAAAATTTTAAAGATTTTTAAAGATTTACTTATGAAATTACAAGACATGGAATAATCATAAATGATTACTGACTTGTGTGTCTCAAAATTCAATATAATTGAAATAGAAAACATGCTCAGAGAGGCCCGGCACTGTGGCTCACACCTGTAATCCCAGCACTTTGGGAGGCTGAGGCCAGCAGATCATGTCTTGAGGCCAGGAGTTCAAGACCACCCTGGCCACATGGTGAAACTCCATCTCTACCAAAAAAAAAAAAAAAAAAAAATTAGCCAGGTGTGGTGTGGTGGGTGCCTGTAATCCCAGCTACTTGGGAGGCTGAGGCATGAGAATTGCTTGAACCCGGGAGGCAGAGGTTGCAGTGAGCCCAGATTGTGCTATGGCACTCCAGCCTGGGTGACAGACCAAGACTCTGTCTAAAAAAAAAAAAAAAAAAAAAAAGAAAATATGCTCAGAGAATTATGCACAGGGAATAGGCATTTAAATACAGTTCCAGTGTCACCAATGTCCAGAAGTTTTTCATGATCAACTTAGCTGGCAATGTTTTTCCCTCCTCTGAACTCAATTCACTATCTGTACCACTATTATGGCACAGATCCCAAGGCTTGGTGTTTTGGTCTTCTCCCTATGCTTGGCCTAGTTAGTAAAGAATGACTAACTGGGCTCATGCCCGTCTCCCCATTAGACTGTAACAAACTTCACCATAGCAGGGAATCAGTCACATTCAGTTCCCTCCATACAATGCCTCATAAATGGTAATCATTTGGCATGCACATACACACACACACTACCCTGTATACTACGAGTGTATACGTATAGGTGCTGATATACTGAATGCTATGAATACAAAATTTTTTAAGCCCCCAAATTCATAAATCAAAAACAGAAGAATCAGCAACTCCTTTTAAATTTTTATTAAATGTTACTCTAATTTTGAACCACGAATCCTTCATATCTGTTCCATCTTTCTCTTACTGACCCTTCAGCAACTGTGCTTGGGCCGGCTGATAACCCGTGGAACTGATGGAGCCGGGGGCTCAGAGGAATACACCGCAGATATTTTGCGCGGAGCTCCTCAGCTGCTGGAAAGTACATTCCATTGCAACCAGTCAACAATTTATTTGAAGCCATTATTATTAATAATCACCGAACACATGGATTGTTCTCATTAGGAAAAAAATGGGAACAATCTACTATTTTAGAAATGTTCCTAGAGGGACACTTCAAAAATGAACCAGATGCGGTCTACGTTCTGGAATATCTGAAATTTATTTGATATAAATAGAGGCCTACAGAAACCCTGCGGGCACAAAAGGCACAAGACACATATAAGTTTATGAATACAGCATTTATTACATTTTAATTGCAATACCTGCTAACTTGGTGCTCAAAGAGTGGTTTGGGTTGAGAATCTTCCTGTATTAACACGGTGCGATCCATTTCTGCTCAGTGGTACCCTGTTTCCGGTCATTCGCAAAGGCTAACAGTTCCTCTCCTTTTGCGGCCCATTTGTGTTCAAAGACAGGCGCAAAGTGCAGGAGCCGGGCTGCGAACTGGAAACTTGATGTTGTCTACACGATGGATTGATATGGGGCCAAATGTGGTTTGTAAAAGCAAGCACTTCAGGCAGCATAAAAAATATATAACTGGAAGTTTGGCTAATCTAGTACTCTCACTGAAAATGGATAATTAGGAAACGGGAAAGGAACATCTGGAAGGGACAGGATACTAAAGGTAATAGAGAAGAAGATCTTTTAAGGGTGACCTTCTGCAAGTGGGGCTTCAGAATTGATGCTGGGACCCTTGCCAGTTGCTGTTGGGAGTTTCTGCCTGAGATCATCTCCACACTATCAGAACTGCCGCTTCTATTCCTTGCTAAGTTCATCTCCCCTCCTGAGCCCAAACTGTCATGCACATCATCACCCGGTCATTTGCTATAGCCTCTGTGAGTCCCTCCAAATCCCCGTTTTTGAGCCCTGGCGAGTGGGGAAAGGTCCTCAACCTTTCTGCATTGTGCAAAATAAGGAAAGTGGCTATTCTGTTTTTCCTTTATCAACAGCAAGCTTAGTGTGTTTGATGGATGGGGTAGCAGGGAGGTAATGTGGGACATGTGGGATCACTGGGGCCTGCAGGAGGACTGGAAGGAGAGTTGCAAAGGCTTTCGAACTGCATGATCAGAGAGAAAGCCTGAAGTGCCCAACTGACAGCTCAACAAGCCTGTTCAGATAGAGCTTTTTCCAACAGGAGAAAATCCGTGACTTTTGCTATCTGCCCCCCACCACAACTCCTCTCAGAATGATCACCTGGAAAGAAAAAAATCCATTGCTTTTCCTGTAACAGTCACAAGACAACAGCGCAATATTTACTATTCTTTTGAAGTTATACAAAAACAGCCAATCTGAATATGCCTGATGGTCCATTGTTGGCTGGAAACTGAGATATAAATAGAGTAATTTGGACGCTAACCCACAGCATCCAATATCTTTCTGGAGCCCAGACAATGAATGACACCAAGATCTGTTTCTGGACTGAGCCCTGTATTTTGCATTCAGACTACCCTCAGGGCTACTACTTTCTTATACACAAAAGAATACTGGTGGACTTCAAATAAAACAACTGCCTAATTCAGTAGCTGCCAAATGATAGGCCAATATTAAAATACTTTAGCTGTATTTTTCTATTGGGAATCAACATTGGAACCCTTTTATAGAGTAAAAGTGTGTATCATTTCAGCAGTTAATAAAGGCACACAAATTACTTACAAAGTAGAACAACCTGATCCATGTAAATATTTATCTATAAAAGCTAGTGGGGATTTTGTTGTTGTTGTTGTTTGTTTTTTCCCCCAGATTGTTGAGATCCTCCTTACCCACCCCCAGGCTGTGGAATGCCTGATCCCCATGTGAATTGGTCCACTTATCCTCCATGAGAGGTGGGGGCAGGAGGAGTGGGAAAGGAGGCAAGCTATGGGCAAAATAAGATTTTAGTCAGATTCAAAAACTGACTGCTATTGTTTCTGATAAATTGGGCAGTTTCTGCATATTTTTTAAACACCCATGCTTTACTCTTAAAACAGTGGGATTTTATGCTTCAGAGATAGATAATATTTTAATGGCATTGATAGATACTGCTATTAGAGATGTCCTAATATGACATCTTTAGCATCTGTGTAGTATTTCTGCAATATAAATACAAAGTAAATCGATTTAAAATGCTGAATTTTTAAATGAGCACTTAAAAATGAAAATGATTTAAGAGATATTCTCATATTCTATGAACTTAATTCTTTGGGTAAAAGAAAAATAATTTCGTATTTTTATTTTAACTCCAATTGGCCCTTGAATCATTACTCTTCAAAGTCCCCAACAGAAGGTGGAAGACAATGATTATTCCTAATTTACTGGTGAAGAAAAGCTGCACAAAGCAGTTAAATTACTTTTCTACTGTCACAAGTGAGGCACAGAATCATGAAATTATATCTTGTCTTCTGGTCCATTTTTCAGTCTTCAAAGCAGAAAACTGGTAATAAGCCATATTGGGAATATGTGTAGTTTCTGGAACCAGCAGCTGACAGTCAATGGAGATTTCAAATAAACTTTTCTTTTAAAAGCCAAAACAAACTGTTAGACTAAGCTGGCTTTTGTTTTTTATAAAAATTTCCATATCCTGTATATACCTGTTCAATGTAAGTTTCTTATATTCCAATATCAATTCATAGGTAAACAGTTGGATGCTAGTGCTTTCAGCCTGTTCTAGAGCTCTTAAATGTTAAAACATCTAGTCACACCATGTCAGTTCTTAAATATTTCAATGAATTTAGTAGTTCTTTGCATATGTATGATTGTTGAATTTCATTAGTGAGTCAGACATGAAGCTTTTAGGTCTGAGTATGCCAAAATGATGATGTTAACATGAGGAGGGAAATACAAACATGTTCAAAGACCTACCCATTTTGAAAATTTCAAAATGTCACTGTTATAGAATAGCTATCCAATTAGTAATTGTCTATGTGATTCATCAAAAGAATAAGCATCAGAAAATCACTCTCCTATAAGTCTAAAAGCTCAGTATTTAAATGATATTTTGCTTTTTATAATCATGTCAACTCTCATTATGCATTTTTAATTGTCAATGAAATTTAGTAATAAAAAGGGAAAGCTTTAATTGAAATGTTTGTAAAATCCTCTTACTTGGAGAGTTTGTGTGAGTTGATTAATTAAGAGACTTTCACAGTTTTCATATTGATTGCCTTTGTGTTTCTGAACTTTCTGTCTGTTGTTCATGAGCAGAGCAAAAGTAAGAAATCCTGGATGTAACAAGATGTAGGATTTCTCGATACAGGTTTCTACTTTGATAAATTGAGTGTTTTCCCCTCCCTTTTTGGCGTATTTCTCTGTTCTTCCATTTTGTAGAAAGAAACAGGCTTTTAAATGCTGATACTTTTGCTTCAATGTCATAATTCCACCAAATGCCTTTAGGAGATAAGATCTCCTATCTCTAGTACAGTTTTTATTTATTTTATTAAACTGTTTAAAAACAGAAATGAAAAAAAAAAAAAAAAAAAAAAAGCCCAACCAGTTTTGCTAGGACTAAGCCAGAAGGAAATGATAATATCTCTATCCTAGATCTCTGTAGTAAAAAAAAAAAAAAAAAATTAAAGAAATAGGACTTTTCTGCTTACATTTGGGTGAAGTACATTGGTGCTATGTTTAAACTATGAGAGCTGAATCCATTTGACAATAAAGTTAAATATTTCCCAATATTATCACTAAAAAGTGTCTCATGGAATTTTATGTAATAGGTTACATTTCAAAATAAATAAAAATAAAATTGGTCTTTGGTACTTTTAATTAATCTTTCCTCTTGCCACCAAATACTTAGGGTGTTGTTATAAGATAAATAAATATTTAGGGGATTGTTATAAGTTAAAATAAGTAAATGTTTAGGGTGTAATGAGATCAGCTTACAAATTTTCTAGCTTGTTTGTTTAGGAATTTCCCCTCTATACCAAGACAAGATACTTCTCTCTTCTTTTGAACATTTCAGCATATTTGTCCAGCATTATTTTTTCATTCTCTTTTATCCCTGGGGCTCTCAATGTTTAAATAGCTCCCTCCCATGTAAAGCTTTGCACCGATATCGATCAGCCTAGGCTGGAAGTTACTATGAGGCATTTTCAATAATCAGCCCAGCTGTTCAGAGAGCTCCTTGAATAAAACCCTTAGGTAAACAGCATAATACACCAAGAACTCTCTGCCAACAACCAGCCCTGCTCGGAAATCTCAAGGATTGCTACGAATGCTTCACTAAACAAAGAACTTAATTCTGATTTTAACAATGAAGGCTATAGAGTAATTCAAACAAATCCCATCTTTCATTCACATATGTAGAGACTATAAGGGGTTCCCCCCACAAACAACATGCTTGCACATATTAATTCCAAAGCACTGTGTGTCAAGTAAACCATTTTTACAGATCTAAAAAGCAACTGTATCAAAGGTAATCTTTTGGTACTATTATTTTAATCCTTAATCCTCACATTCTGATTTAAGTTTATTTATTTAGAACTTTTAGGTCAATCATATTGTCTATCTTTATGTAATATACAGTACAGAAATAAAGGTGTAATTACTTATTTACAATTTTACTTTACTTTTAAATTTCTTCTTTACTTAAGAGTTAAATGCTAAAGAAAAAGAGAGTCTTTTATACAGCCGTTATTTTTTATTTATTTATTTTTTTTAGATGGAGTCTCACTCTGTCACCCGGGCTAGAGTGCAGTGGCGCGATCTCGGCTTACTGCAACTTCCATCTCCTGGGTTCAAGTGATTCTCCTGCCTCAGCCTCCTGAGTAGCTGGGACTACAGGCGTGTGCCACCATGCCCGGCTAACTCTTTGTATTTTTATTAGAGATGGGGTTTCACCCTGTTAGCCAGGATCCCCTGACGTCGTGATCCGTCCACCTTGGCCTCCCAAAGTGCTGGAATTACAGGCGTGAGCCACCACGCCCGGCCCTATATAGCAGTTCTAATCATGATTTTTTGTGGATATGCAACAAGGAAATATTAAAAGAAGCACCGAAAAAGTGACACTATATATAAAGTATATTGTAAAAATAGCATTAGTTTGCCATGCAGTAAAACCGTAATGTTCACAACCTTCAATGAATAAACATCATACAAATAAACAGTGTTTCAAAATAGATGACACCTATAAAATCTCGTGAGTCTCCAAATTGTTTTGCTTTTAGAAAAACAAAACCAAATAAAAGTTAGGAATAAACAATTTCTAATGTTTCTATTGGAACCATTCAAAAAAGCCTTCATGTCAGTATTTAAGTTAAATGTATCTGTTTGGTTAAGGCTATTCTGAGACAGAATGAGTTGACAGAGGTCTCTAGGTTCTGGAAGAATAGACTAGCCTTCTGATACATAAGAAATGTGAAGTGTTTGCTCTGATCTATCTATATCCATGACAACGAATCTTAATGACTCTGTTTTTTGTTGTTGGTGGTTGTTGCTTTTGTTTTGCTATGGTTGTTTATTTTCTCTTCACTTTGGAAGAGAATAATTGATCTCTAGCATTTAATTTATACTGACTGCACCCTGTAGTAATACACCAAAGAACAAAAGATACCACCTCTATACTTTAATAAGTTTTTTTTTTTTTTTTTGAGACTGAGTCTTGCTCTGGCACCCAGGCTGGAGTGCAGTGGTGTGATCTTAGCTCACTGCAACCTCTACCACCCGGGTTCAAGTAATTCTTGTGCCTCAGCCTCCCAAGTAGCTGGGACTATAGGTGCATGCCACTACACCCAGCTAATTTTTGTATTTTTTTTTTTTTTTTTAGTAGAGACGGGGTTTCACTATGTTGGCCAGGATGGTCTCGATCTCTTGACCTCGTGATCCATCTGCCTTGGCCTCCCAAAGTGCTGGGATTACTGGCATGAGCCACTGCACCTGGCTAGAGTTTGTAATCTATTTGACAAAATGGGACACTCCCCATACCCACCCATAACACACCATCCCACCATCCAATAGCAGGAGAAAATTAATGAGCTATTACAATAGGTTAAAAAAAAATAGTAAGTAATATTAATTGCAACTATATACCTTTATATAAAGCCCTGGCATTGAATGTCAACTATGTGAGTTGATGAGCTCAAGATTCTTGGTGTACAAAGCACCCTTATATAAAGCTTTATGGGATGGCAAAGTTTGTAGTGAAAGAGTTGGCCTTGACTTTGACACATATTCATCCGTAAATGCAACCGTGCAGAGTGCCTACTGTGAGCAAAGCATTCAGAGCCCAACCCTCAGATTTCTCTCCCTTGCAGGTGCTGCTTCATCTCAACCCATAATTATTGGCAGTTCAAGTTCGTACTTTGTATTTCTTTCCTACATTCTCCAAATAGTCTCCTTTGAGATCCTCATTCACTTTCATGGTTTTAAAATATCATCTCTGCTTCTATGCTTAATTTGTTAAACTATTCCAAGTTTTACTCCCTATTTCCTATTACATGCTGGGTAGTACACCCATCCCTTAAATTCAGTGGGCATAAATAAAAATCATAGCTTCTTGCTATGTGCCTCTTTCTATCAGCTAAGTGTGGGCAAATCAAGTGGGTCTCTTAGGACTGACACATATCAATTCAGTTTGAATCTTCCTTTATCTTGCTTCCCATTTTGAACCAGTCATCGGGTTTTCTCAAATCTTACTTTGAATTCTCTCTCATATTTGTTTCTTTTCCATTCCTACTGTTGTAACCTCCCACACAGACTAGGGCAAAAGCCTCTTAACTGGTTTCCCTGTCTTCATTGTCTACAACCATCAATACGTCTCGACTGTTTGATCTTTGTAAAATCTTCCTAAAACACCACTTTGGCCACGCTCACCAAGAAAAATCCAAGGCTTAAGCCAGCATTCAGAACCTTTCAGAATTTAGGCCTAAATACTCTTTCAGGCTTCTCTCCCAATTCTCTCTGGCATATATTCTAGCCTTGTCCACCTCTGAGCTTTGACCCTTGCGGTTCCCTGTCTGGAATGCCTCTACCAATCTCCACTCCTTACAATCCTGCTGACTGCTCACGGTTCTGCTAAAACGCTCCATCTGCCATGAATTCTGCATCTGCCTTTGCCAAAGGGATCTTTCTCCTTAAATTCCTAAGCACGCTGTCTCATCTCCAAAAGATTTACATGCCTGCATTATCCTCTTTACCAGAGTAAAAGCTGCTTGAAGGCAGGAATGGTGTTATCTTTTATTCCCCCCCAATAATGAGCACAGTGTCGGGCTCATATTATGAATGAAGGCAGCTCCAGCCCCAGCTTTCTGAACTTTGCAGTCATAGGCAACAACAAGGCAGTGACAACTCTGACAAATGTCCTTAGGAGACTCCTAGAATTAGCTCCTCTAATGCTTCTCGGTCTGCCTATTTCAAAAGTTAAGGAAGACACAGAAAAAATGTTGGCCACTCAGTCCAGGATTCAACCCCAGAGTTTATTTATTATGCATGTTTATGCATTCAGATTGTGAGGGAGGCAATGGGCATGGATTGTAAATTGATGGCAAACTTAATGAAAAGCAGACAAAACAGTGTAAGAAGGCTTAAATGCCTTTTAGAACATGGCAGATATATAAAAAAGTCGTAAGAAAGTTTACAATAAAGAAAAGAATGTGGAAGAGAGTCAAAAAAGGTAATTACATAGAAGATTTTTAAACAGCCTGTCTAATGGAGAAGCTGAGTGATTAAGACAAACAGCTTGCCAAACCACCTTGTCACAGGGACATAAATCTGAAAAAGCAGCAGACTCCTCAGAAAGATCAGACAGATCATATTTAGTTTCAAAAGGAAGAAAACATGAAATTCATGCGTGTGTGTGTGTGTGTGTGTCTGTGTGTCTGTGTGTGTAACCACTGAGAGGCAATGGTATGATATTGATAATCTTTGGAGAAAGAAACCTTCTGTATTGTCAAGTGACTTAAAACTCGAGGCACAATCCAAAACAAGAATTAAATAGCACAGCATAGTGTAGTCAACACCATATGAGAGGGTGCCTTCAGGGCAACACACACTGCTGCCAGAACACCAACCAAAAAATGGACAATCAGGATCTCAAAAGAGATGAGTCACCCAGAGGGTCTCTGTAGGAACAGTCTAGTTTCTTAGCCTTGAACTGAAGTGGTCTTGCCACAGGCAAGGAAAACATTGCACTGTTCCACAAAGTCAATTCTAAATGCATAAGCCATTGAAGCGTATTTCTTATGGAATAAAGACTGAGGAGAAATAAAGATTGAGTACTGAAAGTAAGGATGCAAGAAAACTTTTAAAGTGGCCAATCTTGCTTAAATAATGCTTGCAATCAAAAGCGAAGAAAGCTCTGTTACTCTGGGAAAAAGGTGTTTGGATACACCACTAAAATAGGAAGCCTAAAAGAACCATTGTTTTATAATTCTAAGTTAACTGTGATTCTTTTTCCTTTTTTCCTTTTGTTAACTGATGGTATTTTCTGGAGTGAGTCATGACTATTTTTTTTTTTTTTTTTTTTTTTTTTTGGTCTAGAGCCAACTTGACAATGCTATTTAAATAAATTAACTAACTAAACTGCAAACTATAAGCTCTTATGACCGTAAAATAAGAGAAGAACTGGGAAGTTCACCAAGGATGAAATAGGAGAGGCATTTAATAAAATTCGGTTACAGAGTCAGGGTAAGGTAACGCTCTCAGTGACACATTTAGGTAAAGCTAGTCTTCTCCACATGGGAGATATTACTTTTGGGGGGCAAAGTTCTTTTCCTCACCACTGTTTTTCTCCAATCTCTTCTTTGATTTCCTTTTGGGCTCCCTGGGTATCCGGCTGTGTTGTCCCAGCCCTGGTGTTTTGCCTGCTATCTCTTTTCAATATCTGAAGATCAATTATCCCTTCGTGCTAGCATAGGCAGGACAGAAATTCTGGGGACCACAACTTTTCCATTATGCTTGAAGGAGAAAAGCAGCTCTCTCTCCTGTAAGATGGAGAATTCAGAGGTTTACTCACAGGCTTCTGGTGATGCTTAAAGCAGAGAATCAACCTACAGGGTTTAGCCCAGTGCCTGGGACGTGGGGAGTACTCAAAGGATGTGAGCTAATCTTCTTACTATTACTACGTAAGTCCTGTAATTCTCTATGACCCACTATGTGCTCCAGATGACGCCGAAGACCTAGAAAAGTGGCTTTCATCACCATCAGACCTCTCCTCTCCTCTCCTCCAGACCTCTCCCCTCCTCTCCTTCAGACCTCTCCCCTCCTCTCCTCCAGACCTCTCCTCTCCTCCAGACCTCTCCTCTCCTCTCCTCCAGACCTCTCCTCTCCTCTCCTTTAGACCTCTCCCCTCCTCTCCTCCAGACCTCTCCCCTCCTCTCCTCCAGACCTCTCCCCTCCTCTCCTCCAGACCTCTCCTCTCCTTCAGACCTCTCCCCTCCTCTCCTCCAGACCTCTCCCCTCCTCTCCTCCAGACCTCTCCCCTCCTCTCCTTCAGACCTCTCCCCTCCTCTCTTCCAGACCTCTCCTCTCCTCTCCTTCAGACCTCTCCCCTCCTCTCCTCCAGACCTCTCCCCTCCTCTCCTCCAGACCTCTCCTCTCCTTCAGACCTCTCCCCTCCTCTCCTCCAGACCTCTCCTCTCCTCTCCTTCAGACCTCTCCTCTCCTCTCCTTCAGACCTCTCCCCTCCTCTCCTCTCTTTTCTTTTCGTTTTTTCTTTTTTGAGATGGAGTCTTGCTCTATCGCCCAGGGTGGAGTGCAGTGGTGCAATCTCAGCTCACCACAATCTCTGCCTCCCAGGTTCAAGCGATTCTCCTGCCTCAGCCTCCTGAGTAGCTGGCATTACAGGTGGGCATCACCACACCTGGCTAATTTTTGTATTTTTAGTAGACACGGGGTTTCACCATGTTGGTCAGGCTGCTCTTGAACTCCTGAACTCATGATCCACCTGCCTCAGCCTCCCAAAGTGCTAGGATTACAGGCATGAGCCATCACGCCCAGCCCAGACCACCTTTCCATAACAAATATTTCACACATGATTTTTAAAAAAGAAGTCAATATAATGCACTAGCTGTAATATAAAGAAAAAATACAGGAAATTTCTATTTGTAAATACCCAGGCATTACTATACTAATAGATACATCTAAGTAAGTATATGCTTGTGTCTATACAACTGTCACATGCATGTACAATCAACATGCATGTGACACTACATATGCAAACCAATCCACAAGCACTGTAATGCCAACTCAAATACAAGTCACATTACCATGAACATTGTACTCACCCAACTTGCCATCTGTTCCTCCTCCCTAACACCCTTATGGTTAGGTAGGACTATATGACTATTTCTGGCCAGTACACTATAGTCAGAAGTGATGTACCTCGCTTTTGGGTCAAAATATTGACGAGCTGGTATGTGAATCCCGTTTACCCCTGCCCGCAGTGGCTGGCAACGATCCCCATGGTGGAGTCTGGATGCTTGAGTGAGTGGGGCAGAGCCCTCTGTCAATGCTTGATCAACTTTCAGCATAAATAAAAAAGAAACCTTTGTTGTGTTAAGCCATCAGAATTTCTAGGTTAATTTGTTACTGCAGCATAATCCTGTCTATCCTTCAATGGTAAAGAACTCCTTTAAAATAAACCCTGATTATACACAATTATTGTATACTTGCAAAACTCCATATATGTTCAAGCCACACAAAAATACTTTTGTGTTCATATGGAAAACTAGGTTCAGATAATTATAAATAGGGTGTGCACCTACATAAATGACCAGCAGGACATTTGAGAGTTTGTGCAGGATCGGGGACTGTTATAAAAGACTGCGCAATACATTCCAGGATGTTTATTACCCTTGACTTATCACTGAGATAACCAAAATGCCCCAACAAAGGTTCAAAATGTCCCCTAGGGAAGAATACTACCCCAACTGACAGCCACTAACTTGGAGAAAAGATCAACATAACCATGGCTGGCCAAGTTGTATACTGTTACAATTAAAATTATATTGTTAATAATTACCATGTTATGTAATTTCATCAGTAAGTGATTCATAGGTTACAGTGTCTTAGAATCCTGGATTATGTTCTGTAAGAGGTAAACAAAAATAGGTGAAATAAAAGGGTTCTCTGGTCCCAGATTGAGCAATGCTGGGTTAAAGAGTGCAAATCTTTAGCACATGGAGCATTATGAATCACGAAAAACAAGACACAGTATGCACTGTTCCTCACACTTATTTGAACTGAAGACCTTTTGTTCCAGAGCTTCCTGCAGAACTCACAAGCCATAGGCTACGGAGCCCTCACCTTTACAGAGGAGCAAATTAAGACTCAGAGGTTTGTGTCAGGCTTTCAGGGAGTTAATAGCAGAGCTAGGCCTAGAACTTAAAATCAATATTCCCAACCACAAAAAGGAATGAAGTACCGACCAAGGCTGCAATGTGAATGGATCTCAGAAACATGATGCTGAGTGAACGAAACCAGACACAAAAGGTCACATATTGTAGGATTCCATTTATTTGGACTATCCAGAATAGATGAATCCACAGAGACAGGAAGAAGATTGGTGGTTACTAGGGGTTAGGTGGAGCACACAAGGGGAGCAACTGCCTAATGAGCATGGGGTTTCTTTTTGGGGTGACAAAAGTGTTTTAGAACTAGATAGACATGGTGGCTGTACAACACTGTAAGAGTACTAAATGTCACGGATGTGCACATTTTAAAATGGTTAATTTTTGGTTATGTGAATTGTACCTCATTAAAATAAATAACTAAGGTTTAAAAATTAATATTCTTTTCTCCACACTACGCTCTTATCAGCTTGAGCTCCCCAGTGTAGTAGAGAGTAGCACAGAAGTGTGATGTTTTCATACTGCTTTCTCATACTGTTATATATATCTTACCTTTTGTTTTCTGGTTATTAAGGAGTTGGATACCATAAACCAGTGAATAAAATTTTGTGGGGTTTGATTGCAGGCTGAAAAAGATAATTCAGCTATGTTGAATGGAGAGTGGTTTTCTCTCCATTAGCTACTACAAGCTACAGTCTGTCTTGGGCAGAATAGAAATGTCAGGGCATTGGAGTTAAGTGAATAGAGGTTCAAATCCTGACTCCACCACTTAATACTATACAGTTACAGCCCATTATTCAAATTTTCTGAGCTTCCATTTCTTTATGTGAAACATGGAGTACTAATACCTACAATACAGGATTATTGGGGGAATTAATTGCAATGATATAGGTAAATATATAGAACAAAACTTGATTCCATACTAGAAAATAAAACCAAGTTCTAGCACCCCCAAGTGTAATGTTTTCCTGGACGGCACAACTAAAATTCCCTCAGAGGGCTGGAGGGGGGACCCAGCCTAGGCTAGGGATTTTCTTTCTGAAGCTGAGGACATATTTGGCTCCGGGAAAGAATTTCAGGGTGAAGATTTTCTTTGTTCTGTGACTCCACGGGATGCTCCGCTGTACTGCGTAGATGAGAAAGTGGGAGTATTGGGCAGAATAGATTATGCATATGCATGTGTTTATAAGATAACAACTTCTCTAGAAGGGAACCCCTAATAATCAAGTCTGTTAGAATAAAGAGTCTCTGGAACCTTCATCTTTTGATCAACTGGGAACGAAGTGGGCATTTCCAGAAAAAAACAAACACCTTTAGGCACAATAAATGTGTTTCTTTAACATACTAGAGTCCCTCTCAACTCCACTCTCAGTTTTAATACTATAAAACAGTATTTTAAAAAATACTGAAAAATCATCTTCGTTTAAAAAAATCCAGTAGTTGCAAAGTTATCCACTGTACTACACAGAAAGACTTATGAATGGCATATGGCATGTTTAGGAGATTTGGCTCAGATGAGGCGGAAGCACAAGGGATTTATGTGCATCAAAATCCTCAAATTGACAGAGATTATCCAGTTAAAACAAATAAGCAAAGTGACTAACTGCAGTCACTTGAAACTTAGCAAGCGTAGCTCAGTGCTGCTCACGCCACTTTTGAGAACTGGAGTGGAAGTTAAAAATTTTTAATTGCTAAATTGCTGCTGTATAGCCTAATTTTAAAATAATTTCTGCATTAAATAAGCATTCATTCCTAAATCACAGCATGTTTTACACTGGTTCCTCAAAGATCGTGCAGGAGTCTGGAGACAAGAAGCCCCTTCCTAGGGGAAGCCTAACTGGAAAAAAAAAAAGTCCTGTTTTTAAAAGGTTCTGTTTCTTCTTAATTCCAAGGTGGGGAAATCCCAGATAAGCCTCCACTTAAAAGTCACCTATTCTCCTAAGAGAAGTGTGGTGATGAAACCGGGAATAGGAAGAATGAAGGGGATAGGAGGAATAGTGTAGGAGGAAAATCTCTTTTTCTGTGAAAATCCAAAGCAAGCTCCCTCAGGGGCCTGGTCCTAAGGAAGATTAGGAGAGAAGAACTTTCTGGTGCCCTGTCCCTAAGGAGGAATGTGATGCATGGGTTCAGATGCTCCAGAGCGCTATCCTGAGGCAGGCTCTGCCTGCAGCCATCATGACGGCCACTGGACAAGTGTCTGAGGCCTCTGAGTATCCCAGTAACATCACCTGTTATCCCAGAAGCCATTCACTTGGCAAACAACCTGCAAGGCACCTGTCTATTCAACTGACAACATGGAGAGGGTCTGCTAGGTTTTTCATCATTAAGTGAGTAACCAGTAATAGAAACATGATAAGAGTGGTAATGGGTCTATTCTCAGTATGGGTTATGAGATGTCAGGTGTATCAAAGAGAGTCAATGACCCCAAAATTAAAATTTTAATCTAAAAAAATCATACTTTAAATATAGACACACATGTATGCACTGGAAAAAACACTGGGAGGATATACACCAAAATACTAACAGTGGGTGATAAGGTTATCTGTATTTATAATTATAATATTGTAAAAGATTTTAAATAACAAAATCTTATATTTAAAAGATAAAATATAGTTTAGATCAAATACTTTTGGATAAAGAAAACCACAAAGCAGCAGCACTGAAGATTAAATGGATGATCCAATACTAGGAGAACAGACATTATAAAAATAAACAAATGCAAACTGGCTGCAATCCTGTAAATGAGAACCAGTGCTGGGGCAGTTGGTTGAACAACTTTTAAAACATGGAAAGCTGTAAAGTATGGTCTTTTATGATAAAAACTTGATTTAGGATTCTTTGATGGCCCAATTTTAAAATTAAACATGATTAAATAAATCTTACCTCTATGCATACATAAAATGATTATTATACATGTTTGCATCCCAAGATCTTGGCTCCTTTATTCTTGAACAGGTGACTCTGTTATTCACTGATAGAATTCAAATACTTACAATAATCTTGTTTTACAACAGAACTATAATATTAATCCTATAATACCTAAACATAAAGATTACAGTTTATAAGATTTCATTGCAGCATTGTTTGTAAATATAAAATATAAAGAAAAAATGCCCAGCAACATGTGAATGATTACATTATGACACAGACACATTATGGAATACTAAGCAGTTACTAGGAAATAATTCAGATCCATCTACACAGACCTTGGAGGTGTGTACATAAATCAGAGTTGGCTAGAAAAAGTAAGGTACAGAACAGTATACATAATAGAATTTTATTTTGTAAAAAGAAAAAAGTGTGGTTTTGCATATATAGTCTAGAAGACCTTGGCGTCCACTTCTCCAACATATGTGTGGGGTTCATTTTCTCATTTCACTCTGTTCTCTGCCTAAATATCCCTCAGAATCTTGCCCTGACCATCATATCTCAAGTTGAACCCCCTGGAATGATCTAACCTTTTATCCTATTGTATTTTACTTTATATTGTGAATCATTACCACATTTTATATCATATTTTTATTGATATATTGCCTGTCTCACTATTATAATGTTCAGTTAACGAGAACAGGGATCTCATCAGTTTGGTCACTGTTGTTATCTCAGTACCAGGTTCTGTTATATAGTAGATGCTTCGATATTTGTTGAATAAATAAATACATCTCATTATGAATGTAAATATGAATATATGCACATGTATGTGTGCATACATATTGACACATATAAACACGTACTTAGATACAGACAAAACTTATGAATATATAGGGGAAAAACTCTCAAAGTTTATATACCTACTATGAATAGTGGTTATATTTGAGTAGTTAGAGTGGGAGAGATAGATGGGTAAGGGTAAAGGGGATGACCCTTTCATTTTTTACTTTATATACTTCTATCTTATTTAAATAATTTATAATAAAGATGAATTAAGGTATGATAAAACATTTTTAAAATTGTCATATAAGGACTAGGGTTTGCTGAACCTATATAACTACTTTAAAAATATGTCTGGAGATAACATTTAGGTATCTCTAGTTTTCAACTGGACTGATCAATTGAAGATATTTTAATCAATGATAGTTTCAATCTCCTTACTTTAGGTGGTCATTCTCCAACTTTAGTAGGCATCTGTCCAGTTTGTTAAAAATAGAATCCCAAGGTCCCTCCCCAGAGATTCTGAATAGGGTTTGGGTAGCAGGAATTTTTATTTTTATTTATTTTTTATTTTTTTATTTTATTTTATTTTTGAGACAGAGTCTCGCTCTGTCACCCAGGCTGGAGTGCAGTGGCCGGATCTCAGCTCACTGCAAGCTCCGCCTCCCGGGTTTACGCCATTCTCCTGCCTCAGCCTCCCGAGTAGGAATTTTTATTTTTTTAAAAATCATTCAAGATGATACAAAGCTCATCATTTAAGAACCCATCTTGAGATAGAGCTGAGACAGGGAAGACTGAATCAACATATACTTAATGAGGATCAATTATCTGCCAGGCAATTGTGGATAATAAACATTAGATAAGTTTAATTAATTGGCTATTAGTGGACAAATATTTCAGCAAGCTGTGTTTGCAATTAATTTTTCAGTGGTTAAACACTACACCAGTCTGAATAGAACAAAATTATCTTGGAAGTGAAAAGTTATGATGCAGGCTTTGTGGTTGCATTTGTGTGAATTTAAAAATAATATCACACTTAATAAAATTATTAGATTAAGCCTTTACCTGTTTTAACTGGAAGATGGCAAATGCAGGGTATCTGAAAACAAAGGCATCCCCAATGTACCTGAAGAGCAGTGGACTATCAGCTAGAAAACCCTGGCTCTATCTCCTTTTGACCATCACATATGGTCCTTCACTAGGACTGAATTTTCTCCTTTGTAAGCGGCTAGAGTTGGTTTTAAGATCACTTCTGCACACATCTACAACCATCTGCTCTTTGACAAACCTGACAAAAACAAGAAATGGGGAAAGGATTCCACATTTAATAAATGGTGCTGGGAAAACTGGCTAGCCATATGTAGAAAGCTGAAACTGGATCCCTTCCTTACACCTTACACGAAAATTAATTCAAGATGGATTAGAGACTTAAATGTTAGACCTAAAACCATAAAAACCCTAGAAGAAAACCTAGGCAATACCATTCAGGACATAGGCATGGGCAAGGACTTCATGTCTAAAACACCAAAAGCAATGGCAACAAAAGCCAAAATTGACAAATGGGATCTAACTAAACTAAAGAGCTTCTGCACAGCAAAAGAAACTACCATCAGAGTGAACAGGCAACCTACAGAATGGGAGAAAATTTTTGCAATCTACTCATCTGACAAAGGGCTAATATCCAGAACCTACAAAGAATTCAAACAAATTTATAAGAAAAAAGCAAACAACCCCATTAAAAAGTGGGCAAAGGATACGAACAGACATTTCTCAAAAGAAGACATATATGCAGCCAACAGACACATAAAAAAATGCTCATCATCACTGGCTATCAGAGAAATGCATATCAAACCACAATGAGATACCATCTCACACCAGTTAAAATGGTGATCATTAAAAAGTCAGGAAACAACAGGTGCTGGAGAGGATGTGGAGAAATAGGAACACTTTTACACTGTTGGTGGGACTGTAAACTAGTTCAACCCTTGTGGAAGACAGTGTGGCGATTCCTCAAGGATCTAGAACTAGAAGTACCATATGACCCAGCCATCCCATTACTGGGTATATACGCAAAGGATTATAAATCATGCTGCTATAAAGACACATACACACGTATGTTTATTGCGGCACTATTCACAATAGCAAAGACTTGGAACCAACCCAAATGTCCATCAATGACAGACTGGATTAAGAAAATGTGGCACATATACACCATGGAATACTAAGCAGCCATAAAAAAGGATGAGTTCATGTCCTTTATAGGGACATGGATGCAGCTGGAAACCACCCTTGTCAGCAAACTATCGCAAGAACAGAAAACCAAACACCGCATGTTCTCACTGATAGGTGGGAACTGAACAATGAGAACACTTGGACACAGGAAAGGGAACATCACACATCAGGGTCTGTCGTGGGGTCGGGGGAAGGGGGAGGGATAGCATTAGGAGATATACCTAATGTAAATGATCAGTTAATGGGTGCAGCACAACAAACATGGCACATGTATAGAGATGTAACAAACCTGCACGTTGTGCACATGTACCCTAGAACTTAAAGTATAATGATTTTTTTTTTTTAAGATCAGTTCTGGCTCTATATTTCTTTTATCTTTCTTTTTTCTTTTTTTTTTCTTTTTGAAAATACTTGTTAGGAGTTATTTTACTAAGCACTTTTAGGGATACAAAGAAGATTAAGATGTAGTTTTGTCCTCAGCAACAGAAAAAGATTATAATTTCATTAGTACAGATAATTCTATAAATCAACAGATAAATATACTGTAGCTTTATGAATGTTGATTATATATATCTCAAATTCAATTTACCTAATAAACAGAAAAAAATCTTTTTTAAAAGGCAGAAATGCTTAGATTTTTGAAGATATAGATTAAAAAAAAATAAAGATATAGCCACATGAAGAAGCTGAGCAGTTGCCCCAAAATTCCTATTTGTTTTTGATTTCATGGTCTTAAAATCTCAGATTTCCACTGTTATGTGACCTCCAGAAGGGAGCTTTTACCTGTCTGTGCTTCAGCCACATCATCTGAAAAATGAAGGTTTTGTGTGGAACCAAGCTGTTGATTCTAACTGATTCTAGAACTGAATGATGCGTCCACATAACTACTGCGAAATAATACAAAAAAAAAAAAAAAAAAAAAAAGGATGCAGTTTCCAAATGTACTTTGTTTCTTCTTGCTGACATTTTCTTGGGGAAAACAGAAAGATTAGAATAGACCTAACAGTAATAAAAATGTGTTGATCTACCACTGTGCAGCTACTGCTCTAAGTGCTTTATGCAATTTATTAGAGATTTATTTTAGTACTATCTTTTAAAAAAATTTTTTTATTTCTGTAGTGTTTGGTTACATGAGTAAGTTCCTTAGTGGTGATTTGTGAGATTTTGGTGCACCCATCACCTGAATAGTATATGCTGCACCCAATTTGTAGTCTTTTATCTCTCATCCCCTTCCCACCCTTTCCCCCTAACTCCCCAAAGTCCATTGTGTCATTCTTAGGCCTTTGCATCCTCACAGCTTAGCTCCCACTTATGAGAGAGAATATACAATGTTTGGTTTTCCTTTTTTTTTTTTTGAGACAGAGTTTCACTCTTGTTGCCCAGACTGGAGTGCAGTGGTGCGATCTCAGCTCACTGCAACCGCTGCCTCCCAGGTTCAAGCAATTCTCCTGCCTTAGCCTCCCAAGTAACTGGGATTACAGGCACATGCCACTATGCCCGGCTAATTTTTGTATTTTTAGTAGAGATGGGGTTTCACCACGTTGGCCAGGCTAGTTTTGAACTCCTGACCTCAGGTAATCCACCTACCTCGGTCTCCCAAAGTGCTGGGATTACAGGCGTGAGCCACTGCACCTGGCCTGGTTTTCCATTCCTGAGTTATTTCACTTAGAATAAGTCTCCAATCCCATCCAGGTCGCTAGCTCTTCCTTTGCATATACCTGATGCTTCTGATAATCATGTTTCCATATGTAATGGCTGCTGTTGTGCTTTCAGCAGTCTTTTACACTCAAACACATACACACACAAATATAGGTGTAGCCACAAAGGCTACATCCAAGTTAAACATATGTATTCAGCCCTTACTTTGTTACAAAATACTTTTTAATTTTTTTGAGACAGCGCCACACTCTGGCACTCAGGCTGGAGTACAGTGGCATGATCATGGCTCACTGCAGTCTCGACCTTTTAGGCTCAAGTGATCCTCCTGCCTTAGCCTCTCGAGTAGCTAGGACTATAGGTGTGTGCCACTGTGTCTGGCTAATTTTTTAAATATTTTGTAGAGATGGGGCTCACTATGTTGCCCAGGCTGGTCCTGAACTCCCAGCCTCAAGTGATCCTTCTGTCTTGGCCTCCCAAAATGCTGACATCACAGGCCTGTGCTACCATGTCTGGCCCTTAAGCTACCCATTATAAGAAACAATTCCAATTATTCAAGTGAAAAATAATCTTGTGATTATTTGGCAGAAAACATATCAGAAACTGCAAAACTGCTGATTCACAGACTTAAAACAGCAATAACAACAACAGCAGCAAACTGCTAATAAAAGGTTATGAGGTTTGAGCCATTTTAAGTACCCTAACATTGTGTCTTCCATTTTTATCTTTCCTGTTATTATACTTATATTTCACTTATAAGCATTTATCCTAATAAGAACTTTTTAAAAAAAAATAAAAATGAAAATGTATATTAAAAAACCTTCCCAAGTATCCTAGGAGTCTTATAAGCATTTATCCTAATAAGAACCGTTTTAAAAATAAGACATAAAAAATGAAAATGTATATTAAAAAGCCCTCCCAGGTATCCTAGAAGTCTCTAGGTAATATGAACCACCAGCGAATACATCACTACCACAAAGATTTCAAAATAACATCTTGAGAACAAGGAGACACAATGGCTCATTTCATACTTTCTTTTTTCCTTCACATTTCATTCTAGACTAATCAGGGGGCTCAAACTGCCCTGCTGCCAGAATAATCCATATTCCATTTAGTGTTGCTGATGATGGAAAGAAAGGAAATGAAAGAAATGGGATGCCTCTAGAGGACCACAAAGAAAAAGATCACAAGGACAGTGACTGCTAATTAGCAACATATTATAAATATGGGTAAATGCACTAGTCTTTCAACTCCCGAGCCCCTAAGTTCATATCTTAGACGGAAGTGAAAATGTGTTTGTCAGTCCCATGCTGTTCTCTTTTCTTGAAAGATGATGGACAACCGGGAGCCGAGGCTGAAGGCCCTTGCAAATAGATCTGCTGCTACAATAGGTTTCACTGCTTGGCAGCAGAGGCTGCTTCTGACCGGTGCAGTTCTCTCCTGCCTAAGTAACCTGTTTATAATCAGTTCTTAAAATCTTAAAACAATCTGTTCCTTTAGCAGAAGCAATTTTCACCCTTTTCCTGCACAGTGCCGAGGTTGTTAATCAGAAGCTGGAGACCCTTGCTAGTATTTGTTTCCAGCCTCTCCTGAAGCACTGAAGATTTTGTCCAAGTCAGAGGAATCCTATAGGAATGGATTATAAAACACCTTCAGGCTTGGGTAGTAAGTCCCAGTGCCTTTTGGGAAGCAGGATTCGATTATAGCCCCAATCTCTTGTTCTAAGACCTGTCGGGGAGAATGTGCCCCTGGCCACACAGTAGCCAACCCTGTAGCTGTTTCAGATCATGACCGGATCCAAAGAGAGTTCTCAGCCAGCAGGCTGAGGATAATGGCTGAGATATCAAGTGGTCCAAAGGAAGAAAAGATTCAGAGAGTTCTGGCAAAAAAAAAAAAAAAAAAGAGGGTTATTTTAATACTGTTTAGAAGAAAGAAAAATATATCTATACATATATATACACACACACGCCCTGACTTTTTGGGGCTACTCTAATAAAATGGGAACATGGTGTTTTCAGTCTTCTCTTAAAAGCCTCTAGCCTGTCTCTTTCCTGCTGGATTTACAATGTTAAAAAGCAAAATCCCAGAAACCTATTTCTGTTTATTTAAGAAGGATAAAGTGTTACCCCAAAACAGAGGGGCCTTTTATAGAGATTGGAAAACAAATGGTTTAAGAGCATTAAGATCTACATATCTCTCATGCCAGCACATTTAAAGTCATCAATCAAACATAATCCTGAACATACGAGGTGCAAAAGTGCTAAAAAGGCCCCATTAAAATCCAAGCCTTTTCAGGTGTACCACCCAATCCTGAGCATTACACACGAGGCAGAAACAGCTCTAGTTTATACACACAATACCATTAGGGACAATTTATCATGTCTTTAAAAGTGATATATAGTACATCGTGAAATTGCTTATTAACTCCAAAAATAACAAACCCAGCTTGTCTAAATGCACTGGAATACCCATAATTGGAATTTTGAAAACTTAAGTTACAGCCTATTCTTATTTACATAGCTTCAACTTTCTACCAATCTACCTCCTAACTTGTATTTCAGATTTTTAAATTTGCATTTTTAAACCAACACTGGAAAGTACAGCTATTTGGACAAAAAATTTTCAAGATGTTTGAAAGAACTCTGCTACACCAAATGCTTACAAGAATAAAGGAGATTATATGAACACACTGACTCTGGGTAAAAATCTAAATTATAGGAATTGATGATTTTTATCTTTCAAATCTTGTTTTCTTTTGAAACATGGCCAGTCTGCACTTATTTCCTGGTTTTCCCTTAGTCCATTATAAAGAAATACGTATGTGACTCTTTCTAGTCCTGGCTCTTCTACCCGATCCTATTACACCTCTTCTTTTTTTTTTTTTTAAAGGTACTTTTTGTTTTATAAATATAAAATTTTATACATAAAGATAGCACTCTTGGTCTACATTAAAATCTACCAAAGCCAAAGTTAAAAATTTTAGCATCAGTAAAAGGCAGAGGAAGCTCAAAACCAGCAACAGATGTTGCTTCAGCTGGGTGTGTCTCGTGCCAATTAATGTTAAAGCCTGCAAAAACAACTATATTCTGAGGCCCCCTTCAGGGGCACAGGGACTGGTTTGCAGTTTGGCTTTTAGGTATATCGATTGGCTTATGGCATGTTGTTGATACATTTCTGTGCTCACATTTTGATGGGATAACTGTATGTTTCTCTATCAGAGGATTACCTGCCTACATACAAAAAACAGAGCCTTAAGTGTTTCTTGGCAAGCTGATCCTGCAGCACGATTAGAACCAGAGTTAAAATAAGCACCCCAACTCTCTCTCTCTACCATTTCCCTCTTCTCTCTCTCTCTCGACTCCCACAACTGAGGAATACTGTCATTTAGCAAACAAGCACCAGGTGATACTATGGGGCCAAGGACAGTGGCCAGACGCTGCAATTACTAAGAGTACCTTGCATATAAGGAACATATAGCATGGAAAATAGAGACGAGTGTGCAAAAAAAGCATAATGTTGCCAGGGACTCTGGAGTAGTCAGTGCCACATGGAACAGTGCATGTCATGAAAGGTGTTACACAGTGGACAATGAAGGATTTCGTGCTACATGCTATGACTGGAAAAGCCAAGGCAGAAGTACATTTACAAAGTACTTCCAGAGACAGGGTCCAGAGAAGGATGGGACACATTGGTGCTCACTGAAATGATACACATGAATCTAAGAGGTAGTACAATGTAGTGGAATGGTTCCCAGATTAGGAGAATTTAGGTACAAATTTTTGCTCTTTTCTTGGCTTGTGAACTTGGGAGAGTCACTTAACCTTAAGTTCGCATTTGAATAATGGGGACAATAATGTGTACCTGATAAGGATGGTAGAGGGACTATGAAAAACTTAAATAAAACATATATAAAAACTATTTATGAAGTGCGCCTAAGTCCAATATTTCCCCCCATCTTGTTTCATGAGAGGATAAGATGAACAGCGTCTGTGACCAAATACACTGAGAAACTCTTTGGTATAAAAAGTAAAAAAGGAATGCTACTTCTTAGAACCATTAATATGCTAATGTGTAATCTCTACAAGACAGGAGCGCAGTGCGCAGCCTTGCACACAGACACGTGGCATGAAGACCTCTTTTGATGGAGCGCCTCCTTCTGCAGCGAAACACACTTTAGGAAACAAGGCTGTAAGTCCTTACATGTAGCCACCTGCTTAGAGTTTACAAGTTAATATTGGAACAGATGGCGATTATTGAAAACTACCAAAACAAGAAGATGGAAAAGAACAGATCAACAAATTTCATATGGATGGAATCCTCCATCTATAGAATGGAGAAACCCAAAATGCCCTATGTAAAATCAAGTCCTGGCCTAATCAAAGGCTCTGCCAATGGTTCTGGTCTGGAATGATGCATTGCCCATCTAACCCCAATTCTAAGGCACTTCAAGTCCCTGGACACTCACTTTTGCTAAAAGCATCTCTGAATTTTCCATGGTTCAAAATTTCTCTTTTTTTTTCTTCTTTTTTTTTTTTTTTGAGATGGTGTTTCGCTCTTGTTGCCCAGGCTGGAATGCAATGGTGTGATCTCAGTTCACTGCAACCTCTGCCTCCTGGGTTTAAGCGATTCTCCTGCCTCAGCCTCCCAAGTAGCTGAGATTACAGGCACCCACCACCATGCCCGGCTTATTTTTGTATTTTAGTAGAGATGGGGTTTCCCCTTGTTGGTCAGGCTGGTCTCGAACTCCTGACCTCAGGTCACCCGACTTGGCCTCCCAAAGTTTTGGGATTACAGGCGTGAGCCACCGCGTCCAGCCAGTTCAAAATTTCGGGTTAAAAACCGGCCCCCGCCACAAGTCCTACCAACTCTCCCCAGTTGAATGTGTTTCTTCCTCTCTTATAGGCCTATAAGTAGTTTGCAGCTCTGTTGTAGCTGTCAGCCTCATAAGCAAGCCTTTCCCAGAGCCATTGTTTCCACTAAACTGTACAGCCCTCCAGAGCAGGCAGTGTGTCCTTCGTCTTCACAGCTCCACAGTGCCTAGTACAATATTGAACATAAAGAAAGAATAAAATGCTTGTTGGATCACATAGCTTCAATGATCAGTAACAATAATACCCCAAAGAGATTTACAGTCTAACAGTAAGATGCAAATTCTATTAAGGTCCAATAATCATTAAGTGAAAGGAACAACACACACTGTTAATATTACAGGAAGTTACTTACCAGGCTTAAAAACATAGTGTGCTATGTGCTATCACCAGGATTTCCAGACTGTTGCCAGAAATACTTTAGAGGAGAATTTTAAAAGTCCTGGGAAAACCAGATCGTTGCTGAACAATTTCAAAGTTAAAAATACAACCCAGGGGTCGAGACCTTCCCGAACCACATGGACAGCCATGTTCTCCATGCTGGACACCCTTTCAATTATGTCCTCCCGTAGGTGGTGTCTCCTTCCCTTCCACCTCTAGCTTCCATCCTCCCCTCCTGATCCCACTACATATGTACTTGTTGGCAAGCAAATCAGTTCCACTGTCAAGGAAAAAGGCAAGAAAGATCCATGTACATTTTATCCCAAGCCTTACTCACAAGGAAGGAAGTTAATTAAAGTCTCATCTAGCAGACATTCCTCCCCCAGCTGTGTCTAGTCACGAGGAGAATGACGATTGTGCGCATCTGGGCAAAACATTAAAGAGGAAAGCTCTGTAAAAATTAGGTATGGTTTGGAAATAAGAAACAAACACAGTTGTATATTTTGCAGAAACAACATTAAAGAAGCCCCAGGCGAGCCTTGTAGCTTGGGGGCCTCCCAGGTGGAGGCAGCGAAGAGTTCAAAGAAAAGCTGTTGGAGTGTCAGTCTAGCTCCCTAAAATGAGACTGTAAGATCCTTGAGCACAAAGGCCCACATTTTCTCCATCCCTGGAAAGCATTCCCCACCCAGACCTCCAGGTGAATGTAAGGAACTGTCTTCATGATCATGTCGGTCTTATTTCCACATTTTTAGTCCCATTAAGGCCCCTTTCCACTGTTTCTCCCAAAGAACCATTTTCCAAATCCAATGGATTGGCTTGGACCATGTATATACTTATCTTTTCAATCATGAAGTCAGCTGGAAAAAAAAAAACCTGCTAGTTTACTTTGACATGACATCACCAATATGACAATTTTCTGAACACACTGCACAATATATATTCGTTGTTTTGTTTGTTTGTTTGTTTTTGAGACGGAGTCTTGCTCTGTTGCCCAGGCTGGAGTGCAGTGGCGCGATCTCGATCTCAGCGCACTGCAAGCTCCGCCTCCCGGGTTTGCGCCTCAGCCTCCAGCTGGGACTACAGGTGCCTGCCACCATGTCCAGCTAATTTTTTTTTTTTTAAATATTTTTAGTAGAGACAGCGTTTCACCGTGTTAGCCAGGATAGTCTCAATCTCCTGACCTTGTGATCTGCCTGCCTCGGCCTCCCAAAATGCTGGGATTACAGGTGTGAGTCACCGCGCCTGGCCTATATATATATATATATATTAGTTCTTTAAAAAACAAAACAAAACTGTGTTTACTAATGTGCCAGGCATGATTCCAGAGGATGTATTTATTTTTTCTTAGAGATTCTCCCAGACATCATCTTGTTATCTGACAGCTAATTAATACTTGGTTGATTGTCATGATAGGCTGTGTGAACAAAACTCAGTTCTGTAATTTCAATGTATTTTCTCTACCCTATCCTTCCAACCTCACCTCCTCTTAACCAGTCAAGCTGAACTACCCCTCAATCATCCATTGTGCTTTTGCATCTCCCTGCTGTCCACCTTGGATGTCCTAATAATATTCAATAATTAGATATCTGCCTAATGAAGGCAGACTCCAAAATGTATATATAGCAACACTTTGGCCTAATGTCCTCCCTATCTATGGTATGCATATTCTAACTAAACTAATATTTTAAGGTCAGACTCAAAAATCATCTACCTCACAAAGTCTCTTCTGACAACCCTTCCTCCTTCCCCTAAGCCAAACATTATTGCTCCTTCCTAACAGTCCGTTAATATTACCTTTTGACATTTACTATATATATATATCATATAATGATTTGTATATTTCATTATCCCAATCTATTAGGCTCTAAGATCTTGGAATGCTGGGTCATTACTTCTCATGCCTTTTAGCTTCACACCTAAGGATGATAATAATGATGATGATGTTGATGAGGTAGCGGCTAATTTTTAATGGGAGTTTTACTGTGAACTTGGCATACTGTTAAATGCTACTTATCTCATTTAATTTTCACCATTCTATTAAGTACTATTATTATTGCCATATTATAGATGAGAAACAGGCTCAGAGAAATTAACTGGCTCAAGTTCACAGCTGTTAAGTAGAAGAGATCAGTCCTGTATTTTTTTTTTGTTTTTTTTGAGACAGTGTCTCACTCTGTTGCTCAAGCTGGAATGCAATGGCACCATCTCAGCTAACTGCAACCTCCGCCTCCTGGGTTCAAGTGATTCTCCTGCCGCAGCCTCCCGAGTAGCTGGGACTACAGGCAGGTGCCACCACACTGGGCTAATTTTTGTATTTTTAGAAGAGACAGGGTTTCACCACGTTGGCCAGGTTGGTCTCGAACCCCTGACCTCAGGTAATCCAGCCACCTCGGCCTCCCAAAGTGCTGGGATTACAAGACTGAGCCACTGTGCCCGGCCGCTTTGTATATCTTTTATTATATTCATTCCCAGGCATCTTCTATTTTGTGGTTGTAAATGGCACCTTTAATTTGTTTCATTTTTTTGGCTTTTAAACAGAAATACAAGTGATTTTTGTAAAATTTTTCGATTCTAGTCTTATTTTTATTTTTTAAATGAGAATATTTGAAATTTTACCATGCATATGTAACGAAGTTCAAAGTTTATGAATATTTTTACATGTGTCCTGAAAATATAAGGCCCTTAGAATACTTTAACTCTGACCACTCCCCTCCTAACTTCCAATAACAAAGCAAAATAGGAAGAAGGCGTTAGTTCTTTTACTTAAAATGAACTCTCCTTCCAAATTAGATATTGTTATTATTATTTTTAATCTAAATTTAAAATGTAAATCTTATTTTTTTTTAGATTTAGTAATTTCTTGTTCAGTTTTCATTTTTGTATCTTCTATCTTCCTTCTGGAGTCATTTTCCTCCATTCTGAAGTACTTCTTTTAAAAAACCCCTTTAGTAAAAATCTACAGATGGCAATGTCCTAGTTTTTATTTATCTGAAAATGTTGTCTTGCTCTTGTTATTGAAAGACACATTATTGAGAAGACAATGCTAGGGTGGTAGTTATTTTCCCTTAAAACTGGAATACTATTTACTGTCTTGTGGCTTCAATTCTTGTTGAGATGCCTACTTTCAATCTAATTTGCCATCTGTTGACAGGTGATGTGTCTTCTATCTCTGACAGCTTTTATTGGCTTTGGTGTTCTGTAGTTTCACTATAAGGTGTCTAGATGTGAAACTTTGTATTTATTTTGCTTGGTCTATGTTGTGTCTCTATGGATTTATGTCTTTTGGCAGACTTGGAAAATTCTCAGATATTATCTATTCAAATTACTACTCCTCTAACTTGTCATTCTGGAAGTCTAATTTGATGTCTTTTTGGTCTGCTTTTTGTATCCTACATGTCCCAACACCTCTCTTGTGTGCTCCACCTTATTTTCTCTCTCTGTTGCATTCTGCATAATTCCTTCAGATATATTTTCCAATTCACTAATTGTCTCTTCAGCTTTCTCAGATCTGCTTTTAAATTCATTCCTCCAGATTTTAATTTCAAAAAGTTCTGTGTGGTTCCTTATGGACATTTTAATAGTCTTATATTGCTTGATCATTTAAAAGCTCCACTTTCATTTTCTGTATACATTATATACAATTCTTATTTTTATTCTACATTGATAATGACAGAATCTGAAAACCTTGTGAAGTAAAAATGTGTTATTTGCTGTTTGAGTTGACTCTCATTTATGGTCATATTTTTTTTTTCACTGTATGTTTGGTAAATCTTTTTAATTAGCTCATATTTTGTTGAACTTAATGTATAGGAATCCAGAGAGCCTAATTTAGGGATGCTTTCCTCCAGAAGAAAATTTGTTTAGTTCTGGAAGCCAATAGGCATGACTTACCTAGAACTATTTTAACCCACTTCAAGTGTACTGGCTAAATAGAAGAGTTTCAACTTTAGCTATCCTATTGCATGTGAGTGTGTGCACATGTAAGCTTGTGTACAAATGCATATGTGGGCACATATGCAAGTGTGCATGTACTCCTGCATTTTAGATTCCTGATTGCAGTGCTGGTGGTTAAATTTGGTCCCTGAACATCTTGGGCTTTCTTGTACACTTATAAATCACTGCTCTCTATTCTAATTTCAACCCCACTGCTTCCCTCTTTCTCTTTTTGGAGATTTTCCTTATTTTCTTAATAATCCTTAAGTGCATTAAATAATATGTTTAAACTTTTATCTAATATCCATTAATATCAGATCACTTATTTCCAACAGCCTCCTAGGTTGAGAACTTTATGCTTAATCGTCTCATTTTGCAGGTGGAAAATGTCTGCCTCAGATACAGGTAAAATCCAAATATGGCCCATGAAGAGCCTAAATATGATTTAGCTCTCATCTCTGCCTCTAGGCGCATTCCTAGCACACTCTACTTCACTCCCTGTGCACCTCACTGTCTCAGTGTGCCATACTCCTTCCTAGCCTAGGGCCTTTGCTTTGGCTCTTTCTTCTGCTTAGTGGGCTATTCCCATCTCCCACCCTTCCCCATGCCCTTTGCCTACTTAATTCTTACTTATCTTTCAGATCACATTTTAAATGTCACTTATTTAGGGAAGTTTCCCAGACTCCCTCAGACAAAGATCAAGATCCCCTATTACACACTTTAACAGCCCTCTGGACTTTCCATCAATCCAATTAATATGGCTTAAAATTTATATATTTTAATGTCTATTTTCATTATTAGGCTGTAAAGCCCATGAGGGCCAGGGAGGTCTGTTTTGTTTACCACTGACTCATCTGTACCTAAAAAGTGTCTGCCACATAATAGGGCCTCAAAGTATGTGTTAAATAAACAAACAACCTCATTGTTGTGACTCATCCAAACAAAAAGAGATGTGTTCTCTAGAAAAAGTTAAAGTGAAGACTCCCTTGACAATATCCATCAGGACCTGAGGTGTAAGAGAACTATTCCGAAATATTAATTTATGTCACTTTTCTGCTGCCATCTGTTTTCCAGATGGAAATCTCTCCATCTATAGTATCTCAGAAAAACCTTGCCCTTGCTAAACTACTGTGACAGTTTATTCTTGCAAATAATTTTTCCTTTAAGATGTTCAATAAACTTCACATCTAATGCTAATATATATCTTCCAGAAAGTCAATATCATGGACTGCCACATAGTCTTATTGGAAATCCTTAACCCATTGCCAATACAAATGTTAGATACTGATGGATTTTTAGTTTTTTTTTTTCAGCTAATAATTTCAACAGAGATCCATTTGCCACATATATTGGAAATCTGAATTCCATTATCTGTGTACTCCATCCCTTTCCTGGATTGATCCATCAATATGATTCTATTTAAAAGCTACTTTCCTATGCTGGTGGTGTGCTTATGAAAAAAGAAAAAAAAAAAACCACACACTTTGTGTCCCTATTCTCATCCGTGAAACTGACCTTGCTTTCTGCTGAGAGCCTTACTGTCACAGATCTCTCAAGATTTTCAGTGTTGTAATTTCTTTCATAATTGTGCCTTGTGACGAATATCTGACAATAGCCTCTTGGATTAACCTGACTTCACAAACTGACCAGGCCCATAAAATCTAACCTGACTTCACAAACTGACCAGGGCCATAAAATCTCCACAAGTCCTTCAAGATGCCCAACTGTCTCAATGTCTACCTGTCCATTAAAATATACAGGAGCTCTTTCTGATAATCTATAGTTATCTAGATACAGAAAAGAAACCCCCTTCAAAGCTTCTTCTTTTATTTTTTCGAGAATCCCTTTTAAAGATAATTTCTTGTAAGAGACTAAGTTGGTGAGCCAACCACCAAGCACGATGAAGCCATGGGTGGTCTCTTTCTTTTTCCTATAAACTTATGGTAAGCCACAAAAGAGTGAACCAAATTATTAACCGCTGCTGTCTACACTTTCTCCCCCTCAAGTGTAGTAAGGTCTCATTCTATTCTTAAAAAAATAAAAGCACCACCTTAAGTGACAAGGGCATGAGTAAACAAAACGTTGTAAAGAAGTACTTCAACATTTGATAATGCCAGATGCCTGACGCTCTTGTACCCTTACAAGGCCTAAAGAAAAATTGCTTCTCAAGACTCAAGACCAAGCATGGCACAGGTACAAATGAGGGTTACCTATAATTCCCTTCTTTAACTAATGAACTCAGGGGTTAACTGAGCACATTTCCATTAGTACCATCAACTTATTGGAACCTATGTACATTAGTTCCTCTAAAACCCATTTCCCTTTGTAAAAAGTTGAAAAAAATATGAACATATTTTCACCAAATGAAACATGGATTTCTAGAGAAAGCTGAATGGGAAAAATGGAAGAAAAAAAAGGAACAGCAAGAACAAAAAAATGGTTAACAGGAGGCTGATGTGTTTCCAAGCACAGCAATATGAGCTTAATTGAGGCTGACGCATGACAGACTCGCATGTACAGTATCGCCCAAGCTCCGACTGAAGCTGCTGACAGAGGGTAAATGGTGCACGGCAGCAGGGCTTGCCCTGGCCTGGCATGGCAATGAAGTGCACTGAGCCTGTCAGGAGATAGCATGAGGGCTAATGAAGGGCAGCCCTTGTTTTTAAAATTCTTCTCACTTAGTTTTGGATCAGACTCTACACCATGAAGCCTTCTCAACCTTTTAGTGCTCAGTTAAGGATATGTGACACTTATTTAAAAATTAATGCATTCTAATCAATTTAAAGTTAGGCAGTGAAGACTGCAAAAGAGGGGATACAAAACGAGAAAAAGGCAGAAGGAGAAGAGAAAAAAAGAAGCTGAGAGAGAGTGAGCTCTACCGAGAGGGAAGAAGGTGAAAGGCATAAAAGCATAGGAATTACCTGAGTGTTTTTGGACATCTTTGTATAAAGAATTTTGTAAAGATAGCCATACCAACATAAGAAGTGGGGGGAAACGAAATATATTCTTTATATATTCTTCCAGTAGTATAAAAATTCTAGGAGCCGAAATGTGAAAAGACAAATGCAGCAAAAGAAAAACATTAACCTTCATGAAAGATGCACAACTGTAACTTCTAAAAAAGACCAACTAAAAAAGACCAACTTTTTCAGCAACTACAAGACTGTTATTAAATAGTATATTGAATGGTATAAAATAGTATATCCCATTATTAAAACATCCCCTTCATTTCTCCATTGGGCAAAGTCTTCCAAAATGACTGGATATGTGTACTGAACACGTGCTTTATTAGAAGGAAAGAGTAATATTTATTCGTTCTGTTGAATAAGTATTAACATTGAGAAAATCAGTATCATTTTTTTAAAAACAGCCATTATCTATAAACCAGAAAGAAGAAAACAGTCTGTTTCCTACCTCACAGCCACATTTGTAAAATATTCAGGTTATATGCAAAATAAATGGCAAACATTGAGAATTGACTAGGTGTCCAAACAAGCAAGCATAGATATATATTCTGTTTTATTTTTCTCTATTGTCAAGATAGGAAAGTGCTTCATTATAACTTTTATTTACATGTTTTAGGTATGCGAAAAATCACAAGAAATCCATTTTTTTTTTTTGAGACGGAGTCTCGCTCTGTCGCCCAGGCTGGAGTGCAGTGGCCGGATCTCAGCTCACTGCAAGCTCTGCCTCCCGGGTTTACGCCATTCTCCTGCCTCAGCCTCCTGTGTAGCTGGGAGAAATCCATACTTTATAGATTATTATCTACAAAGCCTTCTTTGAAAAGGTGCTTGTGGGTTGGGCATGGTGGCTCATGCCTATAATCCCAGTGCCTTCGGAGGCTGAGGCAGGAGGATTTCTTCAGGCTGGGAGTTCCAGACCAACCTGGGCAACACAGTGAGACCCCTATCTCTACAAAAAATTTAAAACATTGGCTGGATGTGGTGGCATGTACCTGAAGTTCTAGCTAACCAGGAGGCTGAGGTGGGAGGATCATCACTTGAGTGCAGGAGTTTAAAGTTACAGTGAGTTATGATCATGCTATTGCACTCCAGCTAGGGTGACAGAGTGAGCGAGACCCTGTCTCTTAAAACAAAACAAAAAGATGCTTGTCATTTTATTATAGTATGACTAGTGGGAAGCAAGAAAAAAATCACTCTAGGTTATACAAATGTATATATGATGACCAAAATTTAACTTAGACCGAAAACTGTTGTTCTAGCTTCTACCAATCTTAATTAAAACCGTGTTTTCCTTTCTAGACCTCTCTAGGACAAATGACTATCTGACCAGATTGGGTACCTGATTGATAACAGATAGATAACATTTTTAGTCACATGAAAATCCTGATACCTCAGTTTTCAAATTTATGATAAAATGGCTTTTTAATTTTTAAAATAATTACCTTTCTCACCAAATGGGCTTTACCAAAGATGACTATTTTGTCAGATTTTACAATGAGCATAACTCACTTTTGCTTCTTCTTTTCGTTCTAGATTTGGTTTTTATATGCCAAAAATATAAATTTAGGGTACTGACAATAAAAATTAATTATTTTCTATGGCATAATCTTGATGACCTCTAAGAAACTCAACAAGTTTCCCACTGAACCTCATCCTCATTCTTACCATGTACACTGAGAAAGGTCATCATACACAAATACATTTTACACAGGTGATCACAATAATATATTGCCAAATTACTAGGGAGCTTTTAAGGAACTACCGTATTGGAAGCATGGACAATCAATCAGAACTTCTAATCCTTCTAATGCTTCCAAAAGTCCTTCCAAGTTACTTGCTAAACCGCGTGACGATGAAAACAATGAAAAACAATGGCAACAAAAAGCATAGACAATCAAGCTCAACAGATAATACATTTTATTATGTTCTACCTATGTCCGATAAGAGAAGAAATCTTATTTACAAGTCATCTCTAGAACCACTGGACTTTGCCAATGCAAGTAACATTACTCCATTGTCATTTCTTTTTAAAGATTATTAGTATTTGTCAATGTCACCATGCTGGGACAGCTCTCATTACAAATGGCTGAGATTAAAAGTAGCTCCAGGTTTCTTTACAGTGAGCATAAGAAAATTTGGTATTAAGAAAGCAGCAAAAATCTGCCTGACAACAACTGACAGACATTTTCATTTCATGTGTTAGACAGTCCACACAGTCTAGATCCATCCTAAAGTTCAGAGGGAAAGCAATTCTTAAATAGGTATTTTGTCCTAAGTTCTGAGTAATAAGTTATCAAAGTAAAACAAAAGAAATGTACACAGATTTATTTTTTCTTTTGGTAAAATTATTTTATTCATTAGGTCATAATATTAGAGTCAATTGTCTAAAAGAAATTTGGGGAGGAGATAAAAATCAGACTGGATGATGATTTCAAAGATCCTTTCCAAATCAAAGATTCTTTGACTTTATGCCACATTTTGCTTGGTGTTTTGGTTTGGGAAATGCCTCTGAAAGGAAAATGAGATTACAAGGCTCAAGAGATTATTGATTTTGGGTGCTTTTACCTACGGCAACAACAGCTCATCATTGGCTTCTTTGAAGCTCTTAGAGACACTCCTGGGGCCACCCATGTTTTCCACAGGCTTTGCCACAGCGTGGTCCTAAATGGATCAACTTGAAAAATCTTGAGGAAAAAAAAAAAAAGACTGGAAAAGTATATACTTTTTATGACTCCCCCTGAACACTGAAGATGATTTTAACCGGAATAAGGCCAATTAAATGCACCTCTTTTTTTTTTTCTTTTCTTGTCCTGTGTGTTTTGTTTACCATACTGTTTTTCTTTTCCTGTGTGTTTACCACAGTTTTTCTGCAAATATTATACTTAAAAGCCAGGGTGCAGTCTTTGAAAATGCCTAGGAATAAATTGCCATTATTTTGTGATAATACGACTAAAACTTCCCTATCTTTTTAAAAATGAGATTTAGAGTACCACTCTCGATGAAACAATTTGCCTAAGGGCCATGGGGACTTCAGCAGCAAACCCCTTTCCACATGGATTTGGGACCGCTGCTCCATGAGGCACCACTGAATCTGGCACACAAAACCCAGGACATTTAATTCACCAACGTGATTTCATTTTTTTTTAATTGAGGGGGTAATAATATGTCAGGGAGGGATGCATACTGGATAAATGCTTAAAATAACTTTATGATGACAAAGTATTCAGAAGAAAGACTTTAAAAACTAGAATGTTTCTAAAACAAGCATGGCTTCTACGCAGAAATAAGGTAATATAATTACATTATAAAAATCTACCATATCATTCATGTATCCATTCAACATTTATTGTCTTCTACTGTACTCAAAGGACTAGACTCAAGAAGAGGACTTTGAAAATTAATAAGATCTGATCCCTGTCCTCACAGAGTTTATACTCAAATTATTCCCCCATCCTTTTCATCATTACTACAAACGTAATTACTTTTAAAGTTATTTTTAACTACCCCCAAAGAAGTTTTTCATATTTTTAATGATCTTGTTCCAAAGCTAAGACTACCTTCATTAATATAACCATCTTAAATGTTTGTTCAATATTACTTGCTTCCTTTTCTTATAATGAGTTCTTATTTTAACGAATTCTCCTTCAAAGAGCAACAACACAGCTCATCACCTAATCCCTCCCCACAGCATATGCCCAGCTTTTTGGTAGGATTAGGCAGCACAGTATAACAGGAACTTCTTAAAACATACTGACATAGAAATAAAATAAGATTCGCCAAATTCTTATCGTAACCATATATCCCACCAAAAAATAATCATCATTTTCCAATGATATCAAAAAATAATTATTTTCCAATGATATCACATCATTGGAAAATGATAATTATTTCTATAGATTTTGATTTCCAACTTCATTTTTACTAGTATACATTTTGTTAAAATGATTTTTAAAGTACAAATATTTGACTGAAGATATTGTCACTGCAAAAGCTGCTACATCTCATGATAGCTATAGGAACAGACACATGCTAATTAAGATGCTAAAGAAGTGAAAAAGCATCCTGATCATTTAACATCAGTTTCAAGCAATATGGAAAGAGTAGAATAAGAAACAAGAGATGTTGAAGATGTTATTTTCCTGACCAAGAAAGGTCAGACATAGTGCATCAGAATGCTGCATCTTAAGAAAATCATTACTTTAACTGCTGAAATTCCAGTGAATAGAATTGTTTTCAAATATTAAAATCTCTGTGGTAGGCTCTGACCTCAGAATAACAAGAAAATGACAGGCACTTATTTTTCCACATATAAAAATGACCCTATCGTAAGGTCATCATATAAAAGGCCTATGTCCCCTTCATGAAATAAATAATTATACCAGTGATTCGATATATTTGCCAGCATGTCTACATGTGGTTTAAGTGGTTGTTTCAATGACTTAAATATAGAAAAGAAATAATACCTACAAACTTTAAAAACTATAGTCCAAGTGGCCCATAAGCTTTGTGTATCATTTTTCCTTGGCAAATTATTTGTACAGCTTCATCAAGAACCCCATAAATGTTCTTTTTAATCACATTTGGCACTTTACTCATCACATCAGGCATATGCTGTTTTACATATTAAACTGTTGGTTATATATATATATGTAATATTATATTACATATATATAAAAAACAGCATTGTAAATGATATAGAAGTCTTGTCTAATTCTACTGGGTGTCTTTAAGAAATTCTAAAAGGGTTAAAGTAAAATTTTTCAAAGGAGGAAGCTGTAGCATGAGTGTTTGTATCACAGTAAGGGTTTACAGTAGAGTTTTGTGGTAGCCAGCCCTCAAGATGGCCCCCAATACCTCTTGGGAGCAGACACCCTTATGTAGTCCCTCCCATGTTGGTCTATGTGATCAAAAGAATACTGCGGAAGTGATGAGGTGTCAATTCCAAGGTTAGGTTATAAAAGATGCCAAGGCTTTTGTCTTGGCTATTCTCACCTACGCTCTCTCTTAGAGATGCCAGCTGCCATGTTGTGAGAACACTCACTCATGGAGAGGCTCATGTGAATACTCGCCTATGAAGAAGCCCAAGGGATGGAATAAAAGCACAAGGCCTCCAGACAGCAGCCATTTGAGTCAGGTTAGAAACAGATTTTCCAGCCCCAGTCAAGTGTTCGGATGCCTACAGCCCCAACCTACAATTAATTATAACCTCATGAGAGACTGAGTCAGAACCATCCAGCTATGCCACGGAGGAATCCCTGACCCAGTGAAATTGTGTCATAACGAATGCTTATTATTTCAGTTTGGAGTAATTTCTTACATAACAAAGGACAAGTAATGGAAGTGGGGCAGTAGGATAGTTTTCCATTCAGAAAATCTTTCCTACTTTCCCATTTTAGGCCAGGCACTGTGCTAGGCACTGAGGACACTGTGATCAATAAGACAGAGTCAGTCTCTGCTCCTGGAGCTGTTGGTGTACAGGGGGTGCAGCGCAGTGAACAATTACAATATGATGTCTTAAGTGCTATAACAGGGGACATACACCTGCTCTGCAATCTTGGCTCACCTCCTGCCTAGATGGTCTTGGACAGGCCACTCAATCTCTCTGTGACTTAGCTTTCTTTTCTTTTTTTTTTTAAGACGGAGTCTTGCTCTGTTGGACAGGCTGGAGTTCAGTGGAGCAATTCAGCTCACTGCAACCTCTGCCTCCCGGGTTCAAGCAATTCTCCTGCCTCAGCCTCCTGAATAGTTGGATTATGGATGCCCACCACCACGCCCAGCTAATTTTTGTATTTTTAGTAGAGACAGGGTTTCACCATGTTGGCCAGGCTAGTCTCGAACTCCTGACCTCAGGTCATCCACCCACCTCCGCCTCCCAAAGTGCTGGGATTACAGGAGTGAGCCACCAGGCCCGGCCAACTTAGCTTTCTTATATTTAAAATGTGAACAGTAACACTTACCTCTTGGGTTGCTGTAAGGATGAGAAATAATATATGTAAAGCACTTGACATAAAGTTGGTGTTTAATATTACGTGGTAGCTGTTGCCACTAGGACTGGGTTCTTTAAAAACAGGAAGCTAATTTTATTGTGAAAACTAGTATTTCATTTTAATTGCATAAAGGACAAAATTTAACAAGGAAACAGAAAAGTGAGTCTTCCCTCTAGTTCTTTTCCCATTCTCATCTTAGCCATCAGTCACCAATAAAACAAATGTAAGTGTCTGTTCAAGTGTCATTAACTAGTGGGCAGCTGGGCCATGGTCCTAGACATGTAATATGAAGAAAGTATTAGAAGTAACTGAAAAAAAGAGTAACAAATATATAGGTATTTACTGGGGCCCAGCTGTGCGCAAGGCAAATGAGAAAGTTGTGATAGGGGGATGTAGACATTAATTCTTGTCCTCACACAGCTCATAACTGTCTTACGGTGACTTGCCCTACTTCCTGGAAATAATGAGGAAAAGCACCAGTAAGTGACAAATGAGTGGTAAAGGATGCTGGTTATGGAATTCGGGGGAGCAGCAGCACACATGGTGCGGGCAGGAAGACTTGATGCTCAAGCTGGCGAGAGTTAGATCAGAATAGCACGTAATGGCCGGGCGCGGTGGCTCACGTCTGTAATCTCCGCTCTTTGGGAGGCCGAAGTGGGCGGATCACCTGAGGTTGGGAGTTCGAGACCAGCCTGACCAACATGGAGAAACCCCATCTCTACTAAAAATACAAAATTAGCCAGGGGTGGTGGCATGCACCTGTAATCCCAGCTACTCAGGAAGGCTGAGGCAAGAGAATTGCTTGAACCCAGGAGGCGGAGGTTGTGTTGAGCCGAGACTGCGCCATTGCACTCCAGTCTGGCCAACAAGAGCAAAACTCTGTCTCAAAAAAAAAAAAAAAAAAAAAAGACTAGCACACAATGGCCTAAAGACTACATGTGGCCAACAGAAGAGTTTTGACTCACACAGTGCCTTAAAAATTGGATACTTTAACAAGAACATACTAATTTCCAGCTTTGCATGAAAAGTTGGAGGGTACGATAACTTAAGGTGCACCCTCCACCACAGCTGTCCTTTCTAGGGACAAGGTGTGTGCTAATTCCCATACCCCTGTGTTCCACCCCTGGCCTATTTTACTCATATTCTTTCCCTGTAAGGCCCTTCTAAGCCATCATTATAGTGGAGGTGAGAATGACATGGAGCTGCAAGCACAGGCTGGATGTGGGTAGGTAGGTAGTGGCCTTAGCAGGGAAATGCCTACTGTCTTTCACTCCATCTGTCTTACACAGGTCATTTCCTGCTTGTCCCCAGATATATGAGTTACAGACTCCTGAGGCAGAGACAGGGAGCGGTGATCCGCCAGTGTGCACAGAGCCGTCTCTGGAGTTAGGCGAATCCATGCAATTGAAAGCAGCACAAGTGGGTACTTGCTCAGAAGCAGCTAAGGTTGTAGTGGAAAAACAGTGAAGCTATGAGCCTGTCCTTTTATTTACTCCCTCCCTGGAAAAGTAAAAGGAACCAACTTTCCTTTCTGCCTCTACCTCGTAGGTGACTTGTTGGTTCTTCTGTAAATTTCTTTCCCTCTCAACGCTGTTCCTACAGTGCAGTGTGGTTCCACTTCCCCAGATAAATATGTCAGGGGTGAAAGGAAGGCAAGGGGACACTACATAGATTGTTCTACCTCTTTCAATCCCAGGAGCCAGGCCTGGGTTTGTCACACTCCTGGACGAGGTCGCCTGGAAGGGGCAAAACCTGTGGAGACTGAGCCGAGTGTGGGGGAAGATCAGGATGGAAAGTCTGGTTTGGCTACCTTGTGGGGGTCAGGGACATAACAGAAACCAAAAATAACCTCTCTGTGGGGAAAAAGGTTATAATGTTCACTGAAAGGAATTCTATGTTGACTTTTAAATTTTTCCTGCACAAATTTTCAAAAGAGGCCTATATAAGAGATGTAGAATATTCAGAGATAGATGTACACAATTATATAAACATAATGCTCACTATGACACATTTGATTACCCTATTCTAAATAAGAGTACTACTTAATTTACCTAAGTGAGTAAAACTGTACCTCAGTGATCACCACTGTATACTAAGAAACATTAATTAGACAAAGTGCCATTAATTAGACAAAGTTGCCAGATCATAAAACAAACATGAAGAATCAGAAATTTAATGTTTTATATCTCTTTTGGCTTTTAACCTTCATACAGTATTTTCTTCTCATTTGTTCCTTTGTTTTCTAGTAATAGACTCGTATACAGGAATATGCCCAAACAGTTCCATGAAAAAGAGGTGATGTGTAGAACCAGAGATACATCTGGTTGTGTGGAAGCAAAATCATTAGCAGTTTATGAGTGTATAGGAGTTGCAAGTTATTTGAAGAACACTTAAAGGCATGTCCATGAGCTTGTGGGCAGGCAAACATATGTGCACACTATGCAACCCTTTTAAGCAGAATGTTAGAGTTTCTCTTTTCTTGAACGTTCCAATTTATCACGCCAATGGTCACAGGCAATTCCCAATTGCAGAAATACCACATCTGGGGGAATGTTTGCAAGAACCTCTGCAAAGAAAGGGCTTATGATCAAATAAATCCAGGAGCACTGCCCTAGTTCCATATTATCCCACATACCACAGCATTTCTGTTACGAGGGCCCATAAGAATAATGCTCAAAACTTGGGGTGAATGAAAGCCGTGCTTTTCCAAACCAGTTGGTATATTTTATCTTTTGGAAACTTTGGCTCTTACAACTGATCACATGTTCCTCTTTGGCCAGTAGGATATTCAGAGGCAAATTTATAACCCATTTCTAATGAATGAATAGGGCCTTAGAGAATGCATTTCTGACTAACTTTACTTAGTTTTTGTTATCTTTGCCTTTGCCCTGATTTTATCATATACTTATTTTAATCCTAGTATATCTCAGATTTTTCGTAGAAACAAGAGAATGCAAAAATGGAAAGGTGGAGAGTGAGTTAGAGAGGGGGAAGAAAGAGAAGAATGGGATAGACAAACAAGGACATAATCATAATTTATTGTGCACCTACTTTGTGTTAGGTGTTGTAATTCTTTACACATATGAACTTTAACCATTTACATGAATCTTCCTAATCATCTATGAAGTTGTTACAAGCTCCATTTTATAAGTGGGGAAAATGAAGCATAAAGAGGTTAGATAAGGTACCCAAACTAACACAGCTAGTTGGTGGAGGCAGTGCTGAAATGTAAAGCCAGGCAGTCTGGCTCCAGAACACCCACTAAGCAAAATTAATAAAATAGCTCATAGCATTTGGCCTCCACTGTCTACTGGGTCACTCGTATCCCCACTCTCTGTTAACCCTCAAACCAAAAGAAAAAAAATGAATTTATTTCTTAAGCATGTGAATCTGGCACTGACAGCCTCAAATCTAAAAGACAGCACACTGGACACAGGAAAATGCTCAGGGGGAAACAGTGAATCAGGTGGGCTTAACTTAATTGCTTTCTAAGGGGGATGAGCTCACGAAGGTTTTGTTATTGTTACTGGGTGCTGTCATCTACCAAGAGTAACTGCTTTTCTCCTTTACAGGTAACCAGGCACACAGCCAGGCCTTGTATGTTTGGGCGGGGTGGGGGATGGGGAAGGCATTGGGAGGGAGTGGGTTGCTAAGGTGAATGATGGGAAGCTATTCTTTCTTGTCATTCATTGAGCTGGTCTTGGGATGTAATGCCCCTTTTGACTATCTAAGAGCATCTATGAGCATACCGTACAAAGGGAAGAAATTTTGGAAATTCCTAGGACGTATTTTGAGATCCAAAGTGTGAAGCACTCAGTTTGAAGTAAAACAGTATTTAGTTCCTCTGAGGGAAAAAACCTATTGGGAAAAATCATGACAACTAAGGAAATCACTACTACTATTGAAATGGTTAAAAACCAAACAAACAAAACATAAAACAAAATTAAATTAAATAATGACTTTTCTACTCAGGAAAAAAAAGGCAATGAATGTTATTGAAAAATTAAAATCCTTCCTACCTCTGCTATACATCAATGGTCAAGAGCGGCCCCCCACACCCTTAGGATCAAAAGACTTCTATGGGACAAGTCTTCCTTGAAGGCTTTATGATACAGAGAACAGGCTCTTATCTCAACACATTGTCAACAAGCCCCCCGTTAGCAGTGTCCAACTTCATTTGGGTTTAGCTTGTTATACTCATGCTTGCAATTCAATGCCACATGGCGCAAATCAACTTCAACAAGTCAGTTCCCCCTGATATGGCTCAGTTATTCAGCCAGCATGGCAATACAACTTAGACAAAAGATATAATGAATTACCAGAAGCCTGAAGATAACCCACTCCATGAATCTCCACAAATCATTTATGAATTCAAAATAAAGTATTATTAACAATAAACACTTCTGACCACAGATAACTAGGTGACATAGAAAATGTTTCAATCATGGACTGGGTTTTAAAAAAATTAAGCAGCACATCTGCTTTAGCAGGCTATTTGAACAATAGTTTCAAGTAGTTCTATGTGACCAAATGCTTTTAAAAAATTGATCTATAAAGATGTTTCTCTAAAGCTTAGGCTATCATAAAAAAATCATCCAAATAAGTGTTTACAAAATTAAAATAGATATTGATGTGAACCAGCTTGAACTCTGCTGTTTTACTGTTTGACATTTTGACCACAATTTCCCAGTGTATGCATCCTTTATAAACATGTTAGTAGCTGCTTCCTAAAGGCTGCCTGATAGTAAAGACTTATAATTCTAAGTCCATCACAATGTCTTATAAATCCATTAGCACCAATACTTGTATATTAAAAACATAATCGATTGTGGCTTCACATTAATTGAGGCATTTCAGAATTTGCTATCAAAAGGCATCAAAACTATTTTAGAGTTTAAGAGGTTTAGATAAACATTTCAAAATTAAGGATCAGTCTGAAAGAAAGCTTTGATAAGTCTCTATCTTAATTTTCTGAGCTAGTATTATTTAAGCCCTGGACTGCCTTAGCTGAATTTCATCTAACTCTTGCATATCAATTGCTCATTTTCAGCAATATCCCGGGTATGCCCCTTGCCATTTGTGGACCTGCCTAAGCAAAAGATTTGATAAAAAAATTTTTTATTCGCTCAATGAACAGTAAGTCCCAGGCACTGAGCAAGCAAGGTTGAGGTCAAAGGGTGAATAAAATCTAGCCCCTGCTATAATTATTCTTAATTAGGAAAGGAATATGTTAGAATTAATGATTTAATTTTCACTTTTGACATTTCTATTGCTCATGTTAACTTTAGAAATGCTCACATTAAAAAGTGCATTCTATAAATGGTTATTTAGAGCAACTGTCATGTAAGGAACTAATGCCTGCATGTTTCAGCTCTTCTCATTTTTAATGGCCATCAACCCCAGCACCTAGAAGAATATGGCTCATACGCCAGTCACATGTTTTCTTAAGAATTCATGGAAATGCATTGTCTTTATCTGTCTTTGAATAGTCCCAGACTACTAAAGGACGCTAGTTGTAATCATTCATGCTCCATCAAAATCTAAATCCAATTTCAGATGTGTTTATTTAATTTCCCAATGCCCTTCAGAAAAATTACTCCTAAGAAGGATAAGACATGGACCATTCTCATTAACTAATAGCGATACCTCACAGCACATGGCATCCCCCATCCCCTTGCCTTACTAATAAATAGCAATATCTGATACAGAGAATCTTTGTTTCATGACGGAATGAGATGAATTCGTATTCCTCATCAGTTTAAAGGCCAAGGGTTTTACTGGCCAGTCATGCTTATGAACACAAACAGGACAAACCTGCTTCCTAGGACGAGGCATGGAACAACTAAGCAAAGTGACTGCATACCATAGTAAATAAAGAGAGTCGACAAGGCATTGGCGCCTGGTTGGCACCAAATTAATTGGACCGGACACATTTACAAAAGATTCCCCATAGAAATAGTTGTTTAAATAAATACATTTTAAAAAACAGTAAATAATTGATGAGTCAGAATTTTAGCTGAGAACCTTCTGAATATTAGCAAAATTGTTTAGGCATAGCAGATATGCCAACTAGTTTTTATTGAACTTCAATATTTACTGTCATTGGGGTAATATTGACTCTAGTTTCTCTGTGGTCAATATTTTTCTTTAGAAAAGCATCTTGGACTCTTCTGCCTCTGTACCTTTGTTTAAGCAGTTCCTTTCACCCAGAATGCCTTTTCCTTAAGTCTCACATATCAAAATGCTACTCATTGTCCAAAATGCCGCACAAAGATGCCCTCTCCCACTCCCCACAATGAAGGTCTCCCTAATGCTAGCAACTGGATGTAGTGCTCCCTTCTCTGAATCCCCATAAAACTATCCTTGCAACATGATTACAGATGTCAGAGTCTACTACAAGTTACACCTATCAGCCGAACACTGACTGAAATTCATCTCCTTTACTAGATTGTAAATGCCTTGAGGGCAAGCAAGGGATTGCCCTTTCTTCATATTTGCCTATTTTAAAGCCTTAGCACTAGAAGTGCACACAGCAGATGGAATATTGCAAATGCATATCCATGCTTTAAATGGATGTCTGCAAATAACTGTCTTAATGTAATTCACATCAAACATTAATTTTAAACACTTGTAAAAATTCATTCATTTGTGATTTTTTGAACATTCACCTTTTGTCAGGCACCGTTTTAGGAGGCAGAGACACAGTAGAGACAAAACAGACCAGATATCATGGACTTTTCATTCTCGTGGGAGAAAAAGACAATAAACCCATAAATATAGACTATAAGGTTTGTGATAAGTGAAGGGTAAGGTGAAAATGAAAGATGCTATTTTAGACTGGTGGTCAGGAAAGTGCTTTCTGCAGAGGCCACACATGAATGAAGTCAGTGAGCCATGTGCGTATCTGGGAGAAGGAAACAGCAAGTACACAGACCCTGGGGCAAGGGTGTGCTGGGCATTTTAGAGGAGCAAGTAAAGAAGAGTGGTAGAAATTACGGTTGGAGGGAGAAGTGGCCCAATAATGAAAGGCCTTGTGGACCACGATAAAGACTGGATTTTATGCTAAGTATGATGGGAAGTCATCAGACAGTTTTGATCAGAAGATCCTGCATCTGGGTTATGTTTTCAAAGCATCACATTGGCTGCTAATAAGGATAAAAATGACTATAGTAGGGGTACTATGGAAGATGGGAGAGGAATTAGGATGTGGTCACACATCTTTGAGGGAGGGGTGCATTATTCTATACTACACATAGTTTTCAAACATTCCGTTTTTCAGATTGTTTTGTGATGTGGTGGTAAATAACTAAAGTCAGATAGCCCTGAATTTAAAACTTGCTTCATCACACACCAGCTGTGAGCCTACAGACATGGTTCTGAATTTCTCCAAACCCTAGTTTCCAATTCTGTAAAATGAGGATAATAAGTATATCTCTTACACCTAACGAACACATAGCATAATCTATTAAAAAAAATTTACTGAGTTGCCCAGGGCTGGAACATTATTATTTGTTTTGAGCACAGAAAGTCTCTGGTGGGCTGGGCACTGTGGCTCACGCCTGTAGTCCCAGCACTTTGGGAAGCGGAGGCAAGATCATCCTTGAGCCCGAGGGTTTGAGACCAGCCTGGCCAACATAGTGAGACCCTGTCTCAACAAAAAATTTAAAAATTAGCTGGATGGGATGGTATGTGCCTGTAGTCCTGGCTACTCAGGAATTTGAGGCAGGAGAATCGCTTGAACCTAGGAGTTTGAGGTTGTAGTCACGATCGTGCCACTGCACTCCTGCCTGGAAGACAGGGTGAGATTCTGTTAAAAAAAAAAAAAAAGCAAAGCAAAGTAAAGCAAGCAAGGAAAGAAAATCTCTGGTATTGAAGGTTTTCCATGAAGACCTTCTCCTCCAGCGCTTATTGACGGTCCAGTCGTTTGGCATCCACCATGGACTGTTTTGTCCTAATATTTAACTTCTCACATGCAAACGCCCTAGCTATGCTTAAAGATCCAAGAGGGCAGTATCTTCCTTAGGCCCTGGTTCTATTTTAAAATCAATAAAAGCAGGTCTATCCAATTGGCCTGCACCATATCTACCCAACACCACACCCCGGCTGCCTGTTTTTATTGCCTACTATGCTCTTAATTCAATCAGGGCCCTCCCTGTGGGTTACTTCCTACCTTACTCTGGCCTTGCAGATCCTCCAATCCTACTTTGCAAGCTGCTTCTCGTTCGGGCCTTTTGAGGCTTTCAAACATTGGCTTTCCACAGTGGCCCTGGACCTCCGTCTCTCCTTTTTTTTTTTTTTTTTATCAGAGAAGTTTCTGGAAGGTTGACTGTGGGTTCAAACCCTCAAAATACAGTCAAAGACGGACTGGTATGTTTTGGAGAAATGATGAATGGAGGATTGAATGAAAGAAGGAACAGAGCAGACTCTTACTGCAACCTGGCTTCTTGTTATTATTGAGTCAGATATAATGCAGATTGACTCTCTCCTCTCAAAATAAACTTGCTGTACAAAAGCAAAGTCGCAGGAAACCGGATAAGCCCAATTCACATATGAATGCATAGCAGGTCTTTCTTTACACATCAGCATTACCAAGGGGGTCTACCGCACATAGAAAATCAATCATGAGTCCAGGTTATTTAAAAGAAAGGGATCTTTTCCATCTGACACCTAATGGCAGCAGCAATAATACAAAATCAGCTTTAAAAAAAATTGGTCCCCATTGTTCTCCATTATTTGGGTCTTTGATGTATCCTACATTATGAACTATCAAAGCAAGGCAATGCATCCAAGGTAGGGAACGCCACTAATGAAGGAAACATTAAAAGGTTATGCTTTTCCCCCATTACTTTTGTCTTCTTTGCAAATGGTTTTAAAGGTCATTTTAAAAATAGCCTGCAAGGCTACAAAGGCCTCTAAATATTTAAATAACACAATGCAGTTTATTTTTACGTAGTGTTCTAAATGCACATCACAAAATGCTTCACAGAAATGTCAGTCAAAGGCTAAAGAGGAGAGAAAGGTACATTTGGAGACTGAACAGAAGGAAAACAATGGTTCAGAAGGAAAGGAAGGAAAGGAAGAGGTCTTTCAATAAATGGTACATAAACCACTTGCATAAGTGAAAACACAACCATACGCTTTAGATAATTAGAGACTTACGAGTGAAAGGGGTTAAGCTGAAGACAGCCAAAAATCAAGGTGCCCAAGAGTTTACTTCAAGAAAACTGACTCAGAACAGCCTTGGATCTTCAAGTGCTAGTCTCATGTTACTCTGAAGAACGAAGCTAGATAAAACTGCTTTTATTTTTTTGAGCATTTACTATATACCAGGTCCCGTGCTCAGTACTTTCTATGACACCAGGTATCCCTCACAGGTTGTTTCATTTTATTCTGTTTCTGAAGAGACAAGGTCTCACTATGTTGCCCAGGCTGGAGTGCAATGGCTATTCACAGGTGCAATCATAGCTCACTGCAGCCTCAAACTCTTGGGCTCGGGCATAGCTAGGACTATAGGCATGTACCACTGCACCTGGCTTGGTTGAAATTTACTTTGAATGGACAAAGAAAACACAGCCTGGACCGCGTGTGGTCGCTCACGCCTGTAATCCCAGCACTTCGGAGGCCGAGGCAGGCAGATCACCTCTGGTCGAGAGTTCGAGACTAGCCTGACCAACATGGAGAAACCCTGTCTCTACTAAAAATACAACATTTTAGCCGGGTGGGTGGTGGTGCATGCCTATAATTCCAGCTACTAGGGAGGCTGAGGCAGGCAAATCACTTGAACCCAGGAGATGGAGGTGGCGGTGAGCCAAGACTGCGCCATTTGTACTCCAGCCTGGGCAAAAAGAGCGAACAAACAACAAACAAAAAAACAAAACAAACAACAAAAAAACCCCACAGCCCAAAGAGGTTCCAAAAATTCCCAAAGGTCAGAGTAAACGGAAATGTCAGGACTCTCTCCCAGATCTGTTTGATTCTCAAACCTCAAGTTCAAGTTTGCTTCGAAGAATGAGAAGCAGACACCAACCTAATGAGTAAAATACAGAACCATCTGGCATTAGAAGAAAAAATAAGCTTTTTCGGGTCTTATGGTATGGAAGGCTTTCCTGAGCATACATTCAAAGGAAAAACTAAAAAAGAAAGATTTGACTGTATCAAATTTAACATGTCAATACTTCAAGAACAGAAGAAAAAGCTTACCAACAAATTTGAAAAAAGTAAACCACAAACTTGTCACAAAAGGGTTATTTAGAAGAGTTCTTATGTAAATCAGGAAGAAAAACACATCCGCAAAAAACTAACTTTTAATGAAAAAATAAGTGAAAGAATTACAACAATTAATCAACGTAAGAGAAATTATCAGCCTTACTCATGACAAAGAAATGTAATAAAAAGTACAAGCATACCTTCTGCTCAATGTGAGAGAAGGTTTAGGGAAAGGAAAATTAAACTATGGTAGTGTTTGGGAGGACAATTTGGTATAATACATTAAAAATCTTGAAAACATTATGTTTTTCAGCCCAACAATTTTGCTTTTAAAAATTTATCATTAAGAAATAACCAGAATTTGATGTAAAGAACTATGAATAAGTATCCCTATTGCCAATATTAGTCAGAATAGTTTTAAAAACCACAAAATGTCCAATAATAGGGGCCCAATCAAAAAAATGTATGGTATACTCATGGGATAAAGTAGTAGATAGCCATTAATGTATTTCAAAGCAGAATATTTGGTAAAATAAAAAGTCTTCATACTATATTAAATGTCTTAAAGCAGGCTTTTAAAAAAGGATCCATATTAAAACTTCAGGGGTTATAAGCTCAAATGTTTACAGAGGATGATATCAAGCGCACGCTGTGAAGTGACCAAGTTTAAAAAGATGGAGACCTGCCGGGGCGTGGTGGCTCACGCCTGTAATCCCAGCACTCTGGGAGGCCAAGACGGGCGGATCACGAGGTCAGGAGATCAAGACCATCCTGGCTAACACTGTGAAACCCTGACTCTACTAATAATACAAAAAAAATTAGCCGGGCATGGCGGCGGGCGCCTGTAGTCCCAGATACTTGGGAGGCTGAGGCAGGAGAATGGCGTGAACCTGGGAGGCGGAGTTTGCAGTGAGCGGAGATTAGGCCACTGCACTCCAGCCTGGGCGGCAGAGCGAGACTCCGTCTCAAAAAACAAACAAACAAACAAACAAGATGGAGACCACATATCCTGAATAAACGTGTTCACACATACACAGTCCGCTAACCTATGACCCCTGGGTATTTACCAAAAAGTGTTTAGACCAGTTAGTGGTTGATGGGATTATGAGTAATTTTTATTTTTTTCTGTGTGCTTTTCTACTTTCCCTAAACTTTCCATATGAAAAAGAACCCCTTATTTTTATAATCAGAAAAATTCCAACGAATGTTATGAGATGGGAAAAAGGAGCCAATCGCCTGGAGCTGGCTTTGCGACAGTACTGACACCCACATGCTCTGAAGAGGTTCTTTCTGTGCTATTTGTAGAGCCCTCCCTGAGGAAGGGGATTTCACTGCCTTCACTTCACAATCCTATCTTTTCACCATGAACTCTGAAAATACACCAAAAACACAAAGCAGTCGTTCACAGTCTTCAGAAATAGCTGGGAAGCTTTAAAAAATATTGACGCCTACACCCGACCCTTGGAGATTCTGACTCAATAGGCCTGGGATGGGGCCCCTGCACCAGTCATTTTTAAAAGTCCCTGAGCTCATTCTAATGTTGAGCGAGGGCTGAAAATGACTAGTCTAACCTAAACCCTTCAGAATGCAGTTTAATTTCACTTCTCACTGCTCCCTTTGGGAAGATGGGAGAGGAGATCATCCTCGCTTTTGGTATAAGATGTCTGCATCTAGTTTTAGTATCTATTTGGAAGTATTACTGTGCATTCTCTCCTTTAAACTGAATCATCTCAATTGTTCCTTTCCTTCTTCAGACACCATACAGTCCTGCATTCAGTAAACGCTCCTGATTATAGTCTTGGCAGCGCCGTATCACTTTCCTTCATGGAACTTAACACAAGTCTAATTGTAGGTTTATCCACAGGATTACTTGGTTAACACTTTCCTTTCCTCCTGTGGACTGAAAGATCCATTAGGCTAAGAGTAACATCCAGTTTTATTTGCCATATATCCTCATAATTTGCTGATTGTGTAAATGTATATGGGCACCATGTCTAATCACTTTTTTAGGTTCTCTGAGGATGACACATATTCCAAATGCAACATTTATAGAATTGGGCACCTACTGTGTGCAAAGTACTATGTCAAATAATATGTGGATGTAAATCAAAGCACAGATAGACTCCAAGTGCTGTGATTTGGTCAGGGAGAGATGAACGCAAATAGGTAAACTGACATGGAGTCTAATGAAGATGCACCACTGCGGAGGCAGAAACTCAATGGCATCAACAGATGCAGGAGTGATTTTTCTGACTGGGGCTTTCCCGGAAGCCTTTATGGAGGAAATGTCCTTTGAGGTAAGCCTTGGAGGATGAACAGATGATGACTGTTAGCAAGGGTGGGGGAAGGGGATTTTAGACTTATGTCTTCATTTCTTGTTGTTGCTGTAACAAATGACCAAAAGCTCAGTGGCTTAAAACAGTACATATTTATGATCTCACAGTTCTTTAGGTGAGAAGTCTGCGGAGCATTAATGCTTCCTCTGCTCTGGGTCTCACAAGGCCAAGATTAAGGTGTTGCCCAGACTGTGTTCATTTCCGGAGGTTGTGGGGATGTATCCATTTCCAAACTCCTTCTGGTTATTGGCTGAACTTGTTCCTTGTGATTGTAAGACTGGGGTCTTGGTTTCCCTGTTGCTTATCAGCCAGGGAACTCTCTTGGCCCCCGACACTGTCTACCTTCCACGTCATACTGCCCCTCTACTCTTAGACCAGAGACGACATATTTGGTCCTTCTGACGTTCACATCTCTGCATCCACCCTTTCTGCTGAATCTCTTCTGCCTCCAACACAGAAAGTTTTCTGCTTTAAAGGGCTAATATGATTAGATTAGGCCCACTGGTTAATTGAGGAAATCTCCTAACTTAAGGTCTGTTACCTTAATTACATCTGCATACTTCCTTTTGGCATGTAATGTCCAGTCATCACAGATTACAGGGATTAAGGCATGGACATATTTTGGGGGGGGGCCTTCTGCCCACCAAACCAGGTGACCTGCAGGACAATCAGTGTGATACAGCTAGGAACACAGCGACGGAGCCTGAGGGCCTTGAACACCAGCCTGAGATGTACAGATTTTACCTTGCCAGAAGGAGAGGGTAAAGACCTTGAGAATGTAAATTTTAGTATAAAACAATTAAACAGATACAATTGTTTAAGAACAGTATCTCTTCTTTTTTTTTTATGAGACAGGGTCTCACTCTGTCACCCAGGCTGGAGTGCAGTGGTGTGATCTCAGCTCACTTCAAGCTCCGCCTCCCGGGTTCACACCATTCTCCTGCCTCAGCCTCCCGTGTAGCTGGGACTACAGGCGCCCACTACCACGCCCGGCTAATTTTTTGTATTGTTAGTAGAGACAGGGTTTCACCGTGTTAGCCAAGATGGTCTCAATCTCCTGACCTCATGATGCACCTGACTCGGCCTCCCAAAGTGCTGGGATTACAGGCGTGAGCCACCGTGCCCGGTCAACAGTATCTCTTCTAACATGAACCTGAGTACCCAACAGAGAGGCTGAATTCCTGAGCTTTGCATGCTCAGCTCCTGCCAATGCTGCCCAGAATGTAGATATCTTAGCTGAAGCTATTCCTTTCTTTCTCTTTTTTTTGAGTCAGAGTCTCGCTCTGTTGACCAGGCTGGAGTGCAGTGGTATGATCTTGGCTACTGCAACCTCTGTCTCCCGGGTTCAAGCGATTCTCTTGCCTCAGCCTCCCGAGTAGTTGGGATTACAGGCATGTGCCGTCATGCCCAGCTAATTCTTGTATGTTTTGTACAGACAGGATTTTGCCATGTTGGCCAGGCTGGTCTCAAACTCCTGGCCTCAAGTAATCTGCCCACCTTGGCCTTCCAAAGTGCTGGGATCACAGATTTGAGCCACCACACCTGGCCATATTTCTTTCTTGAGTTGTGGCTATCTCACTATACATTAATTATTATCCTGGGCATATACCTTCTGTTCTTGTTTCCAAACTCTGGGCTAATGAAATAGATAAATTTATTTTATTTTTATTAATATTATTATTGTTTAGACAGGGTCTCACTCTGTCACCAAGGCTGGAGTGCAGTGGCGTGACCAGAGCTCACTGTAGCCTCGACCTCCTAGGCTCAAACAATCCTCCCACCTCAGCCTCCTGAGTAGCTGGGATTATAGGTACGCATGCCACCATGTCTGGATAATTTTAAGAAGGGGTCTCATCATGTTGGCCAGGCTAATCTTGAACTCCTGGGCTCAAGGGATTCTCCCACCTCAGTCTCCCAAATTGCTGGGATTGCAAGTGTAAGCCACTGTGCTTGGCCTGCAATAAATAAATTTATATATCTCTTTCCCACATACACAAACATATATAGAGAGGATATTCTATCTGTCTGTCTGTCTATCTATCTATCTATCTATCTATCCATCCATCCATCCATCCATCCGTTCATCCATACAACCAATACTTCACTTTCCTCTTTATAACATTCTCTGATTCACTAAGTATACATTTTCATTATCACCTCTAAGTAATAAAATTTTCTTAATATCAACTAAACTTTTGAGTGGCTACCAACGTCCACCTCTAGGTCCTAGCTAGGACTCAAAATATCCCTAATAGAGATCAGGGTAAAAACATCTGGGTAGAAGAGTAAACCACGTTCAGTTACTGAGTTCATCTTCTGAGTACAAAAATATTGTGTCATGAAAACTAGAAATCTGCACTTAAATAGCACCCTAACATTAAGGTTTGGCCCTTCAAACCCTATACAAATTAAATCTATAAAAAGGAAGAAAACTATAAATCATCAACTTTAAGGAAATGCACATTGCAATTCCCATGAAATAAATTCAGGCTTTCTTAACATAAAATATTCTCCCTTCTGACTTAATTCTTGCGCATGTAGTAATAATTTCCTCGTCAAGAACTTAGATTCTGATGTCAGACTGCTGGTTTAAATCCCTGTTCTACCATTTTCTAGTAGCGTTACTTCAGCAAACAACTAAACTCTCTGTGGTCTCTTCACTATGAATGGGGACAATAAAAATACCTACCCCAGAGGGTTGCAGAGAAGACTTAATACACACAGAGCACTTAATAACCGTGTCACACACAGTGTGTGCTCAACAAATGTTAGCTATTATCATTACTATTATTTTTTAGCTATGTCAGATGTTATTCTCTGGCATTTATATCCCCTCCTTTTTCCCCCCGTATTAGTTCGTTTTCACGTGGCTGATAAAGACATACGCAAGACTGGGCAATTTACAAAAGAAAGAGGTTTATTGGACTTACAGTTCCATGTGGCTGGGGAGGCCTCATGATCATGGTGGAAGGCAAAAGGCACGTCTTACATGGCAGTGGCAAGACAGAGAATGAAAGCCAAGTGAAACAGGTTTCCCTTCATCCAATCATCAGATCTCGTGGGACTTAATTCACTACCATGAGAACAGTATGAGGGAAACTGATCCCATGATTCAATTATCTCCTATTCGGGTCCCTCCCACAACACGTGGGAATAATGGGAGTGCAATTCAAGATGAGATTTGGGTGGAGACACAGCCAAACCATATCACCCCCAATGTTTTAAGGGGAAAGAAGTTTTAATTTTATGAAGGCAAACCAGTTTCCTGACACAGGAAGACACACAAAATAGTTCTCTTACAAGCTAACATCTTCGACGTTTGTACATTCACTGTAAATTTTGAAGGAAAAAAAGAAAAAGACAAGGAGTCAAAGTGTTGAAATATGTAGGGAATGTGGTGATAGAAAATGGCACCGATGCTTTTGACTGAAATAAATACCTCTACCCCTTCCAGGAACTGTGCTCTGCAAGTGAGTGAAGGTGTCAGGAGAGGTAAGAAAGCTAGACAAAGCCTGAAGTAAAGGAGCAATGTGATTAAATAAAGCCATGACACAGTGATGACGTGCATGGAAGTTAATGCTGCCAGGAAAGAGAAAGTGTTGAACACATTTACTATAATACATTAAAGTCCCACACAATGATGGCCTATGTGAGGAATACGGGCCTGCAAAGCCAATAAAGATGACCTTTCATGCATTCTGTTCCCTACTACTTGCTACTTGCAGTTCTAAGACTCAGGAAAGAGCCTGCCTTTAAACCGTTCGGAGTGAAACACAGCCTCGTCCTTCTTTTTGCTCTCACTTTGTAAGAGGGTGTTATTATTCATTTCAAAAGAAGATGTACAGTAGCTCCGAACTGAATAGAGAAACCAAATTTTCAAACGTGTTACAACATAATATTTTCAGTCTTTCACTGAATGACTTCAAATAGTCAACAAGTAGTACTTCCTATGAATATACTACCGTGAAGTGATACTCTGAAATTTATTATATTGACTGCCTTTGTTACTGGCTTGCTTTAAAAATTAGTCATTTTAAGGTTTTATTTATTTATTTATTTTTTCAAGAGGAAAAAAAAAAAAAACACTTCATAATGCTATGGCCCAAATTACAAGTATTTTAGATTAGCTGGAAAAACAAAGTATATTTTATTGCTTTTTGCTCTAGGCCACTTAGATTTTCATTTGTATAGTTCTGTTGCCTGTCTACCTTTCTCTTTTCATAAAACTTAAGCTCAATGGAGAGAAGCTGAACAGACAATTGCAGCTAAGTTCATGTTAGAAGACACCGCACAAGCTCCTTTAAAAGCCCCATCACGTTTTCTTTACACATTTTGCCATCTTAATCCACTTCATTTTTCCTTTATGACATCAGAGTAGCAGTGGTTTTTAATATCATTTCAAGGGGAAAGAAGTGGCATTTAAACCTTAATTTACTAAAACCAACACAGCATAAGTTAAGGGTAAAAAAGAAAACCCACTTCTCTTGAATAAAATAAAATAATGCATTAAGAATGTAAGAAGGCAACAGAAGCACTTCAAACAGTCCAGGAATTTGGAGGGAGGGAGGAGAAGAAGGAAGTCTAAAAGCCATTTTCTCCCCTAACACTGAGGGGAAAAAACCTTTATGAAAATCTTACTAATTTTGTGCAATCCATTTTTATAATTCCAGTCTAATTCTTAGTTGTAGTTGTTATCTGTACATTTGCTAACTGATATTCAAATTCTGGGACTAGGCATAGGTAATGTCATTACATTTAGTTGTCGAAGAAGTGCAACTTAAATAGTAGTAAATATTCAACATTTTCTGCAGAGGTACCTTCTGACATCAAATTTTAGAAATTCTGTTTAACAGCCATTTGTTCTTCATCCAAGTTTATTATTTTCCTCTCCTTTTCGCTCCATTAATGTAAAGGAGTCCTTTTCTTTTAATATTCTTTCCAATTACTTTCCCTTAGTCACAGTTTTACTTATTTTTTTATGCCAGCTTTTAATTTGGTATTAACTTTCCTTCTCCTATGCTATAAGCTCTTTGGGGCAAGAACATACAATATACACTTCTGAAGTTTTCCACAGTGACTAACTGCTGCAACAGTAGGTACATGGCAAGTATTAAATTTGTGAAATGAATCTTTGGAAAACAGTGTTTACTCAGAACATTTATAGAGCTACGAAACCTTGGGCATGTTTTTGGAAGTACCACAAACAGAAAAGTCATAATTTCCCACAAATTTTATTTAATTGAAACATTCTTGCAGCAACAGATGTTGATCCCTGTAAAAGAAATATGTATTCCACAGACAGAGTCAGGGCCCATCTGAAACAAACAAAACCCTACTCAGATTCTAAATGCAATGCCTAGGAAAGTCAAAGGCAAACAAATGAAAATGTGAACTTACATATATAAATGAATAGTGCTAGAACAAGCTAAGTTTATGGATGTGGAATTTCTGAGTTTAAATTTCAAGGTCCATGAAAGAATAAAACATGTTTGCTGCTCAAAACCACTGGCCATTTTTAGATGACTAAATCACCAGTGGTTACCCTAAAACTAAGTGCCATAATAATAGGATGTGCAAAATGGAGATGTTGGAAATGAGAAATTCTGAATTTGTTTACTTTGGTCTTTTTTACCATGGCTATGAGAGTAACTGTTTTGACTTCCGACTTTGTTAACCACAATTGTTTCTAAGGAGATTGGCTAGAGGAGGCAGCGGGGTACACAGAAAGGCAGCAGGAACAAAGAAAGAAAAGGAAAGGATGAAAAGAGGACAAAAAGAGATAAGGAAGACTGAGAAAGTATTACTTGCTTTTGAGATTACAGGTCATATGCAATGTCAAAATTATCCTTTATTTTATCCAGTTGAAAAACTAGTAGGTCTCTGTTGGAAATAGGCTTTATACAGCGGATTGCTGGAAAACTAAGGAAACAGGTTCTCTTTTGCACCTGTAATGTTCATTTATTCTTACTCAGTTTTAACGAATCATTTAAAAACTCCCACTTTGCACCATAATTAGCTATTTTATTGGCACTATTAGCAGTGCTAAAAAACAACCCAAAGTAGGTTAGTTCTCATTTTAAAATGAAATGAGTTTACACCAATAATACAAAAGATCCGGAATAAATAGCAACCAAGGAGGAGTACAGAGCTTCCTTGAATGCTTTTTTGGCTGCGAAAAAGAATGTTGCCACAAAAATCTGTTTTGCATCATCTCAATGCTTGAAACAAGAACACATAATTTAGAAGGAAAAAAAAAAAAAGCAGTGGCTGCCACTTAGCCATAAAGAGCAAAGTCGTGTTAGAAATAGCTTCCCTGTGATATTTTGGTACATTTCTGGGTTTTTTCAGCAATCGACGTAATTATGTGGTTTGAGAGGGCAGTGTTTACCCATATTACCATTTATACACTGTATACAAACAGAGGACTTGACTCCAACAGTCTGATGAGCGCATGGGTTTGCGGGCACATCCTTGACCTCGGAGGAAGCCCAGGTGGTTTTATTAGAAGTAACTGCAATCTTTAAGGCTAATGTTGATTTCTGATTCAGCTTCTGTCTGGCCAAAACACCCAACACTTTTTATGCTAGAATGCTATATTACTGTTTTAGAATACTGTTTATGTACTGTATGTCAATATGCTAATTCTTTCCAAAGTTACTGACATGGTGCAAAGATGTGGAGAGGGTATATGTGACACAACAAAAAAAAAAAAAAAAAAAAAAGAAATCCACAATCTTTTGTTGTTTCTCTGTACAACTTGATGCCAGAAATAAATTTCTATATCTTTCCCTGTGCCTTCTCTGCAAACTTTGGAATAATTTCTGGGAAGCAGAAAAGGAAACTTATGCCTATAAGAATATTCAAGCTTGGCAAATCATTGCATATGTTAGGATGACTCTAAATGCTAACTTTATTGTACAGAAAGTTCTTTCATGAAAATGACATTCTTTTTCAGTTAAGAATGTTCAGATGTCAAAACTGGTGCAAAAAAAAGTAACAAGCTGTAATAGCTGTTCTGAGCAGCAAAAGTACAAAATCATGTTTTAAATATCACACAACTGAATCTATTCAGCTGGCATCCTAAGTGGCATGCCTGTTTCATCAGGCTGATGGCCAAAGCCCTGCTGGAGTGATTCATAACAGTGGCGCACCTCGCCCATTCATGTCTCGTACTGTCTGCGACACTATTTACACAAGTTAGGAGATGTGAATCGACATTTTGTAGCATACATTTTCTTCTGTGTGGCCCTTTATTAAAACGAGGCTGGCTCCCAGTAGCATTATATATTCTACATAAGTTGATCCACCCTCAATAAAGAACCTCGTTCGTGTAATCCTTGTTATTAAAATGACTTCTGCGACAAAATGCAGATACTACTCCATGTTAAGATTCCAGAGTCTTCTGACTAATTTTTCACAATTCTGTTTTCAAAAGCCTGTCAAATAACATTCTAAATACATCATGGTTATTTCACTTCAAAAGACTACAGATTTAAATGTACTATTTTGGTACCTGCCCCTCTCTATCTGTCTCCATAGAGAGAATGTGAATATGTTATCCCAACTCACTGCATGTGAGGAGGCTGTGGAACCTCCTGCGCCTACATTTCCTTCTCTGTTGAATGGGGACAAAAATTCTACCTATACTCCACGGGTTGGTCCGCAAAGATTAAAAGAGGAAATGCTTATCAAGAGTCTAGTACAGTAGCTGGTCCATAAGATGCAGTCATCATCTGATCTGAGTTGTGTTTGTTGTCGGTCACAATTTGAATTGGGTCAGAAAACTAAGGCAAACAAGTGAGAGTCAGGTGGAGGAAGCTGCTGCTTCCAATGACGCATGCCTATATGTTGGAAGTATACCTGCCAGGGGAGTGATGCCCAGTGGTCAGCTCATCATCTCTCCACAAGTGAACCCACAATATATTACTTTGTGATACAAAAGTCATGTTGGCATGCTTGGTCCTTTTCATTGTGCTCTTACTCATTCCTCCTCTAAAGTATTTCTCAGTAGTGCCCTGAAAAATGGCTTGACTTCATGAGTTCATAAGGAGGCAAGGAGAAAATGTGTACCATAAATTCTGACTGTTAATTTCTGTTACCTATTCTGATGCCAAAGTTCTGCCTTAATTACAATGACCGGTAGGATGCTAGAATGTCCAGACTAGTAGCAAAACCACCCAAAATACTACCATAATAATACTAAGGAGAGGAGGGGAATTAATAAAGAAAAAGGATACATAAATTTATATCCCTTCTGAATCTGTTTACTTACGTGCGCTTTAAATACTATTGTAGACTCTAAACAAATGGTCGTCTTGAATACAGTGCATTTGCCCCTATGCCAGTTACATCTGAACTTTGACACAATGTGTTTTATATACAGGAGAAGGAAAAGAAAAGAGAACATTATATGTGACTGCCATATGACAAGGCAACTTTGGGTATTCTGGGGGAAAAAAAGCTGTTTTGGCAGTAGGAGAAAGTGCTGGCAGTGTGCACCAACATAACTCGTCTGTCACTTTAAGAGCTGAAATAGAAAAACCTGTACCATTTTTGTACTTTTGTTCATTCTTTTCAACTCATTCTAAGTTGCCCCCTGGGAGTTAGCCCTCCACCAAAAGTCTCTTTCAGTACACAACTAGCTCTCTCTATTAAGCGTACCCACCCCTGCTCTGCTATAACACTGCTTCCTTTGTACTTGCCTGGTGAACTGACCAGCCATACAGTACAATGGCCACAATTACTAAATTACACTGCCTGTCACTGCCTTTTGTATCACACCTCTAACAGGTGCCATTACCATGATAGGCAAATTGTAATAATCCATTCACAGCATCCACAGCCTTAATAATGTATTTTTTTTATTTTACATAATCTGTGTGTGAATACCACAAGGCATTTGAATAGTTAGTAAATACACAGGACTGAAAGACGGAACTGCATGGAATGCAGCCACAAACAAAGGCGCTTAGGACAACAGACCTGAATGCAACCGCATTCCTGATAAAGCGGATATACACACAAACATATCCAACAGAGAAATGGCCTTCAGATTTGAGGGTTTTCTAAAATCAAACTTAGGGACCTGAGAAAATGAAAAAAGAAGACATTACCAAACCGAAGTTGTTATCCGGGCTTAAAACTACATATGGTGTCTAGGTGAGTAAAGCCATACAAATCCCCTGCTGTTATTATCAGCCTCCAGGGCCAGAAGGCACAAGAGAATCAGGAAAGTACCAGTTGAGCCCCAAGAACTCTGCTCTTGATTTTCGCTTATCCTTTTATCGCTCCCCTTTCCTTCCTTTATTTCTATAAGATGCCCACATGCATATAAGACATGAAACATGAAACCACTTAAACGATTTGTGAAGAGTTTACAGAACTGCTCTAGTATTGAATACAGGTATCAGCAAACATGCCTCCCTTCCTGGGCACCATGGTCAGTCCTAAAGCTGGGCAAGTCACTGATGGAGATTTAGAGGGTCTTATTTTCCTGGAGGTTATTCCAGACAAGACATACTTACTGGTGTTCTTCAAAGCTGGTGCACAATGGTGGTCTCCAGGCGGTCGACCTCACAGAGGAGTTATATTTACAATACAATAATATCTATACTTTAAAAAAGTGACGAAAAACACGTTTAAGTTAAAAGGCACTAATCAAGTATAAGATGGCATCACTATTATAGATTATTAATTTAGAACACTTCAAGTTTAAGTATCGCCTTGTTAGGTCATAACACATTTAACAAGATAAGTGATTCGCGGTTTCTCCTCTACCAAAGTCATTCTTGGACCAAAAGTTTTTAAAATCACTACTTTTGTACTACCTAAAAGGCACATCCATGCCCTCAAAGGTTTCCACTAGCCACGTCACCATGAGACCTGGAGAAGGGCTCACAATCAAGAGGACCAGAGACGGTTCCACAATTTCCATACTTAACAGCAACCTCGGGGGCTGCTGGGGTGGAAGGAATGTATTTGGCATGTGAGAAGAATACATATTTGGGGGAACAAGAGGTAAATTCTATGGATTGAATGTCTTTGCCCACTAAAATTCATAGATTGAAACCCTAACCCCAACATAATATATCTGGAGAACGCACACTGGGAGGTAATGAGGTCATGGGAGTGAGGCCCGCGTGATGGATTAGTGCCCGCATAAGAAGAGACAGGAGAGAGTGTCCTCTCTCTCTTTCTAACTCCACGACAGAGCAAGAAGACAGCCATCTGCAAGTCAGGAAGAGAGTCCTCACCAGAATTCCACCGTGCTGGCACCCTGATCTCAGACTTCCAGTCTCTAGAACTGGAGAAATAAATTTGTTGTTTAAGCCACCCGGTCTGTGGTATTCTCCTATGGTAGCCTGAGCTGACTAAGACAGAAATTAGCATCAAGACAGAAAGGTATGTCAAGGAGGTAAGTCAGAGATATTGTTGTGAAGCTGCATTTGCACATCAAACATGTTATTTTTACTTAGATGTTATAGTAAAGATATTCCAATTGTAGTTTAGAGCATTTTGCCTATTAAGTTTCTTCTTTCCACAAATTAGGTTGTGATACTATCAACCTAAAGTGCTTTTCAGGGGAGAGGCTAATAGAGATTATAGAAGTGACTAGTGTCCTGCCTCTTCAATTTGCCCCTTAAATTCTGCCATTGATGAAGATGCATCAGGAAGTGCTATTTGCTAATAGAAACGCTGTCACTGATCTATAGATCTCTATAGACATAAATGGAAATTCTAGTGTCTATATCTACATCATCATCATTATCATCATCAATCATTATCATCATAATTTATCAAGAACTTTCTATTAATACATACCTTGCATTGTGTAAGGATTTCACATTATCACATCAAATTGTCTGCCAAACCCACAAGGTAGGTACTACTGTTATCACAATCTTGCGGATTAGAAAAGTGAGGCTGAAAGCCTAAGTAACTTACACAAGGTGATTTTTATCAGTCGCAATAAAAATCGGACCACATACTCAAATTGGTAATTTAAGCAGACCTTATTACATAGGTAATTTAAAAGGCGTGGGAAACCACAAGACCTGGCCCACTAACCTGGAGCAAGTAACAGTGGACAAGTTATCACCCCTAGGCTTGAATATGGGAGGGGAGGGAGGAGTTATCAGGACTCTGAAAGAAAGGACTGTGCAGAGAGAATGATGTAGCCAGCCCAGTGCAATCCCAGAGGAAGAGAACTAAGTGAATTCCTACCTGGACTACACTCTCCTCCCTGTGTTTCATCTTCTGCCAGAGCTCCCCACGGGTGACCTAACTGGAACCCAGAAGGCATGGGGAGCCCATTGGTGTGATCCATAGAGTTGGTCTTCCTAGGAACCATGCAGGGCGCATGTGGGAAAGGCAAACATACGTTTAGCACGATCATACAGTGTATAAATGCTAGTAGGTCTTGGGTTCAGATCCAAATCTATTGCTATGGACTACCAGGCTATACACTGCCTTCTAAGAAGACATGTACATTCATAATTCCAGTACGTAGTTATTCCTAAATATTCTATATTCAAAATCTTGAAATTCTCAAAATCTCCATTTAGCCAACCAGACTCCCACATTCCTTCTCTCCCTTCTTGGTTCTCTGTGCACACTGTGAAATGTCAATCACCTGATGCCCTGCTTTTCCTCCTATCTGTCACCCTGATTTGGCCCTCCACTGCCTCCTCATCTGGCCTGCCTCCCACAGTTAGCCATTTCAACTTTGCACTCACTACTACCCTACAGTCACTCCCTCTTTGTTCTCCTGTCACTCCTAGTCTGCTAGTTCTCAACAGGCATCAACTTTCCACTGTTCACTTTCTTGGCTTCCATTCTTGGTCTGCCAAGCAATCCTGGGGAGAACTGTGAAACCATGCTATTGAGCCCACTACGCATTCATGCTTCCTAACCTCAGCTGGACCCTTGCAATGGTTCAGCAATTTCCGATCCGGCTCCGGCTGAGTCACCTTGACATTCCCCACCACAGCTGTTCTCAGGCTTTCCCGTCTTCTTTCTAAGTTCTTGACCTTGTCTTTCACCTTCAGGGAGTAACTTGGCTTCCTATTTGGAATCACGTTGATTCTCCAGAAGTTCTCTCTTCTATATTTAAACATTATTCAAAATCTATCTTCTGCTTATTTCACCCCTGCTTCAGAGAAAGCAGGGATGTAACCTCCTTTCTGAGGTTACATCTTCAACTTTAGCTGTTGATTCCATCCCTTTGTACATCTTCCAGGTCCTGAAATGATCAATGAGGTTCCTTCATGCTGGCACCACTACCCCTTAACCAGTTTCCACCTTTAGCCCCCAACACGTGCTCAAGGATCTCTAGCCTGAATGTAAGAAAAAAAAATAATTCTAATCCTCATCAAAACCACCTTTTTTGCTTCCCCAGTCACTTTTTCTTAAAAAGAAAATTCTAGGATCAACTTTTCCACTACTCAAACTTTTCCGTTCCTAAAAGCCACCACTTCCTACTTGTTGGAATACTCTCTGGGTCTTACATAGTATTTAATTATTCTAAGTTACTTCTCTTTCTTGAAAAATCTCTTTCTTTGGCTTCCACGCTGCTGCACTTCCCAGAGTTATCTGCAAATTCTCTTCACATACTTTCTCCCACTTTCTCTTTTCTCCTGTGAAATGCACTTTCTTTAAGGTTCCAAGACTCTTTTCTTCTCTATTAGTATTCTCTGGGTGATCTTATTTATTACCGTGCTTTAAATGTGTTTCTAAAAAGTAGCATTTATGAGATGACTTTAAGTGGAACATGAACTGACACTTTTTTATTTGGAAACTTTGTTTAATGTAACCTTAGTCAGCATCCATTGTAAGACATACCTTTTTTAGTTTTTATTTTAAAAGACAATGTCTCACTATGTTGCCCAGACTGGTCTCAAATTCCTGGCCTCAAGCCATCCTCCCACCTCGGCCTCCTAAAGTGCTGCAATTACAGGTGTGAGCCACAGTTCCCAGCCAGATGCACCATTTTTTTTAATACAGTACTCAGAAAACAGCTGCCAATTAAATTACAACACTATATTTTCTTATCATTTAAAATTTTCATTTTGTACTGATTCAATGAGCTCTTTTTGACCCAGAGATCTTACACACATCTCTCTTGTGCATACATAAAAGAGAAATATAAGCAAAATGAATGGGTTAAGGTTTTCCTAGAATTTTCCACACATCAGTGTCCACCTCTTCTGATTCACTTTTCAACTTACAGTCATCAATGTCCTCTGCGCCGGATGCTGCATCAAGGGCACTGGGATACAGCATCTCTTAAGTGTGTTTCTGGGATTATCTTCCATGTTGCTGATACTGTTCTGGAAGTTCCCATGTTGGTGCTTTCTTAATTGTACCAGAAAGTAAGGTTTTCGGATGACAATTAAACTCATGTTCTTTTCTATAAAGATGCTTAAATGGTTTGTTGATAGAAATGTTGAGGGCTTATACTTTTCTGCTGACGTCACCAGAAATAGCAAGCAAGGTGGCTCGTGTGCTGACAATGACAAGTATATCACCACTGCTGCTGGCCTGCAGAGTTTGTAAGATGCCATTAATTGTAAAACACTCTAATTACAGAAAGGTTAAATTGTAAAAAGATATACATCTTGCAATCATGCAATATGGTAATTATACATCTAATGGGTATCTTAAAAGCTATATCCATCCCATCAAATTCAAGATATTATTGTTTGGAATGGGGCTATGCTTTTAAAAAGTGAGCTAACTTAAAATAGATTTGAAAATATTAAGTAAAACTATCGTGCAAATATGGCAAAAAGCTTACAAGTTGCGCTCATATGGATAAAGTTTGAAATATGTAGATTTAAATGATTATCAGTTCAAGAATGATTTATGTTTACATATCTAGCTATAACTTCATTCCTAAGCTTCCATCCCAGACTTCTGACTGGCTACTCAATGAAACCAGTTGGGCAATTTGTTAATATCTTAAACTCAGTATTTTCCGCCCTCCAAACCTATTCTTCCTCCTGATTTTCCTTTACTGTTCACTCAATCAGTATATACCTTTTACTCAACCAGAAACCCTGGATTTCTGGTAGGGTTTCTCCTAACTCTCCCTTCATCCCTGCCCCTCACCTCCTATCCTCAGAGCCCAATTGCTGTGTCCGTGGATTCTACCTCGGTGATGTCTCTGGCATCCATCCTCTCTTCTTAATTCCTGCTTTCACAGCCCTAATTCAAGCCTCAGTTATTTCTTCTACGACCTGCCGCCATAATGTCTGAAATGCTTTCCTTAGGATCCCTGCTCCTCTGAGCTGTCCTGTATGCCACTGGCCAGATTCATCTCCTAAAGCATCATTATCACCAGGTCACTTCTTGGGTTCAAAAAGGTTCAAACAAAACAATAAGAAAGTTACTTCACATTTACATAGTATTTCCGGACTTTTTTCACTTGATTTTCTCAGCAAGTCTATGAGGTCAGATAGGCGTTATTAACCCCATTCAAAAGAAGAAATGAGAATAGAAAATGGGTATACGATTTGCTGAAACTTAAACAGCGAACGGATTTTGTGGTCTGATGGTCTTTTCCCTGCATCATGCCCTCTTGCAATTCTTCACTGCCTGGAAGGCTGCTTGGTTGATCTAACCACGTACATATGATTCTACGTCTAATTTTAAAATACAATTTTTGATTAAATTATATTTCCAACTTGTCCTTCTCCCAGTTCCTTTCCCACACTACTACCAGGATAATGTTCCTTAAGTACAGGCCTCATCCTATCACCCTGTCGTTCATATGCCTTTAATTAGAACATACTAGAAGCTACTGAACACAACTTTTTACTTGGTGTGTTATTTGTTCACAGTGTTATTCCCACAGGGGATGGCTTTCTTTGTAACTGCTCCCATCTTCAAGGCCCCATTCCAAATGTTATCTTCTTCTTCAACCTGGACTTAGTTTCCCAAACCCCTCTAACATTTAACTGTGTACCAAAGAGTGCCTGGTCTACTCTCAGGGGTACATACTTCAATCATTATACAAGCATGTATTTAGATACTAGGGAAAGCTTGACTGGCATGTGTAACTCATGATTTCACTGAGGATAAGGATATGTAATAAAAAATTTCCGTTGCTTTAAAGTTGATTGATATAAAAATATTGTTATAGAGTGAATGAATGTCTCTGTCCCCCAGAACTCACATGTTGAAGCCCTAACCCCTAGATTCGACACTATACGTAATTAGGTTTAGATGAGGTCACGAGAGTTGGGTCTCCGTGATGGGATTAGTGTCCTTATAAGAAGAAGAAGAGGCCGGGCACGGTGGCTCAAGCCTGTAATCCCAGCACTTTGCGAGGCCGAGACGGGCGGATCACGAGGTCAGGAAATCGAGACCATCCTGGCTGACACGGTGAAACCCCGTCTCTACTAAAAAATACAAAACAACTAGCCGGGCGAGGTGGCGGGCGCCTGTAGTCCCAGCTACTCGGGAGGCTGAAGCAGGAGAATGGCGCGAACCCGGGAGGCGGAGCTTACAGTGAGCTGAGATCGCGCCACTGCACTCCAGCCTGGGCGACACAGCGAGACTCCGTCTCAAAAAAAAAAAAAAAAAAAAAAAAAAAAAAAAGAAGAGGAAGAAAGATCAGAGCTCTCTCCCCACCACGTGAGGACTCACTGAGTTCTCTGTAGGCATGTTTTATGTTCCCTCTTGGAATATACAAGCTCTAAGTTAGAGCTAAAACCTATTTATCTATGCATCCTTAACATATACTGTGGATTGTGACCTTGTAGACGGATTATAAAATCAATTTAGAAATCAAGACTGCCATTTCTTTAAAAAAAAAAAAAAGATTAGAAAATATTGGCATATAGTATCTGTAGTTAGAAAGGCTAAGTATTGTTTCAGAAAATATTCATTTCAGTTTTGTGTGTGTGTGGGTGTGTATAATATAAATTGTGATGTGAAATGTATTTCTTACTATAGGTCATGATAACAAAATTTGAAAAATACTGCTGTGACTTGTATAGCCTAGAGCCCTGTACATATTTGACATTCAAATATAGAATGAAGGAATACTTCTTGAAGTGTCAGAAAACATCTTATTTTTAATCTTCTTCTGATTATGAAAGTAACGCATTATTAAAATGTTACCATTATAGATGGTGGGAGGTAGTACCTTGTAATCACCATTCTACCATCCCACCCCAAGATACTCTTGAGAGTTTAATATTTATTCCAAGAATATATTTAAAATGTAATTTCAACTTCCACTTGGACATATTTTTTCTTATCTTTAGATTCCAAAGTTTCCATTTTGAGAATGGTACAGTTCTAAGGCTATTAAATTGGGTGTCATCTGCATGTTAGCACAGTGCCTGATTCCTAGGAGGTACTTAGAAATGATCTAATGATTAAATACATGCTAAAACAGCAAATAGTTTGAACATATGTAGGTCTGACCCTTTTAGAAGAGGCAGGGTGGGAATGGGCAAAAGATATACAGAATGGACAGAGAAAAATTCACAAGACAGGTTTAAACTTTTCTACACAATAAATTGCTAATTGGAAGCTATTCTCTTCAACAAGATACCATCTAAAATAATGGAATAGTATTAATTTAAACAATTTAAATGCTAAAAATACGAAGTCTATTAGGCAAAATCGTTTCAATGGCTCCAAAGCTGCCTAGAAAATTAAAGTCAATGAAATGATTTTATGAATGTTCCTTCATAACAAGAACAAATAACAGAGTGCCATCCTTCAAGTTAAATATTAAACATTAATTAATTGCATAAGGTAAAACGTAATTTTGTTCTGTAATTAGTTAATAAATTGCTAATTTAAATGAGGGCAATATTAATTCCACTGGACTGTAAACAGCCTGCAAGTTTCCCTGTAGAGCACTCTCAGCAGGGATGAAGATGAACCTAACATTCTCAAAAACACACATGAACAAACATTTACTGAAAGCAGAAAACTGCTGTACCTTTGGTCATTATCCAAATCCACTCTTGCAAAGGCAGGATAAATATCAGTGATATTTAAACACACATGAAGAAAATCTTGACTTGTGCATACACCAAAACAGCTACAAAGATTACAATGAAAAGATCCATAAATTAGATCTGCATGTCAGAAACTGAAAACGAGCTACAAGAACACAACCTAACTTTCATCAGTTTTCAGTGCCAGGGAAGAGACATCATTAGGTGAGAGAAAGCAAAAAGATTTTTAGGCTGTGAAATCTCAGAAGAGAAATCAATCATTCATTTCATAGCTATTTATTTAGTGCCTACTATTAGCACCAAAGAGAGATACAGAGGTAAGCAAACCAAACAAGGTCCCTGCGGTCATGGAAATCGCATGCTAGTGAAGCAAACTACAACAGTGATCTGGAATCTCAGTCCTTCTTTCACCACTACCTGGCTGTGTAAACATGGGCAAGCTACTTAACACATCAGGGCCTTATTTTATCTGTTAAAATGAAATGGTTGAGTTAAATCATTTTGAGGAGAAAATGCAAATATTAGCTTTCAATATTAGGACTAGTATTCAAAAAGTGAATTCAAATAATTCAACAATAGTCTAGTACCAGCCAAGTCAAATTCATGCAACATTTTCCTTTGTACCTCAGGTGAACACATGATTAGACCAGGACACTGAAGGGTTCTCTGATCCAATGCATTCATCCACACTGTACTCGCTCATTTACTTTTGTCCTGTCCATTCGATTTTATGCTCCTCCCAGTGCCTAATACAGTATGTATCACCTGATAGGTTCCATCTATCACTCAACGTGTGGTAGAAGATTTAAACAATAAGCACTTCAGCAAGGTCTTATTAAGCCACTACTGTAGATGAGAAAAAAAGAAGCTCAGAAAGGTTAACTGACTAACCCAAAGTTACACAGCTCATAAGAAATAAAGCTGGGATTTAAATCCAGGTTTATTTGATTCCCAAACCCAGCCTCTGCTGGGTATTTAACAAATGTTTGTTGATTTAGCAATCAATGAATAAGACTGCTATGGCTTTAGAGTAGCGGCTCCTAAACTATGGTCTATAGACTGGAGGTGGTTCAAATTTAAAAATAAGAACACTAGAACAAGTTTTTCCTAAGACTAAATATATTTGCATTAAAGGACAACCACTTGTTCTGAGCTACAAATGCCCAATTTGTGGCATTCAAATATTATTTCCTTTATACAGAATTAGTAGACGTCAGTTCTCCCTGTCCCCTTTATAGACATACTTGAAGTAATAAACAGCTTCCAATCATGTGCCACTCCTCAAACTTATTTGATTTTATTTTTAAAACTTTGCTTGTTTTTGAAATCCAAATATCTAGAAGCCAATGATTTAGAGTATACAATGAGTACTGTACTTTAAGTCATTGAGGAAAAAAATGGAATTTAAACAATATGATTCACTACAAACATGTAGAGATCTATGAGAAGGAACAATTATATTCAGAAAAAGAATCTAACCTTTTAACAATGTACTTTATCTATATTCTGAAGCTTCTGGGGGAAGACAAAGTACAAAACATTCCTCACAGAAGCCAATGGTATTAGTCTTACTGCACTTTCAAATCACAGGAAGCCATCTCAAATTACCTTATGCAAAAAAGGGGTTTTTTAATTGTAATAAACATTACAAACTTTTTCAGGCAATAAGACAGTTTTGCTGTTCTAAAGGGCCTTCACAACTAGACCTTGGATCTACCTCAACTAACATGCATTTTTGATGCATTTCTGAGCTTGCCAGAAAATACAGAGATGCCCAGAAGAAATAGGAGGAAGTGTTAGACAAATAATTTTCCTAAAGGCATAGACCGTGAATGGTGTAACTGACAATAAAATTTGAATTTCTTTGATTCCATGGTCTTTTCACTATATACGCTGCCTCTCAGGCAAGTAGGATAGGTTGTACCTGAGTCAATTTCCTTTTCAATCTATTACCTTTTCACTTCTTAGGGACTGCATATTTTCACCAAACATGCAAATACCATTGTCATTTTATGTCTAATAATAAAATTACTTCATGGATATCATTAGGGTTTTTTTTTTCCCCCTAATAAACATACCCTCCGTTATCAGCAAGAGTTGCAGAACCTTTAAGTGCAGGGCACTGGGCACTGGACAGGAAAAGGGGACAATAAAGAGGTCTAAGGCTTAGTCTTGACTCCCAGGTTGCTTAGCTTATTTCGGGTAATGAAGCAGATAGCATACAAGGACAGGTGCATAGGCAGTGAGCATTAAGGACCATGAATACAATTCATTCCAGGGACCATAAACCTTGGGCTGAATACTGCTCCAATCACATTTGTTAGGCCAGCACAATTCTTCTTTAAGCTCAGCAACAATTCTCAAAATTTGCTACATTATGAGTATAAAACCTTGAACCATTTGGGTCTGTCACCCCTGAATAAACCTAAAGCAGTACAGAAGTTGGGTAACAACTTATTACTCTAGTATTGTGGTGAGATGGGATGCTTCAGGAAAGATAACTTTCCAGACAATGAAAGCTCGTTTAACTTCAAGCGGCAATAATTTATTTGATTAATTAGTGAGGATCTTCTAAAATACACCATTAAAATACAGCTCACGGTTTCCTTAAGAAGACAGAATATTTCAATTTTTTTATTGACAAAGTTATTATTACAAACAGCCATTTTTGATTGCTTAATGATAGTCTCATGACTTTCTTTAATGGTAATTCTCTTATTTCATGATATCTATCCTCCTTAACTACTCTGGTGAGGGCTGTAAGATAAAAATCAGAAAACTACCAAAGCTTGCTTGTAAAAGCAAACCTTTTTAAGCATTTAAATGTAGGAATAATATCAACAACACCCACCACCATGCATACCTTTCACTGAAAGCTTATTAGGTACATAATCATGCTATCATTGTCTTCAGTTTATTTGATGATGAAAGATAGAGAGATGAATTAGTTTACCCAAAGTCTCACAGCTAGCAAAGTGGCAGAGCAGGACTTACACAGAAACAGAACTCTACAATCAACCACTATCTTTCTTTTTCACTTTTGTAAATTTTAGAATTGGGGGGGTAAATGAGCAAGTTTGTGATATTAGTATATTGTGTGATGCTAAGGTTTGAGGTAGGAATGATCCTGTCATTCAAGTCTTGGGCACAGTACCCAAAAATAATTTTTCAGCCTTTGTTCCCATCCTCTCTCCCCCTTCTAGTAGTCTCCAGTATCTGCTGTTCCCATCTTTATGCCAATGAGTAGCCAATGTTTAGCTCCCACTCTTAAGTGAGCATATGTGGCATTTAATTTTGTTTCTGTGTTCGTTTAGGATAATGACCTCCAGCTTCATCCATGTTCCTACAAAGAACATGATTTTGTTCTTTTTTATGGCTATGTAATATTCCACAGTGCATATATATACCATCTTTTCTTCATCCAATTTATCGTTGGTGGGCACCTGGGTTGATTTCATGTTTTTGCCATTGTGAAGAGCACTGCAACGAACATACATGTGCATTCTACCTTTCGGTAGAATGACTTTCCTTTGGATATATATATATATCCAGTAATGGGATTGCTGGGTCGAATGGTAGCTCAACTCTTAGTTCTTTGAGAAATCTCCAAAATGCTCTCCACAGTGGCTAGACTAATTTACATTCCCACCAACAGTGTATAAGTGTCCCTTTTCTCCATAGCATCGCCAATATCTGTTATTTTTTGACTTTTTAGCAAAAGTCATTCTGACTGGTGTGAGCTGGCATCTCATTGTGTCAACTGCTATCTTATAATGCATGTTGTGCTGTGTTTTTTCTTTTAAGGCATCCCAAGATGGCTTTCCAAGGCTAGTGCTGTCTCCTATAGAGGAATGAGTTTCCTTAAGAGGAATCACTGGATACAGGAGATATTACTAGTCTTTTCTTTGGAGTATAAACTTGGAAGGAATAGACAAGATGGGAAGATATTTTAAATGCATCTTAGGACAAACAAAGTAAAATGGGGAACTAAGAAGCCTGGAATCTCTAATATCTACCAGAATAAGCCACTTAGTATCTCAGTTTCAATTTCTTCATGTGTAAAACAAAGATAAATACCCATACACCATAAAATGGAATGTTTTGAAGATAAAGATAACACAGGGAACAGCAGAGTACAGTATTCAACACATAGAAGATGCTCAATAAATATTAGCTGCAATGGTTGCTGATTTTCTCATTTGTAAAGTGGGGATGATAGGACTCATATGGTTGTTAAATGAAATAATCTATGTAAACTCTTTAACATGGTGCCAGGCACACACAGTAACCACTCAATAAATGTTCGTTATTATGGTTATTATTAGTCTAGTTATTTGTTAACTCTCTTATCTCTGCTTTCAGCAATGAATCAGGAAGGAGGAACGTGGGAAAAATGCTGAGATGGATACCTTCTATGAGATATTATGTGCTGAATTCCTCTACTGGCTCCAGAAGCTGGTGAGAAAATTAGCACAAAAATACATCTGGCATTTTAGCCTCTTCCGAGATGTATGCACAGAGGTACTCTGGCTATTACATGAGCAACACTTTATTTTATTTAAATACTGTATTTTCCTTCATTAAAAGAGCTATCTTTTAATTGTTTTTTTTTGTTTATATCTCAAAATATGGGTCAGCATTCACGCACTTTTCATCTAAAATACATTTTATACTAATTTTTCCAACTGGAAATTAGGATATTCCAATATCCAAAGTATTACAAAGATCCAGGCTCAATTTTTACCATTCTTTTACTATTAGAATGCCAATACTAGGTTTTCTTCTCTTTCTTTCAATTTTTTTTTTTTTTCGTAAGAAGTGCTGCTTTGCTTTGCCACAGGGGGAAAATGAAGGAAGCAGGGAAACTGACTTTAAATATGCAACCTTCAGGCAGCTATCAGTTTCCAAACTTAAAAAAAAAATTTTTGTACACAGCCAGTTTAGAGTTTGTTGGATTCCCAGATGTATGTGCTGACTCTATTTTTCACAAAAGATAATTTTCTACTTCAATATGATGGTGTTCCTGGCAACACTGCATTTTATATTTGAAAAATGACCAACAAAAAAAAAACAAGCGCCATATAATTGCATGAGACACCACACAGTAGGCTTTTAAAGAAGGAATCACCTTAATTATGTCTTTGAGGGTCTGAGCACCAAAATGCGGGGAATTGGTGGTACTGAATGCACACTTTGCACAGAAAAGACCTTTCTCTAGAGAAAAACAGACTTTGCAGATAGGCATGTAGAGTTTCAAAGTACAGGTTCTCTTAGGTTCCATTAGCTTCATACGTGAAAGCAATAACGTCAGAAGTCAATATGCTTCTCAAGTACCTGAAGTTACTTCTTAGGAAGGAAGACGCCTGGGCCACACCTCCAGAGACTCTGATCTGGTCGATTATTTTTGACACCCAGGAAACTGCATTTTTTTAGTAGGGACCCAGGCACTACTGATGCAAGTTTTTACCCACTTTCAGAGGCATGCTCTTCGCAGCATCCTATCACCACCTTCCAAAGTTTTCCCTGGATACCCTCTTCGCTTGTCAGTCCTCACTAATGTACAGTTATCTGCCAACAGCATTACAGATGGCATTGCTTTGGGAGTTGGCTCCATGGTGAGGGCAAAAGCCAACCTCTGTCTTCAGAGTATAAACTCAAGAGACATTCCAATTTAAGTTTCAGTTCTGCTTTCTAGACTAGAAGTCAATTGGGATAATTAAACACTTTATCTTTAGCACATGATGATGAAAAAAAGTAAAGGATTTGACTTTATACTGCCCTTCAATTGGACTGATTCCTCAACCTCTCTGGACCTCAGTATACTTATTTGCAAAATGGGAAAAACACTATCTACCGTGTAAGATAATCATGAAGATCAAATGAAGTATATGCCTGGATCACAGAAGACAACAAATGGTTATCCGCCTTCTCAACAAATCTATCACTAGGGTTTCTGGCATACAATTAACCTACTTGAGTTTCACCTTTTTTTTTCCATAACTTTTTTTTTCTTTTCTTTTCTTTTTTTTTTTTTTTTTTTTTTGGAGATAGAATCTTGCTCTGTGCCCAGGCTGCAGGGCAGTGGCATGATCTCAGCCCACTGCAACCTCTGCCTCCTGGGTTTAAATGATTCTCCTGGCTCAGCCTCCCGAGTAGCTGGGACCATAGGTGCACACCACCACCTGGATGATTTTTGTATTTTTAGCAGAGACGGGGTTTCACCATGTTGGCCAGGCTGGTCTCAAACTCCTGACCTCAGGTGATCCGCCCGCACAGGCCTCCCAAAGTGTTGGGATTATAGGCATGAGCCACTGTGCCCAGCTGAGTTTCACCTTTTAAGTGGGCCTACTGCATGGCAGAGGAACACAAGGGTAGAAAGGTGGTCAAAGGAGAGTTATAGAAAGTGGAGGGAAAAACATGAAGACTTGATCATCTCAAATTGAATAAACAATACAAGTAGGTAAAATATGACCACTTAAAGCGAGAACATAAAATCACACCTGATAATGCTTAGCTGGCTGGGTGATTGTTATAGGATAAGATGGGGATCATATTTAGAGCTCTCTAACCTTTCCAAAGAGAACCATTTGCTATCATTTAGGGAACACTTCTCTTGGCTCCACCTCCTGAGCACAGCGATGTACAGCTGCTAATATGAAAACCAGCTCCATCACAACTTTTTTCTTTTTTTGAGACAGAGTCTCACTCACTTTTTTGCCCAGGCTGAAGTGCAGTGGCATGATCTTGGCTCACTGCAACCTCCGCCTCCCAGGCTCAAGAGATTCTCCTGCCTCAGTCTCCCAAGTAACTGGGATTACAGGTGCCCACCACCATGCCCGGCTAATATTTTGTATTTTTAGTAGAGACAGGGTTTCGTCATGTTGGCCAGGCTGGTCTCGAACTCTTGACCTCAGATGATCTGCCCATCTCGGCCTCTCAAACTGCTGGGATTACAGGCGTGAGCCAACCATCACATTTTGAGGTGCATAATTCCTCCTAGGACTTGTAATTTGGTGCTTCTGAGACCATACACTTACTTTTTTTCTCTGTCCACAGTATCATACGGTGTACAGTGTATTTTTTCTTTATATCTGAGTTCTGGTTGCTGTGAAACAGCTATGAAATATCACCGTGGGCTCCAAAATGAAATCTGGGTACATTCCATAGCCTTATTTTAAGTGAGATGATCACAAGCTTAACTGCCAAGTACCGAAAATTGATTTAGTCACTTTAAGATTCAAAAATAGATAAAGAGAAATCTGGTTTTGCGTATACAGATATGTGGCCTACTTAAGCACTAATTGTTAGCACTCATCTTCGTTTAAAATGCTCCTCCTTTCCAGAGATCCAAATAATCTAAGGTCATTACCAAAGAGACATGATCTACCATGCTCTTGGGAATAACTGTGATATAAATCAGTGGTGACTCTCGAATTTGAACAGGTCACCAATATAGCACTTGCTAAGCACCCCAAATCATACCACACAGTTATTCTACAAATAACAGACTAACAATGTCAATTATCCAACATGGCAGATTCCTAAGCCATAGTTTTAGCTACAAAAAGAATCATCTGCCCCCAATCATACCTCTGATGCTTTGACAACATTATTTACTATCAGAAAAAAGGCTTAATTACATAAAATACACTAAGAAAAAAACATGTTAGCCTAATGCTCCAACTTTCGAATCAGCCTATTATTTCTAATATGGTTGTTTGATATCACAGACATCACAATAGAATTGAGATATAGATAATATAAATGTAAGCAATAATAAATTTTCACATCATCATAAAAAAAGAACTGTCATTCATTTATGTGAATTCATAAAATGGTAAACCCCTAACAAACTAAACTTTATAAAGTAAATTATGGCCAGGGTAGTGGGTTCACACCTGTAATCCCAGCACTTTGGGAGGCTCAGGCAGGTGGATCACTTCAGCCCAGGAGTTCGAGACTGGCCTGGGCAACATGGCGAGAATTGGTCTCTATACAAAATAGAACAATTAGCCGGGCATGGTGGGGTGCGCTTGTAGTTCCAGCTACTTGGGAGGCTGAGCTAGGTGGATTACCTGAGCCAGGGAGGTCGAAGCTGCAGTGAGCTGTGATTACACCACTGCATTCCAGCCTGGGCAACAAAATGATACTCTGTCTAAATTAAATAGAGTAAATTACATTATAGCATCTGAAGTGAATATTATGAGATACAAAAAAGGTGTCTTACAAAAAATATGTTGTAATAGGTCCAAATAAGATTTTCTTTTTAATGAAAATCTCAGATACTATGTCCAAATCATCAGTAGTACAAGTTAGCAACAACATAAACACTGGGAAAGACCCCTCCCCGCCCCGCACATAACTGGCTGACAAATACACTTTCTATAAACCCTTCCCTAGAGATTCACATATACAGTGATGGAATATTCATGAAGCAGCATTTATGAGCTGGAGCATGCCAGTTCTTGCATGCTGGACATCCAAGCAGAGTCACATTCGCCAACAATACTAATACTTTCATACTATTATTATAGTAGAGAGAAATAGTTCACTTTTCCCAGTAAATCACTGTAATTATTAAATAGTAAAACAATAATTCACACAGAGTATTTTTGCAAAGAAATAGTCCCAGAGCAGTTTCCAGAATCTGCCGATCTGCAAGATGCAAGATCAAGGACGTTTAAATGTACAGATAAAGTCAAATTTTTTCATGTATTTGACAAAAGTATTTGATTATTCTTAAAATTTCTTCTCCAACATATAAAAGTGAAGAAGTGTTTATGTTTAAATGCAATGCAGTTGTAAATGTTATGTTAAATCTATTATTTTAACATTTTATTGAATTAAAAGGCAAAAATGCAATAGAAATATTACTGTAAGTTTTTTATATGTTAGCTAGTCTCAATATGAATGGAACTAAAACATAAAAATGCAGTGTGTAATAATAATAACAAACCAGTTCTTACCTAGATTAATTGAAGTTTCATATCTTTCATTAGGAAAAAAATACTCATTTTGACTTCACAAATTTCTAATGCAGAATGCTAAATACCTAGATTTTAATGTAAAGTTTCTAAGCACATATTTGTTAATTATATTTGACACTTTAAAGTTGTTTTAATGTTTACCTTTTACATTATAATAAATTTTAAATAATCTCCCAAAGATACCAAAATGACTTCACATGCTTAAGTTACAAATCATATTTTTCTATTAACACATTTAAATTTCTATTACACATTCACTAACATCTATGGGAAATAGTAAATAAAAACTTTTAAAAATGAGGTTTTGAAAGTATCACATTGAAAATTATTAGAAAATATCTTAAAAGATTAAAAAAGTGACGTATACCAAAATATGTTCTTTTTTGTTATATTAATGATAGTAACACACATTTTAAAAACTGATAGCCCGTCCTCTTGATTTCCATGTCTTCCACATTTCCATTTCCATGTACTACTGGCAGCACAAGAAACATTTCTTTAACTAGTGGCTCAATGGCGCAGCCTATGTGTAGAAAAGTATAATACAGCATGACGTGCAAACTCCAGCCAGTCGCGTAAGTTGTCAATAAGGGTTTAAAAATATAATACAGTTTTGAAAAATGATCAGAGGTATACAGGAAAGAATTTAGCTTCTATTGTATCATGACTTTCACTGCTATTTGCAAAATGATTTAAAATAAACTGAAAGTAAATATAAATAAAATGTAAAAATAAGTCTTTTAACATTAATTTTAAATTGCCTTTGAATACAGAAAAAAATTTTCTATTTTCCTTCACTTTCATAAACCTAAGGAAGCATGGTGTTTTGTGGCCGACTACTTAATATTTTCAATATTTGTTACTGTCAGGTTAACATATGACATTGTGGTTGGTAATGTCTTTAAAATAGTTTTTCCCTGAAAAACACCAAATAAATACACTACAAATTTTAAATCAGAAAAATTATTTCAATTTAACACTGCATTAGGCCAACGAAACAGAGGCCCACTGTTTTATGGTGCAAGTGATAGGAAGGCTAAATAAAGCCTGTTCTGCTGCCTCACGTATGAACTTGATAAATACATTCACTTCCTTAAATCTCCTTCAATCCATATATACTATGGGTCTCTGGTCAAATATAAGTGGGGGAGCTGTTTCATTTTACGGCAGCATAGGCGATCAGCTCCCACCACATTTTTAACATTAGCATTCAATGAGGTAAATATACATGTAAGTATATGCATATTTGAAATTTTAAGCTAGCCCATCTCCTAAAAAAAGAGAGAAAACAAAAATTATTGGCAAACACTCATTGTTACTAGTAAAATTTGAGCAAAAGTCAATAAAACCATTTTGTTTAGATCTGCAATGAAAGCCAGCATTCCACTGTACACAGTAAACTTCATTGTTATTTCTGTATCTCCTTTAAAAACCCAGGAGCCATCATATAGGGAAGTCTTTTTCATATACTCTCAACTTTTCTCCTTTCACACAGAGCTGGATGCTAATTCTAACAGAGAAAAGAACCATATTCAAAATTTTCACCCATTCCTTTTCTCCATTATTTTAAAAAAGGGGGGATAACCCTGTAAATTTACTTAAGCTGTTTAAACAAGGAGGAAGTGCAAAAACTCAGGCTCTGTTGCAAAGCGAATGTAATCAGAAAAACTGTTTCAGTGACACTACAACTTAACCGTTTTAACTTCACAATATGAGTTTTTTGTTTTTTTTTTAAAGAAGTACTTCAATCACACAGTAGAGGTCTGATCAATTTGACATTGACTATAGAAAACTAAACTCACAGTAAAGACAAGCACAATGCACAGAAAATTATTTCTGTTTGGTTCACTATTACTTCATCTTTTCTTTCTATTGCTTTTGTTATAAAGAAATCAACAACGTGCTGAACAAAATTAAAACAAAAGCCACTCCGATGTTTATTTTTCAGTCACTGCCAAATGATTTAATTCCAAAAGCTCTTTTCATTCCATACAAGTTGTGGTTGCATTTATTTTTTTCTCTCCCTCAAGGTCAGATATGTCAATTAAAAAACAAAAAATAAAAAACTATTTTCAGGGTGAAATTGAAATTTTTCCACTCACGCTTATTTCATTAACCACCGAGATTTTACAATTTTCAAGATTTTAGTAGATAGTTCAATCACCTTAGGTTTTAAAAATAAACTTTATGATGTCTAATGTTTAAAAATCATATTTAAATGCACTGACAATTTACAAAGTTAAAATATTCCATCTGAGAACTGAAGTAATATGCTATACCTTGCCATGAAAAAAAATGTTTTTGTCCAAAAACTACTCACAGATATTCTCATGTAGAATAGCCAGTCCACATCAAGGGATCATTCTGCTTTAAAACAGAGATATATATGCCCTAAGAATAACCCCATGGAACAAATTAAAATTAAATTTGCCAGTAGTTTCTACTTCAGTACTTTCTCAACTTAATTGTGTAAAAATATATTGGTGCTAATTTGACGTTAATAAATTAAGACCATTAGAGACAGTCTTTCATTGTTGGCCTTCAACAATTGTCAATGACACTATTTTCTGTTTGCATTTCCTCAAGCGTGTTAATGTCTCTTTGTTTAGGCTCGCAAGTCGAATGGTCAATGTAAACACAGTCAATGAAACATCAGGACTGGAAAACAAGTCTACTGAGAGGACCTATGGGAAGAACATTTGGTCTATTGCCAAGTAGGCAATAAGGCTACAGCACTGAAAGGCTACTTAAAAATTTTTTTATATGATGAATGAATGACCCTTTAAAAAAATTCTCAAAATTCTTTGTTTTGCATACAAAGTCCATCAAGGATGAAGGTGATCTGCAAGTTGAACTTAGTACCATGTGGGTTATAGCCTTTGTTTGCAGTCTTAACTGGGGATTGTACCTTAGCTACCGTAGTTCAAGCGTAAAAATACTTTGTCTGTAATACTATATACTGTTGCCAGTGACCCTCTAAATCCTTGAACCAACTGTGTCTTCTGGTGTCACAGAAGATAATGCCAATTTATTGCAATGTGTGGCTTTTTTAACTGATTAAAATTAAGCCGTAAACACGTGACAATGGAATTAGCACATTTAGAGAGTCTGTTTTCCCACATCCCATTTTGTGCTAGTACGGCTGGTCCCTGCAACTCTACGCGGGTGCAATTTTAATGACTTTGCTGGGTTTTGATGTTCTTATGAAAAAAGCACTGCTTGGTGTTTGTGGAGAAGGTAGATATGGGGGCTGAAGAGCTGTGATTGGGAACGTGGTGACATCGTTTCTGTTTTCCGATAGGATCGGTGTCATTTTCCTCTCAGCGATAAGACACCTCCACTGACAGTGCCCGATTAGGGAAAATTTTATTATAAAATTCACTTTTATCGAATGAGGATAGAGTGATAAACAGTTCAGCCTCAGGGAAGGAATAGGAACAGATTTTTCCCCCTTTTCAAATTCCACCTTTTCCCTCTTCTCTCTCTTTCTCTCCTTTAGGAAGAGGATTGTGTTTTAGTTATTATTAATGGTACAAAAGAACTCCCCACAACATGTGATTGCTATGATAAAACTATCTAAATCAAGAGACACTCAGATGTTGTCATAAAAGAAAATCTATTTTATATAGTTATATATGTGTGTGTATATACACACACACATACACACACAAAGATAATATTACTTTCTAAATCCTTCCATTTCTGGAAGTTACCTGGAATTTATTACTTGGGAAAATATGGCACTCTAAAAACAAAGCAAACTGGAGTAATATTGACTTAATTATCCTAAATATACTGACATTTCATACTTACTTCCAGAAATAAACATTTGCCAAGCAGAACTGCAAGGTAAACACATAGAAACAGAAGAGTGTGGCCCTTTAATTCTCGGACAAACATTAAGGCTTAAATGAAGAATATGAAAAAATATAGACTGTTTTTAAATAATAAAACATCATTGTTTCTGGATGATGATACTTTAAACCTGCAGTGTCGTAAGTTGTATCTGCCTGTTTGCTCCCGATAAACCAGCGGTAACTCAGGAATATATGACGAGTACTGGAAAGGTCATTTGAGAAGCAGAAAAATAGGCATTTGCCATTATTTTATTTTATTTTATTTTTTCTGAAGGGAAGTTCATCAAAGGACTCAGAATACTCCTTTGGCTTTTATGAAATAAAAAAAGTTGTGTCTCAGGGGCTAAGAACATCAGGTGGAATTGGTAAATTCTGGTAAGAGTTTGATGACAGATTTTTTAATTTTCGGGGAGTGAAATGTTGATGATAAAAGCAACTCAGAAAAGTATTTCTTTATTTATAAAAATCTCTTTCTGAGAGGGAAAGAGAAGACAACAGCCTTTAGTTTGCAATATTCTTCCATATATTTCTAGGGTCTCCCTAAAGTCTCTTTAAAGACTTTTTTCTAGAATGTTTTTTTCAAGTGCTGACTGTAAGCATGATCTATTTTGTGGTGTGAGTTCCTATATTATTCTAATAGAATTTTTCAGTTATCAGTGATCTGAGAACCACGTTAAAATATCTTTTTCCCATTTGAGTTAAACTTCCAAATTTAAACAAAAAGTAAACACTTTTCAGAAATCATTGTTATGAACTGATGATGCTTACAGCTTCATGTTAATTATTTGTTGTATCCTTATAGGCAACCAAAGATAAATGGTTATGTGTTTTACTTATCATATAATAAAGTGGAAAACTGAGATTTACACAAAGACACTACAAGTAAATGTCCCTAGTCCAACCATTTCTGCCTACTCCTTGTTACAAAATTTCAGCAAAACAAACATTATACTCCAATTCATGATAAAGCAACATGATCACACTGCAACCTAATTTTCACTATTAATTTTATAGCCTAAAAACAATTACCAAAGTAAACTTATGAAATTGGAATGGGTAAATAGTGGAAAAGAAACAAAGCTCAATAACTAAAGCATGCAGCAAATTAAAAAGGGAACCCAGATTCATTATTGGCTTAAAATCTTTACCACCAAATGCTTATTAATGAGTATACACTAGTTTGCATTGTAGACTAACTTGAGTATACTTTTCTCAATTATAACTTCACCGAATAAAGCACAGTATTCTTTTTTTGAGAGAACCACTTGAATGTATTAAGAATTTCAAAACAATAAGAGACAAAGATTAATTCTAAAATGTCACAGAACCACACTAAATCTTCTTAAAAGCGGTCTGGGATGGGAAATGGCTATAATTATTATAATACTAAAGGTAAGTGAGAAACTTTTTGAAATAAGCACTTCTGGCCAGGTGCGGTGGCTCACGCCTGTAATCCCAGCACTTTGGGAGGCCAATGTGGGCAGATCACGAGGTCAAGAGATAGCATCCTGGCCAACGTGGTGAAACCCCGTCTCTACTAAAAATACAAAAATTAGTTAGGCGTGGGGGCGCGCGCCTGTACTCCCAGCTACTCGGGAGGCTGTAGCAGGAGAATCGCCTGAACCCTGGAGGCAAAAGTTGCAGTGAGCCGAAATCATGCCACTGCACTCCAGACTGGCGATAGAGGGAGACTCCATCTCAAAAAAATTAATAAATAAATAAAAATAAAAGCACTTCTATTTGCAGTAAAGGAATATAGCTGCCCATTTCTTTCAATCGTTCAACAAAATGCCGCTCAGGAAGCTTACATTCTTTTGGAGAAGGCAAGCAAAAAATGAGTAATGGATTACTCCTTCCAATGAACGTTATGAGGAAGGGGCTTGGTAAGATTCAGGGGAAGCCTGCTTTAGAAAGAGTGGCCAGGGTAGTCTTCTCTGACGACATAACATTAAACTAGAAACCTAAACCACGAGAAGGAGCTTAGCCAAGTTCCTTTCACATGCGAATGCATCAATACTTTTTTAAAAAGATATTTCTGGAAAGTTGCATATGACATGTTTTCTTATTTAAAAAAAACCATAGTAAGTACTCTAAAGACCTATCACTATTAAGATAATCCAGTAATAAAATATCTCAAAGCAGAGAATCCTGAGTAGAAAATCTTTATATATTAAAGTACACCCATTACTAAGCATCGCTCACCCTGATCTTTCTAGAGTCAGAAGGCCTTTCAAGATCATACACTTAGTGGACCAGACTCAGCAGTGCAATTACCCCATCTGGGTCAGTGAGAACTACAAGTGACAAACTAGTTTTTACTATCTCAGATGCCTTAAAAGCAGGATGCATGTTTTTAGGTACCCATGAGTACATCCCCACACACGTGTGTGGCCACTCTGGCTGGTCAGCACTGTAAAGAATAGAATGCCTTTTCCATTTCAGTAACTGCTACCCATCATAACTTTATTTCCCTCAATTTTTTCTCATAAGACAGCCAATACAGGTATTCTTCATGTCTGGGGTACATGAATGCTTTTCTGTCACAAGCAACATCTAGAATGGCTGTGTGGCTCTGTGCGTACAGAATTAACATTTTATTGTAGTAAGCACCAGTCTTTCCTAAGAGGGCTGCCTGATTGGTTAGTGAAAAATGGATGGAGTGAAGGGAAGAATAGCTGATAAAGAGATAATCCACTGTGGAAACGTGGCTGTGCAGCATGGCAGCACTGGGGGGTGCATGTAGGGTGAGGGAAGAAGAGGAAGGCCTCCTTTCTGTTGTTGCATTTGAAGTGGGAAGGAGGCCTGCAGTGAGCAAACTTCAGATGTAAAGAACAAAAGGCCAGGTTTTCCCCCTACACCATCGCTCTACCTTTTTCTCAATACTGACGAGATGATGAGGTCTCAAGCTGAAGCCCTACAGAATTATACTTTGACAGCCTATATTTATTAGTCAGGTTTATTTTCCAGATATACAAAGTAAAGCATTCATTATTATGTATAAAACAATTAAATGCAGCAATGTTGCCAATCTGTACTTGGGCACAATTTAGAAGTATCTCTGTTCTTTACAACAGAATCAGTGCACATGAGTGTAACCAACATGTGTTATATGTTCATCCAAAATCTGAAATCTCTTAAAGAAAGAAAAACTTGCGGTCAATCATCATTAATATTGCTTAGGTCAATTTACACAATTTTTCCTATTCCTTTAAATGAATAATTTGGAGAGGATGGCAGTTCCTAAGCTGATGGTGGATCTGAGGTTGCCAGTTACGGGAGCACTTAAGCGCCCATTGGCACAGCAAGATTCAAAGCCCTGGTAGGCTTCAAAGAAACACTTTTTTTTTCTTCTTCTAGAACTCTTTGCTTTCTAGTAAAGCTGCAACCACAATGTTCTCTCTCTTAATGCCACCATAAAAAATCAAAACACTTTAAAACAAATTGATGTACTCTTTAATACAGTCACCACATCATCACAGGACCCTTGCACCCTGCATGGTGACAACCGTAGGGATGCATACCACACATCTCTTTCTTTGTTGCCTGCTTCAATGCTTAAAGAAAAATCGAGAGAGAGTGTGTGTCTCTCAATTGAGATATGGGCACCTTTGATTGACAAGACCTAATCAGCTTATCTCCACACTAATAAAGTTGGGGCCTGTGGAGCTGGTATATGCCCAGCACCAAGTGAACTTTTACTAGCCAAAGCTGCACAGGCCAGGTCTCAGGCTCTGCTTCTCTAAACTGGTTCAGATCAATTCTTAATGGGCTATTTTCATCTTGATAAACTGCTATAGTCTTCATTCATGATAGCATTAGAGGCTATTTAGCTGGATGAATTGCCTAAAGTAATGGCTACACAGTAAGTCTATGATAAGTATTTATGCACACGGAATCAGTAAGCTGTCTTTTCCCAGCTCCGTGTAAAGAAGTAAAAAATAACTTCTTCTCAAATCAGAGGATTTTTCCCTTTTACATGATTATTTATTAAAGGGGATGCCTTTTTTTTAAAAAAATTAAAGGATGACAGGATCCTCTGCCCATTAGGAAACAGATTCTTTTAATAATTTCTACTGTATAATACTATTGGATTTTCACTTCCTTGGGTTGAAGCCCAGTCCTGACACTGCCATACACTGTGATTTCTCTGTCTCCATCATTCTGGTACTTAGAGACACTGACTTGCTCAGACTAGACATTCACTAAAGGTGCCTTGATTTTTGGGGAATGAAGAATGCAAGTCCAGGAAACACACACGAACAGGAGTTGAGGGGTGGGTGGCTACAGACACATGTGCATGCATATTTTCTTCTTCAATTTTATTTGCAGGAAGTCCTTTCAAACCAAGCCTTTTCTACCTCATTCAAGAACGGTATCTTTGTTCTTATCTGTTTCTAATTGCTATGTAAAGGCTAAATTCAAGAGTTGTGGTGTAAATGAAGTTATTAAAACACCAGGTGCTTCTTCATCTACATGGTGGAGCCCTGGAGCAGAAGTCCTCCTTTACACATGCCAGGGTGAGAGTAAAATACACAGTGGGCATTTTGATCCCACCTTTTGTATGCAGTTATCTAAAGAGAGAGATGGGCTCACTGGAGAAAGCAAGCTTTACAAAAAATCTCCAGTAGCGGAGAAACATTTTGAAAAGGTAACAATTGTCCAAGTGTGAATATATATATAATCTGTTCCTCCCACCATATATAAATGGTCCTTAAAATTATTCAGTAATGCTGCTTTCAAACTGCGATATACCTTAAGTATTATAATCACCTGCACAAAATGAGGTAATTTTGAACACATTCCAAAATGACGTTTCTACAGATTATAGGAAATCCTGAGCAATATTTTCCTTCAGATTGTGGTCTTCATGCTGTAATTGCTTTACATAAAATCCACTCCAGCCTTATCACTCAATATTATCTTTACTGCTGAACATCGGAAGATAATTTTGCAATAAAATTTAATTTACAGAGCTTATTTTCCACTAATCTCCAAGCAGAGGAAAAATTAAACATGCCAAGGTACACACTCCAAGTTATGACCCTAATGGCATTTTTAAAAGTTTCTGGAATAGCAGGCCACTAAACATATCAATTTTATCATATTGAAATGTTGACAAATTTTAATTATCAAAACTTTATATCCTAGAAGAGAAAGTAAAAGAGGCTATTAAGAATATGTATGAAAATAAGATTCTTCAAGTAATAAAGTTCCCCTGTGGAAAGCTTTTCTTCCATAAGAAAAAAAATACTTAATATAAAAATATGGGACTAGTAATTTTATTCAAACTGTTAATATATCAGTAACAGTTAACAATATTGAGATTTTCAAATAAAAAATTTAAAGCTAGTAACAAAGGGGACTAGACATCAAGACTCACTTCTCTGCGCAAAATGACAAAGTCAGGTTTCTTATCTCCAAGGCTCATTCCAGCTGTAAAACTTTTAATTTTAAATATATAGATGCCATGCAAAATTTGGAAGAGTAAATTAATAGTAGAAGGTTTATTTCTACAGGCCTTTTGGTCTCTATATATCATTTATGTCCTAGAAAGCATTCACCGCTTGAAAAACAAAAAAATCTTCTTTTACAAAAAGTATTGAGCCCTCTAAAACAATTAATACCACAAATTAGGGTAAGATATAAGCCAATCCTGTTGCTCACAAAGAAATAGCTTCATTTTTACAATGGTGCAAAATACTTAGAGTCCTCATGAAAACTTAAATTCTTTGCCAAAATGGTAACATAATAAAAAAATTAATGAGCATTAATGGGTTGAGAGATTCATGTTTGATGTCTACACTGAATGAGACCACCATTTTCTAGAACAGATTTAAATCATTCTGCCTCTTTTAAAAGTTACATCATAACAAGGCCAAACTGATACTGAATCATTTATGAGGTTTTTAGAGTTGAAATATCAGAGTCATATATGTGCAGAAGTATTGTTCTGACATTTGAATTTCAGCAATAGGCAATTCTGAGACATTTCAAGTTATGCAAAACTTGACATTTCCATGTTAATATACAAAACAATGATGATGTGAAAAGTGACTTCTCCATCAATACTTAAAACTTAAACACTTAATAAAACTTTAGAATCATAGGCTTCTAAGATTCAGACCCACAGAAGTCCTTACCTAAAAGCTTTAAATGTTTATCCACATGAGAAGTGTGTGCTAAACCTCAATTTACACAGATTATTTCCATTTATACACAGAAAAGCAAAACATTATTAATCTCTTTTCAGACCACGTTTCCAATTTAACTTTCTTTTCATTTCTCATATATACATGTCAGAATATTCTTGCCATGAGCTATATAGATTACTTAAAATTGTTTCTCAAACATTAATAACAATAGTAAATCAAGTACAATTAAGTATATTTCACTTTTCTGTACAGTATGAATCTCAGACAGTTGCAATTTTGTAAGAAACTAAAATGGAGCACTGATAAATGACCACCATGTCCAATGATTATCTCCTTAAACACCAAAACTAAAATGTTGATCTAGACATGATGATCTCGAGCGGAAACAAGAGAGACATTTTTTTAAAAGGCTGAAACAAGTAGGGTAATAATGAAGAACAAAATGTATAACATTTTCAAGCTGCAAATTAACAAGCAGATATTGACTTTTCTTAGAGGTCAATAACAGCTGTTTATTGATCTAAAAAGTTAATACCTACTAAGGTCAATATAAGATCTCAAGGGTCAACGAATCTGGATTCTAATTTCCACTTTCTTTCACATATAAATATTGCTGAAATGGGTACAACTGTGTTTAGAGAAATCAGGAAATCACCATTATGAAGCCAGAATAATCCAAAGGAATAGGCCAAGGAAGTTAAAAGCATACATAGAAAGAGTTTTAAAAGTCTGTTACTGTAGAATTTCCAGAGATATTGAACGTTAGACATAAATCCTACTACTACATAATTCAGGCAGTTAAATAAGGAGAAACAAACGTTAAGTAAAAATTATGTTTCACCAGCCTTTGGCTTCCTCATGATATTGACATATGGAATCTCTCCCCACCCACACCCCGTGTCTCTGTGTAAGTTGTGTGTGTGTGTATGCATATATATTTGGAAAACTAAGATGTGAAATAATTTTTCAAGAATAGATTTTAGGCACTTATTTAAATATAGAGAAAATTCTTTTTTAACTGTAAAATTAAATACTAACAGTTTAGAAAATTCAGAATAGAGAAAAAAATCTATAATCTCCTTATTCTTATGTTACCATTTCCATTATTATCATAATACGCTCTTGTTTTTCTAGAATGAAAAAGAAAAGAATATTAACTCTCATTCTTCTAATTGGTAAAATGGTCTATTCATTCTTACGCATCTTGAAGATGGGGATAGACCACATGAACGTTGGGACCTCGTCCCCATATACATCTAATACTTCCTGGAGTCATCAAATTAAATGACTAATTAGCCTGATCCTTTCAGTAGTGAAGTAAAAGTTCATATTGTTGTTTTTGTAATTACTAGAAGCACTTAGGGAGAGGTAGAGAGTGGGAGGAAAGAAAGAAGCAGCAAATATTCTTAGAGCATTTACTAGTGCCCAAACCTGGGCAAGGTGCTTTTAAATAGACATAAGGCCTTATAGTTACTAGAAGGGACAAATTTTCTACAATTGTAATAAAAAATTAAAAAAGAGAAGCCAGGTTTGCAACAATGATGATATTACACAATGGGTACTCAATAAATACGAAGACTACCATGATTGCAATGTCCTTTTGTTGAAATCCACTTTTAATTTCAGAATAGCTTTAGATTTACAAAAAAAATTATGCTCTGGTACAGTTTCCATTTACTCTACATCCAGTTTCCCCCATTATCACTTACATTACTATGGTACATGTGTCACAATTAACAAACCAATATTGATACATTATTATTAACTAAAATCAATAAATTTATTCATATTTCCTTGGTTTTTGCACAATGTTCTTTTTCTGTTCCAGGATTCCATCCAGGACTTGCATTATGTTAAGTTTCCTTAAGTTCCTCTGGGCTGTGACAGTGTGCAGTGTAAGTGTACTTTTAGCATATGCTTTAGAAATTATAAACATAAATTTGCGAACTTACAACTATTGTCATCACTTAGATAAAAACACACAGAGCAGAATTATTTTTTGTTACAGATCTAAGGAATACAAATTTGAAAAGTGAATAAAGATAAATGCCTAGTAGAAAAGAAAGCAGATGATATCGGACTCCTTACTATATCTATTAATATAGAAAAGAGAGAAATAGTCTCATTTGCCACAAAAACTAGAAGATTACAACTACTGACCTGGTCTGTAAGTCATCTATCCCTTCACTTCTGCCCATTGTACTGTTAATAGCTAGGGTCTTAATTGATGATGTATGAGGCAGTGAAGTAGGCAATAAATAAATACTATGCAGAGATAGATAAACGGCCCCAACCCACCTATATTGTTCTCCCTCTTTCTTAGTACAAAGTTATGATTAGAAAGTGGTCATTTAGTTGGAACTGTATTTCCCAGTCCCCCTGCATCTAAGTAGCACCATTCAACTGTTCCTGACAGTGGAACACAGGTAGAATTAATGTGGAGCTTGAAAAGTGGGTATGCCTTCTCCATTCTCTTTGTCTAGCTGCTGGCTAAACATAAAGGACACCAAAGCCCCGGGGCAGGGCAGAGCCAAAAGATAGCTGAAGCCTAGATTTCTGAATAACTACCTGAAAGGGCTGTCCGCTCACTTGGATGCTTGCATTACACAGTTTCAAGAGTGAGAAATTAACATCACTGTATCAAGCCACTGGGGTGACTGGGGTTTATTTGTTATAGCAGCTAGTGTTACTATGCAAATCAGTACAAATGGAAACTAACATTTATGGATCACCACTGTGTTGGATGTTTTATATCATTTACCACATTTACCTCTCATGACAACCTCCATATAGAAGATCTCCGAGGATTTTTATACATTTGAAAACTAAGACTCAGAAAGGCTAAGGAACTTGTCTAAGGTCTTACAGTTATTAAGTGGCAGGCCCAAGATTTGAACCTGAGTCTGTCTCGTAGCAAAGCTCCAGGCACATTCCATTTTGCTTCACTGCAGGTGAAAGAGAGGTGATCTGACTTGGCACTTGGATTAAAAAATAATTTCTGTGCATTTTATATGCGTAACTTTTTTTTTAAATCCTCAAAGGAGAGCAGAAATTGTACGTGTGTTCTCCCTACTTTTTATGTAGAAGACACAAAGTCCCAATTTACAAGGGGTGGATATGAGACGATTAGTTCGTTTGAATTTGTTAGCATTTTTCAGATCAAGACAACCTTATACAAAAATGCAGAAGAGAGAGATACACTACACCTTTGTAACCTGCTGATAATCTTACAGTGTTTAATTTGAGCAGAGGCCAGCAACTTACAGAGGGCACGAAAGAACTGTTGCTCCACAAGGCTTACAGTTAACAAAAGAGAGAAGAGAAAGACGTACTTGTTCTCACAACAGTATGAATTTAAAGAACTATATGGGGTGTGCATTCTACAGGAAGCCCAAGTAGGAAGAAAAATGAAACACTGTACCTTGCACACAGCAATAAAAATGAGGGGATTCATTGTAGTAAGAAAATTCACAGCTGGCAGGCAATATCAGTGAGGCAATAAGATACTTGGTCCATCTTCATGCTTACCTTTTAGAGTCAGTGGTTTTTTTTTTTTTTTTTTTTTAATTCTTTAAGGTCTCTTTTTACATTAACAAAGTCGCTCCAGTCAATCTCTTTGACTCACCTACATGAAAAATTTGGATGTCTGTAAAAGTCCTATGCTAACACTAGTGAGAAAAACTGGTGTATCCTTTAAATTTGTGTAGCCTTCTTAGGACAGAGTTTGTTTGTTGGTTGGTTGGTTTGTTGGTTTCAAACGAACAGGTCCTAATCATCAACAGTCTGCACAGAGTATTGAACATTACATAGATAATTCAAAGATACGCCAATGAGAAAGAGGGAAACAAAAAGTACTTATTTCTTCATGAAACCAAATAAAACATAATACACATTCTGGTTGGTGAAAGTAGATGGCATTTGGGGAAATATTCAGGGGATCAGTGTACTCAGCTTGAACAAATAATTTCCATTTCAGATAAGGTAATTTATTGATTGATACGATGAGTTAACAGATGTAAAAGTAGTCTGAAAATTTCAAAGCAGAATACACAATGTTATCGTCTGTGGTACCATTGTTATTTTTAGCACATAATACATTAACAATTACCAACATTTATGATTTAAAGCATTAAAAACCTCCATAATATATTAAATAATTACATATCTGACTATTAATGAATGGGTTAATTGGGATGGTTACTCTGAAATAATAACAAGTTTGATGGAAAATGTTTTAAAAATAAATGTTATCAATTTTAAGTAAAAATTATTGAATGAGGAATGTTAAAAGATGAATGTTAGCTATGCCATAGGACACCCCCCGGGAATTCTCATAAGCCATGTATTTGCCCCAAAGCCTGACTTTGCTCAGTTTACTTACTTCTCCTTCCTCCTCTCCTTATGTATTTCATAAGGCCCATCTTTCCCAAGTCTTTCCCCGACATAATGAAATAGACTTAATTACTTCCTCTACCCTCCTTAAAAACACTAATTGTATTTATTATTAGAATCTACAGCTATTTATTTTCGCCATGAGCATTTTGTCAAGATATTCCAGCTTATTAAAGGAAATTTATATTCTAAGAGCCAAGGACAGTGCCAGGATTTGTTCCTTCCTAAATGATATGAAATCTATTTTCCCTTTCAGGTGGCCTGAATTTCTCCTCCACCTTAATTCCAAATGCAAAATTTGCTAAAAATAATAATAATGTAAGGCAGTATTTTTCTTGCTATAGCAGAGATCAATAGAAGTCCAATCCACATCCAATGAATCCAATCCTAATTTCTTAGGGCCTAATAATTGTTTGCTGAACAAAATGTTAAGGTTCCACTGAGCTCTATTTAAGTTTCATATATTGCAAACAACTTTGAAAATGGAAATTAAAAAAAAAATAGCTCCACTGTGAAGGTATTTTATATACACAAATATCAACCTTTTAATGTAGACCAGGAGCTTAGACGATTGATTATAGTTAAATTAGCAACATGGAGGGTAATGGTAGGACTGCTACTCAACAATGTGCTTTCTTTATCCTCCAAAAGGAACAGTTTCCAAAAAGCGTTTTTCCTTTTCTGGCTTTAAGATGGTTTCTTCCTCTCTCTAAATAAATAGATAATTTATTTAACTATGACTTCACACTTAAATCTTAAGATACAGAAGGGCAACACAGTGCCATATGTGAATGATGACCCACCACGACAGTCTCTTTGATAAGGACTTTACTTGGAAAAACATATTCTTCAATAAAAAATTATTTTTTAATGTTTACTTTGTTCTCTTGCGGCAATGTTGGAAAACACTGTAGCCCAACAGGAAATACAGACGAAAGCTTCAAATATAGAGCACACACAAAAAAGCCATTTTTAAAGCCCATGCCCATCAAGTTTTCCACTTGATATAAGTCGTACACAAAGTCTTAGTCCAATGCAAACCCATGCTGTGAAAATTCTGTAGCACCCATCTCAAAAAAATTCTGTTAAATACATAAACACTGCTGAAAAAAAAAAAAAAAGAAAAGAAAAAAACCTTCTGGCACTAGAAGTCAGACTCAAAGGGAAAATAAACTTGATTAAAAAAAAAATCCCAAAGAAAGTTCTATAAGTACAGTGCAACAAGGTCATAAGCTTCACTGTAATATTTGAAAGTAAATTGTCATTTTCACAATCTGCTGTAGTCTTCATTCTTTTTCTCAACTCACAGAGATGCAACAGAGTAAGAATGGCTCCACGTGTATCTTACAAACCAACTGGAAAAGTGATATAGGCATTATGGGGAAGTCGCCTTTAAAGATGAGTATAATACTTTTTAATAGATTAAAAATGAACCCTATGAATTCCCTTGGACCACCTAAGGAGAAGGTTCTCCAAACAGGGTTTAAATGACATTCTTTTCTTACCACCATGGAGCTCACCAATATCTCAGAGGACCTCACAAAGTATATATAAGCACAACTTGAAAATACTCTTTAAGAGCTTTGCCCAAATGATAACCTCCTCGATTCTTTTCAGTAGAGAATCACAGCTTTTTGAGATATCAGAATTTAATAGGCTTGAAATTGTAAGGTAAATGATAACTGCACATTAGAAATGATGATTATACAACTGAACTGGACAGACTTTTAAAAATTCATAGGACCTGGTCAAGTAATTCTTCTCAGCATTAAAAAAATACCTATTCAAGCAGAGGTATCCTTCCACTGTCCAAAATAATGAATAGAGAAACTTTTTCTAGAGAGAGAACTTTCTCCGTCAAAAAGTTTAATATTTCTACAGAAAATTTTTTCTCTAAAATATTTGTGGTTGGATAAAAGATAGTTAATATCAACCTAACTGTAGAATCCTATCTTCTGTCCCTATAAGGGAGAATAACATAAAGTGTTAATTTGTTATTTTTGCAATAATTTGGACACCATAGTGCCTTTCTAAATTCCAACCTGTACTTAAACAAAATTACTTCAGCTAATAATCTGAATCAGTGTTTATGGACATAACATTCTCTAGTCAGATAGCCCAGACCAGGACTGTGTTATCTTACTAGCCCTAGCTCCGCATCTCTGCAGCACCTGACACTCAGTAGGGCTCAATGAAACCTTGTTGAATAAGTGAAATATAACATTTACTTTTTTTCATACAATCTTATACCACTTTCACCAATAGGACAGAATCAGAAATATATTCTTCTACCTTAACAGATAACAGCTCTGAGGGAAAGGAACATGCAGTGAATACTTTTTGGGTCTATTTTCTCAGGAGTATTAAAAATGACTCATCAGTAAATGGGAGGCGGGGTGGGGGGCGGAATTTAAGCTCTGATAATCTGCTACAGGAGATGTTACATTTTACCTGGCACAGTGAACACTCAAAATATTTCTCGAAGAGAAGGCGGGAGGGGAGGGAAGGAGAAGAAGAGAAGAAAGAAAGATATAATTATGAGGAGGAGGTAGAAGTAGAAGAAAATGTCAGTGGATGTGAAGAAACTTCTAAAATGATTTTTTAAAAAGTGATTGATCGTCGTTCCGGTAAAAAGCTGGAAGATGGCCCTAAATTCTTAAAGTCTGGTGATGCTGCCATTGTTGATATGGTTCCTGGCAAGCCCATGTGTGTTGAGAGCTTCTCAGACTATCCACCTCTGGGTCCCTTTGCTGTTCGTGATATGAGACAGACAGTTGCTACAGGTGTCATCAAAGCAGTGGACAAGAAGGCTGCTGGAGCTGGCAAAGTCACCAAGTCTGCCCAGAAAGCTCAGAAGACTAAATGAATATTATTGTATTCATTATTCAATAAATAATACCTGCCACCCTGGTCTTAATCAGTGGTGGAAGAACGAACGGTCTCAGAACTATTTGTTTCAACTGGCCATTTAAGTTTAGTAGTGAAAGACTGGTTAATGAATCGTAACAATGCATCGTAAAGCCTTCAGAAGGAAAGGAGAATGTTTTGTGGACCACTTTGGTTTTCTTTTTTTGCGTGTGGCAGTCTTAAGCTATTAGTCTTAAAAATCAGTACTTTTTAATGGAAACAACTTGACCAAAAATCTGTCACAGAATTTAGAGACCCGTTAAAAAAGTTTAATGAGAAAAAACAAAAACAAAAAAAAAAAAGTGACTGGCTCTGAGTTTGATAAAAACTGCCTCAACAGGTATTTCCACTCAAATTTCTGAATGAGTTCTATACTGAGTTGATTAAAATAATAAGGTGAGTGGAAAGACAGTGTCAAGAACCAAAAGACAGAAGGCGATCAAGTCGCAGTACTGTGCTTTTATACCGCAAAATCTCCATATAATGAGACGACTTAGGAAAACTCTATCAGTAGTTCAGTCAAGACTTGGAAACAAATAAATATATTAAAAAGGCGCCTCAAAATTTAAATGCATTTGTTCAGCTTCTTTAAAAAGTTTTAAACATGAAGCACATTTTAGTTGATTTTCTAAAAGTGCAAGCCTGGGTAAGCATATTAAAAAAGAGAAAAAAGAAAAAAAGTAAGCTTATACTGCTGTTGATCGTTTTTCCTTTACAAATTCTTTAAAAAGAGCTAGGTAAAGTAAAAGAAAAAAAAAGTGGTGTACATGAATTATCTAATTCCCATTAAAATGCCATAATCTAAAAATTATTTGTTTTCTAAAAGAAAAAATACTCCATATCTTTCTCTGGCTAACTCTATTAGGTCAAATGAATTCAAATTTTGATCAAATAAGCATAAAGGCACACATAAACTGAACATATCATATAAAACAGGTCAGTGGAAGTATATTTCTATAATGGGGAATGTCTGCAGCTTAAAATTATTATTATTATTATTATTGAGACAGAGTCTCCCTCTGTTGCCCAGGCTGGAGGGCAGTGGCACAGTCTCGGCTCACTGCAACCTCCACCTCCTGGGTTCAAGTGATTCTCCTGCCTCAGCCTCACCAGTAGCTGGGATTACGAGCATGTACCACCACCCCCAACTAATTTTTGTATTTTTAGTAGAGACGGGGTTTTGCCATGTTGGTCAGGCTGGTCTCGAACTCCTGACCTCAAGTGATCCGCTCTCCTTGGCCTCCCAAAGTGCTGGGATTACAGGCATGAGCCACCACACCTGGACTATTATTTTTTGAGACAAGGGCTCACCCTGTTACCTGGGCTGGAGTACAATGGCGCAATCACAGCTTGCTTACTGCAGCCTTGACCTTGTGGGCTCAAGCCATCCTCCCACCTCAGCCTCCGAAGTAGCTGGGACTACAGGCGCATGACATTACGAACAGTTAATTTTTGTATTTTTTTTGGACATGGGGTTTCACCATGTTGCCCAAGCTGGTGTCGAACTCCTGGGTTCAAGTGATCTGCCTGCCTTGGCCTGTCAAAGTGCTGGAATTGTAAGTGTAAGCCACTGCTCCCGGCCTGCAGTTTAAAATTAGATAACAATAACATGGCATGGAAATACTGAAATTGAAGAGAAACCCATATTTTTATTTTTTAAAAAGAGATAACCTTCATAGAAAAGAAACAGAACTCCCAAGGAAACCCTCAAACAGAAATGGAAAGAATCCACTCTATCAATTCTGCAACAAATAAGGTTTGGGTAGAAAGTATTTTCTTTTATGCAAGGAACTTGAAAACACAAGGCATTGCTATTATTCTTACTCAGAAAGTCTATTTTTGCATTTCCCTAATGAAACAAGTATATAGGAAATTGTGATGAATATGCTTTTTTTTTTTTAAAAAAAAAGAAAGTAAGTAGTGTTAAATATAGAGATAAAATGTGTTTTGACAAAAATAAAGGTGTATAATTAGTCCCTTTTGGGTTACTGGATGCTTTACTAGCTATTCTAGCTGCCAAGTAATGCCTACTCACATGTTCCTGAGGCAAGACAGATAATTATTACAGCTCCTAAAAAGACCATCCCTCATATCCAGTGCCACCAATAATTAAATTAACAGACATAGCCATATTAATTATTTCATAGGGAGTATACATTCGTAAAATTTAATTAATTAATTTTTTATAGAGAGGGGGGTCTCACTATGTCGCCAAGGTTGGTCTCAAATTCCTGACTTCAAGCAGTCTTCCCAGCTCAGCTTCTCAAATTGCTTTGGATTACAGGTGTGAGCCACCATGCCTGGCCAGGAGTGTACATATTAACTATAGTTAGCTACCTGGCCAGATTTTTGCATATATATATATACACACACACACACAGACACACACACATACATGTATATACACACATACACATACATACATACATACCCACATATATATGCAAAATACACACACACACACACACACACCCGGTCAAATTTTTGCATACATACACATATACATGCAAAATACACACATATATGTGCAAACACGCACGCGCACACACACAGACATGAGATTCAATGAAATGACATTTATCCAGTTTGAATAAACACAGACTAAATACTAGCACTGGAAAGTAAGCATTTAACTCAACTTTAATGTGCATACAAATCACAGCTGATCTTGTTAAAATGCAAATTCTGATCCAGTAGATCCGATGTGGGGCCCAAGACCGTGCATTTTTAACAAGCTCCCAGAGGATGTCACTGTTGCTGGTTCTGGACCCCACTTAGAGTAGCAAGAAACTAACCCATTTCCTCTTTAGATTGATGCAAAATTGAACAAAATGACAATGTATGTATAAACTCAGAACTTACCTGAAAATGATTAGACAGAAAAAAAATACCATAGTTTTGTGAGATAATTTACAAACATATAAATTATTTTATTGTGCCTTTCTTGAACTCTAGGAAATAAGTATCATTATCATAATTGTTCATGTAAAATATTATCATAAACTTGGTTTTCAGCCCAGATTTATAATCACAAATGTCCATTACTGCCAGCCTGATGGGACTGGCCACTGTCCATTTGTCCCTACAAGACGCAAAGATTAATAAGTCCCCATTTTTTGGGGGGATAGCCTTACAAAAGAATATTTGGAAACACACGCCAGTTGTTAAAGAACTAACGATAAATTTCAAGCTCTTTGTTCCTGAATGCCTTTTAAGCCAGCTTGTAATTTCTCCTGCATCTTCATGACCAAATTCCTCTGTCGGCAAGTTCAGTTGATAAAAGGACCAAATCTTGGATTACTATAATAAACTTCCTAACACGTCTCCTCATTTCCACCTCTGCTCTGCCACCCCTCCAATCCCTGTTCTCCACAGTTTAGATCAGGTCGCTTGCCTGATGAAAGTCCTCCAAGACTGTCACACCCTACTCAGAATAAAATCCAGACCCCTTCCATGTCCCATGGCCCCACACAATCTGCCCCACTTGACTCTGCCCTAATCATGCTCCATGCCCCCTGGCTCACTTCACCCCAGCTGTACTGGTCTTCTTTCTGTTGCCTGAACATCCCGAGCACATTCTAGTTCCAGAGCCTTTCTGCTTGCTCTTCCCTCTTCTTGGAATCATCTGTCCCAGCTTACTGACGGCATCTTGGTACTATTCAAGGCTCAGTTTACAGGGTTCTTCTTTGGGAGATCTTTCCTGACTAGCCAATGTAAGGTAGCCTTTATCAGCTATTCTTTTTTTTGGAGGTGGGGGTCTTGCAATGTTGTGCAGGCTGGTGCAGTTACTCTTGAATACCTTGCATCATTAACCACTATTCAAAATGGTCTTGTCCATTATTAACTTAAGAAATGTCTGTCTCGGCTGGGCATGGTGGCTCACACCTGTAATCCCAGCACTTTGGGAGGCCAAGGTGGGTGGATCACTTAATACGGTGAAACCCTGTCTCTACTAAAAATACAAAAATTAGCTGGGTGTAGTGGTGGACGCCTGTAATCCCAGCTACTCAGGAGGCTGAGGTAGGAGAATCACTTGAACCCAGGAGGCAGACATTGCAGTGAGCCAAGACTGCATCATGGCACTCCAGCCTAGGCAACAAAGCGAGACTCCATCTCAAATGCCATCCCCATCAAGCTACCAATGACTTTCTTCACAGAATTGGAAAAACTACTTTAAAGTTTATATTGAACCAAAAAAGAGCCCGCATTGCCAAGACAATCCTAAGCAAAAAGAACAAAGCTGGAGGCATCACGCTACCTGACTTCAAACTATACTACAAGGCTAAGGCAACCAAAACAGCATGGTACTGGTACCAAAACAGAGATATAGATCAATGGACAGAACAGAGTCCTCAGAAATAATACCACACATCTACAACCATCTGATCTTTGACAAACCTGACAAAAACAAGAAATGGGGAAAGGATTCCACATTTAATAAATGGTGCTGGGAAAACTGGCTAGCCATATGTAGAAAGCTGAAACTGGATCCCTTCCTTCCATCTTATACAAAAATTAATTCAAGATGGATTAGAGACTTAAATGTTAGACCTAAAACCATAAAAACCCTAGAAGAAAACCTAGGCAATACTATTCAGAACATAGGCATGGGCAAGGACTTCATGACTAAAACACCAAAAGCAATGGCAACAAAAGCCAGAATTGACAAATGGGATCTAATTAAGCTAAAGAGCTTCTGCACAGCAAAAGAAACTACCATCAGTGAACAGGCAACCTACAGAATGGGAGAAAATTTTTGCAATCTATCTATTTGACAAAGGGCTAATATCCAGAATCTACAAAGAACTTAAACAAATTTACAAAAAAAAAAAAAAAAATCAAACAACCCCATCAAAAAGTGGGCGAAGGATATGAACAGTCACTTCTCAAAAGAGGACATTTATGCAGCCAAGAGAGACATGAAAAAATGCTCATCATCACTGGCTATCAGAGAAATGCAAATCAAAACCACAATGAGATACCATCTCACACCAGTTAGAATAGTGATCATTAAAAAGTCAGGAAACAACAGGTGCTGGAGAGGATGTGGAGAAATAGGAACACTTTTACACTGTTGGTGGGACTGTAAACTAGTTCAACCATTGTGGAAGACAGTGTGGCGATTCCTCAAGGATCTAGAACTAGAAATACCATTTGACCCAGCCATCCCATTACTGGGTATATACCCAAAGGATTATAAATCATGCTACTATAAAGACACATGCACACATATGTTTATTGCGGCACTATTCACAATAGCAAAGACTTGGAACCAACCCATATGTCCATCAATGATAGACTGGATTAAGAAAATGTGGCACATATACACCATGGAATACTATGCAACCATAAAAAAGGATGAGTTAATGTCCTTTGTAGGGACATGGATGAAGCTGGAAACCATCATTCTGAGCAAACTATTGCAAGGACACAAAACCAAACACCGCATGTTCTCACTCATAGGTGGGAATTGAACAATGAGAACACTTGGACACAGGGTGGGGAACATCACACACTGGGGCCTGTCATGGGGTGGGGGTAGCGGGGAGGGATAGCATTAGGAGAATCCTAGGTTTGTAAGTGTGGACCTAATTAGTTAATCTCTCTCTACCTTGTTTTCTCATCTTTAAAGTGAGGAAAGGATAATTACTACATAGGTTTGTGGTGAGGATTAAAGAGAGAATGAATATAAAGTATGGAAAACAGTGTGTGGCCCATATTAAATGTTCAATAAACATTGTATTATTTCTACATATGTTCAGTCATCAGGACACACAAGGCCCTGGGTGAAGGCTGGAGCCCCTCTTCTTCGCGACATGAAGGCCGGCAGAAGGTTAGCTCCCTGTGGTGAAGAGATCAGTGGCCACCTGGGAAGTCAGGGCCAGGTGGCCTGCAGTGACTACTGAAAGGGTGACAACTTGTAAGGCTTGGTGCCCAGGGATGGGGGAGCAAGGTCATCACAAGTGGTACAGATTGTGATTCAAGGATGCGAGGCTGCTGAGTGTAGACAAACTCTCACAGTTCCAGAGATGCACTGCCAGGTGCACAGGGGCCCATCTACAGTACCGGTGGGACAGTTGGGAGGGTCTTAAGTTACCTGCTTACATATTAAAAGCAGAGAGTGAGCCTTGCATTTCTGCCCTTGTACAATTTCTCTTTCAGCCTGTTTCTTTCTTAATAATACAGCTCCCATTAGTTTTGTGCCTATTGTTAATTGTGGGATATTTACTTCAGAGAAAACAACAATCGTAATTTCAGAACAAAGGGCAGATGACCCAGAATTTTGAGTATTAAGTCCCTGACCTCAAACCAAATGGATATCTCCACAGCTAAAAGTCATATCTGACTATTAATAGTAACAAAAAAAAAAAAAAAAAAGAAAGAGCTGCTTTTTATTCACAGATTCTAGGACAAGAACTTAAAAGCAATGCCACACTGGATCAAGCCAATGGTTCAGGCAACCAGTGTAGTGTTCTGTCAATTAACTTGTTGCTTCATCAATTTTCTCAAATAAGAAAGGATCCCTGAAACAAACTTGATTGGTATTAAACTCTGTGCATATCAGGGTGTGAACAGCACTTGGGAATAATCATGTGCCTTTTCTCAGACCCAGCACACTGCGGACATGTGACCCTCTGCTGAGTTCCAGAAGAGAAAATGACTGCCTATATGACCAAATAAGATATCAAAAATGATTCAAGAATTTTAGACAATGGATTTCATTATTTGTTAGGAAGACCCTATAACGTGCATTCTATTCTACTCTACTCCATTCTATTTTCTACATAACTTTCTTTTATAGTATTTGCCAATTACACTCATCAAGTTAATGAATAGAAAAGTTTACAGATTTTTGTTGAAATCTTTGCCAATGATTCTGAAAGTTAACCACTTCTGCTGATCGTGGTTTCTAAAAATGATGACTTTAACAGAGCTCTCTTTAGTTTCTAAGCCCCTAAATATATATGACCTTATTTTACTTCATAACAACCTTAAGGGATACACAGAATCTGGTTGACAGTTTCCATTTTGCAAATATAAGAACACTTGCAGAGAGGTTAAATGATTTCTCAAAGTCACACAGCTGATTAATGACATGGACAGATGATGCGGTTTTTTTCTCTCTCTAATTCAGTATATCAGGCCATAGTTACCAATTTTGTGGTCAAGTAAAAATTTGAAAAAAAAATTGAAGGCCTAAAACAGGGATGCCAATTTTGTTATTCTTCTAAGTAAAGGAAAAAAAATAACTTCTACCTACTATTTCAATCATATTACAACTTTCCTTTATACTCCAAAATAGGACAAACATCATCTTCCAAATAAGTGTAGCCTTGTGAATTAATAAAATATGCTTTATGAGAAATTCACTATGTTCTACTTATCTTCTCATTTTGCAGTGCACTGGTGAAAACCGTTGTGGTCTAGAACTGGCTCTCAGATCAATACTTGGAATCCATTTCCCTCTTTTGTGCTGTTTCAAAAGTTATACTAGCTCTTCCACCTCTCTTCCTCCTTGCATTCCATAGTCTTTAAGAAGAAGACATCAATAAGTGCTGAAAGTTTTTCCTTTCCAAAGATGCTGTTCTGATACTTTAACAAATGATAAGTATCCTAAATTTACATCACAATCAAAATACAGAGCTATGGATTGACAAGCCATGACTCGGCTGAGGACCAGTAGGGAAGCAGGAAATACAGAAACAATATGGTGCCCACCCCAGTGTATTCCGTCCCATTACTTCAGTAAGTAGAAAGAGCAGGAAAAATGCTTTGTCCCTGCCTTCTCATTTCCCACTCCACTTTCAAATTCATCCACAAAAGTAAATTAGCAATGATGACCCCCGTCTATGCACAGGCTGAGCCACATCTGTCTTTACTTCCACAAAGCCCATTCTTATCCATTCTCCCAGACTTGGTCTTGTATTCTGCGAGAAGTTCCCAAGCCTTATATGACAAGTCAACATCTAATTTTATAATACTTCATAGTCAATACCATAGTACTTTACTAAAAAGTCCAAAGGGACTGAGGTAGGCTGATGGGACACTCTTAGGTTGACATTTCCATGTTGGTTATGTTGCTAGTTTGATGTGGATGTTATGTTTTAGCACACACCAAAAATAATAACCATCAAATCCCATTCAAGTATATAACCTTGATCAATACACAGTCATTTGGTATCTGCGATCTTCTTTCAGCTTTGAGAGGGAGCTATACGAATAGCGTAGTGAAAGAAAAAAAAGACATGCAACTATGTAGCCCAATCAACCAAAGCAAGCCTTGCGATCACGGTCACATGGAGAAGACCCCCTGAGCATGAACCAGCCCCATGTGGAAGGAGGCTGACCAATGGATGTTTTGTCAAGGAAGGGCCCTGTGATTATGGTCAGATTCCACAGACACAGTGCTATGTTCCCCAAGGATTGTCAAAGTAACACATTTTGTTTCCTATTCCTTTACTATTTATAAATTTCAATCATAATAAAAGTTATCTGCTAGGAGATAAAGATAAATGCCTGTAGATCATCAATGACCACACAATAATAATAACATTTATATTTGTACATGTGTTTTTTGGTATATAAAACATTTTTACATGTACCATTTTTTCTTAAGAATGTTCGGAGATAGGCAATATTATTTCCATGTTATTGAAGAAGAAACTGAGGCTCAGCGAGGTTACGTGATCTCCTCAAGGTCACACAAACAAGAGCAAGAACCCAAGCCTGGTCCTCTGACCTCATGTTCAAGGCTCTTTCCATTATTCACACTCTTTCCAAGAACAGTCACCTCTAAAGGTGAGCTCCCAAACAAAAAGAACGCACAAAAGCTGGCTTTTATTCCAATCAGGGCAGAAAGCCAATCTATCAATTACCTCAGGGCGAAGGGCTGTCCATAACTATTAAATCTGGAAAGGTTTGTGGTTTTCTTTAGTTTTTTCACTATTAATATAATGCAAAAGTTGTTTGTATTATTCCTATTTGGTTGCCTAGAATTCATCATATTAACCAACCAATATAGGGCAGCCATGAACACAGGACAAGAAAAACACTGGCCATTCATAAAAGAAATTATTTGGAATCATTTTCATCATACTTGCTCTTACAAAATAAACATTTCTGTGACTCTAAATTTTTAAAAATTGATAAAAATATTGTGGATTACATATTTTTGTGGTTTACACATTGGGTAAGAGCTATCCAAAATATACAAAATAGATTATTTACAATCTATGCTTGACAAAACAAAAAAAAAAGGGTAGAGTAATAATAAGAAACTGATGACTAATAAGGTATTAATGGATATTTATTTACTCTGGAGACAGTCATTGCATGAAACATTTATAATAAAAAAGCATGTTCATTTTAAGTAGACTAATTTTAGAAGTCGTACTAAGATTATGTTTTCTGAAATTAATAACTGAGGTTAATTCAAACCAAAAGTTTGAAGAGCATTAATTAATGCTAATAAGATTATCATGAACATGAGCCTTACTCCTTGCTACGACTTTTTCATAATTTTTGTATCTGATTATAGGCTCTATTCATGATTTATTTTTAAAACAGGATTATTAGGAATCATTTCCAACACCAGGACAAATGTGCAAAGTAAAGTAGGTATTGTTATTTCTTTGTCCCTAGTTCACATGATTTAGATTGATTAAAATGTTAATTTTTACATATGTGAATAAAACGTAAAGGAGCAAACAACTGGAGACTGCACCATGTGCTAGCAATCATTGCGGGTGGGTAAACTGACAACATGTAACTGCATATTAAGACAAATGTAGAATTTAGACAAAGTATTCCATCTCTTTTCAGATGTATACTTTTAAACCTCAGGAACTGTTTTCAGTAGATGTCATGCCTTTTAACTTGAAAAAAGATAAGCGCAAATAAGCTCCCAATTGTCTCCCCAATATGTAAACCACATCTCGGGCTGCTGTCTCTGCTACTCCTTTGAAGTTTCCCTGAAATGTCATGTGTTGTGAAGACTGCTGTGCATAAGCAAGACAATTTGCTCACTCTCAGAATTCTTACCGGTTTCCACTGCTATTTGGTATCCAGCCTCTAGTCTCCGAGATGACCTTTCCAGCCTCTCTGTGTTATCGAGCAGATGTGCCCTCTGAAAAAGAAAAAGGGGGGAAAAAAATCAGACGGCCGTCTACGATGTTCTTTTTTTGCCTTAAAAAAAAAATGCCTTCGTATGCCCTAACATGGGGCGGGGGGCTCATAACCCATTACAGTTAATTTTTAGCGAATTTTCCATTATAGGAACCACTACCATAGACAGATTTCCAACACTCGCGTATGGACCATCCACTTTTTTGTTTTTAAAAGGAGACTCACGTTGTATATGGCCACAACGAATCTTACTCCAAAATACTGAGAAAAGTACGCAGACCATACCCAACTGGATCTTTTCTGTTTCAGCAGAGACAGATATATGAGATACTTGCATAGATCTATGTGCCCTATTTGTATTTATTTTTTATAAAATGCAATCATTTCAAAAATCCATTTGCTCCTTTGATTCTTGCATATAGAAATTTTAAAACAGGAACTTTATTTGTAAGAAAATGATCCACAATTTTGGATGTGCAACAAGATGCTATATAGAACAACATATGCTACTAAGCCAGAATACTAAACAGCACTTCTAGTTTTCAGACAACTGGAGGCAACACTAAGAAACAAGAGACACATGTTTCTCCATTTACACAGATGGACAAAATTGTGGATTTGTTCCTAAATATATGGCACTATGTAGATTGAAGTTGATATTTTAACACACAGTGCTTTAGACTGTGAACTAAATTTAGAGTCATTATATATACCTCTTTTATATTTATCTGATGGGGAAATTAGAGGATTTTCTTCAAATCCTCAGCTTCCAAACTTTCTTTACTCCATTGAGATGCTTGTTAATTTTTTTTTATATAACCATAATGATCATACATTAGATCTATTCAGGTTGCCAGATTTATAAGCTAATCATGGCTATGAATGGATAAAAACTGATGCATGTGTGTATGTGTGTGTGTGTATATATGTCTAGACACTTAGAAATATACAAATGTATGTATCTGTGTGTGTGTGCGTGTGTGTACATGCATACATGTATCTGTATATATTAATATCTTCCCTTCTTAAATCAGTTTTGGTATTTGGCCAAAAAGAAAGAAAAAACACAACCACAACTCCTACAACTTTGTGTTGTTGACAGATGTCATTTAAAATTGGAGAAATGCTTTCTAATAATAATAAAAAAGGAGGTGCCACACATATTATCTGAGTGGCTGTCGAGCGAAACGATCTACCTTGCTCTAATGAGCCCCCATGGATCTTGGAGATGCAAGCTGTATTGACATGCACACTTAAGCTAATACACCTAGACCAGTGCCTCCAAGCTCTAGCAGCCAGGGATGCTGACAGAATATCTCGCTTCCATCTTCAAAGAAAGGAAGTGATTAGTATGTTATCATTACCATTCAAAACGTGATTTCCTTATTCCCTCCCGGCATAGGTGACACATCTGAGATGCGGCCAGACGTTGGAGGCAGCTAAAGCCACATCAAAGCTTTCCTTGAAATTTTTTTGGGGGGAAGGGTGGGGGGGGGTGAGAATCATTAAAACAATGCATTTAGAACAGAGAGATAGGACCTGATGTGAAGGTCAGGAAGCTGCAACAACAGTCTATAATAATTAATAGAGTCGTCCAATGTACAGCAGAGAAATTAAGAGAAAAATTGTCCCCTCCCTCTGCAAAAAAAAAAAAAAAAAAAAAAAAAAAAATCTAAATAAATAAAACAGAGAAAGGAAGGAAAGCTTCTTATATCATTAAAAAGCAAAATCACTGAAGGCTGTAATTAAGAAAAAGAAGAGAAAGGAGAGCTCTATGTGTCTGGCATTGATGACTGTTTTTAAATAAAATTAAACACTTTACTAAGGCTTGTCAAAAATAGCTTTCTTATCCCTAAGTTTCCTTATGTGCAGGTTCTGGGAGCAAGGATTGCTCTTCCCTTCCCTGAAAATTGTTTTCTACCTTAACAAAGGACTTAACTTCAAACTGGCGATTCTCTAAAATGATATCAGATCTGTGAAATCAAAAGTAAATCTGAATTTTAATCCAGAATAAGACAACAAAGATTTTTGCTTCATTTTCATATTGGATGAAATCCCAAAATTAAAAGAAAACATTTAGTTATTAGAGATTAAAAGAAAGAAAAAAAACAAAGATCGATACTGGAAATGGACTTCCACTTTTATAATAATATTTAATGTAGGAAATAAAGCATTTAAATGTAAAATAACTGAGGGGATTTCATGGTTATAACAGCAAAATTTCTGAAAGACCTTTAAATATATATATATATATTACTAAATAATAGAAGTAACTCTTCTTCAGGACAGTTCACTTTTATCAGAGTAAATCTGCACACAAGAGGACTATCAGTTTACCACCAGCTTTACAGCAGGATTTCACTTTGTGTTTTGGAACCTCTTCACTTAACTCAAACTAAAATCAAGTTCTTGAAACAGCTGTGCTATTTACATTGTTCCCTTAGTTGTACATTGCCCTGGTCTCTGTAAATGAAAGGAAATACACTACAGTAGCAGCTGATGCTTTCAACTTGCCCCCACACTCCATCCCAAACTCATTCTCTCACCCTCTTCTCAGCCCTTTTCAAAGCAGGTAAGTGAAGCTGTGCAGGAGCTTCAGACAGAGCTCAACTTGTGTGAGGAGCTGCGCAATGTGGAGAGCTGGAGACGCAGGATTCAAACGGAGCTTGGCACAGCCAACGCCAGATCAGCTCCCTCTGCACTACAACCCTGCCTCCAAGCATGCCCCCTCTCCAAAACTGAGCCCAAAAAGAGCATCACAAGGAAGGGAAGGGGCATATTTTTGTTTCCAAGTGAAACAAAACACATTTTGGAGCATCTTGTCTTCTTAGCACAGTTGCAAGTTAAGAAACATGGGGGTAACATTCACTCTATGATTACTATTAGAATCCCGACAGAGAAATAATAACTTCTCAGCAAGCCATATACCAATGCAGCATCATCACTGTAATCTAGTCTATAAATATCAATGCTAGATCCATATCAAAGACTGTTAAAAGAATATTTCAGAGTATATTATTCTATTAGTTGATTAATTCTTCCAATTATAATGAAATTACAGGTTACAGTTTCGGAAACATGAATTCCAGAACCATAACTGATGAAACTGCTACTACAGGCACAAGAAAAGAATTAAGCCATCAAACAAAAATAAAAAATACTTTAAAAGAAATGCAGATGTGATGTTTTAAGTTTTTGGAATTAAGATTTCTAATTTGACACAATTAGGCTTAACAAAAATAAATCTTCTGTCAAAAATGTTGATTGTAATAAGCCACAATTTAATATATAAATAACATTCACTGCTTAAATTCAGGGGCAAGGGCTTCACGTAATTTCTTCATATAGAGGTTTTCAAGTTAATTGTTAGTTCCGTTAACACTGGAAAATTCAGATTCTTCACCTAAACATGAACATAAGCAAATACAACAAGCAGATACTCTATCTTGCAGAAAAATAATATTTATGTTATCCCTCACCTCAAGGATAATCTTACACATCAAAACTGCAACTGATTATATTCATTTAGTAAATATACAACTGCTCTCCTGTAGGGAAGATAACACAAAAAGGTTGTAGGGTGAGGGTTTTTGTATATTTCTCCCCTTCATTTTATATATCATGATTACTTTTTCTGAGGCAGGATGTCAGTAATGCATCTTAAATTCAAAGAGTTGTTGAAAACCACTATCTAGAAGCTTCTAAATTAACATCTGCATCACATAATGATGACATACCAATAAAAAAAATTCGAGAAAATTCTCAATCAATGCAGTCAAACTAAACTCAAAAGTAATTCATACTACTCTATACTATAAGCAATTAGACAATTTTTAAATTGCAATATAGGCCATTATGTCTTGATAGAAAAATAAAACCCAACCTTACTAAATAAAAAATATGACTACCTCTAAAAAAGAGTGCCAAAGCATATTTTATATGTTTGACTTAATTTTTTAAAAATAGAATTATTCAGCATCCCTCATTAACACAAGGATACAATTATAAACATTGTGGTAAATATTTGCTGAGCCACACAAAAAAAGTCTGGCGTTGCATTATGAAACAGTCCAGCAAACTCAGAAAAATGAGAATTCACTTGGGTGCTGTATGCTACAAAAAGGAAAGTGTTTAACAATGACGAAAACTTTGGCCATTCTTAGGTATCTATGTATACAGAGTAGCAGGGCATTTAAAACATATGTGTGTTTCCCCAAAAGGATAATAGATCCATGGTGTCTTATGTTAAACCTAATAATTTTGGGTGGGGGAAAGGAGTTTATTTAAGAACAGTTTACAGTAAAGTAAACCAGAATGTTAGAAAAAAAAATCATACTAGCTTCTTTGAGAAACTACATAAATAAACTTGAAGTTAGAGCCTACAATAAAACTACACTCAGGTAGTTTTAAGATATTCCTTTATTATTCCTCCTTATTTCCGGCCATTAAAGTATTAACTTTGTCCCAGTTCCAACAAAGAACAGGGATCCCTGAGATAAGCATGATTAGGATATAGTTGTGTTTTAAAAGATTGTGAGCAGAAAAGATTACTGAACAATATAAACGATACTTTTTGCTCTGTGTAGATTTATCTGGAAAAACAAATCCAAAGATCCACTTCAGATTTAAGAACTCAATTTTATAGGGAAAAGCAGAATTAAATAAAAAAAAAGAAGCTAGGAAGTACTCACCTCTTCACGTAATTTTATCAACTGCAACATGAATGCACAAAAAAAAGATAAAAAGGAAAGAAATGGCAGGAAAGAAAGATCAGTTGTGTGACAGGATACAGAATTAACATTGACAATTTATCTGTTTACATGTTTAGCATTTAAAAATCACAGACAAACACATTAAAAGAACCTAAACATAGACTACATGCAGAGTTTTTTGAACGAATAAAGATCACTTTCTCACACTGTCACATTAAACAAAGAGAATAGTGTGAAATCCTCTTTTAAAGTACATCTAAGACACCATCATGAAATAAAGGGGAACGACTTCATAGAAGTCTATATTATAAAGAAAGAAAACAAGTTTACTGTTCCTCTCTTCTAAGAATGTACCATTGAAGAGGTTTTGTATATACAAGTTTTCAGGATGTTTCTCTATTTGGAATCTTGACAACTGATTTCTGATTTTACCTACAAATGAAAATGATTAATAGCTCACGCTTTGGTTCCAAAAACTATTTAAAACAACAAACTATTATGTTAGTTAATGTTATACTTGTACCCACTCTAGTAATAAGACTGCATTTGGAGGTAATGTTATTTTAATAGAAAATAAAGTATGCCAGGATAGAGAATACTTATTTAGAACATAGTATCAAAAATTCATTATCATATGAACTTTCGTGTATATAAGAGTCAATTTCTAGGTTTTTGTTTTGCTTAAGAGGCTACTGCAATCATGTGACATGTTTTCATTTTAATTTTTGAATGATTTCTTCATTTTTCAATTTTCTTCATATTGTAAACTAGCAATGAGCTCTTAATTCATTTATATTGCAGTTTGTTTTCACTAAAGTCAAACAAAAAAATCACTCCTTACTTGTTGGTCAATTCTCCTATGATAACATTTTAATTCTCTTATTTAGAACATTTTTCTATTTGCCTTAAATATATAGATAAAACAAGCTGCTTAACTCTTTAGGAACTAAAATAATTATATAACCATATATCTGGCTCATTGTGTGTGTGTGTATGTGTGTATGTGCATGTGTATTTGATACTATTCTCAACTACAAATATCACTGTATAAGTGAGATGACGACCACAGTTTCTGCAATGACTAGAAACTGAAACCTATGTTGTTAACAGACTAAACCACATTCCAGGTCTGAAATTTGCATCCTCAGCAATTCAGGTCTACAACTGATAATTTTTAAACATCCAAATATCTGTAACATCTGTTATAACACTTGACATATGCAGGCCAATAAATTAAACTATTGCTTTGGGAGAAATGTGCCTGAATTGCTCACTATAAGTCTCTCTAAAAGTATCATGTTTACTGTAGCCCGGATATCTCAACGCTTAATGCTGTTTTTGTCCCGAATTCAAGGAAGGCAGTATGCATTCCAGCTTATTCTGTTATTTCATTTGTTATACGAAAAGTATTTTGAGTACCAAAGAATAAGATTTTAAAAACTGTTAAGAATCCTTTATAAAAAAGGTACATAAGTTAACATGTAATGTCTCACGGTACACTCAGTGAAAATGCAACTTTTATTATCATAGTTTCAAAATAGACAAGAAGTTGTCTTTATTTTTATTAACACATTCTCTCAGCAACCATCCAGTAACACACAAGTAAATCATCTTGTCATTTCACGTGAAAAGTTCTAATTCTTCCCCAAAAGAAGCAAAATTTTAAACGAAAATACCTGGCCTATCATATATCGGAATCTTTCTCTTTGCCATCCCAACATCATGGGAGAAAAAGGCAAACATTAATTCTCAGAAAGAGACGATCTGGGAATTGATCGGCCAGCTATCTTTTCTTTCTGGGGGCACTATTCTTCGGCTGACTATGATACTTAAAGGGCCAAAGTTTAAAACTACTCTTCAGCAATAGAGACCATTTGGGGCATGCCACCCTGCCATAATCAATGAGTGTTTAAAAATGCTACCCATTTGTTTTTTCAATAGGTTCCAAACAAAAAACGTTCTATCTTGTTTGTGCTGCATGGCTGCATTCAAGCTCTACATCGGATTTGTAGCTAAGCTAGGTAATGGGAGGGTTTTTCATCTTTATCTTTTTTTTTTTTTTTTTGGTTAGGCTGAGAGTTATTCATTCAAGTAAACAAAAGATGGCCTATTTTTGAAAATTAACAATGCTAAAACTGGACTGTAAGTTGTGATTTCGTATTTTCTCGAGTTACTAGCTCCATCATAGGCAACGCGAGAGTGTGCAATGCCACCATGTTGAGCTATGATAATCAACATCTTTTTTGAAACAAAGATTTTTCCCCCCCCCCCAATGCAGAATTTGATACAAGAGGTAATCTGTTCCTTTGTGGGCTGAAAAAATCTGGTTTACGCTGGTTTGAACCAGTGGAATCTCTTGTGGTTAAGCCTTCTGCTGTGACTAAAATCAAAACGGCACTGCAGAGCATGTGAGGGTTCATGCGCGCGCGCCTCTGTGTGTGAGGTGCGTCACGTGACCCCCAGAACTACCGCATTTTTTTTAAAGCTGATAACGCCACTGCCGTCTCTGTCCGCATACAGATAACGAATAAATGCTGAACTCTATTAAACGCCCTTTACACATTATCGTGGGTCGAAGACACAATTTTCTGAACTTATGATGACAGTCTATTTATTTTGCTATAAACCCTCAGCACGTAACGAACAGATTTGTGCCTGGTAATGATCTGCTCTGCCGGGGCTATATGAAATGATACCGACCTTCTTTAGATCTTGGGGAATTAAATTGACCGACTTCACCCCCTGGTCTGTAGCTGAAGTTTGACACACTTTATGCACAGCAAGCCCAAATCAGAACTTAAGAGAACCTCGTATTAAGAAATTAAGCAATCATTATCTGCTAAATATTGCTTTGCCACAAAACTTTCCACACATTTGGAAATAGTCTACTCTTTATATTTTGAATCTTCTATTTAGGATTTATTCAAAGTCACTGATCAATATAATTCTGCATATAGAAACTGAGAGAGTATTAGGGTTCAAAACCAAAGCTTGGAACAGTTTATTTGCCCCATTATCATACATCACTATGAAAGGCTTTATGGTTTTATTCTCCAACTTGTGTTTTTCCTTTTATGAGAATGGTTCTCATGAAATGCAATCAAGTTAGGAACTATTAATTTCCACTCTAAATACAACATCACTACATTCAAGAACTCAACTCTTCCAAAGAAATAAAATGTTGCCTCATGGAATGGTAAATATGGTATTTTCAAAGAATAGAATGATAATGCTTAAGACAATAGTCCTTGGAAAGCTGATAGCCCAACAGTACTGGAATGTACAAAGTAGGTAATTTTCTTGTCCCTTCTTTGTAAATCAAGCATGAGCTATATTTGATTGAATGAAATGAATATGAATCAGAAATGAATGTACACAAAGCATTTAATTTGGAAATTAAATGCAAGGTGTATTGTATGAGGGACATTAAAAATGCTTTTGAAAAATTCTTAATTTCTGAATTTTTAACATTTCTAATCATGGCAGAAATGTTTATGTACCTAAGAGTATATTAACATACTTTATAGTTAATTGGCAGACTATAATTATATGTATTAACAGGCAGGTTTCAGATGCCTAAAAAAACTGCATCAGAAATTACCAGAATGAGATATAATAGCTATTGTATTCATATTGTCAAATCTTCGCAAAGAAGCAACTATAAGGAGGCTGTGTATGTGACATTGAAAATACCTAGCCAGTATTTTACCTATACAATCATTGCTACTAATTCCTTATTTTCCTATTTTGATCTATATTTTTAAACTGACAGATCTATCCCAATTGCGGTTAAATGAATATTGCTATTTTAATCTCATTTTGTTTATCTCCAAGTTTTATCCATATATTGTTAGTATTCCATGGACAAGAAGTTCTGAAAATCAATTTATTAGCAAATAACTTAGAAGTAAACTTATTTGTAGGCAGAAGATCTTTTCTTATATAAATTATAAGTAACCCTACCTAGAAAAATCTCTTCCTAGCTACCGAGCTACAAAAATTAATATAGAGCCAAATTAAAATTTTTTCTTTCTTTACAGAAAGAGCTTCTGTCTTGATTCCATATTCTGAATGAATGCTGATATGGAATAAAAAAGTTATTCTCAAGTGACCATACCTAGTTAAGGATGTGTTTTAGTTTGAGGGATTTTAATTCCTATATTATGACAAAGAGCCTTAAAACAAAATGCAGTGACTTCATATGAAATGGAAACTTTGCTACATTTGGTAACAAAATATCCAAAAAGTTAAGTGTGGTCTCTTTGAACTTTTACACCTCATTCAAATTTTAGACGGAAAAGTTCACACAAGTAATAATCTAACAGTACATATTCTCCTGACTATAATTTATCATACTCTATTTATTGAAGTGACAGTTCCTTACATCTAAACTTCAGGTTCTCCAAGCACTTTCAGAATTTGTAAGTTTGATTTATACAAGTCCAGGGGAAATCTGTGCATAATCACTTTAAAGTGACAGGAATATAATTTGAAAAATTCAGAAAATATGAACTCAATCTATTTTTGTGGAACAGTTTTCTTTAGGCATAAAAATCATACTTATATGTATGCAAGGCAAATGTTTTAGACATATAAAATGTCCATTAAGAGAAGTGAACATGTTTGAAAAAAAAAGGGATCCCTGTCATAGAACTACAACATCCATTACAATAAAGGCGTCTGGGTAAGACAGGCACACCCCCTTCCTTTCTATTTCCTCTGCATTAGGCAGTAGTTTCAAATAAGGGAAAGATCTATAGCTGTTTAAAGAACTGACATGGGAACTACGCATTCACTTTTTTGCAAAAAAGTTAATGCTTTTTTTTTTTGCAGTAGATAGGAAATAAAACTATGATTCATTCATTCAAGAGGTATGAGCAATCTAAATCTCACTTTAAAAACAGAAGAAAATATTTCTCTCATCCTCACATTATTTAATCTATTATGAGTAAAACCCCTTTATCACATCACCCTTTTATGTTTGATGTGCTGTTTTTTTTTCCTTTAGCTATTCTCACATTTCAATCAGGGAAACTGAAATCCCAAGTCAAATCTGAACGTGTTCACATGTCTGAACTCAAGCTGATAACATCCAAATAGTGGAGGAGGTGAGATCTTTCCAAAAACAAACATCATCAGCTCAGTCATTCTTCTCTCTTTTTTGGGGGTGGGTGAGTAGAGTCCTTAATCACACAAACAGCATCCCTGTTACGGATTATAATATAATAGATAGCAATATACTATTAGCATATATAGACCCACAATGTCATCTATTTGAGATGGTAAATACAATTATGCAATTTTCATAATATGTATCAATATATAATGTTTCACTATTGTATTGAAATTTTGGTTTACTCAGTGACTGATTTATGTTCATTTTCATTTAGGCAGAGTAGAGACTTTTATAATACTTGCCAAAGTGGCATTAGTAACCATGTTCAGGTCTTGCTTCTGAAGGTCCCTATCATGTATTTTCTTTAAAAGTGTCAAAGAAAATCAGTCATTAGGGTTCTTTTGAGACATTTTTAAAGTCATCTCTACACTGAGGTTCTTAAAACTTTTTTAAACTTGTATACAGTATATGCATGAATTAATGGAGTCTGCAGTATTAATTCAAAGAAAGAGGCGGGATGTTAATTAGACTCATGACACTACGGTATGATCCAATGAGAACCGACAGCCAAGGTATAAAGCCCTTTTAAGAAGAAATTGTATCTTATTTTTTTGCCCACGCAGATCTTAAACTGCAAAAAGACTTATCCTATTATTATTATTATTATTATTATTATTATGACTATTATTTGACAGAAGCAGGTCCTCTATATTGGTATCCAAGTTCCACACTGTTGCTTCCAATTTGCATTTTGGTGAATGTATTTTTAAGAAGCCACACAATAGGAGACTGGGCTACCCTGTTGAATTTTGAAAGCTTACTTTCATTTGTTTTGCTGCAAGTGTTGATTTAATTATACTGCATTATTATCAAAGCTGTATTATGTACTTTTTTATTCCTTTTACATGTGTTTGAGGTGAAGACCTTGGCTTTGTCTGCAAACGGTGTGTTTCAAGTTATTCCTTAAGTACTAAATAATAAAGAAAAGAGAAGAAAAGATTTTTTTAAAAGATAGCAGACAGCGATCACAAGGTAAAGGGTTAAATGTAAGATCTCCAAGAAACATTTTGAAGTTGATTAAGACTCCAGCTTTGCATTAAACAGTATCGCTTCCACATGAGTTGCTGCTAATACCGTTAAGGAGCAGCTTGAGAGCCCAGTGCGCCAGTGACCTCCTTCACCCTCCAGCCACCCACCGGGCCTTCCTGATTAGCATTCTACCTGGTTCTCGGAGGAATTCCCATCATCCCCCAGGAGCTCATTCCGTACTTCGTCACTGTAGGCGATCCGTGACCTTTTCTATAAAACAAAACAAAAAGGGAGAGAGTGAGAGGAACGTTAGAAAGTAAAGGCTTCCAAGCTTTATTGGTATCAAGGCTGATCTCAAACCTCGAGAGCCCCCTAATGGAAACCTATTGGCTACAATCTGCACACCAAAGTTGTGTAAAGTTCCTGAACTTGAGAAGTTTCATGTAAATTAGAAGTTTTTAAGATGTCAATAATGAAAGGAAACTCTGTGTTGTGTAAGTATTCTATTAATATTCATAAACGGATCCGAACTTGTATATTATTCCATACATTGCCATTCAAATAAGACACTAAACTGAAAGAAATACAGCTATATAACTGTATGTCTGTAAAACTCACTAGATTGTACTTAAGGCAGGAGTATATGGTGTTTTTTTTTTTTAATATTGTGGCAGGAAATGGACATTACAAAGCTTTCAATTTAGGACTTTAAAAGTCTCTAATACTAGGGTAATAATTATATCTCCAACTATACTCTGCAATGCCTAGAATAGCATGTCTATATTTCTTTCATTATTGTGATGTTACTAACCAGAAAGAGAGGGAATTTAAAAGCCCCTCCTCTGTACAAACAATAATTTAAATGTCTCCCAGCTCTCTATAAATAATGGCCTAAGGAAAAGTAATGAAAGTGTGTGTGCGCATGTGTGCATGCATGCGTGCATGTGTGTCTGGTAAAAGAAACTAAATTTCCCAGTCACAGTAAATAAAGGCAAGTAGGCTATGAGTCAACTTTTCACAGTCCCAGTAAATAAAGACAAGTGGGCTATGAGTCAATGTTTCACACACTGAAAATGTGTTTTACAAGAAATACACCCTTCTCTATGAAGTCAGAGGGACATGTCTGCAAGCAATTCATGAATTATCTAAATGTATACACATTCGGAAAAGCCAAAAGACTGAACAGTCGTTGGAAAGCTAAAGTGTGGGCCTCAGATCCCACTTCAGCATCACTATTTCAGATTTGCAAGTTGCTTTGTTGTCTTTTCTGCTTCAGAATTCACTAAGAAAACCATTCCATTAAAAAATGGCAGCTGGAAAACAGTAATCTCTTCCTCACTTGCAATCTAGAGTTTGGGACTTAAAATTTCTTACTTGTTCAACTGTGATCTGAAAAAGTATTGTAGTTTAAAAGGACTATCAATTCCAGAGCAGATGTCAACAATATGATTTTTAAATTAGATTTTAAACTAGTGAATAAGCAACACTGCTTGACCACATAGAGATCATAATACCTTAAACATCAAACATATTACATTTGAATTTAAAAGAACCTTAGACAAGAACAACCAATACACTTTAAATCATTTTGAAGTTACAACTTTTCCCAGTTGGGGTTCCTTATCTTAACCACAAAACACAGAAAATTATTTCAGTAACTATGTTTATCAATTCTCCCAAGGATGGTGCATAAGAAAAAATTTAGTTCATTACATATATTTGAAGACAAGGCTTAAGTCTCTGGCAGAATCCAGTTGAAAAGGTTGAATGGAGTAGAAATAAAAATAAATAAATCTAGACATTCCTTTGCTTTTTAGGGAAAAAAATAAGTTTCATGGAATTCTAAAGGTAACTCTGGTTAAACTGACACTGGAACACTGGGGTCCTGACTCACAGCTCAGTGCTCATTCTACCACACAAAATTTCCTCTTCATTCTATTACCTTTTTAGGAAAAAGGCACAAGAATTGCAAAATGTTTTGATATTAAGGAGACGGTGGCACCCACTCCCTGCCCTGAGTCTCCACCCTAACCCCCATTTCCCCGCCACAAATGCCATATCTTATACCTTGGCTTCTGCAATAAGTCTATAAGTAGATAAATAAAACCAGCAATATTGCAGAGAGGAGGACAGAGTAAAGAACTCAAGTCCTCAGCATGAAGTCAGTAAAGATATCTATATCAGATCTCTCGACAATTCAGTAGTGACCCAACTCAGTCATTTGTGAACATGCCAGACTTTTCACCATCACAAACAGCATATATTAAGCCTGGTTCTCTTATTGTATTTACTGAAGCCATTATTAATTAGCTATTCCTATTGACTTCATACAGAATCACATTTAAAAATGCTAAATTATCAGGGCAGTCCACTTCATGGCCTTAATACGATATTTAGATCAAGCCAAAGCTTGCTTTTGCTCATTTGGAGTTCCTACTACAGTAGCTTCAAACTAGCTAAGCAAAAGTATTTTACAGCATTAAAGGAAATGGAAACCTTTAAACAGGCTGTGGTATCAGAGCTGCCTTTTTAATTATTCATTTCATCACTATGGGGGACAAAAACATTCCACAGTATGCAAGAGTATCATATGGAGATTGTTTTTGTTTTCTCCCTTTTTTCACCAAAATACCAACAAATTGGCATAGATTGTTCAATTACATTATATTCTTATTTTGATTTACTATACTTCAAAAGGAGAAAATTATAAATGTGTATCCCTAAATATCTAATCTTGGTTTGGTTAGAATCCACTGCTTTTAAAAACCAGCAATTAAGAGTGTACATGCTCAGCAACAGAGGAGAACTAAGGCTTTATCCACAGTTGAAGGGTGGTCCCTGTAAATGTCATTCTTTAGCATTGGGATGGTAAAAACTGGTTGTTTGGATGGCTTTCTGGATATAATTAAGCAAATGATATGCTGAGTTTAACAAAGTGGTCTCTAACAGGACTGACTTTTCTTAAAGAATGAAAAGACAACTCATTTCAAATATCAGAAATAGTTCCTCACGAGCATGACACAACAACGCTGAAAACTGAACTCTTTATATGTGAGTTTCATTTTCCAAACAGAAAACAAATCAAGACTATTAAAAAAAAACAACTAATTATATTTAGATGCCCAACATTGGTATTTTCTCATAATTTTTTACGACTTGAAAGTTTAAGTTAGCTGATTGTACCTAACCATAACTGAGTCTGCAAGATCATTATTAAACTAACTGAATACCAAAAAAGGGGAAAAATCCTTTGAATGACAAACTGCTTATTTTATGGGTAATTTTCCTCTAAGACATCAATAAATTATGTTACCTTTTATGGAATTAAAAAAAATCTCATGCTACATTAATAAGTACCTACACAATAATTTAATTTCGAAGATTCAAAGTTAATAAAACTCAAGCATTTACTGTATCTTGATAAAGTTCACTAAAATATTTTTTCTTTATTATCAACGGTATAAAATTTGTACTTTAGCCAAATGCAAACATGAGAATTTGAGCTGGAAATGTCACACATTCAGCTACAGTTTGAAGGAGCCCAATTCATAATGCATTTTATAAATACTTAATGACTTCTATACATAAGCTAACCAGGCAAATCAAGAAATTGTCAACATTTTTAGTCTTAGTTGTCAGTTACCACTGTCTACTGGTGCTTTATATGTGGCTTCTGGAGAAGACAGAAGCTCTATGCAGTTTGTAATCTACTGCAATTTCTGGTCTGTACCATAAGAGTGGAAAAGCTTCAGCTGACAATACTTGCCACACACACACATACACACACAACATACACAGAGTTAAATACAAGAGTACTCCTCACTTTTAATTGTGTGTTTGTGTAAAGTTTACTTCTTGTAACTTATATACTTTGGCAGACTACATGGTTAGAAAGAAAATCTACAGACCATACATGAACTATAGAAAAAATATGACAAATAAACAACTGATCGTTACCTCTAAGAAGTTAGATGCACTAGTTTCAATGGCTATTTTAAACTGATAACACAAGTGAGTTATGAATGTGAGAATTTCGGATTCAAGGCGATTTTTGATTTTTACTTGGTATAAGAACAGGTCCTTTGCATACTGATTGGCTGATTTTCTTAAAGCCAAGTTCAAACAGATACACTTGCTCAGTTCTGTCTGGAAATTTGGCTTGAAACAATCTTTCTACTTGACCCAAGCCTTGACATTTCCCAACTGAACTGAATGTGTTCCTGGACAGGCACTGCGAAATTAGAAACAAAACGAATTAACTTAGCTTAAACTAATTAAAAACTGTGATCTGTGGTACCGCCTCCTGTCTGATTCTACATGTGAAATAGAGTATACGTAACCAGAATGAGGATTCTACAGCCCAGAAATAGCAAAAGCATAACAATGAAGTTGGTTTATTACTAAAGCGTATATGAGAATTTAATTTCCATGGCGTGCACATGGCAAAGCAATTGCTTAAATTGCCTCACCTGGGAATTTAATACAATGTTATCATCAGACCAGCCACATTGTAAATAGATTTATAATGCTTTCCATGTGCTGTACTCTGTTGCATATGAATTAAGTAATGATCTGGTATTACAATAAAATCAGCTAGTTCCCACACCTGGCAGACAGGATATTTCACTAAATTAATACCCAAACAGCTACATCACAAGGCATAGGAGAGCAAACCATCTCAAAGGCATTCGACTTGAGTTTTACATGGGATGCAAATACTTGATGGCTATGTAGAATGTCACCACATTGAATAGGGCTGCTGAAGACAATCTGTTTCTAACATCTGTATCACAGAATTAAGACGTTCTCATTCCCATTCGATTTTGGCCTAATTTTCTTCATTCAGCACTTTAATTACTAATCAGCAATCCACAACATTCACAAACACTAAGCAAGCCCTTTATTCTAATCTATGTGCTGCAGACAGCCAAATAATTGATACAGAGTGCAGTATGGTTTTGGTAAGTAATGAAAGAACAGCTTGTCCTACTTCCTAATCAAATGGGTCTATAGAAGAAATGGTTAATAGATTTCTCCATAGGTCTAAAACAAATTACCCAGTCTGGCCAGACTTTTCCATTGCTTCTACCATGTCTTTCAGTCTCCATATATTTAATAATGCCCAAGGTTACCAGGTGATACATCTATTAAAAATTGCTATGCTTTCATAGCCAAAGAATTTAACTGCTCCAAAGAATTTAACTGCTCCTGTTATAATTAACACTTTGGGATATCTACAGAAAACCATGAAATTATATTGATTAGTTAGTCATATAATTGCTGGCATTCATTTCTTACCTAATTTTATCTGGTTCTAATTAAATAATATCATACTTCTGTAATGCCCAGATGGCATTTTCCAAAATGCATCTATCTTTGGCACCAAGCGTTCCATTTTTAGCCTCACTTCTATTTCTCATGGACAATTTCAGCTTTTCAGCCACATACCACCCCTGCACCAGGACTCAAAAAGGCTCATCAATCCAGGACAGAAAGCTCACATAGTCCAGAAAAAAAATTAAATGGAATGTATGAATTTTTGTTTATCACGGTATTCTCTATGCTGTATTAATTTCTAGCAAAAAGCAATTTAAGGTTAAAACATGTATCATACTACATGGCTTAGGTAAAGGTAAAGAAAATTGTTAGATAAATGTTTGATCCCTGGAACATTGTTAGGATGGATGGAAAAGCACAGGGTACTAAATAAAAAGAACAGTGATAGCATTTCAGTATGTGATCTTGGTCGAATTAAGTTTTCTGAGCATCAGTTTCTTCATCTCTAAAATAATGGTATAGTATTTATTTCCGAGGGCTGTTGTGGAGATTCAAATGTTATAAACAAATGCAAACCTATCCTAACACTTTGTATATGATGACCTTCAGAGCATGTGCAACTAAATTTTAGTTGATAAATACTGGAAAGGATGCAATAAAGTAGGCATACATGGCTGAAAGTATAAATTATGCATCCTTCTTAAAAAATCATTTGCCAATACATACCAAAAATGGCTTTAAAAACCTGTATTATTTAGATCCTATAATTCCACCATTACTGTTTGCCCAATTCCTTATTTTATGGTGCTGCAATTTCTGGATGGCTTCCAATAGTAAAAAACTTTACTGCATTTCTTTAATGCTATCAGAGAAAGTAAGTTCCAATCTGTTTCTTCTATGTAGTCATTCCTCTAAACATGGCTTGCTCTTGCTCAAGGGACTGTTTAGAGTTAAAGGTCAAGCTCATTCGCTGGAAGGTGCACATGCCACATGTCACCAATACTGTAGCATTAATAAAGGGAAAGCACACTTTGTGTCTATCATAAGCTCATGGCCAATGGACCATATGCAAGCCACCAGAGAAAAAATACTAACACACCCTGCTGCAAGGCTACCAACAGAGCTGGAAAGTAGGTTACCATGAGACTGCTGAAATAATCCATTGTTCTTTAGCATGCAACACCAGAAAAAAAGTTAAAAATTAGTTTTAAAAATTTTTGTCTTTTTATCGTAATCACTCTCATTTATTATTTTTGCTTATACTTTCAAACACATTTTCCATGTTCAAAATGGAAATTTATGTTCTGGCTATAAACAATAAAATAAATTATACCACATTTCCCCTTGTTTTTAAAATTTAGCTATATCATATGCGAATATTTATATGCATATCATGAGGTTTTATACACACACACACACACACACACACACAGAGAGAGACTAACAAACCCATTTGCAATCCATATGGAATAATAACTATGTTTACAATGCTAGGACAGACTTTTATTTATATTAGGAACTCTGCCCATATTGCTGCTATATCATTTAATGATTTGCAAAACAGAGAGCCCAGAAATTATGCAACTGCACTTCTTCATTTCCTCTTCCAGCATTTCTAAACTTTAGCCTGTAATTTAAATGTAGCATTAATGTTTCAAAGGGCAACATAAGTTAGTGTCATGGCCCCATTTGCTTGCATATGCTTGCAGTTTATGACTTTTGACACTGCTATTGAATACGGTGTGGCTGTGTCTTAAATCATGTTAGCTTGTCAATCAACAATTAAATTACTTCATTCAGAAAATCAGCTCGTGATAGAATGCCCAGATGTTGTTGTCAGCATCTGGAATAGTGTAAGTATGCAGTGGAGGAAATCTAATCCTTTAAAGTCTTTTGATATGTAAAATAAAATAACTCCATAGACTCTACTTGAAATAATCAAAATATCAAAATGTTTATTATCTTGTTTGTTAATGATTTATAAATATACTATACACCCCACTGGAAAATGTTACTCCGATAAATAAATGTTTTGCATTAGATGCTTCATTTGTATTTTAAAGTAAACTACTACAACAAAGTATATACGTGTATACAAGTAATTCATATAATGCTAGTTTCTCATATAATGCTAGTTTCTCTATATCATCTGCCTAGCACTGGGAAGGAAAAGGGGTCATTCATTGAAAATCTGTCCATAGTCACAGTTTCAAGTGATCTAGACATCCAAGAACAAGTTATCCTGAGGAGTGTCTGTAACTGACACCAACTTATCACGTGAGGCTTCATCTGGATCAGGCTGCAAATTTAGAGACAAAGGGTCCTAAGCCAGATGAATGATATATCCAAGGCCACAAAGCTAGGAAAGATGAGGCAGAACAAGGACAGAACCCATTCCTCAATGCCAGTGTTCTTTTCACTTTATTACACCGCCACAACAGGCTGGAGTCCCCCTACCTTCCTTCTCCAAAGCCAAGGTTGGGTGCACGATTCACCTAGTTCTATGAACTTATCACCAGCTAGTTAGTCTAAAGGTTTTGTTTCTGGTCACCCTTCTCTAAAAACAACAAACCTTTATATGTTGTTATCAACAGCTAGAATATTGGATACCAATCGAGAGTTCAAGGGTGATAAATGCTTAAGGTAAACTGTTTTATTTGATAGAACAAAGCATCCGATCTCAGAGGGTGAGTCATAACCACACCTATGGGTGTTATTTAGATATGTTTCAAGATTAATCTTCAAAGGCTGTACCATAAAGCAACAATAGCCTACCTATGGGTCAGAGAGGAGCCGCACCAGCTATTAAGATGTGTTCAGAACTGCCTGCTTACTCAGAAAATCTGCTAACTCCTGGTTACTTTAAAATTCTAGATTGCAATCAGCCACCTCATAGGCAAACAATTTTTATAACCTATTTTCCTGGTACTTACTTTTGGACCCATGTTGCGACAGATTCTTTATTATAGACTACGCTGTGATATAGTGAGGTTATAGGGTTCATAATTCAGAGATATATAATGTCTTTTAATGTTTTATGGATATAGCCAATGAAACTATGATGCTTAGGCAATATAAGAAAATTATTTTAGCCCAAATTTTCTACGAAAACATTTTGACGGTTACTTCTATACTAGGGTGACCCAAAACAAAATATAATGAATATGAAACTTCATGTCTCATTCATAAGTAACATGTTCTTCCTGAAAGATTCTCCATTTTAGGTTAAATAAAATAAAATCTTGCCTACTCAGATGTTTTGCTTCATCAATTAAGTGTTTTCTTGTGTATCTTCAATGTTTCATCCTCTACTGGTTCTTTCCTTTATGGTAGGTATATCAACACTTTTAAGTGTATCTCAGCTTTACACATTTTTAAAAGTTATGTCATATATATATATATATATATATATATATATATAAATTTAGCATTAATGTTTCAAAAGGTAACATAAGTTAGTACCATGACCCCACTTGCTTGCATATGCTTGCAGTTTACAACTTTTGACATCTATCTATCTATCTATCTATCTATCTATCTATCTATCTATCTATCTATCTATCTATCTAGAGAGAGAGAGAGAGAGATGAGGTCTCAGCATGCTGCCCAGGCTGGTCTTGAACTCCTTGGGCTCAAGCAATTCTCCCATCTCTGCCTCCCAAAGTGCTGGGGTTACAGGTATGAGCCACAGCACCTGGCAGTTATTTCATTCTACATTACTCTCCCCCAGCAAATGCCCAACCTCTCTTTATGCTTCCCTTCCTAGCCAAGCTTCTTAACCCATTTATTCCCAGTGTTCCATTACTGGAACGCTAAGCTTGTGGGAGTTATTTATATCCTACCACTCAAGGTCATGGCAAAGGTCTGAGTGTTCACACAAAAAAATATGCACCCTCCAGCATAAATGGGTTAATAGACTATTTTACATGCACTAACTCCACTTATTCATGTCTCAGTCATTTCTCAGCTTATTATGAACTAGATGCCTTTCTACCACTCTGCAGGTCTTTCAAAGATCACCAGTGACTTCCTAGTTGTCAAAATTATTGGTCATGTTTTGTAAATGAACTTTTTATTTTATGATTGTTTCAGATTTATAAAAAGGTTGCAACAACAGCACAGAGAGTTCCCATATAACCCACACCCAGTTTGTCACAATTAATAAATTATTCATTATTATTAAAGTCATCCTTTTTTTCAGATTTGCTAAGCTTTTACCTAATGTTCATTTTCTATTCCAGGATCCCATCCAAGACTCCACATTATATTTAATAGTCATGTCTTCTTAGGCTCCTCTTGGCTGTAATAGTTTCTCAGACTCACTTGTTTTTGATGACCTTGACAGTTTTGAGGAGTGGTGCTCAGGTATTTTATAAAATGTCCCTCAACTAGGATTTGCCTGATATTTTTCTCACGACCAGATTGGAGTCATATATTTTAGGGAGGCAGATCCCAGAAGGAAAGTGCCACTTTGATCACATCATATCAAAGCTACATACAATCAGCATGACTCACCATTATTGATGCTGACCTTGATCACTTGACTGAGGTAGTATTTATCAGGTTTATCCACTGTAAAGTTACCCTTTTCCTCTTTTCATGTTGTACTCACTATGCATTAGCTCACATGTAAGGAGTTGGGAATTAGGCTCCATCCCCTTGAGAGTGGAGTATCTACATAAATTATTTGGCATTCTATTGCATAGGAGATTTGTCTATTCAATCATTAGTCCAATCATCTATTCGTACCAGTATGGCGTCACGGCTATTTATTTTATATTCTGGGTTATCATCCAGCACTACTTCATTTCTTTTGTTGCTCAGATGGTGCCAATTTTTGCTGCAATGGTCACTTTTCAGTCCTTTTTCAGGTCTGACCTCTTGATAGTACCTGAACTGTTGCCCACTTTCTCCTTAACAGATTCAGCACCATGCTCCCTTTGAATTCCTCCCATCCTTGGAGGAATTGTACTTCTCTTTCTCAGTCTCTCCTTAGTCTCCTTCATTGTAACTTCTCTCACAATCTGCCCATGAATGCTGGTGTTCCCCTAGGTCTCTGTCCTTAGCCCACTTCTCACTCATCTGAATGATCTCTTTTATACCTATTGTTCAAACCATCACCCAGGAGCTGGCAAAGATGTTTTCTGCATATGCTACTACAAATCCAATTCCTATTGAGCACTTAAATAATATAAAGGCATCTCAGGCTTAACACAGACCAAGGAGAATATTCTCTTTCTTCTACCGAATGCTCCACCTCCTGTTTTCCCTAGTGATGGATAGTATAACCATGCACATGGTATTCTTAGATAAAAACCTAAAAATTATCCCAGTCTTTCCTTCGCTACACAGATCCAATCAATCAGCAGGCCTTAACAATTAAACCCTTATTTTTCAGAATATCTACAACTGGGGCCCTTGGCCCTATTTCCAGTATGTTTGTTATCTTATGCATTAGTCCCCATTCTTTCTTTATAACTGTTATTAACATATATTTCTCATCCCTCTTTTTATATATGAATTATATTTGGGAGATATTTGGATGGAAAGACTGACATGTTTTTGGCAGAGGTAAGCCAATAGGTCCAAAGTCTCAGTTCCTCATTTTGGGCAGAAAAGGAGATACCTTTTCTAGCAGAATGTCAAAGTTATAAATGAATAATTGTCTAAAAATATAACTTATTTCAGGATAGAAATATTAAAATAGAAAGCAACTATATTCAACAAAAGCCAATATACTATGGGAAAATGGTAAGCAACAGACCACTCTCCAACTTTATAAGTCAATACCACATTTCTCTTTAATTTCAAATATAGGCATATCTCATATCAGCTGTTTTATTGTTCTCATGAGTTAGATATTCCCATTTTTTATTATGTAGAAGCTAAAAGACCACCATTTCAAACGAGATGATGTGCATGCATATTTCTTCTTTGTTTGTCTGATTTGTGGACCTGAGGAATATGGATTACCTCTGTTATCTGCACAAGAAGCTCTGCTACAAGCCTGGCATTCAGTTTGCTTTTATCTCTGAGACCCCAAATTGTACTGTTAGGCAACAGAGGGCACTTATCTAGATTGAACTGTCATACAAATAGATTTTTGTCAGCCATTCAATTTGTATTGGGGAACATGCCAACAAAAACAAAACCCAGCAATTTAAAACAACAATCCTATCCTCTAGTGACAGGAACAAATTGCTGCATTTCAAATGAATAAGAATTACTATAGATCGCACATCTTGCATGTGGGTGCTACAGGAAGAAAAATGTTCTTGGAACTAATTCTGTCTAGTTTTTCTGGCTGTAGTCTAATATAAGAAAGGCACATAGTATGCCTAATACTAATAAACATACAAAAAAAAAAAAAGCCATGAACAAAAAGGAATTAATTGTTATCTGAGGAGAATGAGGCTGCCTAATGAAGTTCCAAGTCAAAATTCAGTGGCTAGATGAAGGTGACATTATGTTGCATTTTGAATCTGTTCTCTGATCTACGGTCCCTCCAGGAATGCAGGTAGTGCCTCTGCCCACAAAACAGTCAATTTGAGAAGTGAGACCATAATTCTCCTTAGGCCTAAATTGATTCTGGCTCTATGTCTTCAATATCCATAAAGAAAAAGCAAAAACTAGTAAACTGACCTCACCACAGTTACACTGTATCTCAGGCCATCTGGAAGAATATTCAGAGTTGATCTATTCAGAGTTGATGTTAACATCAAATGCTAAATATATTGATAATTCATAATTAAATCAATAAAAAATAATAAAATTTTCACAATTGAAAAGTCTATTCATCAATATCTAAAATAATTAATTTCCCCCTCTATTATGTTTATGTTATTTGAGTTGAATCCTGTTCCCTTTGATAAGCCATATCTTCATTCTGATATTTTATAGCTAATCCTTCAGTGAAACTCAGTCTTGGACTTGTGGAATCATAAACTACCGTAAGAGACATAAGCAAACGTGCAAATTCAGCCCTATGACTCTGCATCAAGCGGAAACAGAAAATAAGTAAGAGTCAAAAACTTCACTTGAACTAAATTTAAGTAAAATTTAGTAATTTTACTAAACAAATCTAATTAGTTCAATTTTTCAAAGGTAAATATTTACATTTTAAAAATGTTTTCTTATATTAGATAAGAATTTAGTACTTTCAAAATTCTGTAATATGTCACTTGGTAAAGCTGTAGCATTATATGTTACAGTAACAGGGACTTATGTTAAGACTTAAGACTTTACCAAAGAACAATTACAAAAAATGATATATTCCATATACAGGCATGAAAAGGACCTCATTGTTGGTAGTTAAAATAGATAACAGGACAAAGGCAAGGTGAAATATAATGTTTCAAGTTACCGCTACATTTTGTTAAATAGTAGAGCTGACAATAAAACATTTTTACTTCAAAAGAAGTTATAAAATTATATTACTTTAAAAACATGAAACAACATACCAATACTTAATGGGATGCAGCAAAAGCAGTCCTAAGAGGGGAGTTTATAGCAATAAATGTCTATATCAGAAAAGAAAATAACAGATAAACAATCTACTCTTACAGTTCAAGAAACTAGAAGAAGAAAAATAAACTAAGCCCAAAGTTAGCAGAAGGAATGAAATAACAAAGATCAGGGTGTAAACAAATAAAACAAAGACCAGAAAAACAATAGAAAAAAAAAATCAGTGATACCAAGAGTTGACATTGTGAAAAGATAAACAAAATAAACAATCTTAGCTAAAAACTAGGTAGAAAAAAAGGAGAGACTACTCAGGTAAATAAAATTAGAATGAAAGAGGAGACATTACAACTGAAATACAAAGGATTATAAGAAACTACTATGAACAATTATATGCCAACAAATTGGATAACAGAAGAAATAGATAAATTCCTAGGCACATATAGCCTACTAAGACTGAAGTAGGAAGGAATAGAAAATCCAAACAGAAAAATAACAAATAAGAAGACTGAATAAGTAATAAAAAGTCTCCCAACAAAGAAAATTCCAGGACCGACAGCTTTCACTGCTGAATTCTACCAAACATTTAAAGAACTAATGCCAATTCTTCTCAAACTCTTCCAAAAATGTGAAGTAGAGGGAATATTTCCAAATGTATTTTATAAGCCTAGCATTATCCTGATATTAAAGCCAGACAAGGACACTACAGGGAAAAAATACATACATCAATATCTCTAATAAACATCGATCCAAAAATCTTCAACAAAATATAAGCAAACTGAATTCCAGAATACATTAAAAGAATCATTCACCATGATCAAGTGAGATTTATTCCTGAGATACAAGGATGGTTCAATACATGCAAATCAATAAACACGATACAACATATTAACAAAGTGAAGAATAAAAATAATATGATCATCTCAATGGATGCACAGAAAACATCTGACAAAATTCAACACCTTTTCATAATAAAAAATCTCAACAGATTAGGCATAGAGGGAATGTACCTCAACACAATAAAGTCGATATATATAAAACCCATAGCTAAAATCATTCTCCATGGTGAAATGTCAAATGCTCTTCCTTTAAGATCAGGAATAAGACAAAGATGCCCACTCTCACTGTTTCTTTTCAACATAGTACTTAAGTCCTAGCCACAGCAATTAGGCAAGAGACAGCAATTAAAGGAATCCTAACAGAAAAGGAAGAAGTCAAATTATCTCTATTTACTGATGACATAATCTTACATGTAGAAAACCCTAAAGATACCCCCAAAAAACTGTTAAAACTGATAAATAAATTCAGTAAAGTTGCAGTATATAAAATCAACATACGAAAATCAATAGTGTTTCTATATACTAATAACGAGCTAATACAAAAAGGAAATTAGTAAAACATTTGCAATAGCAACAAAAAATTAAATACTTAGGTATAAATGTAACCAAGGAAGTAAAAAACTTGTATACTGAAAACTATAAAATACTGATGAAAGAATCTGAAGAAAACACAAATACATGAAAAGATATCCTGTGTTCATGGACTAGAAGAATTAATACTGTGAAAATGTCCACATTGCCCAAATCTACAGATTCAATGCAATCTCTATCAAAATACCATCAATCATTCTTCACAGAATTTTAAAAAATCTTAAAATTATATGGAACCAAAAATGAATCCAAATATCCAAAGCAATCCTGAGCAAAATGAACAAAGCTGGAGGCATTACATTATCTGACTTTAAAATATCTTACAAAGCTGTAGTAATCAAAACAACATGATATTGGTATAAAACTAGACACACGGGCCAATGGAACAAAACAGAGAACCAAGAAATAAGACATATTCACAGCCAACTGATCTTCCACAAGCCAACAAGAACTTACACTGGAGAAAGGACTTACTCTTCAATAAATGGTGCTGGGAACATCAGCTATCCATATGCAGAAAACTGTACCCCTATCTCTCACCATACACAAAACCAATTCAAAGTGGATTAAGGACTTAAACACAAGACTCCAAACTATAAAAATACTAGAAAAGAATCTATGGAAAATTCTTGGGGACATTGGTTTAGATAAAGAATTTATGACAAGATCTCAAAAGATAGGTAATAAACCAAAAATAGACAAATGGGACTTAATTAAGCTAAAAAGCTTCTGCACAGCAAAAGAAATAATCAACAGAGTAAAGAGACAACCTGTTGGATGAGAGAAAACACAAACTATTCATCCAACAGGTGACTAATACTCAGAATATATAAGGAACTCAAACAATTCTACAGGAAAAAACAAATAGCCCCATGTGAAACTTGGCAAAGGATATGAATAGATATTCGCAAAAGAAAAAACATAAATAGCCAATAGGTATATGAAAAAATGCTCAATGTAACAAATCATCAAAGAAATGCAAATCAAAACCACAATGAAATATTCTCTTACCATAGTCAGAATGGCTATTATTAATGAAAGGTAACAGATGTTGGTGAGGATGATGAGAAAAGTGAACAGTGATAGTGGGAATGTAAACCAGTACAACCACTGTGAAAAACAGTATGGAGATTTCTTAACAAACTAAAAACAGAAGTACCATTCAATCCAGCAATCCCACTACTGAGTATCTACCCAAAGGAAAAGAAATCAATATATCAAAGGGATACCTGCACTAGCAAGTTTATTGCAGCACTATTCACAATAGCAAAGATATGGAATCAACCTAAGTGTTCATCAACAAATGAATAGATAAAGAAAATGTGGTCCATATACACAATGAAATCCTACCCAGCCATAAAACAATTGAAATCATGTCATCTGCAGCAACATGGATGGAACTGGAGGTGGTTCTCTAAAGTAAAGTAAGCCAGGCACAAAAAGACAAATAGTACAACTTCTCACTTATATGTGGGAACTAAAAAATTTGATCACATGGAGGTAGACGGTGGAAATACAGGTAACAGGGTCTGGGAAAGGTGAATTAGGAGGAGGAAGGAGGATGAAGAGAAGTAGGTTAAAGGGTGCAAACATTCAGTAAGATAGAAGGAATAAATTCAACATCTGACAGCAGAGTAGAGTGACTATACTTAAGTTGGGTGGTAGACATCATAAATAACCTGAATTGAACACTATGCATTATATAGAAATGTAAAAAATCTCACATAAGCCAGGCGTGGTGGCTCACGCCTGTAATCCCAGCACTTTGGGAGGCTGAGGCAGGCAGATCACAAGGTCAGGAGATCAAGACCATCCTGGCCAACATGGTGAAACCCTGTTTCTACTAAAATACAAAAAATCAGCTGGGTATGGTGGCGTGCGCCTGTAGTCCCAGCTACTCGGGAGGCTGAGGCAGGGAAATCGCTTGAACCCAGGAGGCGGAGGTTGCAGTGAGGCGAGATCACGCTATTGAACTCCAGCCTGGCGACAGAGCAAGACTCTGTCAAAAAAACAAACAAACAAACAAAAAACACTCACATGTACCCCTTACATTTGTACAGATTAAATAAATAAATAAGCAAATGGAGCAAAATGCTAACAACAGGTAAACCCGGGTAGAGAGCATATGTTCTTCTTTGTACTACTTTGTACTTTTCATCAAGTTTGAGATTATCTTCAAATACAAAGTTTAAAATGATTTAAAAATGAAAATGACCATCATCCATGGTCAGAGAAGTTCGAAGTTATCAGTTCAAAATAAAAGAGTATTACATACCATTTAAAACTGTTTGGCAATAAAGTATGAATTCTTTTTCTCCTTCATTTAACTGTAATTGTTTTCATTGTAGTGGTGTTGGTGGTGGTTTCTCTGAGTCAAGGCTTCATTCTGTCATCCATGCTGGAGAGCAGTAGCACAGTCACCCCTCACCGAAGCCAAGACCTACCAGGCTCAAGCAATCCTCCCACCTCAGCCTCCTGAGTAGCTGGTACTACAGGTGCATGCTGCTACAACCTGCTAACCATTTTTCTTTTTTTTTTTTTGAGATGGCGTCTCACTCTGTTGCCCAGGCTGGAGTGCAGTGGCTCGATCTCAGCTCACTGCAAGCTCTGCCTCCTGGGTTCACACCATTCTCCTGCCTCAGCCTCCCGAGTAGCTGGGACTACAGGCGCCCGTCACCATCCATCCCCGGCTAATTTTTTCTATTTTTTGGTAGAGACGGGGTTTCACCGCATTAGCCAGGATAGTCTTGATTTCCTGACCTCGTGATCTGCCCGCCTTTGCCTCCCTAAGTGCTGGGATTACCGCACCCAGCCCCTGCTAACTTTTTAATTGTTTTTTTTTTTTTTAAGAGATGGGGTCTTGCTATGTTGCCCAGGCTGGTTTTGAACTCCTGGCCTCAAGCAATCCCCCTGTCTCAGCCTCCCAAAATGCTGAGATTACTTCCATAAGCCACCACACCAGGTGCACTTTATTCTAAATGAAAAGTTTTGGGGACAATTCTAAATTAGATTGCTTAACAAATAAGAATAAATGGCAGATTGATGTTTTTACAAAAATGCCTCGAGGAACTGAATGCAAATCTCACTGGAGTGCTTGAGCACTAACCAAAGATCTTTTACCGTACTCTTAGGTCACTGTCTAACGTTCTTGAAGAGAATACACACTTTCAGGTAGACATGTGCCCAGTAAACTTTAACTCGATTTGGCAACTAAGATATTGCTGATCTGTCTAATTTTGACTGTGATAGCACTGGACAGGGATTGAATGTAATTCTAGTCCTTGCAAAGAACACAGCAGATTTTGGCATTCTATAAATATGCAATACTAATGGAACCTTAGGGCTAGAAGGGACCTTGAGAGGTCCTTTAGGGTGCCTTGCTCCCTCACAGCATCTTACATTGAATGTATCTTAGGAAGACCTCAGGAAGGGGGTCCCTTACCTTTCACAAAGAAGCTTACCAACCATCACTGGTTACTGGCAGGAATGATTTTTCCAAATTAAACTTAAACCTATGATTCTACAGTTGCACATGCAGTAGAGATCAACAAACAGCTGCTGACCATACTTGGCATAATAGCTCTTCACAGACCTGAAGACACTTAACAACTCTACAACTTTCCATCCAGGGAAAATGATTCCAGGACTTTTCTTCATCTGTCTAATTTTCCAGTTCCTCTGAGAGGCACTCCCCAGAATTTTCTCTGAATTATCTTTAGGCATGGTAGCCCCAGCTGGACCCAGAGATGAACATTAGTAAATTCTTCCAGAGTCTCACATGAACCAAAGGGCATTCAATCTTAACTCCTGATATGTAAACTTGAAGATATCATTCCTTTTTGTTTTTCTTATTTTCGCTTTAAGTATATTTCATATTGCAAATGCACCTTAATTTTAATTGAGTTTTGGGGCTACTTTGTACCACTCCTTTAAATTTGTTTTCTTGGCGGGTATTTTCTTGCCTTTAGAAGAAACAATATCATAAAGTAGAAAGGTCTCAGATTTTGGGCAACTGATGAGACTGGGTTCAAATTCCAGCTTCGTCCTCTTAAGCTGTGATGAAGAACTCATATGGACTTCAGGTCTAGCTAAGATAAAGTTAATAAAGCAGCAATTATAGTGCTTAGCACATACTAGGAATTAAAGAAATACAACTATTCTGATTATAACAATCATTATTGAAAATGCTAGCAAGTCTATCTTCTAGCATACAAAACTGTTTGCCTCTGAGCTCTTTATTTTAATGTGGCCTCAAATACTCACGCCCAGCACAGCCACTTCACTCCCAATCCCAGTGATGACCCAAGCTCTCCTGACTAAAAAGACCAGATGGCTACTCTATTCCAGTTCTTCTTGGCTCTTGTGACTCAATTTTGTCTCCCAATTTTGGCCTTTTTGCTTTTGACATTACTTGCTTGTATCTGAGCTTGATTTTCCTCTGCTTTGAGCCTTCAAAGTTTTCTGAGGATTTAGGTTCCCATTCACCCTTTGGCTCTGTCCCTACAAGAGAAGTACTTGTATATTTTATCCCGAACTCTCAAGAATTCAGACAGTGAAAAACAGAAAAACTTCGAAGATAATGCACTTCATTATCAGCACATGATTTAATCGTATGAATTAAACAATGATTCAAATTCCAGTTGTGCTATGTATTATCTGCGTGGCTGCAGAGAGGGTGTCTAACCATTCTTAGACCCAGTCTACACATCTGCATAGAGGAAATTAAAACTGCATACTGGGTTGTCATGATTAAGTGGGGCTCACAATATGAACACAGCTTCATAAGTTAACAGGTTCCCTTAAAGTCATCACTTTTGTCTCTCCTACCCCCTTGAGTAGAATAGATCGATGAAAAACAAGAATAAATACACCCTGAATTCTCTATTTCTGGCAAAATTATAAAATAGATATTATTCACAGACTCCAAAATATGTGGAGAGGTATCCAAAAGCCAATGAGATCATGCACAAGCCACTTGGTGAAGGTGACAAAGAGCATGAAAAATAAGAGTGCTCAGCAATAGATAAGCTTGAGAAGCAGCAGCCAAAATACACTTCGTAAAGATGAGGGACTTGTTCGGAAGCACAAAATCTATTTCCTTTGTTTGAAATACCAAACGTGAGAACAGGTTTAAGCTGGTTGCTGGCAGAAGCGCTCCTAGACACGGTCTGTTCAGAGAAGCAGAGGAGGCCGGGCTATGTAAAGAATAACACAGGACTTCTGGTTCCCAAAGGATATAGAAAATCACAATAGACTATTGTTTGCACCTTAACAAATACAAGCTGGAGAAGCCACAAAATCATAGTTTTCAAAACCTATCAGAAAGCTGGTGACACAAAGACACCTAAAGAAACTACATTCCAGAACATCATGAACCTTTTTCTTAAAGAGAAGAGCGCCACAGCTGTTCTCATTCCTGGTGGAGTGGGGGAAACCTCCACAGATCTAAGTAAGAAGAAACCAGCCAAACTTCTGGCAAACTTTAAAGGGCTGCATCAGAGCTGGCACCACAGATTAGGATCTCAAGGAGCCTGAGCCACAGAGTGAGGTAATAGCGTCAACCAGCCAATGCTTTTTCCTATAGTTCATCACTGAGTGCTCAGAGCATGGTAAAAGAGCTAAAAGAGATGCTCCCTGGGTCATGCGGGACCTCTCCTAATTTTAAGCCAGCCCTCTGAAGGAGGGGTTCCAGGCAGCAGAACTAAAGGAAGTCTGTGCTAAGTGCTCTGAGATCTTGGTTATAGTATAGGCTTGAGGGTGGAGGTGGGGGGCAGAAGAGCTGATGGAAACTTTTCTAACGCATTCTGGCATTTCAGCCACCAAAAGTTAGAGTGGAAGAGGGGCACGGAAGGGCTGAGAGAAAATATTCTGAGGCATTCAGAATCTTCAAAGGGTATAAGGCAACTACATTTCTAAGGCTTAGTCTATGCAGCAGGGCAGAGAGAACTGTCTCAAGGTGCACAAAGCCAAGAGAATATAGGGAACTTGCCAGAAACCCAAAAAGCAGCGGTGCTGTAAAGCACGGGAACATCTCCCTCAAATTCAAAGGCTTGAGGCTCAGCTGAAAAGCAGAAAGAGATCTCTGAAAACTCGCCAGCATTTGGAACGTAAGCGATGCGGAAAGGAGAATCCTAACCCCAGCCTAAAGACATCTGAATTAAACTGAAGCTAAAGAAGCCACACACACGGTCCAACTGAAGATCTGATTGACTTAACCCTTCCTTTCTGGATGCCTGAAACAAAAGTAAAACTTTATTCAAAACCCAAAAAGCCAAAACAACGGCTCCCCTGCTGCATTCTCTACTGTACTTTTCTATCAAATACTTGATCTATAATCAAAAATTCCAAGATGCATGAAGCAGCAAAATAAAAAAAATTTAGAAACCCCACAAAAACCAAAACAATACAACTTTAAATACAGAAAGAAGAGAAGGAAACTGTCAAACTGAAATTCAACATCCAGTGAATATATCATTCAGACATGATGGTGAAATAAATAAATGTTTCAGACAGATAAAAGCTGCGAGAATTTACCTCCTACAGAACTACCCAGAGGTACTAGAAATGCTAAAAACCAGTTCTTTAACTGAAGAGGAATGACACTCAATGGAAATGAGATTTGCAAGCAGGAAAAAAGAGCTCCAATAAGAGTAAATACTTGGGTAAATATAAAAGACTTTTTCTAAGCATATGTCATGAATCTCATAGCATATGTAGAAGTAAAATAGAAGACAACAACAGCAAAATGGTGAGAGACAGGTGAATGGAATTCCAGTGTGTAATGTCTACATTATCCAGGAAGTAATATGATACTGTTTGAAAGTAGACTGCAAAAACCCAAAGACTCACATTGTACTCTCCACAGGAACCACTAAAAACTAACACGAAATGGCATAGTAGCCCCTCTCATCGGTGGGGGATGTATTCCAAGGCCTCCCTGTGGATGTCTGAAATCTCAGATAACACTAAACCCTATATATACTACAGTTTTCCCTACAGTCATGTGCTGCTTAATGTTTTGGTCAATGACGAACCACACATATAAAGGCAGTCTCATAAGATTATAGTACCACATTTTTAGGGTATCTTTTCTATATTTAGATATGTTTAGATACACAAATACGTATCATTGTGTTACAATTGCCTACAGTCTCCAGTACAGTAATATGCTGTACAGATTTGTAACCTAGGAACAACAGGCTAGACCATCCAGGTTTGTTGAAGTATACTCTAGGATGTTCACACAATGAAATGGCAACGACACGTTTCTCAGAACATACTCCTATCGTTAAGCAACACATGACTGTACGTACATACCTATTATTAATTTTATTTTATACATTAGGCACAGTAAGAGACTAACAACAATAGTACGGTATCTTATTACACTATACTACAGATAGCTGAAACCACAGAAAGTGAAACTGTAGATAACGGGGACTACTATATAACTAAAATTTTAATAATTGAGAGAGAACAGAATATTAAAAACTATGTGATTTAAATTAGCCAGGCGTGGTGGCACACACCTGTAGTCCCAGCTACTCAGGAGGCAGAAGTGGGAAGATCGCTCGAGCCTGGGAGGTTAAGGCTGCAGTGAGCCATGGTTACACCACTGCATTCCAGCCTGGGTGACAGAACAAGACCCCATCTCAAAAAAAAAAAAAAAAAATTATGTGATTTACCCCACAGAAGGCAAGAAGTAAGCACAAAAGTAACAAAAAACAAGCCTATACCATAGTTTATGCACAGCCACATATATATCAAGTATATCTCAATAAAGCTGTTTTTCAAAAAAAGACAATAAAGTGACCACTAACACTACTATTATTTAACATTTTACTTTTTTTTATTATTTTTTGAGACGGAGTCTTGCTCTGTTGCCCAGGCTGGAGTGCAGTGGCGTGATCTCGGCTCACTGCAACCACCGCCTCCCGGGCTCACGCCATTCTCCTGCCTCAGCCTCCTGAGCAGCTGGGACTACAGGCGCCCGCCACCACATCCGGCTAATTTTTTTGTATTTTTAGTAGAGACGGGGTTTCACCGTGTTCGCCAGGATGGTCTCGATCTCCTGACCTCATGATCCGCCCGCCTGGGCCTCCCAAAGTGCTGGGATTACAGGCGTGAGCCACCGCGCCTGGCCTGAAATACTAGCAAACATAATTAGATTAGTAAAATAAGTTAGAAGCATAAAATTGGAAGGGAAGAGGTAAAACCATCATTACTTACAGATGATATAATTGTATATCTCAAAAATCCAAAAGAATAAACTGAACTGCAAACAATAAGAGAATTTAATAAGGTAGCATGCTACAAAATTAAAATATAGAAATCAAGTCATATGAACAACAACCAGTGAGAACATATAGTGGAAGAAAAGTCCTCATTTAAGGTAAAAACATAAAAGACAATCAACCAGGATTAAACTTAATTTTTTACAATCCTGAGGTACAAAAATCCTTTGCAAATATGACTCTAAAGCATAACCATATAAGATTAATAATTTCAACTATATAAAAAACAAAAATGTTTGGCAACATATAGAATAAACATAGGATAAATTTAGTGTTTGATTAAATGAAAGACAAATAGTAAACTGGAAAAATACATGCAGAGTTCATCTTTGATAAGAAACAATCTTCAAAGCATTAAAAAAAATTATAGAACAAGAGAAATCAACAACCAATCCCCACACCTCCCCCACCAAAAAAACTAGCAAAGCATAAAAAGTTTCTGAAAACATATAAAAAGACATTCCTTCTTGCTCATAAAAGCTAATAAAAACTACAGTGACCTCCCCTTTACTACTATTAGTTAACCAATATTTAGAAGTTTGATACTTCATTTTATAACTGATAATTCAATTTGCAAGTAACCAATATCTCCATGCAATGCCAGGAGGACAACTATGAAAGAATGATCAATATTGTAAATCCACATATTCTTGGAAGAAGTAATTCTACTTCTTATGAAAAATGTCCATATGTAAAATGACATAGTTGAAAGTTACTCATTTCAGCAGCATGTGCAATAGCAAAAGCTAATTCACATGGATTTGGTTAAATAAATTTGGTACATCCATACAACGGATGCATTAAGCTATAAAAAAAAAAAAGAATAAAAAAGCTCTTTATGTATTGATATGGAAAGTTTTCCAAGATCGACTGAAAAAGCAGGGTGTAAAATAGTGTGTCTAGCATATGCTGTCTTTTGTGTGATGTGCCATTTTGTTGTTGTTTAAAGCAGGGTTGGAGGAGAATGTACGTTTGTATTTGCTTGTGTATATTTAAAGAGAATCTGTAAAGATACACAAGAAATTCACAGCAGCAGTTACCTGGGTTGGAGGTTTGGGAGGAGGTTGGAATGGCAAACTGGGATAGGGAACAGAAGTGGAAGGGAGAGTTTTCCCTGTACATCTTTATCATCATCATTAACTATAATCATTTTCATCATACTGGCAGAACCATCTCTAGCATCTGCTAGGTAAGTTTTCCAACAATGCAACAAGAACTTCAAGTTGTAGTTTTAGTACAACTTTTCGCAGTATAGTTTAACTGATGGGGAAATTTCAGGCATGAGTTTAAGAAAAGTTCCAAAACAGTGAGATCTTTTGGACCATGGAGCAGTTTCTCAAGGGAAAAAGAAGGAATCCCCATGTTTGACTCATTTTGGAAAGTGGTAGAATGCTGAAACCTGTGCCATGGAGAACAGTCACACTTTGGCCCATTTAAGAAGGAATAAGGAATCCAGTGAATCTTATCCATCCCGTTTCTGCAGATCTGTGACATCATACATACATGCATTGGGTAAAATAAGAAATGGTAACTAATGGCCCAAGAGATTACAACAGAAGTGCACTATTTCACACAGATAGCAACAAGCAATAAAACTTTCAAAACTGAGCAATTAGTGATACCAGACGATTTCCATCACATACTCCACAATAATTAAACATTAATAAAATGGTTGTCCTCTTAAAATTTCTACCAAAGCCACCATCTGTTAGTTGAAGAAAACTTAGAAAATTTATCTAAAGAAGACATTTGCTCAAAATCAAAATTTTAATTTTAGATTTCACTAATTACAAAATTAGTAACTTACCAAAGGAGCATCTTCTGTCTTCTTAGGAAAAACAGTAGGCAGCAAGAAAATTTGTTTGCTTTCTTTCAGAAATGACAGAAAGCCTAAGCAATTGAAATAAAAAGCACATTCTATATGATGTTAAGTGAAATAAGCCAAGCACATGAAGGCAAATGTCACATGTTCTAATTCATATGTGGGAGCTAAAAAGGTGGAACTCATGAAGATGGAGAACAGATTGGTGGTTACCAGAGGCGCAGAAGGGTAGGGGGAGAGGAGGATGAAGAGAGGTTAATTAATGGGTACAAATATACAGTAAGATAGAAAAAAATAACACCTGGTGTTCCATAGATCAGTAGAATGACTACAGTTAACATTAATCTACTGTACATTTCAAAATCACTAGAAGATAATAATTAGAATGTTCTTAGCATAAAGAAAAAATATTTAAGGTGATGGACATCCCAATTCCCCTGATTTGAAATATATAAAATTATCACATGTACCTTGAAAATATGCACATCTATTATGTACCAATAAAAATAAATAAACAAACACACTCCAAACTTCTATAAAACCCTTTATTTTGTTTGTTCCTAAAGAATCACTATGTAAAAACATGGAAATCAGTTACTTGAAGGATACCAACACTAGACACAGAATAATGAAAAAGAAGTCAAAGTTAATTATGACAAAATAAAGAGGTTTAATCCTAAATTACTATTTTTAAAAAAGCACACAGGGTTATACAGGGTTAGAGTTTAAAAGGGTTAGACTTTCTTAAAAAGGTCACGATCTCCCCATCCTTGAGGAAGCTGGGGACATTTGATTCCAGGGCTAGAGCCAACTGTAATAAAGATACAGTCATGCTTCTGGTTGTAAGCACGAGTTGGGGAGAAAATGAAGAGAGATGCATATAAACCCAGTTCACTTTTAGCAAAAGAATTCAAAACGCATGACCTGATGACAGTGGGTCCACAATCATGTTCACGTACGAAATTCAACACAAACATCTGCAGGCATCCTTCTAATATACCATGTTTATCATACTGGTTAACCATTCAATTCTATTTGATTTAATGTCTTCCTTTTCTGGTAGGGGTTGTTGACTGGAAGGTCACAGATATAACCTCAACACAGATAACAACAAGCAAATATGAATATCTAATTTATCTAGAATTAGTTAAAAATTATAGTAGATTTAAAAAGAGTAAGAAGCTGGGCACAGTGGCTCACGCCTGTAATCTTAACACTTTGGGAGGACGAGGTGGGAGGATTTGCCTAGGCTTAGGAGTTCGAGACCAGCCTGGGCAACATGGTAAAACCCTGTCTCTACAAAAAATTAGAAAAAAAAAAAAAAATTAACTGGGTGTGGTGGCACGCACCCGTGGTCTCAGTTACTCAGACTGCTGAGGTGGGAGGATCGCTTGAGTCCAGGAGGTCGAGGCTGCAGCGAGCCGTGACAATGTCACTGCACTACAGCCTGGGTGACAGAACAAGACCTTGTCTCCAAAAAAAACCAAAAAAAGTCAGGATTCTAGGGAACGTGGGCAGAGTGATATTTTGCTGCTTAACTTCAAGGCTAACTAACCACTTTATGTTTATTGGTAAAATAGCACGGAGGATATAATATTATGCAAACTTGAGGGCATAAGATCATAAAAAATGAAATAAATGTCAACTTTAAAATTTCCCACATACAAACTGTGCTCTTCTAAACTCATGCATTATCCCTTTTAAGAAAGAGCTACATTTTAATTTCAGGCATTATTTTAGAAAATAAGTTGCTCAATTATCCCCAACAAACAAAAACAATCTGACTATTCAATTTAAAAGCAAACATGAAAATTTTAGAGTAAAAGTTTTAGATTTCTGAAGGCTGGAGGTGGGGGTAGGAGGTTGGGGAGGGAGTAGCAAAAATGTTTTTACTTCCAATTAGTAATTAAATTACATAGAGTTCTTTTAAAGTATGACAATTAATATTGTATTCTTAGAAATCAAAGTTTGTAAAATGTTGATCAGAAGTGGAATTTTAGAATATCTACTTTCTTACTTCATCTTTTTCTTTTTGTTCATTTTTTTGTAAACATATTTTAAGAACTTTAACAATTTACCTTAAGAGAGAAGAGAAAGATTTAAATTTACTAAAATAGTTTACCACGAAAGACCAGAAATATTGGAATTTCAGTTATAAAACGGAAAATGTTATAATGACATAAAATAAGGATTACCACTAGTTTTGGGGAGAAGATTTTATTATTTAATAAAAGCAAAAGTTTTATTGACCATCTTTTACTCAGACCAAAAAATATAACAAATCTAAATAAGACTACAGGTATGGGGTTCTATATTCATCCATCTGTTTCTTCATTTAACAACAATGCATTGAGCACCAGTGTATGCCAGATATTGTGTTAGTAATGAAATAGGTTCCTGACCTGTGAGCTCCTTGATGATACCAGGAAAGGCGGGCATGAAGACAAATAATTGCAGTAAGTGTAAACTTGACACACTAGAAAATGGAGGTTTATTTTGATACAGTCAAATAAAGGAAGGAACAAATGCTTGAATCAGGTCAAGAACAGCTTTACAAAGAAGCTTGACCTGGGGCTCACATGCCAAGTAGTTTGTCAAGCAGGCAAGAAGGAAAGAAGAAACATTCCAGGATAAGAATATAGCATGTATAAAATAACTGAGGCCTAAAATGTGATGCACAACTCTAAACAGTGGTGCTTTAGCATGTATGGGCAAAGGGTGAAAGGAAACGAATTGCTAGAGAAAATGGTAGGTAGAAGGGAAGGGTCCATCATAGGAGGCCTTAAAGGGCATAATCAAGAGTCCAACATTGACCTAGGAGAAGCAAACTCAGCTGCCCACAGGAGGGAGGCCAGCAATAAAAGTGGGTGAAATGTCAGGTGACAGTGGGGACCCAAAGTATGTTCCACCCAGAGGAAAGCGACTTAGCTGTAGCTATTTCCAAATTTTCCAGATCTCTTAGAATTTCTGTAGAAACCCGAAATTTGAATGCATGTGGTATCTCTCAATATTTTAATGTTGGCAAACAATTTCTTTTTCTTTTCTTTTTGTGATGGAGTCTCTCTGTTACCAGGCTGGAGTGAGTGCAGTGGCACAATCTCGGCTCACTGCAACCCCTGCCTCCTGGGTTCAAACGATTCTCCTGCCTCAGCCTCCCGAGTAGCTGGGACTTCAGGCACAAGCCACCACACCCAGCTAATTCTGTATTTTTAGTAGAGATGGGGTTTCACCAGGATGGTCTTGATCTCTTGACCTCGTGATCTGCCCGCCTTGGCCTCCCAAAATGCTGGGATTACAGGCGTGAGTCACTGTGCCCGGCCTTGGCAACCAATTTCAATGTATGAAAAACAATGAACAGGGCAAGGATATCATGTCTTTTAGCTAGATTTGACTGGTAGACTGAGGCTTTATGAACTCCTATAGGTACTGTAAAGTCACAAAAATAATAGTTTGATATAATCAGGTTTACATTTTTAAGGAGTTTCCTCTCAACTCAAAGTGAAAAACAGACAGGAGGACTTGACTGAAGACAGAAGTCTCAGGCTTGTTCCTAAAGGTCAAGAGAGAGACCATGTGGCCCTCATTTAGAGAGCAACAGTGAAGAAGTAAAGATGGAGGGAGAGATATTCTAGAGGTGGAACCCATGAGATGTACTGGGAGTGAGGGTAAGGCAAAGAAACAAGTATGAAATGTCTTCAAGGTTTCTCATATGGGTAACTGTGTAGATGGCATATTAATTAGAATAACCAACATATGTGTTAACCAGCATAATAAATGCGGGAAGAAGAAATGCAGGAAGAAGAACAGGTTTTGGAGAAAAGATAGTAAGTTTAATGAATTCAACTGAGAACACTGTATTTGAATGTCTGTAGGACTGGGACATGTGAAATGGACAATTACAAAATGGTACAGAATGCAATGTGAAAGTCTAGGCTAGAGATATAATTTTGAAGTCGTTAATTTATAGACATTGGTGAAAGCCATAGGCATACGTAAAATTAACCAGAGAAAATAAAGAGATGACAAGTCAAAACAACAATGACGTGAAAATGCAAATATTAAGAAGAAGGCAGGAAAAGAGAATTCAATGGAGATTGAGAACAGAGACCCAGGGGGAGGCCAAGGGAGTATGGAGTCAAGGAAGCTAGTTTCAAGAAGAAGGGAGGGAATCAAGTGCTACATAGATGACAAGATAAAAGCTGGAGAAAGACCTGAGAAACAGGGGTCATGTGTGACTTTAGCAAAAAAGTTTCAGGGGTATGACATCTATCATGTATTTCAAGCAATACAACGTAAAAAAAGTTAAATACCCTAATTTTTCCTTATACATATTTATTAAATGCCATATCTCCCCTTACCTATGCTGAAATATTTGTACAGGATACAGACTAGATAAGGCAACTTTTCCCAAAGCCTAGTTATTCCTTCATTTACTTTAAGCCTTTGCTGACATCTAGCAGATGCATGATTGATGGTACCATCCCTCCCGCCCCCTTTCTCTTTAGACAAAACTCTCCCGGATAACATTTCAGTCCCAGTAGTGAAAATAGAATAATTCAGGTAGAGACACTTAGGAGGGAAGACATTTATTAAAGTGACAGGCTACCTGAATAGAGCACCTACCGCTTGAAGCAACAGCATTTCTAAGAAAATTGGTCATCTAAATATGATAACCCTTGGAAGTCACATGAACAAACGAACGAACAAAAATGGTGGTCAAAACTCTAACTGCATCCACTCAATCTTTATTTCATTTGAGCCCCATGTGAGTAAACTCAAAAATAGCAAATCAATAGTTACAATGAATGTATCCCACAATCTTTATTTGTTCTTTTCTGTTTAGTTTTAATATATCTGCAAATTACGGTCATTTTGTTCCTCTAAATAGTCACAGCACATTCTATAAATTTTTTTTAAGAAAGAAGATTTTACAAAAGTATCTAGGAACTCTAAGAAGTAATGAAATCCCATTGAGCTCATTTGGTGGTGGTGGTGGTGAGGAGATTAGTTTACCACGTGTTTGCAATCTATGGATAAATCAAGTAAGAGGAAAACTATCCAACTTCAAACAAAATAAACCAACTTTAATGTTGTCACAGAATAAAGTATAAATATATATTAACATTTTATAAATCATAGAATAATAGCACTTCAGAATTATGAGACTCTTGAAGAATAACTTAACCGTATCCCCTTATGGATAAGGAAAATGCAGATTATGGTCTAATAAAATAGAAAGACCAGTTCTTTGGTCAGTATAAACCTGGCTGGCTGCTGACAGAGACTTGTTTTAACTAAGAACTCAAGTGCATTCTGAATGCTTGGAGAGAAAGCATTTCTATGTAAGACATAATCCAGTGGAGAAGAGTCATACCAAAGAATATAAAATATTCTGAATCATAATGAAAATTATTTAGGGGTGATCTATTATAATATTTCATGTCATTTAATATAAACAGTGGCGAGTCAGCTGAAAATCATGGCATGATTTCTTATTTTATGAACCATAACTTTGAGAAGAGGTTAATCAAGTATCTTTCATCCTTCCCCATAAGTAAAACTGGCACTAGTTTATGTGAGACTGTACATGAGAGATAAACTTTAACCTATTTACATATCCATCCAGATCTGTTTTCTAGAGCTGGAAAATATAATACGAAAATGGTAAAGTAAGGTGAATCAGTAATTAAATGGTGTCACTCAGTACACGGAGTAACCAAGTGTGGTTTGTGGGTTTACAAGTCAGAAAAGTCTCAAGCCAAAGGAACCATCTCTCTTGGAAAGTTTGGCCTAATTTAGATTATATTTTACTCTGAAATTGAGCAAGTTAGTGAAAAACCAACCTAATTTTGTATCAGACAAAAATAATAGTTAATACATCTTTTGAGCTTACTATGGATCAGGCATTATTCTAAGAGCTGTTTGAGTGTGTGTGTGTGTATGTTAATTTACTCTTCACAATAATCCTTTGAGGCAGATATTATTTCCATTTTACAGATAGGAAAACCAAAGCATAGAGATTAAATAATTTGACCAAGTTCAAACAGAAAATAAGTATCAGAGCAAGAACTTAAAACCAGGCAAAGCTTCTAAAGTTATATCATTTTATTTTTTATTTATTTAATCTTTTTTTTTTTTTTTTTGAGACAGAGTCTCACTCTGTCACCCAGGCTGAAGTGCAATGGCGTGTTCTCAGTTCACTGCAACCTCCACCTCCCGGGTTCAAGTGATTTGCCTGCCTCAGCCTCCCGAGAACCTGGGATTACAGGTGCTTGCCACCATGCCCGGCTAATTTTTGTGATTTTATTAGAGACGAGGTTTCATCATTTTGGTCAGGCTAGTCTTGAACTCCTGGCCTTAGGTAATCCGCCTGCCTCAGCCTCCCAAAGTGCTGAGATTACAGATGTGAGCCACTGCACCCAGCTGTAAATCACTTTATATAACCAATCTAGTCACATGTCCTCATACGTTTCCCTTCTTCTATCACCATTACCTCTACCCCCTATTGCCGAAGAAAGAACAGCTAGCTTGTTTATTTTTTATTTTTAAGGCAACTTATTTTAAACATTGGTACAACTGGCAGTTGCATTGGTTAGAAATAAAAGAGTAATAAAGAAAACTCTGCTGAAAAATATTTTTAAGTGGTTGTGACCACATATACATTCAGAGTAAACGTATGTTCTTAGCTGAAACAGTCGTTTGTCAGCAGCACACCAGGTTCACATTGACTGAAAAACTGCAGTGCCCATTTTCATCATCTACATTATCAAGAGTATTGAATGGGTTACTGATAAATATCTGCTTAAGTGAAATGAACCTAAAATTGAATTTGTTTAATAAAGCAATAATTTTGTCTTTAATAATCTTCATGTATAAATATTTTTTTTCTTTTGAGATGGAGTCTTGCTCTGTTGCCCAGGTGGGAAGCCCGATCTCGGTTCACTGAAACCTCTGCCTCCCAGCTTCAAGCGATTCTTCTGTCTCAGCTTCCCAAGAAGCTGAGACTACAGGTGCGCATCACCACACCTGGCTAATTTTTTGTATTCTTAGTAGAGATGGGGTTTCACCATGTTGGCCACGCCCGTCTTGAACTCCTGACCTCAAGTGATCTGCCTGCTTCAGCCTCCCAAAGTGCTGGGATTACAGGCATGAGCCACTGCCCCTGGCCCAATCTTTCCATATAAATATTTCAGTAACTGTGGTCAGAAATGATCAAGTCAGGCTTTATTTTTATTTTGTTTAGAGATGGGGAATCTCCCTATTTGCCCGTGCTGGTCTTGAACTCTTGACTCAAGTGATCCTCCCACTTAGGCCTGGCCTCCCAAAGTGCTGGGATTACAGGCATAAGCCACTGTACCTGGCCCAATCTTTATATATAAATATTTCAGTAACTGGTTAGAAATGATCAAGTCAGGCTTTATTTTTATTTTGTTTAGAGATGGGGAACTCTCCCTATTTGCCCATGCTGGTCTTGAACTCTTGGCTCAAGTGATCCTTCCATTTAGGCCTGGCCTCCCAAAGTGCTGGGATTACAGGCGTGAGCCATCGCATCTGGCCAAGTCAGGCTTTAAAGGGATTTGCTGAATCTTAGGTCCTACCATTCAACCTACAGGTTCTTGTCAAGATTAACAGTGACCATCATGCTGACAATCTAATATATACTTTCTTATGTCTTCCTTTCACTCAGCTTCTCAATAGTATTCAATTTGGTTAAACTGCCCTCTTTTCTGAAATAGTCTCTTCTGTAGAAATGATCTTCCTCATTAGTAGCTTTTTTTCATAATTCAATTCAAGTCATTGAATTAAACTCTAAATACAATTCTAAATACAATTCTAAATTCTACTTGAACTCTACAATTCCTGCAAGCTTGGTCAAGAACTCTCTTCTCTCCATAAGTATCCCCATTTATTTCTGAAGCTTTAAATAATATCTATATGCTGATGTCAAAATGGGTTTAATTCAGTTTCTCCTCTGAATTCAAACTTGATAAATCTCACTGGCTATTTAATTTCTCCACTGGGATGTATCTGAGGTATCTCAAATTTAAAACACCTCGAGTGAATTACTGATTCTACAACAACTATTCCCCTACCAAAATAAACAAAAAAACAACTTGCCCCACCCCTAGTCTTTCCCAACTTGATTAGGTCGTGCCATCCCTTGAAACACCTCGTCATTCAAGATAGAAACTTGGGACTTTATCCTTAATTCCTTCTTGAGAAACATTCAGAGACTGAATTAAAGAATCCCTCCCTTACAGAGAAAGCAAATGAGAAAAAGCATTAACAGTTATTGAATTTAGGTAGAGGTACATGGGCAATTGTACCCTTCTTCCCACTTTTCTATATGCTTGAAGGCTTTCAAATAAAAATCTATGGAGAAACTTTTTTTTAATAATAAAAAAAAGACCATTGCTGAATTCTTCCCATCAATGAAACGGACCATTGGCATGCGATTCGTATTATTGACCTAATTTTTCTAAAGCAAAAACACTGTGGTAAAACATTCAGGCCTCTTCAATGCATCTAGAAAGACACGTTTCCATCAGTCTGTGCATTTCATATACCTTAAACAATTACTGAGACCTTAAAAGCATTTGAGTTACTACTAAAAAAAAAAAAAGCTCCGATTCTTAGCCTCCCAAGCCTATTTTCAAATTTTATTATAGCCCAATATGAACATTAATCTGGGCAATAATATAGAAAATGTCCACAGGTTTAAATTTTAAAAGCAGCTAGCTGGTAGGGGAAAATTTAGAGCTTTAAACACTTGTCTTAAGAAAGAAAGAAAGATCTGGCTGGATGCAGGTACTCATGCCTGTAATCCCAGCACCTTGGGAGGCTGAGGCAGGTGGATCACTTGAGTTCAGGAGTTCAAGACCATCCTGGCCAACAGGGTGAAACACCATCTCTATTACAAATACAAAAATTAGCTGGGTGTTGTGGCATGCACCTGTAATCCCAGCCACTCGGGAGGCTGAGGCAGGAGAATCACTTCAACCTAGGAGGCGGAGGTTGCAGTGAGCTGAGATGGTGCCACTGCATTCCAGCCTTGGCAACAGAGCAAGAAAAGAAGATGGAAAGGAAGAGGAAAGGGAGGTGGGGGAGTCTAAAATCAATAATCTCACTTCTAGAAAAGAAGCTAGAAAAAGAAGAGCAAATGAAAGCTGGAGTAGGTAGAAAAAGGAAATAAAAATCAGAGCCAAAATCAATAAAACAGAAAACAAATAATAAAATAAAAGAAACCAAAAGTTGTTTTTAAGACACAAAAATTACAAAATCAGGCCGGGCGCGGTGGCTCAAGCCTGTAATCCCAGTACTTTGGGAGGCCGAGACGGGTGGATCACTAGGTCAGAAGATCCAGACCATCCTGGCTAACACGGTGAAACCCCGTCTCTACTAAAAAATACAAAAAACTAGCCAGGCGAGGTGGCGGGCACCTGTAGTCCCAGCTACTCAGGAGGCTGAGGCAGGAGAATGGCCCGAACCCGGGAGGCGGAGCTTGCAGTGAGCTGAGATCCGGCCACTGCACTCCAGCCTGGGCGACAGAGCGAGACTCCGTCTCAGAAAAAAAAAAAAAAATTACAAAATCATGAAAAGAAAAGGAGACATTTGTTACAGACACTACAGAAATCAAAAAGATTATAAAGGAATATTATGAAGAATTTATTGTGAATAAATCAGAGAATTTAGATGAAGGGCACAAATTGCTAGAAATATATAAATTACAAAAATAGACTCAAAAGACAATAGAATATAAGAAGTAACAAAATTAAATTAGTAAAACAATCTTTTCACACAAAAAGCTCAGACCCAAGTGGCTTCAGTGATGAGTTCTATCAAACATTTAAGGAAGAAATAAACAACCCTACACAAAATTATCACTAGAAAACAAAGGAAGAAACACTTCCTAACTCGTTCTATGAGACTAGTATTACTGTGCTGTAAATGTCAGATATATGACAGGAAAACTCCTAGAACAATATCCCTGTGTAAACAGAGATGTAAAAATCCTTAACACAATATAAGTAAAACACAGCAACATGTAAGGAGGGTTATATACTATTACAAAGTAAAATTTATTCTATGAATACAAGGCTGGTTTACCATCTAAAAATCAATTAATGCAATATATATTAACACAAGAAAGGGCAAAAACAACATGATCATCTCAACAGAATGAAATAGCATTTGATGAAATCCAACACCTATTTATAATATAGACCCAAACTAAGAATAAAAGGGGAATTCCTCAACCAGATAAAGGGCATTTACAAAACACCTGTAGCTAAAATCATTCTAATAATGAAAATCAGAATACTTCCCCCTAAAATTGGATGAAAGCAAAGAAATCAATTCTTAGCATTTTTAGTCAATATTATATCAGTGTGTAGCCAGTGCAAAAAAGCAAAAATAAAAAATAAAGAAAATTTTAAAATTAAAGGTATACACATTGTAAAGAAGTAAAATTGTCTTTATTCACAGATGACATGATATTTTATGTAGAAAATCCAGAAGAATCAACAAAGAAAACTACTTGAAATATTAAAAGGTTTCAGCAAGGTTGCAGGATACAAGATGAATATACAAAAATCAATTGTATTTCTATGTACTAACAATGAAAAATGAAAAAATGAATGAAAAAATGAAAAAGGAAAGAAAAAAAGTCATTCACAACACAATTAAAAAGAAAATATTTAGAAATAAATGTCACAAAAGAGGTACAAGACCTGTATACTGAAAGAAAATCTAACTAAATGGATTGGAAGACTTAGTATTTTTAAGATAGCAATTTCTTCCATATTGATTTATCTGGATTCCATTCAATAAATTAATAAAAAATTTCTAGAAAAGGCAAAACTACAGAACGAGGAAGCAGGAAAGCAGATCAGTGGTTGCATGGAATGGGAGTGGGAAGGAGGACTGACTGCACATGATCGTGAGGGAGCTTCTAAGAAGTGTCATAAAACTCGATTATGGTTATGTCTGAACAACTGTATAAATATCCTTAAAAAATCACTGAATTGTATATTTATAATGGAAAATGTTATGCTATGTGAATTATAACTCAATCAATTTTTTTTTTTTTTGAGACTCTGTCACCAGGCTGGAGTGCAGTGGTGTGGTCTTGGCTCACTGCAACCTTTGCCTCCCAGTTTCAAGCCATTCTCCTGCCTCAGCCTCCCAAGTAGCTGGGCTTACAGGCGCCCTCCACCACACCTGGCTAATTTTTGTATTTTTGGTAGAGACAGGGTCTCACCGTGTTGGCCAGGATGGTCTCGATCTCTCAACCTCATGGTCTGCCTGCCCGGGTCTCCCAAAGTGCTGGGATTACAGGCGTGAGCCACCGCACCTGGCCAATTTGTTTTTTTTTTAAAAAGTAGCTGGTCTATAGGAGAAATAGCTTTTATCTAAGAAATAAATCTGTTATAATATCAAAACAGTACTAGTGATTGTGGCAATTGCATTGATATACTGTGCAGAATTTGAGTATAAAAGAGCCTTAAGACTAATGTCAAAGGCTCCCCTTGTACCTTACATGATGTTTTTTGTTGTTATTGTTCTGAAAACACTTCAAAGTGTCCACAAATATCTATTAGTTTATGGTTTACTGAGTGACAACATTTTGGGAGTGATCTAAAGATTCTATATACCCCTTATTGCCAAGAAAGTGGGGTGGAAAAGGAGAGACTGGAGATGACAGAAACTTCGTTAGTAATGGGAAGCCTGTGAATAAGATACAGCTGCCTTTTAAGAACATTATATCTAGTGAGGCAGTTCCCAACCTTGATCGAACATTGGAATCACCTGGGGAGCTTTTTAAAAAAAAATCCCTGGGTCCTGGCTACACCTAGACCACCTAAACTAAAATCTCTGGTAGGGGATCCAGGCATCAGTAGTTGCTAAAGTTCTACAGGTGATTCCAATGTGCTGGCAAAATTGAGAACCACTAGCTGAGGGAAGAGGTGGAGGCTTAGGAACCTTTATTTTTATGCCCAACAGGCTCCTGGCAATGTGGTTTGGCATAGTTGCATTGTAGCACCTAGAGCTGCTGTATAACGTGGTGCAGTAGTTACCAGCCACACGTGATTATTGAGCACTTGAAATATGGACAGTCAGAACTGAAATCTACTGTAGGTGTAAAACATATACTGGACTCTGAAGACAAGAAAAAAGAATGTAAAATATCTTATTAAAATTTTTAGTATTTATTACATTTTGAAATGGTAATATTTTGTTTCCAGCTATTAGGTTAAATAAAATATATTACTAAAATCAATTTCACCTCTTTCGTTTTGCATTTTTTGATGTGGTTCCTAGAAAACTTAAAAGTTACATATGTGGCTGCCATAACATTTCTGTTGAACAGTGCTGATCTTCAGTCTTAAAAAGAATCACATCTGACAGCTGAAAATGACCTTTAGAACCACCTGATACAATCTCTTCATTTTACAGATAAGGAAACTGAGGTCCAGAGAGAGAAAGTAACTAGCCTTACATGACACAGCTAGAAAGTGACTTCACTGAGATGAGTCAGGTCCCCTGACTCCTGCTGTCTACGCTTATTTCCATTACACTTCTTCAAGGATTGTTAAAACAAAAATGCTCTATCATCTCCTCTCAAAATAGAATGTTTAATTTAATCAACTGGTACTGAAATATGTCCTTTTTATAGAGTACATTTTTTCCCTCTAGGATTTTGATGTAAGTCTCCTGCCTACAACTTCTCCTGAGTTTGGTGCCATACATTGAATGTACTACTCTTGTCATGAAATAAACCAAGGAAAATATAAAAAGATCAACTCTCACATTCCACTTTATACTGGGGAAAGGTGATATGTCAAAGGGCACTTGCAGAAACACCATAGAAATAAACTTAAGGGAAAGAAATTGGTATGGGAGGGTGGGCGGGGGGGTTGAAACACAATGAAAATAATACTTTGTGTTCCTATTTTAAGTGCCTTTCTCAATGCTATATGCATAGCAGCTAGAGGCAAGCTGGAAAGCAGCCAGGTCCCGGCTGCCAGCAAAAATTTTGTCACCTCCTTTGAACATCTGAAGTATGTTTACCCAATAGATTTCATTAAATTACACTTCCATTAGGAAGCATACAATGTTGATACTCATCTCAAAGATCAAAGGGATCGCTAAGAGGCATGTCATCCTGCTCCCCAGCTGATTGCTATTTCTGGGCCAATCAAGGAAAGGAGCCAGAACAATACTTAGTTAAAAAAAAAAAAAAAAAAAATTGTAGCATCTCCCCAAGGACTATAGACTAAAAATCTGCAGCCCCATTATCAAAATGAGCATATCATTAATGACAATACAGATACAGTGAGTTATTTTAATACAACTCCTACACAACAAACAAGCTGGATTTGGGTCATTAGCTGAATTTGTAAGACAGTATTTTTGAGGGCTGAAAAACTCTTCAGTAAAAATACAAAGTTTAGAAGACTGAGAAAGAGTTTTATTACAAATGCAAGAGAAAAATGTAGTATTTATTAATTTCACTGTGACTTTCAATAAACCAACAGGTGAGCCAAACTGGAGAGAGCTATTTAATCACCGACAGGTTGTAAGACTTTTTTCATGATTTTGTTGTTGTTGTTGTTAGACGATTTAAAAAGAAACAGCAGAAATACATTTATTTTAAAAAGGCAGAAATGATTCCATCTTGAGATTCAATGATTTATGATGAAAGCACTTAACTTCCAGAAAGAAGTAGCATTAATTTAAAAAGAAATAAGATGCAACCATTGAAAATTAGTAACTAAAAACAAGTCATTCGAACTGGGGGAAAATGTATCAGGTAAGTTTAACAGAGAGAGTTAAAAAGAAGAAGGTATTAAAATGGCCCAAATCTTTTATTTGACATTAGAATGGTGGCTCAGCAACAGCTCAGTTTTCTAAGCCTGATTTCAGGTAGTGGGAACTCTTCCAGTATTTTTTATTGTGAGGAATTTGCTCAAAATGGGATTAAAAAGGCAAAATTCAGGTAAATGTTCATTCTACAAGCTCTTGTAGTAAAGGTAAATCACCTGTCTATAACCACAACCCACAGTCTAGATTTCAGCTGCTCCCTTTCAACATGTAAGTCAACCTCTTGGTTATCCATATTTGACACAGCATATGAACTCTAATTATCTATCTTTTGCAATTAATCATCTGACAATTACATTTCCTGCACTTATAAGCATCCAGCTGGGAACTGAGTTTTAATCTGAGAGAGAAAAAAAGAGAATTCAGGTTCCTAACAAATTACTTCTAATTAACCAGAACCTTTTTTAGTCATCCCAATGTAAAGATGCCTACAGCTAATCAAAGAATTTATTGTTTGCATTCTTAATGATGCTTTAAAATTTCATTTAAATTTCCCCAAAGAGCAGTTCTGGAAATGTATTTCACTAATATTACTTAAACAAACATTCTGTTTGGCAGTATACAAAGAACGGGGGATTGGGGAAGGAAATAATTTCTAAGGCAAAGCAACTTAGAGTAGGACAAGAAACGACACCAAACAAAATTAAATAAAGCAGAGATTCAAGGAGTGTATCGTATCTTCCAGTATGTCCAGGAAATTGACAGAGCTGAGTTACAAACATTTTAGAGCTGGAAGAGATCTCAGGGATCATCCACTCCAGTGGCTCTCAAAGTATGGTCCTGTGACACCAGCTTCAGCCTCAATATGAAACTCTTTAGAAACGTCAATCCCCAGGCCCTGTCTGGGTCCCACCTGGGCCTTCAGAATCAGAAACTCCAGGGTAGACTCAGCAATCTGTGTATTAAAAAACACTCCCAGTGATTCTCTTGTTGCTTGAGTTTAAGAACTACTGATCTACTCTAAGCACTTCATTGTACAGATGAGGAAACTGTGAGCTAAGAGGGCAAAGTTCCAAAACAGGAGAATAAAATAAAAGGATGACATCAAAGAGTTTACAATCATCTTTTTTTCCTTTTAAAAAAAAAAAAAAACTTTGTTAATATATAAGACACAATACTGTAGCTTCTAGGACTACTGAGCCTTGCATTCCCCAACAGTGCTTCCTTTCATGGTATACTTAGCTCTTGGGACCTAAAATCCATAGACATTTTTAGAATATTGGTTATCCATTCCACCAAACATAATATTCCACAAATATTGAACCAACAAGAAATGAAGACCAGAGAAATTAGAGGAAGCCTGAGTCCTACATGACTTTTAAAAAGTGAGATCACTACAAGAAGTGCAATTTATAGAAGACAAAGCGGTACAGTGGAAGTAACATTGAATACAGAATCAAACAACATAGGTTTCTAATTCTTGCTCAAGCCACTGACCAGCTCAATAACACTATTACACTCTTATTAAATAATACCTTTGGGTCTGGTTCTGGTTGATGTGGATAGCAAAGTCCTCTATCTTAAACAAGAATAATAGAGGCGTTTTACTCAGACTTAGGAAAGCTCTGCATTGTAATGACAGTTCGACTTGGTATTCTTCACTTAACATAGAGAATAGCTAATTGGACAATTATTTCAATTTTTTTTAGAATATCAGTTTGATGACCTTATTCATCTATTCATTCAGAAACACTTACTTAGAATTTATATGCTCTTACATAGCATGCTATATCACAGTTCCTGTTCTAAAATAGCATATAATGTAGTTGGAGGAACAACACTAATTAAACAAAGCAAACTAGAAGGCAACATAAGATTTAGGACCTGATAGTACAAAGATTGAAGAATGCAGGATGAAGCAAAAAGAAACATGTTTAAATTAAATTGGAAGTATTTATTCTGATGCTATCACAGTACTCTTTTAATTTACTTATCATAACATAACGAATGAAATGTGACCCAATAAGCCAAAATCACTACCCAAACAGTTATTTGAACATTTCTTTGCATAATTATTGCTGTCTTCTTAAACAATCTACACAGGCAGAAAATGTACCTATTAATTACTACCAAATGTACCAAACTATGAAATTACTACCAATATACCTATTAATTACTACCAAAATATTTGTATAAATTTAAGTTAAATTCTGAGATGACAGTCAATTTTTAAGTTAAACTATTTTGACAAAAGTGTTTTCTTCCTTTCAGGTAAATATATTATAAAAGACACATAAAGTAGAAGGGATGGCATCAGCCAGAAAGACTAAGTTGGAGTAATGATTTTTGAGTTATATATGGAAGGCCATAAGGTTACAAGCAGGAGGAGAGAATTCCAGACAGAATAGCTTGTATAAAAAGACAACTAGGTGAGAATAAGTGAAGCAACTATACATAGCAAGGTCAGATTAATTTGATCAAAGCAAGCAAATAAAGACAATTTATGCCTGTAAAATGATGACGCTTGGGGGTCAGGGAGAACGGGGAGCAAAACGAATGCTAGAATGCCAAATTTGGATTTGATCCAATTGCCAATGATAAACCTTGCATGCCTCTCAAAAATGCAAGATTAGGCCAGGCACGGTGGCTCACACCTGTAAGCCCAGGACTTTGGGAGGCTGAGGCAGGCAGATCATTTGAGGTCAGAAGTTTGAGACCAGCCTGCCCAACAGGGTGAAACCCTGTCTCTACTAAAAATACAAAAACGAGCCAGGTGTGCTGACGCACACCCGTAGTCCCAGCTATTTGGGAGGCTGAGGTAGGAGAATGGCTTGAACCGGCGGGGAGACAGAGGCTGCAGTGAGGCAAGATCATGGCACCTCACTTCAGCCTGAGGGACACAGTGTGACTCTGTCTCAAAAAAAAAAAAAAAAAAAAAAGGGCATTAAAGTTTGTTCAATTTTATCATAGTGTTTCTCAACCCAGATGCAGAGTATTTATAAGACATATATGCCTACACAAGCATCCTTAATCTGAGGTCACTCCTCCCTTTAAATAGTGATATCATCTCTATCTGAAATATTACTGTTTTAACAGAACCATACACAATACACTTGCAGTAAAGAGAGAATAAATGTGACAAAATCAAAAATATACTATAAATAGAAGAATGTGGATGTGGAAATTCAGAAATTACTGTGGCCTAGGGATTGGGCATGAAGTCAAGGGAAAAAAAAGATTGATGTATAAGTGCAAAACTTACAGTACTGGTGGTCTTTGAGTGTGTTATTGTAGGGAACATTATCAGTTATTTGCACTTTTTGTTACATTGTATACTATTTAGACCTGTGATATTATTTCTAATGGTTATTGTGTGCAGTGAATATAAAAATCTTAAGATCTTGGATTTAATAGTGTCCAAAACTCAGATTTCCAAGGCTAGTTTTAGATTTAAGCAGAAAACGAGTCTACTAGAAACAGAGCAAGTAAACAAGAAAACATCAAGGATGTACCACATAAGGGCACTGTAATAAGGATTGCCAAATGTGTCTTTTCCACGTATTTTCCAAAATACATTTTCAGGGCATTTTCATGATGCATTATTTCATGATTAACCCATTGTGAGGTAAGTGAAACAGGTATCATTATTTCCACTTTACAAATGAAAAAGGGAGGCCCCAAAGTGTAGTTAACCTGCAAAAATTCTCAAAGGCAGTTGGTGGCAAAGGCAGGATTTAAATCCAGGCCTTCTAACTAGAAGTTCAGTGCTCTTTCCAGTCCACCCCACTGCTGTCCCATATAAGCCTCCATAAACCAAAATTTTCTGCAGTGCTACATGGCATTCTCAACTGTTTGATCTTAGCACAGACATACGTGTGGTAAAGTGTTATAAGAAGTGTTTTAACATAAAGTATGTGTGGGACAGAAAGGGAGATTCATAATAGTTCCCTTAGGTTCACTTATTAACCCAAAGTACTTTGTGTAGATAAACAGAAGGATGCTACAAAAAGATCCAAGAGACAGGAAATGAGCATGGGAAAAAAACATTTAAAAATCAGAAAAATGTATACATCTGAGCAGTTGCAATCATTTAAATGGGAGCACCACAGAAAAAAGTTCTCAAGTACAAATCTTATTCCAACAGCTGCTTTTAGTGATACATGAAACAGTAATGATAACAGGCTAAAAAATAATAAAAACTTTGAAATAAAGTTAAAAGATACAGGCAACTTAAAACTAACATCTTTTCTCTACACAGAAAGGTTAAATTGTGAGGTTGACATTTGCATTTGTTACATTGTCAAGGCTTTCTATCAGCATGTGTACAAACAATATCTAAAGATGTCATCTGCATATTTATACCAAAAGAGCTTATGAACCGGACCTGTCAGTATATTTTAACATCCTTCCAAAACGTCAGCTTTCATCAGATATAAACACAACATGTTTAATTTATTAGTTTGGTCTTAATATAAAAAGTTGACAATCATATGTCACTATAACTACTGATAAGGTAAATAAGGACTACAGGAAAATGTCAAAAACTTATTGAAATGTTTGCTAAAATATAACATCAAATCATATATATCAGCTCTTCTCTGGCAATGAACATGTCATATTTTCCTACACATGGCTACTTCCAAAAAGACATGCTCAATGGACCATTTCAGAAACTTCATTCTTTTCTTTTTTTCTTTTTTTTTTTTAGACAGAGTTTCACTCTTGTCGCCCAGGCTGGAGTGCAATGGCGCAATCTTGGCTCACTGCAACCTCCGCTTCCCGGGTTCATGCTGTTCTCCTGCCTCAGCCTTCCCAAAGTAGTTGGGATTACAGGCGCCCGCCACCACACCCAGCTAATTTTTTTGTATTTTTAGTAGAGACGGGGTTTCACCATGTTGGCCAGGCTGGTCTTGAACTCCTGACCTCAGGTGATCCACCCACCTTGGCCTCCCAAAGTGCTGGGATTACAGGCGTGAACCACCGCACCTGGCCAGAAACTTCATTCTTAAAGCATCTTAATTCTTAGGTATGAGAAATTTAAAAGAAGTCAGAACAAAGAAAACACTTACTGTAACACATGGCATTATTATTTTGTTCTATTTAAGTTAAATAAAAATTGCATTTAAAGAATAATTCATACCGGATGCAACTTTTTCACTGGAATACTTATGTTTTGTGTGCCTATCATTTATCACAGATGTTTCTCCTAAAAAGTTTGCTTTACAATCATAAATCTTGGGTCTTAAAATTAATCAACAGGCACTTGTTGAACAGCTACTATATACAGCATTTGTTAAATACTTCAAAAATACAAAAAATAGATGACCTACTCTCCTCTCTTGAAGATCTTATAATTGGTTGAAGTAATAAAACTTAAGTAAGTGAAAATCAATAAATCATTTCAGCTCTGACAAGCAAATAGTGTGTAAGTTGATACAGGTTACAAATATGTGTCAAGGTGAATGGAAAGTAAAGAAAATCTATCATGAAGGCCTAGAAAAGACTTCACAAAGGAGGTGAATAATGGTTGTGAAATCATAGACATGGAAGACATATCATTATGGGCCTAACAGATGAAGTGGAGCCTAATATTCCAAAGCATAGTGATTGTTCGAAACTGCATATAGAATAGATTTAAAGCAATGTGAAAAGTTTCACAAGCCTTAAAATGCCAAGTATTCAAATTTTCAGCATCATTAAGCAACAGTGTTCACTGACCTTGGAGAGCGCGGAGGCTGACCTCTGCATTTTGGAGTCGAAGAAGCTGAGACAGAATGACTTGCCCAATGGCACTCAGCTAGTTAGTATTAGAGCTGACACCCACAGTCAGAACTCTTGACCTTGAATCTAGTGTACCTGCTGCTGCATCACACTGCCTCTCTTGGTTTACAGCCTATTCAAAATAAGTGTAGGTTGGTTATGAACCAAGTCATCTTTAAACTCTACACATTAGATGAACAGAGAATTTAGTGACTCTTTAGATATAAATGCTATAATGGAGCATGATTTAGTAGGTTCAAAGTCTGAGAGACTTGATTTCAAGTCCTGGATCCAAATTAGGAGACCTTGGGAAAGTGTGTTAGCTTTCATAACCTCCTATGTCTGAATTATAAACTGGCTGTGAAGAATAAATTATATACAACGTGATATCCAGCCTATTAGATGCCTTTAATTGTTATTGTTAATCTTCTCTCTCTCTCCCTCTGAAATCCCCATCAACGTCATTCTAGACTGAGTGGCTCTCAACCAGGGATAATTTTGCTCCCAACGGGATATTTGGAATATCTGGAGACATCTTTTGATTGCCATGATTGGGGTTGGGATGGCAGCCTGCTAGCATTTAGTGGGTAGAGGCCAGAGATGTTGCTAAACTTCCTAGAAGACACGGGACAGCTCCTCACAAGAATTATCCAGCCTCAAATTTCAATAGTGCTGAGGTTGAGGAACCCTGTTCTAGACCAAACAGAAAGATTTACCATTACCACTAGTGTTCAGTTAAAAGAAAAATCCTGTCTTTGCTGCCCTAAAAGGCAGCATCCTGACTTTGCCAAAGTATCAATATCAAGGTAGAAATGCATCAGACACTCCAGTTTATGCCATGGACTAGGAAAATAAAATTGGATTAACATTCATTGTCGTGCAATCCTCCTGACTATTTGCATGCAATGGCAACACTGCAGCTGAGCCTCTTTATGGATTTTTTTTTTTTTTAATTGGAGAACTGGCAGAATTCTTTAGGCAAATTTAAATGTAATGATAACATCAGTCTGTACTTTGAGACATTTCTTAGTACTTCCTAGATTCCAAAAAGACATCAAAAGCATCTGGATACCGCAGAAGTAGGCAGATTGTTGCTTGAGCACCAACAAACTGGCACCTGAGACAGTTGCTTCCAACATCCTTACCCTCCTGGAAGATACTGGGTATCTTTCCTCCCCATCTCTTCGGCTTTTAGTTTCTCCTACGCCTACTTCTTTTCTCTCTTTTTCTTTTCCCTGCTGTCTGTGCCTCTTGTCACTTGCCAGTGACAGTTGTTTAGCCCCAGTCACGACAAAACTCAAAAGAAAAAATACCTTGAGTTTGTGGCAAGGTTTCAGCGATGCTTTCTTGGAGGTAAGAATGAGAAGCACGGGCATATGCATAATTTAATTTTCACTTCCTAGGTGCTATCCCTATGTAAAAAGATTTTGTAGAAATAGTATTAAAAGAGACCCAGCTTTGAAATACATTACCAAGGGCACAAAAAATACAACTGCTCACAATCTATTATAAAATATGACTCGCTAATATTTTAAAAATATAGTTCACATTTGGAATTTTACTGGGTTAAAAAGAATGCCTTTTCAGAGTGAAAAGCAAATTCTTAGTGCAAAGAGACTATTTTAAATAAATTTGGTCTTGAAAATTTTTCTCACAAAATGCCAAAATATGACCTATTTTAAATATTAGTGTGAGCCACAGTGCCATCTGCGGTCATTTCTCATTCAAATTAGCAAGCACAATTTGACTACTTTGGCAGTCTCTAAACAGAGTATGGAGAAAGCCCTCTCAGATATAAAATGCACTGACAAAAACTTCACCCCAAATCTCTATCTCCAGACACATAGCAAGATTATATCCTCAGAATCCATCTGAGAGTACAACAATTAGCTTGAAAGAAGTAAATTTATATGATGAAAACATTTTGAAATTACATACTTTCATAAGGACAACCTCTCTGATTGCAAAGTCCATAGCAGAATAATGTACTCATGAACCGAAACTCTTTAATCCATATATTATGTTAAAAAACTGAGAAAATAACCATTATTTTGCTTTAAGAAATATAACAGATTTTAAAATAGCAATTGTTTAAGACACAGGATAGTATTGTTTTCTAATCTGAGTCTTCTTGACTACTATTCAGAAATAGTTTTTATAAGTAATTTCATAATTAAAAACTCTATCCCTTGATATCATGATCATTCAAATTGATACCATAAGTTACGGGTTATGTTAAGTTAGAAATTTTCCAATCTAGCCACAAAAGGAACTTCAATTTTCCCCCTAAACAAGATACAAGAAATCCTCTAGTAATTGTACTATCAAGTTGTAAGTTATTTTCCCCACACCAATGCACAGCTATCATCATTTGGAACCAAGTAGATTTTCTCTCTCTTTCTTTCTGTTCCAAATTTACTCGGCTTACTGCCAAGAGAAAATACAGACACTGGGGAGGCAAAGAGCAATTCTGCTAAGATCAATGAAGATGCTGGCCATAACAGAATCCTATTTATCCATCACATCCGTACTTCTTTTTCTCTGATTAGAGATTACTAGCAATTTCTTGACAATTCTTGTACAAAATTAAGTTAAAATCAGCCTTACAAGACTTCACAGGGTGAAGAAAAAAATGGATATATATAGTACCTCCTATTAAATGCAGAAACAACATACAAATACAAGACTTTTGTAACTATATTTCCCTTCTTACAAGGGAGTTAATACGCCTGTATCCAAAGCAGTTAGACTGCAAATTTAAAAAAAAAAATTCATATGAAGACATTCCATTGGCATTGGCTTAAGGTAGGCCAAAGAGACAGTCAGTATGCAATCAGAGACTGAGGGTTTTGTTTTCTTTTTAAGCTTAATTGAAAATTTAAAGTACTCATTTTGCCACCTAAGCAGCAAAATTATTCATGTCGTGGCTTTTCTGTTTTCCCCAACTAACACCTAATTTTATACCGAAAGGAAATTAAGTTTTAAAATAGTCTGATACAGAATAAATGTAAAATACTGGATTTTGCCAACTTTAAATTTTTTATTTAAAACAATAACATTAAAGATTAAAAGGGAAAAATAAAAATAAAATCAAATGGCACTGCAACTCATGTGGAAGAAAAAGCTTTATTGTTTCAGGTGCTTCATTAAACATAAAGCCACCATATTACCCAGCACAAGTAACCTTTCAATAGTGTCTAATCCCAAATGAGATAAAAGCTGAGCTGCTCAACTTAACCAACAAGGATGTGCCAAGCTCTCTGGCTCAGTTCCCCACACTCCGGCTCAGTACCTCCTTAACTCTGCTGCACAAAGGATCACCTGAGATTTAGAAAAACCTTCTGATGCCCAAGTTGTACCCCATGCCAATTAAATCACAACATCTGGGAGTGGGAGCTGGGCATCAGAACTTTTTTAAGATCCTCAGATTCTAATGTATAGCAAAGTCTAGGATTCAAGGCCCTAGACCTATATTTTACACCTGGAGCAGTTTCAAACACTCCAGTCCTCCCCTTCCTCCCTTCCACTGTCCCCCCGCCCAAATTCTTTGTTCATGTTGTTCGTTCAACCTGACTACACCCTGCTTCTCTCAAATTCCTCCTTATCCTTCCTCCTTATCCAGTCTCAGTTTGGACATCACCTCCCAGAGGGTGCCTTCCTCAAAACCCCCACTTCCTACACACGCATGCCCTTGGATGACCCTCCCTGTTTTCACGTACGATCCCATCTGTACCTCTGTAATTGTGCTTATATACCACAGTATTATAATTATTAAGGCAACAAGCTCCTTGAAAAATTTGTCTTATTCATCTTTTGGCCACTTGCACAATGTAAGTTATTTATAGTAATCTGTATCAAAACAATACCAAAAAATTGTTAAGAACCACCAAAATTAAAACTTTATTCAAGTGACTAAAACACCACCAGCTCGAAAGTTCTTAGCTTCAGTTTCCTCATTTGCTCTTTAGTTTGACATTTGTTTAATATTACTTGTTTTACTACTGAGAGCCTGATTCAAGTCATTTTCGCTTCTACCATATTATTTCTAGCTGTGTATTACACTGCCTTCTATGTGTGTGTATACTGTAGGCCAAGTTCTCAGTATGTAACAATACTTGGAACTTTTAAATTTTAGGGCTATTTTCTTGCTGTCTTTAGGTATGTATGCCAAAGTCAATACTTTATTAATATGAATCACAATATGTAACAGACACTTTCAGAAAAGTTTAAATTTATCCTCTGAAGATTCATTACTTGAGTCATCCCACTGAAATAAACTAGCAATGGACAGATTCACTGGAGAAAAGGCATACAAATTTATTAATGTGTACATGAGATCAAATGTGAGATTCAAAGAAGGTCCAGATATCTGAGGTTTAAAATGCATCCTCTTCCTAGAGGAGAGGAAGATAGAGGGGTGTGGCCAATTTTGAGAGGTAGTGAATAATATTTAGGGGAATTTAATGAGCCCAAAGATGAGACAATAGCTTGTAAATGATTATTTTCAGAAGTAGAATGGGATGAGTTACGGGAAGGTGGGGGGTGAAACTGCACTGTTAACAATGGTAGTCTCATGCCAAAAAAAGTCTCATATGTAATCTCTCAGTGCAGCTCTCAGAAAAATAAATGAAAATCTGTCTGGCCATGGTGAGGACTTTGAGTCTCTTCTCAAGTGGTTGATTTTTCCTGGTTATTTGATGAGATTCAGAGAGAAAGGGAGTCTTAAGACAAGTGCATTTCCGTTGGAAGAAGTTTTCGTCAGTCAAATGAGGGAACTTCCAGAGAGAACCCCTCCCTGTGCTGGGGCAGGAGCAGGGGGTGGGGGTAAGGTGGGAGAGAGAAACAAGAGAAGGTTAGAAAGTCCTTGGTTCTGAGGCAGTTTCTAAGGCCTTCCAATTTCCTTTAATTCAAAAGCAGTCAGCATGTCTAAAGCCCCATATTAGAGAGTCTTCCTCCTCTCCCTCTAAATATGGTATATATTAGGCCAGAGTCTGGCCTAGTAAAGAAAGTGGCTTTTTTTGTTTTGTTTTTGAGACAGAGTCATGCTCTGTTGCCAGGCTGGAGTGCAGTGGTGCAATCTTAACTCACTGCAACCTCTGCCTCCCGGCTTCAAGCGATTCTCCTGCCTCAGCCTCCCGAGTAGCTGGGATAACAGGCGCGTGCCACCACGCTTGGCTAATTTTTGTATTTTTAGTAGAGACGGGGTTTCACCATGTTGACCAGGATGGTCTTGATCTCTTGACCTCGTGATCCTCCTGCCTCGGCCTCCCAAAGTGCTGGGATTACAGGCGTGAACCACCGTGCCTGGCCGACAGTGACTTCCAAATGTTGCTGAGACTTGTCAGTTATTAGAAGCTAGAGAGGAAATGGGAAGGAAATCCAAAGTAATCCAATGTGTATTTTGAACTCTAGATAAAAACTAAGTGCAAATATAACTCCAAATAGTAATATAATACAATAACAAAATGATATAAAATAATATGTAATATCATATTTCTTCTTCCTTTAATTCTGACTCCACTACCATAGGGTGATTAATTTCTGAGATGTCTTCTACAAAACAAAATGTGCTAGAATACAAAAGCAATCCAATTCAGAAGGTCATATTCGAGAATAAGATGGAGGATTACACGTTTTAATCCTTCGTGTATGCTCCCGCAGTTAGTCCACTGAAGCAATGCGGAAGAGGGTTTACATTTTCAGGATATTTAAGAAATTTTCTGACCTTGAGATACGTTATCCTCTAACCTCTTTTATAGCATTACCACTTGTTCACAGGAAAGTCACTGAATAAAACTCAGTGCAGTTCTCCAAGTGTTTTATTGTTATCTATTTGACCCTCTCATTTTCCCATTAGGTAGGCAGAGTTGGTATTAGAATCTAGATTTGCAGATAAGGAAACTGAAGCACAGAATGAATATGCCACATGTCCAAGGCCTCCAATCTACACTGCCTGGGCCTTTCTATTTCACTTTCTCTTTTGATAGTATGGTCACATTTAGCTTGCACACAATATTAGAAAAGTATAGAATTAACTATTTCTAGCAATCTAATAATATATACATAATATTTTTGAAGTATAAATAGAACATTCAACTAGGAGCCCAGGATCATACAAAGATGAAATGGTTAGCACTGAACCACATTCATTCAAAAAAGTAGAAAATTTTAAACGTCACTGAAACTAAAATGAATATAAATCTGCAAGATGCTAGCTATGAGGATAGTAATTTTCTCCTAAGCTTTACTTTAAAAATTACATTTCCATAAGTAAGACAACTCTAGCCTTACTTCAGATGAATTTTTTGTAGACTAGGTTTGTAGAAAAAGGTCAAAATAAGAAAAAAAGGATACAAAAAATGTCATTCAATATGCAAAGATGCAATACTCCCTTATGAAAATCAAAAGGTACCAGATAAAAAATTCAGAAGAGATTAACAAAGGGCATCCTTGTTTTAAAGCACAGAATACAGTTTTAAGAAACTCATTTGATTTCTATAATCAGACATTTCACACCAAGGCCAATGCTGTGCAACGTGACTTTCCAAAGCATAAAATCTAACACTCTTTCTCCATTTTACTAATGCAATTGCAGGTCAAATTCTTCATAACTAATAAAAGAAGTCTTCATTTCACAGTACATTTCCAAGTCCAAGACAGTGGTAACTTGTTTAAATAATACTTAACAGAACCAAATGGAGAATAAGAAAATTTGGACATTTCCTTAGAATCTTCTCTGATGGAGCTTGACCTGTAATAGCTTTGGAGTATTTGCAAAGACATGAGGAGCCTCAACAACTAATAAAATGCACTGCGGATGGAGTCACGTTTCTTGAGGTTTCCCAGTATGATCGCACTTAAGCATTTCAGAGGCATTTCTAGTGAAGGCTTTTAATTAATGATCTGATGAACTTCTTAAAAGAAAAGCCCAAAGCGCAATTTGACTGCACGGTTGTTATTTGTTTTTACTCCTAAAATACAATTTATCCAGTTTGGGGAACTAAAGGACATGAAGTCAAACAAAACAATATAAGCAAAAAATGAGACTTTGTACACGTGGTCCATTTTCTGCTAGGCTTACGAGGATTTGAAATCATCAGAAAAGTCTCTGGCAAAATCTATTCTAGTCCCAATTTAACTTCTTGTATAGGAAAGCTTAAAATAGTTGACATAGCAAAACTCAACTACTATTACACAGTGTAAAAATCTTCACCCTAGAGATCAGATCTGGCTCAGTTTTTAACACAACCAGCTAAATGCACCTAAAAGCTATATGCTAAGTCAAAAGTGCCTAACCCATTTTAAATTTTGCTCCACGTGTCATAAATGTGGAACTGGGTAAAGGCAATAAGAATGGCATAAAAGCAACTGAAGACTTATGAAAAAAGAAATGAGACACTGGAATCATGAGGTGTCATTTCAAATTGCTACCTTACTTCAGTTTAGCAAAGCACAAAATTGACACACTTTATTCAAATATTTTTGTAACCCTAGGGCCAAAGTGTGAAATCTTCTGGTTCAGTTTGTGGTATTAAATTGTGAGTTTCAAGATTTCTAGAACGTAAGCCTTAAGAGGACAATGAACATGTGCACATCAGTACCATACTGAGCCATCACCTTGAGGCCTCTGGTTCCTTCAGTAACATCACTCCCACAGCATCACTGTCTCTTCTTTAATGTTTGATATTTTACCAGGAGAGTGACTAGCAAGTACATTCATAAAAGGCATTCCATTTAAAAATCAATTAGCTACTTTTCTTTCCAAGGAATAGTATACCATACATGAAAAATGACAGTGACTCAAAGGGAAAGCCAAGGAAAAGGCTTGTCTTCTAAACTATGCAGTACTTTTCCCAGGGAAATTAAACAGAGGTTCTACTCGGTTCCACTCGTCTTGATAACAAAGTTTCTGGCCATATATTTGCAGAATATCGGACTATTTATGACCATGGGACAGTCTGTAAGCAACCACTAAAAAGTTTACTATTTATGAGCAAACAATTTAACACTAAAACAGAGCTGGCTTTTTGACGATGGCAATTAGCTTCTTCATGTTCCAAACACCAAATAACATTTTCCCATTAATTTTTAAACCGATGTGGCTTTAACTTAAAATAAACTGTACATCAAAAGAATGGAAAATAAACAGCCAGGAACACAATTTGACGAATTGGATTTATTTAGCTTATTTATCTAAACAGGGACCACTGGATCTCTTTAATAGGCTGACAGTTGCACTGGGCTGGTTAATAAAACATTCAACACAGTGTCTTCAGCCAATATAGAAATGCAAATCCCATCAGAAATATTTTATTCATGAGGCAGTAATTTCAGTTACTAGCATAGTTTCTTTTTTAAAAAATGGCACTCTGCAAACAAACAGTGCCATCTAGTGCCATCTAACAATAAAGCCAAATTTGTCATCAGTTTATAATTAATCTCTCAAAATCTTATCTGGTTTTATCTTTGCTCTTTATTTCCTAAGTAAGATCAAAGTCACTGGGCAAAACAAACAAACAGAAGTTGCTAATAATTTGTTAAGTTATTTAAGAAGGATTATAAACAGAAACAACTGTATGAAAACCAATAAACTACACACACATATAGAGCAAGTTAGCACTGTTTCTGGAAAATATATACTTCATCTACTTGGAAAACTCAAACAACTAGAAATGCCATAAAGTCGTAGCAAAAATTTGCTCCTTCTGCCATAAAATGGTAGCATAGCTACAATTCCAATGATGAAAAATTAATGTTAAGTAGGTAGGAAAAAAACTACAATTGAATTGCAGAATTCAATCAGGAATCTGACATGAACTTAAAAAAAATTTACACGCACATAACTGTGTGGGTGCATATGCACACAGATATCTGCATCAGGACACGCTTCAGCTTTGACAACGACTACAGTGAACATGGAAATTATTTTACAGGTTATAAAATTCTACAGAAGCTAAAGGAAAACACTTTCAAGCCCAAAGTTGTCATCAGAAAAATAGTCACATTGGAAGAAAGTGTCAGAGTTTCCAAAGTGAAGAAAATCTATTAAGATCAACCTCAAATTCAGCACACAGGACTATAAAATCTTTATAAAATCACATAACAATAAAATCTTTAACACATAATATTATTCTAATCAAGTGTACACGATGAGGAGGGAAGGGTCAAGAACACGAACCTTTTCTAGGCTCTTGGATAAGGAGGGCAGGGTGATACACAAGCACACATCAGCTCCCAGAAGGCAATGACAACAGGTAACGATAGATTTTTGGCAAATTCTCTGCCTGCTGGGTCCCTTTCCTGTGCTGGCCTTTGAAACTAACGGGAGCTCTGTGAGAAGACTGACCAAGGTCAAGGCCAGGAATAAGAATCCTATAGACAATGAAGGGCAACTGCATGATGATTTTCTAACAGTTTCACCTAGCAGAGCCTTAGGAACGGAGAACCAACTTTTTAAGAAAATGAATGCAGGCCAGGCCTGTAATCCCAGCACTCTGGGAGGCCGAGGCGGGAGGATCACTTGAGCCCAGAAGTTGGAGACGAGCCTGGGTGACATAGGGAGACCCTGTCTCTACAAAAAGATTTAAAAAATAGCCAGCTGTGGTGGCTCGCACCAGTAGTCCCAGCTACTCTAGAGGATGAGGTGAGAAGATCACTTGAGCCTAGGAGGTCAAGGCTACTATGATCTGTGATTGCACCACTGCACTCTAGCCTGGGTGACAGAACAAGCCCCTGTCTTAAAAAAAAAAAAGAAAAAAAAAGAATGAAGAAAAGAAAATGAATTCAAAAAAGGAAAATAATGGGCAGGCACATAACATATAAATAGAGTAGTACTTTCTCTCTTAAAGGTCATAGTCATATCCAAATAACTAAAAGAAATACTCTTCGGTTTCTGATTAAGAAATGTTAAGTATGTAAAATGGATTTGGGGTAAGGCCAGAATCTGAGAACCATGCACATTTGCCAGCATTACTAACATTAAATGTATCTTCCATGGAAGAGTATCTTAGAAAAAGGAATCTCAGTTGTATTTAATTCTAGAGTCTATAAAATCCCCACAGTCATAAACAACAGTATATTTCTTATATAATTGTTTGTGGATTAAATGAGTAATGCATGTAAAGTACTTAGTCCTGGTTTGCCTATGATTTTTATTTTTAAAGTCACATTCTAACACAGAGAAAATATGGAGAAAGAACAAAAGTGATCTGATGAGCCACAATAAAAATGTAGTTCCAGGCATATTTTATTAAGAGCCATAAAACTGTTAATACCCTTTCACTTGGTCATCTGCCTTCTGAGAAACGATCCTAATTAAATAATCGTGTTCAAGTATGTCCACTGCGGGCACAATAAATGATAGAGGAGGTAAATGGAAATATAGTAAGATTCAAAAAAAGGTTAGCTAACATCATTCAAGGAATATTATACACCCATTAAAATGATCAAGAATTTACAAAAATGGAAAATACTAATGTTACAATCTTTGATTTTAAAAAAATGTGGGATGGGTGTGGTGGCCCACACCTGTAATCCTAGCACTCTGGGAGGCTAAGGTGGGTGGATCATGAGGTCAAGAGATCACGACCATCCTGGCCAACATGGTGAAACCCCGTCTCTACTAAAAATACAAAAATTAGCTGGACATGGTGGCGCGCACCTATAGTCCCAGCTACTCAGGAGGCTGAGGCAGGAGAATCGCTCAAACCCAGGAGGCGGAGGTTGCAATGAGCTGAGATCATGCCACTGCACTCCAGCCTGGCAACAGAGCGAGACTCTGTCTCAAAAAAGTAATGTGGATCAAATGACCTCATTGTTATGTAAAATGAAACAATAAATTATGCAAGGGAGAAGGGGAGAGAAGATTGGAAAAAACAAACCAAAATAAAAAATATGGTTCTTTGGGGGTAACAGGGCTACTGGTGATTTTTTTTTCTTTTTTACTCTTCTTTATTTTCAGAATATTCTATAATGACCAGGTATTATATTTACACAGAATCAAACAACAAATGTAATTTTTTAAAATATCAGGCGTAACACAGTAAAGAAAACTTTCTTTTCTGAGGTAGTTCTGTCTAGCCTTTCACATTTCTTTTTAGAATGCACTTACGGTCCTGTAAGAAGGATCAGCTGATGCTACGGTTACCACATATTACCACTGAGACTACCCAAACCTCTAAAACATGTTTTCATGGTTTTCCATAGCTTCCACAGAAATAGAAGTAAAATATCCCAGGAAGTTGTAAGTACAGAAAAGATAAAATGTAAACAGAAGCATACGTTCTTGACCTTTCAACAAAAATCAAAATTTAAATTCACCTTTCTCATTTGAACTTCTTTAGTCTATCTCGGGTTAAAAAAAAAAAAAAAAAAGAATATGGGTACTGGCTTTACTCATAAACTCAGATACTCAAGTTGTCCATTCACCTATGAAAAGAGAGAGTACAGGTAGTATCAGTAAAAGCTTCAAGCTGTTCCACAACATCCTTTGAACCCTGACCTAAGGGACCAACTCCAATAGTCTGCAGGTAGTTGGATTTCTAGGACCATTCAGCCTCACTGCTGAGACTGTCAATAGAAGTGCCATTCTCTGATGTAGACAGCTCTGCACTAGGAGCTGGTCTAACAATCACATCACATAGCCTGCCAAACAGGAAAAGGCAGCATTCGGGCACCACTGACCTGGGATAGAAGTGAACTTGAGACTGGGGCTAAAAAGCTCTCTTTTTAACATTCATTACGATCTAATCATTCACCCCAAATCCTTCTGCGTATGTCTTAAAGGAAGTTCAGCTTTGTTACAAGAAAAAAGAAATATGCAACTATATAAATCAACCACAAGATGGTGCTAGCATCATAGCACAATATCAGAGAAGTGAAAAAGCATTCAACACACCATGTCCTCATAACCTTTGGAACCTTAGACTGGCACACCACTTACTTGTTTCTTTCTTTTTCTATTTACTGAGACTTGGTCAAACATTTTATACAATTTTGGGGGGTTTTTGTTTGTATAAGTTTAGGGTTTTAAAGTTTGCTTTGATTTTCTTAAGAAGCAAACAGTAATCTTAAACTTGAAAAAATCCTTAACTACATTTTTTTCCCTCTTGGCTGGTTCATTTTTCTGGAACATTCTGACATGAGAAGGCCCTAGCTAACCTCATACCAATGTTGAAGGAAGAAATTACAAGAACAGCTTACAGGAATTCTAATTTTTAAAAAAAAAAAGTTGTTTTCAAATACCTAAACAGACTATTAAATTTTTGAGGAAACTCGAAGGCAGGCAGGTTGTAAAGGATTATGAAGGGAACAGTAAAATGGGTGCTTAGTTACTGGATTCTGATTCTGGTTCCAGAAAGCAGTGTTACTTTAGAGTAAGTCATTTGGTCTCCTTGGTCCTCCATTTCTTCATCTAAAAATAAGGTGATTAGGTTTGACCTCTTCTGAACTTAATATTACTAACTTCCTTTGAGGCTACACAACAAGCCAAAAATGAACAATACAGGCTGTAAGAAAAGAAAAAATCAAGAAGAATGAAATTAGGTAAGTGAACAGAATAATCAGGAATGGTAACAGTATAAATGGGCATGTAAGTATGACCACTAACTTTCCTTAACACCCTCCCACACACACGATGCTGACTGCAAACTACCGCATGAATTTTAAAATCCTTTAAACAGGTATTTAGTCAGTTACAAATTATATTCTATGATAAGCCACTATAATGAAGAAAACCAAAATATGCCACCCCAAAATATACTTCTTTGGCATATTTTTAAGATGGCTATTCAGGGGGCTACAAACACAAGAATGGCTCTGAAAAGCTGGAGATACGCATTTGTAGAGGAAATCAATATTAGTGAAGTAAACAGCAAATGCAAAACAGGCTTTCTCTGAGCGCCCCCACCCTGACCCCTATCGGCTTTACCCAGATCTTGGAAAGATGAACTCACAGGAAAAGGAGACTGAAAGTCTGACGCTCTTTGATTTTATTTTATTTTATTTTTTGAGGCTGAGTCTTGTTCTGTTGCCCAGGCTGGAGTTTAGTGGCACGATCTCAGCTTACTGCAACCTCCACCTCCCCGGTTCAAGGGAGGCCTCGGCCTCCTGAGTAGCTGGGATTACAAGTGTGCGCCACCATGCCCGGCTAATTTTTGTAATTTTAGTAGGGATGGGGTTTCACCATGTTGGCCAGGCTGGTATGTGAACATTGGTATGCGAACTCCTGACCTCAAGTGATCTGCCCGCCTCAGTCTCCGAAAGTGCTGGGATTACAGGCGTCAGCCACTGTGCCCAGCACTTTTAAAGGTAACAGAGAAAGCTTTACCACAGGTTCTCATCCATTCTTCTGGGGGGCTGCTGCCTGCGAGGCTCCATCAAGCAGAGCCAAGACAACCGTTGCTTGCCTTCCTCCCCTCTTGCTCTGATAACCTGTTCCCACACTCCAAACCTCTATGCTTTTCTGCACAGTATAAAAACTTCAGTTATCTGGCCCTACTTTGAGTCTCATACTTTGTGTGTGGCCCCTGTACTTATGCACACAATACATTTTGTTTGGTTTTTCCCATTAATCTGTTTAGTGTCAATTCATTTTAGCATACTTCGACTTGACCCTTGAGTAGGAAAAGTTTCAACTTTCCTACAGTAAAGAGCAGACTATTACTTTTCATTCTCTGATATATAAAATTATCTGTTGAGGAATTAAGAAACATTAAATCTACACTGAAGTTTCATTTCCTGCCATGGTGGAGGAATTGGTACAAGACAAACCCTCCTGTTCTAAACAACTGTGAACATGGACAAAATGCACGAATCACTTGTTTTCCAAAGTTGGACAACAAGCAATGGAGGAGTGTAATTCCTCAAAGAAGAAAAACATGTGCAATGAGCCCCGCATGGCTCTCAGCCTGGAGGCACTTTCCCGATTGCAGCACATGGAGGGGGAGCCCACAGGGAGTGCAGCAAGTCACTGAACTTAGGAGGCAGACACTGGTTAGGACTGCTGGGATGCATCATCAAACATAGCCGGGTAATGGTGAGAGGCAGCCACAAAGAGAAGGAGCTCCAGAAATCGAGAAAGTGGTCCCCTAAGTCTCTGGCTGAAAATGAACTTGCATATGTAGAGGACGAGACCCCACGAGGTCTCACCCCGAGAATAGGTACTGGGGAGTAATGGATTGAATGGATGTTTTAGAGGTTGCCCAGGGCAGAGAGATGGAATTCCAAACAAACGTAGGGGAGAGAGCACTTACTAAACACTCCAGTCATTCAGAAGGAACCCAAGAAAGGCCACACCATAAAAGTAGGGCTACTCTAAATGTGTCCTAACAAAGTCGAACCATAAACTCTGAAAGGACCAATCTGATTTGCCGGTAAATTATCTAACTGCCTGAATAAAGCCTCACATTCTCTAAAGCATGCATTGTCAACAGGAGCAATATCATGTCCACAGAGGCAAAAATTAGTTCTTGGGAGTATGATGAATCTGAAGACATTACAAAGATGTGTGGCCCTCGAAGGAGCCATAGTACATAAGAGATGTACAGATACAGAATATCTGTGGTATTAAAATTTCATGGGGGAAGGAGTGGGATGATTACGAAAAACATGTCTAAAAAGTATCCTTAGAGAAGTGATAATGAAAAAAAAGGTTGAGATATACTGTTCTAAAAAATAGTAATAAAATATAGGCTTTATAACAATATAGAGGTCATAACAGCAAGTATAATAAAACTATTAGCCATGTGAAGAAGCAATGGTACAGGTCAGAATACCTAGAAATTGACCTGGATTTTATTCAGCAGACAATGAGGACTCTGGGATTTTGTGTAATGGCATGACATATACAGATCAGTGTATTCGAAAGATAATTATGGAGTATGTAGAGGGTTTTGAATGACACAAGAACAGAATTAGGAAATCATACTACAATTATACAGATAGAGAAACCATGAAGGCTTCCAGTAGTAGAGATATTTAGGTGGTAGATCTGCTAATTCTCAATGACGCAGTGGATGTACAAGCTTGAAAAATTAACGATAACTCTGAAGTAACCAGTACTTGTTGAATCTGACTGTGTTTAAAAGACTCTGGGATAAATGGTAAGAAATATAAACCCGGAGCTACCAAGAGGTCTGGGCTACAAATACCAGTCGGTATAGACGCAGCCATGGAAGGAACAGGAAAGATGATAACACAGAGAGGAGGTTATGGGAGGAAGTAGTGAGGAAGCCTGAAGGATCCAGGCATCCAAAGGGTAAGCAGAGGAGAACGACGGGCTGGGGAAAGAAAGCAAGTGGACAAATGAGTCAAAGAAAACAGTATTGAGTTGTCCTCTGCCCCTCCCTATGGGCATAAACGCTCCCTCAAAGTCTTGCTATTACAAGGGGAACAGGAGAATGGCTTCAACTGCAATAAACACAGAGCTGAAGAACCATCTCTGCTAGTCTTTCTTGAAATTCAATATTTCTAGGTATGGTATGTCAGCATACAAAAGCTATCAAGTATCTTTAAATAGATATTCTCCATTCATTTAAAAAAAGGATTAAATCTATAAAAGAAATAATAATTAAAACAAGGGAGTTATGTCAATATTTTCTACACTCTATTCAAATATATCATGTGAGGTGGTGTGGTAAAATGAAGAAAGCTGTAAAAGAGGAGTCAAAGGACCATTCACTTCTCAAAGTCCTCCGGTGACTTTTCATCAACCCAGAATAAAAGCCAAGGTCTTTACCACAGCCTACAATGCCGTCACAGATCCTTCCTCTGCTTCCTCTGCAACCACACGTTTCTTCCTCTCTCACTTAAACCTCAGAGAACACCCGAGCAAAAATGGCCACAATCACCCTGCTGGTCACTCTCTATTCATTTATTCACTTTAGTTTATGTAATGTATCTCTACCTGAAATTATACTATGTATGTATTTGTTTGTTGTCTTCCCCACTAGACTTTTCCCCTGCTGTAATTTAAACTATATGACGAGAACTTTATCTTGTTCACCACTGCTGCATTCTAGCACCAAGGACAGTGGCTGACACACCATAGTACTCAAGAAACTCTCATTGAATGAAACTATAATTAATCTAAGCTTCTTTGTTCTATCATGTGTAAATGAGGATAGTAATCCATATCTGCTCTATTCTTCACACAATGAAATGAAATAATGTATGTTAAAGTAATTTAAAAACTGTAAATCACTATTCAATAGAAGTAGAGGTGGTGAAAGATGTTTCCTAACATGGTAGAAGAAAGCTGTGGTAGCAAATATACATATAAATACATGAATTGTTAATGATAGTCTATATCAAGCTAGTCCAACCCATGGCCAGCAGGCTGCAGGCAGCCCAGGATGGCTTTTTGTGGCCCAACACAAATTCACAAACTTTCTTAAAACATTATGAGGTTTTTTGCGATTTTTTTTTTTGTTAGTTCATCAGCTATCATCAGTGTTAGGATATTTTATGTGTAGCCCAAGACAATTCTTCTTCCAATGTGGCCCAGGTAAGCTAAAAAATTGGACATCCCTGGCCTAGAGAATAAATTTTTAGTTTCATAGTTGTTGGTTCCATTTTTTTTATGATAGAAAATATAGCCCGAAGGGAACACTTATCCAAGTATACAATTTCCAGATACCTAAAGGACTTCACCCAGTACTGTACTCTTTGGGAAACAAGAAAGACTAAAGATTGGGTTAGCTGACTTACAAACCATAGAAATAATTTAACTTCTGAAAAAAAAAAAATTAAGAATAAAAGATTAAAACTGACCTAAACATTACAAACTGAATTGTGTCTCATAAATTCCTATGTTGAAGTCCTGATTCCCACACTGAGAATGTGAGTGTCTCTGGAGATAGGGTCTTCAAAGAGGTGATTACATTAAAATGATGTCATTCGTGTGGGCCTTAATTCAATAGGACTGATGTCTTACATGAGGAAACTGGGACATGGAAACGTGCAGATGGAAGACATATGAAGACATGGGGAGAAGCCACCTAAAGATCAAGGAGAGAGGCCTCGAAAGGAACCATACCTGCCAACACCTTGAACTCCAACTTCCAGTTTCCAGAATTGTGAGAAAACAAATTCCTGTTGTTTAAGCCACCCAGTCTGTGGTACTTTGTTGTCGCAGCCCTAGCAAATTCATATCCTTTGTTTTTCTAGAACCCATAAGAAAAATCTTCAGAAAAGAGTTCCATTAAAAAAAAAAAAGTTCCCAAAAAAGTTTGTTTCATTTTTTAAGCAAGTTAAAATAATCTTTATAAACATGTTATTATGCTTTCATCATTTATACTGAAACTTTAACTTCAGTTAGAATTTTCTCAGTATATATCTGAGTTGTTCTTAATCCAATTTTCTCACTATATTTCATATTTTTACTGAGAAAAACTAGCCTTTCACAAAGCAGTTGGAGAAAATTTTACATAGTACAGAGCACAGACTTAGGCATATACATTTATTTTATCAATTTGGGCTCATCATGAGTTTTAATTTGTCTTTTTTTAATTAATAGGAGCACAGTCTAAAAGGTATCAGAGTTATTGATGTGATCCACCTCAACTTCTCAGGACAACAGCCACTCAAACACAAACCAAGCATGCATAACTGCAAATCACCCTATTTTCAGACTCTGGGAGGGATTTCTACCAGGTCCATTGATGTTGGTCTTACAGTGGAAAAGTATACGGTAGCCTAGAAGGTGTAACCTCCAAAAAGCAAAACACCTAAGGCAAGAACTGAGGCGGAAAGATCCTTACACATTCTTGACTTTCCTTGTGAATTTGGGCCCCAGATTCAGAAATACAGCTGATTCATCACCCAACACACGACTTTTGTTGCTCATAGTTAAGAGTCAGATCTTTCCTCCCCTGTATCTTTCTTTTTTTAAATGTGAGTCATATGAAATTTCATTAAGTTGCTGAAAACCTAATTTCCTGTGCCAGCCTATAAGAACTGTTAGTTGTTATTGTGTTAACTTCTTTGTCCTTTTATCATTGGCGGGGTTTTAAAAATATTTTTTATCTATATCTTTTTATTTTTAATTGCAGTAAAGTCACATAACATAAAATTGACCATCTTAACCATTTTTAAGTGTATGGTTCAGTGGTGTTAAATACATTCACATTGTTGAGTAACCAAACTCCAGAACTTTTTGTAAGTTTCAGTCTGGCAAAACTGAAAAACTCTTTGCCCATGAAACAACTCTCCATTTCTCCCTGCCCTCAAGTCCCTGGTAACTACCATTCTACTTTCTGTTTCTATGAATCTGACTACTCTAGATACCTCTTATCAGTGGAATTATGTAGTATTTGTCTTTGTGAGTGACTTATTTCACACAGCATAATGTTCTCGCGGTTCATTCAAGTTGTTGCATGTGTCAGAATTTCCTTTCTTTTTTAAGGCTGAATAATGTTCCATTGTATGGATATACCACATTTTGTTTATCCATTTATTTAACAATGGATGCTTAGGTTGCTTCCACCTCTCTGCTATTGTGAAAATGCTGCTAAGAGTATGGATGTGCAAATCTCTCTCCGAGACTCTGCTTTCAATTTTTTTTTGGACATACACTCAGGAGTGGAATTACTCAGCTGTATCTTTTCTACTCCTATTAATGTCTAATTACTAACAACTTTAACATTATGTCTTTACATTTATATTCTTAAATTTGCTATAAAGCAGATAAAGTTGAAAGCCAGATATATAGGAAGACACAGCTAAATATTCTCATGGGCAATTAATATAAAGGATCACAAATAAATTATCAATTAAAAGTGGTTTCTTTTGTCTTTTGGGGGAAGGGTATAATATATCCTATTAAGAATCTAATAAAGGCTATGGAGTTTATCCCAGCAAAGAATACACATGGAAACATGCATCCAAAAATACAGATATGCTTTCAGGAGATTATGAGCCCCTGAAGTCCAGGAGCTTCAAATGTACAGGCTGCATCTTAAAGGCTCCACACCCTGAAAGGCCAGAAACTGAGTTTCAACATTTTAATAAATGCTAAGTACCAGTAAATACCATTCACACTCAAAGGGCCACATGACTTGGATCTATTTGTGAGTCATTAATCCAATATACCTTAAATTCCACCATTAGCTCTCTCTAGAATCATTTTTTAGATCCCTAACTCATAAAGAATGAAAGCTGTTACTTGTCTTCTACACGAGCCCAAAAGACTGTGCATTTAATGCTGACTGAGGCATGAGAAGGAAACAATAAAAAAAAAAAGAAAAGAAAATATGACAAAGGGTCGAATTTGACTCACAAAATCTGTTTCGAGTTTTCCCATTTCTTGTTTGTAGCTTCTCATTCTGTTGCTGTACATCCCTCGACTTTGGGGTGGTATCTCTCGGACTTCCAAATCCATCTGTTCAAGCTAGAAGGAGGAGAGAAAAATTTGATTTAAACCACATTGTTACTCCTATTTGAACAAATGTTTACGGCTGAAAGGATCTAATTCCAGTTCCTCATTTTTGTAGTTGAGGAACCAGGCTCAGGGTGCTGAATGATCAAATAACACTGAAACTACTTTTACTCTTAATTTTTGTTTAGTTCAGCAACTCTGAGTACTTGCCAAGTGACACACATTGTGCTCAAGTACATGCTTTGTTAAAACATACACATTTGGCCAAGCACAGTGGCTCACGCCCGTCATCCTAACACTTTGGGAGGCCAAGGCGGGTGGATCACTTGAGGTCAGGAGTTTGAGACCAGCTTGGGCAACATGGCAAAACCCCGTCTCTGCTAAAAATACCAAATTAGCTGGGCGTGGTGGTGGGCACCTGTAATCCTAGCTGCTCAGAAGGCTGAGGCAGGAGAATAGCTTGAACCTGGGAGGCAGAGGTTGCAGTGAGCTGAGATTGCACCACTGCACTCATTCCAGCCTGGGTGAGACAGCAAGACTCCATCTCAAAAATAAAATAAAATAAAATAAAAACTAAAATAAAATAAACAAATTAACCCAAACATTCTTAATAATTTGACTTCAATATACTTGGAATAGCCCATCATTCAATCTAACCAGGTTTTGTCTTCTGACCATTAACCTCCACAACTATGGGAAGATAAAGTAAGCTATTCTTTCCCATGGGTAATCCGTGAAACAAGCCAAGCCTTATTTGGTGACCTGTATTCTGGCAGGTGTTTTCTAATTAGGAAAATCACATACCAACCAACATGTGATCTTTACCTTCATCCTAACTCCCAATACTTTATAACCACATTGATATGGCATTAAATGGATACAGTAATATGCTAAATTACATATAGCTCAGTGAAATCACAGCAAGGTGCTTTTTTTTTTTTTTAAACAACCTGCTATCAGATAACACTTTGGATACAACACAGAAGAGTTTAATTGGCAGCAATGCAGAAATACTATAATGGTTTAGGCCTAGGCTTTGAAGCCAGACTCTTACGTTCACGTCATAGGCTCTACTACTTATTAGTCATGGAATCTTGAACAGGTTTCTTAATGTCTCTGTGCCTTATTTTTCCCACTTATAAAATAGTATCTTTTTCACAGAGCAGTTGTGAAAATTAAATGAGGCAATTCCTATAAGGTACTTAGAACAGTGTCTCTTACTTGACAATTGCTAGATTAAAATTAACTCTAGTAATGATGATTGCAAGTGATGAAGAACATACAGCAAGCACTATACAAGATAGCAGAAGTGGCTTACTTGTAGTTGCCATTAAAAAATAAAAACCAGGCCGGGCGCAGTGGTTCACGCCTGTAATCCCAGCACTTTGGGAGGTCAAGGCAGGTAGATCACCTGAGGTCAGGAGTTCGGGACCAGCCTGACCAACAAGGTGAAATCCCATCTCTACTAAAAATACAAAAATCAGCTGGCTGTGGTGGCAGGTGCCTGTAGTACCAGCTACTCGAGATGCTGAGACAGGAGAATTGCTTGAACCCGGGAGGTGGAGGTTGCAGTGAGCTGAGATTGCGTCACTGCACTCCAGCCTGAGCAATGGAGCGAGACTCTATGTCAAAAAAAAAAAAGAAAAGAAAAACCAGTAACAACAACAAATTGGCCCAGGCCATGTCTGATAAAATCACATGTAGTTTACCTTTTAAAGCTTTCTAATAAGTTCCTTCCAGAACCCTATCAGTTTATCACTAATAAAACCTGTATTCAGGGTTAGCGACTAAATAACTATAGTAGCATACAGATAAACCAGACAACCACCTTTCAATTAATAGGCCTCAATTTATTATAAAGAAAAAAGATAATTTTAATTAGCCTTGATTTAAACAAGGATAGTTTAAATGATTATGTCTCAATATAAATGAGAAGCACCAATAAATAAAATCATTACTTAGCAAGACAATTATTTAAAACAACTCTCTGAAATAATCGATTATTTAGTTCTAACAAGGTAAACAGGATCATCCGGAAAAATAACTGCAAAAATACATGCATGCCAAAATCTGAGACTTAAGTATGTTTTTGTTGAACATATTTTACATGGATACTAAAAACTAAATTAAAAGTAAGAAAGAAAAAGGAAACACACAACAGGCACTTAAAATAAAAGCAAGAATGAGGCTAATGTGCACTTGTTCCATGTTATCACGGCATTTATGTGGCCAATGCAGAGTGGGAGAAAAGATCATTGCAAGATGTTTAGTGTCCAAGAGACTAATACAAACCAGATGTTCAGGAGAAACAAAATTAATCCCAATAGTCAAATCAAAAAAGTTTTTCTCCCAAGGTCCTCATCAAAAGGGCAGTATGGGCTGGGCAAAGTGGCTCACACCTGTAATCCCAAAACTTTGGGAGGCCAAGGTGGATGGATCATCTGCGGTCAGGAGTTCAAGACCAGCCTGACTAACATGGTGAAACCCCGTATCTACCAAAAATACAAAATTAGCCGGGCGTGGTGGTGCATGTCTGTAATCCCAGCACTTTGGGAGACCGAGGTGGGCAGATCACTTGAGGCCAGGAGTTCAAGACCAGCCTGGTCAACATGACAAAACCCCCTCTCTACAAACAAACAAGCAAAATTAGCCAAGTGTGGTGTTGCTCGCCTGTAATCCCAGATACTTGGAGCACTGAGGCATGAGAATCGCTTGAGCCCAGGAGGCAGAGGTTGCAGTGAGCCGAGATTGTACCACTGTACTCCAGCCTGGGAGACAGAGTGAGACTCTGTATCAAAAATAAAATAAAGAAGAAAAGCAACACACTCATATAGGGACACAATGCATAGTAACAAGTGAGTCATGCTTGTAGTAGTTGGCTTTTAAAATCCCAAATTAAGACACAATACTTTTAGTCCTTTTTTGCTCCATGTTTTACTAATTTATTTATATAAAAAAGTAGTAGATGAGCCAGAGCTCTGGGTTTAGCAAACTAGGAGCAAATATTTACTCTATGACTTAACAAGATTTGGGACCTCCAATAGGTTACTTCATCTTTCTAAGTCTCAGTCTCCCTATCCATAAAATAGGAGTAGTAACAGTGTTGAGAATCACTTGGCCAAGGTTCTCTCATGCTCTCCTACATGTCTTGCCTGGTATGCCAAGAATACAAGGTCCTGAGCACTCTGTCTGAGCCATTTTTCAGGATTGTGTTTGCAGGGAGCTCAGGGAGAGGAAATAATGTGTCCCCCTGGGACAAACAACAGCCTTGCTTATAGGCTGCTAGAAAGTGGCACATTTTCTAGGCTCTCATTCCATTCCTCTAGGGCATTCTAATGCTGTTGTAAGCCTGCCTGCAACATCTAGGCCTGCCTGCATCACCACTGTGGGAATTCAAACTCAGGAACTGATGCAACCAGCCTGAAACACTGGCAACTGCTTTTGTTGTGGATAATGAAAATCTTTTGTATCTGACCTAGGAATCTCATGTCTTCTCTAGTCATCTATGAAACTGTAGCAAGCTCATCTGAGAGCTTGCAAATAGGAGAAAATATCAGACCCTTTATCATTTTTGACAAGTAATATTGTCTCACATGGTTATTGAGAAAATTAAATATTATAAAGCAAGTAGTATTTTTAATCCAGTGTCTGGTATCCAGTATGCTTTTATCCAGCATTAGCTATTTACAGCTGTTATGAAACGTATTATGATGGAATAAAAATTAGAGACAGATATTTAATGAATCACCTATACTAAGAAGAATAAAATCCCAAGAAGCTATTAAAATATCTTCAATTTAAAAACTGACAAATTCTGAATTATAAAATGCCAATCAGCAATGCTTCACATTTCCACAATGTATAAAACAGGCTAGAGGAAGGCATTAGCTGAAATGGCTCTGGCTGTGTGTTAAAATACATTACTGTCTGTACATACCAGTTCTTTTGCTTCTTCAAGCTGTTTCTCCACATTTGCAACCATCTGTTTCTTTTCATCTGAAATAAACAATAATACCAAGAAATTGCTAAAGATATGAATAAATTTAATATTTTAAAACTTCAATGTTTATATGCCTTTCTCTTTTCTGGCCAATCAGATTACAGAACATAAGGCAAAAGAGCATATCATTCTTTGGTGGGTTCGAAACCACTTCAAGCCACTGATTCAAGGCTATCTAGAAATATATAATCCGATAGAGTACCTAAGTATTAAGAGATACCATTTTTAAGAGAGACACATTTTTAAGAGAGACTAAAAATTATGTTGCCCTTTAGGAGAGACTAAGTTAACAAGAGCAGATTTGTGCTGGCCTGAGGAATCTGTGAAGTCACAACTTTAATAAATTGGGAATAACTGATTTGTTAATACAATTTAAAAGTCATATACAAAAACATTGCCTAAAACTGGGCAAAAACAATCCTTTAAAAATTGTACTTTCAGTAGCATGGAGAATCATGATTCTCCATGGAATAAATATTTGAAGTTAGGACTACTGATTCCAAACTGAAAGCTACTATCTCACTCAGTGGTTATGGGATCCTGGGCAAGAAATTTTTCTCTCTTTTTTTTGAGACTCAGTCTGTACTCTCTAAAATGGAAAAAAAATATATCTATCTACTAGATTACTTTTAGCTCCAATAAGCTTGATGCAAGTGACATCACTTTAATATTATAAAGTGCTAAGTCTCTGTATGTGGTTTATTTTTCTAATACAATCAAGTTATAACCCAACTGTAATTCCCTTCTCTAGGAGAGAGATGTCCTGGCAGACAATTTCAGAAAGCTTTCCCATACCCTCATTCCAACCAGTCAGCCTATTTGTTCACATACCCTAGTTAAGTTTCATGCAAACCAAATGTATTGAACATCTCTAGTTTTTGTCTGCCTGCATCCTTCTCTTCTCAGGCAACAGCCCCTACTCTCTTCAAAGGCCCCCTTCCTCACCAAGCAGGACAATGAAAATGCTATCTCCATAAAGACTCTGCTTCTTCAGTCACAGTGAGTGACTTGGCAAATGACAGGCATCTAATCCTAGCTGGGCTAATCTTAGTAACTCAATCCTTTGGCCACATCCATCTGGGGGTTGGGTGGTGGGATAGGCATATATGAACCAGGGAGAAGAATCAAAGTTCTAGAGCAAGGGGAAAGTCTTTTCCTCTCTCCTGGTAATGAGAAAATGAACCTAGAAGCTGCTGGTATCCGTTGGTCTAGCTCCAAGAAGAAAGCAAGCAAGCAGTGGCTGAAAATAAATCCTGCATTTAAAATGAAACACAACTGAGAGACAAAGAGAGAGAGAGATAGTTCCTGGCTTGAAATAACTGAAACGGCTTGACTTTATAAAAGCTTGACTTTACCATAGTTTGGTTGCTTGAGCCAAGAACTTTGTTGTTCTTTGTTTAAAACTGGGTTTATGTCACACAGGAGCCTAATGAGATTGACTAACACAACAGACTAGAAAAGTCATGAAGCTTGAAATGGGCACAACACCTACCAGCTGACCAGCCTTCAGAAGGACAACCAATCCTAAGTGGGAAAGCTTTAGTAGAAATTATTATTTCACTGGCCAGGTGCAGTGGCTCACACCTGTAATCTCAGCACTTTGGGAGGCTGAGGCGGGTGGATCACGAGGTCAGAAGTTTGAGACCAGACTGGCCAACATAGTGAAATCCCGTCTCTACTAAAAATACAAAAAATTAGCTGGGTGTAGTGGCGGGCACCTGTAATCCCAACTACTTGGGAGGCTGAGACAGGAAAACTGCTTGAACCCAGGAGGTGGAGGTTGCAGTGAGCCGAGATTGCGCCACTGGACTCCAGTCCGGGCGACAGTACGGGACTGTATCTCAAAAAAAAAAAAAAAAAAAAAATTATTTCACCAAGACAATGATTAGATTATTAGTAGATTCTGCTAATCCTAACCCTTTCCCTTTGTTATCCCCAAACTATAGAGGGGAAACAGTTGTCACATAAGGTGTTTCATGTGTACTCACAATATTTCTCCCTAAGAAAAATATGCGTTTGGGATTAGAATTCCACTTAATTTTCCCTCCTTGAAAAGTTAAATCTACACATGGCCAGATTAAATATTTAATAGATGATCCCAAATTTATTTGCTTCTGGGACATTTCAATCCTTTCAGTATCTTCACACAGTTACAGTTAGAATAGCACTATATTTTTGTAATAGAGAAAAATATAAAAAAAGACAGGCCTGTCTTGGATCAAAAGTGAGATGGTGTATTTACACATCAGGAGGAACATCCTATTCTCTTTAATGTATTCAGTTGATAGGAAAGTCCATGCCATGGACCTCCAGGACTAATAAGCATCAGTTTTTCTCATTAGCAAAACAAAACAAAGAAAGAAGCCTCCCTTGACCTGTATTCCCCTTTGCTAATATTCCTCTCCTTTCATCACCAGCCAATTTTCTTGAAAGCAAGGGTACAGACTCTGTTTCCCTTCCTCATCTTCCCCTCCACTTCCTGTAAACTAACTACTGCCCCCACCATTCCACTGAAATTACTCTTACTACATTAATAACCCTTCCTTTGCCCAAACTAATACACATTCTTAGGTCCTGTTTTTATTTCATCTTGTGGCTTCTTACACTTTGCTCCTCCCGTCCTATAACTTTCTCCTCTACTGGCTCCCATGGCACCCTGATCTGGTAATTCTCCCGAACGCTCACTCCTGTCTCACGGTCCTCTGCTAGGCACTGTATTTTTCAGGCCATCTTTTAACCACTGATGTGTCTTGGAGTTCAGTCCTTGCCTTTCTTATGACCATCATCTATGTCTCTGGGCAATTTCATCCATTTTAAAACTATCATATTATGTATTTATGATCCTAAATCTTTATCTCTAACACTGATATATTTCCAGGCCTTCAATCCTTTAATCTCCAATGCTTATGCCCATCTCCACCAGGCCCACCTGGCAAACCTCTATGCAAAACTCTCTTCAGAAATCATCACTTCTTTGAAGGCAACCCAACATAAGAGTTAATCACTCTCTTGTACATAAAATACGTATAACTCTTATGTCATCCTAATGATTTATCCCTCACATGAACAACCTTTCAGCTTAGCAGGGCTCTGGGAAGACAAGAGCCATGTCTTAATCATCTTTATAGCCCTACACTATAATGAACTTGGCATATACAATCAGTTTTCAAAAAATGAAGGTAAGTTAAATAAATAATGCAGAACAGAGCAAGAATTTGCAAAAGAAGCTATGCTACTAACCGCCTTGGTTTCCCTGCCCCCTCTCCCATTTAATCTTCCTAAAATTTCGCTTTGATGGATCAGTTGAGCTTAGCAGTTAAGATCCTCGACATTCCAGAGCCAAGCATCCTTTCCAACTTTATTTCCAACTACAAGCTTTCTCGTATGCAGTCTACAGACAGACTGTTCATTGCCACCCAAACAAATCTTGTTTTTTCTTCTCTAAATCTTTGTTAAGCTACCATTTAGGGTTCTTTGGCTGAATGCGACAGAAGTGATTCTGGCTAAACTAAGCCAAAAAAGAGAATTTGTTAGAATAATGTGGGGTGGCTCACAGAATCAATGGACAAAAATGAGCCACCCAGTTTGGGAAAGACAGTATCAGGAGTAGCTCAGGGTACCAAGGGAATAGGAACATACAATCCCTGCTAAAGAAAAGTCTTGAGCAGCTCTATTCTCTTTCCTTGGTTCATCCTGATCAAATTCCTGGCAAAAAGTCTATGAATGTCCTTGCTTGGGTAATATGTTCATCTCTTGACCTGCAGAGGGCAGGGCAGTCTGTCAGTTCTATTAAGACTGGAATAACGGGGTTTAAGTAGTTCCTCAATAGGAAATTGAGTAGATAGAATGAAAGCTGCTGGGTGTAACAGATGCCCCCTGCATCCATGTATGGCAACGTCTTATAATATAGTCTTTCCTGTTTCTGTCTGTCCAAACCCCACCTATCCTTCTGGGCAAGCTCCTGAGACATAACCTCATCTCCTTTGAATTCCTAGAGTTCTTTGCTTGGCTCTAGGGGGTCTAACGGTCATTAAAAATAAGGTTCTGCAGTTTCCTCTTTATTTATTTATTTTTTTTTTTTGAGATGGACTCTCGCTTTGTCGCCCAGCCTGGAGTGCAGTGGTGCAATCTTGGCTCACTGCAACCTCCGCCTCCCAGGTTCAAGTGGTTCTCCTGCTGCAGCCTCCCGAGTAGCTAGGACTACAGGCATGCACCACTACACACAGTTGATTTTTGTATTATTAGTAGAACGAGGTTTCACCATGTTGGTCAGGCTCGTCTTAAACTCCTGACCTCCAGTGATCCACCTGCCTCGGCCTCCCAAAGTGCTGGGATTACAGGTGTGAGCCACCGCGCCCGGCCTGCAGTTTCCTCTTCAGGCTCATCTCTGGCTCCTTGAAGGCAGAGACTACTCTTGACAAATTGTGTCCAATCTCTGTATTTAGCATAGAGAGCTGTACACGGTAGGGGCCATTAAGTGCTTACAGAATGAATAATTCAGTCTTAGCAGCCGCAACATACTTATTAGTCACAGAGAAACTGAGGGGAAAAGACTGGGGCAAATCTTCCCATATGAATGACAAATTTTCCTTTACAAAAAAAATAATTAAATTGGGACAGAGGTGGAATTAACACAACTAGATCTTTTTTTTTTTTTTTTTCATAAAATTCATTTCGTGATGGTGCTGTCAGAAACAATGATGGAACTGAGACATTCTTTGATTGGTCCTTATAGTGTTCCTCATGTTTTTAAGAAAATAAATCTTAAAAGTGATGATTTAGGGGTAAAGTATGAAGAAGGAAGGGAGGGAGGGAGGGAGGGAGGGAGGGGGGAGGGAGGGGGGAGGGAGGGAGGGAGGAAGGAAGGAAGGAAGGAAGGGAGGAAGGAAGGAAACAAAGGAAGGAGAGAAGGAGGGAGGGAGAAAAAGAAGGAAGGAAGGAGGGAGGGAGGGAGGGAGGGAAAGAACGAAGGAAGGAAGGAAGGAAGGGAGGAAGGGAGGAAGGGAGGAAGGGAGGAAGGGGGAAGGAGGGAAGGAGGGAAGGAGGGAAGGAAGGAGGGGAGGGGAGGGGAAGGGACTGAACTACATGACCTTGGCAATACCTACCAACACTAAGTTTTGGTAAACTGGCAACATTTACATGTGATTCCCAAAAGAGATTCATTCTGCCCACCACAAATGACATCTCCTTTCAAATAACATGTTCCTAGGATTCAGACCTTTGTAACTAAGGGCTATCATTAATGTACATGGTGCTCTGTGTTTAATATTGTTAGAGTCAATCCTTAAAACAACCTTTTTGAGGTACTATTACTATTCCTTTCTCAAGCCATTAAATAAGATCAGAGATGTTAAATTATTCCTGAAAGTTCAACAACTAATAAACAGCAGAGTTGGAACTCTAATGGGGTGGGTCTGTTGTCCTGAACTGAGCTCTTAACTGCTATATGTATTATATAAAATGTACTATTTAATATATAAACAAAGTCTCCCACTGTTTTTCTTTTCTTTCTTTCTTTTTTTTTTTTTTTGCCTATAAGCTTGATAAGTGCCGATGTACATACACATAAGTCTTAGCATAGTATGTACAATCTTTTCTTTCCTACTCAATATATTTTTAATTAGTTCTTTTTTTTTCTTTTAGAGACAGGGTCTTGCTCTGTCACCCAGGCTGGAGTACAGTAGCATGATCACGGCTCACTGTAACCTTAAACTCCTGGGTTCAAGGGGTCCTCCCATCTCAGCCTCCTGAGTAGCTGGGATGACAGGTGCATGCCACTATGCCCAGCTAGTTTTAAATTCAATTTTATTTTGCAGAGATGGGTTTCACTATGTTGCCCAGGCTGATCTTGAGCTCCTGGGCTCAAGTGATCCTCTCACCTTGGCCTCTCATTTCCTAGTCAATATTAACAGAAGTGCTTAGTGACCATATACACACAAGTCTTTGCATAGTATAATTATTTCTTGATATTTACAGAAGTGCTTAATCAGCACAGAACAACCTCATTAAAGTGAAAGTGTTAAGGCTCACTTGAATTCAGTTACTTGTACCTGTCTTTGTGCAATGTAGATATGTTAAAATAAAACTAGCAGCAGCAATTATGTATGTACTGAGAAATGTGGAGTCAAACCACTAAGAGAGGAACAGATAATTTTTAAATGGGTATATTACTGATGCTACCCTGTGTAACATGGTATAGAATGGTCAGTTTTGAAATAAAGCAATTCTAGAATGATCCATCTGATAATGCATTAACGTTGGAGATACTAGCATGAACTTGTGTTTAACATACTATATATACAAATGATTACATATGCAAATGCTTGTAGATATGTTCATATACATGGTTTAGTAAATACATGTGTATTTCCTTGCTCTGTCAGCTGAGAGGTACCAGAAGCAACAACACCCCAGGAGTAATGCGCACACCTAGTGTCCAGATCTTGGTTTCTAATACCCTTCTTTAATTAAAGGAAACAGGATTCCTCAGAGAAAGGGCTGATTCCAGCACTGAAACAGGAAATAGAGAAAATGATCCTGGAGTATCTTATACTATCAGAAAATAATAAAGTCTTTAAAAAAAAGGAAAGAAAAAAGCCAAAATGATAGGGGTGATAAATGATAAAGGACACAGAAGCCAAATGAAAAAAAGGCTCCCAATGGTCAAAGCTAAAACAATTTGAGCAACACGAAAATAAAGTAGTATTGGAATATAACACAAAGGATAAAATAGATATCTATGAGCCCATACTAATGTAAATGACTGAATAAGTAAATAAATGAATAGATAAATCTCTCTTACATAAAAAGAATTACAAATAATTTATGTAATTACTTGGCTTCAAGGAGGTAGAGCGTAACTCTCCACTCCTTAAGTATAGGCTATGCATATATGATTTTCTTCCAAATAGTATGGAAAAGGGAGGGAAATATTAACTTTAAGTGGAAAAACCTGGCAAACACTACCTCAGCCAGGTGATAAAGGTTAACGTCAGTAGTGGTAAGTCATGTTGACAGCATGTATCTTGATACGTGGTGAAAATGATGCTTTACCTCTGTGGTCCTCCTCCCCCAAACCCAGAACTCCAATCTAATCATGAGAAAAACATTGAGCAAATCCCAGTTGAGGGATCCTTCTAGGAAATATCTGACCAGTACTCCTCTGAACTGTAAAGTCATCAGAAACAAGGACAGTTTGGGAAACTGTCATAGCCATGAGGGGCCTAAAAAGCCATGAGCACTAAATGTTTCATGGTATCCCGGATTGGATCCTGGAATAGTCAAAGGACATTAGGTAAAAAGCAACAAACAAAACAAAACAAAATCTGAATCAAGCATGACCTTTAGTTAATAATAATGCATCAATATGGGCTCACTAGCTGTAACAAACATACCATATTAACATGATGTTAATCGCAGAAAAAACTGGGCATGGAGTATATGGGATTCTCTGTACTATCTTTGTGATTTTTATGCAAATTTCAGACTGTTCTAAAATAAAAAATTTATTTAAAAAAAAAAAAAAACCGAAGCCATTACTTAGGTTGACTAAATTGACCAAATATACATATAGACAACATACAGATAAATATATAGATCTATAGATGCATACACACACACTTGTTTATATGAATGTATATTATTCAAAGATGAATACAACTCCGTAAATGCTTAATTTTTTTTTTTTTTTTTTTTTTTTTTTTTTTTTTTTTTTTTTTTTTGAGACAGAGTCTCACTGTGTCACCAGGCTGGAGTGCAGTGGCGCAATCTTGGCTCACTGCAACCTCTGACTCCCTGGTTCAAGTAATTTTCCTGCCTCAGCCTCCTGAGTAGCTGGGGTTACAGGCACGCGCCACCACGCCCAGCTAATTTTTGTATTTCTAGTAGAGACAGGTTTCTCCATGTTGGCCAGGATGGTCTCGATCTCCTGAGCTCATGATCTGCCTGCCTTGGCCTCCCAAAGTGCTGAGATTACAGGTGTGAGCCACCATGCCCAGCCCTAAATGCTTAAATTTTTTGAGACATAACTGGGCCATCAGTAACCACTAAAGACTATCTTCCCTGTACGCTCAATTGAAAAAGTTGGACCTTGCCCAGTAGCTCACAAAGCTGATTTTGAGGTAGCCTGAATCCTAACAAGGAAGAAACTATTGTAGCAGTGAATTCCCGAATTAGGACTGGAACCATCCCTTCAACTGTAACCCTCTAGAGCAACAGAAATAGAAGGCAAGTCACACATGTGATTTTAAATGTCCTTGTAGCAGCATTTTGTAAAGTTTTTCAAAATAAAAAACTTCAAAGTTAAGAGAAACAAGTAAAAGTAAAAAACGTTAAAGTTAAGAGAAACAAGTGAAACATGTGAAATTAATAATTTTTTAGTTTTAATACTATGTAACCGCATATATCTAAAATGTTATCATTTCACAATGTAGCAACAGCCACATTTCAGGTGCTCAATAGCTACATGTAGATATTACAGCTCTAGAGCCAAATATATTTTAAGCAAACCACAGTATATCATGAACAAAAGCCAACTTTTCTGAATTATTTCACTGCAACCACCTTGTAAAGTCAAGAGAGAATCACAGAAGTGTGTTTATGCCTTCATCCACATGTGGCTAAGTCTAGATCGTCTAGACAATCCTCCAGGGCTTGGCACAACTAATCCACTAGACTCAGGTATTTCCTTCCGGAAAGGACACCTGCCTTGTCCGACTCCATTTTCACTTCTCTCCTCTGACTGCCCCCGCTGGGATCCTGAGTTCAAAGCCCACTTCCAAATTCATATCTAAAATGCCCTAATCACTTATCTCCTTTCAAATGTGTTCATCAAGAGAAACTGACCTAATTCTAGTCTAGGGACAGAAAGGAAGCAAGAATTGAAGTGTAAGATTTAAGACTTCAATTAACATGACAAAGTCTGAAGATCGGGGTCCTGGCTAATCTTACCAGCTGCTGTCTTCGGCAGCAGCAGTAATATCATTAATGGCTAGTATATCATGCATTTTCTGTGTAACAACTGTGTTAGTGTGTTACATGCTTTATTTCACTGATTTTTACATTACAAGGTTGAAATTATTACTGTGTCATCCCCATTCTACAGAAGGAGGAGACAGGCCTAGAGAGGCCAAGCAATTGTCCATGACCGCACATCCAGTAAGTGGCAGAACTAGGGTTCTAAACAGATCTGATGTCATGTCTGAATCTGAATCATTTTGCTGTAATACTTTCTTGGTACAATTCTGTCACTACAGCCATAAAGTGACAGGATTCACAACAGATCATTCTCTCTCTGTGAATGGTAAAGTAGGCAACAAATTGCAAAAAGATTACCTTAAGATTCTTCAGGAAGCCTACTTCATGTAACAGAATCTTTGCACCAGAGGAAAACAGTCCCCACTTAAGAATTCACTCCCATCACTAGAGGAAAAGGAACTTCACAATAAAGTACTAACTGTATAGTTTCTGCTCATCCCTTTTCCTTACTTTCCCACAGAACCGTAATAATTAAAAAAAATTTTTCAAATATACTGCCATAAGGGTATTAAGAAAGAACTCACCCATCTCAGTTCAATTGCTAAAATTAGTTAAGATTCAAACACTTTAAGAGCAAAATCTCTTTATTGTTTAAAAAAATATCACTGAGTAATCGATTTCTTTCTTAAAAGTTTTAAATGTTCACTCTTCTGTTCTTTTTGGAAGCAACACTTTAATACATTGTAACATGCACAGCACAAAGTTCATTTCAATAGATCTACCCACTCTACTTGAATTTAAGTAAGTTATTATGTTGGGGGAATGAACTGCTTTGGCTGGAAAGTTTGCTCCAATCTTTATCCTTCTTAACTCAAGTAAATTATAGTTCACCTCCTCTGGGTCACTTTTAGCTGAACACTGCACTTGCTAATGATGCCCAGAGAGAGATTATACTTACTTGTCATCAAACTATTTTTGCCATGGTTATATATATTAATGTCTGTTAATCTACATACATACATCTGAAATTCATAACTAGATGGATATATTTTTCTTCTTTTTCTATTTATCAATTGAATACATTATAAAAGGGGCAAGCACAAGTCATTATTAAGAAGGCAACCACTGTATTTTTAAGAATTATGATTAGGCCAGGTGCGGTGGCTCACGCCTGTAATCCTAGCACTTTGGGAGGCCGAAGTGGGCAGACTGCGTGAGCCCAGGAGTTTGAGGCCAGCCTGGGCAACATGGCAAAACCCCATCTCTACAAAAAATATAAATAAATAAATCCAAAAAATATCAGCCAGGCACAGTGACTTATGCCCGTAGTCCCAGTTACTTGGGAGGCTGAGGTGGGAGTAGCCTTGAGCCAGGAGGGAGAGGTTGCAATGAGCTGAGATTGCACCATTACACTCCAGCCTGGGCGACAGAGCAAGACCCTGTCTCATAAAGAAAAAAAAAATAAAAGAATTATGATTATTCAATAATACAAGTCAGTAAGCATTTTTCCAGAGCCAGCAATGCAGTCTCCTTTCAATTGTAACGTAGCTCCTGTGTTTGGGCCTTACATAATACTACAGCTAAGGAGAGGCACAGTTTTTTTAAATCTATTTATTTGTTGAGATGGAGTTTCGCTCTTGTCGCTCAGGCTGGAGTGCAATGATGCAATCTCGGCTCATCGCAACCTCTGCCTCTCGGGTTCAAGCGATCCTCCTGCTTCAGCCTCCTGAGCAGCTGGAATTACAGGCACGCGCCAACACACCGGGCTAGTTTTGTATTTTTAGTAGAGACAAGGTTTCTCCATGTTGGTCAGGCTGGTCTCGAACTCCCGACCTCAAGTGATCTGCCCGCCTCGGCCTCCCAAAGTTTTGGGATTATAGGCATGAGCCACTCGCGCCCCACCCACAGTTTTATTTTTAAAGTACTGAAATCAAACAGTTTCCTTCTATGTGTTAAGAATTGTTACATTAAAATATAAAGGTAAGAAAAAAATTGTAACACGATCTGTTTTCTTGGAAATAGTTTTTACAATTTTGCATGCGAGGATGATTTTGTTACCTTGTAAAACAGCTTCCCAATACAAAAGCTAATAACCCAAAGAAATGTTTCTACTGCTAAAACAATTACAATTAAAAATGAGTAAAACTCTAACTGGAACCACAAGTCCTGATACTCTGAGGCTCTGGGACTCAATTCAAAGGACGTGGTCTCCAACAATAACAAAAATCAAGATGATCTCTGGCAGTGGAGAAAAGCAGAACTGAAGAGAAGAGGCGAGGTGATGTATCATGAAGAGGTGAGGCCATCAGCCACTTTCGACACAAAAATCTCTGAGGCAGCAGAGCTTGGTGGTATATACTACCTTGGTTCTCTCCTCTTGTTCCCTTACTTGGACTCATAAACCTCTTTAAGACATCATCCATCTCCTCCAGAACTAACTGGGGACTTCAGGAGATGAGTGGGTTGTAAGTTCAGAGATCCTGGCTTCAAGCAAATATCCGTATTAACAGAAAATAGGTGAGGGGAAGAAAAACAAAGAAATAAGGGGAAAAAATTACTTATAAACATGTAAGTTTTGGGGGAAGTAGGGAAAGGGAAAGAGGAATGACAACCTAAGTCCGGGAGAAATTACTGCTAGTACCAGGACAACTGGGCAAGTGAAGTGCCCACCAATCCGAAGATTAATGAGCGCATCCCCCTTTCTACACTTTACATCCTGGAGCTAGGGTAAGGACAAGCCTAGCAGCCAGATGATGGTTCAGTTTCCCTAACAAAACTAAACAAAAATGTAAAATCCTTTTCTGTGATTAACTACTCAAATCTGTAGAGAAAGATAATCCCCGAAACAACATTTTCCAAACCAAAGTTACAAAAGATCATATTTATATTCACCTGCTCATTCACTTATTTTTCTGAGCCCCTAATAAGTAAGCACCAAGCAAATCAGACCCAGCTCCCACCTTCACAAAGGTGACAGTCTAGCATAGAAAATCAGATGTGCTAAAACACAAAAGCAAACCCCAAAACAAAAACACTTCCAGATGGGAGATGTGAAATTTTTTAAGTGTGAAAAACTATCTTGTACCAACTTTGACATAAAACTGCGTTATACAATAAATCCCCAAGAAGGATGAGAAACAAGAAATGGGGATGGGGGGATATGAAAAATACTAATGCTAATACAGCAACTAACAACACCAAAGGGGCTTTAAATATGTTTTTTAAATTTAATCTACCTAACAACCCCATGACAGAAGTACAATTTCCCCCCATTTACTAAGAAGAAAAGTTGAAAGAGACTAAGCAGTCTGCTTAAGAGGCACAACTTTTATTTTATTATTTTATTTTATTTATTTATTTGAGACGGAGTTTCACTCTTGTTGCCCAGGCTGGAGTGCAATGGCGAGATCTCGGCTCACTGCAACCTCTGCCTCCCCAGTTAAGAGGCACAACTTTTAAGTGACAGAGGTGGGATTTGAATCTAGGCACCCTGATTCTTACCTCTATTTTGCCGCATATAATTATAACAATATTATTACTAACACAACAACGCCGCTGTAGATTGTAGATGCATCAACTACGTACTTTCATTCATTTTCTTTGAATACTCACATCTCTAATTAACAAACGAAAACATTAAGACTCTTAAGACGTTAAGAAACGTTTCCAGGTTATACAAGTTCCAAGGGAGTGAAGTCGGGATTCGAACTCAGATGGCTCAGATTCCGAAGGCTCTTTTCACGGCACCCCACACCCGAACTTGACTCTTTACCCTCAACCAAGGCAAGCCCTACCCCTCCGGGAAACAGCCAGCACCACCCACTCCAGCCTCGCGCCTCACAGACACACTTGTTCGGGCGGCGTTCCACCGCCCGCACCCTCGCCCAGTCGGGCAGAGCTCTCACCAGGCGGGAGTCGTGGGACCCTCGCAATCTTGCTAGTGATCTCTGCAGTGAGCACCGCGAAGTCCTGCTCGTAACCTTCGAAGTCGGACGACATGACGGCTCCGGAACGAGTGGCCCAGGCCAAAGCCTAGGTCAGGGAAACGGCCTCGAGGGGCAGCGAGGGGCGCCGCGGCTTAGGAACCCCGGGAGGTGCCCCCGAGAGCAGAACGGAGAACCGGGAACAGCTCTCAACCCAGTCGCTTCCTGGTTGTTCGTCGCGATCTCGGTTCTCCGGAAATTGGGTTGCGTGCGTGCTTTATTTTCCGCTCCGTCTTTAAGATAATTAAGTTCGCTAAGGAAAAGCGCCCCAATTAGTGGCCTCCCCAGAAAAGCGTATGAAAATATGCAGGTTCTGAGGGATCATTAGGAGAGTTTTTTTTCCCCTTCGTGTTCTGGGAATCGGCTCCGGATCCCCAAGCTACAGGTCACAGGAACTTGCTTCCGGAGGGAAGTTTGAGGCGGCGAACCCCCGGAAGTGACTGTAACGGAGACTGCGCAGGGGTCCTGAGCGGGAGAGTCGCGACGAGGGCGCTGGTCGAGAGGTATTTGGCTTGTAGCAGGTCCCGCACTCCAACCTTTCGCGGCCAGGGTTTGCTCTCTGCTTGTCCTGGACTGAGGTGCCCATGACGGAGTTATCCAAGGAGGAAGAAATCTGTTCCGGGTGAGCCCAGGCCGCCCCGGATATGCGATGGCTGAAGAGCGGACACCAGGGACCACACTGAGGTGGGAGTCAAGGCAGGGAATATAAGCAGGATTTTGGTGGTCTTTGCCCCCCCAGAGTAGGAGCCGGCCCTCCTGAATGTTGAGACCGACCTGGCTTACTAGGATATTTCTTCCTTGGGTGAGGATTTATTTCTAAGCCCTGTGCTCGATGACTCGGGCGGGAAACTGAGGCACAAGTCAACAGCGTCTGCTCTGTGGTAGTCTGTATTATCTATGTAGCTCAGATCTTCTTCCAGATCTTCGGATCCTGTCCAGGCAGAGATGCCCCTTCACAAATCTCCCCCGAGTTCGCCGTCCTGCCTTCCGTTTCCCTCGCTCCAGGAGGCACTTCCTCTTCTTTCTTCCCTGGAATCTTCTAATTCAGGTTCTTCTCCTGTACTCTTCTGGTCATAATTTCACACACATCACACACACACTCGCTGTCTCTCTTTCCTTCCTTTCCTGGCGTGCTCTCTTTGCTTTCACTCTCGCTCCTTTACTTTTGGGCCAGATTGACTGTTCTCTTGATGTTTGGGTGGCGGGATAGAGGGGAGACTGCAGGCAAATGGCATAGACCATGTCTGACTCACACTTGGCTTAATTCAAGACTTTAGAATTTCATAAAGGGAGTTCATTGACTTGCCTTCTATTCTGGTTCACCCGTTTGTGACCTTGGTCTAATCACTCAGCCTCTCTCAGCCAATTTCTATTCTGTGAAGAATTCGGAAACCGAATTAGATCAACTCTAAGGTCCTGGTTGTCAGTTCTAAAATTCTTTGTCTTCTCAAACTATTCACTAAGCGTTGGATGGTGACAGTCCCCTGAGAAGCTGAGAAGGAATAAAAACAACTATTTTGGAATCATGTATCCAGTTTGCATACCATTCAAACTTGTACCATATTTTGGATAAGTTAAAAGTAATTCTTTTTGCCATTTGACAAGATATGCATCCCAAAGTTTAGTGCACTTGTGAGATGCTGTGCTGTAGGTGTTTATTGTAGTTAACAAGTATGGTATGTAATAAACCGTTTTTTGCGGGGTTTTTTGTTTGTTTGTTTTGTTTTGTTTTGTTTTTAACTGAACTTTCCTATTTTTGTTTTCTTTAGGTTGGGTTTGAGACCAAGATACTGGATTCTCCTAGTTAAGATAAAGAGCTTTGGGTGCCTGACAGTGAAAATGGTGTAATCTGCGTAACAGTTCACAGTTTGAAGGCATGACAGTTAAAGAACACACATGGACTTGTGGCACATGGAAATGTGCACACAGAAAAAGGACATCTATAATTCTTTAAAAGTAGGAAGGCGTTCTTCCTCGCCAAAATGGGTACATTCTGTTCAGTTATCAAGTTTGAAAATCTCCAAGAATTAAAGAGACTGTGTCACTGGGGTCCCATCATAGCCCTCGGTGTTATAGCAATATGTTCTACAATGGCCATGATTGACTCAGTGTTGTGGTATTGGCCCTTACATACAACTGGAGGAAGTGTGAATTTCATCATGTTGATAAATTGGACTGTCATGATTCTTTATAATTACTTCAATGCCATGTTTGTTGGTCCGGGCTTTGTTCCTCTGAGGTGGAAACCGGTAAGAAAGATTCTGTAAGACAATGAACTTTAATGATAATCACATATTTGGTTTTTGCTGTATTTGCTAACGAATAATACCAAACACAGCCTACTGTTTGTTCTCATAGAGACTAAGTGTATTACTCTAATCACTGATCACTTAGGCTCGGAGACTTTATTTCATATCTGTTTGAACAAATTGATCCAAAATAGCATTTGCCAAAGCAATTTTATTGAATATTTGTTCTCCTTTAAAAAAAAGATGGAGGTGGGGTGGGTTCATGGTCAAAAGTTTAGGAAACATCACATGTCATACACAGTGAGGCTTGGCTGTAGGACCTTTTTTCATGTAATACTTTTAACATCCCTTAGAACTGAGAAAAATGCTTTAGAAACTGCTGGTTTAAATCATAAAGTTTTAAAATCATTGCACTGAAAATTTAGCATTGAGAAGTATAGTCCAAATCCATTTATAGTTTAAAAACTACTGGGAAGTTTATGCTTCTGAATGTCCATGTTTCCTGCTAAGGGACGTCACCTGATGTCTTGTCAGAAAGGCAGAATCTTGGGCTCCACTTCAGACCTACTGAATCAGAACCTTTATTTTAATAAAGTGTCCAGGTGATTCTTAGGTATATTAAAGTTTGGGAAACACTGGTGTATATCGTGTGCTGTGTACTATTCGGAATGAGTACAGAGAAGGGCCAGACACAATTTGAATTCTGAAAGAGCTTATAACCTAAGCAAGAAACAAACGCACTTGTGCAAATCACTAAACTATTAAGTAGAATGTGATGGGTGCTGTTGAAGTTAGAAGAATTGAGCATTTTCAGTTGGGGACCTGAGGGAGGAGTGGGTATTTCCAAAGGAGATGGGGAAGAGGGCGTGCAGGTTGAGAGAATGGTGGGGGCACGTATTCAGAAGCAATGGACAGCCCTGTGTGGCTGGGGAAAGACTATGTAGTGCAGAGACAGCTGAAACAAAGGCAGATCGTGATGGTCTGAAATACATGAGAAATTGTAGACCATGGAGAGTGTTAGGGATTTTCAGGCAGAGTCTGACACAGTCAGAGTTGGGTTATAGGAATGTCATTTTGACAATACATGGTTTGTGCTAAAGAAAAACTACAGTAAAGGAGACTAGTTAGGAAGTGATTAAAGTGATAAAAATGATTAAAATGGCTCAAGAAAGGGGTAGTGACAGGGGTAATGTCAAGGAGGGAGCAGATTTCAGTAAGAGTATCAACTCATGCTTAACTCCTCCCTCTAAAATACCTGCCAAGTTGTCAGCTGCCTTTTTCTGAACTCCTCCATCCGCTAAGAATTGGGGTAAGTAGAACCAACTATGACATTGAATTTAGATGGAGCACAGGGAAGAAACATTTAAAAGGACTTCTGCGTAATTGGGAAAGTGATGCTGCTCTTACCAGAAAATTGTTATATAAAAATATAAAATATTCTTATATATCCTCAAATAAGAGGACTGGAAGTGCAAGTTAAGATTCCCTCCTTCCCCTGTCTCCCATAAAAGAAAATCATACCTTAGGAATCATACTTGGGTTCAAGTATCTGATGCATTTTTGTTTCTGTTTTGCTGCCAAGGAAATTTCTCAGGATACCATGTATCTCCAGTATTGTAAAGTCTGCCAAGCATACAAGGCACCACGTTCACATCACTGCAGAAAGTGTAACAGGTACCTGTCTTTCTTGCTGTTCAGAGAGGATTGATCAACTAATTACTAATGTTTTCATTGTTCCTTCTACTACATTAGTGCTACTTCTATTCATTGCAAGGTTGCCATATTATAAAAAATACTGTCAAAATACTTGTATCCATAATCGCCATTTGATACTTAAATTATCCAGATAATGAATAGATTTAATTCTTCTTTGTTACAAGTGAAAAGCTTTTCTGGAAAAATACAGATTTACTTTGCCTCTTGTCCTGCGAGAACAAGGGGAAAATTATACTTTAAGTTTGTTTCCAGATATCAAGATTAATTGTGTTAGTCAGCTGCCATCTGGCCTAACTTTAGAATTGTTCTGAGTCTAAATTATAAGGGAGATCTGCTTTCCCCATGACTTATTGACAAACATTTACACTGTATACAAATCTAATAATCCAGGTGCCTGTTATCACAAATGTTTTAATATCAAAAACTTAATCAGAAGAAAACTATTAAAAATGTGAAATAATCTGTGACCTTTTTTAATGAACAGCTGTAATCACTGATTAGTAAGAAATTTAGAGAACTGTTGAAAGCAAATGAAGTTTTATTTGAGGCCAGAACATTGTCTTCTATCAACAGTAAGGAACAGATGCACGGCAAGACTTTGCTTATTATACCATATCTTATATTCTGGGGTTTGCTTGCTTAGCTCAGAGATCCACTAACTAAAGGATACTATGAGAACAGGAAGGAAGTTACATGTGTCTGTCTGAGTCCGTTAACCCCAATGGAGGTTTATAAGGGATTTGTTGAGTCTACTGTAGGTCACTTGGGTCACTGCACTTACAAGCTGGAAGAAATCCAGGAACCATGCTCATTTCTTTATAATGAGCATTAGAAAGAGACCTTTCAATGGGTCTCCTGACTTCTTTAAACAAATACTTGTAGCTGACATCTTTTCCTCAGAAGCTGTTAGAAAGCCTGCCCTTTCCTGTGCTGTTCAGAATTTAAAAGGAGTCACTGTTCATAATTGTGTAAAAGCTCATAAAGATTTTTCTTTCTGTTCCATGAAGTATAATTCTCCCATAGCTCATGGACATGCTGGATTCCTATTTGCTTGATCTTTTGAAGACCAAAGTTATTTAAAGTAGACAGGATTTTCTGCCTCATGTTTTATGTAAATTTTTCTTGTTAGATGTGTGATGAAGATGGACCATCACTGTCCTTGGATCAACAACTGTTGTGGTTACCAAAATCATGCTTCGTTCACACTGTTTCTCCTTTTAGCACCACTGGGTTGTATCCATGCTGCTTTCATTTTTGTGATGACTATGTACACACAGCTTTATAATCGGGTAAGTGAAAATGAAAATGTTTTGTTATAAAATCATCCATGCAAGATTAAATGGTAGTTATCAACACTTAAGAGTTTCATTTGGAAATATGCTTTCTGTGATTTAGTTGGGGAAATAGAACTTTGTTTTACTGATATATGGGTTCCTTTTTAGAAAGCATTAAAACTTAAATTTTGAGATGAGGAAAGATTATTTCTTCTGAAAACTTACCTTACATGCTCTAGATGAAGCTGATAAATATTTTAATACTTTATATGTAATTTGTTAGACTTCAAACTTAATAGTTATGGAAAGAATAGTGAGAAGAAAGACAACACTGGTGCTTCCTACTTCCATCCCATTCATGTGGCAAGTTGTAGTTCTTTGTTCATTTCTGATTCTAGTGCCCTGGAAGGTGGCTCATGGAGCAGATACATACCATAAAATATAAACAGATTAAACCAGCAAGAGATCAAGTTGATTTATGGGCAAGTAGTCATGAGATAAAGTTCAGGGGACACAAACAAAACTCCCTAAAGAGGCCTTGAAAGTAAACGAGAAACACACACCTGATGGGACTGCCAAACTCTAGAGTCTGTCTTTTGGGGAGGGGACAGCCCATATTTGATCTGCAAGCTTGTGATGTTTGGAAATTCTAGCCCAGAACAATCTGAAAATCTGGATTTTTATGTGAAATCTCTTGATTTTTAAATGTTGGCACCTAATTCTGAATGTTGAAACTTTATGCAGGCCAGGCAGCACACATCTGTGGCCATATTTGGCCTGCATTTTATCAGTTCTTCACCACTGTTTGTAAAACATGAGGGAAGAAACTACTGAATCCTAGGCAGCGCTTGTCACCGTGGAAGAATACTGCAGCGTAGAATAGCAAGGAGAAGAGAGAAGACATAGTTCTGGTTTAGATTAGTGTCTAATGTTGTCTATGCATGTTGGTAAGGTCTCCTTGACACTTACTGAGGAAACAACAACAAAAAGTAACATTTGAGAAAACTAAGAATGATACCCCGCACATCGGTCTGAGCTCGTTACAATATTAATTAAAAATAGCTGGCCGGAGCGGTGGCTCACGCCTGTAATCCTAGCACTTTGGGAGGCCGAGGCGGTGTGGTTCACAAGGTCAGGAGTTCGAGCAGCCTGGCCAATCTGGTGACACCATGTCTCTACTAAAACTACAAAAAATTAGCCAGGTGTGATGGTACACGCCTGTAGTCCCAGCTACTCAGGAAGCTGAGGCAAGAAAATCGCTTGAACCCGGGAGGTGGAGGTTGCAGTGAGTCAAGATCACGCCACTGCACTCCAGCCTGGGCGACAGAGTGAGACTCCGACTCAAATAAATCAATAAAATAAAAATAGCTGTGTTTGCTTTGGCCACAGGGCCATGTTGTCATCTCTTTGATCAGGTTATTTTACATGTCACAGTAGAGTCTGACCAGTTACCATAACCAAATATTTTGTGTGTGTGCTGTTGTTGCTGTGATAGCTCTCCTTTGGGTGGAACACAGTGAAGATTGACATGAGTGCAGCCCGGAGAGATCCTCTTCCAATTGTTCCATTTGGATTAGCTGCATTTGCTACCACCTTGTTTGCCTTGGGATTAGCTTTAGGAACAACCATAGCTGTTGGGATGTTGTTTTTTATCCAGGTAAGCATCTCGGTTACGTCTAGTCAAAAGTGTCCAGTTGTTGGGACTGATTGAACAGAAAGAGATAAAGACTGTATTTAAGTGTGCAGTATGAAATGGAAATTAGTTTTGCTTATTTCATTTAGGTAACTAATCTCCTGTGTATTCTTCAGATAATTTTGATTTAATTTTGCCAGAATTTCTAGGTATTGATTTAGTTTTTCAAATGTTAACTTGGAGTTAGGTAAGTTCTGGAGCACTTCAAAATTGAGAGAGCGCTTCTCACCTGTACAGTCTCTCTTGCTCTTCACCTCCACCCCAATAGAGGAGTCCGACAGATGATTAATTCATTGATTCTCAAAAAGGTTAAGTGACTTACCCAATGTCACCCATTCATATACTTGGTAAACATTAATGTTATTTTATAATAGTATCTATTTAATAATAGTAGTAATCATAATATAGCTAACATTTATTGAGCACTTATTATGTGTAAGGCACTGTTTTAGGCACTTTACATGTATTAGCTCATTTAATCTCCGTAACAGCCCTATGATAAAGATGCTATTTAATGCCTACTCTGATGAATCATTCTGCTAATTTCTGAGGCTACAAAAATGATAATGAAGAGGTAGCTGCCCTTAGGAACTGACAGTTAATATTAAACAGTTAATCCAGGGCCAAATGTCATAGATTTATGTGCAAAGTGCTATGAGAGCACAGAGGAGGACCTGGCTCTGAAGGGACCAAAAACCATTCTTTTTTTTTTTTTTTTTTTTTGAGATGGAGTCTCACTCTGTCGTCCAGGCTAGAGTCCAATGGTGCGAACTCAGCTCACTGCAACCTCCGCCTTCCGGGTTTAAGCAGTTCTCTGCCTCAGCCTCCCAAGTAGCTGGGATTACAGGCGCCTGCCACCACACCCGGTTAATCTGTATGTTTTTAGTGGAAACAGAGCTTCACCATCTTGGCCAGGCTGGTCTTGAACCCCTGACTTTGTGATCCACCTGCCTCGGCCTCCCAAAGTCCTGGGATTATAGGCGTGAACCACTGCGCCTGGCCCAAAAACCATTCTTATGACTTATTGCATTCACATAATTCTTTCATTGATTCATTGAAGGCCTACTGTGGGCCAGGTATTATCCACTAGGCCCTTGGAATAGAATGAGGACTCCTGGGCCAAGGCTTTTTCTTTTTTTTGTTGTTGTTTGTTTGTTTGTTCGTTTGTTTTGAGACGGAGCCTGACTCTGTTGGCCCAGGCTGGAGTGCAATGGCACGATCTCAGCTCATTGCAGCCTCCGCCAAGGCTGTTTCTAATATACTACACTGTCTCTCTGAAGGCACAGCCAGACTTTAAGGGAACTCTTGGTTTTAAAATAATCTGGTTTTGTTTATGCTTTATTATCGTCTACTAGCCTGGGACCAAATTCTTTGAAAAATTTCCCCCAATGCCTCTAATTTAGAATCATATTAGAAATAAACTAAGATCCTATAATATAAAAGCCTATATATGTGGAATCAGTCATACCTAGGAAAATCAAATAATAAAGACTGAATACATTCATTATTTTTAAGGCAAGTGAAATATTGAGGTTGACTGAAATGAGTCACTGTTACTTCTCATAAATAGATGAATCATAAATTTAGTTAGTTAAAAATAATGATAAAAGATTTTAATAGCAAATTGCAAGTAAGCACTGATTAAATGGATTATATCAGTGTTTTATTAATACTCGCAAAACCTTGCTCTGAAAATAGTACTTATGACATGAAGTTTGATTACCATACTAGATTCAGGTTTGATTATGGATAGGTGTAATCATTGTTTCGGAGAGGTACTGTGGTGCAGTAGTTAAGAACGAGGACTTCGGAGTCAGATGGCTGACGTGGTAATTGTGGTACTTAACCTCTGTTTTCCTTGGTATCTTTATCAATGGAATGGAGTAATAAAAGCTGTCTCAGAGAATTATGAATATGATAATCTTAAAGAAACCAAGGTCACATTATTAAATTTTACTCTCATTTAATTTCCAGATGAAAATAATTCTCAGAAACAAAACTTCTATTGAGTCATGGATTGAAGAGAAGGTAAGTTTTAATTATTTCTTCAATATTAAAAAAGTATATTAATAAAGGACTGGTAAAGTCCTCAGTATTAATAAAGTCTGTTAATAGACCGGATTAACGAAAAGTGCCTGAAAGTGAAGACATGGCTGCCAAATGGCTACCATAAGTCATTTGCATGCCACATAAAAGGTGAATATAGGAAACATTTTTATTCGTTCTATAACTCCCACAGAAATGTGCTTCTCATACACCCTGAGTGGTTGCAGAGGCCTAAGCCACACGTCAAACCATCTGTTCGTTCTCTCTTAGACTAAAAGAGAAAGCAACCCATTTGGAAAGGAGCTTCCACCCTACCAAGCTGCCATCAAGTTTTCCTCAATGTTTTAGACATTCAATGAAGCTCCTAACATTTAGCTCATCACAGACCTCACAGCCTCCAATACTTCATGCTGTCCATTGTGATTCTAGCGTGAAACACAAATCTGACTACCCTGCTCCCTGTTTAAAACCTCTCAGAGCCTCACCATTCCTGTGGCAGGGATTGAAACCCACATACCTGCAGGGTCTGGGCAGATAACGTCCATGAAGGGGAGCAAGCCTGTATACCAAAGAGTTGCCTGGCAGACCAAGCTGATTGTTGCCAGAGGGGAATATTCACAATTTCCAAATTACAAAATAGGGAGAAGAATAGCATCGTTTTATATCTTTACAAATCTCTTTAGTGTCTGACTTAAGAGAAGACAGTTGGATTCTCACTTCTGCATTCAGTCTGTTGAGATGTTTTGCTTCGATTGAAGATCCAGCCTCACACAGATAAGTAGGTAGAAAAGGATAGAGTATTTTAATAGGCCTTTTACATGATAATAGTGGATGTTCTTCCATATTACATTGAAAACCTGACAAGTGATATTTCTTATCAGTAAGATTTGTATACCTTTTTATTTTAAAACTCATCAGCCTATCTTGCTCTTTGAATGAATCTTTTACCAGTATGTGGTTTTATGTAACATCAGGCATTGGTCATTTGGGAGATACTGATTTACGGGGTTATGTAGATTTTCCAAACGTTAAACACCTTTCGTTATACAATATCCCAAAACTGCATTCACTTATGTCAATATATTAGTTTTATAAGAAAAAAATCCTTAAGTATTGGAAAGCTGTCAAGCTCACAGTGGTAGATGCAAGTTTTTTTTTTTTTTTAATTCTAATATGCATTTGAAAGCCTTATTTTTTTATCATCAACCCACACTGTCAGTCAGTTCCCTTGAAGTGACTGCCTGACTGTTCATTTTTGAGAAAATGTTCACCAAGTACTAAAGTCCAGATAACCTGAGTTTGCTAAATTACTCATTCTTTCAAGTAAAAATAGTGTTACATTAAAAAAGCTGGCTCTCCAGCTTTTGTTACCTTACAGCTTAACAACTATTTTCCTTGAGATGATAATTCTACTTGGGCACGCTTTATGTATACTTCTCATTTTGTCACACAGACTGTTAAAAGTAAAGAACATCTCCTTGAGAATTGAGATTTAATGTTTAAAAATAACTGTTACTGCTTCATCAAGGACGTTCTTACATGAAATTGCTCATAATGACTACCAACACAGTTTGGTGCCACTGCCCTGGTTTCTGCTAAGATGCCAACAGTTTTATTCACCATTGCAAATGTCAACATAACGAAAAGACAAATAACATTTCAGTGTTATTATGAAAATAGCTTGGCCTTAATGACTAGCAAGAAAAAGTCTTGAAAACTCAAACTGATCTTCAAAGCATGCTTTGAGAGCCACTGATGTACAGGTTTTAGGTGTGAGCTTCTTAGCTTCTACATAAATAAGACCTTTTATGACTTCTTTTTTTGTTTTTTGGCGACGGAGTCTCACTCTGTTGCCCAGGCTGGAGTGCAGTGGCACAATCTTGGCTCACTGCAACCTCCACCTCCTGGGTTCAAGTGATTCTCCTTCCTTAGCCTCCCAAGTAGCTGGGATTAAAAGATGTATGCCACCACGCCCAGCTAGGTTTTGTATTTTTAGTAGAGACAGGCTTTCACCATGTTGGCCAGGCTGGTCTCAAACTCCTGACCTCAAGTAATCCACCCATCTCAGCCTCCCAAAGTGCTGGGATTACAGGCATGAGCCACTGCACCCAGCCGACTTCTTTTTATCTACTTCTCCTGCCTCATTTCCTACCCTTCTCTACACTGTCTGTCACACTTGATACTAAATTACTCATAGTTTGTACATCTTATGCTGCTGTATCCTTGCACATGTTGTTCCCTCTGCCTAGAATGCTCTTCACTCTCGTTTTGCCTGATTTCTTCCTTCTCAAGACTTAGTTAAGGTATTGTTTCTCCCAAGGACCCTTCCTGGACATTCCCTAGACTTGGCTAAGTACTTTTGTTTCCTTTGTTCCCTTTTCCCATAGCATCTACCACACACCTTCGTCACCTTTTAACACACAATATTGATAGAATCCTAACTTCATGGAGTGTTTCTGTTAGGCAAAGACATGTCTTAGTCATTTTATAAATGACTCTTATATTTACCAGCTTTTCTTTGTAAATAGCCTAGATCTCTGTTCTTTGAAATTCAGTCCATTTTGAAGACTCTGAAGCTTTTGTTTATAAAAAAGAAAAAAATTATTCTTTACTTTCTGGGGAGGATGAATTTATATAATTTAGTAGATTCATATGCATTATAGTTTAATAATTATTTTAGTAAATAGTTAACTTTCATATCACTTAACAGATAATTGCAATAACATTTTCCATAAAACATTGTCCCCTGATAATCAAATATTTCAAAATATCATTTCTGATAAGCATAATAAATATATTGACATTAGATTAACATTTTTTTTATTATTTTTGCTAATGACCAAGGCTCCTTATAAACCGATGCTACATTTAGAAATTACTTCAGATGAGACTGAGTATGCTCAGTGGTATGGCCATACACTAGAAATTATTTCCGAATTGGCACTTTATTGCTGAGTAAAAAATTCAAACAAATGACCATATTAAATTTATAGGAAATTTCTAGAAATTACCAGGTACTATCTACAACAAATTTGAAGGGTTTGTACACTTATTGTTAAAATAAATAATGCATCTTTGTACCACTAGGTGTCAGTGGAACTTAAGAAATCCAAAGCCAGTTTATTTCCTTAAGTTAAAGCTAACAATTTAAATGCGTGGAATATAATTTATGCAAGCTGAATAGTTATGTACATGCATAACATGTACATATAAATGCATATATGAGTATGTATACATGTGTGATAGTATAAAAAAGAAAGAAGATCTCCTGTATATACCTGCTAGCTTTAAAAAATGTTTTTCATAAAACAACTCTCCTATTACACCTTTCCTGGCCATTCCCATGGGCATCACTGCCACCCAGGATACAACTGTTACTTTCTGATACAACTGTTACATTCTGATGCACACCGCAGAACCTTGACTAAAACAGTTCCATCCTGAATAAACCCTTACCTTTCTCCTGAATCTGTTTATCAGCATCCCTTCTATATACCTGAATTGTTTTGTATTGCTGAACAACCAGGAGCATTGAGGACTTTTTATATATGAGATAAAGTTAGCTAACTCTTTTAGTAAGCCTTTATGAGTGCTTATTCCTAAAGAAACCCTGTCAGTTATTTCCTAGGTAATCGTGTACAAGGTTGGTGTTCTGTATCAAGTTCTTCCTGTACTGTGATGAAGTTGTCTATTGCTTCCGTGTACACTAATATTACAGCGAGGAGGAATTATTTTTATGAATGCTAGAAACTTGAGAAATAAGTGTTCTCAATAATATATTACTGAAGGCCACTTAGACAGAGGCAGCGGCCATCTTATATCTTTGTTACCCACAGGCTAAAGATCGAATTCAGTATTATCAACTAGATGAAGTCTTTGTTTTTCCATATGATATGGGAAGTAGATGGAGGAACTTTAAACAGGTATTTACGTGGTCAGGGGTCCCTGAAGGAGATGGACTTGAGTGGCCAGTAAGAGAAGGCTGTCACCAGTACAGCTTAACAGTGAGTATTTTTGTTAAATAGCCCTTCCTTTTTGCCTCACCTTCTTTCCCTTAACTCCCCCTCAACTCAAGTGACATGTTGTAGTAAAATAAGTAATACGAATGTTTTCACTCTGTCAAAATGAATCTAATAATTCTAAATCTCTCCTTATATCATGTCTCTCCCTTTATTTCAGTATCTCCTTAACTCTCTATACCTGTGAGATAAAGTCCTGATCCCTTAACATAGTTTTATGAAATCTGACCAAAAATTACCTTCCAACTTACAGTATCATATGAATTCCTTATACATTCCTGTCACCCAACTTTGCCCACAATTTTTTCATCTTACGTGACCTCCACTCTATCTAAAATTATTAAGACTCGTTCCAGTCTTACCTCTTCCATAAAGTCTAACTTACCCCCGTAGACTCATCTGAATTTGGCATTTAATCACATACTACTCTATGGTAGCTCACGAAGTCCCATTTTTTCATTTAATTCTGGTATCTTATATCTGTAACATCATAAGATTCTAGGACAGAGATCATGAGTTATCTTTATTTCTCCTATTATATCTAATATAGTGCTATTTAATAGTAGCTCTGTCAAAATAAGTTATAATGATGACTTTTATTCATTCATTCAACTTCATTGTTAAATGTTCTTCATTATTCATTTGTAGTGTGTCTGCTATGTCTCTACAGAATCAGTGACTCTCAGTGTTTTCACCTGAGAAGCTTCATGAGGGCAGAGAATATACTCCCTGATCCCTGGGCCACAGTAAGCACTCTAGGAATATACACAGATGAGGACGTTAGAGAGTGAATAGCGAGAAGAAAACCTCGCTCTCAGCCCCTGGTTCTTAGCATAGGGCCTTTTTTCCATGCTGCAACAACCTGTGGCCTTTAAAATTATCAGCAACTTGAAATGCTGGAAAATTGGGGGTTTGCCGTATCACTTTGACAGTTGATGAGGAAAGGCTATTTTTCAACATTGAGACAAGAGATTTCATTTTTTTCTTTTTATTTCTTCCAGATAGAACAGTTGAAACAAAAAGCAGATAAGAGAGTCAGAAGTGTAAGTACTTCTTTTGCAGGGGTAATGTTTTTTTTCTTTTGTTAGGCTCTGTACTTCCATACAGTTTTTTTAATTGACTGACTAGAAACCAATTGTTGGCTTTTATTAAATAGTATTCCTTAATACATTTGTTGAAATTTGATGCAGTTAACTTTTGTTTTTATTTAAATAGTTGGGACTAGAGGTTGGGAGGAATTTAGTCAATTTATATTGCCAACATAGGAAAATAATTATCCTCAATACAGCTCCTTAATGTGAAACCTATCCTTACAACTGTGTTGTTGGATATGATGGCCACCAGCCATATGTGGCTGTTTTATTTAAATTTGTTAAAATTAAATAAATTTAAAAATTCAGTTTCTTATTTGAGTTTGCCACATTGTAAGTGCTCACTCAGTAGCTACATGTGTCAAGTGCTGCTGCATTGGATAGCACACATACAGAACATTTCCATCATAGCAGAATGTTCTCAGCCCTGCTCTAACTTTAATTCTTAGCTATAGGCTTGAAATGAAGAGTAAGAAAAGCCTTGAGAACTAGAAACATCAGTTGCTTCCCAGGGAAGGGGATGGGGAACTGGGAGGTTCCCCTAGAAGGGGAACTAGAAGGCTTGTCACTGGATATTTTGGATCTCCCTTTAAAATTTGAAATTCAGACTTAAAACTCAGATATCATGGGTGGATATTTAAAGGTTTCTTCTGATCACTGATGACAGGTTCGCTATAAAGTAATAGAAGATTATAGTGGTGCCTGCTGCCCTTTGAATAAAGGAATCAAAACCTTCTTCACAAGCCCCTGCACTGAAGAACCTCGAATACGGCTACAAAAAGGGGAATTCATTTTAGCCACAAGAGGTTTACGGTAAGTAATAGGAAGTACTGCATTTCTTATTCGATGACAAAATCAGTATATAGCCTAAAAAATTAACTTTAATCTTTTAAATATTTCAGATACTGGTTGTATGGAGACAAAATCCTTGATGATTCCTTTATAGAAGGTATGGAAATGGAACGACATGTTTAAAGGACAAGACTATTAGCAATAATTCCACATTTTACAAGAGTAACTTTCATAAACCAGTCATGCCTAATGCATTAGGGGAACTGCATAGAAGGGCATATGACTAAGCAACAAAAGGAACCTCCTTATATATTTCTCTATAGCTCTTGTATTTTTCAGGTCTTTTTAATGATAGCTAACATTTGAGCTCATAACTATGTGACAAGTACTTGTATAAGTGCTTCCCTTAAGGTGTAAAAGTCCCCAAAAGACCTCGGAGGTAGGCACTATCATTTACATTCTATGGAGGGAACTCTGAAGCACAGAGAGGCAACTTGCCCATAGCTATGCACTGAAAACAGATGGAGCGAGGGCTTAACGCCAAGCAATCTGACTCCACATTCTGTGCATCAAACCCCTGTACTGTTTGCTCCCCCCACTTTGAATGAGCATTTTTCTTATTATAAAAACCAGTAGATTAAAACTTTGCGTATGTTTTTTCTTTTCTTCATTTAAGTTTTATAATTGTTTCTTTTTAAAGTTAAGATTAGCTCGGGATGTTCTTTAAAAAACAGTTGGGGTTAATCATAAATTAACTTCTTATGACGGCCGTGATCTAGAAATGTATATGTTAGGCCAGGTGCGTGACTCATGCCTGTAATCCCAGGACTTTGGGAGACCAAGGCAGATGGATCACTTGAGGTCAGGAGTTCAAGACCAGCCTGGCCAACATGGTGAAACTCCATCTCTACTAAAAATATAAAAATTAGCTGGCATGGTGGCATGCGCCTGTAATCCCAGCTGCTCCGGAGGCTAAGGCAGGAGAATTGCTTGAACCCAGGAAGCGGAGGTTGCAATGAGCCGAGATTGTGCCACTGCACTCCAGCCTAGGTGACACAGCAAGACTCCATCTCAAAAAAAGAAAAAGAAATATGTATGTTAGAAAAAGTCTAAAAAGGAAATTTACAAAGACTACAAGAAGATAGTTCCCTGGAAAAGACGTAGTGTGATGGTGTGCCAAACACCTTTCCTGATCATACACATATAAGTAAACACCATACTGAGTTCCCCCCGACTCTAGTTAGGAGCTGTCTTTAACCACATTAGTCCCTATTCTGGATCATAGAATTTGGGAAATATCTGTTCCTAGCTTGTAATAAACATTTAAAAACCTTAATTTTTTTCCCCTTTAAACTGTGCTTATATTAGATAGCAAAGAGGGGAATAAAAGTCTGACTAAAAGCTTATTAATTTGAAGTAATAGGACTTACTGCTTTCAGTAATGTCACTCACCCATCAGACAATTTCACCTCAATTTCGTTTTCTCCCTCAGGTGTTTCAAGAATAAGGGGATGGTTCCCTAGAAAATGTGTGGAAAAGTGTCCCTGTGATGCTGAAACAGATCAAGCCCCAGAGGGCGAGAAGAAAAATAGATAGCTGCTGTTAAAATGAAATTATCCTTTAAGTCTGCTTAATTACTTGAAAATTGTACATATTACTAAAGAATTATGCAAAGAGCCTACTCTGGTTAAGATGTTCTTTTCCTCAAAGGTGCCCTAGTGCCATGATTTAAATATTTTTATTACCGTTTTGAAATGGAGAAGCCATTCTGCATATGCCTTTGATTTCCTGCCCCTCTTTACCACCTCTTCCTCCCCGGTAAAGGAAAAACATTTCACCCAAGTAAGTTAGCGGCAGTTTCTCTAGGATTTTCTTAGGCACTGCACACTCTGGACCTCACCTGCAGATACAGTTCCCCCCTTGCCAGGAGCATCTGCATGTGGTACTTCTCTTTTCCCTCAGTTGATATTTCTTATATGATATTCTAGATACTATAGAACTCAATTTGTCAGATTCAGTACAAGCTCAGATTTTGTTACCTGTCTTTTAATAATGCAAATTTTGTCAAATCAAATAAAGATCAATGGATGTTCTGTATAATCAGGTTTTACTTAAAGCATTTTTCTTTTTGCCAACTAAAAAGGTTCATCCTAGTTCCTTATGGAAAAACTGCTCTGCTGCCCTGTGGACAGTTGGCACCTTAAAACATGTCTTAAGACATGACACACTTGCTTCAACATATTAACCCTATTAACGGGATATTGTGGTCATAGTGATGGCAGTGGATGGCAGCAGTGGCCCAAAGGGGGTTGAGGGGGAGCCGTGATAGGCAGGAGCCAAGCATAGCTACAGCTGCCCAGTCATGGCTGCAGACCTGGGCGTCCCTGTGCTCTAGGGGGCCCAGGGGAACCCCCCCCCCACCACCACCACCAACCACCTGGCCTCTCCCTGCTCCTGGCACTCGCTCTGGAGTAAAGGTGAGGCCAAGCCCGGGTGCTGTCGGGATCTGGCCAGGTGTTCGTGAGCTCTGAGTGGTGTTGACACACCGGCGCCCTGCTGCCTAGGCCCCCTCCGGGCTTTGGGCTGCCAGCCATAGAGGGTTCCAGCTGGTAAAGCAACACCCCAAGGATCCCATGGCAGTAGTGTTCTAGACTTTACACATAGTGATACCAAACTACTCATGTACCCTTGAGTAAAAAACTGAATCTGAGTGGTAGGATCCTAGCTGGTGGACTTGAATGCTTAAGTTGGGCTTGTCTAAACGTAAGAGTAGAATCACAGAAGGAAAGAGAAAGCCTATTTCTCTGGACTTCAGAAACCTTTCCAAGGCAGGGAATGTGACGCTTTGGGGGCCAGGCTTGTAATAGTTAAGGATAAGGGAAGAGCACTTGGGAATTCGGCAGTGAACAGACAAGTAAAATATATGTAAGATGGAGTCATGTTATTGTGAAGCAAGAAGGTAGGACAGTCTTGAGTTGGCATTTGAAGCAGATGAGGGGACAAGTCATGTGCTTTGGGATATTTGCATTTTAGAGACAGCAGTAAGAACAAAAACAGGCTGGACCTGTGTCTGGCATGTTTGATACACAGGACGGTAACCGGTGAGGTTCAGCTAGAATGAGTGAGGGGAGAAAAGGAAAGGAAGTGAAGGCGAGAAGGTTAAAGTGATAATGGGAGCTAGACTTAAAAGTTAATTCCTGCCTACCCTTTTGTTTCAGATACTCAAGAATAGACATTTCTTTGGCTTTTCTGGGCTCAAAGTCTAGAAAGCCCATCCAAGAACATTCTCTTTAACTCCAGTTGGAGGGCAGAAAAGAATACTATTAATATTCAAGATTAATTAGAGTACAACAAAGATGGTAAGAGAATGGATATGACTTGGGCTCAGTTGGAGTTTTGGCTCAGCTGGTGTTTGTTTTATTCTTTACAGCTATTGGATAAGAAGGGTTGGTCTTCAGAACTTTTCTTTGGTAGTTAACCTGTTTGCAGACTAGAATCATCTGGGGATCTCTTTAACAATCCCAGTGCCCAGGCTGTATCCGGCCATTTAAGCCACAATCTCTGGAGTGGCACCCCAGGCATTAGTGTCTTTTTTTTTTTTTTTTTTTAGACAGAGTCTCGCACTTTTGCCCAGGCTGGAGTGCAGTGGTGCAATCTCAGCTCACAGCAAGCTCCGCCTCCCGGGTTCACGCCATTCTCCTGCCTCAGCCTCCTGAGTAGCTGGGACTACAGGCGCCCGCCACCACGCCCAAGTAATTTTTTTGTATTTTTAGTAGAGATGGGGTTTCACCGTGTTAGCCAGGATGGTCTTGATCCCTTGACCTCATGATCTGCCCGTCTCAGCCTCCCAAAGTGCTGGGCATTAGTGTCTTTTTAAACTTCCTAGATAATTCTATCGTGTAGCCAAGTTTAAGAACAAATACTGTACTTGATTTTTAAGGGCTCCTTGTTTAAGACTGATTTTCATCATGGTCCATGAGGCAAAAAACACCACAACATAAGTATCTGCAATAGTTTATTTTAAAGACTACATTTACAAGTAGAAGCAACGTGTGTTATCTGTGGATAAGGCAGAGCAGGAACTCCAATCCGAGGGTGGGGGAGATCAGTTGGTTCCTTCACAGAAAATAAGCCTGTTGTGTGGGCATCTTGCTTGCCTGTAGGTCTTTGTTCCCAGTTCAGGAGGTTTTTATTCAGTGCTTGCTTCATTTACTGGAAAAGTTCACTGTGCCCACGTGTCAACGCCTTCCCCACAGCTTCCAGCTCAGCAGCAAACTGTAGCGGACAGATTTACTCCCCAGTTGCTACTATAAATAACGCTTTAAAAACAGCATTCCTTTTGAACAATATGTCGTAGGCCCAATTTTTAATACTGCCAAGTTAGAGATCTAACTAGAGAGTTTAGGAAATGTTTGGTATGATTAAACTTTTCCCTTCAGTACACAATTTAATTTACACAGAAGAGCATCAGAGAAATTTATCTCATAGATATGATTGACATGACTGATAGGTTCAAACTAAAATTTTAGTGGTTTGTGGAGTGGCTAGAAAACATGAATTATAAGCAGTTTTTCAGAATTTAAAAATATCTTAGTTTGAACAGAAGATGTAAATAAGCATTGAGACTGTTGGCAAGTTATGTTTATCACAAAGCAACAAGGAAGAAGGCACAGCAGGTCCCTTTGACCCTTGAACTTGTGGTCACTTATAGTATTAAAGTTGGAAATCATGAGGAAGGATACAGAACATAAACTGAGATCTTGAAGACAGGCATGTTGATAAAAGTAGCCCTAAAGCCTTAATATTAGCAACATTGAAGATGGGAAAGACGAGATTGATTTATTTGGGGACTAAGTTTACACATTATATGTCTCTCAATATAAAACAAAAGCTATGGCTTTAGAGTTAAGTAGGCAAAAGAAAAAAAAAAAAAAAGGAGGAAAGACAAAACAAATGTAAGAATAGTTTTTAATCCATGTTCTCACAAGCAGTGCAGAGTGGGCAGGCAGGTACTTAACTACCTTATCCTAATCCTGGATGTGCTCATACAGACTGTCAATTTGGGTCCGAAAGTATTTGGAAAGCTCTCCCCGCTTTGCTTTCAATGTTGGTGTCAAGAGCCCATTTTCAATGGAAAATGGTTCTGGATGAAGAAAAACGGCTTTGACCTGGAAGATGAACACACACACATCCATGCTCATTAGTGATTTGGACTTCTCTGCAGAGCCCGCCGAGTGCTCTGTGAAAAAAGTGAGGTTGATGCAGGGAAAGGGTAAAGGTAATAGTAACACATGCCCATTCCCATAAACATAATTTGAGAAAGAAATGAGTAGGGAGAAGGCAGAATGGATAATAAACAGCAAAAAAAGGACAAATAACTACGAAAGATCATTTTATAGTTAATGGCACAAAATCTATAATCAATTCCTTAGAAATTATATATTTAAACCTCATGAGATAGAAACTTGAAACGAAACTTTCTAATATGATGAGAGGCCAGTATAACATCAGTGGTAGTACACACCTGTTCAAAGGTTTTAAGGCCACTTTCTTTCCCAATTTTCTGCAAGTCTTCTAAAATGGCTTTCCTTACAACCTAAGAATACAAAACATCGCTTAAAGCATGGCTGTTTCAAACAGAGCCTGCAGGGCTAAGCGTGAACCAACTCAGAGTGCCTGGCAAAGCCGTGCAGTATGAAAGCAGGAATATAAAACTGGGCACATTATATGCCCAATATTGAAAGAAAAACTAAGAAGAAAAGGTACATCTAAATGTTAACAGTTTTCCCTGAATAGCATTTTTACTCTTCTTTCCCAGTCTTTTCCCACAATGAACATATTATTGTAAATAGAAAAGAGAGTTTTATTTTTTAAACTCTCCATCCTATCCCCGAGTCTCATAAAACTATTCAGCCTGTTGGGGCTGCAGCCACTTGTGACAGATGCAGGAACTGGTGAGGCATCCTCTCCTCCACGATGGACCCATGGGTGTGCATAAAGCTTTCCTAGGCAAGACTTACTTGGTTTTGGCACAGTTCCTCAAAGGAGCCCTTTACCCCAAGCTTGGCTGCAAATGAGGGAAGTACATCTGGGTCAGGAACCACCACTCCTACTAAGGATGACTATGGAAAGGAAATAAAAGGTGCAAGGGCATGAGAGAAGCCATGTAGGGATTTCCCCAGTAGTTAAATAAAGCAGAATTATGTCGTCGTAATAGTTATTGCCTCAAAACCCTAAATCCAGTACTAATGTTCTTTTGTCACTATATATTTTCAATACACATGGAACTGTAATCCCATTTTCCCACTCGATATCTCATTACAAAGATGTTCTATTCAAATCTGATCCGTCAACATTAAGCTTAAAGCATCTCTGACTTGTCCAGGTCCACTCTCCCTTAACCCCCAAAAGCTACGTTTAAGCGCAGTGTGTATAAAACAGTTTGTTGTTTTGGGATAAGGAGTTCCTTAAAGCTATATTTAAGCACAGTATGTATAAAACAACAGTTTGTTGATGAAACTTTTGTTTGTTGTTTTATACATATTGCAACAGTTTGTTGTTTTATACATACTGTACTTAAACATAGCCTTAAGGAACTCCTAAAGGAATGGGAACTAAGTACAATGTGGAGCTCATTTTTTACTGAATCATTACCTTTTAGTGTAGCCATTCTAAACAATTCTACTGACTTGTGTACAACGTCCATCATAGTTTCAAAATTTTTTTAATTGAAATTGCCTTATTTGAGGTTGGAATGTAACTTTTTTTTTTTTTTTTTTTTTTTTTTTAGTTTTATAAGCTTGGATCTTCTCATTCTGAACCCAACTATACCCATTTCCTGTAGCTACAAGAACCAGCGTGGTTTGTGACTGAAATGGGCTATTGTTAAAATGATGTATTACCCGTAAGCTCTCCCCATGTACAAAAATTTGTAACACTGGTCTGCTCCTGTTGTAGATATTTTCTATCTTCTCTGGCGCAATGTATTCTCCTTGGGCAAGCTTGAAAATGTTCTTTTTACGGTCGATGATCTTCAGAGTTCCATTCTACATGAGACAGATACAAGGATCAGTATTTTTGAGCCACAGAGACGGTATCAGTGGGGAGAGTGGTGAAGTCACAGTCATCTTTCTTCTCTAAAGCTGATTTCTCCCAGAGACTTTTGAGCTGTCTTTCATTTCTCTTTCTTGGCTTTGGGGAAAGGGAAGGGAAGCATCGTGCAGCAAGAACCTGTCTTTACTGTATATCTATGTGGAGAGTCAATGCGCAGCCTCAGAGAAAGTCTCCCGGATCTGCTGGGGTTATGCAAATTGATGCCTCATCCAAGGAAGAAATTGCGCAGCTCTCAATTTCCAATCACTAATTTCCAATTAGTTCATTTTCAGAACTCTCAGCGATAGAGGTGTTGTCTTTTGTTTAGACTTTTGATTTGATATGAATAGTTCTCCCACCGCTTGACTCCCTGTTATGTTTTCCTCCTTGTTAGATCCGGGAGTAAGCTCAAAAAGCTCCACTGTGCTAATCAAGCAAGTCAATTACTGGGCTTGTTAGGACAGCAACAGGGCTGAGAGGACTCCGACCGGCCACCAAAGGTCATTTGCAGCTTCATTTCTCTGAACTAATTGGTCTGAGGAGCTTAGGTCTTTAGGGATTTGAATTGTAGAATTGGGATAAATGGCAAATACAATCCACATGCTAACACCCTAAGTAGGGCGACTAACTAAACCCACTCTGGAACTATCACAAGGCAGACTCAATAAATTAGCCATCAATTCAGCATAACGTTCATTATCTGAAAGTGATTGATAAGGTGCCACCTTCTATAACCCTGGTGTGGGGACATATCTATTGCTTACATCCTAGGCTTATTAGAGTGTTATTTAATCCTGTTACTAGACAGAAACAAATATGTTAGCAAACTACCAAACCCAAATCAATAAAATGCATCGTTAGGACCAGTGTTCTTAAAAGTTACATTGTCAAGCATTCCTTAAATCTCACTTAAATCTTAAATATTGATTGAGCAAGAAGGGAGTTTTAAATTCTAGTTACATTCCCACTTCCCCAGCACATAGTTAAGACAAAACTTTTGAGAGGGGAGATCTTTTGGAAAATCCCATCACTGCCCTTGCAATAATTTCCTTTCTTCCTATAAAAATAGCAATTACTGCTAATTATCATCAAGCTATGCTAAAAATATGTCCCTGTATCTTCCACAGAAAGGGGCTGTCAAGGTCAATGAGAGACAAACACTAGCCTCTGCAAACACTTGATTTAGAAATCCTTCTTCCTTGTTTTGATATGCCTGTGAATTAATAGGGAGGATACTTATCCCAAGACACTCATAAGAGGCAAAAGTTGTGGACCAACAGCGTTATCAAACCAAAATTTTCTGGGTTTTTGTTTTGTTTTGGTAGACACAGGGTCTTGCCATGTTGCTTAGGCTGGTCTCAAACTCCTGGCCTCAAACAATCCTCCCGCCTCAGTCTCCTAAAGTGTTAGGATTATAGGCTTGAGTCGCCACACTTGGCCTCAAACGACAACTTCTGCCTCAAGAAAAGTTAAGGGGCGGGGGAAAAAAGGACAGAATAGTACATCTCCCTACTCCTTTTCTGGAGAAGTCACCTAATTTTTCCTTGGCTGGTAGCAAATCTATTCCATTGCAGGGGACCCATGCCAACTCTTATGTCCAGGTCTACCTGATGTATTAAAGAATCCCACCTTCAGTTTGGGTCTAAAAACAGTGCTAGGATCACTGACTTACTGCTTGCTGGTGGTATATTTGATAAGGAATAAGGCAGGAAGAAAACACTTCAACTGGTCTACATCTTGGTGTCTTCGATAACAGTGTGATCAAAATACCGAAAGTAGTCTCTGGCGGTACTTCTGGTGTGGTAGCTTATACCAGTAATCCCAGAACTTTGGGAGGTCAAGGCAGGAGGATTGCTTGAGGCCAGGAATTTGAGTCCATCCTGGTCAACTCAGCGAGACCGCATCTCTATAAAATTCTAGCTTTGGCAGCTCCTATTCACACATTAAATTACTTTCTCAGAATTTCATATTGTTGGTCCATGGAAGAGCTGCAACTAGAACACAAATCTCCTGACTTCTAGCCTATATTCTTTTTTTTTTTTTTTAACTTTTAAGTTACAAGTTAACCTAGATTCTTTTAATTGTATGTTCTTTTTTTTATTTTTTGTTTTATTTTATTTTATTTTTTGAGACAGAGTCTCTGTCACCCAGGCTGGAGTGCAGTGGCACAATCTTGGCTCACTGCAACCTCTGTCTTCTGGGTTCAAGGGATTCTCCTGCCTCAGCCTCCCAAGTAGGTGGGATTACAAGTGCCCATTTACCAGGCCCGCCTAATTTTTGTATTTTTAGTAGTGACGGGGTTTCGCCATGTTGGCCAGGCTGGTCTTGAACTCCTGACCTCAGGTGATCCACCAACTCAGTCTGTATGTTCTTCTCTGGATAGTATGAGGAAGTCATAAGCCAGGTAGGGTACAAATCTAATCCCCTCCAGCTGCCTCAGCTGATTAACCTGCTTGCATTTCTGCCCCTCTTGCTATAAGCAAATTGTTCTTCCCAGTCCATTAGCACAGACTTCCAGGAGTTCTGACGATATACCCACCGGGAGCCAGCGACCAATGTCTCCTGTGTGAAGCCAGCCATCACTGTCCAGGGCTTCCTGTGTCTTCTCAGGGTCCTTCAGGTATCCTTTGAACACGTTTGTACCCTTGATGCAGATCTGCACAGCAGACATACAAGGTGGTGACAATAGCAAAGGCTGCTCCTCCCAGCGTGGGCAGTTTATGAAACATCTGCTCCCCCTTAAATCATTTGATGGCTTCCACTACACTGTGAAGAGCACCAGATCTTAGTCTCCACTACAGGGGATAGGAAAGTGAAGTTCAGAGTGCTTAATTCTTTGCTAAAGATCTCAAAGGGGCCAAATCCAAGTTTGCTTACAATTATTTGCTCCTTCTGATATAAACCGCCCCACCATGATTGTCTGACCACAGGGCATGACCTACCCACCTCTCCTTCATTATTCACTGAAAAGTAGTTCATGTCAGCCACATCTTCCAGCTTCACATAATTGCAAGTCAGGGGCGCCCCAACGTGACCTAGAACACACCACGCAGAATCAGCTGAGAAACTCTTGCATGGTGATAATTCCAGGCATATTTCTGAGATATTTATGACTTGACTCTAGAAGAGTAAGACTGAAAAATCACCTGGCACCAATGCACACTAGCCAAGGTAGGCAGGCCTGGGCCCAATACTTGAATTTTGCATTTGCCACATTAGTCCAGAGAACTGAGGTTATCTAAACTCCAAAGTCCTAGTTCAGTTAGAGCCTTTCTTCCAACCATGGCACCTCCTGCCCAGCAGATGGAGGACTTACCTGATGTCCAGTCCCCAGGTGATGTAAATGTACAGCCAGCTGTGCATTCTGTTTGACCATAAGCTTCATACACCTGGGAAACCAAAGAAGAGCTTGTAGATTTACTCAAGATAAAGTGTGAGCTGGCCATGTGCTATGGCCAAGACATGAGGAAACCAAGGTCTCTAGGTGTTCGAGACCACTTAGTGTCTTAAAACCTTGAAATTAGAGGGGGCGGTGGCTCACGCCTATAATCCCAGCACTTTGGGAGGCTGAAGCTGGAGGATCACCTGAGGTCAAGAGTTCGAGACCAGCCTGGCCAACATGGTGAAACCCGATATTTACAAAAATACAAAAAAAATTAGCTGGGCATGATGGCAGGTGCCTGTAATCCCAGCTACTCAAGAGGCTGAGGCAGGAGAATCACTTGAACCTGGGAGGAGGAGGTTGCAGTGAGCTGAGATCATGCCATTGCACACCAGCCTGGGCAACAGAGCAAGACTCCATCTCAAAACAAAACAAAACAAAACAAAACAAACAAAAAACCTTGAACTCATACCCAAGCTGCAAAGTATTTACTACCAACACTTTTGGCCATTCAGAAACCAAAAGGGTCTGGAAATAGACCAAAGTATAGAACTTTACATGAAAAAGCATTTTGGCCAGGCATGGTGGCTCACACCTATAATCTCAGCACTTTGGGAGGCCGAGGCGGGAGATTCACCTGAGGTCATGAGTTCTAGGCCAGCCTGACCAACATGGTGAAACCCCATCTCTAGTAAAAATACAAAAATTAGCCGGGCCTGGTGGCATGCACCTGTGATCCCAGCTACTCAGGAGGCCGAGGCAGGAGAATCGCTTGAACCCAGAAGGCAGAGGTTGCGGTGAGCCGAGATTGTGCCATTGCACTCCAGCCTCGGTGACACAGCAAGCAAGACTCCATCTCAAAAAAAAAAAAAAAAGAAAAGAAAAAGAAAGAAAGAAAGGAAAGGAAAGAAAATGCAGCATTTCAAGTAGGTGGGAACATGTAAGTTATTCACTAAGTGATGGTCAACCCAATAGCAATTGAACTTCAACCTGAGCAATGGAGCATCACTGAAGGAACTGAAGAAGGGGAGTAGCATTTTTTAAGGGAAATAGCTCCCATTGTGATATAAAACAAGAGTTGGCAAACTTTATCTGTACAGGCCAAGATAGTAAATATTTTCTGCTTTGTGAGCCATCTGGTATCTGACTCAAAACTTGACTCTGCCAACATAGCACGAAAGCAGCCACAGTCCATATGTAAATGGATGGACATAGCTGTATTTCAGTAATATTTTAAAAATAAAAACCGGCTGCAGACTAGTTTTAGCCTGTGCTGCAATTTGCCAAACCCTGGTATAGAAGATAATCTTGATTGGAGAGAGGCTGGGGGCAGGAAACAAGTTCACAGGCTGCTGCAAAGGAGGGTGTGGCCTGTGATAGGCAGAATTGGGAGACAGAGGAAGGCTTAAAGAAGACATTTCTGGGAGGGGGTTAGCAACAGAACCTGCCGATCTATTGGTTTTAGGGGCTTAAGGAAAGGACAATATTAAAAATGGCTACGAGGATACTGATTTGAAAGACTACAGGGCCTCAGGCCTTGGCATCAATCTGGAGTCTCTTTTGATTGTGGTTATACAGATAGGGGACTCATGAGGAAAAGTCTGTGCCTGTTTTGTTCATGCTCTGCATGGCTGGTTGAATGAATAAACTATCCATCTGGGTAAAAATTGAGACAATGTGCATGACCAAGCACTTGCACAAATTTCAGGTGGAACTGAGACTTACATGGAAAAAATGGAAAATGGTAAGTTTGCCAGAAAGTAAGGGTGAAATAGTCTTACAAAGTATCAGGGGTTAGGAAGTCCTGTCTAAGCAATTTAAAACCTACAAATATAAAAGATTATTTAATTTGACTATAAAAACATTGGAAATTTTTATATGGCAAAACACAGGGCAAAAATGATGAGACTAGGAAAAATCTTTCCAATACGACAAAAGTTAATATTACAGGTTGACTATTCTAATCCAAATGTTTGAAATCCAAAATGTTCCAAAATCCAAAACCTTTTGAGTGCCGACATGATGTTCAAAGGAAATGCTTTTTGGAGCACTTCAGATTTTGGATTTTCAGATTCAGAATGCTCAACTGTTTTATAATGCAAATATTCCAAAATTGGGAAAAAAATGCAAAATTCAAAACACTTTTAGTCCCAAGCATTTCAAATAGGGAGATACTCAACCTGTATTACTCTGTGAAGAACTCTTAGAAATATAAAAAAGGACCAAATTATCTTTTGCCTGTTTTTCTATAAAGAAGTAATAGAATAATTCATGGATGAAATACACATGTCAGTAAGCAATAGAAAGATGCTTGGTATAAATAAAAGAAACAAAACTTAATAAGATTTTTCATTTATCTGATTAGCTAATATCTAAATGACTGATAAAGTCTGTCACTGGCAAGAGCGTGGGCAAATAAGGCCTGATGTACTTGCAGAAATGTGTAACAAACATCTTTCTGGAAGAAAATTTGATAATATACACTATTACACACACACACACACACACAGAGACATACACTTTTAACACAGTAATCCCTTGCGTGGATTTATTCTAGATTAATGATTAATTGATTATAACAATGAAAAATATCATAAGCAACTCAAGTGTCCATTAACAGATTAGTTATTTGAGTACAGCTGACCCTTCCTTGCACAACACAGGTTTGTACGGCACAGCTCCACCGATAGGTGGATTTTCTTCTGTCTGTGCTGCTCCTGAGATAGCAAGACCAACCCCTCCTCTTCTTCCTCCTCAGCCTACTCAACACGAAGACAGTGAGGATGAAAACCTTTATAATGATCCATTTCCACTTAATGAATAGTAAATATGTTTTCTCGTCCTTATGATTTTTTAAATAACATTTTCTTTTTTCTAACTTCCTTTATGGTAAGAATACGGTATATAATACATATACAAAATATATGTTGATTAATTATATTATTGGTAAGGCTTCTAGTCAATAATAGTCTACTAGTAGTTAAGTTTTTGGGGAGTCAATTTTTTTGTTTGGTTTGGTTTTGTTTTTTTGAGACGGAGTCTTGCTCTGTCGTCCAAGCTGGAGTGCAGTGGCGCGATCTCTGCTCACTGTACGGTCCACCTCCCGGGTTCACGCCATTCTCCCACCTCAGCCTCCTGAGTGGCTGGGACTACAGTGGCCCTCCACCACGCCTGACTAATTTTTTTGTATTTTTAGTAGAGACAGGATTTCACCGTGTTAGCCAAGATGGTCTCTATCTCCTGACCTCGTGATCTGCCTGCCTTGGCCTCCCAAAGTGCTGGGATTACAGGCACCAGCCACCGCGCCTGGCCGGGGAGTCAAGTATTATACATGAATTTTTGACTGCGTGGGGGTAGGCAATCCTAACTCTTGCATTGTTCAAGGGTCAACTACATTCAATAAATTATTGAGAAATCATTAAAATGATGCTGAGCTTTATTTGACAAGGAGCAATGTTAACAAGTGTTTTAGAGCACTAGTTTTATTTATGTGAAGGTTTCTACACAGATGCCTGAAGAGATGATGAGAAGAATATTTTCTCTGGATTTTGAGAATTTAGGTGACTTTCATTTTGGTATCTTTTAGTTGTTTTCATTGTTATTTAAACAGTGAGCTTGTTTGTGCAAAAGTAAACTGGCCTATTTTCAAAGAAGGTGCTTGGCTTACCTGACATCCCATTGCTGCCCGGAAGAATGTCATGACTGGAGCGGAGATGGGGGCAGCTCCAGTGACGATTATGCGAACCCTTCCGCCCAGGCTGGCCTGTTCAGTGGAAACAAAAGACATACTAAAACCTATTCTCTTGGCTTCAACATCCTCTACTGTAGAGTGGGTATAATAGCCTGTCCAGCGTTGTTATGAGAATTAAACTGATATCAATTCTCACGTTAATTTACAAAGCACTTAGAATACAGTCTGGATTGTAGAAAAGCACTTAAAATGTTAGCTATTATTGTCATCGCTATCTATAGCTGGGACCAGAAGCCATATATTTCTCAAATAATTTGTATTCTTTAGCCCCTCAAATTGCTTATAATCTCAACAGACCACCAAAGAAAATAAGAGAGAGTGCTAGAACTTAAATAAAAGATTTTTCTTTTCTTTTCTTTTTTTTTTGAGATAGAGTCTGGCCCTACTGCCCAGGCTGGAGTGAAGTGGTGCCATCTCAGCTCACTGCAACCTCTACCTCCTGGGTTCAAGCGATTCTCCTGCCTCAGCCTCCCATGTAGCTGGGATTACAGGCACCCACCACCACACCCAGCTAATTTTTCTATTGTCAGTAGAGAGCGGGTTTCACCATGGTGGTCAGGCTGGTCTTGAACGCCTGACCTCAGGTGACCTGCCCATCTAGGCCTCCCAAAGTGCTGGGATTATAGGTGTGAGCCACCACACTCAGCCTGCTTCTTTTTTTTTTTTTTTAAACCTACTCCCTTTAGTAGTAAAGTAGTACAAGAAAGATCTCAAAAAGCAGTGGACAAAAAGTGTGAAAGGATCTCTAGCTAAAGTGACGCTCAAGCAACAGAAGAAAAGCAAGGTCTGTGGAGTCAGAAGGCAGCCCAGGTATTTGCCTGCTTCAGTCCGGGACCTGTCCAACCTACCTGGATCTTTGCAAAGATGAGCTTATCCCAAAAACTGTCACGCCTGATGATACCCTTTTGAAGCTCCTTGAATTTACTGGCAACAGCCAAGTTCAACAAGAACTTCTTCAAGGGTGTCTTGGCTTCATTTTGTACCTGCAGAGTGATAGCTCCTTTTAGTTGGAAACCTATTGGAGATACTCATCAAGGCCATTAGTCAGCAAGAAACAGTGTGTTCTAGCTTCATAAGGAAGTGGTCTCACAGTCTCACACTCATGAACTCGATTGCGAATAATGATGAGCCCAGAGAATTATGGCCATGCTCAGAAAGAAGTGAACTTAATGCAAAGCTCCAGTCCTCCCCTTTACTGCCCCAATTTTTAGTCCTTGGGAAACAACTTGACAACTGAGATAAAGAGGGACTGCCTACAAAGTCACCTGGGGGGTACTAGATTTAAAACAAACAAAAAAACAGCAGCTCAATGGGCACCACCTCTAGGGCTTTTCATTTAGTAGGTCAAAGGGCAGCCTAGGAATCTGCTTTTTTTTTTTTTTTTTTGAGATGGAGTCTCACTCTGTCACCCAGGCTGGAGTGCAGTGGCGTGATCTCGGCTCACTGCAAGCTCCGCCTCCTGAGTTCATGCCATTCTCCTGCCTCAGCCTCCTGAGTAGCTGGAACTACAGGCACTGGCCACCATGCCCAGCTAACTTTTTTTTTTTTTTTTTTTTGTATTTTTAGTAGAGATGGGGTTTCACCGTGTTAGCCAGGATCGTCTCGATCTCCTGACCTCGTGATCCGCCCGTCTCGGCCTCCCAAAGTGCTGGGATTACAGGCTTGAGCCACCGCACCCGGCCGGACTTAATTCTTCCTACTAAAATTATTTCTTCCCATTGGGCTTAATTCTGACACCATTTTTCCAGCTCACATGATTTCCCTGGTCTCCCTGACTGTGGCCTCACTGTGACTGTATGTTCCATCAACCACACTCCTGCCAAAGGACAGCTTCCCCAAGTACAGCTCAAAGTGACCCCTTATTTCCAAAATTTAGTCCTGAACTCTGTAGCTGGCTTTCAAGATTCCACCCTACTGGAAGTCAGATTCAAGGCAATTGAAGTCTTTTTTCTTGTTCAAAATTTGGAGAATCCCTCTCCGTCCATCTTCCATGTTTACACCCCCATTTTTGGGCCTCCAGCCAAGCAGGGGTGATAATTTTTATCTTCTAATGTAAATTGGGCTCTAGGACATAAGCATCTTCTTATGCCTATAACATTATCATTGTACCAATATGTCATAATCTCTCTCCAAGATCCATGCTCAAATGCTTCCTGCATCATGTCATTCTTGAAACCTCCCTCATCTAAAAGAGATTTATCTTTCTTCAACATTCACAAGACTCACCCTCCCTCAACAAGTCACTGATAAAGAGTTAGTATTAGAGACCTGTGCTAATAAAGTCCTTCATTTTAAAAATACATTCAGGAAGTGAACTGTGTATTAGGTATTAACTACACAATAACTATCTCTGAAAAATAAAAAAAGTACAACAACAACATATGAACAAAAACCATAATAACAACCAAATCTAATAATTGCATAGCATGGTAAGAAACTGTTGGAATTGTTATCAGTTCTGCTAGAACACCGCCTGCCCTGTCACCGGAGCCCATTTAGCATCTGCTGAGAGTCCTAATAGTGAAAGGAAGTGTTAAAATCTCGGAGGTGGTTGGGGAGGTGGGGGAGGGTTCCAAAGCATGTGAAGAATGGCCATGTATTACTTCCTCATGGATCCCAGCCTGAGGAATCATCACATACTATATTGCCTGGGTTCAAATAGCTTTGACAGCTCCTTGAAGCAATCTGACAATCTAACAATTGGGTGAGAAATATACAAGATGAGGTTGAGACAACTTGTGCCAGAAACCAAGGAAGCAATCAGAGGCTACAGGGGTATTGTCAAAAGGTCACCCGAGCAACTTGATGAGGGTTTCCAACTGCCAAGATGGGGCAATAAGAAGATCAAGAAGAAAGACTAACAGTTTGGGAGGCTGAGGTAGGTGGATCACTTGAAGTCAGGAGTTCGAGACCAGCCTGGCCAACATGGTGAAACCCCCTCTCTACTAAAAAATATTTTAAAAATGAGATGGGTGTAGTGGTGCACGTCTATAGTCCCAGCTCTCAGGAGGCTGAGGCAAGAGAATCACTTGAACCCAGGAGGCGGAGCTTGCAGTGAGCCGAGATCGTGCCATTGCACTCCAATCTGGGTGACAGAGTGGGACTCTGTCTCAAAAAAAAAAAAAAAAAAAAAAGAATGACTGAAATTTAAAAAACAAATCTGAAAATTATGAATTCCTAAAAATACACAGAGAAAATCTCATTGGCTACTTTTGAAGATTGCTGAGACACAAATCCATTTTTCTGAAGATTGATAAATAAAAATAATCAAATATTCGCCAGGTTTTATGGAAGAATCTCAGCTAATGAATGCAAGAGGAAGACAGAATTACAGGAATCACCATTCTGTAATTTCTAATGAAAAATAGAGCAGTGCTAGTCATCGGCATGACTCGCTAACATGACTACTGAAACAAGACTACTGAAAGCTTGATTCTGCCTTACCCCTTTTGAATGTGACTCTGGGCAGGTTATTTAACCTCCGAGGCTCATTTTCCTCGTCATAAGTTAGAAATAATAGGTGTAAGTATGATTTACTATGATTTTGTGAGGATTCAATGAGAGGATGCCTCTGAAATGTGTATCATGAGGCCTGGCACTTCAGCAAGGGAACAGCTTCCCCAGATGTCTGCTGAACCCTGAGGGGCTCCATAAGTCTCTGAGTCAAGCTCTTTCTTCAGATCAGGTCCAAGTCATCTTGCCCAAGAAAAAGGGGACTGTACTTATTTATTTTTCATTTTTAAATTTTATTTTTATTTATTTTTTGAGATGGAGTCTTGCTCTGTTGCCCAGGCTGAAGTGCAGTGGCGCGATCTTGGCTCACTGCAACCTCCGCCTCACGGCTTCAAGCAATTCTCCTGCCTCAGCCTCCCGAGTAGCTGGGATCACAGGCACTCACCACCACGTCCAGCTAATTTTTGTATTTTTAGTACAGATGGGGTTTCACCATGTTGGCCAGGTTGGTCTCGAACTCCTGACCCCAGGTAATCTGCCTGCCTTGGCCTCCCAAAGTGCTGAGATCACAGAAGTGAGCCACTGTACCTGGCAGGGATTGTATTTATAATGGTTTTTCATAGCTTGACCTGTAAACATGGCTTTACGTAGATATTTGTAGAGGGTGGAGGTAGAGGTGGAGTAAATCTCATAGTAGTACAGAGTTCCTTCATGCAGGCCGAAGTCACAGAGTCCCTTCAGCGGAAAGTTAGTACCTTATCGTAGATCCTGTTAAGGACTCGAGGCACCGTGGGAAACAATGTGGGCTTCAAAGTATTCATGTCATCAGCCAGCAACCGAATATTCCCTTGGAAGAATCCAACTCTGGCTCCACAGCAGTACGCAACAGTCTGAAAACAAAACCAAATTATAGAGCTTAGAGGCAAACAACCCCTTTAGTGGGGACCTGTCTTGGAAGGAATTTGGGAAGTGGGCTAAGGCACACAGACACTTTCCTTACACAGCACCTCCCCGCCAATTCAGGACTCTGAGAGCCTTCCCCCCAAAAAGGATGAATATTTATCTCTGCTGTGGTGGCATGACAGATGAGACAGATATTGAGACTTTGTGGACCCCCAGACTCCACCACAGGTCTGTGTGACAGTCTCTAAGACAATCATCCTTTGTAAACGCAATTCATTATGTGGCACTAAGAAAGCACTGCCAATTAAAGCAGAACCTGCCTTCAATCGTAAGACCAGCCCAATTTCATAAATTACATTAAAATATTTTTTAAGGTTTCTTAGAATCAATTTTTTATGAATCAGATACATTACTTTAGCCCAAAGAACTGAATCTTGCATTTTGGCATTTTAGGCATCAACCATGAGCTGGCTGAAGAGGCATTTGGGGGTAGCGAGGAGCAGAGAGAGAACTTTCCAACCACACTACCTGTGTTTTTGAAAGACTGACACGGCTGTCGGTTCTCAAATCAGCCTCAAAATAGCCTGAAAAGCCTGGAGTACACTCACAGAAGAGTAGACCTCCTCCAGTGCACACAATGCTGACAGCACCACCTTACACACTCAGGTGTGGTGCAAAAACTCTCACGGGGGACATCTCATACCTTATGTGGATCAAATGCTCCTTCCCTGATCCTCTGTGGGGAACTTCCTTTTCTCTAATCCTAGATCTTTTCAAAAATTCTAACCAAAATAAAATTTAAAAAGAAGACAACGTCTTGTGTCAGCTCAGAATTAAGGGCAGATAGTAAGCTCCTAGCTGTGATGTCACTAGACTCACACACCCCATGAAGGCAGAAGCATGTACTATCCTCCCGGACACATGCAGACTTAGCAGAGGAAGGCTCTGCAGGAAATGAAGGGTCATACCACGATTAGAGCTCCCGTGAGCCAACTCCTTGCCTGCACCTCTCACACCAGAGAGAGGACAGTAAATACTGTGCAGCTGCCTTTGGAATAAACATATGATAGCAAGTCAGGACCCCCTTGCCATATACTGCTAGGAACATAGAACACTCACCTGTACAACCCTCTCAAACATATGAGCCAGAGGGAGGTAGGATATGGTCACATCGTCGGGAGTGGGCTCAAAAGTATGCTATGTAGGCGAGGGAAGCAAGAGAAGGCAACATGAGATTCATGGCAACTTTCATCTCCAATGGAGTTTTTAAAACTACCTCCTCCCAGGACTACCACAGACAGCTGTATAGGTGGTACACTGTGTAGATCTGAGATGCCTTGAACTGCATATAGTGTAGAAATTTACAGTGATCCTAAAAGACCAAGGCTTGAAAATGTACAGTCCTGTAGACAAAGAACACACTGGTGTTTGTCCACACTCAGGCCTTTAACGTGTGTGTGTGTGTGTGTGTGTGTGTATGTGTGTCTGCCTGCTCTAACTTCAAAAATAAAAATCTTATGACAGATTCACGTTTTAATGAGAGCCTCTTTTTCAATTGACCACTGACCTCCACACATTTGAGAAAGGCAGAAGCATTTGAAACAATATTTTGATGGGTTATCATGGCTCCTTTGGGGTCACCTGTAGGAAATAAGAGGTGGAGAGAAAGATACTTTATGTAACTAATAGGTAGCCTTTGGCCTTGAAAGAAACTAGATTCAATTGGTTTTATTCCAGAAGGCCAAGAGCATTTCCTGTCACTGTGTCTTTTTGTGGATGGTATATGCCTCTGTTTAGAATAATGAATTCCCCCGGAGATTCTACTGCTGAATGCATCATTGGCCTTCTACTACTACACGGAGCACAGCCGTGATTTCAGATAGATGCACAGCTGCAAAGAAAAATTCAAGTTAACCCTCCTTCTCCCTCCACCCCACATCTTGTGCTATTTATATGTTTGGAATTCCAGATCTACCAATATTATCTAGTAATATGGTTATAAACACTATAAACTGGGCACACTAGAATGAATATAACTGTAGACCATGATGGACCACATTAAAAACTATTAAGCATTCTAACAGATGGGTGGATGTAGGGTGGGGTTGAAGCCCTCTATGGAAAACTATCACTGAGTTATCTTGATTGAATGAAACCATCCCAGTGGTGTCAAATCAAGAGAGTGGTGGGTTGGTGGGGGCAGAGGAAAGGACTTTCTGATGTCATCTTTAAGACCCCTGAAATCTATTGAATGTAAACAGCTCCCAGTATACCAAATGAAGTTTATTTACTTATGTTTATATTTTTCCATTTGGGAATTCACACTTAGAAGCCTTAGGCTGTGAGCCCCTAAGGATAGGGCTCATTAGACGGAATATTTACCAGCCTACCAGAGGCCAAGAATTGAAATCATGTTCTTGGCTGACCAGGGGTCTAAGGTTCAGCTTCATGGGCACTGACCTGTGGTCCCACTGGTGAAGCAGATGATGCTAAGGTCTTCTGGGCTAGGAGGCTGGAGGAGGAAGCACAAGGGCTTATTCTACCATGAACTTTGAGAGTTGACAATGGCAAGGCTCAAATTCAGGCAGAAGAAAACTTACCACAGGTTTTCTGAAGTGCTCTTTGCCTAGGTTCTATACGAACAGAAAACCAAGAAAGAAAGACATCAGTTGAGATGGACAGACTGTGATAAATGTGGCCCTCTCCCTCCCTTTCCCATGAGAACATCTCTATGGGAATATAAGCAAAATTCCAACCTGGATTAGGACCAGAAGCCAACATTCAGGAACAATGGAAGTCCCAGGGAAGAGCATAAGATTTCTCTAGAAAATCATCTACCTACAGAGGGTAGATTGCATGTTCAAACTTCCCATTGTACTCTTAAGTTTCAATCATCTAGCGCCATAACTAAATCTTTTTTGAAAGAAAGGAATAGCTAACATTTTCAGAGCTTATTACATACACATCACTTTCCTGATAAATTTACATATATGAATTAATCTAACTCTTTACAAGACCTCTGTGAGGTAGGGATTATTTTTATCACCATTTCATGGACCGAGGAAAGAGAGATGAGATTGCCCAAGGTTGCCTAACAGATGTGGAGCTGGCATGTGAACCCAAGCAGCCCGGCTCCAGGAGCCACCTCCTTTAACTATTACTGAACTCCTATTTATATATTATCCACTTAGAAGTCCATGCAGCCGGCCACAGAACTTTGTCCTCTCCTGGCATGAGTTTCAAAGTTGTCTTGTGGAAATTATTCTCAGAGCTTCACATCATGAGTCTAATTTACTCCTCACATGCCACCCCTGGAGAACAAGAACCCTGTCCTCTTGTGAAGGTATCTTGCAAGTTGCCTAAGGTGTTGGGCCAGCATTGGAGCCGCAAGATAAATTTCAGATCCATACCTCAGCATCATATAGGGATAAGATCTCAATTCCACTCTTCTCCCCTCTTTGCTTCAGGTCATCATCAAAGGGGTCCATAAGGATGACCACCTTCAGGCTCGGTGTGAAGCCTTTCTCTACATTCTCTATCAGCACCGATGCCTTTTGGGGTGTGTCACAGATCACCATGGCAATATCAGCTGAAAGCCAAAATAGAACCAGAGATCACTCCCCCTCTCTGCTAAGTACCTAATTGCCTTGCAAGAAGGAAGAGGTTTGAAAAGTTTTCAAAGCTGACAGGTGTCGAAAGGAGATTACACCTGCAAATCAGATTTATAATGTACAACCTGAAATACTCCATTGATGATAAATGAACTTAACTGAAACAGAAACACGTCATGTTCTTGAACTATGACAGCAGATTTTACAGTTTCTAGAGGAACCACAAAATTCCTTCTGTTTAAGAATTCATTCAGATAACCTGAACAGGTTACTGAGGTGTGGTTCTATCAATGTGTTTTATTTTGAGGAGGATAGTAGGGAATACAGGAAACAGGAGGGGAGAAATAGGATTTTTAGCTGACAAGTATTTTACAATTCTAAATTTTAGCATTTGTTTTGATATATGTTTACATAAAGCTTCAAATGATGTTTACTGTGCAAATGGACCTACTCACTTAATCTACTAGTCCCACGACAGAAGGTAACATGTTGGATATGTGAAAGTGCTGTTACTTGTCCATCAAATTTGGACTTGTTTCTCTAGCAATGACAATTATTTTCTGCAGACTCACCATGGACATTGGTACATGCTGGTTAACTGTACGGACTTGGATTTACAAAGGTAGGAAATTAAATCTGTAGCTTTACTGTGATTTAGTCAATTAAGTTCATTGTCTGGGCTTTTATCTAGTGTGTTCAGAGTAAGTAGTCTTGTCTCTATATCATCATACCATGTCACCTTGAAGCATGTCATTGAAACTTCTATCTTTGTGTATCTCTGCTTCATGGGCTTTTTGTAGCTTTCCTGAAAATTATATCCTAAGTACTACAAAACTAGAAAGACTTGAACATTTTCTGACCACAGCATGTCAAGTTTGCTTAAACAAACAAATAAACAAAACAGCAGAAATTGAAGAAATACTCAGCATTGAGGAAGAATCAAGTTGTAATGTAACAGCAAAATTTTACCCTTGTTGACAATATATACGATGGCTTCTGGTCCCAAGGTGTCATAGAGAGGTACAGCTACCATGGAGTACGTGTAACAAGCCAATTCAGAGATGATCCACTGTACAGAGAGAAGTTCAAGTAAGGACTGGAGGGCACATTGAAGAGTACTAGTTCAGTCATTCAGCCAACAAATGCTATCTGGTTTTCTGTCTTGTTTTGTTTTGCTTTTGTTTTTGTTTTTGTTTTTGTTTTTGAGACAGTGCCTCGCTCTGCTGCCCAGGCTGGAGTGCAGTGGTGTGATCATAGCTCACTGCAGCCTCAACTTTCGAGGATCAAGCGGTTCTCCCACCTCAGCCTCCTGAATAGCTGGAACTATAGGCACACATCACTATGTCCAGATAATTTTCGTATTTTTTGTAGAGACAGGATTTCACCATGTTTCCCAGTCTGGCATAAAACTCCTAGCTCAACCTATCTGCCTGCCTGGGCCTCCCAAAGTGCTGGGACTACTTATTTGTTGACTTTAATGTAAAAAAAAAAAAAAAAAAAAAAAATCTCTTTGGGGCCATAGGGACAGTTGCAAACACTGCTATAAAGTACAATTAAATAAGGGAGATAAGGAAGGCACAGAGACAACTGCAATACAAAAGTAGACCAGAATACAAAGGCAGAGTGTGATAAGTTCCATCCATAAGAGGTATGGAAGGCATTAGGAGCCTTAGGGTGTCAGAGATCACTTTCAACGGTGAGGCAAAGCAATTTGGGACTGCTTGTGGGAAAGAGATGAAAACTGGGCAGGGCTTTAGAGGACTAGTAGGATTTGGTTATGGATGGAGAGGTAGATTAAAAGAAGGAAGTGAATGAACAAAGAATAGTGGTATGGTTTGGCTGCGTCCCCATCCAAATCTCATCTTGAATTGTAGTTCCCATAATCCCCACGTGTTTTGGGAGGGACCTGGTGGGAGGTAATTGAATCATGGGGGTGGTTACCCTCATACAGTTCGATATGGTTTAGCTGCATACCCATTCAAATCTCAACTTGAGGCCGGGTGCAGTGGCTCATGCCTGTAATCCCAGCACTTTGGGAGGCTGAGGTGGGCAGATCACGAGGTCAAGAGATTGAGACCATCCTGGCCAACATGGTGAAACCCCATCTCTACTAAAAATACAAAAATTAGCTGGGCGTGGTGGCATGCACCTGTAATCCCAGCTACTTGGGAGGCTGAGGCAGGAGAATTGCTTGAACCTGGGAGGTGGAGGTTGCAGTGAGCTGAGATGGCACCACTGTACTCCAGCCTGGCGACAGAGTGAGACTCCATCTCAAAAAAAAAAAAAAAAAAAGATCTCTACTTGAATTATATCTCCCAGAATTCCCACGTGTTGTGGGAGGAACCCAGGGGGAGGTAATTGAATCATGGGTGCCAGTCTTTCCTGTGCTATTCTCATGATAGTGAATAAGTCTCGCGAAATCTCATGGGTTTATCAGGGGTTTCCACTTTTGCTTCTTCCTCATTTTCTCTTGCTGCTGTGATGTAAGAAGTGCCTTTTGCCTCCTGCCATGATTCTGAGGCCTCCCCAGCCATGTGGAACTGTAAGTCCAATTAAACCTCCTTTTCTTCCCAGTCTTAGGTATGTCTTTATCAGCAGAATAAAAACAGACTAATATATTGTTCTCGTAACAGTGAGTTCTCATGAGATCTGATTTCATAAGGAGCGTTCCACCCCCTTTGCTCTTATTCTTTTCTTTCCTGCCACCATATGAAGAAGGACATGTTTGCTCCCCCTTCTACCATGATTGTAAGTTTCTTGAAGCCTCCCCAGCACTGCAGAACTGTGAGTCAATTAAACCCCTTTCCTTTATAAATTACCCAGTCTCAGGTATTTCTTCGTAACAGTGTGATAACGAACTAATACAGATAGCATGACATCATTGTGTGGGTACACATTAGCAAGTGTGAAGACTACAGGAAATAAAACTGGAAAGGTAGGTAGGAATCTGCTAGTGATGGGCCTTAAATGTCAATGTAGATGTTATGGACTGAATCCTGTCTCCCTGTCTCTCCTCCTCTGGCCCAACCCAAATTCATGTTGAAACCCTAATCCCCAATGTGACAGTATATGAGATAGGGCTTTTAGAGAAGTAATTAAGGTTAAACGAACTTATAAGGGTGGGGTCCCAATCCCTTCCTTCTATGAAGAAGAAGGGTCATGAGGGATACATGTGCACAGAGAAAAGGCCGTGTGAAGACAAAATGAAAAGGTGGCTGTCTACAAGTCAAGGAGAGAGGCCTCAGGAGAAGCTAAACCTGCTGACACTCTGATCTTGGATTCCTAGACTCCAGAACTGTGAGAAAATAAATTTCTGTTGTGTAAGCCACATGGTCTGTGTATTGGATTATGGCAGTCCTAACAGACTATACAGTTGTTCCTTGAACACATGGGTTTGAACTGTGAGGGTCTGCTTGTGGATTTTTTTTTCCAATAAAAGTTACATTGAGTGTGCCTATATTTCCTGCCTCCCTTTCTACTTCCTCTACCTCTTCCACCTCTGCCAGGTCTGAGACAGCAAGATCAACCTCTCTTCTCCCTCCTCCTCAACCTACTCAAGGTAAAGATGACTCAGATGAAAACCTTTATAATGATCCATTTCCACCTGATGAATAGTACATACATTTTCCCTTCCTTATCATTTTCATTTCTCTAGCTTACTGCATTGTAAGAAAGCAGTATACAATACATATAACATACAAAAATATGTGTTAGTCAACTGTCTACATTATCAGCAAGGAAGGCTATTAGTAGTTAAGTTTCAGGGGAGTTATCGGTGGATCTTTTTACTGAATAGGCGGTGGTCCTAACCCCCATGTTGTTCAAGGATTAACTGTATCAGATTAGGTGTTAAGTTCCTAAACTAGAGTCAAGGGAACCTTTTTCTACTGAGGCTGACTGTGACAAGAATAGAGTTTGTAGATTCACCTAAAATTATAGGTGAATATTTTTATGTTTGTATTAGCATTAGAACTGGGACTTGCAGTTTGTAAACTTGCAATAAGATCCACACAGAACTTAACTCCCCCAAAACTTAACTACTGATGGCTTCTGTTGACTGGAAGCCTTGCTGATAACACAGACAGTTAATTAACACAGATTTTGTATGTTATATGTATCATATGCTGCACTTCTAGGGAGCCTTTGAAGCATGAAAAGACTTCCCCAGAGGGATAATGCGCCTAATGACTTAATTGAAACTTGGAGATAAGCTTGATTCTGTCATCTTACCATCAAAATCTGCTTCCAGCTCACTGTGGAAAGACGTCTACGGCCAGACTCAGTAGCAATGAATGGCTGAATTTACTGGTTCAAGTACAAATTGCAAGTTTCAGTTCTAATACTAGTACATACTTTCCACAATATCTTCAAGATCTTATTTGGCGGTCCCTCCTAGTTTCCTTATTTTCCTCATGTAACAATCAGACCAACTTCAAATGACTCATGATAGACTGGGAAACAAGAGAAGTCCGAACACCTAGGTGACAGTGCTAGACACTTAACCAGAAATTAAGTAGGTTCTGAGTTGTAACTCTTTCAAGCAGAATAAGCGTTAGAAAATTTTAACAATAGCTTTGGTAAAGCATTAACGAGTGTTGGCGTGCTGGATGGGGAATCGCATTTGAAGTTTTTAAACTTAACCCTGACTCATTTCCTTTAGTTAGCTTCAACATAGTTACCTCTGGCCTATTCTGAGCAAAGATGCCGACAAATTGGTCCGGTGACGATTTATATCCTTTATGCAAGAAACAGGAACCCAGGTACTCCGCTCTATCAGACACCTACAAAAAAGAGAAATGGGGTGAGAGAGAGAGGGAGAAGAGGTCAAGACTCAAAACTGACCAATACGGTATCCTGTAGTTCAGAATACTATGTTAGAAAGAATCTGTCTAAAACCATGGACTCAACTTACCTGTTTGTAGGATAGCCATCTGTAGGGCTGGTTTGGTTTCCTATATCCCAAGCAGGGCCCATTGTCTAAAAACATAATATTAAAAGAAAATCAACTCCAGTTGCAAATTCTCTGGACCAAGGAAGTTAAAAGGAGATTAAGAAGGGGCAAGACACAAAGGATAAGTCCAACGAGGATTTGAGCTTCTCTGATATGATCAGGAAATTCAAAGTCAGAAAGCACTGAGTTCTCAAAGATGAAGAGTCCTATAAATTATACTTGAAACATTTAGGAAATGCTACATAAAACAGGAGCGGTTCAGTGTTGAATATGTAACCTGCATGATAATGTAGACATTCAGAGAAAACCATCCATATGGGGTTAGCCCACAAAACGTGACCAAGTAAAAGCCTACAAGTAAACACAAACAGCCTATATTGAACAATCTCGGATTGAATTTCCCTACAATAAAAACTATGCTCATAAAAATAAAAAAAATAAAATATGAATCATCAATCTCATCATCCAAATACCATTATTAGCACTGATATGTTATTCTATGGCCCTTTTGCATAGTTTTACAGTTATGTTCATTCCCCATGTATAGAATGAATATAATACTTTGATATCTTGCTTCCTCTCCCAATCTGACATAAGTATTTTCATGTCATTATTTCTTCTCTGTAGTGGTTTCAATGGCCAGTCGATGAAGGGTTCTATTGTAGTTGACTTTATTTCATTGTGGGTATTTAGATTGTTTTCAAGTTTGACACCTTAAATTACACTAAGTATTTTCAAATTGATCCTTTTAAATTTAGAACATTTCCTTAGAATAGAGCTCCTAAAATGTAATAAGGGAAGGGAATGGGGGCTCAGAACAGTTAGGTTTTTGATACCTAGACCACACTGCTTACTTGAGCAGATGTGACAATTCACTTTTCTCCTATCATATCAAGTTTTAACATACTCTCAGAGACCGCTAAATAGTGTCTTTAAAAATTATCTTCAAGGCTGGGCACGGTGGCCCATGCCTGTAATCCCAGCACTTTGGGAGGCCAAGGCGGGCAGATCACCTGAGGTTGGAAGTTTGAGACCAGCCTGACCAACATGGAAAACGCTGTCTCTACTAAAAATACAAAATTAGCTGGGCGCGGTGGCACATGCCTGTAATCCCAGCTACTGGGAAGGCTGAGGCAGGAGAATCGTTTCAACCTGGGAGGCAGAGGTTGCGATGAGCTGAGATCTCACCGTCGCATTCCAGCCTGGGCAACAAAAGCGAAACTCGGTCTCAAAACAAAACAAAACAAAACAAAACTATTTTCAGGTTTGATAGGTTTGAAAGGTTATTACTGTAGTCTAAGTTTCTTTAACAGCTAGTAAAGTGGCACCTTTTTCCTTGTTAGGTTTTATTTACTCTCATGACTTATTTGTTCATATACTTTGCCCATTTGTATGAGAGTATCTTCTAAGATATCAAGGCTTGTAAAAAACATGGAGACACACACGCAGGTGTGCACATACTCATGCATTTGTCTTCAGTATTTTTTCAATTTACACCTTGCATTTGACAATAAAAGAATTAAACTTCTGAACATCTTAACTACTCAGCCTTTCTTAAAATAAGTTTGGGAACATCCATTTACAAGAATAAATGGCATCTCAGTTTTTAAAGCTAACTCAAGGAAGTAATGGTATTAGGCTGAAGAACACATTAAGTGGCTTAGAAGCCCTCATGTCTAAGCCAGAAGGAGGCCGTTATAAGTAGACAAGTAGAAGGGCAGGAAAATGTATGGAGAGGATCTAGCCAAATTACTAAGAGGAATTCAGGTCTTGCCAAAAGGAAGTATTCGTAAAGAGAGTTACAAGGAATTCGGAGGCAAGTAAGTAAACTTCTAGACTAAGTGATGGAAAAAAAAAAGAAGGAAAGCAGGAAAGAGAGACCCACTCTGATTAAAGAGATATAAAAATGAATAAGGAGGCTGTGTACAGAAAATGTTAGTACTTTAGCTTCCAATTGAAATAGCTGCATGAAAGCCTAAGAAGTAACGTCTCAGACTAACTTTCCCTGAAGCATGGCTTTGTCAGAGTGGAAGTCACTTGCTCCCCCAGGCTGTGTGCCTTGGGTGGTCTACCAAAGATATCATTTGTACTAACATTAATCACTAATGATAGCTACCATTTATTGAATGCTTACTCCATGCCAAGCACATTAACTCGTCTTCCCAGCTATTATCATTTGCATTGTACTAAGAATTATGAAGGACTGAGACGCTTGGTCAAGCTCACTCAGCAAGTAGTAGAGCTGATGAATGTCTAAGAAAGTATACTGGGGCCTGGGCACAGTGGCTCATGCCTGTAATGCCAGCACTTTGGGAGGCAGAAGTTGGCAGATCACTTGAGCTCAAGAGTTCAAGACCAGCCTGGGCAACATGGCAAAACTCCATCTCTACAAAAAACATAAAACATTAGCCATGGGTGGTGGCATGAGCCTGCAGTCCCAGCTACTTGAGAGACTGAGGTGGAAGGATGGCTTGAGCCCAGGAGGTGGAGGTTGCAGTGAGCTTAGATCGTGCCACTGTACTCCAGCCTGGGCAACAGAGTCAGACGCTGAAAAAAGAAAGACAGAGAGAGAGAGAGAGAGAGAGAGAGAGAAGAAGGGAGGGAGGGAGGAAGGGAGGAAGGGAGGGAGGGAGGGAGGAAGGGAGGGAGGGAGGAAGGGAGGAAGGGAGGGAGGGAGGGAGGAAGGAAGGAAAGAAGAAAAGAAAAGAAAAGAAAAGAAAAGAAAGAAAGAAAGAAAGAAAGAAAGAAAGAAAGAAAGAAAGAAAGAAAGAAAGAAAGAAAGAAAGAAAGAAAGAGAGAGAGAGAAAGAGAAAGAAAGGAGAAAGAGAGAGGAAGGAAGGAAGGAAGGAAGGAAGGAAGGAAGGAAGGAAGGAAGGAAGGAAGGAAGGAAGGAATTATACTGTATCTTATCACTTCTTGATTGATAAAAATGCTAGCAGAGGCTGGTGTCTAAGGAACAAGTCAAATAATTGTCCCAAAGGGGCAACAACTCAGGTCTCATTAAACTCTGTGACTTGATCAGCTTCAACCTACTAGCCAAATGCCTGACCAGGCAACAGCCTAGTGTTTCATTAACTTAGTCAACTCAGACCTGTTTGTTCTAAGCTGTGGCCATCTGCAAACAGCCCATCCATTAACAAATTCTTGCCAAAGTTGTCACTCTATACTAAGTAGAATTCCAACTCTGGTATACAGAATCTCCTGGAAGCTTTGCTAAAAATACAAAGCTTCCTGAGGATTTTTAGGTTTCATTATCTGGAAATTTAATTCAGTGAACCTAAAGTGTAACCAGAAGATATACATTTTAAACAACAGCCCCAAGCGATTCTCAAGATAAACAAACTACTAGCTAAGGCTCATGTATTCAACCCCAGATAGGCCCAGAAGTGTCATTTTTCTTTTTTTATTTTTTTTGAGACACAGTGTCCCTGTGTCACCCAGGCTGAAGTGCAGTGGCACGATCTCGGCTCACTGCAACCTCCACTTCCCAGGTTCAAGCGATTCTCCTGCCTCAGCCTCCCAAGTAGCTGGGATTACAGGCACCACCACTATGCCCGGCTATCATTTTTCTATGTAAGTAGCCACACCAGATTTCTCGTGCCTGCTTCCATGAGAAGCCATTTTAACAGTATTGCTTTAGGATTTAGTATTCAAAAAATCCTAAATTATATATCTCATGTGCCACATATCACATGCTAAATTGCTTGTTTTAGTCACAATAACAACACATCATCAATAAAGAAAACTCCTAAAAACAGAAAATCACTAGAGCTGGGCATAGTGGCCCATTCCTGTAATCCCAGTACTTTGTGAGGCTGCAGTCAGGGAGGGGGTTATCTCTTGAAGTCAGTTTGAGACTAGCTTGGGCAACATAGTGAGACCTTGTCTCTATAAAAAATTTAAAAATTAACCAGGTGTAGGCCAGGTGCGGTGGCTCACGCCTGTAATCCCAGCACTTTGGGAGATCAAGGCAGGTAGATCACAAGGTCAGGAATTCAGGACCAGCCTGGCCAAGATGGTGAAACCCCATCTCTACTAAAAATACAAAAATCAGCCAGGCATGGTGGCAGGCGCCTGTAATCCCAGCTACTCGGGAGGCTGAGGCAGAGAATTGCTTGAACCTGGGAGGTGGAGGTTGTAGTGAGCCAAGATCGCGCCACAGCACTCCAGCCTGGGCAACAGAGCAAGACTCCATCTCAAAAAAAAAAGAAAAAAGAAAAAAAAATTTAGCCAGGTGTGGCAGCACATGCCTGTAGTCCTGGCTACTTGAGAAGTTGAGGTGGGAGGATTGCTTGAGTCCCAGAGTTTGAAGTTGTAGTGAGCTATATTCCATCACACCACTGCACTCCAGCCTGGGTGACAGAGGAAGATCCTGTCTCTGAAAAAAAAAAAAGAAAAAATCCCAAAGGAAATTATACTGTATTAGACATATACTATCTTAAATTGCCAGAGAAGTAAACGAACTGATGTTTGGTTTGTTTTTATTTGTTATTTGCATGGAGTCTATAAATAAATGCTGATTTGGAACCAGATATACTAAGCACAGGCCCCAGGGGAGTCTTCAGATAGATGTTTTCTTGATAATAAATCTTTAATTGTCTGGAGGAATAGCTACTTTTATAAAACACTTAAGAGCCAACCTAAAATAGAACAACCTAGTCAAACAGACACACTTAGATTTTCCTATCAGCTCTGATATTTTCTAGTTCTATGACCTTGGTAATGGTCTTGAAACTGTGAGTCTGGGTCCTCATCTTTAAAAATGGCAATGATGGTAACTAATCTCTACGGTTTAGGGAAAATGAAGTAATATATGTACAGTAGTTATTGTATAGTTAACACTTGACAGGAGTTGGTTATGAATATCCTCTTAGTGTTAGTTAACACACAGAAGTCAAGGAACGGATAAAAGTTACATGACCAGAATGTCACCCAAAAGACCAAAGGCACAGAAAGAGCTATAAGCCAGTAGCTTTTAAAAGTAAACATGTGTGTGCCAGGCATTATGTTCAATGATATAAGATATAAATATTAAGGCTTGATGTATTCCAAATGAATGTGTCAAAGCCCGTTTGGTAGTCTCTGAAAAAGTCCAAAGAAGTGGTAACTTGGGCCAGTAGGATGGTATCGGAGTCAAGGACAATGTAAGACATCAGGAGTCCTGGACTGCTAGTCCTGGCTCAGATTGTCTATCTGTAAATGCAGGCAATTGCATTAATGAAAGGCATGTTTCTAAACAAATATGAGGTACTAGTGAGTTAAAGACACTGTCCTGTATTATTATCTCCTTGACCCTTTAACACAGTTTTGGCAGGGACGTTCTTCTTGTGTTGAGAAACAGATTCAGAGAAGCAAAGTGTTTTGCGTAAGGTTATGAAGGTGGAAATGCAAGAACCGGGCTTCAAACCTAAGTCTGTCTTACACTGGTTCCAACACCCATCCTGATATTGTGTTCTAATGCTGCCTCTATTTTGCATGTTGCGATTCTATTTGGATCACTGCATCTAAATAGCTGGGGTTTTAGAAGTGAGACAGAGAAAGAGAGATATGCCACAGATCCCACCTTGTCTTCTTCAGGCAAGGACAGACCACCAGGCTTACCAGATATAGCGAGTCCTCTTTGGAAAACCTCATACATAGTCGTGGCATCTGAGAAGCAGTGACTTATTAGGTCATTGTTCTTCTGGGAAATACCCTTCCGCGCTCCTCCCTAGGACACAAGACCAAGTTTAGGCCAAGTCCAAGTTTCCCCTCACTCTTTCCAAAACCTTTATGAATTGAATTAAAGAGACCATAAATGCTGATTTTGAGGTCACGGGAATGTTCTCTTTGCTAGTCAATTGATTTTTAAAAATCCCCAAATCATAGTATATTTACATTGTAGACATTTTAGAAAATAGGAAAGAGGCTAGGCTCAGTGGTTCACGCCTGTAATCCCAGCACTTTGGGAGGCCGAGGCGGGTGGAGGTCAGGAGTTTGAGACCAGCCTGACCAACAATGTGAAACCCCGTCTCTACTAAAAATACAAAAATTAGCCAGGCGTGGTGGCAGATGCCTGTAGTCCCAGCTACTTGGGAGGCTGAGACAGGAGAATTGCTTGAACTGGGGAGGCAGAGGTTGCAGTGAGGCAAGATCGTGCCACTGCACTCCAGCCTGGGCAACGGAGCTAGACTCCATCTCAGAAAAAAAAAGAGAAAATACAAAACTGTACTAAAGGCTTAAGAAAAGTGGATCTGTAATCCCACCCAGAGATTACCACTGTTATGTTTTTGGTAACCCTCCTGGCATCCATCTGTGTATGCATATGGAGGAGAGATGATATGTATAGTTTTATGTCTTTTTTATAGTATCAAGTTTAAACTTCTACTGAATGTACACTATGTGTTCTAGGTAGTCTGTAAATACTGTAGATGTGAGTTAAGACAAAATAGCTGCCCTTAAGCACCTCATACACTAGGGTTGTTGGAGTATGAGTAGGTCATAGGGAAAAAATGGAAATATAATACCATGATGTACATGCTATAATGAGTTTGGAGGAAATGGATTCGTGGGGGAAATGAAGCAACCAGTTCTGTATTAAGCAGAAATATTACAGAGAAGAAATGGTATTTCAATACAGACTTCTAAGACAAGTAGGCATTTGGCAAAAAGATATGATTTGGGTAGCGTAAAGGAGAAAACAGAAAATTCCAGAGTGGAGGAACAGCCTGAGCAAAGGCATGGAGGTAAGAAAATGCAGCGCAGAGTTGGGTGGGCAGCTAGAGGACGGTGTATTCAAGAAAAAGGGGTTAGCTGGCTGGGCGCTGTGGCTCATGCCTGTAATTTCAGCACTTTGAGATGCCAAAGTGGGTGGATCATCGGAGGTCAGGAGTTCAAGACCAGCCTGGCCAACATGGTGAAACCCCCTCTATACTAAAAATACAAAAATTAGCCAGGTGTAGTGGCGGGCACCTGTAATCCCAGCTACTCAGGAGGCTGAGGCAGGAGAATTGCTTGAACCTGGGAAGCGGAGGTTGCAGTGAGCCAAGATCCTACCATGTGCACTCTAGCCTGGGGGACAAGAGAAAGACTTTCTCTAAAAAAAAAAGAAAAAAGAAAAAAAGAAAAAAAAAAAAGAAAAAGAAAAAGGGAGTAGCTAGGAATCCATCTAGAAATGTCAGCTGGAGCTACAGGATCAGGGCCCTGGGATGGACCCTGGAGCTACAACAGGCACTCCGGGTGTGGTCCAGTGGTCCAACCCTCATGAAGTTTCATCTAGAGAAGAACAGGCAACAATTAAATAAGCATTCAACAATGTAAATTAGTATCCAAAGTGAGAGCTACAAAAGTACAGGAAAACACACGAGGCTGTAACAAGAGATCTGACTTAGTCTAGGACATCAGGGAAAATTTCCATGGGCTATCACATTAAGACAAAAAATAGCAAAAATAAAGCTCCTTGTCTAGTGAAGGAAGACAGGGTCTTGCTGTCTGTTTACGTGCCTAGTGTAAGGAAGGAATAATCCAAGATGTTTCAGACTCTTAACTTTGGCAACTGGGTAAAAAGATATACACTTAACTGAAATGGAATAGGAAAGAAGGTGTGTGTGTGTGTGTGTGCATGTGCTTGTGTGTGTGTGTGTGTGTGTGTGTGTGTGAGAGAGAGAGAGAGAGAAGGGAGAAAACATGCATAAAGAGACCTGGAGAGCTTAAGTTACTTAAGTATCACTGAGGTCAGAATAGAAAATCAGATTTCAGTGTCACAGACTCAGGCACATTTTCAAGTCATAAAAGAGGAGGTATTTTCTTAGCCGTGAGAATTTAGCTGAGGGTTTGGCAGACTATAATCCACACACTGAATCTGGCCTACCACCTGCCTTTATAAGTAAACTTTTATCGGAACACAGTCACGCTCATTTGTTTACATGTTGTCTGGTACTGTACTCTTATTCTACAACAGCAGTCAGTATTGAGTCGATGCAAAAGAGCCCATGTGATCTGCAAATTCTATACCATTTACTGCCTGGCCTTTCCAGAATATGTCTGCCAACCCCTGCTGCAGAGGAATCAAGAGATGCTGAGAATAAAATCCTAGTATGAGGAGAGGAAAGAACCCAAGTGACAAAGAAAGACTGTCTTGAAATTAGGAAGAAATCTCATGGAAGGATATCATAAAAGGCAAAAGGAGGAGTTTCAAGAAAGAAGTCTCAAGTCAAACAAGACGAAAGCTGAAAGAGACGCCATTGAATTTGGAAGTGAGGTTATGAGTGATTGAGAGCACTGTGGAGGAGATGGTAGTGGTAAACGGTCAGATCTCAGTGGGTTGAAGTTCAGAAGAGGAAATCAATATGCAAACTACTCTCAAAGAACTCTAGTGGGAAGGGAAAGGAGTGAGAGGTGGTGGTGGAATGCAGCGGGACAAGAAGATGCCAATGAAGACATTGAACATGCAGAGGTACCCACAGGTGGGAGAAGAGCTGGAAAGTAGAGGTAGCTTGGAGTAAGATTCCCTCTATCTTGGAGAAAGAAGACTGTAAAAAGAACAGAAGAAGTTAGTCTTGTGAAGGAACGGGAATGCATTTTTTCCTCTGAAGAGGGTAGAAAATGAAAACAGATGAAGATATTCATGGGCGCAGAAGGAAGGAGAAATGAGAACATTGTTGGAACTTTCAATTTGTTCATAGAGGTAGGAAGCTGGGGAATTTGCTGAAAGCCAGGGGAGTGAGCCTAGTTCAATTTCTATAGTTTTCAGAAAAATAAATTTAACTCAAAGCTAGAATTTAACTGGAGGAAACGGCTTAATTGTTCTCAGACACTGGGTATCTCGATGAAAATGTTTTCCTGTCCCCAAAGTTCTGACACTATTATTTAGATCATGGGTTGTCAAATTACTTGTGTAAAGGGCTAGATAGCAAACACTTTAGGCTTTGTGGGACATGCCTCATCTCGCCCATTTTTGTTTTTAACTCATCCCTTAAAAAAGGTAAAAACTATTCTTTACTTGCCAGATGCACAAAAAAAGATGGATTTTGTTCATGGCTATAGTTTGCCAACTCCAATCTAGATTACTGACATCATACAACAACCTTCCTTATTACAAAAGAAAATGTGCCAGTAATAGAAGTTTAAATTTGTATATTGCCTGTTGATCAGTAACATGAAAGCTTTCCCATGCCACACCCAATCCCCTTCAAGAGTTATCCCTAGGTTTGGAGTTACAGTTTGAGTTTGATGAAGGTTAACAAACTAAAAGGATGACTGGTAAATTACCTCAATTCCCACAGACTGATTGTTCAGGTCAAGAAGAGGTAAGACGGGTTGAGGTCTGGTGATCAGCCACAGGAAGATGGCAGCTCCAAATGTCAGGATGCAGATCAATGCCGGGGTTGGAAGTGGGGAAAATAAAAAGTTGAAGATAAAAAGCATCTTTGTGAATAGCAGCAGGAAATTCAGACCTTAAAAAAAAAAAAACAGGGGAAAGAAAATTTAGAGGAAACGGCCATATTTTTGTACTCAATAGCTCTATGTTTACAGAAGGACACACACACACACACACACGCCTTCAAACCCTCAAATAGAGTTGTACCTCTCTAGTAGCAGAATTTCCCCCATTGTTTACTTAGCACTGTTGAAATTAATATAACACATTCTCCACCCCTGCTACTTGACTGTCCTCACACAAAGCAGGAAGGATCAAAGGAAACAAGTTAATCATTTCCCAGACAATTTTGAGAAATGACTGCCCTTTTAATGTTGGTGTACAAAGCCTGGAAGAAAGCAGCCTGCCAGACCCAACAGAACCTGGTGGTCAAAGGACAGTACCTCCTCTGCCCAGGCAGACCACGGGTCAGGAAGGACTCTTCCAGCTGGATTTCCCCCATATAAACCAAACAGAAGAGATCGGTCAATGTGATGCCACAGGTTTTAGAAATTAACCATTTTGTATGAAGGGTATTTCCTGCTGGCTAGATATGTCTTGCTCATTGCTTTATTTTTTGGAGCATCGGAAGGGTTTCCGAGATCAACAGCATTACAACTTGCTATGCCCAACATTCTCTCCCCCAGGGAGCCCAGAGGAATCATTTTACTATGAGGCAAACGTCAGTCAGGTGCACAGAAACAGTGCTGGAGAATGGATGACACGTGGCAAGCATTGAAGAGTTAGGTCAAGAAGAGATCTCAAGAAACTAAAAGCAACAAAGGCTTCCCCCAACCCAGCCTTTCTTATAGTTTTCAGCCAAGTTCAGCTTCAAACTACTCTAATAGGAGAGACTACTTTCGGGTAGGTCTTGGGAGCATACCCTCATCGAAGCCATCTTTTCCTGGAAAGTTGCTGCCTCACAGCTTTCAAACAGGATTAGGAGAATATAATAGCAGCAAACACATGAGCACTTACTGTATGCCAGGCATAGGGCTGGGCTTTTTGCATGGTTTGTTTAATTTAGGCCAAACAACACTATAAAGTAGTATTTCACAGAAGTGGAAATGAACGCTGTGGGATAAAGTGACTTGCCCAAATTCACCACCCATCATTCCCTATTGCTACTTCTCTATGAACATCTACAAAAAGCCAATTCACTTTTTCTTATAGGTTCTAGTCACAGAATTCAAGGGGATTGAATGTGTCTAGCACCTTACAGGTGACAGCACATGAAGCTCAGAATTTGCATTCTTCAAAGTTTACTGCAATGCCTGATGAAACAATAGCTCAGAGATGAGGCCGCACATGCCCACCGAAAATCAAAAGAACAAAGCAAGCTCAATTAAAAGTTGGATCAGATCAAGATCACAGTTGCCCTTAGAGCTTTGGACAGCTGCCATTAGCTGCCACCTGGAAACTTCTTTAACAAGGGAAACACATTTCACTGTAGTCTGAGAAAGGCCACAAGGTGCAGGAATTTTGTGTGGGGGCAGGAACAGTCACAAGAAATCCTGGACCACTCTTACTATCTTTCTGTCCCTTGATTAGTTATTACCTGACTTTTTCCATTTTAGAGGAGAAAACTGAACTTTCAGAAACTGGGATAATAGTCCTCAACTCCTTGGTTCTTTCCATATTGCATTCAAGGGGAGAGAAAGAAGTCAAAACAAAAATAAAAACAAAGTCCCACAGGTGCTAGGTTACATAATAACAAGGGTGCTACTGTGACCGACCACCTGGCAGGATTCTGAAAGCTGGGATTTTTGGAATTCAGCCTTACCTGGGCTTGTATGATGAGGTGGCACTCCAGGATGCAAAAGCATTCAGAAGCTAGCCCTAAAGCCCAGGCAGAGAAGGGGGACTGCCTCAGGGAAGATTGTGAAATTGAAAAAGCAGGGGCCGGGCGTGGTGGCTCAAGCCTGTAATCCCAGCACTTTGGGAGGCCGAGACAGGTGGATCACGAGGTCAGGAGATCGAGACCATCCTGGCTAACACGGTGAAACCCCATCTCTACTGAAAAATACAAAAAAAAACTAGCCGGGCAAGGTGGCGGGCGCCTGTAGTCCCAGCTACTCGGGAGGCTGAGGCAGAAGAATGGCGTGGACCCGGGAGGTCCAGTGAGTTGAGTGAGCTGAGATCCGGCCACTGCACTCTAGCCTGGGCTACAGAGCGAGACTCTGTCTCAAAAAAAAAAAAAAAAAAAAAAAGAAAAAGAAAAAGCAGGTGGCAGTGCTAAAGGGGAGGAGAAGCCTATGCCTGTTTTGTGCTCTCCCATCCAGTCTGCCACCAGCCACCCCCTGCAGGCTGGGATATTGTGACAAGACTGGAGATATATATATATATATATGTTTGAGACAGGGTCTTACTCTGTTGCCCAGGCTGGAGTGCAGTGGCACAATTCTGGCTCACTGCAGCCTCAACCTCGTGGGCTCAGGTGAACCTCCCACCTCAGCCTCCTGAGTAACTGGGACCACAGGTGTGTGCCACCACACCCAGTTAATTCTGTAGTTTTGTTTTTTTTTTTTTTTTTTTTTTTTTGAGACGGAGCCTTGCTCTGTCGCCCAGGCTGGAGTGCAGTGGTGCGATCTCGGCTTAGTGCAAGCTCTGCCTCCCAGGTTGATGCCATTCTCCTGCCTCAGCCTCCCAAGTAGCTGGGACTACAGGTGCCCACCACCACGCCCGGCTAATTTTTTGTATTTTTAGTAGAGATGGCGTTTCACTGTGTTAGCCAGGATGGTCTCGATCTCCTGAACTCGTGATCTGCCCGCCTTGGCCTCCCAAAGTGCTGGGATTACAGGTGTGAGCCACTGCGCCCAGCCAATTCTTTAATTTTTTGTAAAGACACGGCCTCACCATGCTGCCCAGGCTGGTTTCAAACTCCTGGGCTCAAGCGGTCCTCCTACCTTGGCCTCCTGAAGTGCTGGGATTACAGGTGTGAGCCACCATGACCACCCCAGACTGGTGATATTTTATCTGGGCTTTTTCCCTCTGCCTCAATCCCACCCACAAATTAAGAGATCCTTACCAACACCCTCCTGTTCAGGAAAAAATGGTTGCACTAAGGATTTCTGCCCTCTTCTTCCAGATGGCACATTTATATTTTAATAGGAGACTTTGCAAAAAATGTCTTTGAATTAGGGTCTAAAAATTGAATTTCTTTTCAGTTGTGGTGACGTGGGGGTGGGGTCAGGAAGGAGAGTGAATAACCTGACTGGAAATACATAGGGGAGAAAATGGACAGAGAATCTACGGCCAGTCTCATTGGGGCACTTGCTGTCAATCTCAGGTGATTGTTACCACATAGTAACAATACTATGGGTCACAGATTGTCAGAATTCTGCCCCCCACCCCAGAAAACCCAGAAGACTGCATTTTTGTGAAACCTCAATTTTAACTAACATCCATTTTTAAGGGTCTGGCATGGGATAAACGAGAACACATTTCGTAGTTTAATTTGGATCACGGTCTGTTAATGTTTGACTACTCCTTGGAGACAGACTTCAATCATATTGCCCACAAATAGAACAAGACTGACCACTTCATTACAAACAAGGGAGATACTTACACATTTCAAAGCCACAGTTTCATGAGAATGAGAGCACCTTGCCTATATTGGCAAGGGATTTTATTTGAGGAAGACAATGAGGAAGGATTTATTTGTATTTGTCAATGGAAATAGCTTAGTTTGCTACCACTGACCAGGTATCCAGCTCAAGTAGGAGGTGCACAGAATTTCACATGGTTCCTTCCTCAAAAAAAAATTTTTTTTTTGAGGCAGAGTCTGGCTGGAGTGCAGTGGTGTGATCTCGACTGACTACAACCTCTGCCTGTCGGGTTCAGGCGATTCTCCTGCCTCAGTCTCCTGAGTAGCTGGGATTACAGTTGCCCAGCACCATGCCCATCTAATTTTTTGCATTTTTAGTAGAGACGAGGGTTTCACCATGTTGGCCAGGCTGGTCTCAAACTCCTGACCTCATGTGATCCACCCGCCTTGGCCTACCAAAGTGCTGGGATTACAGGCGTGAGCCACTGCACCCGGCCCTTCTTCAATTTTTTAAAAAATTGAGATACAATTTACATAATGTAGAACTAACCACTTTAAAATGTACAATCGGGCAGTATTTAGTACATTCACAATGTTGTGCAACCGTCACATCTATTTAGTTCCAAAACATTTTCATCACCATAAAATAAGAAATCCTGAACACGTTAACAGTCATTTCCCAATCCCTTCAATGCCCAGCCTCTAGAGAAAGGACTAGGCTGCTTTCTGTTGCTTTGGATTTATCTATTCTAAATGTTTCATATAAATGAAACCATATATGTGACTTTTTGTGTCTGACTTCTTTTACATAGTATAATTTTAAGATTCATTCATGCGGTAGTATGTCTGTACTTCGTTTCTTTTTATGGCTCAATGTTATCCCATTGTATGGATAGACTACACTCTATCTATCTATCGATCTATCCATCTATCTATCTATCTATCTACCAACCTACCAGTTGATGAATATTTGGGTTGTTTCTACTTTTGATATTGTGAACAGAGCTATTATGGGCATTTCTATACAGTTTTTGTTGGAATATCTTTTTCCAATTCTTTAGGGTGTAGAACTAGGAGAGAAATTGCTGAGTCAATGCTAATTTTATATTTAACTTTTTGAGGAACCACCAAACTGTTTTCCACAGTAGCTGCACCATTTTATATCCAACCAGCAATGTAAGAGGGTTCCAATTTCTCTCCATTCCATTCTCCCTAACACTGCTACTTTCTTTTTGTTTGTTTGTCTATTTAAATAGCCATTCTAATAGGTGTGAAGTGGCATCTCATTGTGGGTTTGATTTGCATTTCTCTAATGACTAAGGATGTTGATCATTTTTTTATGTGCTTTTTGGCCATTTGTATTTCTTTTTTGAAGATATGTCTACTCAAGTCTTTTGCCCATGTAAAAATTGGGTCATATATGTATATATACACAACACTTATCAGAGATATGATTTGCAATATTTTCTTCCATTCTGTAGGTTGTCTTTTTACTATCTTGATAATCTCTTTTTATTTTTATTGTTTTACAATTAACAATATTTTTTTAGATACGGGGTCTCGCTCGGCTGGTTCTGAACTGCTGGGCTCAAGTGATCTTCCCACCTTAGCTTCCCAAAGTGCTGGGATTACAGGCGTGAACCACTGCGCCTGGTGTATAGTCTCCTTTTTAATGCCCAATACACTCAAACATGTTTAACCTTACAAGGTTAGTGCTGAGAGGATTTGCAACTGTATCATGTAACTCTCTCACTGTTTAAGGGGGAGAAACTAAGGGCCTGAGAGAAGGTGAGACCCCTGGGTCAAACCATGACAGGAGTGGGAAGCTCTGGTTACCATTCTGACTATTAGAATCTGTTAACACTTCCAAGGAAGTTCAAATAAACAAGGGGAAAAAAGTCACCCCCTTTTGTCACAAGTCCTGTGTGACTCAAACTACAGTTCTGGTTTAGTCACTCCACAGGATCCCCTGCAAGCAGTGGGCGTGACTGTCATTTCCTCTTCCTTTTAACATTACTCCTGGCTAGGGTAGGGAGAAGCACAACAGTGGTAAAGAAAAGAGGAAAGAGAGCTCTATCATGCTGTATCTGGGATTTCCTGTTTCACGTAATATACAAATGGCTGAACAAGCCACAACACACTCCAGGACAGCCCATGTCAAAAGGCTTACTCCACTTTTTGATGTGCTGATGGTGACATGCCTTGGCCTCAGACCCCAGGATACCCATTTGTCCACCATCGTTGTCCTTGATCCACTCCAGGGCCTTCCCCTTCCCTGTGGATGGATGACTGGAGCCACAGTCACTCATCTCCTGGCTCCTAACATGTTTTATTCCCAAGTTAGCTGAAGGACGCCTTCTGCCTTCACACCTCTGTGCACGCTTCCTGGACCATTCTTGGTGTCTAGGTTATGATCACCCCATATTCAGCTTTGAATTTTTTTCCCTTTGTGGACTTGGGGCAGCATGTCTTCATTTAGTCTCCTTTTCTTTGGATAAATATCCTACATGGCTCCTTCTACTCTAATATTTAAATTTTTGGTCAACTATGTTTATTGCTCTGAATCTTTCATACGATCCCTATTGGCTAAATACCATTTTCTTTTGATAGTCTCTATCTTTGAAAAGATTGCATTTTTCCTATGTATATCCCACTCAAACCCTCTTTGAAGTCTGTTCCCACCCCAGAGCCTCTGGATTTGATCTTCTCTTTGCCTGGAACGTTTCCCCAGACCTGAAATTTTTGTGTACTGCTGAGCAGTCAGGCCTCACCTCAAACGTCACTTCCTCCGAGGCCCACTGTTTCTGATCACTCATTGAATATTGTCTTTTCCTTTCTAGTCAGTGTCATGGACTTTGTGTTCTCTTCTCCACAACACTGTTCACTGGGAAATAGTCCTAGCTCCTTATCATTCATTGTGCCCACTGAGCTGATGTTCTCTTTGGAACAGAGATGTTAATTTTGTTTACTGCCATGCCTCTCATGCCCTCACCGTGCCTGGCACATAAAAAAAGTTTCAACAAGTGGTTGTTGAGCAAATGAACATTTTCTAGGTCACAATTGCTTATTCCATATACTCTCAGTTAACTCATTTTCCCTGCAGTACAAACACCCCACCCTCAAACTCCCAAATCTTAGATCATAAGAAGTCATTCAGGCAAATCTGGAGAGGATTACTCCCTAATAAATACTTTGGTAAGGTATTGTATAGGGATGGTGGATGGTGACAGGGGTGTATTTCTGACACACATTAAGGACCATTCAAGATCCATCTACTCCTCCAGGCTTAGAAGAGTTGGAATGAAGTTATCTACATAGTTTAAGTAGGTAGAAAGTCCAGCCAAGAAATAAATCATACTGGACTAGGAGCGGTGACTCACGCCTGTAATCCCAGCACTTTGGGAGGCCAAAGAGGGCAGATCACTTGAGGCCAGGAGTTCGAGACCAGCCTGGCCAACATGGTGAAACCCCGTCTCTACCAAAAATACAAAAAGTTAGCTGGGCGTGGTGGCGCATGCCTGTAATCCCAGTTACTCGGGAGGCTCAGGCACAAGAATTCCTTGAACCTGGGAGGCAGAAGTTGCAGTCAGCCGAGATCACACCACTGCATTCCAGCCTGGGGGGTGACAGAGCAAGACTCTGTCTCAAAAAAAAAAAAAAAAAAAAAGGAAGAAAGAAATCATTCTGTTACCTTGAGTTTCTGGAAGTCTAAGGACAATAAAGCAAATTATCTTTGCTTTTAGGCCTGGAGAACTATTTTTTTGTGTGTGTGCAATAATAAGATATAAATTGCAATGATAAGCTTTAAAAAATCTGCCTTCATCAGGAAACAACAGGTGTTGGAGAGGATGCGGAGAAATAGGAACACTTTTACACTGTTGGTGGGATTGTAAACTAGTTCAACTATTGTGGAAGACAGTGTGGCGATTCCTCAAGGATCTAGAACTAGAAATACCATTTGACCCAGCCATCCCATTACTGGGTATATACCCCAAGGATTATAAATCATGCTGCTATAAAGACACATGCACACGTATGTTTGTTGTGGCACTATTCACAATAGCAAAGACTTGAAACCAACCCAAATGTCCATCAATGACAGACTGGATTAAGAAAATGTGGCACATATACACCATGGAATACTATGCAGCCATAAAAAAGGATGAGTTCGTGTCCTTTGTAGGGACATGGATGCAGCTGGAAACCATCATTCTCAGCAAACTATCACAAGAACAGAAAACCAAACACCGCATGTTCTCACTCATAGGTGGGAATTGAACAATGACATCACTTGGACACAGGAAGGGGAACATCACACACCAGGGCCTGTTGTGGGGTAGGGAGAGTGGGGAGGGATAGCATTAGGAGATATACCTAATATAAATGACGAGTTAATGGGTACAGCACACCAATACGGCACATGTATACATATGTAACAAACCTGCACGTTGTGCACATGTACCCTAGAACATAAAGTGTAATAAAAAAGAAAAGAAAAGAAAACTAAAAAAAAAAAAAAATCTACCTTCATTAATTTGTATTTAATTGATTTCTGTGTTCTCTTGCATGTATGGGCTCATCCTATGGTGATAGAAAGCTAATTAAAAGGGAGACCAGCATCCTCAAGTTCTTACACCGAATTAGTTAACACATTTTTCCATACTAGGAAAACCTACTCTCTCCTAGAGACCATGTCAAAAGTCTTTACAACTTATGACTCCAGAGGGACCTGTTTGTTATTTAGGAGGCTGTATATGAAAGTTTTGCTTTTTGAGCTGGCCTTTCCATTTCTAACCCAGCTTCCAAAATCATTTTTTCTGCATTCCTGCCACCCTCAACCTAGGAAACCTCTCTCTCAGTCCTTGACTACAGAGTCAGTATTTCTAGACAAACCCAAAAGTAATGACAAAAGGTCAACATGAAATTACAAACCATTAGCATCATGAGCACACCTGGAAAGGTCTGATAACCTTTTCCTTTATACGCTATGAACGTGAACCAGGTGTGTGTTCAGTTGCAAGATCCTTCACCCAATTTCCTCAGAGCCCCGGGATGAAAGGCTTTTAAAAAATATTTTCTTAAACTAGTTTGCTTTCCTGTATCACAAGTAGATTTCTTCTACTAGGTAAATGACAGATGAGGTGATTTGAGACAATGATCCTGTTTCACAAAACTCAGTCAGAGAAAAGCATCATATGGAAAAAGCCCAGTAGATTGTCCCCCAAGGGAAGCTATTCTCAGCTACCCAAGCTACTTAAAATGATTCAAAATCCAAAGGGTCAACATTCAGATCTGAGATAAAAATCTGTGGTCATCTCTCCCAATTAAAAAACAAAACAAAACTTAAAAAAAGAACTGAGAGGAGAAATTCTAAAAACCCTCTAAGGAAATAAGAGGTAATTAGTACATTTCATTTTTATAATTACTGAGATAATTCAGAGGTGGCCAGTTACTAACATTGGTATGTAGAAAGTTAATAGTTTTCCTTTATTTTATACAAATAACTAATTTAGAAGTCATGAAAAAGATGCTATTCACAATATTGTATATAAGAATAAATGTGTAAAACCTCTATTTTAAAAGTTTAGATCTGAAGTACCTAAGAAGGCTAGAAAAATGGAAAGACATACCTGAAATATTCAAGGTTCCTGTCACCTTAAAGGTATCTATACATTTAATGCAACCCTAATGAAGACTTTCTTGGGAACTAAAATGCCAATTATAAAGTACATCCAGAAAAAAATAAAACTTAACAAAGAGTGAAACAATTTTGAAAAATAGCAAGAATTGGGTAGGTAGCAGTGCAGTAATCATTACCAAATTTAAATACTTACTATAGAGCTATAGGAGTTTTCTGGTCGGGCGCAGTGGCTCATGCCTGTAATCCCAGCACTTTGGAAGGCCGAGGCGAGCAGGTCACTTGAGGTCAGGAGTTCAAGACCAGCCTGACCAACATGGTGAAACCCTGTGCCTACTCAAAATACAAAAATTAACTGGGCGTGGTGGCATGCGCTTATAAGCTCAGCTACTTGGGAGGCTGAGGCAGGAGAATTGCTTGAACCCAGGAAGTGGAGGTTGCAGTGAGCCAAGATTGCACCACTGCACTCCAGCATGGGCAACAGAGCCAGACTCTGCCTCAAAAAACAAAACAAAACAAAACAAAACAAAACAGCTATAGGAGTTTTCTATTGGTCATGAATAGACAAACCTATTTAATAAAATCATCCTGAAACACGCCCAGTAGATGCTATTATCATGTACTAAATTGCATTTCAAATCAAAATAGTTTTTTTTCACTTAAAATAAATATACTGAGACAACTGGTTAGCCATTCGGAGAGAATACATTAAGCTGTCTACTCTCTTATTCCTACAACAAAAATAAGTTGAAGATAGGTCAAAGACTTAAGTATAAAACAATGAAAACCGTAAGAATAGTTGGAGTGAAAAAGCATGGAGAGATTTTTCTCTTATAATTTGGCACAGAGAAGACCCAAGACAGACATAACACCTAAAATCTATAAACAGAAATGTTGACAAGTTTGATTATATAAAAATAAAAACTTCCCCCACAGAAAAGATACCAGAGACAAAGACACTTGAGGAAAAATGACATCAAACCCCTCAGACAGGCTAAGAGTTAATTTCTTTAATAAGAAACTCAAAAGTCAATGAAAAACAAAATTCAACCCAGTAAGGCAAGGGCAGAGGGGATGTCCTGAACGTTCACAGCAAAACAAGCAAGTTACTTACAATTAGGGAAAGACATTCAACTTTGCTTACAGTTCTTAAGAATGCAAATTTAAATGACATGCCTTTCCCCCGTGCATCAGATTCCAGGGATGAAACAGTGAGAAATGCAACATGAATTGTGGAAATGTACATTTGGTGCCATCTCTTAGAGAAGTCCCCATTGCCCTCTACCACATCATAAAATGTATGCCCTTTCACCTAGTAATTCTACTATCAACTTATCTCATAGACATCAGATCAATAAACTACATCACAAATGACATGTAAAGTACAGGTTAAGAATGTTGGCTCAGACTAGTTGGGCTCAAGCTCTTCTTGGTCATTTTCTTTATAATTTAATTCTCTGTGGTTTCTCATCTACAAAATGACAATAATGTTATCTCCCTTCTAAGGCTGTCACCATGATTAAAAGAGTTAATGGATATATAAAGTGCTTAGAACCATGCCTGGCACATAGGTTCATGTATTTAGCTATTATATTTATCATCATTAAAGCTATAGAATTGTTGACCCTTTGGATTTTGTATCATTTTAAATAGCTTGGGTAGCTGAGAATAGCTTTCCCTGGGGGACAGTCTACTGGACTTTTTCCATATAGGCTAATCCAAAAGCCTAGGAAAGCCTTCCTTGATAGCAGAATAATGAAACAAATTATAATACTTCCACACAATGGAATTCTGGCCAGGTATTTTAAAAAAGAAAGTCGATCTGTAGGTAATAACATGAAAAGAACTTATGATGTGCTGCCAGGGAGAAAGAAAAAAATATTTGGACAGTGTGTACATTATCTTCTCAATTGCAATGAATTATGTACGCATTTGTGTTTCTGAAAAGATAATCCTCACAGAAAAAGAGAGATGGAGGTCGGGTGCGGTGGCTTACGTCTAAAATCCCAGTACTTTGGAAGGCTGAGGTGGATGTATTGCTTGATCTCAGGAGTTTGAGACCAGTCTGGGGAACACGGTGAGGCCCTGTCTCTACAAAAATTACAAAAATTAGCCTGGCTTTGTGGTGCATGCCTATAGTCCCAGCTACTTGGGAGCCTGAGGTGGGAGGATCACTTGAGCCAGGGAGGTCAAGGCTGCAGTGAGCTGTAACTGTGCCACTGCACTCCAGCCAGGGCAACAGAGCAAGACCCTGTCTCAAAAACAAAACGACAAAACAAAACAAAAAAACAAGAAAAAGACAGATGGCAGAGGAGGACTCATGACTGGATTTCTTGAAAGTCTTGGCTACTCCATCATTCAGCCAAAAGTTACTCAAAGACTGAGCTGTATATGTGGTATTGTGCCAGGTGCTGGGGATACAGCAGGGAAAACCCTGCCCTCGTGAGGTTGAATTATATTGGGGAGTTTGACAACAAGCCTGAGCAATAACTAGATTATATAGGACTACGGAACAACAAAAGCAACAAGAGCAGGGAAAGAGAATTGGGAATATAGCAGGGAGATGAGTTTTTATTGGTTTTATTTATTTATTTATTTATTTATTTATTTATTTATTTATTGAGACAGAGTCTCGCTCTGTTGCCCGGGCTGGAACGCAGTGGTGTGATCTCAGCTCACTGCAACCTCTGCCTCCTGGGTTCAAGCGATTCTCATGCCTCAGCCTTCCAAGTAGCTGGGATTATGGATGTATGCCTGGCTAATTCTTGTATTTTTAGTAGAGACAGTTTTTGCCATGTTGTCCAGGCTGGACTTGAGCTCCTGGTATCAAGTGATCCACCTGCCTCAGCCTCCCAAAGTGTTGGGATTACAGGCATGAACCACTGCATCCAGCAGATGAGTTTTAATTAGGGAGGTTTAGAGTAGTCTCACTGGGAAGGTAACACTTGACGTGTACTGTTTCTTCTGAAATATTCATGCTCAAAAAAAAAGAAAAGAATAAAATGAACAGCTCCATATAATCCCACCTCCAACACAGGCAGCTAATTTAGAAAATCCTACCACCTTGGTTGGTGGCATTTCACATGAATGCACCTAAGCATATACCTCAGCTTTGTTTCTACAAGCGTGGCTCTCCCACTACCGAAACTACATTCGACACACAGCCTCTTCCAAGCCCTCATGTTGTGTAAAATGCTTCTCAGCCGCTAAGTAATCCAGCTGGACAGCAGCTCTGTGGGTGGAAACCTTTTTCATCCATTTCCCTAGCCGATAAGAAACCAGAGCAAAGGTGAACGCTGAGTCACAGGGCCGAGCGGCCCTGAAAGTGTGTCTTTCAATGTTCATTCCAAGTAGCTAAGAAGGAAGGATGGTCTGAGATCCTGACCTACAGCCTGCTGATAATTTCCCAGCCACTCACCAGCGTGCATGGATGCTCAAGCCACTGTCTTATAATAGCCACGGCCCCAGGCAGATGGGAAGGGCCTTATTTTATTTATTTATGTATTTACTTTGTTGCTCAGGCTGGAATGCAGTGATGCTATCACAGCTCATGGCAACCCCATCCTCCCATGCTCAGCTCACTGCAGCATTAACTTCCCAGGCTTAAGTGATCTACCTCAGCCTTCCAAGTATCTGAGACTACAGGTGTGCACCACCACACTCGGCTAATTTTTAAGTTTTTTGTAGAGATGGGGTCTCCCTAAGTTGCCCAGCCTGGCCTTGAACCCCTGGGCTCAAGCGATCCACCTGTCTCAGCCTCCTAAAGTTCTGGGGTTACAGGCATGAGCCGTGGCACCCAGCGGGGAAGGTCCTTCTTATCATCTCCACAGAGATGTGGTGGATAGAGCAGGGAAACAGCATTACCAAAGGGAGCCCTATTAAAACACCAGGTGGTAGCTAAGTAGTCGTTTCCACACCATGGAAAGATTCAATTTGATTGCTTAGATAATTTTTTAAAAGGTAAGTGATAATAACCTCTCATATCTCTCTTCCAAGCCCAATTGTTAGATGGCATCTAACAGTCCCAATGTGTAAGACAGCTGGCAGAGAAAGCGTTAAGAGTCTAGGTTTCAGACAGGTGTCCTGGACCATAGGCAAGCATACCATAAATAAATCATTAGGGCATTTGATGCAGATCCACTGGTGAGATCTTTGCTGCTGAATTGCACAGGAAAAGCTACAGGACCCAGAGCTCCGAAGAGTTAGGAGAGGTGGAACAGAATAAGCCCTTTCCTCAGGTTTGGGTCCCAGTGAGGCTTCCAGTGACTCATGGACGTCTGTGTGTCAATAGACCTCCCTGTGCTGTGAGGTCTATTCCTATAGAATATAGACTCACGTACTATAGACTCACGCACATAGTGACCATCCTCACCTGTGGATTCCACTGCACCTAGCGTGGCACCTGAGACACCGTGGGAAGCTGCTGTTACCAAACCACTTTCACCTTTTACTCACCATTGGCACAATTTGACAGAAAGGCAACTAGCGAGGAGAGTCTGCTGAAGGAAAGTCTGCAGTGTTCAATCCCATAAGGAACAGAACATGCTCCTATGCACAGAGCAGGGCAGGGTCGGCAGAGTCTTCCTCAGGAATGCCACAGCCAGGGGCTTCATGCCACGAGAAGGGCAACACTAAGCAACCCAATCTGAGTGAGGTCAGGGTTCCCTCATAATGCGTCCATTTGGGTATTCAAGCACCTACTGTGTGCCAGGCAGTGTGTTTAGCACAGGAAAACATGCTCAGAACTTCTGGTCCAGTAGAAGATTAAGCCAATTCCCCAGGCAGTCATGATGCTTTTGAGACCAGTGCTCTATGGGATGTGCCCAACTTTGGCAGCACCTGGTGGGCTGGAGAAGTGTGTGTGTGGCAAGGGATACATTTACCCTCTGCACTTTTAACTTATTTATACGATTTTTTAAAAATTATTTATTTATTTATTTTTTGAGACAGAGTCAAGTGATTCTTTTGCCTCAGCCTCTTGAGTAGCTGGGACTACAGGCACACGCCACCATGCCCAGCTAATTTTTGTATTTTTAGTAGAGACTGGGTTTCGCCATATTGACCAGTCTGGTCTTAAACTCCTGACCTCATGATCTGCCCACCTCGACCTCGCAAAGTGCTAAGATTACAGGCGTGAGCCACCACACCTGGCCTCTTTTTTTTTTTTTTTTTGAGACAGTCTCACTCTGTCACCCAGGCTGGAGTGCAGTGGTACGATCTCAGTTCACTGCAACCTCTGCCTCCAGGGCTCAAGCAATTCTCCTACCTCAGCCTCCTGAGTAGCTGGGATTACAAGTGTGCATCACCACACCTGGCTAAGTTTTGTATTTTTAGTAGAGGGGGTTTCACCATGTTGGTCAGGCTGGTCTCGAACTGTGACCTCAAGTGATCTACCCGCCTTGGCCTCCCAAAGTGCTGGGATTACAGGTGTGAGCCACTGTACCCAGCCTACACATTTATTTTCAGCAAAGTAAACAAAAATTGTGGACCTGCCTATTCAGCACTGTGCCATGTGCTGAGGGACAAACACTTGGCTGATATAGTTCCTGCCATCTGGGTACTTATGGGTCTATCTAGTCCTAGAAACTCTTACAGAATGCTTCAGTGTGTGCAGTGAGCTCATGGGTTTGAAGGAGGAAGAGGCCAGTGCAGACTGGAGCACATTAAGACGGCTGATGGAACACTAGAACCTCAAAGATGTGTGATCCTTGATCCCTTGGCTTTATTGCCAATTGTCTTTTTTCCAGGGGCAAAGATGATGATCTGGCCAGACATGATGGTCCATCCCTGTGATCTCAGCACTTTGGGAGGCTGAGGCTGGAGGATCGTTTGAGGCCAGGAGTTCGAGACCAGCCTGGGCAACATAGTGTGACCCCATCTTTACAAAAATAAAAAATTTAGCTGGGCATGCCTATAGTCCCAGGTACTCAGGAGAATGAGGTAGGAGGACTGTTGAGCCTGGGAGGTCAAGGTTGCAGTGATCCATGATCCCGCCACTGTACTCCAGCCTGGGAGCCTGGATGTGCAGAGTGACAAGAGTGAGACCTGTCTTAAAAAAAAAAAAAAAAAAAAAGGATGACAGTTCTACCAATCAAGCTGATGTCTAGTAAGATCTCAACTATGATTCCAGCCAGTGGCCCTGCCACCAAACCATCTTTCTCAACTGTTGTCTGTGTCTCTCTATCTACTTTCCTCATGGAGAGACCAATCATCTCATTAGGTTGGATGGAGCCAAGTGGAAGTGGAGAAGGGGAATGGCCAGATGTGCTAGAGGCACTAAAGTGGAGCAAGTGGGACATTTAGGGGAGGTAAATGGTGAAGAGGTATTTCTGCTGGAAGTGGAGGGTCCATCTGTAGTTAAAAGGGGCGGGGGAAAGAAAAAGTCTTCAAGGATGAATGAGATGGTGCATGGGGCCCAGTGCAGACACTGCACCACTGGAGCCATTGCCTTCACATACTCCAAAGAGCCTGGGTGGGGCCAGGCCTTGGCCAGTTGAGCTGAGTAGCATTTATCAGGAAATGTCATGTTAAGTCAAATACCAAGAGCCTCTTAAGTCAGTCCGTTAAGATAGCATAGGATAGTTGAGTCACCCACAGGATGTGACCCCAGAAGTGACAAATCCCACAGGAGCTCAGGTCAATAGAGTCAACCTTGATCCACCACTGGGCTTGAAGTGAGTCACAGTCCAAATCCTGACCCTGGGACAACTTGTATGGGTGACACCCCCAAAGGGCATCCCAGGCCTGCTGACCAAGTATATTATGAGAGAACTGGGGTAAGAGGAAGTAGTGTCAGAAATCCACTGGATCTGATAAGGGGGTCTGTAAAAAGATAGGCCGGACAAAGTGCTAGGACCCCGTCACCTGTGCCAGGGTGAGGCAAGAGGTTGGGAAAGCGGACTTCTTGCGTTGGTTCTCTGCAGAATCAGCCCTTGCACTGCCTGTCACAACCAGTGGTCAAGGGTCAACAGTTTCATAGTGCAGGCAACAAGCTTTCTTGTCAATGGTGTCATTTCCAGGGACAACCTTTCAAGGTCATGCCCGTCCAGGTACCAGAGCAACAGCTCCTCACTTACTACATGTGTAGCCCTGGGGATAGTTACTTAAAGTCACTGAGCATCGGTTCCCCGCCACTGTACGCAGAAGGAGCAGGTGAAAATCACTACTTAAAGGAGATGCTGTGTATAGAACTGCTGGTATGCTGTCAGGCACATAGGAAGTCCTCAATCAAGTCTAGCTCCCTTTTCCTTCCCTTTTCCTCAGTTTTCACATCCTTGCCAATATCAGATGTTCTATTATGAGATGTCCCAAAAGAAAAGAGACGATCACGGTCTTGAACCATTACTGCCCCTCCACTTCTGTGCAAAGGTCTTAACAAGCCCCTTGTTTCTTTTTTCTTTTTTTCCTTTTTTTTTTTTTTGAGATGGAGTTTCACTCTTGTCACTCAGGCTGGAGTGCAGTGGCGAGATCTCAGCTCACTGCAACCTCCGCCTCCTGGGTTCAAGCGATTCTCCTGCCTCAGCCTCCCAAGTAGCTGGGATTACAGGTGACCACCACCATGCCCAGCTAGTTTTTGTATTTTTAGCAGAGATGGGGTTTCACCATGTTGGCCAGGCTGGTCTCAAACTCCTGATCCTAGGCCTCCCAAAGTGCTGGGATTACAGGTGAGCCACTGCGCCCAGCCAACAAGCCCTCTTTTCTATTTAAACAGAGCACTTCTAGTTGTAGGAACCATGGCCTGTCTCTGACCTAGCTTTCCCCTAGCCCCCACATCCTCAACTTGAGCCACTCGCAACCTCACAACTCTTAGAATAGAATAATCCATGAAGACTGGGAGATCCACCAGCTCCCCCCAAAGAAGGCTGATATTATGGCCTGACCACAGCAGTGCATGGGCTGTCTGACCTTCCAAACTCCAGATCTCATGTATTTATTCAAACAATGAGTTGAGAACCTGGGAAGTGTCAGGCCCTGTGCCAGGGGGACAAGTTGGTGAGAGAGTCCCTTTCCGAACTCAGGGTGTGCGGACATACATCGGAGAAATAGACCCAGACGCATTTCCAGCAGAATGTGATAAGCAGTGATGGCTGGACTCACTGCTGCGGGGGTTGCCTCACCCTTGCTGGGTGCTGTCAGGCACAAAAGTCACCTCTGGCTGCACTCCAGCTGAGGGTCTGCCCATCTGCTGAGGAGGCATATGAGAGACAGACAGGAGCAGACACTGTATTTCTGGTTTCTAAAAAGTTGGCAAATCCTGTAGGCCAGGTGCAGTGGCTCACACCTGTAATCCCAGCACTTTGGGAGGCCTAGGCAGGCAGATCACTTGAGGTCAGGAGTTTGAGACCAGCTTGGCCAATATGGTGAAACCCCGTCTCTACTAAAAATACAAAAACTAGTTGGGCGTGGTGGCGCATGCCCATAATCCCAGCTATTCAGGAGGCTGAGGCAGGAGAATCGCTTGAACTGGGGAGGCAGAGGTTGCAGTGAACCGAGATGTTGCCACTGCCCTCAAGCCTGGGAGCCTAGGTGACAGAGCAAGGCTCATTCTAAAAAAAAAAAAAAAAAAAAAAAAGAAGAAGAAGATTGTCTTGATTAAATATAAGAGTACCTATGTACTGGTACTTCCCTGGCCTCATCTTCCCTCTCTACATTCATTTCTCTCTCCTTCCCCATCTCCAACCTCCTTGTAGTATCTGTGGTCTCACTGTAGGTGGATGGTTAGTATGCAATGACACACTGATACTGTTGTTGGTGTCTTTGCCCTCAAGAAATTATAATATAGCCTGGGAGAGACTATTTTAGGTCAGGCCAGGCTGAAACATTCTGTTTGATCTGGATTTAAAGGTGTTTTCTTTTTTTAATAATTAAATTTGAATGCATTTATCTGGGGTATGACTGCTCTGAATTTTGCTAAAGTTTCCACCATTAGCATCTTATTACACACCATCTACTCTACTTCTGTTTATTACTGCCTGTCCTATAAGCATTTGCATTTATACTTCTTGTTTTATTTAGGTTTTTGTTCCTTTTATTATGCCAAATACACAAAAGATGCCTACAAAATTTTACACCATGCCTCTTTCAAGACATGTTCTGTGTTTAACCTCAAATACTGATCAGTCGGAGGGGACTACCACGGAGTGACTCCATATCAGAATATGGAGGGAGAAATAAACAAACAAACAAAAAAAAACCAAGTCAGTTTTCAATGTTTTTTTGTTTGTTTGTTGTTTTTGAGCCAGAGTCTCACTCTGTCGTCCAAACTGGAGTGCAGTGGCACCATCCCAGCTCACTGCAACCTCCGCCTCCCAGGTTCGAGCAATTGTCCTGCCTCCTGAGTTGCTGGGATTACAGGCGTATGCCACCACACCCGGCTACTTTCTGTATTTTCAGTAGAGATGGGGTTTCTCCCTGTTGGCCAGGCTGGTCTCTAACTCCTGACTTCAGGTGATCCACCTGCCTCGGCCTCCCAGAGTTCTGGGATTACAGGTGTGAGTCACTGCGCCTGGCCTTAATGTTATTTTTTAAGACTCTGCCTCTGATATAGAATACCAATCACCTACACATTGGAGCTACAGATTCCATCCTACCTTTCAGACCACCAAAAAAAGGTTGATATCTCAGAAGGTACCAAGCCCCGGCGGTAGAGTCTCTTTCTAGTGCTTACTCCCTGAGGGTCTTTGAGGTTCACCTTAGGACCCTCAGGCAGTGGGCATCAGGAAGGAAGTACTTAGGAATTAAGCAGTACCTGATACTTAACCTGTGACCCTGCTTCCTAAAATACACTCAACTCCATTCATCTGTCTCTCCCACCCCATGGGTCTCATTCATCAGTCTTATCCAACATAAAATTGAGGGCAAACCCCCAGCCCACCTCAGGGGAGCTATGCCGGCTGCTCAGACCCACAAAAAGAGGTCTCTGTTGTGGTTCACCTCCCCCAAGAGAGCTGGGAGAAAGCATGCCCCACATCCTTCCTTCCCCTTGCTCCTCCTGACACAGGATCTGAAGGCATGCCTGAGACCAGGAGGGAGAGAGCATGGTGTGCCCGTAGAACTCAGCCGGCCCTTGATTCTAAGTCGCTTCACGAAAGTTGGGGGTCAGGATGCCCCCTTGGCCTCTGTCACACCCTCACAAGACCCCCTTGCTGAATAACAGCCCCTCGATGGTCCCCTTACCCTGGGAGGGGGCCACATCTCTCAGTGCTTCTAGCCAACAGGGACTTCCCGGCTCCAAGTTCTTCCTGCCACACAAGTCCCTGTCCTTCTTCCCTCACTCCCGGTTCCTCCAGAGACAGGGTGGCTTCAGAACGTCCATGCGGGCAGAAGTCCGGCCCAGAGCGTCTCTAGTTCTGCCCTGCTCTGAGCTGTGCCGAGTCAGGCCATGTCAGGCTTTCTAACGTGCTCAGGGACTTCACTTCCTGGTTTTAATTTTTTTTTTTTTTTCACAACTGAAAGTGGAAGCGTTCTGACCAGGACGGGAGAAGCTGCCAAAGCTACCCTGGCTCAGTGTCAAAGCCTTTCACCTCAGCCCCTAAGGGCCGATACAAAAGCCAGCTTGCCTCAACACAATTTACCCTGTCCTCCTGTGGCCAATCACCTTTCAACTAAGATGAAAAAAAACAAACTAAAATAACTTGAGGTGCCCCTCAGATCAGAAGCCTCACAAAGGCAGAAGTGGCGCTGTTCCCTGCTGGATTTGGAGGACAGGAAAGTCTGGCTAGAGGGTACCTCAGCCCTCAGACCCACACCAAGACCTTTCACCCCATCTCTCCAGTCACCAGAGCTGCCTGCCTTGGTCCCTGAAGCTGTTCTGGCAAAGCCAAGAAAACAAACAAGCAAGTCAAGAATGACAGGGCTGTGAGTCGTTCAGTTGGCATGATTTCTTTCCCTCTGACACATTCACACCTCAAAACTTAACTTAAAAATCGATTCCGCTGCCTTGGTCACCCCCAGTATTACCAGGACCTGTATTAGTCTCATTTTTGATCTGCCTAAGGCTGTGGCCACAGGTGGGCCCTGGAGCTGCCATTCGCAGATTAGGAAGCAGAAATAACAAATTTTCCTGCCCCTTCCCCACCTCACAGATACCTCAGAATGAAGCAGCACTTTCTCCTCAATCCCCCACGAAGGCTCACAGGAAATTCAGCCTGATCCTGGCTCTTTGCTGGAGCTAGATTAGGGTTCGTTCCTTCTACAGAGCTGGGTCTTAAGAGCTTCCAACTAAGGAAGCCAGGGTGAGCTGTGCCACAATCTCAGAGAACACAAGAGCTGAGCCCTTGGCCTCCGGGGAGCCGCCTTTGGACATGGAAGAAAGATGAAGGGCTGGGAGATGAAGGGGTGCCCGTGGCATTCCATCCTCCAGCTCATCTCACGACTGGAGGAGCACTTGGCTTTTGCTTAGTTTCAGGAACTCAGCACCCCAAGAGGCAACTTCCTCTAGAGGAGAGCAGAGGATGGCAGAGTGGGTGTTGAATCTCAGCCACGCTAGTACCTCTGGGCCCTTCACCGGGTGCTGTCTTCCTTCACCAAAGGGCTCAGGGCTAGGAGAAGATACATATTTATTGATTTTTAATTGACCTCCACCAATAAAAATGCTTAAGTTCAGGAAGGTTGACTCATTCTAAAGGCCCATCAGTTGTATTCCTATCAATCCTCTGTGCACATGAGTGACACCCTCAGGATTTCAGGGGGTAACTAGAAGTTTTGGCAACCCACAAGAATTCTGCGTTGTTGGGCAGGCTGTGGAAACTGACCAAACAAGACTCAAATTCTAGCCACACCACCTTTGAGCTACGTAGCTTAGGCCATGCTGTTTAACAGCCTGGAGACACACTATGCATCTGTGAAATGGAATGATACCACCTGCTTTACAGGAGGAGATACACCAATGAAGTAACGTACATCATCTACCCAGAACAGTCCCCAGCACCTAATTGAATATCTGTTGATTCCTTTCCTCTCTCTCTGCCAAATGGGACTCTCTGCCGTCAGCAGCTGACACATGATCCTTCTAACTACACTGAGACAGAAACTTCTCAATGGAAGATGAAGGAGACCCACGTTCTGGCTTTGTGTGCTTTAGTACACTTGGCAAAATCAGTGTTCCCTCCCAATTCCATCCCCTGCTAGCATTTGGACAGCTCATGTATCTCCACCCCCTTTCCAATGGATTTTTTTCTTTGCCTCCCACACAAGTCAGCTGAGATTACTATTCAACTAAATGTAATTTCATATTATAAAAGAGCCTTAGGCTGAGAGTAAGAAATCCCACTTTCTTTCCCCACACCACCCCCCTCCCTACTATCTCACAGATATATTCAATATAGAGCAGGTAGTACCATTGCGGCTTACCTTGGAAGAAGACTCTTCCTTCCCGGGTCGAGGAAGCGCTCCCCTCACAGCTGGCTGTACTGATTCAGCACCACATTCAGGCACTTCTACTCTTTCCACAGCTCCTGGGACTGACTGGGGCACACCCGAAGTTACTGTGTACTGTCCTGAGAGTGGCCAACACACTCCCCTGGAACCTTTGAATCTGTCGCAATAGAAGTTCAAAGGTAGGAGTTACCTGTTCAAACCCCTGTAGTAACCTCTGACAGTAAGAAAAGCAGTGTTCGGCAAAAGATTACAACAAGAGATTGTTATGCAATGGGCTTAAGAGGGAAAAAATAAAAAGACGGCCCTCAGTTCAGAAAGCTAACGTTTACCAAGAGAAACCTTCGATAAAGCTCTGCCTCAGGGGAAGGAGAAGGGGTAGACAGGGCTTTGTATCTGCTTTGGGGGCACAATCCTTGAGACTGTGATAGGAAGAGGAAGGTCTAGATTACTAGAGGAAAAAGGGCTCCTTGAGATCAGAGTGAGAGAAAAATGAGAAGCCACTTTAATTGGCTCAAGCTATAACTTTAGGATTCAGACTACGCAGAGGTGTGCATTTGGAGACCAGCTATCTTCTAGAAAGGACTACTGTCCCCTTCAGCATTAGAACGTGTCCAAGACAACCAAATGAGCCAAATCAGTCTAGAGTCTAGTCTGAGAGACTAAATACAACTCTAGGAGAGTTGTATTTGGGATTCGGAATCATGAACACAGTCTGCAGCACACATAGTCTAGCAAGGTGCTCAAATAAGAAGCATTGCTACTGCATCATGGTTCAGCCATCCTACTCTCTTTCCTCTTTTTTTTTTTTTTTTTTTTTTTTTTGAGATGGAGTCTCACTCTGTTGTCCAGGCTGGAGCGCAGTGGTGCAATCTCAGCTCACCACAACCTCCGCTTCCTGGGTTCGAGCAATTCTCCTGCCTCAGCCTCCGGAGTAGCTGCGATTATAGGCATGTACCACAATGCCCGGCTAATTTTTTTTTTTTTTTTTTTTTTTAGCAGAGACAGGGTTTCACCATGTTGGCCAGGCTGGTTTCGAACTCCTGACTTCAAGTGATCTGCGCGCCTCGGCCTCCTGAAGTGCTGGGATCATAGGCATGAGCCACCATGCTCAGCCTCTCTTTCCATTTTGAAGTTCCCTAGTCGCCGTTCTTGATTCCAAGATCATTAGGACTGCAAGGCATCATTACTAAACAAAAACAGTGGGTAGAAATGAAACAAGCCCTGGAGACGATGTGCAACCTCTACTGTATGGGTGAGGCCAAGGAGGCCTTTTCAGGTGAAAGAAGGCTTCTGGAATCACACAACCGGTTGGTCAAGACAGCGCCTGACTCAGAGTCACGAAGAACCGCTGCAGCACCTTGGCCTCTAGGTTGCCCCATTGATCTGTGTATGTTCAGCTACCAGCAGACCTTAGATCCTTGAAAGCTTTCTGTGCATCAGTTTTGCAGAAATTCAGGGAAATGCTGCATTAGGTTTCTTCTTACTGTATTTGGTCAGGTGGCCAATATCAAAATCAGAAGCTAATACCACTTCCTGTTGACTCTTGTGTGGAGGAGAGACTAGAATATTAACACAGAAGCCTTCTTAGGTCAGATTCTCATGTGCATTAACTTTTTTTTTTTTTTTTTTTGAGATGGAGTCTCCCTCTGTTGCCCAGGCTAGAGTGCAGCGACTCTATCTTGGCTCACTGTAACCTCTGCCTCCTGGGTTCAAGCCATTCTCTTACCTCTATCTCCTAAGTAGCTGGGACTACAGATGTGTGTCACCAGGCCTGGCTGACTTTTATATTTTAGTAGAGATGGGGTTTCACCATGTTGGCCGTGGCTGGTCTTGAACTCCTGACCTCAAGTGATCTGCCTGCCTCGGCCTTCCAAAGTGCTGGGATTACAGGTGTGAGCCACTGTGCCTGGCTTTTTTTTTTTTTTTTTTTTTTAAGACAGGGTCTCACTCCTGTCACTCAGGCAGTGGCAACATCATGGCTCACTGCAGCCTTGACTTCCTGGGCTCAGGTAATCCTCCTACCTCGGGTTCGTGAGCAGCTGGGACCACAGGTCATTGCCACCACACCATTTAGGTAACAGTCCTCTCTCCAGTCACCTACCTTTGCTGAGCCACAGAGGCCTGGATTCTTCAACACACAGGATTTTTCTTTTTTTGAGACAGGGTCTTGCTCTGTCACCCAGGCTAGAGTACAGTGGTGCAATCTCAGCTCACTGCAACTTCCACTTTCTGGGCTCAGGTTATCCTCCCACCTCAGCCTCCAGAGTAGCTGGGACTATAGGCATGCGCCGCCATACCTGATTAATTTTTAAATTTTTACTAGATACGGATTTTGCCATGTTCCCCAGGCTGACCTCTTACTCTTGGGCTGAAGTCATCCACCCACCGTGGCCTCCCAAAATGCTAGGATTACAGGTGTGAGCCTCTGCACCCAACCTGCTTCGCTCACTCTTTTCTTTATTTTTTTTAATCTTAGAGATGGAGTTTGGCTCTGTCACCCAGGCTGGGGTGCAGTGGTGTGATCTCAGCTCACTGCAACCTCCGCCCTCTGGGTTCAAGTGATTCTCCTGCCTCAGCCTCCTGAGTAGCTGGGACTACAGGCATGCACCACCATGCTTGGCTAAGTTTTGTATTTTTTTCGTATAGACGGAATTTCACTGTATGTTCACCAGGCTGGCCTCAAACTCCTGACCTCAGGTGATCTGCCCGCCTCGGCCTCCCAAGGTGCTGGGATTACAGGCATGAGCCACCGTGCCCAGCCTGTTCATTAACTCTTGAAGGTCACCTTTTTGCTACAGAATCTTAGTCCTTCCTTAGCATGTGAAAGAAAAGGGCTTCTAAGAAGTGGCTAAAGAAGACGGTTCAATGGGGATTGGGGGTGTGAGAACTACTTGACTGGACTAGGGCCCAGTTGTGTTAAGTAGCAACCCACTGAACTGCTTTGACACTACACTTACCAGAGAGCAAGATACTCCAAGCCAGGGGTTCCCAAACTTCAGCATCACAATCCTCAGGGAGAGCTTGTTAGTTACAACATAGATTTCTGGCTAGAATTTCTAACTCCCTAGGTCTGATCTAGGTTCCAAGAATCTGTATTTCTAACAATTCCAGGTGATATGGATTCTGCTGGTCTGGGGACCACCCTTGGACCACATTTAGGAGCATCTCTGCTTCAAGCAGCTATCCTGGCTTCAAAGGGCGCAGCTACTGAAATGTCACAGGAATCGCATTTGCTATGGTGAGCCTGCAGGTGGGGGGAAACTTGACACAGAATGGAACTCCTCAGATGCTCCAGGAGAGAGGCGGTCTTCAAGAGCAGCCTGCAGGCCAAGTCTCAGAGCAGTGCTTTGGCCACAGCAGGAGGTATTGGCAGTCACGGTTGTACTTCTTTAGGTAAATATAAAACAAAGCTGCACAGCATCACCACTAGACAGCCCAGGTGGGTAGGAGAGTGGGTGTGTGGGGGACATCAGCTGATCCAACAACAGTCATTTTACTTATGAGGGTATCTAAAATGCCAGAACGTGAGGCAGCTGGCTCAGGTGATGAAGTAACTAATGAGAGAGATAAGCCCAGAACCCAGGTCTCCAGTGCCCGAGCGTTACACCAGCTCTTGATAAACCACTGCTTCCTACAGCCTCTCTCTTCAAAAACGTGTTAGATAAGCTTCTTTGCAACACGCTCTGTCACTCCCTCCCCTCCTGCTGCCATATCCATTTAGAACCCAATATAAAAATAAGTAACCTTTAGGCTTGGGCATCCTGCAACCCCTAAAAAGTACAAACTTTCACTTTTAAGGTCATTCATAGGTGAGATCTGGAGGAGTGAGGAGTCTGCCCCACAGCTACAACGCTGACATACTCACAACCATGCTGCTGGAAACTGTTTGTACACACTCCCACTACAACGCTGACATACTCACAACCACGCTGCTGGGAACTGTTTGTATACACTCCCATCCTGTTCCCAACCACACATGTACTACACAATGTTGTTCTAGAATACTAGAGTCTAACATTCTAGAGTTTTGTAACACAGCCTGGAAACAGCCATTTTATCTTTAATGGCAGAGGCTGGCAGCTCTTCAGAAACAGAAACCAGGCTTTCCCTTTATTTTATTTTATTTTATTTTATTTTACTTTATTTTTGAAATGAAGTCTCACTCTGTTGCCCAGGCTACAATGCAATGGCACAATCTCGGCTCACTGCAACCTCTGCCTCCCGGGTTTAAGCAATTCTCCTACCTCAGCCTTTCAAGTAGCTGGGATTACAGGCACCTGCCACCATGCCTGGCTAAATTTTTCTTTTTCTTTTTTTCTTTTTTTTTTGTATTTTTAGTAGAGACGGAGTTTCACCACGTTGGCCAGACTGGTCTGGAACTCCTGACCTCAAGTGATCCGCCTGACTTGGCTTCCCAAAGTGTTGGGATTACAGGCGTGAGCCACCACACCCAGCGCCCCCATGTTTCAGAAAGCAGAGAAAGACAGATAATATAAGCAGACTAACTTTACATAGTGCCATCATGCATTCACACAGCTCCTCCCAGTTTATAAAATGCTTCTAGCTTGCCTCTTAGCAAACCTGTGAGGTCTGAGTGGGAACAATACTTTCAACATCCAAATTTCCAGTGGCTGCTGGGAACCAGGTCCCGTGACAAACACTTCATTTGACCCTCACAATATACTCAGAAGTTAGTTATGATTTGTACAGACAAGAAAAATAGAAGCTCAGAGAAATGACATCCCTTCCCGAGATCCTATAGCTTGGTAAGAGTGATGATGGTGCTGGTGGGGCCAAGTGTTATTTTTTAATACTTTCAGGCGATTTTGCAAAGCCAAGTGATTTGCAGCTTGTCTCTGAAAATCTGCCTTTCTTTCGGAAGCACAGCTGGTTGCAAAGCAGATTTCACAGCACGTTGAGAGGAGTCAGGCAGGGCAACCAAATGTTATTTAAAGGTCTTAGTGAATATGTCCAGATTCCAGAGACCACTGAACCTAATGAAGAGGGTCTTGCTCTGTTGCCCAGGCTGGAGTACAGTGACATAATCTTGGCTCACTGCAACCTCTACTTCCTGAGTTCAAGCAATTCTCCTACCTCAGCCTCTTGAGTAGCTGGGATTACAGGCACCTGCCATCACGCCCAGCTAATTTTGTTTTGTTGTTGTACTTTTAGTAGAGACAGGGTTTCACTATGTTGGCCAGGCTGGTCTTGAACTCCTGACCTCAAGTGATCCACATGCCTCGGCCTCCCAAAGTGCTAGGATTACAGATGTGAGCCACCATGCCCAGCCCCAAATTTCTCCTTTTAATATAACTTCTGACCTCAGAATCTAGAAGATTCATCTTAAACCTCTAGATCTTTTGTTTTAGAATATTTCATTGGATTAAGATGATGGAACAGTCACAAAATAATGCTTACCATAAGCATTTTTGGTGAGGGCAAAGAAGAAATGTGAGGATCAGAGAGAAAAGGGGAAGCACATGATGTCTGCAGTAGCTGAGACATGTAAAGCATGGGAAACACTTATTTAGGAAGGATCTTAGGCTGTTTTGACCCCTAGGTCAAATCTTTTCAAGTCAAACAACATGACTCAACAGGCAAGAGAAGCAAAGACCTAGCTAGAGCTATGGGCTGGATCTATTCTTGTAAACTTCACAATGATGGATCACAAAGAAAGAGGGGAGATGTCCCTTCCTAGAGTTAGCTGAACAGCAGGGCAGAGGTTGTGATGGCATGTAGTGGGCAAAAACAGAGCTGTGTTGCACTGACCTTTAGCATCCCACATGGCAGAGTTGACTCTGAAGTTTATCCTCGTACTGAGATATGAGAAGGAAGGTGCGAAGTCCCTTAACTCATAACGAGGGTGTTATAATCAGCCATGGAATTTCATGTCCACCCTTTACCTGGTTATCTGCTATTTCAAAAGGCTAATGACACCCAAAGTACAACTTACAGGGCAGTGATCCAAGGCTTTCATGCCAGATCCTCTCTGAAGGCCTTCATGATGGTGAACATGACTGAGCTCCTACCGCGTGGTGGCAACACTGCATTTAAGAGCTTTGTACTATCTCATTTAATCACACAGCAGCCCTATGGAAGTTTTTATTGCTATTTAGAAGGAGAGGAAAGTCTAAGAGAGTCCAAGTAACTTGTCCAAGGTACACAGCTAACAGCTGGCTGAGTATCAGAGTCAGATTTTGAACTCAGGTAGTCTTGAGTTCAGAGCCCAAGCACATATCTGTGACTGCATACCATCTCTTCCAAGATCCCCTAGCAAACTGGTGTGTTTATATGTGCGTTTCTTTTGGGAATTTTTACTGGTCTCTCAAAGAAAACTAAGATCCATTGCCCTACAGGAAGCCAGACCCAATACTAGACATGTGGACCTGATGCCAAGGGTGGGGCAACAGCTACCTTCCCCCTTGAGAAGGGCTCCCTAGCAACCTGGACATCCTGCCTGCTGCAGAGCCCATTACCAACTCAGAGCCTTGCTTCACTCCACTGGAGGGGCCAATGCTCCACGCGTCCCAGCTGTGCGACTCCCTAGCTCTTTCTTCTTAGCCATCTGCTATGTGGCAAGGGCTCACAGCTCCATTCTGGGCCCTGTGGTGAACCCTGCACCATGTGAACTTCACAGGGCATGAGGAAGAAGCTGACCCCATAGCTCGGCGATGGCAGCAACTCTTTCTCTTAACTGTAGCTGCTGATAGCAATTGCTTGGGCATGCATGCTCTTGAGAACACGTGCTTATTCTTTGTAGGAAGGAAGTGTTATACCCAAGTGTGAGCACTTGGCTGACAAGAATGGTGTTTGCCCAGATTACAATGAAAGCTCCCCCAACCCCAGGCACCCCTCCCCTTTCCTGAACCACACACATAAAGCAAATTGCCTTTCAGCCTTAGATTTCAGCTGTCCAATGGGTGAGGCAAGATACATGACACATAGACACCGATCCCCCTCAACCCTCAGAATGTGCTTATGAACGGCCCCATCTCAGCCTTTTTTTTTTTTTTCTTCCCCCTGAGGTGGAGTCTTGCCCTGTTGCCCAGGCTGGAGTGCAGTGGTGTGATCTCGGCTCACTGCAACCTCTGCCTTTCAGGTCCAAGTGACTCTCCCACCTCAGCCTCCCAAGTAGCTGGGATTACAGGTGCCCGCCACCACATCAGGCTAATTTTTGTATTTTTAGTAGCAAAGGGGTTTCGCCATGTTGGCCAGGCCAGTATCAAACTCCTGACCTCAGGTGATCCACCCACCTCGGCCTCCCAAAGTGCTGGGATTACGGGTGTGAGACACCATGTCCGGCCCCATCTCAGGCTTTAAGTATGTTGAGTAAATATTATTCTCAGTGTCATGATACAGGCAGCTTGTTCCTTTATCAGCAAGAGCTTCCAAAGAACACTAAAGAATCAGAGGGACAGAATTGAGGCCACTGAGAGAGGTGTCAAGTTGAAATTCCCAGGACCTTCAACACCCCAGAGGAAACATCGCTATCTTGCAGGGGACTCAAAGGGTCGCTCAGAGTGAAGATTTACTGTTCAAGACTGTAACCACTAACTACACATGGCTACTGAGCAGTTGAAATGAGGCAAATCTAAATTGAGATGTGTTCAAGTATAAAACACACACCAAATTTTCCAGATGTGGTATAAAGAAAATAACATAAAATCTCAATGTTTAAAATATTGATTATGTATTGAAATTATAATATTTAGAATACTCTTGATAAGTAATCTTAACAGCTTTTTTACTCTTTTTTTAATGTGTCTGCTAGAAAATCTTAAATAATATATGTTGCTCATGTTATTATTTTGGACAGTGCTGATTTAGAGACTAAAGGCCCTGGCCGGGCGTGGTAACTCATGCCTGTAATCACAGCACCTTGGGAGGCCAAGGTGGATGGGTCGCTTGAGGTCGGGAGTTTGAGACCAACCTGGCCTGAGGCATGAGAATAGCTTGAACATGGAAGGCAGAGGTTGCAGTGAGCCGAGATCACGCCACTGCACTCCAGCCTGGTTGACAGAGTGAGACTCAGTCCAATAAAAAAGAAAAAGAAACTAAAGGCCCTTTGACTTAATACCTACAGGATATAAGCAAAAGGTAGTGTTACCCAGCAGCAGCAGTGAACATGTTGTAATTGTTCTGGGAGAACTTATTTTTCCCCCCTAATAACCAGCCAGAGCTTCATCATCCCATGTCATGCTTGAAAACTATGTATGTGTATGTATACATTAGCAATGATAAATCCAGACATCTTCAGAAACCTATCCCAGCAACATCTTTTACCAGTTCCTCTGGTTTCTGCAGCAGCAGCAATTTGTTCCTTTGGGTCAACACAGAATCCATCCAACAGACTTTATGATCTTTTGCCTGGAGCAATAGATCCTTTTTTTTTTTTTTTTTTTTGAGACGGAGTCTCGCTCTGTCACCCAGGCTGGAGTGCAGTGGCTGGATCTCAGCTCACTGCAAGCTCCGCCTCCCGGGTTCACGCCATTCTCCTGCCTCAGCCTCCCGAGTAGCTGGGACTACAGGCGCCTGCCACCTCGCCCGGCTAAGTTTTTGTATTTTTAGTACAGACGGGGTTTCACTGTGTTACCCAGGATGGTCTCGATCTCCTGACCTCGTGATCCGCCCGTCTCGGCCTCCCAAAGTGCTGGGATTACAGGCTTGAGCCACCGCGCAATAGATCCTTATTTTAAAACTGCTACCACGTACTGGCTGTTGTTACATGCCAGGCACTATGCTGTGTATTTTACATTTACTACTTCATTTAATCCTCACATAAGGTTATCAGAGTAATTACAAATGAGAAAATTGGGTTCAGATAATACATAACTTGTCCATGCCAGCTTTTCTCATTCCAAAACCTATGCTCACAGCCATTCTGTGACACTGCCTTCTACAGGAAAGTGATGGGAGAAGCCGGGGCTCCTGTGCCATAGATAGGAATACCAGTACTCTAGGGGGAGGTCAGCACCTCCCTCCTCTTCAAGCCTTTAAGGATATTATCCTCTGCTTTGCAAGCTTTCCTTCCGCGGGCTCACAGCCTAGGGAGAGCCACACCACGTGTTTGGCTCAAGAGCCTTTACCAGGAGTAGAGAGGAAATGCCAGGAAGTGAGAGGTCTCCTGGTTTCTCCAGACAAGAACCTGGAGAGGCCCGAGGAGTCAGGGACATCCTGTGTCACTTTAGATGGATGGCTATCCACCAGAAAGAAGCTGCCAGATGCCAAGCCCCGTGCCACACAGGTGGCCAATTTGCACAGATGGAGAAACATTCTATGGGTCAAGAGTGTGTCATCACCAGAGAAAGATGGATTAGTACATATTCTTTTTTTTTTTTTTTTTTTTGAGAACGAGTCTTGCTCTGTTGCCCAGGCTGGAGTGCAGTGGTATGATCTCTGCTCACTGCAACCTCTGCCTCTAGGGTTCAAGTGATTCTTCTGCCTCAGCCTCCCGAGTAGCTGGGATTACAGGCCTCTGCCACTATGCCTGGCTAATTTTTGTGTTTTGAGTAGAGATGGGGTTTCACCATGTTGACCAAGCTGGACTCGAACTCCTGACCTCAGGTGATCTGCCCACCTCAGCTTCCCAAAGTGCTGGGATTACAGGCGTGAGCCACTGCTCCCGGCCAGGACATATTCTTTATTTGCTCAGTGTTTGGGACACTATGACAGCAAAGCTGTCTTGGGAAACCTAAAATTTTATGGAAAGTGGCTTTGGAATTAATGACATCACTGTTAGTCATCCCGTATCTTTGAATACCGAGTACCTGGAGCAGGTGGTTGCTTCTCCTCCTCACAACCTCTGAAAGTTTTTGCTCTTCATACCAAGGCATAATGGGGGCAGGAGGAGGAGCAGAGACTATGAAGTAGTAGGAACAGAGACTGTGAAATAAATATTCAGAAATCTGGCATTTAGGCCAGACTAGCTTCTTCCCCTGAGATTATAGTGATATCTGGGAGAACGCTTGGTTGTTTAAAGTATTTCTTAAAACCCCAAGTTTGCTCAGGTGTCAAAGACTCATTCCTTTAGGACACGGTCATGAGAAAGTCTATTTCAGCGACACAGGATAAATAGCAGACGATTGAAGCACACAGAAGACAGGTAGAGCTTCCAAGAGGGAGGAATTTTCTTCTCTTGGCACAAACGTTTTCAGAAACAAGACTAGAGCGTTCTTGTCAGTCAGCCAAGGTTGCACCTCATCCTCAGCCTTGTGGGAGTCGTGGGTGCCTGTGTGCGTGATTACTAACAGGATTTGCATCCCAGGGATTTTGTTTTGTTGCAGCCTTAAAAGCCACGATCTTTCAGTTTGATCTTAACTCTGCTTTCCTCTGGCTCCTTAAACTTTTGCTTAGTAGAAGCTGCGTCTTCAGAACTGGCACCACAGCTGTTTGTAAGAGCTGAGAACACAGGGGAAGTTTGCAGTTCACACCCTGACAGGTTACAGCCACGTTTACTTGCTCTTATTTCTGGAATAGTGAGTACACGGTGTGCTCTACCTTCAGGAATGTTCCCGTTAGGAACCTGTAAGCCCGAACTGTAGAGAAACTTGCTGTCATCACCCAGCAGGGCCCCCAGGACTACTGTCTTCCATTCATTAGGAATCCACCAGATGTCTAGTATCTTAGGGCAGGAGGCTGGTAAGGTCAGAGCTCGCTGCCCTCTGCCTTTTTCTCATTTCACAGATAAGGAAACTGAGGTTCAGGTAGTCTTACAGACTTGCTGAAGCCTTTTCCAGGAACACACCAGTAGGAGCTCACTTTGCCTCTCCCCCAACGTGATCACAGGCTCACTGCATTGCATTCCACTTAGGTCAAGCACCTCTTTCTGCCTCTCACCTTTTCCCTGGGGGAGAAGTAGAGCCCAAACATGCCAAACCTTTACTTTTCACCTAAACTTGATCAGGCCACTGATTTACAAATTGAAGTGAGGCAGGGAGAAAGGGGGAGCTGGAGGAAGGGCAGCTAGAAAGTTGCTAGAGGTTTTACTAAAACCCACCATCCTGGATACAGCTCATCTTATCTGATCTCGGATGCTGAACAGCTGGCCTTGCATCTGGTTTATGGACTAGGCTGGTCGCTATTGAGGAAGCCACAAATCAGGCAGAAAGAACCCTCCCTCAGTAATAGTCTGTTCAGGAAACAGAGATGGGATAAAGTAGCAAGGAATTAAAGAGTTACCCCAGGCAGAGGGGGCTGCACTTTGAACCTCCGCTGGCCAAGCACAGACAACTTCTGTTCCAAAGCATCATCCGATGAAATAACGTGGCCTCTCCCAATCATACGGGTAACTTCTAGGCCTAAGAATCCCCTAAAAGGAAGGAGGGCTGGGAAGCAAAGTAGAGGACAGTGTGCCCCCTCCAACAGCCACAGTCCTTACGACACCCACCGCCCCCCAACTTGGTTTTAACCTCAGCCTTTCCATTCCTGCCAATCAAAGGTATCACACAAATTGGGCTAGTAACTACAGCAATGATTTTCCAGCTCATGATGGCCATTACCTGGACCGCTGCATCTCTGTCTCTGAGGGCAATGGAGAAATGGAAGGGGCTGAGCTCAGCAGAGAATAATTAGGGCCTACAGAGGTAAGCCAGGTGTCTGTAAGTGTGGGGTGCTCCTGACCTGAGGGTTTAAGGTGGCTGAATTTCACCTTCTGTGTTGATCCTCCAGAAGTACAATTCTGTAGGGTTTATTTTTAATTAAAATATTCACTTTTCTTTCTTATTGCAAAGACATTAAGACAAAAAATGAAAATTAATATAAACAAAGGACAAACCACCCATAATTTCTGTCACACAGAGTGAGCCACGTTTAATCGTTTGTTGTATGTAATCTTTCCTTTTGAAAAAAAAAAAAACCAAAATGGAATACTAATATATATTGTTGTATGATGCGCTTCATCAGTTAGCAGTACACTGCGGTTATCTTTCTAAGAGAATATGTATATAAAATATTATTTTTAGTGATTGCATGCCACTCAGTCGTGTGAATTCACTATGTGTTATTCATCCTGGTCCATCTGTTGGACATTGAAGCGTGTCTAAATTTTGACTGTTAGAAATCACACTCGTTAAATCTGATCATATGATTTTATTTATTTGTAATAAATCCCTCAAATTAGAATTTTGAGTCCAATATGCACACATTCTTAAGGTTTGGTGCATACTGAAGAACTGCTGTTAATGAACATTCCTACTGGCCAGTGTATGTCTGTTTCTCAAACTCACAACAACACTGAACACCATTGGTATTTTCTTCTGGTTTTGACCATGCTCACTTGTAAGCATTTAAGAATACAAAATCCTAGGCCGGGCACGGTGGTTCATGCCTGTAATCCCAGCACTTTGGGAGGCCGAGGCGGGCGGATCACGAGGTCAGGAGATCGAGACCAACCTGGCTAACACAGTGAAACCCCGTCTCTACTAAAAATACAAAAAAATTAGCCGGGCTTGGTGGCGGGCGCCTGTAGTCCCAGCTACTCAGGAGGCTGAGGCAGGAGAATGGCGTGAACCTGGGAGGCAGAGCTTGCAGTGAACCGAGATCACGCCACTGCACTCCAGCCTGGGGGACAGAGAGAGACTCCGTCTCAAAAAAAAAAAAAAAAAAAAAAAAAAGAATACAAAATCCTTATACTTATTATGATTGATACTAATTTGCATGCCTAGAGGCCTAACACTGTGCTGATATTAGGATCCAAAAAGGACACACACAGTCACCTGGCTCAAAGATTCTCAGGACAAAGGCAATCTGTAAACACAAAGAATCAGAAATTACCCAGTGTGGGAATACAAATCAAAGAAAGGATACATATGGAAGGGCGGAGGGAACACAAAGTGCATAGATAACATATTATTCCCAGTGCCCTAGTTTTGAGATCATGATGTGTGCAATGACACATTTATTAACAGAATTCCCTTATGGATTCCTAATAAATGTGAGGTACCATTCTAAGTAATTATGCAATCTCACAGTATCTTTATAACATCCCTCCAGGAGGGGTGTTACTCTGCTCATTTTGATATTCAGGAGACTGAGGCACAGATTTAACTGACTTGTCCAGGGACATGTACACTGGTAAGCGTCTGAGCCAAAAAACATTCATGGGATTTTGCTTATGGTTCCAGTGAGCTTTTGGACTCAGATGATTTCGCAAATTGACCCCAAGCTGTCCTAGCAGAGGAGAGAGAGAAACTGCAGGTCAGGGAAGAAGCAGTTATGATGCATTTGGTTTGGAGAGAAGCAACCTCCCAATCCGTGGGTTTAGAAGTGACCCTCTGAGACAGGCCAAAGCTAAGCCTCCTTAATTCCATCCTGGGGGCTTGCTAGTCAAGGAAGATAAGTAGAGAATAGCTATTGGCTATTCTTTCCCTCTTCTCACTTCAGACTGCCAGGGGTTCTCATACTTCAGTCTACTTAGGGATATATGAGGACCTGTTGAACATGGATTCCCAGAGCAACCTCAAAACATTCTGGTTCAGAGGGTCTGGAGAGAAGCGCTGGAATCTGCATTTCTAACCATCAGGAGAGACTGATGTAGGTGGTCCTTAGATCAAGCCTTGAGACTCATAGCAAGTTGACTGTGCTCACATAATCCTGAGATGAATGTGAGACGCCAGCTCCTTCCCTGCCAGAGTAATCAGAAAGCAAGCCCACAGTAGGTGGGAATTCAACCCTTTATACTCATGTGGATTTTCCTGGCTAACAGTTGGGCCATCTTACTTGGGAGTAGCAATGGCTTCCCAAGGGTCCTGTCATCCCTGTGATATTTCAGACAATTAAGAGCTGCCCCCAGCTCCTTGCCCTGACCTGTGTAGAGGGAGGGTTAGTATTTCATGCATCAATAACCAATCAGTGGCACCCTAAAAGCCTGGGTGAGGGATACAGACTGTGCCAACTTGTCAGGAAACCTTATAGCCATAAGCTTACTTATTTCATAAAAATGTCCTAGAAGATGGAATCAGCAAGTGATAATTATCATCACTATTACTGGGATCATCGTTGTCATCAACACCATTGTCAAATCTACCATTGATGGACTGGCTCTCTTTGCCCAGATATTTTGCCAAGGGCTAGTCTTGTATGATCTCTTTTAGTCTTTACCATATCACTTAGGGGAAGACCTCATTACAGTTTTATCCCTGTTTTACAGAGCAGGAGAAGAAGGCATAGAAAGGGGAAGTAATATGTCCTACGTCACTCAACTAATGTGTGGTGGAGTCAGAATTCCAGCCCGGGCCATCTGACTCCATTTGAGTAGTTTCCATGGTTCTTATTTTACTGGTGGAGAGGGACAGAGGGATCATGTGACTTGCCCAGGAACATGAAGTTTGTCAGGCATATCACTGGATCAATCACCAGGATCCTACTGACTAGCTGCTTCGGCCTCCTTCTGCAAGGTTGCTGCTTCTAGATGGTATTAAGACAGACTCTGAAAAGGGAGAGTTTTGGTTAACTAATGGCACTGAATAGAAAGCAAGCTGTGATCCTCAGGGAACTCTACACTGTCATATAAGTTCCTGGCAGGAGTAATCAGGAGGCTGAGCCTCTCACAGCTCTGCAGTGATACAGGTGTTAGATGCCATCCATGGCTCTCAAAACAGGTCTTGAGGCCCCAGTTGAGTCTGAGCTCTGTTCAGGGATTGAATGCCAGGGTACCACCCAACACCAGTTCTGATGCTCTTTGCCAGTGTGCTGGTGACTTGCCTTGAGGCTGCTAAACTCACTGTAGGCTTCCAGGCCCCCTGGAACATCTCCCATCCATTCAGCATGCAAAGGTTGGGTGCAGGCCTCCAGATTGCCTTGGACAAGGTCAACTCAGAGCTAGTGGACCTTGGAAATTTCAGCTGGGAGTTCACTTACACCAACTCAGCCTGCAGCACCAAGGAGTCTCTTGCTATTTTCAACAACCAGGTCCAGAAAGAACAGATTTCTGCCCTGTTTGGACCAGCATGCCCAGAAGCAACTGAGGTAGAATATATATAGCCTCTGGAAACTTTGAGTTTCCATTGGAAGGGGTGGCCTTCAAGATGATGGTACAGATTTGAATAATCTCCTGGCAAGGGTCACATTATTATAATAATAACCGTGTAGATCTTGAATACCATTTTTGAGATGCAATTAGACTATATAATTAGAAGAGTTAACATTCTCTTTAGAAAGTCTTTTTCTCTCTTTCTTTCTTTCTTTCTCTTCTTTCTTTCTTTTCTGCTTTCTTTCCTTCTTTTTTTTTTGAGATGGAGTATTGCTCTGTTGTCCAGGCTGCAGTGCAGTGGCATGATCTCGGCTGACTGCAGCCTCTGCCTCCCAAGTTTAAGTGATTCTCCCACCTCAGCCTCCCTAGTAGCTGGGATTACAGGAGTGCCCCACCATACTCAGCTAATTTTTGTATTTTTAATAGAGATAGGGTTTCAGCATGTTGGCCAGGCTGGTCTCAAACTCCTGACTCAGGTGATCCACCAATCTCGGTCTCCTAAAGTGCTGGGATTACAGGCGTGAGCCACCATATCTGGCCAGAAAGCCTTTCAGATCAATAATTGTTCATTCACCTACCCTCTTCCTCCTCTTGTTGATTGTTTGAACTTGATGCTGTTGCATATAGACTCTTATTGTTTACTCTCATGTTCCTAAGCTATAAGGCTTAGGAAATTAAGAAGAAACAAATGCGTGGTTTTAAATAGAAAATTATCAATTGTTTGAGTAGGCTTTTCTTTGGTGCATATAATAAATTAATCAGTGAAAATGCAAGTAAATGAGAAAGAATCAAGTATGGCAAACTACCTTACCTACAGTAAGAAAATGAGGGAAACGAATGACCTGTATTTGTTTGGTTGTTGGGATGAGTTTTGTTGGTGTCCTTGGGTGTCATGTCACCTGAAAAGTGTTGATGCAAAAGGTGAACAGGAAGGAGCAGCACAGGTCTTGCTCTCAACAATATTGTAGAACTATCACTAGTTGGAGCTGCAGAACTAAGTTTACATTTAAATTTGAGCCAGTCTTTCCTGGAATTCCCCATCTGACACATTTCTATCTGTTCAAAGGCTACCTGTCTAAGAGTTAATATCAAATGTCATGGAGCCTTTCTTTATCCCTTTATCTCTGCCCTCCATATCCCTAGTTCCCCAATCAAAAGTAATTGTTTACTTCTCTAAATGCCTATAAATCTATTATCTATACATGTTAAAGAATATATTTCACTTTAAAGCTATTTTTTATATACCCTGGTTCTTGTAATAAACCATGAGCTCCTTCAAGAGCAAGGTCTCCAAAGTTTTTGTATGTGATAGGCCCCTAATTAAAATGAATGAAAAATTAATAAGGGAGAAATTAAGAAAGAAAGAGAGGATGAGTAACTGTGAGTGTGGGCCTTGGAACCATATTACATGAATTCCAACCCTGCTCCACTATTTGCTAGCTATGTAACTTACATCTCTGTGTCTTCCTGTTGTATCTTAAAAAGGGGGTAATAGTAACACCTAGAAATGTTGTGAAAGTTGAAATGATATATGTAAGCTCTTAGAGTGCTCAGCACATAGTAAGTGCTCAATTAATGCTTGCTTTTGTTATCTTTGTTCTCTGAGACTGACTTTGTCATCAACATTACAAAAGCAACAGCCCGGTATGACCCATAGACTCACAGAATCTGAGGTTTATGCAGATGTCTTACACTGGGGTTTGCGTGTACATAAACTCAATTATGCAAAGACATCCTTTGTGTTATTTTCAAGGCTATCGGTTTGCTGGCCTCTGAGTGGAACATCTCCATGTTTGACTTTGTTGGACAAACCAAAAAGCTGTGTGACACCTGTGTGAAACTTGTGCCACCCAAGCAGGACATTGGTGACGTGCTCCAGAAAAGTCTCCAGTACCTGGGCTGGAAACACATTGGGATGTTCGGAGGCTACGCTGGGGCTTCCTCCTGGGATGGAGTAGATGAATTGTGGAGAGTTGTACAGAACGAACTCAATTCCCATTTTATCATCACTGCCAGCATGAGATACACCAAAAATAGTTTAGTCCTTCTTCAAGAGCATCTTTGGAGGATATCATCAATTGCCAGGGGTAAGTAGAAAAGTCTTCTGTTGCTTTTATTTGGAGAGAAAAATGGGACAAGCAGGTTATTTGAAAAAAAAAAAAAAAAAACTCTTCATTTTTCTCTGAGTGTAAAAACAGATGGAAACAAGGTACAAAATTAATACTATATAAAAGCAATTTCCTTTATTGCTTGACATCACTAACAAAAAATTGTGGGTTGCTTTTGGTTTTTTTTTTTTTTTTTTTTTTTTTTTGGTCTAAAGTAAAACCCCACATGCTACAGTGTTATGAAACACAGAGTAAGTTCTAGAAGCATCTTCCAGGTGGGCTGGGTCCTGGAGTTCACTATTTGTTTACAGTAGGGGCTCTGCAGACTGACAGACCTAGGTTTGAATCCAGTCTCTGACACTTTTAAACTGTGTCCTCCTTGGGTAAGTACCTTAATCTCTCTGTCTCAAGTATCTTATCTATAAAATGGAGACAATCATCCTACCTATGTCATAGAAAGGGGAGGATTAAATAAGGTTACACCTCTAAAGTGCTCAGCACCATGTCTGGACAAGTAGTTGGTCAACATACGACAGCAATTATTTTTGTGGTGATATCTATAAGGCTCAACTTTCTAGCATGAATTAGTAACTGACTCCTTTCTGTTCCTCAAATAAACTAAACTCTCTCCAGCCTTGAGACTTTAGGGTTTTTTACTCCCTTGGCCTAGGGTGTCACCTGCACCCACTCCACCCAGTGATGCTAATGTGGCACTCTCAGATACAAGTGGCTCTCACTTCTTTTTCTTCCACAGCCACCTCCCTGTGTCCCTGTTGAAGCTCTAATAAAGGGCTTGAAAGACCAACATACTGATCCAATGAGGCAATTCTTATGTGGTCTGAGTCACACTCCAGCCTACCCAGCACCTTCTTGAGGGTAGCTTCCTCTCATCCTTGCATCATTGCTGACTGGGTCCAGAGTCCACCTCCTCAGGGAGGCCTTCTCTAATGACACGATGTGAAGTTGCTTCCCCTCCCCACCCATTAGCATCACAGCATCCATTTCCAACCTCACTAATTAGAATCTTCAGTGATCTCTTTAATCTGTTCACTTGTATGCTGTCTGTCTGATGGCTCGTTCACTGCTATATCTGTGCCCAGCACAGTGCCTGACACAACATTGGAGCTCAGATAAATCGACTATAATTTACTTCATTTAAAAAATAAACTGGCCGGGTGTGGTGGCTCATGCCTGTAATCCCAGCACTTTGGGAGGCTGAGGCGGGCAGATCACTCGAGGCCAGGAGTTGGAGACCAGCCTGGTTGACATGGTGAAATGCTGTCTCTACTAAAAATACAAAAATTAGCCAGGTGTGGTGGTGCATGCCTGTAATCCCAGCTATCCTGGAGGCTGAGACATGAGAATTGCTTGAACCCAGGAGGCAGAGGTTGCAGTGAGCCAAGATCATGCCACTGTACTCCATCTAACCTGGCCAGTAGAGCGAGACTCTGTCTCAAAAATAAATAAATAAAAAAATAAAACCCACTACTTCATTTGTATATTCTGAAAATGAACAGTGATGTGATTAAATGGCAGAAAAGTACCACGGCCTACTCCTCCCTCCGGCCAGCCCAGCTCAGAAAGTCCAAATGCCCTTGATTCTAGGTCCTTTGTGAACTCCTCTTAATTGAGGTGTGGCTGACAAGTCACAAGCCAGGTCTGCTGTTCTGATTTTTGAGCCAAAAAGAAGAAAAAACCTAGAGCACAGAAGTGATCTCAAACTTTTTTGACTTGTACATTGTGCGGAGGCTGCAGTAAAGACTTCAGTGCTATAGCTGCTAGTTTGTACACTGCAGGCTTGGTTAAAGAAGTAAAACCTCAGGGACTAGTTTAGGCATTCCTGTTTCCTAAAACATGCCCAAGGAAAGAAAAAGTTCATGTCTCTTTTACAGTGGCTTTAGGCTAGACTTAGAGAGAGTGAGAGCATGTATGAGAGCGCACACATACACGAGCACGTGCAACTGGCTGACTCTGATTTTCATTCTTATAGTTATCATCTTAATCTGCAGCTCAGAGGATGCAAATATTATTCTGCTGGCTGCAGAGAACCTGGGACTCAACACTGGAGAATTCATTTTCATCATTTTGCAGCAGTTGGAGGTGGGTCCCGTCGACAACTCAATGGCTCCGGTAGTAAGAGGTATGGAGTACTCACTATGACCCGGATGCATCAGCTCACTGAGCACTCACTACAACCCTATGACGTAGGCACTCTTGCGTCCTCATCTTAAAATTAGGAGACTAAGACGGAGCTGGAAGAACTTACCCAGAGTTCTTCTGCACTGCTAGTGAAAGGCTGAACCAGATCTTGAACTAGGTCGGCTGGCTTGAGGGCCTGGTCCTCTGTACGCCGTATCAGACAACAGCGGTTGAGGAAGAACTGTCATTTCTACTGGGTAGCTAAGACCTTCCCAAGGGACTCTTAGACACAAGTGGCTCTCACTTCTTTTTCTTCCACAGCTACCTCCCTGTGTCCCTGCTGAAGCTCTAACTAAGGGCTGGAAAGACCAACATATTGATGCAATGAGGCAATTCTTAGGTGGTTTGATTCTTTTGGTAATGATGAGAATGGCTAAAAATACAATTGCTTACTATGAGGACTGAGTTACATGGTTTACGCACATGATTGCACTTAATATTCTCAATGGGTTTGCGAGGCAGTTATTAAATGCATTATTTATGTACCTGTACCTTTTGTACTTGGTGTTTCCAACAGCCTTGGAAAGTAGATATGATGAGCATTCCAATATACAGGTAGAAAAACCAAGGCATAAATAATTAAGGTACCTTACCTAAGATCTCAGAGCTCCCAAGTGGCATAGCTAGTATTCCAGACTGAGCCTTTCAGACTCTGAGCTCACCCTACACAACTCTGCCTTCTGGAGGGTTTATGGAGTGCTGGGCCTCACTGTGAGTGTTTAATACATTAAAGCTTATTTCAGCTTACAACCACCCTATGGGGTAGATACTTTTATCATCCTCATTTTACAGAAGAGGAAACTGAGGTTCAGAGAGGTGCCAAAACTTGCCCAAGGCCATCCAACTAGTATGAGGGAGAGCTGGCATTCAAACCCAGGTGGTCTGGGCTCCTTTTCCACCTCTCATCAAGTGCACTGATGCATGGAAATAATGCAAGTAGTATCTGCCTCACAGGGCTATTGTGTCTGTGCTTGTAAGCATCTTATACAACAGGCATCTACAAAAGCCACTTGCCTTTTCCTATGGACACACTGCATTATTTTTCTAGTAGTTTTATTTTTCTAAAACAAGCTTTTTAAAACTATGATCACAAGAAGCTGAAATAGGACAGAAGAAAATAAAGGGAGATATATAGTAACGTCCCAGATTTTTCCTTCTTTATCATGAAGTCTTTCAGATGCACAAAATCATCTCAGATTTCTTTGGGTGGTGAGCTGGAATTCTAAAGGCATGCCAGACTTTCCAGAATACTCGCTTACCTTAGATTTCCATTGTGACCACTTCCCTTTCTCTTTACTTTCCTCCTCATCTCTGCCTTCAGGCAGATGAGGAGAGGAGAGGATGGACCACATTTAGTATTGGCAGGGAAACTTTTCAACTCCCCTGTTGCCTTCTCCCACACCTTGATGATCCAGTTCCAACTGGTGTGTAGTGGCAGAAAATGGAACTAAGAATACACCAATGTCCATGCAATTGAATTCATGCCGCTTCATGAAAGAATAGCATAAATCTATTTTATAAAAGTATTCCCAGTATAGGTTTAGGTGGAAAAAAATCAAGCTGCAGAATATTATGGTATGATATCATCATATATATATATGTATGTGTGTGTGTGAGATGTCAAAATATATATGTGTATATATACACACACATATATATAACGACTGGGTATATACTATTCATAATGGTAATAATATAGATTATAATGATGATAACAAAACACCTATGCCACAAGTAAAAAAAAAAAAAGCAAGAATCTATAGTCCCAAGCTTTTTAAGTTTTTGTAATCATTGTTAGTAGGTAAGCTCTCTGCATCTTAGCTGCTGTATGCACCAAGTACATTTTTACTTTTTTATTTGTGGCTTTCCTTCCACTGCTTATATGCCAGCTAGAGAACATGGACCTTGTATTGCAGGCCTTCTGGAATCACTGTGTTTCCAAGGATTAGAATGTAGTGGTTCAAATTAAACATTGCGTTACACGCAGTTCCCTTGCCAAGGCATTTCCTACCAAACACCAACATTTATTTCATTACTTTTTAGGACCATTTTTGGAAGGAAGTACTGACAAATCAGAAAATGATGTACCTCCCAAAGATGTATGGGTCAGTGCTTCTCTCACTGCCCTCAGCTCCTACGGAGAAGGCCGTGGAGACGAAGGCTTTTGGAAACAAGTCTACCAAACGCTGAGGAGGCCGCCTTTCCGCAGCACCATCTCCTCGGAGGAGCAGGTCTGATGCCGGGTCTTCCAGCTCAGGCTCCCTCCTCCCCTTCTTTGATGACATTTGTGTTTGGCTTTTGCATTTCTCCCTCTTATTTCTCCTCATCTCTCCCCACCTCCCTTACACACATGCAGGTGCACACACACATGCACTTCCCCATCTTCCACGCCCAAAATAAACAGCAGTTTGATGCTCTCCTGTGAATTTATACTTCAGAGGTTACTGGGTGAAACGCCTTTGGAGCAGAGGCCTATGCCCCCATCCTACTGCTGCTATTTGCTAACTGTTGGACCTTGTAGCAAATTGCTTAACCTCCCTACACCTTGGTCTCTTCATCTGTGAAACGGGATTGATGATGGCATCTACCTCCCAGGCTGTGGTGTTGTGTATTTAGTAACATTGTCCATGGAACTAGCAAAGCAGGTATCTTCCTTTTTTGAGGGAAGGTCTTGCTGTGTCACCCAGGCTAGAGTGCAGTGGTGCAATCATGCTCACTACATCCTCGACTTCCTGGGCTCCAGCAATCCTCCCACTTCAGCCTCTCAAGTAGCTGGAAATACAGACACATGCTATCACGCCTTGATAATTTAAAAAAAAAATTTTTTTTTGTACAAATGTGATTTCTCTATGTCGCCGAGGCAGTTCTTGAACTCCTGGGCTCAAGCAATCCTTCCACCCTGGCCTCCCAAAGTGCTAGAATTACAGGCGTGAGCCACTACAGGCGTGGCTATTAATGGCTACTCAGACCATGACAATTTCCTTCCCCAGGAGGATGCCAGGACCTAGACCCAGGATGGAGTGGTCAGAGATGTGGAGCTAGGACAGGTCAGGGCCAGCAGATGGGCTGGAACAGGGAGAAGATGGTCAGGAGGGAGAGGGTCCGCCTGTGGTAATCCCAGTATGTGTGTGATGAGAAGGCACAGTGTCTGGCTCCCACAGAGAATTTTTTGAAGACAGACCTTTGTACAGAGCTAGAGCTACTTCCAGTATGGGCCCAGGCTGAAGCCCTAAGGTGACCACAGGCCACTGATGACAAGGAGTTTGATTCGAAATGAGGGGGCTGATCGTGGATCCCAACATATAAGACAAGATAACCAATTAAAGAATATTTGAGGAACAATCTACTAAGTGTCAGCGTTGTACCTGGTACTGTTGGGAGAACAGTGTCTGGCACTTAGTAGGCACTTGTATTGTATTTTCCTTGACTGATCAATAGAAGACATCATGTCCTGAAGACCTACTAAGGGTCAGGGACTGCAATGGATAGTTTACCTATTATGCCTCATTTAACTATTGTCACATTCAACCCAACAGCGGTTTTATCCTTTTTTTTTTTTTTTTTTTGAGATAAAGTCTCGCTCTGTCACCTAGGCTGGAGTGCAGTGGTGCAATCTTGGCTCACAGCAACCTCCACCTCCCGGGTTCAAGTGATTCTCCTGCCTCAGCCTCCTGAGTAGCTGGGATTACAGGCACCCGCCACCATGCCCGGCTAATTTTTGTATTTTTAGTAAAGATGGGGTTTCACTATGTCAGGAGTTTCGCTGGTCTCAAACTCCTGACCTCGTGATCCGCCCGCTTTGGCCTCCCAAAGTGCTGGGATTACAGGCGTGAGCCACCGCACCTGGCCTATCCCCATTTTATAAAGCAGTGAGCTGAGATTCAGAGAGGTTATGGAACTTACCCATAGCCAGTAGGGAGCTGAGCTGGTCTAGTTCCAACATGTACCCTCTTCCCCTGAAACCATGCTCCCTCCCACCTGAGGCCTGAAGAGCGTCCCTGAAGGATCAGGAGATCTGATTGGGGAACGCGGCATTCAGAAGGAAAATGAAGAAGACCGCGACGTCTGGGTTTCACAGCGCAGGCGCACGCGCAGGCGCAGGCGTGTGCTGGGCCCTCTGCTGTGTGGAATGGGGGAAGAAATTGCTGTGTGCCACTGTCAGGCGGACGAAGAGAGATTCCTCCTAACACCGCTGGACGGTGACTCAAGAGGCCATGAACCTCTTGAGACCCTGCTTTGCTTGTCTTATTGAAGGTGAGCCTTTACTCTGCCTACTTTCACGACGCCGTCCTGCTCTATGCTGAGGCCGTGAAGCAGATGGTAAAGGCTGGAGGCGACTTCCAGGACGGGCGGCAGCTGGTCAGCGCTCTGAAGAGTTCCAGTCTGACTACGGTGCAGGGTAGCTGGCTTACTGCTGGGGGGTGTTCTAAACTCAGACCTGCGGCTCCGGTCGGTGGGGGCTTTGAGATCTTGGGCATGTAATTAAAGGCGTCTTTCAGGGCCTGCCTCGCACTGAACTCCAGAATTCATCTTTCTTGTGGGGATTCCAGTCTTCCTTCTGTAAGGGTAGTTGAGATTAAGACCTCCCAGTTCCCCCAGTTCACTCATCCTTCCGGCCGGAGCCTGCCCAGACCAGGAGAGGAGGCCGCTGGGCACCTTATCCCCTTTTGGGAATTCTCCCCCTCAGTTGCATTGAAACTGAGTCCATCAAGAATAAAATTCAGAAATGTGAGAGCCGTCTCCCGGGGTCACTTCCCATCTGCAGCCTCTGTGATGGGGGCCTTGGCGCCACAGACTTCTAAAGATGGGTTGTAGTCTCATTCTTGCTTTCCTGGTGGGGATGAGTTCACTCCCTGCTGGGGAGTGAACTGCTTTGATCTTTCTTGTTCTAGTTTTGTCACCTGTAAGATAGGGATAACACCTGCTACCACATACAGAAACAATAATAACTGACATTTAGGGAGGGCTTACCTTACACTAGCCCAAGTGCTAAGAGCTTCTGAGTATTACCTAATTGAATCCTCACACAGCCCATGAGGCAGGTACTGTTTCTATCTGTATTATTCAGGTGAGTAAACCGAGGTTACAGAGGTTATGTACTTTGTCTAAGGTCACAAAGTTATTAGATGGTGGAGCCAGGATTCAAAAATCAAGCCTGCCTTCTCCAGGGCTCATGTTCTTTGCTATCCTGTAACATAGGCATAATGAGAATATGACATGCACCTGGCACAGAGTAGGTGCTCATTAAATAGTAGGTTCTGTTTTTTTCTTTTTGAGACGGGGTCTTGCTCTCTCACCCAGGTTGGTCTTAAACTCCTGGGCTTACGGGATCCTCCCACCTCAGTGTCTCAAAGTGCTGGGATCATAGGCGTGAGCCGCTGTGCCCGGCCAAATGGTCCCTATTTTTATACTTTCTATTTTATATTTTTCTATTTCATAGAAGCAGGTCTCGTTTACCCTACTGATACCTTTTGCAAGTGGAAATATTCACCAACTTCTCTCTCTTCTTTCCTTTCAGACCCTAAAGCATTTGCTTAAAAAAGGGAGAGGTCACAAGTGGGGGGGTCCTTCTTTCTGCTCTCAATTTAATCCTCTCTGCCAGATCAATTAATTCCTCTTTCCTGTGGTTTTAGGAATTCTTCATGCTGGGATGAGGGGAGGGTGTGAAGAGCAGTGAGGCCCTTTGAGAGCCTGAGTCATCCTACTTTGGTTCTGGGGCCCGTGGACCCCTTTCAGGGACTCATGACCAAAGGGCCCTCCTCACCCCTCCAAACTGGCTTCTGTTCCTTTATGGGCTATAGGACTAGCCTTGGCAGAACTGGAGTATTTGTCTCTGTTTCCTCTGTTCATTTCTGCCACATGGTAGCATCCTTTCCATGGGCCAGTGCCGCAGGGCTTTTGGACCATTCCAGAAGGAAGGCCTCCTCTAGGAGACCGAATTAGGGAGCAGAACCCCCAAACCCCACTGGCTTTGGCTCCATGAACGCAATGCACACTGAAAGCAGTGGCCCAGGTTGTCGCAGGAGCTCTGGCCTTTCCCGTGCAAACCTCGGGCTCAAGACCCCCATTCAGGATGCCCACGGATATGCACACAGAAAGGCAGTGTGGCATGCTGGAAAGAACACGGCACTTGGGGCCCGATAGGCCTGGGTTTGTGTACCAGCTGTGCCTCTTCCTGGCCCTGGCAGGAAGACTCAAGGAGTTTGTGCCTCCAAGCTTTGCTTGTTGGGAACAGATAGATGATGGTGCCCCCTCTGAAGGGTTAATTAGGATTAGACATAGGAAGTCAACACCACCGGCAGTGCTGGGCGCTTATTAGGTGCTTTATCAGTGGTAATTTTGTGTCCTGTCCCCTGTGAGACAAAATCAGCAATATGTCCTTTGTCAGAGCCTATGTACTAGTTTGGGGTGTGAAGGAGCTGTGCTTCAAGTGAAGCTGTGCTTCCGAGATCTCAAGCTGCTATATAACAAGATTTCTCTACATCAAACACAGGCGAAAGTCCCAACAACATTGACTTGGCATGTCATCTTTTTTTTTTTTTTTTTTTTTTTGAGACGGAGTCTCACTCTGTCGCCCGGGCTGGAGTACAGTGGCCAGATCTCAGCTCACTGCAAGCTCCGCCTCCCGGGTTTACGTCATTCTCCTGCCTCAGCCTCCCGAGTAGCTGGGACTATAGGCGCCCGCCACCTCGCCCGGCTAGTTTTTTGTATTTTTTTTTTTTAGTAGAGACGGGGTTTCACTGTGTTAGCCAGGATGGTCTCGATCTCCTGGCCTCGTGATCCGCCCGTCTCGGCCTCCCAAAGTGCTGGGATTACAGGCTTGAGCCACCGCGCCCGGCCTGCATGTCATCTTTTAAACCTAAAGTGACGTGGTTTAAGTCAAAAGATTGAGGAAGCTATTTCAACGGCAAAAAGATATTGCCTTCCTTGAATGAAATTACCTGAAGGCTGGATTTGAAGAGCCTAGGAGAGTTGGGCAAACTGGACAGAAGTTTGAATTGAGAGACCAGGGCCTGAGTTTTGCAAATAACATGCATTTTTCCGTTGTCCCTGCTGTACATGAGGTAGAGTCAAATAGAATAAATTGAGCTGACACTGACCTTTATTTTTTTTTAAAGACTACAAGGAATTTCTCCAATATGGCCTGGACCCCTGGCTCCCTTCCTGAAGACAGACCTGGCTGTGGATTTTATAATGAGCTCTTTGAAACTGAGCCTGCTTTGATGGGTAAGTATGGCTGCTTGGAGAAGGTAGCAGGGAAAGACTTTCTATAGTAGGGTGTCTCTATGGCAGGCAGCACTGTTGACATTTTGGGCCAGATAATTTTTGTGTATGGTGAGCCTGGCATTTCAAGTCACACATTCCTGTACATTATGTTTAGCAGCATCCCTGGCCTCTACCCACAGATACCTGTAGCAGCCCTCTAGTTGGAACAATGAGAAATGTCTCCAGACATGGCCAGATATCCCCTAGGAAGCAAAATGACCTTCCTCTCCTGCGGAGAATTACTGCTCTAAGGGAACCTGGCTCCTGAGATTTGAGTCTCAGGAACTTCACCTCTAGGGAGGTTGAGAGAGTCTGGGCAGGGGAGTGTGCCCCAGTGGTTAGGAGCCCAGCCCTGGAATTAGATGGATCATGCCTGGAGAACCACCCTAAGGAGAACACACAGTAAATGTTCAGTAAACACTGGTGGTGGAGTTAGAAGTCATCATTATTATTTCTCTGCAGTGGAACTTTCTATGCAAAGTGGGAGGTGAATGCAGTTCCAATGGGAACTAGGGTGATAGTCGGGGAAAAATTCCTGGAAGAGACAAGTCAGAGTAGACTTCATGTGTCCTAACCCAGACCTTCTGGAGGACAGCCTTTGAGGAGCCTGCTTGGCAGGGCCCAGCTGGGCAGGGATGTACATGCTACTGCTCATAGGCAAGGCCTGGGTAATATGCCTCCCCTCCAGGCGTGACTGCTGTGGTTCTCACAATGATGATCCTGATTCCTGTCTTGGGGGCTGCCATCATAGGTCTGATTTTAAGGACGCAGAGGGGAAAACTGCAGAGGCAAAACAAAGACATCTGGTGGCAAATCAATTTTGACGATATCATCATTCTTCCCCAGAACAAGGTGAGGCCACATATGACCCAGATGTCCCCTTTCCTGGTCACCGCTGGAGATTTGTGGAAGGTGCTTCATCTAGGAGCTTATAAGAGCAAGAGGCTAATTTATAAAGTGAATACTTCATGAAGAGTCTCCAGGCCTGAGTTCTGGTTCTAGGCCTCCCACTTGCTTGCTGAATCTGAGAATGTCATTTTACCTCCCCAAGACTCAGTTTCTAAATACTTACAAATGATGGACAGTCTCTAAAGTTCCATTTGCTCTGTTACTCTGTGGTTGAGAACTGTAGATGCTGTTCAGATATTAAAGCTGTCTCCTGGGGAGGATTTAGTTATTTTATTTTTTGTTTTGTTTTTTTTTTTGAGATGGAGTTTCACTCTTGTTGCCCAGGCTGGAGTGCAACAGCACAATCTCGGCTCTCACTCCAACCTCTGCCTCCCGAGTTCAAGTGATTCTCCTGCCTCAGCCTCCCAAGTAGCTGGTATTACAAAGTGCCTCTAACCACGCCCGGCTAAGTTTTTGTATTTTTTTTTTAGTAGAAATGGGGTTTTACCACGTTGGTCAGGCTGGTCTCGAACTCCTGACCTCAGGTGATCCACCTGCCTCAGCCTCCCAAAGTGCAGGGATTACAGGCATGAACCATCATGCCCGGCTGGATTTAGTTATTTTCAAAACCACATTAACTCCTTTAATCAATTGATGACTAATACAGTAATGTTCATTTGTTTGACAAGGACTTGACCATTAACTACAAGCCAAGCATCATACAAGGCATGGGGATATCCCACAAATGAGATGCCTCCAGAGGGAGGCAAGTGTCAGAGAGGTGTTTCCACGGTGAGACGGAAGCCCTGCAGATAGAGGGACTTAAGGTCTCAGCATCTGGAAGACTTTGGAGAGGAGGGGACATTTGAAAAGAGTGAGTTTGCAAGTGGTGAAAAAAAGTGAAGTCACACGGGATATAACGAGATGTGTGATGCTCAGGGCTGGGAAGCTTGGCTGGTACCAAGTCAGGGAGGCTTCAACATGCTAAGAGCAGGTGACTGCAATTTATTAGTAACTCATCTCCAAACATCCCCGGGGATTCAGACACTTACTCTTTCCTGTTCCACCAAAGCAGCTCTGCTTTGATCTACCTCATTTCTACATGAGGGTTCCAGATAAGATTCTCCTTGAAAACAAGATTCCTATGCTTTGAAGATGTTTTCTAGGTGTTGGGAGGCACTGAGGGTATTAAACAGAGACAACCTGGTTAGATGTTCTTTAAGAAAATGACACTAACCCCAGGCCACACATCTAATTAAGTGCCACAGCCAGAACTTAAGTCTGGGCAGTCTGACCTCAGAGCCTTCCCTCTGAACCTACACCTCCATGGTGGTACAGACGCCATAGAGGGCATGGAGGATGGGATGGTGCTGTCTTAGAGTGATGCACGTAGCAGGTCGGAAAGATCAGGATTCAAATCCTGACTCTCTGTTAACTGTCTGACCTTGGCACTCAGCTTCCTCCTCTATAAAATGCATTCCCTTTAGTACTTGACCTTGCTACTGAGAGTGACCAAATCATTTCCTGTTTTACAGCCACCCTAGAGAGGCATACCTGTGTCAAGAGGCATCACCAGTAACTCATCTAGTGTGGTGATTTCTGTGGACCTCAGCTCTTTTGTCAAGAGCCAGCAGGGGGAAGAGCTCTTCTATGCCCCAATAGGGCTTTATCAGGTATTTCTGAGGCCAGGTGGTTGCCTATAGATCTTAGTGTATCTCTGTCCTGTTCTCTGCATCATTTCTGCCAGGCGGGGCATTCTGAATAGGAGAACGTTCTCCAAGCAAAAGCCAGGGTGGTCTTGTGACTCCAGACTAGTGCTTCCCAAACTTTAATGTGCGGAAGGATCACCTGGGGCTCTTATTAAAATGCAGATTCTGGGTCCATAGGTCTGATGTGGTGCCTGAGAGTCTGCATTTTAAAGAATCTTCTAGGTGATTCCCAAGCTGGCTTCTAGATTAGACTTAGCTTTGTCCAATACAACCTCCTGTGATGATGGAAATGTCGCAGATCTGCACTGTCCAATAAGGTGGCCACTAGCCTCCTGTGATTACTGAACCTTAGTGTGTTTGGGCAACTGAATTTTAAATTTTATTTAATGTTAATTAATTTAAATTTAAATAGCCCCATGTGGCTAGTGGCTCCGTGAATGGACGGTGCAGTCCTAGAGTGTGGATTATTTCATCCTTGTTACTTTGGCATGGATGAATCAGTCGTGGGGCCTGGTGCTTCTGTGGTATAGACAGTGACTGCTGCTGCAGCCTGGAACATAATTCCCGCTTGTCCTTTCTCACCTTCCCTCCTACACCCAGACCATGATTGCTGCCTGTACCTAGCAATCCTTCCAAAATTCGAGTCCCTTTGGGGGAAGAGTTTGTACGAAATTGTATTTATTCTTTAAAATGGGGGTCCCAGAGAGTAAGGACAGAAAGCTCCGAGCAAGGGAAGAATTGTTCATTGCTCTAAATTGGGGTTAGAAAAGGCTAGAGCCAAATTATCCCCTATGCAATGAAACTTGATTTTTTAAATGTTTGCTTACTTGAGTTCTCAAACTACAAAAACCTCCTGGGATATTACCAAATACCTTAGGGACCACCATCAATGCAAAACTCTATGTGGTGGTCACCCGGCCACATAAAGAAGGAAGTAGCAACACATAGCATATCACTGTCTGATTGATCTTCCGAAAATATGTCTCGTCTTTCCTCTGTCAAACACCATCACTGGATTCCCCACCTCTGTTGCCTGCATGATAGTGCCCAAACTCTTTAAAAAAGGACTCAAGCCTCTTAACTCGCTAGTCCCTACCTATTTTTCTAATCTTTTTTCCCCTGGCTTAAATCCTGTGCTCACCCAGTTGGTCTTGCCAATTTTGCCATGTATGTTTCACCTTCTGACGATGCCACTCCCCTTCCACCCAACCCATGTGGAACCTTCTTATCCTTCAAGGTTCAGCCTAAGCATCACCCCTCCAAGAATCCTTTTCTTCATCCCCCGGGCATTCCTTCCTCCGTGGCCCTGCCATCACAGTCCTGAGTCCTTTGCCATTGCCCTCATACGAAATGTGAAAGATATTTGGTTGATATTTATCTTCTCTTATGGCTTACCTTCTCTTGGGTCCAGATTCTATGCCTTCTTCTATCTAGCTCTTACCACATTACAATATGTTTTTGTGATGCCTGATTAAGTGACTCTCTAAAAGCAGACTCCATAGGCAATACAAATAAAATATGCCATTTACTGAAAATTTAATCTGTGCCAGGCCTTGAGTTACCAGTGGTATTTTAACTGATTTAATGCTCAGAAAACCTTATGAGATGGGTGTGTGTGTGTTTTTTTTTAAACTTATTTTAGATTTGGTGTTATTTTCAATCCCATTTTATAGATGAGAAAATAAAGGCTTAGAGAAGTTAAGAACAACTCAACTTGTTCAGGTAGTAAGTGGTAGCACTGGGCTTAGAATCAGGCAACTGACTCCAAACCTACACTTATCACTGTAACTCACTGTTTCCTCTGAATGATAATGGGATATTATTATATAATAGAAAGCGCATAGTCTTGGAGTCAGACTTTCAAGTTCTGGCTGTAATACCTACAAATATGCAACTTGGGCAAGTTTCGTAACCTCAACAATCCCATCTGGAAATGGGCCAATCATACCTACCTCGCAGGGCTGTGATGCCAGTTAAAGGAGATCTTACGTGTTAAGCAGCTAGCTCAGTGCCTGGCTGTGCACAGGGTCACCAAAGGGGTTTTTTGGGCAGTGAGGAGCTTGATGATTGGCTCCTAGATGCATTTCTTTCCAGTTTTCTTGCTCCTCTCCCTGGCCCTAAGTGGAGCTTTTTCTGGTTCATCCTGAGTTAAGAACATTCCACTTTTTCTCTGATTCTAGGGAAACCACGTGGCCATCCGCTATGGTGGTCACCAAGCAGAAGCCTGGGTTAGGAAGCTGACTGTGTTACAGGAAATACAGCTGGTGAGGCCCCCTGCCCAGGGTCAGTGGAGAGACAAAGCAGTGATGCTCTCTGCCCCTCCTCTGCCAGCTCCCTGGTCCCAAAGGAGCAGAGATGGGAGGCTGCTTCCCTTAACGTGACCTACCTCTCCCTCCCCTCGACAGCCCAGGCTTTGAATCTCAGACCCCTGGCCTCTCCCAGGCACCTGAAGCCTGGGATCACTCCTACCTCTGTTTCTTCCCCATCATTCTTCCTGGCCTTGATTCTGGCCCTTCATCCTCTGTGTCTGTGATGGCTGCTTGCCTGCCTGCCAGCCTTGAACCTGGTCCTTGGAGTGAGTCAGGTTCATGGGCCTGACTTCCTGCTCCTTCTCTGTGATCTGCTGTGGGCCCCACACTGGCATTGACAGCCATAAGCGTGGAAGCAGGGCTGAGTCCAGCTACTGTGACGTGGTTGAGTTAATCCCCATGGCTGAGGTTAGACTTTGATCATTCCTCTGATTTATTTGCTGGAGACAGACTTCCTGGGTTTACCTCCCAGCTCTGCCACTTATAGCCGCTCCTTTACTTTACCTTTCAGTGCCAGTTCCCTCATCTGTAAAATGGGATCTGTAACAGTTCTTATCTAACAAGGTCTTTATAAGAATTGACTGAAAATATGCAAAGCACACAGCATGGTCCTGGACATAGAGACACACTCTATACATGAGCTATTGTAACCATGATTATTTCTAGATGGGTGAATTAAGGCACGAGAACATTGTTCCCTTCTTTGGTATTTGCACCGAACCACCTAACATTCTGCATTGTCACTCAGTATTGCAAAAAAGGAAGCCCTAAGGTAAGGAAAACAGTACAGTGCACCTTAGGTTTGATTAGTGATAGATAATAGAGAAGTTTCTCAGTGACCTCTGCTATTCATCCAAGGCCAGTTCCTCTCTGGTCTAATTGCAAGACCTGAATTATCTTGTCAGGCTACTTTCTGGTAATCAGAATAATCTGGTAATCTGGCTAATCAAATTAGCCAAGTGTCTGCTTCTTTTGTTCTGGGGGGAAACTGAGCTTGGTTTCTTCTCTTAAGATGTTATGACTACTCTTGAACTGTGTTCCTGGGCCCATCCTATTATGGGATGTGACGACAGCTTTCTGTCAGGAACAAGGAAGTGTTTGTAAAACTTGAGACTGCATGCATTCTTAATATTGAGTCAGGTTATGGTATCTCCTGGGAAGATTTCCAGTTATTAGGTTTAAAGTCTTCTGCCCCACATTGCGTTAGCTCTGGCCAAAAATATAAGCTATGTTACAGTCAAATCTGTTCAATCGTTAAAGCTCACTGTGCTGCATGTTGAGTCACTAGGAATCTGTTGAATAACTGTGTTTTTCAGGATGTTTTGAGAAACTCGGATCATGAAATAGATTGGATATTCAAACTCTCATTTGCATATGACATAGTCAATGTGAGTATAACATAAACTTACCAAAGAATAAATGTGATAGTATTTTTGAGTTGCTCTGTCTTGAATTTAATTGAACTGTAATTCTTCTTGAAAATGTTGGACCTCTTCAGATCTCCTCTTCAAGGTGATTCCAGCTCTAAAATCTATCATTTCTATCCGATTTTTTCTTTTCTTCTTCCCTGATTGCAAATAAATATAGAGAGAGGAAAGTATTTTACACTAAAGTTGGAATGGATGCCAAGTTTACCCAATCAGAAAAGAGCAGAATATTTACATTGTAGGGTAGAACTTTCTATCTCAAAGAGCATCTCATCACTAGATTATAAATCGGACTGGGGGAGGTGATTCCTGATATTCTTCCCTGCTCTCTAGCCCCTGATTTCTTTCCCTAGGAAATGGGGATGCCACATTAACCACAAAGCTGCTGACCTAAGAGGTGGGCCAGAGATGCTGATCGGAGGAGGTAGAATCTTTGCTTTGGCCCAGGGGGCTATGGTGACTGCAAAGAAGAAGGGAATAATAGTAACACTAAAATATATAGAGTGCCTACTTTGGGCCAGGCACTTTCCAGTACTTTGTATATATTAATTTATTTAATTCTCACAAAAATATAAGATAGATCTATTGTTACTTCTGTTTTACAGATTAAAGAAACACAAAGCACAGAAAGTACATATGACCTTCCTGAAGTCTCATAGCTATGAAATAGTGGAGTTAGGATTCAAACCCAGCCATTTTCAAGTCCTATACCCTTAACCACTGTACCATACTGCCTCTCAGTAGGAAGCACGAGAGCTTGCTTTTGTGTTTTACCACAGGGAGAAGTCATTCTCACATCTAGAAGCCCATTAGGGGCTGGGGAGGGGTAATTCAGAGGGAGTTGGAGAGAGACCAATTCCTGCCTGTTGCCAGGAAGGCAGTGGAAATGCTGAGAGGTGGCAGCTGGATCCAAAGCCCAAGGTGCCACTGTCTTGAAGGGCCATGCCCTAGGTATGCAGCTGGTGATGAGGGATGGAGAGGGCAGGAGTGGGAGGAGATTTGCTGTGGGACAAGCCATGTCAGTATGGACCAGCATCCTGAGGCTGCTCTCTCCTACCTGCACTAAATCCAGCTGTTCTTTCTTAAGCTTGCTGCCTGTACTTTTACCACCAGAAGGACAAAGCCAGTGACCTGGGAGTCAGTCTGGTGAGGAAACCTCTCAGTCATGGGCAGCACAGTGAAGGATGGTGGTCCACTGCTAGTCAATAGTCCAATCATCAATCAACCAACAGACTCCTGTGGGGAAGACTCACCTGTGTGTTGAGAGGGCAAAAAGAATGAAACACAGGCTGTGCCCTCCTGGATTAATGGGCCACCCACTTATTGAGTGATTTTGCCAGTACACTTCCCCTCTCTAGACCTCGACCTCCACGTAGGTAGAATGAATGAGCTTGGCCCAATTGAAGTCTAAAGGCTTTCCTTCAACAAGGATTTTATTGCTTTTTGTTTCTAGGGAGCTGAGTCCTATAGCTCTGTGAGACTTTGACTTCCTAGGCTTTAGCAGGAAGCCAGCAGATTGTTGTCAAGCAAGGTCGATAAACAGAAGCGTCTCTGTGATTGGGTCTTCACTGGCAACCCTGGACCACCACTGTTATTATTTCATTAAAATTTTATTGAGCATCTGTTAAGAGTTTATCCTACTCTGGTCACTTTTGTAGGAAGAAAGGACTTGTTTCCAGCTTTGAATGGCTTAAAATCTAGGGAAAAATAAAACAGTCTGGAGATGTACATATAAAATTCTTTAAGTGGCAGTGGTTGTAAACTGGGAGGATGTGACGTGGCATCTTTTCCTACCCTGGAATATTCTCTCCTTCCCTTCACCCACTTTTCCTTTCTTTTCCCACCAAGCATAGAGAAGGACTCCAATTATCTGCCTCCTGCCCCCATCAAAATAGCCAACATCATTTATTTTGGAAGTGAAGAGTAAGCCAGTAAGTTCTCACCAAGCCATGAATGACTAACAGATTTGATCTCTTTAGTGTAGGCATCAGATTTCAAGAAGCATTAACCCAAAGGTTTCTCTGAAAAAACGCTATGGCAGGTGGGCATGGCACTTTGAAGGGGAAGAGCTCCCTGGTGGTCATCACCTACTCTAGCTCACTGAGTCTACCCTCTACTCTGTTCCAGGAAAACAGAGGACAGCTTGGCATTTTGCTTTGGCAGGATCATTACCTCCTGAGATGGAGTGTGCACATTCTGGGATCATGTAGGGTCACTACTGATGACACAATAGGCTAGGTCAAGGCATAGGTAGGACCTTTGAGGTTAATTACTCTGCCAATGTTCTTTGAAAGGGGATTGCAAGTAACAGAAAATGTAATGTTCTCTTAGAGCCTTCCCATGAGTCTGGGCATTGGGCCAAGCTCCATGAAGGCGATTGTACTTTGGAAACAAGTCTCTCGATGTCTATTTGATCAGCACCTCCTCTATATCAGGTATCAGAGGGACTCCAAGATGCCATAGACATTTCAAGACAACAAACATATATTGATTGAGTGCCTAATTTGGATCAGACCCGATTCTGGGCGTAGGAGGCACAGATGAATGAACCTCATTGTCCTGTCCCCAAAAAGTTCAACCCAGTTGGGCAAGCCTGGGAAGGAGTTTGGAGAGTATAATACTCTCCTTGAGTTACAAATAGGGCTTCGTGTCTAAGTAAGAGAAGTCTCGATGGATTAAGAGGATGAAGGATAGTTCAGTATAGAAGTTGTCTTTGGAGTTTGAACCCTGACTGCCACTTACTGGCCAGGTGACCTTAACAACCCTGGGCCTCATATATCCTCTGTGTAAAGATAACATCAGTACCTGACTCATAGGGTTGCATGAGGCCTAATGTATGCAAAATGCTTAGTGCCATGCCCTGCCTGTAAAAGGCGTCCAGTAAATGTTGATTGTTAGTAGTAGCAGTAGTATTATCACAATCATAGATAATTCTATTACTGGTATTAAGTACATTTTCTTGTTTTAATTTCCCCAACACTCTTATGGGGTAAATCTGCACTGTCCAAATATGATAGCCACCAGCCACATGTGGATAATGAGCACTGCATTTGTAGCTAGTTCAATTTGAGATGTGCTATAAAGTTTATACTGGATTTTGTAGACTTAGCAAGAATAATAAAATATAAAATATCTTGCTAATATATTTATGTTGGTTACTTGCTGAAATAAGATTTTTCAATGCATTGGGTTAAATAAAACATTATAAAATACACTTCACCTGTTTGGTTTATAACACGGCTGCTGAAAATGTAAAAATACACATGTGGCTTGTATTATGTTTCTATTGGACAGTGATCTCAATAATTAACAATGAACTCCATTATTAATTCATTTTTAGCTCCAATCATAGTAATATTGGAGTAACATGATCTCCATTTCCAAGAGGGAAAAAGTGAGGCTTAATGAGGTGAAGTCACCTGCCCAGCTGGTAAGACACAGATTGGGATTTGTAGCCAGTCCGTCTCCAAAGGCTGTGTTTGCTCTTCTATGTGATGCTTCCTCCCTGCTAAGTACCAGAGAGTACAGATATGGGGCCCAGAGGTAGGAGCCCTGTCTGCCACCCAGGAATTTCCAGTAGGGCAAGAAATGTACCTAACAGACAGATGATTGAACTGATACTGGCGGGCTAGGGGAGGTCCCCAAATGCTGGTGGGCCCTCAACCCCAGCCAATGTGAAAGCTCTTAACACCATTGTGAGAAGGAATTCAAGGATAAATCAGAAAATAGTGAAAGTATGGAGATTTACTGCAAAGTGAAAAGTACACACTCAGGAAAGGGGAGTGTGGGTGGACTCGAGAGAGAAAGAGTTGCGCAATGGGATTTGAGGCTTCTACCTTCTTGAGTTTCTTTAACCAAGGGGTAGAATATTCATGAGGATTCCTGGAAAAAGGTGGAGATTTCTGGGAACTGCGGTGCTACCCATTTTTACATCAAATATGGCTATTCCTGGAACTGTTGTGGCACCGGTGGGTGTGTGACCTAGTATGTTAATGAGCTTATAATAAGGTCCCAGGTGAAACTTAGGCCAAATCCAGCACCATGTTGGGTCCAATTGGTCTTAGCCTGCTTGGCCCACACCCTGTTCTTTTCAGGGTCTTATCAGGCCTGAAAATAATAGCTTATGCAGCTATTTCAATTCCTTTTTGCTAGCCATGTGTAACAGACCTGGAATTTTCTGTTCTCCTGCAGTCACCCTGTGTTATTCCTGTCTCAGAGCTGCCAAAAGTGTATAAAATCTGACATGTAAATAATGAATCCTTTCATAGCTCTATCTGCTCTATGACAATATACATAAAAATCATACATTTCCATCAAGATAGAAAATAAAGACATGCGTCCCATCTCTTGGAGAGGAATGCACACCCAGGATTCCAAGCATCCCTCAGCATGTCGTTTTCACCCTAATGGAAGGAGTTCTGCTAAAATCCTAGAATGTAAAATCGTTGACTGTAAAATATCTCATACTTGAGGTAGGCCTGGGAACTAGCAAGGGCAGGAGGAAAGCAGAAAAAACCTTGTGTGTATCAGGGACAGTTCTGTTGAATGGAGAGGTCTCCTGCTGGAATCAGAGCAAACTCTGGATTAGACACAGGTCTCACCCGACTTCAAGCTTGGACCTTAGCCTATTGGAGCCTCCCTGGGGAAGTCTCAGAGGCAATCCCAGCCAGGCCCCTCCAGGTCCAGTTGAGTGGGTGGCAATTTCAAAATGTGATTCAACGTTACCATCTAAAAATAAATAAGGCACTTCGATAAAGGAACATGGGGTAGGGGGTGGTGAGTGATTGGGGCAGGGCTGGGGGCATGTATCCATTCTTCTGGATGTTTTCTGTATTATCCCATATTTCTTTTTTGTTATTTGTTTTTTGAGACAGAGCCTCACTTTATTGCTCAGGCTGGAGTGCAGTGGCGGGATCTAGGCTCACTGCAACATCTGCCTTCCAGGTTCAAGCGATTCTCATGACTCAGCCTCCAGAGCAGCTGGGATTACAGGCACCCACCACCATGTCCAGCTAATTTTTATATTTTTAGTAGAGACGGGATTTCACCATGTTGGCCAGGCTGGTCCTGAACTCCTGACCTCGAGTGATCCACCTGCCTCGGCCTCCCAGAATGCTGGGATTACAGGCATGAGTCACTACGCCCAGCCAACTTGAGGCTTTTTTTTTTTTTTTTTTTTTGAGACGGAGTCTCACTCTGTAGCCCAGGCTGGAGTGCAATGGCACAATCTCAGGTCACTGCAACCTGTGCCTCCTGGGTTCAAGCAATTCTCCTCCTTCAGCCTCCTGAGTAGCTGGGATTACAGATGTGTGCCACCATGCCAGGCTAATTTTTGTATTTTTAGTAAAGACAGGGTTTCACCATGTTGGTCAGGCTGGTCTCGAACTCCTGACCTCATGATCCGCCCACCTTAGCCTCCCAGAGTGCTGGGATTACAGGCATAAGCCACCATGCCCAGCCCCTATCCCATATTTCTAATGCAATATTGGCCTCAGGGCTCTGGCTCAGGTGGGATAGTGACTTGGCCTGTCAAGCACTGCTGGAGGAAGAGGTGCCCCCCTGTTCTGGTGAAGCTGGTTGTTGTCTGGGGTAAATATCTGAGGTTCGTAGTATCACGCCAAGGAAATCGAGTACTCGGACACACCAGAAGTGGGTTTAGGAGCACAGGTTTAATAGGCAAAAGAAAGAGAAAGGAGAATAGCTCTTCTATGCGAGAGAGGGGGTCCACAGCGAAGTGCACCAGATTTTATAGACTGGCTTGAGGAGGCGGTGTCTGCTTTACATAGGGCCGAAAGATTGGTTGGACCAGGCGTGACGTTTAAGTAGCCAGCAATGAAGCTGGCTGCCCTACCTTAATCTTCTATTATGCAAATGAAGTCTTTGCCCACCTGGCGCCATGTTGCCTGCTCCTTACTTTACACGTGGTTTACAAGGAAAAGGGACAACGGAGCCCCTATCTGAACATGACTACTCCCTAGGTAGCCCCTTTCCTGTTAGCACAGCTGCAGGCATTCACCCATGCAAGCTTCTAGCCTGGCTTTCTATGTCTGCAGCTCGATTCTACAGGCTGCTTTTTGTTAGAAAAGAAAATGATTTGGGGCCTGTCACGTGTGTCCATATAGAAGACCACCTAAATACGCTTTGTGTGAGCAACAATGCTGTTTATTCACTTGGGTGCAAGTGGGCTGAGTCCGAAAAGAGAGTCAGTGAAGGGAGATAGGAGAGGAGCAGCTTTATGGAAAGTTACAGTTGGAGGTGGTTATCTATTGTTAGCAGGGGAGGGGGTCACAAGGTGTATGGTGGGGAGATCATAAGACTCATTGTCCAGAAGAAGAAAGTCACAGGGTCGATTGATCAGCTGGGGCAGGGTATGAACAAGTCATAATGGTAGAATGTCGTAAGATGGGTCAATTAGTTAAGGCAGGAACTGGCTGTTTCACTTCTGTGTGGTTTTTCAACTACTCCAGACTTCTTGGCTCCTGCAGGCCATCTGGACGTATATGTGCAGGTCACAGGGATTACAATGGCTGAGCCTTGGCTTAGAGGCCTGACAGGGGCTGCTTTTCATTTAAAGAAAAACCTTACCGAGGACTCCCATACACTCACTAAGTGTCTAAATAATTTCTTTATTAACTCTTTTTTTTTTTTTTTTTTTTTTTTTTGAGACGGAGTCTCGCTTTGTTGCCCAGGCTGGAGTGCAGTGGCACAATCTTGGCTCATTGCAACCTCTGCCTCCTGAGTTCAAGTGATTCTCCTGCCTCAGCCTCCTGAGTAGCTAGGATTACAGGTGCCTGGTGTGTATAAAAATTAGCTACCACGCCTGGCTAATTTTTGTATTTTTAGTAGAGATGGGGTTTCACCATATTGGACAGGCTGGTCTTGAACTTCTGACCTTGTGATCCACCCACCTCGGTCTCCTAAACTGCTGAGATTCCAGGCATGAGACATCATGCCCAGCCTCTTTCTAACTCTTATGTCACTGGTGCCCAAGAGGCCCAAGACCCTGTCCCTGGGTTCACTTCTCTGTTCAGGATGTTCCCCCCTACTCCATTCCTCTCCAGGACCTCCTCATAGCCCCTCCCACACATGACTTCACTGCCCCTTCTCAGCTAGGTTGTGTAATTGTGTAATTACACATTGGGGTTGTGTAGTTGTGCAGGGAGAGTATGTGCTTTGACCCTCCTTCCTCCCTCTTCCCTCCTCCCCCTTTTTCTCTCCCATCACCCAGGGCACAGGGAACAGGAGAATCTAGTGGTTTAGAAGCAAGGCTTCTAACCCAGTCCTACCTGGGTTTGTATCCCAGCTCTGGTCCTGACTTCTTGGGAGCAATTTAACACTCCAAATTTACTCGTCCTAGGCTGATCACTAGGATGTATTTATTTTAAGCTGGCTTGGCCTTCTTGGCTTCACACAAAGGAGCTGGAAATAGTTTTCTCCATTTTGGGTGTCCCAGCCCCAGCTGACTCCAGGGACAAGGGGCTATGCTGGTGGCTCCTGAACAAATGAACACAGAGATGGGCACATCCCCTGCCCAGGCCTCTCTATCTGTGTTTCTGCCCATCTGTCTCTCTGCCTCGGTTCCTTCCAGCAGTGTTATCAGCACCCGGTCTCCCTCATTTTCTCATTTTCACCCTTTCAGGGTATGATCTTCCTCCATAGGAGCTTCCTGGGTTCCCACGGCAACCTGAAACCTTCCAACTGCCTGGTGAATGGTCGGCTGCAGGTGAAGTTGTCGGGATTCGGACTGTGGGAACTCAAGTATGGCCGGACATACAGAACATATGATGAGACAGTGGTTGATTTTGCACCCACTAGCTATTGGCAGCATGGCCAGAGGTTCCTAGCTCCATCTTTGCTTCCTGGTGCTCATCTGTGCAGGTATCCACACGTGGGCCTTCCTCTGGAGCTGATGATATGTGGTTGTTCTGTTCACCTGAGGAGAATGAGAAAAAAAAATAGTCTCTGCAGGTGGCACCAGTTCGTGGGGTGATGTCTGGGTTTGGAGACTGGTTCTTGTCCTAGCTTAGCTGGGCCACCTGGAGCAACAATTGCCTGTCTCTTTAGTTCTCTTTGTTCCTTCCCACATTCATCCTATGTTCTCAGCTTAGAACATAAGATTTGTCAGACATTTTAGAGATAATCGAGTTCTATAGTTCTGTCTTCTAGGTGCCTGGTCCCTCCACCCCTGACCAACTATCAACTGAATCAGAATATCTGAAGATGGGGTCTTGGCCTCTGAATTGTTTTTTAAATGCTCCCAAGAAATTCTGCTGTGCATCTGAAGACAAAACCACTGCCTCAAGTCCACTTTTCCCTTCCATATGTGCCAAGTGGGGTTCAATGACTCTTCCTACCTGTCCGGTTAATTGAGTGCCCTGGATTGTTACCTCTGCATGTATCCTGGGCTCCCTTGAGACCAATGTTCTTAGCCCCGATCCCCTTTTTGCTGGAGCAGCATGTCACCAGGAGATTTTTTGTGTCAATTTGGGAGGTTTCTATAACATATGATAGAATGATGTCTTACAGAAAGACAAGGGGGATGGGAGTGGTGGCTTATGCCTGAAATCCCAGCACTTTGGGAGGCTAAGGTAGGAGGATTGCTTCAGTCCAGGAGTTTGATACCAGCCTGGGGAACATAGTGAGACTTCCCTCCAACACCTATACTTAAAAAAAAAATTAGCTGGTGTGGTGACATGTGAGGCTGAGGTAGGAGGATCACTTGAGCCTGGGAGGTCGAGGCTGCAGTGAGCTGTGATTGCACCACTGCACTCCAGCCTTTAGAGACCCTGTCAAAAAAAAAAAAAAAAAAAAAAAAAAGACAAGGGGAGAAATTTTGTTATTATTATTAATTAAGTAATTAATTAATTATGAGACAGAGTCTCACTCTGTTGCCCAGGCTGGAGTACAGTGGTGCAATCTTGACTCATTGCAAACCCTTGTCTCCTGGGTTCAAGCAATTCTCATGCCTCAGCCTCCCGTGTAGCTGGGGATTACAGGCATACACCATCACACCTGACTAATTTCTGTAATTTTAATGGAGACGGGATTTCATCGTGTTGGCCAGGCCAGTCTTGAATTCCTGACCTCAGGTGATTTGCTCTCCTCGGCGTCCCAAAGTGCTGGGATTATAGGCATGAGCCACCGTGCCCAACTGAGACCTGCTAGCAGCCGTCCTAGTTCACCTTCCACATCCTCTAATATTTATCTTTTCTTTTAATGACTATGACCTATAAGGACATAAGCTTTTAGACTTCACTGCAAAAAAAGAAGGTGTGTGAAATATCTAGAATAGACAGATACATCTATAGAGACAGAATGCAAGTTGGTGGTGGTTATCAGGGGTTGAGGGTCGGGAGAACAGGGAGAAACTGCTTCATGAATAAGGAGTTTACTTTGGAGTGATGGAAATGTTTTGGAGCTAGATAGAGGTGGTGGTGGTTGCATAACATTATGAATGTGCTAAAGGCCACCGAATTGTTCATTTAAAATGGTTATTTTATTTTATTTATTTATTTTTTTGAGATGAAGTCTTGATCTGTTGCCCAGGCTGGAGGGCAGTGGTGCGATCTCGACTCACTGCAACCTTTGCCTCCTGGGTTCTAGTGATTCTCCTGCCTCAGCCCTCCGAGTAGCTGGGAGTACAGATGTGCTCCACCATGCCCGGCTAATTTTTGTATTTTTTATTTTTATTATTTATTTATTAGAGACAGAGTTTTGCTCTTGTTGCCCAGACTGGAGTGCAATGGCATGATCTTGGCTCACCACAACCTCTGCCACCTGGGTTCAAGCGATTCTCCTGCCTCAACCTCCCAAGGTGCTGGGATTACAGGCATGCGCCACCATGCCCGGCTAATTTTGTAATTTTAGGAGAGACAGGGTTTCTCCATGTTGGTCAGACTCGTCTTGAACTCCTGACCTCAGGTGATCCACCTGCCTTGGCCACCCAAAGTGCTGGGATTATAGACATGAGCCACCATGCCCAGCAATTTTTGTATTTTTAATAGATGAGGGGTTTCACCATGTTGGCCAGGCTGGTCTGGAACTCCTGACCTCAATTTATCCTCCCGCCTCAGCCTCCCACAGTGCTGGGATTACAGGTGTGAAGTGCACCCAGCCTAAAATGGTTAATTTTATGTTCTATGAATCATACCACAATTGTTTTTAAAAATAAAGGCAATACAGAGAAGGAACATAAACGTGAAAACCAGCTGTAATTTTAGTCTTGAGTAAACCACCATTAACATGTTAGTGCACATCCTTCCTGCTGATTTTCTCCATATTCACACACACAGACCCCTATTTGCTCTTCAAACCAGACACCATTGGGGCTGATGGCTCAGAGCTGGATGCCTTCCTTTCTCCTGTGCCCCCAAGGATGAAGGGGTAGCTTTTCCAGTTTTGCCCAGCAGCACCCTCACTCCATGCGGACATCCCATTGCTTTGCAGAGCTCTACTGGATTGCCCCAGAGCTGCTGCGGCTCCCGGAGGTGCCCTGGTCGGGTACCCCACAAGGAGATGTTTATAGCTTCACCATTCTGATGAGGGAGCTGATCCACCACTGGGACCATGGGCCCTCTGATGACCTCCATGAGGCACTGGATGGTAAAGCGGGAGAGCCTGCTTGGGAGGTTTTGGTTGTGTGGGCTAGCTTTGAAATGCTGGTTTTTAAAATTAATTGTTTTATTAATTTACAACTTATTCCATCATTTTTTATTGAAAAATTCATGTTCTTTCCCTAGCAAGCAGACTCAGAAAAAAAAAAAAAAAAAAAGAAAAAGAAAAATCCATATTCTTTTTTAAATTAGAAAACGAATTCCATTTTGGTTACCAAAAAAATCAAGGGACCTCAAATTATATAACTTATTGTATTACAGAAGCCAGAGGGATCCTATTAGAAAATGAGGCAGATTATGTCACTTCTGTATCAGAATCCTCCCCTGGCTTCCTATCTGAGGAGTGAAAACTAAGTCCTCCTCATGGCCTACAAGACCACCGAAGTAACCTCTGTGGCCTTCTGGATTAGTTTCCTAGGGGGGTATAATAGTGACCACAAGCTTGGTGGCTTGAAACACTGATGTTTATTCTCTGGCAGTTCTAGAGGCCAGATGTCTAAAGTCAAAGCGTTGTCAAGGCTCTGCTCCCTCCGGAAGCTCTAGGGAAGGTTCCATTCTCTGCCTCTTCCAGCTGCTGGTGGCTGCCCCAGCATTCCTGGGTTTGTGGCTGCATGGCCTCAACCTCCAGCTCTGTCTTCACATTGTCTCCTCCTCTGTGTACTTATCCTGGCTGTGCCACTTATGAGGACATTTGTCATTGGATTTGGGTCCCACCCCTGTCATCCAAGATTACCTCCTCAACCTGAGATCCTTAACTTAATTCTATTTGCATAGTTGGTTTATATCCCCTTTCCCAAATAAGGAAACATTTGTAGATTCTGGGGATTCAGATTTGGACATTTCCCTTTAGGAACCACGATTCAGCCCACCGCACCTTCCTACTGTCATCTCTTATGGCTCACTCCTTTCAGTCACGCTGGCCACCTTCGTGCGTCGCCAACATAGACAAATTTATAAAGACAGAATGCAGGTTGGTGGTGGTTACCAGGGGTTGGGGGTCGGGAGAACAGGGAGAAACTGCTTCATGAGCAAGGGGTTTACTTTGGAGTGATGGAAATGTTTCTACCACTCCAGACACATTTCTACCCCAGACCCTTTGTGTGTGCTGTTCCCTCTGCCTGGACACCTCTCACCTCATATTCCTATATACAAATTTGCCCTATTCTTTCTTAAGGTTTACAATATTTTTTATTGTGAGAATATGCCATAAATGGTACCTCGATACACATTTTGGAAATTGCTGCAATGAGCAGCTCTATATCTTTGCACACATGGGTGAATGTTTCTTCAGGCTATATTTCTAGCCATGAAATTGAGGAGATAAATATATTTTAAATATATTTAAAATCCATGATAAATGCTGTTCAGTTGTCCACTTACAAAGGATATTTTTGGGCTTTTTTTTTTTTTTCTTTTTGCTGGATTGTCTCTTAACGGCTGATGCCTGGATCTCAGCCCGAGATTCTGATATCATTGGTTTGGGGTGCTGCCTCAGTGTCAGGGTTTCAAAGCTCCTGGCGTGATTGTAATATGTAGCAGCTCAGGCTGCTTGGAGAGAAGATACCAGTGTGTGTGTGCACACACGTGAGTGTGAGTTTCTAAGTAAACTCAACCCACTTTCTCTCTTGATTTTTTTTTTTTTCTTGCTGTGCCTATCATTTCTAGCCTATCCTCAGTGACCTATCTCAAGCCTCGGCTTTAGGTCATTATCTATTACCTGGAGACTTTTTGAGTCAGGAGCCCATTGTGAGGATATGCAATTGCTTTTCGACCAGATTCCAGTTTCTAATTTCCAGTTAAATAAAGCAGAGGTGAGATTAATCCAAAAACAGTAACTCAAAATCCAAGTGCATCTAACTTTGGCATCAAGCACACACACAAATATTCCCAGACAGCCCAGGCAGGAGCCCACCCACAGTCCCTCAGCCCCATCACCGCCTACTTTTGCCAGTTGGGTTCTGTAAGGGAAGATACTGTGGACAATCAGTGTATTTCCCCTTCATTGTTGAGCTCACAAAATTAACTGAGAGCTGGCTACGTGGGACTATGTATTCGCAGGACTGCAACCAGGAAGAGTACAGTGTATACCTAATTTATGGGCAAACACTTCTTCAATTAACTTCTGACGCTTTCCTACAAACAAAGCTTGTCCTGGGAACAGAGTAGCTATTGATTCTCTGGGCACAAAAGACCCATGGTTCTCAAACTGTGGCGGGCATCAGAATCACCGGGAGGTGGTTAAAACACAACATTGTTGGGTTCCACTCTTGGGATTTCTGACTCAGGAGGTCTGGGGTGAGGCCTAAGAATGTGCATTTCCATCACCCTCCCAGGTGATGCTGATAAAGCCACAGCTTGAGAAGCACTGGCCTTGGTCCTTCTGGTCCTTGGACCAGCAGCATCAGCATCAGCTGGAAACGTGTCAGAAATGCACATTTTCGGCCGGGCGCGGTGGCTCACGCCTGTAATCCCAGCACTTTGGGAGGCCAAGGCGGGCGGATCACAAGGTCAGGAGATCGAGACCACGGTGAAACCCCGTCTCTACTAAAAATACAAAAAATTAGCCGGGCGCGGTTGTGGGTGCCTGTAGTCCCAGCTACTCGGGAGGCTGAGGCAGGAGAATGGCGTGAACCCGGGAGGCGGAGCTTGCAGTGAGCCGAGATCGCGCCACTGCACTCCAGCCTGGGCGTCAGAGCGAGACTCCGTCTCAAAAAAAAAAAAAAAAAAAGAAATGCACATTTTCAGGCCCCACTCCTGACCTGCTTCATTGGAAAAGCTGGAGGAATTGGTCCAGAAATCTGTGTTTCAGCAAGCTCCCCAGCGATTCTGATGCACATTGCCAAAGCAAATGAGCAACAGTGCTAACATGTCTAGTAGACGGTTAAAGATTATAGGATGGAAACAGCTGGCTAGAAGTTACTAGGTAATTCACACATGTTCTCTGAAGTGCAGACCCATGGGTTCGAATTTGCTCTCAAAGTCCTGTATCGTTTTTCTGATTCTTTCATTTCTTAGAGCTAAACACAGAAAGCAGAAGATGCCATAGTAATTCAGTCACTGCTTTTGAAGCCATTGCTGTCTCATGTCTCAAAATGTACTTCATTTGGGAAGTAAAACACAATTTTCCAGAGTATTTTTTTTTTTTTTTTGAGATGGAATCTCTCTGTCACCCAGGCTGGAGTGTGATGGCGTGATCTTGGCTCACTGCAACCTCCACCTCTGGGTTCAAGTGATTCTCCTGCCTCAGCCTCCTGAGTAGCTAGGACTACAGGCATCCACCACCATGCTTGGCTAATTTTTATATTTTTAGTAGAGATGGGGTTTTGCCATGTTGCTAGGCTGGTCTCGAACTCTTGACCTCAAGTGATCCCCCCTGCCTTGGGTTCCCAAAGTGCTGGGATTACAGGTGTGAACCACCGTGCCTGGCTCCTAGAGTGCTTTTTAGTGCACATACTTTCAGAATAGTTTTAGGCGTTAAACATGTACACCTAAACAAGACATTTTATGCACAGTTTTGTAACCTGTATTTTTTTTATTATATTAAACTAACAGTCATATATTATTCAGATTTCCTAGTTCTTGCCTAATGTCCTTTTTCTGTCTCTGAACCCCATCCAGGGTACCACATTACACTTGGTCATCATGTCTCCTTAAGTTTCTCTGGGAAAACTTCTCAGACTTTATTTTCAATGACCTTGACACTTCTGAGGAGTACTGGTCAGATATTTTGTAGAAGTACTTTCATGTGGAATTTGTCTGATTTGTTTTTCTTTCCTCGTGGTTTGGCGTTTGTGTGTTTTGAAGGATGACTGCACAGGTAAATTGTCCTTTTCATTGATTATTGCTGTTGATGTTGACCTTGATCACTTGGCTGGGGAAGTGTTTGTCAATTTCTCCACCATAAAGTTACTCTGATTTCTCCCTTCCATACTTAGTCTAGGACTGAGTGAGGAGTTAGGCTGGGTGTGGTGGCTCATGCCTGTAATCCCAACATTGTGGGAGGCCAAGGAGGGAGGATTGCTTGAGTCCAGGAGTTTGAGAGCAACCTGGGCATATAGGGAGACCCAGTCTTTATAAAAATACAAAAATTACCCAAGTGTGGCAGCATCCTAGCAGCTACTCTGGAAGCTGAGGCGCGAAGATTGCTTGAGCCCGGGAGGCGGAGTAAAGATCCTGCCACTGCACTCCAGCCTGGGTGACAGAGACCCTATCTCAAAAAAAGAGAGAAAAAAAGGAAAAAAAGGGTGGGGAGTCAGGCTCCACCTCTTTGAGGAAGGAGTATTTGGAATTCTTCTCCGTGGGAGATTTGTCTACTCTGCCCATTCATTTATTTCTTCAAGTACTTACGTCAGTATGAACTCATGGATATTTATTTTATACTTTGGGTTATAACTGAATATCACTTTATTTATTTTGTAGCTTAAATTATTCCAATTTTTGCCATTCAGTTTCAGGTAGCTTCTGTGTCTCTTGGATGTGTAGCCATCACTGTGTTTGTCTTGTTTCTGCCTATTTCCTTACTTTCTGGTAAGACAAGAAAGTCCCATTTTGCATATCCCCTGCCCCAGTGCTAGAAGCAAGCAAATCTCTCCAACAAGCCCTGGCTTCTTTTGTTGGAGAAAGGTATTAGAAAGTTAGAGCTGACACTAGATGTGCTCATTGCTACTGGGGGTTGTTACTTACGGGTCCTCTCGGTGGACAGAGTAAGGAAATACGTATGTGTACTAACTCGTGTGTATACATATCTCTATAATTACACATGCACACATACACATATATCTGCATCTATATTAAACTAAACAAGAGTTCCCATTGACGTCTCGAAATGTAACTCATCACCATCATGGTTCATTGCAGTCTTCCCATTACTTTTCTGTAAATTCCAACATTGAGATCCTGGCTCCCACCATCCACCACCCATGTATTTTGTTCAATCCCCATATGTGTGTTCAGTGATTTCAGACTTGTTAATCTGCATCCTCATGAGAAACAGTTTTACAAACTAGAGTATGATGAGTATGAATAGTTCCTTTTGTCTTTAGTCTTAAAATCTCTAGTCATTTCAGAAGCAATGTAGGTCAGCATTCTTTCTCACTCATCCCATTCAGTAAGATTATGCCATATATTTGTAACACTGTTAGATTCTTTTATTGCTGTCTGCATTCTGTCTTGGGGTTGCATAATTTCCCAATTGGTGTATTTTAAAGTTTGCTTTCCTTATGGCTTACTTTTGTGCTGTAAAACTCTGTGGGTTTTGGCAAATATATAGTGTAATCTATCCACCACTGTAGTACAGAAAACTTTCCTCATCCTAAAAGTATCCCCGGCATTTCATGTAGTCAATGCTCTCTGCTCCCCAAACTCTTGGCAACCACTGATCTGTTTTCTGTCTCTAAAATTTTGTCTTTTCCAGAATGTATATTTCCTTACTTTCTGGGAAAACAAGAAAGTCTCATTTTGCATATCTCCTGCCCCAGTGCTAGAAGCAGTCAATTCTCCAAGAAGCGATGACTTCTTTTTTTGGATAAAGGTATTAGAAGGTAAGAGAATCACAAGGTCAAGAGATCAAGACCGTCCTGGCCAACATAGTGAAACCCTGTCTCTACTAAAAGTACAAAAATTAGCTGGGCATGGTGGCACACACCTTAGTCCCAGCTACTGGGGAAGCTGAGGCAGGAGAATTGCTTGAACCTGGGAGGCGGAGGTTGCAGTGAGCCAAGATCGCGCCACTGCACTCCAGCCTGGGCACTAGGGCCAGAGTCTATCTCAAAAAAAAAAAAAAAAAAGAAAAAGAAATGACACCAGATATGCCCATTGCTGCCGAGGTATTGTTGCTTCTGGGGTGCCATGTAAATAGAATCATACAGTACACAGCCTTTTCTGACTGGTTTCTCTAACTTAGTAATAATGCATATAAGACTTATCCATGTTGTTGCATGCACAGTATTTTTATTATTTTTATACCAAAACATGTATACATTTTTCTCAAAATATTATTCCCTTGACAACATCTGGTTAAGCCGAATGTTTAGTAAATGTCAGTAGGAGCCAGTGAAGAAGTGGGAAAAATTAGGTTTACAAAATTGGACAGAGAGGCAGGACATGATGGTAATATTTATTATGTGTTAAAATAACATTTATGCAACATATTGCAGAAAATTTAACAAAATTGCATGAAGCGCAGTTTGGGGTTTCCAACACGAAATGCCTGTACGTTCCTGAAATTATATGGAGATATGCTTCACGTCAAGCAAAGTTCTATTTTTAAAAATTGTGATTTGAAAACATTAATTAGGAGGGTGTTTATATGTTTTTCATTAGAATTGTTCATTTTCCAGGCAGATTCAGAGTATCCTATTAAAATATCCAGATTACTTTGGAATTCTAATGTGTTCTATTTATTTAAAAACTCAGTTTACAAATATAAGAGCACAATTACTATTGAAAATGAAGTGTAATAAGTGGCACAAAGCTCTGATGTTTGGCTGTCTAAACCCAACATGAATTTCAGAAATCATCAACCAAATCAAAGACCCTGCAACAGCAGTCCCACTGCGGCCTTCCCTGCCCGAGGAGAAGGGCAGTGAAAAGATCATGGCCATGGTGAGGGTATGTTGGGAGGAATCTCCGGAGAAAAGACCTAGTTTCTCTTCCATCAAGAAAACTTTATGAGAGGCCATTCCCAGAGGGTAAGTTAGATGTGCAACAGATATTTACTCTCACTCAGTTAACCATTAGGATTTTAGAGCTGCCAGGCATGGTGGCTCATGCATGTAATCCCAGTGCTTTAGGAGGCTAAGGTAGGAGGATCCCTTGAGGCCAGGAGTTCAAGACCAGCTGGGTCAACATGGTGAGATTCTATATCTATAAAAAATAAAATAAAAAATTAGCCAGGTGTGGTGGTGTGAGCCTATAGTTCTAGTTTCTTAGGGGGCTGAGAATCGCTTGAGCCCTGGAGGTCAAGGCTCCAGTGAGCTATGATTGTGCCACTGTACTGCAGCCTGGGTGACAGAACGAGACCCTGTTTCTACAAAACAAAAAAAATTTAAGACTATGTGGCTGTGCTTGGTTCTATGCGACTCATTCCCTCCCTCCCTCCCTCCCTCCCTCCCTTCCTCCCTCCCTCCCTCCTTCCCTTCCTCCCTCCCTCCCTCCTTCCCTTCCTCCCTCCCTCCCTCCCTCCCTTCCTTCCTCCCTTCCTCCCTCCCTCCCTTCCTTCCTCCCTTCCTCCCTTCCTTCCTCATACACTCACTCAGGGCTTACCATACACAAAGCACTGTACTACATGCTGGTTGCAGTGGAGTGAGAAATTCTCCCTTTATTTCATAGATGCCACAAAAATGGATCAGATATTAATAATTTTACTGCCTTCTTTGTCTATCTCAGATGTCACTAATCAATTAAAGTCCTTGTTTCCAGGGAGTTTTGACATGGCTTCAGAATCTGTTTCAAATCAGCATTCCAAGGGTTAGGCTAATCAGTTCGGACCGGACTATGAGATAAAAATTACTCACCACCTGTAGGGTAGGTTATGACTTAAATCATTCATGCGTCTCCAGCAACTTTCTCAATAGTAGCTTCCTTTACACCAGATAATTGTATCATCTTTCGGTACATGAATTTAGGAAGACATGCCCATGTTAGGGGTAGCTTGAGTTGGTGGAAAGAGCCCCAGGCTGGGAGTCAGGTGTCTACTCTTAATTTGGACCTTCAGCTATGCATTCTTTTTTTAAAAAAAAAACAAAAAAACAAAAAAACAAAAAAAAAAACATTTTTTGGGGTCAGGGTCTTGCTCTGTTGCACAGGCTGGAGTGCAGTGGTATGATCTTGGCTCACCGCAATCTCTGCCTCCCGGCTTCAAGTGATTCTCATGCCTCAGCCTCCTGAGTAGCTAGGACTGCAGGTGTGTGCCACTACGCCTGGCCAATTTTCGTATTTTTAATAGAGACAGGGTTTCGCTATGTTGGCCCGGCTGATCTCAGACTCCTGGCCTCAGGTGATCTGCCTGCCTCGGGCTCCCAAAGTGCTGGGATTGCAGGCGTGAGTCACCACACCTGGCTTCAGCTATGTCTCTTTTTCTTTTTCTTTCTTTCTTTTTTTTTTTTTTTTTGAGATGGAGTCTCTCTCTCTGTCACCCAGGCTGGAGTGCAGTGGTGCAATCTCGGCTCACTGCAAGCTACGTCTCCTGGGTTCACACCGTTCTCCTGCTTCAGCCTCCTGAGTAGCTAGGACTACAGGTGCCCGCCACCATGCCTGGCTAATTTTTTTTGTATTTTTTTTTAGTAGAGACAGGGTTTCACTGTGTTAACCAGGATGGTCTCGATCTCCTGACCTCGCGATCCACCCACCTCAGCCTCCCAAAGTGCTGGGATTACAGGCGTGAGCCACCGCGCCCGGCCAGCTATGCATTCTTAACACGATAGCCCTGTGTTCTGCATTTCCAAGCTCATAAGTTTTTAAATTTTAAAAATTATTTTTATATTGTTTTTAAAATTAACAAATGAGGCTGGATGTGGTGGCTCAAGCCTGTAATCCCAGAACTTTGGGAGGCTGAGGCAGGTGGATCACCTGAGGTCAGGAGATTGAGACGGGGCTGACCAACATGGTGAAACCCCGTCTCTACTTAAAATACAAAAATTAGCCAGACGTGATGGCACACACCTGTAATCCCAGCTACTCGGGAGGCTGAGACAGGAGAATCGTTTGAACCTGGGAGGTGGAGGTTGTTGTGAGCTGAGATCGCAGCACTGTACTCCAGCCTGGGTGACACAGCAAGACTCCATCTCAAAAAAATAAAATAAAAATAAAAAATAAAATTAACAAATGAAACATTGTTTATATTTATGGTATACCTGATGTTTTGGGACATATATACTGTGTGGAATGATTAAATCAAGGTAGTTAACCTAAAGGTACATCTTAAGTAAGCTTAAGATACATCCTGATTTTTTACTTAGAAAATATGGACCTCAATGTTATAAGTCTATTTACCTATGTGAGTCTAGGTCTCCTCATCTGAAGTTGAGGAATTTAAATGAGTTCTCTGAAGACCCTTCGAAAACAAAGGACTAATGGAATCTAGAACTGCCCCTTACATTAGACCATCTGAAAAGAAAGGAATGACCCATCCCACAATCTGCATTCTCAATGTCTGTTGGGAAGCGGGGAATGGGCCATTGAAGGCGGCTATTTGTTGAGTGCCTGTGGATGGATGTGGCCCTAGACACTTTATGCATGTTATCTCCCTACATCCTCAAAATAACAGTGTAATCGTACGTACATGAGGTACGTGTGATTATCTTCATTTTCCAAATGAGTGAAGTGAGACTCAGAGAAATGAAGGAGGCAGCTTAAGCTCAGAGGGCTGGTGAAAGGCTCTGTCCTGTCACGCAGCTGCATTGTCATTGTCACCTCCCCGATGTCCGCTGCCAACCCTTAACTAGGACACCTGAAAGGTGAGAAATATTTTCCTGGAATGTGTAGTTGGAAGCTCTGTTCCACTGAGGCCCTAAGGGTCTTGGGAGAAAACATCAATGTCTGATTTCTTTTAAAGCCATGTGAGCATACTGGCCAGTATGATGAGCAAGCTGGAAGTGTATGCCAATCACCTGGAGGAATTGGTGCAAGAGAGGACCAGCCGGCTGACCGCAGAGAAGAGGAAGGTGGAGAAGCTTCTGTCCACTATGATGCCCAGGTATTCGGAAGCAGTGGGGACTTGACGAAGCTGCAGCATCACCATCTAGCAGCCCCACATAGGTGGGATAATTTCCATGATTACTTTTCTAAGAGGATGTCAGGCTCTTCTAAAAAGGGTCAGGCATTTTTTGTGCAGTTTGGTACACCTGTAAAGGGAGATAGAAGCAAACTCTCCTGAATCCATAGGAATAGAGGCTGCAGTCCGTCTTTTACGTGGCGGGTGGCGGATGCAGCAACAGGAGAGTAGCCACTAGATGGCGCCCTCGTTTCACGAGTCTGACTAATTGCTACCTCCCCTGTATTTGATTGTAGGTCCAAAACCTCTGCACAGTTTAATATGTACCTGTGGCTTCACATTCAAATATTGCTCCATTTTTGGTTCTGTTTCTACATGTTCACTCTCTTAACACTTGGCAGAAGTATTTGCTGTTAAAATTCCTGTGCACTTCTTGCATGTCTAGACCAAAGACATGGGGGCAGGGATTTTTAGTGAGATTGGTTGACTGAAATGAAATTGATTTGTGGATTGGTGAATGGTTATATTCGCTTCCACAACTGCAGAGTCTTTACACTCTAACTCTATAACCAATATACATCAAGAAAATCCTTTTTGTAAGGGCATTATGTGACCCTCTCTCCTACCCCCCCACCCCACCATTTATACCCATCAATTAAAATATCTCTTTAGAGAGAATGCAAGTGGAGAAGTGGATGTTGAAAGAATTCCTCTAGATAATGAATTTTGTTAACCAAAAGATTAGCCACTGAAGCAAAAGGACCAATGAGGACAACTTCGTGGGAGTCTGTAGGAGATGAGATGAGTAAGATCCATTCAAAAATGATCCCTTTCTCTGGTTTCAGCTTCACTGGAGAACAACTCCTAGCTGGAAGGTCCGTGGAACCAGAACATTTCGAGTCTGTGACAATCTTTTTCTCTGACATTGTTGGATTCACAAAGCTATGTTCTCTCAGCTCCCCCTTGCAAGTCGTCAAGCTCCTCAATGACCTGTACAGTTTATTCGATCACATCATCACAAATTACCGTGAGTATAAGGTGAGACGTCTCATCCTGGCTGTGAGGTCATGCGTGCTCCTTGCGGGCTGTCTCTGTGGCCTGACGGAGGATGGAACTGATTCCAGACATCAGCCAGGAGGAAACTCCATTTCAGTCTATGTCACTTCATGGCAGAAACTCAATATTTTATTTGTTTGTTTTGTTGGAAGAGGTCTTGATTAGTCACAGATGTATGTGCTTGTCAAAAATCACCAGTTTCCTCTGTTTTTCCTCTGTTTCCTTCCATTATTTCATCTCACAGTAAACACTTTTTAAAAAGAGGCATTGATCTTCCACTGGCTAATTCCTTCCCGTCTTTCCTAAATACATTTCCTTCCGAGGCAGAGAGGCTCCTGTTTAGTCTCCTTCAAAGATTGTCCTTGGATCTTGTGTGGGTCTCACCTCTGTTGTCCTGATCCTTAGCAATTCAGAGTGAAGAAAGACTCCCAATTTTAGACTATCAGACTCATGGCTGAAAGGGGGGCAGCAACAATTACCCGCTGGGTGCTACTCTGGGAGACAGAAGGACACGGTCACCTAGAGTGAAAACCATTTTTGATGGGGAAAACAGAGACATTTTGGCTCTTCATGACTGCCAGGTGGTGGTGGTGATGAGGGCTGCTTTCTGTGTGTTCTGACTCTTTAGAAGGGGTCAGATCATGACTCCAGGCACAGTACCGTGTGCCTGTGCTCATATATGCCTGGTGGGCAGCCACAAGTGCACCAGCTCCGACCACAATCCCAGGGCCCTGCCTCTGCCTGTGGACCTGGGGACAGCGAGATTTGGGGGACAGTGTGGTCATATGGTCACATATCTCAGTGACAGAGTGACACGTCTTCAATGTTGATCTCCCAGTGTTCCCCACAAATGACGCCTCTGTTCAAGGGTGAAAGAAAGGATAGTATAGATAACCTTGAAGAGCAGACCACACACACCCAACAAAATCAGAGCCCTCCCTGCTCAGGAGGACGTCTTCTGGGATTTTCCTCTTAGTATTACCTGCTCAGTTGTGTTTTGCTTGAGCTCATTTTAAAACTTAGTTTGTATTTCTAAAGGATGTTATCACGGTGGGGAGAGGAAACCCAGAAGCAGGTGAGGCTTGTTGACTGGTTGACTTCGCATCATTTCGGGGTCACCAGAACAGAGGTGTTCTTACCGTCTGGCTGATGCCTGCAATTCAGCCTTCACCACATCATCTTTGGATTCTGCTAAAATGCAAATGTGTCTGGAAAGGGCTGTAACTACTTGTCATTTATTTCTCTATTGTGAATGACAGATCTGAAAGCTCATTTTATTAGGAGGATAGAGGGGGAAGAGGACAGACAGGCAGATACATACTATATATATGAATACAGTTTGTATAATGTATAATGCTTACCCATTTATAAATGTGTCTAAGAGCCCTTGTGTGGGGCGTGGACATTTCGGGTTGGGGGAGATGGTCTCTGCTTGACCGATCCACCTCACCCTTCCTGGTTGACTCCAGGAGCACACTGCTCCCTGTCTCACTGGTTCTGAATTTGGGCTGGGGAAATAGAGTCACTGCTGCTATTGGATTTCAGAGGAGGAAACAGTAAATGTGGGGAAGGAGGCTGGGGGAAGGAGGGTGAGGTGGGCTTTGTGGAAGAGCCATTACAAGGGCAGGAACTGAAGAAATGCTGGAACTTGCATGGGGTGGAGGTCAGGGAGTGTGACACATCCAAAAACAGGGCCTCGAGGCTGGGGACGAATGTGGGGCCTTAATCTCTGACCCACCCCGACCCTTGGCCTCCCTCATTGGAAACAAAGGTCACTCTGTCGCTTTGTTTTCAGGTTGAGACCACTGGAGACGCATACATGGTGGCTAGCAGATTCCCTATCTGCAATTGAAGCCAGCATGTGGCTGAGATTGCCACCATGTCCCTGCACTTCTCAGTGCCACCATTCATTTGCTTCCAGACTGGGCACTTGCTCCAGGAGAAGCTCCAGCTTCGGATTGGCTTCCACACAGGTAGACAAAACTGATGGCCTGATGGTCCAGGGATGACGGCAGGTCGTTCTGGGTTCCATTCCTGTGCCCAAGGCTTTTAGGAACCTGGACATTGAACGGTAACCTCTTTAGGGGAAATAAAAGATTGAATTGTCTCTGCATGTGTGTTTCTATTTAGCTAGGTTGCTTGGTAACAACAAGGACACACAGTGGCTTCAATGTATTCAACCAAAAATAAAGACTGGGCGCGGTGGCTCACACCTGTAGTCCTAGCAAATTGGAAGGCCGAGATGGATGGATTGCCTGAGCTCAGGAGTTTGAGACCAACTTTAGCAACATGGTGAAACCCTGTCTGTACTAAAATACAGAAAACCAGCCAGGTGTGGTGGCAGGCACCTGTAATCTCAGCTACTCAGGAGGCTGAGACACAAGAATTGCTTGAACCTGGGAGGCGGAGGTGCAGTTGTGCCACTGCACTCCAGCCTGGGCAACAAAGTGAAACCCTGTCAAAAAAAAGAAAAGAAAAGAAAAAAGAGAGAGAAAAAAAAGGAAGAGACCAAACCCCAGGACGGGTTATATAGGGCTACTTTTCCTCCACGCCTCAACATCAAATGCCCTTTGATGTGGTCTGTGTTTGCCAACTCATGGGCATGTGATCTGTGCAGAAGTGGTCCATGCTTCATTTCATGCTCTTCTGTTACCATCTGGCAATTCTTAATCATCTTTGCACAGAGTATCCTGTGTTTTCACTCTGCACCTGTTCCAGCAAATTTTGTAGCCAGTTATGCTACTACCTATCTTCCAGGGCTCAACAAAAACAAAACTCCATCCTCAGAATGAATTGCTCCCATGTTTGTGCCACTGTTGGCATTGTTCACAGCTCTAGTTCATGAGTGACACGGTCATTTAATGACCGTGATGATGTCGCTTTCCAGCAGGAGTTTGGGTTCTGTCGGTTTCCTTTCTGTAAACCCTAAAATCTATTGCCAAACTTTGCCCCAAGAGGGCGCATCACTACATTTGTTGATTTGATGCGCATCATAGAGTCCAGCCTCAGGCAATGCAGAGCAGTTATGGTCTTTGGTTCTCCACTCTTCAGGTCCTGTGGTGGCTGGTGTGGTGGGAATTACCATGCCCAGATACTGTCTATTTGGAGACACTGTGAACATGGCATCCAGAATGGAGGGCAGCAGTTTGCGTGGGTATCACTGATGACACTTTGTAAACACAATATTGTTATCCCTCCAGGCCCCTAGCTTTAACCAGGGGATACTTTTAGAAGAGGCATTTGCTTTTTGCCTACTGTTTTCCTTCTGGAGGATAAGATCATTATCCACTTCAGGCAACACTGATCACACACTTTATAGACAGGGTTTTGCACTGTGCTCTCGTTAGAACCATGCAAATACACATACCCTCCTTTCTTCTGTGACTTTCCATTCTAAGCAATCACACATGCATATAATAAAATCACTTAAATGAAGAGCAGGAGTTGGAAAACTTTTTCTTTCTTTCTTTCTTTTTTTTTGAGACGGAGTCTTACTGTGTCACCCAGGCTGGAGTGCAGTCGTGTGATCTTAGTTCATTGTGACCTCTGCCTCCTGGGTTCAAGGGATTCTCCTGTCTCAGCCTCCCAAGTTGCTGGGATTACAGGCATGTGCCACCACACCCGGCTTTTTTTTTTTTTTTTTTGGATTTTTAGTAGAGACTGAGTTTCACCATGTTGGTCAGGCTGGTCTTGAACTCCTGACCTCAAGCGATCCACCCACTTCAGCCTCCCAAAGCGCTGGGATTAGCTGGCATCAGCCACTGCATCTGGCCTGGAAAACCTTTTCTATACAGGGCCAGACAGTAAATATTTCAGGCTTCAGGGGCCATAGAGTCTTTGTTGTAACTACTTAACTGCTGTTGTAGCTCAAAAGCAGCAATAGACAATATGTCAATCAACAGGCATGGCCATGTTCCAATAAAACTTTATTTACAAACACAAGTAGTGGGCTGAATTTGGCCCATAGGTGATAATCTGCCCTTCTCCAAGGTAGAGTATATTCTTGGTGGTACAGAAGAAATCTATAGCCAGGACCTCCAGGGAATATTACATCCTTTTGCTTTATAGTAATTTTATTTCATTGACCATTGCCAGGCACTTGTATGCTGTTTATCAGTTGGGACATGTAAAAAAGAATTACTCAGTGATGTAAGTTTCAAAAAGATTTAGGTGATTAACATTGTTTTGTTTTAAATTTGTAAATTTTCCACAGGGCAAAAGAGAGCAAACAACTTTCTGGTTGAAAGGTAAAGAAGGCTTCACTCTTCCACTCCCCGAATTTACTCAGGAAAAAGCCAAAGTCCCAGAGATATTGTGAGGTGAGTGTTTTCTTTCAAGATGTTTGTGAATTTGTGGAGTCATGTGAAAGTCTTTGGGAACCCTTCTTTGAGACCCGGTCAATATTCCATTTAAGAGGTGTGTTTCCAGGGCATGGGTCCAGTCTCCCACTAGGGGGAGCCTTCTAGCTGGCCTCTTCCAATCCCGGTGTTTGCTCCCAACCTGTGAACTCATTTCATGGGGTGCCAGGGCTGGCCTGTGGCTCTCAGCCCTGTGCAACTGCCCTAGCTGCCAGATATTTACAGCCCATTAACTTGAGAATTTGCAGTGAACCCAGTTTCATTCTGTAGGAGGGGAAAGTGGAGAGGATGAAGCCTGTCTTTCCTGTGCAAGGTGCCTGCTCTCTAACCTTTGGTGCTGATTTTCCTTATCAGTTAATCAGCTTGCAAGGAGATAGGAGCCCATATCTGACAGCATCTTGAGAATGTGTTCAGGAAAAAAAGCTCTAAGCCATGAGCAGCCCCTGAAATCCAACAGGGCCGAGACTATTTCAAGCAGCCAAGCCCTCTGCAGTTATTGAAAAGCCTGGTTCTGAACCCTGAGTTACTGTGAGAGGGGCAGCTCCCAAATGCATAATGCCCTCTTCCCAATGTATTGCCTAATTCCTTTCCTACTCACAGAGCAAAAACTCCTGCAGTCAAGGCTTGAATTTTAAGAAGAATTTCTCAGTCATTTATGGAGACTTTAATTTAAAAAAATTTCCAGTAGACAAAGACGAACCCATCGATTCCTGCTACTATTCCTGATAGTTTTCCCTTCTACATAATGAATAGGATTCCATGTTGTTTTATTGAGCGGATCTTTTAATAGATTTGCTGAACCACTAATGCATTTATAGTACTTCTTTCTTCATCTCTTGCAACTCCTCACATCCAGATATCTTTTGTGTGGTTGCTCCTGAATCTGGCAGAGCAATTTGAATGAAATATTGTGTTTGAGACCTTTTCCTGTTGAACTTCCCATGATTGAAGGAGCGAAAATCAATGAGACCAGAAATAGTTTCTTTCTTGCTGGGTCTTTGAGCTGCCTTTGCTGAGATACTTTTGAGACCTGTATGGGAAATAAACTACTTTTTGATTTATTGAAGCTTTTGACACCAAATTATATCAAAGATTTGGTGGAATTCTTGCCTTTCTTTAGGAAGAGGGACACAAAAGCACTCTCACTTCCCAATTAATCCAGTCTTCATTGAGCTCCTAAGCATTTCCATTAGCAGTATTTTGCTTCTGCCCAGAAAGGGAAGACTGAATTCTACATCCATCACAGGCTCCGTTTTCTATATGAAAATTTTGTTTTCATTGTGGTAGGCTTCACTCCTCCCCAGAGGCCTTCAGCACTGGGGACTGAAGGCTTTAGACTGATACTTAAAGGGAGAGAAGGCAGAAGGTATTTATGTGGAGAGAAGAGGAAGACTTTCTCCTGCTACTTTAGCATGGAGACAGTAGGCCAAATTTATCTTCTCATTCCCCATAACTCCTTTTCTTGAGATAATGGCTCTGGATCCCAAACACCTTGCTCAACCATGAAAGGAAACAAGGCCACCTCTACTATGAGGCCTCCTAGAGAGCTAGGATAGTCCTCATCCATCCATCCATCCATCCACTTATCCATCTATCCATCCATCCGTCCATTCACCCATCCACCCGTCCACCTATTCATGTGAACATTCTTTAATCCAAGGAGCATTTATTAAGCACTTACTCTGTGCCATTCTGGGGTACACAAGAGAATATAAACTTTCTCTTGATCTTTAGCTTGCAGTCTAGTTAGGGAGAAGAAAGCATAATTGCATGTCATAAAGCAATATTAAGGACTAACAGAGCTATACACAAAAGCGTAGCAGTAACTAAGCAATCCATCACTGTGACATTAAAAGAATATTAGAAAATAATATGCAGATGAAGGAATGGGGCCAGGTAAGGCAGTTGCCTATTATTATCATGTCTTTGTATTGTGTGTGTGTGTCTTTTTTTCTTCCAGCCCTAGCCCATATGCTTACATAAGTTATGTTCATGTAATATAGAGTTAGTTCTGCCTTTCTTATTGAACATCATAACATAAACATTTGGCATCTAGACACTCATACACACAAAAACACACATGTGTGCACACACAGACATCCATATGCACACACATGCACATATATATATGCACACCGTCATATATATACACACACATGCATACATACACACACATACGTACATGGAGAAGGAGAAAGCGAGAGTGTCTTTATGGATCACAACTAAGAATTTTGATAAGAACACTCTTCTAAATCTATATTCAGTATTTTTTCTATGTCAGCTAAGGATACCTAGGGGAGAATTACTTTTCTTCTTTTTCTTAATGTTTCTATTGTGTTTAGAACTAATGAGAATTTACAAGAGATTGTTTTGAGAGTACTTTATCTTATTTTCTCAAAGGAGAAGTTATGAGAGAAGAAGGGTAATCAAACATCATGAGGCTGTTAGTTAATGTGAAGTCAAAACACATCCAGTTGCTGGTGAGAGACATTCGGGCTTTATAGGCAGGGATGACCCAAAGACCTTTTCCCCAAAATGTTAATCAATGTCTTAACCATTCTGGCTAACACGGTGAAACCCTGTCTCTACTAAAAATACAAAAATACAGCTGGGTGTGGTGGCGGGCGCCTGTAGTCCCAGCTACTCCGGAAGCTGAGGCAGGAGAATGGCGTGAACCCGGGAGATGGAGCTTGCAGTGAGCTGAGATCATGCCACTGCACTCCAGCCTGGGTGACAGAGCTAGGCTCCATCTCAAAAAAAAAAAAAAAAAAAAGTCTGTGGCATACATGCGAGTCTAAGAAGTTCTAGTTGTAGAAACCCCTGGGAGAATTGGGGAATTAGCTATCAACATGATATATTAACACTGTAAACTGTAGTCATAGGTTATTTATTTTAAGGCATTTTTTTTATTCCATAGCACCAGGTAGAGATACAAGATCATAAAACACAATGATGAAATACAGCAAAACTAATAGAACATTGGTTTATTCTGACAGCAAAGGATTTGAACATGGCTATGAGTATGCTATTTAAGAGTTTTCTACTAGAACCAATAAAATATGTCTTCTGTTTTTCCTGACTACAAAAAATCTGAATTTACAGAAAGAAGAGATCCTAAACTCGTTGGAACTCCAGCTTAGGGACCAAATCTAGACTAGATTGAGTCATTTTACTCTAGCCTATTACTCAACAAACATATACTTCATGTATCTGGATATTTCATAACTAGTTTAATTTCTGAGTTCACTAACACAAGTTGTAAAAGAATCATCAAACTGCAGATTGCAAAACTTCTCAAATACATTAAATACAGAGAGACAAATGCATGTGTTGTTTTCAAATTATAAGCCTCCTAATTAAGTCTTTACATAACTAAGAACTTAGAACTCTGCCTTTTCCTATCACAGTCCAGCCAATTCTCTACCAGAATTTCAGTTTGTATTTTGTTGACAATGTAAATCATTTTTATGGGCATATTCTGGATCACTGGGGTGGCCAGTTACCAAGATGTGCTACTGCATAATTTCATTGGCCACATTTGCATTTGTGTTTCTGATTTTGTGTTAGCTTCATTCTAATCATCGTAAGTGAATGAGACAAAACCAGATGTAAGCTTCGATGTTTAAGTGAAAGCTAAATGAGATCAGACCATTTCTTACAAATGAAAACTTTTTAGTAGAGCAAATAGAGAAAAATAGCATTGAGTGTCACAAGGCATTTATTTGTAGGATTGAGTCACCAAACTCACAACACCTGTGTCGTTGGAGTCACTTTATAGTCATGTTTCCAGCAGCGGTTTCACTGGGGCAATGCCATGTTATTAGGTTAAATTAATGTGAGTTGTATTCTTCTTGTGGTTATTCTTTTTGCAAATATTCCTATTTAATTTGTAATTTTATTTTGACTTTAGAAGTATACATCTGCTATAAAAACACAGAGTTTATACCTATATCATGTTTATATATTTAACAAATGGTATAATACATACAAATTAGGTCAGTACTAGGCGTTGTCAAGAATCCATTTCCAAGTGGCCGGGCGCGGTGGCTCAAGCCTGTAATCCCAGCACTTTGGGAGGCCGAGACGGGCGGATCACGAGGTCAGGAGATCAAGACCATCCTGGCTAACACGGTGAAACCCCGTCTCTACTAAAAAGTACAAAAAACTAGCCGGGCGAGGTGGCGGGCGCCTGTAGTCCCAGCTACTCTGGAGGCTGAGGCAGGAGAATGGCGGGAACCCAGGAGGCGGAGCTTGTAGTGAGCTGAGATCCGGCCACTGCACTCCAGCCTGGGCGACAGAGCGAGACTCCGTCTCAAAAAAAAAAAAAAAAAAAGAATCCATTTCCTTTATATCATTAGGTTTGAGCGAAACTATTGTATTCCACTCTGATTCCCACATCATCTCCCACGTCATCAGTTGAAAGGTTGGAACCCCCTGCCTGGGAGCTCAGCTCTGGTCCTTAGGTAGAATGATACTGCCTCAATGACAAAGCCCCTTTTCGGCAAAGTCAGCTATTAATGTGTGTTCTGTATTTAGCGTTGACTTTGTAGTTGCACCCTATATTCTCTTCAAAATGCTCAGTGGTACTTGCTTGGGTATGCTAACCTTTTAAAGTTAAAATAGCTTTCAAAGGAATTCACTGCAGCCCTGACTTGAGTATGGAGAAAGGAGACTTCTCCCGCAGCTTTAGAAGGACTGTGAGATCTAAGGGAATAATCTAAGTTTTTAGGAAGTAATCTAACTTTTTCTTAGAAAGAAGAAAGCATCACCGAATTCACAGAAATGTTTGGAGCGCATATTTGGCAAAGTGCTATTCTCTGCTCCCCAACAATGTGGTCTTCTTTTTGTTCTTTTCGGCAGCACAATAAATGTGTTTGTCATTTGCTGAGGATGATTGTGGGTGGAGGAGCAGCAGCTGCCTGGCTAACTCCTACAACATGGCACAAATCCCCAACATCATGATGAGGTGGTGGAGAACATCTGTGGACCAGAAGGGGAGGGAGATGGCACTCAGAGACAGTTCTGAAAGGGTTAACAAAAGAATTAACAAGAGTCAACTCAGGGGTCTTCCTAACATTCCATACATTTTAGACAAAGTCGATTTTGTTCATCTCTTGGGGATTCTGTAGCTCACATTTATCAGTTCAAAGAACCTGACAGATAAACCTAGGTTGTGGACCTCTGACAAATAGAAATCAGTGATGGTGCATTGTACTCTAGGGCTTTCACTATAGAACTTAAAAATGATGAGAATCTAGGACTGGAGTTTTAGAAGTTGATTTACATGATTTTCCTGTAGTGATGAGAGCAAAATCTGGCTGTGAGATTATGAATAAATGAACTGTCTTACCCCATCTCCTCATGTAGTTGCTTCCTTCTTAGGTGAGATCTTGGGTCTTAGCTGAAATGTTTCTTCCTCTAAGGGGCTTCCCTGGCCGCTCTCTAAATCACGTCCCCCATCGCACCCCAAATACTTTGCACATAATAGCAAAGGAAGAGGCTTTGTCTGTCTTGTTCACGGCAGTAGCCATAAGACCAGCTCCTGGTACAGTCATCATGATCATGGCTCACCCTCACTGGGTATTTGCTGTTTGCTGGGCATTGTTCAGTGCCCTTAGCTGTAATTAAATATCTATACCACAGCCATGTAGACGGGGCAATTATTAGCCCAATTCCACAGAGGAAACTGGGGTATGGAGGGGTGAGGTCATTGCCCAAGGTCACTCAGTTAATGAAAGACAGAGCCGTAACAGGAATCCAAATATTTGTTGAATGAACAGATCACTGAAAATCTTGTTCTCCAAATGTTGGAACCCAAGGGAAGCCATCTGGGGATGGCTTTACTGAGACAGGGAAGTGAGGTCCAGTTCTGCTTCATCCAATTTACCTTCAGTTCCTCCCTCTCTTCAGAGTTCAGGGGCTGGTCAGAGGGAGACCTCTTGATCTCGCCTCCTCTGCCCCACTCGGGTGTGCTTTAAACTATAATTTTCAATCCTTAAAAGTTTTGCTGGGGCCAAAGTTAAGCTTCTCTTAAAATACTCACTGCCTTTTAACAGCACAGCCCCACGAAATCCCAGAAGTGTCTCTTTTCCTTACCTGAGAAGCTATAGAGACTGGAAAATCCCCTGCCTGTAGTGAGTAAAGAGAGAGAATGCAGAAAGTTTAAGAAAAGATCACAGAAAGGAGAAGTCTCAGAGTGATGTTTCTAAAACACAAAACCTGGCTGGGGGCGGCGGCTCACACCTGTAATCCCAGCACTTTGGGAAGCCGAGGTGGGTGGATCACTTGAGGCTGGGAGTTTGAGACCAGCCTGGGCAACATGATGAAACCCTGTCTCTACCAAAAATACAAAAATGAACCGGGTGGGGTGGCACGTGCCTATAATCCCATCTACTCAGGAGGCTGAGTCAGGAGAATTGCTTGAAGCTGAGATCACACCATTGCACTCCAACCTGGGCAACAGAGCGAAACTCAGTCTCAAAAAATAAATAAGTAAATAAATAAATAATAAATAAATAAGTAAAACACAAAACCTGACCGCAATCCTCCCTTGATTAAACCATCAGGTGCTCCGTTGCCTTTCAGACAGTTTCTACTGGGGGTTTACAACGTTTCATCTCACAATACTTTCTCTCCAAAGCAGGGGTTGGTAAGCTTTCTGAAAAGAACCAGATAGTAAAGATTGTCAGCTTTGCAGGCCACACCATCTCTGCTGCCACAAATTCACCCTGTAGTTGCAGTGTGCAGCTGTAGATAGTATCTACGTGAACGAGTGTTGCTGTGTTCTAATAAAACTTTCTTTAAAGGCACTGAAACTTGAATTTCATATAATTTTTTTTTTTTGAGACAGAGTTTCACTCTTGTTGCCCAGGCTGGAGTGTAGTAGCACGATCTCTGTTCACTGCAAGCTCCGCCTCCCAGGTTCACGTGATTCTCTGGCCTCAGTCTCCCATGTAGCTGGGACTACAGGTGTGCACCACCACTCCCGGCTACTTTTTGTATTTTAGTAGGGACACGGTTTTGCCATGTTGGCCAGGCTGGGTCTTGAACTCCTGACCTCAGGTGATCCACCTGCCTTGGCCTCCCAAAGTGCTGGGATTACAGGCATGAGCCACCAAGCCTGGCCCTGAATTTCATATAATTTTTACATGTCACGAAATATTGTTGTTTTGATTCTGTTTTTGAACCATATAAAAATGTGAAAACTGTTCTTAATTTGCAGGCCACAAAACCAGGTGGCACCTGGGCCTTGGCCCTTGGCCCTTGGCCTTAGCTTGGTGACTGTCCTCTAAGATAGAGCCGCTACTGCTTCCTGCCTTCCCACAGGTTTTGCCCATCCTTCATGTCACACTATCCTTCGGGTCTCACTTGGAGATTGTCAGCAGAGCTCTTCTGCAAAGCCCTGCCCTAGGTTGAATCCCTTTGCTCTGTTCAGGATGAATATCCCTTATCCAGAATGTTTGGGACCAGAAGTGTTTCAGATTTCAGATTTTTTTTTTTTTTTTGGAATCTTTGCAGTATACTGGTTGAACATCCCTAACTTGAAAACCTTGAATCTGAAATCTAAAATGCTACAATGAGCATTTCCTGTGACCATGACCTTCGAGCATCATGTGGGTGCTCAAAAAGTTTCAGATTTGGGAGCATTCGGATTTTGGATTTTCACATTAGTGATGATCAACTGTGCAACCATGGCACCAGCCCACTGTCACCCCCTTAACAGTAATTTCTCTTTCCCTTAGTGTCTAACATCTCTCTCCTTGCTAGACAGTAAATCCCTTGAGGACAGGGCTTGCGTGGGTCACATTTATTTCTGAAATCCTAGCACCCTGCTCAGGCCAGATAGTGCTGGGTACTCAGTAAAGGTTTTTTGACGTGCCCATGACATTCTCATGACATATTTTCTCCCTTTCTTTCTTTCCTTCCTTCCTTTCTTTCTTTCTTTTTCTTTCTTTCTTTCTCTTTCTTTCTTTCTTTCCTTCCTTCCTTCCTTCCTTCTTTTTTTTTCTTTTTCTTTCTTCTTTCTTTTTCTTTTGCTTCCTTCCTTCCTTCCCTCCCTCTTTCCGTCCGTCTTTCTTTCTTTCTTTCTTTCTTTCTTTCTTTCTTTCTTTCTTTCTTTCTTTCTTTCTTTCTTTCTTTCTTCCTTTCCTTTCCTTTCCTTTCCTTTTCTTTCTTTCTCTCTTTCTCTCTTTCTTTCTTCTTTTTCTTTCTTTCTTTCCTCTCTCTGTCGTTCTTTCGTTCTTTTCTTTTTTTTGAGATGGAGTTTCATTCTTGCTGCCCAGGCTGGAGTGCAGTGGTGATCTCAGCTCACTGCAACCTCTGCCACCCAGATTCAAGCGATTCTCCTGCCTCAGCCTCCTGATAGTTGGGATTACAGGCATGCCCCCACCAAGCCCAGGTAATTTTGTATTTTTAGTAGAGATGGGGTTTCACCATATTGGTCAGGCTGGTCTCGAACTCCTGACCTCAAGTGATCCACCCACCTTGGCCTCCCAAAGTCCTGGGATTACAGGTGTGAGCCACTGTGCCCGGCCCCATGACATCTCATTTTCTATTATTATTGTTCACTGCATGCTCTGTTTGGAAGCTCAACACTTCCTTATTTCTTGAGGGTATTTGAATTTAGGGTGCAGATAGAACTTCCAGAGTAGATAACAAACCTCAACTCCTTCGTTTGGCTTGAGCTGTTCCCCACCCCTGGCTAGAAGACTCCAGGAGCAGACAAAGGTTGTGCCCACAGGCACAACTGGTTTGGCAATTCAGTAAAAATGCTCAAACCGGCTGTGCCTGTGGATGCAGCCCAGAGTGAACTCAACCGTTTGGAAAACAGAGATGCTTACTCCGCAGGGAGAGCTCCACGACCAGGACTCCCCCGGTCTGGTCTCGCAGGAGGCGCTTCCTTTTATCGCAGGTCTGAAGACCCAGGCAGAGGGGAGAGAAGCGGGGAAGGTGGGATGACGAGTGAGCAAAGGGGAGAAAAGAGAAAGAAAAGACATTTTAAAAAGGTCACAAATGGGATGGAGCCACAATTCCCCGGTCAACAGATATGAGTTACTTTTTTCAAAAAGAGAGACACTGTTCATCCCTTCTCCAACTTGAATTCAAAAAGAAAGCTTTACTTTGTTAACTCTTCAAGCCAGAGGGAATCCTGCTGGAAGAGGTCATTGAGTGTGGAAGGGATTGATACCGTTTCCTTTGATAAGGCTTTTACTTACTATCACTCTCGCCACTATAATTAGAGAAATGGACACTTGCAAATGTATTCTGGTTCATTTTCGTTTCTTTCTTTTTAAAAATATGGCACCGATACTTATCCTTTGATCAACTGTACAGTGTCTCTCCCGTCCTCTCCCTGGCTCTGCACTCTCTGGTTTCTTTCCCTTTTGCTATTTGTGCTCATAAAGAACCATTTTCTGGCCAAATGAATCAATAGCAATAGAGATTATGACCTTATTTTTGTTGGTTACTATAGGCTATGTGGGTAGCAGCCTCTTTGGAAACACCGAGGTCTCCAGTTGAAAGAGACCAGAAAGGAGAACAGTTTGAGATTTGGCATGTCTGTCTGTGTCTAAGTGGTGGTTCTCAGGTTTGAGTGAGCACCAGGATGACTGCTGGCTTGTTAAAGCACAGCCTGTCAGGTCACAAGGGTCAAATCAGCCATGACCCAGTGTCGGAATTTTCTACAGCATCTCTCTGAAGTCACAGAGGTGAACCCTCGGGCTGTGCAGTCAAGACTAAAAGCACTCACCCTTTGAGTTATGCCCACAGCCTGTCCCTGCCACCTAGACCTTGAATTTCCCTTGCCCTTTTCACTTCTTCAAAGTATTTCCATGTCTGTTACCACTTTCATTTACCAACACTGCTCTCTGATGAGGGAAGGGCCATCATTACTGATCACACTCTACTTAAGGATGAGAAAGCAGGTCCCAGCAGGTTAGTTGACACATGCCAGACCATGCGGGTTGTTGGAGGCAGGGCGGATAGGGTCCAGAGCATCTGCCCCCACGAGCATCTGCCCTTACACTCAGTGCCATTTCCTCCAGATGCCCTCGGCACACAGCTGCCCTGGCCTGGTTATGATTTCCCCGCTTAAACTCTAGCTCCTCCAATTCTGGTGCCCTTTGGGTAACATTTTCCTCTGGAGAGAGACAGCTCACCACTGGGCAGGAGAGTTTCTCACTGTCGCAGATGAACGTCTCACAGTGTAACCACACCTTGGAGAGTTTGGGGATGTTCTGGAACCGGAAAGCATTGAATTGGAAGGTTGCCCTGTGATCTTTCCCATTCTCATGCACGAGGACGGTTTCATCTGTGGGGCAGCTGAGGCAGATGGGGGAAGAAGAGTGAACTGTCACCTCCTGGAACTCCAGCAAGAGCTGCTGAGCAATTTACACACAAGGCTCCCGAGGTGGTTATATGGCCTCTAACCTTCCCAGGCATTTTGATTAGCAGCACCTCACTTGATCCTCACAACTGTGAGGTCAAGTTGATGAGCTAGGAAGTGGGTATGACTGTCCGCATTCTACAGACAAGGTACAATGGGAGGGGAGTGACTTATAAGAGCTACACTTTTAGTAAGTTGTACCTGTGTCCCAAAGAAAGCAAATCCCTAGGAGATAAATATGTCCAGCCTTGAGGGATATACAAAGTATATGTCCAGCCCTTGAGGGATATACAGCCCTGAAATATGTCCAGCCCTTGAGGGATATACAAAGTAAGGACAATGGCACCAGGAGCAGCATTGCCCCTGTTGCCACAGCTGCCTAAGCTCAAGTCACACCCAACACATTTCTGTGTGTGAACTGTGAGGTTTTGCATTGAAAATTTGTATTTATGGTATATTATTTAAATTATATATATATCTACATAGTTACCTTTGTAAAAATGTGGTCACGTTTTTAATATAAGTACAGAAATAATAACTGAAGGATACCATCTAAATGTTAACACAGGCTGATACAAAGTGATAAAATTACAGACATTTTTGGTTTTCTTCTTTGTATTTTCATGTGTTTTTCCAAATTCTCTATAATGAGAATATGATATTTGTATAATATTCCAAAGTCTCAAAGGTAATAATTCAATTAAAAAAATGACACAGATGGACGTTTGTTTAAGCTGGTGGTTCTCACTTGGGGGTCCACTTTGTGCCCCAGGGGACATTTGGCACTGTGATTATCCAGACTAGGGGAAGTGCTGCTGGCATCTAGTGAGTGGGCAGAGACAAGGGCTGCTGCTGAACATCCTACAGTGCACAGCGCAGCCCCCACAATAGAGAATGGTCCCACCCCAAATGTCAAGGTGCCAACATTAAGAAATCTTGGTTTCAGCAAACATACTTTTTCATTTAACAAAGACTAAACTACCATCAGAGTGAACAGGCAACCTACAGAATGGGAGAAAATTTTTGCAATCTACTCATCTGACAAAGGGCTAATATCCAGAACCTACAAAGAACTCAAACAAATTTACAAGAAAAAAACAAACAACCCCATCAAAAAGTGGGCAAAGGATATGAACAGACATTTCTCGAAAGAAGACATTCATACAGCCAACAGACACATGGAAAAATGCTCATCATCACTGGCCATCAGAGAAATGCAAATCAAAACCACAATGAGATACCATCTCACACCAGTTAGAATGGCGATCATTAAAAAGTCAGGAAACAACAGGTGCTGGAGAGGATGTGGAGAAATAGGAACACTTTTACACTGTTGGTGGGATTGTAAACTAGTTCAACCATTATGGAAAACAGTATGGCGATTCCTCAAGGATCTAGAACTAGATGTACCATACGACCCAGCCATCCCATTACTGGGTATATACCCAAAGGATTATAAATTATGCTGCTATAAAGACACATGACACGTATGTTTATTGCAGCACTATTCATAATAGCAAAGATTTGGAATCAACCCAAATGTCCATCAGTGACAGATTGGATTAAGAAAATGTGGCATATATACACCATGGAATACTATGCAGCCATCAAAAAGGATGAGTTTGTGTCCTTTGTAGGGACATGGATGCAGCTGGAAACCATCATTCTTAGCAAACTATCACAAGAACAGAAAACCAAACACCGCATGTTCTCACTCATAGGTGGGAACTGAACAATGAGATCACTTGGACTTGGGAAGGGGAACATCACACACCGGGGCCTATCATGGGGAGGGGGGAGGGGGGAGGGATTGCATTGGGAGTTATACCTGATGTAAATGACGAGTTGATGGGTGCAGCACAGCAACATGGCACAAGTATACATATGTAACAAACCTGCACGTTATGCACATGTACCCTACAACTTAAAGTATAATAATAATAAATAAATTAAAAAAAAAAAAAACACACACACACACACAAAAAAAACAAAGACTGATTACCTAAGTGCCATTCCTTTAACTAGGTATTGGAAACAGACACAATCATTCTTGGGATTGTACAGAGAAGCCCACACCATTATGGGGGTTTGTTATCTGCAGTTAACAAGAGGTACCAGTGTCTGTCCCTCTGCAGGAAAAGGTTTGTGTATCAAAAGCGTCAGACCACTGAACAGCACCACAGCAAGCCCCAGATTAATGCGACGCTGAAGCATCTTTCTTCCTGTATTGTAAACTTGGCACACATGCCAGAGAGTGGTCCAGTTACCCCAGGGAACCTTCACGACGTTTTCTACCCCACCCCCATTCCCTCAGAAACAGACAACAGGGGGCCAAGCTAAAGCCAGGAGCTAAGGAAGTCAAGTGTGAGAGTGAGGGAGTAAAGTGAGGGAATGCCGTACGTTTGTATCTGGACCAGGGGTCAGAGTTGGATCTGTGTGTGGTGGGCTCTGAACAGTGATGAAACTGTGGCATTTTCCAAGTTGTGAAACAATACTTCTGTAGGATCATTTTGTCAATAAACCCGAGATCCTCATATGAACTCAAGATGGGAGTTCTTAAAATAGCTCTTTGCAGCCAGAGTGCCCCAGGCATGGTGTCAGCCAGTGGAAAATAATGTAAGCAGAGCTTTGTCAGGGGGTGGGGAGGAGGCAAAAAATAGGCAGGTCTAGATGCCTTGGCACTGCTGCTTCTTGGCACCAGCTGCAGTACCCACATTTCAGTGGCAGCTGCCTCTAGATGGTGGAAGCCCATAGGAGGCTTTTATGCCCTCTCTGCACGAGCCTCCTTTCCCATGTCGGATTGCTCTTTGAGATAAGTACGCTGCTTTCAGGGCATCCATGTGTACAGGGAAATTCCTGATGATATATCTCCTACCATCTCTCCAGGAACTTTTGTAAACTGGGTTTTTTTCCAAAGGGGCCCAGTGTGAGCAAAAATCATCTGGAGATTGTGGGAGTGGACTTTTCCATTCTCCCCTTTGACACTGAACTTTGTGCATGTATCTCCAACTTTGAGGTGCCATGTCAATTAGGAAGAATGTAGAAATGGATTGGGATGTCTTACATCTGGCTGTGCTGAAATGCAGATTCCCTGGGTTTCCCCAGAGTCCTGATCCGGTAGGTTTACAGTGCACCTGCATATGTAATAGCACCCTAGGCAGTTTGTGTGTACACTAGAGCTCGAGGACAGTTGTGCAGACCACCCAAAGCCACAGGCATCCCTTTTTCAGCCATGTTGGACATCTGCCAGATGGGAACAACAGCACTAGAACTCCCTGCAGAGAGATGATTCCAGGGGTGGCAGAAGCCTTTGCCTAGTGTGACCACTGCCTGAGGGAGGTTCCCAGTGCCTGATAGCAATTTCAGGTCCCTGCAGGTCAATAAGTTATGTCAGAATTCCTGAAGTCATTTAATTGCACCATTGCTAACAGAGGCTAAATGAATTGAATCACTCAATGGCAGATGTGAGGTAAACACCCAAATTAAGCTGCCATCTCTACAGGAGGCATTGCTGGGCTGCGTAGGCATGCCTCGGCCAGCCTGTCCTGTCCAGGCCACTCAGGAGGTAACACTGACTGAGTACGAATCCCAGGCCTTCTCCTTACTAGCTCCATATCTCGGGCACGTTTCTGGACCTGTGCCTCAGTTTTCTCCTCTATAAAATAATGATTATTATACTATCTACTTTATAGAGGATTTAATTAATGACATTTAGATAAATTAATATTTGTAATACACCTACCTAGAACAATATTTGGTATATTGTAAGAGCTGTATAAGTGTTTGCTAAATAAAAATACAGGTTCAAAATAGCTCCACTTTAGTTATCTGATTATCTTTATCCTTGACATTAATTTGTGCTTGGCCTGATGGGTTCTGAGAATAACACAGGCACATTGGTTGTTATGTGCTGTGTTTAGAGAATGTTCTCTTCTTTGTTTACTGCTAATTATGTGCATGATGTCCACATCTCTTGTCTAGCTCTGTCTCTCCTCTGATTTCCAGTGGTACAATTCTAAGTAATTCTGGGCAATCATCATTTGAAGCTTAACATGTCTGTTGGTGAATTCAGTGAGAATCCATATTTCCTTATCCAAAAACCTCCTTCTCCAACAGCCAAATCCAAACACTCTTCCTCAGCTTCGTAGTCCAGAGATTTAAGAACACAAAGCCATTTTTTTCCATTACTCCCCATGTTTCTCACACTGTCCTTTTCTCCACCTCCTATCTGATTTGTTCCTACATTTTCTCATTCCTGTAGAAGCGTCTCCCTACTTTTTATTACCTTGTTTCATTCACTTGGCTACAATAGCAGTTCATGTCTTATCACTCTTGCACAATAGCTGCCAGGGCCTGTAATCTGGTCTTTCTCCCTTCCATGCATGTTTCTAAACCATCCCGTGTGTGATTTCCGGCATTGCTTTTCTAGGGCGCACTTCTAGTACTACTTTAGTGCTTTACTCCAGATTGTAAGAGCTCCTGGTTATCTACCTAATTAGTAATAAAAACAATGATCTTATTTAAAATGGTTGGACTATCTAGCATCTAGCTTACCATCGGCTAAGCTTTCGATATGGATTATTTAATTTAGTCATCATCACCGTGGTTCTGTTGTCAGAATAATTGGATTTGAATTCAGCCTGCTCACTTCCGCTTGCACACATACACACATGCACACATACACACACACACACACACATTTACTATGAGACCTTACCCTCTCTTGTGCCTCAGTATCCTCATCTGTAAAATGAGGATGATAGGAAAACTACCTTCCTTGTTGTAAGGCTTAAAGAAGTTGATACAAGGTAAAGCTCTCAGAACAGTATCTAGTCCCTAGAATGCACTATGTCCTGTTTCTTAGTATTTGTCCTTTGCCTGGAACCACAGAGGATGTCACTGATATAACTCCAGCAGGCTTCACCTCTTCCTCCCAAGCTTTGCCACGCCAGAGCAAAGTAGCCCGATAAATGCCCGGTTCCACTGCTCAGCCCTGTCTCTAGACAGTGTACGTACCCCTTGTTGATCAGCTGCCACTGCAAGGGATACATGAAGTCAGCTGAGGGGGTGGCCCAACAGCTGTTCAAGACCACTTTAAACCTGGAAATAAAACAAAATGGCATCACTTTGAAACAGAGAATCTTATGCCTGCAAGTATCTGATGATTAAAAAGTATGTCAGCTAGTCTTTTTTTTATTTCTTTGCATTTAAACATATAAACTTGGAGGAAATGTACTTACCTAATGCTTAACCCTTTGGCTTCTACTCCTGCAAAGAGGTCTGAACCGATTTCGGATGTCTCCAGGACAAAGGGAGCTTCTTTCTTGATGGAGAACTTGGCATTCTTTGGAAGGAAATTGACACTGGGCATTATGACCATTCAGATTGAGCAGCTGGGTCTGCCAGGAGCAGATGAATTGGGATGGGGTGGGGATGAGAACCAACCCAAAGACAGAAGCACGTGAGACCACAGAGCGATCCTCCAGGAGCAGAGAAACTCTTTTAGGATGCTCTGCCGTCTTAGAAGGGATGAGGATGTCATATAATCATGTATTCTAGATTTTCTCATTATGGTGAGGCACACACCGTATGTCTCATTTACGCCAATGAAATTTGACTAATGGGAAACAAGTGAAATTCAGGGATATTAAGGCACTGTGTTATACTGAATCGCCCACGGACACAGGGACCGAGCACATACAACACCCCCCTCTGCCCTCACTTGTTTCTACTTTTTGCCTGAGCAGATTTCAGTATGGGTTGGGAAGTATAGTATCTGATTCCCAGTACAATCATCAACAATAACAATCACAGCCACAATGGATTGATCAACTACTACGTATTGGGCACTGTTCTGTGTATTGGGATGGACTCTATGTCAGGATTTTGTTAGCGAACAAAGCAAAGGTATCTGCCTCCAATGATCTGGCATATTCTAGCAGGGGAGACAAACAATAAGTAAGTAAATGATATAATATGCAACTCTAGACCATAGGACATTATCTAGAAAAGCTGCAAAATATGCAGAACAGGATAAGGAAGATCAGGAGTATGAGGAAGGGCAGGTTGCAGTTTTAAATACAGTGGTTGGGGAGGCCTCACTGAGGATGTGACATTTGAGCAAGATTTGGAGGAAGTGAAGATTGGGGCCATGTGGCCATCCATGGACGAATGCTTGAGTCAGGACAAAGGCCCTAGGGCAGAAGTGTGGCTGGCAGCACAGCAAGGAGGCCAGTGTGGCTGGAGTAAGTAAGTGAGTCAGGAGGGTGGAGAGTGGGGAGCGGGGCTTGGGTGAGGTTAGAGAAGTTATGGGGACTGATCAAGAAGACTGGGGCTGGCTGGGCACTGTGGCTCACACTTGTAGTCCCAGCACTTTGGAAGGCTGAGGCAAGCAGATCACTTGAGGCCACAAGTTCGAGACTAGCCTGGCCAACATGACAAAACCCCGTCCCTATTAAAAATACAAAAATTAACTGGGTGTGGTGGCAGGCATCTGTAATCCCTGTAGTCCCAGCTACTCTGGAGGTTGAGGCAGGAAGAGCTCCTGAACCTGGGAGGTGGAGGTTGCCATGAGCCAAGATTGCACCATTGCACTCCAGCCTGGGTGACAGAGTGAGACTCTAAAAAAAAAAACACCTCAAAAAACTAAACACTGGATCTTACACTCTGAGTGCAATGGGGCAATAAGGAGTCAACACCATGATTTGAGCACAGGAACAGCAGGTGCTGATCACTGGCCTGGCATATGTGATATTTGCCTACCATTCTCATCAAGACATGCTGGGTGAGCTGTTAGGAGTAACAGCAGTGTTTCTGTTTGACTTACTCAAAGGAGGCTGATTTCTCCATTCTCTTAGTCTTGAGTTCATTCAATTCTAGTAACAATCTTGAACTGCTCTGTGGATTAGCTTTCAGAGACAAAAGCATTACCATGGAAGGGCAGGGATGCTGGGCTAATCCGAGCTCCCACTGCTAACTTGGGACACACTATAGGCAAGTCAGCCTTTCAGGCCTCAGTTTCTTCCTATGCAAAATGGGCATAACCTTTGTGACTTTATGTAATAGAGGAATAAAGCTTAGACCAGGTTACTGTTTGAAATATTGAGTTTCATAGACCTGGAGATTTGCAGAACTGCAATAGGTAGACAGTGGCAGGAGGAACGGATTTCAGCAAGGATGTTTAGTTTAAATGGACTTTATAGTATTCCATGGTGTATACACACCACATTTTCTTTATCTAGCCTATCATTGATGGGCATTTGGGTTGATTCCATGGCTTTGCTATTGTGAATAGTGTTGCAATGAACATATGCAGGCATGTATCTTTGTAATAGAATGATTAATATTCCTTTGGGTTGCATGTATCTTTGTAATAGAATGATTTATATTCCTTTGGGTATATGCCCAGTAAAGGGATTGCTGGGTCAAATGGTCTTTCTTGTCCTTTGCAAAGACATGGATGGAGTTAGAAGCCATTATCCTCAGCAAACTAACACAGGAACAGTGCATGTTCTCACTTATAAGTGGGAGCTGAACAATGAGAACACATGGACGCAGGCAGGGGAACAACACACACTGGGGCCTGTTGGCAGGTGGGGTTGGGGGAGGGAGAGCATTTGGAAAAATAGCTAATGCATGCTGGGCTCAATACCTCGGTGATGGGTTGATAGGTGCAGCAAATCACCATGACACACGTTTCCCGATGTAACAAACCTGCACATGTACCCCTAAACTTAAAATAAAAATAACAAATAAAGATAAAAAAACAAAAACAAAATGGACTTCACCCCTCACATGTCAAACGCACAGAGACTTTGCTGAGAGGACTGAGAATCTCTTTAGTTTCCTAGTGCCTCTGACAGTATTTTACTGATGGCAAGTCCAGCAAGGGCTCCCTGACTCAGTCACCTAGAAGTCAGTTGCTTCCTCCCATTTGTCAGCCCCTGCACCATTTAAATGGCTGCAATAATCGGATAATAATGTTTTTAATCATAAGGGATCTACTGGCTTAATATGCAGGTTGAAGTGGCAGATTTACAGTGGTTTTTAATGTTCCTTGTTATGTTCTGAGATTTGTCATATTTTGAGAGGCCATTTTCAAATATGGGAACTTACCTGGGGACACTGATGTAGTCCCCAAGCCTGTCAGAGGTATTACTCCCAACTCTTTCTGCCAGGGACCAGCCAGCAGAATGTTAGAATATTGGAATAATACCTCTCCTCATGGAAGATGCCTGATTCTGTTACAAAGTGAAGAACGGAGCTGGCACCATTAATGCGATTTCTGAAATAGAACACTAATGATTGAGTTCTTTATATTCTCATCCAGCAGCTCAGGCAATGCTTGGAATAATTTTTCCCCTACCTTCTCTATAATGTGAAAATCAGAAACCTATTCCAGATCCAGTAACCTCCCTTTATCCACAGGAGATATGTTTCAAGATCCCCAGTGGATGCCTGAAACTGCAGAGAGTACCAAACCGTATATATATTACTTTTTTTTGATCTGATAACATAGATGGCTGCTGAGTGACTGACAGATGGGTAGTGTCTACAGTGTAGATATTCTAGACAAAGGGATGATTTACATCCCAGGAAACACAGAGCGAGTGGTGCAAGATTTCATCATGCTACTCAGAACAGGTGTGCAATTTAAAACTTAAGAATTGTTTATTTCTAGAATTTTCCATTTAATATTTTTGGACCACAGTTGACCAGTAAGTGAAACCATGAAAAGCAAAACTGTGGGTAAGAGGGGACTACTTTACCGAACGGTTGAGTCACAACTAGCCGGTGTCACCAGTTAAGGATGAGTACACCTGGCTTAACAGTAGTTCATGTGGAAAAATCTCCGAGTTGCTTTTGCTTATAAGCTCCATGTGAAATAGTGGTGAAAAAAAAACTGCCCTAAAGTTATTTTCCTAGGACACATTCCTGGAATCTTCCAAAACCTAGAAGGTCGCCTCTGACCCTTGATGGCCTGCACAGGTCTGATAAAGTCTAGAATATAACACTTCAACTCTGGGCTTCATTTTTTAATAGAGGTACTGAGCAACTGGATCATATTCAGAGAAGAGTGACTAGGATGGTGAATGAACCACCAACAGAGACAAGAGGTTTAGCTTGGAGAAGGTGGAGATATTTGGAGGACTGTCAGCCACATAATTATAAGATATTATTTCAGAAGACAGAACCGGGACACATGCGTGAGAGTTCAGGGTGTCAGATATCAGAGCTGATCTAAAATGGGAAGGCCCAAATATCATTGTCTTTGGAAGAGGCTGGGAGGCCACCCCACAGCAATCTTGCAGAAGGGTTTTGGGCTTTGGGTGGAAAGCCAAGGTTCACCACCTCGGAGGTTTGTTTTGACTCTTGGAGTCTATGATTTTGGCCTCTATTGCTTGCATTTTTTCCATCTTAAGCTTTTTCAGTTCTCTCTCTCTAAGAGGAATGATCAGTACTGTTTTGACTGAATGAAAGTCAACATAATCCCACACTGACATCGATGTTCAGCCTTATAAAGGTAACAATGCTAGAAGCCCTCAGAGTTTCCACTTTAAATAGAGTCAAAGTCTACAATGATGAGAAGGGCTACTTTCTTGGGCACTTAACGTGTGCCAGGCACTGTGCTAAGTGCTTCCGAAAGATTATTTCATTTAATCCTATAACAAACCAGTGGGTTAAGTGCTATTATTATCCCTGTTTAACAAATGCAGAGATAGAAACCCAGAGAGGTTAACTCACTTGCCCAAAGTCACACAACTAGTAAATGATGGAACAAGGCTTCAAACTAGTGGTCTGTTGAGAAGGCCCATTTTCTTAACCACAGCACTAGGGTGTTTCCGTAAGCCAACTACCTTCCTTCATTTTGTATTGAGGGTCAAAATAACTTTTCACTAGGGATACCAACCGTGGGATATTGTCAAGAGTGAGTGGGAGGGGGATGGAGAGAAAAGAAAGAGGAAGCCTGCTGAGTAGAACTGGTGCTTTTAGAGCCCAGCATTTGAAGCTCTCAGGATCCTAAGCAATTAGCAGTGCATTGATTCCATTGTGTTATCTAGGGCACAGCTCTCTTTCTGGTAATTTGATGGAAATATATGCAGGGAGCAGTTGTTGCTTCAGAAACACATAAGAATTCTCTGAAAGCGGAAGAAGGGAGGAGAAAAAAATACCAACCACATGGGTCAGGCATAGGGAACTGAGCCCATGGCGGGAATATTAATCAGCACGAAAGTGTCAGGACAGCACAATCCCTTCTTTGCTGAGGCCTATTTGTCCTAGAAGGGTCTTGGTGGGCCTCAGGGGAGGCTTGACCCTTAGTTTTATACTTGTTGAAGGGGGTGTCCCGTTATCTGTCTGTCCAGCCCAGAGGATGGCCTGGAGGATGCTGAGGACATGTCTCTTATTATTATTTTTTTTTTTAAAAGAAAATAAGCTCATTCCAGTTCTAAGACTTGATGTTTTGTGTATGCCTGAAGCTCAGCTCTACAAGGCTGATGGTGGGCGATGATTTTTGACAATCCTGGTGTCTCCGTGTTGCCTACTGCTGTAAAACCTTCATAGGATCATATCTATAATTTTGTCCGGTTAAAACAACAATTATTCACTTCCAGACAGGGACTCAGTAGCAAAGGCAGCCTGTCATCAGGGAGTCCCCTGAGACTGTTGTCAGTGCGTGGAAGCCTATTTTCCTCTCCGGATGGCTTTCATCAGTGACTGTAGCGGTTTCACCACCTTATCATCACCCTGGTGGCCCATGCTGTATTTAGCCCCCGATTATAGGTCAAGGGCTGTATGGATTCCTTTTCTCAGTACTTAACCACTAGTGGTATGTGGCTAGGGGCAGATCTAGATTTTGTGGGATCTTGAAACTTTTACAATGTGGAGAGCCCTCTTTAATGAAAAGAATCACATTTTTGAATACAGAATTAGACACAAGGGCCTTGAAATGAGTTTCATTCCCTTTGCAGTAAGCAAAGTGACCGTATCTAGGAGATCTGTGTTCAAGACTGGCCACTGCTCTGAACTACCTGTGGGCTCTCAGGCTAATCCTTCCTCTCTCTGGGCTTCTGGTCCTCATCTGTGAAACAGACTAGGTTATTCTAGGATCCCTTACAGCTCTCGCCTTCTGAGCTCAGCAGGGCTAATAGCTTCCAGGCAGCAGGTTAAGCAAGTTTAAAGAGTTGAAAGTTAATGGAGCTACAGGTAGTATGATATTTCTCCTTTGAGAAGTGAATGGGTTGGACATGAAGCCCTTCCAAGGAGGTCCTCTGGCTCTAATGTTCTATGCAAAGGTTTGTATTTCTGCCCACATCTTCTTTTAGTCTGCCGGGACAGTGTCTCTGTGTGCATGTGTCCTCAATGCAAGCTGCAGGTTTGAAGAAACAAAGCACCCCTTCTAAAGAGGAGGGCAGCTGGGCAAATGGCCACTGCATATTTCGTTTCTCTGGAGCACTCTATTTTGAGAGAGACCAAAGTGTGCCTTTAACTTCTATGTCAACATAGGCAGCCTGCCTAAATTAAGCAAGTAGGAAACGCTACTTGAAAGGCTTCAGAGACAAAAGAATTAGGCAGCGGAGGCCGACCCCGATCCTTCTCTTTAGCCCTGTCCCAGTCAGGAACCTCAATACCTTGTGCCAAAAATTTTAAGAGCTAGATCTGAAATATAAATCTCTGGAGTGGGTTGTAGTGAAAACTAATCTTGACCAAGAATCAGACGTTGGCTGTCTTATTGTCTATTGACCTTGCCTCAGTTTTCTCATCTGTAAAATGGAAAGGTTGGTCTTTTATCTTTGTGGAAGGTTGGTGTTTTTATTTTATTTTATTTTTTTTTCTTTTTGAGGCAGAGTTTCACTCTTGTTTCTCAGGCTGGAGTGCTGTGGTGCCATCTTGGCTCACTGCAACCTCCACCTCCCGGATTCAAGTAATTCTCCTGCCCCAGGCTCCCGAGTAGCTGGGACTACAAGCGCGTGCCACCACACCTGGCTAATTTTTGTATTTTTTTTAGTAGAGATGAGATTTCACCAAGTTAGACAGGCTGGTCTTGATCTCCTGACCTCGAATGATCCGCCTGCCTCAGCCTCCTAAAGTGCTGGGATTACAGGCGTTAGCTACTGTGCCTGGCCGGAAGGTTGGTCTTATAGCTTGTATCTTATACCTTTCAGCTCTTCTATCCAGTCTATGAATCAGACTTTCTGTGACACTTAGTTTTTAAAGAAGTTTAAAGCTAAACCAAAGCTTATGTTTCAACTTGAATTTAAGAATGGGGCTCTGCACAGAGCTTGAGGAAGACTGAATACCGAGGAAGCATCCCACCATCTCCTAGAAAGGCCACAGGGAAGTAATGGAAACCTGGAGGCTACTTACAGTGTAGAAGTTGAGAGACAATTGGCTTTCAAATGTGCCCATGCTCCCATTCTTCACATGAACAGTGGCCACTCTGAAAAGGGGAGAGAATTTTGCATAAGGACTGAAACACACTGATTGATAGGACCTGCAGCACACACATGAGGCAGCCAGCCCTTCATGCCGCACAGCAACTTACCTCTGGTCAAAGGCAGCCTGGTTCACCAAGTAGGTGGAATGGTAGGTGCAGGAAAAGGAGTAGTTGACAGGCTGGTTTTTTACAATCACTGTGCTGTCATTGGAAACGATGTGATTGTAGAAGTGATAGATAGGTGGCTTGTACTGGACAAAGAAAGGAGACAGTCAGGATGAATCTGTGTCCCTGCTATGGGAATGAGGGTTCTGGGAAAAGTGCGGGAAGATGGCTCAGAAACAAGTCCAGTGGGGAGACAGGAATGTCTGCCACTGACAGTGGCATCAACTCTTCTTGTCTGTGGGTAAACTGATAATTTTGTAAAGGGTTCCTTAGTTTATTCAACTAAGAGTGTTTAAAAACAATCTAGGTTGATGTTGTATGCTTTAACATCTCCATGTACCCATTGGGCTTCTGACCAAAAAGAACTGGCTCAAGAATCTCTATTTCCCAAGGTCAACTCTTCATCCATTTCTCCTGTCCAAGTATCCTAAATGAATGCTTCACCCATCTCCAATTTCTAGAATGTTCCCTTCTGGTTCTTTGCTCTTTCCTTCTTCTGACTATAAGCACGATTTCTGAGACTCTTTCCTCTGACTTGTTGGGCTCTAAAATCACAGAATATTAGAGCTACAGGGGATCTTGAACATCCACTTGAAAAGTGACCGACCTGAGACCATACAGATGATTTCTAGTTCACCAGGATATACTCAAAGACATGGCGTCTTGTTAATCATGCTCATGACTCTTCCCATTAAATCACTGAATCCTTGTGAAGCCTTCAGAAAGAGGAGCTGGCCCTGGAAGCTCTTTGCTCTCATGCTCTGAGATGGACAGATACACAGCCTTCTGGCAGGTAGGGCAGTAGGAATGCTAGACCTTGGTGGGGAGGTTGGGAGACCTAGCCTCCTTTCGTGATTCCACCCCTACAGGCTCTGTGGCCCTGAACGAGTGACTTTATTGGGGAGTCTCAGATTTCTCATCTGTCATATGATACTTGTTAAGAGGGCATCTGTTTCCTAATAATTATCTTATGATACCCCATCCTGGGCACTTCACAAGATGGAGTTAGAAGTTGTGTTATACATTGGTCACTCCCTAAACTGCCCTTCCAAATGCTCTTTATCACCACTTTACGGTCTTAGGCAGAGAATGGCTCATCCATTCACCCATCCGATCCAGGAAGGACGGCAGCTTGTGAGCACAGGCTCAGAACTTGAAAGTGGGAAATGTACTTTGCTCTACTAGAAGATAGCTTCACTGGCTTTGGCAACAAATTAGGAGGATAAGGGTCAAGCCAAAAGAGTTATCTAAACTAGGCAGAAGATAAGATGTTAAATAACACTCACATTCCAGGATATTTGGGAATCAGGATTGACCTTTAAAAGGAAGTGGGTACATTCTGAATCCTTTCAAGGATGGATGGTGGACATCTCATTCTTGGATCCAGTTGCCTTACCTTAAACAACTCTACACTGTGTGGCCTGGTCTTACCTCAGACTGGGTTCCACAATAGGACTTGTTTTTAGGTGATAAATCTGGGATCACAAATTGGTAGTAACCTCCTTCGTGGACCCCGTTGTAACACAGCCCTCCGAGGGCCAGCTGATGAACTTCCCATCCATAGGGACACTCGGGGATTTTGGTGATGATGGTTTTGGGATAACAAAACACAAGAATGACATCTGGAAAGAGCACACGTATAGTTTAAAATCAGTTATGGTAATCATGCTAACCTACATAAAGAACAGTGGGTTCCAGCTACACCTGAGCATGCAAAAGCAGTGGGTTAAAAACACCTTCCCTGCTATTCACCAGCTGTGACGAACGTTTTCCCCAAACTTCAGTCATTGGAGAGTCACTCCTACAGTTTTTGCTGCATTTATTTAATGACCGCACCTCATTTAACGTGGAATTAAAATTAGTCCATTTGGAACTTTAAAGAATATATCTGTGAAACCACAGATAGGATGTAATAGACATATATAAATATATATTAAAATCTCCATCACGATGAGCACATAACTTAAACATTTTAAATGTCAATTTCATGCATAATATTGTGAAATACTGATTTAGGGCACAGGATAGAAATTCCGTAGTTGAATGGAAAAACAAGTGGAGATGTTTTATATATATATATATATATATATATATATATATATATAATGGGATGTGGGGAGAGAGCGTGTAAGCAAGAGAGTGAAATACAGCAAGCATTCTCTAATTTAAAAAATGTCTGACTTTATCCAATACATTTTTGCTCCATCTGGGAAAAGTCTGATTGATATTGGTGGGGGAGACTTAAGTATTTTTCTACTTGGCTCCATCATTGCATTTTTATAACAAGTTAAGCACAGAAGTGCTGAACATTGTAAAAGGAAACTTTTCTTCCCAGGAAAATGGACTGTGGCGAGGACATACCTGCTTTATTTGGAGCGCATGATTTCGCAGAGGCTTCTGCAAAGATGGCCAACAGGACAAAGGCCTTCATCACCATTGCTTCTCAGAACCTGGCCTTTGCCAGGTGTCCAAACCAAGCTGGCCAAATTTTACGGTCCTTCCAGGGCCTGAGCCTCGATCATTCTAAGTCAGAAACATGAATGAAAAGTTAAAATCAAGGGAAGAACAAAGCCACACATATAGTCCTGGGGAAATTTTCAAGGGAGATCAACGATGTTGTGTCACTTCTAATTGTTTCTTGTTAGCACTGAGAGGCAAAAAGTAGAGCTCATACCGTTGGAAGAGTCAATGACACATGGAGTTGTTCATGTTCCCGACTGTTTCATTCTCTCCAGACTGTGGAGGCTGCCTGCTGGATGCTCCCCAAATCTGCTGCCCCAGTCCTAGTTTGACTTTATATAGCCCGAGGATGTAAAAGAAACTGGCTCCAGATAAGTCACAATGAGCACGCATTATCCACTGTGTGGGGAATAAAAGGGGGGCCTGCACAGTAATCCGATGGGAAGCTCAGTTACTTGAGTCTAATTTCTTTTGCTTTACAAAGTTGGAAAAACTTTTTTTTTTAACTGCCGCAACCAAGATTGGGAGGAAAAGTTGATTTTTTCCCCCTTTGTACACAAAATAACTCTGAATGGAGGCAAACTACTTCTGTACAATTCCAGGTGACAATTTTAATTCTTTTGTCTTGCTTTCTTTGCTTTATTTCCTTTGTAGGTGAACTAGACTTTGAACTTAAGAAAATTCAGGTTTAACATTGTTGCACCTGATAACTATATATATATATGTATGTGTGCGTGTGTGTGTGTGTGACCATAAACATTTTAAAGGATTTTTCCTTCTAATTAAAAAAAAAAAAAACTCTAGTGTCTTGAACTTCATCCTGAAGAACAACTTTTAATTGTACACCCTTGAGATTTCTAAAGCTTTATTAGTCTCCCAGAGCAATGACGTCGGAAGAAGAAACTTAGAAAGCCTCTCTTATAATTCAATCCTTTGTCACCCGAAAAGATCCCACTGAAAACAACAGGTAACATGCTACTCCCATGAAGGTTCCAGATGTATTATTGATATTGCACATCATTTAATGTTTCAAAACATTGGGAGGTGTCTTATAAGCAATATGCATATGTAATATGGTACAGTTTCCTTATTTCCTCAAAATCTATTGTTAAATTGATGGGAGGTTTTATAATGATAGTGTCAAAGAATGAGGGAAAGAGCCATGTGGAAAGCCATTAAAAGTTTCTGTAACTCTGTTTCCTTCTGTGTAAAATGGTGGCTGTGGTTCTGGGCTGAACTTACAGAGTAGGAAAGCAATGATATGAAGGCTCTTGTAAACTGTAAGTAGTAGATAAATAAGTAGATTACATGAAAAGACAACTAACAGTTTCCGGTAACATGTATGTGTCCCATGAATTACTTTTCCTTTCCTTAGATGCACCACAAAGTGACTGATTGTAGATTTATGATTCATGTAACAGGAGGCATATCTGTATTGTAAAACACATATGCAAAATACTTTATGGACGATGAATAAATGAGCTGAAAGGGAGAAGAGAAAGAATGTAGTTAAAAAATTTTTAAACAGTAAGATCAAGTTTATTGTGGCCTGGAAACATTAGCATATTTCTTTTTTATTATTATTATACTTCAAGTTGTGGGATACATGTGCAGAAGGTGCAGGTTTGTTACATAGGTATACACGTGCCATGTGGTTGCTGCACCCATCAACCGGTCATCTACATTAGGTATTTCTCCTAATGCTCTCCCTCCCCTAGCCCCCCACCCGCCGACAGGCCCCAGTGTGTAATATTCCCCTCCCTGTGTCCATGTGTTCTCATTGTTCAACTCCCACTTATGAGTGAGAACATGTGGTGTTTGGTTTTCTGTTGTGATAGTTTGCTGAGAATGATGGTTTCCAGCTTTATTCATGTCCCTACAAAGGACATGAACTCATCCTTTTTTACAGCTGCATAGTATTCCATGGTGTATATGTGTCACATTTTCTTTATCTAGCCTATCATTGATGGGCATTTGGGTTGGTTCCAAGTCTTTGCTATTGTGAACAGTAACATTGGCATATTTCCACTGTTCTCCATAGTTCATTCCTGAGCAGAAAAAAGACACCTGAATCTCGAAAATATGTGTGAATTCTCTGAGTTCCTCTTTCCTGAGGCTTAGCACGAATTCTCTGTGTTTCTTTCCCCCTCTTTTTTTAGTAAGCATTTATTGAGTCCCTGTGGTATACTGGACCAGGCCCTGGGAAGATGCATGCACTTCATGTGACTTCTTTCCCTGAGGAACTAGGGGAGGAGAGTGCACAGAAATAGGACTATGGGATGGAGAGGAGGAAAAAGGGATAATCAGAATGCTTGGCAGGTAAGTCAAGCCACAGAAGAGTGTAACAGTCCAACTGCATAAGGAAGGGCTTCTGATGTGACATAAATGATTATTCATTACTGGCAATTCAGTATTTTTTTGGTTCGTTTTTTGTTTTTGTTTTTAATTGAGACTGAGTCTCACTCTGTCGCCCAGGCTGGAGTGCAGTGGTATGATCTCAGTTCACAGCAACATCTGCTTCTTGGGTTCAAGCAATTCTCCTGGCTCAGTCTCCCGAGTAGCTGGGATTACAGGCACACACCACCACACCTGGTTAATTTTTGTATTTTTAGTAGAGATGGGGTTTCACCATGTTGACAAGGCTGGTCTGGAACTCCTGAGCTCAAGGGATCCACCCGTCTCGGCCTCCCAAAGTCCTGGGATTATAGGCATGAGCCACCGTATCTGGCCTCAGTATTGCTATTTTACATGGGTTGGAGTACTTATTCCCATTTCAAGAGGATTCTACAGGTACATATCTCTTTTCAACCAACTTTGGCCCAGGGAAGTCAACAGTGTCATCTTACCTTTGACTTGGCAGGGCAGGGGTCACTCATGGACTGGGTTGCAGTGGATATAAACACCTTTCCTCTCTCCCAGCAGAAATGTCTGATGGGTGCTTGCAAGATGCTGTGAGATGTGATAGGAGAAGCCTGGACAGTTGGACTCTGCTGTTTGGCCTGGAATCCAAAGTCCACCTCAGTCATTACTAGTTGTGTGTTCTTGAGCGGATTACTTAGCTTCTGGGAGTTTTAATTTCCTCCTCTCCTGAAAGGATATGCTAATATCTATGACACAGTGTAACTCAGACTATTAAATGAGATATATGTCTGCTAGCATAGACATGGCTTATTTTCCCCAATCAGGGCAAGGTACCAGGAAAGTCTTTTGTTGCTATGCTCAGTTCTACTTGGGAAATCCAAAGAGGGAAGCCTAGTAGGAGTGGGTCACCCCTAGATAACACACATTATTGTCATCAGCCCTGGATTACATCATATGTAAGATCACAGGTTCCGAAATTAGAAATCATGGTGCTGTCACGTTTCCAATGGTGTTATCTTGGGTTCATAACTTGACCTTTCTAAGCCTACAGTTTTCAAATCTGTAAAATGGGGCTTTTCATTGCCTATGGCTTTTGCAAAGATAGAATAAAATAAGGCATATAAATTGCTGAGCACAGTGCCTGGACACAGGAAGTGCTCTGTGAAGACTCGCCGCCCTAACGTGTGTTCATCTGAGGTTGGTATCCTCAGGCTGGAAGGACATGTCAGTGGCGTTCTCATGTGAACTCTGGGTGTTTTCTAATGGTAATATTTCTCTCTTTAGAAGCCCACCTCAAAAGAGAAGGTGCTTTTGATTTCTAGAGAAGTCTGATAGCGATAAGATCCTGGGACAGAGAAAGAGATGTCGCCTACAATTTCTTGGGGTGGGAATCCAGCTAACCATCAGGTACATGATACTCCTTTCAAGGACAAGCTGAATGAAATTGGGAAGTAGATTTAACTTTTGTGGCAGGCTGGTCTCTAGATGTTTAATTTGCATAAGAAACAGAATGGGACGAAATGTACTTGGGCCAAATAGTATTTGATACTTGCTCTGATAAAAGGCAGGAGGCTTCTATTTTTCCTGGTAATACCCCCACCCCCATACCAATGCCCCAGCCCATCCCCTCTCTGCTTTCCAACACTCTCCCTCAGATGAAGATGGAGTGGCGGGGGGTGCCACTGGGAGAGGGAATGCAAAAGAAAAGTCTCCCACTGAGAAGCACACTGAATTTTGCTCTTTCTTCAAAAACACACAAATGAAACTGAATGGAAGATCTTAACATTCACAGGACCTTGAGTGAGCCCAAGAAAGGGAATTTTATGGCAGACTTATGTGAAAGATAAGCCTGTCTGTCCTGTGTCTTTCTTTTGTGAATTGCCTAGCAGTAGAAGGTACCTATTCTATTCGAAGCCCTGAATGATTTGGGAAAGCTGTGGCCAGAAACAAAAGCATTTCCATTTGCACAATTCCAATCAATATTTTCATTCACAGCCTGGAAATCATACAGGCAATGAATCATTTGATAAACAACAGCAGTAAACCCATACTGAGGTTAACAGATAATACTTCAGACATAATGCTAGCAAGTGTGCATTAAAGATTAAAAAACTGCTTTATTGACTTATTTTTTAGAGTACTCTATTTTGAGTTCATTAAATGTTAAACAAACTCCATTGTTTCCTTAAAGCTCTGAATCAAGCCTTCTTGTACTTTGTGGGAGGCTGTTTGCCAATTTGCAAATGAGTGGGTGTTTCCATACAGGCTTCAATGGCTCAAACCTCATTCTACTCCCCAGGAATTAACAATTCCCCAGAGGAAGCGGTAGAAAGGAGAACTGAGAAGTAAGAAAAGATCCACTGGTAATAGTGCGTCAGGAATTAGGGGTAAGACACCCTGCCTCCCCCATCTCTTACCTGACCCTGAAGCTATCAGCTTCAGAAACCCACATTGCTCCAAGCAGATAAACTGGCCCCTCCAGGAGATCTTGGAATCTTTTCTGGCTGATTTCTAAGCAATGCTCTGATCTTTCCCTCAGAAGAGGGGGACCCACAGTCACATCTCTTATGGCCCCATCAACCCCTCCCTTACCTGTCTCCCCCCTCTCTCCCTCCTCACCCCCACTGGCAATCATCAGACTGGAGAATTAAAAATTGCTCCTCCTCAGATCAAGTTTAGGGATCTCATTACTGGTCTAAAACATCCAAGGCAAATAACTTATTCTGTTCTTGAAACCTCCCAAAGAATCATTCCTGTATTCTTTTATTTATTTACCCATTCATTCATCTACCAAATATGTAATGAGTGTGTGTTATTGCCGGGCAGTAATCAACTATCTATCTGTAATCTGTGTCTACATCTTCTACTTGGGGTAAATGTAAGGATATGGAGGAAGGGCACAAGTGGGCTTCAGAGATAAAAAAACAATGGGGCAGAGAGGAGTCATTGACTTTAGATGGCCTGATCAAGAAAATCTCTTTGAAGAGAGACTTAAGATGAGGCCTGAGGCCAGGCACAGTGGCTCAGGCCTGTAATCCCAGGACTCTGGGAGGCTGAGGAGGGCGGATCACGAGGTCAGGAGTTTGAGACCAGCCTGACCAACATGATGAAACTCCATCTCTACTAAAAATACAAAAAATTAGCTGGGCGTGGTGGCATGGGCCTGTAATCCCAGCTACCCAGGAGGCTGAGGCAGGAGAATTGCTTGAGCCTGGGAGGCAGAGTGAGCCAAGATCGTGCTATTGCACTCCAGCCTGGGTAACAGAGTGAGATTCTGTCTCAAAAAAAAAAAAAAAAAAAAAAAAAGATGAGGGCTGAAGGCTGGAATGGGTGACAGTGGAATTTGTGCAGATGTGCATGCACGTGTGTGTGTATGCACATGTGCATGAGTGCACATATGTGTAGGGGCAGTGTATTCTATACAGGGGGTATGATGCTTACGGAGGCTCTAATGCAGGATGGAGACTCTCTTTTATCAACCTCACGTGTGTGTGCGTGTGTGTGTGTGTGTGTGTGTGTGTGTGTGTATACACACACACCCCCTGGCTTCTTCCTCAGGCCCAGTGAGAGGCTAACCAAGTCAGATATCATCATAATTATGCCAGGCCTGGGGTGAGTTCCACTTCCCTTCATGTCTGTGACAGTTTATTGTAGAGGTTATGCCTAGTCCTCAGACAGTAAGAAGATGTAGAGAGAAGAAGCAGCCGAAGAAAAGACCTATAGAAACATCTTGTGTGCTACCACTAGGTGATTATGCAGTTGGAACCACACTTCTCTTCACTTTGTTCCCAGATACCTACATGCTTTAGATGGATACCAGACATGTCAAATACGTGGCACCCATCTTGCTGCTTCTCCCTTCTGCATCCATGCCAGACATTATTAATCAAGATAGTCTTCCCCTCTAGCCTCTAGCATGACCTCAGAAGCATTCTCACCACCATTCTCCAAGCAGACATTATTAATCAATTGGAATTAGCATATGAGTTGAAACCCATTTGTGATCTCTAGTGTAAGCAACTGTACTGCTTCTAAGACTGAGAGATATACCCTTATGGCACCATGCACTTCTCCTTCATAATGATTATCATAGCTATGATAGTTGTGACTATTTTGCATGAAGTTCCTTTAGTAGGCTGAAAGCCCTATTAAAGCAAGCCTTCCATCTGGGTTTTTATTCAGCATTAAATCGTTAGCTTCCAACACAATACCTAGCACATAGTTGATTTAGCAAATGATTTACTGACTGTGTGAATGACACAAAGATGTTCTTTGGAATAAGTCAAAGTACTTTTCAAGTTGCAACACAACTGCCCATGCCACCACGCCCAGCTAATTTTTGTATTTTTAGTAGAGACGGAGTTTCATCATGTTGGTCAGGCTGGTCTCAAACTCTTGACCTCGTGATCCGCCCTCCTCAGCCTCCCAGAGGGCTGGGATTACAGGCCTGAGCCACTGCGCCTGGCCTCAGGCCTCATCTTAAGTCTCTCTTCAAAGAGATTTTCTTGACCAGGACATCAAAAGTCAATTAGATTTTGACCAGTTAGCATATGTAGACCCAGACAGACTTCTTCCAAGGCCCTCTCTGAGTTTTCTTCAGCCAACTCCTTGCAGTCAATACTAGCTCCCAATACTAGTTTTAATTCCTACAGTTACTGTAGGCACTATTGTTTAAGTGTTTCTGAGGAGCAGGCCATTTCCACATTGCACTAAAGGGGTTTCTGGGCCAGGCACAGTGGCTCATGCCTGTAATCCCAGCACTCTGGGAGGCCAAGGCAGGTGGATCACCAGAGGTCAGGAGTTCAAGACCAGCTGGCCAACATGGTGAAATCCCATCTCTACTAAAAATACAAAAATTAGCTGCATGTGGTGGTGGGCGCCTGTAGTCCCAGTTACTTGGGAGGCTGAGGCAGGAGTATCACTTGAACCTGGGAGGCGGAGGTTGCAGTGAGCTGAGATTGTGCCATTGCACTCCAGTCTGGACAACAAGAGCAAAACTCCATCTCCAAAAAAAAAAGGGGGTTTCTGTATAACTGTAATGCACACACTTGCCAATGTTTTCTTTGCTCCAGGAACCAAATTTTGCATCTTGAGATCAGGGGTGAAAGTATTTTCAAAATCCTACAGCTCCATCAGTACCTTCTCTACAAAATGCAAACTTGACACTGTGATTAAATGAGTTTTAAATGATTTCTTGTACCAAATTCTGAGTAATTTCATTTTTCTGTTCTTCTTGACCCTAAGTATGTGAGTCTCATTTGTTTAATAAGCAGGGAGAATTATGCTAATTAAAACTATTGAGCATTTCTGACCTTGAGGAATTGCAATGCCTATGTTAAGTATTCTGGGGAAAGTTGAAAACGGGAAGTTACACAGGTAATTTGTATTACGGCACTCCAACTGCTGTTAAAGACTAAAAAGCAATAGTTTTGATTATGGAAAGCAAAAGTGAGTTATAATTCATAGCATATTTTCTATTGTATCATCTATAATTCCTTATTTGAGAGAGGAAAATATGAACAGTAAGTTTATGTTGCAAACTTTCTTCACATGGTAATAATTAAAATACAATGGATTGATCAGCCTTCTGATTTCCGAAATGCAATTCTTTGAGTTAAAGCCTGAAGCTTTAACTAGACGGAAATGGTAATTAAAATGGATTAATTGATCCATAGCTAGAAGAATGGCAAAATGCTAGAGTAATATAAATATACAGTTATGGTTTTATTTTCCAGCCATTTGCTTAAAGCCACAGACCCAAGGTTGTGATGGACCCATGGGAGAGGATATAAAAGATTCTGAAGTGGGCCAGGTGCGGTGGCTCATGCTTGTAATCCCAGCACTTTGGGAGGCTGAGGCAGGCGGATTATGAGGTCAGGAGATCAAGACCATCCTGGCTAAAACGGTGAAACCCCGTCTCTACTAAAAATACAAAAAATTAGCCAGGCATGGTGGCGGTCGCCTGTAGTCCCAGCCACTCGGGAGGCTGAGGCGGGAGAATGGCGTGAACCCAGGAGACTGAGCTTGCAGTGAGCCAAGATCGCGCCGCTGCACTCAGCCTGGGCGACAGAGCGAGACTGCCTCTCAAAAAAAAAAAAAAGAAGAAGAAAAAAAGATTCTGAAGCTAGAGGTCCTTGCTTTCTTGCCAGAGCCTTTGGAAATGGGGAGTAGTTGCAGATGATTGAAGGCCATCGCATGGAAACTAGGAACCAGATCACCCTGGAAATCAGAAGACATGAGCAATGGAGAAATATTAAGAGCCAAAGTGTTCTACAGACTATGGGGGTGGATACTGGATGATGGGGGATTTCGTATTGATGTTTTTAAGTGTTGGTGAATGAGTTGTGTCTCCATCTCCAGACAATTCATACCCATTCTTCAATGACAAGCTCAAGGCTACCTGCTATGTGAAGCCATCTCAGATCCCCCTACTTCTGGGGACTCTGAACTTTCTAAACTTAAAACTTATGTTGTCTACATCATGTATATGGCTGCATCATGTATATGGCTGCTTTGTATGTGTCTTGTGCTTTGTATGTGTCTTGTCTTCTTGATGTCAGCTGACCAGGCAAATTATTGACAGATCAATCTTCTTAAAAGACAGCTCTGACCTTATCAATTCACAGCCTGAAAACCTTCAGTAAACACTCAGCAAATACTTGTTAACTGACTCCCTAATAAATGAAAAGTAAAGGCTTTGGCCTGGATTTCAAAGGCCCCCATAGAGAATTATCCAGAAAGAATCTGGACAATTCTGAGCATATGCACTGGGTCCCAGAATGTCCTAACACTCTATGGTAAGCCCTTCAGAAGGCTGTGCTCACAAACAACAACCCATTGATTCTGGGTTATCAGAAGAATAACTTCTTTCCTGATTTTATTCCAGAAATGGTTAGGTATCTTACTCCCTGAAAACCTTTAGGTTTGATCACACAGACCTCAGTCTTTGGCAGGAAGAGAACAAATAGCCTTTGGACCTGCCACCCAGCTCTTGAATTCACTAATCCGTGCACACTGGCTGTGGGTGAGAAAAACGTCACAGTGGATTCCCAAGCCTGTGTAGGGGCTCTGTTTAATTAATCCAGTGATTTAGCTGGAAAAACTAGTTTATGTACAAGGGTGGCAGCAGATTTTCTTTAAGGAAGGGCTTTAAGGCAGCAATCTAGTTATAAAGTGGGATATTTGAGTGATTAAGGGCACCTTACATAAGGTTGAAAATGATCTTAATTGTTCGAATCAAAGATTGAAATGAGCAATGTGAATCATGAAAAGCCGGGTTTTCTCCAATCATCCCCATCTTTTTTGCTGTACTGCCTAGGATGTACTTTTTGCAGTACTGAGGTTCTCTGCCTGTTTTTCTTCGTCACCTATTTCTCCCACCTCAGCTTCCTTTGGAAACACTGCAAGGCTATGCCTGCCAATCCCAGTTTCATTAGAAGTGTCCACCAGCAGTTACCTCCTGGGCCCAGGCCCAACAGAAGATCTGCAGACAGTGTGGAGATTGCTTTGATGGCAGCTGACTGTGTGGGGCCCATCTTCCCTTTCCTGCCCTCCAGTGATGAACTCTAAAGAGCAGGCCCTGTAGAGATCATGTCGGCAGGGTTTAGTGTAAAGACTTTACATGTTGCAGTGTGACTGGGTCTTCTGACCCAAGGCAGCCAAGCCTCAGGCCTCAGCATGCTGAGCTTCAGACTCAGGGGAAAGGCAGAGAAGAATTTGGGATTCTAGGCTGGATGTGTCAGTGGTTGTCGAAGCTGACAGGGACTTTTGAGATTATCTATCCAGAGATTGTTAATCTTGACCTAAAGCTGTTGCATCTTCTCTTGCCCTGGGCAGACATTTTGCCCACTGAAGTGCCTGCTGAGCTCTTCTGTAGATTCGTGGTCTCACCCCAAGGGAGGATCTCCTTGGTCAGCTAGTACCCTATTGGCAGAGCTCTTTTGCCAAGACAGCTATCTCAGTGGTTGCTGACTGGCCTATAGGTGGTTCGATCCCTGGTCCAATCAGCTGAGATCAGAGAGCCATGTTCAAATTGGATAAAGTATGCTGATCAGGTATAATAGAATTTTGTTCTTTCCTTCCTTTAGAGAGGGTCATAAGTGTGCAAGACCCTTAGAGTGGTAGGTCCGGGACATTCAGACAGGCCCTACTTCTTCTTCTTCAAAATAAAAATGCCATTGTACGATATTTTACAAATTTGAATTGCAGTGATAGCAAGCTATTTTATAATATCACAATTCCAGCTGATAGTTATGCAACCTTTATTATGTCAGTACTATCATAAACACTTTTCATGCATTGACAGATTCACTCTTTGCAACAGTCATATGAGGTTGGGTATATATGGTTATCCTCAATGTGCAGCTGAGAAGCTCAGGATCTTGCCTAAGGAAGCCTGACTATGACCCTAAGCTGTGTGGCTCCAGGTTTGCATTAATTCAACTGGTTATTAATTCAATTCAATTTGTAACATGAAAGGGAAAGCAAAAAGTTCTGCTAGTCTTATTAGCAGAAATGCTAGCTAATAATTATATTAGCACAGCCTGGAAGCTAATACATATTTGTTAAATGAGTAAAATAAGGCTGGGCGGGGTGGCTCACGCCTGTAAATCCCAGCACTTTGCGGGGCTGAGGCAGTCGGATCACGAGGTCAGGAGATCGAGACCAGCCTGGCTAACACGGTGAAACCCCATCTCTACTAAAAATACAAAAGTCAGATGTGGTGGCGGGTGCCTGTAGTCCCAGCTACTCAGGAGGCTGAGGCAGGAGAATGGCCTGAACCCGGGAGGCGGAGCTTGCAGTGGGCTGAGATTGCACCACTGCACTCCAGCCTGGGTGACAGAGTGAGACTCCGTCTCAAAAAATAAATAAATAAAAAGTGAGAAGCCTTGGAATGGCAACACCTAAGTATTCAGGCAGTTACCCGTCTTGTTAATAATCTTAGTATTGACTATAGAGATCTAAGTCAGTAGCACTTCTTAAACCTTTTGATCTCAGGATTCTTTTATGCTCTTAAAGATTGTTGAGGGCTTTGGGTTATGTGGGCTATGTACACTGATATTTAACTATATTAGAAATTAAAGCTGAGAATTTTAAAAACATTTACTTATTTGAACATAGCAATACTTAACCCATAAATGCTAACACAAATAATGTATTTTTAATAAAAAATAACTATGTATTTCCAAAACAACAAAAAATTCATGAATGCCACTGTTTTTGGATTGTTATGAGTGTCTTTAAAATTTAGCTTAATAGAAGACAGATGAATTCTAATATCTGCTTTTGCATTCAATCTTTTGAGATATGTTGTTTTGGTTGAAGTATACAAAGAGCATCTGACTTCACAGGGATTTATAGTTAGAAAAACTATAAATTTAGATTTTCTTTAGATGATTGTAGACATTCTTTTTTGATAACTACACCAAAACTCAACATAGAGTAGTTACTTTTTTTTTTTTTTTGAGACGGAGTCTCGCTCTGTCACCGAGGCTGGAGTGCAGTGGTGTGATCTCAGCTCACTGCAAGCTCCTCCTTCCGGGTTCGTGCCATTCTCCTGCCTCAGCCTCCCCAGTAACTGGGACTACAGGCGCCCGCCACCATGCCCAGCTAATTTTTTTTTTATTTTTTAGTAGAGACGGGGTTTTACTGTGTTAGCCAGGATGGTCTCGATCTCCTGACCTCATGACCCGCCCGCCTCGGCCTCCCAAAGTGCTGGGATTACAGGCATGAGCCACCGTGCCTGGCCAACATATAGTAGTTATCTTACAGATCAGTAGCAATGTGGAATCCGAAACCGTATCAATAAACTTTTTGTACTCTGTAACACTAAAATCCATTGGTTTTTGTTGCACTCTAATGGAATTTTTGCTCATGCAGAATTGATAATACCATGCATTGATCTTTCAGAAAATATTGGTTCACTAAGTTATTAGAGCTTCTAAAGGTTAACACATTTCATTATAGATATTTTTAGAAATCACATGCCTTAAAGCCAGAATTAGAAAATTCAATGAGTATTGAGATCACGATGGTGGAACTAGACTTTGGAAATTCCAGTTTTCTAGTGGAAGTTCAACTTTTGTTGTTGGCAACAGACATGGTCAGTTGTTTCTTGTGGTGAAAAGCTCACTTTGTTCATTTTAGAGAAAATGTCTGCCAAAGATGCAAGTCTGAACAGTGATAACTCCTCTGTAGATTGTTTATTCAAGAAAAAATGTTGTTTCGTAAAAAAGTGGCTAGCTCACCCCTTAATTCACATGATCTTAGTGCTTTACTTCAAGATAACTATTATACTTTGATAGGTAGCAGAAATGCTTCATGCATGCTTTCCATTTTGTCATATACAATATTAATATTAAAAAGTTATTTACTTGAGAGTCAGGATTTATTTTGATTAATAAATTTTGCTGCTTCATCAAGAAAATTCTTATGTGAAAACAGCTTTTTTTTAAAACTACAAGTATGTTGTATTGACAATTACGACTACTCTTTTGGTTTGGCGCCACTACCTTGATTCCTGCCAAGGCGCCAGCAGTTTACCCATCATTGCTTTTGTGTGATTAGTGCAAATGTCTCTCTAGTGGAAAAGGCAAATAACATCTTAGTATTGTAATGAAAACAGTTTTGACCTCACTGACTCTCTGAAACAATCTTAGAGATGCAAAGAGCCTGGGAGACAACATTATGAGAACTGCTGGTCCAAGTTAATTACAAAAAAGAGCACTTGCATTATAATTTTTTTTTTTTTTTGAGACAGAGTCTTGTTCTGTCGCCCAGGCTGGAGTGCAGTGGCATGATCTCGGCTCACTGCAAGCTCTGCCTCCCGGGTTCACGCCATTCTCCTGCCTCAGCCTCCCGAGTAGCTGAGACTACAGGTGCCTGCCACCACGCCCTGGCTAATTTTTTTGTTATTTTTTAGTAGAGACGGGATTTCACCGTGTTAGCCAGGATGGTCTTGATCTGCTGACCTCGTGATCCGCCCGTCTCGGCCTCCCGAAGTGCTGGGATTACAGGCATGAGCCACCGCGCCCGGCCCTGCATTTTCATTTCCTGAGCACCTTTGAGGTGTTAACTTTGTGTTAATGGTCATGTTATTATTTTTTGTTGAATTCTTGTCTTCCCACTATACTGTAAGTGCTGCAGGGCAGGGAACTGTCTCTGGCTTGTCCACAGCTGAATTCCCATCACCCAGCACTGTGCCTGGCGTTTAACTAAATAATTGTTAAATGATGACATAAAATGCAGTGATTGCAGTCCGAGTCTTTTTCATACCAGGAGGAAGCATCATTGCCTTAGCCCATGAATATGATGCAATTGTTTCAGTAATGATGGGAGGGGCCACGTGGATGGTTAGGAGCCAGGGCGTGAATGTGAGACAGACCCACCTCTGTGTCTGTGGATAAGTGACTCAGTCTTTAAATGACATTTAAACCATTTAGATGACATCTTTTATCTGAGTCCTTCCAGCTTCTGCAGGTGAGGGTCTTAGGGACTCTCTATGTATGGGGAGCTGATGGCCTACCTTTTCATGATGCCAGCACAGTTGCCTTCAAGATTTTGGGTGCTTCGAGTCCCAAAGTGCTTCATGCCCTGCAGTGAGTCTTTCTGATACTAAAGACTTTTCTGATACTACTTGCTTTTAAATCACATCCTATAGAACTAATCATCCATCAATTCTGTCTTACCAGCCTATGTCTTCTCAGTATTGGTAAACCAGTTCAAAGCGGAAGAACATGCTGGATCTGAGCTTGTAGGAGAAATTTAGGCCAACCCCTTACCACTTTCCACCTGCAGTATTGGGACATGGGGCTGGAGGTATCTTTCTGGTTGCATTCCCATTCGCTTTCATGTTAATTGGTTCTGTCTTTACAGGCCCAATTTATTTAGTGATTTTCTGGTTATTGACTATTTCCCTACTTCATTAACAATTTGCAACTAAAGGGCTCTGTCAGTGACTTAGTGAGCTAATAGGCTGGTCCAATAACAGTGGTGATATTTTGGGATCACTCGGCATTGTGTTCATATGGGCATAGCTGCAAGATTTTTTTTTTTTTAATGGGAGAATATAGTGCAATGATTTTTTTCTTCTTTTGAAAGAAAAAACAAAACAGAGTAATCCAGTAACCTGATTTTGAGGAACTTGGGAGCTGCATAGTCAGGCCTGCGATTTGTTCCAAGTATTGTTGATACCGGATAGTTCCACAGTTTCACGCCCTGGCCTTTGCACTCCATCGCTTTACCCGTGACCTCAGACCATTCACGTTACTTTAGCTTCTGGTTTGAAACCAACTCTCTGTTCTCTTACAGTTGGATTTAAAAAGCTATGAAAATCTATCCTCCCCAGAGGATTTAAAAGATGGTTAAAATTGACAGGAAATCCATTTATGGCTGTGTGCACACCTCCAAGGTAACTACAGCGAAGTGTGGTCTACCCTTGGAGAGGCAGAAGGACTTGGACTTCGGAGGCACTTAGGTTCTCCCCCAGTTTTGGTTCTTCCCTTAACTCTCTATCTGATCCTGGGCAAATGGTTCCATTTCTTTGGTCATTCATTTCCACTTCACTTCTTATAAGACTGTGGTGAAGTCAGAAGAGAGGCATTCACAAGATGTTTTGAAAAATTACCAGTTGTGTATCAAAGCACTAATTACTCATAAGGAACTATGCCACATCTCCCTCTCCCTCTCCCTGTAAATTAATGACATTTCTTGCTACTAACACTAGGTAGAGAGACAGACTGGTAGGTGGAAGTTGTGAAAGCATTTTCAAAACTACAAGGTCACACGTGCATGGAAGGCACTATTAGAGATTGCAATTTCTAACAGTGAAGCTGTTAATTGGCTCTGTGGCAATTGGCTCTGTAGCCACCACCTGTGGCTAGTGGTGTTTTTATCTTGAGAAAAGGCTGCTGGTTAGACCACTGTACGGACTGCAATTTCTTGGAGGGGTAAGTGGAGAGGGGCTTTGAACAGTGACTGAGCTGGTTTGCATGGCTGAGGTTAGGCTGAGACATTTTCTTAGCCTTTTACCACCCTCAGTTTCTTCCTTTTGTGCTTCTTGCCCTCTTCCTCTTTCCCCTTTGTGTTTTTATTTATTCGTACTACAGAAGTAATACTGATCATTGCTGAAGTATTTAGAAAATGTACAAAATATTAAAGAAGCAGAGAAACACAGAATTACATCCTCTTGAGTCAAACTCTGTTAAGATTTTGACCTATTTCCTTTCTTGTGCTGTTGTTATTATTTTTTAACTATGCACCACCAGGGCCTCCTTTTCTGTACACTGGAACCATTATCCTACCGGGCAATCCCATTTTTCTATGTTTGGGATTTCAAGGGAGCTGATAGCATCCTCCATGGAGTATGACTCATTGTCCCAGGACTTTTGAAACTCATATTAAATAACTTCAAGGTGGTTCATTAGAGGCAGCTTACACATTGCAAGTGAGAGAACGACAAGACAGTGGTTTTGGGAAAAGAGAACAAAGTCAAGTCAGTGTATCAGTGGAGCTGATTTGGGCTCAAGTTTCAGCTGACCCAGTGCCGCAAAAAGTGCTGCAGCCCTCCAGAGCTCTTCCTTTGATTGCATGTGTATTCGTTTTGTTAGAGAGAGAGAGAGATTTTCACACTTTGGTAAAACAGGCCTGATTTTGTATAACCCTCCCGCAGCCAAGTGTCAGCCCCTCCCTTGCTCAAACATCTTCAATGGCACCCTATTATTACCAGGATAAAATAAAATCTCCAGATACCAATATTTGGGTCTCCCAATGATCTCCCTTAAGTTATGCTTCCAGTTTTATTTCCTTTCTCCTCATCCTTTTTACTGGATTAATCAGTCTCTTTGTTGTATTCTGTTGATGAACACCTCCTGACTTGCTTAAGTGTTTCCACTCTGCTAGTAATGACCCCTTCCTCTTTCCTTCCTTCCTTTCCAGGGTCGTTTCCTACTACTTTCCTGATTTGTGAGTATTTCTGGAAGAACATTCCCTAAACCAGAGGTTATAGACTGGCAGGCCATGGGTTGATTCAATCCATTTTAGGGTTTTATGAATTTGAGCCAACATTTAAAAATTGGCAGATTTCATATAATCACTTAACTTTTAAGTTGACCTGAAAAGTGACAAGGTCTGGCAATGCTGTGTCTGCCCAGTGTCCATAGCAGTGGTTGCAGAGCAGCTCCTGCCCCTGTAGGTAGATCAGCAACTAGTGCATTGTCTCCTGGGAAAAGTCCCTTTGATGGTGAGAGTGAAGCCTCATTTCTTACATGTGATGCTATCTTGAGACACCATCTACCTAAATGCCTGGCTGTGTAGGGGGCTGGTGTCCCCTCTGGGATGATGAATTCCAGGAGTTTGAACATATCCAAGGAGAAGAGTATCTTCCTCTTACTGGTTAGAAATAAAACCAGCCTTTTTTTTTTTCTTTCTTTTTTTTGTAAGCAGACTATAGTTGGAAATTTCCAGAGACCTTTGAGAAAGCATAGATCATGATTGGTGCCTGCTTGTGCTCACACCCCTGGCCCAGAAGCAGATGATGCTAGAGTCTGGTTTCCTTGCCCCTCTGGGACCCTCTGCAAGGACTTCTCCCTGGATATGGCCAGGTCTCCCTGTGGGTCTGTGACTGGCCAGTCTGGGCTCATGGAGGCCAGAGGACTCTCCCCACCAGTACCTGGTCTTGAGGGAGGGGCCTGATTGTCAAATCTGGCCTGAAGCAGGTGAGGTTCCTAGTGTGACTTGGATATTGTTTGGCTTCATTTCAACCTTCTAGAATAACCGAACTCTTTATCCTTTATCAAAGGCCTCATTGATTGCCATTGCATTACTAGAAGAAAGTTTGGGGCTAAATTGGCAACAGTGCTTTCACTAAAAGTCACTTCTAAGTGTTACTAGTTATGAGGATTGTTTGAGACATGTATCAAGCATCATCTCATTTATTTCTCAAAGCAGCCCAGTAAACACCTCTATCATTCCCGGTTTTAAGAAGAGAACACTAAAGTTTAAGAGTTAAGGCTGGTAAGTAGTATAACTAGGATTGTAAGCTCAGACAAGTCTGGCTTTAAAGCCTCCGCTTTTACCATTGTTATATTGTCGTATCTCTCTTAGTGATGAAATGGACTAACTGGAATATGTAGTTGGAAGGGACCTTTTAGACCAGTGTGCTGAAAAGTTTTTTTTTTGTTGTTGTTGTTGCTGTTGTTTTTTAACTAATGAAGAAACTGAAATTCAGATTTCACAGTGATTAAAAGAATGCCTGGGTTCATATCCTGGCTATATCCCCTACTAGCTCTATGACTTTGGGCAAATTTCTTCATTTCTCTTTGCCTCTATTTCTTCATCTGTACAATGGAGATGACAATAATACCCAGTGTGTGGCATTCTTGTGAAATAATGAAATAAGATAATCCTTATAAAGTGCTTAACACAATAAATATTAGCTATTGTTACTGTCATTGTTTGTAATGGTGAAAATTTAGATATAAATTTCCAAAAGTACTGGTTAAGTAAATTAAGTATACATACACATACATAAATATTGAAATGTGTATATAACTGCATAATTGAGATATCTCTATATAATTTACTTTATATGTATTATATATCATAAGATATAAAATGCATTGTAATGAAATTATTAGAAACTATTATTTTAGGTTGGCCATGGTGGCTCACATCTGTAATCCCAGCAGTTTGGGAGGCCAAGGCAGGTGGATCACCCGAGGTTGGGAGTTCAAGATCAGCCTGGCCAACATGGTGAAACCCAGTATGTACTAAAAATACAAAAATTAATCGGGTGTGAAGGTGAGTGCCTATAATCCCCTCTACTTGCTTGAATCCTGGAGGTGGAGGTTGCAGTGACCTGAGATTGAGCCACTGCATACCAGCCTGGGTGATAGAGTGAGAATCTGTCTAAAACATAAACAGACAAACAAACAAAAACTATAATTTTTCGGAATAAGTACATGGAAAACTGCCCATAATTTAATGTCTAATGAAAAAATAGGTAACAAAACATTGTGTATAATATAATCCCAAATTTAAATTACACACACACACACACACACACACACACACATCTGTTTATCTGTCTAAGCTAAACAGGTGTGTGTGTGTGTGTGTGTGTGTGTAATTTAAGTTAACAAAATGTTAACACTTCTTCCTTTATTTTCTCTGAGCAAAGAGATCATGGGTGATTTTTATTTCTAGTTTATGCTTTTCTGCATCTCTCCAGTTTTATGCAATAAAATGAATTGCTTTCAACATGTAGGCAGTATCCAGAAATGATTAGAATTTCATCATTCTTGATGTTTAGTTGATTTGTGACCTTTCTGTCCACGGGATTGCTTATAGCTCTTGCTTTCCTTTTACACACCATAAAAACGATTGGCCTATTCCCTATCTGCCTGCAACATCACAAGGGCGCCTGCCTCAGTCCATGTGATGTCCATGAAGGCCTTTTGTCCTGGGCACAAAGTGGAAATGCTCCCTCAGGACCATGCAACCCTGCAGCCTGTGCCAGGGAGCACTTAGTTTGTTCAGCTGCTCCTGGCTTGCTTGTGTTTGAGCTAATTCTTTTCAAGGTGAACTTCAAATTTCTGACCCAGTTTTATATTTTAATTTAGTTATTTGTTTTTGATAAGCTCCCATAGTCTTGTTTGGAGAGGCAGGCCTGGAGCTGGCACAGATATACAACCACACGTGATGTTAGGGACCATCTTGGCTTGTGTTTCTTAAACTTTTCTACCTCATAATAGAATATATGAATGGGTTATGCCCCCTCCCCACCCTGGTCTTAAAAATCTATAAAAGCAGTTTTATCATAATGTATCTGTGTTTTTAAAAATAAAAGCAAAATATAAAGTTTTATATTGTCATTTTAAAAAACGGCATAAAAATAAAAATAATTTTTTAAAAAATTGCAATACAACCAGTGTCTCAGCAAGATAAGCTGGCTTTCTCATGCCTCGGGCATCCCTAGCTCCTGCTGCATTCCTGCAAGGATACCTGTCCCTTAGTTGGAGAAGCAAAGATTTGTAACTGCTTAATTCTATCTGTGGGGCCTGGAAGGCCAGGACAGGCCACTTCTTTCAGTTTTTCCTTTGTGGTTGCTACAGAGGTGAAGGATGACCTTTCCTGTCCTTCAGAGACAAGTATCTGCAAAAAAGTTTCCCTTGATAATATTGGCTAACTCAGTGGCAAATCTTTGATGTATTGTTTTGCTAACAGGGTTTCTGTCTCTTTTTTTCTTTTCTTTTTTTTTTTTTTCTAAACAGAGTCTTGCTCTGTTGCCCAGGCTGGAGTGCAGTGGCGTGATCTTGACTTACTGCAACCTCCGCCTCCTCGGTTCAAGCAATTCTCATGTCTCAGTCTCCCAAGTAGCTGGGACTGCAGGTGCATACTACCAAGCCTGGCTAATTTTTTTGGTATATATTCAGTAGAGATGGGTTTTCACCATATTGGCCAGGCTGGTCTCAAACTCCTGGCCTCAGTGATCCATCCTCCTTGGCCTCTCGAAGCGCTGGGATTACAGATGTGAGCCACCGTGCCCAGCCTCTCTTTTCCTCACCTCCAAGGTAGCTGGGATCCATGTTGGAGTCAGGAGGTGAGGGAAACCAATATAGGTCCTGCCAACATTGATCTAATTTAACCTTTTCACCTTAATGACCAGAAACCTGAGGTCCAGAGAAAGTAATTAGTAGAAAAATACTGAAATTCATTATTTATGGGATGGGCACAGTGCTAATTGGCCCTTTCCACCCTAGGCCTTGTTTAACCCTCACAACCCTGTGAGATAACGGGTGTCATCTCCATTTTTTAGATGACAAAACAGAGGCTCAGAGAAGTCATCTAACTTCCCAAAGTCACACAGCCAATAAGCAGAGCTGAGATTTGCTCTGTAGTTGCCTTGACTCTAAATCCAGGGATCTCTCCACCTACATTGAGGTTCTTGAGCTCCAAAGACTCATGACATCCTGGGAGGAATGTTCCAGGAGTCTGTAAGACACAACCATCAAAGTGCTCATGTCTGCAAACAATTCACTTTTAAATTAGGAGGAATCACTATTCCTCACCTGCTCACATGCTTTCTTGGGTGGAAATGACAGGGGAGGCATGGGTGAGTAAGGGATATAGGGGAATAGAGGGATGGAGGGTGTAGTATTAGAAAGAATCTTCCAGAACATGTCAGTATAGAATTTATGAATTATGGTTATATTTTACTTTTCCATACATAAAAAAATAATAATTTTTTTCTCCTATGGAAAAGTCATCTGTCATTGGGTTGTGGCAGACTTTGAGAAGTGTCACAAACCACCTGCTTTCAGGGACTTGCCTAAGGCCACTCTGACTAATCAGTAATAACTCTGGAATCAGAATTCAGGTGTCCCAGTTTCTAGCCTGAAGCTTGTGTAATATTGCTGCTTTTAAATTTTAGCCTTTAAAATGACTTAAGGGGGACTCTAATTGGGAAGAAGGACTTGACCCCCTAACAGTACCCCAAAAGCTTTAACTAAAACCAGTGAAATAAATGAATCCAACTATAAAAGGCTGCACCTTGCACACTTCTTTTCCTTCCTTCATCAATCCATAGAGCAAATGGTTCTGAGAAGTGCTCATTTAGCATATGTTGGATGTATGAGTGAGTGTGCATCTACTGTGTACTTGGAGAGTGAGTCTTAACAGGCTTTGAGGATTAAATGAAAGCTCTGGGTTTTTGCGGCAGACAAGTGTAAAAATGAACATCCTCAAAAACATTTACATACATGTTTAGGGGGTTACTGGACTTGCTGAAGTCTGTTTGTTCATTGAGGTCCTAAGCGCTAGGGGAAGGGCTTTTGGCCTAAGCATTAGACCTTGAATCAGACATTGTTCCTGTTCTTGAGTTGCTCACAACCTAGTTTCTTGCTACTCAACCCTTAAATTTCATAGCCTCTTCCATGCAAGGATGCACAAACATGCACAGCGTGCTTCATTACAATTCCCAAAGCATTGAGCATAAATCCATCTATTCTCAGGATTTTATAAGAAAGGCTTTATACCAGCTGCCATGAGCAAACAGAAACATACCCCACATAAGCTCTGCCCTCAAGGTATCACTTGTCCATAAGGAAGTGTTGAGAGTGATGCAAAATATGGCAATTTCAAGGCCTAGTGAGCAGGGAAGCTCATGAGGATCTTATGCATTTGAAGCAGGGAGGGCATCTGGTGGGCTCAGGTGGTGCTCAGGTGACGGGAGGTGGAGCTGAGGCTAACTTCGTGCTGTTGGTTCCTATGCCAGAGACTCAGATGGGGTAAGCAGGATTCTGTGCAGGGTAGGTACTCAGATGATATGGTGGTAAAATCTCACCCCGAGGGCCCAATAGTTGACATTACTAGAGAGAATTGCAGAGTGGGGAGGGGGAACCATGGAGCCAGAGGAACTTGGGTAGGGCCCACAGCTCTACCAGCCACTGCCTGGGTATCCTCAGGCTGGTTCCTTAATCTCTTTGAGCTCAGCTTGCTTTCAGAGTTGTTGGAAAAATTAGAAATCAGATGTAATACTATGTGCATACGAATGCTTAACAGGTTAAGGTTTGTTCATTATTACCCCTTAACGGAAAAATATGTTAGGGACCAGGCCAATGTTAACTCCTCCAACTTGGCGCATGTCGACCCAGCATTTTCAGATAGTGACTCATTCCTTCAAACCCATTTCACTCTACAGCTTTGGGAAGGAGGAACGAGCTGTGCATTGGAAAACCCGATTTTGAGTGCCCAACTCGTCACTTACCAGCTTGTGATAACCCTCAGCCACACGTGTTCCTCAATTTCCTCATCTGTAGAATGGAATATGATAGCTAGTTCATAGGGCTGTTGTGAAGATTACATGAGAGAATATATGTTGCAAAAAATAAAGCCGTTGGGAATGATCCACAAAATGCTCGTTGACACCATGGTGATCTGACCAAGCCCTGGGGGAATTGTATGGACCAAGGCAAGGCGGCTGCCCTGTCATTTCTGAAGATGGAGATGGCAAGTGTGATCAGACGGAGGCTGGGCTAATGATTTCATGCATTCTCTCTTTTCTTGGGCTCATCAGAATAGAACCCTGAAAAGGACATGAAAGGGACAAAATGAATATTTACCAGGAGCCTGCTATATGCCGGCAATGAGACAGATGGTTTGTACACATTAGTGCATTTCATACTCACAGAGCCCCAACAGGTCTTCAGGCCTATTCCAGTTTAGAGATGGAATAAGCTCAGGAGATCTTCTTAAGAACCTCATAATTAGAATTGCCCTGGGATATGACAGAAGGTAGTTTTATACGGGGAAAAGAAATGAAGAAAAACGACAGGATTCACATGGAGGAATTGAGGAAATGCAATCTTGGATGTTTCTAGCATCCTCTTTGCAGAGACTTAGCATTTCATGGGACACTAACATTTCAGAGCAACAAAAGGGGGTGTATGGAGATGATTTAGATTAAATTCTCTTTTTTAAAATGATGAAATTGAGGCTCAGATAGTAAGGGACTCGCCCATACTCACAGATATGAAGTGGAGAAGGCTAGATTAGAAGTTAGCTCCCTGAGTTCTTGGTCTAGCCTTGTTCTATTTCACCATCCTTTCATGCTTCTGTGTGTGCCTGTTAGTCTGACTAGGGAAAGAAAATTTGAAGAGGAAAATCACTGTTGAGTTTATTACTCAAGTGAGAGGCCAGAGGTCATTGAAAACATTAGACTTTCAGCATCGCTGGAATGATTGTCGGTAACACTTCATGGGTTCCTTTGATGTCCAGGACTCCCCTTTCTGGGTCTTAGAGAAGCAAGGTCACAAGACTTTGGAAACCTTGATGTTCACGTGAGCAAATAATGCTTTGCTGCAACTGAACTTTGCCACTTGAACATTATTCGTTTTGAAAGAAACTGCCTTTCAAAGTTTCAAGTTAAACTTGGAACTGGAGCTATGTCCTAAGAGTCAAGCAAGAGGAGTCAAGCACAGTGGCTGTGGCATGAGACATGAATGATTCAGCACATATTTATCAAGTGCTTGCTCTTCCTCTGTGCAGGGCTCTGATGAAGACCTTCCTAACAGAGAGGTGGACCACAGCAAATAAGTGAAACATATAGAGGTGAAAAGAACTATAGGGAAAAGCAAAGCAAGAGAAGGAGAAAGAAAGTTCTAGGGGTGGAGAGTGGGGTTCAGGGTAGGCCTCGCTGAGAAGGGGAGACATATGTATGTATATATATAAAATTGTGGTAAGAACAGGTAACATGAGATCTATCCCATCAACAAAAATTTAAGTTAACTATAGGCACAATGTTGTGCAGCCGACCTCCAGAGCTTCCTCATTTTGTATAACTGAAACTTTATGCCTCTTAAATAGTAACTCCCCATTGCCCTCCCTCAGCCCCTAGCATCTACCATTCTACTCTGTTTCTATGAGTTTGACACATTTAGATACATTATATAAGTGAAATCACGTAGTGTTTGTCCTGTATCTGACTTATTTCACTTAGCATAATGTCCTCCAGTTCAGCCATGTTGTGGCATATGGCAGGATTTTCTTCTTTTTTATGGCTTCATAATATTCCATTATGTGTGTATACCACACTTGCTTTATTCATTCATCCATTGATAGACATTTAGGTTGTTTCCTTATTGTGGCTATGGTGAATAATGCTACAATAAACATAGGACTGGAGACTTATTTTCAACATACTGATTTCATTTCCTTTGATATATACCCAGTAGTGGGATTGCTGGATCATATGATAGTTCTATTTTTAATTTTTCGAGGAACTGCCATACTGTTTTCCACAACCGCTACACCATTTTACATTCCCACCAACAGTGTACAAAGGTTCCCATTTCCCCACATCCTCACCACTACTTATCTTTTGTTTTTAAAGAATAGCCAAATAGGTGTGAGGTGATATCTCATTGTCATTTTGATTTACATTTCCCTGATGCTCAGCAGCGTTGAACATCTTTTTATATACCTGTTGACCATTTGTGTGTTGTCTTTGGAGAAATGTCTATTCAAGTCCTTTGACCATTTTTAAGTTGGGTTATTTGAAGTTTTGCCATTGTGTTTTAGGAGGTAAAGGAGACATTTGAGCAAAGACTTGAAGGAGGATTAGAGAGTAAAAAGTCACACCAATGACAGGGGAGGAGTCCTTTCAGGCAGCGATACCAAGAAGCACAAAGTATTAGAGACAGGAACCTGTATGGGGAGATGGAAGAGAGCAAGGAGGCCGGTATGGCTGGACTGTGAGTTAGGAAAAAGTCGTAAGACATGAGGTCAGCATGGTACCAGGGACCAGAGCTGAGGTGGAGAAGTAGTCTGATATGGGGCATATTCTGAATGTGGTATCACAACAAATCATCCAATACAGCTTTAGTTAACAAATATGCAACGTGTGTTTTCTACATTCAAGGCAAATATAGCACAACCCTGAAGCACTCACCATAAAGGTTGGGTGATAAGAAAAGTAAAGAAATAACTGCAATACAAGGCATGTCATAAGCAACACAGAGAGGAGCAAATCACTAGGGGATGCTCCTTTTGTTCCTAATCAGGGATAATTAAAGGCTTTGCTGGTTTGGCCTTTGACATGGTTTTCAAGAATGGATAGAATTTCTAAAGTCTTTTTACTGTTCTGGTAATAAATATGAATATAATATGTGTTCATCACAAAAATGTTGTAAAATGCAAAATATAAAATAACCACCAATAATCCCACACCCAGAAATAATCACTATTAATATTTTGATGTGTTTTCTTTTTCTTTCCCCTATAGAATCAATTTCCCCTGTACAATTATATAATCAATCAGTTTACACAATCACACACAGTATAAAACTTAGATCGAACTGTTCACAAGTTTACAGTATCATTTTTCATTGAACAAATTATGAGCATTTTCTAAGACTAATCTTTGAAATGTTAATTTTATTTATTGCTTGGTATTCAATTATATTGCACCAGGAGTGGTTCAATAATCTTCCATTGTTGGAAATTTATTGTTTTCTTTACTATTATGTAGACAGTTCCACTTTACCATTCAAAATGCTCACCTCATTAAACATCATTATTCATAAACCTTTGTGCATATTTCTAATTCTTTTCTTATAATACATTATTGAACTGGAATTACTGGATTAAAGAATATGTACATAAAGTTCTCAAACATATTATACCTATTAATCAACTTCCCTTCAAAAGGTTGTAATAATTTATATGCCCACAAGAAATCTAAGAGAAGATCTGTTTTCCTATGCCCAAATTAATAATGGTCATTGATACCAAAAAGGAAAATTCCAATTTGAAAGGTTTAAAAAGAATCTCACTTTTATTCCTGATTCAGTTAGTTTTGTTGTATAACAGAACATTCCCAAAATCGTGGCTTATGAAGAAAACCATTCATTTAGCTAATGATCTGTGAGTCTGAAATTTGGGCTAAATTCAGTTGGGGTCACTCATGCAGCTACTATCAGATAAGGACTCTACTTTTAAAGGATTTGCTGCTTATGGGTAACAAGGGCAGGGAAGTTTGTGACGGGATAATGTACCTCTCATCATCCATCAAGGGCTTCCTTATGTGGCTGGCAAGGAGTTCTGAGATACAAATTCTTTTCAAGTCTCTGCTTGAATAGCACCTGCTAACATGCCACTGGCTAAACCAGGTGACATAGTATCAGCATGGGAGCATGCTCCTTGCTGTTCACATGGCAAGGAGGTTGGAACAGAATGAGGGAAAGAACTCGTGGCAGTCTACCAAGGTTATTACAAACAAAATAGAACAATACCAAGTATTTGTTTAGCAATTAATTGTACGCCAAACAGTTTCCATGCATTATCTCATGGAATCCTCACAACTGTCCTGTTAGTAGGTGCTATTATCTCAGTTTTAGAGCTTAAGGATTGTATCAATTGAAAGCAGAACAAGTATGTGATATATATTAAGAGATTTATTGCAAGGAGTTGGCTGTATGCAATTGTGGGTGCTGGCTGGGCAAGTCTGAAATCTGTAGGGCAGGCCCTGGAAGGGCAGGCTGAAAATTTTAGGCACAGGCTGAAGATGTAGTTCAGAGATGGAATTTCTTCTTCACCAGGGAAGCCTCAGTTCGGTTCTTAAGGCCTTTTGACTGATTAAATTATGCCTATGCAGATTATCTGGGATAATTTATCTTACTTAAAGTCACCTGATTATGAGCTGTAATCACAAAACACCTTACAGCAACACCTGGATTGGGGGTGATGGAACAACTGGAGACTGTAGTCTGGACAAGTTGTACATCAAAAGACCATCACAAGGACCCAAGAGAGGTTCAATAACTTACCCCAAATCACATAGCTGTTAAAGTGGCAGAGCTGGAACTAAAATGCAGCTCTGATTGTGAAGACCTCAGTATTATTAACCACTACACTCCCTTTTGATATTGTAATATTTTTATACATGTATTGGGTGTTTAAGTAATTTTTCCTTTGTAAGTTTTTCTTCTCCACTCTGGAGTCGGGTAGCATTTTAACAAGTGGTGATGTGAGGTGAAGAGGCAGAGCTCATTTGTAAATGTAGAGATAGAAGGGGTGTATACAAGGGTGTTTTAGTTTCATGTTGTGCTGTAACAAATTACCACAAACTCAGTGGTCTAAAATGATGCGAGTTTATTATTTTACAATTCTGAAGGTCAGAAGTCCAAAATTAGTCTCAGTGGGGTAAAATCAAGGTACCAACAGGACTGTGTTCTTTCTGGAGGCTCTTTATTTGTCTCTTCCTTGTCTTTTTCAGATTCTAGAGGCTGCCTGACTTCCTAGGCTCATAGCCCTGTATCACTCTGACCTCTGTTTCCATTGACACATGTTCTTCCTGGACTCTCTTATTTCACTTTCATAAGGACCCTGTTGATTACCTTTGGCCAATGTGGATAATTCATGGTAATCTCCCTATCTTAAGATGCAAAACTTGTTCATACTTGCAAAGTCTCTTTTGGCATATAAAGTAACATTTTTACATTTTCTGGGGATTAGGACATGGACATCTTTAGGGACCATCATTCTTGCCACCACAAGAAGTTATGGTGTGAGGGATTCAAACCGCCCCTATAAACCTTATAAAATCAGGGAAGACGGGAGGGGGAGATATGTAAATAAACCAAGCTTGCAGCAAATTCCTCATTAATCATTAGGTCAGCTTGCTTTCTGACCTGCTTCCTCATAGCTGTTTGGAGCCTATTGCCTCAGAATCATGTACACCCTGTTATAAGATTATAGTTCCCCTCAACTGTTCTATAGATAACAACTTTAACATTATGAGATGTTAAGTTTTCCCTTTGAGATATTCCTTTCAAGTCCTGCATACCAGTGAAACTACTGACATCATCTGGTCTGAAGAACCTCACAGGAACTGACTCACCAAAAAATAGTTTCCTGATGATTTCATCCCTCTTCCCCAAATCAGTCAATGACCGCAACTCTCCAGCTCCTTCCACTCCACAATCCCCTTAAAAACATCAGTCAAGAATTCCTTGGGGAGATGAATTTGAGGATCGCTTTCCATCTCCTGGCTTGGTGCTCTGTAATCATCAAACTCTTTCTCTGTTGCAAACCGTACTGTCTCTGTATAATTGGCTTTTTACTACACAGTGGGCATATAAACATATTGGTCCTATAACAGGATCTATTTTATTAGGCCTATTTGTGCTTGTTGGGAGATGGTGCCACATAAATCAAAAGAAATGGTGGATTAGTCTGTTCTCATGCTGCTAATAAAGACATACCCAGGAATGGAAAATTTATAAAGGAAAGAGGTTTAATTGGCTCACAGTTCAGCATGACTGAGGAGCCCTCAGGAAACTTACAATCATGGTGGAAGGGAAGCAAACACATCCTTCTTCTTATGGTGGCAGCAAGGAGAAGTGCTGAGTAATAAGGGGAAAAGTCCCTTATTAAACCATCAGATCTTGTGAGAACTCACTCAGTATCATGAGAACAGGATGAGGGTAACCAACCCCATGATTAAATTACCTCCTACCAGGTCCCTCCCATGACATGTGGAGATTATGGGAACTACAATTCAAGATGAGATTTGGGTGGGGACAGAGTCAAACCATACCAGGTGTGTTGGGACAGATATAGAAAGTCTTGAGAATCTTCTGCAGTAAAAACAGCACTGAACTTGGTATCAGAAGACTGGGGCTCAACTCCCTGCTCCACCTCTGGTTGTGTGGCCTTAGAAAACCTATCTAACCATTTTATGGCTTCAAGTTGATGCTCAATGAAGTTTTTACCTTGACCATAATTAGCAGTTTCTGTGGGCTATGGACCCTGGGGCCTGTGGGGTTCTTGGGTTAAGTCAATGAGTCTATGTATACATAAGTGGCACAACAGTTCTCAATATGTGCTATTTTTCAAGTATATGGAGATTCTGTAGTGATGACTAAGAAACACCATTCATTTAAAAGTGTTACTGAATTCATAGTACCTGTTTGTCAATCCACATACTCTGCAAATGGAAAACTGCTAACATATGCAGAGTCAGTGAACTTATTTTTAAAATAGGGCTTGGAACTATTAAGATTGATGGATTCTCCCAGCAATAAGATTTCTTTTGAATTGAAAAAGAAGGGGGACGCCAGTGTTTTTCAGAAGGGGAGAGGCCTGGGTGGAGCTGTCTTCTGAGAAGGCCAGTCTTGCAGTAGTGTGGGCCATGGACTGAGCAGTGCTTCTCAGCCTTGCAGGCTCATTGGAATCCCCTGGATCATACTGGTACCGCTGTCCATGGCCACACATTCTGATGTAATTGGTCTGTGGTGGGCATGGGGAAATCAAATCTCCCTAAATGATTTTAATGTCCAGCAAAGTTAGAGAACCACTGGTGAGGGACCACAAGTGCTGAGGCCCCAATTGCACTCAGGCGAGAAGCAATGAAAGGGATGGAAATGGAGAGAAGGGGACAGTGGAGGTTCTGCAGAAATGAAATCAATAGCACCTAGAAAATGATTGCATTGGACCGAGGGTAGTGGCTCATGCCTGTAATCCCATCACTTTGGGAGGCCGAAGTGTGCGGATGGCCTGAGGTCAGGAGTTCGAGACAAGCCTGGCCAACATGGTGAAACCCTGACTCTACTAAAATTATAAAAATTAGCCGGGCGTGATGGTGGGTGCCTGTAATCCCAGCTACTCGGGAGGCTGAGGCAGGAGAGTCACTTGAACCTGGGAGGTGGAGGTTGCAGTGAGCCGAGATTGCACCACTGCACTCTAGCCTGGGTAATGGAGCAAGACTCCATCTCAAAAAAAAAAAAAAAAAAAAAAAGAAAAAGAAAATGAAAAAAAGAAAATAATTGCATTTGGGAACTGAAGAAGTCAAAGTGTCAAAGTTAACCTGAGGTTTCAATACTCATGTTAATAATAATTACAATAATAATATAGGAAGAGAAGGCAAAGCTTTACAAATGCTTATATGTGCCCTGTGCTGTGTTAGCTCATCCACCCATCAAGTCCACTTCTCCTCACAGCAGTGAGATAAAGCAGGAGCTCTTTTTGTTCACTTTTTATAGATGAAGACCTGTGAGGGAGCTGGTAAGTGGCTGAGCCGGGAGCCAACTTCAGGTCTAAGTCACACTCTGGATTCTCCATCACTAGTCCACATTGCCACATTGTTAGGCTTGGGGGACCTGGGCAGTGTCTCTTTTATATGAAAGGAGGGGCCCAAACTAGCAATCAGTCAGGTCAACTCTGTGGCTCCTACTTCAAAGAGGACTTCTCACCCCTTCTGGGTAACACCTCACTGCAGGTCAAACACACACCCACATGGGGGTCAACTCTAGACCCTAAAAGGCATGATTGTTACTGTCTGGGAAATGTAAGATCTGATGACAAGGGGCAATGCTTCCTTAACCTCAGTCACCTCCATGCCACCTTCAGGTCTTTGCTAAATCCTGTCACAACTCCTCTTCAGGGCCTGCTTCTCCCTGGTCAAGAGATTTTTAATGTCACAGGTGATAAGTTTAAGAAGGACAATTTAGTAGGCCTGATGATTGGAAGAGATTATTTAAAATGTATGTTTGTAAGAATAGAACATTTACATGTTATTAACAGGTCCTTAAATTAGGATGCTGCAATAATTGCTAGCCACTGGATTTTGCTACCTGAGGGAAGGGTTTGAATAATTAAAATTTTGAATTGTTGTATTGTTAGAGTGTGCATTTGAAATATATAAAAGGTGTAGCCCAGAAACCAGCCCCAGGCCCTAAAGGATGAATGTTAACTAATTCACTTGGGTCTGAAAGATGCTACTTTACCCTCATCTGTAGAATGATGATAATAATGACTAATCGTCATTGAGGTTATTATTTTTGGCAACAGAAATTGATCGTCTCACAGTTCTGGAAGCGAGAAGTCTGAGATCTAGGTGTTGGCAGAGCTGTATCCCCTCTGAAACCTGCAGAGAATTTGACAGTGCCTCTTCTTAGCTTCTGGTGGTTTATCTGGAGTCCTCGGCATTTCTTGGCATTTCTTGGCTTATGGCTGCATCACTGCGATCTTGCCTGTCATCACGTGGTGTTCTCACTGTGTTTCTCTGTCTTCACATGGCCATCTTCTTATAAGGACACCAGCCATATGAGGTTAATGGCCCACTCTATTCCAGTATACTTCATCTTAATTATTTTTGCAATGTCCCAATTTCCTAATAAGCTCACATGTTGATGTCCTGAAGGTTAGGACTTCAATATATCTTTTCTCTCTCTTTTTTTTTTTTTTGGCAAGAGAGACACGATTCAATACACGACATCTGCTTCACTTGACTATATTTCATTTCAGGGCTTTTTACAGTAAACTTTCTTTATTCCCATCCCCACTTTATTTTTGTTCAATGAGCTCTTATCAATTAATTCTCACAATAATTCCATAAGGTAAGTCATTATTATTTTTTGTGTGTGTGAATGAGAAACCTGCTGAAGGTCATGCAGCTTATAGGATTTGGAGGCGGCATTTGAAGTCAAGCAGTTGACCCACCTCCCTGTGTCCACTCATGGAGGTGTGAAGAAGAAAAGAGATAAGAATACGTCTGAGGGCAGGCCGGGTGCAGTGGCTCACGCCTGTAATCCCAGCACTTTGGGAGGCCAAGTCAGGCAGATCATGGGGTCAGGAGTTCAAGACCAACCTGGCCAACATAGTGAAACCCCATCTCTACTAAAAGTACAAAAAATTAGCTGCTAAAAATACAAAAAATTAGCCAGGTGTGGTGGTGAGTGCCTGTAATCCCAGCTACTTGGGAGACTGAGGCAGGAGAATCGCTTGAACCTGGGAGGTGGAGGTTGCAGTGAGCCGAGATCTTGCCACTGTACTCCAGCCCAGGTGACAGTGTGAGACTCCATCTCAAAAACAAAACAAAAAACAAACAAACAAAAACCATCTGAGAGTAGTGACCTCAAACCAATCACTTTTATTAAAATGAATTCATTATACCAACACTGAGCACCTGCTGTATACTATGTATGCTGCTGGTGCTAGGGAGACAGGTGAGTCAAAGTAGACTTGACCATGAGTAAAACTTACCGTTCGTGGAAGACAGGCAGAAATCAACAACCGCACAAATGGGATATGTAAGTACAATTTAAGATTAGCGCTCTAAAGAAAACTGACCCAGTTTTAAGAGCATTTAATTGGGAACTGGCCAAGACTGAAGGAGAGGGCTGACTAAAAATAATATGACAATTATTATTAATGGGGAATGGCTTGGATGGGCACTATATGTGCCTCACAAGTAATTGAATAAATAAGTTATCAAGTATTCTTTCCATATCGTGGGATGTGTCCCATTAGTGAATTGTGAAATAAGTTTAATGGTTGCAAGTGGCATTTAAAAACAGACTGGAACTAAACATCAGAGTGTATTACCCACAAGGTGGGAGGATTTTATGAAAGTTTTAGTTATATATACGTGTGTGTAATCTGAGCCCCTACAGAAAACATATTTTATAATGTGTCATCCACAAAATACAGAAATATTAGTTGAGCTTTGTGATTAGGTTGGTCTCCAAATTTGAATCCCTACCTTGCCATATTCTTCCAGAGCAACTTTGGGCAGCTTGTGTCATTTCTTCAAGCTTTCTCCTCTGCTAAAACAGAAGAGCATCTCTCTTATGTTTTTAGGATTGACTGCAAGCAGAGAAGGAAGCAATGCACAGGCAATGTCTGAAACATGCTCTCTTCCTTCCCCAGTGGTTTGGTCATGTTCATGGGGTACTGAGGTCAGCCCTAGCCCCACCCACCTTCCTGACATGTGTGTCTTTTCTAGACAGTGAGCCCCCAGGATCCCACACCCCATGAAGCAGACTCTTTTTGTGCCCCACATTACAACCTCTGGGTCTCCCCTCTAACTGCAGGTCAGCAGTGGTGGACACTTCTTTGCTTACTTCCAGTGTGTCCCATCTCAAGTGCCAGGTTCGACCTCAGAGCTTTCTCAGAAACTGAGGGAACCCACTTAGCCACCTGTAGGTGTCACCCAGAGCTGGGGGCAGTTAATGTTCTTGGAGAGGGATAAATGCCTGTCCCAGGTCCTTCAGAAGACACTTCTGGCCTGGTGCAGTGGCTCACACCTGTAACCCTAGCATTTGGAAGGCCAAGGAAGGAGGATTTCTCGAGCCCAGGAGTTTGAGACCAGATGGGGCAATATGGCAAGACCTCATCTCTACAGAAAATTTCAAAATTAGGTAGGTATAGTGGTGTGTGCCTGTGGTCCCAGCTACTGTGGAGACTGAAGTAGGAGGATCACTTGAGCCTGGGAGGTCAAAGCTACTGTGAACTCTATTCGCATCACTGCCCTCCAGCCTGGATGATGGTATGAGATCCTGTCTCAAAAAATAATAATAATAATAAATAATAAATAAATAATAAATAAATAAATAAAATAAATAATAAAAATAAATAAAGTTACATTCTACATGGTGCCCAGAAGGTCTGGGCTTCATATCCCAAGATGGGAATCAGCTTGATAATGTCCTCTTAACAGGTGCTCCCCGCTCTAGGTCGCGTTCTCTGTGGTCTCTCACTCCTGCTTCCTGGATCTTTTCCCAACAGGTTACCTGCTTCCAAGGGCCTGCTTTGGGCTCTGTCTCTGGAGAACGAAAAGAAACCATGCCTGCCAGCGCTCAAGGAGGCTTAGGAAGAATTTTCTCAATAGCTCCAGGTTCAGAAATTTCATCCAATCTGCTGACTCTCACTTCTCTAGATTAATGGAAACTGAAAAGGGTGGGGACAATAAAGGCCCCAGAAAATCCACACACTATATATATTCTTTTTTTGGCAGCCTTCTCAATTTGAGCTTGAGCTTCTGAGCTCAGTCTGGGTCAGTTGATGCCTCACTTACTTTTGCGTTCTGGATGATTCACTAGCAGAAGTATTAATTATATTAAAACAAATATCCTGATTGGGCATGGTGGCTCATGCTTGGAATCCCAGCACTTTGGGGGGCTAAGGCAGGAGAACTGCTTGAGGCCAGGAATTCTAGACCAGCCTGGGCAAGATAGTGAGACCCCATCTCTGCAGAAAAACAAGTTAAAAAAATCTAAATACATGAAAATAATCCCAGTGGTCACGTAGTGAGCTACTATTGTATCTACTAATTTTTAAATGTCCGCATCTATTAATTTAATCTTAAAAATTTTAAATGTAATATTTTTTAACAGCTTTATTGAGCTATAATTCACCTATCATTCAATTCACCCATTTGAAGTGTATAAGTAAGTGGATTTAGTAAATTTACAGAGTTGTGCAACCCATCAGCCCAATTATTTTTAGAGCATTTCATCATCCTCAAAATAAACCCTGAACCTATTAGAAGTCACTCTTCACTTGCACTCAACTTACGCCATCCTTTGGCAACTCCCAATCTATTTTCTGTCTCCATCGAATTGCCTATTCATAGAAATGGAATCATACAATATGTAGTCTTTTGTTTCTGGGTTCTTTCACTTAGCATAATGTTTTCAAGTTTCAGTCATGTTGTAGCATGTATTAGTACTTCATTTGTTTTGATTGCTAAATATTTCGTCACGCGGATGTACCGTGTATCTACTACTTCCGGATTGTTTTTCTGGTTCACTGTAGTGTCCCTAACTCCTACAACAGCACCTGCCATAAATGCTGTTGAATAAATGCAGACATGAGTGAAAGAGCGATCAATGATAACTATCATAACAGGAATGAATCTTTGTTCACAAACTAGGTTGTAAAAGAGGTACAGGAGGGAGGTGGAGCAAGATGGCTGAATAGAAATCTTCAGCAATTGTCTACCCACAGGGGAACACCAAATTGAACAGCTATCCACACACAAAAACACCTTCATAAGAACCAAAAATCAGGTGATTTTTCACAGTACTTGGTTTTAATATCATATTAAGGAAGGAGGCACTATAGTGGGTAGGAAAGACAGCCTTGAATTGCTTGCACCACCTCTGCCCAATCTTCCAGCAGCCACCATGTGGTGTGGAGAGAGAATCTGAGTGCTTGTTGGAGGGAGAATGCAGTGATTGTGGAAATTTGCATTGAGACTCATTGCAGCCTTGTCACAGCAGGAAGAAACACCAGACAGAACCCAACCAACACCCATGGAGAGAGCATTTAGACTAGTCCTAGCCACAGGCAAATCATCCATCGCAGTGGTCAGAAGCTGAGTTGCAGCAAGCCTTGCCATCATGGGCTAAAGTGCTCTGGGTTCTAAATAAAATTGAAAGGCAGTATAGGCCACACAGACTGTAATTCTTGGGCAAGCCCTAATGCTGTGCTTGCATGGGACCTAGTGGAATATAAGCCAGGGAGACCAAGGGAGTGCTTGTATCACCCCTCTCCCAACCCCAGGCAGCACAGCTTGCAGCTCTGGGAGGTACTTCTTCCTTCTGTTTCAGGAGAAGAGATGGGAGAGTAAAGAGGACTTTGTCTTGCAACTTGGATACCGGCTTAGCCACAGTAGAATAGGGCATCAGGCAGAGTCCTGGGGCCCCCATTCCAAGCCCCAGCTCCTGGACAATATTTCTAAACATACCCTGGGTCAAAAGGGAACCCACTGCCTTGAAGGGAAAGTCCCAGTCCTGACAGAATTCATCACTTGCTGACTAAAGAGCCCTTGGTCCCGGAATAATCAGCAGTAGTAGTCAGGAAGTATTTGCCATGGCCCTCGGGTGAGACTCAGAGTTGTGCTGGCTTCGGGTGTGACCCCAGCACATGCCTAGCTGTGGTGGCTGTGGGGGAAGACCCCTTCTGCTTGAGGAAAGGAGAAGGAAGATGAAAGGGGACTTTGTCTTGCAATTTGGTTACCAGCTTGGCTATAGAAAAGTAGACCACCAAGTGGGATCCTGGGATCCCCAATTCCAGGCTTTGGCTCCTGGATGGAATTTCTTGATCTGCCCTGGGCCAGAGGGGAACCCACTGCCCTGAAGGGAGAGACTCAGGCCTGGCAGAAGTCACCACAAGCTGACTGAAGAGCCCTTGGGCCATGAGTGAACCACAGTAGTAGCCAGGCAGTCCTCACCATGGGCCTGGGATGGTGCAGGCCATGGTGAAGAGACTCTTCTGCTTGTGGAAGTGGGAGGAAAGAGCAGAGAGGACTATGTCATGTGGCTTGGTTCAGCTGTAGTAGAATAGAGAGCCAGGTAGATTCCTAAGATTGTTGACTCTATGCGCTAGCTCCCAGATCGCAACCCTGGACCCATCCAGTGCCAAGGGGATCTCATCGCCCTGAAGGGAAGGACACAAGGCTGGCTGGATTTGCTACCAGCTAATTGTAGAGCCCTAGGGCCTTGAGTGCACATAGACAGTTGTCAGGCAATGGTGACTGCGGGCCTTGAGTGAGACTCAGTCCTTGGCTTGGCTTTGGGTCTGGCCCAGCACAGTCCCAGTGGTGGTGACCACCTTAATTCAACTTAATTTGAACATTCAACTTAAATTGAATGCATCAACCTATGAAACTACTAAAAGAAAACACTGGGGACACTCTCCAGGACATCAGACTGGGCAAAGATTTCTTGAGTAATGTCCCTCAAGCATAGACAAGCAAAGCAAAACTGGACAAATGGGATCACATCAAGTTAAAAAGTTTTTGCACAGCAAATCAAACAATCAACAAGGTAAAGAGACAATCCTCAGAATGGGAGAAGACATTTGCAAGATACAATCTGACAAGAGATTAATAACCAGAATATATAAGGAGCTCAAACAACACAACAGGAAAAAAATCTAATAATCTGATTAAAAAATAGGCAAAAGATCTGAATAGACATTTCTCAAAAGAAGGCATATCAACAATAAACAAGTTTATGAAAAGATGCTCAGCATCATTGACCATCACAGAAATGCACACCAAAACTATAATGAAATGTCATCTTACCCCAATTATAATGTCTTTTTCCAAAAGACAGGCAGTAAGAAATTCTGGTGAGGATGTGGAGGAAAGAGAATCCTCATACACTGTTGGTGTGAATGTAAACTAGGACAACTACTATGGAGAACAGTTTGGAAGTTCCTCAAAAAAACTAAAATTGGAACTACCACATGATCCAGCAATCCCAGTGCTAGGTATCACCCCAAAAGAAAGGAAATCAGTATGTTGAAGAGATATCTGCACTCCCATGTTTATCGCAGCACTATTCACAAAAGCCAAGATTTGGAAGTAACCTAAGTGTCCATCAGCATATGACTGGATAAAGAAAATGTGGTACATATACACAATGGAGTACTATTCAGCCATAAAAAAGATGAGATCCTGTTGTTTGCAACATTATGGATGGAACTGATGATGATTATGTTAATGAAATAAGCCAGGCACAGAAAGATAAATATTGCATGTTCTCACTTATTTGTAGAAGCTAACAAAAATGAAAACAACTGGACTCATGAAGATAAAGAGTAGAATGATGGCTACCAGAGGCAGGAAAGGGTGTGTGTGTTGGGGGGAAGTAAGGATGTTAAAGGATATGAAAATATAGTTAGATAGCATAAATAATATCTAGTGTTTGATAACACAACGGGGTGGCCATAGTCAACAATAGTTTATTGTACATTTAAAAAATAACTAAAAGGGTATAATTGGATTATTGGTAACAAAAAGAAAGGATAAATGTTTGAGGTGATGTGATTTACCCTGATGTGATTATTACCTATTATATATGCCTATATCAAAATATTTCCTGAATTCCATAAATATACACACCTAATATGTACCCACAAAAATTAAAAAAAAATACAAAGAGGTATAAATAAGTTAACTTCCTGTTTTGAACCCTACCATGCTCAATTCAGTGCTTCCTAGCCTTTTTTGCTTAAGAGTGTATGTGCCTCCGGGGTCATCATGTACACACACTGATAGCCTCTGAGATAACCCCATTCCCAGCAGATGCAGGTTTGGGAGACCATCAGGCAGGAGGCAGCTGGGCTGTCCCATTTCACAGCCACTGGCTCAAGAATTCTCCTTGAAGCTTCCATACCCTCTGGGTACACAGGGTTCTCTCCCTGAGGTGCTCTTGTACGGCTCCCCAAGATCTTCTTTGCTTTGGTGTGTATGACATAGCCTGTGGCTCCTTCTCCTCTGGGACCTTGCCAGCTTCCCAGGTGTTGTAAACTGAGCCAAGACAATTGGATTGTTCACAATTCTTTAGTTCTTCAGTAGATATGGGTGGGATCTACAGGTAAGGTCACAGAGAAAACAAATCTCAGTTGGAATTCCACCACATGTACCTTTGCTTATTAGCAAACAGACACATGTAATTATGTAAGCTTGATGAAGACTCAGTTCTCTGTCCTTTGATGTCTTTCCTCAGCATCTTGCATAAAAGGTTCTCTTTAGATGAATGTAACAATATTTTTGTAGCAGGAATCAGATAACCTATTCAGAATCAGACAATAAAACCTTCCTATGAACGAGTCTTAAGCCCAGGGTGGCTTTCCAGAGAGTACAGGCTACTGCATGGGACAGGCCTCGTGTGCTCCTGTTGTCTTACAGAACTGGGCTCTCTATGTTCTCACATTCTGTTCATGCAAGAACAGGAGTGCCTGAATATGTCTAGCAATCTGCATGTGTTCATCATTTCATTCCACTAAGGAAAAATTCTAACATTCATCATAACTGTTTATAAAGTCTCTGACTGAAGGGCTGGTTGTAGCTTCCATTTTTGATTAGATCATTTCAAATGCTAACCAATGCCTGAAGTGTATATTCCTGATGAGTATACTTCAAATGTTAACTAACCACATGTAGGTGAGTTACTACTCCTTGTTTTACCCTAGGGCTTAGGTTAAAACAAACACATACACATCCTACGATCTAAGCTGAAATATCTTAAAGTATATCACAGACCTTGTCACACAGGTCCTCTATAAACTGAGGCCCAGTAGGGTGAGTACATAATTTATCATCCAAACCAGGATTGTGTTACAGGATGAAAGAGGGTCTTAAAATAATTCTGCAAGACAACAGGAGCACACTGGGCCTGTCCCATGCAAAGAGGGATATGTGATCACTTTAAGTATTAGTCCCTTCCACTCTCAGATCCTACGATTATGTGGGGGTTGGGCTATTCCTCGGGCTTTGGCCCTAGAGAGATAGATGAGTGTGCAGGGATCCACCACTTCTATAAACATCCCCAATCCTCTGGACACTACTTCTCCTCCTGTCCTTGACTAGCTTTGAATAACTCAAACAAGGTGGAATCGGGCATGTTCAGATGCTGAAACATAACATGTGAACAGTACCTCCCTCCTGGGTGTGAGTGTGGGGTGAGGTAGCAGCTGGATCTCATCTTTCATCTTGGTTCCACTCCGCAGGAACCTGAGCACCTACTGTGTGCCAGGTACGGCATCAGCGCTGCACAGCTGTTATCTAGACACACTTCTGTGTCTGACTCTCTTACTCCTTCCCAACTGCTCACTTTTTAGCTAACTGTAGTGGGATGAGCAGAGGTTTAATCTATCAGTTGCAGGATGGATTCCAGCTTCTACCACCCTAACCTTGTGATCTTGGACAATTCCTCTTCCCCTCCTGAGCCTCACTTGCCTTATCTGTAGTGTTATGAGGGAGACCAGATATAAAGTACATGTCCCCTCAAAGTCCACTGGCCCCCTTGTCCCTATGGATTGACCTTGTTCTAACCGCAACACCCAAAAAGCAAAGCTTATCAGTTTTGTCTTTGGCTGGCCACCACTCTGACCTCTTCCCCTCCTGCTGTCACCGCCCACTCTGCTCCTGACCCGTGGATTTGATGTTTCTCTCTCTAATACTCCAAGCATGTTCCCATCCCAGGAACTGTGCATTTTTTTGTTTCTCTGCCTGGAAGGCTCTTCTCCCAGGCATCTGCAGTGCTAGCTCCCTCATTTCCCTCAGTGCTTAATAAAAACTCACCTTCTCCCAAGGCAGATGGATCACTTGAGGCCAGGCACATTCGAGGCCAGCCTGGCCAACATGGAGAAACCCTATCTCTACTAAAAATACAACAAAAAATTAGCCGGGTGTGGTGGCGCGCACCGGTAGTAGTCCCAGCTACAAGGCAGGCTGAGGCACGAGAATCATTGTTTTAACCTGGGATGCGGAGGTTGCAGTGAGCTGAGATAGCACCACTGCACTCCAGCCTGGGTGATGGAGTGAGACTGTCTCAAAAAACAAACAACCCCCCAACCAACACACACACACACAAAACTCACCTCCCTGACACCTTCCCTGGCCTCCCCTGACAGCACTCCTATTCCCCTCTCACATACCACCCGCTCTGTGGGCCGCCTTTCCTGACTCAGGCTGTCACTCCATCCTGTCTCACTACCTAACATTTGATATCCTTGTTAACATCTGTCTCTGCCACCACAGTATCAACTACAGGAGAACAGATTTTGGTCCGTTGAGTTTGCTGTTATAGTCCTGGTACCCAGAACACTTCAGAAGGTGTTTAATTACTGTTCGTTGAATCAATGTTGAATCAATGAATGCAGATGTGGGGGAGGAGGAGAGCCTATATTATCCGTCTCATCATATTCACTGTCCATCTTTTGGGCCCACCCACAATGGGGATTTCCCATCTGGGGCCTTCCTAGCCTCTGAGGCTCCAGCTTCCCTATCCCACTGCCTGCTTTCCCACCCCCCAGGTGTCTAATGTCTCATCCCTTCCTTCCCTCCTTCCTTCCTTCCTTCCTTCCTTCCTTCCTTCCTTCCTTCCTTCCTTCCTTCCTTCCTTCCTTTCCTCACTCACTCCCTCCCTCCCTCCTTCCCTCCTTTCTTTCTCTCTTTCTTCCTTCCTTCCTTCCTTCCTGACAGAGTCTTGCTCTGTCACCCAGGGTGGAGTGCAGTGGCATGATCTTAGCTCACTGCAACCTCTGCCTCTCGGTTCAAGCGATTCTCCTGCCTCAGCCTCCTGAGTACCTGGGATTACAGGAGCCTGCTACCACACCAGGCTACTTTTTGTATTTTTAGTAGAGATGGGGTTTCACCATATTGGCCAGGCTGGTCTCGAACTCCTGACTTCAGATGATCCACCTGCCACGGCCTCTCAAAGTACTGGGATTACAGGCATGAGCTTCTGCACCCAGCTCTCATCTCTCACTTTCTCACAGCAATTCAGTGCTCCTGGATTTGCATACCTCATATGAGATCAACTCTAGCAGGGTTGAGTTCAGAAGAAGGCAAGCATTAAAAAACCTTTTCCTTCCTCTCCCATATAAAGTGCTTATCGGAGGCCTGAGCAAAATTGCGTTTAAATAACAGGTGTGCAGTGCTGACGCGTGCCTGGCACACAGGAGGGGCTCAGGTGCCTGCTGAGGGGAACCAGGATGAAAGATGAGATCCAGGCACTACCTCACTTTAGGGCTCACTCCCAGGAGAGAGGTGCTGTTCAAATGTCGTGTTTCAGAATCGGAACACGCCCCACTCCACCTTCTTCCAGTTATTGAAAGCTAGTCAAGAATAGACATAGAGTCCAGGAGGAACTGGGATGTCTAGAGATGTGGATTTCTGCCCACCCACCCATTGCTCCAGAGACGAACCCAGAGGTTCTTTTATTAAGAGGAAGGGATTGACTATACAGGAGCTGACACAACACTGAGAATGGGGGCTACCACATTTTCTCTTACTCTTGGCACCATTGCTTACATAGGCTAAGGAGGGCAGTGGCATAGCTCAAGGTGCTTGATTTATTCAGAACCTGGGCAGCAAGTAGTGTAATAAATTGGGAATGTTTGGTCCCAAGTCTCTACTCATCTCCAACTTGCTATGTGACCTGGAATAACGCCCTCAACCACTCTGAACATTTGGATTATCCTCTGCCAAGGTGGGGCACCGGCAAATTAAAATGGCAAATAGCTTTCAAAGGTTGAGTCACTGCTCTTTGCTATGAAAAATGAGATGCCCTGGACTTAAAGCATTTTGCATAGTTTGCCTGAGACCTAAAGCAGAAGTGAGAAAAGGCTCAATGACGGGCATGTCAAGCTCCCAGCAGAGTGGGAATGTCATCATCTCGAGAAGCTGCAGGCACTGCTGGCTTCCTGCAGGTGTGTTAGATCTGACAGCACGGACCAGTCGGTTCTCATTTTTCGCTTGTCAGTGCAGGTATCTGTGGACTCACTTGAGGGGTTGGACTTCATTCTTTACTCTCTTCTCTATCCTGAGAGCTAATCACTAATTTTGAACCATTTCATCTCCCAAATAGCTTCAGGCCACCTACTTATCTCCATTCCCACTGATGCCCTCAAGTCCAGGTCCTGGCTTCCTGCACCAGCCTCCTAATTCATGCACTCCCTGTTTGGCAGGGAAGTTAAGAGTAATGTTGGGAATGAAACCAGGGTCACTTCTCTCTCCTGCTTAAGCCCTTCAAAGCTTCTGTATTACTGTAACAGAAAGTTCAAACTCTTTGCATTGCTTCCACTGCCATCTGTGATCATCTGTTTCTCCAGCCCCTTCTGCCCCTGCCTTTGTAACCCCAGCCACATTGAATTACTTGCCCCAGACCTTCCTACCTCCAGCCCTTCACACAAGCTATTCTGAGGCACTTTCTCTCCCCAAATTCCCTGACTCACTGTGTCTGGCTTAGGCTGCATTTTTTCCTCCTTTGCTAACTCTGATTAACTGCCGGGGGAGGGGGCGGGGAGAGGGTGGGCATCTGCCTGGAATGCTAGTTTGAGAAGGTTTTCGGGGCCCAGGTTAGTGGGAAAGAGAGCTGTGAATAGTGAAATGTATTTGCCATGGAAGGAGGAGTGGGTGTGTGCAGTCTAACCTTTGCCATCCTTGATGTAATACTTCCTATCTTCTAGGTCAAGCCCACTCTCTCCCCATGCAATCCTCTGACTGCTTCTGCTCTCGCTGATTTCACCTTCTGCAAATGTGTTTATATAAATTAGAGTCACATGACTTAGCTCCAAATCGTTCCATAATTGCACTAGGCATTATTTTTGTCTCCTGGTCTAGGCTAGAAGCTCTGATAAAGCAGAACACGTTTACTCTCATCCTTAATCTTCTCTGACACAACTGGGAAACAGGTGCTTGTGCGTGAATGCATAGCTGCTTGCAGCCTTTGGCTTTTGATCCCCACTATGCTGTAGATAACCACTTGTTCTTGAATCTACACTCCTTCCTGCAGCCTCGAAGCCCCTGTGCTTCCATGCTGCCTCTCTGGGCTCACCTCCTGTCACTTGCTCCATCTGGAAGTCTGCTGTTACCTGCCTGTGCCCTGCCTGAACTTCTCATGGCTCCCTCCTTCACATCATTCAAGTCTCAATTCAAATGTCACCTTCTCAAAGACTCTTTCCTGACCACCCGCCTACTCCTTTGTGGCTCTCTAGAACCTTACCCTGCTTTATATCCTTTACATCACACTCTCACTTCCTGAAATTATTTACTGATGTGCTTCCTTTTTCCTTATTCTCTGTCTTTCCCTACCACCCTGCCTTCGCAAGTAAGCTTCCAGAAGGCCATGTTTACTCTGCATTGTTCTCACTGTATCCTCACGCCAGGCGCTGTTGTTGAGTGGATGGATGGATGAATAAGTGAATGAATGAATGAATGTCTAACGAATGGACTGTCTGCTTTTGAAATTGACCCAGTAGGAGAACCCTTTACCTAGACGTTCATTTTCCAGGCCTTTGAGATGATGGCCTTTGGCTCTGCGAATTCAGGAGAATTGTAGATGGCCTCTTGCTTTTTGGGAGAAAGCTGTGTGTATTGGAAAGAGGAAAAAAAAATAAGAGACAGGAAATGACTGCTGAATTTCTGTGTGGAATGGTCTGTCTGAAAGGCAAAGGAAACATCTTGCTCCCCAGTCTCTCAGCCTCCTGTAAACAGAAGAGGCCATGAGAGGACCACTTCTGGTGGCCATATTTGTTGAAACAAAGGGCCATGTTTCACAGCTGACTCACCAGAAAGGAACAAACACCCTCTTTCTATCTGGCTCTGAGCCTTGGACTTGAGAATCCCCTGAAGAATGTTAAGGGGGTTTAATGTTTCTCAGCAGAAACTGCTTTTAGAGAAAGGAAACAAGGAGGAGGGAAGCATTTTATTGTTTTCCTTTTGGTCTTAACAAACAAGGCCTCTTCAGAAGAATTTCTTTTCTTTCTTTTCTTTCTTTCTTTCTTTCTTTCTTTCTTTCTTTCTTTCTTTCTTTCTTTCTTTCTTTCTTTCTTTCCTTCCTTCCTTCCTTTCTTTTTTCTTTCTTTCCTTCTTTCTTTCCTTCCTCCCTCCCTCTCTCTCTCCCTTTCTTTCTTTCTTTCTTTCTTTCTTTCCTTTCTTTCTCTTTCTTTTTTCTTTCTTTTTCTTTCTTTCCTTCTTTCTCTTTTCTCCCTCTCTTTATTTTCTTTTTCTTCCTTTCTTCCTTCCTTCCTTTTCCTCCCTCCCTCCATTCTTCCCTCCCTCCCTCTCTCTCTCTTTCTTTCCTCTTTTTCTTTATCTCTTTCTTTCTTCTCTCTCTCTCTCTTTTTGGTGTGATTTTTATTCCCCAAATTCTATTTTTCAGTTTATGCTCAGAAGACTTCATTTCCTCCAAGTCCAGGTGGAAAGCTGCATAGGCCATGATTGTTATTTGTTTTTAATATTTTTTGCTGTGATCAATTTGGAAAATACCAAAAAGCAGAAAAAGAAAATCAAAGCAATCTATTAATATATTCCCAGCATTCAGAGGCATCGCTCTAGGCTTTTGCTACTCTCTGAAAATTGGGAACACATCGTACACATTGCTTTTTCATTTGACAATATACCATAATGAGTCATGAACATTCTTGTGAAATTTTTTTTTTGCGTTCTTATTATAAAACAATGCACTTTTGTTATGGCAAATTAAAAAAATAAAACAAAACAACAAAACTAGATAGCACAGATAAATAAATTTTAAAAACATATAATCCCACCACTGAGAGATAATCACTACAAAATTTGTACCCAACTATTCCTTAAAAATATATTCTTAAAAACATAATATTTTTATCTAAAAACCTAATTTAAAAAAGGCAAGTAGAGCCAAGTTGTACATTCAGTGGGGCAGAAAAATAGCTTTTTGTAATGTAAAATCAAGTAAATTTCATACACTACATGATTATTATGTGATAAATACATGGCAAATTCTACTGGTCCAGTGAAACCTATTTAAGTCGCCTTCTCCCTTGCCTTCCTTTACTATGGAGCCTGCAAATTAAAAAATACCCAGTTCCTTTGCAGTTGAGGGTGGCCATGTGATTTGTTCTGGTCAATGAAATGAAAGTAGATTTCTGAGAAAGGCTTCTTTTTGCAAATAAAAAGACAGTCATTTACAAAAGAGAAGACTTTTGTCCTTTGTATTTCTCTCATTTTTCCTGTTGCAATGTGGACATGACACCTGGAGTGCTGCAGCCATTTTGAAAACATGAGGACAAAATCTACAAGCAGAGGACAATATAGAAAGAAAATAGTAGAAATTATTGATGATTTTCATGGCAACTTCTCCACCTATGAGCAGTCTAACTCTGGAATTCTTGATGAGTGAGAAAAATGTCTCATACTTGGTTATGCCATTATTTGTGGGTTTTCTGTTACTTGCAGCTGAATATTCTCCAAACTATTTTGTGATGGCATGACATTTTATCAAATCTAACATCATTCATGTCTGTCCTGTATCTCTCCATGCTCCATGCCAAATTGTCAACTGTCAAATTAGAACTTAGGAGGGTCCTGTTCACAATAATATGCCTAATCCAGCAAGTTACATATTTAAGATATTTATTTCAGTGGAAGTTCATATCTGGCTGAATTTTCACTCTCTTACTCTTTATTTTATTTATTCAGTTTTGAGACAGAGTCTCATTCTGTCACTCTGGTTGGAGTGCAGTGGCACAATCTCAGCTCACTGCAACCTCTGCCTCCCAGTTCAAGCAATTCTTGTGCCTCAGCCTCCAGAGTAGCTGGGACTACAGATGCTCACCACCACGGCCAGCTGCTATTTTGTTTTTTTTGGTAGAGACGAGGCTTCAACATGTTGGCCAGGCTGGTGTTGAACTCCTGGCCTCAAGTGATTTGCCTGCCTCAGCCTCCCAAAGTGCTAAGATTATAGGGGTAAGCCACCATGCCAGGCCTTATTTTATTTTTTTGAGACAGGGTTTTACTCTTTCACCCAGGCTGGAGTGCAGTGGTGCCATCGTGCATCACTGCAGCCTCAAATGCCTGGGCTTAAGTGATCTTTCTACCTTCTAAGTAGCTGGGACTACAAGTGCATGCCACCATGCCTGGCTAATTTGTTTTTTCTTTAGGAATGAGGTCTTGCTATGTTGCCCAGGGTGGTTTCAAACTGCTGGCCTCAAGCAATCCTCCTGCCTTGGCCTCCCAAAGTGCTAGGATTACAGATATGAGCCACTATGCCCAGCTCACTCCTTTATTTTTATGTAAGTTGCGAAACTTTTCTGTACTCAAACCCCGATAAGTGACCAACTCACCATCTCCAAGTCAAGGACTGAGCTTTATACATCTGTGTATCAACCCACAGCCCAGTGCCCTGTGAATGGTGGATACTCAATAAACATTAGTAATTGAATTGTTTGATTTTAATTTTCTGATGTCTTGGTTATGGAATATGTAAGTCTTTTTGAGATTATTGATTTACACATCTTTACAGAATCCACAAATACAAAACGTTGTTTGTTTATCAAAATGCTAATCAGAGCTATTAAAATGATACTATCATATTCTTTTGTTTAAAGAATATTTTTTAGCTTCCTGTCATCCATCAGTTAATTATTGTCCCTAGCAACATAACTCAGTCTGGTGGTGAGATAACACATTTGAAAGAAAGATTGTGTTTAGAAAGACCTTGAAATGATTAGTGAGGAAACTATGATTCAATTCATGTTGTCTTGTCGTGATTGCAAGTGGGATGTGGTCAATTAGTTGAGCTATGCTTTGTGCATCCAGACCCTTATAATTCAGGAGCTGGCATTCTTGCCTGTCTGGGCAGGCAATTGCTCAGCAGGGAGCCTCATGGCTAGACAGGCAAGAGGGAAGAGGGCAATGTGGTTGCTCAATGAGCCTTTAGAACAAATTGATCCGGACTGTTTGTGGTTCCAAAAGCCACCCACTACTTGCTATGTGATTTTCCTTGTGGACAATTGGGCAATGGGAGGGGGTGGGGACAGGAAACTTTAACCTCTGCCTAGCCACTCACAGCAAGATGAGAGGCAACTGCTCAGTGCATGTCTTCAGCACATGCCCTCTTTTGCCTGGCTTGGTCCATCTTCTTCAGGGATGGGAACCAGCATGATGAGAGAGAAGATACTCAAGGGGCCAGTCTTCTTGACTTCAGCCCTGTGGGAGGCCTCTTGATAACTACAGGGGCCTAGTGGGCTTTGGACCTCACAGCCAATCAGGTGAGTCGCTTCAGCAACTGAAGAACCAAGACAGCTTATGGCTGGGCTCCAGGATCGGGAGGTCCCAAGAGAGGGCAGAGCAGGCAAGAAGGCTCTAAGGTTAATTGGAAAGAACAGAACAGTGAAAACCACTGAGCTCGTTCATGCTCCTTTATCCCCCAAACCATTTTGCCTAAATCAAAGGTCAGGTGTAATGGACCCTCTGTGGGAAGATCACATTAACTGTCATAAGCCATTTTCTAAACTCAGGGGTCAGGACAGAGTCCACAGGAAGTAAAGGAGGAAGATGCTGTGTTGATTGGAAAGGATCATAGATGTCTTCATGTAATGAGCCTTAGAGGTTACCTAGGCCAACAATTGCCCTTTACTGAAATGGAAATGGCTAAGAGAGGGAGAGTGGCATGCCTAAGGGGTCAGGGTGTTGGGAGAAAAGGTGAATGTTGGGAGAGAAGCTGAGGCAGGGCTTGCATGTCTGACATAATGTAAAAGAGTCTTGGAACATGTCCGGGGTCCAGGGTCTAAAACCCTTCGTGGCCTTTGGAACACCAAGCTCTGTGCTGAAGGGTAGAAGTCTGCCCTGCCTTACCATAATCTAAGCCCAGGGCATAAAACCCCTCATGGCTTAGATGGAATCCAGGGCTCAGGGCATAAAACCCCTTGTGGCCTCTGGAATGTGTCTAGACTTGCTGGCTCCTTGCTTCTAGCACTCCCATTATCTCAAGTAGCAGAACATGTTCAATATGCAGCAAAGAAAAATGCTAAACCATCACAGCTGTAGCTCATTCGCTTGATGCATCACTTTCTCTCAACCTTCACATCCTCACCACCTGTTTCTTTGTTTGATCACCAATAAATAGCGTGGGCTCCCAGAGCTCAGGGCCTTCACAGCCTCCATACTAGCGTTGGCTCCCTGGTCCCACTTTCTCTCTTGCTTTTTCTCATTCCTTTGACTCCGCCTGACTTCATAGCCCCCACAGCCTGGTGTTGGGTCCCATCACCCCAACACAGGATGCAACTAGGCTTCTTCACACCAGGCCTGCTGATCCTTCCCCATGTCTCTTCTGAGCCTCCTTTCATATTTCCAGTGGGAAGTGGCTCGCACTTCCCTGCAGCCTCTGTGTTCTGATTGCTGTGCTCTGCAAGTCCTACTGCTTCTCCTCTCATACTCTCCCCAGTGAGGACCTTCTCTTCAGGGGCAAACCACCTGGTTCCAGAAAAGCACATATCACATGCTGAGAACATAGTGGGTGCTCAGGCAATGTCAGTCTTCCCCTTCCTTTAGCAGCTCGTTGATCCCTGGAAGATCAGGAAGCAATTGGAAACCCAAACTAGATGCCTTTTATGTGCTAAACTACATTGCAAGCTATTTGGGCAAGGGCTTTGCTTGGTCTCTCCTGTAAACTCAGGGCCTAGCTTGGGATCTAGCACATAGTGGGTGCTCAATACAAGCTTGTTGACAAAATAAATGAGCACCATGGGAAAAATGGTGTGATCCTCAGAGCAGTCAGGGGAGGCTCCCAGAGGAGGTGGGGCTGAGCCAGGCTCTAGAAACAAGAGTACTTGTGATTCTTTTGTTTATTCATTATATTGATTTAATAAATATATATTGTGCCAGGCATTCTTCTAGATGAAGGGAACACTGCAGCGAGCAAAACAAAACATCCTTGCCATTAAGAAGCTGACACCCTAGTGGAGGGGGATAGTTGACAGACAATGAGCTCTGTAATGTTTTATGATGATTCATGTAACAGAGGAAAATGAAAGAAGGTAGCAGGGACAGAGATGGTGGGTGGTGGTGGGGAGTCGAGGGGAAGCTGACATTTTATATGGAGAGGTCAGAGAGGGCTTTACTTATGGAAAAGGGACCGTGAACTGCTCTGTAGCAGATCCCAGTGCCAGAGGATCCCACTCAGACTCCCAAAAACCCATGACTCCCTAGAATATTCTTTTCCCTTTGCTTCCCCAAGTAAACATCCTGGTAGTGGAATCAGGCTGGCTGGCATAGGTAGGACGGTGGCATTGTGGGATGGAAAGGTGGTGGTGGTCACACCTAGATGTGGTGGTCACACACAGACTAGGTGCTCAGTACCCAGAAGCTTTGAACCCCAGTCCATGGCTTTCCAGGACTTGACTCAGTGGTCCCCACCCTCAGAACTCTTCCCTCCAGGAGCCAGCAGCTCCCAGGCAAGGCCATTAGAGGGGCTTATCCAGTGCTGGACTCTCCTCTGGGATTTTGGAATTGTTGGCAAATTGGTTCTTGTGTGTATGGTGGGGGAATCTGGATAGTGTCACATTGTGAAAAGGCAGCACATCCTGGTTTTAGACCAGAAGCTGAAATCCAGGCTGGGGTGCCATCCACCCCATTCTGGCAGAGATCCCTGGGGCCACTTTCTTGCTGGGGAGCGAGGCTGGCACGTGGGATCACCAGGCTGGCCCTGACCAGGCAAAGTCATCCTAAGGCGTTTGCTTCAGACTAGAATGTTAAGCACTCCGCATAATGGGAAGGCTATGTGCATTCTGTGGAAATGACTGTGATACTCACTGGTCTGGGATTATCGTTGTTTGGATATAAACAAACAGGTGATCCTGGAGGCTGGAGAACTTGCGGTGACTATGGCACATGCCTCTTTCCTGCCGAGAGCTCCATGACTGTCATTGGATTCCAAAAGGGGTGGTTGACTCTCAAATGGCAAAGATTCATCAATTTAATATTCATAAGGGTCCTTGGATTCTTAGGGGCAGAAAAGGATGTTTTTAGTCCTTAGTACTTGCATATTTTGATCTTTCGAAAGGCTTTGATCTTTCTGATCAACAAGTTTGAATAGAGGAAAGGTCAAGGTTGCCTTCCCAAAACATAAAGACAAACAGCTTCCAGGAGAAGAGAGGCCAGGGGAACACCTTGTGTGTCCCATTTATGATAGGCTTTGCTTTGAATACAGACACTTGCTTGGAGGGAATCTAAGACAGCTTGCAACCCTCTCTCATCACCTGTGTCTTGCAGAGGAGGAAATTTAAACCTTGCCTCCTGGACTGCAACCTAAGGCCAGAAAGCTTAGCTCATTTTCTGCCAGTGGAGAAACAAGGCAGACATTTATCGGTACATACTAAAAGAATGAATCCCTGCTTTCCAGGAGATGAGAAAATGGCACTTTGGGTCCAGTTGTTCTTGCTGCAAAAAATAATCATGATCATTGTGTATGAAATAATATAACTTATTATTACTTAAATTGTATTTTAAATGGCTGGGTTGTTTTTTTTTTAGCTCCAGATAAGAATGTTTACATTGAAGGAATACTTTATACTTTTCAAAACACTCTTATTTTCATTATTACTGAATCATTGGTCTCAGTTTTCTCACTTGGGGAGTGTGGGATGCGAACAAATCAAGGGGAAATGATAGACGTCACTACACATGTCATCTTAGCTTGATTGGTCACCCTGTGTCAAGAAGGATGCCGAGGCCACTTCTGAGCTCTGCGGGAAGGTGCTTCCTGATGGATTAGTCAGTTCTATGATGAATGTCAGAGGAAGGATCTAGTTACCCAAAACCCCGTGATGCCTGTTATCTTTTCCAACCCTAAGTGTCCATGACTCTAGGGCAAGGGTCAGTAAATTACAGCCCTGGGACCAAGTCCAGCCCACCACAAGTTTTTATTTGAATAGAATTTTGCTGTCATCTTTGTTTATATGTTATTCTTGGCAGCTTTTGCGCTACACGGCAGAGTTGATTAGTTATAATAGAGACTGTATAACCCACAAAGCTTAAAATATTTGCTATTTTGTTCTTTTCAGAAAAGTTGGCCAACTCTGTCTTAGGGCAGTTTAGAGTACTTCTTTTTTTTTTTTTTTTAGATGGAGTCTCGCTCTTTCACCCAGGCTGGAGTGCAGTGGCACGATCTCGGCTCATTGCAAGCTCCGCCTCCCGGGTTCACGCCATTCTCCTGCCTCAGACTCCTGAGTAACTGGGACTACAGGCGCCCGCCACCATGCCCGGCTAATTTTTTGTATTTTTAGTAGAGACGAGGTTTCACTGTGTTAGCCAAGATGGTCTCGATCTCCTGACCTTGTGATCTGCCCTCCTGGGCCTCCCAAAGTGCTGGGATTACAGGTGTGAGCCACTGCCCCTGGCCTAGAGTACTTCTAAAAAACATAAATATATCCAACATCACCATGAAGGAGGGAGGAAGATCCTAGTAGCCTTACTTTAAGAATAAAGGAAGTGAGGGACCATAAGAAGTAATTTGCTTAAGGTCACAAGGCCAGGTATCACTTTATAGGTTCCCTAAGGCCCCCAGTTCATTCCACTGCAACATGTGACTTCAAAATAGAATGTCCTAGTTTGGTGTAGAAAAGTTGATTTAATTTGTTTTAGGATAAGAGTTACACACCACATATTTAGCTGTAAGCTAGGAGATCGATAGAATTTGTTTCATGTGCAAGACTGGGAGCTTGGAAATCCCTGGTTGTTATTGGATCTCAGGCACTTCATGTATTCAACAGTGTGAGTCCTCCTAGAAGAAGATGCTGAAACAGGAGTAGATATGTAAAAGATTTATTGGGGGAGGTGCTTGTGAAGGATGAAAGGAAATGGAGCAGAATTAGGTAGGCCTTGGACCATGGTGCAGGTCTGAGCCCTGTGAAAGGAGAGAGCAAAGGAAGGATTGAGTCAGAGGAGCCCCAGACCACAGGGCAGCTCTGAGAAAGGCTGCCAGACTGATGAAGAAGGCTACATGGGGAGAAGGGGAGAGACCTGGCTCTTATGCCCCCATTGTATTCAGCTGCTGACCAGGAGTGGCCTGGGGTACATGTGGCCCTGGCAGGAATGGCATGGTGGAGTCAACAGGGCAGCATCGAGAGGCTCTCAGTCAACCAGGCACCTGCAGCAGGTTCTCTTGAAGGGGAATCTAAACAGTGCTCCTCTGTGACTGGCATGGCATGGATTATTTACCCACGCCATGGGTAAATGGTGTGGCTGGGCCTGGCTCTGTGCTAGGGCTGGAGGCTACAGAGATCTGAGAGAACATTGTTCTCATCCCCAAGGCGGTTCATGATCTAGCTGGGAAGACCAAACATTCAAACCTGAACAAGCAAATATGCATAAGGCAATAATAAAAGGGGGTGTGTAGTGGAGTAGCCTGAAATTATCAGGAACCATGTGTGCCATGCTTCAAAGAGGGACCCTGGGAGGAAAGCCTGGGATGTTCCCATTTGGTATGATGACAGGCATGTGTGCAGGGTGCTCTGAGTCATTTCAGCCTTCCCCATGCCCACGAGTCACCTTCACCCATCTGGCATTCATCGAATGCCTACCAAGTACAAGGCTCTGTGCCAGGTACAGCCAGTAGGTGGGCTCTTTGCCATAAACAAACTTACGATATTGAGGGGTGTTATAGGCACTGATGAGTCATTTAAAAAAGCAAATCTATAGAAATATGTTTGGGTTTGTGTGGGACTCTTAATGACTGGAATCCTGCTAATACTCAGGTGAAGCACAAACAATGGGCAAAATCATTCATTTAGCAAACATATATTTGTAAAGCTCTGCAATGCATGATGCAGTAGTAGGAAGGAAGTCTTTTATTTCCATTCATTATAAAAAATAGAACAAATTTAAATTTAGAAAAATATGAAAAATATAGAATAACAAATTATAAACACCGGAATATACCTACCACCCAACTTCAACAATTGTCAACTCATGACAAATTTTGTTTCACCTTTAGCGTCACCCACATCCTCTCTCATATTAGTTTGGAACAAATTTGCAGACATCATATCATTTTACTGGTGAATATTTTGGTAGGTATCTCTGAAGGATAAGGATGCTGTTTTTCTTTTGAAATATATCCAGAATACTACTACATGTGTCACCTTTGTGAGTCTCATTTTCTTATTTATGAAATGAACATACTGGTATCTATTTTGCAGGGTTATTATCTCCATTTTATATGAAGTACTTGGTCCATATTTAGCTATAGTCATATTCCCTATTATGATTATAGCACATATGAAAAATTGTGACTCAGAAGGGCATAGAAATCTGCTTTTCAATAGGATATTGAAGTGGTTCTGATGCAACCGTGGCCAAGACCACATGTTGAGACACACTGTTCTGGGAGTATACAATGACAAATTGGTGCCATCTTTTTAAAACCTAAGTTGAATTATGTCATTTTCAGACATTTTCCAGGGCTTTCAGGACACACTCAAACACTTTATCTTATACTCAAAGTTCTTCAGGACTTAGAACCAGTGACTCCTAAATTTGAGTGGGCATCATAATTACTTGGACATTCTGTTAAAATGCAGATTCTCAGGTTCTGTCCCTAGGGCTTCTGGGGTGGTGCCTAGGAATCTGTATGCTTATTAAGTTCATGAAGACTAGTGATACAGGGGTCCTCCCACCACACTTTGATGACTCTAGATTTGAGAAGTAAGAGAGATAAACCCACAGTCACCTGGAGGACTCACTCTCACAGTCTATTTAGAATGTTTGGTCACTGTGCAAGAGTAGGTAGGTATGTGTATGCAAGTGCATATTATGTCCACATTAGGGGGCAAAAACTGACAGCCCACAGACTGAGTTTATCTTGAAATCTGTGTGTGCTTTCTGGCTTGTACAGTATTTCATATCTGTGAATGTTTACCAAATTAAAGAAAACAGATTTCACATTAAAATCTTTATTTCTGTCCTCCTTTGAAGATAAAAAGGTCTGACCACACTGAGACTACATTTTCCCATGGCAATATTGGACTGGAGGTGGTAGATGCCATTGGATGTGATATATATTCTCCACTTGACCCCAGTCCCCACTACTTCTCATTAATCACATCTAACCCAGTTTTCTAGTTTACATTGGCTGCCTGGTGCTAAGACACTTTTGAATTTGTGGTATAATCTCCCCATGTAAGTTGACATGTGTGTGTGTGTGTGTATGTGTATTTGTGATCTGTCCTTGGCAGTGCAGATCAAAGCCAAATCGAAGATGGGTTAGTTTGGTCATGACATGCACATCAGTGGTACACATCATTGGGTAACACCATTGATGGAAGTTTCCACAAATCTTCTCTGGGAGGAAAGAATCATCCCAGAGAAAAATACTCAGAAGATAGCTGCAGCAGGGTAATTGCCCTCATTATAGGAGCAGTTTCTTTACTCAGGTGATGACATACAGTAAGATCACCACAAACCCACTATTCAAGGACACAGGCTTTTACCTAACCTCGAGGAAATTAAAACTAAAGCCACTCACACCCTTCTCTGAAGGCAACAAAACACAGATAGCTAAAAGCGAAGATACATGCATATGAATACATGTGCACAGAGAGATGTATTCTCACAGTTATATGTGAGTATGGCTCTAGATGCATGTATGAAACCACCCAATGGTTCCATTTTGCCCACTGCCCAGATAGAGCCAATTTATCAAAACAGGAGAATGCCAATAGAGAAAGAGTTTAAGTCATGCAGAGCCTGCAGAATGGCAGACAGGAGTTCTATTACACAAATCCATCACCCCAAACATTGAGAGGCCAGGGTTTTTCTAGGATAGTTTGGTGGGCCAGGGAATGGGTGCTGCTGATTGATTGGGGATCCAATTATAGGGGTGTGGAAAATGATCCTCCTGCCTGCTCAGCCTGCTTCTGGGTGGGGCCACAGATCCAGCTGACTGTCTGGGTGGAGCCATCAGTAGTCAGAAATTTTTCAGTCAAAAACCTGAAGAGACATTTAAAAAGGCTAATCTTAGGTTCTACAAGAGCAATGTTATCCGTAGGAGTAATTGGAAAAGTGGCAAATCTTGTGACCTCCAGAATAATGGCTGGTAATTGTTTACCTTAGCAGAATTCAGGGTCCTTTCATTCTTCTAACCTGGTGGTCTGTCATTAGTTTTACAAAGGCGGCTTAGTTTTAGGGAAGGGCTATCTTTTAAACTATAAATTAAATGTCTCCCAAAGGTCACTTGGCCAGACCCCAGGAATGATTAAGGGCATTTTGGAGGTTAAAGGCAAATTGGGGTTGGTTAGATCAGATCTCTTTGACTGTCATAATCTCACTGTTATAAAATTTTTGCAGAGGGGGTTTCATACATGCTATAAACACAAGTGATTTTGGTAGTGCTAGAATAATCACAGAAGGGAAAATGTATTAAGTGGCAGCTTGCGAAAGACAGAAAGAAAATGAATGTAAGAACTCTCTTAGAAGTGGGAGCATGAAATGATAGGAAAATTATGGATTTTGGAGTCAATCTGACAGTGACTTGCCTGATGTGTACTGAGTTCTGCAAGTAATGAAAATTAAAGGGAAATCAAATGAAGTTGGCAGGATCTTGGTACCACGAATCAAGATCCAGGGGCTGTGAGGTGCCTGGCTGATTCCAGACCTCGGGTACTTCCACATCCTAGGTGTCCTTTCCATCATCCTCACTCCCAGGTGAAAGCACTTTGCATTGGAATCTCCATCTCAGGCATGACCTGTGGCCAGGCCCTGTCACCTGTGTGCACATGGCCTGCTCAGCCTCCTCTCTACCCCTATGGCTTTAGCCTCTTTCTGGGAGGGTCCTTTTCTGGTGCTGCTATGCCAGGGCTGTGGGCTTTGGTTGGGACTGGACAGGTGCTGAGAATCTGGGAAGATGCTGTCGCTCTCAGTCACCACACTCGTCGTCCCTGTGTCAGAGGCGTTCAAACCAGTGACTCCATCTTGAACAGGGGCTGGTAAAATGAGGTTGAGACCTGCTGGGCTGAATTCCCAAGAGGTTAGGCGTTTTTAGCCATAGAATGAGATAGGAGGTTGGGGCAAGATACAGGTCACAAAGACCCTGCTGATACAACAGGATGCAGTAAAGAAGCAGGCTAACACCCACCAAAGCCAAGATGGCTACAAAAGCGGCCTCTGATCATCCTCACTGCTCATTATATGCTAATTATAATGCATTAGCATGCCAAAAAACACTCCCACCTGCGCCATGACAGTTTACAAATGCCATGGCATTTACCCTGTGTAGTCTAAAAAAGGGATGAAATCTCAATTACGGGAACTCCTCACCCCTTTCCTGGGAAATTCCTGAATTTAGCAAGGAAATTTAGCAAGGGAAATTCCTTTGTTTAGCATATAATCAAGAAATAACCCTAAGTGTACTCAGTTGAGCAGTCCGTGCTGCTGCTCTGTCTATGGAGTAGCTGTCTGTTTCTTTACCTCTCTTAGAAACTTGCTTTCACTTTACTCTGCGGACTTGCCCCAAATTCTTTCTAGCACCAAGAACCCTCTTTTGGTGTCTGAATCAGGACCCCTTTCTGGTAACACCTGGTTGATTTTTTTTTTTTTCTTATACCATCCTACCCATTACATCTGTCTTACTGTTTATCTAGTGACCTCAAGGGTTTGGATAAAACATTCCTGGCAATGGGTCAAGCTGAGAACTTGGCCAGCTTTCAGTGAAGTCCTCTCCATCTCTCCATAGCCACTCTGTTTTCTCTCTTTTGTAGCCATCTTCTCCTGCATCTTAAGACTCCCATGATCCTTAATCCCGTTCTGTGTCCCCTGCTCTGTATGGCATTCTCCTCAGCAAGGCCTACCCCACCTGCAGTGCTTCCATCCAGAGTTCACCTTCCTCTCACTTAAACAGGCCAGGCAGTGCTCTCAGTAGGCTGTTAGGAAGGAAGCAAGTTGATTCTACCTGTATCTGGGAATCAGATCTCTATCTTCCTTTGAATCATCAATTGCCAGCTTGCTAGCTCTGTGCCTCTAGGTAAGATATTCAGTCTTTCTGAGCCTTAGGTAAAAATGTTTTAAATGCCAACATAACAGCTATTTGTCGGCCTAATTGCCATTTTCTCCATAAATAATGATGAAGCCCTTTTAAATTTCTTTCGTTTTTTTTTTTTCTCTCTTGAACTAAACATCTAGGAAGCCAAGACTGAATATTTAGGAGAAGAATAAAGACCTGTTTTTCATGTGAAGAGTTGAAGTAGGAAGAACATAGGACTTCATTCTGGCTTCAGTTCCTGCCTGGGTAGATTTTGGCAAGTTACTCTAAAGTTTCTGATTCTCCAGGACCTCATCTTTGAAATGACAATAAAAATACTACCTTCCTTTTGCTTAGAGTTGTGGGGAGGGTTACATGAGCGAGAATGTATAATTGTGCTTTATGCACTGTGAAAATCTGTGTAAATGTTAGACTCGGCTGCTGCTGTGACATCATAACTTCTGGCGGGAGAGAAGCCCTTCAATGACTAGCTCTCTCATTTGCTTTGTTCTTTCCTGTTTCCCTGCTATGAGGTTGTGAATTTGTGGCTCTAAGGGTATGCAAACTTGTACATGAATGTCCATAGCAGCATTATTCATGATTTCACAAAACAACAAAGCAAAACATGGAAACCACCCAAATGCCCTCCAGCAGATAAATGGTGGATATCTGTATAAATTGTAGTATATTTATACTATGTAATATTATTCATCAATAAAAAGAAATGAAGTAAACCTTGAAAACTTTATTATACTATGTAATATTATTCATCAATAAAAAGAAATGAAGTAAACCTTGAAAACTTTATGCTAAGAGAAATAAAACTGCTGCAAAGGTCACATATCCTATGATTGCATTTATAGGAAATGTCCAGAGTAGGGGTTTCTGATCTGTAGAAGACATACAGTAGATCAGTAGCTGCCTAGAGCTGGAGGAGGTGTTGGCAGGGTTGGGAGTGATTGTTAATGGGAAGGGAGTTCTTCATGGGGTGATGGAATGTTCTAAAATTCATTCTACTGATGGCCGCACAACTCTGTGTCTGTATTAGAAATCACTGAACTACACATACACTTTAAACGGGTAAATTGTGGGGTGTGTGCATTTTATTTCAACGAGACGTTATATATCAATATTTTTTTAAAAGGAGTGGAGATACACACCTTTGCTTTTTCTCCTTCTTTCCCCAGTAGGAGTGGTGGCTCACACCCGTAATCCCAGCACTTGGGGAGGCCAAGATGGGAGGATCATCTGAGGTCAGAAGTTCGAGACCAGCCTGGCCAACATGGTGAAACCCCATCTCTACTAAAAATAAAAAAATTAGCTGGGTGCATTGGTGGGTGCCTGTAGTCCCAGCTACTTGGGAGGCTGAGGCAGGACAATCTCTTGAAGCCAGGAGGCAGAGGCTGCAGTGAGCCAAGATTGCGCCACCGCACTCCAGCCTGGGGACAGAGTGAGACTCTGTCTCAAAACAAACAAAAATAAAATAAAATAAAAAAGGAGACGAGATATACACCTTTGCTTTTTCTCCTTCTTTCCCTAGTAGAAGCCCTGCAGGGGGTCCCCTTGGAGAATATTTTGACTGTACTTGTCCCTCTGACTTGGATCCGTTTCCTGTCCACCACTACTGGTTTTGTTGTAGTTCCTTTGGACAGGCCTATACCGTTCATGACAAGCCCTCTTCACCAGTCCCTGCCATTGGTTCCACTGCACTCAGGACTTCTTTCACAAACTGCTACCTCCTGTGCTGACCTTGTTTTGGGAGGGCAGGGAACTGCGCCAGGTTTAACTCACCTCAGTGCCCCCAGTCAGCACATCTCTACCAGAGTAGATGCAAAATAAATAACTGTTGCATGAATGCATATTTACCTAACAAGAGGGTTCCCCTTAAGTTCAATATTTAAGCTTAAGAGCTTAAATATTGAACTCTAATACATCAAGACCCTTTGAGGGTTTGCCTACCGGTCTACGGGGCCTGTAAGAGCCTCACAGGAAGGAGAGAGAGTTTTTATGCATTTAGTCTTTGCAACAATTAAACAGGAAGCAACTGACAGTGTTCAAAGTCACATGGACAGGGCTACCAAGGGCCTTTATTGGCCCCTACACCTTCTTAGTCCCCAGAACCTACTCTCTTTGCAAGACCTCTTCATAAGCCAAACAGAGCAATAATAGCTTTGAAAGGGGAGGGTGGCAGCAGCTGGAAAGGGGATGAAGAAATACAGAAGACCAAAGTCATGACTGATTGAAGACAAACAGGAAATGCACGTAAAGCATCTCCGTCATCTCTCCATGACCGTTTCAGGGTTACAGTCAGTGAGCTGCACATTTGGCATCAAATAGACTCACCCTGTGGGGACCCCAGCCCCCCTCAGCCCCACTCAAGCCTCCCTTCCCCTCAGCAGTGAGAAATGCAAGTTGGAAACAGCCAGGCCAGGAGCCTGCCCCACGTGAACACTCAAGCTGCGGACACCTCCACCGAGAATGAGGTTATTGAGCTTGGAGCTTCACTTCCCAGTTAGAAAATCCCCACCAGGCAACGCGAAGAAGACACCATTTGTTGCATCATTAAATTGTAACAAGCCCTGAAATGCACTCCGGAAGCCTGGGTCTGTTTGTCCTTGCAGTCGGAAGGACGCCTGTGATTGGCTGGCCAAGCTCAGCCTAGCAGGCCTTATCTCTGACTGGTTATTATTTGATTAAAGAGCCTTCCTCCTCCTGTGGTGTTTCAAAACTGCTCTGGGAGAATTTGCTGTTGCGGGGGGGACTCTTTCTGAGGTTACTGTGGAGCACCCAAAGTCCGTCAGCCTCTGGCCGTGCAGAGGGGCACCCAGAGGAAGTAGACCTTGCTTCTCATTCACCCACAGCCTGGGACTGTCTTCTCCAGAGTCTCCATCACCTTTGCTAATCGACTGATTGGAAATAATTCCTCAAACACCACCAAGTCAAGGATACAGGTATTTAAAAACCTGGGGGTCATGGAGTAATTTCTTAGGATGTCATGACATGAGACATGGGGGCAGGACGAGGAAGCCAGGGAAGCAGCGTGGAATGCAGGAGAGGCAGACACAGTAGGAAGAAGAAAGTCAAAGACAAGAACTCAGAATCATGGAATTCCATGGCTAAGGCAAAACTGAGGCTCGTGGGCATAGTTGTTTGCAGCTGAAAAGAGGTGCAAGCGCTTTTGTGATGTAACATTCACACCTGTGTGCATTTGCTCCTCATGAAATCCTTCCCGAGTTTTTGCTAGTCTTTTGGCCTCCGTGTAATCCTCCATCCTGGCTCAGAACCCCCAAATCCTCAGAGGATTTTGGACACTTTACGAAAAATGTAATTGCTTTGGCTTGAAACATCATTAAATCTGATTTGCAAACGGCACATGGCCTTCAAAGGCTCTGCTTAGTAGTACAGATCCTGGTACCAATCCTCGTGATGTTGGCTACAGAGGAAAGAGGAGGAGCTGAGCACCTCTTTTAGGAAACTTTGTTTCCCCCTTTAAGATCTGTGTTTAACGGGTGATATTCATTCTCATCCCTACTGTATTCCCTACTCGGGGGTGTTTTCTGAGCTTGGGTCGGGCAGACAGTCTCGTATCAAAGGACTTTCTCATTGTAGGGGAAAGCTGGGCTCCATTTGGGGCCAGCAGGATTTAATTGTCTGGAATGAAGATCAAAGACGGCAGAAAAGACAGGCTTCATTCTCTCTGTTAGATTTGGCTGGAGGTGGCAGCAGAGGGGAAGATACGATGCAAAACCAAGGAAATCAATACTTTTGTTTTAGTACTGAGTGGAAAAGAATGTTTTTTACAGTATGTCAGTATTCTTAACACTGATTTTTCCCTGTATGCGTTTCAGGTTAAAAAATAACCATGCCAACCGCATTTCCTCCCTCCACTCTCTGTGGCTGTCTATATTGTCTTGATTCCCAGTGTTGGTATCCAGATAGTCCCTGCTTTGTTAGCCGCAGTGGAATGAGTCCGTGGATCCCCCGGCAGGACGGTGGAGATGCTTCCTGTGCTGACTGCTGTGGTCCCCAGGGAGCCTTCTCTGCAGGGGTCCCATGGGATTTCCTGAGCTTATCCAGAGTACGAGGGCCGAGAAGTTTGTCATAATGACTCATGCTCTTCTTCATACATTTATGGAAACTGCCAAGAGGCGGAGGACAAGCCCGATGCAAGGGGTTATACTTCTTGGATGTGATTCTTCTCTGCTCTTTTGGAACATTTTCTCCCTTTGCCATTACCAGCATGGTCTGGATCCTGTGTGCCTCTTGGGCCTCTTTTCTCCTCCTTCTCTACCTCTGCCTCACCACAGGAACACGCTTTCTGTTTTCTGGACCCACCGTGGTCGAACCTTATCACATGTTATCCTGTCTGCTTAAAGCATTCTTCACCCTACCCTGCCTCCGGGTCTGACCAAGTCAGGAGATTAGTCAGGACTCTTTCTGAGTAAATCCACTTCTGCTATGAGGTTAGGGTCCCCTGAACTTCCCCTTACTGGACCACTAACCACATTGTCTTACGATTGCTTGTTTCCTGATCCATTGCCCCCGCCAGACTGATAGCTGTGAAGGCAGGGTTCATGCCTTTATGACTCCCAGCCAGGACCCCAGAGCCTAGGAATCTGTGACACCCAGTAGGCTCTTTCTTGTGATAATGGCTAACATTGGTGGAGTGTCTTCCATATACCCAGCACTCTCCTAAGGGCTTTATCTTATTAACTCAGTCCCCACAATGAGCCATTGAAGTCACTGAGGTGTGTGTCAACCCATTTAACGAATGAACAAACTGTAAGTTAAGTAAATGGCAGACTTCAGAGCCCTTTTTTTTTTTACATCTATGTCACGATGGCCACTCTAGGGCTGAATGAGCCAGTGAGGAACGAATGAATGATAGCAGGCTGATGGTAAAAACATTGTAACTGTTTCACATGCTCGGCTGGACCCATTCATTCAGCCGGGCCTACTGAGCACCAGCCATGTGCCAGGCTATGAGCAAGGCTTTGAGAATACAGTGATTAGCAAGTACAGACCCTGAGCTGAGATGTTTCAGTTCTCAGCTCTGCTCTGTTCTCTCTGTCGAGATCAGCTTTCCCGTCCCTCTCACCTGCCTTGGGAGCCAGGGTTAAGCACTTACAGGCTCTCGCCTCAACACGAAGAGGAGCTCCATATTTGGAGTTTGTTCCAGCCTTGAAGTAAACGCTTAATGAAGCTAGCCTTGTCTGGAAGCTGACTGTATCTCAGGCACCAGGCTGAGTGCTTTGCCCTGGCTGATCTCATATTTCCTCCTTGTGAGGCAGAGGGGTTACCACCACCCTGTGTTTCAGACGAACGAACCAAGGCTAAGAGAACATAAGGAATATGCCCAAGCTGGTAAGTGCTAGAGCTGGGACTCAATGGCAGGCTGGTCTAGCCTCCAAGCCTTTGCCCTTTCCATCAACCAGGGACTTTCTCAAGACCCTAAGCTTTGGGCTCACTGCATCCTGATGACTGGTTTCCGTTATTAAAAGTAACAGCAAAAACCAGAACTAACTTTCGCACCAACCTAATAATATTCCTGTCAAACAGATATTCCTGTCTGTCTGCCTCCCCAGTTACTGAGTTTGGGTTTTCTCCCTGCTTAGTGGTCCTCAGCCCCCTCTTCCTTGACTGTACCCCTGACCTAACATCTTTTCTGACCACTGATGCTTGTGGGCTCCACATTTGTGCCTGATTAGGCAAGACGGGGCACCTGCCTGGGGACACCTGCTTTGAGCAGCCCTCAGTCTCCAAGTGGCCCCTCCTCTTCTCTTCTCTCAGGGAATGGTCTTGGAGCATCTCGTTCTAGAACATCATGTTTGAAGAAGTCTAAACCAAGGTCCCCAGCTTGAGAAACCCTCATACATCTGTTATCTTTTGTTAGAAAAGCAGACAGCCTAAGGAAAAGGGTCATTAGAATCCAGAGCCGAATCTCGCGTTTTTCACTTGTTATTTAAATTGTACAAGCTCTAGTTTCCTCCTTTGTAAAATGGGTGTAATACTTTCTCAAGAGGTTACTTTGAGAGTACAGATTCTGTGTTCAGTAAGTATCGGTTGTGTGCTTACTGTGTGTGAGGCACACAGCGGGTAGAGTGGAGAATGAAGCTGAGAAAGCTGCCTGCCCTTGTGGAACTTACAGTTGAATGGGGATGACCGACATTTAAAAAATCACACACACAAATAGCTCAGTCCCATATGTGATGAGAAAAAGAACAGAGGACCGAGTTAGATGGCGTGGGAGCTAGTCAAGAAAAGACCCATTGATGAACCAACAGGATTTGAACCCTTAATACCCTGCCTTGACCAGAATGCAGGAAGTTCTCAATACTTGCCGCCCTGGCCATAGACCTGCACCTCTCTGGGGCTCAGAGTCTGTGAGAATAAAATGAGGGAGTTGGACTGAATGATTCCTAAGACTGAGTTGCCCACCTCTGGCATTTTATAATTTGATGGCAGGTTAGATCCATGTGAAACGAGGGTCTCTGACTCCCTATCCTGGGCTCTTCTTCCCCAGGTGCTTCTGCTGGTGGAGAGAAGCTAGGCCCAAACTCAAGGACGGCAGGAGGAAGAGGTGGCCAGTTCTGTCTTCTAGAATCCCCTTTCTCTCAGCACCTCCCCACTACTTCCCCCAGCTGGAGCCCAGTATTCACTCCCCTGGGGTCACTCCTATCAGAAGAACTCTCTAAGCCCCTTTCCAGGAACTATGGCATTCCTGTAGACCCAGTTCTCTGTGTCCTTCCTCTCCAAGCACCTGCACGTCCAGTCTGGACAATTAACGCACCTGGGGTGGGATTCTTTGGATGGTGAAATTCTGAGAACAGGCAGGCTGCGAGGGCAGCAGGGAGCTGAAGATTTGAGAATAAGCCTAGGTCTGTTCCTTGGCTGCCCATGAATGCTCCCAACACTTTCCACTTGACCTCCCCCAGGCGCACCATGTTCCCTCTGCACAGCACACAGTGTCTATTGTGAGCTCTTATTAGTGACATCTCTTGCAAATGGCTGGTTAGCATTTTTTCCAGACAGAGCAGAAACTCTGGAGGTGGTGGGGAGGCTAAGTTTGCAGAGGGTGATGAAAGGAAATGCTTAGCCTCAGGGCCCTGAAAGAATGGGGATGTCAGCATCTTCAATTCTCTCCCACCTTTCCTGGGTGGGGTGCAGGGGGGCTGTCCCCTTGACCTCCAGAAGCATATGCGTTCTTTCTCCATCTCTTCTTCCCTACCTGGGGTCTCACTCTTGCCTGCAGCTGTCTGTTATCCAATACCCCCATTGCTAGCTGGTCATGGGACCTCGTGGGACCTCCAGGGGCACTGGCATTTTAGCCGACGATGCCTGAAGAGAGTAATAATGGTGAGGAAACTGTGGTAGGCATGAGACTTCAGGGCACACAACTTTTCTCCATATGAATTCAGGATTTGAAAACTCCCTGTTTGATGGTCGAGTGCTAGAGAGTTGAATATTAAGAAAGGGACAGAGATGCTATGCTAGATCAAGAACATTTCCAAAGAGAGGTTGAATAGGAAGTTGTACCCCAGGGCAGTTACCCCCAACAGCTTGTAAGAGGAAAATGACAGTGTATGTGCAATGAAAAGTTCACTCTCATCCTTCAGTTCCCAGAACTTCAGCGTTGCTATTCCCACCATGTGGTGCTGGGTTCTCCAATGGCCACAGCATGTCAGATGTAAAACGGGCACCCTGGATGTCAGACTGAGCGAGTGCTAATTAAAACATTGCATCACGGCTCCTGGGCTCTCCAGGCACAGGCAGGCAGGAGCCCTTTCCCCACTCTGTCCTCCTTGCCTGGGTGCACTTGCTTAGTGAGCTCTGCGTGCAAACTCTACCCATGCCCTGTGGGGCTGGCGGGAAGTGTGGCTGTGTTATGGGCTTTAGCATCCTGCCAGAAATCAGATTGGCCATAAAAACACCCAAAATGAGTCTTGAAAGAAAGCGACATTCATTTCTCTCTGGGCTGGACATTCTGCAGGAAAGGGGTGGTTGCCGTAGAAATGAACTCTGAAGGCTGCTAGTAACAGCGTCATTCCTTTTTTGAGTCAATTCCAAAAAGTGACTATGAGGAACAGGGGCCTGGGAAAATTGAAAACCTTGGGAATGAGAGCTCTGCTAGGACTTGGCTATGGGAAAACCAGGGGGACTATGAAGCAGCCGCAGGCAGGAGGCTGGCTTCTCCCCACCATCAGCTCTGCTTCCACTTGGACATCTGCAGGCACCATGGGACAGGAGCTGAACTTTTGCTCAGTGGTCCCCCCAGGCTGAGGCAACAGCAATTCTGACTCCCATCAGGCTCCCCTTGGGGCGCATTTTAATTATCCTGTGGGTTGATGCTCAGGGTGAGCCTGCTGGGTAAGGCGGGCTGGAGCCCTTTCCACTACCCAGACAGAACAACATGAACTATTAGATACTAGAAAATGTGCTCTCTAATCCTCCAATTTTATGGATCTGTGAAGCAGCACCGTGTGTCCCTGGGGCTTCACCATCGCTCCTTCAGTGCATGACTACACCATCATTCCTGACCCATGTCTGATTAGCTCCATGAATCAGGGCAACAAGGCGTAGTCACTGCTCTCAAGGAACTCACAGCCCAGTGGAAGAGACTGGTAATTAAACAGGCAATTTAGTGCAGCATTACAGAGTGGAAAATGTGACCGGACCATAGAGCAGTGCGGTATATTCACAGTGCAATGTGTTTCTTCCCAACTCTCCCTGTCCCCAATCCCTGTCCCTGCCCTGAACACCGTCTCCATTCTAGCTGGGTCTCAAATCTGATTTTTCTCCAGCCAGTGCCAGTGGTTGTTTAGCATTCATGGCACCCACATTACAGACAGCAGATAGCTGTTGGCTTATGATATTTTTTCCAGTCTAGGGTGAATGTAGTCAATTTGAGGAACTTCCCTTCGTTTTGAGAGTCTCTCCTTCCTGCTTGTTGGAATTTTAAAGCATTATTTCTTTTATCAAATGATGGGGTTTGTTGATTGGCAATTTATGTTTAATTTAATTTTAACGTTATGACTGGGCAGAATAAAAAAGTTAGTATCCCTTGGTTTACTGCACTGTAATAGCTCAGAGTCCAGGAAGCATTGTTCAAAAAGCTGCTTGTCACTGAGGCTAACATTCATGCCTAAACCCATGCAGGAGCCCTTGGGATATCCTTCTTAGTTTCTGATTTCCCAGCCTGTAGCAGAGTAGCAGAGTTGATCTATTCAAATTCCATTCACTTCCCCAAGACACTTAGCTGGCTATTGCAGCCAAATCCTTAAATAGAAACTACTGTTTTCTTGGCGTCCCAGGCTCCTGTATGTTTAATGCCTCAAGTATCCACTTTCTGGGCCAAAGTCATGAAAATCTAAAGGGGAAACTATCCGTCTCAGAAAGCAGTTGCAATGGAAATAAAAGCCATTAGTACTCAGTGTTATCAGGATGTTTAATTTTTCATTGATATTTCAAGATAAAAGTTGATCTTCAGAGTGGTGTTAATTCAGGTCACCAGCTTCCACTTAGATGCAGCTTAGAGACTGCTGCAAAAGATGCCAGTACCTTGGTTTATGGTAGCTGAATCTTGGGGGTTCTCCATCTGCCTGCTTCTGTTAGGGGATCTTGGGATCATTGGCTTTGCTGTGATTAAATGAAGTCCCCTGATGCATGTGGTTATTCTGACACTTGAGATATGTCCAGGGCACTGGAAGTCTCTCACAAGCTTGATAGATGCAACAAAACGTCCACCAGGCAAGCCAAATCCCAAGAATGTAAGTGGCAAAGTCCAAGTTCTTGGGCTATAGTTGAAAGTTCCTGTGTTAAACATTGTTTAAAATAAACAGGTCATGCTAGGACCTCAGTGCTTAGATATTTAGCTGCAAGGAGCGTTTTGTTTGACCCATGTTTGCAATCTTGCCTCCTTTCTGTGACAGCAAATGCAAAAGAGACTCTCATGCTTGTGTTGAGTGCTTCTTGAAGTCAAGGATATACCTTGTGCGTGATATTGGTGGACACCTTCTCCCTCTGCCTGTCGCTCCCTTGAGACCCAACACATCTCCTGGCACATAAGAGGCCAAACATGGTTGTTGGTGACAATGATAATGCAAACAATACACATTTTAGAGAGAATGTTTCTGGCAGTTTCTACCATGACCTAATACGACTACTTAATTATTAATATTTTAACTTGCCTATTTCGTTATTAAAATAAATTCCTTTGACTTGGTCATTGTGTTTGGTTTACTTCCCTAAGAAAAGGAAGTTGATGGAGCATGAAGCTGGTGGGCAGCAGGGCCTGCAGGCGGACACTGTGTTCCTTTGGAACCTGCACTGGCTGCTTATGCAGGGGCAAGAACATTGTAGAAGATTTCAGGCAGTGTTTCTCACCAAGGCTCTGTCAGCTGTGTGGACCTATGCAAGTCTCTTTATGTCTCTGGGTTTGGGTGTCCTTAGCTGTAGAATGTGTTAGGCTGGATCTGAATGGCTCAGCCTTGGCCCTATAGGTGCTATACATTAGATAATTATTTTTGTTGTGGGGACTGTCCCGTGCATCATAGGAAGTTTAGCAGTGTGCTGTCTCTAACTGCTGGATGCCAGTGGTACCCCTCCCTTCATTTGTGACAACTAAATATATCTCCAGACATTTACAAATATCCCCTGGGGAGCAAAATCATCTCTGGTTGAGAACTATTGGAGCAGATGATTTCTACCTGAGTTGGAGAAACCACACTAAGAGTTGTTAATGCATCCTGTTTTATTGAGCTTCTACTCTGTGCTAGGCACTGTATTAGACTTTGTAACTTGAATAGATATTCTATTGAGAAAGGGGCATCTACTTCATGAAAATCTGAATGAGAGCTGGATAATCTGAATTATTTGCACAGGCATGGAGGTAGAGGGAAGAAGATAGAATCCCTGTTTTGATTCTTACTAGCCATGTGAGCTCCATCTCCTCATCTGTAAAACATCATATTTTCACACTGTTGTCAGGATCTAATGCCCAGTGTATAGGAAAGCAACAGATCATAGTAGACACGCAATAATTAAACTTTCCCCAACCACCGAGGGATTCAGATCTGTGAAAATCATTACTTTTGCCAGTATTGTTCTATCTTTACAACCTACTCTTCTTCCCCTACCCACCCCAACCCTCTTCCTTCTCAAGCCAGTGCTGATATATCATCTTAAAATCCCCAACTGTCTATTTCAACAAGAGCCCCCAGATCTCTTGTGTCACCAGATTGTTGAACTTGGGCCATCCTTGAAAGGGTTGTCTCTTCCTATCAAAAAAAAAAAAAAAAAATTCTCTAATAACCGGAGATTTGTAGACAGCCTTGTTCTACCTGTGTGCTTGAGCAGGACAATGGCAATAGGAATTGAGGACAAGGGACCTTCTACCCACATGCATTACCTGCATGCTCCTCCTGGAGGCACTGATTAGGCATGGGTTCTCAGTGTCTCAAGACCATGCTTTGGATATTGACAGCAGCTGCTGTGCCATCTCCTCCACGGAAAAGACCTTGGTGTTTGGTAGCCTGGCATAGTGAGAGTCCTCATGTCACAGTGAGAAGGATTTCGGGGTGAGGGAGTTTGAAGCTGCACCCTCCTCTCAGTGAGAAACTGACTAGGGGCTCCAAGGAACATAACGACTGTGTAGTTCTTTAAAAAACAGACTCTGCCTCAAATCCCAGCTTTGCCACCTACTCCCTGTGTGACCTTGGGAAACTTAGTTCTTTTTCCTGAACCACAGAATCATCTCTGAGAAGTCTGTAATCATAAGGGTCTTTCTCAAGTTGGATAGTTATGAGAATTAAATAACAGAGTGTATGGAGAGCGCGTGGCACAGTTCTGGTAAATACTAAGTGCTCACCAGAAATCCATTATTGTTAATAATATGTATCATCTTAAATGGTAACTCAACACTAATGAATGTAACATGTTAAACAGACAACAAAAAGCATAAGTTTGGGTGGATGAAAAATATGAGGTTGACTCATTCTGTTACCGACAAGAAAACAGGCTTAGAAAGGGCCACAGTGGGAAAGCCTTAGCAACTAGGACCTCGGTGCTGGCTGTTGGCAGAGCTGGGACAGATTCCCCCTCTCCAGATTCCCCTTCAGATGCTGGTTCTCCCACGCTGGGGCTGCTTTCCTGCTCAAACCTTTATGGCTCATGTTTAGAAAATTACACAAGAATTAAGGGAGTAAGGTTTTAGAACAGTGTGCAGTTTGCAGAGGGAATCTTTTTTGGAGGCTTGTTTTCAGAGGGACTCTTTCTTCAGGATAAGAGAGAAATGAATATTTTGTCTAATATGTTCCTAAATACCCAGGGGTACCCCAGAGCAGGGGGTTTCTAAACTTCCGTCTTAGCTAGATGAAACAGGAAGAGGAGACTGAGTGTTTCACAGCTTCTCTCTCCCCCTACCCCGCTCCCCCTACCACAGCGCTGAGAGGAGGCCTGTCCTCTACACACCAGCTCACACTAACCCATTGCTTATGCATCGCCAAGCACTACTGAAACTACCTCCTTTGCCCATTGTTCTCCCACCTTCTCAAAGTTCAGCTCCTGACTCCCAACCTAGACCCAAGGGATGGCGAGTTGATATTTTGCTTCAGTGCTGATATTCGGTCTTAAGAACCACTCTGAATTACTAAACAGCTGAGCACAAATAATATTCACCTTTCCAAATGAGATTTTAGATTTCTCTGGGCTGGCTCAGACCTCATATCTTGCCTTTTACCCTTGGCCAGTGACTCATAAGTTTGCTTGAGAAGGAAAGACTGAGGTGTTCAGGGTCCATGGTTGAAAGAAGAAGAATTTTTAACAGAGTGGCTTGGTACTATTTTAGACATGCTTGAGATGAAAATTTATGTAGGTTTTTTATGGTGTCAGCATGTAAAATTATGCATGACTACAATGTGAATGGAACCTTGCTTAAAATGTCATAAATTATTTGAATTAAACTCTACTGTAGTCTTAAGTGATGGTTATAATTCAGTCAAAAGGTTGAATCAGTGGAGTCATAATTCCTATTAGAACTCTATTTCCTATTTTGCCTTTTTAAACGTAACAGTCATCTACCTGCTGTCTTACTTATTAAAAGAGGGCTCACCATGAACATAGTACACATTTGAATGTTATTCTTTTCCTCACCCCCTCATTTTTAAACCCCTTTCTAGAATAGCATATATAGAACAATGACTTAATGGAAAGATTGGTAACTATGGCTCCTGGGCCAAATGCTGCTTATTCATCAAATCTGTTTGATGAATAAAGTTTTATTGGCACACAGTCACATCAGTTTTCTTATATACTGTCTAAGGCTGCTTTCATGCTACAAAAGGACTGAGTAGTTGTGGACAGGACCATATAGCCCACAAAGCCTAAAATATTTACTATCTGGCCATTGATTTTTTAAAAAGTGCTGATTTTGACTTAGAGAATGAGTGTCAGAGTCAGATACATCTGGGTTCAAATCAAGTCTTGGTTCCTTGCTAGCTGTGACATTGGGAAAGTTGCATAACCTCTCTGCGAAACCTAATCTGTACCGTGGGGATGATCAATACCTATCTTGGAGAGCTGTTGTGCGAGTTAATTGAAAAACCTACAGCCTTGTGCCTGGCACAGAGTAAATGCTCAATAAATGGTAGCTATGCTGATGATCTTTCATTCTTTTATCCAACAAATGTATATTTGGTGCTTTTTCTATGATAGGTCTGGGGGCTATGCAGTTACTAAAATGTAGAAAGTTTCTGCTCTTATGGAGCTCACATTCTAATGAGGAAGATAGACAATGGTCAAGAAAAAAAATTAACAGGTTATTTTCAGAGAGGGATAAGTGCTATAAATAAAATAAATAGGATGATATAGAAGAAAATGACAAGGCAAGGGACAGAAAGTTGCTAACCAAGTTAAGATCTAAAAATAATAATGAATCAGCCACGCAAATGTCTGAAGAAGGAATGTTCCTGGGAGAAGGGACCATAAACACACAGTCTCTGAGCCAGTCATGAGCTGGGGATGGTCCAGGAACAGAGAGATGACCTTGGGGACGAGGGTTGAGTAAGGCAAGGGAGAGTGATAGAGGACCAGAGGCGAGAGGTAGGCAGGGGCAAAACCATGTCAGAGCTTGTAATTCCTGAAAAAATAATTGGCTCAGAGGCAGGGATGCAAGCTGAGACCATGAAAGGGCAGAAATGTAAGTGGGACCTTGACCTTATTCTATGATCTTTGTTCTAAGTATCATCATCCATCCTCTTTGGTCTCAGGCATTGGCCACTGTTGAACAGAGGAATGAGTAGGGTCCTCATGAGTCCTGGTCAAAGTGGCAGCTTTTGGCTGTGGCAAACCCCTCACACCCTACTTGGGTTCTTCTCCTCACAGTGCCCCCTGATTCAGCAGACAGATCTTCTGGCCTATGTCTCTACCTCTTTAAAATAATTCCTTTTCAGAAGCTTTTAATGCTTCTCGAGGTAGAGCACTTAAGGTGAAAATCAGTTAATGTAATCTCAAAACTCTAATAAATGTCCAGCAACATAAGACCACCAGATAAGCATTTTATCCCTAGGGTCACTCAGAATTCACAGCTCAGTTCTCATAATTAGCATTTCTTTTATGTCTGAATCATTGAACAGGTGTGGAGAACTCCATAACAATATTTTACCTGTTTAAGGTTTAAAAGCAGGCCTTAGATATAATCAGTTGCTCAAACTGCCTCCAGAGTTGCTAATAATAGCTACACAGTATTCCACAGTAGCAAAACACTATTGCATACTTGTGGCTCACTTAGAAGTAAAAGTATCCCTTCAGTTTGCTTACCTTTATCCATTTTGAATGACTCCTTCTCCTCCTCTGGTTGTTTTCCTCTTTATTCTCCTTCTTCATCTCCTTCATCATCAGCAAAACTTTTTATTGGAAGTACTTAGCTCACTAATAGTAATTAATATTTCCCTTACAAAGCCGGGCATGGTTGTTCATGCCTGTAATCCCAGCACTTTGGGAGGCCAAGGCAGGAGGATCCCTTGAGCCCAGGAGTTTGAGACCAGCCTGGGCAACATAGTGAGACCCTGTCTCTACAAAAATAAAAACAAAAATTAGCTGAGCCTGGTGGCATGCATCTGTGGTCCCAGCTACTCGAGAGGCTGAGGTGGGAGGATAGCTTGAGATGGGGAAGTCGAGGCTTCAGTGAGCCAAGATCGTGCCACTGCACTCCGGTCTGGGCAACAGTGAGACCCTGTCTCAAAAACAATTAATAGTATAGTTGTTGAAGGAAAACTATTCTCTCTCTATATATATAGTATATATATACTACATGTAATATATACTATATATAGTATATATATACTACATGTAATATATACTATAGTATATATACTACATGTAATATATACTATATATAGTATATATATACACTACATGTAATATATACTATATATAGTATACATATACTACATGTAATATATACTATATATAGTATATACATATATTTCAGTCCTTGGGTTTGCAGAAATTAAGTATTAAGTATAGTTTACTTACATATCTATAGTATAGTATACTTACTATATATAGTATGTTGCTAGATATATATATATACTTACTATAGTATAGTATATATAGTATAGTTTACTATATATACTATATAGTATATGTAGTATAGTATATATAGTATAGTATAGTATATATAGTATAGTATAGCTTACTATATATATAGTAAACTATATTCAGTAAGCCCACCCAGAAGTGGGCTTACTGAATCACATGGTAGCTCTATTTTATTTTTTGAGGAACCCTCATACTGTTTTCCATAATAGTTATACTACAAACACTGATTCTTAATCTGGGGTACAAACACTGATTCTTAATCTAGGGTCCATGAATGACCTTGGAGGGAGGTTATGAAACTGCTGAAATGGAATATAAATTTTTACATGTGCATTTTTTTCTGGGAAAGAGACTGGAGTTTCATCAGATTATCGAAGTGTTCCCAGATGCCAAAAAGTGAGGACTTACTGCTTTATAGACTTCGCTGCCTCAATCAGTAGTATAGTCCTTGAAGGAAAACTATGTAAGTTTATACCTGGAAAAGAAAAACGTGCTGAAGTTGAATCCAGAGAAGCCTGTGATTCTGAAATACACCTATTACCGGCTGTGATCTGTGAAAGCAAGTGGGACTGATATCTGGATCCAGTGGAATCTTCGGTCTTTGAGGGGACCGGACATTTTCCTAGGAACTGCAAGCATTACATAGTACCCACTCTGTGCCAGGCACTGTCTCAGTGCCTTACATATTTTAACTCTTAATCCTTTTAATACTATGAAGTAGGTACTATGATTAGCTTTATTTCACGGATGAGGAAAATGAGGTACAGTGAGATAAAAACCATAAATTGAGTTTACTTTAAACATTCCAAGACCCTTCACAATTGTGGACGGTGTAGTTTGATGAGCTGTAATTAATGGTTCAGAATAATTATCATTTTGACATGAGTAAATGGCAGCCATGTTGTAATCTTGAAGTACATACCAAATTAATAACAGGATTCCTATACATGCCACCTCTGTTTTTGTGACTAAGAATGCCGTACCAGGTCACATACAGAGGAGAGCCAGTTAACTGATTTGCTTAATTAGAATTTGGCTAAGAGTCACTGTGGCTTATAAAATAGGTTTACTAACCAAGTAGGCAATTTTATTTTTGTAACTATTAGCACAATCAAAAAAATTCAGACTGTTTACCTAAGGCATGCCACAACTTTGTGGAGCTTAAAGTCAATGAAACTTTATCTCTGGGAGGTTAAAATTTCATTCATTCAGGATTTGATCAATTGATGGAGCTTTAGATATAATTCATTCTTTACCTGGATTATATTTATTCAACAGTTAACGAGCAGGTGACCTTGAAATTTAAACGAACTATTCTCTAAGAACATCACTTATAAATAAGCTAGAGAAAAACCAACATTATTGTGTTGGTTTTTATTATTATTATTTATGGCCCATGTTTAGAAAGTTAGGCAAAAATTAAGGAGAATAAGGTTTTAGAACAGTGTGCAGTTTGCAGAGGGAATCTTTTTTGGAGACTTGTTTTCAGAGGGACTCTTTCTTCAGGATAAGAGAGAAATGAATATTTTGTCTAATATATTTCTAAATACCTATGGCTACCCTAGAGAAGGGGGTTTCTAAATTTCCATCTTAGCTAGATGAAACAGGAAGAGGAGACTGAGTATTTCACAACTTCTCTCTCCCCTCACCCCGCTCCCCCTACCACAGCGCTGAGAGGAGGCCTGTCCTCTACACTCCAGCTCACACTAACCCATTGCTTACGCATCGCCAAGCACTACTGAAACTACCTCCTTTGCCCATTGTTCTCCCATCTTCTCAAAGTTCAGCTCCTGATTCCCAGCCTAGATCCAAGGGGTGGCGAGTTGATATTTTAAGATTTATTTAACCCATATTAAGATTTATTTAACCCATATTAAGATTTATTTAACCCATTGGTTACCTATAGCAGTTACTAGGAATTCTACAATTTATGTATGTGTGCTTAATTTACACCTGTGTCCAGTGCTTTATGGAGGTGAAGTAGGAACACTGGCCCAGAAGTGAGAGCCTCTGGAGAAATAACTATGATGTGATTGATAAAGGGGGAAGGTGTTTTGTTATCTCGTAAGCAGAATCACATGTGCAAAAGGAATGGGGTGAGGGAAGTGTTGGTCTCTGTGATCCATCCAACCAGTAGTAAAACAAAATGGGGCTAGAAGAAGAAATTGCACCTTGCAATCCTAGATTATGAAAAGCCTGTTCTCTAATATCTCACTTGCATGTTGGAGATCATCCTTGTAATAAACATCAAATATTGTATGGAGTAAGATGATGATGACTGCTAGTTAGAAAAGATGTGGTGAAAACCATAGCCAAATAATCCTGCTATGCTTACTTAAGTTTTGCTTTATGTAAGGTAATTTAGGTAATTGGAAACTAGATTGATAACACTCTTTACTTTGGAGGCCTTTTCTTTTGGGAAATCTGTAAGTTAAAAGCCAAAGACAGTTACACAGAGTATGTTTAGAACACCCAAGAGAATAAATTTTCTAAAGGAAAATATTTGAGCTTTTATATGTCAGATTTCTTTAGAAGTATTCTAAAAATTCTAAATGTCTTTAGAAGTATTCTAAAAATTAGCCTTAGTTGAACTTAGATTGATCTTCCTTTCAATTATACTTAATGAGTGAGGTTCTACCTTACCTTGAACTCATTGGAAAAAGAATAATCCAATTGCCAAGTAGTTCAGCTTCTCCTCTTCAGGAAAATTCTTTCCTTTTGACAAAGACTGATTCTGAGGGAGGAACGATAAAAATAAGTCTTCTAGCCATGCCTAGTTTTTCCCTTTCAAGCCTTTTCAAGTTCCTTCTTTCAAGAGTATTGGACATATGTGTGTTTACCTCCCAGCCTCTGCTTGGCCTTGTTCTAGATCGTGGCATTCTGTTCTGTGTAGACCACCCCATACACTGGAGATCAGGGCGTCTAGTCTTCCTTGTAGTCACATGTTTCCTCTACTCTGACCCAAGGAGTGGGGTCAGGGAGAGAAGATGGGAACTCCGCTGCCTACCTTAGATGCATGCCTGCTCTAAGAGTTACAAAGTGATAAGCCCCCAAACTGTGGTTCACACATCCCTCCTTGAATGTTTTTATTCCTAAGGCTATCCTTGTTCAGGACTCTTGATAGTTATAACAGCCATGCATCCTCTCCTTTTATAAGTAGCTAATCATGTCTTATGCTTAGACATTCAACAAATAGATATTGAGCATCTGCTTTATGCCAGGTACTGTTAGGCACTAAGAATGCAGGGGAAAAGTCAAGAATGCCATTTGAGAGAGAGAGAGGGGCAGATATTAAATGATTAATTCTACAATTAAATGTTTAGTTATAATTGTGGTCATTCCTATGGGGAAGAAGCTTAAGAAAGGGGCCTGCCTTAGTCTGAAGGGTCCACAAAGTTTTTCATGAGGTCATGAGTCCCGAGCTGTGTTATGAAGCATGAGTTGGAGAGGAGATGTGGTGGGGACCACTGCAGGCAGAGCAAATGCCAGAGAAGGGCAGAGCCTGGCTTTCACGGGGAAGTGAAAGAAAGCCAGGGTGACTGGAGTCAGAGAGAGAAAGTGTACGTGGAAGGAGATGGGGGTGGTGAGATTAGCAAGGGCGGACTGAGCCAGGTATTCGACACATGTTACAGGCTTTAGTTTTTGTTCTAAAATCTGTAAGGAATATATGGAAGGATTGTAGTCAGTTGGAATGGTGACAAGGGAGAGAGATGGGGGTATCTGGCGTGGTGCATTTGGCACGCTGCGTTTTCAAATGCTCGGTCTGACTGATGCGTATGGGACGTCTGGATGGGTAGCCAGTGCAGAAATAGATGTGGGGCGTCCAGGCAGTGAGTTTTTATGCCCCCCAGTGAAGATGGTGATATTTTGGATTAGGATAGTGCAGGTGGAGAGGGAGATAAGGGGATGATGAGTTTAAAGCTATTTAAAAGGTACAATTGTTTAAGAGTTAGTGTTCTATTGGATGTAGGAAGAAGTCAAGAACTTCTAGGTTCTTCGTCTGCTGAGGAGATGGTATGAAGTGAGAATGAAGGAAGGACTTGAGCCAGCAAAACATGCCAAGAGAAAACATCTAGGTGGGTAGAAAGAAATGCAGGAGAGCATGGGGTTGTGAAAGCCAAGGGACTGCCTGGCTCTTTACACCCAGAGCCGCGACTTGCTCAGCAAGCCATCCCTACCCAATAATCTGCCGTCAGGTTATACAACAGTAGAAAGCTTGGAATGAGTCTGGGCTTGTCCACATTAGAATCTAGTCCACATTAGGATTTCTTTTCCAGACGGCAAGATGCTTTGTTTTGACTTCATTCCAGCCAGCATCTCAGCTCCCCAAGCCATCTTGGACAGCATCTTTTAAGAACCAATGGTGATTTTTAGGGAAATGGTCTTAAGCAATACTTACGAACAAAAGGTTTTCCTGAAAGACATAGCGTCTGCAGAGATGCAATTTTAAGCACAGCAAAGACAAGTTTTTATGATGTTATATAGTGTAGCCTGGCTTGTTAGAAGCTCCTAAGTCTCTTCATTCTACATTAGGATTTTGGTTTATCTCAGCCCAACCAGAACTGTCATTGATGTGGTATGATTGTCATTAGAGCTGTTCACAAATGTTTAATTATCTGGGATATATGGTAGGATTACACTTCTTTACCCAGCAAAGCAGATTAGGAGCCAGTGTACAACTTACTCCACTCTCTTTTCCAGCCTTGGCAAACACGAAGGTATCTGTCAACATGGAACCTTCCTCAGCCTGGGTTCCTCAGTGACCATTATGAGCAGAGTCCCAGAATAACCTGCTGTTGACATGTAGTATAGGCAAGAAATAAACTCTGTTGTTTCAAGACTAAGACTTTTGTTACTGTATTATAACCTAGCCCATTCTGACTGATAGAGAGTCATTCTTCCTAGAACAAAGTAACTTTAAGGGTTCATATGAGTTTCAAAAATTTTAGGACAAATTTTGCCAGGATCCAAGCTCAAAGCAACAGCATTTTCTCTTTTGTCCCCAAAGTATCTGCAAGAAGTATGTTTTCCAAGCATAAGGTTTTGGCAGCCTAGCCCTGAGATGAGGATCACCGAAGAACTAGAGCCACTTCCAAAGCAAATCCTAAAAACAATTATCATAGTGTTTTCAGACCTGGGATCTGCTAGTCCAGCTCTAACTGCCGTGTTCTTGCGTAGGCTGGCTGAATAATACAGCCCTTGTATGTTTGGGCTTTAGTATCAGGGAGACGCTGAATTCAAAGTGCGTTTCTGCCACTTTACAGATTCTGACCTCTCCTGGTGCCTCAGTTTTCCCCATCTGAAAAATGGGAGTAACAATAGTTTCTAACCCACGGGGCTGTTGAGAGGACAGGTCCATCATCTGCCTGTTTGCCCTCAGATCTATTCCCCATCCTTCCCTGCTCTACTCTAGATCTTAGGACAACGCCCCCTTGCAAACTTATTCCTCAGGCTTCCTTGAAGCTTGGGTCAGCCCCAATTGGCTGAGAGAGGATAAAAGTCATGGTGTCTCCCTCTTTCTCAGGTGGTACCTTCAGCAGTGGTGGCTCCATGGTTTTGGCTCCTCCTGGGCAGGACCCCCTCCTTGGTCCCAGTTGTAGCCTATGAGGTGATGGCTCGTGGCTCTGTCAACACCCGTCTTTGCCACTCCAGCCTGAGGCAGGGCAATGATCTTGTGTTGCTGCTGATCTCTGGGCCTCACCCTTCTCCTTTTGTCCTCTCTGCTCTTCCAGGACCTTTCTAAGTAGTTTTCTGTATTAACGTCTCACTAGTGAACTGTCTGGAAGGGGTTCTTTTTTCCTGATGGCACCATGACTGGCACAGGTGATTATTTGAGAAAATGCCTCTAAAGTACTTAGAATAGTGCTTGGCACATAGAAATTGCTCAATAAAGGGTAGCTAACAAAACGTACTTACTTTCTTCCTTACCTAGATGCTCTGCTGCCAATTCCACCCAGGCAGGCAGGCCCGTGAATACAACATAGCTCCTGAAGCATTGCCCACTTCTTCTCTCCCTGGTTGACCAAGTCCATAGACATAGGCTTCTATTTTGATTCACCCTTCTCTAATCTTACAAGGTAAAGGGTATTCACATACCTCCATGACATTTATGACACATGTCAGAATTTTATTTTGAAATTTCCAAACTTTTTACTATGGCTTACAAAGACCTGGTCTGCCTGCGTTTCCAATTCCTCCCTCTGCCATTTTCTCACTTATCCACTCCAGCCACACTGGCCTTGGTTCAGTTCTCACTCTCTGCCAAGCTCTGCCCTCCCTCCGGGCTTTGGCGTGTACTCTTCCCTCTTCTTGGAAAGGTCTGCTCTGGCCTCCTGTCTTGGCCCAGCCCTGCTCACACCCTGGCCTCAGTGTAACTCCTCTCCCGTTTTAGAAGTCCTCCCTGACCGCCTTATCCAATATTGACCGCCTCTCTTCTTCTCGGGAATGGATGCTGTTTGGATTCTTTATTGCACTTAAAAAAAATTTCATCATGATTTTAAGTTTGTTTATCTTTCTTCTTACTGTCTCCATCCCTACATACCATAGGCCATTAGACCATGAATTCCACAAGGGTAGGATCTGTGTGTGACTTCTTCATCTGTATATCTTCAGCACTTAGCAGGATGCCTGCCACAAAAAAAGGCTCTCAGTCTGTGTTATGAATGAATGGTTGAACGAATGAATACTGTATTACTCTGTCTTTAAACAGCTTATGTCAAAGTTCTCTTGCAGGGCAATAGTGATAATTTGGGGTATTCTACCCCTACTCCTTACCCTGTTGCTTGTGTTGTGTGGAAGCCAAGCAGAGGTCCTGGGTTGGCTCAGGCTGGTTACCTGCCCCATTGCACCTTGCCTGGGCTCTGCGTGGTACTCAAAGTTCCATTCCCTACGTGACATACTCAGCCACTGGGACCTTCGCTGAGGTTTCCAAGGTGCTACACTATCATTCTTCACAGTCCCCCCATCTTCACCCTTTTTTGAAGCCCTGCCACCTCCAAGCCTCTGCATCTGAAGGATCTCAGAGCTGAGCCACCATCAGACCTCTGAGTCCTGTCCCTTCTCAATGCCTGAGCCATCCTGGCCTCCACTCTTTTCTTGGACATTCTCTCCTCCCACAAGCCAGCTTGAGTCCATGAGAAAATAAAGGCCCATTTAGAATTTGTCTTCTTGGATACCAACCCCCCGAGCAGCTTCTTGTTTTTTTGCTTTTGATCACAAAAAGGCAGTTAATTGCAATTACTTAGCCTCCTTCCAGGGCTTAGGAAAGCTCAGGATTTAAACCACAGAGCCTGGCTATGCTCCTGGGAGAAGGGAAAATACCTTTCATTCCTTAAAAATGAGCAAACAGTAGTTACAAATTAAGAGACATCCAAGCTAATTTCTTAACTACTCTGCTCTGCTAGTTACCCCACGCAGGGCCCCCGTTTCCCTCTAGAATTGGTGCCCTGCCCAGTGGCACAGCTAGTGGCTGGAGGCATGGAATACTACCTAGTTCCCACCGTGCTTTCTTCCTGGGGAGCTGAACCTTGTCATGTACCCTATCTGGTGGCACATGACCAGAGAGATCTCCCAGAAGCCTGGCTGCTTACTGCCTGGCTCCAGTGTATTTGACGACCATCTTGAGAGACTGCTGCTCTAACCTGCCTCGTCACAAAGACCCTTTCCATTCTAGGATGTCTGAGTTGGACCTGGGCTTGGTGCATTCTTTGAACACTATGTCTCGTTGTAACTAACTTCAATGTCCAGGAAAATGTGCTTGTTTTCTCTTCTGTTTGGCTCTGCCCTCCTCACTCTCCCTCCTAGAAAGAGGTCCCAGGATACCTTATGCTTGAGCCCAGGAAGTTTACATGATTATAAGCCATGATGTTTGACCACAGTTCCGTCTTCTTTAAGACTTGGAAGCAAGTGTATATGTAAGAAAAAATATCACAAATATTTTAGCTTGGGAGCAATCATTTGGGACTAAGAAAATAGTTGTCTGTGTCTGTAGTGTAGGCCCACTTTTCTTGGTGAAGCATTCTGGAAGATTCTGCCTTCTCTAAAAGAAGGAAGAATATTCATTATTTGCTTCTCTGAATTATTCAGTTCTGAATTATGATTTCATAAACCAATATATATGTGATGGGTAACGCAATTAGCAATCCAAGTGTGGGGTACCGTTACAGACATTTCCAGCCAGCACCATGCTATTCCAGTCATCCTTTAACGTCTCTTATTTGAAGCTTAGTCTATTGATTGGTTTCCTGATGAGGCAGGTTTCAGTCAAAATGAAGTCCTTCTTATGCCATAAATGTGGTAAAAGTAAGTCAGAGGGGTTTCCTTTTCTTCTGGCCTAAGACCCTTTCTTCTTCTTCTTCTTCTTTTTTTTTTGATATGGAGTCTCACTCTGTTGCCCAGGCTAGAGTTCAGTGGCACGATCTAGGCTCACTGCCACCTCTGGCTCCTGGGTTCAAGTGATTCTCTTGCCTCAGCCTCCTGAGTCACTGGGATATCAGACACGTGCCACCACGCCCAGCTAATTTTTTGTATTTTTAGTAGAGAGGGGGTTTCACCATGTTGACTGGGATGGTCTCGATCTCTAGACCTTGTGAAAGACTTAAAGGCAGAATCTAAGGTCATCTTCACTGCCACCCCTCAGCATGTGATACACTGGTAGGGACTATTTCTAGACATTCTCTCTCTCTTTTATTATTTTTAAAGAATGTTTGAGTCATTCTAGCAATAAGATCCAGGCTCAAATATGATAGGAAATGCATGTATTTATTTGCAGCTATTTAATTGTGCATATTTTATTTTATCCAATGAGATCTTGAATTTCTAAAAACAGGGACTAGAGTGTATCCTCCTCACAGAGTATAGGTAGGCAGTAAAAAAGTTTTTGATTAATTGTTTAAATAAACTGGGCTTGGGATGTGTTACAATAAGGATCTAAGCTGCCCATTTCATTAAAATGAACATGCGTGGTGACAATCAGGAATGTATTTACCCAAGAGTAACGAAAGACAACATTGTAATGGCTTACACAGGTAGAGATTTGGCAAAATCCAGAGGTGTGTGTCTTGAGTTTGGACATTGAATTATGTAGCAAATGGGAGAAAAATGAAAAAGGAAGTAGTGCCAGCTGTGTCCTCTTTTACTAAGAAATAAAAACTTCTTAAGGAATCCTCAGTTTGCCTTGCTCTCAGTTCACATTGCCCAGAACTGGGTCATGTGACCTTCTTGGCTATAAGGATAGTTGCAGTATTAGGGAACAAGATGACCATAATTGGCTTAGATACCTTGATTCATTCTTTTCTCAGAGCTAGACAAGAGATCACCCTGAATATAATCAGAGGGTGGAAATACGTCTTGAACAGGTAGGTCTCAGTGACTGCCCCAAATCAGCTGGAACTAGGGAAGTGAATTCTGGAAGCCACAAGTCAATGAACTTGATGCTGATTTTTGAAACTTTTTGAAATAATGATTAAACAGGAGTAGTGTAAATATTCTAGACTATAAGCTTGAAGGGAGGAGGTATGGTGCTGTCTTGTTCAATGCTGTATCTACAATAGCATGGGTGGCATGAAGTAGATGTTCTATAAATGTATACTGAATAAATAAATAAACAATAGCAGCCCAAGGAAAAGTAGGCCATAATGAGAAGAGTATGGATCCAGTAGGAATAATTCATGCCAAGCTACTTCCTTTAAAAATTCTTGACAGAACAATCATTATATTTTATATAAGGGAATTTAATAGATACTTTATCATTGGATTCTGGCAAGTCAGTTGACAATGTCCTTACAATATTCTTGTAGAGCAATGCTATTATACATAGGTAGACCTGCAGCTACTTGAACAAATGAACCCAGGGAAGTTTGGTCAATGAATCTGGATCAGTCTGATGGGGAGCCTCTGAACAGGGACTATTAGGAAGGCAGCATGAATTATTGTCAAGAATATGAGGTTTAGTATGAGAAAGGCCTCGGTTCAAATCCCTTCTGTGCTGCTTTCTGTCTGGTTGATTTGGGCAATTTATTTAATTACTCTGAGCCCGTTTTTCTTATCTGTAAATTAAGGATCATAATATCTTGCAGCTTCATCATGAGAATGAGCCATGTTAAAATGTAGCAGGAATACTGGTCAATATGTAGGATGGCAGAACAAAGATTTTAAAATACCTTGAAAATCTGGAAAATGGCAAAACAAAACAAAATGCAGTGTACACAGAGGTACATGTGCATTACTATCACAAATGCAGGGTGTGCCCCATTTTCATAATTGGCTTAAGTATTATGATTCATTATTTTTTCAGAGTTGGCCAGGAGATTGTCCTGAACAAAATCATAGAGAGGGAAACAGAGAGCGAATAGCTTCTCTGTTGGTACAATGGGTGGGACCAGATTTTTATAGGATCTAATCAGACTCTCCTTATGAAGACAGGAAATCTAACATCTGGTAACACCACTCTGAAAATAAAAGGCAACCAGCTTGGGTAATGAAAGACTGTATTACTGTGTATATAGAATTTGTAGTGCTGTCACTCTTCTTGTTCCTATTACCAATAATGTATGTCCTCCTCTTTTTTCCTTATGAATCTGGCTAGAGGTTCATTAACTCTACTGATTTTCTCAAAGAATTAGCTTTCAGTTTCAAATGCTTTTTATTTTCCTACTTAAAAATTTTTCTGTTTTCATTGATATCTGCCCTTTATTATTTTCTGTTTTTGTTTTGCTTACTTTGGGTTTAATTTACACTTTTTTCTTAAGGCTGAATCTGAGATCAATAATTTGAGATGTTTCTTTTTTTCTAGTATAGGTGCTTTAGTACCATACATTTCTGAGTACTGTTTTAGCAACATGATATATTGTGTGTTCATTATCATTTGGTTCAAGGTACTTACTAATTTTCATTTTTATTTCTTTTTTACATCATGATTTTTTAAAAGTATGTGAGTTTCCAAATAGTTAAGGATTTTCCAAATACCTTTAAGTTAGTGGTTTCTAATTTCTACTGTGCTCAGAGTATATGTTTTACATGATTTGGATCCTTATATGTGCATTGAGACTTGTTTTATGGCCCAGAATGTGATCTATCTTGGTGGATGTTCTGTGCACACTTGAATGTTTATTCTCCTGTTATTGGGTGGAGTGTTCTATAAATGTCAATTAGACCAAGTTGGGTTTATAGTATTGCACAAGCCTTTTACATCTTTATTAATTTTTTACCCACAGTTCTATTAGTTATTGGGGAAGGGATATTGAAATGGCTGACTACAATTGTAGATTTTTAAAATTTTTTCTTGCAATTCGATTAGTTTTTGATTTATGTGTTTTGAAGTGCTGTATCAGAGGAATAAATATGTAGAATCGGTTTGTCCTCATTATGAATTGACCCTTTTATCATTATAAAATGATCCTCTATATTTCTGATAATATTCTTTGTATTGAAATTATGTTATTAATATAACCACCTATATTTCTTTTGATTAGCATTAGTATAGCATACTGTTTTCTAACCTTTTACTTTTATTTGTCTTAATATTTAAAGTAAGTTTTTAAATAGGTAGCGTATCATTGGATCTTCATTTTCTTTCCAATCTGACGATATCTGCCTTTTCATTAGGGTGAATACTTATATGAGCTTAAATCTATCATCTTGCCATGTATTTTCTCTTTATTCTATATATTCTTTTTTTTTCTCCCCCATCATTTACTGCCTTCTTTTGAATTCATTAAACATTTTAAAAATTCAACTTAAGCTTCTTTGTTGGTGTGTTAACAATAACTCTTAGTTTTGCTTTCATAATAGTTGCTTTAGGAGTTAAAGTATACATCTTTAACTTATTACAGTTTACCTTCAAGTATATTATACCACTTAGTGCATAAGATAAGAATCTTACAACGGAATACTTCTCTCTTCCCGGACTTTGTGCTGTTGTCATCATACATTTTATTTCTACATATGTTATAAGCCCCACAAAATATTGTTTTTGTTTGTGCATTAAGCAATTATCTTTTAAAAGGGTTTTAATGACTGACATGGTGGCTCACTCTTATAATCCCAGCACTTTGGGAGGTCAAGGCAGGCGGATCACTTGAGGTCAGGAGATCGAGACCGGCCTGGGCAACATGGTGAAACCCCAACTCTACTAAACATACAGAAAAAAATTAGCTGTGCATTGTGGTGGGTGCCTGTAATCCCAGCTACTCGGGAGGCTAAGGTATGAGAATTGCTTGAACCTGTGAGGAGGTTTCAGTGAGCCGAGATCACGCCACTGTACCACTGCACTCCAGCCTGGGTGACAGAGTAAGATTCTATCTCAAAAATAAAATAAAATAAATTAAAATAAAAGGGTTTTAAAAATAAGAAAAATCATTTACCTACATATTTATGGTTTCTTAAGCTCTAATTCCTTTGCATAGATTCAGAATTCCATCTGATAGCATTTTTTTTTTTTTTTTTTTTTTTTTTTTTTTGCCTGAAAGACTTTCTTTAACATTGCTTACAGAACTAGCCTGCTGGTGATGAATTCTTTTGGCAATTTGATGTCAAAATATGTTTATTTTGTTTTATTTTGATATATATATATAAAGCATATAAAATGTACATATTATATATTAATATAAAAGAACTCTTGAGTGATAGATTCTTCATTCAGTACTTCAGATACTGCTCCACCACCTTCTGGTTTGCATTTTTCTGATGTGAAATCTGCTGTCATTCTTATCTGTGTTCCTCTGTACAGTAATGTGTATATATATATATATATTTTATCTCTGATAGCTTTTAAGATTTTCTCTTTATCAGTGGTCGTAGGCATTTTGATCGTGATGTTTCTTGGTATGGTTTTATTCATGTTTCTACTGAGTTTGTTGAGCTCTTTGGGTTTATGAGTTTATAGTTTTGGTCAAATTTGGAAAGTTTTCATCAATTATTCCTTCAAATACTTTTTTCTGTCCTCCCTAATCTATTCTTATGTCATATTTCTCATTTTCTTCAGGGACTACAATTGCATGTATACTAGGCTCACTGATACTCTTTTACTTTCAGTATTTTTCTTCCTTCAGTGTTCCATTTTGGATAGTTTCTATCACAATGCTTTCAAGTCTGTTTATTTATTTATTTAATTTATTTTTTTTGAGACGGTGTTTCGCTCTGTCACCCAGGCTGGAGTGCAGTGGCAGGATCTCGGCTCACAGCAGGCTCCACCTCCCGGGTTCACGCCATTCTCCTGCCTTATCCTCCCGTCAAGTTTTTTACTGTTTCTTTTTTAGTAATGTCTAACCTATTAATCCCGTGTGTGTGTGTGTGTGTGTGTGTGTGTGTGTGTGTGTGTGTGTGTGTGTGTGTGTGTTAGGGTGCTAAAAATCTCAGATAGTGGTTTTATTATCTCCTAGATGTTTGTGTCTTTTTTTTTTTTTTTTAAGATTGTTCACATCTCTACTTCCCATGCTCAGTTTATTTTTTCTACTTGTTGAACACATTGAATACAGTCATAATTACTTTCTTAATGTCTTTGTTCTCTTATTTTATCTGTCATTTCTGGGATGCTTTCAATTCATTGATTTTTTTTTCTCATTACTTTCCTGCTTCTTTTTGCATGCCTGATAATTCTGATTGGATTCCAGATGTTGCAAATTTTACCTTATTAGGTGTTGGTTATTTTTAATTTCCTGTAAATATTCTTGTGCTTTGCTCTCAGACACTTTGTTCTTAAAAACAGCTTAATCCTTTGGTAGCTGGCTTTTAAGATTTCTTAGATAGAATCAGAGTAGCTTTTACATTAGGGCTACTTTTGCCCCACTACTGAAGCAAAACCATTTGAATTGTGAATTATGAGGTCTTCCAGTGTGGGTGCCAGGATCAGGCACTATTTCTGGTCCTGTAGGTTCAGCTGGGTACCTTTCTACTCTGCCTTGTGGGAGCAGAATTAATTTCCTACCCTGTGCAAGCTTTAGTACTTGCTCTCTCTTTTGTTCATACATGATTATTTCCTGCCCTTAGGTAGCTTCCTCACACACCTGCTCTAATAAGCAGAAGACTGGAGTGAGATCTGTTGTAGATCTCCACAGCTCCTTCTTTCTCTGTGTAGCTTTCTCCTTGCTGATACACAACTCTCAGTTCCAGCTGCTTTGGCTTCCCTGCTCTCCCAGTTCCATCTCCTCAACTCAGGGAGTCTGCCTAGCTCTTTTGTGCTGCTCCCTCTAGTTAGTAAATCAAGGCAATCATAGGGCCACCTCATTTGTTTTCCCTCCTCAAGGACCACTGTCCAGCACAATGTTTAAAAGTCATTGTCTTATAAACGCCTGCTTGTTTTTGTTTTTAGTTGTTTTAGGCAGGAGAGTAAATTCAGTCCTGTTGCTCCATCTTAGCTGGCTAGACTGGATTGCTATAAATGACTGTGGCTCTCTTCATAAAACAGATTGCCAAGGGTGTCACCTGTTTCCAAAACAATTGTTAAGTAACATGAAACACCTGACATTGCAACGTACATCAGCTTCTCAGTAACGACTGTGCAACAAACAGGCATTACCGAAGAGTGGCCTATGAATGAATTTTATGTAAGATGATCCATTTTCCCCTTTGGCTTACATTTTAAAACTCCTGTGGTATTCTCTCTAGTGAATTTGTTGTTACTTTCTCTATAGTAGTTACTTCAAACCCTAATACTTTCCCCTATTTTCTCCCTTCTTTCTTTTTTTCCTTGTCATGGGCCAATAACCTGTATACAAAATTTCATAATGTTTTGGGGTTAAAATTCATCTTTCTCTAGTTAGCATAAAGTGCTTGAGTATTTAAGTGTGTGCTTATTGCTAAGATTATGTGTGTGGGTTGAATAAAGACAGGGTCTTTGACCTCAAGAAGCTCAAAATCTTTTAAAAAATATGAATATAAACTCCCATTGTTTTTGATTGTTGCAAAAGAGGAGAACATTTGCATTTTGGGGTGGATTTATACACCGAGGCATAAGAAAGTTCAAGATTTATACACAGAGGCATGAAAAATTCAAGAGAAGGATTTTTTTTTTTATTGTTCCTTAGCCCCAATAAGTACTGAGTGCTTACTATACAACAAGAGACTTTGGTGTTAACTAAGAGACTGAGGCAAGTCACTGACATAATGTGTTTGTAATCTTCTAGAAGACTTGACAGAAATTGAGAAAGATCCAAGGTGTGGTATTGTAGTATATATTTGAGATGTCACAGGAGAGTGTGGTTATTGAGGGCTGGAGAGATTAGGGAAGGCTTGAAGAACTAGTTCAGGAAGGAACTGTGGAGTTTCAGGGAGAACTGTATAAGCAGAATTAAGAGGATGAGTGCCCATGGCTTGTCTAAGAACAACCAGAGAGGAAGTAAAAGGCTTCTGCTGGAGAAGAGGGAATAGCAGAGGCCTCTCTGTGGAGGCCTTATTGTGTTCCAGGCTCAGGCATTTGTCCTATGAGGGGCTGTAGATGATTTTTTTCCAGGTGGATATGCACGAAGATTTGTATTGAATAGGGGATTAGGATTAGTGAGTATATGAGGGACAAGGACTGGCAGCAGAGGCTTGAGGGAAGGGCATATGCCTTAATCATCTTTGTATTCCCAGATCCTAGTTCATACTTAATGTTTGTTGCTTGAGTGCATGTAAAAGTTTATTTATTATATTTCGAGACAGGGTCTCGTTGCCCACGCTGGAGTGCAGTGGTGTAATTTTGGCTCACTGCAACCCCTTGCCTACCAGACTCCAGCAATCCTCCCACCTCAGCCTCCTGAGCAGCTGGGACTATAGGTGTGTGCCACCACCCCCCGGATAAAAAAGGTTATTTTTCCTTCTAAATTGTTAATGCTCTTGATAATCATTGGCCTTGCCAATGGCATGACAAGTATTGTGAAAGAACTTCATGGTCAGTGTTATTTTGTTCCAAGGGCTAAAGGTAGGCCAACTTCAACTCAGACTCCTTCAAGTCATTTTTTAAAAATTATATTTTAAATTAACTAAATAGTTGCATATATTTAGGGGGTACAAATCAATGTTATGACTTAATACAATGTGGAATAACTGAATCAAGCTAATTGACATATCCACCTCAGATATTCCTGTTTTTGTGGTGAGAACTTTTGAAATGTACTCTTAGCGATTTTGAATTGTATAATACATTATTTACTATGTTCACTATGGTGTGCAACATATAGTCCAAAGGGGGAAAAAAGTCCTTATTTCTCCTAACTCAGGCTTTTTATCCTACAAACCTTATTTGCTTCTTTACGTATCTCATTCTCCTCCTTAAAGGAAAAGGCACTCAGCCACTTTTGTAGAAATTACACAGCATGGCCATTTGCAATCCCTGCCTCTCCCATTCGTAATAAATCCTACATAGTCTTACAGATCTCATAAAAATTCAGACCACACACATAACCTGATAGCCCACGCGCACATTCCCAACAAAGCCTGGAAGAGGGACAAGCTCCCAGATAAGCTGAATTCACACAAAGCAGAATCAGGTACCCACACACACTCACACACGCATGGCCTAGGCAGTGTAACCATCTGTCCAGGCGCTCACACACTATCTTTAGCCACACACAGGCACGCACAGTCGAGTACACACATTTCACCCTCGGATCCACGCACGCTCCCCGAGACCCGCAGGCCGGGCCCTGCCCCCGGCGCTGGCTCGCCGGTGGCCTGCGTCAATTCCACGCGCCGGTTGCGTCATCATGGTGCGCCATTGCAGCAGGCATTGGCCGGGACTTGAAGTGCGGGGTGCTGCAGCAGCCGAAGCCGGAGCTGCTAGGGTGCGAACTGCGAGAGCAGGTGTGGGCTGCGAGAGGCTGCTCTGGCCGGGAGCGCCGGGACAAGTGCGTGGAGCTGGTGCGGGTCCTGCAAGTTGCTGGGGCAGTCGTGTCCCCTTTTCCCCGACCCCCGAGCTCCGGGCTTCTCCCTGAGAAATGGGTCGGGCTCGTGCAGGGGTGGGGGCAGGATTCATCTCTCCTAGGGGGACCAGACTGGGGCATGGGTTCCTCTGGGTTGGAAGGAGTCCTTATGGACTCAGTCCCCTAAGCATCTGCACGCGCGGAGGCGCCGCCAGCCAGCCCGCTTGGGTCCCTGGGGGACACTGAGGCAGCAAGGGGTGCTCTGAAAGGAGCCGGTATGCTGGAGATAATGACAGCGTCACCATTGATTGGACTGAGCGCTCACTGTGTGTTACACACTGTTTTAGACCCTTTGTTTATGTTATTCAGTCCTCTCAGCAACCCAGGAGGTAAGAGCTATCATTCTGCCCATTTTCCAGATGGGAAAACCAAGGCATAGAAGTTAACCAGCTTATGGTAATAAAACAATCACACAGATGGTAAGCAGTGGAAGATTTAAACCTCAGAGCCGGTCTTCCAGCCTCTGTCCTTTTCAGATCCTCCAGTCAGCTTCCCTCAGCGCATGCTGGCTGGTGCCTCTGCGATATTGCTTCTTTATTACTCCTTGACCTTGAGCGAACTGTGGGGAGGGAGGAAGTGCAAAACGTGGACCTCCTATTGGCACAAGCGAGCCTCTTTGTCCTCTCCTCATCCCTTCTTCACTTCGTTTTCTCAGGCAGCAGCGGCTCCCCTGTTGTATGGACATTCTGCACCCGAAACTGATAGCTGAGTCCTGAAGTTTTATGTTATGAAACAGAAGAACTTTCATCCCAGGTGCATTGGTTTATTCTCTCCCCTAGCCTGTTATGTTAGATAGTACTTATGTTAAATTGTTAAGGACATAGGTGGTTATGCCGAGAATAGCAGTGACTGGAGCAAACCCATGTGGGGATTGTAAAGAGATTGGAATATGCCTTCCAAAGGAACACTATTAATCTAGACATGACTTTTCAGGATGTTAAAGGAATAATTTTAGGCCAGGTGAGAAACAGGCAAAATCAAAAATAATTTAAGGCTAGAGACTATGTTTGAAAGTTTTTCTATTTGGGGTTAATATCTATTTTAGGAGTTTACTCTTAGTGAACCTTTTTCCTTAGGGTGGAAAAAAGCTTATCGAAAAGGATGAAAACTTATACATCAGATATTTCAAAATAGTGTGCTTTTCTTTCAGAGCTTTGTAGCTTTGTATTACCTTTGTATTAAAAGTGAAAATGTTTCTTTTAGGACATCACAAGAAAATTAAAATCTTAATTCAATTTAAGTAGGGGAACTTAAGGGGTGCCCTAATTGCCTTAATTAAATAAACATGCCTTCATTCTGCCAGGAACTATTCAATTATTAACAAAAACGAAATAAAAATAAGCTCTTATTTTCACTTGCAAATGACTGTTCATAGCTATTTTGTTTGGATACAATTCATAGCTATTTTGTTTGGAAACCATTTTGTTTGGATACTATATTTTGTTTGGATACTATTCGTAGCTGTTTTGTGTGTATACAAAGGATACAATGTTGTATCCTTATATATTCAGGAAGTCTTAGAATGCAAATGCTGATTTTTTTTTTTTTTTCTAGTCAGGGCCGCCTAACTGTGTTCATATAAACACATCAAAGTCAGTTTTTACCTTGTGACTCAACATGGTAGAAGTCTATCAGTTCATTTGCTATCCCATTATGGAGCAAAGTAATGTAGAAATCAGAATTTTGAGTTCTGGTATTTACTCTTTTGATTCCTTGTTAATTTAAGTGGTACTTATTTTTTATAGCACATGATTTGGGAATTACACTTTGTGACATGGATGAATCTGCACTGACCCTTGGTACAATAGATGTTTCTTATCTGCCGAATTCATCAGAATACAGTGTTGGTCGATGTAAGCACACAAGTGAGGAATGGGTAAGTTTAGGATAGCGTTAAAAGCATTCAGGCTAAAAATGTTCACTTCAGTGGTGTTTGTGAAGGTGCACATACTGGCAGCAACATAATATCACGTCGCGATTAATAGCTACAGAAACTGGTTAAGTTTATGAAGCCTAATAAAAATTTTTATGGCATTATATTGGGAAGAAAAAATGGTTAGGAAATTAATGTACACTGATGATGTTAGAAAATGAAACAATCATTTTGCATAGGAAAAAAAGTAGTAGTTTTGGGTCTTTTTTTCTTTCTTTCTCTTGGTATGTACTTTCCATGAGTTATACTTAAAAAGCATGAATTTTATAATAGAAATAAACTTTAAAAAATTAAAAATAGGAATGTATAGTATGAATTCAATCCAAAAGGCATACATTTTCTTGGATTGTTTTTCTTATTTCAGTATAACATGATGTATTTTAAATATTATCTCAATTGTCTTTATATAAAAAATAGTGGGGTTTTTTTTTCTTGCTTAATTTTGAGAATGTTATATCTGTATAACAGAGATTTGAGCAACTGAGCTCAAAGTTAAGCATTTTTAGAATAGAAGAGCAAGGTTTGACCCTAATTGAACAGCATAGCTATAATTTAAATTCTGGTCTTTAAGTTCCCTTTATAAGATAAAGGAATGTTATATAAGTTTACCTTTTTTTCCAAATTTAAAGTAAAATTATAAAAACTTGCTCACTATGTAAGGCCTTCATGTTCTGTAGTGGGACTGTGTGATTTAAAAGGGGGTAAGGTTAATTGTTATACTAGAGATCCCGGAGTCTGAATTTATTTATCTTGCTATCAGAAATCTGTTTGACCTTCTACAATTTAGTTTTTAAATTTTTGAATACTGCTTTCAGTGTGTAGCTGTTACTATGCTTGGGTGCTCAACGTTTGCTTATGTGGTAAGCTTTTATCCAAGTGTTGATCATGGAGGGAGTACTTAAATGAAAATCACTCCGAATATGCCAGAAGTTTTTCTTCTGTCCAAAATAGTTTTTGAGATCAAGTAGACAAGTATTCTCTTGCCATTTATAAACTATTTTTTTTCCTTAATATTTGTCAGGGTGAGTGTGGTTTTAGACCTACTGTCTTCAGATCTGCAACTTTAAAATGGAAAGAAAGCCTAATGAGTCGGAAAAGGCCATTTGTTGGAAGATGTTGTTACTCCTGCACTCCCCAGAGCTGGGTAAGAACCTTACTGCTTATGGACCTTAATACTCAGCATAAAATATGATTTCCAACTTTGTAGTAGGCGGTCTTATTGGACTAAATTCACTTTCAGAACAGAGACCCATGTTTATGAACTAAATATTTCAAGTAAAGATGTTGACACACTTTTTGTTTCCATTCATTTATTCAGTAAATATTGGTCCCATAATTGATACCGGGTAACATTCTAGTTCTTTTGAGGTTTTAGTAGGATTTTAAGGGGGAGAGTAGATCTTACTTTCAGTTAAGTCTTCAAAGGAGTTAGTGGGAACCTTCATGAACTTTTAGTTGTTGAACTTTAGCACTTAACATTAAAATCCTAGCAAGATAAGAAAGAGATAATGGGACAGAGTAAGAAGTTAAAGCTGTGACTTTGCTCTGAGCCTTTGCTAATGGAAGGTGTCTGTTGACTTTGTGATAGTGAAGGATTGTCACTAAAATGTTAGAATGAAGATTTAAGAGAGTGTATATGGGTTTGTTGATTGTATTTTGGTGAAAAAACACAAGCCATGCAATATCTTTTGCATTACAGTGTAGTCTTTGAGAAGAGTTGAGTGGGTGAGAGGTATGTTTTCGGTGGTAGTTGAAGAGAAGGACAAGTTAGCACAGGAACATAGAATTTCATGTGGTTGTGTTCGAAGGCAGTAGAATTGCCTTTTAAAAGTCATTTCTTGATGTTAAGCTTTCTCTGGGATCCAGTTACCAGGATGTAGAAATTCTGCCGTTTAAGTGCCTGCCGTTTATAGCTGTGGCTAGGTAATTGTGCTGTGTGAATTTTCTGCTCAAGGTTGGCTTGGCAGAAAGTAGAATTCTGAGTCTGATCTAAAGGGATTTACTAACATGGGAGAGATTTGTGTGGAACCCAAGCAGTTTATGTTAAATGTTCAGGTCTGCTGAAGAACGTCTTGTTATAAATATTGCTTCTTTTAAACCACAAGTACTTTGTTGCAAGAATTTGGTAGAATTCAAGGATCACAGAAATTTCTGGCCTAGGAGTAAGGCTAGTTCAGATTAATAGGCCACTTGAAATCAAGATTTAAACAGAATGTCATTTTCTTTTTAAATCTGATATCTAGTCTGATTCTAATTTTGAATGCTTAAAACAATAACTGCAAAGTGTTCTTAAGTCAGAGGCTATATTTGGTGGTGGTGATGGTTTGGAGTAAGGGTAGATGGTACAACAGACAAGTGATTTTTGCCCTACTAGAGTACCTGATGGAGTTGAACTTGATCTTGAATTACTTCCATGACAGGATCATTTAAAATAATTTGCTTAAAAAAGTTTTTTTTGGTAACTTTATGATATTTGCTATCTTTTCTCTGAAATCCTATTTTCCTTTCCTTTAAAGAGATTACAGTTAAGTGTTTTTATATTTTTTATTGAGGGAACACTGTGCTTTTTCAGCATTTGAGTGTGGAACAGTTACTTTTTTGCCCATATTGATAAAACTATAGACTGTCTTTTCAGCAAAGCTATCTCTGGATTATCTTTCAAGATCACATGTAAAGATGGTGACCAGTAGACATGCGATTTCTCATTAAGTGGACAGTTATTTGGGTGTAATAGAAAGACCATACTCTTTAAATCAAGACATAAGATTGAATCCTAAACCTCTGCCAGCCTTAGTTTCTCACCTAGAAAATGGTGATAACTCTTATGTGTCAGGATTTTTGGGAGATTTAGTAAGCAACAATAACTGCATGGTCCTTAGCATGGTCTTTGTATTTTGGGAAACCTGAAATCTCTGATATTCTTGTAGCTTCACTTCTTTCAGGGTGGAGATGAGGAGTCAAGCAGGAAGGGGTACTATTTCCTTTGGTTTTAAGGTGTTTTTTTTTGTTTGTCGGTTTTTTGTTTGTTTGTTTTGAGACGGAGTCTTGCTTTGTCACCCAGGCTAGAGTACAATGGCATTGTGTTGGCTCACTGCAACCTCCGTCTCCTAGGTTCAAGCAATTCTCCTGCCTTAGCCTCCCAAGTAGCTGGGATTACAGGTGCCCACCACCACGCCCAGCTAATTTTTATATTTTTAGTAGAGATGGAATTTCACCATGTTGGCCAGGTTGATCTCAAACTGCTGACCTTAGGTGATCTGCCTGTCTCAGCCTCCCAAAGTGCTGGGATTACAGGTGTGAGCCACTGCACCGGGCTGGTTTTAAGATTTTAAAGATTAGTTTTGAGTTTATGACTTTCTTTGAAGGCTAAAAAGTACTTTTCAATAAAACTTTTTTCTTCACTTAGATTTTTGTGGCAATGTCTGTTTTTATGCTTGATATTAAAGTCGTCAAGAACTTGTAATGAGAGCTCTTCATCAATCTAGTTGTTTATTTATGTCTACATTTACTTTGTTTTATATAGGACAGATTTTTCAACCCCAGTATCCCGTCTTTGGGTTTGCGGAATGTTATTTATATCAATGAAACTCACACAAGGTAAAAATAAATTTCTTGTGTTTTTAATACATCTCAAAAGAAAAACTTCATAATAATCAGTTAATACACTTTAAGCTGAGTTGCTTTGCGTTATTGAGAGTTAATGGAATATGAGTTTCTGACACAAGAGACAGACATTATCTGAAAATTGGAAGCAGTATAGCCACAGAGAGAACTATTACTGTTACCACTTGTGTACTTAAAAATATTTTCAGGGGAGTGTAGATGTCACTTCTTTGACTTATATTGATTTTGCATATGAAGTATGCCAAAATGTGGGAAACATTTGTCTGAGGAGACTGGTAGGTTTGAATCTCTTATGATTTATTATGACTATTTAATACTTTAAAAAAAGTATAAATTACTGAAATCTGCCCAATCTGTAGGGTGTTAGAAGACATTTTCTGTATTGAGCAGATGTTGTTTGAGTTATTGTTTACCCAAGACTTGACTTAGAATTCTTAAAATCTCTAGGCGTATGGGGATAGGCTTGTAAGCACCAGGGTGAGAGAAAAAGGTCTTTGTTTTATCTGACTCTAGGCCAGGGAACAAGGAAGGAGGGTCGAAAGGTTGTGTGAGTGTCTGTGAGGCAAGAGAATCAGTAGCCAAATGCTAGCAGTCCTTGTAATTCTAAAAATAGATACCTGGAGTAGGCAGGCAGATAGGCTCAGATGATGAGAAATACTTGAAATTCTATGAAAATTAGTGCAAGAAATCAACTGCTTGAAGCCCTTATATTACTTCTCATAATTTGATGATTAGATCAAATATGAGAATGATAATACTTGCATATATAGTAAACTTTAAAAAATAGAACTGAGGTCTAAGACGAGCAGATCATTCCCAGGCTGCTGGTCTCTCTCCCTTTTTTAAATGTATGTTTAAATTTAAATTTAAAAAAGAGGGGAGAGACTTTGGTCCATTGAATTTTTTTTTATAAGATGATAAGATCCTAAGAAAAGGGATCTCATAGAGTCTTCCTTATCTAAGTAGATATTTTATATAGAAAGCCAAGAGGTTTGTTTCTTGCCCTCAATTAGAGACAGTTAAGGAAAATTGCGTTTGCCGTGATGACTAAGCAGTATGAAACTATTCAGTGAAATAAGCTGCATGTTCAGCTATTTAGTTCTTCTGTATATTAAATGAAGCAAAGCCTAAAACATTTTTACACATTCACGTACAGAGTCACACACTCGGTCACTGTCACACTCATGCACATGTGCATACACACACACAATTCTTTCAGTCAGTTGCAAAGGGATTACATAGAGAGCTTGGACTTTGTACATTCCAATAATATTTCTGAAAATGTTGGCTGAAGGAAGAGTTTAGGATTAATGTTTAATATATTGGGCCAGATTTTTGGAAGATTTAGACAAAGGAGGAAGAAAAAGAGAATGGCAGGAAGGAGAGGTGAAGAAATAAGTCATTCATAAACAGTTCTCTCTCAAGTTACTTTTTCTTTGCCCAGAATTGAGGGCATTCTGGGTCTTTTCAGAGTTAATGAATTGATAATGCGATATCATGTAATCATTACAAATGGTTTCAAATTATTACATAATGAAAGCTTGTAGCATTCTTATTCTGAAACTTGTCTCTCCATCCTCCCATCTAAATACCTCATAGTAATTTGTAACTGACAGGAATATATTCTATCCCTCAGGTATATTTAAAATGTGAAGGGGAAAAAAAGTGAAAAATTCTGGCTTTGTTAGCCCAGAGTACAGACATTTAGATCATGCTTGACTACTTTCAGCTGATCAGCCTTGTCAATTCAATTAGTCAGCAATTATCTTAGGAAAAAACAAAAACTATAACAATAACAAAAAATTAGCCTTTAATCATAGGAAAAGACTTCTAAATTTATCTTTTATAGCCCATAGCTATAATTATAAACTGTATGGTTTATTAGAATAGATATAGCTTATATATAGCATTAAACATTTTTGCCTTTTTAATGGTATTAATAAACCCAGATGTTCTTATTTCATTTTTGTTTTCATATTAGGGTTATTCAGCACAGTAACACTATTCAAACGTTAATACACAAATTCCAAGTTTCAATTTTAGCTGAGAGTACGTGAATAAAATTGGCTGCACAACATTCTGAACTACTAAGGAGAATTTGCTGTAGGAGAACCCTAAATCTCAGAAATGGATGACATTAGGCTTTGTTTTTATGGGTGGAAAGTTAGTTTATGATTTAAACAACTTGTTTTAGATTTACCTCTAATACTTCTCTGCTAAATCATTTTCACAGACACCGGGGATGGCTTGCAAGACGCCTTTCTTATGTTCTTTTTATTCAAGAGCGAGATGTGCATAAGGGCATGTTTGCCACCAATGTGACTGAAAATGTGCTGAACAGCAGTAGGTAAGGGCAGGACACAGGTGTAAAGGTGGGAAATGGCAGGGATGGGCGGTAGGAGTGGGAGGGGGAAGTAATTCTCCTTAGTAACCTTTAGTTTCTCTGGGACTGTGTCTCAAGAAGTGTTCACATTTCCAAACATTAAATGTTAAGCTCCAAAGGAAACTAAAGAAGGGCAGGCAATAGGTGCTTTGGTGACAGTGCCATGTGGGAATAGCAGTCTTGTGTTATGGATTAATAATCAAATGGGTTTCTAAAACATGAAAGGCAAATAGAAGTTCAGAGATGCACATATTTCTAGAATTCTCTGTTTTCTGTAATATAAATGTTGGAGACATTGAATTTCCTATTTTATAGCCAAAAGAGAAGTGAATTTGATATTTTTGCCAGTTACTGAGTACCTAGGTACAAATTCTTATACTAGAAAGTCATTGCTAGAAATCTTAACAGAATGAGATACTGCCTTTGCTCTCACAGGAGCTTGCTTACAATAGGAAAGACTGATTGGAACTCAGGTGGAATGGGGAAATAAATATTCTAAAGTATGGGAGTTTGGGTGAAGGTGTTCCAAACTTCCATACTCTAGCATATTGATTCTAGAGTACTGGTCTCATTGGTGTGGCCAGTTTTAGAGATCTACCTGGATTTGGGGAGCAGGAGATCAGGGTGAATTAAAAGGCTGCTTTGAATTCACAAGTGTCATTTGTAGACTCTTCGTTACGTTTGTTAAGGCCTGAACAATGCTGGCACATAGTATGTGCTCAAGAGATACTTTTCGAATGGATGAGTGAGTAGTTGATAATTGAGGTGCATCAGTCATGGTAATGACTTGTAGAAACATTCCTGGCCAGAATGCAATGAATGCTTTTTGGGGAATAGACTTGGGGGGCATCAGTGTCCTGTGGTATTGGTCTTTTTGTATTAGTGAATTATGGGGCTGTGTGGAATTTTGCTGTACTTCACTAGTCTAAAATCAACACCAGTGGGATAAAACACAATTATTTGAAACTCTTAGGTTATTGTATATTCTGTTTTCTTGTTAAAACCTTTAAGTATGTTTGTTTCATACAGGTGTTTTGACTAGAAACTGGGATGTTAGAAGTGGTTTAAGGAGGTTGAACCTCATACTTTCTCCCTTAAGTCAGCTGGAAGATTTATAAAACTGGATTAAATGTTTCCTTTTATCTCACTGCTTATGATTCCATGCTGTGCTCTTTTGATCTTGAGCTGTGCCTTTTAAAAACTACTGGTTTGAGTTGAAAAATTTTGTAAATATTTGTGTCCCTTTTTGGCCCCTCCCAGAGTTTTACATATATTTTTACTAATGGAGTCAGAATACAAATTAGAAGTAAATTAAGTCTTCAAAAGAAAAATCACACATTAATTTGGTTGTAGACTTTTGGATACCTCTGAATTATATGCCTAAAGGGATAACCTTTCTTTTTCTCTCTTCTGCTAGAGTACAATTTCATGTCCCTCCCACTTCAGTGGGAACATTCAAATGCACATAGTTGTCACCCAGTAAATTTGAATTAAATTCTTAAGTCCACTTTCCAGATTCCTCAGAGATTCTTTGATTTAGGAATATAATACTCTTAATATTTAGTAGATAGCCAGAAAGAGCACTTCTAGCTTGAGCTTATTCTTTCATGTTGCCACATTTTAAAGAGAACATGTATTTTGTTTTGTGATTTACAGCTGCAGTTTAGAAAATACTGAATACAGAATTTAGTATAGAATCAGTTACATTGTCTCTTTTTCCATTTTCATACCAGAGTACAAGAGGCAATTGCCGAAGTGGCTGCTGAATTAAACCCTGATGGTTCTGCCCAGCAGCAATCAAAAGCCGTTAACAAAGTGAAAAAGAAAGCTAAAAGGATTCTTCAAGAAATGGTTGCCACTGTCTCACCGGCAATGATCAGGTATTAAAAGGCCAGACAAAAAGCTTTCAATCACAGCCATGCTGATTTGAGCAAATAAGACTGAATTATTGAACTTTCCTAGCACAGTTCTCTTTGTCCAAAAGATGTTTCAATGAATCCTGATATTAAATTAAACTCTTCTTAAATTCTTCTTCAGCTTTCATGCAAAGTAGCACTGTGGTAGGCTTGAAGGTGCCTTCATCTCTGTTAATTGATAGCAGCCAATGTATTACTACTAACATCTGCTCATCTAGACTAGTTGTGAATCAACTTTCACATATCCGAGTCATAAAAGGAGTGGTTTGTGTACATCAGAGGGATCATTCTGCTCACTAAATATTCATTCACCTTGGTCATTTGCTTCTGCAGTATAAAATATTTTTAGAGTGAAATATGATTGTAGTCTATAATAAATGGATACTTTTGTAATAGTATATATATATATGAAGTTAGCTCTAGTTCAGCAATTCAGATATACATGCATGCGTGTGCACACACACACACAAAGTCATTTATAAGAAATTTTAGGTTGTAGGTCCATAAATTTAGACAGAAATAACTGTGTATGCTTGTATGTAAAAATATATGTGTGTTCATTTATGTTTTTTTTTGTTTGTACTTTGTTTCAGACTGACTGGGTGGGTGCTGCTAAAACTGTTCAACAGCTTCTTTTGGAACATTCAAATTCACAAAGGTCAACTTGAGATGGTTAAAGCTGCAACTGAGGCAAGAATTTCTGTGAATCTGTTACCCCATTTTCCCCTCATTTCTAGAGTGATTTTAGAGTTCTTGTGGAAATATTCTCTTGTGTACTGTTATGTATTTCAACCCATTTGGAAGATTTCCCTCTTTTGTGATAACTTCAGCAGCTGTGTATTTGGGGAGGAGAAATGGGATACAGGAGTACTTATCAGCAATATGCAGGATTCTTTTTGTAAGTTACCTTGCAACAACCCTGAAAATCTGGTAGAACAATCTCTATTTTGTAGATGAAGCAATAGAGACACAGATAGATAAATAGGTTGTCTCAAGTGGCAGATAATAAGTGACTTGTCCTGGATTTCAAACAGACCAAGCCTGACTCCAAAACCTGTGCTCTTTTTATATCAGTAGAGCTGCTTCTCAGAAAGGGTATAAGTCAACTGGAACTCTTGATTGCTCTTCTTCCCCCAACTTATTTCTGTTGTTATAGTTGCTTTTATTTTTAGCTCAAAAAGTATTACATTGAAGGAAGTTCCTATTATTGGAAAATGTTTTTAAAGAGTGAGTCACTGATTAGCCAGTGTTTGAGTGACTCTAGCCAAATATGCAGTTGCAAAGTGTGATTGAATTTTACATTTGAATTTTAAATTTGGCATTTTTTCCTTTGCTAGATGAATTTGCCGCTTCTGTTTCTACCAGTTCATAGATCCCATATTGACTATCTGCTGCTCACTTTCATTCTCTTCTGCCATAACATCAAAGCACCATACATTGCTTCAGGCAATAATCTCCACATCCCAATCTTCAGGTAAGATGAGCTTATTTTGGAATTTAAGGAATTAAAAAGGCTATGTTTTGAATTTTTGTTTTTTAAATTATACCTTTCGATATGTTATTGTAAAGATGACATTAGCTTTTTTTTCTTTTATTATAAAAGTGATATATATTTATTGTGTAAAATGTGGAGAGTGCAAAAATGCATTAAGACTATCATCATTATTTATATATTTTATGTGGGATACTTGGTGAACTGTGGCTACCTAAACTTTATGGGCATTATTTATCAAATGGATAAAAGGTAGTTAGAAGGGCAAAATAGCAAATTACCAGACCAGGCTCAGCAGTAGGGAGTTGTGTGGTGGGGGAGGGGGCAGTGAAGTGGGAGAAGGGTTAGTGATAAAAAGATAACCATACCTGTAACTTTGACCTCATAATTTAGTGGAGCTAGAACCACTTAAAAAGTGCAATATCATGGGAAAGGTGTCTTTTAGAGGTTTTCACCTTTTGAAAGGTTTTTTAGAGGTTTTCCTCAATGTGTTCCATTTAGGGGAAATGGTATGTGCAAATGTGGAGAGATACAGGAGCATGATATGGTTGGGAAGTGGTGGACAATTTGGTAAGGTGGGAATGTGGGATGCATTAGGAAGGATCAGAGATTGGAGGTGGTAGCTGCATAGGTAGAGCCAGATCAAAACAATTTCTAAGCCAGGAGATTAGAGTTTGTCCCGTAATTGAGAAATGACACGTTCAGATTTGTATTTTGAAAGGTCATTCTGGATTCGGAAGAATGAAATCAATTCTGCTTCCATTAGGATAGTTCAGGCAGAAGATAATGAAGGTTTAAATTAAAAGTATAGTATTGTTTTTGGACAGGAGGGCATAGATTTAAAAAGTATTTAGTAGCTTGAATTTATAAGACCCAATGCTAGTCCATATGGGGTCTCAATAGAGGGGGAGAGGAAGGAGCAAGATTCCCAGGTGTTTACCAGCTAGGAAACTGGGTAGATGGTAGGTCTGATCACCAACAAGGAATTGGTGAGGAACTGGTTGAGCTGGTTTGGGAAATTAAAGTTTGAAACGTGAAAGCACAAAGCATCTCTAAGGTCAACTGTGTAGGTAGAGAGTGGATAAGAGGAGCATGAATTTAGAAAGAGACTAGAAGGAAAGTGGGCTGGCAGGTTGTGCAGGTGGAGCTTCACAAGATGGCATTTGTCACCTTTGTGTGCTATGTCCTCAGTATCACAGTCTAAGGAACTCCTTCTTAATCCCTTGGCTCAGAGTTCTATAGGCTTTCAGAGTTCTGTAGCTAACCAGACTCCTGTGACCAACTGAAGAGAAGCCATGCATTCATGTAGTCAATGATATTTATCCAGCTGTGCTTTAGACAAGAGAGAACAAAATATATAGTCCTTGCCTTCACATAGCTTAATGGATAATGTAGACAGACGGCTAGCTGTAATACAGTGTGATATGATCCTACAGGGTAGATGTGCTTTTCCAGGAATTAGAATATCTGTGTTTGCTCTCCAGGGGACCTCTTCCCAGAACCAAGGAACCTGGGAAACCGAATTAGAAAGTCATCAGGAAGTTTCTGGTGGGCACAGACTTAGAGGGAAGAATGTTCCAGTGGGGCTCTAGAGAAGCCTTGCTTCTCTTGTAATTAGAATATTTCCTGTACCTTTTTCCTTCACATTTGGTTCTCAACTAGGATTTCTTGGAACTACTTAATAAACACTGATAATGTTTTTGTAATCTAACTTCCCTTTCATGGACCCTATGCCAGCGATTGTGTAGCTCACCTGTCCTTCAGACACAGCAGGCTGTAGATAACCCAGTCTGTTTTTGTGCAGCTTTCTTTTGTTACATGACAGTCTACCCATTCACAAACCACTTCTCCTGTGTTATTTTTGTGGATGGCTCATCTCATTCATTTTATTCTGCAGAGTTTTACTCTCAAAGAGTGATACTAAGCTTTGGCAGCACCTTACTGTGGCCTCCTTATATTTATTGTACGGCAGTGGTCCCCACTCTTTTTGGCACCAGGGACTAGTTTCATGGAAGACAATTTCCACGGACCATGGGGGTGGGGAGAATGGTTTTGAGATGATTCAAGCATGTTACATTTATTGTGCACTTTATTTCTATTATTACATTGTAATATATAAAGAAATAATTATACAATTCATCATAATGTAGAATCACTCGACAGTCCCAACTGGAGGTGATGGGAGACAGTGACAGATCATCAGGCATTAGATTCTCATAAGGAATGCACAACCTAGATCCCTCATGGGCAGATTTGCAGTTCACAGTAGGATTTGCACTCCTATCCTATGAGAACCTAATGTTGCTGCTGATCTGACAGGAGGCGGAGCTCAGAGGGTAATGCAAGTGATGGGGAATGGCTGTAAATATAGACGAAGCTTTGCTTGCTTGCCTGCCACTCATCTCCTGCTGTGTGGCCTGGTTCCTAACAGGCCAGGGACCGGTATTGGTCCGTGGCCCTGGGGTTGGGGACTCCTGCTGTAGAGGATACCAAAACTATATATATTAATGTTTATATTAGTATCACTCTACTTGAAAAGAATAGGAGGCTGTGAGTTTGGAAAGATTGACTTAGTTTCAACTTCATATCACAATTAGTGTTGTTGAAAGAGACATGGGGTTGGGGAAAGAATTGTTTTATGCCTGTGTGTGTGCAAAGGAAGCACATTTTTGTTGCATGTTTTGGAAAGATGGTTATGTGTGGTTTCAGTTGGATAAAATTATTTTTGTCTCACAAGGACCCTTTGTAAGCAATAATTATTTGAGAAAATTTCCTCCAAGGAGCTTTCGTGATAAACATCATATTCATTTTGTAGTAAAGATGTCATGGGCAAATTTCAGAATGTCTAAGGGTCAGTGTCTTGAGACCCTGGGCAGGATTTTAAAATTTAGAAGTGTTCTGTAATCCTCTTAAAATCTATACTATCATTTTTACGGGTAATATATCATGCAAACTCCTTTTGGCTTGGAACAGATGTAATAGAGGCTCATTATACACAGTGATATCCCAAAGACTGATGAACAATGTAAATGACTGAAACATGTCAATAATGTGGAAAATGAAAAAAATGCCTGCATTTTTACTGTCAGCTGCTCAAGCAGCACATAAGGGCTTGTATCCATTTGGCAAATGTTTTGAATTAACTTGGAATGTGAGTATTCTTTTTACATTTTTCTTTGTAAATAATTCATGCATTCTGAATTTATAGTACTTTGATCCATAAGCTTGGGGGCTTCTTCATACGACGAAGGCTTGATGAAACACCAGATGGACGGAAAGATGTTCTCTACAGAGCTTTGCTCCATGGGGTATGTGTGAGCTCTAATTATCCTTAGGGCCATTGTGTTGGTTATCACGGTGGAAGGAAAAAGGACTCTTTTGAGTTGAGATTTTTTAAACACTACTCTGAGAAATTTGAGTGATTATTGTTCGAGTTTGTTAATTTTTTGTTGTTATTGTTGTTATTACCAAAATATAGCATTGGAGGAGCTGCTTTATTAGTGTGAATAAGATACTTTGTCACTAGTCAAGTTATAGTTTTTTCTGTTTTGCTTTTAAAGATTTAATTTTTCTGAGCTCATTCTAAGTTGAGTGGTCTTGAATTCGTGTTTTACTTTCTTCTTATATCCCAGCATATAGTTGAATTACTTCGACAGCAGCAATTCTTGGAGATCTTCCTGGAAGGCACACGTTCTAGGAGTGGAAAAACCTCCTGTGCTCGGGCGGGACTTTTGTCAGTTGTGGTAGATACTCTATCTACCAATGTCATCCCAGACATCTTGATAATACCTGTTGGAATCTCCTATGATCGTATTATCGAAGGTCACTACAATGGCGAACAACTGGTAAGGATACCTACACAAAAGTCATCTTTGCTTATCAAGTCTTTTAGACTTAACTTTTAGAATTTAGATTTGCTTTTAGAATTAACTAAGAATGTTTTTTCGGTACTCCCTGTGTTTAAAGCACTGTATGAAATGTGATTGGATGGGCACGGTGAGTAGCTTTCATGCCCTGTCTTTAACTTGATTGGTAGTGCTTGTGTGGTGTTTTCCTGAGCTTGGCAGAAGTGACCTGGTTAGATTTATCAGTGACGACCTTGGTCATGGGATTGGAAAGTGGGAGAAGACTTGCCACCACGTTGCAATCTCTGCTGTGGAAGGTTATCTGTGGTTTGTTCTCCCCAGGGCTTAATGAATATGTGCATATTTTAAATTGGGCATGAAGAACTTGTGAGGTCATAGTGGCAAAAACACCTACAGATTGAGAAGTAGCAATGACTTTTTCAGTATACCTTTTTATTGAAGTGTAATAGTTACAAAAGAGTAGATAAATCATAAGCATGTAGCTTGAATTATCACAAAGTGAATACATCTATGCAACTAGCACCCAGATCAAGGAACAATATTACCAGGACCTTTGAAACCCTCCTCGTGCTTCTCCTGTCATCATCCCCTCAAGGTTAATCATTAATTTCATTTCTTATAGACTGGATTAGTTTTGCATATTTTTGCACTTACGTAAATTGGATAATATGTGGTCTGTACGCATCTGGTTTCCTTTGCTTAAGCAGGTGTTTGTGAGATTCATCCACATTGTTGCATGTAGTCTATTCCTTCTCATAGCTGTGTAGTATTCCAGTGTATGAGTATACCATAATTTATTCTACTGTTAACAAGATGTTTGGCTGTAATTATTCCTGTATATTTTTTCTCGATGACCATATACATTCATTTTGTTGGGTATGCACCTAGGAGAAGAACTGATGGGTCTTAAAACATGTATTTTCAGCTTTAGTAGGTACTGCCAACCACTTTATCAGAATGGTTTTACCAGCTTACCACTCCAGTCAGCCGTTAGAGTTCAAGAGGAATTTAGTTTTGTTCTTATTTATTGTGGAAATTTTTGGTGAGGTACTTATTTCAAGCTTATGGCTCCAGATGTGTCAGAAATTCAAGGACATCTGACAATCAGAGGCTTTAGAAATTAAGTGATAGGCTTACAAATTAAGTGATGTGATCTGTATGACACTCTTCTCCTTGTGTTCTGTGAATCTGTCCTTGATGTATACCCTACTCATCCTGACTGTGTCTCACAAGTTCATATCTGAGTCTGTGTCCATTACATGTCCTGCCATTGTGCCTTATATGTAATAGATACTAGGTGTTTACTGAGTGAATACTCAGTTCAAAGGCCACTGTGAGGCTGGATTTGCAATTACTTGCCTAATATTAGACATTTAGACTCTGGTGATCATCAGACCTCAGATAAATGACCTCTTCGATGTTTTATTCTTATTTAAGAACTACAGAACAGTTTTCCAGGCTATGTCATATTTTTCCTTGATTAGTATGCAATTGTATTTTTGTGAATTGTGTGAACATGATACTAAATGAAATAGTATTAAATGTTTTGTTTTTCATTGACTGAATTCCATCTGCCAATGACATGATTACATCTTTGAGCATCTTTGAATACTAAACATTTTCTGACAGGCCACAGTTAATGACTGCTTCCTTTCCTTCTTCATTCATTGTTCTTTTTCAAGATGAACTTACAGTTTCCATAAAACAAGTTATTCTGTGGATAATAGAATGTTTGTGTATGTGTTGGCTTTATTTCTCACCATGTTATTATCACTATTGGAATTTAGGGCAAGCCAAAGAAGAATGAGAGCCTGTGGAGTATAGCAAGAGGTGTTATTAGAATGTTACGAAAAAACTATGGTTGTGTCCGAGTGGATTTTGCACAGCCGTTTTCCTTAAAGGTGAGTGTCTGTTGAAATGAAACCGTGTTGAAGCATCGACCTGGAGTCAGGAGGCTCCAGTGCTGAATCTAACAGCACCTCTCTGTGTGACTTGGGGGCTGCAGTTTGCTCTCCTGTAAAATGAGGACTATGAGAAAGGTGGTGTTGCCTAAATTTTTCCACAAAATTTGCCTATTGACAAAGAAGAGTGAGTATCTGTTTTTGGGAGATATCAGGCTCAATATTTATTGCTCTTATTATTTTTTTTTAATTCATGACCATCTAAGGGGAACAAAAAACACGTAGAAGGAATGAGTTCTAGTATTTGATAGTACAGTAGGGAAATTTTAGTTAATAGTAATTTATTGTATATTTCAAAATGAAAGAGAAGAATTGTAATATTCCCAACACACACAAAAAAGGTAAGTGTTTGAGGTGATGGTTATCCCAATTACCCTGATTTTATCATTACACATTGTATATAGGTATCAAAATATTGCATATACCCCAAAATATGTACAACTATTATATATCAATTAAAAAACCCCAAAAGCCAAAAAAAATTTTGAGATGGATGAATGAATAAACGAATAAATAATTGTAAAAAAATAAAAATTCATGTGAATCTTGCATGTGCCTTTATAATATGTATTTATATCTTATGTTTTAAAATTGTCTTTAGGGGAAATTTTTCCAAACACCTCCCCTAAAAGCTGCGTAACTTTTTTTTTTTTGAGATGGAGTTTCATGCTCTTGTCACCCAGGCTGGAGTGCAGTGGCGCAATCTCAGCTCACTGCAACCTCTGCCCATTAGGTTCAAGCAATTCTCCTGCCTAAGCCTCCTAAGTAGCTGGGATTACAGGTGCCCACTACCACACCTGGCTAATTTTTGTATTTTTAGTAGAGACAGGGTTTCACCATGTTGGCCAGGCTGGTCTCAAACTTCTGACCTCAGGTGATCATCCCACCTCGGCCTCCCAAAGTGCTGGGATTACAGGTGTGAGCCACTTTGCGCAGCCAAAGCTGGGCAAATTTGACAGGATGATGCTATGTCTTACTGTGTAGAATCCAGTACCACACATCCTAAGGGATAGTGCCATCCTCATTGAAAGTCTGGGACTGGCAGGTCCCTGAGGCCCTTGCTGTTTTAAATTCTTAAGATATTCAAATTGTAAAGGAGAAGGAGAAGAATGGGTACCGAAGTAGGGAGCCCAGGGATAAGGAGCAGAAGGTCCCGCCTCTCCTTTTATTCTACTTCCTGGCTTAACTTTAAGAGATTCCAGCTGCTGTGGTAGATGCTTGCTGGCCTTGAATGCTTTGATCTTTTAGAACCTCATCATTTCTTTTCTTTTTCTTTATTTTTTAAATGGTCACGTAGCTCCTCTGTCTTGTTATGATTTGCTTTTAGATTGAGGTTCTTTTGAAAATAATGTGGTTCTTGGGTTGCCAGATTTTTTAAAGTATGATTATGTCTATCATCACTATTAATGATATTAAGAATGTCAATTTTATGACGATGTGTGAGAAAAGTTAAAAATTTCTTTTAATTTTAAAATGATTTTGTTTAAGCATCCTATTCTTTGTGTCTTCAGTTCTTAAGTTCAGCTTCATGCTTAGCAACAATCTGTGAATCATTCTGGACTTCTGAAGATAGTCTAAGATATAGAAAGTATTTCCCATGCTCTATAGCATGGCTTATTTCATACACAACTGCCTTTTAACCTTTGGAAGATGAAATTACATTTTATATGTTGATGTGAAAGTGAGGGTAAATGATCATGTTGTATTTTTTTTCTCCAGGAATATTTAGAAAGCCAAAGTCAGAAACCGGTGTCTGCTCCACTTTCTCTGGAGCAAGCGTTGTTACCAGCTATACTTCCTTCAAGGTAAAATTTGTAGAGCTATCAAACATCTGTTACTTCTTGTATTGCATAGATTAACCTTATTAAAAATGTGCACATTCTTATTTTCACTTCTTTACTCAAGTAACTTTTCTCTTGGTCCAATAAGGAATATTGAGATGACATGTTTTCATATTAGTTTGGAAGTTTTTAATTATTTGCTTATAAAAGCTTTTTGATTTTGTGAATTATATAGGAGTTCTTATTTGATTTATGCTTTTTGAATACTTGAACTGAGTTTTTGTGGTAGTAGGTTATGCATATTGTATGTAAGTGAACCATAGAAAAGGATTTTGCTGTTTGAATTTTTCAGAATTCAAATTGAATTTTAACTTAGATAAATTGAATATGAAGCCTTTCCTTTCATGTGTGGAAGTGTTGAATTTTCAGAAATGTTTTAGAATCTGGCATCTTGCTTTATGTATTCTTTCCGCCAGTGGTTTTGGAAGTGATGTACCTAGAGACTATTTAGTCATAACTAAATAACAATTTTTGGCCAGGTCATAATATAGTCTATTATGTAGGAGAATAACCCATAGAAATAATCTATGTGTGGTTTAAATTTAAAATATATAGTAATTTAAAGTATCTAATTCATTTAAAGATCAGTTCCACATAGTTTGCCTTGTAAAAGAGTGTGGTTGTGGGTTGATTTTTGAAACACTTTTTAGACCCAATGATGCTGCTGATGAAGGTAGAGACACATCCATTAATGAGTCCAGAAATGCAACAGATGAATTCCTACGAAGGAGGTTGATTGCAAATCTGGCTGAGCATATTCTATTCAGTAAGTAGAATACCAGACTCTTTAATTCTACAATTTAGATTCATCATGGTGTGGTGCAAACTATACAGGTTTTGAAATCTGCTGAGGTTAGTTTCCACTTCTATTAATTCACAGGTGGTGATAGGTAAGTTATTAGAAAGAAGGTGATACCATGGGGATTTGAGGTAATTGGAGTTAAACATCTTATACAGTGTCTGGTAATTGTAGGTGTTCGTGTGGTAGTTGTTGTGCTTTTTAAAGATAGTTATTATTAAAATGATTTGTTGCCTCTGTTGCTCATTAATGTGTTTTATTTGAACTGCTTGAACTAATTTGTGGTACAACGTCTAGATTTATAGTTGCATGTCCATTTCTGCTTTGACCCCGTAGAGTTTTTATAATGCAGCAAATATGAGTGGCCTTGTATAAAGCTTTGCCTTAGCCGTGGAGAATACAAAATGAATAATTAATGGTTCTGAACTCAACGAGCTTATGTTCTCGTCAGTGGGATAGTTATACACAAATAATTAAAGTGAACCTGGAGAGGAGTTTGAGTTCACTGCAGGATCAGTCTTCTTTAAGTTCCAAGTTGTACAATTGTGTGCTGTTGTGGAGGCTGCTTTAAAATCCCAAGGCAGCACGATGGTTCTTTGCTGCTCAGCCCAGTGGTGATTTCTTTCTTGCTGCTCTCTGGGCCAGGACACTGATGATACTCTCAGCGCCTCCTGCCAATGCTACTGGGGAGGCCTCCCTCCCTCACCTGGCTCCTCCCATTCTGGAGGCTCCTATTCCTGCTTGACTTTGGGTCAGAGGATTCTTTCTCAAGCACGTTTGATTGTGTCTCTCTCTGGCTTAAAATCTGGATACGAAAAATAATACCTTATTGTCGAAAAGTTGGAAAATAAAGATGAAATAGATAGCGAAAACCCACTACCCAAATAACCATGGGTGTTGCTGTGTAGTCTCTAATTTTTTACAGTTTTGTATTGTGCAGCTTTCCATTTGTAACACATATATTCATATTTAAAAATTCTTTATAAATATTTTAATAGCTATACATATAGTACTGAGTACTTTTTTTTAAACACTGGAGACAACTTCAATTACAAGTAGTGAATGAAGTGTTCATAAATGTATTGTCACCTTAGAAAACTCACAAATGTTATCGTGTTTTCAGATTATCATTCCATGGGTGTTCTCGGATTTGATTTATATAATTATAATTTTATGCAAATTCACTGTAGGGGTGTGCACTGTAGTCATTCTCAAATGTGTTTCTGTGCCCTTCCTTCTTACGTCTGGGTCAGGTTGAAAGAGGAAATACAAATATATTGAGTGCCCATTACTGTGGCTCCTGTGCCGGGCCAATCATTTTATTCTCACATAGTCTAATGAGCTAGTAGTATTTTCATTTTACCAGTGAGGAAAGTGAAGTCAGGAATTCAAGTAATTTGCCCCAAGTCATGAAGTTAGTTAGTGAGTTAATTAGGATTTGAGCCCAGATTTTTCTGACTTCAAGTCAGCTGTTATCCTTTTACTACACCTTCATTTTAACATGGTGAATACCAGCAAGAAGAGTGAAGTGGAGTTGTAGTTATAATAGACTAGATGGGAGCAAGTCAAGGAATATGGAAATGGGAGATCCTGTAGAACTCAAACAGGCTTGTACTTTGGGTCTTGATATTTCAATAAAAGTGTCTCTTTGTCATTCAGTAACTAAATTCCATTGGCCTGGATTGAATTTGGACCTGTCTTAGCCTGTTGTATGATGAACAGTGATCTCTAATGACGTTCCATTATACCAGAACACTGTAATATTATAACTTCCTTTTGGTAAATCACACTTATGGGAAATGTGATAGATGACTTTTACAGTTTTAAATACTCTTGTTTAAAATTTAGGTATTTCAAAAAAGTTCAGCTATATTTGTAAAAAGTGCAACTAAAAAAAGCTTTGTGTTTGCCTTCCAGCTGCTAGCAAGTCCTGTGCCATTATGTCCACACACATTGTGGCTTGCCTACTCCTCTACAGACACAGGCAGGTATGTCTGCAATGTCACCTGCAGTTAAGTAGGAAGCATTAGGATGTTTTGTTAGCTGCTCAGATACATATTCAGGGGCAAATTTGGCCCACTCATGGCTAGTACCATGAGGTAAACAGTAAAATAAGCTGAGGACCCTGCCCAAAGGAGCTTATCAACTTGGTGGAGGAAGAATCTACATTTAAAAACAAAACAAAACAGACTGCTTAATATATGTAGTACAAAGCTATTGCTTGATTAATACTGTTAATGTAAATAAGATCTATTTCATTAACATGTGGTATGTATTCTGATAGCAAATGCTTTCCAAACAAATTGATTGACATTTTAGAACCCACCGTTTATCCTCCCAAAATACATTTGTCTAAACTTTATGATGGAAGAGACCACATCAGTCTTGTTCAGTCATGTTCTCAACACCAAACACAGTGCCAATATATATAGGCACCAAGTAAATATTTGTCAGATAAATATTTAAAATGAAGGAAATCTTGCTAAAAAATAAGCACTCCTTACTTGCAGATGGCTTTTTTTCTCTCTCTTGTGATCTTATGTGTGCATATCATGTGTCATGGCTAGAGTGTTCACTAGCGTGTGTAATACCTTGACATTCCTGGAGGACCAGCTTTTTAAGCAGTTTTCTGACTCGCTCTGCATTGGTGTTCTGGCCCTACTTCTCTCTGTGCTAGCAGTGAGCTGCAGGAAAGCCAAGGCAAGAAGAAAGTCTTGGAGTGTTGACCTCCCAACTTTTTGGAAAGTAGGTTTTCCACTGTCATGATACCATTTCTGTCTCTTTCTTTAGGGAATTGATCTCTCCACATTGGTGGAAGACTTCTTTGTGATGAAAGAGGAAGTCCTGGCTCGTGATTTTGACCTGGGGTTCTCAGGAAATTCAGAAGATGTAGTCATGCATGCCATACAGCTGCTGGGAAATTGCGTCACAATCACTCACACTAGCAGGAACGATGAGTTTTTTATCACCCCCAGCACAACTGTCCCAGCAGTCTTCGAACTCAACTTCTACAGCAATGGGGTACTTCATGTCTTTATCATGGAGGCCATCATAGGTATGTCAGTCCTTGAAATATTTTCAGTAATTTTCATGGAAAATAAAAAAGCCTAAAACACATAGTGGTATCTGCTTTAATTTGGGTGATAGCCCCTTGCTTGAGGGAATGTGGCTGTAATTTTAGTTTTCAAATGAAAATGTAATCTCCTGTTATATCACTGTTTATAACTACAATGAGTAATTACTGAATTACCATTTGTATAATATTACCCTTATTTCTCAGGAGAGGTAGAGTGTCTTGCAATCCAGGAGCTGAAAATCTAACTGAGATGAGACATATACAGGGCAGCAAAGTGAGTGGAGGGCCTCAGTTGTGATTAAGAGAAAAGAGAAGAAGGAGAGAAGAGGGGGCTTATGTGTTTGGAGAAGGGTTTTGATGCAGTTGGGATCATATGGAATCATAAGCATTTAATCTTGTGGGATTTACTTAAATTTCTAGAAATACAGGCCATTATTTTTGATGTATTAATCTCTTAAGGTTATTTGAGCCAGTTGAAGTTTTTCTTGGAGACTTTGAGCTGGCAACTTCATTGTTGCTTTTCTTTTCTTAGCTTGCAGCCTTTATGCAGTTCTGAACAAGAGGGGATTAGGGGGGCCCACTGGCACCCCACCTAACCTGATCAGCCAGGAGCAGCTGGTACGGAAGGCGGCCAGCCTGTGCTACCTTCTCTCCAATGAGGGCACCATCTCACTGGTGAGTGAAGACTCTTCAGTGTTGCCTGGTCTCTTTTCTTGAGCGTTTTCGTGAAAACATAACCCCCGTATTTTTCTGTTAGAGAACGTTTGGCCCATTTTTGATACTTTATATTCCACTCCTGGATTTCAGTGACCACCAAACCAATATGTCATTTACTATCTTGGTTTGCTCTCTGGGTCACTGCTCCACTGAATCTGTCCTGCAGTATGAGCCATGATAGGACAGATTGCTCAATGTTCTCAGGCAGTCACATCCAAAGCTAGTGAGCACGTATTGTGTGTGAGCCACTGGGTCAGTGGTTTGTAAATAATTAACGCACCCACCTGTAGATGATGAAACCACAGATGGTAAGAGTTAGAAGCAGCCTTAAAAATCATCTGCTCGGCCAGGTGCTGTGACTCATGCCTGTAATCCCAGCACTTAGGGAGGCTGAGGCGGGCAGATCATGAAGTCAGGAGATCAAGACCATCCTGGCTAACGTGGAGAGACCCTGACTCTACTAAAAATACAAAAAAAGTTAGCTGGGTGTAGTAGCACGCGTGTGTAGTCCCAGCTACTTTGGAGGCTGAGGCAGGAGGATCGCTTGAACCTGGGAGGTGAAGATTGCAGTAAGCCAAGATTGCGCCACTGTTCTCCAGTCTGAGAGACAGAGCGAGACTCCATCTCAAAAAAAAAAAACATCTGCTCAACCCCTCTCAGTTTACAAACGAGGAAAACAAAGCCCAGCAGTACTAATGAGCATTTATCATGAGACATATGTATTTAGCAGTAGATTTCCTTCTTCTCAAAATTGTCAACATGTAGAATTCATATTTTATTTGAATTCCGATATTTTCTTTTGTATGAATGTGTCTTGAGATGTTGATGAGATAAGGGCATGTGTTAGAGTACCGCCCCTCCACACCGTGCTTTGGGTGAGGTGTCCTGGTGGTCCTGTTGGGGAATCTGTTTTGCATGAACTGTGGGTGGTGGGATGGGAGGGACGAGGGCGGATAAGACTCGAAGACTGACTTTGGCTTTTCTCTGGTTTTTGTTTACTTATTCCAGTGTTGTGTTTCCTCAATCACCATGTTTGTGTACGGTATTTATTATAACTATTGCAAAAAAACGGTCTTAGAAAGTAAAAGAAGTAGGTGGTGGGGGGCTGATAAGCAGTCTTCAGGGGATTTGCCACGTTGTGGGTGTGGGGAGAGAATTGAGCTCAGGAGTACCCCTTGCAGGTGGTGCAGTGTTGGGTGCTCTGCCAGTGAAGTGACAGAGGTCTCTTCTTGGGCTTTGTCCATGGCCATGTGTGTATCAAGACGGTGGGCACTGGGAATCACAGGACTTGCTCAGTGGGGTGACGGAGGTAACAGAATGGAAGGCTTTGGCAGCTACCTTATACCATGTTTTCTGCCTTTAAAAAAAGAAGTATAAAATGGTGGCATTTACATCTAAATGACTTTTCTTTTCAGCCTTGCCAGACATTTTACCAAGTGTGCCATGAAACAGTAGGAAAGTTTATCCAGTATGGCATTCTTACAGTGGCAGAGGTAAGAGAAAGAGCTTTCCTTTATTTGTCTGTATGAAGTTACTTGCTCTTCATTCCCTTTTCTACCACTTATTTAAACCAATAATTGGCCGGGCGCAGTGGCATGCGCCTGTAATCCCAGCACCTTGGGAGGCGAAAGTGGGTGGATCACCTGAGGTCAGGAGTTTGAGACCAGCCTGGCCAACATGGCAAAACCCTGTCTTTCCTAAAAATACAAAAATTAGCTGGGCATGGTGGCACGCGCCTGCAATCCCAGCTATTTGGGAGGCTGAGGCACGAGAATTGCTTGAATTGGAGAGGTGGAGGTTTCATTGAGCCAAGATCGTGTCACTGCACTCCAGCCTGGGCGACAGAGTGAGACTCAGTCTCATAAATAAATAAATAAACAAATCAATAATTACATTTGGTATACAGTCATGTTCAGATGTAGAGAAGAGAAAAATAAGAATGGGGAGAATAAGTGTCCTTTGGATTATTTAATATTTTGGTTCCTATTTGTAAGTTGTGTTATCTAAAACATATCCTGACTTGATTCTGTGACATCCAGAAGTTTGTATGCTAAGTTGAGATGTTACACCTATCAGTATGCTTGTAGCTTGCACATCTGCAGTTTTCATTTTTGAGATTCTATCTTAATTTTGGTAGATTTAGTGTAGAGGGAATGGCCTGGAAAAGTAGATATCAATTTAGAATATGTGGGGGTACTTTTATTTGATCTTTCTGGTAGCTCTCCCCTCCCACCCGCCCTTTCTTTTGTCCCCTGCTGTCTCCCGACTGAGTTTGAGTTTGGAAGGGAAGTGGATTGACGTTATGAATGGCTAAACAGAGAAGAGCCAGGAAGGGTCAGAGAAGAGGACCGCCTTGTCCTGGCTCCACTGGGCAGTTGTTTGTGTGCCAGTGCATATTTATTTACTATCCATTGTCTCCTTGGCCTAGCACGATGACCAGGAAGATATCAGTCCTAGTCTTGCTGAGCAGCAGTGGGACAAGAAGCTTCCTGAACCTTTGTCTTGGAGAAGTGATGAAGAAGATGAAGACAGTGACTTTGGGGAGGAACAGCGAGATTGCTACCTGAAGGTACTTTGGTGAAGAATTCTGGTGGATATTACAGGGATATGTTGAGGTTTATGTTGCAATGAGATCAGCTGGAGCCCTGGTGATGTCTTCATATCTAAAGAACTCCCCAACTCGCTCTGGTGCCTTCTGTGTGGTAAAGACACTCAAACTGTTTGAGTTGAATTAATACCTTAAATTATTCGGTTTAAGTAGAAAAGGAAAGGAGAGTCTGAAAAGTCAGGAAGATGAATGTCATAGGTGAGACTTTCACCATCCTTTTATGAAATATACAGGTGTATACCTGTTTATCTACACCTGCACCCCCTCATGAGGCAGCAGTTTTGCTATTGAGCTGCCATTGGCCTGGTTGCTCTTTTTGAGTCACTCTTGCTGTCCCTCCCAAAATTTCATATATTGAGCTCTTTGCTGTCAGTTAAAACAAATACCATTATAGGAGAAAATTTAGATTAAGAAAAAGTCCCTGATTTAGAAAAATCAATTTTGTCTAATTTATAATTTTAGAACTTAGTAATAATGACCCATCTTTTCTGAATACTCTAAGTGGATTACTCTTTTTTGACATTTAGAAATTGTCTTCTTTTTCACTTGGGTGGTACTAGTGTAGTTTTAAGATTGGGCAGTGATCTTGCTTTCACACTCCAGAGGGGCTTCACCGAACCCATGTGTTTTGGGTAGGTACCGTGAGAGCCTCTCGGCCATAAAGCACCCCCGTCACGGTGGCCATCATTCCCCACATTGCTGGACTGTGGGCAAAGGCCATTTAGGGGAGGCAGGGAATAGGTGCTGAAGGAGGAATGACTTGATCTTAATGGTCTCTCATTGGTTGTTTTGCAGACTTGAGTGACTGTCGAGCCCAGGCTTCAAACTGTGGAAGGCCTAGTCTTAGGAGCAGCTATTTTCAGTGATGATAGCATATCATAATTATAGCATTCAGTTATGAAAATTTCTTCTAGGTGGCTGTTCAATGAACACAAGCCTCATATACTATAAAAAAGTGAATGATTACCATAAAGAATGTGTTTGAAAGCCAGCAGTTGTTTCCTGCAGAGATTCTCTGCATGAAGGGCAGGGGTCCGCTTTCGTGTAGTGCTGATGTGAGTGGCCATCTTCTCACGTTACTGGCTCTCCAGAGAAAGTCCTCTGTCCTCTTGCCTTGTGTCTCTTGTCCCTTCCTCATGACTTCATCTCCTGCTTTTGCACACTCAGGTGAGCCAATCCAAGGAGCACCAGCAGTTTATCACCTTCTTACAGAGACTCCTTGGGCCTTTGCTGGAGGCCTACAGCTCTGCTGCCATCTTTGTTCACAACTTTAGCGGTCCTGTTCCAGAACCTGAATATCTGCAAAAGTTGCACAAATACCTAGTAACCAGAACAGAAAGAAATGTTGCAGTATATGGTATGTTGAGTCACTATTTGTTCTTTTAAAAAATTTTTTTTGATTACAGAAATTTGCTAATTGTAGAAAATTGGAAAAATGCAAACTTATCCTGACCTCTAACACCATAGAGTATTACTATTATCTTCTTTGGTATGTTATATAAGTTGAATGATACAGTTATACACTCTTATGTCTGGCTTTTTTCACGTAACATTATTTTTGAGATTCATACATGTTGCATATAGTTTGTTCCTTTGTTCTTGTTGTGTAGTGTTCCCTTGTATAAATATTTACCACATTTTATTAATTCTGCTGTTGAAGGATATTTGGGTTGTTTTCAGTTCACAACTGCTTTGAACAGTGTTGCTGTGAGCATGTTTGAATATGTCTTTTGGTGAACATCTGTGCCCCTATATACAGCATATATATGGGAACAGAATTGCCTGGTTGTAGGCTCTAGATATATTCGGCTTTAGTAGATACCGCCAAACAGTTTCCAGTACCTGCTTGTACTCCCACAACAGTGTGTGTTTCACTTGCTGCACATCTTGGCCAGCGCTCCGTCTTGTTTGTTGTAGGAGATATGATTGGGGTGGGAGTAGTATTTCATACAGTTGTAGTTTGGAGCTGAAACTACTTTGAATCACTTTTCAGAGCCAGAAGGAATCTAATCTAATCACCTCATTTTATAGTTGAGGAAAATACCGAAGGTCACACTGCTAGTTAGTGGGTGATCTTGGGATCAGAAATCTTGTTTCGTAACCTCGAGGCCTGTGCTTTCTCTGGTTCCACTGATGTACAGTCATCTGCGTACCACTGGGTAGCTTAAAGAATGTTTATACGCTGTCTCATTTGATTCTCACAACAATCTTGGACAATGGATGTTTTAGGTATTTCTATTTCCCTCCATTCTCCCCATTTCTCTCTCTACACCCTCTTTTCTTTCCCCCTCCCTTTCTTGTTTACCTCAACATAGGCCAAAGTAGGTTTAAACAAAGTAGGTGTAACAGCAAGTCAGCTGAGAACTCATAGGTTGTCAGTGGTGGAAGTGGGGCCCCACCCCTGTCTGCTGACTTGCCCTCATTCTCTTCCGAGCTCCCCGTACTTTCTTACTGTGGCTATTGGGATTGTCATGATTTGTTGGGCCTAACCATTTGACAGGGTTTTATTCTCTCTCTTCAGCTGAGAGTGCCACATACTGTCTTGTGAAGAATGCTGTGAAAATGTTTAAGGATATTGGGGTAGGTGTCCACCATTTATGGTATAAAAGCTATCTTAACTTCTGTTCTCTTTAGATCGAGTCTGTTTGAGCTACCTTTGTGGTGGGGTGAACCCCGAGAGAAGCAGTTTCTGCTGGCTTAATGATACAGGCGTTTTTGGGAATGGAGCATGTAGGATGGGTTGGGCTATGTTGAAGGTGAAACCCATCAGTGTAGATTTATTTGAATGTTCTGGAATTTTACTGGTTTCACATTTATTCCCAAACTGCTATATATAACTGGTATCAATATGTTTCAAGGTGCTACAGGTTGAGTATCCCTTATCTAAAATGTTGGGACCAGAAATGTTGGATTTTGGAATACGTGCCTTAGACTTACAGGTTGAGCGTCTCTAATCCGAAACCCAGAATGCTCTAATGAGCATGTCTTTTGAGCATCATGCTGGCGTTCAAAATGTTTTAGATTTTGGGGTGCTTCAGATTTTTGACTTTGGGATTAGGACCACAATCTTGGCTCTTAATTATTCCATATGATTTTTAGTTACTTTCTTGTATTTTTACAAGTATTTCTAGAAGTATCCTCAGGTGTCCTTTACCTTCATAATTGATGGAGAATGTGAGTTCCATAGAGATACTAGTGGCCTTTTGTGAGGGACTGTTTGTGACTTTATTCTAAGTCATTTTAGAGTACAGTTAAATTGGTTGAAATTTTAGAATATAGTTATGTTGGTTGAACTCCATCAAAAAAAAAAAAAAAAAAAGAAAACCTTGCTTGCATTGGAAACTCCCACCTCATACACACACACATGCATACATTTACTTAAAGCCAGGATATGGTTTTGTGTGTCTTTACTGCCTTCTGAGGTCTAGGAAACCACAGATCAGGTTGGTGATAGAAATTATTTTTTATTTTTTGCCTTTAATTTAATCTAAACTTTTTCTTTAGGTTTTCAAGGAGACCAAACAAAAGAGAGTGTCTGTTTTAGAACTGAGCAGCACTTTTCTACCTCAATGCAACCGGCAAAAACTTCTAGAATATATTCTGAGTTTTGTGGTGCTGTAGGTAACGTGTGGCACCGCTGGCAAATGAAGGTCATGAGATGAGTCCCTTGTAGGTACCAGCTTCTGGCTCGAGAGTTGAAGGTGCCGTCGCAAGGTCACGCCTGCCCTGTCCCGCAGTGATCTCCTGGAAGACAAGTGCCTTCTCCCTCCATGGATCTGTGATCTTCCCAGCTCTGCATCCACACAGCAGCCTGCAGATAACACTTGGGGGGACCTCAGCCTCTATTCGCAACTCACAATCCGTAGACTACAAGATGAAATCTCAATACATTATTTTGGAGTTTATTAAAGATTGACATTTTAAGTACAACTTTTAAGGACTAATTACTGTGATGGACACAGAAATGTAGCTGTGTTCTAGAACTGAATCTTATAGGGTATACTTAGTGCTATTGGGTAATTTGTTGGTATATTATCTGGTTAATGGTTAATGCTTCCTTTAAAAATAATTGAGTCATCCATTCACTCTTTTTCAGTTTTATCTTTGTCAATAGTAGCTACATTTTTAATGGGAGTACCTTTTATCCCAAGTGCTTTATAAATGAATGGACTGATATATATCACACCCAGGTATCACTGTGCTGTCCTTTGCAGTCAGATATAGAAAATGTTTTTAAGAGGTATGTGAAAACAGACAGTATTAGTTTAGGTCGGGAACTGAGATATTGTAATCAAATAGTTAACATCAGGAAGTTAATTTGGCTGGCAAAATTCTAGGGAAACTTGGCCAGAAAACTGGTGTTGAAGGCTTTTGCTCATATAAAAAAGTGCCATTGAGTTTTAAATGACCAGCAAATATTTAGAACCCTTCCTGTTTTATGTCTGTACCCCGTCTACCCCTCAGGTAATACCTGCTTCTCACGGGTACAGCTGTTTCTTGGAAATCCTCCAACCAAATAGCAACTTTCCTAACTTGATTAGCTTGAGCCGACAGACTCTGTTAGAATACAGTGCTCTGGCCACAACTGATGAGGGCTTTCTGTACTGCACACAGATTGTGTACTGCACCCCAGTCCAGGTGACTGGTGCCCACTTGAGTTGTGCCGTGCACAACCTGTCCAGTATATGCATGTGGTGGCCCTACTGACTGGTAATGGTTAGAGGCATTTGTGAATTTTTAGCTTTGAGGAAAAACCATGACTTTTAACAAATTTTTATGGGTTATATGCCTAAATTATGCCACATAGTGGTAAATAATTATGAAAAATGATCTGTTCATAATTGGTAGGTGCCTTTTGTGAACAGGGAGCATAATTATTAGTTTATTATGGTAATTATGGTGATTTCTTAAATATCATGTAATGTTAAAACATTTTCTAACAGTTTACTGTTGCTTATCTCTAAGATATTATGGAATTAAGAATTTTTCCAGATGAGTGTTACATAGTTTCTTTGAATTTAGTATAAAAATACTGAGAATTAAGTTTGTACTTCTATAAGCTTGGGTTTTAAACACTAATAGTGTCTCATGAGTAACGTGTGTTTTGGGAGAGGGAGGGATGCTGATTGATATTTCACATTGTATGAAGTATCACGTTTGAAACTGGTAGCAATAATGCTATGCTGTTGTGATCCCTCTCAAGTTCTGCATTTAAAAGATATTTTTTCTTGATAGGAATTGAGGTACTGTTAAGTCATTGTCAGTTGTAGTAGCTCTGATGTTAATGAGATAATCACGTTTTAGCATTCCATTTTACTGACTAGGGTGGAAGAACACTTTTCTCGGCTACATTTGGAGGATACCCAGGGAGTCTTGGGTGTTCCTTATGTGGGGAATCAAACATTTCACTAGTCTCTTTTTTTCATCCTTTAAATTGTAGATTAAGGATTACTCAAGCTCACCATTATTCAAGGTTGGGACTCACTTCCCAGTGGATACTCTGCCCTGCCTGTCACTGCTGCAAAGAGCTGCTGCTTCGCCAGCCTAAGCAGAGAAAATATGGCTTCTCTTGCATTATTTTCCCTTTTGGTTGGTTTGTTTTCTAGAAGTTTGATCAGATGCTTTGAGGAATGCAATGTATGATTTGCTAGCTCTCTTACCACTTAAGTCACTGTGAGGATAAATATGCATGCATTTTGTAATTAACTGGTGCTTTGAAAATCTTTTTTAAGGGAGAAAAATCTCAACCAAAGTTATGCTCATCCAGACAAGCTGACCTTTGAGTTAATTTCAGCACAACTCATTCTTCAGTGCCTCATGACCGAAAAACAAAAAACAAAAAAGAAAGCATCTTCACAATAAAGCTTCCAGATAGCACCGTTTTGCTAAAAGATACGTTCTCATTGTTTTCCAACAGTGATGGCTTCCATGTAAGGTTAAACAAACTAGGTGCTTGTAAATAATTTTATTACAGTTTACTCTATTGCATTTCTATAACATGAAATGCATGCCCTTCAGGGGAAGACTGTGAGTCAAGTTAAAAAAAAAATATTAAGCAATATGCAACTGCTCTCTGTTTTTAAAATTGAGAATGTCCTAAGTGATTCAAAAGAGAGGAAGGAATTTATGTACTCTTAAAATTGCATGAAAAACAAGGCAAAAACTAGTGTGAAATGTGTAGAACTGTTAACTGAGACGGCATTGAGTCTTCCTTCTGAAATCTGTTAAATCTCACAAAGTCATGAGGGTATATGGAGAAAATATTTCTGGGATTACAATGAATGTAATCCCAGATTGTGGAATTTCCAGTAACCTGGACCGGGAAAAGCATTTCCCATAGTACTCCATGTAATATGAGTGCTCTGTGAGATGTTCATCAGTGTTTTATAGAAATGGTGTTGCTGGGAACTAAGTTTGCACATGGAGACTTACAATGCACTTTAGCGCAGTAAGGGCTTGGCATCTGGCAGTGAAAAACTGTTCAACCCAGCATTGCCCAAACTATTTTGACATCAGGACCTTTTTCTCCTTTGGGATACCTGTGAACCTCTCACTACTGTCCTGTGGAGAACATTTTGGGAAACACTGTTAGATAGTTCTTTAAGGAGACAAAACGGTAATGAACACATGGCACTGGGGCAGAATTCACATGCATTTTGTAACATCCAGTGTGGCATGGAATAGATGTGTATTTCCTCCCCTAAAGAAAATAAGCACAGAAAATTATATTGTAGGTGATCGGAGCTCTTTCCTTTGATAGAAAGAACAGCCCCAATGATCCTGGCTTTTTCACTGAACATATCAGAATACATGGATGAGTTGGGGTTAATAAGGTTTTCATTCAGATGTAGAAGAAAGTATCGTACAATTGAATGCAGATTTTTATCCACAGACAGTTGTAGTGTTTAGACGTGACAGGACCTATCGTTGAGGTTTATAAGACTTACTATGGGCTGTAAACCTATTTTTTAAAACTCTTTTTAGAAACCTGAGACTTGTCATCTGGCATTTTAGTTTAATACAAACTAATGATTGCATTTGAAAGAGATTCTTGACCTTATTTCTGAACATCTAAAGCTCTGAAATGTCTTGATGGAAGGTATTAAACTATTTGCCTGTTGTATAAAGAAATGTTAAGACTGTTGTGAAAAGAATTACTGTAAGGTACTGTGAAATGACTGTGATTTTTGTGAGCGAAACATACTTGGAAATACTGAATTGATTTTTATGCTTGTTAATGTATTGCAAGAAACACAGAAAATGTAGTTTTGTTTTAATAAACCAAAAAATGAACATATTCTTGATGTGTTGGATTTGTATTTAAGACCGTTTCCTACATAATTCACTATACGAACAATCAGTCTTTTCTGACTTTATATAGCAACTTATTAAAATGCTTAATGATATCTTACATAAATGTATGAACCTACAGTACATGCTTTTATTATTGACCCACAGCTTTCCAAATTTGATCAAGCATTTGGAGATGTAGGTCTGCTTCTTAGCTGTTGCTCTCCTTTTATTTAGTAAATATTCATGTTCTAGAGAGATTCTTTGGGTTTTTGTAAATATTTCTTTAAGCTTGGTGCTTTTTGTTATATTTTTACATATTTAAGTTAATAAAAAGTGTTTTCTCCACTAGTTTATCACAGTTGCTCAAACAATGTTAGTTTACTTTTTTGACAAGAAAATTATTTCTTTTATCAGAGCACAGATTTTGTGGATTCTTTGAAAGTTCTCAAATACGGCCTGATATCCAGAGTGTGCCTTCTGGGAACAGTGGTAAACGTGTGCCTGCTGATGACGTCCATGTCCTTTGGATGCATGATGCGGCTGTGAAACTGACTGACGCCCAAGACCATCCCATCCGTTCTCCAGCCAGCCTCTCTCCCTAAACTTTCTACTTGAACCCTTCTGATTTCCTTTGTGATGTTGCCGTGACTGTGCCCCTACTCTGGCACATTCATTCTTTGCATTAGCACTCTCTTGCTGCTGCCAAAGGTTACCTTCCTTTTATTGTAGCTAAATTCTAACTTTTACAGCCACTAGGTAAGTGGATGTTAATTTTGAAGTCTCATCTCTTGTTTAGTCTACGCTCTAATTGTAGTCCTATTATTTTCCTTTTTAAGCTCTTACTGTCTTCTACACACCTAGCGAGTAAAATTCCAACATACCTCCTTGACATGTGCAAGGGCACTTGTGGTGTTGATACCCCCACCTGGCTTCTCTTGCCTCTTCAGTTTCCATGGCCCTGTTGTCTCCTGTCTACCATCACAACTCCGTTCTTCTCCAACTCCTTGCCTCCCATCCCTTACCAGATGGTCCTGGTGGTGTTTCCTGGTCCTCTGATTTGAAAAAAAATTTTTTTCAATATAATCTGGAATTTGCTATTTTTATGTGAAAGCATCTAATTTTTACACGATGGTCCGACAACATGTATGGATCAAGTAAATTGCATTTCCAGGCCATTTCTGTCTTGGCAACTGCCAGTTCGTATCTTTTGGCCTAGGAAAAAGGAGGATGAAAGGATGAGTTTCTAGGTGCCCCTTCCAGGAAGAGCTAGTAGGCAATCCCAGGGGAGAGAAAGCTAACCTTGGTCACCTGACTTAGGCAGGACTAGAGCTTGAGGCAAGTATCTGATGAAGACCGGTGATGTTTAACTAGGCAATGAGAACATCTAGGTCAACCTTTGACATCTGACTCACTCCTGTGCCCATGTCAAAGAAAGTGTGTATCAAATCGAGCTAGCATTTGCTGCTGGCAATGGGCTACCTATGACAGGTGATTAGAGTAAATGATTGGGCAAATGCAATTTCCAGCCCTCTGGGAAAACGTCTTGCCTCTTTTGTCTTGCAGGTTGGTGGACAATCAGAAAGGAAAGAACACAAGTGGACACACCCTCAACTACCTGCTGAAAGTTCCCAACCTACATGGCCGAGATACATCACACAGGACTTAGAAGAAGTGAGGTGACTCCCTCAGGCAAGAGCAGAGGTAGCATGCCTGAGTGTGCTTTTCACCTTGTTCCTTACTTCCTTACTGGTGGGCTAATCCTACGTCCATACCCTCCTTTTTCTTTGTAATTATTAATGCCCTCTCTGACTCTTAGAAGAGTCTAGGTGTGCATAATAGACTATATTGTTGCGTATCCCTGGGCTATGCCGCTGCTAGTGACAAAGAATCTGGCTGGAATTGAGAAAGAGGCTACCTTAAGAATATATATTCAGGTTGTTATCACCTGAGAATTTTAACAGTCTTTGAGTTTACTTGTAAGGAAATGTTTATGCACTATAAAACGTCTAACTTCTGCTTCTTGAACCAATCTTGGCACTTGTTGGGGAGAGCTCAGAAATAGCCCAATTGTCCCCAAGTAATCTCTCTTGGAGACAGAATCCCACAAAGCCCATTTCTTCTCCTACTTTTGGAGGGTTTGAGGCCCAATTTGCCTGCTTTATTATTTCCCCATTGTTGAAATGGTGGGCAAACATCCTGCTTCTATTACACGATGCTAGGTGTGCGTGGTAATGAAGAGAGCGCTGACTCCCTTCACCTAACGAGGGAAAAGTAGAACAGTGTGGGGTCCACAGTGAGGATTTTAAGGAGCCATGGAATACGGTGGCTCTGTCTAGACCAGTGATTGTCAAGTGTGGTTACCAGACAAGCAGCATCAGTATCACCTGGGCAATTTGTTGGAAATGCAACTACTTTGAGCCCCAACCCAGAGACCAGCAATATGTATTTTAACAAGTCCTCAGGTGATTGTGATACACATGAAGTTTGAGCACCCTTGCTCTAGACACTTGACCTTGGCAAAATCTGGCATTTCACAGTTCTACACAGTATACTCTGGAAGTAAAAACGAGGGAGAGGGCATGGGTGATAAACGCCCTTCTAAAATGGCTTTTCCTCCAGGACGTATTAAAGTGATCTAGTAAACGGGACAGAACTGGGCTTTCAGGTAACCGTGCTTAAATCCTCTATGTACCTGGAGATGTTTCTACAACGGGAAATGGCTGCCTCGAACCTTGTCACTGCCTAGCCATCTCTGTAGATGCTGGCATAGCTCCTGTGCAGTTGGGTGACTTACACCACAAAGTTTGGCATCGAGGTGCTTCTCAGCCCTCAGTCTATGAAAAGGAGGCTTGCCCGAATTGAATTCTGTGTATGAGCTTTACACAGTCCTTTAAACTGATCCCTTGGTCAGTAAACCTAGGACTGAGAGCTGGCTTGCTTGTGCGCGTGCAGACTCTGAGCTGGTCACATCACTTCTGTGGACATGGTGGTTCTCCATATGGCACAGGGGCAAATGCACAGTGGATGTTTGAAGATGAAATTAGGTTTAATGAAGGCGGAAGTGTTTTGTAGGCTGGCAAGTGTGAAGCCACTGTGTGTTTTGTATGCTTTCATGTGATGGCCAGTCAGGTGTGGCCACAGAAGAGACACAATTTATTGCTACAACCTGCCTCACAGGTTGTAGAGGCAGGAGGCATGGGACACACCACACAGGGCCACATGGGAAAGACACGGGTGGTCAGGAGGCAGAAGACAGGAGCGAGGGGCGGGGCTTAGGTCAGAGCCTTTATTGATGCTTCTGAGGGAAGGGCAGGGCAGAGCAGGGTGAACTGTTTAGGACTGACAATTGAATAGTCTGGATAATTTCATTAGGCTCTAAACTATAGGAGTGGTCCCTAGTTTGCTGGTATCAGTCCCTGGGATGAGTTAGGTAGAGGAATACTGCTTACGAGGGTATATGGGCCAGATTGAGAAGGCATGACTCTGGATTAATTAGTGTGTATATCAAAGTAGGCTCCTGGCTGAGTCCTTTGCTATCTCTAAGAATTGGCTAGTGCCAGGAGGGGCAGTCTCTCCCTAGCCAGACAGTCTTTTTAGGATGTCAAAGAATCATAGGACAGAAAGTTTAGCTCTGAGGAAGCTTATGGGTCCTTCAGAGGGAAATTAAGGATATTGTGCCTCCAAGTTTTACAGAAGAGAAAATTACCAGTGCTCACACAGTAAGTTGATAGAATCTAGACCAGAAGCAACATTGTTTGACACAGTCCAGTCAACACCAGCCAAATGGAACATGGACAAGTCAGTAAAATGACCCAGTTTTCCTGCACCAAAGTCGAACCGTGCATGTGTTTGATGTGAAGCTTGGCAAATGGCATAATGATGTGGACTGGACGGAAGTTAATTGGCTCCAGCAAAACAGTGTGGCAAACATATCTAGGACTGACTTGTGCTTCTATTGTTAGGCACTGGGCTAAGCACTTTGTATGTATCATCAGTCCTCTGGGGTGGGTACTGTGAGCCCCATCCTACCAGCGATGAAACTGAAACTCGGGTGAAGTAGTTTGCTGAAGACTGGTCAGACGGAGTTCACATTTCTCTTGATCATTGTGACGTGCTTCTTTCTGGAGTTTGCAAACCCAAGGAACCTTCATCTAGGAGCAGTTGACAAAAGCACAGGAAAAGCAGTGCTTGGGAAAACATCCTTAGGATGGGGGAAGAGAGTGAGCAAAGGGCTTCGCAGAAGCTCTCTTAGACTGTTCTTCCGCAGAGTTGAGCGGGAGGAGAGCCTTTGAGGTTGAGAATAGCCAGAATGTGCTACTGCTTATTATAAATCTGTTATGGCACAGAGCCACACTCAGCAACTTAGCAGAGGGTAGTATTTTTATTGTGTGCTCCAGAAACCATGCTGTTCATGGTCCTAAACAACCCTGATAGTAACCTGAATGTGAGCAATTTCTCAGGGTCATCGTGTTGGCAAGCGGTTGGCTGGTTTTCCAACTTGATCTTCAACATTGTGTTTTACAAATGCTCAGTGGAATCACTTAGCATCACTGGTGGGTCCATGTCTGGAAGAGAGAACAACTAACTTTGAAACAGAATCTGGAGATGGCACTTATTTGGGAAGTGGTTTGAGCACAAAGCGAGCTTTAGTCAGGTTCACTTTGAAGTCTCCCACTGTGTTCACTGGGTTGGAAAACTCACTTGTCTGTTGTGGCTGAGGGAAGAGGTTCCACCCTGTCCTCCCTCACTGTGCAGGCTATGGTCCTGGCCCCCTCCCTCTGCAGTCAGGAGAGAACTCTCCCCTCCAAGACACCAAATGGATCACTTCCAAACCTGCAGTCCTGGGACAGTAATGATATTAACAGGGCCAAAGCTACTTAATGCTTTACGGCTCTAAACTACAAGCTGTTTTTTCATTTGTTTGTTTGTTTGTTTTTAGACAAAGTGTCTTTCTGCCTCCGGGTCAGGATTTTTTTTGTTGTTATTTTTGAGATGGAGTCTTGCTCTGTTGCCAGGCTGGAGTGCAGTGGCCCAATCTTGGCTCACTGCAACCTCCTCCTCCCGAGTTCAAGCGATTCTCCTGCCTCAGCCTCCTGAGTAGTTGGGCTTACAGGCACCCGCCACCATGCCCAGCTAATTTTTGTATTTTTAGTAGAGACGGGGTTTCCCCATGTTGGCTAGGATGGTCTCGATCTCTTGACCTCGTGATCCAGCCACCCTGGCCTCCCAAAGTGCTGGGATTACAGGCGTGAGCCACCACACCCAGCCAGGAATTTTTGTACAATCTGTTTTGTAGGAGCCTTCTAGCCTCCTTAACATTCCCCCATAGAAGTTCCCTCTCACTGCAGACACAAAGCAGGAAATTAAATTTGGAGAGTATATCTAAAATGGGCAATGGAACACAATCATTGTTTCTGGTCAGTATGAAACCTAAGTTTTGTTGGCAACAACCTTGCATTTAGTTCTTTCTCTTCGTGACAATTCATTGCTCTTCTTTATTCTAATCTTTTGAACCAGGAGGGTCAGCTAAAATGGTGTGCCTGTGCTTGCTGTTTTAATTCAGTTTTATTAAAGATAAAATCTTGTCAGGGCCCAGAAAATAATTTTACATAATGGTGAAATGTAGAGATTGAAAGAACAACTGTCAGGCATTTGGGTCTCATGGCACTGTGAGGGGCTAGGACTTGGTAGATACTGAATATGGAGTTACTGTAGCCAGGCCAGGCATACAGAGACAGGAGATACCCAACACCAGGTGAATTCCCAAAAAGCTCCAAGGAAATCAACTTTAAAAATTACAACATGATTTTAAAGGATTAAATGCTTTGCTATTTAAAGTAGGTCCCCTGGCAAGGTCTTTAGTCATATGAAGGTCACTGAGTCTGCAAAGTAGAATTAGTAATTGGTTTTATGACTTCGGGCACACACTTGATCTCTCCCTTTTGTTAATTAGGGCCAATAATAATGACTGACCTCATGTCTAGCAAAACCTGCTGAGCCAGTGTGAGGTGCTTTGCAGTGTAATTTAGGTGTAAAGATGGGCTTCGGTCACGGAATTGGACTTTCTTTTTTTTTTTTGAGATGGAGTCTTGCTCTGTCGCCCAGGCTGGAGTGCAGTGGCATGATCTCTGCTCGCTGCAAGCTCCGCCTCCTGGGTTCACCCCATTCTCCTGCCTCAGCCTCCCAAGTAACTGGGACTACAGGCACCTGCCACCACACCCGGCTATTTTTTTTGAATTTTTATTAGAGATGGGGTTTCACCGTGTTAGCCAGGATGGTCTCGATCTTCTGACCTCGTGATCCGCCCGCCTCGGCCTCCCAAAGTGCTGGGATTACAGGTTTGAGCCACTGCGCCCGGCCGAATTGGACTTTCTGGAGGCAGAGTTTTGCAGTAGATTCTGTAGGCCCTACCTCTCTCCCCTCAGCCACCCTGGAGGACAGCCGCGGATGTTCCCGCACCCACTCTCTTCCTGGGTCTCTCTGTAGGGGGTGTTCTTGCTTTCTGCCTCTGGTGCTTGGGAGCCAACACCCCAGAGAGCTGTGGGATAAACAGCCCGCCGTTTCTGTCTCTCAGGGGCGTGCTTTGGAGGGCCCCTGTGGGTGGGATGGTGCTCCAGTTGCCCTCATCGGTGACCTACTCATGAGCACCCCTTTCTTGGCTTTTCCCCCTGTGTCTCCCTGTCCCATCCCTAACTGGACCTTCCTGGCATCAGCTTGCACATAAATGACTTGCAGGCAAACTTGTCTTTCTAGCAGCTTTTAGGGAGATGCAAGCTAAGACAGGCCTCATGACTATTCATCACACCAGATGCTGTACCAGCTGGGCACAGTGGCTCACGCCTTTAATTCCAGCACTTTGGGAGGCTGAGGCAGGTGGATCACTTGAGTTCAGGAGTTCAAGACCAGCCTGGCCAACATGGAGAAACCCCATTTCCGCTATAAACGTATGAGAATTAGCCAGGCGTGGTGGCGCGTGCCTGTAATTTAAGCTACTCATGAAGCTGAGGCAGAAGAATCGCTTGAGCATGGTAGGCGGAGACTGTAGTGAGCCGAGATCGTGCCACTGCACTCCAGCCTGGGCAACAGAGACTTCATCTCAAAAAAAGCAAAAACAAAAACAGAAAAAGATGCCGAGCCACAAAGCCACGTCAACAGCTAGTGTTTCCAAAGACTGTTAAGTTGCACTAACCAATGCAGTGTCCCTCCAGGTTGCGGAACAATTAAAGGGAGAGAGAGGGAAGCTGACGTTTCTAGTTCCGGGTTTGAGGTCCCTGCCAGAAGTTGGTGATGAGGAATGATCTGGAAATACTGCCCTGGTTCCTTTGCTGGTTGCCAGGAAGAAAAATGATCAACTTCTGTGGTTAGAGAGAATAGGATTCAGGGTGGGAAATATTCAGGGAGGGTTATTACCATCATCAACTCTCATTCACAGAGCCTAGAGAAGGCAGAAGATACAAAGGGCCACCCTACCTGGGGCAGCCCTCTGGCTCTCAGGCTCTCAGGGGACACAAGACTTTACCCAAGAAAAGTTACCTAACAATGTTGTAGTTGGAGATTTGGATGGTGATTGAGGGAGGTCTCACATCAGAGTGAGTTTTTAATTGAGCCTTGAAGGAAGGGCAAGAACCAGAGAGTGGGGACAGGAATCCCTTTAACAGTTCACCAGATGGTTTTGTTTTTTGCTTTTTGTTTCTTTGAGACAGAATCTCACTCTGTCGCTCAGGCTGGATTGCCGTGGTATGATCTCATCTCACTGCAACTTCCGCCTACTGGGTTCAAGCGATTCTCCTACCTCAGCCTCCCGAGTAGCTGGGATTACAGGTGAGTGCCACCATGCCTGACCAATTTTTGTATTTTTAGTAGAGATGGGGTTGCCTCATGTTGTCCAGGCTGGTCTCGAACTCCTGACCTCAAGTGATCTGACTGCCTCAGCTCCCAAAGTGCTGGGATTACAGGCATGAGCCGTTGTGCATGGCCCCAACAGTGAAATTTAACAAAACTCTTAAGTGATAATATGCGAGGACTGTGCGTGGCCACACATAGTGGTGACCTGTGAGCTCCGGACAGATGGCCCACCCATCACATCACATCCCTAAAACTACTGTAAATAATTAAAGTAGCTTTAGTTATTTAAAGCTACTTTGATAACTTTAAATTTTCAAAGAAATGAAGTCAATGCTTCAGATGTCAGAAAAGTTTTCTGTAAAATTCTAGCTTTTGTTAAATCTGTAAGAAGACCTGGCGGCCCGGTGTCTGTGCCCTGGCGTGGAGTAAGGGGTTGCCAGTGAACAGAGAGCATTTGGATGGGGCATGTGTCTTTTCATGTGCCACACTCCCCCTACCGAATTGTCCCCTGGTTCTCAGGCCAAAGGTCAGGGGTTGTTAATTATTGGACGTACACTGTTTTCTTTTGCAAAACAGAAAGCAGTGTCTCCAAATGCCTATGTTTATTTAAAATGGAAAAAAAGAAAGCAGATGGACAATTTGTTTTTTTTCAGGGTAAAGGTAAAGTAATACATATTGAGCAAGAACTAATTGCCAGTCATTGGGCTAACAGCTTTACAGGCAAGACTAGCCACTTCCCATTTTACAGATAAAGAAGCAGAATGGGTCTCTGGAAACTCCTCAAGCTCTTAGGGGAAGCTTGGTCAGTGGGCACTCAGACTCCAGCTCTTTCCACTGAATCTCAAGTTTCCTTGACCTTGATTTCCTTCCTGGATGTCTGGATTTCATGATATGGGTGTACTAAGTACCCACCCCACGACCCCACCAATACATTTGGATATGGGTTTTGAGATGAGGGGAAGGAGAAGGAAGGTAATGCACTAGAATGTGGGACTTTACCAGAAAAAAGTAAAGCCCACTTCCCAGGACCCGTGTATCTGCCTTAGGAATTAAACCCACCCGTTCCAGCATAAAGGGGCTATAACTATTTGAAGCGGGGAGGCACACACTGCTGTTGAATGTGATGGGTGGGCCAATCTTATATCAGGGGCCTCAGGATAATAGAAAGCCACAACCCAGAAGGTCATGGGCAAGTCCATTTTCATAGCCTTCTTCCAGTACAGAGCTCTGAACTACCAACAGACGAGAGTTTCGAGCAGCTAGAGTCTGGTGCATGGTCTGTGGGCAGCTTCCTACCTAAATGCCTTCTGGCTTAACTGCCTTCGCATATTACTGCTGTCCAGGGGCTTGTAGCTTTATGATTCAGAATCTGGCTCAGGGTGCCTGGGTTCAAATCCCTGCTCTGCACTTACCAGCCACTTGAACCTTGTGCCTGCATTTTGCTTAGTCACTTCCACTGATAGGAGATTAAATGAAGTAATGAACATGCATGAGGCATTTAGCACCAGAGTGGCACACGGTAAACGCTTTATACACATTAGCTCTGCTAAGAGGCCTACCCTTTTCGAGATGAGTCTGCACACTTTCTGCAGAAGCCACTGCTTTTCTACCCCTACTTGCCCACTGGCTTCTTTGGCCAGCGTATTGAAACCACCGCGTAAACAGGGGCGTCCGTGTGCAGGGGTAGTGCTTTGGGGTTCACCACCCTTGTGAGCCTTTCTAATGGTCATGAATTTTCAGATGCTAATTTGCTTGCTTTAAGCCTCACCTGGACTTAAACAGGGGCATCCGTGTGCAGGACTAGTGGTTTGGGGTTCACCAGCCTTCTCAGCCTTCCTGTTGGTCATGAATTTTCCGATGCTAATTTGCTTGCATCAGGCCCCACCTGGATGGACCAGGATGCAGGGTGTGGCCACACTGCGCATTCCAACTCTGTCCACTAGATGGCGGTCGGATTTCATCAAGGGGTACCAGACCCAGGCCTGGAAAAAAGGTGTGGCCTCCACCCAGACCCTGGGACCAGGTGGACGCCTCCTGGGGTGCTTCTTAGCAACTGCAGCTTATCACTGACTGCCAGAAATGAGACCTCAGGATGGATCCTTCAAGTGGAGGAAAGGAAAGGAGAGATAGAAATGCAGATGGGGTGGGAAGTGGGGTAAAAATGGCAGCAATGGGCATGGCTCAGGGAACCCAAGGTCTCCATCTAGCCTCCGTTTCCTGTCTGCAGCCTAGAGGCACAGGGATGTGGATTGATGGGGACCCGAGGCAGCCCATCTCCTGCCAGGAGACAGGCCCTGTCACCTCTGCCTGGGTTTCACATCCGCCCGTCCCCTGTGCTGGTCCAGGCTCTGGTCACTCTCTGTCAAATTGTCTCTGCTGATTTTATTGCCTTCTCTCCAGTTTCTCTGCCCACCTCTGCCTTGCAGCCTGTCTTCCCTGAGCCTTTCTGTTCCTCCATCCATCACTGTCAGAGCCCTCCAAGACCACCTGCTTTTCCCTGGCCCTCCCTGTTCACTGCACTCTGTGCTTCCTCAGGCGCACCCCATCCCGTACCTTCGCTTCTGCAGTTTCTTATCCCTCACTTCTGCATATTCAAATCTTATTCTCCACCCCAACCCAGAAGTGATTGCTTCCTCCTCTGAACCCTCACTGCATCGCTTCTATGGTGCTGCGCCCTTTCATTTATTCCTTCATTCTAATATTTGCTGAACACCTACTATGTGTGGCAAGATGTCAGGGATACGATGGTGAATGAAGTCAACATCTCAGCTCTCCTTGAGCTTCTGTTCCAGCTGGCAAGATGGGCCTAAAAGTAAACAGTGTAAGGAAAACAATCACAGTCTGCCACGAGGGCGGTTTAGGGAACCCATGGGTGCTGTGGTAGTGTGTTGTGGGGTGCCAGCTGGGGAGCCTTATCTGAGCAAGGTGGTGTTTCAGCCAAGCCTCAAGACTGAGAAAGAGCCAGGTTGGCAAGGGGCTAGTGGGGTGGGAGTGGGCTGCCCTGGCAGAGGGGATGGCATACATAGGACCCTAAGGTGGGAAGAGACTGGGCTGGTGGAGAAGCTCAGAGAAGGCTTGTATTAGTCCGTTTTCATGCCTCTGATAAAGACACACCTGAAACTGGGTAACTTCTAAAGAAAAAGAGGTTTAATGAACTCACAGTTCCACGTGGCTGGGAAGGCCTCACAATCAAGGCAAAAGGCACATCTTAAATGGCAGCAGATGAGAGAGAGCCAAGCGATAGAGGAAACTCCTTATAAAACCATCAGATTTCATGAGACTTATTCACTACCATGAGAACAGTATGGGGAACCGCCCCCATGATTCAATTATTTTCTACCGGGTCCCTCCCACAACAGGTGGGAATTATGGGAGCTATAATTCACGAGATTTGGGTGGAGACACAGCCAAACCATATCAAGGCTGAAGGCAGCATCTGAGCTGAGAGGGGTGCCAGAGGGCCAGGTAGGGAAGCTATTGAAGGGAAGTAATGAAGACTCAAGCTTTTTAAAGAGCATTTTTTTTTTCCTTCGCTGATCTGTATATAGTGTCCTGAGCGGAAGGAGAGGAAAGGAAACCATAGTCCAGAAAGAGATGCTGGTAGCTGGGGTGTGGATGCAGAGAAGTGGGTGAATTTGGGCATTCTGGAGACCAGCTGAGCAGGCCTTCTCCACCATACAGGGAGAGGGTGCACTGTCGAGGTAAACTCCAGTGGCTTGGGGTGGGGTGGGGTGGAGGATGGCTGCCTCCAGAGCACAGTGAGGGAGGGGTTCTGAGGCCATGTGCAGTCTGGGAGGTAAAGTGTGATGTGTTTGACAGCTCTCAGGCAGCACAGCACCGGAGGGGCAGTGTGAGATGGGCAGTTGGATCTGATATTCGATGAATGGCCTCCCAACTCCTCGACGGCAGGAACTGTGCTTGATTCACTGTTGTGTCTCTAAAAAAGCATTTCCTGGGATAGGGGGAAGTGACCTCTCTGACAAGCACGGGGATTTGATACTGTTGGAGAAATGGATGCCAATGGGTCTGGATGGGCTTCTCTTGCCGCGTACTTGGAAGCACCTAGGGATGCCTCCAGTGGCTGCAGAGTGAGGGTGAGGGCGGCTCATTGCTTTTCTCCTCCGTTCTCCATTGCTGTGCCTAGGGGACTCCAAGCCAACTTGGTCCTCCCGCATGTTGCTTAGGCAGTGAGCTCAGGATCCCCCTCACTCCCCTTTAGGGTCCACTGGTTACACTGTGGCCTTTGAAAAGTGGAATGCTCCTGATTTCAAGTCATGTAGGATAGAGGCCGACTTCCTCTCAGAAGGGGAAAGCGGTGCCTCCCGTTCTGCCTAGAAACACCTCTTTCATGCCCAAATCACCATATTGGAACTTCACTCCTAACAGAGACTGTGCCAGCTGCACCTAAAAAGACCACCATATTATCCCTTATTATTCATTTACAGTGTAAATTTCACACGTTGGTAGACAGATTGGCAAAGCAAACTGGGGGAGAGTGGGAGGGAGAATGTGTGGCTTCATGTCTGAGGTCTGTGGGAAGAGGGGGGAATGTTGAGCAGGGACGAGGGGAGGGACGCTGGGGCTGGAAGGAAGTGTCCTGCTCTGCACAGTCGTCCCCTGGGCTGGCGCCTGCCTGGGAACTTGAATCCTTCCTCAGTAGAGGAGCCGGGGGCTCCAGGTGGAGCAAGGTGAGGCCACCTGCCATTTCATCCAGTAGAGGGCACCAGCACCCTGCAATCCAGCCTGGAGTTTTGGGACCTGGCTGGAAAGACCGCTGAGAATGGAAGAGGTTTTGGGGCATCTCAGGACTTCAAGCACCATGTACCTGGAATCTCCTGCCTTGCATCCCCTGAGCTCCTGCTCCCCTCTGCTGCTCCAATAGGGCTGCATTTCCTTGGGTATTTCCCAACCCAACTCTGGCCCCACGTTTGCCAGCATGAGTCCTGGGTTGTGGGACTTCCAGCTAGACCTGGGAACTTCAGGCAGCTGTGATGAGCACCAGAGGGACCCCTGAGCTGGTATGTGCAGCTGGGTCTGCCTGCTCAGGAGCCTCCAGTTCCTATGGCCTCCTCCCTGGAGGGAGAGTTTGCTGGGGAAAGAGAGCTTGTCTTTGCATATTTCATTTATTCCCTATTTCCTTAGGTCCTCACTGGATTGTGCACTGAGTCGTTACTCCCCAAATCGACTGCACCTGTGTGCGTGCTGGGCACTGGGCCTGGCAGCTGCTATGCAGAGTGGGAGTAGAGCCCCGGGAACAGTGAGTGGGTGAGAAGGCTCAGCTGGTGTGCAAAATGGGATCAGAGCAGGGCTGGGAGGCTGGAGATGCTGAGTGTGGAGGAAGGAGAGGAAGAGGAAGGAGAGGGTAGTGAGCTGGTCTTGGAAGCTTGGGGAAGGATTCAGACAGGCACAGAAGAGCCACGTTAAACAAGGGCTGGCAGCCACCTGGGCTGCCAGTGTTCTAGAACTAGGAAACCAACCCAGGAAGCTGGCTCTGTTCCTGGCCCTCAAAGCCCTTTCCTCTAGGCTGTTCTGGGCCAGGGAAGGGAGGGGAAATGTTTTCCTTATTCCACTCTGGCCTTTAGCTGTGGTATCGCCTGCCAAGCTCTCTGGAGGATCCAGGGGGACTGGCCATCAAATCCCCCCAACATCTGTGCCCTTCTGTCCAGACACTGTTCAGCTGCAGCCTCAGGCTGGGCCTTTCTTCTGTGCCCTGGGCCGAGGACCCAGAGCTGCTGGGACCTGTGTGCCCCTCAAGATCCATGAAGGTCTCCACAGCTGCAGGTGCAGGTGTCATATTCTGCATAGGTTGCAGTTCGTGTGATTGTCACCGCCAGCATCTCTGAATATTGCTCACCTGGGTATGGAGCTGCCCAAAGTTCTTATGTGGGTTTTCAGCCATGCTGACATGGGTTATAGACATGCTGGACTATTGGTAAAATCACACTGGCAGGCTGTGTTTTCTTCTCCCAGCCGGTAAAGCTGCAATTCTGGCAGCCAGAGGACGTTGCTTACTTGGTGGTTTCCAGCAGCCAATTCCCCTGTCTGAAAAGGGTCCCTCATTGGGTTCGTTTGTTATGGGCTTATCTAAAATGTTAACCTATTTGTTCTTAAATGTCATCGGTGGATGATTTTTATCACAATGAGAGCCTCATTGATGAAAGTTGTTGAGAGCCCGGGGACTTCGTGCAAAGTCTTTGTGGACCACAAGGGAATCTAGCAGAGAGGGGAAGTGGGCGGGTTGGATATGGCATCACCTTTCAAACTGAGGCCATGGGAGCTGCTTCAGGCTGGGCATTTGGGCAGTTCGCTTCAGTACAGGCCACACCCCTAAGCAATGTTGTGTTACAAAGACAGGTTCACCTGAAACTGGGAGGCAATGGGCAACGGTCAGATTTCCATCCATTCCCTATCACAGCACGACCATCAGGAAGTGTGACTTGAGAGGCTCAGAGAGGTTGAGATTCTTGCTCAGGGCCACACAGCGAAGCAGAGGCAGAGGAATGCTGAGAAGGCAGATTTCTGCATCGTATCTTTGGGAGTTCTTTCAGCAAAGTGGGACCCTGAAAAGCCAGAGATGCAAAGTTTATTCATTTGGTTGGTCAAATAGAACTTACTGAGTGCTTACGGCATGCTAGGTGCCAAGGACAGCTCAGTCTAATGGGGGATGCCCCTGCAGAGTGTCAGGATGATCCTGGGGAGACGCCCACTTCAGCCGAGTCAGGTTTCAAGCAGGCTTCTTGGAGGAAGCAAAAAAATACCTGCGCCCTGTTGGCGGATAATCCATTAATCTGATGCTCCTTTGAGACTGTCCCGAGAGAAACAAGAGAGTAAACACTAATAAACAAATAGCAGAAATAATGAACAGGGATGGAGTTCTTGCTAGACACTACTCCCTGCAAGGCAGGAGTCCCTACCCCTGGGGACACCGAGGCTCAGGGAAGCCAGGAATTGTTGGGAGGGCCCCAGCTGGTCAGTGGTGGAGCTGGGAGTCCGTTGGGTAGAATTTTGTTTTTGTTTTTTTTTGTTTTGTTTTGTTTTTAATTTCTGTTCATCACGGAAAATTCCAAACATGTACACAAGTGGAGAGAACAACAAAGTACCATGATCCCAACATCCATCTTCAACTTAGGGCCAATTTCATTCTATCCATACCCTCTCCACTACCCCACCACTGGATTATTTCATAGTAAATCTCTGACATCATCTCATTTCATCCATAAGTATTTCAGCAGGCAGCTCTAAAGGATAATGACTCCTTAAAAAAAACACACAATCATAATCCCATTATCACACCTAAACCCATCAACAGTAATTCCAGTCAGTGTTCAATCATCAATTGCCTCATTTTTTTTTTTTTTTTTTTACCAGATGGTTTGTTCAACTCAGGATCCAAATAAAATCCACACATTGCATGCAGTTTCATTTGAGCTGTAGTTTCTCTCCCTCTTTCTTTCGTTACAATGTAATTGTTTACACAATCTGGTCATCTTTTCTATGGTTTCTATACCTCACATTTGCTGTTTGTATCCCTGGGGCCCTGTTTAGCATGTTCCTCTGTCCCCTGTATTTCCTATAACCTAGAACTTGAATCAGGAGGCTTGAGCTGATTTAGGTTTGAGTTTTTGTAGTGCCAGTGTCTTGAAGCACAGATCACAGGCAGCCTGCTGAGCTCTGAGTGTGTGTGTGTGTGTGCGCGCACGTGTGCCAGTGTGCCTGTGTGTGTGCACACATGTGTATGTGCCTTTAGGCTTTTCTCCCTGGGCCACTTCTCAGAAACCACTGCTTTCCACTCTCTGGTGGTCACAGGCTCCTCTTAAGGTTACAAAACTGTTTCAAGGCTGCTTGTCAAAGAGCAGGCAAGGAGCAAAGAGCAAGTGTTTCTCCTTGTCAAAGCTTCAAAGAAGCATTCAGCATGGACAGAATTTCTTTTAATGTCTGCACTTCAATTTCCTGCTGCTGCCTCCTTTTGTTGCCCATATTTTGACTGTGGGGTCTTTCCTGTCAGGATCCTTAACAGGTCTGAGGATTCAGCATTCTCCTCCCTCTCCCTTCTGTTGTTCAGCCCCTATTCATGAATAACTTAGCACATATCAGCTCTGCTCCAGTGAAGTTAGACATAAACTTGGGCTTCTACCTCGAAGGTCCTGTGGTCTGAGGGGGGCAGGCTGCCATGGAAATGGCAACAACCACAGTTCACCCACCTGCCAGCCAGCGATTCCTAGGGGTGCTCTGAAAACAGAGGAAGGAGATCTGGGGGAGGACCTGGGAGGACAAGTCAGCTTCTGCCTCTCTGGCTGTGTGGAAGCCCCTGTCCGAGTCAGAGACTGAGCCTGGAGGTGTTGCCTGCAAAGTGGAGAAAGAGGCCATGTGCCCCACTACTCAGATACCTGCTTTGGCACCGGAGATGTTTGCCCTGAGCCATCCATCACCGTGCAGGTACTTAGTGAGCACCTCGTCTGTGCTGGGGGAAGAAGGGGCTTGTCTCATGCTCTCAAAGTATGTATGGTGTCCAGGCAACTGGGTGGCGATCTTTACCCCTCTCCTTTACCCTTCACATCCATCTGGGGCCTATCATGTCCCCTCGACCTCCAAAACAGATTTCAAGTCTATCCCTTCTCTCCACCTCCCCCAGCCCAGCCTGGCCCCCATCATCCCCCAAGTGCCCTGGCTCACTCCTGCTTCCTCTCTTCCTCACTCGAATCCATTCCTCACTGTCCAACCAGAACTCTGTTTTTGAAACATTAATCTCATTATACCCACCCTGCCTAAAATCTCATAGTAGGTTGAATAGGGATTTCCCGCCCCTACAAGTTCATGTCTTCCCAGAACATCAGACTGGGACCTTATTTGGAAGTAAGAGTCCTTGCAGTTGTAAGTAAGTTGAAGTTATCCTGCATGAAGGTGGGCTTTAAATCCAATGACGGATGTTCTTATAAGATGAGGAGACGACACACAATGACAGGCAGAGATTGGAGTGATGTATTAGTCCAGTTGCATGACTGTCAAGGTACACCTGAAACTGAGGAATTGATAGAGAAAAGAGGTTTAATTGGCTCACTGTTCTGCAGGGGGGACAGGAACTTGAGTGCTGGCATCTGCTCCTGGTGAGGGGCCTCAGGAAGCTTCCAGTCATGGCGGAAGGTGAAGGGGGAGTAGGCAGGTCACCTTGTGAGAGTGGGAGCAAAAGAGAGAGAGAGGGGAACAAGAGAGAGAGAGAGAGCAAGAGAGAGAGAGAGAGAGCAAGAGAGAGAGACAGAGAGCAAGAGAGACAGACAGAGAGAGTGGGAGCAAGAGAGAGAGAGAGAGAGAAAATTGGGGAGGTCCCAGACTGTCTTAAACAACCAAACCCAAACCCTGCGTGAACTCACTGAGCAAGAACTCACTCCTCACCAAGGGGACGTTACTAAACCATTCATCCTCCTGATCCAATCACTTCCCACCAGGCCCCACCTCCACCATTAGGAATCACATTTCAGCATGCGATTTGGAGTAGACAGACCTCCAAACCATATCGTGCTGCTATAAGCCAAAGAATGCCAGGGACTGTGGGCAGCTGCTGAAAGTTAGGAAGAGGCATGAGGGAATTTTTTCCTGGATTTCCCTGGAGCTTTCAGAGAAAGCTCTGCCAACACCTTGATTTCAGACTGTCACCCTCCGGGACTGTGGGAGAATACATTTCTGTTGTTTTCAGCACTCAGTTTGTGCTACTTCGTATGGCAGCCCTAGGAATCTAATAAAACCCTTCATAAATGGCATTCCACATTGAAACATTGTACCTAGAATGAAATCCCAAACCATTCACACGGCCTGCCAGGCCTGGCATGTGCCGGTCCTTCTCCCCTGCTGCCTGTGCCTGTGCCCTGTCCACCCCTCACGTTTCATCTGTCCTCCTCCTAATCACTCGACATGCCAGTTCCCCAGAGAGACCTTTCCTGGCCTTTCCTTCTCTGACCCTGCTCTAATCAAAACCAGGTCCGCCTATGCTTCTCTGTCACATCCATCTGGTTTTAACTTCCTCATGGCACTTACTCCAAGTAGTAATTTTGAATAAATTGTGAGGCACGTTTCCTCACCAGATTGTGGTCTCTTTGTGGGCACACCTATCTGTCTTGTCTGTCCTGTATACCCAGCCCTTAATTACACATCTGGCACATAGTAGGTGTTTAATAAATGACTGCTGAATAAATATACCCAATATACACATAAACGAAAATGCCTCATGGGAAGAGGCTGTAGAGAGGGTCAAATGCGAGGTTGGCAGAGAAGAGGAGGGAGATCAGAAATGACTCAGGCAGGCCGGGCGCGGTGGCTCAAGCCTGTAATCCCAGCACTTTGGGAGGCCGAGACGGGCGGATCACAAGGTCAGGAGATCGAGACCATCCTGGCTAACACAGTGAAACCCATGTGGGCACCTGTAGTCCCAGCTACTCGGGAGGCTGAGGCGGGAGAATGGCGTAAACCCGGGAGGCGGAGCTTGCAGTGAGCTGAGATCCGGCTACTGCACTCCAGCCTGGGCGGCAGAGCCAGACTCTGTCTCAAAAAAAAAAAAAAAAAAAAAAAAAAAAAAAAAAAAAAAAAAAAAACTCAGGCCATGTCTCCAGGGGTCAGACGTATCATATTGATGAGGGAGGGCCGTGGCTATCATTGTAAACTTGGAAGCACTGGATGCTCATCACTGTGTGCCGGACGACTCTGCCGGTGGACAGAAGTGGCTCTGCTTGCCGGCGAGGAGGCCCTGAGTTTGAGCAGGAAAGGTTGTTCAGCTCCCTGTGCTGTGATTTACGGCTCCCAGACAGAGGGCAGGTGGTCACAATTTACAAGGGCCACAGACCCTTTGGGCCACAACTGTGGTGAATGACGTCACCCAACAAAGGGAATTTACTGCACAGGCATGATGCCAGGTGTCAGGGTGAGTGAGAAAGGCCTGCCGAGCGTCTGCTCCAACTCCAAGTTCACAGATAGTCCACCGAGGCCTTCGGGGGCACGTGACTTGCCAGAGCCCACCCTGGGTGTCCCCCTGTGGCATCGCAGGCCTGGATCCATGTCTCCTTGTGCTGTTCCTGCTTCCCTCGAGCCTTTCCTTTCAGAAAAACAGCAAAAAGCAAGCCAAGAACCTCACCTTCCGCTCTCTGGGAGGCTGGCACTTACATCAGTCCGTCTGGCTCAGCTTTTCCTTAAAGCTCACAGAGCTGACTGCGCGGCTTTATGGAAAACGTAAACTGTAAAAAACTTTCTAGCTTCTTCAACACCTTTGCCAGTGCCGGACAGGTCACTGCTTTTTCTGCAGCCCCCGCTTCTGTTCTTGCTGCCGTCATGAATCTTTGGTGTCTGGGAGCCTGAGACGAGAACTCGGGGGTGGGAAGGTGTAGCAGCGTGGACAGACAGCAGGTGTGTGACCTCATTCACCTGTCCGACTCCATCCAAGTGAGGCCTTACAAGGAGGCTTTGTGCTGGGCACACAGTGGTGCCCAATTAAGACTGACTGACACAATGAACAGCCATGGATGGTTTGAGTGACGGGGTCCAGCCCCCTCTTTCTGTGACCTGCTCCATCCTCTAAGGCATCGGAATCTTCCTCACTCAGCAATGATGCATCCCCAGCTCTGCCCACCTGTTCAGCCAGGAAATCTGGAGATGGCCCAGGAATGTCCCCTTCACAAGCCGCAGTCTTGATTCCTACCACATCTCAAAGGCCCCACTTCTGACCAGCATCCCTGCTGCCACCGCAGCCCTGCTACCCACCCAGTTGCTGCATGAAGCCCATGACTGGCCCTGGCAGCCGTCCTTGTCTCCCAGGTAGTCTATATGTTACAAAGCAGCTTCAAGGAGGTGAGATTTTTAAGATGAAAGTCACTCAAGTTCTGCTGATTCCTTACGTGAAACTGTCCATAGCTTTCTCTTGCACTTGGAAGAAAATTCCAATTTGCAGGGCCCATGAACCATGCCCACTACCTGCCACCCCCTCCCTTGCCAGCCCCTGACCTCTGTTCTGCCACCAGATGCCCCACTCTGCTAAGCTCGTCCCTACCAGGGGCTCTCTGTCCCCACGGCTGCACTTCCTTATCCTTCAAGTCTCAACTTACACGTCACCTCCTCGGGGGACATCCTCTGTGACCATCCATGTAACATAGGTCTCTGCCCCCATTTCACCCCACAAACATTATACTGTAGCTCAGGGGTCTGTAAACTACAGGGCCAAATCTGACCACAACCTGAGTTTGTAAATAAAGTTGATTGGGACACGACCATGCCCATTCCCCTAGCTGTGGGCTTGGGTGCTCTTAGGTTACATTGGCAGAGCTGAGTAGTTGCAACAGAGACCGCATGGCACACGAAGCCTAAAATCTTTACGATCTGGCCCTCTGTAGAAAAGTTTGCCAACCCGTTCTAGCTCAGCCTCTCATTGGCTTTCTTCAGTGCCATCTTTCACATGTAATTATTATATATATTTTCATGTTTTTTCCCTTAGTTTTTTGCCAATCTTTCCATAAAAATGTGAATTTTCTGAGGGTAGGACCTTATATGACATTCTTAAGCGTATCTCCAGTCTCCAGTTGTTGACAAAAATAAAATTTATAATATTGTCCAATACTTTCCTAGGACTAATAGAGTAACTACTGGTCAGATTGGTTGGTATCTTTGGTTCATCTCTGCTTGGCTTATTGGTTCCAAACACACACACACACACATGCTAGAGCAGATGAGTGTTGACCCTGTATTTATTTACATTGGTGGTCCTCGACCTTTTTGGCACTGGGGATCAGTTTCGTGGAGGACAATTTTTCTATGGACGGGAGTTGGGTGGGGATAGTTTCAGGATGAAACTGTTCCACCTCAGATGATCAGGCATTAGTTAGACTCATAGGAAGTGTGCAGCCTAGATCCCTCTCATTCACAGTTCACAGTAGGGTTTGTGCTCCTATGAGAATCTAATGCCCCACTGATCTGACAGGAGGCAGAGCTCGGGAGGTAATGCCTGCCCGCCCACTGCTCACCTCCTGATATGCGGCCCGGTTCCTAACAGGCTATGGACTGATACTGGTCTGCGGCCAGTACATTACTTCTTGCTCATGCAGTCACACCTGGGCACAGGCTCCTCTTTTATTTATCTCTCAACCATATTGGCTTCTTGGATAACTTTTGGAGCATGAATGAATTGGCTACAAATGATTTTTTAAAAAATGGATAAAAGCACTTTGGGAGGCTGAGGTGGGCGGATCATGAGGTGAAGAGATCGAGACCATCCTGGCCAACATGGTGAAATCCCATCTCTACTAAAATACAAAAAATTAGCCAGGTGTGGTGGTGCACACCTGTAGTCTCAGCTACTCAGGAGGCTGAGGCAGGGGAATCGCTTGAACCTGGGAGGCGGAGGTTGCAGTGAGCCGAGATCGCACCACTGCACTCCAGCCTGGAGACAGAGCGAGACTCTTTTCCCCCCGCCCCCCCTCCAAAAAAAAGAAAACGATAAAACTTTTCCCTTAACAGAGTGAACAGGGTGGAGGACAGACCACAGGCTGGTTTCTGGAGGAAGGAACCTTGAGCTGGGCATCGGTTCTAGTCTTGATGCCATGACCTTGTGAAGGGTGACCTCAATTTCTTTGGAAGTAAGTGGACTATAAATGATAACTGAGAGAGCAGACCCCCTCTGAGCTTAGCATCTTCATCCTGCAACATGGTTTCCAAGGAGTATAGACTTACTGCTTCCCAGTTTCCTGAGGCTCTCCTTGAAGTTGGATTTCCCGTGTGAGGTCAGGTGATTCTCACTCACAGCTGAACCCACCAAACAAAATTATCTCCCATAGTTCATATTCCTGAGGCTAATTTCCTATTCAAATTTTCCCACAAGCATTTGCTCTGTGTCTTTGGGCAGGACGCCTCACGTCTCTGAGCCCCAGCCTCTTAACCTGTGGCAGGATCATATTTTTAAAATGTGATCTGATTGTTGTTATTATCGCTATTTCTTTTTCCCTCATAGAACTCTTCCTTCCATTCCCGTCTTCCTACCCCTTCTTCCTACCTTCCCGTCTTCCTACCCCTCTCTGTGATGGCAGAAAGGGGATGAAAAAGGAACATTCTTGCTGGCCTCAGAGTTTCAGTAGCCCAGATCTTCAGGCAGACAAGGAGCACTCCTGTCTGCAAAAAATTATTTTGAAGGACATGAAATGCATGAGAGGAAGACCCTCCTCCCATCCCTATCGCTGACCAGAAAAGGATTTTCAGGGCTGCAGGCAGGAATGTGAGTTGGAGGGGGGCAGGGAAGGTATCGGCATGGAGAGACCCCAGAGGGGCTTGGCTTCCTGTCCCCAAGGCTGAGCTCTGGGCAAGTAGCAACGTCACCAGGTGTATCTGTGGGAGCTGAGGGCGGAGCAGGCTGTCTGTTTTCCAGGGAGGCAAAGGACCTCAGAGAAGAAACGGCTTCCTCCCGGGTCATGACAAAGCATGCCCTGAACAGCTTCGTGTATCCACCACCTGACATGGAAAAGGCACAGCAGATGATTCCACACGGGCCATGAGGCCAAAAGGGCCCTCACAGGCAGGACTAGGGGTGGCTTGGCAGTGACCTGCATGGGCCTAGGCCATCACAGCCCAGATGGTCCCTTCTCCCTGCCCCCATCAATCCTGGGCATAGAATTGACCTTCTTGAGCCTTCTGGGCAACTTCAGGGGAAAGGGCGGGTGGATCTGAATTGGCTGATGTAAATTCCACCACCCTGATCAGACAAGAAAGAGTATTGTCACTCTGGGTTGACGTTTGTATGTGATACAGGGCAGAACATGTGTGAGGTTGGCTTTGAAAACCGATCAAAGGGGGTATGGGCTTTTGAACTGATGAGAGATTGTTTAGAATAAAACTGCACAGGTGTAGAAGGAGTAAAAAGGAAGGAGAGAGAGAGAGAGAGAGAGAGAAAGAGAAAGAAAGACAGAGAGAGAGAGAGAGAAAGAAAGAGAGAGAGGAGAGATATTGTGAAATCAATCCTCCAGCTGATGGGCAGCAGATGGGAAAAGGTTGATCTACACATCAGGTCTGGTTTACAAGGCTGATGGCAACCATAAGACGCCACCTGCAGCTGACTTCTCAGAAAATCTGGCACCAGAACACGGGGCTTGGAGTAATCCATCTCGGGAACCATTGAGCCATGAACCTGTTAAACGGTATCTGCTGGAGCTCAGCTCATGCCCAGCTGCAAGTGGTGGTGGAATCTCTGCCACTCAAAGGCCAGATGGTGCAAATAGTGGTGGTGAACCTGGGGTCCCAGTGCAGGGAACACACACTGAAGCAGATGCCTGGGCTCACAGCTCCTGGGCCAGCTGAACTCAAGTTGTTGGCACTCCCTGAGCAGTTGAGAGGGGCATCTGTTTATTCTGTGTGTTCCATTTCCTTCCTTCCATGACCACCTTCCTCTGGCTGACACCTGCCCTTCTGCTCCAATGGAGCCTGGTGCTTCTGCTGACCTCCACCTGCCAGGATCAGGCTGGTCCTGATTAGGAATTGAGGCTGTTGCAATGGGAAGAGGTAGACAGAGTAGCATGGTGGAGGGGAGAGCTCTGTGCCCAGATGGACTTGGGCCCCAATCCTGGATCCACCCCTATCTGTGGGACTACAGGCAAGTAACTTAAATCTCTTTAAGCCTTAGTTTCCTCCTCTGTCAAAAGAGAGTACCTACCTCACAGAAAGATTTTTAAGGATTAAATAGTATAATGTGAACAGCATATTTAGTGCAGTACCTGGCACCTAGTATCCAGTGCCTACTCAATGAGGTCACTTCAAGACCATAACCATGGGGATCTTGCATAATAACCATTGTAGTAACAACTCGTGGAGCACTGGCACATGGCAGAGGGGATCCAGAGCCCAGTGCTCAACCATCCAGGGAGGTGGGGGCATAATTTTCCCAGACCTCGGCGATCTTGTCTTTTCAGCCTGTTTTCCCCACCCATCCTGAAATGGGCTTTCTTTTCCTCCTTCCAGCTGCATGCAATGGTGGATGCTGACTCTACCCAGGCAGAATTGTATTAGAGATTTCCATTTCCTGAAACCCTGCCCGTTGGAGATAGCCTGTTTCCAATTACTGTACCTACCCGTAATTAGATGAGAACAAACTGAAAAAATGGCTTTCATGGGAGCCACCGGCACTGCTGGATTGGCTTTGAAGCTTAACCTCGTTATTAATAATAAACATTTTGGCGATGGACTTTTGACCACGCACTCATCCAGCATCTTTTCCTCATGAACGCTCTGCTTGAGAGGCTGTGTGTGGTCTAAATGTTGGAGGTCAGCTCCTTGATTACGCTTGAAAAATCAGCTCCTCTCTCTGCCTGTTTCCTTATCTGTAAAATGAGAGGGTTAGACCCTATGGCCTCTGAGGCTCCTTTTGCTGCTTTATTGAACTTGAATGCTTGTAGGAAAAAATTAAACCACTAAGGTCTAGAGTAAGCAGCTCAGAGAGGCAATGGCCAATCAACGCCCTTTAGTTTATGAAATTACTTCTCTGGGAATGGACCTTTAGTGAGTGGTGATGCTCTGTGACCCTCTCAGAGGGAGCATGTTGAGAAATGACTCCCTGGATTGACAGAATTTTCCTAAGAATATTTTTTCATTTCAAGGCTATCCTGGTTTGGATTTGATCATGTCCGTCTAGGTAGTCCTTGACTTTGGCTTCTCATCAGGGTTTCTGGGGAGCTTTTCAAAATTTTCATGCCCAGGCTACACCTTAGAACAATTACAACAATTTCTGGGAGTAGGGTGGGCCTCCATGCTTTGTGAAAATTGCCCATGTGATTTCAGTGTGCGGATGAGGGGGAGAACCATAGCGCTAGAACTGTACATTTCAAACTTTTGTGAGCCCGTAAATGACTGGGGATCTTGTGAAAATGCAGATTCTGATTTGAGAGGGCTGCAGTGGGGCCTGAGACTCGGAATGTCTAACGAGCTTCCAGCGGATGCTGCCACTGGTTTCCAGATCACACCGTGTGGCAATAGTTGGAAGGCTCAGCCATGTGACTCTGCTGTCAGAAACTACAAGTCCATGAGAATGCAGGCTGCAGACGTCCCTCTGGGAAACTTCTCTGCCCACCCTCATCAGCAGAATGAGACTGAGAAGTGCAGTGCCCTAGTCAGGTGCCCCACCTGAGAATTTGGCCCCTCTTCAAAGGGAGAGTCTTAAAGTACTTATTCAACATTTCTTTAGTGGGAGTGGCATCGGTTTTGGCAAGGATTTTTTTAAATTGTGACTTGAACATCCTGTCTCCAATATACCCATGTCAGCAGCAGCCCTCGTGCCAGATGACATCTCAGTCCCATGGCAGACTAGGAAGGGCCTTTGGCCTTAGCTAAGGCCACTGAGTGCTTCCACTGAGGACCTTGACTTGAGAAAGTAGAGCCTCAAAGGTGCAATGACAGAGTTGATGCAGGCAGCGGTGAGTGTCTCTAGGCACAGGGGTAGTGGTGACAATAGTGACCCAAATCCAGCAGTGGCATTTGCTCTTTGCCAGGCCCTGCCTATGGATGGACCTGGGCTGGGATTCTGGGCATCCAGTCTTGATTAGTTTCAGGTGTTTCATTGATTTTGCAAGCTATTCAATATTCTTCAGTAAATGTTTCTTCATAAAGAGTCTTGCTTTCTGTTGTGTGGAATCAAGAATCCCAATGGGGACATATCAGTCAGACAATTGAGTTGTTAATAGATTAAATGAGATAATCCATATAGAAAGCTTAGAGTTCTACCCAACTTGTAGGAAACAACCAATCAATGTTAGCTAGGTTAATGATGGGGGAGAAGGAGGAGGAAGAGGAGAAGAAACAAGGGGAAGAGGAAGAAGAGGGCATGGGGGAGAGGAGGAGGAGGAGATGTCAAGTAGGAAGCTGCGAGGGGCAATAATGAGGGGGCTTGCTTTCAATAGAGTGATCCTGAAGGCCCCTCTAAGGACTGGCCATCAAAGTTGAGACCTGAAAACAGGAAAGGAGCTTCATGTGAAGAGCACATTAAACAGAGGGAAAGGCATGTGCACCTGTGCATGAGGAGGTCATGAAACCGGCATGTTCCAGGAGTTGCTGGGAGGTCAGTGGGTTGGGGTCATGGTGATGGAGGGGGCTGGGCAGGAGATGTGGCAGAGGGTAGGCAGGAGCCAGATCTCCATGGGTTTCCAGACTGGGGTGAGGACTCAGCCTTTCACATTGAACACTAAGAGCATTGGCAAAGCATTGCCAACCCTGGTCCTTCCTCCCAGTGGTGGGTTCTCTCTGGTTGATATCTGTTGTTGTGGGGGTTCCTCCAGCAACAGGGAGGCGACTCCGCCACCTCCATCAACCAGCTCCATTTTTGCAGAGCACTCATGTGGAGTAAAATGTGCCTTCTTCTCCTTAAGGGGAACAAATTACAGTCTAAAGCTTCCTTTCCTCAGGGATGATGACAGTCTAATCCTGGCTGTAGCCGTAGCTTTGCAAGGAACGTCGTCTCTGTTGAAGGAATTTGGGGCATCAGTGCGGAGGAGTGGAGGGCACAGGATGAGGGAATCCCTCTTGATTGAGGTTAACAGCCTGTTAGTATCTCCTTACCTTGCCCTTGGGTGGGGAGCTCTGGGACTCACTTGAAGTCCAGACCTGGGTCAGGAAGGCAGAGAGTGGTGAATAGAAATAAAGGGTAGTCCTCACGCGCACACACCCAACCCAGATAACAGCTGATCCAACTTTACTTCATGTGGCTTTGTCCATATGTTTATGGGACACATATGGCATTCTCATGTATTCCATAAACATATGGACAAAGCCGCATGAAAAACGCTGCCTTCCTGTCTTCCCAGATTTAAAATCCCATGAGGGCAGAGGCTGATTCCTATTCCTGGCAAGCGATATGGGTTGCTTTTAAGATGCCATTCTAAAAGTACCTTGGGCAGATAGGCCTGGGCGGGGGGGAGAAAAGCACACGTCCGTCTCTTTCTGTGTGCTGTCTTTACCTGGATAGTGTGTGTGTGTGTGTGTGAATGTTTGCATGTGTGTCGTGTGTGTGCATATATAGTGTCTTTGCAGGTCTCTGTATGTACAAATGTGTTTGTGTGCGTGTGTGTGTGTGTGTAACATAAGTTCTTTTTGCCTGGATGGTAGTCTTGATGAGTAAAAGAAATATAAAAGATATCTGCTCTTGGCTGGGTGCGGTGACTCACACCTGTAATCCCAGCACTTTGGGAGGCTGAGGCGGACTGATCGCCTGAGGTCAGGAGTTTGAGACCAGCCTGGCCAACATGGTGAAACCCCATCTCTACTAAAAATACAAAAACTAGCCGGATGTGGTGGCATGCGCCTGTAATCCCAGCTACCCAGGAGGCTGAGGCAGGAAAATTGCTGGAACTTGGGAGGCAGAGGCTGCAGTGAGCCAAGATTGTGCCACTGCACTCCAGCCTGGGTGACAGAGTAAGAAAAGAAAAAAAAGTATCTGCCCTTTTATGTAACAACCCAAAGTTAATAACAGTTTTGCTTTTTCTTCTCAAAATGAAGGATGGAAAAATACAGCCAATGATATTTTCCTGGTTGCTCATAGCTGACAGCCCTGCCAGCTGCAGTCCCCTCAGGCCTGTGAACTGTGCAGGAGCCACAGATGCTTTCTGACGGTGGGGGAAGGGGTCACTGGCTCATTCACTGGCTGGGGGCTTGGAGCCTAAAATCTCCCCTCTTGCCACTTCCCTTTCAGCCCCCAGTGATGGAAGAATGTGCCTTGGTCTCATCTGTCCAGCTCTCAGATCCCTCACCTTCCTACCACCTTAGACACAGCTTCCCCCTGCCGACTTCTCTTTTGATATGATTTTGATTAAGATAGGAAAAAAGAAAAAGGAAACAGTAGTAACTGATGCTGAAATTTTACCAAGCATGGATTTTTTTTTTTTCTTTCCTGAGCAATGTCAGTTTCCTCCACTGCAAACAGAAGGTGTTGGACTGGGTGATCTCACAGATCTCTTCCAGCTTTTAAATCAATTACAGTGCCTCTCCTCCCCACCCCCAAATTCATTTGTGCACATTTCTGGAACTCGGTGAAGAGATGTGTCAGCACCTAAAGCAGCTTCCGGTGTTAATCCTCTGCGATCTCAAAAGTCGGTCAGGGCAACAGCAAGATGGTCTGGGGAGGTCCCATGAAGGCTACTTCCCAAAGCGCAGTTCAAGTTCTCAGGCTTCTAGGTGAGACCTGCAGGAATCCTATTAAACCCTGGTCCTCCTGAGAATCAACAGGGAGCCCCGGAGAGTCTAACTTAGTTGGTTGGGGGCTTCTGTTCCAAAATGTGCATCCCTAGCCATACCCCAAACTAATTCAGATGCAGGTAGTCCAAGAACCAAACTTCAAAAGATGTAACCATAGACCAGGGTTACTCAGCACCGGTACCGTTGACACTGGAGCCGGACAATCAGTTGTTGGGCAGTTGTCCTGTGCATCGTAGGATTTGTAGCAGCAGCCCTGGCCTCCATCCACAATATGTAATAGCAACTCCCCTTTCCCTAATTGGTACAGTTAAAAATGTCTCCAGACACTGTCAGTTGTTCCCTGGGGGGCAAATTGCCCTTGGTTAAGAACCTCTACCATAGGCAGTACTTCCCCTTGGGACCTGCTATTGGACATTTTGATTGACACAACACAGGTTGCTAGAAGTGAGGGGGTTCCTGTCACTGCTGAGGGAAGAATACCTCCCACTGAAGGCAAGCTGTGCTGGAAGCAGCCAACCCGTGTATGGAGGGTGTCTTTTGATCCTGGTGACTACCTGTTGGAGGGAGGTGGGGGTTCTTCGGAGAATCCCTTTGGTAGGACCCATTATAGCACTACCAAACTTTCCTGCTGGTGGGCAGCGAGGCCACCAGCTTTCTCCAACCCCAAGCTCCTTTGGACATAATGAGCTGCTTTGTCACGGCGGAAGGTAATTGTCCCAATCCTGAGTGTTTACCAAGCACTTGCTTTACACCCAGCACTATGCTGAGTGCTTCGCATACATTATCATTTTTGATCTTCCCAGCGACTATATAATATGGCTTCTATTATTATCCCTATTAAAGCCATGAGAACAGTGAGTGAAATAATGTTTCCAAATGGCTGACCTGGAATTTAGACTTGGACAATCTGACTCCAGAGACCACATTGTAAATTGCCGTGCCATATACATATGCATGTCTCTTCCCATTTCCTGAAAAATATAACTCAGTCTTGCCCAAACACCAGGGAAATATAATTTTAGGTTGAAAACGCATTATAATAAAATTGAAGGGATGCTTTTTGCACTAAATTTCCCTTATCAGGAGCACATTGGCCTGGGCAGCTTTCCGCTCCCTGGGGAGCAGCATGGGAATGAAGTCCCACCCAGGGTAAATGACAAGGCACCTCATTCTGTCCATGCTTCTGCCTGTTTGAGAAGTTTTGGAGTGTCAGGCAGTGACGAGTAGCAGCGGGGGAGGTGGAGAGGAGGCGACTTGCAAGAGGACAGTGAGTGGGGTTTAGGACATCTGCATACATCTGCCATCCCCAGTGGGAGGTTTTAGGCAAAGTTCTTTAGCTGTGAATTTTTACAAATATCACCAGAAAACCCCTGTGAGGTGACAGGAACTTTGGCTTGGATTGGTGCCATGGAGGGTCCCACGGTGCTTGGCTTTACTCCCTGAAGATTAGCAAGCAGGGAAAAATGAAGGCATCATTTAGGATGGTTATTGCTTCTGCTAATGAGCATATCGAAATAGTGGTTAAAAACTCCTGAATTCATATGTGGACTGGAAATAGAAAAAACCAAGGAGGCATTGGGCATCAGTGAACTGGGGGTGCCTTGTAAGGGAGCTGCTAAAATGATGGATGCGTTGGGTTTATTTTCCTGTGGCTGAAGATGCAGGTTGTGTTGGAACAGGAAGACGAGCTGAGCAGGTCCCGGGTGGGGCCATGGGGCAGGTTACAAAGTCCTGCGAGAGTGAGAGGAAGGAGGCCTTCGGGCAAGGCAGTGACAGAGATAGTTGGCATGTTTAGTGGAATGTGGACATGGTTTGCCTTGTCAGTACATAAGGAGAGTATTGTCAAAGCACAAATGGCTGTGTTAAATAGCACCCCTGGTGCCAAAGGGGGTTCAGGTGAATAGGATAGAGATGGTAGAAAATAATAATAATAAAAAAATCCAAATTGTGTCAATTGGGAATTGTGTTTGCAAGTGATAGAACCCCAACTTAAACTGATTTAAACAATACACAAACCAAAACCGTGTGTGTGTGTGTATGTGTGTGTGTGTGTGTGTGTGTGTGTGTGTGTGAGTGGGGTAGGGGATCATTTGTGAATGTAATGAAAAATCCCAGAGGTGATGGTTTTTAGGCACGGGTGTCTGCAGACACTCAAATGATGTCAAAGGCCTTTGTTTTTCTGGCATCACTTTTAGCACCACCGTGTCTGTGGGCCACACCTGGGGGCAGATTTCCTTTCCACGATGATTCCCAGGCACTTTCTCCAAGTCTAGCAGAAAGTGAGGCCGGGCGCGGTGGCTCAAGCCTGTAATCCCAGCACTTTGGGAGGCTGAGACGGGCGGATCACGAGGTCAGGAGATCGAGACCATCCTGGCTAATACAATGAAACCCCGTCTCTACTAAAAATACAAAAAAATCAGCCGGGCGAGGTGGCGGGCGCCTGTAGTCCCAGCTACTCGGGAGGCTGAGGCAGGAGAATGGCGTAAACCCGGGAGGCGGAGCTTGCAGTGAGCCGAGATAGCGCCACTGCACTCCAGCCTGGGCGACAGAGCGAGACTCCGTCTCAAAAAAAAAAAAAAAAAAAAAAAAAAAAAAAAAAGAAAGTGAAGGCTTCTCTTTCTTACTAATCCAAGCTGAAATCCCTGATTTAAGTCTCATTGGCCAGTCATGGGTTCTGTACTTCCCCCAGTTTGGGGATTACATCAGGCCCAACCTACATGGCCTGAGAGTAAGATGGATGCACCTCATTCAGAGTGGGAGAAACCTCCTGGTCTCATGGTGGGTTTAGATGGGCAGCCTGATCTTTGTCTCTCCATGTTGAACAATGACCTATCGACAAGAGCTTACTGATTACGTGGTAGTCACACAAGGTATTCCAGCCCCCACGTTTCCTTTTTGTTCTGGAATAAGCTAGGGCTGGCAATTTGATTTTCAGTAATAGTTACTTCCTAGCCGGTGATTTTTTATTTTTTAAAAAGTAAACTCTGGAGTTGGGTTTACTGATAAGTATCATATAATAAGTTATAAAGATGGGCAAAAAACATCACTTTTTTTGCCCGTTGTTAAACACATAAGTTTCTTAAAGGGAGGCCAGGTCTCAGCGTCTCTTCTAACGGTTCCATCACTCAACCCAGTGGCTCCTATGAGTTCCTCTAACAGCAACCAAGTTACACAAACCTCAGGAACAGGTGCTCCTCCATCCTTCGCGCTGTGCTTCCTTTCCTGAGCGTAAGACAGGTGAGGGGCTGTGGCTCACAGATGTTTTTCCGCATTCCCTGCAGATAGGACAGGTGAGGGGCTGTGGGCACACAAACACTTCATTGACTTAATGGTGGCCGTGGCCACATCTGTGCCGACAACTGGTTTGCAGTGGCAGAAATTCCAGATTGAATAAGCTCATTACAGCCTCCCCGATTTTGGTTTTAGAACCTTAGATTAACTTTCTTGTGATCCGATCCTTGGTCCACTGTGCAAGCTCCTCTCAAACTCCAACCCCGATCTTCCCCTGAGGCAATTCAGCAGGACCACCTGTTGCTCTGCCCTAGATTCCTACATATCTTATTGGGTTATGACTTTTTGTTCATAAAGTCATTGACATGAGGATATGACTGGGGCAGCTGGGGGTGGGGCTTGCTCATGGAGTCTTGGACAAACCCTCCCTGCTTAGTGGAGCTCTGATGGGACTCTTGACTCCCTTCTCTCTGCAGGCCCAAGAACACAAATACATTCCATCGACAGCTTATCTTGACTGCATCTTCCAGTGTCTTCCCTGAAACTACTGTTGGCACTTTCAAGTTCTATTGCTATTACAGGGACCTTATGGATCTCATGGCTTTATTTTCTGAAGTTCTTGGAAGTGCTAATTTTCATTTCAATGCAGGGGAAAAAAGATCTAAATCATATCCCAGAACTTAGGCATCAAAAAGCCATAGGCATCATTAGCCATCAGGGAAATGCAAACAAAAATCATCTCAGTGACATACCCCTTCCTACCCACTAGGATGGCTGTCATCAAAAAGGTGGGTTTAGATGAGTTTTATAATCTTAGACTAACTTCTTATGATCCAGTCCTAACAAGTGTCGATGAGGGTGCAGAGAAAGTGGAGCCCTCATACACTGCTGGGAGGAATTCATGGTGTAGTAATTTGGAAAATAGTCTTGCAGTTCCTCAAAAGGTTAAATAGCAGTAATCTAAACAGCATGGTACTGGCATAAAAACAAACACACAGACCAATGGAACAGAATAGAAAGCCCAAAAATAAAACCATGCAGCTACAGTTAATTAATCCTCAGCAGGGGTGCCAAGAACACACAATGGGGAAAGGATAGTCTCTTCAGTCAATGGTGCTGGGAAAACTAGATACCGGATATCCACAGGCAAAGAATAAAATGGACCCCTATCTCATACTATATTCAACTACCTTGAAACAATTAAGAACTTTGTTGTTGTTGTTTTTTGAGACAGAATCTCACTCTGTCACCCAGGCTGGAGTGCAGAGGCATGATCATCTCAGCTCACTGCAACCTCCGTCTCCCAGGTTCAAGTGATTCTCCTGCCTCAGCCTCCCAAGTAGCTGGGGTTACAGGCATGTGTCACCATGCCTGGCTAAGTTTTGTATTTTTACTGGAGACAGGTTTCACCATACTGGCCAGGCTGGTCACAAACTCTTGACCTCAGGTGATCCACTCACCTCGGCCTCCCAAAGTGCTGGGATTACAGGCATGGGCCACCACACCAGGCCTAAAGACTTTTAAATATAAGGAAGACCTGAAACCATAAAACTGCTAGAAGAGAACCTAGGGGAGAAACTTCTTGACATTGGTCTGGGCATTGGTCTGGGCAATATTTTGAATATGACACCAGAAGCATAGGCAACAAAAGCAAAAATAGAGAAGTGAGATTATATCAAGCTAAAAAGCTCCTGCACAGCAAAGGAAGCAATCAACAGAGTGAAAAGGCATTTACAGATTGAGAGAAAATATTTGTAAACCATACATATAAGAGGTTAACATCTGTACCAACCAAACAAAAAAGTTTAAACATAGTTACCATCCCACTCCTAGGTATATATCCAAGAGAAATGAAGACATGTCCACACACGCACGTGAACACAACTGTTCATAGCAACATTATTCATAACAGCCAAAAAGTGGAAACAACCCAAATGTCCATCAATTATGAATGACAAACAGAATGCCATCTATTCATGCCATACAATTATTTAGCAACGAAAAAGAATGAAGTACTGCTACATGCTACAACATGAATGAACCTTAAAGACATTAGGCTAAATGAAAGAAGCTCCCCTCGAAAGACCACATATCGTATGATTCCATTTCCATGAAATAGCCAGAAGAGGCAATCCCACAAACGCAGAAAGTAGCCATTTCTGATGTCTGGGGAGAAAGGGTTATGGGGGGGGCCTCCTTGATGTATGGGGTTGCTTTATGGGGTGATAAAAATGTTCTGAAATTAGATAATGATGATGGTTGCACAACTCAGTGAATACACTAAAAACCATAAATTTGTACAATTTAAATAGGTGAATTGTATGGTATGTAAATTATATCTCAAAATGGACACGTGTGTTTACGTGGAGAGAGAGCTGTCGGCTGAATCTCAGGCTGGGGTGTTCAATCTGCAGAATTATCTGTGGTATAGAAATTAGCTGAAGAAAACATTCAGTGCTGAAGTAACTTCACAAATAACAGTAGTAGAAAGTCCCTTTCCTCTCTAAGCATATCACTCTAATCGTGTATTAGGTCTCAGGTTCTTTACACTAATTCATGAAAATGCTTGTTATTGAGCAGAAAGATTTAATATTCATAACTTCAAGGACAAAGATGCACATCTTAGCTTTGACTGTTGTTTCATGAGACTGTGTTTGCTGCCGGAAATGGGCAGTGTCTTTTAATTATGAAGCAGTGGGAATGCATCTCACAGCTCAAAATGGAAGGGGGCAAGTGAGACCCTGAAAGGAAGTACAAATTCCATTTTGCTTAAGAATCGCAAATGTCGTTTATAAGAGCAATTTTGAATCTCAGGTCTTGCCTCGTGTGATGACTTATGGGAGCTCCCTTCTCCCTGAGCGGTCTTTGGCTTTAGTGTGAGGACCAGACCTGGAGGGGTATTTCAAAGGGTGCTCAGGGAGACCAGAAGGAGGCTCTTTTAAACAGTCAGAATTAATGTCCTTAGCCAACCAGAAGGATGACATCTGGGCCATAGCGGGCTGTAGGCAACTCCGTGTTAGGGACTGGACCTAGCCAACTTGACCTCCTCAGGACCCAGCGTAGTGGCTGACACACAGTAGGCATTTAATATTATTTTCTGAATGTTACATGTCAGCTAGGATGAAGTGGGTAGACACAGACCCTTGCAGAAATAGGGAAATGTTCATTAAATGATCACCTACAGATGCAATTATAAACTACGAAATACCTTAAAGGAAAAACCATGCAGGGGCATATGGAATTATTGATGACGGAACGGCCACGTAAAACCCCTGTTACCTTTACCTCTGGCATACTTTAGGTCCTCCTCTCTTTAGGCGGAAGAGAGATTAAGTCACCCCAGCCGTCACGGGGGTGCAGATGATCAGGACTAATTTGCTAAATGGAAAACTGCTTCTCCCAGTCGGCCTCTTTGTGGAAGAGGCAAAAGGCAAGCACTAGGGCCTCCTTTGGGACTGTTTTGCAGGCGAAGCATTGTCACCTTGTGTCACCCGTTAGAGGCAATGCGTCAGGGAAACAGGAGAGCAATAGGTCCCCACCGAGGAGGGCTCTCTGTGCTGCCCTCATGTGGTGAAGCTGGGAACATGCTCCTTCCTTTACCTCTGGAGTTTCAAAATGTTCGTCAGGTGGTCCATGCACATGAGTCCACACCCGCCCATAGGGAACCAGGGTGTCTTTTTCCATTGCTTCTTTTACTGTTTTTGATAGGTTCTGTTGTAAGGAGCTCTGATTCCACATCTGCTAGCCTATAGGATATGCCTCCACTTAGACACTCCATAGGAATCAGGTATTTAACACATTCAACAGTGAGCTCGCCATCTCCCCGCAGTCCCATCAAGCTGCGTCTCTTTCTACACTCTTTGACCTGGGAAATGGCATCATTCAGTCTTCTAGGCTAGAAATCATGGTACCTTCCCTGCGACCTCCCTCTCCCTCTCTTCCCAGGGTTAATCAATCACAACCCTGTTCGCCATTCATCTATATTCATTGAATCCTTTCGTTTCCATCCCCCGTGCTGCGAAGAGACTGATTTTACCCCATATTAATGCAACTATTTCCTGCCTGGTTTTCTTGTCTTGCATTTGGTGTCCCTTGAATCCATCTTCCACCCTGTCACCAGATCATTCCAAAATGCTAATATGACCACATGAACGCATCCACTTCAAACTCTTTGGTGGCCTGGCCCTGCAGACAGCTTCAGTGTGTTGCTCACAGCTCCTCCAACCCTGGCCCAGAAGCTTCCCTGGAGGACTGGGATTGCATGCCTCGTCTCGCCGGACTTCCTTCTTCTGGGCTGTTCACCCCATGTGCACCACTCATCTTTAGACTTGGCTCAAGAATCACCTCCCCCTTGAAGCCTTTCCTGCTTTCTTCTCCCAGGCCCTATCCAAGATGACACTCACCACTTCCCTGTTGTGGGATTCTATTGCAGCATAATCAAAAATAAAACGGGGTTTAGAGGTGGATGATCCCAGTCTACCCCTTGGCGTCACCACCGTTGCTCTGTATGACCCATGTGGGCTACTGAACTTCTCTAGGCCTCAGTTTCTCTCTCTTTGAAAGGTGAAGGTTACAGTGCCTTGCTCATAGGGTTCACCTCAGGATTAAATGAAATAATCCATGTAAAGTGCTTGGTGTGTGGGAAACCCTAAGCAAATGTTTACTCTGATTTGAACCCCAGAGATAGTCTGAGCAAGCTTCCACCCTAGGAAGGTAACACCTTGGTGTGTCCTTATTTCTGTTTGCACATCTACAGCTGGATTAAGCCTGAGGAAGACAGGTTGATCTTTGTTTCCTCAGTTCCTAGAATAGTGCTCGGCAAATACTAGACTCTTAATCATTTCACAGCTTCCTACTGTGTCTCCATGAATCTCAGGAAACAATTAAGCTACAGCCCATTGATGGTATAATTAAGAGTAGATCTTCAAAGCAGTGATCTGGGCATCATTATAAAGGAAGATGAAAGCACAGTGAGTCCTGTCTACCCTGAATTCCCAGTTCCTCGGGATGATATGCTGGAAGAAATCTTGTTTTTTCTAACTTAGAGAAAAACATCTCAAATAATAAAACTATAAAATTTAAAAAGTCAAACCTTTTAAAAATTAAATTGATTGTTCAGAAGTATATATAGAGTGCACAGGCTGTTGTTTTATTGAAAGGTTGTTATTTAATTTGCTGTTGGTTAGGGTAATCCTTCTTGTTCAATGGACAAACTTATCTAAATATAATGGAGATTGGCCTGTTGGGTTGAAAATGGGCTCCCTTCCAGGAATGTTGTCAGTTACCTGTTTCATTTAGCTGCAAATAAAATATAAACAAAATGACCATCTCTTCATTTTTGGATGGAGCTGTAAATTTAAAAAAAAAATAAAATACTTCATTGTCTGGAAACTATAGCATATACCTTCTGTAAATGTCATCTACATCTGTCTTCAAGTTTGGAGGAATATGTGTTAAAGGTAAAGTATGCAAATGCACATCTTGCAGAAAGCCTTAATTAAATGGAATTTTCCTGATTAATGCTTCAACTCATATTTCGTCATAGAAATCCAAAATGGCTTCTGTAGCACTCACTGTTAATTGACTGATAGACTGGTTAAAAAAAAAAAAAAAGAAGAAGCAAACCTTATGAAATACTTATTTTTTCCTTTTTTTGAGACAGGGTCTCACTCTGTCACCCAGACTGAAGTGCAGCGGCTCAATCTTGGCTCACTGCAACCTCCACCTCCCAGGCTCAAGCGATTCTCCTGCGTTAGCCTCCCTAGTAGCTGGGATTACAGGCATGCGCCACTACCTCCTGGCTAATTTTTGTATTTTTAGTAGAGATGGGGATTTCACCATGATGGCTAGGCTGGTCTCGAACTCCTGACTTCAAATGGTCCACCCAACTCGGCTTCTCAAAGTGCTGGGATTACAGGCGTGAGCCACCACACCTGGCCACAATCCTTATGAAATATTGACTATGCTTTTCCTTTGCCTGGATAAAATTTAGTATTTAGCTTATGTATCATAACTTGTAACCTAGTAGTGATTTGACCCTGTCTAACTCTGAGGAGTGTGTCATTTGAATGACATTTATTGCACTGGAGGTGTTTGGCTTATGTGTAAGTATAGATCAATGAATTACTAAAGGCTGTTTGAGTTGACAAATAATTGGAATTAAGAAAAAAAATCAGGATCTCTTTGGGTCAAAATATCCCCAATTTCTTAGTACTTCCATTGTCTGTGTTTTTGCCCTGTTTCCTTAATTTTAGATATCTTGTGTTGTAGAGTCATAGAATGCAAGCTCAGCAGAGAACTATGAGTTTATCCCCAAATGGAAGTTTCTGGAAAGATTCATAGTCTACTTTGGTCTTTTATGTTCAAAGTTAGAGGTACTTGGGCCCAAATGACTACTTTTGACCCAAGAAGCCAAATGCTTTTTTCTTCCCTTTCTTTGCCTCTTCCCACCTACCTTGTGTAAAAAACACCAAAGGAAGTACAGGTCGTCTCTCAGTCAGTGTTGCCAATGAGCATTGACTAAGCCGCAGTTATGAATCCTACTGAGATGTGCTGTATTTCTTAGGTGTCTTTAATGAGCAGTGTTTTGTTGTGTGTGGTGAACTGAAGCAAATAAATCATCTGCTGATATAAAGCTGATGACATGCAGCTAGTTTTGTTTTATTGAGTTATCCACACTGTTTGGCATAATAAGTTGTGCTGAAATACTTCCCACTTGTGTGCCTGCCTTTAATAGTTTAAAATCTGGGTATTTTTTAAATTGTTGTTGGTGCTTAGTATAGGTTTTATTATGATGTGCAATTATCTCTGTGTCATGTTCATTTTGGTTTAATTGCCTATTCTGTATCCTAATGGGGTAAATGAGCAGAAGACAGTGTCCGTTTGCTTGAGAATACTACATTAAGGTATCTCACATTACTTTATAAACTATTTGTAATTCTAGGCAACATTGAAACTACAAACTTCAGAGATAAATTCCATTTCTATTCCCCTTGAAACTACTTAAAAACCTAACGTCTCTTCACATAACCAGAGAGAGATGCCAATTGCTGTTTGGTTCAAGTTTTTCTTTTTCCCATTTTTACCATTGCTTTGCTGTATTATTTAATTCTGATTTCTGCCTCAGCATTTCCATCTTCTAAATGCAGTAGATCCTTGGCATAGGCAGATTTTCAAATTCATGGGGTTGACTATTTTCTAGAGGCCTGGACATTATTTGTAGTTTTGCAAAAACAAGAAGTAGAATTGTACATAGTACAGGCTGCTATGCTTGAGAGAGGTCCTGTCTAATGAACGTGGCTGACTGATTCAACCCTTAGCGTAGAATGACTTCTCCATCAATAGAAGCTTCTGGCTGCATCTGGGTAACTACTGTCTTAATCTTTACTCTTCTTCAGCTATGTTTTATGGACTAAATTATAGATTATAGAAATATATGTGAATTTGGGGTTTAAGACGGTTAAGGACAACCTTTTAAAAATTACTGATGCTTGGATAACACCCCTAGATATTCTGATTTATTTGAAGGGGGGCCTGAACATGTGTATGTTTAAACAGCTCCCCAGTCAATTCCCATGTACAATCAGGGGTGAGAGTCAGTGGACTAGGAGATACCTAAATCATTCATAACTCTCCAGCTCCAGTTTAAAACACTTTGAATGATTTCCCATTGCTATTAAGATAAAGACCAACCTCTTTATTGTCTTCTAAACCAAAGCCTCTTCTGGTGCCACTTTCATTTTCCTTGTATGCATCTCAGCCTCTTGTATGTATTATACTCCTTTCTGCGACTGTTGTATGTGCTGATTCCTTTTGTTTGGAAAGGTCTGTTTCCCTAGAGAACTTCTATGCATCCCTCAGAACTTTGCCCAGTCATGGCTTCCTTAAGGAAGCCTCTCCTGACCCCTTGACTAGGTGAAATCTCACCATTAATCACTCTTCCACTTCCTTATAGTGCTTACAGTTGCCACTTCACCCTGAGTTGGGTGATTCTTTGCCTTGTGCCCATCTCTCCAACAATTCTGTGAGTTCCACGAGGGTAGGGACCATGCCTTCGTTGCTTCGAAGCCCTCTTCCCAGTATGATGCTCGCATATAGTTGGTATTTAAGGCAACCATTGAGTAAATAAATAAAAGGTTTGCCATATTCCAAATCTGTCATGGTGACTACTCCACCATCAAAATAGAAGAGGATTTTCATTGAGTTAGACCTAAATCAAGTTTATGAATTGCTAATTGAACACTGCAAAATAGTATTCTAAGCTAGGGTTTCTCAACTTTGGCACTATTGACATTTTTGGGGTTTGATGATTCTTTGTTGTGAGAGTGGGCTGCCCTGTGTATTGGGGGATGTTGAGCAGCATCCTTGACTTCTACTTATTATGTACCAGTCAAACCCCCTTCCCCAGTTGTAGCAGAAATGTCTCCAGGCATTGCCAAGTGTCCTTTGGAGTCAAAAGTGACCTTGATTATTGTAAGCAACCTAAGGAGAGAGACCCAGATGGGAAGTTATTATGAGTATCTTTAATGGCTTGCACCTTGGTGGTCAGATTCTGTTACAGGTAGTTAGGTGTGAGTGGGGCAGGAGAGGGCTCTTACCCCCACGCACCAGAAATGTCGGGTGATGGTTTGGCAATTATCACATTACTTCTCTAAAAGTAATAAACTGGCAGCTGGAGCCAGGCAGAGGCCATGAATGGATGGTCCACACCTGTTAACATTAAAGTGTTAATTAAAAGCAGCCCCAGGGAGAAGAAACTTCCTGGGTGTGTTAGTCCGTTTTCGTGCTGCTGATAAACACATACACAAGACTAGGAAGAAAAGGAGGTTTAATGGGACTTACAGTTCCACATGGCTGGGGAGGCCTCAGAATCATGGCGGGAGGTGAAAGGCACTTCTTCCATGGTGGCAGCAAGAGAAAATGAGGAAGAAGCAAAAGTGGAAACCCTCGATAAACCCATTAGATCTTGTGAGACTTGTTCACTATCATGGGAATAGCATGGAAAGACTGGCTCCCATGATTCGATTACCTCCCCCGGGTCCCTCCCACAAAACGTGGGAATTCTGGGAGATACAATTCAAGTTGATATTTGGGTGGGGACACAGCCAAACCATATCACTGGGCATACACATTGAGAGATGAAATTGGCAAAGTGTGATCTTCTGGGTACACTCCACTGGAAAAAGGAAGAAAGCCTCAGATGGGCGTGGATACAACTTCCTAAACACACTGTGCCTGCTCACTTCCCAAAGGCAAGGAGGGCACTGCACATGCAGAAGCCCACCCTAAAGGAAGAATGATGGAAAAGAGGCAAGTCTATAAAAGTCCTAAGATCATGGTTAAACAGGCCACTTGACCTTTTTTCTCTTTAATCTTCAGGTGCCTACTTGGGTCTCTTCTTTCCTTTCTTTCCTGTTCTAAAGCCTTTTTAATAAACTTCCACTCTTGTCCTGGAACTTGCCTTGGTCTCTTTTTCTGCTCTATGCCCCTCAGTCTAATTCTTTCTTCTGAGGAGGCTAGGACTAAACTTGCTGCAGACATGTACGAATTTGCCACCAGTAACTCGGGGTAACTCGGATCTCTTCCACCGCTAACAATTCCCCTGAAGTTGTCCTGACCTGCTGGGAAACAAGAAGCTTAATAATTGTTCATCATAGACTAATTCTTAAAAAAGAAGAAAAAAATTTGAATATGTTGAGTTCTCTCTGAAGGGCTTTTCTCTATAAGGTTAGTGGCTATTGAAAATGATTTGATTTCATGGGCCACCGAAGTCCTCAGAATGAAATCTGCAGGCAGTAGTAGGTGCATGATAAGAGTGTTTTCCCATGACCCCCAGAGCCCTCCCAAGTCTGTTTGTTTTTGGTAATGTCTGGTTCCTCAAAGATTTTCTGCTTACTCATTACCAAACTTGGCCAATCATCAAAATGATAAGAATGGCCTTTTAAAAGCAGAGATGCCCATCCCTCTCCTGTGGAGATTCTGATGGGACAGGATGGGAATCTGAAATTGTAAGGGGCTCATTCAGTAATACTGATGGTTCTCTAGGTTTGGGAGACACTGACCTGAGCCATGGGCACTACCCACAGACCAATAGTCAGACCTTGAGCTGTTAACTCAATTAGCATAGGTAAGAAATTATGTGTTGAGCTCTATGCTAGTCAGGGTTTGGTATGTGTGTTGGTGGGTGGAAAGTGAGAGAGAGTTCCTCAAGGCTGTGGGATGGGCCAGTACTCTGTATGAGGTTTATTGATTATTGAGTGTGGGGAAGAAATGAGTGGTCGGTTTATGGAACTAAAAACAGGTGGCCTGCTTGATGTAGGAAAGAACTGAAGAGAATATTTACACTGGGGATAGTGCCTGCAGCACCAGAGAACTCCAGTCCTTTTTTTTATCAATTCCTTTGAATTCTTTTGGCTACTGTATTAGTCTGTTTTCATGTACCATATCAGCTACCAAGAGGGATTCTCATTCTAAATATCCCTCTTGCTATCCCTCTCTGTCAATGAAATACTTCCAATATTGTCTTAACGTTTTTATGTGGGGAAAATAGAAGGAAGGGGTGAGAAAGGTAAGTGAGGTATGTTGCTACAGGCAAAATTTTCCTCTACTTTGAAAATTTTGCAAAGTCTAGGAAACACTCACCAAATAGCATTTCACTGGCATTTGGACCACTCAGGGCAGGTGGGTACAGGGGTGCACAGGTGTTCTGGGGGTGCTCCACTTTGCTCAGGGACTTCAATATGTCCCAAAGAGGGGAGAGAAGGGGGTAGGGTGAGAGCTTATGTTCTTGGTGAACTTTTGGGTTTATGCAGTGAAGATATTTTCACATATTCCAAGTAGCACTTACATACTGTGTAGCAAGTTCAATTTGTAAGAATCTATTTAAAAGATGTCACCACACGTGTCAGAAAAAATATTCTCACAAGGAAGGAGTTAGTCATGTTTCATATTGCAGGCAATTTGGAAGAATGGGATTTGGATTACAGGACATGAGTGCAATACAAATGTAATTGTTTGGAGGTAATTTGAAAAAAAATGAAGTATGCTTGTACTGGGAGTTCAAGGACATCAAACAGTCTTTATAAGATGGAGTTTTGGGTGAAAGCTCTCTTGGAAATTACAGTCTGAGTTCTGAGCTGTCAGTCCAGGGACTGGGTCCTTCATTCTGGCTGAACTCTCAACTCTGTAAAGGGAAAGTAGCTATTCTAAAAATTCTTCAACATTCAAAGATTTCTTCTTGAAGTTTTATGTAAATTGGCACTTCACTTCTTAGCCTTTGATTGTAGCACAAAACATAATCCTGTGAACTTTGTTTATGATATTGTCAGTGCTTGAGATTTCAGCAAGGACAATATTTAGTTGGATGGGGATATGGTTTGGCTGTGTCCCCACCCAAATCTCATCTTAAATTCCCACGTGTTGTGGGAGGGACCTGGTGAGAGGTAATTGAATCATGGGGGCAGGTCTTTCCCATGCTGTTCTTGTGATGGTGAATAAGTTTCATGAGATCTAATAGTTTTAAAAAAGAGAGTTCTCGTGCACAAGCTCTCTTCTCTTGTCTGCCGCCATGTGAGATGTGCCTTTCATCTTCCACCATGATTTTGGGGCTCTCTGGCCACATGGAACTGTAAGTCCATTAAACATCTTTCTTTTTTAAATTGCCCAGGCTTGTGTATGTCTTTATCAGCAGTGTGAAAATGGACTAATACAATAAATTGGTACCAGTAGAATGGGGTGCTGCTGAAAATATACCCAAAAATATGGAAGTGACTTTGGAACTGGGTAATAGGCAGAGATTGGAATAGTTTGGAGGGCTCTGAACAAGACAGGAAAATGTGACAACGTTTGGAACTTCCTGGAGACTTATTGAATGGCTTTGATAAAAATGTTGATAGTGATATGTACAATAAAGTCCAGGCTGAGGTGGTCTGAGATGGAGATGAGGAACTTGTTGGGAACTGGAGCAAAGGTGACTCTTGTTATGTTTTAGTAAAGAGACTGGTGGCATTTTGCCCCTGCCCTAGAGATTTGTGGAACTTTGAACTTGAGAGATATGATTTAGAGTACCTGGCAGAAGAAATTTCTAAGCAGTAAAGCATTCAAGAGGTGACTTGGGTGCTGTTAAAAGCATTCAGGTTTAAAAGGGAAACAGAGCATAAAAGTTTGGAAAACTTGCAGTCTGATAATGCGATAGAAAAGAAAATCCCATTTTCTGAGTATAAATTCAAGTCAACTGCAGAAGTTTGCAAAAGTAAAGAGGAGCTGAATGTTAATCACCAAGACAATGGGGAAAATGTCTCCAGGGCATGTCAAAGATGTTTGTGACAGCCCCTCCCTACACAGGCCCAGAGGTTTAGGAGGAAAAGATGGCTGGGCCCAGGATCCCTCTGCTGTGTGCAGTCTAGGGATTTGTTGCTGTGTCCCAGCAGCTCCAGCTTTGACTAAAAGGGGCCAAGGTACAGCTCAGGCTGTTCCTTCAGAGGGTGGAAGCCCCAAGCCTTGGCAGCTTCCACATGGGGTTGAGCCTGCGGGTACGCAGAAGACAAGAGTTGAGGTTTGGGAACCTCTGTCTAGATTTCAGAGGATGTATAGAAATGCCTGGGTGCCCAGGCAGAAGTTTGCTGCAGGGGTGGAGCCCTCATGGAGAGCCTCTGCTAGGGCAATGTGGAAGGGAAATGTGGGGTGGGAGCCCCCACAGAGTCCCTACTGGGGTACTACCTTGTGGAGCTGTGAGAAGAGGGCCACTGTCCTCCAGTTCCCAGAATGGTAGATCCACTGACAGCTTGCACTGTGTGCCTATAAAAGCTGCAGAGACTCAATGCCAGCCCATAAAAGGAGCCAGGAGGGAGACTGTACCCTGCAAAGCCACAGGGGCAGAGCTGCCCAAGGCCATGGAAACCCACCTCTTGCATCAATGTGACCTGGATGTGAGACATGGAGTCAAAGGAGATCATTTTGGAGCTTTAAGATTTGACTGCCTTGCTGGCTTTTGGACTTGCATGTGACCTGTAGCCCCTTCGTTTTGGCCAATTTTTCCCATTTGGAAAGGTGTATTTACCAAATGCCTGTATTCCCATTGTACCTAGGAAGTAACAAACTTGCTTTTAATTTTACAGGCTCATAGGCAGAAGGAACTTGCCTTGTCTCAGATGAGATGTTGGACTGTGGACTTTTGAGTTAATGCTGAAATGATTTAAGACTTTGGGGGACTGTTGGGAAGGCATGATTGGTTTTGAAATGTGAGAACATGAGATTTGGGAGGGGCCAGGGGTGGGATGATATGATTTAGCTGTGTCCCCACTTGTGTTCCATTCTCATCTTGAATTCCCATGTATTGTGGAAGGGACACAGTGGGAGGTAATTGAATCATGGGGACAGGTCTTTCCAATGCTCTTCTTGTGATAGTGAATAAGATCTGATGGCTTTAAAAAGGGGAGTTTCCGTGCACAAGTTCTCTTCATTTTTCTTGTCTGCCACCATGTGAAACATGCCTTTCACCTTCCACCATGATTGTGGGGCCTCCCCAGTCAAGTGGAACTGTAAGTCCATTAAACTCCTTTCTTTTGTAAATTGCCCAGTCTCGGGTACGTCTTTCTCAACAGCATGAAAACGGACTAATATAGGTGATGTTGAGATATGGAGACTGGTTTTAACAAGATTTAGATATTTCCTCCTTCTGTTAACTTTGGTTTTTGGCATGGCTGACTCAGGTGTCAATTATTGTCTGTTGATGTGGCATTGAACATGTGTTTGCATAATACCTAGGAATTTTAACTTGGAAGGAAGTACGTGGGGAGCTCAAACCAGAACCATAGAATCTGAATAGGTGGGAGTGTGAAAAGCTACATGAATGTGCAATCTTAGAGCTCAGGGCCCAAATCTATACTGCTTGGGTTTCAATCCAGTTCCATCACTTGCTCATTACTTACCAGTTCCATTACTTAGTTCTGGTGGATTAATAGCTTCTCCAAATCTGTGTTCTTTGCAAAGTGTCTTTGCTCCTCCCATTAAGGAATAGAGTCTATTTCTCCAGCCTATGAATCTGGGCTAGCCTTGTGTCATGCTCTATTCAGCAGAATGCAGACAAAGTGATATCGTGCAAATTCCAAGGCTAGCCCTTAAGGGTTCTTACATACTTTTGCTTTCTTTCAGAATGCTGGTTCTGCCTTGGGAACAGGCCAGAGCTAGCCAACTGGAGCATGAAAGACCATGAGCAGGTGAATGGAAGCACTTCAGTCAACAGGAGCCAGCATCCAGAATCAGAGATGCCTCACCAATCTGCAGTTGATGGCAAAAGGAGAAGGAGCCCCACCAAGACCAGAAAAAGTGCATAGGTGATCCTAGCTTGAATTTTCAAGAGGTTTTGGGGAGTTTTGTAACTCAGCAATAGCTCACTCATCCATGAGTGATACGATCATGGACACACTGCTTAACCTTTCTGTGCTTATTCTCCACCATAAATGGGTATAATCATATTTGCTCAGAGCCTGCTTGTGAAGCTCTTGGCCTGGTGCCTTGTGCATAGTAAGTGGTTATATATATATATCAGTGATTATACTTCAGGACAGATTTGCAGTAAGGCTTGGTCTGAGCTTATTTTAGAGTGTGCTGATAACTGGTATGTAGCTGTAGTGCACTTTAGCCTGAAACTGTGTTGCTCTATGAGAGAAAGGAAATATGGCTAGGTGGGCAGAAGTCAGAGGTTTTTCTCCCAGTTCTAGGGAAATACAAAGAGGGAAAGAGGCAGATCTGATCTTTGGAGGGAAGTCCACACCAGTTCCCAGAGTTGGGGGACTCCTAAGCCACATGGGTAGGGATAGAGAGGGCCTCCCTATCCAGGCCGTTTGCTCTCTCCAGCCAGACTCTGCTTTCACTTGCTGTATTGAATCTGAGCTTTCAATATCAAGTAAAGCAATAATTTATTTCATGGAATTGGAAGCTTCAAAGCAAAGGAAATCAGATTGGTGTTTATTCTATGTGAGATGGGGCAGTATTGGCAGATCTTTCTCTATTAGTCTTCAGCAGACCCAGACACAGAAAAGCATCTTCCAACTCAGCCTTTAAAACTTCCCAGGGTCTGAGAAGGACTGAGGGATTGGACATTGGAGCCACAGAGAAGAGACGTATGTGTTAGGTAGTAAAGGGGTTGTGGAGACACTGAGCATCAGAGGACCCATGGATGTCTAGAAGAGGGCTGCTGGGACCCCACTTCATGGGTTCCTGCTACCAGTCACAACTCGTTTCCTTCCAAGATACAGCACAGCTTCTGCTCTGTAAGGAAATTAACCCCAGAGAGATGAGCCCATGTTATCTGCTTTAGAGAGTTATTCAGAAATTAAGGAAGAACGTGTTTGCACACTAAGCCCTATGTCTGGCACTTACAGGGACATCAAATATTACAAAGGCATAGTTCCTATCCTCAGGAAACTTATAATCTTGTGGTGGTCTGCCATTCTGACTATAGAGCAGAACCATCTTGGAGCTTACAAAAAGTGAGGTCTGGTCTCCACAGCAGTCTGACTAAACTAGAATCTCTGGGAGCAGAACTGGGGCATTGGTATGTTTCAAATATTCCCCAGCTTTTCCTAATGTGCAGGCAGATTGAGAACTGCTGACCCGAGTGGCAGGTACTTTTCACATCTCAAACAATAAAAAAGACAGGGTGGTTCCAGAGTTAGTTAATATATGGGTGAATTATCTTAAAAGCTCTTGTTCTTTTCATGTCTCTTCTCTGCCATCTTCAAGATGTTAGCTTTGGTCCTCAGCCTAATGGTCACAAGATGGCTGCAGTAGTACCAAGCATCACTTCCTCATCAGCTGAATCTAGAGATGGAAGAAAGATGACATTTCCATGTATTTTTCTTTGTAAGAGTGAATAAAGCCTTTCCAAGAAGTTCCTCAGGAGATTTATGTTATAAATCTTATTCCAGAATTGTAACACATGTTCAAGCCTAAACTAAAATCTGGCAAAGAAATTCAAACCACTGTGGCTGACTGAGGTCAATTCATGACTCACCCTCCTAGAGTTGGAGAGGCAGTCACTTTGAGCATGTGGTCAAGCAAAGAATGGACCATGAACAATATTGGGACCTTACCGACAAGGAATGAGGGGATAGGAATGACTGATGGATTATATCTGGCAGGATAGAAAAGACTGGGCTGTGGTGACAAGCAGACCCCAGTATCTCAGTGGCTTAGCACAACAAAAGTTTACTTCTCACTTACAAAATCTGATGCAGGTTAGATGGAGACTGTCCTCCATCCGGTGACTTGGATCCATGCTCCTTTGTCCCACCATCTTGGTAGGTTCCCATTTCACCAGGTGGCCTCAAAGCTTGCTAGAACAGAGGGAGAGAGTGATGGTAGAGACATTTATTTGAACTACCTCGACCCAGGAGTGACACACTTCACAACTGCTCATTATCCATTGACTAGAACCCTCAACTGGTGTCGACCTAATTCCAAGGGAGACTATGATGTATAGTGGACATATGGAGGATTTCATGAGTGCTTGGCCATAGCAGGTAACTAAGAAGTAGGGACGGAAAATGTGAGTTGAGTTCAAGGGAAGAAATGGTTCTGGGTCAAAACATGTATGCATGTTGGTTGTGTCCAGCTTTTGCTTCCAAATGTGTTGGACTCCCACTGTCTCTACTACAAACATGGAAATACCAGTTGCCACTTGCACTGATGCAATAGAGAGATTTTTGTTTATAGTTTTAAAAAGATTGTAAAGAGCTTCTGAGCACCTCAGGGGCAAGAAATATGTAAATATTTGGCGTCAGTATCAAGCTGTTTGATGGCCCCCAAAACTCCAGTCATTACTCAGCTGTGTATCTGCATCCTGACACAGCAGTAAGTGATAATACTCACATCTAGAGAAAAATGATGTTCCACAGCCTTGCCCAACTTCTTCATGTCTTGGTTCAGTACCTCTAAAGACCCTTTTCTGAACAAAATTAGTCATTTTCTTCTATGTGCTTGAATTATTTTCAGAGAGCCATTATACTCACGCATCTGTTTTTTCAAAAGAAGATGGATCAGGTTCTTTCATCAATGCAAGTGTGTTTGTCCATCTGTGGGACTGTGAATTGAATTTGGGGGGTCCAGAGCTTTTGGTATAAACATCTTATCATGAAAAGAGACTATAAACTCTCCCAGAGCAGAAAAGTATCACTTATCTTCTCCATAGTACCTAACATAGTCCTGGGTTTACAATCAGAGCTCTGTAAATCCAATTTGATAGGAAATACGTGGACAGTTTTGTCTCCAGGGCTGGAATGTGCTGAATTCCTGGAGAACTTTTGGTAATGTACAAATAAAGTCAATTTTACTTTGTCAATGTGTGGGTTATTTATTTCATGATCTCTTCTAGGCAAAGTATTTGTCTCAGGATGGCGTCTTTCCCCTGGGCTGACATCACTAAATGCCAGTTTACAGATGTTCAGAAACTACTAACTAGTTTTAGAACAATGCTGCGTCACTTCGCTGAAGGTCATGAATCTGGTAACAACACCCATTATTACAATGCAGCTAAGACACAGGAAGTAAGCAACAAAACACGTTTTCAGCAGATGGAAGACATAAGAGAACTCTTGAATTAAATTTCCTCATATCAGAGTTCCTTACTCAGAGCCCAGTGACTACTGTTGCACCCAGAGTTCTAAAAGAAATTATCATCTGGTCTCATAAAATGTCATAGCAGCATGCAGTATAAGGCTGGTTAAAGAAATGATGATTTCCATGTCATGAAAAGTAGTCATTTAAAATAACAATATAACTGTATCTTGAGTAACACGGAAGTATGTCTACTATCTGTCATTGAAGAACAAGGCAGTTTACAGAGCAGCATGTAGAGTTGTCCCTTGGTGAGAGAGAGACAGAAGAGAAAGAGAGAGAGAGAGAGAGAAAGGATAGGGGGAGAGAGAGAGAGAGAGAGAGAGAGAGAGAGAGAAAGAGGGAGGGAGGGAAGGGGGGAGAGAGAGAGAGAGATGTGTGCTGGGCACTTCTTACAGCAGTGAATACTCCCCTGCCTCCATGGTGAGAAAAAGAGAAGAATCAATAGCAATTGCATTACAGGGGGGGAGTACTGTGACTGGTGCTATGAGAGCACGTATGAGGACCCGCCTTGGGAAGTCAGGGGGCTCCTTCTGGAGGAATCATATCCAACAATGATGACAATTGTATTAAAGTGCAGTGTTACATTGTATCACATCTAATTATATATGACATCATTAATTAGGTAATAATTATAATGATAATAATGTCTAAGCTAGAACCAGGGAGGGAGGTTGAAGGCAGGTTTTTAGAGGGAGAATAAAATTCTTTCAGACAAAGGGATCTGCCGGTGGAAAGGCTTGAGGTGGGGCATGACTGGAGGGACTGAATGAAGCTCAGTCTGGCTTGCAGTTTTAAAAATAAGTAATGCTGACGTTTTTAGGTATTGAAATTTTATTTACTTCTTTACGCATAACTGTATTTTTGATATGTATACTGAACACCTTTTATTTTATAGGGAAAAATCCTATGGATTTATTTTTGTTTTGAGAAACAAGAATATGTTTTGTCATCTGGAACATTTACTTAGGTGGTTCAGAACTTGTGTTCTGAAAAGAGCATGCAAACCTTACAGAAGCACTATGAACAAAATAGAATGAGGAAATTATAAATGTATTCAAGGCTTTTGATTGCCGAAGGAAGATGCTTTTCTATCCTGTGCATACTTTTGATTGTCCACAGATCTGCTTCTTTTTCATATCAGGAAAGATCCTGGGAAGGACCATTTGCAGAAATTCATTCTGCCTGTTTTCTTTCATGAAAATCCTAGATCTGAATTGTTCTTCAAAGATCTTTTATTCCTCTTTGCAGAAGCAGACAAAATTCTAGGAGTTCATGGGAGGCCTCTCAGTCCTAAGCCCTTAAAGGAGAAATATTACTGAACATTCCTTCAATCTCGTCCTAAGAAGAAGGTGGAATGGCTCCAGTTCCTCCGTCACTAAGGATTCTCCAGGTCACAACCTGCACAAATGGTGGTGAGGATGGGAAATGGGGTGGGTCAAGGACATTGAAGAAAAGTGCCTTTATGTGTCCTGTAGCCTTGGCTGTTGTCATGGTATCATCCAAAAGAACCAATCAGGAAGGAAAAGTTATTTGGGGATTATAGTTTCTTCATCTCACATGGGAGCCAACTCACTTGAATCAACTTTCCCTCTATTCTTGTTGTATGATATATTCTGAGATCCACTGAAAATTAGCAGATACAATATGGTATGGTTAAGTAGCACTATCGTTGGGGAATTATAAGGTACTATGGGAGTATCCAAGAAGAAAAGCTAATCCAGACCCCTGGTGGTCAGGGCAGGCTCCTTTGTGGGGCAGCAGTTGGCTATGATGAGGATGAATAATGAATAAGAGCTAGCCAGAGAAAGGCGCACAGGGAAAGGCTATTGCAAGGAACTGGAAGTGGTTGGGTAGGATACAGCATAAACCACAAGTTAGGGTATGCTAGTACGCTAAGCAGAAGACAGTGAGGAGAGGAGAGGCCAACTCAGGAAGCATCTTTTATTCTACATTCAGGAGTTTGGATTCTTCCCAGGGACAGTGGTACAATCAGACTTGCATTTTAGAATGCCCATTTTGTTGCAGGAGGAGAGGAGACTGGTGGAAGCAGCGAAGTGCTCAGCAGGCTGGGACCAGATTGAGAGAGAGAGAGAGAGTGACAATGTGGCCTAGCCTTGGAGATGGAGGCTTAGGTCATTCCACAGAAAGAAAGAGCCAGCCTTCATTTCTTTGGTCCTTTGAAGGAATTTCAATTAATTCAAATAGACTGCATTTATTTCTCAAGAGTCAGTGTCTCAGAACAATGTAGGTGGGAATAAAGACAGCTTTTCTAGAAACTACAGGATGCCTGGGGATGGTTATGCAGCTGTAGGGCCTGGGCTGGTGGTGGATGTAGAATTCTAATTATGTAGAGAAAATCTGGTACAATAAAACTGCTAAGTTCCCATTGCTCCTTCTCCTGGCCTGGAGTTCTATTCTATAAGGCAGTGGTCTTCTTAGGGCTGTAGGGTGACTACAGAGGGCCCTGGAATCCATCTGTGCCTCTAGGCTGAGTAACAAATGTGTAGTACACAGGTATGAATTTTCAAATGCATGTGATAAATGTAGTGCACACTCACTTATCAGTGTAATGAATGCAGAATAGTTCTCTCTGTGAATTTTCTCAATCCAACAATGCTAAAAGCATTATTACCATCAGGTGGAGCTCTGAGAAGTATTTTGTCATTAAAAATATACTTAAAAATTGGAAACCACTGTTTTGGAGGGAGGCATAAGACAGACCCCCAGGACCCATATGATACCACCCGCCCCTGATTAATTACCTTGCTACAGATTTGGATCCAACCCAAACAGGTGGTTTTAAGTAGACTTCCATGAAGAACAGCAACGTGGTGGGTGGATTTAACAAGGTTCTAATGTCTCATTTCTTTGATACCTCCTGCCTCTCCTTAGCACTGGCATTTCCTCTCATTGCAAACTGCAGTCCTTACAGATAGCATATGTGCCTTCACCTAAGTAGGACTTCAGCTAGAGTTGCAGACATCCAGAAACAATTTCACAGCAAGCCTGTAAAATCTAATTTGATTTGATGATGATATCAACAACCGTGACTAACACAGAAACAATGTGAATAACAAGAAGCTTGACATTTACGGGGCCTTTGAAAATGAGATCTTGCCTTTGCCAAGCTTGACCAGTCCATTCTTCAGGGGCTGAAGCATGCAGATTAAGTGCAGATGGAGCTGCCTTTTTGCAGGGAAGCAAGGCAGGTGGGGAAGATAAAGTGATTGTAGATTTGTCTGAAACTGCAGGACTCAGCACATCCCAAGCAGTGCTTCTCAACAGAAACTGACTGCTGGAATCACCTTGGGAATTTCTTCAAAGTGATATTTAGGCCCCACCTAGACCAGACCCAGTCAGGATATCTGGAGTGGGGAGTAAACATTTGAATTTTTTAAAAGCATCCAGTGTAGTCACCATCACGGATATTAATGTCTTCTTGAGGGCTTGTTAAAACACAGATTGAGGGGTCATATTCCTCGGATGTTGGATTCAATAGGGCTGAGTAGTGCCTGAAGATATACATTTCTGATAAGTTCTTAGATGATGCTGTTGCAGTTGTTTCAGAGACACATTTTGAGATTCATACCCCGCTAAGCTCATAGGATTCTAGATAACTTTGAGCCTATAATCCCATTCCAATGGGGCCCCAGGCCTTTCCTTCCACTGTATCTGGAAGAATGTTGAAGGCAGATGAAGTTAGTAATATGCTTTCCTTGGACAACCCTAGCTCCAGAAATAATTTTATAAAAGTCACAGATGGTTTGATCAATAATCCTCATTGCTTATGCTAGGTGGTGTAACAAGATTGTCATAATTATTTTTTCCCGTGAATTCCATTCATTGGAACTGCATAAGTTTATCTCACACTGCTTATGTGAGAGAGTATAATATAAACATAGGGTTGGGCTGGCTGCCATTGGGCCATTGGTATTTCCTGTAATTTCAGCCTTCGCCTGTGTGTAAGCTGGGTTTAGGGGATGGGATTGTGGGACTTTTGACCTAGTGCCATAGTTGTTACGGTGCATATTGCTTAACACAGCTGGGTAATTAAGACTGGGATCAGGTAAGATCCTCCCCGTGAGTGGGAACGGGTACCACAGGCATTTTCTGGAAGAAATGCCGGTAAATAAGAGGTGGCCTCTCTGATGGTCAATACTGGCGGATGAACATTCCAGAGTGTTGGGGTTAAGCAGGGTGATGGGGAATTCAGAAGGAGGTGAGGTTTGGAGACCTAGGCAGATGGCACCAGTAAAGGCAGGAGGGTCTCTGTTATTAGTCTGAGACATCTATCAGAACCCTGGGAGAGGAATGATGAAGGTAGGATGGAGGAGACAGCAGGGGTATTCAATCTTCTGGCTTCCCTGGGCCACATTGAAAGGAGAAGAATTGTCATGGGCCACATGTAAAATAACAATAGCAGATGAACTAAAAAAAATCATAAAAATATCTCATAATATTTTAGGAAAGTTTACAAATTTACATTGGGTTGTATTCAAAGCTGTCCTGGGCCTCACGCAGCACACGGGGTGCAAGGTGGACATGCTTGGGATAGAGTTTCAGTCTTTTGGGGATGGAGGGCCTAGGCAGGGATTGAGATAGGAGAATGAGATAAGGTCTCTTTCTCATTTCTTTCTCATTTCTGAATGAGAAAGTGGGTCTTTGGAACAAGACAGAGGCCTGTTTACTCCAACAAGGACTCAAGATTGGGGCCCCAGGGTACCTGGGTAAGATGATGGCAGAGTTGCTCAAGTACCTCCTGCCTGAAAGCAGGCTGGTTTTAAAATAACGGGCGAGGCAGAACCTGCAGATAGAGGCCAGTGGGCATCAGCTCCAGAGAGATATGTTCTATAGAGGTTTGATATTAGCAAGATCTGACACATTGAGGGTAAACCTTTCCATAATATAACATAATATGCATTTTCTTATTTAATCACCAATCAGTTGCGCTACATTAAATGTTTGCATGAAATGTTGGGGTGAGCATCATGTTCCTGCCTGAATATTCCTTAGGGGCACATGCTGGGACATGCTTGCAAGAGGTGGTCTGCATACATTTCCAATCTCATGTCCTACAGCCAAGGAGATATACTTTGCATGGAGGAAATAAATTATAGCAATTTCCTGAGGATGTTTATGTAGAGATGGGTTTAGCAGATTAGGGAAGCTATTTTATTTTGTTTAAATAAAAGGTTTTCCAAAACTTCTTACTCTGGAAACAGATCTTTTCATCCTGGCTAGAGGGATGGTCCTGGGTGCCAGGCAAGTGTAATGAAAATCATTAGTGACGGATTTAAGAGGTGGACAGGTAATTCTTGCAGAGTCAATTGGAATCCTTCCCTGGGACTGACACATGAACACAGGGAAAAAGCTGGTTTCTCCTTATGTTGGGTTTGCCAAATTGAGTTTACTGGCAGCCATGTTTCTACTTGGCTGCCAGGAGCAAAAAGACCCAGCTGACATGCAAGGCAACGTGGGGATGAACAGGGATCAGAAACATTACACACACCTGGTACATACCTAGTGGTGTGGAATGTCTGGTTCCTGTTGTTGAAGCTTTTTTGTGAATTTTGTGAGTTGATGGAATTTTGTGAGTTGTATTCCTGCCATGAGCACTAAAACATCCCCCCATACCTGACTGATTAACAAGTGAAACCCCCAATTAATACAATGTGTTGATTGGTAATCTCAGAGGGTGGGGAAGTAGCCCAGAGTATTGAAAAATGAAGATCAAATAGTTTGCCTTCTTTTGGGAGGGTAAACCAGTGAGAAGGTGCCCCCCTTGGAGGTATGCAGGACCCCACAATCCTGAATTGGAAATTCAGAGTTCCGAACCTGCTCTGCACCTGTCAGGCTATCTGACCTTCAGTTTTTTAATCTGTAGAAAGAAGAGGGTCAAAGTGCAGATTCTTGCCAATATCTATTCTAGGTCTAGCAAGTAAAGCCATTTTCTTTCCTTCTTTTTTTTTTTTTTATTATGACGTTTCATGGCATGGGGAGTGGGTTTTGCTTTCTTTTACATTATGGCCTGAAGTCAGGGATCTAGTTTTTCCTTGCATCTGCCTCTAATACCTGGCCTCTCCAGTTCATCTTTACTCTGCTGCTGCCACCATTTAAACAAGCCAGGCCATGTCACAGCTCAGCTCACAAAATCTGCAGTGGCTCTCCATCTGCTTCAGAGAGAAGCCCGTGTGTCTTGTTCTGGCATTGAAGAATCTCTCATTCTGGACTCCACTGCCCTCTTCTCAGCCTCATGGAATTACAAAACTTCAGAGAACTTCGTTTAGTTTAACTGCTTTATTCGGATGGAAAACTGGGACTTAGCAAGTTTGTGACTTCTAAAAACCCAGTATTGGGCTCCGTCATCGTTATTTTCTTCTGCATATTTCCTGAGCCACCTGCTTAGAGAATTCGTCTGCAGATAGAGGCCAGTGGGCGTCAGCTCTAGAGCACTTAATGGGCTCTAGAGTTCCCTAATGGGTCATGTCCACTTGATTCCTTGGGCCTTCGCTTCTACCCTCTCCCTGTCTGGTGCACCCTCTTTCCATATCCAATCCTTTGGAAGCAATACATATTCCCAAGGCTCATCTTAAGAGTGACCTCCTATGTCCCAGGGTCCCTCAGTCAGGATGAACTGCTCTCTCCTTGTTATTCCCATAGGACTGTGTGGAATTCCAGGAGTCTTTATTTCATGTTTCTTTCAGCTATAGTTTGTTTCTGTTTTCTTCAGCACAGGGAAGTTTTTTGATGGCAGAGGTCTTGTGCCAGACATCTCAGAAAACTTTTGAGTGTCTGGCCCAGTGTACCCACTGAGTAAACAGCTGCTTGGTAAAATCTCCAAGATGTGGTATAAGGACGTTCCTAACGTCCCTATCAAGGTACCCCAGTCCTGACGCTGAATGCCTCTCACAGCATGGTTGGAATGAACTCTTCTAAGAATGTTAATATTTTGGCTCATTTACCCTCTGTAGGTCAATAACATTTTTAAAATCCATTGGACCTTAGAAAGTACAGTGTCTTGAAATTAGGTGATTTAATTAGCCTTTACAGGCTAATAAAATGTAATCGGCTGACACATAGTTTATCTTTTGGGGAGGAAACTGGATGGGAGTATGGAATGGGTAGGGATGATTTGTGTTAGAATGCGAGGCACTCACAACATTATAGATATTAGAGAGAAAAAACAGGGATACCATTAAGGGTATTTTCATGCTGTATCCTTTGCCCCATCTGACTCTGGACTGTTTTATTTGCCTTGAAATTAGGCCATGAGATTGCTGAAACCAGAGGTTTGATTTTCCTAGAAGGCTGTGGAGCTGCATCTCTTGCTTTTTGGGCTAACAAGGGTGGTGGGGCAGACAGTGAATGTCGGCCACCAGGACTGTGCTGGGCGCTCCTTGCCCAGGCTCCCAGTTATTGCAGACCACTTGCACTTTGAGGTTGACATTTGGAGCATGTCCCAATGCTGTTAAAAGGAACATTAATGAGACAGCCATTTTCCTGTCGACTGCATGTGTCTTCATTATGAGGATGAAAGCTGTGTGCCCTGCAAGAGCACGTGTGCCTGCCCCTCACATCCATCACACTCTATGTCCACAGACCCCGCCCTGCATCCTCATCAAGACACCTGCTCCCCCAGGGAGACGCTCTGCAGGGGAGGGGATAATCTCTGTTTCTGTTTTCCATGTTGGGGCTCCCAAGGGCTGCCTGCATTGGAAGGTGAAGTGGAGACAGCTGAGAGAGACATGGAGTGAGATGAATTACTTCACCTGGAGGTCAGCAAACCTGCTGTGGGAAAGGGAAGGACGTGGAGGAAGAAGGAGGGGGCGGTGGGAGAAGACCACTCAGGTTATGTGTAACTTCACAGAGCCAAAGGCCTGGAGCTTCAAGATGCAATTGTTTCTGTTTTATATCATTCAACAGCACACCACAGAGAAATTTCCATTTAAAATAAGATTAGCCGAAATATGACCTATTTTTCCTGCAAATGCTTCCTAGTTAGTGATGGTCAAGGAGATTCCACAAGGTTCTTTTGAGAATGGAGGGCTCACTGAAATAGCAAAGGATGTTTCTGAATTCTCTTTTTAAATAAGTAGTTTGGCTCTTTCAATTTTTCCAGGTCAGCTTCACTAAGGCACCTCACTGACTTGCTTTACTTGCTTTTATGACGTAAACCTAAACCAAACCTCTGCTCAAATAGGAATGCTGAAAACTGAAACATATACATCATCGTGTAGGAGCCTGGTTGGCGTCCGACACTGTGGGGATGTGTAATCCTGGCATTGGCTCAGACGGGGAAGGATAAGCACTTTCTTCCATTAAGGATGAGACAAGGGGGGTTCTATTCTGGCAAGAGGGATTCATGTAGGACTTTTGGAATTCAAAATTAACTCATTTTATGAAATAGATGTCAAAAAATCCAATTAGAAACTCAGAGAACTGCAGATTAGCTCATTTAAACTTCTCTATAAAATTTGTAACCAAAAGAGACAATCCTGGATCCCACTCTGCCCCACCTCTGATCCTCATTCCTAGAGGCAATTAACAGATCTTTAGTCTTTCACCGTTTCTCCTCCCATTTACTTCTGTATTTCCAAGTGCTATGCATGTATACTTTGATTTTTAATTTTTCAGTGTTAGATATTATTCATTAACTTCCTGCTATGGAAGACCATGATATAGCTTTCTTACCAAGCCATTTCCCCTCTACTCCATCTCAAGGTAACATTTAAAAAAATTCATCATCCAGTGTTTATCCTATTGGGATCATATACAATCACAACTGATAACTCATGTGTATTTGCATAAATCTATGAACACACGCACATATGTACATTCATGTTGTGTCGGTGTTCTGTCATTCTGGAATCTTTCTCCACTATTTTAGCAGTTCCCTTTGCCTGTCTCCTGTATTAGATCCCCATGTTCTCACTCCCATGTCTTCCCATTTGTTGTTTGTTTTTTTATTTGGATGAAGATCATCCTTGTGCACCTTCCTGAGAAAGGGTACATGGTAAATAGACACGTATTTTGTATTATTCTACCCTTCACATTTGATCAATAGTTTGACTTGGTAGAATTCCAGTAGTAAATACTTTTCCCTGAGTATTTTAAAGGCGCTTCCCCTTTCCCTCTCATTCGCTTCATTGTTGCCATTGAGAAATATAATGTGATTCTGATTCTCAATCTTGTTATTGACCTGCTTTTCCTCCCTGGAGGCACTTAGGGTCCACAGTTTATTCCTTGTGTTCTGAAACATCACAATGGTATCAATGGTATGTCTTGGTGTGAGTCTTTTTGTTTTTATTATTATTTTTTTATACAGGGTCTCAATCTGTTACCCAGGTTGGAGTGCGGTGGCATGATCTGGGCTCACTACAACCTTTGCCTCCTGGGCTCAAGCCAACCTCCTGCCTCAGCTTCTCGAGTAGCTGGAAGCACAGGCATAAGCCACCATGCCTGGCTAGTTTTTCTATTTTTTGTAGAAATGAGGGTCTCACTATGTTGCCCAGGCTTGTCTTGTACTTCTGGACTCAAGCTGTCTGCCCACCTCGGCCTCCCAAAGTGTTGGGATTACAGGCGTGAGCCACCATGCCCGGGCTGTGAGTCTTTTTTCTCTGTTTGAACTGCACTTTAAATCTGGAACTCAAGCCCTCTGGTTCTGGGATATTTTCTCCAAGTTGTTTTTTTTTTTCTTCTTTTGAACGTCCTCCCTTTCTGAGTCCTGTTTTCTCTTTCTGCAGCTCTATTCATTGATTTTCCTGGATCTATGAGCTGATTTTCTTCGCTTTTTCCCCCTCCTGCTTCCCAGCTTTTTTGGTTTTAGTTCATGAGAGATTTCCTCAACTCCATTTTTGAGACCATCATTGGATTTCTTATTTCTCCTTCCACACTTTTAAATTCTCAATATATATATTTTAATATATGCACGTTTCTTTTTGTTTAAAAACAGTAACATCATGTTTTTATTTAATGGTTGCTGTGTCTGTTCTTATCATGCTGAGAATATTAACTATAGCTTTCTTTGGATGTTTTTCCTGATCTCTGTTTGTTATTTTGGTTTCTATCTCTCATGTTGGATACTTTTCTCAAATGTTTGAGGATCCTTGGCTTTCTGTTCAGTTGTTTTTTAATTGAAACATAAAAAGTGATGAGAAGCTGCCTGCACTGGTAGGTCTTGCCAGTGAGGGACTCACTTTGGGGGACTGCGGAAGGCCGTTCCAATGGGGAACTCCCCGGGATTTCAATGTCCAGAGGTCATTTTTCTTGGGCTTTTGATATTCCCCAGAGAAAAATTTTTCCAATGTTCTGCCTGGGGGGTATCAACTTGATGGAACATTTATGGAGGACAGTGGGACGGGGACTAAGACTCTCATCACTTGCCCTGGAGACTTTCTCATGGGCCCCCTGTTTTCAACATTGCACTCTCAGCCACAGAGGGCACCTGGAGTCCCCGAGTTCCAGGACCCTTTGGTCCTAACCACCTAATCCTCCAATCTTCTGCTGGAGTGGCATAGAGGCATTGCTTGCCAGCGTGGTCTAGGGAGGGATGGAAATTTGTTTTTGGGGGGGATGGAAATTTGTAAGTCCAATTATTTGTTAGACCTTCAGCCTATCTAGTCCCAGCCACGGCCTTTTGTAAAGAGGCACCTCCAATCACTGAGCCTTTCTGATGTTATACAGAATACTTGGGCTTCATTTTGGCCTCTTCCGCTTTCAACTTAACTTTCATGTTATCTTGCTTTCTGTAAGTTTATTACAATTCCTTCATCTTTTTGGAATTTTGTTGCTATTATCTTCTCTCTCTTCTCTTTGTCCTGTTAGGTTTATAAACTCTTTTATAAAATCATTTACTGAAATTTTAGAATTTTTTAAAATAAGAAAACACGGATAAACACCTATTTTTATTTGTGTTTGGTCTGCCATGTTTAACAGGAGCCGTCCCCCAACCCCTGCCCCTCCTTAATTACCTACAAAACAGCCCCAGAAACAGTAAAGAATTTGCTTAAGGTCACACGTACATTTAGGGGAAGAGTTCTCATTGCACATCTTTCAGTTTAATCTGGGACTATTTTGGTTTACTTCCTATGTTCTTAAGTTCTGCCTTGGTCATAGTGTAACTACGTGAGTCCTCTTTTAAGGGGATTAGTGGAGCCATCACCAGCATCATCACAACAAAAACATTTCCTGATTTCATCCATTTAACAAGCTTTTATTAAGCACCTACTATGTGCCAGGCACAAAGAGCCCAACATACACTATCTTTCCCTTGATGAGTTTACTGTCTAGTGAGAAAGATAGGTCTCCATGAAATAATCATCCTCGGTGGAATTTTACCCACCAGCTGTGTGATCACATTACACTACAAAATCTCCCCAAGCTCAAGTTCATAGTCTGTGAAATAGTGTTAATAAGATGTGAGCGGGCCAGGCATGGTGGCTCACGCCTGTCATCCCAGCACTTTGGGAGCCTGAGGCAGGCGGATCACTTGAGGCCAGGAGTTCAAGACTAGCCTAGGCAACATGGCAAAACCCCTTCTTTACTAAAAATACAACAAAATCAGCCAGGCATGGTGGTGTGATGGTGCCTGCCTGTAATCCCAGATACTAGGGAGGCTGAGGCATGAGAATTGTTTGAACTCTGGTGGTGCCTGACTGTAATCCCAGATACTAGGGAGGCTGAGGCATGAGAATTGCTTGAACCCTGGAGGCAGAGGTTGCAGTGAGCTGAGGTCACACCACTGCACTCCAGCCTGGGTGACAGAGTGACACCCTGTCTCCAAAAAAAAAAAAAAAAAAGAGAAAAAGAAAAAGATGTGAGGATTAAATGAGATGATGTATGAAAGGGGCTTAACACAATGAGTGACCCACCATAAGCTCTTGATTGAGTGTAGCTATTGTTATTTCCGTTATTACCAGCTGTGAAGGAGAAATGAATAGCATTATGGGGGTGCATGTATGTGCACACGGGTGTGTATGTGCAGAGACACTGTGCTAAGTTGGAACTCACCTCCTGTACATAGGACTCTACTAGTTGCTGAAGGCACTTGGTTAAAATGAACCTTAGCATAACATTTTCCCACGGAGAGCAACTGCCCTTTCATTTATTGGTTGCATAAACTGTGATTTATCATGGAACATGTTTGTTTCTATCTGCACTTGGAAATGAAGCCAGTGCTGCTGATGACCATGAAAAATTATAGAATGTCGAAAGAAGTGCAGGCCCATAAAATGAAATTTTATGGGTTAGAGCAATGCAGTTATTTGAAAAAAGAATGTCACTGCAGAAGAGGAAAAATATGGAGATGTTGTGTGTAGTGTTTTACATTAGTCAGACTTCTGGGTAAAATATTATAAACCGTTTGGAGGCGGGAGGAGAGAGGGAGTTCAATAGAAGGAAAGGAGCTATTTGATTTCCGAGTCCACTATAATGGAGGCTCTTGCCTAAGATCACGAGACAGTAAGTCAACCATGGGCATGCATAAAGAGAAAGACCATAGCGGAGCAGTCAGGGTCTCAGGGGAGAAGATTTTCTGGGCAGCAGAAGAGTAGGGTCCAGGGCATTAGGAGAAAGGAAGGGAGGGGATGAGAAGAGGAAAAGAATACATTTCTGGATTCTGTTTGTCAGCAAGTCATGGAGACATGGAGAATTTTAAATTTTTAGAAATGTTTCTGGTTTGTTAGAAAAAAAATTACAAATATGTAAACATGGAAATATCTTTTCAATGTAGAAAGTAACAAATAACCCTGGGAGATAGGTATCTTCTCTTTGTGTTTCCCTAGAAGGAGAAATACATAAGTCAGTAAAAGATCAGAAGGAGCTTGCCATAAGAGGATAAAGCGAGGCATTACCCACCAGCAAGCCTGCTTGATGGGGCTGGTTAGTTTAGGTATATGTTAACTGAGGCTATGATGGTCACTCTTCTTAAGCTTCTTTCTGGACCACACTTTTCCTTTTGCATAAACTTTGCTAAGGCTTCAATCTATCAGGGTAAAGTGGACATGTTAGGGCAAAAATAACTGGAGAACTTGAAAAAAAAAGCAATGCGATGGAATGATGTGCGCGATTCAGGAGAGCAGTTCCTTCTAGGAAGGGAGGGGAGGTGTGTGCACTGAGCAGGGAGCAGGTAAGTTGAGCTTTACAGAGAGGTTTTGGCTTCCTCCCTGGCAAACCTTTCCTCCTAGAGGAAATCGATTTTCAACTTACGCAGAAAATGACTTGAGCTCCTTCAAGACATCTGTGGATTGACTCCTGATATGCTTTCCCCAAACAGGTACTTTTTATTTTCAAAACATGTGATAATTAACGCGATTGCGGCCCAGGTCTGGACTCTGAGGCACCCAACCCTAGATCTCATTGGTGATGCCCTGGTGCCTGGGGCTTGTTTGGGACAAGGTTCCAGTCCCTTCCTCTCCCGGAAGCAAGGCTGACTGTGTGCCAAGACAATAGGCTTCGGAGTCAGAGAGTCTGGAGCTCAAATCCCAGCTGGGCTACTTCCCAAGTTGTCATTTTGAGCAATTAGCTTCGGGATCCTGATTTGACTCATTTGTACAATAAGCACAATAACACTAGCCTGGGAGTGTGTTGTGAGAATTAGAGCTAGGTGGTGCTCAACTGTCATTATGAGCAAGAATCAGAATAACTACCTCAAATATCTGGCCTTACTCGAGAAACATTAACTATCATTAAATTACCAGTTCCTGATAGAACTCCACATGATTTAGCATTCAGAGTTGCTCTTGTGAGAAGTAACTCAATTGTAGATCACCATCTGCACTTTGGGGTATCTACCCATGCAACCTTTATTTAAGGTATTTCCCTTCCCACAGCAGTTCGATAATTATGGCTTGTATTTCTTGATCAACAGCCCTTTTACTGCACTTCAGTTTCAGCTGTGAAATTCAGAGTGGATTTCGTAAGAAACGTAAATTGTGTTTAAGTTAGACTCCCAGATATATTCTCCAAACTGAAAAATCAGTCAAATAATGTTTTCTGTTTGATGTAGTAACAGATATAGATAGAAACTTAATTTTATTTCTCTGGATGAGATAGATTATAACAATAGCATCTGCAGCCATCTGTGTCATTTTCAGGGCCTGGGGAGTCCCTTTATGTCAAGGAGTCCTATTTTCTACTTGTTAATGTTCCCAGTGCCCAGCATGGAGATATCTTACCTTGAATTATGCAGTCATTTATTCAGCAAGGTATTTTTGGGATATTTATTGCAAGGTGTGTGCTGGCTGCTGGGCTCCAGCCCTGAACAAGACAGACACAAGCTTACAATCTTGGGAGAGGGTGATGTTAAATAATTGCCCAAACAATTAATTCCTGTTGATATACACCAAAGAAAAAAGAGTGTCATACAAGTGTACAATGGGGCCCTGACAATGGCAGGATATTTCTGGTTCAGGGGATCTGGAGGTGTTCAAGTTCTCAGGTGAGCCTGACCACAGTGAACTGGATTTATGGAGGCTCCTGTTAACTGTCTGCTCTAAATACCCATAAGTCCAGTGTTTCAGTCCACGTCCACGCTCTAGATAAAGAGGAGGTTGTTTCACTCTCATGCAATGTTGTTTTTCCTTCCTTCCTTCCTTCCTTCCTTCCTTCCTTCCTTCCTTCCTTCCTTCCTTCCTTCCTTCCTTCCTTCCTTCCTTCCTTCCTTCCTTCCTCTTTTCCTTTTTATTTTCTTTTCTCTCACTGTCTCACCCAGGCTGGAGTGCAGTGGCACAATCATGGGTCACTGTAACCCTGAATTCCTGGGCTCAGGCAATCCTCCTATCTCAGCCTCCTGAGAAGCTAGGCCTACAGGTGTTGCCACTTGCTCAGTTAATTTAAAAACTGTTTTTTGTAGAGATGGTGAGGTGGGGGGGGGGGTCTCACTATGTTGCCCATGCTGGTCTCAAACTCCTGACCTCAAGTGATCCTCCAGTCTTGGCCTTCCAAAGTGCTGGTATTACAGCACCATGCCCAGCCTTCATGATGCATGTTTTAAATGCCTCCTCTTTGCCTTGTGCTTTCGTACATGTCACCTCATTTGATCTTCCCAACAACCCAGTGTGTGTGGTGGAAGCCCTACCTACATCTGAAGTGGAGAACACTGAACTTCAGAAAAATTGCACAGTCTAGTTTCCCATAGGTAATAATTGGCTGGGAATGAAAAAATATCTTGTCTTCTGGTTCCAAGCAGTATTCTGTCTACAGTGGTTTTCTTTTCTTTAAAAAAGAATTTTAGTAACAGAACTTTTTTCTGTAGCAAAGCCCAATATATGAAGATGTCAGAAAAGAGCTGCCATGGTTGAATTGAGGGTGGAGGCTCAGATTACCACGTGCTAGTCTCCCTTTGTCTTCCAGGCAGCCTCTGAATTACCTTGAAAGGGTTTAGGAATTGTATGAGCCTTGGTTTTAAAACCACTACTCTATACCATATTGTACTTCTTGGCTCACAAACCCCTGCAGCTTAGTTCCTATTGGATGAGCACAATTAAATGCCAGCAGTTATTAGAGCTTTGTGATTGTAAGGGAGACCTCTCTAAACCCAGTTAATGAGCAAGCCCTGCTAAATATTAATGAGCATTAATATTTTCCAAGTCTTCCTAATCTTAGGTTCATTTATATTTTCACCTGTGTTGCTTTTATGTAAACAAGGAAGCTGCAATGGTCAGGGAAGAGTGCCTTGCTTCCAGCAAGTGCACAGTAAGTATTTGTTGATTTCCTTGCCTAGGTTAGCCCTGGGCAAGGAACTATTTGTGTGCCTACAATGCAGACCATGTCTCTCCCTCTGGGACATAGCAAAGATGTAGACTACATGAGGCCCTTCCCTTGAAGACTGTACAGTTCAATTGCAGACCAAATGTGTGCTGAAACAATTAGACAGCCCTATTAGACGGAAAGTAGTCAAGTGCTAAATTATGTATTGCAGCTACTGGTGCTGTGAGAGGTCAGAGAAGAAGTTGATTAACAGGAGGGAAATGGAATAATGGGGGTTAACTATAAAACCAAGTGGTCCTTCTTCTGAGTCTTGATAAATTGGTGGGAATTAGAGAGTTAGAGAGAAAGATGTTCAAGACAGGGGAAGCTCTGCAAGTAAAGACATGGAGGCAATCACCATGGCTAAGCAGAGGAGAGGAAAGGCATTGGAGGGATGGAGAACATGCTGGGAGTGGGGTCATGGAAAAAGACTTGGGGGGATAGTTGGGGTGTTAGTTAACAGAAGGCACCCTTTTTTTGTAAGAAAGGGTCTTGCTCTATCACCCAGGCTGGAAAGCAGTGGTGTGATCTCTGCTCACTATAACGTCCACCTTCCAGGTTCAAGTGATTTGCATGCCTCAGCCTCTGGGGTAGCTGGGATTACAGATGTGTACTACCACACCTGGCTAATTTTTAGTATGTTTTTAGTAGAGATGGGGTTTTGCCATGTTGGCCCGGCTAGTCTCAAACTCCTGGTTTCATGTCATACACCTGCCTCGGCCCTCCAAAGTGCTGGGATTACAGGCACGAACCCAGCCACAAGTGAACAGAAGACACCCTTAATGCAGGGCATAGTCACAAGAATGAAAAAAGAACAAAAGGAACCAGTTCTAGTGACTTGGCTCTATTTTCTGAGTGTTCATATTGGGTAGGATAGAACAAGGGTTATTGTTCTATCCTACCCACTATTGTGTGGAACTCCTATTAACTTCAACAGGGAAGGCCCCAGGTTCAAGAGGCCGAAGAAGAGACCCAGAGCTGCCAAATGAAACTTGGGGTTTTATCTAGGGGTTGCATACAGGGGAAATAATCCAGTGGTGGCGGGCTGGACAGGAGAACTGTCTTTGTACAGAAACGGTCCAGTAGCAATGGGCTAGACAAGCTGCCTGCCTTACCTACAGTCTAGTGGCAGCAGATGGGGCAGGAAAACTGCAACCACTTGCAAACAGCATGCAGTTTATATAGCATTCTCATGTAACAGCCTCCCCTAAAGACCTCCACCTGGCAATCTTCATTTAACCCAAAACTCAGGATCTCAATTCCTGAATAGCTCGTGTTCCACTGGATGGGCCAGGGACTCAGATATTTGTCATAGATGGGAAATGAATCTCCAGGTTGGCCACTCCCAGATTCCCTGGCTTGGAACACACATTCAGATGTGTCTGCCATACAGGGTCGTTGTCAGGGTATGCTTAAACTACTGCTGTCAGGTGCGTTTACTATACATGAAGCCAGACGGAGGAGCTGTTGTTTGATCTTATGGCAGTAGAGAGCCGTTATGGTTTTCTTGAGAAGTAGTCATCCTTCGTATTTTGGTAAGATTGCTCTTCCAGCATGCTTCTGAAAGATTGAAGGGATACCACCTCTCCTTTGCACACTTTCCAAACTGGAGTCTTCTGACGCTTGCAAATTCACGATGATGACCCAACATGAGGTTGGTTTTGTGAGATTCTTGATGATGACTTCTAGCTAGTTGAGAGCAGTTCCAAATAAATTGCAAATATCAATCAATGAAAATATGTTTGTAAATAATAATTTGGTCAACAGGTAGAGTTAATAATGTATGAACAATGAAGCACAGAGATGCCTCACTTAGGTAAACTATTAGATAATGTGGTGTTCATCTGACAATATTCCTGACTAATATTCTTAAAAGTGCAGAAAGTACATTAAATGGATCAGGCTGTTATATCTGGCAAGTACCAAGTCTGACCTCTGTTATGATGACATCATTTATGTATTGACTTCTGTGAATAAGGAACTTTAGTATTGCCTCCCTGCTCAAATCTATTTTATGACCTACAGGCTGGGTCTCCACAATTCAGAGGGAAGACAAGGCTGGGTCCCTGAGATCAAAGTAGGGGATCGAAAATTAGACAGTGATTTGATATCTCAGAATGATCTAATCACTATGTTTAGTTATTTATTTTTTAAAAATTTATTTCCATAGGCTTTTTGGGTAACAAGCAGTATTTGGTTACATAAGTTCTTGAGTGGTGATTCATGAGATTTCAGTGCACCCATCACATGAGCAGTATACACTGAATCCAATTTGTAGTCTTTTATTCCTCACCCCCTCTCACTCTTTCCTGAGTCCCCAAAGTCCATTGTATCATTATTACACCTTTGCATCCTCATAGCTTAGCTCCCACTTATGAGTGAGAACATACGATGTTTGATTTTCCATTCCTGAGTTACTTCACTTAGAATAATAGTCTCCAGTTCCACCCAGGTTGCTGTGAATGCCATTAATTCATATCTTTTTATGGCTGGGTAGTATTTTGTTGTATTTATATACCAAAGTTTCTTTATCCACTTGTTGATTGATGGGTATTTGTGTTGGTTCCACATTTTTGCAATTGAGAATTGTGCTGCTATAAACATGTCTGGTCAATCACTGTGTTTAAAGGATAATGATGATGATATATACCATTTATCAAATGTTCAGCATTCAGTGAATAAAAACCTTTTACATTTTGTATCTCATTGAATCTTTGAAACACTTTATTGCTGTATGCATTTTTGTTTCTTCTATTTTCTAAGTGAGGCAACTAGAAGTTGAAAATTAAGTGACTAGTACACAGCTAGGAAATGGAGGAACTAGGGAAATGACTCTACATCTTCCTGTCCAGATCCTATTTGTTTAATCGTTTCGTTATCCTGCTTCTCTATCATAATGATGAAGATAGGTGTGATGGCTAATATTGAATATCAACTTGATTGGATTGGAGGATGCAAAGTACTGTTCCTGGGAGAGTCTGTGAGGGTGTTGCCAAAGGCGATTAATATTTGAGTCAGTGGACTAATAGGATATATGAATATATGAAAGGGTGTTTATTAGGAACAATTGACTCACACAATCACAAGGTGAAGTCCCACGATAGACCGTCTGCAAGTTGAGGAACAAGGAAGCCAGTGGTGGATGAGTCAGTGTCCCAAAACTTCAAAAGCAGAGAAGCTGACAGTGTAGCTTTCAGTTGTGGCCAAAGGCCCGAAAGACCCTGGCAAACCACTGCTGTAAGTCCAGGAGTCTAAAAGCAGGAAGCATCCAACACAGGAGAAAGATGAAGGCCAGAAGACTCAGCAAGTCTGTCCTTCCATCATCTCCTGCCTGTTTTATTATACCCACGCTGGCAGCTGATTAAATAGTGCTCACCTAGACTGAGGGTGGGTCTGCCTCTCCCAGTCCACTGACTCAAATATTAATCTCCTTTGGCAACACCCTCACAGACACTCCCAGCAACAGTACTTTGCATCCTCCGATCCAATCAAGTTGATATTCAATATTAACCATCACATCTAACTTCATCATTATCATAGAGAAGCAGGATAATGAAGTGGACCTTTATAGCACCTGACATACATCAGAGTTTTTCAACTGTGACATTTATTGACCTTTTGAGCTGAATACTTCTTTGTGGTTGAGAGCTGTTCTGTGCATTGTAGGATGTTTAGTAGCATCCCTGGTCTCTTTGCCTACCAGTTGTGACAACCAAAATTGTCTCCAGATATTGGCAAATGTCCCCTGAGGGGCAGAATAGCTCCAGTTAGAATCATTGCCATATAGTGTTTTATTTGATCTTCTCAGTGTTTTGTAGGTAAGTAGAAATGTTTATTGATTTAGAAGATGAAGCACTGGAGACTCTAAGACATTAAGTGACATGCTGAGAGTTACGAAATTAGTAAGTGGGGGACAAAGGACTCAAACCCAGGACTTTTTGCTACAGGTTCAGTGTATTTTCCATTGTTTATGCTTGAGGTGTTTGTTTTGGTTAAGACCACTGTTCCAATTGCTTTAGATACTGCCAAATTGTCTTAAGGAAGTATTGCAACTGGATAAGGAAGAGTGTTTAGTGAACAGAAGATAAGTATAACTTTTTTCCCTTTCTTCACTTGGACAGAAAGATGTTACTCAGTATTTTAAAGGACAATCCACAGATCAGGCCTTCCTAAGTGTGCTGATGTTATTGTCCAGATTGCAGTTGGATTGCCTTCTCTTACTTTCAAACAAATAAAATAATAAAGTTACTGGTATAAGCAAGCAGAAGCCAACATTTTCCCTAGCTTTTTCTACGTCCCAATGATACCTTATCCTCAGCCAACCCTTGGGAAGTTAAAAAAAAGTTGAAAAGATTCCATTTTGATTTCTTTTTTCTCCCTGCTTTATTTACTATGAAAGCAATATGCACCAAACACCAGCCACCTACACACTCAGCCCATCTTTGAGTCAAACGCTTCATTTAGCTTCTCTAGTGTTTCCAGATTTCTCAACTGGGATTGCCCACTGGGGTGTGATCTAAGTAGCACCATCATGAGTTCCAATTCTGGGCCTGTAAGCAAAAGAACACAGCTTCTCTTAGCCCATTATTAACTGCCAAGAGAACTGTTCTTCAGTGGGAATATCAGGCAGGGAGTGCCTCTTGAGAGAAGAAGGTATCTTTAAGGGAGCAGTGCTTTATCAACCCACTTCAGCCCTGACCTTTGCTTCTGCCTCATTTTTTTTTTCTAATGGTTTCAGACCAAAAGTCGATTTATTTTTTAAGTGCATCTCTGTCTAGTGTCTTCAGAGAATCCCTGTGAAGTCTGCTAGACTTGCTAATAGCTACCAAGGCTGAATCATGTTACTTTACTAACCACCAGCCTCTGTCAACGTTGTTTGGGTTTATTTTGGAAAGTTATTGGGTTGTTTATGAGTAAATTGTACAGTGTTCTTCTTGAAAAGTTGTTCACCATACCATCTTGTGGCACTAAGGTAGACAGATGAGCACTCCTAAAGGAACATTGTAAGAAAGGTGAAAATTTACGGGTGGCTTTGCCTCATTTTTCTTACTTATTCTAAAAGATTTTCATTTTCCTGTATTGTATGCTGTCTTAAATTCTTTCTTTGAAGAGGGACATAATTAAATGAGTAGGGAATTTATAGATCTAATTTTGTGAAACATGAACCTATTGCATTGATGGGGAATTATAAGATAACTTAAAGAAACAGATATGGATCTAGTTCACTCTGTTAGGTAAATAGCGAAGATAAACAATGCAAAATGATGCCTAAACATGCCTATGCTTTGTAATTGTAAGAGTTTCTGTTCTACAGAGCCTTGGTGTTTATATACGAATTAAATCTATTTTTTCTATTAATTGAACAAATATTTATTTCATGCCTACTATGCAGTAGACATGGTATTAGAAATGGATATTTAAGGATAAATTTAAAAATGATTTTCATGAAGGAATTCAGTCTAAGAGTCAGATACAAAAATAACTAATTATCTGACAATATAATATAAAAGTATAGAGCGCAATAGAAACGGTAATGAAAAAGTGGTATGAAACTGACTTTTATTTGTACCGAACTTTTCATCTTTTGTGGTAAAATCTTTATTGTGGGGAAGTATGATTTTTTCCCCTTCATCATGATTCTATTGCAGGACAGGGTGGTGGGAGGGCAGTTCTGCTTTTCTCCAAATGATGGGAAAATACTGGAGGAGATGTTTTCTCCATTTCTTACTAGTTTTCCTGGAGGGAAGGTGAATATCCAATTGATTGTAGAGAACTTGATTTCCACTGGAGCATGTTTTCCCATGTGTGCATAGTTACTGCATTGAAAATGGAACAAAAGCCCATCTCTTATTTTCTTGGATCCTCATTCTGTGGAGGTCTGAGTTTTAGAGGAAGGCTGATCTGACCGTCAACATGCACTCAGGGTGTATTGGCAGAGGTGACTCTACTAAAGGCAGATACTGGGTCTAGATTTGGAGAGGAACTTCATTAAGAAGGTTCCATTTTGGCTTTCAGTTCAAGCAACATTCTGCAGCATCTCTTTACTAGGGTACCCAAGTTATCAGGTGATGATTTGCAAAGCTATCCATTGATCTCCATTTAGCTTTAGATATTAATCTCTACCAGGTAGAACCCAGAAGATAGGAGAGATGAATTATCAGCATTCCTTACATTCAACAATCTCATTTGATAATCATAACAAACTTATGAGACAGTTAGGGTGGGGATTACTTTTCTCATTTTGCATGTGAAGAAGTAGGTAGAGATTAAAGTTAAGTGGAATAATGGAATGCCGGAAGCACAGATATGGGTTCAAATCCTTGTTCTGCCACCTATGAGTGAGCCAGCATGGGAATAAGTTCCTTAATTTGCTGAGCCTCAGTCTCTTCTTCTGTAAAATTGAGACTGCATCGTCTGTTTTATAAGTTGTTGTGAGAACTAGACATTGTATGTAGACAGCACTAGGCACAATGTCTAACACATACCAGTGAATATTTGACCTGAGATGGAGTGGATATATAAAGCCAAAGCAGAGAATTAAAGGATCCAGGACTATTGAGACCAAGAAGTAACTGAATGAGCCAATGGGGAGGTCATCTGGAGAAGTTCCACAATAAAGTGCAGATATGTAGGATGGCCTCATGGGGGTATCAGCATTACCTAATGTGGGAGTCTTTTCTTCATTCATAGAAGCTAAAACAAGATAGATGTTAAAGTCTTAGACCAATGGCCCCCAACCCTTTTGGCACCAGGGACTGCTTTCATGGAAGATCATTTTTCCGTGGACCAGGGCAGGGAAGGGGTATGGTTTCGGGATGATTCAAGTGCATTACATTGATTATGCACTGTATTTCTGTTATTATTACATTGTAATATATAATAAAATAATGAAATAATTATACAAGTCATCATAATATAGAATCAGTGGGAGCCCTGAGCTTGTTTTCCTGCAACTAGAGGGTCCCATCTGGGACTGATGGGAGACAGTGACAGATCATCAGGTATTAGAGTCTCATAAGGAGCGTGCAACCTATATTCCTCACATGTGCAGTTCACAATAGGGTTCATGCTCCTATGAGAATCTAATGCTGCTGCTGATCTGACAGGAGGTGGAGCTCAGGTGGTAATGCGAGTGATGGGGAGTGGCTGTAAATACAGATGAAACTTCGATCACTGACCTGCCACTTGCTTTCTGCTGTGTAGACTGGTTCTTAGCCCAGTCTGTGGCCCAGGGTGTTGGGGCCCCTGTCATAAACTATGTTAAGCTCACTGAGCAGAAGCATATTTCTCAGAAGATATTCTAGTTTTTTTGTTTGTTTGTTTTTTTGGAGGGAGGTAATTTCTTTAATTTGCTGCACCTCAGTTTTCCCCTGAGTTGGGTGGGTAAACTGTGGTACAGATACAGTGTGCTCCAGGATTGGAGGGACCAGACTGTTTTTCCTCCAGCTCTTTGGTAGGCCAAGGCAAGAGACTCTCCTGAGGCCAGGAGTTCAAGACCAGTCTGGGCAACATAACGAGATCCCGTTTCCACAATTTTTTTTAAAATAAAATATTTTGTTGTATAAACTGAAACACTGGGCACTTGGAGAGACATGATCAATTTTATGGATTGCTGTGAATTATAGCATGATGTATTCAACTGTAACTTTTGTATCTCTTAGGAAGATGGTGAAGATAACTGGATTGTCTCTGCAATTTTTTCATTGGCCATATAAAGTCAAGCTTTGCATTTGGGATTTTCCAGGTTGTTGGTAACAATATATCTTGAAAGCATGCCATTTAGAATTATTTCTTCCTTCCTAGGAACATTGGTGGGTGCATGTGGGAGGAAAAATGGCAAAATAAAGGACAAGCTCTGATGCATACACAGTCCCTCTACAAATGCATCTGAGCCATAACTGAGCAGTCGTGATACTCTCCATTAATTTAATGAAATTAATTTTTTTTTCATATGCCACTTTCAATGCTACAAAGTACTTTACAGTGAGAGGCAAAGGAGATAATGAGATAATGTTTTATGGAACCATGCAGCAGCAAGTTTCCTATCATTAGCAAGACAAAAGAATATATTAAAAACGGCGTGGTTAAAAGAAAACTCCGAAATAGCAACCAGAGAAGAAAGTGCAAAAGCAGGATGTGGCTCTCAAAGCTTTTTATCCTGTACCTTAAAAATGACTCATTTTATTATTGGGATTCAGAATGAGCCGAGGCAAGTGAGTCTAGGAGCTGAGCCCTTTCTAATGCCCTTTCTAGAGCGTTAGTTCAAGGCAAATATATTCAACGCTTCTGGTTGCTCATTCGTAAGGTAGTTTGGCATGGTGGAAAGATTGTAATATTTGGAGTCAACCAAATCTGCGTTCCAATCCAGTTCTGCCATTCACTGGCCCATGTGTGATTCAGTTTCTTCATCTATGGAATGAATATAAAAACTTGTCTCAAAAAAAGCGACTTTCCCCTCCACTTTGGTTAGTAACAAAGGCTTTTAGGTTAGTCTATCACATCATTTGGATCTTTCTGGCTGCAGCTGTGTGTGTGTGTGTGTGTGTGCATGTGTTGGGGAAGGTTGTCAGAGTGGGGAGGGTTCAACAGATGGTACAGGTTGCCTATTCAACACCCATGGCTCTTTTTTTTGCCATGCTGGCAGAGCTCCCGTTTAGTCCCACCCATTCCTAAATGAGACAACTTTGAATTGGTCTAAGCCTATAATGGTCCCGTTTTCTTCACAATTATTCATTTAAGGGTGGACATCAGGACTCAGTTTTGGTCATTGTGACATAAGGAGAATTCTGCCAGGGGACCTTTGGGGAAGTTTTTTTGCTCTTTAAAAGACATGCATGCAAAAGGAGCAGTATTTTTTGTGTGCTGAATGTTATCATATCTGCATAGGATGCATGACACTGCACCAGCCGTCTTGGGACCAGGAGTGAAATTAGCTCCAAAAGAAACATGCTATAGAAAGAGACCAGGGATGTTAGTGGTGGTCTTATCTGCTAAACTAGCCAACTCTGTAATGGCCTCCCACTAGATATCTGTTATGGGAGCTAACACATCCATTTATTGTTTGAGCAATGGTTATTTGGGCCCTCTTTTATTTGTAGCTTAAGACATCCTAACTGATAGAAGAGTCTGTCAGTTGGGAATCTAGAATTTGACCCCAAGTTCAATTACTCTTTAAGTTTAGAGGAAGGTTCTTGTGTTTCTTTCACTGGTGCAGCTTTATTTGAAGTGAAATTAAAAAATAGTTTCCCATGTTCACCTGTCCTAAGTCAGCCTCCAGGGAAGTATTTGGATACCAGCACCTTTCCTGTTCCTGTATACAGACAGATACCTGACTGGGTCTAGTGGACTCATGAGCTGTTCAGCCTGGACAAGAGAAGGGGAAGCTATGAATAATTTATGGAGTCCCCATTTCACATATATTTTGGTTCCCACGATAAGAGTTTAAAAGGACGTAGAATTGTGTTATCTTCATTTAAAGATAGAAAAATTGAGACTAAGAAAGGTATAACAGTTTGCCAAGATGTCTGCTATTTAGTGGTAGAGTCAGTATAAAAATACTAGAATGCGCGCACGATTTCCTAGATGAAGAGATGAAACTCCAACAAAGTTAGGGGACATAAATAAGCAAATTAATTGTTGGGGCTGGTCTAGAATCTAGGTTTCTTGATGCCTTATCCTGAATTTCTTAAATTGCCTATCCTAACCAAGATTCTCTGATGCTAGCAATAAGTAGATTGGTGGAGATTCACCTATCGAATTCATTCATTCTTTCACTATGTATTTATCATGCATCTACTGAATAGCCAGCACTGTGCTGGGAATTGAGTATACAGTGGTGACCAGAAAGAGTTGGTCCCTGCTGCTCCCTTGGTTGGGGCTGTACCTCTGGGTGGGTCATGGATGGGACTGAGACAGCAGATAGGGTGGCCAGGAAAGGCCAAGGACCTGCTTTGTAGAGGACGCAGAGAAAAGCAGGACTTGGCAGAAAAACCCAGTCTCTGGGGCATAGGGACTGAAAGAAATTTACCTGTGGGTGAAGATGAGGCCTCAGGACCTTGGGACATGCTGTCTCTGTTGAGAGCCAGCACCTTGTGTTTCAGGGTAGAGCGTGCGCCCAGGGCCGAGCTTTTCAAAAAAGTTTGGCTCCAGGGGATATTCTTGGTGGGTCTGTTTTATCCAGACCCTTCCAGAAAGCATTTAGATGTGGCCCTGTTTGTTGATATAGTCCTATATCTCCTTTAGTGGGAAGTTTCTGGAAGACGCAACTGCTTTTCTTCTTTCTTTTTTGTAAATGTCCTTTGGCAATGTTCGGCAAGCCTAGACACCTCCCAAGGGAAGCCCACAGGAAAACTGAGAAAGAAGCAGTGGTGTGCTGGTGAAAGTTTAACAACTGGCTCTGTCAGGGGAGAGGCGGCGGGGAGGGGAATTCTTGATTTGTTGCGTTTTCTACTTTCTGTGGTGTGAATACTCCCACCATGGCTGATTTCAAGCCACCAATGTAATGTCAGCCAATATCCAAAAATTCCAAAAATTGAACAATAGGCTCTTGGGAGCCAGTGTGAGGTGGCTGCAGCACATCCTGGCTCTAGTACACTCCCAGAGAGAGGCATAGTGGACCACTGGTGCAGTTGTTAGCCCCCTAGCATATCTGGAAGGGACAATGTGAGTACCACAGGTGATTTCCGGAGGCGGGGCTTATATCAGCATGGACACTTTGCCCTGACGCTTGCACACCTTTCCTCTACCTTTGAAATATCGGCTGATTTCTGGCCATCCTCTCTTTTCCAACTCTTCTCCTTTGCAGTTTTTTCCTTTATCTCTGAGAGAGATATATATATGTGTGTGTATATATGTGTGTGTGTGTGTGTGTGTGTGTGTGTATGTGTATATATATTTTTTAAGAAATACCTGGAACAAAAATCTTGCTTTCTGTTTAAACAAGAGATACTTTTGAGGCTTGTTATTGATTTTTCTGTTATTCCCATATTGCATCAAGTTCGAAAGAAGAGGTGTTTTTTTGTTGTTGTTGTTGTTTTTCTCCCATTAGAGAAAATAAACATCCTACGGGCTTTTCCTCATATCACAAACTGGTACCTTCTGAAGCGTATTTGGAAGGTGAAATGTCAGGTAGCAGGGTCTTGGGGCTGCCTGAAGAGAGTCTCCTATTTCCAACAGACTCTAATTTTCAAAGCTGCTCCTTTCCTTAATATGATTTAGAATTTTATTTGTTCAGCCTGTAAAGTAGAGCTGAGAATATCACAGACTCAAGATATGAATCCTATTAATGAAACAGCATTTAGAAATGAGAGCATTGCTGTCTTGGCTATTACATCGTCTGTAGATTAATCATAATGTTTTGAGGACCCTGTCCGATTAGAAGCTTATTTTAAACAGCAAATTTCATGTGACTAAAGAGTGCAATTATTGGTTGCTATCTTCAGTGGACAGTTACAGGGCAGATTTAAAAAAATGAACGTTTCTTAAAAGTGATGAAATGGGTGGGAGCCCCATTCTGGAAACAGAAGGAGGCAAAGGAAAAATAATGAAATGAAATGAAAAGGGATTTGAAAATTAAAAAGCAAGTTAATTTGTCATTGTTGTGCAGAAAAGCCTCCAAGATGGGAAGTGATTACCTGGGCTGAACTATTGAGGCCTTAAGGCTACGCCTCGTACGTGAGTGTCTGTTATTTTTGTCCTGTCTTAAATAGAAAAGAAGCATTCACTGGAAATCAGAAAGCCAAGGGTTAGAAGTTGCCTCCTCACTTCACTGATATAGGAAGTCTTTGCTAACAACTACTCTTGAGTAAAAGATAGCAAAGAACATCTTAGGAAAAAGGCAAGAGCAAGCTGCTTTTAGAATGAATAGGAAAGAGGGAGAGAACGTATGAGCAGGAAGAGGCAGGTGGAGAAATATTCATTTTTGGAACAAGTCTCTAGATGCAGCAGAGGGGCTACAGCTCTGAAGTCAGACATAGCTGCGTGTGAATCTTGTCCTCATCACATCTTAACTGTGTGACTATGAGCACGTTTCCTAACCTCTCTGAGCTTCAATTTTCCCATCTGAACAATGGGATCAGTGCACCTAGGATTGTTGAGAAAATTAAATAGAAAGTGATGGAACATACAGCACACATTCAATAAGATGTTGTTGCCTTCTCAGGGTCTTGACCAATTGCTCTGAGCCAAAATACAGTTACAGTTATGTTACATGTGGTGAACACTCCCGTTTTTATTGTATTTTCTGCCACAGTCTGATGGGATTCTAGAGGCCAAAGCTGATGGCTATTTAGGCAGATGAGTGAGCCTCAGAGGCCATCCCAGCCCTTCCAGATCCCCAGTGTAGAGAGACTCATCCTGCCTAGGGACAGCTTTTGGGAGTGAGGATGAGATTTAGGTTGACCATGAATCCTTGGCTGATAACTGTCCTTGTCATGAGCTAGTCTCAATCTGTAAACAGGTGGTAGTGGAGGGGAAAAGTCATACATTTTATGTTTTTGGTAGAGTTATTATTTTGTTATTTTCTCTATAAGTGCAGTACTGACTCATTTCACAAAAAAAATCAGCAAACACAAAGAAGCTGAAAGAAGAATATATAAGATACTCACAATTCTTCTACCCACATTAAGATATTAGTGTGTGATTCTTAAACTTTTTATTCTTATTGAATGAGTTTATTCCCCTAAGAATGAGTTCCGTATCTTATTATACACCTACATTTGTTTCAATATACACATCATACTTTCAGTTAAATTACTTAATGTTCCCCACTCCTAGGTACTTGAGGACAATTGACTCTGTGGGTGATTCTATGGCTAATACAGTGGCTTTCTGTGCTGGTAGATAAACTGGTGTGTCCTAGTTTGGGATGTCTTTTTCAAGGCCATTTTCTTATATTCTGTGCATATATATGCTACAGTGCTTACAGCTGTTTGCTCTGGGTAGTTAAAAACATGGATATTCAAAATTTTAATATTTTGCTTGTCTGTTTTTGCTTATGTATTTGAAATGAACATGTATTGGTTTTACAACAACAAACTATTCCATATGTAAAACTTTACAGAAAATATATTGAAATCTGCTTGCAAATTGTGTACGGTCTATACTTGAAATGTAGTAAAGGCCATAAATACAAATGTATACACACACATAGACATATATATATATATATAGCTATGTAGAGATTATATAACTATAGATTTACTTTTATCTATGTATGTTTTAAAATCTCTATATAGTTATACATGTATATGTGTATGGTTTTGTATGGCAGTATGTCATGAATACATGAATATATTTTCATGTCAAATACATTTTACCCCATAATTTTCTTGGTTGCGTGACTGTAATAAAATGCATATAGCCACTGTAAAATATGATTCAAACGTTACCTTAAAAATTGAAGGAGAACCCCATATATTTTCTTATACAACTGTAACATAATTAGCCCTATATTGTTGGGTATTTGTGTTTTTCCTAATTTTTTCATATTAGAAATTATGTTCTGTTGAATATTCTCCTATGTATCCTTAATTATTTGACATGTCGTATTTTTCTCTATATGTAGATGAATGTAGACATATTGTATTTTATTTATTTATTATTTATTTATTTATTTTTGAGATGGTATCTTACAGTGTCACCCAGGCTGGAGTGCAATGGTGCGATCTTGGCTCACTGCAACCTCTGCCTCCTAGGTTCGAGTGATTCTCCTGCCTCAACCTCCCAAGTAGCTGTGACTACAGGTGCCCGCTACCATGCCTGGCTCTTTTTTGTATTTTCAGTAGAGACAGGGTTTCACCTTGTTGGCCAGGCTGGTCTCAAACTCCTCCTGGCCTCAAGTGATCTGCCTGCCTCAGCCTCCCAAAGTGTTGGAATTATAGGTGTGAGCCACCACATCTGGCCTGGACATGTTGTATTTTAAAAGTCAGTTTAATAATCTTATGTTAATGTTAAAATGTTGTGTTCCAAATTTCAGTGTTATGAACACTGATTAGGTTCACAGGCTAGCCCACAACAATTAATTTAATACACATTGTAGCTAAGATAGGATTTTGATACTATTGTATTATAGTGGATTCATCTGTTTCCTCCCCCATCCCCCAAATACGTTCAAGTCCTAAACTCCTGTACCTGTGAATGTGACTCCATTTGGAAATGAGTTTTTGCAGACATAATCAAATCAAGATGAGGTCATACTGGATGAGGACAGGCTCTAGATTCAGTGACTCTTGTCTTCCTAAGAGACTTGGACCCAGAGGGAAGAAGATCACGTGAGGACGGAGGCAGAGGTTGGCATTATGCTTCCACAAGCCAAGGAATGCCAGGACCCATCAGAAGTTGGAAAAGGCAAGAAAAGATTCTCTTCTAGCACCTTCGATGGAGGGTGGCCATGCTGACACCTCAGTTTCAGAATGTTGGCCTCCGGAATGGTGAGTGAATAAGTTTCTACTTTTCTAAGCTACCCAGTTTGTGGCATTTTGTTATGGCAGCCCCAGGAAACTAATATATATACCCAATCACCTTTCTGAATGTATTTCTCCATAGAATGAATGTTGTAAAGGGAGGTTATGTTCCAGTTACAGCCCACAAAAAGTATCTAGTGCCTAATATAGTTGAAACATAACACTATCAAATTAAATGTCGTTAAAGCAGTCTCTCATGGAAAGTTCAACCTATATACTGGGCCAGAGGGATTCTGCCTTCCTTGGTCCCATGCAGACAGACATGGAGACAGTTCCCTATTCTGCCAGGAGACGGTGCTTTCGGCAGTGGGTCTTACAAAGTTAAGTGAGCATCTTTAACTCAGCCAACATTTAATGACCGCCTATTGTGCTGGTATACAGTGGTGGATCACACCAAGTCCATCCTGCATGGGATGAACATCTCAGTGGAAGATAAGGAAAATAGGCGTTTGGGGAGGATGGTAAATGTGAACTGCATAGAATCCTGTTGGGACTGGTGAAGAGACGCTAGGTGTGGGGGTGGGGGAAAGGGAGGGGAAGGGTGGCCATTTCTGCTAGGTGAAGAAAATCTAGGAAGTTTACATTGTCATTGTCATAGCTTGAGGAATTGCCTTATGTACACTTAGGAGAGAAATTTTCCCAAGAGGTCTCTTGCAAATTCCTCTGAGATTCTAGCCACTTCTGTATCATTTTTAGTGCCAGCTCACCTTACTTCTTATTCATGCCAGGCCAGGAAAACAGATTTGTGACTGAAATTTGATTACCATACATTTGTAGGATCGGTAGGATTGTGACCTCGAATCAGTTTAATTGGCCTAATCCATTGGAGCCGAGTAATTGAATGCCAGCAAAAATGAGTCCCAAACTATTGGCAGTGGCTTGCTTTCTGGTAGGAAGATTGTTTTAATGTGGTAAATGGATGTTTTAGGGTCATCAGTTAATTTCTTTTACGTCCCACATGTTAATAGTCAGAGGAGACAATTGTATACCTAACTGACAAAGATACAAGATGTTGATTCTATGGCAAATTCCTTGGAATGAGAAAATCGGGAGAGTAGTCCAACAGCAGTGACTTTAATATTTCCATTTAACAATGAGGCAGATGTATATCTACCTAATATCTTGGAGGGTAGGATATTGATTTCCAAGGCCAAGGTAAGGACATATGATGTGGACAATTGTGAGGTAACAGTGAGAAAGGGCTTAAACCTTTCCTGAGAATTGTTCCCAGTTGCTGTATTTATCTGAAATATTAGGCTTCTCAAACTTGATGACTTCCTAGTCTGACTTAATTATTTTAATTATGAAGTTACTTAAATATATGAAAACATAATCATTTGTATAAACCCTTTAATAGCTCCTAGATAACTATAAACCCCATCACATTTACACATTGAAGAACTGGTCTTAATTTGAATTATTTTTTAGTTTTTAGCTTCATTTGTATATAATATGTTGGACAATGTTGGCTGAAACTACATTATCACGCGCCATATGAATTTAGTTCTATTGGATTCTTCATTGCTGCAGTGTCCCTTTGTTCCCTTCATGTCATATCACAAGCATTTCATTTATTTATTAGTCTTTGTTCTCTTTCTTTTTTTTCTTTTCTTTTTTTTTTTTTTTTTGAGATGGAGTCTTGCTCTGTGGCCCAGGCTGGAGTGCAGTGGCGAGATCTCGGCTCACTGCAGGCTCTGCCTCTGGGGTTCACGCCATTCTCCTGCCTCAGCCTCCCGAGTAGCTGGGACTACAGGTACCCGCCGCCACACCCGGCTAATTTTTCGTATTTTTAGTAGAGACGGGGTTTCACTGTATTAGCCAGGATGGTCTCGATCTCCTGACCTCGTGATACACCTGCCTCGGCCTCCCAAAGTGCTGGGATTACCGGCATGAGCCACCATGCCTGGCCTGTTCTCTTTCAATTTTTAAGTTAACATTTGAATCGTGTTTTGCAGTGGCTATATGCATTTTATTACAGTCATGCATCACTTAACAATGAGGATATGTTCTGAGAGATACATGGTTAGGCGATTTCATCATTACGGGAACACCATGGAGTGCACTCACACAAACCCAGATGGGATAGCCTACTACACACCTGGGCTATGTGGTCTAATTGCCCCTAGGTTATACACCATACAATGTTACTGTACTGACTACTGGAGGCAATTATAACACAATAGTAAGTATTTGGGTATCTAACATATCTAAACATCAAAAGGGTACAGTAAAAATACAGTGTAAAAGGTTAAAAAAAAACCCAACACAAATAGTACACCTGTTTGGCACTTATCATGAAAGGAGCTTGCAGGATTGGAAGTTGCTCTGGGTGAATCAATGAGTGAGTGGTGACTGTGAAGGCCTAGGACATTACTGTATACTTTTGTGGACTTGATAAACACTGGAGACTTAGGTTACACTAAATTCATTAAAAAATTGTGCTATAACATCATGAGATCTCTGATGTCATTAGGTGTAGGAATATTTCAGCTCCATTGTAATCTTATGGGACCACCAATGTATATGTAATCTGCCAATGACTGAAATGTCCTTATGTGGCACATGATTGTATTTGTATTTTGTATTGCTTTCATGTAACTGAGAAGTAATTTTCAAACTCAAAACCAAACCCTTGCAAATTCCATAAAGATGTATGTAAAATGTCTCATCAAAAGTCTGGGACATTTCAGGTTCTTGATGAAAGGTTCTGTTGTGGTGGTAATGTATGAAATCAAGCCTTCTAGAGGCTTCCAACCCTTCACAGATGCTAGTGAGTTTACCTAGATGCAGCTTGGTTTAGAGGACTGCTCCTTTCCTGGCATAGCACGATAGTACAAGCAGGACACAAGACAGGCAAGGTTGGAAGGTGGAAGCATAATTGAGCTAGAAAGGAAGGATACAACAACATGCAATTAGTGTGCTTCTGGCCTCAAAGGTGTGAGTTATCTGTGACTGTGACTGTGATTCTGTCATTGCAACTGATTGTCCACTGTGATGTAACTATAAGGGAGGGAGAGGTTTCCAGGTCAAATATGAGATGGCCTGGGTCTAAATCCTAGCTCTGCTGCTCACAGCTGAGTGACCTTAGGCACAGTTGTGGAAACACAGGCTAGACTGCTGGGACCAGAGGTCCCAAATACAGTGACTCATACAAGGTGGATGTTACAATTATCCCTTGAATAACAGTCTAGATGAGGAGTCCAGGGCTGATATGGGGGCTTGACAGCATGAGAGAACAGCCTCCTTTCATCTTGTTCTTCTGTCAACCCTGACTTCATCTGCATGTTCAAAGACACTGGCCACCATGTTTGCATTTCAGCCACAGGTAGAGGAAAAGATGAGGAAAAGGAAGTCACACCGTCAGTCATGCCATCAGCTAGAATTTACATGGTTATGAAGGTTGCAAATTACCCCTTGCAACATTTCTAGAGAAGATGAAAGGAAATATATCTGGGTATGTGTGTTGGGTGGGGGCATGAGACGGCATCTGGAAGTCTCTGCTCCAGTTTCCTAAGTCTAGGTTTCCTCATCTTTTAAATAAGGTCTACTGGTCTACTTCACAGGGTGGGGACGTCGGTATTAAATTGAAGTTTCCATTGAGAGTTTTTGGTGTAGCACCTGACACTGAGCAAGTAAGAGGCACTGTTGCCCACAGGTGTGGGCAACTCTGTCAGCCAGTGCAATGTCACTCATGGCTGCGGCTTTCCATCACATTAAATGATGTAGAGTGCCCTGGACAGTCAAACTCTGATGGCAGTAACCATGATGATTGGCAGTGATGCCACTCTGAGGCCATGCTGTGCAGAAAGCTCTCTTCTTGACCTCAAGTTTCTGCAGGCAACATGGCAAAGTGGCCTCTAGAACAAGACTGCCCGTATTGGACACCTGGCCCTGCCCCTTAGAGCTGTGCCATTTGAACCAAGTTACTTCATCTCTCTATCCCCCAGCTTTCTCATTTTTGAGATGAAGATAACAGCATCTGTCTGATAGAATAATTCAATGACCTCTTTATCTGTGAAGTGCTTATAACAGCACAGAGCACATGGAAATTGCTGTGTAAGTCAGTATATATTAAATAAATACAATTATTATAGATATGCTGTTTAGTCCTAATATTAGAAACCTTATCATATACTAGAGCCATCAAAAAAAAAAAAAAAAAAAAAAAGAGGTTGATTCCTTACTTGCTTCCTAGAATGGAAGCTCCATTAAGGGAGAGAATTTGTCTTTCTCTCTGCTGGATCCCAGGGCCTGGAACAATACCTGGCCCTTTGTGGCACCTGATGGAGCCTTGGAGGTTTGGTGTTCCTGTGTCAAAACGGACCTGACATCTTATTTTCTGTGTGTCATTTGCTACTAAGGAGATAGTATCCCAACGAAAGGAAACAGTTATTATCTTCAGGGAAAGTCCTGGATATCAACCCTCAGGTGTGGAGCCATGGAAAGAACAAATACTGATGCTGGGGTAGAAAAATTTGCTTTTAAGAACTGGTCCTGCCCCTAGCTATCTGCAGGACTTTAGGGGAAGGGGGATATGAATGCCTTAGTTTCCTCATCTGTAAAATGGAAATGACATTGACCTTATAGGGCATTTTGAGAAATAAGTGTGTGAATTCATTATAAATATAGGGTGTGTCTTCTGTGCCTAGTGCAGTGAATACAACATGTCTATTTGTTGTGAAGGGGCCTTGCTAAATGTGGAGGGCATCCTCATGAGGGGAAATAGGATTCATAACATGAAGGAACTGGGCCCATATGAGGCTGCCGTTGAATGCAGAGGAAGGCCCTGAGTTGGGCATTTTACAAGGGGACATCTAATAATCTGTAACTTGCATCTGGAGAGAGGAAGACTGCTTTTTGTGATGTGAAATTATTTTGATCTTTAGGTGCAGCATTTGCTTTCAATTGAAATGTTTTTTTCTAACATAGGAAGATTCTGTGCACTATTCCAAGAAGCCTGCAGACCCTTTTTGCAGTGATTGTAATGTGATTTGCTGCGTACATCAGAGGGTGAGGCAGCTGTGTGCTTCTTGTGCAGAAGGCAGATTTGATTTCAACTCTAGAGGCAAATAAAGGAAACCTGGGAAACAAATATGAAAAATCTGAGCAAATGTGGAAATGAAAAAAAGGGGGATGGGAAAGGGAGAAAAGACAGAACCCTGAGAGTAAACAAGAGGGCTTGCTTTTGGTAACCTCTCTTTCTACTTCTAATGAGCTTGGACCAGACCTTCACTGAATATTGTTTTGGTGAGATTTGCCTCACCTTGGGGACACAAAGCCAGAAGCTTTCCTCGATAACACACAGAATAAAGAAACCTCGTTCATTACAAATGGGAGAAAGAACAACAGAGACTTTGATATCTTTAAAATCAATTCAGCAAAGATTGTTTTAGGTGGAGGTTATGAGCAATGAGGAATAAGGACATGGCAAAACTGTTTCTGCAGGGGAGGAGCCTTAGTCACAGGAGACTGCTTTGCAAGGCATGATTGGCATCCCATGACCTGACCAAATGCTCCAGGGTCAGAGTCACCTCCAAGACAGGGTCCCTGTCCCTGTGGCTGTTACTCACTACACAAGGCTATTTGGGCTCACCTTTTGTCCACAGTGATTCTCTGTTTACCGAAGGTCTACAAACCAATCTGTCTATATAATCTATGTTAAGCAGGGGTGACTCTTTCATGCAGATGACTTCTGACCTTACTATCCAAATATTACAGTAATGGCCATCTGGAACTCTTATGGTGGCAATTCTCATGATATCATTCCCAGCTTGGTTGAGAGGTATTATGGTATCCAGGCAGGCTCATAGTGGGAAGTGGGGCATATTTTGGCGAAAGCATAGCTTTGTGCCATCTCTAAAACTGTACTATGCAGACAGCTGATAACTTCATCCATCAGCAAAATAAGCACTATGTTGAAAACAAACTCTTGACAACCACGATGAAAAATGAAGACACTGCACAAAAACCATGATCTGAGATGAAAAATAAAGCTCCCTATATGTGGGCAACCAGGGATTGGGCACATTAGTGTCAGCTGAAAGAACAGAATCTGTTCAGTTTTACTGAAGTAGATATGACTTCCCAGGATTATGTGAAGAATAGACATTCATGTGTTCATTCATTCATTCATTCATTCATTCATTCACACAAAAGGCAATTACTGAGTACCTTCTAGGTGCCAAGAACTATGCTAGGGCCTAGGAATTCAAAGATGTATCTTAAAAATTGTCTCTGGTACTAAAAATTAGCTAGAGGGGAGACAGACATGCGAATAAACATATGCCATAAAATAATTGGTCTAATGGTGTTTGTACAACAGAGAAAAGTCTTCTTAAGAAAATGGGACAGAAGTGGCCAGGTGCAGTGGCTCACGCCTGTAATCCCAGCACTTTGGGAGGCCGAGGCGGGCGGATCACAAGGTCAGGAGATCAAGACCATCCTGGCTAACATGGTGAAACCCCGTCTTTACTAAAAATACAAAAAAATTAGCCGGGCGTGGTGGCAGGTGCCTGTAGTCCCAGCTACTCAGGAGGCTGAGGCAGGAGAGTGGCATGAACATGGGAGGTGGAGCTTGCAGTGAGCCAAGATTGCACCACTGTGCTCCAGCCTGGGCAACAGAGCGAGACTCCGTCTCGGGGGAAAAAAAAAAAAGAAAATGGAACAGGAGTTTAAACAAAGCCTCCTGGAGAAAGTGTTTTATGCTTTCTCTCTGTAATCAGTATAATTGTGTCAAGAAATTGATAGGACCATGTGCACACGTACACACACACACAGACACACACATTTAATTCTACCTGCAAATGCCAGAAGGCTGCAGGTGATAGCAGTCTTGGCTCTAGAATTCTCCTAATGCTTGTCACAAAGACCTAGGCACTTAAACAATGATTCTAGCAATGATGAGAAAGAGTCACCTAGATGGGAAGGATTTATTCATTCTAAGAAAAACAACAAACACACATTTCATTTCTTTCCTGCAGAAAGTTTGGAAGAGGGAATAGACTAGATGAAAAGGATTCAAGGCAGTGGGAACAGATAAAATATTTAATAAGCTTATAACGAAAAGGAGTGGAAAGAGCCATTGTTAGGGAAGTAAGTGAAGACTTTAAATGGCAGTTTTATTGCTTATTTTTTTCCAGCCTCTGCATCTGATCTCAGCAGTGAACTCTGCGTGTTTTTTCTAGTATGGCCCATGAGGCTCAGTTTTCTGTTTGCTATCACCTGAGCCCTGGTCTCAACCTTTGTAACTGAATTATTTGCACCCAGAGGACAAATTGAGTCAGAGGAAGCTACTTCTGCAATTACATGGGAAGAGGATGTGACAGCCTGCTGCTGCTTTGAGGAGACAGCCCCAGGGGCAGATGCAGGTGGCAGCCTGGGAGACAGCGGGCTGCAAGAATGCAGAGCCCTGGCTCCCCTCCCTACCTGCCTTTCCCAGAGGGGAAATACACCCAACAGGCAAAACAGGAGACCCTGGAGACAAAACAGCCTCAGGGCATCTCTGTCCATCATGGTTGTCTATCGAACCTTCCATCAGAGTACATTTTGGAAGATGCCTTCCCTGTAGGGCTGTTGTGAGCATTACTGACTTAACATGGAAAGCCTTTTAGACAGGACCTGCCTGGCCAGTGAAAAGTGCAATGTAAATGTCGGCTATGGAGGAGGATGAGGAATTTCACATAAAAATGAAGAAGATAAAACCTTAAGAACTTTTAAAGTGTATATGTTTAAATATAAAACTGGCTGGGCACAGTGGCTCACATCTGTAATCCCAACACTTTGTAAGGCTGAGATGGGAGGATCACTTGAGCCACGGTGTTCAAGACTAGCCTGGGTAACGCAGTGAGATCCTGTCTCTATAAAATATTAAAAAATGAGCTGGGTGTGGTGGCACGCACCTGTAGACCCACCTATTGCAAGAGGCTGAGGTGGGAAGATCACTTGACCCCCCCAGGAGGTTGAGGCTGCCATTAGCCAAGATTGTGCCACTGCACTCCAGCCTGCGTGACAAATATATCTATATAGGTTTTTATATATTTACATAAATATACATATTTTATATGAGTATATATATATGTTTATCTATCTAAAACAGATATATATATGAGTCCTAAAAAGGTGTGTGTGCGCGCACACGTGTACCTATACACACTTGCATGCACATGCACTGTAAATGTTTGCTAAAAAAGGAATTTAATCCTTTATGTGAGAGCTTTCTTAATAATAAGTAGTAATTACAAGAGATGTGCCTCCTCTCACCTGGAGGCAAAGAAGTTTTGATTTCCGATTCTGTAAACACTGAGGTCATGGTCTTAGACTCTAAAGCTGAGATGACCCTCTAGTGTTCCTACCAACCCCCGGCTTTTATAGATGAGAAAACACACTCAGAAAATAAGACTTGTCCAAGACCACATGGCCAGAAAGAGGCAGAGGCAGATTATAGATCCTATGAGCTTAGGGGAATTGGGAAGGAGAATTGGGAAGAGGAGTGTGAGTCCCCTTCAAGCCTTTCTGACCCAATAGGCATTGAATATTGATCCTTGAGGGCCAGGACAAGGGCCAGCCAAGCACATGGTAGCACTGAACATAGGAGATAAAGATGCCTTGAGCTTGAGAAGCAAATATGGAAATGTACCCCCCAGCTTCCTCTTTCTTCATTGTCTTGCTTTTGTTCTGGGTGCCATCTCTGCTGACAAAGTAATGAGCACTTGGGCAGATGCCATTGGTCAGAGTGATGTACCTCTAGTAGCTCTGGCTGTCCTGTGATTCAGTCAGGAACAGGCTGCTGGACTGACCTGGGTGGCTGTTGTGTGCGTGTGTGTGTGTGTGTGTGTGTGTGTGTGTGTGTGTGTGTCAGTGTGAGAGAGACAGAGAGTCACTGGGAAGTTTCAAATGGGCTTGGAAGAAAAATTTTGAAGCCATGGGAATTGTTCTCGTTACTCATTACTCCGCTTCTTATTACCACTTTCTATTGGCCTAATCCAACCTTGGTGTAAAGTTGAAGAAAAAGAAAAAGAAAAAAATAACAAAGTCAAAAGAAAACCCAAAAAACTCTCCTCTTAAAATAAACTTTTGTACAGAGTGTCCCGAAAGTCTTAATGCCTGCTTAAAACTGCACTGACTTTTGAGACACTCGGTAAGTGAAAAGATGAAAAGCTTGCAATCCGTAGAATGGAGGTGGTGAGTGGGTGAGCTGGGTAAGTCAGACAGGCTTGTGAGACTGCTCCCCAGGGAGGGCCAGCCACACATCTCAGGCCTCAGACCATGGAGAGGAGCATTTGTGGGCAATGGCCTTTGTAAGATGGGAAGCATTTGGCAGGTGACTATGTGGTCAAGTTATTAGACTCAGAGGTGCTTAACTCACCTGGACATTTTTGTGGGATTTGGTAGGAAATAGAAGGGAGATGCTAGGTAGTGGCAAAGGGACAGGGATAGAGGGACCATAAGGAGGTGAGGCTGCAAATTCACAGACAGTGGGTGGTGGTGCTGTTTGGACTCATGCTTAGAAGTGGGGTTCAAGCCAAGTTCAATGGAATCGTTGAGGGTTAAGGAGCTGCGATTGATATCTGGGTTACATAAATAATTCAAGTACTAGCTATCTAGGAATCCAAGTCCTGAGGACTTGTGAGGTCATCTTTTCCTTTAATATTTAAAAACAAATAAAAAACTGCTTGTGCTCCCTGTCTCACATATGGCAGAAGTCCCATTCCAATCTTAATCTTCTCATGAATGCCTGGAGGCTGACTTTCTCTTTCCTGCCTCTTTCTCCAGTTTACTGCTGTCACTGAGTAATTCTTGATCTTTGCCTATGTTCACCTTCTCTGGCTGTTCTTTCCATTTTCCCATGTTCACCCAAATGTGCCACTAACCCTTGAAAAAATTTCCCCGACAGCATCCCCAAGTCAAGAGAGCTGATGGAGTAGACTTTTACTGAGGAGGAGTTTCAACACATTCCTGATATACAACTTGAATCATTTGTGAGACCGTCCTGGCCTATAAATCTCCCTTGGCCTTTTCCCACTGTCAGGAACGTCTCACTTGCTGTATTCTTTTCCCAGGCACTGGCCTCCTTGCATTTTACTGGAGCTGTCTTCCTTTTCTTGTGGACCAATTTATGTCTGTCAATTTCTACCTGTTCCTGGACACTCCTCCCCCATCTCCTTTATCTTGGTATATTTTATTCCACTTATCTTCTTACTCTTTGGCTTTTCTTTGTCTCCTCCATCTTCAATATCTTGTCTAGAACCCATCTTTTCACAACCAGAATTGCGATCTAAATAAGGTTTTTCTAAATAACAGACTGTGTTTTCTCTAAGAGGAATTGTGCTCTCAGGTTTTAAGATAACATGTAGCCACCCTGACTTCATGAAAGCATTCTGATTTCTTAATTTAAGGAAGAGGAGTGGAAGGTATAAATATTTCTTGAGGGTTTTTTAAAACCAGACCCTGGGCTAGTGCTTTTTATGCATCATTTAATTTCATCCTCAGAAAAGTCCTGTGAAGTGGGATCATCACCCAGATTTACCAAGGACAGTGAGTCAGGAACACAGCACTGTGCCAGTCACATAAGCTGGTGGATGGCAGAAGTCGCCATCAAGACAAAATCTTTGGACTCTGGAGCCTGAGCTGTTTCCTTGAATCATCTTGCCTTGGAAGAGGGGATGATGACAGAGATGACCCTGTGGGTACTGGAATCTCCTTCCTTGATGGCCTGCTCTTTGCCCTCCAGCTACACTTTCCCACTCACTACTGAGGCAACTCTGGCTCTCCCTTTTCCCATCCCTTCCTGCTTTTCTCCAAGGGTAGTGGGGCCTGGGTTCTGTCAATTCCAACTGTAGCCTGTTCTCTCCTGCTCTAGCTGAAGCCCTAAGTGGTGCTTGGAGCTCTCTTGGAGTAGAATCTGCTGACTTTCTCACCCTCAGTGTCTCTTCCCCATCCCATCTCATCCTTCACTTCTGATAGACTGGCTCCAGTACCCTGTGTTGGGCACATGGTAAAGAATTTTGGCTTTGAGTTAGACATGGGGTCAAACTGAAGCTTGACCTCTCATCAGTTGTATAACCTCAGGCAAGTTGTTTAAACAATTTGCTTAAGTTTTTTCTTCTTTAAAATGGGGACAATGAGAGTATCCAACTCAGAGGGATTCTGGAAGACCTCAATGGCATGATGTAGGTAAAGGGATTGGTACAGAGTCTGATAAATAGTGAAGGTTCATAAATGGTAGCAATTGGTGTGGTTATGGACACAGTGATCTTGCTACAACTTTCCTCCTCCAGTGCTTGGTGGTACCCATTGCCGACCAGCCCAGACTCCTTGGCCTGACACTCAGGGTCCTTTGCTATCTATAAATTAGCCTGAGCCCACCTTTCTCATTTGTTGTGCTGTAATAATGCTGGACTACACACCACTTCCCGGCTGCAGCCCCTGGTATTAACCTAGAATAGCCACCTCTACCAAGAGGAAGTCTAACCATGTTTCCAGAGCCAGCTCAATCATTTCCTGGAGATGCTCCTTTCTGACTCCTCTCCCATCCCCTCCCCTTGGGAAGTGAGCTGTCTCTAGCCTCTCTTCCTTTAGCTCTTTGAGCATGTTAATGATACACATCTCTTGCTACCCCTAGGCATGTTTATTAACTCTGCTTCAAAATAAAGTTCCTTGAAGATGGGAGCTTACTTCGTGTCCTCTGTGTCATGGGCAGTGCTGAGAATGAATTCAGAAAATGATCTGGGAGACAAGAAGCTGAACAGCTCCCACTGTGTGTAGCCTAATTTGGGGCTTCACTTAATCCTTCCTAATAAAATCCCCATTTCCTGCCTCTTCCCCATTCAGTCTTTGTCCACAGGCTACCCAACCCCTGAAAGAGACGTATGATCTTCCACTCCAAGGCACAGGCACATATTGAAAAGGTTCCTACCATCTCCTTGGAAGGTTGCCTGTTTCTTAGTGGTCTCTAAGAACAGAGGATACAGACCCAAGGGAACACATAAGGCAGTCCATTGGAATGTAGGAAGAAAATGTTAGCACATCTGTTTACTTATCTTGCATATTTTCATTTCTTAATGTCCATCTTTTGATGTATGCCTTATTATGCACATAGCACACTAGAACAGTGACTTGCATATGTAATTTATAAATAAATGTGTATTTATTGCATATTTACACATATTGCAAAATAAAAATATTTTCATTTACAGGATGCCTGATTCAGTAAGTTCAGAGTCCAAAGATGTTCCCTATACACTGCTACTGGTTGAGAAGAACAGCTGTACGTATATCGTTTCTTAATGCAAACTATTAATTGGTGCTCTGATGTGCACCAAGTGCAGCCAGGCTCCTGATCCTGTTTTATTTTATTTTATGTATTTATTTATTTTTTAATTTTTTGAGACAGGGTCTTGCTCTGCACTCAGGCTGGAGTGTAGTGACGTGATTATGGCTCACTGCAGCCTCGATCTCCCAGGTTCAATTGATCCTTCTACCTCAGCCTCCTGAGTAACTGGGACTGCAAGTGCATGCCATCATGCCCAGCTAATTTTTTTTTTAAATTTTTTACAGAGACAGGGTCTTGCTATGTTGCCCAAGCTGGTCTCAAACTCTTAGGCTCAAGCAACTCTCCCTCCTCAGCCTCCCAAAGCACTGGGATTACAGGCATGAGCCACTGCATCCAGCCTTACTTTTCTAATTTGAAATCCTACTTCAAGCTTCACCTGCTTGTACTCAATGTTTTCTCGACCACTTGCCTTTCTGGGTGCTTATTCCTCTTAGATGTTCATCTCTACTGATCCTGGGGTAATCACTTCATCTGCATCTCCTCTCTATCATATATTATAATTCTTTACTTTCTATTTTAACTATTTATATAAATGTCTTATTCGCTGTTCCAGACTATAAGCTCATATTTCTGATTCCATCTTTTTATCCTTATCTCTTATCCTAGTTTCTGTACAGAATAGATGCTTAATATAACTTTGCTGATTAAACGGAATATATGATGTATAACCCACATTTTCAGTAGTTCTCTCAGATACAACTGCAACTGCTAATCTAAGCCATCTCTTTCTTCTCTGTGAAGGCTTCACTTTCATCTTCTTTTGCGAAAGCAGCTCTGCTGTTAAATAAAGCCAACTAGAAAATGAAGGGGTATGAGAGGAATGTCCACATCCACTGTACAAGCAAACTGTTCTGCAATGTGCTCTCCAGAAGAACAAAACTTTGTAGGATCATGTTCTTGTTGGGGATGAAAGCAGAGGGAGACCCTAGACTTGGAACTTTTGCATAACACATCTGTAAGGCAGCAGGGACTTGTTCTTGTACTGTTTTTTTCAAGGGAGTGAGTAATGTGCTTGCTCACTTTCTCCTCTCCTCTCCAGTCTCCAGCTGTCCACCTGGTTCTCTTCTATCTAGCCTTCAGACACATCAAGAAGTGTCCTATTATTTGAGAGGCATGCCACTGTCAGGAAAGCCTGTGTTTGCTCATAATTAGGATTTGTGCCCAATATCATTTGGCATTCTCAGCCCAATGGGCCATTCACCACTCTGAGATGAAAAAGCCATTTCATTTCATTGAATATTTCCTGAACTCTAAGTACAATATTAGAGTGCCAGGTATCTTACATTTGCCACTCCAATTCCACTCCCCAACCCTTTTCTACCCACTCTATCTCTCCTGTGGCTGACCTGGGCTACATCAGTGGGCTCCCTTGTTCTCTGCCTTTGAGGTGGATTCTACTAATAGGGAGAACCAGCGGAAGACTGGATGAATGGGGAAGATGAATTCAGGCTGGCTGCCTCTCTCATCCAAAACTCACAGCTCCTGTTGGATGGTCCTTTCCATGAAACTAATGAAACTCTTTCTGTGTCTGGGTTCTGGTGACCAACCATCTGCACCCCTTCTCAGGCCCAGCGGTAGTAATGGGGCATGACTGTTGCTGCACTATCCCTTCTGCTCTTTGTAAATAGTCCCTTTACTATGCTCTTCTCAAAGTAGGCATATTCCTCTTTGAGTATGCCATGTCTCCAGGAAAAGGAGAGAGAGAGAGATCCTAATTAAAATGGGAAGTGTGAATGTTATTCTCTAGATGAAAGGGACATATTGGAGTTGCATTTTAGAAAACAAATTCTCTTTGATTAGAGGAGAGCTACTCAAAGTGGGCTGGCAGCATCAGCATCTCTGAAGCAGACCCTCTGGGAATGAGCCCAGGGTCCAGCAATCTGTGCTTTAATAAGCTCAGTGAGCGCTGAATTTAGAGGGGATGAAGCTGGAGGCAGAAAGACCAGTTGGGAGGCTGCTGTGGTTGAAAAGAAAAAAGAAAGAGGAAAAAAGAAGAGGAGATAGTGGTAAGTCTGGGATAGGTATTTAAGATATTTAAGGTTTGGGATTGATAAGACTTGGAATTGAATAGATGTAGAGAAACTTAGAGGAGAAGTTGATCTCAGGTATTAGGCTTAGTTGGTTTTATTAACCAAAATCAGAAAGAAAGGAGCATAGATTTGAGAGAGAAGTTGTTATGACAGTAACGAGCACAGTTAAGTTTGAAGTGCTTGTGGAGACAGCATGGGGAGGAAGTCCAGAAAGCTTTTTAATACAGGGGTCTTGAAATCAGGAGAAGAGTCTTGACCACACTGAGCTTGCAACATTCAACAAATACTCACCGTGATGGTAAGTCAACTTTGTAAAATGTCAACTTGGGTAGGCTCACCTAAGTTTCCCAGAATTCCCTTTTTTTGTATGTTTCTGGTTAGGGTGGGTCATAAGAGAGAGTCTTGGGAGACTTGGTGGGTGGAAGGGCAGCAGCAGTCATTTTGAGGCTCACAGGCATTGTCACTGATCTGCTGACTTGCCTCATCTGCATGAGGAAGCTGTGGCCTTGCAACTGCTCCATTTTCCCTTGACAGGCTCCTCCTTTAGCTTCTCTGACTCCTAGCTCAGTTAGGTATGTTTAGCTCCATGACAAAAGACTCCAGCTTCTGCAGGGACCCACACTATCAAAGTGAGAAGCAACAAGAAATGACATAGGTTTTACTTTATTCTTGTAGGCTGGGTTCTATCCTCTTGTTTGTGGGATCCAGCCTGATCTTAATCTCTTTTACTTTACATCAATCTTCCCCTACCAACTGCCTGCCCTGGGGACTCCAAATTTCTGCATCAGATACAAAAAGAACAGCCTTACAGAGATGTACCTATGCATTGCCTAGTGGTTCTGCTTGAAACATAAAGCTTGTTTGCATTGACTAATGCATTCACCAAAAGAAAGAGCACAAGGGAGAATAACAGGTAGGGCATAGGTGGAATCTACTATTCGATACAACAAACATCTGCCTTGGAGTGAGCATGTGATGGGAGGTAGGGGTCTGTGATTCCTGGTAAATCTCAGTTCTTACGTGCCTCTCATGAAGGCAGCATTTTGCTTGTCTGAGTGCAGAATAGAAGTTCAAGGATGATTTTGGTAATGTTCATAAATTTTGCCTTGGTCTCTAATTTGGGACCTAACTCCTGCATAAGATGTGAGTCCACTACAGATTAGGGAGTCATTGGAGAACAGGTAAGTAACATTCCTCAGGAAGAACCTGAAAAATGAAAAGGAAAAAGAGCCTTGGGAGGTAACTTAAATTAAATATGGTAACCAAAATATTTGGTCATATAGTCTTTACAAAAGATTTCTTTTTATATTTCTATTTATGTGAAAGGCATACACTACTATATTTAGGATTTGTTTAATGAAGAGTCATTATTGAAAAGTATAAAACAAGAATCAGGATTGGCCTAAAAGATTCAGGGCTCAATCATGAATGTGTTGCTAGAGAATAAAGGGTATTTTTGACTCTTAGTTTAGCGTACTTTGCTGTGTTCTTGCTTCCGCTGCATATACACATGCGTTAGGGGAAAATGGCAATTTCAAACCCTGACAATATTTACTCATTTCCTGTTTGCCCTGGGGTGTCCAAGCTCACCATTACAGTGATTCAGCTGCTTAAAAGAGGAGGGAGATTCTGGTTCCACAGCTTTGCTTTCCACTCAAATTAAATGAAAATGGAGATTTTCCTCTAGCACTTTATGTCGAGATAGCATTGTTGGGGGACTTGGCAGCACTGATGGAAAAGAGGGCGCCTTGTGTAGCCTTGCCAGCCTCCCTGACCATCCACTTAGATAAGGTTGTGTTTTGAAATATAATGAGGCTTGTTTTGGTTTCCAGGATGAGAGAACTATTTGTTTCCTCTCATCTCTGGTCAGCTTCTATAGAGCAAGTCATTGACCTGATGTTTCTGATTAACCTAGATATTGGTTTCCCTTTGAAAGTAAAAGCTTGGCCTGAGTTCACAGAGGACTACGACTTCTTGGTTTCAGCTTTGCCTGCTGAGTTCCTATTCCCTTCAAAGAGCTTTGGATGGAGGGCGGTCATAGTTCCCAGGGAGGTTGGCAAGGGTGTAGTTATAGTCTTTGACAGGTCTCAGATTTCAGAGATGTCTGTTACAGCTTCTGTCAAAAGAACCTCCCCTTAAAAATCAGCTGTGCCAGGTTCTGCTACTTGCTTTCCTGGTAGCAACTCAGTGCTTTGCTAGCTGAGGAGCTGGCTCTTTCCACAGCAATTTTATTCATAGTCAGACATTCTCCACTTTCTAGTAATCCCAGAAGCTTTTCCTTGTACTGCCTTCTCATCCAGTCTTTAGGGGGAAATCAGCTCTCTTGTCCTAAACATGAAACATGGAATATGTTAGAGAACACTGCTTTAAGGCTTCAAATGTTTCTCTCTTAAAAACAGTGATGGGGACTTACATTAACTGGGCCCTTAACAGCGAGAGATGTTGTGCTAAACATTTCTTTTTTTGTTTGTTTTGTTTTGTTTTCTTGAGACAGAGTCTTGTTCTGTTGCCCAGGCTAGAGGGCAGTGGTATGATCTTGGCTCACTGCAACCTCCGCCTCTGGGTTCAAGTGATTCTCCTGCTTCAGCCTCCCCAGTAGCTGGGATTACAGGTGTGTATTTTTAGTAGAGATGGGGTTTCGCTATGTTGGCCAGGCTGGTCTCGAACTCCCGACCTCAGGTGATCCGCTGGCCTCAGCCTCCCAAAGCGTTGGGATTACAGGCATGAGCCACTGTGCCCAGCCTTATGCTAAGCATTTCATATTCATCAACTCATTTTATTCCTCAAAACAGTCCTGTGGAATACATAATTATGATTCTAGTTTATGTGGTAAAACTAAGTATAGGCAACATTTCCAAGGTTATAGAACTTGTAAGTACTAGAGCAAGTTCTGCCGGACACCAAATCCATATTCTTAGCTTCCTCACTTACCTCCTGCTTTATCTGGAAGGTCCTCATTTCCCCACTGCTCGACTGTTAGCAGTGTGTTTGTTAAAAACAAAGCCCGAGCTGGGGACAGTGGTTCACCCCTGTCAATCCCAGCACTTTGGAGGTTGAGATGGGCAGATCACTTGAGGTCAGGAGTTTGAGACCAGCCTGGCCATCATGGTGAAATCTCGTCTCCACTAAAAATACAAAAATGAGCCAGATGTGGTGGCAGGCGCCCGTAATTCCAGCTACTCAGGAGGCTGAGGCACGAGAACCACTTGAACCCAGGAGACAGAGGTTGACGTGACCCAAGATTGCGCCATTGCACTCCAGCCTAGGTGACAGAATGAGACTCTGTCTCAAAAACAAAAAACAAAGCCCTAGATTTTATTTCAACTCACCTAACATGACATCCCTTGAGCATTTTGTTTTGAGGCTAAAAAACATGAACATGAGCATCTCAATTAAAGTGCCCTTGAAAAGATTTATTGGCAGATTGCTTTCATCTTGACCATAACGAATCACAGAAAAGGGAAAACAAGACAAGGAGTGACCTGAAGTACTCTTTGAAACACTGCATTTGGTGAAACTGGCGCAGAGTAGCTTTTAAGAGTGCATTTCGTTCTTGCAAGCCAGCCTGGGGTCTAAGTGAAATAGAACTTGCAATACGATAAAGGAGATGCCTGTAAAAGATTTGTACTATGCAGGGGGGTGGGAGAAATTGACTGATGAAAACCCCACATTTCTATAGTCAAGTCTTTACATGGAGTCGTCTGATGTGCAACCTAAGGTGGTATCACATTCAAAGACTCCTCTTCGTCTCCACTCCCCTCCCATTCATTTTCTCCCTCCCTCCCTCTCTCCTTCCCTTCCTCCTTCCCTTCTTTCCTTTTTTTCTTTCCTATTTCAAATATTTATTGAGCTTATACTGCATGCTAATTACTAGGTGCTGAGGATTCAACAGCGAACCCACTCCCCACCGTGGGGGGCCTATATGCAAGTGGGAGAGAAAATCAACAAATAAATCAATACATATATATAATCGTAGTTTAAGTCATGATAAGCACTGTGGTGAAAACATAAGGTGAGGTAAGTGGCCAGAGAGTGATGGCACATGCCCTTTTGGATAGGATGAGCCAGGAAGACCTCTCTGATGAGGGCATATTTGAGCAGACACCCGAGAGAATTAGGAGACTGGGCCACATGAATTTGTGAAGAAAGGGTACTCCACAAAAGGGAAACAAGGAATGTAAAGTCCCCGAAGCAGGAACATGCTTGTCATTTTCAAGCAACTGCAGAGAAACCACTGCAGCCAGAGCAGGGTGAACAATGTAAGAGTGGAGGAAACAAGGCTCTAGAGCGGGCCAGGGGTAAAATCAAGCCTTACAAGGGAAGGAGCCTGCACTTTATTCTAAATATCATGGATCCCACTGTAGGGTTTGAAGCAATGGTGTGACATCATCTGACTTGCTTTTTGATAAGATCACTCTAACACAGTGAGGAGAGTGGACCAAAGTGGACAAAAGTTAAAGCAGGGAGACCAGAAAGAAGGTTATTGCAGTCATCTAAGCAAGAGTAAGTGTGACTCAGGAGCTTGCCCACCACAGGGACTCTCCAGTGCTTTTGGGGTAGTATTGACCTATTCTATGTGCTGAACATTTTCCCTGTATTAGCTCCTCTTCATCTCTCAATCAGGTCCATACTCTTGAAGGATGGCTGCCAGCAATTTCTCTGTCTCCCTTACACACATACTGCTTCTTCCTGCCAAGAGCCTCTTTGCTCTCCCTTGAATCTGGGATGACTTTGTGACTTGCTTTGGCCACAAGAATGTAGCAGAAACAATTCTATGCCATTTTCAGACCTGTTCTTTAAGAAGCCTGGGAGGTTTCATATTCTCTCCAGGGAAGCCAGGTCCCATGTAAAGATGCTCAGGCTGGACTCCTGAATGATGAGACACCAGTGGAGAGAGAACAAGAGGCCACACGGGAAAGCACTGGCCAGGGTGGAGAACCTTTCTTAGCATGCATCCCTTCTAGCTGCTGCTGAATACAGCTGAGTGAGTGATCTCTGCTGATGCCACTAGAACAAAGAACTACCCATCTGAACCCTGCCTGGGTTCTTGACCCACAGAATGGTGAGGAATAATTTGACATTGTTTTAAGCCATTCAGTCGTGGGGTGGTTTATTAAGCAGCCATAGTAATCCAAAATTGTTGGTATCATCACCCCTATCTTGTAGATCAGAGTGGACAAACTATACCCATTGGGCCAAATCTAGTCTGCCACCTTGTTCTGTAGATAAAGTTTTATTGAAACACAGCCAAGATTATTAATTTACATATTGTCTATGACTGCTTTCACGCTACACAGCAGAGTAGAGTAATTGCAACAGAGACCTACTGTTACGGCTGACAAAGTCTAAAATATTATTTTGCCCTTTACAGACAAGTCTGCTGTTCCCTGTTATAGATGATGTCTCATGGGACTGAGTAATGGGCTAAGATTGCCCAATCAGTAAGTGGCAAAGTACTCAAATCCAAGTCTGTCTGATTCCAATGTGTTTTGCATTCTCCCATACTGTTTCTTATATCAGTTCTAGCCTCAAAGGTACACACCCAGGGAAATTTAAAACAAACAAGACACACTGTTGCTATGTGCTAGTGCTATGGTTTCAATGTCTGTCCCTTCCGAAAATCATGTTAAATTTGTTTGCTGTTGTGGTGATGTTAGGAGGAGGGACCGTTAGGGGGTGATAGGGCCATAGGGCTCTGCCCTCACGGGTGCGATTGATGCTATTATAAAAGGGCAAGTTTGGCCCCTTTTGCCTCTTTGCCCTTCTGCCTTCTGCCATGTGATGATGCAGCAAGAAGGCCCTAGCCAGATTCCAGAGCCATGATATTGAACTTCCCAGCCTCCAGAACTGTCAGCCAATGAGTTTCCATTCATTATAAATTGCCCATCTCAGGTATTCTGTTAGAGCAGCACAAAATGAACTAAGACGGCTAAGTTAGGTAAACTCAAGTAAGCATGATGTCATGTTATTTTTTTGGGGAGGGAATCTCATTTTCTCCTCTTTTTCTCTTTTATTTTTTATGCTGTATTATGATACTATTTGTAAATGGCAAAATCATGTTGCGATGAGAACACTGGATTTGGAGTTAAGACTCGGCATCATCAGGCCTTGCTACATTGAATCTGTGTGACCTTGAGCTGGTTAGCCTTTATGACACACCATCTGAAACAGTGTTTCTCATTTTTTTTTTATTATTGAAGCTTAGGAAACATTTTATGTATATGTATATTTTCATCATTGCACCCTCTCCATGAAATTTTAATATCATAGATGAATCTCATAGATGACAGGTCCCCAACCCCTGGGGCCATGGCACCACAGACCCTTAGAAACCAGGCTTCACAGCAGGAAGTGAGTGCTGGGTGAGCTAGCATTACCACCTGAGCTCTGTCGCCGGTCAGATGAGTGGTGGCGTTAGAGTCTCATAGGAGTGCAAACCCTATTGTTAACTGCAGAATCTAATGCCTGGTGATCTAAGGTGAAACAGTTTCATCCTGAAACCATACCTCACGCACGCCCTCACCCCTTGCCTTGTATGTGGAAAAATTGTCTTCCACGGAACAGGTCCCTCGTGCCAAAAAGATCGGGGACTGCTGCCATAGATATTATACTGTATATTTGTTTTAAAGAGTCCAGATTTTCACCCCTTCCCCAAGAACCAACTTTTACCCCCTTGGAAATGATATCATCCCTGCTGAGGACACATGATCTCAAAGATGCATGAAATGGCCCTTGATGCTTGCTTCCCAAAGTGTTGGACCTTGCCCACATTTGCAATTTAGGGACATCACCTACTGAGCAAGGTAGCATTCTAGAAGCCTGACGAATGTCACTTCCTTCCCAGTCAGCACCTCTGTGGGGTAGATATCGTTCCTATGTTTTTCCTGCAGAGAGGCCTGAGACCTGGAGAAGTAACTGTCCAACGTCACACTGTTAGTAAGGTCAGTGACAGGATTTGAATCTGGGTCACTCTCACCTTAAAACCATCACCCTTAAGCAAGAGTAAAACACACTCTGAGAACTTTGTTTTTGAATCGGAAAGTTCCTTTCTGTGTTTTCCCGAGGTAGGACTTCTACTCACTGTGAAATAGTGGATCTTGAAGTATAGCTCTTGGACCAGCAGCATCACCTGTTTGTTACCTGTGCAAATTTTCTGGCCCTGCCCCAGAGCTTCTGAATCAGAAACTCTGGGAGCAGAGTCCTCTCTCAGTAGAGCTTTTGGACCAATCCTCAGGTGGTTCTGATTGAGAATCCATGCTGAAGAGGTTTTCTCCTGGAAAGAACTTCCATCTGGAACATGTTAGGTCTAGCGTAGTGGGAAGGAGTTGGAGAATGTGTTCTTAGTGGCTCTGAAGTGCACCAGCAGCTCCTAAGGTGATTGAACCACCTGCCTTCAACTAGCACGACAGGTCTGATTTCTCCTTTGTTATAATACCTTTCTATGTTTTCCTCATGTCTCATCCACTTTTCCAAGCTGCTTTTGCTTTGGCTAGGCACTTGGCTTCAAAGGACTGTTACTTCAAAGGACTTTTTACCACGATCTAAGTCACCATAATAAATTGTGCCACTGCCTGGAACTTATTTTTCAAGTGTGTTGCCCTAAAGTCCTATTGTTATTTTGTTGGTCAGTCAAAGCTAGATTATGCTGTGGTAACAAACAACCTCAACATTTCAGTGGCTTAAAACAGGTAGGAAACTATGGTCCCGGGTCAAATTTGGCTATTTCCTGTGTTTATAAGTAAAGTTTTGTTAGAACACAGCCACACTCATGCATTTGCATATCATCCAGGACTGCTTTATGCCACATATAGCAGAGTTAAACAGTTGTGATAGGAACCAAATGGCTTGCAAAGTTGAAAATATATACACTTTACTCCTTTAGAGAGAAAGTTTCCTGACTTAAAACAACAATGGTTTATCTTTCCCCATTCTAGGAGGCTGTTCTGTGTCATCTTTACTCAAGAACATTAGATAATGGTGCCTCCATCATGTGGAACATCAAGGTTATTTGTGTCGGGGCAAAGGGATCTGTGGATAATTTCACACTGGGGATTAAAACTTCCACCCAGAAATGACACATTACTCCTTGATGTGATTTGGTTGTGTCTTACCCAAATCTCATCTTGGATTGTAGCTCCCATAATTCCCGTGTACTGTGGGAAGGACCTGGTGGGAGGAAATTGAATAATGGGGGTGGGTCTTTCCCATGCTGTTCTCGTGGTAGTGAATAAGTCTCATGAGATCTAACGGTTTTATAAAAGGGAGTTCTCCTGCATGAGATCTCTTGCCTGCCACCATGTAAGACATGACTTTGCTCCTCACTCACCTTCTGTCATAATTGTGAGGCCTCCCCAGCCATGTGGAACTGTGAGTTAATTAAACCTCTTTCCTTTATAAATTACCCAGTCTTGGGTAAATTTATTCTTTATTAGTGGCATGGGAACAGACTAATACACTCCTCCTCTCTTTTCATTGCACAAACTAACTGGCCTAGCTGCACCTGACCTCAAGTGGGCCAGAGAAGTACCATCCCCCCACTGCCAAGGAGGAAAGTCAGCAACACTAATGTCAACTACAGGCAGTGCCAGTGAGAAAGTTCAGGGCTAAGGAGGCCTGCAGTGATGCTGAAGGAGAATTTTGAGCTTTGGAATAATTTTCTTCACAGATTTAAAAGCTCATGTTCTATCTCAGGATAACCTAGCAGGGAAGAATTTCTAAAAAGTAAGAAAATTAGCATATTTAGTTAGATCACCATTTTACAGACAATGTGGTGATCTTGTTATCAAATAATCATTAGCATGTTGCAGGGAGTTACTTCAGTGCTAAGGAAAACAAGCTAATGATAATAGTTGCTGGAATATTTTTGTGTCTATAGTTTGGAACTTTACTCCAAAAGCAAACCAGGAATACTCTCTGATGATACGCAAATTAATTTTTAAAATACATGTAAAACAAACTGTCAACTTTAGAGAAGCCAAATTACCAGTAGTAAGTAAATATCACCAACATGGACTGGGCATCTTGATACTGATGTGGCCAGGAGGTAGGCTGTGGCTATGTAACTGTGAATGCTGTTGAGTGCAGTCATGACTGGAGCCAACCAGGAATTCTCCGGTATGGGAAGATTTGGAGACATTGTTCCCATGAGTTTTTGTTGAGGTGGAAAAATGGAGCCTCTCTTTATCTCTCTCTACTCTCTTTGCATGGTCATTACTATAAGCAGCAACCACATTCCAAATCCACTTGCAAAGTTCCTCGCCCAACACCCCTTGGTAAAAAACAGTCAAAGCCTGTACTTGAACAAGGCAATCTGATTGCAGAGCTATGTAGTTTAGCACTACAATATGGTGACACTCAAATGTGTTTGACTACAGTTTCTAATGCAAATTTTCTCATATAAACTGTTTTAGCCACATGGTACCTAAATGCTATGTCATTAAAGGTCACTGAATATACACTTCCCATCTCATTCCTAATAAGGGTAATAGGTAGGGATGTACTAATTTACTTCATTTATTATGGATTCTTTATGCTTTTCTTCATTTTGCACTACTGTAGATTACATTGTGATGAAGACTTTAGTTTTGGCACGTATCCCCAATCATTTGCTTAGGAAAAGTTCCTGCAAGTGGAATTTCCGGGTCAAAGGGTATGCTTGTAGAGTCACTACTTTTGGCCATGCCAACTCCACCTAGATGTCAACTCCAAGTAAATTAGAATGGTGACCCCTGAAACTGTGCTATTCTCACAGTGCTGTAACATTAGTTATGGATCTCAAAATCCATAACTGCCAGTCTTCCAGAAAGTTTGTGCTGAATAATGCTTCCAAGAGCAGTATTCAAGAATGTATTTCCATCCTGGTGGCATATACAGTAATCCCAGTAATAGTAATAAGAAAAATATCTGCCATTTTTTAAAGTAATAAAATATTTCATTGTTTCAATTTTGCATTTCAACCAAGTGTTTTGAAAACTGCATCAGTGTGTTCTCATGCTTTGTTTCCTCTGATCCAACTGGCTGCCCTCAGAATGCTTCTTTTCCAGTGTTCAATTACGCTGATAAAGTCTCATCAAAGAGAGGACCTGTCAGGCCCAGGAAGCATGACATGGAGTATATGTGCCAATGAATGATTAAATTAGACAATGTCTGGCCTAATAGAATGCAGCTGGATTCTTATACGTGCTTCTTCATTCAGTGTGATACAATGTGTTATTTTGATTGAAGTATATAAAGAAAATCTGGCCTCACATAGATATGTGGGTGGAAAAGGGAACAGTGCTTTAATAGCTTTTCAGATAATTGTGGCTATTTTCTCATACTACACCAAAACTTGACAAGTGATATTTCTTAGAGGTTAGTAATGATGTGGCATGTGAAACCATATCAATGAAAGTCTTGTATTCTGTTATGTTAAAACCTATTGGTCTATCTTGCACTTTGAATGAATTTTTTTATAATGCATGATTTTGTAACAACATTGACCATGTGGAAAAAAATGATCTTCTGAAATACACACATCTTCAAAAGGTGGATTCATTTCATATAATAAATTGTCCAGTCACATTTGTTAATATCACTGTTGAGTTCATAAAGTATTTAAATATTGAGAACTGTCACACTCATGACAGTAGATGCGAGTTTTCCAAAATTTCAATTTCGATTGCAAAGTTTCAATGTTAAAATTAGCAAAACAAATGACATTATTTATTACCCTTAAAATGACAAGCTTTCTTCATTTGTTTTGAAGAAAATGTCTGCTAATTTTCTAAGTCTAAATTGCTATAGTTTGTCTGTCATTTATCCTTTCCAGTAAAAATTATGCTCCATGAAAAAAAAGTGGCTAGTTCAGCTAGCAACTTAAGTAATCACACAAACAGTTTTCTACAAAGCTGCTATTAAACTTTACTAGGTAGCAGAATTTTTTATGTAGCCTTCCCATTTTGTCACACACTATTAGAAAGACATGTACTCAAAGGTTGCGATTTAATAAAATTAATATTGTTTTTACTACTTCATAAAGGAATTTCTTAGTTAAAACTGGCATTTAAAAAAATGGGGAGTATATGGCAGTAAAGAATGCAATGACTAGTAGTACATTGTGGACCCACTGCTTTGATTTGTGCTAGGGTACCAGCAATTTTACCTACCATTGCTTTTATACCATCACTGGAAATGTCAACACAGTAACAGAAAACAAATAACGTTTAATTTTTATTATAAAAAATGTTTTGACATTAAAGACTACCTGAAAGAGTCCTGAGGGAGTTTTCAGGAGTCCACAAACCATATTTTAAAAGCCTCTGCTCCAGGATGACCTGGGTAAGGTGGAAATAGCTTTTCACTACCCTGATCCACCACCAATAGGGATATTGTATTCAGTAAGTAGCCTATAGATGTAGTCATTTGGTTAGCATTTATGGGTACGCTTTTAAGTTCTTCAGAATTAGGAATGCTAGTTTTGATTTCCTCTACATTAGAGCCATGGTATATAAAGAGAGATGAGAAACAGTGACTCAGTGAGGAAAGGAAGAGAATGGGAAAAGTCAGGGCTATTTATGGATGGTGGAGCAGTGTATGTGTTGGGGAGTTTCCATTTTCCACTTGAGTGGTGAAGAACTTCAGAGAACTCCTGGCATATAATGACTCTCTAAACCCCTGCACTAAGAGACTTCATCGCCCATCTAGCAACCTAAGGCCATGTCCCTGGGATGACCCAGTCTCCTTTTGAGTTCCTGTCTAGAAAAGCTCAGGGCTGTCATACGAAATTCTTTGCTCTAACTGACACTACGTCATGAGAGGCTCATGAGCTCCCTTTCTTAGAGTTTACTACAAAGGGCTTCAAGCTTGTGAATTTTTTCTTTGTCCTCTTGACATGTACACATATTTCCTATAATGTAGGCATGCCTTTCTCAAGGACCTGAAAGCCATTTCTTTGAAATGTGGTCATCAGAAGGATAGGAGCTCTGTCTCACAGTCTCTGTGAGGAGATAGAAATCCTAACTTCCATAATAGCCAGCCAGCCAACCAACCCAGCTGGCCTAATTGCATTTTCACCCATCAACTCTTTGCTATTTTTCTCTTCCCTGACTCTGCTTGGGACCTCTTCCCTTCCCTATTCTCTCATTCTCTCTTTAAAAAGTCCAGTCACCTCTGTGCAAATCATAAACTGGAATGGAGCTCAGCTCTTTCCCCTACATTCAGTGGATACCGAATACAGTCCTTTTCACCACTTCACTGTCTGACTTTGCTCATCTTTGACAGTGAGCTTACCATGGTAGGCGATGTCCTGCCTTATCTAAGTAACATAGTCGCCCCAGTCCTGAGTGCTGCTATGGAGCAGTGGGTCTTCAATTGTGATCCCCAGAGCAGCAGCATCACCTGTAAGAGCTTTTTAGAAATACAATTTGGGGCATCAGTCCTGATCTATTGAATCAATCACTCTGGGGTTGGGACCCCACAGTCTGTGGTCTAACAGGCTCTAAGTGATTCCAACGCTTGCTGATGTTTTTGACCACAATTGTAGGGAATAGCAAGCTTATCAAGGGCGCAATGGAGGCAAAGCCAGTGCTTAGCTTTTAGGGTCTTAATGCCGAGAGGGCGTCAAAACAGAGGAAATTCTCCAGCCGGGCTAGATCCCCCCATCTTCCTGAGCTACTAGAAACTCAGTCTGGGCAATGCCACTTCCATCCTGTCCCAGAAGGGAGCACATGCAAGCTCCTCAGAGCCCACGGTCCCCAGAATGAAGCATAAGCTGCCCTGCTTTAGTACAGCTTCTCATGGAAGTGCCAGCTCTCCCCTGGCTAAGGGTTTGCTAGTAAAACTTAACCCAAGACTAGTGATAATCTTACAGATACTACGTTGAGGAAAGAAGTCAGACAAAAAATAATGAATATTGTATGGCTTTATATCAAGTTCAAAATGAGGAAACATTGCCAAAATGACAGAATAGTAGTTGCCTCTGGGGGTTGGATATAGACTGGGAACTGGCCCTAGAGAACCCTCTGGAAATGACACCGTGTGCAGAAGTTATGTAGGTGTATAGAGATGTAAAGTCACATCAAACTATGTTAACACATGCGAATGTCTTTTTACCTCCATAAAAATTAGCCATAAACCTTCTAATATTATTATACATAATATGTTAAAGATATTTAGTTATATCTGATTTATATTTAATAGCATGAATTTAAAAAAGACATGAATAAGATAACTACTGAACTAAGTAGGATAAAATCACACAAATGTGACCAATGCAGTGTGTTCTGTTCCTGCCTAGGGAAGCTCCATTGGCCATGAAGCTGGTCATATCTGATTTAGAAGTATGGACATGAACAATTAGATGCAAAGAATGAAACCTACTTCATAGTTCAGAAAATATGAGGAAGTATCAGCATGCCAGGCTGTTTCTTGGCTCACGTGCAAACATGTGCACAGATACATTTCTCAACATTAGACCTAAAGCGCTTTCAAGGGAATAATTTTCAGAGCAATTGCATCCTGCTGTTAATAGCCAATTAACAAGTAGGAGATAATAACTCCTCAGTTGTATTGTGGGTAGGTAGAGCAGTGTAAAGGCAACTAATTAACACCCAGTCTTTTAACATACTAATTAATCTAGCCAGGCAAGAGCGGTTTATTCAGAATACGTTGAAGGCTCAGACTTCCCCAAATTTCATTTTTCACCATGCCAATAAATAATTGAAGCCCACAGCTTTCATTTGTCCTATTCAGCCCTCTTCTTTGATGCCACTCAGCTTTGAAGTACCATCCCTAATAGAGGCAGAAAGCTATTTATCTATTTCTTTAATAGGCTCATGAATATTTCTTTGCTGTTATTCCTAGCCGGTGCTTGCAAGTTCTTAACATTTCGAGTTTTCTCTCCTGGGTCATATTTTCTTTAGCTGTCTCTTTCACTTTGTGTGTTATGTTAGCTTTGGTCATGATAATAACATTAGATAATAACACAGGTTACTTGGGATTTTCTCAAGACTAGTAATTTAGCGTACTGCTTTATTTAGTGTAATGCTTTGTAAACTTTATGATGCTGCAATATCATCTAGAGAAGTTTGTAATGAAATGTAGATTTCTGGGCCTCACCTCTCTCCCTCCTGCCCTCTGATGATTTCAGTTCAGAAATTCTGGGATGGGCCTAGACTCTGCATTTTAGACAGTTTCCCAATCCCTACGTTCCCCAGTGATTTGAAGGCAGATGACTCTACTTGGAGAAATACTCCTTCGGTAGACAACTGAAGTCTTTGGCAATTTTGCCTAGTTGAGAAGTAAATTTTTAGGAAAGAGTAGGATAACAATTTTTAAAATGTAAGCCTCTTACTTGGGTCTCTGAACTTCTTCTTGCTTGAGTGATGAACAAGTTAAGAAATAAAAGAAGGAAATAGCAGATGGGGGGCTGAAATATCCTCCTAATTACTGATAAGGGCAGATTTGTAGGATGAGGTTAAGTGTGAGAGCCAAACAGGCCACCAACGAACCCCAGAATGGGGCAGCCTGTCCTCAGTCTCTGTTCGGTGAGGCAGGCTTTCCTGTGCTTCAGGCAGGAACAAAAAGGAACTGTTGTCTGGGGCAGCTTGTGCTAAGATGTGGAGCTGAGAGAAGTACACCAAGGTTACGCTTCCCAAATTGACCAATCTAATACATGACTTTACCTTCTGGGGAGTGGAGAGAGCCATGGGGGTCCCCTTTACTTGTCAGGAAATAGCAGAAATAGACTAAGCAGTGTTTCTCATCTCTATCTACACCTCTCAGTACTGGCCAAAAATCAAAGTTTGACAACACACTGAGCTCGCTGGGCTCTAAGGGAACAGGCCCTCTAGTGGGAATGCAATTTGGTGCAAGTTTCACCGAGGGCAATGTCTCAAGATATGACAAATGCTTATTTCACTTAGCATTGTGTCCTCTAGATGCATCCATGTTGTCCCATGTGACAGAACTTCATTCTTTTTTTAAGGCCGAACAATATTCTATTGTGTGTATACACACTGTGTATATATATATACAATATTCTGTTGTGTATATATACACAGTGTATATATATACACTATATTTGGTTTATCCATTCATCTATTAACAGATGTTTAGGTTGATTCCATCAGCAGGCTGATAATAGTCAATAATAATGCATATTTCAAAATAACAAAGGGAGTGAATTTCAAATAGATCATCACCAAAAAGTCAAGTAAATGAGGTGATGGATATATTAATTAGCTTGATTTAATCACTCCACATTGTATACATATATTAAAACACATTGTACTCTGTAGATGTAATTATGATTTGTCAATTAAAAATAAATTTAAAAAATGCAAAAAGCTACAAATGCACATATCATTTGCCTCGGCAGGTCCCCTTTTAGAAACATCCTACAGATGTACTTAGAGGTGTGCCATGGTGAATTTGTAAGGACAATCATTGAACCATTGCTACTAAGAGCAAAATATTGAAATCTCCATTAATAGGAGACTGTTAACTAAGCCATGACACATCCATATAATGGAATACTACGAGAGCATAGAACACATGGGAACTTTTAATTTTCTAATATGGAACAATCTTTAAGATATATTTTTTAATGGAAAAAGCAAGGTTAGAATAGTGCAAATCATAAGCTGCTATTAATGTAAACCAAAAAGGGATTGGAATGAACATATTATTGTTTGCACCACACAGAATATCTCTGGAAGGATAAGCAAGAAAGGGATGGTATGGGCTGCTTCTGAGAAGAAATGGGTGGCTGGGAAGGAGAGTGAGAACATTTCAAAATTATGTATGATGTTGTCCATTTTGAAATTTTAATCATATGAATGTTACCTATTCAAACCATTAAATTAAAGCAATAGAAAATTGACTCAAGATGACTCAGCTGTCTTGATGCCTACTCTCATATTGGTCAGCATCTTTTCATCTAACTCTAGTAGAGTATTTTACCTCCCACAGATAATCCCAAAGGACCCTGTCTTCCCCAAACCTGGCAGGATCTCCCTGGACCTGGGCCCTTTCCTGATCCAGTCCTCACCTTCCTTCCATGTTTGTGTCCCTGTTTCTGGCAGCAGCTCAGTTCTTCAGCCAAGCCTGTCTCCGTCCAGTCCTCCATGTCCCTTCTCCCTGTGGCTCTGGGATCTGCAATCTGGCCCTGCCTGTGGATGATCCTCTCCTCCCTCTCTCTGGAGCTCAAGATGTAGCCACATTCTCCTCAAAATGAAGCCTTGAGGATGACCAGAGTTACATGTGGTTTCTTTCTCCTCTGAATGTCAATAGCCCCTCTGTCTGCATCACTTGTCCAGTACCAAATCAGCTGCCTAAGATAGCTAACTTTTTGTGTTATGTAGGGGGTTACAAATTTACTCTCAATCAATTGAGACAAGCAGATGAAATGGGCTCTCCTCATGTCTGTAGCTGATCTGGTCTCTTTCTAAGCCTCCACATATTGTGATGAGGAAAAAACCAAGCAACATGTGTGGTTATTTCTGTCCAATCCAATAATCAATTAATCTATAAACCAATCTCTCACTTGGGATAGGCAATGTTTAATGTTTATTTGCTTTATCAAAGGATTCATTATAGGCTTAGTTAAACAGAGAAATTTCCTGTTTATAAATATTATAAATATATAATTATTTCCTTCTAAATAAATAGCTTTTAGTTAATGTGACCGCATAATTTCCTATCTAAAGTGGGACACTTTTGAGAAAGAAAGGGGATGCCAATTGGATGGAACATGAGGATCTTAGGTAAAAACCGGGACTATCCCAGGAAAACCAGGGTATATGGTTATCCTACTTTGAACATACACAAATTCAGGGATTCTTAATCACAATGGGGTGGCTGACTTGTCCTCCCTTTCACTATTAAGGGTTACCAACTCCTTCAGGCCCTCAACTGGTTTCTAATCTGGGTAGTCTGACCCCACACCTACATCATGGTGGGGGCACCATGGCAGATGCACTGGCTCTCAGGTTATACAATGCAGCAGGAATGCTTATGCAAGAAGATTTCATCTAAGTTAATATGTATCCAACCATCAAAAATTATCTTGTCCACCTGAAAACAAAGTCTTTACAAAAATAGAAATGTCAAAAATGGGGGGTTAAGTATCTTGATGACCTAATACACTTTAAAAACATATATTTTATGAAAGTATCTTTTGCACATTTTGCATTGACAATGTCTCCTGGGACCTTTACAGCAACCATTAAAGTTGTAGTACCATAACTGAGGCTGACAGGTTGCTCTGCTTGGATAACTCAGCTAAATACATTAGTCTTCAGAGCCTCATGCTCTCTTCTCTCCTCCTGTCCAATATGGTGGCCAAGAAGATGGAGGAAGGAGTGGTTTATGTGACCTCATAGGACTGGGGTGAAAAGTCTAGCCCACCTGGACTTGGGCTAGACTTTTGGGTCTGCTGGCCTGGTCCACACCCGGACATCCTGCTTCCATCCACTGCTCGTGTTGGCTGCTGCCACCACTGCTGCTATTAAATCTGCTTCTCCTGTTTTCCAGTTTCTCCTGGGTCTTTTCTTTCTTCTCTGTCTCTGTAGACTTCCCTTGACATCTAGGGACCAGAAACCCCTCTGAAACTCTGTTGTATCCATCAGCCAGCCCCTGGTCTGGGCCTTCTCTTCCCACACACCTAGCTGACCCCAGCAGGCTCCATGGCTGGTCTGTTGGCTCTCAGCTTTGCATTCCCTGTGCACTGAAAACCAGAGAAACCTGGGAGAGCAAACCTGATCTGTTTACTGAGCCTCCTGTGCTGCTTTCTTGACTATCTAGGGGATCCTGCACTGGGGCAGTGCTGGTCTGCAGGACGAGCTCCTAAGTCCTAAATAGGGAGCTGGGCTAAAAGCCATCTGCCAGCGACGTGTTGATCAGCTACCTCTCTCTTCTCCAAAGCTTTGTGCTTTAGGACATACATCTGATCTTTTGGATTTACCTCTCCCCTACTTTGTCCCCACATTCCACTGGACTCAAAGGGATCTTTTCACAGGTTTTCTGGAAAGCAGATACTGAGATATAGCTGAGTCTATAGAAGGCTTATTAGGGAGTCCTCTAGTGATCACCACCTATGGAAGGCACAGGAAGGAAACCTGACTGGGTAGAGGGATAAGCGGTATTCTGCTGCAGTCTTGATGGCTCCAGACAGTCCTAAGGGAACTCTGAAGCTGGGATGCCCTTCCAAGGTATCCTGGGTTGGGGCAAAAGGGACAGGCCTTTACATTGCCCTGCATCTACCAGTTATTGGATGGGAGCTGCCCTGCCAAGGTGCATAGCCCAGGCAAAATGACTCTTCAGCTAAGGCAAGTTCCTAAGAAGGCCGACAGAAAGGGCTTCCTGGGAAGCCATAGTATCTGAGAACCTCGGTGTCCACCACAGTTAGAATTTTCCTTTACCTTTCCTATGTCTTCTTTTGACTCTGGGCGAGCCATCATAGGTAGAAAATCATAGTATCTATATTGTGGAAAAAGTCTGTGATTTAATATGCCAAGACTAGCCCCTGATATGTTAACTGGGAGCTAAAAAAATTTAGAGAATTGTTTCATTTTTAACAATGTCTGCCTTATGACCAATTATCTTGCATGCAAATGCTATTTTGAATTTTGGAAGCTCAATTATAATCTTTTCTTTCTCTTTGCAGTTCTTCTATAATAATCCCAATACCCCCAAAGTATCAGATTCAATAATTTGGGCTAATTAGGGAGAAGGTTCTGTACACAGAAAAACCCAAAAGAAGATCACAGAATTATTTTTAAAAATTTTTGTGGTTTACTCTCATATATGCTTTTCTCTTTCCTTCTGCCTCAAAGTTACTTGAGAGCTGCTGGCAGGGGCATGTTATTCTTTAGCTTTTTTATTTCTCCCATTGTATTTATACAAGGCTTTGAGCACATATATTAGTTATATATGTAACAAATTACTCCAAAATTTAGCGCCTTAGCAGTAAACACGTCACCAGATGCTGAAGGTCAGGAATTTGGGAGCAGCTTAGCTGGGTGGTTCTGACTCAGGATCTCTCATGAGGCTGCAGTCAAGCCATTGTCCAGGTCTGCAGTCACCTCAAGGCTTGGCTGGGGCTGGAGAATCTACTTCCAAACTGAGGCCCTTGCTGGCCGTTGGCCAGAGCTTCAGGTCCTCACCAGTAGGTGTCTTCACAGGGCTGCTACAACATGGCAGTTTGCTTCTCCAAGAGCAAAGGATGAGAGAGAGAGAGAGAGAAATTGTATATGTGATTGGTCACCAGGATCATCCCTGGTACAATAGGGAGGGGACTATACAAGGGTGTGAATATCGCAAGGAGGGGATTGCTGGGGGCATCTTGGAATCTTGGAGACTGGCAGCCACAACTAGCTATAAATTCTTGGCACATTGGAAAAGATTTGGGTTTGAGACTCAGATATGGATTGAAAATAACTCACTCTGCTACTCACTACCTGTGTGACTCTGGGCAAGTCCCTTTAACTTAGTTAACTTAGTTCCAGTTTGCTATAAGGATTGTAATACCTTCTTTGGAACAGTGTTGGGAATAACAAATGAGGTAAATATGCAGAAAGCCTTGCCCAAGAGGAGTGCCAGTAGAGGGACATAATAAATGATAGCTGTTGTTATGAAGAAGATCTGAATTTTTCCCCACTCATACATCATGTGACGTTATCTGCCCCAAGCAAGTGGTCACCCTTAGGCCCAGTGAGTATTTCAGGTATTGATCTGCAGAACTGGGAAGTGATCCACTCAGCCCAAGATCTGCATCTTTAGTGGTCTTACATCCCTCTCTTTTCCGGACAGAGGGACAGTCCTCAGCCGAACCGAGGAAACAGCACTTCTGGTTTAGGTAACCCGGGGTACCTTTGCCCCCTCCAATTTTTCTTGCTTAATGTCAAGGCAAATTAGTTATCGCAATTCAATTTCTTGAGCTGTGTTTGTCCTGGTCCCAAAACAACCCCAGGGGAGGAGACTGGATGTGATTCTAATTTGCTGTAATCACAGTTGATATTATCATTGTTTTGAAGATTTGTATTTTCTCTGACAAAATGTCAAACATATGAGGCAAATTTTATTCTGAATTTTAAATTAAATATTTAAAAATACATGAATGGTCTGAAAATAATTACCCTTTGAAAGCTATCTGGAACTCATGCAACTCCTAATAGGTGCCAATTGGCTTACAGATGCCATTGATTAACATAAGGGGGAAAATCCAGTCTTACATTAATTATATGCTGAAAATTCTTAATATGGGAAACGTATTTAAGCATTGCTTTACCTCTGCTGGGGTGGAGCATATGTTTTTAGTTACACTCAGATTGTTCTAACTGGTCAAATGTTCTTTGTTCTTAAATGGAAAACTGTAACCTTTAATACAAATAATGAATTTTGTCAGGGATTTCTGTGCGTATTGTCCAAACATGTTCCTTTGGAAGAAAGCAAATAAGAAAAACAATTAAGCTTGCCAGATGGAGAATTTAGTGTTTTAGTTTTTCTTTTTCATATTATCCAGGAATTATTGGTTTCCTAAATAATGCACTGCTGGGTGAATTCCCAAGTGCATTTCAGATATAATTTGATTTACATACATCTTTCCAGGAACATATGTACCCTATCAAGAGAGCTCTGGTTATGTGATTACGATTACCATTGTACCTGACCACCCTTTCACACATGTAACATGCACACAGCGGAACAAGAGAATTTTGAAACCTACAATGTAATTCTAAATGGGAATTTGCTACAGAAATTAGCTCACTTCAGGCATCTTTTGATGCGTATCTAAAGTTTAGAAGGCGCTGCAGGAGGAAAGTCAATAAATAATTTATCCTTCTTTTCAACTCTTTATGCATTTTTTTTCCCTTTAGCTAATTCTCCTAAAGTTGTGTCTTTCGTTAAGAACTTGAAAGAATTATTTTCTTTTACTCAGACTCATAAATATTTCCTTTTCTATTATCACTGATAGTTGAAACACGTTTAAATAAAATTTCTTTCTCCTAAAGGTATGCTATTTTATCTTTGTTCGTGGAATGAAATGAAATTAAAATCTGCTATACTTTAAATTTCAGGACTCAGGTCAGTCTATTAAAGTGAATGCTGAACCACTTTTTAGAGAGATCACTTTATTTTTTGAAACTAGTACATTCAAATCTCAGAATATAAACAGAATCTCGGAATATAAGTCTTTGCTTTTTATTTGCTTTGTATTTAAATATTTAGAAGGTTTGTTTACATTAAAATAGTGCCTGTTTATTTAAAAAAATTTGAAAAATGCATAAACATTTAAAGCACATCCTAATGGTTCCTTTACTCAGAGGTACATGCGTGGATATTCTTGTGTATGTTTTTCTTTTTCCCACATTTTTAGAAATATTTATTTGGGGTTCTGAATCTGATTGAAAGCCTGCCTAAGAGAAGTCTTTTTGAGAGAAATATCTAGTTATAAGACTTTTCTCATAACAACAGATAATGGCTCATAAGCAATATTTTTATTATTAGGCTTCATCCAGATATCATTGTGATTGAGCCAAATGGCTTTCTACATTTTTTCCCCCATATTCATTAGTGTTGCCGGAAGAACCAAGTGTAATTAACTTAGACGATAATTCTCCTTAGGACCCTTGTGATGAATTGTGCATTATGCTTCTTGGTAGTTCCTCTGGCCACTAGGCTGGGCCATTAATACAGTGACCGGTATCATTATTCTTGACTATTTTAATTTGGATTTAAGTCTTGGTCATCTGGAGTACACCTTCAAGTAGTCATTTAGACAGTGGTCAATAGCTGGCATATTTTTAGAGTATTGACATAACTAATTTTCTTCCCCTTGTCAGCTTTTTAATTTTAATTTTTTTTTTTTTTTTTGAGACAGGGTGTCACTCTGTCGCCTACATTGGAGTGCGGTGGCACCATCATAGCTCACTGCAGCCTCAAACTTCTGGGCTCCAGTGATCATCATCACACCTCAGCCTCCTAAATAGCTGGGACTATAGGTGCCTGGCTATTTTATTTTTTTTGTAGAAATGGTGACTTTCTATGTTGCCAGGCTGGTCTCAAACTACTGGGCTCAAGGGATCCTTTTGCCTTAGCCTCCCCAAGTGCTGGGATTACAGGCATGAACTTACTAAAAATTTCTCCCAGCCAATTTTTAATTTATCAATGATGTGGTTCTATTGCATCTACAAAGCCTTAATGATGCAATAATGTCAAAGATCCCAAGTGTGGAGTCAGAAATATCTAGATTCAATACCGGTTCTACCAGCGATCTGGCTTTACAAGTTAATGTGCCTCTTTCCTCATCTGTAAAAAGAGGATAATGGGATCTGTCTCATAGGATTGCTGTAAGGATGAAATAATAGGATATACCAAAACACTTGGAGAGTGCCCAGCATGTAGTAAATCTCAATAAATATTAGCTAAGATTTCCCTAGCACAGAGCAATATTTTCCTCCACCCTCAACTAAAGGCTCCCTAACTTCAACTGATTTGCTAGCCATCACCTGATTCAGCAAATCTGTGATTTTGCAGCTTAACGACGAACATAGACCACACCATGGAGAAGGGGAGGCGTCTTTTTCTTTGATTCAGGTAGGGGGTTCAGGAATGTCTTGGCTTCTGATGTATCCTATTTTAAAGGGAAGAATCGGGGGTGGGTGTAAGTAATCGATGATTATTACATCCCTTCCACAACTAGAATAATTAGAAGTTTTCCAAACTGAAGGCCTCGTGATTCTCCAACGTCCTGTACAGTCGTCAACACCCTAGGACATTCTGGGGCATTTTCTTTTGCCAAAGATTCTGTTGAGTAGCATTTTGTGTTTTCCTCCTTACAACAAATATCCAACGTCATGATGCTATTCCTGGGAGAAAATAGGCGCCAGGCTGCTTCTGAAGGATAGCTCTGAAATTAAATAGTATTAGAGTTGACATTAAGTTTGCCTCAATAATTAAAATTTGAAAAGTCCAGAAAGAGAAGCTCTGCTTCTTGCAAATATCTTGGCACAAACATTTAAAGGTATCTTGTTCAGGTGTGAATTGGAGAGTAACAATAGGAATAAGACTGGGGCACCTGCCTGCATGGCATAGAAATATGACAGGAGGTGAAAAAGAGGTCCTCAGGCCTGCAGTGATCCACAGACGGTCTCTATCCCAGTGGTTCTCAACCAGCACTGGTGACTTGTCGGACCAGGTAATTCTCTGTTGTAGGAGATTGTCCTGTAAGATGTTTAACAGCATTACTGGCTTTTATCTTTTAGATGACAATAGCACGCCCCAACCCCACGCACACTTGTATTCCCCAGTTGTGACAATATAAAATGTCCCTAACCATTGCCATATGTCCCTTGGAGGCAAAGCCATTCCCGATTGAAAACTGCTAATTTATGCCAAGGTCTTCTGCTACCTTACACTGAATGTTTGGTCCCTCTCTTGATTGTGGGCATTGATGCTTTAGAGTAACGGTTAGTAATCCACAGCCTGTGGACCACATCTGTCTCACAGCCTGTTCTTATGAACTAATAGTTGTTTTTAAAAAAGAATATTTACAATCAATTTGATGATATCTGTCTTAGTCAGTTTGGGCTGCTATAAAAATATACTATGATATATAGGCTGGGTGGATTAAACAATGAACACTTGCTTCTCATAGTTCTAGAGGCTGTGAAGTTAATGATCAAGGTGCCTGCAGATCTGGTGTCTGGCGATGTTCCTAGTTTGCAGATGGCTATCTTCTCATTGTTTTCTCACATGGCAGAAATCAGAAAGGAGAAGGAAGCTCTCTCAAGTCTGTTCTTATGAGGGCACTAATTCTGCCGAGAGGGCTTCACCCTCATCATCTTACTATCTCTCAAAGGCCATACCTCTAAATACTATCACACTGGAGATTAGGCTTCAACTTATAAATTTTCGGCGAAAATACAAGCATTCAGACCACAGCAGTAGCAAAAATTAACTTAGAACTCCAATTAATCAAAATGTTATCCCGAAAAACATACTGTGTTCTTTTCATGAGTAGACCTGTATTACAAAAAATCATATCCCATTATTATCACAATATATTATATAACATTACTTCTAAATTTCATCGGAAATTTATAAAAATTTGTATTCTGTCTTGTTATGCAAACACTATCTACTAAGTTTGATTTTCTTGACCTTGAGCCTAAATATTTATTATCTGGTTTTATAGAAAAGTTTGCTGATCTGTTGCTTTTGCTTTAGAGCATCACATTTTAGTGAGCATCAGAATCACTTGGTGGTCTTGATAAAACACCCATTGCTGGGTCCCACCCATCAGTTTCTAATTTACAAGGTCTGAAGGGGAATCCTGAGAAATTGTTTCTCATAAGTTCCTGGGTGGGGCTGCTGTTGCTGCTCATAGACCATGCTTTGAAATGACAGTTTTAGACTAATCGTGCTAAAAATGTTCAGAGACTGAAGATTTGTTTTGTTTCTTGATGGAATGGCTCTCCTGCTAACATTTGGCATGGAAACTGGTCTTCTTTTGGAAAGTGAAGAAGTACTTAAAAATTTATTTCAAGATATATACAACATATGTTTTTTGAGTGTCTACTTTGCACTGGGCACCAAGAAAGGCAAAAACCAAAGATGAATGAGAAATAGCTCCTGCCTTGCCTTTCTAGTTGACAGGTGAAGGAAGGAGGGAGGGCCTATGAGGGGTCTTCAAAAAGTTCATGGAAAATGCATATTATGAAAAATTATGCAAGAATTTTATTTTTTTGCACCAACATAAACTGGTGCTAATTTGTTATAACATGTCTGAACAAGATCTAGTTTGAGGAACTAAAAAGGAAAAGGACCTTCATCAGAGAAACATGAATTCTGCTAAAACTGAAGCAAGAACAAACATCAAATTTATGGCAAAGCTTGGCTGGGAGAATGGTGAAATCATTGACACTTTATGAACAATTTATGGGGGAAATGTCGCAAAGAAATCAGCTGTTTACAACGGGGTAACTCATTTTAAGAAGGGAATAGATGATGTTGAAGATACAGCCCACAGCAGCAGCCCATTCACATCAATTTTCCAGGAAAAAAACATCTAGTTTATGCCCTAATTAAAGAGGACCAATGATTAACAGCAGAATCAATAGCCAACACTGTAGACATCTCGATTGATTCAGGTTACACAGTTGTAACTAAACATTAAAGTTGAGCAAACTCTCCACCTGATGGGTGCCAAAACTCTTGTGCCCAGATCAGCTGCAGACAAGAGCAGAGTTTTTAATGGAAATTTTAAACAAATGGGATCAAGATCCTGAAGCATTTGTTTGAAGAATGTAACAGGAGATAAAAACATGGCTTTCTCAGTATGATCCTGAAGACAGCACAATCAAAGCAATGACTGGTAAGAGATGGAAGTGGTCTGGTTAATGCAAAAGCAGACTTGTCAAGAGCGAAGGGCATAGCAACAGTCGTTTGGGATGCTCCAGGCATTTTGTTGACTTTCTGGAGGGCCAAAGAATGATAGCATTTGCTTATTATGAGATGTTTTGAGAAACTTAACCAAAGCTTTAGCAAAAACAAAACAAAACAGGCCAGGCATGGTGGCTCACACCTGTAATCCCAGCACTTTGGGAGGCTGAGGTGGGCGGATCACCTGAGGTCAGGAGTTCAAGACCAGCCAACATGGCAAAACCCCTGGCTAAAAATCTAATGCAGGATGGCATAACTCCTGCACCAAAAGGAATGATCAGAAAGAGAAGATGAACACAAAAAAGGACAAAAGGCACAGGACTTGACAGCATGTAAGCTGTGCATTGGGTGTGCTAAGCACAAGAGAAATTTGAAGACAGATCTAATCATGATTCGTGGTGGCAAGTGACAGAAACCAACCTGAGTTAACTTGGACAAAAAGGAGAAATCATTGAAAGACTTCTGAATTGTTTTAGATCAAGGATTGACAGAGTTCTTCTGTAAAGGTCCAGATAGTGAATATTTTCATATGGTTTCTGTCCCAGTGACACAACTCAGCCTTTGTATTGTGAAAGCAGCCGTGGATAATTTGAAAGCAGACAAATACCTGTGGCTATGTCCTAATAAAGCTGTATTTACAAAAATAGGCTGACCAGATTTGTCTTGTAGACCCTTAGTTTGCGGACAGCCATTTTAGATAATTCAAGGAGTCTGCATAACCAAATAATAAAAGGGTCACACAGGCAGCCAAGTTCAGAACAGTTAGAACCTGGGACCTGAGGCCCTGTAGGACCTTCTTTCTTTGCCTTGGTTGTCCTCAGTTTCTCCATTCTCATTGCAGACTATCACAGTAAGCTCTCAACTCCCAACAGCTTGTACCCTGCAACTTCTGCAGAGGGTGGGGAAGGGGGTGCCTAAGTTCCTTTCAGTTTTAAGAAGAAAATCTCAAAGAAGGACTCTGATTAGCTGTCTCTGTCTCTATATGTATGTATGTATGTGTGTGTGTGTGTGTATATGTAAGTGTGTGTGTGTATATATATGTAAGTGTGTGTATATATATATATGTAAGTGTGTGTGTATATATATATATCTGATTTTGAAATTTTGGCTACCATCTAAAAAAACATGCTTAGTTTTTCTTAATTGGGTGGAGAAGACTATATTGTATTATTGTGTAGGGTATTTCAAGACCTTGGAAAAACAATAAGTTCACTCCGTGTTCATGAAAGTCCCATGTGATAGCTCTTAAGTGGAGAGCCAAGACTCCTCTGTCTGATTCCAAAGCCCAGGTTCTCAACTTCCGGGAACTTTTCCCCAACCGTACTTTGTATTATTAGAAACATCACACCATTAAGGGGGTACCATAAACGGGGCGATAACTTCAGGCCATCTGGGAGGAATTTGTTTCGGACTGACATTTTCTTCCAGGAGTCCTGGGTTTGGGGCCTTTCTTCGTATTAGGGTATTGTGGGACTGAAATGGATTGCTTTTCTACTTGCCCATCACAGAGATTAATAGCTGTCCTGTTTGAAAAGAGTATTAGGAGTGGCCACAATCAAGCTCTCCTGATGGTTTTCCCTCCTTGTCTTTAATGACTTCTCTGTCAGAGCTGTCCTCTCTAAATTGAGCCACAATTTCTTCCTGTGCACTTAGAACTGGAGGCTTTGTTCTTCCTCTGGAGGCAGGGCCTCAATTGCTCTCCTTTCTCAGGTAATAGCCCTTAATTTACTGAAAGAAGTTTTTTTTTTTTTTTTTTTTTTTTTTTCTGTGGGGTTCAAAGATAGCTGGGTGTTTCAGTTTCAGTAAAACCTATGTTCAATAAAACTGTTCTTGGGAGCATTCTGAATGAACACCTTAGCTCCTGTTCAGGATCACTCAACAGAGAAAATGGCCAAGTACAAGAGAGAACCTCTAAATGTCATTTGTAATCAAGTCAGTTCTCTCTGCTACTTACCCAATCAGCCAACAAGAACTTTTTTCCTTTGTGTGTGTTTTAAATGGACCTCTACTTCTTTATGAAGATTTGAGGGTGGTGATGATCTAGACTTTGATGAGGACATCTGTGTTTATGTAAAGTTCATATCTTTAAAAATAGGCTCTGAAAATCTATTGTATCTAAGGAATAAACCAGAACCCTATTTATCACCATCCCCAAGGAAGAAAAAAATCAAACGTTTTGGTTTTGATGAAAAATTAATAGAGGAAGAAAATGAAGAAAGAAAAATTAAGTGCTGATCCATTATGTTTTTCCACTCACAGACATGACTGAAACCTCTGCTACAACAGCCTCTAATATAGAGCAGAATTTGATATTTTTCGGGTCCCTCTTGGGAGGCAATAGGTGTAGTGAAAAGTCAACAGGTTTGGAGATTGACAACAACTCTAGGTTAGAATCTGGCTTGGTGTCACTGTGTGATGTCAGGCTCTTTACTCAACCTTTGTGAGTCTCCGTTTTTCAGTTGGCAAAGTAAGTGTAGGACCGTAAGGTCTTGGACCAGGTGTTAGGGCCCCAGTGAGAATGTCTCTGAGCATGTAATCTAAGTAATGCCTCCCTTCACTCTTTATTAGGCCATCCTGTTTATTTCCTTGCACAATTGTTTCTTCACTTGTCATCTATATCTCCGGGCTGGAGTGTACACTCCTGGAGGGAAGTATTTCATGGGTCTTTTCCAGTGCTGTGGACTTACCAGCCTAGACTGTACTTTGTACGTTGTAAGCCTTCTACAAAGTTTTGCTGAATTAGTGGGTGGATGAATGACTGAATACCTACTTCATAGAGTTACTTACTATGACGACTTTTTCAGTCCGTGTTTGTAAAGCATCCAGTACCATGCTTAATATACAGCAACATCTTGAAATAGATACATCCATGCAGTTTAGGAAGAACACCCACTCTAAGGGAGAGGGAGATTTAGTGAATTCTTATCATTTTATGTTGCCTCAGCATTCATCTTGAATACATCTTTAAACTTCTTGTTCCAGAAACAGGGCTCAGTCACCCACCCTGGACACAGTTTCCAGTTTTAAACCACATCCAAGTGGCTCAAGCTGGTGGCCAAAGATAAGAACTTAGAGGCATCTCTCTGGCCTAGCCATTGGGCTCCCTGCTTTTCTACCACTCCCCTTAAAAGAACCATGCAGACATTTGCCTATGAACTTAAAGTGACCCACACCCTACTCCCTTAGATGTGCAACTAGATACCACACACGCCCCTTCTCTCTTTCTGACTCTTCCTTCTTGCTTGGTGACCAGAGAACCCACAATACCCTCACTGTCCAGGATCTCTAAGTAAAAATCTCTGCACATGTTTCCTGTTATGGTGGTGTATTGAATTTGCACCTTTCGTCTGAAGATCTGGGTGTTGCCCCAGGCTGGGTCATCCCTGGGACCCTGAGGAAAACGCAAAGCTGCGCTCCCAGCATCAGAGCAATGGTCGGGCAGGAATAAACTGGACGCAGGTCAGACAAGACCCACAAAGGCATCTGCCGGTATAAACAAGTTTCCTGTGTGAGGGGACTCCCTGGTTGCAGTTCAGACAATCAGGCATTAGGCTGTCCACGAGGTAAGGGAGTATTTTGTGAAAGGCACACTGCAACACTCACATCCAGCTCTATTCATTTCCTATTAGGAAAGGGTTGCTGGCTGCTCTGGTGCAGGAGCCCCAGTTTAGCTGGGGGCTCTCAAAACGGGGGTAATGCTCACATGACTCCTATAGGATGGATTCGCCCAGGGATAGTCTTGTATGAGGGCTGAGGCAGTGCTCCCAAACTCAGATTTCTTAAGTTATTTTCTGTATTTCAGAAAATCTAGTGAAAATCTTATATTTAGCCACCCTAAAACATCATGTATAGGAACCTCAGAAGCAACTAGGGTGGTAATGTGGTAATCCTGGCTCTTTCATGCTGCTCAACCATGCTGCTTGGTGGTTATCTGTGTCTGCTTAATTTGAAGTAGAAAAATTAATTAGTTGGACATAATCAGTGCTGCTGCTTTAATGAACATAACCTTTGAAAACTTGGTGAGTGGGCAAGGTAGAGGAGAATGGGAACTCTCTGTGGTGGTGAATAGATTGGAGACCTCTGAGCTCAGGTGAGTGCTTTGAATCACAGAGTCCCAGCAGTCTGGTTGGGCTGGGAGATGATTGAGTTCATTTAAGCTAATGAGCAGAAGGTATTGGGAAGAATGAGTTCAGAAGGAATAATTTAGCTAAGAGAACAAATTTCTCTCTCTTTGGTCCAGGTTCTTTAAGAGACTCAAATCTCGCAGTTAATTATACTCCAGTTATCCATCTTTTGTGACAATTCCCATTCTGGCTGGGAGACTGTTATTTGGTGGGGGGATGGGAGGAGGGGGTCAGTGCCAGGGGAGGGTGAATGGAGCTACATCTGGTACAGTTGGTTCTTTCCTGCTCTCTAGCAGAAGTCTGAGACTATTCTCAATTCCTTTTCATGAAGAAGAAGTAGCAAAAATAAATAAATACATACAATAAATGTTAAAATTGCGATTGTGGTTCGGGGCATTATGGCTTAAGTTTGTGAGCATGAATCTCTTCCCTATAGGAGCTCAGGTAAATCCCCCTTTAGGAAACAAAACGCTTAGAAATTCATAGCTGGAATAGTTGAATATCCTCCTCTCACAGACGTGGGGGAGTACATGAACCATGGCAAATTGCTTATTTGATGTTGGATTTTTCCCTTCATTATGAAAAGCACAGCTGTAATGCCATAGTTATGAAATCCATAGAGCAAGGTTAATCCTGAGGTGGGAATTCACATAGGTAATAATAATTCTTGTTTTCACTGTCAAAAACATCATCGTATTTAAATACAATGCCATTCAAGGCATGGTTGTGTGTGTGTGTGTGTGTGTGTGTGTGTGTGTGTATGTGTAAGATGTTTGGTATGACTTGATGACTCAAATATTCCATAGTAATCAAAGACACTTAGGCAATTTTTCTTCCTGTAAGTAATTTTAGCTAAGAAATCAACCAGAGTTAAGTACTGCATTTGGGCAGGAAAATAAGGTACTTTAGGATTTATTTGTTATATGTTAATATCCCAGGGAGAAACATATTTTCAGGCAAGGAACAAAGAAACAATAGATGTTCGTGAAAATGTAATTTCCCAGCAGCATTTTACAATTCAAAGTTTCAGGTTCTTTTCATTTGTTGTTAGTAACAAACTTGGAAGAATCTTTTTTAAAAAAATGTTTTTGAAGGTACTTGCTTCTTATTTATTTATTTATTTGTTTTTTGAGACTGAGTCTGGCTCTGTCGCCCAGGCTGGAGTGCAGTGGCCGGATCTCAGTTCACTGCAAGCTCCGCCTCCCGGGTTTACGCCATTCTCCTGCCTCAGCCTCCCGAGTAGCTGGGACCACAGGCGCCCGCCACTTCGCCCGGCTAGTTTTTTGTATTTTTTAGTAGAGATGGGGTTTCACCGTGTTAGCCAGGATGGTCTCGATCTCCTGACCTCGTGATCCGCCCGTCTCGGCCTCCCAAAGTGCTGGGATTACAGGCTTGAGCCACCGCGCCCGGCCGGTACTTGCTTCTTTTAATCTTCAGTTTTAAATGTAGATACTGAGTGATTTCTACACATCTTAAGATGAGATGAAAAGAGAGACAGTGGTTATGAATCATGACTTTGAGAGTTTTATTGTCTTACTTGGCAGATAGGATGGACATTTTATATATAAAATATAAAAATAATTTATATTTGCTTATGAAGTGGTTCAAGCCACAGGAGCTGATGTAGTTGATAATACAAGTCTTTCCTGAGTGAAGGTATAGAGGCTTAGGTCTATAGCTATAATTTTCCTGCCTTCTGCCTATGATTCCTAAAATACTCTTTGATTTTTTTTTTTTTTTTTGAGACAGAGTCTCACTTTGTTGCCCAGGCTGGAGTGCAGTGGTGTGATCTCAGCTTACTGCAACCTCTGCCCCCCGGGTTCAAGGGATTCTCTGACCTCAGTCTTCCAAGTAGCTGGGATTACAGGTATGCACCATCATGCCTGGCTAATTTTTGTATTTTTAGTAGAGATGAGGGTTCAGCATGTTGGCCAGGCAGGTCTCCAACTCCTGACCTCAGGTGATTCCTCCGCCTCAGCCTCCCAAAGTGCTGGGATTATAGGCATGAGCCACTGCACCCAGCCTGATTTCACATCTTTTCAACACATCTTTCAGTTTAAGAAACGTGTGCTGGTGTTTGAACACTCACAAACCTAGGCAATTCTTCATTTTAGTTATCCTTACATATTATGAGACCAATTAAAAAGCATCACATCTTACATTAAATATCATATTCTGTTGATAATTGTTTGAAAGAGCTTCTATTATTTTTGCTTTTAAAATAATTTGGCTTCCTATAATGTAATTTACTACTGTTTATAATTTAGCAATAATCATTGCAAGAATTCCTAAGTATGTGTTCATACTCACACAATGAGAAAAATCTAACCAGTAAGTTGTTTTTAAAATTAAATGTCAATTTTTAAATAAAATTAAATATGCTTATTTAAAAAGTTTGCATAATGTTAGATTTTGTAGACATTTATTTACATATTTATTAAGTTCAATTTCACAGTTTTCTTGTATATATTAAAGCTAATTTTTTTCCAGACCTCAAACATTTCAGACTCTAAAAAATCTCTAGTTGTTAGGGCTTGTGCAGGACTTCAAACACTGTGGGCCACATACAGAAAGCAAAAACATGTACCTTTCTTGGTCAATAGGCAAGACCATTACAAGAGAAGTTTTGTTACCGTCGGAGCAACTTACAGTAGAGAATTTGGAGGCCTTCACTCTTTACTTCCGTTAGCCAAAGGACTAAGTTCCAAAGATTTACAACCCTTTCTTCTTTCTTGGTAGCAACTGGGTTTGTGGTTGCAAACAGGGATAAGGTGACTAGCTTCTTTGATTATTTAACAAAATGTTTTCTTCAATGATTAAATGCCTACACTTAGCTCTTATTACATATAATTAACAGCCACATAGCCAATAATCCTTCAAGAAGGAATCTTTGTTGGGTACTTACTAAATTCCAGATTTCATGCTAGGGGCTATATGGATGTGAGTATATGAACTCATGAATACGTGAGCTCAATATTTTAAAAACTTTTTTAAAGATGAGGGAACTGGGGATCAGAAAAATTAAATATTATGTCTAGGTCCTGAGATCAAGTAAAAGGGAGCATTGGGGAATGCACCCACACATTGCACAAATCTTCACACTTGTATAGTTATCTTGTTTTCTATTTTAATTTGAGTATTGCTGGCATAAGAGACTGCTGTATCATCATTCTAATAATTTTGTCATTTTTCTCTTGGGTTTCCTTTTGGGATGATCATCTTGACTTTAGATTATGATATTTATTTACAATCTTTATACTTCCTTTTCCCTTTTTTGTTTTATTATTTTAGTTAGGTTCTGCAAAACAATGTGAAATAGAAGCTATAATAATGGACATCCTTTCCTGTTTCCTAACTTTAGTGCAAATGCTTTTAAAATATCACTATTGATACAGGATTTTGGGAAATTAGCATTATCAGATCTAAGAAGACTGATTTGATTCCAAGTTTGCTGGGATTCTTTTCTAAAGATAAGATTGAATTTGTGAATGCTTCATTTGATTTGTTCCCATGTATTTATCCATATTTCTCTACAGGCTATAGAACTACAGCCTTAAATCTGGAAACTTACCTAGTATTTGGTCCTTAAGGTCTTTTCCATTAGAGATTGGCAACTGGGATTTGGGATTCCAGTGAGGATGCTTATTATGAAGTAAAACATTTATTTACTTCAAACTCTGCTTCCCATTACCTTATCAGAATGCTGTAAAGAAGAAAGGATTAAAGACTGAGAAATTTCATCTTCATCTCTGTATAATCTTAAGTATTTTACCTTAACAAGTAGGTCTTATTTATTTTGCTATGTCCAGGTGGTAAAAACGAAAGCAAACAAGTAAACCTTTTCCCCTCCTTCTTTGAGCTGTTTGTAGGAAGGGACAATGTTGTAGACATCAAGATGAAATAAGACTGAGCTTGTTTTTATCTGCTGACACACTCTTAGCCTCTTGAAAGGCCCCTGCAGACTGCAAGCCACAGGTTTGATATATTGCACAGCTCTTCCCCTGGTGCTTCCAACTCAGGACATTGGGGCCAACTTGTCTCTGAAAAATCAGGCTTTTATAAGAAATCTCAAGGAAAAAGGCTGAACTCTCTTGGTGGCTCCTGAGCACAAAAAACTTTCTTATGTGAGTTTTTCACATTTTGCAATTGGGGTCAGAGGAAAATAGTTTCCATTCCACGTGACTCTGGGTGGCGTAAGCCCCCTTCTAGTCCTAGCTCTGTCATTTCACTCCTCTAGACCTCAGTTACCTCTTCTGTAATAGAAAGTGATTCAATCCTACAAAGCACTGACATTAGGACTCTTGTTTCCAGGAATTGCAGGGTGCTTATATCTTTCACCTCTCTGCCTTCCTTTCCCATTTATGCCTCTCTAAGGATATCTCAATACGAATCTAGACACTTATCATGTGTTGAGCATAAGTGTGCCCCTCTGTTCAGATCAGCCTGCACCATGGACATGAGAACAAGGGATGTCATGACTATTTGCCAGTGAAGGAATGCACTTAAAGTGGCTTAAGCAATAATGGGGATTTATTGGCTTGTATAACTACAGTCTTGTATTACAGTCTTCACGTATGACTGGATCTACGTGCTCAAAGAATGGTGTGAGGAATGGGTCTCTCTCCTCTTCTCCCTGCCACTTGGCTCTCCTCAAGTTGGCTTCATTCTCAGGCAGCATTCTTCATGCCGGCTTCAGCTTGCATTCTAACTTCTGCAGAAAGAGAGCTTCTCTCTCCTGAAGTCTTGGGTTCGCTTTAATTATCTCAACTTGTGTCACATACTCTGTATCAGTCAGGACCCTAACAGGAAGTAGTTCACTGAAATTGGATGATTTGAGGAGACTTTAATTAGAGACTGTTCTCAAATACGTAGGCAGTGTACAGGGAAAACACAGAGAACAGAGGCACCCTGAGGCTGTAACACTGGGATTCTATTATTATTCCCAGGCGTGGAAACAGAAAGAGCTGTGGGGCCAGGACTGTCTGATGGACTGCAACCTTCCTTTGAGGGCTGCATTTACCCATGGTGAATACATAGCGCATTCGACTTCCTTCCTCCCTCTGCTCTTTTGCTAATGTTTGCCAATGGCAGACACTAAATAAAAGCCAGAAGGTAAGGGAGCTTGCTGATGAAGCCTGCACTGGTCAACTTCTTGGGCACAGAGCAGAGTGGGAGAGTGGATCAGATGGGAGATACCCATCCTATGCACATTTCTGAATACTGCAGTTCCTGTGGCTGAGGGAAATTAGTGTGTGATTGATTAACCAGAGATGGAGCTGGCGATGAGGCCAGGCTTACCTCAACTAAATGAGCTGTGTGTGTGTGTGTATGTGTATGCACGTGTGTGCATGTGCATATCACAGCAGACCTTCAAAACAGACCTATCATGTGAGTGCAATTATGTTTCCTAGGTCATCAATAAAGTAACTGAGACAAGCATGGTTAGGTCACCTACCTAAGGTCACAAAGTCTTACAAGCTTTGTAAGTATGAGTCCACTGCTCACTTGTACAAATAAGGGTAAAGACAGACCCTTTCTCCTCCCTATCCTTTCTCCTCCTCGCATCCCCCACCAGGGAGGAGCAAATGGGAATTGTGCACGTAAAAGAACATGGGGAAAAGGAGACATTCTTTCTCAGGAAGACAGCAAAACACCTGTCATTATTGACATGATGCACTGAGTATGTATCCATAATACAGTCATAAAATATTCTGTCTTGGGAGAGAGCCTGAGTGCTTGCTGCACTTGTTGCTATGGCAGCTGGACAGTTTTAAGAACTGCAAATCACAAGTCTTTGGCTCATAGGGTCTTCTTTTTTCAGGACCAGCAGTAATTTCCCAGGGATTTTTTTCTTTGCCATTGTAAGTCTCTCTTGCACTGCTCCCCTCTTGGTTTCTCTGAGACTCTGATAGTTTCTCTTTACCCTCATTTTATAAGTGAACAGTGGACTCCTACTTACGAAGCTTATGAGGCTTTGTGACCTCGGGTAGGTAATGTAGCTGTGCTTGCCTCAGTTGCCTTATTTATGACATGGGAATCTAATTGCATCCACGTGATAGGTCTGTTGTGAAGATTAAGTGAGATAATGCAAACAAACTTCAGAGCACTATGCCTGGCGTTAGAAAATGTTGCTTATTATTATTGAAAGGGAAAATATGGATTACGGGGATCTTATAACAGGTAACAGGAGTTCAGGCCCTGTGATCTAGCCCTGAGAAGGTGAATAGAGTGCTTGGTGTTCCTTTGCTTCATTGCTTCTCCTGTTTCTTGAGCCTGTGCCTGGGTTAACTCTTGCTTTGCTGGACTTTCCTTTCTCTGCTGTCTCCTCCGGGATGGCAAAGATAGCGGCAGATGCCTTGAGGACAAGGCCTGTGGCTTTAATCTTCTTTGGATCCCCCAGGGCCCCTCACATGATGTTTTGCACATAGTAAGTGCTCAGGAAGTGTCTGTGTGTTGATACCTGCATGCGGAGGGGACCACTCCAAAAAGGGAAAATGCTACTGAACACCTACCTGGAGGTGGGAATTTACATGAGCAATTCTGGCCTTGCAGGGAAATTTTCTCCCAGTCCTCTCTGGCTCCCGTTTTCCTTTGGTCAAAGTTCAGTTACCAGGAGCCATCTCTTTACACCTTTAGCTTTTGTCCACTTGCCTCCAGCAGCCATTCAGGAACTAGAACCAGCATGCTCCCTGGGGCTGAATTCCATCCATTCCCTGTTTCAGCCCAGGTGGGGCACTGACAAGGAGAAGAAAGGAAGGGGAAGACTGAGAGGACACTCGAGGGGTCCAAAGCTGCACTTTGTCTTTCCTCTTCTGCTTTTTCCTTTAATTAACACATTATTTGTAAGTAATAATATACTGCATTAAGTAATTAAGTAATGAATGCATACAGTCCTCATATATTGCATCGGCGCAAAAGTAATTGTGATTTTTGCCGTTACTTTCAGTGGCAAAAAGAGCAATTACTTTTGCACCAACCTCATATATGTATAAAAATATTCAAGCAAACAGAAAAAAGTACTACTTCTCTCTCTGAAAGTCATTGCTGTTATCATATTAGTGTTTATCCAGATGCTTTTATTTATTTAAATGTATACATACACATACACACACAGAAAGAAAAATGTGCCTTTGTGTTTTATATATATTTTATCTAATAAATAATATTATTCTGCATTTATCATTTGTAGCTTTTTTTCCTCCTTAGTTATATTTCTTACCATGTTGGCGCTCAATCTTTTTACCTGCTACATGATAGAAGTTTGTAGTATCATTATTCCACAGTTTATTTAATTAATCTTCTACTAATGGAGAGTTACGTTGTTTTTATTTTTCTTTATACAGTGAGCATTATAAAACATGAATTGTTATACATAGGTACTTCTTTTTCACCAAGACAAATACCTTTCACTGGTATTGCTGGTCTTTTTAGTAAGTTTTCTTTTATACTGATTGCTAAAATGTTATTATTTTCATCGTTAAAGTCTTAGAAATGTTTGTGAGCTATATTCTTAGTTAGTTTCATAATTTCTATTTTGAACAAGAATCTGTTATTCTGTTATATTTTATAATGAGTTATCTTTGGTGTATAGGAAACCTATTGCTTTTTTTTTACTTTAGTTTTCTATTTTTAAAATAAAATTATGTTATTTTTTGTAGAGATGGGGTCTTGTTGTGTTGCCCAGGCTGGTCTCAAACTCCTGGCCTCAAGCGTTCTTCCTGCCTTCGCCTCCCAAAGTGCTGGTATTACAGGTGTGAGCCACTGCACCTGGTCTCTATTGACTTTTCAGTACTGATCTTACTTTGGATCACTTTGCTGAAACTGCTTATGAATCCTAAAATCCTTTTAGATCTTTCAGTTAAATTATATTATCTGCAAAAAATGATAATTTTTCTCTTCCTTTCTAATTCTTATATTGCACTTCCTTTTCTTATCTTATTGCATTTGCAATACTATTCACTCAAAGTTCGTCAAAATCTTCACACCCTTAGTCTTAAGGGAGAAATATCTCACGGGAATAGTCAGGAGCATATAGATTTACTGATATTTTATGGTATTTCTCAGGAGTAGTTTTTCTGCCATGGGAAATGGTTTGATGATTAGAAAAAATCACATGAGGGTGGATTCCAACGGAGACATAAAGGTTCTTCTTGCTCACTGCCCTGAAAAAAATTAATGCACTTAGAACAGCAGGCAGTGCAGCAAAGAAAGAATTTAATTATTGAAGGGCCAGCCAAGCAGGAGGATGAGAGAAATTTCTCAAATTTGCCTTCCCAAGAATTCAGAGGCTAGGGTTTTTAAAAATACTTGGGATAGCAAGGGGGCACTGAAATAATTGGCTGCGGTTGAAATCACAGGCTTAGTCAGTTTCCAGGAGGGGGTCACAGGACTATGTGGCATCTCTTGGTCGGTTGAAATGTTAAATTTGAAAAATATCTCAAAGCCCAGTAGTTGGGGAAGTTGTAAATTCTGCGACCTCTGGTTATGTGACTGTGGGGCAGTCAGCCACTTATAGAGAAGCAAGCTAAGCATGGCAGGTTATTGTTTAACTATGCCTATTCTTTAGCAAAGTTCATGCCCCTACCATAATTCTAACCTTGTAAGCTTTTGTTAGTCTTTACAAATAGAGTTTCAATTTTTGAACAAGGAGGGAATCAATTCAAGGAAAGGACTATTATGGCTTTACACAAGAATAAGCAAAAGCAATTTAGCCCAGTAGAAGCAAGATGGAGTCAGTTATGTCAGATTTCCTTTACTACTAGAAGTTCTGCAAAGACAGTTTCAATAATGGAAAAGAAGATTGGAATGTTCTTTCAACAGCTATCGAAAGGTGATGTCAACAATATCCACTAACAAAGGAATTAGGCAGCTCTTGTAGATGTGCATATGGGTTTTCTTTCTTTTTTTTTTTTTCTTTTTTTTTTGAGACAGACTTTCGCTCTTGTTGCCCAGGCTGGAATGCAGTGGCACAAGCTTGGCTCACTGCAACCTCCACTTTCTGGTTTCAAGTGATTCTCCTGCCTCAGCCTCCTGAGTAGCTGGGATTACAGGAACCCACCAACACACCACGCTAATTTTTGTGTTTTTAGTAGACATGGGGTTTCACCATGTTGGCCAGGCTGGTCTCAAACTCCTGACCTCGTGATCCACCTACCTTGGCCTCCCAAAGTGCTGGATTACAGGCGTGAGCCACCACACCTGGCCATATACATGTTTTCTAACAGCTTTGTCTTGTGGCCCAGGATTGTCTTAGACTTGTGGTTGGAGATTTTCAGACTTAATGACAAATTGTCAAAGGATCACACCCAGATAGACCTAACTCAACTCTATCTTCATGCCTGTGAAGGTGACAACCTGCTATGCTCCCAAACTGATATCATAAGTGTTTGCAATATATCAGACTGGCTCCATGGATCCATTCACTCTCTCCATCACCTCCCATTGTGATGAATGTTCATAGCCTATACTTCTAGGTAATATCTCAGGTTGAGTCTCAACAATAGACTCAAACAAGTTGATTGGATATAGAGCTACTCTACACCTTTGACTCTTTGGCACAAATCTCTGAATTATGGATTTAACCAGGCTAATGATGTGGGAGCGGCAATGGTGGAAATCAATATAATGAAGATCAGAAATTCCCCAGTGTGGACATGTCATTTTTCATAATAAGATCATTGAAGGACACTGCACAACATACCTCCTTGTATTTCAGTGATCACTAATTGCCTTCTGCAAAGTGCTTCAAATCACAGCCCCCTTTGGAAATAGATTTTAAAGTTGCTCAGTCTCAGAAGAAGTTGGACTCTAATTTAGTGCTTTAATATTGTTATGCTTTGTGTGGAGGCATTTAAAAAACTTTTATTATTTTACATGAGAAATCTACCCCTGGAGTTCAGTGATATAAAGAAGTTACCAAACTTTAAGTGAAAATCTTAGACTTTAATAAAGTGGATTTCCTCATCTTTCTTTCCTTAAGAAAATGTCAAACTTTGGGACTCAAAGTAGAACTGGAGGGCCTTGAGTAAATATGCACAAAGATGAAATGGCAGTGTGGGCAGCCTGGCTCTGGAACAGACAAATCCTAATGATATTGCTTCTGTGGGGTTTCTCTTCTCTCCCTCTTCTGCATTTCTTCCTGAGTAATGCTCTGGGCCTGACAGAGAAGCACATGAGGTTTTCTGGTTGCTGGAATGAGGTTATTTAAAGTAATAAAATTCTGCCAACTAAAGTTTAGGAGGAAAATGCTTAGTAACTGTTGGGAAACAGCCAGTTCCTAGGAAAGCAGTAAGTCATGTGACCAGAAAAGGAGCTCAGTGGCTTGTGCAACAGTGGTGGTTCTCCAGGATAGAGGTCAGTCACTTTGGTGGACACTGGGAAGATTCCTATTTGAATATGGGTCACAAATGAAATTTCCATTGGACTGTAAACTCCATGAGGACACAGCTAGTGTTTTGTTTTGGCCAGGGCATCTCTCGTGCCTAGGTCACAAATCTGCCCTGGTAAAATTCAACTGAAAGAGTCCACAGGGGAGAAATATGAATGACATAGCAGATGCCTCTGATGCCTGCATGTGCCACATCCCTTCATTTACTTCTGAATCAGCTGTAGCTGCCATGGACTCACCCCATGCTGCTAGCTACCCACCTCAGATATGCAAGGCTGCAAGGTGAATCTTCCAGCCCTCCGCCTCAGGGTCCTCTTGGAGGTCACAGGAATTTGCTTGGCTGTGCATTGCAGACTAGAGATGGGGTGACATTAACTCCCTGGGCAGCCCTCAGCCAGTGAGGCTGGCAGCTGGTGAATACTTGCTGGTGGATAAAGTCCCTTGTTTTTCAGGTGGACAACTGTGGCAGGCATCCTGTATGTGCAGAAGTGATTTCCTGTTGCTCACAGCAGCAACCCCGGTAACACACCCTGACATTTGCTTTTCCTCCTTCCCTGTTTCATTCTCCCTCCTCCCTCATTCCTGCTTCCTGATATCATCTGCCACATAAAACACTGTACCTTTCTTGTTGGCTTTTGCTCTGCTTTGGAGGGATCTCAAACTAAAACAGGTGTGTAGGAGGGGCATGTTCACTTTTATCTTTCCAAGTAGGTTTTTCTATTATTTCAGCCTCATTCATGTTCGACACTGAGCCATAGCATCCAACTATGAGAGCACATGCTCTGGATGTGGCTGTCTGGGTTTACTTCTTTTAAACAATGTGACCCTGAGCATGTGCAGTGTTGGTGTGTGTGTATGTGTGTGTGCGTGTGCATGCATGTATATACTGTAAATGTATATGTAGGTATATATTTATTTGGGCATTTTGTGATATTTTGACCTCTTAAAAACAAACCTTTCTGGCTGAGAAGAGACTGCACCTCCTAGGACTAGTCATCTCTTAGAGACAACAAGCATGCCTCCCCTGTCTGACCCGTGCACCCCAGGAGGCAACATTCATCTGCCTCAGACATCCCAGGGCCAGGGCCTGGGCCCAGGCAGCTAGCAATCAAACCTGTAGAGTCTCCCAAATTATTCAAACTAGCCAATCCCAAACTGTTTCACCTGCCTTTCCTTTTCTTTCCTGGGGAAACCCCACTGAAGGCTCTGGCCTCCACCTTCCCCTGGCTCCCTTCTTCTGCCTCCTGACCATGCAGGTGCTTTCCCATGTGGCCCTGCATGGTGTGCCAGAGGCCTCCTGTTTGTAGGACCCGTGAGTATAATATACTTTGCTTTCCTGAGCCTCTTTCCTTGTGGTTGCACCTGACCATCTCATGAAAGAATACAAAATAGCATGGTCATCTTCAGCTTTTCATTGTATTTTCCTCTGTAAAACAAAAATGATTACAGCTGGTAACCTACTAGGGTGATTATTAAGCTTCAACAAGAGCATGTCTGTGAAGCTCTTAATATCACACCAGCACATGCTAAGTGCTTAATCCATGTTAGCTGCTGTTAGGATGATGGCTTCTCATGTAATGCTACTTTCAATCTTGTATATCTGTTGTTATCTGTGTATGTCGATTATCTCTCCAGCTAAACGGGAAGCTTCTTAAGGCTGGGACCTGCTGCTTTTCTCTTCTTGTGTGCCCCACTACACCCAGTTTTATGACTTTTACAGAGTAGTCATTCGATCGTGTTATATGAATGAAAGAATATCCTTGCTGTTATTGGCAGTGATTTGAATAGCAACTGCCTATCCTCAGAGCTTGGATGCCTGAAATCACTATATTATCCTCTGTCCTTCAGAAGCAAAGACTGATCTCCCAGGCCATGGACTTTTGAGTACATTTTCCAGAAATATCATCATCATCAGATTGCATTTGTAATTGGTTAAGAGTCATTGAGAGGAAACATTTATTTTTTTTCTTCCTTACAACAGTTGTTCAATAGAACTTTCTTTTTCTTTTTCTTTCTCTCTCTCTTTTTTTTTTGAGACAAAGTCTCACTCTGTCACCAGGCTGGAGTGCAGTGGTGCGATCTCGGCTCACTGCAACCTCTGCCTCCCGGATTTAAGCGATTCCCCTGCCTTAGCCTAGTAGCCACCATGCAAATGGAGCTCTTGAACATTAAAGAGCTACATTAAAGGTGTTCAATATGACTGAGGAACTAGATTTTATATTTTATTGTATTTTTAATACTTTAAATTTAAATCTCAACAGCCACATGTGACTAGTATCTATTGTACTGAAAAATGCAATGCTGTGTAGTTCCTGCCTGGGACATGGTTGGTGCTAATAAAAGTTAGTTGAATGAGTGAGTGGATTTTATAAACATTTAACATCCTTTCACGTCTAATTTCTTCTTGGTTCTTCACAACTACCTTTTGAAGAATTGTAGCAGAGCAGTTATTATTGTACAAATAATGGCAATAGTACTACTATTACTGTTGCTACTATTACTACTAACAGTAACAATAGCCCTAAGGGACAGGCATTGAGTTTCTCCAGGCACCTGCCAGGTACTTTAGACACAATGTCTTATTTATTCTTCATAATAACTTCAAGAGGTGGTGACTTATTTTACCTTTCCTCTTCGTTAGTTTGCCAGGGCTGCCACAACAAAGTGCACAGACTGGGTGGCTTAAACAATAGCGGTGCATTTTCTTAAGTTCTGGAGGCTACGAGTCCAAGATGAAAGTGTTGCCAGGTTTGGATTTTCCTGAATCCTTTGTCTTTGACTTGCTGGTTGCCACCGTCTGCTGTGACCTCACATGGCCATTCCTGTGTATGTGCACACTGCTGGCATCTTTCTGTGTGTCCAAATTTCCTCTTATGAGGATATCAGTTAGATTGGATTAAGGACCCCTAAGGATGTCATTTTAACTCAATTGCTTTAAAGCTCCTATCTCTAAATTGAGTCACATTCTGAGCTGTTGGGAGTTAGGACTTCAATATATGAATTTTGGGAGGACACAGTTTAGCCTGTAACACTCCCAAAAAAGACTCCAAGACAAGAACTTGTGTGCAGACAGTCCATTTCGGAAGCACAGTTGAGTTTATGTAAGGGAAAGTGAGACATGTAGAAGAGCCAATAAATGGTGTCTTAATAAACCTCAGTCCTGCTGACAATAGACATTGAAATTGCCCAACCAGCTGGGCATTGTGGTGCAGTGCCTGTAATCACAGCTACTTGAGAGGCTTTTGCTTGAACCCAAGAGTTTGAGACCAGCCTGGGCAACATAGTGAGACTTCATCTTAAAAAAAAATTGCTCAACCAGAGTCTGGGGAGGTGGGGGTTTCTACATTGCACAACCCTCCAGCATTTGGGGATTGCATTTGCCTCTGGCTGAGCAGGCTCTTATGATGCTAGAGAACGTCCTCCAGAAGACAAGCAAGAGATGGGAAGATGTACTTGAGGTGGGAAGCTGTCAGCTTCAGCTGGAAACTCAGCTGTGCCTATGGGAAGGGGAGTGGAAGTGAGAGAACATTAACAACACCCGTTACAGGGAGGTAGCATTGTCCTCATTTTGTGGATAAGAAAACTGAAACACAGAGATGTTGAGTAACCAATAGAAAATGATGGAATTTGAATTGAAAAATAGTTTTTCTTTTGGTTGCAGAACCCACAATCTTAGCTGCCTCATTAAAGAAACTCATTCATGGGCTGGGTGCGGTGGCTCACACCTGCAATCCCAGCACTTTGGGAGGCTGAGGTGGGCGGATCATGAGGTCAGGAGATCGAGACCATCCTTGCTAACATGGTGAAACCCCATCTCTACTAAAAAAACAAAAAATTAGCCGGGCATAGTGGCGGGCGCCTGTAGTGCCAGCTACTCGGGAGGCTGAGGCAGGAGAATAAGTTGAACCCAGGAGCCAGAGCTTAGAGTGAGTGGCGATCATGCCACTGCACTCCAATCTGGGTGACAGTGCGAGACTCTGTCTCAAAAAACGAAACAAAAACAAACAACAACAACAACAACAAAACTCATTCATTAATTAAACGTTTCTTGGGCATCTTCTATATGCTAGACACTGCACTAGTGCAGGGATATAGTGGGGCAACACACAAATCTGCTCCCAAGCAGGTCATGGTTCAGTAGAGACTTATCCAAGAATGAGTCAGTGGTGAAGCTGGGATGATAACCCTGTCACAGTCTTCTTTCCTGTCCACAGACTGAGCTACAAACCCAAGTGCATGCACTCTCAGGCTGTGTGCATTCCTCTTTTGAGACTACCTTCTCATTCTTAGATATCAGTCCCTTCGTTGACATGAAACATCTCAGTTCTTTAGTTTTGTTCCGAAAAGAGGCTACATGGGAGATGAATAGAAAGTGAGTGTGAAGTTTGTCACTGGACAGTGTTTTCTAGTACTCATTCAGGTTTGCTTTCTCCCCTCACAATACTCCTTACCCAAGCCAGCTCTGCCATGCACCGTGGTCTCTGCACTTCTGTTCTGTGACATGGTCGAGGTGAACATGGCGAAGATGCCTAAGTGACGTCTGCTAAGAGACCCGGGACTCCACCTGTGATCTGCTTGACGGGATCTTATGGCAGTTGGGGAGGGATGGACTGAATCTAGCAGTTTCCTTGAATTACTTGGCAGGAAAAGGAAGCCTCTGTTTCTCTGATTTGTGTTGCTTTCAATCAAGTTCATTTATTCAGAGGTGACAAGCACATGAGGTCTACATTAGAATGTGTGCATTTATGTAGCTACTGATGATGCATATTTAGCAAAGATCAATATGTTATACCTGTTTTGACATTCCTGTCTTTTTAGCTGGCAAAACCTTACTTTTTGGTGTCCAAATGTGTGTTCACTTACCCCATCTCATTTGAGTCTCATAAAAGCCTGATGATGTAGTGAGGACATTGTCCCCAGTTTTACAGTGTGGAAACTGAGGTCCAAGAGACGAACATTTGCTCTACTTCCCAGCGTTCTTGGGAAGAATAAATGAAATTATAAATGGAGAAGGAAGTTAGGGAAATGGAAAGTAGAGCATTATGCAGACGTTATTGTTTTCCAAGTCAAGCATCTTTTTAGTGACACATCTGGAGTCAGACAGCTTGCTTTTTCACTTCTAAAACAGCACAGTGATCACAATGATTCTGTGATTCTGCTGCTATAGGATAGTTGTTTTCACTGAGGCCTTTTAGAACATCAAAGGGATCCAATTACTTCACAGGTGAACACTGAACATCTTGATGTTAAGCAAGTCTGTGAATTACTGTTACTACATGTTCCAGTTATTACTGCTGCAGAACAAATTACTCTAAATTTAGTTGAGCAAGACAACATCCATTTTATTAAGTTTCTAGACTCTGTGGGTCTGGAGTTCCAAAAGAGCACATGGTGGGAATGATTTGAATCTGGTTCATGATATCTGGGGCCCTCAACTGGGAATACTGGAAGGCTAGAGGGGACTCTATTGCTGGCGGCTAAAATAACCTGAAGATTCTTTCATTTGCATAACCGGTACTTGCAGAGGGAATAAGACCAGGACTGCTGACTAAAATACTCACATGTGGTTTCTTCCTGTGTCTGGGCTTCCTTACAGCATGGCTGCCTCAGGATAGTTTTCTTACATAGCAGCTCAGGGCTCCAAGTGCAGGTATTTCACTAGACAAGGCAAAAGGTGAATTGTCTTTTAACATCTGCCACAGTCTCTTGGTTGCCACTAGTTAGTCAACTAGGAAACAGGGACACAGACCTCATTTCTTCATGGGAGGAGTGTGTGCAAGGTCATGTTGTTGAAGAGCTTCTAGAAGATGGGAGATATTGCTGCATCTATCTGTCTAAAATACAATTTGCTATTTGGTTTCATCTTTTTTGCTCTTTTCCCTAATTTCATTTTTTAAAAAAAATTATAGAATCATATGTGCCTATGTAAAATGTTTCAAAGTTTATTTGAAAAGATGTGGAAATATTAACACAAAAGATGAACAAACATAAATTATAGCTTTAGGAACAAGAGAGAAAACAGAAGCATAATTTACATTTTCTGTCTGGCTCCATAAAGATAGTTTTTCCTGAGAATCTATGGAGAGAAAATTAGCCATTGGATAAAATTGTGAGCCATTCCACCTAACACTGATAGCATTTATTACAAAGCAATTACTGATAGCCTTAAACAGCTTCTAGACTGCAGCTGTGATGTAGACACACATTCAGCTTTATACATGTTAAATGGACACCTACCATCCTCTCTCCCTGAGTTAATAAAAGCCAACAACATGTGAAACAAGGTGGTTGGCAATTGGAACCGTAGTAGTAGCACAAGATATTGCAAGGGGAGAGATCTGGTGAGCAATGGATATTTCTGAATAGGAAGATGGGAGCAGGTAGTGTGTAGTGTCGCAGATAAAAGCTGCAGTTGAATCAAGTCAAAGCTTTCCTGACAAGTATGTGTTCCTGGCAACCAGACAAGAAACCAATTTTCTGAGAAATCTTTGGAAAGGGGTTTTATATAGGAAAAATCAAAGTAACATGAGGTGGTTTTCCAAAGTCCAGGATGGTTTGTATGAAAGAGAGTGTTAACATACCTTTGCTAGACTGGCCATAACATTTGTGTTTAGATTTCAAGGACACCACTGACGTCAGAGAAGTGCACATAGATGTGTGTGCGTGCACACACACACACACACGCACACATCATGCTCAGATTAGGTTTGTACCTAAATAAGATTTTAGTTTGTAGAGTTGTTAGAAACATTATGGTCAGATTAGGTTTGTACCTAATTATGATTTTAGTTTGTAGAGGTGCTAGAAACATTATGGTCGGATTAGGTTTGTACCTGATTATGGTTTTAGTTTGTAGAGTTGCTAGAAACATACAGGTTAGATTATAATAGGATACTTGCAAAACTCCTAAAGGAAAAACCTTTCTCAGCAGTTATTGAATACCTACTGTGTTCAGAGTTCCAGAAGACACATAAAGATGTTTGACCCTGGAATCTTGCATTCTAGTTGGGGAGCCCAGATGTCAAATGTACAGTGTTGTGTTGCTAATTGGATATGGATTTAAGAGACAAACCGAGTGTCACAGACACTGCTTTTGTTGGGAAGATTGTGTACTCCCTGAGGCTGAGGCTGTCTGGCATGTATTCTCGGAAGAGATAAATCTCAAACTGAACTTGGTGGGTGGCTAGGATTCAAAAGGTGATAGACTGAGCCATTCCAGGCTCAGGTTGAGGTAGCAGGGAGGTGTGGGAGCAGGGATGCTATGTGTGGGCTTCCCCAGGCCCAGGAAGTAATGGCAACTAAACTTGAAAAAGCTGGTCAGGTCATCTCACAGAGGGCCTCGAATGTGAGGCCGCTGGTTGTTTAGCTGGAGGCAGAGAGAATCACTGTATGTCTTTGGTTTTGAGTGAAGCCAAGAAGAAAGTTCAGAGCTCTGGAACTAGCAGCAGCCAGAGTTGAAAACAACCCACTTCCAGCAATCACAGCCTGTCTCTGAGGCCTGGCTTTGATTTTATAACTTCCTACCTAGTGACAATTCTGATAAGGACACTTGGGCCACCATACGAATTACTTAGATCAAATTAAAGCTATCAATCTCCAGTACAAGTAGAAAAGAGAATGAGGCTGCTTCTGAGTCTGAGTCAGAGTTACCAGGCTTTAGTAATCAGCCTGGATGCTTGGGGAATTGCTGTGTTCCAGGGGCCCAGTGTTCCACAGGTGTTCTGCTTGTACCCCACAAAGGAAGGTGAAAAAGTCTGCCTTCAACTCCTCACCGCTGCCTGGCTAGCTGCACATCAGCAAGGGACATGCATAGAGGAGTCTCTGATCCTCTTTTATCTAGTAGAAAAGGGTCGGGAATAAACATCAGAGAGAATCAGGTTGGGAGAGGGAGAGAGCCCATGTGGGCTTAGGCGACATCCTGCTTGTCTGTCTCCTGCCTCCCTGCTTCATATGGATGCTCAGGGAAAGGCATGGGGCATCAGCGAATACTCAGCATTGGCAATTCAAAGATGCTATCCAACTTTTATTCCTTTGAATGAACAGCACAAAAGTGATGGGGAATGAATGAGAAATATGTTATTTTTAAGTAGCAACTATATACATTTTCCCAAAATGCAAGGGAAGTTATTTATTCATTTAACAAATATTTATTGAGAAGCTACTACACACCAGGCTCTGGGCAAAGAATGCTGTGGGGAACCAGACAGGGCCCTGTATCATGAAGCTTTGGTCTAGGTGTGGAACGGTACTGTGGAGAGACTACGCAGGAAGCTCAGGTGGGTGGGTGGAAGAATAGGTGGAGGCAGGAGGTTTTGGGGGGCTTCCTGGAATAGGTGATATAAAAGCTCCGACTTTTGTAGGAGTTTAAGTTAGTCCAACAAATGGGCTAATCAGGGAGCAAATAGGAAAGAAGAACTGTTACCAGAGGAACAACTACATGTTCAAATGCCTGGAATATGTCTTAATAGTTTCATGAAACTAAAAAACAAAAATAAGACAAAACAAAACAAAACAAAACAATGAAGCTGGCCTATATGGGACAAACAGAAGAAAATGTTATTTTTCTTTTCTCTGCATTCTCTTCTCAACCTTGCTTTTCATGAATTGATTTGGTCATTCATTTTATAGTCAGATATCAAGGCATACAAGCAAGGGGACAAAATGTTTAGCTAAGGCAAGAATAGGCTCTGTTGCTTTTGCTGTCACCTCTTTGGTCTCAGGCAACATAAATTTTGGAGCTGAGTGTGCTTGGACTTGAATCCTGATTGACCCTTGAAATCTTCATTTACTAGCATTGTTACCTTGGTCATGTGGCAAAATGCCCTTGGTCTCAGTTTTCTAAAACAATGTACCAATAATATCTACCACACAGAGTGGTCTGGATAATTCAATGAAATAACACATATATAAAATAAGGGTGCCCTTCCACACTGATCTAGCTTGAGATTACCCTAGTGTATTTTGTTCAGCCCCAAGGTCACATACAGAGACTTGCCCTTTGCCTCTCTTTGATCTCACAGTTGTGGGGAGTACCATGGAGATGTATCTTTGGAGGATAGCCAAATGATGTAGTGTGCTAATGTATGGCATAGGTTAGGTATCACACCACTCCTGGGCCTCCTGGCTCTGGGTGGGATGCCCCATGCACTGGAGGACTATGCAGTCATCCAAGAAGCTCAGCTCTGAAAAAGCCCCCATGCACTCAAACGGTTCCCTGGCAGAGGCCCTTCTCTCTGCCCACTCCACTGGGACCTCTGCAGCAGCAGCCCTTGTCTTGAAGTCCACTCCCAGATTGGGTTTCTGCCATTTGGGAAGCTTCCTCCTTCTCTGTTACTCAGTTGGGAAGCACTTCATCACCAATGAAATGAAAACCCAGATTGTTAACACCTAAAAAGCTTTTCATGTTACATCTGGGAAGATACAGTTTCTGACCTCTACTTTGCCTTAAGAAGCAAAGCAAAAAGCAAACAGAAGTTGTTTCTATTAAGAGAAGTTTGAGTGCTGAGCCCTGGTTACTTAGCCCCTAGAGTGTAACAGTCTAGATCAATGGAGCCTTCTTCTGACCCTTTTCTTCTTCCTCTTAGTTTTCCCCTGGCTCTCTTCTCTTTCTTTTCCAGCTTCTTCCTCCTTTCATCACATTCCTACAGGAGATCATAGTCAATTTTTAGTGTAATATGCCCCTGATTCCTCTAGTGGCCACCCCAACCCATCTTTCCTGAGCAGCGTCCCCTTATCCAAGTATTAAATAGATGGGACCTAGTGAACCCCCTCATGCTTTTTAAGCCTGGGAGTTTCATTTCTACCACAACTTGGAGATTGTTTTCCCCTAATAAGTAATGTTCTGCTATTCTCTTTCCTAGAATGTTAATTTCCAGGATACCTAGAAAGAGCAATGAAGCACAATGAAATACCTCTATATCACCCCCAGAAGGATTAACATCAATAGGGCTGAAGTTACAAGTGCTGGTGAGGGTGTGGAGCAACCAGAACTGTCACAGATTGCTTGCAGGAGGGTAAATTGGTATAGCCACTTTGGAAAACTTTGGCAGTATTTACTAAAGTTAAATATCTGCCTATCCTGTGACCCAGTACTTCATTTCCTAGAAATATATCTAAGAGAAGTGAGTGTGTATGTCCAACCAAAGACATGTGTGTGAATGTACATAGCAGTTTAACTCATAATAGTCTCAAACTGAGAGCAAGTCTAATGCCCTCAACAAAATGCATAAATAAATCACAGTATATTCACACAACAGAATACCATACAGCAATGAAAAAGAATGAATTACTGCCACATGAAGCAAAATGATGAGTGAAAGAAGTCAGACAAAAAAGAGGACACACTTTCATTTAGATGGAGTTCATAACAGGCATGCCTACTCTATACTGACAGAGTTCAGAACATTGCTTACCTTGGGGAGGATATTGACTGAGAAGGTGCACAAGGAAATCTGTTAGGGTACAGGAAATATTGCCTACCTCAATCTGGGTGGTGGCTAAGAGTTGTATACATATATGAAAATCCATTGAGCTGCACACTGGAGATTTGTATGTTTTATTGTAGACCTTGTTTGTAAGTTTTCCTATATTTCAAGAGGATAAAACAAATAAAGGGTGTGAATAAATACAGAAAAAGATCTGGGCTCACCCAGTCCTACCATTTACCCTGCTTGGTCATGGCCCAATCACTTCCTCTAAGGACTTCAGCACTCTTCTGAAGAATGGGTTTGAATTCCACTCTGGTCAGGTCCATGGGAATGGTAGAGACTGGGGCCCCATCACCCCCTCCACCATCACCTGCCTCTCGCTCTGTCAGCCACAGTGCCAGCCTCCTGGCATCTCAAAGACCCTTCCTTGAATGGGCAACTTCCAAATGCTTCTCCTGAGCCCATGGGAACATGGGATCTGAGACTCTGAGAAAGCAGGGTTTTTAATAAACCCAATCAGGTGATAGAATTTCCTCTAGGCTTCTCAGTTAACTTTAATACTCAAATTAAGATGGTAATATAAACTTGGAATAATATTCCACCCTAAAGAGTCCTCAAAGAAGTATGTTTTTTTCTGTTTTCTTTTTTTTTTTTGGGACAGAGTTTCGCTCTTGTTGCCCAGGCTGGAGTGCAATGGTGCAATCTCAGCTCACCGTAACCTCTGCCTCCCAGGTTCAAGCGATTCTCCTGACTCAGCCTCCCGAGTAGCTGGGATTACATGCCCAGCTAATTTGCATATTTTTATTAGAGACAGGGTTTCTCCATGTTGGTCAGGCTGGTTTCTAACTCCTGACCTGAGGTGATCCACCTGCCTCAGCCTCCCAAAGGGCTAGGATTACAGGCGTGAGCCACCGCGCCCGGCCATGTATGTTTTTAAATGACATAATTATTGTTGTTATTATTAGTCTATGAAATTAGTAAAAAGAATTATATTTAGTTTTGGTAATGAAAGGTGGACTCATACATGGTTGTGCTGTCATATATTGGCCCAAACCTTTTCGAAAACAATTTGGTAATAATTACCAAGAGCCGTAAAGATGTTTATACTCTTTGGGTCAATAAATCCTGTTTCTGGAAATCTATGTTTAAGAAACTATTCACAGTATAGAGCTAAAATGAACAAAAATCCTCACTAAATGAGGATGGGGTGAGTTCCATAGTGATACTGCTTCTGCACATCCTGAAGTCCACAGCTGCTCTTGGGGTCACCCTAGCTCACTGGTTCTCAAAATGTGGTTCCTCAGCCAGCAGCATCAGCTTCACCTGAAAACTTATTAGTAGTGTACATTCCTGTGCTCCTGGAAACTTATTAGTAGTGTACATTTCTGTGCTCTAGTCCAGACCTACTAATTCAGAAACTGTGAGGGTGGGGCGCAGCAATTTGGGATTTTAGCTCTCACCCCAGGGGATTCTGTTGCCTGCTCAAGTCTGAGAACCCCTGGCGTAACTCTTAGTGGCGCCACTGAAAGCTTGATAAGAGCAGCTACAGATGAATGCCTTGGGCTAATTCTTCTTATCTGCCCAGTCTGGGCTTCCCTCTCCCAGTGAACTTATCGCTAGCACACAGTTAACGAGGCATAGTTCTTTTTCTTGATTGCTTTGACCAATCTTCAGAGGTTCGTAGCTATTACTGATCCATAGACTATCTCTACAAAGGGTGCTAGGGTGGGTTTAAAAAGGAGGAGAAGAGAGGAGAGACAGGAGAAACATCTTTAATGAACTTATTTCCTCTTTGATATGCAAGGAGGAGAGGTTGCAGGAAAAACATAGGGATTATTCCTTGTCACCCTAAAAGTAGCCTAATAAACACATAACAAAATTGCCACAGCTAAAATGTATTGAAAGATAATCTCATTTACTCTTCCTGCTACCCTGGCTAGGGAGAGGGATTCTGCTGGGGGACCAACCCATCCCCGCAGGCATGGGAGAGTCCTGCTCATTGGTAGGTAACAAGTTGCTCCTCTGCCATGTTTTTGCCTCCCGCCACGAGCACGACTGCTTATGCACAGTAAATTAGATGTGGCTGCCGTGCTGACACGGACAAATTGGCAATTACAGCGCAAATAATTCTGCTCTGGACTTTTGTTCCTGAGCTCGTGCTTGCCAGAGATTTCATCAGCAGGTCGCCTCCTCCTGAGTCAGGTGTTGCCTGCGGCATCTCTGCAAACCTTTCCTCCCCTCTCCCACGGGGGAAAGAGCTGTTCAGGCAATTTGCCAGCTGGGTCTCTGGCGTCCTCAACTACTCAGCAGTTGGAGCCCTTGTCACGCAGGTGTCTCTAGCGCAAAACTCACCGAAGCAGAATCTGGGGTGGTCGCGGCTCCACTGAGACCCTGGGGTTTTCTGTGCATGCTCCCATGGCTGAGCAGGCTAGGGTGGCTGAGGATGAGCCCCACCAACGAATCAACTTGTGCAAGGCTCTTTTAGCTTTGACAGTTACCAAATAGAAATGTCAGAACGAGCATGTAGTGTCTGTAAATGCTGAATAGCTGGGGGACAGGCTGGATCTTCCTGTAGTCGTTAGGCATTTAAACATGATTTCTTTCGGGATGGCTCCTGTGAACTTGATTGTCTGCTGGGGAGTGCTGTCTTTCTTTTCCCTGTCTACTTAAAAACTGACCTTGATATTCACAAACAAATGGATTCAAATCGATAGAACTGGGCTTTTAAAACTGGAATGTGTGCACACATTACATGGAGATTTGTAAAGATGCAGATTTTAATTCATTACTGCTGTGGTGTGGCCCAAGGTTCCGCATTTCTTGCAAGGTGCTAAGTGACGCCTAGGTGACGCCGCTGCTGCTGCTGGTCTGTGGACCCCTATCTGAGCAGCAACACGATAGAGCAGCAGCTCCGAGACCTATCTGTAAGTTAGAACCACCTGGGGAGCTTAAACAACTCTTGACATTTGTGAACCCCTGATATAGTTTGGATTTCTGTTCCCGCCCAAATCTCAGGTCAAATTGTAATCCCCAAGGTTGGAGGAGGGGTCTGGTGGGAAGCGATTAGATCGAAGGGGCGGATTTTCCCCTTGCTGGTCTCGTGATAGTGAGTGAGTTCTCACGAGATCTGGTTGTTTAAAAGCGCGTAGCCCCTCTCGCTTCACTTATTTCCTCCTGCTCTGGCCGTGTGGGTTGTGCTGGTTTCCCCTTTGCCTTCTGCCATGATTTCAAGTTTCCCGAAGCCTCACTAGAAGCAGAAGCCTGTACAGCCTGCAGAACCGTAAGCCACTTAAACTTCTTTTCTTTATAAATTATCCAGTTTCGGGTAGTCATTTATAGTAATGTGAGAATAAACTAATACAACCCCTATCCCCACAACTGTGATTTAATTGGGGTGGGGAAAGGCCTGGACCTTGAAACTGACGCCTAAGTGATTCTACAGTGCATACAACTTGGGACCCACTGCTCTAGAGGAACTGATAAACAGCTGGTACCTAATAGACTCATCAGCAGCCCAATTAGCAAGGGAACCTGGGTGAGGGAGAGCGGCGTCCTCCGCTGGGGCAACTTGTAAAGTAGGCTTGTTCTGTCTTGCAAAGCTGGCCGGGTAACTAAATCACCTGAAACCATGTTAACAGTTTGCAATTTGGAGCATCACCTCAGGTTTACTGAATTTGAATTTCTGAAGTGGGGTCCTGGAAATGTGTATTTTTAACAAGCTTCCCAGGAACTTGGGCATAACCAGCCCAGTACAGGTGTGGGCTTGCCTGGGTTGAACAGTCATATCTCTCGCAGGCTTTTCACTTGAGTCACTTATTAGTTCCTCCAAGCCACCTGCTGTTGAATGATATTAGATATGCATTATTGGAAATACAGTTTGCTCTGTTTCCAGATGTTAAAAAAAAATATCATATGCTGTGGTTTCTCTCCTACTGTGGCTAGTGGCTGGCCACAGTGTAATACGACTGAAATGATTTCAGAACCTGGGGACCAATTCAGCCTTTGCTAGTGGGACATTAGTGCCATCTTGGCCTGCCCTCTGGGCTTTACCAAAGAGATGACTACAGTCTTGGGAGACAAAACTGTGCTTGGAGCTGAGCTCTGGGCTCTACCATAAGGCTCAGCCCTCATGAACTTGCAAGCCCTGGAGAGGTTCTCCCTCTGAGTTATCTTTTCTAGCTTTGTGGGCCAAAGCCCTAGCCATTCTGTAGTTAGAGATTTGTATCTCCTTTCTGTTCCCCCCCTCCTTTTTTTAAATCCCTTCAGAGGCATTCAAGTGTTTAGATTGAGTACTGAGTTATTGAGTAGAACTGAGGAATATTAAAGCTGACATGTCGCTGTGGGTATCACCATTTCTCCAGGGCTTGGTTCTGGGCAAATCGACCTCCTTAACCTTCTTGGGTGCACGTTGAACCATTTTACTCATGTGATTTCTGCCCATGTCCTTCCTTCAGGAATATGCTTCTACTTCTATCTTTCCATTAAGATACATTCTTCTTTCAGTAATAGCAACTTTCTCCTCTTCTGTGAAACTGGTCAGAGTGAAGGGTAGTAGGAGTTGGTATTGAAAATGTAAAATGGGGCCGGGCGTCGTGGCTCATGCCTGGGATCCCAACACTTTGGGAGGCCAAGGCAGGCGAATCACCTGAAGTCAGAAGTTTGAGACCAGCCTGGCCAACATGGTGAAACCCCGTCTCTACTAAAAATACAAAAATTAGCTGGGCGTGGTTGCGGGTGCCTGTAATCTCAGCTACTCAGGAAGCTGAAGCAGGAGAATCGCTTGAACCCGGGAGGCGGAGGTTGCAGTGAGCTGAGATTGCACCATTGCACTCCAGCCTTGGCGACAGAGTGAGACTCTGTCTCCTCTCTCACACACACACACGAAAAAAAAGACGGACCATTAAATGACTAGCTAAGATTTCTGGATTTCGTCTATTAAGCATGGAACACCAGAGCTGGAGAAAAAACATGATCAGAACTATGCATGAGGAATATTGAGAATAAAAACTAAGAAATGGGAACAAGTTATGAGGCTATTACAAAATTCAAGTGAGAGGTAAATTATGTGAGCCTCTCTTAGGGGAGTAGAAATTTAGAAAAGGCAATAAAAGTGAGTAAAATAAAAAACATTCCATCCAAAGATAAGTAACCATTTAGATATATTTAGGGATTGACACCAAACTTCTGAGGTGTCAGAAGTTAAAGTGCTTTCATAAGCAGGAAAGTGCTATGTAAAAGTAGGATATTGCCATTAGTAACTCATGCCTCTGTTGCTCATGAGTTTATCCAAATCTTAGAAAAATAGATTTAATGATTATCAAAAAGGCTGATGAAAACAGAGGGCATCATATCTATGATGTGGTGACCTGGTTTGTCATCAAAATGAAGTTACCCAAATGTCACATTTACCTTTAAAGCAATCCAAATTTTAAGTCTGAAAATTCTGCTTTGAAATGGCACAAAAATGAAAGTTTCTCAAGTGACTCATTCAACAGGACAGGCTGTGCTTTTTGGTTGTTCTATTCAAGTTACTCTCCAATCTCAAAAGTTTAAAAATACATGTCTGTGTCCCAGTGGAGTCATCATCTATGGCTTGGTACAACAATTTATGATTTAGATCCAGGAAACAACTTGAATCACCTATTTCTCCACTGGGTTTTTAATAAAACATTTCTCAACATAAACTTGCAAATTGATGTCCATGTACTATTTCCAATGGAAATGAGTACAACAGACTACCATTAAAATCTAATGGGTTTCTCTCGGAAGCTACAAGTATTATAAATGTTTTAAGGGAAGGGAATCACGTCTTAATCTTCCTGGAATCCTTCAAAGATCCCAGTCCTATGTCTGGCCCAGAGTAAGCAATTGATAGATATTTGTTAAATTAGATGCAATTGCTATAGGTTAACAGTATTTGTCTGCTTGTTTTAAGTTACTGAAACATTCTGATTAACGTAAACTTATCTGTGACTACCATGGATTTAGACCTTAGTTGTGCTGTCTGATTGGAACTGACAGCAATCCAACTCAAAATGACCTAGACTTTAAAAAATTTGTTGCTATTTGTCATGGGAATACCAGAACTATGTTCAGAAAAAAATGGTTTTGTTTTCGTTTTTTTTTTTTTTTTTAATCTTTCAGGTCTGCTTGCTTCTGTATTGACTTTATTCTCCTGTAGGGTGTCTCCTTGTTATGCAAATATGGCACCAGCATCTGCAGGCCTACATTCTATAAGCTTCAATAATTTAGAAGAAACAAAATTCTTTTCAATTATTCCAGCATCAAACTCAAACTGACTTTTATAGGCTCTAATTGTCCAAGCTTGGCTCGTGGGCCCATCCCTGAACCAAACATTGTTACCAGGGAATATGAAAGTCACTTTTCCTAGCCCTGAGTTATTCCTGGATCTGGGGAATGATGCTAACTTCACCAGAGCTGCTTAGGCTGAAAGTTGAGAAAGGTAATTTACAAGGGACAATTAAGATGCTGCTACTGGAAGATAGAATAGATTCTGGACAGGCCAAAAATAGTAGATATCCATTTCAAGAGGATTGGCATATGTGTCTGAAACAAGTTCAGTCTTCAAGGAGCTTAGAGTGTGGTACTTAAACTATTTACAGACTTTGCTACAAAAAAATTAACACATATTTATATTCCTGAGTGGAATTCAGACTTGAAAATCTAGTTTGGACAAACTGTTCAAATGCAGGGGGCTTGTCTGAAACTTTGTATCTGGGACTCCTCAACGTTTGATCAAGCTTCCCGACAGTTAAATATACATCTGCCGTAACCTTAAGTCTGTTCCACCTGCAGTTAAATGATTGAACTTTGTTCTTGGAAATCAATAGTGCCTTCTTAAAATCCTTACGCAAGTACGTATATTCCTAAGGCGTATTTTCCATAGCAGTCGTTCCTTAGAGCATAATCCCTGCTGGTTATGTAAGATGTGGGCTATGTGCCTATCAACAGACACTGAATTCTTAAACTCCATTGTTGCTGTTGTTCTTTGATGACCAAATAGCACCAATGGATGAAAATAAGAGACATGCACATCGCAAGGAAGGGGCTGCAATCATTAACATCCAGGTGTGATTTTCTGTGCTTAGACTTGCTCCTTACTCAGTGTCTTAGGTTGGATTTTCTAGAAGCAGAGTCAGCCAGAATTCATGTGCGAGTGATTTCTTGAGTGAGTGCTCTTAAGTATGGTCTTTAAAGGAGCCAGGGAAGCAGAAGAAGACTAGGAAAGAACCTGGATGAAGATGTAGGAGCCTAGCCTCAGTGTGATGATAGAAGGAGCTCTGGAACATGAGAAGCATCCCAGTGTTGTCTCTGGGGAGGTAAGGCAGCCAGCCTCTAATACGCATATTGTTCAGTCCATGGCAGCAGTCTTCTCCCTGCCTCATTCCCTGCAGGATTGTGCTTTGGGTAATCTCCACGGGATCGCTGGAGAAAATGGTTCCTGTTGATAAGGATTATTCTTAAGGAAAGGGTGGCAGCTGTGAGCCATTTGCAGTCAACACTCCCAGTTGGAGACTGGGAGGAGGGTTACTGCACCAGCCTATAAAGGGGATCTGGGTAATGCATGAACAGCTTATGCTGTCACAATGGTAAATTATAAATGTGTGAATGCTAAAGTCAGTCTGGTAGACAGTTCCCTTGGCTGCAGAGACGCATTGACAGTGAACAAGTTTTGAACACTCACACATTTGTGGCTGTACTCTCACTGTAGGAGATTGTAGGGCTGCCTGCCTCACTCTGGTACATGATTGGCAATATTGGGTACAAATTATTATTTCAGCAGGAACGATGGAATTGTTGCTATAATACAACAAAAGTGCTTTCCCCTTGGAATGCTAGGAAGACATCAAAGAGTTTCATAGTAGTTCTTTTAAAGGAGTATCAGTTTGAAATTCATTGTTTTCTGAGTTTTAAGGTTAATATGACCATAATCTACAGTTCTTGCTCTATAGCTTGCCATTGGTATTGTTGAATAGACAATGCAAAGAAGAAGGGTGATTCATAGTTTCCATCAAAGACTAGCTCCAGTACATTAACTAGAGTGTATCATTTCATAGAAGGGCAGCTCCTGAGAAGAACTGATGAAAACACATTCCATTTACAGAGAAAGATTAAACTGGGCCATGAAGGAAACATGGCCAGAAAGCAGAAATGGAACTCTTCCTGACAAGTAATTCTAAACTGATCCATGCTGAATTTAGGGGCCTTAGGATCTATAGCCCTTTCTGGCCTTTCCTTACTGTATTGATGGGAACACCCAGAGACCTTCTTTGGGAATTAAGCAGGTTTTTAAAACAACATTCATCATCAGGTTATAGTGGCTGCAATACAGCACTGAGGGCATGAGGCTAGGGAGTGAGGGACAATCTCTTTCCCTTGCCTTGGTCCTTGCTGGGTCTTGGGTGGTGGGGATTTGGGGTGGGCATGGGATGGGTAGGGGCAGGTGGTATATTGCCTACAGGATAAAGCTGCTCTCATTTGTAATTACTGTGGGGAGGTGAGGCAAGCGGGGAGGCTGTTCTGGCCTTTCTAATTTCAAAAGATGCCTACAGGACATAATAGTAGCTACATGCTTTTCATTCACAAATAGTTATGCCAGAGAATGCTAACTGGGGTTTGCTACCTTAAGTGGCAAAGAATCTCTTGGAGCAATTGGGGGCATCATTATCTTGTTTATGTGCAAAGGAAGAAGATTTCAGTAGGTGAAAAGATTATTTTTATCTAGACAAAATGTTCCTACCATCTTGCACATATAACCCAATCGCCTCATGTTAAAGTCTTTCTTGGATTGCAGAGGCAGCCAGGGCTGAAGTTGCCCATGTGTGATTGTACCTTGTAGATAAATGAGTTAAATGAGTCTGGTTCTCTCCTTTTATAAATACTAGGAAGAGCAAATATGAGAAGGAAACACCGAAGTCAATGTCCCAATGAAGAGAGGGACTTGAGAAGACACATAGACAGACAGAGGTGGGCTCTAGGAATGAGCTTTGTTTGCCCACTAGTGATGGTGGAATCACATTTTGCATCCTCCCCTGCTTTCAGTTGAAGAAAAAGTGACTTGCTTGAGGTCACACAGCTAGTTAGTGGGAGGTAGATCCAGGGCTTCACTATTCAACTCCCGTCCCCCAGGGCTTTCTACTATACTTGAAATTATAAGACATGACTCATGGCTATGTGACCCATCTCTGAAGACTTCCTTAATCAGTTCTAGATTTATCCCCATTTTTGGGGGATATAACATTACCTTTTCCCACCTCACAGAGATTTTGTGACAGATAGGATATATATAAATACTTTGGAAACTGTGGGCCATTATAGTAGTCCCCTTGAATCGAAGGTTTTGCTTTCCATGGTTGCCCACGGTCCACCATGGTCTGAAAATATTAAATGAAAACTTCCAGAAATAAGCGATTCATAAGTTTTAAATTGTACACCACTCTGAGTACAGAGCATGATGAAATCGCCCAGGACACAGATTCCCCCTTTGTCCTGTTGTAGACACTGCCCACCCATGAGTCACTTAGTAGCTGCCTCAGTGATCAGATCAACAGTTGTGGCATCAAAGCGCTTGTGTTCAAGCCACACTTATTTTATTCAATAACATCCCCAAAGTGATGGCTAGAGTGGTGATGCCCTTCAGATACGTCAGATATGTCGTAGAGTGCTCCTTTTAAGTGAGAAAGTGGAAGTTCTTCACTCAAAGGAGGAAAATAATTGTATATGGAGGTTGCTAAGATCTATAGTAAGAACAAATCTTCTCTCCTTGAAATTGTAAAGAAGGAAAAAGAAATTCATGCTACCTTTGTGGCACCTCAAACTGCAAAAGTTATGACCATAGTGTGTGATAAATTCTCAGTTATGGAAAAGGCACTAAATTTGAGGGTGGAAGATAGGAACAGACACGTGTTCTGGTGGACAGCAATCCAGTTTGGTATTATCTGGGGTTTCAGGCATCCACTGGGGGTCTTGGGACATATTCCCTGTGGATAAGAGGGATTACCGTATTTAAATATAAGGATACTAAAAGGTTTATTTCTAGAGTACCACACTGTCTCTGAGACTCCTGAAAAGTTATCCCTCTGCTGGATTTCTCACTCCAATAATATTCCTGTCAGTGGCTGCTCTTTGAGGAGAGTGTAGAACTTGTTTCTTCTGATGTTTTGATTTGAACTGTTTGGAAATAGTCCTTGCCCTGCTGAGAAAAGGTGTCTCTTTTTGAGAAGCCAGGTGTTTGTTTAATTATGCATCAAAGGCTCTTTTTAGAACACATGGAGCCTTTTGTATTATTAAGAAACAGAGTGAGAAACATGTTTTCAGCAATCAGCTTTCAATTCTTATGCCAGTGAGTAAGACATTACAGGAAAACCTGGAAAAATGGCAACGAACCAATGTTTCTGTGTTGTTTTCCCTGGCAGGGATGCAAAGAAGGATCAACATTGTTTTACCCATGTCTGATATGACACAGGGGCAGTGTTCTAGGTTATGGTTTCTGTTTCCTTCCTGAGCTGAAAGTTATCCAAAGACTGAAAAACTTCAGCCTCACTAATCAATACCACTTCAGAGAATGACTGTTAGCTTTGAGCACTTTATTAAGAATAGCCAAAAGGCAGTGTGAAATAGAGGAAAGAGCCTTCAGGAAAGAGGAAGTCTCACTGGATTTCCCTTTTCCCTTTGGCTACTAGAGAGCTCAGAGCCAAATATACTGCTTACTCACAGACTTTGCAAAAGGGATGAACTCTAAATGGACTAAAGATTTAATGTAAGACCTAACACTGTAAAACTCCTTGAAGAAAATATAGAGAAAAAGCTTCTTGACATTGGTTTTGGCAGTGATTTTTTAAAATATGACAAAAGCATAGGCAACAGAAGCAAAAATTAACAAGTGGGACTATATTAAAAAGCTTTTGAACAGCAAATGAAACAACAACATGAAAAAGGCAACCTGCAGAATAAGAAAATACTTGCAAACCATACATCTAATAATTGGTTGATACTCAAAATACATGAGGAACACACAAAATTCAATAGCAAGAAATCAAATAATGAACTAAAAAAGGGGGCCAAGAACCTAAATGGACATTTTCCCAAAGAAGACATACATATGGCAAACAGGTCTATGAAGAAATAGCCAATATCAGTAATCATCAGGGAAATGCAAATCAAAACCATAATAAGATATCACTTCACACCTGTTAGGAAGGCTATTATCAACATGGCAAGAAATAGCAAATGTTGGCAAGGGTGTGGAGGAAAGGGAACCCTTCTACACTGTTGGTGGGAATGTAAAATGGTACAGCTATTATGGAAAAGGATTATGGTTAATTCCTCAAAAAATTAACAAATAGAACTGTCTGATCCAGCAATTCCACTTGGGAGTATATATCCAATGGAAATAAAATCAGTATCTTGAAGAGATGTCTCTACCCCCTTGTTCATTGAGCATTATTCAGAATAGCCAAAATATGAAAACAACTGAAGTGTTCATCAAAGATGGATGGATAAAGAAAATATATATACAATGAACTGTTATTCAGCCATGAACAAGAAGAAAATGTTGCCATTTGTGATAACATGGATGAACTTGGAGGACATTAAGCTAAGTGAAATAAGCCAGAAACTAGAAGACAAATGTATGATCGCAGTTATATGTGGAATCTAAAAGAAGTCAAATTCATAGAAGCAAAGAGTAGAATGGTGATTGCCTAGGGGATGGGAGGTAGGGAAAATGGTGAGATGTTGGTCAAAAGGCACAAACTTTCACTTATAAGATGAATAGTTCTGGGAGTCTAATGCATAGCATGGTAATGGTAATTAACAATACTATATTGTTTACTTGAAATTTGATAAGAGATGATTGTAAGTGTCCTTATCTGCACACCCCCACCAAATGGTAACTATGAATGCTGATGGAGGTGATATTAATTTGGCTGTGATAATTAGTAGACAATGTATATGTATATCAAATTGTCATGTTGCACATCTTGAATATATACAATTTTTGTCAGTTAAATATTTTAATATTAAGAATTGATAAAGCTGGATTTATTATTTGTTTCTTGGGGTGTATTTGAGGTTCCATCTTTGTCCCTATCACTGCTTTCTCTTTTCTTGTACTGATTTAGCTTATGTGTTCCCCTGCCCTCCCTTTTTTAAGAGATGAATCTTGTTCTGTCACGTAAGCTGGACTGCAGTGGAGCAATCATAGCTCACTGTAGCCTCAAACTCCTGGGTTTACCCAGTCCTTCTGCCTCAGCCTCCCATGTTGCTGGGATTACAGGCCTGAACCACTATGCCTGGCTGTGTTTTTAAAAAGCATCATGCTAAACTGACATTAATCCTCTTTGGAACAATGGAGAGTACAGATTATAACAACTTTGAGTTTTGTCTGGTTATTCCTTCTTTCTGAGGCTCATTAGAACTTGGCTGTGATCTATTTCTGCCCTCAGATGTAATGAACAGCCTGAGAATAGCACTCTCGGGCTGGAGAGCATGGAGTTGGCCAAGGGCAGAAGAGCAAGATCAATATAGCGACAAGATTCAGAGAACAGTAGTGCTGGAAGGGAATCTGGCAATCTGAGAGTCAGCCATTTGCAGATGGGGAAACTGAGGCCCAGAGAGAAGTGTGTTGCCTCCAGGCATGTGATTGGTAGTGGTAGTTCTAGACCCGATTCCAGGTTTGTATGTGTGCCAGGACAGAGCATTCCCTTTCTCCCACTCCTCCTTCAGTCATGGTGGTCAGGGGTTCTTTTGAGCATAATAATACATCAAAGTTATCCGATGAGAGATGACTTACATTAACAAAAGGAAGATTTCTTTCTTTATAGATGTAACTAACACCAATGGATGTGAACATCCCAGACCAGACCGCTTGCCAGGGCAGATTCTTGGAGTGTCAGTAAAACTGGATCTGTGATTTGTTAATTGAGAGTCAAGTAGCAACTGCATGAAAGAAGAAAGCCATGAGCCTTCAACACAAAGGAAGGCTCAAAATAAACCTGGGAGGAGACTAGTAGGGAAAGGGAGTTGATGGAAAAAAAAAGGAGAAAGGTCTTCAGAACACTCGTATGGGCAGATGCCACAGTCCTGACCAAAAGGATACTGAAAAGGAGTAAAAAAAAAAATTTGGCTCACTTTCTGTGCCCTGACTTTGTTCTTCATTGGTTATGAGTAAGACAGGAACTTTCTGGGGATGGACTGAGCCTGTGTACCTTTTTGACCATTGCAGGACATAGCACCCAAGATCCACTGAGTTTTTTCCCTGTTCCTCAAAGGCTCTGCTGTGGATGTGTGTGCTCCTTGCATGCAGTGGCTGGGATTTAGACAGCCCATCCAATCTGTCAATGCCAGTTTGAACTCTAGGTCTATCCCCATGGTATAGCAAACCCCATTTGCTTGAGGTCATTTGAACATTTAATGAGTATACTTTTTGTATTATATTCAGTGAAAGCAAAACCCATTATCAGAAAACACTTAATAGAGAAGATGAGACCCGAGTGAAATTGGCATAACTGATGGAGAGAAAACATTATTTTTAGCATTAATGATTACCGCCAACCACCATCCAAAAGTATCTTCTTATAGTCAATACATTTGGAGACAGATTCCTTGGCTCCAGTGACTTTTCAGTAGAAATGTCAACTTTGTCATTTTCTTCCGGATGAGTAGCATCTCTAATTACTAAGTATGTGGGGGCTGAAAATTACAGATGCTCTTTTGGAAATGAAACTTCAAAGATGATTTTGATGAGACTGCAGTGTAGCTTACCCTACATGACTGGTCTCTTATTGTATAAGTTTAAGCAAGTTTCCAAAGTGGAGTGGAAGCAAGCTAGAGAAAGTAAAGCAGCTCATGCTCACACAAGACCTTCGTCAAGTGGCAGTGGAATTGGATGTTGCTGGTGCGCATCAGTGGTCTAGAGAGAAGGTCCCTGGAGAATTTAAGACATTGTTTACAAATGTTCTCATTTATTCACATTTTTTCATATTTTTAAAAGCATGAGAGAGTTCCTTTTTGGTATATTGATCAAAGATATAACTGACCAGTACTAAAATAGAATGACTAGCTGCAAGTGCTGCCAGCTAGCTCACCTGTATAAATAGAATAAATTTATATAACGTGTAAGACAGAGTTCTGTGTAAATGGAATGCATAGGCTAATGAAAACACACAGAAGAGAGAATTTACCCAATCTCATAGTTTTAATTATGTGGGAAATACCATGTTTTATTTTTTAATAGAATAATATTATCAGCATAAATGTGATGTATAGATGGATTGTCTTGGAAATGAAATCTCCAATGGTGAGCTTCCTCTGGTAGAAGAACTCTCATCCAATTGCTCACTGACTGGTGCTCTTTGCAGCAAGCAGGTGACTTCAGAGTATGACACACTTAAGAAGTTCGTGGAGCTGTGGCAGAAATGTGACGTGAATCAGGCTGATGCCCTTGCCTCAGCACACCTGGACAGGTGTACTTGGAAAGCATCTAGGGGATGCCAACTCCTTAGGGTTACTTTTAATTCTTCCTGAACCATAGAGAAGATTAATGCTACTGGAAATGGAAATGGTTTCATTTGATGCATTTCTGAAGCTCTGTTGTTAGCATTCCAAGTGAACCTTTTAGATAAAAAGCTCTTAGTGGGAAAACAGAAAAGCTGTTATTAGGCTACCTTTAAATCTTTCCTCCTTTTCTGTTTCAATTTAGAGATTTAAAATGCCCTTTTGTTTCCACCCCTTGGCTTGTTTCACTTTTATTCTTGCTAAAAGGAATAGCTGCTTAGAAGGTAAGAAATAAATCAATGGGTGATTTCTTTTCTTAAGCATCTGACAGTTTCCTTAATGTAGATAAGAAATTGATTTTAAAAAAATCTTGAGTGTGATTTTGCTTTGGGGTTTGAGTTAAAAGTATAAGGTAGCTCTGATTCCAACAGTGGAACAGAAAATTTATTTTATTTTAGATCTAGAGAAGATCTTAAAATGATTTAATCAAGTTATCATTTTAATAGATGAGCAAAGTGAGACTCAGAAAGGCAAAGTATCTTTTCCAAGGTCATACAGCTAGATGGTCATGGTGCTGGATCCACTCCTGACCAACCCATGCACTGATTGGCTCATGAACACTAGTCATAAATATTTATGGTTGTTTGTGGTCATATTCCTTCTGCTACCCTCCTTGCCATTCCTCCAGCCTCCTTTACCTTTTCCCAACCTTCTCACTTCTGTTCCCATTTATATCTGGTTCTGTGATCTGCATTCCCCAATCCTGCCATGGCCTCTAGTATTTGGGACATCCTTTCTAGTCGTACTAGTTTGATACTTGCCATGCTCTCTGATTCTCATTGCCCCTGCTGCCTCATGTAGGGGTTCCCTGCTCCAATTCCAGCTCTGCAGAACCTAAGCCCAATTTAGACCATCAGCTACCATGCTGGCTGTACTATTACTCTCTGGTCCTGGAGTCCATTTGCTTTGGTCAAAGCACATTTAACTGGTAGCTGGGAAATTTTTCAGCATACAAAAGACACTTTCTCTCCTTCTCACGTTCTGGCATCCTTCATGACTTGTCATTTCTTCTTTGGAAATTTGATGAGAAGGAGCTGTGAGCAGGGCTGTCCTGAGAACAGCACATTAAGAGCTGTTAATGTGTTCATATGTTAAAATCCTCCCTGCAAATGTGCCATTTTAAGGGCCTTCTAAAAATTGATTTACCCCAAAGAGTGATGTTGGGGACAAAAATTTCCAGGCAGTGCTAAAAGTGTCTGTTCAATTTGAGCCATCTGAGACCCCCTCAAGTTGCAACATTTAACACAACTCTGAGGTGCAAGGTTTGGTTAAAGGGCTTTGAACTTGCAATGGAGAGACCTAGATTTGAGTTCTACCTCTGCTGCTTGCTCCCTGTTTGTCCTAAGCTGGATCTCCAAGCCCCTGTGAGTTGTCATTTTTACATTTGTGAAGTGGAGGAAAAAATACCTGCCTTTTGGCCCCCACTGAAAGGCTGGTTAAGATAAAATAGATCTAATTCCTTCATCACTTGGCTCCTGAATTCTTGCCTGTTTTTCCTTCCTGGCCACTCTTCCTTAGTCCTTCCTCCTAGTTCTCTCTTTTCTGACTACTTACATATAACATGCCCCAATAGTCAATAATCAATTATATTCTCTTACCACCTTTGAGAAATTACCTATAGCTGGTGGCCATCTGTTCATATTTCCAGACCTAAACTCTCTCCTAAGCTTTGTGTCTGTACCTTCTGCACCTGGACGTGTTATGGGCAGATCAAATACAGTATGTCCACAGCTGCTGTTACTGTCTTTTCCACCACCACTTGCTCATGCCCTGACACGTTCTAATTTGGTCAATTATATCACCATGTACTAAGTCACCCAAGCTGGGCTCATTTATTTAATTAGCACTTATCAAGCACCTACCCTATACTCAGTCAGTGTCCATCATTTTAATCTCTTACCATACAGTCAATGAGTGAGTTCTTCCTTTATGCCTCTCAAATCAGTCTTCTCTCCCTTCTTCCCAATGTCTCTGACTTCATTCGCTTTTATCTGGATTTTTGGCTCCCAGCTGGATTCTTTGCGTGCAGTTTTCAACCTTCCTCCAAGACATTCTCAACATTGCCATGTAATTAATCTTCCTAAAACATAAATCTTATTTTTTTGCCCCAAATATTTTTGGGTATCCCATCCCTTATATGATTCAAACCTTGTAGCATATTCCGATACCTTCATAGGGCTGGGTATAACTACTTTTGCAGCTTGTTCTAGCTTTAGATTTTCCCCAGATATCTCATACTCTATCCACATGCAGCCTTGACACCTCTGGCTTTGATCATGCAACCCGTTGCCAGTAATTTATTCAAAAACCATTTACTTATAATCTACTATTTTTTTTTTTTTTTTTTTTGAGACGGAGTCTTGCTCTGTCGCCCAGGCTGGGGTGCAGTGGCTGGATCTCAACTCACTGCAAGCTCCACCTCCCGGGTTTACGCCATTCTCCTGCCTCAGCCTCCTGAGTAGCTGGGACTACAGGCGCCCGCCACCTCGCCCGGCTAGTTTTTTGTATTTTTTAGTAGAGATGGGGTTTCACCGTGTTAGCCAGGATGGTCTCGATCTCCTGACCTCGTGATCCACCCTTCTCGGCCTCCCAAAGTGCTGGGATTACAGGCTTGAGCCACCGCGCCCGGCCCTTATAATCTACTATTGCTAGATGCTCTCTTGGATTCTGGAGTTATAGCAGTGAATGAGCTACTCAAGATCCTTGACTCCTAGAATATATAATGTGGAAGACCAACAAAAGACAAGTTACAATCTATTTATGTTTATATGTAAAGCAGTTTTAGAAAGTTCTGTGAAGTTAAAAAAAAAAAAAGTGTATCATAGATAGTGAGGAGGTGAGGATGGGAGGCTACTTTTGAACGTGTGGTCAGGGAAGTCATTCCTAAGGAACTGACACTGGACAGGCCTGAGCCAGCCACATGAAGGTCTAGGGGGCAGTGGAGTGTTCCAGGAAGAGAGAAGAGCAAACGTTGAGGCTCTAAAGTAGGAAAAAGCTTGTGTTGGAAGAACACATGTCTTACGTGATTGGGCTCCTGCTGGCCTCTTTGATTTCATCTACCATCTATTTCAGTGTCACTTGTGTGTTTCAGTCACACGGCTGATCTTGATGTTCAAGCCTATATTGAAGCCCTTAACAGGCTGCCTTATCATGTTAGGCTGACTACTACTTCCATTAAAATTTCAGTTCCTTGAGATCAGTGACTTTTCATCTTTGTCCCCAAGAGCCTGACACATAATAAGGCTCAGGAAATGTTTCCTGGCCAATGAGATAATTCATCTACAGTGATTTGTAAACCAGAAAGTCTATAATCTAGTTAAAAATAAATATCAGAAATGTTTCATAAATGTAATTAAGTGTGATATTCTTAATGATTCCTACAAAGACAAAAATGAAAAGTACAAGTAAGGCCATTATTCATTCAGCAAACATTTATGTGAACACCTGCTATGTGTCATGGTGTCTGTTTCTGGCAAAACAAGAATGAATAACATGTCCCCAACTTTCCACCCGCTGAACCCTAGGAGCTCAGTCAGTTGGAGGAGCCACATTTCAGGGTTGTAAATGAAGTTTAAGCAAAATATAATGGGACTTACCAAAATTCAAATTTCTTAAGATGTATTTTTCTCCCTTTTGAATAATCTGGGGACAGGGCCAAAAAGAATGTGTTACAAAAGTCATGGGCCCTTGTGCATTGTAGTGACACATTGATAAAGATTTAGAATAATGGGTAGAAAGGAGACAATTTGTTTATTGTTCAAACAGTGCATGAAGATTCTTCAGTATTCAGACACAGGTTTTTTGTTTTTTTTTTTTTTTTTTTTTTTTTAATGTTCAGGCCTGAAACCATTTCTTCATATTCGTTCCTGTCAAATGAACCATTCCTGGCTAATTTTCTAAGTCCTACTGAGAAAGAAAAAGGTAACATTATTACTCACCATGCCATGGTTCTTTAGAAACTGTATTAAACCAGTGTGGACCTTCTGGTCTCTGCCATTCCCTAATATGACTTATTTCCTGCTGGCCGTATCATTGTTCATGACACTGCCTCATCCATCATGCTGCCTGTGAATACTGACTTCCAGTGACTCTCTTAAATTGTGCTGTGGTTTGAATGTGGCCCCCAAAGTTCATGTGTTAGAAAATCACCAATGTTGGATTATTGGGAGGTGGGGTTAGCCTAATAGGTGATTAGGTCATGATGGCTCTTCCCTCATAAATGAATTAATGCCATTCTCATGAGAGTGGATTAGTTATAAAAGCAAATTTGGAACCCTTCTTGCTCTCTCCCTCTCTCACACCCACTAGCCCTTCTGCCATAGGATGATGTGGCAAGAGAACTCTTGCCAGATGCTGGCACCTTGATGTTGGCACCAGCCTCCAAGACTCTGAAAAGTAAGTTTCTTTCCTTTACAGTTACTGAGTCCGTGATATTCCGTTACAACAACACAAAATGGACTAAGATAGATTGTTAAGGTGCTTTTTTAATGATGGTCACAGATGCAAGTCTTGCTTGGAGTATCTAGGAAAATATGAATGATAATTCATTTTCTATTCGAGATAATTCACCATTCAGAATTTTATAATGTAAAATTTATAAGAACAACACATCTTGCAATTGTCTTAAATTCTTTAGGCCATATGCTGAAAGAGAATGTGATCTCTTTCAATGTTGACCATGTTCTGGTCCCTCACCAGGGGCCCACTTGTGGACTGAAAGTAGTAGTTCCGTTTATGTAAGGAATGTCTGTTTCTTGTCTGGCATGCCTTCAGACTGACCCAAGAGGGTACAACATTACCCCATCAATCAGAGGCAAGAGAGGACATTAATTGGAGGGGCTTGTAGAATTTTTGGAGCAACAATCTCAAATGCCTTCAGGAGGTGCAGCCACTCCCCACAGACTGCCTACAATGTGGCGTGGAACCTTTGGAAGAGGCAGAGTGACTGCCATGGGTGCCAGCAATAGGGGATGCTCAGGATACAGAATGCCTGGCATTACCTACCCCCATCACCCAGATACTGTGGACTGAAGGTGGCAACTCGTGATAAGGATAGCCAGTGCATATGAGGCCTGTACACCAAGTCTAAGCCTAAGAGTTGGCTTTGGGCCATTGGGTAGTCCCAAGTCCTGAACTCAACCATTGTTTGATGTGAGTGAGTCACTCAAAATAAGCATGTTAACACCATTCTACTGGCCCAATCTTATCCTGTGAAAGAAATATGCCAGCCAGTATAAGTGTCCTAAACCCTAGGATGACCCATATATGTGAGTTAGGTAGCTCCTTACTGTGTCTGATCAACCTCTTATATGGGGTTACTGGGGTCCATGTGGGTCCTGGTTTGGGTTTGGAGCTTCCTGCCTAGGATGGTGTTGCTGGTCTGTACCAATTCTAGGCATCTGAATAGAGCTCAAATTTTTCAGAAAAAGATTCCAAAGTGTGTACCCCTGGGAAAGGGCCGTGCTTGCTGCCCAAGGTGGTACTGTCTGGAGAGATGTCTCCGCTCTCCATTGTTTTATTTTCTAGGTAGGTTTGTGTTTCTCAGCCTTGACTTCACATTACCATCACCTCGAAAACTTGCTAAAAATAGCCTAAGAATTACCCCTAGAGATTTTGATTTCAGTGGTCCAGGATTGGGACTGGGCCTGTGAATATTTTTAAAGCCTTCCAGGTAATTTTAATGGGCCATCAGGTTTGAAAATTAGTAATATAGACAACAACTCATTGGATCTTACAGGGAAAGTGCCTCTGAGGGGACAGGACTGCCTTGAAGGTATGCAGGGAACTCTGCTTTCTGGACAGGAAGAACTGCTCCATACTTAAGTAAGTGCCTTAGTAAGACTGGCTGAGGGAAAGAACACTGAGATATTTTCCCAATTCAGTTATGTGTAATATGTAACTGTTCCAAGTCTTCTATGGAACAGACATTTTTGTCAGCTGTTGATAATACAAGGTTGACAAAGGCAGGCTCCCTTGCCCTAATAGTGAATATTCTAGTAAAGGAAGCAGACACATGTACAGGCTATTTCAACCGGATGAAGTAGGTGCTGTCATGGAGGTAAAAGAAAGAGTGATAAGAGAACTTAGATTAATTTGGGGGCTTGGGAATATCGAAGGATGTATAGGATGTGGCCAGGTGAAGCGCTGTTCTCTAGACACAGATTTTTCTACCAGCAATGATGAATATGCGGCAAAGTATGATGTGTATATTGTGCCTCAAAGAGCTTGTGGAGACTGGAACATCCACTGTGAGGAAGCAGTGGAGAGAGAACAGGCTGGAGAAGGGGGTGGGGTGCAGGTTGTAGAGGGTCGTAATGGTGATGCCAAAGCCTGGATGGAGCCTTAGCTGAGAAGAATTTTCAACAGTTTATTGAGCAGAATGCCAAGGTTTGGATTTGCATTTGTGGTAGGGGGTGGGGGGTGGGGAGTTAAGGGGTTTGAGGGTGTCAGCTTCAAAGAGACCCATTAGAAGACCTCTGCAAAAGTCCATGTGATAAATGATAAAGACGTGAACCACAGTTGGTGAGAATAGTGATAATCTGGAGGGGGTTGAGAAATTTCTTGATGGCAAACTCTCAGTGCATGACTGCTTGGGCAGTGAGGAAAAAGGGAGGGAGGATTCTGGAAGGACCAGTATTTTAGTCTGGGTGACAGGATTTATGGTGCTGTAGGAGCATGGAAGAAGAATAGCTTCTAGAAGGGCTTTGTCCCTGTGGTATTTGAGGTGCCCGTAAGACTTTCAGTCTGTTTCTAAATAGACCTTAAACGTAGACTATTGTGTGGGGAAAGCATGGTGATTGGAGACTCCATCCTTTGACTTCAGTGCTTCTCTCAAACTCAGTAGCTGGTGAGGAAATTAAGGGTGAGAAATCCATTTCCTGAGAGAATTTTTTTTTTTCATTAAAATCCTCTGCACAAGACAGAAAAAAATTCACGTCACAGTTCTTTGTAAGCTCTCGTCATGCTATTGTGGTTAATCGAGACTAATAATTTTCTTTTATTTCTTAGAATTAATAAGAAGTTGTGCATTTTTTTTTCTGCAAATGCTATTTAAGAGGGAAGCATGGTACTGAGGCCAATTTAGTAGGAGCTTAGAACTCTAGTATTTTTCATTAACAAATGAGAATTTCTATTTTTTGCCTGAGGTAATTACTTTAAGTTCCTGAAAGCATAATCATTTTGCATGTTACACCAAGGACGGAATTCCTGATGAAAATGCTAAGTACCCATATCCCCTACTCCCGTAATAAATTGAAATGTTACCCACTCATTCTCAGCAGATCACGCGTAATTCGCAGTGTGTGAGGGAAGAGAATTGTTTGGGCTGCAGCAATATATCAAGAGAAAAATAATCTTTAATTAAATAAAGATAAATATGGCCGGGCATGGTGGCGTATGCCTATAATCCCAGCACTTTGGGAAGTCAAGGTGGGTGGATCACCTGACGTCAAGAGTTTGAGACAAACCTGGCCAATGTGGTGAAACCCCATCTCTACTAAAAAAAAAAAAAAAAAAAAAAAAAAAAAAAGAAATATAAAGTTAGCTGGGTGTGGTAGCAGGTGCCTGTAATCTCAGCTACTTGGGAGGCTGAGGCAGGAGAATCACCTGAACTCAGGAGGTAGAGGTTGCAGTGAGCCGAGATCGTGCTGTTGCACTCCAGCCTGGGCAACAGAGCCAGACTCCATCTCAAAACAAAAGCAAACAAACAAAAAACACAGCAAAACAAAACAAAACAAAAAAATACAAAACCACGTATATACAAAATGTTTGAATAAACAATTTTTGAATAAAACTCTAAAAAAGGAACATGTTCTGCTGAAGAAGAGATAATATAAAATCTGTTAGAGTGAAAAAGTCACAGGGCAAATTAAACCTTGAAGACAAAATAAGAATGTTGTTCTTGATAAACATGTGTGAACCTCACTACGTAGGAGACGCTGTGTTAGGTACTGAATTGAGGAGATAGGTGGCATGGAGCCTTCCCAGCAGTTGCAAGTGATGTACTTTTTTCTTGGTTGGTGCCATTCATATCTCTCATTCATTTCTTGGCCTTTTTAATATTTTGTTGTTTATAATTTTTATTGGTTTCTAAGATCTCTTTTTATATTAGGAACATTAAATTCTTAATAGTTATACATCATGTGTATATGTATATGTTCATATACATATAGTAAAGATTCCCTTCTGTTTTTTTAAGTTTTTATGATGTTATTTACCAATAGATAATTTAATGTCCTGTATGGGTAGTAAAATGTGGCATGTTATTTTTTTATTTTATGGCTTCTGGGTATTTTGCCACACTGAGGAGGGTCCCTACCATCCAAGTATTATTGAAAAATGTTTTCCTGCAATGTGTCCTAGGACTTTTATAAGTCTCTCTATATCCAGTTAAAGTTTTAAAAATAAACTTTTTATTGATGTGCAACACACACACAAAAGTGTACAAATCATAAGTATTTGTTTCTAGTTAGGTTTGTTTAGAAGTTTGAAAAAATATACCCTTTTAATATTTAACAAATGTATAATGCACATTCCATACAATTTACCTATTAAAGTGTACCATTCAGTACCCTCACCACAATCAGTTTCAGAACACTTTCATCATCCCAGAGGGAAACGTCTTACTCATTAGCAGTCACTTCCCATTTCCCCTCAACTCCCTAGTCCCTGGCAACCACTAATCTATTTTCTGTCTCTAAAGAATTGCCTATTCACTCTGGTTAGCTTTTTAATCCATCTGGAATTTATTTTTGTGTGTGGTGTAGAATTCTAACTTTTTTAATCAGAAGGAAAAAATTATCAATTGCTAATAATAGTTGAATTGAGTGAACAAATGAATTATTAAGTAGCCCAGAGAGACAGGAATTCAGAAATAGAAGCAACCATATATGAGTGCATGGTCAGTGACTGGCTTCATGGAGCAGATAGTTTAAGGTGGGCCTTTGAAACACGAGTGAGATTTGGAAAGACTGAAGAGGGAAGAGGAGTGGCAAAAAAAGGATTCGGAAAAATGGACCATGAGCTTAGAGAAGGTTGAGGAGGCCAGTGTCTCCGAGGCAATTAATATATGTAAGAAATTATGACCTGTAAGGCTGGTATAGGTAGTCTGTACCCAGCCTGTGCAAGTCCTTAAAGATTAGGTGGAGGATTTTGCATTTGATCCTATTAGCATTAAAGAGCATCATGAAAGTTCTTACAACAGAAGTGAAATAAGGAAGTACTAGGGAATATGGGGAAGATTTGAACTTTATCTATACAAATGAAGAATCAACAGCAGTCTCTCCTGGTACCATTTCATTTCCTCGTATGGTTGTCACTGGTTGAAAAACCTTATTTACTTATCTCTTTGTTCCTCATTTGTATTTGGGGAGAAAGTGAGAATATGCTCCTTCTAGTTTTGAGATTTAGGGATTTCTGGGATGGAAGTAAGTTACATATTCAAAGGCAAACCCAGAAAACAGCAGCAGGTAACATTTGGCAAGCAAGGATTCTGTGTCAGAACCTGTTCTAAGCATTCCATATGCCTTTATTAAGTTGCAGTTGTATCTTCCTATCAATTCTAAGACATAGTTGCTATTGATTTCGGTCTCTTCCATTAGTGGGAGAGCCAAGATCCAGCAGGTAAGTGACTTGCTCACAGTCACAGGGCTAGTAAAGGTGATCCAGGAGAGGAACTTGATGGATCTGGCTCTAGGGCTTATTCTTCACCACGGTGCTAGATTGCCTCTTCCACCCTCCAGATGGAGCAATGCACATCCATAGGAAACACTCTACTTCCTAAGTAGCTATGTAACTTCATACTCCTGACAAAATATAAATGGCATCGCATTATAGGTGGGGCAAAAACTTGTGACTCTAAAGAGTATTGGTTTAATCAATCATATCTGCTTTCTTAAAAAAAAAAAAAAGGAAAACCTCATTGCTTCAAGTCTTGGTCTATATAGAACATGCTTTGTCACGTCCATTTTTCCCTTTGGCACAGCAACTGGACTATTCTAGACTGAGATTGCTCTTTTAGCCCTGATCCTGGAGTAGGAATGACAACAATAAACAGTAGATTGCAGGTAGCCCGCAAATGGATGTGTAGTGTTAGTTGTTTTAAACCACAAACCTTCTTTTGTTTGTGGTTTTGTTATTGCAGCATAACTTTGCCTTCCCTAATACATCTTCTGAGCTTTTTGTTTCAATACTAAATAGACCCAAAGAACCCTGCTTTGGTGATTCTTCTGTATCCTTTTAATGCTGTAAGTCATTCAATAAGTGTCCTTTTTTATTGCTTTAAATCTATGTGTTTTCTGTGCAAATTGCTAATGATCCAAGAGTGGATCTGACTATCCATGTGAGTCTAATGCAAAGGCTTTGTTGAAATATTTTAGTGCTTAGAAACCTCTTTCTATTCATATTCTGATTTCTAACTGGACTTTGGATTTCAACTGATATTGCCGAAAGTCTGCCTCCATTTATATATGCCTAATGTTTTGGTTGAGATTCTTTGCTTAAAACAGAGATCTTCTGGCTGGGCGCGGTGGCTCAAGCCTGTAATCCCAGCACTTTGGGAGGCCGAGACGGGCGGATCACGAGGTCAGGAGATCGAGACCATCCTGGCTAACACGGTGAAACCCCGTCTCTACTAAAAAAAAAAAAATACAAAAAAGTAGCCGGGTGAGGTGGCAGGCGCCTGTAGTCCCAGCTACTCAGGAGGCTGAGGCAGGAGAATGGCGTAAACCTGGGAGGCGGAGCTTGCAGTGAGCTGAGATCCGGCCACTGCACCCCAGCCTGGGCGGCAGAGCAAGACTCCGTCTCAAAAAAAAAAAAAAACAAAAAACAAAAAACAAAAAAAAACCAGAGATCTTCCTATAGTATATAGACACCAAGAGGGTCACTAATTATGTCTTCCTCCTTTTCCATATCACCTTAGATAGTCCCTTTTTCATAGTGTACCAGGGTTGGTTTGTGTGTACAATTGCATATGGCAGAAATAATGTATGTCACTTAAGGGATTCAGTTACTAAAGATTGTGGCTTTCACCTTGGTCTTGGTGTGCCTCCCCCTCCCTCCCCGCCCCTGTGCATGCTCGCGCTCTTGCTCGCTCGCTCGCTTTCTCTGTGTATATGTCTCTCTCTCTCTGTCTCTCTCTGTCTCTCTCTGTCTCTCTCTGTCTCTCTCTGTCTCTCTCTTTCTCTCTGGGGAAAGCAGCCAGCAAAGACCTAAGTCCTGACAAAACTATGTGAGTGAGCTTAGAAGTAGACTTTCCAGTGCTAGTCCAGCCTTGAAATGATTGGAGACCCAGCCAACAGCACAGCTTGACTGTAACTTTATAAGAAATTTTGAGTCAGAACCACTCAGCTAAGCCACTCTGAATTCTGAACCTTCAGAAATAGAGACAGATAGTAATACTGTTTTAAAATGCTACATTTTGGGATACTTTGTTACATAGCAATAGATAACTACTACATTGCCTGAAAATTGCTTAAATAAAGATAAATAAATTGTAAGAAATCAGGGAAATTTCTGATAACATACAGGTCACATTTGGCAAATTTCTAAGTGAATCGCCTGGGGAAGGTGTTAAGATTCATGGCTTATATCATGTCCCTGAGGAAAGAATCTTACCGTGAGTCCCTCAAATCTTATGAGTTCCTCAAACTATTGATACACTAATGAATCAGTAAACTACTGACAACAAAAAGGATGCTGATTTGTTTCTGATTTATGAAGTTTTGCTGATTTGTTTCTGAATCGTGAAGTTGTACTGATTGTCTTGAACATAGGAGATTTTAGCTTGTAAGTTGTCATCTGTAGCCAATGATTGTAACCTCTGTATTGTATTCTCCAGTGAAAAAAGACAACTCTGATAGGAGGAGTCCATCTTCCTTCTCCTAAAGTTCTCCTTTTCCTATAAGAGCATTTCAACTTGTAATAGACTTTGGAACATGCCCAACTTTGTTGTTGTGTCTTCCCAGGTCGATCTTCCCATCTAGCTTCCAATAACCCTTTATCAAATTACTTCTGCCTGAACAGCCTTAATTTCAGTTGACATCTCACAGAACCTAATTTCAGGAAATACAGTCAGGTTTTCCAGAAGTCGAAAGTTATCACTCAGCAAATATCAGTCAGCAGCTCTTTCTGGCTCTGGTTCTTTGGAGTGACATGGCCTCTTGTGTCTGCTAAGTACTGTTCCCTCCCACCCTCTCATCCTATGTATTGATTTATCTTTGTTATTGCTATCCAAGAACACTGGCTTGTGCATGGTTTGGGGTTGCCATGGAACTATAGCTACCCTGACTGTGTTCTTACTCCAATGCTCAGCACAATTCAACTCAATCTATGGGCCCCCTAACAGTCTCAGGAGAGAATCTAATCAGCTTGGGTCAGATTGTCCATCATGACAGTCAGCTGTGACAAGGGGTCAAGTCACTAGCCACCAAATGTTTCCTTTGCCCAGGCTGAGAAATGGGCAGATTATGTTAGAACAGGTGATACGGTTTGGCTCAGTGTTCCCACACATATCTCACCTTGAATTGTAGTTCCCATAATCCCCACATGTCATGGGAGGGACCCAGTGGGAGGTAATTTAATCACAGGGGGCGGTTACCCCCATGCTGTTCTTATGATAGTGAGTTCTCACAAGATCTGATGGTTTTATAAGGGGATCTTCCCCCTTTGGCTGGGTACTTCTTCCTTCCGCCCTGTGAAGAAGGACATGTTTGCTTCGCCTTCCACCATGATTGTAAGTTTCCTGAAGCCTCCCCAGCAGTGCAGAACTGTGAGTCAATTAAACCTCTCTCCTTTATAAATTATCCCGTCTTGGGGATGTTTTTATTAGCAGTGTGAAAATGAACTAAACAGGAAATTGTCATGGCAGGCAAATTGATTACCATTTGCCCAGGACACTGATTAATTCTTTATTAGCAAAAATGAAATACATTGAAACTTGACTTCAGTATTTTGCAAAAGGCAGAATCCTTTTGGAAAGTAAATAGTGGCCCTCAATTTATCTGCTTGCTAAGTTTATTTTTCTACTTTCAGTGTTCATGAATTAGGAATACACCTGCAATTTTAGGCACCAGTTACTATGTTGGATAATTCTCTGCCCAAGGGAACTGATTTCCTGGGAGAAGAGTCCTGTTTCTGTGTGGATACTTAAGTTAGCAAAACAGGAAGAAGCCAGTTAGTAAAAATTTCATTTCTTGAAAGGAAAAATAATGTAGTAAACAAAGTAAGGGTATTAGAGTCAGATGGACCTGAGCTCCTGAGTTTGCACTCTTGATTTATAACTGATATGATGCTGGACTCTGAACCTCAGTCTCCCCTTGGTAAAATGAACATAATCTCTATTTCACCGTGTTTTTGTTAGAATTAGATGCATTGACATATGTATGTAACATGTCTAAAACAGTACCGAACACATATTAAGAGATAGGTAAAAGCTAGGTTATTACCAAGATTGGCAAATATTTTTCAGCCAAAAAATGTAGATCTATTTAAAAATTCATTGCACATGTAAGGAAATGGTAACAGTATTCAATGCTTGCTATTTTTGCCCCGAATACTTAGAGCTGATCTTGAGAAAAATAAGTGAGTCATACAATTCTATCCCCAGTTCGATAATTTCTGTAACTCCATGAAGTAGCTGGTCAGGTTGGAACATCTCCTGGAGGCAGGTTGTACACTGGATCAGAGACAATGAAATGCAATGGACAAGGAGCCTGGGGCTCTGTGAGTCCCCAGAAAGAGATTGAGGGTCTTTCTTCCTTTCACGTATCTAAATGCATCACCTTTCTAGGGGACTTTCACATGCTACCTCTAGCACAATCTGTCTTAAAATTCTTCTCAGTTTTAAGTGTGCCAAAGGGAAATAGTACTTTAGGACTCATTTCTGCTTTTCTTTTAGGCAATTTCAATAAAGGGTTAGGAAGCAGCCTGGTATGTTACAGTAAAAAAAATAAAAAGTTTGGAGTTGATTTGAGTTTTAAACTGAGCACATCACATCTGTTAAAATTGGGACATTTTAGTGAATCTTTACAGCTCAGTGTCCCCATGTGTAAAAGGAGATAATCTCTACCTTGACAGATAATTGTGATGGTTGGAAATCATAGCACAGTATTGCTACCTAGTAAACTTTCAATAAATGTAGCTAGTAGTTTTCATTTTATTTGATTTAGTCATATCATTTTATTAATAGGGTATTTATCAAAAGTTGACTTTGTCCCATCCCAAGCAATGTTGTAGGCACTAAAGGTACAGACATCAGTGAACAAAAAAGGCAAATTTTCTGGGTATATGGAGTTTACATCTTCAGTGTTGAGAGACAGACCACAAACAAGTACATGTCAGGTGGTGATAAGTACAATGAAGAAAGGTAAACTGCAGAGAGGGATAGGGAGAGAGGTAAGAGATGGGATTGCTATTTTATAGAGAGCTCTCAAGGACGGCCTCTCTGGAAGGTTACCATTTGAGCAAATCCTGGAAGGAAGTGCAGGAATAACTTAGGTAGTTTTAAGGTTATAGAAGCATCAAGCTTTGATGTATGCAAAGGTGAAACTCAGGTAAAGCTTTGCATGAATGCAAAGCCCTTGGGGTGGAAATGTGCTTGGGGTTGAAGGGATCGTGAAGAGAATAGTATGGCTGGGGTGGAGAGAGGGCAGATGTAAAAGAAAGAGGAAGAGAGGTAGCAGGAATCATATCATCTAGGGCCTGTCAAATAACAATCCAGACTTGGTAGGGAGAGATTTATTCAAGATTATTGCAAGAGCAAAGGGGACAACTGCCATGGAGGACATGGTAACCGTAGGGTCCACAAATGTCTCAAGGGCTAGGCCAAAAGCGTTTTTCTCTTAAACAGAGGAATAAACAAGGCTAGAGAAAACCAGGTGTGGGGAAGTGGGTTGAATGTATAGTGTAATCAGATGGTAGTTCAGAGAGTGTTTCACTCCATGGCCAGACTATTCTCAGGAGGGGCTGTGTATGTATTGATGCAGGCTGAGGGTGGCCCCAGATGAGGGAGAGAGAAGCACAACCAAAATTTGATTAAACAAGCATTTGCTCTAGCTGTTCAGTGGGGGCAAGCAGTTCAGCAAATCACTTATGAGGCAAAAAATAGAGATTTGGAAGCTTTTTGCCTGGCCTTGTCATAGGTAAACAAGGAAGCAGGGCATCTGTGAGTCTTATCTAAATCCTATGGGAAGAGGGGTTTTTGTAGTAAGCTCTTTTCTGGAACACGAAGCATGGGGGCGTTTCTTAACCTTCACTGTTTTCCAGGATCATGGGAATCAGGTAAAGTTCAATACTGCTGGGCATTTAAATCTTTTTCTGGGTGAGAAATAAAGTGAATGATATGTGACCAATCAAAATATTGCCTTGATTTTGGAGTTCCATTCTAAAAGTTTCAACAGCTAACTCCATTCCAAGAATGTGCAGCTGCCTGTCTCCACGTCTTCTCCTCCTTGGATGGATGCCTGTTCTCTGCCTTCTCTTTCCATCCGTCCATGGAGATCACCCCTACTAAGGTCAGCGATAAACTTCATATCACTTGTGTCTGCTGCTTCAGGCCCACCAACTTGGGTCACCCACTAGATTTGTAGTAGCTTAATGAGGATTTAGTACTGGGTTTCACATCCATTTAGTTTCCAAAATACTGAGCACATTTTCTGGTCTACTTGGGTTCCACTCAGCATCTTCCCCAAATAGTTACATAATTAACTGAATTCAAATGCTAGCTCCTTAGTACCAGGAGTCATGATTGATAGGAAATGTTTATAGCCAATATCATACTGAATGGGCAAAAACTGGAAGCATTCCCTTTGAAAACTGGTACAAGACAGGGATACCCTCTCTCACCACTCCTATTCAACATAGTGTTGGAAGTTCTGGCTAGGGCAATCAAGCAAGAGAAAGAAATAAAGGGTATTCAGTTAGGAAAAGATGAAGTCAAATTGTCCCTGTTGGCAGATGACATGAGTGTATATTTAGAGAACCCCATTGTCTCAGCCCAAAATCTCCTTAAGCTGAAAAGCAACTTCAGCAAAGTCTCAGGATACAAAATCAATGTGCAAAAATCACAAGCGTTGTTATACACCAGTAATAGAGAGCCAAATCTTGAATGAACTCCCATTCACAATAGCTTCAAAGAGAATAAAATATCTAGGAATCCAACTTACAAGGGATGTAAAGGACTTCTTCAAGGAGAACAACAAACCACTGCTCAGTGAAATAAAAGAGGACACAAACAAATGGAAGAACATACCATGCTCATGGATAGGAAGAATCAATATCGTGAAAATGGCCATACTGCCCAAGGTAATTTATAGATTCAATGCCATCCCCATCAAGCTACCAATGACTTTCTTCACAGAATTGGAAAAAACTGCTTTAAAGTTCATATGGAACCAAAAAAGACCCCGTATTGCCAAGACCATCCTAAACCAAAAGAACAAAGCTGGAGGCATCACACTACCTGACTTCAAACTATACTACAAGGCTACAGTAACCAAAACAGCATGGTACTGGTACCAAAACAGAGATATAGACCAATGGAACAGAACAGAGCCCTCAGAAATAATACCACACATCTACAGCCATCTGATCTTTGACAAACCTGACAAAAAACAAGAAAAGGGGAAAGGATTCCCTATTTAATAAGTGGCGCTGGGAAAATCAGCTAGCCATAAGTAGAAAGCTGAAACTGGATCCCTTTCCTTACTCCTTATATGAAAATTAATTCAAGATGGATTAGAGACTTAAATGTTAGACCTAAAACCATAAAAACCCTAGAAGAAAACCTAGGTAATACCATTCAGGACATAGGCATGGTCAAGGACTTCATGTCTAAAACACCAAAAGCAATGGCAACAAAAGCCAAAATTGACAAATGGGATCTAATTAAACTAAAGAGCTTTTGCACAGCAAAAGAAACTACCATCAGAGTGAACAGGCAACCTACAGAATAGAAGAAAATTTTTGCAATCTACTCATCTGACAAAGGGCTAGTATCCAGAACCTATAAAGAACTCAATCAAATTTACAAGAAAAAAAAAACCCCATCAAAAAGTGGGCAAAGGATATGAACAGATACTTCTCAAAAGAAGACATTTATGCAGCCAACAGACACATGGAAAAAATGCTCATCATCACTCATCAGAGAAATGCAAATCAAAACCACAATGAGATACCATCTCACACCAGTTAGAATGGCAATCATTAAAAAATCAGGAAACAACAGGTGCTGGAGAGGATGTGGAGAAATAAGAACACTTCTACACTGTTGGTGGGACTGTAAACTAGTTCAACCATTGTGGAAAACAGTGTGGCTGTTCCTCAAGGATCTAGAACTAGAAATACCATTTGACCCAGCCATCCCATTACTGGGGATATACCCAAAGGATTATAAGGCATGCTGCTATTAAGACACATGCACATGTATGTTTATTGCGGCACTATTCACAACAGCAAAGACTTGGAATCAACCCAAATGTCCATCAGTGGCAGACCAGATTAAGAAAATGTGGCACATATACTCTATGGAATACTATGCAGCCATAAAAAAGGATGAGTTTGTGTCCTTTGTAGGGACATGGATGCAGCTGGAAACCATCATTCTCAGCAAACTGTTGCAAGAACAGAAAACCAAACACCACCTGTTCTCACTCATAGGTGGGAATTGAACAATGAGATCACTTGGACTTGGGAAGGGGAGCATCACACACCCGGTCCTATTGTGGGGAGGGGGTAGTGGGGAGGGATATCATTAGGAGATATACCTAATGTAAATGACGAGTTAATGGGTGCAGCACACCAACATGGCACATGTATACATATGTAACAAATCTGCATGTTGTGCACATGTACCCTAGAACTTAAAATATAATTAAAAAAAAGAAAAAAAGAAAGCTACTCATGTTTGATGTCCCTAAGGGGTCAGCAAACTATGGCCAGTAGACTAAACCAGCCCAATACCTGGGTTTGTAAATAAAATTTTAGTGGAATGCAACCAAGCTAATTTATTTACCTATCATCTATGGCTGCTTTTGCACTACCATGGTAGAATTGAGTAGCCACAACAGAGACTCTATGGCCCATGAAGCCTAAATACTTACCATCTGTACCTGTATAGAGAAAGCAGCTGACTTCTGTCTCAAGGGCTGGCTTATTGTGCAGTTGCCTCCTTGCATTGTACGGTACTAGGAAGAATTGTATTATATAAATGTCAAGGGACTACTACTTATTTTTATTAAAATAGCCAGAGATTGCCATAACTGGTCCTTCTAAGGGCTACCATGACCTTCTTTAATAATTTAGAATCTCCAATATCAGCCTGGCATCTCCCTTGGTTAACCCATCTGACTTCACTTGTATTGGAGAGTTTTGCTCCTTTCTCAGAGCTTTGCATTCCTTTCAGTCCCTCCTGAGCTCACTCTCAGTGGAAGCACTGTGAGTCTTTGTGGATCTCTGGTACCTCACAGGTAGTGCTGGTCTTGGAAGGTATTATAGTGTTGTTTTGCAGAATGAAGGCCTTCAACAAAGGAGTGTTTTATTTCTCTTTTCTATCACCCAACCCAGTCATCGTCGATGAAATTCTTTTTGCAGCTTACTGCAACATCTAGGTCTTTCTCCACCCCACCTCATTTTGTTTATGATTATAAAAGCAAAGTATGGATTTTGGAGAAAATTTGAAAAATGCGGAAAGGTACTTAAAAGAAAAAAATGCTAATATTTTGGCATATTTTATTTCTATATTTTCTTAGATGATTTTTAAAAGCTGGTACCATTGCAAAGATAACCATTGTATAGCCTCTTCTGATATTTCGAGTGTTTTTCACATACTATTAAGTATTTGGTAAAATAGTTGTTAGTGTTACATACAGTTTCATTTTATGCATATTTTAACATTTATTCGTTAGTTTCCCTAATAATGATATTCAGACAGCTTCTTTTTATTATTTGCTATAATAAATCACCCCATAGTAAACATTTGTGCATAAATCTCTGCCCCCATATGAGTTATTTATTTACAGTGGGTTTCTAGAAATGGAATTACTTGGTCAAATGGTAGGAATATTACTAGCATTCTTTTGTAAAATCTTTTAAGTTCAGGGGTACATGCGCCGGTTTGTTACGTAGGTAAACCCATGGGGCTTTGTTGTACAGATTATTTCATCACCCGGATATTAAGCCTAATACCCATTAGTTATTATTCCTGATTCTTTCTCTCCTCTCACCCTCTACCCTCTGATAGGCCCCAGTTGTCTGTTGTTCCCATGTGTGTGTCCATGTATTCTCATCATTTAGCTCCCACTTACAAGTGAGAACATAGCATTCTTTATATTTATTGCTAAATAGCTTTCCTGAAAGTATGTTTCAGTTTATACTCATTTAACCCTCACTTCTCCATACTTCTGCTAATAGATTTTTTAAGTTATTGTGTTTTAATTCACATTTACTTGAACCAATAATATTGAAAATATATTTATGTACTTGGTACCCATTTCTGTTCTATTCTCTATAGTATTTCCACTGTAACTCATCCCTCAATACTTAAAGGGTTCCAGGCCTGGCTCAAACATTTTCAATCTGTGTGACTCCAGGGAGTCACTTTCTTTTCAAGCCTCAGTTTTCTCATCACTAAAATGGGAAGAATTATATGTGTATCATAGTCTTCTTCCAATTAAAAATGCCAAGTGCCATGTCTGGCATATAAGGATCCTTGAAAACTTTGCTACAGGTTTTGTGAGGATGGGGAATAGAGCTGTCTGTTCCTTTGTCTAGGGTTCTCATGTCTTTGGTTGATTTTAAGTATGATATTTTCTTTCTACTTAGAATGCAAATGTAACAAAACAAATATCAACTGAAATAAATTACCGTGATTGCAAGTCAGAGCGAAAAACCCACCCTACAAGATGTGAGGGTGCATTACGTGCACAAATGGTGTACTAGATTCTAGAGTACAGAGATGAATGGAAGATGCCATATATATCAGAACGATGGCCTGGGCTTTGGCCAACTTTGGGTATAAATGTAATTCTACCTACCCTTTAATCAAGCAGCAAGTACGTTTATTACTTTGGGATATCCTTACCTGTGCCATCATCTCCCTAAGTCTCCTGCCACATACTGGGAGATCTTCTGTGCTATCCCAATAATTTGGGGAGATTGCTGCAATAAGGATAGGCCAGGCTTCCCTGCCACCACCCTCTGTTTTTGTTCAAACATCACCTTTTTTCTCTGCCATTGTACCTTGTCATCCTGTCTCTCTGCCCCCTGATGGAGCCAGCCCCTCTTCCTTCATTCTCCAAAGCATCACTACGACAAGTCTGTTGCACAGCAGACTTTAACTTAGGGCAATGGAAAGAGATCTTTGTACTTCTAAGCATATAAAACACTTACAATTTCATAGGTGGCATCGTTACTATTTCCCAGCCCTTCCCTACTCACTGGGAACTTTTCTCTGGTGGTCTATTTAATCTGTGACTTTTCAGACATTGACAGGTTCCTCTTTCTGTCCCTCTAGAGCAGGGTTTCTTAGTCATGGCCCTATTAACATTTTGGATAGGATAAATATTTGTTGTGGGGGCTGTCCTGTGCACTGTAGGTGTTTAGCAGCATCCCTGGCTTCTGCCCACTAGATACCAGTAGCATCCTCCCCCCTATTTGTGATAACCAACAGAAAATGTCTCTAGGTATTACCAAATGTCCTGGGGGAAAAACTGCCCTGGGCTGAGAACTACTGCTCTAGAATTATAAGGTTGTTGCAAAAGTAATTGCAGTTTGTCATTGAATTGGCAAAAACCACAATTACTTTTGCACCAACCTGATACTTTCCCTTATATTTCTCTTTTGTTCATTCTTGGGTTCCCCGATCCCTTACTGTCCCATGCACCAAAAGAAGACTCAAAATTCTTGTTACTTTGTTATATAGAGCAATTAAATTTTGAATCTTGATGTCATATTATGCTCCTAACCTCCACTTGTAGGTCTAAAGAAACTTTGCTGAGGTGTTTATTTTGACTAGGTACAAAAGCCATCTGTTGAGGTTCTATCCTTAGCAATACAATGAATATGAGGGTGTTGAAATCGTGATTCTTTCTTTAACTTATCCTAGAGCAAATTAATGCTGAGAAGTCTTTATCCACCTGCCAAGGTCATGGTGTTTGTGTGTTTCTATTCTTCCTCCTCCCCCTGGGTATTAAATGAAAGGGCTGATAGAGGTTTCTAATAGTATTTCTAGCAACTCTCTGCTTTAACTGAAATTCACATTTTGGTTTGGAGTTTTGCTACTTTTGGGGGCATTTACTAAGCATGTAAAAGTCTGCCATACATAAAATCCCTCCTTTTCTGAAACTGGCTATTTCTTCCTCTGAGAGTTCTAGTTACATTTAATGTACTTTAACTCCAGGTCTTTGTGGGTCTTCCTTACATGGTCCCTGCAGCAGAGAGCTGCTTTGGAACCTAGAATCCATTTCTAGGTGCATTTCTCTATTTTGTTAATATATTTCTGATGGCCGGTATGGTAAATTTAAAGTTGCGAACTTTACTATAAAGACATATGCACACATATGTTTATTGCAGCACTGTTCACAATAGCAAAGACTTGGAACCAACCCAAATGCCCATCAATGACAGACTGGATAAAGAAAATGTAGCACATTTGTGCCATGGAATACTATGCAGCCATAAAAAAGGATGAATTCATGTCCTTTGCAGGGACATGGATGTAGCTGGAAACCATTATTCTCAGCAAACTAACACAGGAACAGGAAACCAAATAAAATGCCGCATTTTCTCACTCATAAGTGGGAGTTGAACAATGAGAACACATGGACACAGGGGAACATCACACACTGGGGCTTGTCGGGAGGTGGGGGATCCGGGGAGGGATAGTATTAGGAGAAATGCCTAATACAGATGATGGGTTGATGCGTGCAACAAACCACCATGGCACAGGTATATGTAACAAAACTGTGTAACAAAACTGCATGTTCTGCACATGTATCAAGGAACTTAAAGTGTAACTTTTAAAAAGTGCATTTTCAGAAACAGCTACATGAAAGAGAGAAAAGGCTGAATCAGTGGCCAGAGCAGTAGGATGCTCTTGACAATGTGCAGCCTCCTTTCTTTGTCCTGTCTGAGCTCAGACAGCTGGAGTGGGGCCACACCTGCAATTCCTTTGGAAAGACCCTGCGGCAATTGAATACATGTCAGGATCTGGGTGGCATTTTCCAGTTCACTTGCATTTGTTCCTTTCTCAATTTCATGCCATTATTCCCACTTACAAAGCATTCTCTCACATTGTTATTTCATTTCTTAGAAAAGTGAATCTGGGCATTACAGATTTTATTCTGCCATCTTCTCTCATATGCACTTAGAAGCAATAGATCTCTGACAGCCTGGGCAATGCTATTTAGAAGATGCTACATTTCCCGAGCTGGCTGTGCCAAAGCACTCCTCCCCATTTCTACTCAGAGGTTCTCGTGTGGCCTGAGACAGTCACTTACCTTTTGTTCAACTTTTTTCATTCCTTAAAAAATGCAAATATATCTTGCTTTTCTTCGCTCTATAGAGAGTAGAAGGAAAGTGATATTTGTAAAGTCAGAATTGAGGAAGGTTGAAATAGCAATGCTTTAATTATATTAATAGGTTGGTGCAAATGTAATCATGGATTTTGCCATTGAAAATAATGGCGAAACCTGCCATTACATTTGCACCAACCTAATACCTTTGTTGTCGTTGCCTGTTTTTCCTCATCTAGTCCCCTTTTTTCTCTTTTTCTTCTCTCTCCTAAACCTAAAGGTGTGATGCCTTTCATCCACCTGGAGCCCTTTTGCTTGGCTGACTCCCATGTACAAAGCTGCTGGAACCTGCCTCCAGTGAGGTGTGAACATCCAGTCCTGTTTGGTTATTATTACTGGACGTCTTGCCTCAGTTTCTCTGAATTAAATTTTGTTCTGGTTCTAGCCTGGTCTCATTCCCAGGTTGGTCACTCAGTAATCTCTTGGATGTGGGGTACCCTTGTTTTCTGCTTCCATTGCCCTTGGCTACTCTGCCCAATCACCCATCCAGCTTCCAGGACACACATGTGGCGGTCTTTGCCAGCGCCTCTTGGTACCCATCCCAGGGCTTCTGGGATATGTGGTTATGCACTCAGTAGTTCATCCCTATATTTAACTCTCACTCCTCTTTTACATTTTTCTTTTTCCTTTAGTAGAGCCTACACAGATTATTTTCCCACTAGATTACAGACTAATCCATAAAAATGCAGATTGCAACCTGACAAGGTTGTCACAAAGTTCATTTCCTCTTTTAAAGATCAAATTTCTGAGGTTGAAGTTGTTGTTATATCTGGGACAGAGAAAAGCTAAAATAATGAACATGCTTCAGGGCCCCAAAGATTCCCCATTCTGCCTGTCATTAGGCAGGAATCACCTGGTTTTGAGTGACTGGAAACTTAAACATGCTTAGGCATAAAAGAAAATTTACTGGCTTACATAGCTGAAAGGTCAAGGAAAACACCTGTTTCAGGAATGGGCTCCATCAGGTGCTTATATTTGCTATTGCAGGTGGTCTTTCTCCTTCTGTGCTCTGCTTTTCTTGGTGTTACTTCCATCAAAAAATGGACATTTCCTTCATAGTAAAAAAGATCTGGAACTTGTTATTCAACTCAGGGCACTTTAAATAAATTTCCAGATATTTTGAGGTTGCTGAATCATTAAGTCTTTTGAGACATATTACTTGTTTTACCGTTAATTCTTAAAAACATAATCTTAGAATAGAAAGAGGTCTCAAGGATTACTGCTTCTAATCCTCTCAGAGAAGAAGACATAAATGTAGAGAATGTATAAACTTCACATTTGAGTAATAGCTCAACTCAGTAGCAGATATGAAGTATCTATTCATTTGGTGATATTTGTTTCTGATAGCTAATGTGGATCACAGATGCTCTTGGTGTTCGAGTATGAGAGAATGTGCAACCAGCTGACAGTCTGATTTTAATCTGGGCTACAACCAAATCAATGTGTGGGAATTAAAAAAAGATGTGTAGCAGAGCTTTAAAACTAATATGTGGAACTGAGTCGGAGAGTCTGTGAAGGCTCTGGTCTCTGCGACTGAATTTAGTTATATCTGGAGACATTCACCATGCCATTCTCCAACACTGGAGCTTAGCCTTGAAAAGACTTCTGATTTGCCAACGTCATAATTGGTTCTCAAGTAACATCTTCACATGGAAGAGCATCTGAAGAAAGGAACTGATATCCTGAGCAGATGGAATGTTCCCCAATGTGATTAAAATTGTCAACCTTTTCCATGTGACAGATAACAAGTCATTTTTAATATCAAGAAAGGGGCAAGCTTTGTAATGTGGCATTCACCATTAGCACTGTGATTAAACTGCATCCACAGCATTGATTTTGACAGCATGTATTATGATTTTTATCCCTAAACCATTCATTTCTAAAGGAAATTGTATACACCTGCTACATCTTCATTTGTCAAGCTCTTCCAGGAAATTTAAAAGGATTTCACTTATTCGATAGTGGGGGATCGTGATGAACTTTCAAAATGTGTGGATACAGATCTTCAACTTGATGGACTAACTTTAATTTTGTACGTCCTGGAGACAGCATTTATTATATTTTCTCAACCAACAGTATTACATCTGGACTTAATGTTGGCCTCTCCAGCAGAACCACAAGGTTAAACTGAACAGAGATGAAATGAAGGAGTCTAGTTTTGTTAGCAGAGGCAATATGTATGATGACGACAGTAATTTCCTGATGTGCATAGAGCAGTGCTAAAGAATGTCCCAGGAGTGCATTTTCAGACTGATTCTTCTCTCAGAATGCAAGTACCTAGACTGTGGGGAAAAGAACCTCTAATTCCCTATCACTCCTAATCCTTTTTGAATTTTATAGGCTACAAAACAGATGAGCTCCAGCAAGAATATTTTCTCTAAGCAGTATACGCAACAATGAAAGTAGGATTGGTAACTGATAGTTTATTTATTTATTTTTTAATGTGCAGGTCTATTTTAGTTACTCCAGCTACTGGCTATTTGATATAATGATGTTGGTTTTGACTATAAAAGTAAAAAATACTCTGCCACTAAACCCTAATATATCCTACATTGTTGTCTCCTAGCCAAGGTGATCTTCTTTCCTATGGAATGGTGTTTGCCATTTGGCTGCAGTTCCAGAGGCCAAAGCATATGGAAGGTATTTAATTCAGTCTGCCAGTGAAATGGGCACTAGCCAGCTTATTTTGGACTTTGATTTATGGACTCTTTAATCGACCATGATGGTCGAATACAGCCTATAATGAAAAGGTCTCCTTGGCCTCATGTGGCGACTGAATGTCCAGAGGGTTCACAAGTTCAATGGACCTCAGCTTCTCCATCAAGGCTCCTGGGATTGGCCTGTTGTCAAGTGGGGCCAGAAGTTGGGAACACCTGCGAGGAAACTGTGTTCTCAACAAAAATAAAAATACTTTGCTTTCTTTCAGTGGTACTTGGAGAGTGAGAACATCCAGTTTTGCTCACTAAGCAGGTAACCTTGGCTTGGCACCTTGCTGGCAGCAGTGCTGGGGTGGGAGGGCTGGCGGTGAAGCTGGGCTGCTTCTGCACATAGGATTCTCTTTGAGGTCTCAGAACCAAAGGAAAACCGTTGGTGTATAGCCAGTCAGCGTGCTAAGTTTCACACTCTTTAACATCCTGTGTTAAAAGGGTGTTCTTTGAAGCAAATAACCTTTTAAAATTAGTAGTGCTGTCCCCAAGCAGCAATCGTTTTCTTAGAAATGTCACTCTTCACCTTTATTTAAATGATACTGCACTTTTAATGATAAAAGACACAAAGCTGCCAAAGCAAAAAAAAAAAAAAAAAAAAAAAAAAAAAAAAAAAACAAACCAATTTTTGAAAAGAGGTAACTAGACTAAAAAGACCTTCCTCTGTCGCGGTGAAGTGAAGGCTTTTCCAGGACTCTGAAAAAGATGAAATGTGGGAGAAGGATGAGTTTCCTGGTGGGAGTTCCCTGGGGAGAGCCCTGGTGTGCACAGGTTGCCCAGAGCTCCCAGGAGAGAAGCAGCAGTGCCTGGATGTTGAGGGTCAATCCTGTGCTACATAGACAGGGGCCTGCTTGTTCCCAGGGGACCTGGAGAGCAACCTGAAGGGCTGCAGAAGGGGTTTCATTTGTCTCCAGATTCTTCCTGGGTGTCTGTCTGAGGGGCATGCATAGATAAGGATTAGGGGAGGCTTTCTTCTGTTTGCCAGGTCACAGATGGATAAATTATTTACTTAAAATGATGGTGAGTCAAAGGCTTGCGACTGAGAGACAGACATCAGTCAGGTGGGTTTTAAAGCTGTGTCCTTTTTAGTTTCTCCTCAAAATACCTTGAAATATTCATCATCTACACTTGCATTGTTTCTTCAGCCTTGACTGATGAGTGGATAACTACCAGTCATTAGTTATTTCAGCATTGGTATAGTACTGATGAGCCATCCTGACTTAGGAAGGATGACAAAATAGATCTGTCCAAGATCAAGCTCTGTGGACGTGACCTGGGTACTGCTCCTGTGCCATGAGGTGACAGACCACTCTTTCTCCCACCCCCCCTTTTGTTTTTGGTGAGACAGGATCTCACTCTGCCACTCAGGTTGGAGTGCAGTGGCTCCATTTTCACTCATTGCAGCCTCAACCTCCCAGGCTCAAGTGATCCTCCCACCTCAGCCTCCCAAGTAGCTGCGACTACAGGCATGTGCCATTACACTCAGCTTATTTTTGTTTTTTTTTTGTTTGTTTTTTTTTGTTTTTAAGAGTCGGGGTCTTGCCATGTTGCCCAGGTTGGTCTCAAACTCTTGGGCTCACGCCGTCTGGCTGCCTTGGCCTCTCGAAGTGCTGGGATTACAGGTGTGAGCCATTTCGCCCAGCCTGACTACTCTCTTTTATAGGAATTGAACAACTGGGATGACATTTGGGGCACCATCAGGTGGATTTTCTGTTTTTACCAAGAGAAATATTTGTGAGGACAATCCTATGAACATTCTCTTAATCTAGAAAAAGATATAAAGAGCAAAGAACACCTCATACTTCTGTTACTCACTCTTATTTCACATATAAACCATCTCTTGGGCATGGAAGACCCCAGTCTCGAGGGGCCATGCTCTCTAAGGATAGTTTATAAAATCTGTTTTCCTGATTGAGGGAAAGACAGTTAATGGCAATTGGCTAAGACTAACAGCCTGTCTCTTGGCTCAATGTCTCCAATGTGGAAAGAGCATCTGGATGGCATGTTTTTAAACATTAAAAAATATAACAAATATTAAAAAATATAAGATGGCCCATGGCACATGCCTGTCATCCCAGAGGCAGGAGGATGGTTTGAGCCATCCAGGAGTTTGAGGATTCAGTGATCAATCCTAAGAGACCTTCATAATCACACCTATGAATAGTCACTGCTCTCTAACCTGGGCAACATAGTGGGACCCCCATCTCTGCAAAGAATGAAATAAATAAAAAATACAAAGGACAAATGCTTGATAATTGTACTTGATGAATCTGGTTCTTTTTTTAACAGTCGAATTCTGTGACTTCTCAAAATACCTGCCCTCAAGCTATGTAACTTTGTATGTCAGCAATTAGCATAAACACTCTTATTCCATGCCCTGGTCACTTCTTTCTTTGACTGGCATCTTTGTCTAATGCTACCTGAATTTTGTCTTGGTTCGGTGGGAGTTAACTCCATTTTTCTTTAGCTCTTCTTAGAGGAGAGATGAATCGTTATTAGTTCAGAGATGTCTTAGTCCACTTGGGCTACTGTAACAAAATACCATAGAGTGGGTGGCTTAAACAACAGAAATTTATTTTTCTGTTTTTGTCTGTCTGTCGTTTGTTTGTTTGTTTATTTATTTATTTATGGAGATGGAGTCTCGCTCTGTCACCCAGGCTGGAGTGCAGTGACGTGATCTTGGTTCACTGCAACCTCTGCCTCCCGGGTTCAAGTGATTCTCCTCCCTCAGCCTCCTGAGAAGCTGGGACTACAGGTGCATGCCACCACGCCCGGCTAATTTTTGTATTTTTAGTAGAGACGGTTTTGCTATGTTGGCCAGGCTGGTCTCAAACTCCTGACCTAAGGTGATTCACCCACCTTGGCCTCCCAGAGTGCTGGGATGATAGGCGTGAGCCACTGCGCCCAGCCAGAAATTTATTTTTCACAGTTCCAGGGACTGGGAAGTCCAAGGTTAAGGCCTTGGCAGATTTGCTACCTCCCGAAGAGCTTTTCCTGATTCATAGAGGACACTTCTGGCTGTGTCCTCACGTGGCACAAAGGGTAAGGGAGTCCCTCTTTGGGCTCTTTTAAATTAATGGCTCTTCCATTAATTAGGGAATACTGTCCTCATGACCGAATCACCTCCCAGAGGCCTTACCTCCTAATACCATCACCTTGGGTGGCAGGCACTAGGATTTCAACATAAGAATTTTTTGGGGGAAATAAACATTCAGGCCATAGAAAGAGAGAAATCAACTAATTTGGAACAATGTAGGATAACAAAGTCAACCTGGAAAAAATAATAATGAGTATGATAGACCCAGCATGCAGGCATGTTTCTCTGGCTTGTAATCGCTAATCTCCTGTGGTGGGACTGTGTCTTTTGTACATCTTCACCTTAAATCTAGCACAATGCCAACAGCCTAGTAGATGCTCGGTGTTTGGTATGTGAACAAATGAGAGATTTCAATGAAATAATTGTTTCTGATCCATTATAGTGAACCATTTCTAAATCTGTAGCTGCCCTGTAAAGGCCAAGCAGAGTTAAGCAATGAGGAGTATGATCCTGGCTGAAGGCAAATCACTATGTAGTGCCACAAATAATGTTGCACATGAAACTACTCTAAACTGAGTGGCTTACCAGAATAACCATTTATTTAATGATTCCAGTGGTTGAAAACTTGAGATGGCCTCAGCTGGGCAGGTCATAGGTCTCTGCTGGGCTCCCTCATGTGCTCAGCTCACTCAGCTGCAGGCTAGCTAGATGGCTGTGCTTCTGGGATTTGGACAGATGTCAGTGGGGACTGGGAAGTTTAGGGGTGACTGGGCCTTGTGTCTTTCATCCTCCATTAAACTTGCTTGTGTGGCAAGCAATAGGGTTCTGAGAAAATGACAGGGAGGGATGGTGCAAATCTCTTAAAGTCTAGGCTCAGAACTTCCAGCACATTCTATTAGCCATCTCAGATTCAAAGGATCTAGAAATTGACTTTTACCTCTTAATGGGAGTAGCTACAAACTTTCATTACAATAGGCATGAATATGGGCAGAGAAATACTTAAGGTTATGATTGTTTAAAACACTTTTATTGAGATTTCATCAGCATATGTAAATAACCCATATTTCAAATATAAAGTTTGATAAGTTTTGATACATCCATATGCCTGTAAAATCCCCATCACAATTGAGATTATGAACATACCCCTCCACCTCCCAAATTTCCTCATGCACCTCTGTAATCCTTCCCTCCTGCCCCGTCCCCCATCCTCAGGTAACTATTGATCTGCTTTTTATCACCTTAGATTAGTATACATTTTCTAGAATTTTATATAAGTGGAATCAAACAGTAAGTACTCTTTTTTGGGGGGTGCCTTCTTCCCTCAGCATAATTATTTTGAGATTTATACATGTTGAATTATTTATTTGCAGCTCATTTCTTTCTGTTGAATATTTCATGGTGTAGATAATACACTTTATCCAATCACCTCTTGTTAGATTTGGATTGTTTTTAGTTTTTAATATTACAAATAAAGCTGTTATAAATATTCATGTAGAAGTCTTTGTGCAGACATATGCTTTTCCTCTTGGGTAAGTACCTTGGAGTGGAATGACCAGATTGTAAAGTAGGTTCATGTTTAAGTTTTTAGGAAACTGCCAAACTGTTTTCCAAAGTGGTTGTACCATTTTACATTCCCATCAACAGTGCATGAGAGTTCTAGTTTCTTTAAATCCTAGCTAACAGCTGGAATGTATAATCTTTTCAATTTCAGCTGCTTTAATAGATGTACAGTGGTACCTCACTGAGGTTTTGATTTGAATTTCTCATGATTATAATTTGATATTTTTTTTCTTTTTTTTAACTTTTAAGTTCAGGGGTACATGTGCAGGATGCACAGGTTTGTTACATAGGTAAACATGTGTCATGGGGGTTGGTTGTACAGATTATTTCATCACCCAGGTATTAAGCCTAGTGCCCATTTAGTTATACTTCCTGCTTCTCTCCCTCCTTCTACTCCCCACACTCTGATAGGTCCCAGTGTTTCTTGTTCCCCTCTATGTGTCCATGTGTTCCCATCATTTGGCTCCTACTTATAAATGAGAACATGTGGTATTTGGTTTTCTATTCCCGTGGTAGTTTGCCAGGGATAATGACCTCCAGCTCCATCTGTGTTCCTGCAAAGGACATGATCTTATTCTTTTTTGTAGCTGCATAGTATTTTATGGTGTATATGTACTACATTTTCCTTATCCAGTCTATCACTGATGGGCATTTGGGTTGATTCCATGTCTTTGCTACTGTGAATAGTACTGCAATGAATACATGCATGTGTCTTTACAATAGAACAATTTATAATCCTTTGAGTATATACCCAGTAATGGGATTGCTGGATTGAATGGTATTTCTGGTTTTAGGTCTTTGGGGAATTGCCACTTTATTCCACTATGGTTGAACTAATTTACACTCCCACCAATGGTGTAAAAGTGTTCCCTTTTCTCCACAACATTGCCAGTGTCTGTTATTTTTTGACTTTTTAATAATCATCCTGACTGGTGTGAGATGCTATCTCATTGTGGTTTTGATTTGCATTTATCTAATGATCAGTGATGTTGAGCTTTTTTCATATGCTTCTTGGCTGCATATATGTCTTCTTTTGAGAACTACAGATTCATGTCCTTTGCCCTTTTTAACAGGGTTGTTTATTTTTTTCTTGTAAATTTGTTTGTTCCTTGTAGATACTGGATATTAGACCTTTGTCAGATGCATAGTTTGCAAAATTTTTCTCCCATTCTGTAGGTTGTTTACTCTGTCAATAGTTTCTTTTGCTGTGCAGAAGCTCCTTAGTTTAATTAGATCCCATTTGTCAGTTTTTGCTTTTGTTGCAATTGCTTTTGGCGTCTTTGTCATGAAATCTTTGCCTGTGCCTCTGTCCTGAATGGTATCGCCTAGGTTGCCTTCCAGGGGTTTTCTAGTTTTGGGTTTTACATTTCAGTCTTTAATCCATCTTGAGTTAATTTTTGTATATGGTGTAAGAAAGAGGTCCAGTTTCAATTTTCTGCATGTAGCTAGCCAGTTATTCCGGCACCATTTATGGAATAGGAAGTCCTTTCCCCATTGCTTGCTTTTGTCAGGTTTGTAGAAGATCAGATAGTTGTAAGTGTATGGTCTTATTTTTTGATCTTGTGTCTTATTTCTCTGTGCTGTTCCATTGGTCTGTGTGTCTGTTCTTGTACAAGCACCATGCTGTTTTGGTTACTGTTGCCCTGTAGTATAGTTTGAAGTCAGGTAGCGTGATGCTTCCAGCTTCGTTCTTTTTGCTTAGGATGGCCTTGGCTATTCAGGCCCTTTTTTGGTTCCATAGTAATTTTAAAATATATTTTTCTGTTCTAGGGAAAATGTCAGTGGTAGTTTAATGTGAATAGCATTGAATCTATAAATTGCTTTGAGCAGTATGGCCATTTTAACAATATTGATTCTTCCTATCCATGAGCATGGAATGTTTTTCCATTTGTTTGTGTTATCTCTAATTTCTTTGAGCAGTGGTTTGTAGTTCCTCTTGTAGATATCTTTCACTTCCCTTGTTGTGTTTCTAGGTGTTTTATTCGTTTTGTGGCAATTGTGAATGGGAGTTTGTGATTTGACCTTCAGCTTGACTGTTCTTAGTGTATAAGAATGCTAGTGATTTTTGCATATTGATTTTATATCCTGAGACTTTGCTGAAATTGCTTATCAGCTTAAGAAGCTTTTGGGATTTTCTAGAAATGGGATCATGTCATCTGCAAACAGGGATAGTTTGATTTCCTCTCTTCCTATTTGAATCCCCTTTATTTCTTTCTCTTGCCTTATTGCTCTGGCCAGAACTTCCAATACTACATTGAATACGAGTGGTGAGAGAGGGCATCCTTGTCTTGTTCTGGTTTTCAAGGGGAATGCTTCCAGCTTTTGTCCATTCAATATGATGTTGGCTGTGCGTTTGTCATGTAGGCTCTTACTATTTTGGGGTATGTTCCTTCATTACCTAGTCTATTGAGAATTTTTAACATGAAGGGGTGCTGAATTTTATCAAAAGCCTTTTCTGCATCTTTTGAGATCATCAGTGGTTTTTGTCTTTAGTTCATATGATGGATCTCATTTGCTGATTTGTGTATGTTGAACCAACCTTACATCCCAGGGATGAAGCCTACTTGATTGTGGTGGATAAGCTTTTTGATGTGCTGCTGGATTTGATTTGCTAGTATTTTGTTAAGGATTTTTGCACTGATGTTCATCAAGGATGTTGGCCTGAAATTTTTTCTTGTTGTGTATGTTGCCAGGTTCTTGTATCAGGATGATGGTGGCCTTATAGAATGGATTAGGGAGGAATCCCTCCTTTTCCATTTTTTTTGAAATAGTTTCAGTAGGAATGGTACCAGGTCTTCTTTGTATTTCTGGTACAGTTCAGCTGTGAATCTCTCTGGTCCTGGGTTCTTTTTTGGGGGGATGGTTGGTAGGCTATTTATTACTGTCTTAATTTCAGAGCTTGTTATTTTTCTGTTCAGGGGTTCACTTTCTTCCTGGTTCAGTCTTGGAAGGGTGTATATGTCCAGGAATTTATCAATTTCTTCTAGCTTATGTTCATAGGGGTGTTTTTAACATTCTCTGATGGCTGCTTGTATTACTGTGATGTCAGTGGTATTATCTTCCTTATTATATCCAATTGTATTTACTTGAATCATCTCTCTTTTCTTCCCTATCAGTTTAGCTAGAAGTCTATTTTATTTTATTTTTCTGAAAAACCAGCTCCTGGATTTGTTGATCTCTTGAATGGTTTTTTATTCCTCTGTCTCCTTCATTTCAGCTCTGATTTTGATTATTTCTTGTCTTACGCTAGCTTTGGGATTTTGTTTTCTCTTGGTTCTCTAGTTCCTTTAGTAATAATGTTAGATTGTTAACTTGAGATCTTTCTAGCTTTTTGGAGCTATAAATTTAGAGCTATAAATTTCCCTCTTAACACTGCCTTAGCTGTGTTCCAGACATTCTGGTACATTGTCTCTTGGTTCTCATTAGTTTCAAAGAACTTCTTGATTTCTTCCTTAATTTTATTATTTACCCAAAAGTCATTCAGGAGCAGGTCATTCAGTTTCCATGTAATTGTATGGTTTTGAATGAATTTCTTAGTATTGAGTTCTAATTTGATTGTGCTGTGGTCCAAAAGACTGTTTATTATTTCAGTTTCTTTGCATTTGCTGAAGAGTGTTTTACTTCTGCTTATATAATCAGTTTTAGAGTAAGTGCCATGTGGCAATGAGAAGAATGCATATTTTATTATTTTTTGGTGGAGAGTTCTGTAGATATCTCTCAGGTCCACTTGATCAAGAGCTGAGTTCAGGTCCCAAATATCTTTGCTAATTTTCTGTCTTGATGATCTAATACTGTCAATAGGGTATTCAAGTCTACCACGTTTTTTTTTTTTTTTTTTTTTTTTTTTGTTTGTTTGTTTGTTTTGAGACAGAGTTTCGCTCTTGTTGCCCAGGCTGGAGTGCAGTGGTGTGATCTTGGCTAACTGCAACCTCCACCTCCCAGGTTCAGGCAATTCTTCTGCCTCAGACTCCCAAGTAGCTGGGATTATAGGCATGCGCCACTATGCCTGGTTAATTTTATATTTTTAGTAGAGATGGGGTTTCTCCGTGTCGGTCAGGCTGGTCCCAAACTTCCAGCCTCAGGTGATCTGCCCGCCTCAGCCTCCCACTATTATTGTGTGGGAGTCTACATCTCCTTGAAGGTCTCTAAGTGATTGCTTTATGAAATTGGGTGCCCCTGTATTGGGTGAATATATATTTATGATAGTTAGCTCTTGTTGAATTGAATCCTTTATCTTTATGTAATGTCCTCCTTTGTAATTTGATCTTTCTTGGTTTAAAGTCTGTTTTGTCAGAAACTAGGATTGCAAGCCCCTGCTTTTATATGTTTTCCATTTGCTTGGTAAATTTTCCTCCATCCATTTATTTTGAGCTTATGTGTGTCTTTGCATGTGAGATGGGTCTCTTGAAGACAGCATACCAGTGGGTCTTATTTCTTTATCCAGCTTGCCACCTTGTCTTTAAATGGGGCATTTAGCCCATTTACGTTTAAGGTTAGTATTGTTGCGTGTGGATTTGATCCTGTCACCATGATGCTAGCTCGTTATTTGGCAGACTTGTTTATGTGGTTACTTTATAGTATCACTAGTCTGTGTACTTCAATGTGTTTTTGTAGTGGGTGGTAGTGTTTTTTCCTTTCCGTATTTAGTGTTTCCTTCAGGAGCTCTTGTAAGGCAGATCTGGTGGTAACAAATTCCCTCAGCATTTGCTTGTCTGAAAAGGATTTTATTTATTCTTTGGTTATGAAATCTTTTTTTTTTTTTTTTTTTTTTAGAATGTTAAATATTGGCCCTCAATCTCATCTGGCTTGTAGGGTTTCCCCTGAGAGGTCTGCTGTTAGTCTGATGGGCTTCCATTTATAGATAAGCTGGCCTTTTCTTGGACTGCCCTTAACGTTTTTTCTTTCATTTCGATTTTGTAGAAGTTGAATCTGGAAAAGCTGATGATTATGTGTCTTACAGATGATCTTCTTGTGGAGTATCCCACTGGGGTTCTCTGCATTTCCTGCATTTGAATGTTGGCCTATCTAGCAAATTTGGGGAAGTTCTCATGGCTGATATCCTGAAATATGTTTTCCAGATTGGTTCCATTCTCCCCAGTGCTTTCAGGTACACCAATCAGTTGTAGATTCCATCTCTATATAACTGCATATTTCTCACAGGTTTTGCTCATTTCTTTCCATTCTTTTTTCTCTGTTATTGTCTCTTATTTCAGAAAGACAGTCTTCAAACTCTGAGATTCTTTCCTCCACTTGGTCTATTCTGCTACTAATACTTGTGACTGCATTATGAAATTATTGTATTGTGTTTTTCAGCCCTGTCAGGTTGGTTATTTTCTTCTCTATGTTGGCTATTTTGTTCGTCAGCTCCTGCAACATTTTATTGTGATTTTTAGCTTCCTTGCATCAAGTTAGAACATGCTCCTTTATCTCAGAGAAGTTTGTTTTAATCTACTTTCTGAGGTCTACTTTTGTTATTTCAGCCATGTCAGCCTCAGCCCTATTCCAAACCCTTGCTGAAGAGGTGATGTTCATTTGGAGGAGAGAGGGAACTCTGGCTTTTTGAGTTTTCTGTGTTCTTGTACTGATTATTTCTTTGTTGGCCTTCAATCTTTGAGGTTGCTGACCTTTGGATGGAGTTTTAGTTTTGTTTTTCAACAGTCTGACCACTTTTCTGTAGACGTGCTGTGGTTTGCTGGGCATCCGCTGTAGTCCCTAGTCACCTTGGATTTTTCAATACCTGGAGGTATCACCAGTGAAGACTGTGCAATAGCAAGGATGGCAGCCTGCCCCTTCCGCTGGGAGCATCCCAGGGTGGTACAGGCCTGTTGGCAGCCTGAACTCACCTTAGGAGGTGGCTGGAGACCCTGGTTGGGAAGTCTCACCCTGCCAGGAGGAATGGAATCAGAGACCCACTTAAAGAAGCAGTCTAGCCCCACTTTCATAGAGCAGCCAAGCTGTGCTGTGAGGTATTGTTTCTGTCCCCTATAGGGTTGGGCTGTCCAAAACCTTGAGACTGGAATGGCTAAGTAGCTGAAACAGCAAAGATGACAGCCCACCTCTCCATCTCGTAGCTCTGTCCTAGAAAGTTTCCAAACCTCTGTCACCAGAGAACATCAGTGGGAGTGGGTAGAATCCTGCCCATTGAGAAGGAACAGATCAGGGGCCTGCTTAAGAAAGCAGTCTGGCCATGCTTTTGTAGAGCAGCTGTGCTATGTGGGGGTACTACTTCTGCCCCTGGATGGTTTAGTTTCTCCTAAGCCTGCAGGCTGGAACAGCTGAATTGTCCAAACAGCAAAGATGGTAACCAGTTCCTCCCTCCATCTTAGAGAGAAATCAAAACTCTGTCTGCCAGAGAATATGAGTGGGGCTGGCTGGAGGCCCTGGTTAGGAGGCCTTGCTCTCAGATGAAGAATGGATTGGGGTTCTGCTTAAAGAAGCAGTCTGGCCATGTTTTGGTAGAGCAGCTGTGCTGTTGTAGAGGGTCCCTTCTGTCCCTGGTCAGGTGGGTTTGGACTCTCCTAAACCTGCAGGCAGGAATGGCTGAGTCGTGCAAATAGCAAAGATAGTGGCCTGCCTCTCACTCTGGCAACTCCATTCTGCCCCAGGTAAGTGCAACACTGTTGCCAGGGGCTGGCTGGAAATCTAAGACAGTGGGTCTTCTCCTGTGAGGTGCTGTGGAACTGGGGCCCACAGACCAATGCCAGTGGGCCTCCTGGATTCAGCTGTGTTCCTAGTGGTGTGTGTGTAGATCTGACCTCCCGCCTTGCCTGAGTTGCAGTCACCCCTGCTGAGGATCCTGGGGCTAGAGTATGTGAAGCTTCTCGGAATCTGTGCATGCCTGAGCAGCTGCTCTGCCGAGACTTCAAACAGCTCTGTGTGTCAGACCAAAGGCCCTGGTGGAGTAGGTTCACGAGGAGATCTCCTGAGCTGAGGGTTGCAAAGACCAGAGCGAGAAGTGTGGTTTCCCAGGGCCTCACATTCACTCACTGCTTCCCTGGCTTGGCTCCATGTTGCTCCCAGGTAGACCGTTGCCCTGCCCTGCTTTTCTCCATTATCCGTGGCTCAAACTATTTCCCTGATCAGTCCCAATGCGAGAACCTGAATGTTTCAGTTGAAGTTTCTGTATTTACTAGCCCCTTTTGTTCCTCTCTGTGAGAGCCCTGCACTGTAGCTGCTTCTAGTCAGCCATCTTCACTCCCTGACAATTCTTTTTCCTGTGATTATTTGCCACTCATATATCTTCTTTGGTAAAATCTGTTCAAACCTTTTAACCAGTTTTTGAAAATAAGTTGGTTTTCTTATTACTGAGTTTTAAGCATTATTTATACATTCTAGCTACATGTCTCTTTTAAAAAATGTAACTTGCAAATGTTCCCCTTGAGCCTTTCTTTTTATTGTCTTAACTGCATTGTTTGAAGAGCAAAAGTTGTAAACTTTGCTGCAGTCCAGTTTATCAATTTTTTTCCTTTATAGATTGTGCTTTTGCTGTATCTAAAAACTCCTTCTTGACCCAAAGGTACCAAGGCTGCTGCTTGTTTTTTTTCTTTTGGAAATTTTATTTTCATTTTATAAAGTTTAGGTGCTGCATTTATTTGAATAAATTTTTGTATATGGTGTGAGTTATGGATCTCCAATTATTTCAGTACCATTTATTGCAAAGATGATTCTGTTTATTGAATTGCTTTGCATCTTTGTTGAAACTCAATTGCCCATACATGTGTGGGCCTATTTTTAAATTCTACTTTGTTCCATTGGTATATTTGTTCATCTGTATGCTAATGCCACACTGTCTTGCTTACTAGAGTTTTATTAGACTTGAAATTAAGTTGTTTTAGTCTTCCATCTGCATTCCTTTTCAAAGCCATGCTGGCTTTTTGTGATGGTTGGTATTCAGAAAACCTCTCCAAATCTCTGGACTGGGCCCTTTGTGCAGCTCTGTCTTCCCTGGTACTCTGCTCCTCATGGACTCCAACTGCCTTGATCTTGGCTCTGTCTCATCAACTCAGTGAATCCACCAGCTTCTTCCAGGTTTCCTCTCCCTGTATTGTGTCCTAGAAATGCTCTTAAGATGAGATGCTGGGTCAGTCATAAGGGTCACTTCATTTGTTTCCCATCTCTCAAGTATTATTGTCCTTTGTTGCCTGATGTTCAGTATCTTGCAAACCATTGTTTCATATATTGTGTTTTTACTTAGTTGTTTCAGGATGGAGGGTGTAGCTGTTACTCCATCTAAGTCAGAAGTGAAGACACAAAAATGACTTTTTCTGTGTAATCTACTAGAGGAGCTACTAGCAAAATTGGAGATCCTAATTCTTTTTGCTTTTTCTATGTTGGATTTAATCATTTGGGTTAACCTCCACATTACAATTTGAAAATAGTGTTAAGAGGTTTGGCCTAGCAGTGGCTATGTCAAAACAGAACAAAATGCAGTTGTTTCAATTCCCATGTAATTAATGGCAGCTCAACATTTGGTGACTTGTGGGTATATGGTGAGTTCTGATAGAGCAGACATAACAGGATATATTTTCAGAGATGCTGCTTGTCAAGGTCAATTCAATTCTACAAACTAGATAGGGTTTCTTTTCTGTCCTGTTTGGGAAACTTCAAGTAGTTTGGCATGGAGAAGCATAGTGTGTGTGGTGGGGAAGTGGAAAGGGAAACTAAGGGACAAAGGAGTATTGTTAAAAGATAAGGATGGAATAGTAGATAGGGTCTGGATGCAGTAGCTTTGCATACAGTAATGTGAAATTTGGATTACACTGAAGGCAACAGAGTCTGGTTAATTTTAAAGAGTTTGGTGACATTTACTCTTTAGAAATAGTACTCTGATGCCAGGCATGATGGCTCACACCTATAATCCCAGAACTTTGGGAGACAGAGATGGGGGGGAGCACTTGAGGCCAAGAGTTCAAGTCCAGCCTGGGAAACATAGTGAGACCTCATTTCTATTAAAAATTTAAAAAATTCACGAGGTCAAGAGATTGAGACCATTCTGGCCAACATGGTGAAACCCCGTCTCTACTAAAAATACAAAAATTAGCTGGGCGTGGTGGCATATGCCTGTAGTTCAAGCTACTTGGGAGGCTGAGGCAGGAGAATTGCTTGAACCTGGGAGGCAGAGGTTGCAGTGAGCCTAGATCATGCTACTGGACTCCAGCCTGGCAACAGAGCAAGACTCTGTCTCAAAAATAAATAAATAAATAATAAATAAATAAATAAATAAATAAAATAAATAGCCAGTCATGGTGGCATGTGCCTGTGGTCCCAGCTACTTAGAAGGCTGAGGTGGTAGCATCACTTGAGCCCAGGAACTCAAGGTTGCAATGAGCTATGATCACACCATTGCATTCCAGCCAGGGTGACTAGATCCCTGTCTCCAAAAAAAAAAAAAAAAAATTTGCTCTGGCAGAAGAATCTGGACAATGCTTGAATGGGGTTTGATATAACCCCATTCATGATATAACAATCATGTTATATGCAGGAGGGTCTTTAGGAGGGTGTTGGAATAGTCTTGGTGAGGATGGAGGAAGACCTCGGGGAAGCATTAGCCATGGGTTTGGAGAAAAGCAGGTAAGTTCAAGTAATTAAGAGGTAGTGTCAGTGGGACTTTGTAGTTGGGTAAACACATTTGGGGACTGGAAGGAGATGGGGCAGAGGAATCAAGGAGGACTTCTGGTTTTTAGACTCAACTAAATGGGAGAAGTTGGAACTATTGAATAAAAGGATGTATGTAGGTATGTGTATGTGTGTAACAGAACCTCAGAATTTGCTTTTTCTCAGACATTCTGAGTCAATCAGGCCTCTTTCAGTTGCATGTCACATAAGTTCAATTCATAGAAATTTTTTTAAAAAAGAAATTTATTGGGTCTCATAATTGAAAAGTCTGGGAATATTTTAGCTTCAGGCACAACTGAATCCAGCTGTTCAGATATCTGTACATTTTTGTAAATTGAGGATTTTGCATGTGTGTGTGTTTGGTGATGGTGGCAAATTATGGCTTCCATTCTATCAGTCAAATAATCTTAGAGTGGATCTTTGACAATCGTTCCAGTTAAAGTGATGGAACAAAATCTCATTGGATCTATTTGACCTATGTGTCCAATTCTAAGTCCATCCCTACAGACAGGTAGGTAGATAGAATATTCCGATTGGCCAGACTAGGATCATGTGTCCTCCCCAGAAACCAGGGTTCACACAACTGTGTGTGTGATTCACTCTCCTCCCCCTTCCAAGAAAAATGGAAGGACTGCAAAAAGAATGGAAATGGATGCTCATAAGGCAAAGGTAATGCATGTCTTCTATGATTTACTTCCAGTTCTAGAGCAGCAACTGTGCATTGACTGAATGAAATTGCTTAACTCCAGCCACTCTTGAGAGCCTGTGTCATATTTACTCCCCCATCATAGTAACCTGCTGGCTTGTCATTGGACATTGTAACTCCTTTAAGAAGGAAAGATTGATTGTGTACATTGTTACCATGCTTTCCTACAGTGGAGCTAGTTTCAATTGATTTTAAGCCAAGGAAAGAATCCATATCCCCAATTTGTGTTCGTAGTGTGAACTCAATAGGGCTCATAAATGCCTCCTGAATAACAATGTCATATTGTCAATTACATTTATGTGACATGCATGGAAATAATAGAACTGCACAGTTTCACTGCAACCTGGGCTGTTAGAACTGGCAGGCACCTGAAGAATCATCTAACCTAGTGTTGCTCACACTTTCGCATTCTAGGACCACTGTTAACATTAAGTTTTTTCTACTCCATATGAAAGAATTTTATTCAGATAATGCCTGATACTTGCATGGATTCAAGAACCTGAATCTATGTTCTGACAGTTTGAGAATCACCAATCTAGTCCAAATAACTTCATTTTGACAGCTGAGGAAATCAAAGAAATTGAGAACAAAGAGAAGTGATTTGCACAAAGTCATGTAGCAGATGTAGGGCAAGAACCTGGGTCACTTGGACTTTTCTCCCAATTTGAAGCTTTTCCCACATATCAGGCTGAACCTATTGCATGTTTCATTGATAGAGAAGAATTTGGGGTACCTGAAAAATATTTCTGACCTTTAGGGAGGGATTACTAGAGTAATTTCCTAGGCAAATTGGATTTTTAAATTTTGTTCCTTTTATTCCACTTTTCAGAGACATTTATTCTTGTCCCCTGCTTAATAAGAAGAAAAAAGGACCTACCATTTATTCAGCACTGACTCTGAAGTTATTTAATCTTCATGACAGTCTTGTCAATTAGATACTGTGGTTTCCATTTTATAGATAATGAAGGAGGCTCAGACACATGAAGAAAATTGACCAGGTTTGCACAGCTAGTCGGGGTGGGACTTCCTGAGCATCACTGGTGCTCTGCCTTTCCTCTAGTGAACACTTTCTCCAGCCAATAAATAAAGACACTTCCCAGATGCTGAGAATATCCATGGCTATTTAGTTGGTTGACAATGCAAAATGTTAATAACAATAAAATAATCTACAGTACTAAATTCTTTATGGAAACAATAAGCACCTAACATTTCAGACCTTCAAAAAAAAGCATATGTTGGCTTTTAGTCACTCGGGCTTTCTAAAAAGGATCCTTTCCTCTTTCGGCTAACAGAGATCAGCAAACTGTAGCTTGTGGGCCAAATTTGGCCCACCATCTGTTTTTATGAATAAAGATTTACTGGGACACAGCCAAACCCATTCATTTGTATATTGTTCATGGCTGCTTTTGTGCTACAATGGAAAGTTTGAGTAATTGTGAATGGAGACCATATGGTTCACAAAGCCTAAAATATTTACTATATGGCCTTTTATAGAAAGTTTGCCAACCACTGGTCTATAGGAATAGATTGCAGGCTGTGTCCTCCAGAGACCTATTCGCTGATATGCAACTCAAAAACCTCTTTTCCTGGGGCATGGGTGTCAGTGAACAAAGTTCTTGGAGGCATAATGTACTTCAGACAGAGCAATAGTGCTTTCGTATGTATTAAATCTTGAGTTTTCACAGGTAAATCTGTTCAGCTGTTTCAATAACCTGGAAACAGTTACACAAAAATACAGTTTGTGTTTTCTTGGTAAGTAGGAACCGCCTTGAAGGAGGTAATATGCCTTAGTCATTTCTTATATCATCAAATTCTCCACAGCAAAAATATTGTGATGGATTGTCCTTATAGACCTGTTTTACTTTCTCCCCAAACTTTATGATCATTATAGGACATATTTCTTAAACTATCAGTATAATTCCACTGGAAGCTTCTAGCTTATCAAGTAAATACAATTTTGCAGTAAGCAGTACAACTTCTGTTTCCCATATGAATGCTCAAATTCACTTTTTACAGGCACTAGCATTTTCCTACCAGGGCCAGCAGTTAGACAAAGATTTACAGGACTCTCCAGAAATCTGACCTAATGACTCCAGTGCACTCATCACCCAGCCTTCTTCAGAAGAATGTGACAGATTAAGGTCTGTGCAACTTGCCATGAACAATGTCCAGCATGCTAAAAAAAAAAGTTACTAGACATGCAGAGAAACAGGGAAACGTGAGCCATAGTCAAGAGGAAAAACAGTAAGTAAAGAAAGACAGGATGGTTCTGAATTTGAAATTAGCAGGCAAGCACTTTAAAGAATTTATTGTACATGTGCTCAATAATTTTTTAAAAAGATAGTCATAATTATCGAAAAGAAAGTAAATAAATGGAAAAAACTAAAAAGTGGAAGCAAAATAAATTTTAGAACTGGAAATTTTAAAATGAAACACTCACTAAATATTTGGCCTTCCCTTCTGACATCTTCCAAATCTTTCTTATTGGGCCAACCATAGAATCATTTGGGTAAAAAATCAACTAGATTTGTTTTTGCCCTTTATAGAAATACTATTTATGTTCTTTAACTTGTAGGGATGCCTATCTACCTGTATGTAGGGAAAATATAAACAAGGGAAGGATTAATACCAAATTCAGGATGTGGTTACCTCTGGGAGGACGGAGGGCAAAATGCTAGGGAAAGGAGTACATTGGGAGCTTTAGATGATAATATTTTACTTCTTAAGCTGGATGCCTGTATATAGATCTTCACTGTATTATTTTTTATTTCTCTTTGTAAATCTTAAGTATTACATGATATGCTTATGTAAAGAAAGACCTCATAAAAATGCAAATGGAGCTGTCATTAAGTCTCATCTTACTCATATCAGTTTTCTTTCTTAATAGTAACAATAACAAAGATAGGTCATGAATAGTTGGGAATTCTGGCAGAAGTGGGGACATAGCAGTAGAAAGCATAGAGTTGGAAGTTAAGGAAAATGTATTGGCAAGGACCCCCAAATATCAAATGTCACAGGAGCTCTGGCATGAAATGGAGAAAGAGAGTTCATGAGAGGGTAGGAGGAGATACTGGCAGTAATTTCCTGCTTGTTAAGCTTTGTCTTTTGCTGCTGTGGTCTAAGAAGATGCTTCAAGAAACAGAGTTAACCTGCTACCTGGTGCACGTGGCTGGGAAGGCCAAGAGAAATCCAGGAGCAGTGTGGAGCCCCTGTACCAGTGGGCTGAAAAAAAGCTGTCAATGTCTATTTTCTAAGGAGACTTGGACACAGCTGGCAGAGGCAAGGCAGTCAGCTTACCATTCGGAGGCAGGAAAGTGTTCACAGTGGGGTGGCTGAGTAAGTCTAGGCAAAGAAACACAGAGATAGGAACAAAGGATCAGGAGGTATGAGATCAAGTCCATATTAATATTAACAATGGCTGACATTCATGTAGCACTTACTAACTACATAAAGGGTTTATGGCACCCTTTAAACCCTTTGGATCATCTCACTAAATCCTCAGAACAACCCTGTTAACTAGGTACTCACATGATCTCCATTTAATAGATGAGAAATTAGAGGCTCAAGGTCATACAGTAATAGGAGGTGGAGCTGGGAATGTAGTCGAGGCTGTCTGACCCTAGAGCATATACTTAACTGCAAACTGTTGCCTCAGCAGAATTTTGAAGAACAAGAATGATTATGGCCAGGAGTTGATTCCAACTCACAATCAGAGTGTCCAAGATTCAAGAGTCCAGAGAACAGATTGAGGTCGTCAATCAAATGCTAATAGCTGCTTCTGCAAGGGCTGAGCCCTGCCTGCCAGTTCTAAAATAATTGCAGCAGGTGTAATGAAGTTTTTCTGGGCTTGAAGCTTATGCAAATTGTGAAATTCTCTTTAATGCAAAAATATGTTTCTTTAAAAAATGTTACAAAAAATATGACCATATAACACACAGCTGAGGTTTCTCTCAGGGCCTTGGAAGGGGCTCTTGAAGGTTGGGGACATTGAAATTTAAGCTTTCTCAGTGGCTTTGGCTGCTGGCTGTGTGTTTGGGGATCATGTAATTTTGTGGTTTGTGAGACTTTTATTGTCTGTCTCCTCACCTAGAAAGAAACTCTAGTAGAGAGAATGTGTTTTTTAAAAATTATTTTATTATCACATAGGGGTCATTGCTTTGTTGAGATTCTAGGCTGACCTTTATTTTTGCCTTCTGATGGAAACATTTTTCTCAGATTGGGGACATAATATTCAGAGCCCAGTAGAGAAACAGGACATTCTAAGTCTTTCAGAAAGAGTGAAGTTAATATTGGAAATTGGCTAGCCAGGCGATGAAGAGCTGAGAAGCCAAACAAGTTCCTGAAGCACCTCTGAGATTAGCAACTGCAGAAAGCTATACCACCCTTAGGAATGGAAAGATGAAGGAGATGGGGTTACAAAAATCTGGAAACCATGGCTATCTCACTGGAGATATGCCCAGTAGAAATGAGCATCATGAAGCGGGGGGACTTTCTACATAGCCCTGGGACAATGGGGAAGAGTCAGCTACTTTTAGAGAGGCTGTTCCTCTTCTCCCATCATTCAGTCTTTCACCAATGCCTTCTACTTATCCAGAGCCAGTTGGCAAGGGAGCCTAGGAAATGTAGTTTTCAGCAGTAAATAGGTCAAGGTAAAGACTGGAAATAGATCTGAGATTCAGAGGTCTCACCACAAGATAAATACTTTTATGGAGTGTTATGAAGCGAGTTGTGATTCCACTCACCCTACTAAATTCATATGTTGAAGTGCTAATCTCTAGTACCTCAGAATGCAACTGTATTTGGACATAGGTTTTTAAAGACATACTTAAATTAAAATGAGGTCTTTAGGGTGGGTCTTAATTCAATATGACTATTATCCTCGTAAGAAGAAAAAATTTGGACACAGGTACAGAGGGAAGACCATGTGACGACACAGGGAGAAGACAGCCATTTACAAGCTGAGGAAACAGACCTCATAAGAAGTCCTACTGGCACCTTAATCTTGGACTTCTAGCCTTCAGAACCACAAGAAAATAAATTTCTGTTAAGCCACCCAGTCTGTGGTACTTTGTTGTGGCAGCCCTAGCAAACTAATACAAAGAGGCTGCAGCATTCTGAGATACGGTGTGTTCCATTGTTGCCCCTGGAGAGTGTCTCCAATGCTCAATGATTAAACTTTATTGTTCCCAGGTTTCTCCAGCTTCCATTTGCAGAACTCAATTGGGTCATTCGTGCAGATGGAAATCTCATCCATCACCATTCGATTCTCATTTTCTTCCTAGAGATTCCAGGAGATCCTTTCTATGTTCCCCATCCATGAAGCAGATCAATTCATTGCCTGATTTCAAGAAGCGACCCCTTATCTGTGGGCCAGAAAATAAAGAAGTGGTAAAATTTGCTTCTGAAACTGTCCAACTCCTCAATGAAAAACAAAACTCTTTTTGGAGCCGTCTCAAATTCTACGTGGCAATGGTTAAATAATAATTCCCTTCAGACCAGATGGCAATTTGATGCTTTAGAGGCAAACTGCTACCTTTTCATTTTCCCTCTGCTGCATCACAATTCATGTGGATCACGACAACAGGAGCAGGAGGAAGAACATTCTGCATTTTCTCTCCATCTGTTCCTGTGAGGGCTGTGTGATAACAATATGGCATTCGCTGCAGGATGACAACACAAGGCTCAAGACTCAGACCAGCAGCATCCTATTTTATAATAGGAATCTGTACTGCTAGACCCTGGAGGGAAATGTGGCCAATTCCAGGGCCTGAAAATATGATTGTGTCCAATGATGTAACAAATAAAACAGGGTATTTAGCTATAAAATACCAGGGCTCAAGGCTTGGATGGGACTTCCCATCTGTGTGACCTTGGACAAGTCACCTTCTCATTCTGGACATGAATATCTCCTCTGTCAAGTGGGGACAATGTCTGGCTTACTGACATATTGGGCCATTGAATTAATCAAATGCATTACCTTGTGTAGGCATGTGTAGCTCTAAATTAGCACTAACAAAAGCACACACAAGTTGTGATTATTTTGTTGTGATCCTAGACTTTTAAAAAATTTAGGGACAGAAGACTGTTTTCTGCTCTTTTTTGCTGAATATATAGAGAGGCAAATTAATTCCCCACCACCCAAGTCACTGGGTAATTTATGATTGAAAGCTTTGGCTTCATTGCATAGCGGAGACATTGGAAGAACTAAGAAAACCTAGAATGGTAATTTCTCCCATTAAAAAAATCCACATTTCAAGGTATTTCTCCCCAAATAATTTCTTTAAGTATAGTGTTATTCATGCAGCAGGGTAATTTCTCTTGTCAGCTTTACTGAGGTATAATTTACATACAATAAAATGCACCAATTTCAAGTATACTATTCAATGAGATTTGACAAATATATGCAGTTTTGAAACCACCATAATTGACTGGGTAATCTTTGCAGATAATGATTTATGATTTTCCTGCTCTCCATTTTCCAAAATGAGTAGTGGGCTCTAGCTTCCTGGCTGGGAGAGGTTTGTGGCTGTACGAAGGGCAAACATGGGCTATAAGATGAGCCTTTCCGTAACTTTGCTTTTCAGCATCCCCAGGCATGAAGGAGCTTATGATAGGTGTCCTGGTGGGGAAAAAAGGGAGTACCTCAGAGGGAGACGAGAATGCAGACGGTGATGAAGAGGGTGGTGATGATGATGATTAAATGTCAGGTCCCAGTCTCAGGGCTTTTACATGTGTTAGCTCATTTAATCCTCATAACATCCTGTGAGGTAGCTTCTATTTTGTTTCCCATTTTATGGATGAGAAAACTGAAGCACTTTGTGGCAGGGCAAGGGTTTGAACCTGTAATCTACTCTATAGCCTAATGTGTGAAAATAAAAGCATTTTCCTAGAACCAGAAAGAAAAGTTCAGAATCTGGAAAAGCGAGAGAGGAGCTATTATTTTTTTTCAAGCTGTGGGAAGCAATGCCCTGCTACTTCAGAGAACAATTTCACTGGAGAAGACTAGGCAAAGAAAGGACCTTACAGACGAAGATGATGGATTTGTCAGGGCTAAACAATTTGAAGGGGCACCCCAGTGTCATAGGATTAGGTAGAGACTCTGTGTTCTTTGCTTATGCTTGTAGACAGATCTCCAAGCCAAATGGAGCTTATATATCTAGCCAGTTCATTGGAAAAAGGGCCTGAAGATAATGTTAATCTTCATATGTTCTTAAAATTAATCATAGTGAAAAAACATAACCTCTTATTTTATAGAACTTTGAAAAGGGGAATTGAAACTCACAATTCAAATTCCAGAGCTGGATAATACTTCCCAAAGCAGGAACTCTTCTGGCCTTGAAACAACTATTTTCATTGAAGTCTTTTTCCTGGAATGTTAAGGGGGCAAGGAAGACAACATCTGAGATTAACTCACCAGATATCTCCTAAAAAAATGAGACAGGAATACCAATGTTAACTGCTCAATTTCTTATATCCCAGGGTGTTATCTTCTGAATATAACGTGGGGGTTAAAATATAAGAACCATTAAAGATGAGTGCTTCAGGGTTTACATAAAAGCAATATAGTAAAATATAATGTTTACATTTTAACATTACATGAGAAAAGCAATTCTAGAATACAATACTGATTATATCATTTGTCTGATTAAAATAATTCTGCCTCTCTGCTATACTTGGTGGTATAGCCTGGAGAAAGCCCTTCCACTTTCGCAGGTAGCACTGGTGGAGAACCAGTGGAGCCTCAGCATCACCAGAAAAACCAAGCAAACCAAAATAAAGTCACAAAGGATCTGAGGTTCTGTTGGAAGCACAGGCCAAAACTGTAAGTCGACAAATGAGCTAAACCTAAACTTAAACAGGGTGACATTCTGCCAAAATAAGAGACTTAAATTTAAGACCAAAAGCTTCTAACACAATAGACAAAATTACTAGGATATAATAACAGATCACCTACCCACCTACCCAAGAAATGGTACTGGAACAATTGGACATCCATAGGTAAAAAATGAAAAGGAAAACAAAAAGCCTTCAACTAAGTCTCACATATTATATAAAAATTACAAATCATGGACTTACATGTAAACCATAAAACTATAAAATGATAAAACTTCAGGAAAAAACAAAAATTTCAAGGTTTAGGGCATTGAGAACACTAAGAAAGGCGCAATCCATAAGAGCAAAAATTGATAAATTAGACCTCTTCATAATTAAAAACTTCTACTATGAGAAAACCCATGTGAAGACGATAAAAAGACAAGTTATAGACTGGGAGAAAATACTTGCAAACCACAAATCTGACAAAACACTAGTATCTGGAATATAGAGAGAATTATCAAAGCTCAAGTTAAAAAATAAAGCAAACGATCTAGTTAGAAAATGGGCAAAAGACACGAGATATTTCAATGAAGAGGATGTCCCCATGGTAAACAATCAAACAGATGTTCAGCATTCAATACCGTTAACTATCAGGTCAAATTGACACCTCACTGAGCTCTCAATATAGCCCTATAAGAATGACTAAAAACAGTTACAGCAATTGCTGGTAAAGTTGCAGAAAAATTGAATAACTCATACCTTGCCGTTGGGAATGTAAGATAGTACCATCATTCTGGAAAATAGTTTGGCAGTTTCTTAAAAAAAACTAAACATACAATTACAATATAATCTAGCAATTTCATTTCTGGGCATTGATCCTAGAGAAACAAAAATTTATGTTCATACAAAAAAACCTGTGCATGAATGTTCATATCAGCTTTATTTATAATGGCAAAAAGCTAGAGTAAGTCCAGGTGTTCTTTAATAGGTGAAAGATTAAACCATGGTCCATCTGTATAATACTCAGCATACAACTGATATACTCAGTTGATACAATTGATATACTCAATGACTTGGATGACTCTCTAAAGAAATAAGTGAAAAAATGCTAATATTTAAGGTAGAATTCCATTTATATAACATTCTTGAAATGACAATATTATAGACAGGGGGAGATGACTAGTGATTGCCAGAGGCTGAGGATAGGGAGGGGTTTTACAGATTGAATTGTATCTCCCCAAAATTCACATGTGGCGGTCCTAACCCCCAGTATCTCAGAATGGGACTTAATATGGAAATAGGGTCATTGCAGATAAAATTAGTTAAGATGAGGTCAACCTGGAGTAGGGTGAGCCCCTAATCCAATTTGAGTGGTGCTCTTTATAAAGGGGGAAATTTGGAGATACACACACAGGGAGAACACTCTGTAACAATGAAAGCAGAGATCTGTAAGTCAAGGAACACCCAAGATGGCCAGCAAACCATCAGAAGCTAGGAAATGAAACAGGATTCTCTTGTACCACTCAGAAGGAACCCAGCTTGCTGAACCATTGATCTCGGACCCCTAGCCTCCAGAACTGTGAGACAATAAATTTCTGTTTTAGCCATCCAGTTTGTGGTGCTTTATAATGGCAATCCTAGCAAACTGATACAGGGGCTGAAGGTGGTAGGAGGAAAGTGAATTTTGCCATAAGGGGTAGTAAGAGAGATCCTCATGGTGCAGGAACTGTTCTGAATCTTGGCTGCATCAGTGTCGACGTCCTGGATGGGATATTGTACTATAGTTTTGCAAACGTTGTGGTAAACTGGGTAAATGGTACAGGATCTCTGTTATTTCTTACAACTGCATCTGAATCTACAATTGACTTAAAAATTCTGAAATATATTTGACATGCTGGAAAAATATATATTTGCAAATGTACTCTTCTATTTAACATATAAAGTTTAGTTATCATTTTTGAAGAATATGTATGTTCCCAGAATGTTTGAGGTGAATATACTAGCCATGTAGCTGGAAGACCACAGCCTTGACTTCAACATGGGTCTAGGAAGCTGGCAGGCAGAGACTAGTTGAGAGAAGCCCTGTGAGGAGGAAGGGCAATAATAATCTGAAAGTAGAGGCTTGTGTTGGGGAGAGGAAATATTTAAAATTGGAGCAAAGGCTCAATTGGTATTGATTTTCTCCTTGTGGCTATTTCCCCAGAAGAGGCTTGGAGCCTTAGGGCATTGCCTGTCTGTGTCCACCCTTGCTCCATCCTGCTCCATCCTGTTCCTCCCTCCCACCATGTTTAAAGGTTGTCTGCATTTTCAGCCAAGCAGTCTCTAGAGTTCTCCACCAATATGGAGATGACCTGCTTGCTCATCTGCAAATAAAGAGCCAAATAAAGTTAGATGGGGAAGAGGGTTTTTGTATGTGGTTTGTGACACCAAGAAGGGGTATGGGGAGAGGATGCAAAACTGTACCCTTTTATCCTATTAAACAAGTTCCTTCTCTTTTATCTTTTGTGCCTCAAGCACAGGAAAAATGTCTGCTCTTGGTGTCTGCTGATCTGCTTGTTTTCTTTCTTTAGAAAACTTGACAAACTAAATAACATAATGTAGCAAAGCAGCTGCCATGGAATTCGGCATAGTGTAGGTCCACCTTCAAGAGTGTGGTTAGTGGAAAGAGCATTAGCTTTGCAGGCTGAGGGTCCTGTGTTCAAACCCCTCACCCCCAGCTTAGATGCTGATCAGCTTCATGACCTAGGTGACCTAATTACTGACTCAAAGCCTCAGCTTCCTCAACTGTAAGATGGAAATCAGAGGGTTTTTTGGGAGAGGATTTAATGTGATAATAAATCACCAAGATAAGTGCTTAAAGTTTAGTAAGTACTCAATAAATGTTTATTTCCTTCCTTTCCTCTTTCCTGGAGAGCTGAATTTGGAACTAAATAGCATTCTTCTCTCAAGCACCACTTGGAAGGGATCATGGATGAGATAATAAGTCTATTAGTTGTCTATTGCTGCATAAGAAATTACCCCCAAATTTAGTGGTTTAAAACAATAAACATTTATTATTTCACAGTTTCTGTGGATCGCAAATCTACATGTTCCTGTCTCAGGATCTTAAGGCTTTAATCACTGTGCCATCCAGGGCTGCAATCTTATATGAAGGCTTGACTGGGGAAGGAACTGCTTCCAAATGTACTCTTGGATTTGGCAGCATTCTGTTTCTTGTGGATTGCTGGACCTGGGTTCTTTGCTGGCAGTTGGCCTGAGATCTCCCCGAGTTGCCATGTGGGTCTCTCCTAAGGACAGCTCACAACATGGCAACTGGAGTATAGCAGAGGAAACAATAGAGAGCAAGAGGGAATAAGCAAGACACAAGCCAGAGTCTTTTTTTGTAACCCAAACTCATCCCTTTTGTTGTATTCTATTCATTAGAAGCAAATTGTTAGGTCCAGCTCACAAGGGGAAGGAATTACACAAGGATATGAATACTTGGAGGTGGGGATCACTGAGAGTCACATTAAAGGCTGCCTACTACCTTTTGCCCTCTGGTCCCTAAGAAGTCACATCTCTCTCACATGCAAAGTATATTCAATCATTCCCAAGAACCCCAAATGCCCCCATTTATAAAGTATCGGCTCTGTGTTCCAAATATCATGATGCATATCAGGTTCAGGGGAGGATGAGACTCCTTGAATATAGTTAAGCAGAGTTTCTTGAGTACAGTTTCTGTCAATATGAGGATCTATGAAATTAAAGAGACAGTTACCTGCTGGGCCCCACTCAACATAAAGTGGTGGGGCAGGCATAATCTAATTGCTATAGACATTCCTGTTCAAAAGAGAAAAATGTGAGCCTACGGAGTGGTAGCTGGTCTATAGAAATTTTGGAATTTCCATGGGAAGTGTCCCAAACTTCATAATTATGCTTTTTTTTTTGTAACCACACTTCAAAATTCCCATTTAGACAGCATCCTCATCTTAGCTCAAAGGTGACTGTAGTGTAGTCAGGTCAGATGAGGATTTAAATTATGATCTCAGCAGTCAGCATTTCTGAACTCAGTTTTCCTATCTGTAAAGTGGGAATCATATTTTCCTCTCTCAGGTTGCTAAGAGGATGAACAGGAAAAGAGATGTTACATGTAGAGCTCTAGACAGCTGAACACAGAGTAAGCACACAATAAATGTTCCCTTCTGCCTTCAGTTAATTAGTGAATGAGTAAAATCATCTGACAAACTAATTCATAAGAAGGTTATTGGAAAGTTAACAACTGATTTTTATAGGCTTAATATAGCTCCATTTAATGGCTTATGGATTCCTGCATGCTCAGGCTCCACTAGAGGCATCTATTAAGGCAGAAAAATGGGCAGTTAGGTGCCAAGCAGCTTCAGAGCTAGATGCTGGACCTCCCTGGTCCAGGCTGGGTAGGGATGCTCTATCAAGATGCCATGGTTCTTGTGCAGGTCTGAAATTGTGTGTGGGAGAGAGATGTCTTCACATGGGAGGCTTCCAAGTTAAGTGGCGGTGGCCACTGAGAATGAAAGTAAATTCTTTCTCCTGGTTCTGAGGCAGTCATCTTGAGAGGCAGTGTAGAATAGAGGTTACAGAGCACAGCTTCTTGTGTCAGACTTCCTGGGGCTGAATTGTGGCCCTATCACCTACTAGCTCTATGACCTTGGGCAAGTCACTTTATTTTTTGTTGTTGTTGCCTCATTCCCAGTAGTAATGTGTCTACCTCATAGGGTTATGGTGAAGATTAAGTGAGTTCATTTAAATGAAGCAATTAGAACCATGCCTAGCACAGAGTAAGCGTTATATAAATGTTGACTATTATTACTATTTCAAGCTTGGGAAAGCTGCTCAAACAGATTTGGCCATGGTCAGCCATCTTGCCCCAGAGTACTCATACTGAATACAACAGCAGGAGGCACCTGGGAATAAGCAGCAGCTTATTATAATAGACTTAATGGTAATACCTCCAATTTATACAACATAAATAGTACTGAGCCCTATACACTTGGAGCTTTGTAATGTAAGGTTTTAATTAGGAGGAAAAGGGAAAAAAAGGAAACAGTTGAGAAGTATTTGAAACAAAGAGAAAATAAACCAGGGACTTGGTTGTGGAAGAACCAACAAGACAATCTGGGACAAGCGACAACCCAGAAATTAGCCATAGCAAGCATGTACCTCCATCCCTGGGCTGGAAGGACAACAGGAGGGTGAAGGGTAACTGGAGGCCATGGGATGGGGTTACTCAGTAGGAGCTAGAACCATGGTGGAAAAATCTGGTGGGAATAAGCCATAACAGAAGTCACTGCACAGATGCCACCAAGTCAGAGAGAGAGACGGAGAATGCCACGGCTTCTTCCTTCTTCCCACCTTCCAGTCTCCCTTGGGGTTTCCTGTTGGCCAAGTCAGCCAAGAACCATAGCATATAGGCAACAGCCCCCTACCGTAGGAAGCAGACCATTGGAAGGATGAAAAATCAATTTGAGAACAAGAAGACCCAGGACCGGCTCAATGCATCATTATCATAAACATGAGGAAGGCACTTTTATTCCCCAGTTTATAGATGGAGATATTCAGGCTGAGGGAGATTCAGTTAATAATTCAAGTATTCATAGCTGGTGAAATGATAGAGGCAGGAGTAGAATTCAAACTGGCCTGACTTTGAGGTCCATGTCTGTCCACTGTACAGAAGACTTCCTGACTCAGTCTTACCTGCATGTGCTCTACCCCTCAGACTTACAGACACCACAGTCTAGGTCCCTGTAGAGAACCTCTTCATTGCATTTGACTGTTCTCGGGGACTGCTGGGCTATTCTTGCTTGACTCAAAGGGGTGTTACTTTTTTTTTTCCTTGAGGCAGGGCATTACTCTTTTGCCCAGGCTGGAGTGCAGTGGCACAATCATGGCTCACTGCAGTCTTGACCTCCCAGACTCAAGCATTCCTCCCACCTCAGCCTCCTGAGTAGCTGGAACTTGGGACTATAAGTGCACACCACTAGGCCTGGCTTTTTTTTTTTTTTTTCCTCATAGAAACAGGGTTTTGCCATGTTGCTTATGTTGGTCTTGAACTCCTGGGCTCAGGCGATCCACCTGCCTCAGCCTCCCGAAGTGCTAGGATTATAGGCCTGAGCCACCATGCCCGGCCAAAAGGGTGTTACTTTAATGACAACTCTTCAGGTGTTTGAGTAGGTTAGGGATGGAGGTCTTTGAAGTCCATAGACCTAAGCTTTCCTAGTTGCACCATGGCCCAAAGCCTCTGTCATGCTGGGACCCAAACTTGATGTTTCAGAATCACATTGTGGGAGCTTTTAAAACTTAAATCTCTTCATTGCTGAAGACTATGAATCAGACAAGCTAAGAGGAGCCGGGAATTTAAAGTGCTGTACATGTTTTTAAAACTTTCTAGATTTCTCCAAAGCCAAGCCCTAACTGGTATCCCTTGGTGTTACCATCTGTTCTGATGGCCTGCGTGGATGGTCAGAAGTTGCTTTGTTCAAATTAAGTCATTAAAGGTCATATTAGCATCCCGGCTGTCCGAGCATCTGGAGTGAATATAGGGGGAGGTCAGAAAAATTTTCTGGCCCCAGAACCCTACAAATAGCCTCACTGGCATAGGCTGGAATGATTTGTACGCATTACTAAACTCTGTTTGATATGCAAACACGCTAGTCAGTATTTGGCTGTCTTTGGAAGAAGGAACTCTCTGTCCTGTTTACATTTTGCTGCTTCTATTTGATATGCTAGCATTTTAAATTCACTTTTAAGAGTCTGTAGAGGATCTCTACCAAGAGGGGCTGCCTGACACAATAGCTATCTCACGTCTGCCATTCCCAGATACTCAAACTTCTTAGGCTAACCTGGAGCCATCTCAGGGCTGAGAATTTAGAGACACAGCTCAGAGGGTAATTTAATACGCGATTGTCTCTCAATAGGAGTCTTACCTAGAGGTGTTTTTTTGGTTGTTGTTTTTGTTTTTGTTTTTGTTTTTTTTTTAAAAAAAACAAGATAAAGAAATCAGTGCCAGAATAAAATTCTTAAGTTGCTAAGGGCCTTAATTCTGGATGCACTTTAAAATAAAGGCAGTGAGCTATAAAATATTTATGTAAATGTTTCTCCAGTGGGAATTCTGAATTCTGATTAAATCGGTCTGTGGGATGAGTTTGGGCATTTATATGGCATTTATATATAGTTAAGCTTCCCAAGTGATTCTAATAAATTAATGAATTGGGAAGAACCAAGTGTGATGCCTTCCTACCTCGAAACCAGGTAAGCCTAGCTTCAGACGCTGAGGTCTAGGATTTAAAAGCTGTGTGATCTTATTCAATTTCTTTGAGCTGGTGGCATGACAAGAGGCTTGAGTGAGGTAGAAGGAGCTGGGGGAGGAGCCCACCCTAGACGTTGGCAATATGTGGGCACATGGTCTGGAAAATTTCAAGGAATAACAGCAAATCAAAGTAAATCTGCTTTTTGTTTTCACTAAACACTAGCAATTTTAGATAACATTAGAAATAAAGTACTCTTCCCCAAAGGGATGACTATTCCCACTCTCATCTCCCCTCTACAGTCTGGTATGCCATTGAACTTGTTTCCTCATCTGTAAAGCTGGGTAAAATAAAGATAAAAGTACCTACTTTGTAGGGTCGTCTTTGTAGTTTAGAAAAAGTTTGTACAAAATGTTTCTTGATCACTGTCCTAGATAGACTCTCCTGGCAGACTGCCTGGCTTGAATCCCAACTCCATTATTGCAACTTTGAATTAGTTACTTAGTTCCTCTGCCTCAATTTTCCTCACCTGTAAATTGGGATAAGCAATCACCTACTTCATAGCACTGACTTGTTAATAAGGTAATAAATACAAAGTGTTTTGGATCATGCTTGACACATAGTAAACCCTCAATATATATTAGCTATTATTACTGGCATATACTTAGATGTTTATTTACTTGTAATTATTTTATGGTAAATCAATATGCTAAGCACCGATACCTCTAGTAAGTGCCATTTATTTCCTTACTGATCCGAATAGAAAGTTCCCTATCCTATAATGATGTCAAAAGAGTGAACTCCCTCAGCATCCCTTGGTACCAGGTACCTTGTCTACTCTAAAAATCTTACACTTTCATCCCTTTCCTCACATATCTATTCTGAAAATGGACAAGACCTCATAACTGACATTTTAGGACTTCATTTTGACATTTCGTAATTGACATTGTCAGTCACCTGCCTCAAATACAATAAGATCTTATTTATAATGCAGAATCTTAGGAAAGAAAGTTAAAAAAGCATGCCACATAGGTATGCAATTCTGGTTAAAAATAAAATTTTCAAGATCAACAAAATTGACAGACCACTAGCCAGACTAATAAAGAAGAAAAGAGAGAAGAATCAAATCTATGCAATTAAAAATGATAAAGGGGATATCACCACCGACCCCACAGAAATACAAACTACCATCAGAGAATACTATAAACACCTCTACGCAAATAAACTGGAAAATCTAGAAGAAATGGATAATTTCCTGGACACTTACACTCTTCCAAGACTAAACCAGGAAGAAGTTGAATCCCTGAATAGACCAATAGCAGGCTCTGAAATTGAGGCAATAATTAATAGCCTACCAACCAAAAAAAGTCCAGGACCAGATGGATTCACAGCTGAATTCTACCAGAGGTATAAGGAGGAGTTGGTACCATTCCTTCTGAAACTATTCCAATCAATAGAAAAAGAGGGAATCCTCCCTAACTCATTTTATGAGGCCAACATCATTCTGATACCAAAGCCTGGCAGAGACACAACAAAAAAAGAGAATTTTAGACCAATATCCCTGATGAACATCGATGCAAAAATCCTCAATAAAATACTGGCAAACCGGGTTCAGCAACACATCAAAAAGCTTATCCACCATGATCAAGTGGGCTTCATCCCTGGGATGCAAGGCTGGTTCAACATTCGCAAATCAATAAACATAATCCAGCATATAAACAGAACCAAAGACAAGAACCACATGATTATCTCAATAGATGCAGAAAAGGCTTTTGACAAAATTCAACAGCCCTTCATGCTAAAAACGCTCAATAAATTCGGTATTGATGGAACGTACCTCAAAATAATAAGAGCTATTTATGACAAACCCACAGCCAATATCATACTGAATGGGCAAAAACTGGAAAAATTCCCTTTGAAAACTGGCACAAGACAGGGATGCCCTCTCTCACCACTCCTATTCAACATGGTGTTGGAAGTTCTGGCTAGGGCAATTAGGCAAGAGAAAGAAATCAAGGGTATTCAGTTAGGAAAAGAAGAAGTCAAATTGTCCCTGTTTGCAGATGACATGATTGTATATTTAGAAAACCCCATTGTCTCAGCCCAAAATCTCCTTAAGCTGATAAGCAATTTCAGCAAAGTCTCAGGATACAAAATTAATGTGCAAAAATCACAAGCATTCTTATACACCAGTAACAGACAAACAGAGAGCCAAATCAGGAATGAACTTCCATTCACAATTGCTTCAAAGAGAATCAAATACCTAGGAATCCAACTTACAAGGGATGTAAAGGACCTCTTCAAGGAGAACTACAAACCACTGCTCAGTGAAATCAAAGAGGACACAAACAAATGGAAGAACATACCATGCTCATGGATAGGAAGAATCAATATCGTGAAAATGGCCATACTGCCCAAGGTTATTTATAGATTCAATGCCATCCCCATCAAGCTACCAACGAGTTTCTTCACAGAATTGGAAAAAACTGCTTTAAAGTTCATATGGAACCAAAAAAGAGCCCGCATCTCCAAGACAATCCTAAGTCAAAAGAACAAAGCTGGAGGCATCACGCTACCTGACTTCAAACTATACTACAAAGCTACAGTAACCAAAACAGCATGGTACTGGTACCAAAACAGAGATATAGACCAATGGAACAGAACAGAGTCCTCAGAAATAATACCACACATCTACAGCCATCTGATCTTTGACAAACCTGAGAGAAACAAGAAATGGGGAAAGGATTCCCTATTTAATAAATGGTGCTGGGAAAATTGGCTAGCCGTAAGTAGAAAGCTGAAACTGGATCCTTTCCTTACTCCTTATACGAAAATTAATTCAAGATGGATTAGAGACTTAAATGTAGACCTAATACCATAAAAATCCTAGAGGAAAACCTAGGTAGTACCATTCAGGACATAGGCATGGGCAAAGACTTCATGTCTAAAACACCAAAAGCAACGGCAGCAAAAGCCAAAATTGACAAATGGGATCTCATTAAACTAAAGAGCTTCTGCACAGCAAAAGAAACTACCATCAGAGTGAACAGGCAACCTACAGAATGGGAGAAAATTTTTGCAATCTACTCATCTGACAAAGGGCTAATATCCAGAACCTACAAAGAACTCAAACAAATTTACAAGAAAAAAACAAACGACCCCATCAAAAAGTGGGCAAAAGATATGAACAGAGATTTCTCAAAAGAAGACATTCATACAGCCAACAGACACATGAAAAAATGCTCATCATCACTGGCCATCAGAGAAATGCAAATCAAAACCACAATGAGATACCATCTCACACCAGTTAGAATGGCGATCATTAAAAAGTCAGGAAACAACAGGTGCTGGAGAGGATGTGGAGAAATAGGAACACTTTTACACTGTTGGTGGGATTGTAAACTAGTTCAACCATTATGGAAAACAGTATGGCGATTCCTCAAGGATCTAGAACTAGATGTACCATATGACCCAGCCATCCCATTACTGGGTATATACCCAAAGGATTATAAATTATGCTGCTATAAAGACACATGCACACGTATGTTTATTGCGGCACTATTCACAATAGCAAAGACTCGGAATCAACCCAAATGTCCATCAGTGACAGATTGGATTAAGAAAATGTGGCACATGTACACCATGGAATACTATGCAGCCATCAAAAAGGATGAGTTTGTGTCCTTTGTAGGGACATGGATGCAGCTGGAAACCATCATTCTTAGCAAACTATCACAAGAACAGAAAACCAAACACCGCCTGTTCTCACTCATAGGTGGGAACTGAACAATGAGATCACTCGGACTCAGGAAGGGGAACATCACACACCGGGGCCTATCATGGGGAGGGGGGAGGGGGGAGGGGGGAGGGATTCCATTGGGAGTTATACCTGATGTAAATGACGAGTTGATGGGTGCAGCACACCAACAAGGCACAAGTATACATATGTAACAAACCTGCACGTTATGCACATGTACCCTACAACTTAAAGTATAATAATAATAATTAAAAAAAAAAAAAAATTTTCACTTACAAATGATGACATCACTTAATCTTATTACTCTAAGAACATTAACTGTAGTATTTAACACTGTTTAGCACTCAAAGTACACCATGTACGATGCTAAGAACTTGACAAGCATTGTCTTATTTAATTCTCATTACAACTCTGTCAGAGTGGTTCTATTACTGGCCGTGTTCTACAGGTGAAGAAATGAAAGCCAAAGAAGGTAAGCACTGGTCTGATAAGTACATCTAATAAGGGTTAGCTTCAAACCCAGGCCTCTGTCTCTGAAATCCATGTTCTTAATAACTGCCACCATCAGCGTGTGTACACACGTCATTTTCTCATAGCACATGTTGCCTGTAGAGTTATAAGTTGTTGAGTTTACATTCTGAGCAGCCCTGTCTGCAGATCTAGAGATACAAAGTCATTCTGAGAGGAAATTCTCCATCCACAGAATTAGTTCTATATTTGGAGTTTATTTTACACAGATTTTAGAGCCAGCACATACCCCTCATAAGGGTAGAGTATCGGAGTGTAGCCTTGCCATCTTCATTTGGGCGGTTTTCTGGTTTTCATTCCACTTGGAGAAGTTCATCCCTGCCATTACATAATTACAGCACCTGTACATCAATGGGCACCTGGGATGTCTTATACTTGCTTTTCCTAGCTAGATCTGGTCCTTTGTAGTGCAGCCCAACCCACTCTGGAAGAATTCTCTCTGGTTGATGTTTCTGTTGGAATTCACTCTTGGCTGGAAAGGTGCTCTTGTAATTTTCCATATCCATCCACAGGCCTTTGTCTCCTGCCATATATTCCCAGCCCCTTTCCTCAGGATCCATTTCCATGCACTCATTTTCTAACTCATTATCGCAATGGCCATTACAATTACAACTGGCTTCTTAATTCATAGCTGCTCTGATCATCATGACAATTATGGTTAATTCACAGCAGCTCTTATTGTTGTCATTATTATTCATTTATTCAGTTTCATTTTTAATATAATTATAGCTTGAGCCAGGGCATCCCAGGTCTCCACAGGGTGAGAGTATACCATGCAGTGTGGTGCAATCAAAGTAGCATAGGCCTCTGTATTGCAAAAACAATATTATAATAATAAAAGAAGTTGAAAAGAAAAAAATTACTCCTAATTTAACCACTCTTGCAAAACTGTTTTAATTTTCCCCAAGCTTCTTTCTAAATTAACTCAATGCTTTTACATTGTAGTACAGTGTAACTATGTTTTTTTCTTTCAGTTGACACTATACCAAATACAGTTTTCCAAATTATTTTACTGTCCCCATAAATTTTATGTTCAATTAGAATCTCTCTAGCTGTATGACCTTCAGCCTGTTAACACAGACTTTGTGAGGTATACTGAAAACATAATTTATAATGCTTTCCTGTCTCATGAGGTGAAGAGTCGTTGAGAAAGTAAATATGCAGATATTTAGCTGAGGACTCAGAGAAGAGAGTTTCTATACGTGTTAGCTTCTATTTCATCTCTCCTCAAATTTTGACTCCAGTGGTCGATTTTCGATCAATATCTCCACCTTTGGGGCTGAAAGCTTAGTAATTGAAATTCCTCTTAAAATACAGATATTTTTTGGAGTTTACTAATAAGCATTGTAAATTAACACTTGAATTTTGTGAGCCATTCCCCACTGGGAAGACATACATGGGAAGACATACTTGGCCATTTTGCTGGGCCAGTTCAGATAATGACTACCTTAAAGATAGCTGTCTTTCTTCAAACTTCTTGTTCTAGGCCAAAAGACTTGACAACCGCATATCTTAAAAATGTCAATCTTTCAATTTCATTGATTACAAAAAACAATGTTAAACTTGAAAAGGCATTTAAAAATTTGTATATATCCTCTGTGACTTCACCACACTCATATAACTGGCTGCTTATTAGATAATAATAATGATCTATATTAAATTTGGTATTCTGCCTTTGCCTACTGCTGAGTGCCACAACTTTCATTAGTAATTCCTGCAATATTATCCATCAAGTTAATGTCCTCTAATTTACTAGTTCATCCTCCTATGTTTGGACATGTAGATGGTTTTCAGTGGTTTTTGTATTATACATAATACTGCAGTAAGCAGCTTTACCTATGAATCATTTGTCTCATTTTTCTTTATTTAAAATACTTCTCCAGGACAAATTATCAGGAGCAGGATTATGGATACATAGGGAAGAAGCTACTTAATAGTTCTCAAAGGGTCCTAGATGCAGCTTTCCACAAGATCTGTAAATTTAACACTCATTTAATATAGCAAATGTTTTACTCATATTCAGGGTAGCAAATTAATACCAATTCCAACCATAGAAAAGTAGATTAAGGGACATTTTATAAAATGAAAAAATATACCATTTTTTGAGCAAGTAAGCAATCATTCAGTTCCCCCTCCCCTCCCCTCCTCTCCCCTCTCCTCTCCTCCCCTCTCCTTGCCTCTTCTCGCCTCTCCTCCCCTCCCTTTCCCATTCCATTAGTCTCAGCTATGCCCTCAGTGTGTGTTAGGTACCCTAAGTGAAAAAGTAAGAGAATGAAATAGAGGAAACAGGAATAACTAGACCAATATAATGCATTATGGCTTAAGGACAAATAATCCTAACATGGAGTTTAACAAAAACCCTATAAAGGCTAAAAGACAAATATTATCCCATTTTATAGATGATAGAACTGAGACTCAAGATGGCACAGTGACTCGGCAGTGGTCCCCTGGTTGGTCAGCTGCCTAGCTGAAATGCTGACTCCCATCTCTTGGTCTTCTGATCTCAAGATCAGTGTTCTTTAAATGCACAAATTCTGTTGCCCTTAAGGAGTTTATGAAGTAGTCATAGAACAAATCAGGAAATTTTACAGTTAAGTGCTGGTTTCTATGATAACGATGATAATACAACAAAACCACCTAACATTCATTCATTGTTTACTATGTATCAGGAATGTATGCTATCTTGTTTAATTCTCACTGTAATCCTATAAAGCAGGTGTTGTTATCTTCATAAATCAGGAAACAGGATCCCAGAGAAGTTAAATAACTTGCTCAAGAACAAAGTGCTAAGAAGTAACAGAACCAGAATTTGAAACCAGGAAGCCTAATAGTGAAGCTCCTGCTTCCCATACTAATGTGTAAGGGAAGTGGGAGCCACGGACTTGCTATGGGACCTTAGACACTTTTTTTTTTTTGAGATGGAGTCTAAATGTGTCACCCAGGCTGGAGTACAGTTATGTGATCTCAGCTCACTATAACTTCCACCTCCCAGGTTCAAGCGATTCTCATGCCTCAGCCTCCCGAGTAGCTGGGACTACAGACGTGCACCACCATGCCTGGCTAAGTTTTGTATTTTTTAATAGAGATGGGGTTTTACCATGTTGGCCAGGTTGGGCTTGAACTCCTGACCTCAAGTGATCCACCCACCTTGACCTCCCAAAGTGTTGGGATTACAGGTGTGAGCCACCGCAGTCAGCCCCTTAGACATATTTCTTAACTTTGATCTCCACTAAGTTCCTTCCTGGCCCTGAAAATGGACCTTCCTCCACCTTGTTCTGTGAAAAAGCAGCTTTAGGAGCCTGCTTGCAGCATCAAGGGCAGTTTGCATTGGGCATGCAGAGGAGCAGACCAGCACTTCACCAGCACTTCTGAACTAAGATGTCAACTGAGTGGCCTGTGGCAAAAAAAGAGGTTTTGAATTCCCTTTGTTCTCCCCTTTTATGTTGTCCAAAGAAAAACCAAAGCCAAAAATGCCCTTTGAAGCTATTTTCTATATGAAAAAGTAAATAGAACCCTTCCTAATGCAAGATTCCAGACTTGGAGCGGGATTTCAGTAAAGCTGCCCTGATGGCCAATGCTCTGGGACCACTGCCTGGTGAGGAGATGGACCCAGAGTGGCAGCCAGAGCCGACTCCTTATGTTCCTTCATCCCATTCACTAAATTCTGTTCCTGACCATTTCAATTGTTTTAAGCCATATGAATGAGAAGCTTTGAGCATCCTTTGAATAACACAAAGTCAGTTAGTATGGTAAATACTAATAAGCTTGATTCTTGCCTTGTGTTCAGAATGCCAATGGCTGTGCTTTGAGTTGATAGAGAGGGTGTGAAGAGGAGGAAGGGAACTTATCTGGGAGAGTGATTTCTGCAATACCCTCTTGGGTTCTGTAGAAATTTTCTTGCCCATCCATCCCCCCATCCACATGAGCGTGTGCGTGCGCGCTAACACACACACACAGCACAAATCCACATAGCACACACCTGTGTGCACAGACTCCCTTGATGACAAGAGTGGTTTTGGCTATTGTTGTGGCCACTGGTTACCTTAAAATAATGAGAATAACAAAGTATTCCTGTTTCCAGGGTAGTATTCTCTTTGGGAATATACACCGTATGTCCTTTATTCCTTTCCCCCTAACAAGAAAGGGAAATGGCCCCAGTTCCCACAGGCTTTTACTTGGAGCTCTGAATTTCTGATTATGTGGTGAAATGCTTTATAGCCTGGTGAAGGAGTGAAACAAAGATTATAGCCTGGTGGACTCACTTGAGCAGCATTTTGTTTGGCCTGCACAGATGTCCATGAAATACTAAACCTCAGGAGATTTGACATCAAAATCTGATGTGTTAGCTTTTCTTGGGAATCTAGGTGATCTAGCAACATGTAATGACCTTCCTATTTGACAGCACATGGTTGGCACTAAGCAGAAGCAGTCACTTCCTTCACCACAGTCTCCATGTGCCCCTCTTAATGCATCTATGTCCCTGATGGCTTTCTTTGACATTCGGTTTTGCATTGCATGATTTAACAGTCTGAGAGTAAAGGTGGAGCCTGGAGACCCTCTGTCTCAGTGATCATAGCCAAACTGGCTTATTAGCATCACATTGGTAGCTTCCTGTCATTCCTGCCCCATGGATGACCACCTGATGGCCAAGGAAGGGATGGGGTTGCTGGTTAAGTGAAGGCCACCTGCCACTCACTCTGTAGGGCATGCACTATGTGCTGACCATTCCATTCATCTTTGACTGCCTAGCACTGAGCTAAGGGGTGTGTGTACAGGAATCGTGGTCAACCTTCCAGGAGCTTACTCCTTTCCTGACAGCCCACAATTTGGTTACTGAGGTGGTTTGCCTTGTAGTCACCATCATTGTATTCGTTGTTAAGGTTAAGGTAAACTGTTTTGGCCAGTGTACTGTATTCAACTCACAGCTCCCCACTTGTATGAGAATACAGCTTTATCCAAACATCCAGGAACAGAGACATCTCATCCGTTTTGCACATGTATATATACACACAAACATTTTGCCTCACTCTTGCCTTCCCTAGCCTCAACCTTTTTGTCCCAGGACAGGGGTTTGAATATTAGTGACAGACTTTGACCTTTTGGTTTATTGAGAGATTAACATCAAAAGACTTCGATCCAGTCCTATTGGACTGACCAGTAGGTCTGAGGTTGGTTAAATGCAAATGATTGATTAGCTGTTGATGTCACTCATGCTTACATTTTCCTCACTAATTAATCCTTGAACATTTCATACTAGATATTATTCACTGGTTGACCAGGATGTGTTTAGAGAATATTCTCTAAGTGAGTCAAGGTGCAAACCTAAAATATAGCAAATAACTTCCTTTGGAGGACCACTGCTAAGATATCTCCTTTTCTACAAACTTGCTATATTTCTTCAAGAGGAAGAAACTCTGGCACCAGAGGTGAATCTCCCAGACTTCTGGGAATGCATCATGTCTGAATGGGCTCTGGCTCATTTCTCACATTGGGTTATACCACTGGAGACATCTCCTTTAGCTTCCTTAAACCACAGACAGAAGAAATTCAGAATGCCAGGAATGAGTAATTCTTTAAAAGTGATTTGAGGAGGCAAATGGAGTCTATTGTTTATGGAGAAATTGTGGAAACAGCATTATTATCAGGACTAGTACCTTCTTTTCAATTCAGTCTTATTGATGAAAACTTGGCAAGGGGGCTCTCTTAATTTGCATGACATTCACATCACATGTCAGATAAACTGGCAGTGTCTTCTAATTCTTATTCTTTAAAACCTTGAGATGCCAGAGAGTGTAATGGATTTGTTTTAAATTGGCTTAATTTTCAGCACAAGTCATCAGATATCTGAAAAGTTGGCTAGGAATATCACTTAAAAATTCATATCCTACAAATGCCTTAAAACGTGAAATGTTTTGCATTACAGCTGAATTTTAAGTCATATTGCACACCTGGATTGAATAGACACACCTGGATTGAGAGAGTGTATCTACCGTTCATTAAATTTCACTATTTCAGATTACAGATTGGTAGATGTCTGTGTAAGTCATGGGAGTGATGGGAGCAGTGAAGATTAGACCTCTTTGTGAGTTTGCTGTGTGCGTTGTACCCTTACGGATGTGGAAATTAAAATGGTATTAGGTATTAATACTTTTATGTGAATTTCACACAGACTCAATAAGCATCATCTATTAAGAATAAAACTTGTTTTTCTCCTCTATAATCTCTTCTTGTTGGTGTTACTCACCTTGATGAGCGGCACTATTTTCTATCCACACTCAAACTATAAAGCCGAGTGTCTTCACTAACCCCTCCCCACACTTTCCATACTCAGTCTGGCACCATGTCCTAAAAGTTCTTCCTGAAAGTTGCCTGTAATTTGACTCCTCCTCCTCATTCCTTTTGTGGGGTCCCTGATTTTGGTTGTCATCTCCTAACAGCTTCTTAAGTGACAAACCTCCATGTTCCTCTCCATCACTGTCACTGTACCCTGACCTTGCCACAAGAATAATATTCTGAAACCATCGTCTCCTTATATCACCACACTGCTCAAACAGCAAGAACAGTTTTAGTGGATTTCTGTTATTGTTACATAAAAGTCTCAAAGTATAAAAGGGACTCAACCTTTCATGATCTTGCTCCAGTTTACCTTTATGGCCTATTTTTCCATCCTTCCTCACTCTTGTTATGGAATTGAGCCACAGGAAACTCCATGCTCTTCCAAGTATCTGGGACTTTCCAATTATCTCTGCCTTTTTTTTTCTTTTTGACAGGATCTTACTCTTTCGCCTATGCTGGAGTACACTGCAGCCTCTACCCCCAGGCTTAAGTGATCCTCTCACCTCAGCCTCTTGAGTAGCTGGGACTACAGGTGCCCACCACCAGACCTGGCTATTTTAAAAATTTTTTGTACAGATGGCGTCTCACTATGTTACCCAAGCTGGTCTCAAACTCTTGGGCTCAAGTGATCCTCCTGCCTTAGCCTCCCAAAGTGCTGGTATTACAGGCATGGGCCACTGTGCCCAGTAGATAGAGGAAGCTTAAAAATAGGGCACAGTCACCTGGAACCATGGACGGGTATTTTCATCTATTTCCCTGAGCTGGGATATGCAGTAAATTCCTTCTGTGTCTTACTTGCTACTATTCTATACTCATTCTAATGCCCTGTTTCCCCAATCTACACATTAGGCCACCCAGTGATGCCTGTGTTCTTTTGAAGTAACCATAAAGAAGAGACCCTTTAAAATTCTGAGCAGTATTTGTGGCATCAATAACTGTTTAGCCTAGTAGTTTCAAACTTGAGTGTGCATTGGAATCCCTTGGAGAATTTGTTAAAACACAAATTGCTGGTCACCAGCACCAGAATTTCTAATTCAGGAGGCCTGAGATGTGTTCTGAGAATCTGCATTTCTAACAAGGTCCCAAGTGCTACTGAAGCTGCTAAGCCAGGGCCTGTGCTTTGCAAATCACCGCTTCAGCTGATATATGTCAAGAACAGAAGGTGGGAAATGAATTCGGAGAAGACAAACATGCTGGAGTTAAATGGACATTTTTGGGCTGTTTGTCCTGTTTTTGGCTTGTGGAATAAAATGGATTGTTCCACAGAGAGAAGGGAGGTTGGTGCAAGGGAGGTTGGTGCCGATGGATCTCTGGAAAAGGACTTGTCACTGTAAACAGGGGTGTGACCAGTGTACATTTCCGTCACACTGAACTACTTTGAGTCTGACTTTAGGTGTCACTTTTCCTGTTCTGATGCCAGGAGGAATCTTGAGGCCAAAAAATGTCCTTTAAGAGCCAGTGAGTCTTGCAGTCCTTGGTCCTTCTTTCCATTACTTGGGTTTCCCCAGGAATCCTGTGGTTCTTAGTGGGGAGTGAGGAAGCATCCTGATAATAGTGATTAGTTTTCCTCTGCCTGGTCTCTGTTTTCCCCAGCGAACTCCTAGATATCTTAAAGACAGCTCCAATATGGCTTTTGCAAATATTTCTCACTCCTTCTAGAATATTTATTCCTGTGTGTCCAAAAAGCCTGCACTTTTTACAGCACTAATCAAATAATACTATAATGATTTTGTCTAATGATTTGTCACCTCTATATTGGATTAATGACTCCTTGAGGACAGTATACACACACATATGTATATATATCCACATGTATTTCATCTTTTTCTCCCCCAAGATAATGAATATTTGATGAATGAGCCCCACTTTCATGCACATTGCTGTTCCTCCACTTTAGATGTGTAAATCTTGTTTTGCTGCACAAATTTCAGGCTCCTACAGGTGATCACCTTGTATTCTGCTTTCTCTGAGTTCTTTTCTAGTCATTGCTCAGCCCCAAATTGAATATCTAGGCAGAATTTTTTTTTAAAGTAGTGATACATTGATTTTCATCTGCTTCTGGGAAATGAGAGAGCATTAGCAAGGAGGGTTTCTACTTTCTGTCTACCCCTTTAAGAGGCCAAAAAGAAAAAACGCTGCCAGATGCTTGGAAATCGAGCTGTATATTTGGGAGATGGATGAAAGTGCCTGTACTTGACTGTAAAAGCCTTCCCTGAGTGAGATGACTATGGCTTTTGAAAGATCAAAGAGTCATTCTTTCCCCTTTCTCCTGGAATCATCATGGCCATTAATAATTGCACATGCTGACTTTTTCTTGGGTGAAATGGAGGACTTCTTACCTTATCCTCATCTCAACTGTGAACCTCTCCATTTGGTCTCAGATTGGTTTAATTACAGGTCTTCTGTGAGAGCCAAAGAGGATGGGAGAGGGATTAGCTAGGATGTAAATACCTTTGTGAAAGTAGCACTGAGGGTTTATTACCCTCTACATCAACAGATGGCAAGCTTTTTTTTCTGCTAAAAGCCAGGTAGTAAATACTTAGGCTTTGTGGGCCATATGGCCTCTGTCACAACTACTCAACTCTGCCATAGTGTGAAAGTAGCCATAGATAATATAAAGATAAATAAGCATGCTTATTTCCAATAAAACTTCAGTTCCAATAAAACTTTACAGAAGTTAAGGACTGAAGAGTGTGGACATGCAGCGCAGGACTGGCAGGCAGCTCTGCCCATGCCCCAGCACGGGATCCACTAGGCGAAGCCAGCTGGGCTCCTGAGTCAGGTGGGGACTTGGAGAACTTTTGTGTCTAGCTAAAGGATTGTAAATGCACCAATCAGCACTCTGTGTCTAGCTCAAGGTTTGTAAATGCACCAATCAGCACTCTGTGTCTAACTCAAGGTTTGTAAATGCACCAATCAGCACCCTGTGTCTAGCTTAAGGTTTGTAAATGTGCCAACAATCAGTGCTCTTTGTCTAGCTAATCTAGTGGGGACTTGGAGAACTTTTGTGTCTAGTTAAAGGATTATAAATGCACCAGTCAGCACTCTGTGTCTAGCTCAAGGTTTGTAAATGCACCAATCAGCTCTCTGTAAAATGGGCCAATCAGCAGGACATGGGTGGGGTCAGATAAGGGAATAAAAGCAGGCTGCCTGAGCCAGCAGTGGCAACCTGCTCGGGTCCCCTTCCACGCTGCGGAAGCTGTGTTCTTTCGCTCTTCACAGTAAGTCTTGCTGCTGCTCACTCTTTGGGTCCGCACTGCCTTTATGAACTATAACACTCACCGCAGAGGTCTGCAGCTTCACTCCTGAGGCCAGCGAGACCACGAACCCACGAGAAGCAACGAACAACACCAGAGGCGCCACCTTTAAGAGCTGTAGCACTCACCACAAAGGTCTTCAGCTTCACTCCCGAAGTCAGTGAGACCACGAACCCACCAGTAAGAAGAAACTCCGGACACGTCCAAACATCAGAAGGAACAAACTCCGGACACACCATCTTTTAAGAACTGTAACACTCAACCTCGACGAGGGTCTGCGGCTTCATTCTTGAAGTCAGCGAGACCAAGAACCGACCAATTCTGAACACAACAGTATCAAACATACCTCAAACTGTCCCACTTAAGGAACAAAGAGGCTGGGGATTTGATCTACCAGCTCCCCTTCCATCCTTAAAGACTTATCCCAGGGCTACCAGCTCTTCAGCATCTCCAGTATGTCCTGTATATGGGCTGAGCTCCCTAGAGAACTCTCCTCTTTGGGTAGAGAGTTCCAGGAGCTTGCAGAGGGAAGCCATCAGAGTTCCTGAAACAGTAGATGCCAAGAAGAGACAGGTGGCCACTACCGGCATCTGCTACATTAGTGACAAAGTGACATCAGCACCATGTGGAATTAAAATCTCGAACACTTGGAGAATGGTAAATTCTGACAACAGCAGTCTTGAGGGTTCTTTTTACTCTTAGGTTGAGGGTTAAGGAGATAAAAACTGATACAAGAAGGAATAGGGGCCCCTAAAATGATTACTGACCTCTGATGGCACCTGTTCTCATTTCTATGGTGCCTTATAATGACTGACATTTTTTAGACAGATGGGGTTTCACTATGTTGCCCAGGCTGAAGTGCAGTGGCTAGTCACAGATGCAATCATAGTGCACTGCAGCCTTGAACTCTTAGGCTCAGGCAAATGCTTGGGTTGCTTCAGCCTCCTGAGTAGCTGGGACTGCAGGTGTGTACCACTGTGCCTGGCTGACTGTGACTTTTAATTGTCTGTTTTCCTCATTTGGCAAACATTTGAGGGGTGTCTACTACTTGCCATGTTCCAGGCTAGTAACAATGTTCAATAAGCCAAGGTCCTCCTATATAATAAATAATGAAAAAAAAAAAGGAGGAAGCTTTTTCTCATCTCACATTTTTGATATTTGCGTCTTCAAAGGAAAAGCCAGTGTAGAAAATAACAGCATTCATCTATCCGTAGCAACCATCACTTACCAAGTTGACTCTACTGTGTATATGCAGAAACTTAAAAATACCTGTATATTTAAGCCTGCAAAACAACCCATAAGGAAGAAGGTGGGGCAGGCAGGGGCAGATATAACCCTAACATTAGAATGTTACTGCCAGATTTAATGTCTAGCAACAATTTGCTAACACAGATCAATAGTGACTAAGTTGTTTACTATCCCCCTAAATCATGGTGACAATTGAGTTATGAAATAATACATGGAGAGTTTTCCTTAGAAACTGATGAGAATCAACAGCCCTTCAGATACCTTAAGTATTTCTCCATATACAGGTGTTTCTGACATAATTAAATGCTAAGCTCTGGCCAGGTTAAGAAGCATAGCTGGACTTGAAATTAGGCAAGCTTAATAAGACAATATGACCACTTTGTGTCCACATACTCAGTTAATTCTGTCATTTATTCAGAAAATATCTGAGTATTTTCTACGTGTCAACACAAGACAAAGTCCCTGCCCTCAAAGAGCTTATGTTCTTTTGAAAGTAACAAAGAGGAAATTAACACTTGGTATATTAAATGCCACAAGGAAAGAATTTCTGGATTGGCTGGGAGAAAACATAGGGCAGGCATACATCTAAGTACTTAGGGGTGAACAGTGATTTCCAAGAGGAGATATTAGGGTGAGTCTATATTTCAAAGTATCAAAAGATGAGAGTGAAAGTGGTGAAAGTGGCTCAAATAGAGGCCTTATTCAGCTGAGCCTTCAAGGAGTATCTGAGATCAGATACTCTCCAAGTAAAGCAGGTTTGGAGTTTTAAAAGGTGAGTGGAAGAGAGGGATATGTGTCTGTGTAATTGGTCTCAGGTAGCAGTTTTTTTTCTTTAGCTGCTGCAAAACTTCCAGTTAGAACAGTGAGAGATTGTTCTATTATTTTTGCCTCATTCTCGGGATAGTTGGCACAATGCTGTTCTGATAACTGTCAGAAAATTACTTTTTCTTTTGTTTTGTTTTGTTTTTTTGAGACAGAGTTTCACTCTTGTTACCCAGGCTGGAGTGCAATGGTGCGATTTTGGCTCACTGCAAGCTCTGCCTCCTGGGTTCAAGCAATTCTCCTGCCTCAGCCTGCCAAGTAGCTGGGATTACAGGCATGCACCACCACACCTGGCTAATTTTGAATTTTGAGTAGATATAGGGTTTCTCCATGTTGGTCAGGCTGGTCTCGAACTCCTGGCCCCTGGTGATCCACCTACCTTGGCCTCCCAAAGTGTTGGGATTACAGGCGTGAGCCACTGCGCCCAGCCAGAAAATTACTTTCAAGAACTGTTTTAGCAGGCCTTACAGTTTTCAACTAATTAAGGTTCAAGGTTCAGCAGCAGGGAAGATAACAGTAACAACAACAAAAGTGGAAATGGAAAAATTAGAGAAGGGTGAAAGGCAAGGGAAACTGCAGACCCTCTGTCTTGTCTGTTTTAGTCCTTTGCAAAAAGGATGTTGAGTAATATCATGGGCGTCATTTTCTCCATCTTTAAAGAACAAAACATCAAGAGACCATTTATACACATAAAATGCTTAGTTAGGTCTCCCAAGAATTTTAGCTAGGTGGTTTCAAGTAATCCCTCCAACCAATAAATACTCATGAAGACCATGCCTATTAATATTTAAATACTAAAAGCAAGTGGCACATAGAAGTGATTATGTGTAAAAATTCTGTGTATTTCTGAACATTTATTAACTTTTTATGGAGTAGAAAAATAAATTTATGGTGTGGGATGGTACCCAGTTTTATAATTTCTAGAACTATTCCTTGGTGCTAGGTCTTGGTGACCTCCTTCATGTTGAAATGCATGGTTTAGTCAGGAGCCAGCACTTGCAATGTGGCAACAATGTTGCCAATCTGGACCAAATGGAGTTTGAAAAGAGAGAGTCAGGGATAACGGGCATGTGTACATGTTCTTGTGGTGCATCTTGAAGTAGTTTACTTTTGTTCTTATAGACATGGTGGGATCATCCAGGTGGATGACAATGATTCTTTGCATCTTTATCCTGCTCACCATCCCAGACTTGATCTGCCCCTGGGATGAGCATTGCTAGTGAAGGAGCATTTCTTGTTGATATACGTACCCTTGATGTCCTTTCTATATGCTTAAAGTGTGTTCTTAATAAAGTGAAGCTTCTCTTCGCCAATTTCTCAGACCCTCTTCTTGTCTTGGAACATAGTAGACTGTCTTTGATTAGGACACGCAGTCTAAATATTTGCCAGCTCTCTGGCCCCAGGGTTATCACAAGACAGGGTTACCACAATTTAAGTTTTACAAAATTAATCTTTAGATTCCTAAAATGCAATGCATTAAACATGAATTCCCTATTTCGAAGGTTTTAAATTGTACCAGAATGATTTGTGGTGCTGAGGTGGTGAATGGGGCAAAGTTTTAAAAGAATCGGCCTTAATATATTTTTATTTTTTGAAACAGGGCCTTGCTCTGTCACCCAAGCAGGAGTGCAGTGTCACAATCACAGCTCACTGCAGTCTCAACTCCCCAGGCTCAGGGGATCCTCCCACCTCAGCCTCCTGAGTAGCTGGGACTGCAGGCACATGCCACCATGCCTGGCTTATTTTTTGTATTATTTGTAGAGATGGGGTTTCACCATGTTGTCCAGATTGGCCTCAAACTTCTGGACTCAAGCGATCCGCCCACCTTGGCATCCCAAAGTGCTGGAATTACAGGCATGAGCCACTGTGCCTGGTCAAGAATCGGCTTTATTATCCAGTATTTACATTTGGTCCTGGACAGCTACTCTTTTTTTTTTTTTTTTTTTTTTTTTTTTTTTTTTTTTGGAGACGGAGTCTTGCTCTGTCACCCAGGCTGGGGTGCAGTGGCCGGATCTCAGCTCACTGCAAGCTCCTCCTCTTGGGTTCACACCATTCTGCTGCCTCAGCCTCCCGAGTAGCTGGGACTACAGGCACCCGCCACCTCGCCCGGCTAGTTTTTTGTATTTTTTAGTAGAGACGGGGTTTCACCGTGTTAGCCAGGATGGTCTCGATCTCCTGACCTCGTGATCCACCCGTCTCGGCCTCCCAAAGTGCTGGGATTACAGGCTTGAGCCACCGCACCCAGCCTAGACAGCTTCTCTTCAAGTTTTTTGTCTTTGAACTCTTTAAATGTATGCGAAACAAAATTGGTAAATTTGTTTATAATAAAATATGAATAAATACAAACAGGTATTAATATTTGATTAATAACTCTTAAGATCTGCCAGAATGAGCATAGTATGCACCAGGTTCTGCCAGCTGAGATAAAAGACTTGAGAGTGGTTTGATATTCTCAGAAGAAAGGCACAGTCTGTATTCAAGCTGTTGTTTCTAATGCCGTGAATAATCACAAATATAACTACACATACTAATGACAAAAATTTTTGAGAAGTAAAGAAGATAGTAAACAATTTTCACAATTTAATTGCTTTGAAAATGCTAACATTTGTGTTAGAAAAGGTTAGTGACCAACATATTTTCTCAAGAGAATCACTTTGCCCTTCTGCAGAGGGCCTTAGTTTCTTCATCTGAACCATGAGGATATTAAATGTGATCATTGGGTGGGGCCCTTCCTGCTTAAACATTTCAACACTCTATGTTTGGCTCTTTGAGCCAGGTAGCTGGATGGGGATGGAGATTGTTTCAGCTCTGCACCTGCAGGCCTGATTTCACAGACAAATTATTTGCTATGAATTGGAGTATTTCCCACTTCATGATAATCAAAGGTCCGTTTAGGGCAGAAAATTGTGATGGAGGAGGAGAAAAATAGAAAGGGGAAAGTGTAACCAATTTCTTATGGATAAGTACAGTGCTTCTAGCCCCAGAGACTCAGCTACTCTTGAATATTAGAGAAAGCCAAGTCTCTATTGCACAGATTTTTTTTTTAAATAGCAGAATCATGAAGAAGGAAGATTGATGATGGCAATAAACAGAGATGGTCAAGAAACAGAAAAAACTTAACTGGTAGGACCCCAAACAACTGGTTTGGTTTGAAATGTAGACACAAAAACTAAGAAGAGAAAAAAGCAGTCATCAAAAGTATCTGATAAGTTGGAAGCCTCACAATATAATACAACTCTTTCTAGACATTTGCAAGTAGATCCCACTAGGATTCTCAGCCTGCTGATTCCCAACGAACATACCAACATCAAGAGTGGTCCTCAAGAATTCAAAGGGAAGGGATCAGTCAACTCATTGCATCTAAAATATATTACAGCTACATCCATTTCTATTCTTTGGTCATTTTGTTGTAAAACTATTTGCAAAATCGAAACCATACATAAATATTGCACCCACTAAGTAGCAGTTGTATAAGGATAACTCTGGCCTAGACACTAATCATTAGAAAACAATTTTAATGATTAACCACTGTGTTCATTTTTGCATTGCTATAAAGAAATACCTGAGACGTGGGTAATTTATAAAGAAAAAAGGTTTCAATGGCTCACATTCCATGTGCTATAAAGGAGGCATAATGCTGACTTCTCCTTGGCTTCTGGGGAGGCCTCAGGAAACTTACAATCACAGTGGAAGGTGAAGGGGAGCAGGCATTTTACATGGCATGAGCACGAACAAGGTGGGAGGTGCTACACACTTTTAAACATGAGATCTCATGAGAACTCACTATCATGCGAGCAGCAACAAAGGGATGGTGCTAAACCATTCGAGTGAAATCCATCCCCATTATCCAGTCACCTCCCACCAGGCCCCACCTCCAGCACTGGGGATTATAATTCCACATGAGATTTGGCAGGGACACAAATTCAAACCGTATCACCAACCATTGTTCTAAAGATTGCAAATGAAATATGCTTTTGAAATTAAAAAGGTGTTTTGTCATTGTCATGAGATTTGTTGTTGTTGTTGGGTTGCTTTTGTTGTTTGCTATTCAGTGATTTTCAGCACACAGCCTTGCTTTCAGAACCCTAATTTTTGTTGTTTCTGAAATTGTTTCTTATTTCTTGATATGGTTTAGATGTGTGTCCCTTCCAAATCTCATCTTAAAATGTGATCCTCAATATTGGAGGGGGTCCTGGTGGGAGGTCTTTGAATCATGGGAGCAGATCCCTCTTCAATGACTTGGTGCCCTCCCCACATTAATGAGTGAGTTCTAGCTCTGTTAGTTCACACGAGAGCTGGTTGTTAAAAAGAGCCTGTCATCTCCCTTGCTTAACCTAAGTGGGCCACCTAAGACTCACTGCCTCCCATCAATGGCTGTGCTTGACTCTATCTTGGGCTGCTCTCTGAGATGCCCACTCTCTGGACCGCTGCAGTTCTGCTGTCTTTTTCTTATGAGAACTGAAATTACCTAGCCCACATAGCTTATTTCATTTGCATTAAAATGACTTTACTATTTCATTATCTTTATCGACACAACTTTAACATTCCAAAAGACTCTTGACCAGGCAAATAATGTATTGGTTCATTATAAGAAATTTCCAGAACCCTTCAGCACAAAGCATCAACAAATGGTTTGCACTCCTAGGTTCCCTGAAATCCTCACCTTGATGCTTCCACCAATCCTAAACTTAGTTATATTGTGATCCTCATGCAATTCTAATAAAACCCCACATTGGCAAAAAGTATTTTTCCAATAACTCTGCATATCTATTTTATAAATTGTATTTAAATAACTTGCATTGATTCATTGGTATAAAAGTCATTCCCCAATTCATAACTTGGTAGAATGAGCACTGAACTAGGAGTCCAGAGTGTTGAGTCTTGCTTTTGACTCTGACATAACCATGTGAACTTAAGTCAGTCTTTTCCCCACTCTCTAGGTTTGATTTTTCTCATTTGAAAAGCGTGGGGATTCATTTACTCAGCATTTATGCAATAAGTATATATATGGTATCTGCTTCGTGCCAGGCACTGTCAGGTATCTCCAGTTCTAAGTTTCTATCATTTCTATAAAATTCAGAACCTAGAATGGGTTATGACACAGTCAACATGCTGACTGCTCACCATCATAGGGGGCTAATATTTTGCGTCAGTAAGTCATGAATATCAACATCTATTACCATGACAATTCTAAAAGTCATACCCTTACTACAGTTATAATTTCAGTTAGTTCTCCCAAATTTGTGGCATGCTGGTTAAGTTTTGAGCACTATAGAAAACACAGAGCAAAAGGAAAGAAAGTTAAGACTGTCAGAATCCAGAGATCAGCAGGGCGTGTTTTATGCATTATTTTAATAATTTTTCTGTTAATTAATGCTTATTCCTGTACTTTTAATGAAACAAAGAAGTTCCAAAAGTTTGAATGCCTTGCGGAGGAAGTGCATCATGTCCTGAAGATTTGGCTGGTGTAATTCTTTTCCTAAACCTTTTCTTCATACATAAGAAGCTTCCAGCATTAGGAATTTTTACATCTCAAGTCCTTAGGGATAGCAAAAAGTAGAACATTCAGGCTGAGTCTGAAGAGACAAAAATCTAGTTAGAAATTGCCCAGGAGAATTAAGACGAATACACAATGGTTAAGTCCTGCGACAGAAATTTAAAAATAAATAAAATCAACCCAAAATGGCCAACCCTAAAATGATTCAGAGGCTTTCTCTGCCCAGGGATTGCTTTTATAGTGTATGACTTTATGCCTAATTAAAATGAGGTCATACGTTGATAGATGGCTGCACCACAAGTTAAGAGACACAGGTTCAAGACACTGCTTTTACCCAACCTGTGTGACTTTGGAAAACATACCTCCTTCTTCAACCTTTGCTGGCTAATCTAAGAAACAGGAATCATAAAATGTCCTACCTATTAACTGGGAAATGAGACAACACATATACAAAGTCTCCAAGATCTTAAAGTGTCACTTTATTATAAGACTATGGACTGCCAAGCAATCACTTGTATAAGGCAATAAGGCAGCGCAGCAGGGTCATAGTTGTGCCTAGAAATGTTGGTTGTCTACAGTGGACCTTGTGATTGTTCTTTTCATCCACTTCATCCAAACAACTAAACTGAAGCTAAGTCAATCGTGCTAGCCCATTTCCTTGTCAGTGACTGCTTCAGAGGCAAGTTGGAAAAGCTTGCGGCAAAGACAGGTAAGGAGAGGCAGACTCAGGAATGGGAATAAATGATGAGTCTCTCTCCCCCACTGAACATGCATAAGGAAGCTCATTGCCTTACCTCTGCAGGCAGCGATTTTGTTTTCATGACATGAGCTAGAGCAGAGACACTTGATGAAATATAGAAATAATCTGGATATCTGAAATTGGGAAAGAACCTGTGTACCTGGTGTTACTGAGTTACTAAAAGACTGGCTCTGCCTCTGTATGATCCAATATGGGGTTCCATAATGGAATAGCTAAGAGAACTGGCTAAGGAACTATATTCTCACTTCAGATTTTGGCTCTACCACCAATTACTTAGGTGACCACAGGCAACTTAATCCCACTGGACCATAATTTTCCATCTCTAATATGGGAATAATGATAGTATTTTCCCTGCAGGGTTGTGATGAGGATTAAGTAAATATTTTTAAGGCTGTTGGTATCTGGCACAGGGTAAGCACTACATAAAAATTTGTAAATTAACAATTTAGAAATATAGTATTTATTATTTTAAACAGTCTGAGGTGGGCTTTGTTATTTGGTCCCAAAGGCAAACAAAATAGACAGTTTTTCCTAGTCTTCTGAGCCAGCTATCATTAATTGTGATGTCAAAAAGCAGGGATGTAACAAAAGTACATTTTATTAGTAATTAAAATATTTAAGTTATCAAATTATTTACTTAATATACCTGTATACATATATATGCTTTTGTATGTATATACATGTGTGCATAAAAAGCTTCTAGCATTAGGAATTTTTAACAACCCACTCCCCCAAGGTGATCTGAAGGCAGCAAAAGACCGAAAGTAGCAAAAAGTAAAGAATTTATTTTAATATGCTTGATACATATATATGTATATACATGTGTGCACATATATGTATATATGTGTATATACGTGTGTGTGTGTAGAGAGAGAGGCAAATTCAACATTATCTTGATATCTACACGATTCTTACAAACTTTGTCACAGTTAGCTGTGTGGTCTGGAATCGACATTTTTCTTCTCTAGGTCTCAGTTTCCCGAGAAATGACTAGCATTATACCCAGGAAGCATAGGGAGTTGAGAATAACTCTGGGTTTACCCATGAGAATGTGTTGCACATGGGGGGCCCAAGGGCTGCACACTACTTCTCAACCTCCACAATGAGCCCCCCAGAAAACCTAACTAGAGTCAAGTCTGCTGTTCCTCTTATACCATCTTGCTTGTGGGAAAGGCCAAGGTCTCCAAACATTGCTCTTTGTGGCAGAGATTAGCTAGATGGGCCCTTCACCCATTACCTTTCCTTCTTGGGCACCCAGCTAGAATACATATTTTAGCCTTCCTAGCAGTTACATGGGCACATGATTGAATTTTAACCGAGGGGATGTGGGTGAAAGTGAGGTGAGCCATTTACAAGCCTAACTCATAATTCTCCTATGTTTGGTCCTCATCCTCTCTAACCAGCTTCTGACTGAAGAGGGGGTGAGGCCACCAGATAGAAGCAGGTTCTTGAATAACGGGTGGAAGTCCAAGTATTCAGAATCAACTGCACTGGACAGGAATGTAAACTAGAGATGAACTTGTGTTGTGCTAACTCCCTGAGAATTTAGGATTTATCTGTTAAAAGAGGTCATGTTTCTCATGTTTTCCTAACTGATAAACTTAGCAAAAAGAAAAGCGATGCCCTTTAACTGGACACTGTCCAGTTTAGAAAGAAACTTAGAGTTGCTCTCTGGAACTGAGTAATGAGGTCATAGATTTGTTTGTTTGCTTCTATATGACGCACAACAGTACAGGTGAAAATGGCTGTGTTTCTTTGTTGAAGACAAATTCCAGCACCCACCGTCACTCCAGCTTTTAATTGACTCCCACAAGTCCCACAGGGCATGCTCCTCTCTGCTTTGAGGAGGAAATGCCTTTTAGGGATTATGTCTGTGCATTCAGGAGATAGTCATAAAAAGAAAGGTTATTAGGATACTTCCCATTATGATTATCCCTTGCAGTAGGTGATATCATCTGCCAGAATGACTTTTCAGAAGTGCCTAAAATGCATTCTTGAACTCCTAACATGAATTCAGCAGTAGTCGCTGTCAGTCAACCACATGTCCCCTTGCAAGGGGATTTGGCTTGTTAACTCTGATGGTTCCCCTATTCCACAGCTAAATGCTCTTAATTCATTAGAAAAGAGGGGGAAGAAGGTAAATTGAATGGTATTAAGCAAAGAGGCTGCTGCCATCCCGAAAGTCATTCTAGAACATTCTCTACTGCTTGGTCCTCTAACAGCTTCTGTAACTAGATCAGACAGCAAAGAATGGATGTTCTGCCTGTTGCCCTGTCTCGTATCCTCTCTCTCACTTCTTCCCCCTTTTTGGACTCATTTAAATACATGTATTAACTGTGGCATCCGCTGCATTTTGTATCACTTTTCAGGCCCATTTTTGTTAGTGTGTTTCTGAAAACCTAGACCATGGTGGGACACTGTTTAGGACAATCACACTTAAAGATCTCTCAGAAGATATGCTAAGGGTCCCCCAAGGTAATCTGAAAACAGCAAAAGACCCCAAGTAGCAAAAAGTCAATAATTTAGATCCAATGACAACCCACTCGATCCTAACTTCTCATCACATCCCCTTTAAGAAAAGAGGGCTCATGGTGGGCCAGGTACACTGGTGTCCTCTTCTGTTTTAATCAGTGAATTCATTTAGTAGACATTTACTAGCCTCCTGTCATATGCCAGGCATATGTACAGTCCTACCCCTAAGGCTAACTGAAATAAAAAAACACTGAAAGCATTGGGGTTTTTAAAGTCTAGTTCATTGCTAATAATTAATATTTCGGGTCCATTTGAAGTTAAAAGCCTTTGACATTAAAAGCTTTAAAAACATTTAACATTAAAAGATGGCCTGGGGCCAAGTGCAGGGGCTTTCACCTGTAATCCCAGCACTTTGGGAGGCCAAGGCAGGAAGATCGCCTGAGGTCAGGCGTTCGAGACCAGCATGGCCAACATGGCGAAACTCTGTCTACACTAAAAGTACAAAAATTAACTGGGTGTGGTGGCACATGCTTGTAGTCCCAGCTACTCAGGAGGCTGAGGCAGTTGATTCGCTTGAACCTGGGAGGTTGCAGTGAGCCAAGATCATGCCACTGCACTCTAGCCTCGGCAACAGAGCAAGATTCTGTCCACCCCTCCCCCCCGCAAAAAAAAAGATGGCCTGGGAATATAATCATTATTCATCACATTATTTCTCAGGGAAAATACAGTGTGAGTTCCCAACAACAGCCTTTTATTTGTTCGTAATTTATTCTCCATCCTTTCTTCCAAAAAAATATTTCAGGTGGTTAGTCGAAGATAAATGGGGGAAATAAAAAGTCATCTTAACAAAAAGAAGAGCACATCACAATAGGCATATGCTATAAAAACTGAGCTATAAATTAGTTAAATAATGGAGTTATTACAAACTTAAAAATATAAATTGAACCAAATTATTTTCAAGTCCTACTAGATGCTAGGTTTATGGCACAGAATAAGATAAGTGCCAGCTCTCATGAAGCTTATACTCCAGAATGTTGTAGCAGGAACAGTAGTGAAAGAATTCAACGGTAAACAAAGAATACATATTACTACCCAAACAATTCCAGCCAGTGATAAGTGCTGCAAAGCCAGTATAAGCTATGATGAGTGTTGTGGGTTGAAGACTATCCCACAAGATGCATGTCCATCTGAGACCTTAGAATGTGGCCTTATTTGAAATTAGGCTCTTTGCAGATGTAATTCGTTAAGTAAAGGTGAGTCCTCCTGGATGGAGTGGGTCCTGCATCCAATGACTGGTATCCTTTTAAGATGGTCACATGGAGACACTGAGGAGACACACACAGAGGGAAGGCAGCAATGCAAAAATGGAAATAGGAGTTAGAGTGGTACAACTATAAGCCAAAAAATGTCAAGGATTGCCATCAGCCATCAGAAGTAGGAAGAGGAAAAGAAGGAGTCTTCCCTAGAGCCTTCAGAGGGAGTATGACCCTGCTAACACCTTGATTTAAGACTCCTATCCTCCAGAAATGTGAGACAGTACATTTCTCTTGTACTAAGCCACCCAATTTGTGGTGCTTTGTTACAGCATCCCTTGTAAACTAATACAGTAAGTTAGAGTAACCAGAAAGCTAGCTAGCTAATATAATTAGACTGGATGGGGTAAGTCACCTTTCTTAAGAAGTAACGAAGAGCTAAGATCTACACAACACTAACTTTTCCTCTGAGCTCCCTAGCAGGCAAGGTGAAAATGAGCCATGGTGTTTCCTTGCTATTAAAAGCAAGCACACCCATGCTCATTTGAGGAGACAAACATTTTAGTAATTATCTTAGAAGTGAATCTGGGGGACTAGAACCTGTTTTCAGGTTAAGGATTCTTTGTCATAAAGGCCAATCTTGCTCTCTCAAAGTTATTTTTTTAAGTTAAACTACCCAGTTACAGTGCTTTTCTCTTTTCCTGGGATGTGTTTAAAGGCACCAGGATTTGACAAAGCAGACTGGAGTAGGCAGCGCTGTTTTTCCCTAGCCCTGGCATTCTGCTTGAGTCTCAACTGTTACAAAATGAAATAAATTGCGCTTGCTGACAGTTTATTTTGCATAGCCCCTTTTAGATAATTCATGTCATCTGCATTACTTGTAAGAGTTAATGATTCAGTATAGAAAATAGTATATGGCATAAATTATAGAAAACAAAGCTGAAATGACATTGTGCTGCCTGGAGAAAAATCACAGCATTCAGTCATCAGGCCATTAGCAGAGAGAAAGAGAAATTAAAATACCAGAACAGAAAAAACAAGATGGGCTCTGAGATCAGCTCCTGTAGGCTGGAAGGTCAATGAGGTGTGGAGAAACATAGGGCAGCAGAATTACGAGTATTCTATGGTATTCTTGAAACCATAGTGTTGATCAAATGCCACTCTTTTAAAAATGCCAGCTATAGTCTTTTCATGAACTTTTCAGTGTGTGTGGCATTCATTCAGAATCGACACAATATGGCCAGTTCCATCCCTGCATTCCACAGAGATCTAAAGCTTGGAAGTGGTAGGACCATTCAACTCTAAGGCTTACCTCTTCCTCATCCCAACCTTTTCAGTGTTTACATGTAGTTTTCAAATAGAAGCACAGAGAGTCCTAGTAGAGCAGGTTAGAGGCTCAGCCCTGCTTCAAAAGGGTAGTGTTTTTTTTTATCTGTTTCAAGTATAGATGATCTGCTTATGAGTTCATTTTTTAAAAGAGATTCCCACTGCTCTGTTTTTTCTTTTTTAATGGAAAACCACTTTTCTTTGTTGTTTGTACAAACAAAAAAAAGTAGCAACAAAGCCATAAAGATTTGGACTTTATGGCCTAGAACTAAACTCTAAGGAAGGGTCATTGTTTTATTTTGTAGAAAAGGCCATCTTAAAAATGGACTTTAAAATCTGTTATAGCTTGAGCAGAACATTGGCAAGAAAGGACAGGGAGACTTCATTGACTAGCTGCTTACAGACTCCAAAGAAGTCACTCACCTTGAGGAATTTATCATGGCTCACCTATGGCATCTGCCTTTAAAGTCTCAAAATCTGGATTTTGTCAGCACCGCAAGAGTGGAGCTAATGATCTGGGGTTGAATCACTTGAACCCAGTCTAAGAGAGGCTAATGTAAAAGTCAAAGGCCAAGCAATTTGTTAACATGATGAGAAATAGAAATGTCACATGAACCAGAGCTCTCAAACAGATATGACTAAAGCATTCTTGCCTGTAGACAAATCTATATGAAATGCCAAAGGAGACTCCAAAGGCAAAAGATGGAAGAACAATTCCTTGTCTTGAATGATTCAGAGAAATAATTAATCAAGCATGTTCACTTTTTGTTGCCAATGTCCACGACCCCTGAATCCCAAGAGTCTAGTGAGGAAAGCTTAAGCACAACAGCAACCCAAGATAATTTCATCCACCCAGGCCCCTCTCCCCATTGTTGAGTTCAGTAGGGAGAGGAGAATGGGTAAGTGTGGATTCTGGCTGTCTTACACTCCAGGGGCTGTCCCCATCAGCTAGGGTAAGTCAGACATGACTGGTTTTGACTAGAACAAGTTTCTACCAAAGCTGTCCTATATCAATCAAGCAAAAGCAATTACTTTCATGGGGGTTTTGAGGACGTTAACTTATTTTACCCCTCGGCACTGGAGACTGCACCTAGGGCTTCAGAGGAAGCCAATCACCTTTACACATCTATATAGTGGAGCAACCATTTTTATTACTTCAAACTTTAAATCCTCCATGCTAGTGCACGTTTCTAGCAGCCAACCTGCCCTTAGCAGTGACTGCATCTTACTAAAGGGAACACTCTGTTATAATCAGTTGGACTCATTACCTTGAATATTTCATTTCTGCCAAACCACAATTTATATTATCACTTCAGAGAATCTTTTTGAGAATACCAGGGCTACAATCATCACCAAGGGCATATGTACACTTTTTAGATGTGTTGTTTTGAGACAGGATCTCACTTTGCTCTATCACCCAGGCTGGAGTGCAGTAGCATGATCTTGGCTCACTGCATCCCTGACCTTCGAGGCTCAAGCAATCCTCCCCACCTCAGCCTCCCAAAAGCAATCCTCCTGCCTCAGCCTCCCAGTTAGCTGAAGTAGCTGGGACTACAGGTGCACACCACCATGCCTGACTAATTTTTGTATTTTTTTGTAGAGACAGGGTTTCTCCAGGCTGCCCAGGCTGGTCTTGAACTCCTGGACTCAAGCAATCCACCCACCTTTGCCTCCCAAAGTGCTGGGATTACAGGGGTGAACCATCACACCTGGCCTTGGATGTCTTTATCTAGGCTAATCTAGCTCTCTTCTACTCACACAGTCTCTTTCCCTACATGGTACAATTTGATTAGGTTTCTACTTAATAAATTACAATTACATGCCTGTCTTGTCTCCCTGAGAATAAACTCAGATCACTTTATGTAGAGTTGTGTGTGTCCTCAAGGTCTTCAAAGTTAGAGGTAGAATCATATTTAATTTTATAACCAGGCAATCAAAGCCATAGTGTATGTAGGTTTTACCAATTTAACTCCCAGAGAGCAACCTCGTTTCTCTGGTAGCTGTGTTTTGGGTTGGGTCTCATTATTAACCTCATGTCATACCAACAATATTGATACCATTGGTGGGGTCTTGGCCACTTGTCCAGCAATTGTGTCTCAGCTTCAAATCCATTCTTCTCTGCTCAACCTGTGGTGCTGAAGTTAGACTCTGCAAAACCTTTTTTTCTTGATCTTCTGGCTTCCTGCTAAGTTTTACCAATATGGGGCTCTGGAGGGAGACCTGAAGTTAAGCAGTCTCTGCTCCTTCCCGTTTGCCTGCTGATCCTGTTCTCCTATTTGAAAAGGAAGTCACTCTCAGGTACATGCCTCTTGGCTGATTGGCAGCAAAAGGTTTTTATTACTTTTATTTTATTTTTTTACAATCACCCTAAGTAGTATGAGTTTTGCAGAAAGCATCAAAGTTTGGGAGACCCAGCAAACTCAGAGCTAGAACTTTTGGAATCTATGGCAGAGGTTGGCAAACTACAGCCCCAGGGCCAAGTGCAGCCCGCCACCTAATAAAGCAGGGGATGGCGCCCATCAGGGAGGCTCGGGCCTCACAGGAGCCCACTGGGAGGTGGGGGCGGGACTCGGGCATGGCGGGTTGCAGGTCGGGAGCCCTATCCTGTGGGGAGGTGGCTGAGGCCCAGCAAGAATTGGAGCGTGGTGTGGGCGGGCCCCCAGTGCTGGGGACCCGGCACACCCTCCGCAGCTGCTGGCCCAGGTGCTAAGCCCTTCACTGCCCGGGGCTGGCGGCACTGGCCAGCTGCTCTGAGTGTGGAGCCTGCTGAATCGGCACCCACCCAGAACTTGTGCTGGCCTGGGAGAGCTGTCAGCAGCCCCGGTTCCCGCCCACGCCTGTCCCTCCATACCTCCCCGCAAACAGAGGGAGCTGGCTCCGGCCTCCGCCAGCCCAGAGAGGGGCTCCCATGATGCAGTGGCGGGCTGAAGGACTCCTCAAGTGTGGCCAGAGTGGACACCAAGGCTGAGGAGGCGCTGAGAGCGAGCGAGGGCTGCTAGCATGTTGTCACCTCTCAATTCCCCCTCTAAACAGGACACCCCAACTGCTGTTGGGAATTTGGCCAATGATGATCGCTCTAGCTATTTCCTGCTGGATAGGGGTGATGAAGGGGCCCTGCAGTTGCAGTGTCCTCCAGAGGGGAGCGCTCTAGGCCAGTGAAAGTGCCAGCAGATTGGTCCAGGGGTCCTCGGTAGAGGTTGTTAGTTGAACTCATTTGGGGTTCCATTTGTAAGATCATCTGCAGCTTGATGGCCTCGATTCTAGAGAAAACAAATTTGACAAGCAGGTTAAAAATACAGGGTCCACTTGCGCTTCCCAAACAACCCCATCAAAAAGTGGGCAAAGGATATTAACAGATATTTCTCAAAAGAAGACATTCATACAGCCAACAGACACATGAAAAAATGCTCATCATCACTGGCCATCAGAGAAATGCAAATCAAAACCACAATGAGATACCATCTCACACCAGTTAGAATGGCAATCATTAAAAAGTCAGGAAACAACAGGTGCTGGAGAAGATGTGGAGAAATAGGAACACTTTTACACTGTTGGTGGGATTGTAAACTAGTTCAACCATTATGGAAAACAGTATGGCGATTCCTCAAGGATCTAGAACTAGATGTACCATATGACCCAGCCATCCCATTACTGGGTATATACCCAAAGGATTATAAATCATGCTGCTATAAAGACACATGCACACGTATGTTTATTGTGGCACTATTCACAATAGCAAAGACCTGGAATCAACCCAAATGTCCATCAGTGACAGACTGGATTAAGAAAATGTGGCACATATACACCATGGAATACTATGCAGCCATCAAAAAGGATGAGTTTGTGTCCTTTGTAGGGACATGGATGCAGCTGGAAACCATCATTCTTAGCAAACTATCACAAGAACAGAAAACCAAACACCGCCTGTTCTCACTCATAGGTGGGAACTGAACAATGAGATCACTTGGACTCGGGAAGGGGAACATCACACACCGGGGCCTATCATGGGGAGGGGGGAGGCGGGAGGGATTGCACTGGGAGTTATACCTGATGTAAATGACGAGTTGATGGGTGCTGACGAGTTGATGGGTGCAGCACAGCAACATGGCACAAGTATACATATGTAACAAACCTGCACGTTATGCACATGTACCCTAGAACTTAAAGTATTAAAAAAAAAAAAAATACAGGGTCCAAAGGCAAGTAACAGCAAGGTGGCTGCAATGGGACCTAGAAAGGGGAGAAGCCATGTTGCCCTACTCCAGAGGTTGGTATAAGAATTTGAAAGGCATTGCCTGATTTCAGAAGCCTTTTCCTGTAAATGCCAGGCAGCATCTCATATTATCCCTGACTGGTTTAGTGTAAAAACAGCACTCTTCCCCTAAGAAGGTGCAGAGTCCTCCTTTCTCAGCAGTGAGGAGGTCTAGGCCTCAGCGGTTTTGGAGAGTCACTGCTGCCAAAGAGCCTATTTGGGATTGTAGAGTAAGGATAGATTTCGTTATTTCTTGCAAACTGTCTGAAAAATCCTTTGAGAGTGTGTGGTAGTAGGATAATGAAGTAGATAAACCCGCTATTCCGGTTCCTGTAGCAGTAGTCATTCCTAACCCTATAAGTAGGGTATTAGTTGTATGGCTCTGCACTGACGGACTTGAGCTTTGAGGGGTATTGATAAGGTCTGATTTCCTGGGGCAATGTTAATGTTGGGACTTAGAAAGACTAAGGTGCAGGTGCCTGTCTAGTTAGTGGGGAGGCAGATATAGGTTGATGTTCCACATAAGAAGAATATACCTTGGCTGGGTAGACAGAACTGGTTATGTATGTTAAAAAGGTGTGTGAATTTGTTGTTTTCATTTTCCCATACTCATAGAGTACTTGCCAAGGTAGCTCCAGTGAGCAACTGGAAAGGGGTGTTGGGAGCAAACTGAGTGCAAACAGCTCGCATGTTTGAGCAGACGAATTATTAGGGAATTTTCCTAACTCTGCTTTTGTAAGAGTTTTTTTTTTTTTTTTTTTTTGTTTATCATTTACTGAATACCCATTTTGTCTTTTTTCCTTCATTGCTTGGTATCGAAGTAGGCGGTTGTCTGATAGCCATAAACTTCCTTTGGCACCTACTAAGCCATTTATATCATGAGTAGTCCAGACAGTGAGATCCTTTCCTTGTATTATTTTGATAGCCTCTGACACTAAGATGGCCACCGCCGCAACTACCCATAAACAGTGAGGCCAGCCTTTTGCTGTTACGTCAGTTCTCTTACTTAGGTATGCCACTGGTTGTGGGGGTGTCCCATGAGTCTGAGTAAGGACTCCAAGCAACCATCTATCATCCTGTCCTGAAGGGAGTTCCTCTTACATCTGGTCGGACCTTCAGATTTAGATCCCCTGTTAGGAAACCTGCTGGGTTAAGTATTTTTGATAGAAAGGCTACAGGTTGTCAGTGGCCTCAGTGCTTTGGGGCTATGTCCTTGTTTACACTGACAACAAGGTGGTATTGGAGTGTTTTAGGCTTTCAGAGAAGGCCTTCAATTATCAATTATAGGTTTTAACTTTATGCTGGCTTTTAAAGGAATAGAGTATACTTTTGAGTACACTTTTTTCTTTACTTCCATCTCTCTTTCTCTTTTTTCTTTACTACTTCCATCTCTCTTTCTCTTTGACTTCTTCATCTCTCTGACTCCCTCTTTGTCTCTTCCTCTCTTTCCTTCTTGACATTCTGTCTCTTCCTTTCTCTTTGACTCCTTCTCTTTGTCTCTGTTTCTTCCTCTCTTTCTCTTTCTCTGACTTTCTCTCTTTCTCTCTCTCTTTTTCCTTTCTACTGCCTCCGCCAGTTACTTAGGCTGCTGTTCTCCCCTCTCCTTCCCGTTTTGATGGCTTTGGCAGTGTAAGACTGCCACCTCCTTGGGTTTTTGCACCTAGTGCAGTAACTCCATGATTTCCTTGTGGTATTTAATGGGGGTTCCCCCAGATGTTTGGAACTCCCTTTCTTTCCATATTAGAGCATAGGCATGCAGGATTAGATAAGCATGCTTGCTATCTGTATACACATTCTTTTTCCCTTTCCCAGTTCTGAGGCTCAGGTAAGTGCCACTAGTTCTGCTAACTGGGCACTGGTCCCTGGGGGAAGAGGCTTACTTTCAAGTATGGTTACATCACTAACTATGGCATAACCTGCCCTTCGTATCCCATTCTCCACAAAGGAATTTCCATTGGTATATAGCTTGAGGTCAGGATTAGCTAAGGGGACTTCTAAAAGATCATCTTGGGTGGCATAAGTCTGGACTATAATTTGTTGGCAGTGATGCTCGATTGGCTCCCCATCCTCTGGGAGAAAAGTGGCAGGGTTGAGGGCCACACACATACGTATTTGAAGTGCCAGTCCCTCAGGGAGTAGCAACTGGTATCGAAGTAGGTGGTTGTCTGATAGCCATAAACTTCCTTTGGCACCTACTAAGCCATTTATAGCCATTATAGTCCGGACAGTGAGATCCTTTCCTTGTATTATTTTGATAGCCTCTGAAACTAAGATGGCCACCGCCGCAACTACCCATAAACAGTGAGGCCAGCCTTTTGCTATTACGTCAGTTCTCTTACTTAGGTATGCCACTGGTTGTGGGGGTGTCCCATGAGTCTGAGTAAGGACTCCAAGAGCTATCTCTGCTCTCTCCATGACATATAAAGAGAAGTTTTGTCCTGTGGGAAGGGTTAAAGCTGCAGCTTGTACTAGGGCCTGCTTTAAGGATTTGAAGGCTATTTCTGCCTCTGGTTCCCATTCTGCTAGATGAGTATTTGCCTTCTGGGTCTCCTTGATTAGAGTATAGAGGGGCCTGGCTATCTTGCTGTATCTGGGGATCCATAGTCAGCAAAAGCCGGTGAATCCAAGGAACCCCCACAACTGTTTTAATGTCTTAGGGCAAGGATAAGTCAGTGTAGGCTGTATTCGTTCCTTGCTGAGGGCCCTGGTCCCTCTGGCTAAGATTAGACCTAGTTATTTGACCTGCTGTAAGCAAAGCTGGGCCTTTGACCTAGACACCTTGTACCCTTGATTAGCTAGAAAGTTCAAGAGATCTAGAGTAGCCTGCTGGCATGAGGCTTCCGAACTGGTAGCCGAAAGTAAATCATCCACATACTGAAGGACCAGAGTGCCTGGACTTGAGAAGTGGCCTAGATCTTGGTCCAGTGCCTGATCAAACAGGTGAGGGCTAGCCCAAAACCTTTGGGGCAACACTGTCCACATAAGTTGGGACAGGTGGTCTGTATGATCCTCAAAGGCAAAGAGAAACTGGGAGTCAGAGTGCAGGGGAATACAGAAGAAGGCATCCTTGAGGTCCAGAACCATGAACCGTTCTGCTTCCTCTGGTATTTGAGAGAACCAGGGTATGGGGGTTAGGTACAACTGGATATAGAGGAATTACTGCCTCATTGATGAGTCTAAGATCTTGCACCAGTCTCCACTGACCGTTTGTTTTTTGTACTCCTAGAATTGGGGTGTTGCAGGGACTGCTGCATTTCCTTTCTAAGCCTTGAGCTTTTAAATGTTTAACAATATCCTGTAATCCTTTATGAGCTTCGGGCCTTAAGGGATGTTGCCATTGATAAGGAAAAGTGGTGGGGTCTTTTAACCTGATTTGGACTAGGCAGGCATTTTTTGCCCTTCCAAATTGTTCTTCCAATGCCCAGACTTCAGGGTCGATTCCCTTTTCAAGTAGGGGGACAATAAATGGGTAACTTATTCCCCATATTCATGTATATAATAGCTCCAGCTTTGGCTAATATATCCCTCCCTAATAAGGGTGTGGGACTTTCAGGCATCACAAGAAAGGCATGTGAAAAGAACAAAGTCTCCCAATTACAACTGAGGAGGTGGGAGAAATACCCACCTCCTCAGGCTGTCCCAGGATTCCACGGATGGTAACGGACCTTGAGGACAGTCGTCCAGAACAGGAGTTTAATACTGAGAAGGCCATGCCAGTGTCCAGGAGGAAGTCAATTTCCCAGTCCTCAGTGGTTAAACGTACCCGGGGCTCAGTGAGGGTGATGACATGAGCTGGCTCTTGCCCTAGGTACTCTCAGTCCTGTTGTTGGATCATCTGGTTGGGGGCTTCTGACCCAGAGAACTTTTGTCCTCTGGGGCAGTGCACCTTCCAGTGATTGCCTCGGCATAGTGGACATGGATGAGGGAGTGGCTTGTTTCTCCTTGGACAATCTTTTTTAAAGTGTCTTTGTAAACCACACTGATAACAAGCCCTACCGGCTGATTGGCCTGCTCCATTTTCTGTCCTCTCTGAACCACAAAGGGTCTGAGGGCCATGACTAAGGCTGTGGCCTTTCTCTGATCTTGCTTTTCCTTTTGGGCCTATCCTCTTGTTTCCTATTATAGAACACCGAGATTGCCAGGTATAATAATGCCTCCAAATTTTGTTCAGGGCCTGAGGCTTGCTTTTGGAGTTTTCTCCTGATATCTGTGGCTGCTTGGGTAATAAACTTATCTTTTAGAATCAATTGACCCTCGAGTGATTTGGGTGACAGGAGATTATATTTTCATAAGGCCTCCCATAGCCGCTCAAGGAAGGCAGAAGGATTTTCTTCCTTTCCTTGAGTTACGGTGGACATACTGAATAATTCATGGGCTTTTTCCTAATTCTCCTTAGTCCTTCTAGAACACAGGTCAACAGATGTTTACGACTCCAGTCCCCATGATCTGAGTCAAGGTCCCAGTTGGGGATCCATACTGGGGACAGCTTGCTGACCAGTAGGGAATTTATCCCTTTATTCAGCTGTCATTCTATCATTTACTTGACTAAGATACCAGGTATCTCCAGACTCTCGGGCTGCAGCTAAAGCTGCATTCTTTTCATTAAAGGCCAGGGTTTGATCTAACAGTAGCATGACATCTCTCCAAGTGAGGTCGAAGGTTTGCCCTAAACCCTGTAGGACATCTATGTACCTATAAAGATCATCTGAAAACTTCTCCAGGTCTGCCTTGATGTGCTTTAAATCAGAGAGGGAGAAGGAGACATGTACCTAGGTTAGGCCAAATTCCCTTCCCCCTACAGCTTGAAGGGTACATAACCAATAGCCTGGGGGATTTTGTGGTCCTCTGGAAATTTCTTTGCTTATTTCCTTCTGGGCAGGGGAGATTAGAGGAGGATTATCATTAATAGGAAAGGGAGCTATAGGGAGGCTAGGATATGGGGGTATCCTATCCTGAGAGGTCCTCCTGTGGGATATAAATTAAAGCTTTGCATAGTTGTGTACGCTCCTTCAATGAAAAGAAAGCTTGGACATAAGGTATTTCACTTCATCTGCCTTCCCTCTTACAGAAAAGGTCAAGCTGCAGGATAATATTGTAATTTGTACTTTCCTCAGGTGGCTATTTTTCCCCATCAGAGAGAGAATACTGGGGCCAGGCTGTAGTGCAGAAAAAAATGAGCCGCCTCTCTTTCAGGGTTTGTGGGTCAAATTGGTCCCAATGGCTTAGGATGCATTTCAAGGGTGAGCCTGTTGATGCCTGGGTGTTTCCTGTCTGAAAGACAAAACTGCCCATGGTTTTGCTTTGCTTTGTTTCTCCCCCTGTCCAAGAACCCACAACGGTCCCTGGACCCTGCTGATCTGAAGAGTTGTGCTCACTAACGCAGCAGCAGAAATAACCCCTGCCCCAAAACCCACAATGGTCCCTGGACCCTGCTGATCAGAATAGTTGCGCTCATTGACGCAGCAGCAGAAACACTAGTTTTCCTCCCAGACCACAAGGAGGATCAAGGAAGGTCAGATTTAGCATCCCTTACTGATGCATTCTCGAAAATCTGCAACCTTGCCTGTCCTCCTAGACCACAAAGAGGACCAAGGAAAATAGGATTTAGTGGCCCTTACCAACGCATTCTCGAAAACCTATTAGAGTCCTAAGCATTCTCCTGTTAGTATTGGGAGTTTACCCATGTCCTATAAAGATATTTCACCCGAAAAATGAAGTGGAGGGCCATACCTTGAGGAAGGGACAGGATCTCCAGGGATGGAAGGGTGATGCCTTTTGTCCTCACTTACATGAGTAGGAAGGATACAATTTCTGAGGCTCCCCATATCCTAGCTTCAGGAATAGCTTTTGTTAGGTCTGCTAGTCTGAGAAGGGATCCTAAAATTCCAGATAGTACCCCATACAATGGGGCTTTGGGCAAAAACTATGTCTTTCTGATTGGTGAGCCTGGGTGTCTAAAGAAGGTAACAGAGTCTTGGAGTTTATACTAGAAATCATTCTTATAGGAGAAACTAGAAAAGCACCAGAGACAGGGAGTGATTTTTAGAAGCAGAGCTAGCCTCGGAGAAGAGAAGCAAGAGGAAGTTTGTCTGGCAGGCATTAGGACCCAGGAGGCAAGGGTCAGGATAGGTAGGATAGATGGGCGCATCTCGCTTGGGTGACAAGCCTTTGAGAGTTCTGCTCATGGTTGCAGGGTCAACCAACTTTTTGTTGGGACCCCGGAGCTCTATGGCTTTCCTCTCTGTTGACCCTCAGCTCAGCCCAGAAGTACAGGAAAAGTGGAAGCTGGTTCCAGACAAACCAACGCTCCCAACTCCGAAGAGTTGGGGGGTTGTTACAGAGCCCTTTCCCAGAAAGGGAAACCCGTGTCTTTAGCCTGGCAGCCATGCTGGTTGCTTTTAACTGGCCGACAGGTGCCCAGTATTTGGCCCCTGAATTCTAAGGAAAAATAGGACAGAGTAGCAAGTGAAAGGGGTCTGATGGTACTCATCGCTTGGCAATAGGCGATGGTCTCACCACTTGGCGATAGGCGATAGTCCCTTTGTGGTTGCCAACATGTGTCTGGAATTGGTGGGTTCTTGGTCTCGCTGACTTCAAGAATGAAGCCGCAGACCCTCGCAGTGAGTGTTGCAGTTCTTAAAGATGGTGTGTCCGGAGTGTGTTCATTCTGATGTTCAGACATGTCCGGAGTTTCTTCTTACTGGTGGGTTCATGGTCTCGCTGACTTCAGGAGCGAAGCTGCAGACCTTCGCGGTGAGTGTTAACAGCTTTTAAAAGTGGCATGTCTGGAGTTGTTCATTGCTTCCAGTGGGTTTGTGGTCTCGCTGGCCTGGGGAGTGAAGCTGCAGACCTTTGCGGTGAGTGTTAGAGTTCATAAAGGTGGCGCGCACCCAAAGAGTGAGCAGCAGCAAGATTTATTGTGAACAGCAAAAGAACAAAGCTTCGGCAGCGTGGAAGGGGACCTGAGCGGGTTGCCACTGCTGGCTTGGGCAGCCTGCTTTTATTCCTTTATCTGACCCCACTCACATCCTGCTGATTGGTCCATTTTACAGAGAGCTGATTGGTCCATTTTGACAGGGTGCTGATTGGTGCATTTATAATCCTTTAGCTAGACACAAAAGTTCTCCAAGTCCCCCACTAGATTAGCTAGGCACAGAGCACTCATTGGTGCGTTTACAAACCTCAAGCTAGACTTAGGGTGCTGATTGGTGCATTTACAAACCTTGAGCTAGACAGAGTGCTGACTGGTGCATTTATAATCCTTTAGCTAGACACAAAAGTTCTCCAAGTCCCCACCTGACTCAGGAGTCCAGCTGGCTTCGCCTAGTGGATCCCACACTGGGGCCGCGGGCAGAGCTGCCCGCCAGTCCTGCGCCACGCACCTGCACTCCTCAGCCCTTGGACGGTCCATGGGACTGGGCGCTGCTGAGCAGGAGGTGGCGCCAGTAGGGGAGGCTTGGGCCATGTGGGAGCAGGGTGGGGGGTGGGGCTTGAGCATGGCGGGCTGCAGGTCTTGAGCCCTGCCCTGTAGGGAAGCGGCTGAGGCCCTGCGAGAATTGGAGCGTGAGGTGGGTGGGCCCCCATGTTGGGGGACCTGGTGCACCCTCCACAGCTGCTGGCCCGGGTGCTAAGCCCCTTACTGCCTGGGACTGGCCGCTCCCAGGGTGGGGCCCGCTGAGCCCACTGAGCCGGCACCCACCGGAACTGGTGCTGGCCTGTGAGCACTGTGCACAGCCCTGGTTCCCGCCCACTCCTGTCCCTCCACACCTCCATGCAAGCAGAGGGAGCCGGCCTCGGCCAGTCCAGAGAGGGGCTTCCACAGTGCAGCAGAGGGCTGAAGAGCTCCTCAAGCCTGGCCAGAGTGGACGCCAAGGCTGACGAGGCGCTGAGAGCAAGCAAGGGCTGCTAGCATGTTGTCACCTCTCACTGTCATGTAAAGGTCCCTAGAAGAACCCACAGAGGCAACTTATCATCATACCCTATATTGGCTTCCTTCTCTATCCTTAATAAATGATTTACATCCAAATCCTTATCTTAAGTCCAGTTCTCCAGGAACCAATGGAAAGACACACATCAAATTTTTTCCTTAGTCAAAGAAATTTGGGCAGTTTTGGATTAAAGTTACATAAGGTGTCTGCTTCCCAGAATTTTTGGTTTGCTAATATTTACTGTGACTCTCAAAGGGAGGGGATTGGTGTATGTTATTCACAAATGTAATCAGGATTATCTTCCCCTTACCTCAAGCATTTTATGAGGTTAATTTGTGAAGAACACATTTGAGAATCTCACTTTTGAGACTTTCTAATGCCAACAAAACCTCCTTATGAGAAATGTTTTGCAACAAGACATTTAGCTTTGAAGGATGAGAAATTTTATATTGGAATAATACATATGAGTAGTTTGCATAACCCACAATAATTTTCAAATAGTGAGAACTATTGTCACATCATAACTTTAGCTCTGCCTTGGATGATCAGCCTTGATGTGCATGTAGTTAAGTCAAATGAGCCTAAGAACCTGGAAAGGAAGTAGTGACAATGATAAATGCAGTAATATTTTAAACTTTGTCTATGATAGAAATATAACACTTAGTGATTTGGAAAGATAACAATAATTCATATTTTATAAATGAGGAAGCAAACAGAAAGGTTAAGTGGAGTACCCAGAGTCACACTGCTAAATGTGACAAGTCCAGGGCTGGCAGTATATTTCCTGGCTCCTAGTTAAGCCCTTTTTTCTCTATTCTGCATTGCTTCTGCGTGAACAGGAATAGGAGATTGGAACAGAAACAGATTAGAGATAACAAGGGTGAGAATCTGGGAGAAGAACAGAGCTAGGGGATTCATATCACAGGCTCTGACCTTGGTGTATCGTTGGACAGAAATAAAAGTCAGTATTCACTTTCTCTTTCTGTTCCTCCTTAAACACATTCTGGTAGCCATGGTAGTGAACAAGATTTCCACTTCAGCAATGTCTTATACTGAAACATCTCTATTCATTTATATCTTTCTTAGAAATACAATTTGGGGGCTGAATGTTTGATTTCAGAAGAGTGTTTTGAGCTAAAATTACTTTCTTGTTCTTGTTCCTTTTCTTGTGTGTGTGTATATGTAAATATGTATACATATATGTATATAAATGTGCATGTGTGTATGTATATATGTATGGAGAGAGAAATGCATTATGGGAATTGGTTCACTCAATTATGAAGGCTGTATATATGTATTTCCTATTGACTCTGTTTCTTTGGAGAGCACTAATACAGATGTGTACATAGATTAAGAAACAAAAGCTTCCTTTCCCCCTACTCTACCTTGTCAATCCTATTTCCCTCCCAAAGTAATCATTATTAATGGTTTGAGGTGAAGTTAATGGTTTGGAGTTGTATTCTTCTTCAACAAGGGAGTGTTTAGGATTTCTATTGTTATTGTTGATATTTTTTATCATTATAAACAATACATGGCCAGTATTTTGTGCACATGGCCAGTGTTTTCCAGTCTTAAAAATAGCCAAAGTAGAAATATTAAGTTGAACTGTATGCCTGTTTTAAACTTTGATAAATACTGAAAACATCTCCGAAGGACCAGAGCAGTGTACGCATGCATTAACAGTCTAAGAGAGGACCATTTGCCCCCTCCCTATCCAGTATTGGATGTTGTCACTCCTCTTTATGGTTCTAAGTTGATGTGAGAAAAATGGTGGTGTTGTTTATTTCAATTTGCATTTTATAGACCACTCATGAGATAAAATAACTTTTTAATCATTTTTCTTTACCATTCCATTTAGGAATTTCAGTTTAGAAATTATCTATTCATAATTCTGCTGTCTATTTACCTACTGTCTGAACTTCAAATTAATCCTTGTATATTCTGCTCTGTTGTTCCAGGCGGGAGCTCTGAAAACTGGATTTCTCCACCCTCCTTGCTTCCTTGGGTTTATCAATCAGAGGGAGTCTAATTTACAAGGTCACTGGAAGGAAGGAGCAGGGAGAAGGGACTTATTTCACGTTTCTTCTGGTTGCTGTTAGCATAGCTCTAGCAACAGCAGATAGTTCCAGCTCCAACATCTTTCAGCCCCTGAGAACTAGTCCCATTCCTCCCCTAGAAATAATTTTCCTTGGCTCTGATTGTGTTAAGCATTTTTCTCTATCACTATCTTTAAACATAATTTCATTATAACATGCTTTGGTGTAGTTTTCTTCGCATTTCTTGTCTTTTGGGGCCTGTTGAGATTTAGTTTATAATTTTCATCATATTTGGACATTTTCAGGTCATTATTTCTTGAAGCATGTTTTCTGTCTTATTCTTTTAGGGATTCCAGTTGCTACACATACATTAGGCTGCTTGAACATGTTACACAACTCACTGATGCTATGTTCATTTCTTTTACCTTTTTTTTTTTGTCTTACTTTTGGAATATTGTTTTACTTTCAAGTTCAATAATGTTTTTCTGTAATGTCTAATCTAGCTTTAGTTTTATCTAGCATATATGTATATATTTTAAATCTCAGGCATTGTAGTTTTGATCTCCAGAAGTTAAATTTAGGACTTTTTTTAAGTATCTTTACCTCTTCAGTTATCATGTACAATCTTTCCTCTGATTCCTTAAACATATGGTATACAGTTATGTTTGGGAGGCCGAGGCAAGTGGATCACGAGGTCAGGGATTGAGACCATCCTGGCTACCATGGTGAAACCCTGTATCTACTAAAAATACAAAAAATTAGCTGGGCATGGTGGCGGGCACCTGTAGTCCCAGCTACTTGGGAGGCTGAGAATGGCGTGAACCTGGGACATGGAGCTTGCAGTGAGCCTAGATCGCGCCACTGCACTCCAGCCTGGGTGACAGAGCGAGACTCCATCTCACAACAAAACAAACAAACAAAAAACATGGTATACAGTTATGGTAACTTTTTTGTTTTTGTCTATGAATTCTATTATTGGTGTCATTTCTAGGTTAGTTTCCAATGATTGTTTTTTTCTCCTCATGACGCTTTGATTGATTAACTTTTCTCCCCATAATGGGTCATATCTTCCTGCCTCTTTGTGGGTCTAGGAAACTGATTGGGTGCCAAGTGCTGTAAAATTTTCCCTTTTGGGTGCTGGGTTCTTTTTTTTTTTTGTCCATATGACTGTTTTTGAGATTTCTCATAAGACACAGGTAAGTTACTAGAAAACAGTTGATCCTCTCATGTCTTGCTGTTAAGCTGACTTTCTCCCAATAATGAGGCAATCATTTTTAGTACTCTAGTCATGCCTTATGAATTATGAGACATTGCATTTTAACTGGGGGGACAGGAACTACTGTCTTCATTTTGAGTGGTTCTTTTCTCAGCTTCGGCTACTTTCTTCTCACACTCATATGCTGGTAAAATACCCAGCTGGGTACTAAAGGAGAAACCTTCTTTAAGTTTCTAGAGTTCTCTCTCTGTGCAGCTTTCTCTTTAGTCTGTAACCTCTAGTTGCCTCAGTTCCCCTAAACCTCCAACTTCTAGTACCATTTCCTAAACTCAGGGAGAGCACAAGCTCCAGTGGACTTTCCTCTGTTCTGTGGTAACTCTCGCTAGTCATGGAGCTCACATCATTCATTCTCATCATGCAGGAATCATTTTTCTCATGCAGGCAATCATTTTCTTCATTGCCTAATGTCCAATGTTTTAAAATCTGTAGTTATTAATATTCTTTCATTTTCTCTATTTTTAGTTGTTCATGAAAGAGGCTAAACATGTTCCCTGATGTTCTGTGTTGATCAGAAACCTGATTTTCATTTCCAACTTTTTAAAGTTAAACTTTTTATTTTGAGATAATTGTAGATTTGCATGGTTGTAAAAATTAACATTGAGTGATCCCCTGTCCCCTTTGCCTAGTTTTCCCAATGGTAACATGTTACAAACTGAAGTTCATTATCACAATCAGGATTTTGACATATGACATATGATGCCATCAACATGCTGAACATTTCTATCACCCAAGGGCCCTTCAGGCCACCCGTTTTATCCATCTTGCGCTGTCTTCCTGCATCCTACACTGTCAATGTTTAATGCATCTTCTATTTCTACAATTTTAACATTTTTAAAAATGTTATATAAATGAATCATGTGGTATGTACCATTTGGGGATTGGCTTCTTTTTTAATTCAGCATAATATATGTGGTTTCCAGTATTAATAATTCTTTGTTTTTTATTGCTGACTAGTATTCCATAGTATAGATGTACCACATGGTATGATTTAACCATTCACCACTTGAGAGACATTAGGTTGCTTCTAATTTTTAACCATATGAATAAAGCTGCTACAAACATTCATGTACAGGTTTTTAAAAAAATGTAAACATATCTTCATTTCTGTGGAATAAAAGCCCAGGAATACGATTCCTGGGCCTTATGGTAGTTGCAAATTTAGTATTATGAGATACTGCCAAATACTCCCACCAGAAATGTATGAGATTCAGTTTTTCCTCATGCTTGCCAACTTTTGGTGGTTTTCACTATTTTTTACTTTAGCCATTCTGATAGGTGTGTAGTGATAGCTCATGATTTTAATTTGCATTTCTCTAATGGCTGATAAATATCTTCCTTGTGCTTACTTGCTATTTTATATTTTTAATGAAATGTTTCTTCATGTCTTTTGCCCATGTTGTAATTGGATTATTTGATATTTAATTGTTGAATTCTGAGGATTCTTTACATATTCTACATACTGGTCCTTTGGAGGATATGCTGTTAGCAAATATTTTCTCCTCCTATGTAGCTTATCTTTTCATTACCTTAACAAGGTCTTTCATGGGGCAAAAGTATTTGGTTTGATAAAGCCTGATTTATTAGTTCTTTTGTGGGTCATTCTTTTGGTGTCAAGTCTAAAAACTCTGTAGCCCTAGATCTTGAAGAATTTTTTTTTTTTTTTTTTTTTTTTACCTCTAAGCTCTAGATCCATTTTGAGTACATTTTGACTTAGGTTGAGTTTTTTGTTTATTTGTTTTTGCCTGTGTATCCAGTTGCTCAGCAGAATTTGTCTAAAAGGTTGTCTGTCTTCTACTGAGGACATTTTTGTACCCTTCTCAAAAAATAATAAATAAAAATTTATAAATTTTTATTTGTGTGGGTTTATTTATTCTCCATGTGTCTAGTCTTCTGCCAATACCATGTAGTCTTGATTAATATAGCTATATAATAAGACTTGGAATTGAGTAGACATTTTTCCTCCCACATTCTTTTTCCAAAATTATTTTAGCCATTATAGTTCCTTTGTCCTTATACATTTTGTAACCATCTTATCTACATGTACTAAAATTATGCTTGGATTATTGAGAGGTGAAGCCGGCTGGACTTCCTGGGTCGAGTGGGGGCTTGGAGAACTTTTCTGTCTTACAAGAAGTTTGTAAAATGGACCAGTCAGCACTCTGTAAAATGTATGTATTGGCAGGACATGGGCAGGGACAAATAAGGGAATAAAAGCTGGCCACCCCAGTCAGCAGTGGCAACCTGCTCGGGTCCCCTTCCACATGATGGAAGTTTTGTTCTTTTGCTCTTCACAATAAATCTTGCTGCTGCTCACTCTTTGGGTCCGTGCCGTCTTTAAGAGCTGTAACACACACTGCGAAGGTCCGTGGCTCCATTCTTGAAGTCAGCGAGACCATGAACCCACTGGAAGGAACCAACTCCCAGACCCATTATGACAGAAATTAAATTAAATCTGTATGTCAATTTGAAAAGAATTGAATTTTTTGCCATGTTGTGTCTTTCAAGCTGTAATCATAGTATGTCCCTTTACTGATTTTGATTTTTTGTTTTCTGTCATCAGTGTTGTATAGCTTTTGGCATACAAGTCCTGTACATGTTATGTTAGATTTATTCCCATTTCATTTTTTTGAGCAATTAAATGATTGTGATATAAAACATGGTGTTTATGTGTTCATTTCCAGCATATGGCAATACAATCAATATTCATATGTTTATCTTGCATCCTGTGATCTTGATCTTGCTGAACTCACTTGTTAGTTTTTGGTAGATTCCTTGGGACTTTCTAGAGTTAAAATTATGTTATAACCAAATAGGGTCAGTTTTTATTTTTTTCTGTCTAAAAGGTATCTATATAAAATTTTTATGTATATAAAAAAGTTTTATGTATATAAAAACTCTTACCAAAATGGAAATACAGGGGTGTGATATTGTGACTATTTATATATTATTTTTCAGCTGTGATTCCTGGTCCCTAACTCCCATAATACTTGTAGCAGTCTTTCATTGGAGAGCTTTACACTTCAGAAGCAGGTCTCAGGAAATAGAATTTCTCTTCTGTTTCCTTTTCTTGTTTTATTGCATGGACTGGAACTTCAAGCACTATGTTGAATAAGAATAGTAGAAGCAGATATCCTTTCTTTGCTGAAAATCATTCAGTTTTTCACCATTAAGTATAATAGCTATAATTTTTTTGGTACATGCTTTTTATCAAGTGGAGGAAGATCCCCGCTGTTTGGGAAAAACTCTAGAATAGAGGAAAATTCTGTAGCAGACACCAACCGAGTGTCCTACAATTCAGTTCTGATGCTGTCTACCTGGAGATAGTATCAGATCCCACAGGTTGAAGGCCTGGTCCCTAAGATTGCCACCCCTCCCCTCGAGGCCTCAGTCTCAGGCCTTTGGAACTCCTGACCAGCTGGCTTCAAATTTGGGTTCCCATGACCCCTGCTTTTGGTTTGATTAATTTGCTGGAGTTCTGGCTCACAGAACTGAGTTCACAGAACTGAGTGAAACACTCACATTGACTGGTTCATTATAAAGAATATTACAAAAGATGCAGATGAAGGGATGCACATGGTGTGAGGAATGGGGAAGGGATGTGGAGCTTCCATCCCTCCCTGGGTACACCACCCTCCCAGAACCTCCATGTGTTCCCCTATCCAAAGCAAGTGAAAGGAGGGCAGAGTAAGGACAGAGATAGGGAGACTTTGTTTCCTGAGACCTGCTTCTGAGGCCTAAAGCTCTCCAATATTATAACAAAAAACTGTAACAAGTGTTGTAGGAGTTATAAGCCAGGAACCATTGATGAAAACCAATATATACATATAGTTATAATATCACACCCTTTATTGCCATTTTTCTAAGAGTTTTTGTGATGAAGGGGTAGTGTGGTTTGGCTGTGTCCCCACCCAAACATCATCTTGAATTGCAGCTCCCATAATACCCACGTGCTATCGGAGGGACCTGGTGGGAGATAATTGAATCATGGGTGCAGTTTCTCCCATACTGTTCTCATGATATTGAATAAGTATGGTGGGGTACTGAATAAGTATGGTAGGGCCCCACAATAAGAGTCTGCACTTATACTCAAGGTAATTTCTCATTCCCCATCTGATATGGTTTGGCTGTGTCATCACCCAAATCTCATCTTGAATTGTAGCTTCCATAATTCCCACATGTGGGAGGGACCTGGTGAGAGATAACTGAATCATGGGGGCAGTTTCTCCCTTACTGTTCTCATGGTATTGAATAAGTCTCATGAGATCTGATGGTTTTATAAGGAGAAAACCCTTTCGCTTAGTTTTCATGTTCTCTCTTGCTAGCTGCAATGTAAGACGTGCCTTTCACATTCCACCATGATTGTGAGGCCTCCCCAGTCACGTGGAACAGTGGTCCATCAAACCTCTTTTTCTTTGTAAATTACCCAGTCTTGGGTATGTAATTATTAACCGTGTGAGAACAGACTAATAAAAGGGGTATTAAATGTTATTAAGTATTTTTCCACGTAAATTGATATGATCATATGATTTTTTTCCCATAGTCTGTTAATATGGTGAATTACACTGATTGATTGTTGGATATTGCATGCCTGAAATACTTCCAACTTGGTCAAAGTGTATACTTCTTTATATATACTGATTTTATTTGCTAATAAAATTTGCTAATATAGATTTTATTTGCTAATATTTTGTTATGAAATTTTAAATCTATGTTTATGAAAAATATTTGTAGTTTTCTCTTTTCATGCTCTTAAGCTGTCTTTACCTGTTTTTGGTGTCAGGGTAATACTAGCTTTAAAAAATGAACTGGCAAGTATTCCATCCTCTTGTTATCTGAAAGAAATAGTGTAGATTTAGTGTTAATTTTTCTTTAATGTTGAATAGTATTCTCCAGCAAAACCATTTGGTTTTAGAGGTGTCTTTTTTTGGGAGTTTTTAAATTATGAATCCAAGGTTTTTAAAAATAGTTTTAGGAATAATTAAATTATTCATTTCAAATTGAGTAGGTGGTGGTAGTTTGTGTTTTTTGACAAATTCATCCATTTTGTCTATGTTATAAAATTTATGAAGACTTGTTTGTAGTGTTCCCTTATAGTTATTTTTTCATGTGCATCTATTTAAAGCTTTGATTCTTTTTCCATTGCTTTTATTGCCATAGTTATGATGACAGACAATCCAAGACATTTCCTGCCACCCCCAAATTGGGAGATTCGGCAGCATTTTCTAGATTAGAATGAATGACTGAGGTTCAGGGACTATTTAGAATGATAGTTCTCAATCCACTAGGAACTATAAATTTGGATTTGTGAAAAATCTTTCTCTGGAATCACTTATTTGGAAAACTATGATTCACATATTGCTAAACCATATGTGGTTTAACTCCATAAAGTGGAGACAGTCCATACCCCTCTATGGCAACATATCCATAGATGAGAAGAGATGATTGACTTGACTGGGGTTACTGATTGGGAACATCATGATCACAGCAGCAGGAGCAGTACCCCATCCAGTTCCTTCTCTGGACATAATTGTAATGTAGAACACCCAATAAATGACTCACACTGATAGATATTGAAAATGTTAGAAGTGGAAACAGCTCTCTGTTTTTTGCCTCCATCTGCTCAATAAGATAGGATGCAAGCTTGTCTGAAGTCAGTGAGGATGGATGGAGGATTCCAGGGTGTACAAATAAATGGTCAGAGGCAATTACTGTGGGGAAGATAAATGACTTCAGCTGAAAGCCTTAGGAGCAGAAAACCAAGGCTTCTTGGAGAAGAAGGAATTCTGTTTCTGGAATGTAACATAGAAATCCTGTCTGAATTTCCAGCCTGCTGACCTGCCCTTTAGATTTTGGACTCAAGACTGCAGCATTAACTCTTACCTGAATTTCCAGCCTGCCAGCCTACTCTACAGATTTCAGACTTGCCAGCACCCACAATCATATGAGCCAATTCCTTAAAATTTCTCTTGATAGATAGATAGATGGATGCATGGATGGATGAATGGATGGATGGATGGGTGCAGTTCTGCTTCTCTGGAAAACCCTGACTGATAGAGTTGGTAAACTTAAAAAATCGTACCATTAAAATATGGTGCAAGATGCCAAGATGCCTGGGCTCTACCCCCCCAAAAAAGTTTATTTCCTTAATGAAAAGCAAACTTTCATTGACAGACTAGGGAATTAAAGTCAGGTTCTATTTCCTAAGTGAATCTCTCTTATTTATGTTTTACTAAAAAAGGAAGTAGTTAAGCTCCAGGTGTGGGTTCATGACATGGTTGAAGAGCTCTGGTCTTCTAGGAGCCTCCAAGATTCTGGGTGGCTTTTGTTCCTTAGGCTCATTCTTATTTTCAGGTTTCTTCTCTGCTTCTTGGAGATGCAGCCCAACTGGGCCACTCTGACACTGAGCTATAAACTGGTTGTCTCTCCAGCAGGAAAAGAGAATTTTAAGACCAGAAAGTGAGTCTAGGGCTTATTAGTGAGTAGAAATATCAAGTAATCCCTGATCAGAATAACAGGAGAGGAAGAAAAATATAGAAATATCAACTAGAATAAGATGTTTTCTACCTGAACATAGATAAGAGGCAGATTTTTTGTTTTTAAACCCCTATGTTTATATTTTTGTGAAAAGAAACACAAAAGAAAGTTATTTTTTGCTCTTATGGAATTGCAAAAGAGAGTATTAGCTGCATTTCTTGTATCCTAATATCTGTGAAGGGCCGAGAAAGAAGCGTCAGACAGGAAGCCCGTAATGAGCCCCAGGCAGTATGTGGAGTGTGAAGGACAATTTAAAGGCAAGAGAAAGTAAAGGCCTCTTTGGATTAGTTTAATCATCCTTCTGAGAGGGAAATGGAGTCCTAAGGAGACAGAGGGGGACGGACCTCCCAGGAATTTTTCTGCTTCCAACCACAGAAGGAAACAAAGCCTTTCAGGATCAATATTGACAAGATCCGTTTGTTTTCATGAGCCCAGGGGGGAGGGCTCTTTCCAACCCCTGGAAAGTAATATCCTGGAGATGTAAGTGAAGATTCCTTTATTTGTTTTTGCTGCTTGACATTTTCATGGACTCACTTTATTTGGTCCTAAGGCTATAATTCCACTCTCATTGTGGAATCTGAAGAGGTCAAACTGAACAAATGGAACCATGTATCCAGAACACTCATGCTCTGCTTGCGCACTGGGGATCATGAACACCATCCACCGGGTAAAGAAGGGAAAGGAACAAAGTCTCTCTCGAAGTCAACACAATATTTGATCAAAGCAAATTTAGTTTTCTTCCCAGAAATTTTAGGAAGTGTTTTAGTCCCTTGCAACCTGTCTGTTGCCTGGTAGGAGACAAACCTTAACTGAAAAGAAATACAAGAGGGAGGATGGGAGCAGTAGTGTGTTGATAAACTGGCTAGGGATGGGGAAGGAAAGAGAGGAGAGGAAGCCCTGCTGATTTCTATAGTGTAAATATTCCCACATGGATGGTTTCAAGCTCTCAGGGTGACCTTATGCAACATGGAATTTGGAAGAGATGTAGATAATGAGCAGGGAGCCTGCTACACACATCACTGGTAGGAATGGGTGCCAGGCTTATTTCTGTCCTAACCTTGATGGGGTTTCTCATGGAAAGAGGCTGTAGGAAGTGAACAGCTCTGTACTTATGTCCTACTGGGTAACTTGACTTCTCTAAGCTCACCTGTAAAACAGGAACATTCATATTGCTCCTAAGGTGCTATTTAGAAGGATAAAATTAAATATGCAAATATATGTAAAGCGCCATGTCAGAGTACCAATACAAAATAGATTCTCATATTGTTATTTCTGTCCTCTCTCTTAATAACTATTCCTATTCCCAAGCTGTATCACTTTTTAATCTACCTCTGGTGTGTGGGATTAGAGAATACCACCCTCTGTTATAATAGGTGTGAGTAAATCCTTGAACTGGTATGAGTGGGATGGAGGGTTAATGGGATTTAATCTCATTCTCTTTTCTGACATTTCTTTTCCTCTTCCATCTTTCGTTACTCCCACAGATACTCATAAAGCTGCTGAGGCTTTTATAAGGTTACTCAGAGATGTTAAATGGTTTGTTCATGGGTATACACCAAGTAAGTCATGTAAGTCAGAAATAAAACCCAGTGGCTGTTATTTCCCATGTACTCCACTAGTAATGCTGGATCTCCAGTCTTTCACTGCATGATGACAGGGACCAGCATTTACTGCCTATGCTTATGGCCAGCTGACTGCTCCTTCCTGAGAAGGCAGATTCATATTTAATCATGCCAGCGAGGCTGGTCTGGAGGTAATGACAGGATAGTGCAGTGAGCATCAGAATCTGTAGCTGAGTCCCAGTTGCGCTACTTGTTATCTCCCTGAGTCTGTAAAGTGGACAGAGTAATGCTTACCTTGTTTCTCTTCTTTACGGTGGTGAGAGGACAGTCATGATGATAGAGATGAGCGTATTGTGGAAGCTGGAAAGCATTGAGCAAATGCAAAATATCATCCTTGTCACCTTCCTAAGTAAGCCCACAGCAGAATGGCTAGCTCCGGATTTCTGGAGTTAGACCAATCTCAGTTTGAATCCCAGTTCTGCCACTCACTGCTGGGTTGATGCCAGGCAAGTTACTAACCCTATTTGAGACTCAGTTTCCCTTCAGTTACTCTGTTACAGGAATGATGGTGCTTTTTATCTTACATGGTTGTTAGGAAGTTTAAATGTCAACATGATAAGTCTCGTGATGTGATACACCTGGCATCTCAGAAGTGCTCCTTAGCTGTCAGCTACTGTCATTATTATTCTATGTTGTATTTTGTCCTGCATAGGGTGCCAGTCTTTATTTTTAAACAGGGCTTTTGAAAGCAAAGTAGACCCAAAGAGGCACAGAAAGAACATTCAGGGCACATTCGTGTCCTATGCTTATTTTACGTGGATGAAGGCTTTGCCTGAGTGCATAGAGAAGATGGGATTTTGTGCCTGCTGTTGATGCCAGTCACATCTGTGTGGAGCCTGCTAAACACCACACACTGTATCAGACTCTGTGGGCCTCTTCTCAGCAGCACTTCTCAGACTTGCTCTTATCCCCATTTGCAGATGGGCAGTCTGTCTCCTTGAGTGGTTAAGGTACTTCCACAGGGTCTCACACTTAACTGGGCTGGACCTTACACCCAGGTCTGGCTGATTCCAGAGCCCACTCTACCTCCTCCTCTGTGGGCTAATTGTCTAGGACCACAGATCTTCAAATGTGGTGCCCGGATCAGCAGTAGTAGCATCACCTAGGAACCTGTTACAATGGAACCAGAAACTCTGGGGGCAGAGCCCAGCACTATAGGTTTTAACAAACCTTCCTGGTGTTCTGATGGATTCTGAGTACCGCTGGAATACCAGCTCCTCCTGGGGGTGTCTTGTGATTTCCTCCTTTCCCCTTTTCTCTAGACTACCTAGAACAGCCATTCTAAGGTGAACTTCCTCCAATGTGAGTGATGAAGCAGCTTTGGAGCAATTTTTTACCATTCCATTTCTTGTTCTAGGGAAATTCCCTGTAGACCGAGGCATTACTGTAATTAATTAATTAGAGTAAATTAACGGCACCACTTACAATCTGAGCATGCACCTGCTGCCAATAGTGTTTTTAATTTTACAGGGATATTTCCCTAAGATGTGCAAAATAAATAAGGTTTCAGCACTTATTTCCAACTCAGGTCCCTGACTTAACTGCCAGAAAAAGAATCCAGGTTGCTGCCCAAATGCCATGTGAAGAACTGCTGTTACTAAACTGTTGTCTATTCCCTCTGCTCATCTAAGCACAACAACATAGAAACTAGTATCTGATGAAGATATATGATTTTCTTCCATGAAAATAAAAAAATTTTTTTGATTTGCCTTTCAATTAAGACAGTTTGAAAGTTAAGAATAGATGAAATAACATATCCGGTATAAGATTGAGTTTTGTTTGGTACCATGAGGAAAAATAGGGGCTGAGCAAAATTGCCTCCCAAATACTGCTCAGTAATATAGGATTCCTGAATAATTCATACTTAATTATCTTTGAAGAGAAGGGGGCTAGGTTTCTAGCATTTCTTTCTAAATTTGTGCATCTGGCAGATGATGGGTTGGGGCAAGCTGTCTGTCAGGCAGAGGCACAAAATGGTGTTATTTCAACAAAAATTGTAGGCATAAAAAATTAAAGCATAAAAGTGATATTTAAGATCACTGGCTGAGTCTACAGGAGATGCCTAGGCTAAAGCGGTAGCAAAAAATTAAGAATGTGGAGTTCATTTCTCCCCATACTCTTATTCCATGGATTTAAGTTCTGTTGTTTATGCATGAAGTGCACTTACAATGCCAGATTTCTTGTCTAGAAATGGAGACACTGATATCAGCTCCATCAGTCTTATAGAGGTGGTGGTTTGAAGATCATCTGAGAATACAACACAAGTGTGTTTTAAAAAGTTCAAAGTCACATATGTGTAGCTGGGATAAAATTTATTAAAACTTGCATTTCACAGTTTTTTCTGAACTCCTCACTACTGACTTTGAGAGAGGCTAATCTTTGTTTAGTCTCTCTGTGTCTCACTCTCTCTCTCTCTCTCTCTCTCGTCTCTGTCTCTGTCTCTCTCTGTCTCGGTGTGAGCCCTGCCTCTGCAGCTAGTTCCCAACCCAAAGAGTCAGGGGGAGGAGAGCAGGGATTCTGGGGCTTTGGGTTCAGGGAAAAAGTGTGAAGCTAAGAGTGGGAGGTTCTGAAGCAGCTGGTGGAGCAAGAAAGAAAGAGAGTTGGAAAAGCATTAAAGAAATCATGAGTATTATGAACTCTTCCTTTTCATGTTCTTTAGTAATTGTTACTTTTAAAATATTTATGGTTCTTAGACTGTGTTTCTTTGAATGCAACACTCTCTAGACAGGACTACATAGAGCATCAACTTGTATTTGGGTACTGTTTTTTAAAGTGGCATTCGTAATTGGGCCATACATGGTTTGGATGTGGTTTGTCCTCCCAAAAGTCATGTTGAAATTTGATCCCCAATGTGGCTGTGTTGAAAGTGGGGCCTAGTGGGAGATGTTTAGGTTGTGAAAGAGCAGGTGGATCCCTCATTAATAGATTCATACCCTCCTCCAGGGATAGGTGAATTCTCACTCTCTTGAGAATGGAGTGATTTCTTTCTCACTCTTGTGAGGCTAAGTCCCTGTGAGAATGGTTTGTGAAATAATCTGATTTCCTTGTTCTCTGTCCCTCGCTTCCTCTGTTGCATGTTCTCTTTGTAACTTCCCACTTCTGTTTCACTTTCCACTCCCCTTTTACTTTCCACCAGGAGTTGAAACATCCTGAGGCCCTCACTAAATGCAAATGCCGGATCTTGAACTTTCAGCCATTAGAATCATGAGCCAAATAAGCCTCTTTTCTATAAAGAAATGACCCAGCCTCAGTTCTGTTATAGCAACACAAAACAAACTAATACAGGCATCTAGGAGAGAGTTAATTATGAAAAAAAATTGAAGCTTATAGAAGCAACAGGATGATTTTAGACAAAGAGCCTTGTTCTCCGCCTCCGACTCTAAGACTTACATAGTGAAATACGAATAGATATTTTTGTGTATAAACAATTGAAACCCTTTGCCTTTATAAAAAGAAATAATCTACTTCCAAGAAAGAAAAAAGCCATTTCTACTGTTTATTCCCACATTTAACTAGACCCAGTTTCAGAGGAACTCGTTAAAGTTTAATAGTCACTTTCTGGTGTTAAATGAAATGATCAAATTTAGCTCAATATTGACCTTTCCTACTTTCTGCCTTTTAGTGTCCTTGATTTCCAGGACATCTGCATGACTTGGGTGCTGCTGTATCTTAGGGTTTAATCTGTTTATTTCTATACTGGTTCAGTGGATAATGCCATCTTTACCTTTGGCTTCAACTACTTACCACGTCCTGTGATCTTCTAATCCTTAGCTCCATCTAGGAATCCAGACATATACATCCACAGATCTTTTAAACATCTTCATCTGATGATTCATGGACTTGACATTTCTAAAAGTCTACTCTTTACCTTCCTCTTCAGTCTGATCTTCCCCAGAGAATGCATCACTCTTTCCAAAAACCAAAATCAGAAACTCAGGAGTCATGTATTGACCTTTGTTCCTTTTAGCCCCTACTTTTAATCTATCATGAATTCCTCATCATTCATTCTCCTAAACATCTCTCAACTCTTACCTTTCTGTCTTCCCCTCTGAATACTTTAGAATAATGGTTTTGAAAACACATTTAAAAACTCTGGATGATTTTAATAACTTCCTAAATGGTTTTCCCATCTTTATTCTTACCCAATCTGTTTTTCCCACTGCCATCAAAAGGACTTTTCTAAAATACAATTTAAATAATTTCAAATTTCTTCAATGGTTGGAATTGGTTTCCAGTGCCTTCAGAATAATGTTCAAATATTATGTTCAAGATTCTTCAGGATCTTGTCTCTGCTTACGTTTCTAGCTTCCCTTTATCACTCTTCATTCCAACTTCTTTATCACACATAGTTCCCCCAATATATGTACTTTTTGTACATACTTTTCCTTTATCTGGAGTGCCATTCTTCCCTCTCTTCCCTCTTATTCCTCCTTTGAGTTTCTACAGGAATTGTACAGCCTTCTCTAACAGTAAGGATTTCTAGAGGTAATCGTTGAGCCCCCAACAATTTGGGTTTGTGAGTCCCCAAAGACTGTTTTGTTAAACTCTGTGTTTATAGCATCTGGTGCTAGCACATGATAGACAATCAGTTAATGTTTGTTAAAATTGTAAGATTGGCCAGGCAAGCTGGACTAGGTTTTCAGGAGGTCAGAATTTGCTCTGGAGGTGTATTTCTTTTTTTCAGTTCTTGAGCACCAGCTTTCTGAGCTTCAGTTGGTAAACCTCCAAACTCTCTGGAGAATACTTGAAGGGCAATGTTACCCAAAGGAAACAGTACTAAAACGAGGAGCAAAGAAAATCATTTTTCTGCTTTACATCGTAATTATTACTGGTTGTGTTACCTTAAGCTTTTTTACAGGGTTGCTTTATAACCTAGAGAACTCCATAAATGCAGTTTTTAAGGTTATAAGCTTAGCTGTGAATATAAACTTTCGAAATTAATTGGAGAAGTTATAATTAATTTTTAACTCTTTCAGCCGAAAAAGGGGAACAGAGATATTTGGGACTATAAGGTTTAATTTTACATTCTCTGTTTTTTTTTTTTTTAAGACAATAATAGAGATTCATAGTTCATGGCAAATAAACCAGTCTATAGTCAAACGTGCTTTTGGCTTGGAAATGCACAACACATGTTCTGTTGCAGCTGATTGACCTCCCTGACCGTGCTTACACTGGCCATGCTAAATGGATGTGGGTTCCTTAGACTTGAAGGCCTAGGGCTTGGGAATAATTTGAGCAGATGAAGTGGAGCAGAGGCAGCTTCAGCAGGAAGAGAAACGATGCTGCCAAAGGCAGAGCGGGGTTAATTTTGAAATCTTTCAACACTTGATTTAAACACCTGAAAATTAGCTTGTCAGGGTGCTAGGACCCCAAGAAGGAATCTGATGTTTAGTGACAGCTGGCAACTTCAGTGCCACTTGGCTTTATAGGGAATACCCAATTGCTCTTTGGCAGCAAGTACCTTGAACAAAGAGGGATCCTACTGAAGTTTCCATTTGTTTGGGAAAGTTGATAATTGAGGAAGGAGACTTTTGAATGTTTGGTTGGCAGTGACCCTCCAGAGCCTAATTGAAACTCTGTGGCAGGAGGTTTTGGAACAAAATGGCTGGTGGTAATGGTGCCATGAGATACTAGGCAAGGCTGGGCATCCGACATTCAGGGGAGAGCTAGGGCTTAGAACCAGACTTGGAAGGAATCCTACGTTGTCCCTCTTGTTGTGTGACGTTAGGGAAGTTATTTCATTTATTTGTTCCTTAGATTTTTTTCCAATATTAAATAAGGAAAATTGCTACCTACTTCATTTAGTTTATGTGAGAATTAAATGAGATTAAGTACCTTAGTGGCTAGCACATTATAGGAGATCCATAGGTGAGCTTAAGCTAAATTGGATGGAAATGGGTTGATAAATGATCATCTACAGTTAGATCTAAGTCTAAGGAGAGAGAGGTGTGCAGAGTAAGGCTCTCTAATTATTCAAAATCCCTGTATTTCTCACTTTAATAGCCATGGAGTAATAACAGAAAAAGCCATTCTGCCACCCCTGCTACACCATGTCCTGATTTGTCAAAGTTGTGTAATATATTAGAAAGTTCATGGACTTTGGATATAGGGTCTTGACTCTCAACACCACCACTACAAGCTATGTGTTCTTTTTTTTTTTTTTTTTTTTTGAGAGAGAGAGAGAGAGTCTCACTGTTGCTCAGGCTGGAGTGCAGTGGCACAATCTTGGCTCACTGCAACCTTCGCTCCTGGGTTCAAGTGACTCTTGTGCCTCAGCCTCCCATGTGGCTGGGATTACAGGTATGACCCACCACACTTGGCTAATTTTTATATTTTTAGTAGAGATGGGGTTTCACCATGCTGGCCAGGCTGGTCTTGAACTCCTGGCCCCAAGTGATCCTCCCACTTTGACCTCCCAAAGTGCTGGGATTATAGGCGTGAGCCACCATGCCTGGCCTGTGTGTTCTTAAGTAGGTCTCTCAGTCTCTCTGAGCCTTATTCTTCAGATGAAGGCAATAATGCCTATGATGTAGTGTATTTGGGAGAGTTAAATGAGAATGTATTTAAAGTGGTCTCTGGCTTCATTACTTCTGAATTTACTTCATTTTCTTTCCCCCAACTTTCCCTATAATAAAGAGCATAGGCTTTTCTGTCAGTCAAGTGCATGGTCCAGTGGTCGACCATTCAAATAGCCAATACAAAGAGTAGAAGGCAGAAGAGCAGCAGGGCTGATATTGGTCATATGGCTGACAGTCATGGTACCAACATCTGGTAGGGACCTTGAGGTCTGGAATAGTTTTGACAATTTGGCAACCTTTTGAAGTAACAAATTCTTGTTCACTTGATGACATAGTACCAAGAAAGTTGCCTCATCAGAATAAGAGTAGGGCTATGAGCTTCTGCTGCCCTGGCCAGCATTCCCCACTCAGTCTTTCCTTTCTTTTCTGGGTACAATGGTAACAAGGAGGTTGATGCTCTGCTCATTACCCGAAGGAGATTCAGTGGAGCCTGAAATGGCTACTCTTCATTATAAGACTGATACTGTGAAATGAATTTATTGTAATTCTACAAACAGATTCAGGGGGGATCTGGTTTCCTAAGAGAGCCAAGGATTTTATTTCTTTATAGGTTATCTGTATGTTCATCCTTTTATCTGCCAATTTAAAGATCTTAACCGCCCTCCCATTGAATACTTTATAGAGACACACCTTCAATAGATATATGGAAACAGAGGTCAGAAGCCAATTTCCTGACTCCGCAGAATTCAGCCTACTACTGTCCCTAGCCCACTTCTCTATACCACCCAGGCTGCTATCCTGTTATTTCTACCAAATAGAAGGAAGCCTGCTCCTTGTCAATGTTGTGATCGTACTTTTCCCACAGCATCTGTCTCAAATTCTATCTCTACCACAGAGTGGTCTCTCAGAATGATAGTTGCTTGAGTCTTACCAAAAACATTGCTTTCTTTTTTGGCAAGGTTAGGAGTTGGATTAAAACAATGATTCTCTAAGCAGTGAACCCAGCGAGGTGCTGAAAAATCCATGTGGGCACAAAGAATTGTCTGTAAACTGTGCAAGTAGGTGTCCTGGCACATACTTGAAAGATGATTTTTCAAATGTGTGTAGATGCCTTTGTCATTTATAAATATTTGAAAGGTATTGCTGAATTCGCAGTAGCATTTGCCATTATATATTTTCTCAGTTGATAATATGTAGCTACATATTATTCAGGTAGCCTGATATGAATCTGCTGAATTAAAAAGAAGCAATTTTCTGGTTCCTCTGAATAATGATTTGACTCTTGTGGGTCAAAAGTCAATACAGCATAATGCAAGAGATCTGCGTTCCATTAATTGTGTGTGATTTTGGGGTAAGCCACAGCCCTTCTCATTAACTGCAATAAACACCTATTGATTTTGTCTCAATATCCACTCATCCCTTTTCTAGGGTGAGAGTGGCCACGTTTTCCTTTGGTGACTGCTGCCTCCTCTCTGGCCCATGATTTTGGGGTGCACCTGAGGTCTGCCTACCAGCATGTTCCACCCATCCCATGTTCAGAGCACATGGATATATGACCCAGGTTAACCAATGAATGTAAGTTCTAGGGTATTTGTTGGAACTCTGGAGCCTTCTTTCTCTTGAAGTTCAAGGCTTTCTGGACATAAGCAGGAGGTCGTGCCAGCCCTTTTGTTTCTTCAGAGAGAGAATCTATAAAACTAAGGCAGTACAGACACAAATAGAATGAGGGGTTGAAAGGGCTATTCAGATGATACTGTTTAACTACTTTGATCAAGCTATGTTGAAAACTACTACCCAGGACTTTTCAGTTACTTGATAAAGATGTCCTTTCTGCTGTAAGCCAGTCTGAGCTGGGGGTTTCTGTCACAAACATCCTGCCTGATATACGAGTTTGGCCCCATATCTGTAAAATGAGGGGATTGGACAGGTAAATTCTAAGAGCATTGCCAGCTTGAGGATGCTTGGGAGTCTAAAGCAGATTTTCCAAGTTCATTAGCAGGGGCATAAACCCCCAGTTACTGGAGGACAACTGACTACAAAGTTCTAGTAAGGTGGTTAATTGATCTGTTTGGGATTCCACAGTAAAACTTGTCTTGGAATCTCAGAATGCCCTTTGATGGAAAACATCTTTGAAGAACTGACTCATTTTGCCTGGGGATTTACTTTGAAATATAGATGGAGTGAGAATTATCTTATGTTTTTATTTTTTTCCCCAAACAAACTTTGACTAACTTATCTGCATCAGTATTAAAAAAAAAAAAAAAAAAAGACATGCATAGACACACACACACGCACACACATACACACACACACTTCACAACTGTCATCCTGCGTGTAATGTCAAGCAATGAAGTCATGGTCTGCGGGTGAGGGGAGTGTATATGTCTGTATGAGTCAACACATATCCTGGAAGAGGGTGTCTGAACTTTGTTGAGTGCTTTTTTGTTGTTGTACTCTCCTCCACAGCCTGTCTAATTAAAAACAATAGATTGTAAACCATCATCTCAAATAAGCTATGCTATTTTTTTTTTTATCCCTGTGGCAAAACAGATTTCAGGTGGCATAATGGAAATTTCCAAACTGCACTCCAGATAGAGTACTGAAAAGTAAGTGTGGAAAAGACACTTTTGGAGGGAACTCTCTGCTCCTTCAATCATGCTTGAGCCCTCCAGCCATAGATCTTATTTACAAAATCCTCTTGTGTATAGACCCAAAACAAAGTAACTATATGCAAATCCTGAGGGAAATCTTCCTTTGTAGTTTACACTTAGAGGCCTTGATTATCTGCCACAGTATCCCAGCTTTCACTGAGATACTTCTGATTGCACGAATTCTCCAGAAGGAAGCTCAGTGACTTTTAATGCCCATGAAGGGACATGGTAAAGAGTCTGTGATCCTGGCACATAGTGTACATATATGATGTTCGTAGTGACAATAGTTACAATTTATTTATCACCTGTGTGCCAAACACTTTCCATTTAGGCGCTCATTTAAGTGAATTAAGCCGGAGAGTTGTTTAACATGATCCTCATGCCATAGAGAATAAAAAAATTGCCTTAAAGAAGTTAAGATCTTAAAAAGAAAAAAAAAAAAACAAAGGTTATGATCTGAGGTCAGTGGGCTAGCATAGATCCCCCAAACCTGTATTTTTAACCACCAGAGGATTCTGACTCCAGGTAGAACAGTTACATCCATTCTGTTTAATTAGCAAACAAAACCTTTCCCATTTCATACCTTAAACTTTTTCTTGAGGGAGGTCATCATCTTTCTGTTTTCCCCTGCTCAAGTGTCATTAAGGTTAAATATCCTCACTGAGTGTTTACAATTACATTTAGGATGTATAACTAAAGTGATTTTTTGCAGAAAGCCAATAGCCTCATAAAAGTCCTTTACACAGCACCATGAAATTCACGAGCTGCTGTTTTTAAAAGCATCTCATTAGTGGAGTCATCTACAATGATTTTACAATATAGAAATGAACAACATTGACTTGTGACCTTCTGGATGGATGAAAATAAGGGAAAGACTTTGTCTTACTAATGATTTTTTCTTTCTCTCTCTCTCTCTCTTTTTTGATTGTACAGTGTGGATAAGATCTACCAAATGATTGATATCAAATGTTGTGATTGCTCCAATAGATACTGAATAGAATCAGATAAGTTTCCAGGATTCTCTTCTTGCTACTAAATTAAGAACTCAGAGAGGCAGCAAGTTAGAGAATCTCATAGCTAGCAATTACTATAGGCTTAGGAAGTGCCAGACCCTGGATCAAAGGTGTTACATATTGTCTCATCTATTATAGTATTCGCTATGATAGTCTCACTCTCTGCTTCTACGTTGACCTGGAAACCTCTCTGACTTTCAGATTTAGGACGGATTTTTTTCCAGTATCCTCTTCTGTCCATCATGCAACTAACTGCATTCATGCTGGTGGCATAAATCCTCATGTTAACTAGTTTCATATATTTAATTGCTGCCACTTCTGCATTGGACAAGATGTAGGTAATAGTCTATATAGAGACTTAAGAAGAAAAAATCAGGCTAGTTTTTCTAAGCCAAAGCAGCAAGATCCAGGGAGATTAACTGGAGTTTGCTATGCTCTAACTCAAAGTTATTTGCAACTATTATAGCAGTTCTCCAGCAGGGGAATGCTGTCTCCCCAGCTTCCTTGACCCGGCTAACTCTTACCCATCCTTCAATACCCAGCCGTAGTGTCTACTCCTGCCACTCTTCAGTATTCCCTGATACCATCTTAGGTTTCCTTTATCTTGCACTCCTTTAAACATCCCCTAAAATGTTTTTATACAACCTCATCCTCAGATTAACAATGTGTTACATTGCTCTATGTTATACATATAGCCAGATCTGAAATATTCCTTCCCCTCCTTCCGTACCCTCTGCCAAGCCTAGCCTACTGATGAATACCTTGAGTGTTCAGTAAATGTTTAATTTTTATATATACATCCAAATGTACAGGGAAGGAAGAAAGCACAGAGTTCTGGGCTCACATTGAAAAATTGCTGTAAGTTAGTTTTCATTCTTTGAGCACTGCTTCTGTGAGTGGGTCATCAGCTGGCCCAGCTTCCTGGTGAGGTGGTTTCTTCCCTTTCTAGCTGAATGATTAGTCCTTGGCAGTAGCTTTTTGAGTGTGGGGAAGCTCATCATTGTGCTTTTACTGTGTAAAGAATTGCAGCTTGAGGTTTCTATGGTTGCTAGAGGCCTCCACAGCATCTCTTCTCTACCATTTAGACATAGTTCCCTAAACTGGGTCCCCTGGGATGGGATCCAGACTCACATTTTCGGGTAGAGAATAGCACAGGTTGGGAAAGAGACTAAAAGGGCTTCTAGCTAGATAGTCCTTTTAACTAAGCCTTTCAGAGGTATCTCATCCCATGTCACACTGCCACCAGGAAAATTTCTTAAAGACATTGAAATGGGCAAAATGTTACTTGGTGTCCTTTTGATATTAATAGGACCTGTGTGTTGTCTTGAGGATCCTTCCAGGGTTATCTGATTATACAGGGGACTGTGCCTTTTACTGTCTTTCACTGTTTTGCAATTCTGTAGAGAGAGAGGTAAACCTGTGGAGACCAGATAGTGATGCAAATGATTCCTGATCATAGAAATGCAAATGGTTTTGTCCCGTGAAGATGCATTTGATTTCCTTCTTGTGGAGAGGTCAGTGTTGCATGTATTAGAAAATTTATCGTTTCTGAATGCCTACATGTGTAATATATGTCTGTTCTTTGACTTCCCTTTTGAACCGTGCAGAATATCTTAATGCTTCTCTCATTATTAACTGGACTAAAAATAAAATCTTTGGCATGTGTTCATTTATATTTGTACATGAGTCATGATTTTGCTGTATTTAAAAAATGATTATCCTTTAACACTCCCATTGCCATACAGCCCTCAGTTTGATGTAGTAGAAAAGCACTAAATTCAGAGTCACAATTTGAGGCTTAAGTCCCTTCTTTGTCATTTGCTGGTTCAGTTTAATTTGTAAAATTATTTTTACCGCTGGTAATGCTATGTCTGAGAATTAGAAGGAATCATAGAACTGTTCTGACTAGAATAAAATAACCTGATACATGCGTCATAGTTTAGAATTTACCCACTAGCAGTTGTGGCCTGCTGAGGTTTTTGGGTGATCTAAAAGAGACAGAGATACATCTGGTAGGTAGAAACTTGGAACATTTTATTGTCCCTGTGTTGTCCCTATAAAATCCCCCAAAACCCTATGGAGAAAAGCAATATAGCCTTCAAGTTTATAATAAAGGAGAATATTTGGACCCAGATTGAAGAGAGACCACAGAAACCCTTTTCCTCCAAGGTAGAGTTAAAGGGTGGGGTTTCTTTTCCTTGAACACACTCATCTTGTGGAAAAGGGTAGGGTTTAATGTCTATCTTTCTTGAGTGTCATGTATTCCTATGACCTCTCTAGCAAACAGCAATTCTGACTATTTTCTGATCATCTCAAGCTTTCTTTAGAAGAAGATCAGCCACTCAGTTTTGAAAATCTCACTTGTATAGCTTATCTCATCCTGTTAGGGCCAGTGCTAAGCAGGAAATAAGTATACAGCAGAATAGAAAGCAGATAAAGTTGATTTCCTCTGAGTATTGACTTTAGAGGGGATTCTGGACCCGATTAAGGCCTTAACAGGTAAACAGATGCAGGAAGACTTTGGGAAAGTAGCAGGGAGCCTGTAAGTATTGACTGTGCTGATTACGAAAAGCACGTTTATATACAGATTCCTAGACTAATAGGATTAATGGGAAATAGGGAAAATTGCAGGTTCTCTTTGCCTGCATCGTTTATTCTTTTCTGTCTTTATATTTAGACTTTTTACTTTTATGTATTTCCTAAATTCATTTACACCAAGGTTTATTCATTTATTCAACAGGCAAATACTAAGAACCCTTTAACGCAACAAGCTCTATGCTAGGTACTGAAGACAAAATGATGAATCATAAGGTTCTTGCCCTAGGTTAGCTCAGAGTCTAATGAATTCATTTGTTATACCTCCCAAGAGGGTTATATGGTCTTTATATGCTTGTCCCAGAAGAATGAATTGATGACTGTGGAATTTCAGACATCGGTTACAGTCCAGGAATGAAGATATTTCACATGTGTAGTGGTAGTGGTGGGGGTGGGGGTGTTTTACCCAAAGTCCCCCAAATTCCTGCAGACAGTGCAGACTATTGGTTCCATCTCCCCAGTAGGCCAATCCTGCTTTAGGGGGAGCAAGAAGGCTGTGGTCTTGCAAATAGGGGAGGGCTTTGTGGGTGGTTGTCACAGCCCCTGTTTAAGGACTTACTGATAACTTTTGGTAAATTAGTTAGCTTGTCCAAACTTTGACAATTTCCTCGTAAAATGAGAATACAAAGATCTACTTTACAATGTCATGTAAAAATTAAACACAATAACCTATGGAAAGTTCTGTGCATTGCTTGGCATTTAATGGGCATTCCTTAGCCATTACTTGCCATCCCCACAATAGACAAACTCTAACCCGCAGCTGAGGTTTTGTGACCTGTTAATTTAGTTCGGTACATTCATCTGATACTCTTGTCTGAGTGTTCTTGGAAGGGCATGCTAACCACCATGACACCAGCTCTGATTGGTTGACTCCATTAACTGATGACCAATCAGATTGTGCTCATTTTGAGCTGGGATGATAATGTCCTTATTGCAGACTGTTGGTGCCTGGCTCTGTCCCTTCACACTGGAAGGTCAATACAGATACCCTCTGGCCTCCTGAGCTCCCCTGCCTGAAGGTTTTCTCTGGTCGTGGTGTATATCCTGCCTATAGGTCAGACTGGATGTCCCAGGAGGGTTCATCCTACAGAAGCAACTACTGAGGAGAGATGGGGGCTTGTAGGTCAACTCCCTGGATTTTTCACTCATTTGTGAAACAACGCTAAGTTGCCTCCACAGCATCTCTTGCATGATGCCTATGGGACTGACTACAAGCTGCTGACAACACTAACTTATTTATTAACATATGCTTTCTCATTGGATTTTCTTCCTCCACTTACAGTGCTTTCTGAGGTGATCTTGTGCCCAAATCCATGACTCAGAGTCTGATTTGGAAGAGTCCAAACTGAAAACATCCCTAAGGCAGACCAAACTGGAAAAGCTGGAGGCAAAACCTTGAGTCATGGTTTTTGAGGGAAGGACTTATGTCTGGAATGCTTTCATCTTGAACATCAAGTCTAAAGGGCAAAAGTGAGGTTGTACACAGGAAATGTGGTTACAAATTAGAATCCAGACAGAAATGAAATTGGATCTGGTGTTGGCGAGGGTGCTCTCAACTTGTCTTTATTGCCTAGCTAGAGTATGAGGGTGCAGAGCAGGTTTGAGACAGACGACCAGTGGTGCCAGCAGTAGGACTTTGGAAGTTGCAGCTGGGTGGGATTGCTTCTTACTTGGTAACCTTCTTTCCAGGAGGAATAATTTTCCCTTTTGTCCCAGCTAGACAGAACAGATGATTTCTGGTGGTGGTGGTTGAGACTACAGAGATTTCCTTTAATATTTCATTGGCAGGTCCCATCCAGAAATGATAAACCCCTTCTCTGGATGAGATTCTGTGCAAAATCTGCTGGCTCATGGGTGCTTGGGGACTGCAGTGGATATTGGGATCTGTGCAGATAAGTTTTTTAACCTTGATAGAGTCAGTGGGAGTTTAATGAGTAACCAAGATTATAGCAAAAGGGATAAATATGTAGGCAACCAGGAAATATAATTATAACGTTTCCTTCACTAGACTTGGGGAAACTAGATGAATTGAAGAGTGAAACATACTCTAATTCAAGGAAATACATGGATGAGAATGTGATGGCTCTCCCAATCTTCCCCATTTCCCCTTCTTCATCAGGAAAATAAAAATGAGCATTTTGTGCCATGATGCAGAAGAAATTTAATTGGGTGCTGATGATTCAATTTAGCTTGTAAATTAGCTGCCAGAGAGACTGTGAGTGCCAAAAGTACCAGCCTCGCTGTCTTTTTGTTAACTTGTTGACACATTTGACACAAATTAGATATGGATTTATGGTGCCACAGATGACTGACTTCTCATGGCTACATGGCATGTATCTGGGAGAATGAGGGACCAAACTCAGGCCAAAAAAGCTGATCTCAATGAAGTCAGCTTCTTTGGGGTTTTTCTTCATTTCAGCTTTTAAAGAATGAGCAAGAATGAAACTCTTTGTCACCCTGTCTTAAGTGGTAACTCAGCCTTTAGACAAAGTGTGTTTATTTACCTATCCAAAACAGATCTTGCCATTTACGTATGCCTCCAGCAGATGCGGAACAGACCGTGATTATATATGAGCTCAGATATGAGCCAAGAGGTGGGAGTCACTCAGCTATGAAATTTACAATAATTACTTCATTTAACCTCCATGACAGCCCTATGAGTTAGACACTCTTTGTTCCCTTTTTGAGATGAAAGACAGGCTCAAAAAGTTAACTTTTCCAAGCTCATACAGCCAGCAAAAGGCAGGACAGGAATTAAAATCCATGAAGTCCAACCAAATCCAGGTCAGCCAGCTACCACTGAGCATCCTTGCCACCCTGTCTATCCTGCCTGCCTTCTTTTGATTCTTTTTGAATTGTATATTCCCACAGGCATTACTGTTAACAACCAAATAACTCTTCCTGGCTATTTCTAAGCTGTCATTGTCATTTTCTATGAGGTCTTTAGAAATGAGAGCTAATAGGGTTGCCTGACCCACCTATAGCCCTAAGTCAAGTCACATCAGCTGAGTAAGTGCTTCTCTAGTGGAGATTGAATCTCTCTCCTTCGATATCTGGGTTTTTTCACATTAGCTGGGCTTCTGCTAAGGATGACAACACCGGCACCCCAAGGTGGGGGGAGGCTGCTGAAATTCACCTAGGATCTTAAGATGAGGAGGGCGCAACCATGCATCTATCTCACACTAGCTTCTGAGATTGAGATGTTCATGTGAAGTCTCACTGCCCACCTTCCTCTTGATTTGTGAAATAACATATCCACACATGTATGCTCATGTTCTACTCTGCTACTCAATAGAGACATGATGGCTACAGTTCCTCACTTCTTCAGTATCCTTTCATACTGGTACCTTTCCTTCCTTTTTGGTTAAGCAAATTCAGTAAAGAATCATCTCAGTTGCCAGTCTGGCTTCTAGTTACCTCAATGAGTTTCACTTTCCATTTATTAATTTGGCACCAGAAACCACCAGAGAAAAGCCTGCCCCACTAATGACTTGACTGATGTCATTTATCAGTGTCTTTATTGCTTTAAACACATCTACCTGAGAAGTCTATGATGACTAATGAATTCCAAAAACTCATACCCATTCTCTTGGGCTTGGAACTAGTTGTTTATCACTACTTCAAAATATTTGAAATCTGCTTTCCTGACATACCCATTAACTATCCTACTCTCAGCATGAACAATTTTCAGGATTCTAATGAGAGATTCAAAGAGTTTCACCTGGTCTTAAGGTCTTTATTCCCGTACTGCTTCTCCCTAAGACAGTGAGTCCCAAGTATGTTTAACTATCTGAATTGTCTGGAAGAAATATTTTGCTCCCCATCTTAGAAATACAAAGGTAGAACAAGTGGTGGGGATATCTGCAATTTTGAAATGTTCCTTCTGGGTTTCCAATTATAACCAGGCTTAAACATTACTGTTCCAGAGGTCCATGGACACTTCTTTCCTTGGACAGTTCTCTTTACTAGAGTGGACTCATTCCCCATAAAAGCTTGTAAAAACATGTTAGTTTTCTCACCAAATCATTAATTCATTGGTTCATTTATTCAAAGAAATACTTGGTTGGCACAAGAGCTAATCATTGCTGGGGAATTTAAGTATGGATAAGATGATCCTTACTCTCAAGGTTCACAGTTCAGCAGCCTGTTGTTTACCTTAGGAATCAGTATCATGAAAACATGCAGCCTACTCTTTCAGAAGTGGGTATATTATTAATTCAGAATTGGCTTGATTATTACATTTGTGTGAAGGGTTGAAAGCAAATAAATCATTATGGTTGATAGAATGACCCAATTTCTGATTGTGTTGAATTGCTTTGTAAGGTTAGGCTTGAGACCAAATCAGCATGTGCCCAGTGTCTTGAGATATACTTTCTACTCTGAAAGACTGTTTTCACATCTTGCTAAAGGATGTTTGAAAAGGAAGTTGTTGTTTATTACACAGATGATTCATTTTCGGTTTATTTGCCATTAACAGAGCATTCCAAAGACTGCTAAAGACAGCCAGGAACAGAGTGGTCTTGGGCAGTGCTGTGGTAAGTTAGGCAGTCACTTGGACAGGTTTTCATATGCCTTCCCATGACAATTCAGCATTCACAGTCACTATATTAAAAATCAGGTCTGAAGTTCTTATACCAGGTACCTTTGGGGGTGGGTATGAATAGGTATGTCTGCCATTCACTGAGCTTCCACTACATCCCAGGCACTATGCTGAATGCACTTGAAACCACCTGTGTTAGTCCATTTTCACACTGCTGATAAAGACATACCTGAGACTGGGCAATTTAAAAAAGAAAGGTTTTATTGGACTTACAGTTCTACGTGGCTGGGAGAGCCTCATAATCATGGCAGAAAGCAAGGAGGAGCGAGTTCTGTCTCACATGGATGGCAGCAGAAAGAGAATGAGGAAGAAGCAAAAGCAGAAATCTCTGATAAACCTATCAGATCTCATGAGACTTATTCAGTATCATGAGACTAGCATGAAAAAGGCCAGCCCCCATGATTCAGTTACCTCCCCCTGGGTCCCTCCCATAACACGTGGGAATTCTGGGAGATATGGTTGAAGCTGAGATTTGAATGGGGACACAGCCAAACCATATCATTCCACCCCTGGCCCCTCCAAATCTCATGGCCTCACATTTCAAAGCCAATCATGCCTTCCCAACGGTCCCCCAAAAGTCTTAACTCGTTTCAGCATTAACCCAAAAGTCCACAGTCCAAAGTCTCATCTGAGACAAGGCACATCCCTTCCACCTATGAGCCTGTAAAATCAAAAACATGCTAGTTAGTTCCTAGATACAATGGGGATACAGGTATTGCATAAGTACAGCCATTCCAAATGGGAGAAATTGGTCAAAACAAAGGAGTTACAGGGCCCATGCAAGTCTGAAATCTAGTGGGACGGTCAAATTTTAAAGCTCCAAAATGATCTCCTTTGACTCCAGGTCTCACATCCAGGTCATGCTGATGCAAAAAGGTGGGTTCCCATGGTCTTGGGCAGCTCTGCCCCTGTAGCTTTGCAGGGTACAGCCTCCCTCCTAGATGCTTTCATGGGCTGGTGTTGAGTGTCTGCAGCTTTTCTAGGTGCACAGTACAAGCTGTCAGTGGATCTACATTCTAGGGTCTGGAGGGTGGTAACCCTCTTCTCACAGCTCCACTTGGCAGTGCCCCAGTAGGGAATCCACATTTTCCTTCCACATTGCCCTAGCAGAGGTTCTCCATGAGGGCCCCACCCTGCAGCAAACTTTTGCCTGGGCATCCAGGTGTTTCCATACATCTTTTGAAATCTAGGTGGAGGTTCCCAAACCCCAATTCTTGACTTCTGTGTGCCTGCAGGCTCAACACCACATGGAAGCTGCCAAGGCTTGGGGCTTCCACACTCTGAAGCCACAACCCAAGCTTTACATTGGCCCCTTTCAGCCATGACTTGAGTGGCTGGGACACAGGGCACCAAGTCCCTAGGCTGCACACAGCACAGGAACCCTGGACCTGGCCCATGGAACCACTTTTTCCTCCTGGGCCTTTGGGCCCGTAATGGGAGGGGCTGCCGTGAAGGTCTCTGACATGGCCTGGAGACATTTGCCCCGTGATCTTGGGTATTTATTAGACTCCTTCCTACTTATGCAAACTTCTGCAGCCAGCTTGAATTTCTCCACAGAAAATGGATTTTTCTTTTCTATGACATAGTTAAGTTGCAAATTTTCCAAACTTTTATGCTCTGCTTCCCTTATAAAACTGAATGCCTTTGACAGTACCCAAGTCACTTGAATGCTTTGCTGTTTAGAAATTTCTTCCTCCAGATACCCTAAATCATCTTTCCCAGGTTCAAAGTTCCATAGATCTCTAGGGCAGGAGCAAATGCCACTAGTCTCTTTGCTGAAACATAACAAGAGTCACCTTTGCTCCAGTTCCCAACAAGTTCCTCATCTCCATCTGAGACCACCTCAGCCTGGACTTTACTGCCCATATTGTTATCAGCATTTTGGGCAAAGCCATTCAACAAGTCTCTAGGAAGTTCCACACTTTTCCACATTTTTCTATCTTCTTCTGAGCCCTCCAAACTGTTTCAACCCCTGCCTGTTACCAAGTTCAAAAGTCGCTTCCATGTTTTCACGTATCTTTTCAGCAGTGCTCTACTGGACTGGTACTAATTTACTGTATTTGTCCATTTTCATGCTGCTGATAAAGACATACCTGAGACTGGGCAATTTACAAAAGAAAGAGGTTTAATTGGACTGACAGTTCCATGTGGCTGGGAGAGCCTCACAATCATGGTGGAAGGCAAGAAGGAGCAAGTCCCATCTTACTTGAATGGCAGCAGGCAAAGAGAGAATGAGGAAGAAGCAAAGTGGAAACCCCTGATAAACCCATCAGATCTTGTGAGACTTATTCACTATCACGAGAATAGCATGGAAAAGACCAACTCCCATGATTCAATAACCTCCTCCTGGGTCCCTCCCACAACACAGAATTCTGGGAGATACAATTGAAGTTAAGATTTAAGTGAGGACATGGCCACATTATATCAGCACCCTTGCAAAAATCATAGCTGAGGAAATTATGACAGTAAAAGAGATCAGATCTAACTGATCCCAACTTCCTTCTAACTTCTAAACTTACTGTTTATTCCTGGGTGTGGGCCTAACTAGCCTTGGGAAGGAATTTCATTTATAGTTTAAACTCTGAAAAGAATTGATAATAGCCCTTTCCCAAAAAACCCCTTCTTGCCTGGGGACCAGTCTACCTTTGTAGGACTAACAAATTAGCTGTAAGATTAGAAATTACGGTTTAGGGCCGGGCACGGTGGCTCAAGCCTGTAATCCCAGCACTTTGGGAGGCCGAGACGAGCGGATCACGAGGTCGGGAGATCGAGACCATCCTGGTTAACACGGTGAAACCCCGTCTCTACTAAAAAATACAAAAAACTAGCCGGGCGAGGTGGCGGGCGCCTGTAGTCCCAGCTACTCGGGAGGCTGAGGCAGGAGAATGGCGTGAACCCGGGAGGCGGAGCTTGCAGTGAGCTGAGATCCGGCCACTGCACTCCAGCCTGGGTGACAGAGTGAGACTCCGTCTCAAAAAAAAAAAAAAAAAAAAAAGAAAAAAGAAATTACGGTTTAGGGGCCATGCAGCCTCTGGCTGCAAGAATCTGAACCTTCTCATATTGCTCCTGGGAATAACATCACTCTTGCAAAACCTAAGATCAGTGCTTGAGATATTTTGCAGACCCTGCCTCCCGATGCAGCAGATGACACCACCCAGACAGATAATCTGGCTCAACAAGTCTCTAGGAAGTTCCACACTTTCCCACATTTTTCTGTCTTCTTCTGAGCCCTCAAACTGTTCCAACGCCTGCCTGTTACCAAGATCAAAAGTCGCTTCCATGTTTTCAGGTATCTTTTCGGCAACGCTCCACTCGACTGGTACCAATTTACTGTATGTGTCCATTTTTCTTGCTGCTGATAAAGACATACCTGAGACTGGGCAATTCTGCACCAATAACAATAGGTAGTTCAGCGATCCCACCCAAGGACAGAAGTCAGCAAGAACTCATTTAACTCCCTGTGATTTCATCTTCAGTCCAACCAATCAGCACTCCCCACCTTGAGTCCATAACCACCAAATTATCCTTAAAAACTATGCTTCCTGAATGCTTGGGGAGACTGATTTGAGTAATAATAAAACTCTGGTTGGTCTCCCGCACAGCTGGCTCTGCGTGAATTACTCTTTTGCCATTGCAATTCCTCTGTCTTGATAAATTGGGTGGTTACAAATTCTCTACCTTTCTAAAAAACTTAATCCTTATACTTCCATGTGACTTAGATAGATTTTTTTTTGGTCCCATTTTACAGATTGAGGATATTTAAATTTTGAGCACCTAAGTAACCAGCCAATAAGTGGGAGAATCAGAATAGCACCTCAGGTGTATTTGATTCCAAAACCCATAAACTTTCCCATGGAGTGTCAACCTCAACTTCATATTTATACACAAACATGACATCTCTACTGAAGACAAACTTAGAGTAATGTTTTATAAATAAGAAAAGCTTAATACAAATTTAGGACCACTATTTAGGTCTAGAACCTATTGTCAGAATTACAATCTTTCATCTGAAATATCTTTGTTAGCATGCTACATTCAAGTTAGACATAATAAACTTAAATATTCCAAGAATGAGCAAATTGAAATCTCAAATTTCTGATGACCTGTCTTATTTAATAATTTCACAGAATAACAATTCTCCAAATGGCACAGTTATTTAAACTGATAGTTTACTTCCTTTTGCCATAGAATTACAATAGGACTCTAATGAAGATTCGATAAAAGCTATTTCCTGTTTATACACATCAGTCTAAATGAGAGTTTTAATTTATGTCCAGATACCATAGACAAACTCTGTGGTTTAGCTTTTGCTGACCTCCACTCTATTTCCCAACAGAAATCAGGTTGTCTTTTCTCCTTAGCTCTTCCTTCCACTTGAAAAATCTGCTACTGCCCCCCCGCCACTCATCTTTCACAACACTCAGTTTAGGTCTTGATTTTTCTGTGATACTTTACCAAATAGTTCAACTTATAGTCATCTTACCACTCTTCAAATGCCTCTCCCCAGCACTGTCTAATAAAATTATAACACAAGCCACAAATGTTCGCTACATATCTATTTTAACATTTTATAACAGTCACACAAAAAAGTAAAAAACAGGTAACACTAATTTTAATTTATTTAACCCAACATATTTAAAATATTATTTCAATATGCAACCGACATAAAAATAATTATTGAGATATTTTGCATTCTTTTTTTATACAAAGTCTTAAAAATGTGGATGGTATTTTACATTTATAGCACACATCTCAGTTTGGAGTAGCCGTAAAGTGCTCAGAAGTCATACACTCTTAGGGGAGAATGCAGCTCGAGCCCCGCCTTCTGGGGCATTCTTGTGGAATTTATTTTATATTCTGCTAGACATGTCATTCTCCATGTGGCATAGAGATTAGAAAATGAACCTGAGTTTGAACCCCTGCCATTTACTAATTGTGTGACTGTGGCCTCGAATCAGCCTCTATAAACTTCAGTCTCTCCATCTGTGCAAAATGGAAATCTTTTTACTGCAGCCTCCATCATAGGCATTTATGAGGACTGAAGAAGACGATGTGTCTAGTCTGTGGAACACAACACAGAGCCTTGTATGTGGTAAGGTATTTAATAACAAATATTAGCCAGTAATCATAGTAATGTTGGAAGTAGTGTCTTCTTGATAAACTTTTTAATCCTTATATTTCCTGCTCAAACTCCATCTCCCCATAAGGTCTAAATATATATATTTTTAAAGACGGAGTTTCACTCTTGTTTCCCGATCTGGAGTGCAGTGGCACAATATTGGCTTACTGCAACCTCTGCCTCCCAGGTTCAAGCGATTCTCCTGCCTCAGCCTCCCGAGTAGCTGAGACTATAGGCAAGTGCCACCATGCCAGGCCAATTTTGTATTTTTAGTAGAGATGGGGCTTCTCTATGTTGGTCAAGCTGGTGTCAAACTCCTGACCTCAGGTGATCCACCCACCTCAGCCTCCCAAAGTGCTGGGAGTACAGGCGTGAGCCACCGTGCCTGGCCTAAAAATGTTTAAGATTGACTTTATTTTAGCAAGTATTATAGTTATCGTAGTCAACTTCGAAGTTGAGTTGTTGATGTATGAATTTCTTCTTCTCTCCCTCTTTAGTCTATGAGCTTCCCAAAGGCAGAGTTTCTGTTTAGTTTTCTTCTCTATTGGAAAATAGGGCAATATCTACCGAGAAATGAAACTTCAACAAATATTTATTGAACAAATAAATGAAAACTGCATTTTATTAATAGTAATTTTCCATATTAGATATCTGGCCTCTCCAACAGGAAGCAGACAGATTTTGGAGCTATCCAATGAATGAAAACAAAGTCAAGTCATCAGGATGTATTGATGATTACTATGGGAAAAAATAAAGTGTCAAGGATAGTTTCTGACTTATGTGACTATATTACTGGAGGTATCTTGAGATGTAAACTATAGGATAAAACAAACTTTGGGGAAAATGCTGGTTCAGTTTTAGACGTGTTGAATTCAGATTTCAGTGGGAAACCAAGGTATCTCTAGCAGGCAGGCATTTGGATGTTGAGACATGGAGCTCAGGAGAGGATCATGGAATGGAGACTGGCTTTGAGAGTAGTCTCCTATAAATACTGTCCCTGAAATTATGGGTGAGGACGAGAGTCTAAGTTTATGCCTTTAGCTGTCTTCTTTTTTTCTGAGAGAACATAGCATATAAGGGATGGCCAGGAGGAAGAAGAACATGAGATAAAGACTGGGAAAGAAGTGCCAGATGTTCAGGAGGGGGTCAAGGAATGTGTGCTATCAGAGCAGCCAAGGGAGAAATCCCTTTAGAGCAGAAGGGAGTAGACAAAGGTGTTAGGTGAGGATCTGCAGAGGATTGAATGACACGGTGGTGTTGGTGAATTCATGGCTCTGGATCAATGGAAACCTTCTTAATGGGACTGGTTTTGTTTCTCCTTCATCTACTCAATCTCAGTCCTCCTCTGCTTGTAGCCAAACACTTTTATTCTGCTTTGCAAAGGCTTTCAACTCATACTTTGGGTTTTGATCCAAAGAGAAAGGTTTGGTTGAAAAGTTATGGACACTAAATTACCTGAACCGTTTCCCCAGAAACCATGGCCATTTTTGTATCTTATCCAGAAGAAGGCTAGAAGTTGGCAGGGTTCATTTGGGGCACAATTGAAACTAAGGAGTGGAAAGTACTATAGTATTAGCAAACACGTGTCTAATACTATATATGAGGTTTCAGTTACTTCTAAAAGTAAGTTTCTTAGGGAGAGAATATTCTGACAAAGTAAAACGTAAGAAAGGAAGTGGGGGCAGGAAAGATTAGAGAGTGCGTGGTCAAGACTGGGAACCTGGGACTGAGAAAGAAACATTGAACTGCATATTTTTCTGAATGCCTGGGTTAGTCAAGCTCATGGATAAGTGATTCTAATTCTATTTCATATTTTACTTCTGATTCCTTAGTCTTCTTTCTTTCTTCTCAGATGGCTTTCAATATCTCATTGCTTTTTAATTTCTGATGGTTATTCTCCCCAGTGTAAGTCATGGTAGTCTCTGCTTAATAAAGAGCCTAGAGAATTTACGAGGTTCCCAAGAAATAGAATGTTGGCTTTCGTTGGTCTAGGTGGTATCCGACAGCTGCCCATTCTGGCACCAGAATGGATTTTAATAAATAGTAATATAGCAATTTCATTCTCTGTTTGAAAAAACAAGGCAAGAAAAGAGATGGAAGCAAACATTAATTTGGTGCCTACAGCATTTGAATCACTGTGTTAAGGGATTTATGGACTTTATTTGATTATTACCAATCAACCTGCAAAAAAATATTATCCCCATTTTACTGATGAGCAAGTTGTGCCTTAGAGAGATGGAATAATTTACCTAACTAGTAAAAAGTAGAGGTCAGACTCAAACTCGAATCTATCTGATTTAGAAGCACATGCTTTGTGTAGCACCCTTGCTCAGTGATGACATCTGACTTTAATACATTTCCTATAGAAAAATAAATTTTCAGAACAGATGCCTTTTGATAAGAGTATTCAGCCTTTATATAAATGCAAATTTTGACTTCTCAGCTGGGATTAGCGTGAGCTGTAAATTAACATGAGACCCAAGTGACTATATATCCTGTTCATTAAAAGGTATGATGCATTGTTTTTCTCCCAAAAGGAGTAATTTTCTCAGGAGTACTTGGGGTCTGAGTTTATTTCCTTCAGGCTTGTCCTCAACAGGCCGCAATTTTAGCTGTTCCCTGGGAACGATTATTCAGATGTCTGAGTTTACAGCTAAATAAGTGTCAAGCTCCTATACTGCAGTATCTGTAACTCATTTTTACCATTGGGAGGGCTTGAGGGTGGCAACAGGAAGCAAAGCTGCACCAGAATGTTTACACTGTGGTAAACATGTTGATAAGTAAGTGTCTTAGAGTGCTAAGGCCGGGGAGTTTGCTCAGGGTGCCGAGGTGCTGCTGGGGTATCCATTGGAATGAGTTTGCCATTAGCCTTAGACATCTACTGCTTCCAGCTGGGGATGGGCCAGGTAGAATCAGAAACTCCTTCCATATCTCTTACAGTAGTTCTTCACTGGTTGTGTGTTTGAGTTGCTTGGGGAATGTGAAAAAAGGTCCTGGAGTTCATGCCACTCCCCAGAGCAATTAAAACAAAATCTCTGGGGGGTCCATGCCTCAGTATTTTTTAATGTTCCCCAGCTGATCTAAATGTCCAACTAAAGGTTGAGTTTCACTGGTTTTTGAAGTTTTCAGTCTAGGAAAATGGTTATCAACTTTGCACGTTGGAATAATCTAGGCAGCTATTGCAAATATACACTCCCAGGCTCCACCTATAAGTTAACTGTTCTTTGGTGGGACTTGAGCACCATTAGTTTTTTGTTTTTTTTTTTTTTTTTTTTTTTTTGAGACAGAGTCTTGCTCTGTCGCCCAGGCTGGAGTGCAGTGGCACAATCTCGGCTCACTGCAAGCCCCACATCCTGGGTTCACGCCATTCTCCTGCCTCAGCCTCCCGAGTAGCTGGGACTACAGGCGCCCGCCACCATGCCTGGCTAATTTTTTGTATTTTTAGTAGAGATGGGGTTTTACCGTGTTAGCCAGGATGGTCTCGATCTCCTGACCTCGTGATCTGCCCACCTTGGCCTCCCAAAGTACTGTGATTACAGGCATGAGCCACCACGCCCGGCCCCAAGCACCACTAGTTTTAAAGAACTTTCCAGCAGTGGTGAGGGCCACTAGTCTAGAACTGAGCTCACCCCAAGAGATGCTGATTAAGTTGATTTGGGGTAGGGCCTCTGACTTTGAATTTCTCCCAAGCTCCTAGGTGATGCTGCTCATCCCTAGACCACTCTATAAGTAGCACTGGCCAAGCATCTACCTTTCCATCCTTACCAGCCAGTGAGCCGTCTAATGAGTTACACAAGACTGAGTAGATGGGAACATACCTTCTATTCTTCAGTGCCAGACAGTTGTCTAATAGTCATCAAATATACAGACTTGAGTGTCAGAAGCTCTTGAGTTTGTTCTCCATCTTCACTTTAAAACTTTCCTGCCGTGGGATATAGGTCAGGGCAAGAAAGGCTACTAATGTCTCTTTAACTATAAAATGCGAATGATAATAGTACCTACTTCATGGAATTATTCTAAGAATTCATAAAAGGCTGCATATAAAGTTGCTGGTTCAGTGCTTGACACATCATAAGCACTCAGTGGTAACCAGTGTTGGATGTGCATTCATGATATACACAGGATATTAAATTTTTCAGTATATTTTAACCTCAGGACCCTTCTATTGAGTGTAACTTACATGGATGCCTCATATATGTAGACTAGGAAAGGTTGAATCCACTCTTGAAGCAGAGATATCTGAATTCCTCTGCTTCTTCACTATTCTTCCACACCCTTAGCCAAGGCAGCAGATGCAACATCTCCTTTGCATATCCCAAGTCTAGTCCAACCTCTTCATTGACAGAAAAGTCCAGAAGGGGCTTCCCCAAGGCCACATGACTAGTAACTAGTAAAGCCCACATCTGACCCGTTGAGACCATTTTAGAAATTTCTCATTGGTCATCAATGACGGAGGAATTAGAACTAGGGGCTACATTCTACTAATTACTCAGTGCTAATGACTCCCTGAGATTTTAAAGTCCTCCTTTTATAAAAGGGGGGCCTTGGCTGGGCGCGGTGGCTCAAGCCTGTAATCCCAGCACTTTGGGAGGCCGAGGCGGGCGGATCACAAGGTCAGGAGATCGAGACCACAGTGAAACCCCGTCTCTACTAAAAATACAAAAAATTAGCCGGGCGTGGTGGCGGGCGCCTGTAGTCCTAGCTACTCAGGAGGCTGAGGCAGGAGAATGGCGTGAACCCAGGAGGCGGAGCTTGCAGTGAGCCGAGATCGCGCCACTGCACTCCAGCCTGGGCAACAGCGTGAGACTCCGTCTCGAAAAGAAAAAAAAAAAGGGGGGCCTTTTATTAAGTGAATTTTTAATTTTTTTAACAAATACATGCTTGTGGTAAAAGAAAAATTTAACACAAAGAAAATGTAAATCTCTCTCCCCATTTTTATGACTCCTATCCCCACTTCTCCAAGTAAATAGTTGCTTTTCAGAAATTGTATGTCTATATAATTGCAATACATAAAATATTTACAAATACATAATCTTTCCCACAAGTGGAAACAAACTACGCATCATGTGCTGTTTTCTAGCTTTTTTTCACTTAATAATTTATCTTGCAAATTATTCCATATAACACACATACATCTACTGTTTTGTTTTTCATGGCTGTAAAATATTTGGTTTTTATTTAGACTGTCTCCCTGGTGATGGACATAAGATTGCTTACTGTTTTAACTATGGCTATGCTTACATATTTGAGCACTGATTCCTAGATTTCTAAAAGTGGATTTTGTGGAGCCAATGTCTGCATGTCAGCATTCCTTTGTGGTACCACACTGCCATTTTCTTTCATAGGCCTGTGAGTCAATCATCCTTGGGGAAAAGGGACTTCCAGGGCTGAAGTCCCAGACTTATTCCACACTAGCCTTTTCATCTTGGCCAGGCTTGTAGAGGCAGAAAGTTTTAGCACCAGCTGTGGGCATTTTGTTCTGAGGACTAAATGAAGCAAATGTTCTATGCTCAGTTCCCACTAGGGAGCTAAACAGATATTTTCAGGCCCAAATTGCTCATGTCTCATTCACCTCCCCCAACCCCCCATTCACTCAGGCTCTCCCAGCTAACCAGTAGCTCCAGTGTCTCTTAAAGGCATAAAATGATATTGCTTCCCGTTAGTCATTCTTTCCACCTGCTCTGGGGGTGGTTCTGAAAATGGAGGCACCTGAAACATATACCCTGATCCATGAATTTCCTGGTAGACAAAGCTGTTCAGTGATTTTTCAAATGATGCAAACAGAAAGGGAGAAATGGTTTAAAGCCATGATTAATGCCACTGTGTCCCTGGCTGCCTAACTTCTTCAGCACATCACTGTAAGTAATTACCTGCCTGATCCTGGACAAGTCCTTCTGTTTGGCTCAAGTCAGCTATTGATCATTTATTTAAGAATTGCATACTCTAGGGAAGGTGAAAAAAAAACTTCCCTAAATTAATTTTTTTGAGCCCTCTGTGCTCATGAATAAAAATCTTTCATTTCAGGCAATTTACATCGGCAACTTCTTAGCTGTGGGAATTTGTTTACCACTTCTGACCCGCTCCTCTGAAAACTGGTTTTCTACCCACTCTGTGAATGGCAGTTTTAAATTGACACATTACATTTTCAAAATTGTATTTGATGTATTGTCTCCTGCTTGCAATGTAGCTCAGTGCTTTGACGTGTACACACTGGTATTCTCCTCCTAAGACTAGAAGCCTCCCAATGTGTGGCTGTTGGTAGCATACACTTCTCTCATGGGTTGGAGATCTGGGTAACACTTTCCTTAACTGGAAGATGCAGGCATGTGGTGATTTTTTAGTAATCAAAGTTTGAAAAATAAGCAAAAAATCCCCTAGCAAATCCAAATAGACCATTTTAGTACCAGCTTTTATTTACTGAAGCTTCCTAACTGTGAGTGTTTATGAGCACTGAGTATAATAAAAACTATTTCTAATAATTTAAAAATATTCCTAAATGTGTAGCTTCTAAGAAAGAAGAGGTACCTTGAGAAAGCGTTCTTACTTCTTTATAGTGTGCAGATCCTTTGTGTGTGTGCTTCTACCTGTTTTGTTAGGCAATCTTAGTATTCCTGTTAATCTGCGAACATTTTCTTGTTATTAATTACTCAGTGCTAACAATTCCCTGGGGTTTTAAAGCAATTTTTTTTTTGACAAGGGATTTGCTGCTACTTAGAGACATAATTCTGTATCACCATTTAACAAGCAGGCCAGAAGTTTCCCTGTGTGTGTGCCATTCATATTAGCTCTAGCAGGCAAGACCACCATACCTGAATGCAGCATCCAAATACAATGAAAGTCAAGTTTAGCTCTGAGGAGCTGAGGCCAGGATACAACATCATGTTCTTGAAGTTATGCTTCTGAAATTTGTCAGCATAACCTAGACTTCTACAACCTGGTGATCATTCAAACTCATTTTTTATATAATTAAGATCTCTCTTGAGTATGTGAGAAGCCAGTTTTCTGTGGCTCCCTCCCCTTAAATTTTGGATTTTCCAAGGTCACAGCCAGAATCCTATTAAGATTCTCTTCTGAAAAAACAAGATTGAAAATGCAGTTGTACTTCCTAAGAGCATGGTCATAAGGTAGGGCTTGGCAGCTGACGAACAGCCTAGGTTAGAATACAGACACAGTGGAGGACTAGCAATATGGCAGTCAGTGGCTCTTGTTGACCTCTTTACTACCTCAGTGAGTTAAAATTTGCTAATCCCGAAACCTCAGGGATATGGTCAAGACCCAGTTTTTCTGTGATCTTGGAAAATGATTTGTGAAAGGAAAAATAATCAGGGCAGAATTTTATCTGTTCCCTGGCCTTAAAAGGGCCATGTGATCTAGATGTGATGGATATTAATGCTCAAAGTCCATGTGTTTCTTTATGTTTTTGAGGAATAAGATTTGATATAGAATTGAGAGAACATTCCTAGGGTAAACTTGAATTTTCCTGTGATCTAAGAGTGACAGGTGAGGCAGGAAAAGTATGCCTTTTAACCAAACTCTGAAGTCTATTTTAAAAAAATGGATATATACAGTAACCACTGTCACGAGCTGGCAAATAAAAAGGAGAGCTAGAATGTTGTATCACTATAGTTAAAAACAACTCCAAGATGCCCGGAAGGAATGCGGACTGTAACAAGAGATTTAAGTGTATTACAAACATATGAAAGAACTTCAGTGAAAGGGGTGGGTGGCTGACCAAGTAACTTTGGAAATTAGTGGCATCTATAAAACTAAAGGTAAAAGCAACTGCATGTAAGCACTGTACTCTAGTTGATAGTTATTTCCCATGGGAGTATGGGTTACGAATTCTGATACTGCTTGACATACTTACTTGAAAAATTAAGTAAATGAATGGCAGATGGTGGGAGCCAGGTTCCATACTCCATACTTGGAGTGGGAATTTACAAATAAGCAAGGGCAGAGACTAGAGTGATCCATTTGGTAATGGATTGCAGTTAGATCAATAAGAACTCATGTTTAGATCGATATAAATACAGATAGTTGAACAGAGAAATATTTTTTAGATACATGTATGTACATGGATGAGTATATACACATACATTTCTTGGTTGTGTCCAATGGGAGAACCTAAAACCAATGACCCCCCAGTAGCAAAGAACATACACCCAGATTTTGGTTTCTGATACCAATCTCCAATAAAAGGAACTAGGGCTTTTTGGAGAAATAGATGTCTCTAGGACTGGGACAAGAAATATGCAAGCTAATCCTATAACATCTTATAGTTTCAGAAAGTAAGAAAGTGCTCAGAAAAACAAAATAATAGGGAATTGTCAAAGAAGCACAAGAGCCAACTGAAAGAGCATGCAATTCACAAAGCAGAATAAATTTGAGCAACAAAATAAATAATATTGGATTATAACCTGAAATATATAATAAATATTCATGAGTCCAGTCTGATATAATTAACTAAATTACTAAATGGAGGATGAGCAGACACTTCTCAAAAGAAGACATTCATGTGGCCAACAAACATGGAAAAGATTTCGACATCACTGATCATTAGAGAAATGCAAACCCAAACCGCAGTGAGATACCATCTCATGCCAGTCAGAATGGCAATTATTAAAAAGTCAGGAAATAACAGATGCTGGTGAGGTTGCAGAGAAAAAGGAACATTTTTGCACTGTTTTGGGGAGTGTAAATTAGTTCAACCATTGTGGAAGACAGTGTGGTGATTTCTCAAAGACCTAGAGGCAGAAATAGCATTTGACCCAGCAATCCAATTACAAGGTATATGCCAAAAGGAATATAAATCATTCTGTTTAAAGATACATGCATGCATATGTTCGTTGTAGCACTATTCACAAGAGCAAAGATACAGAATCAACCCAAATGCCCACCAATGATAGACTGGATAAAGAAAATTCCATATACACCATGGAATACTATGCAGCCACAAAGGGGAATGAGATTATATCCTTTTCAGGGACATGGATGGTGCTAGAAGCTGTTATCCTCAGCAAACTAGTGCAGGAATGGAAAACCAAATACCACATGTTCAGTGAGAGCTGAACAATGAGAACACATGGACACATGTGGGGGAACAACACACACTGAGGCCTGTTCTGGCTGCAGGGGGAGGGAAAGAATCAGGAAGAATAGCTAATGGATGCTGGGCTTAATACCTAGGTGATGGGTTGATCTGTGCAGCAAACCACCATAGTATAGGTTTACCTATGTAATAAACCTGCACATCCTGCACATGTACCCCAGAAGTTAAAAGTTGAAGGAAAAAAAAAAAAAAACAAATGGAGAAGAGGAGACAAATTGCTCATGGCAGAATAATTCCAAATAATTTTTGTAGATAGTGTACCCTATGGAGAAGGAACATAAGTCCCCACTCTGTAAGCGTGGGCTATGCACAGTGACTTCTTTCCGAAGAGTACAATATGGAAAAAGGACTAAGTGAAGAGTAACATTACAGTGGAGAAACCTGAAACATACTACTTCAGTCTGGTGGTCAAGGTCAACATCAGTAGTGACATCGTGTGGGTTACATATATCCTTGACATAATGAAAATAGTACTTTCGCTATTCCTCCCTAAAATATACAACTCCAGCATAATCATAAGAAAAACATCAGGTAAATTTCAATACAGGGGCATCCAGTAGCATATCTGGCCAATACTCAAAATTGTTGAAGTCATCAAAAATAAGGAAACTGAGAAATTGTCACAGCCAAGAGGAGCCTAAAGGAGACATGACAACTAAATGTATTATATCCTGGATGGGATTATGAAACAGAAAAAGGATATTAAGTAAAAACTAAGAAAATATGAGTAAATTATGAACTTTGGTTAATAGTGTATCAGTATTATCAATATTTGTTCAGTAACTGCAACAAATGTACCACACTATTGTGAGATGTTAATAATAGGGGAAACTGTGTGCTGGGTGGTATATGGGAACTCCGTACTATGTTCTCAATTTTTCTGTAAATCTGTTCTAAAAATGAAGTCTATTAAAAGAAAACTTGAATCTTAATGTCGTACAGCAATGTTTTAATTTTCACTTCTGCTCCATGTACACCTCAGTTTAGTTGGGGCTCACTCCCGCTCCCTCACTCCAGCACACTGGCTCCTGGAACCTTGACATCTAACTGTAGTCACCATGGAAGGCAGACAAAATGGGTATATTATTCACTAACAAAGCTTTCTAGAAAGTGATTATGTCATTTCTGCTCACATTTCATTTGGGAAAATGAATGACAAGGTCACACCTAATTTCCAGGGGGCTGGGAAATGCAATTCCTCATATTCCCAGAAGAAGGAGAACCAGACATATTGGTGACCAGCAAACTATTTTATTGCTTTTTCAATGCAATTCTGCAGTTCTTGTTGAAAACAAAAAGTCATCACCCCACTTCCACAATTTGTCACCCACTCTCTGATTGTGAGAAATACAAAAAGGTTAAAGACATAGTTGCTGCCCTTGGGGAATCTACACTTTGGTTGTGAAAAATGAGATAATCATGCAGTGACTCAGGAGACATCCCAGGGCTGGTTAAAAAAAAAATTGTATCCAATGATGAGTATGGCTTAATGTATATTCTGAATTATCAGAGGGGAGAGTTCCCTTCAGGCTGGGAAGGGGTGGCTTCTTGACAGGTAAGCTTCACAAAAGAGTTAAGATGGATCAGTGCATCAGGAGAAGGAAATGACTTGAGAAGATGCCAGGGAGCCAACAGTGGAATTGTGGAGTGCTGGATAGAAAAAGATGGCAAACTGGCTCCACTCAAAAAACTGCTCTACTCAAATATAAGACCTTTGAGAAGGCTAGGCTAAATATACCTCATCTGCATTTAGCACCACGCCAAACACAGAGAATGGATTCTGAAAGTATTTCGTTGGCTTGAATGACATTTGGGGGCTATGAGTATGCCAGGAAGTCATGATGGGTATAAGCAGATGGAAGCAGACAGTAGAGTACTGTGAATGCTGGACCAGGAAAGTAAGCCCATTTCTAGTAGTAAATAGGATGTTGCTTTTCTACTGAGAATGGAGGAGACTAACATTTCTTGAACTTCTTTGTGTAAGCCACTGTACTAAGTTCTTCAGATATATGTAGAGATATTTAACCCCTACCCCTTTCCCTAAGACCTCATACATTAATCTCTTTTAATGGAGTATGGAATTTATTGAAATTAGATGTAAAAAGAGGGTATTTGGAAATACCAACTAAGGTAGAAGAGAAACAGGGTCTCCCTAAGAGCCTCTAGAGGGGAATATATCCCTCCCAATACCTTAATTTTAGTCCAGTGAGACCCATGTCGAACTTCTAATCAACAGAACTGTATGATCATAAATGTGTGGTTTTTTTTGGAACCACTATGTGGATTTATTACAGCAATGGAAAACAAATACAGAGACCTTTAGCTTAATAACACACAGGAAATGTACTAAGAGAAGACTTGTCTCAACTGTGCAAAATGGCTGCATATCATGAGATGTTTTTCCTTCTATATTTTAAGGGACGCCCTAACCCCCAGTATTTCCCTCACATCCACTCACTACTTAAGTGAGGGCCTATGGATTGAAGGAGAGGGTAGCAGAAAAACTAAAGGGACATAGGAGCCCTGGAGAGAAGGGAGGAAATTAAGGCAAGTTCCAAGAGGGTTGATGCTCTTCAGCATCTGTAAGGGAGTAGCCATGTAAAATGGCCATGAAAGCTGCAGCGGAAGTCCAAGACTTGGTAGGGAGCTAGTGATGAGTAGAATAAAGAACAACTACTCCCAAGGCCCTACTTTTTTTTTTTTTTTTTTGAGACGGAGTCTTGCTCTGTTGCCTAGGCTGGAGTACAGTGGCGCAATCTAGGCTCACTGCCAGCTCTGTCTCCCGGGTTCACGCAATTTTCCTGCCTCAGCCTCCCGAGTAGCTGGGACTACAGACACCTGCCACCACGCCCGGCTAATTTTTTTTTTTGTTTGTTTTCTTTTTTTTTTTTTTTGTAGAGACTGGGTTTCACCATGTTAGCCAGGATGGTCTCAATCTCCTGACCTCATGATCCGCCCGCCTCAGCCTCCTAAAGTGCTGGGATTACAGGCGTGAGCCACCATGCCCGGCCAGCCCTACTTTTTATTTTTAAGACTTCACAAAGACTGAAAAATAAAACTCACACCTTAAGTGAAAGACTGTTTTGGACATTCTGGATGACAATGGCTAGCATGAGCAGCTAGCCATTCGGGTATTTGGCTGGGTTTCACATATGTTATTCTGTTTAATTCTCATAGCCACCCAGGAAGAGTTACTCATCATTATGCTAATGTTGCAGGTGAGTAGGCAGGAGTTCCAAGAAGTGGGGTGATTTGTCTAAGTTCACACAGCTGGACAGTGGAAGGGCCTCCAGGTTCCAATCTAGATCTTTCCAATTCCCAGACTTATTGGTTTAGCCAAGCTCTTGTGTACTAAGTAGTGAATTAGACAATGATGTGTGATTGGTGTGAGACTGGAGGACTGGAAGACAAGGTATTACAGCGGGATATGTAAGGACACTGAGAGCTTGTACAGAAGTGGGTGTTCAGATGGACTGGCAGCAGAAGCCTTAAAAAGAAATACTGATGCTACCTGGAGACTGGCAATGGAGAAATAAAAGAAGAGGGGTTGACAATTGCAGTTGGGTATTGCAGCCCATTTCACAATGTCTTGTTTTCTACTGGGGCCTCCAGACATGTGATAGACCCCTTTAGGCAACTAGTACTTCAGAAGATAGTTGGCCAGTGGGTACCAAGACATCTTTAAGGGAGAGAGGCAGCATGGAACAGTAATGTTTAGCCTTTGTACTGCCTTTGTTTGACTATTTGTTAAGCAAACTTTTACTCATTCCCCTCTTCACTGCTTATCCTGATGCCTGTTGTATAGATGGACATTAAGAGTTCTCTTCTGCTTTTATCGTCGGTTTGCAGGAGGCACCCCTGAAAGTTCCAGTGCTTCTAGAGGATCCATACCTGAGAATATTCACTTCTCCACTTTTTCTTCTTAGAGGACAAGTTTAGGCCAAGTTTTCTAATTATTTGTAAATAAAACAAAGAAAAAAAAGTGATTTTGTTTCAAAATGCACCTCAGCATCACAGAATGCCATTTATCCCTTCTCACTTCAGCTGAAGTGATTAATATTCAAGTTGGTGCTCTGTAAAGATGAAGCTTACTGTGTATTCTCCAGCCATTTATGCTAATTGTAGCCTCTCATTTGTATTGAAAGATTCATAAAAGTATCAGGAGACACTTTATACTGAATTAAAAACTATTGAACTGGGTGTTTCACGGCTCCTGCTCAGAAAAGAACAATTATTAAAATGTATTATTCAATTAAACATAGGAATCAATATCTGTCTGCAAAACTTGAGAGTAAAAGCAGAAGTACTACCAGTTAGGAGGGATGCATTAAATCTGACAGCTGTAGCACACTGAATGTTATGTGAACTTGAGTAAGGGAGTAGAGAAAAAGTGGAAAAATTCTAGCTTGTTCTGCCTTCCCTTTCCCTAGTAGGTAGAAGCACTTCTGTCTGGTCAAGGAAGAAGCCTGTTGGATTTCTAGTAGTATCCTATTTATTCTTCCAGAAGAGATCTATCATCCTGTTGGTTAGAAAGCCACCTGCAGACACTTAATCCAAAGGGAAAATAACATACCAAAGGAGAAAGCCAGGAAAATGGACCAGAATGAAAGATTCCTGGTTGAGAGCAGATCTTCTAGACTCAAATTTCCCCTCTCCTAGGAAACATTAACCAATTAAGCCCATTCTCCAAATTATCAGCACTGTCCCTTACTTAGGCCTCCACCTAAACTCAGACTGTTTGTCACTGTATTTGGTGGGTTTTGAACTCACCTGCCCTCTTTATTTTGCTGAAAACGGATTGAGCGAAGCCATCCAGCAAGTCCAGAGCCACCTGGTATAGAGTCTTGGCCCCTTGGTTCCAAGTACATTAGATGTGTGCTGGCTGCTGCTTTCTGCTTCCTGGCTTGGCTAGAGCTTTGTAGAACACACATTACATAAGAATGGAAAATAGCTAGGAGAAAGGAAAAATAAATGGCATTATTTTCAAAACCTCTAACCAAAAAGTTTTGTTTGCTGTCTAAATAAAGCAGCCTGCTCTCATGCGTCTGGAAATTTGGCATTTGGGATGCATAATATAGAAACCAGCATCTACTGCCTCAGGAGAATGTCAAGTCTGAGGAATAGATTTTCCCTAGGCCAAAGTGTCTGGCATGTAGTAGGTCCTCAATAAATACGGAATGAAACCTGGATCTGATCATCACCTCTGGAGGATTTCCATGACTGGCCAGGGATGAGGCTGTGTCAACATTCAGTAACACGTTGGAAAAGTTCTCAAAATGAGAACACGTGAAGTTGGTGTGGTCATTGTTTGTTCATTCTCTCAACAGCCACTCAGATAGAGCAGTTTTGCTTCTTGGTTTGGTTTGTTAAATAGGTGTTGAGCGTCCGGATTGCCAGGTGCTGTCCTAGGCACTGTGAATGTCATGGGCCAAACCCAAGCTGAGAAATTTGTAAATGCCATCTTGTGGTAACGCTATGAGAAAGTATTACTATCCTCAGCTTACAGGTGAGAAAACCGAGGCACAGAGAAAGAAGCAGGTACTTTTTTAAGGTCGTATAATTAGTAAATGTCAGAGCAAGAATTTGAACATATATCTGTCTAGATTCATACCTCATGTTCTTGAGCACTGCTCTTATAAGGAGTAGAGAGGGCAAGATCTCCTGCTGGGGAAGGGTAAAGCTGAAGTCAGTACTCACTCTTTCCTCATCTTGCTGGCGGAAAGCAAAAAATGCATGACAGCTATCGTCTTCACTGACAAATTTGAAGGTGGGAGAGCCAGTGGAACAGGAAAGCCCTGGGCCCCAGCCCTCTCCCAGCACTTGAATCCCACAAAGCCTAACCCTCCTTTCTTCCCTCAACTTTGGCTGCCTAATGAGGTCTCCAGATGTTGGGGTTTAGGCAGGGTCTACTTCAAGGGTCCGGCCTGCCTCTCTATTAGAGCTTTGGGGATCAATCAGAGGGGGGAATCTATCAGGGGAGTAACAGAACCAATCCATTGCCAAATATGCCTGATCATTATTTGGTGAGCAGAATGACTCCCACACCTGATTTGTCAGCCTGGCTTAAGAATGGGCCACACAGGGAGATGCTACAGTAGCCCTGACTGCCTGGTAACCAAATGGAACCTGGAAGACTTCATTACCCTCCGTTTTTACACTTATTCAAAACCTAATTATTGTTGTTGCCTCCCACTGCTCAGGATTGAACTGGCTGACAACTTATTATGCATGTGTTCGCCTTTTCTGTCACCTAAAGACATGTGTCAGCTGTGGCCTTCCAGAACTAAAGGGATTAGTAATAAGCAAGAGATGAGTGAGGCTGAGCAGAGAGATGACCTCTGATTATGAAGCTGGATGTGTTAGAAATGTTGGTTTACTAGTGTGTGCTGTGATGTGGTGTCCCAAGGAGGTGGGTTGATTCTGAGAAAAAAGTTCGAAACAAATGAAACAAAGAGAATTATTTTACACAAATACAGTGCTTGCCATACACTCACATATGCAACCTCATTGGACTCTGATATGATTTGGGATCTGTGTCCCCACCAAATCTCATGTTGAAATGAAGTCCCCAGTAGTGAAGGTGGGACTTTGTGGGAGGTGTTTGCATCCTGAGGGCAGATTTCTCATGAATGGTTGGGCACCATCTCCTTGGTGCTATCGTCATGATAGTGAGTGAGTTATTGCAAGATCTGGTTGCTTAAAAGCGTGTGGCACTTACCCCCCACTTTCTCTCTTGTTCCTTCTTTTGCCATGTAAAGTGCCTGCTCCTGCTTCACCTTCTGCCTCGAGTAAAATCTCCCTGAGGCCTCCCAGAAGCTGAGCAGATGCCAGCACCATGCTTGTACAGTCTGTAGAACCTTGAGCCTATTAAACCTATTTTAAATTACCTGATCTCAGGTATTTTACCTAATACCTAGATGGTATTCCTTTATAGCAATGCAAGAATGGCTAATGCAGACTCTCACCCCCTATTGAAAGATTTATGCTTTATGGTTTCAGACCTATATCCCCTTTAGAGGGAATCAGCCCTTTCTTTACCGAGCCACTTGCTACGAAAGCAGCTATAAACCGATTATTCATATGGAAATTATATAATTCATATCTTAAGCCAGAACACTTTTTGAGAGTGAAAGGGAATAGTAAAATGATTAGTAGGCATTAGCTGATCCATAGCAGGTATAAACTGGGACTCTCCTGGGCAAACCAGGATGTATGGCATAGAGTTAGACACAAGTGAACGCATTGATACCGCCCCCTAGTAAGAATAAACAAAAAACTTTCTGCAAGCAGCACCTAATTTTTAAGAATAAAGGGAGGCTGTGTAGCATAAAATGTGGGATTTCATCTGCTTTTTGACCTGTAGGGTCAGCAGCCTTCACAGTCCGTACCACTGGAGATTGCAACGTTTCCATAGCATCAGATGAGAAGAAAAGATGGCAATAGGCAATAGAACTGAGTAGGAATCTGGGAAGCAGCAGCTTGTCACTGCCAAAAGGACTAGGCTAAAGAGGGAGCTGGCTGGGAAGAGTGATCCCATGTACAAAGGACTCACTAAACAATAAAGAAGAAATATCTTAGTGTCTTCCCAACAGTAGCCAATCTAGGACTCCAGTGCCTTCCCATCCTTTCCCATCCAGGCTACTGGATTGCTGAACTGATAATGCAATTTATATCATCTAGGCCTCCAAGTTAAGATTTCAGTGGAGGATTCTCAAAGCAAATAGTGATTCAGTATAAACAGGACCAAGGGGAACACAACTAGCTTCAGGACAAATACCAAGTTTGGAGAAGCAACTCAAGATGTGAAAACAGAAAGCTGCAGAGCTCCATAGAACCTATGACAAAAAAGAAGAGCATTGCTTTTGAGGAGCTTAGGAAGAGTTCGGTTTTGAATGACACAGATTCAATTTTTGACACAATGGTGTTTCATAAGCTTTAAAAGATGTTCCCTATAAAAATTAGATGGCATTAGCAATGAAAATAGCTAACACTTACTGAGTGCTCACTATGTGCCAGGTACCATTCAAAACATTTTACATGTATTTTCTCATTTAGGCAGGATGTAGGTAGACTTAAAAGGAAACCAGATGAATTTAAATAGATTAAAACTGAAACTATAATTGCAATGGAAGAATTTTAATCAGTATTACAAATACCAAAGGACTGATTTTATACCTGGGAAAAATCAAATATTTGCCACAGAATAAATTCTCTGGCATAGAAAAGAATGTCTTTTTAAACACAAAAAGGAAAAAGAATGCAATTATTAAATATTATGACATCAACATACATAAAGCAAAGGCTAAAAAACACAAGAAAATGACAGATAAACAAAAAGTTGGCAAGTTTTGCACATTTCTTTGCGTTTGACAGACCAAAGAGATTAAATAGGCAATTAGAGATTCTGAAAAATAACATTTGAAGGTTAATTTAATAAATACATCCCAAATTTTATACCCTATAATGTACCTTTCTTATTCTAGCTCAAACAAAACATGTATAAAAATAGCACATATATTAAGCAATAAAGTTCCAAATTATTTTAAAAAATCACAAATTGAGTAGATCATATTCTCTACCTTTAAAGCAATACTTTTCTACCCAAAAGGCAATAACATGATAGCAAGAAGGAGAAGTGTCAAGCAAAGAGGGAAAAGCACCTTATAAGACAAACAGATCAGCCAAACCATATCATCTCACCTCTGGCCCCTCCCAAATCTCACATTTCAAAACACAATAATACCTTCTCATCAGTCCCCCAAAGTCTTAACTCATTCCAGCATTAACCCAAGAGACCAAGTCCAAAGTTTCATCTGAGACAAGGCAAGTCCCTTCTGCCTATGAGCCTATAAAATCAAAAGCAAGTTAATTATTTCCTTGATACAATGGGGGGTATAGACATTGGGTAGTTACACCCATTCCAAATGGGAGAAATTGGCTAAAATGAAGAGGCCATAAGCCCCATGCAAGTCCACAATTCAGTGGTGCAGTCAGATCTTAAAGCTCCAAAATGACCTGCTTTGACTCCATGTCTCACATCCAGGTCATGCTGATGTGGGCTTCCATGGCCTTAAGCAGCTCTACCCTTGTGGCTTTTCAGGGTACAGCCCCCTCCCAGCTGCTTTCATGGGTTGGCATTGAGTGTCTGCAGCTTCTCCAGGTGCATGATGCAAGCTGCTGAAGGATCTACCATTCTGAGGTCTGGAGGACTATAGTCCTCTTCTCACAGCTCCACTAGGCAGTGCCCCAGTGGGGACTCTGTGTGGGGGCTCCCACCCCACATTTCCCTTTTACACTGCGCTAGTGGAGGTACTGCATGAGGGATCCACCCCTGCAGCAAACTTCTGCCTGGACAGCCAGGCATTTCCATAGATCCTCTGAAGTCTAGGCGGTGGTTCCCAAACCTCAGTTCTTGACTCCTGTGCACCCTCAGGCCAAACACCACATGTAAGCTACCAAGGCTTGGGGATTGCAACTTCTGAAGCAACAGCCTGAGCTGTACGTTGGCCCATTTTAGCCATAGCTGGACACAGGGCACCAAGTCCTGTGACTGCACAAAGCAGCAAGGCCCTGGACCAGCCCACAAAATCATGTTTTTCCTTTGAGGCCTTTAGACCTGTAATTGGAAGGGCTGCTGTGAAGACTTCTGACATGCTCTGGAGGCATCTTCCCGATTGTCTTGGTTATTAACATTTGGCTCCTCATTACTTAAGCAAATTTATGCAGCTGGTTTGGATTTCTCAGAAAATGGGTTTTTCTTTTCTATCACATTGTCAGGCTGCAAATTTTGAACTTTTGTGCTGTGCTTCCCCTTTAAACATAAGTTCCAATTCCAAACGATATCTTTGTGAATACATAAAACTTAATGCTTTTAACGGCACCCGAGTCACATCTTGAATGCTTTGCTGTTTAGAAATTTCTTCCACCAGATAACCTAACATCATCGCTCTCAAGTTCGAAGTTCCACAGATTTCTAGGGCAGTGGCAAAATGTCACCAGTCTCTTCGGTAAAACAGCAAGAGTCACCTTTATTCCAGTTCTCAACAAGTTTCTCATCTCCATCTGAGACCTCAGCTTTGGCTTCATTGTCTGTATCACTATCACTATCAGCATTTTAGTCAAAGCCATTTAATAAGTCTCTAGGGAGTTCCAAATGTATCCACATCTTCCTGTCTTCTGAGCCCTCTAAGTCTCTAGGAAGTTCCAAACATTCCCACATTTTCCTATCTTCTAAGCCCTCCAGACTGTTCCAACCCCTGCCTGTTACCCAGTTCCAAAGTCACTTTCACATTTTTGGGTTTCTCTATAGCAGCACCCCGCTCTCTACAGTACCAATTTGCTGTATTAGTTCACTCTCATGCTGCTATAAAGAACTGCCCATAAATGGGTAATTTATAAAGGAAAGAAGTTTAATTGACTCACAGTTCCACATGGCTGGGGAGGTCTCAGGAAACTTACAATTGTGGCAGAAGAGGGAGCAACCATGTCCTTCTTCACATGATGGCAGGAAGGAGAAGTGCTGAGCAAAAAGGGAAAAGGCCCTTATGAGACCATTAGGTCTCATGAGAACTCACGCACTATCATGAGAACAGCAGCACTGGGGTAACTGCCCCCATGATTCAGTTACCTCCCACTGGGTCCCTTTCACAATGTGTGGGGATTATGGGAACTAATTCAAGATAAGATTTGGGTAGGGACACAACCAAACCATATCATTTGGAAAATGTAAATACACTAAATAAATCTTGGTCAAAAATAAAGGCAAAAACAAATTATATAGAATTTAAAAATTAATAATGATAAGTATGGAAATGTATATCTAAAGCTAAACTCAAAAGTAAACTATTATCCTTAAACACTTTTATTCTTATAAAAAGAAAAATAAGCTAAATACCATAAGTAAGGAATTAGATAAGAAAAACAATAGGAAACAGGAGATAGAAATTAATGTAGATAAAACAGAAATAAATTTTTTACAGGAAATTTTTTTTTAAACTTCAAGGTAAGTGATAAATTTAATACTACATGAGTTGTTACAGAAAATAGAGAAAGACAGTTTATTTTATTGGCTTAAACCTGAAATTAAAACCTGAGAGTGGGCATATCAATCATAATAGTATATTTGTGATTTGGAAAATAGTTTAATAGTAAGAATAAATAAAAATGAAATCATGATGGTTAATATGTCAACTTGATTGCATTCAGGGATACCAGCAAGCTGGTCAATCATTATTTTGGGGAGTGTCTGTGAAGGTGTTTCTGGAAGAGATTAGCATTTGAATCAGTAGACTGAGTAAAGAAGACCCACTCTCACCAATATAACAGGGTTTTATCCAATCCATTGACAGTCTGAATAGAAGAAAAGTGTTAGAGAAAGGTGAATTTGCTCTCTCTTCCGGATCTGGGACGCCCATATCCTCCTGCCTTCAGGCATCAGGGCTCCTTTGGACTCTGGGACTTAGAGTAACAGATCTCAGATTTGTATTACTTTGGACTGAGAGTCACACCATTGGCTCCTCTAGTTCTCAGGCCTTCAGACTCAGAGTGAATTAAACCACTGGATTTCTTGAGTCTCCAGCTGGCAGGCAGTATATCATGGGACTTCCCAGCTTCTATCATGATGAAGCCAATTACCATAATAAATTTTCTTTCTTTTCTTTTCTTTTATTTTTTCTTTTCCTTATTTCTTTCTCTCTCTCTCTTTCTTTCCTTTTCTTTTCTATATTTCTTATCTTTCTTATCATCTTTCTATCTTTTTCACTGGAAAACCTTAACTAATACACACATTATATGGTTTGTAGGTTTTGTTCCTTCAAAATCTCATATTAAAATGTGACCTCCAATATTAGAGGTGGGCCTAGTGGGAGGTGTTTGGGTCACAGAGGCAGATGTCTCATAAATGGCCTGGTTCTGTCCTCATGATAATGAGTGAATTCTCATTCTGTTAGTTCATGCAAGACCTGAATATTTTAAAAAACCTGGCACCGCCTTCTCCTCTCTCCTGTGCTCTCTCTCTCCATGTCACATACTGCCTCCCTTTACCTTCTGCATACATTTGTATTGTGGTTATATGACATCATACATTTATCGAAACCCATAGAGTTTAAACACAGTGAACCTTAATGTAAACTATGGACTTTGGATAACATAGATATGTCAATGTTAGTTCATTGATTACAACAAATGTACTCCACTGATGGAGGATGTTGATAGTGGGGAGTGTTTGTGTGTCTGGGGGTGGGGATGAAGATATGTGGGAATTCTTTTCACTTTCAACTCAGTTTTTTTTTTTTTTTTTTTTTTGACATGGAGTTTTGCTCTTGTTGCCCAGGCTGGAGTGCAATGGCTCAGTCTTGGCTCACTGCAACCTCCACCTTCCAGGTTCAGGCGATTCTCCCACCTCAGCCTCCCAAGTAGCAGGGATTACAGGCATGCGCCACTATGCCTGGCTAATTTTATATCTTGTTTTTAGTAGATATGGGGTTTCTCCATGTTGGTCAGGCTGGTCTCAAACTCCTGACCTCAGGTGATCCACCCATCTCGGCCTCCCAAAACGCTGGGATTACAGGTGTGAGCCACCCTGCCTGGCCCCCAACTCAGTTTGTGAATCTAAAACTGCTCTAAAAATAAAGTCTATTAATTTTAAAACAAAAACAAAAGTGATCCTAAAATTTTACTAATGCGATTAAAAGAATTAAAAAGTTGACATATTATAAAAGGGATTCAAAAAGGGATTCCTTTTTGTTAGTAACGGTGGTCTTTCCAGAAAACCCAAAAGAACCAAACTGAAAGAAAAAAAATTGAAACTAATGAGTACAGAAAATTGATTGGTTACAAAGTAGATATAGAGAAGTCACTTTATACTAGTAAAAACTAGAAAGAAAATGCCAAATTAAAGATTTCATGCACAATGATTACTAAAAATAAAAAAATTACAAATCTCATAAAACATATATGTAGATTCTATATATAGAATCTATAAAAATATCTTAAAAACTTTTAAAACACTTATAAACATATTTCAAAAAAGTGAATAAAGCATCATTTACTGGATGAAAAGTTTCAAGATTTTGAAAATTACTATTCTACAAACTTTAAATTCAGTTAATATCAAAATTTGAATAAGGCACTTTTAAAAATGAAAAATGGATAATCAAATTCATCTAGAAAAAAAAAGATGGGTATAGCTAAGCACATTTTGTAAAAAAGATAATGTGATAGGCCAAGAGATTCCTTGCTCTACAAGACATTAAATAAGGTTTTTCAAGTAACAATAAACAAAATAGCATGAAATGAGAATAGCAGTGGGTAAGTAATGAAATAGAGTGGAAATTCTAGAAACAGACCCAAGGTTAAAAAGGTATTTAGTACATGATATACGTGGCATTGCAAATTGTCAAAATGGACTGTTCACTCAATGATGTCCATACAGCTGGTTAACCATTTGGGAAAGTGTATATATACACACAAATATACCTATAAATGTATATATACACATATACACACATGTGTATACATATACATACATATATACATATTATGTAATATGTGTATACACACACATATACATTTTCTGTAATATATATGTGTATACACACACACAGTACCTTTTATAACAGTTTTGGTCAATAAAAGACCACATGTAGGATGGTGGTCTCATAAGAATATAATGAAGCTGAAAAATTCTATTGCTTAGTGAGGTTGTAATGTTGCAGTGTAACACGTTACTCCATGTTGGTGGTGATACTCATGGTTACAAAACTGCTGAGCTGCTAGTCAGCTGAAAGTTGAGTATATATAATTATGTACGGTATAAAATACCCGATAACAATAATAAACAACTTATGTTACTGGTTTAGGTATCTGCTATACTATACTCTTTATTGTTAGTTTAGATTGTACAGGCCGGGCGCAGTGGCTCACGCCTGTAATCCCAGCACTTTGGGAGGCTGAGATGGGTGGATCACGAGGTCAGGAGATTGAGACCATCCTGGCTAACATGGTGAAAGCCCGTCTCTACTAAAAATACAAAAAATTAGCCAGGTGTGGTGGTGGGCTCCTGTAGTCCCAGCTACTCGGGAGGCTGAGGCAGGAGAATGGTGTGAACTTGGGAGGCGGAGCTTGCAGTGAGCCGAGATTGCACCACTGCACTCCAGCCTGGGTGACAGAGCGAGACTCCATCTCAAAAAAAAAAAAAAAAAAAAAAGATTGTATTCCTACTTGTGTAAAAATAAGTTAACTGTGAAACAGCCTCAGGCAGGTCCTTCAGGAGGTATTCCAGAAGAAGGTGCTGTTGTCATAGGAGATGACAGCTCCATGTGTTTTATCGCCCCTGAAGACCTTGCGGTGCGGCAAGTCATGGAGATGGAAGATAGTAATACTGGTGATTCTGACCCTGTGAGACTAGTGTATGTGTTTCTGTCTTAGTTTTTAACAAACAATTTTAAAAGTAAAAAATACATCAAAAATTTTAAAATAGAAAAAGTATAGAATAAAAATATAAAGAAAAAATATTTTTGCACAGCTGTACAATGTGTTTTAAACTAATTGTTATTACAAAAGAGTCCAAAAGCTAAAAATTTAAAAATATATAAAGTAAAAAGTTATAAGCTGAGGTTAATTTATTATTGACAGAAAAAAAGCTTTTAAATAAATGTAGTATAGTCTAAGTACACAGTGCTTATGAAGTTTATAGTAGTGTTTGGTAACATCCTAGGCCTTCAGATTCACTCATCACTGACTCACCCACTCACCCACTCACCCAGAGCAACTTCCAGTCCTGTAAGATCCATTCATGGTAAGTGCCCTATACAGGTATACCAATTTTAACCTTTTATACTGTACTTTACCTTTTTTATGTTTAGAGATGTTTAGATACACAGATATTTACCACTGGATTCCAATTGCCCACAGAATTAAGTAGGGTAATATGCTGTACAGGTGTATGGCCCAGGAGCAATGGACTGTGTCATGTTGCTTAGGTGTGTAGGATGCTATACCATCCCAGTTTGTGTAAGGACACCCTGTGATGTTCACACAATGATGAAACCACCTAATGACACATTTCTCAGAACACATCCCTGATGTTAGATGACACATCACTGTATATCAGTTACCTGTTTTATATACTAAGAAAACAGTGTTTTAAAAGTTAAATATAAAAAAATAACAACCACAAACGCAGACGTGTGTTTGAAGTGTTTCAATGGTTACTGAAGTTCATATGTCTTCTGTGTATCAGTAAATTTTATATGTATAATCAAAAGAAAACAAAATACAGGGAAAAAGCTGCATATTTTTATACATGAACAAAAAAGACTAAGTTTACTTTGTGAGTAACTCGTACTCAGATATAATAGAAAAGACAAATCCTATTAGGAAATAGTATTAGATTTTTTACATCACAAAAAGCATGAAAAAATGTGTAGTACTCAGGGTTGAGGTTGTGTACAGCGGACATGAGTCTGATGTTTCTGCAAGACAACTTGTCAGTATATGTTAAAAATCCTAAAATATACATAGCCTTTGGTCTAGGAATTTCTTATAAAGACATTATGGTTTATAATTGTGAAAGGTAGAAAACTGCACTGTTAACAACAAATGAAATTTCTTTAAAATATATGGTATATCATATTGTGAATATTTTATAGTTTCTAAAAACCGAAACTTAAAGAATATGTTGGAGTAAGTATGTTCCCAGTGTACTCTTAGCAAAAAGAAAACCAAATCAGAAATGTTACAAACATATGAAGAGCAAAATTTCAATTTTATGGGTGATAAAAGGGTATGTGGTGTGTGTGTGTGTGTGTGTGTGTGTGTGTGTGTACTTGTAAAGTTGTTATTTCTGGGTATTGAGTTTACTGGTGATTTTAATTTTCTTATCTATAGTTGTGCTTATTTTTTTCCCCAAATTTTTACATTTTATAACCAGAAGAGAATCATAATATAGATTATATTATATGGGTAAGCTGAGCAGGGAGACAGAGATATGGATTCCACAACCACATGGGGGAAGCAGGAGCCAGGACTCAGGACCCAGAAGCCAGTAAATTTCAAGGGCAACACACAGGGTCTGACAGGTGGTAGAATCGCTGAGTTATAGATCCCTCTCCAGCTTGGCTGGTGGATGGCAGGACAGCAATCAAGGCAGTCTGGACCAAAACAGTGGCCAAACTGGTTCATGCCAAGATGCCTTGGTCTTGGCAAGGCAATGAATAAATCACATCCTGGAAACAGGGTCACAATTAAATTATAAATTTGGAGCTTGCAATCTGAAGATAGTATTGAGTGTTGTTTATAAAACGATATCTACTTTTATTAGCTTGTTAAATGAGACAGAGTAGAGATAGGACTTGGCTCCCTCCCATGCCTCACCAGTGACCTCTACTGCAAGCTGGTGAGCGGGGTGTAGCCAGGAAGAGCTCCAATCAGACCGTCCAGATTGTGCACCATAAATCTTTCTCAAGGTGCCATGCCCACTGATTGTGGGACCTTGAGGAGCCTGAAATAATCAGCTCCCATCTTAAATGTTACTCAAGGGAGTTAGCCCCATCTCCTGCATGCACATAAGACCAGAAGGATGACCAATCCTTCACCTTAGCTTCATTATAATACTAAAAACCATGCCCAGGGTAGAGATTTAATATGCTAATGACACATGTGACTCACGAAGAATTATGTTATCAAACTGTGCAGATGCCAGAAGCTCTGCAGCTCTGCATGCTTAAACCTCATGTTCTTCCTGCTTTAGCCCCTTTAAAGTTACTCTCCTGACTCTCTTTGGGGAGCCAGACTGAGAATTCTGTCTCTTGGGTTGCCTACCTTATGCCTGTGCATAAGTGCCAAGAAAGCCCTGTTTGGAAAAACTCTTGGCTTTTTGTCAATTTCTATTGTATTGAGGGCCCAAGAACCTGTGGTCAGTAACATTAAGATTTTGAGTTCTGAGGCCAAATTGTTTTAGTCTCTTAAGATGGATTTTGTGGAGTAAACTCTAAACCAGACTTTGATTCTCCTCTTTCATTCCTTCTCCAGCTTTTCCCAAAGAGATTTTCATCCCACCTCCATATCCCTTTGTTCAGTGTTGCCTCTTTCTCTACCTCAGAATCCTAATACAATGGAACATTAATACATTGGAATGGAATGGAATTGTATTAGAGTAATAATACAGTGGTCTTTTCTGATTATGAAATGTAAATGGACACACACGTGTGCACACTCACACCACTCATGCCCAGATAGCTTTATTTCTTAGTGTTGCCTCCAATGATGTGTTCATCTATTCAGCGAAGATCTATTTAATACCTTCTATGTGCCACGACTGTGCTGGAAATGAGAGAATAATAAGCAAAGGCAAACACACACCCAACTCCTAGAGTTTGTTATAGTCCAGTCTAGTGGCAGAGAGACAAACATTATTCAAATAATTGCGCTAATGAATGAAAACTCATTCTTATCCATACATTCATTCCAAAAACATTTAGGATGTACTCTGAGAGCTGGTGGCACACAAAGGGGAAAATCTCATGGACTCTGCCCTTGAGGAACATTTGAGGAGCAGAAGAGCCTGGACATGAGCATCTGCAGAGCATCCTCTATGGATTAGAACCTGGACCAGGGCCTCACAGGTGTTAGGCCATTGAATCTTAACTGCCGCGGAAGGTAGATATAATTGGCCCCGATTTAAAGATGAGAAAATCAAGGCTCAGATTTTAGGTTATATAAGCAGACAGGAAGGGTCTCCAGGGACTATAGGAATTCAATCAACTTGAGCAACCAGCCTGTTTTACAGCTTCCTACCCTGCAGCCTATTTTTCCCAAACCCTGTGTTGAATGTGGTCACCATGTTGGTTGGCACCCGTTTTTGATAGGCCTTGGCAGCTTACAGATGAACCTGGGTGAACTTTCCTCATTACCATGCTCTCCACCCTGGGAGAAGCTATAATTTTATTGCCATAATATGTGACCCATGTGCTGGGATAGTGATTCAGTGTATCTGTGCAATGGGACTCCTCCTCTACATGTAATGATGCACCCTGTCTCCTCTCCGTCACCCCGTAAAATGCTTCTGTCACTTTCCCTCAGGGAGACATTGCTTCAGAGAATACTCCGTTTTCCTTGTGCCAACTAAATAAAACTCCTGTTGATCAAAATCTGAATTCTCATGGAGGTTATTTGTTAATTGCCAGGTGAATGACCTTGTTTTTTGGCGGGGGCTATAGCCGGGATTTGAGTTCAGTTCTGTCCAACTCAAAGGCATGTGCACATCCAAACTGCAACGCACTTCTCTCCTTATGAAGAAATAAAAACATAAGCAGCTATAATATAGAATAGAATGTAAAGACATTAAGTAGCTATAATGGAGATTAGTCACTATGTGCTGAGAATAATTTGGCTGCCATGTGATGGTAACATGGTAGTTGTCAGAGATGCAGCAAGCCATTGAGGGTTGCTGCAGAGAGATTTATTAATAAAGCCTCTAAACAAAGAGATGGAAGGAAACCTCAAATCCACCTCCCCGAAAACTTTGGAGCTAGAAGTTTTAAGGATTTGGGGGTGCATGAAGGTGTGGAGATCACTGGTTGGGTGAAGAGTGCAGGGTGAAGTCGGGATGGGGATGTGGAGAACCTGCATTCTCACATGCTGATTTGGTTACTCTTTGGGAGTCTTCAAACTGGTTGGTGTCATTCTTTCCACTGGAATTTACATCTGAAGAATATCCCAAGCAATTCTTAAGCAAAAACCTTAGGATTCTAATGTCAGTGATCCTATCTATAGGAACAATGGGTACGCAAATGGTCAGCGGCTAGTGCTAAGTGACAAAATTTTGATTACATGGAAGTAAGCCAAAGTGCAGCCTGATTAATATTTAATTGTAACTGTATTTCTGCCCAGAGCCCTGCATGTGATTCTTGTTAACCTTGTAAGGATGGTTTCAGTTATAGGAACCCAAAAGTGGGAGGGTAGAAAGCACAGTGCTCCCAGAAATTTCTCCCACTCCAAGCTGGGCTATAGATGTGGGAGACGCCCCAATGTGCTCTGTCAATCTTTCTGATTCTTCTCTGTCCACACTCACCTGCAACATTTCCAGGCACAATAAACTACATGAACAATATGCACTTTCCATTGATTTTATCCAGGCTTCAATAAGCTGAAATAAATCGAACTGTTAATGAGAAATGCAAAGCACAAATAGCACTTTATTGAAGAATAACAAGGAGGCGAATTTTACCATATGTTAGCAAGCTTAAAGGGAAGAGGCTGACTGTGGTTAATATGTACATTCCCCTCAAAGAGTTCCATAAAACTTCTTTGATTTGCAGAATTAAACTGTAGTTTGCATGTAAACAAGACCTTAATATTTCTTGGAAGATCCCCACATTTTAAAATAACAATCTTAAAAACAGAAACCAAACATGAGTGTCTACAAGTGCTGTGAATTGTAATGTACGTATCTTTAAACATTAAAAACCACCTAGCTTTGTTAGAGCAAAATGCATCATTAACATTGCTATTGAATATGCAAGACTGTGTCAAATCACAGATACTGTGTAGGAGGTGGTGTGAACCTGCTGCTTTTAGCACTTGGTCTACATTTATGTGCCAAAAATTAGTTACATGGAAATGTCTTTGTAGAAGTGGCAATGAGAATTGTTCCTGGGAAGATATGTTGAGCTATATGGAACTCAGAAAAAAAAATTGACTTTAAAAATGTTTTTCATGGTTATAATTTACATACAATAAAATACAAAGTCAGGCCTGTTTAGTTTGCACGTGACCAAACCTGCCAAAGCTTTAAGATAAAGTAGCTTAAGCACCCAAATTGTGTTGCCTTGTGACACCGAAAGTTCTAGGGCTTTAGAGATAGGTGGATACAGGGGCTCAGGCACTGTTGTCAGAATAGTGTCTTTCTGTTTCTCAGCTCTGTGTTTTTTGTTGGTCTCAGCCGTCCTGTTTCTAGTGCCCCCACACAATGCTATGTTTATATTTTCTTGAGTTTAAGTCCAGACCATACCTCCTTTTTCTAACAGTTTCCAGTAACGTCAGAGGATTGCATATCTTTGGCTTGGATTGGGTCACATGCCTTTCTAAGAACTGATTGTTGCATCCGGGCATTTGGAATACCCTGAATAGCTTCAGAAATGGATTTTGTATCCATGCATGGAGCTGGCAATAGAGTTATTCCATCCACACTATATTTTGGGGAAAAGGATAACTAGGGGGTTACCACCAGAAAAAGGGGAAATTCAACTGGGACAAGAAAATCAAATGTCCCCAAAAACTTGGAAGAAGGCTTTGATCTCTTCCTGTGTAAAATGATAACATGATGATGACTATATTAACAACATGATTACAGTTTATGCACCAACTGTATTCCAGGTCCTCTACTAACATGCCTTGTCACAACACCATAAGTTAGGGGTTGTTATGCCCATCGTACTAATGGTGAACTGGATGTTTGAAATGTAAATGAATTGCCAAAAATGCATAGCTAGCAAGAGAGGAAACCAGGATTTAAATTCAGGTCTATCTTAGGATCCTAGCTCTTTCCATTCTGTTTGTCCCTAAGGAAGCATTTCTTATTTCTGACTTGATGCTATGTTTATATTTTGTTGAGTTTAAGTCCAGACCATACCTCCTTTTTCTAACAGTTTCTAGTAATATCCGGGGATTGCATATCTTTGGCTTGGATTGGGTCATATAGCAGAATGTGAATGTATGTATATTTCTGTTAAAAATTGGGTGCATGCCTATAGTCCCAGCTACTTGGGAGGCTGCGGCAGGAGAATTGCTTGAACCTGGGAGGCGAAGGTTGCACTGAGTTGAGATCACACCACTGCACTCCAGCCTGGGTAACAGAATGAGACTATGTCTCAAAAAAAACAAAACAAAACAAAACAAAAAAACAAAAAGAACTGGAGGTGGATGGATAAGAAGGCAAATTATAAAGGGGAAAGAGGATGCTTCCAGAGTGGTCTACCCCAACTGAGTCAGTATGTCCCATCAGCAGCACGTTTTGCATCTCAGAAACAGCCCTGGCTCATTTGCGGCTGGGAGACCCCATTTGGGGGACTCTATGAGGTTGGCAGGCATCGCATATTTCTGTAGCTTTGTTTTTCTTGTAAAGTTCCCAACAGCTGCGGGACTTATTAAGCCTGAATCATGTTGCATATTCATCAGATGACTTGTTAATCATCTGCCAAGCCCCTCCGGAGAGCAGGAGTCCGGGAGCTCAAATGAAGAATAACAGACAGCGTGTCCTCATCCGCTCTCCTGAAATGCGTTATTGGCAATTACATAAAAGTTTCCAGGAAAGTAGGTTTAAAGCAGAGGGAGAGCTTGCTGCTCGTGGGCATAGTATGCCTAGCTTTTGATTGTCTATTTGTTTTCTTCCTTATTGCCACTACATAGGCAAAATAGGAATAATCTCCAGTTTACAGAAGGAAAAACTGAGGCCAAGAGTGTGGATAATACCAGTCTTCTAGGTAGGAAACATTAGAAAGGCCTCTTGACCTTTCATTCAGCATCCCTAGTGGTAGGGTTGTTTCATCTGGGCTTTGGTGCCAAGAAGCTGCTCAGTAAAAGCACATGTGGTTCTCTAGGGTGCATGTCCTTTGTCTCTTTAGTTCACAAGAAACCCCAAGTTCCTAGAACAGTGCCTAGGCCGTAGAAAAGATTTTTTAAAATGTGTTGCATGAATGAATCCAAGTTCTCCAGACACCAGATGGATATATTATCTACGTGTAATACACGGTGAACAGAGTCTAGTCCCAGTTCATCATGACTTCCAGGAGTGGCACCCTCCTCAGGCCCTCCCAAGGGTCCCCAGTGAGTGCTGCTGGTTCCCACAAACTCAGTCTAATTGCATCCTCTCTCGTTCAAGGTGCTGCTTTAAGCGTCTCACAATGACAACGTCCACTGTGCTCTCCTTTCAGCCCCTGCCTTAATTCTCCCAAAGCACAGGTACTGCCAGGTTGAGGTGTTTCATAGCTTTTCCTTTTCTATGCAGTGAGTGGGATGACAAGAGCCTTGTACACAGTAATTACTGGGAGTACATGAATAGTGCCTGTGAAATATCAGGCTACCACAGAGAAAGTACATAGGAAGAGTTGCTATTGTCATTATCGAGAGGTACTGGTTAAGAGCAGAGACTCTGGAGCCAGATTGTTGCGCTCAAATCCTGGCTCTGCTACTTAATAACCGTGATATTGGGCAAGTTATTATACTTAACCTCCTTTCACCTCAGATCCTCATCTATAAGATGGGGGTAACAATAGAATTTGCTTTATACAGCTGCTAAGAGGTTTAAATGAATCAGTAGCTGTAAAGAAGTTAGAGAATTTCTTGACACATATAAGGGCCATAAAAGTGGCAGCTACAGTGACAGCCAGGCAAACTCGTCACCAGATTTGAAATGTTGCCGTTCCTGGAGTCCAGTGCTCCTGGGGTCCCTATTTTTCTATTTTCCTTTTAGTTCTGACTCTGCCACCATTGGGAATTCATCACTCCTAAAAAGTGTTAGACCCGAGATGTGCTTTGCCCACAGTAAAAATGGCCTGTTACACTGTTGACTGAAATTCTTTAAATCGTTGAAGCATCCTCATTTGGATTACTTCCTGGGGGGAAAAAAATGGATAGACACACAAATAAAACCACCAAACTGGCTCCTCTGTGAGGGACGGAGGAGAGGCTCTGCCCCAAGAAGAAAGAAATTCCATCTTTCATCCAAAAGTGCAGAAACTGCTTGTGACACCCAGAATATTTGTTCCAGGTTCAATAATTTTAAGATCTAGGCTCTATTTTCAGTTACAGACAGGCAATTGCTGGAAACTGTAAAACAGAAGTTTGTCCTATTAGGGACATTTTATAGCAGTGGTTCTTAAAGTGTTCTTTCTGGACCAGTAACATCAGCAGCACCTGGGAATTTGTTAGAAAAGAAAATTCTCAGGCACACTTAGCAGTCATTCATAGTGCATTCAGTTAAAGTCTCAACAACATGCACATTACCTTCAGTAGAATTTACTTACTATTAAGCTTCCAGAAATCAGAAACCCTCTTAGGACATGTGGCTGTTCTCACTCCGGGTCTGTAATGTGTGTGGGGAGCAGGGTTCCAGGCAGAAAACCATAACCGGGTCTGTAACGTGCGTGGGGAGTGGGGTTCCAGGCAGGAAACCATAACCGGGTCTGTAACGTGTGTGGGGAGCGGGGTTCCAGGCAGGAAACCGTAACCGGGTCTGTAACGTGTGTGGGGAGCGGGGTTCCAGGCAGGAAACCGTAACCGGGTCTGTAACGTGTGTGGGGAGCGGGGTTCCAGGCAGGAAACCGTAACCGGGTCTGTAACGTGTGTGGGGAGCGGGGTTCCAGGCAGGAAACCGTAACCGGGTCTGTAACGTGTGTGGGGAGCGGGGTTCCAGGCAGGAAACCGTAACCGGGTCTGTAACGTGTGTGGGGAGCGGGGTTCCAGGCAGGAAACCATAACCGGGTCTGTAACGTGCGTGGGGAGGGGGGTTCCAGGCCGGAAACTATAACAGGCATCTGGTTTTTACTTCAGGGCCACAAATTGAATGTCACCCACTTGTTCCCCTTAAATAAAACATCTCAGTGGCCTAAGGACTAATCAGCCCATAAGCACACATAACTGTGGTATCATGCATTTGGTATTTATTTATTTATTTATTTATTTCTTAATTTGGAGGGAACGCTGTGATTCAGCATGGCTGTCAGGGTCTTGATGTGGCTATGTAAATGGTAGCTAAGCCTGAATGTTCTTTTTCCACCTCAAAACCATAAGGGATTAATTAATCCACACTTCATGGAAATAATAAAAACAAGATGTTTGTGGACACGTACTCACAATCCTCTCACTATGTATAATTAGTTCTGCTATCCCCAATTCTCCCCACCTCAAGCTATCCTAATATTTGCATGTATATAAGGTTTTTATTTTTGCCAAACCCCTCGAACAAAAAAATATTTATTAACTATTCCTAAGGTGTTCTCTCTCTTCCTCTTTGTCTGTATGTATTATCAACTCTAATTATGAATTCATCCAGAACTAAGCTTTAGCTCAATCCTTAAATTTTTTTAAGCCAAAAAAATCATCAAAAATTAGGCTTTATGGGATGGACTAAAGTTTTCTTTTCTCTCTTTTTTTTTTTTTTTTTTTTTTTGCTTCTTTTTTACTTTTGCTTTTTTACTAAAGAGGCCTCCATTACTGTCATAGCACTTAAACTCAGCAATTGTTAGGCTTACTGAATCAGGAACTCCAAGTGTATATGAATCAGGGCCCAGCAGTCTGTATTTTAGCAAGCTCTCGAGATGGCCTAAATACTTACTCAAGTTTGAGAGCAACTGTTTTACAGTTGTCTTGATGCAGAAAAGCCCAGATAGCACTCAGTTCACACTTCCAGCCTGCTGTCCTGAATGCTAAGAGGTTTCTAAGGTTTCATGACTCCGTCACCCTCCTCCCACCCTGATGTGTCCTCCTCCCTCTCTACTGGGCCTTACATCTGTCTTGTAGGGCTCAGTTCTGAGTTAGCTCTTCCTAGAGTTCTTTCTTCTTGTGGGAAGCATAATAGACTAGTAGTTAAGGGAACAGCCTTCTTAGACAGTCCGGGGTGGAAGTCTTGGCTCTACGACTTAAATCCTAGGCCAATTGTTTTCCTCTCTATACGTCAATTCTCTCTCTGTAAAATGGGCGTAATAGTAGCTAGTCATTGACTCTGAGGGTTTAATGAGTTACAGAAAAGCACATTTGTGTACAAATTGGAAGTAATATGGCAGCTGTGTATAAAATGAATTACCTACAGTGATCTCTCTAGTTTTTTACTCTAACTTGCCACAAAATAACCAATAAATCAGTCATTCTCACACTTTGCTGCACATTAAAATCCCCTGGGTAGATGTTGAGACTCTGATGTTGATGCTGGATTCTAATGGACAATTAAATCCAGATCTCCAGTGATATGGTTTGGATTTATGTCCCTGCCCAAATATCATGTTGAATTGTAATCCCCAGTGTTGGGGAAGGGGGATGATGGGAGGTGACTGGACCATCCCCCTTGCTGTTCTCTTGATAGTGAGTTCTCGCAAGATCTGGTTGTTTAAAAAGTGTGTAGCACCTCCTGCTTCACCCTCTTCCTCCTTCTCTGGCCATGTAAGATGTTCCTGCCTCCCCTTCACCTTTTGCCATGATTTTAAGTTTCCTGAGGCCTCCCCAGCTATGCTTTCTTTACAGCCTGTGGAATCGTGAGCCAATTAAACCTCTCTTTTTTTTTTTTTTTTTTTTTTAAATACCCAGTTTCAGGTAGGTCTTTATAGCAATGCGAGAATGGACTAATACACCCGGGGTGCACTTAATGTTCTTAAAACCAAGTACTGCCAAGTTTGGGGACCATTGCTCTAGTCGCTTTCTAATCTCTCTGCATATGTGGTGAACTATGAAGTTTGGCAGTGAAACATCAGATGATGCTGTGGTATCAAAGAGCATCTTGTTTGTAAATGGTTTTGTGCACATGTGTCCTGCCCTGCCGGCCCAGCCGGAATGTAAGTGCCAAGAGAGCTGATCGCAGTTCAGGCCTTGTTGTTTTCCCCTTCCCCAAGCCCAGAAAGGTACGTGGCTTGCATTCAGCAGCTGCTTGTTCATGATTAATTAATTGAAAGAGAAAATAGGCTTCAGCTGGCAGAAGGGGCGTCTAACAAGCCATTTCAAAGAGGTTTGAAGCTAAAAACAAAAGCTCGTATGCCAGACCGTGCTGTTTTGCAGCCATGATAAAACATTCATTGTGTAACATTTGACAAGTTTCTTGACCTCTCTGTGCCTCAGTTTTCTCATCTGTAAAAGGGAACTAAATAATAAGACCTACCTCTTTGAGTTGCTGTGAGGATTAAATGCAATAACACATCAAAGTACTTAAAACAGTAGTTAGTACATCAGTACAGGTTTAAACATTACCTGCTACTCTTACTGTTATCCTGTTCTAACCAGCCTCAGTCTAGCTACAGGCCTGTATAACAAGCTTGTGTGATCATCCGATCTTTCCTTACTTTTCCATTTCCTTGGCTGAGATCTATGACAGCAGAGTTGTTTTATCTCAAATTCGGCGATGCTTCAGCATATTTTTATTTATTTTTTGTTTTCTGGTGCTTAATAGAGTGCCTGACACACACTGGGACTCAATAAATGTTTGAAGGAAGTAATAAATAAATGAATGAGCTGCACTCAAATGAACTATGCTTTCACTCTTAGATACTACCCTGCAAGAGTCAGAGAAGGGAAAATGTCTGTTTCATAGATAATACAAATACAAGATTCCCAGATGAGGAGAAAAACAGCCCCAGCCCTTTGTTGTTTAAATTATCACAGTATGCCTTATATAATTCCTGGCTCCAGCTTCACAGAAGCCTGACTTTGTGTTTCAGATCAATTTTTTTCTGGCTGTTTATTTGTGTAAAGCCTCCCCATTTCAGTCTTTGCTGGGCCCCGTGTCATCCTCACTAATTCATTCAGTTATCAAAGCGACAATGCCTAATTATAAGCTACAGTGAATCAAGTCTAGAGAAGGACTCTGTGGACAGCCTCCCACTGCCTGATCAGTCTTAAGTCAGCATGGGGCTCAGACGCTCTCTGCTCCTTGGATGCACCAGCTCAGCTGCCCAGCCTGTGGCCACGTCGTAATGCACTTGTCTTAAAGACTCTTCAGATTCTGCTGAGACTAATGTATTTGTTCACCCTGAAAGGGAATATAAATCGTCTTGGGGTACATTTAATCAGGGGCTTGAAAAATCCACCTTGCATAGTCTGGAAACTGAGTAAATGGTTGGTGGCAGTAAAACTGAATGCTAGGAAATAGTGGGTCATAGTGGTCTTACGAGAAGAGGGTTTGAAGCCAGCTATGCTTGGATTTGAATCCCAACTCCTGTCTTCACACAGCTGTGTGACCTGGGGCAAAGCAACACAAAGTGTGGTTCACAAACCCCTGCTAGTCCACAAGCTATGCCTTACCCATTAAGGAATCAAGGAGGAGAAAAGGAGCTTGCGCCAGAATGTAAACCAGCTACATTACCAAGCATCCTATTAGTTCAGCTGATTGTTTTTTCCACAACAAGACTTTCTCAATGCAGGAAATGGTATACTGATTTACATTCTAATAAAAATGTCTTACTCCCTGACTGATAGCAGAGTTCATGGAAGAGTACTTTGAGTATCACTAACCTAGGGCAAGTAACTTAACTGTTCTGAGGCTTAGTTTCCTCATCTGTAAAATAGGAATGAGATATGGCATGCTAAGTGCTTAGTATGCGGAGGACATAGCAAGTAATAAAGGAGAGCTAATATTAGTCTAGATAAGATCATCCTAATAGATCCATAAGATGTTAATATGCCTACAAAAGCAACATACATCCAAGAAACAAAAAGTTTTATAGACACAGTTTATTAAGCTGACTGTGCTCTAGGAGAACAAAGAAATGTATCCTACATGCATGCTTATGCCATGTTTCTGACTCTTTGAGATGAGAGATAATTTGTTTTTAAATTTCCAAAGCCATCGAACACTGTGCTCAATAAATATTTGGAGAGCCTGAAGGCAGATTTCACTTTGGAACTAGCTTTCCTGGCACTGGTAGACCCAAGACTGTTCTGGTACCTTTATTTCTCCTATTTCTGTGCTCCAGCGTGCCTTTCTTAAGTTTGAGTGATTGTTTCTTCTGGATTCACCAACTTTAGCTGGCTTCAGGTATCTTCCTCCTAAACCTCCTTTACCTTTTTCCTTGAGCCATTTTTAACAATCTGGCAACAAGAACTCTTTAGCCACAAGTTCTCTGAACACCCAAGAGGGCTTTCAGCACTATGACTCCAGCAAATGATTTTTTTAAGGGCCAACTGGAGTAAGGAGAAAGTTCTTTCCAGGTAGTCACAAGTCCTTGGGGGTAGAGAGACACAGGGTAAAGTGTCCCCAGGAAAGCTCAGAAGGAACTTGGAAGATATGTGGATGTAGAACTGTGTTCTAAACCAGTAATCTTTAAGCATTTTCATTCTGCAACATTCCATCGTGTTTTTCCAATACAAAATTTTAGTATTTTTCTTTGGGTTAAATGATACTGCATTTGCTTTAGATTAAATCAATGATGATCAGGACTCTTGATTCAAGGTGACAGAACCTAAATCAAAGTAGTTTAAGCCAAAAAGAGAAGGTATTTGGTAGCCACGGCTGGGAGGGATAGAGAAGATGCTAGCTTAAGGTGTGACTGAAGGTGAGGACCCAAACAATGCCTTCAGGGGTTCCTACCATTCAGCTTTTCTTTTCCTTATGCATCTCTTTGTTTGTTGATTTTATTTTCTCTTCCTGCAAATCTATTTTATTCTAGTAGTTGTAACCTAGCTTCCAGCAGCTAGGTCAGATGCATATTTATCTGGAATAAATATATAGCTGCCCTGGGGATCACATCCTTATAGTCTGCAATCCAGAGGACGGATAGCTTCTGTCTTTGAGCATCCAGTTTTAAAATCCCAGGGTGACCTGCCCATTCTGGATCAGGGTGATGAGTGTTTTAGTCTAAGCAGGCAGCTATAATAAAGTACCTTAGCCTGGGTAACTTATAAACAACAGGTATTATTAAGCTGTCTTGCTCCTAGTCTTGGAGGCTGGGAAGTCCAAGATCAGGGCACCAGCAGATTTGGTGTTCTGTGAGGGTCCATTCCTCATAGGTGGCTCCTCACTGCATTCTTGTGTGATGGAAAGGGCAAATACACTCCCCTTAGCCTCTTTTATAGGCACGATTTCCATTCATGAGGGCTCTGCCTTCATGATCTAATCACCTCCTAAAGGCTCATCTCTTAATACTGTTACATTGGGGATTGAGTTTCAAGGTATGAATTTTGAGGGGCCACAAACATTCAGATTGTAGCAGTGATCTTTAATGATCAACCAGGATTGAATCATGTACTCTCACCCATCTTCCCTCTTCCCCTTATAGCCAGGATACTGGGGAATTGTGATTAAAGCCCCACTGGAACTACTAGGAGTTGGAAACATGCAGCAACTCAAAGGAGACAAGAGACTGTTAGATATGAACGAGGGAAGAAGTGTTGGGCCTGTTAATGGAACAAATGTGCATTTCAGAATATTGCTGGGAGAGGGCAAAGCTTAACAGATGGACTAATAATGGAACTTCAAACACAAATGAGGAAGCAAGTTCAGGGGGACAGGTCTTATTAAAGTCACTCAAATTACTCAATATGGGTAACACCTTGTCTAAGAAATTGATGAGCCTTGCTTATTAAAACTACGAACTCACCTCATTCTAAAAGAAAAGCCGTTATTTCCCACATTTTCAACAGAAGCATGCATTTTCTCATCCCTAACTTGGCACTGTGGATGAATTCATCTCTCGTCTCTCTCTGGTATCTTTCTTAAAACGTCACCACATAATACATGTTTAATAAATATTAGTTATTTCTGTCATTTTGACTTAGGTTATTACAGTATAATCTCATTAAATGTTTATTATAACCTGATATTATAATGGCCTCTATTTTCACATGAGGAAACTGAAGCTCAGAGACTTTGTGAGTTGCTGAAGACCACACCTACAATAACTAATGGGGCTGTTACTATCCAAGTTTGTCTGACTCCAAAGCCCAAGCTCTTGCCTTTACATAACTAATTCAATTTCTGATAGCTGGGAGATGAGAAAAGTATCTTTCCTGACGCAACTCCAGTTCCAGCTCCATAGCAGTAATTCACACCACCCTGGCCTTTAGGCACTCTCTTATAATTATGAAGCATTCATTATACAAGAGCCCCTTATTTAATTTTTAAGACTGTTGAGCAGAGGATGCTGTCTTGACGTCCCAGTCCAATAACATACAACAAAATATTTCCACAGACATTTTTTGCATGAATACAGATGCTGTATCTTGTTTAATTTGAAAGGCAGACACAAGATTGGGCTAGTTTTCAGCAGTTCCATTTGGCCCTTTATCGGTAGCTTTTTGTTAAGAAGAATATCCTCCCGGGTTGTGGATAATTTCAGCATTACTAAAGCTCCAGGTTATCTCATTTTTGTAGTTGCTGGTTGCCTGTGCTTGTTCATTTCCTACCACCTGCCACGATGTTCATTTTCATTTTGTATGTGTCAACAGCTTGAGAGCCTTGAAAGATGTACCAAGATTTTTAAAGAAAAAAACATATATCAAATTCCCTTTGGTTAAGGCAGTGACAGTGATTTTTTTTTCTCCCTCTACTTACTTGAATCTTAAATCCTCACTGATTTGCATCTAGGTTTGGAAATGGATTAATACTTGGAAGAGAAGGCAGATTGTTTGCTTAAAACCCTTTGGGTCAGAGAGTTCAAAGGGAGGCAGGAGTCTCTGTCCTATGCCTCTTCTTTGGACCTTTCTGGTTCTCTTTTCTCCTCCCTGACTCCTCTTCTGGTCTTCGTCCCTGGCTCTCCACTGGTCTCTGTCACCTCTCAGATTGCTCTCTGTTCCATTGGGATGTTTCAGCTGTAGGGGACAGATCAAAATGTAAGGATATTTGTCTCACAAATCTGACTTGGGGACAAGAAATCCCCACATGGGTCAGTTCCAAGCTAGTTAATCCAGCAACTCAGGCGATTCACTCTCCTGTCTTGCTCTCCTGGATTGGTTCTTATGCTTATCCTCTTTTTATTGCTTTCATCAATAACTTTCATCTTTTCATTTTGCTTTTCTGTTTTCATGTTGCATCAGGAAGTCCCAGTTGTCATGGGACTACTGGAGTTCCAGGTGTCATGGAGTCCCTGGAATCATGAACCACTGGAGTTCCAGGTATCATGACCAGCTATCACATCATACAAGCCGGCTAACAGAGACAGACACTGCTGTGCCTCTCTCCTCTTTCCAACCATGAGGGACACTGTCCCAGAAGCCCTACCCCGTACTTCTCAGTGGGCAGAGCTACATCCCTGGCCCATGTCTAAACCTTGCAGGGGATATGGAATAACCTTCACAACTTTAGACTAAACAGAACTTACGTCCTATGGCTGGAAAGAAGACCCACCCTGAATACCTAACCATGTAGAGTGTAAAAATAAAGAAAAATCCAAGTTCTATCACTGAAAGAAGATAGTGGGGATAGATTGGTAATGTCTGCCTCAGTATCTCTTAGGCAGACTCTTAGTTGTGGCTGATGGCCTTTGCTATGACTAATAGGGCAGCAAATCCCAATTATTTATCTTTAACCCAGATTTCTTTAGAGATTCAAATAAGACACTCCATCTATTTGCTTGGCTATTCCACTTAGATATATGCATCTTCCTTTTAGATAAATGATATTCCTCCAGTTATATAGCACTTAGACATCCCAGAAGCTCTTTTCTGGAAATATCACATGCCTTTTTTATCAAGCTCCTTTCTTTCTAGGACTGTATCCAGACTTCAGGAACCCTCACAAGAGGTTAATTGAATGAATAAGTGTCACAGCAATGAATCTCATTCTCTGGTGCATGTCGTGGGCATTTTTAGAGGTCATTATTTTTGTGTTATGCCATATGTGAGCAGAACTTCTCATTGAAGGAGCTGGGAAATACATGATTTCTTGCTTTGCATGTTATTGTGTGGCAGTAAAAATGACCATGCAAGCTGAAACCACAAAAAATGATCTTAAAAATCAATAGGAAAATGTATGATCTGTGACCTTTAAAGATTTTCATCAAAACATTAAACACTATCTTACTATCTTATAATTATGAAGCATTCATTATACACTTTTATAATATGTGACTTACTTTATAAAAGTGACCTACTGTCACTTTTAAATGTTTAGGGAAATGCAAAAAAAGTGACATTAATATTTAGTTACTACAGTGTTATTCAGAATATTAGAAACATTGATAATGTAAAAGTTTATTTCTTATAAAAAGTTATGAAGAATAATTTGAACAGTTCTTGCCTTCTTGTCATTGTATAAGTTACAGTTTATGTGAACATATTTTCTGTGCCCTGGTAAATTTGCCGTACTGCTTGCTAAGTTTGGATTACCTTCCAGCATTTTATTCTTTATAGTTATAATGTCACAAAGCAGCTCCAAGAGTTCTTTTAATGTGAAGTTTTTTGAGGATGCTAATTTCTCTAGGAAAATTTTTCTCCTTTTCGCCACAAGCACTTTCCTCATTTATGTCTAAAGTTTACCTTCACTAAGTTCCGCTGGCTGGGTGTCTAGAGTCCCTTGAATATCGCAATCAGCTAAAATGCTTCATTTGCATTGGATTTCAATTTCACTTCCAGCATTTTCATTTTTCACTTCTTTGTGGCACTCTCCTTTTTTTGGCCAACTCCTTCTTTTGATTATTCATTTTTATAACATGTCCTGTGGGTTTTATCACCAGGAGACAAGGAGGTAACACAACTACAAGCTTTGCTGGCTGTATGTGAAATAAATAAGAGATGGGCAGAGAGCAATCCCCCAACAGGCTTTGAAAGACATAACTCAGTTGGTCTCAGAACATGGGGTGAATCTCTTATTTACATAGTGATTTGTGGACCGAAGCCCTGGCAGTGAGGTTTGTACTGTATTCAAATACTGACAGTTAATATACTGTGGTAACTGAAATTGAACTGTGTTGTTGGAGGACTGTTGCTTTTGAAGTAAACAGTGGTAAATGAAATCCGTATGTATCAGAATTGTGTACAGTGAAGGCTACCCGCATTGTAATTCAGGACATATCCACTCAGCTCTAGACATTGGAGATACCCCAGGCCAGCCCCTCACTTCCAACTGGCTATGAAGTAGGCAAAGCACAGAGGTTCACCAAGGGCTCATCCCTGGATGTTTGCCTGTCCCTGGCTTTAAGAGAGAATGCACCTTTAGCCTTGAGTCTACAGCAGGTAAGGACTGAAAACAGCTGCTCATTAGGGAGGTGATATACAACACAATGCTGTGAGAGGCAGCCCCGCTATAGGCCAGCGATGGCCCGTGTGTCAGCCAAAGGCAATAAACTAATACATAGACTGCATGTTTTTTTCTCTCTCCTTTATTTCTAGTCCTTTCATAAAAATGAAAATTCCTTCATTTCTAGTGTTTTAGCCTTCAGGATCTGATATAATTCAGTTTAATAAATGGAGTGCTGGGAGAAGGCTTGGCAGCTCTGGTGCCATGTTGCTAGATGGCCTCCTACAGAATTCCAACCTCGGTTTGCTTGCACTGTTTCCCTCCTTTGGCTTTCAGCCCTCTCTCTGCCTCAGGTATGTTGCAGTCCCCTTGAATATCCTCAAGTGTGAACTCTTTCTTGACTTCCAAGGGATTTGAAATAATAAGAAAAGTTCTGGACTTGATTTGGAGCTCATTAAGATACACTTAAAAAAAAATAGAGCATGTGCATCTTCTGTATTTACTGTGTCTCCTTAATTATATGTTTCCTTTTATGTGACAAATAATACTATTAGTTTATGAAAAGAGCATAGATTTTGGAATCAGATAGGGCTGAGTTGGATCCAGCCTTGGCCACTAATTATACTTTGGACAGTTCATGTCATTTCATTGAACCTCTACTTTTCTCATTATAAAATGGTACATTGGTTAGGTTTAAATAGTTATACATGTAAAGTGTTTAGCCTTGGACCTGGCCTAGTCTATGAATTCAGTATGGGGTGGCTACTGTCATTAACTACCTCACAAGCTGATATGTGGATCAAATAAGCTGATGTATATAAAACATTTCATATAGTAACTGGGACATCAGAGGTGCTCAAAATGTTATTACCTTTACCTTCTTTTTACTTTAGCTTTCAGTAAGCATGCAACCAAACCTATTGCTTAGTTGTAATGATTGATCAATTTCAAGTTTTTGGTATAGCTAGTTCTCTGCTCTATTTAACTACCTTTTGTGTGTGTGTGTGGTTTTGTTATTTTGGATATGCTTCAAGATTAGAAATCCACTCAAATCATTTGTAAATGCATACAGGAATACAAAAAAAGTGGATAAATACTATTTCCACTTCAGTTCCAGTAATATGCAAAATTATCTGCCATCCTTTGCCCTGGCCTGGTAACCTGTTGTGATACGCAGCACCATTCTTCAGCTTGTGGGAAGCTTCATGTTGGAAAGAGTTCAATTTGCCCTGCAGGTATTTTGTGGCTACCATATAGTTGGCACAGTATCACAAGTTTTTGACCATGATGTTTTATTTTCCAACATGCTACCGACAGCCTAGAACAAGTACTGGTATAATTCAAAGTAGCAGAAAGAATGCTTTGTATTCGCCAAATCCCATTTCATGTATTCTTCCTGGGCACACAAGAAGGCTACCTTTCCTTTGTGGTTAGATTGAAGTTATGACTGAGTTCAGGACAATCACAGGTGAGTAGAAATGATGTGTTCTTCTTCCAGGCCTGGCCATAAAACCTTCCAGAAAATGGATGACACTCTGTTCTCATATCCCAGTGACTTCTAAGGCCATATTTTTTAAATGTCAGGAGAATAATATGAAGAGGTCTGGATCTGAGTTACCACTTGGAGAAAAGCCACTACAGAGATCTGTATCAGATTATGGTATGGTATAAGTAAGAAATCAATCTCTGTTTGGGCAAGTTTCTATGATATTAGGGCTTATTTGTTACTATAGCATAGAGTATTCTTGCTGACTAAAACACTTCCCCTTCTAACTCATGGGACGTTCATGATGATAAAAATGATACTGTGCTCATGTTAGTACTATGTAAATTGTGTATCAAAGCAGTGTGTGGATGTTATCATGTTGTTATTTGTGGAAAGCTCATGGGTTTGGAAGTCAAGAGACCAAGCTCTTGCACGAATGTCAAATGCTTACCTTACTTTTCTCTGCAGCTCTGTCATCTGTAAAATAACAGTCCTAATCCTTGTCATGACTACTTCTCACGGTTGTTACAAGATGCAAATGAAATCATGGATGCGTAAGAACTTGGTAAACTATAAAGTTCTGTGAAGTAGAAAGCACTGTAATTATTTCTCTGGAGTTCCAAACCTCTGCCAGGAATACCCTTTCCACATAGAAGAGGGATGCCTCACTGCAGCCCCAAAGTGTTACTGTTTTCTGGAAATGTCAGCACAGACTTTTGTTCAGCAAAGCATGAGCTCAAACGGCCTGAATGCAACCCAGAACACTTGGCAGGCATTTTCTGCCTGGAACAGTCGCTCAAAGCTGAAAATAAAGGTGCCTATGATTCTAAACATGGAATGTCTGGAGAGGAGAGAAAAAGAAACTTGCGCAGTTTCAATCTCGCCTGAAGATGCGGGTGCAAGGTAGGGAGTGGGGCGTGTGGTCCGTATCTGGTACAGGAGAGGGAGAGAGGTCAGACTTCACCCTGGGAAGGATAGCTCACAGACCTCAGAAAGGCCAGGGCACAGTTGTAGGCAACATACTCAGCTGCCTACAGTGTGTGTTTTTAGGAACAGGAAGGACCCCAGTTTCTGATTTACTCCATAGCTGAACTCCAAAACTCCCTGGGTAAATCTTTCTTTTAAACCAAGCAGTCCTTTCTTTCCTGTCTAAAACCAACCAACAAAAAATTTCATGGGAGCCTTTGTGCCAAAAGTTAATGTTGTCCTAAGGAGACCTGGAGGAAATGAAGAAACTGAAATGCATTTTTTTTTGGCACAGTGGGGACATGGGAAGTGATTTGCATATGAGAACTGAGAGGACAAAGTCAACCAACAGGCCCTTGAACCCAACTTCCTACATGGGGGCTCTGCTGCAAGGGAAGCCAGGTTCTTCAAACCACAATACCATATTTAGAGATCTTGCCATGTGCCAGGCACTCTTCTAAGTGCATCACAAGCATTAGCTTATTTATCAGTCATCAGAAACCCTGTGAAGTAGGTACTGTTATCATCCACATTTACAAATGGGGAAACTGAGGCCCAGAGAAGTTAAGGTGTAAGACAAGTGCCAAAGCCAGGATTCAAACCCAGGGCGCAGACTCTATAGTCCATGTCTATACACTAAACTCCATTTTGCCTTGTCCAGAAAAGGCATTGGAATATGCTTGTTACCCTCAGAGGTCCCAGTGGTCTTCGACACCATGAAATTCTTTGACTCGAACTCATTAGAGAAGAGTCCGCCAATCAAAAACATAAACAAGAAAGCCATTTCTTGATGCATTTGTGTTGTGCAGATATGTGATCGTGGCTGACAGAAATAAAATGCAGATAATCCTTGCCAATTCCTTGCCACTGGAAACAGAGGGGTTTTTGAAGCATTTCCAGTGGATCCATCAGCGCCCCCAGTGCCCATAGCATGGGAAGCCAGCCCTGAGTGAACTCATTCCCTATCACTTCGTCATTGGTTACAATACATAAATAAAAAGAAAGCTTCTGGAGTTTTGCTTGTAGTTTGGGGTGCTAAGATTCATTAGCGTATCTCATAAAAATGCATGTTTTCATCATATGTTTATTGCTCATCACAATGCTTATATGCATCTCATTAATTACCAATTGCCTTTAGGCATTTACTTGAAGACAGTCAAGTACTATGTAATCAAGTAGAGCTAACAAAGTACTTTTGTGAGGAATCTGGAGAAAGGAAAAGTGTGAGATTAGCAATTAGTATTTGTCTTTGTCTTTTCTCGCTGGCTGGCTACTCATCTTATAATGTAGCGAGCATTACACAGCTGGGTGTCAGTGAGTCCTCTCTCTAGATTCAGTGTTTCCATCTTCCAAATGGACATTTTTCTACTGTCTTCCCTTTCTGCTACAATGTCAGCATTTAAAAGTGCTACAATGTCAGTGTTTAAAAGTGCAGTCCACAGACCACCTGCATCCAGTTTATCTGGAGAGCTTTCTTAAAAGTAAGGGTTCTTTTAAACAAATTAATAAGAAAAAAGAAACAAACAGTTCCATCAAAAAGTATGCTAAGGACATGAATAGACAATTCTCAAAAGAAGATATACAAATGGCCAAAAAACATATGAAAAAATGCTCAACATCACTGATGATCAGGGAGATGCAAATCAAAACCACAATGCGATACCAACTTCCACAAGAATGGCCATAATAAAAAAAAATAGAAAAATTATAGATGTTGGTGTGGATGCATTGAGAAGGGAACACTTCTGCACTGCTGGTGGGAATGTAAACTAGTACAACCCCTATGGGAAACAATGTGGAGATTCCTTAAATAACTAAAAGTAGAACTACCATTTGATCTAGCAATCCCACTATTGAGTACCCACAGGGGGGAAAAAAGTCATTATATGAAAAAGATACTTGGACACACACGTTTATAGCAGCACAATTCGTGATTACAAAAATATGAAACCAGTTTAAATGCCCATCAATCAATGAGTGGATAAAGAAATTGTGGGGTGTGTGTGTGTGTGTGTGTGTGTGTATTCAGCCACTGGAATACTACTCAGCCATAAAAAGGAATGAATAAATGGCATTCCTAGCAACTGGATTGAATTGGAGACTATTATTCTAAGTGAAGTAACCAGATTGAATTGAAGACTATTATTCTAAGTGACGTAACTCAGGAATGGAAAACCAAACATTGTATGTTCTCACTCGTAAGTGGGAGCTAAGCTATGAGGATGCAAAGGCACAAGGGACTTTGGGGACTTGGGAGAAAGGGTGAGTGGGGGAGTGGATGAGGGATAGAAAACAACAAATTGAGTTCAGTGTGTACTGTTCAGAATATAGGTGCACCAAAATTCCACAGATCACAACTAAAGAACTTACTCACGTAACTAAATGCCACCTGTTCCCCAAAAACCTGTGGAAATAAAAAATTAAAAAAAAATAAGTAGGGGTTCCTGGCTCCAGAACCAAATTTGTGCAAGTGAAGCCAGAGTGAGCTGACTGTATGAACCAGTTTACACCCTTTAACTGAGCTACATTCATTTTCTAGAGTCTTCTGGTTTTGATAACAAACTGAGCACTCTAAGCTTGAGTGCTCATAGAGTTTGATAGAACACAAAACACATTAAGATGTTATTTATGAAAATCATATTCTTATGCATATCTCTTGTCTCAGATAAAAGGATTCTACGGAAGGTAAAAATATAAAATATTCCTTCTTAAGTATTAATTACGAGAAAACTTCTTTGGCTTCAAATGAGTCAGGAAATTTGGCAAACCACATCAAAGAAGAGAAATTCTAGGGAGGCAGATGGGACTACACACAAACCAAGAGCACTTATAGAACTGGCCCCCAAGGAGAGGTCACCACAGAGGGGCCTCCTCGCATGTCCACAGGCTGAGAAACTTCACAAGCAAAAGTTACCGATGGGCAGTCTCTGAGCCACAGCCACCCACAGGTGTGTTCTGTTTTGTGCACACAGTAATGTATACGTTTTGTGTGATTTATAGACTTTTTCTTGTTGAGGCAGAGTCTTGTGCTGTAACCTAGGCTGGAGTGCAGTGGCACGATCTCAGCTCACTGCAACCTCCACCTCTTAGGTTCAAGCAGTTCTCCTGCTTCAGCCCCCAGAGTAGCTGGGATTATAGGCCTGCACGACCACACCCAGCTAATTTTTGTGTTTTTAGTAGAGACAGGGTTTCACCATGTTGGCCAGGCTGGTCTGGAACTCCTGACTTCAAGTGATCTGCCCACCCCAGCCTCCGAAAGTGCTGGGATTACAGATGTGAGCCACGGTGCCTGGTCATTTATAGACTTTCAAAAATCAGGTTTCATATTAAAATTTTGATTTCAGACTTTTCTTGAAAAATCAGAAGGGATGGCAAAAATGGGTTTTGTTTCCACATAACCAGGAGTTGGCTTGCTGAATAGTGGCCACCCTCTTGGAATGGAACTGGGGTTTCTATTTCACCTGTCCCAGCCAGCCTGTTTCATGCATTCCCATTGCCTGCCTAACCCTATGGCCTCTGGCGTTGTTGTCCCTGATCTGTGACCTGCTAGTTCTCAACCTTGCCTGCATATTGGATTTATCTTTGGAACTTTAGAAAAAAAATAAAAAAAGACAAGACAAGACTGGACTTACCACAGAAGATTGCTGCAGAATCTCATGCCTGAAAGCCCAGGCAGCTGTATCTTTTAAGCTCCAGGTGATTCTGTGCCAAGAGAGGGTAGAGAACTCCTAGTTCACCCCAGCCCTGATGACCTTTCCAGAAGCTGCCTCAAGAAAAGATCCTGGCACAGGCATATTCTCAGAGGGCTCATGTGCAACTGCCTTGTTGAAGAATCACCTAGTAAACTTGACCTTGAGGTGCTACCCTCACAATATCTAAGGAGGCTTGGGAGGGAGCCAGAGTTTACGTTTTTTCAAACCCCCAAGGAAATTTTGATATAGGTGAAGGCCAAGGGTTGTAGAAAGACATAACTGCCACCAGAGCCCACACTCTGACTGTGGCTCTGGGCTAGTTGCTCAGAGCTTTCTTCCTTCCTTTAACAGGTTGGAGCTAAAGGTAAGCCCAGGAGAATCAGCCATCTCATATCACAAACAAGAGGCGGCAAGGTAATTATGAGTTAGTGTTACCCAAGAAAGTTGACTAGGCGTTTGTTTCTGGAAACCCATGTGGCATTTAAAAAAAATTCTGCTCATGGTCTCCATCCTGTTCTTTCAGCCTGATGAACCCCTGGTCTCTGTGTGATGAGCAATTGATGTCTCTGACATTTAAGGGCAAGGAACAGTTCTTCATCAGAGTTAATTCTCTCCTTCTCTGCTTATTCAATGCCATTTGGACATTCAGAAGAGCCACTCCTACTATGATAAAATGGTGCAAACAGAACCTTATCAGTGGAAAAGGCCACTCAGGTTTTCTTTGACTCTGATTTAATTTTCTCCATCTGGCTTAAAGCCCTAATAACAATCTTCATTGTAGATTTCCTTTCAAAATCTTTAAAAATGGACCAGAGAATGATGGGATTCTGAGATCAAAGGGCCAACAGGGAGAGGCTCAGACAAGAAGCCAAAGAAAACTCAGAAGGAAAAGTAAATGATTTTTAATTTCTCTTCTGTGAGTCTACTGACCTCTTAGTATACAGCTTTGGGTCATTTCTTCAAGTCAGAAGACTCACCCATCCTCATTCCCGGGAATGTGGGGAAAGAGGCTTCATGGTGTCACTTGGAAATAGGGGAAAGGTCTTATTTTTGGAAGCTCAGCCTAAATCCCTCTTCTAAGAAGTCTTCTCTGATTAACCCAAGTCATGGAGGGTGCCTCCTTTCTCTCCAGTCATTTTTCTCACAAAGCACTCGTGCTAATTGCAATGATGATACTAATAATGTCCACCCTTTATCTGGCTTCCATCCACTAAGTGTGAGGCATTGTGGGAGGCATTTTACATAAATCATATTAATTTCTTCTCTCAGCCACCCACCTTTTCCTTCTCATGGTGCTCTGGCCACACTGGCTTCTTGCTGCTCCTTGAGCATATCCAGCATTTCTGTCTTAGGGCCTTTGCACTTGCTGTGCCCTCTGCTTGAAATGCTGTTCCCCGGGTGGCTGCACATCTCTCTCCCTTGCTTTATTCAGCTCTCTGCCTCAAATGCCACCTCTTAGGAAATGCTTTGCATGGGTCAATCTGTAAGGCAGCACATTCTGTCATTATCTCCTTACTCTGCTTTATCTGCCCTCGGAAAGCATTTGAATCCCTGCCACGTTACAACGCGTTGTTTTGTTGACATGTATAAATAAAATGTCACGTAATGGCCCAGGGATGAGATCCTGGAGCTCAACTGCCTAGACTGACTCCCATCCCTGACTCTTATTACTCGTGCTACCCTGGGTAAGTTACTCAAACTCTCTTTACCTTAGTTATCCCATCTTTAAATAGAGTTTGCTAATTGTTACTGCTTATGCAGCAGGGTTGTTATGAGGGTTAGAGTTAATATACGTAAAACACTTATCTCTAGCAGTTATGCGTAAAAGGCACTTTTCTAAGGTCAAGAATCTTGTCTCTTTGTTCAGTGGTATATTCCACTGACCCCTTGCCTTCAATACCTGGAGTAGTAATTTCCCTCAATGCCTGTAGCTGTTTAACAAATATTTGTTAAATGAATCTATGACCAACACCCTGTGGTCGATTGTGTTTTCCATCCTGTGATTACAGCAGTGATTTCTAGAGATCAACTTATGTGAAGAAAATAGAAACGTAAACAAACAAATTATTTTTGAGTTATTGCCCATACATAGGGTAAGTTTTCAAATGGTTGGTCTACTTTAAATAGGAAATGCTGCTGTCTTTTAGAATGTCTCCCACATTATACTGTGGGAGATTTCTACTTCCAACTAATGTGTAATAGCAGAGGCTGCATTTGACTTCCCTTAAAAAACAGCTAAACACACACACACACACACACACACGCAAATGAAATACATGAAACACTGGTTTTGAAGACTCTGGATGCCAGGCAATGAGCCACCCATCTCAGAAACATAGAAACAAACAAGGTGGGTTCTGTGACTGCCCACCTGATTGATTGGAGAGTTCCTAGGTCACAGCACAAGGTGGAGATCCAGGTGGAGTCCAGCCGTCTCCATGAGAAGAGGAAACAGAGCTGGGAACCCGGGAAGGCCAAATAAGACAGAGTTTTTAAGGCAGAGTCAAGGAGAGAGAAGAGAGCCCCACGTAGAGAACTCTAGAGAATTTGCAAACAATCACCCTTGAGTCTTCAGCTGATTATTGATCAATATATGATTGTGAGGAAACTACTTGAGGTCAGGAAAGGAATGATTTAAAGACATTAGAGGGAAAAAACAAGGCTCAGAGCTCATACAGAGCCAGAAAGTTTCTATTCCCATCATCATCTGGAGAGGAAACCTTGGAACTTACGAAGTCCTGGAAGAATATTCAGAAGGGTTTTGCCTCAGTAGTGGGCAAAATTAGATTACATGTTGCTCTGATTCCAACTAACAAAGCTTAAAGCCAGTACTCAAGAGGATTAAACTGCTTCCAAGAAACGTAACTGCTTCCCAGGACAAAGCATAAAGGCCTTTAATAGTAAACTCAAAATTGATCACAGATCTTAATGTAAGATCTAAAGTAAACTGTAACCATTCTAGAAGAAAATGTAGGAGGAATTTTTGGTGATCTTGGGTTAGACAAGGTGTCCTAGATAAACCACCAAAAGAGTGATCTTTAAAAGAAAAACATAATTTGGACTTTATCAAAATTAGGAAATTATATTCTTTGAAAGTTGTTTTGACATAGAGAAAATATTTGTAAATCCCAAAGTTATAAAGAACTGATATCCAGAATGTATAAAGAATTCTTAAATCTTAATAAGAAAATAATTTTTTTTAAAAAGGCAAAAGATTTGAGTAGACACTTTGCCTTAGGAGATGGAAAAGATGGAAAATAGGCATATAAAAAGAAAATGGAGTTAGTCATTAAGAAAAATGCAAACTAAAACTATATTGTGATATGGCTACGTATGTATTAGATTGTCCAAAATTAAAAAGATTGACCATATCAAGTGTTTGTATGTGGAGGAACTGAAACTCTCACAGACGACTGATGGGAATTAAGATGGTACAACTATTTTGGCAAATACTTTAGCAATTTTTTTAAAAGATTAATCTGTGCTAAGTAAGAGAAGCCAGACAAAAAGGAGTTTATACTGTATGATTATATTCATAGAAAATTCCAGAAAATGCAAACTATGACAGCAGATCAGCAGTTGCTAGGGGATGTGGTAGGTATGAAGGGAAGGAAGGAAAGGATTATGAATAGGTGGGAGTAAACTTTTGATGGTGATGGATATGTTCATTATATTAATTGTGAGGATGGATTCCTAGATATATGTGTGTGTGTGAGTATATATATATGTCAAACCTTATCAAATTTTATACTTTATGTATGTGCAGCTTATGTTTGTAATTATCCCTAGATAAAATTGTTTTAAAAGAGAAGGAAAACTTAACAAGATAAATTAGTTGTTTTCTTAGTTAAGATTTTCTAAGTGAGAGAAAATTGAACCAAAACTGGCTTAAATGAAAAAAAAAAAAAAAAAGAAGGATCTTATTGGATCCTGTAGACCTTAGATAGGAGCTTCAGGCAGGCAACGCAAGGGTTCACACTGCATCTCCAGGAGCTTATGTCTTTCTACAACTCTTGGTCTTACTTCTTCTCTGTTAGATATATTCCCAGACAGATTTTCTCTTCATGGTGCCAAAGATAGAGGCAGCGGCTCCAGCCTCATATATCTTTAGGCTTAAGCCCAGCAGAAAGTGCTAGAATCTTTCCATGCATCCCCAGCAAAGTGGTTTGAATCTCATCAGCTCTGTTGGGTTGCATGCCATTTCTCTTTTTCTTTTAAGACAGAGTCTCACTCTGTTGCCCAGGCTGGAGTGCAGTGGCACGATTTCGGCTTACTCCAACCTCTACCTCCTGGGTTCAAGCGATTCTCCTGCCTCAGGCTTCTGAGTAGCCAAGATTACAGGCGCACCCCACCATGCCCAGCTAATTTTTGTATTTTTCATAGAAACGGAGTTTCACCATATTGGTCAGGCCAGTCTCTAACTCCTGACATCAAGTGATCCACCCTTCTTGGCCTCTTAAAGTACTGGGATTACATACATGAGCCACCATGCCTGGCCTCACAGCATTTCTTAAGTCAATCATTAGGCCAGGGAAAACACTGTCTGATTTTGATGGCTTATTTTCTGGCCTGGCAGTGGCTCATGCCCGTAATCCCAGTAGTATGGTAGGCTGAGGTGGAGGATTGCTTGAGCCCAAGAGTTCGAGATCAGCCTGGGCAACACAGTGAGACCCTGTCTCTACAAAAAACAAAACAAAACGACAACAACAACAAAAAACAAACAATATGTATATATAAAAAATTAACTGGATGTAGTGGCACAAACCTGTAGGTCCAGCTACTCAGGAGACTGAGGTGGAAGGATGGCTTGAGCCCACGAGATCGAGGCTGTAGTGAGTTGAGACAGTTCTACTGTATCCCAGCATGGGCAACAGAGCAAAACCCTGTCTCAAAAAAACAAAACAAAACAAAAACACACATCTTACCTCTAGAACTAGAAGTAGAGTCAATTCTACCCAAAACACAGTCACTGAAAGTATTTAGGCAAGGGGACTCAGAGGAAAATTTGGTATAGTCCCCTGAAGAGGGGAATTGCAGACAAAGGCCAAAATAAAGCTAATTCGTGAGTGGATTTTTCTAATGAAAACTTCCTACAGACACACTTTTATCCCCAGCCATGCCCACCCAAATACCCAGGCTCAAAAAATGATCAAGTGGATGGATTAGATGCTAGCAATTATAACTGTGCAGGACATTTTAAGAAATTACATGTCCTTTTATAGAAAAAGGTAAAATATATGTTAAATATAAATATTTCCTTTTTGTTTCTCACACAATTTATGTGTTCTTTGTAAGCAAAAATAAAAAAATATCAGTCTTATAACTCCAAACTACCTGTGATAATCAATTTGATATTCAGATTTCAGCAGAATCTGAATTCTGGGAAGCCGTATCCTTGGCTGGTAATTGGGGTTCTGTTGATACGGGTTCATTATTTCTCAGTAAATAATGAATTTGGGGTGACAACTAGAAGTCTCTACCTATGAACTTATTTCCCCAAAGCCTAGACTGTCTCCTGTCCCTACTCAAGGAAAGAAGTGGTTGTGCAAATTCACACTAAGATAAAAATGACTGGCAAGGAATGTTGCTTGACAGGATGTCCTATGGACAGAGGATGCAGGAGAACAAGAAGGAGAGAACACTGAGGCACCTGGGAGAGAGACCTGGGGGAACTCCCATGGAGAAAATGATGTGGAAAGGGGAAGCCAGAGGAAGGAAAGACAAAATCTGCCAACCTGACCGTTTTGCAAAGATCAGACCTATCCCTCAAGTTCTTTTTGCTATGAGATTTTGAGGATAAATGTAGGTACAATAGGAAGATACCAGTTAATTTGGTCTGTATCTTTTGCACTAGGAGTGAATAACATTTCTTCACCAAATGCTGGATGCTCCAGACTGGTGAGTTAAGATGCAGAGTGACCCAGCCCTACCATAGTTAGTTTCCCTGTTGTTTGTCTTTCTTCCTTAATAAGTGAAACCTCAAAGAAATCACAGATGTCTCAGCCCCTGCTGCTTCCACAGTGTCAGAATTGCAGGTTCAGTGCTAAAGATGGGGATGACATTGATGAAGTTCAGCCCAAGTGTCACTTCCTCTTCGGGTCAAGCTTAACGTCAAAGCCACCATATCCTCCAAATTCCCTACTATGAGTCTCATCCAGGGGTCGAAGATATTTGAAGATGTCACTCATCGGCTTGAGAACTGGCAAAGCCTGAAACACCATCTAGGCAAGCCCATCTTAAAGGTCTGGAAACTGAGGCCAAGAAACTGAAATTTCACAGTCATTTCTGAAAGAGCTGAGACTAGAACTCATGTTTCCTCATTCCCAGGCCTATGCTATCTGTCGCTCCAGGCCGTTTTTGTGCTTCCAGCTTTTGCTTTTTTACTAGGTGCATTCTTTCCATAATTTATAAAGTCCACCCTGGAAGAACCAGCAAGCTCTCGTTATTAGACTTCCTCTACTCTGTAATAAAAAGCTCAGAGAGCTACCAGCCCACCTATCTAATGCCATTCTGTGGCCATGGAGGAGTGGCGGTGTGTGTTTCTTGCCTCAGAAAGTTTGCCCCTGGAGAACTCTGATTCCAGTGGCCAAGACAAAACTCTGTGATGTGTGTCTCAGGGTGGAACTGTATCTCCTCCCTTGTCCCCTGTGGCCATCACAGTGTTGAGTTTGCTTTCTTGTTGCTTCCTGAACCAGCAAAGCTTCCACAAATGAGAACCCTAGGAGTGGACTTGGACTAATTGATGAGCTTGGGGAAGCCTCTGAGTTGATTTTTACAACCTCCAGAAATAAATACCTTCTGAATTCAACGTGATTAATGTGGATGCAAACGCCAAAGAAAGTAATAAAGATTTGACACTTATTAAAAAGTGTTGCCAGAAAAATATGAATGATTACTTTAATATAAGCACTGTGTGGTGCATGTCCTCCTGCTTTTCCTTAATTTCCCCACAGATAAGGCTGCCGTGCATACCGTATCCTCGTGAGGCAAATGAGAAATTAGATTTGGAATTAAATTTTCAGAAAGAATTGCAATTGTTTTAATTATAAGTCACCCAGTGTGGGTCTCAAGCTAGACAGCCTCTCAAGCACTGATGAATTGGGGTGCTGTCCTTGTCATGGGACTGAGATCCAAGGCAAGGAATTTGACTTTGCAGCAGACATTTGTGCCTATGCTCAGCCACCATGGGGAAGAGTATTCTCATTATTAATTATTATTAAGTGCAACATCAGGCTGAGAGTTTTCTTCATTCCAGCATCCCCAGGATTCCCAGGTTTAAATAAATCCTGTTAAACCTAATGGGATTGCTCTGATTAAAGCTCCATGCTCTAAATCCAGGAGATGCTCCTCAGTGCATGTATTGAAGAAGCTCCCAAAGTCTACTGAGTAAATAATCTATATATTAGCCCTTAAATTATCATTAGAATTCCAGAAGACTTATCCACAATATGTACTGAATCCATATGAGATACTAGGAATTCTGAAATAAATGGCAATCTTTCTAATTCAGCACAGTTGAAAATACACACTTGTCCTTCCTTCCCAATACCTGTTCTTGTGCTTTTAATCTCAGTTATCAGAACCACCATCCACCCTGATATTCTTTTCTTCTCCCTGTTAGTGGAGGCATCACTAATCATTCACACACCGTGTCCTGCTGACCGTGACCTTAGGTGTTTTTCATCCAGCTCAACCCTGCCCATCTGCAGGACTAGCCCTCCTGCAGAGAACGTGAAAGTATTCTTGGGTTCATCCTATTAGCTTGTTTCGTTATCCACATCACTGATTGGTTGTGAGTCTGGTAGATTCTACCTCCAATACAGCTGTCTTGTCACTTTCTTCCTATATAATTATGGCCACCCACCTTAGAGACCCTTCAAGGTCTCTCCATTACCTGATATGGTCTAAGCTGTTTAGCCTGGTAATGGAAATCGGTAATGATCGGGCCTTGCCTAACTCTCCAAGCTCATCTTTAACCCGCTCTCTATACTGCTTGTCCCAGCCATTCTCAACTGATTGAGGTTCTCTCAGTCTAGAAGGCTGTTTCAAGCCGCTGGGCCTTTGCTTCTGCTGTGCTCTTTGCTTGAACCACCTCCCCCAGCCATCAGACTCCTTTCCGATCAACATTTCAAACTCAGCTCCCCCAAGAAGCCTTTCCTGTCCTCACTCTTGATGAACTTAACCTCTCGTTCCTTTGAGGCACTAACATGTTCAGGCTTTAATGGTAGCACGCTACTGCCCTCAGCCAAGCCCCTTTCTATTGGTGATGCTCAGTTTGATGCTTTAATTAAAATGTTGGCTGCCAGATCTTACTGCTGTTCATTTCCCCTTTGTAATGAGTAAGAAATCTATAGGGTGGCACTTTGTAACTGGGTGAATGTACTCATCCTCACCAATATTTCACCCAGGAATTTGACAGAAACTGATAACCCTTACCTGAGCCAACTATTATAATGGGGGTTGAAAACTAGTGATTTTTCTATTCCCAGGTTCAAGCAGTTCTCCTGCCTTAGCCTCCCAAGTAGCTGGGATTACAGGCACGTGCCATCAAGTCCAGCTAATTTTTTTAGTTTTAGTAGAGACGGGGTTTCACTGTGTTGGCCAGGATGGTCTTGATTTCTTGACCTCTTGATCCTCCCGCCTCAAGCTCCCAAAGTCCTGGGATTACAGATGTGAGCCACTGCACCCTGCCTGCAGTTTTTTAAAATAAGGTTTTATTTTAAAATAATTATAGATTCACAGGAAGTTGAAGAAATATACCAGGAGATCCTGTGTACCCTTCACCATATTTATCCCACTGATTATATCTTGCTTAACTTACAGTGCAGTATATCAAGACCAGAAAATTAACGTTCATACAATCCATGGAATTTATTCAGATTTTCCTAGTTTTACCTACACTCATGTGGGATGGGGGGATGTATGGATATGTGTGTGTGTGGGGGGGGTGGGATGTGGATGTGAGAAGTTTTATGTAATTTTATCACAGGTTAGATTTCTATAACACCACAATCAAGATTCTAAAAAGTATTCCATCACCAAAGGCTCCCACCTTTGCCATTCTTTTTGTCTTGAATTTCTCCCTCCAACTGTAATCAGACAGTTGTATCCAGAAGTTACTTAAGTTTTTGTGTGCTTATGCCATTGATTTAATGCAGTTTCATTTTTTTCTGTTTGTCTTCAATTTCAGAGTTTGCTTTTTTCCCCATCACTTTTTATCTCACTTGTTTCAAAAGCCAAAGTCTAGGAAGGTCTGCTTGCAGAATTCCTGCTCCTGTTTCCATCTTCCCCAATCCATACCCACTTATATGCTAGAGGTAACAGCTTTTAATCATTTCTGATATATTTCTTCTATAGTTCCTTTTGCAAACACGAGATACGTCTTTTTCTTATTTCTTTCATTCACAAAAGATAGCACACTATATATTGTATAGTTATTGGAGCTTACAGTGGGGGCTCTCAGACCAGCTTTGGTCAGGCCCAAGGCTCCCCAGGGCTCTGCGGGTCCCACTGCAACTGTGTTTGTATGTGGGCATGTGGGGTGGATAGGAGGGGAGCCAGATAGGGCTTCAGGTCTAGCACCTCTTCTACTGCAGCAGCTACCTTTTTACCTGTTTCATGTGTAGGGATTCTGTGGAATATTTTGTTTGGAATAGGAGATTGAAAACCACTGATCTAGACTAAAGAATAGCCCACAAGTGCACAAAGCCAGGACAAAACATTGCCTGTTCTTTCCTTAGAAAATACCACTCTACCACAGAGGCTGAGATTAGAATGGCAGAGGCTAGTCACTGATTATTTTTGGCTATTCTCTGTTGACTACCCCCACCCCCACATCTTATCTTCTGGAATTCTCTGCCTTGCCTTATGTCCCAGGCAAGGCTGACCTCCAGTGCCTGCACCACACAGATTGCCTTACTTCTGACTTTCAGCTGGGTTTGGACAATGAAAGGCACTGGCAGAGATTGGAGGGTGAGAGGAGAGAGGTCTAGGGCTGCCAGATTTAGCAAATAAAAATACAGAATTCCAGGAAAATTTAAATTTTAGAAGAACTATGAAACACTTTATACCCCATGAAGTATTTGGGATATACTTATACTATAGAATTGTTGTTTGTCTAAAATTTAAATGTAATTGTATGTTTTGTATTTTTCTAGCAATCCTAGAAAGGCTGGCGTATTTATTCCTATTTCTGCTGTACTTTGCTGTGGTTTTGGGTTTTGATAATGACTGTTCCTTTGACAACAGCTATTTTTAGGCCTCTCTCCCATGACTCTTAACTTTCACGGGGCTCCAGAAGCTTGGTTCCCTCCCCTTCAAAGATCCCATGGTTCTTAGTCTCTGAGAGCCTCACCTTCTCTTGCTTGTTCTCCTAACCCTGCTCTTACCTCAGGAAATACTCTCTTCATAAAATTCAGTTCAACAGAACCCTTTGGCATAGGCCATCTGCTTCTTGTCTGATATAAGGGCTACCCCTGTGTAGTTCTTCATCTGCCCTTGTACTTCAGGACACCTCCAGTTTGGAGCTTCATGCTGTGCCCATTCTCCATGATGACAGGCCAAGTGAGTGAGTTGAGCAGTCAGTAACCAGTGCATCAGTAGCCACTGCAAAGATGGGAATTAGAATATGTTATAGGTGGCAATGATCTCCAGAGGGTCTAATCTAGGCTGCATTCCAGAATGGGTTCCAGAAACATAAGAGCTATTTGAATGTGTGTGTGTGTGTACATACATACATAATGTATACACATGTATACATGCATACATATATACACATATATAATATGCATTTTAATTATATTTTGAAAGGTCACCTCTTAGAAAAAATTTTAAAGTGAATTTCTGAGAAAAAGATTCTTTTAAAAAAGTATAAACCTGTTACCCTTCTTCTATGATAATGTCCCATATCTGCTATGAAGAAATGGTAAAGCAAACCAAGGAAGTTGAGTGTGATCCCTTGAAACAGGAGAGGCCATGGTACCATCAGCTCATCAGGCTCAGGCCGAATTCGAGAACCACTGAGGTGATATGTGTCATTTATTTGGTGACCAGTGGTCTTTGTCATATCTTAATTTATAATTTCAGCAAGCATTTATGTATGCTTATATATTATATATTTATGTGAATTTTTATGCGTTTATACTTGTATATTTCATTTATGATTTATAATTTCAGCATGTATTTGTGAGATGCTGTTCTTTGTGTCTGTAATAAAATATAAAGCAGTTGATTTCTCCAATTTGTCATTTTTTGTTTAATCATAAAATTTTAAATTTGCACATAAATCAAAGGTAATTTCCATAATGCCTTGCAGCGATTCATTTGCAAGATCATTTTTAGATGTCTGCTTTAATCTAAGCATGCATTATATCTCATGAGGCCTATTGGTATCCCATCAACAATGCAGTATAATATAAAACATGTCCATGGTGAAATAGATTGGAAAAATACTGATTGAGTGCAATCTCAATGTTTTAACTACCTAGATGATCTTTGGGTCACAGACTGTGGTCAAAGTTCTTCACCCCTATCCTAGGCCTCCAGGTTCACCTTCCTGAGGCTGGCAGGATTTGTATCAAGGAATGGAGATACCCCCTTTTCTGCCCTTCTCAGTTGCATATACCCCATCCTCAGAGGCCTCCTCTTTAAATTCCTCATTCTGAACTCCCCTCACCCTTTTGTCTCCTTTGAGGAATATCTTTGTCATCTTTTCCTACACCCCTCCTCCTTCACATACACACACTCAGTAATCTTGAGTCTTCAAAAATATTAGGACATACTCCTTCCTAACAAAAATCAACAAGCAGGGTACTGGATATCCCTGACTTTGGAGTAAGAATCCCTGACTCAGAAGGTGTCTAGAGATCTGGAAGACTCCATAGTTTACTCTTTCCTATGTATTGATTTCAGGCAAATTTAACTCCTTGATCCTCTGTTCTGCTGTGTGGATAGACACATACCTGCCGACTTTCTCACAGGGCTTTGATTGGTACTCAAGGAACTAGTAGACTTGCAGGTTCTTTAAATAGCGTCCAAAAACTGATATAAGTCCACTATAAGAGCACACCAAATGGATCACATTGACCAAATTGAATAGACAAATCAGAAAAATAACCAACTTGTTTATTTTTTTCTATGGAACACATCATAGATTGACCCCATTGATTATTCTAGCCTTGGGCGGGGAGGCGCGGATGATTCAATTTCTTTCATTTTAATAAATCTGAATCTGGGTGCTGACGAGTTGATGGGTGCAGCACAGCAACATGGCACAAGTATACATATGTAACAAACCTGCACGTTATGCACATGTACCCTAGAACTTAAAGTATAATAATAAAAAATAATTTAAAAATAAATAAATAAATCTGAATCAAGTAACTGCCAGGTGCCGGGCATAGTGGCAGCAGAGGTAAAATGAGATGTTTATAAATTCTGCCATGAGAGGGGCTCACAGTCCAGTTTGGAAGCTCTGAACTAGGGGACAATCAGTGTAACTGCCAAGCGCACTTGAAGGATGGATGAGGGAACAGCACATTCTTCTGGGGAACCAGAATAGTTGTGGAAAGATTTTATGCTAGACATTTATTTGTTCACTCATTTATTCATTCAACAAATCTCTTTTGAGCCTCAGTTTGTTTCAGGCACCATATTAGTCCGTTTTCATGCTGCTGATAAAGACATACCCGAGACTGGGTAATTTATACAGAAAAAGAGGTTTAATGGAAAACTCACAGTACCATGTGGCTGGGGAGGCCTCACAATCATGGTAGAAGGCAAGGAGGAGCAAGTCACATCTTACATGGATGGCAGCAGGCAAAGAGAGAGAGAGAACTTGTGTCGGGGAATTCTCCTCTTTAAAACCATCAGATCTCATGAGACTTATTCACTCTCATGAGAACAGCATGGGAAAGACTTGCCCTCATGATTCAGTTACCTCCCACCGGGTCCCTCCCACAACACAGGGCAATTCAAGATGAGATTTGGATGGGGACACAGCCAAACTATATCAGGCACTTTACTCAGTGCTGGGAATACAGCAATGAATAAGTCAGATGGTTTCTGTTCTCAAGGGCAGGCTAGTGGAACAGATACATATTGAGTATCTTGCAAATATATAATTATAAACTGTGATAAGTGCATGGAAGGAGAGTCCAGCTGACTTAGCATGGTGGTTGAGGGAAAGGAACTGATATAGCGCATTGGTATAGAGAAGGCGTCTTCTGGAAAATAATACCCAGGTTGATGTGAAGGATGTGTAGGCGTGAGGTAGTTAGGTGAGCAGAACAAAGAAGAACATATGCAAAAGCCTTGAGGAATGGCAGAAAGATACCATGATACACTGGACTTGAAGTCTCCCAAAGGTTTTCCAGTCTTTGTCTCAGGGTTCGTTTTACTTTCTGCCCCTGTTCTGTCATCTTTTCTCAGGTTACCAGCTAGGACAGCAGTGACTGCCATTTTCGAGACATCATACATGGCTTCAGCTACTCATCTTTTTATTGGATGCAGACTGAGTCATTTCTCAGAAAAGAAGGGGTAAAGAGGTGAGACTGGGAAGAATAGGAACTACAGTCCCTCAGGAGCAGAATTCAGGGACCTTATCTCTCAAGTTTCCATGAAAGTGATATAGCTCCAAGATATTGGTCTCTGTTTCTGGTTGCAATTTTGAGTAGAAAGACTTAGAGTGGGCTGCTTTTGGTGAGCTGTCTTCCCTTGGATCAGTCTCCCATGGCAGGATGTATTAACACCTATAGGGAATGTCCACCATGGGCCAGGGACTGCTTAGAGTGCTTTGTATGTATCTCTTTTGATCCAGAGAGTAACTCCAGAGTAGGTACTATTATAATCCCCATTTTATGTGGTAAATAGTGAGACATAAAGCAGGTAAACCACTGGCCAAGGTCACAGTCAATATGGAGAAGAGCCAGCTTTTGAACTCAGAAAGTCTGATCACAGACCATACTTTTAATCACTATGTTAATTGGGAGGCCACCCCAATGCTGACATGGCAATCGGGTTTCTCCCTGTTTATTGAAGCAGTTTTCAGAAAAGAAGAGGTTGTTATGAGCCAGTCAGACACCTTCAGACTTGTTTACTATGTATCCCAGCTCAAGTTTAAAACTTTTTCTTCTTAAGACCACTAGCCCACATCCCAGAAAGAAATGCAGAATTCTGTGTAATTCAGTTGTATAATACTGAAAGCATAAATAAAAATACACAAAAAGCATGACATGCATACTTTTCCAGTTAGATGCAGGTCATTCTCTTACAAATGGTTTGTAGAAGTACAATCAAAGAAGTGCAATAATTTCAGATGCTTTTCGTTTTCATCAATTCTATAAAGTCCTTTAGCACTTACGTTTAGCTTATGCCATTTCAGAATGTAGTCGTGTGTTCACCATTTCCCTTTACATCTTCCTGCAAGGAACTTTCTTTCCTTTGTCTTTAAATCATGGTGCAGAGAATGTATTACCTAATTAGCTGGAAATATTTGAGCAAGTCCTTTGGGGATAACACCATTTCTAATTATTTTTCTGTCAAAGAATGACAAAGAAGCCGACACAATTGACTGCAATAAAAGAGATTTCCAAGAGTTTGCTGGAGCCTCCTCAGTCACAAGTGCTATTTCCTCTGAGGCAGATAGAGGTGTTGGTAAACGGATCTCCTGTCTAGCTCAAAAAATGCACCAACTACTTATTTTCCTTTGGAAACTCACACCCTGTAGAGGACTTCTGGGCACATAAAAGTGAGGAATGGACAATGTTATTAGAGAGTAAGCTGGTCCAACTTGTGCTCATATTTTAGCACCAAGATATTGGAAGACACAGAAGACATGACCTTAGGAGAGAAGAGAAAATAGTAGACATTACAAGGTAGCAATTCACCACTGTGGAAATACCCAGGAGTAACTGGAAGGAATTTTATGGGGTCTGGGAATTAACATAACTGAATGGTAAAGAAGTCAGATATTTGTAACTATTATTTTCATTCCATTTTCAAGAATTACAGATGCAACAACTAAAACCATCATGAAAAAGAGTTCTGATAAAAGTTTTAGTTTCTTTTCACTTGGGGTTTTAGAACATAGAACAGGCATTGCTTTTTGGCATATCAAAATGGTTCATTATCTGCAATCAGGAGTTCCTGTCTGTGTGACCCACAGTACTTTTTAATCTCATCTAGGTTACAGTATGATATTGATCCACTCATTATTTCATTCATCCATTCATTTTATTTATCAAACTTGTACTGAGTGACTACTGGATGTCAGACATGTACTAGAAACTCTGAATACAGAGGCAAACAAGATACAGAATAGCTTGTATCACAGACCTGTATTCTGTATCCATAGCCATTTGAGATTCTGACATAAGTTTTTAAAAGATCAAAATCAGAGTCCAGTTCCAGGTAAGGTAAAATACCCTTCTCCTTGTCACTACCTTTGAATACAACTATAAGATCTAGACTAAATTCATGGAAGAGGTATTTGGGGACTCCTGAAAAATAAACAGTGAAAGGTCAGTTGGGGAAGAAGTCAAGAATTTGAGGTATCACTGAGCTGGCAATGAGTGCATCATCATTTTCCCTCCAGTAATCTCAGCCTGGACACAAAGTACCCCAAGACCTGGAAGTGGACATGGTGAAACAGAAAGAGTTCTCTATCTAGCTGGAGGAAGAAGAACGGGGTGTGTCACACTCAGAAGTCAGGGAAATGCCTCATTTTTTCCCTTTTGTTTTTTTCTCTATTCTCTTGTTCTTCAACCTACAGACAATAGAGTCACAGTGAAGGAACCACATTATTGTCAGCAGAGTCCCATAAATGCATAAAACCCTTAAGGAGAGGAACCTTCGTTTCTAATCAGAGGAGCTATTGTCTAAAACAGGTGGAGCAAACCACCTTTAAAACACTTTTTTTTCTCTTTGTATATTTTGCCACTTGGTCTTACAATCTCAGAAGGTACCTAGCGGATTGGGGTAAACAAACCCCATAATTCTGGCTAGCAAACTGAATAAAAGAGCGCCAGAGAACTAAAAAGTACCAGGAGGTTTCAGGGAGGGAGAAGCTTAGAAAATGCAGTGCCATAAAAGTTGTTTATGGACATTATGAACTCACCCAGAGTTGGATGGATCTGATCTTAAACAGCATATCAAAGACATTGATAATTATATTAATGGATAGACTACCACCTATGTCCTGGACTGTCTGCTCAATGGTATACATGCAGAATAGATGTTAATAGCACTGAAAAGACTACATTGAAAGCAGAATTCATAGGAGGATAATTACAACTTGCAGCTTGGAGCTAACCGGGTGAATTGCCTGGTCAAAACAAAAATATCAACATTCTTGATAGAATTTTAAAAAGACCCAGTCACTCATAAGATAATATTAAAAATGTCTGAGATACAATACCAAAATGGCAACACAACATATCAAAAGCTACAGGATGCAGCTAGAACTATACCTAGAGGGAAACTTATACTATGAAAATCCTTATATTATAAAAGAAAAAGAATCTCCAAGAAATACTGTAAAGTTGCATTTTAAGAAATAAGAGGCTGGGTGCAGTGGCTCATGCTGTAATCCGAGCACTTTGGGAGACCAAGGCAGGTGGATCACTTGAGGCCAGGAATTCAAGACCAGTCTGGCAAACATGGTAAAATCCCATCTCTACTGAAAAAAAAAAAAAAAAAAAGAATTATCGGGCATGGTGCAGCCACCTCTAATCCCAGCTACTCGGGAGGGTGAGGCAGGAGAATCACTTGAACCCAGGAGACAGAGGCTGCAGTGAGCTGAGATTGTGCCACTGCTCTACAGCCAGAGTGACAGAGTGAGACCCTGTCTCCGAAAAAAAAATAAGATAAATGAATACAGCAAAATAAACCCAAAGCAAGCAGGGAAAAAAAAAAAAAAAAAAAAGGAACTGATACAGAGCTGATATCAGTGCAGCTGAAAACAGAAAAACAATAAAAACCACTGCAACTAAAACCTATATCTTTGAAAGATTAATAAGATTGACAAGCCTGTTGCAAGACTTAAAAGAAAGAAGACACAAATGGTCAATGTTGGGAATTGAAAAGGAGGGATCATTAGAGATCTTGCAGACATTGAAAGGATATTAAGTGAGCACCACAAGTAACTCTACACACATAAATTCGAGAAGTTAAATCAAGTGGGCTGATTTCTTGAAAACCACAAGCTACAAAAACTTAAGATGAGCTATAAAGCCTGCATAGTCCTATAAGCATTAATAAATTTGAATTAAAAGCTTAAAACTTCCCAAAAAAGAAACACCTAGGTTCATATGGTTTTACTTGTAAATTCTACTCAATATGTAAAGATAAAATGATATAAATTATACAGTCTTTTCCAGAAAATGAAGAGAAAACATTTCTCAACTTATTTCATGAAGCCACTATCACCTGATACTAAGACAAGACAAAAACAGAATAAGAAAAAGAAAAGTATATTCCAACATCCCTCATAAACATAAATGCAAAAATCCACAAGAAATTTTAGCAGTCTGAATCCTGTGATATACAAAAACAATATCATCACCATGGGAAGATAAACCTGGTTCAATATTTGAAGATAAATTGATGTAATTCACTAAATCAACAGACCGAACAAGAAGAGCCAAAGAGCCATATGATCCTATCAACTAATGTAGAAAATAATTTGACAAATTTCAATATTCATTCATGATTAAAAACAAAACCTGCCAGCACTCTAGGAATAGAAGGGAATGTCCTCAATCTGATGAAGGGTAGCTACAAAACCTACAGCTAATATCATACTTACTGGCAAAAACAAATAGTTTCCCTCTAAATTCAGAAAGAAGGCAAGTATGTCCATTTTCGTCATTCCTCTGGCAGCATGCTAGAAGTACTAGCCAATGTAATAATAAGAAATAAAAGTCAAACAGATTGGACAGGAAGAAATAAAATTGTTACTATGGAGGACAAGATTGTCAATGTAAAAAAAGAGACCCTCAAAACCAAACAAACAAGAAAACCTCCTAAAACTAAGACGTCAGTTTAACGATGTCACAGGATACAGTGTCAATATACAAAAGTCAATCATATTTCTATATACTGATAATGACTCATTGGAAACAAAAAATATTTACAATAGCTTCAGAAAAACATGTATTAAATTTGTAACTTGAAAAATTACAAAATGCTGACAAAGAAAATACACAAGCCCTAAATACATGGAGAGATGTTGTGTTCGTGGATCAGGAGACTCTACATACAAAAATATCAGTAGGATTTCCTGTAGACATAGACAGTTGATGGATTCTCCATTCCTATAATTTTCTCTTTTGGAGAATACTGTACAGATGGAATTATTGAACATGTAATCATTGACACTGGCTTCTTTCACTCACTAATGACTTTGAGATTCATTCATGTTGTTGTATCCATTTTACTGCTGAGTAGTAATTCCTTGTATGTTGTACACAAAATGTTTATCCATTTACCCACTGAAAGTCATCTAGGTTGTTTCTTGGTTTGTGTGTAGGTTTTTATGGGAACATAACTATTCATATTTCTAGGCTAAATACTAGGAGTGGAGTTGGTAGGCAGTGTGTGGCTACAAAGGGAATGTGTTCTGTGGATGTGATGGAAATGTTTTGTATTCTGATTGTAGTGAGTATCAAGGTTACTCCCAGTCTACTGGATTATGGTGTCATTCATCAACCTTAGTGACACAGGAATAAGCACACTCAATTTGGGGGAAGGAAACTGTTGTTATTATTGTTCTTTGCCATTAATTTAGACATGTGCCCAAAGTTTGAACATGACATTTTTTAGTAGTATTGTCAAAGAGGTTTTTGTTCCCTATAGTATGTTTGACAAAAGCGCCCCACTTGTCACCGTGGGAATGGCCTTTCTTGCTCTGTTGACGGGAACTGAGAACTCTGCCTCTCTGCTCTGCTGGTGAGCACACTGAATGCTTTGAGGAGAGGTGACCTTCTTACTTCAGTGCTTGCTGCAGAGTTGGAATAAATGCATCCAGAATTCCACCGTCTTTGTCCTGAAAGAGTAACTTCCCAATTTTAATCTGAAACATAGTCTCCTGAAAGGTGCAGAATCATGCAATTACAGTAGCAGCCCCAACGTGCCAATATTTAACATTCCTTCCCCAGTCTATAACATACTTGTACCATTTTTGTTCCTCGATATTATGTTCAGCATATTGAGGCTACAAGTGTGAGCCTGCAGGCGTTCTTGTTCTGAGAAAACAGTCCATGGGGATTAGGTCTGTTCTCTGCTGCCCTCAGTCTTCTAGTGTCTTCCAGTATATTTAGGGGTCTCTTTTATAACTAATAACAGAATCCCAGTACCCAATTCTCACCCGAGATTACATATTTAATTTTATGACTCTCTCTTGCGTTAATTTATACATTGCAACTATTTATGAAAAAGGGAGTGTCTATAAAGGATGAGGTAGCTTTAGCAAACTCATTGAAGGAGTGACAATTGTAATTTAACAGAATCCTGAGTACCTTTTCTTTCTAAGCCCTTCCCTTCCTTCCCTTTCTCTTTCTTGCTTTCCTTTTCTTTCTTTGTCTCTCCTTCCCTTTTGGATGCGTTAAAAAGGAATGCTACCCTGAATAAAAGCATTTTTGAGATGCAATTTTTAATATCTTTTTAACAGCTGGCCATTTCAGGATTCCTCTTCTCACTATGATGGAGATTTAGGTACAGCTAATCCTTGGGTATGTGCTTGCTCTTTGGTGCTTTAGAGAAAGATTAGAAAAATAGGGTCCAAGAAAGACTCTGCCTTTCAAAAGCTTGGCACTTCTGAAGTCTTCAATGCAGATTCCATCTGTGGTATCTTTATCCCAAATTGAGGATTAACATCAATTTGTAGGACGCCAAAGATGAAAGATAATCGAGGCTTGAATGATGCCCTGATGACTGGGCAGAGCAACATCGTGTTCACACTTACGGAAGTACAGAAAGTCTGTTTACTCAATTTAATAGCCATTGCCATTATCTTGACATGAATTGTGTTCCATGCTCAGAGAAGACTTTGACAGCAGTGCCCTGGAAGAGAGGAAAGTGCGTTTCCTCTGCAGTTGCGATGCTGAGTCCGTGCCCATAACAGACAGCCCCCTTTCTCTCAATTCTTGCTTGAGGCTCACAGGCTCAGTTGGATTCTAAAAACCTTTTTTGAAGGTTTTATTTTCTATTGACTAGTTATTTTATAATCGGAAAGGAACAACAAACAGAGCCCCAGTGAACACAGATTTTTTTCAAGTGTATTCCTCATCCAGACTTTCATTGTTGAACAGATAGTTTTTTTAAACAAAAATTACAATCATTATACACTATTGTGTGCATACTGCCTTTGTTTTATTCTCTTTTAAAATGAAAATTCATTCTTATTGTGAAAATGTTGCATGCTACTGTAATGTTAAAGTGTACACAATAAAGTACAAAGAAAAAAGTAAAATTAATCACCTAAGATTGCACCACTTAGAGAAAAGTATTTTCAATGTTTTCATGAACATTTAAAAAGCCATCTTAGACTAGATGTGGTTGGATTATGGGATGTGAGGGTTTTGAAATGTGGTAAGAAAGGGCAAGAACTATTAATATTTTCTCCAGTTAGGAAGCAGCAAGTAAACCGCATGTTCAGAAAAGAGGAGAAACTATTTGGTAGCACAGCAGAGTGGCTATAGTCAATAATAACTTAATTGTACTTTTTAAAATAACTTAAAGAGTAAAATTGGATTGTTTGTAACTCAAAGAATAAATGCTTGAGGGGATGGATGGATACCTCATTGTCCATGATGTGCTTATTTCACTTTGCATACCTGTATCAAATCTCATATACCCCATATATATATATATACACACACACACATATATACACACATATACACACATATATACATATATATATACACCTACTATATTACCCACAAAAATTAAAAATTAAAAAAGTTGAGAGGATGAGGTGTGTGCGTGTATAGAAACAAGGCAACATGAGAAGGTGAGAAGGTACTGGAAATGAACAAAGGTGGGCAAATCCAGACAGCAAATACGGTTGGTACCCAAGAAGCACCAGCTTGTAAAGAGAGAGCTTTTCTCTTTGGGGAGGTTTCCTAGGCTCGATGCAGCCAAATACCTTCATGAGGATAGTTCGTGTGTACTCAACAACTAGTTGAACATTTTTGGATTGGACTTCCTAATTAATTTTGAAAGTGTATTTATTGAAACCACTAGTTAAGTTCAATGGAAAATTTCCAAGTGAGTGTGTCTATATATCTGCATGTGTATGTGGGGGTGTGTGTGTGAGTTTGTGCTTGTGCATGTGTATTTTCTATGGCTGAACCCATCAACAGAGATACAGATCTGTTGCTTGGGTCTTAATTAGAGAAATAAAAAGAGTTCACAGTTTGTCAGCTTCACCCTAAGATGTACGACTCAGAGATCCTTCACACCCAGCCAAGTCTCAGACATATCTATTTGGGTTTATCTCTGAGTCCCGAGAGAGCCCACAACCTCCTTTACTGCTCAGTCCAGACCCTGGGTATAAAATAGTTGGTCCGTCGTAATTTGTTGCACTCCACAGAAGCCAAGGAGCAGAAATCAGCATATCCACTTGGAATACCAAATAGGTTTTTATTTGTTTAGCATTTTTCCCCCTTCCCTTTCCCTAGGAGGCCCTGGCCGCTAAGTCACAAGAAGCATAATAAAAACATCTTAGATGTAATCAATTTCAGTACTGGTTTGTTTGCTGACTAGTTTGATTGTATTGAATTTTCTCAGCAGGTTGGGAGGGGGAACAGTGGCGTATAGCCCAGGATGGATCTTGACTCCTTGCATAAATGTTCCATCCTTTGTTAGTGACAAATCTAGTAAAGATTAGTTTTGTAGCTCTACAGAATGACTTCTTGCCTGCTAGCTGTCCCCAGACAATAGAGTTTTATCACACCAAATCACCATAGTAAGAATCGTTGCCAATATTTCTCCTGGATAAATAGCTGCTTTTTGACTAAAGCTTGCCTTTAAGGGTAAAAGGTTAAAGACCCGTGTATATCATGTCATTAACAAGTTAGCAGATAAATAGTTCTATTCAGTAAAATTGTTTTTGCTGATATAGACAGTTATAAATGCACATAAATGAAGGAGGCAGATTTCACTTGGAGCCCCCACTTAGCATTTTGTGTTATTGATGCTTGCCAAATAAAAGAAAATACAGTCTCTTTATTTGCTTGGCAAGCAGCTGAGTTTATTTATTATGTACGCTCCTCCGACTCCAGTCCTCTTTTCTGCTTGCTGGTGCTGGAACCACTCTGAAGTGAGAGCCCTTTAAACTCAGGAGCAAGAAGACTTTGTAGGATTACTTGGAGTCCAGAGAGAACTCTGTCTGATAGAGAGAAGCTAGCTAGCTTCTGGTTTTTGCAAAATCCCCTATACAACAATAATTAGATTTGAATTAGGAAAGGATAAGAACCAAGTTGCCCATGAAGAAAGTTGGCCCAAGAGAAGAATTCTGCCTTTCCTAGGGTCACACAACTAATGTAAGTGGGGGCAAAGCATGAATCGATACGCCAGCCTGCTATGGCATGTGACTCATCCTTTACATGAGTTCTTTAGGGTTAGGGTCATGGTCTCCACAAAGGTCCTGTTAAAAAGCAAGGGCTCCTTGGGAGACAGCAAACTTGAATGCTTTGTCATTCCACTTAAGCAATTAACATGAGTTCCTTTATCTGGGAAATTACCAATGACAGCTCAGCCAAAACAGTGATGTGAAACCTCCCTAACTTCTGTTGAAGTTGGATGCATCCCAAACTTCTGAGGCCAATGCCAGAAGAATGAAGCACACCCCAGAAGCTGTCCCCTTGTAGAGAGCCTCCTTTGCTCACTTGGGAATCTTCCTCCATTTCTACATCATTTGGTACTTTTGACCAACACCCTCCTTTGAATTTTTTTCTGTGTAATGACCACCTTTGCCTCCCTGATTTCCTGTTTCTGATTTTTCTTCCCTGCAAATCAGGCCTTCCCACTAACTAGGGATCAGTTCTGTTCTTGAGGAGGGATATTTGGGAGGCACTCAGCAGCTCAGCACCTACCTGCCTGGCTGCCAGCCCATCCTGACCTTGTGTCCAGCTTTAATGACTTTTATGGTGACCAAGTCCCTGACTGAAGGGTGAAGAACAATGAGATAGCTGTATTTATCTTTGTAAAGTGTTCAGACAACCACTCCCTACTGACTCAGGTCTTTGTTTCACTCAGGATTTCCCTCGACAGGGAATTTATGGCTAAAGAATAGGGCAGGCCTGTCTACTGGGCCAAATCTACCCACAGCTTGAAAGACAGATGGCTGAGGTGGATGGAGCTGAGCAGTACAAGTAGCTGAGCAGCCAGGAAGTCCCATGCAGAGAGTCAGAAGACAGATTTTAATGCCAAATGTCCTTGGTTCTCTAAGCCCAGGAAACCTAGAGTATGTTCAGCAAATACCTAGGGGAAATACATCTTTGAAGTCTCTTTTGAAGGACGTAGGACCCAGAGGTTGCCATTTTCCAGAGAACTAGGTAGTTCACTGTAGCCAACCTCTCTACTTTCGGGACTAGTGATTTATGAGATGGGGCTGGCTTATGACATGCCAGTGACTTACTATGTAAAAAGGGTTGATAAATACACCAAGAAAAGGGTCTAAAATCAGACTTGGGCCATCTGATTGTAGCTTAACCTTTCTGTAGAAATGTTTTGGGGTTAGATTTTTTTTTTTTTTTTTAAATACTCCTTGTTTCTAGCTGAGGCTGGAAGGCTTCATGCTGACAGGAAAGGACATCTGTTTGGGGAGGTTATCATTATTATTATTTGTTTAAAGTTGAGAGCTAACTGGCTCACTTTGGCTGGCTCCAGAGGTTGGCATAATTCGGCTGACAATCTCAAGTTAGAAGTGGCCACCTGAGGACATTGAGACAAAAAAACAGGAAAGCAAGGGGCACAGTCCCCTTCTCAATGACTGCCTACCAGTGTGCCTTTCTCTTTTAATTTTGTGAAAGGATAGAACAAATACAGAAAGGATTCAGAGAGTTTGACTCCAAAAATGTATGAGGGAGGGGGACAGAGAGCAGCATTTTGAAAGCTATGTGCAAGAGCATCTTATTGCAGACTTTGCCTAATTAAAGAATATGCTTCATTTCCCACATATCAAATAAAAGAAATTAAATATTCCTGTATTGACAATCTATTGCCATAATAGTGTTCTCAAATGAACCACTCCAAGACTCAGTGGCTTAAAACAATAATCTATAGACTGTGAGTGTGAAAATCTATTATGGGAAGACAAAGGAAGACAAAGGACAAAAGACATAGGACAGCTGTTTTGGCTGTGGTTGGCTGGGTGTGTCTTAGGTTCCATGGAGGCTCCCTCACTGCTGGGCTTGATTGGCTGTGGTGGCTGATCCAGAATTACCTCAGCAAGGTTGGCGGGGATGGCTAGGGCCTCTCTCCATGTGATTCTCACTCTTTCCCTCCAGCAGGCTGGCTCAGGCATGTTTTCCTAGCAATTATAGAGAAGCAAGGGTGAAAGAAAAAAATAATGTGCAAGCATCTCCACAAATTTCTGCTTGCATTAGGTTTGACTATTGTCTCATTGTTCAAAGCACGTCGCATAACCAAACTGAGAGAGTGGCAGGGCATTCCCGAAGGTGTGAATCAGGGAGGCTATTAATTGGGGCCATTAATTCAGTCATTCCACAACATCCTGGGAAAAATCCGGCATCATCAGTGATGATACTGCCAAATCCTTGCCAGCTTTAGGATATTGATGACATTCAGACAAATTGCACCTGTGGGCAATCTGGTCTCCACTGCACTGAACACTGAGAAGCTGGGTCTTTCAAGGGAGCCCTAGTTTCTGCCAAGTTGCTTCTCCTAATCTGATTCGAATTGACTTCCCATCCTAACAGCAGCCTCTGACTACTGGAGCAGCCACTGTATAGTCAGACTCCAAAGCAAGAGGCCACTCTCACCATGCAACTTCAGTTTCTGCTCCCTGTGTGTTTGAGGGAGAAGATGAATGTGCATAGAAGCCCAAGGGAGAAAGGGAACTATAACTGCAGTTGGGAGAATAGGGACAAGACTGCCTTGTAAGTTCTTGGGAGACTGTCGTGTGTTTAAAGTGCAGATTCCCAGAGAACGGAGTGACCTGAGAGATCACAGCCCCAAGTGCGGTGATCTCCATGCCTGGTATCACCATAATATAGTCAGGAAATTTCAGTTATGAATTTCAGGCTCTTAAAGTTTACTGCTTTCATCTTCACCTGACTGATATATGGAAGCAAAGCTGAGGCAAAGCAGTTAGATCCATGAAATGAAGGAAGAGAATTAATTTTATATTCTGACTTTTTATCTCACTCTTCCTCCCCTGCTCATACAGGTGCCTTCACCGTGGACACACTCCTTGTAGGTACAGCTCTCTAAGGCCCTTCCTATGTCCCTTTTCCCATGTTAGACATTGACTTAGCTTTGTCCTCTTGTCCTTACCTGCTACTCTCCTTCCTGAAAGTATACAGCCTATTCTATCTTTGTTCACCTTCTTCAGTCCCCCTGTTTTTCTTCTTTCTTTCATGGCTTTACCTCTTTATTCATAGAAAAACACCTCTTGGCTATTTCCCCCATTTAAGCCAGGTGGCTGAGTGGCATAGTAGTTATATCCTCTCATGTAGTCCTGGGCAAAGAGGATGGAGGTGGAAAAAGGAAATTAATATATTTTGAATATTAGGGATTTGATATCCCCAGAGATTCACAAACAACTTATTAAGAATTATTTAACCCCTTCCTCCTGGCTTTATGGAAGAGGAGCCTGAAACTCAATAATGTAAAGGATTCTAGCTGCAGATATATGTAAGTTGCTTATGGAGCCTGGACTGAAGTCCCCTGACTCCCAGCTCTGTACTGGGAATGAATGTCATCATTCACCCAATGATGACACTCAGAAATAACGAATGTCTTCCTGCCTCTGGGAATGTGCCAGCAAAAGACTTGAACTGTTGCATCAAGAAAGTATTGGGTTAAATGGTGCCTGAGGTCTTTTTAACGCTGAGATTTATAGACATCGAGTCCAGCTCCTCAATTTACAGCTGAGGCAACCCAGAGAAGTTAAATAATCACCCACATCAGAGCTCAGATGTAAACTGGGTCTTCTGTCCGTAGTCTGGGTTCTTCCTCTGTACTTTCTATCTTAGGAGTGTCTTACCTAGATATGAACCTGCTGTCTTGAGTGCTTCTCATCTAGACTAGCTTCATATTTCCTAAATCTAACCACCACAGAGCGGGAGAAAAGATCCTATACTCTTAATTTTCATTTGCTGGACTCAAATTTGTTCCTGGGGCCAGGAACCCATTTTTAATATTTCCTGTGAAGTTGCCCAGGAACATTGAACCCTAGTTTTTGGAATATTTAAAGCAATTGACTTTTTTTCTATACATATTTTTTTTCTTTTACTCATTCTAAATTGCTTTGGAAGAAGCACCAAGGAAAAGGCAATTTTTGAAAGGATTAAACAAATTGCATTCCTTTCTTGGATGTTTAATTTCTCATCCCTAATGATCCTTTTCCTATTCTTTAAATCAATGCTACTAAATTATACCACCAAATCTTTTAATAGTGAAGGAGAGTCAGATTATATCTCTAGAGATCTATGAACACCACTCTAGATCCCCCAGTTACCTTGAAATTTCTTTGAAGCCATTGTTCTAAAAATGATAATTTCACATTCTGCTCTCCAACTTGTGCATGTTTTTACCCCCCAAACATGTTTGTACCATTAACTATGATTGTTACTGCAGAAAGATCTGCCATGTTTATCCTATGACACCATCTGTCCCAGAGATACTGCCACATATCCTCCTGGCATTGTAATAAATATTCCCGATTTAAAAGCATGGATTTAAATACCAGGTAGAGAAGGATGTTGATCTTCTCATTCCATCCCTGGAAACCATGAAGTCACCGAATGTTGTATCCAATATCTGTTGATATGGAAACTCCCCCAAACATGTTAAATTATTTTCTGTTGTATTGAGAATGAACACCTTCCCTAATGTGCACTTTGTATGTGATATCTTGAAATATTAAGGCCTAACATTTACTGAGTGTTTTATGCACAATCTCACTTTATCCTCAACCCGATATGGTAAGAACAGTATCATCCACTCCATTTTCAAATGATGAATTTGAACCACAAAGGAGTTATGTCACCTGCCGAGGGTCATACAGCAACTAAGGAGGTCGGGTTGCATGTTGGGTTTGGGATGAGACTCAGGCAGCATAACTCAGAACCTCCTGCTTTCTGGCTCCTCTCCGTGAGTTTCTTTCAGTTCTTGGAAAATGTTGCTGCTTCAGTTGATATGCCTCTCTCCCAAAAGTTGTTGTGCTAGAAGCAAATCCCATTGCTTGTGCACCATGAGACAGTATGTTGTTTTTTCTCAGTCTCTTCAGCCCTTCAGCCAGGGAGAGAATAAAAGAGGTCCTTGGGCATTCTCAGATATCTCCTGTCTTTTTGAGAAGAAAGAGTGCGTGTGTGTTTGTATGTAAATCAAACAAAAACAAAAATGCAATGACTCAAATACTGCAGGGAACCAACCCTGGAGATACTCAAACCAGTAGAGATGAGGTCAGACAGAAGCTCAGCGGGTGTTACATGAATCACCTCAGGGACAAGACTCAATGATTGTGGAAAAGGCTTCTGGGGTGAGATTCCCAGAAGCTGTGTTCCACTGTTTCTTTACATTTGCCTCATGCATCATCCATCTGCCTGCGCTTCCTCCTAGTTATACTTCCTTTCACCTCTTAGGATGCTCAGTCATTTGTCCTAGCTTGTGTCATCTAAGGGTATTCTGGCTTTTGGGAACAAGGATAGTGCTATTACATTGATCCAGGTCTTCCTAGAGATGACTGTAGTCTTCTTCAGCCCTGTACCCCTGAACCTGGGGATGCCTGGCACAATACTATCAACATGTCAAGAAAAGGGGAGCTTTGGTTGTCTCAGCTCTGGTCCTCTAAGTGTCAGAGAGCTTTTTGTCATCCTCTCCTTGTTTTTCCTCCATTCAACAGTATTTATTAAACTTCTACTATGTGCCAAACCCTGGGATAGAGACTGGAGATAAAATAGTGAGCAGAACAAGTGTACTGTCAACATCTGGTGGAACGAGAGCTAGAGTAAATAATCCAAATATATGCAAACTTAAACTGGATAAGTGCTCTGGAGAAGATATGTCATCATACTATGATAGCATTGAGCAAGTGCACCTGACCTTGCCTGAGAGGGTAAGAAAAGACTTCTATGAAATCTAAGGAATGAACAGATGTTAGTTGGGTGATGGTAGAGGAGGAAAGAGCATTCCAGACAAAGGGATTAGCATAGAATACTATTGAGGCCAGAACATAGAGACCACCAAGAAAAAAGGAGGCTTAATGTGAGTCTGCAGAGTTGAGCAAGATCATGAGGAATGTTAAAGTGCATATTCATGATTTTATCCTAAGAGTATGGGAATCCATTGAAGTGTTTCACTAATGAGGGAGGGGGTTGGGATCTGATGTAATCAGTTATGGTCTGAAGATTACCCTGGCCTGAATGTGTAGAGAAATTAATTAGAAAGCAAGACAAGGGAGAGTAGAAAAATTAATTAAGAGGTTATTAAAGATGTTTAGGCAAAATAAGTTTAGAGTAGAAATGGAGATAAATGGATAGATTAGACAGATATTGGAAAATAAATTCAAAAGGAATTGACAATGAACTAGTATGGTGTAAAGAATGACTTCTAATTTCTGGTTTACATAACTGGATGAATTGCAGGCCATTCAATGGGATAGGCAGTGCCAGAAGAAGACTAGGTTTGGGGACAAAAATCATACTAGTTTCAGACCATTTTTGAATTTGAAGCACCTTTGAGTTTGAAATGAAGGTGCTAAGTAGGTAGTCAGATATATGGGTCTTTGGTTTGGAAGATAAATCTGAATCAGAATTAGAAATATGAGAATTTTTGGCATAGATTAGATCATTAAAATCATAAACAACGAGATTAACTGGGGAGAGACTGTAAAATGAAGGGAGATAGTCTAGAATTGAGCCTTAAAGAACTCACATATTTACTTGCCATAAAGGTAGAAAGATTTGAAGAGGAGACTAAAAACAAGTAGCTAGAAAGTCAGAGGAAACTCAGGAGTCCAGGGTGTTATGGAAAACAGAAGGTGAGAATCCTTTAAGAAGGAAGAAGTCCTGTTAAGAATACTGTTGAGTGGTCAAATAAAATGGATATTGAAAAAAAAAATTTCATTGAATGTAGCAACTTCATTGATAATGCTATCAGGAGCTCTTTTGTGGAGTAATAGAGATGCACACCAGATGTGGGTGGATTGAGGAGGGCTGAGAGATGAGGAAATAAACCAGTAGATGTAAACCACATTTTTGAGAAGTTTGGAGGATACATGAAGGCAGGGTGATGGCTAGAAGAACATGTGGAGGCCATTTCTAGATTTCTAGTCTTGGTTTTATCTCCCATGCTCACCTCTGGGTCTAGACAATCCCTTACCTTCTTCAGCCCAGATATCAAGGAGGGGTGTGTGTGTGTGTGATGATGATGATTTTCATCCCTTCTTTGGCTCTCCATGTTTCTGGGCACAGTTCCAGGTGACTACCTATCACAGTCCCTTGCTCATGTACCCTCTCTCACTGGCCTCATTGCTGGAACCCATGCCAGTCCTGCCCAGACAATAGGGTTGACCTTAACCTAACACTCTTAAAGAACAAAAGTGAGGAATATCTGTCCTGGAATTGAATATATGGGGTTAATTCAAACAAAAATATGTAATTGTGTGTATGCATATTTGGATAGAGGGATTGGAGCCATGGAGGTTGGTTGATCCCAAACCCAAACCTTGGTCTTTTTTCTAATCCATTGAGATATATCATCAGCCACATTGCACAACTAAAATATGCTGGAAATCACAGCTTTGATGATAACGGCAGAAAGCATCAATGTTTTGCATAGATCACATCTTTTACACTTCATGCCTTTTTATGTAAAATGGGGATGATGATAACAATAGTATTCAATAACATTATTGTTATCATCCCCATTTTGCATAAAAACGCTTCAAGGACAACGAGACAGAAATATTAAGCAAATTGGTAAAGATCATAGAGAGCTAAGAGGTGGAGCTCAAGACCATTTGATTCAGCTCTACAGCTTGTGCTCATCCCCATGCCACTCTGCTGCCTCTGACTTCCTCTGCTGTGAGAGCAGTGGGATGGATCATCTCTCTAAGGATTGGGTACCCTAAGGTGGCTACATTCCTGTGCCTAGTCACAAAAGAAAACAAGCACCCATGAGATTTCTGACTTTTTCTGATTTCAGCTAGATAGAGGGAACAAGGTTTAGTGGAAAGGGCCATGGGCTCAGGATTAGAAGAGCTGGATTCCAGTTGGATATTACCACTTGCTAACTGTGTGACCCTGGGAAACTCCATTCACCTTTCTGAGTCTCAGTTTGCCATTGGTGAATTAGAAATAATATCCACCAATTGTTGAAGATATGTAAGACATTTTTATATTCATTATCTCACTAAATCCTTACTCTCTCCACAAATCCCATGTAACATGGTTATTAGTGTTCTAATTTTGCAGCTGAGCAAATTACTGTTGTTGAGGTAAATGCCTGGTACATTTCTCTGGATATATGCTTCCCTCTGTGTGTTGGGGGGGGGGGGGGCTGGTCCTCCTACCTGCCTGCAGAATCCACCTATACCACCCCTTCCCACATTCTCTGAGAGGTTATCTAGTTTCTAAGCCTTTACTCCTCCCAAGCCAGCCACTTCCTGTGCACTTCTCCACTCAGCAGGTAATGACTGAGTACTTACCCTGTGCATGACCCTGTGCCATTTGGGGGAAAGGGAACTCAGCACCTTTTGAAGCTGTCATGATTTACAACATGAACTGCTTGGTAAAGTTGTTGTCTTTTCAGGGAAGTTGAGTCCCTTTGGCTAATTTCATTCCATGTGAGTTTAGCCCACGCCTTGGTTTGCATGCCTGCTGGACTCCTGCGTAGCGAAGTGGGGAGGATGTGGCAGTGGCTGTGTATCAGAGAAGGATCATTAGCACAAGTTGATACATTCTGCATGGTGATGGCCCCACATTGCCCTGTGGGCCTGGAGTCATTGGAGCTCACTCAGGGCACCCAGCTGGGCCACAGCCTCCAATCCATGGGCAGAATGAGCCTGATGATCATGGTTGTAAGGCTAATAGCAAATGTGGTCATTAAAAAGTCAGTCCTAAGCAAGCATGACTTTCAAATGGTAAGAAAACAGGAGAGTGTTTTATTGTGTGGCATAACGTGGACCTGGAAAAGCACTGTCATGACCCCAGGCAACCGTCGGCCTTGGAAAAATCTATTTTTCCTTAGATAATCTCATGCCAGGTTTTTCTTCCTGAGGCCCTGGATAGAGAGAGCTTACCTCTTCATGGTGCAGTTGAGGCTTACTGGAAAGAGCTCACACTCCTGAGGCAGGACCCTGAGTTCTTCCTGAGATCTTTCAGATTCAGCTGCAGGAAGAAATTTTCTCTTATCCTTTCCCATGTTTTCAATTGTACAAATTCCCTCTGCCAGTACATTTCAGCTAACACCCTATGGCAGTTTTAAAGATTTCTCAGTACGATTAGAGTATGTGCCTAGTGTGTGTCTATATTAGTATATTTAACACACTTGCTTTGAAAAAAACATTATGACTTTGGCAAGGCTTTACAGCAAATGACTCAGAAAGTTAAAGTTCACATTAGTGCCAAATGCAATATTAGCCTTTAAAATTAATGCAAATTTAACTTTTAACAAATTTAGGTGAAAATAACCTGAAAAATGGATGGGCGTAAGGTAGCAAGGCCTACTTTTCTGGGCATTTATACATGAGTAGGAATCACAAGCAATTAAAGAAGGTATCAGTGTTAAAAAGCAAACAGCCCACCAGCCCATCTTTCTCTTACTGGAGAAACAATGGCTTTCTTCTAAAGCCTTTGCATGTGAACTTCTAAAAAGTCTTCCAGTCAGGAGATGGCGCTGTAGTCTGTCTCCAATAGAACTCTGTGGATTGCCTGCAGGTTGCTTTTGTTTGATTTTTCAGTGTAACTTTAACACATACTTAATATTTTAACCTTAATTCGGCAGCTTCTGTCTCTTACCTTTCGTTCTCCTTCCCTGCTCTTTTATCCCCTCCCTCCCTCCCTCCCTTCCTCTGCCTCTCTCCCTTCCACCTTTTCTCCCTTCCTTCCTTATCACAAATTCTACTCTAATTTAGTCCCATGCTACAGCATATGCCTTAAAACATTGATGAGGAATTCTGCTAAAACTGTTATTGTGTGTGTGTGTATGTGTGCGTGTATACATGTATTTGATGTTGCTTTTCCAGTCTTTTCTACCATGATTCCATGATTCTATCGTTTTATCAGTGCACATGAAAGTTTTTATATACTAACCAAGCTACAGTTTGGAATTCTACCCGAGGTTGACATAATTCCTTTTGATAAATATTATTCTTGTTATTCAGAACAAGCTTCCTGACCTGCTTTTTTGGTAGGGAGATATATGGTAGGCTCCCCTATGCTCCTTCTACTGCATCCCTTATTTTTTTTTTGCATATTTTTCCTCCCTATTATTCTTCTCCCTTTGGTCTATGGACACAGGCTGAGTATCATCTTGACAGCCTGGGCCACTGTAAATGAAATGACAGAGAATGAATGGGCAGTTAGTTGAAATCCTTCATGTTGTAGCATTAGAAATAAACTGTTTTGTCAATCTAGTGTTGTGATAAAGCATATGCTGACCAGCAGAGCCTTGAACAGCCTCGACATCATCCATCTGACTGTTTTTCTTTTTTTCAGGGCATGTTTTTGGCCACCATTTGCACATATTTTGAGTTTATTCTATAGCTAGGACAAACTTATCAAGTGAAAAATTCACCAGGTCCCAGCAAAAAACGCAAAACCTTGAACAAAGGTCTTTGGGACTCCTCTTGCAAGATGTTCGTTGTGATTAATGAGAATTTCGTTCTCTCTTTTCTTCTCCCACCCTTTTGTCCTAGTAGATTGAGAGCACCCTGTGTTCTCAGATTTAAAAATGTTGACATTTGACAGGAAGTTGTCCTGAAAGCCATTGCTTTTCACTCACCCGGAAGCCATCCCTATTTGTGCCAGAAATCTTCTCTTTTTCTAACATACTTGCGAAAGAATTCAGCCTGGGAAAATCTTATCCAAATGGTGTTGGCTGGCTCCTTTGTGCCATTCAGATGTCCTAAGTATCCCTCTTTGACCTCCCAATCCTAAGAAGTTCTCCAGGCACTTGCTATCGTATTACCCCATTTTAATTTTCTGTCTTACCATATCTTATATTTTCTCATTTACCTTTTTGTTTATTTTGTTCTTCCCCCAAAAGAATGACAATTCCATGAGAGCAAGGACATTTTCAGCTTTATCTGCAGTTGAATCTCCAGCACTGGAGTCAATTAGCTCTTGCTATGTAACAAGCGATCTCTGAAACTTAGTAGCCTGAAAACAACAAACCACTTATTTATTTACTCATGATTCTGTGGGTAGCAATTTGGGAGAGGCTCTGCTGAGCTAGTTATCTCTGCTCAGCATGGCATCACTGAGTTCATGCATGCATTTGCAGTCAGCTAAAGGATGATGGCCCAGTCACATGTCTGGAGGTTGGCTGGCAGTCTGTAAGGATAATGGAGATAATTGCATGTTCATACATTAACTCTTAAGAGATGGCAAACCCCAAAGATCAAGTGCTTTTCAAGTCCCTGTTTGCATCACACTTGCTAATGTCCTCATTGGCATTAAACCAAGGTCACAGCATTAAACCAAGATTAAAGAGTTAGAAAAATACACTGTTTCTCTTGATAAGAGAAGCGTCAAAGTCATATTACAGAGGAACTACAGGATCAGAAGTGGACATACAGATGGGAAGAATTTACAACTCTTTTTAAAATTTATGACCTAGTGCAGGACAGGCAATTAATAAATATTTGTTGAGTGAATGAATAATGAACTACCCAAGTTGACCAGGTAGAATCTCAGTTTCCTCACATCGGTTCTAGTTTCTGATACTAAGTATCATGCTTATCAGGTCGTGGTTTCTGAACTTAAAGGGTTCATATTCTAAAGCAGCCTAAAAGTCTACCAGAGGTTATTAACAACTGTCTTTATCCTCTGAGGTGTGTGCTTGTGAGAGCTCCAGGAATATGCAGTGGTAGATACACTTCAATAAAAAAGCTAGACATGTGTGTCAAAGACCACATTGTCAGAAGCACAAACATGCCAATCTGGAAAAGTAATGACAATGAATTTAAAAAGTCAGTTACTAATGGGTCAGATGTTTGCAGTCAGCCATAATTTGTGTTTGTATACTTAAAACCATCTGTTTGTGTACATACAGTATAAAGATAAAGATTCAAATGAGAGGAATCACTACTACATTACAGCAATCCTATGGTGTCAGTCTTCTTTTTGCAGGATGAAGACTAGCAATGGGTCTGGTCAAGTTTTTTAAAATTGCCACATTGTCACCCTACAAAGATGGGGAACACTTAGACAAGCAAAGAAACAAAGGTTGGGTCAAAGTCTTTCACTACTTGGCATTTCAAAAGTCTCTCCCCCCGTCTTCCCATTCTAATCTTTTGTATAGACACCACAATGATACCTATGTCTTCTCCAAATTCTGACAAAAATGATCTTTGTACCAGCCACATTTACCTCTCGATTTAATTCTACAGATGAACATTTATTTGGAGATTTTAGGAACCTTCTTTTCCTGGCAGGTTGAGAGACAACAAAGGCAGAAAGTGGAGAACAAACTATCACCCTTTATTGCCAATGAAGCTGTGTTGCAGGATATGGCTTAGACATGGAGTAACACAGGCTTCCTGATACTGGGTCCCCAGAATCAGACTCCCAACCTAATCACGGGCTCCATTGACCAACCACTGTCCTCTTCTTATGGGGACCTATCCCAAACATTGCAGACAGGGAGAAGTAGGCCAGAGTTTTGGTTTCTAAGAAAAGAAGATAATCAAGAATCTCCTGCTACTTCTCTGCAATAATCACTTCTCCCTTTAGAGAAAGGAGTGAAGGCAGAGGTGAAACATTCAGAGAAAGAAGCCGGGGAGCTTTCTTTGTCCAATACCTTGAATTCACCACTTGTTTTCTAAAGTTTGCTTTGAAAGATCAAAGTTTCTAATTCCTGGCTCCCCAAAATAAATGCTCCTGTGCCACTTGAGTATTTATAGATACACCAAATGTACCTGTAGTTGGGCCAAACATAATTGTCCTAGGTTTAAATTCAGAAAAAGTTTGAGACTTTCTTGCACTGCATCATTTGATGTTTTAGATGTCGCTTGAGTCTTCCTCTTGACAGGTTGCTGTGGTGAGTGAAAGCAAGAACTCCTTAGCAGACTAACATCATTTTGGCCTGCAGTCACTGAGAATTTCAATTGTTCATTGAATTAAGGACTTCATCTCTCTGAAGTCCTTCACTAGACTGATCAATCAATCCAGGATATATTGAGTAGGCCCCTCTCTACCAAGAGGTATAGCAGCACACACACACGGTAATGTCACTCAGTTGGTGGAGATGGCTGGCACTAATAGTCCCTGATGCTGTGTGATTTATTATGGGAAAGGGGTAGGCATGCAACTGGAGGTTGGCTGGCAGTCTGTAAGGATAATGGAGATAATTGCCCCCAACCATTTTACTCACTAAACTGTCAAGGATATAATTTTCAACACATGATAAATACTAACATTTTAAAATAAAACTATCATTTTAAATGTGTCTAAAAGATTCAGAATACTTGAGCAATTTCATACCCACTATCTTTAGTTTAAATGCGCATACACACAGTGAAACTTTTATATCAGTTCTTTTTCTCCTTGAACTCAAATTTCCATTTTACTTCCCAAACAGAACTTTATTCTAATGTAATGTAGTTTATACTTGAAACTATTTCATACAAAACTCGATTATGCTTTTCTGTATAGAAAAATACATGGATATTATAAAATATGTGAAAATTTATATGTGAGTTTTTATTGCCTCTGAGCATAAGACTCTAAGCATTAACTTTGTTCTATCAGTTATTATTAAAATTATTACCTTGTATATCAACTGAAACAACAAACACGTTATAAATTCCAAAAAATTATATTTATTACTTTTAAAAGAAAATGTTGTTGTAAATGTATTTATTAATGAGATGAGTAGGCTTTGGTTTCGATTAGATTATGTATTTTTAAATAAATATAACTTACTATTAGAATGAAATAGAATTCCACATCAATTCTATTTCTCTCTTTCTCATTTTGTGTTTAAAATGTAAACAATCAAAACCATATTCAATATTTATTATAATAATGCCATTCAGTTTTTCAGACTGCTTCTGAGTTTTATGCACAAGATTATAGTTATTTATCATAAAAATGATTGCTAATGATCTATTTATTGGCAGCTCAAATTGAGTTACCATTCAATTTTATTAAAAACAAACCAAAAACTACCTTTTGGGCAAAAGGATTGATTTCCAAGTCATTAGTTGTACACTTTCTGGACATCAATAACAGTATTTCAAAATGTGTCTTTGTTTAGTGCCCTCAAGGTTTCTACAACCTGGGGTAATGCTTCTTAGTGAAGATTAGGAATAGTGTGTAATGTGCTTTTCCTCTGTAAAGTAGAGGGAAAGCAAATTGAACGACCATCTCAGCTACTTTATCAGGAAATCTTCCATCTGAAGGTTGAGTCCAATAAAACTGCCTGGTAACCAAAGTTGTGCTGATAAACTGTGAAACAAAAAGCTCAGATTTGTAGCTTTTGCCAAGTCAATGTTGTAAATACTCTCAAGATACTAGCCTCATGTCACTGAACCTCAAAATTGGAGAAGGGTGCTCAGTGGGCTCTCCTGAGATAGTACAAGCTGGTTCTTGAACATCACTGTGCCATGCACCTTAGGAAGGCTTCATCTGTGCCAGTCTGCATACCACTGCTTAGTGCTTACAGCACTCTATGTCTCTGTTTCAGTCCTAGTATTTTTTTTTAATTTTTTTTTAATACTTTAAGTTCTAGGGTACATGTGCACAATGTGCAGGTTTGTTACATGTGTATATATGTGCCATGTTGGTTTGCTGCACCCATTAACTCATCATTTACATTAGGTATTTCTCCCTCCCCCTTCCCCCCTTTCCCCACCCCATGACAGGCCCTGGTGTGTGATGTTCCCCACCCTGTGTCCAAGTGTTCTCATTGTTCAATTCCCACCTATGAGTGAGAACATGTGGTGGTTGGTTTTCTGTTCTTGTGATAGTTTGCTGAGAATGATGGTTGCCAGTTTCATCCTTGTCCCTACAAAGGACACAAACGCATCCTTTTTTGTGGCTGCATAATATTCCATGGTGTATATGTGCCACATTTTCTTAATCCAGTCTATCACTGATGGACTGTGAAACAAAAAGCTCAGATTTGGGTTGGTTCCAAGTCTTTGCTATTGTGAATAGTGCTGCTGGAGGCATCATGCTACCTGTAGTCCTAATAATTTTTAGCCAAAAGAGAGCTTAAATAACAATTATTTCCTCCAACTCCTGAATGTGCATTTTACAAGGAAGGGAGCTGCAGTTCATAAAGAATAAGAAATTTGCACAAAGTAATATAGCTACTTAGTTAGTGGAAGAATTGAGCCTAGAATCCAGGTCTTTTGCCTACAAAGTTGTGGTTCGTCCTCAGGCTAGCTCTTTCTTGAATTCTACAATCTCAGAACTGGAAGGAACCACATGGAATATTTGGTTCATTCCCTATCACATTCGGCAATCTCCCTCCACAGCATTCTCTACAGGTGAGCATCTGGTTTCTGCTGAAATGTTCCCGGAAACTATAGCTCTTGCCATTGCAGTGTCCAATTCTATTTTTTAAAGCAGAGTTAATTATTTACTTTATCTTTACATTGACTAAATTTCATTCCATCTATTCCAACTATTTCTGATTTACTTTATAAAGGCTTTAGAATAAATCTTCCTGTTTCATAGGACAGCCTTTTTGGGAGGTTTTAATCATAACTGCAGCCCCCTCTCTTTACCTGTCTGTTTATAAAGCAAGTAAAGAGAGTCAATGCAGCCACTGATTTACACTGAGGTCCATGAGCTATAAAAATCCTTGGCCGTCTAAGGAAACCTCTCTGATATTATTTATAGAGGCACTATCTTACCCTTGCCATTAGAGCATTTGAATTCATAATCTAAGATATGAATAATATATTATAATCTATTTAATATATTTAATATAAGATATAAATATATCTTATATTTAATATAAGATAATCTATTTACCTTCAAGTCCTCCATTTCTTTTCACACCCAACTTCAACTCTTCATCTTACCCAAGAATTTTATACTTGTTTAGCCAAATATATTTTCCATGCTTAAGATAATAAAGGAGCTTTTCTGTCATTCAAAGTGTATAGTTGGAGAGCACAGTAAAGCTTGTATCAAGGGTCGAGTTTTTCTGATTGCTTTATTTCCCCTAGCTAAACACAGGGATGTCTTCAGTCTTCTTCATATAGCATTTTACTAGAACTGCAAGTATTCCTTCAGTCCTTATTTGGGATTCATAGGGGTACACATAGCATCCCTTTTCCACGTTCAGCTTAGGAATCAATTAGGATAGAGAGCATCAGCTAGGTAAAGATGATACAACTGATACTAAAGAACATGTCATAGATAGATTTTATTATACCAAAACCCTACAATTGGACACTTAATCACAGGTAGCTCTGAATAACTGCAGACCTCCTCATGTCAAGGATTTCCCTTAAAAATTTAAGGCATGAAGAAACATAGCAGAAAATGTGCTTCATGCGGTTGCCCAGCTCCCAAGATAGAGGGAAGAGGAGAAGGCTGGATACCTCATGCCCAGTTCCTCTTCTGTAACTCACCTGTCAGTGAAATGACTCTTCTTTCCCTAGGGCAGAGTAAGCAAAGATGTAGAGAAAGGATGTGTCACTAGACCTAGGAGGGAAGGATTAGAGGTGCAATATCCCATATGGTATGCACAGAACATCTGTGAAAAATCAACAGATAACATCATGCTTGATGATGAAAATCAAATGCTTTTTTGCCTTAAAATCAGGAATAAGATGCTGATGTTCAGCATAGTTGCTTCTATTCAACATTGTGTTAGAGGTTCTAGTTAGGGGAATTAGGCAAGAAAAAGAAATAAAAGTCATACATTTTGGAAAGGAAAAAGTAGCGCTGTCTCTATTTGCAGATAACATAATCTACATAAGAAATTCTAAGGAATCCCCTAAAAAAAACCATAACCACTAACAAACTAATTAAGGAAGTTTGTGTTATACAAGACAAATGTAAAGAAATCAGTTGTATTTCTATACATTAGCAATGAACAATCCAGAAAGTGACATTAAGAAAATAATTCTATTTGCAGTAGAATAAAAAAGAGTAAAATACTTTGGAAAATTTTAACAAAAGAAATGTAAAAATTGTACACTGAAAGCTAAATAATTATTAAAATAAATTGAAAAATATCTGGATAAGTGGAAAGACATCCCATATTCATGGAAAATATTAATATTGTCAGGTCTTTAAGATGCCAGTGCTCCACAAATTGATCTGCAGATTCAACACAATCTCTATCAAAATCCATGTTGTCATTTTTGGCAGAAATGGACAAGCTGAACTTAAAATTCAAATGAAAATGCAAGGGACTCAGGATGGCCGAAACAATTTTGAAAAAGAACAAAGTTGGAGAACTCACACTTCCCAATTTCAAAACTTACTACAGTGTCATTAAGATAGTGCAATACTGGCTTATGGATGGATATGTGTATATTGATAAAATTGTGAAGCCAGAAATAAATTCATATCTTTATGATCAATTGATTTTGGATAAAGGTGTCAAGGTAACTCAATGCAAAATGATAGTAGGTGAGTTGTTGAGACACATAGAGCATCCAATGACCGTCTCATATGGGAATAGTCTATGAGTTTCTGTTTGATGTAGACCTCACACCCATTAAAGAGCAAGGCCTTGAACAATGGCAACTTAAGTGTCTGTGATAGTTTTGCAAATTAAATTTACCATTCAGTCTTTCTATTTTCACTGGGCATTAGAGACTTGCGTGTGACAGGAAGAGCCTTGCAAATTTTTAAATTACTGCTCCAGTGTAATGGATACTCCTATCACAAAATAAATATATGGGTATCCACTAAATGAAAAACAAACACAATTGTCTTTGCTGCTGCCAGAGTGACTGCTTTACAGCAATAAGTGGCTCTTGGCAAACCAAGAAACAGAGAGAAATTAGCAAGAACATATTTATAATCATATATCAGGGATGTTAAAGAGCCATGTTGTTTCTAAATAATATCACTAATCATTCAACACTCTCAAAGCATATTTACTATCTATAAAGACAGGTACCTTTTGTCTTTAGTTAACTGGCAGGCCCTAGTAAGTGCTACAGTTTCATTACCTTGTACAGAATCAGCTTCTGTACAGAAAGGATTGAATTTGAGCATGTTGGAATGAATTGTGGATGCCTATCAGGCTTTGTAGCCTCCTTCTTGAGTTCTTAAATAGCGTTCTTTACAAACAGTTCTAAATTTTGGTTTTCTAAATATGTTTCAAGGAGGTCAGGGCAAGGCCAAAAAATAAACTCCCGAGTAAGAGCATGACAGTCACAAGGTTCTCTCTTTTTTGGGAGTGGTAGGTGGGTGTTGGAGTTTAGAGTATTACAGTGATAGATAGAAATATGTATGGGTGAATAATGAAGAATTTTGTAAGCAGTCATTCTAGAAGCAGAAAAGTTCTGGGTGTTTTCAGACAAGAGTAAGACCAGAACAGCATGAATGATCATGAGGCTAAGTGGAGATCCTAAGTCACCAGAGGCCTCAGGTAACTTTGTGGCTGATGGTACTGCTCACAAATTGGGGTAGACTTTTTCTACCTGGTAAAGTGAGAGGCTGTAATATTTAATAGGTCACTGATGTCTGTACACTGTTGTACTGTCATGCTGGAATCCCCAAAGTTTGTCTTGATGTTTAATATACAAATAGAAAGGTTGATGATGATGCATGAGTTCAAGGCTAGGATGTTTTCAAGGTATTTCTTTATGTTGCAGAAAACAGTTTCCAGTGAGTTTTTCAGCACAAAGTCTCGTGTGTTGGCTTTCATTACGTCATGCAGACAGGAAGCCAATTCAAAAAAGTTACAAGTCAAATGTCTACTGTAGTATCTGACATCAAGAAATCCTTTGGGTTAGGTTCTGGTAATCGGCTTAGGAAAGTCACAAATATCTTCTGTCTTTGAGAGGACAGAGTCTTTCCATTTTGCATTGTTTTATTGGCCTAGATTGGATCATGTGATCTCTTAGCCACTTAGCTGTAAAAAGAAGCATTACTGCTCCCATTTACTTTGGCTTTTCTCTCTTGGTGGATTTCCAAATGGTACTAGTGTGAGTTTGTTTTTCTCTTTGGATTTGGAGTCCTTGAAGAGTTCTATAAGTCTGCTTTGCCACAGAATAAAGGCCATCTTTTTACTCATCTAAGATTTAAGACCTTTTCAATGCAACACCATCATACAGTTGACTGTGGCAGGCACCTCTGGACCCGAAGTTCACCTCTTGGTCTACTTCTGCTTTTAGCTGCTGCTATAGTGAGCAGTCCAAGCATAAGCCACTCGTATTTCCTTTCCTTTCCCCTTTTACCTGTTATAAATTCTTTTTCATTTCTAATGGAAGAAATATTGTCCCTCCAACACCACAATCCCTAATTCTCTCCATTTCTTTTCCCCCACAAGATGTATACATTTTCCCTAGGTATATGATTATTTTCTATAACCACCTCTTTTGTTTAACAATTCTTTTTTTTTTTTTTTTTTGTGAGACAGGGTCTCATTTTGTTACCCAGGCTGGAGTGCAGTGGTGCAATCGTGGCTCACTGTAACCTCAAACTTCTAAGCTCAAGCCATCCTCCCACCTCCTGAGTAGCTGAGACTACAGGCACATACCACCACGCCAGCTAATTTTTGTATTTTTTTGTGGAGACGGATTCACCATGTTGCCCAGGCTGGTCTCGAACTCCCGTGCTCACGTGATCCTCCCACCTCGGCTTCCCAAAGTGCTGGGATTACTGGCATGAGTTACTGTGCCCTGCCTGTTAATAATTGTTGTTTCTTTGGTTTCTGATTGACTAATTTCTGCTTTCATATTTTATTTATTCACTCTCTTCTCCTACTTAAATATATTTTGTTAATTTCCTAATGTTTTTAATGTAATGATTATTTCCTTTATATTTTTGTGTTGATCTTTAAAAATGAAAACATTTATGACATTGTAATTTTCTTCGAGTACAGCTTTGACTACCTCATAAATTTGATATGCAGAATTTTTATAATAGCTACTCTCTAAGTCTATAATGGCAGTGTTTATTTCCTCTATGATCCAAAGTTTATTTAGAATGATGTTTCAGAATTTCTAAAGTCTTTAAATTGAAATGTTTATTATTAAACATCCATTTTCATTGCTTTGTTTACTTATCATTCAATTTAAGAACATCTGCTTCTTAGGAAAGTGGAACTGAGCTGTACTTACTGTAGTATCTCCAATTATCTTGCCTTTGAGTAGTCTTGACTACTGCTTGACCTCCTGTCATACTTAGTCTGGATTTCTTGATGTCATAGATGTATGTGTGTGTGTGGGGGGTGGAGGTGTGTGTGTGTCTGTGAGTGGGTGTGCGTGTGTGTGTGAGTGGGTGCACGTGTGTGTGTCTATTTCTCTTAAGTAGTAAAAGCAACTTAAGGATAGTGACTTTGTTTTATAATTCTTTGCTTTCCCTGTAGCATTTAACACCTTAAACATATTAAGTTATCAATAAATACATATATATTCCTTTATATTTCAAGGATGGTAAGATACATCAGACATGGGATCAAAGCCTTTGCTAAGTGATGATGTGATTATTCATTTTATTAAAATATATCTATATTATGTATTCCTTTTCTGGTTCTGGAATAGATCATATTAGGGCTATACTCTTTCCTACAGTGATCACAAGCGTGATGATTAACGTGATTATTTATACTGACTCTTCATTGAGCATGTCACATATTACTTTATAATGCTCATAGTAGCTAGCTCAGATGTGATGATTATCCTCATTTCACGAGGCACACGGATCAAGACTATGCTCAGGTTGTCAGCTGGTGGAGATGAAGCCTGGATGGGATCCCACAACTGCTCATTCCTTTCACTTCTGTTCCACACCAGTCTCTGTTAATTAATTCTTCTACTCACTTATTTTCTCTTTTATTCTGTCACTCATTCAAACAACTAAGTCTTTGCTGATTTATTGGCCTGATACAGTACTAAAAGATGAGGAACATAAATATGAATAAAACATGGCCCCTGCTTTTGGTTAAGTTCCAGAGTCCAACTGAGCCTTTTCTTTCACATGCAGCAAATTTTAAAATATTGTAGAATGTACTAATTGTATCTGGGCTTCCCTGCAGTCCCTCGACTTCTCTGTTCTCTGTTCCCAGATGTTCAGGTGTTTACCTCAGGGTTTGCCCAAGCTGATTCCAACGCTGGCTGCCAAAACTGGGCTGTATAACATCATTGTATGCTCTTTGTAAATGCAGAAAGACCTGGGGTTTTAATAGCCTTTCTCCACCCACCCTAAACTTCATTTCCCTCCGGGCAATAATACAAGTTTAAAGCCAAAGTCAATTATGACAATGTTATTATTTCTTGTGGGGAAAATTGATGTTGCTAACCTACAATGTGTGCCAGACTCCTGAAACTTAGACAGAAATTCTTCTTGGAGACAAGGAAGACTAGCTTCAGAAACATGTTTTATATGAAAGAAACAACCAGGGTCTTTGTTTTCCCAGACTGTTTGGTCATTTGGACTCAGAATGTACCTAGTGAAATCTCATCTATAAGATCTTTTCTTCTACATCTTGGACTCCATGTACTCGACTCAGGCCCACACAAATCCCATAACAACACATGTCTGCCACCAAGCGCCACCTGCAATGACAAAGATTGAAGCCCACTAGAAACTGCCTCTTGGACTTGACGATCATATAGGTTTTTAGTTGTGCTAAGGAATTCTAGTTGTAACCAGAATCACCATCTCTGTTAGCATTGCCATTTCCCACCATTTTCTATCCCTTCTCTCTGCTTTTTTTCTGGCTGTCTAAAACTCTAGTAATTATGTGACTATCACTCACTTTATAATTTTCCTCCCGGAAAAAAATAAGACAAGTACTTTATTTCCTTTATTATTGTATCCATAGTGTCCTACGTATAGTTGGCCCTCAGTGCAAATTTGTTGAAGGAATCATGATGAATGATTCCGATAATCCTTATTGTTTTAATCTTATTCACCATGCTTACCATATCTTCTCCAACCCCTTTAACATCATAATCGTCATCTTCACCATTATCAATACCAACATCATCATCCTTTCATCATAACCTCTCCTGCGTCAGTGGTGCTTTACAGTTCTCATGGTGCCTTCCCATCATTGTCCGCTCAGGTATTCTGAGCTCCCCTCCTTGTTCTCAGGTGAAGCAGGCATGGGAGAATTATTATTATCAGTCCACGGATGAGGCAGTTGAACCAAAAAACGGTAAATTAACTTGCTTAGTCACCATCTGGAGCAGGAACAGAATCTCAGCCTTGTTGGTTTCTATGTCATGGTACTTATGATCTACTCTGCCTTGAGCAAGGCTTATTTGTAAATAGCTTTTGAAGCAAAGCGTTTTCTTCTATTTTTCCCTCATAGCACTTTACATGATGCCTGGCATGTGGTAGGCAATTAAAAATATTTATTGAAGGACTACCTTAGTCTATCCCTGCTGCTCTAACAAAATGCCACAGACTCAGCAATTTATAGATAATAAAAATGTATTTATCACAGTTCTGGAGGCAGAGAAGTTGAAGGTCAAAGTGCCAGCAGATTCAGTGTCTGGTGAAGGCTGCTCTTGGCTTCCAAGATGGCACCTTATTGCTGTGTCCTCACATGACAAAAGGCAGAAGGGCAAAGGACCTAGCTGGCTCCCTCCAGCCCTTTTGTAAGGGCACTAATCTCATTCAAGAGGGTGGAACCCTCATGACCTAATCACCTCCCAAAAGCCTCACCTGCTAATACAATCATCTTGGTAATCAGGTTTCCACATATAAATTTTGAAGGAACACATACATTCAATCCATAGCAAGGACCAAATGGCATGTAAATCCTCCATGATGTGGCCTCTAGCTTCCTCTTCAGTCTTTGCATGCCCACAGCTCAGTGTTGTAGCTTAGAGGAACTCTCTACATGTCCTGAGCAGTCCTGGCTTTCTGCACCTGGTTTTTGCACACTGATCTGCCTGTCTGAAATACTCTCTCCAGTACCCCTTGGCCTCTGTCACAATCTGCCAATTTGATAGAGGCTTTGCAGGCTCTCCCAGCTCAAATTGACCACCGTTCCCTTGGGTGATGACTATACTCTGTCACAGGTCTTCTACAGCCTCTTTGGAACATTAATACATATGACAGACTGTAAGCCCCTAGAAGGCAGCAGGCATGTCAGTATTGTTGTATCACTGTACCCCAGCATCTTGCAGTAACTGGAACTAGCAGGTAGCATTTACGGAATGCGTACTCTCTGCCAGCCACCAGATTCGTTGATTTCTGTGGGTTATCTCATTTAATTGTCATAACAACCCTCTGAAATAAGTGTCATTATTGCCTACATTCTATAAATGAGGAAGTAAGGTACAGTATCATTAAATAAGAAGCCAAAGCCACTCCTCTAATAGTATCAACAAACAAATGACCACATTTAGTTTTTCCATATATAAATCTGTCCTTGAATCCTTAGCACCTAGTCAGGCACATAAAAAAAGTTTAATAGGTGTGGAATGTGAATTACATAAATAGAAAAATTATATTAAATGATTTCTAATCTCCAACTCATTTTGTTCTGTGCTTGATTTTCTTGGGAAAGATATTGTATTTGCTCAAGAAGGGTATCGAACATGTAAAAATTGCTAAAATAGATTGTTAACATTCTCACCACACAAAAAATAATAGATTTGCAAAGTGATGGATATGGTAATTAGCTTGATTGAGTCTTTCTGTAGTACATACATAGATCAAGCATCACATTGTACTCCATAAATCTATGCAATTATTATTTATCAATTAAAAATGAATAAATAAAAGAAAGGGAGACTATTTTCAGTGTTCTTAACAACTCTCTCTGTACCTTTTCTGCTGGGAAGATATGGTGGGTGGCATTCTCCACAAAGTAGTATGATTAACGTGGCTTTCTTTGCTTAATACATTTCCTGTCTTAAAAGGTGGCCCAGCAGCAAGTCCTAATTACAGGGGTTGTGTGCCATTTCCTGGCCCCTCCTCAGGGCACCTTCACATGAATATAATCTGACTAAGAAGGTGGCATTACCCACACAGGATGCCTACTTCAACATGTTTACCCAAGTCACAAAACCTCTTGCCTGTTTTCTTCTTAGATTTTCGCCTAAGAAAAATGGCTTCTTACCAAACTCCCCAAACCCAAATTATAACCACAATTTCCTTATGTCCGGGGTACTGTTTTCAAAGTTGCAGAATAAAACAAATGCACGCAGGGGTAATTTTTTTTTTCTCCTGACCCCTGGGAAAATCAAGAAGGCTTCAGAACTTAGATCAAAGAGGATGGATTTACCTGCCTTTGTCTTTGCTACTGGCAAATAGGGATCAGATCCCAACGGGGACTGTGAAGGAGCAGGAGGTGTCAAGTCACCGAAGACTCCCTTACCTCACTTCACTTTCTTTTCTGTAGGGCACGTCTCCCAGAAGGTCTGTCCAGAATACCTGTTTCTTTTGGATTCTGCTTGTTTTGATAAGATTCGTTTTTATGCTAAACCTGGAAGCGGAAGGGCTGGGGTGATGTCAGGGGAGACTGGCCCTTTATACTAGTTTCCTATTATGACTAGTAATGGTGTGGAGTAATCTCCCCAGCAGTTTTGTTCTGCTAAAATTTCTCACTTTTAAATGTCAACAAGGAAGAGTTGTAGGGTGGGGAAGAGATTCTGGCAAAGCTTTAACTTTTGAAGAAATCACAGCATCTCAGGCCTGACCCCAAGCTTCCTGGAGTTCCTTTCTCCTGGAGGACAGAGTGAAACTCATAGACTCTGCACCCCCAAGAGTGTACATACTACTTGGCTCACTGGAGTGGGCCACTGACTCAGGCAATTAACTCCCCAAAAGCTTTACAACTTCCATTTCTATGGTCAACAATTAGCATCTTAATGATTATGCTCTTCTACAGACTATGACTTGACAACTCTGAATTGTGTGTACAACCTCCAATGGGTCGTAAGGGGGAAAATGTGTTTGTCACAGCTAAGCTTCTTTATATTATATTAATACTGGCAGGTGCCAGCGTGTTGGGTTGCAGGATTTAACTTGTGCATCAAGCTTTGCCTGCTGTCTTTCGGTGGAGAAACAACACTTAGGGTACTCACCCTCTTGTGCTGTTGGTATCATCTGCATGTGAACCACTTGAAGCCCTTGCTTAACATAGCTTTGTGAGTCCACACTGCAGAAACTCAGAATTGGACTCTCTGAAGGACTGGCTCAAGATTCTGAATTTTACAAATGCTCCAAAAGTAAAGTTTGGCAGTGACTGAAGTACCCCAAGCTACTGAGGACTGAGTGTCCATGAGCTTTTGTGTTGTAAAACTCTGGATTTTTTTTTTCATTATTCATTGGCTGGAGGAAATTGACTCCCAGCTTTAATATGATTTGAAATAATGTATAAATTTCTTAAATTATATTACTTTTGCATTTATTCTGTAACACATACATTTATTGAGCACTTTCTGTGTGTCAGGAACAATGCCAGATGCCTGGCTACAAAGAGGAATAAAACATGAATTCTTATTCGTGAATTCAAGGAACTTCTAATCTCTTAAGAAAACAAGTGTGTACGATTAGGTGCTAGAGGAGCTATGAAAGAGGTCCACATGGATAAAATGGAAACAGAAAGGAGAGAGTAATCAATTCTACCTGGGGAACATGGTGGTGTTGTAAATATTTTCACATAAAGAAAGATGTATAGGTGTTCACCAAGCAGATAAGTTAGAAGAAAGATATTATTCTAACCTGATGGAGCAAAGACATAAATTCTAAAATAACAAGACAGGTTCTGGGAACTGAAGGTAGGTCAGCATAGCTGGAAGGCAGGATGATAGGTGGGGAAGGAGAACAGAGTAAGAAATTATTCCTAAGAGATAAGGAGGAGGCAGATCATAGTTATCCATGGTAAGGAATTTGCAATTTAGTCTCTAGATTAGTTTCCTCAAAGTGTAGACCTTGGGATTTCCACATTAGAAAAACCCAGCTGAATCAGAATTCCCAGAGGTGGGGACTCATCCTACAGATTTTTACAAGCATCCCAGTTGAGCAGTATACCAAGCCTGGTATCTACTGTTTTATAAGATGGAGCCCCTGGAGGCTTTTGTGCAGGGAAGAGAAATGATTAGAAAGGCTATTCACTGGGGTGGACGATAGGTTAGTTAGACTGATTGGCAACTAGTTAACAGACCATGGAAATCCTCCAGGTGAGAGATGACAGAGGGTTTAGCTAAAGTAATGTGCATCTTGGGTATGAAGGGTGGGAGATGACTTGAAAGGTGTGCTAAGAAGGTTGGATTTATAGGACAGAGTCTAAATAGAAAATAAAAGAATTCTGAGAATATAGTGAAGTCCGGTGCAAAACATAGTGTTTGTGGAAAGTTTTAGCCACTTTTCTGAGGTCTTGTCTATTTTATATGACAAATGAAGTTGTCTTTCATCAGGACTTCCTTTGTATGGGCAGACACCTTTTTCATTCTTATGTAAGCATATGTTCACAAACATCACACACAAGTTTGAATAGCTACAATAATTTAATAACAGTTACAAGCAGGATTGTGGATAGTGAAGGCAACTTTGTTTTCTCAGGGACATAATTCTGCATCACACACCTAGTAATAGTATGGTTGAGATATTGTCATTCATTTATGTATTTGTGTTGAAAATAGACACAGAGAAGAGAGAATGTTTTCTGACATAGTCATGTCTCCAAAATGCCAGGCTGTCACCGCAAAGAAGAAAACCCATCAGGACTGGAAGACTTCCCTTTGCTTATGGAGTTTGCTAGATTATGCTGCCCTGCAGGTTTCTCCTATGTAAGTGCATTTGCTGTATATTTCTGAAAGACCAGCCTTTATGTGGGAATAAAGAAAAATGTATTAAATAACCCTATGATAATCAGAAATTGTTCTGGAACCTACAAAAGTCACTAACCTACTTCTCTTGTAATTAAATTGAAACCACCAAGATCTGGCATCTACTTAATTTTGTCTTTCCTTCTAAGATCTGCAAAATTAGAAAGTGTTCTTAATCCCTCTTCAGAGAGAGGAGAGAGTTTCACTAGTATCCCTGTCTGGAGGGGAAAGAGGAGTTAGCACCTACTTCGTTCTCTCTTGTCTATTACTACACGGTACTGCAACTCCAGGGGACATCAGGAAGGGACTATACTATCAATCAAAGAGTTTAGTCTGTGGTTAAGAGCATGGACCTGGACTTGAATCTCATTTGTACTGGTTGCTGACTGTGTTGGATTGGCAGTCTGTTCGTTTCTCATCTGTAAGATGTGGATATTTATTCCTGTTTCATAGGGCTACTCGTTCATCTGTCAACCCATTTATTTAACAAATACTTATTAATCACTCATTTCATAAATGACAAGATGACCACACAAAAAAGATATAGTTCCAGTACTTGTGGTAGTTTAGATTCTATTGCAGGGAGGAGGGCCATAAAGCAGGTAAACATAGAATAATATATCAGATGGTAATAAGTGCTAAGAAGCAAAGCAGAACAAAGTAAAAAAGAAAAGATAAGAAACAAGGAAATCAGGGTGAAGTGAGCGTTTCTCAGACTGTAACGTCTGGGCAGAGATCAAGGCACTGCAGTGCAAGTTCAAGGTGGTAACCTGGCCAGATACCTGGGAGAAGCTGTTCCAAGGAGAATGGACAGCAAAGGCAAAGGCCCTGAGGCACAAGGCTGCACACATTTGAGGATCAACAGGGGCAGTGCCTCCGGTAAGGAGTGGCTGGAGCAAAAATGACCGAGGGAGAGAGGAGTCACTCTTCCCTCTGCCTAATCAGGCAGTTCTCCGTTAGCTATCTGGGAGAAGAAACTTCTAGACAGGGAGAACAGTGATTATCTAGGCTCTCAGGCAGGAGGGTGTTAGAATGTTCCAGGCTGGGGTGAATTCACCAAGTTAGAAACTGGTAGGAAGCAAGATCAGAGTGATGAGAGGGCCAGATCATGTAGGACATCTGAAGCCAAGGCAAGGACTTTGGATTTTGTTCTGAAAAAGAGGGGATCATTGGAACATGCTGAGCAGAGGAGTGACAAAATTGGATTTACACTGTGATGGGATCGTTCTGGTTTTAAAATAGACAATAAACTGTAGGGGCAAGTTTGAAAACTGAGCACTCAGAAAGGAGGCAAAAGCAATAATTCAAGTAAGAGATGGTGACTCAGTCCAGGTGCTGGCAGAGGAGGTGGTAAGGGTGAAAAGTGGTCATATTCCAGATACACTTCAAAACTAGAACTGGCAAGCTTCACTGATGGATTGAATGGGAGGTGACAGCTTTGATTGATGGCTAGCATCCAGCATGCATGGCCTGTAATCACAAAGGGAAGTGTTCTTCCCTTAAAGGATTATGACACGGAAGAGATTTTACTTATTTTTATTTTACAAGGATATGGTGAGGGGAAACTTGAGAAGAGGATCTGGATTCCAGAACCTGGGGCTCTGTCATTGGAAATGTTTGCTGTGAGTCATCATGGTTGCTCTCCTTGACCCAAAGAACAGTAGGCTCCCTGTCTTCCGGCAGAAACACAAACAAGTCCCTTTGCCTTCTTCACACGAACATTTGTTACGTCCCTGTCCTTCTCTTAGCTTTAATTCAAACCAAATCTTACCCAGAGAAATTACAGGGACCTTCCAGCTTCTTACACTGTAGAGACAAACTGCAAAGAAGGGAGAGGAGACATAGATCTTTCCTGATTGTACGAAGTATGATAAAATGGTGTTTCAGTAACAAAAGTATGGCAGCAGAAATCCACGTGAAGGATTTGCTTGGGTAGTTGCATTAGGTGCAGTAACTTAAAGCTGTGCGGAACAGAGAGCTCCCTCTTGTGGGATGAGACTCAGTTCACTGCCTTTCTGCCCAGCTGGCCGGCTTGCCGCATCCCTAGCTTCACTCTTCTAACAGAATTTACCCAAGAGGCAGGTCGTCTTCTACAGGATAGGGAGGAGGAAAGGTGGTCAATGTGAAATACAGGTCACATTTCTTCCAGGTCATATCATGTCACAGCAAGGCTGGGCTCTGCTGAGTTGAATGTTGTCTTTGTCCTCTCCATAGACTCTTTCTTATTTACTGCTCCCCCAGCTCCACAGCTGCTGACTTTCAGACACAGGGGCAAGGCCAGTCTCCTGGAGTGGGCTGTTCTTTTGCCTGCCTATTTAGAATTATGCACCAGATTTTATTATGATTTCATGTATTAACAATAACGCTAATTTTTGAAAAGATTATCATTTTAAACACAATACAATAACATAAACTCGGAATAGTTTGTTAAAACTAATGGTTCAGAAGTGCCTCAAACCCTTTTTTTTAAAACTGAGCAATAATAACTAGTGTTTCTAGAATATATATTTTTTTCTGACAGTAGAAACAATAACCATTGTAACACAAATGTTCTATGGATTAAAATGCCATTTATTTCTAAGTAAATACGATGTCCTTACAGACCCACATTTTGTTGAGCTATAAGAGTATTTGGACTTTTATCACCTTGTTAATTAGGAAAGGGAAATTCGGAGCAACAATCGTGGTTTCTCTTAGGAACTAGGTACAAAATGATTAGGGAAATAAGGCAAGCTCCTACTATCATGGAGGATAAAGGTGTGGAATTGCCTGCTTGAAGACTGGAAACATGAATGAAGAACATACGGGCTGGAACAAATGTATGAAATTGAGCTACACACCAGTCCTGGGGAAGCTGGGATCTGTCTTTTGGGTCAAACAAGATCCCTGGCACAGATGTAATCTCCTGTAAATGTTTGTAGATTAAGTGAACAAAGATTAGTTTGGGACTAGAATTGTGGGTCGAATAACAGCTGGCTCAGATTGAGGTTGAAAATGTATCTTTTGTAATTTTTGACTTTGCCAGTAGTTTGGGGCAAGGGTAGTGGTTATGTATTGGCACTAGGAGATAAGATTTAAAAGGATCTCACAGAGATACAGTCCAAGTCCCAAGCAAGCCAGATCACATTTCAGTTTCGAAGGCAGTGTCACAGTAGGGTAGCGATGCAGGCCATTTATCATCCACTTGGTTTCTTAGACACAGACTAGCTCTATTGACTATACACAGACTGTTATTTATTTATTTTTTTCAGTTTTCCGTTCATAAACATGTACTTTTGGTTGAAATGTGATCCAAGAGATTTGTAGGCAATTCAGTAAAAACTCATGCCTACTAATGGAGAAAATATCAAAGCAACCATCTTGATAAATTAAATGGCCATCTTGTGCATTAATGACTATCTGGCAAAAGAAAGTTGAGCTACTGTTCCTAAACCGAGTACATTTATTTCCTCCTAGTCAGCTAAAGAAAGAGGCTGTCTTGAGTCTTTGCCAGTTTGGCCTCATTAATTGGTCCCATCAGACTGGTGAGCTCCTCATCAGTGTGGCTCAACAAGATTATACTCCATAAGCAAACAGTGCTCTAGGAAGTGATTAGAACATTTTTTGTTTAGGCAAAGTATCCCCCTGTTCTGTACTACTCTCTTCAGTCCTTGTCATATTGGTTTGAATAAAAACATTAAGCACCTGATAATCAGTCTCAAATCTCTATTGATTTGATTCCAATTATACTGTCTATAGTTGAATATATCACAGGATAAGAATTCCAAATCTGGGAGGAAAAGATAATTTGATATTTATTCTGCGTTGTTAGGAAAATATTAAAATGTATATAAGCTCAGCCAGGACAAAACCTCAGGTAAAAAAAAACAACAACAACATAGTGTTCTCATTGGAGAGAAAAATGTACATTATTGTTTTTTTCTCCATGCTTTTTTTTTTTTCCATGTCATAACTTTTATTAGACAGAAACTTTTGGCTTTATTTCCTGCTCCTGTGATCTACATCTCCTAGCCCATTTTGAAGACAGTCAAATTCATCTTCATAAAGAGTCAAGTTGATCATTAGCACTCTCCCCTTTAGTAGTTCCCTATCATCTATGGAACAGAATTCTAACACCTTGGTTTGTAGCTGGGCATTGATGACACAGTATTAATCCCATTATCATTATTATCTCTACCATCATCATCATAAACATGTGCTGAACATTTAACATGTGCCCAGCACTAGGCTTGGTTCTTTATCTCATTTTATCCTGTGAAGAAGGGATATTGTTATCCTTATATTAGAGGTGACAAATCTGAGGCTTAAGGAGGCTATCACTTATTTAAGTGACATTTAAGGTCATGCAGTTAGTAATCAAGCTGGAACCCAAAGTTCAAATAGTACCAGCCCAATTTTCTCTTCCAACCCGCTCCCATACTTCCTCTTAGACCAGACTTTCTTTATCATTGTCCCCTGAATTGGCCTCAACATTCCCATGGCTACACTTTTGCTGTTATCTACTACAACTCAGAATGCCTGATACTTTTCTTTTTATTCTTCTAAAATCCTGACAATTTCCAATTTTTTTAAAAAAAATTTCAAATCTACTATGGAAACTAAATTCACTTTAGGAAATCACAACCTGATACCAAAAGCAGACCAGGAAATTATAAGAAAATAAACCTGCAGCACAATATCCTTCATAAATATTAATAGTAAAACACTCAGCAAAATAGTGCCCAGTCAAGTATAACAATATGTAGAAAAGTAATATATCATGGTCAGGTATGGTTTACCTGAGGAATGCAGTGTTATTTCGACATTCAAAAATAAATTAATATAAATCACCATAACAAACTTAAAAGGGAAAACCATGTGATTATCTTAATAGATACAGAAAAATCATTTGGAAAAAAAAATCAATCCTCAGTAATGATAAAAATTCTCAGTAACATAAGACTAGAGAAGAAATTCCTTAAGATGATAAAGGATATCTTTTAAAATCTATTGTTTAATGGTAAAAGATTGAATAATTTCTTCCCAAGATATAAACAAGTCAAAGATGTCTACCCTCACCACTCCTTTGTAACATGATCCTAGTTTTAGACAGAGTAGTCAGGCAAGAAAAATAAAATGTAAAATATGCAGAAAGAAAAAAAGAGAGGGTGAGTATGAAATAATAAATCTGTCTCTTGTCATAGGTGACATTATTATCTGTGTATAAAATTCCAAGAAATCTACAAAAAGCTACAAGAATTGATGAATGAGTTCAGCAAGATTGCAGAATACGAGGTCAATTGTGTGTCTGTAGCAATAAAATTTTCAAGTTAAAATTTTGAAAGCAGTACTATATGAAATAGCACACACAGACACACACAAAACAACAAACAAGCAAATCATGAACTATTTAAGTATAAGTTCAACCACATATATACAGGACCTGTTAGGCAAAAATTTCAAAATATTGCTGAGAGGAATTAAAGAAGACCTAAATTGTGGAGATATACCATGTTCATGGATCAAAAATATTACATTTTGTTAAGATGTTAATTTTTCCCAAATTCATCTATAGGTTCAATTTCATTACAATCAAAATTTCAGGATAATTTTTATGGAAATCAATAAACTTATTAAAAACTTACAGCAAAATGAAAAAGGCCTGTTATAACCTAGGCAATTTGAAAATGAACAAAATTAGAGATCTGACACAATCTGATTACAATGCATATGATAAAGCTACAGTTATCAAGACAGTGTGGTATTGGTATAAAATTAGAAATACAGATATAACACCATGGAGTGTCTAGAAATAGGTCTACATACATATGATTAACTGGTTTTCCACAAAGGAGCCAAGGTTATCTAATGGGAATAGGATAATCTTTTATACAAGTGGCTCTGGGAAAAACTGAATATCCAATAAGCAAAAACATGAATGTTAACTGTTAGCTCATACTACATAAAAATTACACTGAAATGGGTCATAGACCCAAATATGTTTGCTAAAATCACAAAACTTCTAGAAATAAAATTAGGAAAAACTATTAGTTACCTTTGGTTTGACAAAGCTTCTTAAAATGAGGCACAAAAAGCACAAATTCTACAATTAAAAAATAACAACTTGACTTCATCAAAGTTAAACTTCTGGTTTTTGAAAGATACTTTTATGAAAATAAGACAAATCACAGATTGAAATAAAAGATTAAAAAATCACATACATCATAAAGAACTTGTCTCTAGAATGTATATAAAAAGCACTTGAACTCAATAATAAGACAAAAGAGTCAGTTAAAAAATGAGCAAAAGAGTTGTAAAAACACTTTAGCAGGAAATATATCAATGGAAAGTTGGCATATGAAAAGATGCTCAATATTAGTCATTAGGGAAATACAAGTTAAAACCACAATGAGATACCACTCCACACTTACTAGAATGGCTAAAATTAAGCAGATTGATTATAATACATGTTGGCAGAGATGTGGAGAAACTCATAGGAATGTAAAAGAATACAAAAGCTCTGGAAAACATTTGGTAGTTTTTTTAAACATTAAACATATGCCTAACATAAGACCCAGCTCTTCCACAGCTAGTAACTACCAAAGAGAAATCAGAGTATGTGTCTACATAAATACTTGTACATGAATGTCTATAGCAGCTTTAATTGTAATAGCTAAAAATGAGAACTGAAGTGTCCATCAATAGGCAAATAGGTAAACAAATTCTGGCATATGCATACAATGAGATTCTACTCAAATATAAAAGAAAAAGAACTATTCATAAATGTAATAATGTAGATCAATATTAAAATAATGCTAAGTGTAAGAATTAAGAGGAATATGATCTATTTATATAAATTCAAACTAATATGACAGAAAGCAGATTCATGGTTACCTTTAGCAGGGTGGGAGTGGAAAGACATTACAAAAGGGCATGAAAAATCATTTATGGGTGATAGATATATTTATTACCTTAATCATGGTCAGTGTTTCATGCCTATATGTCAAAACTTGTCAAATTTTACATTTATACTATACACAGTTTATGTCATTTATAGCTCAATAAAGCTATAAAACATTTAAAAACAAAGTTATTAGAGAAAGAATAATATTCTTACAGATAATGAAACTAACTAGAAGTATATGCCAGGAAAACAAATGGAAATATTACCTAATATTCAAAACTGAACTAGAAGAAATTTAAGAAGTTATAGAAGGTGTGAAAAAAAGCATTTATCAGAATTATCAAAATTCAGAAATGAAGTGATCAGAGGAAAGGCAAGTTAGATCAAGAGTTTGCAGAACTCAGAAAATAATATAAAATAAAAATATTCAGAAATAAAAACTAAACTAGAAAAAATATATGACTAACTAGATACAAAAGATAATTCCTTATAAATTAGAAGATGAAAAAGAAGAATTTTGAAAAATAGAAAAACAGACTACAAGGATTTGTGTGAAAGTGGCAGGAAAATAATATAGGTAAAGAAGAAAAATTATATGCATGTTATGAGTCACTAAAAGATAAATTCAAAGGAATGCAAGAGAGCAAATTCTAATCACCATAAGTCAAGTAGACTTCTTGGAATTAAAAAATACATGTTTTGAACCTACATATTGAAAGAGTGTGGTTTGTCCTAGGGAAAAATTACTTTATGACAGAAAACATTGAGGTTTATTCCAAAAATAGGAAGTAGAAGGAAAAAGAGGAATAAGAGGAGGAAAAGAAGAAGAGAAGTTAGTAGGAATGAGTACCTCAAATACCCAAATTGTGGTTTCTAGATGTCCTTTTCCATTAAAAGGAAAAAGAAGTAAAGGTAAAAGCAAAGGTAAAAGTGACTGATTCTGGGGTCGCAGCAGAAAGGATACAAGGTGATGCTGAAGTATTTTGTCATACAGAAAGAAGGAAAGATATCAAAGTCAACTAGGGTGATGGCAAAAGGATTTAGCAGCCAATCTGAATTAGATTCTACTGACCGAACAGGGGGAGAATTGTCCATCAGTAAGGATAACTGCAGTGGACTGCAAGGCATTAAACATGTTTGAATCGAGCAGTTCATAATGATAATATTAACCATGGTGACAATGATAAAATCAGTAAACTAGTTTTTGACCTTTTCAAGATGGTAGGGAACCATTCATCATTTTAAAAACTGGTAATTAAAGAAAACCATCAAGCTTTATCTTGTCTTTCTGGTAAGATTTATAGATCAGGGTGACAAAAGAATTCATGAGAAAATTTCTTCTTTGAAGAATTTTAGCTAACAGATGAAGAAGGAATGATAGAATTATCATATGACTATTCCACAATCCCTAATGAATTAATGGTTCCAGGCATTGATCATCAATGGCTGCTACCATCACAAAAAGAGAAATAAGTATGCATTGTGCATTTCCAGATGGAAGTTCATCTAAAAGTAGTTTTACAAGTACACAAATAAAATCAAGCCTGAATCTGACCTAAGCTCAAGGAAGTTAGCAATTTTGAATATGTTATTAGTAACTGTAGTCATGGTGCTGTGCATAGATCTCTAAAAGTCGTTCTTCTTGTAGAAGAATGTCATTTATAGTTCAATAAAGCTGTAAAACATTTAAAAACAAAGTTATTAAAGAAGAAGAATATTCTTAAGATAATGAAACTAACTAGAAGTAGATGCCAGGAAAACAAGAGTAGAAGAAAACTTTCTATCCTTGAACAACAGCTCCCCATTCCTTATCTCCCTACTCCAGCCATTGGTAATCATCATTCTACTCTTTCTACTTTCCACTTCAATGAATTCAACTGTTTAGATATCACAATTGCTGTTAAGAGTAGATTTTAAATGTTCCCGCCACATGAAAAAATAAGTATATGAGGTGATGGATGTGTTACTTAGCTTGCTTTAGCCATTCCACAATGTAAACATATATAAAAAATCACATTGTGCCTCATATATATATAATTAATATATGTCAATTAGAAAACAAAAATATAAGAAAGAATAAAAGAGAAAAATTATCATACTACACTTTGGTAAAAAAAATGCTCAGTTATTTTTAATGAAAGGTGAAAATATTACTTCTATAAGATAATAATTGTTTAGTGTACAAAAACTGATATTTATTCCCTCTCCTGCTCCCTCCCCCAAGTAGGAAGGGAGACCTGTAATAGAGGGTTTGAGTTTAGTGGTCAGTTTAATTCAACATCTACTCTGAATATGTTATTATCATACAATTGGAAGATAGATACAGAAGCCATAGGTCTTCCTGCTTTCAAGATTTTTAAAACATTGCTTTCATTTTAAGTGTTTGTGTGTGAAAGAGAGAGGATGGGCAAGAGATAAACTATTACTGAATTTTTAATTGTAAGTAATCCTAATTAATAATTTATATGTGTTCTATCTTTTACTCTTCACAGCTATCCTATGAATTACCTGTTATTTTAGGGATGGTTTTATAAGTTAAGTAGCTTGCTTTAGGTCATTGCTGCCTGATTCTAAAGCCTATACTTTTATCTGTTACAACATAATTACTTCCTTCTCTAAATGGCTATGAAAAGAATTTGAAAGGTGGTGGTCTATGGTATGTATCTCATTTAGTTCATGCATTGTAGACTCACATAGGGTATTTTTTAAGCTATTTTACATACAAAAATCCAGGTCTTTGGGTTCTTCTGAAAAATAAGAAGACTGGCAAGAGATGGCCCATATTCTTGCTCAAGTGAATATAACTTACCCCTTTTAGGAAGTATAAATACTCTAGAGTTTGCCACGATCCCCACCAATCTCTATAGATTCTTTCAAGGCCAGCTTTATCTACCCTTCATTTCCTTCAGATCCTCTAGCCATTTGTGGTATAAACCCTGATCTATAGCACAGCATTTAATTAATTAAATCATTCAGTGCCCTTATCCTATACTGTTTGTGTCATAGTTATTTGTCTACATGTATTGTCTGTAATTACATGTCTGTGTATTGTCTCTAATTACAGACAATACATATCTCTAGAAGTTTCTAGAAATAGAAATTACATATCATTGTTTATTTTACATTTTCCATTGCATAAAATTATTTAGGCAGCCAATGAATAAATAAATTTAATTAGTTGATTAATGAGAAGGCGAGTAGTTGCCATTTGAGCTGGTAGTTATAGTCTTTGTTGATTTAATACAATTTCTGAACATTCATTCAACATGAACTGTCATGTCTGCCGCAAGGAAAAATAAGTTGCTAAAAACATGATTGAGATAATGGTGTCCTTTTTTGCAGAGTGAAAAAAGTTGGACTGAAAATACTTTTTATCTTTGAAAACTTCATCTCATTCTCAAAATCATCCCTCTCTGTGGAACTCATTTTATAGCTGAAATAATCAGTTTCTGTGGGGTGTTATTACTCACACTATCTTTTCTGTTGAGAGAAAAACGTGTTTTCAAAGTACAGGTTCCCAATCTTTCAAAATAGGTCATCTTGCTAGAAAATGAAAATATAACTTTAGTATGTCCAGATGTTGCCCTTTAAAAGGAATACTTTCCAATGCTATGGAGACCAATCCTGGATGTTTCTGTGGACCCATTGCCCACAGGGATGCACAGAACAGATGAAAGCTCAGCCTTAAAGAGGGGTATAACCAAAAAACAAGACAAACACAGTAAAGGAATCTTCCCACTTGTCTCTGCATTCTGTTCTTCCTTTCCCCCTTGTGACATACAGAAAATATAATTTGTTTTTTAAAAAATTTAAACATTTTACTTCTTTATAATACACTTTGGCCAGAAAAAAAAAAATGGAATTACAAGTCCAGTGTATCTTCTGAGCATTGTGTAAGGCCTCCCCTTCCAGGCAATTTGCTAGGTTCAGTTTCAGCAGTGGAATTTTGAGATCCAGGGCAGAGTAGAGGACTGAAGGCTTTACTGTAACTCACCCTCAGTCTGCAGAGTCAGAAGGGTTTCAGAGATAGCAGGACAGACTGAATATGCATCCCCAGACCATATTGGGAGTGAGATAGTAATGAAAGGTAGGATCAAGGGTTAAGCTCTAGCTTAGAGGCACTACAGTTTTGACATAAACAAGGAGGGTCTAATGATTGCAGCCTTGAATATTGTAGCCTTCTTTATTAACATCACCTTTTTTGGGAGATGGGAGATGGAGTTATGATGAAAGGGTGCCTTCAGAGGCAATGAGGCATCTCCTAGGGGCCAAGGGGACCATCAGGACATTTTTACATCAGAAGATGGTAAATGGGCTTGGCCAATTTTGGGCAGACCTCTTGACGTTTTCTTCTCATCTTCATATTGGGTCAAACTTTCCATAGTATTCAGGGCCTTTACAATCTGATCCTAACCTACCTACCTACCTTGTCTTATTACTGATTCCTTCATGCTTACCATCTAAGCATCTTACAGACAAGCCATACTGACCTATATATACTTAACCATATTTTTGTTATGTTTCCTCTTCAGAAAGGTCTTTCCTACCCTTGAAACACTCCTGGGATTCATCTTTCCCCTCTGCATTCTCATAACTCACCCCTGGCTTTAATTCCCTATCTCCTGGCTTCTTAAAGGCAAAGATGAGACTGACTGATTTTATGTGCCTGCCCTACAGGGCCAGGCACATGTCTTAAGTACAGCAGGTACTCAAGGTAAAGAGGGAAGCTTAGTCAGAAATCAGGCTAAATCCATGGAACAGCTTGGTTTAAGTACTATTATCTGAAACAAAATGGATTTGAACTAGTAAGTCTTCCCCTTCTATTATTTCTGTTCCCATTTAAAAAATCAATTGAATAGGCTCAGGCCTTTTGCCTTGACCTTTCTCTTGAATCTCTAGTTTTTGTGTTATGGACCATATACCTTTAAACAGTCTAAGGAGATTTCCAGAGACCAGCAAAAATGGTGTGCCTTGGTGCTACTTCAGTCTTGGTAGCAAGTAATCATCTGGACCTCTTTCCTATTAAGAAATCAGACATGCAAAAATTACATAAGTCCTACATATTAATTCAGATAATGATTTGTAAACCTCTTTTTAAATTTTATGGAGCACCTTATGAAAATACTATCATGCTTAAAATCTCAATATATGAAACAGACAAACATGGGTCCTTCATGTAAGATGTGCTGGACATTCTGACGTGGGGCAATGAGAGAACTCAGATTGATGTTACTGACAAATCTCAGCTGCTTGTCACAAGACATGAACTGTTAAGGTGATGGGACAAAGGAGCCAACCTGGGAAGAAATCGTTCCACATGGAGGGAAAATAAACCTTTGTAAAAACACATGTAACATTGGACAGACCTTTACAGCCTGCTTTTGTTTAAGATAAGCACTTCATTTCAACCTGATAAATTGCCATTCTGCTTAGCTGTGGCCTTGTTTTAAGATGACATGTATTCTTATGGGTTGCATCTTAAAGACAGTCAATATTGTTTAAGAATCTTGACTGTGCCTTGCTCTACTTGGAAATAAATAGAAACAATACAAAGTTCAAGTAAAGAAGGAAGTAGTAAAATTTAGAAGGGCATAGACCTCACAGTTCTGCAGATCTAAGTATTGCCTACAGATTTATCACTTGAGATGTGTGACTTTAGGCAACTACTAAACCTCAGTGAAACTTACTTTCAATAAAACAGTCATGTTAGTGCCTACCTTGGAAAATTGTTGCTAGAATACAATATGTAGACTGTATGTAATGCATCTAGAGAGGTTGCTATTCAGTGGATGCTTTTCCCACCATACTTACAATAGGAAATGTCAAACAAAAAGAGTTACTAAATCAAAAGTAACATAAAGTGAGAACCGCCCATTGTGTCTGTAGATTTTAATTAACGAACATCTGTAGTTAACAGTAATCTACTGTGCATTTCAAAATAACTAGAGGAGTGGAATTGGATGTTCCTAACACAAAGAGGTGATAAATGCTTGAAGTCATAACTATCCCAATTACTCTGATTTGATCATTACATAAACTATGCTTGTATCAAAAATTTGATTTTGTAAGTGTGTACAACTATTATACATTAAAACTAAAAATTAAAAAGAGATTACCTTCATTTTATCTCATATATTCATTTATTATTGTGGAAAGAATAGAAATGTACCTAACCTTCCTTCCATTCTCAACTCTGATCCATGTACCTCTTCTCATCTACACAGTTGTGAAGTTCTGGGCTCTGAGGGCTGTCTTAGCAAGGTGAATCCAGGTGAGAGCCTGCACAGAAGGTTCAGAGGTCCCCAGGAATTGAAACATTAGGGATTCTGAGAAAACCTTGGCCCCAGAATCATAAACTTAGAGGTAATGTATGAGTGTGTCTGGTGTCTTTAGTCCTCTAAAAGCTAAAGAGAAACTGAGCCACTGAATGAGGTGTCTCTACTCCTGAGGCTGAAAGAGTTCAAGGAGATGGAGAACACAACAGCCCACAGAATATTTTACTTTCCATCCTTGCCAGACTGCTACCACAACTTGTAACATATTCAACTAATAATAAAAATAATAACTAATCTATGGGTACTCAGGAACAGAGAGAGGAAGATCAAACAGAACAAAAGTCCAGCAACATAGAGCTACTGAATGACAACAATAGCAAAAACAAAATAAAAGTATTTAAGGATCTTTAGATACAGCACAGAAAAACATAATAAATTCATGACTTTTAAGCTAAAACTTTCAGGAGATTAACTGAATTACCAAAAATGATCAAAGTAGAAATCTTGCATATATCTATTGCCACAGAGATTGGTAAGATATGCAAAATCTACTATTTGAAAAAGCAGCAAGACCAGATGGGTTCTAAAGTGAACGCTCTCTAACTTAAAAGGGATAAATCCGAAGTTATTTGAACTAATTTTTAATTTAAAAAAGTGAAAAAATTCCCAGTTTATTTTATGAAGCCAACATCATAGATATACCCAATCTGATAGATACAGTACAGAAAGCTACAGGCAAATCTTAATCAGGAATGAACATATAACAATGAAAAATTAGCTACTAGCAAATGGAATCCAGCAATATATCAAAATAATACTATCATATGACTAAAAAGGTTTATTTGGAAAATGAGTGGGTAGTTCAAAATCAGAAAAGTCCCTCTAATCTATTATATCAACTAATAAAAAAGAAAATACTCTATTAACATCAATATGAAATGCAGACATTTGATAAAACATCCAGTAATTTCTCAAAATTACCAAGTAAAATAGAAACTACTTAATAAAATTACCTAAATATATTGTTTACCAAAAATCAAAAGCATACAATAGTCTAAAGAGTAAAACAATAGACCATTTACTATAATAACAGGGAATAAATAGAATGCCTTCTACCAAGATTATAAATCAACATTGTCTTGGAACTTTAGACAAATATAATAAGATAAGAAAATAAGATTATTGGCATAAAAATTGATGAGATGCAGCTACCTTTCTTTTTTGCTGATAATATAATTGTACACTCAAAACTGCAGAGATTCAAGGAAAAAATAGCTACAATTAATAAGAGCATTTGGTAGGTTCTCGGATACAAAATAATTATAACTAATACGTATATGCATTTATTTGTTTGCATAGTACTATACACACACACTCACAAACACACATACCAATATACATATATATCGTCTCAACACCCATGAAGTATTTTGTAGAGCAGCACTAACTGAGATAACAGACATTGGAAACTAAGTAGCTTACCATAGTTGAAGTCAATGTTACCTTCATAAAAAGTATAATAGGCCTGGTGTGGTGGCTCATGCCTATAATCCCAGCACTTTGGGAGACTGAGATGGGCGGATCACGAGGTCAGGAGTTCGAGACCAGCCTGACCAACATGGTGAAACCCCATCTCTACTAAAAATACAAAAATCAGCCGGGGGTGGTGGTGCTTGCCTGTAATCTCAGCTATTCAGGAGGCTGAGGCAGGAGAATCTCTTGAACCCTGGAGGTGGAGATTGCAGTGAGCTGAGATCGCACCACTGCACTCCAGCCTGGGCAACAGAACAAGACTCCATCTCAAAAACAACAACAACAAAAAGTATAATAGTTGGTGATGGGGATGGAAAAAAGGAAGTTCGTTCTGCCAGGTCATCTAAGAAACTCAGGTGGATGGAGGTTCTGCCATCTTTATTTTAAGAGTCCTAAGTTTGTCCTAGGAATTAACATCTATTAATAACTAGTGAATAGAGAAAGTAACAAAGCCTCAGATATTTTTGAGTTAGGCCTAAACCTAGTGAATAAAGTTTATACCACATTCTGTTGGCCTAAACTCAGTTACTTGGAACAACATAGATGCAAGTGAATCTGGAAAGTATAGTCCTTAGGGTACTAGACAGCCACTTCTCAGGAATAACTCTTCATTATGGTGAGGGAGTGTGACATTTTGGTGGGGGGCTAGTTATCTATAAGCGGCAATTGTTATTGCTATTTTGCAGGTGAGAAACTGAGGCATGAAAAGGTTAAATGGCATGACCAAACACATGCATGTGGGAGAAATAGAGCTGGGATTTAAGCCCAGCCAGTCTTACTCCAGAATCCATGGTCTTAACCATTAGGCTATACTACCTCTGGACTATATCATATAGCTTTTGTCTATTCTAGAAATAAGCACCAAGAAATGGAGACATACACACAAAATAATCTTCATTATTAAAGGAAACTATGAAGATAGTAGGCATTGATTTAACAAGAAAGATATAGTTTCTATGTGAAAGAAACTATAAAATGCCATTGAAGAACATTATAAAACAGGAACAAATGAAAAAGCATTGTATATTCTTGGATAAGACATAATAGCATAAAATGTTGATTCTGCCAGAATTACTAACTGGAAAGAGTTTATTTTTCTAATTAGAAATTTATATGAAATAAAATTGTTCAATATTAGTCTGCAAAAACACAACAGTGGGGACTGTCCTATCAGATATTAGAGCATGCTATGATCAAATCAAAATGGAAATGTCAGAGAAATAAAAAAAAAATGTAATAGATAATCCAGAAAGGAATCCCAGCATATATTAAAATTTAATAGATGTTAAAGATGCTGTTTCAATTCAGTCAGGAAAAGACGAATTATTAAACAAATGTGATAGATAGTTATCCATGGTTATTCATGGTAAAGAAAATAACATTGGGCCTTTTTATCACCTACAAAAATGAATTCCAGATGGATAAAATACTTAAATGTAAATAACAAAAAATATAAAAATCTTAGTGAAAACCAAGAAGATTACATACAATCTAAAGCTGGGAGAAACTTTGTTAACCCAGACAGGAAGACCAGAAACCATGTTAAAACAAATAAACATACTTGCTTATGTAGAAATAATTTTTTAAATGCTTCTTGCATAGCAAAAAATATAAATCAATAAACCATATATTGGGAATAAATAGCAGTGTAGCCAACAAAATCTTAACAGGTTTAATTACATAAAAAGATCTTGTGAATGACAAGAAAAAGAAACAATTGGACAGTTAAAAAAAGGACAAAAATATGAATACACAATTCAAGGAAAAATAATTAAAAATGGCATACATATTTTAAACTTCTCAAACTAGCAGTGGTCAGGAAAATATAAGTTGAAGTAACAATAAAATGTCACATACCTATCAAACTGACAAAAATTGCAAAGACCTCTATTACTTGTTCCTGATGGAGAATTTAGGTGTGCATGCACACATTGCTGGTAGACATATTAATTGTTACATCTTTTAGGGAAAGCAATCTAGCAGCATATGTTTAAAATTGCGCATACCATTTGACCCAGCAATCCCACAGAAATAAACAAATCATGTCTTATGACGTAAGGGGTTCAATCCATCATAAAAGGAAAGTGGACTTGCGATTTATAATATTTTTGAAGAATAAAAATGATCCATTTATTTATGTGATGGGTCACCTTTCCTCAATGAAGATGACCTGTGACTCATCAGTGCTATCCCTGGCTTGAGTTTGACATATCAAAGCTCCTGTGTCCCTGTGGGTCAGTGATTACTGCTCAGTTGAATCTAATTTAGGAAAAACTATAATATTTGGTTCAATTTCAAAGTGTCTAGACTTCTAGGTTCAGGCTGAGATGAAGCTAGGCAGAGATCTAGGTTTGGGGCAGAAAGGAAGGTATATGTAAGGACTTCCCTCTGAAATCTCCCAAGGAAAGAAAGGTGCAGAAAAGGGGTCCATTCAGGAATAAAGAACAATGTAGGACTGTTAGAATATTATAGACCTTGCTGCTTGTGGTAGGTTGTCACAGTAATGGCTCCCAGTTTATTCTCACATTCTTTAGGCAGCTGTATTAGTCAGTTTTCACACTGCTTATAAAGACATACCCAAGACTAGGAAGAAAAAGATGTTGCATGGTCTCACAGTTCCTCTTGACTGGGGAGATCTCACAATCATGGCAGAAGGCAAGGAGGAGCAAGTCACGTCTTACATGGAAAGCAGCAGCCAAAAAATAAAAAAATAAAAAGTGTGTGCAGGGAAACTCTCCTTTTTTAAAACCATCGGATCTCATGAGACTTATTTGTTATCACAAGAACAGCATGGGAAAGACCTGCTCCTATGATTCAATTACCTCCTACCATGTCCCTTCCACAATATGTGGGAATTCAAGATGAGATTTGGGTGGGGACACAGCCGAATCATATCAGCAGTCTTCTACCACACTGACTCTGGGCTTAGTCACGTGGCTTGCTTTGGTCAAGAAAGGAGAGACTTGACAAGTGCTCATCTATTTGGGCTTGCTTTCTCTTGCTGCCCTTAGGACCTGGAGACTATTGTAACATGAATAGGCTTGGTTTAGCTTACTGGATGATGAAGACATTTGGCACAGTCATCCTAACAGTCAATTAACTGTCAAACACATGAATAAGGCCATCAACCACCAGCTGATGGAAGATGGCTGAGTGAGCTTAGCTGAGATTATAACTGCCCAGGTTGGCCCAGTCCAAATTTTCAACCCATGAAATCTTGAGCTAATAAATGGGTATATTTTAGGGTTTGTTACCCATCTGCCATACTGCCAAAGGGCCAGGAGACAAAAATGCCATAAAGCTTTAGAGACTTTTGAGTATCCATGTTATGAAGTGGGAGACTTACTTGAATACAACCAAGTATAAATTCTTAGAAATGTGTATGAATGGAGATAGGGTATACCAGGGAGAGAAATGAAAAGAAAGGCAAAGGCTTACACTGAACAATAAGAACACCTGCTCAAGTTGACTCAACCCTTAACAGAAAACAAACTGAAGTATAAAATAATAGCATTAAAAAGTGTGGATGCTTAGATTGTATGAATAATGGAGTTTGGTTATAAGCATATCTTGTTTTCCTAGTTTTAAATTAAAGTCATTCTAAAAACACGTGGTAAACAAGATATAAAAACACGAGACTCAGAGAACTAAATCATTTTTGTAAAAAATCCAAGCAATATTTACTTAGTTTGAGGTAGTGCTTATGATGTATAGGTTGGGAAGAATTGTTTTAGATATAAGACATGCAGCGTGGAACTGGGGAGTTATGGTCAGTGTGGGTCAATCCAAATGAAATCCATTGCCCAGTAAAGCATAAATTATAATTATGAATTTCTCCTGAGTTTTGTTTTCTGTTACTGTCATCAATGAGAAGTAATTTAGTTCTCTGCCCAAAGCCTTGTCTTGTTCCCAAAGGATCACTTCAAAAAGCTTTCATTAAATGCTTTGGGAAGACTCAGTAAGATAAGAACTTTGATTGAAAGAATAGTGTCCAATCTGTTGCAGATGTGGATGTGGGGATACTTTTGTCCCCAGAATATTTCTTAGGGAAAATACCACTGAACGTTTATACACATTAGGCTTTTTAAAACACTTACAATATGCCATCACTGAAACATTACTACTGTCCTCAGAGAGTATTACTTCCTTTGTATGGATGAGAAAGTTTAGATCAGCAAATTGGTCAGTACGCAGGCCCTTGTCTTATAGGTATTAACGGTTCCAAATATAGCCAACTGCCTCAGCAAACCACCTGGCTGGAAAACTCCCTGCTAGTTCACTTTGACTCTCCACTAAAGAAAGCATTGCTTTGAAAATCAAAGTGAAAGCTCTATAGTGTTAATAGAAGTTACCCATCCCAGGTGTCAGTTTTCAAGTCCTGAGCAGAGAGTAGCTTTTTCCCGTGCCTAGAGTGCCACTCCATTGTGGAGCTGGAATTAACACTTCCATTTTCATCAGCTCTCCAACCCTTGCCCTCCTGTCCTGCACTTCCTATAGAGCTCCATGACAACTAAGTCAAAAGTGCACTTTTATAAATATGGAAACAATCATTTTGCTAAATTAGTTTGTTCTGCATTTGCAAACCTAAAAGTTTCTTTGAAGGAAAACAAAAGAACACAGAGAATTGGATTTTAATTTTTGGAAACACAGACCATGTTACCCCAGAAATCTAATTTTCTAGATTAATGAATCATATCAGATATTGTAAATTAGAAATTACTTCTACAGCATGGAAGACAATGTGAATAAATTGAAGCTGCTTATTGAAAAAGACGTTGTGGTAACCACATGTCACACACACTTAAACATAGCTTTGTGTTTTCTAGGCTCAGTTGAATTGGTTCCCTGCTGTTAGAAATCCTCCCTTGGTCTTTTCAGTAGATTGCCCTCTCAAAGAATTCCAGTTTTCTCTTTTCTCCTGTTGTTCTTAGAACTTTAGGAAAGGTCTGAACCATATGGAGATGCTGAAATACCATAACATTTAGTTCAATGGCTTATTTATGCAATAACAGGATTTTACATTTATTATAACAGCATTATTTCCAAAGCATGACTACACATATTATTTCATTTGATTTACATAGATTTCTAAAACATTCACAGGGAACAAGGCTTTATGACATGGAGGAACTGGTATTTTATCTCCATTTTATGAACAGGAATATTTGGGCAGAAGGCTTGGGGAATTTGCTGGCCACCAGTGGAGGAATTGCTGGGGAAGCCCTGTTCCTTTCAGTCCATCTCCCTCTCTCTCTCCTATAGCCTGCCAATTAAGCTCATCAGAACTACACTGCAGCAAGAAGAGCTTTCTCTGGCCCTTAATAAGCCACTGCTGCTCCATGTTGGAGAGAGAGTGGGAAAAGCCAAGGGCAGGATTCAGAAGAACTAGTTCCTGCCTCAGCCTGCCTTGATTCATCTACTTTCATTTCTTGGACCCTTGAGTCTTAAATGGGAGTAAGAATATCTCCTGCATTCACTGGCTTGTTATAATAATAAAATGTAATCATGCATATAGAAGTCTTTTGTGAATCATAAATCACTACATAAATGTCAAGGTGGGATAGAAAATCTGCGAGGAAGAAAACCTGTGTTCTCTGAGCTCCTAGACCCTAGAGCCAGACACAGTGCAAAATGGTTTACATAGTGTATCTCATTTAATCTTCAGATCAACCCAGGGAATTGAGTAGTAGTAGTATTAGGTCCCCTTTAATTTCTTTACTAATTATTTTAAATTATGAAATAATTTGAATATTTTGTAGCGTAAAAACACACTTGTCCAGGTTATAATACAACATAAGCATCTATCCCACCCAGATTCTCAGATTTTAACACTTACTAACAAAGTACTCTTCAGATGCCTCTTTCCTTTCCCCCACCCGCAGAAATAAAATATTACAGATGTAGCTAGAGTGCTACCCTCACCTCTCCCCTCCTCCTTCATGTTCCGGCACTTCATGAGCTTTCCTCCTATGGAAGTTTTTGCAGTTTTACTATGTGTATATACATCCACAAAAAATACATATCGAATACTTGTGTTTTTAAAATGTGCATGTATTTTAGTTACTACTGTATGCCTTCTTTCACAGTTCTCTTCCAATATTATGTTTTTGAGAGTTATCCCTTTTGATAGATGACCTCAGGTTTATTCATTTTATCTGCTGTGTGCTATTCTAACATTAAAATAATTACTTATCTATCTCCCTACTAATTAAAACGTGGCTTGTTTTCACTGTTTTGCTGTCTCACACAGTGCTATGATAAACATGTAAGTGTCTCCCTATGTCATTGTGACTGAGTTCCACTATTAAGATATGAGGAGACGGAACTTCTAGCTTATAAGGTATGAACATCTGCACCTTTACAAGGTTTTGCTAATTTGTTCTTCAGAATGTAATAATCACTTCCCTTTCACCAGGGTCTGACCTCCCTTGTGCCACATCTGTGCCCATATGTGGTGTTATCACAGTTTTATTTTATTTATTTTTTATTTATTTATTTTTTTGAGATTGAGTCTTGCTCTGTTGCCCAGACTGGAGTGCAGTGGCACACTCTCAGCTCATTGCAACTCCGCCTCCTGGGTTCAAGCGATTCTCCTGTCTCAGCCTCCCAAGTAGCTGGGATTACAGGCACACACCACCACACCCAGCTAATTTTTGTATTTTTAGTAGAGATGAGGTTGCACCATGCTGGTCAGGCTGGTCTCGAACTCCTGACCTCAAGTGATCCAGCCACCTCAGCCTCCCAAAGTGCTGGGATTACAGGCATGGCCACCGCGCTGGCCTGTTATCATAGTTTTAAATGCTTATTGACGTGATGGGCATAAAAGAACACTTCATTGTTGCTTTAATGTTCCTCTGTTTTCTGTTCACAAAAATTCAAAATTCTTTAAAGTTTGTCTTTGGGAATTCCAGACAATGAAAGCATTTAAGAAATCCAGTTCTTGCCTAGTCTAGGTTTTCTGTAGATCCAGTAATGTCTGGGAAAAGTAGAGCCTGGGAAAGGCCTAGCTCACAGCTGTCTGAAGGTTCAGAATCACTTTTCCCTTCTCTAAACCATAGCCAGGAGTTGATCCTTATCATCTACTGCCTGAACCACTGTAGAAGCTGTTTGACTGGCTTCCTGCCTCTAGTCTGTTGCCACTGTAATTCTACATTGTGTGCCCACTTAGGAGTTTCTATCTACTGAATTGTGTCCCCCTCAAATTCACATGTTGAAGCCCTAACTCCCAGTGTGATGGTATTTGGAGATGAGGCCTCTGGAAGATAGTTAGGTTTAGATAAGGCCATGGAAATGGGGCTCTCATGACAGAATTAGTGCCTTTATAACAAGAGACTCCAGAGACTTTGTTCTCATTCTTTCTCTATTATATAAGGACACAGAGGGAAAGCAGCTGTCTGTAAGCCAGGAAGAGAACTCACCCCAGAAACCAAGTCAGGTCGAATCTTGATCTTGGACTTTCCAGCCCCCAGTACCGTGACAAAATAAATTTATTTTGTTTAAGCCATCCAGTTTATGATATTCTGTTACAGCAACCCAAGAAGATTAAGGCAGGGGTCGAGAACTCAGGCTTCAGAGTCAGATTAGTTGGTTTCTATTGCAATCCCCTGCCACTCTTACCAAACATGTGGCCTTCAGCAAATTTCTGATCCTCTCCTAGCTTCAATTTCCTTATCAGTAAAATGGAGATAGTTTTCATGGGATTGTCATCCACATGACAATCCTGTGAGATATTGAATGTGAAATACTTAACCTAGTGCCTGGCAGTTGAAAGTTTCAATAAATCTTAGTTTTTGTCATTATTTACATGATCAGATGGAAGCTTTTGTGATGCCATCCCCTTACTCAACAACTTCATGTTTTCCTATTTACTATTTTCTAAGCTATAAAATCAATGCTTTTCAGCACCTGGCCCACAATATCCTTCCTAGAGTTATGTTTCACGATGGCTTTACATGAGCCCTCTTCCTAGTCATGCCTGTTTACACGCTGTCCTCCACCAGACTGCAGGTTTCTCAGCCACTGTTCCTCTGCCATTTCCACTTGCAAGTGCAAGTTCCACTTGCCTCTTCCTCTACCTGGAGCTCTCTCATCTCCATGCCTTCTCTGCTCACGTGAAACCTGTGCAGCCTTTGAGACTCTGGCTCAAATCTCTTATGGTAAGTAGAATGGTAGCCCCCATATATGTTCACTTCCTAATTCTTGTGACTGTGTTACCTTACGTGGCAAAGGGACTTTGCAGATGTGATTAAGATTAAGAATCTTGAGATGGGAGATTATCTTGGGTTACCTGGGTAAGCCCCATGTAATCACAGTAATCCTTATAAGATAGAGGCAGGAGGGTCAGAGTCTGAAGAATGAGATGTGATGAAAGCCGAAATCAAAGTGATTCAAAGCCACAAGCCAAGGAATACAAATTGCCTCTAAAAACCTAAAAAACAGACAAAGAAACAGATCCTCTCCTAGAACCTCCAGAAGGAGCGTGGCCCTGTTGACTCATGTTAGACTTCTGCTTTTGGAACTGTAAAAGAATAAATCTGTATTGTTTCAGGTCACTAGTTTTATGGTAATTTATTGCAGCAGCAATAGGAAAATCATACATCTATCCTTGGCTGTAGAACCTTTCCTAATTTTTTCTCTAAGCTCCCATGGTGAGAGTTTTCCTTACTGCTTTATTTTGGCTCATAACAGTCATTTGCCATTTTATGAACAGTAAAAAATGTAGCCCTGACTCCCTTGGGACTAGGGGACACAAATGGGAGATTGAAAGGTGGTTTTTGGCAATGTCTCTGGCAGCAATATCACAAACTATATTGGTTGCAGGAACTGTGTTGGTGGCAGTGATAGTGGCAGTAACATGTTTCACCACTGGTAGTTGTGGCAGAAGCAGCAGTGGCCTTGGAGTCCAGGCTTCCGATTCATGGTCAGGTAGCTGGGTTCCAACTGTATGAGAACTAGCCACACAGCACACTGGCCAATAGACACATTTTTGCTCTGAGCACCCAGAAACACTACTCGTTTCCTGCAAATACCATGAGTAACTTTACTTTCTCCTATTCTCATTCTCCAGCCCTTGCAATATCCTTGTCATCAATTCTTGTATTAAATATCTTCTGTTGAATGTACCTAGAGTTATTTCTGTTTACCTGATTGGATCTTGAGGGATACAGTTCCTGACATTTCTAGGTATTAAGGATGTATTTTTATTTGTCCGTGTCTTATGTCTCACACTATTTGGTAAGTCCTTTATGAACAGGGAGAGTATCTTAAGCATAAATGAGAAGAGTATGGTATATTGTGATAATCCTTCCTAGATACTGCAACAAACTACAAAATTCTAGTGGCTTAACACAACAAAGGCTGGTGTGGGTTTTCTAACACTTGGTGTCTCAAGGATTCAGCCACCCTTTGTATTGTGACACACCATATCAATATGTATAGCCCAAGCGTGGCATAGCAGAGAAAAGAAGGGTGAAGGAGTTCCACTAGAGTGTAAGTGTTCTCATCCAGAGTTGGTGCTAAGAACTTTACCTCTATAACCCATCTCATTCAATTCTCAAAATGCTCCTACACTATACAAAAATATTCCTATTTTACAGAGAAGAAATTGAGGCACAGAAGTGAATTAACTTGCCCAAGGGCACAAAGACAAAAAATGACAGCTGGTATCTGAAACCATAGCTGTTTTATTTCAATGTTCATGTTCTTTCCACTGTGCTTAAAATATAATCTCTAAGACTAATGTCCTAAACTCAACTGTTAATGTATGGCAATCCTGGATTCTGCAACAGAAATTTAAAAAAGAACCTAATGATAGTTTATGTAGAGCTTGCTATGGGTCAGGCATTGCTTTTAGTCATTTACACATATTAACTCATTTAATCATTTTAATATTCCCACTTCAAAACTAAAGAATACAGTTAAGTAACTTACCCAAGGTCACATAACTGGTAAATCACTCTTATAAAAGAGTTAGCAGGATAATTCCAACCTCTGATCTAAGTTGTGTGTGTGTGTGTGTGTGTGTGTTGTATATATATACATAGAGAGAGAGAGAGAGATTCTCTTGTTTTGTTGCCCAGACTGGAGTGCAGTAATGCAGTCTCAGCTCACTGAAATCTCCACCTCCTGGGCTCAAGCCATCCATCCTCCCACCTCAGCTTCCAGAGAAGCTGGGACTACAGGTGTGTGCTAACACACCTGGCTAATTTTGTTGTATGTTGGTAGAGATGGGATTTCACCATGTTGCCCAGGCTGGACTCAAACTACTGGGCTCAAGTGATCCTCCTGCCTCAGCCTCCCAATGCATTGGGATTACAGGTGTGGGGCTACCATACCCAGCTCTAGATAATATTTTTTAAATTAATTGAATCATTTATTTGTCCTGAAAACTAGATCCTAAAGTGTACCCCAGGGACTATTACTTGAGAAGAAATTTAGATATAATTTAAATACACATAAGAGTTATGTAGAAAAAGGAATTCTATGGTCAGTTATGCTTGGGCACCACCATTTGCTGTGTTGTCTCCCTCACTTTTGGAGATTTATAATTTATAATGATGTATCCTTGCTCTCAAAAAGTCTGCACTAATAAGACTCAATTATTTCTTAAACATATTTACTCATAGAACATGGTCTTTCCCTCTAGCATCGAGTTCTTTGGATCTCGAGCTGAGAAACCTAGACCAGATTGTCCAAGTCAACAAGTTCTTCCAGGGCTTCCAGCAAAGAATCTGGATTTTGCTCCTCTAAAAGGTTCAACCAGAGTAGAACCGTGGTCTGCAACTCAGCGACAATTCAAGGGGGCTACCCTTTTCTCTATGCAAGGATAAAGCATTACTTTCTCTTTTTTTCCTGATGGCCATGGCCAGCCATTCTGAGAAAATTCAATCCATCCTCCTCTTAGGCCAAATCCCTGAAGCACAGGACTGCTGCAAGATGCTATTAGGAAGAGCTTCCTTGGTCAAATGGAGATTTAGGGCAGATCATGGTAGGGTGCATTATCCTTCTACGTGGCCTGCAGAGCACACGTGACTCCCACACGAGGTTGGGCATGAAGCAGCCGTCATTTCTTACTGGGTCCTTCAGCTAGTAAAGAATAAGCAGGAGGAAGAGAAAGTTTGCTCAGGGCCTTGATCAAGTGGAATGGGAGGGACTGTGGAAATAATAAATGCCCATGCATTATTTATCACTATTATTGCTTGGCACAAACAGCTTCATTCCATTGACTTCTCACTTTTAAATGAGCTGGGAAGAGAGCCAAGGTTGTTTTTCAGAATCCCCTGAGAGAATGTGAGTGAGTTTGTGGCATTTGTATTTTATTAACTCAGAGTTTTTCTTTTGTTTCTTCTGGATGATATGGGACTCTATCTTATTTTAAGGTAAGCTTGGGATTGCTGGCAGATCCTTAATCATACACTAATTATTTCTTTTAATATAGAAGCTTAAGGAACCCCTAAAACCCAAAAAATATCAGAGTAAAGGGAACACAGCACATAAAATGTCACTTTCCCAATGTCCCTTGGAAACCAGACCTGATCAGTAAGGGTGATGGCATTAAACATTTTCAAAGGGAAAATTTGACTTCACAGTGAGCATGATTCCCTTGTTTCTAAGTCTAATATAATGAGAGCAGGGGTATCAAAGAGCTCTTTATTTACACAACTCCAAGCTACTTTTTTGACTATATTCTGGATCTACAATTATATATTTTGAATACAGTAGAGATTTTTAGAATATTCATTTTGTATTCTAATAGCCAGGCTAAGAGACAAAAAGCAGATCAGCCTAATGATGATTCTCTACACACTCAAGGAATTGGTCTTACCCAGCCCAGCTGAGAAACGAGATACTCCTGATTTGTAAGGTGGCTGTTAGCAGTGCAGGATGGGGAAGTCGTGTGGTCGGTTATGCTAGTCTCTGATTTCTAACAGGATTCAGTGTTCTCTAGGAGCACCCTGTGTCCAAAAATCTTGATCCAATTAGTGGGAACAGATTAGTAGGGTCGCCGTCTCATAACACATAATGGCAAAAGACCAGTAATGTATGCAAGGTATACATGGTGATAGAGAAAGAGAGAGAATTGGAGAGAGGGTTGTCTGAAAAGAGAGTAGTTATAGATAAAAGTGGAATGATTCTTTCTTTGAAAAGATTTATGGTGTTTTAAATTTCTCATCAGTCTCACAGTGTGCCATTTTCTCGATAGACTCAAAAGAATTTTTGTGCACTTACTTTGCTTTTCACTCCCCACTTGCCTGCTTTAAGCAACCAGAGCTGGAAAGCCGCTGGTGAGAATGTGTAAAGCTTCCCAGCATTGGGTAAAGAGCTATCTAGGGAGTCTAAAGTGAGGATCGGGGGCCTCCCTCAGCCTCGTGGCCCTGCATCTCAGATAGGGCTGCATCCTGACCTTACCCCAACTGTATTCCGACCCTGAGTGACAGGCTGAGACTGGGAGGGGAGGGTTGAGAAGAGAGAATTGGGTGGTAGAAAGAGAGGAGTTTGATGGGACAGGCAGAAGCCCTAATATCTGTCAGACTGTGGCCAAATCCCAGCTTCAACACTTACTAGCACTGAACTGTTCTCTCCTCTGTAAAATTAGGGTAACACCAAGTACTTCACAGCATAGCTGTAAGTTTTAAATGAGAAGGCCTGTGGAGTATCTGGCAGAGTGCTGCACTTGGGTTAGTTCAGTCCTCGTCACTCTTCAATAGCATGTGTCTGAATCTGCAGCCTGGAGTCTGGGCACTTGGGCAGTGTTGCACATTTAGCACCCACAACATAACAATAGGCCCTTGCTGGACACTGGTTTTATAGTGTGACCAAAACATACAATCACAAATGGCTTCTGGCTGGCCAAGGGATGGGCTTGTAGGTGCAGGGAATGTGGTCTTGCACCTCCTCTCCTTACCCTGAGATTTTTGCCCAACTCCTACTACCTGGATGTGCTTTACAGGGTAGAAGTATCTCCTTCCTCAGACAGCTTTACAATGCAGTTTTTCTACGAGAGGTGAGGTACTGTTTTATAATCTCAATTGATAGAGTTTCTTTTCTGGGATCAGTGGCAAAGGGGCCATGTAAGTTGGAATGTTAGAGGAAAGAGTGCAAAAAATGCAATTCCAAAGAAACATTGCAACAATTTGAAAATGCTGTACTGGTTCTTGAAAGTCTTTCATTTCAGACATTTACAGCTCAACCTGTGAGGTCCAATCAATATGCCAACCAAGGGTCAGCCTGAACTAACTCTAGAGTCCAGCCCTGCGTTTGAGGAGCATGTAGAAAATCGTACAAAGTTTAGATTGCAATAAATACAGTAAGGTACGTGGACTATGCTCTGAATGTCTGGAGAACTACTCAGACAGTAAGCAAGGGTAGACCCTGCCAGGCTGCAGTAACAATAAACCCAAGTTTCTGTGGCTTCACCACAATCATTTATAAACCCAGACTCCTTTGATTTTATGGTACCTCAACATTTGAAGTATGTTTTTCAAAGTCACCGTGGAAAGAGAAAAGTGAATAGAAGATTGAGTATGGAGGTTTTTATGGGCTAGGCCTAGAAGTGGCTCACATTACTTCTGACCTCATACCATTGACCTAGACTCTGTCATATGGCTCCAACATATCTCGCAAAGCCTGGAAATTAAAGTTGAGCTGTATAACCAGCAGGAAATAGAATGAGTTTTGCAAACAGCAGTGTCTCTGACACAGTGTGTTCTCACATGGGTTACTAGGGTCTGACCCACGTACTGGGGAGGCAATGCAATGTCTTGCTTTTGAGAATGCATTTGAGTAGAATCCAATAAGGCTGATTTAGGTTTGAATCAGAGTTCTAACCCTTACTGTCTTTGTAAATCCAGGCACTTTACTATAAAGTGGGATTAGTGACAATATATAGTTCACAGGGCTTTTTGCAAAGATTTAGCTGAGATTATTCCTGCCATGTAGGGCTTGTCAATAAACGGGAGTCATTATTTCACAGTGCAGATTTTTTACCATGACCCACTTCCATCTTCATCAAATGGTTTCTCAGTGCAAAGATCATTGCCCTAATTTTTATGTAATAATATAACTTCAAAATGCATATTTATTAATTAAATTTCTCATATGTTAAAGCTTCAGCCCCACGCAGATACAGCAAGAGGCTGTGCTATAGACTGTCTCCCTCCTTCCCACAGTACCTTTGAAAGGTTCCTGAAACCCTGGATACAGGACCTCGTATATTGAAAAATTTAGAATCTGAAATCTCCATACTATTCAATGAAAAAATCTTATAAGAAGAGTCAGTCAATAATTCAAGAAACAGAGCACCAAATTTTATGTTAACTAAAGACCCTGTGACTCTCTAGAGATCTTAACATAGTTGAAGACAAGTATTTGTATCTACCTCTTCCTTCCCCGGAGGAAACAAAGGGGCATCAGTGAGCAAACAGTGTCTAAGGCCAATTTTTTTACCTGCCTAACTCTGTGCTGTGTATTCAGGAAGATGCAAGCATGACCCCAGGGTGTGCTGGGGAAGCACATAAAGGCTCGTGAGAATGTATCTTTCCAAATGCTTATACAGTGACATAATATAGGGTCTTTTGATAGAAGGACATTTACTGTCCTGTTTCATAAGTGACTTTTCTTAAAAGTTTTCTTTTTTCATGTAATATTATGGATATTCCAAATTCTGGATTTTTAAATACGTGAGATACCATGTTCAGTGATGACACTGACAGTTTGAAATCAGCCATGGAGAAAGTATTTACACCATAGAAATAGGCATACAGTAAAAATCAAGGATTTTTAATGTGTCTGTGTATGGGAGGGAGGGGGACTGAAGAGTCAATTGTTAAATATTAGCACACTGCTGGTGTGACCTCCTTCTAAAACCACACACATGCAGAATGCAGCTAGGGGTGCAGCCCAGTCTGTCAAAGGGATTTCAAGTCTTGGTGAGAACAACGCTGACATATTTATGAGTGATTGGATTTGTTTTGTTTTAAATATCACTTTTATTTATTTCTCCTTATTGCAAAATGACATGCTAATTGTATAAAAAGAACAATCACCCATAAATCCACTACCCAGAGATAAACTCTGTTAATATGTTAGTCTCTTTTCATTTATACATAAACAATAGTATCAAAAATAACATCATACCACACATACCGTTTTCCCATCTTACAGTATATTCTGATCATCTTTCCAGGTAATCAAATATCCTGCAATATCATTTTAATGGTTGTTTGACATCATTAGGACATGAATTAATTGCCAGGCATTATACATAGTGCTATTCATCTCATTGGAAGGGGAGGTGTCTCTATTAACTACTGAGTGGTGAAAATTTCCCATGAGCTTTGCCTGTGCATGTGGACAGGCCAGAACAAACACAGTGGTACTCTTCCTAGCTACTTGCTTGAGCTCTCTTCTTTAATCTTTGGCTGATAATTTTGAGATTTCTCTCAACTGCTTTCATCTCTCTCTGCTCACCAGGAGAGATCAAATGAGAGGGATTTCTAAGTAAAGAGAACTTCTTATGATTACCTGGGAAGATTACCTCCCACCCATAAAAGAGACTTAAATGAAATATCTGTTGAAATAAATGAAGTTGAACATCCCAGATCAGAAACATGCCTTCCCATCTCACCAGTGAGCTCATTGCCTCTCTGATACCCAAACATCAATTAAAATAATTATTCCTAAATTATCATTTCAATTTCTTTTCACACAAAGTGGCATTAAACATTTGCAGATTCAGCTCAGAGCTATTATCTCTGAGGTGATATTAATGATAATGCCAGATGAGTAAAACTCGCTGAACACCAATGTAAAAGCTGTCACAATTTACCCCATCCCCCATGCTCCCAGTCCCTTATCCTGTTCTCTTTTTGGTTTTTTTTTTATAGCTTTTTGATCATTTTCTCACATACTGTGTATTTACTTATTCTATTTATTGTGTCTTGCTCTGCTGGATTTGAAGCATTATAAATGTAGGGATCTTTCTCATGTTTACTGGTGCAACCCCACATCTAGAAGAGTGCCTGGCACATTGTAGATGTTCATTAAATATGTTTTTCAGTGAATCTCATGACTCTGCTGCAAACTTGGAGGCTTTATCTTTTGGCCGTTTTCTTGCATTACAACCCTGAGAACAACTGTGAGTTGGACGTTGACACCAGCCAGTCAACACAGAAAGACAGAAGGACTGGGATCAAGGCTGTCTCTGCTTCTGTCATGAACCACCATGCTTCCATGTACGAGGAACTGCCATGAAACTTACCAGCTTTGAGAAGTTAAAGGCAGGGGCACAGGAGATAATGTTAGGGCATTCAAAATGCACACTTGCCATTTATCCTATTTTGACATCGGATCATTGCTTTTATCCTCACAGGTAGTGAACATTAACTATGTGTCAGGAAGTGATCTGGACACTTAACACTAAGTAATTATTCTATTTTAATACTAAAAAGTACCTCAAAATGTATTGTTATTCTCATTTTATAGATGAGGGGATTGAGATCAAGAGGTGATGAGTAGCTTATTCAAGGTGACACTGTCCAGAACACATTTGAGCTGAGTTCCACCTGAGTCCAAGCCTATAATTTTATCACAGAGTGGCTCTGCCTTGCTATGGGACTGTGAGTACCAGATTTCATCCTCCTCAGTTTTCTCATCTGTAAAATGGAGACAATGCTGGGTTATTTGAAGGATTTGAGTACGGATTAAATGAGATGATATATGCAGAATTGCTTATCAGGATACCTGACAATCAGTAAAAGGAAGTTTCTTTTCACCCTTTCCATCAGATAAATGGAAAAACTGAGGCTTAGAGTGAAGAAGGAACTTAGCTAATAGAGCTTTTACAATGACTAGTAAACTGGATATGAATCCAAGTCTCCACACTTTCCATCTGTCTTGCTCCATGGCCCATCCAAATCCTCATAAATATGAACTTCCTTCTCAGCCCCACATGCTCATGAATTCAACTAGGAGAACAGACACATCCTGTCTGTGAAAATACCATCAGATTCATGAGGAGGGGAGAAAACTCAGACCCAATAACAAAACAGTAGCCAAAATTATTTTAAAAACAAAAACACTCGGCTTATTTTTCTAGTGCTGATTGAAGTTAGAAAAATGGCTGTCATCTATTATGCATGTACTAATCGGCCAGGTTCTGTGCTAAAGCCTCATGTACAGATGTTGTTATTCATCCTGTTTTGTAGGTTTGGAAATGGTGGGCTTAAGAAGTTGAGCAAGTTACTCAAGATCACACAGGTAGTCAGTGAAGGAGGTGAAACTGAACCCAGATCTGTCTGATTCTGAACTCTTCATTTTTAATCTGAATGCTGAGTTGCCAATGGGATTGCTTACTGTCTTCAAGATGGTGATTCCACCATGGTACTTCCTTGTAAAGCTAGCCATCTCAGTAGAGAGAGAATTGTGAGGATTATCATCCCAACTAAAGTATAAGCCTTTTGAAGGCAAAGACTGAGACATATTGTTATACATATTGCTCATTACACCTATCACAAGCCTTTATTATTAATGGGTATTAAATAAATGTTTTTGGTTTATCCATCAAAATTTCTCAGGGAACCTTTAATTTCCCTGAGCTAACCCCATAGTAAATAAGATTACATACTAGAAGATGACTAGAGATGAAAAACTCTTGGATCACATGTAAAAATATGTTGCATTTTGGAGTTAATTCTCCGTAATAACAGCCTCTTGTTTTACAAGTTTATCTTAACATTTCCTTACTCGTTTACTTCCTCGCAGACCAGCGCACTTCCATTGTTTATATAAAGAACCAAACTGTACTTCATGCTCTGTGGCCACTCCAGGAACGTGCTGTGGTGCCATTTGTGCCTATGTCCTTGGTGGACCTGTTTAGGCAGTGACTTGCAGCTTCTGCTAGAGGTGCATTTGTCTTTGTTTTGTACCTTTATCTAATAACCAATTCTTCTTAATCATGTTAGGGGGGAGATAGGGTTTAATCACACCGTTCATCACAACCAGGCCACAATGTGCTAAGAAAAGTGCTTTATTGCATTGTCCAAACTAAGTATTAATGCAAATAATTTTGACAACTAGGAGATGCTATTATTTATCCAATTAGGACATTATTGCAAGTATAAATCTGCTCTAAGTTCTGAATTGAGAATAACAAAATGAGTCCTATTTAGGCTCAGAATGGCTTTCTTGAGCCTTTGAACGGGTTCCCAGTTTTGACAGCCAGGACTGTATAAGAATCCTTTGCTTGTATTTTGAGCTCACCCCATATGGAGAAGTAAGCACACAGCTGTACCTACATTCTCACACAGCAGCCACTGTTGGCAGGCAGCACGGTTGTTATGTAATGACTCTTCTTTTTCCCACCTTTTCCATCTCAAAGGAGATGGAAAAATAGGGATATATTTTCCCCCCCACTTCAAATCCTCCACTGTGAATCCCAATAATTCAATCTTTAGGGGAGTGAGTACTTGCTCTGGTTTTTTCTCTTTCCCTAAATCAGGAGGCATCAAGAGAAAGGAACCTTATGTATGGACCCTAGTAGCTGACTGTTAAGGGGTTTGAGGACTTGTTGAATTCTATAATCATTTCCTGATTATATAGACTTTAAGCAAGGTCCTGGGCAGAATAATTCAGGAATTAAAAAAGAATAGCCTAGCAGGAAACCTAGTAGTTTCTCAGGTTTATTTGTGTGTGTGTGTGTGTGTGTGTGTGTGTGTGTGTGTGTGTGTGTGTGTGTTCAGTATTTTCCCTTCGATGATATGACAGTGATGATGATACCACCATACATCATGTGCACATGTATTAAAGAATCAAGTTTGCAGGAACCAAATACTATACTTTAGGTGAATATACTTCCTACTTTTCACATTTTCTACAGGGGCAAGAATTTCCCTTTCACTTCTTCTCAACCCCCAGTTCACTCACTCCTTTCCAGGTTATTGGACAGGATTTATCCAATTAGTAAAACTGGGAAGCAGGGATTCAACATTTCAGCATAAACTCTTCTTTCAATGCAGGCTGTTGAAGGACCTTTGCATCCAACTTTCCTCCTATCTTGTCTACCCACCAAGACCAAGTCATGGCCTACCCCAGGCTTGAGAGACAGATTCTGTGGTCTCCTTTTACTCTTTCCTGCAGAAATAAATGAAGATCAACCTAATGAGAACAAAGGCTATTTATTCAGAACCTGTTATGCAAGGGAGGCAGACACCATCACTTGCATTTTGGCAAAAATTCAAAGGCAGGCAGGGGAGGAGGAAAGCTTTACAGCAGAAATAAAGGAAGCTTCAGATACACTTTGGTTGAAGATCTATTGGCATGGGGAAGCTGGAGACAGCTAGAAGTGGGGCATTTTATGTGATTGATTAGGGGTGTGTATGTGGCTTTCTTTGGTTGGTCCTAAGTTGGAAGTGGGGATAAAAATTAGAGAAGCTGTCTGATACTAATCAAGCACTGGCCATTTTGGCCTGATTGTTAAAGGAGCGGTTTAGCTTCCTAGACTGGTTACTAGAGACAGCAGTTTGATTTCCTACAAGTCTTATACATAGCAGGCTGGCTTCCTAAGCTGGTTCCTATAGATAGTGGATCCTTTTCCTGGGCTGGTTGCTGCAGGTTGAGTCAGAGTTCTGCTTTCAAGTATGACCTGGCCATTGTCTTTTGTATATCAGTCCTTCCTTCTCCACTGTGATAGTGAGGAGCCTAGTATAGGAATATGTCTCCTTTCCTATTCACACTCTCATATGAGACTTTTCCGAAGTCTTGATTTGAGAGACAAATACTAGGAAGCCTGATTGTGTTGACATATCTAAGCCACATCCTCCAATCAGTTTTATCCCTAATAAAATTAAACTGATATATTGATCTCTGTCTGGTGTGAAGACGAGTGTGAGGACAAGTATCAATCCTACAAAGCCCTAACCCTGTGGAGGACTGAGGAACTACCTGAATGGGCAGAAAACAGTTCGATGTTTCCTCTCCTTCTTTTAATGTCTGAATTATATATCTAACACCCTTTTTTTTTTCAAACTTAAATGTGTTTGTATTTACATAATAGCTTTTCTTTTATTCCTTTGTGTTTCCAAATGATTGCCTTAGAATGCCTTAGATTATCATTTTCCCTTTCTCATGACACTCTTGGTGGGGGCCGTGATTCCATCCGTTCTAGTATACACAATATATGCAAGTTGAGACTTAGGATGCATGGAGGCAGGCATTAAGGGAACACATAAGATTGTAAAATATTGCAGGCATCAAGGAGTCTGGGTAGAATGATGGATGTGAGCTCTTGGATATTATTGGAGGATGTGGGGAAATAAGTGAGGGGGATAAGTCTGAACAAGAAAAATACCAGAACCTTTAATCTGTGTCTCATTGTGCCAGGCTTTATGGGTTGTGGGTTGTTACGATAATGGAAAGGTGAGTAGGCTGGATATGAAGGCAGCATAGAAGATTTTGTAATGCGTTTGAGATTCCCACTGAACTCTTCAGTGATGTGCTAAAGACTTTATAGGCTATCTATCCTGAGAACTTATGATTTAAATGCTGCTTTTGTCTTCTACATTAAGCTGGCACTTCAAGGGTCCATGATAATGAATGGGAGAGGGTCCAGAGAAGGATACATTTTCCCTGCCATATTTATTGAAATAATGTCACATATAATCTTGTAAATCCTCCTTATAATTTTGTGAGGTAGGAATTACATTCACATTTTCCAATCTAGAGAGTTGAGTTACAAAGAGAAGAAGCACCTTATGTAAGTTCTCTCAGCTCAGCAAAAGACAAAAAGAAAGGAAAGTTATAGAATTACTGAGATATGAAATCAGAGGGTTCTGGAAATCAAGTTATTTACACTGTCAATGTAAAAGGAGGAAGCTAGAAATTGATTAAAACAGACAAAATAGAGAGTCTCCAGTTTTTTCCTGCTTCAACCACTTCCTTGTCCCCCTTTTTTCCTACTCTTCCTTTTCCCTATCTTTATTGCCCCCAACCCTGAACCTTGACAAACAGCAAGGCAATTCTCAAAAAATTTTTTTCACAGTTGCCAGGTAAGCTTGGGCCAGTAATCAAGTCAAAAGGCCCCAAAACTAGGAAATCCCAGCCAGACTAATCATAAGTTTTGTAGCAGTTGCAGATAAAGAAAACTGCAACCTAAGTCAGACCACAAGGGAACGCTTCCTCTTTTCTTCTCATCCCATAAAATTCTATCTGGGCTTTGATTCAAAGAGTTACCTGGTATTCAGGTACTCCCTGGTCCACGTCAGCTCAGTAAAACCTTTAATTTTTATTTGAGACACTTAAACATTTTATTCCTTGGCAAAATATAATTTTTAAAATAGGTGACACCAGACTGAGAAGTTGACTTGATTAGAAAGGGTAAGGCTTAGAATACATGGTCCAAATGGAGGCAACAAAACAAAAACATTGACAAACTGCTTTATTAAGAAATTAAGAGGATTTTAGAAGGTCGTAGATAAACCAAGAAGAAGAGTTCAGAAAAGAAAGGAAATGTGGTTGCTACCAGTGGAAAAAGAGAGCACTATGAGTACGTCTGGTTGTGGAATGAGTAAAGAACTTTTAGGAATATGATGTATAATATTAAGTCATAAAGTATTCACATTGTAGTGAAATAACCTTGCTACACTCTACCTGAACTTTGAATCAAGTCTGTTAGACACTTAAATGAATGTTAGTGATTCAAAGAATGAGGGCTGAATTTGCTTTGTGTGATTGTGTTAAATCTATAGATCAAGGTGGGAAGAATGACATGTTAGCAATATTGAGTCTTCCAATGGAATCTTTACTTATTTCTGATATTTTCTCACCATCAAGTATGATGTTATTTGTGCAGTTTTTGTAGATGTTCTTTGTCAAGTTGAGGAAGTTCCTCTCTGTTTCTACTTTGCTGAAAATTTTTATTGTAAATTGATGTTGGATTTTGTCAAATGCCTTTTCTGTATCAAATGATACGTTCATATAATTTTTCTTCTTAAACTTGTTGATATGGTGGATTAATTTGATTGACTGTGAATGTTGAATCAGCCTTTCATACCTAGAATACATCCCACTTGGTAATAGTGTATAATTCTTTCTATGCATTATTGCATTTGATTTGCTAATATTTTGTTGAGGATTTTTGCATGTGTATTTGTCAGAGGTATTGATCTGTAGGTTTTCTTTCTTGTAATGTCTTTATCTGGTTTTGGTATCAGAGAAATGTTGGTTTGATACAGTGAGTTAGGAATTGTTTCCTCTGCTTGTATTTTCTGGAAGAGATTGTTTAATGTCTTCCTCAAATACTTGGTAAAATTCCCCAGTGAAACTATCTGGGCCTGGTGTTTTCTTTAGGAGGATTATTAATTACTGATTCAATTTAATTAGCAGATATAAGCCTGTCATGTATGTTTATGAGATATAGATATAAGATTATATCTCCTTGTGTGAGTTTTGGCAGTTTGTGTCTTTCAAATAATTGATTCATTTCATCTAAGTTATCTAATTTGTAGATAGAGAGTTGTTCATAGCATTTCTTTATTATGCTTTTAATATGTATGGTATTAGTATTTCTAGTATTGGTAATTTGTGTTTTCTCTTTTATTTTCTTAGTTCACTTAACTGAAGTGCTACCATTTTTATTGATCTCTTCACAGAGCAAGTTTTTGCTTCACTGATTTTTCTGTATTGATTTCCTGTTTTCGATTTCATTGATTTCTGCTCTTTTATTATTTCTTTCCTTTTCTTTATTTGCTTGCCTTATGTTTAAGTTTTTGCTTTTTTTTTTTTTTTTTTTTTTTTTTTTTTTTAGTTTCCTAAAGTGGAAGCTTAGATTATAGATTCTGGATCTTCCTTCTTTTGTAATATATGTATTTAATGATATAAAATGTCTTTTAAATACTGCTTTCACGGCATTTTACAAATTTGCAAATTTATATATTTTCATTTTCATTTAGTTCAAACTATTTCTTAAATTTTCTCAAGACTTCTTCTTTACGTGTTATGTAGAACTTATGTTGTTTAATAACCAAATAATTGGGTATTTTCTGTAATTGATTTCTGGTTTAGTTCCATTGTGTTGAGAACATGCTTTGTCTGATTTCCATTCCTGTAAAATTGTAAAGGTATATTTTATGGACCAGAATGTGTTTGTCTTGGTAGATGTTCCACATGAATTTGAGGAGAATGTGTATTCTTTTGTGGGATAGAGTGTTACATAAATATCAATTAAATTAAATTAGTGATAGTGTTTTTCAGGACAACTATATCCTCAGTGATTTTATTCTGCTTGAACTATAAAATACTGAAAAAAGAGTATTGATCTCTCTCCCTATTCTAGTGGATTTGTCTTTTCTTCTTTCAGTTCTATCAATTTTAGCTTCATTTATTATGTCTTCTTGAAGAATTGACCCTTATCGTGATGTATTACTTCTCTTAATCCCTAATACACTTTCTTGTTCTGCTTTGTATAAAATTAATTACCTATTCCAGTTTTCTTTTGATTGATGTCAGTGTAGTTTTTCTTCATCCTTTTACTTTCAACCTACATTTTATTTAAAGTGTCTTTCTTGCAGCTAGCATATAATTGTCTTATTTTTTATATTTAATTAAAATAATTTTATTTTCCTTTATTTATTTATTTATTTATTTATTTATTTTGAGATGGAGTCTTGCCCTGCTGCCCAGGCTACAGTGCAGTGGTACGATCTTGGCTCACTGCAAGCTCCACCTCCCAGGTTCAAGCAATTCTTCTGCCTCGGCCTCCCGAGTAGTTGGGACTACAAGTGAGCACCACCACACCTGGCTTATTTTTGTGTTTTTAATAGAGACAGAGTTCACCATATTGTTCAGGCTGGTCTCGAACTCCTGACCTCAAGTGATTCACCTGCCTTGGCCTCCCAATATGCTGGTATTACAGGTATGAACTACCACACCTGGACTATTTTCCTATTATTAAAAAAATTTCTTTATCCATATTTTGTGTCCACTCTTTTTAATAATATTATTTTTGTGTGTTTTATAAATTTTAGTTGATTAGTCTTGCCAGGGTTTTATCTATTTTGTTCACATTTTGTTTTATAAGCTTTTATTTTAGATTCAGGGGTATAGGTGCAGATTAGTTATATAGGTAAATTGTGTGTCACAGGGGTTGGTGTACAGATTATTTCATCACCCAGGTAATAAGCGTAATACTTGATAGGTATTTTTTCAATCCTCACCTTCCTCCCACCCATCACTCTCAAGTAAGCCCTGGTATCTGTTGTTTCTTTCTTTGTGTTCATATGTAGTCAGTGCTTTGCTCCCACTTATAAGTGAGAACATGTGGTATTTGGTTTTCTGTTCCTGTTCACTTAGGATAATGGCCTCCAGCTCCATCTGTATTGCAGAAAAGGACAAGATCTCGTTCTTTTTAATGGATTTGCAGCACTCCATGGTGTATAAGTACCACATTTTCTTTATCCAGTCTACTACTGATGGGCATTTAGGTTGATTCCATGTCTTCGCTATTGTGAATAGTGCTGTGATGAACCTACATTTATGGTAGAATGAGTTATATTCCTTTGGATATATACCCCAATAATGGAATTCCTGGGTTTAATGGTAATTCTATTTTGAGTTCTTTGAGAAATTGCCAAATCGGCTGAACCAATTTACATTCCTACCAGCAGTGTATAAGCATTTCCTTTTCTCTACAACCTTGCCAGCATCTGCTATTTTCTGACTTTTTAATAATAGCCATTCTGACATTCTGACTGGTGTGAGATTGTGGTTTTGATTTGCATTTCTCCAATGATTAGTGATATTGAGCATTTTATTGTATGCTTGTTGGCTATGTGTATGTCTTCTTTTGAAAAGTGTTTGTTCATGTCCTTTGCCTACTTTTTAATGGGGTTGTTTGTTTTTGCTTATAAATTAGTTTAAGTTTCTTATAGATTCTGGGTATTAGACTTTTGTCAGATGCATAGTTTGCAATATTGTCTCCCATTCTGTCCGTTTACTCTGTTCAGTATCTTTTGCTGTGCAGCTCTTTAGTTTAATTAGGTCTCATTTGTCAATTTTTGTTTTTGTTGTAATTGCTTTTGGCATCTTTGTCATTAAATCTTTGCTGGATCCTATGTCCAGAATGACATTTCCTAGGTTATCCTCCAGGGTTTTTCAGTTTTAGGTTTTACATTTAAGTCTTTAATCCATCTTGAGTTGATTTTTGTATATGGTGTAAAGAGGGGGTCCAGCTTCAATCTTCAATGTATGGCTAGCCATTATCCCAGAAGCATTTATTGAATATGAAATCCTTTCCACATTGCTTGTTTTTGTCAAAGATCAGATGGTTGTAGGTGTGCAGCATTATTTCTGGTTTCTCTATTCTGTTCCAATGGTCTGTGTGTCTGTTTTTATACCAGTACCATGCTGTTTGGGTTACTGTAGCCTTGTAGTATAGTTTGAAGTCAGGTAGCATGATGCCTCCACATTTTTCTTTTTCCTTAGGATTTCCTTTGCCATTTGGGCTCTTTTTTGGTTTCATATGAATTTTAACACTTATTTTTTCTAATTCTGTGAAGAATATCATTGGTAGTTTTTATTTTATTTTATTTATTTATTTTTTGGGGGGATGGAGTCTCATTCTGTTGCCCAGGCTGGAGTACAGTGGTGCAATCTCAGCTCACTGCAACCTCTGCCTTCTGAGTTCAAGCGATTCTCCTGCCTCAGCCTCCTGAGTAGCTGGGATTACAGGTGTGTGCCACCAAGCCTGACTATTTTTGTATTTTTAGTAGAGATGGCATTTCACCATGTTGATCAGGCTGGTCTCGAACTCCTGACCTCATGATCTGCCCATCTAGGCCTCCCAAAGTCCTGGGATTGCAGGTGTGAGCCACTGCACCCAGCCTATCATTGTTAGTTTTATAGGAATAGCATTGAATCTCTAATTGGCTTTTGGCAGTATGGCCATTTTAACAGTATTGATTATTCCTATACATGAGCATGGAATGTTTTTACATTTGTTTGTGTCATCTCTCATATCTTTGAGGAGTGTTTTGTAATTCTTGTTGTAGAGATCTTTCACATTCCTGATTAGATGTTTTCCTATTTATTTTATTCTTTTTGTGTCTGTTGTGAATTGGGCTGCATTCATGATTTGGCTCTCAGCTTGAGTGTTGTTGGCCTCTAGGAATGCTAATTTTGTACATTGATTGTATGTATCCTGAAATTTTGCTGAAGTTGTTTATGAGGTCTAGGAGCTTTTGGGCAGAGACTATGGGGTTTTCTAGGTATAGAGTCATATCATCTACAAACAGGGATAGTTTGACTTCCTCTCTTCCTATTTGAATGCCTCTTATTTTTTTACTATTGCTTGATTGCTCTGGCTAGGAATTCCAGTAACATGTTGAATAGAAGTGCTAAGAGAGGGCATCCTTGTCTTGTTCCAATCTTCAAGGAAAATGCTTCCAGCTTTTGGCCATTCAATGTATGTTGACTGTGGATTTTTTTATAGTCAGCTCGTATTATTTTGAAGTATATTCCTTCAATGCCTAGTTTGTTGAGGGTTTTTAAATGCAGGGATGTTGAATTTTACCAAAAGCCTTTTTTGCATCTGAGATGATCAATGTAATTTTCATGTTTAAAAATCCGTTTTAAATATTTATTGCCTTTTATTGCTGTCTTTATACCATTCATATTTATTTTTATTTATTTATTTATTTATTTTTTGAGACGGAGTCTCCCTCTCACCTAAGCTGGAGTGCAGTGGCTCAATCTTGGCTCACTGCAAGCTCCGCCTCCTGGGTTCACACCATTCTCCTGCCTCGGCCTCCCGAGTAGCTGGGACCACAGGCGCCCGCCACCACACCCGGCTAATTTTTTGTATTTTTAGTAGAGATAGGGTTTCACCGTGTTAGCCAGGATGGTCTCGATCTCCTGAGCTCGGTCTTTCAAAGTGCTGAGATTACTGGCATGAGCCACCGCACCCGGCCTCATATTTAAAGTAATTATTGATAATTGAATTACTATCTATTGTATTTGCAACTGTTTTCTATTTATTGCATTTATTTATTTCATTTATACCATCTTTTTCTGACTTTTCTGGTTTTATTGGGAACGCCAAATAATCTCATTATGCCTCCTGACTTAGTATATGTGTTATTTTCTGTGACAAATTTTTTATTGGTTTTCCTAGTATTTATAATATATATGTTTAACTAAGATAAGTCTACCTTTAAATAACACTATGCCACTTCACTCGTAGTGCAGGTAATATGTTACAAAATATTCCAAATTTCTCTCCTCCCCCATCCCTTATGACATTTCCATTGTTCATTTCTCTTATCCATATAGTACATAAGTCACCTAATATATTGTTAGTCACGTTTTAGATTGACTAATAATTGAAAGTAAAAATAATCTATTTCGCATTTATTCTTTCTCCATTGTGTCTCATTTTTAATGTAGATTTAAGTTTCTGACTTACTATATTTTTCTCACTAAATAATCTTTTAAAACCTGTCTTTTGGGGCAAGACTGCTGGTGATGAATTTCTTCAATTGAAGTTGTTGTTTTCTTCTTCACTTTCAAAAGATAATTTGATGAAAATTTTTTTCTTTTAATGCTTTAAATATTTATTTTTCCACTTTAATTCTTCTGGTATAATTTATGATGAGAAGTCTGCTGTCATTCTTGTCTTTATTCCGCTATAGGTGAAATGCTTTTATTCTCTTTCATAATTTTCTTTGTCTTTGGTTTTCTGCTTCAAATATGATTTGCCTATACGTAGATTTTTTTTTTTTTTTTTTTTGCATTTATCCTCCTTGGTGTTATCTGAGCTCCCTGGATCTGTGGTTTGATGTCTGTTAATAATTTTGGAAAATTTTCAGTTGCTATGACTTCAAATATTAAATATTTCTTCTTTTCTCTCTTTCTCCTGTTTCTGGTATTACAAGTATGCCTGTACTGAAGCTTTTGACATTGTTCCACAGTTTTTGTAGAGTATGCTATTTTTCCTATTATTTTTTCTTTGCATTCCAGTGTGGAAATTTCCAGTGACGTGTCTTCATGCTCATTGATTCTTTCCTCAGCCATTCCAGTTAATTAATGAGCCCATTAAAGTCATTCTTTATGTCTATTAAGTGTTTTCAATTGTTAGTATTTCCTTTGATTATTTCTTAAAGTTTTTATATATCTACTTACATTACCCATGTGTCCTTGTGTGTTGTATACTTTTTTCATTAGAGCCCTTAGTTTATTAGTTATGGTTATTTTATCTCATTAAATCTGTTTTTTTTTTTTTTTTATTTCAACAGCTTTAAGGGTACAAGTGGTTTTTGGTTACATGGATGAATTGTATGGTGGTGAAGTCTGAGATTTTAGTGTACCTGTGAGTCACGGTTATTTTAAATTTTCTGTCTGAGCATTCCAAATCTATTTTGTCTGAGTTTGGTTCTGATGGCTGCTTTGTATCTTTAGACTGTGTTTTCTTGTGTTTTAGCATGCATTATAACTTTTTGTTGAAAGCTGATAATTATGTATCAAATAATAGGAACTGAGGTAAATAGGCATTTAGTGTAAGGATTTATGTTAACCTGGCTCATAGTTGGGCTGTGTTTAATGCTTACTATAGCCATAAGTGCCAGATGCTTCTCGGTTCTTCAGTTTTCCTATCCTCTGTTGTCTCCAGGTTTCCTTAAGAACTCCTCCTTAGATTCTGGGCCTTGACCTCTTTCAGCTAAAATACACTGTTACAATAATGGAGTGTTGATATGGTGGTAAAGTGTGGGGTGGAGAGCATTCTGTAATCTAATGTAATTCTTAGACTCTCCCTGCCCTCAAGTGAGTCAGGAAGGTTAGAGGGGTCTGGAGTCTAAGAAATGCCCTTCTCCCATGTGGTAAATTCTTTTCACTTGTAGAGAAGACCTCACTATGGAGCACACTCTGGGTGTTTTTCACAATGATTACTCTTGCCCTCCCCACTGCCAGAGCCATGAGGGAATCTTTTTGGCTCTTCACCATTTGAACCTGGTGGGGTTCCTGGAGGTAAAACAAACATAAATGCGTCCCTCTCCCTAAGACTGCAACCAGAGTTTTTCATTTTCCAAGTAGTCTTCATGCAACCTCCAGCCGTTTATCAGTTATTGATGGCAGCTGTGGGCCGTCCAGAGTGGCTGCTGCCATTGTGCCTGTTGCGGCGGGGGGTGGGGGCAGGAGTGGCAGTGGGAATGGCCATGGGAGTGGCAGTGGCAGCAGTGAGAGCCCTGTGCCCCATGTCCTCTATATCCTGTGTGTCTGAGGCAGTCAGCTGTGCTGCCCCCCAACCTCGAGTGGCTGGGCAGGATCTGTTCCCAGGCCTGAGCCTCTGCTGCTCTGGACCCTGGCCTCACACTGCAGCCCTTGCCAGCTGCTGCTGTAGGGAGGGCATGGGGAAGAGTTAGACAGTCCCCAGACCCCTCTGCCCTTGGGGCCACTGTGATGGGGCTGGGCCGAGTCACCCGCCAGCAGGTAAGCTGTGCAATCAGGCCTGAAGGAGTGGTCAGAGAGGGGCCCCAAGGCAGAACTGGGCCTGGGGTGGTGCCATACTCCATGGAACAGGTGAAAGCTGGTAGCAGGCAGCAGCCCTGCCCTCCCGGGCATGACTGCAGCTGCCCAAGTCACTGCTGTGGACCCGGGCCTCCCTGCACTCTTAGGGGTCAGGAGCAGGCAGGAACCCTGCCCTCCTGGGTACAGCTGCAGCTGTGCACCCAAGCATCTCTCTGCACTCTTGGGGGGCTCGGGAAGGCCCCTGTTGCCCCCACAGGCTCAGAGGTATTTACTCTCACTACCTGATCTTTTTCTGCTCCTGGGGCCTGCTCCAGTCTTGGAGCAACAATGGGGTCAAGCCAGGCACTTTTGCCGCCTGGCCAGGTGTGCATACGCTCCAGGAAATGCTGACATACCAGCCTTGGACCCTGCTGCCTTGGACCCTCCAGACTTTGGGCACCAAGGAGCATGGGAGGGAAGCTGAAGGGTTGCTGAGGACAGCCTGGGGCTGGCCTGCAGGTGCTCCTTAGCACAGACAGCCTGGGCACCATGAACAGTGGCAGAAAGCAGACAGACTCCTGGGTGGAAGGGGGTTGTTTCCCAGTGATGCCCCACCTTCAGACTGGGAGGGTCTGAAGCCTGGTGGCCAGGCTGCCAGTCCCACAGACCGGAGGGGGAACTTGTGGTGCTTTTCCCTGGGCCTACCCATGGCCACTCATGGGTCTATCAGCACACACATCCTCCTGTCTGAGGCTCATAAAAGCCCCAAACTCAGCCAAACTTAGTAGAGGATGGAGAGAGGATGGGGAGATGATGGGATGACCAGCTGCAGAGGGGAGCTGCCCTCTTTGCTGAGAGCTGGACACTCATCAGGATGAGCTGCCTAGCAGAGAAGAGCTACCCTTTCTGTCAATAGCTGAAGAGATGACAGGATGACCAGCTCCAGAGAGGAGCTACCTTCCCTGCTGAGAGCTGAACACTCATCAGAACACCATGGTTGTGGAGAGGAACTGCCCGCTGTGGGTCTCCCCTGAGCTGTTCTATTGCTTAACAAAATTCTTCTTGGTCTGGGTCACCCTCCACTTGTTTGCGTACCTCATTCTTCCTGGGCACAGGACAAGAACCCAGGACCCACTGAATGGCAGGGCTAAAAAAGCTGTAATACAAACAGGTATGAAACATGTACCCATTGCTTGCCAGGTTGTGGGTGACAAGGAGGAGAGAAGAGAGAAGAAGAGAAGGAGGAAAGAGCTGTGGTGCTTTGAGGAGCTCAGACCTGGGAGCTCCTTGATCCAGGGCTGTGACTACCCCTTTGGGACCCTGCAGTTCCTGAAGTCTCCAAGCTTCCAGGCATCACTGTGCTACCCAATGCCAGCCGTGGAAGCTGCTTGCTGTGTACCCTGTCCAGTCGCAGCCTCACAGAGAGCCAGCGCCTGGAGCTGCCTGCCCTGCTGCCAGCAGCTGGTATGCCTGACTGTACGCAGTGGCTGGACCTCACACTCACTCACTCACATACCCCTCACTGATCCACTCCAGTATCTTTGGAGGTGTGGGAATCCACTGGTAGTGTGAGCTAAGCACAGCCTGCCAGGCCAAGTGGGTCCAGTGGGCCCAAGCAAAACTCGGGCAAAGGTGCCACTGGTAACAGAAGTTTCTGACCAGAAAAGCAACAACCCCAAGGATCCCATAACATTAGCATTCAAGTGTTTTTACCATTTAATGACCCTGCCCTCCTCCCTCCATTATGGGTAAATAGATCTGAGCTAAGACTTTCTGGATTCACCAGATTTCAGGGTGGCAATTTGCTCTGCTCTAATACGTGAAAGAAAAATAGCTAATTTTCATTTTATTTATCTATTTCTGATTGTAAAGGTGGGAATGATGACTGCCAAGGTGTTTATATGTTGAAGCTGAAACTGGATTTTTTTTCTTTTATTCACTTTTTAAATATATATTTTACACACACACACACACACACACACACACACACACACACACACACACACACTTTTCTCTACATGTGAAAGGAAAGAGGATAGTGCAATGAACTCCCAAATTCTAGCAGCCATCTTGCTAGCATGAGGAAGAGGAACATGCTGGTAGAACAGAAAGTCAGGACTCTGTCTGGGACCCTGATAACTCTGTGGATTACCATAGCCCTAGGCTTTGTTCTTTGGGTTTCTCATTTAATGAGAAAATTTTAAACCTTTATTTTGTTTAAAGCATACCACTTTTCAAGCTGTGAACTTAATTCTTACCTGATATACCATTCCTCCCTCACCTTGCCTCTCTTTTTTGTGTATGTACTGTCTGTCCTGAAGTTTGAATCACTCTCTCTCATCTCCTTTCTCTCTCTTCTCCTTTCTCTCTTCTTCCTCTCTCCCTCCCTCCTTCATCATTCCTTCTTTATTTGTATTTGTCCTGCAAATTAGTCCTGTTAATTCCTGTTTTTATCTGGTACATAACATAGTGTCTTCCATAGATTAGATGCTAGATAAATATTGGTTGGATGAATTAATAAATTATCTTAATTATAACTAACCTTGGGCATGAGAAGTCTAGAGGCTCACTCACAAATCCATTTCTAGTATCTATACCATGGCCCCACTCATAAGAGAAACTGACGTACATGTCCTTTCCTTATCTCAAGAACAGAAAATTTCCAAAATGAAGCCAAGGCTTGAATAATTACCAACATCATTCATCAAAATAAGTACTTTAGCCAAATATTCAGGCTCCAGCAGGACATATTTCTGCCCAAATTATCTGGATGATTTGTTCAGTCTCCCACTTGGCTTTCTCTGTGGCCTCCTGCAGTTCTTGTAAGCTTGTGCAGCTGTGATATGCCAGTGGTTGGCTCAGGGGCAGAATGCAGGGAAGTGGGGGTGGAAAGCACTGAAAATCCAATGCCAGGGGCTACAGGCATTTTTTTCTGGGCCTACTTATGGGTTATTTTCCCAGGAACATAGAAAAAAATATTGTAAAGTAGAGAGAAAAACTGAACTACATAACACACTTTTCTTCTTAGCACTTTTTGTCATCTGAAGTTGTACCTTGTTTTTCTTAGTGTTTTGGCTTTCTGTCTTTTCCCTTTTGAATAGAACCTCTATGAGGATAAGGACCATTTCTGTCTTGTTATTCTCCCACCTTGAAACTTGGCACATAGTGGATGATGAGTAAATACTTTTTGAATGAATTAATGCATCAATGGATGCATCAATTAACGCATCAAAGAATAAATGAAGAGTCTCTTGGGTAAAGTATAGCTTCTCTCTGTGGAGCTTAGTACTAGATCTTTGTTTGGAAGCAGACTGCCAGGTTAATACTCTGTTACTGCGCTTTACCTGCTGTTGTGACTGGGCTTATTTTCTTAGTCACAGTGAATCTGTGTCCTTATTCATAAAATGGGAGCAGAATTATACTCTCCAGTATACTCAATATACTAATTGTTGTGAAAATTAAATTAATGTTTGCTAGGGCCTTGCACACAGTATTTGATAAATATTGGTTATTACTTATTATTTTTGTTTCTTCAACTCTATATTGTATACTTCTCTGATCTCAAATGCTTCCTTTCATCTCTAATAGTCTTTTAAACTATAGAAGTTCTTCAATTCTTTTTATTTCTAAAAGTTTCGTTCATACTAACTTCCTTGCATGTTCAAAGTGATTAAGAGGAGTTTGACTTTGCAATTTCCAGAGGTATCACCTCCAAGTATGAGTCTGAATCAGCCTTCTGGAACTTGAAAAGTAGAAATGATTTTTTCTTTCCTGCTGACAGGTATTATGATAGGCATTCTTTTTTCCGAAATAGAAGAGCCCATGTACATTGATGGGGGTCTCTCTCCTGTAACCTGATGCCATCTGGAAGTGGGAAGGGTGACTCCTTAGCAGCAGTGATGTATGTACTTGTCACCATCCCTGCTTCTTGATGTTGTGCAGTTTCAAACAGCCCGTGAGCTTGGGAAACCACCCATAACTTGAAACAAGTTTCATCCACCTCTTTCCCTGGGCTTTGACTTTAAATTATCACACAAACTCCTAGCTCTCTCTTAAATTGACATCAGACCTTAGATATTGATAATGCTCTTATACATTCAAACTCTATTTTTTCCCCACCACATTTCTTGGTATTCTTATTGAAGTTTTCCTATGTGCAACTGGGGATACAGCAATGAACACAAAAAACAAAGATCCCTGCCCCCTTGGAGCTTACTATTTAGTAGCGGGAAACAGATTATCTATAAAAATAAGCAAGTAGATATGTAATATATTAAATGGTGATAAAAGCCTGGGCAACAGGGTGAGAGCCCATCTCTACAAAATATTGAAAGATTAGCTGGGCATAGTGGTGTGCATCTGTGGTCCCAGCTACTCAGGCAGCTGAGTTGGGAGGATAGCTTGAACCCAGGAGGTTGAGGCTGCAGTGAGCCATGATCACACCACCGCACTTCAGCCTGGGCAACAAAATGGGGCCCTGTCTCAATAAATAAACAGTGGTAAGTTTTAAGAAGCAGAAAAGATTAAATGAAGTGAAGATGCTAGAGAGTGGAGACTGCTGGTTGTGAGGGGACAGGGAGGGTACGGAGAGTTCTTGTTTACAGAGGGGGATTGGAGAAGTCCTCATGTCGAAGTAATATTTGAACTGAGAACTGAAGGAGGGGAAGGAATGAGTCATGCTGCTGTCTGGGGAAAAAATTCCCAGACATAAGGAGCAGTATTTCGTAGAATTGGTCTTCACTTGCTGCAGGAATGGTACAGAGGCTGGTGTGTCTGGAGTGGAGTGAGCAAGGAGAGGGAAAAGTAGGAGATGGGACTGTGTGGGAGCATGTCAAGGACAGATAATACTGCATGGATTTCTCTTCACTTTGAAAATCATGTCTCCTCCCTACTGATGCATCCCCATGCTCACACCCTTCTCAATATGTCATAGTTTTGATCATTGTCACCTTTGTTAGCATTGTTTTTAATATCATCTAAACATTTCCTTTAAGCATTATTTTACCTTTCATATGAACTATTTCAAATAGAACAGGAGAGAAAAATGATGACTAATTCTAACAAAGCGTGTATATTGAATACAGGTTAAAACGCTGCGGATAAGGGAGAGAGGGAAAGGGATTATGATATATCAGCTTGATGTTTCCACCACTTATTCCTCCTTCCCTTCCAAACCCCCCTCCAAAAGTATTTGCTGCCATGATTCTAGTATATACCTTGTAAGCACTTTCAACTGAGTTATAAGGAAATAAAGAATATTCATAAAAGACTCCAATGCTTAACATAATCACAGCAAATGTGCCTTAACAAAAGATCATTGTGATGGCCAAGATTATCCTGGTTGTTCCCATCAGCTGTTGGTGAACAGGACTTATGTTCTTTTCTCTGGAACGTAGCTTTGTTCAGAGTTTATGAACTGAACATTTATAAGTGAAGGAACTTCTGTAGTGTTTCTTCTTTTCTGTAGTCATTCAGTCTAACTTCTTCATTTTATAGCCAAGGAAGCTGAGGTAGAAGCAGAGCCTCACAGGTAGATAAGGGCAAAGCCAGCAGTAGAACTCAAATCTTCCACTCTGACCTTTTACCACTTTCTGCTGATAGTGGCCTGGGTCAAAGAGGGAGAATGGAAGGGCCGAGCAATTTTAAAATTGACTTGAGAAAGGGAAAGCAAGATGGTGAAAAACCCCACCAATCTCATACAGAGACGTTTTGGAGAATACTGGCTAGGACAGGAAGCCAGAACCCTCATTGCTGGTAGGTAATATAGCTGTGGTACAGAAAGTGTTCCAAATTAGGAAACCAAGTGAGTTATCTACCATTTTTTCAATCTCTGTCACTTACTGACTTTGAGTACTTACCTGAACCAGCCACTTCACTTCTTAATACATTTTCTTCTCTGTAAGATTAGAGCATTAGATTAATTAGAGATGGTGAATGCTAGCACATAGACATGAATCTCCAGTTTCATGTCTACATATTGCAAATCGATTCTAGATACCTACTTCTTAAAATCGTCTCGACACAGTTGCAGAGCAAAAAGAAATTGGTACTTGAGATTAAATTTATTTAGCATATTTAGACTAGATGATCTCTTAGGTTTCTTCTAGCTGCAGAATTCCATGATGAAGTGTGTCATTCCAGGGATCTTCTCCATGCTTTTCCCTTCTCCCCTCCCCAGTGAAGGGCTCACTGAAGTGTCCTGCTTTCCCATGTGAATGCTGTCATTTCTCCTGAAACTGGTAGCCCCAAATATAGAGCATATGGCTTCTCCTTGACCTCACTTTGCAGCAGCCAAGAGTAAGTAGACTGGGTTTGGCATACTCAAGTCGTTCCTGCAGGGAAAGTCAAGATGGAACAAAATGTTGTTTACCTCTCCCAAGTCAGTATCTAATGGGACTTGAAGGCAGGTGATGTGTTACGGTTTTATGAGTTTCAGAAGAGATTGAGGCCTGGCAAGGAGTATCTGAGAGGCTAATTTAATACAGAACAACTCTAGCTTAGTCACTGAGCTATTCAGAACATATTAATGTGACTGGCCAATTGGAGACACACACTCAAAACTCCCCTATGAAAGAAAGGCAAGCACAAGTTTCTCAGAACTTTATCATTTTTGCTGGGAAGTGTACTTAATAGAACACAATGTTCTGCTGAGACCATGGAGCAGTAAAATTATAAATTCAAACTTCCCTCATATTTGCCTGAAAATTATCAAAGAGAAACCTTCATTCTTTCTATTTGAAGAGAGCCTAATATTGTTCATTGTAACACCATCAGCATATTCTGAAATTACCTTTTTTTTTTTTTTTTTTTTTTTTTGAGATGGAGTCTCGCTCTGTCACCCAGGCTGGAGTACAGTGGCCAGATCTTGGCTCACTGTAAGCTCCATGCCCTGGGTTCATGCCATTCTCCTGCCTCAGCCTCCCAAGTAGCTGGGACTACAGGCACCCGCCACCACGCTCGGCTAATTTTATTTTTTATTTTTTACTTTTATTTTAATTTTTAGTAGAGATGGGGTTTCACTGTGTTAGCCAGGATGGTCTTGATCTCCTGACTTTGTGATCCGCCCACCTCAGCCTCCCAAAGTGCTGGGATTACAGGCGTGAGCCACTGCACCCGGCCGTGAAATTATCATTTAATGAGTCACTTTTATATTCCCATACTTCTGGAAAGGGCTTCAGAATTTAGCTCTCTCTGTTACTAACTTGCACTTGTGGTTCCTTGTTCAGTGAATGCACCTGATGACACAGCTCCTAGGATCCTCACACTGGTGGAGCTTCTCCTACGCATTGAATTTTGCTTAGGTCAATGAGACAGTGGCAAATGTGACTCAAATAGAGATTGATGAGCACTTGTATATTGGGGCTTGTCCTGCCTTTGCCCTGTGAGGAAGTGCAGCCTGAGCCTGCTTCTTTGAAATTGAAAGACCCTAAAGAGAGAGACACCTAGCCATCTCAGCTGTCCTGGGTGAGCCCTGCTCTCAGCCAATCCTCCAGCAGCATTTAGCCATGTGAGGGTACCTGGAGAAACAGCAGAAAAACCAGCCAGCCAACCCACAGAACTGTGAAAAGTGAAAACCGGTTGTTTTAACCCACTAGGTTTAGAGATTACTGATTACATAGAAATAGGTAATCATGACCATGGGCTAGTTCCATGGGCTAGTACCATGACCATGGGCTAGTTCCATAAGTCTAAGAAGCCTGAGTTGTCTCTTCCATCAAATGGAAATAATGACATTCACTCTACAGGAATATTGTGAGGATTAAATATAATAATGAGTTTGATTGCCCCTACAGTGGTCATAGAAGGCACTAGGCTTTTAAGAAATTATCTATTTTTCTTACCATTTTTGCTGCCTCCATATCTGTAGGAAGAAAAAACGGTGAATTTGGCTTCTATCATAAAAATTTTGCTGAAAATTTTCCATGCAAATTGTTTTATAGATCCATCGGGGGTGGTTAATCAAGATGAGAAAAGTTTTCCTTGTCATAGAATACTTTTGGAAGTTAATAAAAGGAAAAACTGACTTGTCAGAATAATAACATTTGCCTAGCTAATATTGACTTATTTTCAAATAATTCATTGAACTATGCATTCTGACTAGCCGGTAACTACTAAGAGGGACCGTGTGATGATACTAGTTTAAAACAGCATATAATAAGCTCAGAACATAATTGAGGAAAACAGCTTATTCATTTTTGAGATGAAAAACATCACCCATCACATACCTTGATGCTGACTCAAGCTCAAATATGGCACAAATGATTTGCTACAAGACTATATATTTGCAGAAAATGAAGTCTAATGGTGTAATTATGGAGAAAATCACAGCCCTGTTTACCAGGCATTCTAAACAAAATTTTTCAAAAGACGTGCGATGGTGGTAGATCAGTATGTTTGAAAAGATGGTGTACTTTGAAGCAGCTAAAGGATCTAGAGTGGCTCAGTCCATTGAAAACAGATTTACTGCAGTGGGGAACATCATTATGCCCCAGGGACATTCAAGCGGAAATAAACAAAACAGGAAGAATATAGGATGATGAAATTACTTTGGCCCTATTCAGTATGTTGTGTAATGGGATTCTCAGGCTGTTACTGACTGAGTTGGTGAAAACTAGAAAATGTATGCAACATTACTGGAGAGATTATCAGTATAAAAATACAAAGCAACCCAGAAGCTAGTCTGAGTCAGACTTCTGGGGAGGTTAGGAATGATGTAAACTATTTTGGGATTTGAGATTTTTTTGGGGGCTTATTTTGGCAAGTTTCTGTAAACTTCTTATGTTTAAACAATAAATTTTTATGGCAACATGTATTACAGAATACACATTAAATTGCAGTAGGAACATGGCAGACTTACAAGGGTACGTGTCTTAGACCCAGAAGGTCTTATTTCTAGTTACCTTTACGTGACTTTGAATAAGTCACCTCATTGGGTCTTGGCCTCTACGTCCTTAAAATAAAGATATTAGAAGTTATCTATCAGGTATTTTTAAGCTCTTAAGATGCCTGATTTCCATTAATTTTGTGATTTAAGTTAGGCAATAGTGGCAGGCTAAATAGTGACCTCTAATGAAATCTAGGCTCTAGTCTTGGGAACCTTTGATCCATGACTTACATGGCAAAGGGGACTTTGCAGATGTGACTAAGTAAAGGATTTTGAGAAGGGATGATTATCCTGATTATCTGGGCAGGTTCTAAATGTAATCATAAGTGTCTTTATACGAGAGTCAGAGGGTGATTTGACTACAGAAAGGGAAGTAGGAGATGTGACAACAGAAGCAAAAGGTTAACGTGATTCGACAGAGGAGTTATAAGCCAAGGAATGGAGGCAGCCCCCAGAAGCTGGAAAAGGCAAGGAAACCAATTCTTCCCTGAAATCTCCAGCAGGGATCAGTCCTGTTGACAACTTGACTTTAGCCTGGTTAAACTGATTTCAGTCTTCAGTTCTCTAGAATGATAAGAAAATGAATGTATATTTTCAAGCCAACAAGTTCGTAGTAATTTGTTACCACAATAAGAGTAAACTAATATTGTAGTAAAAAACCATAAGATCCACTCTGAGATTTAAATGACTTAAATCATGGAATAGTAACTACTGATTTAGCCATTTATTGGAGCATTTTTTGGCACTAGCAATGGGATAGATGTGAAACCTAGTGCTACAGTTGAGATATGTTAGAGTTGTAGGATGCACTTGGCCTGGAGTTACAGCAAACTTAACCCACACAGGCTGAAACATTACAGACAATTTATTTGCTTATGTAACTAAAATGTCCCAAGGCCGGCCAGAGGTCAGGAATTGTTTAACCAGGGGTCAAGGTCCATTTCTCTACAATGTTCTCAACTCTGCCCTCCTCCATATCACGGTTCATACCTTAAGGTGGCAGGAAGATGACCATGAAAGGCCGTACGTGCATACATGGTAACGTCCAGAAGAGTGAGCATATTTCTTCTGGAATTTCTCTCAAGGGTGAGGAAACACGTTTCCCAGCAAACATCCTTCCCCTTATGTCTATAACCAGGGAGTGTCCTGTTCTAGTCAGCTTGGGCCTAGATCACCCAATGAATCCATGTCATGAAGAATTTGATTACCTTTACACCTTTTGTACTGCCAGCAGAAATGCTGTTGGAGTTAGCTTTCCCTGAAGCTGTGTGCAGGAGAGGTGGATATCTGAAAGAAAATCATGGCGCTTTTCAAAATGGGGAAATGGATTATAGGAAAGCAACTAGAACTTTACATTGTAATAATCTACATATATCATGAAAAGATGAAGTAGGGGAGGTTAAAGTGGAATTAAAGAGGGGCAAAATACTGTAATAAAAGCTATTCTAAAGATATCCCAAAATACTGTGGGAAAATGCACAAACAATGTGGAAGAATGAAGAAACCTGACTGGGATGGTTTAAGGTTACATTATTGGAGGAGTAATGTATAAACTGAAACCTAAAAGGTGGGTGGGAGCTAGTAAGATGAAGAGGGTAGCATTTCAGGCAGGAAATAGATCGTTAAAAGCTAAAGTATGAAAAGCTTAATGAGGTCTGAGAGCACAGAGAAATTCAGTGTGGCTGAGTAAAAATTGAGGGGGAGAGGGAAAGGGTGCCATGGTACATAAAGCTGGAAAACAAGTTTGAGGCTGGATTTTTGTATTAATAAATGTGTGGTGTATGCATTTTACGTGTATATAATGTGTACATTTTATAGATCATGATAAGGAGTTTGGTTTTCATCCCAATAACAGTGAGGAGCCAAGGTTTCCATGGTCATAGGACCACAGCATAGAGAACTAATTGAGAGCAGAGTAGACAAAACATTGCAATGAATTGGAATTAGGAGCTAAAGAAGAGTGAGCTGGGTCAAAGACTACTTAAAAAGTATCTGGGTGAGTGAAGGATCTTTAGGTAACCAGAAATGAGTTTGAAGTACCCCAGGACCTTAAGGAGAGATATTGAGTGGGCAGTTGGAGAATGAAGATAGAGAGAGCCCATGGTAGAGGTATCACTGTCTCTAGTACACAGATGAGAATAAGGAGGTGAGGAGACATAAATAAATTTGTCTGAAGTAATGGGACGGAAAGAGCCTGATGAAAGATTCAAATCTAGGTCTTCAAAGCTCATGCTCATAAAACCTCCACCATTTGAATTGCAGAAGTTCTTTCTAGTTAAGAAATATCTGGAAGATGAAAACTGAAGCTCAGAGAAGTGATTTATTCAAGGCTATATAGTCACTAGGTAATAGAATTTGGCCTTAAGAGCAGGCATTTTAATGGCAACTCCATCGCCATTTCGATTATGTGGCACTGTCTCTCTGTAAAATTTTGCTTTCTGGGGACGTTGTTGTTTCCCTTTATTACATACAGAAGCAAATCTTTGACTTGATTGGCTTAGTGACGTTCTGCAGAGAAAAAAAAAAATGTCAGACTGGGCTACCTGCCTACTGCAGTGGTTCTCAACCTGGATAATTTTGATCCCTAGGATACATCTGGTAATGCTGGAGATGATTTTCTATGTCATAATTGGTGTGGGGGTGCTACCTCGCATCTTGTGTGTAGAGACCAGGAATGGTGCCCAACATTCTATAATACACGGGCCAGCCACCCACAACATACCTGGATTAGGATCCCAGGTCTACCTGGGTGTTTTCTATGAATTCATTCACTTTCCCTATTTTTTCCTATGATAGTATCTGTCTAATAGGCTATTGCCATAACTAAATGAGATAATCGATATAAAGCATTTAGAATGGAGTCAGCAAGGATTAGTTTTCTCCACCGTGTGTCAGCTATTGCCATTACCAGTGGCCATGAGAATATGATAAATGTAAAAGCATGTTCTGTTCAAACACCTGAAATGATTTGAATGTATAGATAAAAGGTTTTTTTTAAGATAACTGTGATGGATATTTAATTCTGCTTGGCAAACAATAAACTTACTTTCTAATAGATTTGTTTTCTAAATAAGGAACGGAATATGGATTAGTAAAACAGAGCCTTAAGAGTTTGGCTATATCAGCAACAATGTGATTTAGGTGACGTACGTGGAAGTGATGGGGGAAGGAATTGAATATTTCACTGTATAAAGTAGTAGCTGAGCTTACCCTTTCTGTGTGATTAATGAATCATTCCTCTAGAATGGTAGGGTTGGCATAACCTTATGGAAAGGGATTTTAAGCTCATAGACGAAGACTAGAGTTTCAATTGCCAAGTCAAATGCGAAGTTTTCTCATATATCTGGTTTTCAGTTTCATACCTATAAAATGAGAAAGTTGGATTAGATAATCTCTAATGTTACTCTGGCATCACCATCCTAAGATGAATCAACACTGATCTTAGCAAAATACTGTTAATCTAAGCTTTGCCTTTATGTCATTGCTATCCTCTTAGCATCATTTTAAATACATGCAGTTTATTGATCATACCCCTGGAGGCTGATGGGTGGCATTTTTAGAAGGAAACTTTCTAGGAAATATTTAAAATAGTTTACTCCTAAAATTCAAGTTATGCCCTTACAGACACCACACTGCAAGTAAAAATATATCTTTTCTAGGTGAAGACAAGTGGTTTAGACAGCAGTTACAGAGATGCATAAATAACTGGATTGGTGCCTTACCCTGAGGCAAGTTCAGTGAAGGGTTTTGCCCTTGCTTCTATTTGTCTTCTCTTCCTTCTCCATCTCTCATAGGGTCATGCCTCATCCTGCTGTTCCCTTAAGGAAACTTTCTTTGCAATTCACGTATTTTCTGTGAGCTCTGAAGAGACATAACTTTGGTCTGTGCCTTTGTAAATTCTTTCTCCTCTTAGTGATTTATTTTTTAAAACTGAATTGACATAATTATATACACTCATTTTCAAAATTATCGAAAACACTGAAATGAGTAAAGAAGCAGAAAAAAATTATCTGTAATCTCACAGTCTAGTAGCAACTGTGGTTGTAATTGTCAGAAGATAAATTTTCAACACATTTGGTTAAATGATCTAATTAGTTTTTATTTCTAGTTCATAATTTGGGTAGCATCTCATCTAAAAATAGAGGGGTCCTATAGTGGGCATGACAGGACAGTCGCTTTTTTATAAGGTAGCTTAAACAGGAACAAAGAAACATCAGCATAATACAAAAAGTGGATTAACATGATTAACGTGAGACTGCTTCAGGTTACTTTCCTTGTGTTAAAGTAGTAGGGACTTCCTTGTCATTTTGGGTAACACTGGCGTATTTAAAGATTTGGCTAGTATCTTTCTTTCTTGATTTCTTGGAATATCAGATACACAGTTTACTTTTTGTTTTGTGATGTGAGACTTTAGCATGAGTGACTCCATTTTGGTTTGGTCTGTTGAGGTCTAGTGCAGAAGCTCAGTTGAAATCAGTGGCCTCCTATACATTTTAATATAGTTCAACATTTTAAAATATTTTATGCCTTTTTTATATAGGTGATTGAAAATATTTTAACTTCAAACCTTTATTTTTTTAGCATCATACCATAAGCATTTCCCTATCCCATTAAAAATTCCTTTATAATCTTTGACTTAATGAATGCAGATTATTCCATTTAGGGATCATATGCCTTCTCAATCAGTTTCCCGTTTTGGGGCATTTCTTTTTTTTCACTGTAAGTAGTAAAAGCTACTTATGAATAACTTTGAAAATAAATCTTTATCTGTGTACCTTTGTCTTTTGTTTTTAATATATGCCTAGAGTTTCAGGCTTTGGGTCAAAGGGCAAAAGGGGATGAAAACTTTTTTTTTTTTTTTCCTTAAGACAAAGTCTCCCTCTGTTGCCCAGGCTAGAGTGCAATGGCATGATCACGGCTCACTGCAGCTTCGACCTCCTGGGCTCAAGTGATCCTCCCACCTCAGCCACCTGATAGCGTGGACTGCAGGCATGAGCCACCATACCCAACTACTTTATTTTTCTACTTTTTAGAAGAGTAAGGGAGCAATTTTAAAAGGTTAACCACATTGTTTTCCTAATTGTATTAACTTACAAACCCATTAGCGTGTATGAAAATGCTTACTTTTATGAGATGAGCCAGATCAAAGGAAGCAGCTTCTCTAAAGAAGTATCTAGATAAATATAGTGGTATACACTAGAGTTTTAAAATTTGAGAACAGAGTCCTAGAAAAAGAATTCTAAAAAACAGATCATTAGCAACAAGCATGGAGAAGTTAAACGCAGATGTTTGCCTTTCTGTTTTTATTACACAGCTGAAAGGGCAATGATTGGCTTCTTGTTTTCCCTCACCAATCTACCAGCTCAATCTCTGGTAGATTGGTAAGGGAAAATATTTGTTGATTTCAAATCGGAAGTTCATTTTCTCAAGGTGGAATTTTCTGACAGCTCTCTTCATATTGCTATCTAGCTCCTTATGCTGGGTCAGGGGCAAGCTAAGTTCAAGCAGAATTAGCCAGATCAAGCCAAAGGTATTAAGTGATAGAACTCATAATTCATAAAGCAGACGTTATTCTGATTGGTAGTATCTATAAATTATTCTATATCATCAGTATCTTCCAGTAATGGACTTACTGCAAATGAATATGGAAAGTTCCTCGAGGCCATAGAAGGGCGTAATAAACCATTGGGGAAAGGTAGGATGATTGCCAAATGGAAACCAGCAAAATGATTCAGCCTCAGTTCTGTGTCACATGGGGAGATGGAGGCCACTGCAGGAGACAAGGGGAGGGAAAAATCAACTGTGAGAACTGTGGTTACTGGGAAAGCTGAGCAGCTTTTGAATCTAAAAAGAGAATTAAGAGACACTTGCATGTTATCATGACTCCCTAAGAGTGATACCTGGAGGACTGGACTGAAGAGGGAGAAAGAAACAGAATAGGAAAAGTAAATATTGGGGGTAAGGTGGCAAAGGAGGCAGATTTCAATTCATGTGGATTCTATTTGATTTGAGATTGTATTGAACCTCCTCCTGAAAAGACAAGACAGCCTACAATTCTAAGCCTAATAAATACAATGGAAGACATGTAAGATTTTTGACCCTAAGTGGAAATCTTGCATTCTTTAGACCACATGGGATATGGCAATTCACTGGCAGGATCCAAATAGAACTCTTTGTCTCTACCACTCAGTGTTACTCAAGGTTAACACCAAATACTCATGGATCTCATGAATTCCCGGGAGTTTCACATAGTTATATAGTCCATAATTTTAAAAACATGGCAGCTCTCCTGAGAGCATATACCCACAAAAAGGCAGCATGTTTGACATTTTAGGTAATTTCAGGATTATGAGGAGAGCCCCAAAGGGACTCAAAAGCTAGTTGCTAGGATTGGAATGTGTCCTTCAAAAAGCATGTATTGGACACTTAATCCCTAATCCAACAATGTCAGGAGGTAAAACTCGAAGAGTGGTGATTGGGCCAGGAGGGGTCTGCCCTCATGAATGGAATGAATTCCATATAAAACGATGAGTGTGGCCCCCTTCTCACTCTCTCTCACCCTTTCTTTACTCCTTCACCATGAGAGACCACAGCACGAAGGCCCTTGTCAGGTGCCAGGTGCCAGGTGCCAGTACATTGATCTTGGGCTTCCCAGCCTTGAGAACCATGAGCCAGTAAATTTCTGTTCATTACAAGTTACTCAGTCTCAGCTATTCTGTTATAGCAGCACAAAATGGATCTAGACATGAGTAGAGGGGATAAAACACAGCTCAAGTAGTTACTGTTGGGCCGGGCGCAGTGGCTCAAGCCTGTAATCCCAGCACTTTGGGAGGCCGAGACGGGTGGATCACGAGGTCAGGAGATCGAGACCATCCTGGCTAACACGGTGAAACCCCGTCTCTACTAAAAAATACAAAAAAACTAGCCGGGCGAGGTGGCGGGCGCCTGTAGTCCCAGCTACTCAGGAGGCTGAGGTAGGAGAATGGCATGAACCCGGGAGGCAGAGCTTGCAGTGAGCTGAGATCCGGCCACTACACTCCAGCCTGGGCGACAGAGTGAGACTCCGTCTCAAAAAAAAAAAAAAAAAAAAAAAAAAAGTAGTTACTGTTCACTAATGCAAAGGAAAACCGACAAATATCAAGAACATAAAAGAAAATGTTTTAGGGAATCAAAAAAAGAAAAAGTTCCTTTTGACTAGCATGAGCAATGTACAACTAAAGTGGGAGAAGGGGACTTTAGAAGCTAGAATAGGCCGGGTGTGGTGACTCATGCCTGTAATCCCAGCACTTTGGGAGGCTGAGGTGGGCAGATTACCTGAGGTCGGAGTTCGAGACCAGTCTGGCCAACATGATGAAACCCTGTCTCTACTAAAATTACAAAAAATTAGCTGGGCATGGTGGTGTGCACCTGTAATCCCAGCTACTTGGGAGGCTGAGGCAGGGGAATTGCTTGAACCAGGGAGGTGAAGGTTGCAGTGAGCGGAGATTGCACCACTGCACTCCAGCCTGAGCGACAGACTGAGACTCCGTCTCAAATAAATAAATAAATAAATAAATAAATAAATAAATAAATAAGCTAGAATAGCACAGGCAAGCTGTGGTCAGTTGGCAGTGGGCTGGCTTGGTTGAAGCCTGGAGAACATTTTGGACAGACGTTAGAAAACTGTACAAAAGGTGGGACTTGAATGGCTAATGGAGGAGTAAAGACAGGATTTGATTTATTAGATAATGGAGAGGTGAAAGGTTTCTGAGTTAAGGGATGAGGGGATCAAATTGTGCTTGCAGAAGATCAACCTGCTTACACCCACATTATTCAAATACTGCTGTTAGGGGGAATAAAGTCTCAATTTCCTGTACTTTCTGAATGTTTGTTGAGGAGGAAACAGCCAACATAAATTATTTCACCATCTTTAGGGAACTCATTTGTAGGAAGATGTTGTATAGCTGAGGCTTCTCGGATTATACATATGCACACAGAGTAAAGAATTAGGGCAATTATTTAAAAATCTTGACTAGAAGGCTCACATTCACTTGACAAATCCTGATTGTCAATGAAAAATGGTGGATATGGCTATCATTCCTTGATTTGATTTGGGGTTGTTTGCTTGAGTCATTTAGATAATTGCCTTTTTTTCCTCACCTTTTCTGGTTTCTGTACTCACAGCCCTCATGTGTCAAGATACTTAAGGGACATGAAGAAACTCCCTTCCCTGGTTGTGTTAGGAGCTCCTTTCCCAAGTTAGACCCATTTTTCTCTCTTCGTTTCCCAGTCTAGACTTCAATCTCAAGAGAGGAACTTCAAAGTGGAGCTCTGTCTAGATTGAAACTCAGCTCCTCCTCTCTTTTCAGCTCCTTTGAGGAAGTTTTGGAATGATTTCCCTTGGTAGACAGGAAGCAAAAGTTAGCAGGAACCCACTGAATCACAGGGAAATTGTCTTGATAACCTGAATACTGTTCCCTCAAAAGGTGACACTCCATAGGAACTTAGATGTTCAACATTGTTCTTTTCAATGTTTCTAGGTTTGTTTTAGGGAGGAATAACAGAAAGAGAGGACGATATCAATGACATCTGCCTTTCCATATGTATTACATGAGTCATTTGTCTATGTAATTAGTATGATCCCCCCAAAACACTTGAATTTAAGGATCATTATTTATTTTTCTTAATAAAATAAAACCTAGTTATGAGCTCCCATTCACTAGAACCTTCAAAAGTTGCTTTCTCTGTTGTGTTTTAGGAAGTTTGCATGGTAGACAGAAAAGGGGGAGAGTCATGGACCTTAGTTTACTTGGTCGTCAGTGTAATTCAGCCAGGTGACCCTATTATGACCATATGCCTGTTATGGGATCCTCACTACAGAGAATCTGTCCTTGCTATTGCTTTTAAGACTTGGCATTTAAAATCCATAATCCAAAGGCATTCCACATTTGTTCCCCATCTGGGAAACTGCTGGTTGGCCATGGGTCTCTGCCCTTCTCAGAACCACTCCAAACTGTCATTCCCTTCTTGGTCTCTCTTTCCTGTCTTCTGAAGGCAATGCCTGTTGCTTCTCCAGATGAAAAAGAGAGGAGAGAGAGAGAAAAAATTAGTTAGTTTTAGGGTTTTAGGTTTCAGTGGATAGGATGGACTAATCAGTGCTTTTAGAAATATAATTCTTCTCGTGCCTGGGATAAACATTGTGATGTGGAATCAAAAACAGTTGTAATTGTTTCTTGGTGAATTCACAGTAGCTTCCTCCAAATCTCTGAAACATTTTTTAGTAGGTTTTCTTTTTGGTAGGGGCAGGTGACAGGAATTTTGAGTGTTTCCTTTTAATACTTGTCTATCTTTGTTTAAAATAGCAATAAGTTAAATAGCCAGGGAAAGAGTAAGGGTAGGAGAGACCTGAGAAAAATATTAGGAATTGAGATACCGGGTTTTCTACAAGTTGTCTTATTCCTTCCTAACCCAGTAGGTGAGCTATTTTTAATTATTCTTTTAAGAAAAAGAATAACCCTTTATGGCTGCAGGTCTTGGGCAAGGAGGTCATTCCTCGCCTCCTGAGAACGTGAAGCCTGTTTCTCATACCCTTTTTCCAATCCAAGTCCGTGTCAAATCCATAGTGTTAAGACCTGGATCTGACTCCTGTAACTCATGGCTTCCTGCTTCTTGATACTTTGAATTTCCTCTTTATTTTGGGTACCCAAAGAATCTCTTCCTTTATTTCCACCTTGGCCACATATCCAACCATTATTTTGTTTGGTTGAATGCAGGACTTCCAAGTGTTTGCAAAGTCTTTTATTATGAAAAGTTTTTTGATTACAAGTTCAGTATCTTTAATAGCTACAAGGTTATTTGGATTTTTTTACTTTTATTTTTGACTTAGTTTTTGTAAGTTGTGCTTTTCAAGGAATTTTTCCATTTCATTTAAGTTGTTGAATTTATTGGCATATATTTGTTCATAATTTCGCATTACTATCTTTTAATATCTCTAGGGCTTATGGTGATATCCCCATTTTCATTTCTGATATTGTAATTTGCTTTTTATTTTTTAAAAACTATTCTTGCTAGGGGAGCTCAATTATTAAAGTACAATAATTTCAAGAATGAAAGTTTGACTTTTAAAATTTGCTCTACTATTTTCTTTTTTTAAATTTCTGCCCTTTATTATTTCTTTCCTTCTATTTATTTTTGGTTTGCTCTACTTTTTTGACTTCTTAAAGTAGAAACTTAGATCATTGATTTTAAGGCCTTCTTCTCTTTCCATTACAGGCATTTAAAGCTGCAAATTTCTCTGTATGCATTGTACAACATTGTGCATCTCATGATATTTCATTATCATTCAGTTTGGTGTATTTTATAATTTCCCTCCCTCCCTCTCTCCCTCCCTCCCTCCCTCCCTCCCTCCCTCCCTGCCTCCCTCCCTGCCTCCCTCCCTGCCTCCCTCCCTGCCTCCCTCCCTCCCTCCCTCCCTCCCTCCCTCCCTCCCTCCCTCCCTTCCTTCCTTCCTTCCTTCCTTCCTTCCTTCCTTCCTTCCTTCCTTCCTTCCTTCCTTCCTTTTTTTGACAGAGTTTCACTTTTGTCACCCAGGCTGGAGTATAATGGCCCAATCTCGGCTCACTGCAACCTCTGCCTCCTGTGTTCAAGTAATTTTCTCCTGCTTCAGCCTCACAAGTAGTTGGGATTACAGGTGTGTGCCACCACACTGGGCTAATTTTGTATTTTTAGTAGAGATATGGTTTCACCATGTTGACCAGACTGGTCTGGAACTCCTGACCTCAGGTGATCCACCCATCTCAGCCTCCCAAAGTGCTAGGATTACAGGTGTGAGCCACCGTGCCCGGCCAATTCCTCTTATTTCTTGTCTCTGTGTGCTACTTAGAAGCTGTATTATTTAATTTCTAATCATATGAGAATTTTCTAGATAACTTATTGATTTTTAATTTAATTCTCTTTTGGTCAGAGAATATACTCTTGAAGGAATGCAGGGAACTTCACCCTAAAATAAGGCTCTCTGGTATAATTAATATTTTGAATTAAAGGCCCAAAGGTATCAACAGATGCTAGAAAAGACTTTTCTCTTGGCTACATAGCAACCAAATGGACCCATCAAGAAGAACAATAGTTTTTCTTTCCCTCCCTGCTATATCATTATCTATTGCAGAAAAGAAGATTGAGAATGTAACCACACCAGAATAGACCCATTCACAGAATACCGTCCATGTCTCAGGCTCATGCAGTTTCCAAAGAGAACCATTTACAAATTAATCTCTCATCTACATCTATTCATTCTCCCTAGCAATCATTTATTGCCCCTTGACAGAATTACCTATTTCCCCCTCCCCCCTGAAATAAGAATATATAAGTATTGGGGCCCTGTGGAGATAATGAGTAATCATGCTGTCTTTCTCCCCTGTGTACATGTTAATAAATTTGTATGTCTTTTTTCTTACTAATTGGCATTTTGTGAGTTGATTTTTCAGTGAACTCGCAAAGGGTGATGGGGAAATACTTCCTTTGGCCCCTCCACTATTTAAGATGTCAGTGTTTTGAAATTTACTGAAGATAGTATTTCCCAGCTTATGGTATTGTTATGGTGAACGTTCCCAGTGGATTTAAAAAGAATGTGTATTCTGCAGTGTTTTGGTATGTCTGTGACTCTGTCATAGCTGGAAGCAGACAGAGGGAAAGTCCTTTTTCATGTCAATAAATATTAATTAAAATATTCAAAAGAGTTTATTACAACTTGTTTAACCGCTTCCTTTTTGTTATCATTTACGTGGCCTCTTCCTCTCCTCTTCCTTCTTTCTCTCCTCTTAGTCTTTTTTCTTTCCTTTCTTCTACTCATCCTCTTGATGGTTTAAAAAGCCATTTTGTGCATATTTATAATTTTTTTTAGGGTAAAATTCCACAATGAGAATTGTTGGGTGAAAGTGTCAGTTCCTTCCTGACCAACAGTCATCCAGAAAGTTACTACTGATTCCTCTTCAGAGTACATGTGTACTCATTTATCTGTACTCCTACTAGTAGTGACTATTTTAATTTTAAAAATTTTGTAGTCTAGAGAGCTGAAAATGTTTGCAAATTTATTAATGTTTGCAAATTAATTAAATTTGCATTTTCAATTACTAGTGAGTTTAAATATATTTTTTATGTGTATTGGTCTTTAATACTTTTATAAATTACCCACATCTTTTGTCCTTTTTTATATTTAGGCATTTCTATTTTTCTTTTTAACTTAGAAGTTCTTTTTCTGTATTAAAACTTTTCATCATTTATCATAGACAAAGCAAATATTTCTTTTTAAGTATTTCTATGGCAGTTTTTGAGGCATAGGAAGTTGTACTCATTAAGCGATTTAATCTATTTCTCATTTTTTGTGGCTTTTATTTTGCTTATTTTATTCTTGGAAAATCTATGTCTTAAAATCAGGTTTAATTTTTCTATATTTTCTTAAGTCTGTAATGCTTTTACTGATCTATATAGACAACATCTTCTTGTTTGGTATAAAGATCTAATTTTGAAAAAATTTGTAAACTTATTTCCCTACCCTGTTTATTGAAAAATATTTTTTCGTCATTGACTTCTGATAACTGCCTTCACAATTTATTAAATTCTTATATGCTGTAAAACTTTTTGCAGGCTTATCTATTTTGTCCCATTGATTTTCATCAGTATTTTTTCTTGTGCCAGTGTAACATGTTTTAATTGTCGTAAGTTTCAAATACTTTTTAACATCTGCTGGGGCTTGACTTTCTTCTTTTCTTTTTCCTTTCTAAAGGAGAACTTGGCATTCTGTCTAATTTGAATTTATATAACATGTATACACACATATTTATCATATTCTTTACTCAATAAGTATTTTATTGAAAATATTTATTACAATAATAATTTATTTAAAATTTAAATTAAAATAGTTTAAAGCAATTTGAGTTACCATCTTCAATTCTAGTTCCCTGCCGGTGATTCCAGGGGAAATCACTATTGTGAGTTTAACAAATTTTCATTTACTACATTTAAAAATAACTTAGCACACATGTATGTAAATCCACAAACTAAATGAGGGGTCTTCAAAAAGTTCATGGAAAATGAATATTATGAAAAAACTATGCATGGATTTCAAATTTTTTTGCCAAAATAAACTCATGCTAACTTTTTATAACATGTCTGAACAGTATCTAGTTTGAGGCACTAAGAAGTATAAGACACTAGTTTGAGAAAAGCCCCTATCAGAGCAACATGAATTCTGCTAAAATTTAAGCAAGAACAAATACAAAATTTATTGTGAAGCTTGGGTAAAAGAATGGTGACATCATTGATGCTTTACAGAAAGTTTATGGGGACAGTGCCCAAAGAAATCAGCAGTTATTTATTTACAAATGGATAACTCATTTTAAGAAGGGACAAAACAATATTAAAGATAAATCCTGCAGTGACGGACTATCCACATCAATTTATAAGGAAAAAAATAATCTTGTCTGCATCTTGATTGAAGAGGAGACACAGACGAATAATTAACAGCACAAACAATAGCCAAAACATAGACATCTGTATTGGTTCCGCTTAACAATTCTGACTGGACAATTAAAGTTGAGCACTATGTTGAATAGGAGTGGTGAGAGAGGGCATCCCTGTCTTGTGCCAGTTTTCAAAGGGAATTTTTCCAGTTTTTGCCCATTCAGTATGATATTGGCTGTGGGTTTGTCATAAATAGCTCTTATTATTTTGAGATACGTTCCATCAATACCGAATTTATTGAGCATTTTTAGCATGAAGGGCTGTTGAATTTTGTCAAAAGCCTTTTCTGCATCTGTTGAGATAATCATGTGGTTCTTGTCTTTGGTTCTGTTTATATGCTGGATTATGTTTATTGATTTGCGAATGTTGAACCAGCCTTGCATCCCAGGGATGAAGCCCACTTGATCATGGTGGATAAGCTTTTTGATGTGTTGCTGAATCCGGTTTGCCAGTATTTTATTGAGGATTTTTGCATCGATGTTCATCAGGGATATTGGTCTAAAATTCTCTTTTATTGTTGTGTCTCTGCCAGGCTTTGGTATCAGGATGATGTTGGCCTCATAAAATGAGTTAGGGAGGATTCCCTCTTTTTCTATTGATTGGAATAGTTTTAGAAGGAATGGTACCAACTCCTCCTTGTACCTCTGGTAGAATTCAGCTGTGAATCCATCTGGTCCTGGACTTTTTTTGGTTGGTAGGCTATTAATTATTGCCTCAATTTCAGAGCCTGCTATTGGTCTATTCAGGGATTCAACTTCTTCCTGGTTTAGTCTTGGAAGAGTGTAAGTGTCCAGGAAATTATCCATTTCTTCTAGATTTTCCAGTTTATTTGCGTAGAGGTGTTTATAGTATTCTCTGATGGTAGTTTGTATTTCTGTGGGGTCGGTGGTGATATCCCCTTTATCATTTTTAATTGCGTCGATTTGATTCTTCTCTCTTTTCTTCTTTATTAGTCTTGCTAGCGGTCTGTCAATTTTGTTGATCTTTTCAAAAAACCAACTCCTGGATTCATTGATTTTTTTGGAGGGTTTTTTGTGTCTCTATCTCCTTCAGTTCTGCTCTGATCTTAGTTATTTCTTGCCTTCTGCTAGCTTTCGAATGTGTTTGCTCTTGCTTCTCTAGTTCTTTTAATTGCGATGTTAGAGTGTCAATTTTAGATCTTTCCTGCTTTCTCTTGTGGGCATTTAGTGCTATAAATTTCCCTCTACACACTGCTTTAAATGTGTCCCAGAGATTCTGGTATGTTGTATCTTTGTTCTCATTGGTTTCAAAGAACATCTTTATTTCTGCCTTCATTTCGTTATGTACCCAGTAGTCATTCAGGAGCAGGTTGTTCAGTTTTCATGTAGTTGAGCAGTTTTGATTGAGTTTCTTAGTTCTGAGTTCTAGTTTGATTGCACTGTGGTCTGAGAGACAGTTTGTTATAATTTCTGTTCTTGTACATTTGCTGAGGAGTGCTTTACTTCCAATTACGTGGTCAATTTTGGAGTAAGTACGATGTGGTGCTGAGAAGAATGTATATTCTGTTGATTTGGGGTGGAGAGTTCTATAGATGTCTATTAGGTCTGCTTGCTGCAGAGATGAGTTCAATTCCTGGATATCCTTGTTAACTTTCTGTCTCGTTGATCTGTCTAATGTTGACAGTGGAGTGTTGAAGTCTCCCATTATTATTGTATGGGAGTCTAAGTCTCTTTGTAAGTCTCTAAGGACTTGCTTTATGAATCTGGGTGCTCCTGTATTGGGTGCATATATATTTAGGATAGTTAGCTCTTCCTGTTGAAGTGATCCCTTTACCATTATGTAATGGCCTTCTTTGTCTCTTTTGATCTTTGATGGTTTAAAGTCTGTTTTATCAGAGACTAGTATTGCAACCCCCGCTTTTTTTTGTTCTCCATTTGCTTGGTAAATCTTCCTCCATCCCTTTATTTTGAGCCTATGTATGTCTCTGCGTGTGAGATGGGTCTCCTGAATACAGCAGACTGATGGGTCTTGACTCTTTATCCAGTTTGCCAGTCTGTGTCTTTTAATTGGAGCATTTAGTCCATTTACATTTAAGGTTAAGATTGTTATGTGTGAACTTGATCCTGCCATTATGATATTAACTGGTTATTTTGCTCGTTAGTTGATGCAGTTTCTTCCTAGCCTCGATGGTCTTTACATTTTGGCATGTTTTTGCAATGGCTGGTACCGGTTGTTCCTTTCCATGTTTAGTGCTTCCTTCAGGGTCTCTTGTAAGGCAGGCCTAGTGGTGACAAAATCTCTAAGCATTTGCTTATCTGTAAAGGATTTTATTTCTCCTTCACTTATGAAACTTAGTTTGGCTGGATATGAAATTCTGGGTTTACATTCATACAGCCAACAGACACATGAAAAAATGCTCATCATCACTGGCCATCAGAGAAATGCAAATCAAAACCACAATGAGATACCATCTCACACCAGTTAGAATGGCGATCATTAAAAAGTCAGGAAACAACAGGTGCTGGAGAGGATGTGGAGACATAGGAACACTTTTACACTGTTGGTGGGATTGTAAACTAGTTCAACCATTATGGAAAACAGTATGGCGATTCCTCAAGGATCTAGAACTAGATGTACCATATGACCCAGCCATCCCATTACTGGGTATATACCCAAAGGATTATAAATCATGCTGCTATAAAGACACATGCACACGTATGTTTATTGCAACACTATTCACAATAGCAAAGACTTGGAATCAACCCAAATGTCCATCAATGACAGTCTGGATTAAGAAAATGTGGCACATATACACCATGGAATACTCTGCAGCCATCAAAAAGGATGAGTTTGTGTCCTTTGTAGGGACATGGATGCAGCTGGAAACCATCATTCTTAGCAAACTATCACAAGAACAGAAAACCAAACACCGCCTGTTCTCACTCATAGGTGGGAACTGAACAATGAGATCACTTGGACTCAGGAAGGGGAACATCACACACCGGGGCCTATCATGGGGAGGGGGGAGGGGGGAGGGATTGCATTGGGAGTTATACCTGATGTAAATGACGAGTTGATGGGTGCAGCACACCAACATGGCACAAGTATACATATGTAACAAACCTGCACTTTATGCACATGTACCCTACAACTTAAAGTATAATAATAATAAAATTAAAAAAAAATAAAGTTGAGCAAATTTTCCACGCAAGGGGTGCCAAAACTATTGTATCCAGAGCAACTCTGCAGAGCAGAGCTTTCAACTGAAATTTTAAACAAGTGGGATCAAGATCCTGAAGCATTTCTCCAAAGAATTGTAACAGGAGATAAAACATAACTTTATCATTACAATCCTGAAGACAAAGCACAAGCAAACCAATGACTACCAAGGGTTGAAAGTGGTTCAGTCAAAGCAAGAGCTGACTGGTCGGAAGCAAAGGTCATGGCAACAATTTTTGGGGATACTCAAGGTATTTTGCTTAACTTTCTGGAGTGCTAAAGAACAGTAACACATGCTTATCATAAGAGTGTTTTGAGAAAGTTAGGGAAAGCTTTAACAGGAAAATACCCAAGAAAGCTTCACCAGAGTCCTTCTCCACCGTGACAATGCTCCTGCTCATTGCTCTCATCTAACAAGAGAAATTTTGCAAGCGTGTCAATGGGAAATCATTAGACTTCCACCTTACAGTCCTAATTTGGCTCCTTCTGACTGCTTTTTGTCTCTTAATCTTAAAAAATCTGTAAAGGGCACCCATTTTTTTGTCAGTTAATAGTGACAAAAAAATCTATATTGACTTAGTTAAATTCCCAGGACCTCAGTTCTTTAGAGATGGACTAAATGGCATCAAGACACTTAAAAAAATGTCTTGAACTTGGTGGAGTTTATGTTGAGAAATAAAGTTTATATTTTTTATATTTGTATTTTAATTCAATTTTTCCACCAAGTTTTTGAAGTCCCTTTGTATATGGTAAACTTTTTAGTACTTTTAAAGTTTATCCAAATTGTATCCAATGTATGTCTTATGCTATTTTTTTATTTATTCACTGTCATTAAGTTTTTAACAACTACCCATTGATATGTATGCAGGTCTAGATCATCTTGACCACTGTATAGTATAAAACATTTTTATTTTCAATATTTCCATTATTTGTGTACACTTAAGGTGTTTCCATTTGTTTACAATTACAAACAACATTGCAATGAATGTCCATTCCTAAGTTTCCTATATTCATACTCAGTTATTTTAGGATATATATCTGGAAGTAAGTATCAGGCCACAGAGTGTGAAATTTTAAATTTTATGGATATTGCCAAGTTGATCTCCAGTGTAACTCTGTTGAGTCAACTTTCTATTAGCAGAAGACCATTACTCAAACCCTCATGAAACTTCACCATTATCAGACTTAGATATTGACATTCTGAGTGAAAAATAATACACCATTATCCTTTTATTTTGCATTTCCCTGGTAATTAGTAAAGCTGAACACCTTTTTATATGCTTATTGGCTACTCATATGTCCATTTCTTTGAATTGCTTGTTCGTATTTCTTGTCCACATTTATTTTGAGTTATTTGGCTTTATTCTTATTAATTTCTAAGATTTCCTTAGCTATTCTGGATATATTTATATTCTTACACTGAAACATTTTCTATTGCTCTGTTGCTTGGCACTTAGCCAGCTTAGAGGTGTGATTTTTCATGATGAGAGTTTTAATTTTGATGTAGTCACTTTATTCCTTTATGGTAAATTCTTAGTGCATTTTAAAAAAAAATTATAACTGCCAGAAATTCTATATAGCCTATATTGTCCACTATAAGAATTTAAATAATTATTTTAATGTTATTTTTAAAGTGTATATGTAAATTATTTTTTGCATTTTATCTTATATAGGACCTTTTTTGTCCTAGAAAGTCACTGAGTAGTCTATTCTTCATTTTCCCCCGTTGATTTGTGATAGCACTTCTATTATATGCTATTTATGATGTATGTATAAGTTTGTTTCTGAGTTCTCTGTTCTATTCATCTGTTTATTTTTTGTACCGGCTTCACACACTTTTAATTACTATAGCATTACAGCAAGTCTTAGTATCTGGTAGAGAAAAGTCCTTCCTGTTATTCTTTAACGAAACTGTTTTAGCTGATTATTATTCTATTCATATGAAGTTCAGAATATGCCTGTCATATTTTGTATTGCACTGAATTCAAAGATTAACTAGGAGTTAAAGAACACATTAAGTCTTCACCTTAAGTAACAAAATGTGACTCCTACTTTATTCAAATTTATTCAACTTCAATAAAGTTTAATAAGTTTCTCTATAAAGTTTCTAATTTGTTGTTAGATTTACTCCTAGTAACCTTATAATTTTAAATGGTATCTTTTCTTCCATCAAATGTTATGGAATTTAGTTGATCCTAGTATAATGAAATGTTGATAATTTCAGTTAATTCATTGTTTTGAATATTAAAATACACTGTATTCTGTCAAATTATAATAATTTAGATAACAACTCTCTAATTTATCTTTTTGAGGATATTGGGTTTTCCATATTAGGCTCATATTTATTTTGATAAGTATACTTGGCACACAAATCAGCTATGGCCGAGAGGAACTAGATATTCACTAATATTTCCTCCTCCTGCCCACATATCTCAGCATATCATTCAGTTTGGTTGAGGCTATGTTATTCGTTATGGCTAATATAATGTGAGCAGATATAATTGAAGTAGGTCATTTTCGGACCTGGCTGTAAAACAATTTGCAAGGTCCTTCTCACTCTCTTCTTCTTCTTCTTCTTTTTTTTTTTTAAAAAAAAACTTTCTGTGTAAATACAAATAAACATCCAACCAAGGACTTTGAGGAAGTCTAAGAGGATGGGAGAGCCATAAGAGGGTAGGAACTTGGTTTTCTATTTATTTTTTGGAATAGAACCAGCAAGGAAAGTTACGTGATCTGTGTGGAATTATGATAATTTTCCTTTGGTTAGCTACTGAGATTTTTATTTTTCCGTAAGTTATTGGGGGTACAGGTCATATTTGGTTACATGAGTAAGTTCTTCCTTGGAGATTTGTAAGAACCTGGTGCACCCATCACCCAAGCAGTATACACTGCACCATATTTGTTGTCTTTTATGCCTCACCCCCCTCCCACTCTTCCTCCCAAGTCTCCAAAGTCCATTGTATCATTCTTATGCCTTTGCATACCGGGAGGAAAAGAAGTTATTATTCAAAAAAAGACACTTGCACATACATGTTTATAGCAGCACAATTCACAATAGAAAAATTGTAGAACCAACCCAAATGCCCATCAATGAGTGGATAAACTCTGGTGTGTATATACATAGATATGTTTGTGTGTTATATATACATATGTGTATATATACACATATATACAGATATACATACATACACACATACATACATATATATATGATGTAATACTACTCAGCCATAAAAATGAATGAATTAACAGCATTTTCAATGACCTGGATGAGATTAGAGACTATTATTCTAAGTGAAGTAACTCGGGAATGGAAAACCAAGCCACTGAGATTTTGAAGTTGTTTCAGCAGCTGGTTATGATAAGTGTCCTAACTAATAGACTAACTTTTGACAAACACTTTATCAACAACTACTTAATAGGATTCAGATTCAAGCTCTGTCCATGATTAGTTATCCAAGCCTGAGGAGGAGACATTAAAGTGAATACTGGGCTTGAGTCCAGACTCTTGGATGAGAACTGGACATGAAGCCATGTTAAGAACAGGAGGGCACTCTAAGCTGTCTGATCTGGTGGATCATCATAGCAGTGAGAGAAGGAGAGTGATCTTTGCTGTAGTAGCTCTATCTCCCAAGAACCCTGGAATTTTGAGTGAGATGGCGTCATCTCGAAACCATCATACCCCTCTATGCCAAGCAGGAAAAAAAATCCTTTGTCTACATATTATTTTCATTCCATTCAGCAAACTCGTGCTGAACACCTATTCCATATTATGCTCCCTGTGCACGTGCACACAAACAAACACACACACACACACACACACACACACACTCACGCCAGAATCACGTTCTGTCTCAGAGCCCCAGTTAAATTTTTCTAAAACCCCAGGGAAGATTTTCCCAGCATAGAGTTACCCTGAAATTGATTTTCTACACTCGAGTTGTATAATAAAGGATACAGCAGACCCTGGAGACATTCTTGTCTATACCAGCGAATACCAAATCTAATTAATACACAGGAGGGCCTTTTTTTTTTCTTTAGGAAAGTATCAGCCTATTAGTGTGGTTAAGAGTAGTGATCTTGATCTATTGTGTGTGTAAATTCTAGTCATATAAGTTCAAGTTGCCCATGGAGGTACTTAACCTTTCATGGTCAAAATTGTTGTCAGAAGCATTAGGAGGATTATGTTTTTCTCTATCTAAATTCCATAAGTGCAGTTTGGGTAAGGGAAAAATTGAGAATAGGACACAGCCTTAGCTAGGCAATGAAGTCATGTCCCATGAGGGAAAAAATATACTTTCTTCATACTAATTAACCTGCCTTTGAAATTCTTGCATCACAAAGTAGGGCCAAATAATTGTTTTGTATCCTGTAATATTCAAGATTGGCAGCAAAGCAAACTCTTTGGCCTGCAGAGCATTCTGTTCAGCGCTTTAGAGGTCATTAGCAAGCACACATTACATCCACAAAGACAAGTGATGATGTGTATGTTTCTCAGAGATGAAAGGAAACAAATTATTAGCCATTTGGTAAAAATTTAAAGCACACCTAACATAAGTACTAACCTAGTAACCTACTATGTGTATTTGCATCTTTTTTGGAAAGTAATATAGGAGTGTATAGTAAGATATTTTCCACACCTCGAACCCAATAATCTAAATTGTTAGAATTTATCCTGAAGAAATGATTCAGAATCAATAAGTTATGCACATAATATCAAATATTTTAATTAATTCCTTTATTCTATAAATTTTCATATAATGTCTGCTTAATGTCAGGCACTACATTAGGTACTAGGATTCAATGGTGTATAAGAAAGTCAATGTTCATGGCTTCCATTCTGGAAATATGACAGTTACAGAGAGCCAGCAACTCTCCTCTTACAAAGCAACTAAAAATGCCATATAATATGAAATTTTAAAAAGACAATTTAAATAAATGTGTGAGTTTGGCAGAAAGGTCAGGGAAAGAATGGGACCATAACTCAATGGAGGTGAGCAACACAGTGAAGCTTTGGGCTGTCCGGGAGTGTGTGATAACCCAAGTAATTGATTTATAGTTTTGGTTTAACAATCTTATCAGTAGGACGAGTGACAAAGAATGAATAGAGTGAAAGGCATCGAGTCAACCTACCCTCCTCCATGGATAAAGCATAAAACCACAAAGGATGCATGGAAATTCTGGTTTGCAGATTATACTCCGCAGAGGCATAAAGGGGAGATACTTGTTGGTTTCAGAACTGGCTTTAATTGAAGGTGGAGAAAAAGCTTCCTTTGAGAATCTATGGCATCAGTCAGCCCCCATGAGGGACTGGGGACTGAATTCACACATTTGGGAACTGAAAAGCCGTAACTGAGACTTTTACTTTAAAATGGACAAAGGTACTGTTCCTAGGTATTGGGTAGAAATAAATGCAGATATTCTCAGAGGAACTTAGAAGCCATGAAATTCCTACAGGATTCCTGTAAGCAGAGTTCCAAATATGAGCTCATAATTATGACAATAATAATAATAATAAATCCTACACAAAAGGAAACAGGATACTATGAATGTAAGACAACTAAGAAGGAAGATAAAAGACAAAAAACAGAACCAGATCCATAAAAATTTAGTGACCTAAAACAGAACACAAAATAAGTGTGTTAAATGTATATATTTTTAAAATGACACACAAAATATCATAATTGGGAACTAGAAATTATTTGAGGATAACCAGAAAGATTGGTTAAAAAAAGAACTAATAAAAGCTTCTAGATTAAATATACAACTAAAATGGAATGGTTAAACATCAGAATATACAAAGCAGAAAAGAAAATTAATCAACTTCAAAGAGATGCAAAAAGTTACATGGACTAGAACAGAAAGAGAAAAGGGGACATAACCCAAGAAAAATAGATTAAGAGATAAGGAGTTTAGAGGGAATAGGTTCAACACATATTCACTAACACTTCTAGGTAAAGATTATAGAGAGAATGAAAAGGCAATATTTGAAAATACAATTGGCAAGAGTTTTCCAGAATCACTTAAAGACATAAATCTTCAGATTTAGGAAGTCCAGTGGATCCAAAGCAAAATAATTAAAAACAAGACCAGTTGTAAGCACCTTGCCCTTGAGGTTTTTGCAATTTCATTATTTAGAAAACAATATAAAAGTAGCAAGAAAAAAAGAAATATTAAAGAAATGGCTACTGGACAATTGGCCTCAAAGCCCTGAGAAAAAAACTGAGGAACCATCTATAATTCTATACTTTCAAAAACAAGAAGAAAAGCAAGACGTTTTTAGAAGTAACTGAAGCAGTGTTTGCTAGCAACTTAACTTTGCCACAAGGAACTTTAATACATGTACTTCAGAAAGAAGCAAATGATCCAAGAAGGAAGGTCTAAGATTTAAAGTATGTTGATTAGAGAGTAAAAATTTGGATAAATGAAAAATGATTAATGATTAAATTCAATAATGCTAATGTCAAATATTGAGAGTTAAGTAAAGCAGGGTATACTTTCTATTGTGAACAGAATGAACATGATAGTGGAGTTTTTGTGACAGATGATTAGAATGGTCTTCTAAGATACCTTTATTATTCAGCAATAATGTCAACATAACTTTAAACTTTTAAAAGTTTATAAGACAAAAATAAAACTTCTCAAAGGAAAAAAAAAACAAATCAATAAACACAGCAAAAGAAAGCAAGAGAAGAAAAAATAAAGCTGCGTAAAACCAAGGCAAATAACACCAAAAAAGATAGAAAAAAAAATAAAAATATAAGACTAATTATCATTGAGATGACAGGGATTGTAAAAAATGACCATGTCCAAAAAATATGGAAGTCAATTTCATGATTTTTTACAAGGAACACACATCAAACTTAAGAACAGAGGACAGTTGAAAGGCAGAGAATGCAAAGATAGATAGCAGGGAAATACTATTAAATGTTCCTGGTGTCTGTTACTAATAGACAAAATAGACTTCAAAACAAAAAGCATTACTACAGACAGTAACTATATAATAAGAAAAAAGATGATTTTCCAGGAGATAATGCTAGCTAATAACATAGGTTTAAAATATTTGAAGCAAAAATTGCCAGAACTCCAAAGAGAAGTAAGGGATTTTTATTCTCTCTCTTCTCTCTTAGTAATTGATATAGCAAATAGACAAAAATTAGAAAGGATAGGGAGAATTTGAACTATACACTTAATAAGCTTGATCTGATGGACACAGGAAATACATCCCAAGAGCCAGAGAATAAAATGCTGTTTTGAGCATGCAGGAAAGATTTGTAAAAATTGACAACAGGCCGGGCGCGGTGGCTCAAGCCTGTAATCCCAGCACTTTGGGAGGCCGAGACGGGCGGATCGCGAGGTCAGGAGATCGAGACCATCCTGGCGAACACGGTGAAACCCCGTCTCTACTAAAAAATACAAAAAATAAAAACTAGCCGGGCGAGGTGGCGGGCGCCTGTAGTCCCAGCTACTCGGGAGGCTGAGGCAGGAGAATGGCGTAAACCCGGGAGGCGGAGCTTGCAGTGAGCTGAGATCCGGCCACTGCACTCCAGCCTGGGCGACAGAGCCAGACTCCATCTCAAAAAAAAAAAAAAAAAAAAATTGACAACAAATTCCAGAAATTGGATCTCATGGAGACTTTGTATGAATACAATAAAATTCATTCATAAATTAACAACACCACTAAGAAACAGAAAGCAACATACACTTGAATATTTATTTTTAAAAAACTGTTAGAAGAGCTATAAGTTAAGGCATCAATCTTTATGGAAACAGAAACAATAATATAAAACTCAATTTGTTGGTTATAGGAAGACTTCCTAGGAAGTACTTATATTAGAGAATAAAATAATGTGAGAACCATCCAATTTAAGAAATTAGAAGGACAACAAAATAAACACATAAAAGTAAAAATAAGAAATGACACATTTATAAAATAGAAAACAAATATAATTAATAAAACTGCCAGTCATTTTTAAAGACTACCAAAATCAATGCATGTCCAATAAAACCCACCAAAATTTAAAGAAAAGAGACATAGACATTAGGAATGAAAAGGAAAGCATAACTATACATAAAGCAATGATTAAAAGAGATGATGTGGCCGAGCACAGTAGCTCACGCCTGTAATTCCAGCACGTTGGGAAGCCGAGGCGGGTGGATCACCTGAGGTCAGGAGTTCGAGACCAGTCTGGCCAACATGGTGAAACCCCGTCTCTACTAAAAATACAAAAATTAGCTGGGCATGGTGGCAGCCGCCTGTAATCCCAGCTACTCAGGAGGCTGAGGCAGGAGAATTGCTTGAACCTGGGTCAGAGAGGTTGCAGTGAGCCGAGATCATGCCACTGCACTCCAGCCTGGGCAACAAAGCGAGACTCCATCTCAGAAAAAAAAAAAAAAAAAAGATGATGTAAGTACTGGGAAGAATTTTATGCTGAGAAAATATTAGGCCCAAATGGTTTTGTATATGAATTCTATAAAACACTTGAAAGACAGATAATATCTTAGATTTTTTTTTCAAAGAATAGACTTAGTTACAGAGGGTTTATTGTTTTCCTGTGAGGTTAATATAACCTTGATACTAAAACCAAGCAAGGATAGTATAAGGAATATTAGAAGTTCATTTCGCTCATGAACATACATGAAGTATTCAAAACAAAATATGAGCATCCTCAGTTCAGCAATGTGTTAAAAATATAATACCCATTAATCATATTGGTTAAACTCTAAAATGCAAGGTTATTTTAACGTTAGAACACCTATTAAAATGTAAATCACCAGATTAGCAGATAAAAGGAAAAAATCATATACCCGTCTGAGTAGGTGTAGCAAAAACGTTTGATAAATTCAATATCTACTCATGATAAAAAAAAAAATTCTTCGGGAAAACTAAGGTTAGAAGGTGAATTCCTTAACCCAATAAATGTCTGCCAAAAACCTACTACAAGTATCACATTTAATGGTAAAGCTTTACAAGCATTCCCTTGAAAACTTAGGAAAAGAAAAGGATACTTGATTTCACTAGTTTTATTCAAAACATTGTTATAGATTCTAATCAGCGCAAAAGGACAACATTGTACTAGGTGGTAGATACATGGGTCTCATTTTATTATTATACCTTATTTATATTTATGTTGCATATACTATTTTGAATTTATAGCATATTTAATAATACAAAATAATGTGAGGTCTTACAAAGAAATGAGAAAGCATAAAGGAAGGAAAAGTGAATGGAAAAAAAAAAGATATGTCCCTCGCAGAACTTACATTCTAGCAGTAGATATAGGTGAGTCATTTAGGGACTTGGAGTATTAAATACCAAGCGCCATGATTGCTGAGTTGGTGAGTGGATAACAGCACAACAGTCCTGTTGTGCGAACTTCCAGTTTAACAGGTCCAGGGCCGGGCGCAATGGCCCACACCTGTAATCCCAGCACTTTGGGAGGCTGAGGCAGGTGGATCACGAGGTCAGGAGTTCGAGACCAGCTTGACCAACATGGTGAAAGCCCGTCACTACTAAAAATACAAAAATTAGCTGGGTGCCGTGGCACGTGCCTATAATCCCAGCTACTCGGGAGGCTGAGGCAGGAGAATCGCTTGAACCCGGGAGGCGGAGGTTGTAGTGAGCCGAGATCGCACCATTGCACTCCAGCCTTGGTGACAGAGCTAGACACTGTCTCCAAAAAAAAGAAAAAAAAAAAGTTCCCAAATAGTTGTCTTAGTCTGTTTGTGCTGCTATAATCAAGTACCAGAGACTGGGTAATTTAAAGACGAGAACTTTATTTTCTCACGGTTCTGGAGGCTGGGGGTCCAAGATCAAGGATCCTATATTCAGCGTGTGGGAAAGGCTTCCTCTCTGCTTCCTAGACGCTGCCTCCTCAATGCACCTTTGTCATTGCATCCTCACATGGCAGAAGGCAGAAGGGCAAAAGGACAAAAAGGAATGAACAGTATCCTCACATGGCAGAAAGGACAGAGGGGAAAAAGGGCCCAGCAATTTTCCTCTGGCTTTTTTATAATGAGCTAATCTCATTCATGAGGGCAGATGCCTCAAGGCCTCATCACCTCCTAAATGCTCCACCTCATAATCCTGTTGCATTGAGGATTGAGTTTCAACATGAATTTTGAAGGGGTCACAAATATTCACACCATACCAGATGAGGAAGGGTTTTCTAGGCAAAGAAGATGGGAGAATTAGGAATCAGTTTTGGGGAAAAGTGCTCATTGGCAAGGGTAAGAGCGTCTGCGAAGGCATAGAGACTGAACAACATACGGGGCTTTCGGATCCTCCAGATATTACCATGAACTGAGCATGGAATTGGAGGTAAGGAGAGATAAGAGAAGAAGCTAGAGAGAGAAGTAAAGACCAGGTTGTACTGAGTCAGAATCATTCTTTTGTTGTTCCTGTTTTCTTTTTTGTATTATCAATATTATAGAGTAAACAGAAAATAAAATCTGAAAGTAATCTAAATACTCAGAAATTGGAAAAGGACAAAGAATAGGATATATGGTTGAATACAGAAAACTATAAAAAATGATCATTATTAAAACTGTAAAAAAACTAGAAAACTCTTTATGATCCTGGTGAAAAGTTCTGAACCCAGTATTATACTTTGCCTCTTATACTGTAATTATAAGATTATAAAATATGTATGCATGAAGACAAAGACAGGAGGGCAATATACCGAAAAGAACATTGTGTTAGGATGGTGGAATATGGTTGAGTTTTATCTCTTTTTCAAAAACGTTGTTAAATATATCCTCATTTAAAAATAAAAATTTAAACAGAGCGGGTCAATATTAGTAACTTCAGTGAGCCCAGGGAATGAGTTTTTGCTCATTATTGAATGTCCAGTGCTTAGCACGAAGTAGACTGCATGTGTGTGTGAATGCATTAAATGCATCAAGGATGGTTCTGAGGTGATTTGGAAGAATTACTGGTGGTATCCTAACAGCAGCAACCGAGTGTCATGTGGGTCAGAATCGCGCCACAGTGCCAAATTAGAGACAGGAATTGCAAGCTGATTGAACTTTCTTGGAGAGTCCTTCACTGAGCATTTTCAGAACTAACTGAGCTGTTTGACTTCTTATACTCAAGGCAGATCTACCAGAAAGAGAAGTCAACACTTTGCCAAAATAGGGGTTAGAAATAAAGGAAGAGTTGGAGGGAGATTTATTGCTTTTTCTTTTTCTTTCTTTCTTTTTTTTTTTTTTTGATGGAGAGTGTGAAAGGAGTGTTGTTTTAGTTGCTAATGTTTTTTAAACATTAGAATATTCTTAAATAAATATAAAACATTTTTAAGAAAATATGTTCAAACGAACGATGGGGGAAAATCCCCCAAACTATGCTGAATTTCATTTCTTAAGAGCTTTTTTTCCCAATTATTTTCACACAAATAGTCATAATCATTGTGTATATATTTCCTTCTAGTCTACATTTCCCACTTAATACTATTTCATTATATTCCTTAAATATTTTAAAATCTAATTCTTCATTTAATAAATTGCATAGTATTTCATCATATTGGCACCCTATAATTTACTTAACTCTCAGCCTTTTGCTATGCATGGAAGTTTTTGTTGTTTTGATATTATTCTTTCTTTCTTTTTTTTTTTTAAAAAAAAACAAAAACGAAAAAGAAACCTGTGTGTGTGTGTGTGTGTGTGTGTGTGTGTATGTATATATATGTATATTTCTCCTTAGAAATGTTTAGGAAAGAAAGAATATTCTGGGTTAAAGATTAGAAATGTTGTAATTTGGATTCCCCTGCAAGAAGAATAATATAAAAACTGTTTTCTTGTGCATCCAGCTAGAATGAAATGGGTTCATTCAGTCAGTCAGGAGTCTGGGATGAAATGGTCGTTCTCAGTATTTTAAGCTCTATGTTTTATAGATAGAATCTAGTAAAACTTTTTTAGGGATGGGTGAAGATGGGCACAATAATAGCAGTTAATAAATCTTCATATTGTTATCTCATTAGTTTCCATAAAATATGGTCTGAACTGAGATTGACTGAGATTAAGACTGTTCCAAAGTCCCCTAGAGAGTTAATGTCAAGCCTCAGGTAAAATTTGTCTCTTAATTTCTAGATCACAGTGCCAGGATAGCCATATGTAGAAATTTCAATCATTATGTATTTTTGTCAGTACAGAGTTTGGATTTGAGAAAGGAGGTATTGACTGCCTGGGATCAAATACAGCTTGACTAATCTCTAGCTGTATGAATTTGATCAAGTCTCACAAGCAATCTGATCTTCTATTTCTTGAACTAGAAAATAGGAGTGATAATAGTAATTACTTTGTAAGGTGGTTGTGAACAGTAAATGAAATGGTACATATAAAAGATTTATACAGTGCCTGCACACACCAACATTTAGCAAATATTAGCAAAATGCCTAAGGTCCAGATTCTTTGAAGTTGGCAAGGAAGTTAACCTGAATAACCCTCATTTATCCCTTTCTTCAAGGCAACTTTCAGACCCAGAATATACCTTGAAGATGTTTGCAGTTATAGTTTCTCTATCTATAGCTTGTACATTTTGCATCCCTAACACTTGTCTTCTTTTGGCAGTAGTAGTGCTCTAATTTATTAGCAAAGTATCTCTCCAAGGGGAGCTGCAGCTTTTATGCTATTGGTGCGTGTTGTTCTGGTCCTGACCATTGTTTTAGCTCTTCATTTTAGATCCCAACAAGATTTCATTACTCCTTGTGTATGCCTTCCAGACCATTTGAAGTGTTACATCATTCTGTGACTGTGAACTAGACATGAGTCATAAAAGCAAAATTGAATTAGAGCCTTCTTGAGCATTTTAGGCTTATTGCCATGTTTTGGACAATGATATACTTTATTTTACAGAGTTACAATGAATGATTGTCTAAACAGATAATGTTGGCGAAGTACATTAATAATAACAATTAATTATAGCTACATTGTGTGGGGAGACTAGTGATTTTAACATGAAAGAAAATAGACGATTTCTGTTACGATCTATGTTTATGTGGCTTTGTACCCATGATTCAGAAAAATGTCCCAGATGAAAAAGCAATGATTCTTTATTTATTAAGCTAACTGCAGTCTTGTTAACCTTTAATATATTCAGGAACAAAGTGAACTGGATACTTGAAAACTTTCTCTTTGAATTGAGTGGTTTCTTTATCATCCGCATTTTCATCTGTAAATGCGTTAACTGGATACTTTCAAATAAGTCATGTTAAATCTGAAATTTGAAGAAAATGAATAACTATTAATTCTTTCAGCCATTTGTTCCTCTCTTCCCATTTTCTTCTTACCCATACCAAATGCTATTTATTCCTGTCACTCTGCTTAAATGTATCAACATCAAGGTCAGCCACTTTCTACATATTGAGAAAACCAATAGTCAAGTCTCTGACCTCCCTCATCCTCCTTGACCTTTCAGCAGCATTTCGCGTGGCTGAACCCTCCCACCTTCTTGAAAAATGTTATTTTCCAGGTTTCAGGATATCATTTTTACTTGTTGGGTTTTGTTCTCTTGTTTTTCACTGCCACTCCACAGTCTACTTTGCTCACTACACAAAATCAGCCAATGCCAGAGCTCTATACATGTCAGACTATTCTCATTGCTGCTTTGCCTCTGCTGTCCATTACCATAACTATGCCTATCTTGCCTGTGACAGTTGAGTGCCGTCACATGGCCCCCACTACCTCGGGATCCAATTATTCTCATTGCTTTTAAATTTTGTAATTGAGTTACTGTGGTCCCTACTGTAAGAACTGGCATACAGAGAAGAGCAATCACAGAGCTCTCCAAGGATGCAGGTGCTGCCCTCACAAATCTATCTCGCAAAATATTGGTGAAGGCTATTTCTTCTGGACCCTTCCAGCTGGAATGAGTAGTTCTAAAGTGACTAATCCACTCTAGCATCCCAGTCTCCCTAAGTCTTTGGATCCCTTCCTCTACATTAAACCAAGGGAGATCAGGCATTTCCACCTCACTCACAGTGGTCTGTCTTTTGATCCATATTTCAGCTAATCAAGCAAATAGACTATTAGAACCATTTTTAACTCCCTGAGCTGCAACATTAAATTCAGAATCCCTCCTTAGTGGGCCCAAATCAGTAAAATCAGCCTGATCCAACTCTATGTTCCTTCCACCATTATCCTACGTCCTTAATATCATTCCCATACCTGTTGTCCAGGTTTCTGCCCATATAAATTAGAAAACTCAAACAGTTCTTTCAGGTGTAGCACACCTCATCGTGGGTCACACTCTGAACCTCACCTCTAGGGGTCTGCCAGGACTTTAGTTATAGGACTAGAAGCAAACAGGGGTGTCAGGGGTGGGTTCTAAGGAATCAGCATTGTCTTGCCTGGCAACCACTTCAGGGGAGGCCATCACTGTTGCCTCAGGCAGTGCATAGTTAATCTCCTCAGACAAAGGTGGCAAGGCTGATGGCAGCAGGACGGGGAGGGGATGTTGCCACCACTGGGGATGAGGAAGCTGTTTTCTCGGGCAAAAAAAAGCCTCATTAGAGTTTACAAGCTCAGTGTCCCCAGCTCCATCAGGGTCCTCCCACACATCCCCATTCCAAGTTGCAGGGTCTCATTCTTTTCCAATCAATGCCCTCACTTTAATAGACATCTGGTGAGACTGAGCATGTACCTTTCATTGCAGGTCAGCCACTCACATGATAAGAGCTTGTGCCTGATTTTCTGCAATTTCAACCCTTTGTCTACAGGAGGTATGACTCTCAGGGCAATCTTAGAAGACTTGAGGCTCAGTATGTGCTTCTGGAGCTAGGAGTTAGAATCCCTGAGCTCATCCTTTTCTTTCATCACTTTGTCCAGTGAAGTTAGGAGCAACCAACTAACTTTATATTTTTTGGTTCCCCACACATAGTCAAAGGTATTATGTATAAAGTCACTAAACTCCTTGACTCTCACAATCAGTAAAGTAGGTGTATCAAATGCATTTATTTTATATAACTCTCTAAACAGTTCACACCAAGGACTATCAGTGTTCTCCATACTATTAGAAGTAGAGTCCTTAGCATTTTGGGGTCTACTCAGATTAAGCAGCCAACTCCAGAAACTCCAAAACCAACTAGAGACATCCATCCTTAAAATTCTCTTCCTCTAGAACCATGCCTGGTACTAAAATCTGTATTAGTCCAGGTTCTCTAGGGGGACAGAACTAATAGGATATATGAATATATGACAGGGAGTTTATTAATGAGAATTGACTCACACAATCACAATGTAAAGTCCCATAATAGGCAATCTGCAAGTTGAGGAGCAAGGAAGCCAGTGGTGGATCAGTCGGAGTTCTAAAACCTCGAAAGTGGGGAAGCCAACAGTGCATCCTTCAGTTTGTGGCCAAAGGCTTGAGAGCCCCTGGCAACTCACTGGTGTAAATCCAAGAGTCCAAAAGCTGAAGAACTTAGAGTCTGATGTTCAAGGGCAGCATAGGAGAAAGATGAAGCCTGGAAGACTCAGCAAGTCTGCTCTTCCATTTTCCCCTGCTTTATTCAAGCCATACTGGCAGCTGATTAGATGGTGCCTACCCAGATGGCGAGTGGGTCTGCTTCTCCCAGTCCACTGACTCAAATGTTAATCTTCTTTGGCAACACCCTCACAGACACAGCCAGGAACAATACTTTGCATCCTTCAGTGCAAGCAAATTGACACTCAATATTAACCATCACAGGTATCCTTCACAATTCCAGTGATTCCCTTTTTTTCTTTTTTCTTGAATTGAAACTCACAGAGTTTATCTTTATGCACTATCCTGCTATTTCCACATAGCTGAGGCATGCTAAAAGCCTCTACTCTGACATCTTGGAAAAAAAAATCTATAGTCAGATTTGAACTTGTGTAGTCTTAGTCCTCAAACGTTGTTCTTTCCCTTCAATAGTATATTGGCTATTCTGAGTGTTTTCCTTCTTAGTATAAATGTTACAATCAGTTTTTCAATATCTGCAAAATAACTTGCTGGGATTTTGATTTGGACTGCAATAGATTCCATAGGCCAATTTGGGAAGAACTGACATCTTCACAGTATTGAGCCTTTGTAGCAATTGAAATGGTATATCTCTTCATTTATTTAGTTATTCTTTAATTTCTTTGATCAGAGTTTTGCAGTTTTCCTCATAGATCTTGTACATATTTTATTAGATTTATACTAAGTATTTAAATTTGTAGGATACTAATGTAAAAGATATTGTGTTTTAATTCCAAATTCCACTTGTTCATTGTTGATATATAAGAAAGCAATTGATTTTTGTATTGTACCTTGCAACCTTGCTGATGAGATATTAGTTCTAGGACTTTTTTGATTAATTCTTTGATATTTTCAAAAGAGACAATCATGTCATCAACAAAAAAGACAGCTCTGTTTCTTCCTTTACAATCAATATACCTTTCCTTTTCTTATTGCATTAGCTAAGACTTTCCATATAATGGTGAAAAAGGAGTAGTGAGAGGGGACATTCTTTCTTCGTTTCTGATCTTAGTGGGCAAGCTTCTAATTTCTCACCACTAAGTGTGATACTAACTATACATTTTTGTAGATATGCATTATCAAGTTGAGAAAGTTTTCCTCTATTCCTAGTTTGCTGTGTATTTTTATCCCAAATAGGTGTTAAATTTTCTCAGATGCTTTATCTGTATCTCTTGATAAGATCATGTGATTTTTATTCTTTCACATTCATGTGATAGTTTACATTAATTGATTATTAAAAGTGCAATAAGCTTTGCATAGCTGTGATGAATTCTACGGGTACATACTATATAATTTTTTATACACTGTTGGACTGAATTTGCTAATTTTTATTATTGATTTTTGCGTCTCTGTTTGTGAGTGATATTGGTCTGTAGTTTTCTTTTGTTACTGTTGTTATTTTTTTTTTGAGACGAGTCTTGCTCTGTTTCCCAGGCTGGAGTGCAGTGGCGCAATCTCGGCTCACTGCAGCTCTGCCTTCCGGGTTCACGCCATTCTCCTGCCTCAGCCTCCTGAGTAGCTGGGACTACAGGCACCCGCCACCACGCCCGGCTAATTTTTTGTATTTTTAGTAGAGGCGGGGTTTCACCGTGGTCTCGATCTCCTGACCTCGTGATCCGCCCTCCTCGGCCTCCCGAAGTGCTGGGATTACAGGTGTGATGTAGTTTTCTTTTAAAATCTTTGTATGGTTTCAGTATTAGGGTAATGCTGATGATGAGAATGAATTAAGAAATATTCCCTCTCTTTCTATTTTCTGAAAAAGATTATAGAAAATTGGTATAATTTCTTCCCTAAGGGTTTGGTAGAATACTACCCAGTAAAACTATCTCAGTCTGATTCCTTCTGTTTTAGAAGGGTCTTAATAATTGAATAATAATTGAATATGTTTTTAAAATGTGTATGTTTTCAAATTATTTCTTCTTGTGTGAGTTTTGGAAGATTATGTCTTTCAAGGAATTGGTATATTTCATCTAGGTTATCAAATCTGTAAGCTTAGAGTTGTTCATAGCATTCCTTTTTAAAAATATTCCTATGTTATAGTGATATCCCTCTTTCATTTATGATATTATTAATTGGTGTTCTCTTCCTTTTTTCTCTTAGTTAACCACCTATCTAGAGGCTTATTGCTTGTATTGATCTTTCCAAAGAATCAGTTTTGGGTTTGGTTGATTTTTCTCTATGAATTTCCTTTTTTCTGTTTTATTATTTTCTGTTCTTAATTTTTTTTTCTGCTTACTTTGGATTTAATCTGATCTTCTTTTCCTAGTTTCCTAAAATGGAAACAGATTATTAATTTTAGATATTTCTTCATTTTTAATATATGCATTGAATGCTGTACATTTCCCTCTAAGCACTATTTTCATTGCATCCCACAAATTTTGATGTTGTGTTTTTATTTTTATTTAGTCCAAAATATTTTAAAATTTCTATTGAGATTTCTTCATTCACTCATGTGTCATTCAGAAGAGTATTTTTAAATCTTCATGTATTTTATAATTTTCCAGTTATCTGATTTCTAGTTTAATTCTATTGTGGTCTGAAAGCAAACATTTTATGATTTTTGTTCTTTTAAATTAGTCAAGGTTACTGGATGACCTAAAATGTGGTTTATTTTGGTGATTGTTCCATGTGAGTTTGAGAAGAATGTATATTCTGCTGTCGTTGGGCGAAGTAGTCTGTAGATATTAATTATATACAGTTGATTGATAGTGTTATTTCATTCAACTATGGCTTTACTGATTTTCTGCCTGCTGGCTTTGTTCATTTCTAATAAAGTAGTATCGAAGTCTTCAACTGTAATAATGGATTCATTTATTTCTTCTTGCATCAATTTTTGCATCACATAGTTTGATATTTTGTTGTTAGGATCATACACATTATGAATTCATGTGTATTCATTACGGGTGAATGTGTATCCTCCTTTATGAGGATCCAGGTTTCTGACCTATATTATTGTCCTTCTTTCCAAAGGACTTCTTTGAACATTTTTTACAATGCAGGTCTATTGGTAAGAAATTTTCTCAATTTTTGCTTGTCTGAGGAAGTCTTTATTTCTCCTTGACTTTTGAAGTAAATGTCACAGGGTATAGAATTCAGTGCTGCTGAGTTTTTTCCCCAACACTTTTAATATTGTATTCCATTCTTTTTTTATTTGCATGAGTTCTGAGAAGTTAGATGTAATTCTTATCTTTGTTCCTCTATAGATGTTTTTTTTCCTTTGGCTTCATTTTGGAATTTTTTTTTATCTTTGATTTTTAGTAGTTTAAAAATAATGTGCCTAGGTGTTGTTTTTTGTTTATTTGTTTTTTGGCATTTATCCTGTTTAATGTTCTCTGAGCTTCTTCCTAGTTCTGAGGTTTAGTGTATGACGTTAATTTGGAAAAATTCTTAGACATTATTGTTTCAATTGTTTTTTTGTTGTTGTTCCTTTCTCTCTTCTTCTGGCATCTGTATTATGTATTTACTTCACTTTTTGTAATTGTGTCTCAGTCCTTTGATATTCTGGGTTTGTCGTTTTTTTGTTTTTGTCTTTGTTCTCTTTGCTTTCCAGTTTTGAAGGTTTCTATTGAGATACCTTCGAGCTCAGAGATTATTTTCTCAGCCATGCCTGGTATGCTAATAAGCCCTTCAAAGGTGTTCTTCATTTCTGTTACATTGATTTATATCTCTATCATTTAATTTTGGTTCTTTCTTCGAATTCCTATCTCTTTGCTTATATTGTTCGTCTGTTCCTGCATGCTATTTTACCCATTAGACCACTTAGCATATTACCATTGTTGTTTTAAATTCCTAGTCTGACTATTCCAACATCCCTGCCATTTCTGATTCTGATGTTTAACCTTTCACTTAAAATTGTGATTTGGCTTTTTTTTCTTGATAGCCAGATATAATGGATCACATAAAAGAAATTGCTGTAAATAGGCCTTTATTAATGTGGTGGTAAAATGTGGGGAGGGAGAAGAAGCATTCTCTAGTCCTGTAATTGGGTCTTGGTTTTTGTTTTGTTTTGCTTTGTTTTGTTTGTTTGTTTAGGTTTGGTTTTTTAAAAGGGATGCTTCTGGACTATGAACTTTAACATTGATTTTCAGTTTGCACCCTACCTGGTTAGGTGGGAGAGAATGGCTAGAGTAAGCCAGAGTTGAGTATTTCCCTTCTTTCATGTGAAGGGCTAAAGTGGACTGAAGGTGAATATTTACTTCGTTGATGTGGAAGGCTAGAGCTGACTGGAGATGGTTATTCTCCTTGGGTGAGGGCTATTATGGTGGAAAAGGCCAAATGGAAACCATTAGAGCTGACTCTACCTAGAAAAATAGTAAATAAAAAACAATATTACATCCTTGGAGGGATTGCAGAGATTAGCACCACCATCAAGGACTTGAAAGACTCACGGGTGGTGATTCCCACCACATCCCCATTCAACTCTTTAATTTGGCCTGTGCCGAAGACAGATAGATCTTGGAGAAAGACAGTGGATTATTGTAAGCTTAACCAAGTGGTGACTCCAATTGCAGCTGCTGTGCCAGATGTGGTTTCATTGCTTGAGCGAATTAACACATCTCCTGGTACCTGGTATGCAGCCATTGACTTGGCAAATGCCTTTTTTTCCATTCTTGTCCATAAGGCCCACCAGAAGCAATTTGTCTTCAGCTGGCAAGGCCAGCAGTATACCTTTACTGTCCTACCTCAGGGGTATATCAGCTCTCCAGTTTTGTGTCATAATCTTATTTGGATAGACCTTGATCACTTTTCACTTCCTCAAGATATCACACTGTTCCATTACATTGGTGACATTATGCCAATTGGATCCAGTAAGCAAGAAGTAGCAAACACACTGGACTTATTGGTGAGACATTTGCATGCCAGAGGATGGGAAATAAATCTAAAATTCAGGGAACTGCTACCTCAGTAAAATTTCTAGGGGTCTAGTGGTATGGGGCCTGTTGAAATATTCCTTGTAAGGTGAAAGATAATTTGCTGTATTGGCCTCTCCTACAACCAAGAAAGAGGCACAACACCTAGTGGGCCTATTTGGATTTTGGAGGCAACACATTCCTCATCTGGGTTTGTTACTCTGGCCCTTTTATCAAGTGACCCAAAAGGCTGCCAATTTTGAGTAGGGTCCAGAACAGGAGAAGGCTCTGCAACAAGTCCAGGCTCCTATGCAAGCTGCTCTGCCACCTGGGCCATATGACCTGGCAGATTCAATGGTGCTTGAGGTGTCAGTGGCAGATAGGGATGCTGTTTGTAGCTTTTGGCAGACCCCCATAGGTGAATCACAGTGGAGGCCTCTCGGATTTTGGAGCAAGGCCCTGCCATCTTTTGCAGATAACTACTCTCCCTTTGAGAGACACCTCCTAGACTGTTACTGGGCTTTGGTGGAATCTGAATATTTGACTATGGGTCATCAAGTCACCATGTGACCTGAACTGCTTATTATGAACTGGGTGCTTTCTGACCTATCTAGCCATAAAGTGGGTCATGCACAGCAGCATTCCATCATCAAGTGGAAGTGATATATATGTGATCAGACTTGAGCGGGTCCTGAAGGCACAAGTAAGTTACACAAGGAAGTGGCTCAAATGCCCATGGTCTCCACTCCTGCCACCCTGTCTTCTCTCCCCCAGCCTGTACCAATTGTCTCATGGGGAGTTCCCTATGATCAGTTGACAGAGGAAGAGAAGACTAGGGCCTGGTTCACAGATGGTTCTGCATGATATGCAGGTACTCTCTGAAAGTGGACAGCTGCAACACTGCAGACACTTTCTAGGACATCCCTAAAGGACAGCAGTGAAGGGAAATCTTCCCAGTGGGCAGAACTTTGGGCAGTGCACCTGGTTGTGCACTTTGCATAGAAGAAGAAATGAGCAGATGTGTAATTACATAGTGATTCATGGGCTGTAGCCAATGGTTTAGCTGGATGGTCATGGACTTGGAAGAAGCATGATTGGAAACTTGGTGACAAAGAAATTTGGGGAAGAGGTATGTGGATGGACCTCTCTGAGTGGTCAAAAACTGTTAAGATATTTGTATCCCATGTGAGTGCTCACCAATGGGTGACCTCAGCAGAGGCGGATTTTAATAATCAAATGGATAGGATGACCCCTTCTGTGGACTCAGAGACTCTTTCCCCCCAGCCACCCCTGTCACTGCCCAATGGGCCTGTGAACAAAGTGGCCATGGTGGCAGGGGTGGAGGTTATGCATGGGCTCAGCAACATGGACTTCCACTCACCAAGGCTGGACCTGGCTGCGACCACTGCTGAATGCCCAATTTCCCAGCCCCAGAGACCAACACTGAGCCCTTATCATGGCACCATTCCTTAGGGTGATCAGCCAGCTACCTGGTGGCAGGTTAATTATATTGGACTTCTTCTATCATGGAAAAGGAAAAGATTTGTCCTTGCTGGAATAGACACTTACTCCGGTTATGGGTTTTTCTATCTTGCATACAATGCTTCTACCAAGACTACCATCCATGGACTCACAGAATGCCTTATCCACCATCATAGTATTCCACACAGCATTGCCTTTGATCAAGGCACTCACTCTAGGGCTTAAGAAGTGCGGCAGTGGGCTCATGCTTATGGAATTCCCTGGTCTTACTGTGTTCCCCATCACCCAGAAACAGCTGGACTGATAGAATGGGATGGCCTTTTGAAGTCATAGTTACCATGCCAAGTAGGTGACAATACTTTGGAGGACTGGGACAAAGATCTCCAGAAGGCCATGTATGCTCTGAATCAGCATCCAGTATGTGGTACTGTTTCTCCTGGAGGCAGGATTCATGGGTCCAGGAAGCAAGGGGTGGACGTGAAAGTGGTACCACTCACCATCACCCCTAGTGTTCCACTAGCAAAATTTTTGCTTCCTGTTCCCACAACATTATGTTCTGCTGACCTAGAGGTCTTAGTTCCAGAGGGAGGAACACTGTCACCAGGACACACAACAATGATTCCATTAAACTGGAGGTTAAGATTGCCACCTGGACACTTTGGTCTCCTCCTACTTTTAAGTCAACAGGCTAAGAAGGGAGTAACAGTGTTGACTGGCGTGATTGACCCAGAATATCAAGGTGAGATAAGTCTACAATTCCACTCCACAATAGAGGTAAGGAAGAGTATGCATGGAAGACAAGAGATCCATTAGGGCACGTCTCAGTATTACCATGCCCTGTGACTAAGGTCAATGGGAAACTACAACAGCCCAATCCAGGCAGGACTACAAATGGCCCATACCCCTCAAGAATGAAGATTTGGGTCACTCCACTAGGAAAAAAATACAACCTGCCAAGGCACTTCCTGAAAGCAAAAGGAATAAAGAATGGGTAGTAGAAGAAGGCAGTCATCAATACCAGCTATGACCACGTGACCAGCTGAAGAAACAAGGACTGTAATTGTCATGAGTATTTCTTACTTCTTTTGTTAAAAACGTGTTTGTGCATGTATACACTTGTACTAAGAAAATATCTTCATTTTATTTCCTTTCTCCTTTATCATGTGACATAACATTTATTGACTTCACATTAGCATTTAAGTTATGTGATAGTATTTGAATTGGGGATTGGTGCATTTCCCATTGTATGAAGGACTGTTGTATATGTTAGGCATAATTATGTCCTTATTAATGTGTTTATTTGAAGATTATGTATGCTTTCAGGAGATGTGTATGGGTTCAAGTTGACAAGGGGTGGACTTGTGATGGTTATTACTGAATGTCAACTTGATTGGATTGAAGGATACAAAGTATTGATCCTGGGTGTGTCTATCAGTGTGTTGCCAAAGGACATTAACATTTGAGTCAGTGGAATGGGAAAGGTAGACCCATCCTTAATCTGGGTGGGCACTATTTAATCAGCTGCCAGCATGGCTAGAATATAAATCAGGCAGAAAAATGTGAAGAGACTGGCATAGCCTCCTAGCCTACATCATTCTGCTGTGCTGGATGCTGTCTGTCCTCAAATATCAGACTCCAAATTCTTCAGTTTTGGAACCTCAGATTGGCTCTCCTTGCTCCTCAGCCTGCAGATGGCCTATTGTAGGACCTTGTGATCCTATGAGTTAATACTTAATAAGCTCATATATACATATGTGTGTGTGTGTGTATATATATAAATATATATATATATTTTATATATATATATATATTCCATTAGTTCTGCTCCCCTAGAGAATCCTCACTAATACACTTACCCTAGGTCAGTTAGACTCTGATAAAACCAGCAAGGTTAACTTCTTATTAAATAATTTCTCCCAAGTACAGATCTTGTTAAGAAAAGAATCTTCTGGCATATATTTAAAAATGGCTCTTTTCTCCTCCCCCTGCTGGAAACATGAAGCAATTTTCTCTAATATTTACTGTGAAAACCTGGTTGAGCCCCAGGAGATAAAACTCAAAGAAGCATGAGGGCCCCTATGACTGGGTTCCTTCAAGTTTTTAACTCTCAGACTTGTCCAAACTGAGACTTCAACAGTTTATCATTTACAGTTCAGGTGTTCTACCATGTTACTAGTTACCATGGCAATTTCTGTTTATGAGCCTTTAATCTGGTAAACTATGATTCTCTTTATTTGTTGTCTGTTCCTGCAATCTTGGAGAAAGCAGTTTGCCTTGAATCCTCACTTCTTTTACAGATCAAATAAGAGTTGTGATCTCTCAGTTTTTTTTGTTTTCTCTAGTTCTGTTTTTGAGATGGAGTTTTGCTCTTGTTGCCCAGGCTGGTGTGTAATGGAACAATCTTGGCTCACTGCAACCTCTGCCTCCTGGCTTCAAGTGATTCTCCTGCCTCAGCCTCTCAAGTAGCTGGGACTACAGGCACGTGCCACCACGTCTGGCTAATTTTTTGTATTTTTAGTAGAGACAGGGTTTCACCATGTTGGCCAGGCTGGTCTTGAACTCTAGACCTCAGACGATCCACCTGCCTCAGCCTCCCAAACTGCTGGGATTACAGGAATGAGCCACCTCACCTGACCAGTCTCTCAGTCTTTTTAGCTTTTAATTTGTTAGAATAAAGTGTAACTTTCAAGCTCCTTACATGCAGAACCAAAACCCAAAAGTTGCTTTTGTTTTTGAAAGATTTTGCTTGATATAGAATTCTGAGTTGATAGTTTTTCTCCCCAAATGGTATTCCACTGTCTTCTCACTTTCATTATCTCTGATTAGAAATCTGCTGACATTATTGTTTTAGTTACTCTGTATATATATATTTTTTTCTTTAGCTTCTAAGATTTCTATGTATTACTGGTCTTGAACAATTTAATTATCACACACCTTGGTATAGTTTTCTTTTTAAAATATTTCTAATCTTAGTGTGTGTTGCATCTCTTAAATCTGCAGGCTTATAGTTCTGTAGATTCAAGAAAGTCTGAGAAAGTCTTTATTTCTCCTTGACTTTTGAAGGAAATTTTACAGGGTATATTTACTGTGAAAACTTGGTTGAGCTTCTGGAGGTAAAACTCACAGAAGTTTGAGGGCCCCTGTGAGGGGGCCCCCTGGAGTTTTTAACTCAGACTTGCCCACACTGAGACTCTAGCGATTTATCAGTTGCAGTTCAGGTTTTCTACTCTGTTACCAGTTATACTTTTCATCACCATTAGAAAGTTTTCAGCAAATCTTTCTTTAAATATTTTACTACTTTCCCTTAACCTTTGTGACTTCCAGTTGCATGTATATTAGGGGGCTTGAGATTTTCCCACTGTTCACTGATTATTGTATGTATTTGTTTTTTTCAGTCTCTTTTTCTCTCTGTATGTTTGATTTTAGATCATTTATATTGCTATACACTTAAATATGCTATTTTTATTTTTTCAATGTTCAATCTGCCATTAATTTAATTGGGTGTATTTTTCATCTCAGACATTGTAGTTTTCATGGTTAGACGTTCACTTTAGGTCTGTATTATATCTTCAACATTTCTAGTTAGCATATTAAATTTTTTCCCTAGTTTTTAAACATGTGGAATTCCTTTATAATAACTATAATAATTTCATCTGATGATTTTTACAACTGTGTCAGTCTGGGTTTCTTTGTAATTAATTTATTTTTATTTTTATTATGGATCATACTTTCTTGCTTCCTTGCATGCATGTTATATTAGTGTAAATTTTATGTTGTTTGCATACAATTGTGAACTGTTGGGAAGCTGAATGTGGAAAAGCATAGATAATGAATATTTTCATACTCCTATAAGTATTATTTTACTTTGTTCTGAGATTCACTGCACTTAAGTGATAGGAGGATTTAATCCTTTGAGGTCTTAAGATTTATTAGGAAGCACCAAAATTGCTGGGCAAGGTGGCAGGTGCATATAATCCCAGCTACTTGGGAGACTTAGGTGGGAGGATCACTTGAACCTGGGAGGCAGAGGTTGCAGTGAGCTGGGATCGTGCCACTGCACTCCAGCCTGGGCAATAGAGTGAGACTCCATCTCAAAAAGAAAAAAGAAAGACTGTTTTAGGGCTAATTCCTATTGAACAGTAAGGCAAGAACCTTTTGAGCATTCTACCAAATGTAACTGTGTCCAAATTTCACCTTTTTATGAGGACGCCAGTCATAATGGATTGGGGCCCACCTACCTTAATAACCTTTTTTAACTTGCTTAAATGTAAATACTCTATTTCAAATAACGTCACCTTAAGTACTCAGGGTTAGGACTTCAACATAAAAATTTTGAAAGGACACAATTTAACAGCAACAAAAAAATTTACCTTCAAGTTTACTTACTCTTTTCTTTGTCATATTTATTTTACTACTGAGCCCTCTACTGAGGTTTTTGTTTTGTTTTGGTTATTGTATTTTTTAGTTACATGATTTCCATTTTTATAAGAATTTTCATTTTTATAAGATTTTTCTATGTTTTTATTTCAAAGGAATTTGTTTTTGCTTGTTGAATCATATTTATGCTGACTGCTGTAAAATCTTTGTCAAATAATTCCAATATCTGATTTATTTTTTTGGTGGCATCTTTTATCTTTTATTATTCATGTTGTGATTTTTCTGGTTGTTGGTATGACAAATGATAGTCTATTGTATCCTGAACATTGTGTTAGAAGACTTTGGCTCCTATTCAAATATTTTCTTTATACAGGCAGTCATCTTGTTTGGGTTGGGCATGCAGCTCCCGGACTACTTTTGTGGGCTGTCGTTCCAATGATAGCTTAGTTTTCAGAAATTTTGCAGTGCTATTTTGGCTTACTTTGTCTTGTTAAACCAAAGCTTCTAATCCCTGATGGTTCCTGTAAGGCTGGACAGCACGTCTTCTGGCCAGGTCCACAGTGACTTTAGATGAGGGAAGGCAGTCTCCAGCTTTCAGAGATGAGAAGTATTTCTCAGAGCCTAGCTGTTTGTTGTCAGCAGGACTCTCTTTGGTACAGGGACAGAGTGTACCTGGAATATCTTGTGCTGCTTGGTTGGTGGTTTAGATTCAAGATACTGATCATCTTCTGCCACTGGAAGGGTATTTGTGATACCTTGGAACAATGTGTTATTTCTGTAGTTCTGCGCCCCAGTCAGTCTGACTACCTGTTTCTGTCATTTTCTTATGATTGTCTGTTTTATTATTTCCAGAGTTTATGGCTATAATTAATGAGGAAGAGCATAGAGAGTCAAGTGTATGCCCTTTTGTCAAAACTAGAAGTTATGTATTTATTTTTTCTAAAAAATATATTTTCTGTTATTTAGATGGATCATGAATGGAAGATGAAATGTTCATGTAGGTTTGGTCTTCTGTCTTCCATACCTTTCTTAACTTGGAGGCTGATGATTGAGATTTTTTCTAATGCATTTTTTTTTCCACAGGGGAATTGCTTGAGAATTAATATTTGCATCTATGCATGGTTTTAATGAATATTAATTGCTATCATAGATTACAAGGTGGGGGACTTCTGTGAGCATACGATTGTGAACTATTGGGAAGCTGAAAGTGGAAAAGCATAGATAATGAATAAAGTTTGTAAAGCAAAAGAAGTAAAGATTTCCCAAAACTAAATAATATACTGTTATATCTTCTTGGGGCAGGGGGCTGTTTTCTCTATATTTTAATGGCTCCAATCAGATATATCTACTGCTTCACTTGTAGGAGTATAAGCTATTATGTCTTTCTCTTCCCTAGGCATGAAACACACTTATCATTTTATTAAAATTAAAAAAATTTTTGATTAGCTAGTGTTAGTGGTAAGGTTATTTTTATTAATTTAGAGATATTTAATTTTGTTAAACCAAATGGAATTATCAACAAGTTCCGGTTCACAATAATCAATTTGAAAAAACTTTTAAAATGTCTTTCAGCACTAATTAGGTATAAAATATTTCTCCTAATAGCCACCCGCGTAAATGACTTTCATTTTTAATTTCTATATCATGAGATTGCCTCATCTGTTAGTGTTTGGAGTCTCTCAAGGGAGAAAGAAATTTCAAAGGTTGTTACTAAAATCGCTTATGAGTTCATGAGATTAATAGTTGCATGGGCTTTCTTTGGAAAAACAGCATGCCGCTTTCAAATAGAAAACTTTAATTAGCACGAATAAAGTTTTATGTAAATCAATTAAAAGACATCTAAGTCCCTCACAGATGCCCTGTATTCTGACAGTCTGCGGGAAATGTATGTAAGACAGGGTATTTTTTATTGCTCACAGCCTGGATTTGGAGATAACGGATGCACATTTGAAATTATTAACTGAGAATCTGGAACATTGACCATCGGTAAGTAATGAGTCCAGGGAATGAGATATCAAGTAAATGTGTGCTGGAGTAGTCAAGAAAGGCTTTTAAAACCTGGTATTTGAAAGAAGATATGCTTTGAAATGGCATAAGAGAGACAGGAACATCTCAAGAGAAAGATGACAGACCAGACCCAGAGGTGAGAAGGAATTTGACTGATGTTTTCTAAGTGGAAGACAGCAGCATACTATGGAAAGGGGTGGAGGTTCAGGGAGAGGGGAGGATGGATCATCAGGGCAAAGACATTGGAAAACATCCTGATATCCCAAAAGAAAATAATATTCATGTTTAACAGGGGGATGGGAGTTCCCTTGGGACAAGAATTGACTTGCTGGGTCTGTATTCCCAGCATCTGGCCTTTAAAACTTATTGATGTATAAGAAAAATGGAAAATCTAAGTTATTTACTCAGTTCATGGACAGAATTATCATGATTCTTCACCTTCTCTTCCTCTTCCTTTTTCTTTTCCAAATATTCTAATTCCCGCTACTTTGAGCCCAGCCTTTCCTGGAGTTACGCTGCACTGAATGTGTAAAGGTACTTTGAAGTGAGACAAGCCTACTTAAAAGTTGCTTTTGTTAGAATTTTGAGCTAAATTCCCCTTCTCAATTCTAAAATGGGTTCCTATTTTTCTTTATGACTCATTTCCATGATGATTTTCATTTTATCTCATTTTTATGACAAATGCTTGCTCTGAAAACCCAGCCCTGAAATATGAGTATATATTTTATTTACTTAGACATTTAGTGATGAGTGAACAATGTATTTACTAAAATGTTATTTCTGAGCAAAAACTACATATATATAGCTTTATTTTTGTATTTACTTTATATACATATTTTCTATATATGTATGCATGTATTCTTTCTTTCTTTAGTTTTTTTGAGACGGAGTCTCACTCTGTCACCCAGGCTGGAATGCAGTGGTGAGATCTCGGCTCACTGTGAGCTCCACCTCCCGGGTTCACACCATTCTCCTGCCTCAGCCTCCTGAGTAGCTGGGACTACAGGTGCCTGCCACCACGCCCAGCTAATTTTTTGTATTTTTAGTAGAGACGGGGTTTCACTGTGTTGGCCAGGATGGTCTTGATCTCCTGACCTCGTGATCCGCCCATCTCAGCCTCCCAAAGTGCTGGGATTACAGGCATGAGCCACCATGCCTGGCCGTATTCTTTATTTTTAAACAGCAACACTGGGCAGAAAGTATGGAGAGTTTCCACATACCCTCTCCCCACACTGACTCCCTGCCTTCCACACTACCAGTATTCTGCACCAGGGTAGTACATTTCTTACCTATATTGACACATCATTATCACTGAATGTACATAGTTTACATTAGGGTTCACATCTGGTGGTATACACTTTATGTGTTTTGACAAATGTGTAGTGACATATATCTACCATTACAGGTTCTTCAGAATAATTTCACTGCCCTGATAATCATCTGTGTTCTGCCTGTCATCCCTTCCTCTGCCTCCCACCCACCAACCACTGATGTTTTTTTTTCACTGTGACCTTAGTTTACCTTTTCCTGAAAGTCATATTGGATGTTGGAATCGTGCAGTATTTAGCCTCTTCTTATTGGCTTCTTTCACTTAGTAATATGCTTTTCGGGTTTTCTCCATGTCTTTTGATGGCTAGATAGCTTATTTCTTCATAGTGCTAGATAATATTTCATCATTCGGATGTACAACAGTTTTTCCATTCACCTACTGAGACATCTTGGTTGTTTCCAAGTTTCGCCAGTTATAAAGAAGGCTGCATTAAATATCCACCTTCACGTTACTGCATGGACACAAGCTTTTACTTCCTTTGAATAAATACCAAAGTGCATGACTGTGGGATTGTATAGTGTGAATGTCTTTCTAAGAAACTGAAAAACTGTCTTATAAAGCAAACCCTACAGTGAACTATAAACTTCAGGTGATAACAATGTGTCAATGTAGGTTGGTAAATTAGCAAATGTACTGCTCTGGCAGAGGCTGTTGATAATGAGGGAAACTGTGCAGATGCAGGGAGAGGGGTTATATGGGAATTAACTCCCTGTACTTTCTGCTAATTTTGCTGCAAACCTAAAAACTGCCCTAAAAAGTAAAACCTATTAAGAATAATCGTTTTAAAAATCTGAGGAAGAGAAGGAGGCTCTTAAAAAAGTAGTAACCTGTAAATACCTAAATCTCTTGGAAGTCAGGGACAAGCATAATTTATCTTCCTGACCCTTCAACCTGCCAGTAACTAGTGATTGCTTGATGATGTATGACTACTGGATTTCTTTCATTTCCTTTGTGTGTATATATATATTTTAAAAATTTAGACAGTACTGCCACATACATTGACTAGTTCAATATTCACTGCTGATAAGTCTTGGGTTTTTTGAACTAAGTTACCTCCTTACTGGTTCTACATATCCCAAGAAGTCATTGATTCATTCAGTTTGTTTAACTCCCCATCATATTATAATCACTAAACGATGGGAATATGTGACACTAAACACTGGGCATATGTTCTGAGAAGGTGATTTCATCATGGTGGGAACATCCTAGAGTGTACTTACATAGACTTAGATGGGATAGCCTACTACACACCTAGGCTATGTGGTAAACCCTGTTGTTTTGAAGCTACAAACCTGTGCAGCATGTTAATGCACTGAATACTGTAGGCCTTTGGAACGCAGGGTTCAATATTTGTGTATCTAAACATATTTGAACATAGAAAGGCACAGCAAAAATATATAAAATATAAAAAATGGTACATCTGTATAGGGCGCCTACCATGAATGAGGCTTGCAGGACTGGAAGTTGCTCTGGGTGAATCCGAGAGTGAGTGGTGAGTACATGTGAAGGACTGGAACACTACTGTGCTCTGCTGAAGAGTTTATAGACACTATGCACTTGGGCCTCACCATAGTTATTTTTAAAAGCGTTTCTTTTTTTTTTTTTTTTTGAGACAGAGTCTTGCTCTGTCGCCCAGGCTGGGGTGCAGTGGCCGGATCTCAGCTCACTGCAAGCTCCGCCTCCCGGGTTTAGACCATTCTCCTGCCTCAGCCTCCCGAGTAGCTGGGACTACAGGCGCCCGCCACCTCGCCCGGCTAGTTTTTTTTGTATTTTTTAGTAGAGACGGGGTTTCACCGTGTTAGCCAGGATGGTCTCGATCTCCTGACCTCGTGATCCGCCCGTCTCGGCCTCCCAAAGTGCTGGGATTACAGGCTTGAGCCACCGCGCCCGGCCAAAAGCGTTTCTTTAATAATAAATTTTAGTCTTAGCTTACTGTAACTTTTTTACTTTGTAAACTTTTTAATTGTTTAAACTTTTTGACTCCTTTGTAATAACACAGCTTAAAACACAAACACATTGGACAGCTGTGCAAAAATGTTTTCTTTCTTCATATTCTTATTCTATAAGCGTTTTCCCCCTGTTTTTAAAATTATTATTTATTTTACTTAATAAACACACACATCAGCTTAGGCCTGCACAGGGACAGGATCATCAATGTCACTGTCTTCCACCTCCGCATCTTGTTCCACTAGAAGGTCTTCAGGAACCGTCATCTTCTATGATAATAGTAACTTTGTCTGGAGGATATAGAAGTATACTCTAACCATAAAAATTATTATAGTAAATACATAAATCAGCAACGTAGTCATTTATTATCATATCAAGTATTATGTACTTGATAATATAATGTATGTAATTGTATATGCTACACTTTTATATTACTAGCATCACAGTAGGTTTCTTTATACCAGCATCACCACAAACATGTAAGCAGTGCATTGCACTATAAATTAGGACAGCTATGACCTCACCAGGCGATGATAATCTTTTAGCTCCATTAAAATCTTATGGGACCACCATCATATATGCAGTCTATCATTGACTGAAACATCATCATGCCATGCATGACTGTAGTTGTTTGGTGTTTGTGTGGTGAAAAACTCCTTAGATGGCAACTATTAATAGATCCAGTTATGGACGGAGTCCTGAGTCCAAATAGTGACATCCCTCCTAGTTATGGAAGTAGAAGAATTCTGTAGACTATTTAAGCCATCATCACACTGTTATTATCCACCATTGTTTTGGGGATAAACCTAACATTTGGTTTTAATTCAAAATAATTGCTTTCAGAAAGTTTATTTCATAACATAGGCTCAGCTTGTTTCATCTTCTGTTGCCATAGGAACAAATAAATAAATTAATGCAATTGTCTGGGCATGGCACAAATAATGTCTTTGATGTATTGTTTTCCATTTTCGAATAGAACACTTGTCACATTGAAGGGCTACAATTCTCTCACTAACTTTAAATATCATAATCTTGATACCACAGAATCCATCTATAATTATGTGTAGGGATATTTGGACATTTTAGCTTTGATTTATTAGTATCGTATTAGACCTTTGCATAGAACATTTGCATTTTATTTTCTTTCTTTTGAATTTCATGGTGCACTCTGTGGTGTCCATTTTCAAGTACTATATGTACAAAAAAAAGGTGGCAACGTTTTTTCAACAAAATCACAGGGAACCCCCGGCATACAGTAAATCTTTTCAAATTGACTTAATAGCACAAATAGATCCTTTTCTAAGATTTAAGTTAAAATTCACACTAAAGCCGTTGATGTGGTACTCTTGCACATGCCTCATGGCTAGAAGAGGGTTTCAGAATCTGATCCCTACTTTACGAATCTTGAAATCAACTTGAGTACCTCAGGATTGCAAGCAAAGAAAGAACAACTTAAGGTATAAAAGCCTTGTCCAACCCTTAAATGCATCAAATTGGGGAGAAGGAAGGAGGAACAATGTTAGAGCTATTTTTAATAATTTAAAAAAATCAAATGAACTTATAATAAATCTGCATGACCAGAAACTACAAATGGAGTCATTAAGAGAGTACAGAATTAAAGGTTACACCTCATGGGTTTGTATCTCAGGTTCACACCTTGTTAGCTGTGAGATTTTAGACAAATTACTTAACCTCTCCAAAGCTCAGTTGCCTTCTTTGGAAAATAGGATACTTCCTAGGGTTTCAAGAGGATTGAATAAAAGAGATATGCATAGAAAGTGTTTACCATAGTGCCTGGAAATAGCAAGAATTCAACCAACATTAGCACTGCCTAGTATTATTAAACAGACTGTCACATCTGTATGCTTTGCACTGAACTTCCATCAGCTTTGTGCGATAACACTGTCTATCTCATTCTAATGGAAGCTCTGACTAGCAAGTAAATACAACTTTAATTAACATGGGGTAATTAATTCATGTCTTAGTAAATGCTGTGTGTTTGATGAGATATGTCAAAACAAAATATTCAGAAACAAAAGTGACAGAAGCAATTTTTTAATGGGCTTGGTGGTGAGAAGGCTGGGGATTTCCAGGGCAGACCCTTAGTACAGGCAAGAGTGTGAGAAGAGGGAGAAGTGTGGGGGAGGTGGGATGGGACAACCATCACCACAGCCTCAGCTCTTGCCACCCTCCCCATCTCTGCCTTTCAGCCATGCTAGTCTTCTTTCAGTCCTTCTAACATATCATCTTTCCCCACTTTGAGCCTTTGAACTTGCTGTTCTCTCTACTTGGAACATTATCATCTCCCCTCTTCATTAAAAAAAAATCCTTCTCTCCTTCAGGTATCAATTAAAACATCACTTCTTTCCAGAAACCTCCTTGATGCCCTGGACTGGGCCATGTGTCACTGCTAGATTATGCCACAACACTGGGCACTTGATCTATCATCTCATGTTGTTGTATCCACTGGGTCATTATTTGTCTTCTCTGCTAGATTATGAGGAATGAAGGCTAACTGATGCCTCCTTTATCTGGCAGAGGTCCTGGCACTTAGGTGCTCAAGAACTGCAGGTTGACTTATTGGAAAGGAAAGGTAAACTCAAAGTGATTCTGTGTTCTTCCTCATTCACCTGTCCCTACCTTACTTGGTGACAGCAGTGCTCAGAATAATGCTTGTATTCAGCAGGGTGGAGATCAAAGACAGTGCCTATCCAGTAGATGATGGACAAGATGTTCTCTTTTATTATTCCTATGCTTTTCCCTGCTACTCCTATCATGAGTCTGTCAATGGCCTCCTGATTTTCCACTTGATGTACTAAGAATCGCCTCCCTTGGGTTCCAAAAGCACTGGAAGCTTCGTGGGAAAGCAGCTATGGAGAACTCTAGGGTCAAGACAAGAAACCAGGAACTTGAGAAATCTCTAAGAACACCCATTCATTCATTCATTCATTCGATAATAATTTAATAGTAGCAATAAGAGCTGGAACCTATTGAGTGCTTATCTTACATTATGTCATTCAGTTCTCACCATGATCTTGCGAAAGTAGTGCTATTAATAACCATTTCTACAGATAAGAAAACTAAGGCACAATGCAGTGAAGCAACTTTGCCAAAGTCACATATGTAGCATAGTTATGAAGCCAAGATTTGGACCTGAACTCTTAACCGAGATGGATTTTTGCATCTCATGGGTCTTGGTATTGGCAACTATGTGCCAAGCATTAGGCTAGATGATGGGGATTCCAAAGCAGCCAAAACTCAGACCCTGGTATTGGGGATCCTGAAGTTGGATGGGGAAGGAAGTTAGGCAATGAACTTAACAGGTGCTCTGCTAAAGACTAGACTGGTGGGATAAATTGCATGATTGGATGTGTGGCAAACCATCAGGAGGGTACATACCCTGCTACGTGGAGGGAACAAGTAATCACTTGGTGGATACTTTAATCCAGGTTGCACCTGCACAGCCACATGCATGTAAATCAGGTTCTGTGGTACTTAGGTAATATATGTTCCTGAGACACCAGGAGGAAAGTTAATTCTCAGACTCCCTGGGTATCTGTTTTTCTTGGCTTATGGTCAGCATCTCTTTGAACAAATCGTATGTTTCTTGTACAGGTTGAGTATCCCTAATATCAAAATCTAAAATACAAAATGCTCCAAAATTCCAGTATTTTTGAATGCTGACATGATGCCACAAGTGGAAAATGCCACACCTGACCATGTGACCAGTTGCAGTCAGAACACAGTCAAAACTATGTTTCAAGCAGAAAATCATTTAAAATATTGTATAAAATCACCTTTAGGCTATGTGTATAAGGTGTATATGAAACATAAATGAATTTTATGTTTATACTTGGGCCCCATCCCCAAGATACCTCATTATGTATATGCAAATCTTCTCATATCCAAAAAAATCCAAAATTCAGAATGCTCCTAGTCCCAAGCACTTTGGATAAGGGATACACAACTGATACTTGGAAGAAGAAAATAGACTCCAACTTTAGAAGCATGTAATGTAATTGTAAGTTATTAGCCCATTATTAATATGCAGGAGAACATTTCTAAAATGTTCCCTTAGGCCTTTGATTCAAAGAAAAATTATTCTATTCACCTACTTAGTATTTTCTATCTAAAAATTGGCTAATTTGTCAATTTTGTGGTTTAACATTTTCTAAGACTCCAGGAGAGAGGACACATTACTCACTCTTTGTTAAATACATTTTGTGCTATTATCTTTCTTTGTTTTGGATTCCAAAAATGTTTTCAGCATAACTAGTGGCATGTTTTGGTGGTATCAGCAGATCAGCTATGGTTCTTATGTCTCCTCTTTGAGTTCACTAAATACATGTGGGTTAATAGATGTTCATGATAACTGTAGATTTTATAATTCAGAAACTATAAACTTAAATTGATTGGCTGTTGGTTGACCAAACAGTGTAAAATAATGAATAGGGTATGAGAATATATGGATTTGACCTCTTAACTGTCACTTACAAGCTACGGATGATCCAACAAATATTTATTGATCATGTATTAAGTACTGGGTACTGTGTTAAGCTCGGCAAACACAAAAGTGTACAAGACAACATGGCCCCAGTCTTTGATGGAACTTACGTTCCATGGTGCGGAAAAAAGCTATATTTTTTGAGGAACTAAAGCAAATCAAATGGGCTAGAGTGTCATGAAAAGGTTGGGGAGTGGCATAAGATGCAGTCATATTGGAGTAAGGGCGGGAGATACTTCCAGACTATGGCAAAGACTTTGGATTCTATTTTGTGTGCCATCGGGAAGAAGCTATCAGTAATGGATTGTTTCAACTCAAATGGATTGTTTCAGTTCAGACATCACTGGTTGCAAGTAACATTAATCCACACAAACTATCCCAAGCATAGAAGGTTTACTATTAGGCAAAAGAGGTGTCTTATGGAAACCTAGTGAGGAAGCAAAGAATAGCCAGACCTTACTGAATTGAAACTGGGGATAAGTTGAGAGCCATTACCACTAAGGCTGTCTCTGTCATGTTTTCTCTGTTCTCTTGCTTCTCTTCTTGCTTTATAAACTGCCTTCCTCTATTTATGCTCATCGCAACTGGAGAGGCTGGGAGGACAGGGGGAGTAGAGTGGCCAGCAGGGGAATAATCAGGAAAAGATTGTGGGCCAAGTGTGTGCAGAAGGTAGCTCTGGTTATCACATAAGGAGGCCCACCAGAAAGACAGCCTGTGGGATGAGTGTGCAGTCAAAGAAGGGCCCAAGGAAGAGTGGCCAGTGACCAGGAGTAGAGGCATCCCAGTACCAAGAGACAGAACACAAAGTGGTTCCAGCACCAGCAGGGAGAACTCTCTAAGCCAGCACAGGACATCTTGAAACCTTTCCTTTCCCTTTCTCTCCTCTGCTGTGCTCTAACCCTGGAGGAAAGGGAGCCAGATTAGTAGCCAGAAATGAGAGATGGAAAATTGAAGCAAAGAAACACAGAGAACACTGAGCTTACCACCACCTACCCACGCAGGTTTCCAAGCCCATTACAACCCAAGCCCAGGGCAGGGAATTTTAACTCCATTGAGAGAGTAAAGGTTAGATATTAGAAAACACGGAATTTGTCAAAAGCCTCCACCAAATAAGACTCATCATATATGAAAGTGACAAGACAATATGGGGAATCTGCTTGAGATTTTATTAAGGCTTATCATAAAGAAAATGTTTCAAGGGTAATAGTGAAGAGGAAAAAAAAACCAAAAACCTTTTTTTTCCTGTTTACACTCTATTGAATTGACTCTTCCAATAAGCTGAGTACATGTAAAGTAAGTGAGATAAAGGGTATAAATTGCCCAGAACACTGCTAGGCACATGGTACAGCCTCAGTACTTGTCTGTAGTTGGTGGTAGCATTAGAACCTGCAGCCTTTCAGAAATATCCCCAACCAGACTTCCAGTCTCTGCCTCATTTCCCTACTTAGTTTGCATATTTCTGTATTTACTTGTCTCTTCCATGAAAATTTCTCTGACATTTCCATGAATATGTTAGTCTGTTTTCACACTGTTGATAAAGACATACCCAAGACTGGGCAATTTACAAAAGAAAGAGGTTTAATGGAATCACAGTTCCACATAGCTGGGAGGCCTCATAATCGTGGTGGAAGGAAGAAAGGCATGTCTCACATTGTGGCAGACAAGAGAAAAGAGCCTTTGCAGAGAAACTCCCCATTATAAAACCATCAGATCTCATAAGACTTATTCACTATCATGAGAACAGCACAGGAAAGACCTACCTTCATGATTCAATCACCTCCTCCCAGGTCCCTCCCAAACACGTGGGAATTCAAGATGAGATTTGAGTGGGGACACAGCCAAGCCATACCATCCTGCCACAGCCCCTCCAAAATCTCATATGCTCGTCTTTCAAAACCAATCATGACTTCCCAACAGTCTCCCAAAGTTTTAATTCATTAAAACATTAACTAAAAAGTCCACAGTCCAAAGTGTCATCCAAGACAAGGCAAGTCCCTTCTGCCTATGAGCCTGTAAAATCAAATGCAAGTTACTTACTTCCTAGCTACAATGGGTGTACAGGCATTGGGTAAATACAGCCATTCCAAATGGGAGAAATTGGCCAAGACAAAGGGGCTACAGGCCTTGTGCAAGTCCAGAATCCAGTGGGGCAGTCAAATCTTTAAGCTCCAAAATGATCTCCTTTGAATCAGTGTCTCACATCCAGGTCACGATGATACAAGAAGTGGGCTCTGTCAACCTTGGACAGCTCCACACCTGTGGTTTTGCAGAGTATAGACCCCCTCCTGGCTGCTTTCAGGGCCTGGTATTGAGTGTCTGTGGCTTTTCCAGGCACATGGTATAAGCAGTAGGTGAATCTACTATTCTGGGGTCTGTAGAATGGTGGCCCTCTTCTCACAGCTCCACTAGGTGGCACCGCAGTAGGGACTCTGTGTGGGAGCTTCATACATTCCCTGAAATCTACGTAGAGGTTCCCAAACCTCAATTCTTGATTTCTGTGCACCAACAGGCTCAACACCATGTGGGAGCTGCCAAGGCTTGGGACTTCCAACCTTTGAAGAAGTACCTTGGCCCCTATCAGTCACAGCTGGAGTGGCTGGGACACAGGGAACCAAGTCCCTAGACTGTACACAGCAGAGGGACCCAGCCCATGAAACCATTTTTTTTCTCCTAAACCTCCCAGGCCTGTGATGAGAGGGGCTTCAGCAAAGGTCTCTGACATGCCCTGGAGACACTTTCCCCATCATCTTGGTGACTAACATTCAGCTCCTCATTACTTATGCAAATTTCTGCTACTGGCTTGAATTTCTCCTCAGAAAATGAGATTTTCTTTTCTCTTGCATTGTCAGGCTGCAAATTTTCCAAACCTTTACGCTCTTTCCCTTTTAAAACTGAATGCCTTTAACAGTACCCAAGTCATCTCTTGAATGCTTTGCTGCTTAGAAATGTTTTCCACCAGATACCCCAAATGATAAGTTCAAAGTTCCACAAATCTCTAGGGCAGGAGCAAAATGCCACCAGTCTCTTTGCTAAAACACAGCAAGAGTCACCTTTGCTCCAGTTCCGAACAAGTTCCTCATTTCCATTTGAGACCACCTCAGCCTGAATTTCATTATCCATATCATTACCAGCATTTGGGTCAAAGCCATTCAACAAGTCTCTAGTGAGTTCCAAACTTCCCCACATTTTCCCGTCTTCTTCTGAGCCCTCCAAACTGTTCCAGCCTCTGCCTGCTACCCAGTTTCAAAGTCGCTTCCACACTTTTGGGTAGCACCCCACTCCTGGTACCATTTACTGTATTAGTCCATTTTCATGCTGCTGATAAAGACACACCCAAGACTGATCAATTTACAAAAGAAAGGTTTAATGGACTCACAGTTCCACATGGCTGGTGAGGCCTCACAATTATGGCAGAAGGTGAAAGGCATGTCTTACATGGCAGCAGACAAGAGAAGAGGGCGTATGCAGGGAAACTCTGCCTTATAAAACCATCAGATCTCATGAGATTTATTCACTATCGCAAGAATAGCACAGGAAAGATCTGCCCCTGTGATTCAATTACTTCCCACCAGGTCCCTCCCACAACACATGGGAATTCAAGATGAGATTTGAGTAGGGACGAAGCCAAACCATATCAGTTAGTTTGTCCCAAGTATAGACTATAGATTTCTCATTCTTCACATTTTTATGATTCCTAGTGATAATGATGATTTTCAAGTTAGCCAAAATTACTGATGACCTATTAAAATACCAGGCATTCTTCTAAGTACATGCCTTGCATGCATTATTTTATTTATTCATCACTGCAACCCTGAGAGGTAATTGCAGAAGGTGAAAATGGGGCTTTCTGTGGAATTTGCCCAAGATCACTCAGCTTGTGTCAGATGTGGTGTTGGAACACGGCACTAAACAACAAGCAAAAGAAACTAGCTGGGTCTGCCCTCATGTCCTGAGAGGGGAATCACATACACAGTAGAACATGTGTTCATCCTTTACTGCATGCCTTGTCTGGATACGTTTTTTCTTTGTGAAATTAGGACAGTTAATGCAGTTCCCTTCACTGTGTTCGTTGCACAGAAGATATGGTTTGTAATCCCATCACATATCTGCAAGATGAAAACCAGCTTTCTTGGTTCAGCAGGTAAAATCAATGCTTCAAATAGAAAGCTTTAAACTTCAGTTATTGAATGCAATGGTCCAAACACAAACTCTGGTTGTCCAGGCAAAAATATCAGCAAAAATCCCTTTGTCTGTTTCTAATTAAGCCTATTTCCAGATCTTCTGCCTTAGTCATCCCACTTGGACAAGTGTTCATGTAATGAATCAGCAGGGAGCATCTGGATGCTTTTGCTTTGATCGAAATGCTCTATGGTCTTACCTTCCCAGAGGCAGTTCAGGACTATATGAGTTATGGCCGCCAGGTTGTTAACTTCTACAAGTGATTGGATCCTATGGCTTAGCTGTTGGTAAATGCAGGGCTTGATATATCTCAACACACCTTACATATTATGATTCCTAGTGATAATAATGATGATTTTCAAGATAGCCAAAATCATTGATGACTTATTAAATTACCAGGCATCCTTCTAAGTTGTATGTACCCATCTTCCTACAATGTCACTGCTGCATCTTTGCAACTAGTGACATCTGAATTAATGAGGTGCTACTCAAGTGCACAGACTCCCCCAAATAATGACAAAGTACATGGAAAAATATTTCCATGGCTCTAACTAGGGTACCAGTTTTTTCTTGCTTACAGTGCTGCATTCTACTCAGCTGATTACAAGGACTTCTGTTATGATTTGGCCAGTTGTAGGTATGTGGAATTTTATTAGCACTTCATTTGCAAGTAAAGTGCTTCCCTGGAATGCAGGTGCACTAATATATACAACATGCACATCCTCAGGGAGAACATGAATAACAATTCAGATTTTTATTTGCTTATTATTTATAGATTGGCTCACATTGTTAGGGAAATGCTGGATCACAATCTGATTTGAAACTGTTCTGCCAGTGGATGGGATTTTATATCTTTTCTGATCCTTTCTTTGGCCAAGGGCATGGAGATTAGATTTGTTTTCATGAACTACTGCTTGTCATCCCTTTCTGCCTGAAATTAGAATACACGCAAGGCAGTAGAAAGAAGCTGGGCAATATATATCTGTAGAAATGGCTGCAAAACTGGGGATAATGCAGCTTTGCCTTTATCTTGGCTTCCATGCACAGTGCCATGGTGATTAGAGACTGGGAAATGGCAAATCCTCTAGAAATGACCTCTGCTATATTTCCCCCAAACTGGGGATAATGTAGTGTTGCCTTTACCTTGGCTTCCGTGCACAGTGCCATGGTGATTAGGGACAGGGAAATTGCAAATCCTCTAGAAATGACCTCTGCTATGTTTCCTATTACCCAAACCTATGTGTTCAGAACACAAGTACATTTCAGGGAAAACAAATGGGGACTTGTTCTCTGGATTTCAGTGAGCCTGCCTCCTTTAAAAATTCCTTTTAGATCTAGCTGTTCTGAATATTTCATGGTTGTATATATTTAATTAATTTCCGTGCCTTTCTGGCATCATTTTTAATGTGCTCATGATATTTATTCTGCTAGGCAACTCTTGGTTAATGATGTCAGTGGTAGACTCAAGGCATGCTGGATGGCCACATTGGAATTGGCTGAATAATGAGCTATACTGTTCACTAAGCCCCCTACACTGTGAGACACAGAGGTAGGCCCTTAAGCATGTTACCTCTGTTCCTATCACAGGCAGCCAGATGTGTATAATCATCCACAATTTATTGAGGAAGAAACTGAGACTCAGCTAGTCTTGTAAATTGCTTTAGCAAAGTCATACACCAGCTAACTGGCAGAGCTAGGATTCCAACTCAAATGTGACCCTCCAAGTCCCGGCCCAGTATTGTCACCTGTTAGACCCCACAAAGGCTTTTGAACCACGGAACCTCACTTTTTTCAAAGGTACAAGTGGGAAAATAATACCTCTGCTGTTTAATTTCCTGTGACAACACAGAAAACAATTGAAATAATACATGAGAAAATGCTTTCTAAGACTTCTAGAGCTACAAATAGGAGCGGCATTACTGTAATGAAGCAGATTAGGCACATATAATACCCAAATAGTCTAGAATCTGGAATCCTTATGGCTTGCCAAAGCAGGTAGACCACAAGGAGCTCTAGCGTGGAAGCTAAAGACTACGTCTCCCTCCACATATAATCCTGCCTATCTCCTGACTTGAAATAAAATTTTTTTCTTGCCATGATTTCATGCATAGTGATTGAAGATTAAATTTTTATGGTTAATGTTGCCAATTGTTTTGGTGACTTTATGACTCATTCTCTCCAGGTCTCTCTCTCCATGTATACAAATAAAACTTTTAAAACATTCCATTTGTGCAAATGGATCAAGTTCTTCTTCACATTTTTGTAATTAAAGGTAAAATACATTTAAAGTATTTTCCAGATCAGGGGTTTAAGTCTCATCACCCCCAAACAATTGTCATAAGCGGCTCACAATTTTCAGACTATTACTATTCAGAAGAGCGCTGTCACTGCCCACCCCTGACTCCATCAGAATCCATAAAACATGAGCAGGCTGCATAATTCCCTCCTTAACTCTATCACCTCTCTAATCACATTTATTTTTAACACATTCATCAGGACACCAAGCAGAACTCTGGGTATTTCTTTGGCCTTTGATTTGCACATTAAGCTTTCCAGCTTTTGAATTTTTGAAATAAGTGGTAATTCTGGGGGAAGTATTAAGAGAGAGGAACTGACATGGCTTCACGTAGACACTCCTTGTTGGATTTCTGAGTCTGCTACTGTCCGTGATCCCCTGAAACTTACAACTAGTGATGATCAATACTTAGGAAGACAACTCAGGATAGGCGTCAGCTGTGGCGTATCTGAGAACAGTCTACTGCTTGGGAGAGAATGAGATTCGTCACCCCACCCGCTGTCACCTTCTGCCAGTCCTACTGTTCCCCCACCCTACATGGACCGTCGTGGTGTGGCTCTTGCCTGGCTTATCAAGAAAAACTAAATGTGACAAGTAAGCAAAATGTACAATGGAAAGGCAGGTATAATTCTAATATAGGAGAATACTTTAGAATACTAATATTTAAAAAGATGCCAATAAATTTGAAAATTAATATGAAGTAAACCGTTTCTGAAATGAAATTAATGACCAAATCAAGAAAAAAAAATGGAAAACCTTAGACAACCTGTAAATATTAACAGCATTTGTATGAAGGGAGACTCCAAAACTCCTCTTCAGAGTTTATATGCAGCACCGTTATTCAAAGAGCTTGGGCACCAGAAAACTTAGACTGCGTGGGTGGGCCCATTTCCTAAGGAACTGACATTCTCAGAGACAGGCTGGACGGTATATGCCTGCCCTGATATGAAAGGCAAGACATTAGTTTTATATCTAATGTGAAAGGTAAAACATTCGTGTCTGTGTAAAGCTGGGAGTCTCAGCGCCAGTAATAATTATAGCAGTAATGACCGCTGTGACCATAATGAGTGTCAATTATTGAGCACTTGCTGTGATTCAGGCACTCTACATACATTATCTCATTCCATTTATTGCACATATTAAGCCTGTGAACTAGGTAATATTATCCCGATTTTATAAATGGAGACCTAACACTGAAAGAGATGACAGGATCTGCTGAAGGTCGTCTTGCTAGTGATTGGTAAATCTAGGCCCAGGTCTAACCAACTTGGAGTGTTTTGCTAAGTGATCTGATTCAGGAGCACTTCTCTTCAAGATGCAAGAAGGCAGAACAGAATACAACAAATAAAAGCTATGATTTGGGGCAGCTGAAAGGAAACGCATTTAATCTATTTCTGTGACTGAGAATTTTTTCTATTAGTTTAACTGAGGATTGTTACATAACATTGCTGCTATACCTGGAATGTAATTTCATTTAAATGTGATTACAGTGACCTTTTGCAGAGGACATTGAGTAAAATTATGCCTTTTTTCTTTAGAGTGTGCAATTCATATAGTCTTTATTGCTTTTCTCTAGGATTTTGTCTCTAGGCTTTTACAGTCCACACTTGGATTACACATTCCTAAACACTCGAGTGAAAATACTTAAGTGACTCAGTAATACTTAATTAGTTAATTATTATTGTGTGCATAAATAGAGGGGCTGTAAACTCTCCGTCACTGCTTCCCCAGGGCCTGCCACTGAGCCTGGAACATAGTAGGTGCACAGCAAATGTGAAGTGAGAGCTTGAAATACCCGGCATGGTGCTGAACTCCATAAATATCAGTTGACATGTCTTCTCCTGACACACACACAAAAAACAAGTTCAAAACACGAGTAAAACATGATTTATGATTTATTTCCCCAAGAGAGATATCCACCCATCTCTGTCCCATTGCCTGGTTTGTTTGCTTCAAAGATAGAGCCATCTACAGAGGGTGAAGACAAGCCCAATGTTGTGATTGAGGGACCTAGGGAATTGGCTGGGAGCAATTCAAATAGGAAATGAGGTTCAATGTTGCCTGCGCCACGAAGACAAAAGAGAGTGAAGACACTGTTGATTGCTTCCAGCATTTTAAAAAACTTTTTATATTTTTGAGATGGAGTCTCGCTCTGTCGCCCAGGGTGGAGTGCAGTGGCACAGTCTCAGCTCACTGCAACCTCTGCCTCCTGGGTTCAAGCAATTCCCTGTCTCAGCCTCCCAAGTAGCTGGGATTGCAGGTGCCTGCCACCATGCCCCGCTGATTTTGGTATTTTTAGTAGACACTGGGTTTCACTATCTTGGCCAGGCTGGTCTTGAACTCCTGACCTCATGATCCACTTGCCTCAGCCTCCCAAAGTGTTGGGATTACAGGCGTGAGCCACCACACTCGTCCAGAAAACATTTTTAATGGTTTCACATATCACTAGATTGCAAACTTCTTAAATACAGTAATTGTGCAGCTCATGCAACACCTTGCCTTAAGAATGCACTAAGTAAATGTCTGTCCAAATGAAATGGAACATCTACCCAGTATTTTTGGAGTGTTGGATTAATTTGGGGCTGGACTGGTCTCTTTCATAGTCGCTGTCATCATGAATGCCATTGCACAGTAAGGAGCTAATTGGCTGATGTGTATGACAATTGGTTGCAAATGCTGAAAGGCAGAAATTGTGGATGGAAGGAAGATTTGAACAAAAGGTTTGTAAACCAAAGATAGTAGGGAAGTTTGAGCAGGTAAGTCCAACAAGAACTCCAAGCTGCCAAGCCTCCTGCATTCTGGAATGGAAATCTCCCGATTTAGTCTTCTGTTCCTCTCCCCTTCTACTGTCTAATTGACTTTCCTTTCCCTCCAGGGCACTATGGAGTCTAATGAGCTGTTAAATATTTTGAGATTCTTAGAAAAATAATCATAGCACTTTTAATGCCTTTCTTTTTATTCAGAGAGGATGACAATGTTATACATGAGACTATGCATGCATAAAAATGGGATGCAGAAATAAAATAGGAAGAAAGAATGGAAGTTGGAAGAAACAGAGTTAGAAGCCATCTCTTAGGAAAAGGTTCACTTCTTTTAAAACAAAGCTGGATGGAAGTACTGATTGTGAAAGACTACATTGCAGAGATCCTGAGATAGCATAAGTTACTTTGTTCATCTTATAAAGTACTCCTACTCCCCAAATTTTCTTTCTCCCTCTTCAGACACACACAGACACACACACATACACGCACGCACGCCACCCTAACCCAGGCCAGATGAATTCTCTCAAAAACTCTAAGTACTACAAAGACAGTTGTGTGTGCTGTGTGTGCCATGTGTTATAGAAATGAAAAGAATACTAAGTGACAAATTATAAAATGTAAATTTTCAAAATTTTACTAAATATAAGTATAAGCCAATAATAAAATATCTTCATAGCCTTTCTTAACTTTTTCTATTTTTGGTACTCCTGCTTTTCTAGTGCACTAAGCCAGTGTTCACTTTGCCTATTGGATATCCCTCGACTAATATACTCTCTTCTGCATTCTTCACCCCACTTTTCTCCTTTACTTATAAAGTAATCCACACAAATAGCCCCCTTCCTTTATTTACTGATAGGTTCATTTCTTTTCTCTATGCCTCATGTTATTTTCCTCTCATGTCTGAAGAAAAACTGAAGATTCTATTTCAAAAGACAGATGAACTTGGTGCCCTAAGAGTTACATTATTTCCTCATTTGTATGACATGTTTTATACCTTCAGTCTAAAACCCTTCTAGAATAGCAAAGATAAGTACCTCTTTTTCAGTTGAGTTTCTTTTTTTTTCTTTTTGGAGCATGCTTCATAGACACAGAGTCCATTTTTATTTTTTTGAGCTTATATGCATTTATGTGACTGAGACAGATTTGGTTTTAGATAATCACCATCTAATGAAGTTCTATGCCATTACATGTGAAGGATGGGCAAGTGCTGGTACTACATTAGTAGGTTTTTAATTGTTGAAAAAGTGAAATCTTGTCAGTTGCAGCTGGATAAGTGTTAACAGAAAAATGTCTTACACTAACTGGTCCATTGGAGAAATGGCAAATTTTCTACTCTGCCTCCACTGCCCAAAACAGGGAAGGCTTTCTCTGTCTCAGTGGGGCAGCTTTCTAAAGCAAAGTGAAATACTTGGCCACCTCTTCCCGAAGGTAACCCCAACTCCTCAATGTGGTCAAGAACAGCTTGTGTAAGCTCAGTGGTCTACTGAGATGAAAGTCCTTTGTATTCCCACTGAAAATTAAGTGTCCTTATGTCAATCCAGGGAAAAGCAGGCACCAAGACTAAATGAAAGTCATGAGGATTTTATTAAGAGAAATATTTGTGTGAAAGGAGGTCAGTAGGGAATTGGAGAAGGTTGAAGAGCCACCTGCCATGCAAATCAGACCCCAAGTAAGGGAGAGGGGAGAGAAAATTAGATGAAAGTGTCTTAGACTGCTCTGCATTCTAAGCCAGTAGGGAGTCATTCAGCCAATATTGGGCAACAAACAAATCCTTTGCTGCAGGAATGGGTCTACCTTCACATCCTACTTATGGGTTTAGCATGGCCTCAGCACAAATGCGATGATGATTTCAAAGCGAAACATCTGAGGTGCCCAGTGATTGCACTCTCTGTAGTAAGAGGTCCTTGAGACATATTTACGTGACCTCCACAATCCATGCCTTGGACTTGTCCATGCAGGTGCAGGGAGCAACTCCTCTACTGGGCTTTCTTCCTTCTGATGGAACAGATGAAGGAGGCTAATGGGATGATTTACAGATGCCCTGGCTGCTGTTGACCTTGGTGTCACAACTGGTAAGTACCCTCTTCCTCATCCATTATCCATTCTAAATCCCTCTCATCCTGAGCTGTTACCTTGATGGGTCATGGTAGGTAGCCTATCTGGTAGTGTGATCCAGATCTTTGTATCTGAACAACACGAAAAGTTGATTTTCATACCCTTCTCACTAGGGATGTTGCACCTGTCTGTTCACAGTTAATAGGCAGTGCCAGGAGGTGGTTCCATAGATCTCTTGGGTTCCCCATGTATCCTGCCTGTCTCCATTGTGTAAAAGCAGCTCTACCCTCCTGCTGGTCGAGGACAATTACATATCAGTATGGTAATTCTTCTTTTCACCTGCAATCCCAGGGTAAAGGGTGGAAAGTGCCCTGGTGACAGCCGTAACTTGTACTTCAATGGTGACTTTGCTGTGTCCCCTTTGTAGAATGTGTCCCCTACAGGACCAAGACCTGCAATCCTGCAGAGGCTAGGGTTTCAGGGACAGGAAACACATTGGGAGTGATATGTGGAGACACTCCTGTTTCCATCCCTTGGTTCCTGCACTCGTGTATCCTTATTGGAAATGGTGCCTTACAACGTCTCTGTAAATGTACTGCCTCCTGAAGGATGTATCCCATTCTTTCAGAATATTTCCTGCAAGCTGGCATTTCAGCTGCCAGATTGTCTCACAGATAAGGAGCATGAGATATTATCCTCTACATTCTGTCTCTTGTTGGCTGTGAATGGCTCTTAAGAGCTTTAACTCCCTTCATTTACAGCCTTTGATAGGCAGAAAAAGGCTTCAAGCAGAGTGACACCTGTCCTTGAAATCAGAAGCCATCGGTCCTTGTGGGAATTGTCCACCAAAGTTGCAGTTGACATTTAGGATAGACAAACAAGTATTTCACTGGCTTTTGGCATTGCCCCTTAGTTTCCTGACAATCCCTGCTAACTTCTGAGCATCTTCCTGTAAAAAGAAAAAAAAAGTATGATGTGACTTCATATTGCTTGTCTTTAAAAAGTATGCTTAATTTTCCAGTTGGATTTCTCTTTATGTCAGCTTCCAAGTCATTTAACACCTCCCTGTCTTACCAGCACTCTAGAATTAAGCATCAAAGATTCATAATTATTTTTTATTAGCAGATATAGCTAGCCTAGAATTTTATAGGTTTTCCTTTGTCACAGACACCTCCCTTACAAAGGGAAATTAATTTAAATTCTAAAACACATGTAAGTGAAGCATAATTTACTTTTGAAACAGCTACAAAATGACTGTACCATGTGGGTTCCAAGTGCTACTGCCTGCCTCACTCTGGGCATTGAGTTGTAAGTCATTCAAGGTGTATCTCTGATCACAGGGGAAGGGAAAGGGAGAAAGTGAGCAGGAAAATACATCCTCAGTGATTTTAATCTCAGGATGTGAACATTTCTTGTCCAATATATGCATAAATTCCTGGGGATTTCCTCACACAAAGAATTGTATGTCCAATGATGCTTGGTGACCTATCAGGCACAGTTGTAAGGGACTATGATTTAGAAAAAGGGGGATTTATGTTTTGTCCTTCAGAACTGATCCCTTTTCCAAGCCTAAAATCGAGCTGAATCAGTAAGTTAAAGAAAACGCACATCCCTTGTAAAGTCAGATGCCCCACTGGCTTGGTTTATTTCCCAAAGGAGAAAATGGGTAATTTAAATAATGTGGCTTAACTTGTCTTATACATGCCCTTATATCATCAGTGATTTTAAATTCTAAGACAATGGATACAGAGTGCAGGCTCTGAAAACTTGAGGTTCAAGTCTGTCTCATTGTAGAAGCTTAGGGTCCACTTAGTAGATGAAAGCAATAGAAAGGGAGGTGCTTTCAGCTCTCATATTTTAAGAAACCCGGGGACAAGATCCCTAGTTCTGCTTTCAGGAAATTTTTATTGTGATATAAATTGAAAACAGAGCACCTTTCTCCCCTGGATTCTAGGAATTGGGTCTACATTCCTCTAGAAAGTTGACAAATTATTTATCTGTCCTTTTTCCTGCCTGAATTATCAAGTATAGTGACATAAGCCCAGCCTCTGGATCACCCAATGACTTAGGAGTTGCCATTTAGAATGGGAGGCGAATACTAAAGGCTCACTCTACTAACATTTTAAATCTGATCTGCTACTTATTTTTGTGAGGTATATGTAGTATATTGATAATCACAGATTATACATATATTGCTTACTAGGTGATAGAGATAGATAGATAGATAGATAGATAGATAGATAGATAGATAGATAGATAGATAGATAGATAGATAGTAGATAGGCAGATACTCATTTAATTCTTACAAACACCTATGGGAAGCTATTTTGTTCCTAAGTTATCACTGAAAATACTGAAGCATGAAGTAGTTAAGTAATTTGCCTGAGGTCATGTGACAATTGTCTTACAGCCAGCAGCTGGGAGGGGAACCACCAAGTTCCGATGTCACTGTCTGTGCCCTTAACTACTACACCACACTGCCCTTTCTCTGTTAGAAACTATAAGGGTTGAAACTGTCCCTTTTCTGTTAGAAATCACAGACTATGTTACACATGGTCAACATTTGTAATCTACCTATTATCTAGTCAGAAGATAAATTATCTACATTTACAAATTAGTAAATTCAGAATTCAAATGGTCAGAAGCTTTCAGTTTGCTTACCAGTTCCAACTGAATGGCAGTGGCCATTTGGAGGGTGTGTGGAGAACTACTTTTGGAGACAGTGGGAAATAGTGTGACCAACCCTCTCAGAGCCCTGTCCACATCTCCTTAGCACCCAGTGGTTCCGCATTTGCTGACTCTGGAACTTCCAACTGCAAACACCTTTGCTTAGGGACTTTCTGTGCCCTCTGGAACTCTCTTCATTAGTGTGCATAGAGCAGGCAGAAAGTGCCTGGCTCCTAATGCCCCTGGGAACAGTCAAAGACTGGATGGAGTTGGTGGGAAAATATTCCAGGCCTCATGCCCTTGTGGAGGGGAGCTCTGAGGCATGTTCTGTGTGTTCTGCACGGGTCCCTGGCAGGCCTGAGCTCCACCTGCCTATGGAGTTAACCTGCTCACTAATGTGCCAAGCACTGGTTTCTTTCTGGTCCTTGTCTTACTTCCCCATTCACTTACCACAGCTTCCTGGTAAGTCAAATCCATTTCTTAAACTCAGTTCTTCATCTCGGTATCTGTTTCTGGGGCACCTAACCTAAGACAAATGCCATGAACGATTAGTGATGCCTAGTAGGGGCACAAAACAGGGAAGTGGCTATTTGCCTATCAGGTGTTTGGCAACCTTGAATTACGTGGCAAGTATATAAGACTTAGTGCATGACTGTAGAACATTAGGTTGTTATGTGTGAAATTAGGGAATAAGAGCTACCTCACAGGCTTTAGGAAAGATTTACATGATTCTCTTGCTTGTGGTTTTCTTTCAACAATAACAGATTGTGTTGATAAATAAAGTTACTGAGAAAGTAGATTGATGCATCTGTCCAAGGATTGGCCTGTAGATAATCATTTCCCTACTTCCTCAAGGATTCAGGAAGGGCTGGGCCAATTCTGGCAGATCCTGTTCCTCAGGCCTTCAGGAATGGTTATTACCATCATGAGATGGATAGAACAAATAGGGGTGGATTAAATTATAACATGTGCCCCAAGTCATTCTAAATATGAAAGTACTTTTCAAAACCTGAAGGATGTGGGTAGCATACTACTGGCAAAATGCTGAAGTCTCCTGATTCAATCCAGTGACAGGTGGAGAAGCAACACACAAAAAAGGTATCAGAGAATGGAGAGGGCTCCGGAAACAAACAAAAGAGAGTCAGAGAGACCTAGTTATTTAGGCTCACTAGGCCTCAGTTTGTCCATCTATAAACAGAGATAATGGAATTCCCAAGGTTGTGGCAAGAATAAATGTAATGCAGTGCCAGACATGTGTTGTTCACTCAGTGTATGCAAGCTGTATTGTTATTAATAATATTATTACTATTTGGTTTAAGCTACCTAAATTAGCCTTATATCATCCATAAGATTATACTGTAGTTTATTACGTAATTACATTGGTTGGTTGAAATGACATTTGTTGGTTGAAATGGATTGCTGTAGTCTTTTCATCATGTTCAAGGGTGCCAGAGTTCAACAGTTGGGACCTGTTTCAAGGAAGGAGTGGCCATTTGTGTCAAATATTGCTGAAAGGTGAATGAAATTCTATTAACTGTAATGCAGGATTTACTATGTAGTAATCCAGTTGTGTTTCCCCTAATAAAGGACTGTTGCTAAAAGTCTATGCAATTCTTGCTGCTGCTGAAAGACAACATCTTTTGGTGAGGAATATGTGAGGTTCTGTTTTACAGGAAGTTGGCAGTGCACACTCATCCTCATGAGCTACTGGAAACCAATTACGTTTGGTCTTCACTGTGGAATTTGAGTAGTGCCTGTTGTTAAAATGGCTGCTTTGGGAAAAGAGGCTAATGTTTGTCCTGCTGTTTCCTGGAACTCAGTGGCTTAAAGTGGTTTTGTTGAAGCAAATAAGATGAAAGAACCTCAAGAGGAGGCTGGAGTTTTTGATGGTCTGTGAAGGCCAATGTGGTCCCCTGCTTTCCAGGATTAGGACAGCTCAACTCCTGAAATTATGAAGGGAAATCTTTGTGGCAAGATCATCTTCCACTCTGTAGAGTCAGCTGCCTCTGGAGAGCCTGGTGTTTGTATCATGGGGCTGTGACAGCTCTCAAAGTATTGCAATTTAGGGGAATTTCTTGCATGAAATATTGTACAATGGCCTTCACTGGTTTTATGTTTTATGACACTTCTAGAACTATATTCATTTTTCTTGTGTTTTAAAAATGATAGTATAATTTTCCCTCTACACGCATACACACACACAACCTTTTTATAAAATATAAATGTTTGGAAAAGAAGAGGAAAAATGCTCATAATCCCACCGTTGAACCCAGTACTTATTTTCCATGTTCACTAGATGTATTTATATACATTTTTACAAAGTTGTCATAATTGAAGTGTATTTTTATATCCTTTTTGTTGAACATTTTATCATAAGAATTTTTTATAAAAATTTTTCATGTTCCTAGACAGATTGTGTAGTTCTTACTTTTATTAGCCAGATAATATTCCATGAAGTGATGTCACCACAGTTTTCTGCACCATTCCACTAGTGTTGGATGCTTCCAACAAATTACTTCCAACTTGCTCATTATTGTGAATATTACAGCAATAGGCATTTTTTTCTATGTGACTTTTTTGAGCCTTTGAGCTCTTTTCTTGGGCAAGATCCCATCAGTCAGACTATAACAGCAGAATGTATTGATATAGGAGTTAAGAAGAAATCATGTAGGCAGATAGTCAGGGTACAGAAGTCCTCAGCAAGGCTTTTCTTTTTAATGAAAAGCAGCCCCAAATCATTTTCCAACAAAGAGCAGCCTATGAAGTTGAGCTGCAGATATAGACAAGCAAGCTGGGAGCTTGCATGGGTGAATGCCGGCAAGAACTAAGATCTATATATGTTCAAGATGGTAGCTCAATCTTCCTTTCTCTGACAGCCACATGTACTGTAAGGAGCAGACAAGATGGTGCTGATCAACTGGAAAGCCCAGTTGCATAATAAGATTAAAGTGTGGTGGCCAGACTTCCCCTTGCTCTATATAAACATCATACCTGATCAAACCAATCTCTGGCTCTATGTAAATTAGACACTGCCTCCTCAAACTAGACTATAAAATCTGGCACATTCACCACCAGCCAGTCCTTTCTGCTCGGAGACCCCTTCCTCTACAAGGAAAGCTGTTTCTCCTTCTCTTCTCCTTTGCCTATTAAACCTCTGCTCCTAAACTCCTCATGTGTGTCTGTGTCCTAAATTTTCCTGGTGCATGACAATGAACCCCAGGATATATACCCCAGACAACATAGCCACTTCAGTGTGACTCTTTAGAGGATACAGTAGGAGATGGAGCAGGTGTGTAAGTGAAGGAAACTGAGAAGCAGCAGCCACAAGGGAGGGTAGCCTGAGAGTGTGGAGCCCCCAAAGTTGAGTCACGAATGTTACAAACAGTGCTTCGTTGTTTGTGTCAAATGCTGCTGAAAGGTGAATAAAGTGAAGGCAGGAAATTGATCATTGCGAATTCCAGGCACTGTGGTAAGTACCTAGATGACCACACAGATAGCCACAAGTCCTACTTTCCTAGAACCGAATGTCTAGTGGGAGAAACATGAGCTTACCACAACATGATTAGTGTTTAATTATAATAGGAGACAGTTGCTCTGATGGAAAGGAATATAGTTCTATGAGAATACAGGTTATTTCTGACTTAAAATGGTTGACCTACAGTTTTTGACTTTACAATGGTGAAAAAACAATACCCATTCAATAGAAACTATACTTACAATTTTCATCTTTTCCTGAGCTGGCAATATGCAGTACCATAGTCTCAATGCTGGGCAGTGGCAGTGAGACATTGTGTTTTCCATTTTGTATAATATTCAATGAATTACATGAGATATTCAACAGATTATTATAAAATTGGCTTTGTCGCTGATGCCCATAATTCAAGCGCTTTGGGAGGCCCAGGCAGGCGGATCACGAGGTCAGGCGATCGAGACCATCCTGGCTAACACAGTGAAACTCAGTCTGTACTAAAAATACAAAAAAAAAAAAGACAAAATAATTAGTTGGGTGTGGTGGTGGGCGCCTGTAGTCTCAGCTACTCGGGAGGCTGAGACAGGAGAATGGCATGAACCCAGGAGGTGGAGCTTGCAGTGAGCCGAGATTGTGCCACTGCACTCCAGCCTGGACAAGAGAGTGAGTGTGTCTCAAAAAAAAGAAAAAAAAAATTGGCTTTGTCTTTGATGATTTTGCCAAACTGCATGCTAACGTAAGTGTTCTAAATATGTTTAAGGTAGGCTTGGCTATTATGTTCAGTAGGCTAGGTGTATTAAATGCATTTTTGACTTAGGATATCTTCAAGTTATAGTGTATTTAACCATGACATTTTCAAATTACAATGTGTTTAACCCCATCATAAGTCAAGGGGCATCTGCATAATAAAGAAGAAGCTGACATAGAGTTGGAATGCAAACAACATGGTAGGCATACGAGACAGCATACACAAAGGCCCTGGGAAGAGAGAGTTTGACACATTGGAGACCTGAAGATCAGTGAGCCTGGAGCCTAGACAGGGAGAGGAGAACTACAGTGGTGAGACTGAGTGGTAGGTGGGGCCCAGATCACACATAGCCTCACAATCCATTTTAAGGAGTTCAACATTACTTTAGGGAGGGATGTCATCAGACATGTATTTTGAAAAGCTCACTCTGGCCAAAGTATGAAAGGTGAATTGAAGGTGTGCTTGAGACATTTTGGTTTTTCATGAACAATCACAGAAGACAAGGTGTAAAATTGGTGATGATGGAAATTGCTGTAACATCTTCCAAAATATTTTCTCATAAAGACTAAATAATAGTTGCTGAAGCCACAGTTTTTTTAAATAACGCCCTAGTGATCATGCAGTTGATGTTACTGAAAAGCATATAAGAACTGGGTATAGAGTGATTCCTTCATGGAGAAAGTGTCACGTATGCACAAAAAATTTTTAGTTTCATCTCAGACTCTAAAGCAACAATCACAGCTCTTTACCAGCAGTTTGCAGCATGTAGAGTTGAAGACAGAATTTTTTCTGTCTTTGAGTTTCTTTTTAAATTTATTTTTAACTAAACCTTTATTTTGGGTTCCAGAGTATATGTTAAGGTTTGTTACATAGACAGACTCATGTTACAGGGGTTGGTTATACAGATTATTTCATCACCCAGGTATTAAACCCAGTACCCAATAGTTATCTTTTCTGCTCCTCTCCCTTCTCCCACCTTCCACCCTCAAGTAGTCCCCAGTGTCCATTGTTCCTTTCTTTACTCATGTCTATGAGTTCTCATCATTTTGCTCCCACTTATAAGTGAGAACATGCAATATTTGGTTTTCTGTTCCTGCATTAGTTTGCTAAGGATGATAACCACAAGTTCCATCCATATTCCCACAAAAGACATGATCTCATTCCCTTTTATGGCTGCCTAGTATTCTATGGTATATATGTACCATATTTTCTTTATCCAATATGTCATTGATGGGTATTTAGGTTGATTCCATGTCTTTGTTATTGTGAATAGTGCTGCAGTGATGGGATGGCTGGGTTGAATGGTAGTTCTGCTTTTAGCTCTCTAAGGAATCGCCATACTGCTTTGACAATGGTTGAACTATTTGCCCTCCCAACAACAGTGTATAAGTGTTCCATTTTCTCCACAACCTTACCAGCATCTGTTATTTTTTGGCTTTTTCATTATAGCCATTTTGACTGGTGTGAGATGGTATCTCATTGTGGTTTTGATTTGCATTTCTCTAATGGTAAGTGATACTGAGCTTTTTCTCACATGCTTTTGGCCTCATGTATGTCTTCTTTTGAAAAGTGTCTGTTCATGTCCTTTGCCCACTTTTTAATGGAGTTATTTGTTTTTCTCTTATAATTTTGTCTAAGTTACTTATAGATATTCTATATCAGACTTTTGTCATATGTATAGTTTGTAAATATTTTATTCCCATTCCATAGGTTGTCTGTTTACTCTGTTGAGTTTATTTTTCTTTGCAGAAGCTCTTAAGTTTAATTACATACCACATGTCAATTTCTGCTTTTATTGCAATTGTTTTTGGGGTCTCATGAAATCTTTGACCATTTCTATGTTCAAGATGGTATTGCCTAGATTGTCTTCTAGGGTGTTTATAGTTTTGTGTCTTAAATTTAAGTATTTAATCCATCTTTACTTGATTTTTGATATTGTGAGGATAGGTTCCAGCTTCAGCCTTCTGCATAGGGCTAGCTAGTTATCTCAGCTCCATTTATTGAAAATAGGGAGGCTTTTCCCCCATTGCTTGTTTTTGTCAGCTTTGTCAAATATCAGATGCTTATAGGTATGAGAGCTTAAATTCCAGAGATTTGATAATATAAATTTTATCTAAACTTTCTCAATTGTAATTTGCTGGCCATGAGGAAACAGCCAGACTGAAATGATGAGGAGTGTTGAGGGTGTTCTGAAGGAGACTGAGAGATGTGGTTGAAAACCTTGACTTTTCAGATTTTATCACTTAATATTTCACTTGACATTCAACAAGAGAAAAACCAGCTGAAATATTAGTACTTGAGGATAGTAGTCAGAACTTTATCTGTTGCAAATAACTCAAATTGACTTAAGTGAAAATAAATTTTTTTTGGTTACAAAACAGGAAAGTCTTGAAGCAAGCCAGTTTTACTTTCAGGTACACTCAGGAGCACAAATAATTTTACTCATACTCAGCCCTTCTCTCAACTCTGTTCTCAGGTGCTCTTGCCACATAATATCCCCTCAATGTCCCAAGTTTGTGTCATACCATATGAAGTGTCCATAAAACACTACAATAATTAATAAGGGCATATACAAAACATTAATAAGGGCATATACCACATGTAAAGTGGTATAAATTAAAGATGGGGTAAAAGAAGAAAGATAAGATAGTAAAAGGAAATCTAGTGACACTTAAATGTCTTAGGTTACAAATTTAGCTCTGGTTCTTTGGAGGTCTAAGAGGTACGATTTGTCAGTTTCTCCATTGACAGGGATCATTATTTTAAAATGATTCCCTTGATCTAAAGCATTTCTGGAAACCAGAATAGCCAGGAATTTCTCTTGCAGGATGTGATGGCTAATCTCCTCAAGAGCAAACAGCAGAAGGAACAGTGACACATTTCATGGGGCCCCTTTGCGTAATAACTTTTGTGTATGATTATGCTCATTTTCAAGCATAATTCAGTCAAACCAATTCTGGAGGGACCAATTTTTCAAAAGATTAGATTTAAAAAAATGATTGTGCTGGAGTAAAGAATTCAGCAATTGTTCTTTAGGTGATAAAGGCTGGGATATGCAAGGTTCAGGGTGCTGGTAATAATAGTTATAATAGCAGTGGTGCTAGTAATAATAACAGTATATTTATACCCATGATAATCATTTATTGTGCATTATGCTAGATGCTAAATGTTTGCATGTAAGAATTATCTCACTAATTGCTCAGAAAGGTCATAATACTATTATTGTTACCATGAGATTTCACTTTATGCAAATTGGAAATTGAAAAGTATAAAGACTTACTTTGTGCATAAAATATGAAATAATGTGAATCCCACATTACATGCATCCCTATGGGAAAATTAGTCCTGAGTTATGTAAATTGTGAGTTGTGAGAAATCCTCAGTAACTCATTCCTAGCATAAAATGCTGCAGTCCAATATTCTCATATCACAGCCATGTAAGTTGAGGATTAATAAAGGCCCAAAACTGTCCCATTCATGAGGACTGAACTGAGATTTGAATTCAGCATTCCAGAGCAGCTGCTGTCTGAATTCCTTTTTATAAACCAGGAGCATTCTAGTGTACTACACAATAAATGATTTTTTTTAAACTGGTCTAGTAAGTAAGTTGCATTGAAATGTGTATGTTGCTTACTTAGAAAAATGCATTTCACACATGGTGACAAATGGAACATGTAATAATATTGTATTCCTATACAGAGTTCCGCTCAAAATTGTGCCCACTTGCTTTTGAAAATTGCTTCCAAACAGCAAAGAAGGCCTGTCCAATAAGCCCACCTCAGATGAGATAAGAGAGTTAGAACTGGATCTCAGCACTCCCAACCATCTCTGCCCATGGGTGATGATGAAACACCTTCTCTGAGGAGTGGTCACTGAAGAAAGGCAAAACCCTTTCTGTTCACTCCAGAAAAAGTTAAAGGTCTATATCCGCTGAGCCTTTAAATAAAAGAAAAAAATAATCTTAAAAGAAGAAAGCAAAAACCATTGAGTGCTATTTTAGATTACAGAGAAGAGGCAGTGGAGTAATTCATTGACCATTCTTAGCTTCTTAAATATATGATTCTGCTTCATTGCTCATTTTGAAGAACCAGAATTAGCTGGGCATTGTCACTCACATCTGTAATCCCAGCATTTGGGGATGCCAAGGCAGGCAGATCACTTGAGGACACAGTTTGAGACCAGCATGGCCAAAACAGCAAAACCCCGTCTGTACACACACACACACACACACACACACACACACACACACACACACACAAAATTAGCTGGGTGTGGTGGTGCATGCCTGTAATCCCAGCTATTTGGGAGGCTGAGGCATGAGAATTGCTTGAATCCAGGAGGCGGATGTTGCAGGGAGCTGAGATCACAACATTGCACTCCAGCCTGGGTGACAGAGTGAGACTCTGTCTCCAAAAACACTAACTAACTAAATACATGAACCAAAATTAGGCCCAAGTCCAAGAAGGAAGACCTCTGATTGAAGCAAGGGTCTAAGTGAAGTATTTGTTTAGAGACTCCAACCTTGGCTGGGGTGTTTGTTCAACTGTAAAGCTACTTCTCAAGAAAAAAATCACCAGAGCTTCCAAAAAGGAAGTTTATTACTTCACAAGCCACCACATTAGCTGAAACAGCATTTCTGTATTCAGTACTATCAGAGATAGCCTAGCAGAAGGAGATAGAAAATGTCAGTGAAGTGAGAGGGTCATTACATTTTGGTATGATGTTGCTTCTTTGCTCCTTTTGCATGCCTATGCAACCAGCTCAGTTATTTTGGCTCAGTATAGTCCTGCTGCTAAAACCATTTTTGGCCCAGCAAATTTGCTGCTCTCCAGCAAGAGAACAAATTAAAGGTAATGGGATGAATGAGAAATAATCACGCCCTTGACATTCCAGCTTTTGTATGACTTTTCTTGGTAATTTATTTGGCTGCTAATTTCTTGGCTGGTCAGGAGTAAAATTATGCCCCAGCTTCTTCTCATGAACCTCTGAAAGAAAGCCCTAGTCTTTGCTTTGGTCAAGATGTAATTTTGCCATCCTGATGTTTTACACCCTTGGGAGGTGTAGTAGTCCATTTTCATACTGCTATAAAGAACTGCCTGAGACTGAGTAATTTATAAAGGAAAGAAGTTTAATTGACTCACAGATCAGCATGATCGGAGAGACCTGAGGAAACTTACAATCATGGTGGAAGCCAAAGGGGAAGCAAGACCTTCCTCACAGGGCAGCAGAAAGGAAAAGTGCTGAGCGATGGGGGAATAGGCACTTATAAAACCATCGGAGCTCATGAGAACTCACTCACTATCATGAGAACACCACAGGCAAAACTGCCTCCGTGATTTAGTTACCTCTACTTAGTCTTCGCTTGACAAGTGGAGATTATGGGGATTACAATTCAAGATGAGATTTGGGTGGGGACACAAAGCCTAACCATATCATTCTGCCCCAGGCCTCTCCCAAATCTCATGTCCCTTTCACATTTCAAATCTAATTATGCCTTCCCAACAGTCCCCCAAAGTCTTAATTCATTCCACCATTAACCCAAAAGTCCAAAGTCTCATCTGAGGCAAGGCAAGTCTCTTTTGCCTATGAGCCTATAAAATCAAAAGCAAGATAGAATGAAGGTACAGGCATTGGGTAAATACACCCATTTCAAATGGGACAAATTGGCCAGCAGGAAGGGGCTACAGGGCCCCGTGAACATTCAAAATCCAGCAGGGCAGTAAAATCTTAAAGCTCTGAAATAATCACCTTTCACTCCATGTCTCACATCCAGGTCATGCAGATGCAAGATTGGGCTCCCATGGCCTAGGGCAGCTCTGCCCCTGTGGCTTTGCAGGGTTCAGTTCCCATCTTGGCTGCTTTCATGGGCTGGCATTGAGTGTGGCTTTTCCAGGTGCATGGTGCAAGCTGTCAGTGGATCTACCATTCTGGGGTCTGGAAGACAGTGGTCTTCTTCTCACAGCTCCACTAGCCAGTGCACCAGTGGGGACTCTGGGGACTCCAAACCCACATTTTCCTTCTGTACTGCCCTAGCAGAGGTTCTCCATGAGGGCTTTACACCTGCAGCAAACTTCTGCATGGGCATCCAGGTGTTTCCATACATCCTCTGACATCTAGGCAGGGGTTCCCAAACCTGAATTCCTGACTTCTGTGCACCTACAGGTCCAACATCTCATGGAAGCTACCAAGGCTTGGGGCTTGCACCATCTGAAGCAATAGCCTGAGCTCTATATTCGCCCTTTTTAGCCATGGCTGAGACACAGGGCACCAAGTCCTGAGTCTGTACAAAACAGCAAGGTCCTGGGCCTGGCCCATGAAACCATTTTTTCCTCCTAGGCCTCTGGGACTGTAATGAGAGGGGCTACCATGAAGACCTCTGACATGTCCTGGAGACATTTTCCCTATTGTCTTGGCCACCAACATTTAGCTCCTCATTACTTATGGAAATTTCTGTAGCCAGCTTGAATTTCTCCCCAGAAAATGGGTTTTTCTTTTCTATCACATCATCAGGCTGCAAATTTTCCCAACTTTAATGCTCTGCTTTCCTGTTAAACATAAGTTCCAATTCCAAATCATCTCTTTGTGAATGCATAAAACTGAATGGTTTTAAGAGCACCAATGTCAGCTCTTGAATGCTTTGCTGCTAAGAAATTTCTTCTTGCCTGATACCCTAAATCATCTCTGTCAAGTTCAAAGTTGCACAGATCTCTAGGGTAGGGGCAAAATGCCACCAGTCTCTTTGCTAAAGCATAGCCAGAGTCACCTTTATTCTAGTTCCCAATAAGTTCTTCATCTCCATCTGAGACCACCACAGCCTGGACTTTATTGTCCATATCACTATCAGCATTTTGGTCAAAGCCATTCAACAAGTCTCTAGGAAGTTCCAAACTTTCCCACATTTTTCTGTCTTCTCTGAACCCTCAAAATTGTTTAAACCTCTGCCTGTTACCCAGTTCCAAAGTCACTTCCAGATTTTCAAATATCTTTATATCAGTGCCACACTCCTGGTACCAATTTACTGTATTAGTTCATTTTCATACTGCTATAAGGAACTGCCTGAGATTGGGTAATTTATAATGGAAAGAGGTGTAATTGACTCACAGTTCAGCATGGCTGGAGAGATCTCAGGAAACTTACAATCATGACAGAGGGTAAAGGGGAAGAAAGGCACCTTCTTTACAAGGCAGCAGGAAGGAAAAGTACTGAGCGAACAGGGAAGACCTCCTTATAAAACCATCAGATATCATGAGTACCAACTGTCTATCATGACAACACGATGGGGGAAACTACCCTTGTGATTCAATTACCTCCACCTGGTCTCTCCTTTGACACCTGAGGATTATGGGGATTACAATTTAAGATGAGATTTGGGTGGGAACAAAAAGCCTAACCATATCACAAGGCAATTCCTTTAGTTGAAGTAAGTACTGCTCAAAATTTGTAATGAAAAAATAAGGAGCTCAATTAATTAATCCAGCCAAGAGTATCTTTGTGGCCAAATCCATGTGCCATTTACAAGTAACAGGCTTATACCCAGTTTCTTTCCTTTTATGTCCTCACGTAGTAAGCTGCTTTAATGAACGAATGATGTCCACTTTTAAATTTATGTCATGTCTTTCACATATTCTAAGTTCGACAGTTGAATTTTTGGTTCAAGATACAGGAGGGAAACAACCTCACCCTTTAAAACTAATCTTTTATTTTTTTTTATTTATTTATTTTTTGAGATGGAGTCTTGCTCTGTCACTCAGGCTGGAGTGTAGCAGTGCGATCTTGGCTCACTGCAAGCTCCACCTCCCAGGTTCAAGCCATTCTCCTGCCTCAGCTTCCCAAGTAGCTGGGACTACAGGCACCCGCCACCACGCCCGGCTCATTTTTTGTATTTTTAGTACAGACAGGGTTTCACCATGTTAGCCACGATGGTCTTGATCTCCTGACCTGTGATCTGCCCTCCTCGGCCTCCCAAAGTGCTGGGATTACAGGCGTGAACCACTGCGCCCAGCTAAATCTAATCTTTACCCAGAGTCACAGGTGAGCATATATACAGTATCACGAATTTCTTCTTGTAAACACATATCAGAGAATGACAGACTGCATTTTGTGGAAGATAGAATGGTATGGTTCTAAGTTGATGGGAGTTTTGGCCAGACTGATCTTGGGTAAAATCCATATTCTACACTTAGTGTTGACATTGAACAAGTTACTTTCATAGCCATCTGAAAAATGCTCCTCACTGATGTCATTGTTTTTGTTAAAACACTTGGCACATAATAGCTGCTCAATAAATGATAGTTGTTATAACTACTATTATTTTATTCATAAGGTGTGATTGACCAAAGATACAGTGAAAAATTCCAAGTGGCCTTAGGTAATACCCAGTCTTTTAATGAGAAGGAATTTCTCTGGTTATCCCATAGTCCTTCCATATGTGGAATTCAGAATCCCTAGAACTGACTGCTTTCCAGTGCCCTCAAAGAGCAGGAAAAGGAATGGAAATATTTTCTGCTGGATTGCCTGGAGCTGTACTTGCTTTCTTTCCCCCTGGAAATTTTTTGACTAATTACAAAACTTGGCATCCAATCATGCTTGCAGAAAAACCTGAGTAGTCATTAGATTTCTCTGGAATTCTCTAGTCATGAGACTCAACCCTTCCCAGGATTGCAGTACCTTATTTCCTTATGGTGACTCCTTTGGGGGGAAATGGTGGGTTAAAATGCTGTTACCTATTGGTTTCTTAAAACTTGGAGACAATGGGTTGATTTTCAGCTCTCTTAATACTCAGGAGTATCCATGTTTCCAATATCGAATGATAACTATGAGTAGCACAATAAACCATCTGTCATATGAGTGTGTCTGACTATTTGTGTCATTTGTGTAATCTGCCCAGTTGAGAAGAAGCTTTGGAATAAAACGGAGACTAGTGAGTAGCACCATTTCTGATGTGTCACGTGACCTTGGGCAGACCTTTGCTCTCAAGGAAATTCGGTTTTTGTATCTCAAAAGCAGAACTGACAATGATAACTTCTGGCTCCGTCCTGTCATGTGACACTTTAAAGAGTTATGAATGCTTTAATTGTCTTGGAAACAATTCATATGATTCTAGCTGTTGGTGTTTTTCTTGGTAGTTTTTCAAATTCAAATGAAATAACCATGACAATTTTTGGATGGGTTTTCATATGTCTCTATGATCGTCAATAAATGCATGTTGAATGGAGTTGAAATGAAATTATGTGACTCATCAGGACTCAGCTTTCTCTAATGCATTGTCTTTGATCTACTTCAATCATTTCTTGAAAGCCATTTTTAACCCATGAGCATTTTACTCTCCTTGGAGTTTTTCTCCATTAAGTACTGGAAGATATGCTTTTGTGCCACAATAAAAGATAGTGCTCATTGTGGTGGTAATTTATGTTCATTTATTTAACTTTCCCAATTAATTGTTAGCTCCCAGAGAGTATTTTATAAATATAATCAGGTGGTCCAAACTGGGTTTATACCAGGCTAAGAAATGTTATGACATAAAAATGTCTTTTGGAGCTTTATTTAATGGTGCTTTATTTATTTTTCTTTTTTCTCTCTTTTTGTCCCCTCATCTAAGATAAAGTAATGAAAGTTTATATTTTCATGTCATTTATTTTGTGTCTTTTACCTTTAGCCAGCTCAGATATACACAATGACAATTATTTTAAAAGCTCAGCCATTAGAATCAAGCAGACCTGGAGGGAAATGTCAGTTCTGCCATTTTCTTCCTTTGAAATGTGGAGTGACTCAACTCTTTAGGAAATAATAATTCATCTTCTAAGAGCTGAATTATTATTACTTCTCAAAAGTAAATAAGGCACCAGACCTGAAAATGCACAGCATCTTGTAAGTGATCAACTGGTGTTAGTTTCTTGAGAAACTTTTATTGGGAAAAGTTGAAGGCATTTGATTAAATTGGTATCTGTAGCTTTTGAAGAGTTGGTTAGAACATGAAGATTAAGTAAGTACATTTTTAAGGATCAGAATTTCTTCAGTATCTAATTTTATGTTAGAAAGAATTTGTTTAACTTTAAAAGAGAAGCTCTTTATAAAGCTCATGTATCTTTAGCAATGATTTTGAAAACTTTGTATTGAATTTCCCCTAAAATATACATGTGTTTAAAATTTGAAAAGAAAGAAAGAATATGTGGCAATAATGTATTTTGAGATTGGATCAAAAATCACAAATATTTTGAAACTTAATCCAACACATACCTAGATTTGCTGATTTATTTTTAGCTTTAGAAAGTCCAGTTATTTAATCTGTTAATCAAACTGTTTGAACTTTCCATTTCTAAATAAATGAAATGACAATAAATAATGAGCCAAAAATTAAAATGCACCCATTTAAGGGGAAAAATGGAAATTTGATGGAAAATGAATGTGAGTTTGAATAAAATGGATATATCCTTTGTCTCCTTTGATTTTCAGCTCCAAGTAAATGATGCACTGAAGTGGCAGCCAGCAGAAGTGCCTTTGGTTGAATTCTTTGACTTTGAGTTTTTCATCCATGGCAGATAGATTGTATTTGTTCAGGGATTAAGGGAGAGTTAGGGCATTTAAGGTCTGGTGTCCTGGTCATGACTATCTGTGCTGGCATTGACTCTCCTCCCTAGAACCATCTCTTTTATTTGATCCTGCTATTATCTCTTCCTTACCTGGTCTGAGAAATGTAATTCCAAAAGATATGTGGAGTAATTGATGTGGCTGATTGAATTAGCTAGCAGGTGACCATGGTCAGGTCAGTGTAGTCTCCATCCTGAAGATAATTGAGGTGTTGCAGGGTAAGGAGCAACATTTTAATAAGAAGTGCACAGCAAACCACAGAATTAAAATGATTACTGTTACAAGATCATGGAGAAGCTCAATACAGTGGGGAGAATGTAGACTAGCAATCATAAGAATTAGATTTTAATCTGAGTTCTGCCATTAATTAGCTCTATTTATTTGAATGAATTATCTTTATTTTTGCTCCTTAGTCACACCCTCTTGAAAATGAATGGCCAGAGGAAAGAAAGACTAGGCAATCTCTAAGATCTTTCTAAGTGCTATCTATTTCTTTATATATCACCTATATATATACTTTCTTGATGAAAAAAATTCTGTAATAGCCTTGGAAAGTCAGTGAAGGTGGGACTAAGACTCTTCAAAGGCAGGAAAAGAAAACTGCAGGTGTGTGTTGCTAAAATAGAGAACAAGTCTTCTCAGCTTGTTGACTTTGATCCTAGTCATAGCAGGCAATGGTGCCCTCATAGATGTGGTACAAATAAGCTGAAACTAATGAAGTTATGCTCCACTAAAAGGAATAGAGTGCACTACATTTCATTTCATTCCAAGTAGCGAATGACCTCAATGAATTCACTTGCTAATCTATGTGCTTAGTGGGATGCAAGACCCTAGATAGAGATGCAATGTTGTCTGAAGAATCTGTTCCTCAATCATCTTAATCTTTCTGAAGCAAACAGGAATATATCCATAAAGATCATATGTTACTTTTTAAATTAATTTTTTATTGAAGTATAACAAGCATATTGAAAAGGACACAAGCCATAAGAGTATATACTTTAATGAATTTTCATAAAGTAAGCACATCCAGGCAACTAGCACCTAGATAAAAAATAGAACATCACTAGCACCTGAAAATTCCTCTTAGGCCCCAGCCAATACTAACCTCCACCAACTATACTGACTTCTAACATCAGAGATTAGTTTTGTGTTTGGAAAGTTTATGTAAACAGAATCATATAGTAGTTCCTCTCTGTATCTGACATCTGTCTGTCATTTTGTTTGTGAAATTCATGTTGTTCCACATACCAATAATTTTCTGAGGATATATTTACATGTTTCTGTTAGGTATCTACCTTGAAGTGGTTCAGCATTAGTAGCTACTGTCCACCAAACAGTTTTCCAAAGACAAGTATTAGCACATATATGAGTGACTTAGAAATTTCACACACTGATGATGGAAAGTCAGCTAGTTGCTCCATATATGTACCAACGCTTGTCTTTTTCATTTTTTCCATTCAAGTAGGTGTGTAATAGTATTGCTTTGTGATGTTGATTTTCATTTCTCTGACCACAAGTTGAGCACTGTTTCATATTTTTATTGCTTTTTAAACATCTTTTCTGAATTTTCTATATGTATCTTTTCCCATCTAACCCCATTGTGTTAGTTATATTTTCTTTATTGATTTGTGAGGATTCTTCATGTATTCTGTGTTGTTGAAAAAAATGTATTGCAAATATATTCCCTTTTTCTGGCACTTACCTTTTTACACTTTTAATGGCTCCTTTTAATGAACAGAAATTCTTAATTTTAATGTAATTAATTATTATTTTTTTCCTTTATGGTTAGTGCTGTTTATATCCAGTTTAAAACTTATTTGCCTTGCCCAAAATTATGATGATATTCTTTCATGGTATTTTAAGCCATTTTTGTTTAGATTTTCAATTTATCTGGGGATAATTTTTATGTATAATGTATAATAAGGGTAAGATTTATTTTTTTATGAATATATATCACATTGATCCATTAATTGAAGACTATTCTTATCCCCTTACCTTAAAGTTTCACTTCTGTCACAAATTGAGTGATTGCATATGTATAGGTCTGTTCCTAGATTCTTATCCTGGTCTATTGGTCTGTTTGTCTGTCTTTGAAACACTAAACTGTACTAATTACTGTAACTTTATAATTAACTTGATTTCTGGTAACATAAGCCTTATAGTCATACCGTTCTTTTTAAAAAGTGTTTATTTTAAATATAGACAGGGTCTGTCTTTGTTGCCCGGGCTAGTCTCAAATTCCTGGGCTCCAGTGATCCTCCTACCTTAGCCTCCCAAAGTGCAGAGATTACAGGCATGAGCCATATGCCCAGCCAACTTTATTGTTCCTTATGATTTGCTTGACCCTATCATCTCTCCATAAATTCTAGAATCAATTTGTCAGTTTTTATGAAAATAAACTATAACAACAACCTGGTGTTTGGTTGGGATTGCATTGAATATATAAATAAGTTTGAAGGAAACATATTTAAATGGTAGATCTAATCCATGAACATGGTATAGTCTTTCCATTTAGTTAGGTCTTCTATAACTCAATATTTTTTAAAAAGGTTTCAATATAGGAACCTTTTACATATTTCATTAAAAATATTCCTATTTATTTTGCTGATACTATATATAAATAATATTTTATTGTTTGTTGCTAGCATTTAGAAACTAAAATTATTTTGTACCCAGGATTTTGCTAAATGTACTTATTAATTCTAACATTTAATGTAGATTAAATTGACAGTTAAACAGGGGCAATTCATGTTACTCAGGGATTTTAAAGAAGCAGTATAAAGTGGTGATATTTTAAGAGCATGTCCTTTAAAGGCAGATAGAGCTGGGTTTTATGTTCTGGCTTCTGCCATGTATGAACTGGACAAGTCAGTTAATTTTCTTATGTATAACACAGAGATAACAATGGTTTCTAGCTCATAAGTTGCTACTGGCATACAGTAAAATAATTGATGTTAAGTGTTTAGCACAGGACCTGGCAGGTTGGACTTTTGCCTCAATTGATGTAAGCTGTTAGATATAAACATTAAGTATCATTTGACATCTAACAATTTTTCCTCCTGTTAGCCACATTGGTTTTCCTAAAACTTTTCTGATGTTATAGAATCAGACAGGAAATAAAATGCTCTAAGGTCATGAAAATTTTGCACACACCCATTCTATGATGAGATTAGTTGTGTATGGGGAAAAAAGACTACTACTAGCCCTATAACCATCTTCTCTTTGCTTCTTGCCCTTTGAATCAGTGGAGGAGAAAGCAAGATGTTTTTCATTTGACCTCTCCTATCTTCTTAGGGATCAATGTGTCCTTGACTCACCTTTGTCCTATTTCCTTAAGTATGGGACTAAGATGTCTTGGCTTTTTATGATTTAATAATTCCCATCAAGAGAGGAGACTGAGGGTGCCCTAGGGCTCACCTCTGTAATTATCTAACTATTCTTAGCATCAAGAGCCTTCATCCTTCAGTCTTACTCAACTGGACAGTGTAAACGCATAAGATTAATGAGTAAAGCAGATCAGAGTTTAGCATATCAGAGTTAAATTGCTTCTGTTACCAGTTCCAAGTGAAGTTCAGACCTAAAATGGGTGTGAGGTAGGGAGTGCTATGTATATAGTAGGCATGCATGAATATGTGTGTATATATATCCTTACTGATACATTGACCTCTATTAATTTGAAAATGAACTGTAATATTGTCTTGTCATCACTCTTTTTCTGCTCAACTACACTCAGAAGGGATCTGGTTACCTGGTATTTTCTGAGAATTTGTTGGATGTGTGAAGACATAGAAAAAATAAACAAATCTCCACCACCATTACTCCTTGCCAGTTTTTTAAGTTTCATAGATTTCTCCCAATATTGATGCTTTGTATTCTGTAAGGATATAAGAAGGAATTTTATAGACTATGTAAAAAATGCCTGTAGTGAAAAGTGATAACCCAAGCTAAATTTCCTGTAGGAGAATACTTCCTTTGTATACAGAAAACACAAGGCCTGTGACAACCTTAACTCATTTTCGACTGAGTGTGAATGAACTTGACCAACTATCAAGAGCTTTAGATTACAATACAGGATTAATGCAGAATAAGCAATATTTTGTTTTAGAAACCTAGGCAAGGGGTTATAAGTTACCCTGCTAATAACTAGCTTATGCTGAGGTTGAGATAATAATTAGATATACTCTTTAAAAAAGCTTTATTGAGATAAAATTCACATATCATACAATTCACCTATTTAAAATGTAGAAACTAATTTGTTTAGTATATATTCGCAGATATATGCAACTATTACAAGTTTAGAACATTCTCATCATCTTACATCTTACAGCCTGTAAACTTTAGCTATTGCTCGCCACTCCCAACCCTCTCCCCAGCTCCAAATGACCACGAATCTTCCTGTCTCTATAGATTTCTCCATTCTGGACTTTCATATAAATGGAATCTTATATGTGGACTTTTGTGACTGGCTTCATCCACTTAGGATAATGTCTTCAATGTTCATCCAAGTTATAGCATATGTCAGTTCTTCATTCCTTTTATTGTCAAATAATACAGATATACCACATTTTGTTTATCCATTTGTCCCTGGATAGATATTTGGGTTACTTCCACTTAGGTTATCATAAATAATGCTGCTATGAATGTCTGTATACAAGTTTTCATGTGGACATGTATTTTTATTTCTCCTGTGTATCTAGAGTAGAATTGCTGGGTCATATGGTAACTCCCTGTTTAATTATTTGAGAAACTATCAGACTATTTTCCAAAGCAGCTGCAATATTTTACATTCCCAGGAGATTCACTCTTAAAAAGATCTCAGAAAGGATTTTTCCCCCAAGACCTACCAAAACATATAAACTATAATGTAACTAAAATATACTCTAAACATTGGAGTCAATCAGTACTTAAATATTGTACAATCAAGTTGACACTCAACATTAACCATCACAGTGCCTATAGGAAAGATAAACTGAAAGCCAAAAAGTTGATACATGGACTTCTAGAATATCATCGTCTAACTGGAGACTCCCTGGGTATGGGTGAGGGTGATGCACTTGTCTAAAAAAAAGCATCTGAGGAAAGCACACATGGCTTAAATTAAATTAGAATATTCTAGAACTCACGAATTTTAGGACAAGAATTATTCATTTCATATAGGCCTTGGAGAGAAAAAGCTAACATCTTTTTCGGAGAAATAAACTTTAAAGATGAACTGGGGAAACTTTGGGCAAAATGTTTGCCCCATGCTAAGATTTCACATAAGTTTAACATTTTTTGAACTGTCCTTTGGAAACATTATTTCTCTGTGTAAGGGAACTAATTAAATTTTAAAAGTGTGCATTGGAAAGAGTGTCTGATAGAGAACATTTACAGGAGGAGGGAACATTATAGCTCAAATTGAGCCTACAACTGTTTCAAGAATCTGTGTTTATTATACTTGACTGAGAGACAAGACACAAGTCTTTTTTTAAGACACAGAAAGGGGGAAGGTTTTGAGATCAAAGGTATTTGCATTGTACTTGTTTCTCTTCCTATGCTTAAAAAAAATCACAATGGTTTGTTCTTGGATATTTTCATGTCCTACCAGAAGATAAATTAATTCTCTTTTCTCCTATAAATCATCATGTCATGTGATAAGAAAATTGGTTTCCCTCCTGTTTTATGTTTGGGTTGGAGATGTAAATGTAGTAAATTATTCTATAATTTTTCTCTTTTGTATAAAGAGTAAATTATGCTCCCAATGAACGTCTCTTCACTATTACTTAAGACTGATTAGAAGTGAAATGCTGCAGAGGAGAGATTTACTCTCATTGCCATATTAAGTATAATTTCACTGTTCTCTAAAGCAATTGTTTCTGTCATATTTCTTCAAGAAATATGTTGAAAAATGATGTTATAAAAAAGATGGAAGCCTTTTCAGACATTTAAGTTTGACTCTCTTGTATCTGTCTTCTAAAAAATACATTTTAAAGGAAACGTTTTTTAAAGGAGATATTTTATTGCCATCCAAAATCATTAAGTCATCTAACACAGGCAGAAATCTCTGCATTTTCAGACAATATTTTGCCAAAACTAAACTTTTAAAAAAATCTTAGACGTTTAAATTCTGTGATGCTATGAACAAGGTCCTACAAGGGTAAGAGGAATTTATACTTACTGTTCTCATGCTGCCAAGTCAGCAGGGAGATTTTGAAGCCTAGCATACGAAAACAGGCTGGCCTCCCCATCTCCCCATGGGCTTTTCACTAGGCTATTTCAAGGGGTCCATGCAGGGCCAATCTCATGGGACATAGTGTCAGATTCTGGGTGGTGTAGAGGAAACCAGAACACATTCACCCTTTTTCTACTAACATATCCCTTGTGGAAAGGGCATACTCAGGAAAAAGCTCTTCTTTTATTCCCATGTGATTTTACACACACACACACACACACACACACACACACACACACATATACACACACATATATACATACACACACAGTTGACCCTTGAACAACATAGGTTTGTACTATGTGGGTTTACTTATACATAAATTTTCTTTTACTTCTAACACTCCCGAAACAACAAGACCAATCTTCTCCTCCTCTTCCTCCTCCTCCTCTTCCTCCTCCTTCTCCTCCTCTTCCTCCTCCTCCTCATCTTACTCTGGCCTTTATGATGATCCACTTCCATTTAATGAATAGTAAATATATTTTCCCTTCCTTATGATCATCTTAAGAACAGTTTTTCCCTCTAGCTTAATTTATTATAAGCATACAGTATATAATACATATGACATATGAAATAATATGTTAATCCACTGTTTATGTAATCAACTATTTGTGTTAAGAATAGACTATTAGTAGTTGATTTTGAGGGGAGTCAGCACACCTAACCCTCTCATTGTTCTCATGAGAGGGTTACATCTCATATATATAACCCTCTCATTATATAGAGGCCAGCAATATACATGCATTTTTGTGCATGTATACATATGTATGTGTGTATATATACATACATCTATGTTTACCTATGTAAAAATATACATACATACACATTTCTGTACAAAATAAGTTGTTTAAGCAGGTAAAAGAAAAGATCATGAAGATGACCATCCCCTCCCCCGATATCCTGTGTACACTCATCCTAAGCTCTATACTTCTAAGCAATGCCTGAAACATATCAAACAACAGGGCTCCTAGTCTTGAAAGAGTTTATCTTTCATTACATCTCTGGAAAATTTTATAAAATTTTAAGTTGCTAATAATTATTACTGCAATTTATTTAACTCATATAAATTAAACTCTATGTGTATAATCTTATTCCTTAAAAATCCCTAAAATGTAAATACATTTATTTACCACAATTTCTGGATCATGAAACAGATGCTCAGAGAGGTCAAGGTCCTTGAAGGAGGTAATTCAGCCAGTGGATTACATTGTGAGAATCCTGAACCCCAAAATGCATTTCTCAATGATTCTGACCTACTATTAGTAAACAAGTAGCCACTAAAGAAACAAACAATCCAGCTCCTCTACTTTATCAAAAACTATAGTCCTGGCTGGGAGTAGTGGCTCATGCCTGTAATCCCAACACTTTGGGAGGCTGAAGCAGGCAAATCACCTGAGGTCGGGAGTTGGAGACCTACCCGGTCAACATGGTGAAACCGTCTCTACCAAAAATACAAAAATTAGCTGAGTGTGGTGGGGGGTGCCTGTAATCCCAGATACTAGGGAGGCTGAGGTAGGAGAATCGCTTGAGCCCAGGAGGCAGAGGTTGCAGTGAGCTGAGATCATGCCACTGCATTCCAGCCTAGGCTACAGAGTAAGACTTTGTCTCAAAAAAATATAAATAAATAAATAAATAAATAAATAAAAATTGTAGTCCAGAGATGGCAAGGATACACAGCTATGAGTGGCAAAATTCAGACTGGATCCAGGTTTTTGACCCTCGAGACCTATGCCCTTCCAATCTTCAAAATACTTCTTTATCTTTATTTTTTACATAGAAATACTTAATATGGCATCTCTCATTTTAAACCGACAATTAGTATGGAGAAAACTATGCTGAAACTTTGCAAGCTTTTTCTTGTTGAACAATCAATTCTTATTTCTAAAAAAGTTTTTTTGGGTTTAATCAATGGGAACATGGAAAATTGCTTTTGAGGGCTCCTTGGTATTGTCCTAGGGAAAGTTGAGCCAGCTGACTCCCAGCACGGGGCCCAAGGTTCTGATGTGATTACTTTCTTCAAGAATCAGAATGACTGCAGCCTCTTCACCTAGATTTCATAATGAAGTAACAAGAGCCAAGGTTGAGTAACATTATTCAAGCTAGAAATTTCTCAGGGAGTGATGTGAGCATGCGGCACATGTTTTAAAATAAAAGATTGCTTGGGATTCTTCTAAAATCTTCAGAGTTCTTACAACCAGTGCATTTCACCTTCATTAGGGACATCTTGCTTTCAGTTAAGGGACAGTGGAAGAATTAATGATGTATTAATCAGGACCCTCTTAATTGTAAGTGACAGAAAACACAATCTAAACTGCTTTATGCAAAAAGGGAAAGATGAGGGCTCATTTAGGTGGCACCTCCGTGGTTAGGGCTCATGAGGCATGGCTTGACAAGTGGCTGATACCATGGCACTGAGATCTGATTTCTTTCTGCCTTCTGCTGTCTTAGCTCCATTCTCAGAAAGATTCTTCCCTTCTAAGGGTAAAATTTTGGTAGCTGTTCAAGTTCAAAAACAATGGAAGAAGCGTGTGCTTCCCTAATAGCTCAAAAAAAAAAAAAAATCCTGGAATTGAGTCTAATTGTTCCATGTGACCATAATCTGAACCAATGGCTATGACCAAATTTCATCTTCTGGAAGATCAATGGCAACATGGAGTGAGGAAATAGAGTGCTTGTTGAAAGGCAATTAGAACCCATGACTGGAGTTACCTGATATAGTTTTACCATTGTATGGCCTTGGGTAAGTTAATTTAGCTCTTAGGTTCACATGTTGCTCCCTGTGAAATGGAAAACTAGATTACATCTAAGGGATCTTACAGTTCCAATGTGACAATTTTTTGTTTGTGAAATGTTCCAACATTTGAGAGTTGAGGAACTCCAACTGTATCACCTACAAAATCATCTAAGAATAGTTTTGAATAGAAGTTTCATGTCACCAATGGAACCATGAAACTCAAAGGAGGAATGAAAGGGGAGGGGACAGACTGATCATACCCAAATGGAATTAAAATTAGGGAGAGCTATCTGGCCAAGTGAAATTAGAGGCTGTTAAAACAAAGTTTAATGAATGAATCCTGGTCAACCTGAAATTTTTAAAAAATCACTAAAAAAAATTTGGAAGTTAATGCGCACTGGTGACTATGATTAAAATTGATACTATATTGAACTATGTCACTGTCATACAGAAATTGGGTATCCAAAATTATGAGACTTAGTATTCAACATAAGGCTTCCTTCAGTTATCTGGACATCCATCATTCACCAAGAATTAACTCAGACCCCATTCCTTCTGGAAAATAATATACTTCGCAACTTTTAACTGCATTGCATTTTGCGTTTGGTCACTATTAGCTCTGGCCCTACTATGCCATTTAGTTCTTTCCAACATGAAGTCTTTCTCTTTTCTCTTCTCCTTTGCTTAGGTATGTTTTGTATACATATGTGTATAACTTGAGAACTCACAGCATCAGCACCACTGTAAGTTATTTCTTCCTTTTAGAAATATTATCTTCCCTTAACTGCCTACTCCTTCTTGTCCTCTACCTGTTTAGATGTTTCCTTCCATCCCTTTTATATACTCCACTTTGTTTGCTTATCCTTTAAATGTGGTAGCCTAGACCCACTTCTCATCCCAATTTCATACTGTCTTTATATAATTACACCTACTCCTGTGCTTTTAATTCTTCTTCTTTTTCTAGGGACTCCTACAGCTATGTTTCTGATCCTGGTCAAATCTCTTTCCTGAATTCTAGATGTATTTATTTACTAGATTTTTCTACTTTGATGTCACCACTTTATTAAACTCCAGATATCCAAAATTGATGAATTATCCCCATCTTGTTTTAACCTCCCCATCTGGTTGTCTTCATTCAGGCTTTTCTGTCTAAGCCAAGGTCACCACCCTCCAGTTGCCCAAAAACCTGGAATTATTCTTATTGCTTCTCCCTCTACTACATCCCATCGATAACCAGGTTTTGTGAATTCTGCTTCTTATGTCTCTCTTAAAGTCATGCAGGTCTACCTTCTGACTACCAATACACTACTCCAAAGCCACCATCTCCTCTCATCTGTAGCTCTGCAGGAACCACCTGTTCTCCTTGTTATCACACTTCCCCACCCCCTGTTTTCTCAACTATTTTCCTGCTCTCAGAAAGTGCTTTCGGGTATGCTGGAAGCCAAGTGAACATTTTTTGCCCCTGCTTAAACACTCTTATTTGTCAGTGAGTGTCCATTGTTATTAGTATACAAAACAACATTCTCAAAATAGTCATTTCTGGCTCATTCTCATCTACCTCTCTTGTGTCTCTCACAGCACTTTCCTTCTTTCACTCCCAGCTCCAGTCATCCCAGATATGCAAACCATTTGATAAAAAAAAAAAAAAGTGTCCAAACAAACTAGTGCCCAATTTAAACACATCAAAGGAGCTGACAAAATATTTTGCATTTTTGACCAGCACTAATGTCACGTTTTAAAATCACATTTTAATCAATTTTTATTAAAATATAGCATTTTCAGGGATATTTTCCTCAGGTCATGAAATTACAGCAGGTTACTCTTATTGATTTGGCAATGATTTGGCAAAAATTTAGGATGTGAAAAAACCAGGAATTTCAAAAACAAAAAGAAAAAACAACTTTCAGTATCCAGCCCTAGAGATGCTTATTCAATAGATTTTAGGTGAGGCCCAGTGTTCTGCATTTTAATAAGTCCCCAATGTGACTCTAATGCAAAAGGTCCCAAGGTCATAGCTTGAGACAGTTTCAAGAGGACCAGTATTGTTTGGCTGTATCTAGGTGGGTGCACACTCCTGAAAGCTGGGCAGGGGGCAGGGGGTGGGGTCACTGAAAAGAATACATGCCTTAAGCTTCTTTTTATCCAATGCTTTCATCTTTCATGTGTGTGTTAACTACTTTTCCTGGATAAGGACTGGATTCCTTACAAGCCCAGCTCTATTCTTGTCACAGCGTCACGTTTAGTCAATGTTTGCTGCATCTGCAAGCATGACTTCTCCACTTTGGGATCAGTTTTCATTTGCTATTAATATATTTCCCCAGAATGAGGGTGGTTTATGGAATAGGTAGGTATTAGTCTGTTTTCACACTGCTGATGAAGACATACCTGAGACTGGGTAATGTACATAGGAAAAAGGGTGTAATGGACTTACAGTTCCACGTAGCTGGGGAGGTCTTACAATCGTGGCAGAAGGCAAGGAAGAGCCAGTCACATCTTACATGGATGGCAGCAAGCAAAAAAAAAAAAAAAAAAAAAAAGGCTTGTGCAGGGAAACTCCCCCTTATAGAACCATCAGATCTCATGAGACTTATTCACTATCATGAGAACAGCATGGGAAACACCTGCCCCATGATTCAATTACTTCCTACCAGGTCCCTCCCTCAACACATGAGAATTCAAGATGAGATTTTGTGGGCACACAGCCAAACCATATCATTCTGCCCCTGGCCTCTCCAAAATCTCATGTCCCATTTCAAAACCAATCATGCCTTCCTGACAGTCCCCCAGAGTCTTGAGTATTAACATTTGGCTCCTTGTTACATATGCAAATTTCTGCAGCTGGCTTGGATTTCTCCTCAGAAAATCGGATTTTCTTTTCTATTGCATTGTCAGGCTGTAAATTTTCTGAACTTTTATGTTCTGCCTCCTTTATAGAAGTGAATCCCTTGAACAGCACCCAAGTCGCCTCCTGCTTAGAAATTTCTTCAGCCAGCTACCCTAAATCATATCTTTCAAGTTCAAAGTTCCACAAATCTCTAGGGCAGGGGAAAAATGCATCCAGTCTCTTTGCTAAAACATAACAAGAGTCACCTTTGCTCCAGTTCCCAACAAGTTCCTCATCTCCATCTGAGACCATCTCAGCCTGGATTTCATTGTCCATGTCATTATCAGCATTTTGATCAAAGCCATTCAACAAGTTTCTAGGGAGTTCCAAACTGCCCCACATTTTTCTGTCTTCTTTTGAACCCTCCAAACTGTTCCAGTCTCTGCCTGTTACCCAAGTCCATAGGTGCTTCCACATTTTCAGGTGTCTTTTCAGCAGCGCCCCAACTCTACTAGTACTAATTTACTCTGTGTGTGTCCATTTTCACTGATGAAAAAACACTAATGAAAACATACCTGAGGCTGGGTAATTTATTAAACAGGAAAAAGGGTTTAATGAACTTGCAGTTTCACGTGGCTGGGGAGGCCTCACAATCATGGTGGAAGGCAAAGGAGAGCAAATCACATCTTACGTGGATGGCAGTAGGAATAAAAAAAGCTTGTGCAGGGAAACTCCTTCTTATAGAACCGTTAGATCTCATGAGACTTATTCACTATCATGAGAACAGCAAGGGAAAGACTTGCCCCCATGATTCAGTTACCTCCCACTGGGTCCCTCCCACAACATGTGGGAATTCAAGATGAGATTTGGGTGGGGACACAGCCAAACCATATCAATGTATGAGATATACAGATATATATTAATATTATATATACGTGTATGTATGTATATGTATATATGCAAATATACATATATAGTGTAATGTATTTTATTTTTTAGTCTTATGCTCAACATCATTTGAAGTGGACTTCCCCTCTTTTTCACTCTCACTCCACTCATTTAACAAGTTGTTAACAAGTGCTTTCTATTCTCTCAAGTCTGTGATGGGCTCAGGTGGATTTAATAATAAGTCACAATTAGTCCCAGTTCCCACAGAGTTTTCAGTCCACTGACAGGCAACGAGGAAATAAGGGCATTGCACAACACATTCTTTAATTACAGTTGTGGAAGTGCTAGGAAAAAAAATAGTGTGCAATAACAGCAATGCCATGGGGGTTATGCACATACAAACACACCCACATACTTAGGTTTTCCTTATTATTCAGTGTCTGCAGTCTTGTAGGGAAAAGGGAATCTCTTTGACCTAGACACTGGATGATGTTAGATTTGGCAGTTGATCAAGAATATTGTTAACTGTGTGGGGTTGTCCTGAGTCCTGAAATACCCTTTGATGTTTACGGAGGAATTTTAAATGGTGATTTTTTTTTTCCCGCATTTGATTTAAAACAAATAGTAGGCCAAATGTGGTGGCTTATGCCTGTAATCCCAGCACTTTGGGAGGCTGAGGCAGGCGGATCATGAGGTCAGGAATTCGAGACAAGCCGGGCTAATATGGTGAAATCCTGTCTCTATTAAAAATATAAAAATTAGCCAGGTGTGGCGGCACATACCTGTAATCCCAGCTACTTGGGAGGCTGAGGCAGGAGAATTACTTGAACCAGGGAGATGGAGGTTGCATTGAGCCAAGATCACGCCACTGCATTCTAGCCTGGGTGACACAGCAAGACTCAGTCTTGGAGAAAGAAAGAAAGAAAGAGAGAGAGAGAGAGAGAGAGAGAAGGAGAGAAGGAAAGGAGAAGGGAGGGAGGGAGGGAAGCTGATAAGACCACTTTTCGGTTTTAATAAGATTCTGGAAGACAAACTATCTTTGAGGAAAGTTTATACCTATACTAGCAGCATATGTGCTATTTCCTCAGCCTAGAAGAGGGCATTTGTTACCTGCTATGGAATCTACCTCTTTATACTCTATTGTCAGAATAATGATTCAGGAAGGCAGATGGAATGTGTGTATTGTATTATACCTTCAGGGGGCACTGTGGATGGATGTGTTGCTTTTATTCCTTCTGGATGGCACAATTTTTAGGCTTTCATGATTCATGATGGGGTCTCCTCAAATTGACCCCTCTTTCCTGGGTGTAGGGGGAAGGATTTTTGTTTGGGTGGGCTAACTTAGTACTGTTTGAACCTTTGAAATTATATAATGAGAGGAAAAATGCAATCTATCATACCAAATACCTCCTTTTATGAACATCTTTACTCTGCTGAAGGCTCTGTGTATCCCATACAGATACATCCCTTGCTGAGCACTGCAGTTCCAGCAGGGGCAGCTGAGAGAGGGCATGCTGGCACCTGTGTTTGTGGCCTTGTCCCAGAGCAGTGGCTCTTTCTTGTCAGCTGGCTGGCTGCCAGGCCCAACAAGAGCGCATGCTGATTTCCAAGTATAATGCTTTGCTGGGGCTGGAATCAAAGCTGTCAATAGTAAAGAGCTTTCTTTTTAGTCTTCTTATATATTCAGGGGGAATTCAGCAGTGAAAACATGACCAACAATAGGCAGAGGGCCTGTAACAGTCTTTACAACTCATGCAGATGGTTTTCAAACCTTAATTGTCTAAAAATGGCATGCATTATTGACTGAAATACTAGCTTGGGCAGCAAACTAGTTGTAATAACTTTCTTACCTATCTTCCAAGTCTGTTGTTTCCTCGCTCTTCAGGAATTTACAGAGTTTATATCTGAAAGACGTGGCTTGGGGAGTTAGAGGAATCCCTGATTTTGCTGGGAAATGTATTAATAATTTCTACTAGTTATGTATGAGTTATAACAATGAGGTAGTACCATGAGATATAAAATGCAAAAAGTTTTAAAAATATGAAGCCAGTGATATTTTATTGGTCAGGAATCTGTTGGTTGAAAGTGATAGCAAGCCATTTAATGAGGCCTAAAGCAAAAGATACATTTACTGAAAAGTTCAGGAATTGAAAAGTTCATCAGGAATGCTGGATCCAGGAGTCCAAATTACATAGTCAGGGGTTAGTCCATCTCCTCCTATATCTCCACTTTTTCTTTGTTCTCTGTTGTCTCATTGGTGGACGTGTGATGACCCCAGCAGCCCAGGCTTGCACATCCTTATGGTAAACAAATGCTGTAAGTCGCCCTGAGTCACCTTTGGTTCATTACAGTTGGGTTCATTACACTCACCCTACAGTAATCAAATGCTGTAAGCTTTCCCAATTGCCCTAGAGTTCACTCGGATTCGATTAACCCAGGTAACATCATCAATCTTTGAAGCAGCCACTGTGATGAAGCAGATGGAACATACTCATTCTCCAAGTATAGATCATATGACTACCCCTTAAAATGAAATGGGTATGAGGTTAGCTTATCAGCGCAACCCAAACCACATGGACAGAAAATTCAGAATGGATTAGCCCCAAAGGAAAACCAGGTTGCCAGATAGAAAAATGGGCATTGGACAGACAAAAACGGTCAATGTCCATTACTAATATCACAGAACATCCAAGGACCCTTCCTTGCAGAGCATCTGTCCCCATTCTTACTCTTGACAACTCGATCCACTATGCCTTCTTCTGGGGACTTGAATACACTGAGCTTCATCTCACCTAAAGTTCTCTTTCATTGCATCAGGCAACTGCATATTTCCTAATATGCCCTTCACTTTCATGCCTCTAAGCTCTTACTCTTGCTCTTCCCTTCACTTGTCCATCTTAGTTGTGGTTCTCTTCATCTTTCAAGGTCCCATTCCATTATTGTGTCTCTTCTCCCAGCCTAAGCAGACTTCATTGCTCCCTCCTCTGTTTCCCATGGCTCAACTACAATAGTGTCCAGTTGTGCTCCAGTTAGGTGTTCATGTATTAGTTTTCCCAGCTAGTCTGCAAGCTCTTTGAGAGTCTGAGCTGTGTCTTTATGTAAATAATTGGAAAAATCATATCAAAACAATTCTCTAAGAGGTTTTCTTATGGAAGTAACTATTTTTAAAATCACCTTAATAAGCACAATTGGAGTACGTGGGCCAAGTGCTTTACATATATTACTGCACTTATGTCTTACAAAATCCTATAAGGTAGGTACTATGTACTGTCCTTCTGTTCTACAGATGAGAAAAATCAAGGCTCAAAGAAGTTATGCAACTTGCCTATGGTTACGCAGCTAATAAGTGCCCAAGCTGAAATTTTAATCCAGATTTGCTTGATTCCAAAGTCTGAGGTATTAACCATTGTGCAAACCGTCTCTTAGCCAGTAACTGTGTTTGCAGATGGGTAGTTATTCAGATACCAATGGATGCACTGAAGAAAGGCCACTTCTCTACTCTTCCCCACCCTATCCTATCACCACCGGAAATAAGTTCTGCTTTCTCAATATGAAATTTTCTAGATCATTAGCTTAAATCTACCGTGCCAGTTTTTAAAGGACCTTTATTCCTGACTTTGCAATTGACTGATTCCAAGTATGCTGATCCACTAAGGAACACCCTGTCCCAAATGAAATGGAGTGGTTCTTTCTATAATAAAAGGTCACACTAAAGTTGACAAGATACTCAAAATGCCTGCCCTTCTTAGAGGTTATATAAGCAAGGCAGTCTGACTTGTAACCAGTAGGTGGCACTAGACTTTCCCCTCCTGGCTATAGGTATAATTGGTTATGTAGTTGTTATGTTACTAAGAGGCGGCTGAAAGGGACTCATGGAATGTAGTTGCATGGCTTCCTATCAGTGAAATCATTCTGGATAGAGCAAGATTCTTCCCCCAACTTGCACTCAGCCTCGTCCTAGGCATAGAGCAGGGTCATATGGATTAAATGCCAGTTCTTATGTGCACAGAGAAAAGTGCAATCAGTCCAAGTGGGGCAATCTCCTTAGGCCACCCTTCCAGCTGCTGGCTTTTTGGCATTGTGATTTGTCTGGAGCTGATGGTGGGGGAAGTGAACATACAGGCACATTGCAAAGCATTAGGAGGAAAAGTACTTCATACTCAGAATCTGGATTGGAGTGGTAGGCTGTGCCAGGAAATGATTTTCTCTGCACACTTAGGGCAACTAAATGCCTTGATTGTCTAGCCACAATCAACATTTCCTAAACCTCTTCTAGTAATCCAAATCATTCTGGAAGCTAAAAAGGATACGAAGGTGGAAAAAGCATAGTTCCTGTATTCCAGGAGCTTACCATCTACTAATAATGAATCTAATATCCATTGATTCAGCCAGTACTGATTGGGCACCTACTGAGAAATGGGGAATAGAGGGTTAGATCACACTGCCTGGATAGAGCTTACAGCCTAGTGGAGAATACAGACATTAAGCAAGTAATAACACAGTACTAGTATAATAAATACCATGATATTAAAGTAACAAGACCTCCTTGCTATGAGGACATATAGCAAGGAGGTCTGGGGGCATGTGAGTCATACAAGACCTTCTAGAAGAGATGATTGTAAGGGGATATCCAAAGAGGAACTGGAATTAAGTGGGCAGAATGGAGAAGGGGGAGGAGAAGAAAGAGAATCATGTCAGGTAGAGGGAAGAGCATGTGATAACCCAGAGGCAGGGTGGAAGGAGGTACTTTGAAAGAACTAAAAAAGCCTCTGTGAGGCTAGAGCTGGGTGAGCAATAAGAAAAGTTGTAGAAGATGGGGCTAAAAGGATTGATAGGCAGGGCCAGATGATGTACAGCCTTGTATACCATGTTGAGGAATTGAAAATGTATGCAAGAGCAATAAGGAAGCCCTGATAGATTTGAAAAAGATTGGTGTCATGACATCATATGTTCATTTGTTTATCTAATAATACTTATTGCATGCCTACTCTGTGCCAGTGTATCAGGTGCTAGAAACTTTTTAATAGAGATATAAATTGTAATTTAAAACTTTAAAAAGTAATTGATTCAGAAAGATGGGAGGCAGGAAAGTTTTCTTAGAATGAAAAATGTATTCATGCAACAAAAAGTTTTATCTCAGGATCTGTTCTAGACCTTGGAGATTCAATGGTGAATTATACCCAGTCCTCATCACAAGGAATATTTATCGTGTGCATTGAAAATCATGGCAGGAGGTATAGCATGTAGGAGATGAAAGAGAAAAATCACAGTCAACTGAAAGATCTGCTCTGGCAGACACTGAGAGTGTGGCACAGTGGAAGCTAATAGTAATCAGGATCCAGGCACATTAGTGTTTACACTTCCATGTTCATGATCCCAGTTTTCAAAAACTGACTATGTCCCCCTAAAAGGAAATAGGAGTCCATGGAGGAATGGCTGATTCCATATCTGAGACAGGAAATGCATAAGATGAGCCTTGACCATCTTTTTACGCAGATAGCAAAGATGTAGTCAAAGATTAATGTAATTACATCAAAAAGACATTGAAACCAGCTTGAAGGGTCACTCATTGACCAAAGATGGGACAATTTGAACATCAAAACAAATTAACTGAGGAACAGCTCTGTGAATGTATAAAAATATACATGTTTATAATAATAGTTTTTTTTAAAAAAAGATAGCCCCAAATTAAAAAAGACTCATTGGTCACATTGGAAGTAACCTCACTCTGAAAATTAAAGGGAAATAATTAAACATTTATTTTTTCTTTCTTGGGTAAGCAGTATTTCAAGGTGACCACGTAGCCCTAGTTGAAGAAGAAAATTACTTCTTCATAGAGGAATTCCACCTAATAAATGTAAAGGGTTGAAGAAGTGACAGAATTAGAACATTATCATTTTGCAACTTATAATAAGAATCAATAATTTAGGCAAAGATTTTCAATGAATGAAAACATTTTTTAAAATGAATGGAGGATTTTTCAATGAAAAGATCAGGCTTTTACCATCTGAACCCACTAATTAATTTGAGTAATACTTATTCTAGTGAATAAACCAGAAATATTTACCACTTGAAGCAAGATAAAATACATAGCACCCCCTATGATATAATTTTGGGAAGAAAGGTCAAACATGACTATAATTGAACCCTCAGAGCAAAAGTGTTGTTTGTAAGAAATATGAAGTGTACAGAAAAAAATTAAAATGCAATAGAATCAATAAAATGACGAGGAAGGCACTGCTCTGTATTAAAAGATTCTAGGAGACATCACCAAATGCAATGTGTAATCCTATTTGGATACTGCTTTGAACAAGCTCACTATAAAATGAAATTTTCGTTACAGTCAGGAAATGTGATATAATGGATAATTAGACAAATCACAGAATTATTGTTAATTTGACTAGAGTTGATGGCATTGTGGTTATATATGAAAATGTCTATATTTTATAGAAATGCATACTGAAGTATAGAGTGGTTAAATGACATGAGTTCTGAGATTTACTTAAAAACACTTAGCCAAGAAAAGAAGGCATAATGTCTGATGCTGGTGTGGCAATATCTAGGAAACTGTTGAATCTGGGTGTAGTATATAGGTGTTCTCTGTACTATACATGTTTGAAATTATTAATAAAAAACCATGACTGTGGCTTTCTGAGGTAGGTAAGGCAGAGTATTCTGCAAACACCCATGATTAGAAGTCTTACACCTGAAGCACGTGATTGGTGTGAGGTCATATAACTAATAAGAAACAGAGCTATGACTAGACTCTAATTCCAAGTCTAGCACTCTTTCCATAACAGCTCTCACTTTGCTTTTCTAGAATGCATTCACAAACCACCCTCTTTGACTCTTTGGCTCACGAGGTGGCTCTAGCATTGGAAGAAAACAGACAGCATTTTGTTCCTTAAATTTTGCCCATTTCCCTAGAACTGGAAAAGAGGGCTGTGGTTTGTCAGTAGGCTCCTGGAGGGAGGTGGTTTCCAATTGCTGAGTAGATGAATGATCAGGCATTAGTAAAAGGTTTGTTCACTGGCTAAAAGTTAGACCAAGCCCTGGCTTCTGGCCTTTACTAAGCCACAGGCAAATCCCAGGCACGTTGATCATCTGCAAGCACGTTTCTACCTCTTCTCAGCTCTTCTCTTTGCAGCAGGTTATCCTTCCTCACATATGAGAATATGAAATGCTTTAATGAGGGTATAAGAAATTGACCTGCTCACTTCCAAGCAAAACTGTGGGCAAAAGTTCACATTTAAATGGTGTCTATAATTCTCTTTTGCTGTGTAACTCTGAGAGGTTTTCTTTGGATCAGCAAAGAGGTGGGAGTGCTAACACAAACAAAACACAAGTAGCTCTATTTTCAGTAAAATTACACTAACTGGCATTACTACCTACTGCATAGTAGGCACTCTTTAGTGGATTTCCGAAAGTTAACTCATTCAATTCTATGTAAATTTTAATTAAAAACAAAACAGTCTGGAGAACAGATTTTGGAAAACTCGAGACCTAAAACTGGATTGAAAGTCTACCATTTACTTTCCCTTCTCCGGAAACCCAGAGAGAATGATTGCAGAGACACTAAGTAATTGGGATTCTGTAACCATAGGTGAAATTGCTAGGCTGGTGCCCATAGAGTTTGCATTTTATAGGGTAGATAAAAAGAATAAATTTCTGTGTTCTTTGGTTATCAAGGTGTCTATGCCTAGCTTGTGAGGACATTTGTTTGGCTGTGGCCATGAAGAAAATTACAGAATGAGTTAGTTGAAAAAGTTAAAACATGATCACTATACCGTAAGCTCCGGCAGGAATCATGTCTATCTTGCATATCGTTGTATCTGTAGCACCTAATACAGTTCCTAGCCCAGAGTAGATACTCAACAATTATTGATTTGTTTTTAATGAATTAATGAATGAGTGAGTCAAAATGAATTTGCTATCCTTAAAGTGTATCCCAAACATTTGCTTATTCCATGCCAAGCTGACCACAGTCAGGCAAGTTGTGAGTTGGAATTCTGCTGTTTGCAAATTGTAAATCACAGAAAGACACATATTTTTGTATAGGTTATAAATGCATTGGTCTTTCTCAAATCTTGACAGTCGTAGCTACACATCTGTGCATTGTTGGTCTTATTCACCCTCTGGATGCAGTTAGTGATGAAGGTTCACCCTTCTCAAAATCATCCTTGTCTTAATGTAGAACGCACCTACTAAGCCCAGCTTTTGAGATTTCCTCCAATCTGTCTTCCACCTCTGACCTCTATGTTTCCAGAATGTACTAGACTATTCAGCATATACTTAATCATTTTCTATCCAGTCCAAATTTCCTCAGACTTCCTATTGTCTACAGATTACTCAGAAATGCCCAGCCTGGCAGGCTTTGTCATTGGAACCCTGTCTCCCAAACCAATCAGTCTTTCCAGCCCACCCTAACAGGAGGCTTTGTAGCCAGAGTTGGGCTTAGTCCTTAGCCCCAGTCCCGGCAGGCCTTGAGCAGTCAGCAAACCTAGGCAGAAGGAATGAGGCAGCTGCACTCAGCTTCTTCATTCTCCCAAATGCTTAGGAATTCTGTTTAGCCAGAAACTCCACTTATGATGAATCACAGTTGTACACAAATTATATATACAGTCTTGACAACTCAAGTTCTTCACTGAATAATTCTATGCTCTTTCCAACTATATGAAAGTGTATGTGCCTATAAGGAGGATCTGAGTGCCACAGACTCCTCATTTCCCATGCTTATCTCCTGTATTAGTCAGCTCAGGCTGCCATAAAGAAAAACACCATAGACTGTGTCACTTAAACAACAGAAAGTTATTTCTCACAGTTCTGAAGGCTGGAAGTCTGAGATCAGGTGCCAGCATGGTTAGGTTCTGGCATGGGCTCTCTTCCTGGCTTAGAGGCAGCCACCTTCTCACTGTGTCCTCATATGGCAGAGACAGAGGGAGGGAGAGAGAGAGAGAGAGAGAGAGAGAGAGAGAGAGAGGGAGAGAGGGAGGGAGCAAGAGCAAGCGAGCTCTAGTGCCTCATCCTTTTCTTATAAGAGCAACAGCCCTATTGGATTGGGGCCTCATCCTTATAACTTCATTGAATTTTAGTCACCTGCTAAAGGCCCTGTCTCCAAATAGAGTCACCTTGGGAGTTAGGCTTCAACATATACATTTTGGGGAAACACAATTAGGTTCATAGCACAACCTCATTATTTATACTACCTATATCACCCTTCATTCTAGTTTCTTATGTCATATTTGAGCCAAGGCTTAAGACACAAAAATCCCCATGCTTTATTATAATTGATCTGAAAACATAAAGCTCAAGATAAGAAATTTCTAATGAGTTTAATTTTTCAAAAAATCTTTTATTTGTGTTTTACCAGGGCTCAGAGAGATCTGACACATTTGGAATTTATAGAAATATTGTTCTACCAGAGCAGCAGTTGAACTCAGTGATTAGGGGCACCAACTGTGGCATCAGACTTGAGTCTATTTAAAATGACAAACTTTTTGCTGCCCTCACCAACATTTCCAGTCTCGTATCCTGCTCCTTTTTTTTCCTGTTGTACCTATAGTCCTCTAACATATTATATAATTTGTGTATTTGATGTATTTGTTTTCTTTCTTCCCTCCTAGAATGTATTAATGACTCAACGACCTACGCATTTTTAACTCTCTGTTCACTGACATGTCTCCCATGATTAAACCAGTGCCTGGAACATAATAGGTCTTTAGAAAAATTTTTTTAATGAAGAAATATTTGAATGAGGGCTCAGTGATGTTTAATTTTATGTGTCAGTTTGACTGGGTCACAGGGTACCTAGACATTTCACCAAACTTTATTCTGGGTATACCTGTGAGAATGTTTCTGATTGAGATTAACATTCAAATGTGTAGACTGAGTAAAGCAAACTACCTTCCCTAATTGGTGGGCCTGACCCAATCAATTGAAAGCCTAAATAGAAGGAAAGGCTGACCCTCCCTGGAATAAGAGAAAATTCCTCCTGCCTGACTGCCTTCAAGCTGGGCCATCAGTGTTTTCCTGCCTTTGGATTCCAACAGGAACATTAGCTTTTCCTGGATCTCAAGCCTACCAGCTGTGGAAAGGAACTACACCATTGATTTTCCGGGTTCCCCTGTGTGATGGTGCCAGATCTTGGGGCTTCCCAGCCCACATAATGACATGAGCCAAGTATTTATAATAAATCTCTGCCTCTCTCTCTTCCTACGTACCTGCACACACACACACACACACACACACACACACACACACACAATTGTATCTGTTTCTCTGGAGAACCCTGACTACCACAGATTTTGTTAGTAGGAGCAGTTTTTGAGGAACTGGATTTTGAGAAAGTTTTTTGAATTGGTTCTAAGGTTTCTAAAATTGACCCTCTAACAGGATTAAAGATGCTAACAATTCTATTTTTAGTAGTAAAGAGAGGACTGATAGCTAATGATGTGATCTAGCAATGAAGATATGCAAAATATCACGATTTAATACTCCTAATCAACCACTTAGATGACACAGGGATCTGGGTGACACTGTGTATGATACTTTCAAACATATTTCTTAAACTAATGAATATAATGAAATTGGGTGGTTGCTCCTAATGTCACTGGACAAAGTGGAGAAAGAAAATAAGCTCAGCCAGGTGCAGCAGCTCACGCCTGTAATCCCAGCACTTTGGGAGGCTATGGTGGACAGATCACTTGAGATCTGGAGTTTGAGACCAGTCTGGCTAACATGGCAAAACCCCATCTCTACTAAAAGTACAAAAATTAGCCAGCTATGTTGGCGCATGCCTGTAGTCCTAGCACTTTGGGACATCATTGTGGGCATATCACTTGAGGTCAGGAGTTTGAGACCAGCTGGCCAACATGGTGAAACCCCGCCTGAACTAAAAATACAAAAATTAGCCATATGTGATAGCACACACCTATAGTCTCCGATACTCAGGAGGTTGAGGCAGGAGAATCACTTGAACCTGGGAGGCGGAGGTTGCAGTGAGCTGAGATCACGCCACTGCACTCTAGCCCGGGCAACAGAGTGAAACTTTGTCTCAAAAAAAAAAAAAAAAAAAAAAAAGAATGATAAGCTCAGGGATTTGAATTCCCAGCTTAAGCATTACATAAATTACCTGAAGGCTTCTATGTGTACCCTGAAATAAACTTATCTGCCTCAGCCACAGGGTTGGCTACTGAAAATCAGACCCAGAATCTCAACCTGCAACTGGCTGAATTACAATGCAGGTTAAGTCCCAGCCTCATAAGGTGTCTGCTTTTAAAATTAGGGCATTGATTGGGAAGAAATGGGATTCTAAAAGTTGGATAGGGATGTGTGTGAATCCCCTGCTACAGCTGACAATATTGAGCCCCTAAATTCTGATGAATGTTTTTGTCAGTGGAAGAGGTCTCTCCACTTACAGTGAAAGCAGCTTCCCCACCTCCATTGGAAGTAGCCCCCCCACTCCTGTTTGAGCAGAATAATGCATTGCCTGAGGGATGCAGTAATGTGATGCATTACTGTAATGGCCCTACTCAGGCAGCTGCCACACAAGACAATGTTGAGTCCCCTTGGAACACACTCCACCACTTATCTTTGCTGTAGATCTATAACTGACTCAAGTCACAGCAGGTCCCTAAAGGTGAGGTACAAGGTGTGAACCAGGAAGAGGTATTCTATACTTCAAAATAGCTGTCTGAGTTTTCTAATTTATACAGGCAGAAATCCAGGGGACTTGTATGAAAATGGGCATTAAGGGTGTTGGATAGTGATGGAAGGAACATAAAGTGAGACCAGGCCAAATTTATTTATATGGACTTACTAAGCAGAGATTCTAATGTTTAATGTTGCAGTTCAGGGAGTTAGAAAGGGAGATTGTTAAAACAGTTTGTTTGATTGGTTGGTTGAAACATACACCAATAGGTGGTCTACAGTTAGTGAGTTAGAAATGCTCAACCTGCCTTGGTTTAATGTAGGAGAAGAGATTCAAAGGCTTAGAGAGATTGGAATGTTAGCATAGATTTCTCATTTAAGACCTAATCACCCACCCTGGAAGGGTCCAGAAAACATATTTCACCAATACTGTGAGAAATGTATTTGTGGAGGGAGTCCTGCTCTGTGATTGCTTTTCTCTACAAGTCAAACCTATATCAGCCACTGAATTGGGAGCCTAACTGCAGTGGAAGTAACTGGATCCCAGAGTATTAGAGGCCAAGTGGCAGCACTCAACCACCAAAGACAAGGTGGATAAAGTTGCCAGAATAGACTGCAGAGTCAAAAGAACAATCAACATAATTTGACCTGCACAGACCTAGGGTGTTATCTAGTTGGCCATGGTGCTCCCAGAAGTAAAATAAATAGGAAACCTCCTAAATTCTCACTTGATTTATATAAGCAGACATTTTTTCTAGATGAAGTAAACAAAAGTTTAACCTGAATAATAAAAACAGAGAGTTCAGCCCCTCAATGAATTCTTAGATTTCAATGAGTTTGCAGACTCAGAGCCCCTTGCAGAAGGACCCCAGGTTACTGCCAAAAATTTATAGTTAATCTTTCTTCCAGCCTTCTCTAAAGGGACCTATGGCTTTTTATCGTGGTGTGCACTGGGAAAAGGAAATAATCAGACTAATTATTCATCAGAGACTAATGGACACTGTCTTGGAACTCATATAATTCCCAGAGACCCAAAATGTCACTGTGGTCCACCAGTCAGAATACAGGTTTATGGAGATCAGGTGATCAGTCTCACAGTGGACCCAGTGAGCCCCCAAATACATGCTGTGATTATTTTCCCAGTTCTAGATGCATAATTATAATAGACCTGGCAGAATATAACCAGGTAATAGCACCTGGCAGAACCCCCACATTTGTTCCTTGACCTGTGAAATGAAGGCCATTATGATAAGAAAGGCCAAGTGTGAGCTGTTAGAATTGCCCCTACCTAGGCAATAGTAAACCAAAATCAATACTGCATTCCTGGAGGGATTGCATACATTATGCCACCATCAAGAACTTGAAGGATGGAAGGGTAGTAATTCCCACTACATCCCCATTAATTCCCCTATTTGGCCTGTGCAGAAGACAGATGGATCTTGGAGAATGACAGTGAATTATCACAAGCTTAACCAGGCAGTAACTCCTATTGCAGCTGTTGTGCCAGATGTCATTTCATTGCTTGAACAAATTAACATGTTTTCTGATACCTGGTTTGCAGCTATTGATCTGGCAAATGTTTTTTCTCCCTATCTGTCAATAAGGACCACCAGAAGCAGTTTCCTTCAGCTAACAAGGCCAATAATATACACCTTCACTGTCTGATATGTGTGTCCCCACCCAAATCTCACCTTAAATTGTAATTCCCATAATCCCCACGTGTCAAGGGTGGGACCAGGTGGAGGTAACTGAATTATGGGGGCAGTTGCTTCCATGCTGTTCTCATGATAATTCGTGGGTCTCATGAGATCTAATGGTTTTATAAGTATCTGACATTTCCCTACTTACACTCATTCACTCTTCTGCCACCCTGTGAAGAGGTGCCTTCCACCATGATTGTAAGTTTCCTGAGGCCTCCACAGCCATGTGGAAATATGAGTCAATTAAACCTCTTTCCTTTATAATACCCAGTCTCGAATATTTCTTCATAGCAGTGTGAGAATGAACTAATATACTCTCCTTCCTAAGGCATATATCAAGTCTCCAGCTCTACATTATAATTTAGTTCACAGGACTCTTGATCACTTTTTCCTTCCATAGGCTATTACACAGGTCCACTACATTGATGACATTATGCTGACTGGACCTAATAAGTAAAAATTAGCAACCACTCTGGACTTATTGATAAGACATTTGCACACCAGAGAGTAGAACATAATTCTGACAAAAAATTTGGGGCTTCTCCCTCAGTGAAACTGCTAGCAGTCCAGTGAGGTAGAGCATGTAGAGATATTCCTTCTAAAGTGAAACCTAAGTTGTTCCATCCGGCCCCTCCTACAACCAAGAAAGAGGCACAATGCCTAGTGGTCCTGTGAATTTTGAAACAATATAATCCTCATTTGAATACGCTATTCCAGTCTATTTACTAAATGATCTGGGAAGCTATTAGTTTTGCAGCAGAGATTGGGAGCAGTGGAGAGGGAGTTCCAGAACAAGAGAAGGCTCTGCAGTGGGTCCAGCCTGCCATGCAAGCTGCTCTGCCACATGGCCATATGACCCATCAGATCCAATGGTGCTTATAAAATGTCCATGGCAGATAGTGACGTGGCTTGGCGACCTTGGCAGGCTCCGATAGGGAAATTGCAGCATAGGCCCCTAGGATTTTGGAGCAAAGCCCTGCCATTCTCTATAGATGACTCTTGGCCTGCTCCTGAGCCTTACTAGAGACTAAACACTTAGCCACAGACCAGTAAGTTACCATACAACCTGAACTGCCCATCATTAACTGAAAGATATCTGACCCAGCAAGTTACAAAGTTTGATGTGTATAGCAGCACTCCATTATCAGATGGAAAAGGTATATACATGACTGGGCTTGAGCGAGCCCTGAAAGCACAAATAAATTACATGAAGAGGTGGCCCAAATGCATGATTCCCCACTTCTGCTACACTGCCTTCTATTTCTGAGCCTGCACCTCTGTCCTCATGCGAAGTTTCCTAGGATCACTTGGTGGAGGAAGAGAAGACTCAGGACTGGTTTACAGATGGTTCTGCTCAATATGCAGGTACCATCCAAAAGTGAACAGCTATAGCACCACAACCCCTTTCTGGGACATTCCTGAGGATAGTAGTGAAGGGAAATTCTTCCATTGGGCATACTTTGAGCAGTGTATCCGGTTGTTTACTTTGCTTGGAAGGAAAAATGACCAGATGTGTGATTATATACTGATTCATTGCTGTGGCCAATGATTTGCCTGAATGGTCAGGGACATGAAAGGAACGTGATTGAAAAGGTGGTGACAAGGCAGTTTGGGGAAGAGGTATGTGGAGAGACTTCTATGAATGGGAAAATAATGTGAAGATATTTCTGTTTCATGTGTATGCTAACCAAAGAATGACCTCGCTGAGGAAGATTTTAATAATCAATTGGATAGAATGACCCATTCTTTGGATACCAGTCAGCCTCTTCCCCAGCCACCCCTGCCATCACCCAGTGGGTTCATGGATAAAGTTGGCATGGTAGCATAGATAGAGGTTATACGTGGGTTTAACCCTTGATGACTTCAACTCATCAGGGTCAACCTGACTGCAGCCAATGCTAAGTTGTCCTGCAGCAGAGCCCCACGCCAAGTTACTGATACAGCGCTATTCCTTAGGGTGCTCAGCTAGCTATCTGGTGGCAAGTCTATTATATTGGACTTCTTCAATTACGGAAGGGGCAGCATTTTGTTCTTACTCAAATAGACATGGATACTGGATATTTAATAGATTTACTTTCTTGGCATGTAACACTTCTGCCACAACTATTATCTGAGGACTTACAGAATGTCTTATCTACTACCATGGTATTCTATATAGTACTGCTTCTGAACAAGGAACTTGCTCCACAGCAAATGAAATACAGTAATGGGCCCAGGTCACAGACTTCATTGGTCTAACCATGTTCCCCACCATCCTGAAGCAGCTGTTTGGTAGAACAGTGGCATGGCCTTTTGATGATTCAGTTATAGCACTGACTAGTGGCAATTCCTTGCAGTTCTGGGCAAGTTTCTCCAGAACACTGTGTATGCTCTATATAAGCCTCCAATGTATGGTGCTATTTTTCCCATAGCCAGAAATTATGGGTCCAGTAGTCAAGGGGTAGAAATGAGAGTGGTACCATTCACTATGACTTGGTGACCCACTAGCAAATACTTGCTTCCTGTTCCTGCATCCTTATATTCTTCTGGCAAAGAGATCTTAGTTCCAAAGGGAGAAATGCTTCCTCCAGGAGACACAACCATAATTCTATTGAACAGGATGTTCAAACTGCCACCTGGCCACTTTGGGTTCCTCATCAGGCCTTTGAATCAGCAGGCAAAGAAATGAGTTACTGTGTTGGCTGAGATGATTGATCCTGAAAAACGAGGAGAAATTGGATTACTAGTCCATAATGGAAGTAGAGAAGAGTATATCTAGAATACAGGAGATCTCTTGGGGCATCTCTTAATATTACCATTTCATTGTGATTAAGAACAGTGGAAAACTACAACAACTGAATTGAGACAGGACTACTAATAGCTCAGACCCTTCAGGAATAAAGGTTTGGGTCAGCCTACCAGGTAAAAAACAATGACCAGCTGAGGCATTTGCCTAAGGTAAAGGGAATATGGAATGGGTAGTGGAAGAAGGTAATTTATAGTTTATAAGTACCAGCTATGACCACATGACCAGTTACAGAAACAAAGACTGTAATTGTCATGATTATTTGCTCCTTATTTTGTTATGAATACATGTGTGTATTAAGCAAATAGCTTTGTTTTCTTTCCTCTCATCCCATTAGTGTGTGTATTAAGCAAATATCTTTGTTTTCTTTCCTCTCATCCCCTTATCGTGTAACATGAGATGTACATTACTTTATTGATTGACTTTATTTTATAGCATTTAATCATTGTTGATTTTATACCATAGTACTGAAGTTACAGAATATAAAGGAGAAAAGTAAACATCATTCAAGGATTTTACTTTCTCTTCTGGGAAAGAAGTTAATTTGGTTTTAGTTGTGAGCAGAATAGTTACATCATGTTAGGCAGAATTATAACCTTGTTATTATCTTTCTTTGGAGACTAAGTACCTAAGATTAAGTAAGCAGATGCATATGGGTGCCAAGTTGACAAGAGATGAACTAGTGATGGCTAATTGTATGTGTCAACTTTACCGGGCCATGAATCATCCAGTTATTTGGTTAAACATTATTCTCGGTATGCCTGTGAGAATATTTCTGGATGAGATTAACGTTTCAGTCAGTTAGCTGAGAGAACAGTTACTCTTCCTAGTGTGTGTGGGCTCCATCAGGTTGAAGATCTGAATAGACAAAAAATGCTGACCCTTCCTGGAGTAAGAGAGAATTCCTCCTACCTGCCTGTCTTCAAGCTGGGATATTGGTTTGTTCCTGCCTTCAGACTCAAACTGAATCATCAGCTCTTCCTGGTCTCAAGGCTGGTAACTGTGGACTTAGAACTATATCGTCTGCTTTCCCGCATCTCCAGCTTGCTTTTAGAATCTGCCATCCTTCATAATTGCATGAGCCAATTTTTTATTTGATAGATATTAATAGATCAAGATATTGTTAGCTATAATACAGGTGTAGAGATAGGTAGGTAGGTAGGTACGTAGATAGACAGACAGATAGAAATAGAGATGATACATACATCCTATTGGTTCTGCTTCTCTAGAGAATTCTGTCAAATACAGTCTCTCTTTCACTGTCCTGTAGATTTGGCTTTCTTCAACTTCTTTGCTCTTCTCTCACTCCCCCACGTTCACCCTGTGAATTTTTGGCTGAGGTTAAGCAAAGGTAGCATAAAAAGAGCCTTTCGGGGTTAAAGCAAACTTAACTAGCTAGAGAAGTACAGCATCGTGCATGGTCCTCCTTCCCTTTCATGCTTCATGAACATCTTCAACTCCACTTAACAACTATGTGTCTAACATGTACCCAGAGCTACTAGAGGTGCATTTTAAATTTTACAACTATCCATTAAGGAAGGCATTGGAAGATAAAAATACAAAAGCTCAGAGGACTGAGGTGAGGATCCTCAAGGTCATCACTAAGGAGGTTCATCACTTTCTGCTTATAGGTCCTTAGTTCAGTTACTTAACTTCCTTTTGTCTCAAATTTCTCATCTGTAAAATGAGGACCATAAGATTACAGCACCAACGCTCAGGTCTGTTGCAAAGATAAGAGTTGTTGTTTTACTAAATTACACATTATTATAGATAGAGTGGTGAGAACAGTATCTGGAACATAAAAAGCTCATCATGTTAGCTTTTATTAGTGCTATCTCAGAGCCTCAATTTCTGGACCATGTAACTGGTTGGTTGGACTAGATGAGCCCTGGGTGTCCCACCCAGCTGGAATGTTCTAGCATTCAAAGCCTCCATTATTCCCTTGAGATCTCTCCCATGGGGATGGGTGGTGGGAGGAAGGAGTGTGGGCTTCAGTTGTCACGTGGCCCTGCCCCTCCAGGAACCTCTCCAGCTCCCAGGCAGGCTGCCTTTCAAGGCTCACTGCTCTCACTTGATTCTCTTTCCACAGTGCTGACTCACTGCATTGATTGAACAGACTGCTGCAGCTCAGTCCTTCCCTAGGACGGGATGTCTTACTGGAAGCTATCCAGGCACCTTTGTTCTCTTGGGTTGCAAGTCCCCCTTTCTTTTTACCCAGCAGAGGTTTTAATATAAAGTATAATGTGTGTGGTTTATGCCTCCATTGATGCGTGTATTTATTCAAAGATGACGCTCCCTTTGGTTGACCGTCAAAGACCATGACTTTACAGGAGGTTATTTTTGACTGCTCCTCCTTAAAGGAACAGAAAAGCAACTTTCTATAATTACCTTCAAATTCAGAAGAGAATTCTACCGTATTTTTATGAGAAGCTGAGAAAAGTGCCTTTATTTATCCCCCTCTGGCTTTGAATGGGCTCTAGAAAAAATATATTGGTTCATGCTCAGAAACTGGTAAAGAGACATGCACAAAATGGGGAAAATGGTTCCTCATGGACTTCCTATTTCTCTTTCTCTTTTTAGAACGTGCAATACAGTTCTGCCTCTGGATGTACTCCCTTTGTTCAACGTTATTGCCTTTGCCACCTGCCTTGAAATGGTTCTTCAAGGGTTTTGATAAATCAGTTGCAAAGGTGTCTGCTTTCATTGTAACATCTGTTAGTGCCTTTTCTGAAAGGCTCTTTTTATGTTACCTAGTGAAATTCACCTCAGTGAGTATTAGGAGAACCCTAACATCAGCTGCAATGTATCAGAAGGGGAGAGGGAATGATTTTTCCCTCCTAACTTTATTTTATTTTGGAAAGTCACAGAGGCATTTCAGAAGAAGGAAAGCAAATAATGAAAGGAAAATGGTCATTTTGAGAGACCCTTCTGCAACTGCCCTTTTTTTTTTTTCTCAATACTGTGATGTGAAGAAGTTTAAATGTGACCTTGGGGACTTAGAGATATGGTTTGGCTCTGTGTCCCCACCCAAATCTCACCTCAAATTGTAATTCCCATAATCCCTACATGTCAAGGGCGGGACCAGGTGGAGGTATTTGGATCATGGGGGTGGTTTCCCCCCACATGCTGTTCTCATTGTAGTGAGTGAGTTCTCACAAGATCTGATGGTTTTGTAAGCATCTGGCATTTCCCCTGTTTGCACTCATTCTGTCCTGATGCCCTGTGAAGAAGGTGCCTGCTGCTTCTTTGCCTGCTGCTATGATTGTAAGTTTCATGAGGCCTCCCCACCAATGCAAAACTGTGAGTCAATTAAACCTCTTTCCTTTATAAATTAGCCAGTCATGGGTCTTTCTTCACAGCAGCATGAGAATGAACTAATACACCTAGCTTGGATTCTTCATCCACTGCTTACCCCCTCTGAGGTGCTGCCCCCATCACCTCGGCCAGGTGAGTGAGGGGATGCTTCAGAGACACTGACATTGATTCTCCACATTGCCAGCTGATGCTGGCATTTCTCCTTGTGCAAGCTCACCTCTAGGGCCACAGGACAGAGCTGCAGGATCAATGGCCACTGGCGAAGTTGGAAAGAATGAAGGTGGTATCTTGCTTTCCAGGGCTTCCAGGGAATGAAAGTATGCGGTAGATACTAACCAAAGCATCCAAACCAACCTACAGACCATTGGCATACAGCACACAGCAGAGATCTGTAGAACTTTAATCAGGTGACTGAATTATACCAAATTATCTCGACCTTCAGAAATCCTAGGCTGGTCTGTGATTGTCCAGTTGAGGGGCCCATGAGGTAAGACTGTCCAAATAGGTGGGGATAGAATTTTCCCTTGAAGGAAATAGAGATCAATCTTACTGGGAAGAAAGAAATTTGGGACTAGGGAATTAGGACAATCCATGGGACAAGAAGGAGGAGGGACTTTCTTCTTGTTCACACCAGGCTTCTGAGATAGAAGAAAACTTGACCACAAAGACACAGCCTCAGAGCAGAAGGCACCGTCCAAGCTCTTCTTTAAGGGAGCAACAGTGCTGCAGCAGGCCCTCTGCTCTCCAGGTTCAGCTTTGCACATAAGCTCCAGGCCCCCAAAACAAGGTCTGCGCCTCTAGATGAAGTAGAGAATTTCTTTCTGGGGGCTCCTGACAAGAGCTGCTTCTAGACACAGCCTGTTGCTGATGTTGGAATCTCTCCTGGGTCAGCACCATGGTAGATGGGTGGGCTCAAGAAACATCACTCCATATTATGCTTGCATTGCAAGAGTTGATTGCTGAGAGCTAAAAACTCCAGCAGTTTTGCTGTGTCACACCTTCAATTTGCACACTAAGGGATGCAGTGACTGGCATTTGGGGCTATCTAGAGCTCAGCCATTTTGGATATTGGCCTTAAAAGGGGCAGCTGAGTGCCAGTTTTCCTGGCAAGTGTCTGCAATATTTTTCTCCTCCCTCTCTTCTTCCTCTGCCACCACTTTCCTCCTCCTCACAATTATTATCAACAATATAACTATTGCTTGTTGGGTATTAACTATTCATTGACATACCAACAGGTCTCCCAACTCAACACATCTAAGACTGACCATCATCTTCCTCCCCTGACCAACTTCTTGCCTGACATACCTTTTTGCCTTATCAGTCTTTCTCCCACTCACCCAGACTCGAAATTGTAGTGTCCCTTTTGATTTGTTCCTCAACTCGGTCCCACAGCCACAAACTTCCTATATTTTCTGCCTTCACAATATCTCACTTGCATGTCTTCTTTTCTGGTACCACAGTCCTTGAGAAAGTTCTTACCTTCCTTCCTGCTTGAAGGTAACTTCCCAGACAGCCTCCATTGGTCTTCTTGATTCTAGCCTCCCCCAGCTTAAATGGACTCTGCACATTTGCCACACAAATAATTCTCCCATTGCACAGTTTTGAACACATCAGTTCTGTGTTCAAAACCTTCAATAACTCCCCTTTGATTATAAAGTAAAATCTAAGTATAGTTGATTTTCATTAGTTACAGTACTTATGTTCTATAATGTCACTGTAAATACTGAATTAGTGAATACTGAACCACTGCTTCTAGGGACAATAGGGTTAGTTTCCAGAAAGCCCCTGCTCATAAAATTTTTGTAAACCAATCAATATATAACCTGTTGTATGTGTCTATGCCTAAAGACACTTCATTTAATACATATTGTTGATTAACATTGAACACACGGCCAGCAACATACAACTCCTGCCTTTTGAAGCTTATCTAAAACATGTATTTTGCCTTTAAGGCACATCACAGCTTGCTTGCACTTAGGAACTCTAGACAGCACTTTAGCACTATACTTTGGGGGCATTTTAAATCGTGAAATCATCAACAAAAAGCACAAAAAGGTGAAATACATGTCACTAAATATACCACAAAATGGACACTTGTTTGTAGTTATGAGAGCTAAAACGTGTTAATCTGATTATGATAATCATTACACAAATCATCACATTATATACCTTGAATATATACAACCTCTGTCATTTAAATATTGTGATATTTAAGTTAATTTTTGGCCGTGAGTGGTGGCTCACGCCTGTAATCCTAGCACTTTGGGAGGCCGAGGCAGGCAGATCATGAGGTCAAGAAATCGAGACCATCCTGGCCAACATGATGAAACCCTGTCTCTACTAAAAATACAAAAAAATTTAGCTGGGTGTGGTGGTGCGCCACTGTAGTCCCAGCTACTCGGGAGGCTGAGGCAGGAGAGTTGCTTGAACCCAGGAGGCGGAGCTTGTAGTGAGCCAAGATCGCACCACTGCACTCCAGCCTGGGCAACAGAGCGAGACTCCATCTCAAAAAAAAAAAAAAAAAAAAAGTTAATTTTTTTTGAAAAGACAAAGCCTCAACTTGTTTGACCTTTAACCTCAGCTGGGAATGTGTGCATCAAATTTTTTGCCATTCTGTGTGTGTCTGAGAATAACTGTGAAAGCACCGTGAGTAATGATTTGGGGATGAGAAACAACTTTTAGTGAGTAAATTTGGGAATGCAAGATCTGTGAATAATGAGTTCAACTGAACCTCATCCTAGATTTTAAATCCCGCAACAGTAAGGTCATTTTCTCTTTCTCCAATATTACAGTACATTATTTTCCTATACTTTACTTCCTGCTAAAATACTCAGTCTTTCTGAATTCCTATTTCCTTGCTTCCATGCCTCTCTCTGTTAATTGTATAGTTAAGAATTCTTTGTAAGCAGTAAACTGCCTTGGACTGATTTAAGAAAAATAAAGGAGTTGGAGAGCACTAACTGGAAGGGTGGCTCACAGACTCAAAGGGAGAGCAGGACAATTAATTGTCGTGAAGTCTACATCCCAAGGTAGTTCAGAAATCTAAGCAAAAGGAGCCTGGGAACCTTATTCCAAAGGCTGTCTTCAAGGTGTCTTTATCCCAGTCAACCCCCTCTTAGCTTCTCCATCTTGTATGTTCAAGGTACAAATCCTTAGGAGAGACCATGTGATTGAATGGCCTGGCTTGAGCAAAGTGTCTCTTAGCCTCAAGGTGTTCTATTGCAGAGACTAAAGTAAAGTGGACTGGCACAGTGGCTCACTCTTCTAATCCTAGCACTTGGGAGACTAGGGCAGGAAGATTGCTTAAGCCCCAAAGTTTAAGACCAGCCTAAGCAACATGGTGAAACCCCAACTCTACCAAAAAAAAAAAAAAAACTAGCCAGGCATGATGGCACGCACCTGTAGTCCCAGCTACTTGGGAGGATGAGGTGGGAGGATCGATGGAGCCCAGGAGGTCTAGGCTGCAATGAACCATTACTGCATCACTGCAGTCCAGTCTGGGCAACAGAGAGAGACCCCGTCTCAGAAAACAATACAATAAAGTAAATCAAATTCAATTCAAGTGGGATGATGATTGGCTTAACCTGGCTCATCTGCCACACATTGGCTAGTATGGCAGAGTCTGCTACTAAAGTTGCCCTGGGATTGGTGCTGTCCAGATAAAAACAATAATCACTACATTTATTTTCCTTTTCCATCTTCATAGTCTAAAATTCTTTTCCTTCTTCAGTTCTCATCTAAATATCACCCTTTCTCTGGGGCCTTTGCTGATTTATCCAGCTAGATGTGGTTTTCCTTTTTCCCCCCTTAAACCCAGTGGCTCTTGGTATTTATCTTCTGGCTTTCATGTTCAGCCCTATGTTATGGCTATATGTGAAGCTTTCTCATCACTTGTTTGCTTATTTATTCAGGAAACATGCATCCATTACCTACTTTGTACAGGAATTGTGCTAAGCCTGTCCTTCTCTGGGTTCCCAGAGGGCAGGGACTATGGCCTTGAAGAACTGGTAGAGACCAGTAATGGGCCCAGTGGACTCCACATGGAAAACACCTACACCCAAGCAGATTGAGTTTAGCCGGGAATAAGTCCTCTTGTGAGAGCCGTGTGGCTTGGCGTAGCTGACTTCCTAGTCAACATTATAATAAATGCCCTGTGTACGTGCATTGCTGTTATGTTTATTTACCTTAAGAATGATCCAGCTAGAAGGACTAGATGTATACATTACATAGCTGAATAAAACTTTATACACACACACAATCAAGTTGTAAACTGGAGAAATTAATATTTAGCCTTAATTTTTAATAGTAAATAATTCTGGCCAGGCATGGTGCCTCACACCTGTAATCCCAGTACTTTGGTAGGCCAAGGCAGACAGATCACTTGAGGTCAGGAGCTCGAGATCAGCCTGGCCAACATGGTGAAACCCCATCTCTACTAAAAGTACAAAAATGAGCCAGGTGTGGTGGGGCATGCCTGTAATCCCAGTTACTCAGGAGGCTGAGGCAGGAGAATTGCTTGAGCTCAGGAGACAGAGGTTGCAGTGAGTGGAGATTGCGCCACTGCATGCCAGCCTGGGTGACAGAGTGAGACTCCATCTCAAAAAAAAAAAAAAAAAAAAGGAAATAATTTTAATGAAAAGAAGAAATAGATATAACCCAGCCTTTTAATTTAGCAAAGACACAAAGCCAAATTAGAACATAATAAGAAAGTATAAAAATGCAAAACTATTGATGTATTATATAGGTTTGACTTAAATAACTGTGGGAGAAGCCATAAAATCAGCAAACAAAAATCCCTACAAAATGATATTCCCTAGTCAGATGCTCCCTTTTACACCTGCCCACATTCTTCCTTTCTTCATGACTTCGGGGATGGAAATCTGGGTTTATAACAAAGGACTTGTACAACTTCTCAAGAATATTCAAAGCTCTTTTCCAAGGAAAAAGGCATCTTTCTCCAGCAAACTTGTGATGAAGTGGTACATGCTCTAGACAAATCTACATCTTAACCTCCCAGCCCAGCAGGACAGCTCAGCCTCCCTCATCACTGGCCATTTAGAGCACACTTGGACTGATAGTTCTGAATGTCTGCCTTCCCTGAGATTTGTACTTTTCCAAATTGACTGCAACTCTGTACTGATCAAAAACTTGCTTAAAACAGCTGTAATTTGGGAAAAAGTATCTAATGGGCATGTTAGGAAATGTCTTCTTTCTTCCAGGTTCTCTAAACACAGTCCCTGTCATAAAGCAAAGTATCTAGACCATAATACCTTGGCTTCCTACAAAAATTCCTTTGTGGATTTATACCACTGTTAACTTTTACAGACACTGGCCCAAGAAACATTTATTTTTAACTGCATTTCTGTCTTCTTTCTTGCAAAATTTTACTTGAAGGTATTGTCCACTAGATACCCAATGTCCTTTTTATAAACATGTACAGGATAAATTCCTCTTTCTTTGGAGTTCAAAGAAAAAAATTCTTTTCTGCAGAGTGATTCTGATGTTTTTCTTTTAAATAAGATAATAAACATTATGCAAACCACCATTCTCTTGCCTTGGTTTCCAGAAAATTCATGGCAAAATTCAGTTATCAAGTTCATCTATTGTAAAGTCATTCCCTTTTGAAAGAGGAAGAGATTTGTACTCTCTTTTTTATTCTCTTTATTGCATTGCTTTTTGCAGTGTTTAATTTTTGAAACTATCTCAAATGTTCTTGTAATGGGTAGGGGATAAACCGTCCACCCACACAGATCGAATTTGTGGTCCTTTCTGCTTTAATTTAAACTCCTGTCAGGATCTAAAATCAGGGGTAATATCTCCTTGAGCACTTATTCAAGTGCTATTTGTCAGTAAGCAAAGGGGAAAAATCTGTTTTTTTTTTTTAACTTTCTTAGCGATGAAGCCAGCAAGAACATTTGTCTGAACATCAATAACAATTAGATCTTAATTATAAGAATATGTTCCAAGTAACATTCTGCTCCCAAAGGGGTAGGTTGGGGTAATTTGAGCCACAGATTTATTTTGTCATTTACCCTGAAAGTCTTGCTGAAATGGATGCTAAACTTTAAAGTGATGAGGTAAAATTACTGATGCAAGTTATCGTGAACTTGCATCAAACCTTTGACGCCACTTCTTGGTTAATTAAAACCAAACTTATGGAACAGGAACATTCCTGTCATGACTGTCGTATTACATTATTATACCTATAATTATTTGTGTAATCCACAATTATACACTAGTAATTTAGTGAGTGAGGTTAACCAGTTTTTTATAACTCTGATGATTTCAGACCCTTTGATATCATCCTCTCTTGGCACATAGGATAAAACCTGAACTTCCTACTGTGACCTATAAGCCTAATGTGATTTAGCTCCTGCCTAGTTCTAAAGCTTCATTTCTTTCCACTATCTTCTGCCTCACTCTGCTCCACTCATCTGCAGCCCTTTCGGTTTCTTTAATTTTATAATCTCTCCCACTGCAGCCTCTTATGTGCTTGCTCTTCCCTATCTCATATGGTTTAGCTCTGTGTTCTCACCAAAATACCATCTCAAATTGTAATTCCCATAATCCCCATGTGTCAAGGGTGGGACCTGGTGGGAGGTGATTGGATCATGGGGGCGGTTTTACCCTTGCTGTTGTGATAGTGAGTGAGTTCTTATGAGATCCGATGGTTTTATAAGGGGCTCTTCCCGCTTCGCTCATTTGTTCTCTCTGGCTTACCACCATGTATGACATGTCTTTGCTTCTCTCTCACCTTCTGCCATGATTGTAAGTTTCCTGAGGCCTCCCCAGCCATGCAGAACTGCGAGTCAATTAAATCTCTTTCCTTTATAAATCGCCCAGTCTCAGGTATGTCTTTATAGCAGTGTGAGAACAGACTAATATACTATCCTTTCCCAATTTTTCATGTTTGGCTCTTTGGAGGATTCCATCTCAAAATTTCACGGATATGGAAGTCATCTGAGGATCTTGTTGAAATGCAGATTCTGATTTGATAGGTCTGGGGGTCTGTATTTCTAATGAGCTCCCAGGTTTGCCAATGTCAGCTAAAACAACATTCCTTGTTCTGAGAAGATGTCCAATCACTATCTATCACAACACTTTCTTATTTCTTTCTCAGCACTTGTCATATCAATTCTTCTTTATCATCCCTTGCTCTCAGTAGACAGCAAGTTCCATAAAGGCAGTAACTTAGGCACAGTTATATCCTTGCACCTAGCTCAGAAACTTCTTCTTAGATTATTTTGTGGATTAATACAATTGATCTCCCCAACTCTCAACTGACAGAATAACCCGGAACTCAAACACTGTAGCATATTGAAACTGGGACATCCCTTAGGAATAATCTAGTCCCTCATTTCTGAGGGAGGAGAGTTAGATCTAGAGATGCGAAGTAACTTACCCAAGGCTACACAATCTTAAAATTAACCAGGGCTCTAGTTCAGGGTTCTTACTCACTTTTAACAAATGCTCCATTTTCTCACTACATGTCACCATTAGTCTTCCAGCAGGTGAAACTTAGCCCATTTAGGATAATCAACTTGTCCTGGTTTGCCCAGGACTTTTCTGGTTTTAGCACTGAAAGTTCTGTGTCCTAGAAGGCCTCTCAGTCCTGGACGAATCAGACTTTAGACCCTAAATGGACTAGTGTGTGTGTTGTTACTTCCTCTGCAATGCAATTGTCAATACAACCTTCCTCCCCCTAGTGTGTGAGTTTTGGCAAGTAATAAAAAGAATGAGTAGTATATACTCCTATTGAACATAATAGACATTTCTTCAGAAGTCATACATAGCAACAGGTCATTAGCAAAAAGTTAACAATCCCAAAGTCAGCAGATAAACTTTAAATTCAGAACCATTTCTTTTCTTATCAGGAATCTAGGCTCCAACAGTCCTTTTTCTTGGGGAAATATGTCTTTGTTTTCTCAGGCCACTTAAATGACAACAATTTATTGCCTCACAATTCTGGGGGCTGGAAGTTTGAAACTAGGGTGCCACACAATGAGTTTCTGGTGAGGACTCCCTTCCTGGCTTGCAGACAGCCTTCTTCTCACTGTGTGTTCATGTGGTCTTTCCTCACAAAGTGCACATGGAGATAGAGATTTCTGTCTATTCCTCTTCTTATAAGGTCATCGATCCTATAAGATCATGACTCAACTCTTATTGTCTTACTTATCTTTACCTCTTAAATGCCCTATCTCTAAATACAATCACATTGAGGTTTCAACATACGAATTTTGGAAAGACTCATTTAAACTATAGCAAAATGCTACCAGATTTCCAAGTGGTGATCACATCAAGTCTGGAATCTATTAATTTACTTGACAGTTTTAGCTCATGACTTCAAGTTTCCTAGCACTGAGAGTGACCTCCCCAACAGCAGTGGCAACCTGTTTGGTGTTGGGTTTTAAATACAGGGTGGCAATAGCAACTAATAGGTACTCACCTCTTACAGGCACAGGGGAGACCAGAGAAACAGGATTGGAAAGGGAGAAGAAAGAACTCTGTGAACCATGCACCAGTTTCCGAGAGTGGTACATTTTCTGACAACAGCTTCAGTGGCAGCCCTTGCCCCATAGTCTAGGCATGCCATTGCAACTTTAGTAGGTTCTGTTCACTGCTGCTTCTGAAAGATGGCCTGGCACAGGTGGAGGGTGAGAGTTGTTGGGTGTGAGACAACCTCAATCCTGTTTCTGTTCTCTATGTCTTTTCCCCTCAGCTTTATTCTTCATGATGGGAATGAAAGCCTTGCATGTACAATCAAGCCCTGGCAGAATGATTCAATGCCTTTCACATCCATCTGGCTGAACAATACTTTAGAGAATTGCATCTCAAAATTCCATGGGCATAGAAGTCATCTGAGGATCTTGTTGAAATGCAGATTCTGGTTTGATAGGTCTGGGGGTCTGTATTTCTAATGAGCTCCCAGGTTTGCTGATACTGCTGATCTGGAACTACACATTGAGTAGCAAGGTTCCAAAAGCTACTGACAATTGCATCAGAAACTCTCCTGAGTTTGGTTTCTGGAGGTGGAAGTAACCTAGTGCTTTTGCACATAGATTTCTCTTCAATAGGGCTTCAAGCCTTGCTACAGTTTTCTCCTTTGCTTCCTCCTAAGGCAACCTTCACCAGAAAACCCTGCTTCTCTTCCCCAGATCCCAACACACTGCCTCTTTGATTCTACAGGGAAAAGTGTGTTTATGGCATTCACTGGTGACTTACAGGACTTGGGCTGGTCCCAAGGGAAAAATGTGAAACTGTTCATCCGAAGCAGGTCCTGAATTGCTGCTCAGACCCTGGGGGGACCTGAGAGCAATGCCGATTGCAGAATATTAATTTACTTCTTAAAACTGCTTTCCTCAAAAGCAATCACATAGAAGCTCTTAAAATCCCCCAACTGTCATGGCCTATCTGAGCATCGTTGGTCTATTTGGACATCATTTTAAGCTTCTTCATTAAAATAATATTCTCATAATTATACTGACAGAGAACTATTGTGTCCTGTTTGATCAAGAATTGTAAGATTAAGAAAAAACATCCAAATTAGACTATTTTAGTAACTTTCCATGTAAAATGGTCTGGAGAAAGAAACATGTCAAAAAATAACTTGCTGATCTGCTGCCATATATGGTATTGGACAAAAATCACAACTATAAAGAGGAAAAAAAAAATTCTTAACCATGACTTCAGCCAGGCCAACATGGTAAATTTCTAAACTTGGAAAATTTTATTTTCAGACTCCTCAATTCCTCCCCCCACCACACACTTCTTTGAAACCACTTCTGTTTTGAATACCCGGTTGCTTCATTCTGTCTTCCCCACAGCTTACAACTCACCCTCAAGAAGATCATTTATATCTATGTACAAATTTGGATCATTGCTATGATTTTCTCCCATGGGTATGTCTTTAAGCCTTATCCCTGACTATGGAAACAAACTGGCTGCCTGGTAAATAATTTCAAGGCATAGGTAGTTCACTGCGGGTGAACCCCTGGAATCATCTTTGAAAACACCAATAAGCATTGACTCTTGTTGGATGTATTGTGCTCAGTACCTTGTATTTATCTGCTAGGTCTGCCATAACAACATGCCACATATCAGGTGGCTTAAACAGAAGAAATTTAAAGTCTGGGGACTTTAGTGCAAGCCCAAGGTGTTGGCAGATTTGGTTTCTCCTGAGGCCTCTCTTCTTGGCTTGAAGATGGCCTCCTTCTCCCTGTGTTTTCACATGGCCTTTTCTCTGTGCACATGCATTCCCTCATGTCATGTCTCTTCCTCTTCTTATGACATCTGTCCTGTTGCATTAGGGCCCCACCCTTGGCCTCATTTAACCTTAATTATCTCCTTAAAGTGCCTCTCTTGACTTTAACACATGAATTTGAGGGAGGACGCAACTCAGTCTGTAACATGCCTCTATTTCTGCCCTCATCACTCTCATCATGCCTGAACGTTGCCTTTGTGAAAATACCTAAACCTGATGCCCACTGCATGTCATACTTTGTAATGTGTCATCTGGTGGATTCCTGGGTGAATTGGCTGGTATATTCCACCCCAGTGAAGCCATTGAGAGATAGGTGCCAGCCTGTTTGTATTGCCTTGGTTCGAATCTCTTCTTCTCTTTAGGATTAAAGGAAGGGAATCTAAAAACAGCAACTTGAGCTGTTGCTCCTCTTACAGGGTCTATTTGCCAGTTTACCTCGATTTTGGAGGGAACTGTCGAGGTGGCAGTCACAGAGGAAGTCAAGGAAGTTGATAAAACAAAGACACTGTGTTTGTCAATATCTATTTGCCCTCAATTGATTCATTCTCTGTCCTCCTACTTTGTTCTGTGTTGAAGAGAACCACATTTTCCAGGTTCCCCTGCTGTCTGGCTCCTGGGCTGGTCTAACCCATGGGACACACTGGTGAAAGGTGGAAGGGTGGGAGTCAGAGACATGTCAAGGTATTTCTCCCACTCTCTCCACTTCCTGTTGTGCCTCTGACAATAGCAGTATCTCTTCCAGAGCTCCAACTTATGCAGAGTGGCCCCTCTCTCAGCGTGTCTTGCTTCTGAACTTGACAACTCCACCTCCCCCCATTCTGCCTCCAGCTCCAGAGGGAGTAGCAGCTTCCTGCTACTGCTAATCTGGGGGTTGTCTCGCTGACCCTTTTTGCCTTCTCAGCTCCCTCATTCTGCTGTAACCAATTTCCTGAATCAAATTCTTCATGCTTAAAAGTTCTAAAGCAGTTCCTGTTTTTTAGTTGATATAATCATCATTGAAATAATCCTTACTTCAGACAGTAAGGATTAAAGGAGAGAGAGAGAGCTCAGCATGTAATAAGAGCTCAAATATAAAAAAATTAAAAGAAATCTCAGAAATAATGAGTCTTATTGATAATATGTTATTCTGAAATTGAACCATTAAATATACTTCAATGCAAAATTCAACAATATTTCAAACCGCCTCTGAAACCCAGTTTCACAGTTCTGAGGCTTTGGTGGTCTTTTTATTTGTTTATTTATCTCTCTTTTTTAAAAAAATCAATGTTATTAAGATAAAATTTATAGACAATAAATGTACCTATAATAAGTGTATAGTTCAATAATATGTGCATCCATGTAATACGATAATCAAGATATAAAACATTGCTATCACCCCCAAAAGTTCCCTGTACCCACTCTTACTGCCAGTACTCTCTCCTACCTCCAGCTGTAGGCAACCACCGATTGACTTTCTGTCACTGTAGATTAGATTTGCCTTTTGTATAATTTTATGGAAATGTGACTATTTACTATTCTTTTGTGTCTACCTTCTTTCATTCAGCAAGTTTATGAGATTCATCTATGGTATTGCATGTATCAGTCTTTCATTCCTCTTTATTCATGCTTAGTATTCTATTTTATGAGAAAACTGCAATTTGTTTATCCATTCACTGTTGGTGTGCATTTGGGTTTCCAGTTTGGGGCTATTATGAATATGCTCTGCTTTGCATACTCATGTGCAACATTTCATAGTCATGTGTTTTAATTCTCTTGACTAAATACCTAGGAGTGAAGCTGCTGGATCAAATAGTATGTATTCAACTTTGTATAAAACTAGCAAACTGTTCTCCAAAGTGTTTGGATCTTTTTACACTGTGATCAGCAATGTGGAAAACATCCAGTTCCTCCCCATCCTCTCCAATGCTTGGTATTGCCAGTCCTTTTAATTTTAACCATTCTTAAGTGTACATAGTGTGTCTCTTCATATTCGGAGGAGAAAACCTTTACCAGAGTTATCCTAAGAGACTTGGTCCATTGGCTAGAGCTGGGTCTCATTGCCATGCCGTAGCTGCAAGGGAAACTGAGAAAGCCAGGCCTGGCATGTTCAGTCTCTAGAGTGGGAGATGGCTTCTACTAGCAGAGAAGGGAAATGGAATAAGAGTTAGCTGGACAACCTACCAGTGCTGGACACTCAACCAGTGCTTCCCTGGCACGCCATGGTTCTCTGTTGAGATCAACTGCAAGCTACGGCATGCAGTGATAAGGACTTGAGAACTAAGTTCCTTTGAAGGAGGATGAGCAGAAATCAAGATAGCCTCAAGTTTTGAGCTTGGGTTACTGGGGACAGATGACCTTGATGGGGAAGGTGTGGAGCCAAGTTTGATTCACAGTGTTTGCAGACCCTGAGTCCTTTGACCCACTGCCCTTCCAGTGGTTCCTGAGATTTTGAAGTGCCCTTTGGGTCTTTCTGGGTCTTGTAAGAACTCTACAAGTTGTCTGGAGGGGACAAAATTATTCCTAATCTGGAGAAATTGGAGAATGTATGAACCAAAATTGGTTGTGATCACAGTATAAGTTTAAGTAAGAGATATAGTAAGAATTTTTATGTACTTGTTTATCTTATCTTGAAGTCCTGAGGGCTTCTCCAGGCCTCCTTCCTATGAAGAGAGCCTCCAGGAATCACTTGCATTTGAATGAAACCTCAGGAAAATCCAGGGAGAGACTCAGCAGTCTCCAGTGAGTTACCCAAGCCCAGTATTTGCAGAAGAAGATGATATCTCTCTTGCTAGTACATTTCAAGTAAATCATCTGCCCTTCTTTACAGGATGTTTCCAATGACAGTGACAATGTAACAATATAAAGCAACTGTTAAAGTCCATATCACAACATTAAAAATATAATAGGAAATGATCTCCATTAACCAGATACTGATCTCCATTTTTACTTATTCAGATAAAAAGGGCTATTTGGATTAGTAATTATGTTTTTGGCATTTCTCAGAGTTTCAAATTACTTACTGGAAGCAGCTTAATGAATTCAAATGCTGTATTCTAAATTCCTTATTTATCTATAAGCCATGGCTCAACATGGATAATGGAAATGCTGCACCAGTAAGTAATGACTTGGGATGGAAAGTCGACCCTTGGAATCCAGAGTGGATTTTTAGGGTTTTAGTATCAGCTTCTTAAGAAAACTTTAGTGGACTTTCCATGTACCTAAGATGGACTTAGAAGTTTTAGTTTATTTTCTTTTCACTTCCGTTATTATGGAACTGTTTATTTCTGGGAAAACTCTAGCATTTACTTCAAGTCTTGCCAAGGATATGTTTGCCTTATTTAATTTATGCAGTGTGCTGCGGTTAAGTTTTCAAGTTTTATTATGCATACAACCATGCATCTAACTGTGTGTGCATGCGTGTGTGCATGCATGCATGTGCATGCAGAAAAAGAAAAACAGTCTCAAAATCACCTCAAGAAGACACTTAATATCCAGCCAGTAATGACATATAAGAGACAACTTTTTAATGGGGAAAGAGATAATTATGAGCATAAAAACAGCACTTTTGAGCTTCCGTGTCCCAAATTATCTGGCACACAGATACACACGCACACACACCACTCCTGCATGTTCTCTGTATCACTCTGAGATAAGGGAGATCAATGTTTCCCAAACAACCCTCTCTCTACCTTCCATTTACAACACCAGCTTGGATTCATTACTGTACTGCTTTAAAAATTGACTCTGAGGGGTGTGTGTGTGTGTGTGTGTGTGTGTGTGTGTGATGCTAGATGATACTCTTCACATCTGATTACAACTGGCTTCATGTAATTTGATCAGAGAGGAATGAGGCTTCTTACCCTAACAGGACCTGCTCTAGGCAAAATTTTATCACTGTTGTGTTTTTAATTTTGCCCCTTCTTTCTGCCCCCACTCCCTTTCCCAATGTTCTGATCACACACACTTCTTCCTGCTTCATCACTCTCCATTCCTTCCTCCATCACTAGTGGGAAAGAGGTCTGATCAACTATCAATTCCTACCGTAGGCTGGTTGGTTGACTCAAAGCAATGATCCTCCACTTCTCTCCACACAACACACATGATGGATGCCACTCATGTCAGACACACTGCTGAGTGCATGAAGGGTCATGGATAATGCCCAGCCCACCGGGTATACCCCCTTTTCTGTCACCAACTTAAAAGACAATCTAAATTTAGGTGAGTTAGAGAAAGCTATTGCAAGGGATGATGTTGAATACTGCCTTAATTTACAAAACTAAAATCAATTTGCAAGGTCATTACTTTAAATGCAATTAGTGACAGATGACCTATATCCCACCTGACCACTGTAAGCCCTTAGGCGGGCCATTCTCCATTTGCCTTTCCAGATCTTCTCTCCACCCTTCCCCAGCCTGCTTTTGCCCTGGGAGGGCCCCCTTTTGTCAGTGCTTCAGCTGCATGCCTTTGCCCTCTGGCTTCCTGTTGGGTCTGACCAGTGGGAGATACCATCAGCATATGGGAAGGCAGGAGGAAAGATAGGTTGATGTATTTGTTTTCATCTCTTTCTCTGCTGGCCTGGGCTCCTCTTTCAAAGTCCACTCAACTCCTGATGGGCATCCACAGCTCTCTTGGGGATCCAGGAATGGCTGAGTTGCATCTACAGCTCTCTTGGGGATCCAGGAATGGCTCCTGCCCCACCAGGGGAAGAGGGAGGAGGGATGAGGGATGGAAGCCTTCCTGTTGCTATTCCCTGGAATTCTTAACCAGCCCTTGTTGGTCCCCTTTAACGTTGTCCATATCTTTGAAATAGTCCCCGAATAAGAAGTCAACATGCCATCTTTTTCCTGCCAGGATTCTAATTTCATAGTTGAGAACAAATTGCTTAGTTAATTACCCCTCCCAGGAGTTCTGGTGTTGAATAGGACAGTGTTTTTGACAGAATAAGGGCTGAAAACGCTAATGCCAAAAAGGAATATTTCTCAAATGGTGGAAGTTTAGACTTTTAGCAACCAAAGGCGATCTATCTGGGTGCAAGACAGGTTCTTCAGTAATACTGTCTGGATGGCCCTCTTCTTCATAAGCTCTTAGAACACATTTTTCTCTCCACACTTTTGCTCATACTGTTCTCTTTTACCAGATACTCTCCTTCTATCCATTTTTTAAAGGATCAAACTTACTGCCAAGAATTCATAAAGCATTTCTTGATCCATATTTTTTCCTCCTTAATCCTCTCTCCAAGAGTTTATACTAATCCTTCAGGAAATACACACACATACACATCTTATGAGGATTGTAATTTTCACATTCAAAAAATATAACTATCACTATTTGCCAGATATAGAAGTTAGTTCATGTTCTGATTTTGTGCCTCTATAAACTGACATTATAGCAAAGTACTTAAAAGGATGCCCTTAATTTTGGAATCAGATGGACTTGGACTCATTAGCTCATTGTATATGTATACATTATGTAACTTTTCTACACCTTAGTTTCTTGGAAGGAAAATGGGGATAACAATATTTTCATGGAGTAGTTGTGAAAGTTGAATGGGATTTTTTCCTGCTGTTTAAGCATAGTGCGTGTTGCATAGCAAATGCTAAATAAACATTAGCTAAAGAAATACAAAGAATAAAATGTTTTACTTCCATTGAGCTCCTCAAGGGGAACAGCCAGTCTTCACATCTTCCTGTTCTCCTCAGTGGAAGTTCAATATGTATTCAGGATGGATGGAAGGATGGACGGACGGACGGACGGACGGACAGAGGGATGGAGGGAGGGACGGAGGGAGGGATGGAGGGATGGATGGAGGGATGGATGGAGGGATGGAGGGATAGATGCTCAAATAGAAATTTCTTTAGGCCATTCTAACACTACCTGGCAGAGATCATGTTTTTAAAATTTCCAGGCTGGCTATGGCATTGCATACCTATAGTCCCAGCTAATTGGGAGATGGAGATGGAAAGATTGCATGAGCCTGGGAATTTGAAGCCAGCTTGGGCAACATAGCAAGACTCCAGAAAACAATTAAAAAAAAAATTTAACCAGTCCTTTGTACATGAATTTTTTTCTGCTTAATTTATTCATATCATGGATGCACATTCTTGTATTTACAGGTTCTTTTTAAAACTTTTTTTGCTTTAATTATATTTAGCAAGGAATTTAAGTTCCGTCCTGCATGTTATTCCACATCATCGTCATTCTAGCTCTTCCAGAGCTTCAGGCAGCTATGAATCCTCCTTGAGGATTGTTTTTGGTTTCTTTAAAAACAAGGGGTACACTTCCTGCCAAAGTCGTCAGCAGGAGAGAGATTATTAGCTGACTAAATATTTCCACAACAAATGTTGGGAAATTTAACCCTGAGGCTATTGGCATTTCGAATCACTCTCTATGGATCAACAATTAGGCCAAGTTCATCTATCAGTTATGAAACATCCCATAAAGAATTTTGACTTTTGTGTTTGCCAAGCAGCAAACCAAACTGAAAAATGTGGAAAACACCACACACAAGCCTGGGTTATTTCTTTCTGTATCTGTTACTATTTTCTCTCTTAACAAGTCAGAAATCATTTATTTCAATATTTTTTTTACTACCTACTATGTGTTAGGCACTCTGTATATCCATTAAAATGATTCTTTCAAAATGAAAGGTAGTTCAATTAAAATAACTCCATGCATTATTTGGCAAAAGTAGATTCTTTCTTTTGGCCAGGATAGTCTCATCTGTAGTTGAATTTATCAGCAACAATGGCTTCAGTTTTCCCAAAACTGGGAGAGTGGACAGTTCATGGATTTTGAAGTTACTTTTAATCCTGACTGCACAGTTACCAGCACCATGGTTGAACAAGTTCTTTCGTCTGTACGAGCCTCTTTCTTCCACTAAGAAATGGGTATAATAGTGCCTACCTCACCATGCAGATTTAAGGAATGAATTCAATGGTACAAATGTCCAATAAATGTCCGTTTCCTTTATTAGTTTGTGACTAGGATGAAACTAAGACATCTAGGACAGGCTGGAACAAAAGCAAGCACTAAGAACCTGGGTTTCAGCTTATTTATTCAATGAATATGACAGCAGAACCTTGACCCAATGCATTTCTCAAATCTTCTATTCCTATGAAAGAAATAAGCTAGGCATTGATATGAGATTATTGAAACTTATCTTTTGATGACAGGCAGGAGGGAAAGTCCTTGTCTGGGCTCCTGTATATACACCTCCCTTGGATTAGTAGATTAGCAAAATTAAAGTGATGACCAAAATAACTGCTTGGTGCTCAGGTTCTAAATATATATATAAAGTTCTGAGACTTTTTGTCTTTTTCTTCCAATTTAATGGAAATGCTGACAGCCTCTTTTGAGGGAATGTCCTTTGAATGAGAATGATAATATGCTCAGGGGCCCAGGTCTTGCAGGTGGATATTGAGAAGCACATCATTCAGGGTACTCCTTGCTAACTGTGGGAACCAAATCAGGCTAGCTTAAGTAGAACAATAATTTCCTAGAAAACTATTGGAAAACTCAGAATAGTGATAAGATCCTGGAGAACCAAGCTCAGAAAATGGGCGGAAACCAAAGGAGGTTGGGCACCATCAAGATCCTGTGACAGGAATCGTCTTTTTGAACTGCTTCCACCAGCCTTGATACTCCTGGACACTTGCCTCTCTGCTGATAGACTTTAAACTCCTGCAAAGCTATCAGGATTAATCTCTAACTGCTTCTGTACAGATGTATCACATTCTTGAAATTTGAAATCCTTGATGGGAGAATCTGATTGGCCAGTTTATGTCACATGTGTATGGGTATGTCACATGACATACCTGCCAAGGAACTGGGATGTGGAGCAAGATCTGTAATAGGGAGAGGGAAGAGGAGCAGTGACTTCAACCTATCATGTTTCTTAAAAATAGGTAGGATGTTACAATGCCCAGCAGCTAAAAATAAGTGTCTATAGAAAGTTCATCTCATCTTTTCCCTATCCTGTTGTTTCTCCAAGTTACTGTAGTGGCTGGTCCCAGCTGCCATAGGATATGCTTTTCTTGTGAGCAGACATGCAGGCATATTCTGTTCAAGGAGTAAAGCCACATTTTGATGGACATGGACATAAACCTTCTGGAATGATCTGGCTATGCATCGTGCTTTTATGTGACTCTGGCTTCTGAATTCTTGTCATGGTCAGAGTGGAGCCTGGTAAGAATATAGAAAAGCACTTCCAGAGAAGTGAGAAATCCACAGTGGAGACATTGCCTACTGACTTGCTCAAGAATGGAAAATGGGATATAAGCTGCTGAAGTGTTTGAGCACATCATCCTAAAAGCTTCTCATTTAATTTTAGGCACTGGAAAATGGTTGTTTTTTTTCTTCATTTGGGCCACAGAGGATCAGTTTTGCCAAAGAAAGAGAAGCAAGTAAGACGCAAAATTTCAGCCAAATGAAGAGCACTTTGAATTGTTCCTTCATAATGGACGAAATGATTCATTATCTTTAGAGTTGGTCAGGCTTGGGTTGGAATCCCAGCCCTCAAACACTTTCTAGGAGGACAATCTTTGGCCAGCGACTAAAGCCTCCCTGAGCCTCAGTTTCCTCATCTATAAAACAGAGAGAATGATGTCCCTAAAAATGAATGGTTGTTTGGATTAAAGATGGCCTATGTAAAGCCCCCAGCTACAAGACTGCTCAGTGTTTGTACTTAAAACTCACCTACTCTTTCTTGCTCACAAAAGCAAATAGAGCAGATAGCACACTTACTCCCCCATAAAGCACAAAGTTATTAGAAGTAATGTGAATGAAAGTCAAAGGTTAGTCATCAACAATGAAATAAAACAGCATCATGGAGGAGAAATGGCATTGAACTCAAGCAAAGGGAAGGCAGAGCTGTGGTATCAGCATAATTCCCGTGTCAGTACTAAAGCCACTTAGCATTGAAGTCACCGGAGATGAGAACAAGGGAGGAATCCTAAAGACAAGAGAAGTGATATTTGCAGTGCACATACCTTGCTCCAAGTCAGGTGCTTTGCACACAGTGCACTACTACATTTAAACTACATAACAGCCCCATGAAGTAGGTACATTATTATCTTCGCGGTATAGATAATGAAATAGAGGTGCAGAGACACAGTGAGTGGTGAACTAGAGTTCCTTCTGACCTCAAAGGCCTTGGTTCCAAGTGACGCAGAAGAAACTCAGCCCTAGAGGTTATACCTCTTCCACTCAAGATAGCTACCAGCTTGAGGCAGGAATCAGCACCATTGTAAATCTGGAGACTGAGTCCGTTGCCAGCTGTGTTCCTATCAATTCTAATAAGATTAGGCAGGGAGAGGAAGTGGTCCATCTGAATAAACATGAAGGCTCCACTGTATCTATGTAGATGAGAGGCGGGCAAGACACTGTATCAGCAAATCCAGGAGGCTCCATTCCCACTTTAGTGCTCTTAAGAAAAATAAATTAAAAAATAGAGATAAAACAAGAGGATAACTGCATGTCCCTTCAATATCACCCTTGGGCATTAACTGGCTCGCCCAAATTCATATTTAATTATCTAGGACAGGAGTCGACAAACTATGACTGGCAGCCATATGTTTTGTAAGTAAAGTTTTATTTGAACACAGCCATAGCCATTTGTTTATGTATTATCTAAGGTTATTTTCATGTTACAATGCTAGAATTGAGTAGTTTAGCAGAGATCCTGTGACCTGCAAAACCAAAAGTATTTCTACCTGGCTCTATAAAGAGTTTGCTGACCCCTGACCTAGGAGAATGTGCTTGTGTTTGAATTGGCTATTTCCTATCTGATTAAACCTCAGATGTTCTGAGTTTTAGATCTTCTGGTCAGTTTCCATAAGGGATAAAAGATAACCAGAAAGCTAGAGCTTGACTGCCCTGTAAGACATTAATCCCCTGCCTTTTTTTTTAATTAGCAAATTTATTTTAATATCTCTTTGACTGACCAACTACATACGTTTTTTTCCTCTTAATTTTTCCTGGAAGCAGCTTTACCATCCTACTGCTTCCTTCATTAATTAATAAGTTGAATAGATTTTTTTAATTTGTATTCATTCTATTTTGTATGAGTCATGGTTTTAAATTTTTGAAAGCTATGCTTTCACAACTCCAGGGCATACCACTGAATGCAATATGAATGGAGAGGGCAGCAACTCTCGGTTTAGGGAGAGTGGCACGGGTAGCCAACCCCACTGGTGCCCACTACAGTATGGACCTCCTTAATTAACACAACAACCCTGTAAGGTTCGTTAACCTACAACATGGGGAAATGAAGATAATAGCAATACCCAACTCATAGGGTGGTTTTGGTGGTCAAAAAAAAAAATGCCAGTAAAGTATTTAGCCCCTTGTCCGTTAAATGCTAGCTATGATGATTATTACTGACGGTATTACCCTACGTATTAGTGTTTCTCTGGCTGCACGTTGCACTTGACTAAAGAGACAAGTAACTTGGTTTTGCAGGACCATACATCCAGATGAGGTGGGGAGTTGGCCTCATCCTTCCTCTACTGTGTAAATTGAGGTAGAGACTATAACTTCCTCACCTTTGTGCCCCTGCTTGCCTAGAAAAGCACCTGACACATGGTACATAGTCAATAAAAGTTTATTGACCTAAATTACCAGCATGTTGATGGGAATGATAAGTAAATATGACTGGCAAAAAAGTCATGATCACCTATAAAAATAGTAATGTATCGATTTGGTAGTACAGGTGGAGGCCAGGTTGGAGCAGAGACCTTGAGTTGTGTAGCCTGAGGCTACTTTTCCTCTTTACAACTATGAAATGAGATGAAGACAACATTCCGAACACAGCTTGAATGGGCAGAAGTACAGGGATGTCTTCTTCCTTCTGTCATTGGAATCTTCCTCTGTTTCTGTGGGGAAATGGAAAATTAGACCTGTTCCCCTTCTACCCCTGGGGGCACAAAGCTGGCCAGCTTTATTACATTACAGGAGCTGCCTACCTCAATTGCATTGACAAGGCATGCCAGGCCTGTGCACACATCCAGATCTTTCTAATCCCTTTAGTTCCATCACCTGGACATTTTATTTGAAATTGATTTTTAAATGTCTGAGTAATTGAGGTTTATGTGTAGTTGCCTCTTTGAAACAGGGGTAAGCTGAGGCTGCTTGTATCCTCATTAAACACTGATTAGAAGTGATTGCATTACTGGAGGCCTCAATTTGTGCCATTTCTGAGGGCTCCCATTAGAGAGCGGCTTCCACACTTGGCAGACCTGGACGTCTGGAGAGAAGAAACAGTACAGAGTTGGGCTCTGCGTCCCCTCCTGCATTGTCTGCGGATGACCATCTCTAATGGGAGGCTATTTTCCAGGGCTTCTCTCGGGCTCCATCTCTGGGGCATGTATAAGCCACCAGGCTCTGGTTTTGTTCTGGAGACGTAGGACTTAGGAATAAAGTTTTGGGGTTGGAAGACTAGTGTCATTTGGTGCTGATTTTGTAAACTTGGCCAAGTCCTAGAGCCTTTGTCTTACTCTATTTTGTTCTCCCATGTCTTACTTATACCGTGTATGTGTGACTCAGACTTGCTCTTTACCAAAGACATTGGCCTTCAGAGTTGGTGTGGATAAGGCCTACTGGGGGACAAAAAAGACCAAGATGAAAAATTGTGATCTTAAAAACATCCTCTGCCTCTATGCTCTTGAGAGTAGTTTTACCACTGCCCATTCCAGGAGGAATAGAGTTCGGGAGTTGGAAGTAAGGTGGGGATCCAAACTTATTTGGGTTTGAATAAGATCTGGGTTTGAATCTTAGCATTAAAGGCAGGGTAGTAATGAATACAATCCTGAGTCTCCCTTTTGTTCAGTTCCTTTATCTGTGAAATGGGACTGTCAAAGCCTACCTCAAAGGGTGAGTGGGAAGACTGGATAAAATAAGGTGTATACAGGGCTGGGCATAAAACAGTTCAGCCAACCTGAGGTCACTTAGAAATGATCTCGCCTGGCTCTTGCAGCTTTTTGTTTTGTTTTTCTTTGCTTTGGATTCTACACTATAAATCATGACCTCTGAGTTCCATGAAAAGGCAAAATTCTGTAGTAAAAAGGAAGGCTAAAAGGTAGGAGTCTGAGACCTCTGGCCTCTCCTGCAGCATACACTATCTAGAACAGCTCACTTTTTTTGTCTATATATTGGGGTTTTATGTAATATTTCCCATTTAAAAATATACTGCTTTGAAAAGAAAAATGGACATTACGACTGCATTAGAAAATCCACGGAGTCCTCAAGGTAAATAAGAACTCTGATTAGAAAATCCACGGAGTCCTCAAGGTAAATAAGAACTCTGATTTTCTGTCACCCTGCAAAGCCCTCTCAGCACACCAAGTGGCAGAAGCTCCTTGACATGTATGGGAATAAATTTGACAGCCTATCTGGACTAGTGCATCACTCAAGCTATCACTACAGAGAAAGAAAGATGCACACAGATTCAGGTAATTCAGGGGTATGCCTCTAGTATTTGGAGTTCCTCTCTTCTTTTAGGCCAAATCCCAGAGCAGCAGATCTCCACCTGATCTTGGTTTTCTTAAAGTTGCCCCTAACACCTTGTTAATCTCCATTCCAGCACCTCACACTGAACTGAGTGTTAGGTAGGAATTCAACAAGTGTTGGCCAATGGAGGAGTCTCTATTTGAAGTAGATCAAGCCTCGTACTCATGGCCTGTGTCACTCTGCTCCGAAAGGCCCATATAGGGCATATTCTATGTGAACTTGTGTCCAAAAGAACTAATACTCAGGAGAAGCTGACTGAGGGAGGAGGGGGAAGGGAGGACCCCACAGAGGAGCAGGTGCTTGAGATGGACCCTGCCAAAGGTTAGGACTCAGAAGGGGAGAGAGAAGACAAGCCACTGTTGGCAGAGCCCAGAGTAACCACTAAAGTGAGAGGCAGGACTGAGCAGAGTGTGTGGCTAAGAAAAAGATTTCCAGGCTGGGAGTGAATGAGATTCAAGATAAATGGGATAATACATCTTCCTAGATGGTGCCAGAAAATGCTGGGTCCCTGCCCTTACTTTTCATCAGAGAAATCACAGTCATCATTAAACAGTGCAAACAGAGATCTTCTTCTCTAGTATTTAACCAGGGATCTGTGCCTCTTTCTAGAAATGGAGAGAGATAAGTAGAGGGAAAAGGTTAGGCCACCACTTATCACACAAATTAGTATGTGCCAGACAATTTACTAGACACTGTATCAAAACAGGGCTCATTGAATTCACAGAGCAAATCTATTGATACATTCAGTTATTCATTCTAAATAACTGTGTTCAGAATTCAGCTGTCCTGGGCTCTGGCAATGCAGTGGTGCATAAAATACCCCCAGGTCCCCATCTTTGCAGAACTTATATTTACAGGAGAGAGAATAATAATAAATAAACTGTCACTTGATAAGCATTAAGAAATATGAGGTAGACTGCTTATCCCTCTCTTGGAGAAGAGAAGACTGGGGTATGGAGAGCTTATACAAAATGCCCAGGGTCATCCACAGTCAACAGCAAACCCAGATATAAGTGTCTTCGAATCCTGTGCTTTTAACTGGTAAGTTCTTCCGTTCTTTTCATTCTTTTGGACATTGCATAGCCTTTTACCTTGAAATGCTCCCCTGATTTAAGCCAAAGGAACCAGTCAATATCCAGCAAAGGCCTTTGAGAAATGTGGCAGGCCCTGCGCCTGCCCACAGGAGGGTTTGGAGCTCTGTGGAGTCTGCCTCTTTCTGGAGCCCTGAACACTACTCGATTTCTCTTCTTCAGAACAACTCACACTATAGCTTTTAGCCCAGCTCACCTGTAAGTATTAATTTGCTGCTTCTGGGCCACTGTGGTGTCACTGTGACTTAATGACCTAATTTCCATACAGTTTTTCTGGTTCAGTCACTTATTTGAGCCTTTGAGTATTTCTTCCCCTCCTATTCCACTTCTTCGGAAAGACACTTGCTCATATCCCAAAGCAGAAGCAAACACATTAGAGTTCAAATCTATGTAATTAGGGCAAAGAGTTTCTACTACACAGGCTTAGTCATGGGAGTTGGCTTCCCAGTTGTTAATAGAGGTTTAATCTGAGGAATTTTGCAGTTAAAAACCAAGAAGGGATTTCTTCTGAAAGTGAAGAGCATCTAACCCCATAATAGAACAAACAGGGTATAGTTTGTTTCAAAATGATTCCAAGTGATTTATGTAAAGAGCCACTTAGAGAAAAGGGATTACATCTTTCTCCTCTCATGATAAACGAATGTCTCTGAAATAAAACAATTTGGCAGCATCTCCTCTTCTGACCCCAATGGGTAGTTCAATGTGAATGTGCATGTATTTGTTTGTCAAGCAAGTGACAAGAGGTTAAACCTCTTATTATTTTTATTATTTATTTATTATTATGTCCTCTTAGTTATTTTTCTCTGTTCATCAAAATGTGACATACATGCGGAAGTCATCTTCTTCCTGAAGAGAAATCTTTAAAATAACCAAAAAATTCTCCTTCCGCCTTAGCACTTCTTTTTAGAAAGAAAAAAATCATAAGAAAAGTGCTAAGACAGGCAATATTTTTAGAGCAAAAACTTTGTGTTAGACCCAACATAGAACATTCAAAAATCAGTGTCTCCATCTTCAAAGATTGTCTTCAGAGACAGTGTCTCTGACCTCTTAACTGTAAGAGACAGGCCCGCAAGTTCTGTAGAGAATATCAAGGAAGATGTTGGGTGAATAAACTGAAGGCAAAAGGGTGTCTGTAGGATCTTCCAGACTAGCAGATACACCCTTCTCAGTGTGCCTGCAAAAGGTCCAAAAGAGGACCCAAGCCCATCAGAACCCACCTGCTCACCCTCAGAGCCACCAAAATTGTTGACACTGTCTTCTCCAGTGACTTTCGAGTGCAGATGGAATAAACGCTTAATCTCTCCTCCCAGCCTTCAAAGCTTCCAGAGCCAGGATTCTACCTCCCTTCCTCCTTTTTGAACTTTTCAAAAAATGTGCCCCTTCTCTGTCAGGTAACTCAGGCTTCATCTACTTCAAGATATCGCTATCTTCCATATTCTCTGTATCTTCTCCTACCCTTGAACTTCTCATATTCTCCCCACTCAAAATATTTTCTGTCTTCAGTGCTCCTCCAATTTTTGAATACTCAAAGGTTATCAAAGTGGCATGCCTACATCATAACATTCACACCTCTTAGAAATGTATGTGGAGTCTCTCCTGTCCTCCCCTGTCCTACCCCACTACATGGCACATTTGCAGCATTTAGCAAATTCTGCCCTCTGTGGGTATGGTTCCATCTGTGTCACTGTCTCCAGACAGTGAACCTGCCAAGGACAGACACATATCTGACTCATCTTGACATCTCCCATATTCCTAGTACATTTCTCACTACATGAACACACACAAGACATTGGTTTAGCTGAATTCCAGAGGTAAAGGACAATCTCAAAATGGTAGCTGTGTGAGGGTAATACTGGCCCAAATGCTCATCCATGGGAGAGTGCCTGAATAAGTGGCCTATAGTCACACAATGAAATGTATAATACAGAAGTGAAAATAATTGAGTTACAGTTGCATGCAGTGGTCTGAATGAATCATAGGAATATAATAACAAAAAATAACTCTCAAAGGATTACATACAGCATGACATTATTTAAACTTAAAAACATTCTAAATAAAAGATATGTGTTTAGGCATGCATGAATATTTAATAGAACAATATAAAAAGGAAGGGAAAAGAATGATGTACACAAAATTTGGATTGAAGAAAGCAGGAGATGTGCTGCTGGGAAATATCATATGGTTAGATGTAGGTTATTGAAAGATTCTAGCTTTTGTTTTTGGTGGTAGATTTGTGCATGCTTATTAAAATTTTTTAAATCAACTAAATAATAAAAAGTAGGCCAGACATTAGCCAATGATGAAAGTGTGTCATGAGTCACAGATTCTAATTAATTTAATTGTGTGCACCTGAGGTCTGTTTAAACAACAGAAAAAACAAACTCTTGGCAATTAGCCATTTATGACCGTTAGGAATTAGAGACCATCCCAGTCTCTTGTGGAACATCTTATTTTGTTCTTAGGGAAAGCAGAGGAGCAGGGGTTTTCTCAAATTCTCCTCCAGAATGATCTTCACTGACCCTCCTATGTCACTCACACATAGCATCCCTTTGTCTTCATCTCCTTCTACTGAATGCACAAGTGCAAGCAAGATTCCCAGTGAGAGCGAAGATACTAATTGAGTCACCCAGGACTACATTTATGCATTTATTCATTCAGCAAATATTTATTTATCAGGTACTGTGCTACATACTACATATACAGAGGCCTTCAAAAGTAACGTGAAGCCTTTCCTCCTAGAGCTTACAGACTAATGGAAAAGACAGGCAATGCACATATGCACACAGAAACACATGCATTGACTACGTAATTATAAACTCTGGAAAGTTCGGTAAAGAAGAACAGAACTGGGTTCCAAGAGAGAACAATGAGAACATTGTTTTTTGTTAATGTGTAAGGTAACTTTTTTTTTTTTTTTTTTTTTTTTGAGGAGGAGTTTCGCTCTGTTGGCCAGGCTCGGGGTGCAGTGGTGAAATATTGGTTCACTGCAAGCTCTGCCTCCCGGGTTCATGCCATTCTCCTGCCTCAGTCTCCCAAGTAGCTGGGACTACAGGCGCCTGCCACCACAGCAGGCTAATTTTTTTGTATTTTTAGTAGAGATGGGGTTTCACCATGTTAGCCAGGATGGTCTCGATTTCCTGACCTTGTGATCTGCCCACCTCAGCCTCCCAAAGTGCTGGGATTACAGGCGTGAGCTCCTCGCCCGGCCAAGGTAACATTTTTAAGAGAGGATAGCAATGCAGGAAAAAACATGCTACTGGGAAGGCCTGAAGGTCACCATCTGCGCCTCTGCCTGGATAGGCATGTCTGTCAGTTTAAGGAGCGTTGTCAGAAATGACTTGGCTGAGGTGTTGTAATGGGCTTATAAGGTTCTCATCAGCCTTGCCAGCGAGGCTAATGTTCTTCATCAGCAACATTCTGGTTCCTGCTCACTGTGACTAGGGAGAAATGCAAGGAGAAGGATAGGACATCAGGACACAGAGGTGGTCAGAGGAAGAAATATGGATTTATGATGGGTTTGGTGGAGGAGTCATGGGGTGTTTTAAGCAGGGAAGTAACATGTTCTCATTTACATTCTCAAAATGATCACCCTGGCTGCTGTGGGGAAAATGAATAGGGGCGAATGTAGAACCAGGAAGACCAGTTGGGGTGCAGAATCTAGAGATGGATGATGGTGCCTTGGGCTCAGGTGGTACCTGTGGAGATATGAAAGATAGGGTATAGGGTTGGGGTATGTCTTGGAGACAGAGTCAATACATTTTGCTAAAAAATTAAAAGTTGGAGAAAAGAGGAAACAAAAATTATTTCTACATTTTTGGCTTAAGAAACTAGGTGTTTTGTGGTACCATTTATAAAATTTAAAAGATTTGGGTAAAGGGAGAATGTATGAGGAGAGGACATTGGAACGTGTTGTGTTTGGTTTGGTTTTGTTTTTTCTTGAGACAGAGTCTTGCTCTGTTGCCCAGGCCAGAGTGCAGTGGCACAATCTTGGCTCGCTGCAACCTCTGCCTCCCTGGGTTTAAGCAATTCTCCCACCCCAGCCTCCTGAGTAGCTGGGACTACAGGCTTGCACCATCACACCCAGTTAAGTTTTATATTTTTGTAGAGACGGGTTTTCACCTTGTTGTCCAGACTGGTCTCCAACTTGTGAGCTCAAGTGATCTGCCTGCCTCGGCCTCCCAAAGTGTTGGGCTTATAGGCATGAGCCACCGTGCCCGGCCTGTGTTTACTTTTGGTAAGTTAAAATTGATATGCCCATTCTATATTTAAACAGAAATTCAGGTAAGAGATTGGAAATTTTACTTGTGAATTTTGGAAGAAATCTGGGCTAGAGACCTGCATTTGTGAGTTAACTATGGATAGGTGGTATTTAAAGTAATGGGCCTGGATGAGATGCACTCAGCAGAGAGGCCAGAGAGAAAAGGGAAGGCCTAGGATGAAGCCCTCAGGCAGGCCACTATGTAGGGGTGAGTCATGGTAAGAAAGGGCAGAAAAGGACTACAAAGGAGCTACCTTTGAGGTGGGAGGAAATGTAGGAGAGCATGGATCTCAGAAATCAAGAGAAGAGAGGGTTTCAAGAAGCAGAGTCATGACTTGTCAAATGATGGCTGAGAGATGAAGTCAAGCAAGAAAATAGACATGCCTGCTGGCTGTGTTAATGCAGAAATGGCAGAGTTTTCCTTATGGGGTGTTGGAGCAGGAAACCCAGCCAAGGGAGAAGAGCAGATGAGGGAGTGGAGCTCTGCTAGGAATTACACTGTGTGGGGCATTTTACAAGCAAACAACTTAAGTATATCTTTAACAAGTCCATGGCATAGAAAAAAGTATGTTCTAGATTAAAAGAGATTTAAGAGATGATGAAATGCAACGTATGAAACACACACCTTATTTGGCTTGTTGTTCAACTACCAAAATAAGAAGACATTTTGAGGATAATTGAGGAAATGTGAAGCTAAGTTGGATATTAGAGGATATTAAGGAATGTTTGTTAATTGTATTAGATGTGATAATGTTATGATTATGCAAGAAAATGCACTTATTTTTAAGAAAGAAACTGAAATAGGAGTAAAATGTCATTAGATCTGATATTTAGTTTAAAATGCTACAGCAAAAACTGAAAAAGTAATGAAGAAAATACGACCTAAAGTTAACATGGTCCATATGATGAGTATATGGGGGATCATTATACAATTCTATGTTTGCGTGTGTTTGAAATTTTTTCATTATAGACGTTACAAAACAGGTGTACAGTGAAGGGGAGCAGAGAAATAGGACAGCAGCTAGAGGGGAATGCAGGTCAAAGAAAGCTTTTAAATTGTTGTTAAAGAAGAAACACTAGATCATTTCCATGATGACAATGATCTGAGAGAGGAAGAAATTGATGATACAGGAAAGATGGAAAATAGGTATGTCTCCAGGTTCCTAGGGGACCCAGAGGGGACCTGATGAAGCCCAAGTGCACATGCTGGCCTGTGATCTTTGGGAACAGTAAAGAGAGATGAGCACAGAGGCAGGTAATCCAAACCCACAGAGGTGGATTTGGTAGTGGATAAAATCATGCAGTTCCTTCAGGTCAATTATGCTTTCTCAATGACCCATGAGAAAAGATCCTTAGCTGAAGAATAGTCCACAGTGGCATGGAAAATGGGAAGAGGAAGAATGATGTGTAAAGTAGATCATTTGTTGAAAAGTGGGAAAGTGTTGTTGGATTTCCAAGTGGTATTAAGGCTCCATTAGAGATGCTGGGTGAGGAATTGCAATTGAGAAGTCAGGACTCTTGGTGGTTCTCCCCAGCAGCATCCATTTGCTCAGGTGAAGGCATAAAGAAATCAGTAATTGTCTCTAATTAGTTGGGTGCTTTGCTACACACACACACACACACACACACACGTATGTATGTATATATGTATGTGTGTATATGTGTGTGTGTATATATATGTGTGTGTGTGTGTGTGTATATATATATATATAGATATGGAATAGAATGCGGGAGCTAAGATGCCTGGAAGGAACATATGATGGAATTTACGCCAGTCAAGGAGGAAAGTAAGGACATGAAGGAGGGAGGTAATGGAGAGTGAGAAGTTAACTAAAGGGGTTGGAGAGCTCGATGAGGCCTCCACATTCACTGAGCAAATGCCATGTGCTTAGCACTGTTTGGAACATTTTATATATATTATCAAATTGTTATAGCAACCCTAAGAGATAGTTCTCATTATTGTTATTATTTGCCTCTTAAAGGGAAATGAACTGAAAGCACAGAAGTTAAGGAACTTGTGCACAGTCCCATAGCTGTTTAATGCTGGGATTTGAAGCCTGGTAGTCCAGGGCCAAAGCCCGCATTTATCCCCTAAAGACACAGCCTCATTTGTAATTTTTGGAGCTCATATTATGAGGTAGACGAGCTGGAAAAGTCACAGGTGGTGGTCAGATAGTGACATGCTTGACATCGAGAGATCAAAAGTTCAAACATGGGAAAAAGGAGGTGGGGTAGAGAAAGATCACTAGCTATGAGGAGGTCAAGTAAATAAGAAGTCCGGGAGTTAAATGAAAGATCATTGCAGATATCAAGGGCTTCAAGGATAGTGGCAAGAGGTAAGGGAACAGATTTCTTTACAGCAGGATTTCTGAAAGAGTGTTGTGGTGCCAATTTATTTTATGAGATGCCAAAAGGAAGAAGCATATGTTACATTTCTCATATTTATTCACCGTCCTCTCTTTCAGAACACATGTATTCTGAGAATCATAATATATTCCTAGGAATCTAATCCAAAACACATTACTGCAGAGAAATGAGCTCCAAGACAAAGCCCAGGTCACATCCCCACCCCATTTCCCATGCCCACACATCCAACCCTGATCCCACTCAGAATGAACCAAGAAACAGCTATGAAACTGTTCCTGCCCCACTGAGGGGCAAGCATGTGCCTTTGAAGAATTATTCATTACAAACTCTGAAAGCTTCTATCTTCCTTCATCTGAACAGTTTAGTCAAAACTACATTTCTGCTTGCCAGAAAAATCTTAGCTGCAAGCCACTCTCCTAAAGCAATCCAGGCCTGCTTTTCAGGCTTCAGAGTTTGAGATGAGCCAAATAATTTCCAAGATAATCACCTGACCTTCCCCCTTACTGAAGCCAACCTGAATATGTGGTTTTTGAAGATTCAGCCACCATCAGTCATTTACAATGATGGAACTCTGTTTTACCTTGTACTTAGAGACCTGGGCACAGTTCAAATAAACGAAAAACAACCCATGCTTTTCCTCCCAATTCTTCTGCTAATGGAAACCTTTTGAACTGAACTTTTATTGGTTATTTGTTACTGTCATTTGCCATTGTCTGCATCCAAGATGATGAGTTTGTGACTAAATCCACTTCTCCCTAAGCCTTAGAGGGAATTGAATTGACATTCAGGTGCAAACAGCCAGCGACTGAACACAGTACAATTCCAGCCACCATGATCCCATATCCAGCTTAATTTTAATCATTTGTAAACCATATGTAAGTGGTAAAGTTAAAGTCAGCGAAGAAAGGGGGTGATATTGGCATTATCAGGATTCAATAATTCCCTCAAGCAGCCCCCAACCTATCTTCTCACTGTTATACATCACTTCACCAATTGGAATGCATTTTGCTTCCACAGCTTCTTGGGATCTCAACCCAGCTTAGGATGGCCAGCTGTTATAGGTGCAACTATACAGGTGATTACATTTTTATTGGGCTCTCTAAACCATATTTCTCTCTCCTTTATATTTTCACCAAAATGGAGCTATGGAAAACATCTAATAAAAAATATTGAACTCCATTTCACAGCTTAACAATGTAAATGCTTATCAATAATTTATAGCAAATAAACCCAATGCCACTGGTTTCTTTATCATGTTCTGTTTTTCTAACATTATAAAAGAAAATAATACTAAAAGAAGCCATTATAAAATGAAATATCTCTCTAGCTGTCTTGTTAAATAGTCATTGACAGTGTGTCAGGAAACTATACCAAATACAGAATTAAGCTCATTGCTCTTATAAATTCTGGTGTCAATGCAGGATGGACTTAGAAGCCTCAAAAAAAAAAAAAAAAGGAAAAAAATCTGTGGAAGGAAGATATACTTTCTTCAACAGGGAACTGTCTTTCCTTTTTTGAGACAGAGTTTCGCAATGCTATGATCTTGGCTCACTGCAACCTCCGCCTCCCAGGTTCAAGCGATTCTCCTGCCTCAGCCTCCAAAGTAGCTGGGATTACAGGCATGCTCCACCACACCTGCCTACTTTTGTATTTTTAGAGACAGGGTTCTCTGTATTGGCCAGGCTGGTCTCGAACTCCTGACCTCAGGTGATCTGCCCGCCTTGGCCTCCCAAACTGCTGGGATCACAAGCGTGAGCCACCACACCCAGCCTAACAGGGAACTTTCTAAATCAGCTTTTTAAAAAATCAACTTTATTGAGGTATAATTTACAAACACTAAAAAGCCCACATTTGAAATATGCAATTCAGTGAGCTTTGACCAATATGTAAATCTATGCAACTACCATCACAATTAGGATATAAAACATTACCATTATTTCAGAAAGTTCCTTGGGGTTCCTCTCTAGCCATGTCCACTCCCATAGGAAACTCCTGTTCTGAGTTACATCACCACTGTTTTGCCCATTATTTTGCCTTTTATTCACTTTATATAAAGTAATATATGTACTGTCCTGTATCTTTCTTGATTCATCATGATTTTTTTAACTTCATCTATTTTGTTTAGTTTTTTTATATTTGCATTCATGTTCTATTTTGAATTATCTTTTCTTTATAAAGTGTGAGGGAGTGGTTAAAATTTATTTTTCCCCCGATAGGAATAAAACATTTTTATTTCTATATAGAATTATGTTAGTGCCTTTGTTGAAAATCAATTGACCATATGTGTGGTATATTTCTGGAATCTCCATTATGTTCCATTCATCTAAATGTGTATATTTACCAGAATCACACTGCCTTGATTTCTGTAGATGTGTATCTACAGTACACAGTCTTAACATCAGGAAATGTACGAACTCCAACCCTTTTTTTTCTCAAAATCATTTTGGCTACTCTAGATCTGTTGTATGTTGCCAAATAATTTTTAGAATCAGCTTGTTGACTTTTTTAAAGAGACTATAGAATTATGAATGTGATTTTGTTGAATCTATACATCAATTTGTGAAGAACTGACACTTAACAAACAGTATTGTAACATCCAATGCATGAATATGATATAATTCTTCATTATTTAAATCTTCTTTAATTTCTCTCTACAATGTTTTGCAGTTTTTGAATGTGGAGTTTTTGTACATAATTGGATTTTATGGCATTGTAAATATAATTTTTAAAATTTATTTTCTAAGTATTTATTATCAATATATGTAGAAATGAAGTTGATTTTTGTATTTTGACCTTGAATCCTGTGATTTTACTACATTCACTCATTCATTCACATACTATTTTGTAAGATTCTGTAGGATTTTCTAAATAGACATTTATATTGTATGCCAAAAAGGCAATTTTCTTTCTTTCTACTCTTTTGCATTTTTTTCCTTGACTATTCAACTGGCTAAGATCTCTAGTACAATGTTGGATAGAAGTGAATATCCTTGCCTTATTTCTAAACTTAAAGAGAAGACATTCAATATTTTACCATTTTTGTAGGTGTTAGCTGTAAATTTTTCACAGATGACCTAAATCAAGTTGATTTTGACCTTTGGATATATTTTCATTATTATTCAATTTAAAATGTTTTCTTTCCTTTTCTAAATCCATCCCCTGAAGCACTTATCATTTGACTTACAAATAATTCAATTACACTCTAAGCTATTTTAAAATACACAGTTAAGTTATTATTGACTTTATTGACTATAGTTTTTGTTTGTTGTTTTTTGAGACGGAGTCTTGCTGTGTTGCCCAGACTGGAGTGCAGTGGTGTGATCTTGGCTCACTGCAGCCTCCACCTCTCGGATTCAAGCAATTATCCTGCCTCAGCCTCCTGAGTAGCTGGGGTTATAGGCGCCTGCCACCACCCACCACACCCGGCTAATTTTTGTAGTTGTTTTTTTTTTTTTTCTTTTTTTCAGTAGAGACAGGGTTTAACCATGTTGGCCAAGCTGTTCTTGAATCCCTGACCTCAAATGATCTGCCTGCCTCGGCCTCGCAAAGTGCTGGGATTACAGGCATGAGCCACTGCGCCCAGCTGACTATAGTTATTTTCTGCTTTCTCTTGCAACTGCTTCACCAGGGTCATTTTGAAGTGGGTTGTTTAATTTACAAATATTTAAGGATTTTTCTAGATATTGTATTGTTATAAATTACTAATTCTTGTGTGATCAGAGAACATATTTTATAAGATTTCTATCTTTTAAAAATCACTGAGGCTTATTGTTTTGTCAAATAAAATTGTGAACATTGCATGTGCATTTGTAAATAATGCATTTTCTACAGTTGTTGAGTATCGTGTTCTGTAAATCTCTCAAGGGGGTCAAGCTGGTTTACAGTATTATTCAAATTTATTTTTATACCTTTATCAACATTTTTTACCCTACTAGTTATATCAAGCATACCTACACTCCTAAGAGAAGTAATGTTAAAATCTCCAACTATAATGTTGCATTGGTTTATATTTCTATTGATTTCCAACTTTGTGAATTTTGCTGCTTTGTTATTAGTTGTATATATATTTAAAAAGTATGTCTTCCTCATGAATTGTACCTTTTATTGTTATGAAATGTCCATCTTTATCCATTTTATTGCAATACTTAGTGTCTTTATGGTTATATATTTAGATTGTAATATCGCCATACTTACTTCCTTATGTTTGCTTTTGGCCAGGTATGGCTTTTTTGTTCTTCATATTTCAACATTTTTTGTTTATTTATATTTAAAATATGTTCCTAATGTATAGCATATAGTTGAAACCTGCTTTTCAACTTAGCCTACCAATCTCTGCATTTTAACTAGAATCTTTGGTTAGTACATTAACATTACATTGATATGGTTCTATTGAAGTTTACTACTTTGCTATTTATTTTGTAATTGTCCAATGTTTTAGCTCTCTTCTGCCCTTTTTTCTTAATCAAATATTTTAAGGAACCATTTAATAGCCCCTATTGTTAGTTATATTATCTTTATTGAATACTTTTGGGTTAAAAATATACAAACTTGATACACCAATGTTATTTAGAAATAGATATTGTACCTCTTCAGACTTTGAACCTTGATAGTTTTCGTTTTCTTCTTCTCAATTCCCATTTCACACTGCAAAGTAATGTAATTATACTTACCCAACCCCACATCATTTGTACTATTTTTGTTATATATTTATTTTATTTATAAATATGTTGTGAGCATCACATTACAGCGTTATAATTTTTCCTTAAAAAAGTCAGATGTCTTTTCAGAACAATATGAGGAAAAAACTGTCATATATTTATCTAATTATTTGCCACTTCCAGTGTTCTTTTTTCCTTCCCACATAGCCAAGTTTCCATCTGGTATCAGATCCTTTCAGCCTGAAGAGTAACATTTAGCCTTTGTTATAATTCAGGTCTTATGGTAATGAATTTTTCAGCTTTCATTTTACATTTATAAAGGATACTTTCTCATATTTCTCCTTAGTTCCAATGGAAACTATCATCCTTAGTTTCCCTGTATGTACTGTGCTTTGTCCACCTTCAAGATATTTTGTTTAATTTTGAATTTCAGCTGTTTGAGTCTGATTTGCCTAGGTGTGGTTTTCTTTGTATTTATCCTGTTGTGGATTCACAGAGCTCTTGCATCTATAAGTCAGTGTTTATTATCAAATATAGGAAATATTTGACCATTAATTTCCAAATTTTTTTCTGCTGCTTTCTTGCTCTTTTCTCTTTCTGAGCCTCTAATTACATGTTTGATAGGGTTCCCCATATTATCTCAGAAGTTCCTGATGCTCTGTTATTTTGCTTCAGTCTTTTTGTTTTTGACTCTGGGCTGGTCTAGAACAGGCCATTCTCTAAAAGTGTGGTGCTTTCTTTTAAAGTAAGTACTTTCTGATTTCTTAACTAGATGCTGCAGTGTTAATGAGCTCTCTCCACTTTAGCTGGACTGGACCACCAGTGCCCCTCAGCACTGATTTGTATCTAGAAACTCTTTTGCATTCTCAATACTATTAATGGCCACTTTCTCATAAGCTTTTCCATGTAATCTGCAAAGCCTAACCCTCAACCAATAACACCAACGAACTCTCATACAGCCCATGTTCGGCTTTCTGCCTCTGATGCCTTACCATAGAGAATCCAGCTCTTTTAACTGCCCTGAATTCTGACCTCTGCCTTTTTTGCTCGGTGGGACACCTGTACTCTGCCTGGACCCCAGCTCACTAGGTTGACGTCAAAAACTTGTACCCAGGCAGAAAATCTTGGTACTCTCCTTGTGAGTTTCCCTGATCTTAGCTATTGTGGTCTTCCCCGCCTGTTATTCAATGCCAGAAAACAGTTTTGTAACAACTACTGTACCATAGCCAAGTGAAGATAAAAAATTGTTATGCATATGCTATCTACTTCAGATTGTTTTTGTATAAACTCTAAAACGTCATAAAATTAAATGGGAAAGTGTTTTTATCATGAGAAAGAAAAGGAAACTTGGGGAGTATTTTTGGCTTGAACTCACAAGGTGACTATGTTTCTATATTTGTTTGCCTCGTCCTGTGGGGCAAGATGGTCTAGAAATGTTCTAGATAGTGTGACTCATTGTCTTTTCAGTTGTCAGCCTCCTGTGGAAATTCTAAGATTCCATCAGTCTAAGCAGGCCAGACTTACCATTTCTGCAACTTTTTCTCGATTTTTAATCGTATTTTTCCTTTTTAATAGCTCAGGCCTCTCTTTTTTGAAAGGTCCATGCTCCTTCCTAAATGCTAAATCCAGAACGTTATAGGAGAAGGAATGAGTGGCTATTCCCTTTGAGCATTTCGTTTGAATAAGAAATACCAATGTTCTTGAGGTGTATTTTTAAGCCATGCAAGGAAGGCTGACACTCTTGACTGACTGGAATTTCTTCTATTGTGGGTTTTCTTTATTAAACTCTATTAAACTCTATCTATTTAAACTTTATTAAAGTATTGTTAGATCTATGTCAGGACATGCCCTTTAAGAAGGGCTCAGGCAGGAGCCAATTATGCTGAGAAGCAAGTACTCCTCGGTAGGCAATGGAGGGAAAGCCAGCAAAAGATAAGAGAAATTGGGCATATTCATCAGGCCAGATGGTCAAACCGGAAGGCTGAGCCACCTGAACACACTGTATTATTTTATTGGCCATTAAGCAAGGTAAAATTTTGCAGTAATATTTAACAACATGTTCTTTTTTTTCTCCCTCATTTAAAATCATCAGGCCTGAAATGTGTCAAGTGAAAGCTGAACACAGAATGAAATCTGTGTTCCAGGAAATGTCACTAAGGGTTTTGAAGCAGCTGACACCGTCATTGAAGTTCTATGGCAGCAAGATTACAGAATTGATCAAGGGTTCCCCAGTGGATCAGATGAGTTAGATATATGTGAATTCTCTAGGACTTGACTTTTTCTTTTTTACTTCACCTCCAAGGAGGAGACCATGGAAGTTCCCCCCAAAACAGTCCTTGCTAGAGAGTTATTTAAAAAGAAATCATTCTAAGACTTCATAGCACCCAGAACTGAAGTAGAACCCAAATCTCATCCCATGCCCCACCTGCTACCCCCAACCTAAGCTGCCATTGCTCTCTGTATATACACCAGAATGGCCATCTTAGTTTAAATGCTGTATCCTGGCTCTCCCTAAAACCTTTCTGTGTCCTCAGCATAGAGAACACTCATGTTCTTGTGTTCTTTTCATTCTGATGTTCTCAAAAGGCTCGCTTCCAAGAGGATGCTATGTATTGGCTTTAGGGCCGCTGGGAAATGTCAAGAGGTCTCCTATGATCTGATGTTATCAGTGTTTCTTGCTGCTCTCCATGAAGTGTGTTTTGATCTTTCTTTCTTCCAGGGCTGCTGCTTCTCAGCTGCCCCATTTCCTTTTTCCAGGATCGCATGGGTCCGCACCAGCTCATCATTTCAGTCGCTTTCATCTTCAAAGTGAATCCTTAGTCACCTTTAAGTGGCTTCAGGTACTAACTTTGGGTGAACTTCTAATATGTATAGAAGAATGGTACATTTTCCTTTTATTAGGCTTCCAGTTCATTGAGTCAGAGATTTCAAGCTGTACCCAAAACCAAGAGACTCCAAGTGTCAAATCGTCAAATTAAAGAATTTTCTTGAAGTTTCAGCCAATTCTTCCCCCAAAATGTAGGAGGACTGAATATTTCTGAGTTTGGAATCTGGCTAGAATCTTACCTGGGCACCTGAGTTGCAGGCTATCTCCCTGCCACAACAGCTTCCTCAGTGGAATTCTGGGCTGAAGAGAGAATAAGAAAATGAATACCAAACTATTTTCATTGAAATTAATTTCTGCATTTCTGTTGAAATGCAGAAGCTGATCATCCATACTGATGCTATCATCACTGACTACATTAAAGTTTCTAGACAAATTCAGTAAGCATTTTGATGCCAGCTAGGCAGTGAGAGACATGTGCTGGGGATGCCAAGCTGAATGAGCAGATGCCCCTGCCTGCTAAGAGCCCACGTGGAAGTCAGTGGTCCAAACAGTAAGAGTCTGAAACTGTTTTTAAATAGGTCCTTTTCACTCTACAGGAAATAGGAATCTCTGAACAGGAAGAATCTCTGCTAGACCACACTATTTGTATACCACCAGATGCTTCATACCTCCCCACCTCCATTTCAGGAGCTCCATGGCCCAAACGTGATTAGCCACATCTGTCTCTCAGATGTGGGGTTTTCATTTGCCCTAGCTCAATTTTCAGTAATTACACTGAACACATCTTTGCCTTCTTATGCTCTACCTGCGTTGTGCCAGCTGACCATTCTATTCCAAAACAGGAAATTGTCCCTGCTTTCTTAGAAAGCTGAGATCAATCAAGGATGCTCCAAATCATTTTAGGATTTTTCAGGCTATTTAAGGAAAGCAATGCAACTTAAGATATATCAGCGTCCAGCCACCGGTGCTAGGCACTAGAGTGTGTGTGGAAGTGAATTTCCCATGAAAGTCGCAAGGCTTAAGCCTCAGAGTCCTGCACTTCATGGCATTGGGAAGGGCCCTAATAATGTCCTATGGTCATTCTATATTCTTCTGTATAAAATGGACTTCCCAAATTGTACATGCTTCTGATCCCACAAAACCTGAATCTACATTTGAGTTATGTTTTAAAAACAAGTCAATAAGAGATAGGCTCTGTCGTTAAAGAGCTTAATTTTAGCAAGTGAAAGAAGAAAAATAACATAAATGTAACAAGGGGGCCCCCAAATACAAGGTATTTTCCCACTGACTTTAATGTTTGTGTTCAATTTTGATCTATAAATGCTTTAGAGATGTGGTTTAAATGATCAATATCTTATTTCTGAATTTAACTGTAACATATATTTAAATTAAATGTTCTCTAATATATTGATCTGGAAATATTACTTTTTCTACACTCAAATTTTACAGAACAATTTTAATTCAGACCTTTTATATGGGACTTTGACGTGTCTTAATCATCACTAGGCTCCCTTTTTGAATCATCTGACAAAGTTTTCTTATACGCCATACTCACGGCTGACTAAATGGTTTCAACTATAACACTTTTTGATTTCAGGCACAGTTCTGTCACTGGAAATTTTATCCCATGCCACTAGAACTCACTAGCATAATAGAAGAATATGTTTCTCATTTATCCTGTAGATATATATTTGAGACTATTGCAGCTTATAGTGACTATGTATCCTTTTAAAAATGACTTTTAATTTTTTTAACAGTAATATTCATCATTGCAGTGGTGAAGTCTTTCCACCTAGAAATACTCACTAAAGCTGTACTTAATTCCTGCTTCTGTCAGATGAAATTATCTAGCATTGATTAAGGTTGTTTCAGGTTAACACAGTGATTCTCAGGTCTAGGTGTATATTGGAATCACCTAGAGTGTATTTAAGAAACACTGATGCCTGGATACACTCCCAGAGATTCTGATTTAATGATCTGGGATACAGTCCAGGCACTGGAATATTTTTAAGTTCTCTGGGTGATCCCATTGTGCAACCAAGGTTGAAAGCCACTATCTTCCCCCAAGCAATCCTTTATTATTCAAAATAAAATGACTGGGAGAAGGACAGGTGTCTTAACATGAGAGACTTCATAAGGACTCAAATATGAAATAACTGCCTCTTTTCTAAGTAATAATTTAGAGAAATTTAAATAATTTAGAGAAAATGTCATGTACATAAGTACATAGGGATAATTCATATATGAGTATTAAATTTATGTATATATGCAATTACTTTTTAATATAATGAATTTTTCTGTTTTAAAAGTTAGACTTGCTCACTGCATACAATTTAGAAAAGATTAGACTTTGTGTATCATTTGAGGACTCAAAGACATAAAGAACTCAGATATGACTTCAGGAGAAACCAACATCAATGGATTCACCTGGATAAAGAGTGAGAATTTATGTAAGCAGATGTAGGAAGGGGGAAAGGTATGCCAAGCAAAGAAAATGAAAATGTGATACTCAGGGTCTTCAAAAGTGTGGTATATTGAGGTGGCAGTAAGAAGCCTTTTAAAAAATAAAAATAAATGTTTTATTATGGGTAAAGCTATATGTCTGGGTACCAGAGATGACCAATACTTCGACTTCTTATTTGTTAGGTTTCAGCATGGAAGGATTGGCTAACAACTGAAAATAACCATACAATCATTAAATGTGCTATTTACCACTTTACCCATATCATCAATGCAGTTTCTTGACTGAGCAGGTCTGAGCTCATGAGTACTATCTTCCTTTGGCTGTTGGGGTATTTGACATTCTTCCCTCTTTCTGCCCCTTTGTTTTGGTTTGTAAGACCAACTGACAGCAAGGTGATAAAAGCAAGAGCTGATGATCCTAAATATCTAAACTGAGAAAGTCACATCAAGCTTAGTCACTCCTAGAGAAAGAAGAAAAAAAGAAAACAAATGCCATGTAAGATCCATGTATTGATTTTCTTTATAAGGCATAGAGACAAGAAATGAAATATGGATAAGAGTGAATGTTGGTTTCCAACCCAGTAGGCTTTTTCACAGAACAAGTGATAAAAGGGGCAGAATTCAATCTTTGAAGAGATAAAGCCTGTAATAGAAAGGTAATGAACATTTGTAATGCATTTCCCATTTTTTTAAAGTCTTTTTTCAGTCTTACATAATATTCTCATAGTTGTGAGACAGTCACTCAAGTATTGTTATTCTCATTTCTAGAAAGAAAGAGAGGTCAGAGAAAGCCAGTAACCTTCACAAGGTCACTTTCCCAAGGTCATAAAGCAGGAAAAGTACCAAGTCTCTCAACTCTCAGTTCTGTGCTTGTCTATGAGAAAGAAAAAACACTTTTTATATAAGGAACATAAGCCTCTTTAAATTACCAGGTCCAGAGAGGCATTGGAATGAAAAATAATAGTCACATCACTCCTGGCTTGTGAAAAACCGTTACCTCTTGAAGCCACTTGCTATGCGGGATCTAGACTAGCTGATGCCAAATAGCCATAAAATGCCATGCACTGAATCCCATAACTCTTACCCTATAGTTCAACAACGTATAGTTCATTGCTAATCAATGTTATTTCTGTAAACCAATGATAATACCTTGTGGACAACTTTTATGGATTTTGTAGTTAACCCTTTCCTGATTTGTCACTTCTTTAAAAACTTGAACCTCTCGTTTGGCAACTTGGAAGTGTGTCCTAGACAGCTACCTTCAATCTTGACCCAAACAAACTTTCAATACTAATTTTGCCTCAGCTTCCTCCTTTATATTGATACCTACCACCCGTATTAGATCCCCACTGTATGTGTTTTCTTTCTACTAGTAGTGCTAATTTAATAGATGCCTAGAAATATCACTGGTTATAAGGGTAAGAAAATGTAGAAATGGATTATTGTCCATAAATTAAGAAGTTTTACCATATTTTAAAAATTACGTATACTTATGAAAAAAGTCAGAAAAAATGCAGAACACAAACTCAAATTACTCTAGTTCTATTAATAATGTTTTCACTCAACAATTTTTCTGTATATCCTTAAGTCTTTTTTTCTACTTAAAATTGTTATTTTTTAATGTGGAATGCTATGTTGTTTTAACTTTAAGATAGCGTAAGACTTTCTCCTTGTTTTTACACAGATTTCATGAATGTTTAGTAGCTCTATATTAGTAGCTCTGATTTATGAAATGTCCACCATATTTCAGCCACAGTGCTAGCCTTCAGTAGATACCATGAGGACCTTATTGGGCAACAGTTTTTATACCTGTTTTACAGATAAACATAAGCAGGAAAGCAACTCTGCTCAGGCCATCTAATCTAGAATGGGCGGTTGTGGAATCCCTCCCCCGAGGGCACTGTTAATCCCTCTCTCCTACACAATTTATAATCAAGTGGATATTTCCTGGTTTATTCAAACATCCCCACACAATTGGACATTTAGGTTGTTTCTAATATTGTCTGTTACAAATAATACTGAGAATAATATTTTATGACCGCTCATACTTTCTCACTACTAACATTAAATATTTCCTGAGCATAAATCTTAGAAATGGAATTCCTAGGTCTAAGAACAAAGACAATTTAATATGATTTAATTGGCATTCTCTACTTCCCCCTCCCGTAAAGCAGTGTTATAACAGCAAGACATGGAATCAACCTAGGTAGGTGCCCATCAGCCGTGGACTGGATAAAGGAAATGTGATACATATACAGTATGGAATACTATGCAGCCATAAAAGAGAACAAAATTACTTCCTTTGCACCCACATAGATGCAGCTGGAGGCCATTATCCTAAGCACACTAACACAGGAACATAACAGCAAAAACTGCATGTTCTCACTTACAAGTGGGAGCTAAACGTTGAGTACACACAGTCATAAATATAGGAACAATAGATACTGGGGACTTCTAGAGGGAGGGAGGCGGGGGTTGAAAATCGACCCATTGGGTATTATGCTCACTACAGGATCATTTGTACACCAAACCTCAGGGACACACAATTTACCCATATAACAAATCTGTATATGTACCCACTGAACCTAAAGTAAAGTTAAATAGTATCCATTTGTGTCCCAGCTCGGAGTCAGAGTGCCTATCCCATAGTGCTTTTGTCCACATCAACATTTAGCTTAATGTCTCCTTACCTTTTCCCTTTGTTAAATTACAGGTGAAAACTATTAACTGTTTTTTTATTTTTTATTTTTTTTGAGACAGAGTCTCACTCTGTCGCCAGGCTGGAGTGCAGTGGCACGATCTCTCCTCACTGCAACCTCCACTTCCTGGGTTCAAGGATTCTCTTGCCTTAGCCTCCCGAGTAGCTGGGACTACAGGCATGCACCACCACGCCCGCCTAATTTTTGCATTTTTAGTAGAGATGGGGTTTCACCATGTTGGCCAGGATGGTCTGTACCTCTTGACCTTGTGATCTGCCTGCCTCGGCCTCCCAAAGTGCTGGGATTACAGGTGTGAGCCACTGTGCCCGGCCTATTTATTTTATTTTATTTTATTTATTTTTTTTTTTAAATTTATTTATTATTATTATACTTTAAGTTGTAGGGTACATGTGCATAACGTGCAGGTTTGTTACATATGTATACTTGTGCCATGTTGGTGTGCTGCACCCATCAACTCATCATTTACATCAGGTATAACTCCCAATGCAATCCCTCCCCCCTCCCCCCTCCCCATGATAGGCCCCTGTGTGTGATGTTCCCCTTCCTGAGTCCAAGTGATCTCATTGTTCAGTTCCCACCTATGAATGAGAACATGCGGTGTTTGGTTTTCTGTTCTTGTGATAGTTTGCTAAGAATGATGGTTTCCAGCTGAATCCATGTTCCTACAAAGGACGCAAACTCATCCCTTTTGATGGCTGCATAGTATTCCATGGTGTATATGTGCCACATTTTCTTAATCTAATCTGTCACTGATGGACATTTGGGTTGATTCCAAGTCTTTGCTATTGTGAATAGTGCTGCAATAAACATACGTGTGCATGTGTCTTTATAGCAGCATAATTTATAATCCTTTGGGTATATATTTAAACAAAAATATCCAGATACATTTTGGAAGATCTAAGTTGTCAGTGCCAGTCCTTGACTTTCCCTTCCACATACTCTTCTATCTCTTTTACTTAAGAATTTTCTCTTTACCTAACATCATGGACAACAATTGTTCACTAGTACACTATTTGCAAGGCTTTATGCTTGATACGATTTGGGAACAACTTGGGAGTACACAGTGCTACCACCAGCCTATAAGAGCTTAATGTTTACTAGACACAAAAGAAAAAAAAAATAACAAAACAATTACCTAGTGAGTTCCTAGTATTCAGAGGAAGGAGAGATCAGAGATTCCCATCCCCTCTTCTCTCTCACAAGGGCAAATTTTCTACTCTCCATACCCTCCAATCTGTCCCCCATGGGATTCCAAAATAGCTGAGTCATGTTCCTGAATAATTATAAAGCAGGTGCCAAATCCTAGCATCTATACACACATCTATATGCTTTTAATTAGGGGAGGGAGTAAGGGTGGCAGAGGTAGCTGGGAGGTCTGCTCATCATTTAGAGATTCTGGGAAACTTATAATAAATGCTATTCACTGTGAGAGTTTATTACAATAAACTCAGAAGCTTTCCCCAGTGATGTGTAGCCCTTAAGAAGTGCAGATTATACCAAATTCAATTGCAAATTGGAAACTGTCTATTAGACCACAGAAGAAAAAAGTACACTGCGGGTGTGTTTTCCTGACTGTCGTTATTACTGAAAACAAGGACAGCAAGCGGGGATATTAGGATGATTTAGCATCCCAGGGCAACCTCAAGAATATAAGTACCCTGTACTTTTTACAAGGCTATGGTTTCATACACATAAAAGGACAGCCGAAAAAGAGGAACTGCCCAAATGCAGTGATGTCAGTTACTTTGCTGTCATTTGGATGGTGATAGGGTGAGGGAGGAGGATGGAGTCACTCAAAGTAGAAATGGGGAGACCAAGAAGAGCATCCAGGGGCTGTTGCTGTACTAGAGGGTGAGGGAGCATGGCCTGAGGTGAAGGGAGAGGAGATACAGTAGGATTCTAAGCAGGATGAGGAAGAGATAGAGACAGGAAGGTAAGCCCTTTGTAGGCTGGGACCCAGGTACCCATCACCATATCTTGCACAGGCTTATCCCATTTATAATTCTTCTACTCCTCATCCCTTAGTTACAAACTTTTACTCATCCTTCAAGCATCACATAGCTTAAAACTCTTCCTCAAAGAAGCCTTTTCTGACACCTCAGGGACTGATTTGCTAAGCCTAGTAGTTCCCTCCTAGGTTGCCGTATTTCCATTGCCATCATCACGTCTTTCATCCCCTACAGACTGTAAGTCCACAGGGGCAAGAGAGTCTTGTAGGATGCTGCTGTGTCACCAGGGTAGCACATTGCCCCACACCAAAGGCCTTAAGACACATAAGGGTTGAGTGAGTAGAGTGGTCCAGGCAGCCCAGTCATCCTCTCTCTAATTGATCTTTGTGATTACAAGGCTGTGAGCAGCACAAGGGGAAGACTTTGCTGGACTGATTTCCAAATCCCAGGTCCTGGTATTCTGCCTGGGATCTAGTAGGTGCTCACCGATATTTGCTGAACAAGACAACTGGTGGAAGCCGGTGCCAGGCACAGGAACATGGCACATTCAAGAAGTTGGCTTGACCTTTTCCTTTGTTTTAAAAGTCAAAACCCAGATTTGTCTAAAGCAAAGTCCTCGACATAGTTGGTGCCCTGTTGACTAGTTCTGATGAAGTCCATAGAAATGGAAATTGGAAGGTGACCCAACAAGATGTTTAAAATTAGACATCATTATAAAAATAACATTCCCTTCAGCAAAACTGTGCCATGATTGATGTTTCGCAACTTTCCTGTTTTGCACAGAAAAATGTAATGCTAAGCAAAAATTGTTTTATTTGTATATCCATTCTAGCTTTTTTTGCTTGATTATATGATTGAAAGTCCAATTCTTATCCATTTATGGCTAAAGCCTGGATTGTAGTCAGTGATAGGATCAACATTATGTAGAGAACTCAGGATAATGTAAAAATCTAGAGAAAAGCTAATGCAAGCTAATAAATTTACATCACTAAGGAGCTGAAAATTTTAGCCTTTATTAAACAAATAAAAGAAGGGCCCTCATATCTTCAAAAAATTTAATGTGAGTCAGACCTGAGTTAATGATCTACACATTAGCCAAAGTTTGGACATGAGATGTAACATCTGCTATGCCTAAAAGAATTGTATACTCAGAAATGTGCCTAATTAGCTAACGGATGGGTCTCTGGCATTGACATTTCCAAGGATAAATCCTAAAAGGGAAATAAGAAGTCCGTTGGAAAGGAGGAACGTACAATTACATAATGTAAAAAAAAAGAAAAAATACTTAGATCAGACTCCTTTAAGCATGAGCCATAATCCTATGTGCTTGAATTTTGGTTTGTTTCCTTTTTTTAGTTATATTTATAATTTTTTTTTTTTTTTTTTGAGACAGAGTCTCGCTCTGTCGCCCAGGCTGGAGTGCAGTGGCCAGATCTCAGCTCACTGCAAGCTCCGCCTCCTGGGTTTACGCCATTCTCCTGCCTCAGCCTCCCGAGTAGCTGGGACTACAGGCGCCCGCCACCACGCCTGGCTAGTTTTTTGTATTTTTTTAGTAGAGACGGGGTTTCATCGTGTTAGCCAGGATGGTCTCGATTTGCTGACCTCGTGATCCACCCGTCTCGGCCTCCCAAATATATTTATTATTTTTAAGGATACAACTAATTTGTACATTCTTATACAAATTCAAACAAATAATCCTACAAGAAAGATCCCTTTTGCCACACAAATTTCACAGTCTTCTCTAGATATAAGAACTCTATTCAGTTTACTGTACATATGTCTGGATCTTGTTCTATACATTTACATATATATGTGTTTAAATTTAGAATTATATCTTTTTGTTTGCTTGTTTTACACAATCGGGATTATATCAAATATTGTTTTGCAAATTGCTTTTTTTAACAAATGAAATATGTCTTAGAGATCTTTCTATTTTAATGAATACAGATTATCTCATTCTTTTTCATTACTGCATAATATTTCATAGTGTGGATGTGGTATACTTCATTTAACTGTACTTTACTAACGGACATTTTGTTGTGTTCAATTTGTCACTATAACATGCGACATTGCAAAGATTATTCTTTCTGTACACATGGAAAGACTTTTTAGGAAAAATGCTTATATTAAGAATTGCTAAATAAGAGGCTATGCATACCAAATTTTGGTAAACATTGAAATTTTTTGCCAGAAGAGCCTGTATCAATATCAGCACCAACAGTAAATAGAACCTTTCATCATCATCATCTTTCGTTTTCCTTCTTCTTCCTCCTCACCTTCCATATTTATGGGGGGGGGGGGGAACTGATATTTCACTATTGTTTATTTTATATTTCTCTGATTATTAGTGAAGTTTTGCATCTTTTTTATATTATTGGCCATTTACATTTCTTATTCTGTAAATAGCCTGCTCATATTCCTTTCTCTTTTTATCGTTTTTCCTTATTGATAATGGAAACTTTAAACATTTCAATCTGCTAGATTGGAAGAAAATAGGTGCAACATAGGTTATTGCCTTTAAACTTGATATCTTTTGTCAGATAATTTATAGAGTCAAATTAATGAACTTCTTTATCTAACTTAAAATATTCTCTGCTCCAATATTTATTTCTAATTATTTTCTATATTTTCTTATTTTATAATAATGCTTTTCACCTTTAAAAATAAATGTTTTTATCTTTGCTTTCTCTGGAATTTATTTTGTAGACTGTTTTAAATATTGATCTAACTTGTTTTTTTCTCAGTTGGCTACCCAGTTGCCTCCAGCTCTTTCTTCAATTATAGAAAATGTTATTTCTAATATGCATTTATCTCTGGTTTATCTTCAGATTCTTTTGACTTCTACTGATTTTTTAAATCTATTTTATTTCCTATTCTTGTCCTATTCATCACTATAGCTTTCTAGTATATTTTGATGTCTAATAAGACATGTCCCCATCATTTTTTCTAACAATTGATTTATTCTTATCTATTTTCTATTCTGTAATAATTTGGGAATCAATTTGATAGGTTCCATAGAAATTTCATTAGGATTGCACTGAACTTAGATTAATTATGAAGAATTTATTGAGTCTTCTCAACCATAAATACACCATACTTATTTTATCAAATCTTCTTTTACACCCCTCAGTAAATGTTATGGTTTTCTTTTATATTCGTATTAGAAAATTTTATTTTATAACTATCACTGGTGTATAGACAGATGATAGATAGGAAGATAGAATCTGCCATGTTGCTGAATTTTCTTAAGAGTTCAAATAGAAAATTCAAGGAAGACTGCCTAACAAACTACTTAGTTTTTATATAAATCCAAATGATACTGACAGTATCTCTTTATTGTTAGTGGTCATTACTTATTTTCCATATCGTAGTGCATTATCTAGGAGCTCCATTGTAAGGTTGAATAGTAGTGATCATAACAGCCATCCTTCTCTTGCTCTAGATTTTAATAGGAATGCTTCTAATGTTTTAACATTAAGTGATATGTGTGCCGAAGGGACGTAAGTTTATATAGTTTGTATCCCACAAATAAACGCAAACTTTTGTATGTGTGTGAAGCAGCTTCAGTCTCACCGACAGTATTGGAAAAGACTTAATTTTGGAAGGTTTCCTGATCTTCAGTCACAGTCTTTTAAGGAGGCCCCAAGAGCATCTTGTGAAGAGAGCCCTAGTCAACATTTTCTATTACTCTTTAATGTTCCACATTGTTTTCCCATTAACCCAAGGACAAATAAAAATTCCTCACCTTTGATTTAAATCAACCAGAATTGGTCTTATATGTGTCAATTCTGTCACCATGCAACTCTGCCCAACATATTCACTCCTGCCCAAAGTGCTTGAAAGTCATCACTGCAACAGCCCATCTAGGCAGCCCCATTCCTAGTCCCCTGGAAATCACTCTTTACTATTGTAAAGACTCTTCATTTGGGGCCTTTTAAAATAACTCTCCTGACATACATCCAGATGGACCTAATGGATATCTGGTTAGGACCTCTTCTGTCCAGAGCTCATCATTCCAGGCAGGTAGCTTCGATGTGTACATGACCTAATGTTTCAGAGATTGTCTATCAGGATGAATTATTCTGCACTCATATCGTATCATTTACTGTATGCCTAGTGCTGTACTAGAATATTTAGTGAATAACAAAAGCATAAAAGATACTGGCTTTTTCCTACAATTTTTCTACAATTACTCACATTGTAATTGATTCACAAATATAAACAAGACCTGTTTCTATCTATGAAAAATTATTCTTGGGGGAGGGGCATTCTTAAATTGGGGCCTGACAGATCAGTATAGAAGGTCTAGAAATAGGTTTTGTTTTGGACTGATACATCATGATTAGTAGGTCCATCTTGGCTGCAATCAGAATTGGGGTACATATTATTGAATTTCTCTCTATATTGAAGCCCTTGCTTCTAGACACTAAGTCACCATCATCTCCTTTTCCCTCATATTCTGACAAGTGCCAAGCCTGCCTCATGTATCTCCACAGGAAGTCCACTCCTATAACCACATTTACCTCCACCTGGAGGACTGTAAGTATTTATCCCCACCTGGAGTATCCCCATCTACGTGGCCTCCACACCTCCAATGTCTCATCCCCCAATCAGTTATATCACTGTGATAGCTACCATCGCAATCTTACAGAGAAGCTTCAAGCATGCCAATCCTATCCTCAGAAACGTAATGGTTCCCTATTGCCTACAAACTTAAGTCCAGACTTTTTACACTAATGTTTAAGATCCTGGATGACTTTTCCTACCTCTTTACCAAGCAGTGGGTTTTCTATAATCCAACCACATATAACTGCGCAACCTAAGTCCTTACCTTTGCTTATACTGTTACATCTCCTGGAATATCCTCCTCTCTTCTTCTTCTTCTTCCAAGGCCTTAGTCCAATACCAAAAAATTTCCTGCATTATTTCCATCTCTCATTAATTCTGTCTTCCTCTGGATTTTCCAGTCCTCTTAAACTATGTGTGGCAATTAAATCACACTGCTGTTTTATTTATATATATATATGTGTGTGTGTGTGTGTGTGTGTGTGTGTGTGTGTAGCCATTTTTTTACCCTTCTCTACTAGATTGTAAATCCTCTGAATAAGATATTGTAGGCTACATCATTGCTATATTTTCTTAGGATGATCACAGTGCCTAGAACATAGCAGGGCCTTTGTGAATTTCTTCCACATTGAATGGATCATGCAAATAAACTGAGATAACCAAAGGTTATAAGGCTACCCTTGATTGGAGTAATTTTTATTCACAATATTTTGCATTTGTGGCCCAAAAGAGTACATATAAGCCAGCTTTAGGCACTGAGTAAACCAAAGTAGCAACTGTCAACCCTTTTTCTCTTCCCCAGAATATTTACAATGTTGCCCTACTCACTTGCAGTTAAATACCAAGAGGGAAATGGTTAAAAGAGATTTCTAAGCCTATTGATTTTCTTCACACATTTATGAGCAAAATGTTAGAAAGAAATTCACAGCAGAAGTGCATTTAGAGAAGGCTAAGAGCAGCAGAAAACCAGATGACACATCCTGGAATGGGAGCAATCAAGGTTCTATTCAATCCTTTCCTTCTACCCTCTGCCTCAGAATATTTCCCCCTTTGAAACTTCTGCACAGTGGCACAGGTGTATTGAATTCACACTGATCCACCAAAAAAAAAGAAAAAAAATTGTTTTATGTCAACAGCATCCAGAAATTTCAGCAAATTATTTAAGAGGCAGAGATTAAAAATAATCCACTAAGGATTATCTCCTATTAACAGGAAAGTGGTGATACTTTTCAGCTGCAAATAATCTGTTGATCTAACTGTAAAACTGTAGAAAATATAATCTGTTTGTACAAAAAAAAAACTTGTACCTAGTGCTGTGCCAGGTAATGGGAAGGCATATGCCTAGACCAGGAGTCAGCAAACTTGCTGTAAAGGGTTAGGTAGTAAATATTACAGGCTCTACAGATAGTTAATCTCTGTTGCAACTACTCAACTTGGCCTTGCAGCCAGAAAGCAAATTGTATAAACAAATGGTCACGTCTGTGTTCCAATTAAACTTTATTGACAAAACAGGCAGTTGGCTTGCAGCCATAATTTACCCAGGGCTACACCATATGTTCTTTGATTAGAGTGATCACATCTTTCTTAGTAAGCATTGCATCTTCCATGTCCAGTTTAGTGCCTGACTTTAGTGACTGTAAATTTTAAAAAATTAATTTTACAAAAGTATCTTTTCTGTCCCCAGAGAGCTTACTATCTAATGTTTATTGTAAGATGAAACAGGAAAATATAGAGTAAGAAAATTGCAAGGACTGTAAACATGAGATTGGCTCCTAGATTTACCATAAACTCTAATAAGGGTTTATATTTCAACTGATCCTATCTCTGTATCTCAAGAAGTCAGTTTTCCTAACTATTGAAAATGGATTTAGGGTTAGAATTAGTTATAAAACTACTACAATTAATGGCTTTTCAGGTTGCTTTTCTGAAGCTCAGCTTAGGTCAGAAAACCAAAAGAGGCCCCATAAAGTTCACAAGATAAATAGAGACTGAGGTAGGCCCCCCTCTTTTCACCTTTACCTGCCATTTGTAACACATGAATTTCTCTCACAACATGGAAGAGTCAGACTCCATTGCCACCATCAGCAAAGCCCTTAAGAAGGGCTAAATAAGGGAGATATCAAGAAAGGGAGCATATTCAGAAAGACAGGATTATTTGATATGGAATTCTTTCCCTAGCCAACACAGGACATCTCCTGGGGGCCTATAGCTGGATCTTGGTTTAAGGTAAGTTGATTACTGGTATATAAATTAGAATTCTGAAAGTAAGCAGATAGTATACTCAGGATAATTCAAGGATAGTTTATTTACAAGGTGTGGATAGCATATAGGGAAGCCACAGGGGATGATAATATCCCAGGGTTAATAAGAACAGAGACATCATCACCCCTAAGCCCAAAAGGACAAGGGGAGGAAGAGTTGTGGGAATCCTGAAGAAGAGAGTCATCTAGAACACCCAGATGATCAAGTGAGGGGCAATGACCTTGTGTTGAGGGACATGGCCAGCCATAGGTAACCTCGCAGGGAGGGAAAAGGAATGTAATTCTCCATCTTCATTTCCCTTCCTCTCTTTGATGTCCTGCCAGGGCTCCTGATTGGTTGAACCAAACCAGACCCCAGGGGCCAGGAAGCCTGTTGGCATGATCCACATTGGTCAGCCTTCAAGGACAGGGAGCAGGGTGGAGAAGGTTGAGAACAGAAGATGTCCGGCACAACCAGAGCCCAACAGACCTGACAGCTCATTACCCCAAGGCTGTCTGTTGAGGGTTGTTAGGTACATTGTGATGACATCGATTGATCATCCACATACTCCCATTTTTCTCCTGAATGAGATTTTCACTACTGTCTACAAGGAAATGAATTGAGCAATTTTCTATTCCCTGCAATGTAAGGAGATCTCTTGCCAACCACTCTCATTTACCAGATGGTAGGTGATACCGTGAGGTCTGTGTGACTCCTTCTAAGGCAAACAGCCAGGGAGAGAGGGCGTTGGGGTCAGGAGCCCTAGTTCTCAGCAGTGGCTCTGCCCCTAGGTAACTAGGTGACCACAGGGAGGTCACTTCTCCTGGGACTTAGTTCCACTTTCCTAATTTAAAACATAAAGTGATTGGATCTGATGATCTGTGATCAGATCTTTTAACCTAGAGTTCTATTGAAATCATTTAAAATTTTATTTAAAAAACTGTGCACATGAGCATTTTCCTATCATAATAATAAGAGCTCCTTCTTATCAAGCACTTACTACTCAGTAGGTACTTAGGCACTGTGCTTAGCTTGTTCTCTCTCCCCATCTCTTCCCTTCCATTTTCTCTCAAAAAAATATATTTAAATCCTCACGATAATCAATGAAGCACTTGAGTCTTTTTCTTCTTTATCCTTCAGTGACATGCCCAAAATGCACGGTTAGTAAGTGGCAGAACAAGAATTCTCACCACTCTCTAATCCTCAAGATCATGGCCCACTTTTTCCCTGCTGTTGTCTCACTTCCTAGGTCAGGCACACATAGCTAAAGATGCCAAGTGTATATTACCTACTCCTATAGGACAGGCTTCAGGGCAGTGCTGGAGGACCATTTCCTGGAGGAAGAAGGTTAGGGAGTTTGGGTATTGAGGTCCACAAGAATGACTCACAGCATAGGAGAGGTTACGGGAAAACAGTTCTGGACTGGGACCATCAAGTCCTGTAGAGGCCTGGGGGTGAGAGAGCTAAATACCAGAGCAGGCCTGAAGACCAAAGAGACTTTGATGCAGAGCAAGAGTGCTTCCTCTCACCTTTTTAGATGCTTTTTCCTGTAAATAGCCGTAAACTTCATTGAACAATCTGAAGAAGCATTGCCCCATTCTCTCCATAGCAGCCTCAGAAAGCTCTAAAGAAACAGCTTCCTTCTCTATCCTAAGGAAAGAACCTATCCAAACTTTCCAGAGATTTTGGGCAACAGAAGATTGGTGTTCTTAGTTCCTTGTGATCTGGTATATCTAAGTGAATTGAGCCACCAGAGCCCATGCTGGGATTGCTGCTGGTTGTTCTGCCACCATCTGGAGAGCCTCTCTGCCATGTCTTGGCTGCCCTTTGAAAGCCAAGCTTTTCTGTTGCTTATTCCAAATGGAGCCAATGTCTAAAGAGCAACTGTAAGGCCAAGATGTCCCATCTGTGAAGCTCCCAAGATATTCTGAGACTAAGAGTGCTTTTCTGACCCATCCTCTGAGCTTCCAGTGGGCAGGAATCCTCTGAGCCAACACGCAGCCCTCCTGATAGACTGGTCAGTGAATGGCACTTACCATGAGATGCCAGGGACACAATTCCCCTGAAAAGAAAGGATTTGCTGGCCTCTCTCTGCAAGGACAATGGGGGCTTCGGAGTTCATCGATGCTGCATCTCAGAATGGATTACTCTACTGGGCATAGGCAGCAAGTAAGCCAGGGTTATTCCTCTTTACTGGCAGGAGCCATACCAACAGAAAACCTTGGCAGCCACATTTGACCTGGATCGTGAATTTGAAATGCTCTGCATGACCTAGCAAGGCCTCTAGATCCCACTTTGTTCTGCCAGAATCCTTCCTTTGGCCTCATCAATCCATGTAATCCCTTCCTTATTATCTGGCTACACTGATGGTTTTAGCATAGGTTGCCTCTGAGCTGCCTGAAACCTGCAGTCTGTTACCACTGCTGTTGCCAGAAATCTCAGCCCAGTACCCAAGGCCTAAGGGACTCTGGAGCCCTCCATCCAGGTGCCAGGATGGAAAGGACCACTTGGTCTGGCTGTTCTTGACTCAAAGAAATGTGAAGGTCTTTTTAAAGTAGCCTATAAGGGATAAGATGGTTGATGCTGTATGTTGATCTGCCCCTTGTCTGTCCTCACAGCCTGTGCTGACATGTCAGCAAGAGATACATTTTCCTTCTGCTGGTTTGCTGATTCTCCCAGCTTCCCATCACTGACAATCACTCTGAAATAGCTGGGAACTTCATTTCCTCTTTAAACTGTGACACCTGGCTCTTTGGATTGCTTTCATGGATGGGATTTCACAGATGAAGAAACTGAGTTACAGGGAGACCAAGCAAGCCATTAAAGGTAACAGAGCTTGTCAGTCGAAGAGCTGAAATGCAGAGGAGGAAATAAGACTGGACACATCTCTTACTGCATGGTGGGCATGGGACTAAGCCTCTTACACATCCCCTTTAATTAATTGCTAACCCATAATTAAATGCTAACCCATTATATGGACATTGTTCTCATTATTGCTGCCACCTGTGAGAACACCTAGTCCCAGCCTTCATGAAGTTTGCAGTCTGATGTTCTTTCTTGATACCACAGTGACTTAGGTTTATTCTACCCATTCTGAAGAACTGTTCCTTTCATATTCTCTTCTTCAGAAAGCTTTCCTCTTATTTAGAAATTGAAAGCCATGGATGACTACATTTGCATTTTATTTTTTCTTGCCAAAGCAAAATTGAATCAGAAACTCATGAAATTCATCATTAACCAGGTTCCTTTTAGTTTGCTCCTTAAACCAACTTTGACCACCCACTCTGTAAAAGGCAACAACAGGCATCTGAGAGAAGAGGTTCTGTCCTCTAGAAAGTAGATAGAAAAGGACCCAGAAATTCTTTTCCTGCAGGGACTCTTACATATGGGAACCTAGAGACAGTTTTAAGAATGATCAACAAAGCTTGATCATGATATATATTTTACATGGAACAACCCAAATATATCAATAATAGAATAGACACATAAAGTGTGGGATAGTCATACATGTAATCCTACCCAGTAAGGACAATGTGTGAACTCCAAGTCCAGGCATCTCTGAAGATCAACCCCAAAACATAATATAGAGCCACAGAAGTCACAACAGAATGTAAGTCATATGTCCATTTATATGACTGAAAAATGAAAAACTAAATAAAATAACATCACATGTTCAGTGTGTAGGTTGTGAAACTGTAAAGCAAAGCAAGGGCATGATTCCTGTACTCACCAGGATGATCTTTGGGCCTGGGGACATGCGGAAGGGTTTGACTGAAAAGGGATCAGGAGATCCTTTTCAGTTAAACGTTCTATGTCCTCATTTGGAAAGTGGGAACCAGGTAGTCTTTCTTGTGCTGCTTCTTTAAAGTGTATAGATGTTTTTTGTAGATCCTTTCACATGTGTGTGTCTACATACCCTAGAATGTCAACTTTATGGGGGGAGAGTTTTGCCTGTTTTATGTATCGCCAGGTCATTAATACCTTCAAGGGGGCATTACAGCTAGTTGACATTCAATACCTATTTTTGAGTCAGTGAATGAATTTCAGCCTCTCTTTGAAAGATTAACAAGAATGTGTATTAAATTCTCCCTGTGAATTCACTGCATTTTCCCTTTGCATTAAGTTAAAATTCAAACACACTTCCACCTTAACTTCATTTTGAGCTTCTGTTGGCTGTGGTTCCAAGCCACAGCCTTAGATTTCAGTTTCTCTCTTCCTCTTTGCTCCACACAACCGTAACTCCTGTAAGACTTCAACAAGGAGTAAGGTGCTTAGAAAGAGAATTTGCAGCTTTAGCAGTTCCTTTTTAAAATTGAGAATAAAATATAGAAGCAAATCAACACTTCACAATTTCTTTTGTGAGTTTGGGTTTTTTAAATAAGGACCCTTCCTTTCTAAATCAGACTGTATTTGCGTTATGAGAAGAATATGATTGGAAAAAGAAATCCTATAAACAGAGAAAACAGATATTCAAGGCGCAAAACACAAAAATCCTAGCCCCTCTTCTGAGTATATCTTTTAAACCCGAAATGCTACATCCTATTGAATTGCTTCCAAGTAGCAAATTAGAATCAGAGCCCAAACAAACTCACTTAAATTTCTTTCAAAATTGAGATTCACCTGATCTCCACCCTGGGTTCAAATGAAATTGGCTCTCTTGGCCCATCTCCCTGTGCACACAGAATTCACACCAGTGTCTGGTGGGCGTCATCAGTGTGGGTGGAGGACAGTAGACACAGGCAGCTGGCCCTATAGAAGTGATTACTTCTGTGAGGTTTGCCCTGTGGCCTGTCACTGGTAGAATGTGGGCCATGAGTGAAAATTAAACAGCCTGGATTAGGCCTCATCCTACCTTTCCCCAATGCCATGTAGAGCTTACAATGATGTTTTGGGTGTCACATGGAGAGAATATTGCCAAGAAGAGACCTTCAGAATGTCTAAGAGACTCAACCCTGTGATCAGCAAAAAAGCTATAAAAACAGAGGAAGAAAATCAAAAAACAAGGTCAGGGCATGTAAGCAGAGAGTCTCAGGACAGAATTCAATGAAGATTTAAAATATTTGAAGGTAGGTGGTCCAAAAAGCCTCTTTTGAAAGAATAGACAGAACTGAAAATAGACACCATGAGCTACAGTAAAGAGAGAAGAGAAATCTCCTAGTACCTAAATTCTTGTAGCACCTGGTGTCTATGTGTGCAGGATTTTGTAATGAGGCTTCCACCTTTCCCTCTACCCAACTCTCCCATACACATACACAACAAAAAAGAGAGAGAAGATTCATCCCTTCTCTTTGCTGTCTCTAGACTTCCCATTTTAGTTGGTTGATTCTCTAGTACTTAGTGGTGTACAATCAGGTGATAATATTACTGTGAATACTACTACTACTACTACTACTACTACTAGCAGTTAAGATTATTAAGCACTTCCTGTGTACCAGGCACTGTTGGAAGCATCTTATAAGTATGAGCTCATTAATCTTCATAGTCCCTTCCCTATAGGAGTAAATGCCCTCCTTATATACAAGAAAGGTAAGGCAACATCTGTGTAACACACTCAAGGCTACACAGCTAGCAAGTGATAGCATACTAGAGAAACTGAAGGGAAGATCAGAAGACTTAGGCAACTAGGCTCAGGCAGTCCACCTAACGTAGGCCTGGGGGTTATGAAAGAGGAAGACAGAAATGTCAAATAGGTTGGACATCAAGAAAGACTTTTAGCAATAACAGAGTAATCGCAGGTGGAAAAGAAGGAGAGGAAAGGTGCTTATCAGAAACATGGCTTATAGGTTATGAATTCTATCAACTTTTATGTTCTTTAAGATACATACGTAAAAATTGAGCTTCCTTTTGTAATATTTATGTGTTAGACTGGGTTCTCAGATCGTAACTCCATAGAGTCCACAACATATAAGGACCCTGCTTTTATGTGGGTTACCTAAAGTGCTTAATGGTTTCATATGTGCCCTCTGACAAGTTAAGTATAAGTCTCATGAGGATAAAATGTAGTGGTGGTGTGTGTTTGTGGAGAGGGGGCAGAAGGGAGTGAAGTGCCTCCAAATAGCTTAGAAATGAGATGGCTGCTCTGATAATGAAACTGTGAAATTAGCGTATAATGTATTCATTCATTTAACAAGTATTTATTGAGCACCTACTACATGGCAGGCACTGTGATATACAGATAGATATAGCAGGGAACAAAATAAATTTTTTGGAGCTACATTCCAGTAGAGAGAGAAAGATAATGAGCAAATAAATGAGTAACTATTTGCCATAATGTCAGTTAATGGCTGACTCAGTGGTTCTGAGCTGAAATCTTGAAAGATGTCCTAAGATTATTTATCTACCAGCTCTGCAAATCCTGTCTCAAAAAAAAAAAAAAAAAAAAAAGTTGAATGACTTATCCAAAGTCATCTAGCTACTCAGAGACCATCCCAGAATACCATGTGTATCTGCCCAAAAACTCTTTATAATTTTCCCTATTATAGGGAGTAGTGGTCAAGGGTAGTGGTCAAGGGTGCGGAGGTATCAAAGGACAGAGCTAGGATTTCAACTCTTACATCTAACTGTGTGATTTGGGAAAATTATTTCACCCCCCTGTGCCTGTTCTATCAGATACAAAAGATGTTTCATGACAATGTCTCTCATAGCATTCTTGAGAATGAAATGGTATAATCCTTGTCTAGCACATCAGTGGCATTCAATAAGCATTGTCTGTTGTATCAAATATGACATTGCCATTACTTCCTTCTACCGTCCACTCAGGGGAAGCCACCCTAAGAAAGCTCTAAGATCTAGAGACAAGTACCCTTAGGAAGAAGACGTATCTTGAGAAGAGTGGCCATTGTGGGGAAGTCTGGGGCAAATGCCTAGACACAGGCTTCCAGGGCCTGGCAGATCCCAACCGCCAGCTACCCAGTTCCCTTCAGGAGCTGCATTGCTTGGGATGGGCTCTTTTGGAGACTATGGGTCATTATAGCAGACACTGTCACTTCTTCCCTCATGGTTTGTGTACTCACTGTTGTTCCATCCTGTTCTGAGTGCTTGCTCTGACTGCAGGAGTAGGCAAGACTTCTACTTAGAGCAGGCCCAAAATAGGTGGATGTCTACGTCAGCCTCCTTGCTTCCTGGAGCAGGACAACTCATAAGTGTGTTCTCTACCGTCTGCCAGAGTCCCCGACAGGACTGAGCTCCAGTTGCCCACACAGTAACCTACTCATCAACACATCTTTTGTTGGTCTCCTTCCCTTTCCTGTGTCACCTCCACACTTCCCGACTTGTGTTTCCTGGGATCACCCAAATCTTAGTTTCAGAGTCTGCTTAAGGGAGAACCCAGCTGTAGACAGCTGGACTCAAAAAGCTCTCCAGCTCAGCAGACAATTCTTGGTTAGGCCACCCCATTACACCCCATTAGCCCTCTCTTAGTTTCTCTTTGCACTGGGACTTACAATGACAGTCCTTTTGCTTCTGAATAGAGCTTATTACCAAAATACCCAGTCTGCTTATAACAGAAACTGGAATAAAACCACTGTCACCAGTTTGCCAGTTTTTGTTGTTGTTGTTTTGCAAATGCCTTTTACTCCACTGCCCTCAGCTCCACTCCCATCCCACCCACCTGCTCAGAATGGTGTCCTCTCATCCCAGGCTACCTTGATGCTCCTCTCAAGGGAGAACTGAAGGAAGCAGTGAATTTCTAAAGTATCTCTGAACTAAGGAGTGTTTAAACTGAAGAGTTAGGAGAAAAAAAAAAAAAAAAAGATTTCCTGAATCAGCAAAGATTTATGCTAAACAACCCTTTTATGAAATGACCCACTGAGAAAGGAAAGCTTCACTGCAGCAGTTTAAGAGATTTCTTGGGGAAGAGAAAAGGAGTCATATTCTTTCTCATTACCTGACTCTAAGTACTTAGAGAAGTCTCCCATGATGCCAACCAGACTCTTAGCAAGTGCAAAACAGCTATTTGTAAAGGCTTATCAGATATTTAATTGAATTATTTAGAAAATAGCAGTTGAGAACCTACCACGTGCTCTGGTAGGCACTGACCTAGAGAATGGGGACAGAATAGCAAAAACAAACAAACAACCCCAAAACTCCACAGAGTCTCTGTCCTCATGAGACCTACATTCTATGTCAGTTTATTGCTGCATAACAAGTGGCACCAAAACCTAATGGCTTAAAGCAATAACCATTTACTTCCAATTCTGTGGGTCAGCAATTGGGCCTGGGCTCAGCTGAGCTGGTCTTCTATTGGTTTCACCTGGGTCCATTCATGCACCTGCAGTTATGTGGCACCTTATCTGGGACTGTGTGGTCTAAGAAGGCCTGACTCCTAGCTGGTGCTAGCTATCAGCTGGTTGGTCGAAGGGCCTCAGGGGAGACAGCTTATCTCTGCTCCGCATAGCCCTTCTCCTTCCAGTAGGCTCCCTCAGACGTTCTACAGTGTTGTGTTTCAGCATTCTACTGGTCAAATCAATTCACAAGGCCAGTGCAGATGTAAAAGGTACTTCATCTCTTGATGGGAGATGCATCAAAGATACATTGTAAATGGCAGGTATACAGTTTTGGAAGGAATTTGTGGCCTTTATTTATTTGCAGTCTATGGTTATTCTAATAGTTGAGTCAAATAGTAAATACATAACAATGGTTAGCTAGAATTTCTCAACCCTGATTCCATGTAAGAATTACCTGGAGAGCTTTTTTTAAAAAATGCCATGCTCCTCTATCACAAGCAATTAAATCAAATCAGGGATTAGAGCTTGGGAACCTAGGCAGTTACTCAGCTCTCCAAGTGATTCTAAATTGCAGCTAGGTTTGAGAATCACCAGTTAAAGTGCTCTGAAGGAGAAATGAAGCAGGGTAGAGGGATGTCAAATAATGAGAGAGCTGTGTAAGATGTAGAAATCAAGGGGAGACTCTCTGAAGAGGAAACATTTGAGCTGAGATCCACATGGATGAAGGGGGCAGGGAGCCTTGGCGCACTTGGAGAAGGGAGGGAAGAGCAAGTGGAATACTCTGGGCCTGGGATAGGCAGAAGGGTCTGGGTGGCAGGAGCAGATGTGGTATGGCAGATGCGTTGAGAGAATGGTCTAGACCATTCTAGACTGGAGGTTGCAGTGCTTTGGAGGAATGTTCTGTCTGGTTTCCCAGGAGTCAAGACCTTGCACTTTGACAAGTCGCCTCACTTGGTTTTTGTAGAGAAATGAAGCAATAAAGAACGGACTAAATAATAGACTGTGGAAGGGCATATGATTTTTTAGAAGGTATTTATTGAAGAACTCACCAATTGAGCAGCCATCTCTAGAATATGGGAAACAAAGCAGGAGAGGAGAAGAGTATGGAATATGAGAAAATAACAACAAAAAATGGATTGCTTCTGAGAAGCCAAATGTAGAAAAACAGAACTCTAGGCTGAGAGACAATGGAAGCTGTGAGCTGACCTTCCAGGCAGGGACACAGCACCTGGAAATGTATAGGAAGGAAGGACAGGTAGCAGCTGGAAATGCAAGCATTAGAAATGTCACAGGACATAATCTTCCATGGCGATTGTGCTGCTTATTATGTGTAGGGAAGGCAAAATCTTCTCTCTTCACACTTAAGTTTTTCAGCTGGGCCTGTGAATTTGACTGATGACAGATTAACAGGGGGAAAGCATGCAAATGTATTTAATTGAAGTTTTTTATAAGTCCTCATAAGGAAATGAAGACTCAAAGAAGTGGCAAATTGTGTAAAAGTAAACTGTTTGGGGAGGCTAAAGGAAGATAAGAATGATTTTAACAAGGTCTGTTTGTACAGAATTCTCTTGGTCTCAACTTCCTGTCCTTGATGATAAGCATGTTCTTTCTCTTCTGGTACAGGGAGGCCATCTTCCATATGGGGGTTATTCTCCTGCTTTCAGCAAGATAACAGGGAGGGTTAGAGCACCTTTCTTGCACCTGCTGGCTTTTTAAAAGGGCCTTCATCCCAAAATAATCTGTGTGCCAAAGTAGCGTATTTTGGGGTGGCCGATTCTGCACCCTTCAAGTTGCTGTATGAAATCAGTTGCTGGGAGACTTTTGCTTGGGTTTCTAAAGGTGCTACCGTATGTGTCATGGCATTTACCCTTCACATTGCAGCTATGGGGTGGGGGTCAAGGGTGCCAGCAGTACGTTCTCCATTTCTGTAAGAGCAAACAGAATCCCTGAGAGCCAGAAGGCTGACACCACATTCCCCCAGCCACTCAGTAGCTGAAAGGGGAAATGAAGCAGAGTATCCAGCTCCTGCTGTCTTTACTCACCTTCCCTCCTTCCCACCCTGCCACCCGCCTCTCCCTGCTCAGCTGACATTCTGCAGTCTGCCCTTGTCAATGCACATTTATGGACCACCAGAGGGATCTTCAGCATCTTGTCCTCCTACCCACCTTCTCTGACAAAGTTTCTAATTTACTGCCTAGGTTGTAGCTTCCCAGGAAGAAGCCAGCCCTGTTCAGAGTTGTTATTTCACAAAATACCATTTGTGTCCTCACTGGAGGGAGTGGTGTCTATCACCTTGTGGAGCCACCTTAGAAGGTAATAAGAATGTAATGTGACCCAATTTCCAGAAATGGAGCCCCTAGCAAGAAGGAAAAATTCTGGAAGAAACAAAATTAAGACCTAAATTGGATACTCCAAACCCACCAAGGGCTAGCCACCAAGTAAAATATGGTCAGTGCCCCCTCTCCAGAAACTATGTGGCTGGAAGTTTCACCATCCTCTTTCCTGCTCATGGTGGAACCAAGGTCAGCAAGCAAAGGGTTTTCACTGCACTGAGAGCTGCTGACCAAGCCTCCCTCCTCTGTCAGGCTTCTCCCAAAGGGTCCTGAGACCCTGTATCAGAAGTAAGCAGGAGGCAGAATTCCAGACCCCTCTCCAACCCACTGAGTAAGAGTCTATGGGGCTGGAACCTAGGATTGCTCATTTTAAGCAAGCTCCCCAAGGTAATGTTGCTATAAATTAAAACTCACAAGTTAAAGTAAAAACTTAAATTCAATTCTCAGCCCTCTAGCAACCAAGTGAATTTCTCTCTCAACCAAGTGAATTGGCCTAGTAGGAAATTCCAGACCAAGAACCATTTTTCAGAACATGCCATAAACAAGAGGCCCTAAAGCAAGACCGTGAGCCCCTACTACAGCAGAAAGAGGGCATTTCCCCAAGGACACACTTTTAATAAGCTCTGGGAAACAATTCATTCTGCAGCCCACATTGCCTACAGCATCCTCCTGGCTCTCTGTGTGCTGGGAGGAGCTTAGTAAACTTAAATGAGGAGACCTCCAAGGCAAGGGGTCTTGCTGGTTTGAGCTTACTCCTCAGATTTGGGTTTTGACTTTGTTGATGGAAATCCTAGAATATAGTTCTAGGAGAAGAGAAAAGGGAGATTCTGATTTGTGTGTTTCTCACAGATGAAAAGGTTTTGTTCTGTTGGATCCACAGACTAGGACTAGATGAGGTGTGACCATGAGATGAGAAATAGATCTGCTGCCCAGGAGGTGGAGAGAGGAGAGGAGGCCAGGAGGCATGTGAAGATGCAGGGAAGCCCAGCTCCACCTCCTGGGCAGCAGATCTGTTCTCATCTCTCTCTCTCTCTCCTCTCTCCTTTCCTTCACTCTCTCTTTTTATTTCTCTCTCCTTGTCTCTTTCTTGTATCTCCCTTCCTCTCCAACATTCTTTTTCTCTCTCTCTCCCCTTTTCTTCCTTTTTCTCTTTCCCTGCTCTGCTCACCTTTTCCCTCATTCCTGCTACACAGATTTACCAGGTGCCCGCTCTGTGCTCAGCACCATGGATAGCAGAAAAGAAAAAAAAAATGAGAAAAACAGTGGCCTCTAGGAGTTCCCTAGATCATGGGGAGGATCAAAGAATAGGCAACTGTGGCTCAGTTATGAGTGGTGAGGTGGAGAAACCTAAAGCAGGCATCTAATGCAGGCTGCGGTCCCAAGAAGTAATGGTTAAGCAGACACCTAAGAGAAGAGTGTGCAGCACACCAGTAAAAGGCTAGAGAAGGGGTAGAGAGGACTCTAGGCTGGAAAAAGGTCCCAATTCAAGAGAAAACATGGCACCTCTGAGAGTCCAGGGCTGCTGCACACAGTTGTGTAGGTTGCATCCTGCTCCAGGGCCCTGGGTCAATGAACACGGGTCTAGAGCCTCACTGTGGCATGGACCTTCCTATCATACGGTGAGTCTCCTATATTGAGAGGAATGGTGTGCCTGTTTCTTCCACTGTTATTTTTCTTCCTGGTACATTGGCAAAAGACTGGGACAAGGACAGTAATACAGAAACTTAAACGGGAGCATTTTTATTCTAGTTTCCTTGTTTAGGAATACAATGATGTCTCAGACTCTGCCCAGTCTGAGGCTCACCAGATATGGCCAAGTCTTGATCATTTCCTCCACGCTTTACTTTTACGGGGTGTGCTGGGTACCTCTGCTTTCAGATTAGCCTCTCTTCCTCGCAGTCATTGTGCTCTTAGGTTGCACGGCACAGAAGTATTTTGTTTCCCAAATTTCTAGCAAACGTCTACCTAGTGATGCCTCATTACCATTTAGAGAACAACTTTCAACATGAATATTGGGAATCATCATTTATTCTCCCCTTTGGAAACAGAAAGTATTTTGATATACTGCATTATTTTTCAGAATTTGGCTCCAAATATGATCCAAAGGCACTTTAAAGTATTAGATGTGTCTAAAAGACATTTGCATACTTTTCTAGTAATTAAAATTCATTTGGCTGGTCAGGGAGATGGTTCTCAGCTGAGACAAAAATGACCTCAGGATACCAGCAATTCCTTCCTTCACCTTCAGAACTAAAACCACAATGGAAACCAAGAGTTGCCTGTCAACACCTCTTTCCTCTACAGTGGAACCGGAAAAAGCTAGACTTTGCTCTCTCATTGAAATTGTGTTGACTCAGCCTTGCCCATCAGAAACCTTTGAAGGAAAGATGACTTGTCAGTAGAAATGGGATTCCACATATTTAGAAAAAATATGTATATGATACATGATATGATACATAATATATTTGGGGAAGGTATTTTTCAATAAATGGACTTCACTTTCTTTACATAGAAGAAACTATTTCTTTGAAAATAGAGTCGGTGAGAAAAGAAGCTCCTCCAACCTTTAACGTTCCTGCACTATCAGGAAAGGGAAAAAAGAAATGTTGTTTTGCCCTCCAACAGGAATGAGGGGTGAGAAAGATGCATGCTACTGATCTGTGATGGCGTGTCCCAAAGTATGGAGATGTGGCTGGCACACATCATAATCACAAAGGCAAAATGTCATAGACAAAGAGATGAAGAGACCTGGAGGATTGTCCTGTACAACTTCTTGTTCTAGAGGTGAGAAAACCAAGGGTCAGTGAGAAAAGTAACTTTCCCAAGTCACAAAGCAAATCAGTGACAGTGCTGAGATAAGTCCCTAAGATGTCTAATCTGCAAATAACTTTCTTCAATACCATGAAGAAAATAAGTAAGCTTCATTCACAACTACCGTTTCCTGGGTATTCAGTGAGGTTAATGGGAGACAATGACTTTAGACATGGAGGATAGAAGCTGATGGAGAAGAGAGTTACTTCCTTCTGTTAACAATAGACCAGAAATAGGAGGCAGTAAAGTCTGTATGCATGCATAAACATGAGTGGGGTGTGTTTGTGTGTGTGTGATTTTAGGTAGAAATGGCACATAAGCAACACATGCATGGAGAAAAAGCATGGATTTTGATATCAGACAAACTACGGCTCAAATATTCACTCTCACATTTACCATGTGATCTTGATCAAGGGAGGCAACCTCTCTCAGCCTCGCTTTCTTCATGTCTATTGTGAGGATAACAAGTTATCAATCACTTACATGGAACTTTGGTGTGCACATGGAGCAAGATAGAGAATGTAAAAGGTCTGCACCAAATGGATAAAGGAGAGGTCATTTTCTTCTTTAGGGAGCAATTATTAGGGAGAGAAATTTATGTTGTTATAAAGGAAGACTATACAGCCTGTTTTCCCACATTTTTTAAATTCTCAAGAATTAAGATGTTTTCAATTGTGAAACAGAAGGGAGGAAAGAGGAAGGAGTCTTTATTAAGGATGAAAAATTGCTACAATTTTAATTTTGAAAGCAGGCTTATTGACAGACTGTGGGTATGTTTTCAGAATAATTAACAGGAAAGCCAGGACTGAGGAAATTAATTGCTATCAATATAATTGCCTTCCAAATGGCAACCTTGAGGCTGATGTACAATAAAGCCTTAGTTTAGCCATGGGATTAGGTAAGGGCCCTGTTTGATAGGCTGCTCACTGACTTGGGAGACTCAAAAAGTAGCTCTGTCCATCATAATCGTATCTTCCTAAGATGGAAATGAATATTTGTTACGTTTCTACAACGTGCTCAAAGTGTACTAGCTGCTGTTGTCTATGCAAATTTAAATATCTTATCAATCTTATAAATCAGATAGAATTAATTCTATTTTACAGTGGAGAAAAATGAGGCCTGAGAGTTTGCTCAAAGACAAATGTTTGGAAGTTGGTAGAGTCAGTTAGAACTCAAATCTGCCAAACTTCAAAGCTGTGATCTTTCTTCTCTACGAGAACACCTTCCACAAAGCATGTAGTGGATGTGAGGGTAGAGGTAGACTTAGGGCACTAGAGACCTGAATCTCACTTTATTGATGGTTATTCCATTCATCCTAGGTTTTAGGACCGCCATTTAATAGCTTAGTGACTTTGGCAAGTTTCTTAACGTGGATGCTACTCAATTTTCATATCTCTACCAATTTTGTGATTTTGAATGTGTCACTTCCATCCTACTCCTGTAGGATGCTGCCACAGCCTAACTTCAGTGGGTAGAAGAGTGGGAGGAGATGCTTATAGAAAAATGTGTATGTGTGGTTGTGTGTGTGTGTGTTTTTGTTTTAGGATAGGAGGTATAAGCCGAAAACTTCATACTATTTCCTTTCATCACAGTCGACCCAGTCCTTATCCACCAACTTGGATACACTCCCATTTCAGTGGCTGAAGGTGAGAATATATTTCTGACTGGTTTCTTGAAGCATGGAGGAAAAAGTTTGAAAGACTAGAGATAATGAAGACATATGGATAAATATACATGTGTGGGCACAAAGAAATCTGTATCTTATGGTAAATCCCACCAGAAAGCATCCACCATGGAAGATGCAGTGAAATACCAAGGAAACAAAATGACTGGGACGTTGATGTTAGACAGCCTTTGTCTTCAGCCACTCCAGACATCATCTGATCAGCACGTAAACAGAGTGACCCTGGCAGCAGAGACAGGTCACAAATGGGCCCAACATGATGGTCTCACACTAACACATCCCACAATTCACTCTTATGACACTTTATATCTCTCCTGTACTGCCCTTACCATAATTATAATTAAGCCTTATCCCTTCCCCCAGATGGAGACTGATGGGAAAGAACTCTTTCTAGAGTAGACATTTTGCAGTTTCTCTTTGCATAATTGAGGGAGCCTTGATGAAGGGGCATATGGTCTCTTTCTTATTCCAGCAGGCCCCCTAGGTCTCAATCTGGAAGGAGGAAGGAATAATAATTGGACTTACTAACTTTGTGGAAAAGGAAGGGCTCTGCAGCTCACAGGCACTGCAGTAGCTACTTTTTTTCTCTTATGGCTTAAGAATGTGCTGTCTCTGAGAACTAATAATGTCTTCAGAGATGTGAGTATGGGCACAGACCAACAGGTACTATGTTAATTAAACAGATGTACCTGTAAATCATTCTGTCAGAAAAACCAAGCGGGAAGATACACCTGCCCCCACCTAAGCCTGTGAGATTTGGAGCCCCAAATTCCCTTTCCACGCTGGAATACCAATAGGTATCTCCACTTATGCTGCCAAATTTCTAGGAAACCAGTCCTGATGCAAGGACCCAGATTTGGGAAAGTGTACAATGGCAGGATAAGAGAGTGAGAACTGGGTTGTTGATCACCTCACATCAAGAGGGGTGGCACTTCACACTCTTCCTTATCTTTTCCTGTGTAAATTTAATTTCCTGTGTAAATTTCTTCTCCCAGAGAAACTGGGAGAAGAATGAGAGCCTCTTTTCTCACTGAGTTTTGGGAAAGCTGTATTTAGCAATAGCTTTATATTTTTCTTTTCTATGTTGTCTTTTCCTTTTTGGAAAGTATGTATTTTATTAGAAACATAACACACATTCCAGCACATGTATATCTAAGTGGACAACTCAATGGATTTCTTCATATGAACACACCTCTGCAACTCCAACTCCCAGATTAAGTCAGAGACTCTCTTCATAACACCTGTAAGTTACTACTCATCCCTCCTTAAACTCAGCCACTGACCTGGTTTCCTGATAAGATAGAGAAGTTCATGCAAGCCATGTTGCCTGAAGAACAAGAAAAACTTGATAGGTTTCAAAAGGTGTACATGTAAAGGCATTAGAGTGCTGCAGAAACAATGAAGACTGGCAGCAGTGAAATTCTATGGGGGAAAGCATTGCAGAAGTGAGCTCGGATTTAGCTGCCTTTTGCCAATTCTGGGCTTGAGCCAGAGGCTAAAAATTTGGGCTTGGCCCAGGCAGAGCAATGATGCTAGGGCAAGTGCTAAGAAAGTGATACAATAAGGCTTGTAGCAGATGCACAGGGATGCAGTGACTTAAATGGGAAATGGAATGGCTTCACACTGATGGCATTTTCTCTTAGGACATTTGCTAAATGTTGAAGCTGCTTGAAGCAGAAGGAGAAAGCGCTATGCCCTATATACTAAAAATAAAACTCTAAGCCCCCAAACGGACTGAATGGGCCCCCTCTTGGCCAAGAGGATCTCAAAGAAACTGGAAAAACTAATTCAGGCCATGATGGGAAAGGGGGTCAGACATGCCTCATTATACCCTCCTCCCTTTGGATTTAAGAGGTAACTGACAAGCATTAACCTTAAAACAGAGCTCTTAAGCCTGGCAAAATAGACTCTATGTAGCAATAAGATACCAAATTCCAACCTTATTCTGGTATAGCATCACATGACAGAGATCAAGCACAGAAGGAAATCAAAGTATTTTACCCCAAAATGTTGTTCCTTGACATATTTTGAATGGTCCTGCAAAGCATCTCTGGTGGGAGAAATTTGCATTCTGTAGAGAATCTCCTCTCATTATTAGGTCTTTTCTGAAGAGTCTGACATCTTTTAAGGCTTGAAAAGAGATAATCGTTCTCAAAAGCTTGCTACCTGAAGGCTTCATTTACATGATAAGAAACTTGTCTTCCCCCATCCCTGCCCCCACCTTACCTTAACTAAAACATTTCTTTATGCTGACTTCAACTCTTCAGGCAGAGCTTAACTCTTTCAACCAGCTGCCAATCAGGAAATCTTTGAATCCACCTATGACCTGGGAGGCCCAGCTCAGAGATGTCCGATTTTTCTGCGCCAAACCAATGTATACTTTTCATGTGTTGATTTATGTCTTTATCTATTGTCAGGCCTCTGAGCCCGAGCCCAAGCCAAGCCATCGCATCCCCCTATGATTTGCACGTATACGCCCAGATGGCCTAAAATAACTGAAGAATCACAAAAGAAGTGCAAATGCCCTGCCCCGCCTTAACTGATGACATTCCACCACAAAAGAAGTGAAAATGGCCGGTCCTTGCCTTAAGCGATATTATCATCTTGTGAAGTTCCTTTTCCTGACTCATCCTGGCTCAAAAAGCTCCCCCACTGAGTATCTTGTAACCCCCACTCCTGCCCACCAGAGAACAACCCCCCTTTGACTGTAATTTTCCTTTACCTACCCAAATCCTATAAAACAGCCCCACCTTTATCTCCCTTCCCTGACTCTCTTTTTGGACTCAGCACGCCTGCACCCAGGTGATTAAGAAGCTTTATTGCTCACACAAAGCCTGTTTGGTGGTCTCTTCACACAGACACGCATGACACCTATAACTTCCATTTCTCTAAAATGTATAAAACCAACCTGTAACCCAACCACCTTGGACACATGTTCTCAGGACCTCCTGAGGTTGTGTCACAGGACATGTTCCTCAACCTTGGCAAAATAAACCTCTAAACTGATTGAGACCTGTCAAATTCTTTTTGGTTAACAACCCAAACTCTGAAAAGAACAGAATTTCCCACAGCCTTGCAGTGCCTAGAAGACAAGGAACAACTATGAGAGTGGGCTCTGAGAAACTATAGACAAGGAGTATTATAGACTTGTTACAGGTAGTTAGGCTTTGATTGGGGCTCTGCCCCACCCGTAGGAATGTCAGATGATGGTTCGGCAGTCATCACATTGCATCTCTAGAAGTGATAAATTGGCAGCTACCACCAGGGAGAGGCCATTTCTTGATGGTCCATATCTGTTGCACTAAAGTGTTCACTGAATACAGATGCCAGGGAGAAGCAACTGCCCAGGCCTGTGCACTAAGAGACAAAATGGCAGGGTATGACCTTCCAGGACACCCCACCAGAAAAGGGAAGAAACCCTCAGGTGGGGAGGCTTTCTATTGATCACAGGACCATGTGATCAATAACCAAGGGGAAAGACAAATGATAAAAACATCATGCGTACAACTTCCTAAACACACTGCAGGTGCTCACCTCCCAGGGTAAGGGCAGCCCACCCTAAGGGAAGAATCATGGGAAAGGAGCCAGCCCCTAAACACCACACTTGACCTTCACATCTCTAGTTGGGACTCTTCCAGACACACTTGCCTTTCTTTCCTGGTCTAAAGTCTTTTTAAATAAACTTCCACTTCTGCTCTGAAACTTGCCTGCGTCTCTTTCTCTGCCTTAAGCCCCTCAGTTGAATTCTTTTTTCTGAGGAGGTAATTGAGGTTGCCACAGATCCATTTGGAATTTGCCACCGGTAACTGGGATACCTGTCACAAACTGAATTGTGACTCCTCTGAATTCATATGTTGAAACCCTAACCTCCAGTATTTCAGAATGTGACTGTATTTGGAGACAATATCTTTAAAAAGAAAATTAAATTAAAATAAGATCATCAGAATGGCCCCTAATCCAAATGACTAGTTTCCTCCTAAGAAGAGGAAATTAGGAACCCAGAATGGTGGCTCATGCCTGTAATCTCTACTACTCAGGAGACTGAGATGGAAGGATTTCTTGAGGCCAGGGGTTCCAAATCAGCCCCACGTAACATAGGAGAGAGAGACTCATTTCTGGGGGGAAAAAAAGAAGAAAAAGAAAAAATTGGGGTGCAGACACAGGTACAAATGGAAGACCACATGAAGACAAAGGGAGAAGACAGCCATCTACAAGCTAAGGAGAGAGACCTTAAAAGATACCAACCCTGCTGATACCTTAATCTCAGACTTCTAGCCACCAGAATTGAAAGAAAATAAATTTCTGTTGTTTAAACTACCCAGTCTGTGGCACTTTGTTATGGCAACCCCAGCAAATGAATATAGCCCTCAAGGGAGTCATGCAGGAACATTTACTATCTGCAGCTGTTTTCCCCCTGAGCACTTGCTAATCTGAGCACATCTAAAATCTGCAAATCCAGGTTTGGCCTTGGCAAAGGGCCACCGCTATGGGAGAGATACACTAGCAGAATTGGATTTTGGCAGTCAAATTGGGCTGAAGTGACAAAATTGAAGATTTGAGGAGCCTCAAACATATAACCAGTATCCTCTTCAATACCTTTGCCAAATTCTGAAGTTATAAACATGCTAAGCCAAAAATCTCCTTAGAGCAAAAAATTCTGCAGTTACTCAGTACTAAAAAAGAAGAAAGTTGGATTCTCAATTAAGTTTCCTGATGGCCACAACCTAACAATAGGAGGAAATTAGATTGAGACTGGTAATTATGAAAAGTGCAGGCCAGGCTTACCCATTAGCCACCCCATCCCAGCCTCCTGACATCCATTTTCCCATCAGAGGAAAGGGCAAATCTACCCTGTGAAAGATAAGATCAGCTGAAACTCTGCAGTGTTTTAAACATATTTAAATAGTAATGATTTACTAGGGATGTAGAAACAGGACCATATGATCAATAACCAAGGAGAAAGACAAATGATAAAAACAGATCCACAGATGATTCAAAACAGTCAAGTCTTGTTATTTGTGGTAGTTACGCTCTATAAATTGCTAAGAATGCTGAAGTAATGAATAGTGAACTATCGCTACCCAGGGAAATATAGGATGTGGTTCTGAAAACCTCTGGTCACAACAGTTCTATCAGCCAAGATTCTATTGGCATTATATAAGTTTGACAACATCTTGTAAGATGAGCCAGTGTTACCAGCTTTGATGACCTGCTCTTCCACATAATTCTTCCTGTATAATACTACTTAGCAGGTATTTTAAAAATTCTTCCACAGCCTCATGATCTTCAGAGCCTCCTTTGCCTACATTTAATATTTCTCATGTTATATCACCTTTTCAAATGTGTGAGCCACCATCATTAACTGGGAAGTGTGTAACATTTTCCTGACCCTGAGTGATGTAACAGTAAGTTTGACATTCACCATCATGGTAGTGCTGTACATTATGCTTTTGAAAAATCAATCATCATCTTAAGAATTCACAATTTTAGACACTTTATAATCTTTTCCATGGTTTCATTATGCACTATACATGTTACTTTAGCACTTTCCAGAGTGGCCTTACTTATAGACTGGCAAATTTTCTCTTTCTTTTTCTGCATGTATCACATTATTGATTCATTAACATTGGACTCATAATGAAGAGTACTATAGCTCATGCCTGAACAAAGCTTGTCTAGTATACATATTTTCTCTGTACGGTACATCACAGCCATCTTGCACATTAAAACACCAGACGGCACTTTAGCACTATGCTTGGGAGCCATTTGAAACAACAAAATTGACAAAGCACAAAAACACAAAAATAGACCACAATAAGACAGCTGAAACAATACTGCAGAGTGTCACCTTGTTCAATATCAGCTGGGAACATGTGCATTAAGAAAAAAAAAATTTTTCACCACTCCACACATTTCCATAAATGTGAAAGTGCCATAGTATTGATTTGGGGGGTTTACAAATAAATTTTAGCAAGTAAGCAGATTCACAAATATGGAACCCACAAATAGTAAGGATCTACTGTATTCATGTTAACAAAGACTTCAAAATAACTACAATTCATACGTTTAAAAGTATAAAGAAAAAACAAAAAAAGATTTTCATCAGAGAACTGGAAGCTATAAAAAATGAATCAAATAAACATCAAATTAAAAACATAATGGATAGATTTAACACAATATTGACCATAGAGAAGATGGGATTATTTAACTAAAAGGAAGGAAAAACTGAATATACTGAGAAATGGAGGCAGGTGAACTAATTTAATAAATAATAAGACAGAGCACAGTATACATGTGAAGGACACCAAAATCAAATTGCTAAAAACGAAAGACAGAGAAGCCCTTAAAAGTAGAAAGAGCTAAAAATGCATATTACCTCCAAAGGAGTATTAATAAAGTTGAAAGCTGACTGTATAACAGAAAGCATAAATGAGATTATCTTTTTTTTTTTTCTTTAAGACAGAATCTGGCTCTGTTGCCCAGGCTGGAGTGCAGTGGCGTGATCTTCGCTCACTGTAAGCTCCACCTCCCAGGTTCATGCCATTCTCCCGCCTCAGCCTCCCGAGTAGGTGGGACTACAGGCACCCACCATCACGCCCAGCTAATTTGGTTTTTTGTATTTTTAGTAGAGACAGGGTTTCACTGTGTTAGCCAGGATGGTCTCGATCTCCTGACCTCGTGATCTGCCTGCCTCAGCCTCCCAAAGTGCTGGGATTATAGGTGTGAGCCATGGCATCCAGCTGACATGATCTTTTAAGTTCTGAACTGAAGAAAATAATTACTCTGATTTCTCCTGCCGTTGATTAAGTGTTGCTGTTTATGAGCACTGTATAAATGGAATTGTACTCTTTTGTGTCTGGCTCCCTTTGTTGAATATTATGTTTTTGACATCCATCTATGTTATTGCATGTAACAGTAGTTCACTTATTCTCATCATATAGAGCAAAGATCCATGTAACAAAGGACCACAAATAATTTAGCTACTTTACCATTTATGCACTGTTTGGTTATTTCTAGTTTACAGCAAATATAAAAAATACTGCTATAAACATACTTAAGCATGTCTTTTGGTATCACATTTCTGTTGGTTGTAGTCTAGCAGTGGAATTGCTAGATCATGAACAATGCAAGTGCTATAGACTACATTGAGTCCCCTCCCTACAAATTCATGTGTTGAAGTCACAAACTCCCATGTGTCTCTACAGGACATAGGGCCTTTATGGAGATTAAGGTTAAATGAGGTCATAAGAGGGAAGCCTTCCAATAGAACTGGTGCCCTTATAAGATGAGGCAAAGACACTGGATCTCTCTCTTTCTCTGTCTGCCCTTTGAGGACGCAGCAAGAAGGCAGCTGTGCACAAGCCAAGAAGAGAGCCCTCACCAGAGCATGAACATTCTAGCACCTAATCTCAGACTTCTAACCTCCAGAGCAGCGAGAAGGTATATTTCTGTTGTTGAAGCCACCCATTCTGTGGTATCTTACTATGGTCGCTCATAAGAGTTGACTAATACAGTCTATTTTAAGTGATAGTATATATTATTAAACAAGTTTCTGAAATGTTTCAAACCAGCAGTTTACCATAGTTTCAGCTAATCCATATCCTTTACAAGAGTTAGCATTATCTATATTTTTCACTGTATCAGTCTTGTTGTTCTGTTGTGGTATTTCATCATGACTTTAATTCTCCTGATTAATAATGATATTATAATCATTATTTTGCAAAGTGCCTTTTCATGTCTTTTTTTTTCCATATTGATTTACAGCAGCTCTTTACTTCTTAACAAATGTCTTCTACTCTCTTTATTGTATTTTTCTTTCTTAATCATGAAAATAAGTTCTTTATTGCAATGTAGTTCAATGTATCAATCTTTACTCTTAGTACATTTTGTGTTCTGCTTGAGAAATCTTTGCCTACCCACAAGATCTTGAAGATCTTACCTTACAGAAGCACTTTTTAAAATATTTAACATTTATATCTACAACCCATTTGGAAATAATTTTTACATTTGGTATGAAGTAAGAAGGCTTAAGATTAATTTTTTTCCATGTGCATATTTAGCCCAGCACTGTTAGTTGGAATGTACACTTACTACTGTTTCTTCCATAATAAATTAACCATACAGATATGATTCTGCTTTCTCAATTTTCTATTCTATTGCAACTAGATGGCTTTGTTTCCATATGCCAATAACATACTGTCTAAATTACTGTAGCCTAATGTCTTGATATCTTATGGTGTAAATTCTCCATAATTTTTGTTCTTTTTCAAGATCACCTCAGATATTTTTAGACTTTTTGTATTTCTATACAAATTTTAGAATTACTTTGTCAATATCCACAAAAAACAAAAATTTTCCAAAATTCTAATTTGGATTGCATTTAATATATCTATTAATGGTTGACAATCAACATTTTTACATTATTGAATCTTTCACATATGAACATATACCATTTATTTATGTATTCTTTAATTTCTCTTAAGAAAGTTCTATTCCTAAATATTTGATTCTTTTAATAGTACTGTTATTTTAAATCTTATTTTAAAATAAGATTTATTTTAAAATCTTTGATTTATTAGTATGTAAAAATACTGATTTTTTAAAAATGTTAACCTCATACCTTCCTACTTAATTTGCCAAACTTATTTTAGTGTAAATTACTTTGGATTTTCTAACTGATCTTCAGTACAATGTTGGACATAAGAGAGTTAACAATAAACATATTTGTCTCATTTCTGATCATAGAGGCAAAATTTTGATATTTTATCATTAAGTACTATGCTCATTATAGGGTTTTTATAAATAGTGTAATCAGATATGGGATGGCCTTTACATTCTTGACTTGCTAAGAATTTTTATTATAAATGGGGATTGATTATAAATGTCTTTGTTAAGATTATATTATTTTTCTTCCCTATTCTATTAATGTGGTAAATAACATTGATTGGTTATTAAATATAAACAAACTTCACAAATTCTCTTTGCAAACCTTATTCCTAAAATAAAACCAGTCACCTATCTACCTACCCCACGCCCCCCCACACACATATACATCACTAGAGTTATTTACTAATTTTTAGTTTAGACTTTTTGTTTATGCTCCTGAGATTTTCCTATAACTTTCTTTTCTGGTACTGTATGTGTTAGGTTTTGGTATTAAGTTTATGCTGTCCTCATAAAACAAATTTGGAAATGTTTCCCCTTCTTTATAACTTTCTGCAAGCATTTGCATAAAGTTATTATTTATTCCTTCAAGATTTAAAAGAACTTACTGGAGAAGATGATACCTGGGCCTAGGTATTTCTTTGTGAAATTGCACATTCAATTCCTTTAAATGATATAAGACCATTCCGATTCTCTATTTCTTAGTACCAGGTTTTTAAAAATGTGCTCTTAAGAAATTTGTCCCCTATACCTACATTTCCAAATTTTCAGGAATATAATTCTTCAGTATATTCTCTTATCTTTCCAAATCTCTGTATGATCTATAGCAATCTCACTTTTTGTTTCTGCTATTGATTTTTTTTTTTAATTTCTCCTCTTTTCTTCTTGCCTAGACTTGCTAGAGATTTAACAACGTTATTCACCTTTTCAAACATTCAACTTTTGGCTCTTTGAATCTTTTGTGTTTATATTTTCTGTTTCATTGATTTTGTTATTATTTTTTTCCTTCAGTTTCATTTGGGATCTATTGGCTATAATTTCTGAGAGTGATACTGAGATTTTTCAGCCTTCCATTTTTTATTAATATATGCATTTAGACCTAAACATTTCCCCTTAACCACAGTTTTATTAGCATCCTCCAAAATTTTATGTCATATTTTCATTTTCATTTAGTTTGAAATATTTTATAATATTACTTGTGATTCTACCTTCAATCCCTGGATTGTTTCAAACTATATTGCTTAATTTCCAAGTAATTGGGGATGTTTTAGCATTCTTTTGTTATTAATATCCGGCTTGATTCCAGCACAGCCTGAATGAAATTGTTCATTTAAAATATATTGAGCACCTTTTCGTGGCACCTCAGAGGTGATCAGCTGCTTCAAGATGAAGCTGAATATGTTCTTCCCAGCCACTGGCTGCCAGAAACTCATTGAAGTTGATGTTGAATGCAGATTTCATACTTTTTATGAGAAGTGTGTGGTGAACAGAAGTTGCCGCTAACACTCTTGGTGAAGAATAGGATGGTTATGTGGTCTGAGTCAGTGGTGGGAATGACAAACAAGGTTTCCCCATGAAGTAGTGTGTCTTGACCCATGGCTGTGTCTGCCTGCTACTGAGAAAGGGGCATTCCTGTTATAGACCAAGGTGAACCGGATAAAAAAAGCACAAATCTGTTCGAGGTTGCGTTGTGGATGTCAATCTGAATGTTCTCAACTTCGTTATTGTAAAATTAAAAAAGGAGAGAATAATGTTCCTGCACTGAGTGATATTATGGTGCCTCATTGCCTGGGGCCCAAAGGAGCTAGCAGAATCCACAATCTTTTTAATCTGCCTAAACAAGATGACATCCTCCAATATGTTGTAAGAAACCCCTTAGACAAATAAGGTAAGAAACCGAGGACCAAAGCACCCAAGATTGAGCATCTTGTTACTCCATATGTCGTGCAACACAAACACCAGTGTATTGCTCTGAAGAAAAAAAGTACTAAGAAAAATAAAAAAGAGGCTGCAAAATAGGCTAAACTTTTGGCCAAGACAATGAAGGAAGCCAAAGAAAAATGCCAGGAACAGATTGCCAAGGGATGCAGACTGTCCTCTCTGCAAGCTTCTACCCTAAGTCTGAGTCCAGTCAAAAATAAGATTATCTGAGTAATTAGAGGAGATTAGACTCTCAAAAAATATCTATATTGATATTTATGTTTCTGCTTGTAATCGATTTTGTTCTAATGCACTTAATAGAATGTGTATTCTGCCACTGTTGGGCACTATGTTGTACATATGTCCATTAGATCAGGTTTTCTTGAATTGTGTTTTTACTGATTTTCTATGTCCTCACGGAGCATTTTGCTTTGCTTGTTCTATCAGTTACCAAGGTATGTTAATGTGTCTTACTGTGATTGAACATTTGTCTATTCCTTCTCTTAGTTTTTTACTTGTAAATTGCTTATCAATTAATTTTTGTTCTATTTTAAAATTTACTTTTTAGGTTTGCTGAAAATTGACAGGTAGTACAGAATTCCCATATAAGCCCTCCCTGTCACACACATACAAAGTTTCCTCTGTTTTTAATATCTTGCTTTAGTATAATACATTTGTTACAGTTAATGAAACAATATCAATTTGTTATTATTAACTAAAGTTGAAAGTTTATATTAAGATGCACTCTTTGTGTCATATAGTTCTCTATGTTCCCCTAAATGCACGATGTCATGAATACACCATTATTACACAATAATACCATAAAAATTCCCTACGCTCCATCTATCCTTCCCTCTCGTCCTTCTAAACCCTGGCAGTCGCTGATTGTTTAACTGTCTCTATACTTTTGCTTTTTCCAGAATGTCATACAGTTAGAATCATATAGTGTGTATTCCTTTCAAACGGGCTTCATTTGCCTAGAAATATGCATTTAAGGTTCTTCCACTTATTTTTTTGTGACTTAATAGCTCATTTCTTTTTACTACCAAATAATATAATATTGTATGGATGAACCACATGTTGTTGATCTATTTACCTACTAAAGGACATCTTGCTTGCTTCCAGTTTTGGGCCATTATAAATAAAGCTACTATTCACATTCAGGTTTTTGCGTAGACATAATTTTCAACTCTTTTGGGTAAACACCCAGTAGCACAATTATTGCATTATATAGTAAGACTATATTTCATTTTTTAAGGAAATGGCAAACTATCTTCCAAAATCATTGTATCATTTTTGAATACGAGCAATGAATGAGAATTCCTGTTTGCTCCACATCCTCACTGGCATTATTTGGTGTTATCAGCCAATCATTGATCCTCTTGGCAGGTGGTTAGAACAGGGCCATAATGCCTTAAACCAATTAGGGGACTCACTTCTTTGAGGCTTATTCTCAGACTTTGTGAGGTTTGGTTGACCTCTGATCCAACCCCATTCCATAATGTAGCCCTTGAAGGATTCAACCTGAAAATCTTGTGTGTTTTCCAAGATGCTTCATTCTTAGAGTCTCAGACTTCAATGTTTTCGCTCCCCTGTAGTGTTAGACTGATGAAAGTGCTGCATAGCTTTTTAGTCACACTGTGCTCCTTCCTGAAACTTATCACATTCTCTCTTGCTCTCACATTCTCTACCTCTTGTTCTATAACTCCAGTTTAAGAAAAGGCAAATGCCTTAAGGGAATAACTGTCACAGGCTCACTGTCCTGCATATCCCTTATCTCTGTAATCCTGGCCCCTCAGTTCTGGTAACCTCAGAATCTCTCCAGTGCTTTTAGATAGACTACATTTAAAATGTCTATTCAGCAAAGCAGTTGTTTAGAATACATAATTAATTAAAAGAATGTGTAATTCTTTCCTGATGTCTGTATTGTCTGGCAAGAATACAATCTCCCTGAGGGCCAGGACAAACTTATCTTTAGCCCTACCATCATCTGAGACATTAGCTCAGTGCTTGGCTCCATAAATTTTGACTGTCTTTTGGAAAGAGCAGATAAAGAAAAGAAGAGAAGAGGCAACTTTAAAAGAAATTTCCTCTTACAGAATCAGTAACATAAAAACAAAGATTCTTATCAAAGATTCTTGAAGCTGAATGTGCTTCAGTTGTGTGAGCCAGACTGCCCTGCAGTGGGAGTAAACATTTCTGAAACTTAACAGTTAGTTCATTTTCCATTCTCCATCTTCCATACTCCTCTGTCCCAGTGGAAATGGAAATGGAGGCCTCATATTAAAGGCCCCTGGTTTCACTAGGTTCCATGTGGTATTGAGTGAATTGTTAAAAGAAAAATTTAAAGAGAAATCAGGGTAGTGGTTTATGTGAAACAACAGTAATATTTGAATTAAAGCCATAAATCAAGTATGCAAATAAGCCTGTGCTCGGGGCACAAATGCAATCAAATGGCCTGCAGAAGGAAACTTAATAAGCCCTGCCTCTCCTTCTATTACCTTGCGGTAAGTTTCCTGAGATTTGGGTCTTGTGGGGACACTGAGAGAGGGTAGCTCCAGGCATTCCAGTAGCTCTCACAGAAGCTGTACTGGGACCTGGCAGCATTCTAACACCTCAGAAAGGGTTGAACAGTTTGCATCTGTGTCTCTGTCAAAAGGCATTAAATATGCATCTGATCAAGATAGTAGTCAGGGTTATGAAGTGCCTGTGGGGGAAATTTGCTTGAAATTATAAGTATATGTACATGCTTGCTTTCTGAAATGGCTTTAGGGCTGAAATTCTCACAAAAGAATTGGTTAAAGAACAGGAGATGGTTCAAAAAACAATCACTGTTAACAGTTTGGGTGGAAAGTAAGGAGGGCAGCAAGACCAAAATTCAGGGTTTCTTACTAAAGATGGGGCCCAGCCCTGCCCGTGGAATTTTTACCAGTTGTTGGTGGCCATAAAATCATGGCAGTCAAGTAATCATTATGTCTTGGTTTGCTCAGGATAGTCCCGTTTTATTCCTACTGCTCCAGTATTATGTTATTAGCACCTCCTTTTGTTCTTAAGAGTGTCCTGGTTAGGAAGATAAATTTTAGGACCCCCCTACAAAGTAAGGATCTCCAAAATTACTCACTTTTCAAATAAGTCAGAAACTCAGACTGGTATTTCACAGTCCAGTAGGCCTCACAACTCATAGCCTAGATCTACATCCATTAATGAGATTAGTAAGTTTCCTCTCTCTGGAACTCTTCAAGTAAAGACTAGAAAAGGAGATGATGTCAGGGAAATTTGGACACAAAGCAAGGGCCTATGTCAATGGTTTTGTAAGATTCCTTCTTACAGCAAGTCTGAGAGGTTCAGCAAATCTGAGAAAAAAACTCATAGGGGAAATAGTTTCTCAAGTTTGTACAAGAAGATGGTAGATGATGAAGAGGCTGAGCCCAAGTTTTCTCACTTTCTTTACTAGAGACTGATTATGATTAGGAGAAAATAAGCCAGACAGGGAAAAATTTAGAGTGGTTCTAGGTACTGCATGTCTAACTAACTCAACTGAAACCTGTATACCCACTCCAGTTTGAACTCTTTAAGGGCAGTAGAGTTTTTGTTAGATGCAAGAATTCAGGTGGTAAGAAGGCAGGGAAAGTTGGGGGGATAGAAGTCTCCATCAATCATGCCCCCTGCAAGGATACCAATTTAACAACTTATCTACACAGAACAAACACCATCATAAGAACCAGAAATCAGGCAAGTCCTCATAGTATCTGGTTTTAACATTGTGTCACTGAAAAGACACTGAAGAGATAGAAAACAACAGTCTTGAATTGCTGATGCCACCCCTCCCCAACCTCTGGTCGCAGCAATGTGGTGTAGAGTGTCCCTGGGCGCTGGAGGAGGGTGAACACAGCAATTGTAAAGCAATAAACTCAGCACTGTCCTGCTACAGCAGAAAGAAACACCAGACCAAACTCAGTTGATGTCAGCCCATAGCAGGAGCATTTAAACCAGCCCTACCCAGAGGGTAATCACCAATCACAGTGGTCAGAATTTGACTTCCCACAAACCTTACCACTGAGGGACAAAGTACTCTGTGTCTCTAAATAGAGACAGAGTACTCTGTGTCTCTAAAAACTTGAAAGGCAGTCTAGGCCATAAGGACTACAATTATTAGGTGAGTTCTAGTGCTCAACTAGGCCCAGAGACTACCTGGGTGGTGGAGCATACACATACTGAGATATCAGCTGGGGCAGCCAAAGGAGTGTTGGCAACACACCTCCCCTACCCCCAGGCTGCACAGCTCATGACTCCAAAAGAAACCACTTCCTTTTGCTTGAGGAGAGGAAAAGGAAGGCGGTGGAGGACTTTGTCTTGCATCTTGCCGTAGCAGGATATGGCACTGGTCAGAGTTGTGAGGACCCATTCAAGGCCCTAGCTCCTGGACAACATCTCTAAACATACCCTGGGCCAAAAGGGAATCCACTGCCTTGAGGAAAGGACCCAGTCCTGGCAGTATTCATCACCTGCTAACTGAAGAGCCCTTGGGCCCTGAATAAGCAGCAGCGATACCCAGGTACTGTGTCAAAGGCCTTGAGTGAGCCTCTGAGACTTGCTAGCTACAGGTGAGACTCAGCACATTCCCAGCTGTAGTGGCTATGGGACAAAACTCCTTCTGCTTGAGAAATGCAGAGGAGAAAGTAAAGGGGACTTTGTCTTGAGCCTTAGGTACCAGCACAGCCACAGGAGTTAAAGCATCAAGTGGGGTCATGGGGTCCCTAATTCCAAGACTTGATTCTTGAACAGCATTTCTGGACCTGCCCTGGACTAGAGGTGATCCCACTGCTCTGAAGGGTGATCCCACTGCTCTCAGGCCATACAACATTCACCACAAGCTGACTTTAGAGCCCTTAGGCCTTAAGGGAACATCAGCAATAGTCTGGCAGTACTCCTTGTGGCCTGGGGTCATGGTGGCTGTCGGTTGAGGTTCTTCTGGCTTTAGAAAGGGAAGGGAAGAGTAGGAAGGACTACATATTGTGGTTTGAGTGCCAGCTCAGCTGCAGTACAATAGAACACCAGGTGGACTTCTAAGATTTTTGACTCCCAGATGGCATCCCTGGACCCATATGGGGCCTGGGGGACCTTGCCACCCTGGAGGGAAGGACCTACACCCAGCTGACTTTGCCACCAGCTGATTGTAGAGCCCCAGGGCTTGAGCAAACATAGGCAGTAGTCAGGAAGTGGTTACAGTAAGCATTAGCCGAGACTCACTGCTGTGCTGGCTTCAGGTCTGATCCAGTGTAGGGGTGCTTGTGTCACTTAACCTCCAGCTTTAGGTGGCTCAGAACATAGGGAAAGAGAGAGACTCTGTTTGTTTGGGAGAAAGTAAAGGAAGAAAATAAGAGTCTCTGCCTGGTAATCAAGAGAATTATCTTGGGTCTTGTCCAAGATTATCAGTGTGATACCACTAATGAGTCTGCAAGAAACATGTTACTGGCCTTGGGGTGCCCCCTAAAGCACATACATCTTAGATCACAACACCCAAGTCCTTTTAAATATCTAAAATGTGTTGCTCAAGAAGGATGGGTAAAAATAAGCCCAGACACTGAAGACTGCAATAAATACCCAGCTCTTCAATGCCCAGAAACTGAAGAACATTTGCCAGCATCAATATCATCCAGGAAAACATTACCTCACCAAATGAACTAAGTAGATCACAAGGGACCAATCTTGGAGAAACAAAGATATGAGACCTTTTAGATATAGAATTCAAAATAGCTGTTTTGAGAAGACTCAAAGAAAATCAAGATAACACAGATAAAAAATTCAGAATTCTATCAAATAAATTTAACAAAGGGATTGAAATTATTAACAAGAATCAAGCAGAAATTCTGGAGCTGAAAAATACATTTGGCACACTGAAAAATATGTCAGAGTCCTTTAACAGCAGAATTGATCAAGCAGAAGATGTAATTATGAGCTTGAAGACAGGCTATTTGAAAATACACAGAGGAGACAAAAGAAAAAAATAATAAAAAACAATGAAGTATGCCTACAGGATCTGGAAAATAGCCTCAAAGTCCAAATCTAAGAGTTATTGGCCTTAAAGTTATTGAAAGTTTATTCAAAGGGTTAATAACGGAGAACTTCCCAAATCTATAGAAAGATATCAATATCCAAGTACAAGAAGGTTATAGAACACCAAGCAAAGTTAGCCCAAAGAAGACTATTTTAAGGCATTTAATAATAAAACTCCCAAAGGTCAAGGGTAAAGAACTGATCCTAAAAGTATCAAGAGGAAAGAAAAACAAATAACATGCACTGGAGCTTCGATACATCTGGAAACAGACTTTCAGTGGAAACCTTACAAGCCAGGAGAGAGTGTAATGACATATTTAAAGTGCTAAAGGGAAAAAAAAACTTTATAATAGTATATCTAGTTAAAATATCCTTCGAACATGAAGGAGAAATAAAGACTTTCCCAAACAAAGGCTGAGGGATTTCATCAACACCAACCTGTCCTACAAGAAATGCTAAAGAGAGTATTTCAATCAGAAAGAAAAGGACATTAATGAGCAATAAGTACTCACCAGAAGGAACAAAACTCACTGGTAATAGTAAGTACACAGAAAAACACAGTATTATAACACTTTAACTGTGGTATGTAAAGTACTCTTAACCCAAGTAAAAAGACTAAACAATGAACCAATCAAAAATAACTTTGCAAGACATAGCCAGTACGATAAGATATAAATAGAAACAACAAAAAGTTTAAAAGTTGGGGGATAAAGTTAGGGCATGGAATTTTTTATTCATTTCAATGTTTATACAAAGTGTTACATTATTGTCAGGTTAAAATCATGGGTTATAAGATAGTATTTGCAAGTCCATGGTAAACTCAAACAAAAACATACAATGAATATACAAAATTAAAAAGCAAGAAGCTAAATCATATCAGAGAACATCACCTTCACTAAAGGAAGGCAGGAAGGAAAGAAAGAAGAAAGAGGAGACCACAAAACAAAAAACAACCATAAAACAAATAACCAAATAGTAGGAGTAAGCCCTTCCTTATCAATAATAACAATAAATGTAACTGGACTAATCTCTCCAATCAAAACACATAGAGTGGCTGAATGGATGAAAAAATAAGACCCATTAATCTTTTGCCTACAATAAACAAATTTTACCCTAAAGTCACACATAGACTAAAGATAAAGGAACAGAAAAAATATTCCATGCCAATGGAAACCAAAAAATAGCAGGAGTCACTATAACAATATTAAACAAATAGATTTCAAAACAAAAACTGTAAGAAGAGACAAAGAAGGTCACTATATAATGATAAAGGGGTCAATGTGGCAAGAAGATATAATTTTAAATATCTATGCACCCAAAACTGGAGCATCTAGATATATAAAGCAAATATTATTGGAGCTAAAGAGAGAGATAGGCCCCAATACAATAATAGCTGGAGACTTCAACACCCTTCTTTCAGCATTGGACAGATTTCCCAGAAAGAAAATCAGCAAAGAAACAACAGACTTAATCTGCACTATAAACCAAATGAATCTAATAGCTATTTACAGAACATTTCATCTGATGACTGCAGAATACACATTCTTCTCCTCAGGACATGGCTCTTTCTCAAGAACAGACATATGTAAGATCACAAGGCAAGTCTTAAAACATTCAAAATCATGCAAATAATATCAAGCATCTTCTCTGACCACAATGGAATAAAACTAGAAATTAATAATAAGAGGAGTTTTTGAAACTATACAAAGACATGAAAATTAAATAATATGCTCTTGGATGACCAGTGGGTTAATGAAGGAGTTAAGAAGGAAATTGAAAACTTTCTTTAAATGATAATGAAAACACAACATACCAAAACCTATGGGATACAGCAAAAGCAATACTAAGAGGGAAATTTATAACTATAAGTACCTACCTCAAAGAAGAGGAAAAAATTCAGGTAAATAACCTAATGACTTTAGGTTATCATAACCAAGTGGGATTTTTCCTTGGGATGCAAGGATGGTTCAACATACACAAATCAATCAATATGATACATCCTATCAACAGAATGAAGGATAAAAACCATATGATCATTTCCATTGATGCTAAAAAAGCATTTGATAAATTTCAACATTTCTTTATGACAAAAACCCTAAAAAACCTGGGAATAGAAGGAATATACCACAACATAATAAAAGCCATATATGACAGACCCACAGCTAGTGTCATACTGAATGGGAAAAAACCGAAAGTCTTCCCTCTAAGATCTGGAACATGACAACACTGCCCATTGTCACCACTGTTATTTAACATAGTACTGGAAGCCCTAGCCATTGCAATCAGACAAGAGAAAGATACCAAAGGCATCCAAATGGGAAAATAAGTCAAATTATTTTTTTATAGATGATATGATCTTATATTTAGAAAATCTAAAGACTACACAGGAAAACGATTAGAACTGCTAAACAAACTTAGTAAAGTTGCAACATACAAAAATCAGTAGCATTTCTATCTGTGAGTGAGAACTCACTCACTCTCATGAGAACAGCATGGGGGAAACCACTTCCATGATCCAATCACCTCGCACAAGGTCCCTTCCTTAACACATGGGGATTAAAATTTGCCCTACGATTCAAGATGAGATTTAGGTGGGGACACAGCCAAACCATATTATTCTGCCCCTGGTCCCTCTCAAATCTCATGTCCTTCTCACATTTCAAAATGCAATTATATCTTCTCAACAGTACCCCAAAATCTTAACTCATTCCAGCATTAACGCAAAAGTCTAAATCCAAAGTCTCGTCTGAGACAAGGCAAGTCCCTTCCCCCTTAAAATATCAAAAGCAAGTTAGTTACTTCCAAGATACAATGGGGGTACAGGCATTGGGTAAATATTCCTATTCAAAATGGGAGAAATTGGCAAAAACAAAGAGGCCACAGGCCCCATGCAAGTCCAAAACCTGGTAGGGCAGTCATTAAATCTTAAAGCTTTGAAATGGTCTCCTTTGACTTCACATCTTACATCCAGGGAATGCTGATAGAAGAGGATACTCCCAAGGCTTTGGGCAGCTCTGCCCCTATGGCTCTGCAGGGTATAGCCCCTGTGGTTGCTTTCACAGGCTAGTGTTGAGTGCCTGTGGCTTTTCTGGGTGCAAGCTGTCAGTGGATCTACCATTCTGGGGTCTGAAGGATGTTGGCCCTCTTCTCAAAGCTCCACTAGGCAGTGCCCCAGTGGGGACTCCATATGGGGGCTCCAACCCCACATTTCCCTCCATACTGTTTTAGTAGAGGTTCTGTATGAGGGCTCCACCCCTGCAGCAGACTTCTGCCTAAACATCCAGGCATTTCCACACATCTTCTGAAATCTAGGCAGAGGTTCCCAAAGGTCAGCTCTTGTCTTCTGCGTATCCACAGGCCCAACACCACATGGAAGCCACCAAGGCTTGGGGCTTACATCCTCTGAAGCTACAGCCTGAGCTTTACCATGACCCCTTTTTGCCCTGACTAGAGCTGGAGCAGCTGGGACAGAGGACACCAAGTTCCAAGGCTGCGCAGAGGAGAAGGGCCCTGGGCCTGGTCCACTTTTTCCTCCTCAACCTCTGGGCCTGTGATGGGAGGGGCTACCTTGAAGATCTCTGACATACCCTGGAGACATTTTCTCCATTGTCTTGGCAATTAACATTCAGTTCCTCATTACTTATGTGAATTTCTGCAGCTAGCTTGAATTTCTCCCCAGATAATGGGTTTTTCTTTTCTACCGCATATACAGGCTGCAATTTTCCCAGAATTTTATGCTCTGCTTCCCCTTTAAACATAAGTTCCGATTTCAAATGTCTCTTTGTAAGTGCATATAACTGTATGCTTTCAGGAAAAACCAGGTCACGTCTTGAATGCTTTGTTCCTTAGAAATTTCTTCTGCCAGAAACCCTAAATCATCTATCTCAAATTTAAAGTTCCACAGATCTTTAGAGCAGAGGCAAAGTGCCGTCAGTCTCTTTGCTAAAGCAGAGCAAGAGTGACCTTTGCTCCAGTTCCCAATAAGTTTTTCATCTCCACATGAGACCACCTCAGCCTGGATTTCATTGTCTGTAGTATCACTGTGAGCATTTTGGTCAAAACTATTCAAAAAGCCTCTAGGAAGTTCCAAAGCCTCCTACATCTTCCTGTCTTCTTCTGAGCCCTCCAAACTGTTCCAAACTCTGACCCTTACCCAGTTCCAAAGTTGCTTCCACATTTTCAAGTATCTTTATAGCAGTGCCCCACTGCTGGTGCCAATTTCCTGTATTAGTCCATTTTCACACTGCTATAATGACACTATCTGAGACAAGGTTATTCATAAACAAAAGAGGTTTAATGGACTCACAGATCCACATGACTTAGGAGGCCTCAGGAAACTTACAATCATAGCAGAAGGTAAAGGGGAAGCAAGCACATTTTACATGGCAGCAGGAGAGAGAGAGGGGGGAGGAGGATGGGCCAGACACTTATTAAACAACCAGATCTCATGAGAACTCACTCACTGTCATGAAAACACCTTGGGGAAAACCACCACCATGATCCAGTCACCTCCCACCAGGTCCCCTCCTTGACACATGGAGATTACAGTTTGGCTTACAATTTGAGATGAAATTTGGGTGGGGACACAGGTAAATCATATCACTAAGTAAAATAAGCCAGGTACAGAAAGACAAATATCACATGTTGTCACTTAATTGTGGAATCTAAAAATCAAAGCAATTGAACTCATGGGCATAGAGAGTAGAAAGATTGTAACAGAGGCTGGGAAGTGTAGTGGGGGTTTGCAAGGAAGATGGGGATGGTTAATGGGTACAAAAAATAGAAAGAATGAATAAGACCCACTATTTGATAGCACAACAGGGTGACTATAGTCAATAATAACTTGATTGTCCATTTTAAAATAACTTAAAGAGTATAATTGAATTGTTTGTAACTCTAAGGATCAATGCTTGCGGGGGATGGATACCCCATTCTTCATGATAGGCTCATTTCACATTGCATGCCTGTATCAAAACATCTCATGTACCCCAAAAGTATATACACCTACAATGCACCCACAAAAATTAAAAATTTTGGAAAAAGTAATTAAAAAAGAATTTTGGTGTATATCTGCACCTAGGGTTTTGTATCAGACAGAATAGGGTAGGTTTTGATGTAGTAGTAAACAAAATTTCAGTGGCTTAAAACAACATAGTTTTGCCAGGAGCAGTGGCTCATGCCTGTAATCCCAGCACTTTGGGAAGTCAGGAGTTCAAGACCAGCCTGGCCAACATAGTGAAATCCTGTCTCTACTAAAAATGTAAAAACTAGCCGGGCATGGTGGCAGACACCTGTAATCCCAGCTACTCGGGAGGTTGAGGCAGGAAAATTGCTTAAACCCAGGAGGAGGAGGTTGCAGTGAGCCAAAATCGTACCATTGCACTCCAGCCTGGGTGACAAGAGTGAAACTCCATCTCAAAAAACAAAACAAACAAACATAGTTTTGCTTTCTTCTCAGCTACACTTTCCATCATGTATTAACTGGGAGCTCTCATCCATGTCAGACTTGCTCAGGAACGCCATATTTCCTTGATTATTGAATCAGTACAAAGAGAAAAGCGTGAATCACCCACTAGCTCTGAAAGTTTCTGCTGGCTATGACACATGTTATTTTGACTCACATTTCATTGCCCACAGAAAATCACATGGGCAATATGCCTAATTTGTTATGGGAAGGGAAGTCATACCATTATCATGGAAGGCAGAAGAAGAGGAAATATTTAGAAAATAGCACCAACCACTATTTAATGGGAAAAAAATAGAGAAATGGCATGTCAAAGTGCCTGGTATACAACAGGAGAGAAACACATGCCAGCTCCCTGCTGAGAGATGCCCTGATTCTTTGGAGCCTTTCTCTTCCAGCTCCCCTGTTCTTCCTTTCAGATGAGACTCCAGCACCAAGGATTGCTTAGTCTGTAGACTCAGAAAGGGTAGAGTCCGATACTCCTCAAACAGGCAAAGAGTTAATACCTGAATCATAGACAAGGACTTGTTGTATTCTGGCCTCAGCATTTTAAAACAGAAGCAGCAGCAGCAGCTAAACATCCAGCATTTATATAGCACAAGCGGTGTGCCAAGCACTTGCTGAGTTTCACTATTCTAAGAGTCTTGCCATGTATTTAATTCTGACAACAATTAGATAGTTACTATTAGTACACTCTCTTTACAGATGAGAAAATGGAGGCAAAAATGGTAAAGTAACTTTTCCCAGGTCAATCCTTAGTAATTATCAGAGCTGGGATTCAAACCCATGCAGTTTGCTCCAGCATCGAAGTTCCATTACTTCTACGCTAGACAAACTGGGGAATAAAGACATGCCCATCTTATCCAATAGCATATGATGGCATAGTACACACTACAATATGGTTTCTCAGGAAATGGACCCCCTGGGGTCTTATGAAATAATTTTCTTCACACCCAAAGAACATTAAATAGCATCGCCTCATATGATGGCAAATGCATTTTCTTTTCATTGCTTTTCTCCCTTTGTTTCCAAATCCTTCTGATGACATAAAAATAAATGTCAGAGACATGCTAGCACTAACCATTATTATTAATCTCACTTTGGAAGAAGAGAAAGGCCCCCAGCACATAGCCTGCTGAAGGCAACGATATCCACCTACATAGAAAAAGAATGTTTTCATTCCATTGTACTTGTTTATTGTTATTCTTTTCTATTGGAAAGTGATTCAAGATTTCCATTTATGGCAATAATATAGTTTCACTTTAAAGCATATTTGTTTAATAAAAATGAGCTGATGTGATAAAATAGAAAAGAAATAGTGTGGCTAGTGTGCAGAGAGGCCCAGAAGAGTACAAGCGGTTGGTCAAAGACTGGAATGTGGGAAACACTATTCTGGAGGGATGAGTTTCCAGGGCAGTAGGCTGGACTTAGGGTAGATGCTAAGAAATTTCTTTCCTCTAGTCAGCTGCTAGTCTGACTAGTCTTTGTTACAAATCTTAACAAAGAAAACAATAAGAATCTCCTCTTTTCTACCAATGGCACCTGTTAAACCCTAAACCCTGAGAAGATACACATTTAAGATGAAATGAGCCCGAGAGAAAGTGGTCAGGTGAAACAAAGAGGGCATTCAATTAGCATGGGGAGAAGTGGGCCTGCATCGGGTCAGTAACAAACTGTGCGACCCGGGCAAATTTCCTACCAACTCAGAGCCTCTACCACCATCTATAAACTAACTTGGGAAAATACAGTTTACCTCCCAGGGTTCTTGTAATTATTAAATCATATCATGGGGAAAATATTACCTGACTTAATCTTGCTAGCAGTTGGGAAGATCAAGCATTCATTCCACAGATTTATAAACCTACCAAGTATGAGACAGTCAAAGGACAACCTCAGCTTTTGCCCTGTGAAGCTCAGTCAAGTGGGAAATTTCACTAAGAACAGCAAGAGAAAGAAAACCATGCAACTGCCATTTATTGAGGATTTGCCAGAGGCCAAGTGTCCTATATGTATAAGCCCATTTCATCCTAACAATAGCTCTGCAAAGAAAATTACATATGTGTCACTACCCCCATTTTACAGATGAGAATCCTGAGACTTAGAGGGATAAAGAACTTACATAAAGTTATTCTTTATGCTGAATGGCAGAGACAGGACTCAAACACATCTGTTTTCTTTTTAAAACAGAGATCATTAGGCCAGGCATGCTGGCTCACACTTATAATCCCAGCACATTGGGAGACCAAGGTGGGAAGACTGCTTGAAGCTAGGAGTCAAGACCAGCCTGGGCAACATAGCAAGACCTTGTATCTACAAAAATAAAAATAAGAATATCCAGGCATAGTGGTGCATCCCTGTTGCCCCAACTACTCAGGAGCCCGAGGTAGGAGGATCACTCGAGCCCAGTTCTAGTCTGTACTGAACTATGATTGTGCCACTGCACTCTAGCCTGGGAGACAAAGCCAGACCTTTTCCCCCCAACTTCCCCTCTAAAAAAGGAGTTATCCAGACAAATAGAGGTGGGATAGATTGGAGCTGCACTTAGAGAACCAGCCCTACATCCACCAAAGCACTTTGTAGATTACGAAGCATTAAGGAGGGAATACTTGTTGATATTCACTATTCCTACTTCATTATTTTTAGAGTCAAATTTTCCCCATGTGGCGTTTGAAGTTCTCCAAAGCTCCCATGCAAGTGTATGGGGTATCTCCAGTGTTAGAGCAATGTTCCTCAATGCTTCCCAAGCTTTCATGGATACAGGAATCATACCAGGAAGGAACCTTGTTAAAAGGCAGCATCTAAGTCAGTAGTTCTAGAGGGGCCTGAGATCCTGCATTTTTAGTAAGCCTCCATGGTCTATGCTGCTGGTCCACAGACTACAGTTTGAATAGCAAGGCATTAAAGGATTGCTTCAGAGCCCGTGGGGTGATCTTTTCCACCCCTTCCCACGCATAGTGCCCTCCTCAGCTCCGAATCAAGGTGCAGCCTGCACAGCAGCAGGGGCAGCCTCCCTGCCATGGTGGGAAATGAGCAGGAACAAGTAGGACTTTTCAGTCTAGCACAGCAGCTTCAGCACAGAGAGGAACAAGCAGGTTCACAATCCCCATCAGTAATCCGCCAGAGGGAAGCTGGTAAGAGGAGCTTTTAGTGTTTTCCAGTCACTGCAATAGTCCTTCTGGGTACTCAAGGGCACAACAAAGTGGTGGTTATTAAGGCTAATAAAAAAGCATGTAAAATGTGCAGTTAAATAACATTAACCCAGGGCTTGGTAGCTCATTTGGGGATGGGCTATCTCTGCCCGTTGGTAGTGGCCCTTTTGTTTACTTAGTTGTTTCTCTGTCTCTAGCTATGCAGGCACTGGGCAGGTACACAGAAAGCAGATAAGGGGCATCAGGGCCTTCCTTGGGGTCATCTCATTTTAAGAACAATAGCTGTGTTTGGAACCAGAAAGACCTGAGTGCAAAATGCAGCAGTAACTGTTGGCCAATAACCTAAGCTTACCAATCTATATGTGCCTCAGTTTATCAGTCTATAAAATCAGGGTAAGTATAGTACCTACCTCATAAGGAGTGTTGTAAAGATTATAGAGATGATGTGACAAAACACTACCACTATTAATGTAACTCTTTCAAAGTGCTGGTCATTTTATATTATCACATTTAATCATGAGGTTCTGAATGTGCATGTAACTTATTCAAAGACCCAGGAAGAGTGTGATTTGAATTAGGTCTGTCTGGAATCTAAAACCATAGGTAGTTTACTTTCTACTCGGCTTCACTCTCTCAGCACTTATCTGTGCCATAAATGCCTCATAGAGCTTATGTACACATTGGCACTTCATGGACGTTTGCCTGTTTGACTTGGTCTAGGTGCTAACCCAATATACACACCGATAATCACCTGGAGGGCTGCTCTGGACATTGACATGAGACACACACTGAGGGCTACTAAGAAACCATGTAATATTGGCAAACCAAGGCTTGTTGACAGGCATCACAGAAAAGCAGCAGGGGATGGCATCAGATAATGCAGACCTTGTCTCTACTGGAAAACGTGGCCATGATATCATTCCCCTGGGCTCAGAGAGGATATAGGAGTAACAATAGCTACCTTGTCTTCCTTTCAGAGCTGGCTGTAAGAATCAAGTGAGATCACTTACATGAAAGTGTCAGACACTGCAGGTAAGGCTTTCTTATCATTGTTATTATAATCAGAATGACAGGTAGAAAAGTCCCAAGAGAACTCCAAAGCCATTCTGCTTTGGAGAAAATATTGCATTTAAAGAGACAGAAGATAAGACCCAGGGCTATGGAAAGACTGATTGTCTTCTATGGAAATATAAAAGCAACAGATTCCCAGTCTTAAGGCCACTATGGAAAATAATAATGTGGCTAAAATTTATGGCCTGCCCACATTTATCTAATAAAAAGACTTAAAAGTGATTTAAATAAGCTATTTGGCAATGTTTAAACTTTACCTGTGAAACTGACCCAGTTTTCTGGGCCACATGTGTAGCCTAGCAGCAAGGGGACAAGAGTCCCGTTAAATAAATACAGAAAACCTGTCAAAGGATCTGTTAAAACTAGGAAGACTCTATCAGAAGCCTATTCAAAGCTCTGAATTGAATTTTGCAGCTTAAGAGGTGAAGGAGATCAGTCCATGATTTACAACAGAGGACAGCACAATTAGTGAGTCTGTTTTTTCAAGCTAACTGAGCAAGTCCCTCCAGAGATACGTGTGACATCTGGACAACTGTTCCCAGCTAGAAGGAGGGGAGGCTGAGACCAAGCCAGCATTGACCTTCCAGCACACCCACATGTGCACTGGTCACCAACTTTCAAGAATGAGGCTGCAACGATTGTCAACTGGCCCCTTCCCTTGGGAGGCATCTCTAGCAGAGTTACAAAGCAGTGTCTTTTCAGGAGCTCACTGAGTAAGCCACAGACTTTCCCGGTCATTCATTTTTCAACTCACACTTACAGATCAGAGTAAGCAGATCTGAATCCTCCTCATCACTCTGTTTTCCAAGTGGAGCTCTCACTGGAATTAAAGAAGCTGTAATTAAAGTACCTTGTTTGGGAATGCTGCAATTAGTCACCAATTCAACATGCTATCAAACGTAATTCAAATATAAACACCCAGGCTGCAGGTGCCAATCCCCTGATGAGCTCTGGGAGCTAGTGAGCCCTGCCTGCCTTCTTCGTATGAACCTGTTGTCCCTGGGTGACTCACCTAGTGAGGTCGCTTCTGGTTCTGACCTGATCCATGGGAGTAAGCCCCAAGGCAGCCTGTGTTTCCAGTCATTTCTAAGCTGTGGGAGTTGGACTTTGTAAGGAAAATGGCTTCACTTTTGTCAGGAGGAGGCCCAGGTGGCCTTCCGAGAGCAGCATGACTCAGCGGGTTTGGAGCACAGGCCCACAACCCCACACATGATGTAACCACGCCACATGAGGTACATTAACCACTCACATAAGCTCGTGCTTGGCTCAGAGCCACTATTGTCTGTAAAAGGCATAACTACCCTACTGATGCTGTACATACAGCTTGTGCCCAGAGAGAGAATAAAGTCAGGTCAAAACTGCCTATAATTCCTCAAGTGTTTTTCCAGCTACCCACCACTTGCCCACCCACTCCCCTCAAACCTCACCTTGGGCTGCGACTTGATATTTGGCGTAACAGACTTCCAAGGAGTTGATTTTGTCTCATCACCACACAGAGAAGCTTAGGGTAAAGACAGCTTCTTCAATCTATATTTCAAAGGGAATAATGTGGCTTCATGATTAAACATAAGCTTTGAGGCTATATTTTTATTATTTCAATCGCTAAAAGTTCTGGGGTACTGAAATCTCAAGTGGCTTGGTCGCAGCATTGCCTTCCAGTCTGGCATCTGGCTTCAGCCCCTTCTGATCTGTTCCCCATGCACATCTTTTTAAAAATGCAAATCAGATCAGGCTACAGTCCTGGTCAAAGCCCTCCACTAGCCCTCACTCCACTTGGAATCAAGTCCGAGCCCTTTGCTTTGGCCTCATTGCCCCAGTGCCCTGCTCCTGCAAATCCACCCTCTCACTGTGGAGCCCCAGGGACTTTGAATTCCCTGTTGACTCTGCCAAAAAACTTCCTCTATAGATTTTGGCATGGGTGGAAGCTTCTCGATTGTTGACTCTTCAGAGAAGCCTTTCCTGACCTAACATACCCAGCCTCTTCCCAGGCATTCCTTATCACATCAGTCTTCAAATGTTCTATCCCATCAATGTCTGATAGTTTCTTGTTTAATTCTTTAGTCTTTCTACTTTCTGCTGAGAATGCAAGCTCCTTAAAAGGGATTCTTTGTCTTTGTCGCCCACTTCCTGAAGCAGAGCTAGCACATAATAGAAAATATATTGGTGGGGTGAATGAATCAATCTTCATAACAATTATTTATAAAATAAGGATGAACCTGCCTGAGCAGGGTAAGGTGAGTTGTGTAGCATATCTGGTATGCAGCAGAACCTCAATTCAAACCTGTCTTTACTACTTTAAAGTAGATCCTTTTTCCACCCTCACTGTCTTCTGTTTTGTCTCTTTCCCTTCCTTTGTTCCCAGCAGCTAATGCAATGTTGTCTGAACATTTCATCTTTACATTGAATGCCGGTGCATGACCTCAAGTCTCTGTCTCTTCTATCGGAACTGACTTATGGCTCACACTTTAAATGTTTGCATTCCAGCCTCCACTGCTTTTCTGAATCACTAGGAAACACTTATTCAAAGTAGACCCAGTCAACATATTTTACCTTTTATCAAGGGGTGCTCATCAAGTATCCTACATTTCTGTCCATCGTGCCTGCAGAAAAGAAGCATCCACAACTCTGCCGATCAGAACATGGGGGGAAGTGTCTCTCCTGGAGGAAGACTCAACCAAAATTGCTACCTCGGGGCTGGTTGGCCAAGCTTTCTGGAATGGAGGCAACACAACAGCTTCAAAATCCCAGACTGAGACTTGGGGGCAGAACAAGAAAGAGGGTGAGGTGAGTTAGGGTGGGTACCTGGTGCCAGTTGCAGAGAGCTCATAAAGCAGGAGGTGGGGGGTGGGGGGAGGGGGACATCCACACCTGTACTCACCATTTTAAACCTTTTTAAAGAAAAAATGGGCAATATTGAACTAGGAGTCAGAGCACTTCCCTTTGAACACTTGTCTATCATTTGCTTCCTGCAGAGCCTTGGGCAAGCCCCCTAACTTCCTTCTCAGAATCCTCAGCTGCTGTGGATCAAGGTCAGCACCCCAGCCCTGCTTACCTCAGGGCTTCCATGGAGACCACTCCAGATGATCGATGGGAATGGAATCTGTGCAAGATGTTATCGTGGTTCTTACATTAATAGATGCCACATTTTGCAATTAAATCCACAGTATAAAGATGGGTCAGGGAGGGGCAAGATAGGTAAAAATAAGGACATTATTTTTATAATATTAAAATATTAATATTAAAATTATAAAAATAAAGAGTTTTCTCCCCATCTCACCACCTATGCCTTTTCATGACTCAGCTACCAGCCCCAACACTCTGTACTAAGGGCCTTGGGCCCCCATGTTCTGCTCCATCTGTTCTGCAAACTTCTCTCAAACTCTTCACTAGACCCAAATTTGGCCAAGAACAATACTGTTGCTGGCAGGAGGAGCTCTCCTTGGGCTCCTGAAGTCAGAGCCAGTGGTCCCTGAAAGAAAAAACATCCAGCCCTGGCCCCCTTCCAGTGTAAAAACATTAAAAGAAGTCACATTAAGAAACAAGGTTTACCCTGAGAAGTATGCCCAGTCCAGGGCACTGTCCTCCATAACTGAAAAGCAAATCCATCATATAAGACCAAGATGAGCCTCTGAAGTCAAATGGAAAAGGGCTTGTGGGGGTGACAAATTCCATCACCAGAGGAGGTGGGCTAATGATGTACATAATCCAGCCTCACATCTGCATCATGCTCTTGGCCCCATATGTCCTAAAGTGATTTGGTTGAGAAAAGGAAGGGGATTGCATTATTCATGGGTATAAGACTATTCTAGTACTATTCCTGCCACTGACTAAGATATTTACACCTCCATAGGGAGGTCTGAGCATCTAGCCTTCTGGCACACCCACGTGAGTTTGTCAAGCCATTTGAAGAATTGGTGTCCTCAAGGGACATACCATATTCAGGGAAGATATTCAGCCTCTCTGCAAAGGGGTCACCCAGCTGAGAGCTGGTGAAGCACATTGTATCCAGTTCAACATGCCTTTTTTGAGCCCCTGCTAGATGTGGGCTATATGCCAAGAGTATGCTCTTACAGATCTAAGGCCAAGTCATAGTCCTGTTGCTTATTGCCATGGGATTACATATGACTTACTCTCTCCAAGTCTGAGTTTCTTCATCTGTAAATGAGGATAATAGCAAAGCCTGTGATACCCAGAAGAAAGAAAAACAAAAAACCAAAAAACTGGAGTTCATTCACCTGGCAAGTAACAGAAGACTCTCCACGAGAACACAGGTTTTCATCAGTCATCAATGAGAGTTTTATTCCTTGGTGCAAGTGAGGAGAACCCTGGGAGTATTCTCCAAAGCAGCGTTTCCCTGAGGGAAAATGACAGGAGGGTTTAATGGAGTGATGGATAGGAGAGAGGGCACATCATTGCATGTAGAGAAAGGGTCCTAGTGATGCAGAGGCAGTGAGTTATTCTGCCAGCAGATAGGTTGTATGTTATGGTGGTGAAGCTGTGGCTCCTCCTGGAGTGGAAACTTCAGCATGGTCGTGAGGAATGTTCACTTGGGCTCATCTATAAATTGCCAGGGTCTGTCAGGAGCTGGTTCCAACTCACAAGATGACTGCACTCCATATGGAGTTTGGGGAAAAACAGGCTGAAGGGCAGGAGGCTGTAAAACAGGCTGATTGTTGAAGTTGATGAAATTCCTATAATCCTTTGAGACCCTGTTTGTCTACTTACACCTGATTCATGAAACTTAGTGTTCCAATAAAAATGCATATAAAAGTGATTGTAAGTAAAAAGTGCCACTCAAATGTTAAATAACCCTACAGCTATCATCAGGGAGGACAGGAAGTTTATAGAGAGAGGGGAGAGTACAGTGTCTTCCTCAGCTGGCTGAAATAACAGTACATCTCAAGATACTTCCTTGATTTCGGTAAAATAGAATACTTCCAATGGTATACTTACGTGACAGGCAATGGTGGTTAGAGCACCAACTTTGGAGCCAGACTGACTGGCTACTTCACCACTTACTGGGTGACCTTGGGTAAGTTACTTACCCTGTCTATGCCTCAGTTTTTCTATCTGCCAAATGGGGAGAATAGCAGAATCTATCTCACAGGACTACTGCGAAGATTAAATACATTAATATATAACTACCTAGAACAGCGCCTGACCCAAGCAAACACTATGCAAATGCTTAGTATCTCTTTTTATCACATAGACTTTCAAAAAGCACATTGTTCCCCACCTGAAAGGGTCTTAGAACAGAAGCCTTCCCTGACCACCGTAGTTTATGTAGCCCTTACCCATTACCCACTACTTGGGTTATCAGGTAAAATATGGAATGCTCAGTTAAATTTGAATTTCAGGTAAACAAGGAATTACTTTTCAGTACGAGTATATCTCATGCAGTATTTGAGACATACACTAAACAGGAAATAATTCCTTATTTGAAATTCAAACTTAACTGGGTGTCTGGGATTTTTATTTGCTAAATCGGGCAACTCTACCACCCTATTATCCTGTCAATAATTTCAGGCCACAAAAAGTGCTATAAAACTACCATTTTACTTTATATTTATTTATTTATTTATTTGTAGAGACAGGGTTATGCCACGTTGTCCAGACTGGTCTCAAACTTCTGAACTCAAGTGATCCACCCACCTCGGCCTCCAGGTCTTACTAACGCAGGCCTCCATAACAACTGTTTCAGCACTGACTGACTGGTTAAGATAAATATTAAAAGCTGATAGAACCAGTGCCCTCATACAAAGGCTGAAATGTAACAAAAGACTGCCAAAAGTTTTGCCTAGGCCTTTCTTGGGCATTGAAGCATGACAAGATAATGAAGGAATTCTTAATCGGACTTGCTTAGGATTAAACAGGTTTTACTGGGGGTCTGAAGAAACTCACCAGGTCTCCACAAACAAGTTTAGTGGGGATCTGAAGGAACTCCCCAAAACTCCATGATTTAGCAGGGACAAAAGATAAGGGTAATCACCCTAGCCCCGGGACCCACCACTTAGATTAAGTAAACTTACTGAGGCTCCAGAGGAAGGTCATCAGGACTCAGATCTTATAGATTAAAAGAAGTCAATCACTTGTGCCTTTAGATGAATGCACACTTACACGTAGACATATAGCTTAGAAGGTATATAAGCTCTGGAAAACTTTGTAATTTTGAGTTGGTTGGGTGATATTTTCCAAGCCTTTTCCCTATAACCAGTTTCAGAAATAAAAACTCCTTCCTTTCCCAGTTCATCTGCATCTTGTTATTGGGCCGTGAGAATAAGCAGCTCAACCCTCCATTTGGTCTGGGAACAAAAGTGCTAGGATTACAGGTGTGAGTTACTGTACCTGGCAAAACTGCCATTTAAAATTTATCAGAAAGTCCTCCTCATTAGAATGTAAGCACCATGAGAGCAGGAATCTTGTCTATATTATCTCTAGCTATTTTCCCAGAGCCCAGCAGACTACCTGGCCCATGACAGGAGCTCAACATAAAGTTGTTTTCATAATGACTGCAGAAGTTGACTGAAGCAGAGCAAGAGACGGGCCCTCGGCTGCCTTCTCCAACTTCCTGCTCTTCTGGTCTCTCTCAAATGCTATTTTCAGGTATCATTCTAGTCCAGATACTCAGGTCTGAGATATTTCCTGTTTGCAGTCTGGGGGACCCCAAACCTTCTCAGAGCTTGGCCTTCATTCCCAGAGTGGCGACCTTGGTATGGGGTTACGAAATGCGCCATAGTTTTCCCTTTGAACTGTGAACAATCAATTCTCTGCATTCCAATTCTGTCACAATCCTGGGCTCCTCCACAGACCACAAGAAATGGACTTGCCTTATGCTAATGGCATTTCATTTATCATTATGGAGTCGAATGAGGAGAGACCATTAAGCCGAGCGTGATGTTTTATTAGTGTGTTTTTCTGAGGTCTGTGACTCTGCATAACAGAATGAATAAAAATGACCTAAATTTTACTTTATGAGACACTTTCGGGCTGCATTTGCTCAGCTGCCCAAGCCTTTGGTAAAAGGCATCAGGCTTCAAGTCTTCCCTTTTAAGGCGTTAGTACAGGTATGGCTTTCATTCAATTTAATTTGACTTTTTACATTTGGAACAGCTCCAGTTTCCCATAAAATGAAGATCTCTTGATTCTTTGTGATTTTTAGTTTAAAACAAGGTAGACTTTAGGGGCCTATGAACCAGAATGCCTATCCTGTGCCTGAAATTGGCAACATTTGCCAGTTTTAAAAACCATGTTTCCAGGTGTGGCTGAAATTGTTCACAGTCCTTTCTGATTTGGAGTCTCCATATTTGCTTTGTCTGATGTACTACATTTAAAAAGAAATAGCTCTTTGCTTTGGAATTGAGTTTTAAATTGAATGGGTGGTTACTGAAGAGCACTGTTACATGAAAACACCTGCTTTGGGACTGCTGAGGGAGGTGAGAGGAGAACGCGCTGTCTTACCTCCTAGATTTGTTGTTACAAGGACTTAATTGTCCATGTAAAAGTTAGCTACTTTGCTCCTATAATTTTTACGAGGAAGCAAAGGAAAAAGAGGGAAAATAAAACAAATGGGCTTCCCCAAGTGCAGATGGATGATTTTTGCAAGTCTCTTCAAAAAGGACAGCTGATGCGAACTGTGTCCCAAGCCTCCTCTCGCTGGAAACAGGAGGGAATTCTGTGGCTTACACGCAACCATATGTTGAGGATGTGAATATTGCTTCACACACTCTAGCAGTCAGTTTCGAAATGCATGAGGGCTTTTTTCCCTTTACAAATCAATAACTCATCAAGAAAAAAAAGCTATATGCACAAAAATGTTAATTAACAACATTATCAATACTAGCAAGAAGAAATTACAAGCAAGCTCTATGTGCAAAATTCTGGAAATTAAGTAAATTATGGTGCATGGACGATGATGAAGATAATGTATTCAGTGAAATGATAATTAGAAAGATTTTGTAGATACATAGAAAATCTTTAAGCTAAAGTGCCAAGTGAGAGAAAAATGACCAAATTATATGTGCATTGTGATTGCAACTATATCAGTATTACTATGTAGATGGGCATAGGCTGGAAGAGGAAAATAAAAAATGATAATACATAATAGTTATATAGAATTGGTTGAATTAAATGTAATCACTCTTTTTAAAAATTGTTTTTGAAAAGGCAAAAACATTTTTTAAATAATGGCTTGAAAACAAATAGCAGAAATGTGCATTTAAACGTTTAACATGCAGTTTAAATGTTTGAATCTAGAGACTGTGTCCTCAGTTCATCCTGGAGCTTGTTAATAAGGTAATATTCTACTTATAGAAGTGTTTAAATTCTCCAAATACTTACTTAGAAGGATGAAATTCAAACTATCTAGGAAGATGCTTCCAAAAAGAAAACACAAAGTCATTTAATTTTAGGATGAGAAGGTCTCAAACATATCGGTGGTAAGCTCCTGGTCTTACTGATGGAGGCTCAGCAGGACTGGAGACTTGGTCAGGGGCTAGGACTAGAACGGGGACAGACCTAGTGCGTAAGTCACCGAGGGTGACTGGGAGGGTGGATGGCTCTCTCCCTGGGTGTCTACAGCCCACTGAAAAGCCCAGCAAGGGCCAGAGCTCAGCCCTGCTCAGCGCTCAGTCAGAAGACACAAAGTGCACAGCTGGGCTCAGCGGTCCAGCTTTGGAAGAATAGGGCTGGACAATGTTCTGTTGCCCTTCCTATGTTTGCAAGTGGTCCTTTCTTTTCCCTGCCTAAGACTCTACTGGTCCTTGACCCACAGCTGAATCCTTGGAGTCAGCACACACTGCTCTGTTCCTAGAAAGCTTTCCTTCTTTTGCTTTAACAAAGCGTTGTCCTCACGTGGGCCACTGGCAGGACAGACAGGGACTTCTCTCGGGTCTGCCATGCTTTGCTTTCAGGGAGTTCTCACTCCAGTCCTGCTGGCCATACTGCATTTCCACCTCAGAGACATGAAGATGAAGGTTACTGTACAATGTGTTTGTTACTTACCCGGGACCACCAGGCTAATTAGTGGCAGAACCTGTTTTAAAACTAGGTTTGCTCAACTCTAAAACTTATATTCTTAACCACTATTTTGTAAGTGCTTTTTGCTATCAGTCAAAAAAATCAATTCAACCATACATTACATAAAAGAACATGTCAATATCAACTATACTAAATGTCTATTGAATTCAGGATATATAACACAATTTTTTTAATGTCCAAGGATTTGCTTTTTGTTTTGTCATATTTGTATTTGCTTCTGATTGACTGCTTTCCTCTTTAATAGAGCATGAGTGCATGTGGCTGTGGCTGGGCAGAGGTGGAATAATGTGGAAGGTATATTCCAGATCACAGAAGGCCCAGTTGTTTAGACTTTTTATGACTAATGATTGATGTAGACTCTTTAATCAAGATTTCAGGCTGGATGCAGTGGCTCACACCTGTAATCCCAGCTCTTTGCAAGGCCGAGGCAGGAGGATAGCTTGAGGATAGGAGTTCAAGACCAGCCTGTCCAATATAGTGAGACCCCATCTGTACAAAAACATTTTCAAATCAGGGGCAAGGACGAGAGGGGGTTGTGGCTATGTATCTCCTGAGAGGAAGGGTTTGGTATTAAAGAATCCTCTAAGCCTGTTTGATCCAGTTATCTTGCCCTACTGGGTCAGAGACCACCTTGATCTTAAACTTGACTTCCCTTAGGCCTACTACAAGTGAATTGTATCATCTAAGTTGCATTCAGATCCTGTCAATCATTGGAATTCTGATTTAAACCCCTTATTAATGTAAATTTTATTTTAAGAATTGGAAAAGAGGAAAATAACATAAGCTTGCATTAACAGGAGAAAACAATAATAATTTCATCTGCATGTAGGAGTTGTGTCTCAGATTCAATGAACTCTGGAATGAGATGGAAAATATTATAAATATGACTCCGAAAATTGAATAATCAGCTTTACACATGGTTCCAACTGTAATGGATGGAAAGACATAAATAAAATAAAAGGAATATTTGCTCTTAAACTTTTCTGAGACTCTCACCCTAAGAGTGAGCTTATCTCTCCAAACAATTGCTAATTGAACTGTGAAATAAGGAACACAACTCATAAATGTGAAGTTTCAAATTTTAAGTCAAATTAAACAAAATCCGGACACTTTTAAATTTGTAGGATTAATCTCCTGTCTTTCCTCTAATAACAAGTAAATTGAATCTGCAAAATCATGTTCAGTGTATGATTTTCAACTGTGTAATTACGGTTTAAAGATACATGTCTTCAATTTCTTCTGTTCCCTTTTGAAACTCAAATCCATTTCGAATCTTTTGTTAAAAAGCAATTTAGTTACAAGAGAATGGTTTCTTAGAGTTAGTAATTAAGTGTTATGTTTACAGAAAGGAAATAATGAAATACAATCTCATCCAAAAAGAACATTCTAAAACATTCCACTGAGTGCAAACACATGACCCTGCAGTGTCAGAGTTTCTTCTAGTGACACCACAAAAACTTCCTGAGCTATTTTCCAAGGAACTGAAAAGAAAGTCTGATTCCTCTGAATGATCTGTACCTTTTAGATGTGACAGTTGAGGTAATATTAAGCAACTCAATAGCAATTGTGAAAGTCAATATACAGTATTACAAGTTTATTACTTGATATTTGGCATTAGATCTTGACACTACGACATGCATTTTCTTCTTAGGCAGGAAATACCTGCAGGACATGAGTGCTTTCTGCACATTTGATATAGTTATAGATGTAGCAGGTTTAGTAAAGTAAAAGATGAATATTAGCTAATTAGCCATCATACATGCAGGGGGCACCTCCTGACCATGTGACAGGTACTCTGTCAAGAACTGCAGAAAATGCCAATCTGAATGAGATCAGACCCATTCTCATGAGTGTTCAGTCTGGTCAGAGAAATAAGAGAGTAAGGATTCTGATAAGCAAAGGAGAGAGGGCAGGGGAATTCCAGCGATGGGCAATAGGGTGGCAGGGGCAGAGATGGGGGCAGGACATAGGCTTGGGGGAGGAAATGCAAAGCATGTTTAGGAAAAAGGAAGACATATATAACATAATAATGATCATTATCATAATATTATATGCCAAGCACAATGCTAAATGTTTTACTTGCAAATATGTCTTGTAGGGTGGCCACCTCATCCCAGTTTGCCTGGGGCTTTTCTGTTTTACCACTGAAAGCTGTTTTAGTAGCTCAGGATGCCTCTCAGTCCTGGATGAACGGGGGATGGTTGGTCACCCCACATGTACTCCTTGCAAAATGACCTTATGAGATCTATTCTGTAATACTATCACCCTTATTTTACAGAAGAGGGGATGAAAGGTCAGAGCGGCAAGGAACTTATCCAAGATTGCATGGTTGCTAACACATGGGAGCTGAGAGTGAAAGAGCTCTTACCTACTAGTATCAGAGATGAATCCTGATTCTAGTGTCTGCAAGGCACAGTCCCAGTTAGCAAGATTTTTTTTTTTTTAAGAAAGTTGGTACAGAATCATAATGCAATAAAAATTCAAGGATTTCTCCTGTGAACATTTGGGAGTTATTGAAGATTTCTGAATAGAAGGACAATGTGGAAGCTTTCCTAATTTAGGATTGATGGCATCAATGCGGTTAGCACAAATCAAAGTTTTATCCAATCATTCTTCCTGTCTCTAGAAGTCTACAACCTCACCCCCTAGAGGTTACTCTCCCAAACCATTAGCAAACTACAGAAAGCATTTTGAAGATCAAAGAAATGTTCTCCTATTCCCAATCCATTTCAGGATTTTTTCCCTATTCATGTTAGTACTTTTCCTATGTTTCTCTCTATAGCAGAAACTGGAAATACTTGAAAGGTTATAAACAGCTTTGCTTAAGCATACTTCTTTTACAGTCTATCATGCCTCAAATCTCATTTCCTTCAGGAAATAACACATAGAAGAGGTGCTGGTTCTAGACTTCCCTCTAAGAGACGGGAGCAGAAGCAGAGCAAATCACTGTCGAATGGCACGAATTAGACTGTGTTTGTGTGCACACATCTTTTGTCATCTTACCAATTTCCTGTTTGTCTGCTTATTTCCTTTCACCAGTTTTTATTTTGAGCTGTTATGTAGTTTATTTAGTGGTGGGGAGAATAGGGATCTACACACCATATCTGTTAAGAGGTATGCCATTTGAGGTCACCATAATTCCATAGTCTCGTGCAAGATGGTCAAGTAAAGTCCATTGAGAGTGAAGGTGGTAATTTTCATGAAGTACCTTTCCCTGTCTGATTCAAGGGGACACATTATGCAGAAACCCAAAGCAGTGAGTCTTTGTGCTGGGAACATTAATTTAATTGCAATCCATAATGCTCCTGCCGAGTCACCAGGCCCATATATTCCCAATCTCCTGCTTGCTTGAAATTGAAATCATTCCCTTTGCAAAAACAAACCATCCTTCTCTGTGAGGTCCCATTACATGGCCAGAACTCCTTTCTGGGAGATTATTTGATGACAAATTATATCAAGAAATTAAACAGAAACCCCATTAGTAATGTTGACAATATTACACACACACATGAAATATTTAATGAAAATCTAGAGCTAGGGTGTTGAATTTGCACACAAACAACCTATGTAAGATGGATTTTCTCTGAATGCAAATGCAAATTTTATTTTCTAAAGACCTTTGCAAGTATGCAAGAGCTGTCTGCTTTTAGTCACAGGGAAACATCCATTTAGTAATCTCCTACCTCCAGTGATTCCACCCATAATGAGATATCCAGAGGTATTGTAGAAGTCCAGAAGCATTCAAAATATGGGAGCAGAAAGATGAAACCAGCTCAAATGGCTACTGCCATCTGCTAAGGAGTCAGACATATGAGTGGCCAAAAGAACCCTTACTCTTTAAAGGATGAGTGGACCTGGTCAAATGAAAAATGGGTTTCTGCTAGATCCTAGTATAGGCAACTGAAAGAATTAGTAAAAATAGCAACAGTTCATGCTCCTGCTTGGGGCACATCTCACCCTCTATCTTTAAAGTTGGACCTTTCCATACAGGTAAACAGAACAATACAGCATAGTGGTAATGTTGTTTACCACTGTATATTAAAATTATCTATGGACTTTAAAAATGTCCTCTCTGATTATAGCAGACCAATTAAATCAACATTGGGTTATGGGAGAACACAGATATCTATATATCTCTTAAGTACCTGCAGTCAGGGTCCTGTTGGGATATAGAAACCAGAAATAGAGAATTTAATTAGTCTTGACCAGTAATTGAGGAAAGCAGAAAGCAGCTACTACCTCTAACGCTGAGAGAAACAAAGGAAGAGGTTAGGGCTATTGAAACTTAGCAGCTAGAAGGAAGAGCCCTGCAGAGCTGAGACCACAGCCTCTGGGGTGTGCTGCCGACTGTTGCTGGTGTCTGAGCTCAGGGGAGGAACCCCCCAGAGCTGGATGGGACCTGTCTTCTGAGAAGACACTGGCTGGCTAGTGCTTATTTCTCAGAAACAACTGCTTCTGGGATTTTGGCAGACCTGCAAATTAAAATCAACTGCTGCTACCGGGACCAAAGATTGAAGAACCACTGCTAAGGTGACAGTAATAACAAAGAAAGCAAACAGAATGAGAAAAATTCCTTCTCCCTATTTCATCCTTCCAGTCTCTTCTAGCACCTGCTATTGGCAGAGCTGGTAAAGGAGAAATGCTGTTGGCAGAATCCCAGCCCGGGCATTACAGAGCAGAACATAAGAGGTAGGTCTGAAGTAAGAAACAAGCATTTAATAATGAGCATTGGCTCCCCAGGTGATTATGTTGTGCAGGCAGAGTTGAGAACCACTGCCTATGGAAAGCTACAATTCAGAACTCTTCTCAGGTATTACTGGGTGTTTTTGCTTTGTCCAAGTCCCCCAGACTTGGTTCAGTTTTCCCATTATCGGCCTGCTCTTTCAGGCTCTGTGTCTGCTTTTGGTCTCTTGACTTTTGGATTCCCACAGTTATGACTTACATCTAGCCCATGGGCTTCTCAGCTTTAAAGAATTTACTCTCATTGGCCCTACAGGACCCAAGCCTAGGCAATTAGAGTAGAGGGGTTGGACTTTGATGTCCATGGAGTTTGTTTTGGCTCATAATTCCAAGGACCATATTTCCCTTGGACCGGCCAACTCTGGTGGTCACTGATGGATCTGTGCTGATGACCAGCCCCAATAGTTGTCTGCTGCCCTTGGTTTGCTGAGAACCCAAACAGGAAAAATCTATTACCCCTATGAGGTGTGGCCAAAATGAAAACATCGGCTTTCATGCCTCTTTGTTTTTGTTCTTTGGAGAGACTGATTGGGTTATTTTCTTAGCTGTAGACTTCATCACTTAAAATACCCAACCAGTTAGATCAGAAGAGAAACAAAGCTAATCCATTTTCTCTTGAAGATCTCCCACATATAATGAGACACTCTAAATCCTCATTCAGATCATTTCAATGGATATCAGTAGGCTCCAGTGTTCATTTAACAAATATATATTGAGCTCCTACTAGGATCTGGGCAATGTCCTAGGCACCAGAGGAATAGCAATGCACAAAGCAAAGTAATTGCTCTCATGGAGGTCATATTCTACCTAAGGAAAGAGACAATAATAAATAAGCAAACCTATAATATACCAGATGTAGTTGGGTAGTTCAAGCTTACAAGTTCTCATGAAGTTGTCAAGCTGTTAACTAGGATAACAGTCTCATCTGAAGGCTCATCTGGGGCTGGAGGATCTGCTCCCAAGTTAACTCACGTGGTGTTGTCACAAAGTTTTGTTTCTAAATCATGTGGACCTCTCCAGAGAGCTCCTCATGACTTGGCAGCTGAGTTCCGCTAGAGTGAGTGATCCAAGAGAAACTGATCAAGATGAAAGCCACAGTTATTATTTCTAACCTAAGCTTGGAAGTGACATACCATTGCTTCTGTCATATTCTGTTGGTCATAATGGATCAAATGTGAAAGAGGACAACAAAGCAGCCTGAATACCAGGGTTTGGGGATCACTCAGGCTGTCTCAGCTGCCCTATATGGTAATAAGTGCTATGAAGGAAACAAAACAGGGTGAAGAGATAGGGAGGGCAGAGGTTTGGGGTGACTATTGCTCTTGACACAGAAGGTCACAGAAGACTTCACTCAGGCACAAAACAGAGGCCTGAAGAAAGTGAGGGAGTAGCTTCAAGGCTTGCCTTTTAAAGGACTCTACCTAGGGGTTAGCTTTTGTGGGAAATCATCCCTCAGCTCCTGCCCTACCCATCAATCTCACTAAGAACCCCTACTATGCTCTCCCAGAGCATCTACACTTACTCTCTGAAAGCTGTCATCACACTGCCACATCATCTTTCTTCCTTCAACATTAGAGAGTGAGTTCTTCAGTGTCATGGACAATGTTTGATTCATCTTTGTATCCTCAGTAAAAGGTCAGTAATTTTAGATGAGTGAATGAAATAATTAATTTACCTTCTCTGCAGTCTTTTTAAGGAACTTAGAACAAACTACTATTTAACAGTTTGTTAAATTAAGTATTAGTTATGCTTTGTTTAAAGCAAAAACTGTAGATATAGATTTATATAGCCACTTTAAACACATAAATCTACTCTTCTGCCCTGTCAATGGCATTGCCTATAGATACTGTTTATGAAGTACCAAATGGAACAAAAATATGTGGTAACTTATTGAATGAAAATGTTTTGTGAGAAAAATATTTTTGTTCCCATGCAGCAACGTTTCTATTAAATTGTTTCTAAATATGTAAAAAGAAAAAACAAAAACTCAGAGTCGCAGCAGAATACCCTGAGGAGCCTAAAAAGCATGAAAACAGCAATATTATTTTGATAATGAAAAACAGATATGAATGATATTATTTCTTCATATTCTGTTTTGGGAGGAGCTGATTTTTTGCTTTTAATATATGTCCCTTGCACAATAAATCCAATGCTGTGACTCACCCACAGCCCTAGGCCAGAGGCAACAATTTACACAAAAGGACAGTTGATCACACAGAAATATGTCTCCCATGTGTTTGGGAATTAACTCATCAGTCAAAGCATCAGCTATCTCTCTCCTTGTGACTCCAGAAGTCTAATGGAGCATTTAATACAGTATTGCTCCCAAAATTCACCCTGAGTACTTAAAGTACCAAAGCCATGGAAACTGTAATATGCATACCAATCACCTGGGTATTCCTTCAATGCAAATTTTGGTTCAGAATCTAGGGTGGGGCCTAACAGTCAGCATTTCTAACAAATTCCTGGGAGATTTGTGAGAGCTGGTCCTCATATTATATATTGAGTAGGAAGGTATTCAAATAGCATTCAGAGAGTCCAAAATCTGCCTGCTTACATTTATAGGTGATTTGCAATTTCTTTCTTCTTTTTATTTAATCAGCCTAATGAAGAAACCTATAATAATCAAGAAACAAATTTATTCTATTAATCTGAAAAGTTATTAAACCATTTATTCTTCCACAAGACAATGTAGATTTCAGATTTGAAAATCAGCATGTTCCACCATACATTTTTATTTGAACAAGTGCAGTTGCTAAGAAATCTACAATGTAGATTCCAAACTTATTAAATCTTACCTCCACATCCAATGTGCTGTGTTTCAAGCATTTCCAAATTGAAAGTGAGCAAAAAAAAATAGTCATTAAAACTAAAATTTAAAAGTTATATTAATCATCCTGTATAAAATTCCAAGTGGGCACCTTCCTCCTGCACTCCAGTTACATAGGAAGAGCAGAAGAATTTCACTTGTGATTTATTTTATTAAATTTTCTTTAATGTTACATTGACCTATTTCTTAAAGGAGGGCACAGACTCTGCAGGGTTATTCACTCTCTGGCTTTTGTATATGCAACTTGTCTTATTGAGATAGGCAAATATAGAATCATATTGACGAGGTTGTTGGCTTTCATTATTTCAAAAAACTAGCAAAGTACAACAATCTATCAGAATTAATCAGCTTATTACATCTAAAGCAGCTTGTTACATCTAGCTTGTTACATCAAAACCAGTTCACCCTCATGCCCCACCCTCTACCCCAACCTTAGACTCCAGCTCTACTCTCAGAATCCTCACCGAGATCTAACTGGGAAGGCTGCACTGGTGCCCAAAAGGTCTTTGAGACCCATTTCCTGGGTCTCTGTAGCAGCAGAACCCAGCATGGTATTCTTCCATCAGCCAGCAAGCTGCAGGCTGTGAGTCATTTCAGCCCCTAACTCGACAGCTCTCAAAGCACCTATCTTTCACAGAAAATAACTCACACAGTGAATTTGGATATTTTTGAAATGTCTATATTTGGTGGGCTTGGAGTAATCACAGATTTACCACCTCAATTCAGTTGCAGGTCTTATTGATACACCAAACATCCTGACTTCTAAATATCTGAAGAGGCATAACAATGGAAACCCAACTAATTCCTTTGTTTGGTCAGTAACAGAGCCTATATACTCATTCTCCTCCTACACCTGCTTTTGGTTGCTTTTAACAAATTTTTAAAATTTTCGTTGGATAATGTAAACTAGAATTCCAACCAAATTAATGCCTAGCACACAGAAAGTACTTAATACATGGATTAAATAGATAAATGAATGAAGGATGACTCCAGTAAAGATATTCAACCCAGCCACTTCAAAGGAGAGACATGGCCATAACAATAACAAGTAGCATATACATGTGACTAGTTACCATTTCACAAAGATTTTGCCTATATCAGCTCAAACAGTCTTCACTACAGCTCTGTGGGTGTGAGGGAACAAGCACTTTTCACTGATGGGGATGCTGAGACTCAGAGATTAAATGGTTGGTCAAGGTTTCATAACCAGTAAATGAATGGGACAGCCATGGTTTGCACTTGGGTCTTTTAACTCCAAAAGTCATACCTTTCACACTGTATGATTTTTCCTCAAGTAAGCCTAGGAGACAGACTTTTGATCCTAGAATTGATGGGACAGATCTGAATACATTTCCAGTATTCCACAATTCTGAGTCTTAAGACTTTTTCTTAGCTCAAACATCCCAACTTTAAAACTAGAAAATATAAAATCAAAATCTAATCTAGGGGGACAAAAACTCTCCCACAGTGAGAGTTTTCTGGGGATATCACAATGTATTAGTCCATTTTCATGCTGCTGATAAAGACATACCCAAGACTGGGCAATTTACAAAAGAAAGAGGTTGTTGGACTTACAGTTCCACATGGCTGGGAAGGCCTCACAATCATGGCAGAAGGTGAAAGGCAAGAAGGAGCAAGTCACATCTTACATGGATGGCAGCAGGCAAAGAGAGAGCTTGTGCAGGGAAACTCTCATTTTTAAAACCATCAGATCTTGTGAGACTCACTATCATGACAACAGCGCAGGAAAGACCCACCTCCATAATTTAATCACCTCTCACCAAGTTCCTCCTACAATATGTGGGAGTTGTAGGAATTAAAATTCAAGATGAGATTTTTCAAGATGAGATTTGGGTGGGGACACAGCCAAACCATATCATTCCACCCCTGGTCCCTCCTAAATCTCATGTCCTCACATTTCAAAACTAATCATGCCTTCCCAACAGTCCCCCAAGGTCTTATTTCAGAATTAACTTGAAAGTCCATATTCCAACATCTCATCTGAGACAATACAAGTCCCTTCCACCTTTGAGTCTTTAAAATCAAAAGCAAGTTAGTTACTTCCTAGATACAATAGAGGTAGAGGTATTGGGTAAATATAGCCATTCCAAATGGAAGAAATTAGCCAAAACAAAAGGGCAACTGGCCCCAAACAAGTCTGAAATCCAGCAGGGCAGTCAAATTTAAAGCTCTAAAATGATCTAATTTGACTCCATGTCTCATATCCAGGTCAAGCTAATGCAAGAGCTGGATTCCTATGCTGTTGGGCAGCTCTGCCCCTGTGGCTTTGCAGAGTACAGCCTCCCTCTTGAATGCTGTCATGGGCTGCTGTTGAGTGTCTGAGGCTTTTCCAGGTACATAGTGGAAGCTGTGAGTGGATCTCCCATTCTGGGGCCTGGAAGATGGTGGCCCTTTTCTCATAGCTGCACTAGGCAGTACTCCAGTAGGGACTCTGTGTGGGGGCTCCTCCCCACATTTCCCTTCTACACTGCCCTAGAAGAGGTTCTCCATTAGGGCCCTGCCCCTGCAGCCAACTTCTGCCAGGACATCCAGGTGTTTTCATACATCCTCTGAAATCTAGGCAGAGGTTCGCAAACCTCAGTTTTTTATTTCTGTGCACCTGCAGGCTCAACACTACATGGAATATGCCAAGACTTGGGGCTTGCAACCTCTGAAACCATGGTCTGAGCTGTACCTTGGCCCCTTTTAATCATGGCTGGAATAGCTAGGACAGAGGGCACCAAGTATGGGGACCACAAGCATGGAGACCCTGGGCCTGACCCATGAAACCATTTTTTTCTCCTATGCTTCTGGGCCTGTGATGGGAGGGGCTGCCTTGAAGACCTCTGACATGCCCTGGAGACATTTTCCCCATTGTCTTGCTCATTAACATTCAGCTCATTACTTATGCAAATTTTTGCAGCCAGCTTGAATTTCTCCTCAGAAAATTGGATTTTCTTTTCTATCACATTGCCAGGCTGCAAATTTTCCCAATGTTTATGCTCTGCTTCCCTTATAAAACTGAATGCCTTTAACAGCACCTAAGTCACCTCTTGAATGCTTTCTTGCTTAGAAATTTCTTCCACCAGATACCCTAAAGTTCTCTCGCAAGTTCAAATTTCCACAAATCTCTAGGGCACAGGGGCAAAATGCCACCAGTCTCTTTGCGAAAACATAACAAGAGTCACCTTTGCTCCAGTTCCCAACAACTTCCTCATCTCCATCTGAGACCACTTCGGCCTGGACCTTATTGTTCATATCACTATCAGCATGTTTGTCAAAGCCATTCAACAAGTCTCTAGGAAGTTCCAAACTTTCCCACATTTTCCTGTCTTCTTCTGAGCCCTTCAAACTGTTCCAACCTCTGCCTGTTACCCAGTTCCAAAGTTGCTTTCACATTTCCAGATACATTTTCAGCAATGCCCCATTCTACTGGTACCAATTTTTACTGAATTAGTCCATTTTCATGTTACTGATTAAGCCATACCCAAGACTGGGCAATTTACAAAAGAAAAAGGTTTATTGGACTTACGGTTTCACGTGGCTAGGGAGGTCTCATAATCATGGCAGAAAGTGAAAGGCAAGGAGGAACAAGTCACATCTTACATGGATGGTGGCAGGCAAAGAGAGAGCTTATGCAGGGAATCTCCCATTTCTAAAACCATCAGATCTTGTGAGATTCATTCACTATCATGTCAGCAATGCAGGGAAGACCCACCCCCATAATTCAATCACCTCCCACCACTTCCTCCCGTAACATATGGGAATTGTGGGAGTTACAATTCAAGATGAGATTTGGGTGGGGACACAGCCAAACCATATCACACAGGAAGTAAAGGGGAAGCTGAATAGGAGAATCTCTCAGTTCCCATGCTTTCCAAGTCACCTCTACTTTTTTTTTTTGCTGTTTTAGAAATTGGAGTTCAGTCTTACAAATACATCCACTGTTATGGCGTAAAGAACAACAGAAGTCAGGAAAACCAAACTCATGTTTAATAGTAGCTTACTTGCTATCTATGCCTGGTTAGCCTTGAACACATCTCACCTCAGTTTCCCCATTTGGGAAAATAAACCAGCAGAGCATAGTGAGGAGTAAATGAAGTAATACAGTCATGCTTTGGGGACAGACTCTCCACAACTGCAAGGCATTCTCACATGCATGACCTTGCTGGGGTAGAGTCAGGGAGTGGTTGCTGGGTGATTGTTAAGATGAGTAAGACCAAGGAAAGAAAAGTCAAAAACTTCCTATATCCTAGAGCATGGTGGAACCTGAAGGAAAATTCTCATGACTTTCCCAAGGATCACCCTGTCCTGGGAAAGGACTTGAACAGTCCCACAGAGAAATTAGACCCTTTTCCTGTTCCCCATTAAGAAAGCTGATGTCATGCAAAAAAGTGAACTCTTTGGGAAAAGAAAGTGTATTTGCTGTATTAATCTTCAGTTCTATCCCAGCAGGAGGAATGAGAGGACACTCTTAGATCTTAGAATCCACCTCGTGGGAATAGAACAGAGAGTGTTTCCTGTTAGGATAGCCTGGGAGCAAGCAGGACATCAAAGTAGCTTAAGTGAACTCATACCCCATTATAACTGGAATCACACACTTGGACCATGTGAATTTACTCTTTTTTTGTCAGTATAATTTCAGCCTGAAGAGGCAGCATGGTGGAGTAAAAAGAGGACAAGGAGTCTGGATTTGGTCTTTGGGTTTGTATTCTGGCTTAATCCCTACTCTGTAATTTATGAATGGAGTTCACAGATGTCTTTACACATAAAATGGGCATATGTTGGGATTTGAACACAGCAATACATCATGCTTTTCTCCCCCTCCCAACAAATATTTGAATCAAATGAGAACTAGACATGAGTCAAATTGAGGGAGGGTATTGTCAACATTAGTTTAATTCCTGTTACATCTGGATATGGGAATGCAGCCTGGACCTGCAGCCAAATGTAATCCCTAATATATTACTTTTCCAATGACTACCTCAAATTCAGGCAAAATAGCCAGTCAATTGTAGCTACCTTCCTCTAAAGGTCACTCTTGGCAACAAAGAAGACAACGTGGATCAGACCACTTCCAAAATCAGAAGAGGTAAGCAAAAGGAAACAGGAGCTCTCTTGCCTTAAACTACCTGGGAAAAGAACAGTGAGCCGACAGATATGCAGACCGTTCACACCCCACCAATTGGAAAAACTGTTCATCTTCAGCATCTCCTCCTGTGGGAAGAGGGGCTGCAAGGGTCCATAACAGAAGCCCCTCCCAGAAACAAGAGAACAAAGGAAAGTGTTCCCCAGATACCACCCCCTTGTAGAGTTGGTGAAAAAATAAAATTATTTCAAGAAAATGGAGCTCCAAGCCAGTGAACATTTGCACTGATTTTCTTTCTTTCTTTCTTTCTTCTCTCTTAACTTGCTTCAGAAAATGAAGAAGGCCACATCCCCTGGCAGCCCTCCTGAGCTGCCTGTCCCAGGACAACACTGTCTACCTCAGTCTGATGTTATGGCAAGTAGATGGCCACATATCCTTGTTTGTTGGAGACAGACTGAGGTTACTGCCACAGTCCCTGTGGTCTGTCCAGAGCGGCATTTGCCTGGACAAAAGAGTCCCAGTTGACTGATAACTTATCCAGCCACACTCTCCTTAGCGAAAATCTTTAACCAAACAACAAATTCTCCTCCTTTTCTTTCCAAATCACTGCCGTTTCTTGCCTCTTCTCCCATCCCTTCTCAGCCTCCTTTGCTAGGTCCTTTTTAATGAAGGTCAGCATTTCCCAGGTGGGACTTCTTTCTCTTATTTCCTTCTGTCTGTTCTCTCTGGAGGACCCCGCCCATTCCACATTGTCAACTACACAAGCTACATTTGAGACAACTGCCAAACACCCCTCTACTTCCCTGATATCTCAGCTCACATCTCCAGCTGCCACACCTCTGTCTGGGTTCCCTACAAACACTGCAAACATAATGTGTCCTAGACAGAACTCATTTTCTTATCCTCCTTCTCTACAACTGCTTCTGTTTCCTGTCTTTTCCAGACTTTTTTCACTCTCTTTCCCCAACTAAAAATCTTGAAGATATCCTTAGTTGTGGCATCTTTCTTACTCCCTGCATTTAATAGATGCTCAATTCTATCATGTGTCTCTTACATTGGGCTTTTTCTCTTTATCCCCGCTTTCCCTACCTTACACTAAATCCCTAGCTTCCACCTCATTCCTTGCAATGGCCTCACGAGTAATTTCCCAGCTACAAAGATCAACCTTCTCCAGGACATTGTTCACACTAATCCACAGTGAAGGTTGTTTGCCAAAACCTATTCCCCTCCCTCTGTGTATCTCTGTTTCTATCTGTTTTAGTCCAACTGGGTGTCTATAATAGAATATCAGAGACCGGCTTATAAACGACAGCAGGTTATTCCTCACAGTTCTGAAGCCTGGCAAGTCTGAGAATAAGGAGCTGGCAGATTTGGTGTCTGCTAAGAACCTGCTTCCTGGTTCATTTTTTCTGTATCTTCACATGGTGGGAAAAGGACAAGGCATCTCTATGGGGTCTCTTCTATAGGGACACTAAACCCAGAAGACTCCACCTTTAAGACCTAATCACTTCCCATACCCCCACCTCCAAATACCATCACACTGGAGATTAGGATTTCAACATACGAATTTTAGGGTGACGCAGATGTTCAATCTGTAGCTCTCCTTTTCTTTCTCTCTCCAATTCTCTCTCTCTCTCATACACACACACAGACACACACACACACTCCATGTAACTTGCAAACTTGTCTTGACTCTCTTCACCAACCACTTGGGAGTCCAAACTTCTTACAATTTCCCACAAGCCCTCGAGTGTCCCACCTTTTTTTGCCTTGTCTTCCACTGACCCACCCTCCAAGCCTTAGGACCCAGTGGCACTGAATTTACATCACCGTCCCAGAGAAGCCCATGCCCTCTTATGTTTCTCAGTTTATGCCCCTGGGCCCTCCACTTTGAATGTCTTTCCCCAGAACACACCCTATTTTCTGGCTTATAAACCTGTATTTTTCCTTCAAGGATAACTCAAATTTGTCTGCCTTGGTGAAGCCTTCCCTGACATCCCCCCTGGTGCCCTCAATATTAACTGCTATAATAGAGTTATGAATAATTGGATTGAAGGTAATCCATTTGCACTTACATTTCTCCCATTACAATGGCAGGTTCTTGAGAACAGAGAAATGTTTTCATCTCTTTACTTTCAGCAGGTAGATATTGACCTCCTAGGTACTATCACTGTGTTGTTTATTCCACACAGAGATAAACTAAAGAATAAAGACTAGTTTACTTTGTTGTGGTAAAATATTCCCATTCACCACAGGTCTGCATATCAGGAAAACATGGCCCCAGGTATCAGTGCTGCCTCTACTTAGCCCTGTGTAGTCCCTCTACCAGAAGAGAACTACCAGATTGGTTCTTTTGCCTGAACAATGATCAGAATAACTAAATACTCTCCTAATGGATAGTAATGAAAACATAGAAAATTACTTGTTTCAAAGTACTTTCAAATCTAATGTATAAATTAACTATAATGAAACATATCATTGTTATCACCATGAATTAGATTTTCTAGCAAACATTTAGGTAACTCATCTAACATACTTTGTAATAAATGAATGGAAAGATAATGCACAGAAGACTTAAGGAATTAAGAATACAGAACACAATTTACAGTTTTATTATTAAACCACACATTATCAATTTAATATTTGATATTTATATTATCAAAATAGCATTATGATATTGTCTTGACTTGCTTAGAATGTTTTCCTTTTCATAGATCTTTACTTTGAAGTCAGACCCCTCCCAGGATGTGACTTCAGACTAGCTTGGCTTCAAAATCTGTTCCTCACATTTTGAGAAAGTGAAGAAAAATTGAGGGCAATTTACACAGTTGAGGTGCCAGAACTCAATCTACATTAGAATTCTCCCAGGATTCTAAATACAGAAAAATCTTCATGTGCTGAGAATTCATCACAATATGTTTTTTTCATAAAAGAAAAAAATAACTGAAAACAATCAAAATGTACAACAGTGGTTAAAAAACATTTTGTATTTGTGTGATGGGAAACAATGAAGGCCTTATATATTTGTTCTGTTACAAGGACCTGTAGCACTTGGGTAAGCACTTGTGTAATAATGTTAAATGAAAGAAAAGGTAAAAAATATAGGCACAACAGAAGCACAAGTATCTAGAAAATAAGCACGAGACACTAAGAAGCATAGACCTGTCCACCCTTTGCTTGTTTGTATTGCTTCTCCCTCTGGAAGCTGTGAAAACTGGCTTAGGAGAACCATCTTGGTGTCAGGAGTGGGAACCTCCACCGAGAGCTTTTCATAGTCAAAGCTTCCTTTGCCAGTTTGCCCTGTGGGAAAAGGATTCATTCTCATATTCTCAGTCCTACCCAATCTCCCTAAACTTTAACGCAAAACAAAACAAAACTTACGTTTGATTACCAAAGTAATTTATGTTCACTTAAAAATCTTCCTTAATTTTTAAGTTCCTTAGCCATCTCTGGTTTGAAGTGAAACTGGAAAACAATTGTTCTTTCAGCCACCAAAACTTTTGGCAGCTTGCTTCCAAACAGAGCTTAGAATTATGTAACTCTCAGTTTAGCAAAAAATTTTTCTAAAAAGGCCAATTTCTTTTCTAAAACCTAACATTCCAAAACAGCATGTAAACAGATTGTAAATGGATTTCACTGCTGTGGTGGTATTTCCAGAGTCCACACTTGAATGTGTGATACAGTCTATGGGGTTTTCTTAATGCCTTGTAATAAGTGATGGATTGTTAAATAAACAAAGCAATTCTTCCCCTAACCCTCAACAGGGCTGTTAGTGAATAATTAACAACTACAGGTGAATCAAAATAGAACAAAGCCCACTTAAGAGGCAGCTTTGGGTTAGAGAATGGCCATCTTCCCAAGGAGGCAGACCATAGGCTAGATGTGTACACCTGCAATCAGCTGGTGTGTAAGGCTGACTGCCCCACTCTGTCATATGTCCAGGGAGCTCCTTGTAGTCCTCACTGTGTCTCAATAAATCTGTCCAGGTATTGGTGTAAACAGACTTTCTCAACAAAAGCTCCTGGCCTGATGGTTCCAAATACAGATCCCCAGGCCTCACTCCAAATCTACATTGTAATCTCTGTGGATAGGACACAGGACTATGCATCTTAACAAGGTGCCTGGTAGATTTTATGCATCTGTGTGAGAACTACTGATGTGAGGACCAACTGACCTAGAAACTGGAATTGTATGTTATGGGACTGTTAATAGAATGGGTCTTGGGAATTATTCTTATCCAAATCCTTCTCTTTACAGGATAGGAATCTGAGCCCCAGAGAGGAACGTGACTTGCCTAAGATCACACTGATGGGTGGTGGCAGAACCTCCTTATCTGCAGGTCATTCCCTCTCTACTAGGATGTTAGGCCTTAGATGGACAGACCTGTGCAAGAACTGAGAGCTAGGTGTGACCATGGCTGTGGCTGAAAACAAACTTGCTGCCAATCACTGGGTTGCCATCCTCCCTAAGTCTTTGGATTAGAGAGGCATCTTCCTGAGGTTATTAGAGGGAACTAAAAAAGAAAACTAGAGATTAAAGCAAGGTTTCCCAAAGTGTATTTCTAAGAAAGCAAGTTCTTACAAGGTAGTCCATATTAGTCCATTCTCATGCTGCTAATAAAGACATACCTGAGATTGAGTAATTTATAAAGGAAAGAAGGTTAATGGACTCACAGTTCCATGTGGCTGGAGAGGCCTCACAATTGTGGTGGAAGGTGGAGGAAGAGCAAAGTCATGTCTTACGTGGCAGCAGGCAAGAGAGCATGTGCAGGGGAATTCCCCTTTACAAAACTGTCAGATTTCTTGAGACTTATTCACTATCATGAGAACATCCACAGGTTTTCACAGGAAAAACAGACCTCCATGATTCAATTACCTCTCACTGGGGTCCTCCCATGACACATGGGGTTTATTACAATTCAAGGTAAGATTTGGGTGGGGACACAGAGCCAAACCATATCAGTGATCCATGCAAAAAAAGAATGCCTGCATTCTCAAGAAGTCATTGTATACTCTCTCCCTGTCTTGAACAGTCACAAAGAGTGACTTAGGTGAGCCTGTGAAAGGCACGGAGAAGTCTTGCAGTAGGGAAGTCTTTTAACTTCCTCATTCCAGCGGTGCTCTGATTCATTTGACAGAAACAACTTTGTATGTGTTTGTAATACCTTTGACATTCTGAGAAACTAGTGTTCTAGAGAAACCATCTACTCATCCAGAAGTTTCTCAACTCAAGTCTATGTCACAATCAGTAACCTGGCTGGCATTGTGGAAAACACACAAAACTTGGGTTTTTGGCTCCTCTCTGACACTTGCCAGTTTTGAGACCTTGGGCAAGTCTCTTGCCCCATTTTTACAGATGAGAAAATTGAAGTGACTGCTACATTACTGGGTTGTTTGGGGAACCACAAATAAAAACTGTTTACAGAATAGACAGCACTATAAAAGTCACAGTGTCACCCTCCTCCTCCTTTTCCCCACATACTCATCACTCCTGAGGTCATCTCCATCCCAGAGACCTCATGCTACCTTTAACAGCAAGACTCTGACAAGATGACAACAGAAGTTGGTGGTGATACAAATACAGCATCCAAGGGTAGACCAGGTAGTCCGTGAATCACTGCAACCTCAACACTCATTTGTCATTCATAATAAACTCTCAAAGCATCTACTGTAGAAGATATTGATGCAGGGATGGAACATTTCTCACTGAATTATAGGTCAATTGTTCATGTAATTGAGTTTCATCTCTAGAAATATTGATGCTGCTAATACTGTCATTATCAGTATTCTCAGTCAGATGTAGGAGGACAGAACAGTTTCCCTCAGTTTTCCTTTATCTGTGTTCCAGCAGGTGGTTCTCTGTCAAAACACACTTCTCTCAGTAGCAGCTCCTCCCTTTCTTCCTAAGGGAGGGTATCCATTGCAGTAAAAGGGGATGAAGACTAGAAATGGAGGCATGGGTGCTGCATAATAACCTTAGGGAAATAGCCACTGATGTGTTTCCCTGGCTCTGCTAAAGTGTGACCAGGAGAACCACATGGATATCAGTGTTCCTCACAGTGCTTTACATAGTTCCTGCCCCCTCCTGGGTGCTCAAGAAATATGTCTGAATGAATGGGTGAATAAATGAATGAGGTCTGCCTTACCCTACCCCTAGCATATTTTCTCTAGTTTAATGGGGTCTTCATGAGCCATCTTCCTCACCCATGATAGGCAGTTCCCTATCATAAGGTTGAAAAGTCCCAATAAAACACCCATTTATACACCTCAAAAACCAGACAGTAGAGACTCAGAGATGAACAGAGCATTCTTTATACTTTCCAGGATGTCACAGTACAGTAGGAGAAGTTTATTGGGCCACAACCATTACAAGGTAAGGCCACGGCAGCATGAGGAATTTCTTCATCTCCCCTGACAGACATTAAACTGCCAGGTGGCAGAGACCATCTTCAATGTCATCATCATCATCATCCTCATCCTCATTCTCATTGTGTATGCTCCCTGAGAACAGGAATTTTTATTTTGTTCCCTGATGCATTTCAATCCTTCGAAAACAGTTCCTGACACACAGTATGTGCTTTATAATCTTCAGTGAACCTTGAATAATCATTATCAATGCTATGCTAAAACTGCATGCTTACTTCTTTGCAAGCACTATGCCAAGGACTTTATAGTCATTATTTTAACAATCTGAGGAAACTGGGAAACTGCAGCATCAATAGGTACAGAATGCCGTAAGTTGACATAGTCAGGTGTCACATCTGGGCAATCTGACTCCAGAGAACACACTCTTGCCCACACCCCTCCCATTTCATCATGTACAGCCACCTCCAGTGCTTCTCTATGTTCTGCAGAGTTCCTTGTAAGATAAATGGTGAATGCTTGTCCAATGAGTTAAAGGACATAATTCCAAGCTGAATTACTGGCCCTGGATTGTTCACTGCATCCAAGAACTCTAATCTTGAAGGATTCAGCACTTCAAGTCTTCACACCCAACCAGGGTTAATAAAGGAAGAGAGACAGGATTGACCAAATGAGCAAGCCAGTGTTAAACCCTGCTCAGCCAGGTGGCTAACAAGATTCTTATTGACAGGAAAATAAAGACATCAAAGAGCAATGTGCTTCACTCTGCCCTGTGTTCAAGTGAAAAATGAGTTGGACCAGAGCAATAACAGAATATTTCCCCTTTCACAGTTTGTCTCTAGTGATACTAATGCAACCAAGCTAACAGCAGGGCTAGTGGTTCAACTACCACCTGGACAGGGAGGCAAGAAGAGATGAATGGGGACAAGAGAGAGGGAGCTTCATAGCTTCCCAGGCCATGGAGAGAACTCCATCCCACTAGGAGAGACATCCCTGGGTGGGCCAGGAAGTGTGTGGAGCACTTGCCATGTGAAATGCAAATGAGAACATTCATAGGGGTCAGGGTGGGGACATATATCTTGTGCCAAGTACTTAGAAAAGCCTCTTGTTTTAACAATTATATTTAACTCTTCAACACATATCCAGTAATCATCTAATCAGTGCCTAAGCTTGCATTAGATGTTTGCTCCTTTTGTATTTGTATTGTCTAATAATAATAAAAACACCTAATATTATGTGGCCTTTTATAGTTTACAATGTGCTTTTACCTTCTGCTTGTTTTGATTTAGTCTCAAATGACACCAAGGGATAGGTGTGGCAGGATTTATCATTTATTATGCCTTTTTCCCACTTGAGGAAATCAGGGTTCAAAGAACAATCACCAGCAGCTAAGAAACATGTATTGAGTGTTCAACCTATGCAGAGCACTGTGCAAAGAAGTTTGCACACATTATTTACTTTCACAACAGCCATTCCAAGTAGAGACAGTATTACCTTCATTGTGCAGATATCTCACTGAGAGAAGAGATAATATTTAGTTTCCCAAAGTTGCACATACAGTAGGTAACTAGGCTGGTATTTAAAGAAGTCTTGTGCCCTTGTTCGGAAGTTCACATTTATCCTATCACCAGAGGTTAAAAAATTTGCCTAAAAGCATGTGACTTTCCAGAAACAAAGCTCCACCAATATCCAGAGTTTTTTCCTCTATCTTTGCTGCTTGGGGAAGTTATCTATTAATATTGGAAAGGCCTCTGTTTTAAGGGCAGTTATATCTGCTAAAGGAAACAAGACAAATATAGTAGCCTATAAGAGAAGGACATGATCTAGTTTGTAGGATAAAGGAAGACTTCTCTAAAAAAGTGACAATTAAGCTGAAAACTAAAGGATGACTTAGTAGGTGAAGAAAGGAGGATGCACTTTCTAGGCAGAGGGAAAGGCAATCTGTACAATCTGTAAATGTCCAGAGGAAAGACCATGCCATATTTAAACCCTGGACCAAAAATGCTATAACACTTGGAGTTCAGAGAGACAAGGAGAGAGTCAAGAAAGATGAAGCTGAAGAAGTCAAATAGTTTCCAGTTCCTTGCCATGACCTACCACACATGCCTGTGTGATTGGACCCTGACTGAGTACAGCAGGAAGTCCCGGATAGCTTTAGGCAGTGACTTAAAGACTGAGTTGTAGATCTAATATCGATCTAACTGAAATGGAAGGAGCAGACATGAGGAAGGCAAGACAGTATAGGGGATAAACAGTTAGGAGGCTGCTGCAATTATCCAGGTAGTAGATGATAATTGCTTGGTTAGGGTTGTGGAGGAAAAGGTGGAAAGGAGGGGATGGATTTGAATGATGTGCATAAAATCACAAGAGTTGACAATAGATTAGACATAGCGAGACAGAGAAGAGGCCAAAGATGCTGTCTAGATTTTTTGAGTTGCACAGCTGTCTAGTACAGTAAATGTTGACTGAAATGGCTGACACAAGAGAAGCAGCCTGGTTTGGGGAAAAGGAAGGCAGTGAGTTTGCTTTGAACAAGTTGAAAGAGCCCAGATTGGGCTCTTGCTTCTCTGCTTTCTGCTCCATTCATAAGGGGACTTGAGGACTTCCTGTATTCCAGGTGGTGTGTCCTGTTTTCAAAGCCTCCCTAAAGGACTCAGAGTTTCAGGAACAACTGATTCCTTCCCAAATCCCTAATTAGAGGAGCTGGAATAACACAGTCACGCTCTCACCCTGTTGGCCACATTTGCAACAGAGCGGATTCACGGTTCAGAGCTACAGTGTTTGACCCTGTAATCTTCTCTTTGAAAATACATTTTATGCTTATTAAGCCCAAGTTTGGCAGTTGACTTAAGAGCCATAGTAAGAGCTTTTTACCGGAATAGACACACAGAGACCAAACGGAATTGGGAGCGGGGGAACAGCTAATCATTTGGGGTTTTCCACTGTTTATAGGAGAATCCCATCAACATCCCACAGGAACATAAGATTTCAAGTTTCCAGAAAAAGGAGTGGTTGTTTCTAGCTGAGGACATTAAGCAAAAACTTCCTGTAAAACTTGCATTTAAGTTGTCTCTTAGAGTATGAGTATGGTTTAGACAATTGTGATGGGAAAAAGAAAAAGTAAAAGAATTCAGGCTGAGGAAAAGGCAAGGACCAAGGCAGTAAGCAGGAAGATAGATGACGTATCTCCTCCCCAGGCACCTTCCAGAAGCCTCTACTTATTACCTTGTCCTGAGTACAGAGCCCTTATCTATCCTTACTTAGTGAGAGTGATTGCCACCTGCAAAAAGTTTCAGCTCAGCAGCTGAAGCATGACCACACTGGACTAACATGCAAAGGGTTGAAGACCAGGAGAAAACAGAGCTTGGAAAATATGATTTAACAATTATTATAGGAAACAGTATGGAGATTATTTAAATAACTCAAAGTAGAGCACTTTATCCAGCAATCCCTCTAATGGGTATTTATCCAAAGGAAAAGAAGTCATTGTGTGAAAAAGACACATGCACACACGTTTACAGCAGCACAATTCACAATTACAAAGACATGGAACCAACCTAAGTGCCCATCAACCAACAAGCAGACAAAGAAAATGTGGTATATAGTAACAAACCTGCACGTTGTGCACATGTACCCTAGAACTTAAAGTATAATAATAATAATAATAATAATAATAATAATAAATCTAGTCAAGAGGAAGAGAGAATTTATTTCACCAGATGTTAAAACAAGCATCATGAGATGGAATATTTTTGTTCCTGATTGTCCAGAGTTGGAGCATATGCCTACCCTGAACCTGATATTTTAGCAGAGAAACTCCAATGTCCTGACCACCTGAGTTAGTGCATGGCACCTATTGCTCTCTGAAACTTTAGGATGAAGCAATTTGATGAGACTGGGAACAAAACAAACTAAAATAAAGTTGGGCCACTATTACGATAAGTAGTGGGAGTGAACCTTGAGAATAAATAGCAAAAACCAAATGTCCAGCATTTTGGTATATTAAATGCCACTCTTCTTGCTTCTTACTTCTATGGGCATCATTTCTTGCTCTCAGTAACCTTTTTGTTTTTGGTATCATTATTGGTGAGCTCTCACTATGCACCGAAGTATTGTTAGAGGTCCTCAACACCGACTGACATGGGGATGGAAAGTGACGTTGAAATTATATTAATTAGGTGGCTGGCAAGATGGCTGAATAGGAACAACTCCAGTCTACAGCTCCCAGTGAAATCAGCACAGAAGGTGGGTGATTTCTGCATTTCCAAGTGAAGTACCCGGCTCTTCTCATTGGGACTGGTTAGATAGTGGGTGCAGCCCACAGAGGGTGAGCTGAAGCAGGGTGGGGCATAGCTTCACCTGGGAAGGGCAGGGGTTTGGGGAGCTCCCTCCCCTAGGCAAGGGAAGCCCTGAGGGACCATGTCATGAGGGATGGTGCATTCCCACCCAGATACTATGCTTTTCCCACAGTCTTCACAACCCACAGACCAGGAGATTCCCTCAGGTGTCTATACCATCAGGGCCCTAGGTTTCAAGCACAAAACTAGGCGGCTATTTGGGCAGACACCAAACTAGCTGCAGGAGTTTTTTGTTTTTTGTTTTTTTTTTCTTTTCTTTTTCATACCCCAGTGGGGCTGGGAACACCAGTGAGACAGAACTGTTCACTCCCATGGAAAGACAGCTGAAGCCAGTGAGCCAAGTGGTCTAGCTCAAGGGATCCCACCCCCATGGAGTCCAGCAAGCTAAGATCCACTGGCTTGAAATTCTCACTGCCAGCACAGCAGTCTGAAGTAGACCTGGGACACTGGAGCTTGGTGCAGGGAGGGGTGTCCACCATTACTGAGGTTTGAGTAGGTGGTTTTCCCCTCACAGTGTAAACAAAGTCACTGGGAAGTTCGAACTGGGTGGAACTCACCACAGCTCGGCAAAGTCGCTGTAGCCAGACTGCCTCTCTAGATTCCTCCTCTCTGGGCAGGGCATCTCTGAAAGAAAGTCAGCAGCCCCGGTCAAGGGTTATAGATAAAACTCCCATCTCCTTGGGACAGAGCACCTGGAGGAAGGGGCAGCTGTGGGTACAGTGTCAGCAGACTTAAACCTTCCTACTTGCCAGCTCTGAAGAGAGCAGCGGATCTCCCAGCAGAGCTCTTGAGCTCTGCTAAGGGACAGACTGCCTCCTCAAGTGGGTCCCTGACCCCTGTAGCTCCTGACTAGGAGACACCTCACAGCAGGGGTCAACAGATACCTCATACAGGACAGCTCTGCCTGGTATCTGGTGCCACTTTGGGATGAAGCTTCCAGAAGAAGGAACAGGCAGCAACCTTGGCTGTTCTGCAGACTCCGCTGGTGATATCCAGGCAAACAGGGTCTGGAGTGAACCTCCAGCAAACTCCAGCAGACCTGCAACAGAGGGGCCTGACTGTTAGAAGGAAAACTAACAAACAGAAAGGAATAGCATCAAAATCAACAGAAAGGACATCCACACAGAAACCCCATCCAAAGGACACCAATAGCAAAGACCAAAGGTAGATAAACCCACGAAGATGTGGAAAAACCAGTGCAAAAAGGCTGAAAAAAAAATGTGGTATATATACACCATGGAATACTACTGAGCCATAAAAAGGAACAAAATAAGGTCTTTTGCAGCAACTTGGAGGAGGTAGAGGCCATTATTCTAAGTGAAATAACTCAGGAATGGAAAACCAAATAGTGTACATTCTCACTTATAAGTGGGAGATAAGCTGTGAGGATGCAAATACATGAGAATAATATAATGGACTTTGGGGACTCGAGGCGGAAGGTTGGGAAGGGGGTGATATGGTTGGGCTTTGTGTCCCCACCAAAATCTCATATTGAATTGTAATCCCCACATGCAGAGGGAGGGATCTGGTGGGAGGTGATTGGATCATGGAGGCAATTTCCCCCAGGTTGTTCTTGTGATAGTGCAGGAGTTATCATGAGATCTGATGGATTAAAAGTGGCAGTCTCCCCTGCATTCTTTCTCTTTCTCTCTCTCTGCCTCTCTCTCTCCTGCTGCCTTGTGAAGAAGGTGCCTTCTTCCCCTTCACCTTCCACCATGATTATAAGTGTCCTAAGGCCTCCCCAGCCATATAGAACTGAGTCAATTCAAGCTCTTTTGTTTATAAATTACCCAGTCTCAGGTAGTATCTTTATAGCAGTATGAAAATGGACTGATACAGGTGAGAGGGAAAAAAAGACAACATATTGTGTACAGTGTACATTGCTTGGTTGACAGGAGCACTAAAATCTCAGAAATCACCATGAAAGAACTGACCCATGTAACCGAAAACCACTTGTACCCCAAAAATGACTGAAACAAAAAAAAAAAATTAAAAAGGAAATGTCTTATTTTCTACCTGCCTTCTCTTCTTCTACATCTACACATGTGCTAGAATAGCCTATTCATTATTGCCTAAACATATCCTTTAGTTTTCTCTCCCCCTACCTTTAATTATACTGTTCTCTCTGCCCGAAGTATTCTTCCTCCATCACTTTCTGTTCAAATCTTGCATCTCCTCCATGGTACTAGATCCAACTCAAAGACTACATCCACAGTAGCCATCCTTCATTCCCCAGTCAGAGATGGCACTTCCCTTCCAGCAACTTCCCCATGTGCTTCTCATTTGATGTCTCACTCTCCAAGCTTACGTTTGGTCATGTTGGAGTCATGCTACAAACACTTCTTGTGCCAGAACTATGTCTAATTCCTCTTCAGAGGCCCAGAAAAACCTTGCACACAAGTGAGAGCTTCATAAATGTTAAATAAATGAAAGGCCAAGCCTAAATCAAGAACTCCTGGGTCCTCTTTCCAGTTCTAACTCTGAACTACAAAACACAGGAGTAATGTAAAGCCTACAACATCCACCAAATACTTCTCTTCCATAGCCTGAAACCATGATAGCAAAACTCTGAGCACCTAGGGTGTTTGTAGCCAAATTTACTTTTACTTTTTCTGAGTTTCGCAGTTTTATCTTGTGAGAAAAATTTTTTCCTGACAGTATGTTGGTAGTTCCTCTGCCCTCATGTACTCTACCTGGTGGTAGAGAAGAGATGACTGTGGCAGGGAATGTCTTGTTCCTCTGCCCACCAGGCTGCTCAAGCTGAGGTCCAAATGCCACTGTGTACATGTGCCTGTATATGCCCTATGTACCCATGTGCAGGAAAGTGCATGTGTGACCATGGACATGTACAAAGATGAAGGTGCAGTCACTGGCATATGCCATACCCTTACCAAGCCAATCCTCTATTTTGGAATATTTTGGCTTTGGCCAGAGAGAGAGAGAGAGAGAGAGAGAGAGAGAGAGAGAGAATCTATTCCCCAGTGATAATCACGTTACTGAAAACCACCAGGAGTCATCATATTTATCTTTCTCATTTATCCAAACCCCAAACAGCCTTCTGCAGCAAATCACATTTCAGCATGGCAGATTATTCTGTCTGTAGCATAAACTTCTCATTGCATCTCTCTCAGGAGAAGCCTCTCTAGGTAAATATAAATCTTACTCTAATAGCAACATTTGGAGAAGTAATGTTATTTGCCCTGATTTAGAGAAAACACAACATAGTCTCTAGCAAAGCTGATCCTTTCTTTCGAAATTAATCAAAGGCACACAGAAGCAACACAAATGTTTCTCTGGCAGAGTGAAGTGCTGGTATGTGTGTGGGGGTGGTTGGGTGGGAGGGAAGGGGTCGGGGGGATCTTGAATTATTCCAGCCTTCTAACCCTCCCTCTGTGGAGGAGGCAGAGGAGTGGGATCCTTCTTTTTTATTCTTGTGATGTGAGTGGTTTCTGCAGACCAGTTCATAAGATTCACATAGAGTTGAGAAAGATCAAATGACTATTTCTCATTGCACAACTGAGAGTCTGCAAGTTTTACCCCAAGGGAATATGAAAACTCAATCCAGTATTGACCTCAGCATGTGGAGGTAAGCCTTTGAGAGTGCGGTGAAGGAGCAGACAATTACCTTCTGGAGGAGAGATGGGGTTTTAATGACCACAGCTTGATGGGAGGGAGGGACCCTGTGAGCCTATTTCCTGCCTGGCAGAGTCGCTGCCTTTCTGACCCTTTTCCACCTCTAGCCCCTGGGGAGAGGGAGACAGAGTTTGTAATCAATGACTGATTGATTAAATAAATAACAGTGCCGGCTGTTCTAAAGCATCACTTGCTGCAACCAGCTTGAAAGCCTGGGCACTGGAGTCAGACTTGCTAAACCTACATCCCAACACTCCCGCTTATAAGCCAGGTGATCCTGAACTCATTACTTACCCTCCCTATGCTTCAATTTCCTTATTTACAAGCTGAATTGCCAAAATGGTTGTGAGTATTGAATGAATTAATGTGTGGACCTAGAGCAGCCTGTGATGCACTGGAGAGTGTCAACCATATTATTATCATTTTTCATAGCACTGATGAAACCCTCCATGTGAACCTCTTTCTGGCCCACATTCTTGTGAAAACCGCGTTATACAAAAGAGCATTAAATGTGTAGATTAACAAACGTGATGGGTTACAAAAAAGCTGCCAAGGGCTTAGGACAGGAGGACAATAAGAGTTAACCCATCTGTTCCTCCATGGTCTAAGATCTTTTAGAATTCAGGCCAAATACATACTAAAATGTTCTATTTTTCTTGGGTTGGTTATATAGAATCCACTTTTGTGATCAGAGACCATTTTCTGTCTTCCAAAGTGAAAGTGTGCTTCTAACTACATTCAGGATTGGAAAGAATGTAAGAGGAAGAATCAGGTCTGAATTTAACATCAGTGGGCCATGGGATTTTTACAAGTCCCTTCTCTGCTGTGGGCCTCAGTTTCCCCATCTCTGTAATGAGGAGGGTGTTGTCAGTGGCCTTTGAAGAATCACCCAGTCTCTGCCAGTCCATCACCACCTGCATGTTCTAGGTAGGCTTTGTGTCGTGACTGAACTTCAGAAGTGCACAAGTTGGGGGTCACCCCCAATGCCCCAGGACTCAGGCTGGAGAAGCGAGCAAAGAGTCAATGACTTCTTTGGTTGTTGGCATCTCAGTAGTTTTGTTAATGCTCATGGGGCCAGCAGAGTGATAACAAGTGTGGGTCTCCTGCCCCATACTTCCAGTTGCACTCTCATGGTGAGACAGGATCAATATCAAAGACTGAGTAAAGGAATTAGCTATTGTGTGTCAGTCACTTCCCTCTGGAGAGCTGATGGTTCTCAGGCTTCTTCATTGCATGACCCTCTGTGAGGTCCTTGGGTGCCCAGATTCTAACTATCTTACCTTCCAGAGGACACTGCTCATGGTACAGGCCTTGCTGTCCCCAACAGCCTCTGACAACTCTGTACTTCATCTCTGTACTTAATTTCCTTCTTGTCCTGGGCCTTCTGTCAAGCCAAGAGCTGGTGACCAGAGAGAGCAGAGGCTGGCCCAGCTTCACTCTGGGTTTCCATCTCCCTAAAACCACTGGTTTCTCTTAACAATTTCGGAGCAGGGTTTTAAAACTCCATGTTTGAAATGCAGTAGAGCACTGCTATCTCGATAAGGCAAGAGAGTTGAGTCTACCTCAGCAATCAGACAATGCATCATTTGATAAATCCTCAAACAAGAATTAGGCACCTGCCACATGCTAATAACAGTCGAGTAATCTTTGAATGCAAACTGGATATTATAAAAGCCTCTTCACACTTTTTATCTCTTTAATATTTACAATAACCTTATACATCGACTAGAACAGTAGATATTTTATAATGACGCTCAGAAAACTCTATGAATATGCTGGCAAGTGACACAACCAGGACTCAACCCAGAGATATTATAAGTACAACAGGAAATACGAAAAAACAAAGGACCTAGCTCCTGCCTCTAAGAGTGAATATCCTGTTGGGGAAAAAGAATGTGGGCTCCATCTGGCTTTGTCCTGTACTACTGTTTGATAGTTTAATGCCCAATGATAGATAACATATTATGCAGATTATGAGATATAAGAGTTAGCTCACTCTGGCCTGGGAAGTGAGGAAAACTTGAAAGGGCTTCCGGCCAGGCTTTGGAAGATAGGGAGGGATCCTGTAAGCAAGGGGAGACCTGATCAGATGAGAAAAATAGCACTATCAAAGGCCACCCAACCATGCCCTTCAAGATCCTATTTCCTTCTAGTTATCCTTGACTAAAGATGCAGGCTTGCATTATGGAAAAGGACATGAGAAGAAATTGCTCAGGTATTTCCTCACATTCAGAGCTGTGACTGGCCTGGAGATCTGGGGACTATCTGCATGGGAACGTGATCCAGGAAACAGCACTAGAAAATGGTTCTAGCAATATATGGTGAAGTTCAAATTAAAGTCGGCTTGACTATTCCTAAGAGACAGCACCTTAAACATTTTACCAAGTGCTATTTGTGATAGAAAATATAAAGACACACCTTATTTTGCTCACCTGTTTGGATTTTTAAAATTCATGCTCTGCTTATGTAATTCTAGAACATATTCATGTTTATTTCAATCCACTTATTTATAAATTCTGCAGATATTTGAGCCCCTGCTCTGGGTTAGTTACTGTTCTGGGCACTGAGAAAAAAAGCAGTGAAAATCCATACAGTCAACTCATGAAGTTGCATTTCTGAGTTTTTTTTCTACATTTCAGTAGAAAATGATCTCTTGGAAATATATGGCATCCATTTGGGGCTTCCCACAGCACAATGCCTGCCCACATTTAAGGAGTGGAGTCCTCAGAAGACACTCATCCAACCCATGGAAATAAGAAAGACTTTGCTCTTTTAAGGAATTTTCTGTCAAATATGGGTACGATCTTCCAAAGCTGCACATCAGTAAGAGTCTTACTGTCTTCCTCTTCAATTATCAACAACCCTTAGGAAGAACCAAACCCTGGTCCTATGATCTCTCAATGTTCCCAAATTATGCTTCTATTTGTCAGGATTTCTTGGCTGCCAATAACAGAAAATCTAATCCCAATGGCCTCAACAGTAAGTACCACCATGTTCTGTATCTTATCTGACATGGGATGTATGATGGAGTGTTCCCAAGGGGACTAATTCGGTGTTCAAACCAGCATCACCAAGTCACATTCTTTCCACCCTTGTTTGCTGTCACACTCAGCATGCTAGCTTGATCTCTAGGTTGGCTCTTTCATGGCCCTAAGAAAACTACATACAACATTTTTGACGGTCATATGCAAGTATCAGCTGGAGAGAGAAGAGCCCATTTTCTCTAAGTGCCTTTTGTTTGGTTGATTGTTTTTGGAGTGAGAAACTCTTATCCAGAAGACCCCTGTGTGGAATTCCCCTCACATCTTCTCTGTCAGACCTGAGTCATATGACTTCCCCTAAACCAGTGCCTGGCAAGGCAAATGGGATTACCATGATTAGCTGCCATGTGCTTTGAAAGATGTGGGGATATTTTCCTATGCTGGAAGATGAATCTTGACTAAATATTTTTAGGCAAGGAGGAAGGGAGAAAGGAGAAATGCCTTCTGAGTGGATAGTGAAGGGATCTGACACCATGGTTTCCTCTCATATGCTGAATTCCAAGATGGCGCTACTTGGTGTCATGTAAAATGTTTGCATCCTACATGCCAAACATTGTCCTAGACACTATAAAAGACATTGATTCCAGGTGCCTTCTGAGTTTTTCTTCAAAACTCCTCTCATAATCTGAAATTTTTTCTGCTTATTTGTTAGTTTGCCTCACCAGCTGCAATGCAAACTCTAGGAAGGTAGTGACCATGTGACTCTTGTTCATTGTTTCAACATGTACGGCAGCACATGGCACACAATTGGCACTCAATGAACATTTTTGAATAAGTAAATAGGTGAATTCCTTACAAGATGCAATATTCTCCCTATTCTTCCATAGCCATTCTTCTTATTTTCCTTTTGGGGAAATTGGTCACTAAAACTTAGGTAACTTGCTCAAGATCACTCAGGGAACATGTGGTAAAGTCAAACTTTAAACCTAGGTCTGTTAGATCCCAAGTCCTTGTTCTGTCCCCAGTGCTATATTCCCTGACCTTGTATGAATACAGCCTTTGATTTAATGAGTCCTCTTCCTTGAACAGCTACAAACCCCTTAGTCTCTACCTGCAGTCATGCTCTCAGTTACCTCTGCTCCTGCTCTTCTCTTGGTCTGGAACCTTTTCTTCCCACCAGTGCAGAGCCTCTCCCCACCCTGTACACATCCCTGCCCAAAGTTTAGCCCAGGTCCCTCCCTCTTCCTGACACCATCATCTTGCCTTCATTTTTTCATCCTCTACCTCTAGCTCTTCTACCTCCCCAGGGAGAATGCAAATCCTCAACTACCCCATGGCCTTGAGAGAATAATGACTATGATCTCAGGTTCTACGGTCGGACTCGCTGTGTGCAAATCCCAGCTCCTGTTGCTGATTTGTGTGATCCTGGGCAAGTTTCTTTGCTTCTTTGGGCTTCTTTGCTGATCTGAAAAATGGGGATAACCATGGAATGCACAGCATAGAGTTGTTATGAAGACTGAGTCACCACGTACAAAAGTCTTAATGCAAAGCACATGGTAAGAGTCATTTAAATATCGACTATGATTTTTCATTTTTCTTATTTTGTTTCTTAGCAGTGCCAGGCACTTAAAGGATGTTGAAGAAATTCCTGCTAGCACAAATTTGCTAATTCTCTGCCTGCTTCCTCAGTATATGGTATTTCTCCCATACTGTCCTGCAAATTTCAAGGACAGGCATTGTTAGCATTTTCTCCTTCCTCTGTACCCTTTCAGGGTCTACCGTAGTGATAAGAGCCCGACAGGCACTTAATAAATCCTTATGAAAATGAACAAACCAAAAAAGCCCTGGGCTTCAAAGAAAATTCTCATTTGAATTTCTTTTCTGCCTTTCCTCTTTCCTTTAATTGTGCATCTCTTCTTCCCTTCTGAAAATCAGATTAAGCCCCACTGAGGCTAAACCGATAGGGTTTCGAGTCATTTTGTTAATGGATGTAAATTAACTGTAATCCCTTTGTTCCATGGCTACTGATGGTTGGTCAGGCAGGTGACTGAGATGAAGATTTTAATCATGCCCAAAATGTGATACCAGCTTAGAAAGTGCCAGTCCTCCACTACACCACAGAGTCATTTATGATGATGCTGCAGTCGGAAAGAACCCCAAGAAACCTTAATTAGCCTTTGGCTAATTTCAGAAACCAGCCTTCTTTGTAATTTGCTGCAAAACTGGTACAATTCCCTGAAATAAGATCAGCAAGAATGTTACAGAAAATGGCTCAAGGCCAGATCTGTGCACCACAGATTCATTAAGGATGCTGGAGCTAGATTTAGCTTCCAATGCGCTTGTCTTTGGGAGCACTGGTTTCCTATTAGGACTTGACTTTTAAAGGCTACAGAAAGAGTTGCTCCCAGCAAGGTTTTGCAGCTGCCCCTTTGGTCCACACTTTAGTGACCCCAGAGAGAAACACTGGTGAGAGAGAAAAACAGGATACTTGATTCACTTTGGGCAGGAGTCTGTGTCCCCACAAAGGTGAGTCTGGAATTGAAATTTAGAAAATGAGAACATATAGAGCATGTCAGCTGAGGCCATGCCAGGTGACACCTGGGCTGACACACATACAGTAAGGCCTCATTAACTTAGAACAGGGATGGCAAATGGGTTTCATTTCATATGACATTTCTGATCAATTACAGTGGAGAACACTGTGTTCAGAGGGATTCTCCCACTGTATCTCAGCTCAACAAGAAAGAATGCTGTGATCATTCAGCAATGTCTGATGTGGCAAAGGCATAGGAAGTGAACCCATATGCCAAGTGTTTGCAGTCTTTGACTGCAATAATGGAGTGGAATAATGGAGACAGAGTGGATTTCTGTCCAAAATGTTGAAAAATCTATAAAGCTCCGTTGTGTTTTTTCACATACTGTTTTCCATGGTAAATAGTAATATAAATCATAAATAGGAATGTCCAAAGTTAGAGCACTTATTTAAAAGTTTTTATTCAGTGGACTCTCACATTTTGTGTTTTATATCATTGGAAAACCTCTATTATGACAGCCTATTGATGGTTTGTCAGTGAGGGAGACCGTCAATACAGAGGAGCTGTTCTATGGTAATGAAGGAGAGAAACCAAATTCCCTGTGTCGCTCACAGAAGACTCCTCCCTGGGTACTGTCACCTTGAAACAAACCCTATACACCTACCCCCCTATTTCCATGGGTTCAGGCAACCCTTACAAAAGACAGCTCTTGCTCATTCTCACCATTTGCTGAAGGAAGCAGCAGCTGATGAGTAACTCACCTGTTTCGCTTGCCATCTGCGTCACTGGTTCAGACCAGTAGGAGGGAACCCAGGAGTTGAGCAAGAGGAAAGTCGCTCCACCAAAGGTAGCTCCAGCTCTGCTGCTGACACTGCCCGGTGTTAGCTCTGACAGCTGTTAGGCAAATCCACTCCTCCACTACTGTTCATGATGACAGCTTGAAATGGGGCTGGGGATATTCTCCCTTTCCTGAGTAGAGAGAATGAGGGAAATCAACACAGCAAGACACATCTTCTCTGCATATTTTGTGGGTACCTGCAGGCTAATGGAAAAGGCACCAATGATTCAGAGTAGGAGGTTTCTGTGCCAGTCTGAGCCTGGAGTGCCAGAGACTGGCAGTAGCCCTGGAATAAAGACAGTGCGAAGATTTCTAAAGACATTTCAATCTTTTCAAAACCTGGGCTTGAATGTTTCAGTGCAAGTCAAGGGAGGGAAGAGGGGATTTTTGGAAAGCAGCTGCCAGAAGTTCCACCTTCCAGCTGATGAGCTTCCCTTTCAGGCTGATGAAAGCAAGACAACTTCTTCAGCTTCACCAAGAAAGATACTTAGTAAAAGTCAACTGAGTCAGGCTAGAGATCAGCTCAGAAAAGCCACTGCCCTCCTCTCTCTCTCCCCACTGTGACATCAATAGCTGCAGAATCATCCCTGGTTTCTAATAAACTTGATGAAAATATGAATAACAATTTTTTTCTGTTCACCTTCTCATGAAGTGGAAAAGTCCTTAAATTGGGGGGGGCGGTTAGTGAGTGGACCAGTCTAGTTGGAAATTAAGTTAAATTCAATTAATTTACATAAATAAATCGGGTTACTTTGGTATTGTAATTAATTCTTGCTTTGTAAAGTGAAGTTTGTCCCTGCAGACTGTGTCACAGAATGTGCCATGAGAAACTGCCCTAATCTTACTGACAGCCTGGCTTCAAAGTCACCAGCAGATGGATTCAAAGCTCTTCGAGGACAGAGTCAAGGCTGATACTGTTCTTTTGGATAATCAGGTATTCACTTGGCAAATATTTATTGAGTGTCTACGCTGGTCGTCCACCAGTATACACATGGTGCTTAAAAGTAGATACGATAGATGTCCCTTCACTGATCTTATGATCTGGCTGAGAAGGGACAGGTTATAAATAAGGAATCCAACCAATAACAAAATCCTTTCAGGTGATGACAAATGCTATCTTATACTATAAAAATTAGAAAATAAAAAGCAGTGAGAAAGGCCCCTTGAGGTTGGTGGCTCAGGGAAGAGGTGGTACCTAGACGATAGAGAGACAGCCTAACTCCTAGCAGAGGAAATGTCAAGTGCAAGGTGCCACAGGCAGGCAGGCTCAGTGGTACCAGAAACAGAAGGAAGACCAGCATCACCAGAACCTGGTGAGAGGGAGAAAGACATAAGAGGAGGCAGGAAGGGCAAAGAGGGGCTTGATCAATAAGAAGCCATTGGAACATTTTAAGGTTTTAATCAGTGATCTGATTAATATTTTAAAAGGTCATTCTAGCTTCTTTTAGAAAATGGATTGTAAAGACTAACAATAGATGCATCTTACATGTACATTATCATTTTAAATCTGGGGGCGGGCAGGTGAATGAGTGTTGAGCAAAAGTACACAGGCAAGAATTAGCTGACTCTAATTCACGGGTACAGGATAAGCTACTACAACAAAAAGGTCTCACAATACAACAGCTTGAACAATATAGTTTATCTTCCTGTTGATAAGTCCATAGATGAATAGTCCAGGGTTTGCGAGATGGTGCTTCTCTACAAACTCATCAAGGACACAGACCACTGAGTTGACCCAGCCTATGGCTTCCATCTCTGAATCCCAGACAAATGCTTTAAGTTTTGCTATTTCCCAGCCACGAAGAGGCAGACAAAGGGAGAACTCCAGAAAGTGTCTGGTCAATGTTTAATAGCTGGCTCTCCGAGAGGGAAAAAACAAACCCTGATTTGTAGCATTTGCTGATGTCCATGGTCTAAATACTTCTACCATGACTGATTTCAGACTATCAGCTGGGCCTCTCTGAACTCAGAGTTGGAAAGAAATGCATACAGTGAGGTCTCACAGACCAAGTATGAGCAGGCTCAGTATACCACTGACCTCAGGACAGAAAAGAAATCCCTTACAAGTAAAAGCTTTTGCTAATTCTGCTAAAAGAAGTAAAAGCTTCTGCTACAAGCTTGAACTATTCTCATATAGCGTGATAAGGCACACTACACTCAAGAACACTAGACTATAGAGTCTGGGAGAAGCTACATATTAATTAGTGAAAAGGGGTTCAAAACTTTACTGAACTTCCCAGAAGAGAAATATTTTAAATGATGGGGGTAGAACACAGGGAATTTTTAGGCTGGTAAAAGTATCGTGTGTGGTACAGTAATGGTGGCTACACATCATTATACATTTGTCAAAAATCTGCAGAATGTATCACACAAAGAGTGAACGTTAATGTAAACTATAGACTTAGTAATAATATATTAATATTGGCTCATCAATTTTAACAAACGCAAGAGGTTGAAAAGAAGGGAAATTGTGGGGGATGAGGGAGAATATTGGAACTCTTTATACTTGCTGCTAAACTTTTCTATAAGTCTAAAACTGCTCAAAAACATTAACTATATTATATCAATTAAAAATATTTGTAGGGGAAAGATCACCATGTATATGTACATAAATGTGAAAGTGTGTGCATAGGTATGCTAGTGAGTATGCCTGTGTTTGTGTTGGTGCATATGTGTGTCGGGTGGGTATAGGGTGATAGGAGAGATTTCTTCATCAGCCTGGTGACAGGAGAGCTAACTGGCTCACTGTGCTGCCCCTGAACCTCAGACCCAACAGAGTAAGCCCAAAAGCAATCCTTTGGAAGAAATGCCCATCTTGCCTCAGTCAACATGGCGCCTTCCTCCATAAGCACACTAATTAGGGGCTTATTAATGTGGGCCTGCCTGAGACTGCACTTTCATTGACTAGATATTTCCCATGAGAGTTCCCCTAAAGCAGGGGTCCCCCAGCCTTTCATCCCTTTATTTGTAATTCCCCTATCTGCAATTGTATTGGACATAACCATCCACGTGTATTCTGATCTTGGAGGGGAAGGAGCACCAAGATGGAGCTTGAGATGAATCACTATCCTCTTCTCCCTTTGTCCTTATCCCAAAGACAAATAACCATAAAGGATAATCTATATTGCTATCGAAAATATCCAATTTCCTTGCTGTTATACTATGGCCTATATGATAGTCCTCCTCCAGAACCTGTGAATATGCTCCTTATATGATAAAAGAGACTTTGCAGATGTAATTAAGGATCTTGAGATGGGAGATTATCCCATTTTATCTCAAGATGGGATAATCTAGCCAGATGGACACAATATAATCATGAGGGTCCTTATACAAAAGTCAGTGTGACAGGGGAAGCACAGGGACAAAGAGAGATGAGAAGATACTGTGCTGCTGGCTTTGCAGTGTTGACAGTGGACTTGAGCCAAGGAATGCAGGCGGCCTCTAGAAGCTAGGAAAGGCAAGGAAGTGATTCTCCCCAAGAACAACTGAAAGAAATGTCACCCTGCTCACCCATTTTAGGACTTCTGACCTCCGGAACTGTAAGAGAATAAATCTGTCTTGTTTGGAGTTATTAAGTTTGTGATATTGTGTAACACAATTTGTGATACAAAATGGGAAACTAATATACATCGCTGCAGCGTGAGAATCTGCACTCTCTCCAAGAGTCAAGCTCTCCAGGTATCCCTTTGCCTGCTTACTGTTTTTTCTTTTAGCACCTACTTTAACCTGTGGCCCCGGCAGTGAACCTTGAACCCTGACAAAACACATGTCATCTTGTCTCACTGTTGTTAGTGCCAGGCACAATTGCAGGCGGGCATATCAGGGCACTCAATAAACACCTGCTGAATGAATGACTGAATGAATTTTTCCAAATTTATTCCATGCTCAAAAGGAAATGCTGGGATTTATTGTTTTTATATTTTGTTTTTGAGTTATCTTCCCTCTATCCCATAAGAAACCACCCACACACATAATTTTGGTGGCCTCCAGCTGTAAGTACACACAGATTCATTTCTTGTTTTGACCTGGCCATGTGATCTAAGTTCTTTATGGGACTCTAATTCCCAGAACTTCGTGCTGGTAAATAGACATCTCAACTTATTTTTATGTGGGGTGTCAATTTAAACTAAAATCAGATGGGAAGCTCTACAGAACCCCAAAATATACCACCCTGGGTTGGGGTCAAAAAGAGATGGTGACTATATCTGGGACAGTTTCCATGTAGAACTAATAAAGAAAACCTTAACTCTGGACTCATAAAGAGAAAAAACTGCTACCAAGTCACAGATTGTACCCCTAACCCAGCCATCCATCTCAAATATGCAATATCCCTGGTCACAAGGAGACTAGACAACAAATTATAAGCAGATGAGATCCTAATATGGAAAAACATGTCAAAGGCTGTCTCCTTCTGAGGGTGGGTCATAAAGTCTAAAAGTATCCAAAATATGATTTGCAAAGAAATTTAGAGACCAATAGTTCGACTTACCTTCAGAGCTTGATAAACGATTTCTCCCAGACCTCAGTTTTCTTAAGACAGTAAATGTCTGTTTCAAGTCTTGGCAGCATATAAGTACAGGAGGGCACTTTTGTTTTTTAAATTAAATGCAAGGAATTAATGAAATGATCACATTAACTTTCTAAAATTTAATATTGACTAATTTCACTCTTTGGTGCTCTACAAAGCAGTTGAATGTCAACCAAGAACACACGCAACACACACAATACACATACAGGCACGCAAGCACAATTGGGAAGGGTACTGATCCACTGAGGGGACGACGGCTATGCAAAAAGCAGCCGTTCCCACCCTCCTTTCTCTTTGATTCCTTTCCATGAAGCTGGAAATGCCAAGTGTCAAATATTTCCAGTTATTTAAGCCCCCAAGATGGATCTTTTATTTCTCAGAGAGAACACTGGGCAGGAGACTTCAGAGAAAGCTCCATTTAAATGTTCCAAGTTGATTTGCTTTTCCATGGGAGCAGAGAAGGAGCAGGAAGATGCCAATTAAACCAAGGCCTCAGGCACAGTCCTCTCATTACAGGCATCTGTGGTGCAAGATCTTTGCAGAACCCCTCCACTGTGCTAGGTGAGCTCTTGTGATTGCCCACCTCTTAGAATGACCTCCAGGCTAATGACAGAGCGTTCTTTCAGTTGTTCCAAACGAGACCCCATGGCTAGTAGGACATTTGGCATTTCTGTAGGGGTTCATTTAAGCCACGTTTTCTGCAGTCATACATGGGAAAACTTACCTCAGCTTAAATACAAGGAAATGCTCCAAGCTCATGCATCTCTACGGATGACTAGTAGAGTCTACTTGATTGGAAGAAAGGCAGGCACCTCGTGGCTTTGAAGTTCTGTTGTCATAGACAAACAAGCTGGTACAATGGCATTTTCATGGTGCTCAGCTTCAATCTTACAATACAACCCGTGAAATGACTGGAAGAGATAGTTCACAGAAAAAGAAATATAGTTAGTTAAAGATTAACACCTGTAATCCTAGCACCATGGGAGGCCGAGGCGGGTGGATCACGAGGTCAGGAGATTGAGACCATCCTGGCTAACACGGTGAAACCCCGTCTCTACTAAACAAAATACAAAAAAATTAGCTGGGCATGGTGGTGGGCGCCTGTAGTCCCAGCTACTCGAAGCTGAGGCAGGAGAATGGAGTGAACCCGGGAGGCGGAGCTTGCAGTGAGCCAAGATCAGGTCACTGCACTCCAGCCTGGGCAACGGAGCAAGACTCCGTCTCAAAAAAAAAAAAAGAAAAAATTATATGGAAAAAGTTTGACCCCATTTGTAATCAAATATGTTTACATTTATATAACAATGAGAGATGACTCTTGTCTGTAAAATTTGAAAAGAAATACATATAATGTGTACATATATGTGTGTGTGTGAATGGGTATATGTATGTATCTGTATCTCAGGTCTGGTGAAACTGGCATGTAATAAACATTCTCATAATATGCTAGCGACTGTATCAACTGATTCAACTATCTTAGAGAGTAAACCAGTCATTTACATCAAGAACCTCAAAAAAGAACCTTTTGGACTAGTTATGCCACTTCTGAGGAGGCATTTGAGGGCTATTACCCACATTTAGTCTACACAAAGTCTTCAACGCAGTAATGTCTACAGTAGCAAAAACAATAAAAAGAAACACTGTAGCTCCTGATTAACTATGGTGTACTCACATTACGGAATATGATGCAGCCCTTAAAAATGGTATATAAATATATTTAAAACATTGTAAAAGGCATATATTGTCATGTTAAATAAAAGGATAAAATTTATATGCTGTATGCAGATAATTTCTGGGGGAAACAGAAGGAATGTAAGCACAGCAAAATGGAATTGGTGGTAAGATTGTGGAGAGATTGTTCTTATTTTCCATTTTCCAAATTTTACAATGAGTATATACCACTTTTATAATCATAAAAATATAAATGAAAATTGCTATATTTTAAGCCATAAATAAAACTGACAGCACATAGAAAAGGTAGCCCATTTTTGCCTCTACACTGGGGAACATAAGCTATAGGAAAACTCATATCATGTTTTAATCCCTATGCAAATGGAACTGTAGTTTTCATATGCAGATATCATGAATATGGAGAATGTGGCAGCTGAAACCAGTACTTTGATAAATGCCAATCCCTGCAGGACTATTAGAGAGAGGATTTGTGATAATCCTGTTGACATAACCCAGAGAACTTTACCTACTCCATACATCAACTTGAAACACAAAAATGTCCTAGAAAGACAAACAGAATGGAGTAATTAGGAATTGCAGTAAATGGATTGGGAGATGGGTTTGTTCATCTCTATTTCCAAAATTTCAATAACAGATTCCTTTGGAGGGTGAAATAGAATGAAGCACTCCAAGCTAATATTTGTGTTGAGAAACACTAGGGTGCAGGAAATAGCTCCTTTGTCATCTTGAAAAGGTTAGGGCAATAAAACGCTACAATAAAATGCTTTGGAATTCCTCAGAGTTGCATGCATCACTGGACAAATTATGGCCTGGCCTCAGAATGATCCTCTGCATCATTGGTGAGGTAAGACCTCAGGGCACAGGACCTTTGCTTACATGCAACCCCAAACAATTTTGTCCACTGCAAAATCAGGTAAATTCACTTTAAAGGGTATATTTTCAAGGAGGCAGTGTTGACTTCCCTGCAAGGGTACGATCCCACTGAATCTGCTCTGACTCAAGACTTTTAATATGTTTTGCCATAAAACTACATAAAGGAATAGAAGAGAATGTATTTTTAAAAGTTGCTACAAAAATACCTTTTTAAAGATGGTATTTTTAAAAAGACCCACTGTATTAGTCAGGGTTCTCTAGAGAGACAGAACTAATAGGAGATATATGTATATATGTGTGTGTGTGTGTACATACATATATATGTGTATATATGTATATATATGTGTATATATATGTGTGTATATATCTATGAATGAATGGGAGTTTATTAAGGAGAATTGACTCACAGGATCACAAAGTGAAGTCCCAGGATAGGCCGTGTGCAAGATAAGGAGCCACCAGTAGTGGCTCAGTCTGAGTCCCAAAATCTTAAAAGTAGGGAAGCCGACATCGTGCAGCCTTCAGTCTGTGTTCAGAGGCCCAAGAGCCCCTGGCAAACCACTGGTATAAGTCCAAGAGTCCAAAAGCCTGAAGTCTGATGTTCAAGGGTAGGAGGAAGGGAAAGAAGCATCCAGCATGGGAGAAAGATGAAGGCCAGAAGTCTCAGCAAGTCAGCTCATTCCACCTTCTGCTTGCTTTCTCTAGCTGCGCTGATAGCTGATTGGATGGTGCCTTGCCAGATGAGGGTGGTTCTGCCCCTCCCAGTCCACTGACTCAAATGTTAATCTCATCTAGCAACACCCTGACAGACATACCCAGGAACAATGGTTTGCATCCTTCAATCCAATCAAGTTGACAATATTAACCATCACACCCACTAATCAAGCAATGTGAATAACACTGGGCTTGAAGCCGTAGAACTGAGTTTCAACACAAAATCTGCAACACCTTGAGTTCATGACTTTTCTTCCTTGAGATTCTGTTTCCATAACTATAAAATGGAGGGAAAGGGGGCAGATGAGCAGGGCAGATGGGACTGGATTTGTATTAGATGAGTTCTGGATCTGATCACAGAGTTAATGTTTGCTAACTCTAAGAGGATGGGAATTCTTGCTTTGCGGGAAGCATCTCACAGAGAAAGAGATTCTGCAAACCACACAACAGACCCTGCCAGCATTGTCTACATGCTGGATTCTTAAGGCTGATGTTGCTGCATATGACTCTCTGGAGACTGTGGTTTAAACCACATCCAAAACTCAATTGCCTAATTTGAAGTCTTTGCCTAGGAAAGCCGAATCAATTGCTCTGTCTCCCAGCAAACCTTAAACTGCACATTATTCAAAGAATCATCTCTGAGCTCAGGGTAGCTGATGGTCAGGCTGTCAGCACCAAGTGGGCCCCGTTTCAGATTCAGGCTTGGATGCCCAATCCTGTTGATAGAGAAGCAAACTGCTGACCTGGGCAGATCACGGCCCTGCCTGCCACATCAGCTGCTGCTGTTGTGCTTAGAAATCTGCCCCTTGGAGTTAAGGTCTTGGCTATTTCCCAGGGCTTTTCCTATCTCAGGGAACATGTGCCTTCAAGCAAGGACCCCCAGTGATAGAGATAATCAGTGGATTCATCAGATCTGCTATGTTCCTGAGCTATACTGACTGATCAATATTTTGAATATAATCCCTGGTTATATGTCACTTAAAAAACCAAGTCATTAAAATTGGGAAAAAGCAATGTTTAGTAGCTTGAATTCTAGTCTCAACTCTGTTGGTACCTTGCTAAACAGACTTAAATGAACCACTTATTTTCCTGGTCCTTGGTGTCCTTTTCTAGACAGTACTTGGATCTGTTCAGAAGGGTTTTTACTGTTTTGTTTTGCTTTGCTTTAACTTGGATTCAGGGACTATGTAAACTCCATGAAATTGTGTAAAGAAATGTGGGCGTATGTAGCTTCTTCTTTCAGAGGATCCATTGAGTCCCAAAGAGATCCATAATCCAAAAATCGATTAAAAGCCATTGCTTCAAGCAGATTCAGAATTTGCACACCAAAGGGGCTTAGTGGCAGCATACTGATGACAAACAACTGTCTTGAAGCTGTGGTTGCACAGCAACAACATTCATTTGTTTTACACCATATGATCCAGATCAATATGAATAGCAAAGTTTTCCAAAGATGCTGTCCACCAGACTAAGAAAACGCAATGCGTCCACATCATTGATGTTATTTTCTCATCAATAGTATTACTAGTACTGAGGCCCATCTTTGGCTCCAAGGTCTCTAAATGTTTCATAATCTCCATTTCAGATTATGAGACCCAGAGAAGACCCAGAGAATGTACTTCTCCAAGGAAGGCAAGCCCAGGAAACCAGAGGAACACATGAAGGATAGCAGCATATGCTGTTCTCAAGGCCAAAAAGCCAAGTGGATGGGCCCCTCAACTGAATCGGAATGATTTCACAGCTATTTACTTGAAAATCTTTCTCACTTCTGTGCCATGTCTCAATTTCCTTTTTTTTTTGAGACGCAGTCTCACTCTATAGCCCAGGCAGGAGTGCAATGGAATGATCTCAGCTCACTGCAACCTCTGCCTCCCAAGTTCAAGAGATTCTCCTGCCTCAGTCTCCCAAGTAGCTTGGATTACAGGCGCCTGCCACTATGCCCAGATAATTTTTGTATTTTTAGTACAGACAGGGATTCATCATTTTGGCCAGGCTGGTCTCAAAATGCTGACCTCAAGTGATCCGCCTGCTTCAATCTCCCAAAGTGCTGAGATTACAGGCGTAAGCTACCGCACCTGGCCTCAATTTCATTTCATAATAATACAGCAGTAACTTTACCAGCCTACTCTACTGAGATAGTGGTAAGAATAAAGCACTGAATGAATTCAAAAGGATGGCAACAAACTTTGCCAGAGAGGAAAGTTTGATTCAATTTACATAATCGCAATGTTTTCAACAATGCAGCCTCCATTTCAGGCTTGGATATTAACTGTCCTGGAGGTGCGAACATCATTATTCCACGAGAACAATCCACAAGAAAACAAACAAAAGAGAATATTATTATTAAACCTCTGTTGGGTGAAGTGGAAAGCAGCAGTACATGAGGATGGCGCATCATTAAATAAGAGATCTCATTTCCCCATAGGCCTGGAGAACTGCATTAATTCAGAAAACTTAGTTGGAGAAGGACAATTGATTCCTTGAAAGCATAAATGTGCTGAAGACTATGTTTGAAATCTTCATGGACTCTTGTTCAGCTATAATGACCTCCCAGGGGAGATTTGCAAGAGCTCATGGGGTATCACTGGGTGACAAATACATAGAAACTCAGAATGCCGCTGGCAATGACTATTCAAGATGGCCTTAGGTGACTGACATTGGGTAACCTCCCAGTAGCCACTAAGAGAGCAAAACCATCAATACAGCTACTAGGCACTCAGTGAAACACCACTGTAAGCAATTTAAGTGTCCAATGTAAAAGAAATGATAGCAAATTATGGCATGTCCATAAAGTAATTATGATGCTGTCATTAAAAATTACGCTCACAAAGAATATTTAAGGACATAAGAAGTAAGTATATGAAGTATTAAATGAATAAAACAAGTTTCAAAATTGTATACAAATAAACCATGATCCCAAGTATGTTTAAAAACTAAAAGCCTCTCTAACAGAGATAACTACTAGTTACACAGTAACATTTGTTTCCTCTAGGCTCTTTCTATATAAGCAGCTTTTATCTTCTTTACAATTCTTTGTTGAAAAAATAAATAATGTACAAATAAATATTAGTCAATGTTCTCCAGGGAGTCTGAAGGCCTGAGAACCAGGAGAACTGATGATGTAACCACCAGCCTAAATCTAAAGACTCACATAGAGGGGAACACCACACACTGGGGCCTTTTGGAAGGTGGCAGGTGGGAAGAGGGAGAGGATCAGGATAAATCACTAATAGGTACTAGGATTAACACTTGGGTGATGAGATAATCTGTATAAACAACCCCCATGACACAAGTTTACCTATGTAACAAACCTGCACTTTTACCCCTGAACCTAAAATAAAACTTGGAAAAAAAAGAAAAATATATTAGTTAGAAGACTGCCAAGGGTTAAATGGTAATTAGTTAATACTATCGAATCACAGTTAAATTCCTGGTTTCTATAATTAAGCTATGATTACATAAGATTATCATTAGAGGATGCTAGGTGAAAAGGCTGAGGGAATTCTCTGTACCATTTTTGCACATATGTAAGTCTAGACTTACTTCAAAATAAGAACTTAGAAGAAAACAACAACAAAAATAAATAAAGGTCCAAGAACAAGGGGCAATGATGTCTAAGGGCAGGAGCTGATGGATATTCCAGCTCAACAAGAGAGAGAGAATTTTCCCTTTCTTTTTGTTCTATCTGGGCCCTCAATGAATTGGAATATGCCTGCCCACATTGGTGAGGGTGGGTCTTCTTTATTCAGTCCACCAATTCAAATGACCACCTCTTCCAGAAACACTCTTACAGACATACCCAGAAATAACGTTTCACCACCCATCTGGGCATCTCTTACCTCAGTCAAGTTGACACATAATATTAAGCATCTCAAAAATCATGATGTTCTTTCTTATCAAGAAAGAACTTTTAAATGTAAATATCTGGGCTGGGTACGGTGGCTCATGCCTGTAATCCTAGCACTTTGGGAGTCCCAGGCCAGTGGATCATCTGAGGTCAGGAGTTCAAGACCAGCCTGATCAACATGGTGAAACCCCGTTTCTATAGAAATATGAAAATTAGCCAGGCATGATGGCGGGCTCCTGTATTCCCAGCTACTCGGGAGGCTGAAGTGGGAGAATCATTTGAACCTGGGAGACAGAGGTTGCAGTGAGCTGAGATCACATTATTGCACTCCAGCCTGGGTGACAGAGCGAGACTCTCTTAAATAAATAAATAAATAAATAAATAAATAAATAAATAAAATGTAAATGTCTGGAAATAAAGAGTTTTTCCTTAAACAAGGAGGACATGCAATTTTTTGCTCTAGAATGCTAATCTGCCACACACGATGAGCTCGAGGGAAGGGACATCAGGTCTACCACTGGTGAGAACATCACACTCCTTGCCTGCCTTGTTTCTTTGTTTTTCCCCCAGCCGTTCTGTGTCCTAAAAGACAGCACAGAAGAGCAAAAAGCCCTGCCCTATTCCCATCCATTAAACTTTGGTGCAATTATGGGATCCAGAGTTCCCCATCATGACCTCCTAATGGCCTCTGAGGTGAAAAAGCACCTGCTGCTCATACTTAGAAGTCAGTTTGAAGCAGTATCATATGTATGAGCCTGAGAATGGAAATCGTTTCAGAGGCAGGATTCCATGTCCACCATCAATGGCCACTGAGCCTGGCTCTGAGTATTCCTCTGCCAGGAACACAGTCTTCAAGTCAGAGGTACAGGAGAAATAGCACAGGCTAAATCCTGGTAGGCTTCCAGTTTTATCTGTAATGAACTATGTGGCCCTTGGGCAGGTGATTTAACCTCTCAATTTTCTCAACTGAAAAACAGTATCTACATTTAGAAGGTTGTTGAAAGAATCAAATGAGACCACATATATAATACTGTGGCCGGGGTGTCTACATGCTTTGGTATCAGTTGATCATCACATGAGGTGCCCAGCCTGGTGCTATCTGCTGTGAGACTATATTTATCATAAGGCAGGACATCTGTCCAGAGTGGACAAAGAGCCCACTGCAGAGACATGAAAAAAGGCACTAATTAAGATAGTCATCAATTAAGGGCTCAAGCTAGAGATGCCAATTTTATTCAGACTAGAAAAAGGAAAACAAAGGCTGGAATGATCAGACATGGCCATGGAGGAGGTGACATTTGAGCTTGGCCTTAGTACCTAGTTAAGAACAGTATCTGTGTCTCCATCTCACTAAGCTAACACATATTTTCTTGATAATATGACCACCTTGCAATTCCAAGTCTAAGATAATAAAAATGAACCAAATTTGTTTTAAATATCTATTTTTTTCTACTCTCCCTTCTTCTCTTGCTTTCCATCTTAATTCCTTCTGGAGACCTGATTAGTACAAAAGCTGGAGGAAGGAGCAATTTTTTCTTTTCGCTCCCTGCCTTCCCTGTTGAGTTGGAACATCCCATCTCATCTTTCTGGTCTTTGGACTGAGATTACATCCTGGGCTTCTTGCCTGTCAGGCCTTTGGACTTGGACTGAATTATAGCACTGGCTTGCCTGGGTCTCCAGCTTGTAGATGGCAGATCATGAGACTTCTCAACCTCCACAATCATGTGAACAAATTCCTCATAATAAATCTCTGATTCTGTTTCTCTGAAGAACACTGATTAATACAGAAAGGCTATGGCACAAAATGGTGTTTGGAAGACCATTTGGTTTCCAACCACAAAAAGACTTGGATATCTTGCTAAGGTATTGAGACATGAATCAGCTGGAAGTGAGGGGTCATGGGAGGATGCCAGGCTAGTGCATGACATGACCAGATGATTGTATTGGAAAGATCACTATGGGTGACAGCTGAAGACAGGGAGACTGGTTGTCCAACAAATCCAGGGAAGAAAAGTGAGGTCTGACCAGGTCATCTCTTTGCCAGATAACATTGAACACCCGCTGTCTGGCAGACACTTAGTTGACTGAGTTATCTGATGAACTGTATAAAAGACAATAGGCAGATGTTCAAGGAAGATGGCTAAATCACAGTCATCAAAGTTTGCTTCCAGGGAAGCCTTTTTTGAAACTAAAATGCACTCATTCATCTCATCATTCATCTTTCCTTCAAATACTGTGAACTGAACACCTCCTGCTCCAGGTGCAGAATTTGACCAGACACATAGAGCATCAAACTTGGCTCTGACTGTGCTCAAGGAGCTTGTGGTCTTGAGAAGGAGGTGTACAGACTCCTAAACCAATCTTTATCTAACTGTGTTGGAACATTGTGATGGGAGTCAAGAAGGACAGCCAATCCAGCCTATTGAGAAAATCTTCCCAGAGGGGATCATGTCTGAGCAAAAACCTAAAGGATGAGGAGGAATTAGCCAGGTAAGAAATAAGGACAGGTGCTCCAGGAGGAGGGAAAAGCAGGAATAAAGAACCAGAGACAAGCAAGACAGCAGCAATGTTTGAGGGACACTTCAAGGAGTTAATGTGACCAAAATGTAGGCCTCGGTGCAAGGAAGAGTGGAAGAAAAGCACAGCAAAATAGATGTGGGACATTTTCTGAATTTCTGTAAATGAAGCAATGAAAGGGGAGACAGGAAAGAATTCAAGATGATGTTGGCAAGTTCACTGTGCATTTTCCCAAATCCTGAATTCCCTGTTGTCTACTCCTTGGCAAAGTAACCACCATGTGCCAAAGGGGAAAACTGGATTCTTCGTTTTTTTCTTTCTTTCTTTTTTTAAAATCACACTAATGAATCAGTATTTCTTGTTCCCAGTAGAGGCTATTTCCTTTCCAGCCCATTTGTTTTACAGCTGAAGATGTATGTCTGGGGGGTCTTACTTTTCCTATGATGATCTGAAGCTCATCCTTTTCAAGACTGGTTATTGCTCACCCATGCAAGGCTACTGTTGCATGGGAAATTAAATTGGTAAAGTCTTCCATGTCCTGCAATCTCACCTGCTATAAATTTCAAGCAGCAAAAAGAAATTCTGTCATTATCAAGCAGAGCAGCTTTACTGTAGGCACTTTTAGTGTTTGGAGAGAACACAAAAAGTTGGGGCAGCACTGAGGCAGCACTGAGGCAAACCCAAAGCCTCCAAGAACTCGTATTTGGTATCAAATATGGCAAATATTGATTATTTGCTCCCTCTAGGTATTACACAATGTGTTGAGATGCCAATTTATCTATGAAACTATTTATCAGCGCACAGCTAAGATAGGAATCCAGGAGCATCTGGATAATTTGAAATATACCTGCTTTCCTTCCACCTGCCTCCTAGTTGCATGCATGTTGCAGATGAAGGGTAGAAGATGGAATCATTAATCTGCACCAAACATTTTTATAATCTTCTTTCTCTGAACTTCCTGTGTAACTTCAGGTAATAAGCAGGGAGAAGAGAAAAATCTCCAAAAATCAACCTGCTAATTATGTGTTCTTCTTTGTATCCAGAATCTAGCATAGAGTCTGGCAGACAGGGGTTGACTGTTTTTTTCACTGAAGGTCTTTTGAATGATGACAGCTCCATGGGGATGTAGATGTGCACATCAGGTTAGGAGATGTTAGGCCAATGAATTTTAATTATTTTTAACCATAGAAGTATTTTTTCCAAAAAATACAAAAAACATAAATAAATATTTGAAATCTCTGATTAAGCCAGGCCTGGGGGCCCAGAGCCAAATGTATCAAGTGTCCTTTCTAACCTACTGCTACAGGCCTTTAAGATGCTCCAAGACGCATCCTGAACATCATGGAACAGAATTTGTAAAGGTCATGACCCTGAAGACATATTTTCATTCAATGTCCTGTCTATTGATGAGCTCATCAGGTGATGCTCAGCCCACTGTGATCACAACCCTTATGATATAATGGAATCTACTACTACCCTAGTTTTGCATTCCATGAGGAAATAAGTGGTGGGGGGAGGTGGTCGGGAGAGAAGATCAGTAGATTATAATTAATTTTATCAGTGTCATGTAGTCAATAGAACATGTTTATTAAATTATTTGCACTCAGTAGAGTTCACATACCAAACAATTTTTCTTCCACTGATGTATTAAATGATGTTCTCTCAGATCTTTCTCTTGTCCCCTATTTATTTGTTGGATATGCTCTATAACTTCCTAATCTCAATTTAAATCCTCAATCTCATTTCCAAATGAATGTCCATTTCACTTCCTGCTCTTCCCCAGATTCAGACCTAGCCAGGCCAGAAAAGGGAGGGAGCATGTTCCACCTTTTCATTCCTCCTATTTTTAGGACATTTTCTCCTCTGGTGTGCTCAAACAGGAGGTACTAATAAGGAGAAAGTAGTAGAGTTTTGACTTAATTGGCATGGTTGTTGCCTGCCTAGACTGTCACTGCCCTCAGTAAGAAAGGCACCCCGGTGCAGGCTCTCCAGTGGGGCTTATGGGTAAGTTTACTGGGTCTTTGAAGGGGGCCTCCACTCTGCACAGGGGAAATCCACCCCAGCTTGACATCTTCCTAAACCTCTTAATGGTTTCATATCCAGTCTCTTATGCCAAGTGTTATCACATCCATCAGCCAGCAGGAGGTACCAGCAAGATAGCTCAATCCCAGGAACCTCCCATGTCTACTTAACTTACATGAAACTCATACATACTTGGCCATGTTCTGCTGCTGAGGCCAATCTCCACACTTGCATCTCTACTCACCTTTCTTCTTCACTACTCAAATAGGTACAAGTGGTAGATCATCAATTGTGCTAATTAAGCTAATCAACTGTGCTAATTTAAGACCTCCAGCCAGGAAATGTAATGTCTATCTCCCTTTTCTTATAGGAGCCACCCTCATCTAAGGAATGTTTCCTGTGGAACACAGACCTCTCCATCCCCACTGAGATGAGAAAGGCTGACAACTCACCACTCAAATAATTTTCCAGCAATCCTTCTCCTCATTCCACTCTCCTCAGCCCACACCCAATTGTCAGATCTACATAAATAAATAAGCAACAGAGGGAGATGATAAGGTGGTAGATATGGTAGCAGAGCTATTAAAAACCCAAACAGGCACTTGCCTTCCAAATATTTTTGGCTCGTCACAAAATTTGGGGTACAGAACTTTGTCCTCATTTGTAGATCCTAATTGTCAATACTCAAGTAACAGGAAAAGTTCCTTAACATTCTGTTATATAACAAACATAGTGTTAGTGACTTCAGAGATTTTCCAAAGGAGGATAATAATGGCTTTTGACCTTTGAGAGCTTGTAAGTCAGTTGGGAGTCAAGATATACACTTGCATACACACATGTACACAGGTATGCATGAAATGTTAGCAAGACATGTCAATAGGCTACAAGTTCTTAGGGAGTCCTAGGAGCATGGAGTAGACTGTTGCTATTGTGGTTGAGAAGGAAAATAAGTCCCTGTAGATTGAGAAAAGGTAAGTATGAAACTAGGCTCTGAAGGAGCACTGCCAAGGTCATGGTGTGGTGGCAGAAGAAAATGTGAGCAGGAAATCTTAGGGTGGCAGACCCACCATTTGGCTGGCCTGGGAGGATCATACAGGGCCCTCAAAGGCATTCAGGATGGGACAGTCTTGGGTGCCTGGCTGCGGAGCCTGGACTTCTATTTCTGTCAGTTGGGGACTCATATGGATTCTTGAACTAATACAGGACAAGATAAAGGCACAAGCCGGGGAGGAGGAGAAAGACAGCAAATCCAAGTCTGTCCTTTGCCTCTATCTATATCAGAGTTAAGGAAGTAGTTTAATCACTTCAATAGCCACCCAGAGACCATCCATGATGAAAGGTCAGGACAGAAGAGTCCCATGGGAACAGGCCAGGAAACAGAGGATGTCACAGAATGTGAGAAGTTGTGCCCACAGCTGAGCATTTGCAGGCACTCGCATGCACTCAGGGCCCTCCCTTGGCCCAGCCACAAGGGAAGGATAAGTCAAATCCCAATCCTGTGTTCTTTCTTTTTATGCCTAAATTCACACATATTTCCTCCCTTGCCCTGCTTTCCATTATGTGCTCTAGCTAATATCATGTCTCAAATTGAGCTCAGTGTTTTTTCTTAGCACTGTATCTTTGTTGGATGCCTGAGTCATGGGCATAAACCTCCACAGGACTTTCCAGAAACCCTCAGAGTGACACCATTATCAGGAGAACAGAACAGAACACTGGGGGATTCAGGGATAAGAATACTGTTGAGATATTTAGGCACATGCCCCCTGCCATTTCGAGTCACCCAGGTGCACACAGTTCTTTGTCAGATGCTTGAGCTATTTCTAATCACATGTGATTCACACTTCCTTCTTCCTTAGAGGTTCAGATGACCAATCGTTGTGCCCACTTCTTTGAATCTGGGATCTCACCCACTTCAGCAGAGCTGATTGGTTCCTGGAGGCCTTAAGCAAGACAGGAAGACGAGAGATGCTGGTGGCATAGACCTCAGCCAGGAGCTGTCTGGCCACTTGATGGATGAAGCTTTTTCTAGACTCCCTGATTCCAGAAGTTGGGCCTGGACAGTGGGCATAATGGTGTGAAGCATGGACTTTGTTTTCAGACCAAGGATTCTTTCTTTCCAAGGGCAGATTCAATATCCTCTGCACTAATAGATGAAGAGAGACGTCCTCTCACCTTCTGATACAAGGAATTTGTTAATTCTTTTAGTTAGGCATCTGTTGTCAATTCAAGAGAGGGACAGAGAGGCCACAACACTGAAGGGAATTCCTTAGGCCCATTGTGAGACAGCCAGATTTGAAGTTTGGAACCTAAACTTGGATCAAGATCAAAATAAGATTCTCTGGATTGTTGCTGCTGGGACTAGAAGGCCCTAAATTCCAAACGGACAGGGCAGTGTGTGACAGACCTGTTTTCTGGTGAGACGGGTGGCTCCCTTCTACCACAGGTTCCCATATCCAGAAAAAACCCAGGTGCCTTTTATGAGGTACATCCTGGGTGGGATAAAACCTAAGGACAAAAAGAAAGGCAAAAAATGAAAATTCACATCTGAAACTGTTTACAGTTATCATAGTGTTAGTGATGATGTTGATATTTAAGATTAGTATTTGTATTGTGGGATAAAGCAAATAAGCAATTATGTGATTTTCAAATTCTCTCATCCCAGGTGTCCTTGAAAACTGGGATCCTCTGTGTGGGAAAAAGGAAATAAAGTTGTGAGACAGAAAGACATTCAGTGCTGGATTTAAAGAAGTCTCACTATGAATTCATTATGTATTTTATTTTAAAACAAATAAAAGAAACAGAACAAATTTCCTAATTGTATGCAATTAAAAGACATAGAAAAGTCTAGAAATATTGAGCATCTCCAGTGCCTATATTTTAGTATTAAAATATTCTTTCCCCACAAAGGAAATGAAGGGTCCTAGGAGCTAATTCAAGATCAAGGGAATGAAATATACAAGATGAACCTGAAACATCTTGTCAACCCAGATAGATTTTTTACTATCAAAACTCACTAGCGGCCAGGTACAGTGGTTCATGCCCCTATTCCCAGCTCTTTGGGAGGCTGAGGCAGGAGGATCACTTGAGGCCAGGTGTTCAAGACCAGCCTGGACAATATAGTGAGACACCATCTTTACAAAAAAAAAGTGTTAATTAAATGAATGTGGTAGCACATGTCTGTAGTCCCAGCTACTCACAGGACTGAGGTGGGCTGATCACTTGAACCCAGGAGTTCAAGGCTGCACTGTACTCCAGCCTGAGCAACAGAGGGAGACCCTGTCCTTAAAAAGGAAAGAATGAGAAAAGAACACCCCCAATTTAGTTTATGATATTAATAATACAACAGTGACCTGATATTTGATATTAAGAAATTATTTTTTTTGCCATGATGATGATATTGGGGTGGGGTTGGAGGTTAAACTCTTGTTTTTTTATAGATACTGATTTAGCTTGGATGTTTCTAAAAGTAGAGCCTGAGACAAGGAGTTGGGTTCAGGTAGTTTATTTGAGAGGTGATCCCAGGAAGCATGAGTCAAGTACAGGGAGAGTAAGAGAAGGAACAAAAGCCAATCAAAGGGTGCCTCATCAAGGTCAAAGCAGTGACCATCAGGGGTCTGATTCCCTGCAGACTTCTGAGAAGGACACAGAATGCTCCCAGAATTGTCCATCTGAGGATGAGAATCTGGGATTGTCTCCCATCTCCCACTGGATGAGTTGATAACTCCCCACATTTCAGAAAATGCCTCGAGCCAGAAAGTGAAAATGCTCAAGCACACATTTTAGGAGTGACTTTGTCACTCTCAGAGAGAGTCTGACCTCTACAGAAACTTTTGCCACAGCTGCAGCTGAAATCGGAGATGAACCAGCAGATGTGACACAGGAACTTCTACTACAGGTTCATGTTGCAATAATTACAGACAAAACACTCTATGCCTGAGATTGGTAATGTGGAGGGGGACGCATGAGGGTATAGATGAAACAAGCATGGCCAAGAATTCATACTTGCTTAAACTGGGTAAAGGGTACATAGGGGTTTGTTATACAACTCTGTCTACTTTTCTAAATGTTTAACATTTATCATAACAGAAAATTAAAAAGAAAGAGAAGAAAAAAAGGGGAAAGATGGAGGAAGGGAGGAAAAGAAGATATGAAAGAAAGAAAGAAAAGAAAAGAAAGAAAAAGTGAAGTTCCTGGAATCAGAAATCTTGGCTCCACTAAATTGGGCAAGGCAAAGAACCCTTCCAAGTCTTGGCTTTTCTCATCTTAAAAAAAAAAAAAAAAAAAAAAAAAAAAGAGCTAGTAAAAGAACCTACTTCCTAGAATAAATATATACATAATGAGAGTGCATTCACTGTTGCACTTTCAAGTAGCCCACCTTACTGGTCACGCTCACAGTAAGTGCTCAATAAATGTTAGCTATTACATTATTATTTTGAGAACTCCATGTCCAGACAGCAGGCAAGAGTAAGCAGGCCTGATCTGGTTGACGAGGGAGAATTTCAGGGACAAAATGATCTCACGGTGCTATGATTCTGCTCGCCTAACATACTTTGAAATGCTCAGAAGAAAAAATACAGCAAACTCTGTGCTACACATGTGCATCTGAAGGGGACACTGGTAATTAAATATCAGACTCCCAATTGCTCAGCACACATCCTGTGTTCCCCATTTTTAAAAAGTGTGGGATGATAATCCCTGTTTCCCTATCAGAAGGAGATGACATCCTAGCTACCTATGGGGAATAATGGAGAAGGGCAGAGCATGGTATCCGGCATGGAGTAAGTGCCTCAGAAACGGTGGTTGTGTTGAAATAATCATTACTGTGTTACTGCCGCTGCTGTTTTTAGGAACCATTTCTCCCTCTCTTGGCATTGAGACCACCATGAATCTTTAGCCTTGGATCCTTAAATGAGCATCCCCTCCTCATCTGAATGCCATCTATCCACAAAGGGACAACATGAGATCTGGAAAAACCAGTGAAGAATCCTGTGAGTTATTCAACACTATGGAAATAGACCCTCTTATTGTAAAACATTGACCGGCTAATGTTGCTAGGAAATGAAAGACTAAACCTTCTCACTTTTTGAGAGTTAACTGGAAACCTCTTTTTCACTTCCATCCTTGTTGCAATCTTTCTAACATGCATCAGCCCAATGTGCTGCCTTAGAAAGTTTAATCTTTGAAGACTTTGACCACATTATGCCTCAGAGTCATCTTTCTGACCACCTGTAACTCTGCACAAGAGGAACCAAAGACATAGAAGTCTCATGACCTCATAACATTCCCAAGGAGTTGTTCTGTCTAATGAATAATACTTTTCTTTCTTATCACTTACATCTTACACATGGAAAACTGAGTGCCAGGAAACAGTTTGGCTATTTAAATATTCTAATTAACCAATTTTTTCTGTTTCACTGGCTTATATAAATCTAGTTAATATAAAAACCCGTATCAGCCAAGTCCAAGTTCATATTCAACCATTTTAGTGTCCCAAATGGCTATGTTAGAAATAGTGCCTGAATTATACTAAATGACTAAATCTTATTAGTTTGAGAAATTTTGAATATTTTCTCTATATAATTAGAGAGATTGCTTATTTATGTAAAAGTTATTAAGCTCTCTTGACCTACAGTCCCCCCTTAAGAATCTGATGAAAATCATAGACTTTCATCCCTAAAAAATGTATGTATGCCCATGCACTGCTTATTTGTCTCCCTGCAAATCTCCTGTAGCACATTCATGGACCTCTAGGGGCTCTAAGAACCCCAAGTTAATAATAACAACTGGTTAGACTTCCTCCCATTGTTGAATGGTTAAACTCTTTTATAAAGGCAGTGGTCCTGGATGTCTCTTCACATAGAAACCACTCTTACTGAAGTTTTGACATACATATACCTCCGTGAAACTGTAACTACAATCAACATAATAAAAATACCTTTTATCTCAAAAATGTCCTCATGGTCCCTTGTAAATTTTAGCAAGTAGGCAAATTTGTAAAAACAGAATCTGTGAAAAATGAGATTAATATATTTGTCTATTTTTATGCCAATACCATACTGTCTTGATTACTATATCTTTATATTAAATCTTGAAATTAGGTTAATGTTAGTTCTCTACTTTGTTCTTTTCTGAGTTTTTTGCTATTTTAAGGACTTTGAATTTACATATGAGTTTTAGAATCAGCTCATCAATGTTTACAAAAAAAATCTGTTGGAATTATGATTAGGATGACCTTGAACCTGTAAATCATTTTGTCTATTTTTTTTTTTGGCATTCATTTTAATTGTTTTCTGGTCCAATCATTAATATTTCCTTTTTTCTTCATACTTTACAGTCCTTTTAAATAATTTTTAAAGGGGAAATCTGAAGCCATTAATTGAAGAACTTTCTTCTTTTCTAATATAGTCATTTAATGCTATAAACTTCCCCATAAGGACTGTCTTAGCAGTATTCCACGAATTTTTATATGTTATATTTTATTTTCCTTCAGTGCAAAACAGTTTTAACTTACCTTTTGCTTTCTTTTTCGGCCTATGTGTTTTTCAAAGTATACATTTTTATTTCTGCCTATTTGAATATTTTTTTCCAAGAGATCTTTCTGTTATTGATCTCTAATTCCACTGTGTTCAGAAGATGTTTTGGGTGACTTCAATAAATACTTTACATTTGTTTAGACTTCTTTTTGTAATCCAGAATGTGATTGATCTTGATAAATATTACATGTTTACTTAAGAAGAACGTGTATTTTGCTCTTCTGCTGTTGGTTAGAAAGTTCTATAAACATCAATGAAATTGACAGTGTTTTTCAAATATTTTACATCTTTCCTGATTTTGCCTACTTATTCTATTCATTATGAAAAAGACATATTAAACCCCACATTCTTATATTGAATTATGCCAACTAAAACTGTAAATGTGTCTACTTTATCTTACAGTTCTATCAATTTTTATGTGTTTTGATAGTTGCATTAATATTTATAATGATTATGTACTCCTGATGAACCAATCTCTTTATCATTATGAAATGACTTTATTCCTAATAATATGTGCTATAAAATCTACTTTGTCTGATATTAATACTGATAAGCCAGCTTTCTTTTGATTAGTGTTTGCATGGTATATATTATCTCTCATCTTTTTACTGTGCCATATAAGCTAGTTTTGTATTTATATTTGAAATGTGTTTCATATAGGCAGATTATAGGTGAGCCTTGATATTTTAAAAATCCAGTCTGACATTCTACCTTTTAAGCATGGCATTTTGAGTATTTACATTTAAGTGATTATTGCTGTGGTTAGGTTTAAATCTTTCATCTTGCTGTTTTGTTTCCTGTATTTGCCCAGTTGTTCTTTGTTTCCTCTTTTCTCTTTTTCTGCCTTTTTAATTAATTAAATATTTTTATGGTTCCTTTTAAATTCCTTTATTGACTTATCAGCTGTAACTTCTTGTTGTCATTTTAGTGGTTGTTTTAGGTTGATTTTATGTTTCTTTAATCATAATCTACCTTCAACTGATATTATACTACTTCATGTTTACATAGTGCTGAATCTTACACATGTAATTCACTGCCCACAAAGTCCATGTTAGCCAGGTATTAATGTCCTCATTTTAAGAATGAAGGAATCAAAGCTTAGAAGAATTATATAATTTCCCAAGATCAATCCATTATTTTGACATATTAGAGAATGAAACACTGTTACCATTTTTGACCTTGATAGGTTGATAAGCTAATAAAGAAGAAAATGGCTATGTGTAGCATCTTAGCTAAGGAGACATGGCTTTAAAACTCCACATCTGTTTCATAAATCCCAAATATTCAGGACTGAGTTAATGAAATACACTTTTTATCTACTTTTAAAATTATAAGTTCTTGAGTACAGATATTAGGCTAGATATGAATTCACTTAAAAAACTAAAGAATGGAATCCATACTGCCTGTTGTGTCCTCCTCCTCCCAGAAGCTCCAATTCTTAAATTTATTTTTCTGTTTTAGTGCTTCCTCACCTAAAAGTCAATTTTCTTCCCTATTCTGAAGCTTCATTATGACTGTGATATGAAACATATTTCCTCTAGAGAATACCAGGAAGCTCCCATGAGTAGTCAAACAACAGCTGTGTATGGACAGAGGTGACAGATACCAGTGGGTTATGTCTTTCAAAGAGGGAGATAGGCACATTACCCAGTGGGGCCCCTTTTATAGAAAGGAAGAGCTTATCTTTGCTTAATTAATGTGTGAACACAACTAAAATGTTGATTGTGGTTATAGTTTCACAGAGGTATATGTACGTAAACATTTATTCAGTTCTACACTTTAAATATGCATGGTTTACTGGATATCCATATAACTGTTTTTAAAAATTTAGAGGCTCAGTCAATATTAATACATGCTTCCTACCATGCTGGACTGAGATTTTCACAGTCCTTTGAGAGTTTACTCATTTGCAGGGAATTTGGAAACAAGAAAATAATGCTGCAGATAACATTGAACAGAATATAAAATGTCCTATGATGTTTCAGAGGGCACATTGGACTCCATTAGTATCTCTAGTCATCAGTATGTTTACAGATTATCCTTTTCTTATGGGGTTAGCACTTTTGGATAAACCATTGACAGCTTTATCTTGGATAAGCCTGAATGCTCAGACAGATGGAAAAGGATCAAATTCTTCCATACACAAACAAAAATATGAGAGTATCAGAATCTTTCATCTTCCAGACCAGGTTTCTGTCAGAGAGAGATGTTACAAATCAGTAAGGGGGAAAGGTGAGAATGAACCTTATTTAATTAGACATCAGTATGAACTCATATGTAGCTTGGTAGATACAGACATAGAGATACAGATAGATACAGAAACAAGTATAGATATGTGTGTATACACACATTAGAATACATGCATGAGTCTTCTTAGCTCTGTTCTTGTGAAGGCCTAGAAGAAATGGCATCCCAATAGCCATAAGCATACTTGTGCCCAGGTCTTGGTATCTAATATCATTCTCCAATTCCAAGGAACCAGGGTTCCTTGGAGAAAAGGCTGATTCTACAACTAGGGAAGATAAAATACAGTATGATCTTGGAATATTGTATAATACCAGAAGACAAGGAAGTGTCCCCAAAAAAGGATGGGGTGTTGTCAAAAGAACACAGGCATCAACCTGAAAGAGATTCCAATGGCTAACGCTGGAACAATTTGAGCAACAAAATAAATAGCATAGCATTGCATCATAGCTCAAAGTATAAAATAAATACACTTACTAATATATGTATGTATGTTACGCATTTTTGTAATGGAGGGAAACATGTCTTCTTTACAGAATTGACAATAATATATGTAGATATTCCCCTATTCAGAAAATCAAGTTTAATTCCCTTCCAATCTTGAATATGGACTGGCCTTAGTGACACTTCGATATGGAAATAGAAAAATAGTAACTTCACAATGGAGAGTCCTGGCAGACACCAACTTAACTAAGTAAGCATATTTACTACCCTCACTGGTAAGTCGTGTTGTTAGCATGTATCCCCTGATATGTTGTGACAGGAAGGCACTTCATCTCTGTGGTATTCTTCTCCAAATTCATAATCCCAGTTTATATATAAGGAAAACATCCTAGAAACCCAAATTGAGGGGCATCCTATAAAATACCTGACCATTACTCTTTAAAAACGACAAAGTCATAAAATAACAAGGGGAGACTGGGAACCTGATACAGTCCAGAGATTATGAAGATATACAACATAAAGGCAGTGTGGTATACTGGATGGGATCCTGAAACAAAAAATGATGGAAAAACTGAAATCTAAATAGTCTGGAGCTTGCTTAATAGTAATGTAACAATATTTATCTCTTAGTTTTGACAAGCGAACTACAATCATATAAAAATTTACATTAGGAAAATCTGGGTGATGGGTACACAGGAACTCTCTGTGCTCTCTTTCAACTTTTTTTGGTAAACTTAACATTATTTCAAAGTGAAAATTTATTTTGAAAAAAACAGCCTCTCAAAATTGGCTGCATTAAAATCTTCACAAGAATGATAAATGTTGTCATCATGAAAATTCTCAACTGGGCAAGTGAATACTGACATTTGATTCTGGCTCATGGCGTTGGGAGTATTATTCTGAGTAGTAAGTGGTGATACTGTTGTTCTCCTTTACCTAGCCCCAGGAGCAACAAAATCTGCATCTGCCCTTGAAATGGTCCTGGCTACCTCTTTTATCACTCTTTCGCAAAGAAAGAAGACCATGGTCGGAAATAGCCACAGGCTGCATGTGTCAGGATTTCTCATGACAACTGGGCAGCTCCAGAGCCTGGCCTGCCTGGTGGCCCACAGCACAGGTTTCTGGTACCCTAAGGAGTAGTGGGTTGGGAGGTGAGCTGGCTACCCCATAGCTTAGTGAATCTTCTCTAAGTAATCTTAGCAGCCCTGCAAGCTCAGTATTTTAATAAACAAGTCTTAGACATACTCAAATGTATGTCATCTCTCTCAAGAGGGAGAATCACATGCTTATCCAGTTTGTCAGCTAACAGCTTGGTCATCTCACTGTCTGTGTCTCAAAAACACTTCGAACATATATATTGGTCATCCTGAGTGATGCTAGATGGGTGTGTCAGCAGCCAGACCATTTCTGCAGCTCTCACTTGGTAAGATCCTCTCTATTTTATTTTTTAATGTTTTAAGAGAAGAGCGTACTTTCAAAGGATGTGAGATGCCAAATCAACTTCAAATTATGCTCTCTGGAAATGTCATTAATCCTGTACCAGCTCCAAGGATTAATTTGTGACAAGCCTTACAGAGTTCCCAGCATTCACCCTTGTCATTCATCACTGTACACACCAACTGATTTCCTCCACGACTCCTTTAAACATCTTTTTTCATCACAGTGGCCCACTCTCCATGTGAAAGATCTCAGTGATCTAGGAAACATTATTTGATGAGATGAACTCCGCTTAAGTTCTGCAGACAGCAATGAGGCCCTCAGAGAGTGAATTCCCATTTTGAGAGCCTACAGCTGAGGAGGAATCAGGAACTAAGTTTCTCAGCAGGGCAAGATTTTTAAAAAGCCCTCAGAGCAAGTGCAGCTGCCCTACCACTCCCCACCCCCGCACCCACCCTCCTGCCTGCCCAGACAGTTGAGTGTGGCTCTCCCGACTTAACCCTCTTCTGTCATCCACTTGCCCATTGACAGCAGCCCGCAACACTTTGTCACACATTCACCAGTCTTTTAGTGACACTTGGCCCAGGCTGAACAGGTATCCCCATATTCTATGCTTACCCACCAAACTAGCCTCTGAATCAAGAGCTACCACATAAAACAGAGAAGAAAAGTAAAGGGGAAATCCATCCTCAGCTTGGGTTCGCTGATCTTCTGTTATGAGAAGTATATATAGGATGATGCTCGGTCTTGGTGTCTGTGGAGGATGTTTTCGTGGTAGGCAAGAGAAATTCTCTTTATTTACCATGACACTGTGTGGCTTCAGATTTATTTAGTGTAAAACAGCCTTTATCTCAGCTGGCATTGACCCTATTTAAAAGAAGCTCATGTCCTTGGCAGACAAGATTGTTGTCTCTCAAGACTAGGGGATTGATTGGAGGGCAAGGAGGGGTAACAAGGCCAGCCATAGCATAGGAGGAAGTAGGAGGAGAGCAGCTTTGCCCTCCAGTGGCAAGACTCCTTCTCAAGGCAGGGCAGGTGAAGAGAACCTGCTCAGGCTGTTATAAAATTTATTTGCTCAGGCTTATATAAAATGTTTCTTGCTCCCTGGATGGATGTCAGCTGACAGTGACATCACATCTCTGCAAGGGACAAGAAACATTTTATTAAAATATATCAGTCTGGGCAGAGTCACCATAAAAGATAGTGAATCAGCCAGGTGCAGTGGCTCACGCCTGTAATCTCAGCACTTTGGGAGGCCGAGGCAGCAGATCACGAGATCAAGAGGTGGAGACCATCCTGGCCAACATGGTGAAACCCTGTCTCTACTAAAAATACAAAAATTAAGTAGGTGTGGTGGCACGCACCTGTAATCCCAGTTACTCGGGAGGCTGAGGCAGGAGAATCGCTTGAACCAGGGAGGTGGAGGTTGCAGTGAACCAAGTTCACGCCACTGCACTCCAGCCTGGCAAGAGTGAGACTCTGTCTCAAACAAAACGAAACAAAAGGTAGTGAATCTAAGACAAAATTTTGGGGTATCAGTTAGGAAGTAGGGTGCAGAGGTGGGATATCTAGGTTCAGCTGCACCCAGGCATCCAGGCAAAGTTGGCATCTGCAGGGTACAGTAGACAGACTCCGGGCAGTACATACAGCTGTTAAGAGCACTTGCCCCAGAGACAGGCTGTGGAGCCTCATCAATTCTAACGATTCGCTTTGGCTGATATATGCCATTCCATTTTCTATTTTTTAAAATAGTGACTATGCTTCATAGATACCAGTTTTTCAGCTTGAGAGCTCATGTCCCCTCAGTAACAACTAGTCTTTCCAATAATGTGTAGAAGGGAAGGGCTGAAATTCAAACCTAGTCTACAAGTAAAGGAAAGAGAAGATAAAGAGAGCCTCAACCACTGGAGACTCATGTGGGCCCTTTCCGTTTGCTGCCTCTATATCAATCAATTCCTCTGACCATAGATTCATTTTTCAACTCAGAGACAAGCAGTATGTATCTTCTTCAACTTTAACACCCTTGCCCAGGGTGCCACGGGGAGGAGGAAATAAAGGAGAGACTGCCTAAGGTAAAACAGCTCACAAATTTCCTTCATCTTCTCACCCCAGAGGATTTTTGTAATGCCTTGTTAGTTGCCCACTATCAATAGTGACTGTTGATGCCATCAACAGGTGGTTGTCCAAGATATGAGCAGGTGTCCCACAATTTTTATGTATTGGAAAATAAATCCCCAAATATTTATGTTGATGGAATTTGGATGTAGGGCTTTTGGGGAGGTAATTGGGATTGGATAAGGTGATCAAGGTGGAGTCTCCATGACAGAACTAGTGGCTTTATCAGAAAAGGAAGAGAAATCTGAGCTACCACACTCTTACTCTATGTGATGCCCTCCACCATGTTGTGATGCAGCAAGAAGGTCAGTGCCATGCTCTTGGACTTCCCAGACTCCAGAACTATGACCTAAATACATCTCTATTATTTATAAACTACCTAGGCTATGGTCTTCTGTTATAGCAACAGAAAATGGACTAAAACAGTTGGCTATGGCTGCCCCATACATGGGTAGTGTATGCAGCACAGATATGTTGGACAAGGGGAGATGTCATGGCTCAGGCATGAGATTTCATCACGCTACTCAGAACAGCATGTAATTTAAAATTTGTGAGTTGTTCATTTCTGGAGTTTACATTTAATATATTTGGACTGCAGTTGACTGTGGAGAGCTAAAACCATGAAAAGTGAAACCTCAGATGGAAGGGACTACTGTAAACTTTACTGTATAAAAATTATATTTAATATAGGATGATGGCATATTTTAATATTTTTTATATTTTATGGAGTAAGCCTTCCAAAAACAAGAGTTCCTTTGGTATTTAAATTTGTTTTAAACTTTGCTTTTCAGGATAAGGCATCTTTAGAGTTAAGAAAAATGAGCTACCCCCATAAAGTGACCCTTTGGACACCAGGTATTTGTATCAGGTAGGGCAAGCTAACCACTGTAACAAGCAACTACCTAATTCCAGTGACTTAACACAGTAACACTTTATTTCTCATTTATACAGTAGTCCACCATGAATACTCCTTGTTAGGGGGTTCTCCTGAGTAACTTTCTTTTGAGTGACACATTGGGGACTCGGACACCCTCTAACTGTGGCTCCACCTCCTCTGATCTTTGGAGTTTCTCTTTTCAGAGGAAAGAGAGTGTGGAATGGCATCAGATGGACTTTAAGAGTCAGACTTAGAAGTCTGAGTTGATCAACACTCAATTTCATGGTGCCTCTTACTTGAGATGGAGGGACTGAAGTCTAGTGGTGTACACAGAAGGAACAGAATAGCCTGTGGTAGACACAAAGCAATCTCTGCCTTAGTATTCACTTCATTCATTCATTCATTTATGGAGAAGGAGTCTCGCTCTGTCACCCAGGCTGGAGTGCAGTGGCGTGATCTCAGCTCACTGTAGCCTCCACCTCCTGGGTTCAAGTGATTCTCCTGCCTCAGCTTCCTGAGTAGCTGGGACTATATGCATGAACCACCACAACCAGCTAATTTTGTATTTTTAGTAGCAGCAGAGTTTCACCATGTTGGCCAGGCTGGTCTCGAACTTCTGACCTCAAGTGGTCTGCCTGCCTCAGCCTCCCAAAGTTCTGGGATTATAGGCATGAACCACTGTGCCTGGCCCATAGCATTTATAAATGTGGTTTATTTTATGCCATCACAAGTGTCCTAACCTCATGAGAAGGTGTGAACTTCCTCTTTGATAAGGGGCTTTGATGTTTAAGAAGAAAACAGTTGTATTTGTTTTATTTTGAGAGGGGTATCTTTGCTGCATTTTCATGTTTTCTCTTTCTAGGTTGTTACAGTTGGCTTCTAGTGCTCTAGTTGACTTCTGAGTGCAGAGCCACCTTCAGCCATTGCAGTGACTTAAGGTTACCCATAGCCTTCTGTCTCTCATGCCCTCAACTCAATGCGGATTTCAGAGGTGGCAAAGACTGATCCCCAAGCACGCTAAGGATCAGGCAAATCAACCTCTATTCACACTATACCCAAAGACAGGCTTTGGGAAATAGTTCTAGAGGCCCATTCTATTCAACTATTAAATATTAAAGCAATATTTATCAGGTCTGGTCCAGGTCCCAATGAAGTCATGACCTTGGGCACAATAAATAATTTCTTTGCCCTTTGGCTATCTTGTTTGTAAAATAAATATGGTTGTATCTACCTCATAGTGTGAGTGGGAAGATTCAACAAGATAATGCAAGTAAAATGCTTAGCACACTATTAGGTGCATAGTAAATGCACAATTACCCAGTTAATTTCCCTTACAAATCGGATCTATTTTGTATTAGTCAGCTTCCTTATTTGTAAGAATTAGAAACTGAGTTTGGATGATTTAAGTAGAAATAAATCCCTTGAAAAACTATGGGATAAATTAAATGAGCCAGGTGCAGAAAAACAAATACCTTATTATCCCACTTATATGTGGAATCTAAAAAAGTTGAACTCATAGGGGCAGAAAGTAAAATGCTAGCTGGGGGCTGAGGAGAGAGGTGAGACTTGGAAGATGTTGGTCAAAGAACACAAAATTTTGGTTTGGAGGAATAAGCTACAGAGATCTATTGTACAATATGGTGACTATAATTACTAATAATAACAATGTACTATATATTTAAGAATTGCTAAGAGAGGAGATTTAAGTTTTCTCACCACACAAAAAAGTATGTGAGGTAACTGATACATTAGTTAGGTTGAATTCACCATTTCACAATGTACACACATATCATAGCATCATGCTGTACAGCATAAATGTATACAATTTTAATTTGCCACTTAAAAATTTAAAAACCACAAGGCAAGTGAATTTGTATCGGAAACTTCCTCCTATTCATCATTGTGAGGAGGGTAAGCTTTTATTTCATCATTAAAAGGTATCATTAAAGAGTAAAAAGGAAAGAAGGAAAGAACATGAGTACCTCACAGAATCTCCGGAAGAAGTGATAATGAATCGGGCATATATTAACAATGCCCCAAATCACACATCAGAATGATTTTTGTGATGGCAGCCATCACCACAGCCAGGCTGTCACCAAAGCTTGTACAACCAACAGCACTGATAGGATGGTGGATGTCGATCCCAGAACTGGAACCCATCCGGCATCTAGAAACCAGGAGCAGTGGCTGCCACTGCCACTACCTGTCAACAAATTGGATTCTGGGCAGTACCAGCTACATCACATCACTAGCCCCCAATTCAACATTGAGGCCATCATTATCTAGGTCATGTGTCCGTGCCCTCCATGCAAAGGAGTCTGGGAAAGCAAGTACAGTCAGCGCTCCATGGGAGTGGGTTGCACACAATTTGTGCATTCAAACAACCGCAGATCAGAAATATTTGAAAAAAAAAAAAAAAAAAAAGAATGGTTGCTTCTATATTGAGCATGCACAGACTTTTCTCCTGGTCATTGTTTTCTAAATACAGTGTAACAACTATTTTACATAGCGTTTACATTATGTTAGCTATTATAAGTAAATCTAGAGATGATGCAAAGTACATAGGAGGATGGGTTATGCAAACGCTTCACCATTTTATATCAGGGATGCACACAGTGAGTGTAGCTCACCTGACAGGCGAGGAGTTATTCTGCCACTCTGGAGGTCCTTCTTTTTCTTTTTGTCTTTTGCAGTTTGCCTTTCTTCATTGTCCAAATAATGCATATTCATTGGGAAAAAAATACAAATAAGTAAAAAAATACACAAAGGAAAACATAAAGCTATACAAACAGCATAGTCAAAACCCCAATAGATACGTGAAAAATGGAATAAAGTACTTAAATAATCCAAAAAAGAAGTCCAAAAGGGGAAACAGAGGAACAAATAACAGAAAGGATAAACAGAAAACAAACTTTAAATGGTAGACCTAAATGTAAGCATAATGGTTATTAAATGAAATGACCTAAACACACAAATTAAAAGACTGTCTTTTTAATCTCTTATTTTTAAAATTAGATTTTAGGGGGTACACATGCAGTTTTGTGGCATGGGTATATTGCCTAGTGCTGAAGGCCAGGCCACTAGTGCAGCCATCATCTAAATAGTTTACACTGTACCTGTAAGTAATTTCTCATTCTTCACCCCTCTCTCACCCTCTCCCTTCCGAGTCTCCAATGGAAATGACAAACTGTTGAACTCTAGCTCTAATTCTGTGCTGTCTCCATAAACCTACTTTTAATATGAAGAAGTATGTTACATGTAAAAATATAGTAAAAGCAAGCAGTAAGTAAGCACGAGCTGATGTAGTTGTATTAGTACCTGACAAAGCAGACTTCAAAACAGGAAAAGATTACTGGAGGTAGGGAGAGTAATTACAAAAGGATAAATGAGTCAATTAATCAAGTTATGTTACGTCAAGAAGACATAACAATCTTAAATGTGCATGCACCTAAAAACGAAACTTCAAAATACATAAACCAAAAACTGACAAACTGAAAGGAAAAATGGACAAACCCACAAATATAGTTGGAGATTTCAACATTCCTCTCACCTAAACATTAGAACAAGTAGAAAGAAAATCAGTGGCCGGGCCCGTTGGCTCACGCCTGTAATCCCAGCACTTTGGGAGGCTGAGGTGGGCGGATCAAGAGGTCAGGAGATCAAGACCATCCTGGCCAACATGGTGAAACCTGTCTCTACTTAAAAAAATAAAAAATAAATTTAAAAAAATTAGCCAGGTGTGGTGGTGCGCACCTGTAGTCCCAGTTACTCGGGGGCTGAGGCAGGAGAACTGCTTGAACCTGGAGGCGGAGATTGCAATGAGCAGAGATCGCGCCACTGTACACTCCAAGAGACTGGAGACAAAGTGAGATTCCATCTCAGAAAGAAAGAAAGAAAGAAAGAAAGAAAGAAAGAAAGAAAGAAAGAAAGAAAGAAAGAAAGAAAGAAAGAAAGAAAGAAAGAAAGAAAGAAAGAAAGAAAGAAAGAAAGAAAGAAAGAAAGAAAGAAAGAAAGAAAGAAAGAAAGAAAGAAAGAAAGAAAGAAAGAAAGAAAGAAAGAAAGAAAGAAAGAAAGAAAGAAAGAAAGAAAGAAAGAAAGAAAGAAAGAAGGAAAGAAGGAAAGAAGGAAAGAAGGAAAGAAGGAAGAAGAAAGAAAGAAAGAAAGAAGAAAGAAAGAAAAGAAAGAAAGAAAGAAAGAAGAAAGAAAGAAAGAAAGAAAGAAAGAAAGAAAGAAGAAAGAAAGAAAGAAAATCAGCAAGAACATAGAGAAAAATTAACACTACCAATCAACTGGACATAATTGATATTTATTCTATAATATGTTCACCAACAGCAGACTGCATATTCTTTTCAAGTGCACACCAGATGTTCACCAAGATAGATCATATACTGGGTCGTAAAACAAACTTGACAAACCTAAAACAATTAAAATCATACAAAGTACATTTTCTGATCATAATGGAATTAAATTAAAAATAAGTAACAAAAAAGTATATGGAAAATCCAAAATATCCAAATTAAACAGCGCACTACTTAACATCTATTGTTCAAAGAGAAAATATCAAGTGAAATTTAACATAGTCTAAACTGAATGAAAATAAAAACACAGTATATCAGAATTTGTAGTAAGTAAAACAGTGTTTGTAAAATAGTCTACAGTATTAAATGTTCATATTGGAAAAGAAGAAAGATCTTAAATTACTGTAAGCTTCTAACTTAAGAAAGAAGAATAAAATAGGAAAACAAATAGAAGGAAAAATAATACGGGTAAAAGTAGAAATTAATGAACTAGAAAACAGAAAAGTAAAATAAAATCAAAAGCTGCTTTTTAAAAAAATCAGTAAATTTAATACACCTCTGGGCACATTGACAAATAAAAAAGTTTGTTACATATAGCACCAAAAACACAATCTATAAAAGATAAAATTGATGTCAGACTTCATCAGAATTGAAAATTTCTGCTCTTTGAAAGACACTGCTAGGAATATAAAGAGACAAGCCATATACAGTAAGAAAATGTTTTCAAATCACATCTTAAGCAAAAAGATTTACACGCACAATGTATAAAGAACTCTTTTTTTAAATTATTATTATACTTTAAGTTCTAGGGTCCATGTGCACACCGTGCAGGTTTGTTACATATGTATACATGTGCCATGTTGGTGTGCTGCACCCATTAACTCGTCATTTACATTAGGTATATCTCCTAATGCTATCCCTCCCCTAAAGAACTCTTATAACTCAGTGATAAGAAAACATACAACCCAGATTTTAAAAGGAGTACAGGATTTGACTAGACACTCCACCGAAGGAGATATACTGATGGTAAATAATCAATGAAGAGATGTTCAACATCATTACCCATTAGGAAAATGCAAATTAAAGCCTCATTAAAATCACCTTTGAAGAGGTTAAATTTTTTTAAACTAAAAACAAAGCAAAAAGAAGATATTGAACAACTGGAACTCTCATGCATTGCTCTACCAAAAATCGCACAGGCACTCTTAAATTCCATTAGGCAGTGGCTTATAAAGCAAAGCATACACTTACCATATGAACTAGGAATCCTGTTCCTACTTGTCTTCCACAGAGAAATGAAAACTTATGTTCACATAAAAACCTGTGCATGAATGTTTACAGTAGTGATATTCACAAATGCCCAAACCTGAAAAGAACCAAAATGTCCTTCAGTGGGTGAATAGATAAACAAACTCTGGTGCATCCATACAATTAATATTATGCAGCAATGAAAACAAACAATATAAATACAATAAGGATGAATATTCAAGGCACTCTGCTGAGTGAACAAAGCCAATCTCAAAAGGCGACATGCTTTACAATTCTACTTATACGATATTTTGGAGAAAGCAAAACTATAAAGACAGAGAACAGAAAGTGATTGCAAGGGGTCAGGGTTGGAAGAGGGGAATGTCCACAAATGGGCAGCAAGAGGGAATTGCGGGGGTGATAGAATTTTTCTGTATCTTGACTGTGGTGGTAATTAGATCCACCTACACATGGGTTAACATTAATCAAAAGTACACCAAATTAAGTTAACTTTACAGTAGGTTAATAAGAAAAATTTAGTAAGAAAAAGTAAACAAAAATCAGAGAAAACTAGAGGTGATATGGTGGATTTTCAGATATTTTTATGCACACTCACAACCTCAAATGCATACAAGATTTTCTTTCTCTCTTGTACGTTTTAACTGAACAAAAATATTACATCTTGACGTTTTTACATAAGCATTCTCTTCTCTCAGAACTGGGAAGTTCCTACATACATTGGACCTGAAAATCTTTAAAGATCTTTTTTGGAACACACACTATATTTGACTTGAGTTAGGTGAATACATTGAATCCAGACACAGAACCAAAAACTCCACTGGGCAGGAGCAGTGCGGAGCATTAGTCCATTCTTGCATTGCTATAAAGAAATATCTGAGACTGGCTAATTTATAAAGAAAAAATGGTTTAATTGGCTCACAGTTCTGCAGGCTGTACAGGAAGCATGGAAGCATCTGCTTTTGGGGAGGCCTCAGGAAGTTTCCAATCATGGGGGAAGGCAAATGGGAAACCAGGCATCTTACATGGCAGGAGCAGGACCAAAAGAGAGAGAGAATAGGGAGGTGGCACACACTTTTAAAGGACCAGATCTCAGGGGAACTCACTCGCAATCACAAGGGAATCACAGTACCAAGGGAATGGTGCTAAACCATTCATAAGAAATTCACCCCCATGATCCAATCACTTCCCACCAGGCCCCACACCAACATTAGGGATTATAATTCGACATGAGATTTGGTTTGGACACAGATCAAGCAATAAGAGATCTTCTGCGGTAATGGATCATGAGCCTCTTAGAGAGATGTGGTGAACACTAGGGGAACACCAGCATCGTTTCCTCACTTATTCCCATCGGAGTCCCAATTTTGTCTAGGGTAGTGTTCAAAACTCTTTCAAAATTCTGCTAGAGGACCTGTAAGCAAAAACCTTCATCAATTTAACTTGACCTCTAAAATTTGTCATTATGTGTTTAAATAGTAACAATGCATTTTCCAGCATGTTGCAAATATTGAAATTTTCTAGTAAAACCACTAGATCCCTTTAAAAAATCAATTTGATGATTTAATACCATAGTAATTCAGGTTCTATCGCCAACTATTTTAAAAATGAATGAGCAATATCTTTTTTTAAAAATAGAAATGTTATTGATTTATCTTCTTAAACTCATATTTCGATTCTACTTCCCTCTAGAACTTAATCCTAATATATTGGCATACAGGTCTTTTTTCATTGCTCATAACGCTGACATTTTCCTGCAATGTAGACTTATAAATGTCTCTGAGTCTCCTGGATTTTGATTTCACACCATCATTATTAGTGTATAGTAAAAACAAAATAAAGTGCTTGCTGCTTATCTTTTCAGCATTCATGATGATGTCTACCAATATGTAAACTTTGCAGGGGCAGGAGCTATTTCCCATTTTAGGGTCAGAAGCAGGACTTGTCAATCAGTGTGGGTGACCAGCCTGAAGGATTGGGCTCACATTTCCCTTTGGTCTTAGGAATCTGCTTCCTGTCATCTGGTCTGGTAACCAGGCCTCCTGCCTCCTACATGCCCCAAGATTGAATGGACATACAAATATTCCAGCCTATCTTGTAGCAGAGGCCACAGAAGGCAGATCATACACACGTCAACACAGAGGGTCAGATCCAGTCACAAGGGGCTAGTCTTGCCTATGTCCCACTGAGAGAGGCTAGCCCTTCCCTTCCCCAAACCATCTGATTTCCTGTTTCACTCTACAAAGGGAAGGACAATCCAAAGGGTAGGAGGGTCTGACCTTTGGAGGGGTTTCTCTGAATTCCTCACATTGGCTGGTTTGCTCTTGAAATATCCTGTTATTTCCTGACAAGAATTAGAAAATAGTAATATTAGACCCTGCTCTGCCAGTGACCAAGAACATGACCTGAGGCAGGTGCATTCTCTTATCTGAACCTCTGTCTCCTCAACTGCAAATGAGCGGTAGACCAGGTGGCTCTTAACTCCCTGCTAGCTCTGAAAATATGCAGGATTTTATGTTCTCATCATTTGTCTCTTCTCAACTAAAGATTCCTTAGAAACAATATCTAGCTTAATTTTCTTGTAATGCCCGAAGAAGGTACTGCCATACTAAGCCCACATATTTCCTTCTTTCCACCCTCCCTCACCCCTACACGCTTCCTTTTCTTCCCTCTCACTCACTTTTCTCTTTTTCTTTCCACCCCTCCTGCCTCCCTCTCACTTTCCTTTCCTCTTCCCTTCCTCCTCTCACCTTCCCTTCATTTCTCTCTTCCTTCCATAAATTTATGAGTTCGTTAATTGGGATGGATCTAGACCATTGTGAGTGGGTTTGCAACTTCCAAGCCTGAATTAAATAACACTTTCTTAACATTTAAATTTCAAGAAAGTAAAATTGAGTTATCAATTGCCTCAAATCTGCTCTTGTATTTGTAGAAGGAAAAGAAGTCAGAAAACCCCTAGTAACAGGCTTTAAATAAATGTGAACGATGATTATCATCAACAACTAATTATCAGTTCTAAACTCAAAGAAGATGTCACACATATTTTAAAGCAGCTATATTGAAGCATTTCATCGCAATGATAAAGCAATTTCTCAGTGAAGAGTTGGAGACAGGATAAACAGAGGTATCTCTTACAACATGGAAATGCACAAGGGTTTTCTGGTAAAAAAGAACATGAATCAAAATATTTGAGAAAGAAATAATAAGAATTGAATACAACCTCTAAAAAAATAAATTCTTTCCAACTTGTTTTTGGTGGCCACAGAAACCCTCATAACAGAATCTGACAAAGACGTTACAAGCAAGGAAAATTATAGGAAATTATCTCTCATAAACACAGGCATAAACATTCTAAACAAAATATAAGCAAACTGAATCCAGCAATATTTAAAAGTATAATACATCATGATATAGTGAGTTCATCACACACATGTAAGGTTACATTAGTATTTGAAAATGAATTAACATAAATCACCACCTTAACTGAATAAAGGAGACCAATGGTATGGTCTTAACAGAGGCAGAAAAAGCCTTTGATAAAATTCACCACCTGTTCCTGATTAAGGAAAAAAGCTTTCAACAAATAAGAATAGAAAGAAAAGTATTTAATCTATTAAAGAACAGCTACAAAAAATCCGTAGCCAGTAACATACTTATCGGTAGATTATAAAAGAATCTCCCTCTGAGATTAGAAACAAAGAAAAGGGTATGCACATGACCACATCTTTTGACGTTGTACAGGCTTCTAGCAACATTATGAAACAAAAAAATAGAAGTATAAAGATTAAAGAGTTAGAAGACATATTGCTACATTCATGTATGACATGACTGTGCACATCAAAATTTCCAAAAGTTATACAAGCTATTATTGTTAAACAGATTTATCAAGGCTGCGAGAGTCAAGGTCAGTAGCAAAAATCAACTGTGTCTATATATTGGCTTCAAATAATTGGAAAATAAAATTTTGAAGTAGCATTTACAATCGTATTTAGAAACATCAAATAGGTAGGAATAAATCCAATTGTAGAGGTGAAAGGTCTCTAAAGTGAAAACTGAAAAACAGTGTTGTTAGAAATTTTAAAAGACATAAATGAGAAAATATTTCACATTGATTTAAATTCTCAATATGAATTTGATGGTGTCAATTCTGTCTATATGGGTCTTTAGATTTAATGCAATTCCAACAAAAGGCCCATCAGAGACGGTGTGTTTGTGAGTGTGTGTAACTGAGGAGCTGATTCTAAAACGTCTGTGTTGAAATGCAAAGGATATGGAAAATCAGTGTTGAAGAAGAACAAAGTTGGAGAGTTGGAGGACTTTCATTATCAAATATGGAAGTTCCTAAAAAGCTTTAGTGATTAAGACAGTGTCAGATTGGTGCCAGGATAGAACAGAATAGAAAGTCCAGTCCCAGATCTATATAAATACATGTGTTCACTTGACTTAATACAAAGGCACCACTGCAGACATACATGCTATGATTCCATTTATAAAAATCGCAAGAACAGGAAAAAATAATATTTAATGATAGAAGTCAGAATAGTGCTTATTTCAAGAATTGACTGGATGGGAGGACACAAGGGAATGATATGCCTACTGGAATCATTCTATATCTTTTCCGGATTATGTTTACATGGGTCTAAAAACTCATAAGCTGTATGCTTAAGATTTGTTACTTAACCGTGCATGTGTTATACTACAACTAATAAAAATGTTTAAAGAATGTAAGCCATTTTTGACATTTTATTGCTGACCCTCTCTCTTCTCCTTCTGCTCCATGTGTAGGCAAGCTGATAAGAAAGCCTGGGTGCTCCCTCCTGTGGTGCTGAGGGAGCTTCAAATCACACAAGCCCCTGCACAAGCATGGGGATCAGTATCCCAGCTCCACCCACTCTCCACCAGAAGAAACCTGAGCCAGTCCCCATTCCTGTTTTTTTCATGTCATTTTTGGACCTGCTTGGGTGCCTCCCCACTGTTCCCAGAAAGTCTCTTTATGTGAATAACAAAATTTTCATACCTTTCTGCTGCATGTATGTTATCATTAGTCTCTATCTCCGAATCAAAATTTGACTGGCAGTCCATCCGCCGTCTGCAAATGGCCACAACAGAGGGAAAGGCTTTTGCCTTTGATTTCTCTATTTTGTTTTCTGCTGGATACTGGGCACTTAAGTGGTGCCTAGGACATAGTAGGTACTCAGTAAATATGTATTGAATAGATGCAGGGTCAGAAAATAAAGAATTTGGATTGGCAGAAAGATAGATGGGAGGATGTAGGTGGAAATCTCAATGTGCATCTTTAAACCAAACCAAAACAAAAAAGACCCTGTATTAGTCCGCTCTCACATTGCTATAAAGAAACACCCAAGAATGGCTAATTTATAAAGAAAAGAGGTTTAATCCGCTCACGATTCCACAGGCTGTACAGGAAGCATGATGTTGGTATCTGCTCAGTTTCTGGGGAGGCCTCAGGAGACTTACAGTCATGGCTGAAGGCAAAGGGGGAGCAGCACTTCACATGGCCCAGAGCAAGAGGAACGGGAGTCAGTGGAGGGTGGTGCTACACACTTTTAAATGACCTGATCTCTTGAGAAATCTATCATGAGACCACCACCAAAGGAATGGTGCTAAACCATTCATGAAGGATCTATCCCCGTGATCCAATCACCTCCCACCAGGTCCCACCTCTGACACTGGGGATTACAACTGAACATGAGATTTGGGTGGGGAGACAGATCCAAACCATATCAGACCCCCAAATCAAGCATGTGCCATAAGAGATGTTGACTATAATGAACTATATCCGAGCTCTAAATAAATCTACTTAGAGCTATAAAGAAAGAAACTACATGATGCATAAATAAAAATTATACAAGTTCTGGGGAAAAGACATCAAGAACTTCACTTTTCATTATGTGAACAGCAGGGAAACACGTCTTTGGGGAACTATTCTACCCTCCAGCAAGTGCACTATGGCTCTTGCTTGGGGGGGAAAAAAAAAGCCCAAATCCCTGCTGCTCTGTGGCCATTCTCATTCGGGGTAACCTTAGTATTGCTTCATAAAGGGAGGCTGGAACTCAAGGGAAAGGAGATTGAGCAGGATTAAGACAACCAAGGCTCGGTCAGTGGGCAAGCACATCTTTGGGAATAAATCTGTCAAAACCGTGAGCTCCTCCCGGCTCCCCCACGGCAGCACCAGCAGCCTAGACTCAAAGCTTTACTGTAGAAGACTCTTCCCTCATGGGCTCCAGAACTCAGCAACACAGCTTTCCCTAAGTTCCTTTGCATTTCTTCACCTATGAAGGGAGCCTCCAATGTAAACCCTGTGCCCTGAAAGATGTCAACTTTTCCTATATAATAGAGGGCATCTCTGTTATTTCAAATGATGCCTGATCGGCAGGTGCTGAGCATTGAAGAGTGTCCAGAGCCGCTGGGGTCTGGCTGGCTGTGAGCAGGGTTGGCAGCGGGGAGCAGAAGGGAGGAAGTCCAAGTCTCATCAACTGGCTTTGTGTCTGGGTCTTTGTTTTTCTACAATGAAGTCTGCCCTATGGGATGGAAATGCTCAAACTCAGTGAGAAGTGTTCTCAGAATGTCCCCTCAATGAGGTCCATGAAAACAGCTCACAAATAGCTTTTGATCAGTAATTTGTGTATTTATACACATTCTTTTTACCAGGCAAGAAATTAGGGGAAGAACTTTTAGAGCCACCAGTAGGAGAGATTCTGCTTTTTGTCTCACTATCTTGGTGCCCATGTCAAACTGAGAGAAGGGCTAGAAAAACTATGTCAGCACAATGAAGGATTCTACAGGCGGAAGGCCACCCAGGCTCCTAAAGTGCAAGTCATTCTTTTCCTATTTTTAAATTTTGACTGTTTCATGATTCAGGGTGAAAATTTGCAGATGCTACCCTAGAATGTAAATAAGATACAGAATGTGGAGGAGGGAGTTTTACAAATTACCACAAGCTACACCAAAAGTTTGCCTTCCAAAAATAAAACAAAAAGCATTTCTTAGGATTTTGTCAATTAATAGCCACTAATAAAATCTCAGAGTGTTGTAAGAGCTACTCTTAAAACGGAATTTCTGGCATGCAAGGTTATTAGCAATGCTGGAGCACTTTGGAAGGGGTTGCAATTATCTGAGCTAATGTTTTCTTCATTAACTCTTAATTGGCTCACCAGAAAACAAGAGTTGAATATACATAGCTAGCATTTACTAAGATCTTTGAGATATCTCAGTCACTGTGTTAAGTGTTTTAGATACCCTACCTTAGCTAAACTTCACAACCATTCTATGAGGTAGAAACAGAGGAATGGAGAAGTTAAATGACCCAACTAATACGATATGAAGTTGGGATGTGAACACAGAATCCAACCTCTTTACCACTACTTCGTTTTGCCCCTGGTGACATAATACATGTTAGAATTCAGTCATAAACACAGAAAAGTTCAACCCATAAATTACCTGAATATGATCATTGTATTCTGTATCTCATTTCAGCATCTCACTGTACCTTCCTTGATCCCATTACACATGCCTTACACTCGTAGGTCAACACTGTGGGTAACCTGTGGACAGAAGTGAAGTTGTTCTAAAGCCTCTGGTGCTCAGTGTGAAAATATGCCCTGACCAATTAACAATGTCCATTAAGGATGCAAGTTGAGAAGGAGGTAGTACACTTGCCAAGACTGTGCCATCCCTGATCTAATCCACTCCCACTGTTTCACAAGCAATAGAACTGAGACCCAAAGAGGGAAAATAAATTGCTTAAAGCCACAGGAATAGGAAGTAGCCAAGTCCAGTCAGTGCTCAGGTTTCCTTGATTCTAAATTCACCATTCTTTACATAAAGTCTTCTGCTAATAAAGCAACACCCTAAGCTCCCCACCAAGCCCAACTTGGCCGTGTTGTTGTGAACAGCCAACGTGTTGATGTTCACAAAACATCTTTGAAATTCATAAAGCCTAATTTTCTATTAGAGGCATTTAAAGATCAGCACAAATACCAAGGCATTTCTTACCTACAAGCTTTACTTTTGGAAAGGTTCATGTTCAAGAGCCTTATAAACTATAGTCAGAACATTTCTTCCAATAAAACTACCCAGGTCTTCATCCCACAAAGATATCTGCTAATTATTCTTACTAGTGTGCCTCTTTATGGTCTACTTAGCAATGGCTCTCTGGTGACCAAAAGTAGTTAATGCATCTTCCCAAGGTGCCCAAAATTACCCCCAGGGAATAGTTTTAACACTAGGAAAATCACCCTTACTCCATCCACTGTTTAGCAATTTGAGGAAGGAAATCCATCAACTCTTCAGGGTATCCTGTTCATTTTTTGTAATTTACCATTCGGGTCAGAGGCTAGCACTTGAACGCACCAAAAATGAGCCTAATTTTGTTATGTGACCCATCTCTCACTCCATCATCTATTACGAGTTCAATTTTGAAAAAAAAAAAAATGCATTAACGCAAGCATCACTAAGAAGCAAACAGGAGGCACAAAGAGAAGAGAGAGATGGAGGCATCTTTGGATGGGAGTTGAGTGTGGAGCTTCACCCCACCAGCAATAAACAGAAATACTGACACCAAAATTAGTCATATGGAAGGGCATCCATGGAATATTCAATGAACTAAAAACATTCACAGATGTTGGAGAAATTGCTCACAAAGAACTTTGTCCACAAAATTAGCTTGAATTTGTTATAAATATTAAAAGGCTTTTGTCTGGTTTCTTTCACTCAGAAACAGCTCAGGTCAACAGTGGCAACAAAAACCTTAAATATTTTTAAGACAGACTTTGATATCCCAGAGAGTTTTGTGCGTGACACACGTCTTGGATACAGTAAGTATTTGCTAATTACTCATTTAACATAAATTGACATTGACTCAGCTAAGCACAGAACTAAGTGGTTGCCCACCCTATCTTACTTATCAGTGGTGTCCACTCTGTGAGTTGTTATGAGGATTCCTTTCATTTTGCAGAGAGCAGAGTGACATCACTCACCCTAGATCACACAGCTGGTAACTGGTGAAATCAGGACTCTCAGCCAGCCCTTTCTGGTCCCACAGCATCATAGACACCACATTGTATTTTATTTATGAGTCTGATAAAATCAGACATTCCAGTCTTCGAATATTTGGGGAAGACTGCATGTAAATCATGTTCAATGAGATATAAAGGCCCAAAATAACATGGCCAGTATACAAGGTGTTTTAGCTTTGACCTTTGAAACCATGTTTACAAAGGATTATGCTGTTCTTAAAATGTCACTTCTGATCAGTTATTTATGTGTCACATGAGAGCTTGTACCTCTCATGTCACTCTCTCCTTTTGCATTGTGTGCTATTCAGTTTACACACTGGAAAATAGATCAGTGGGGAGAGGGGACGATAAAACAGAAGATTGAATATAAAGGTTTGGTAAATAGGATCACTACAATATCCTCATTCTGCAACCACCCAACCATGCCCTGTAATATATACAGAGAAGGCGGCTCTAAATCAGCTTTCCCTGGCCAGCTCCTTCATCATTAAAATGAAGACAAGAGGAAGAAATGCTAAGGGAATCTTCCTTTTGCAAGTTGGTTCCCTGGGCAACAATCGCTCATCTCCTACCTTTAGATCTAGCTGCAAATCCTTAGTGCAATCTACTTCCTGCAGCAGAACTCAGCTCCATTCTATTGTGGGCACATAATCTCCCTAAAAAAGAATAATGGAGATAAGAAGAAGTTTTCTTGCGCTTCTTGCAGCTCTTGTGTCCCTCATCAGAGAATAGCATAGGCTCTGCCAAGACAGACAATCAAAAAGGCAACAGTCTGGCCTAGGAAAGTTGTATCGTTGGAGCGAGAGAAGAGTTTCCTATGTGTACTGTGCTCCCCTCGGTTCCAGCAAATTTGTTCACCTTCTGCTGTGACCATATGATCTGGTGAGATGGAGCTGGGGAGAAGGCAGCACGGCGTGGTGATTGGAGTGGCCAGCCACTGCTCAGATCCTCTAATCCCAACTGAGGCAGTGCATGTTTTTCTATGTCATCAGAGATCTGTGGACCAATTCAATAAAAAGATAGTTTTCCCAGTTGGAGACCTTCAAAGAAAAGCCATCTAGTTTCCAATCATGCTCATATTGGATCAACCAGTGAATATGTTCACAACGGATTGAAAAGGGTGTTGTCAATTCCTCAGCTGGCAATTCATCATAACAAAATGTTTATATTCTTCCAAATAATAGATGCCTAGAGTGTTTGGTCCAGTATTGAGACCAGGAATCAAGAACCTCATAATAAACTCAATACCAGAGGCACCTAACCCAAAATGTTTTAAGAGGAGTCCATTAGGACTAACATTGCCATGTTCTCCAAATGCTGCTGAGTAGCATAAATCCTGAGGAGCAGACTGATAATTCTTTGCCAGGGACAGTGGAAGAGATGGGGTTTTATCTCCAGAGGACTTTGACATGGTCTCTGTCCAGGATTAGAAACAAAACACAGGACAAAACAAGAAAAAAACCCTATCTTACATGCTTATGTCACCAATCCGCTAATTCCCACCAGCAGCAAGCATAAATAGTATTATTTGGTCAAGCAAAAACATGTTAGAGCAGAAAATTCATGTATTACTTCTGAAGTTTCTTAGACTTCTGTTACCAAGCTGAGTGCTGCTGGCTAAGACAGGCTTCAACAATGTGTCTGGATACTGATACAGTTTGAAGGTGATAATGAATATTTACCCAGACAGGTGATGTTGAGTCTCACACCTGCAACATGTTTTAAAGTATTACCCAAGCTTCAAAGACTCTTATATATACTCATTCTTGAATCAAGTGTTATCAATCTTAAGGTGGCCTGCCAAATCCAAGACCAATATTAAGGTGGCCTGCCTATTCATCTCCGCCATCACCTTGGGGAACCACTTCTCTTGGCCTCTCTCCAGACTTTCCATAATCAAATCTAATCAAGACACAAGGTTGTCATGCTATCTCACCAGAATGGAGAGAAATTAGCACATATAATTCAGAACTTTTTCCAAGTTCTCTTTTTTGTTTTCTTTTACTGAATAATAGCTACACGGATATGATGAAAAGATTCAAAAGTTTCTTGCCTCAGAGATTACTCCTTGCCTTTCTGCCTTGCTCCTTGCTCCTTGCTCCACTAATACATTTCCAAGCAAGATTTCCACCTTTCAACTCTTAGCTGGAAATCAGCAGCCAAATGTTGTTGGGGAATATCAAACACTGGGGGTTGGCGAAACCCTTCATACATCCAGTCAATTTGTTTTGTGTTGGGAAGACATTTAATCAATACCCATCTGATTCACTTACACATATACTATCCAAAAGTCATTCCGAAAGAACCATTTCACTCCCAGAAAGCCTTTATACATCAGCTTCTAGACATACATAAGAATATTATAAGTCTTCTTGTACCAAGAAAATAATCAAATTCCCCCCACATCAAAAACTTTGGGAAAAGCAAGATGTGGGACTGTTCTAAACATATAGCATCACAAAGATTCTTCTATTACTCGTAAGTGCATAAATAATGATCCATCTTTTTATTTTTATGTAGAACCAAGGGCAGCTATTAGAAGAAAAAATGAGGGAAGTGACTAGTTTCTAACCTAACACCTTCCCAAATCTCCTAAATATAAAACTACATGTTGCCTCACATCCCTAAGAAGGAACCAGTTCAGATTTTAAATAGACAGAAATAATCTCATTTTATTCCCTAAGGAAAATTTATTTTCAAAACTCTATCATCTTGGCACAACATTTTGGCCTCACATTAATGTATGAATACATCTCTGTCACAAAAAACTTACTTAAACGCCATGTTTAAAATAAGAAATATTATTGCCTAGGCTTTCTTCTAGGATTTTTATGGTTTTAGGTCTAACATTTAAGTCTTTAATCCATCTTGAATTAATTTTTCTATAAGGTGTAAGGAAGGGATCCAGTTTCAGCTTTCTACATATGGCTAGCCAGTTTTCCCAGCACCATTTATTAAATAGGGAATCCTTTCCCCATTTCTTGTTTTTGTCAGGTTTGTCAAAGATCAGATGGTTGTAGATGTGTGGTGTTATTTCTGAGGACTCTGTTCTGTTCCATTCGTCTATCTCCCTGTTTTGGTACCAGTACCGTGCTGTTTTGGTTACTGTAGCCTTGTAGTATAGTTTGAAGTCAGGAAGCATGATGCCTCCAGCTTTGTTCTTCTGGCTTAGGATTGTCTTGGCAATGCAGGCTCTTTTTGATTCCATATGAACTTTAAAGTAGTTTTTTCCAATTCTGTGAAGAAAGTCATTGGTAGCTTGATCGGGATAGCATTGAATCTATAAATTACCTTGGACAGTATGGTCATTTTCATGATATTGATTCTTCCTACACATGAGCATGGAATGTTCTTCCATTTGTTTGTGTCCTCTTTTATTTCATTGAGCAGTGGTTTGTAGTTCTCCTTGAAGAGGTCCTTCACATCCCTTGTAAGTTGGATTCCTCGGCATTTTATTCTCTTTGTAGCAACTGTGAATGGGAGTTCACTCATGATTTGACTCTGTTTGTCTGTTATTGGTGTATAGGAATTCTTGTGATTTTTGCACACTGATTTTGTATCCTGAGACTTTGCTGCAGTTGCTTATCAGCTTAAGGAGATTTTGGGCTGAGACGATGGGGTTTTCTAAATATACAATCATGTCATCTGCAAACAGGGAAAATTTGACTTCCTCTTTTCCTAATTGAATACCCTTTATTTCTTTCCCTTGCCTGATTGCCCTGGCCATATCATTCAGGACATAGGCATGGGTAAGGACTTCATGACTAAAACACCAAAAGCAATGGAAACAAAAGCCAAAATAGACAAATGGGATCTAATTAAACTGAAGAGCTTCTTCATGGCAAAAGAAACTACCATCAGAATAAACAGGCAACCTACAGAATGGGAGAACATTTTTGCAATCTATCCATCTGACAAAGGGCTAATATCCAGAACCTACAAAGAACTTAAACAAATTTACAAGAACAAAACAACCCCATCAACAAGTGGGCAAAGGATATGAACAGATATTTCTCAAAAGAAGACATTTATGCAGCCAACAGACACATGAAAAAATGCTCATCATCACTGGTCATCAGAGAAATGCAAATCAAAACCACAATGAGATACCATCTCACACCAGTTAGAATGGCAATCATTAAAAAGTCAGGAAACAACAGATGCTTCAGAGGATGTGGAGAAACAGGAACACTTTTATACTGTTGGTGGGAGTGTAAATTAGTTCAACTGTTGTGGAAGACAGTGTGGCAATTCCTCAAGGATCTAGAACTAGAAATACCATTTGACCCAGCCATCCCATTACTGGGTATATACCCAAAGGATTATAAATCAGGCTACTGTAAAGACACATGCACACGTGTGTTTATTGTGGCACTATTCACAATAGCAAAGACTTGGAACCAACCCAAATGTCCATCAGTGATAGACTAGATTAAGAAAATGTGGCACATATACACCATGGAATATTGTGCAGCCATAAAAAGGATGAATTCATGTCCTTTCAGGGACACGGATGAAGATGGAAACTATCATTCTCAGCAAACTATCCCAAGGACAGAAACCATACACTGCATGTTCTCACACATAGGTGGGTATTGAACAATGAGAACACTTGGACACAGGGAAGGGAACATCACACACCGGGGCCTGTTGGGGGCTGGGGGGGCTGGGGGAGGAATAGCATTAGGAGAAATATCTAATGTAAATGACAAGTTGATGGGTGCAGCAAACCAACATGACACGTGTATACCTATGTAACAAACCTCCACATTGGGTACATGTACCCTAGAACTTAAAGTATAATAAAAAAATTTTTAAAAAAAGAAATATTAAAACTTAGAACAAGAAAGACCCGTAGATATTATTGAGATTTTTGTCATTAATGTTCAGCAATACATTCAAAATCCTCATAAAAATGGTAATAATTGCTATTCATTAACAAATTTCAACCAATCAGACACTGTAGGAACCACTCCACATCCATTATTTTCTCTAATCCACACATCAACCTTATGAAGCGTATTCATTTATTAATCCCCTTTTACAGAGAAGAAAACTCGACAATCACACTGCTTGTAAGCGTTTGATGTTGGAATTCAAATCAGGTCTGACATCATGGCCTGGCTCTGGAAAACAGTAACATAAACATATTTTAGAAACTTCAGAAAAAGGAAATATAAAACAACCCATTAATCTACCCTATCACCACCTTTTGAGCATTTGATTCTTTTCTCCTATGAGGCTCTCTCCTCATCTCTATAATAATGATTTTCTATTTATGATCAACATTGTATCAACCATTTTTCTTATTACTATAGAAACTTCATGATAGTTATTTTCTCTTTTGGCAGCATAACATTTCACTGGGCATATCCACTAGAATTTATTTACTGTTGTCCATTGGATTTAGCAGTTAGATTGTTTCCATGTTTTGCTAATAATAAAACTATCATTAGACATCTTTGTGTACATAGATTCTTTCTTAAAATATACTTAGAATTGATTCCCAGAAATGGAATCCCTGGGTCAAGGAGCATAGATCTTTTTATGGCTCTTACTAACCCACTACACTCCTTTCTAAAATATCTATTTGAAACTGCATTTTCATCATATCCTCATTAGCATTAGGCATTATTTTATAATGTTTGTTGTTTTAAAAAGTAAAAACAAAAATGGTGACTCATAGTATGTATAATTGCATTACTATGATTACTAGTGAGATCAAGTTTTCCATATTTATAATTATTAGATGTATTTTAACATCCTTATTTATCAGATGAGAAAATAGAAGCTCAACATAAGTGGCACAAGTAGCACTAGAAAAGGTTCTATAATCAGTATATCCAATTGGTATTTGTTAGGTGAATAAATGAAAGAAAGAATGAAGAAATGAACTAACATTCTGTTTCCCTTCACTAACCACATGCCTTCCCTATACCCCTCTGGTTCTCCTAAACTCCAAATTATTTATTTTCCAAGGCTGCCACAGTAAAGTAAATAATATTATGAGTGACCATTTCACTTCAGAGGAGCAGAGGGTATCAGACATCCTAAAAAGAGTACTGGAATGCTCTAAACAGACCAGCTGGCTCTGCCCATATTTAGCTGTATGGCATTAGCCAAGGCATGTGCCACTGTTTCCTCAACTACAGGAAATGAGTTTCTCATATCTTTCCACTTCTGACTGATTGTGGTTGTAAAACAGAAAGTTGCACTGGGCATCAAAACAAATAATAGTTTTCCCCTATCCCCAAATGACACAAAGTCATGCCACAGAGCAGTGAGACACAAAAACACATTTTGAAGCCTCAGGACCTATCCCACCAAGTCTTCGTGGTGGATTGAAATGTTTTCTGTCAATTACCAGCAGAAACAGCAAGGGTGTAAGTCATGTCAGGGCCCAGTTCCACTGCCCTCCCCCATGGCTTTACATAGTCAGTGGACAGATTAATTCCCCTTTGTCTAAAATGAAGGAATTTGACTTCATAGTTAAGAACACAGACTTGGGTTAAACAACCTGGGTTTGATTCCTACCTCTACACCTTTCCAGCTATAAGGCCCTGAGCAAGTTATCCTACATGAGCCTTGGTTCAGGTGCTGCAAGTTCCAAATACCTGTGACATATGGATAAAAATTTTACATGTTTCATAGAGCTTTTTTAAGGATTTATGAAATATTGTATGTGAAGTTCTTTCCACATGCCACACACTTTGCAACAGGTTCAATAAAGGCTAGCAGTAATTGCTATCTTTATCATGAATTTCATGAATATACAAGAAGACATTCCTCAGTACCACAGAAAGCAGAGCCACAAATGGACTATTCAGAGTTGACTCAGTTGTTCCGCTCACCCAACAAATTTTTTAGGCCAGTTAGGAAGGGCCTGTTTTCTCCTTCCAAGGAACTGTCTTCGAAAAGCCCAGACCCTCTTTGTAGAGGTTGAAACACTGCTCTGGAGTGCTGTATTAGTCCATTCTCATGCTGCTAATAAAGACATACCAGAAACTGGATACTTTGTAAAGAAAATATGTTTAATGGACTCATAGTGCCACATGGCTGGGGAGGCCTCACGGTCATGGTGGAAGGCAAAGGAGAAGCAAAGTCATGTCTTACATGGTGGCAGAAAAAGAGAGCTTGTTCAGGGGAACTCCCATTCATAAAAGCATCAGATCTTGTGAGACTTATTCACTACCATGAGAACAGTATGGGGGAAACCACCCCCATGATTCAATTATCTTCATCTGGCCCACCCTTGACACATGGGGATTATTACAATTCAAAGTAAGATTTGGGTGGGGACACAGCCAAACCATACGAGGTACATTTTCTGAGATGAAGGTGGTTGCTCTTTCTCCACACAACAAATACTCCATGGTGCTAATGGAAATGTAATCTATGTGGCCCATGGGACTTAAACTGAGCCTTGAGTCCTGACTCCAGTTTTGGCTCATTATCCTAGGCTCCAATCAGCTCTTTGAATTGTTATTACCCTGATCCATCTACTTAGATTCCATAGAGTAGTTGATGGTGTTTTCAGAGGAAACTGCTAGAGGCTGATTCTAGAAACCCTTGGCATAATTAAGCACCAGAGACTCACTGAGAATCATAGGGGCTTCAGGTCACAAATTGCCACAGTGACTGCTTACATCCTATTTCACAGAATTCTCATTTCTATCCCACAGAAGCAGAAGCATCCCTTTGTTAGCAAACATGCAGGCCTTCATCACTCAGCCAAATTATTTCTTTGGATAATTGGGAGACAGAGAATTGAAGGGAAGAAGCTGCATACTGATTAATGATCAGCTACCTAGAACAGAAGGTCTTCTATTCAGTGACGGGAGCAGAGGAGGATAATAGCAGGAAAAGTCCCGTTTAGTCTCATTGGATAATGGATAGCTGCAAAGTGACTTGGCTGCAAGGGTTTTTGTTATTGTTTGTTTGGGTTTGGTTTAATTTGGTTTAGATTGATAGAGCTTGGTTTGACTTTTTGTTTGTTTCATTTTTGCCTATATGCAAGCACCATGTCAACTCCAATTAGTCTCCTTCCCACCTTCTTTTCTCTTAACACAGTGAGCACCAATGTTTTGGGCCTCATGTCAGGCACATTTGATTATGTTAACTCTCAACCTCCCCTTTTCCAACTCTATTCAATGTAATCATAATGTCTCTTTCAAAAGGTTGCAATGAGATTAAAGTAACTAGCCAAAGGATATGAAATAGAAGAGACAAAGCCAGGATCCACATCTACACCTTTCCTCTTTCAACCACAGAAAGGTGGATGCTCATATAAAAACAGGAAATAAACAAGGACACCTTTCCAAACGCACATACCCAAGTCATAGGACTTAACACATCTGAAGGGAATTAAGCAGTCGGTTCTGCAAAGTCCCTAAACCACAGAATGGATGTGAGCTAAGAATGAGAAAATGCATTAAAATTCTAAAAGATGAGAGATGAGTCATCCATTTTTGTGTCCTTTATAGTGGTCAACACAGAGCCTAGGCACATGGATTATGTGTCAGATCAGTTGAACTAGCAATGGTTGCCTGAAATTCTGTCTTGACAAGGATTCTGGAGCTTCTAAATGACTCAATGGAGAAGAGTTTTATAATCAAACATCTCAGCCTGGCATTCAGGGTAAGCCAAGCCCAGGAACCTTCAACAGCTACCTGTTTACTACCCATGGGCAAAGTCATAGTGATAGTGTGAGGAGGCAGACACGGGGCAGGTCCCTGGTGAAACCTTCAAACCAAAGACAGGTTAAAGCCTGAAAACCAAGCTACAAATCTCTAATAAATCCATGAACCAGATTGAGAACTTCTCTTCCTGTTTGGTATGCTTTCCTCTGATTGATCCCCATCCTTCACCTATTTTACATATACCTACCCTTCTCTAAATGTTTTTTTACACTATTGCGCCCATCATTGAGTGGTGCCTTTTTTTGGCCTTTTTTGCATACTCACAAACCAATCAGCACACTCTCCCCAATCCTGAGCCCATAGAAGTCCTGGACTCAGCCACACTTGAAAGAGCTACCCAACCTCAGGTAGGGGGCTACCCTCTTCGGGTCCCCTCTCTGCTGAAAACTATTCCATCGCTCAATAAAACTCTGCACCCTGCTCACCCTCTGGTTGTCAGTGTAACCTTGTTCCTCTTGGATGCAGGACAAGAACTTGAGACTCGCCCAACGTGGGTATGGAAAAGGCTGTAACACTGAAGCTTTCCATCTTTCACCAGTGCCAGGTAGCTGCCCCACGTGATGGGAAGAAGTGGTGGGGCTAAGCGAGCCCAGGAGCCATGGGCAAGAGTGGGGCAATGGGACTTAAAGAGCTATTAATACACCCCTGTCCACTGAGCTGCAGGTAATAATACACCCTTTGGGGATCCAAGTTTTTCAGGCACCACTGCATTCCCCTCATTCAGATGGCCAGTGCCCAAAGCAAAAGAAGGTTGCAGCATGCCTGGCCCAGTTGCAGGCTGAAAGTGGATCCTGTAGCCAGCATGGGATCCAGGCTAGAGGGCAAGCCAAGTGCAGCCCACCGGGCCGAGTAGACAGCATACCTCCCGTGGCAAGCCCAGAGCCGAGTAAGGCCCTGGGCAGGGGCATAGCCAGCCATGGAGGCCTCCAGCTGGTGCAGGCACCAAAAAAATCTTGCATCAATAGGTCCTCCATAAAAGAAAGTCCAAGACTGAAATCATAGCCTCAGAGATGTCCTCTGACTCTGCCTTCTGTTTGCCTTTCAAGTGGATCCCCCAATCTTATCCTCCATCTCCCCACTTTATCCATTTTTTAGTCTTGTCCCTCTCCTTCTTTGCCTCAGAACCAGATTTCTTCCTTCCCCCTAAGATCAGAGGCCTCTTTGTGATGTCCTGTGGATGGAGCCCACATTATAGAAGCTCATTTGATTGCATACTTTGTCCTGATCACCTCTTTGGCTCTCTACTTTTCTAATAACACCAACTTGGGTTTCCCTCTTGCTATATACTACCATAATGAATCACCTCTAATTTAGTTCTAGTCAAGCCTTAACCCCATTCCTGACCTGATGTCCTTCACTTATTAAAAAGAGGAAGTAGAAAATATTTAACTCTTCTCTCCAGTCTTACCTCCTGCTTCTCATTAGAACATGACCTGTACTCCAGCCATACACTTTCTTCCAATAAATCACAATTCTTCCCAATTGCAAGCCATTGCTCAATCTATTTTATCTCACTGGCTAAAAACACCCCCTTTCCTCCCCTTCATCTATCAAAATTTTATTTATCCTCACAGTGAAGCTTAATCCCAACCTCTATCACAAATTACTTCCCAATAACTCCATGTTCAGCCTACTGACACTGACTTCCTAAAAAATGCATCTAAAACATGTTGCTTTCTGTTAAGTAGCCAATGGTTTCTAGAACTAGAACCGAAAACAGTGGGTAGATTCTAGTCTGTAGCAAGCCTTGCCTCTTTCTTGAGCAGCTTACTGTCTATGAGGCGGCGGGAAACACACACACACACGCAGAAGACATTTGTGTGCACAAAACAACAAAAGGTTTAAATATCCACTGATACAGAATTGTGCCAAGTTTCTGTGTGTTTCCTGGGAAGAGAAGAAATACCTTGTTGGAATACGAGGACAGAATCAAGAGAAATGCCAGGGAAATCATTGCTCCTAGAATGCTTTGACCAGAAACTAACAAGCAAGAGTTATCAGAAACACAAAGCTATTAAAAACCAAAAGAAATATAAAGTTTAGGTACCAAGCACTGCCTCTCCACATAATTTTCCTCCCATTCTATTCTATGGGGGTCGGGGGGGGTCTTAGCTCACTTGTTTGGAAACAGCTATATAGTACCTTGGTATGGCCCACTTCTCACTCCTTGATCCTCTGCCCCTGATCAATTGGAGCTGAGCAGAGGGAGGTGATCCTAGCTGGAGCTATGAGCCTCCCAGCCCTCTCACCCTGCCATACTCACATGCAGCAGTTGGCAATTTGAAAATGAAGGATGATGTAATAAAATTGTCAGTAAGTCAAAATCTCTATTAATTATAACATTTCAGGTAGCAATGGCTAGATTCATCATGCTGCATAATAGTTTTCACTGAAGGCACTGTCAAAGCCAGGAATATCTTCTGAATCTTCAAAAACAATTCCTCCTCCATTCACTCTGCTCCAGGCACATCCGCCTCCTTGCAGCTACTCAAGCACTGTGGGCACACTCAGATCTCAGAACAATTGAACTTATTGTTCTCCCTGCTTGGATAGAGCTAGCTTGTTCATATTCTGTGCTAGATATTCTCTGTTCTTTGTCCCTCCATATCACTTTCCACTGCTCAGTCTCAAGAAGCTGACCTCTGTGGACAGCATCATCAAGCTCCTCTGCCTTCTGATTTCTGGTTGAGTTCAACCAACGTGAAGCATTGACAAGAATTAGGCATAAGGAAGAAAGAAGGTTAGGGCATTTCCTCCCTCAACTCCCTCTCTTCCAGCCTCAATTTTGCAGTGGCTGTGATGCTCCATTCAAGGCACAGTTCATGCCAAGCAAACCCTCTCCAATGGCTATAATATTCCTTCAAGCCTTGGTGGCTATAGTTTTTGAGGGCTTCACCATGCTTCCTAGACTTCCTTCCTAGGTATTCTTATTTTGGGGGAACCATCTTTTCATTAAACTCCGTTCAAACACTCATTTGAGTTAGTCAACCATTTCCTACAGAGACTCTGCCTAATATACCGTCTTTGAAACTTGGTACAAACGTGACTTGCTCATGAAGGCTTCCCTTACTACTCTGTTAAAAACTGTAGTTCTTCTGTGAAATAGTTTCCAGAATCAGACTTATTTAACCTAAAGATCTAGAGGAAAGGGAAGGTTTTAAAATCTCAGTACCAGGCTGGGCGCGGTGGCTCACACCTGTAATTCCAGCACTCTGGGTGACTGAGGTGGGCAGATCACAAAGCCAGGAGCTTGAGACTAGCCTGGCCAACATGCTGAAATCCCGTCTCTACTAAAAATACAAAAAAAAAAAAAAAAAAAAAGCTGAGCGTGGTGGCTCACGCCTGTAATCCCAGCTACTCAGGGGGCTGAGGCAGGAGAATTGCTTGATCCTGGGAGGCAGAGGTTGCAGTGAGCTGAGATTGTGCCACTGCACTCCAGCCTGGGCAACAGAGTGAGACTCCACCATGGCGGGGGGGGGAATAAATATCTGAGTACCAGCTAATGAAGCATTACAGTCTGCTTGCGTCTCCATTTCCAATGGGAAAGGAGGACATGAGGTCAACAGAGCAAGAAAGATTGAGGCAGGACCTCAAGAATATCTTGAGGACCATGAGGATTGGCAGACACAGAAGAGTGTTATGAGAGAGGATGTGGAGTTTCTGGGAAGTAACCCCTAAATCAGAACCTTCTGTTCTACATGTGGAGAGGCTCAGTGGGAAAACGTCACCCAGGTGGAAAGATCTTTGGTATGTATATGCCCACTGCAGTCAAGAAAGTATCCAGTAAATCATCTTAATTGAGGTTTCAGACTGAGCAGAGATTTTTTAGAGGAAGAGTCAGAAAGAGGAGATGAGTTTACTTGTATTCCCAAGGAAGCCACTTCTGGAGTGTGGAGCACACTCTGATTGCCATTTAGCTTCTCAAAAACTGAGAAGTGCAGCTCAGAGACCATGTGTCTGAGAGCATGGAAGAGTCTGGAATATCTCAGGTTCATTACTTTGTTATACCTCATCTCTCCCCTACATGATCAGAAAAGATCCTATGGGCTTCCTTCTGGGCCAACAGGGGGTATTTTTGTTAATCGCACCCCTCTCTACAGGCCTTTGTGCTGGAAAGGACGGAATCCCTAGAGACAGTTACCAAGGCGTGAGAGAGCAGGGGAAGTACACGTTTAAGAAGCCCTGGTAACCTTCTTACTCAGAGATGTGCAGAGATGAAAATAAAGGTAGGCAGGTATCTCCTGTTTTTCAGCTAGAGTCTTGTATTGAAGAGCCTCTTTAAGAACATTCCAGTCTTCTAAACTTATAAGGATACAAGCCAAGAAAATCCAACAAAAATTCAAAATTACAAAAGAATCTTTAAAGAAGTGACAAACTTGGTTGACCCTTCTCTTTCTCCTCTTTGTACAAGGCTCATCATTGTGCTCTTCTAAGACAAGACAAGGGATGCCAAGTTCCCAAGCATGCGTGCATTCATGCATCCACATATCTAGCTGATGTTTATTAAATATTTACCATGTGTCACACACCATGACAGACACTAGCAGTCTATTGGTGAACAAAATGGACAAACTCTGGACCTCCATGAAACTCACAGACTTGTTGGAGGTCATAGACATTTTTGTCTGTTTTTTATTTAAATATAAGATAAATTGTAAAATATATATATATATATATAGTAGTAAACACTTACTGTTTTCCTTTGCCTGAAATCACATTCTCAGTCCCTATCATTTGGGGAGGCTTTTATTCTCAGATTCTAGGAGGAGGCAGAAAGCCCATGCTTGGTCAAAAAGAGTTTAGCTTTGAGGACTAAGATCTGATTTTTTAAATCTTGTCCAAATTCCTATCTAAGGGGTCTAAGGAGTCATGCCCTACAAACCACAAATTCTCATCAGATGGTTTTTATTTAACCCTGTATATAATGACTTACTTTCCAATCTGACTCTGGAATAACAAGAAAGTAAATAAAATTATTTTACCCTAAAGCATATTTCTCTGTCACATCTTGAAATGACAATACAAAGGCATCCCTTGCAGGAAAAATCCACATTCTACAGAGAATCCTCCTTTCCCCCTTTTTTTTCCTTCCTTCTTTTCCAGATGCAGGAAATAATCAGCTAAGAGCCAGGCACCCTTTTATGTCTGATAAGAAACATTTTACAACCTGTTCTCTCTGAAGTCTGCTATCTGAGAGCTTATCCTGCACAATAAAACTTGGTCACCACAATCCTTCATCAACCTGAACATTTCCTTTCTCTTTATTCCAGGTCTTCAGATAAATTCAACCAACTGTCAACCAGAAAATGTTTAAATTTCCTTATAGCCCGGAAGCCCCTGCTCTGAGTTGTCCTACCTTTCTGAACCAAACCAATGTATTTCTTAAAAGTATTTGATTGATGTCTCATGCCTCCCCGAAATATATAAAACCAAGCTGTACCCCGACCACCTTGGGCACATGTTCTCAGGACCTCCTGAGGGCTGTGTCACAGGCCATGGTCACTCACATTTGCTCAGAATAAATCTCTTCAAATATTTTACAGAGTTTGCCTCTTTTTGTCAATAGCTTCTTGGGGCCACAGTGATTGTTTCTGGCTCCAGGCATGTACATCACCTAAGCCAGTCTGTTCAGAGCCAAGGGAATCAGGTATGGGTGCTTTAATATTGAGAAAGAGGACTCCACTAGGATTGCTGAGCTGATGGGATATAGATATGGAGCTATCTTAAATTCTAAATGCAATCATCTCTGAATTTCCTAATTACATGATTCAGGTTCCCTTCACTGAGCAGTTTAGTTTGAGTTGGATTCTATCACTGTGACCAATACTCTTTGGAGGGAATGGAGCAAGGAGTTAAGAAAGGAAACAGGTAGGGGAACTACGGTATTTTAAGTAGCAAGGAGAGGTTTCTGTGAGTCAGTAGCATCAACTGATGAAGAATTTGGAGGAAGGCAGAAGGTTGCTAACACTGATTAGGTGCCAGGCAAAAGCTTTGCCATGTCCATAAGCAATTACAACTAAGATAAAATCAACTTTTCAGTTTTTTTCTCCCAAGTCAGACTCTTTCTCTGTACCTGTCAACCTGCCATAACTTGTGTTAATCACTCCTTCTCTGCTGCCATGTTTCCAATTCACCAAAAGGCAGTAACCTGACTCAACACTCTCCCTGGGTCACATAGCTTATCTTTTCAAGTGACTGGCCAAATGGGGCTCTCCTCATGCCTGAATACTTGCTTCCGGCTTAAGATCTCTCTGAGGAGTTGGCACTCAACAGGTAGATGTTGTTTCAAAGCCTTAGGAAAGGAAGAATAAAAGAGAATCCCCGGCCTCATCTATATGTAGCCATGAGAAACACAGCATGGGCTCTTCACCACTTGGGCAGCCTTTTAAAGCTTCTGATCTCTGGTAGGGATTATTATGAAAGACAAGAAACCTATGGGTGTTTGATTTGTACCAATGACAGGCTTCTTTTAAATCAAATATGGATGGTTCTCTCCTTCATGGATGCACCACTGTCACACACATACACACACACACACACACACACACACACTGACATTTTACTTCTCAGACTTGAGTTTGTTTGCTGGAACCAAGGAAACCCTACTTTCAGATTCTTGCCCTAGAGACTCTTTGTCACAGACTGGATACAGCAATCAAAACCAACATAAAGTCAGAATGCCAGCTCTGGGCCTGCTCAGGGAGGGGGCCCTCTGTCTTGGAGGGTTCTGTATGTGTGTACTGCAGACAGGTGTCTCTTCTCCTCTTAATAATCTAGAGGGTGAGGATCCAGCAGGGCTGGGCCTTTTCTGCTCAAAGATGAATTTTCTTCTCAGAGATACGCCTCCCTTTTCTCCTCCTCAGGAAAGCTAAGAAGCTGAATTTAGTCTCAGGCCAGGTATACAAAGCCCAGGTTCAATGTCAACTGGATATGTTATATTGAGAAGCTCCAGGAATTGTTCCCAAGGTGACACTAGGATTCCTACATGGCTCAGTTCCCCAACAGGCAACCACGTCCTCAGAGCACATCAGAGACCCCTGACGATGAATGGTTAGATTGATCTACCAACGGGAGAACAAACGAAGGCTACTTGCAGCAGAAAATTCCTCTAAATTTCCAGTGCAGGATTACTCATCGCAGAGAAATAAAGACAGGTACCTCATTGGCACAGGCAGCAAAAGGAATCTAGCCAATGCCCAAGGCTTGCCACCATCTGAGTCTATTTCCAGACTGCATCGGTGACAGCAGCTCCAATGGCATCTGCTTTTACTTTCCTCACACAGGCTCCTGATGGAACAGACCTGGGACCACACCCCATTCTAGCACTTACTGTTGGAGATTGTGGGTAGGTTACTTAATTTATCTGACCTTCAGAGTCTTCCTATGTAGAATAGGGTTATGTGGAATAGCAATGAGGTTATGTAGAATAGGCTATGTAGAATAGCAAGCACCTGTCTCATGGATGGTTATGTGAGTTAAATGACAAATGTAGGTCAAGTATCCAGCACAACCTGACATGCAGTGAGAGTTCAATAAATGTGAGTCCTTCCCCTTTCCCTCTCTTCCCCACTACAGAAAACTGACAGCTTCACTCAAACCTGAGACAGCCCCAGCTGTGTAACCTGTGTGCCCCTTGAGGCCTGGCACCAAGATCCTGAGGTGATGACCAGGAAGATTATCTTGTTTTTGTACACCTGGTTAATAGCAACCAAAAAGCCTTTAAAATAACCAAAGAAGTGAAGATGAACAATAACAGATCAGAAGTGCCAATTGACTTAACAGTTAGCCTAGGTACACCAACAGCTAGCTGCTCTTCACATAACTGGATGCAGTATATTCACTCACCAAATGCCTCTTTAGCAAGAGATTCAGAAACTCTTCTGGCCTCAGGCAGCTTAATGCCTAACATAATCTCCTAATCCTGATCCAGGCACTGCATATGAAAATGCAGGCTGGACTGTGCTTCTGTAGGAGCCGAAATTCAGCCCAGGCTTCACCTGTAAGCCAATCATGTTGGCTCCAGGCTCTGACTGCTCAGAGGAAAGGGAACCTATTTTGCTTTGCACAATAGCAGTATATGCACCAGCAACAGCTCTGGTCCTATACACAATCCTGACCCTGTCTTCCCGAGTATTGTCCCCTCTGACTTCTATGTCTGTTTTCTGCTTTCATGTGGTCCTATACCAATTGGCTTCAGGAGTTCTGGGGTTCTCGGGTCCTACTCTATTTTGGCTGGAAGCTGATATTTTTCCAGTGAAAGAGCTTGTCACCATTGCACAAGAAAATTCCCTGCTGCTCTCCATCTGTGTGCTGTGATATATCTGCCCTACCTCAGGGCCTTCTCACACGCTGTTTCCTCAGCCTGGAATCAATACTTCCTGCGGCTGAATTCATCTCACCCTTCAAGCATTCCCTTAAACATCAGCTCCTCAGAGGGACCTTCGAAAGCACCCCAATTTAAAGGAGTCTCATCCTCACCCACGCTATTCTCTATTACCTTATTGGTAGTGATAAGTGCCATGTGATAAGCAAAAATAATTTATAATCATGTTTATTACTTATTAATTTCCTGTCCTCTGCTTTAAAAGCTCTAAATTCTCTGAAGCAGATAGCCATGTCTATTTTAGTCACCAATTACTTGTATTTCTAGTACATTCCCTGGCATAGCCTATTAATTGAATTAATTCCTATTAATTGAAGAGTGAATGAATGAGTGAGTGAGTGAAAGCTGGGATCATTCATTCCTCAGAACTCTTTTCTGGGCTGCTCAATATCCACTTTTAAGGCAGCCTATTCTCCTTGCACCAGATGAGACTTGATTCTAACAAACAGGGAACCAAACTCCTGAGGAGCCGTCTCCACTGGGCCAGTCTGGCTCAAGTGGGAAAACAAAATACTCTGCATAGTACAAAAAGAAAAGGTCTTTTTAACAGAATTAGGCCTTATGCAGCTACGACAGGAGCTGGGAAAGTGAACTCAGAGAATCAAAGAGATGGCTACTAACCAGCCTGCCTAGTCTACCTCATGCAAGTGAACAAGTTGGAGCTGACAGAGGAGTTCAAGAGGCCAAGCATGCCTGCCTCAAAGGCCTCAAAAGAGAAGCTCATAGAAAAGTCTGTGGAGCTGCTGCCTTTGTGGGCCAACACCAAGTGGCTGGTCGCGGGCCTGGAGCGCTATCAATGAGAGGGGCTGGCCATCAGCAAGATGAGCCAAGCAGGGAGAAAGACAGCACAGCCAAGCCAGGACCCATGAGCACCAGGGTCCCTCTGTCACTACAGATGGCCATGACCACTTTCCATGAGGAATGGCAGTTTCACTGCCATCTTCTAAATCCACACAAAGTCCTCTTTGGTTCCATCTTTGGTTCCACTCTGACCCAGAACCCTACAGTGATGAGATTTCTGAAAATAGCTCTAGCTTTTGCCAAGGTGACACAAAACTGCCTAATGAACTAACCCTGCCTTGTCAATGCCACAGCTTCTCCAAGGGTCCTGCTGATGCTGATGGCTCCTTGGCCCAATCCTGTCCACACATAAACTTCTTTCCCTACCTTCTATGACTGACTACCAGGGCCTCCTCTGACCATGTCCCCCTCTGCTCAAGTTTAAAGGTAACCCAGTGACAGAGCCCCACTAAGGGCAGGAGTGGATTATCTCATCCCTGTGGTTTAGAGAAAGGAGGAATAGCTTCTGGACAAAATGCACCCAGAAAGACTGAAACAAAGGAAGCTATAACTTTGGAGACAACCAATCTTTTCCTGCTTTCTCTTCACAACTATCCCTTAGATGTACCAGGTAAGCAAGGGTAAAAATCACACTCTTTACAGATCAAGAGTTTCCCTGTTCTGTATAAAAACCCCATTTTTCCATTTGCTTGTGTCCTCTCCGATTTCTTTGAGAAGCGTTTTGTAATTCTCACTGTAAAGACCTTTTACCTCTCCCCACCCCTACTTAGCTTTATTTCTAGATATTTTGTTCTTTGTGTGGCTATTGCGAATGGGATTGCATTCTTAATTTGGCTCTCAGTTTGGGAATTTTTTTATGTATAGAAATGCTACTGATTTTTTTTTACATTTATTTTGCATTCTGAAACTTTCCTGAAGTTGTTTACCAGTTCTAGGAGTCTTTGGGCAGAGACTATGGGATTTTCTAGGCATAGAGACATATCATCTACAAAGACAGATGGGTTTGACTTCCTCTTTTTCTATCTGGATCCCTTTTATTTCTTTCTCTTGCCTGATTGCTCTGGCTAGGACTTTTAGTACTATGTCAAACAGGAGTGGTGAGAGTGGGCATCCTTGTCTTGTTCTGGTTCTCAGGGGGAATGGTTCCAGCTTTTGCCCATTCACTTTGATGTTGATTGTGGGTTCCTCATCAATGGCTCTTATGATTTCTAGGTCTGTTCCTTTCATGCTTAGTTTGTTGAGGGTTTTTAACATGAAGGGATGTTGAATTTTATCAAAGGACTTTTCTGCCTTTATTGAGATGATCATGTGGTTTTTATTTTTAGTTCTGTTACATGATGAATGACATTTACTCATCTGCATATGCTGAACCAACCTTGCATCCTGGGAATAAAGCCTACTTGATTATTGTGGATTAGCTTTTGGAGGTGCTGCTGGATTTATTAGTATTTTTTTGAGGATTTTTGTGTTTATGTTCATCAGGGATATTGACCTGAAGTTTTCTTTTTTCATTGTGTTTCTCTCACATGAGTCAGAATGCCTATTATTAAAAAGTCAGAATATAACAGATGCTGGTGAAGTTGCAGAGAAAAGGGAATGTTTATACACTGCTGTTGGGAATGTAAATTAGTTCAGCTACTGTTGAAAGCAGGTTGGAGAGTTCTCAAAATGCTGAAAATAGAACTACCACTCGACTCAGCAATCCTATTACTGGGTATATATCCAAAGGAATATAAATCATTCTACCAAAAGACACACAGGCACTTCTATGTCCACTGCAGCACTGTTCACAATAGCAAAGACATGGAATCAACCTAGATATCCATCAGTGATAAACTGGATAAAGAAAATGTGATATATATATACACCATGAAATACTACACAGACATAAAAAAAAAGAATGAAATCATGTCCTTTGCAGCAACATGGATGCAGCTGGAGGTCATTTTCCTAAGCAAACTAATGTAAGAACAGAAAACCAAATGCTTCATTTTCTCACTTACAAGTAGAAGCTGAACATTGAGTACACATGGACACCAAGAGAAGTACAATAGACCCCAGGGCCTACTTGAGGATGGATGGTACGAGGAGGGTGAGGATCAAAAAACTACCTATCAAGTATCATGCTCATTACCTGGGTGATAAAATCATCTGCACACCAAAACCCAGTGACATGCAATTTACCCCTACAACAAACCTGCACATGTATCCTGAACCTAAAATAAAAGTTAAGAAAGAAAAAAAAAACTTTCTGAATTCCCTAATTCCTAATTATGTCCTCACTAGGTATGGCCAGGTCCCAGCAACAGGAAGGGTCAGGGAAGCCAAACCTCAAGGGCTTATCTGGTGCCCTCCCTGCTCTTTGCTTGCAAGTCAGTCTTGAGCAGTTGGATGGGAAGGTATTTTGCCACCTATTCTTCAGTCCTCCTTCAACTATCCACTCTCTTCTCTTCTCCCTGGCCTCCCCTAGGGCATGTGACAGCACCCCAGTGCTCTAGAACAAATGAGAGCTTCTAAGGCAGAAAAGCACCCTGCTTCCCCTTTCATTTGCTAGGCAGCTGTCACATCCCCACTGGTTTTCTTTGGAGGTAAGAACTGTCTGACTCAGCCCCCCCATCCTGCTCCAGAATGTAAATTACAGGAGGCCTCCTGCCTGGGAAAAACAATTAATATGAAATACCAGGATTACCGTCTGCCACGTTTACAAATCTGTCCAGCTTACATTTGCTCTTTCAACAACTTATGCCTTCACAGTGGGATGCTATTCAAATGCCCCATCTTTCCCCCAAGTGACTAACTGGTGGTGCTTGGCATTGCTTTGGCTATTCATTATAAAAACAAGGGCTATCAGCAGCAATAACCCATCAGAAGAGCTCATGCCATGAGCTCTGGGAAAGAGTTGTCATATTTCTCTTTCCTTGTCTCACCAAAGTGAAAGCACGTCACCTCTTTCCAGTGAAAAGGAAACACAAAACTCCAACTTTTGTTTTTTCTCTCTATGCTGGGCATGGTTGGCATCTCATTTCTGAGATGTTCAGCATAACTGACTATCCACAGTCCAAGTCATAAAGATAATAAACGGTCAGCACAATGGGTGTGTAACAATAATCCAGTGGCTCTCAACCAAGGGGACATTTGCAAAATCTGAAGAAATTTTTGATTGTCACAACGATGGGGTTGGGAGCAGGGGTTCTACTAGCATCTAGTGGGTAGGGGCCAGGGATGTTGCTAAACATCCTACATGGCACATAGGACACCCTCCTTCCTCTATAACAAAGCATTATCTGGCAACAAAATTTCCATAGGGTCGAGATTGAGAAGCATTGCAAATAACCCAATGAGTTGGCTTCTCTCACATTTTGCTTCATAAATCATATTTTAGAACATTGCTTCAAGGCAAGATGGATAACAAGGGAGAGAAGGGGCCAGTTAGATGAGTCAATACTTTCCGATCTCTCCAACACCTCCAAGAAACAGCCATCTGATAGCAAGACAAGGGAGAAAGAACACTTTACCAAACATAAGCTATACACATTTGGGTATTCATCACCTGCATGCTCAGTTTCCTTATCTGTAAAATGTGGCTACCTAGCCTGGCTCACAAGCCTATCCCAACACTCAACAGAGGTGGTGGTGTATTGGAAGACTCTCTGGGGCTCCAGGGATTTTAAGTAATAGGAGGATACATTGCAGTAATGATTAAATGAAAAGAAGTATTAGCCTAGCAACTGGCACAAGAATTTCTGATGAAGAGAATGTTCTCTTGCCTCTCTTCCTTCCTTGTTTCTGGGGGTGTGGGGGTGGAAATGATGAGGACACTTGAGGTGCAGAATCACCAAGGTTTCAGAGGAGAATTATTAAATTGCTTGGTGGAAGACAAAGAAGGAAATATGTTGTTCCTCACAAGGTGGACCCAGCCGAAACTCAATGGGATAAAGAGCTCCATGGAGTGAGGAGTCTGAAGGATTTCTTAAGGTAGCAATGCCAACATTTCCATTTGAGCTGGTTTAGGATGATGTGGTATGAATCCATTGATAGTTTGGATGTGTGTCACCACTTAAACCTCATATTGACATGTATTCCTCAGTGCTGGAGGTGGGGCTTGGTAGAGGTGATTGGATCATGGGGTGGATCCCTCATGAATGGTTTAGCATCTCTCTCGGTACCATCCTCGCAATAGTGAGTTCTCATGAGATCTAGTCCTTTAAAAGTATGTAGCACCTCCCCCCTCACTCTCTTGCTCCTGCTTTCACTATGTGACTTGCCTGCCCCCTCTTTGCCTTCTGCCATAATTGGAAGCTTCCTGAGGCCTCCCCAGAAGCAGATGCTGCTATGCTTCCTGTATAGCCTGCAGAGCTGTGAGCCCATTAAACTTCTTGTCTTATAAATTACCCAGTCTCGGGTATTTCTTTATAGTAATGTGCAAACGAACTAATATATCCATCTACTATCTTGCTCCCAAATTCTGGTTCTCATGAATGCTTTGGGAATGTGAGAGTGTATATGTGTGCCTGTACATGTGTATGTAAATCATAAAGGGTACTGAGTTTCACATTTGAATCAACATAATGTAGGGTAAAAGCAAGTTAAGTGGACATAAGAGCCCAAACACTGAGCCATCCCCTACACACACACACACACACACACACACACACACACACACACACAGAGAGAGATGGGGCAGGAGAAGAGATTCGCAGGCATCTTGAGAAAAGTCATAAAAGTTCAAGGAAGAAAACATTTGAATCACTGTTATCTATATCATAAGGGACAGGAAAGCACTCTGCTCAACTCTGGGTGTATTGCTGGCATCAAAGCAGGATTTTTGTTCATTTGTAGGGGGCCTGCATTCATAGCCTACTCCTTGGCATGCTGGAGATCTCTGGTGTGTCAACTCCCCACCACTACCAGTTGCTAAGGATGGGTTGCTGCAGAGATGCCTGCCTGGCCAGCTACATTAACTTCTAAAATACATCCAGCCAAAGTGCAACATGGCTTATTGTCAGTGCAGAGAGCCTCTCCCTCCCTGAAGAAACAAAATTCTAGAACCTGAAAATTGCTTCCTCTCTCCTCCCAGCTTTAGATGAATTTGACACTCACAATTTTGTCTAAGGAGCCATTGTTGGATAGTAGCCAAGTTGGCTTTTGGAAAGAAAAAGTTTTTTTAAAAGATCAGCATTGATTAGTTTGGTTCTTCATTAAGTGAAGCACGTGTGGTAAAGGGAATAATTAGTGAAGTTAATTGCGGCTTCACAGAGAACCAAGGGAAATCCAGCGAAATGTCCTGACATTCACCGAGAGCAATATGTTCATTGCTTCTGCAGCTAATTGCAATTAGCAAGTGAAGGAACATACATACAGTCTCCACGTGTAATTAATCATGTGCCTTTATTACAGTAGATACAAGCTGCTGACTGACAATAGACACCTGCCTTGTGCTGTGCCTCCACACTCCTGTGTAGATCCTGTTGGTTACTGCTGTATTTCTTTACCTTACTTGTATCTGTGTTTTGTGCTTCTTGCACATTCTAGTCCTATATTTCTGGGACAGGGTTTCTTGGTCATGTCTCCTCTTAAAACAGACATCTAAATATTCCTGACATAAAATGCACACTCAGTAACTATTTGATAAATGAATGGTGCATAAAGGGAAAGGATCTTCTCCCATTTGTACAGATTACAATGGCCATTGACTCTTGACAGTCACAGAAAGGCTGACTCTGAGGATATGACATAGTGAAAACAAGGAGACTTCTGAATGGGGCTAGGATGAGGCACACGTCTATAGGTGGTGGTTCCTGGGTTGCCTGGGTTGAATAAACAAGATGAACCCTGAAGAGAGTCCCCCTTCCTCTTTTTCTGGCACTATCTTCTCAACTATGACTTTGAATTGTCAGACACTGGCTTTCTTGTTACTGCCGTTGTCACCCTTAAATTGTATGTCTCTAACACCCCACCTCCAAGAGAATCCATGCTGACTTGTTTCTTCACTGTTTTTACAAACCTTAGATTAGCAAAGAGATAACGCCTTAGAAAAAGATTGAACCTTGACCCTTTTATACCCTGGAGACTTGAGAAGTTATTTCAGTTTTGGAGTGCATAAAGTCTTAGATATAAAATCATTCTAGAGTTGGAGCTTGGACTCAGAGTTTGACATGTATATATCCAGGAATTTGATGTGGTTAACAAAATCTAAGTTTCTGCTAGTCAAATGATGTCCATGTTCTTCTAAGTTACGTCATCACCTCAAAAAAATATGATTAATCTATTACAGTAGAAGCTATTTAAGAGATTCCCCCTAATTCTGTGGCTTAAAGTCTTGGAAGGTCATTGCTTTCTCATGTGCCGGGGCAGCTGGCCCATTCTGCTCCACAAAGTCATCCAGGGGAACAGGCAAATAGGAAGTCCCTGTTATCCTCAACACATGCTTTCCAAGGTTGTTTGGCATTGCCTTTCCAGTCAGTGGAGAATAAATAGTGGAAATTGGTAGCAAGGGATTTCCTTTTAAATAAAAGACACAGAAGTTACACTCATCATTTTTGCTCAAACTCTAGTAGGGAGAACTCAGTGACACCAACCTGAAAGCATGGTTGGAACACGCCTTCTCTCTAAGGATGCACTTTTTTTTTTACATCCAAAAAAAAAGAGAGAACAGATGGTGGTGGGAGACAAATACTAATAAGAGAAGGCTGGTTTTAGAGCCCTAAAATACTTAGTAAAAGTAGCTTTATCTTCACCATTTTAGTTAAACAGAGATACATGCCACATGGTATTATAATGACCCTTCCATCAATCTATCATGAGCTCTTTGACACAGGAATTGATATAGTGCCTAGCACACAGGAAACACTAAGTAAATATTTGGGACACGAATGATTGAATAGATTAATGAATGAATGCAATATCACCTACATCCCAATTTGGCTTGAGTCCAACCTTGTTTGGAGGACATATTTCTAAACATTTTCAAGTATCTTTTCTCTTCTCATATTTCAGCTGCCTAAATGAGGTCCTGAGTCTAATAATCTGGCAATCCCTTAAAGATTCATGCAACTGGAGGCTTCTGAACTGCACCCACCTCTCTGTCCAACTGACCTCTGGGTCCTGGTGTCACTAAGGCCTTACTATCTCCTCAGTTTTATTACACTTGATTTTTACCTAGAAAAACTCATGACAACAGTATAATACCTGAGAACAATTTAACTTTCAGGATTAAAATCAAATCAAACTAAAACATAATAAGACCTTCCATCAAACACAAGGGAAGAAGAAGGTAAAAGGGCATTTGCTGGGTACTTATTGCATTAGGAGTTTGAAAACTATCAAGGGAGATCTTGAGTACCCAGAATATTGACACCAACCCAAGGAGGTAGTTATTATTGTTTCCAATTTACAACTGAGAAAATAAAGGCTTAGGGAGGCTAATGACTTGCCGTAGGTCACCACTTAGTGAGATAATTCTGACCTAGCACTATCTGGATGAACCAGTTCAGTTCCCACTAAACAAAACCATTCACTGAAGGCCAGCAAACCCAGAGCTCATTTTAGAGTTGACTTGTGTAACTTATTAGGGTTTTAACTCATCTTTTTGTGTCTTGTCACTTTTTCTTAAGGCCAAAGTAAAACCATCCTGCAAAAATGGCCCAAGCTGGTAATTAGAGACCATAGCTTCAATCTCAAAGAAGGATTTTACTGAAAGGTTGGAGAGTCTCTATACCAGGGGAATTTGGGTTATATCACAGTTCACAGCACGAGCAGGATGAAGTGTTTTGCAATAACTGACTCAAGTGACAGGTGATGACTTCCCAGTTGGGAAGTCACTCTTTAGGGAAGAGACAACCTGATTATTTCAAAAGAAAGCCAGCCAGGCAGACTAACAAATCTTGCTCTTTTCTTTGTTAGGAAACCATTGACTTTTTAGAGATGCCCACTGCATAGATGATAAGAATGAGAAGGCATCAAACAAAATCATATCTGATGAGGTAATTAGAAATAACTGTTGAGGCCAAAACTTGCACATCATTGTCAAATGCAGATGTAGAGGTGCTGAACAAAGGGAGGAAAAGGAAAACTGTGTGTGGAGCTGCTTCTAGTGGTGATATGGTTTAGGACTAATAAACCAGTGTCCCACTAGTCTCTCAAGGGATCTTCTACCTTCGAAGCCTAGATTATGAATGGTAAATATCTAACACACATGCTTCGTGCCTATGCCGTAAGCACAAGTTATTTATGAAATACCATCAGACCCTGGAATCCTTCTTAATTAAACTAATCCCTCAGCCAGTAACAATCAATCTGAATTGGCAAAAAATAATAGCTAATTGTCACCATTTGCCTAAATCAACTTCCTGTAAAGTATCTTTGGTGAAGAGAAGCCAGAATCACCTTAAGTAATAGAGAAGCCTGAGAAAGTGTAAGGAAAGGGAAAAGCTACCCTCCCACATATTGGGCAATAGTTGCAAAGCATACTGGGTAATTCCCATAACTCTCAAACTCTAAACAAAGTCCAAAGAGACAGCCATAAGGCTTTCTTCCCTAGTCTGTCTAAAAGAGAGATAACACCAAGACTACGTCCGATACCACTTGAAGCACTGAGGAGAGAGTTGTCAACAATGGTTACATTCTCCTGAAGCTGTAAGTTGTTTCTAACCTGCCTCTGGTAGACCGATGGCAAGCTTAGTCCCATATTCTTGTTCACAGGACTCTCTCTTGTCCCCCCAGTTTTCCTCTACACATGTGTATCTCATTCACAGAGTTTCTCCCATTCAGTAGGTTCCCTTCTCCTGTTGTTGATTGTTTCCTTTGCTGCTCATAGGTTTTCAGTTTGATGTGGTCCCACTTGTTAATTTCTGCTTTTGGTGTCATATCCCCCAAAAAATCATTGCTAAGATCAATTTTCTATGTTTTCTTCTTCTAGGAGTTTTACTGTTTCAGATCTTACACTTAAGACTTTAATCCATTTCAAGTTAATTTTCGTGTATGGTGTAGACAAGAATCCAACTATTTTCCTTTGCATGCGGATATCCAGTTATTATCTCTTGCCTGTGGATATTCAGTAATTATAAACACCATCTACTTAAGAGACATTTCTTAAATAGTACTGGAAGTCCTAGCCTGAAAAATGAGACAAAAAAGTCATCCAGATTGGAAAGGAAAAAGTTAAATTGTCTCTGTTTGCAGATGACATGATCTTACATAGAGAAAATCCTAAAGACTTCACCAAAAAAACTATTAGAACCAATAAATGAATGCAGTGAAGTTGCAAGATATAAAGTCAACAAAATTAACAGGCACATTTCTATACAATAACAATGAACTATCTGAAAAAGAAATCAGAAAGCAATCATATTTTCAATAGCATAAAAATTACTAGGAATAAATTTAATCAAGTAGGTGAAAGATCAGTTTATTGAAAACTACAAGACATTGATGAAAGAAATTGAGGAAGACACAAATAAATGAAAATATTTATCTTGTTTATGATTGGAAGAATATTGTTAAAATGTCCACACTACCCAGAGAGATCTACAGATTCAATGCAATCTTAATCAAAATTCCAATGGCAATTACAAACAGAAAGAAAAATCATAAAATTCACATGAAACCAAAAAAGACCCCTAATAGCCAAGGCAATCTTGAGAAAGAAGGACAAAATTGGAGGCATTATGCTTCCTGATTTCAAACTATATTACAAAGCTATAGTATATTTTAAAAAACAAAAAAAGTCTAGTATTGGCATGAAAACAGACACATAGACCAACGGAATGGAATAAATCCCAGAAATACAATTGATTTTTACATATTGGTCTTGTATCCTGCAATTTTTAAACTCGGGTTTTATATTTAGCAGCCTTCCTGAAACTTCTTTGGGACTATTTAGCTTTTACCTAGGATATTTTCTCAGTAATATTGAAATAAAAAATACAGCTAGTTTCCTAGTTACAAGGCACACTCTCAAAGAGACAAGGTGACTAGCTATGCAAGGAGATTAAAATGGCAAATGAGGCACTTCTTTGTGTGGAATTGTCTATGCATATGTGTACAGGAGCACTCTATCTCTAAGCTTTTAACACAGACGTTGCAGAACTGAGGTCTTGAAAGTCTTCTAAGGACATGTGGTACCACAATGCTTGGTGTCTATTGATTATTCAAGGCTTCCTGATCCTCAGACAAGGAAGCCACAGAATACTGAAGACTATCTCAAGATGGTCTGTAGTATGTAGCTATTTAGGAAATATAATTATCACATTCATCCATAAATTTAGGCCAGCAAGTAACTGCAAAAACTGGTAACAATATTTTTAAAAATATTTTTCTGTTGTTTTTCTTCCCCCTATTTGTCTCCCTTATTTCTTCTAAGATCACTGAAAACGTTTCAGGTCAATCAAAATAAAATTTTAATTACTCGTTTGTGTGTGGGGTGCGGTGGGTATGTGGGCATGGGTGGGGCTGTAAGGTGCCAGTTATCTCAGAATAAAATGGCCAATCTTAGAAAATTCATTTAGCACACACTTAACATGTTTCGAAGTATTTGAATTCTAAGTTTGACATCACTTTTCATTTTGAGATGAACTCCTCTAGCTCCTTAAAAATGAGGCTGGGCCAGGTGCAGTGGCTCACACCTATAATTCTAGCACTTTGGGAGGCCAAAGTGGAGGGATTGCCTGAGCTCGAGAGTTTGAGACCAGCCTGAGCAACATGGTGAAACTCCATCTCTTCTAAAAACACAAAAAATTAACCGGTGTGGTGGTGGGCACCTGTAATCCCAGCTAACTGGGAGGCTGAGGCAGGAGAATCGTTTCAACCCGGGAGGCAGAGGTTGCAGTGAGCCGAGATCCCGCCACTGCACTCCAGTTTGGGTGACAGAATAAGACTCCATCTCAAAAAAAAAAAAAAAAAAAAAAAAAAAAGAGGCCGAATCATAGGCAAATTTTTGATTTCATCAGTAAGGGCTCATAAATATTTGTTAGAATAATGATGTACAAGGCACTGTACTTGATTCAGAATGCTAATTAGGGCTCCATTATAGTACTCTAATAATGCAGGTGTGTGTGTGCATATGTGTGTACATTTATGCCTACTTGTGTATTCATAGCTTTCTCTTCTGTTACTCTCATTCTCTTTCTTTTACTCTTGATCCTAATTACTCACTGAATCTTTTCTTTCAAATTCGTACCTTTTAGTCTTAATGGCTTGGACAACTGGTTAACCACTTAGTACTGTGTGCTACAAGAGTCAAGAAGACCAGGAAACAGAGAATTAGATACTTGAGGCAGAATTATTACTGTGTTCCATCTGGTTGTTTCCTAAACTTTAATGTGCAATGAAGTCACTTGAAATTCTTGTAAAATGCAGATTCTGATTTAGCTGGCCTCAGAAGGGACCGAAGATTCTTCATTTCTGACAAGCACCTGGTCATGCTAATGCTGCTGATTTACAGACTACACTTTAAGTAGGTTAGACTGTTGGGGATTAGCACAAATTTGGCTGTTAGTTTTAAAGGGCATTATTGTTAAATTTTATTATGTATATTTATCCAAATGCCATTTGCACATGGCACACTTTGAAAAGTGTTGGCTTCTAGAGAGTAGCGGGGATTAGAATGATTTAATGTTGATCCTTCAACATTGCAAAATGTTGACTCAAGCACCATTTAAAAATCAAGTACTCGATTCAGGTGATGGTTACATGAAAAGCTGAGACTTCGCCACTACACAACATATCCATGTAATACAATCACACTTATACTCCTTAAATTTATATAAATTTTAAAAATAAAGAAAAAAAGAAAGAGTTTGGGTGTTTTGAGATCCATGAAATACAACAGTTTAGGATAGATTACATAAAATTAAATTTATCGGAGTGCTTGATAGTATCTGGCATACCACAGATACTCAGTGACCATTATGTCCAGTTCATCTTTTATTTTCTTGATTGGTTCTGCATACTTTGTGCCTATCTTATGCTATTCTATCGTTTTTAAATACGTGTGTGAATTTTTTAATCCATGTGCTTATGATCTATGTCCCTTACTGAATCACCACTTCCTTGAGGGCACAAATATGACATATATATTGAGTGTTTCCTCATATTGCAGAATGTGGTCTCTTGTACCTGTGGTCACTTATCTTAACTCAACTGATTAGAAAAGTGCTAATAAAAAATGTCTGTCCATCCATCTCTCCCACAAGCCTGCCTGAACTTCCTCCATTACCAGTTAGTTCCTTGAGTTAAGCCAGAGCTCAGAGCAAATGTGAAAGTATCCACCAATAGAGAGGGAACACACTGATTTATTCTCAGTCTTTCCTACCTAATGAAGGAGTCTTTGGTCTGTAGTCAGAGTTCTTCCTCACGATGGGACGAATCAATTTGAGCAGGGAAGGAAGCCAAAGTCTAGGTTAAGGTGTAAAGGGAGAGTTGGACACCTGAGAGCTAACTTAAAAGAGGACATTAATCCAGTACCCTATAGTCAGCCAAGGACAGCACAGAGAGTCCTGAGAGACGTGGGGTAATGGGTGGGTGGCAGAGGCGGGAGGAAGGCAAGCAGAAGCACTAGGAAGCCACTGTATTGCAGATACCCTTCTGTTTGCCCACTCACCTTTCAGCCACTTGGTGGCACTGACCTCTCACACAGGCTCTTAAGAAACAGCAGCGTGTCACACACTGCAGCATGCAGTGTGGCAGTGTGCTCTGGTGCCTCCTACTAGCCAGAGGGGCGCCTGCAGAGAGGTTGACAGTTTCCATCCTGTCACCACAGGGAAGGGGCATTTCTTGGAGTATCTCATTCCCTTTGTGGTCAGTGCTCACGTCAGTGTGATCCTCTCTGTATCTTCTCTGAGCTCAGGAGCCAGTACTAAAGGAAAAACATGGGGGGCTGTATTCTAACTGAAGAAAGGTGAACTATGGTATTTTCCAGAAAATTCCACTAGTGCTTTCAGGACTCTGGGTACCACCTGGGACACATAAATAGCATTCACCCAACTCCATGGCCTGGCTATATCCTCAGCCTCCTCCTCGGAGCATCCATGAAGAATGACATTGAGCAGAAAGGATGAGGTCTTCCTTTAGGCTATTGCAAGGGCCAGATTTCTATGAAGAGGAAAGGCACATCCTTCTATATCCAAAAGCCAGCCTCTCTCTAGAGGCTTCTCCTACTCATATCATAGAGCAGAGTGGCCAATGCTGGGCCCTGAATCCACACCATGGCCCTGTTGACCGCTGCTGTGACTCTATCCACAGCCCAGAGAAAGGTCAGTGCTCATCGCAGAGGACAGTAGGCAGTGGGGTATCACAGGAAGAACTCACTGCTGGGCATGTAATGTAATCCAATTTTCTATTGTTTATTATATTTACATGTATAAAAGATCCTTGTTTAATATTAGTACTGTGAAGGACACCTGCTTGCTGCTAGGGGATACAATGCTAAATAAACATAGTTTTTGCTCATATTCCAAGCATGGAGAGTTTAGGAAGATGAATAAATACAATTTATTGACCATTTTCTAGGCACTGTATTATATCAACTTTTTATATCTTTTATATATATTTGTGAGTACATATATATATGTATACATACACATAAATATATACTTATACATTTATATATCTTTTTAAATATATATACATTTCTGTATATAGATATGAAATATCTTTATATATACCATTTATAACAGAATGTATTTCTGTATGTATGTGTGTGTGTGTATATATCTTTCTATATACATATGTATTTTGGAAATGACAATTCTTTTTCTAATAATAAAAGCAATAGAGGAGTGGTCAAGAGCACATGAATTTAAAGTCAGAATGCCTTTTACCTTAAACAAGTTACTTATCCTTCCTTGAGCCTCTTTTCCCTTCTGGAAGATAAAGAGATAGAAAATAATGTGAAGACTGAGTGAGATGAAGCATAATCCAAAAGTACATGCTTGATAAATAAGTTAACAAGTATTATCATCATGTGTATTGTTTAAAAAAAAAGAGTCAAGCAATTTTCAAAAGGCACAGAGAAGGAACTAACAGTGTCCTGTAAACCCATAATTCAGAAGTAGAACAGTTAATACCTTGCTAAATACAAGCAAGGTATTGCAATACAAGCAATTGTGTGCTTTCCCCAACACACAATTATGTACTCTGATTTTACAGAAAGGATATAATATTCTAGTGACCATACATATCCTATTTTTCCTCAATATGGAGGAAGCATTGTTATAATTCAGTACATAGAGAATCCTGTACTGTTTTAACAGTTTCACAGTGTTTTAGTCTGCAAATCATCAAGGTGTCTCCACTACTCATTTTATTTCTCTTTCTAATGGAATTGGCACATCTAGAAAAAAACACCACCAGATAGTATTTATGACAATGAACATTCTTTTCATGTTTCTTATCTTAATGGGAATTTTAACACTGAGTTTGAGGCTAGCCATGTTATAACGCTATGAACATATTCATTTATTGATATTTGATTGAAAGTTCTTGGATCAAGAATGGATGTTAATTTTTATCAAACGTTTTTCAGTATTTATCAAGTTGTATTACGTGTTTTTCTTTTGCTCTTAGTAAATTGAATTATAACCACTGATTTCCTAAGATTAAACAATTAATGAAGTCGTAGAAAGAACCCTCCCTCGTCATGGTGATTTTTTCTTTAACGTACTGCTGGGTTCTGTTTGCTGATGATTATAGATGTCCAAATCCCAAATATAATAGCTATAATACATACGATATTCTTATGTGCTCTTTGGACTTATGTTAGTGCTAATGCTATTTTTTATAAAAGTAATTGGAAGTATTTTGTTCTATTTTTATGCTTAAAAGTCTAGGTAGATTTGTTCCCTAAAGGTTGAAAGTACTTGCCAGGAAAATAATCCTTTACAAATTTCACAATATTTAACACTAGATCCCATGGTATTTTAGTTTCTACCTCTCCTAGGGTCTTTTTTGGTCATATAATTTCCCATCTGGGGGTAAAACTGTCACAAAGCCCTGAGGCTTTTCAGCTATCTTGTGGAGTCAGCATGTTTTCCCTCCACATAGCCATCTTTGTCTGATAGTGTTCCTCATTCGCTGTGAAAATGGCTTTTCCCTCCTCTCCTACTATTTTCCGAAATCTCCAGGTTAAGGATTCATTCCTCCTACAACATCAGAATAAAATCACATGGCTGTAGAAAAGCTGGATCAAAACCACACAAAGTCTGGTGATAGTTGACCTTGAGTTGTATCCTCCATTCCTAACAGTGCTGTTTTCACAGTGAAGAAAATTGGGCATAGCCTGCCATCCCTGGCCTTCCCAGCCCTCCAGCCCTCAAATCCTTAACAAAGGAAACCAATTTTATATCATTAAATATGTACTTTATGAGGACATAGCTACAACCTCCATTTTATAGAGGAAAGTGAACATGGACACATTTCTTCACCAAGCTGACCTCACAGCAGCACAGATCCAGCATTTGAATCAAGACTGCCTCCAAAGCTCATGGCCCCTCCATTGCTGTCACCAGCATATTTGAGATCTGGGCTGCAGTGGTCCTTGAAGCCCTATTGTACTTTGTCTCCTATAGAGTTTAGGGACACATGGAAATAAGTAATAGAGTTAGAATTCTGTCACTTGCAACTTAAAAGTACCAAATTAATAGAGGTGCTAATGTGTACTCATCCATCCCTACCTGATCGTAAACACACTTAATGGTGCACTGTGCTCCGTCCTTCAAATCTTTCTAGTGCAGAGACTCCAATGGAGTAGGAGCTCAAACTTCATAAACCATAACGAAGAAAATCAAGTTCCAAGTCAGTAATCATTAGATTGATTCTGTCTCTAGGTTCTAACTATAAATCATAGGAAAACTAACTTAAAATGTATAACATAATTAAACATTAACAAGCATGATATATAACTAGAGAAAAATGGCAAGCTAGAAGGGATAAATTTCAGCATCCTACACAGATATTATGTAGTCAATCCTGGCTAATCTGGTTATCTCTTTAGATTTTAATTTCCACAGCCATAATGTAAATCACTGAGCTCATACAGGATAAAATGTGTGTGAATCCTTGAGGATTAAGTGCTGGCTGCAACCAAATATTAATAAAACTTTTTTAGAGACAAATAGATCACAAATCTCAGATTCCCCTGATGACAAGAACATGATTACAAATCTGTTATCTCAGTTTCATGGATAACGAATCTGACCTTGGGCAAGTTTCTTCGCAAAATTAGTTTACCTGAAGTGGCACTAATCATATTAAACAATTCCTGAATTCCAAGGTATAAGAGAAGCTAAAACCTCCAGAAACGCCCCTCACTTCCTTTTTCACTTGTTTGGACTGGTCTAGAAGTCACTTTATGACATGGAAAATCAGTGCTAAAGGAGCAGTGAGATTTTTCTAAGGTTTTCTTTTCCAGGGTTTAGGTAGTTTCACGTTTAGAGATGTTTGCCTTATCTTTGGAAGGGAAGTATTTGTCATCCAGGAGCATACTGCATTTTTTGCAGTTCTTATATTGCTGATGTTGCTAAACACTATCATTTCCTTTAATGATATTATTCATAAGAACAGTAATTGCTCTCAAAATGACAAAATGTTCTGTGTTCCCAAACACAGTAACAGTCACTCTCCTGAAATGTGCCCACTTTCAAAGAATGGAAGGAGACCCATCCCCAGCTACCTAAGAATCACTTGAAGAATATTTACTACCATGAGCTCACTGTTAACTAAAAATGCCCCAAACAAATCATATAACAGTTATTTATTGGATTTACTCACTTAAAATGTATAAAATCCACTTAAAAATTGAACAGTTATTTCTTCTTCTATCTTCAGATATAAAAATAAATTATTTGCTTGAGATGATAGCTGAGTTTCAACCATCACCTGATGTGCTGGAAAAAATTAATTATGCAGCAAAGATTTTTGCTAAATCAGGGCTTTCTACAATCCTGAGATATAAACGTTGTCTATAACCATATCAAAGGAAAAGATTAGATGTTGAGCTCAGCTTTATTTTGCCAATGTAGAGGATGGAAAGAAAAAAAAAATGAAAAACACCTTTTCTTGAAAAGCAATTAGTCTCCAGGGGCTAACACTGTACTTGATGTGCCAAGAAAAATAAAGAGACAAAGAGAACATTTGCTGTGAAATTACATAGGATGTCTTTGCCTTTAAGAAAAGACCTTACAAACATAGCTCTTGACCTCTAAAAGTTGAAATGTGAATCTAGCCAATTAGTGGGAATTTCTGGGTATAAGACATTCTCCATATTCCCGCCTCTGCTTCTGCTGTTCTCCATCTAGATGCCCTCTCCTTCATCTGGGTGATGGAAAATCTGTCTGTCCTCCCACAATCTCTGGTCTTCCTCCAGGAATAGCCCAGTGATGGAGAACACCCTGTATGCTAGGTGCTAGGTCCTTTGTCTGCGTGACATCTAATCTTCACGACAGGTCTACTGTACAGATGTTTGTGCAATGGGCTGAGCCAATTAAGTCAATGGCACAAACCACTCAAAAGTTACAAGGGAAAAAAGGCAGGCCTTTACGTCAGGGAACTCATAGCTGAGCCTCTATGATAGTACACATATAGTTGTTGCTGACAGTAAAATCATACTGTTCTCCCGCTTGTCACAATCGCACAAAACATCCACTCAGACAGGGTCACTTCACAACACAAAATACAAATACCACTTTTTCCCTTGGCTAAATGAGTGGCTGCTAGTTCTTTGCCAGTTACAACTTTATTCTCTCTCTAGTCTACCCTCCCTATAGATAAGATTTATTAAGATAGTTTATCATAGAATTGCAGAATTCAGAGAGAATATCCAATTCCTTGGACACTCCCAAAATTACCCATACAAATCCTAAATTTTATTATACGTTCTTTCTAACATCCTGTTACTGAGAAACCTTGCAGTTTCACATGATATGTGTTCCCCCATGTGGCAAGAAGTAATTGACCCAACTTTTTCAACTATAGGTGTGTTTCTGTGGTCTAAAGTATGTGCTTTCTGATCACTCTGCCACATTCTCACTTGCTCCCTGAATGGCCTGGGCCTCTGTTTTCTCATCTCTAAAATGGGAATAATAAAAATATCTAATTCATAGGGTGCTTGTGAGAATTAAGTGAAATGATGAGATGAATAACTGTGAGCTGCTCTTATTATAATTCCCACTGCCGTCTTTACTATTTTTATTACTATGGCACCAGGACACCACACTGCTTTACCATGACCTTTTTGAAGAGCCTGGCTTCATAAGGGTCTCTCCCTCTATACCTCATACATGTATTAAGCTTCTGCTATATGCAAAACACTTTTCTATACCTCTCAGAATTCCCCTTGCTGAAAACATGCAAAATTTTCAAGTGGAAAGCCTTTGCTCACTATTAAAAATGACTTTTATGTTGCCTTGTATATTATTTCTACTTTTATGCCATTTGTCTATGATGAGATGGTTTCTGCCCTTAAGGAGCTTACTGTATCTGGAAGCCGTAACCTCCATAGCTCTTGGCACTTAGTATATGATCAATAAAACATGTGTTGATTGACAGATTGAAACAAAAGGCCAGCAGAACAGAAATGTACCACTGAGAGTGTAAAGTAGCACATTCTTCAAAACGTAGGGCTCTGAGGCCTTGGATGAGTAGAAATGAGCAATTCAGGAGCCCTTTGGCTTAAGGCCCCTCTTGCTGGCTGCTTCCCCCCTCTCAGCAGTTCTGGTTTTGCACCCTCCAGGTTAACAAGATCACAATGGTTTAAGCATTTGCCTGCCTTCATCTTAGGAAAAAAATAATACAAAAGGAGCGAATTTCATAGCATTATCTTTCAGGAATGGTTTTCTTATACTCCTCTTCTTTCCCATTCTACCACCTAACATTTTTTCTTGGCTCCAGATAGCGTAAGTTTCTATTAGTAAAAGAAAGTTCCTTTCTAATAACTAATTTTCCACACACCCCAAACAACTTCCAGTTTTTACTTTTTTATGATGCAGGGGAGGCTTTCAATAGAATATGAATGTTTAATTTGCTGTATGCAGCAAGCATTCCTTTGATGTCCTCCTAAGACCACTGTGGTAGATTTTCAGTATTCCTTGGAAGACCAGGTAGGGAAACTCCTTTTCCCTCTAGTAAATATATAACTTTCTTTGAAAATTGTTTGGTTTTTATTACCAAGGAAAGAGTTGTTTTCTTTAAAACTAATGAGCAATGCTCCCTACTCACAGCCTGATGGATTCTGAAACACCATAATGATTGGAGGGTCCTGGTGTGTGTTCTACCTGGACAAAGATGCTTAACTGTGCCACTCCCACAATCCAATTCAGATGGCAAAACTTGTCCTCCTTCTCCCCTTCTCACCATGGCTACTGCGAGAAGGACAATTCCTCTCCTATTCCACAACTATTTGCATTTGCTCCTTACTTAATGAAAATGAATCCCCAGGACTGAGACTGGGAAGGGGTATCCATGTCATGGCATACCATTGCATACATTCAGTCAGTATCTGCGCACCTGAGATAGCCTCCGTGCATTATTTTAAATAATAAAAAAGCAAGATATAGACATACATGGTATATTCCCAAATTCCCACTTATGTAAACTCTCACAACTAAAATCCCTGTATATGTGCTTAAATATTTATGTGATTGTTGAACATGTGGAAGGTATAGATGGACATATCTTAAACCACAGATTTCCCCTGGAGGCAGGAGACATGGGAGGAAAAGGGGAGTACAGTAGAAATTACCACCTTTCCCTGACATATTTTGGAAATTTTTTCACTTCTTAGATCATATGATTTTTTAAAAATAAAGAAGAAAAAATCACACAAAGAAATCTTTTCATCCTTTCTGACTCTTGAGGTTGTACCTGCAGTGCTCAGTAACTTTTTTCTGGCAAGGGTAAGCAACAGAAGCCTCAGAACACCACAGTGTGATGTGAGAAGAGGGTCCTGGGCTTGCAGCAGGAACATGTGGGTGTAAGAAAATTTGGAGTAAGCAAAACATATTATTGAGTATCTCCAAAGGAAAATTATGCAGTGTTTTGCTCATACCCTTCAGGATTATCTGATTCTAGCCTTTCATTGCCTTTGAGAAATTTTAAAACTCTGTACATTATAGATGACAGCAATGCAAAATAATTTCTTACTATACACATGCAATTGAATTTTTCCCAGTAGAATGACATATCTCTTTCTCTCTCACTTTTCTGATCTTTAAATGTGTATGTTCTTTGGATTTTCTGATTATACTCCGTCTCAAAAAAAAAAAAAAATCAGTTCTCTCATTAATGGGTGAATTAAATAAAATCTTTAACACATCTTCATTTTATATCTCAGTCATTCATGATTTTGCTTTTTTTAAATGAGTGGCCCTTCATATTGGATTAGACCCCACTGTGACCAGAACAAGCACCACCTATGTCACATAGAGGAGGTCTCTTCACTTCTCTGACCCCATCCATCCATCTCCCTACCCTTCTTTCTTTTGTTTTCTCTCTCGCTCACCCCACTATCTCCACATAGAATCAGAAGGCTACGTCTGTAATGATGCTCAGTGGTAATTTCTGGGTGGTGGGATTTGAGGATATTTATAGCTTTTTTTGTTTGTTTTACTTGTCTGCATTATTGAATCTTTTGTAATGGGCATTCACCATTTTGATAAATCAACAAAGTGTATGGGAGCAGAGTTCCAAAGCTTGTCAGGATTTCTCAGGTACTCCTTTCTCTCCTAATTGTTTTAAAAATGTTGTCTTCAAAGAACCAGTGCAGTGAGAAATCTGACATATTCATAGGAGTTGATAAACTTTACCAAAGAATAATCTTTAAAATGCCCAGAGTTCAAAGAGCAAAATTTCTGAAGGGCTGCCCCAGGTGCTCAGATGCCTCTGTCATAATATGGTCTTTTCAAAGGGACGTTCAGGTCCTGAGACACTACTAGAGGCCAGCAACTCTGTCCCTGGGTTTCTCCAGCACTACTGTCCCCATGGGGCCTTTTCAAGATGGACGTTTGTTGGGGCAGATTTCAGTCCCTGATGTATCCCTAGCTGCACCACGGAAACCAGCACATCCATTTTGTAAGAGTATGCACCACAGGCATTTAATGGAAATAAACCATTCTGACAGGTATGTGCAATATACTGAAGCTTACAAAGGACATTTATGGACATTATCTCATTTGATCTGCATCTAACCTAAATGAAAGAGGCAAAGCAGATGGTAAAGCACTCCTCTTTACAGGTGAGAAAACAGGTGCACAAGTTTCAGAGCCAGAAATCCCAGGAGCAAGTGTAGCCTTGATGTTCCGAAATGACCTCATGACCTCCTATATGTTCTCCACTATAAAGCGCTCATCAGAGTTTATGGTGGGGGAGGGGGCCAGGGAGAGAAAATTATTCTGGACTGTAACATTTTAAAATCTTGGTCTTTAACATCTTTAAACTTTCTGTTTAAAATTGTAATTAATGATATGTGATTAAATCTCAAAAAATTCCTCTTGAGAACTTATTTTATTTTAAAGATATTCTTTAGGGAGAATGAGGAGGTCAGGACTTAAACTCTCTTTCCATTTACTCACTCGTTCTGAGAAGTGGTGGAGGTTAACTTTGTGAATAATTGCAAAACACCAAACCTCTCTGAGCCTTAGTTTACTCTACACTTTCAGTGAATAATTAGGAGGCTTCAGGGCAGTATTGCATGTAAATGCTAAGCACAGGACCTAGCCCCTAGAAAGCATTCAAAAACTTATCAGTTAATAATGATTGGATAAGACACCAGTTATGACACCAAGCTCAGATCATGTAAACATTATATTAAAAACTAATAACTGCATTTTTGGCAGCTACAAAGCTTTCTTCTTCTAGATCTCCAGTAAACTCACATTGTATGATGAATAACATTAGATTCAATTTACCATGGGAATCACTCTCATTTATCCATACTATTGGAGGTAAACAAGGTATAGATCATTAAAAACCATGAATAATTGAAAAACGCTGTTACTTCAACTTTAAAATACACTACCTTCTTTCTCAGTTCCCTACTCTGCCCACCCTCTCTTTCCATCACATTTATTTCCAACTTTTGATAGAATTACACAGTGAATTCTGATTGTTGGAGACAAACGATCCATGGAAATAGACAACTTAATAATTTATGGGCATCCAAAGGAGTAGATTGGGATTATATACTTAATCTAGTGCAGTGCTTCTCAACCTTAACACTATTGAAATTCTGGGTAATTATTTGTCGTGAGGGGCCATCTGTTCATTGTAATATGTGTATGAACATCCCTGCCTCTGCCTACTATGTCAGTAACACACTCCCATTTACTCACTCCCCAGATGTGACAACCAGAAATGACTCCAGACATTGCCAAATGTCCCTTGGGGAGTAAAATCAATTGCATTTGGTTGACAACCACTGGAGTGGTTCATTGAGCTGCTTCTCTAAGGCACTGTGTTAAATTCTGGAATAAGAATGCTGTGTACAACTTGGTGTTTACAAGTTAGTGGGGGAGATTACCTAGGGGTAATGCACTTGCAGCCCCTTGAAATGGGACCTCATGATCATTTTAGCTGAAAGCAGCATGTAGGGCTTGTGTTTCATAAGATTCATTGAAGAATGCTGTTGAATATAGTTTAAAATTACTCACATACCCTATGATGCCATTTGCAGCATAAACCAATGCTACAAAAAAATACCTTATAACAACCCAGCATGTCTGTCCTTCAAAGTAATGCCCATCTATCTCTCTGGGTCCAGCTCAAATGATTATTATTTGTCAGTTTCATAATAGTCAGACACCAATACTCCTAAAACTCTTCATCTGATTGGCACATCAGATTATGTCTCTTCTGCAGCCCAGAAGGGTGCTTCAGTCGATTGTGGAAACTTGAAACAAAGCAGGAAGAATTGTTCAGGCACAGCTCATCCAATGAGAATGGAACCAACTAGAACTTCTAGTTCTCTTTCAAAGTACCAGTGTCTAGGGCTAAAGAAGATGAGGACCACCAACCATTTCAAGGATGGAAGCCTGAATTAATGGAGATAATTGGCCAAGGGTCACAGAAAATGTCCTTTTAAAAATAATAACGCTTACTCTTTTTCTTAACTGTCCCAGATAACACATTCAAATGAGCTTTTATTCATCTTCTTATATACTCACATAAAAGTCTGTTTTAAAATGTTTTTTGCTCTGTTGCCTTTTTTATTAGAAATTTTTATTGGAATTCTTTTTCACTCTTGTATCAAGAGCTGCAAAGCCTTGGAACATGAGATGAAGCCTAGTGCTGCTGTCTTATAGAATCTACCAGGCAGGTAAAATTTTTAACACAAGCAAATTCTGCATCCTTAGCTGTGCAAACAACAAGAAAGCAATGATTCCTCTCCAGTAGGTTTCTCCACATCTCCACACTGCTTCTCGTCACATAAGGGACACAGTGCCCAGCAAATGCAACTGCCCTGCTTACCTTGGCTAGGCTGTAGTCATGAGATGAGCCTGCAGATGGACTAAGTCCTCGGCATTTCAGCTGGAGATTCCCAGACTTGGCTGATCAACAGAATGATCTGGGAACATTTCAAAATTCAGTTTCTGGGTTTGCTTCAAAACTTGTTGGATAGAATCTCCGGCCATGATGATTTAAATTTTTGTAAAGTTCTGCAGGTGATTTGATGATTAGCTGAATTAGAAATCATTGTATTAAGTTTTTAGATTCTGAGACTTGGTGCTATCTTGGTAATGTCATTCTTCAATAAGGAGGTTCAATGATAATTGAATCAGCAGCGACCATATCCCCTAACTCAAAGATCAACTGTAGTAAAAATTAGAAAACCAAAATATATTAGCATTAACAAATGCTTTATTCTATGACAAATATGGGAAAAATGTATCAAAAAAATCTTATGCCCTGATTTTTCTGGAATATATTCAAATTAAATTATTGCCTTTGTAGCATAGTAAATAATTTAAAAATTTAATAAATTCTATTTATTACTACCAAAATAGGTAAACCAAATATGCAGACAACTTTTCACATACAGCACCTGCACAAAAATTTTCCCCAGCCCAACAGCTCAAATTTTGGTTCATTTACTCATTCATCAGAAATGTCTACTTCCAGAGACTTGATCTCAGTAATTAACTAGTTTTTGATATATTTGGAAGAATAAGCCAGGGATCAAAACTAGAATGCAAAAGGTCATACCTAATTGAGTGCTGAATAATAAATGTCCAATAAAATCAGAGATTGTTTGAGATTGGTGGTAGTTTACTAAGGTAGTCAGGAGAATCATCCCTGAGAATAGAGATAGGGTCTGAAGAAAGGGAATAATTAGAAGAGAGAACCTGGAGAGGTGCTTCAACCAACCTTTTACAGTTTCTCCCACTGCCTGATACAGTAGAAGACAGCTAAGAACCACTACTAGCTCTTAAAGATTTGATGCTTGGAAAATGGAAGTAGTAAGGCAATTTGATATTGACTGCAGGACCATCCATTGCAGCCAAAAACACTAACCATTAGTGAGTACATCTTTTTTCACCCAAGCTCTGATCTCAGCCAGCTTCATCCTCATCACCCATAGTAAAGGAGAATTAAAAGACACAAGCAAATTAGCTTCTAAATCAAGCTTATAACTAGTCATCTATAGGGATAGAGCAATTGCCACATTGTTGAGCTTATCGTAGCTCATTGCTGTCCAATGTGATATACCAGGTCTTTGTAGGGTACTGAATTCTAGTAAAACACAGATAACAGAAAATATATATATTTAGAAACTTGACTAATTTACCGGCAAAATGAAATATCTCAAGAAATGTGTTAGCACACTGCTCTCTATGTTCCGAAAGAAATAAAGAAGATTTTTGTTGTATTAGTGCCAAAAGCTTGTCTATTAATCTCATTTACATGCTTATCATAGATCAATGTTTTTGCCTAAAATGATTAAACATAAGTATGTCCTATGTCCTCTCTGCCCAAATCTTTTGAATTTGTTTTGATATGTTTAAATATCAACACAAATATAGTAATTTACACAGGAAGTTAGTTTTGAAAATAAAGTTCATAGATGTCTGGAATGTTCTTGGGCTAACCTCAATAGGAAAGCATTCAGAGCAGCAAATTAATATGAGAAAAGCAGAATTCACAACAAAGATTACTACCAGAGATAAAGGGCACATCACAATAATGAAGGGTCCAATTCTTCAAGAAGATACAACAACTCTAAAAGTGTATGTGCCTAATAACAGAGCTTTAAAACACATGAAACAAAAACTGATATAAATAAGAGAAATATACAAATCCATGATTGTACTTGGAGACTTCAACACTCCTCTCTCAGTAATTGATAGGTCAAAGAAGAGAAAAAAAAAAATCAGTAACACATAGAAAACATGAACAACGCTACCAACCAGTCTAAACTAATTTACAACTGTAAAACTCTTTACCAGCTGAAACAGAATACACATTGTTTTCAAGTCTACAAGAAATATTCACAAAAACAGACAATGATGTGAACCATAAAACAAAGCAGAATTCATTCAGAATACCTAAATTATACAAAGTGTTCTGGGTGTTTGCTAATGTTCTCCATGTTACAAAATAAACTAGAAATTAATAACAAGAAAATACCAGAAAAAGCTACAAATAGTTGAAAATTAAACAATATGCTTCTGATTAACCTATGGGTCAAAAAAGTACTGAGGCAATTAAGTTTTATCAAAAGTACTGAGGTAATTAAATTCAGGGGTGAAAGGTTTTTATAACAAATGGTGCTAGAACAACTAGATAGCCATATAAGAAAAAGTGTATATCACTCCTCACCTCACACCATATGCAGTAAAAAGTAAATTCTTAAACTATAAAGTACCTAGTAGGAAACAAGAAAATATTTGCAACCTTGAGGGACAGGAAAATATTTCTAAGACACAAAAACCATAAACCATAAAAGTAAAATTGATAAATTGAATTATATTAGTTTTAAATGTTTTCTCTTCACAAACAACATTAAGAAGGCACAACTACAACTGGCAGAAAATATTCACAATACATAAGCCTGAGAGAAGACTTCTATCCAGAACATAAAGAGAACACTTATGAAATAAGAAAACAAGGTATTTAAAGTCAGCAAATAATTTGAACATACACTTCACCAAGTAAGATACACAAATAGAGAACAAGCCTCTGAAGGGATACCTGACATCATTAATTATTAGAGAAGTTAAATATAAAATCACAATGTAATACCACTATACATCCCCTAGAAGGGCTAACATTTAAGGGAGTAATTTTCCACTGCTATACAATAAATAGCACAAAATTAGCAGCAAATTTTTATCTCACAATTCTGTAGGTCTGAAGTTCAGATGGATTTGACTGTGTTGTGTGTTTCAGGTTTCACCAGACCAAAATTTTAAGTATTGGCCAGGCAGGGCTCTTATCTGGAGGTCCAGGGTAAGTACCTGCCTCCAAGCTCATTCGGGTTGATGGGAGAACCCAGGTGCGGTTTTTTTGTGTGACTATAAAAATGAAGTTCTTATTTTTTGGTGACTGTTGCTGTCAGGTGGGAACCACTCTTATATCCTGAGGACAGCCCTCATTTCTTCAAAGAAGTAAAACCACATCAAGTTCTTCTCAAGCTTCAAATATTTAATATTTTTGACTTCTGACCTCTTCTTCTGCCACAAACCAGAAACGAACTAATTTTTTTTTTTTTTTTCTCTGGAGACAAGTCTCAATCTGTTGCCCAGGCTGGAGTGCAGTGGCACAATCTCGGCTCACTGCAAGCTCCGCCTCCCGGATTCACACCATTCTCCTGCCTCAGCCTCCCGAGTAGCTGAGACTACAGGCGCCCGCCACCACGCCCAGATAATTTTTTGTATTTCCAGTAGAGACGGGGTTTCACCGTGTTAGCGAGGATGGTCTCAATCTCCTGACCTCGTGATCCGCCCGCCTGGGCCTCCCAAAGTGCTGGGATTACAGGCTTGAGCCACCGCGCCTGGCCAAAACAAACTTTTTTATTTTTATTTTTTTGGTTGTAAAGGTTTATGTGATTAAATCCGAGACATTTGGATAATCTCTCTATTTTAAGGTCAATTGGGCCATATAACATAACACAATCCCAGGAGTGACATCTTATCACATTTCTAGGTTCACAAGCAGGATGAAATTCCACAGGCATGGCTAAAGCTGTTATCCACAGGTAAGATCTCTTCTCTATCTCCAGCCCATCGTAACATACTTGAGGAACAACGCTTTTAAGCTTCCTAGATGCCTTATTGTTTGCTTTAGAAGATACATGAGGAGCACCATTAATCTCCTGGAAGGGCTTTTGTGCAGCTGAATACTCTGGTCCTTGGATCTTTCTGAGGTTCCAGCAAAAGTTGGTGTAACAAGTTGGTGTCCTCAGCCTATTTTCTATGCCATGCTTTCAGCATCTATTTCTAAAACGCAGCCCCTTGTGACATCTGGACCTGCGAACAATTTCCCCATTATTGGGTTCTTGGTTTTTTTTTTTGTTTAACAGTTTTTCACACAATTTATCTCTCTCCTCTCACATTTTATTAGAAGCAGCAAGAAGAAACTAGGCTGCACCTTCGACATTTTGCTGGAAAATCTTCTCAGCTAAATATCCGAGTTCATAATGTGTGAGTTTGCTTTCTATTTAAGTATTGGAGACAATTGCTAAGCTCTCTGCCACTGTAGAGTAGCATATCACTTCCTCCAGCTTCCAGCATGTTCCTTACTTCCTTCCACACCCTCAACATTCTGAAAGTCTGTATTGCTACTAAGCCTTTTCAAGGTGATCTAGGCTTTTGTCACGCTCCTCAAAATTCTTCCAACATCTGCCCAACTCCAAAGTTACTCACACATTTCACTTATTTGTTATGGCAACACTCACATCCAGGTATCAAATGTATATTAGTTTTTTATGTTACATTAGAAATTACCACAAAATACAGCGGCTTTTAGTATCTCACAGTTCTAAAGGTTAAACTTCCCATTGAGTTGTTCAGGCTTTTTTGAGGTCGAAATCAACGTTTTAGCTTAGTTGGGCTTTTATCTGGAAGTCCTGGGAAAGAAGCTGCTTCCAGCTCATTCAGTTGTTGAGACTGACTTTTATTTGTAGAACTAAAGTTTCCGTTTCCTTCCTGACCATCAACCAGGAATCTCTCCAAGCTTCATCAGGAACTTCACCTGCCGTTCCTTTTCACGTGGTCTCCTCCATCTTCAACAAAGGTATGTTGTGTCCTTCAGATGCTTTAAATTTCTCTGATTTCTTCTGATGCTCCCAAACCTATAAAATGCTGTTTTATTTATTTATTATTATTATTTAAAGGGCTCATGTGGTTTAGGTCAGGTCAAGCTGAACAGTCATCCTTTTGTTGTACAGCATAATATCATATAGTCATGGGAGTAGCATTTCATAATGTTGCAGGTTCCATTTATACTCAACAAAGAGGGGATTATACACAGATAAGCTCCACTAGTGATCGTTCTTAGAACTCTGCCTACCAGCAAATCTTTTGGAGATGATAGAAATGGTCATTATCTTGATTGTAGTGATAGTTTTATCAGTGTACATAATGGTCAAACTCATTGAATTGTACACTTCAAATAGATGTATAAACTTATACATCAATTAAAGTTTAAATAGTCTACCTCATTATATTTAAGGATTAAGTATGTAAAACATTCCCCTTGATGTCAGAAGCAAGATAAGGATTTGGCTTACTCTATTTACATCCTTTATGATTGTGCTAGAAGTCCTAACTAGTGAATAAAGCAAACAAAAAGTCATGAAAGGAATGAAAATATGGAAAGAAATAAGTATAAATGTCGCTTTGTGCAAAAGACATGATTGGGTATGTAAAAGTTCCAACGAATCTATAAAACACAGCATTAGAATTAATAAGAAAATTACCAATGTTGCAAGACTGAGGTCACTATACAAAAATAAACTGTGTTAGTATATGTTAACAAAAATTGGGGAAATAAAATTTTTAAATATGTCCTTTCCAGTAGCATTTAAAAATGTCAAATGTCTCAGAATAAATTAAAGAAACATATATAATTCTCTACACTGAAAACAATAAAACATTGCTAAGAAAAATTAAAGACAAATAGAGAAATATACTATTCTCATGAATTGTAACAGTCAATATTAATGAAATGTCAGTTATTCCCAGACACATCTATAGATTTAATTCCAATCAAAATCTCAAGGTTTTGAGAAAACTGACAAGCTTGTTATAAAGTTTACAGAAAAATGCATAGAATCTAAAATAGGCTAAATAATTTTAAAGAAAAAATTTGAAAGACATTACCTAATTACAAGATTTCTTAAAATGCTATTATATCAATGTGCTATTAGTGCAAGATAGACAAATGAATCCGTGAGTCAGAATAGACTGTCCAGAAACAGACCATACATACATAGTCACTTGCTTCACAGTAAAGAAATAACTGCAGTGCAATGGGAGAAAGGTTGGTGTTTTATAGTGAATAGGCATCCATATGGGAAATAAACACCTTTAACCTTATTCCCTGTCCATGCCATGAATAAATATTAATTCAAGAACAGGCCTAGTAGGAAAAAAATGTATAGAACTTGTAGAAAAATTATAGGAGGAAAGTCCTGATCACCTTGGAGTAGGCAAAGATTTCTTAAGATAACAAAACAGGACTTCAACAAAATGTTTTTGAAGTTCATACATGTTGTAGCATATATCAATTTGTTTCCTTTATTAAAGAATATTGCACTTTATTAAAATACTGCATTTTGTTTACCCCTTCAGCAATTGATGAATATGAGTGTTTTTTTGTTCTAGTTTTTGGCTATTCTGAATAACGCTGCTGTGAACATTTGCCTGGAGGTCTTTGTGTGAACATACATTTTTATTTCTTTGGGGTAGATGTCTCCGAGACTTCTTCAGTTTCCTCTCTTTTTCCTTTTAGTAGTTTTTTCTCCATTTAGTAATTTTAGAAAACACGTAGGTTCAGATCCAGTTTGAGCTGGTTCACTGGTTTGAAACAATTGTTCAATTCAGTTAGAAAGTTAATATTTGGATTTGCTGTGGGATTTAGCAAATGAGTATATTCATTCTAGTTTCTGATTCATGTTCCACTTTAGTTCCTGTCCCTGATGGCAACTTAAAAGTGTGTAGCAGGTTCTGTGCTGGAAATGAAGACAGATTACTGTACACTGGGTTATACTCTTATGGAGGAAGAAAACTCATCTCTATATTAAACTCAAGCTTTGCAGTTAAATCACTACCTCTCCTCTTTCATCCTTTAACCCACATCCTTACACTCATTCTTGGGTACAGGATTTTATTTGTTTAATAAAACCTTTCACTGTCATCTCTGTTAGAAGGTCGTGGATTATTGTTCTGGAGGCCATCAGGGGAAGGCTTTCTGTGTGAGAGAGAGTAAATCAAGCTATAGCAGCATAATTCTGTTTAGCTGCAAAGTCAGGGGTATCTCCTCTGGGAGGACCATTGCATCACTGTAAAAAACAAGAACTGGCAAGATCAAGGCCCGTCCTTTCCTCTCTTGATGTGTTGTATGCAAATCATTGGACTTATTTCAATTCAAGCTTCAGCATTTGAGAGTAATTTCCCATACTAGTAAAAATGCATTTACAGGTAAAGGAAAGAGAATTGTAAAAATCTCACCTACTTCTGGCATCTTTTTAACTTTGGAGTTATCTGCTATGTATGTCCTGTTTTCCAAGTGATTGCAATCATTCTGGGGTTCTGGGATTACTTACGATAGAGAGTTAGCAAATGATTTAAGAAGTAATATTTGGCTTAACTATGAGAGCCCATGGGTATACTGTTTCAAACTTCACTCACAAAACATTGAAAGTTGCTCTCTCAAGCTTCAGTCACAAAACATTGAAAGTTGCTCTCTCAGCTAAATTTCCTCAGTATCCTACTAAATTTCTATCCCCTCCTCACATATCACCGTAAGACAGGATGAGAGTGGGGAAGATGAAAGGGAGTGTTATTGGGAGAGATGGATCTGTGTGCTTGCTGCAGTGACCTTTGTTGTTTAACCTGGGAGTTCTCCTCCTGCCTTCTCCTCGTGAACTTTAGGCACCTTACCTTTGGTATCTGATGATTAATTTCATGTGTCAATTTGACTGAATTACAGGGTGCCCAGATATTTAAACACTATTTTTGGGTGGGTCTGTGAGGGTGTTTCTAGACAAGATTAGCATTGATATAGGTAGACCCGGTAAATCACATTGCCCTCCACAACATGGTAGGTGTCATCCAGTCCCATCGAGGGCCTGAATAGAAGAAAAAGATGGAGGAAGGAAGACCACTCTCTCTGCATGACTGCTGAGCTGGAATATCAGTCTTACCCTGCTTTTGGACTAAGATTTACACCAACAGTTCTCCCAGTTCTCAGGCCTCTGAATTCAGACTGGAACTGTATCTGCAGCCTTCCTGGGTCTCTAGGTTTGTAGGTGGCAGATCATGGGACCTCCATAATCATGTGACCTAATTCCTTCTTCTTCTCTTTCTCTCTCTCTCGGGCTCTGTGTGTGTGTAACTTGGCCCTCAGGCAACAGTTTGCCAATCCCTGTTCTATAGGATTTTATTCATGTATTTTTTATTTGACCTCAAGTTCCAAGAATTAATCATAATACTTAATTCATAACCTGCTACCATCATTGGTTGATAATAGCCTTCTTTTATCAGTGTTATTAATTTAATAATACAATGAGCACAAATAAATCACCACCCACCCAAAATCTGAAACACTATTAACACAGCTGAGCTGGGTCTGGTGAGCATGAGTTCACCAGGAGAGGGTGGCTTTCTAGGCAGGAGGAACATCAGGGGCAATAACATGAAGATATATAGGGCATTGTGTATTTCAGAGCATGGCTTGGCTGAAGTGTGCAGTAAAGTATTGGACACAGTAAAAAAACAAACAAAGAGAGGGAGTCTGGTGCCTAATTATAAAAGACATTGCCCAAACATTGCTATATAGATAGAGATATAGTATGCATATACATAGATACAGATATAGATCGATCTCAGACTTCTGATTGGAGACATACTGAAAGGCCACCAAAGCCAAAAAACCCCTCTACGTAGTCCTTCCTAAGAGTCTGAAATTTGAGTTGCGAGGCACCATTTAAGAAACTGGGAAGTGAAGATTTTTAAAAGGTTAGTGTATTCAACAGTGGGGTAACTTATTCTCTAATTCTAATGGGCTCTGGGAATCGAGAATGCCGGGCAAGCTCTGGCTTGGATAATACCCGAGTAGGGTCAGATATTATCCTGAATATCTAAGCATTCAGAAAGCAGTAGGAATGTTGTGGAAATGCTGACTCTTGCAGGCCTGGGGAAGATAAGCTGACCTACGGATGCTGAATAAAGGACAGGAAGAAACAATTGCCCCCTCAGTTGGAGCAAGAAGAGAATATGAGTGTTCCTGTGAATTTGGGGGTTCCCATCTGTGGTGGTAATTAATACAATTCAACTACCCTAGAATATTGGATTTTCCTCTGTGCACACAGTAAGACTACCCTTCCCTGCACCACCCTCCTTGAAATTCTATGTGACCCTGTGACTTGCGTTGCCCAGGAAAAGTGAATGAAAGTGGCATGTGTCACTTCCAAGTGGGAATTTAAGAGCCAATGTGCAATGTAACCACCTCTCTTCTCTCTGCAAGGTGATTATGGAAGCACTGTTGACATGAGCCCTTGTCAGCCTGAGAACCTGAGCGGCCACGAGAGAAGAGTCATTCTTTTGACCTAAAGTAGACATTTAGTACAGTCATAAATAACACTTTTGGGGGTTAATCTGTGAGAGATGAGGTTTGTTTCTCATTTTTTTTTAAATGAAGAACTTAGACCAGGGTGAACAAACTACTGCTATCAGGCCAAATCCATCCCATAGCCTGCTTTTGTATTAATAACTAAATCTGTATTGGAGCACAGCTATCTACATTCATTTATGTATTGTCCATGGCTTCTTTCACATGACAAGGGCAGTGTTGAGTAGTTGTGATAGAGACCACATGGTTAACACAGCCTAAAAATATTCACTACTTTGCCCTTTACAGAAAATATTTCCTGACCCCTGACCTAGACAGTCCTAACTGAAACTACTCAAATTGGGAAGTCGTGCAGGATGATCCATTTGAGGAGTCATCCTCCACACTCCCTAATCTCCTTCTTCTCTGTATGTTCCCCTGTTGTAGGGACCCTGAACGGAGGGACTGGCTGGAACCGCAGCAGCAGAACATAAATTGTGAAGATTTCATGGACATTTATCAGTTTCCAAAATTAATACTTTTATAATTTCTTACTCCTGTCTTTACTGGAATCTCTGAACATAAATTGTAAGGATTTCATGGACATTTATCATTTTCCTAATAATACTCTTATAATTTCTTATGCCTGTCTTTAATCTCTTAATCCCACTGTCTTCGTAAACTGAAAATGTATGTCACCTCAGGACCATTATTGTACAAATTGATTGTAAAACATGTGTGTTTGAAGAATATTAAATTAATGCACCTTGAAAAAGAACAGAATAACTGATTTTCAGGGAACAAGGGCAGATAATCATAAGGTCTGACTGCCTGTGGGGTTGGGCAGAATACAGCCATATTTTTCTTCTTGCAGAAAGTCTATAAATGAACGTGCAAGTAAGAGAGATATCGCTGAATTCTTTTCCCAGCAAGGAATACCCTGGGGAAGGAATGCATTCCTAGGGGGAGGTCTATAAACGGCCACTCTGGAGGTGTCTCTCTTATGCAGTTGAGATAAGGACTGAAGTATGCCCTGGTCTCCTGTAGTACCCTCAGGCTTACTAGGATTGGGAAATTCCAGCCTGGTAAATTTTGGTCAGACTGGTTCTCTGCTCTTGAACCCTGTTTCCTATTAAGATGTTTATCAAGATAATATGTGCACAGCGGGACAAAGACCCTCATCAGTAATTCTAATTTTGCCTTCGCCTTGTGTTCTTTATTGCCCTTTGAAGCATGTGGTCTTTGTGACTTACTCCCTGTTCGTACACCTGCTCCCCTTTTAAAATCTCTAATAAAAACTTGCTGGTTTTGCAGCTCAGGGGCATCATGGTCCTACCAATATGTGATGTCACCCCCAGAGGCCCAACTGTAAAATTCCTCTCTTTGTACTCTTTCTCTTTATTTCTCAGAACAGCTGACACTTAGGGAATATAGAACCTATGTTGAAATATTGGGGACTGGGTCCCCCAATACTCCCCCCTCCAGTGGGCCTTCAATTCTGTCAAGAAATAATTTTCCATCAGTCATGTGTACCTCGGTGGGAAACACATTTGAGGTGCAGTGTGACTTCTTCCAGGAAAAAATTATGCCATGCCTTTAAAATCAGAGACCTCCCTAAAGAATGCAGTAGTAAAAAGGTGGAGGCCTTGTTTTGCAGAGAAGGTAGAGTTCCCTCATGTTATGTCATGCAGATGGCTGCTTTAATTCTGCATATAAGAACAGTCCTAGCAGTAACTTACTAACAGGTATCCTTCAATATCTCACCAGTCTACCCCCAAAATAGAAGCAGTCAGTTATCTAACAGTTTCATTAACCAAGAACATAGCTAAAAGGCAGGAGGTAAACCAAGACTTCTAGGCAGCCACAAAATGGTATTACCAATCCAACATGCTGGAGTATAAGGAAGTTACATCAAGGCAATTTACCCTAAATTTACACACAATTCTATCTGGCTTATGATATCTTATTAATAACTAATTTACAAAAAAAATTCTCACTAAATTTACCCATTCTTTTATCATATATTCATGCATTTATTCATTTCACCCTGATATGGTTTGGCTCTGTGTCCCCACTCAAACCTTATCTTGAATTGTAATCCCCACATGTCAAGGGAGGGAATTGATGGGTGGTGATTGGATCATGGGGACAATTTCCTCCATGCTGTTCTCATGATAGTGAGTTCTCGCAACATCTGATGGTTTAAAAGTGTTTGGCAGTTCCCCCTCACTCTCTCAGTCCCGCCAACATGTAAGCTGTGCCTTGTTTCCCTTTTACCCTCCTCCATGATTGCAAGTTTTTGAGGCCTCTCCAGCCATGTGGAACTGTGACTCAATTAAACCTCTTTTCTTTATAAATTACTCAATCTCAGGTAGTTCTTTATAGCAGTGAAAACGAACTAATTATACACCCCAAATTTACCCATTGACTCCTGTGTTTTAAAATGCCACTCAACATCTGTAGAACCATTCACAATCTAATTAATACTGCCACATACTTGAGCTGACTTCTATGGGAAAGACAAAGATGAGTCACACTGCCCTCATCCCCTCGAGGAAACAGTAATCCACTGGGAATATGGGAATGTCAACTACTGACCCTGACTCAAAGCAAGATGGGAAAGTGCCTCATAAAGGTAAAAGGGAGTTTGAAAAGTAGAAGACCAGTATCTGACTGAAAGGTCTCAGCAGGGCCTGGACAGGCACACACATAGTCAGCCACCAGGAGCAAAAGGGCAGACAATAATCATGAAAGCCGGACAGGGCAGACACAAAGTCACAAGGAGATTCTCACATCCCCCTGGCTAGGTCAGAGCAGCAGTAGCCACCTCTGTATCCCCCCAACACCTTCTTTACCTGCAGTCTGAGTGATCCTTCAAAATGTATATCTGATCATGTCACACTGCTGCTTAAAACCCTTGAGTGATTTCCTATTGCTGTGAGGACTTCTGTCCAGGCTATGGAGCCCTGTGAGGAGTGCCCCAGCCTGTGTATGGCCCAGCGAATGCCGCAGTGCCTCTTTTTCAGCCACTCCTCCATAGCCAGCTCCCTGTAGCTACGGACTTTGGGATAGGACGTTTAGTATTAGGATAAAGGTATTTGCCCTTGACATACTCCAAAAGCATCACAAACAGCATAATGCAGTACAAGTGTTCAAGTTTAGGTATCAGCCTCTCTGTTCCCAAGCTTCCTTTTCAGAAGGCAGAAAAGAAAAACAAAGCCTGGCATACAAAAGGCACTCAATAAATTCCATACACTCTAATTTAGGGAGCCAGGAAGAATGCCACATTTCAGAAAGATTTTTAATCAAAACAGCTAAATCATCTTAAGTCCGGATATTCAAAAGACTAAGAGCCTATTTTAAAGTTTTGGCCAAACAACACTTATTTCCCAAGGCTTCCACACTTGTCAGCCTTCCTCTAAGGCTCGATGCCCCAGCAAAATTGTTTGTATTCACAAAGCCTCTTGTCCTACCATGCCACTCCCCTCTCTCTGCCCTGCAGCACCAATACTGCTGAGTGAAGCAGCTCTTTCAGCCCAGGCGGAAGAGCGTTGATTCAGGTGGGAAATGAATTGTGAGAACAGATGTTCTCAAAATCAAATATCTGGTTTCATGCAAATATTGTCAGAAATAGACAATGCGAGAGCCACAGAGGAAGTGCAATTGACACATAAACCTTATTTCTAAAACAAATTTCTAAGCCGCCCACAGGCCTGAAGTGAGCCTCCAGGAGTGTGATTCAGAGACAGCCTGAGACATAAGCAAAATACTCAACTGTCTAAATTATACCCTTTTAGGAAATCAAGAAGTTCTCCCCACTCTCAAGTAGCTAGATTATCCTCGTGCTGAAGCACCAGAAATTTCACAATTAGAAATTCAATCCCTTGGATTTATTTTCTCTAATCTATTTTTAAAAGGAGGAAGGAGGTGTCATTTTGAAAAAAATGAAACACTACAGTCATACAGTGTTCGATAATAGTAATCATAATGTTTTATGTTGATACAGTATATTGTAGCTTCCAAATTCCAAATGATAGAATAAGTACTATTTATTCACATTTTACACATATGGAAATTGAAGTTCAAAGGGGTCATATGACTTGCACGAGATATGAAACAAGCTGGTGCAGAGATAAAGCAGAAGCAGGTCCCCTGGTACCCAGAGGTGGCAGCAATGGCAGAGCCAAAGGGGACATGGGCTTGGGAGTGGGTCTTCAGCTCACCCAGTAACGTCAACCAACATTTCTCTGATCTAAAGTTTTTTTTAATTGTAGATGAAGTGTTTTGCGCCTGCTCTGTCAAGAACACACACACTCACCTCCAGCCTTCTGAGCAGATGACACCTGTAGAGGATGGGGCCCTGAGGGACTACTAAGTAGCAGGCCCACAAGGCCCACTGGGGAGGACAGGCAGGGAAGGAGAGGGAAAAACCCCAGCAAGAAAAAGGAGCAGATGGCAGGAGTGTGTCATGCAGGCTTCTCCAGGGTTTTAACAATCATCATGTTTCCTCTGTGCCAGGTTCATTCACCTTGTCAGAATCCTCATAATTGCCCTGTGAGTAAATACCATTTAATTTCTATACTAAGGGGAAGAAAACTGAGCCTCAGAGTGACGTGATTTGCCCGAAACCACACAATATACGAGCAGTGTCTGAGCTCAGATCTTGGGTTTTCTACACCATATTTATGCCAGAAATTTCATTGCTGTTCCAAGAAACCAAGAGGATGCTCTACTTTATAACTTCTAGTCAAGTCTATAATGAAAATCTGTAAAAGACACATGGAAGAAAAAAAAGATTGTGAGTATGTACCCAAACCTGATTTATTTCCTCTAAAACATGGCAGCCATGGGAGCCAGAAAGTTCTATCTCAGCACTGGCAATCCCCAGAGTTGGAAATGCTGTTTCTTCCGTTAAGTGGGACCAAGGAGCATGTGAGTGAGCAGAGGAGACATGTGCTATGCCCTCATCCACCCTTCCTACTGTCCCACGTACATATAGCATCTCAATGCACACAGACCTCATGAGCACAGATTCCAGTGGACTGCACAGTCATTTAGCAAGACTAAAAACAAGCACAAGGGAAGTTTGCTGCACCTACAACAAAGTAAGCAGAGGCACTGACAACCCTGAGAACCTATACTTCCCAGTTGAACCAGAATTTGCTTTGCACATAGAAAGAGGGCAATAGCCTTCTAAGAAACACTACCAAAGGACCTTACCATATCTTTTCTTATGCATATATGAGCCAATTACTTCCACTAAACACCACTGTGTTCCCCTAACCACAGAGACACATATCAAACTCTCCAACTGGTCCTGCTGGAGCCCTACTCTCTTTCCACTTAAGTTAATGGAAGAAGCACTCAATCAAGAACATCCTCACAAATGCTCCTCAGGAATCCTACTCTCAAATGAAAATGCAGCTCACAAAAAATTTATGACAAACATTTAGCAAAAGAAAAAAAGGCTGGGAACTATGGCTCACGCCTGTAATCCCAGTACATTGGGAGGCTGACACAGGCAGAGCACTTGAGTTCAGGAGTTCAAGACCAGCCTGGCCAACATGGTGAAACCCTGTCTCTACTAAAAATACGAAAAAAAAAAGATTAGCCAGGTGTGGTGGTGTGTGCTTATAATCCCAGCTACTCAGGAGGCTGAGGCAGGAGAACCTCCTGAACCCAGGAGGTGGAGGTTGCAGTGAGCTGAGATTGCACCACTGCACTCCAGCCTGGGTGAGACTGAGACTCTGTCAAAGAAAAAAGAAAGAAAGAAAAAAATCCAAATAACTTAAATTGGTGAAAAAGTACACTACATTATATCCTTACCATGGAATCCTACTCAGCAGTAAGAAGGAAGGCAGTACTGATACACACAACAGCATGGATGAATCTCAGATGCATCATGCCAGGTGAAAGAAGCCATACTCAAAAAAACTGTATGGAAATCTTTTCAGATGGGCTTCGTCTTGCACAACAGAGGCTCAAAGGGATTAATGACTCCTGGGAGAGGTCAGGGCTCAATCTTCGAGGGACCCAACGGCAGAGGTTACAGCTGGCAAGAAGAGGCGATATTCAAAATCAGCCAAATATTTGGGTAAAACAAGGCCTTTTGTCCCACCCACCCTGGGCAGTCACGGAGCAGAATCTGGTGAATGAATCGGGCAGCGGTGCACAAAGCCACACACAACAGTCTTCTGCTACCATTAGCCCCATATTCATCCAGCTGACAAGCCCAGAACTAGAACTTTGCCTTGACCATAAGCTGTGACTTATCATGGTCAACAACAAATACCAAGAAAATCTTCTGAGCAAATAGATTTCTTTTTCCATCTCAGGACAAATGAAGCTATTTTTATTTGCAGTAATTTGAATTCAAAGTCAGCAGAAAAAAAGAAGGAAAAAAAAGAGGCCCTTATTCACTGTTTAAAATGTATCAAAAATTATGAGAAATAATTCAACCATTTCAGCTAAAATAAGGCTAAGCTAGACCTTGGCTGCAGCCCAATAGGCCTGCTGCCCTTAATCTGTTTTTTAAAAATCTCCTTTTCAAAGGAAACTTTGTTCTTGGCATCATTAGATTGTGCCAGTCCCTTGACCTGGCCTCAGCCCAGGACTTTACAAACACTAGACTCCCAAGTGGAAACTGGCACTAAGCATGCATAAGATGGGTTGCAACTATAGTCAACGCAGGAGAGTATCCATCAAGCATCTTTCACGGGTTGGTGATGAGCTGGGGGCAGTGTGAGATACAAGCCCTCAAGAACTTTATCCACTTCTTGCCTCATGCCTGGAATACTTTTCTCCAAAGAGGAAATGATGAAAGACAATATTAACCCAAGAGCTAAAATTCCTCACCAAGGTCACAATAGAGTTTAAAACCAGTGGTTCCAAAGCTGTATTGCACTTCAGAATCACTCAGGGTGATGATTAAAAATTGAAACTCCTGGGCCTCCTCTGACCTACACACAGAAGTTTTGCGTCTGTACACCTGGGGTCTATCCTAAGAATCTGCATTTTTAACAAGCTTCCTGCCCATGCCAGTAATTCTGACACTAATGGTCCTCAGACCACATTTGTGACCATCCACACACGAGTGCTTCTTCATGCAAGAGGACTACTGCCAAGAATGATCTGGGAAGGTCATGTAAAAAGGCCAAGCACCGTAAGGTAACTTAGAAGTGTTTCTCTTAACAAAGCAAATAAAACAAACCGGAGGACCTGTCATCATAAGAAAACAAGAAAGCATCTCCTCCACCCCCGCATTCTCATTTCCACCAATTTAAACATTCAAGTCCCCAGTCTCATCACTTTGATGAAGATGTCCTGTGATATGGGAAAGGTCAGTCCCTGAGCCTGCAGCTAAGAAAACATTTGCTCTAAGAACATGATGGCCAAGCCAGAGGTCAAGTGGAAGCCCCAAAGGGCAAGTCTGTGGTTAGCAGATGCCACTGTTGGTTTGCTGCTGTATGCAGTGCCTCTTGGGTTTTGGCTTTAAATGAGAGAAGTCCCTAGGAGGCTCATGTAATGGTGGGAACAACGGTGAAAGTTCTCCAGAGGCTCTGGGAGAGGCAGAGAAGGTTAGCGGGATGCCAAGATGACTCCCAAGGACTCCAGCAGCCATCTTCTAAATCTCCATCAATTCACTGGATCAAACCACTCTCTCTTTTTTGCTTTGAGGTTTGCATCGCAACCAATGCATGAGAAATGGCAGGAAAATGATTTCTCCTTGAAAACTGTCCTAACAGATCTCCACACCAAGGGAAGAAGGGAAAAACCAAGGAAACATTTCATGTGACAGTTAAATTCAAAAGAAAAGTGGCAATCTGGTAGTGTCTGTGCAGGCAAAGGAAATCTGAGCACATGTGGTTTCACTTATGAATATTTTAGGAGGATTTTGCATTCAGGCCATGTGAACTGCTAGTCCAAATGAGTAATACTTATATGTATAAAGCACTTAACACAAGGTATGTCATGAACAGAACCCTCTATGGACCAGTGGGTCTTAATTCCAGTTGCACTTCTGAATTACCTGGGGGCTTTTAAAATACTGATGCCTGGATCCCACCTTCAAAGACTCTGACCTTACCAATCTGGGGTGTGGCCTTGGCATCAGGAAAAATGTTATTATCTCATTCAAATCATATAAGGTAAATATTCTAAATCCCAATTTACAGATGAGAAGCTAATATATTGGTGGTTAAGATGTTTCTCCAAAATTATTCACCTACTATGTGAGTAACGTTAAAAAAATGATGCAAACCAGTCTTTTTGACTCCATATATTTATCTGCTTTAGAGGTATTTAGAAATCTGTCCCCAGTGGAAATATGTAAATATCTCTGTTGGAGATATTTAGAAAAAGAGGGAATTAGGGATTGGGAATCGAAAAAGAAAATGAAGTGTAGCATATGTAGAAGTTTGGGAAATAAAGCCTTGCGAAAAATCAATTAAGGTGCGGAGAGTGAAGCAGGCCCTAAACTAGCCTTCCAGAAGTTTCTATAAGGGAAGGAACAAAGCAGAGGTCTCCTGTGGAGGTGTGAATTTTGTCTCCTAAATAACTCTGTAACTTCTTTGCTTCTTCTCATCTCCACAGTGGCCATCCTACCCCGGGATGGGTTAGGTGACCAGGCACACAATGGTACCCCAGGATACCATTTCTCTCTCCTAAACTGCTTTAACCTACAGCATTTGGTTCCTTGCCACAGAAACACAACTATGTGGCTTAACCAAACAAAGGTCTCTATTTTTCAATAAATAAGGAGTCTAGAGATAAGCTGTGTAGGGTGAGACAGAAACTGCAATGTTCTCAGTGCTCTAGGAACCCTCTGGGTGCTTCCATGTGGGGATTTTTCCTTGTTCTTGCTCCATTGTGGATGTAAGATGCTTGCTCTACCTATAGTCTTAGGTTCATGTTCTTTTATTCACAAAAAAAGGGGGACATAAAGAAAGAATAAGTGGCATCTACATTAGGAGAGGTAAAACTTGACCAGAAATCTTTAGCATATTTTAGCTTATGTCTCATTGGTCAGATCTGTGTCACATGGCAATCTCTAGCTGCAAGAGAGTCTGAGTAGATATAGGCATACCTCAATGATACTGTAAGTTCTGTTCCAGACCACTACAATAAAGTGAAGATTGCAATAAAGCAAATCACACAAGCTTTTTGGTTCCCCAGTTCATATAAAAGTAACATTTGTACTATACTATAGTCTAGTAAATGTTCAATAGCATTATGTCTAAAACAAGATGTATATACATTAATTTCAAAAATAATTTAAATGTTAAAAAAGTCTAAAGATTATCTGAGCCTTCATTTAGTCATAATCTTTTTCCAGTGGAGCATCTTGCCTCAGTGTTGATGACTGCAGACTGATTGGGGTGGTCATTGCCAAGGTTGCTATAGCTGTAGAAAATCCTTAAACTAAGACAAAAATAAAATCTGAAACACTGATTGACTCTTCCTTTCATGAAAGATTTCTCTGTAGCAAGTGATCCTGTTTGATAACATTTGACCCACAGAACTTCTTTTGAAATTGAAGTTAATCCTCTTAAATCCTGCCACTGCTTTACCAAGTAAGTTTATGTTATATTCTATGTCTTTTGCTGTCATTTCAATATCCACAGCATCTTCACCAGAAGTAGACTCCCTTTCAAGAAACTGCTTCCTTTGCTCATTCTTAAAAAGCAGCACCTCATCTTTTCAAGTTTTGTCATGAGATTGTAGCAATTCAGTCACAATTTCAGACTTCACTTCTATTTCTATATCTCCCTCTATTTCTACCACATCTACAGTTACTTTCTCTACTGAAGTCTTAAACCCCTTGGAGTCATCCATTAGGGCTGGAATCAAATTCTTCCAAACTTCTATTAACATTGACCTTTTGACCTCCTCCCATAAATCATGAATGTTTTTAACGACATCTAGGATAGAGAATCCTTTTCAGAAGGTTTTCAATTTTCTTTGCCCAGATCCATCAAAGGACTATCTGTGGCAGTTATAGCCTTACAAAATGCGTTTTTTCAATAAGACTTGAAAGTCAAAATTACTCCTTGATCCACAGACTGCAGAATGGATGTTGTGTTAACAGGCATGAAAACAACATTCATCTCCTTGTACATCTTCATCAGAGCTCTTGGGTGACCAGGCACATTGTCAATAAGAAGTAATATTTTGGGAGAAATTTTTTCTGAGTAGGACTTAAAATATTCAGTAAACCATGCTATAAACAGATGTGCTGTCATCCAGACTTTGTTGTTCCATTTACAGAGCACAGGCAGGGAAGATTCAGCATAATGTTCAAGGGCCCTAGGATTTTTGAAATGGTAAATGAACAATGGCCTTAACTTCAAGTCACCAGCTGCATTAGCCCCTAACAAGAGAGTCGGCCTGTCCTTTGAAGCTTCGCAGTCACCATGTTGGCCAAACTGGTCTCGAACTCCTGACCTCAAGTGATCCAACCGCCTCAGCCTTCCAAAGTGTTGGGATTATAGGTGTGAACCACCGCACCTGGCCTCCACCTTTTCTTTATCCAGTCAACTCTTGATGGACACTTAAGTTGGTTATATGACTGTACTATTGTGGGTAGTGTTGGGGTGAACATACAAGTGCAGGTGTCTTTTTGATACAATGATTTCTTTTCCTTTGGGTAGACACCTGGTAGGATTGCTGGGTAGAATGGTAGTTCTATTTTTAGTTCACTGAGAAATCTCCATACTGTTTTCCATAGAGGCTAAACTAATTTACATTTCCACCAATAGTGTGTCAGTGTTCTCTTTTCTCCTCATCCTTACCAACATCTGTTCTTTTTCGACAATAACCATTCTGACTGGTGTAAGATATCTTGTTGTGGCTATAATTTGCATTTTTTCTAATGATTAGTGATGTCGGGCATTTCTTTATGTGTTTGTTGGCTGTTTGTGTGTCTTTTGAGAAATATCTGTTCATATCCTTTGCCCAGTGTTTAATGGTGTTGTTTGCATTTTGCTTGAAAATTTAAGTTTCTTATAGGTTCTGGATATTAGACCCTTGTCAGATGCATAGTTTGCAAATATTTTCTCCCATTCTGTCTGTTCTGTTATTTCTTCTGCTGTGCAGAAGCTTTGAAATTTAATTAAGTCCTATTTGTATATTTTTGTTTTATTTGCTTTTGGGGTCTTCATCATAAATTCTTTGCCTAGGCCAATGTCCAGAAGAGATTTTCCTAGGTTTGTTTCTCTGATTTTTATAGTTTCAAGTCATACATGTAAGTCTTTTATCCATCTTAATTTTCATATATAGTAAGAGATAGGAATCCAGTTTCATTTTTTTGTGTTTGGCTAGCCAATTTTCCCAGCACCAGTTATTGAATAGGGTGTCCTTTTTCCTATTTTTATTTTACCCTTTCTCCATATTTTATTTTGTAAACAAAATATTTGCAAACTATGCATCTGATAAGGGTTTAATATCCAAAATCTGTAAGAAACTTAAATTTTCAAGCAAAAACCAAACAATCCCATTAAAACCTGGGCAAAGGATATGAACAGGTATTTCTCAAAAGATGACACACAAGCAGCCAACAAACACATAAAGAAATGCAGGGTAAAAGATCGGTTGGTTGTAGGTACATAGCTTTATTTCTAGGTTATCTATTCTGTTCCATTGATATATGTGTCAATTTTTGTACCAATACCATATTTTAGTTACTATAAGCTTGTAGTATAATTTGAAGTCAGGCAATGTGATGCTTCCAGCTTTGTTCTTATTGCTTAGGATTTCTTTCTCTATTCAGACTCTTTTTTGGTTCCATATGACCCATAGGATTATTTTTTCTAATTCCGTGAAAAACAATGCTGGTAATTTGATAGGTATTACAGTAAATCTGTAGATTGCTTTAGACATTATGGTCATTTTAACAATATTAATTCTTCCAATCCATGAGTATGGGATTTTTTCCATTTTTAGATGCCATCTACCATTTATTTCACCAGTGTTTTGTAGTTTTCTTTGTAGAGATCTTTTACCTCCTTGGTTAAATGTATTCATAGGTTTTTACATTTTTTTATGGCTGTCGTAAATGAAATTGAATTCTTAATTTGGTTCTCATTTTGAATGTTATTGATGTATAGAAATGCTATTGACTTTTGTATGTTGATTTTATATCCTGCAACTTTACTCAAGTTGCTTATCAAATTTGGGAATCTTTTGGAAGTCTTCAGGGTTGTCTAGGTATGCAATTATATCATCAGCAAACAGAGATCATTTGACTTCCTCTTTTCCAATTTGGATGCCTTTTCTTTCTTTTTTAAAATATATATATATTTTATTATTATACTTTAAGTTGTAGGGTACATGTGCATAACATGCAGGTTTGTTACATATGTATACTTGTGCCATGTTGGTGTGCTGCACCCATCAACTCGTCAGCACCCATCAACTCGTCATTTACATCAGGTATAACTCCCAATGTAATCCCACCCCCCTCCCCCCTCCCCGTGATAGGCCCCGGTGTGTGATGTTCCCCTTTCTGAGTCCAAGTGATCTCATTGTTCAGTTCCCACTTATGAGTGAGAACACGCAGTGTTTGGTTTTCTGTTCTTGCAATAGTTTGCTGAGAATGATGGTTTCCAGCTGCATCCATGTCCCTACAAAGGACACAAACTCATCCTTTTTTATGGCTGCATAGTATTCCATGGTGTATATGTGCCACATTTTCTTAATCCAGTCTGTCACTGATGGACATTTGGGTTGATTCCAAGTCTTTGCTATTGTGAATAGTGCTGCAATAAACATACGTGTGCATGTGTCTTTATAGCAGCATGATTTATAATCCTTTGGGTATATACCCAGTAATGGGATGGCTGGGTCATATGGTACACCTAGTTCTAGATCCTTGAGGAATCGCCATACTGTTTTCCATAATGGTTGAACTAGTTTACAATCCCACCAACAGTGTAAAAGTGTTCCTATTTCTCCACATCCTCTCCAGCACCTGTTGTTTCCTGACTTTTTAATATTTCTTTCTTTTGACTGATTGCTCTGGCTAAGATTTTCAGTACCATGTTGAATAGAAGGGTCAAAGAGGACATCCTTATCTTGTTTGAGTTCTTAAGGAGAATGCGTTCAACTTTTCCCCATCAGTATGATGCTGGCTGTGGGTTTATTACTCTCAAGTATGTTCCTTTAATGCCTAGTTTGTTGAGGATTTTTTTTTTTTTTTTTTTGAGACAGAGTCTTGCACTGTCACCCAGGCTGGAGTATAGTGGCGCAACCTCGGCTCACTGCAAGCTCCGCCTCCTGAGTTCACACCATTCTCCTGCCTCAGCTTCCTGAGTAGCTGGGATTACAGGTGTACGCTACCACACCTGGCTAATTTTTGTATTCTTAGTAGAGACAGGGTTTCACCATGTTAGCCAGGATGGTCTCAATCTCCTGACCTCATGATCCACCTGCCTCGGCCTCCCAAAGTGCTGGGATTACAGGTGTGAGCCACCACGCCTGGCCAAGGATTTTTTTTATTATAAAGAGATGTTGGTTTTTACTGAATGTCTTCTGAATTTATTGGGATGATCATATGATTTTTGTTTCTAGCTCTGTTTATGCAGTGAATCATGTTTATTAATTTGCATATGTTGAACCATCCTTGCAAGCCTGGAGTAAAACCCACTTGATTATGATCTTTTTGATGTGCTGTTGCATTCAGTTTGCTAGTATTCTGTTGAGAATTTTTGCAGGTATGTTTATCAAGGATATTGGCCTTTGTTGTTGTTGTTGTTGTTGTTGTTGTTGTTGTTGTTATGTCCTTCCCTGATTTTGGTACTAAGCTGATATTGGTTTCATAGAATGAGTTAGGAAGGAATCCATCCTTCTTGATTTTCTGGAATGGTTTCAGTAACATTGTCATCAACTCTTCTTTGTATGTCTGATAAAATTCATCTGTGAATCCATCTAGTCCTGGGCTTTTGCTGTTACTGTTGATGATGTTTTATTACTGATTTGACTTCATTAATCATTATTGGCTTGTTCAGGATTTCTGTTTTTTCCTGGTTCAATCTTGGGTAGTTGTATGTTTGCAGGAATTTATCCATTTCTTCTAGGTTTTCTAATTTGTGTGGTTAGAGATGTTCAGGGTCTCTAATGATCTTTTGCATTTCTGTAGTATCAGTTGTAATGTCATGTTTATCATTTATGGTTGTACTTATTTGGAATCTTTTCTCTTTTTTTCTTGGTTAAACTAGCTTGTGGTCTGTCAGTTTTGTTTATCCTTTCAAAGAACAAACTTTTTGTTTCATTGATCCTTTGTATTTTTTTTTCTCAATCTCATTATTCTGATTTTTATCCCTTTTCTTCTGCTACTTTTGGATTTGGTTTGTTCTTATTTTTCTAGTTTCTTGAGGAACAACATTAGGTAGTTAATTTGAGATATTTCAATCTTTATGATGTGGACATTTAATGCCATAAACTTTCGTCTAAGCACTACTTTTGCTAAATTCCAGAAACTTTGGTATGTTGTATTGCTATTTTTATTTGTATCAAATGGTTGGGGTTTTTTTCCTTAATTTTGTCATTTAACTAAAGGCCTTTCAGGAGCAAATTGTTTAGTTTCCATGCACTTGTGTAGTTTTGAGATTTCTTCCTGGTATTAATTTATAATTTTATTCCACTGTTGTCCAAGAAGATACTTCATATCATTTTAATTTTTTTGAATTTATTGAGACTTGCTTTATGGTCAAGCATTCTTAGTTGTAGAATTCTGTAGTGGTTGGATGAAATGTTCTATACATATCTATTGGTCCATTTAGATTGCCCAGTTTAACTCCAGAGTTTCTTTGTTGATTTTCTGCCTCAGCTATCTGTCTAGTGATGTTAGCGAAGAGTTGAAGTGCCCCACTAGTACTGTATTTCTATCATCTGTTTTCATAGGTCTAGTAGTACTTGTTTTATGAACCTGGGTGCTCCAGTGTTGGGTATATATACATTTACAACAATCCAATTTTCTTGTTGTATTGAACCTTTAATCATCATATAATGCCCTTCTGTGCTTTTTTTTTTAACCATCGTTAAAGTTTGTCTTATCTGATATGAAGATGGCTATTCCTGCTCATTTTTGTTTTCCATTTGTGTGATATGTCTTTTTTCTACTCCTTTACTTTGACTCTATAGCTGTCTTTAGTCAGTAGATGGGTCTCTTGTAGGCAGTAAGAGACTGTTTAATCCCATTTGCCATTCTGTATCTTTTAAGTGGAGCATTTAGGCCATTTACATTCAAGGTTAATATGAATATGTGAGGTTTCGTTCCTGTCATAGTGTTGTTAGCTAGTTGCCTTGAAGTTTCGATTGTGTAATTGCTTTATAGGATCTATGAGCTTTGAACTTATGTGTCCTCTTATGATGATTAATATTTTCCTCTCATTTCCATGTTTAGAACTCCTTTGAGCATTTCTTGTAGGACAGGTCTAGTGGTGATGAATTCCCTTAGTGTTTGTCTGGGAAAGGCAATTTCTTGCCTAGCACTTTTTCTTCTTTAACAAGGTTAAAAATGGGCTCCTAATCTCTTCTGGTAATAAAGCAGAAAACATGGGCATATTAATACAAACTGACATCCATTATTATTTTTGCCCCACACTTAGGTGAGGAAGAAAGCAGTGTTTTAAAAATGGAAATCTTGCTACCAAACTGGCACAATGAACAGTAAAACAAGTTTCATGAAATATCAAGTCTATATCAGTACACATAGCTGCTCATAAAGATCAGCCATATCATTCTTCAATGTCTGGGCTTCTAGTCTAGCCAAATTGGCTTATAGAGAAAACTCCTTTAAGGCTGAAGTTCTCCCATATTCCTCTACTAATGCATTGACATCTGTAATATCCCAAACAGAAAACAATTCTTGCAACAGTTCTTGGCTGATCAGTTCTTCCTGATCAGCAGATCAATTAGATTTTCGGCATTTAATAAATTTTTTTTTTGAGGGTGGCAAGGCCAGAAATTCTTTTTTTTTTTTTTCCCCTGTCACGGTTTCTCATGGTCTTGGGCGAGGCTATACAATTTTCATTCACAACCATAGCCTTGCTGAGAATAGGATGATGTTTCTATAAAAGTCTCGTGGAACTGTGAATTTCCTCCTATTCTCAGGGAACATGAATGAGGATAGTTAGATGCACTCACACCCATTTTCTTCAGTCAAGCAGGCATTCCATCTGTGGTTTCTTCAGAGTGTAATCACAGAGGTCTTTACAAACCTTCAACCTTGGGTCCAGTGTTTTTTCATCCATTTCCTGGAGGCTCCTCTCACTGCTGCTGCTGCTGCCACTATTAGGACCACTACCATCACCCCCACGGCTACCGCCCCCACTGCTGCCACCAGAAGCACCACTGTCCACACCAGCACCTGCATCCACAGCCATCCTCCTACTGCTACTGCCATTGCCCGCTCCTCTCCTGTCAGTGGCTCAGGCTCTGGGACTGCTCCAGGTTTCCCTCACTGCCATTTTGACTCCTGGAGGGAGCACGGCATATTTTAAACCATTCCCTCAAAAACCATCAGTTTTTAGTTTTGTTGAAATAAAATTTAGCAATTATTTTATAGTTTTTACTTTTTATATCATATCTAAGAAATCTTTACCTGACCCAAAGCCACAGATTTTCTTCTTGAAGTTTTATGATTTTTAGCTTTTAATCATAAACCTAACAGCTTTTAACTGTTAGGTTTATAATACACTTTGTGTTAAATGTTGTATATAGTGTGAGAGAAAGGTTGATACTGATTTTTCCATATGCATATTCAATTTTTTCAACTATTTCAATTATTTGTTGAAAACCTGCTCTTCCCCTTTTGAATATACTTCAGCACCTTTGTCACAAAATCATCAGCTGTCTATGTATGGGGGTTAATCATCTGATTCTCTTCTGGTCCATTGTGCTATATATCTGTTTGTCAATTTGACATTGACTTAATTACTGTAACTTTTGGTAAGTCTTTTTTTTTTTTTTTTTTTTTGGGAAAACTACTTAAATTTCTTAAACTTTATTAGTTTTTTTTTTAATTTTTTAAATTTATTTATTATTATTATACTTTAAGTTGTAGGGTACATGTGCATAACATGCAGGTTTGTTACATATGTATACTTGTGCCATGTTGGTGTGCTGCACCCATCAACTCGTCATTTACATCAGGTATAACTCCCATTGCAATCCCTCCCCCCTCCCCCCTCCCCATGATAGGCCCCGGTGTGTGATGTTCCCCTTCCTGAGTCCAAGTGATCTCATTGTTCAGTTCCCACCTATGAGTGAGAACATGCGGTGTTTGGTTTTCTGTTCTTGTGATAGTTTGCTAAGAATGATGGTTTCCAGCTGCATCCATGTCCCTACAAAGGACACAAACTCATCCTTTTTTATGGCTGCATAGTATTCCATGGTGTATATGTGCCACATTTTCTTAATCCAGTCTGTCACTGATGGACATTTGGGTTGATTCCAAGTCTTTGCTATTGTGAATAGTGCTGCAATAAACATACGTGTGCATGTGTCTTTATAGCAGCATGATTTATAATCCTTTGGGTATATACCCAGTAATGGGATGGCTGGGTCATATGGTACATCTAGTTCTAGATCCTTGAGGAATCGCCATACTGTTTTCCATAATGGTTGAACTAGTTTACAAACCCACCAACAGTGTAAAAGTGTTCCTATTTCTCCACATCCTCTCTAGCACCTGTTGTTTCCTGACTTTTTAATGATCGCCATTCTAACTGCTGTGAGATGGTATCTCATTGTGGTTTTGATTTGCATTTCTCTGATGGCCAGTGATGATGAGCATTTTTTCATGTGTCTGTTGGCTGTATGAATGTCTTCTTTTGAGAAATGTCTGTTCATATCCTTTGCCCACTTTTTGATGGGGTTGTTTTTTTCTTGTAAATTTGTTTGAGTTCTTTGTAGGTTCTGGATATTAGCCCTTTGTCAGATGAGTAGATTGCAAAAATTTTCTCCCATTCTGTAAGTTGTCTGTTCACTCTGATGGTAGTTTCTTTTGCTGTGCAGAAGCTCTTTAGTTTAATGAGATCCCATTTGTCAATTTTGGCTTTTGCTGCCGTTGCTTTTGGTGTTTTAGACATGAAGTCTTTGCCCATGCCTATGTCCTGAATGGTACTACCTAGGTTTTCCTCTAGGATTTTTATGGTATTAGGTCTAACATTTAAGTCTCTAATCCATCTTGAATTAATTTTCGTATAAGGAGTAAGGAAAGGATCCAGTTTCAGCTTTCTACTTATGGCTAGCCAATTTTCCCAGCACCATTTATTAAATAGGGAATCCTTTCCCCATTTCTTGTTTCTCTCAGGTTTGTCAAAGATCAGATGTCTGTAGATGTGTGGTATTTTTTCTGAGGACTCTGTTCTGTTCCATTGGTCTATATCTCTGTTTTGGTACCAGTACCAAAATCTGGTAGTGTGTATCCTATAGCTTTGTTCTTTTCCAAAATTATTTTATCTATTCTAAGTTCTTTGAGTTGCTATTTAGTTTTTGAATCATTTTGTTAATTTCTACACAGATAAAAATCCTGCTGACATTTTTATTATAATTGTGTTGAGTCTATACACTAATTTAGTAGAGATGACACCTTAATAGTGTTGAGGCTTCTGGCATATGAACATGATGAATCTCCATATTGTTTAGGTATTCTTTAATTTCAGTCAGTAACACTTTGTAGTTATTAGTAAACAGCTCTTATGCATATTTTATTAAATTTTTCCCAGATATTTTACGGTTTGGATATTACAAATGCTATTTTTAAAATTTCAATGTCCAGTTTTTCATAGTTAGAATAAAGAAATATAATTGATTTTTTCTCTCTATTACTTTCTGTGACCTTGCTAAACTCACTTATTAGTTCTAGTATTTTTGTTTTATTGTTTGTAAATACCTTCGCATTTTCTACACAGACAACTGTGGGGATTAAAGCAGTTTCACTTCTTCCTTTCCAATAGATGTGACTTTATTTTTTTTCTTGATTACTGTGCTGGTCAAGAGCTCCAGTAAAACACTGAATAGATGTGGTAAGAGTTGACGCTTCTCTTATTCTCAAATTTAGAGAGAAATCATTGAGTCTGTAACTATTATGTTATAGACTAGACACTCTTTATCACACCTTAGTAGTGGGGCTACATTAACCCAAAAGACCCCTCAGGACATACCTTAAGAAAGCTTAAAAGCCAACCTTGTAAACATCAAACTGATCCACAAGTAACTTAACAGCATGCCAGAAAAAAACCTTAACACTCAATAGTTTTTCATTTAGGGCTGAAGTGCTCTGTCTTTTGTACCTTTAATTATTTGATAAACACATATCATTGGATAGATTATTTAAGATATGAGTTATTGTTTGCTCTTCTCATATTTCCTATCCCGGTTCACTTTACATTTCAAGTCAGTCATCAAGTCCTCTTCCAGTATTTCTGGAAAATTTCTTTCCTGGGGAAAAAGTGTAATATACGTAAAGTCAGTTATTCATCTCTTTTGTAAAAGCCTAAATCCGTTGAAGAAAAGTGAGGGCATGGACAGAGAGGGGAGGAAGGAGACCAAAAGAAAGGGAGAGAGAAAAATGCTTTCCCTAGACTGGAAAGTGGGACAAGAACAAGGATCCCAGGAGCAGCAGAATCCCCCTCCTGCTGCTTCCTGGTGGAACTGGTAAGACTTCAGAGGGGGAAAGGTCCTGTGGTCTAAGGAGGTTGGTTCTAACATCCTAGAATCTCAGCTTTACAAGACTTCCTGAACCCTTGACCTGGCCTAGAAATTACAAGCTATGGGGCCTCAGGGAGTTAGGCAAGCTGGGACAATAAGGAAATCAAGAGTGAGCCCGATGGATCCAGATTAGCGGATCCACCCTCAACCAAAAGCACTAAGTCTCCCAGATTCCTGCATATCCCCAGGAAGGGGCAGAAACTGGATGAATGAATAAATCTCCACTCTGTCAGCTTTGATATAGAGGGAAATTCAGTAGAAGAGTTGGACTGAAGTTGCTTTAGGAAGAAAAAAGTCTTAAATTCTATGGTTCTCAGAATCTTTCTGAGACTTGTGACCTACACTGATTATGTAGGTATTGAAGATCTAGAAATGAGCAAGCTGGGTTTGGGAATTAAGCTTAAAATCAATCTTTACATAGAAGCACTTTTCCAAACATCCACTAGCCTTGTTCAGGCACAATATTTTGGTATAAATGTATGCTTATGCGGTTGGCCTAATGTGGAAATTCAGAGAATGACAGCAACAATGTGGGACCCATCCACTATGGACAACACTCCTGAGCAACACACAAAGGATTTTCTTTGGAATTTTATGAGAAATAAGGATTTGCTGTAAGGAACTGTGCCTGCACATCCAGAGACATCACATTCCTCTGGAGATGCCTTTGAATGCCCTCTATCCTGTACTAGTGGGGTGGAGTGGGGCTCTAATCCTCTTTCTTGGGTAAGCATTAAGATATCTTCTGTGCTGAGCTGGCTAAATGCCTGTTCTACATCATTCAAAGGCTATTTCTTCTGGGGGTTTTTTTCCCTGTCCCCTCAATACTTCTATTACAGCATCTGGCCTAGCTGGTGCACACTGGATAAAATGACACTCACCCTTGCTTCTCTGGGAGTTTTAGTAATATTTTGTTCACAGTGTTGTTAAATTAAATCAAGCCAAAAGGATAGGATTGGCTGCCTCAAGGAATCCACAGGCAGTGAGCTACATGACAGAAGAACAGGAATGCAGCTAGGACCTAAGACATTCCAGAGTTAGAATCCTACATCCTCATGACCATCTCCACTTTTTGCTTCCCTCTGTATGTCTCAGTTTCTATTTCCTTCAGATCAACTTTCTGCACCTGATGGACTACATGAAACCAATGGCATCCAAATGTTTTACATATAGTTCTAACTTCAAGAGACCCTACTTTGTTGTTCTTTCTAGTCTTAGCACCAAAAGTCCCAAGGAAATAATTTACAGGACTAACTTTGGTCATGTGTCCACCACGAGATCAATAAGCTATGCATGGAAGGATGCAACCAGCTAAGAAAATGACAACTCCTGTGGGAATTATGCAGATAAAATGGGAGAATTATGGGTGGCTGGGGGATGAGAGGACCAGCAGTCAGGAGAAATAGAGCCCAGGAGTGCTAGGCACATAAGGCAATCATTGTTGCCTACATAGAGTTTCTGTAATAACAACACTTTTAAGACATGTTAATAATAAATTCATCCTGTTCATCAAGTACCAATAGCCTGAAATACCTGCACACACACACACACGAAGAGAGAGAGAGAGAAAAACAGAGGAAGAGAGAGAGAAAAAATGAAGATGGCAAACTGCATCATATTAATAAACCTTTAGGTTGCTTCCTTAAGACTAACAAGGCCAGAGACCAACATTGGTGAGGAATCTTCTCAGAACACATGTGCCTCAGTTTTCATGCCTGCCATATTAAGGAAGTTAGAACAACTGACCTCAAAAGTCCCTTCAGCTCTAATCTTCTATCTCATTCAGAAAGTCTCACTTGTGTGGAATTATGCCAAACCCAAATTGCAATTTTCATTCCAAAATGGAGACACTCCTAAATCTAACATTTGGGACATTTAATAGAAGTGTGGTACATTTTTGAGATCTTCCTCCATCAGGGAATCACCTAACGGAAGGAAAAAAACCCTTTTCTAATTAAACAGCTCTTGAACAAATTCGTTTGCATATGACTTGACTTTGTTAATAAAAACAAATTAAATATTACTTCTCTGCTGGGGCTGCAGTGCTTCCTTGCGAAAAGAACACCAGAGGACAAAATGAAATAAAGTATGATTTCCAGCACTCCACCAATGTGAAGTAGACACCATGAATAGAGTAGAAAGGACTATCAAGACAAACAGGGCAAAGGAGGGGTGGGCATGAGTTCAAATATTGGGAAGAGAAGTAGACGTCCACTTCCTGAGAGTCACAAAGTGGTCCAGAAACTGACCATTGCTCACGAACTAACCTTGATAGTCATCCTACTCTTGTTCATACCAGTTGCCATGATGTTGGGATTACATTAGGTAATTCTAATTTTATTCCAAAATTATTTTTCTAAAGGATAGCAATATAACCAGAGGCATTTGAGCTAACCTCAAGATCAAAAGTTCAAGTTTAAATTTGGGCAATCGGTCATTCTTTAGGAGTTTGAGTGATTTAGCCTTAACAACACTGGTGAACATTTAATGAGCTTGTGCCAAATGCTGGACATAGTGCTGTGTGGTTTAGTGAACCAGTCTCTTTAACTCCTCCCAACAATCCAATAAGGTATATATTATTATGATCATCAACGCAGTCCAGTGTGGAGGTAAAGAGCATAGCCCCAGAGTCAACCTCCTGACCTGAGACCCTGGTGCTACTGCTTTCCAGCACTGTGTCACTAGATAAGTTAGCGTTTTTTGTCCCTTAGTTTTTCCTTTGGTAAAATGGGGATGGATGCAATTACACATAATTCAGGTGTTGTTGGGAGAATTAGTAAGTTAAAGATAAAGAGCTTGAAACACAGCCCGACACTCAGTAAAGAGCCCAATAAATGTGAACCATCGTTAGTGGCTCCTCCATTATACTTTAGGCACAAGAAAGGCTAAGGAATTTGTCCAAGGTCACTCATTTAGTAAACAGTAGAGCAAGAGGGAAATTAACTACTACACACAGCCTCCTTCCTTGCTCAAGGAAACTGATATTGCACAAAAGCTGTTTGTTGTTATGGTTGTTGTTGATCAGTAAGTGCAACCTTAGAGATACATTTGGTTTCATGGTGCTTCAGTATTGTATTTGCATGCCAATTTTTCTCCATTAATGATTATTATAGCTAGGGATGCTCTCCAAGGGGCCTGGAATTGACGTCAGACATTCGAATTATAGAGAAATGTTTCTTTAAGAAACTAGATACTGGGCATAGATATCTGCTGTTCTTAACAGATTACCAAAGAGCAGCTTTTCCAGTGTTCAGTTTATGTCGGAGTAGATAAATTCAAAATGGCTTTGAGATGCCATTAAACTAAAAAAAGAAAAGAAAAAGAAGATGCTCAGCTCAGAGAAAACTGGTAAAATAAATGTTCCGTCGAGCGCGTGATTGATGTCGGCGCAAAGTGTAAGACAGCAAAAAAACGAAAGCGAAGTTACTGCTTTCTCTACTTCAGAAGGAAAACAAGGGGAAATTGATGCAGCAATAGGAAGAAAGCAAATTTGCTGGAGGACAGGGAAGAGCTGGATTAGTCTTGGTTTTGCTGAATTTTAAATGAAGCAAATAAACAACGATCACCCCTCAAATTATATTTTCCTCCCAGGGAATTTTTCCTCTGTATCTCTATTTTCTGGCAAGGGAAACAAGAAGTAGGAATCTGAAATGCCCTCTAGGGGATAACTGTTTCTTTTTTCTTTTTTAAAGAATGCATGGAAGGCAACTGCTTTGCAACACAACACTTCTGGCCAGAAATTCAGGCTGTGAGTTTGTATGGCTGCAGCTCACCTTTCAAAGCCATCTGCGTGACTAATTTGTTACTGTCTCCCGCTTTGCATTACAGTCCATCTCATGCCTCATTAGGCAGCTCCAGCCACTGCAACTTATTGTGCAACTCAGCACAGCAGGCTGGGCACCTTCATAAATGTCACCTGGATCTGGATTACATGCATTCTCAACTTAGGACCCTAAATAGGAAGTCAGAGGTCACCCCTTTCCTAAAACACCTCCTTATGGACCCCATCTAGTCTCCAGTCCATATCATAAACGGAGAGGCACATTCCCTCCACATCGAAAGTGACGACTGAACTGCTCCACAAGCAGGCAGGTATCACGTGGCTCTCATTTTTACAATTAACAATTTGATCCCCTACCTGTCTTATTAATAGGAGATAAGATGTGCATGTCTTCTTCCATTAAGATGTACCTCCTTGGCGTTCACACAACCCAAAGATGATCTTCCTTTTTTTTGTAGTTCTCAAATTGTTTGTTTTTAACCTTTGTTTTAGGCTCAGGGGTACATGTGCAGGTTTGTTATACAGGTAAATTGCATCTCGTGGGGGTTTGGTATAAAGATTATTTCATCACTCAGGTAATAAGCATAGTACCTGATAGGCAGTTTTTCAATCCTCACCCTCCTTCCACCGTCCACCCTGATGTAGGCCCTGGTGTCTATTGTACCCCTCTTGGTGTCCATGCATACTCAGAGTTTAGCTTCCACTCCTAAGTGAGAACATGCAGTATTTGGTTTTCTGTTCCTGTGTTAGTTTGCTAAGGATAATGGCCTCCAGATCCATCCATGTTGCTGCAAAGGACATGATCTCATTCTTTTTATGGCTATATAGTATTCCATGGTGTATACATACTACAAAACATTTTCTTTATCCAGTCTATTGTTGATGGTATTTAGATTGATTCCACGTCTTTGTTATTGTGAACCGTGCTGCAGTGACATGTCTTTATGGCAGAATGATTTATACTCCTCTGGGTATATACCCAGTAATGGGATCGTTTGGTCAATGGTAGTTCTAAGTTCTTTGAGAAATCACCTAACTGCTTTCCACAATGGCTGAATGAATTTACACTCCCACCAGTAGTGTATAAGAAGTCCCTTTTCTTCACAACCTCGCCAGCATCTGTCATTTTTTGACTTTTTAATAATAGAATGGCTATTAAAATGATAGCTATTATTAAAGTCCAAAAATTACGGATGTTGTAATTTTACAGAGTAATATAAATTGCTCTGCTATAAAGACACATGCACATGAATGTTCATTGCAGCACTATTCACAATAGCAAAGGCATAGAATTAACCTATATGCTCACCAATGACACATTGGATAAAGAAAATGTGGTGCATATGCACCATAGAATACTATGCAGCCATAAAAAAACAACAAGATCATGTCTTTTGCAGGAACATGGATAGAGCTGGAGGCCATTATCCTTAGGAAATTAACACAAGAACAGAAAACCAAATACTGCATGTTCTCACTTACAAATGGAAGCTAAATGATGAGAACTCATTAACACAAAGAAGGGAACAACAGACACCGGAGCCTACTTGAGGATGAAGGGTGGGAGGAAGGAGAGGGGCAGAAAAAATAACTATTGGGTATTAGGTTTAGTACCTGGGTGATGAAATAATCTGTACAACAAACCCCCATGACACGGGTTTACCTGTATAACAACCCTGCATGTGTACCCCTGAATCTAAAGTAAAAGTTAAAAAACAAAAAGATGAAAGAAAAAAATAAACAGCCATTCTGACTGGTGTGAGATGGTAACTCATTGTGGTTTCAATTTGCATTTCTATAATAATTGGCGATATTGAGCATTTTTTTATATGCTTGTTAGTCATGTATATGTCTTCTTTTGAAAAGTATCTGTTCATGTCCTCTGCCCACTTTTTAATGGGGTTGTTTTTGCTTGTAAATTTGTTTAGGTTTCTTATAAATTCTGGATACTAGACCTTTGTCGGATGCATAGCCTGTAAACATTTTCTCCCATTCTGTAAGTTGTCTGTTTACTCTGTTGATAGTTTATTTTGCTGTGTAGACACTCCTTAGTTTAATTAACTCCCATTTGTCAATTTTTGTTTTTTATTGCAATTGCTTTTGAAGTCTTCATCATGAAATCTTTGCATAGCCCTATATGCTCAGAATGGTATTTTCTAAGTTATCTTCCAGGGTTTTTATAGTTTTAGGTTTTACATTTAAGTCTTTAATTCATCTTGACTTGATTTTTGTATGTAGTGTAAGGAAGTGGGCCAGTTTCTATTTTCTGCATACATAGTTAACTAGTTATCCCAGCACCATTTATTGAATAAGGAGTCCTCTCCCCATTGCTTATTTTTGTCAGTTTTGTTGAAAGTCAGATGGTTGTAAGTGTGCAGCATTATCTCTGGGCTCTCTATTCTGATCCATTAGTCTATGTGCCTGTTTTCGTATAAGTGCCATGCTGTTGTGGTTATTGTAGCCCTGCAGTATAGTTTGAAGTCTAGTAATGTAATGCCTCCAGCTTTGTTCTTTTTGCTTAAGATTACCTTGGCTATTCGAGCTCTTTTTCTGGTTTCATATGAATTTTATAATCTTTTTTTTCTAATTCTGTGAAGAATGTCATTTGTAGTTTGATAGGAATAGCATTTAATCTATAAATTGCTTTGGGCAGTATGGCCATTTTAACTAATATTGATTCTTCTATCCCTGAGCATGAAATGTTTTACTATTTGTTTTTATCATCTCTGATTTTTTTGAGCAGCATCATTTTGTAATTCTCATTGTAGAAGTCTTTCATATCCTTGGTTAGCTGCATTCCTAGGTATTTTATTCAATTTGTGGCTATTGTGAATGGGATTACATTCTTGATTTGTCTTTCAACGTGGATGTTGTTGGTGTATAGAAATGCTACTGATTTTTGTACACTAATTTTGTTCCTGAAACTTTGCTAAAGTTGTTTATCAGATTTAGGAGCTTTTGGGCAGAGACTACAGGGTTTCCTATGTATAGAATCATATCATCTGCAAGCAGATAGCTTGACTTCTTCTCTTCCTATTTAGATGCCTTTCATTTCTTTCTCTTGCCTGATTGCTCTGGCTAGGACTGCCAGTAGTATATTAAATAAGAGTGGTAAGAGAGGGCATCTTTGTCTTGTTCTGGTTCTCAAGGGGTTCTCTAGCTTTTGCCCATTCAATATGATGTCAGCTGTGGATTTTTGACATATGGCTCTTAATTACTTTGAGGTATGTTTCTTCAGTGTCTAGCTTGTTGCAGGTTTTAACATGAAGGGGTGTTGAATTTTATCAAAAGCCTTTTCTGCATCTATTGAGATGATCATGTGGTCCTTAAGTTCTATTTATGTGGTGAATCACATTTATCAATTTGCATACATTGAACCAACCTTGAACACCAGGCATATAGCTTACTTGATCATGGTGGATTAGTTTTTTGATGTGCTGCTAGATTAATTTTGCTAGTATTTTGTTAGGATTTTTGCATCTATGTTCATCAAGGATGTTGCCCTGTAGTTTTCTTTTTTGCTGTGTCTCTGCCAGGTTTTGCTATCAGGATGATGCTGTCCTCATAGAATGAATAGGGAGGATTCCCTTTTTCTGAATTTTTTGAAATAGTTTCAGTAGGAATGGTACCAGCTCTTCTTTATACACTAAGATGATCTTCATAGAGTCTTTATCTAAATGCCGACCACTGAAATCTATTTGAGCCACTATTTTTCATGGCTTCTTGTTGCCACAAGAAGTCCTTGTTGGAAACCAGACCTATGCAGTCCAGTACTTGCCCACTGCTGCTAAGATCCTTTCCTGTGGTAGACATTCCAGACAGGCTGCTGTGGTTCTCTGAAAGAGGAGAAATCCCTTCCTCACAGCTAAACACAGTCAAGATTTCCAAGGCTGTAGCTTTTACTGTTCAGTTTTGTCAATGCCCAGAGAAACAATCAACCAGTCCAAGAATGAGTGAGCCAAGACAATCGTCCCACACCCAGTGGTGGGCACTACAAAGTTATCTGGCAAAAGTCATGAATAGAGGGAGGCATAAGGCATTAGGGCCAAATGATGTACCCTACCACAGCACCAGAATTAACCATCACATCATTATCAAGTGTGACCATGAAGAAGAGGGATCTCTAGATATCCACAAGAAATACCTTGTGTTTGGTCAGTTCATTGGCTTTAGATGCTAAAACTAAAATATTCACAACCTTTTCCATTTTTATATTCTACTTATTTTTAAAAATAATTTGAAATCGTCCTTAGGAAAATGATCTCACAATAAAAATTGAAACACAAACCAAGTAACAATGGCAGGTAAGGGAATAATTTGCTTTAGAAATCTGAAGCTATGGATGATCCTGTAATTGAGCTCCAAATTAGCCTTGAGCTTCCTGGCAGCCACAGCAAAAAGGGAAACCCAAAGACTTACATATTTCTCATTGTCTGCAGTGTCTCATAAAAGGACAAACTCCACTTCATTGAAACAGAGGAACATTTTTCTATCACTAAGAGCTGAGAATGTTATTGTGATAATAATAATTTGGTCTATTACAAATAAATATTTTATTTTTTTGAGACAAAGTCTCGCTCTGTTGCCCAGGCTGGAGTGCAGTGGCACAATCTCAGCTCACTGCAACCTCCGCCTCCCAGGTTCAAGAGATTCTCTTACTTCAGCCTCCTGACTCGCTAGGATTACAAGTGAGCACCCCCGATGCCCAGCTAATGTTTTGTATTTTTAGTAGAAATCTGGTTTCACTATGTTGGCCAGGCTGATCTCAAACTTCTGGCCTCAAGTGATCTGCCCACCCTCCCAAAGTGCTGGGATTACAGGTGTGAGCCACCATGCCCATCCCTAAATATTTTAAATTTTTAAAATAAAATAAAGATAGAACATGAAGTTTTAGACAGGGTGACCATATAATTTGTCACCTAAACCAGGACGCTTTTGAGTAAAATGAAGTACTATTAATAAGTGATGTTGGGACAATGATGTTGGTTGGAACTATTCCAGGAAAACTGGGATAATATGCTTACCCAGTTCTTGGGCATGTGATAATGTTGGGCCCAACTGGGCTCCACAGAACATGGTATTTCCTTTCCAGAGACATTCTCAAAGTTAGCTGCAAACTCCAGAAGCACTGTTATACTTCCCATAAAAACCTTTTAGACACTTACTTCAGAAGACAGAGAAGTTTTATTTGCTCTTAAATAGTCATCATAAGAATCTAGATGTTTAGCCAGCATGAAGACCAATTCAGGTGACTCCAGATACCTAAACAGGAACCCATAAATATCCCTGTTTATTTTGATTTAAAGTAAAAAATGGCTGGGCCTTTCTCAAGTGCCATTTACTCTTTAAGATATTTAGACATACTTTTCTCCAGGATTAAATCTCAACATTAGGGCAATTGTCTTCAGTTTCTCCATGTGAAGGCCCTGCAAATACACTGCTTCTGAAAGTCACACTGCAGCCCACTCTGGGAAAGGAGAGGCTGCCTTAAGATTTAGGAATTACACTTAAAATCCAAGGTGATTCTTCTGCCCCATGACTGCTGCAATGTATGAAGCATTTACATGCCCCAAAATTCAAATGTTGAAATCCAAACCTTCAATGTGATGGTATTGGGATAGGGGCCTTTGGAAGGTAATCAGATCATGCTTACAAAAAGGACCCCAGAGAACTCTCTTACCTGCTTTCCACCATGTGAGGATCCAAGGAGTCCTCATTCTACAGCCCAGAAGAGGGCCCTCACCAGGACCTGAGTATGCTGGTATCCTGATTCAACTTCCAGTCTCCAGAGCTGTAAGAAATAAAGTTCTGTTGTTTTTAAGCTGCCCAGTCTATGGTACTTTGTTAGAGCAGCCCACATTGACTAGGACAACAGTATTCCAACCTCTTTAGATAAATTAAATTGCAGTTAGTTAAGTTATACAAATACTGTAATAATAACAGATAACATTTATTGAACACTTACTATATTCCAGGCACAGTGCCGGATACTTATATTTTGTCATTTAATTCTTACAACAAGCCTAGGAGGTATTATCCTCACTTTACAGATGAAGAAATTGGATCCGAGAAGCTAAGCAACTTGCTTATTGTTGTATGAACAGTAAAAGACAAAATTAGAATTCAAACTTGAGTCTGTCTGATTTCAGGGATTAAACTCAGCCACTACATGTCTTCCCCTACCACCTTTTGTCTCTACTAATCCAGCAGGAAGTAGCATAGAAAAAAAGTGTTTACAAGAAAAGGCTTATAAATGGGAATATAAAATATCCTACATGACCATTTTCCTCTGTCTTCCTAAGAGAAGGGCACCCAGAAAAGGGCTTCCCAAAGGCCAAGCCAAGAGGTGGCCTCAGCATCAGCATCATCTCCACTACACTGGATCTTTGGTGACCCTAATCCAGGCCAAATTCTCTCTTTTCTTCCAACAAAAGGAGCACATTCCAAGAGTGCGTGTAGGACCTACCCTAAGAAATATTTATTGTGAGTTGGACTAAAGAAATGCTTTGGGAAAATAATGCAATTAGAGAATTAAATGACAGAATACTGAAAAGTCAAATTCTTGGGAAGAAGTTTTCTAAGATAATTGCATAATGACATTCTACATAAAACTAGAGAAATCTAAAGATAAAAGGCATGGGTGACAGCCTGAATGGCTAACTGCAGAAAATGATTATCATCTCCTCTTTTGATTATTAAAGATTTTAGAGTTTGCTTTTTATTTCTGAAGCACTGAATTTCAAGATTTTAAAGTCTACAGTCTCAAAAGACTAACAACCTCTCTTGATCCCATTTATCCCAAAAAGATGACCCCAGAGAATGAGGGTTTAGAATTGATTTACAGAGAGCCCTTGGAGATCAAGTCTGATGTATTCATTGCCATAATAAATTAATCTAAGATTGTAACAAGACTGTAGATTCTACCAAACTGCTAACAGATGTTTCAGGAGCTTCTCCTAGTGCAAACTTTAAAATCATTCTTGAGAAGAAATGAAGGAACTTGCACGTGCATACCCTCATGTTCTTCTGATGCTGTCATTCAAGTTCTGATCTTTCACAAGATGCTGCATACTGGAAGCTCATAGTCATTTCTACCCTCAGAATAAGAGTGAATAATGATAGCAAGAAAGTTGCCAGCCTATTCAGTTTTGAGCTGGCTGAGGATGAGACGGAGAAAGACAGGGCTGCTGTGCCAGTCTACATAATTAATTTAAAACTCATAGATCTCTACTCCCAATCCTGTCGTCCATTCTCCAGGAAAGTCAAACAAAGGGAAAAGTAATAAGCATATATTGAGCTTACTCCTGGAGAGCATGTGACAGAAATCAAACCTAAGCTAGATTATGGGAGAAGGCGCAGGATAACTTGCTGGCATAATTCAAACTGCAGTAAGAGCAGGCACAGAGCTGCTTTAAAAGCTGATTCAGAGCTCTCTAGCACTTGTCCCTGATTCTCTCCAGAAGTCAGTTGCATTATCTTCTACTGCACACCAACTCCTTCCACAAGGCTGGAACAAGGGCTGCTAATGCATCTTGGCCCAAAAGCTTTCCAGCATTAGTAATATGGCAGATTATTTGCGAATATTAATGTAGTAATTCCTTCTGTGTCCATACATGTGACTTTTTGAAATGTGATTTTGCTACTCCCTCCATCAAGAGGTGCAGTATATTCCCCTTTGTCTTAAATCTGAGCTGACCTTGTGCTTTATTTTAACCAAAATATAATAGAAGTCATGTTTTTTGACATCTAACCCTCAGCCTAAGAGGCCTCGTGCTTCCATTTTTGCTATGATGGTGTGCTTCCACTGTGTGACAGGAGCCCAGAGTGAACTTACATGGAAAGAGAGGCCCAGACCAATACCAAGGCCCTAAATATGTCAGTGAGGCCATCCCAGATGCTCTAGCCCCACTCAAGCCATCAGTTGACTGCAGCAACATAAGGGAACACATCTGAAAGCATCACAAGAACCACCCAGTAACCAAAGAATCATGAAAATAACGTCATTACTGTTTTAAGTCACTAAGTTGTGGGGTGGTTTTTCACACAGCATAGATGTAAAAACGGATGCAGGTAAAATTTAATTTAGACCAATTACTGTGCTCAAAAGGGTAAGATTGTCTTCTAAGATGTCAGGTCCCATTGAGCCCAGGTGAGAATGAGGAACAAGGCAAGGCAACTGCCCCAGAAGAAGGGTAATGCTATCCCTAAAGCAAGGAGGGTGGGTCTGGGAAGACAAATACATGCCTACTATCATTCTACAGCACTTTACAGTTGGTATATATTTTGGTTGAATTTTCACAATGGTCCAATGATGTTACAAGATCAAATATTGTTCTGCTTTTACTAATAAGGAAACTGGGGCTGAGAGGTTGCAAGTCTTTCCCAAGGTCACAGCGTCATTATATGCCAAGCCAGGGCTCAAATTGAACCTATCCAAATCTATGTCCAGTGCTCTTCCCGCTAAAGAGAGTCCTGGGATGAGGAGGCCGTTGTTCAGTCCAATGACAGCTGCTCCTTAGAAAGAAGAGTGGAAGCTGATGCAGTCTCTTAGCCAATGGCTAATGCACATGGCCAACATCATGCTCTCCTCCAGCCCCGGGCCCTCATGCTAATGAATGGGATGCATCGGCCTAATGTATTAATAATAGCTCCAACACCATTGGCAACACTGAGGAGTAAGAAAACAGGAGGAAGGCAGAATAAAAAATCTCAAAAATGGGGAGTTCCATTAGATTAAGGGACAAAACTGCTGCAGCATTTAAAATAAAAATGATTTCAATTTAGACTGATAATCGAAGCAGCTTCAGTAAGAGCCACCAAGGAGGAACACATTCTGTGATATCACCAGCTACCCCCACAATGACCAGAGGCAGAGCACACACCCACATGCCCAATCTCTTCACTGCAACAAGACCCTTCCATTTCTTCCCTCCCTAAACAGTAGGCTTTGAGAGTTTCAATTTCAGAATATAATGTAATTATAAATTAATAATTTACTTTCTGGGATTTTATGCATAAAAAAAATTTCTGAATTCAAAGTAAACGATCTACTCAGTGTGAGATAAAAGTGTTGCTGGCCGAGCACAGTGGCTCAAGCCTGTAATCCCAACACTTTGGGAGGCCGAGACGGGTGGATCACGAGGTCAGGAGATCGAGGCCATCCCAGCTAACATGGTGAATCCCCGTCTCTACTAAAAAAATACAAAAAAACTAGCCGGGCGAGGTGGCGGGCACCTGTAGTCCCAGCTACTCGGGAGGCTGAGGCAGGAGAATAGTGTAAACTCGGGAGGCGGAGCTTGCAGTGAGCTGAGATTGCACCACTGTGCTCCAGCCTGGGCGACACAGCAAGACTCTGTCTCAAAAAAAAAAAAAAAAGTGTTACCACACTGAGTTGTAAAGTCAAAAGCAAAGAAAAATTTTAGTTTGAATATTTATCCACTGACTTTAGACTATTTCTGTAAAGCTTATTTTAAATACTGAAGAGTTGAAGTCTCTCATTAATACCGTCTATGATTTCTAAGGGCCCAAGCTATTAAAAAAATTTTTTAAAGTAGAAAAAGAAAAGTAGTCAACACATTTGGATTATCAAAGATTCATAAGTATTCAAGAATTCTTACATATGTATATACATACAGATGTATACAGACTGATACACATATTTATACATATTTATATAGAGATTTAACAGTTTAACACTTCCCTCACTGCTGTAAAATCATGGGAAAAAAGATTGTAGACTTATTCTTTATTAAAATTGACAACCCACTTTGCAAGAGAATTTGAAGTAGTTTGTAATAAAATAATAGCATCATATAAATAGAAAAAAATAATATTTAGATCATTATATATAACTTTTAAAATCAGAAGAGAGAAGAAACACAAATTAATCAAAACCCATGGCAAATATAATTACTTTGATAAACAATAAATTGAACTCTGAGCTTCCTGGCAGTCAAGGAATAAAGGTAATGATTTGAAGTATATTTCTAGAGAATAAAGTATATAATCACATTAGAAAAAACATCTGTAGTTGTATCAGACAGATAACTTTTTGTGTATTTAGTATGTTAGTGTGTATCTAAGGTGAGTTAATGGCAACATCCTTTTTTTTTTTCTTTTCTTTTTTGGAAGAATTACACTTACTAAAGAAAATCTGGAAAAGACCAAAGAAAGTAAAATTCCAAAAACAAAATGTTACCCATGAGCCTAACAGCCAGTCACAAACCTTATTATCATACATTCTGGCATTTTTCTTTAGCCTTTTTCCTATGCATGAGGTGTTTTAAGCTCAATTTTAATCCAAGTGCTTATGCAATTTTATGTCCTATTTTGTCACTTTATATTATAATCATTACTCTATTTGATTACTTAATATCGAAACAATGATTGCAAAATACACCATTGTATAATTATTCCATATATTACTCAAATATTGCCCAATTATTAGACATGCTACCAATTTTTCACTATTATAAATAAAATCACCAGAGTAACTTTGTGCATAAAATCCTTTGTATATTTATTCAGTCATCTTAGGATACGTTCCTAAGAGTGGCATAACTATAAATGAACGTTTTTATTTATTTTCTTTCTTGTTTAAAAAGGAACACATATTTATTATGGGCAACTTGGAAAGTTTAGAGTACGAAGAAGGAGGAAAAGAGTTACATAATAACTTCTGACCACTTGTCATAGGTCTCTAAGGTACAGTTTTGTACGGCTGGGGACTGTGGTATATCAAAAATGCTGTATCCTGCTTTATCCACTAATCATGCCTTACCTATTTTGTCATCATTGTAAACTGTTCTTAAATAATGGCATGACAATCTTCTGCCGTATGGCTAAATGCAATTTACTCCTCCAAAGCCTTCTACAAGCCAAACTTCAGAAGGTCAAGACCACAACTCTCAATGATTCTTTAGAACAGAGGGTGCACATTGGAAGGAGACGTCAAATCAGGCATCAAATCAGACAGGTTTTGTTTGGTTTGCACAATGCTTTTGTTTTGTGTGTGTGTGTGTTTTTATTTTTTTGAATTGCCAAAATTTAAAAAGTGAGAAATTTCATTTCAAATCTGGACTTACTATTTCCCTTAAATGACTGGAAGTTCTGAGAACACAGGGGGCCCCGTTTTCCTCTTGGCAGCAATAGGCCAGAGCTCAGAAGAAGGTGGTGGCTTCGATAGACATGTGTGACCTGGTCACCTCCTGTCCTCTGCCTGCCTGGTTCCCAGGAATATTTGGGTCTGTCTTCAGTTATGGATGTGTTTGTGTGGAAAGTATAGCAGTACCCATCCCCTGGGAAACAAAAAAGTGCACCCACAGAAAGTTGCCTCCTGGACCTGAAACACAAATATTTTCAGTACAGTGACTGCGCGAGATGGTTAAAAAGAACCAGGATGACCAACCAAGCACGCTCTGGGTCACCACAGGCCTCAGTGAGGCTCTCTAGCCTCACCTTCTGTATTGATAAAAGGGGATTAGACTGAATGTGTGGCTCCCATGGCCCATTCTGGCTATTAAGACACTAATTAATCAATTAAAATAAAATAAGTCCCTGGTCAATGGTATCTAAGATCAGTTTCTGACTATGCCGTGCTGGCCAGCGGGACTGTGAGCAACACAGTCCCCACCTCCACAGACCTTTCCCGCAGTCCAGAAGTCCTGCACAGACACCCCCTCTACACACCTGCAAGGGAAGGACAGACGGACTGGAGGGAGGCTTGTGGCTGCTGCGCATCACTCAGAACATTCCAAACCATTCCTGTGTGAATCTGGATTTCAACAAGGTACCTAAATAAGTTGGCATTCAAGATCCACTTTCCCAGCACATCAATGAACACAGAACACCCACCACCTGCCCCCCCATACACAGCACACCTACATCAAGAAAATACATACATGTCATATAATTTCCAAGTATTAAGAAAATATGTCATTTTTTTTTCAAATACAGAAAATCCAAAACATACTTTAATGTTTCTAAAATCAGGATGCATCTTCAACTATCTAGATTTAAAAGGTGACTGTCATTTGAATTGATGATATGCTTTATAACAGAGCACCTTAGAACCGAGGAGATACTGAGTATCATTTCTTTTTAAATGCCAACGTAAAGTTTCCAACTGTCTTTTCTAAATAGAGACTGTTTTATTCTGAATCTCTACCCTTTTCTATTTTTTTTATTGTTAAAGTATATTTCTATTTAAGAAATGCTGGTACTAGTCAACGGTTGCTTTGTAAAAATATACTTACCTACCAAACAAAAAGTTGTCAACTCACTCAGCCCAGATATTTCTTTGGCCTATGAAACCAAAATGTCTAGGAACCACTGAACTAGATGACCTCAGGCATCCCTTCCAGACCTTAATATTACCTAGTGTTCTTCCCGGGATCTGATTTTTTCATTTGATGAGTCCTCTTAAACTTTCACTTTGCCTGCTTCACCCTAGAATTCCCCTTTTTCAACCAATGTGGTCTATCCCAGAAGGCTCACCATTATTTGCACTTTACTTACTAAGTTCAATCAATGAACAAAGCCCTCCCAGAACCTCAGAACCCCCAGGACCACACACTAACAAGCCTCTCTCTATTCCACTCACTTGCCATCTTTGATGGGAATGTCATAGTATATTTCGTGGCATAATAGCTCTTTCCAGCACAGCCTGAGGTTTTGAGACACCATAAGTTGGTTTGAATCCCAGCTGTGCCATTTACAAAACCTGTCAGCTGGTACAAATATCTTAGCCTCATTGGTACCACTGAGAATAACATTAGATTCTACCTCATACAAACACAAGGATGAAATAAGCATTTGTGGCCAGAATGCTTAGAAGAGTACTTGACATGTAGTAAACTCTCAAATGTTCTGCAGAAACAAATTAACTTCCAAGACTGTTCCGGGTCAGGCTTCAAACGCCCATGACTAATGAAGCCATTGGTTATACACTTCAAAGGAAACACACATGCTCATTGTTCTGCATTATCTCCCAGGAAAGCTGACTGACGCCATTGAGTACAGCTCTACATCTGTTCAACAACCACAAAAAACTTGATCAAGTAGCATCTGCTGAATGTTCGACTTAAATGACCTCATTGGAAAAATGAGGAGACAGCTTTGGAGAAATGAGGAGCAGGTCATGCTTTCTTTTGCCCTAAACAGCATGCATTCATGTCTTCCTTCTAGTCACTCATCCAATCCACAAACATGGAAGCGAGTGCTTACCAAACTCCGGGAACTGTGCTAGGCACTGTGGATATAAAGAAATAGATGCAGCCACTGCCCCAAGGGAACCCCTAGCAGAGTGGGGCAGAGGCATCATCACTGCCAACTCCAACGGGAAGGCACATGTCCGTTTGAGCAGTGGCCAGCACATATTGGAAGAAAGGGCAATTTCAGTAGACACTTGTACACTCTTCCCTTTAGAAAAACTTGGACATGATTTTTTTTAATCAATTTTTCTTCCTGGTATCACTAAAAGTGATGTACTGTTGGTAGGATGTACTTTTTGATGGGAGAGCGTTAATAATGGGGTAACTAACATGTAGCTGCCTCTGCTTGGTGGTATCTATTTCACCATTGGCTCTGTCAACGTGCAAACTTTTAGGGTTTTATTAATTCCTCTTTTGGTCACACTGAGAGGACCAGATCATTTACCATCCTACTTTTCCCATCAGGCATTTTTTTTTATTTGCAGATAGAAGGCAAAGTGTGTAAATGATTTTGCAATGGTGGGTTGGTACAGCTTGCAAAACTTGAAAGGGAACAAAAAAACAAGGTTGCAGAGTGGCCTCTTAAAGCAGAAATTACAACAACAAGGGGACCACTGGTCAAGACTACAAGAACACGACAGCCTGGGCGGAAGGGCCATTAAAGGGCAGTCATGTCTCTGTTCTCAAGCCAGACCCAGGCAACAGGAACTGACCACTTCTCCCCCACATTCTTCCAGCTTGGCTTTCATTTCCAGCAGTCCCTGAAGGGGCTGCCATGGTGATAGCCAAAAATCATATCAAAGCACTACTTGCCCACCGTTCAGCCTTTTTGATACCCCTATGAGCCCTTACAAACTTCATTTCAGATACACTAGATCTGCCTTCGCTATTGTGGCTGCTGTAGGCACAATCACTGAGCAGATTAACTTAAAGCAAATTACTTGCCCTGAAACCTTCTTAGGCTCCTCTTAAGCCTCTGAACACACAGAGGCTGCCACTTACCAGGGTCTTTCAGAGACGAGAGGACTAATCCACATCTATTTTTTGTTTTGTTTTGTTTGTGGCCCCCAGAATGTTGAAAAATGAAGAAAAGCTGTATCATTGTTACACAATTATAACATATTTTAAATGCTTAAATTTCACAAACTGTCATCTGATAAAGAGATACAGTTTAATATCATATGATTTTTTTTTTTCAATCTTATCAGAGGCACTCAGGGACTGCATGAAAGGGTGAAAGGGTGGCAATAACAACAATGTCTAAACTTGAGGCCTTTGATGACTATGAGGCCCTCCTGGCCCCAGCTGGAGATTTCTTTAGCCATGTCTGCCCAGCAAAGGGGGGGCAACCACATGGGGAGGAGGTGGCAGAAGATTCTGGGGCAAGCTTCTCAGGCTTGCAGGGACCCCTGGAAGTGGTGCTCTGGGGTCTGCAATATTAACTCACTTGAGATGTGTGTCTCTGTCTTAACTTCTGTGTCCCTGGAGCTTGGCCCAGAGGAGGTGCTCAGTGAAGCCTGGGGGTGGAGTACAGTGGCTTTCCTGGGGCCCACCATGCTCCAGGGATTAAAAAGGAAAGACAGAAGTTGCTATTACTAGCATAGAGCTGTACTCAATGACACCAAATCTCCCTCTTGATTTGACTAATCCCAGTTCTGGAGATGATTACATTTTCCAGATTCACAAGGGGAGCTAGGGGAAGGCAGACTGTGGGGCTATTTTCTACAAGAGAGGAATTTCAATTAGAGGCCTAACTCCCTCATGCAGAGGTGGGAGCAGCAGGGAAGTTAACTTGGTCAGAGTATGGGCTTTGGAAGGGGTATTGAGCAGTGATGCAGAGGTGGACGCAACCAGGGAGTGGCAGGGCCTTGGTACATGACACTGTGAGATATTCTACCTGTGATGCTCTAGAATGCTCAGAACAGGCCAGAAGCCAGCACCTCCATCGAGGGCACATGGTAAAAATGGGAATTTGCAGGCACCAAGATGAGTCTGTATGTTTGGGAACAGAGGCTGCACAGCAGAGGGAAGCCTGCAGAAGGAAGGCATGGGGCTCTGTATTAGTCCGTCTTCACACTGCTATAAAGAACTGCCCAAGACTGTAATTTGTAAAAGAAAGAGGTTTAATTGACTCACAGTTCAGCATTGCAGGGAACACCTCAGGAAACTTACAATCATGGCAGAAAGCAAAAGGGAAGCAAGGCACATTCTTCACAAGGCAGCAGGAAGGATAAGCTCGTTATAAAACCATCAGATCTCATGAGAACATAATCACTATCATGAGAACAGCATGGGAGAAACCGCCCTCATGATTCAATTACCTCCACCTGGTCTCTCCTTTGACACATGGGGATTATGGCGATTACAATTCAAGATGAGATTTGGGTGGGGACACAACTCCAACTATATCAGTCTCTCAAAAATCCAAAGGAATGGTTTTAGCTACCTTTGGGCCAATGTTTACCCAGATCGCTGAGGGACCCAGGGCATCAGCCAACTTCAAGATTACCTGAATCACACACTCCCTTGAGCAAAACTCCCACCTTCTCTTTTCCTTCCCCAATATATGTCCCCTTTCTATTCTTACATCAGTGCCCCTGCCCCATTACTGGGTTCTCAGGGACTCTGGCCTTAGACTGAGAGTTACACCATTGGCTTTCTTGGTTCTTAGGCCTTTGGACTTGGACTGAGCCATGCTATCAGCATTTCAGGGTCCTCAGCTTGCAGACAGACCATCATGAGACTCCTCAGCCTCCATAATCACACGAGCCAACTTCCCTAATAAATCCCCTCTCATACATCTACATCTATATGACTGTGTGTACATATACATACATGCACACATGCATGTATGCATGTGTACACATACATGTGTGCGTATCCATGCGTATGTGCATACGTGTATACATGCATGTATACATGCGTGCATGCACATGTGTATACATATGTGTATATGCAATCACACATGTATACAGGTATGTATACAGGTGTGCATATAGGTATGTATACAGGTGTGTATACATGTCTATACATGTATGTATGCACACACACCTATATATCTATATATCTACATCTATATGTCTATGTATCTATATCTAGATATAGATAGATATATCCTATTGGTTCCATCTCTCTGAAGAACCCTGACAATACAGGAAGGCATCACGGTGCCCAATCATTTCACTCACCTCAGCACTGCAACAACATCAGGGAAATCTCAAACTGGCCCCTATTCCAACTGGAAAACCCTCAACAGGGATATAACTGAGAAATTGGGTAACCCCATGTATTAGTTTGTTTTCACACTGCTGATAAAGACATACCTGAGACTAGGCAATTTACAAAGGAAAGTGGTTTAATTGGACTTACAGTTCCACCTGGCTGGGGAAGCCTCACAATCAGGGTGGAAGGCAAGGAAGAGCAAGTTACGTCTTAAATGGATGGCAGCAGGCAATGAGAGAGTGCTTTTGCAGAGAAACTCCCATTTTTAAGACCATCGGAGACCATTCACTACCACAAGAACAGCACAAGAAAGACACACCCCCATGATTCAATCATCTCCCACCAGGTCCCTCCCACAACACATGTGAATTATGAGAGCTACAAGATAAGATTTGGTTAGGGACACAGAGTCAAAACATATCACCCTGTTAGGACTGCAAGCTATGGAGTAAAATCTTACAGGTAAATAATAGTAATTATTACTCTTGTATTCATTCATTCATTTAGTAAATGTCAACTGAGCTTCTACTCTGTGCTAGGTACAAGGTAGGCTGCAATAAAGGTTTATTGAATTAATAAATGACTGAATAAGATATCACCCTGACCCTGATGAGTTAAGAAATGTGAAAGCGTTTCATGAATCCTACGCCATTTATTCTCCTTTGATTTCAAGTGATCTTTACACCAAATCTATAAAAGGGTATTACAAACAAATGAGCAAGCAAAGCTTAAAGAAATATTTTAAAATGTCTATGATGTAATGGTTAAACTAAGATTCAAACCACTTCTTTTTTTAAGGCAGAGTCTGGCACAATGCCTAACATAGAATAAAAGCTTCTCAATTAAATATTGGCCAAGTCAACATAATAGAACCAACTTACCCATGCCCTTTGTCTAATCGAATGTCTGTTCAAAGACAAACTATCCCATCAAACAACTCAAGAATAAATCCCTACTCTGAAATCCAGAGAGAATATATTTGTTTCACAAGATTTCTAGAACATTCAGCAATCAAGGAAAGCCTAGCACATTCAGCTCTCCTGTAGGAATGGCTGCATACCATCAAGCCTAAAATACTGAGATGCCCATTTAATGTTCCAAGAAATTCAGAAGAGGATGCTTTCATATCTGAGAATAGTAGACTCTCAACAGTGACACTGGAAGTCATTATACTTAAGAAGGACATTTAAGTCACTGTGAAAAAAAACTAAAGATATACAAAGTGATGGGTCCACCAGTTCAGGAACAAATGTCCCAGGTTCCTGATAAGGAAGGTCTTGGCTTACTGTCCTTATCATCTCTTTTCTGTTCAGGATCAAAACCTCTGCCCACACTACTTATGCCCCAACAAAATCTTAATGCCAGGTTTCCTACCATGAACTGTCCCTCTCACTCCTACATTAAAGGATTTCTCTGCTAAGGCCACCATTCACCCAAAAACCCATTCTCCTCCTCCTCAGCATCACACTGAATCTGAAGTTGAAGGTAGCACTAAGCCTTTCCTGGTTCAATGCTAGTATTAGTCCATTTTCACACTGCTATAAAGAACTACCAGAGACTGAGTAATTTATAAAAACAGAGGTTTAATTGACTCAGTTCTGCACAGCTGGGGAGGGCTAAGGAACCAAGGCATGTCTTACATGGTGGCAGAGGGTGGGGTGGAAATGCCACACTGTTAAACCATCAGATCTCACAAAAACTCACTCATTATCATGAGAACAGCATCGAGGGAAACCACCCTCATGATCCAGTCACCTCCCACCAGGTCCTTCACTCAACATGTGGGGATTACAAATGGAGATGAGATTTGGGTGGGGACACAAAACCAAACCATATCACTGGCCTTTGCCCACAATATAGAGACTCTCTCCTCTCCTTTGGTACTTTGCAATCCCTCTGGATGGGCACATCTCCTTATCCATCCATGAGCCAAGCAAAGGACTCTGCTCTAACCTCCTCCAAGAAATTTCTGTGGTCAGACCTCTTCTCTTCAAGTAAAACACTTGGGCTCTTACGCCTTTGATATGTTTCAGAAATAAGGAGCAAGAAATTAAATGATACAGCATTGTTCCAGTTCTCTATTGCTGCATAATAAATCACACCAAAGTTTAGTGGCAGACAATAATAATTATATGACTCTCACAGATTCTGTGAGTTGGGAATTCAGAAAGGGAACAGAGAAAAAAGCTCTTCTCATTCCATAGCATTTGAGCGAGATGACTCATATGGCTAGAGGAGTCTGGAACAGTCAGGACCAGACCAACTGGAGCAGGAGGATCCCCCTCCATGATGGCTTTTTCATTTACACATCTGAAACCTGGGCTGGCATGGTGGAAGGACTCACTTAGCTGAACTATTATCAGAGCACCCATATGTGGCCTTACCAGCATGGCCAGACATCTCAGGGTAACTGGAAGTTTATGTGGAAGCTGATGGCTCCAAGAGCAAGTGTTTCCAGCAGCACAAGGAGGAAACTGCATGGACACTTAAGACCTGACCTCAGAAGCCACAACTTCTGCTGTACTCTATTTGTCAAAGCTGTCATAGTCCACCCAGATTCAGAGAAAGGGATAAAAGTGAAAGAACTTGTGGCCATTTAAAAACAACTGCGGTCTTGCTGTGGTCACAAATCATTTACATCCTTCCCACTCAGCCCCCTTCCAAGACTCTCTGAGAGTTTCATCCCATTACAGCATCAGGCTCAGGCACAAGGTTCTGAATATCATCTTCTAAATCAGGGCAAGGTGCAAAATGAAGCTCTTCAAGTTCAGCACCCAGTCTACAGTTTCTCTTGATTTTAAAACCTGTTAACAAAAAAACATCATTTTTATGCACCACCTTGCAACACACACACACACAAATTAGACTGGTGGAACAGGCTTAAGTTAATGAATATAGACATTCTCGTTCAAATTTGGGGAAACCAGAGACACACAGCAGTCATGGATCGTGGCTCTTCTAAAATCCAGCTGGGACAAGCCAGTCTCTTCTTTAAGGCTTATCTCTGCCCTTTGGGGGTGATTTTCTAGAGAGCTCTGGGCTCTGCCCTCTGAGTCATCCTTTTCACTAAGGCACCCCTGTCGATAGCTGAGTAGTTTCTCCACCTGCCTCCTGGGGGAGGTGGGGAGATTTCAAAGACCTCTTTTCATTTTCTATTGTCTCCTTCCCATTCTGTTCAATCTGTTATAGTTCCTTTAAGAACTCTGTGGACCTCTTATGATCAATTTAAAACCTATTCCTTTATATAGAAGCTATACCCACAAATCTCTTCAACATAAACCCTCTCTTCCTCTTCCCTGGGCTCCCCGTGAGGTTACTATGGGACAAAACGATTAAGATTCTTAGGGTTTGTGAGGCACATTCTTAGGATTCTTAGTTTTTATCTATTTGAAAGTGTCTATGAGGCATCATCTTAAACCATTCTGAGGTTTTACCAAAGAAAAGGGTAGGGAGGCCAGGGTTACAGTCACATCCCTGCCTTCATCTCTACCTTGAGACCACTTTTTCCTGACAATGCCCTTGATTTAATTTTTCCCCTAAGGCTCTTCGTTAGTTTGAGAATATTTTAATGGGTAAATGACTGTCCAGAGATCTTTATGTTTGCTCCAAATTCCATTCAAAAAGTCAAACAGGGCCAGGCATGGTGGCTCATGCCTGTAATTCCAACACTTTGGGAGGCTGAGGTGGGTGGATCACCTGAGGTCAGGAGTTTCAACCAACATGGTGAAATCCCATCTCTACTAAAAATACAAAAAAAAAAAAAAAAAAAAAATTGCTGGGCATGGTGCTGCATACCAGTAATCCCAGCTACTGGGAGACTAAAGCAGGAGAATCCCTTGAACCTGGGAGGTAGAGGTTGCAGTGAGCTGAGATCACGCCATTGTACTCCAGCCTGGGCAACAAGAGGAAAATTCTGTCTCAAAGAAAAAAAAAAAAAAATCAAACAGTACATTCTTTAATGTGTGTTTCTTTACTCACATTTGATCAGGGGCATAATGGAGGTGCCAAGTGGCCCTTTCAGCACCGTGCCTTATTCCACACTGTGTATGAAATTTTTAGTTATATTATTCATTCCATTAAATATATTCTTTATTTCCCAGCAGGTCACAGTATTAACCAATGTCTCACCACTACAAAACAGAACTCCCCTTTTCTCTAGCTTCTGACAACACTGCCCTCATATCTCTTCAAGCCCTCACAGCAGCCTCCTCAAGACTGCTTTCTGTGTCCACCTACTATCTAGTCCCAAAGCCAGAGCTATTTGTTTTAGGTTTTGTAATGGTAACATTCCAATTCCAGGTATCGTATTAAGTTATAATAATTGTTGCATAACAAACCACCCTAAAACTTAGTGGTGTCAAACAACACTAGTTTTTTATGCTCATGGATACTGTGGGTCAGGAATGGGGAAATGGCACAGCAGGGCTGGATTTTCTTTGCTTCAGCGTCTGAGCCCTTAGCTGGGATGACTCACATGACTCAGGAAGCTGAAGGCTAGAACAGCTGGTTTGGAGAATCCAATTCCAAGAGAGCTTTCTCACTCAAATGATTGGTTCTCAGTCTGGAATAATGGAAGGCAGGCTTGACTGGGACAGAAAACCCACTTGTGACCTCTCCAGCATGACAGTTTCAAGGATGCTGGACCTATTCCATGGCAGCTCAAAACTCCAAGAACAAGTATTCCCAGCAACTAAAGCCCGTTATGACCTAGCCTCATAAGTACCACAGCTTCACTTACAGTGTATTTTATTGTCTGAGCAGGCGTGCCCAGATTTGAGAAGGGACACAGACTCTCAATCAGAAAGGTGTCACAAGATTTGCAACCATGTTTGAAAACTTCTAACAGTGTTTACTGCCAAATGTGCAGTCAGCAACAAAGATGAAGAAGTTGGAATGAAAAGACTCCTTGAACAGTTTATGAAAAGTTTATTACCCATCTGAAGAGATATGGGACCAAATCCAAGGAATCTAATGGGCATAAATAAATTTTCATCCCACAGGGGTAGAAACCAAAAAGAAGTCTTAACTATAGTAACCAAAACAGCATGGTATCAATACAAAAAAAAAATAGACACATAGCTCAGTGAAACAGAATAGACAACCCAGAAATAAAGACACGTATCTACAACTAATTGATATTCAATAAAGTCAACAAACAGACAGTGGGGAAAGGACTTTCTATTTTCAATAAATGGTGCTGGGGAAACTGGCTAGCCACATGCAGAAGAATGAAATTGGACTCCTATCTACCACCACATATAAAAATTAACTCAAGGTGGATTACAGACTTAAATGTAAGACCCAAAACTATAAAAATCATAGAGGAAAACCTAAGACAAACTTTTCTGGACATTGATCTGGGCAAAGAATTTATGACTAAGACCTTAAAAGCAAATACAATAGAAACAAAAATCAACAAATTGTACTTAATTAAACCAAAGAGCTTCTTCTGCACAGGAAAAGAAACAATCAACAGAGTAAACAGACAACCTGAGGAATAGGAGGAAATATTTGCAAACTATGCATCTAACAAAGTACTAATATCCAAAGTCTATAAGGAACTTAAATCAACAAGGAAAAAAATAATCCCACTAAAAGGTGGGAAAAGGACTTGAATAGACAATTCTCAAAAGAAACCATACACACAGCCAGCAAGCATATGAAAAAGTGTTCAATATTGCTAATCATAAGAGAAATGCAAATTAAAATCACAATGAGATGTCATCTAAAATAAGTCAGAATAACTTTATTAAAAAGTCAAAAAGTAACAGATTTTGGCGAGGATGTAGAGAAAAGGGAACGCATATATACTGTTGGCAGCAATGTAAATTAGTTCAACCCCTATAGGAAACAGTTTGGAGATTTCTCAAAGAACTAAAATTAGAACTACCATTAAACTCAGGAATCCCACTAACTAGGTATCTAACTAAAGGAAAAGAAACCATTTTATCAAAAGACACCTGCACTCATGTTCATCACAGCACTACTTGCAATAGCAAAGTCATGGAATCAACTAAAATGTTTATCAGTGGTTGACTGGATAAAGAAAATGTGATATCTGTATCACATTATATATATAAATACTGTATCACATTGTGTGTGTGTGTGTGTGTGTGTGTGTGTGTGTGTGTGTACAATGGGGAAATACTATGCAACCATAAAATTGATGAAATCATGTCATTTGCAGCAACATGCATGGAGCTAGAGGCCATTATTCTAACTGAAATAACTCAGAGACAGAAAATCAAACACCATGTATTCTCATTTGTAAGTGAAAGCTAAACAATGGGTACACTGGACATAAAGATGGAAATAATAGATACTGGGAACTACAAAAGAGGGAAGAATGGGAGAGGAATGAGGGTTGAAAAACTATCTATTAGGTACAGTGTTCACTATTTGGATAAGGGGTTCACTAGAAGCCCAAACCTCATCATTACACAAAATATCCATGTAACAAACCTGCACATGTATGCCCTGAATCTGAAATAAAATTCAAAAAGAAAACTCAAGAGAAAAAAAATCACAAAGGGAAGACAGTTTCCAAAAACAAAAGACTACATTTAATCAAAAGATGTACCACCCACAATGAGAGGGAGGGGAGGGTCAGGGAGAAAGGGAGACACAGAGGAAAGGAAAGAGAGGAGGAAGGAGGAAGAGAGAGTCATGTAAGTATGCAAGTGTCATGAACCTTCAGCTTTAAAGAGAAAAGCATCACAAAAATAGTCTGGGTGTTTGTTTGTGTATATGGTTCTATGCAAGGAAGGTTCCATCCTATAATCCTAGAGGAAAATAAAAACAACTTTGCTAAGACATTAAGTGATTGAAATAGGAGTTTTCATATGAGAAGGGGTGATGGAGAAGGACTGGGGATCCTCTCAGGAACGTGACACCTGCATTGCTGTGCTGCACTGAAAGTCAGGGACCTGAGTCTTAATCAAGGCTGCACCCTGACACAGATGAGAACACTGGAGCCCAGAAAGAAGAAGTAAATTGCCAGAGACGATCCCAGGAATCAGAGTTTCTCAAACTAAAGACCCATGGGGCACCAATATTTCATGAGTATATGTAGTGGTATTTCTCTACTAAAACCAAATGACAGTCTTCCAGGTTATGTAAGATTAAGTTAGTGTATGGTCTTTTCTCAATTAATGATATTTTCCCCATAAAATTTCTTAAGCCATGAGTATACTTTATGACTTTGAAACCTGACTTACTAGGCTTAATATATCACAAAATGGTATATTTCATGGTGTTCCAAAGAGTACAATGAATTCAGAGACTTCACTGCTGGACCAAGTTTAAGAATAATCTCAGCACTGACATCATATGTTTGGGAGTAAGATGTGTTCTCATTCTTTATTATTCCTGAAGTGTGACCTGGCACGACATCTCACAAACTGGCACTGGTAAGGGAACAATCAGTGGAAAATGTACTGGATGTGAAGGCAGGGGACTGGCCAGGATGACATCTCAGGGAGGATTTAAGATATTTTACTTAGAAAAAAATATCAGAATCATCTATGTGAAGAAAGTAATAGTATATATTCTGGGTGGGGGAATTTCAGAGATTTTTTTCTCCCCTTTGGCTAATCTGTGCTTCCTCACTTTTCTGCAATGAATATGTATTTCTTGTTGTTCATAGGTAGAGAAAAATAACTTGATCAATAGCTCTTCCCTCAGCCCCTTTTTAAAAGTTTTCACATCCCTGAGGGAGTGGTAGTAGGACATACATGAGCAGTAGCTGTAGGCAGGTCACCGTGGGGTGAACATGAAGAGCCCAGGCTCTCAGGCAGAGTCTGTGGTCTGCTCAGAAGAACAAAGCTCTCCAGACACAGCCTGATGGGTCTTTTGTGCTTTCAGACCCCTGCATCCTCTGAGCACGGGTCTGCCTTTGTGACAAGGCCCATATACTATTAATATCTTGCTCAGGCTTTATTGGAATAACGCCTCAGTATCGCTGGGATTTTAATGTGCTGGAGAAGCAGATCTAGAGATAGATCAAGCACTAGTCCACCCCTGCCCTCCATATCTTCAGCTAAAATAGCTGTACTGTCTTCCCAGACCCAGAAGCCAGCTCTCTGCTAGCTAGCTTTATCTTCACATGATGATTATTGTCAATATGTTGCTTTTTGACCCAAAATATGAAAAGTATTTCTACTCTGATCAAAAATCTTCAAATTTCCTCATATTAATATGAGTAATCCATGGCTATTACAAAGATCTGGCCCGCCCAAGGTATGGGTCATGTGGTCTTTGTTGGGATGGTTCCTGACACAGAAGTACAGGATATAACACATTTCAAGTACTAAGAACTGAGTTTGAATTCTGACTCTCTTATTTACTGGCTGCTGTTTCTTGGGGAAATCAATAAACTACTCAGCTTCCTCCTCTATAAAACAGGAATTGCAACACTCTCTACTTCACGGGTAAATGGAGTACTATGAACTCATTGACCAAGGACCAAGAAAATCTTAAATGTTCCCTGAGGGGCATTTTAAATCCCTCATAAGTCCCAAACACCTTCATTTCATAAGGCCCAAACACCTACCCCAACATGGTATCAAACATATTAAATCATAGCTACATCCCATAATAGATACAAATGTACATGTGGATATAAATAAGTATTCACTGTAAAAATATCTTGAAGCACAGCTTTATAACTCTGTCTTTGAAATGTGGGTACAATTGATTATGGTTTTCTAATGATTATCATACATATTCAGAAACTTTCGTGAAGTGCAAAGAAAATCTAGCCTACAAATTGTTTTCAAATGTAATGAAACCTTTATGAATACTAAATTTAATAATGGATAGAACTGGCATGTTATATTTGGTAGATGGTTTTGATTTTGCAGTTGTCTATTCCTAGTTTGGAGCCAACACAATTTTTCAGGTCTCAAATATTTCTGTCAGCCCCAGAAAAGCTTGTAGGCCCCAGATACTCTGCCTAGAATGCCTAGATTAGTTACTAGGTGCCCCAACAGTGCCCTTAGAGATGTGTAAAACAGTGCCTACCAGGGATGCTGATTAAAATGCAGATTCTCAGGCTTCATCCTACACCTCATGAACTAGAATTTTTGGTGGTACTTTTCAGGAATCTACAGGTTTTTCTAACAGGCTTCTCAGGGGATTGCTTGCATTTCAGCATTTGGGAATCCATGATCTGGGGCCCCTGGACCGGGAAAGTAGGAATGACTGGAAGAAGCCGATGGGAACATCGATTGCCAGTCTCCCTCTATATAACAGCCCCTCTGCGGGCACTCAGAGAGCAGAGCAACCTGCAAGGTAAGGGAAAAGGAAGTCGTACAGGCGCCTCGATTGAAACAATTTTATTTTTATAGAAATAGCATAAGTGATCTGAAACACGCTGCATTCAACTCCCAGATGTTGAGTCAAGTTCCTTTTTCCAACCATGGATGAATAATTTATAATTCCATTGTCTTAAATTCACAATAATAAGCCTGTCTGTTGAAGCAGTGCTGAAGTCCATGCTTTGAGGACATACTCATAAATCCTTAAGCACTTTTACTAGTTGAAAAAATTTATGAAGTGGCTTCTGGGAAAGACTGAGCTGGAGTTCTGCAAAAGTGTGATCTGAAGAGCACTTGCAACAGAATTACCTGGTACTTGTTAAAATGCAGATTCCTAGGCACTACACCTCCAACCTAATAAACCAAAATGTTACCAGGTGGGATTCGGGAAACTGCAATTTTAATAAAGGCCGCAGGCGACTCTTGTGCATCCAGGTTTGAAAACTGCTGCTTCCGCATCAACTGACAGCTTCACCTTCTGGGCCTGGATTTGAGCTGACACCCTGGAGGCTGATTTCCCCCCAGAATTTATCTGTTTTCTAGGTAAAAGTGTGACCTCCACCAAGAGGTCAAACCTATTCCCAGCGTTGAAGCATAACTGCAAGAGAAATGGCCATCTTTGCTCCCTTCCCCCCCAAATTCTGAAGGTATAGAAACAGCCAACTAATTCCCCAAAGACTGGAAAAATGCACAAAAGTCCTCTGCAGCTTCCCACCCTGTCCCCAGGGGCCATTTCCCAGGTCTTTCCAAAGACAGAGGCCACCTTGTGAAGTATCTGGTATATTCGGATGCTGCCCAGGAAGGGAAGGAAAGCGTTGTGCCTCTGCCCTCTTCTTTCTGACCCACTGGTTTGCCTTAGACAGCCTAGATTGTGGTTCCCAATTGAATCAAACTCACCTCATTTGTCTGTGTCACCCTGAAATAAGTGAAGCAATTCTCACCTCATTGGTCAAAATAATGACTCCTCCAGCATTACTGGCCACAAAACCACCCCAAGCAAGAGCTTATACCCTCCCAAGAGGGGACTTAATGGACCCAGAGAAGTGATTTATTTTTAAAGATTAGTTGCCACATTTACAGAGTTGGTACCATGGGAGCAAAAGCAATTGGTTCTTGCAGGAAGTGTTTTACTGCATAATCTAGACAATATTCTTTGGGCCTGTCTGCATTGCCTCTGCCCGTAAGGGCTACATCTTTTAGTGCAGGGATGTAGATGGGGCAAGAGGGGCCAGAAAGTGGAGAGAGAAGAGCCAGCTCGATTCGACACTGTCATCAGCAACAATAATGAAGTCTTTCTGTGTACAGATCACTTGCTGGAGCTGAATTATGATTAAAAGAGAGAGAACGGCACTTTTTTTTAAGAAGTTCCTCCTTAGGAACTTCTTAAAGTAAAAGAAAATCAAAGAGCTTCTTGGCATGGTGGAATGGGGCCGCCTCTTCACAGGCCTGTTTGCAAATACAAAGCTGAGCACTCCACCTTGCAGCCAGGGAAACCGCCAGTGAACTCAGTCAGCGAGTCAGCCACGAACAGCCAAGTCCCCTCCCAAGCACAGGGTCAGGCCGGCAGACTACAGAGAAGCCTAGGAGGCCAGCCAGGAAGATTCTTCACCTCCATCAGAAAGAAAAGAAAAGAAAAGAAAGGGAAGGGAAGGGGAAGGGGAAGGGGAAGGGGAAGGGGAAGGGGAAGGGGAAGGGGAAGGGGAAGGGGAAGGAAAAAGAAAAGCAAAGGAAAAGAAAGAGAGAGAGAAAGAGAGAAAGAAAGAGAGAGAGAGAAAAAGAAAGAAATGGTCACTCCTACTTTTCTTGAAAGAAGCTACCCTTCTCCTGACTATAATTTAGTTTGTTGCTTTGGAGACATGAATATGGATAAATATTCTTCAATTATAAAATATTATAATAATAGTGTTAATGTAGAGGTAAAAAGTCATGAGCCCATGCCTCAGTGTTGAGGAGTGGGGTGAGGTGAGGCCCGGGGCAAGCAGAAGTGCCTGGGAAAGGAGAACTGCTCCTCCCGGGCCCCAGGTGACTCCTGGCACACATAAATGTGGACTGAGTTTTGCCAGATATTCCCAATTTGCAAAAGAAGCTAAGTATTCAGATTTGCAAGTGAACACTACCGACATTTAATTATTAGATCTTCACTTTTAAACACTATCAATAAAATTGGTGCAACTTCTGCTCTAAAACTGGGGGCAAAAATAGAAGTCCCAGGAGCTCCCCAGACCCCAGGGACTGAAGAAACAAAGGGACTGTCACCGTCCAGATCTCACAGGATTTACCAGTGGACTGAGGGCTCTATCCTTTCTGAGGTGCTAAGGCTGGCGTTAGGTTTGAGCCATCTGATGACATGAGAGATTAGTGCTCAAACAGTTAATGTAGGCAAAACGCCCAGCCTTCTACATCAGATCCCATAAGTGGGACTTCCTGAGCCTCTTTTCTCTCCAGCCAGATGAGCTATATGTGATACCCAGAACAACAGCCAAAGAGTCTTTCTTTCTTTCTTCCTTTTCATAGTGAAATCCTCATCAGTCTTTACGACCCAGTTCAAATGTCACCTCATCTGAGCTGCCCTGCTCCATGCTTTCAGGAGCAGCTAATCTCTCCCTTTCTCCTTCCTTTGTGTCCCATAACAGTCCAGATAGATTTAGCAACTACAGAGCAGGGTGACAGATGCTACGACCTATTGGGAAGCCCACGAGGAATGAGATAGGATGTTGGGATGGGGATATCTGTTCCTGAGAACATTATTATCATGGGTCCGGTGTTTAATAATCATTGTCCCATTTTTATTTCATTGGTTCTGAGGTGGGGAGGCTTTGCTCTTCCAATTTCACAGAGAGGAAAGTGAGGTAAGGGAGCTTAAGTAACCTGTCCAAGATCATGCAGTTGGAATGAGGCACGGCTGAACTTGAATTCAGGCCCGGCTTACCCAGAGCCTAGTGTCTGGGTGTGTGTTTCTACACCCCAGGGCCTAGTCCAGGGCCAGAAGAATTTCTGATTCAAGAAACTAAAAAATAATAATAATAAGATCTATTCTAGATGACTTATTTAGAACATAAAATATAAAGTTCTACAGAGGTTTAAATGTGTGGGTGCCCTACAATGGAACTCTAAATAAACACACACAAAGTATGGCATTAAACAACCTCCAGGATATTTTCATAATTAGGCAAAGGAAGGTATCAAAAAGTGGGTATAGTGTGCTGCCCTCTGTGTTTGGATCTGTAGGTTTAAGCTTGGGTTACCCCCAAAGCAGACCCCCAGACAAAGATTTGAGAGTAAGTGGGTTAGTAGGTTATTTGGAAGGAAACTTCAGGAAGCTCCATTAAAGGAGGGGGAAGTGGGCCAAGGAAGAGAATCAAGCTAACGCGGGGGCCTTTCACGAGCAGGTTTTCATGTGGGCACCTGGGATTCAGCCCTCTGGAGACAGTGTGAACACATCTCGGGGCCATGTGAAGATGTGAGCTTCTTTTTGAGAGTAGAAGAGGGAAACAGAGAGGAGGTAGAAAGACAGGGATAGAGAAGGAAAACTTCCACCTACCTAGTCATATGAACACTAGAAACTATTCCTAACAAAAATTAATTTTAGGACATCTATGACCCAAGCTAGCTGGCTGTAGTTATTTGTGAAAGAGAACCCCCACCACTGCCACCCCACATCAGACACAAATACTTGTCCATCTCATTGAAGAAAAGCTGGTCTATTTTTTTTTTTTTTTTGAGATGGAGTTTCACTCTTGTTGCCCAGGCTGGAGTGCAATGGTGTGATCTTGGCTCAATGCAACCTCCACCTCCTGGGTTCAAGCGATTCTCCTGCCTCAGCCTCCTGAGTAGCTGGGATTACAGGCACGCACCACCACGCCCAGCTAATTTTGTATTTTTAGTAGGGACGGGATTTCTTCATGTTGATCAAGCTGGTCTCGAACTCCCAACCTCAGGTGAACCGCCCGCCTCTGCCTCCCAAAGTTGGTGTCTATTTTTAAGTCCCTAGAGCAGTTAGCTGCTCAATCTTTCATGCCATTATCAGCTCTGAGTCTCAGGCCTAAAGATTCCAGTGGCCATCCATAGGGAAAGATTCAGGTTCCCATGCAGCAAGTTAGCACCAAAATCAAGGTCAAAAGGCAAAATGAACCACTGACAATGCTTAAGCTTCATTCAAGCACTTAGGTAATAATACCCTTCCCTGGCCTCCTTTCTCAGTGACTCAAAAGAGCCTGCTTAAAAAGCAACAACGTCGGCTGGACACGGTGGCTCATGCCTGTAATTCCAGCACTTCGGGAGGCCGAGGTAGGTGTATCATGAGGTCAGGAGTTTGAGACCAGCCTGGCCAACATAGTGGAACCCCGTCTCTACTAAAAATACAAAAAATTAGCTGGACGTGGTGGCGGGCACCTGTAATACCAGCTACTTGGGAGGCTGAGGCAGGAGAATTGCTTGAAGCCAGGAGGCGGAGGTTGCAGTGAGCCGAGATTACACCATTGCACTCCAGCCCAGGCAATAGTGCAAGATTCCATCTCAAAAAAAAAAAAAAAAAAAAAAAAAGCAGCAGCAACATCAAGCTAGTAAAATGCTGAAGATAACTTTGCCCAAATTGTATTTTTGCTTTGTTTCAAGGAATATCTGTAGTAATGCAGTATTACGTCATTGCTCATCTCATTCCCCTGCCTCTCTCACATGGTTAAATAGTGGTTTCCATTCCATTACCTTTACAGACTGCTTACTTTCTCACTTCTTTTCCAGTCTCTCAGCTCACGTATGAAAACACGAATTTCAGGAAGTACTAAGTCACATTGTTTCCACCTCTGGAGAATCCCAGGAAATATGGTCATGGTGTTATGGGAAGGAACAATGCTAGAAAGTAAAAATTAGCTAAAGGAGAAAGGGTTGGTGGGGGTCCTTGAGCATCTGCTTAAGATAACTCCATGACAGCTGGTAGCTTGCTTCATTCACAATGCATGCCCGTGCCTAGAATAATGCCTGGCACATAGCAGGTCCTCATTCAGTATTTGTTGTATGGATAATCTCAATCAGCTGCGCACCTTGTCTTCAAATAAACTTGAAGTCCACCTAGAAAGAGTAGGCTTGCTCTGCGTTGGGGAAGAAGACCCCTAGCATCCTACACCCTACCCACCTGTAATCAGACCAGTGCCCCTCCTGTACAGACATTCTGGAGATTCCACAAAATCACACTCAGATGCCTACACCTACGCTAGGTTCCTTCCCACCCCTCTTCACACACACACCCTCAAGCTGGGCAGCCAGTGCAATCTGAGGAAATGAAGGTGTCTGTAATGTCTGGGCTGTGAATTTCTATAGGTAGAAGTTGCTTCCTGGGCCTGTCTTATAGATAAAAAGATGCATGCTTGCAAGCTAACCAGCCTTGAACCAACAAAACTTAGAGCCTAAACAGCAACATTAGTCAAAATTAGGTATGAAACAAAGAGAGTGTGCTACCTCACAAAATGCCTGGATTCCCAAAGGCTCAATACTTAGAGAAAACTTTAGACCTAAAGTTTTTTTTTTAAAAAAATCAGTTTTGACTACATATAAAGTATTTTGCATGACTGGACACTTGTGATTGACTGTCTTTCATGCCTTCCAAAGCTCTGAAAGTTCTGTCTCCAAGACTCTAGAGCTGTCGATGGGAAAAGGGCTTATTCCAGTTCAGTTCCTACAGCAAGGTGATGACAAAATCAAGATCTAAAAGCATTGATAAAAGAGGAAGCTACATTGGCTTTTCAATTATAACCTTGCTGCTGTGTCAGGAAGCAGGCTCCTGAAAGGGCCAAACTGATCAGGAGAGGTAGAAGTTTCACTATATGTTTAAACAGTTTACCACAAACCCTACAGTGCCTAATACAGGCTGCGAGACTCCAGAGAGCAGGTGCTGCATCCTTGTTGCTGTATTCCCAGGGACCCACTCACTGACTGGCATCCAGTAGGCACTCAGTCAGGGAGGGGTGAATTGAACAGAGTCTACCTGATCAACAGAAGGAAACTAGCTGAGGGCCTCCTAGGGATCAGACACCAAGCAACAGGATTTGCCTGGACTATTTCACCCAGTCCCTGTATCACCTCTTGAATAAGCATCAACTGTCTTTTGCAGATGAAAAAACAGAGATTCAATGGAATCCACAAGTGGCGGAGGCAGGATTGAAACCCAGATCCAAGTGACAGAGAAGAGGACACTTCCTCCAAATATTCACTGCCATTTAAAAATGCTCTGATTCCATGGGGCATTGCATCCTCCAAGGTACTCATCACTCCAAAAGCATTTGGGAATCTATGTAATTTGGAATGTTAAATAATTAGAAGTCATGGAGGTTCATCAAAATGTGAGTGAACCTGAACCAAAGAATGATGGAGAGACTGTTTTGTCGGCTCTGGGTCGGGTGACAAACGGGCAGCTCACCCAGCGGTGCCTGAGGTGGCAGAGAGCTTTCATGCACACTCGCACTTTGAATAAGGATCCTAGCACAATGCCGGATGCCCCTCCACATGAATTATGGCTCAGGCGAGAAACACAACAAAGCAATTTGCCTCTGTAACTAATTTCTCTTGTCTGTAGCGCTGAAGGAGCAATACTTTAGCAGCCAGTGAGCTGGATAATTGGAAAAAGGGCAACTCTCTGAGCAGGCTGAGGAAGGCTGGTTTTTATCAACCTTGGAACTATTTTTTATAATCAATGTCTATGTGCAAAAAATAAAATAAATAAATACAAAACAAGAAATAAACCTTCCTCACCCACCAGCACAGACATGTCTTTTTTTTTTAATACTACCTTGAAACTTTATTAAATAATAGTGAAACTCAACTTCTTGGCTTCAGAGGGAATCTTGGAGGCAGGTTATTAAACTAACACTTCTACAGAGTGAGCAAAATTTCACCAGAACCAATGTTCTTCCCAATATAGACAGAGAGGTGACAAGGACAGAAATTTTCTATAAGGATTTTTGTCTTCTGATTGCTAAGCAAGACTCAAGTGCCTCTTGGCTTTTGAAGTCACTCTTGCTGCCTGGAAACGCTCACAGGCCTGTGCATCCAAAGACCCAAAAGTTCAGACAGACAAATAGACACAGACACACACACACACACACAGACACACATACACACCCCTCTGCCAAACTCAGTGCCCCCTTCCCACATCTATCCCACACTTTTGCAATATCAACCAACTCACACCTCAAACCAAGCCAACATCCAACCTGTGGTTTAGAAAGTATAATGGGGGCCAGGCGCAGTGGCTCACATCTGTAATCCCAGCACTTTGGGAAGCTGAGGTGGGTGGATCACGAGGTCAGGAGATCGAGACCATCCTGGCCAACATGGTGAAACCCTGTCTCTACCAAAAATACAAAAATTAGCCGGGCGTGGTGGCATGCACCTGTAGTCCCAGCTACTCAGGAGGCTGAGGCAAGAGAATGGCTTGAACCTGGAAGGCGGAGGTTGCAGTGAGCCGAGATCGCGCCACTGTACTCCAGCCTGGGCAACAGATCAAGACTCTGTCTCAAAAAAAAAAAAAAAAAGAGTATACCCTGTGGGAGATAATTCAATCATGGGGGCAGTTTCCCCCATACTATTCTTATGGTAGTAAAGTCTCACAAGATCTGATGGTTTCATAAGGGGTTTCCCCTTTCACTTGACTCTCATCTTCTCTCTTGTCTGCTGCCATGTAAGATGTGCCTTTCACCTTCTACTGTGAGTGTGAGGCCTCCCTAGCCATGTGGAACTGTGAGCCAATTAAGCCTCTTTCCTTCATAAATTACCCAGTCTCAGGTATGTCTTTATTAGCAGTGGCAGAACAGACTAACACACCAACTCGCCAACTCATTTCTGATTTCTGTCCCCAAAGATTTTCAAGTCTAAGATTTCCCAGCAAAATTACAGGCTAAAGTCTTCCTTGGGCAAATGATGAAAGAAAAGCAACCTTGGAAGTAGGTTCTTTTTCCTCTTAGAGATTTTATAAACAACACAATGATTCAGGCACGACCTTCAGTGCTGACTATACAGAGAGGGAAAGATGGAAAATACTTCATTCACCAAATCTTTTTGGAGTGAACTCTGAATTTACTCTGGAGAAAATGCCTTGTGAAACTGCTGAGAATGAAGAGTAAGACTCCAAAAGCAAGTTCAAGACACAAAGGTCGGGAACGACGTACACTATTCTTGGGTGATAGTTACACTAAAAGCCGAGACTTCACCACTACGCAATATACCCATGAAACAAAAATGCACTTGCACCCCTGAAATCTATAAAAATCAGTAGAAAATAAAAAAGACAGAAAGTTGGAAATTACTCTGCATTAAAAAGAAATAAGAAATTTGTGCTTCCTGGGGGAAAATCCTGAAGAGGGAGAGGAGTGTAGAAGAATTGAGGCTGCTTGGCTCAAAGGAGGAGAGAAAAAAAAGAAAACTCTCAGGTGACAGAGTATGCAGTGGGTTTGATACAGAAAAAATGTCTGTTGGGGAATTTTCAACACTGATGGCCACTTAATCCTAATATGAGTCTTATAACATGGTTCCCTGCTCAGAAACATCCAGTAGCTTCCCATTGCTTCCGGGATTTAAATCTATAGCCTCTGCCTGCTATCTGCAGCTTTTCCACTCAAGACTGGCTCCAACGGTACCCCAGCTCCTTAACAAGTACCCCATGGAGGAGGAAACTGCAGCCTGGTGCCATCAAGGCAGGGGGGTTCCAGCCCTGGTACAGATCCCCCTAACTTGTGAAACCTCTTGATACGACACTATCCCCAATGACAAATAAGAGTTACACCAATGGATCTCTGAAGGCCCTTTCTTCACCACACTACAAAATCATGAGTGGCTTCTCTGGACCCCCTACTCCTACCAGCCCCAACTCTCCCCTCTCCTTCCTTTCTTATCACTACATCCACACCTTGAGTCACTCACATGGCTTTTTCCCTGTTTGCCTCACTCCTCTATGAGACCTACCTATCCTTTGAGTTGCAGCAGGAGTTGTATCAACTCAAATACCCCAAATGCCATGGCACATAGGCATGGCCTTCTGAGAACTACTGTGCCCCCACCCTCTGTCCTGTCGCCTCCCACTCTGCCCACTGTTTGCAGCGTTGCCAGCTCTTTGACGTGGGAACATCCTGCTTCTCATCCGTATCATAAACCCTCTGAAGCCTGAAATATTTTTATAGGATTACTACTATTTTGGTATCTCCAACAAACTCTTGGACAGTTCTGAATGCCAAATAAATACTGAATGAATAAACAAATCAGCAAAGTAAATTAGGGGGCCTCTCTCTTCCAGGCTCAGAGTTTTTGGCTCAGAACCACAGCGCTCTTTAACAGAGACGAGAAGTTTTCTGGAACTCCACCTGCTGGAGAAAAACTTTGTTGCTTCTTCACTGAGCCTGTTTATCCCAAATCTGGCGCAGCCCGAGGACTCGTACCAGCCTAGAGCGTGTATTTATATCTGTGCAGGCAAAGGGAGGGAACATGCATTCATTTATAAACTATCGCATAGATAACATTACCAAAGGTCAACCCCCGACTCCTGCCATAGCTGGCACCTAAGATGCCTCGCCTATCGGGAGGGTCCCAGTACACAGTGGGTGGGGGCGTCTTCACTCCATTCCATGTCTTCATTTTGGGAGTCCATTTCCTACCAGTAGAACGCAAGCTCCTTGGGAACAGCTTGGTCCGTCTGCCTCACTCACCATTGTGTCTCCAGCACCAACATGAGTTCCTAGGTAATAGACGTGTGTGGTGAAGAAGTGAATCCAGTAATGACCATATATATGAGCACTCTGAGAACCCTGGAGGGTGCCCACAACCTTCTCACTGATAGTTGAAGACCTTGTCACATGGTGGCTGCCATGGGGTCTTTCTTGGGGAGCAGAGTCAGAGACAGAAGTCCAGAACCAAATGAGGCTCAAATTTAGCCTTCCATTTCATCATTAGCAAAATGCGACTAATAATTCCGACCTCCCAGGAGGAGGAAGATGAAGGAGGCTGCTTCATGCATGGCCTATGCCAAGCTGCAGCCATATTGACTTCAAACCCCAGACCTTCAGTACATTCAAAACGATGCCAGGTGACCTTGCAGCTCCCCTGCAGGCTCAAGTGGGGTCTCAGGAGACCCCAATATGTGTGGATGAGACATTGCTTCCCTCAGATCCGGAAAGGGGTCTTCCTGGCCCATCACCAGCCCCTTTGCCTAGAGGAATGCACAGTCCTTTGGTTGTAAAAAGGTCGTGCCCTGCCAGAGCCTGATTCTGGATAGCCTATCCAGTGGTGGAGATTGTTCACATAAGACACTCATTCGTACCTTGCCCCTCCTCTTCCCTGGAACACAATACCTAGGGGGTGGCTGACCACTGAGCCGGCAAAGTGTGACCTTGTTTCAGGCCAAAACGAACCAAAGCCCATGCAATCAAACCTACGACTGTGGCTCAGGTCTAAGCCTATGACTCAGGGCACAGAAGGTACAGGCACCCCTGAAGGAGCTGAGAATCTGGGTAATGAAGTACAGCAGATACTAGCATGGACAACGGAGCCAGACTGCCTGGGTTTGAAACCCACCTCAACCACTGCTACATGCATGGCCTTAGACAAGTGAGCTAGCCTTCCTGTATGAGTTTTCTCATCTGTAAAGCCCTCAGGTTCCTCAATGTTAGTCCAGATCATGCATACTCAAAGTGAAGGGTAAATTATCTGCACTGAGTCAGTGAGACTGGACACTACAATGGTTGTCATGATAATTAAATAAGATAATACTTACCATGCTTGTCTCAGTTATCAATCATTGCATAGCAAACTACCCCAAAAACCAGTGGCTTAACATCACAGTCATTTACTTACCCATGATTTTGGAATCTGGGCAGGGTTCAGCATGGGCGGTTTGTCTTTTCTCTGTGTGGTGTCTGTTTGGTTCCCTCCTGGGCTAGAGAAATAAAGATGGCTTGACCCACATGTCTGGCATCTAAGCTAGGAGAGGCTGGAATGGTTTGGGGCTGACTGGCTAGGTTCCTCTCTTTCTTCATAGTCTCTCACCCTCCCGAGTAGTCCTTTACATGGCTTCCAAGAAAGTAAACCCAAAAGCTGCAGGGTCTCTTAAGGACTAGACTGGAAACAGGCATGGTATCAAGTCCTCTGCATTCTATTGGTCAAAGCAAATCACAGTGGCAACCCAGGTTCAAAGGGTGAGAAAATAGACTCCACCCCTTGGTGAGAGTAGTGGCTTATGCATCTAAGGAAGGCTGGAAGTGTTGGACACTGCATTTGCAGACAGTATACCAGAGCACTATGCAGTCATTCGCATGAGGAAAACCTCAAATCTAATCACCTAGGTGAGGCAGAAAAGTCATAATGCTCTTGACCTGAACTATCTCAAGTGACTACAGGCTAAACATAAAACACAAAGCTACAGCCAGGTAAAGTGCAAATCCCTGGACCACTGCTCACCAGCCTGTAAAATACCCCAGGTCCTCCTGCTCTCATGTAGGGGGAAATCTCACACCAGCAGTCAGCACATAGTGGATGCCTTGCTATTTGTAGATACTCAATTAACATTTCTGAAATGAATAAATTCTAATTTAATTGAACAAAGGACTTAAATTTGTGAGTGAAAGAACTGGTCCTTTTCCAGGGCTAATAAACCATCCCCAGAACAATTTATACCAAGGACTGTAGAGGCTAACGCTAAACACCTTTGAGTCCTGAGGTCCCTTGACCAACTGGGTGGCCTTGAGCAAGGTATCTTGTACATAGTAGATGCTCAATAAATACTTCTGCAATTCATGAATTCTAAAATGTGCGCAAAACAGTTAAATGAATGAACTGGTAAATGAATAAAAAATGATCTCATCAACACGCACCCCATGCTGGTGAACTACTCACCCCCTAACGATCCCTTTGTGTTGGGAATGCCATTTGGTGGAAAATTTTCCTACTCCTCTCCTGCTTCTTGTTTAAGATGGCAGACACTGTTAGCTCCACTGCAGAAGATCAGTATTTACGTCCTTGCAGGTAAAGGACATGCCCTAACTTACACTTCATTTTTGAGTATGCATGTCCTGGCTCAGCATTCAGAAAAGCTGAAGGCCTGAGTTCTGCTTAGGGACTTTCTAGGCCTTTTTGGCTGCAGTTAGGCTGAGCATCTGTTCTGCTTCTACCCAGCTGAGCACCCCTCCCTTTGACCTGCCTCCTCCAGCAGCAGAAACATCAACAGAATCACCAGCTAAGCAAATATCCTAACATTCGACTTAATTGTTAGTTGCCTGAGCAATGTTCCATAACGTGGGGCAACACTTGCCTAATATCATTACATCTAATGCTGCACTATGAGGACTGCTACTAATAAGTCTTAGCAACTACTATTATGTTTACAGTATATCAAAAATTAATATTACCTTCTTTAATTCTCCCAATAACTCCATGAAAGAGGCAAAATTATAATCCCAAATTTACCAATGAGTTCTCGAAGCTCAGAGTAGCTCACTTTCCCAAGTCCCACAGCTTCTAACTAGCCAAGCTGAGATGTTATCCCGGGTAGTCTGACCTGAAGGCTGCCTTGACCTGCCACAGTCACAACCACACTGTTCCCATTTCTTTGTCTGTCTTTCCTGTGAGATCAGCAACTCCTGGAAGGCTGGGACTGGTTCCTACTCATCCCCAAGACCTCTGTGTTCGACAAGAAGCTTGGAACCTGGCACAGAGATGGTGTCGAGTGGATGTGAACTGAATGCACGAGAGCTGTGTGACCTGACACGTGGGACCATTCATCCAGCAGCATGACCAGATGACAGCACATCCAATTCATCGGTCAGGCCTCATTGCTCTGGTGGAAAATGCATTTTAAATCCCTGCCCAGGGGCATAATTACCCTTTAGCTTGGGGAGATATTCAATTTGTTACTCCTGGCCAGCACAGAAATCAGGTTGAGTTGGGTGGAAATACAAGACAGATTAGATTCCTCAATACTGCCTTTATATTTTTAAGACTCTCCTCTTTCTCTCTTTTCCCCTCTTGTCTCACAGTATACAGGTGCCAAGTAACTTCAGCTTGCCACACTTGGGTAAATGATGACTGCTTTAATTTATACCTGCTGGGAAGCCCTCACCTAAGGAAAGCCTCCTCACCTTGCCTCATCCCCCTCCTTACCCTGTTCAAGGGCACAACCTAAACAAGGCCGGGATGAACCCCGGCAGTTGCCCCTGGGCCTTTTCTTAATGAAGCTCATCTGCCAAGAAGATGGCAGCATGTGAATGGATCCATAGGAGAGGGTCTGAGATGGGTAAAGAGCATGTCAGGTGAGTCTTGCCATGTGCCAGGTTGTCCTCTGGAGACATCCATACATTCTATTTCATTTAAGCAACAGGTCAGATTATTATGAGCACTTTTTTTTTTTTTTTTTTTGGTGTGAAAGGTAAGGCCAGCGGCTCCCAGATCCTAAGAAGCTGGCATTTAAACTTGAATGAACTAGCTCACATCACAGCCTCTCTCCTCCTCACCTTGGAGAATGTGGGACTAAAAGGAGGTCATTTCTGAGAATGTGGAAATAAGACAGAACTAGGCCAAAGTCATGAAGAATTCAAACAAGTTAGTCACTTTGGGAAATGGATCTTATTTCTGCCACAACTGGTCCAGATGGAGAAAGAAGGAATTGTTTCAATGTGGAAAATCTCCCAGAAAGACTCAAAGTATAACCCGTGAGCCACCTAGGGAGCCAGATAAAATACAGACTCTGGGGTCCCACCCCAGATCAACTGAATCAAAATCACGGAGGGCTTGGAAGTCTGCATTGTTAACAAGTTTTTCCCACTCCTGGGGATTCTGATATGCTCTCAAGTTTCTCAAGTTTAAGAACCTCTGTCCTAGAGGCAGAAGATGAGGTTCACTGCTCTGGAAAGACAGCAGGCCCTGGGAGTGGGATGGGAGAAGGGGCCACCACACACCTGGCTCCATGGATGTTACGCTCCTCCAGGTGCTGCGGGAGGTCCCAGCAGACAGACACAGGGAGCTTTTCTCCCAGCATACCTGGTGTCCCATTGCATGGCAATATGGACCTGACCTTTTCTCAGTGCCAGAACCATTGAAAGATCATGTACCACTTTCAGGCACAGGAAGTTTAAGGTCAGAATCTTTAGAAAATTAAGTTATTTTGTCTTAAAATGGAAGGATCTTATAAACAGAATTTTAGAGCTAACTCCTCTCTGCCTCTTCTACTTGGCATGCAGGGGACTAATTGGGAAAAGGAAAAACGTCCATAAATGAACTATTATTTCAAGCTTCAGGCATCCACAGTCTTGTTCTCTCCATGAGAGAAATGTCTCAACAAGTCTTGACACCTGTGCATTAGCACAGCGCAGCACAGAGAGTAAACTTTCCCAAGATCTTCTGTGGGGGCACAGCTGAGATTCTGGAAAACCATGGAACAACAACAAAAAAGTCATTTTTCAACTCAAAACTTCAGGTCTCTAACTTGCCCACCTAAGGTGCTTATTTAAATTATTCCAATCCCTGCCATCACAATCAGCCAGCACCCACCTGATAGCAAAGCACATTGGCCAAAAGTGGTTCTCTTTTTTCTTCTTGTGTCAAAGGGATGTAAAGGTTCAGCTTGTAAAATGTTCCCCAAGTTGAAAAATGTGATCTATAAACTCAGCACCCAGGGAAATGAAATTTGCTTGAGTGTAGATTTAGCCATTTTTTATAATTTGTGGAAAGGGTGAAAAAACCATATTGAATTTCATTCAATTTTTATCATGTCATAAAGTGAAAAGTCACTTTCCACTTAAAAGAACTCTAACAGCTTCTCAGTCCCCTGGAAAAAGGCAGAAGCCAAAAAGCCTAAAACAAAGCTGGGTGTTCCTGCTCCCAGAGATGGTTTGCCATTTTTTGGAAAAGGGCTACTGTGAAAAAAATATTGTCTCCCCACCCCCAGAGCAGGCCACCACGAGATATAAAAGAACACAAGCCCTTTGCTTCCTTTTCGAAATCATGTCTTCTAGGCTGTCAATAGATCTGTGATGGTGATGTTTTAATTTTTTTTTTTTTAGTTGCATGTTGATCATTCAGGTATGTGAATGCAACCATGGCAGGATTTCTGTGCCCCATCCCAGCTGGAACAGGGCTCCTGTAACCTCACCAATTGAACTGATTCAACTACTTGCCAGGTACCAGGACCTCCACCCAGGAAGAAAGATCAGCTTTCTCAGCCCTGGAACTCTGCTGTGTTGGCACTGGCTGCAAACTTTAAGAAATGAGCTCGTACTGCACATTCATGCTGGTTTCTATGGCAATGGTTATCAAGGCTTGGGCCAAGGTCATCAGACATAGTGAGTCCCTACAGGATCCAAAGACATTCCCTGCCTGGTAATTCCCAAGAACCGTTTTTTTTTTTTTTTTTCTTTTCTCCTACCCTGGCATGGCCCCTGCTAGTTACTGACAACTCAGCATAACATGTGTCTACTCCCCAAATATTCCCCATGAATTCCAGTTTCTATCAAGCTGTTTTCCTGCTTCCAAACAATACTACACCACAACATAGCAGGTTGCAAAGGCAGCAAGCTTTATCTAACTCATGGCTTTCTTGCAATAGAAGGTCATTTCCCCTGTTATTATCATTAGCTACCATTTAGTAAGTAGCTACGATATGCCAAGCACTGCAATAGGCATTCAACATACAAAATTTAATTCTTCAAAATAGTCCCATGAAATCAGTGTTATAATTCTCTTTTTATAAATGATGGAACTGAGGGTCAAAGAAGCTAAGTAGCATACCCAATGTTTCACCGTGGCATGTTGTAGATCTAAGGTTTGATCCCAGTTCTTACTGATTTCACCAAGGCAACTCTATCTTGCTATCATACCCTGCTGCCCTCCCCCGCTTAGACAACAGGGTACCTTTATCTTTCTTCTTAGAATACCTCATAACTTTTTAAAAGCGTTGTTTCAAACCTTCCACTCTGTGCTATCAACTATAATGTCTCCTTTAAACATTTCTACTGAATTTTATGTTTTAGTTCTTTGTCTGCCACCCGTTTCTGAATCATCTTAACTTTTCCAGCTTTCTCAGTAGAGCCCTAAGTGGGAAATATTGTCTTAATAAGAGCAATGGCAGTTTTCGAGTTTATATTGTTCAAAGCCTCGACAGTCCAAGATCTCGGTCTTTGGGGTACCTCCTGCAGACTTCTTTGGGGTGCCTTTATTCTGACAATTATCTTCAGGATTTCAATCTTCTGACAGAAGCAATAGTGGGAAAGGATTGAGAAAAGATGGGCAAAAGAACAGAGATAAATTGTCTGGAATAATTAAGCAATATGATGTATCAGGATGAAGTGAAAATAATAGGATTTCATCTTATAAAATACTCCAAAGCAATAGATGAAAAATGTTCACTGAATATTATGATTCAATGCTAATCTATCATGTAGGGTGAAGGCTGGTGTTATTATCCACTTGCAAAATTTTCCCAAGTACCAGCACTCAAGCCAGTGATTGTGGCAAATAGGCTGCCTCCTAAGTAAATTTCACATCTGTGAACTTGATTATTGCATTTTACAGGCATTAATGTGCAGAAAGGCTGAGAGAAATTGCAGCCATCTCTCAGTACACAGGTGAGGGTGACAGTGCTGGAGCTAGTTTCAAGGTTTTCTCAATCTTCAAACGCTATTATAAAACTTATCTTTCTCTAGGCTGTGGGTTTGTTTATTGGTCTATTCTCTTTTTATTGGGAGTTTTGGCTTTTGTTTTGTCTACAGCCTGGCTTCCATTTACTAAGTCTCAGTAAAGTTCCCTCTAGATTTAGGCTGTGATCCAAGCCCCCCAGAGAAACAACATACTACTAGACACAAAAGCAGGAACATAGAAACCATCTGCTGGCTTGGGACAGTCAAGGGCTTTCTACAAGGGCACAACTTGTCAATGCACAATGAGCAGAAAATGACACTAACTCGGCAGCAATGTAATCTTTAGAACCATTATTATCTTGTCAGAGACAAACTTTTTGAGCAGAAAGTCAAATTCAGAATCTTTACTCTGTGTTCAAGGCTCAGAATATTCTGATCCCATCGTATCTTCCCAACTCTGCTCTCTGCCCCTTAGGAAGGAAGCACTTTGCTTTGACCTAATGACAATTCATATTTATTGAGTCAACGCTGTGTCCCAGACACTGTCTGCAAACTCTTTTACATGAATTATTCTGAATTATGCCCAGTCGTAAATGAGATAACTAAGGCATGAAGAGGTTTGCCCAGCATCACACAACTTCCTAGTGGTAGACTCAGATTTTTAAACCCAGAAGTCTGCACCAGGAGGCTAAGCTCTTTACAAGGAGATTCCTCTGCCTCTCAAGAATCCAGGACACACTGACCTTTCCCCTCCAGTCACCCAAATGCTGCTTGACCTTCAAGGCCCATTTCAATCCCCACTGTCTAATGACACCTCTGACCACACACAGCCTGTGCTATATCTATTCTTTCTCCTTGGGTCTCCCCAGTATCTTACTGTCTCCACGTTGAGTTTGGCAATTGCCTTCTACTGCCCTCTGTTATGTGACAGTGGAGTTTAGTGGATAGAATTGGTTTCGAATCATAAGCCTTGGATTCCAAGCCCACCTTGGGCTCTTTCTAACTATGTGACTGTCCATTCACTCACCACTCAAATGTTCATTAAGCACCTAATTAACATGCGATAGACTCCAGAGTCTCAATGCTAAGCTCATCCTAGACCAACTCCTTGCCCCCTTAGAACTTAGATGGATCTTGAGCAAGTGACCTCATCTCTTTGAGCTTCAGTTTCCTCATCTGCAGAATGGGAATAATATTACAGTCTCATGTGCTCAGCTCATAATAGTCAAAAAGTGTAAAAGCACCCTGTAAAATGCCTAGCACATAACAGATACTCAAAAAATAGGACTATTATAACTATTAAGTTACAGTTGTCTTCGCTTCAGTCTTATTTCCCTAACCAGGTTATAAATATCCCCATTATTTATATTTGATTTATATTTATAGTAGTGAATCACTACTCACAGCACCTAGAATCAAGCCATGCACATGGGTCACCATAGGAAGCATTAACCAACCTTTGGAGTCAAGGCTTCACCAGGAACTTGCTGTATGGCTTGAGAGGATGAGTCATTTCTCTCTTCTTTTTTTTCTTCCCTTCCTTTCCCCTCTCTTTCCTTCCCTTTCTCTTCTCCCCTCCCTCCTTTCCTTCCCCCCTCTACCCCTCTCACTCTCTTCCCCTACCTTCCAACTTGTCCTCCCCTCTCCCTCTTCCTCTTCCTCCTCTGTCCCTTTCCCTTCCCCTCTCTCTCCCCTCTTCCCTCTTTCTTCCTTCTCCCTCTTTCCCCCTCCTCCCCTCTTCCTCTCATCCAGCCTTTCCCTATCTCACCTCCAGAATCAGGACCTTGTGATCAGAAAGAGAAACTTACAGAGGCAGTCACAGTGGTGGAACAGGGCTTCTATGGCTTCCACTAACCAAAACTGAGTGTAGCCCATCAGGTGTTCTTGCAGCCATACTGGAGTAGCTACCTTTTATGGGCAAGTCTGGCTAAGAACCCAAAGTCTTGGGGCTGATCCAGCCCCGCTGGCATTTTCTATCAGCTTCTGTTGAGCTCTGAAAAGTCCCCAACCCATCTCTTGGTTGGTGGTGTTCAAAATATCCACTTTAAAGGGAGATGACTCTCAAGGCCTCAGATAGTAACCAATTCTAATGCACCATAAACTCCAGCCCCCCTTGCAGTCATCCTTTCTTGATACAGAAGTTCCTTTGAGCCACAAAGGAGCTCAATGGCTTGAGGTATAAGCATAGCTGCCCGGGCCCCTGGCTCAGACTCTAGGTTAACAATGCTCCCTTCACTCCAGCCTCAAGGCTGGTTAACTCACAGTAGTGTGACTGATCCCTAGAGAGGCGAGGAGAAGGAAACAGGGATTCATTTCAAACTCATTCCCACTGCCAGCCAGCATGCTCTACTGGTAGCAACTTGTCTTCATTTGCAAAGTCATAATGAAGAAAAATGAAGAAAATTAAACATGGATGCAGAATTGATCCAGTGACTCACTTGTTCAGAAGCTCCCCACTATCTGGAGGGGAAGATTTAAGTTCCTGTGCACACAGGCATTGCCTTTCCTCAGCTGGCCCCCATCATCCTTCCCAGGAGCATTTCTTGCCAGCTCCCATCTTCTCACAGGCTGTACTCCATTCATCCCAAACCTCTTGCTGCCTTCCTAATCCACCATACTGTTTCTCCCCCATGTGCTTTCATCATTCTCCTTTCTCTTCCTCTTTATCTTGCCTACCTGGTAAATTACTGCTCAGCTCAAGCTAACCTCACAATGAACCCCTCCCACATTTCCCCAGAGAAAGCTGACTACTCCCTTCCTTGTCCCACATGCTCCTTGTTCCGTCCCTCTATAACAGCTCCTACTACCATATAGGACATTTATGTGTGAAAAAGAAAGGATATCCCAAAGTACATTGGATGCCTACCATGTACCTAACATAGCATTAGACATGCTGCAGAAACTCACCCTGTGGTGTGCATACTGCTATTCTGATAGATTACAAGAAAATTGAAGGCAGCAAATACTTACTTTTTCACCCCAGCATCCCTGCTGCCTAGCACTTTGTAGGTGCTAAAGGATTGTTTATAAATTTAAATTCAACTCACAAACAGCTGACAATTGAATGACCAATAACTACCATAAAAATTTCAAGCTGTTAAGATTCCATGTAGTAAGACCAGCAACAGAGAGTTTCCTATAGCTTCATTATTAAACTGAGCCCAGGAGGGCTACTTTTAAAGTCAGTTTTCAGATCTAGAAATAAGGGAATGCAGAGGAGGAGGAGGAAGAGGAGGAGAAAGAGGAAGGCGAAAAGCTCTCACTTACTGAAGCAAACAAACATCAACTGCAAAAAAAAAAAAAAAAAGATAAGGATAAGAAAGGGATATAAAGATTGCGGTGATATCCTAGAGCATTCTCTCTAAGCAACCTCATCACTCTGCTCTCCTAACTGAATGGGCAGAGATGCAATTTATATGCTCAGACTTCATCATCCTGAATGTTTTTTAAGGTGATAAGTTGTTTTAATCAACCTGGCTTATTCTTTTTTTCCCCCATGTCTGATATAGTCCTAAGCTAGAAAGCAGTTTTGTTCAATTCCTCTATTTGGCTGATATATTATGCTCTCTTCCAAGTTTTTCTCCTGAGAGCATCCCTCTTTTATTACTTTTCATCTCAGTTCTTATAATGAAAGTTTTGCAAAGCATGACTACTGTTTTTATTCCTGATCAAAATGGGAGACTGTACAAAATAGAAAGAATATGAGTATAGTTGGAATAATTTTTAGCAAAACATTGTGCTCTTAAATGATGAACATCCTGCAAAATCTAGAAGCCAGCAGTGGCGGGGAGAGGGGTCTTCACAATTACAGCAAAAGACTCTTTCAAAGACTGTTTCGGAAGGTCCGAAACAGAAATAAAATGAAACCAGGTGGCAACTTGCCCTTCCTCACCTAGATGATTGCTCTTCTCCTGCTGCTTTATGGATTACTGTCTTTTTTGATGAAGACCACATCCATATCTGTGTTTGGCACTGTACTAGCTACACTGTCAGCACACAATAAAGTCTGATCATGATTAATGGTGATAATAATCATGCAGAGTGAGAAAGTTTCTATCAATTTCCGACAGCCTTATTTACCAGCTTCTTTGCACCTTCCCTGCAGTTACTAAAAAGAAAAGGACTTAATTTGCACATACCTATCCTCTGTGTTTCAACCATCCCACTTTCTTTACATGCCAGATGAATCTCCCAGGAACGCAAGGTTCCAGGCAGAAAGCATGGCTGCCCTGAAGCTTTGTTCAGAAACACTTTGCAAATGTTGCTGTGTGTCCTAGAAGAAGTCACCTTCCATTCCTAGGATGGCTCCACCTCCTTGCCTGCAAAAGTCAGGGCCCCACCCCTGCTTGTCTGCAATATCAGACAGTGGTGCCTTGGGACCAATTGCACTGGTCAATGAAATAATGCTGCTCTTCTCATCTTCCTAGGGGTTTCTTGTATTAGTCTTCTCTCTTGTGGAAAACAAAATAAGATGAATAAGATGTTGGTTATGTTTGCTGACTGAATGACTGAACCAAACAGAATCAATCACTTGTAGATCATCTATTACTCACTCCTACAGGCTCACTCAACAGTCACCCAGTGGGGACCCAGAGCAGCCCTCAAGGAGATTGGTTGCAATGGTACAAACAGAGATTAACTATAAAAGCCAAAAATATGACGCACATGGAAAACCCAATTCAGTCATGAGGTGATACCATTCAAAGGATCTACTTCAGTTAAACTGGAATGGAAACCAGAAGTCACAGTGTAGGGCCAGAGAGAACCAGAAGACAGAAGAAGATGGGTGGGTGTTTGCTGTGGTTTTCCTGATTCTCTGGCTCTTAAAGCAAAAATGCACTTGTGTCTAGAGCTTACAGGCAATGGTAGACCTAGAGGCTGTCCATGATTGGTCTATGACCATCTTCAAGACAACTGACCATGACAATGGTCCATGATTGTCCTTGAGAAAGAATGGGAAGATAATCACAGACGATGGAGGCAAGAAAACCAGAGCAGACATAAGGTCATTAGGACCAAGAAAATTGCTCAAAGCAAAGAAAGAGCTGTAAACATCATAGAGAAAGCATTCTAGTAAACCTGTCTGGTTCTGTAGTATTTGACACTGAAAGTGTTCTCACAGATTTGCATGGCATATAAGTTCCAGTAACAATGAATACAATTAATACTTGCTCAAATAGGACTCATTTAATCATAAGAAATGGGAAATTCAACTCAAGCTGCTTTAAATTGCAAACGACACTATTGCTCACTTAAAGGGCCTTAGACCTAAAATTTCAGGCATGGCTTGGAATCAGGTGCTCAAATGAAACCATCAGAAATCTTTTTCCAGTTACTAACAAGTTCTCTCTGAGTGGAAGCAAGGGTAGTCATTGAAAGCACCAGGCTTAGAAGCAAATAACTGAAGAGACTCAAGGAAAAGACAGACAGCTTCTTTCCATCAACTTCAGCAAAAATTCTGAGATTGAGAATTACTGTCCTGGCTTAGAACACATGACAACGTCTGAACCAATCACTGTAATGACGTGGAATGCCCCAATGGACATCTCCATCATATATCAGAAAAAGAGAGAATGGATATAACCAGGTCAAAACAAAGAAGAGTGGATGGACAGGCAGACTTACACATCTGTCTCACCAGTATTTAGCAATTACTAGGTGCCCCCAGTATCCTAGGTATAGTCAAGAAATAGCATTCAGTGCTGTGTTAGCTTTTTCTAAACACTCATCAAGGAAGACCATAAAGAAAAGCTTTCTTCTATCCAGCACCACCTCTCCTCACAAAGTATCTCCAACGATGGACAATAATTTTTTCCAAGCAGTAGTCATTGTGTTTGACACATTTTAGGAACCAAGATCAAAAGATTAATGGCAAAAATTATACAGGAAGAGGTTCTAAAAAATCTCTATTTGCAGATGATATAATCCTAAAAGCAAAACAAACCATGGACAAATTACTACAAGCAACTCTTCGTAAAACCAAGGAATATACAATTATCATGTTATGCCAGCTACTAAGCTCTTGTCGCTCAGCTCCAGACCCAACCTTCTATACTCACTTTTGTGATGCAGGAGCTAGGACTCCACAAATCCAGTTTCAGCTTTGCCAGCAGCTCCCTCTATGGCTTCAATAGAAGGGGTCCCAGAGGGAGACTGCAGGTTGCAGGGGAAGGAGGAATTTGCTTGTTCCTCTTGCCTTCCTGCCAGCTTCCTATTCCTGCGAATGTCTCCAAGCAATAGTTCCTCATTTCTGTAGCATCAGTGGAATCCAGTTTGTAATTTCTCCAAGAATTACAGAACCAGCCATGTTGTGTACCCTTCAGAGACACCAGCAACAGCCGGCCAATGTCCAGGTCCCATGACCCTTCCCTCTGAGTTTGGAGGTTCCAGCAGCAGCCAAGCAGCTTCCTCCTCACAGAGATTCAACTCCATGGGATCCCCCACCCTAAACTTCTAGATTTAATACCTCTGTCCCTGTGCCTTTGTTATGCAGCCCTAAGGATGGTAACTGCTTCCTGAAGTTTTCTTCTTCTGTGATTACTTAGTATCGTCTTTTTATCTTTTCAGTTACCCACTTTACACCTTTATACCAGTTAACAATTCTTTGTCTTAAATAATCTCTGTTAAAATCATTGGTGCTATGCCTGTCTCTTGATTGGACTCTGATTAACACCTATGCAGAAAGCAATAGGCTTCACATATACAAAATAACCAATTAGAACATACAAGGGAAAGGAAGAGAAAACCCCATTCACTAAAAAAAAAAAAAAAAAAAAAAAGTAAAACAAAATACCCAAGCATTAAACTAACATGAAATGCACATAATCTATATGAGAAAAACTTTAAAATACTCCTGAAAACACAAAAATAGTTTGAACCACAGAAACATACATGCTATTAGAAAAACTCAACATCATAACATCAGAAGGATGTTCATTTTCTCTATGTTAACTTTTGATTATTGAGATCTCAATAATGATCAGGCTTTATTTCTTTCTGGAGCTAAACAAGTTGATAACAAAGTTCATATGGAAAAAGCAAAAGGAAAAAATAACCAAGAAAACCCTGAAAAGCTAAGGCAATTCTGGGGAGGTGGGAGCTAGTCCTACTGGATATTAAAATATGAAATATCTCCATGAATAAAACAGTGAACTATTATATAATTAATAGGCAGGCAGACCAGTGGTCCAGAAGAGAAAACCCAAAAATAGACCTAAGCAGACAGGGCAATTTAATGTATGATGAAGGCAGTAAGTATATCAAATAAATGAGAAAAGGCAGAGTTTAATAAATGATGACCTGACTACTGGATGACTACATGGAAAAAAAATTCCATACATTAGAATAAACGTACATTAGAACAAATCCCAAGTGAATTAGAGATTTAAAAGTTTTAAAAAATGACTGAGGAAAATTTTTCCTGGGTACAACTTATTTTAAAATTGTCTAAAAGCAATTTTAAAATATATTTAAATTTGAGGACATTATAAAAATTCTGAACAGCAAAAAGAAAAAATTATAAAGTTGAAAGAAAATGGCAAGCAAGGAAAACTACTGTAATGAATGAAACTTCTAGACCAAAAACTAATATCCCAACTATATGAAGATATCCTAATTTTAAAAAAAGACAAGCAAATTTTAAAATAAGCAAAAGTATGAGCTGATCAGTTCAAAAAAGATAATGACCTATTAATAAAATTAAAATATGCTCAACTTCCTTCAAAATCAGAACAAACAAAAATGTTCATAATAGCATTATTCAAAAAACTGGGAACAAACCAAATGTCTATCAACATAATTAACATCAAAATGTACGTAATACATTGAAATACTACACAATAAGGAAAAGTAACCAACGTACTATATATACACAACATAGACCAGTCTCACAGATGTTAGGTTGTACAAAAGAAGCCAGAAAAAAAATAATACACACTCTATAATTCATTTATATGAGGTAAACATGTCTAAGGTACTAGAAATAAAAATACTGTAACTTCTCATATCAATATTGACTGAGAAGGAACAGAAAGAAGTCTTCTGAGTTCTGGAAATATTTTATATCTTGATAAAAATGATAGTTACACAGAAGTCATCAGAGGCAAACAGGGCCATTTATAAACAGAAGATTATTAAACTTTACACTTAAAATTATTTCACTATACATATTCACTTATGTTAAGGCTCAAGAATATGAAAAAAATCAAGCTGCAATACCATTTCTTACTGCTAAATATGCAAAAAATAAAAAGTTTGGGAATACACTGTTGGTGAGATTATGCTAAAACAGGCTGATACGTTGCTAATATAACTTTCATGGAGGGAAGTTCGGCAATGTCTAGCAAAATCACATGTGCCTGTATCCTTTCACCTGGCAATTACACTTCTAGAAATCATCACTGTCAAAAAACACAAAATGGGCCAGGTGCAGTGGCTCATTCTTGCAATCCCAGCAGTTTGGGAGGCTGAGGCGGGTGGACCACTTGAAGTCAGGAGTTCAAGACCAGCTTGGCCAACATGGTGAAACCCTGTCTCTACTTAAAAAAAAAAAAAAAAAAAAAAAAAAATTAGCCAGTCATGGTGGCGTGTACCTGCAATCCCAGGTACTCAAGAGGCTGAGGCAGGAGAATCGCTTGAACATGGGAGGCGGAAGTTGCAGTGAGCCAAGACTGCGCCACTGCACCCCCAGCCTGGGTGACAGAGTGAGACTCTATCTCAAAAAACAAACAAAAAAATACAAAATGATGTATGTACAGATATTTATTGGGACATTGCTTGTAATGATAAGAGATTGAAAACAAGACCAGTGTTTATCAATTGGGGGCTTGGTGAATAAACAATGAAACTTCCACATCATAGAGAATCAGACAGTTTTAAAAAGGATATAAAACACTGTCCTGGTTACCTCCTTCAGTGACAAAAGATATGGAACAGAATACTCTTTAGAGTATGTGAGTTGAAGAGGGGAGTGGGAGGGGAATGGTCTAAAGATAGGTTTGAAATTTTTGACACTTGTTTTGTCCAGAAATGGAACCTATTTTCCTTCCCTTGAATCTAAGCTTGCCTATGACTGCCTTGACCAATAGAATATAGGGGAAAAATGACACAAGGTCAGCCAGAGCCTATACTTTGAAAGGACTGTCAGCTTCTACTTCACTCTCTTAGAACCCTGAACCACCACGTAAGCAGTCCATCTACCCCGCTAAAAAGGCAACCACCTAGAAAGGTCCTGAGGCTACTTGGAGGATGAGGAGATCCCAGCAGAGCCCGAATATCCAGCCATCCTTGTCAAGGCACCAGCATGTGAATGAGCTGTCTTGAGCCAACCCTGACAAGGACTGTCTCAGGAGCAGAGGAATTGCTTAAGTCGTAATATGGCTACAGTTATTTTTAAATTATTACGTGTGTGGTTTTTTGTTGTTGTTTGGTTTTGTTTGTTTGTTTGTGAGATGGAGTCTCGCTCTATCACCAGGTTGGACGGCAGTGGCATGATCTCGACTCACTGCAACCTCTGCCTCCCAGGTTCAAGCGATTCTCCTGCCTCAGCCTCCCCAGTAGCTGGGAATACAGGCGCATGCTGCCATGCCTAACTAATTTTTGTATTTTTAGTAGAGATTGGGTTTCACCATGTTGACCGGGATAGTCTTGATCTCTTGACCTCATGATCCACCCATCTCGGCCTCCCAAAGTGCTGGGATTACAGACGTGAGCCATCGTGCCCAGCTAAACTATTACATGTGTTTTATAGCAAATGATTACAATGATGCCACTAGGAACCAAAATGTTGAGTTTAAAAGAGCATAAATCAGACAAATTAAAGAAAGACCCTGCAAAGGTACATTTGAATGGAAAATATCAGTATGTTTTTCTGTTTCTAAAAATATGTATTTCCCAGTTCAGATCACTGAAGAGGCCTAGTAGCAATGACAACCCAGTAGCATTGAGCAACCCAAATGCCCAGTCTGTGCTCTCTAAATACCATTGTCCACAAAAACACTGGGATTTCTTGTAGAAATGACTGAGTCCAAGTCTGCAGCTGGAAATATACAACATGAGCCTGAGCTCTCGTGGTGCGCCAAGAAAGCAAGGAAGTCATCAGAGTCAAACAGGGCCATACGAACAACACTCAGGAGCCAAGTCAAAGGTGCATAATGGCCTAAGATGACATAATGTGAGAAAAAATGATGACTGCAAAGGATTGAAATATATCAAATATATAAAAATTTATGAGCTAATCATGATATGAAAAAATAATCTCATTCATCACCACTGGAGGTTGCTAAGGCACCAACTTATTACCCCAAAATTTGATAACGTGCAAAAATCAAATATTTATTCTGATTTTCCTGTATAGATTTTATTCAGAGTAATGAAAATATTGGGAACAAGTTCTTCTTTACAGAAAAATCCTAGGTAATAAAGACAGGAGGAGTGATGGAATTAGAATATCACCTTTTGGTAACACAAATAAAATAATAGATTTAGGCAATAACAATGAACGAATGCTAAAAACCACTAATGACATTGAAAGACTGATGGGAACATTATAATGGAGAGAGCAAGCTAGCACTATTTAAACACACAATTCCATCTTTAAAGCACTAAAAATGGAAGAACCACACATTATATGCCTCACAGTGTATTACAATGCCAAACACATAACTCCACTCTGAACCTTTGAAGTGTTCCTCTTCAAAAAAAAAAAAAAAAAAAAAAAAAAAAAAAAAAAAAAGAACCAGAATATTCTCAGTCTCTAGGTATGGCTGTAAGATAACATGAAATACAAGGAACCGAATAACAAGCTAAATGGCATAATGAAAGACTGATCAGTCACATCTAGAATGTTCTACAAGCTAAATGTTCTGGTACTTCAACAGATAAAATCGCATGAGAAGGGAATCATATGGTAGTCGTATGTTTAGTTTTTTTAGTTATTTTCAGACAATTTTCCATAGTGGCTGTACTAATTTACATTTCTGCCAACAGTGTCCAAGGGTTCCCTTTATCCATATCCTTGCCAATACTTGTTATATCTCATCTTTTTGATAAAGTCATTCTCACAGGTGGTTTTAATTTGCATTTCTCCAATGATTAGTGATGCTGAGCATTTTTTCAACAACCTGCAATGAGGTATGAATAAACAATGAAATACTATCCAGCTTTGCAAAGGAATAAAATCCTGTTACTTGGGAGAATGTGGGTGAATCTAGAGGAACTTGTGCTAAGTGAAATAAGCCAGGCACAGAAAAACAAATATTACATGATCTCAACTATACGCAAAATCTTTAAAAAGTTGAATTCATAGAAGTAGAGTGTAGAATGATGGGTGCCAGAGGCTTGGGGTAGGGAGAGTTTAAGGGAATGAGGAAATACTCACCTTAGGGTACAAAGTTTCAGCTAGATGGGAAAAATAAGTTTTGAGATCTATTGCACAGCAGGGTCATTATAGTCAATAATAATATATCGTATATTTAACAATAACTAAAAGGGTAAATTTCAAATCTATCACCACAACAAATGTCAAGTAAGTGAGGTGATGAATATGTTAATTAACCTGATTTAATTACTCCACATTGTATACATATATCAAAACATCACATTGCATTCCATAAATGTCATGCAAATATCATTTGTCAACTTAAAATAACATAAATAAAAATAGATAAATGTTTAGAATGGGGAAAGAAACTTATCAACACATAAAAACTAAATGCAATATGTACCTTGTTTAGATCCTATACAGTTGCAAAACCATCTGGGAAAAGAAAGCCTAAGTTTATCAGTCTCTTAGCTGATGAAGTAAAAGCTAAATATTCACCTACCCTATGACACAGAAATTTTACCCACTAGTTTGTATTCAAGAGAAATAAAAGTATGCCCACAAAAACACATGTGCAAGAAAGTTCATAGTATTTTTATTTATAACAGCCAAAAATGGGGGACTGCAGGGGTAGGATAAATGTCCATCAACAGGAGAATGGATAAACAAATTGAGGTATATTCATACAATGGAATACTAGGTCTTAATAAAAAGGAATGAATTACTATATACACAACATGGAGGAACTAACAGATATCATAACTAAAAGAATCCAAACACAAAAGAATATTGTGTGATTCCATTTACGTGAAGTTCTAGAATAAGCAAAAGTAATCTATGGTGAAAAAAAATAAGTGATTAGCTCTAGAAGAGAAGTTAAAACTGGGAAAGGGTATAAGAGGATTTTCTAAGGTGATGGAAATGTTATCTTGAGAAGGATGTGAATTACAAGAATGCATGTATTTGTCAAAACTCACTGAAAGGTACCCTTAGGATTTGTACATGTCACTCTTGATCAATTTTACCTTGAAAAAAAGAATATAAACAAACACTAAATTCTAGTCAATACATTTTGTTTTCACATTGACATGGATTAACAATTCTAAAACCACTTTCTGTGTTTTCTATGCTTGAGCAAATAAGTAAATACCTTGAGGATCACAGGGGCCAGGCTTCTCAGTATTCTAGTATGGAGATATCAAACATGGAAAGGGAACAACTAGAATTCATTGGATTAGGATGGGAGGCATCAGTATAAATGTATAGTTTTAATTAATGTATAGCTTTTAATAATTTATAATTTTATAAAAGTAAATGCATGTGCACATGTATTTTCTAGCTCTGTCCACTGAAACATCCTAGAAGCTATGATGTAACAATAGCAATGAGCACATTAGGCACACAGATTTTGGATTCTAAGTAATATTATTCTCTAAAAAGAATAAGAACTCTGAAAACGCTAATTCCAGAGCTGGAACAATGAAAACCTAGGAGATCCTGGAGCACCTTGTTGATCCAGAAATTAAGGAAGTGCTTAAAGAACAACGAGGACATAGGAAAAGGACACAGGAGCTGGCTGGACAGGATTCCCACTGGCCAAATCTGGGAAAATTTAAGCATCGAAAATAAATAATAATTGATTATCACACATTAAGTAAAATAACAATCTGCAAGTCCACACTGATATAAATAAATCAGTGACTAAATAAATGGTGGAAGACTCATGTATATAGAATGCCAAATAATAAATTAGACGATAAACTTAGAAAATCACAATGGATACTTAAAACTTGTGAGTAAAAGTTTGATGAGGAGTAGGATATTTACATAGTCTCCCAAGCTCCCCACTAATTACTTATAATTAACTAAACAATGAAGAAACCCGGAGACACCACCATAGCCACATGATCAAAGTCAACATGACCAATATCGCCTTCCAATAGTATGCACGGAGAACATAGTATCACGTCTTTGGTGTTTCTGTCAAAAAGGCATAACTGAAATCTAACCATAAGGAAACTTCAGACAAATCATGAGACATTCTACACAACAGCTGGCCTGTACCTTTGAAAAAATGAAAGAGTCAAGAAATACAAAGGCAAGGGAGATGTTCCCTACGAAAAAGACTAAAGAGACATGACATCCAAACGTATGATCCTACACTGCATCTGGACTAGGGAAAATACATAACTCTAAAAAGAATTTTTGGGGAAACTGCCAAATTTTAAAAGTGGACGAGGATAAATAATAGAAGTGCAGAGTTTCTTGTTCTTGATAATTATACTGTGTTATACAAGAGAATGTCTATACACTGAAGTGTTTACTAGGAATGGGATATGATGTCTCCAATGTACTTCATATCACTCAGGAAAAACATTTATATAAATAATAAATCAAATACAGCAAAACATAAGCATTTGGTGAATTTAGGCAAGGTATATATGAGAGATTCTTACAACTTTTTGTCAGTTTTATATTTTTTTACAGTATCAACCAAAAAATTCTTTAATAAATCAGGGATATGAACATAGACAGTTAGAAGATATGAAGCAATTCCTAATAATGGCATGGGAGTTGTATTTGTTAAATCTTTGCTAGAGATACAAATTACCTGTGGGTGATACAACACAGTATCTGGAATTTTCTTTAAAATAATCCAGTAAGAACAAAAGGTAAGGAATAGATAAAAAGTCATCTGCAAAATGAGGCTAAGGAAATTGCCTCTGTCTGTCTCACGGTCAGGGCTGCTGGGAGGGGCGGTGACTGAGCAGGCAGGGCTTGGGAGGGCCCTCTGGAGCCATTCTGCAGAAGGCTGTCCCCTCTGCCCAGCTGGGTGACTGCTGGTCCACTGAGCCTGCTGTCTTCACAGTCCCCTGTAGCAGAGCTGCAACCTGCAGAACTCACTTTTCTGCTTTTCCAAGTACTTTGGCAGCAACAAACATGGGGGTGGGTAGCAGGAGGGGGAGCTGGGATAAGCTTGCCTTCATTGCAGAGGAAATAAATCTAACAGATTTTTCTGTCTTAGGAACACTTAGCATACTTTCTAAATGAAATCATGAGTTTCTTGAGAGTCATTTGCCAGGCTTATGACCTCAGAAGCAGTCCATGTCTCCCTCTCTCTGTTGGCCCCTCAACAGGCTGACTGGCTTTCTCTGCTTTGTCTTCGGATTCTTGCCTCTAGTCCTGGTGGAGCTCACCTGGCAACACCCAAGGCTTTTCTCCCTCCTCAGAATAGGAGACAATGAGGCATCTAATTAAGGTGATGGTTGGTGAACACTGCTCTGAAAGACAAAGTCCAACTTGCTGGGAAGGCTTTTCCACTGGCTTGGGATAAGGGGTAGATCACCTCAGGGACCACCAGCCTTTTGCATGCCTGAATGGACCATTCACAGACATGCACAGCTGTGGGGCAAACCTGGCCTCCATCAGATGAGGAAGAGGACCCTGGAAGACCCTCTTGGGTAAGCCAGTGACAAGACGTCACACTGCTGTGATCCTGTCACTGCCTACCTTTTAGACTGAAGCTAGTCCAGCCAAGGAGACCAGATGGGGTTGGGAGTGCACTGGGCACTTTTCACTTAGGGCAGAAAGAGTACCCATCTCCAGAAAAAAAAAAAAAAAAAAAAAAAGCAGAAACACAAAAGTGGTATCCCTGATGAGGATGATCATTTACTAAGGGCTAAAATTTTGAAAATTCCTTCCTTCTGAAAAAAAAATGTTGTTGTATACTTTTATTGTCTCCATTTTTATTATACCATATATTTAAATTACATCATAAAAGTATATTTAAATACCTTTATGATATCCACATGAGAAACCTGAAACTGAAGATCAAGTAGTTTCCCAAGGCCACAAAATAATAAGTGGGAAGTGGAATTTGAACCTAGAACAGTTTGAGTCTTAAGTTCCTGCTCTTAACTTCAGGGATATACTGCTATCAATTCACGGGAACCAAAGCCCAAACCTTAATGTCAATTCCCTGGAGGACTTCCATCTCCTAGAATGGAGGACTCGGTCAAAGGGACTCTGGAATGCAGGAGCAAAAATGTTGACCTTGGGCCTGGGGTATGAGACTGACATCCAGACCCTTAGAAGCCACCAGGAAAATAGTCAGGGAGGTGGAGGTGAGGTATCTGGCCTCTAGGAAGAGAAGTCCAGGGCAGCCATTGAACCAGAAAACTGCTTTTGCTGAAGCTAGGGAGAAAAGACTTGGTGGTAAGGCTACTAAAGATTAATTAGGAGCCACTCTAAGTGTGGCTGGCTGAGTTCAGTTGAAAAGGGGGGTGGGGTGGGGAGGAGGGAACAATCTTAAAGCGGGAGTCACAGAAGGCTTCCAGGAACGGGGAGCCATCCAGCTGAACCCTGATGGCAGGTAGGATAGAACAGAAGGAGAAGAGGAGGAGATGCCTTCAAATGGTCACCAGGATGAACAGAGCAAAGATGAACTTAGTATCTCTTTCTCTGGACCAGAGTTTCTGGTTTTGCTTCCCTTTTAACACAGATCTCTGCTGAAGGACCCCTTTCTGGGGAACAGCATTTTATAAGGTACACAACATATAGTCACTATAATCGCCCTTCTCATCTACTCCATGTCACTACCTCATGAGAACAAGAAGATGCCATCATTTTACAGAGGAGGGATTTTTTTTGTTTTTTGTTTTTTTCTTTTTTCTTTTTTCTTTTTTTCTTTTTTTTTTTTTTTTTTTTGAGAGGGGTCTCGCTCTGTCACCCAGGCTGGAGTACAGTGGTGTGATCTCAGCTCATTGCAACCTCTACCTCCCGGGTTCAGTAATTCTCCTGCATCAGCCTCCCTCCCAAGCAGCTGGGATTATACCACCATGCCTGGCTAATTTTTGTACTTTTAGTAGAGACAGGGTTTCACCATATTGGCCAGACTCGTCTCGAACTCCTGACCTCAGGTGATCCACCTGTCTCAGTCTCCCAAAGTGCAGGGATTACAAGCAAAACTCACCACGCCTGGCCCAGAGGAGAGATTTCAAGGTCAGAGACATTGCTTAAGGAAAGACAAAGTCAGTTTCAAAGCCGGGTCCTGAGAGACCTTCATCCCAGCCTTTGCAGGCACAGTGGAGTACAGAAGGCCACTTGTTAATGGATTTGAAGAGTTGACTGTGGCTGCTGCTGAGGGGAAGAGTGAGATTCTAGATGTTCCTGCTGCATCTCATCTTCTTATGTCACCAAGCTAAGGTCAGGATCTCTGGCTGGCAGGTAGGAGCCAGTGTTGGGGAAGGAGGCAGTGACAGAAGAGAATGAACCCAGTCATTCATCATTAATGCATCAATTCATCCATCCAATGTATATTGAGCATCTACTCTGTGTTTGATTCCAGTTCCTAGCAGACACAGTTCCTATGCTCATGAAGTTGTGCAGATTGGAAGAAGTGAAAAGTCTTGATCAAATAATAGCACACAGAGCTACAATCTGGAATAAGCACAATTTAAAAAGTACAGGGGGGTATGAGAGTTGTAATACGGATCCTGACCTAATTTGGGACGTAACCTATTTACTAGGAAGTGACATGTAAGCTAAGATGCAAAAGAAGAATAGGAACTAACAAGAGTGGCTTACAGAGACTTCTAGAGATACCCACTGGGGTCAAGACCATGAGGCAGGAGGCAAGAGGCAGGAGGCAGTGGTGAGAGGCCAGCTGAGCAAGCAGACTAGCCTGAGGGGACACTGGGAGGCAGCAGGGCCAGACTGTGGAGGGCCAGGCAGGATGGGATATTTTTTTTTAAATTATTTATTTATTTGAGATGGAGTCTTGCTCTGTCACCCAGACTGGAGCGCAGTGGCGCAATCTCGGCTCACTGCAACCTCCGCCTCCTAGGTTTAAGCGATTCTTCTGCCTCAGCCTCCCCATTAGCTGAGACTACAGGTGTACACCACCACACCTGGCTATTTTTTGTATTTTTAGTAGAGATAGGGTTTCACCATGTTGGCCAGGATGATCTCGATCTCCTGACCTCACGATCCACCTGCCTTGGCCTCCCAAAGTGCTGGGATTACAGGTGTGAGCCACCACACCTGGCCTTAATTTTTTAATTATACTTTAAGCTCTGGGATACATGTGCAGGATGTGCAGGTTTGTTACATAGGTATACATGTGTCATGGTGGTTTGCTGCACCCATCAATCCATCATCTACATTAGGTATTTCTCCTAATGCTATCCCTGTCCTTGCCCCTGAACCCCCAACAGGCCCGGGTGTGTGATGTTCCCCTCTCTGTGCCCGTATGTTCTCCTTGTTCAACTCCCATTTATGAGTGAGAACATGCAGTGTTTGGTTTTCTGTTCCTGTGTTAGTTTGCTGAGAATGATGGTTTCCAGCTTTATCCATGTCCCTGCAAAGGACAGAAAACTAACAAACAGGATGGGATCTTATCCTCGGAGCACAGGAAGCTGAAGAAGGGATTATGCTTGGGAATGCTTGATTAGAACTGTGTTTTAAAATGTCAGTGTGGCTGCCATGTAGATAATGAATCAAATTGGGACGAAAGTGGAGGCAGAAAATTGCTAGAAAATAGTGCAATAGAATAAGTGGAAAGTAAAAGTGACTTCTTGGGTAATGGCCATAGAGGCAGATATTGATGGATTCCAGAGTTACAAAGGAATTATTATCAACAGAATTTTTTTTTTTTTTTTTGAGACAGAGTTTGCTCTTGTTGTCCAGGCTGGAGTGCAATGGCACTATCTTGTCTCACTGTAACCCCCACCTCCCGGGTTCAAGTGATTCTCCTGCCTCAGCCTCCCAAGTGGCTGGGATTATGGGCATGCACCACCACGTAGGCTAATTTTTTTGTATTTAGTGGAGACAAGGTTTCACCATGTTAATCAGGCTAGTCTCGAACTCCTGACCCAGGTGATCCACCGCCTCGGCCTCCCAAAGTGCTGGGATTACAGGCATGAGCCACTGTGCCTGACCATTAACAGAACACTTCTGAGTGAGGAAGAGAGATCCTACATGACATGCCTCCTGGTCATCCAACCCTCAATAGGGGCCTTCTGGTCCAGCTTCTTCATTTGATAAAAGAGGAAACCGTCAACCCAGAGGTGACTGAACTTCCTAAGGTTACCCAGCCAGGAAAAGAGTCCCGGTCTCCAAACCCCTGAGAAGAGCCTATGCCACATGGCACATCTCTTCCTAGGGGAGCACCAAGGGATAGTGCTACCACGAAATGCCCCTCAGAGCTTAGCCTTTCCGTAAAACAAGACCCACATTCTAGTGACATATTTCACACTCTTTTCAAAATTGGTCTTAAACACAGCCCATTCACCAGCAGACCTGACTTCCCTGAATCCCCATGGATGGACAATTCAAAAAGCCACTTACTGCTGCTGCAACAAATTACCATAAGCTTAGTGTTTTAAACAATGTAAACCTATTCTTTCCCAATCCCATAGGCCAAAAGTCTGGAATCAGTTTCACTGGGCTAAAGTCAAGGTGTCGGCAGGGTTAGTTCCTTACGGAGTCTCCAGAGGAGGATCTATTTGCTTGCTTTTTCCCACTTTTTGAGGCAGCCTACGTTCCTTCATGCATGGTTCCTTCCTCCATCTTCAAAGCCAGCAGTGTCACATCTTATTTTCATTATTTCCTTCTTCTGTAGTCAAATCTTTTTCTTCATCCTGGCTGGAGGGCAGTGGTGCGGTCTCGGCTCACTGCAAGCTCCGCCGCCCGGGTTCAAGCGATTCTCCTACCTCAGCCTCCTGAGTAGCTAGGACTGCAGGTGCATGCCGCCATGCCTGGCTCATTTTTTGTATTTTAGTGGAGACAGAGTTTCACCATGTTGCCCAGGCTGGTCTCAAACTCCTGAGCTCAGGGAATCTGCCTGAGCTCCCAGAGTGCTGGGATTACAGGCGTGAGCCACTGCTCCCGGCCTTCTTCCTCCTCCTTCTAGAGATACTTGTGATTACACTTTGGGACCACTTGGATAATCTCCCCATCTCAAAATCCTGAATTTAATTACATCCGCAAAGTTCCTTTTGCCAAATAAAGTAACATTCATGTGATCTAAGGATTAGGACCTGGATACCTTTCTGGGACATTATTCAGTCTATCATAGCTTCTACTTATCCGAGCCAGGGGGAGATAGGAATTGGAACCCTTTCAGACATGGGTAACCACCTGCTTACTCTTAGGGAAACAGGGTTAATATTAAACTTGCTGTCCTTACCTCAAATATAGACAGGTAGGACACGAAATAGGAAACAGAAGTTAACTGAGGATGAGCCAAGAAGACTAACTTCATGTTGAACTAAGGATGCTCACCCTTTAGAGGCCACAGACCACCCCTCTTCCCCTCTTTGAAAATACAGTAAAAGCCTTGGATGTTCTCCTTCCAAAAAATACACAGACTCCCAAAATACTATTCTGTATATAATTTTAGATGTTTTGCAGACCTACTGAAGCCTATTAAAGCTAAACATTTGCTGTGTACAATCAAAGCATACCTAACAGAATTGACTGGGTGTTCAGGTCATATAGTCTATACAATTCTGTAACTGACTTTTGGTCAGACCTGCTGAGGCTGTCCGGGGTATCTGGGGTTGGCACACTAACCAGAACTAGTCATCAAGAAAGTGATATTTTTGGGCGTCTGCTGACAGTCTCCAGCTAGAATAGACCCCGCCCCCCTCCCCCGCACACACACAACAAAGAGATACTAGAAAATCTAACTGCACTCCTATAAATTTAATTTTTATAAACTGCACAATGAAAATGTATATATTTAGATGGATAAGGGCCTTTTATTTTCAGAATCCATCACATTAGATATAATTCAGACATTTACCTAAGACAAATAAAAACAATAATTCACTCTATAAGAAAAAGACAATCCAACAGAAAGAGTAGCGAAGATTTAAATAGACTGTTCACAAAAGAGAATAGGGCTCAATTGCATTAGTCATCCAGGAAATACAAATTAAATCTATGAGATAATAATACACATCATCAGAATGGTCTATGTGAAAAAGACAGATACTATCAAGTGTTGGTGGGGATGCGGAACATGAGGACTATCACATGCTGTTGCAGAGCTGGGGGGTGTGAATTATTACAATCACTTTGGAAAAATAATGGCAGCATCAACTAAAGCAAACATATGCATAGATTATGTCCCAATAATTCAAACAAAAATATAGATGTGTTTATCAAAGGATATGTATTAGAAGAATGTTTATAATAGCACCATTATTTTTTAAACCATGGTAGAGTATACATAACAAAAATTACTATCTTAACCATTTTTAAGCAGAGTTCAATGGCATTAAACACATCAACATTATTAAGCAACCATCACCAAAACTCATCTTTAGAATTTTTGTCATCTTTTCAAACGGAAACACCATACCCATTAAACACTAACACCCAAACCCTCTAGATCACCAGCCTCTGGCAACTATCATTCTACTTTTGCTTTCTATGAATTTGACTACCTTATGTATCTCATATAAGTAGAATCATATAGTATTTATCCTTTTGTGACTGACTTCTTTCACTTAGCATAATGTCTTCAAGATTCATCCATGTCATAGCGTGTGCCAGAATTTCCTTCCTTTTTAAAGCTGAATATTCCATTGCATGTGTATACATTTTGTTTGTCCATTCATTCACTGGTGGACACTTGGGTGACTTCTCCCTTCTACCTATTATGAATAATACTGTTGTGAAAAATGAGTGTACAAATATTTGTACAAATATTTTTGTACCCCAAAAGTCTCTGCTTTCAATCCTCTGGGGTTTATACCCAGAAGTGGAATTGCTGGATCATATAGTGATTCTATTTTTAATTTCTGAGGAACCTCCATACAGTTTTTCATAGAGGCCACACCATTTTCCATTCACATCAGCAAAGCACAGGGTTTCAATGTTTTCATATCCTGGCCAACACTTGCCGCTTTCTTTTGTTTTGTTGTTGTTGTTGTTGTTGTTTTGTTTGTTTTTTTTTTTGAGACGGAGTCTTGCTCTGTCGCCCAGGCTGGAGTGCAGTGGCCGGATCTCGGCTCACTGCAAGCTCCGCCTCCCGGGTTTATGCCATTCTCCTGCCTCAGCCTCCCGAGTAGCTGGGACTACAGGCGCCCGCCACCTCGCCCGGCTAGTTTTTTTGTATTTTTTAGTAGAGACGGAGTAGTTTTTTTTTTTTTAATAGCCATCCCAAGGTGTGAAGTGGTATCTCACTGTGGGTTTCATTTGCATTTTCCTAATGATTAGTGATGTTGAGCATCTTTCATATGCTCATGGGCCATTTGTGTATCTTCTTTGGAGAAATATCTATTCGAGTCCTTTGCCCATTTTTTAATCAGGTTGTTGTTTGTGGTTGTTTTTGACTTGTAAGAGTTATTTATATATTCTGGATATTATTCCCTTATCAGATACATAATTTGGTAATATTTTCTCTCATTTCATTCATATTACTCAGGGTTCTCTTAGAGGGACAGAACTAATAGGATAGATAGATAGATATACAAAGGGGAGTTTATTAAGTATTAACTTACATGAACCAAATTCCCACAATAGGCTGTCTACAAGCTGAGGAGCAAGGAGAGGCAGCCCAAGTCCCAAAACTGAAGGACGTGGAGTCCAGTGTTCAAGGACAAGAAACATCCAGCATGGGAGAAAGATGTAGGCTGGGAGGTTAGTCCTGTCTCTCCTTTTCACGTTTTTCTGCCTGCTTTATATTTGCTGGTGGCTGATTATATGGTGCCCACCCGATTAAGAGTGGATCTGCCTTCTCCAACCCATTGACTAAAATGTTAATCTTCTTTTGCAACACCCTCACAGACACACCCAGGATCAGTACTGCATCCTTCAATCACACCATGTATTGTCTTTTCACGCTAATAATGTCATTTAATATATATATATATATTTAATTATATGGATATATAATAGTTGTGCATATTTATGGGCTATATGTGATATATTGGAGCATACAATATAGAATTATCAAATCAGGGTAATTGGAATATCCATCACCTCAAGCATTTATCATTTATTTGGATTAGAAACATTCTAATTCATTATTTTAGTTATTTTGAAATATACAACAAATTATTAACTACAGTCACCTTGTGGTGTTAGCGAACACTAGATCTTATTCCTTCTATCTAACTGTATTTTTTTTTTATCCATTAACCATTCCCTCTCTATCTCCCCTCCCGACTCCCCACTACCCTTTCCACCCTATGGTAAGCATCATTCTACTCTCTATCTCCATGAATTCTATTTTTTGAGCCTCCACATGAGTGAGAACATACAATATTTGTCTTTCTGTGTCTGCTTTATCTCATTTTACATAATGTCCTCTAGTTCCATCCATGTTGCTGCAAATAATAAAATTTCATTCTTTTTATGATGTGATAATATTACATTGTGTATTAGTACCACATTTTCTTTTTTCACTTGTCTATTGATGGACACTAAAGTTGATTCCATATCTTGGCTATTGTGAATAGTGCTGCAATAAACATGGGAGTGCAGATATCTCTTCAATACACTGATTTCTTTTCTTTTGGATGTATAAGCCAGCAGTAGTAGCTATACTTATATCAGACAAAACAGATTTCAAATTGCTAGGTCATATGGGGTAGCTCTATTTTAATTTGTTTAAGGAATCTCCATACTGTTCTCTATAGTGGCTATACCAATTTACATTCCAACTAACAGTATGAGGATTATCTTTTCTCCAAATTCTCGCCAACATCTGTTATTGTCTTTTATTATTATTATTTTTAAGACGGAGTCTCGCTCTGTCACCCAGGCTGGAGTGCAGTGGTACGACCTCGGCTCACTGCAACCTCTGCCTCCCGGGTTCCAGTGATTCCCCTGCCTCAGTCTCCTGAGTAGCTGGGATTACAGGTGCCCACCACCACACCTGGCTAATTTTTATATTTTTAATAGAGACAGGGTTTCACCATGTTGGCCAGGCTAGTCTCGAACTCCTGACCTCAGGTGATCCATCCACCTCAGCCTCCCAAAGTGCTGGGATTACAGGTGTGAGCCACCACGCCTGGCCATATTTTGTCCATTTTAAATTAAATTATTTGTTTTTTTTTCCTATTGTTTGAGCTCCTTAGATATTCTGGTTATTAATCCCCATCAGATGGGCAGTTGGCAAATATTTGCTCTCATTCTGTGGGTTGTGTCTTCACTTGGTTGATTGTTTCCTTTGCTGTGGAGAAACTTTTTAGCTTGATGTGATCCCCTTTGTCCATTTTGCCTTTGGTTGCTTGTGCTTTTTGGTCTTACTCAAGAAATCTTTGCCCATATCAATGTGCTGTAGTGTTTCTACAATGCTTTCCTCTAGTAGCTTCATAGTTTCTTGTGTTTCATTTAAGTCTTTAATCCATTTTTATTTGACTACTGCTTATGGTGAGGAATCAGGTCTATCTTCATTCTTCTACATATGAAGAATGTGCAGTTTTCTCAGCACAGTTTATTGAAAATATTATTCTTTCTTCAATGTATGTTACTGACTTTTGTCAAAAAATGAGTGGACTGTAAATGTATCAACTTATTTCTGGCCTTTCTATTCTCTTCCATCAGTCTTTATGTCTGCTTTTATGCCAGTACCATGCTGTTCCTCTTGTTATTTATTTCTAGTTCTATGCCATTATGATCAGAAAAGATACCTGATTTCAATGTTTTTGAATTTTTTGAAACTTGTTTTGTGGCCTAACATATGTGGTGAGGAGAAGAATGTGCATTCTGCAGCTATTGGATGAAATGTTTTGTAAATCTCTATCAGGTCCATTAGTTTTGTGGTACAGACTAAGTCTAATGTTTCTTTCTTTTCTCTCTAGATAATCTGGCCAATGCTGGAAATGGGGTGAAGTCATCAGCTATTACTGATGGGGTCCATCTTTCCCTTTAGCTCTAGTAATATTTACTTTATATACCTGAGTGCTCCAGCACTGGGTGCGTATGTATTTATAATTGTTTTATCCTCTTGCTGAATTGACCCTTTTATCATTATATAATGACTATCTCCTTTTGTTTTGAAATCTACTTTTTCTGATATAAGCATAGCTACTCCTGCTCTTTTTTGGTTTCCATTTGCATGAAGTATCTTTTTCTATTTCCTTGTTTTCAGTCTATCTGAATCTATAGATGAAGTGAGTTTCTTGCATGTAGCACATAGTTGGGTCTTGTGGTTTTTTTGTTTTTGTTTTTTAATCCATTAAGTTACTATGTCTTTTGACTGGAGAATTTAGTCCATTCACGTTTAATGTTCTTATTGATAGGTAAGGACTTACTACTGCAATGTTCTTATTTCTTTTCTGGTTGTCTTATCTTCTCTTCGTCATTCCTTCATTCCTTCCTGTCTTCCTTTGTGTAAAAGTTATTTTCTCTGGTGGTATGTTTTTCTTGCTTTTTATTTTTTTAATTTCTTGCTTTTTATTTTTTATATACCAATTTTAAGTTTTTCTTTGTGGTTACCATAAGGCTTGCAAGTAACATCTCACAACCAATTATTTTAAACTGATAACAACTTAGCTCTGATAACAAAGAAAAAAAATATAAGCAAAGACAAAACTAAAACACTTTATACTTTAACTCCATCCCCTTTGCTTTTTGACTTTATGTTGTCTCTATATGTTTTTATATTGTCTGTATTTTTTTAAAAAATTGTTGTAGTGATTATTTTTGATGAATTGTCTCTCAGTTTTTCTACTAAAGACATGAGTGGCTTTCACTCTGCATTTATAGTGGTAGAGTATTCTGTATTTCTCTGTGTACTTATATTTACCAATTATTTGTTGTTGCTCATTAATATTCTGTTCTTTCAGATTGAAGAATTCATATTAGCATTTCATGTAAGACAAGTCTGGTTTTGACAAAGTCAGCTTCTGTTTGTCTGTGAAAGTCTTTATTTCTCCGTCATGTTTGAAGGATAATTTTATTATCTCATGGACACCGCAGCTGGCACCACACTGGATCACACCTGAGGCTGAGGGCCTTCCAGACCAGCACAGTACTAATGCTCATCCAAAGCCTATGGCTGTTACTGCCTGACTGTTGATGTTTATTCAAGGCCAAGGCCACTTGAATCAGCAAGTGGTAAATCCTGCCTGGACTGGGTTCATACCAACAGGGAAGTAGACTCCCTTCTGGTCTAGGGTGGGTCTAGAAACACTGTCCAAGAGTAAAGGCCTAGAATCGAGAGCTTCAGGGATCTGCCTGGTGCTTTATGTTACTGTGGCTGAGCTTGTACCCAAGTTGTCAAAGTCCTCTGTACTCTTCCCTCTCCTTCCCCTGAGTGGAAGGAGTATCTCCCCAAGCTGCACTGCCTAGAATTGGAGGAGAGTTTATGCAGGTACTCTTGTGGCCACCACAGCTGGGTGACACCCCAAGCACACTGCCACTGAGACCAGGGCTGCACAAGCGCTTTTCCACGGACTACAGTCACTGTGACCTGACTGCCACTCAAATTTATTCAGGGCCCCAGGTCACTTTAGTCAGCTAGTGATGAAACTGGGCAGGACTCAGTTTCCCCCCACTAGAGCAGAGCATTTCCCTCTGTCCCAGGACTCATCTATATGTCCCCTTAATGGGCACTGGTGGATTTTGCCTGGTGGCAGCACTGTGTTCCAATGCAAAGTCTTTCGTTCACTTTGCAAGCACATGAATTCTGTCTCTGAGCTACCTAGGGTTGGGAAGGATTAGTGTAGGCAATGCAAGACTGCCCTTCCTACCTTCTTCAATCCCTCTTTCCTGTTACTATGTTAAAACCAGATACTGTGATTGCTCACCTGATTTTTTGTTCCTATGAAGGTGCTCCCTTGCATGTATAGTTGTTCAATTTGGTGTTCCTGCAGGGGACAATTGCTGGAAGGTTCTATTTGACTATCTTGCCTTTTAATACACAAAAGTTTTTAATTTGAATGTAGTCCAATTGATCTATTTTTTGTTTCCTGTGCTTTTGATGTCATATTCAACAAATTATTGCCAAATCCAATGCCATTAAGCTTCCCCCTAATGTTTTCTACTAAAAGTTTTATAGTCTTAACTCTTACATTTAGGTCTTTTATCCATTTAAAGTAATGGTCCAGCTTCATTCTTCTGTAGGTGGGTATCCAGTTTTTCCAACACCCGTTGTTGAAAAGGCTGCCTTTTATCCATTGAATGGTCTTGGCACTTTTGTCAAAAATCGTTTGACCATATACATGAGGACTTACTTCTGGGCTTTCTATTTTATTCCATTGTTCTATATGTCTGTCAACAGCACCATTTTTAATAGTCCAAACATCAATCAATAGCAGAATGAATACATAGTGAGATAGTAACACTATTAAATGTTGCACAGCACCTAGAGTAAAAGTTTTACAACTAATAATAACAACATGGATGAATTTCACAAGCATACATTAAGCAAAAGAAGCCAGACACAAAAGAGTACTTATTTTATAATTTCATTTACATCATATACAAAAGCAGGTAAATTTAATTCATGCTTCTAGGAGTCAGGATAGGGGAGGGAAGCAGTAGTGACAGGAAGTGGGTCAGGCAGGGGCAGGAGGGGCTTCTGAGATGGTGATGTTCCATTTTTTAATTTGAGTGCTGGTTTCCTGAGTATGTTCAGTTAGCAAAATCCATCAAATGATACATTTATAATTTGTGCATTTTTACGGATGCATATATGATAAAAAAGATTTTTAATAAACACATACTTTATAGATACAAAGCATGAGAAACATCATGATACTACAGAAACCATTATCACAGCTTACAGGTCATCACTGTCAGCTGACCTATTAGAAACCTCAATGAATCAGACTTCAGCAATGCCAGACTGTGCCATTCACATACATGGGGTGGCTATCAGCTGAAAATGGCTTATAAAGTTCTCAACAATGTCTACTCCAGTTGATGTTCTGAGTTCCTAAAGCCAATATAAACAAAGTACATTATCCATGATCAGTGTCTAATAATAAAATAATATGATTATACCTGTTGCTCATATGTCTATGACTGGGAGACAGCATGACAAGGGCAGACAATTAAATCAGGATATGCAGTAAGTTAATCCTGGGAGACTCTGGAAAAATCAAACTTTGCCTCATCTATGACTGTCATCAGGGGCCATATGAGTCACTCCAAAGCACCTCTAGCTACAGAAACCTCAGGAAAGATGCCTTTCAGCTGTCTTGTCCCTTTGTACTGTTTCACATGGGCTGTGTCTCCTTTGCTCCCCTCATGCCTTTCAAATGATTCCAACACTTGTGAACACTCACTACAGGCCAGATACTGGGCTGAACACTCTCCGTGTGTCTCTTTTATATCCGCATAGTGAACCTGTAAGGTAGAGACTATTACAGCCCTTTTTCAAAGGTGAGAAAACCCAGGCTTAAGATGTCCAAGCATCTAACATAACCAGTAAGTGACAAATGTGGAATTCAAAACTAGGCATTTAGATGCTGCACACTGAACTCTTAAGCACTATCACGCAGTACCTGAGGGCATTACTCAGGGCTCTCCAGAGAATAGAACCAATAGAAGATATATAGATAAGAGGAGATTTATTATAGGAATTGGCTCACAAGATTATGGAGGCCAAGGAGTCCCATAGTCTGCCATCTGCAAGCTAGAGCACCCGGAAAGCCTGTGGTGTACTTCAGTCCATGTCCAAAGGGTTGAGAACCACAGAAGCCAAAGGTGTAAGTCCAGGAGTCCAAAGGCCCTAGAACCAGGAGCTCCAATGTCCCAGGAGAGGAGATTAATGACCCAGCTCAAGGAAGTGATGGGGTAGGGGGAGGGGTAGAGAGAGAATTTTCACCTTTTTGTTCTGTCCAAGCCCTCAAGGGATTGGATGATGCCCACTCACAGTGCTGAGGGTGGACCTTCTTCACTCAGTCTGATTCATATGCTAATCTCTTTTGAAAACATCTTCACAGACACTCAGGAAAAAAAAAAAAAAAAAATGTTTTACCAGCCATGTGAGTATCCCTTAGCCCAGGCAAGTCCACACGTAAAATTAACCATCACACTGAGTATTCTGATTCCTCCCTGGTCACAAAGGAATTGGAGCCTTGCTGAAGAAATAAGATGTAAAAAGACAAAAGGACAATTCCCAGAGCTGTTAGCACATCTGCCGCTACAGTGCGGCTCTGTGATCAGTTCACCTGTCGGTCTTACTCACTAAGCAGGGTCCGTGTCCTATTTATCTCCGAGTCCCCAGTACAGAGGAGCACAGCATCACACAGCACGTATTTCATATATGTTTTTTGACTGAGAGGGAGGGGAGATGAGGAGGGATAAAGGGGGGAAGGAAGAAACAGTTCCCTTGACAGGAGACCATGGAACATTCTAGAAGCCATCATGACTGTCAAAAATCCACAGGGTTGGAGAGTCCCAGACAGTGTTCTCTCACCTAAACATTGGAACATAAAGGCTGAATTTAGGTTTCAGAGATGGCAGGGTGCTATTCAATTCCTTTGTTTTTTCAAAATTTTATTTTTTGTTCATCATGAGTTTTTTCATTGAGTTTTTAAAATAGTGCATTAAAATACTATTTATCCTGATTACTGAGTCTTGCGCACACCCTCCCATTGCCCTCCTAAAGCGAGTGTTCCCCTCTCCTCACCCTAGTCCCTGTGCTATTTTCACACTTGAAGCAAGAGACACACTCAGGTCACAGCAATTGTGTGAGTGCAAGCAACATGCTCTTAGCTCATAGCCACAGAGTTCACGCCACAGAACATTCCAGCCCCAACATCCCTGAGCAGCGGAAACACATTTGCTGGCAACTCTTCACCAGACTTGAACAATGTTTTGGTGTTTAATTAAATTCCAAGAACACCTGTTTCATCAGCTTATAAATTCCAACTGAATTTTAAGTGACTTCTGTTTGGCATGCAGTTTTTATTTTCTAGGCTGTAACCACAGCAACATTTTTTTCCCTGAATATCTGTCCTTCACTCCTGCCACACAACTCACCCCCTTTCCCTGCCTTTGTGGGCACGCAGAGCTCTTCACTGCCTTTTCAAACTCCCCATTTAGCTCTCTGGCTGTCAAAATAGCAACACAATAACATGTTGTATTGTTTTTACTTTTTTTGACAATTGACCTCAAGTTTGGACATTTGCACAAGAGAGTACAATGTGATAAACTGAGCTTCCTTCACTAGCTAAAACCTACGCACTGAAATAGCTGCCATTTTTTAAGCATTTCTAATCCACATGCAGAGCCCTAGACTGGGCACTTCACATTCATTTGCTTTTTCTGACAGCAGTTCCCTGCACTGTGGACTGAAGGAGGGTACCCTCACCCAACAGCACTGCCAGGTGGATTATACAACTCTCCCTGGAGTCCCACAGCTAGTGAATGGTACAGTAGAGATTGGGAGCCAAGCCTTTCACACTCTAAAATCTTCCTGCCTCTCCAACTGATATCTGATTCCAGGACCCCAAAGCAACTCTGCTAAGGGTTATCTGGGAATACAGCAAGGAACAAATGTCAAATATGACAGGAGTCAGGATGAAAACATTAAAGAATACCATCACCTATGTGAAAGCTTGATTAGGAGGTCAGGAGGGGTGTTGGTAAATAGTTCTCCCCAAACTAAGATAAAGCCCAGACCTGAGTGAAGAGACAGATTATGTGACAGTAATGACAAAGAATCTGGAGTCAACTACAGTCTACACTGACTGACCTAACTTCTCTGTGCCTCAGTTTCTTCTGTTAGAAAATGGGAATAGTTTCTAACTCCCAGGCCTGATGTATAACAGGAATTAATGCAAAATCTTTTTTTTTTTTTTTTTTTTGAGATAGAGTTTTGCTCATTGCCCAGGCTGGAGTGCAATGGCGCGATCTTGGCTCACCATAACCTCTGCCTCCCAGGTTCAAGCGATTCTCCTACCTCGGGCTCCCAAGTAGCTGAGATTACAGACATGTGCTACCATGCCCGGCTAATTTTGTATTTTTAGTAGTGATGGGTTATCTCCATGTTGGTCAGGCTGGTCTCGAACTCCCGGCCTCAGGTGATCCACCAGCCTTGGCCTCCCAAAGCGCTGGGATTACAGCAGTGAGCCACCGTGCCTCGTCTATTATTGTGTACATTTAAAATACTTTTGCCAGGCCATCCCCAATTAACTTCCCACCATCTCCAAGATACTTGTCAAACACCTGGGTGCTTGGGCAGTCATCTTTCAGGCCCACCGTGTACTTTTCTTTTTTACTTTTCTTTTTACTTTTATTTTGGTAATTTTGGAGGTGCAGGTGGTTTTTGGTTACATGGATAAGTTCTTACATGGTTATTTCTGAGATTTTAGTGCACTCATCCCTAAGCAATGTACACTGTACTCAATATAGTCTTTTATCCCTCACCCCACTTCCAACTTTCCCTGAGTCCCCAGAGTATGTTATATCATTCTAATGCCTTTGCATCCCATAACTTGGCTCCCACTTATAAGTAAGAACATGAGATATTCGTTTTTCCATTCCTGAGTTGCTTCACTTAGAACAATGGCCTCCAGTTCCATCCAAGTTGCTGTGAAAGACATTATTTCATTTCTTTACATAGTGAGTAATATTCCATCCACCATGTACTTTTCTCATCTGCTTCAGCTTGCCTTTCCTCATGCTATCAGGTGGCCCAGGTGTGGCCTCTCCTAACCTAACTTTGAGGGCATTCTTGAGCTTGTCTTTGCTGTCAAGGCTTCCGTAACTATCCCAGGCCTCAGCAATCTCCCTGTCTTCTGCACTCCTTCCCATACTTGCTGCCTCCTTTTCCCATTCATGTGACACATCCAAAAGTCACCTTGCCTTGGCTATCCTGTGATGGAGACAGACTCTGGACCATCCCATGGCCTGTGCTCAGTGCACAACTCATCACTACCCATTCCTGATGCTCATTCATTCATTTGTCCCCCAAATATCTCTCATGTACTTTGTGCTAGAACCTGAGGGTACAGATAGCAATGAACGAAGCAGATGTAGAACCTGTCCTCATGGTCTTTAGAGCTCAATGAAGAAGATAATAAACAGGCTACCGGGGAAATAACTCTACAATTATATGCTGTATATAACATCTCCCTCAACATCAATGTAAAACTGAGAGCTTAGCCCCTCCATCCAATGATCACTTTATCTGGCACATCGTAAGTTATCATCTGTAAGTACAAAATCCTCCATTACATGAGGATGGGAAAAGGCCAAATGGGCCTCCCTCATTTTTCTTTTCTTTGGTAAAGGCAGGGCTTGTTGCATGGCACAGAACTTCCTGGGCCCAGGCTCCAAGGCGCTATTGGTTTGGCACTTGCCTCTGGCTTGCGCCTGAGCCTCAGGGAGGGAGCAGCTTATTTGGAATTCTAGCTAGGCCTCCAGGAGAGAACAGCCTTCAGATTCTCTTCACTAATTTCCAAACAAAAGCAGTGGTAGAGTTTTTGAAAACCACAAAACTAAGAGAGTTGTGGAAAAACAAGATACTGCAAGGAGAAAAAGATAGCTAAGGCTCATGTCCTGGGTCCAACCTAGCAAACATCCGGTGAATTATGAGTTCTAAATCTGAATGGAGTGTTTTGGGTGCTTGCAGGGAATCTTAAAATTTTGTTTTTCTATTCCCATCAGAGTACTCTCTAAAGGGATTTGGGGTAAGCCTGGCAGTTCTGCCTGTTTTTTCAGGGTGGAAGGCAGCCCACTTCCTCTCACCTTTACTCTTAAGTCTAACTTGCCATCCACTTACTCATTCTGTTCACCTTTCTCGAGACGGTCGTCACCTAGTGCATGGAGGCCCAGGTGACCCTCCTCTAAAAGGCAAGTCCTGCTGATTCTCCAGATGGCTCGTTTCCCAACAGCCTGTAGGCCTGCAGTGATTCCTGCTGTGGTCAGGTTTCACCTGCAAACCCCTGATCTCTTTCTAGCCCTTCCCTCCCTGTAAAGCAAATCAAACTCCTGGTCATAGCTGCGAGGTGTCCATGAGAGAACCTGGTCTTTGAAATCAGACAGGTTGGGGTTCAACTCCCAGTGACCATATTATTAGCTGAACTTCATCTTACCCATCTACAAATACAGGGTTCCATAAACAGAAAATAGAGGGGAAATATTTTTATTATTTCACATTTTGAATACATCCTTAATGACTATACATATATAGTGGGAAACTGGTCCCTTTCCCACTATTATAATATGTATCACATGCTAGATTGTCTTGATTATAGCCCTGTCTTTCTAAGCATGTGTGTGTGTATATATATACACACTGTATATATACACACTATATATATACTATATACACTATATATACTATATATATAGTCATTAAGGATGTCTTCAAAGTGTGAAAAAAATGTAATTTATATAATATATAATTTATATAATATACAAATATATAATATATAATTTATATAATATACAAATAGATATAATTTATATAATGTATATAATATAAAATATAATTATAAGTATATAATGTATATAAATACATAAAATAAAATTTGTATTTATATATAAATATATAATGTGTGTGTGTGTGTGTATATATATACACTTGGACTACCAGATTTAATGGACATCCTATAGTGATAACACCAGGCCCACAGGATTACCCTGAGGATTAAAGCAGTTAATATATGCGAAGTGCCTGAATGCCTGCCTGGTTCTTAGAAGAGGCTCAAAAAATATTGAGTCCCCTCTCTCTCTAGCCCAAACTGGTCCCTTTCCCACATTATAATGTGTGCCACATGCTAGACTGTCTTGATTGTAGCACTCTGTCTGTCTATGCAACTTTATATCAGAAAAATCCACTTGCTTGGTTGTGGGGGACAAAATCAGGGTTGGCTGTTGTCATTCTCACATTGTCATCTGGATTCCCATGGAGCTTAGGATTTTTACAAAAGTGTATCTTGACAGTTGCAACTATCTCAAGCTAAAATTAAGAAGTAAAGATGCTTATTACGTAGGAGCCCAAATTTCTGGCAACAACCTGTACCTTGGCTATTAGGAGAAATGAGCGGGTCTATATATGATTTGGAGTCTCTGTGGAGGTTTGGTTTAGATTGCCTCCAACCACATGAGAAGGTACATTTTCCAAGCCCAAGAATTTATGAGCATCACCTTCATCTGCAAGCCTGTCATTTATTTATGCTGTACATTACTTTGAAAAAAAAAGTAACAACTCTGCTTTGTAACCAAATGTTTTATTTTACTTGATCACAGGCTGTGGGATGAATTAATGTGACAAAAGGGGTTTTTGGAGAAAGCCTGTTATAAAGGTGTGGTAATAATTGCTTTCCAGAGGAAGTAACTAAATACATTCCAGTCTTGTTGAAGAGTTCACATCTGATGAAATATACATTTGATTTTAATGGAAGAGCAGCTCAAATTTGGTTAGGTTTTTTAACAATTTAACTCAGCTTCCCCCATGATAAAAAGCTTATAGACTATTTCAGTGTTTTGCATCCCAAAGATGCATTTACATCTGCGCATAAGTTTGTCTACATGTGCATGTGCTGCCCACGCTGTTCCATTTTAAACCTCTACTTTTCTCTGCTTAGGACCAAGATAAACCACCAGGTGATGGCTTCTAGGTACAAGGATGGGAACATAAGCACTTACTTCACAGACTTTAGCAAGTCCTCTAGGAAGCTGCCTTGCAGGTCAAGTCCCAGAAACACTTCTACCACCATCCTCTAAAGTTAACCTTCTTAGGCCCAGGGAAGACCCAGCAAAATAGCAAAGGTCATCCAATTCTGTCCCCATCACTCCTACCAAAATTCTGCAACTGATTTCCAGACGAGAGAAGAGCTAGATCAGTGTTTTTCAAATGTGTTCATCCCAGGACTCTTTTTGATTAATCATCTTATAAGACCACAGGAAGGCCTCATTTTATTGCTATTTGCTACATCATCTCTGCAGATAACTTTTTTATTTTATTTTATTTTATTTTTTTACAAACTGAAGGTTTGTGTTACTATAGGTTGAACAAGTCCATTGGTGCCATTTTCCCAACAGCATGTGCTCACTTGCTGTCTCTGTGTCACATTTTGGTAATTGTTACACTATTTCAAACATTTTAATTATTATATCTGTTACGGTGATCTGTAGTCAGTGATCTTTGATGTTAGTACTGTAATTGTTTGGGGGCACGACAAATCGCTTCATATAAGATGGCAACTTAATAAATGTTGTCTGTGTTCTGACAGTCCCACCAATGGGCCATGCACCCATCTTTCTCCCTCTCTTTGGGCCTCCCTATTCCCTAAAACTAAACAATATTGAAATTAGGCTGATTACTAATCCTACAATGGCCTCTAAGTGTGCAAGTGAAAGGAAGAATCACACGTTTCTCTCAAGTCAAAAGCTATAAATAATTCAGACTAATGAGGAAAGCATGTGAAAAGCCAAGCTTGGGAATCATTGCTTCCAGTGTGCCTTGTCTAAGAGGATAATGTAGAAGAGAAAGAGGGGCCATCCAAATAAATTCTTACCTCTCGTCATTTGGCAACCTTGATTGGCTCCAGATTTTTTACTAGAGGGCAGAAGCATTGATAATTCATAGGACTTCCTTAGTGAGGAAGTCCTGAGTCAAAAGCTAGGCCTCTTGTGCCAAACAGGCAGCCAAGTTGTGAATGCAAAGGAAAATTTATTGAAGGAAATAAAAGTACTATGCCAGTGAATACACAAACGATGAGAAAGCCAAACAGCCTTATTGCAGATAAAGTTTTAGAGTTTAATTGTTACAGAGTTTCACATTTCTTCAGGCCAAAGCCTAAACCAGAGTAAGACCCTAACTCTCTAATTCTATGAAGACTGAAAGAGATGAGGAAGCTGCAGAAGAAAAGTTGGAAGCTAGCAGAGGATGGTTCATAGGGTTAAAGGAAAGAAGCCATCTTCATAACATAGAAGGGCAAGGCGAAGCAGCAGGTGCCAATATAGAAGCTGCAAGTTATTCAGAAAATCTAGCTAGTTTATAAAGGTAGCTACACTAAACAGATGTTCAATGTAGACAAAACAACCTATCAGAAGAAGATGCCATCTAGGACTTTCCTAGTTAGGAGAAATCAAGGCCTGGCTTCAAATCTCCCAAAGACAAGCTGACTGTCTTGTTAGGGGCTAATCCAGCTGGTAACTTAAAGTGGAAGCCAATGCTCATTTACCATTTCAAAAATCCTAGGGTCCATGAGAATTATGCTAAATCTCTACCTGTTCTCCATAAATGGAACAACAAAGCCTGGATGACAACGCATCTGTTGACAGCATGGTGTACTAGATACTTTAAGTCCATCATTGAGACCTACTGCTCACAGAATAAAAGATTCCTTTCAAAATATTACTACTCATTGACAATGCATCTGGTCATCCAAGAGCTCTGATGGAGATATACAAGGAAATTAATGTTGTTTTCATGCCTGCTAACACAATATCTATTCTGCGATCAACGGATCAAAGAGTAATTTTTACTTTCAAGTTTTGTTATTTTAAAAAATGCATTTTGTAAGGCTATCACTGCAATAGATAGTGTTTCTTCTGATGGATTTGGGGAAAGTAAATTGAAAACTATCTGGAAAGGATTCACTATTGTAGATTCCATTTAAAAGATATTCATGATTTATAAAAGGAAGTCAAAATATCAACATTACCAGAAGTTTGAAAGAAGTTGATTTCAGTCCTCATGGGTGACTTTGAGGGATTCAAGACTTCAGTGGAGAAAGTAACCTCAGACGTGGTAGAAAGAGAAAGAGAACTGGAATTAGAAGTAGGGCCTGAGAATGTGACTGAATTGCTGCAATCCCGTGATCAAACTTGAATGAATGAGGAGTTGCTTCTCATGAATGAGCAAAGAAAGTGGTTTCTTGAGATGGGATTTACTCCTGGTCAAGATGCTGTGAACATTGTCAAAATGACCACAAAGGATTTATATTAATATTATATGAACTTAATTGACAAACCTACAACAGGGTTTGAGAGCACTGGCTCTAATTTTGAAAGAAGTTTTACCATGGGTCAAATGCTATCAAATAGTATCACATGCTACAGAGAAATCTTTTGTGGAATGAAGAGTCAATCCATGTGGCAAACATCACTGTGGTCTTCTTTTAGGAAATGCAGGAGCCACCTCAGCCTTCAGCAACCACCACCAGTCAGCAGTTATCAACATCGAGACTTTCTACCAGCAAAAAGATTGACTCTAAGACTCAGATGATTGCTAGCACGTTTTAGCAATATTTTTAAATTAATGTATGTATATTTATTTATAAATAATGCTATTGCATACTTAATGGACTACAGTGTCATGTAAAAATAACTTTTGTATGCACTGGGAAACCAAAAAAAAGTGTGACTTTCTTTTTTGCAATATTCGCTTTATTGCAGTGTTCTGGAACTGAACCCACAGTACCTCTGAGGTATGCCTGTAATATTTTGTGGATCACCGCTTAGGAGTCATTGCTTCAAATGTGCCTTGTCTAAGAAGATAATGTAGAAGAGAAAGAGGGCCATCCAAATACATTCTTACCTCTCATCATTTGGCAAACTTGGTTGGCTCCATATTTTTTACCAGAGGGCAGAAGCATTGAGAGGTCACAGGGCTTAAGCAAGCTCCACTCTGGAATTCAAAACCTCTAGAAAACACCACCAGGATCAAATGGCCTCCCAGGGGTAGAGACTGGAAGACACCCTTATTTTGGGTACCCATAGCTAGGGAGCACTATTAACAATGGTAGATGCCCAAGCGTGTGTTGAATTCCTTGAGAGTAGATCTTAGTTACAAGAGAGAAAACCCATCAGCTATTTTCCCTCTCCAACAAGGCTCAAACAGACACTCACCTTTGGGCTGAGAGGAGAAGTAATAACTTTTCTTTGGTTGTCCAAATGTGACCCAGGGCAGGCCAAGGTGAATCACTACATCTGTTTCTGCCCATTCCTGGAAAGACAGCCTTAGCACTGGGGAAAACCTTCTCAGGATACCAGAGACAGAAACCCAACACCTTCCTGACCCTTAGGGAATTAAATGGTAAAGAGTTCTCCTAGATCAGCTACTCTGTGCTCCAAACTCCTCTGGCTTTTGCATTAATTCTCAGGTTAACTCAATTATGACCCACTGTTTCCCTGGGCCCCAAACTTTAGGAACCATAACTGAAGGCTAGGACTTCCCAACACTAACACCAATTGAGTTCATTTATTCCTTCCTTGCCCCTTCAGGGACAGAATCGTTGCTATGTAGTATCAGGGTATTGCCGTTTAATTAGGACCTATACTAATTGATAAAACTAGCCGATCCACCCAGATAAAACTAGCTGAGTTAGCCAGTGCACTTAACAAAAAACATCTGCCAAATTTGAGGTCTATGTGGAGAAAAGGGAACACTTATACACTGTGGGTGGGAATGTAAATTAGTTCAGCCACTATGGAAATCAGTTTGGAGATTGCTAAAATAACTTAAAATACAACTACCACTTAACCCACCAATTCCATTACTGGGTATATATTCAAAGGAAGATAAATGGTTTTACCAAAAAGACACAAGCATTTCTATGTTCATCACAGCACTACACAATAACAAAGACATGGAATCAACCTGGTTATTCATCAATGGTGGATTGGACAAAGAAAATGTGGCATATATACACCATGGAATGCTATACAGCCATAAAAAGAACAAAATCATGTTCTTTGCAGCAACATGAATGCAGCTGGAGGCCATTGTCCTAAGCAAACACAGGAACAGAAAACTAAATACCGCGTGTACTCACTTATAAGTGGGAGCTAATCACTGGGTACTCATGAACATAAAGAGGGCAGCAATAGACACTGGGAACTGCTAGAAGAGGGAGGTAGAGAGGAGGACAAGACTTGAAAACTAATTATTGGGTACTATGCTCACTACCTGGGTGACGGAATCAATCATACCCCAAATCCCAGCATCATGCAATGTACCCATATAACACACCTGCACATGCACCCCCTGAATCTAAAATAAAACTTAAAATTATAAAAATAAATAAATAAATTTGAAGCCTAGAAAACATTAAGTTCTTGCTAAGATTTAAGTAGATGAAAGTACTACATACATCAGTGTAGGGGGAAAAAGGTTCTGGTGTCAAGGACATTCAGTTAACTGGTAGAGCTAAATCATATTTGCACCTTCATTTTATTAGGATAAGCTAACCCAGGACATAGCCATTTCAGTAATAATTACATAATAACGATGTTAAGTTAAATTTGAGGGCACTTTCTTTGGGCAAAAAGCACTCTGCAAAACCTTTTATGTATACTATTTTAATTCTCACAGCAACTCATCAATGTCCATGGTATTTAATCTCATTCTGTAACTGAAAAACTGAGATTTAGAGAGGTTAAGAGATCTATCCAAGATCACTCAGCTACTAAGTGCTGAAGCTGATACTGGAACTCAAATATGTATGAATTCAGAGCCTACACTTCCGATCAACACACACCACAAGGTATAGGCTGTAACTTCCTCATAGAACTGCTGCATTTAGGAGAGACTAAACCAAAATTCTAGTCTCTTTTTCACACGACTGGTTATTATCATATACCCATTAGGTCCCAAGCACCACCTGGGCTATTCTATACTCATCATCATTGAATCCCTATAGTAGTGCTTTGATATGGGCCATATTCCCACTTTCTATGCAAATAACTGAGACTCAGAGAGATTACCTGCCCCATTTCACCCTATTAGGAAATGACAAAACCAGTACCCAACCTCAAACCACGTCCCATTCCAAAGCCATGCCTTTCACCTCCAGATTACCTCTCACCATATCAGGAGTTTTCATTTACAAATGTGGAAAAACTTGAGATGGGTGGAACTATCAGAGCACACTGAGAATCATGACTGACTTCCCCCTGCAAATTTTCAGAGTAATTGCTTGGTATCCCTGAATTTTGAAAGTCAGGCAGCTGGCCCCAAGCAACCAGCATCAACTCAATATGTAGACCATCATGCTGAAATTTTTCCGAAGAACATTGGTGGTAAATGTTCCTCAAGTTATAAAAATTTCCACTAGTAGTGTCATGGAACATGGAAGTTTTTTTGTAAGCCTGGGCCTCCCTCCAGCTCTTCCTAGGGTTCCTCTTTGGACTCCTTCACTTACGAATTGTTAACTTCTTGAGTTAACTTTTAGATGAGGAGAGCCCTGCAGGAAGCTGTGACGTCAGGTGCCAGTTGTCTTCACAACTAACAGATGTGCACCCTCCCACTCCCCCCCTCCCCATCACCTAATGCACACTGGGTCTGAAACACTTCTCTCTACTTCTCACTCTTAATAACACAGGGTAGCTCAGGATCTGAGCTTGGAGCCCAAATGTATACCTTGCAAAGACTTTGGCTAGTTTTCTAAGAATTTCTTCTACTCCCAAGGCTGGCTTCATCTGCCTGCTGGAGAAGAGCCAGCAGCTCTCACCACAGCATTCCCAAGGCTTTCATCTCAGAGGACAGCTTCACAATAAAGTCAATCTAGCCCACTTTCCATCCTGTGCATTTGCTATTATTAAATATCCAAGTGGAACTAATGAATGCCTTTTACTTCCCTTGAACATAAAGAGTCTTGAAGAAATCGAACCACCACAGCCTGCCGACTTGAGGGAATTAGTCTGGTCTTTGAGAAAATGAGTTTGCCATTTCCACCCCACCCCCAAAAACAGTTCTCAGTTTCTTGTGCCCACCTAAAAGGATAATAATATCTTCCCTATTACCATGCCAGCAAGAAAAATGTTTCTTTCCCCAGGAGGCAGAGACACATTTTCTGACTGAGCCTGGGAGACAAAAATGCTATAATTTGAATTTATTTTCCTTAAAATATCTCTAAAATATCTGGGATCTGTCCCTGAGTTCTGTGCAGTCAGCAGTTTTCCCAATAAGCTCATTTATTCATGCTGCCTAGAACTGGAGTTTTTTCCCCAGTCCCATTCTCATCTCCCCTGAAAACTTCCAGAAGAATGATCCTAGTATCTAGGGGAAGAACAGATTAGGAAAAAAGGTATGAAAGGCCTGTCCTTGGAACAGAACTCCATGTGATTTCCTGAAGAAAGCAACATAGGAAAACACATCTCAGTGATTTTTCTCCATTTCCTTTTCTGAAGTTCCCCAGACAAAGCAAGTCCCTGAGAAAGCTCTGGGGAGGGGGCTTCAAGCATCTGCTTGTAATACTTCCTCAGCAATTCACAATGGTACCAGGAAGAAAATCCACTGGAGTGCAGGATGGGGCTAACACACTTTTTGGGGTCAGGAGCAGGGAGAAACTGCCATGAAGGGGAACAAAAAGGGAACCACATGAGGGCTCTATGCAAATGTTTAACCTTCAAAACTATAAAAGTGTTAGAGTCCTGAAACAAAAAAATCTGGTGAGATGAACTCTAAGGACAAGAAGGAATCATTCCCCATACTCCCTTTCCCAAGCCCCAAATCACCAACCCAGAACAATGGCATTGCCTTCCCTCAAACATTGGAAAGTTCTAAAAAGATAAGGATGTAACCTCTTTGAGGATCAGAATTTGCTTTAATGGATCAGTCAGTTCCATCCTTCAGTCTGTCTTCCTAGCGTCAAAGATCCCAAAGAGTTTAATAAATTCTGAAACTGTTCCCACATAAAAGGATGGCAATTGCTAAGACTGGACCAAGACACTGGAGCTGTCCCTGGTGCTGCCTCAATGGTAACTGTAGCCCAGGCTTATTAATCTGTCTATGGCTCCTGCCATGTTCAACTTTTTAGTATTGATCTTTGAGTCATATAGTTCCAGTTTATGCCTTTATAACCACACCCACTCTTAATAGTCACATGTTCTGCAACACCCCCCAACCTCAGTGGACTGAACTCCATCTCTTGATTTAAAATCCCTGCCCACAGCCTAGCCCACCACTACTTCAGATCACTGGGTGCAACATGAACATGTGAACTTTACCCTTAGAAGAATCTGAGGCCATTGAGAGGTTTTAAGCAGAGGAGTAATGGCAACACATTTGACCTCTAGAAAGACCACGATGACCTCAATATAAGGAATGTAGAGAAGAAACAAGAAACTAGGTAGAAACTGATGCATTATCCCTGGCAAAATATAATGAACTACATTAAGAATAGTGACTGAGGAACTAGAGAGAAGATGGTGGTTTCAAGAAATATTTAGGCACTAGAATAAGCAAGGTGTGGCTAAGGAAGACAGTTTATATACAGAGAAAAAGCAGCAGCAAATATCAAACATAATCCCAATGTCTCTGGATGGTCAATAGGTAGGATGGTGCTGCCAAATACTGGGTTAGAAATACCAGAAAATGAGCAAATTTGAAGGAAAATATGTCAAATTCAATTTTATATGTCCAGAGTTTGGGAAGTTTGTGAAATATCCATCTGGAAATGCTATGTGGATCATTGAATATAGATCTGGAACTCAAGAGACACATCTTAATATAGTGACTTTGGAGTTGCCAGACACGCGTGGTGATCAAAGACACGTGACTGAGTGAGTACCCCAAGTCAGAAGAAATCCAAGAGAGAATCTCAATGGACCCAATACTTGATACTTTGGAATATGGGTCTTCCAAGTGATTCAGTAATTGCAAGACAGGAGGTGCAAACAGAGGATTGTGTGTCAGGAAAAGTCCAATGAAGAGGATGTTTTTCTAAAGAGTGGTTCATGATGTCAAATAACACAGAGATCACATAAGATTAGACTTGAAAAGTGTCTCTAGGTCTTAAGGACAAAGACATCTTAGGCAATCTTTCACTGCAGGGAGTGGGTGATAGGAAAGCCAGTTTGGAGCAGGTTGAGGAGAAACCAGAAGGTGAGGAATTGGAAAACTGAATGGATACAACTGTTTCAGAAGTTAGGCTGTGAAGGAGAAGGAAAAGCAAGAGGAGTGGGTTGAAGACACTGTGGAGAGTTTTATTTTTGTTGTGAAGATGGAAATACTTAAATATATTTAAATGCTGAGTGCATTGAGCCAATTGAGAGAGGTTAAAGATGAGAAAAGAGATAACTGGTAGAGAGAGATTCCTGTGGAAAGCAGGGGTTGGGGGAGCTAGATCCAGGGCATGAGCCTCTCTTCCCTAGAGAGAGAAGTACAGAGGTCAGAAGGGGTGCCAATCTATAAGTGGGATGAAAGAGTGGCTGGAAGTTAAGGAGTTTCTGCCAACCCAGCATCAGATGCCAACAATAACACACTCGTCCCACCACTTTGTCACCCAACAGAAGAGAGAGATTTGTTCTATCAGGAAAACTGGAACATATTGGTGGGTGTTAGGAAGAGGCAGATTTTGACTCAAGAACGAAAGAAATTTTCTAACAACTGGAGCTGTCCAGCAACAGAATGGCAGCTGTAGCGAGCCACCTGCAAGAGGCAGTATTCACGTGGAGACAGGATGTCATGGACTTCCCGGCCAATTTTGATGAATTTCGTACTAGACAGAAGCTTGAGTTAGATGATGTCTGTTGGCTCTTTCAACTCTAAACTCTTTCTGCTTTAAAAGGCAGCCCCTGACTCTTCCCCAGGAATCCTGAAATTAACTACTATTTTGCCTAAGAAGGTTCCTGAAAGTTCTTAGACCACCAGGGTAACAACTGCCACTTGCAGTCCCCAGAAGGTGTTCTGGAGAAAAACTTGACCCTAATAAACAACCCAATATCCTGTCATTTCACTACTGAGACTGTTTTCTGGTGCCTTGCTTATCCTCAAGAATTCCCTGTAAAAATGCGAACATGCTTATGAGGGTTTGCAGTTTATATAACATCAGCCTACACCTGGGAGCAGACCTCTGTGGGAATGGGCAATCCATTTTCACGGTTGAGAACTGCATTCAAGGACCATACTGCCAGGATTTGAATACGGCTCCCTCAGTGTCAGCTGGGTTGACCACTGGTGTGTTACTTAACCTTTCTATGCCTGCTGTGAAAAATAAAAAACTAAATTCTTAGAACTGTACTGAACACATAATAAGCACTCAATAAATATTTATTAAATACACAATGGGGCAACTATGCCAGGAATTTGAGATAGAGTACAGTCACTGTTAGTGAGGAGATCCTAAAAGCCATTTTCACTTCATTTTTAAACCACTGAATCATTTTTAAAGCCATTTACTTCATTAGCCTTGATCAAAATTTATAATTTGAGATTGACCAAATCTCAGTCTTTTAGAATATCTCCTTTCAATGTTATATTAGCTCACCAGGAAACATGGATGTATTTGTATTTTCAATTAAAAATGCTCTGAACTGTGAAAATTGACCAAGAAGTAGGTTCAAGCTCCTCTTTATTATGCTCTAAGGGAGACCAATGGTCCAAAATTCATCTCGGTGGAAGATGCTGTACTGATTTCCACCTAAGTCATATTGATAACTCACACTTATTTAGTACTTATTGTGAGCCAAGAAGGTTAATTTCACATATTATCTCTAATCCTCACAATAACTCTGGAGGACAGGTATTAGTCTCAATTTACAGATGAAGAAACTTAAGGAACTCCTGCTGTTTTTCCAAGGTCATAGAGCTATCATGTTTGCTATTGTACCTCATTTCTTCTCCATTAAAGACCCTCCTAGATGATAAGCTCCTCGCAGGTGGTGAAATACCTTTGTGTCACCCGGACTGCCTAGCTCAATCACATGGAAGGGTCTTTGCAAATGCTTGTTAAACCAAACTCCCAAGTACATAATGGGAACTTGGTACTGTCCAGATTGTCAGCCACTATTGCTATGGCCTGTGCCTTACCTAACACTCAACAAACAAAACTCTACTAAAAAATTAAGTCCCCAAACCTCTTTACTTCCTAAGAAACAAACCTTGGACATCCCAGAGTTCTAGGTGGCATTCTACTGTATGCTTTTTAGCCTCACGGATGAGCTACACTTCCTACAGTATGTAGTAACCATCACTTGGAATTTACACAATATCTGATACAAATGGAATCAAACAGAGACAAAATTGGAGGGCTGTAGAACAAAGACAAAGCCTCCAACATAGCTAAGTCAAGAAGATAATTCTGCACTTCAGACTGTGGTCAATACATTATAGATTCTTTATCACCCAGCCTTCCCTGATCCATACCTCTACCCCTCCTTCCAGGATACTGTTCAACTGACCCCTTAACACACATTCACATTCATTTTCTCCTCTCTGGTTTGTAGCACTTCCTTTATCAGGCATGCCTCTTCCCATTACCTTGTCACTTCCCACTCATGCTTCAAGACCACCTCCTGGAAGCCTTCCCTGACTGCTCTAGCCCTCTCTCATCTTTGTGTCTGCATTTCTAACTCAAAATATGGTTTAGACATAACTATGTGCGGCCTTTCATTGGACCCCAGCACTTTGCACCTGTATTCCAAGAATTCCCAAGTAGATTGAGCATCCCTTATAAGCAAGAATGATGCTTTCTATTCTCCCCTCTCCCATTGCAGTGCTGGAGTCATTGCTTAATGAGCCCCAAAACACGGGATCTCCCCCAGACAAGTTTCTCATTCCGTGATATTCAGAATGCTCCATTCTGGTGATGATAGGAAGTACTCTTTCAGCAAACCCAAGAGCCATCCTCATCCCATTGGCTTTCCTAAATTATCTCTAACCAGATTATTCTCCTCCACAGAACACAGAGGCCTGGATGGATGCTGGCCTGAGCTCCTTAGCTAATTGCTCTCATCCTCTTCCGACACAAGTAAGGAATTATCCTTCCCAAAGCAGTATACTCCTGGAAAGATGTTAGTGGTGACTCATACAGGGATGATGTCGGGGACAGGAGAGGAATGGGGAAAGAAAAAAGAGGGCACACAGGCTAGTTATGGAGCCACAGAATGAGGCACATTAGCCAATTTAGCCAATTATGCAACTGAAACAATTAAATAACTTCACAATGGTAAGAGGAAGTGTAAACAGAGCCCACAACACTATCCTTTAGGCCAAGAAAGAAACAAGCTTGACTGCTGTGGTGTAAAGTCATTACTTCTATCTGTCCAGCATCCCTTTCCCCCTTTTTCATCTGATAATAGAACCCCTCCTTCCCACAAGAAGCCTATTTCATGTATTTGGAATAAGACTCACCTCTAGGTGAGGTGGGCATCGTACCATGATTAGCTGAGTGTGACACCTCTTAACCTTAATAGTTGATTCCAAGTTGGGCACATGAACCTAGCAGAACTGATTAGAATCTTGTCTGAGAATGTAAATACTCGTACTGGAAAAAATAAGATCCTCCTTTTTTTGGACTACAAACTTAGAGATGCCGGCGTGGGACCACCAGGGGCTACCTTTTCTTCCAAAGAATGTCCCTTTAGAATGAAGAAATGTGCTAAGGAGAACAGAGCCAAGAGGTGGAGAGAAAGTTGAGCTTCAAAACATCATTTGAGCCCTGGATCCATCCATGCCTGAAGCCTGTGGACTTACCACTCACAAAAGACAAAAACCTCCCCTTTACTCTCAATCTACTTAGAGTTGGGTTTTTGGTGTTTTGATTTGTTTTGTTTTTGTGAAACAGATTCAACTAACATACCCACTGGGAGCTAATTTATTCAGTGGGGGAAAGATGCCAAATATCAGGGAGAGATTTGTAAAACAGGATCACCCCCAATTTTATTGAAGCAACAATTTGGTAGGACCTTCAGCCTCTTCCATAGTAGAAGCAGAATGTACTTAAACCAAGAAGAGAGAGACATAAGTATAAGGTTCATGAATGAATGAATGTTTCAGGTGAAATGATCTCAGTCTTCACCTGAAATCTAAGCTTCAGAGTGGCTGGAAGTGCCATCCTAATTCTACAAGAGACTCATCACTAGCTTCTGTGCACTCCAGACCTACACATGAAATTCTTCTGAAAGGTCCTGACTTAATCCCTGAGTCAGCTTTTCTAAATTGCTTCTTGTGACATTGATCACCGCATGTGAAGATTCCCACAACTACCTTTCACTTCCAAAACCGAATGGTTGGGTATAGAGCCAGAGATGTCCACAAGTCACTTCCCTCATGGCCTCCCATTGCATTGCTCTCCTCTTACCTCCCAGGCAGAATGCTAGTCAGGCATCCACAACTCTCTGGAGGGCACAAAAGCAAGCTATTAATAATCAGGGATGAAAGAGACATACTTTCAAGGTTATTTATGCACTGAGTTCATGCAAGATCTGTTTGTTTAAAAGAGTGTGGCACCTCCCCACTGGCTCATGCCATGTAATCCACAGACTCCCCTTTTGCCTTTCGCCATGATCGTGAGCCTCCTGAGGCCTCACCAGAAGCCAAGCAGATGTCAGCATCATGCTTCCTGTACAACCTGCAGAACCGTGAGGCAATTAAACCTTTCTTTATAAATAACCCAGCCTCACATATTTCTTTATAGCAGCACAAAAATGGATTAACACAGTCTTCCTGTGGCAAGGAGAGGGTCTCTGGGCGGACTTGGAATAGATGCAAAACTGCCCCAGCCCACTAAATTGCTTTGCATTCCTTCTTTCAGAAGTCTTTGAAGGGATTCACACCCTGGTGCCACCAATACAAAGTGGTAGTATAAAGTGCTGATTGTGAACTTGGTGGCCAAGGCAGCAGATAAGCATACCTGATAGAAAACAAGCCACTTCCCAGAAGCTGATCCTTAAAGCTGCACTTGGGACCTTACATTTGCTTTCCAAACTACCATCAAGATAGGGGTTCTTAGCTCTGGCTACACAATAGAATCATCAGAGTCGTTTTACCTTTTTTTGATGCTTGAACCCCATCCACATAAAAAAATATAATTTTCAGAGAAATCACCCCAAGCAGGATTGAGAACTAGAGAGCCAAGAAAGAACCATTCTTCTGCTTTCTGTCACTTCCAAGGCACCTCGGTACAACTGGCCCAGAGATATCTAACATGACATCAGGGTCCCCCTTCCTCAATATGCACTCTCTCCTTCTTCAGGACACTCAGGTTTCCAACTTGCATTAAGCAGGGCTTCACCAAAAGTTGAGGACCCCAGAACTTGGATGCATAAAGCAGCAGAGAAGAGAACACAGGCTAAAACCCAGATGGTTGGTGACTCTTCCAGATCTTCCTTCAGGAGAATGACAGCTGAATGGACATCTCTGATTGAGGCACTGGTAAGGTAGGAATATTGAGTGGAGAGCAGGTTGATATTAAGGCCCCTATCCCCCATCACAGTAGATTGGATGGGGATGGACCCTTCAGACTCTCCCCTGGGATTGGAACACAGTTCCTATGGCCAGTCTCAGTATTTAAACTTCAAGGACATTTTGACCCATGTGCAGAGAGGATCAAGCTGCTGAGACAAGACAGAAGAAGGGAGCAGACACCCACAGATGCAGGAATAAGCTGCAGAGAGAGAAGCTCCTCCATCTCCTGGTGCCTTTCAAGTTCTTGCTCCAGCCTGTCATGAAACCCAGCACCCATCCCTGCCTTGGCTTCCATAAAACCCCCAGTGGCTTATATGGGTTTCTGCTCATTCAACCAGATGGACACATGAACAAAAAAACTGATGTCAGCCCTTCCAATGAACACACACCTCACCCCTCTGACTGTCCTCACTTTGGGAACCCTATAGTACTAGGGTTAGGGTTGCGGAAAGAAGGAATCTAAAGAAACCAAATCAGGACTCTCTTATGAGAAACCCTGGGCAAGTTTCTTATTTTGTGCCTCAGTTTTCTCATCCACAAAATAGGATACTGGTAAGAATTTTAAAAGTTAATACATGTCACAGTCTCTAAATAGTGCCTGGCACAATTGCTCTTAAGTCTGTTCCAGTAAAAGTCATGTTTTAATTCTCTGCAAAATCAAGTCCTCTTTAATTCTAATCCCAGGAAGGAAAACACACCATACAATAATCCACTGGGTACCCTGTGAGTATATGGTGGCATGTACAGCACCTAACTCTGTTGGAATCACACTGCTAATAGCTCAGAGGTCTCAGTGTCCAGGGTAGAGTTGCGTAAGTCATGGTCCTGGCCCTCAAGAGCCTTGCCTCCTATCTGGGGGATCAGATATGCATAAGGAGAAAAAAAAAGATAAACACCCAGCAAAGTTGTAGATGGTAAGTCCTGGGGGCTGGGGAGTGAGCACTGAAAACATAAGGCCCAGGTGGGCTGGTCATGGAGGTTTCACAGAGAAGCTGGGATTTGAGTTCCATGCTGCGGGTTACTGAGCCCAGCAAGCCCCCTGCCACACTCCACACACTTCTCCTGGGAGAAATTGGCCAAGCCAGTGTTGAAATGGCCACTGAAAGGCATTTTCAACAGTTTAAATATTTCTCTAATGAGCATACTCCCTCTGAGGTCCATCAGATCCTATTTTTTAAATGAGGAGGTTAGGGTTTGAAGCTAACCAGAAGCTAGTGTCCTTTCTGTTGCAAAAGGTGAGGCAGATAGTTATGCCATGCCCCTGCCCCAGTGCCAATTGCAGATAGGTCCCATAGCTGCTGGCTTCCCAGGTCTCTATGGGAGGTACACTCAACTAGCTGTAGGGAAGCTACAAGTGTCAGGGAGTTCATAACCCCAGTGCGACTCTCAACCAATGAAGAAGAGAAGTTCTTGATAAATGACCCCAGTTCACCTGTCACTGTGAGGAGTAAGGACAATTCTGAGGTGTGTTCCACACAGTTTCCCAGAGAGTCAGCAACAGGGCTGAGTCCAGATGCCTACAGTAGTCCCACTCATGAGCTCACCCTCTACTGGATCTCCTACCTTCCTTGGCTCACTTCCTGTATTAGCCTGTTATCACACTGCTAATAAAGACATACCAAAGATTAAGTAGTTACAAAGGAAAGAGGATTCATTCACTCACAGTTCCACATAACTGGGGAGGCCTCATAATCACGATGGAAGACAAGATGTAGCAAGTCACATCTTACATGGCGGCAGGCAAGAGAGAACTCATGCAGGGGAAATCCCATGTATAAAACCATCAGATTTCATGAGACTTATTTACAATCATGAAAACAACATGGGGAAAACTGCCCCCATTATTCAATTATCTACACCTGGCCCTGCCCTTGACATGTGGGTTTATTACAATTCAAGGTGAGATTTGGGTGGTGACACAGCCAAACCATATCACTTCCTCAACTCCTTCATGGTGGTTCCTGAGATCGCCTCCCAAATAAACTGACTGCATCAAATCCTCTCTCAGGTTCTCCACTCTTAGAGGAACCTAAACCAAGCCATCAGCCAGATGAGCTGTGGGACACTCTGAGAAAACATTCCCCAACTACCTTCATGCCTGCTTCTCCTGGCACAGCCTGGAATATTCACTCCTGCCTCTCTCCTCAGTTGTTTTAAATCATGTTTGTTCCTGTTCTCTGCTAATCAACACCATTTTGGTACTACTTGGTAGATCGCTGCTCTTGCAAGTGAATTAGCAATATTTCCAAGATGTTTTTCTAATAAGCCTCTTTATGGGAGGTTTTTGGTGCTCAGAAGCTACACTTGAACCAAAAGAGTCGTTAAACATGGAGAATAGAAGTAGCCGAATCCCAGTGTAGGCCCCCACTAGCCCTACTCAGTGATTCATTGGGGTGAAAGCAGAGCTCAAGTTAGACATTTGCGATTGAATCTCCTTATGGTTAAATTGGCCAGTTTCCCTGCTTGGCATGCGAGCTGGATGTGGGTGAGCAGGAGCAAGTCATTAGCCTGGCTGCTGCAACAATCCAGCTCCTAAATGAATGGCAGCATCCACAGACAGCCCCAGCTGCCAGAGTGGGAAACGTTAAGATGTTGGCTCAAGGGAGGGACACGTGAGAACACCATGGGTTTCTCAGGACTCTCTCTCTGTTGATTGATTTCAGTCTTGTTTCAGTAAATGCCATCTGCCTCTGAAGACAAGTATGAGATAGACTCAGAAGTGGCTGGTGGAAATAAAAAATAAACTGTGCCTCCTTGGTGTGCTAAGGGCTTGATCGCTCAGCAGCATTCAGTAGCAGGATGATTTACTGCAGGTATGTTGGCTCTCAGGACAAGAAAAGAGGAGAATATAATCAACCTGGGGACACAGCTTTCCCTGGTGTCTTAGGGACTCACGCCATGAGACTGGATCTGTTCCCTTTTATCCTGCTGCATCCAAGTATAGGGAGAAGAAAGTCAAAAGTAGGAGGGCTTGGGATGGGAAGTAAGGACTCTCCCCAATCACAAAGGGCTCTCCAACTCTGCCATGCTTGAGAAGGAGGTTGGGAAGGGAAAGGGAAAAAAGACAATAGGAGGCAGAAAGAAAAGGGCAGCTAGAGGAGACAGTAGGATTAGAGTCACCCAAAAGATAGACTCCTTTTTGAGCAGACACTTATCAGTACTGCCAACAAGAATCCCTTCATTCGACAAATACTGAACATCTACTCTTGCTATCACTGAGCCAGGTGCTGGGAATTTGAAGTAGACCTGATGCACATCCTCAAGAGTTTCCCAATAAATAAAAAAGAATTTGGGGAAAAAATTATGTTGATGAAGTTAGGGGAGTGTTACCTAAGCAGAATCAATGGAATGCTGGACAAATGCAGCAGGGAATAATGTCATCCAGTCATAAGGCAAGTTGCCCAGAGTCTCAGAGCTAAACATGCAGGTGTCAGCCAGAAGAAAGCGGCTGTGGGAGAAGGATTTGCCAAGCAAAGGAAACAGCATGTGCAAAGGTCTCAAAGCCAGAGCACATGGTTTCTTTGAAAGAGATGAGGAGAGAATACAAGCAAGAGGATGAGGGGAGGGAATGACGGAGAGGCAGAGAGAGGCTGAAAATGGGGCTTTCAACCACCATCCTGAAGAAAGTGCAAAGCCACAGAAGGAGCACAATCAGGCCTGCATTTTTGAAAGATCACTGAAGTAGCAGGTGAGGAATGGATTTCAGGGTTGGTGCAATCTGGAGAGGGGCAGACCAGTTGGGAGGCTACTGTGGTTTCCAGGAAAGATATTACTACGGTTCGTACTAGGGAGTAATTGTGAGGAATGAAGACAAGTGAATAGATAATCATAATCCCACATATTGTTTAATCCACCCCTTATGAAAGAGCACAATTTGGCTGGTAAATAGCATTGTGGTGAAGCTCTCAGACTCTGGGGGAGTTCAACAGTCAAGTTCAAATCTGGGCTCTAACTTCTAGCTGTGCCTTTTGGGCAACTGACTTAAACTCCAAAAGCCTCAATTTTATTTGTAAAATGGAAATAATAGCAACAGAATGGAGACTTTAACATATCCAGAATAAAATAATGTATGTCAATAATTTGGCACATTTAATAAACGTTATTATCCTTCATGCTTTATTTGTAATTGTTTCTTTTGCTCATAAGATCAGAAGAGGTGATCAAAAATAATTTCCCCTTGAAGTTTTCAATTCCTGGACTACACCCAGGAAAAGAAATTCTACCAGCTCCATAGGGAAGCCATTGGATAATATTTTTTCATGACAGACTATCAGCTTATTAAGAAGACATGAGGCGAATAAAACAGCAACACAGTTAAATTTTGAATGTCGGTGGAGATTATTTTGTTGGGCATTGTCTATTGGTACTCAGCACTATGTCTTCTCTTTAAAGCTCTGCCCTGTATCCCGAGGACTAGTTGCCTAGAAACTACATTTTTCAAACTCTATTGTCAGCAAGATTCTGATTTGGAATCTACTAATGAATGGAACTCACGTAATATTTAGAAGGGAAAAGAGAAGAAGGTACCATTCATTATCTTCTTTCAACAGTGGAAAGTAGATTCAGGGTGGTTGGCAGACATGAGTTTTGCAGTAAATCTTGGGCAATCTTCCATTAATCACCTGCTTCAGTGCTGCAGGCAGCTGGGTTCGCCACCAGCAGCATGCTGAGATCTTAACATTCTCCAATTTTCTGAAGGTTGTCCATGTTGCTTCCTGACCATTATCTCTCAAACCTTCGGAAGATTTTGTAAGCAGCAGATTTCCTCTATTAAATATTTTCATGCTAAAATAACTAGAGTTGTTTCTGTTTTTCTGACAGTCCCTTTATCCTTGAGCTTCACAGTATCAATCCCAAAGGGAAGGCATAGAATAGGTACATTTCATGGCCCAATGTGGGCCCAGCTAGCAGACAGCCTTTATTATACTGATAGCTTGCTGAGGTCAGATGTCAACAAAAGAGAGGAATCTCCCCAGCTCTCTGTTCTATTTACAAAAACTTTGTTTACTTTATTTCTGTTACTTTCTGTCCGTAGAACATAACACAGAAAAATCATATTTATTCTGTTAAGGAAAAGAGATGATCTTGCCTGAGTGTACTTCTGGTTCCATGATGAAGATACTTTGTATAATTAATCACATGAAATAAACACAGTCCCTTACAGCTCAAGTTGCCCAAGGTTGATATAATCTGATGAGTAAGAGAATTTTTTGCACAACAGACAGAGATGAAAGTAGTTAAGAAGAAAACTCAATGTCTGATCCCCAGTTCCCTCCTTCTCTCCACACCATGTATTTCCTCGTCAACTTTCCTTTCACCTTTTGTTGCTTTGCCTCTTACTCCCCACATGGCTATATCCCCACCTTTAAGCCTTCCCTTTCTCTCTCCTCTGTTCACTGAGTTTTGCATATGGTACTTGAGGAATGTTCTCCTTCCTACCTGGTATCCCCAACCCCTGAAGATTTTATTATAGAGTTAACAATGGCTCATTGAGTGCCCAACCACAAGCTAGAGTTTGGGTATGTTTGTAGCTAGATGGGAGGAGAAGACTGTCCAAAGAGCACAAAATCCTGTCTACCTGCATAATACCTCCTCGCTAAACTGTCAGCTCCTTGAATCTGAGAAAAAATAATAATGAGGGACACTACAGGTAGCAAAAGCACAGACACCAAGTGAAGGCTACAGACTACTTCCATATCCCAGCTCAAATGGAGCAAAGAAGACAGTTCTAGGAGACCTCCTGGAGGAGGTGACTTTTAAATTTAAATAAACCCTCTTAACTTGAGACAGCATATAGGATGGGGACTTTTTATTCCAGCTCTGTATTCATCTAGCTGGTGCCTTAGAACACATCACAAGATCATCACATCTAATGCCTTAGGTTGATTTTTCATAGTTGATCTTTTTCACCTGAGGCTAAGGGACATAGTATCTTTTAGATCCTATAACCCCACCCAATCCAGGGCTAAGCTTTACGGAAACATGGTTTTGTACCTCGTTAAAAATTAACTTAATTTTAAAATTGACTTATTTCATTCCATCTTTGGTCACCTGATTTCAAATAATAATTACATTAATTAACTTCTGGTCAATATACAAGACCGAGTTAATGCGGAAAGTCCCAACCCTGCCCTAGACATACAGAAATGACGGGTGGCAAAAAAAAAACTAACACGTTTAAACACATTGATGGGCCAGAAAGAGAGAAAAGAAAATCCCCCAATGCCAAGAATGAAAAAAAGACTCAAATCCAAAGAACTGAGCAGGAGGGATACACACAGTGCAATTATAACTTGTTACACACATTAGGGTCTGGAAGCCTTAACTCCAAAGTCTCTGTATATACAAAGGTGGCAGAACCTCTCTGTCTCCATTAAGCTAGAAGCTAGACAAGACTGTCCCATTGGAAAACTCAGCTTATTGTTCAGGTATACATCACAGAAGCAGGTCACCCATTCTAGGTCTTGGGTGAAAAAGATCAACTATGAAAAATCAGACTTCTAGGATTGTGCCACATTAAAGGTAGCATTCCAATTTGAACTATCCAGGAGATATGCTGCCCCAAAAAAACGAGAGAGAGCAAACTGGAAGAAGCCAAGAAAAAGATTTTTTAAACTTCTAGAGTCAGTGAAAGCTATAGAAGGTAAAACAAAATAATCTATAAGGGCATCTCCACAATCTAAAACATTTAAAATTCATGGGAAACAAACTCACTAAAGATGAATTCAAAGTAAGAACCTATGCAACACACAAATTACAATAAGAGATGGTCAAAAGATACAACAAGAAAAAAGTAAATACTCTGGAAACCATTAAAAATGAATTAACCATGATTTCTGGCTTCCACTCAGAGATGCAAAGAGCTAAAATGGGTATCACACACTCATACACTACAATGGAAAACATGTGGACAAACTTCTAATTCAAGGTGACCTTTTTTTTTAATCCATGGAAGAGTTGAGGTCTCAGAACAATGAAAAAATAAAAAAAGAAAAAAAAACAGAAAATAACAAGTGTTGGTGGGGATATGGAGAAATTAGAGCCTTGTACACTGTTGGTAGGATTAGCAAATGTTACAGCTGCTGTGGAAAACAGCCATGAAGAACTCAAGAAAATTAAAAATAGAACTACCATATGATCTGGCAATCCTACTTCTGGGTATATATCCAAAAAAATTAAAAACAGGAACTTGAAGAGATAGTTGCAAACCCGTGTTCACTGCATGATTATTCATAATAGCCAATATGTGAACATGAGCCTACATGTCTACCAATAAGTGAACGGAAAAAGAAAATGTGGTATAGACATACAATGGAATATTATTGTATTCAGCATTAAAAACGAAAGAAATTCTATCATTTGCTACCACACATGGATGAACGATGAGCTCACTATGCTAAGTGAAATAAGACAATCACAAAAATAATGAAAAATGCATGATCCCACTTCTGTGAGGTATCTAAAGTAATCAAACTCATAAAAACAGAAGGTGGAATACTGGTTGCCAGAGTATAGGAGGAGAGAAAAATGGAAAGTTGTTTGGTGTCTATAGAGTTTCAGTCATCCAAGATGAAAAAGTTCTAGAAATTGATAGTACAGCAATGTGCATATAGTTAACAACAGTGTAATACATTTTTAAATTGTTAAGGGGTAAATTCATTTGTTTTTATCACAATAATAAAAATAAAGATTTTCTTAGAGAAACTAAAACAGGCAATTCATTTGCCAGTAGATGTACTCTATAAGAAATGTTAAAGAAAGCTATTCAGGCACAAGGAATACGATATAAGATTGAAGCCTAAATTTGCACAAAGAAATAGGGAGCAATGCAAAGGATGAATGAAGGCAAAATGAAATGGATTTGTTTTCTCATTTTTAATGTAAGGCAAAAATAGTATCACCATATTGTTGGTTTATAGCATACGTAAAAGCAATATATATAACAGCAACACCACGAAAGATTGAAGGAAGGAATTGGAAATATAATATTATAAGGTCATTATAATACACCAAAGCAGCATCATATTATTTGAAGGAAGATTCTAGTCAATTATAAATGTATACTGTAAGCCCTGGAGCAACCACAAAAAAAATTTTAGAGACAAAAATAATAATTCAGTGAAATTTACAAAATATAATCGTTTTTTAAATGCTTAAATAACCCAAAAGAGGCAAAAAAATTTGGGGAGGTAGAAACAAAGAAGAAATGTAACTAATAGTAAACAGCTAACAAAGTGGTAGATTTTAATGCAAACTTACAATAATCACATTTAAATAAGAACAGACTAGCTGTCAGATTGACTTTAAAAAGAAACAACAAAAAAGACCCAGCCACATTCTGCCTGCTACAAACCTACTTTGAATAGAAAGACGTAAGTTAAAGGAAATGCATCTTTATAAATAAGTTAAAGGAAAATTATAAAGATATACCGCAGAGACACTAAACGAAAAGTTAGAATACTTGTATTACTATCTGACAAAGTGGATTTCAGAACAAATAATATTATCAGGACTAAGCAGGGACATTACTTAACAATAAATAGGTCAATTCTCCAAGATAATAAACAGTTCTCCAAGAAAAAAACAATTTTCAAGGAGTATACACATGATATAGAACCAAAATACATAAACCAAAAACAACAAAACTGGAAAAAGAAAAAGACAAATCACAGTTTTAGCTGGAGACTCCAATATTATTCTCTCACAAATCAATAGAACAAGCAGAAAGAAAATCAGCAAGTATAATGAAGAACTAAGCAACACTAGTAACAACAAGAGCTAACGGATATTTATAGAACACCCCGCTCAACATGAAATATTTACCCAGATAGGTTGTATTCTGGGCCATAAAACAAACCTGAACAAATGTAAAAGATGAGACATAATACAAAATATGTGTTCCAGCCATAAGAGAATTAAACCAGAAATCAATAACCAACATCTGCAAAGTTCCCAAATATTTGGACACTAAGCAACGTACTTAAAAATTAGTCATGCGTAAAAGAGGAACTATCAAAGTAGATTAAAACGCTTTGAACTGAATGAAAATGAAAACATAACACAAAAATATGTGGGTTGCAGTTAAAGCAGTATTTAGAGAAAAATGTATAGCATTTAATAACTTATATTAGAAAATTTTTAAAGTTTCATATTAATCACCTAATCTTTCTCATTCACAAAGTAGAAAAAAAGAACAAACGAAATCACAGCAAACAAAAGAAATAATAAACAGCAGAAAAAAAATTGGAAGCAAAAATAAATCAGTGATACCAAAACCTCGTTACTTGAAAAGATCAATAAAAGTGATAAACTTTTAGCCAGAGTGGCCAAGAATTAAAGAGAGATAACAAAATTACCAATATCAAGGACAAAAGACCTACAGCTAAGGAGAAAGACTGAACGCTTTCCTGCTAAGACTGGGAACAAGGCAAAGATATCTTCTCAGTCTTATTCAACATTATACTGGAAGTCCTCACAGTGCAATAACACAGGAAAAACTATTAGACTACATAATTATCTATACAGAAAGTGTTTTTTTTTTTAATCTACCGAAAAAGCTCCCAGAACTAATGAGTTTAACAAGGTTCAGGTTATAAAATCAACACAAAAATGTATTTCTGCTTCTATGTACTAGTAATGAACACTTGGAATTTGAAATTTTAAAAATAATACCATTCATGATAGCATTAAAAACACTTTGGTAGAAATGTAACAAAATATTGTGCAGGCGCTATGTGCTAAAGACTACAAAACACTGATGTAAGAAATCAAGTAAGACCTAAATGACTGGAGGAATACAACGTATTTGTGAACCGGAAAATTCAGTATTGTCAAGGTGTCAATTCTCCATGTTTTTAATCTATACAATCAGGGCAGTCAATGCCCATCAAAATCCCAGCAGGCCTTTTTATAAATCTCAACAAGCTGATTCTAAAATTTACATTGAAAGACTAGGAAATAGAATAGCCAAAAAGAAAAACAAAATTGCAGGACTAACACCACACAATTTAAAGACTTACTATAAAGACACAAATCAATACAGCAAAATATTGGTTAAAGGATAGACACATGTATCAGTGGAACAGAAAAGAGAGCCCACAAAGAAAAGACCCACACAAACGCAGTTAACTTTTTTTTTGCAAAGGCAGTTTGAGAAAGGAGAGTGTTTTTTTGTTGTTGTTGTTTTCAATTATACTTTAAGTTCTAGGGTACATGTGCACAGTGTACAGGTTACATACGTATACATGTGCCATGTTAGTGTGCTGCACCCATTAACTCGTCATTTACATTAAGTATATCTCCTAATGCTATCCCTCCCCCCTCCCCCCACCCCATGACAGGCCCCAGTGTGTGATGTTCCCCTTTCTGTGTCCAAATGATCTCATTGTTCAGTTCCCACCTATGAGTGAGAACATGCGGTGTTTGGTTTTCTGTTCTTGCGATAGTTTGCTGAGAATGATGGTTTCCAGCTGCATCCATGTCCCTACAAAGGATACAAACTCACCCTTTTTTATGGCTGCATAGTATTCCGTGGTATATATGTACCACATTTTCTTCATCCAGTCTGTCATTGATATACATTTGGGTTGGTTCCAAGTCTTTGCTATTGTGAATAGTGCTGCAATAAACATACATGTGCATGTGTCTTTATAGCAGCATGATTTAAAATCTTTTGGGTATATACCCAGTAATGGGATGGCTGGGTCATATGGTATTTCTAGTTCTAGATTCTTGAGGAATTGCCACACTGTTTTCCATACTGGTTTAACTAGTTTACAGTCCCACCAACAGTGTAAAAGTGTTCCCATTTCTCCACATCCTCTCCGGCACCTGTTGTTTCCTGACTTTTTAAAATGATTGCCATTCTAACTGGTGTGAGATGGTATCTCGTTGTGGTTATGATTTGCATTTCTCTGATGACCAGTGATGATGAGCATTTTTTCATGTGTCTGTTGGCTGCATAAATGTCTTCTTTTGAGAAATATCTGTTAATATCCTTTGCCCACTTTTTGATGGGGTTGTTTTTTTCTGGTAAATTTGTTTGAGTTCTTTGTAGGTTCTGGATATTAGCCCTTTGTCAGATGAGTAGATTGCAAAAATTTTCTCCCATTCTGTAGGTTGCCTGTTCACTCTGATGGTAGTTTCTTTTGCTGTGCAGAAGCTCTTTAGTTTAATTAGATCCCATTTGTCAATTTTGGCTTTTGTTGCCATTGCTTTTGGTGTTTTAGACATGAAGTCCTTGCCCATGCCTATGTCCTGAATGGTATTGCCTAGGTTTTCTTCTAGGGTTTTTCCAGTTTTAGGTCTTAAACATTTAAGTCTCTAACCCATCTTGAATTAATTTTTGTATAAGGTGTAAGGAAGGGATCCAGTTTCAGCTTTCTACTTATGTCTAGCCAGTTTTCCCAGCACCATTTATTAAATAGGGAATCCTTTCCCCATTTCTTGTTTTTGTCAGGTTTGTCAAAGATCAGATGGTTGTAGATGTGTGGTATTATTTCTGAGGACTCTGTTCTGTTCCATTGTTCTATATATCTGTTTTGGTACCAGTACCATGCTGTTTTGGTTACTGAAGGCTTGTAGTATAGTTTTAAGTCAGGTAGCGTGATGTCTCCAGCTTTGTTCTTTTGGCTTTGGACTGTCTTGGCAATGTGGGCTCTTTTGTGGTTCCATATGAACTTTAAAGTAGTTTTTTCCAATTCTGTGAAGAAAATCATTGGTAGCTTAATGGGGATGGCATTGAATCTATAAATTACCTTGGGCAGTATGGCCATTTTCACGATATTGATTCTTCCTATTCATGAGCATGGAATGTTCTTCCATTTGTTTGTGTCCTCTTTTATTTCATTGAGCAGTGGTTTGTAGTTCTCCTTGAAGAGGTCCTTCACATCCCTTGTAAGTTGGATTCCTAGGTATTTTATTCTCTTTAAAGCAATTGTGAATGGAAGTTCACTCATGATTTGGCTCTCTGTTTGTCTGTTATTGGTGTTTAAGAATGCTAGTGACTTTTGCACATTGATTTTGTATCCTGAGACTTTGCTGAAGTTGCTTATCAGCTTAAGGAGATTTTGGACTGAGACGATGGGGTTTTCTAAATATACAATCATGTCATCTCCAAACAGGGACAATTTGACTTCCTCTTTTCCTAATTGAATACCCTGTATTTCTTTCTCTTGCCTGATTGCCCTGGCCAGAACTTCCAACATTATGTTGAATAGGAGTGGTGAGAGAGGACATCCTTGTCTTGTGCCAGTTTTCAAGGGGAATGCTTCCGGTTTTTGCCTATTCAGTATATTGGCTGTGGGTTTGTCATAAATAGCTCTTATTATTTTGAGATATGTCCCATCAATACCTAATTTATTGAGTTTTTATCATGAACGGCTGTTGAATTTTGTCAAAGGCCTTTTCTGCAACTATTGAGATAATCATGTGGTTTTTGTCTTTGGTTCTGTATACACGCTGGATTATGTTTATTGATTTGCATATGTTGAACCAGCCTTGCATACCAGGGATGAAGCCCACTTGATCATGGTGGATAAGCTTTTTGATGTGCTGCTGGATTCTGTTTGCCAGTATTTTATTGAGGATTTTTGCATCGATGTTCATCAGGGATATTGGTCTAAAATTCTCTTTTTTAGTTGTGTCTCTGCCAGGCTTTGGTATCAGGATGATGTTGGCCTCATAAAATGAGTTAGGGAGGATTCCCTCTTTTTCTACTGATTGGAATAATTTCAGAAGGAATGGTACCAGCTCCTACTTGTACCTCTGGTAGAATTTGGCTGTGAATCTGTCTTGTCCTGGACTTTTTTTGGTTGAGTAGGCTATTAATTATTGCCTGAATTTCAGAGCCTGTTATTTGTCTACTCAGGGATTCAACTTCTTCCTGGTTTTGTCTTGGGAGAGTGTAAGTGTCCAGGAATTTATCCGTTTCTTCTAGGTTTTCTAGTTTACTTGCATAGAGGTGTTTATAGTATTTTCTGATGGTAGTTTGTATTTCTGTGGGGTTGGTGGTGATATCCCCTTTATCATTTTGTATTGCATCTATTTGATTCTTCTCTCTTATCAGTCTTACTAGCAGTCTATCAATTTTGTTGATCTTTTCAAAAAACCAGCTCCTGGATTCATTGATTTTTTGAAGGGTGTTTTGGGTCTCTTTCTCCTTCAGTTCTTCTCTGATCTCAGTTATTTCTTGCTTTCTGCTAGCTTTTGAATGTGTTTGCTCTTGCTTCTCTAGTTCTTTTAATTGTGATGTTAGAGTGTCAATTTTAGATCTTTCTTTTCTCTTGTGGGCATTTAGTGCTATAAATTTCCCTCTACACACTGCTTTAAATGTGTCCCAGAGATTCTGGTATGTTGTACCTTTGTTCTCATTGGTTTCAAAGAACATCTTTATTTCTGCCTTCGTTATGTACACAGTAGTCATTCAGGAGCAGGTTGTTCAGTTTCCATATAGTTGTACAGTTTTGAGTGAGTTTCCTAATCCTGAGTGCTAGTTTGATTGCACTGTGGTCTAAGAGACAGTTTGTTATAATTTCTGTTCTTTTATATTTGCTGAGGAGTGCTTTACTTCCAACTATGTGGTCAATTTTGGAATAAGTGTGATGTGGTGCTGAGAAGAATATATATTCGGTTGATTTGGATTGGAGAGTTCTGTAGATGTCTATTAGGTCTGCTTGCTGCAGAGATGAGTTCAATTCCTGGATATCCTTGTTAACTTTCTGTCTCGTTGATCTGTCTTATGTTGACAGTGGGGTGTTAAAGTCTCCCATTATTACTGTGTGGGAGTCTAAGTCTCTTTGTAAGTCTCTAAGGACTTGCTTTATGAATCTAGGTGCTCTTGTATCGGGTGCATATATATTTAGGATAGTTAGCTCTTCTTGTTGGATTGATCCCTTTACCATTATGTAATGGCCTTCTTTGTCTCTTTTGATCTTTGTTGGTTTAAAGTCTGTTTTATCAGAGACTAGGATTGCAATCCCTGCCTTTTTATTGTTTTCCATTTGCTTGGTAGATCTTCCTCCATCCCTTTATTTTGAGCCTATGTGTGTCTCTGCATGTGAGATGGGTCTCCTGGATACAGCAAATTGATGGGTCTTGACTCTTTATCCAATTTGCCAGTCTGTGTCTTTTAATTGGAGCATTTAGTCCATTTACATTTAAGGTTAATATTGTTATGTGTGAACTTGATCCTGTCATTATGATGTTAGCTTGTTATTTTGCTCGTTACTTGATGCAGTTTCTTCCTAGCATCGATGGTCTTTACATTTGGGCATGGTTTTGCAGTGGCTGGTACTGGTTGTTCCTTTCCATGTTTAGTGGCTTCCTTCAGGAGCTCTTGTAAGGCAGGCCTGGTGGTGACAAAATCTCAGCATTTGCTTATCTGTAAAGGATTTTATTTCTCCTTCACTTATGAAACTTAGTTTGGCTGGATATGAAATTCTGGGTTGAAAATTCTTTTCTTTAAGAATGTTGAATATTGGCCCCCACTCTCTTCTGGCTTGTAGAGTTTCTGCCAAGAGATCCGCTGTTAGTCTGATGGGCTTCCCTTTGTGGGTAACCCGACCTTTCTCTCTGGCTGCCCTTAACATTTTTTCCTTCATTTCAACTTTGGTGAATCTGACAATTATGTGTCTCAGAGTTGCTCTTCTCGAGAGTATCTTTGTGGCGTTCTCTGTATTTCCTGAATTTGAATGTTGGCCTGCCTTGCTAAGGTTCGGGAATTTCTCCTGGATAATATCCTGAAAAGTGTTTTCGTACTTGGTTCCATTCTCCCTGTCACTTTCAGGTACACCAATCAGATGTAGATTTGGTCTTTTCACATAGTCCCGTATTTCTTAGAGGCTTTGTTCATTTCTTTTTACTCTTTTTTCTCTAAACTTCTCTTCTTGCTTCATTTCATTCATTTGATCTTCAATCACTGATATCCTTTCTTCCAGTTGATCGAGTTGTTTACTGAAGCTTGAGCATTTGTCACATAGTTTTTGTGTCATGGTTTTCATCTCTATCAGGTTGTTTAAGGACTTCTCTGCATTGGTTATTCTAGTTAGCCATTTGTCAAATCTTTTTGCAAGGTTTTCAGTTTCTTTGCACTGAGTTTGTAATTCCTCCTTTAGCTTGGAGAAGTTTGATTCTCTGAAGTCTTCTCCCAACTGTCAAAGCCATTCTCTGTCCAGCTTTGTTCCATTGCTGGTGAGGAGCTGCATTCCTTTGGAGGGGGAGAGGTGCTCTGAATTTTAGAATTTCCAGCTTTTCTGTACTGCTTTTTCCCCATCTTTGTGGTTTTATCTACCTTTGGTCTTTGATGATGGTGACATACAGATGCGGTTTTGGTGTGGATGTCCTTTCTGTTTGTTAGTTTTCCTTCTAACAGTCAGGACCCTCAGCTGCAGGTCTGTTGGAGTTTGCTCGAGGTCCACTCCAGACCCTGTTTGCCTGGGTATCAGCAGCAGAGGTTGCAGAAGAGTGAATATTGCTGAACAGCAAATGTTGCTGTCTGATCATTTCTCTGGAAGCTTCGTCTCAGAGGTGTACCCGGCCATGTGAGGTGTGAGGTGTCAGTCTGCCCCTAGTGGGGGATGTCTCCCAGTTAGGCTACTTGGGGGTCAGGGACCCACTTGAGCAGACAGTCTGTCTGTTCTCAGATCTCAAACTCCATGCTGGGAAAATCACTACTCTCTTCAAAGCTGTCAGACAGGAACATTTACATCTGCAGAGGTTTCTGCTGCCTTTTGTTTGGCTATTCCCTGTCCCCAGAGGTGGAGTCTACAGAGGCAGGCAGGCCTCCTTGAGCTGTGGTGAGCTCCACCCAGTTCGAGCTTCCTGAAGGCTTTGTTTACCTACTTAAGCCTCAGCAATGGCAGCCGCTCCTCCCCCAGCCTTGCTGCTACCTTGCGGTTAGATCTCAGACTGCTGTGCTAGCAATGAGGGAGGCTCCGTGGGTGTGGCACCCTCCGAGCCAGGCGCAGGATATAATCTCCTGGTGTGTCATTTGCTAAGACCCTTGGTAAAGCACAGTATTAGGGTGAGAGTAACCTGATTTTCCAGGTGTTGTGTGTCACAGTTTCCCTTGGCTAGGAAAGGGAATTCCCTTCTCCCTTGCACTTCCCAGGTGAGGCGATGCCTCGCCCTGCTTCAACTCTCGCTTGTTGTGCTGCACCCACTGTCGTGCACCCACTGTCCAACACACCCCAGTGAGATGAACCCAGTACCTCAGTTGGAAATGCAGAAATCACATGGCTTCTGTGTTGCTCACGCTGGGAGCTGGAGTCTGGAGCTGTTCCTATTTGGCCATCAGGAGAGTGTTTTTAACAAATGGTGCTGGCAAGGCATAGTGACTCATGCCTGTAATCCCAGCACTTTGGGAAGCTGAGGTGGGCAGATCACAAGGTCAGGAGTTTGAGACCAGCCTGGCCAATATGATGAGACCCCATCTCTACTAAAAATACAAAAATTAGCTGGGCATGGTGGCAGGTGTCTGTTGTTCCAGCTACTCAGGAGGCTGAGTCAGGAGAATCACTTGAACCTAGGAGGCGGAGGTTGCAGTGAGCTGAGATTGCACCACTGCACTCCAGCCTGGGTGACAGAGGGAGAGTCCATCTCAAAAAAAAAAAAAAAAAAAAAAAAAAGTACCAAAACAATTTGACATTCATGTCCCAAAATTAAACCTTTTCCTATCCCTTACAATTGACACAAGAATTAGCTGCATAGGTTACAAATGAAACGTATGTAATGTAATACTTCTAAAAGAAAATCTAGGTGGCCTTGGGTTAGGCAATGATCCTACACCCAAAGCACAATCCAAAAAAATATTGGACGTTATTAAAATTTAAAACCTTTGTTCTGTAAAAGACTGCTAAAAAGGTAAGAAGAATAGACTGAGAGAAATTATTTGCAAATAATGTTTCTGACAAAGGACTTTTATCCAGCATATAGTAAAGAACCCTCAAAACTCAACCAGAAAACTAACAACCAAATAGAAAAATGGGCCAAAGATATGAATAGACACTTCATTTAAAAAGACTGATGGATAACAAATAAGTATATGGAAGGATTTTCAGCATTATTACAGAAATGTAGAAAACATAATGAGATACTACTACATACTTATTAGAAGGTCTAAAATCAGAAAACACTAACAATATCATTTGCTCATGAGAATACAGAGCAACTGGAATGCTTACAAAAAACTGTTGGTTGGAATTCAAACAGCCACTTTGGGAATAGTTTGGTAGATCCTTACACAAATATAAGCACACGCCTACCATATGATCCATCAATGCTACTCCTAGTTATCTACCCAAGAAAAATGAAAACTTATGTTCACATCAACCCCCACATATGAATGTTTATTACAGTTTTATTTATAATCTCCTCAAACTAAAACAATCCAAATGTCCTTCAGGTGACAAACAGATCAACAAACTGTGGTACGTTCATACCATGGAATGTATTTTTATTCTTTTGTTTTGTTTTGTTTTTTACTATTACCATGGAATGTTACGCAGCAATAAAGGAACGGACAACTGATGCATGGGACATGTATTAATCTTAAATGCACCTTATTATATAAAAGAACCCATGCCCCAAAAGCTACATATTAAACAATCTCATTTATATGAATCTCTGGAAAAGGCAGAACTATAGGAAATCAAAATAAATTAATGGCTGCTGGAGAGAGGGTTGAATGTAAAAGGACAGCAGGGAATTTCAGGGATGATACACCTGTTCTGTAGGGGACTATGGTGATAAGTACATGTCTGGACATTTGTTAAAATCCATAGTACTGCACATAGTTTTAATCAACCAGCATGTGGGGGATGAAGAGTTGGAAGGCAGACTGATAAATGACTAACTACATTTCAAATTAATCTCATAGCCACCCTGAGGAAAAAGGTAACTGAACTAAGTAACTCTGGAATGCAATATATGTTTGTAGTACACTAAAGTTAAACAAGTAGGTAAATACATTATAGACGGTGAGAGCCAGTTTCTTACTATGTAGGAGAAAGAAATTACAAATAAGTAAAGGAAAAGCAGGCCAGAGTGAATCTTATGGTGCTGGATTAGAGTGGGATGTATCAACATGAACCCAGCATTTTTGTATTTTGGAGTGGGGGATGGGAGAGAGCTGTGCGTGTATATGAGTTAGTACACACATACATTTTTCCTATCTCTGTCTGCTGAGACAATGATACCCAGGTTGCAGTGAGCACACCTAGCACCCAGAACTTGGTTTCTAAATACCATTTCTCCATAAAAGAAATAAGAGCTCCTTGGAGAACAGATTAATTCCACAGTTGAGGCAGTATAAAAGAAAGATGAGTCTGGATCTTCTTCTGATGTCAGAAAGTAAAGAAGTGCTTTTCTAAAAGACGGTGCTGTGTTGAAAGAGCACAGACGCCAACCTGAAAGAATTCCTAGTAGCCAAAATTAGAATAACTTGAGCAACAAAACAAGTAAGGGTAGAACTGAATTATACCCCCAGTTAATAAAATAAATCTCCATGGGTCCATGTTAAGATAGATTTAAAAAGAGAGAAAGAGAAACAAGACAATTTCTCTTTACAGAAGAAATTTCAATTTGTAAATGTGGAAGAATGAAGGAAATACAAAATCACTATTAAAACACCACAAAAATAATCAATGCAAACAAGATCCATAAAAAGATGCTAAAATGAGTGGGGAGAAATTTAAGCAGAAACCAAGTATTTATATAGTCTCAAAGTATCTCCAAAATTCTTAGTAATTAAAAAGGGGGCTATAACAGCTTTACAGTGAAGGATCCTGACAGATGCCACTTTAACCAAGGAATTGAGGTCAACATCATCAGTAGTATTTATCAATATCTTGTGCTCCCTGGTGCGAGGCACTGAGAAAGGCACACCACCTCTGCAGCATCTCCTCAATAATACATAAGCTCAGTATAATCAGGAGAAAATGTTAAACCAACATGAACTGAGGGACCATCGACAAAATAACTGACCACTGCTCTTCGAAAGTGTTGAGGTCACCAAAGACAAGAAAAGAAAGAGAAATTGTCACAGATTGAAGGAGATTGAGGAAATAGGGAAATAAATGCCACATGGGATCTGATTGGATCTTAGAATAGAGAAAGGACATTAGTGGAGAAACGGCTGAAGTCTGAATAAATTCTGTAGTTTAATGATATTGTACCAAGGTTAATTTCTGAGATTATTCTTCTATGGTTATGTAAAACATTAATATACAAGAAGGCAGGGTAAAGGGTTTACAGGCCTTCTCAGTAATATTTTTAGAACTTTCCTGTAAGCCTAAAATTTTCCAAAAAATAAAAAGTTAAAATAGATTAAGTGGAACATTTTTAACACAGTTGTTGTAAAATATTTTTCAAAAAGATAAATGTAACTTTAGAAGCTCTGAGTCAAGAAAATAATTTAAAAAAAATACATTTTAGACATATTTAAACAGAATTTTATGAAATAAAAATATAATCACTGAAATTTAAAGAAAAAGAGAAAACATAGGTAAATGACTGGTTAAACTGTAGACATAGCCAACCAAAGAGGGAATTAGTAAGTGAACATTCAATATCAAAACTTACTCAAAGTAATGCATAGAGATAGCAGATGGGGAATGTGGAAGAGAAGTAAAGAGTATGGAAGAAAGAGCAAGAAGTAAGGAAAATAGATGATGAAGGGAAGGAAAGGATACATCCAAAAACATGATAGTAGGAAATTTTCAGGGTAAAAGAGAGATTCCTCAGATTCAAAAATCATTAGTCATGATCAGGATAAACTTAAGCACCTTCAGAATTGTTAACCCAAACCCTTGTGAGAAACAAATTTACCAACTGGAGTATTATGTTTCTGTGCAATTCTTTTGTCTGTTTTACTAGATACTTTAAACATACACTGCATTCCAAGGTTCCTTCAGTTAACTCCTTTCTTCCTTTCAGTGGGATTACATGATTTGTTTTAAAATGCAGTTACATTCTTTTGCCCTAAGTCTGCATTCTAACTCTCCCGCACACACATATATACTAGTTGATTTTTCTGTATTTACATACAGTAAGATATATTTTTTGTGGTTTGTCATTCTATGCATTTTAAGAAATACACAATCACATACCCACCACCACACTTTCATACAGAAGAGATCTACGTATGATTTAGAAACTATAATTATCTCCATTTTACATATGAGTAAATGGGAGGAAGAAGAGGTAAGTAACTTTACCTGAGGTCATCCAACTAGTAAGCAGAGAGCTAGACTCACATTTGGGCAGTCTTGGCCCCAGAACGCCTGCTGAAAAACTCTATGCTACCCTTGAGTTTCCACACCCAGCCCAAGTCTACGTGAACATTTGATTGCCAGAAACCCTACCACCAAGGGATCCCAAAGGTGCAGGTGCTGAAGTCCACCACTAGGGAATGTTGAGAGCCTGATCCAACCTTCTGGGAAAAGAGTCATGAGGACAAAAACAGCACCTCTTTCAAACTATCAAATAGCTTGAGATTGGAGAACAAAGGAGACACATCTTGACTTCTAGTTTCATATTTCCTGAAGATTAATCATCTGTGACCCTTTGAAGGCACAGATGACATTGTAGTCATCTCTATATTCCTATTACTTAGCACATGGCTGGAGTCTAATCTACATTTCTTGAATGAATGCATGCAGCTATCAATGAAAGATTATAAATTTAAATATCAAGAGATACCAGAGAAAAGTTATGGACCGTAAGATTTTCTCCCCCTTTCAAATGACATTCTACATCCTTCTCATCACATGGGAAACCTTATACCCCAATCCTCCAGTCCTACTAGCAAGGTCTCAGGCACCATGGTCCCCTCACTCTGCATAGGCTGTAGATTTACTTGACCTGTTAGCTAAATTATTGATAATGGCATGGGGCTTAGTGTTTCTCTGAAGCTCTTTCAGCCACATGGAATTATGTGGCAATGCAAGTCAATGTGAAACAAACATGAATAGATGATGGGAGATGGATCGATGTACCAAAAGATTCCACTACATTTTAAATAAAAAGCTACATTTACACAGGATTTTTTGGTCCTCTTTTATAGCCATATCCCCAGTGCCTACCACATGCCTTAAACACAATCATTTCTCAATAAATATTTATTGAGTAAAAGAGGAATGAAAAGGAAATAGCTGACAAGTTGTCGCCTCTACCAAATGCTAAAAGGTAGAGGCATTCTCAGCTTGTACATATATATATGTGAGACAGGGTCTCACTCTGTTGCCCAAGTGGCACAATCATTACTCACTGCAACGTTGACCTCCCAGGCTAAAGTGATCCACTCACCTCAGCCTCTGGAGTAGCTGAGAATACAGGCATGGGCCACCATACTCAGCTAATTTTTTTTGTATTTTTAGAAGAGATGGGGTTTTGTCATGCTGCCCAGGCTGATCTCAAACTCCCAGGCTCAAGTTATCCACCCATCTCAACCTCCCAAAGTTCTGGGATTACAGGCATGAGCCACCATGCCCAGCTTGTCCATATAATTATATAAGTATATAATTATATCAGCTTCTCTAACAATTTCTGTGAAGACCTATAAGAAATTTCAAAAACTAGCTCCTTCTAGACTGACTTTTGCATATCCAGCCTATATAATGTGGGGATGCCTCGAAGTTAAACAGATTTTCTAAAGCCCTAGTAAAAGAATGCAAAGTAGAGAAAGAAACTTCCCAAGGGTAAGATCTACTGAGATACCATCAACTTTCTTCACTGCACGCACTAGAATCTGCAGGCAATAATGTTCAGAGGCACCACACTCCTCACGTTATCAGAAGATAAAGCATTGCTAATGACATCCAGGGAGACCCTCACTAGAGCAAATTGGGCTGGATGGAAAGCAAATTTGCGTGGCAAGGCAAGCAGCCAACAGACTGTAGTGGCAGATGCTCTAGGCCTGACTGTGTAAAACAGAATCATAATTTTAATGTGCATCACTTCCTTTGGTCATGTTGAGTTCTGGAAATGTGAGGGCAGATTTTCTATTCCACCTTCCAGCATAGCCTTCTACTCAATAATTCCTTATGCGGGATCATGTTTATTTAATCAACAAGTGCATACACTGTCCTTGAAATCAGTGTGAATATGCTCAACTTAAAAATAACGAGTGTTGCTTGGTCCCCTGGGCATTCCCTGAAGAATTTCTGCCAAGGAGAGGGTCTGCTCCTCAGGAGAAAGAATTTATAAAGGAGACAGCATTTCATAAATCATAAAATTATTTCTGTAGAAGCAAGCTGTCTCTTTAGGACGTGCAAGACCACAATCAATAGCAAGCTTTGAATAAAGTCTTCATAGAGACAGCATGCAAATGCTGTCCCTCAGAATCTGAAAATTAGGATTCAAGGCACCCTGCCTGTCATGGTGGAGTAGGGCTTTGTTAGCGAAACCCAATTTCAATGTTTGTCCAAACTCACCAAGCACACTCCCGTGAATCATTCATGCTAACTCTGCAGAGCCCATCTACCGTGGAACCTGGTACATTTCTGGTAGAGAGTTGACCAGGGAATTCTCTGTCCTGTCACTCATTCTCTTATTCTCACAAGAGGAACATTTTCCTCCACCATGGTCCTCAGGAAGACAAGCCCCTCTCAGAACAGTAGATGGCTCTGAGGCTGAGAGAACATGAGGCACATTCACAAATACTAAATTCACTACAAAGTACACAGAGGGGTCAGGAAACCTGCCCTGCAATGTGCTGGAGTCTTGCCCTGTCACTGTCCACTACCCTGGAGGAGGGAATGGCTACATCATGAAGTCATGGTGGTCATTCTGTTTGCCTCCTTGGCATCAATCTCCATCCTTCTCTGCCCTGGGGGTTTGTCTCCAGGAAATGCATCTTCAGGGCTCCTTTGCTGCTTGCCTACCAGCAGGTGAGAAGACTCGAAGGTCAGGTAGGGGTCAGAGGGCCATCTTTGGGTCACTGTGCTGGCAGGGGCTTCTCCCCTCTGCATATCAGCCCCTACTGGGCAGCCACTTCTCCCCCTCATTTCTCACTGGGTTCCAATAACACTGTTTTCTGACCTTGATGCTTCAAGCCAAGAGGTAGCAAAGACCCCTGCTCTTGCTTTTTCTGTGGGTGCCTCAATATCCCTTGTTGATCCTCATAACCCTACCCACTGCTCTGCAAGTCTTCCTTTCACCAAATCATCCATCAGCCTTGTGTTTCCTGGCAGGGCTCTGGCTGGTGGAGAGGTGCCATTGAAAGGGTATTCATCTTGGATTAAGGGAAGCTGAGTTCTGGACGCTGCTCTGCTTCTGACTAGCTGTGTGATCCTGAGGAAATCACTTCACTTCTCTGGGCCTCAGCTGCCTCATCATCAAAATGTGGAGGGTGAATGGTCCAGGGAAGCCCTCACCAGCCTGTGGGCTCCGTTTTTCACACACGCACACACACACACACCAGCAGTCCCAGGGGCATCCCTCCAGATCCCCAGGGCTCTGAAGGCTGTGTTTGAAAGCTAGATGTAGTAACTCTTGTTCTCTTATTGACTTTGATATTTATGATTAGATGACCTTCTCTGGAGAATTTACAGAATGACTATGACAGCAACGCACTTAAGAGACACTGTTTAGGGATTTACAGGCCACCCTGGAGGAGCCTGCCGGGGCGCCAATTGCACCACACATTGCTCCCTTCCTATGGCAAGGAGGCCAGTCTTCTTCCACATCATAAGCAATACCCAGGGGCTGTTGGAGGTAGGGAGAGTGGAGGGGACCCTCTGTGAGGAGACACCTGCTGCTCTGAGGTCTCAGAAGGTCACAGCTATGCACCCTCAAGGCCAAGACTCTCAGCACCTGGGGTGCAGGGGGCCTCCCATAGCAGCCACTCCTGCAACCCCTCTGTTTCTAAGCACCCCATGGCTTCCCAAGTGCTTTCCTGTAAATCACCTGCCATGATGCTCGCAGCATCCTTGTGAGGGCAGCTACATTTGACAAATAATGGACAAGCATGTTTGAGGTACCTGAGAGTCAGAGAGGCCTTCCCCAAAGTCATCCAGCCCAGCCAACAGGGGACACTGGAACCAAACTCCAGGCCCTGTGCATCCTTTCCGGAACTATACATTCAATTCATGTAGATGATTAAATTACTGGTTTTGAGGGCTTCATATTTGGAATGAGTCCGACCTTTGTGTGTTTCCTTTCGTGATGAAAAGCTTGTCCCCTGGCTCTTCTCCATATCGGTCACAGGCCTACCCTGAAATAAAGACAACTCTCTGTAACCTTGACCTCTTACCTGTACTTCCCCACGTGCTCTTGTGAAGGGAATCTCACACAGGTGGGGCTGCTTTGGCCAAGGTCACACGGTTATTTGCCCCCCACCCAAGTTTGGTCTAAAGTTCATGTCCCTTGATTCTCAGTCTGGTACTGTTTCTGTCCCCCTCATGGTCCTTTAGTCATTGAACAAACATGTGTAGAGTCCTACCATGGACCAGGCCAGTGCTAGGAGCTGGGTGAAGAAACAGTGGTGAGCAGGGTCCAGTCCCCACGCTTAAAGGAGTTTAGAGGCTGGTGGGAAAAATTGATGCAAAGGAATTGCTGTGATGAAGGTGTGTGTAGAGTGTGCTGGGACACAAAGGAGGAGCACTTCAGCCTTCTTTGGGAAGACTGTACAGAGGTACAGGGGAAGGGCTGAGGCTGGAAGCTTCTGAGGATGAGTAGGTGTCCTCCAGGTGGAGCACGGTGGGAGGAAGCAGCGTTCTGAGGAACAGAAGGAGCTACCTGGGCAAAGGCATGAGTCCGCATGGCCCACATGATAGCTCAGCATGGCAGAAGTATCCAGTTCAAGGGGCATGGCCGTGATGACCTGGGACAGGTCATCAGGAGCCCAGGAACACAGTATCTTCTCTCAGTTCATAAGTAGAGCAGCAATTTCCTGGGGAGGGGCCCACAATGAAATTTGGGCTTCAGAGTCATCAAAGGATTTTCAAGTGAGTCACAGCAGTATACCTGTGCAATGACTGCCTCACCTAGGCATGGTATCTGAGCCTTTGACAGAAAATGTTAGAAAACCACAACAGCAAAAATAACAACACTTACTAGAGCAGCTCACAGACATACAGCACTTAGCATGGCAAGCACCAGAATGAGCCCGCCCTAGTGTTATGAACAGAGTTTTATTGCAACATGCTTGACTTATCTCACTCTGTGCAAAGATGTGAACATGCTTTAAAAAATAGTCACACCCCTGCCCTGTCATGGCCATCAGGATCAGCTCTCTCAGGAAGCTGCTCTGAGCCTAGTAGGATGAACTGAACTCTGGGTCTCCTGCACCTTGGCTGAGAACCCAATATCCCCAAGATGAGTTGCCAAGAGTTTCCTGAGTTCTATGCTTTGCCTCCTTGGTGAGTCTGGGGCTCCTGGGGCCAGAGATCACATATGTATCTTTCATATTACCGAGAGCTATACTGCACACATTGAGGATGTTGGATAAACAAAGATGAAAGGAGGTGGCACCCTCCTCCACCCCAAACACAGCTACAAGGTACAAGCTGTGCATGTCCTTCCTGACAGCTTGTCTGTCCAATGTGTCTTCCCAGGAGGGAGAGCAATTGATTCCCTGCCATCTTACCTTCCTGTGATCAATTTCTCTTGACATTTGTCAGACTCTAACACCTCTTCTGCCGCCCTTCAAGGGGTGGGTTCTTTCCATGGAAACTGTGAACACAGCCCATTTGAAGGGAGATGGCTGTTTTCTTCTGTTTTTCCTCCACTTTTTAGTGGAGAAAAATCCAGGCAAAGGAAACCAGAGAGAAGAGGGGCTAAACAACTGCAGACAAACAAAAATGCAAGGTACAGGGGTTCAAGTACTAGATGTTCTCAAAGAGTCAGAAGGTAGCCTAGCAGGGGCTTAGAGTTAGCCACTTCCTCCATGGTGACCTTCTCCCCAACCTCTGGCAGAGCCTGGAATTCCATGTTACAGAGTCATCCCTGTGGATTCTGAGTGTTTTCCCATCTCTTTCCTCTTCCAGTAGCTGAGGAAGGTGGGTATTAAACCAGAAACACTTAGTAGCCAAGATCTCAGAAATTAATTTAGCAAATGCTGCTAACTTGTCCTCATGAAAGTGGGACCACAATATGGACTACAGAGAAAGCAAGACTCCAGGAAGTTGGAAAAATCAGAAGAAGGAAGGGATATCCAACACACCCTGACCAGGCACCCATCCTATGCCAAATGCTTAACAGCCGCGATCCATTGTCACTGCAATCCTTATAAGAGCAGGTATCATTTTCCTGACTTACAAATAAGACATCTGAGGCTCTCCAAGGGGAATTTACTTGGCCAAGGTCATTGTCTTAGTCTGTTTGTGTTGTTATGAAATAATACCTGAGGCTGGGTAATTTATAAAGAAAAAAAGATTTAATATTTGGCTTGCAATTATGCTGGCTGTACAATTGGGTATCTGGTAAAGGCCTCTGGCTGCTTCCACTCATGATGGAAGGGGAAGGAGAGCCAGCATGGTGAGAGAGGAAGCAAGAGAGGAGAGGAGAGGCACCAAGCTCCTTTTACAAACCAGCTCTGGCAGGAAATCATACAGAGAGAATGCGCTGGTTACCATGAGGATGGCACCAAGACACTCATTAGACGCCCACCTTCATGACCCAAACACCTCCCATTAGGCCCCACCTCCGACATTGGGGATTGGATTTCAACATGGTATTCGAGGGGCTAAACATTCAAACCATAGCAGTCACATAGCTAGGACAGGGCAGGTCTGGATTTGCTCCCTACTAATGAGCATAGCGTCACATGGGGCCCCCCTTCCTTAGAGATTCTGATGCAGTTGATGTGGGTGGAAAGGTCAAACAGGCTGTCTTCTTTTCTCCCTGGACTCTCTAACCATAAACTACACACACACACACACACACACACACACACACACACACACTAAAGTACCACCGGTCTCTCCCTGTGGCTCTTAAAACAGCTCAATGCACTTTCTCACGTTCACTGTTATCCTTTCAACCGCCCTGTGAGGAGGATGGCAGGGTGGCCATACCTGTTTTTTGGATAAGAAACTGAGAAATAAAAGAATTATCACTATTGTGGTACTGATCACTTTTTACATTATCAGGCCTGGAGCTCGATGGATCTGGCTTCAAATCCTTGCTCTAGTCCTAGGAGCTAGAGCAAGCTATTCTCTTCCACCACCCTTTGCTTTCTCGTCTCTAAGATGGGAAAAATACATGCTTTGAGTATTATAAAAATTAAAGACAATCATATATGAAAACTAGTTAACACAGTCTAACAAATAGTAAGAATTCAACAAATGTCATTATTATTTCCCTTGTAATGTTGGGAACATAGCTTACCCCTCCGACCAATCTGCAAGACCCTTGCCAAGGCCACAACCCACATTTAATTTCAGATCCCTCTTCCCTGCAGCACTGAGCACAGCATCTGGGATATAGCAAATATTTTATATATGCTTGAAGTATAAGTAAAATAATTTAAAGTAAATGAGAAGGATAGAAGAAAAATTTATTCACAAAATCCACAGTACCCTGATCTAAGCCATGCCCAATCAGCCAGGACGCCAGCTGAAAGGGCAACAACAGCAAACCCTAATTCCTACCAGGACATACTCTCATGTGTCAGCTTTGATTCAGGCTCTAGCCAGGCTGGAGAGGGACTGGGAGAAGGAGGTTTGAGAACGATCTGGGAAAACAGTTGACATTAAATGACTCATTTTCAAAAGCCAAAAAACTAAATTCAAACTGTATAGAAGATTGCATGAATAAAACTTATTATTTTTATATATGTTTTATATTTTATATATAATGCATATATATTTACATATATGTAATGCACATATTAAAAATGTACATATATATAGTTTCCTTGGACAGTTTGGCAACTCCCTTGGGGCCCACTTTATGACAGGGAAGCTATTTTCAGACAGACGTTAAGAAACAGTCTCTGCTGAGGACCTTGGCGTGCGCCTCTATTGCTCAAAAGACTGGGGAGGGGGGCCTCCCATTGGCTCCTCCAAAGTGATCTGGGGACAGCCTCCCCTCTTCCTCATTCAGAGCAGGGCTGGGATTCTAAGCCAGGAAAATAGTTCCCAGAAAAGAGATGGGTCATGAAGGACCAGGGCCAGAAAACTAGAGGAAAGATCAAGTATTTAAAGGAATCCAGGGAATTGAAGTGACTTTGTTTTCACAACAAATTAATTTGGGGAGAACATACATTCATTCTCCTTTGAGCCTGCTTTAGAAAAATATCCATATTAGCCGTGGCAAATAATCAGAATGACACTCAAGTGATTCTAATGTGATCCATATTCCCAGTGCATTCTGCGGATTTGGAGCCAGCTAAGCAATGGTGAGAAGGAAATTAGAACTGAAATTTTTAAAGGAGCAGGAGAGTCCTACCCAATCAGAAGGAGACTTGTCCCAATCCAGCTCTCCCAAGCACCCTTCGGCGTAAGCCTGTTGGGTCACAGATGGACTCCAGGGCTCCTGAAGTGGCCCTCCCCACTCTGAACACCTGCTGCAGTCACCCACAGTCAGTCATCTGAAGCCTCTGATCATGACCCATGACTGGCGTGTAGTATCTTCCAGTAGGCCCCTGACTCTGTTGACAAGAAGTGGGGTGCACAGCCAGGCCTTCTGCCCTTGGTAGGCTGCAGGTCCCCAAACCCTGATCTAACCTTCCCTACCTAGACAATCCTGTCTGCTGGGCCCTCCCATGCCCATAGTGTTCTCCCAGCCAGCCCCATCCGTGGGCTCTGTCTGTGCTCCTCCAGCTGAGCTTTTGGATCTTTCCCAAAAAATATACCAAGATTTGGTATGGGAAATACAGAACCTGAGGGAAGGATGGAGGAAAAGAGAGGAGGAAGGAATTCAGAAAAGAAGGGCGGTGGTTGGGGAGGGAAGAGAACATTGCTCAGGCATCCTGACCACTCCATGAAGTAGGTCATGTAATGCTTTATTTTACAGACAAGGAAATTCACCCCGGAGAGATTCAGTAACTATCAAGTTCACACAGCTGACCAGTGCAAGAGCTGACAGTTTAACCCAAGACTCCCTGGCTCCCAGTTCACATCCTACACATTTTCCCGATGAGTCAAGAGTGAATTCATTTCTGGAATTGTTAGAAGTTAGCAAATTGCCTAGGAATAAAAAAATAAATCATGAAACTCAACAGATTCCAAACTCGCTGTGCTTACTGTCACATTTGCACCCAGCTGGACCCAAATTGAGGGTATTTGTTTGACCAGTGTCACAAGACAGGCACCTCTCCCATACTGTGAATGGCAGGGAAGTCCTGAGCTGCTTGTCACACCACTCAGAGATGTCTAGCACATCTGGAAAAGGCCAAGCTTCCCCCCAGAAAGATTTATTTTCCTCTCCTTATTCAGTAATTCCGGGGAAAAGAATGCTGCAGGTGGTCCTGGTGCCCATCCCAGGGTTTACAGTAGTCAAGAACCTGTCTCCTCAGGGACACATGAAAGTTCTGAGGCCCCAACTGCTACCCCACATCATTCCAGTATATATATGTATGTAGATATAGATGTAGATACAGGAAAAGATTTATATTCATGTGCAATTAGTCTCATTTTAAGATCTATATATATAATATATATGGTACCTACATCTGCATCGTATATATATGTGTATGAATATAGATATTGACATTAAAATAAAAGAAAATGAATTCCTCATTGGGATGTCTGCCTTGCTGACACCTTAAATGTGCATGTTTTTTCCCTGTGGGCGAAGTTAGCACTATACTAACTGAAATGCTCTTCTCAGAAACATTACAAGAGGGGTTAGAGGGGTTGGAGGTGTGTAGAAGAAAGCTGCTGCCTCGCATAAAAGAGTGTGCGGCTTGGAAAAGCCCCTGTGTCTCTCCCTTTCCATTTCTGGGTGCCCAGGAGGCTCTATCGTTTTTTTGTTTTTTTGTGTTTTTTTTTGGTTTTTTTTTTTTTGGAGACGAAGTCTCACTCTGTTGCCCAAGCCAGAGTGCGATGGTACAATCTCAGCTCACTGCAACCTTGACCTCCCGTGTTCAAGTAATTCCCCTGCCTCAGCCTCTCATGTAGCTGGGATTACAAGTGTGCACTACCACATCTGGCTAATTTTTGTGTTTTTAGTAGAAATGAAGTTTCACCATGTTGGCCAGGCTGGTCTCAAACTCCTGACCTCAAGTGATCCACCCGCCTCAGCCTCCCAAAGTGTCTGTTGATATTAGATCAAGACAAAGTACTCCTGGGTCCTCTCTCAGAAACCGGTTTATCATCACTCAGGCCTCAATGGAAAAAGCCCAGGTAAAGGAGCCATCATGAACGAGGAACATGAGGGCATCAACAATGCCACTGCCTCCACCCCCAAAGGAGCTATGGAGCTCACACATTGTGCCTCTGACTTTACCATGACTTGGTTTCTACAACTGAAAAAAAAAAATGTATTTGGAATATTTCAGGGCCCCTTAGAGAGGCATATACTGTGTTCATCTACAAATGTGGCTTTCCTAAAATAAGACTAGTACATTTTGATTTTGACACAAACTGAAGATAATCATTAAGGCAGGTAGATCAAAGTGGCTTTCTGGACCATTCATGAGCTTGTGATTTCTTTGAATAGGATGCTTATTTTTCACTGCGTGTATTGCTTGAGCATATTACTCTCTCGATAATAAGAACCCTCCCTCCCATCACTCTTTTTCCTCGGGTGAATTCAAAGCCTGTAGATTCAGCTTTTTAGATAAAGGACACACCTCCTCCAAAGCTCTCCTTCCCTGATCTCTCGGTCTCTTTCTGCACCCACAACACCTGGCTCTTAAGGAAATAAACATGTGGAAGCTGCAGGGGAGAAGCCCATGAGAAAAGCCAGGTGTACGACAGGTGCACTTGGTCTAGGAGGAAAGGAGCACTTTAAATTGTCCTGATAAGGAGGAATCTGAGAGAGGACAGAGGTGAAAAGCCGGCTTTCAAATCACACCAGGTGGTGGGTGGGGATAAAAGACTTGAAAAATCAATAGGATTTGAGATAAGAGAAGAACCGTGGAGGAATTGGAGGAATTGGTAATCTGAGGCCACTAAATTTCAGAGGATGTAGGTCAAAGTCTTTGCTGTGGTCTCTGTGGGTCTCTGTGGCTCTCCAGGCACGGCAACAGGGCAGGAGAGAGTGACCATGGGGGAAAGCCAAATTAATGGCTATACATTTAATAATCAGGAGTGAACTCACAGCATCTATAAATTTAAATATGGCCTACCCTCGGCCAGGCACGGTGGCTCATGCCTATAATGCTAGCACTTTGGAATACTCAGGCGGGTGAATTACCTGAGCTCAGGAGTTTGAGACCAGCCTGGGCAACATTGTGAAACCCCACCTCTACTAAAAATACGAAAAAATTAGCTGGGCATGGGGGTGGGTGCCTGAAATCCCAGCTACTCAGGAGGCTGAGGCACGAGAACTGCTTGAATCCAGGAGGCAGAGGTTTTAGTGAGCCAAGATCATGCTACTGCTCTCCAGCCTACATGACAGAACAAGACTCTGTCTCCAAAAAATAAATATTAGGTTGGTGCAAAAGTTATTGCACTTTTTTCTTTACTTTTTTTCTTTTTTGAGACAGAGTCTTGCTCTTTCACCAGGCTGGAGTGCAGTGGCTCAATCTCGGCTCACTGCAACCTCCGCCTCCTGGGTTCAAGCGATTCTCCTGCTTCAGCCTCCTGAATAGCTGGGACTATAGGCATGCACCACCACACCCAGCTAATTTTTGTATTTTTAGTAAAGACAGGGTTTCACCATGATGGCCAGGATAGTCTCGATCTCTTGACCTCGTGAGTCACCCTCCTCAGCCTTGTCATTACTTTCAATGGCCACAATTATTTTTGCACCAACTTAATAAATAAGTATTGCCTACCCTAAATATTGTCAACTTAGAACCAAGTGAGTTGCACATCCAATGGATGAGCTCAATATTACTGCTATATGATCAATGCCTGTGGGCCAAGGCCATGCTCAGAGGGAACATCAGGCAAGGCCCTCAGCTTACTGTGACCTCCTGCCAAACATCTGACTCCCTTAGACTTGGCAGCTTTCCTGTCTGAATATAGCTGGCAGAATTCTCCTGCAAAACTGGATTCTTTTGCCTAACTTGAAACCATGTATTTGTGTGTACATATGCGCGTGTTTTCTCTAATCTAGACAACAGTGAAATAATACTATGGACTGCATTGTGTCCCCCAGAATTCATATCCCTAACCCATGATATGATTGTATTTGGAGATAGGACCTTTAATGAGGTAATTAAGGTTAAAGTCATAAGAGTAGGGTCTTAATTCAATATGACTGCTGTCCTTATAAGGAGAGACAGAGGTCAAGAATGGGGCACACAGAGAAAAGGTCTTGTGAGGACATAGCAAGAAGGTGGCCATCCACAAACCAGAGAGTTCTCAGAAGAAAACAGACCTGCCTACACCTTGATCTTGGACTCCTGGTCTCTAAAACTGTAAGAAGGTAAGTTTCTGTCGTTTGAGCCACACCATCTTTGGTATTTGGTTATGGCAGCCCTAGCAAACAAATACACAGAGTGAGATGGCTAGGAGAGCAAGCACCTGAGAGGAGATGGAAGGGGAGGGAATAAACAGGTCTTGTGGTGGAAGCAGCCATTGAAGGCTGGGACTATTGAAAAAGGAAAGCCTGTCTTCCCTAAGTTTTACCCTCAGGCAATGGCATCTGCTTAAGAAACAAGATCCCTCAGGCAGCGGACACTGAGGCCTGCTTCTCTCACTAGCTGGAAAACTTCTAAACAGTTCCAAACCAATCTCTCCCAGATAACATGCACTTCCAGCTGAGCCAAATAAGGAGAGAGCTGCAGAACAGGCACCCCACGGCCCACAACAGGATGCTTTCCTTCTTGAGGGGATCCCAAGCAGAAGCAGCTGACATGAAAATTAGATTTGCAATTTTTTCAGAACCACTGAGATGGTTGATGGGTGTGAGTCATGAGCCATTAGGAGTAAGTAGGAATGGCCAGGACAGTTCACCCAAAAGAGGAACAGACAAAATTAAGGTATCTCTTTCAAAGGAATAAAACAAGCAATGAATGTCTTCTGGTCCCCCATGAGAATCAGAGGTAGAGGGTGATATCTTTCTCCACTCTACTGTGAGTCCAAGATATATGCTTGGATATGCAGCAAGACCCATGTCAAGGTTCATTCTCTTTACCCAGAATACCATTTCAAGGATTTTTTCTAAAGGAAACAGTAAACAGAAGCAAAAAGCATACTATATGAAAAACAAAACAAAACATAATAGCATTATCTTGAATGGCCCAAAACTGGAACTAGCCTGTCAAACAAAATGTAAATGAGTCATAGTGATCTGTATTTGCACTATAGACTACTGTCCAGACACAAAAAGGACAATTATAAACATTACATAGAAATGTGAAAACACACTTATGTAATTTTAAGTGAAAAAGAGTTTCAATATATTGAGCACTTACTATGAGCTCAGCATTATGCTATTAATTTACATATATTATCTCTTTTAATCCTCACAGAACCCCATGGATGGGGAGGGTACCATTACTATCCTCATTGTATAGATGGAAAAATGGAGACAAAGTTGCTTAGTAATTTTCCCTAGTTCACACAGTTAATAGAGCCAAGATTCAAACTAAGCAAAGTAATATCAAAGCTGTTTCTCTTTATCCAACATGCTATAAAAACTCTAGATTCCAGAGGATAATAAGCAAAGGTAAAAAATATGTGTGTGTAAAGGTTGGTGTGGTGGCTCACGCCTGTAGTCCCAGCATTTTGGGAGGCTAAGGTGGGTGTATCACTTGAGGTCAGGAGTTTGAGACCAGACTGCTCAACATGGTGAAACCCCATTGCTACTAAAAATACAAAAATTAGCTAGGCATGATGGCGTGTGCCTGTAATCCCAGCTACTCAGGAGGTTGAGGTACAAGCATCACTTGAACCTGGGAGGCGGAGGTTGCAGTGAGCCAAGATGGCACCACTGCACTCCAGCCTGGGTGACAGGGCAAGGCCCTGTCTCATTCTCATTCTCTCTCTCTCTATATATATATGTGTGTATGCATATGTGCATATATATATATACACACACACACACACACACACACTTGTGTGTGTGTTATCAGAATAGAGGCATTCTGTGAGTGGTCGTATAATTGTTGCCTTAGTATCCTTTCAATTACAATGAAAAGGCTAAATAACAAATTATATATGCTTGCTTTGACCCAATTCTTGTCTCCTGTATGCTTGAAGATTCTGCTCCCTCAATGTCCCCATTTTACAGAGAATAAAGCTGAAGAATAGCAAGATTAAGAGCTTTACCACAAGGCAAACAATTAGCTGGTGAAAGACCCAAGATTAAACCCAAGTTTTCCTGTTTCCAAGCTCAAGGACACTTTCCAGTACATTCTGCTGCACTCTACTGTTTCAAGGCCTTTTCAGCCCTCTTAACAAAGTAACCAGGAATCATGGTAACAGAAAATAAGTGAACCAGGAAGAAAAAAGCAAAAAGCATCTAATATTTGAATGAATCAGCCAGTATGACCACAGTAGGCTCTTACCTTTTTTTATATTTACCAAGACCCATCTTCTTGAAATTGAATCACTTTAAGCTATATTAAAAATTGTGTCTGTATGAACAAATATCCATTTTTCTGGAGTGGATTTTCCATATCATTCTTTATATTACCAAAGTGATTGATTAAAAAAAAATTTAAGTAACTGGTATACAATTAGTTGAACCAGTGAGTAAATCTTAAGGAAGCACTCATTTTTTTTTTTTAGAATTCAAGGAAGATTTGAGAAGTGTACATACACAGTTTAATATGGATAGAGCATTTCACTTCCACTTAAGATGTGGCAAGTCACAAAGGAATATCATTCCCATTCTAACAACAAAACCAGTGGGATAATCTAAAAACAAGAACTTTTTTAAGCCCAGCAGAGAGTTGCAATTGAAAGGCAATCAGGTGAACTGAGTTCCAAAGAGTAGTGATCCCCTCTGAGAGCAGAGATGGGAACACAGAAGCTATTTGCCTTCTGCAGAACATGACAGAAAAGGCAGCAACTATAAAATCTGGTAATAAAGAAACAACGGAAAGTTTAACAAATTCTTAAAGGTTAATTGTAAGTTTACATGACAGTTTAATATCCCTGGGAGTCCCAAACACAAGGAAAGCCCACATCCACTAACTAGCTCTTTTGTATAGGCCTCTAATAGGTGCCCAGGAGAAAGACTGAGTGAAGGACAAGACATCTGAGAAGCTCTCCCTCACTGGCATTCCTCTGACCTCGCAGTCTCAGACAAATGCCAGTTGCCACTGGCTGTAGGATAGAAAAGCTGTTCTTTCAAGGCTGGGCGTGGTGGCTCAAACCTGTAATCCCAGCACTTTGGGAGGCCGAGGCAGGCAGATCATGAGGTCAGGAGATCGAGACCATCCTGGCTCATACAATGAAACCCCGTCTCTACTAAAAATACAAAAAAATTAGCCGGGTGTGGTGGCAGGTGCCTGTAGTCCCAGCTACTCGGGAGGCTAAGACAGGAGAATGACGTGAACCTGGGAGGCGAAGCGTGCAGTGAGCAGAGATCGCGCCATCATACTTCATCCTGGGCGACAGAGCGAGACTCCATCTCAAAAAAAAAGCAAAGCAAAGCTGTTTCTTCAAGCTACATTGACAGTAGATGGAAACCACTGACTGCAGGGAAGGGCCAAGAAACACACAAGCCAAGATTGCTACATTGATAAAGCAGAGGTCTATTCCCACTGGGGGAAGGGCAGAGTTGCTAAGAAAACTCTACCCCTGAGGTTCTAAAATACAGGACCTGATAAGACTGAGGCTATCACAGGAGAACCAAGATTCCCCCTCCTCCCACCATGAAACTTGCACTGAGCTGTAAACAACAGCAATCTACCTATGGTAAGGAAAGGAGCAGAGAGAGAGGAATCGTCTATGGTATAGTATGTTGAACCTGTTGAAAGCTGGGTGGAGCAGGAACACTGATACTGCAGGTACTGTAGGCCTTACATTAAGGCCTACACTAACATTAGGTACTGTAGGCCTTACATTAAGCACAAGGTGGCAGCAATGCAGGACTGGAGTAATTTAAAGTGTGTGTTGCACTAGGGGTAACAATAACAGCAGCAAAACTCAGACCCAGTTGAACTCCTGATTACATTGACTTAACACTAATTAGCTGAAAACAGAAGCAGTATGCCCATTTCTAGGCATAAATACTGTCTGCCTCAGCTCTACTATTCTTTCATACAAAACGCCTGGAAAATTTTACAAGATTCACTTAAAAAAGCAAGAAAAAATACTGTCTGAAATGATCCATTGTCAAATCTTAAAGAAGTTAACAGAGTCAGACCAGGAGATGGCTTAGACATTAGAAGAGACTTTAGAATAGTTATTACTAAGGGATCTAGTGGAAATGGTGTACAATATGGATAAGCATGTGGAGATTTCAAAAGAAAGATGGAAACACCAAAAGAGTCTAACTGCAATACTAGAAATGAAAAACATGATATCAAATGTGAATCCTTTAAATGGGCTGATCAGAAGGCCGGAAAAGAGTAAAAGAAAGAATTAGTTAAATTGAAGATCGGTCAATAGAAAATAACAAAAAAAAGAAGGAAAAACACCCACATGACAGAGCATCTAAAGGCTGTAGAACATAAAATGATATAAAAAACATAGCATTGGAATTCCAACCCCAATGCTTCTCCTTCCAAGGAGAAGAGAAAGAAAACAAAGCAAAAGAAGTATTTGAAGAGATAATCACCAAGAATCCTCAAATATTAATGAAAGACAACCAACTACAGGTACAACAAACTCTGAAAAATTCAAGCATAAAAATTTGATAAAAATATACCTAGGTACATAATAACCATACTAATAAAATTAATAATAAAGAGAAAATCTTAAAAGCAAATAGAAAAAAAATTTCGAAGGAACAAAAGAAGAATGGTAGCTGACTCCTTGTCTAAAACTACACAAGTCAGAAAAAAAGGATGGCATTTTTTGTACTACAAGAAGGGAGGAAGGAAAACAGAATTCTACACATGGTAAAAATGACCTTCAAAAATAAAGACAAAACAACTGTTTTCTCAGATAAGCAAAATCTGAAAGAATTCAATGCCAGCAGAACTCACACTATGAGAAATGTTAAGTAAAGTGACTTAAATAAATGAAAAGTGATACTAGATACACGTGTGGCTATACGATTTAACAGAAGGAAAAAAAAGAAAAGGAGTAGGGAAGGAAAATGCCACAAAAACAGAAGCAAATGGGTAAATGTAAAAGATATTATTTTATTTTGAATGTCTCTAAGATAACTGTATAATGTAATAATCAGTTTATTATACCAACATTGTATGCATATATCAAACATGCATACAATGTTTGATAAATGGGTAAAATAGATGATAATGGTAACACAAAGAATAGGAAAAATTAAATGGAATTATATTTTAAAGTTTTTATACTATATATGAAGTGATATTATTTTAAAGTAAACTATTAAAAAGTTGAGTGTATATTGTGAATCCTAAAGTAAGCAGTAAAAGGTAAAACAAAAAAAAAATACCTAATATCCAACAACACAGATAAAATAGAATCATAAAATCCTCAATTCAATGAAAGGCAAACAAAGATTAAAATGGGAGAAATAACAAATGGGTCAAATAGAAAACGAACAGCAAAATAGGTCTAAACTCAATCGCATCAATAACATCATTAAATATAGCTTAAACAGCCTAATTGAAAGGCAGAGATTGTCAAATTGGATTTTAAATATATCTAATTTTACATAAAGACACTCATTTTAATAAAAACATATATTAAAAAAGGATTGACAAAAAGATAAACTATGCAAATATGAATCAAAATAAAACTGGAGTGGTTATACTAGTATGAGAAAAAAATTGACTTCAAAATGGGGAATATTACCAGGGATAAAGAGGATCATCACACAGTAATAAGGGGGTCATTTAATCAAGACAAAATAACAATCCTAAATTTATATCTTTAATAACAGAGCTTCAAACTATGTGAAGCAAGGACAAAGAGGGAAAACAGACTAACCTACAATTATGGTTGAAGATATCAACACTCCTCTACTGATAATTTTTAAAACAAGTAACAGAACATCAATAATATATGTGACTTAAACAGTTTCAAGCAACTCGAGCAAATTGACATCTACAGAGCTCTAACAGCAGCAGAATACATATTCTTTCAAGTGCAATGGAACATTCACTAAGATATCCAGGATCGTAAATCTCAACAAATATGAAAGTATTTAGATTATAAAAAATATGTTTCAGAGCACAATGGAGTTACTAAAAATTAAAAACAAGATGCTTTAAAAAATTCCCAAATATTTAAAAATTAAGCAACACATTTCTAAATAACCTATGGGCCAAAAAAGAAATTACAAGAATAGTAATTAGAAAATATTTTGGTGCAAATTAAAATGAAAACACAGCACATAAAAATGTATGAGATGCAGTTAAATCAGTGCTTAGAAGGAAAATTATAATATTAACTGCATAAATTAAAAAAGAAAAATATCTAAGCTTGCATTTTAGGAAACTAGAACATTAACATGAAATTAAACCCAAAGCAAGTAGAAGGAAATAATGAACAAAAATCAGTGAAAGAGACATCAAGAAATACAAGTCAGAACATAAATGGAAGAGAGAAAAAAAAAGTTGCTTCTTTGAAAAAGTCAATTAAACAGAAAAAAAAGATACAAATTGTTGATATCAAGAATTAAAAAGGGAACATCATCACAGATAGTATAAACTTTTACAATAAGGAAACATAATTTATAACTTTATGCCAACAAATTCAGTAGCTTAGATGAAATGGCAAATTTATAAAAGACATGAACCCTCAAAGCTCACTCAAGATAAAATATAACAATCATAATATAATATACATTTAAGAATTGAATTTGTAGTTTAAAACTTTCCAACAAGGAAATTTCCAAGTCCGTCCAGATGGCTTTAATGGTGAATGCTACTTTTTTTTTTTTTTTCTTTTTCAGACTCTCACTCTGTCACCCAGGCTGGAGTGCTGGAGTGTAGTGGCTCAATCTCAGCTCACTGCAACCTCTACCTCCCAGGCTCAAACAACACTCCTGTCTCAGCCTCCCAAGTAGCTAGGACTACAGGTGCTCACCACCAAGCTTGGCTAATTTTTTGTGTTTTTTTTTTTTTTTGTAGAGACAGGGTTTCACCATGTTGCCTAGGCTGGTTTTATACTGCTGAGCTCAAGCAATCCACCCACCTTGGCCTCCCAAAGTGCTGTAATTACAGGCGTGACCCACTGGAACTGGCCCTACCTTTTAAGAAATAAATATAAGCAACTCTACACAAATACTTCCAGAAAATAGAATGGAAGGTAATACTTTTCAAGTCATTCCATGAACCAAAATTGTCCTGATACCAAAATATGACAAAGATGGTACAAGAAAAAAATATTGCAGATCAATATCTCTGCAATATTAGCAAATTTTATCAAATAATATTGATTAGCCAAAAAATCAATATTAGCAAATCTAATACAGTAAAATATAAAAATGATAATATATCATGAGCAAGTTGGTACTGTCACAGAAATACAAGATTTGGTTCAAAGTTTGGAAATAACTATGTAATAATTCACTACATTAACAGATTAGAAGAGAAAGATCAACTCAAAAGATGAAGAAAAAAAGTGTTTAACAAATTCAACACTTATTCATGATGAAAGTACTCAGTAAACTAGGGAAAAATGGGATTTACTCAACCTGACAAAAAGGATCTATGAAAAACCTACAATTTACGTTACACTTAGTGATTTAAAAAAAAAAAAAAGTTTTCCACCTAAGACTAGCAACAAGCAAGGATGCCTGCTCTCACTACTTCTGCTAGAACATTATACTAACGGTACTATCCAGTGCAGTAAGGTGGAAAGAAGGGAAGGAAGACAAGAAGGGAGAGGAGGAGGGAGTGAGGGAGGGAAACACAGGCTAATGTATTGGAAGGGAATAAACAAAAGTGTTTTATTTGTAGATGGCGTGATTGAATATGTAGGAAATCCCAATGAATCTACCAAACAAAATACCTACCAGAATTAATAAGTGAATTTAGGAGGACTGCAGGATACAAGGTCAATATACAAAAATCAAGTATATTTCTATATACTAAGAGCAAATAATTGGAAATTGAAACTTTAAATACAATAGCCTCAAAGAAAAAGTATTTATGAATAAATTTAACAAAATTTTTAGTGTATTTGTACACCAAGAAGTACAAATTTTACTGAGAAATTAAAGACTTAAATAAATAAGAGATCCACAATGCAAGTAGAAGACTCATAACTAAGATGTCAATTCTCCGCAAATTAACCTATAGATTAAAAGTTATGCCAATTAAAATCTTAGGTTTTTTTTGTAGAAATTGGCAAGCTGATTCTAGAATGTATATGAAAATTCCAATGACTTAGAATAGCAAAGTAATTTTGAAAAAGAACATCAAAATTGGAGGACACATGTTAACAGACTTCAAAACTTAGTATAGAGCCACAGAAATAAAAAAAACAGTGTGGTAATGGCATAAGAATAAACATAGAAAAATAAAATGGAGAGTCCAATTGATTTTTTTATTATTATTATTATACTTTAAGTTGTAGGGTACATGTGCATAACGTGCAGGTTTGTTACATATGTATACTTGTGCCATGTTGGTGTGCTGCACCCATCAACTTGTCATTTACATCAGGTATAACTCCCAATGCAATCCCTCCCCCCTCCCCCCTCCCCATGATAGGCCCCGGTGTGTGATGTTCCCCTTCCTGAGTCCAAGTGATCTCATTGTTCAGTTCCCACCTATGAGTGAGAACATGCGGTGTTTGGTTTTCTGTTCTTGTGATAGATTGCTAAGAATGACGGTTTCCAGCTGCATCCATGTCCCTACAAAGGACACAAACTCGTCCTTTTTGATGGCTGCATAGTATTCCATGGTGTATATGTGCCACATTTTCTTAATCCAATCTGTCACTGATGGACATTTGGGTTGATTCCAAGTCTTTGCTATTGTGAATAGTGCTGCAATAAACATACGTGTGCATGTGTCTTTATAGTAGCATGATTTATAATCCTTTGGGTATATACCCAGTAATGGGATGGCTGGGTCATATGGTACATCTAGTTCTAGATCCTTGAGGAATCGCCATACTGTTTTCCATAATGGTTGAACTAGTTTACAATCCCACCAACAGTGTAAAAGTGTTCCTATTTCTCCACATCCTCTCCAGCACCTGTTGTTTCCTGACTTTTTAATGATCGCCATTCCAACTGGTGTGAGATGGTATCTCATTGTGGTTTTGATTTGCATTTCTCTGATGGCCAGTGATGATGAGCATTTTTTCATGTGTCTGTTGGCTGTATGCATGTCTTCTTTTGAGAAATGTCTGTTCATATCCTTTGCCCACTTTTTGATGGGGTTGTTTGTTTTTTTCTTGTAAATTTGTTTGAGTTCTTTGTAGGTTCTGGATATTAGCCCTTTGTCAGATTAGTAGATTGCAAAAATTTTCTCCCATTCTGTAGGTTGCCTGTTCACTCTGATGGTAGTGTCTTTTGCTGTGCAGAAGCTCTTTAGTTTAATGAGATCCCATTTGTCAATTTTGGCTTTTGCTGCCGTTGCTTTTGGTGTTTTAGACATGAAGTCTTTGCCCATGCCTATGTCCTGAATGGTACTACCTAGGTTTTCCTCTAGGATTTTTATGGTATTAGGTCTAACATTTAAGTCTCTAATCCATCTTGAATTAATTTTCGTATAAGGAGTAAGGAAAGGATCCAGTTTCAGCTTTCTACTTATGGCTAGCCAATTTTCCCAGCACCATTTATTAAATAGGGAATCCTTTCCCCATTTCTTGTTTCTCTCAGGTTTGTCAAAGATCAGATGGCTGTAGATGTGTGGTATTATTTCTGAGGACTCTGTTCTGTTCCATTGGTCTATATCTCTGTTTTGGTACCAGTACCATGCTGTTTTGGTTACTGTAGCCTTGTAGTATAGTTTGAAGTCAGGTAGCGTGATGCCTCCAGCTTTGTTCTTTTGACTTAGGATTGTCTTGGAGATGCGGGCTCTTTTTTGGTTCCATATGAACTTTAAAGCAGTTTTTTCCAATTCTGTGAAGAAACTCATTGGTAGCTTGATGGGGATGGCATTGAATCTATAAATTACCTTGGGCAGTATGGCCATTTTCACGATATTGATTCTTCCTATCCATGAGCATGGTATGTTCTTCCATTTGTTTGTGTCCTCTTTTATTTCACTGAGCAGTGGTTTGTAGTTCTCCTTGAAGAGGTCCTTTACATCCCTTGGAAGTTGGATTCCTAGGTATTTTATTCTCTTTGAAGCAATTGTGAATGGAAGTTCATTCCTGATTTGGCTCTCTGTTTGTCTGTTACTGGTGTATAAGAATGCTTGTGATTTTTGAACATTGATTTTGTATCCTGAGACTTTGCTGAAGTTGCTTATCAGCTTAAGGAGATTTTGGGCTGAGACAATGGGGTTTTCTAAATATACAATCATGTCATCTGCAAACAGGGACAGTTTGACTTCTTCTTTTCCTAACTGAATACCCTTGATTTCTTTCTCTTGCCTAATTGCCCTAGCCAGAACTTCCAACACTATGTTGAATAGGAGTGGTGAGAGAGGGCATCCCTGTCTTGTGCCAGTTTTCAAAGGGAATTTTTCCAGTTTTTGCCCATTCAGTATGATATTGGCTGTGGGTTTGTCATAAATAGCTGTTATTATTTTGAGGTACGTTCCATCAATACCGAATTTATTGAGCGTTTTTAGCATGAAGGGCTGTTGAATTTTGTCAAAAGCCTTTTCTGCATCTATTGAGATAATCATGTGGTTCTTGTCTTTGGTTCTGTTTATATGCTGGATTATGTTTATTGATTTGCGAATGTTGAACCAGCCTTGCATCCCAGGGATGAAGCCCACTTGATCATGGTGGATAAGCTTTTTGATGTGTTGCTGAATCCGGTTTGCCAGTATTTTATTGAGGATTTTTGCATCGATGTTCATCAGGGATATTGGTCTAAAATTCTCTTTTTTTGTTGTGTCTCTGCCAGGCTTTGGTATCAGGATGATGTTGGCCTCATAAAATGAGTTAGGGAGGATTCCCTCTTTTTCTATTGATTGGAATAGTTTCAGAAGGAATGGTACCAACTCCTCCTTGTACCTCTGGTAGAATTCAGCTGTGAATCCATCTGGTCCTGGACTTTTTTTGGTTGGTAGGCTATTAATTATTGCCTCAATTTCAGAGCCTGCTATTGGTCTATTCAGGGATTCAACTTCTTCCTGGTTTAGTCTTGGAAGAGTGAAAGTGTCCAGGAAATTATCCATTTCTTCTAGATTTTCCAGTTTATTTGCGTAGAGATGTTTATAGTATTCTCTGATGGTAGTTTGTATTTCTGTGGGGTCGGTGGTGATATCCCCTTTATCATTTTTAATTGCGTCGATTTGATTCTTCTCTCTTTTCTTCTTTATTAGTCTTGCTAGCGGTCTGTCAATTTTGTTGATCTTTTCAAAAAACCAACTCCTGGATTCATTGATTTTTTGGAGAGTTTTTTGTGTCTCTATCTCCTTCAGTTCTGCTCTGATCTTAGTTATTTCTAGCCTTCTGCTAGCTTTCGAATGTGTTTGCTCTTGCTTCTCTAGTTCTTTTAATTGCGATGTTAGAGTGTCAATTTTAGATCTTTCCTGCTTTCTCTTGTGGGCATTTAGTGCTATAAATTTCCCTCTACACACTGCTTTAAATGTGTCCCAGAGATTCTGGTATGTTGTATCTTTGTTCTCATTGGTTTCAAAGAACATCTTTATTTCTGCCTTCATTTCGTTATGTACCCAGTAGTCATTCAGGAGCAGGTTGTTCAGTTTCCATGTAGTTGAGCGGTTTTGATTGAGTTTCTTAGTCCTGAGTTCTAGTTTGATTGCACTGTGGTCTGAGAGACAGTTTGTTATAATTTCTGTTCTTGTACATTTGCTGAGGAGTGCTTTACTTCCAATTACGTGGTCAATTTTGGAGTAAGTACGATGTGGTGCTGAGAAGAATGTATATTCTGTTGATTTGGGGTGGAGAGTTCTATAGATGTCTATTAGGTCTGCTTGCTGCAGAGATGAGTTCAATTCCTGGATATCCTTGTTAACTTTCTGTCTCGTTGATCTGTCTAATGTTGACAGTGGAGTGTTGAAGTCTCCCATTATTATTGTATGGGAGTCTAAGTCTCTTTGTAAGTCTCTAAGGACTTGCTTTATGAATCTGGGTGCTCCTGTATTGGGTGCGTATATATTTAGGATAGTTAGCTCTTCCTGTTGAATTGATCCCTTTACCATTATGTAATGGCCTTCTTTGTCTCTTTTGATCTTTGATGGTTTAAAGTCTGTTTTATCAGAGACTAGTATTGCAACCCCTGCTTTTTTTTGTTCTCCATTTGCTTGGTAAATCTTCCTCCATCCCTTTATTTTGAGCCTATGTATGTCTCTGCGTGTGAGATGGGTCTCCTGAATACAGCAGACTGATGGGTCTTGACTCTTTATCCAGTTTGCCAGTCTGTGTCTTTTAATTGGAGCATTTAGTCCATTTACATTTAAGGTTAAGATTGTTATGTGTGAACTTGATCCTGCCATTATGATATTAACTGGTTATTTTGCTCGTTAGTTGATGCAGTTTCTTCCTAGCCTCGATGGTCTTTACATTTTGGCATGTTTTTGCAATGGCTGGTACCGGTTGTTCCTTTCCATGTTTAGTGCTTCCTTCAGGGTCTCTTGTAAGGCAGGCCTAGTGGTGACAAAATCTCTAAGCATTTGCTTATCTGTAAAGGATTTTATTTCTCCTTCACTTATGAAACTTAGTTTGGCTGGATATGAAATTCTGGGTTGAAAATTCTTTTCTTTAAGAATGTTGAATATTGGCCCCCACTCTCTTCTGGCTTGGAGAGTTTCTGCCGAGAGATCTGCTGTTAGTCTGATGGGCTTCCCTTTGTGGGTAACCCGACCTTTCTCTCTGGCTGCCCTTAAGATTTTTTCCTTCATTTCAACTTTGGTGAATCTGGCAATTATGTGTCTTGGAGTTGCTCTTCTCGAGGAGTATCTTTGTGGCGTTCTCTGTATTTCCTGGATTTGAATGTTGGCCTGCCCTACTAGGTTGGGGAAGTTCTCCTGGATGATATCCTGAAGAGTGTTTTCCAACTTGGTTCCATTTTCCCCCTCACTTTCAGGCACCCCAATCAGACGTAGATTTGGTCTTTTTACATAATCCCATACTTCTTGCAGGCTTTGTTCATTTCTTTTTCTTCTTTTTTCTTTTGGTTTCTCTTCTCGCTTCATTTCATTCATTTGATCCTCAATCGCAGATTCTTTCTTCCAGTTGATCGAGTCGGTTACTGAAACTTGTGCATTTGTCACGTATTTCTCGTGTCATGGTTTTCATCTCTTTCATTTCGTTTAGGACCTTCTCTGCATTAATTACTCTAGCCATCAATTCTTCCACTTTTTTTTCAAGATTTTTAGTTTCTTTGCACTGGGTACGTAATTCCTCCTTTAGCTCTGAGAAATTTGATGGACTGAAGCCTTCTTCTCTCATCTCGTCAAAGTCATTCTCCGTCCAGCTTTGATCCGTTGCTGGCGATGAGCTGCGCTCCTTTGCCGGGGGAGATGCGCTCTTATTTTTTGAATTTCCAGCTTTTCTGCCCTGCTTTTTCCCCATCTTTGTGGTTTTATCTGCCTCTGGTCTTTGATGATGGTGATGTACTGATGGGGTTTTGGTGTAGGTGTCCTTCCTGTTTGATAGTTTTCCTTCTAACAGTCAGGACCCTCAGCTGTAGGTCTGTTGGAGATTGCCTGAGGTCCACTCCAGACCCTGTTTGCCTGGGTATCAGCAGCAGAGGCTGCAGAAGATAGAATATTTCTGAACAGCGAGTGCACCTGTCTGATTCTTGCTTTGGAAGCTTCCTCTCAGGGGTGTACTCCACCCTGTGAGGTGTGGGGTGTCAGACTGCCCCTAGTGGGGGATGTCTCCCAGTTAGGCTACTCAGGGGTCAGGGACCCACTTGAGCAGGGAGTCTGTCCCTTCTCAGATCTCAACCTCCGTGTTGGGAGATCCACTGCTCTCTTCAAAGCTGTCAGACAGAGTCGTTTGCGTCTGCAGAGGTTTCGGCTGTGTTTGTTATTGCCCTGTCCCCAGAGGTGGAGTCTACAGAGACAGGCAGGTTTCCTTGAGCTGCTGTGAGCTCCACCCAGTTCGAGCTTCCCAGCAGCTTTGTTTACCTACTTAAGCCTCAGCAATGGCGGGCGCCCCTCCCCCAGCCTCGCTGCTGCCTTGCCGGTAGATCACAGACTGCTGTGCTAGCAATGAGGGAGGCTCCGTGGGTGTGGGACCCTCCCGGCCAGGTGTGGGATATGATCTCCTGGTGTGCCTGTTTGCTTAAAGCGCAGTATTGGGGTGGGAGTTACCCGATTTTCCAGGTGTTGTGTGTCTCAGTTCCCCTGGCTAGGAAAAGGGATTCCCTTCCCCCTTGCGCTTCCCAGGTGAGGCAATGCCTCGCCCTGCTTCAGCTCTTGCTGGTCGGGCTGCAGCAGCTGACCAGCACCGATCGTCCGGCACTCCCCAGTGAGATGAACCCAGTACCTCAGTTGAAAATGCAGAAATCACCGGTCTTCTGTGTCGCTCGCGCTGGGAGTTGGAGACTGGAGCTGTTCCTATTCGGCCATCTTGCTCCGCTTGTCCAATTGATTTTCAACAAAAATTCATGGCAATGTTGTAGAGAAAGGAGAGTCTTTTCAAAAACTGGTTCTGAAACAGTTGGATATTAATAAACAGATGGACGGATGACCAGGAGGGAGGGAGGGAGGGGAAAGGAGGTTCTCTAATATTTATCTCAGACCATATATAGAGACCTAAATGCAAGAGCTAAAACTATGTAATTTCTTAAAGAAAACAAGAGAAAATTTTATGACTTTGGATTACTCCAGATATCCTAGATAGGACACAAAAAGCATAAACCATAAAAGAAAAAGAGTAAGATAAATCTGACTTCATAACAACTTTAGACTTTTGTTCTTCAAAAGTCTAAAAGACTGCTGTAAAAATTAAAAGAAAAGCAACAATATTGGGTGAAAATGTTTGAAGATCATATATCTGACTAAAAGCATGAAAATGCAGAATACATAAAGAAATCTTACAATTCAATAAGAAAAAAGCAATTAGAAATTTTATAAAAACTTTGAATAGACACTTTACCAAAAAATGTAAACAATTAGCTAATCCATGAAAAGATGTTCACATTACTTACCTTTAATGTAACTAAAATTAAAAGAACTGACAACATCAAGTATTGATGATGTGTGGAGCAGAAAAGAAAGATGGAACATCCACTTTAAACAACCTGACAATTTCTCATAAAATTAAATATATACTTACCATACAACCCAGCAATCTACTAGTTTATTATCTAAGAGAAATGAAAATCTATGCCTACACAAAAACCTGTATGCAAATGTTTATAGCAGTTCATTGAGAATAGCTGAGAACTGCAAGTAACTCAAATCTCTTTCATTAAGTGAATGGATAAACAAAATTACATCAGTACAATAGGACATTACTTGGCAATTTTTTAAAAAATTACTAATACATGCAACAACATGAATGAATCTCAAAGGCATTATGTTAAGTGACAGAAGCCAAACACAAAAGCCTCCACTATACTCTATGATTCCATTTATATTACATTCCACAAAAGTTAAAACTATAGGGACAGGAAACAGATCCATGGGTTTGGGGGTAGAGTTCGCAGGGAGGAATCCGACTGCAAAGGAACACAGGGAATTTCTGGAGGGTAATGAAAATGTATGTTTATTGTAGTGGCTACATGACTATATACATTTGTCAAATCTCACCAAATTATAAACTTTAAAATGGTAAATTTTATGAAAATTATGCCTCAATAAACCTGACATTTCAAAATGTGATGGAGTTTGTCAGGTGTATTAAATATAAAGTTAGTTAACAGAAATAAAGCAATGATGGGAAGCCCTCCCTCCAATCTTGGAACTCTCTTGAACTTTGTGAATTATGAGCCTCTAGGCCAACATTCACCTTTGGGGTCCCAGATTCATTTAACTGGGCAAAGCAATTTGCTGCCTGCAGAAACTCCTGTGTTCTGCCTTTCTTAAAGAGGCTCAGAAGATCCATATTTCTTTAAGTGACACTTACTAGTTCACTGAGCGATGTGTTAACTGAAAACACAAGCACATAGACTGAAATGCTCCTTGAAAGAGAGACTGACGTTTATTATACAAAGGAGAAGGAAAATATTGAAAAGAAACTTATACAGCAACTGAACCTGGAATAATAGTACCAGAAGACAACTAGACTCTTCCACATACCCCATCACTCTGTCTTTCCCAATTCATTCTGGCTAAGAGACCAGAGAGAAGAATTTGCTGTTGTGGATGAGGATGACAACAATACCAACACCAGCAGCAACACAGCACCAGGTATACATAGCACCCTGAGCACTCGATAGATTGTAGTTACAAGTTTATTATGTATTCCCATTATGATCAAAGACAACCCTAGGAATAAGCACTTTAATCATCTCACTTTATAAAGGAGAAAAATGAGACACAAAGTCGTTAGGTAACTTGTTCAAGTTCACACAGCTTATATGTAGCAGAGCCGTGCTCTGAATTCATGTGCCACCTTCCCCATGCTACCATCTTTAAGACACAACATGGCAATGAAAAAATCAACTTGTTTTCCTAAAAGTTGAATGTCTCCTCCAAGTGTTAGTATGTCTAGAGTTGAGGTCTTTTTGTTTCTGTTTTGGGAGGGGTGTATGTGAGAGAGTGAGTTTTGCTTCCATGCCTTACTCTTCACTGCTACTGAAATACGAACATAGAATGCTTTGATCCTATTTGGCTCTCCTAAATCCCATGTGGGGACACACAGTTTTGCATCTCTTGGTAATAACCTCAAAGTCCTTCCTGAATTCCAAGACAGAACGAGGGCCTCCAGTTTCATTTGAATTTTTGTCCAAAGTAAGCAAATAGAGTATCAAATACTGAGATGAGGAGACAAGGCAGCCAGGGAATAAAAGTTTAAAGAGCTAGGTGACAACATAAAATTGTAGGAGAACTAAAAATCTAATTCCCATGCTGCCCCCCTTCCAGACTCTAAGATCTCTAATCATTTCCACCAAGCTCCAACCTCAACATCAAGATTTACAAGGAGGTAGGGATAGAAGACTAAGAATTAGAAAAATTCCCAGAAAATGGACCAAGAAGAAGCCCAGTTTACCACCTGGGTCTGTGATACAATGTACTATATTAAAACATTTTCATCTCAGCCAGAGCCTCCAAAGTGGCTCCTACAGCTAAGGAGTGCTTCTCAGTTTTCACTGACAGGAATCTATTATTCATACATAGATCTAGTCCTTCTAAAAGGGCCTATTTCTGGATTTTCCCACTCCTCAGATTGTATGTTTACTGGATAATGCTGTACCATCTTTAAGATATCTCAAAAAATCAATGAACTTGTGGAGTGCTTTACAGCTTACAAATCATTTTAGCATGATCCTGTTTCTCCTGTCTATGACCCATGTAACCAGTTCTTGCCAACGAGTTGTGAGCAGAAGTCATGCGTCATTTATAGGCCAGAGCATTACAAGCTGTGCAGGATGCTCCAAACTTATCTCTCCCTCTGCTAGAAAAACTACGGTATTTTGGGATGGGCTGCTTCATCAACCAACAATCTCAGGAAGAGAAAAAATAGAACCAAGTTTCCAGTAGATGTGCAATGGACATGTGATGTGAGTTGTTAAAGCCACTAAAACTGGGAGGGGGGTTGTTTATTATAGACACAAAACAGTCTTGTAGTGGTAAAAGTACTACTTATTTTATGCCTCAAAATGTATATTCACATATTCGATGAGCTAAGCCATGCTGACTTTTCTGAACCATTCATGAGTTTTCGGCTTTGATACAATCCCTCAACAGGTTTGGTATTTCCAGTCTGAAGTACCCTAGCACTTAGAGTCCATCATGATATATTTCATCCACCATGATCTCTGCCTAGCCCATTCATACATAGATACACCCACACATGCACACACTCACACATCCTGCTTCACTGGATGGTGCCAGCTTATCAAGGACCTGACAATCCAGTACCTTCCTTCTTCCATTGGTTGAAAGCTACACAGAGCTACAGACGGATTTCATATAAAAGGAGTAACCAGCCAGAGTGGTCTCTTCCATTTTATAACCTTGGGCTGAGGAGGCGAAAGCACAGCAGATGGGACGTGGACTGCTGAATCAGATAAAGCCGAGACAGAGCGGAGAAAGTGAGATGAGCACTGGACTCAGGGACAGAGAAGGAAACAAGACTATAGAGCCTCAAACAAATTCCTAATCTTGGAAAAATCACCAGGCATTCCCCAGCCAGGCTGTTCACCAGAATCCCCAGCTGTTTGTTAAAGTGTAGATTCCTGGGCTTCATCCCAGATCTTCTGAATCTGAATCTCTAGGGGTATGAACAGGAAATACAATTATTTCATAAGCCCCCATGATATTCAGATAACCAGCCAGGTCGGTTTCCCACTGGACTGGGTAAACAATGAAGCCCCTGCTAGTTTTGAAATCTCATGGTTTATAAACAAAGCCAGGAATATCAGAAATCAGGGTCCCAAGATAACAGAACAGGTGCTAGTCTTTGCTCAGGTGAGCCTGTGCTTATTAGGTGAACTTTGATAAATCAATTGAGGGGCTATGCATATTAATATAAATAGTAAAATCTTTGAAGAAAGGATAAACTTGAGACCAGGGTTAGATATGAGGGTGAACTTCCTGGCAATGGAGACGCTCTACCAAAACTAAGGTAGGCTGCAAGTGGTGAGTAACTTGTATCCCTTCTACTTGCCATACTCTGTATCTCAAGATGGGACCGACTTCATGAGTACATGGCCTCCACATGTAAGTCACAGCCAGAAATGTTCTCAGAAGGTGCCCTGTACTTGGTTTAATGATCTACTGGTACTGTCTTGAAATTCTTAATAATTTTATCTTTGGACAAGAGTTTTGCAAATGAAGTCTGATGAGACAACAGAGCACGTGTGTGAGCAGAGCAGGATATACCAGGCAGCAACCCATGCAAGCACAGGCCTTGGGGCACTGCATGCAAGGGGCTGTGTGCATGCCAAGCAACTGAACTGGCATACCAGAGGCAGTCCAGCCTGCCATGGGGTCCTCAGGGGACAACTAGGGATGGGACTTGAGCCCAGATGGGTAATGACAGTGGCAGCAATAGCAGTAAAGCAGCAGCAATAATCACAGCGGTGGGAAGACAGCTTGCCCATCAGTCCTTGGAGCCCATCCCTATGATATCCCCATAAACATTAACTCTCCACCTTCAGTGTCAGGACAGAACTTGCTGGTGCTCAGGCAATGTAATTTGTTAGTAAATCATTACAAAATAAAAATGTACACATGAACATTGCAATAAAATATATCCAAGAGTTATTAGAATGTTTTAGAGTTTAGAATCTCCAGTTTTGATAACTCCTGCAACATTACAAATATTCACAGGCTTTGAATTAGAAATTAAATTTTGAAATTGTCACAACAGAAAAGAATGTAATTTTCATATAAAACTTCAATGAACCAATTATTAAGAAGAAATAATTTTTGGATTAAGTTTTCCTCGTACTGAAGAAACACATTAGGCTATATAAACAGGCATTTTGATCACAGTTGACCCTTGAACAATGTTGGGGATAGGAATGCCACCCCACCACATACAGTCAAAAATCTGCAGGTAACTTTAGAATCCTCCAAAACTTTACATAGCCTGCGGTTGACTGGAAGCCTTACTAATAACATGCATAGTCCATTAACACGTATTTTGTATGTTATATGTATTACACACTGTATTCTTACAATACAACTAGAGAAGAGAAAATGTTATTTTAAAAATCATAGGGAAGAGGGGGGTGCCAGGCGCTGTACCTCAAGCCTGTAATCCCAGCACTTTCGGAGGCGGGCCGATCACAAATTCAGCAATTCAAGACCAGTTTGGCCAACATGGTGAAAACCCATCTCTACTAAGAATATATGGTAGAGCATGGTGGCACGTGCCTGTAATCCCAGCTACTCGGGAGGCAGAGACAGGAGAATTGCTTGAACAGGGACCCTGGAGGCAGAGGTTGCAGTGAGCCGAGATTACACCACTGCACTCCAGCCTGGGCTAGAGAGCCAGACTCCATCTCAAAAGAAGTAAATAAATAAAAATTTTAAAAAATAAAAATCATAGGGAAGAGGAAATATATTTACAATTCATTAAGTAGAAATGGATCATCATGAAGGTCTTCATCCTCGTTGTCTTCTCACTGAGGAAGAGGAGGGGTTGCTTTTGCTGTCTCAGGGGTGGCAGAGGTGGAGAAGGCGGACATGAAGGCAGAAGAGGCAGGCACATTCAGTGTACTTTTATTGAAAAAAAAGTGTGTAAGTGGACTCACAGTTCAAACCTGTGTTGTTCAAGTGTTAACTGTATATGCAAATTGTAAAGCTACTTTCAGTTGCTTATAGGCTCTCTATAAGTTACAGGAAATGCCTGAGAAAACATTAAAATTGCCACTGTGTGTGTGTGTGTGTGTGTGTGTATATATATATATATATATATACACACACACACACACACACACATATTTACATTGATAATTAAATCCAAACTTACACAAAACAGATTTGTATAGAGTTAAATCTTTTTAGAAAAACGGTTTGACAAGAATCATCAGTTCTAGGTATATACTGAAGTTTTTTTTTTTTTTTTTTTTTTTTTGAAACGTCTCACTCCATCACCCAGGCTGAAGAACAGGGCGCAATCTCCACTCACTGCCAACTTCCACCTCCTGGATTCACACAATGCTTGTGCCTCAGCTCTCCCCCACCCCCACGCCCAGTACCTAAATCACAGGTGTACGCCACCACGCCCAGCTAATTTTTGTATTTTTAGTAGAGATAGGGTTTCGCCATGTTGGCCAGGCAGGTTTCAAACTCCTGGCCTCAAGTGATCCACCTGCCTCTGCCTCCCAAAATGCTAGGATTACAGGTGTGAGCCACCATGCCCAGATCCTGAAGTCTTTTTTCAAAATAATTTCTCAAAAATGTATCCAAATCCTGCTACAGCCAATAAGATTCTCCTACACAATTCCAGTAACCATTGCGTTAGCAGAAATATGCTTCTGAAAATTAAAAATTGTCAAAAATTATTTGTAATCTTGGCAAAGAGCAACAAATGTCCTTTTCATTTTTGTATCAATTGAAGATGAAATTGATAAAAGTTTGATAAATTTTGATAACCTAGTAATTTGCAGAAAAAGAGAGGCAGAAAAACCTTATTGTCAATAAGATGCCAAATTAATAAATTACTTTTTATTGTATGACACCAAAAATATTTTTGATACTCATGTATCACTATTACATAACTATAAATAGTATAAAAAATTATAAGTACATTATATAGTAAAATATTTTAGAAGAAAAACATATTTTAATAACTTCGTACTTTTTTTCCTGCTCTTTGAACAAGGGGCTCCTAATTTTCATTTTTCACTGGGCCATATTTATGATGTCACCACCCTGCTCAGAGGGTAACTATTCTGAGGTTTTGCAGGAAACTTCAGAATGAGTCTAAGATTCCCATCTTGCCAAAGGTTTTCAGTGATTTCATTCAGTACAAGAGAGTCTATGTATCCTGTAATCCAGAGACAAGGAGCATTATAGCAGCTCTATTCTCAGTATCAACATTCTTAGGAGTTTTGGGGTGGCCTTGACTTTGGGTTCCTCCTTTGGACCAAGGCCCTCATCTTCTGAAACATAAGAAGCTTTAATCCAAGACTTCATCTAATGATTCATGAAGCCAGTGTCTTTAAATCAAAACAGGGCAGGAAGGAGAGAGAGCACATCAGGCTTCTTTGAATTTGGGCCAGTGTTTCCAAATGCAAAATACTCAACAGCTCAGGCTCCCCTGGCTTTGTAGATAAACAACAAGATGACCTTTTTATGTCAGAAAGGAGCAGTGAAAATTCCATTTCCTTGTGGAATGTTAAGTTTGGAACCAAGTTTCTCTGTGTTTCTTCTCAAGATCACAACCCACAAAATGTCTTAATAAATGCAAATTATAGGATTTCTGTGGCTAATCCAGATATTCCAACAAGTGATCTTGCCTTTTCTCCAAATACATCCTAGGAACCTCTCCCCATAAGAATGGAAATCCCCCTTTCCCTATAATGTTGCATCCTGGGCTCCTGGAAATGACATTCTGTCCAATGATTAGGTACTGTGAGAGCAGGGCATGTCCCCACTCTCCTTCAGCCATTTCAGAATGAACTGAGGCCATTTCATCAAATCCCTTCCAGAGGGGAATCCATTTCCCACAATGGAGAAAAATGCAGCCATTGTCCACTCTCTACAGAACTTTCAATTCACTTTCTCTTCTTTCACTATTCCCAAACTTCCTTCGGAAAAAAAAAAAATACTTTCCCAGGCCCCACCAGCCTGGGGATAAAACCAGGGTGGCCATAAGAGTCATGTTCCCACCCTCCTTAAAAAAAAAAAAAATCCACTGCCCCCGCCAACCCTAATATTCAGCGGGGGTCTGGTAATTATTCTTTTTACTGGATTGCTTTAAATAACAACTCTTCAGGGTGAATTTAAAATAGAACTTGAGTTACAAAATTCAGTTAACAAGCAACCCTCCAAGAATAGGTCAAGCACATGCAATGAGGTCTACTCAATGATCATTTTACTTTTAACCTCTCACAAGATATTTAATTCAACAATAACATTCTGAAGAAAAAACCTTTTAAATATCTGTGTTGTGTTCTGTTTAATTTACTTTTTAAATAACTCTAATATAAAACCTCTTTATTAGAGTTGAAAACATGAGGAAGATCTTTGCCCAGCTATCCAATAGGAAAGAGGGAGACAGAGAGAAATCTTGACCTTTACCTCGAGGATATGAGAAGAAATGGATAAAAGTGAATTAAGTGACTGTGTCTTTCGCTGACTCCACAATGGAATCATGATCCTTGCCATTCATTCCATCTGTATCATTAACATAAACATTCTTTGCAGGCAACTGGACCAAAGAAGCAGTGGTCAGAGTCAATGCTCCCATCAGCACTAACATCTTGGCAGTGATTCAGGGCCTGTTGGAGGTGCAATGTCCACATATAAGATTGCCAGGGGTAAGTGGACTCTAGAGTGGTAACAAGCACTGCCATGGCCATGTGAGTCCTATGCAGCCAGACCCAGGAACTGTGCCTGACCCAGAGCAGCCGTAAAGTATCTATCTATAGGGAGAATGCCTGAGTGGCATCTCTAAAGAGCTTACCATCCAGCTAAAGACAGACAAACTCCACTCAAAATTTGAATGTGAAGAGCTACAAATGAGTGGGTCAAATCAGAGCCATATCAGCTCAAGGCAAAAAGAACTCAGAAGGTGTTTGAGGATGGAAAGGCTAACAACTTCAGCCATTGGTTTTCCATACATATCTTCATTTGTCCGCCATCAGACTGAGGATGGAGATGAAGATGATAGCTACAAAATTATGGTGATGATGATCTCATAGGGTGATAGTAGTTTACCGATACCAAATAAATGGCCCTTGCTGATGGGAGTTACTCTCAGGGTTATAACTCTCTGTACATCTTTACTGCCTAAATGTGGAACTGCTTGAGCCTCCCAAGTTCCAGAAGACACAACAAAATCATGATAAAACAATTACCTCTCTATACGGCTGGGAAACAAACACAGCATAGAAAATCATCTTCGGCCATCACATTCCTGTTGCCTCACCACTGGTAAAAATAAGTGGCCAAAAGAGCCTTCCTGCCCCATCAACTATTGAGCAAAGCAGACTTGCAAACAGGGTCCAGACTATGTCTGTGATTCTGTTTAGTGATGATGGCCTGAAAGGATCCATGAATGGCTGATGCCCTCTGAATTAGCTTTTTTGAGGGCTGGCTCTGTGTTCTGGCTAGAATATTACTCTATCCTTGGATATTACTTTATTGTTCTCTGCCTTTCTTTCTTCTTTTTGCTTTAGTAGCTAAAAAAAATTTTAATGAATGGTTTAAACAGCTTATGAAGTTGTCATGTTACACACTAGCTAGGCACCAAAACAAACAATCCGTTCACAAGAAATATCTCAAGGAGGAGCCATGTTGTCAACACCATCCCTGTGCTGTGCTCTTAAAAGGACTCACCGTGTTTGTTAGTCTGTTCTCGTGCTGCTGTGAAGAAATACCCAAGACTGGGTAATTTATAAAGGAAAGAGGTTTAATTGACTCACAGTTCCACATGGCTGGGAAGGCCTCGGGAAACTTACAGTCATGGCAGAAATGGAAGCAAACACGTCCTTCTTCACAAGGCAGCAGGAGAGAGAAGTCCTGAGGAAAGGAAGAAAAGCCCTTTATAAAACTGTCATGTCTCATGAGAACTTACTCACTATCATGAGAACAGCATGAGGGTAACCACCCCCATGATTAAATTACCTCCCACCAGGCCCCTCTCACGACATGTGGGGATTGCAGGAACTACAATTCAAGATGATATTTGGGTGGAGACACAGCAAAACCATATCACTATGCCAAAACCAAGACTTTTCGTGAGAATACTCTCATGTGAAATCCCACATGAAATTGGCATGATTCATTTTATGCCTTATTTGTTTATAATAACCAAGATAATAATATCAGGAAAGTGGAAGAAGGCTCAGAACTGAACCATCCTTACCTGTTCTTATCACTACACAGTAAATGTGAACTGAAATTTAAAAGGCAGGGCCAGTCAGTGGCTCACGCCTGTAATCCCAGCACTTTGGGAGGCCGAGGCAGGCAGATCATGAGGTCAAGAGATCAAGACCATCCTAGCCAACATGGTGAAACCTCATCTGTACTAAAAATACAAAAATTAGCCGGGTGTGGTGGTGCATGCCTGTAGTCCTAAGATACTCGGGAGGCTGAGGCAGGACAATCGCTTGAACATGGGAGGCAGAGGTTGCAGTAAGCTGAGATCATGCCACTACACTCCAGCCTGGTGACAGGGCAAGATTCTGTCAAAAGAAAAAGAAAAGAAAAGAAAAGAGGAAGGGAAGGGAAGACAGAAAGGAAGAAAGGAAAGGAAGGAAGGGAGGAAGGGAAGGAAGGAAAGGAAAGGAAGGAAGAGAGGAAGGGAAGGAAGGAAGGAAAGGAAGAAAGGAAGGAAGGGAGGGGAGGAAAGGAGAGGAGAGGAGAGGAAAGGAGAGGAGAGGAAAGGAAAGAAAAAAGAAAGGCAGAGAGTTACTGACATTAAGAGAAGAAATGTTGCCTTATTCTTTTAAACAGAGATTTAGGAAACAGTTGCTTGATGGTCTTGTCTTTCCTAGTCAACAGACATTTCTGTTTTCTTTATGCCAAGATTTGTCAACTTTGCATAACATTAATACAGGCTGGGAAGGAAGGTAGAAGATTGATAAGCCTTACATTTCAGGAAAGAACAAAAAAAATCTTTTCTGATGAAACTTCACCTGACTGCTGGCTGCCATTACGTGTATATAGTTCTATGTTATCTCCACCTTCATGAAAATATATGAAAGTTCAGCCTCTCTAGGGACATAAAACCGTAAGGTTTTAGAAAGAGAAGACCCTGAAGCATCCTCTAAGGCTGATTATTCTCCCCATAAAAGGATTAACCATGGGGGCTCTTAAAATGGCAAGCTCCTTGTATGTCTTGAAATAAGATTCAATTACAAAAATTAAATTCATATGGACAAGTCCACAGTTCCAGGAATATGCCTACTATCTATAATCAGGTGGATTTGTAACATTATTTGGCTTATCTTACAAGAGTTATGATGCAAAAGGACAAAATACAAAATGAAAGGTCTGCAGTCATCTTGTAATTAGGGAAAATATAGTGGTTATTGTTCTCAAGCCTGCTTCTACCCCAGAGCCTTTGACCTCACTCTTCTTTCTGCCTAGAACATTTTTTTAAAACCAGGAGGATGTATGAATAGCTGGTTCCTTACTTCATTCAGGTACCTGTTCAAATGCGGCTTCTCCAAGAAAGTTTCACTGATCGTTCCAGGTAATGTAGTTCCCCCTACCCCACCTGTCCCTAATGCTATCTATTTCTCTTCATAATGCCAATCCCCATGTGGCTTATCAGATCTCTTTATTTATTGAAGAAATTATTAGTTTATTTATTTTTATTAGTAGTAGCTATCCCTGACTTTACTTATTATTATATTGTCTCTGACTAGAATATAAGCTCCAAGACATGGATTTTTGTTTTGTTCACTAGTCATATTTCTAGCACGTACAATAATATGGCACATGAGGTCAATAGATATTGAATAAATTAGGAAATAAAGGAACAACCAAGCAAACAAGTAGTTGGCCATGTCTCAAGTAGATTCTGGAAACATCTTTAGAATCTTCCCATGCTGCCACTCATCTGTGACTATCTCAAGACATTCTTGCAACATGAAACCGTGCCCTCTTTTAACAACTCTCTCCTAGCTGGCAGTGGGTGCTGAGAACATTGTGTAATCTCTCTGACCTCTATTGTTTTATTTATCAAATTAAATGATTAACTATCTTCCCTTCTCATTTCCTCAGCTATTCAATAAAATACCTGCTCTGTGTCAGGCCATGTGTAGGAACAAACAGGAAATGACTAACTGGTACAATAAGAACTAGAATCAGAGTAAGTGGCAAGAAAGAAGCTGTGACCCAACAAGGGGGTGAGTTTTACGGGATGAATCAGGGTGGGCAAACAAGATGGAGAAATAGGCTTTCCAGAAGGAGGTAGTAAAAGACAGAGATACTAGAACAGCAGAAATGATGAACAGATCAGGAAATAACTGGCCAGATGAAGTAAAGAAGTGGGAGAACAAGAAAATGAAACTTGGGTTTCTTTTACTAGCAAGAAACAAAAGAGATGAAGTGAACATGCATTGTTTACCCTTCACCACTAACACCTGCTCGCACCTCCTGCAATGGAAATAATGGTTGCAATGGTGTACAGGAGCTGAAACTCATATGGAGGATGCCTAGAACACATGAATTCCACACACACACTCTCACAAGAAAGATTAAGCTTTAAAATACTCATGTGGGTGATAGATATCGGACACCTCCCCTCTTAAAAGATGAAGAAAACAGGAATCAGAAATTTTAACAAGAAGAATGTGGTAAATTAGAAATTCTAACAAGCAGAATACAATAAAACCAAGACTGAAATCCAGATTTTCATAGTATGTGCAGTGATTTTTCTTTTTCTCACTGCTGAAGTGCTTTGAACAGGAGGCTGAACAGCTCCTCAATCTAAAGATCTCCCAGCAACCACTATGGTACCTGAAATTTCCACCATTTCAGAAATCATTGAGAATAATATATGCTCTCTGTCTAGATGAAAATTCATAGCCAGACTCAAAGGGGTAGTCTTAACCCACTAGCACCTACCCACTGTGCTTGCATCAATCAATTAACCAGGCTAGAGACTACCAAACAGTGTCCCAAAAGAATGAAACAAAGAACAAGGGGAAGAAAAGAACAATGGGACAGAAATGGCTGTCCACAGAGCTGGGCCTGAACACATCAAGTACATTTTGATGGAACTAGAATCTGTAAAATCCAGAGTGTGGAAGATCAGGAGCAATTAATATAAACAGGAGGAGGCTGAAGCTGAGCCTTGTCTAGCAATCAGGAGTATGAGAGTGGCGCTGGGAGAAGGCATGGACAGGGATAGACTAGAGAAGCACAGAGCATGGTGGCTCACCCTCAACCACTCATCAACTCTCTAAACTCAAGCAGCCCCTGAACTCTCAGTCTGTAAAATGGTGAGAGAGTATCACTTACATCACAGGATGCCTGTGAGGATCAAACGAAATAATGCATACAAAGTATTTAGCACAGGGATTAGTACAAGATACACACTTTACATATTGGCTATTTAAAAAGAAAAGGAGAGGAAAATAAAAGAGAAAGGAATTGAAATGAAAGCCTGATAAAGACCAACTTCACAACTTCTCGAACATCCCAAGGGCCAGTCTTGACAAAGGAGTTCCTGCTATGCACAGTTGAACAGGTTGTGCAGTGCACAAATGTGCAGTGTGCATGGCAGCACTGACAAGATTGCCCTTCTAAACAGACAGGAGCACCATTGAGACTTCCCTTAACACTACTTCGTTCTGCCTGGATGAGGAACCTATCCAAACAAAGATGATTAGGATAAATTATTGCCATAGCGCTTTTTAACATTTTGCTCTTGAAGCCTCTCTGGGCTTTTAATTTTTGCTAATTCATAAAAAATATTAGCCCAGCCTTTCTGTTCACATTGAGTGAAAAAAAATTCTTTGGTAAAGGTCCAGCACCTAAGTGGCTAAAACTTGAATGCAGATTCTTCAGTGGTGATCCTCATTAGTGTAACAGCCTGTCCTGGTAGCAGCTGCTGGCAGCCCTCCTGGGAAGGCTGGATGGCTGACCAGTCATGCTATGTGTGAGGGACTAAAACAGCTGCCCATACAGCCAGGCCTGACCACTGTCAGATAAAGGTAAGCCTTATCTGGCAGACTCACCAGACTTTCACAACCATGAATTTGATGATAACCTTGGTGGAGATCATCTGCCTGGTTTCCTTTTCTGGTCTGTAAGCAGAGAGAGACAAGGAAATGACACAGAGAGTCAACTGGGGTATCAGGTGGTACCGTGCTCTGTGCCTCTCTACTCTATCCCTATCCATGCCTTCTCCTCGTGCCACTCTCACACTCCTGCATGCTACATGGGGCCAAGCTTTGTCCTCCTCCTATTTACATTAATTGCTCCTGATCTTCCACACTCCAGATTTTCCAGAGTCTAGCTCCACCAAAATGTACTTGTTTTTGTTCCATTCTTTCTGGACCCTGTTTGGTAATCTCTAGCCTAGTTAATTAATTGATCAGATTAGGGGACTCCTGGGGGCCTGGAGGCCCCCAGCCCAGCATTTTACACCTGATTTTATAAATAAACCCTACAGCCAACTAGAGAGAACCTACCATGACTCAGACACTATACCCAGTGCACTTGAAGATATTATCTCAGTTCAACTTGCAGATCACCCTATGAGCAAATTATGCTCATTCCCTACCTTACACTTGAGCAAAAAGAAGCTGTGAAGGTGTAGCACAACCTTCCTAACACCATATAACTATTGAGTGAAAAAGCTCAACCTCAAGCTAAATATGTCTGACCTCCAACAGTCACACTTTTCCCACTTACATCCAGCAGCTTGGACAGCAGGATACCTATTCACAAGTATAAGTAATTATTTGACAAAATGCAAAGTCAGGACATGATTTGAGAGAATGAATGAAAGTGCTCTTATCCTAGAGGACACCTGCTTTGTCCTTATGGAGCTCCAGAGTTCATGTCCTACTTACCCCAGCTCAGTGTCTCCTTCTCCCCCTTCCATCTGCCAATGCCCCATGAGACCCAGGCCAAGTTCCAGCACACACCTGAACCTATTCCTGGCCTTCCTTGCTCTTCAGTCAAAATATACAGGCTTATACAATAGAATAAGAGGCGACCATTTGAAATGATGTTCCTAAATAGTTTTTAATGATGAGGAAAATACTTTTGAAAGAAGGTTTATTTTTTAAAGCAGATCAAAAGTCTAGACGGTACAGGTCTTAATATGCAACAATAATGGATATGGCTTCTCACTATAAGCAACTAGAAAATGGGACATACAACCAATGGTTTCCAGATATTCAATATAGGACTGTGACTTCTGAAAAAAATGGATATTAGGTGAGCCCTGTTATTGCCCTAGCAATTTGATGGAGGCACTTTATAGACCATAGACAGGGAGGAGAATGCCAAGGAGGGCTTGGAAATCTTGCTGGACTGAGGATACAGCAACCTGAATTTGAGTAGGCTAAGACAGCTGGACTTTGGCAGGAACGGGGGGGGGGGGGCGGTGCGGGCAGAATTCCAGACAGGTGAGAGACTTATGCAGAGAAAGAGCTTCAGATAACTCAAGGGTCCCCTTTAGTCTGTTGCCAAGTTCTAAGCTGTATATTAGCATGGTGAAATTCCACAAAGCCAGGAAAATTAAAATCTATGAGCTGAAAACTTCCCAGAACTAAAAGCACTAAGAGAAATTTAAGCTCTGACCAGCCAGAGTAGAGACTCATTATTGATCATTGCAATATTCAGTAGAGAGTCTAGAAGGGCCATGCCACAACAATAGGGCTAAACCAGATTTAGAGTAAAGGCTACTGTAAAATTGCCCTAACGAAATTAAAAACAATCCTCAAAAGATTAAGCTGATCCCCAAGCAACAAAACTACCTTTCAGAACAAAGCCTGGCACTCATTAAATGAAACTAAAACAATAATATTATGGACTGAATTGTTTTTTCCAAAAAAATTATATGTTGAATTTCTAAACCCCAATGTGACTGTATTTGGAAACAGGGCCTTTAAAGAGGTAATTACAATTAAATGAGGTCATAAGGGCAGGACTGTAATCCATTATGACTAGTGTACTTATAAGAAAAGAAGAAGATGCCAGGGAAATGAACACACAGAGAAGAGGCCATGTAAGAACTCAATAAGAAGGAGGTGGCTGTCTGCAAGCCAAGAAGAGAAGCTTCAGGAAAAACTAAACCTGCCAACAACTTGATTTAAGACTTCCAGCCTCCAGAACTGTGAAAAAATTAATTACCACTGTTTAAGGTATCCAGTCTGTAGTACTTTTTAATGGCAATTCTAGCCAACTAATACCAATAGTAACAATAAAAATCCATCATTAAATAATGTAAAATTCAAAATGTCTAGCATGCAATCAAAAACTAATAGACAGCATGATGACAGGAACAAATTCACACATATCAATACTAATTTTGGTAAATGGGCTAAATGCCTCCAATTAAAAGGCACAGAGTGACAAGTTGGATAAAGAAGCAAGACCCAAACGTACACTGTCTTCAAAAGATCCATCTCATGAGAACCCACAGGCTGAAGGAGTGAAGAAAAATTTACCAAGCAAACAGACAACAGAAAAAAGCAGGGATTACTATTCTAATTTCAGACTTGAAAAAAAGATTTTAAAGAAAAAAATGTGGGGGACATTACATAATGGTAAATGGCTTGATTCAACAAGACCTAACTATCCTAAATACATATGCACCCAACACAGAAGCACCCAGATTCATCAAGCAAGTTCTTTGAGACCTATGAAGAGACTTAGAAAACCCCACAAAAATAGTTAGAGACTTCTACACCCCACTGACAGTATTAGACATATCATCAAGGCAGAAAATTAACGAAGATATTCAGGACCTGAACTAGACACTTGACCAAATTAACTTTATATCTACAGAATGCCTCACCTAAGAACAACAGAGTACACATTCTTCTCATTTGCACATGGTACATACTCTAAAATCAACCACACAATGAGACATAAAAAAAATCCTCAGCAAATTCAAAAGAACAAAACATACCAACCACCCTCATACCACAGTGCAATAAAAACAGAAATCAATACTAAGAAAGTTGCTTAACATTATATAATTACACAGATATTAAACAACCTGCTCCTAAATGACTTTTGGGTAAATAATAAAATTAAGGCAGAAATCAATAAATTATTTAAACTTATGAGAACAAAAATACAACATATCAGAATCTCTGGGACAAAGCTAAGGTAGTATTAAGAGGGAATAGTACTGAACACCCACATCATAAAGAAAGATCTCAAATTAACAACCTAATATTACAACAAGAGGAACTGGAGAAACAAGAGTAAACCAACCCCAAAGCTAGCAGAAGACAAGAGAAAACCAAAATCAGAGCTGAACTGAATGAAATTGAAATGCAAACAAACAAACAAAAAGAACATACAAAACATCAACGAATTCAGGAGTTTTAAATTCATAAGACGTATAGACCACTAGACTAATAAAGAAAAAATGAAAAGATTCAAATACGCACAATCAGAAATGGCAAAGAGGACATTAACACTGACCCTACAGAAATACAAAAACCCTCAGAAACTATTATGAACATCTCTATACACACAAGCTAGAAAACTTAGAAGAAATGAATAAATTCCTAAACACATACAACCCCCCAAGACTGAACCAGGAAGAAATTGAATCCCTAAACATACCAGTAATGTGTTCCAAAATTAAATCAGCAATAAGAAGCCTGCCAATAAAAAAAAAAAAAACTTCATGAACAGCCTAATTCTACCAGATGTTTAAGAAGAGCTGATATCACTCCCACTGAAACTATTCCAAGAAATTGAGGAGGAGGGACACCTCCCTAACTCATTCTGTGAGGCCAGGATCATCCCGATACCAAAACCTAGCAGAGACACAACAAAAAGAAAGGAAGCTTCAGGTCAATATCCTTAATGAACATCTGCAAAAATACTCAACAAAATACTGGCAAACTGAATCCACTAGCAAATCAAAAAGCTAATCCACCACGATCACATAGGCTTCATCCCTGGGATGCAAGGTTGGCTCAAGATACACAAATCAGTAAATGTGACTGATCACACAAACTGAAACCACATGATCATCTCCACAGATGCAGAAAAGGCTTTCAACGAAATTCAATATCACTTCATGTAAAAAAAAAAAAAAAAAAAAAAACCCTCAACAAACGAGTCACTAAAGAAATATACTTCAAAATAATAAGAGCCATTTATGACAAACCCATAGCCAACATCATACTGGATGGGCAAAAGCTGGAAGCATTTCCCTTGAAAACCACAAAAGACAAGAATGCCTTCTCTTGTCTACTATGCTGAATCACTCTTATTCAGCATAGTACTAGAAGCCCTGGTCAGAGCAACTGGGCAAGAGTAAGAAATGAAAGCTTCCAAATAAGAAGACAGGAAGTAAATGATCCTTGTTTGCAGACAATATGATTCTATGCCTAGAAACTCCACAGTCTCTGCCCAAAAGCTCCTTGATCTGGTAAACAACTTCAGCTAAGTTTCAGGATACAATACAAAATCATTGTGCAAAAGTCAATAGCATTCCTATATACAAATAATGTTCAAGCTGAGGGCCAAATCAGAAAATACAATCTCAGCTGGCCGCAGTGGCTCATGCCTGTAATCCCAACACTTTGGGAAGCCGAGGTGGGCGGATCACGAGGTCAGGAGATTGAGACCATCCTGGCTAACACGGTGAAACCTCGTCTCTACTAAAAATACAAAAAAATCAGCCGGCCATGGTGGCAGGTGCCTGTAGTCCCAGCTACTTGGGAGGCTGAGGCAGGAGAATGGCATGAACCTGGGAGGTGCAGCTTGCAGTGAACTGAGATCAGCCACTGCACCCCAGCCTGGGTGACACAGCAAGACTCTGTCTAAAAACAAACAAACAAAAAATACAATCTCATTAACAATAGCCACAAAAAAAATGAAATACTCAGGAATACAGTTCACCAAGGAGGTGAAAGAACACTACAACAAGAATTACAAAACACTGCTCAAAGAAATCAGAGATGACACAAATAAATGGAAGAACATTCCATGCTCATGGATAGGAAAAATCAATATTGTTAAAATGGTCATACTGCCCAAAGCAATTTATAGATTCAATGCTATTCCTATCAAACTACCAATGACATTCTTCGCAGAATTAGGAAAAAAAAAAAAAAAAAAAAAAAAAAACTATTGTAGAAGGCATATGGAACCCAAACAACCAAGGCAATCCTAAGCAGAAAAAAAAAAAAAAAAAAGCTAGAGGCATCACACTACACAACTTCAAACTATACTACAAGGTTACGGTAACCAAAACAGCATGGTACTATTACCAAAACATACACATAGACCAATGGAACAGAATAGAGAGCCCAGAAATAATGCCACACGCATACAACCATCCAACCTTTGACAAAGTCAGCAAAAACAAGCAAGAGAGAAAGGGCTCTCTATTCAATAAATGGTGCTGGGATAACTGGCTAGTCATATGCAGAAGATTGAAACTGGACCTTTTCCTTACACTATATGCAAAAATCAACTCAAGATGGATTAAAGAATTAAATGTAAAACCTAAAATTATTAAAAAAAAAAAAAAAACCCTGGAATATAATCTGGAAAATATCATTCTGGACATAGGCCCTGGCACAGATTTCAGGTGAAGATGTGAAAAACAATTTCAACAACAATAAAAATTGACAAATGGGACCAAATAAACTAAAGAGCTTCTGCACAGTAAAAGAAACTACCAACAGAGTAAACAGAAAACCTAGGGAATGGTAAAAATATATATATTTGCACATTATGCATCTAACAAAAGTCTAATATATAGCATCTATAAAGAACTTGAACAAATTTATAAACAAAAAACAAACAACTCTATTAAAAGATAAACAAAGGGCATAAACAGACACTTTTCAAAAGAAGACATACATGTGGCCAACAAGCATATGAAAAAAAATCTCGACATCACTAATCATTAGAAAAATGCAACTCAAAACTACAATGAGATACCATCTCACACCAGTCAGAATGGCTAGTAGTAAAAAGTCAAAAAATAACAGATGCTGGCTAGGTTGTGGAGGAAAGGGAACTCTCACACAGTGCTGGTGAAAATGCAAATTAGTCTGGCATTGTGGAAAGCAGATTGGCAATTTCTGAAAGAACTTAAAACAGAATTACCATTTGACCCAGCAATCTCATTATTGGGTATATACTCAAAATAATATAAACCATCCTACCATATATACAATGCATGCATATGTTCATTGCATCACTAGTCACAATAGCAACATATAGAATCAACCTAAATACCCATCAACAGTAGACTAAAGAAAGTGTGGTACATATACAACATGGAATACTATGCAGCCATAAAAATGAACGAACTCATGTTCTTTGAAGAAACATAGATGGAGCTGGAGGCCATTATCCTAAGTGAACTAATACAGGAACAGAAAACCAAATAGCACATATTCTCACTTATAAGTGGGAGCTAAACATCAAGTACATAAGAACATAAAGAAGAGATCAAAACACTGGGGCCTGCTTGAAAGTGGAAGAGAGAAGGGTAAGGATTGCAAAACTACCTATCAAGTACTATGCTTCTTACCTGGGTGACAAAATAATCTGTTCACCAAACCCCTGTGACACAAAATACATAATAAACTTGCATATTTACTCCAGAACTTTAAATAAAAGTTTTTAAAAACTAATAGAATAGACATACAGAGAAGCAGAACAATGTGACCCATAACTGAAGAAAGAACAGTCAAATGAAACAGATCCAGAAATGATGGAAATAGCAGACAAGGGTTTTAAAACATCTATTATAAACATGTTCAGGAATAAAACATAACATGAGCATAGAAGGTACTGATATAAAAGTCATGAAAAAAGAACCAAATGGAATTTGAGAGGTATAAAACAAGCAAAAATGAAAAATTTACTGAATATAATTATATTAGTCAGTGATCTTCAGAGAAACAGTATCAATACGATGTGAATATACATAGAGAGATTTATTTCCAGGACTTGCTTCATGCAATTGTGGAGGCTGTCAAGTTCAATATCTACAGGGTGGGCCAGCAGACTGAAGACCCAGGGAAGAGATGATGTTTCAGTTCAAGCTCTCTGCTGACAGAATTTCTTCCCAGGAATTCTGGGTCAAGGGAAGTCAGCCTTTTTTCTACTGAGGCCTTCAACTGATTGGATAAGGCCCACTTACATTATGGAGGTCAATCTGCTTTCCTAAATCCACCAATTTAAGCATTAATCTTATCCACAAAAACAAAATTAAAAAAAAAAAAAACCCTCAAAGAACATCCAGAATAATGTTTGACCAATTATGTAGGCACCATGGATGGCCCAGTCAAGTTGACACATAAAATTAACCATCCACTATTAAAAGTACATCAGGCACTATATTTAAAAGACCAAAGAACTGGAAGGTTTAGCAATACAAACTACCTAAACTGAAGCAGAGAGAGAGAAGGAAATAAAGGATTTTTTTTTTTTTTTTTTTTTTTTTTTTTTTTACAAAATTACCAGAGTCCCAGTGATTTGTGGGACAACATTGAACAGTATATAGTGTTGGAGGTAGGAGGATAAGAGCAAAAAATACATATTTGAAGAATAATGGTCAAAATTTTTCTAAATTTGACAAAAACTGTAAACCTTACAGATTCCAAAAGCTCAATACATCCCAAGCAATATAAACATAAAGAAAACCACACCAAGTTATACAATAAAATTGCTGAGAAGACACTAATAATATTAAAAGCAATGGAGGATGGGGAGGGAAATATTACATACAGACAAGACAAGAATGACTGCCAACTTCCAGTCATAAGTGATACAAGTCAGAATGACAGCTTTAAGGTGATTTCTTTTAAATCAAAAAAAAAAAAACAAACCTGTAAACTTAAAATTGTATTTGAATCTATTCAAAAATGAAGGCAAAATAAGACTTTTTCAGACAAACATAAGCTGTGTTATTTTGTCTACAGTAGACCTGAAGTGCAAGAAAAATCGTAGGAAGTTCTTCAGACAGAAAATATATGAAATACGGAAATTGGAGAACTAATTTTCATATGCAAATTTTAACCTAACCCAAAGGAATGAAGAGTTCCAGAAAGGGTAAATATATGGGTAAGTATAAAGTCATTTCTCCCATTTTAAAAAAAAGTATTTAAAAATTATTTGACTTTTTAAAGCAAAAATAATATAATGCATTGTGGGGTTTATAAGACATACAGAAGTAAAATGCACAACCACAATAGAAAAAGGGAGGGAATTGAAGTATACAGAGCAAGTTTCTTATATCATACACAAATTTGTAAATCTAAGAGCAACCACTAAAATATAAAATAAAACAAACATTTAGCTAATAGGCCATTGGTGGTAAAATCAGAATATGAAAAATAATCCACAAGAAAGCAGGAAATAAGGAAAAAAAGAGAATAGATCAGACAACTAAAAAATAACTAGTAAAATGGCAGATTTAAACATAACCATATTGATAATCATATTACATGTAAGTAGTCTAAACACTTCAGTTAAAACTCAGACTGCCATGCAGGGGAAAGTGCAAGATCAACGATTTGCTGTCTACAAGAAATCTAATTTTAATATAGAAACACGGGTAAATTAAAAGTACAAAAAAAGATTAACTATGCAAACATTAACTAAAGGAAAGCTGAAATGATTATCTTAATCTCAGACCAAAGAAACTTTAGAAGAAGGAACATTACCAGGAATATAAAGGGGTGTTTTATAAAGATAAAGGAGGCATTCTGAGAAGATATCTCTTAAATGCATATGTACCCAATAAGAAATCTTGAAAATACATGAAGCAAAACCTAACAGACCAAAGGAAAAACAGATAAAACTAGAACTATCATTCGTGGTATCAACACTCTTCTCTCATTAATTAAAATAGAAAAAAAGTCTAAGGATATAGAAGATTTAAACAGCACTTTGAATCAATTTGACCTAATTGATATTTATGGACACATCACCTAACAACAACAAAATATACAATGTTTCCAAGCATTTATGGATCCAGAAAGATCACCTGGACCATAAAATAAATTTCAATAAGTTTAAAGGAATTTAAAGCATGCAAAGTATGTTTTTCTGACCACAATGAAATTAGGTTAAAAAGAAATCGGAGAAAATATCTGAAAAATCCTCAAATATTTGGAAATTAAACAAATATGAGTCAAAAAAGAAATACCAAATATACAATCATGTCATCTGCAAACAGAGACAATTTAACTTCCTCTCTTCCTATTTGAATATCTTTTATTTCTTTCTCTTGCCTGATTGCCCTGGCCAGAACTTCCAATACTATGTTGAATAGGAGGGCATCCTTGTTTTGTGCTGGTTTTCAAAGGGAACGCTTTCCAGCCCATTAAGTATGATATTGGCTGTGGGTTTGTCATAAATAGCTATTATTTTAAGATACGTTTAATTGATACCTAGTTTATTGAGCGTTTTTAGCATGAAGGGGTGTTGAATTTTATTGAAGGCCTTTTCTGCATCTATTGAGATAATCACGTGGTTTTTGTCACTGGTTCTGTTTATGTGATGGATTACATTTATTGATTTGCGTATGTTGAACCAGCCTGGCATCCCAGGGATAAAGCTAACTTGATCGTGGAGGATAAGCATTTGATGTGCTGCTGGATTGGAACCCCACTGTCTCAGCCCAAAATCTCCTTAAGCTGAGAAACAACTTCAGCAAAGTCTCAGGATACAAAATCAACAATGTGCAAAGGTCATTCCTTTACACCAAAAATAGAGAGCCAAATCATGAGTGAACTCCCATTCACAATTGCTGCAAAGAGAATAAAATACCTAGGAATATAACTTACAAGGGAGGTGAAGGACTCCTTCAAGGAAAACTACAAACCAACAAACCACTGCTCAAGGAAATAAGAGAGAACACAAACAAATGGAAAAACATTCCATGCTTATGGATTGAAAGAATCCATAGCATGAAAATAGCCATACTGCCCAAATTAATTTATAGATTCAATGATATCCCCATGAAGCTATCATTGACTCTTTTCACAAAATTAGAAAAAACTACTTTAAATTTCATATGGAACCAAAAACGAGCCTGTATATCCAAGACAATCCTAAGCAAAAAGAACGAAGCTGGAGGCATCACGCTACCTGACTTCAAACTCTACTACAAGGCTACAATAACCACAACAGCATGGTACCGGTACCAAAACAAATATACAGACCAACGGAACAGAACAGAGGCCTCAGAAATAACGCTACACATCTACAAACCTGACAAAAACAAACAATGGGGAAAGGATTCCCTATTTAATAAATTGTGTTGGGAAAACTGGCTGGCCATATGCAGAAGACAGAAACTGGACCCCGTCCTTACAACTTATACAAAAATTAACTCAAGATGGATTAAATACTTAAATGTAAGACTTAAAACCATAAAAACCCTAGAAGAAAGCCTAGGCAATACCATTTAGGGCATAGGCATGGGCAAAGACTTCATAACTAAAACACCAAAAGCAATAGCAACAAAAGCCAAAATTGACAAACAGGATCTAATCAAACTAAAGAACTTCTGCACAGCAAAAGAAACTATCATCAGAGTGAACAGGCAACCTACAGAATGGGAGAAAATGTTTGCAATCTATCATCTGACGAAGGGCTAATATCCAGAATCTACAAGAACTTGAACAAATTTACTAGAAAAGTGGGCAAAGGATATGAACAGAAACTTGTCAAAAGAAGCCATTTATGTGGTCAACAAACATGAAAAAAGCTAATGATCACTGGTCATTAGAGAAGTGCAAATCAAAACCACAATGAGATACCATCATCTCACACCAGTTAGAATGGTGATCATTAAAGTCAGGAAACAACAGGGGCTGGAGAGGATGTGAAGACATAGTAACGCTTTTACACTGTTGGTGGGAGTGCAAATTAGTTCAAACATTCTAGAAGACAGTGTGGTGATTCCTCAAGGATCTAGAAGCAGAAATACCATTTGACCCAGCAATCCCATTACTGGGTATATACCCAAAGGATTAAAAATCATTCTACTATAAAGACACAAGCACACTTATGTTTATTGCAGCACTATTCACAATAGCAAAAACTTGGAACCAACCCAAATGTCTATCAATGATAGACTGGATAAAGAAAATTTGGCACATATACACCATGGAATACTATGCAGCCACAAGAAAGGATGAGTTTATCTCCTTTGCAGGAACATGAATGAAGCTGCTGTCTATCTCTGCCTCAGGAAAGTTTCGCTTGAGAGGAGCGTGCCCTGATGTATTCTGCAATTCATCTTCATCAATAACAAGGTTAATACTATGATCTGATTCCCACTTGGCATCATGTGCTTATTCCAAATGGTTAGAATCTTGAGAAAAGGAGAGGGGAGTTCTGACCTGGCCTAACCCCTTTTAAGTATATTATTGGATTCATAATCTGCTCCTCTCAGATAATGGAAGATTTATCCTGATTAAAGTTTACATGAGTGACAAATGAATTAACCAAATTACAAATGTATGGCATAACTTCCCTGGAGGGGAGAGGGAAAAACGGAGCTGATCTAAGTCCCTCTGGAAAACAATGTTTTGTCTAGATACTGAAAGGCTAAAGACATAAAGAACTGTACAATAGGCCAGGCGTGGTGGCTCATGCCTGTAATCCCAGTACTTTGGGAGATCGAGATGGGCAGATCATGAGGTCAGGAGATCAAGACCATGGTGAAACCCCATCTCTACTAAAAACACAAAAACTTAGCCTGGCATGGTGGCAGGCGCCTGTAGTACCAGCTACTCAGGAGGCTGAGGCAGGAGAATGGTGTGAACCAAGGAGGCAGAGCTTGCAGTGAGCCAAGATCGCACCACTGCACTCCAACCTGGGCAACAGAGGAGATTCCGTCTCAGGAAAAAAAAAAAAAAAAGAACTGTACAATAACATAGCACTCTAGTTGATAAATTTGCTTCTCACAGTAGCACAGGTTAGCAAGCCTAAAACTACATATGTAACTAAGATTGAACAATAAATATGTGGTACATAATGAGAACCAGGTTTTCTACTATCAGAGAAAAAAGAAACAAGCAAAAGCAGAAGGGGTTAAAATGAGCCCTGTGGCGCCAGATTTGAGTCAGAGATATCAACAGAAACTCATGTTTTATACAAGCATATATAAATGGATTCAGAAATAAATTTAGATGTGGAATAGTACATATAGCTGTGTATATGTGTGTGTGCTTTTATATTTTATAATATAATTCTACATAACAATTATATTTTTATAATAAATATAAACATTTACTAGCTTTGCCCACTGAGTAGAACCAGTGGACATCCCAGTAGCAATGAGCACAACAGCAGATCTTGGCTTCTAAATACCATTTCCCTATAAAAGGAAATGGCTGGTTCTTAGTCTGAGGTCTGAAGCACCCAATAGTACCAGAAAATAAGGGAGTACAGAGAGAGAGACTATCAGTCAAAAAGGCACAGGAGCCAACCTGAAAGAGTCCCCAGTGACCACAGCTCAAAAAACTTGAGCAACAAAATAATTAGTAGTATGAGAGTATAACCTAAACAGTAAATATTCATGAGTCCATACTGATTTAAATGAATGAATGAGTGAATAAATGAAGGAAAAGAGAATTTTTTTTTTTTTTTTTTGAGACAGTCTCACTCTGTCACCTAGGCTGGAGTGTAACCTCGGCTCACTGCAATCTCTGCCTCCTGAGTTCAAGCGATTCTCCTGCCTCAGCCTCCCAAGTAGCTGGGACCACAAGCACGTGCCACCACGCCTGGCTAATTTTTTTGTATTTTTAGTAGAGATGGGGTTTCACTGTGTTAGCCAGGATGGTCTCGATCTCCTGACCTCATGATCCACCCGCCTTGGCCTCCCAAAGTGCTGGGATTACAGGCGAGAGTCACCGCGCCCGGATAGAAGAGACAATTTTTTAATAGAAAAAAATCTAGCTTTTTTAAAAGTGGAAGGAATAAGAGAAGTAGAAAATCACTATCAGAGTACCACAGCAATAGCTGCTGCAGGCAGTTTTCACTGATCTATACTAAGATTAGTGGGTGGACTTTGAGAAACAGGATATTTGCAGAGCTTAAAGTATCTTCCACCAATACTAATTGATTACAGTGAAAGTCGTAAAATGTTCACAAAATTTTTGCTACTCCTTTGTCCCGGGAGCAGAGTTTTCTTTCTCTCACTTGAGTGAGGGCTGGACTTAGCAGCTATCTTCTGATGAACAGAATATAGAAAGGGAAAAATGGTCACTTTCTAAGGGAGAAACCTGACAGACAGCACCTTAACTAAGTGATAAAAGTTAATATCACCAGTACTATGTCATATTGATATCATATAGCCCTTGATGTGAGGTAATGAGAAGGAGTCATCATCTCTGGAGGCACCCTTCCCCAGTCCATAATCTCAATCTAATCATGAGAATATAACAGACAAAACCAAACTGAGGGACACTACAAAACACTGAACCAACAAAATGACAAGGCCATGAAGAAAAAAAGAAATAATGAGAAACTGTCACAGACTGGAGGAGACTAAGGACACATCACAACTAAATGTAGTGTGGTGTATTGGATTGGCTCCAGAATGAGGAGGGGGAAAAAAAAATTAGTGGAAACACTTGTGGGGATGCAAATAAAGCCTGCAATTTAGTTAATAATATTTGTTGTACCAATGCTAGTTTTTTAGTTTACAGAAATGTACCACAGTTGTGTAAGATGTTAACATTAGGGGAAGCCTAGTGAAAAATATATGTGAAACTCTGCACTATCTTCACAATTCTTCTTGTAACTCTAAAATTACTTCAGAAGAAAACTCCTGAAGAAAAAAAATGTTTCCAAAAAGAAAAAGAAAACACACGGCTTCAATCAACAAAGTTTTCAAAGTTGAGACACTGAAAGATTAATAAAATGGAAAAATTCCTAGGACAACTGATCGATAAAATACAATTAATAATAAACAATAAAAAGATGTCTACACTGAAAACTACAACACTTTATTGAAATAAATGAAAGAAGGTGCAAATAATGGAGGAATAGACCATGTTTATGAATTAGAAGACTCATTGCTGGAAATATGTCAAATTCCAAATTGATCTACAGTTGTGTGTAATCTCATTCAAAATTTCAGCAGGTTTTCCTTTGGAAGGTGACAAGTGATACTGAAATATATAGAGATGCATGTAAAGCAAAAAGTAGTCTTGAAGAAAAGCAATGAAGAACTTACGCTACCTGATATCAAATTTTCAGTGAGGTATTGGATGAACACAAAATGACCAACAACACAGAAGATTATCCAGAAACATAGAAAGATGGCAGTCATCTGGTCTACGACAAAAGTGGATACACAGTTCAGCAGAAAAAAGATGACCTTTTCAATAATGGATGCTGATTCGCTTAGATATCTATATGGGGAAAAAATTAGCCCTGACCTCTACTACACACCATACACGAAGGGTTTCAGATGAACTGTGGATCTAAATGTTAAAGGCAACACCATAAAACTTTCAGAAGAAAACATGAGACTATTTTTAGTACATTAGGGTAGAGAAAGATCTCTTAAATCACAAAATACACTAGCCATAAAGGAAAAAATTGATAAATTAAAGTTAAGAACTTCTGTACATTAAAAGATATCAGGAAGAGGATTTTTTTTAAAAAAAAGAACTTGCCCAAAAATATATAAAGAACTACAACCAATAAGTAAAAGGCAGACAATCTAATAAAACAACGGGCAAAAGACTTGAACAGGTGCTTCACAAAAGAGGATATCCAAGTTAGTTAATAAGTAGACGAAAAGGTGCTTCACTTCATTAGTCATCAGGAAAATACAAAATTAAAACACCACAATCAGATACCACCATAACCCCACGAGAATGGTTAAAATGAAAAAGGCAAACACTGGCAAGTGTTGGGTACAATGTGAAGCAACCAGAGCTCTCATACGCTGCCACTGGTGGGAATGTGTATTAGTACAAGCACATTGAAAACTGCTTAGCAATTTCTACTAAAATTGAGCATATGCATTCCCTATTATCCAGAAATTTTATTCCTGGCAATATAACCATCAGATATATGCATATATGTTAACCTACAGACATGTACAAAAACGTTTATAGCAGCATTACTCATAACATCCTAAAATTCAAATAACCAAACATCCAGCAATAGTAGGATGAGTATTCATAAAAATACTACACAATTAAAATGTTCAAACTACAAATAAATGCAACAGAGATAAATCTCAAACAAATTTGAACCAAAGAACTAGAGATGCACAAAAGTATGAGTCTATTTGTAGTTTAAAAACAGACAATCTGTACTATGGCATTAGAAGTTAGGATATCAGGTCTCTTGTGGGGTAGTGGGGGACAAGTACTGACTGGTACTCAAGGGAAGCTTCTTGCTTGCTGGCAATACTCTGTCTTCATCTGGGCGTTGAATAGAAATGTGTGTTCTGTTTCTGACTATTCATCAAGCGACACATTTATGACTCATGTAGTTTTCAAAATGTATATTATGTGCAATAAGATTGCTAGGGGGTGGGGAGAAAACCATATACATTGCTCTAAAAGATCCTCAGGAGCGTTGCAAGGGAGGATGGTATTAGGAGAGAGATGTGAGCACCCCAAAGCCTGCTTCACAGATTAAAGGGGAGTCCAGAGGCTATGTATGGGGCCAGGCAGTAGGGAAAAAATCCATAGGAAATAGACTCCCACTCAGCATGGATTAAAATCTCTGATCATATATAGTTCCTTTCAGACAAGCAGTCCTTGCCCTAACTCTCTCCCATCTTTCCCCCCAAATTGCCTATTTCTCTCTGTTTCCTTCTTCCTAACTCTTTAGCAGAAGAATAGGGTTGGAGAGAGACTGCTCACTTTCTCCTCCCTAAACTACCTTCCCTAACAACCTCACCAAGTCAGGATGCCAAGGTCAAGCAAGGAGCTTTCCAGGTAGTTGTGACACCAGAGTCCAATTCTAAAGGCCAGAGAAAATGGAAGCAGGTCTCCGAAGTGTCCACGAGACCCCTTCATGGGATAAAAGGATGTGAGGACACTGTGAAAAATGCAGTTCTTTTTGTCAGCAAGAAACTTGAAGCTCTGTTCTTCACCCTGCTATCAATCAAAGTATCTCAGTGATTTCATCTCTAGATAAATATTCACTCTGATGACATGCATGTCTTGCCTCTGGACCATCAAGTCAAGATTTAAGAACAATGTGCTACAGGAAGCTTGGGGGTTAATTAGAATTGTCTGGAATTTGTCCTTAGATCAGCAACTAAGCTCTGATTTAATGCCAAGTTCTTCCAAGAGAGGGAAGAAGCAGTATCATGTGGCTGGTCTGTAGAAAATTTGAGTTGACCCTCTGTTCCTCCCTTGGACCATCTGTCTCTAAATGTCCCCTGCACTGTCTGGCCTCCCATGGCATTTCATGAGTCAGAATGTCCTGGGGACTGAGCTACTTTCTGAAGTTACCAACATGCTCGTGACCGTTTTGAATCTTTACTTGGCATAGAGCTGCCTTGTCATGGTCACTCTATGTGTCCTTCCAGAACACACTCAGATAACCTTCTCTGCTACCCTCTTCTAGCCTCTACCCCATGCCCTGCCACACAGCTCCTGTGCCCCTTGTACACGGTTCTGTCATTGCAGGCTCAGATGGTGGTACAACTTGTTTTATGTGGCTTTCTCCCCTACTAGACTTTAACCTTTACAAGGGTGGGGTCTATAACCTACGCATTATGCTCTCCCCAGCTCCCCACACAGTATCTTTATTGCTTTCTCTGATAGCAAATGTAATACTAGGCAACATAAAATTCAAATCTTATGGAAATACAAAGTGCAGGCTCTGAAATGTCCCGAGATTCTCACTGTCACAAGATAACCACTGTCAACTGGGTGCATATTCTGCCAACAAGTAGTACATTAAAAATACATAAGTTGGCTGGGCGTGGTGGCTCATGCCTGTAATCTCAGCACTTTGGGAGGCCGAGGAGGGTGGATCATATGAGGTCAGGAGTTCAAGACCAGTCTGACAAACATGGTGAAACCCCTTCTCTACTAAAAATACAAAAAGTAGCCAGGCATGGTGGCAGGTGCCTGTAATCCCAGCTACTCAGGAGGCTGAGACAGGAGAATCACTTGAACCTGGGAGGCAGAGGTTGCAGTGAGCTGAGATTACACCACTGCACTCCAGCCTAGAAAAAAGAGAGACTCCATCTCAAAAATAATAATAATAATAATAAGTTATCAATGTTGAGATTTTTCCTAAGAATGAAATCATTATCTACAGGCTGTTTTGCAACTTATTTTTATCACTAAGCAATGTAAAATAGGAGCACGATCCCTTGATGAAGCACATGGCTCTATCTTGTTCTTTTTAATAGCTGTATACTATTCCATTTTAGGGAGAATTGTGGTTTATATAACTACTTCTGTATATAATGTATATAGCTTTGTGTTATATACATTACTTTTGCTATACAAACTATACCACCATGAGTCTTTTGTGCACATCTCTTTGTGCCCATGAAGGGGTGTTTTACTGAGATAAATTCTAGAAGTTGAAACATACAGCCTTCCTTCACCTCCGCACAGAACTGGTACAGTATCCATAACCAATGGCGAAGCAAAAGCAATTAACTGACTAAATGGTGGGATTCGATAAAAGAAATGATCCTAAAAAGACAATTCCTGGTTTGGGGTAATAGCTTTTGGAGACAGGCCCCTTCCTGTGTACTTGTTTCCTTACACAATGGTTCACATAATAAACTCTTCCCCTACTAGGCAGAGAGCAAGGATCATGGCTCTCATTTATGTTTCTTCAGTTCACCAAATAGCTTCTGAGCCTACCCTAAGTTAGAAACTTGGGTGAAATTACCAACAGTAATTGCTGGTAAAACATCTATGGTTTCTGATGAAATGCTGAGCATCTTTTAGCCGCTAATTTCCCTTTATTCCCTGTCTGCCAGGAAGCTCCATACTCAGCGTTGTGTATGCACTTCCTTTGGCCTAGGGTTTCTGCTATATGAAGGTGCTCTTCTGCATTCCATTGCATTGCTTTGTTACCTTTTTTAACCCATATTTCTATAGCTCTATTGTATATGAGTTTTATTGCAAACTACCTCAAACTCCTAGTAAGGGTAATAACAATAACTAATTTCTTTTTAAGGAAATTACCCGTTATTTTATTTAATCCTTATTTTTTAAGTTGTCATGAAGGTAGAAGAGGGATTATCACTGTCATCTGAAATTTGTGGTAAAATCAATGAAGAGCAGGAAAATTAAGTGGTCCACCCAACATGGTAACAGCTAGGGGAAAACACTCACAAATCTAACTGGGTTTCACAACTTTATAACTTAAAGAAAAAAAAAAACAAATGAGAATGAACTGATTGCACTGAGTCAAATGAACACCTATCTCCTCTCTTCTCCCTTACAGATAAGTAAACTCACCTCCTCTCACCTGAGGTCCCACATTCTCAAAGTAAACAAATAAGACATTCCTAGAGGAGGGATAGGGAAAACAGAACCTGTCTTAGCATCAGACCTGTAGCAAGATTCAAGTTGCTGCTGCATCACCAGCACCAAACACCTGGCACGGTCCTCCACCCAGACTTCATAAGTTTCTCCAATGTTTCTTATGTTTCCTGCCTAATTCTTCTAGCAATGTGAAACCATAGGACAAAAGGAGTAAAGGAGAAAGGAGGTTAGGGGATGGAAATGGAGGAGGGAGAAAGGAAGAAAGAGAAAGAGAAGAGAGAGAATGTTAAGGAAATTGGACTGTTGGATAGAACAGCCCGTGAAAAAGTAATTCCAATGTCCAAACGAAAGCCCTTGCTTTTCTTCTTAGCTTTTCTCTGCTTCTATTTTCTATTTTGATGGGGGTATAGAAGATGGTGCTTTTTATGCTGTTGCTAAACAAATAGGGCTATGAGCTACGTTTCACAATTTCTGCAGCGATTTCATGTCATTTTGGCACTCTGCTCAAGTTCCAACAGTTATGGTTTCTTTCCTCCCGTGGGAAGCTTGGGCAGCACGGGCCTCCACCCTTCCCAGCACCACACATTTGTTTATGACTCCATGCCCTGAGCATTCCACAGGCTGGTTTCTACTGATTTTCCCACCAACCTCTCCTGACTCAAGGCTTTTCTCTGACCCCTGGCATCCTTGATCTCCTTCCTTGGAGCTTACTTACCTGACTTTCCAATGGCTTTTGAAACTCATGAGTTGTTCTCTAGCCTAGATATTCAGGTGTGCTATTTCCATCTGCTCCCTAGCTGATGAAGCAAGCATGGTACCACTGTGCCCACTGCCCTAGCTCTCTGGACACTAGACTCTCAGCTAAACAACAAAAGTTGTAGAAATAGAACAGTGCTAAGAGACTTCCACTTTGAAGGAGTTTCGTATACCACTTATTCAAAATGCAAGTTGGCAGAACAAATGTCTGGCACTTTCATGAATCCTGCATAGCAGTTTAATGTTCTTTAAGCAAGCAAGGGTCACTCAAAATCAAGGAAAATTTGCACTAGCGAATGGTGAAATTCCAAAAATGTATCTCTCTGGGGCAGAGTTGCTTTCTTGACGACTCACAGGCAGCTTCAACTTCACAAGCACAAAACTGAACCGGTCATCTTCTCCCATCCCAGCCCTCTCCGGGCTCCACATCTCAGAAAAAAAGCACTTCTGTATGTTCAAAACAGAAATGCTGCAATCACTCTGACACCTCCTTCTCCCTCATTCATCAGTACTTTTACCTTACAGATATTTCTCCAATATATTCATTCCTCTCCAACTTCATTTCTATCATACCTTTTAAACCACCATGATCTTACTGCTAGGATATTTCTGTGGCCTCCTGGCTTGTCTTCTTGTCTCTTCAATCAATTTCAACACTAGAGGAGATTTAAGAACTAAGCCCTCACATAACCTCACATAAACACCAATGGCTTTCTTCTGCTTTTGAAATTAAGTACACTGACTTGGCTCTGGCTTACAGAGGGCTGCATGTCCTCCAGTCTCATCTCTCACCATTCTACACCATATTTGCCTTCTTTTAGTTGCTCAAATGCACCACACCCTTCCCCATCTCTCTGGTCTCAGCTTCAATGCCACCTTCTCAGGGATGTCTTCTAGACCCTCTAAACTGAGCTCCCATGGTACCCTGTATTTTTTTTCATATTTAGGAAAATAGAAATAACATTGTTATTATCTGTTGAATGCCTATCTCCCTGTTCTCCATTCTAATTCCAAAACTGGAAGCTTAGTGAGGACAAAGACTATACAAGTTGCTATCCTACATTCTGGGAATGCAAATGTGAATAAGACAAACTCAAAATAAATGCTCAGTAAATGTCTGTGGAAGGACAGATGAAAAATGAAAGGGGAGAAAAGAAGATGGTTGGTTGGTTCTCTTTTTTTAACTGATTTCTCCTTTATGTTTGGAATAGAGGAAATAGTTTCCTAGATGACTTGAAGGAAAACTCTTTTTGAAAAAGTGTATGTGTATGTATATTTTTTCTTCATTACTTTAGTAAGGGAAGTCCAGAAAAATCCAAGCTTAGACTTACACAAAAACTTGGTAAAAAATGGAATCATTTGAAGAAAAGGTGCCAATTATAAATAAAGACCATCTATGTAGAGAAAACTCAGTATGGCAAAATTCCATTTTCCTAGATTCCAAATAACTGAAATAAGTCAAGAACTGAAGGCATCCCCTAGTGGTTATTTCACTTTTTTGTATGTTAATCTTCTTTACATAACCCTTTCTCTCCTCTTTCCAAAAATTGCACACATCCCTTGGAGATATTCCAAATCTTTGCCAGAATCAGTGTAGCTCTAGAATCCATGGCTCTGAGACATCAACAGATCTCTCAAATGAAAATGGAGAATGTCTAACCCAAAATGCTCTGCAGTGAAGCTCGGCACAAGCACCCCTCACACAAGAGGAGCTTTCCCTGGGTGCAGGGCTACTGTAGAGACCACAGAGCAGACACCTCCATTCCCACAAACATCCCTGTCCACAGCAGTCCCCTTGGGAGACTGAACATGTATTCCAAATACAAAGCTGTTACCCAAATTAATTTTGCAGCTACCTTTTCCAGATCTTTAATGGTGGCAACTTTTCCTGTTGAGGTTCAAAGAATGAGACATTTGGAGCCAAGCCTGGTACACAACTGGAGAACCAAACTGAGAAATGAGTTTGTGGTTTTCAAAATACCTGCTGCTCTTATCATGGACGTAGAAAATCTCAAGTCTCATTCAACTTTTCTGCAGGGGCTTCCTGAAAAACTGTCTTGAACTGTAGCAGCACATCAGAAAACTGTCCGATGCATTTCCCATGACAGTGCAGGCTGCGGATCAGCTGCATCAGAAACCCAGGGTTGGGGGAGCTTGCTAAAACTGTAGATTCTGAGCCCTGCCCTAAACCTATGAGGAAATTATGCTGAATCCATGGATGGAGAATCACAAGGGAGACTGACAAGACCTAAAGAATATAAGGAACGGTCATAGGAGCAGCAGGAGGCAGAGTGCTCCAGGCAGGGGGAACAACTCAGGAAGCCTCCAGCATAGGGGTGTCCTTCAGGGACTGGAATAGAGTCCTGTGTGATGGGGTGGAAGGAGAGATTGAAAATGGGGAGTCAGTGGAGAATGCTAAATGGGACAGTGCTCTGGTGACTGGTGTTTTATAAAGACTGCTCAGATGCTATGTGGAGGAGACATTTGGAGGAACAAAAGAAATCAGAAGACAATTCAGGTTTGAACAAGGCTGGTAAAGGTGGAATAGAGAGATGTATGAGCTCAAGGTACAAGATAGAAATGGCACAAGTTTATGGGCTGAAGGCCAGGAGTTGGGAGGGGAGATAATCTGGGATGACAGTCAGGTTTGTAGCTTTTACATGGTGGAGAGCAGTGCTATTTGCTCTGATGGGCAAGCCTGGGAAGGAACAGGGTGAATCAAGAACTCCCTTTGGACATGTTCACTGTGGTGTGTCTTTTCTTTAAATTGGAAATAATTCCACTTGCCTGCCTGGGCATGGTTTTTGTGATGACTGGAGATGATACATGCAAAGCACCTCAAGAAACATGCTAACAGCTCAATGAATGATATCTATTTTTAATTAGTATTATTATAGATACAATGTAAAATATTTGTTGGCACACTGAACATGTTTAAATCAGTATTCATTTCTTATTGTTGTTATTGTTCTGAAATACCATTTGCTGACGCAGGAATGAATGACAGCTTCCATGCCCGCTCAATCTCAGAGACATCTTGCCTAGAGATTTTCTCTGCCTCCCCTTAGCCCAGCATAGGATATCTGACACTGTACAGCTGATCCACTTTGTTCTTCTTGCTGAAGAAGAAACATCCAGAACTGGAAGAATGATGGCCTTAAGGACTTGTAGGTGAAGGCAATTTGTAAATTCTCAGCCTCACATGCCAGTGCTTCTTTCCTCTTTGATCCCACCTTTGCACCCCTCAAGCCCATGAACCTTCTCAAGGTTTCCCAGGACTGATCCAACCACAATTTCACCACTCCTGAGAGTCAAAGATGTTGCAAAGAAAATTAATCTTACCCTGAAAATCCACAAGTCAAAGGAGCCCTCACTTGATGAGGAGAGGAGGTGGGTGATGGCTGGGGAAATCAAATCCCTTAAGTACATTTTAAGTGCCTTAATGTGATCAAGAATGCAGCCCTGTTTGCACAAGAAGAATTCTGATGGGCTCCAAGGAATTAAGTGATTCTGAAAATATTTGCTGGAGGAATCTGAAAAGCCACTTGGGAGCAAACAAAATATCACTTCGAATAAACTATTCCCCAACATCAGGTGACAGCTCAGCCTCTGCAGCCATTTATCATGTCTTATTGGGGGGTGGTAGAGCCGACATCAAAAGCCTTATGTTTCCAGAGGTACAGAAAAGTGACAATTGTGGCTAAAGGGACAAGTAAGCTGGGAAATAAAAATTATTCAATAACTACAAAGCACCTAGTAAACAACATTAATGAGGACAGACTTGGAGCTCATCACACCAGCCTCAGCAACAGACAGTCAACGGACAGTCAAGCCTGTCTGTGCCAGGACCACAAGCAGAAGGTGAGGGCTCACAGTAAAAGTATCAGGAAATCTCAGGAACTGGAGAGCTCAACCCAAAGGCAGGAGCAGTCCTTACCAAGGGACCACACCATTACAACCCAGCCATTCTGTGAGTTTATGATAAAAACAATTCAATGAAAGGGAGAGGGGTGGTGAGGGGCAGAGAGCAGGCAAGCTGAGATGGTGTTGATGCAGTTGCCAGTCCCTCCTCGTTCATCCTGGTAGGACTGGGCTTCCCCCACCTCTCCAGATAGAGAGGCTGGCATGCAGGCAATCTAACAAGGGAGAAGGCAATCATCGGCTTGAAAAACTTCCAACATTACTGGGACTGATACAAATGTCTGTCTATGGCTGCATTCACTGACCAATGGAATGTGAGACTACTACATCATCCTCTCCCCAAAACTTTGTCCAAAGAGCATTTAATCCAGACCCTGCCCCAAAATATTGCATTACCAGCACCAGACTAGACACAAGCATATCAGGATCATTTATAAATTATCTTCTAGAATCAATATTGTGAAAATGGCCATACTGCCCAAAGTAATTTATAAATTCAATGCTAATCCCATCAAACTACCATTGACTTTTTTTTGCAGAATTAGGAAAAAACTACTTTAAATCTCATATGGAACCAAAAAAGAGCCTGTATAGCTGAGACAATCCTAAGCAAAAAGAACAAAGCTGAAGGCATCACGCTACCTGACTTCAAAGTATACTACGAACATACAGTAACCAAAAGAGCATGGTACTGGTACCAAAACAGATATATGGACCAATGGAACACAACAGAGATCTCAAAAATACTACCACACATCTACAACCAGCTGATCTTTGAAAAACCTGACAAAAACAAGCAATGGGGAAAGGATCCCCTATTTAATAAATGGTGCTAGGAAAACTAGCTAACCATACGCAGAAAACAGAAACTGGACCCCGTCCTTACACCTTAAACAAAAATTAACTCAAGATGGTTTAAAGACTTAAATGTAAAGCCCAAAACCATAAAAACCCTAGAAGAAAACCTAGGCAATACCATTCAGGACATAGGCATGGACAAAGACTTCCTAACTAAAACACCAAAAGCAACGGCAACAAAAGCCAAAATTGACAAATGGGATCCAGTTAAACTAAAGAACTGCTGCACTGTAAAATAAACTACCATCAGCGCGAACAGGTAACCTACAGAATAAGAGAAAAATTTTGCAATGTACCCATCTGACAAAGGTTTCATATCCAGAATCCACAAGGAACTTTAACAAATTTACAAAAAAAAAAACGAACAACCCTATCAAAAAGTAGGTGAAGGATACAAACAGACACTTCTCAAAAGAAGCCATTTATGCATCCAACAAACATATGAAAAAAAGCTCATCATCACTGGTCATTAGAGAAATGCAAATCAAAACCACAATGAGATACCATCTCACACCAGTCAGAATGACGATTATTAAAAAGTCAGGAAACAACAGATGCTGACAAGGCTGTGGAGAAATAGGAACACTTTTACACTGTTGGTGGGAGTGTAAATTAGTTCAACCATTCTGGAAGGCAATGTGTCAATTCCTCAAGGATCTAGAACCACAAATACCATTTGACCCAGCAATCCCATTACTGAGTATACACCCAAAGGATTATGTATCAATTTATTATAAAGACACGTGCACATGTATGTTTATTACAGCACTATTTACAATACAGAAGACATGGAATCAACCCAAATGCCCTTCAACGACATACTGTATAAAGAAATCGGGGCACATATATACCACGTGAGACTACTACATCATCCTCTCCCCAAAACTTTGTCCAAAGGGCATTTAATCCAGACCCTGCCCCAAAATATTGCATTACCAGCCACAAAGAAGAATGAGTTCATGTCCTTTGCAGGGACACGGATGAAGCTGAAAGCCATCATCTCAGCGAACTAACATGGAAACAGCAAACCAAAAACTGCATGTTCTAACTTATAAGTGAAAGCTGAACAATGAGAACACATGGACACAGGGAGGGGAACATCACACACTGGGGCCTGTTAGGGGATGGGGGGATAAAGGGAGGGAGAGCATCAGGATGAATACCTAATGCATGCAGTGCTTAATACCTAAATGACGGGTTGATAAGTGCAGCAAACCACCATGGCACATGTATGCCTATGTAACAAACCTGTACTTTCTGCACAGGTATCCCAGAACTTAAATTAAAAACAAATAGAAAAGACAAAAAATAAAAATAAATTATCTTCTAGCCATAGACCATTCAAACGATCAGTAATCTTGCTTATCCCTATCAGGATTGCAAGGGAAGTAGGAGATCAGAACCTAGAAGAGTGACAGTAGACACAAGCCTTTCTACTGCACAGCTATTACCAAAGGATCAGGACTTGCATCTTCTGAAAGAGAAGTTCAAAAGAGGCAGGGTTGAGGAGTGTTTATTTTTCCTTTTATCTTTTTAGAAACAGCAGGAGGTAATCAGCTTGTGAATTAAATAGAGACATTTGTGTGGTTCTACCTGCGACCTCCCAGCTTGCTGTACACGGCTCAGATTGCTTTTAATAAAGCAATAGGATAAAGGGGTATAAACACCACACTCACACATGAAATGGAGAGTTGTACCAGCTCTTCCTGCTGCCCTCCCACACCACCCCTCTATGCTTGATTCCCTGCTACCCAAGAGTAGAAGCACTGTGCTCTCAGACAGGTGAGAATGAATGGACAGCCTGCAGCCAGAATTTACCAAAATGCCACAGCATCTAGAGGAACAGGGAAGGGCAGCTTCTAGGAAAAAAAAAAAATCCTTCAAGATTGAAGTGTTCCCTGTGAATTCACAATACTGGGGAAAATGATCACAAACAGGCACATAAAGAAATGAGCATGGGAATACAAAAAAAACCGAAAAGGGTGATAGAGTCACGAGGCGGGGCACCTGCTCTGAGTGTCAGGGAAAGCCACTCCAAGGGTGTGACACTTGGGTCAAAGCCTAGAGGATATGCAGAAGGCAGCTTCCAGCAAAGGGAGCAAAGAAAGCGGCATCAGCAGTACACACTGCATGAAGCTATTCCCAGCCAGGTAAGGGGAAAGAAGAGAACAGACTATTTGCAAGGAACTGAGCACCAGGCAGTTCCACCTCATCTATGTACCTGAAACGGCGGGTGCACATGCATGTGTGTAGTTATATCGAAAATGTTTCATGTTCCTTCCATAGCTGGAGCCTTTTTAAAATGTATTTAGCAGGTTCAAGGCAGGCCCAGAGCATGGAAATAAATGACCAGAAGAACACATCAGCCTGGTTCAGCAGGCCATGTCAACAGACCATAGAAAACCATTCCTCACCAACATCAAGTCTTCCTTTCCTTTTCACTTTGAGTGTCGCATCCCCCGGCTTTTCCTCTGTGCTCTGGGGAAACCTTCTGTCAGTCACCCACGGAGTGCAAGGCACCTTTCCCTCCAAACAGTTTGGAACAGACAGAGCTCCCTCCCATTTCACAATGAGCTCGGCCAGATTTATGCTGGGTCATTGAGCTCCATTAAGGTTGCCATGGTTACTCCAGGCCTGTATTACCTGGACTTCTGATGTGCTGGATGCAGGGGCAACAACTGCTTTGCTTCTTCTGTAATTTGCCAGAAAAGTGGCAGAGAGGCTCAAAAGGTAGAAATGCCGGACAAGAAAGGTGCCACGGAGTTAAGAGAGATGGTTGGTGGGGAGAACACATCATCCACCAATGGAAAATGAGGCTCTTTCCTAAACCCACCAACCTGTGAGCTTCACCAGGGTGGGGCCTGAGATAGATAAATCTTGGTATCCTCTAGCACCTACAACAGGGCCTAGCACATAACAGATGCTCAATAAATGTGACTGATTTTGTGGCAAGAAAAAAAAGTAGCCTAAGAATTCAAAGAATCCATCTTGGACACTCCTGTTTTAAGAAGTCAGGGGATAATGAGAAGATTACAGGTAAAACTATGCCTCTCTCATTGCAAACCGAAGATCACAGACAAAGAAAATTTTCCAGGTAAGAGAAAGGACACGAATATGTGCGAGGGGAGGCATGTCAGTTTCAGTCCTCCAAGAAGTAAATGTCAAGAGAGCAACAGATATGCAAGAGATTTATTTGGGGAAATGTCTGTAAAGGATGAAAGGAAAGAGAGCAGTAGAGGAGAGGAGAACGTTTCGTTCACAATGCAAGTCTAACACCAACGAGAGGAGAAAGAGGGAAAAAGGAGGATTGGCTAGAAAGAGCCTCATAGTGTAGACCAGCTCTGGGAAAGTCTCTGCCGGGTGGATCAAGAGGCTCTGAGCAAAGGTTGCCCATTCGAGGGGTCCCACACTGAGCAGGAATGGCGATCTCTCGTGTCCTCACTGTGCCCACTGGCTGGGTGAGGCCCACAGGAATTGTGGTCTCAGCATGAACATCACAGTGGACCCAAAAGTGGGCAGCTGAGTCTCTTCGGCAACTGTGCTCCCCACAGTGAGGAGATCTGTGAGCAGAGCCATCTCCATGACCACCCAGGGGCTTCAGGAGTAGAAGAGGGTTGGGGAGGAAGCGGAGAAGATCCTTGGGAGGCTGCAGGCTGGAAGGAATGTGGTCAGAGGTGAAGGGAATGTCTTTGGGGCACAGGAGCAGGACAAGAGGTGGCTGGGAGACTGTGCTTATCCCTGCTGTTTGTCTGCCCAATGTGTGTTCTGCCCTTCTTAAGCACAAAACCTCTGTATATCCCTCTAGATCCCCTTCCATCTGGAAGCAGCCATGTGACCCAATTATGGCCAGTAAGGTATAAACATGGAAAGATAATTCTACTGGATGTTCCTAATAAAAAGAGACTGGCAAGTGCCTGATGCCCTCCCCTCTTCTCCTTCCTACCTGGACCATGGATCTGAGGCCAACAGGAAAGCAGTCATCTCACTACCACGAGATAACAAGCAGGGGAACGAAAACCACATGCTGGAGATGGTGGAGTGCAAAGATAGGTCACACCTGGAAAACTGACACCACGGCAAAGTTGCTGCCCGTGGCAATCCCACCTCCAGAATTCTTGTTATGTGAGAGAAATAAATCCACCTGGGGTTAAGCCATGAAGTCAAGCTAGCATCCCATGCAACCAAATGCAAATCCTAAATAATCCAAAGGAGACTCAGGTGGAGGGCTGCTCCGAGGTGAGCTGCAGGCCTACCTCCTCATCGTTCAGAAAAATCAGCATTACTCATCACTGCAGCTGAATATCCTCGGCAGGATCAGCGCCCAGAGAGGGGGGTGGGCATGACAAAGTCATTCTGTCTTACGAATGGACAAGTCCCAAACTCTGCCCTCAGGTAGTTTGCAATCTAATTGAGGAACTAGAGCAGAGAAATTCTACACTGGTCTTAGTATTCACCCTTACATTCTATAGTTTCACCGCTATCAGCTTGGGCTTTCATTCCTCCGCCACTGTCTTACCCACACACAAACTGTGACGGACTTTAGTAAGAGCCACATCATCCTTTCCCCTTTCCACCCAGGGAAGGCTTGGACTCCTCCCTGCCTTCCAGGCCACCCATATCACTCAGTTAAGGTTAGCCCTTGAAATGAGACCATTTACCTGCGTTGATGTCATCTGCAAACTTGAAGATTTCAGACCACAAAAAAAGAGTTAAAATACACCTTTTCCCATCTCAACAGACTTATGACAATTTACCCCTAGAGACCCTCAGAAAATTATTTGCCTCCCAGATTCCAGTGATAGTAAAGCAGCACCCAAACCCACCCATCCCCCATCCCCACTCACTAGCACTGGAAAGCGATCCAACCCCTCAGCTGGTCTACCAGCAGGAACTCCTGCTTCCAAAGCTCAGGAAGAGGCCTGGCACAAAGCAATTACCCTGCTAGATCCCCTTGCATCTAGAAGCAGCCATGTGACCCAGTTATGGCCAGTGAGGTGTAAATATGGCAACAGAATTCTGCTGGATGTTCCTGATAAAAAAGAGACTGGCAAGTGCCTGATGCCCTCCCCTCTTCTCCTCCTTCCTACCTGGACCATGGATCCGAGGCCAACAGGGAAAGCAGTCATCTCACTACCACGAGATAACAAGCAGGGGAATGAAAACCACATGCTGGAGATGGTGGAGTGCAAAGATAGGTCACACCTGGAAAACTGACAGCATGGCAGAGCTGCTGCCCGTGGCAATCCCACCTCCAGAATTCTTGTTATATGAGAAAAATAAACCCACCTGGGGTTAAGCCATGAAGTCAAGCTAGTATCCCATGCAGCCAAATGCAAATCCTAAATAATCCAAAGAAGACTCAGGTGGAGGGCTGCCCCGAGATGAGCTGCAGGCCTACCTCCTCATCGTTCAGAAAAATCGGCATTACTCGTCACTGCAGCTGAATATCCTCGGCAGGATCAGAGTCCAGAGAGGAGGGTGGGCATGACAAAGTCACTCTGTCTTTACTATCACTGGAATCTGGGAGGCAAATAGGCAAGTCCCTAACTCTGCTCTCAGGTAGTTTGCAATCTAATTAAGGAAACAGAGCAGAGAAATTCTACACTGGTCTTAGTATTCACCTTTACATTCTATAGTTTCACCGCTATCAGCTTGGCCTTTCATTCCTCTGCCACTGTCTTACCTACACGCACACTAACCATGGCGAACTTAGTAAGAGCTGCATCATGCTTTCCCCTTTCCACCCAGGGAAGGCTTGGACTCCTGCCTGCCTTCCAGGCCATCCCTACCACTTTGTTAAGGTTGGTCCTTGAAACGAAACCTGTTTATCTGGCTTGATGTTATTTGAAAACTTGAAAATTTCAGACCACGAAAACAGAGTTAAAATATATATTTTTCTCATATCAACGGACTTATGACAATTTACCTCTAGAGACCCTCAGAAAATTATTTGCCTCCTAAATGCCAGTGATAGTAAAGAGGCACCCAAACCCACCCATCCCCCATCCCCACTCACTAGCACTGGAAAGCGATCCAACCCTTCAACTGGTCTACCAGCAGGAACTCCTGCTTCCAAAGCTCAGGAAGAGGCCTGGCACAAAGCAATTACCCTGGCAAACAGCTGTACAGTTGGCAGTCATGGAAAAGAGATTTCCAGGCCACACTTCACCTGTCAGCATGTCAATCTCAGATGTCAGCAGCAATGTTGGTTTACCACCATGACTCCAAGGTCAGGCCCTGGAAATCTGATCAGCCCTCTGTGTTTCACGAAGACACAGCTTCACGGTCCAGAAAATTAATTAAGGTCTCCAGAGCAAACAGAAAATCCTAGTCTTTGAAAAGTAAAATCGACTCCTCTCCCCTCTTCCTCCTGTCCCCTGGAGACTTACATAAAGTCAACCTTCTCATCTTAGCACAATTTCTATATCCCTTTCTAATTGCCTTCACTGAAAAAGTTCCCTCTGGACCTTCCTAGTTGTTTCTTCAATCTGGAGGAAAAAACCACTTGATTAATAATTATGTAATTACATTTTCAATTCGGTGACCAGTCTCATTGGATGAAGTGACCTCAGAGCTGCAAAAATGAAGTCCATCAATGATTCTGACATCTAAGTCTTCAGTGAAAGGGGTGCCACGGGAGATAGGGTGGGGTTGTGAGCACTGCAGTCACTGTGTGGTTAAATGACTGGCATCCGCCTTTTTCAGAGACTAAGAATAAACTTACCCCTATTAAGTAGAACAGATACCAGTGATGAAATCAGGGCAGTAGAAGCAGGCAAAAGCTGGCCCCTTGGAAAAGGTACCTGAGAAGAGGAGGCAGAAAAGGCAGGATGCTGTGTTCTGCTCCCCACCACTTCACCTCCCACCCCCTACTGCCAACCCCAAGATTGCTGAAATATTCATTACCCAACATAGACAGCCTCACTCCCAGGCAGACCTCAAACCCCCAGCTCCTTCACCCGGAGTCTAACATCTTAGCCAGTCACCCTACCTGCTAGGCTCAGGTTTGCCAACTGCTCATCATTTACTGATCTCCACAGCCTGGACCAGACTCTGTGTCACCTGCTATTATATAATGAGATGGTTTACAGGTCGACCTAGCTATCTACAGTTCCCAGTTATTCCATCAAATACCAACCTAGGTGTTGCTGTGAAGGTATTTTGTAAATGTGATTAAGGCCCATAATGAGTTGAGTTTAAGAAAGAGATTATCCTAGGTAATCTGGGTGAGTCTGATTCAATCAGCATTAAAAGCCTTAAGAGCCAAACTGAGGCTTCCTTGATGGAGAAGAAATTCCACCTGCGGACTCAAGATTCAGCCCATGCTTAAGAGTTCCAGACTGTCCTTCTGGAAAACCTGCAAACTGGATTTTGGAGTTGCCTAGCCAGACCACCCCTCAGCCACATAAGCCAATTCCTCACAATAAATCTCTTCCTATATATCTCCTACTGCCTCTGTTTTTTCTGGTAGAACTCTGACAGATATATATCATTAGAAAGTTTGCCTTCAATCCACTCACCTAATTTTACTAAAATAAATGTATTTTACACACAAAATTTACCTGCTTACTGTAAGTAAAAAACTAGTGCCACCTTTCATAATAGAGAAATACAATAAAATCAAATGCAATGCCATGGAATTCCAGTTCGATGCTCCTGCCTGCCACAGGCTCCAAGCATTTGGAGCTGGCTCATCCTGCTAGTGTCAGAAAGAAAATGAAAGTTGGTCTGGTGCTGGGAGGTATGTACATCAAGGACAACATCTCAGGGAGATGCTTATCAGAAGGAGTGATGGAGAATTGAGAAGAGAATATGTTTCCAACCACGTGATCCCTGTTATTTAATGCTATATCCATGTATGTCCCATCTGAAATCATCCCAGGTGCAACCAGAGGTTTCCATCCGGCACTTGCAGATACAAGACTCCAGGGTTGTGGGCAAGTAGCCAGGGAGCACATGAAAGGCTTTCATTCTCAGTGTCGGGAGCAATTGCTTTGATGTAACTGCAGGGGAGCTGCTAGTGCCAGAACAGACTAAACCCACATGCCCATCTTTACTGTGCACCCTGAGAACACTGCCCAGCAGAAGGCCTTCTACTGACATATCAGGGTGGCAGGTTCATGCCTCTCCCTCGGTAGGGGAAGCGGCAGAAGCCACAATCATCACATCCCTTCCTGAACAGCAGTAGGAGGCATCACCTCAAAACTCTCAGGTTGTGGCTTCTGGGGCTTCCTGTACCAAAGGGGAAAGGGTCCCAGGCCCCAGGAAGTAGTATTCAAGAGGAAGTAGCCATTGGTGACTTCTCTGCCTCCTGAGAAACACTGGCTCTGTGCCTATCTGCCATGACATTGTCTTTGGGCTCCACTCCCCACGTACAGGAACCAGATTAGTAGTCCGTCCTTCAGAGCTCTTTTCTAATAACCCTGCCTGTGTTACTGGCTAACTTTTTATTTGATAATTGGCTCCAGTTGCTCACGGTTGACTTACAGTAACCCAAGCCAGCAGAAAGACCCAGTAGGTGCTTCTGAGGCAGGGATTGTAATATCTTTGGAAAATCCAAAAAATAAGCCAAATAATGGAAAGGAGATGTGCTTTAGGATACAGCAGATGAGGATTCAAATCCCAGCTCTGGCATTTTCCTGTGGTGAGATCTTGGAGCAAATTACACAAATCCTCTGACCCTCGGTCTCTATGAAATGGACCCTATAATAGGACAATGCTAGATGCCTGACATTTGTCATCTTTGGATTAAATGGCCTGAATTTTCCTTGGGAGCATCATCTCCTCCCACTGTCAGTCCATGTGCTGTGGATGGAGTGGACCTTGTTCCTCTCCTGAAGCACCTGGGGCACACACATGACCTGGCTCTGGCCAAGCAGCCTTGTCCTCCTCCTGGGTCCAGGTATGAACATGAGACTCAATGTATCCACTGACAGCAAACGCTGGAGCCACTGGGCAAAAAGCACTTTCTTTTGACTTAGGTTTCTAAGCTGGTAGAATGGAAGCTGGAGCTACTGATGACCATCTTAGTCACCTCATAGGGAGTTCCTACTGAGAACAAACACAATATAAAGGAAGGCTAAGTAGTATGAAGAGAAAGAAAGAAAGGGAGTCCTGATCTTATCATTTGAGTACCTGGATCCAGCCAAGTCTAGTCATTAAGATCTAACCCAAGGACTTGTTTTTCATTGCATCAACCAATAAAATGAGTGTGGGCTGATCAAAGGAATTGAGTTGACTACTGTTACTTGCATCCTAAACAAGTAACTCCACCTCATAAGATAATATGAATATCAAATAAAAATGCTATGAAATCACTCAGCGTAACCTAGCCCACAGTGAGCCCTCGATTAATACTAGCTGTTTTTTAGGGAACTTAAATGAAATAATGTATGGAAGCACTTTTCCAGTTGCCCCCACAGGGTAATCAGGTATTCAATACATGACAGTTGTTACTCCTCAGTGGCAGCCACTTTGAGCCCCAATTCATTCATCCAAGAGCCCAACCAGCCAGTAGGCTCAAATGAGCATATTTCTAAAGCCTCACACTTTAGGCTCCAGGGAAGAGAAGTTAACCAACCTAAAAAACTATATTTTGTAAGCAGCAAAACTCCTTGCAGTAACCACTCAGCCCTATGTGATTTGTTGGACCTCAGCAGAGCTATTCAGATGGGAAAATCAGGGGAAATCATTTCATTACTGGTTAAGTCAGGGAAATATCTGAAAAGTAACCATTAGATTGCTATAGAAGCTGAACATTTTCAAAGGGAAAAGGTAAAATTAAAAGGCCAAGGGAAAAATTTATCTTGTTTCTAAAATCCAGATTTAGATGCTGCCAAGAGTCATGCATGACACACAACCCCACAACATCTTGATGACAAGAAAGATTTAATAATTACTTTTCTTAAAGATTGATGTACTTAACCATTCTTCCAAAAACACCGATGTGGGGTGGGTAGGAGAGGGGATAGGGAACAGACGGAAAGTGACAAAATGCGCCAATCGCTCGCATCACGTCACACCAGCAGTCGGAAGTGGAAGTCAGTCAGCAATGATGGCACTGCCATCTATGGATTCCACTACCATTGGCAGATTTCATGCGTACCCACTGTAGACAAGCCCTGGCCTATAAAAGACAAAAACAAAAACAAATCCGATAAGAGGAAACATTATAGGGATAGATGTTCCTGGTAAACTCTTTAAAAATTATCTTTTAATGACTTAAAAATTCTTCCAAGGTCTATATCGGGGCAGGCAATTGATGACACTGGTTTGATTGTGTGGGGGAAAGGGCCAGACAGGGGTTAGAAATGAACACTTATTGAGTAGCTACCATATGAATATCCTCCTGTAAGCCTCACCCCACACCATAAGGTAGGTAATTAGTAAGACCATTTTATAGCTCTTGAGTTCAAAATGGTGAATCAACTCAAGTTCACACTAGAAATGATGAGGCCAGGTCTGTCAGACTCCAAAACTTGTGTTTTATCCAATATTTCATGCCCTACACCACTCTCCACTCAAAGAATCATTCATTTCTCTCCCTCTCTCCCAATTATTATTTTATCTATAATAACTGGAGCTCATTAAGAATATGAGCCAGGTCTGTCTTGCTCAAAAAAATATTTGAGGAGGGACACAGGAAAGAAGGAAGGAAAACTGGTCCAGGCAGGCCATTGGTCTTCCGGGGCTTGGCACTTAGAGGCCCCTAAAGTCTAATATATGAATTCAAACCTGCAATTATTATAATATTTATATAATACTCTCCTTTATTCTTTATGCTTTCAACTCTTTGGAGTCCATGGAGAGTGTATGCAGATTAGAACTTACCAACCAAACAAAATCTAAATAAACAAGAGAATGAGTCTGAAGTCACCATAATCATTGCTAACATTTTTTTGACCTACATGTCAACTCTCCGCCTGGCACTCATCTAATCATTTCATGTAAATTAACTCAGAGAATCTCCATAGCAATGATGTGAGGTAGATACTGTTATCATTTCCACATTACATATGAGTACCAAGGCTCAGAGGTGAAGCCACGTGGCCGGCTAGGATCACTCACCCGATACAAACTGAAGCAGCTGGCTCCAGAGCCCACGCTCAAATCTACCATGTTAGTCCCCAGCAGCTAAGGACATCCCATAAACTATGCCTATCCTAGACTTTTCAGCCATGTCTGGATGAGAAGGCCTTGCCTGAAGAAATAAGGAGACTAGAAAAAAACAGAAGTGGAGTTGTCCAAGTTCTGTCCAAACATGACAAGCCAGTGTCAGGAAGGGGTAGAAGCTTCACATACAGCTGCCCATGAAACCATATTCCAGCCCAGCCCTCAAAGACCCACATGTACCCTGTCAATGGAGGGTAAAAAATGGCAGACTCATTTGCTACAGCAGGTAGCACCTTGATGCAGACATCATCCTCCGCCTCATGGGTGCTGGCCAACTGGGCACAGACAGCAGATGGCAGGAACAGCCACAGAAATGGAGGCAGAGCTGCTGCCGTCTGCATCCCCCAAGTTGAGAAAGCCAGAGCTGGAGCAGCAGAGATAGCAGATGCCTTGGGTTACCAACAGGAGAACAGATGTGCTCACCAGTCCTTTAAGGAGGGCTGGCATTTCCATAGAATGCATGAGGTAGAGCCAGAGAAATCCTTATTTTTCCTCTATCATCAAGACCCTACTTTTAGTCCAGGCTGGTGTAATCTGGAAAGTACAGTGATCTCTATACAGAAAAAATAGAAACAGCAGACAGGCACATATGTACATGTACACACACGGGTTTGTATGTGTATGTATGTGTATAGACACATGTATAATCACATCTTCATTTATGAATCCAATGAGTACGCACATTTTCTTCTCCGCTGAGTCAGAGTCATTTGAAAACGTAGAGAAAAGACTCTTAACTCTCGGTGTGATTTCTTCCATTTTCCATAATGGAGAATTTCAAAGAGTGTTTCAGGAGAGAACCACTTGGAGCAAACCTCCGGGACTCATAAAACGCATAGTGCCTATTTTTAAGAACTCACAGCAGCAGTACTCCCCACTCCTCTCACCCCATCCCCGACACACACGCCCATTGCTACAGCCCTCTGCCTTTATGTTGTTTTTTCAATTCTCAGGGATGCCTGCTTCACATCCCCAACTTGCTTGTAATTCCCTTTGGCTAGGGATGGGTTAACTTACCTATTTCCCTCCCTTCCCACTGTCCAGCAAACGGCCAAGCCCAGCAAGCCTTTACTCTACATTTGGAAGTTGAGAATTGAGAAGTAGACTCTCTCCATGCCACCTCCCATCCGCCTGCCTGCTTCACCCCTAGGAACCACAATTTCCAAGTCTGGAATGATCTGTGGAGATGAAGTGAGCCAAGATTAGGGAATCAGTGTTGAAAGATCCTGTGGAGGTCGCTTGTTCCATCATTCACTCAGCAAATGTTAATTGAGCACTTACAGAATGCCATGCAATTCTTAAAACTTGATAGAAAGTCAAGCAATGGGATTAGCTGCTTCCTCGGTTGTCAGTCCCTTACTTTCTATATAGTTCTTAATTATTAGAAATTTCATTCTGTATTGAGTCAAAATCTTTTTCCTCATAACTTATCTCCTTTTATTTGGATATTACACTGCATTGTAATTGAACTGTGATGATTTAAATGTAAAAAACAAAACCTAAAATGTATGGGCAGGGGGAATATAGGGGAACATATAATCTGAGGTCAGGAGAGATGTTTTTATATGACACCAAAGAAAAATTAAGTAACGTTTTGATGAGTTTGCCAATATAAAACCTGAAATACGCATACACTAAATCAAAGGCAAGAAGTGCAATGAAAATCAATATTTGCAACCTAGATGGCAGACAAAGGGCTAGTAGTCTTAACATTTAAAACTTTTAAAGCAACTAAGAAAAGGAAAATAGCAGCTAGGCAAAAGACACAACTAGGTAATTCATAAGATTTAAAATGTCGAATATGAAATAAAAAATATTTAACCTCACTAATAATTCAAAACATACAAATTAAAGCAAGATACCACATTTCCCATATAAATCTGGCAAGATATTTCAACATCATAGTGCCCAGTACTGGGGAAAATATGGAGAGACAGAGATACTCTCACACTTGGTGGTGTGGAATGATTTGATCACACACATCAAAAACAAATAAGCAAACCAGTAAATCAAAACCTTCAAAATGTTCGTAACCCTTTAAATTCTATACCTTTTACTTCTAGGGCTTTATATTAAGGAAATACTCAAGGATGTACATAAAAATTTATTTCCAAGGCTATTCTGCCCAGGATTCATTACATTACAGAAAAATCAAGGAAAAATCAATGTATAAAATAGAATTTTATAAATAAATTATGCAAATTTGTAAAATAGAATATTTTACAACACATAAAAATGTCGTTATGGAAAAGTAATGACTTTGAAAGTTATTTACAATATTTAGTTATATAAGAAAGTCAAGTTGTGGCCAGGTGTGGTGGCTCACACCTGTAATCTCAGCACTTTGGGAGGCTGAGGGGAGGATTCCTTGAGTCCAGGAGTTTAAGGCCAACCTGAGCAAAATAGAGAGACCCCCCCCCAACTCTACAAAAAATTTAAAAATTAGCCAAGAATGGTGGCATACACCTGCGGTCCTAGCTACTCAGGAGGCTGAGGTAGGAGGCTTACTTGAACCCAGGACGCTTATTTGAACAAGGTTTCAGTGAACTGTGATCATGCCACTGCACTCCAGCCTGGGCAACAGAGAAAGACTCTGTTTAAAAAAAAAAAAAAAAAAAAAGCCAAGTTGCAAATAAATCTTTTCAAAAATACAATTATATTATAAATATATCTCGAATACCTGCCTAGGGAAAAGAAATAGAAGGTTATAATCAAGTGGATTAACAGATAATTGTCAGAGATGGGATTAAGTAATCTCCATATACACAGCTCTCTCTCTACCTCTACCTCTCTCTCTCTCTCTCATATTTGTAAATTTTCAAGTTATTTTACAATGGATATGAGTTTCTTTTCTAACAACAGCATTTCGTATTGTCAACTTCAGCGTTTGGGGTAGCTTTGCCACACAATTAGTCCATGTTAAGTCTTTAATAAAAAATACAACTCAGAGACTTTTTTTTGGTCTTGTATAGTTGGCTTTTTGAACCTAAATGCCAGCCTTTAATTTATCCCTGCAGAATGCCATCATTTTCCTTGAGTTCCAGCCTGCTGGGTGGGGTCTTTTGACTCCTGTTGCTGTCATGAGATGCGTGAGCATCCTGGCGCTGCACCTTTGGGAAATTTAATAAGCACGCTTTCCCTTTCCTCCTCCGCCAACTGGGAGTACAGAATAGAGAATGGGCCACTCTGGGGTCTTTCCTCTGTCTCAGTCCTGCGTGGGCAGTGGGCCTGGAAGGATGAGAGGCAGAGAAGTTTGACATACCAACAGGCAGGGAAAACAGGGATCAGAATGGTAGAGGAGAGGAAACGGTACCAAAACAGAGATTATAGGGAGGAGACAGAAAAACATTCTGCCTCCAATCTGATTACACTACCAAAGAAATAAGACCTCTGGGGCCAGCTCTCCTGGCTGCCTGCCTTGTCCGCAGGCCCGGGCACTGTGGCCGGCCCACACTGCATCACTCACTTAAGTGGCAACGATATCTGACAGACAGAGCACCCAGCCCCAGCCCCGTGTGTCCCTAATGTAGTTAGAGTTGGAGAAATTATTCATCAGAGAATAGACTAAAGCGGTTAGTGTCCCCTGGATGCATTAGGGGCAGGTTCTGTCGGCTTCGGCAAAGCACCTCTGTGTGCTTATCCTGAAAACCCCTGAGCTGGCTCCACGCTAGTGCCCTCGTTGCTCATCTCCAGAACCACAGCCAGTCCCATGACTCACTGCCATGCCGCCTTTTCACAGCCCCTTTCCTCTATCTTCGTTACCTTCCAGAACTTTTCCAGGCCGCTTGCCTCCCTCATCCCTGGGAGCTCAATCCTCAGCTAAGAAGCAAAGTGCTCCCAGCTGCTGTCTCTGCCCTTACCCCTCACCCAAAAGGTCCCCTGTCCCCAGGCATCTCCATTTGTCCTTCCTGTCCTTTAGGGTCCAGCCGCAGCCACCTTCTCTTGAAGTCTTCCCAGCTCCCACTAGCCAGAATTATACCTCTCTCTAGTGCTCACAGGGCATTTTCTTTCATTTTTCTCTAGCATTTCCCAGACAGTGGGGGTGAGGTGAGGATGCGGAGAGCCATGAAGAAGAAGGATGTCATCTCCTACGGGGAGGAAAGACCACCACTTCTTGCTCTTCCATGCTCTGCATGGAGTATAAAACCATGTACATGGGGTTGGTGTGCATTGGCTTGAGTTTCCAAGGTTCTGATTTCCTGTTAAAAAGAAGGGTTTATCAACATTTCCAACAAACCTTATTACATAAACACCTACCTACCTCATATTCTGAAGTCTGAGGTGAGGAAAAGATCCCTACTTCACAAAAGAAACTCACCATAATTATTACAACGATTACTGTTATAAATCACCTTCGTTTACTATGCAGGGGCTATGAACCAGGGCCTATTCTATGTTCCCTGACTATGGTTTCTCATCTTCGCAATAATTCCACAAGGTAAGTCTGAACTCTGCAGAAGTTTAGTGACATGCCAGAAGTCTAATGACTGAAAATGTATGAAGTCAAGATTTAAACCACAGATCTAACTACATATCCATATTCTCTCCATTATTCAGTGTTCCCTGGTAAATGTTAAGACTCTCCCTGCAGACTGTGAGTGACTGGGCTGTACTTAAGAGTTTTTGTTGGAGTAGAACAGCATCATGGTTAAGAACATGGTTCTGCAGCCAGGCCAACCAGGTTGAAATCCTGGCTCTGCCATTTACCAGCTGTGTGTCCTTGTTCAAGACATTCACCTTCTTCATAACTGAGCTTCCTTACCTGTAAAACAGCAAGGTGGCTCGATGAAATCCTACTCTTTCAGTCCTGTGCACCTGGAACATCATGGCCATGAGCTCATTAAACCCTAAGAACAGCCAATAAAGGTAAAATCAGTTTAGCAGGGAGGCTCTTGAGGTGAAGAGCTGAAAAGTGTTTTGAAACTACTGCAACTTAGAAGATCCTTCAGAAATTAAAAAAAAAAAAAAATCCAGAAGTATCCTGTAGGTAATTTGAAAGCTAGTTTATGGTTTATAGAATGTTTATCACAAGCACATTTTCAGACACACAGGTTTACCAATTTTCCTAGCATCGTTGCCTCCTGAGAAAGGGTGGTCAGGGAATAAGGTGCTGAAAGGAGCCCTGTGTTCTCAGTAACTCATTCAGAACCTTTCCTTCAACAGGTACTCAATGCCAATAGATAAAAGTCCAATTGCCTCAGCCTTCCCTCTATGAATCTTATCAAGCTCAGTCTCTAGCCACTTCCCACATTAATCTTCCATTTCTACATATTGCAAGCTTCTACTCATCCTCCAATACCCCACTCCAATGTCCCCTGCTCAGTACAGCTTTCACTGATCTCTGTAGGGCGAGATGGTTGTTACTACATCCGCATTGCCACAGTACTTTGTACAATTGTCTACTATAGGCCTTCTTACATTCTCTGCTAGTTAAAGGTTTTTGTATCTGCCTCCACTGTTATTCATGAATAGTGAGCTGGGCAAGGGTCAGGGTCATGTCCTGGTCAACTTTTAATTTTAAATGTCTAATACCTGGTACATATCAAGTACCAAGTCAATAATTTTTAGTGCACATATAAGTTAATAAATAAACTTCAATGTTAGTAAAAAAAAAAATCATCTGACTAAGTAAATAATAGCTCCTTCCTCAGTGTCATCGTTGTCAAGAACATTAAGATCCCAGCAATACAGCCTGTGTAACTAAAAAAAAAAAAAAAAAAAACAAGAAAAAGAAATTGAAAAACATAATATCTTTCCCAAGATAAGATTTTTAAATATGCAGGTCCTATTTCTAACTGAGAAAACCCTCTGCGGACGATTTTCTTGCATTGTTCTCCTAAATGTCAATGGCACACAAGAGGCTTTCTTGGAGGTCTGAGGTGGAACTACTTTCCTCACATGATCAATCTCTTCACAATGAAATTTCAAAAGCACACAGGCCATTTGAAGGTTGACTCCTGCTTTTGGACAACACTGGAGGTTGTGTTCACAGGGAAGGCACACAGTGGGCTCCTGGTAAATATTTGCAGCACAATGAGTGTTTATTGTGTGAGGCGCTCTCCTGTGGTGCTGTTGGAAGTCAACTATTCACACGCCTCTGATTCAACTACCTCAGTTATGAAGGAAAAGGCAATGTTGCAAGGAAGAAAAGCTTTCGGTCAGATGACCTAAGTTTAAGTGCTGGCTCTGACACTAACCAGCTGGGGGACTTTGGGCAAATCATTTGCCTCTCTGGGTAACAATTTCCTCATCTGTAAAATAAGAGTATCTCCGCCTGCCTTGTTGTAGGGGTTCTGCAAGATCAATACTTGCAGTAGACCCCCTTATCCTTACTTTCACTTTCCACAGTTTCAGTTACCTGAAGTCAACTGCAGTCTAAATATAGGTTGAATACAGTACCATAAGATATTTTATGAGAGAGAAAGACTGCATTTACATTACTTTTATTATACTGTATTGTTATAAATGTTCTATTTTATTAGTTATGTTTACTAATCTCTTACTGTGCCTAATGTATAAATTAAACTTCATCATAGGCATGTATGTTTAAGAAAAAGCATAGTATATATATGGTTTAGTACTATCTGAGGCCTCAAGAATCAACAGGGTGTCTTGGAACATATCCCCCTCAGATAAGGGGGCAATTGCTATATGTCACCCAGGCCAGGCATGGTGGTCAATAGATATCTGTCGTGTATACAGACCATGCTTCTGTGGCTTTGCTAGATTTCTTTTCTGACCCTCAGCTTTGGGACCCAGAATTGTATTTGTATCTATCTCACAAACATCCAAAACAAGAAGATGAAAAAAGAGCGGAGACCAGAACTGAAGGATTAACTCTATGGCAGAAAAGGTGCCTTATCTGAACTAGAGACAGGACCCAGGGAAACCCTCTGGGAAAACCATCTCTCACACATGAGATGCTGAGTATGATATTGGGAAAAATTAGCAGAAAAAATCCATTATTTTGTTTATTTAAAATTTGACAAAGTTCCTTCCTTTAGGGTAAACAGTTACTATTTGTGACCAATTTTATGCACATGCACATTATCAAATATCTGCTCGTTTCACCTGACTATATGTCACTATGCATTCTGAATCTTCATCATGTGTCACTTGTCTGTTGAAGTCAGACAGTTTTTATTTTTAAAAATTAAAACAATGTGTTGGCTCTTGTTCCAAGACATTTGTGATATTTGTGACCAAGAAAAGAGCAACTTTAAATATATATGTATTTTATATATATATAAAAATTACCATTCTAATAGGTATAACCTAGTATTACCTATTAATATAACCAAATATTAATTGCCATCCTAATAGGTATAGCCATATGTATATAACCATATGTGTGTGTATGTATATATATTTTATATATAGTTATACCTATTAGGATGGCAATTAACCAAGAAAAGTGGAAAATAACTAGTGTTGGCAAGGAAATGAAGAAATCGGAAGCTTTGTGCTTTGCTGGTAGGAATGTAAAATACTGCATCCATGGCCCACAGACAATATATAGCAACTACACAATCAAGTTTACAAAACAGCCAGCTAACAACATGATGAAAGGATCAAAATCTCACATATCAGTATTAACCTTGAATGTAAATGATCTCAATGCCTCACTTAAAAGGCAGGGAGTGGCAAGTTGGATAAAAATTAAGACCCAACTGTCTGCTGTCTTCAAGAGACCCATCTCACATGTAACAATACCCACAGGCTCAAAGTAAAGGGATGGAGAAAGATCAATCCGGCAAATAGAAAACATAAAAGAGCAGGGGTCACTATTCTTATATAATGTAAGGACTTTAAACCAACAACAGTGAAAAAGGACAAAGAAGAGTATTACATAATGATAAAAGGTTATATTCAACAAGAATATAACTATCCTAAATATATACACACCAAACATTAGAGCACTAGATTCATAAAGCAAGTTCTCCTAGACCTACGAAAAGACTCAGACAGCCACACAATAATAGTGAGAGGCTTCAACATCCCTCTGACGGTGTTATACAGATCATAAGGCAGAAAACCAATGAAGAAATCCTAGACCTAAACTCAACACTTGACCAATTGGACCTAATAGACATCTACAGAATACTCTACCCAACAATCACAGAATATACATTTTTCTCATCTGCACATGGGACATATTCTAATATCAATCACATGTTCAGCTATAAAGCAAGTCTCAGTACATTCAAAAAAATAAAAATCATACCAAGCACATTCTCAGACCAATGTGCTCTATTCTTCTAAAATAGAAACCAATACCAAGAAGATGTCCTTAAATAATTTTTGGGTAAACAATGAAATTAAGGCAGGAATCAAAAAATTTTTTGAAATTAATGAAAACAGAGACACAACATATCAAAATCTTAGGATGCAGCTAAAGCAGTGTCAAGAGGAAAGTTTAGAGTGCAAAATACCTACATTAAGAAGTTAGAAAGATCTCAAACGAACAATCCATCATTGCATCTAGAGGAATCAGAAATTTTTTTTTTGCTTTTTTTTTTCCTTAAAAAAAAAAAAAAAAAAAGCTAGCAGAAGAAAACAAATAACCAAAATCGGAGCCAAACTGAATGAAAGTGAGATGCAAAAAAAAATCCATACAAAAGATCAGTGAAACCAAAGATTGGTTTTTCGAAAGGTTAAACAAAATTTACACAACTACTACCTAGATTAACAAAAAAAAAAAAAAAAAAAAGAGAGAGAGAAGATCCAAATAAGCACAACCAGAAATGACAAAGATGACATTACAACCAACACCAGAGCAATACAAAAGATCCTCAGAGACCATTATGAACACCTCCATTCACACAAATCAGGAACTCTCAAAGAAATGGATGAATTCCTAGAGACACACAACCTTACAAGATTGAATCAGGAAGAAACTGAAAGCGTAAACAGACCAATTACAAGTTCCAATATTGAATCAGTAATTTAAAAAAAACCACTACCAAACAAAAAATGACCTAGACCAAATGGATTCACAGCCAAATTCTACCAGGCATACAAAGAAGAGCTGGTACCAATTCTACTGAAACTATTCCAAACATCAAGGAGGGACTCCTCCCTAACTCATTCTACAAAGTCAGCATCATGCTGATACAAAAGGCTGACAGAGACACAAGACAAAATACTCCAGGCCCGTATTCCTGATGAACATGGATGCAAAAATCCTCAAGAATAGACTAGTAAACTGAAGTCAGAAGCACATCAAAAAGATAATTCATCACACTCAAATAGCCTTTATTCCTAGGATGAAAGGTTGCTTCAATATACACAAACCAATAAATATGATTCACCATGTAGACAAAATTTAAAACAAAATTCATATGATCATCACAATAGATACAGAAAAAGCTTTCAATACAATCCAATATTCTTTTATGATACAAACCCTCAGCAAACTAGGCAGCAAAGGAACATACTTCAAAATAATAAGAGCCATCTATGACACACCCACAGCCAATATGATACTGAATGGGCAAAAGTGGAAACCATTCCCCTTGAGAAGTGGAACAAGACAAGGTTGTCTGCTCTCATCATTCCTATTCAACATAGTACTGGAAGTCCTAGTCAGAGGGCTCAGGTAAGAGAAAGAAATAAAAGGCATTCGAATAGGAAAAGAAGTAAAGCTATGTCTCGTCACTGATAATATGATTGTATACCTTAAGAAAAACTCTGAAGACTCCACCAAGTGACTCCTAGAGCTGAGAAATGACTTCACTAAAGTGTCAAATACAAAATCATTGTGCAAAAATCAGTAACATTTCTACACACCAATAATGTTCAAGCTGAGAACAAATTCAAGAATGCAATCCCCATTAACAATAGCCACACACACACACAAAAAAACTAAACTAAAATACCGAGGAATACAGCTAACCAAGGAGGTGAAAGATCTCTAAAGGAGAATTACAAAACACTGCTGAAAGAAATCATAGATGACACAAATATTTGGAAAAACATCCCACGCTTATGGATTGGAAGAACCAACATCATTAAAATGGCCACACTGCCCAAAGCAATTTACATTTCAACATTATTACTATCAAGCTACTGATGTCGTTTTTCACAGAGTTAGAAAAAAATCCATTCTAAAATTCATATAAAACCAAAAAAGAACCCAAACAACCAAAGCAATTCTAAGCAAAAAGAACAAAGGTAAGCATCATATTACCTGACTTCAAACTATACTACAAGGCTACAGTAACCAAAATAGCATGGTACTGGTACAAAAACGCATAGACTAATGGAACAGAATAGAGTACCCAGAAATAAAGCTGCACACCTACAATCATCTGATCTTCAAAAGAGTTGACAAAAATAAACTATGGAGAAGAGACGCTGTTCAATAAATAGTGCTAGGATAACTGGCTAGCCACATGCAGAAGAATGAAACTGGACCCATACCTATCACTGTATACAAAAATTGATTTGAGATGGATTAAAGACTTCAACGTAAATCTTCAAATTACAAAAATCTAGGGGAAAAAAACTAGAAAATACCCTTCTCTGTATCGGCCTTGGCAAATCATTTATGGCTAAGTCCTCAAAAGCAAATGAAACAAAAATAAAAATTGACAAATGGGACCTCATTAAACTAAAGAGCTCCTGCACAGCAAAAGAAACTATAAAGGGAATAAACAGACAACCTGCAGAATGGGAGAAAATATTCATGAACTATGCATCCAACAAAAGTCTAATATCCAGAATCCATCAGAAACTTAAATTAACAAGCAAAAAACAACCCCATTAACAATTGGGCAAAGGACATGAACAAACACTTTTCAAAAGAAGATAGACAAGCAACCAACAAACGTATGAAAAATTCTCATCATCACTCATCGTCAGAGAAATGCAAATGAAAGCCACAATGACATAACATCTCACACCAGTCAGAATGCCTTTTGTTAAAAAGCCAGAAAGTAACAGTTGCTGGTAAGGGTGTAAAGAAAAGGGAATGCCTATACACTGTTGGTGGGAATGTAAATTAGTTCAGCCACTGTGGCAACTAGTTTTGAGATTTCTCAAAGAACTGAGAGTTGAACCACCTGATTCAACTCAGCAGTCCCATTACTGGGTATAAACCCAAAGGAAAATAAATCATTCTACCAAAAAAATACAGGCACCTGTATTTTCATCACTGCACTACCCACAAGAGTAGACACAGAATCAACCCAGGTGCCCATCAACAGTGGATTGGATAAAGAAAATGTGGTACATATACACCACGACATACTACACAGCCATAAAAAGGAATAAAATCATGTCCTTTGCAGCAGCATGGATGCAGTTGGAAACCATTAACCTAAGACAACTAACACAGAAAAACAGAAAACCAAATACTACATGTTCTTACTTATAAGTGAGAGCTAAACATTAAGTACACACGGGAACTTAAATATATATATATATATATATATTGCATTTCAGTGACAACACAGTGATGGGGATAGTTCTCAATTTCCCTTTAATTGTTTCAATACAATAGCTGGCAAGCTGGCAATGGGGGACACTTCCCAAGTTGGCCAACTTTAGTTCCTTTCTGGAGATCTGCACTTGGAAGATTCTGAAGGGACATGATTTTCAATTCCTCCTCTGGAGTGTCCGAAACCTTGCCAACAGAGTTGGCAAAAGGTGGAACTAGGCCATTCTTCTCCTGAGCGTGGGACTTCTCCGGCTGGCCCTGCACTGAAAACAACCCCACCCTGTAGTCCTGTCCTGAGCTTCCGTATCCGGCCACCAAAATGACCTGCTGGGGCTCCTGAAGACGACGGCGTTAGGTAACCAGAACTAAGTCAACAAACTGGGGTTATCGGCTTAATAGTTTAACAGGCTGACACTCCCAGGAAACATATTTGTATTTTCACTGGGCTTTCTGGAAACAATAGTTTAAATCAAAGGAGCAAATCCCTTCTCTTGACAAATATTTGTTGATTATGGGACACACAGCTACAGAACACTTTTCCTTTCAAGGATGTATAGTTCACGTGTTGCAGCTGGCTGTCGTGAAGGTCTGCGTTAACCTGCCCCAGTCGAAAGAACAGAAAGCTGGGTGGACACAGATAACCAAGGGCCCCTCTCTGAACACTGGTCCCTTGCTTATAAAAGAGACTCTTGGACTCTCTGAGCTTTGGTCCCCTGGCTTCTGTAAAGGAAATTCTTGGGCTGTAAAGGCCTTTTCAGTTCTAAATTGAAACTGAAATTCACCAGCTCAGCTCCAGCCACTCAAGCCTCTCAGGTTACCCACCTGAACCACATTCTCCACAAGATTGATGGGTAAATAACACTGCCTTCCCACCCAGTTAATCTCATAGGTTGCCTGAACAAAGAGCGAGGCGTCTGCAGCTTTCCTCCTCGGTGTGTTGTGGTTATTCGATTACCGCCCCCCGCAAGTTCCCAGATAAATTCCCTTAACTTGAAACTTAACCTTTGAAACAAACTGAAATTCATTCTCAAGTGAGCTGCAGTAAGGCCCAAGAGGCACCTTGCTTTTCCTGGCTGAAAGCAGGCAGAATGCACATCCCAAGGTGGCTCTTGGTCTAAGTGGATGAGGGGTTCACTGCTCAGCACCCTTAAAGGAGGCAGGAAAGAACAGGGGGAGGAGAAGGAAGAGCTGTGGCAACCTGTCCCCACTCTGCCCCGCCCCTCAGGTAGCTCAGGCCCCGAAAAGCAATTCCAGCACAAAGGAGTCATGATTCTCTAATGGAAGCAAGGGAGAGAGGACGGAAAGGGAACCCTGGGATCAGGGCAGGACCCCTGCTACCCATGAGGCTGACTGAATTAGTCCACCCAAGAGCAGGAGAGTAGCTGCCCACTCTTAAGCACTCAGGCAGGTCAAGCCTGTGCTGTATTCTTTATGGGCATTACTTCATTTAATTTTCAAGTAAGGCAGAAACTATCCTTTTCTCTTTATAAAGGGTGGAACTGAGACACAAAGAGGTAGACTGACCCTGCAAGAAAATAAAGTCATAGCTTCTGTCAGGTCCAAATAACAGGCTGAAAACATTTTTCAGAGGCTTAATTCATAGAATTCCTTTCACCCACTAGTCCACAAAGCATTCCTCATTTTGCCAATTAAAAGTGGTTGCTTCTCTGCAGCTCCCAACCTGGAACACTTTCCCCTTCCTCTGCCTTCTTAGTACAGATGTGAACACCCTTAATACCCCTCTGGACTGGCCTTGGAGGGCCTTGTCCATTGTGGATCCCAACTGAGTTGGGCCCAGTGCTGGAGCCAGACATGCATGATGACACATGGAAGACACAGGAGGAAACCATGAGAAAACGGGATGCTTTGCAGAACATCCTTCCCAGGGATGCTAACAGTGAGAAGATGACCAAATACCCTGTTCCCATCGTCCAGGCCAGAGGGCCAGCAGGGTTGACCCTTACCTGTTGTCTATAACTAACACCAAGGCTGGACCTTGTATCACACAAACCCACGTATTTTCTTAGTCTTATGGAGTCTTTTGCCTTGAAAATATCCAACAGCTGTGCATTCCACAGTCAATTGTACATTAATCATGCATCATAGGGGAAAATGCCATCATTGCTTCCAAATCTGCTAATGTGCAGACAGGCACCCAGCTTCTGAGCTGCAAGGGAAGAGAGGCAGGTCTCCAAATTCCAGCTGGTTCCTTTCGGCTTGCTGTGAAGCCTCAGACATCTGGCTAGGAAGATTGGCTAATGTGCCGTCCCTTGGCTGTGGCATGCTTTTTGATTACATAAAGGTTTGAGCACCACTTGACAAAGCCTCACTTGCTCTCTCCAGCCCTGCGATGATCTGAGACGCCCACCTCAGCTCACCTCTTTTCCTTCTTTTTATTCCTCTTTCTTTCTATTTGTTTCTTTCTTACTGTCTGTCACTCTTTCTGGCTCTCTCTTTCTCTCTCTCCCCCACTCCAACAATTCAGGGCAGTGTACGTCAAAAAAACAAAAGTAGACTGGAAACATTAATTTTTAACAGTTCCTATTTGCTGAAGACCTATTATGCACCAGGGACTTTGCACGCACCGGTTCTAAACATTATCAACACTCTGCCAGCTGAGCGGTATGATCCCCATTTGCAAATGAAGAAACTGAAGCAAATGGAAATTAAGTGACTTTCCCAAGTCATGCAGCTGGGAAGTGGCAGAGCCAAGATTCAAACCCTGATCTGGTTGATTCTCTCATGACACATTCTTTTCTGTTCCACAATCCTATAGGGTCCTCCTATTGGACCTGGGCGATTGCCTGCATCAGCTTCCTTAAGCCCAGAAATGAAAGATGACTCACTAGACAGACCAGGCTAACTCAGGGCAGAGCAGGGGGCAGGGGGGAGGAAGAGGGAGGAAAGAGGACTGGCAGACCAGGAGAGACCTATGAGGGAGGTTTTGCAGAAGGAAACTGTTTGTTGTGAAACGTTTAATTATTGCACTTGGGGGTAATTTATTATCAGGGAAATTAAGTGATTCCATTAGCCTCCTGTCGCTTTCCAAAATAAATCTGTCAGGGCAGGGTGAGGGGGGGAAAGGAAATGAGAGCTTCTGTGTTTTAATTTGTTTTTCTACAGGTTGCCAACTGGAGGTGCGGGCTCCATTGATCCATAGGAAGGGAGCTGGCAGCCATCCTGGGTGAGTCTCTGCTACCCTCAGCCCCTCTGCAGCCACATTTCCATATCGGAACAAAACCCGAGCCCAGCTTTGGAAAGTGGGGCAAGTGCCCAGTCAGCGCAGAAAGAAACTGAAGCCCTGGGAACAACAGACAGCTCTGCCACCAGCTGGATCTGGCACCTTGAGCAACTCACTCCCCAGCTAATAAATGAGGCTCTCAAATGGTACTGCCCCTTCACCCCTAACCTCCTCTCAGTACCAGCTGCACAAGCCTCCAATAATCCTGTGTCTCGGGTACCTTAACACAACATTGAGCTTATAATAAGGGCTCAACCAATGGCAGTGCTCTCCTATCCTTACCACCAGATATTCTTGCTATATCTGTCTAATAGATGTGGCTCTCAGGAAGCAAATTCTATAGCCAGAACAGGAATCCAGGTCTGAGTCCTCAGCCAGCCCACTAAGCCACTGCCCCACACTGTCGTCTACTTCTGTGCCTGCCCAGGAATTACTCTACATACACCTCAATCGTCCTCATAGCAGCAATGTGAAATCCTGCCTCCCTGGACTGTGGGCAATCGAAGACAGGGCACTATTGTTTTATTCTTTATATCTGAACCAGCCCAGGGCCTAAACAAATGCAAAAAACACTTTATTACTTTTCCTAGCCCCAGTGCTTGGCACTCAGCAGGTACCCAATATATATTTGTCGAATTAATAATTCTGTAATATGAGACTTCTCACTTAGCTGAATGGATAACTAGATCTTAACTGAGGGAGAGGACATTGTGCCTTTTTCATGGAAAATCTAAATACGTGGAAAGAAAACAGCTAAGAACAGTCTGCTAATTTTACTAGGGAGAGGCCAAACTGTGCTCCTCTGCCTAAGAGCTTCAATTTCCTCAGCAACTCCACTGTGGCTCTGCAGAGATGAATGCCATCAACTGATAAGGGTGCCAGAGGCCTTGGGTCACTGAAATCTTCTTCCCACAGATGCTCAGCCCTGGCCGTGTCTGCAGGGGGCTGCAATCTTTCTCTGGGCACAGTTTCCTGCTCATGTCCTCATCTATAATATGATAACAGAGTAGCATCACTCAGCCCCTGGAGATGAAAGCAGGAACTATAGGGTACTAAGATCTGTGTTCTGGCCACTGGCAGATCTAGACAACATGCAAGGTCTTCTGAAAGATTTAGCACCCACTGGGGCACTTCAAGATCAGATGCACCAAGTTCAATGCCAAGGGGACCCAATTCTGTCATCTCAGAGGCAGACATGTGACTGCCATTATCAAGATATTACCCCAGCTCCCCATTCATGTCAGGTATAGTGCGGGTGAGACTTCTTCACTGTAGACCCAAGTCTGACTTCACCTCCAGCCCATGACTGCTGTTTGTTCAACAAATCCACAGGTGGGAGGAACACACACCCTAGACATATGGTCTGAGTGGTTTTCTAAGTCAATAAATAGCTTTGGTTACCACAAACCATTCAAACTGGCTGAAGACGTATCTGCCAGGGGAGCCAATGAACACAAGCTGGGAGGGAGATCAAATGCCTAACTCAAGTCCTGCACATCCTGATTCTCACTCTACCTGCAAGGGATGGTAGGGCAGAGTGGGGATGCCATCCCATCTCTTGAATGATCGCTGCCTGGGTTCCCTGTCTATGAGCTAGACAGAGATCATCAGGTGAACTCCCCAAATCAATGTGTCCCAAATTTTAACGTGCACACAAATCACCTGAGACCTTGTCAAAATGCAGATTTTTATATAACAGGACTAGGAAAGGGTCCAAGATTCTTCATTTCTAATAAGCTCTCAGTTGATACTGATGCTGCTGGTCTGCAGACCACACTTCTAATGGCAATGCCTTAAACTCTTTAAGCCTGTTTCATCTGCAAAATAAGGCTAATACTAGTTGCCTCACAAGGTTGTTGGAGATTTGATGAGATAACATACATTAAGCACCCAGCAAAGCATCTCGCACATAATGGAACTACATGTACTACACACAAGTTTTACCTTCTTTGCATTTCCACACAACTCCAGCTGACCCCTGAGCCAGTGGTTCCTGATCTTGTTTGGCTAATAGACTCCTCTGAGAACCTAATAAAAACCTGGGACTCTTTATCAGTCTGGATGGGTTAGGCCGTATAAGCAAAATCCCCATGGTTTAACACAGCCAAAGTTTAATTCCTGCTCCTGCTACATTTCCAGCATGGGTCAGTATGTTCTCTGCTCACTGAAGTCATTCAGAGACTCAGACTAATAGATGTTCCATCTCAATATACAACCCACGATCATGGTGCGATCAAGGTGGAGGGAAGGAGCATGGTGAATCATACATTGCTCTTACAGTGTCTGCCCCAAAGAGACACACATCACTTCCACTCACATTTCAGAGGCCAAAACAAATCCTAGAACAATGCTTCATTTCCAAGGGGCCAAGGAAGTACAATTATATCCTTTGCCCAGAAGATGGAGAGCCAGAAGCATTTGGTACAGAATATAATGATTACCACCAATCTACTTCCCAGGGAAAAGAATGCAAATAGAGGCCGGGTGCGGTGGTTCATGCCTATAATCCCAGCACTTTGGGAGGCTAAGGCAGGTGGATCATGAGGTCAAGAGATCGAGACCATCCTGACCAACATGGTGAAACCCCATCTCTACTAAAAGTACAAACATTAGCTGGGTGTGGTGGTGCATGCCTGTAGTCCCAGCTACTCTGGAGGCTGAAGCAGGGGAATCGCCTCCTTGAACCCAGGAGGCGGAGATTGAGGAAAGCCGAGATCACACTACTGCACTCCAGCCTGGCAACGGAGCAAGACTCCATCTCAAAAAAAAAAAAAAAAAAAAAAAAAATGCAAATATAGAAGCATGCCTATAACTCCAAGAGGTCCACAGACCTGTTCACTTCCTGAGCCCTGTTCACCCTTAATACTGTCTGAGTGTGACCAAGGAGATTTGGGGAGAAATGGTGCTCATTCGTTAATTGAGCAAATGTGATTGTCTACTATGACCAGTACATGTTGTGTGGGCAACAAGATAGACCAGGTCCACACTTTCACAAGGCTTATATTCTACAGGGAATACAAAGACAGTAATCAGGAAATTACAGCAGATAGTAAGTGCCCTCAAGGTAATATACATAGCATGATGTAATGAAGAGTTACTGGGAGGTAGGAGGGACTGACTCTTGATATCTTGATAATGATATCAAGATATGATATCTAATATCTTGATAATGGCAGTCACATGTCTGCCTCTGAGATGACAGAATTGGGTCCCCTTGGCATTGAACTTGGTGCATCTGATCTTGAAGTGCCCCAGTGGGTGCTAAATCTTTCAGAAGACCTTGCATGTTGTCTAGATCTGCCAGTGGCCAGAACACAGATCTTAGTACCCTATAGTTCCTGCTTTCATCTCCAGGGGCTGGGTGATGCTACTCTGTTATCATGTTATAGATGAGGACATGAGCAGGAAACTGTGCTCAGAGAAAGATTGCAGCCCCCTGCAGACATGGCCAGGGCTGAGCATCTGTGGGAAGAAGATTTCAGTGACCTAAGGCCTCTGGCACCCTTATCGGTTGATGGCATTCATCTCTGCAGAGCCACAGTGGAGTTGCTGAGGAAATTGAAGCTCTTAGGCAGTGGAGCACAGTTTGGCCTCTCCCTAGTAAAATTAGAGGTCAGAGAAGGTCACACTGACCAGTGAAGCTCAAGGATGAGAAAGAGCCGTACATGTGCTGAGCTAGAAGAAAATTATTCCAGGCAAAAGGAATAGCAAGTGCAAAGGCCCAGTGATAGAAAGAGATCACTGTGCTGGATGAATAGGCGAAGGCCAGTGTGGCAGGGGCTTTGTGAATGAAGTGGTCAGTGACAGGAGATGTGGTTGGAGGTGAGCTCAGAGAGGTGAGTGGGGGATCGCTTGTGCAGAACCTGGGTAAGTGTTCATGGCCTGACCCAGATCCTTGGGTATCCTTCCCCCATGGCAAGGGGAGTCGGAGGTGATCCTGAAGCACATGGGGAAAAGTCAGTTGTACTCGCAGGACAACACAGCCTGAAGCTGAGGCCAAGGCCCTGAGGGTAAATGACACTAGTGCTAAACCCAACAACCTAAGGTACAAGACCCTCCATAAACACCCACCGTCTCAGTCTTCTCTCTCCCCCTGCAGGACCCAGCTTGAAAGCTCCCTCTGGAACTCAATATATCTCTCTTTTCTCCTGTACAAAGACCCACACTGCCTTCCTCTCCTCCCCAGTCTATGTCAGACTGGCCTCCCTATCTCCAGTTTCCTCCTCTCTTCCCTCCAGGCCGTTATGATGGTCTTCCTCCTTAGAATACTGTTACATGTCATCCCTACATGAACATGAACTGCTCTTCCTGTAGAAAACAGCATAAATCCCACCTCCTCTGATATTCTAAGGACCATTTGCAGCTGAGGCCAACTGGCCTATTGAATTTTTTACTTCTCCCAAGCAGCCTTGATTTGGCCTAGTGGCATTGGTTACTATTACACCCAAAATTCTCATCTCTCCAAGGAAACTGCAAGCTCTTAGAGGGCAAGAATGATATAACTGAGCAGGTGTCCTCCTCACTCACCCGCCAGAGTGCCTAGCTCAGAGATGGTACTCAGGAAATGGCTTGATTCCTGAAGGCAGAGGCAGCAAACTGGGAAATGTGCTGACTCTGCCCTCTGTGCCCAGCCACCACATTTGTCCAGGCAGCTTGCTTAGCAGGGCCTGGAGCTGACAGGGGCTCAACCAATGCTGGTGGAATAAACCGCCAGATCCATCTTGGCTTGGAGATTTGGGATGGATGAGCTGACACCTTTGAGCCTCAGTTTCCTCCTGTCTAAACTAAGGATGATGTGAGTTCCTTCCTCATGAGGCCGTTGTGAAGATCAAATGAAACATGAATGGGTTTTGTGAACCGTGGAGTCCTCACATATTATGAGTGGCTGAATGAGCCCCTGGTCAACAGCACAGTGGACACCACACCCAGTGGAGAAGGATGTGAACCAGAGGGCTGAGTGGAGCACATCCTGCTTCCTACCAAAGCAGGTCAACCAAGAGCAAAGAGTAACAACAGGGTCGCATTCCAGGGAAGGGCGTCTAAGCTTTGAAGGATGAGTGTCTTCTATCCCACCATGTCTCACATCAATTCTGCTTGCCCTCTAATGCCTTCCCCTGGTCTTATGGGAAGACGGGAAGGAGAGGTGGCCGGTCAGGTCGGGAGGGAGGCCTGGGTGGTGAAGTTTTATATTGCATTCTTGGTCCCCAGCCTCCTTCCACCTTCCTTGCTTTTTAGAGAGCTTATTTAAGTTGGGTTGCCCTCCAGAGGCCTGCTCTGGCTTCCTGCATATTCTGTCATTCAGAGAACCCTGGGCTCTGAGGAGGATCAGGAAAGGTCAGCGAGTCCTTCATATGCTCAGAACAAGAGGGTCCAATCCTCCCAAGCAGAGAATGATGCAGAAAATGGTTCAGGAGCCAAACTGTTTCCTGAAGTCCAACACCGTTGTCAGCACCTCCACATCCAGGAAACATTCCACAGGCACACAGGCCTGAGTGGAATTCAGGCTCTGCCATGTACCAACTGTATGACCCTGGGCAAGTCCCTTAATCCTTCATAGGTTCGGTTTGCTCCTAATACCTACTACTTAAGATTGCTGTAAGAACATATCGAGAGAATGCTTGCAGAGCAGTTAACATAGTGTCTGGCAATGTATTTTAGCGATTTTCACGATTATACCATCAAGGCACAGTTGTAGGATTTGACCTACAGAGGACTGGAAGCTCCAATCTTTAGTGTTCACTCACAGACCCCCACCCCCAGTAGGGAAAGAGCCACCATTCTATAATGCCTGTCCCTGAGACACTTGGGAATCTCCACCATCACCCGTGCCCACTCCCCATACTCTCAGAGTAGCCACTGGATCAAGATGTCTTAGTTCAGAACAAACAGGAAAACGTCTACCCTGGCATGTTCCCAGACCTGATTGCTCACGCCATGGCCACACTTTGCCACTCCTCTTATAATTAGAAACTGAGGGAGACGGCAGGGCAGAAGGCAGAGATTTAAAACATTTTTATCCCAAAGCCATGCCCAAGTCCAGGCACACACTCAACACCCACCACGGAAATCTCACCCTGTCAGCTGGTGAACCAAAAAGCACATCTGTCTCCCCCAACATTCATGCAGAAAAGTAACGTTGTGCTGGTCACCTACATGCCTCTCTGAATCTCTCAAAGGCAGAGGAAGATTACGCCTCTGCATCTTTAGAGACCCAACGCCTTACAAACAGTGCACATGCAATAAATGCTTGTTCAATTTAATTGCATTGAAAGAATCCTATTCTCTCCATAGGTGCAGAGAGCAGCAAGCCCTACCTAGGAGAACCGCTCCCTAAGAACCCCATCCCCTGAGGCAGATGCACATCCAGCCTGGTGAGCAACCTTTCTGCTCCACACAGGGGTTTAGTCTTGGGTTATTGGTTACCTGCTCACAACTGCCCCTCTATCTGGCCTTACACACTTCTGAAGAGTGGAGATGATCTGTCTTCTGGAGCAGAGGGAGTAGAGGCATCAGTATGAGGTGCTGGCTACTCTCCATTTGCCCTTCCAGAGCCTCCCTCCACTTTGCTCTGCTCTGCTCTGTGTCCAGGGAAGCCAAACTCCATGAACTGCATCAACAAGGTTTCCCTGGTGTCTGACTTCCAGAGGGTTTCAGCCAATGAGAGGTGCTAAGAGGAGATCAGAAGGTGGGAGGAGAGACACATCAGGGTATTTATTTCCCCAACTCCCTCCCTGATGGGCCAGAGCTTGTTTGGGCTGCATTCCTCTACCCAAGGGCATAGCTCCTGTCAGGTGGCCCTCTCCTTTGCTTTAGCTCTCCTGCCCCTAAACTCTACAGGCACAGGTGTAGCAATGGTTTTCTGCTGTAACTAATCCTGGCATCCTTCATCATCCCTTGTTAGTGTCCTTTAACTCTGCCCACTCTTTGTAAATAGTCCCCTCACTGAATTCTCCTCAATTACAATCCAAGTGTCATGTGCTTCCTGCCAGAATCTTAACAGATAGACCTGGAAATCTGAAGAGCTGAGTTCTAGTGCTGGCACTGTGGCAGCTACATGCCTTTTGCAAGGCCCGTCCCTTCTAGGTTCTCTTCCTCTGCAAAATGGATGACATAACTAAGAGTCTGTAAGTCCCAGGTTCCCTAGGACAGTGCTGTAGCCATAGATGGTGCTGGAAACTATTTGATCAAAGGCTGCTATGGTGCGGAAAGGAGAGAGTGTCTGGTGAGTGCAGGGGTATCAAGTGCAGGAGTATACTGTGTTGTACATTGGCAGAAACAATCAGTGCCAGAGGAAACTGTTTTCCAGAAACCTATGTTAGTGCTTTAAGTGGCTGAAATGGCAGAGAAGTTTGGCTGTGTATAGGTGTATAGAAACAAGAGAACAATGGCTAAGAGCATGGCATGAGACAGAACAGTCCTGAGTTCAGGTCTCAACTGCCATTGCCTTATTTTGTGACCACTGAAAGCCCTTTCACCCCTCTACATTCCCCTCCCTTACATGTAAAATGGGGGTGATATGAACACCTCCCTGAAGAGGCTGATATGAGAGTGAGAAATAGATGCATAGCATTTACCACAATGCCTAACACAGTGAGTGCCACATAGTGGGAATAAATACTACCTATCACAATAAAAAAAGGCCTTTGTGGCCAGGTACAGTGGCTCATGTCTGAAATCCCAGTGTTTTGTTTGGGAGGTCAAGATGGGAGGATTGCTTGAGGCCAGGAGTTTGAGATGAGCCTAGGCAATATAGCGAGACCCCCATCTCTCCAAAAAATGAAAAATTTAGCTAGGCGTGGTGGTGCACACCTGTAGTTCCAGCTACTCAGGAGGCTAAGGTGGGTGGGAGGATCACTTGAGCCTGAAAAGTCAAGGTTATAGCGAACCGTGACTGCACCACTGCACTTCAGCCTGGGTAGCAGAGCAAGATCCTGTCTCAAAAACAAAGAAAAAAAAAAAAAAAAAAAAAGGAGGAAGGGAGTCTTGTGACCAATCAGATGAACTGAAAGGCAAAATGCCATTGTGTAAGAACAAGAAAGGCCAGAGAAACTACTCAATCCTATGGCCCAACATAAGTGACAGAAGATAAAAATTCAAATTTACTAGGTGTTATGTTAGAGGAAACAAAAGCAACGCTCAATAATCACCCCTACTCTCTTTCTAGGGAAATTTCCCAACTTCAGAGCAATGAATATGAGTCCAAACAAAGCATGGCAGTACCAAAGGACTGAGGAGGCAGAAAACAGACTTCAAGGCAGCTGAAGCAACTGAGGGTTGCAGGGCAGGATATCATGGAGGGAAAAGCTGAGGACAGAGTCTAGAAGTCTTGCACCCTGGAAGTTGAAGACTGAGGAGTGGGCTGTATATGTTCAGGGTGTAACTATCTAGGTCTTATCAGAGAATGCCTACTACAAGTTTGAAAGCATAATAGAGAGGCTGAAGAGTGCTGGTGGACATTAGCGCTGTGACCCACACCTCATTAACATGCTGAGTACCCAAACAAGATATCAGACTTAAAGGAATCAAAGGAAAATATCCTAATTCATAAACAAATGGCTATCTCAACAGGAAGAAAAATGAGAGCTGTACCATTGCTAATGCAAAAATTGTACTAGATGGGTTTAACATCAAATAGGAGATAGCAGAAGAAAGAGTTAACAAACTAAACAATCCATTTGAAGTATTAATCTGAAGAACAGAAAGAGATTAAAGAAAAATAACCAGAGCCTCGATAACTAATAGGAAAATATCAAATGACTTTGTATGTCTATAATTTGAATGCTAGAAGAAAAGAGAATGGGAATTTTTCCAGGAAAATCTTTGGAGACATTAATAGAAAAAAAATTCCAAATTTGGTGAAAACTATTGACTTACAGAACCAAGAAGCTCAGTGTTTTACCCTGTTTTTTTCAAGTAGGGTAAGAAAATTAGAAATAAAACCACAAAACAGCAAAACCTGACACACGATATTTGAACGGCTGAAAGCCTCCCTTGCCTCACTCTGCCCCAACCCCTCCTCCTCCTAACCAGTCTGATTGGGACATTGCTATGACCTCAGAGTTGCCCTGGGCCAAGCAGCAGAGTTGAAGGAGAGGTACCCTTAAGCTTGGTCACCAGGGAGATAGGTACCAAGAGGATCCAGAGCCATGGGAGCAGTAGGCATGGGTGTAAGCATGTGAGATGTGACTGAATAACCCAGGTCAGAGCCCAGGTGTACATCACTGTCCATCTCTGCAGAGAAGAGCCCAATGAGAGTTATAGGATAAGGAACACTATCTATTTCTTCAGATAAATAAGGGTTGTCCCTCGGTAAAACATCAGCCAGGCTTCCCTCTGTGTTCATCCATCTCCTCTGACCCCTAGAGCCAAGTCTGCTTAAAACTGTAAATTCTGACTCCAGAAAAGAGAAGGTACGGTAGGGTTCTCCAGAGAAAAAGAACAAACAGCAGAGAGAGAGAGAGAGAGAGAGAGAGAGAGAGATTAATAGAGAGGGGAAAAAGATGTATTGTAAATAATTGGCTTACATGAAAGTGGTAGGCGGGCAGGTTGGAGATCCAGAGAAGAGTTGTAGTTCAAGTCCAAATGCAGTTTTCTGGCAGAAATCCTTCTTCTTCAGTCTTTTTATATTAAGGGGGAGGTCAGTTTTTTTGTTTTTTTTGTTTTTTTTCTATTAAGGCCTTCAACTGATTGGAAGAGGCCCACCCACGTTATAGATAGTAATCTGTTTCACTCAGCCCACTGATTTAAATGTTAATCTCATCTAAAAAATACCATCATAGAAATATCTATAATAGTGTTTAATCAGGTGTCTGGGTACCATGGCCTAGCCAGGTTGACTCATAAAATTAACCAGCATACTATCGTTCTGACAAAATGTGCCTCCTGCAGGAAGGGCCCGTGCAGGACAAAGATGAGCCTGAGGGCAGTACCAACTAAGAGTATAGAGAAGGGGCTGTGACAGCAAAATCTAACGTGCTCCAAGGCAGCATCAACGGAAGTAAAAGGGCCCATTTCCTTCCAAGGAGACTAGACCCAGAGCTGCTCCAACTTAAGCATGTATGTGAACCACCGGCCTCCTGATCCAGGAGGTCTGGATGTGGGCGTGAGAGTCAGCAGTTCTCACAAGGCCCTGGTGGCTGCCTGTGCCACTGTTCTCTGGGCCATACTTTGAGTAGCAGGGTAGAGGACCTCAGAGCCTAGATTCCTAGGTCTCATCCCAGCTCTACTCCTCATTTGCTATGTAACTTTGAGCAAGTGAGGTACTTAACCTTCCAGAATCTCAGTGTCCTCTTTGATCAAGTGGGAGGTAACAATATTGACTTCGAAAGGTGATTGTGAGATTAAAAGAGAAAATGAACATGAAGTATGTGGATAGAGTTTGAGCTCAATAAAAGCTCTTAGCTGCTATCATTATTATGGGCACCTGATTTTTAAAGAGTACATGTTAGGTAGGATATAAATAAATCTTATATTTGGTGATCCGCATGAGGAAAGGACCTAAACATACAGCCACAGGAAGAAACGTTGATAAAATTGAAACCATTCACCCTGGAGAAGAACAGATGTAGGAAGGAGGTGGGAGGGAAGTGGAGGCCCAAAAGAGGTGATGAAAGGCTTCCTAAACAGACTTGAAATGGAGTGTTCATGGAAATAAAATGAGAATTATCCTCTCCATGAAATTAACAAAGACCAAGATGTGGAGCTTCCTGGTAAGTCAAAATGAGATCAGTGACAAAGCCTGGGAGTATCCAAATCTGACCAGAAATGAAGAAGGTTGTGTGGACTGATTGTCCACCTACCACCAGAGGCACAGCAGCAGATTGTGCCACCACCCCTTCACCAGAAAGCCAACAGGCTGGTGCAACAGATTCGTGTGACAACTGCCCACACCCTCCAAGCACTTCCAGAACTCCAGAGCAGCTCTGTCGATGGCTCTCCCAGAGCATGGCCTCCTTCCTGCACGCAGAGTCCCAGCACTCCAGCTCTGCTGTCCAAGGGCCACTCCTGGGGGACAGTTGGCACATTCCAAGCTTAGTCATGATGCGTCAGACAATTCATTCAGATATCTTCAATTCCATTACCAGGCCCTGTGGGAGCCAAATGGGAAAAAGAATCAATGCATATGTTGGCCAGGGAAGTGGCAGTGTCCAAACAGCCTGCCCCCATGAAAACACTGGCCTGTCCTTTCCCCAGACCCCCAGGCCAGGGCTACCATGTTGCCAGGACAGTCAGAGAGTCACACTATCCCATCTGACAACCACTGGTACACAGGCCATCTGCTCCATGGCCTCAGGGTTGCCCTCAGGCCTCCTCCCCATGCTTCAGCAGTAGCAGTGGCCCCCAGGAGCAGCCCCACTCTGCTGCCCTCTCTGGAGCCTCCACATTGCTGCGCATTGCCCATGTACTTGTGAGGTCATTGAACCTCTTGGAACCTCAGTTTCTTCATCTGAAAAATGAGAACAAGAATAAGAATAATACCGGCCGGGCGCAGTGGCTCAAGCCTGTAATCCCAGCACTTCGGGAGGCCGAGACGGGCAGATCACGAGGTCAGGAGATCGAGACCATCCTGGCTAACACAGTGAAACCCTGTCTCTACTAAAAAAATACAAAAAACTAGCCGGGCGAGGTGGCGGGCGCCTGTAGTCCCAGCTACTCAGGAGGCTGAGGCAGAAGAATGGCATAAACCCGGGAGGCGGAGCTTGCAGTGAGCTGAGATCCAGCCACTGCTTCCAGCCTGGGCAACAGAGCGAGACTCCATCTCAAAAAAACAACAACAACAACAACAACAACAAAGAATAAGAATAATACCTACCTCACAGGAATGTCATGAGGTTAAAAGAGATAAAGATACATAAAACATTTAACCTGATTCTTGGCATTTGGTACTGCAGAAATGTGGGCGTTACTCCCCGTGAGCGATATCCTACCCTGCCACAGAGGAGGCGCTAAGCAAGTGTTCGTCAAATTGAATCATGCTGGAGAATACTCACGGCTCCCGGGTCAAGTCCAAATGCAGTTTTCTGGCAGAAATCCTTCTTCTTCAGTCTTTTTATATTAAGGGGGAGGTCAGTTTTTTTGTTTTTGTTTTTTTTTCTATTAAGGCCTTCAACTGATTGGAGGGGGCCCACCCACGTTATGGATGGTAATCTGTTTCACTCAGTCCACTGATTTAAATGTTAATCTCATCTAAAAAAGACCATCATAGAACTATCTATAATAGTGTTCAATCAGGTGTCTGGGCACCATGGCCTAGCCAGGTTGACTCATAAAATTAACCAGCATACTATCGTTCTGACAAAATGTGCCTCCTGCACATTTTGCAGATACTGGCATCGGAGAGGCAGTCACCTCCCTCACTTCCTCACCCTTGTCAGCAGGAGCCAAGGCCAGGAAGCTGGGGCCTCACCCTCTAAGCCCTACCAAGGGAGACAGGAGCTCTGCAGGGTTGCAGAAGCCCACAGCTTATACCAAGGAAGCTGCTTCAAATCACATCTCCTTCCAGGCACCTCCCCAGCCAGCCTTGCTCCCAGCTCTGTCAGGCTCAAGCAGCTTTAGCCTGAACGGTCTAGCCTCTGCCTGACCCTTCCCTGCCCTCGATTAAACGGCCACCCCCGCCCACTGTCGGACCTATGGATTGGGACAGACCTGAGGGTGGCTATGGCCTTGGACCCCCTAATCCCCAGCCAGCCTGGGCTCCTGCCACTAGGCTTATTTGGGACACTCAGTTAACAGTTGGAGATCTGTCATGTGCCAGGTTGTGTGCCAGGAACAGGGGAGAACCAGTACTTGGGGTGCAGAGGGAGGCAGGGAGATGGCAGCACCAACACCTGTTGCCTGGGGTGGCTAGGCAGGGCCACAGGGACCTCTCACAGATTCTGAAACAACGTGGATTCATAGGGCTCCTGGAAATGCTTCCGTGGGGACACAGGGCACGTTCCTCAGAGAGGAACTTACAGACTGGTGGAGGAGATGTGCTCCTGGCAGAGGACAGAGACAGGGAAACATGGGTCAGTACTGGTGGGGTGGCAGGCGTGAGCCCCTGAAGCAGGGAAACATTTGTGGAGGGTCCTTCAGTGCCTGGAATCTGAAACTGGCAGCCCAGGATGCTCAGAGAAACACTGACTGGGAAAGGAAGGCATGCGCCTGCAGGTGCTGCTGTGTCCCGGAAGCTTCCATAGAGTAGAGGGCGATCTTAGAGCTCACCACCTCCACCAAAGCCCACCCTGAGGGGAAGGGCGGGCATCATCTCAACCTCCTCCCTCCTTCAGAGCTGGAGACTCCAAATCACTCAGACACCCACCCTCCTCTCTGCACAAGCCTGCCAGAGGGCCATAGGGACAGGGCTCCTTGTAGGGGGGCTGGGCCATCACACCCACATCTGAATGCTGCACCCTGGGGGTGGGCATCCCAGGGACAGAGCCGAGAGAGCCTCGGGTTGGGTGGAGCTGGAGCTCCTGAGCCTGAAGGGGGAACCTGCCCGGCCCTGGACTCCTTGATATGAGAAACGATAAATTTCCTCACTGACTATGCCCCTTGACTCAGAGTTTTCTTACTGATAGCTGCAGGCCTTCTGAGAGATATGGGGACCCCATCTCCTCTTCTCTCCCTATGTCATGCTTGAGAAACATCCAGAGCCTATCCAAACTAGGGTTGCCAAACAAAACTAGGTTTAGCAAATGAAAATGCCGGGTGCCCTGTTAGATTCGAATTTCGGGTAAACAATGAGTGATTTTTCTAATATATTATGTTTCGTGCTATACTTGAGGCATACTTATACTAAAAACATTACCCATTGTTTATCTGAAATTCTATTTTAAGCAGGCACCCTGTATTTTATGTGGCAACCCTACCCCAATCCCCTCCTTTCTCTCGCCTGGCAGCAGACTACGCTCCAAAATGGTTTGTCATCCAGAGAGGCTTCTGACATGGCACCCAGGCATCTCCTGAGGCAGCCTGGGAGGGGTCAGAGAGCCCCACTGACCCCCCAGCACCTCCTCATAGCTGTGGGTTAGGGCTGGAGGGGGACCAATAAATGGCCTTCTCTTGCCTGCTAGGTCCTAACAATGGTGAAGAGAGAGAAGTGAAGAGGAGGAGAGACTGAAATATCACTTTAGCAGCTGAGAAAGTTGATTTGGGGGAATAGGGCTGAGAGCTGCAAGCACCTGAGTCTTCTGATATCAAATCCCAGAACTAGACAAATCACCTACTCCATTCCCGCAGCCCTGAACCCTCCCAGTCCTGCTCCAGGGCAGCTCAGGCAGGGGAGGGAGGCTGCCATTCTCCTGGCTCACTCCGTGACCAACAATAGTAGCAACCCAGGCACCCTGCAGGCAGGAGAAAAAGGTGAGGGTTCCTGAGACCTGTTTGTTCTCCCAAATTCACCTATCAGCTAAATCATTTATCCTTCCTATCGCCTTGGGAGAAGAGAAGTCAGGAATATTGGGCTAATGACAGGACTCCACGTGGAGGCATCCACCGCTCTCATTGGCAGCACCAAGGGAGCCCTGTCGGTCCCACTGGTGGCAGGCCACTCACAAGGGCACCCTTTGATGAGCCAGCCTGAACCATGTAGTTACCAGTCAAAATAAGTCCTGGCCAACAAACACAACTCACTTCCCAACCTATGCATGCCTCAGTTTCCTCATCTGTGAGATGGGGAGAAGAGCACTCACCTGGGCTCATTCATGGGTAAGCCTGCAGCACGCCTGCCTGGCACGCAGAGAGGGCTCACGAGGGCTATGGCCATTACCATCCCTGGCTCTGGCATGGGGTGACGAAGCAAGCACGAGGCCCTTGAAGGGGAGAGAAGAGAGGAAGAAAGGGAGAGTTTAGCTGGGCTAGTGTAAGACCTCTGCTTGGAGCGCTGCTGGGGGTCATGCAGTTTCAAGGACGAAGAGAGATAAACAGATGAAGACACCAGGCTGGCCTCCCAGGTGAGGTCGGTGTGGAAGCAATGAATGGGGGAAGCACCCTGTCCCCAGCACACCCATAGAACCAGATGCTCTCAGGGTGCTGACAAGCTCGAGATACAGGAGCTGAGGCCACTTCCTGGGGAAGTGCGGAGACTGGTACAGCTAGCTGGGAGCTTGGAACCCCCACCAGGCAGGCTGTGACTCAGAGGGTGGCTCCAGGCCCAGCCGGAACAGGGATGTTCACCGGGACCCAAACAGAAACCACAATAGACTAATGGGCAGAGACAAGGAGGGAGGATAAAGGGCAGCGGTTGTCACACGGATACCCCGAGTTCATGCTGGATTTCAGGCCTACTAACACTTACCCTCGGTAGTCCATTCAATGAAAGTTGATTGTCTCATCTGCTGTGGGCTATGGGGATAAAAGAGTTGCAGCAGCTATGCCCCAGCCTCTGTGGGACAGCGTTCTTACACATGAAGCAACTGCACATTGTGGAAAGTGCCTGAAGGAAACATAAGTGCTGAGATAAAGAATCATAGGGAGTGTGGCTTTCTTGGGTGGTCAGGGGCCTCACCAAGAAGTGACATGTGCACTGGGCTCTAATGGAAATGAAAGCTCCAGCGCTGGGAAGAACTTTTCAGGCAGAAGACACAGCAAGTGTGAAAGCCCTAAGGGGGAAAAGGGCAGGAGGATTTAGGCAGCAAGGCCGGTGCCCAGCCCTGCGCTGGTGTGAGGAGCAGCTCAGTCCAAGGCTGGGGTGACACCTGCTGGGCAAAGGGCCAAGAGTGGGATCAGGGGCATGGTCAGGACGATGGCTCCTAAGCGTCCACTCATTCTGAGGGAGTCAGTCACCACAGGGTAGGAAAGCATGGTGGGACAAAGTGTCGCTGAGAGACCACTTGTGAGGCCGAGGTCCTCAGAGGTGGACAGCTCCCTGAGGGCTGGAAGTCTCCAGAAGGCTTCTTGAGAAACATCCTGGGGGACCCCATTTGGACAGGTTGGAGGTGTCAAACGGATGTGAGCAACAAAAGACAGCGGTGACCCCTGTGCAGCAGAGAAGAAACTGGTTCGCCACAGGGTAGAGATGGGGTCATAGGAGGAATCTTCCTTGTACTTTCTGAAGAAAAGGGAAAGGATAAGAAAAACCACAATATTTGTTAGCTGCCCACTCATCTCCCGGCCCTCTTTTCCTCTTCCTAACTGAACCCTGGTTGGCCCTGGACCAGCCACCTGCTTTCCATGTACACACACACACACACTCGTATTCTCTGGAGGAAATGAAGCCTCCAGTTCGAGGGGTAGGCCCCACTGCCTCACACCAACCAGCATATTCCATCTCCTGGCCAGAGTCATCGGTCCCAAAGACAGCCTGTGACTGAAGCCCGTCTACTCAGAGGGATCACCAGGCCGTGGCTCGGTCTATGAATTCAGCCATGAAGCATGGGGCTACTGGCAGTCATTGTAGACAAGAATAGAGGGGTGGAAAGGACTAGGTCTCTGGTGACATTATTGAGGCCCTGGACCAACCAATCCTGCAACCCACCCACCTCTGGACTTTCCAGTTGCATGAACCAAACACCACCTTTCATGTGATTAAACCTGTTTGCATTGAGCGTTCTATTCCTTACAATGACAGCAACAGTTTGCAGACATCTAGTATGTACTGGGCACTGAATTAAATATTGATGCATACTGTTTCATTCAGGAATCATCCTTCTCACTCTTCAGAAGGGAAACCTAAGGCTCAGGACATGCAGTAACCTGCCTCAGGTCACACAGCTGGATGTAGAAGGCCTGACTCCAGGCCTGGATCTGGGCCTGGGCTCCTACCCCCCGAGTTCCTTCAGTCCCTCAGGGACCAGCTTTCAGGGACCCATAGCTGAGGGTCTGAAGCCACCCTAAGTTAGAGACCTTACATCAGACACTACTGAGGGACTTTGAACTGAGGATTTTGAGAGCTCTAAGCCTTGTTCAGAGAAAGTTGGGCAGGGCAGAGGCCTAGGCTTTGGGCAGCTGAGACCTAGGTTTCAATTCCAGAACCCCACTTAGCGGCCATGTAACCTTGGGCAAGTTACTTGCCTTCTTCAGCCTTAGTTTCCCCATGTGTGAAGTCAGGTTGAATTAAATCCCTATTATCTCATTACTTTAAAATACTTAAGTATAAACAATGTGAAGGAAATGTAGACGTGTGGATAAATTTACTTTCATCTTTACCCTAAGAAAAAGAGTAAACAGTTGAGATTCCCTGTCAGGAACACATGCTCTAGAAGGTGCTATCAAGGACTTCAACTACCTTTATCTAAATTCACACCATAGGGTTTATAGCCTAACCTCATGTAGGTCAGACACACTTGTCCTGGGTAAATAACAGGGGTCAAGAATTGGGGCTGGTTAGAAAGACTGTCCAGCATTCTGGCCTTTGCATAAACAGGGTTCAAGCATGCAGAAACCCAGGGGCCCAGCACAGCTCTGGGACTAGAATTCCCTTTGGTTCTGTGTGCCCCAACCCGTACGTGATGGAGGGGTCTGCCACCTGGTGTTCCTAGAAGGATGGCAGGTTCTGCCACCAAAACACTGTTTCCTTCTCCTGGAGTGTTCTTACACATGGTGCTTGTCCAAATGCCAAGGACTTTCTGCACTCACAGGCATGGGGGTGAGGCTTTGGTGGACACTTACCTCTCATTGGTGGAATTTCACATGGTGGAATCTGGCCTGAGACTGACTTTCACTGCTGCACATCTCCGTAGCAAGAGGAAGATGTCAAGCTCCAGCCCAACAGGGTTTATTGGAAGCTATGCATCAAAACCAAAAATCCTGACAACTGTTGAATGGTCACCATGATTTAGATTCCTTCCCAGCTACTCCTTCCAAGTTGTTGGGAGGATAAAGACGCATGAAATACCAGCAAATGTTGTTATTTTCATCATTCTTGCTATTATTCAGGCCTCTCTCTTCTTTAATCAAAGAATGTATCTATGATGAGGAGAGGTGCTGAGAAGTGGAGGGAGGAGGAAAGATGGGGGTTGTGTTTTGAGATTTAGAAGGGCACAGTGTGTCCAGCCAACACTCCCAGCCCCCAGAGGTTGCAACATGTGTTAAATCTCAGGACACATGAGGCTCTTCCACTGGAGACAAGAGGCCATGAAGGCCCTCCACACCCAATCTCATGGTCATAGACAAACTAGGCTACCAGAGCCCTTCCTTCTGCCACCCTCCAGTGACACATGACATTGAGATATGGCTGTTTTGGTGTGGGGACACTTTGTCATGGAGACACTCCAATAATGATTATTAGAATCATAACATCAGCAATAAGTGTATTGTACCTGGTACCTAGTAAATGAAATGAGGGTTAGCTGGGTTCCTTCTGTGAATATTCTCATAACAGGATACTGTGTGGAATATTCAATGGGGAAATTGAAGTTTTAAAAACTAAGAAATTTGCCCACTCACAGAGAAAATGGCAATTGGGATTTGAATGCAGGCAGTCTCATTCCAGCATCTACATTCCTAACCACTGGTCTATAAAATACTAACACAATTAGGGGTGGAGGGTGACGTTACAAGAGTAGACAAGCTGATTTTAAAGTTCGTGTAGAAAAGTAAACCAACATATCCATAGAAACAGAAAAAGAGGAGCTATGAAAAAGAGCATGCTATCTATTCCCAGTAATCAGAGTGTCACTGGCATATGCTCAGACAAATATCCCAATAGAACAGAATAAAAATGTAAGAAATAGACCCCGCTATGTGTGAAACTGAGGACGTGATAAAGGTGACATCTCAGATGAGTGAGGAAAATATAGTTTAATCAATAAACTGTATGGGACCAACTGGGTGGCCATCTGGAGAAAAATAAAGTCGGATCCATACCCCACACTAAATTTCAGGATAAATGTCAAAGGGATCAAAGACTTAAAACTAAAAACTATGAAACTATGAAATGCCTGGATGAAAGCAGCAGAATTCCTATATAGCCATGGGTAATATCTCTAGCCAACACTCAAATTCCAGAACTCATAAAAGACTGATCCACTTGATTAATAAAAATTAAAACTTCTGCATGGAAAAAAAAAATAAGCAGGCCAGGTGCAGTGTCTCATGCCTGTAATCCCAGCACTTTGGGAGACGTAGGCAGGAGGTTTGCTTGAGGCTGGCAGGTCGAGACCAACCTGGGCAACATAGCAAGACTCTGTCTCTACAAAAAAGTTAAGACTTAGCCAAGCATGGTGGCACACACCTACGGTCCCAGCTACTTGGATGAGGGGGGAAGATAGCTCGAGCCTGAGAGGTCGAGGCTTCAGCAAGCTGTGATTGTGCCACCTCACTCCAGCCTGGGTGACAGAGTAAGACCCTGTCTCTCAAAAAATAATAATAATAAGCAAGAAAAATCTAAGCGGACATATTTATAAGCCATATCACAAATTGAGGGCTAATCTTTCTAAAATGTACAAGCTCTTACAAATTGGTAAGAAAAGGATAATCACACAAATGGATGTGAGTAAAGAGTTCATAGAAAACAAATTTACAGTACCACAAACCCCCGTGACACAGGTTTACCCATGTAACAAACCTGCACACGTATCCCTGAACTTAAATGTTAAAAGAAAACAAATTTATAACTGACCCTTAACTCTATGAAAAGATGCTCAACCTTATTCATAATAAAAGTGCAAATGAAAACTACACTGAGATAGTATCATTTATCTAGCAAAGTTGGCCAAGAGCCAAAAGTTTAAGAACTCACTCTGTTGGAGAGGCTGTAGAGAAACAAGTTTCCTCATACGTTACTGGTGGGAGAACCCCTACAGAGGGCAATTTGGTAAAATCTATCAAAATTGCAATGCTTATACCCTTTAACCCCAGTAATCACACTTCTAAGAACTTATCCCACAGACAGACTTGCAAACATGTGGAGTGACATATTTATAAGGTTATTCACTGCAGCGTAATTTATTATAGCAGAAGAAGTCGGGAAACAAACGTTCATCAATAGGGACTGGTTGAATAAATTATGATGTTATAGTACATCCATCCAACAGAATATTGTGCAGCTGTTTTAAAAAAAAGTAAGAATCAGGAAGCTCTTTATGTGCTGACATAGAAAGAGCTCCAAGAGATATATTGTTTAGGGGCAGACCAGTGTTTACATTACACTGCTTCTGGTATAAAAAACTGGGAGGTGAAAGGAGTTTTAAACTAAAATTTATAAAACAAAAATGAAAGTGCTTCCCTGTGAAGGGTAGGGGGTGGTAATTGCACAGAAGTAAAACTGGAAGGGAGATTCTTCACTCTAAACCTTTTTCTCTAACCACATAAATATATTGCCTATTCAACAAAATAAATTTAAAAATTGTAATATTATGCTTTCAACTTTCTTCATGATTTGCCAAGTACTGTGTGAAAACAAATATCCTTCCCCACTTCCTCAGCCGCCTCCTATCCCAAATCCTGGAGTGAGGCTCAGGTACCATTTAAGTTAGGAAAACAACAACAACAACAACAACAACAACAAAAACACGGAAGGTTAAAATAACTGATGGGTGTGTTACTTGGAAATTACAAGGAGGGGCAGGTGCCGTGGCTCAGGCCTATAGTCTCAACACTTTGGGAGGCTCAAGTGGAAGGATCACTTGAGGCTGGGAACTCAAGACCAGCCTGGGCAATACAGTGAGACCCCATCTCTATGAAAATAAAACATAAAAAAAAATTGCGAGGCATGGTGGCCTGCCTGTAGTCCTAGCTACTTGGGAAGCTGAGGTGGGATGATCACTTGAACCCAGGAGTGAGCTATGACCACGCCACTGCCCTCCAGCCTGGGTGACAGAGCTAGACCTTATCTCTAAAAACTAAAAGAAAAAATTTAAAAACCGCAATTTTGCATTTTGATGGGGCTGTATCAGAATGTCCCACATACAGTCACACAGATAGGAAGAGAGGGGTGGGAGGAAGTGCTTCGGATTCTGTACCTGGGCTGCAGAGAGTACCCAGGAATAGTATTCAAAGCACTTCCTCCCACCCAACCCCCACCCCACCACATGCTTTCCCTCCACACCCCCCAACCCCTGCCCCTGCCCCTACTGGCGGGCTGTAGCCCTGCTTGCTTGCACCTTAGAATCACCTGGAAAGCTTGAAAAACAATGCCAATACCCCAACCACACACCAAACCAAGCAAGCCAGCTGGCCCTCCCTCGCACCCAGGCACTGGCTGGGGTTGTAGTGTTTGATTAGTGCCTTACTCTCTTAGACAGTGAGCTTATGGATGCAGGGTTTACCATTGTATACCATGTGCCAAGCAAACAGTTGGTATTCAATAAGTATTAGTTAAATGAATGATAATGGGAGGAATTGTGGAATCCATGAAACGATGAAAGGAAGATGACAAGGCAAAGAGGCGAGGCAAGGAGCAGGCCCCTCAGGGAGACCCCATTAGGCCCAGCAGCCCACAGTGGGGGGGCCAGGACCAGGGCTGACATCCACACCAAGCCCTGACCCCTTACTTGGCTGTGATAAGCAACCTCTTTTCTCCAGGGAGCTGATGGATCCCACCAAGGGCTGAGGAAACACTGGTCTTCAACCCTAATCACTGAAGGGTTTCTGAATGGCAGACACTAAGCACAGCCCAGAGGCAAGAAGCAAGGCTGGGCTCCTCTCCTCTGGACAACACTACTTCCAGAGCTCCCAATGAGGACTGTCGTATTTGCACATGACAGAAACTGGCCAAATGGCAAAATGCCATACAGGTTACCCTACCGGCTTTTGGGCTTTCTCCTGAGCATGCTGAAAGGAGTCATGAGCTGCCCCATGGATTTAATATACTAGATACCCATGATACAAACCAAGCTAACAAAGTGGTCCCCTAGGAGATCAGAAGTGTGGTCCTCTCCTTTGGAAAACACTTCTCCCTCCACCCACCAACATCATAGCCCGGCAGCTCGTTGCCCAGGGAGGTGTTGGGAGTCCCAGCAAGCCAGAAGGAATGGACCAGTGGACTAAAGGGCTGTAAGAGCTAATACCGAGGTGGACACAGGATCCAAGTTGAAGGAAAGTTGCTTCCCAAAGCCAAACCCAAAGTGGGAGAACTGCACACCCCCCAGTCCTGCCCTCAACACTAGCAATATAATGAATGAGCATTTACCAAAGGTTTTCGTGAGCCTGGGGCTGTGCTAAACCCTATGTATGTATTATCTCTAGGTACTCTTATCATCCCCATCCATCAGATGAGAAAACTGAGGCACAGAAAGGCTAAATAACTTGCTTAAGTCTTTGAGGCTTTGCCGCCCAATGCAATAGCTGCTAAGGACATGCCACTATGGAGCCCTCGAATGCAGCTAGTTTGAACTGGGATGCGCTGTAAGCACAAAATACACAGTTCAGACTTAGTATTTTTTAAAAATGTAAAATAGCCCATTAACAATGTTTATATTGCTTGCATGTTGAAATAACATTCCAAATCGATTGGATTAAATAAAATGTTTTACTAAAATTAGCTTCAACTTCTCTTCTTAGTTTTTTTAATGCGGCTACTAGAAATTTTACAATGACACAGGTGGCTCCCATTGCATTTCTACTGGGCAGCACTGCTTTGAGGTGTAAGTTAGGGAGAAGGGGGCATGGGACACCTTTTAGTCAGGCCATATACTATTGATGGCAAACACATTTCGCACAACTTTCCGAGGATGTGCCTGTGTCCCAAATAGCTTCAGATTGTATCCAAACTGTATTATTTGCCTGTCAGTATTAATCTTGTTTCTCTACTGAGCTATGAGCACACAGAGGACAGGTAAACTCCAGGGCGTGGTGCCAGCCACCCCACATGGCCTTGGTCAGGGTCAGCAGAGAATAACCATGGCAGAGCCCCAAGTGAAATCCTTGCTGCCCCCTGGGGGAGACTCTGCGGGACCAGATTGAATGTGCTGACCTTCCTCGGCCCTGTGAGGCAGCCTCACCAGCTCAGCCCTGTGGGAAGAGATGGGGGAAGGATCTGGGGACACTCGGAGTGGCCCGAACTCTTTCTGCTCATTACACATGCTCAGCCCCAGGGGGCCCACAGACTCCCTTCAAATCCCGGCTCTGCTTCTCACGTTCTGCCCTTCCTGGTCATGAAATGGGAGGGATGGTGGGCTGCAATGGTGGCTCTGCAAGTGTCACCCTCCCTCCCTGCCTTTCCCGTTAGCCAGAGAAGCCGAGTGTATTAGTCCATTTTCACACTGCTATAAAGACATACCTGAGACTGGGTAATTAATAAACAAAGGAGGTTTAATCGACTCACGGTTCTACATGGCTCAGGAAACTTACAATCATGGCAGAAGGTGAAGGGGAAGCAAGCCCCTTCTTCACAAGGCAGCAGGAGAGAGACAGAGTGCAGGGGAAACTGCCCCTTATGAAACCACCAGATCTCCTGAGAACTTCCTAACTATCATGTGAACAGCATGAGGGAACTGCCCCCATGATCCAGTCACCTCCCACCGGGTCCCTCCCTAGACTCATGGGGATTACAATTCAAGATGAGATTTGGGTGAGGACACAGAGCCAAACCATATCACCAAGTGAGAGAATGATAACAGGGTCACAGCCAACTCTGTAGGGAAGCCTACACCACAAGTCACCTCCACGAGATGCCATATTCCACACAGACACACAAATTATGTCTACTAGCCACCCAAGAAAAGTAAAATCAACAGACCAGTGAACACTACATTTGGGGATGCAGCCTGGTGGAGCTGGGGATCTGGATGAGAAAGAAGCAGGGAACGCTCCCCCTACTCAGCATGGCGCCCTGGTGTGGTGGAAGTTAATGCACACAACTCATGCCCTGCACATGCTGTTCCCTGCCTGGAACAGCTGCCCCACCCGACTAACTCCCACCCTTGCATGTTGGGCTCTGGCTGCCCCTCTGTGGAACCGTCCATGCCCTGCCACCTGGGAAACGGTGTCTCCCACCTCCATCCCACTGCCACCCCTTATAATGCCCCCCACGACAGTGCCCAGCCTGGTGCCACCCTCCCCACTTGGAGCGGAAGATTAGACACTTAGACACGAGGCCCTTCTTGGAGAAGCCTGTTCAGCACTGAAACAAGCACCGTTTTATCTCAAGCTTCTCATTTTTATTCCAAACACAAAATAGAGAAGTTTTATCAAGCACATTTAATCACCACTCTTCCTCCTTTTCTCACATTCCAACAAACGCGATTTAAGCCTTGGCAGGCTCGAACAAATGGGAATCAAAATTCAAGTCACTTTACAACACATCCTGGAGTTCATTCATCCTCATGTTGATTGCTTCAGTCACCCCTCACCAAGCGTCTTCTGGGAGCCAGAGGCAGTGCTAACACCGCGGCATCCCATGGTCGTCTCTGCCCTCCAGAGGCTGCCGGTCTAATGGGAAACAGCTTGCTGCATCTTTAGTTGTCTGTCTATATGTCCCTGTGCTATGACAGAGAAATGAACAGAATGCTGTGGGAATACAGATGATGGAGAGAAGGACTAATCTGTCTGGAGGGATCAGAGAGGACTTCACGAAGGAAGTGACATGTTAGCTGGATTTTTTTTTTTTAAATGATAAACTCAGGTTTGTTGCGCTGGGTTGAACCTATGAAGGTAGGACCTGGGAAGGGGGACAGGGGCAGATGAAGTTGGTGACTGTATCTTCCCGGCCATTGCTGGGTTCTCAGCACCCTAGGATCTGCTGCCCAAAGGCCAGGCTCCCAGTGAAGTTCTAGGTGAGACCCAGTGCTGGGGGGCAGGGTCCTCTTCCTGACAGTGCAGCCTGTGGGATCACCTGCAAGGTCCTATCGTGGAGGCGGGGGCTGCGATGTTGGCCTGCGCTGGGGCCAGCCTCCTCAGGAAGGTGCCTTGTTGGAGGAGGTGGCAGCAGCCTCCCCTTTCTTCTTGATCGGGGCCTTCAGCAGTGTCAGCTTCTTGGGCAGGCTGTTGCTGGCTTTCTTCACCACGTCATGTTCGATCTTCTTCCAGATCCTGACTTCTAGGTTCTTCTTAAGCTTTTGTTGCTGACCGACGCGCGCCTTCTTGGGAGCTGTAACACGACCGTCTTTCCTCAGGCCCCGGTTCCTTTCAGAGGCCGCCGCTGCCTCTTCAGTGGCTTGTGCGCCTGGAACTCGCGCTGCCCGTGCGCTAGGATCCAGCACGCGGCAGAAGAGGTCAGCTGGATCTTAAAGGATAAGAAGAAAGGAAGAGATGTTCCGGACAAAGGGAACACACATGACAATGCAAGAACGTAGGAAAGGGCACTGTGAATTCCGAACACAATGAGAAAAATTCCGCACACCTGGACTCTAAGGTGCAGGTGCAGGAGTATTGCTGATGATGCCGGGGAGGAAAGCTGGGTCCACGTGTTGAAGGGCTACGTGTGTTGCTGTAGGTGGCAGGGAGCTGATGGTATCTATTTTGTAGAGAATTCACTCTGGGCAGGGCGCAGTGGCTCATGCCTGTAATCCCAGCACTTTGGGAGGCCAAGGAGGACGGATCACGAGGTCAAGAGATCAAGACCATCTTGGTCAACATGGTGAAACCTCGTCTCTACTTAAAATACAAAAATTAGCTGGACGTGGTGGTGTGCGCCTGTAGTCCCAGCCACTCAGGAGGCTGAGGCAGGAGAATCGTTTGAACCCGGGAGGAGGAGGTTGCAGTGAGCCGAGATTGTGCCACTGCACTCCAGCCTGGCGACAGAGTGAGACTCTGTCACAAAAAAAAAAGAAAAAGAAAAAGAAAAAGAAAAATCACTCTGAAAGCTGGGTGAAAAGCAAGACCATTCTGGAGAGCATAACGTGCCCTACTGGGCACAGCATATTGGACCCTTGTAGAAGAGGATTGACTTTTTATGTTAAGGGTCTTCTTGCTACAGACTAGACAGACAGGAGTGGGGAAATTAAATTTAATCTCCTAAATAGGGGATGGCGCAGATGTCCCCACTCCTGCCTCCCATGGCCATGACAGGCATTGCTAATCAATCACAGCACTACTTTCTGCTGAGTCTGGTCTCAGCCCCAGATTCTTCCCAATACAGAGCTCCATGTTGCCACCACAATTTAGCCGAGGCAGCACATGAAATGAAGCATAGTTTCCATTATTACACCAGGGAAATAAGCCTATTATTGACGTTAGTCCAAACCAAGCAACATCAGCTAGGAAAGCTTAATGTAAAAGTTCCTGAGAAGTACTATTCAAAATAAACACAATGAGTTGGAGGGGAAGAATCAAGTTCACAGCCTTGAGAAAGTAGCATTTAAAAGTGGCTGGGGGCGGGGAGGTCTTGGGCCTCGAGATTAATTTTTTTCCAGTGCAGCAGACTCACAGGTTAATCATCATAAAGCTGTCACTCTCTCCACCCTGCTCTTGGAGGTGATAAGCAACATTCAAGGCCTTGCCGCCGCAGGTTTTACCTTCCAATTTGCCCTTTCACCTGCAGGAGAAGGGAGTTGCAAAGTGCAATGTCAAAAAGAAATCAATTGGGATTCCTAAAGTGGGTGAGGGGGTAGCCATATTCCTGGTCCAGCCCAACAAGTCGGCTGTTCCCCTGGCTAGAACGAGGCAAGAATCCATCTGGTCATGGCCCCCTGCCCTATCTCAGTCCAGAATTCCAGAACAACAGCAGGGCTCAAGTTCTGAGGATCCGGGCTTTGTGCTCCAGGGGTGGCCTTTGGCAAGGAAATGGGACAAGTAAATACCACATGGGTCTTTTGATCCTCTGTAGTTGACCTCTGCCCAGGGCCTGCATTTCCTTTTCACACCTCCCAGCCCCACCCCAAAAAGCAGAAGGAAAGCAATACTGTCCCCTGGGGTTCCCACCACCAAGTGCCCAGAAAAACTGGAAAGGTGCAGGGAGAAGGAGTCCCACCCCATTCCCCTGAGCATGCGTCCACCTTCTGTGCAGGGTCCCACAAAAAACTGCCTTTTTGCTTCCTCCTCACCTGAGTAGGAGGCCCCAGCAGCTATGGCTGGTCCCTAATAGGGTGGGAGCCCAGCACCCCAGACCCTAAGTCAGCCAGCATCTGTGAATCCTGAAGTTCCCTGACCCACAGCAAAAACCCACAAGGACCCAGCAAGCAGGGCGGGACACTGGAAATCTCAGCCAGTGTGGACATTAGAACTGGAAGACATGCATGGGAGGGAGGGTCCTTCTAGACCAGGACTGAGTCCCCAAGCCACTAGAGGCAGAATCCTTAACCCCAGCCTCAGCTTCCTCCTCTATAAAATGGGAATTCTAACACTGACTTTGCAAGTGTATTGGAAGGATTAAAAACTGGGTACAGGAGGAGCCACCTAACAGGGTAGCTGGCACACAGCAGGGGCTCAGCACATGCCCAGCTGGCTGTCTAGCTGGACCATCCACCTAGACCATGTGAACGGCAGGAGGCCAGGAGCCGTGGCTCATCCGTACAGGGTGGTGGGGAGGTGGCTGTTTTCACTACCAAGCAGAGAGCGAAGCTTCGGCCATGGAGCATTCAACCCCTCAGCCAATGGTGACCCCTGAGGCCCATGAAATTTCAAGGAGATTCTGTAGGATTAGGAACAGAAGGAACTGGGCCAGCCTCCATCCAGCCTTTGTCTCTAGGACAGTGGCCTTTGTGAGACACACTCACTGCCAGCACCCCCACCTCCCGGGCCACCTGAAATCCTGGCAGGGTTTGTTCTCCTTTAAGCATGGCCAGGTCTACCCCAGAGCTGGGCAACCATTCAGGGAGTTCCCACAGCATCTGCCTAATGTATGCACCCCTATCACGTCAACCTCAGGCTGGGGTGGGACAGTCTGGGTAAATGGTTTAATAGCAGGACAGTCACATGCCTGATATTCACTGCACCTTCCTCCCTTTCCAGCTTTCCAGTCTCAGCCCAGACTCATGATAGAGAGACCCATGCATCCCCTGGCAAGGGGGTTCCCCAAGCCATTCAGCTTTGGCCCCAAATATACCCAGCAAACTAAAAGCTCATCAGAAGGTTGTCTCCACCCTATTTAGGGACCATCTTGTGCTCTTGGCACTCACTCTGGGAGACTATGCTGTATCCCACACAGCTTATCCAAAAACGATCTTCCCATTTCATCAAACTTTCCCTGAAAGCACTTGGGTAAACATTGCCTGTGACATTAAATTTCCAGTGTTTTTTTTGTGTGTGTGTCCCCTACAGATGGGACTCTAGACAGCTGCCCATTGCTTTGCTGAGGTGCCAAGATAATTTCCTTCTTAGAAACTCACAGCTCCACAAATGCCAGCCATTGTCCAGGTGATGCCAGGTCAGACTCCAGCCCATGGCGGCAGATTCTCTTAATCCCCTTTCACTGCTGAAAGGACATGCACATCTCCAAGTCACTGCAGCTTCCAAAATGCTTTCCCACCTTGATCTCTTTTGGTCAAAGTTCTGGGATTTGGGGTGGGCAGAAGCCATCATCTTCCTCCTATAACTGAGGAAACAAATGGGCAGAAAAGTAGCCCAGGGGCTCATGGAGCTAGAAGTGGCAGAGAAATGGCAACGATGTCTCTTGGCAGATCCAGAACACAACAGACACGTCTGTGCCTTGAATTTTTAAACTATTTACATATTCTTTAAGCTCATTTGGCTGCAAGTTGAAAGAGATAACAGATGGGACCCTCTGGGAAGGAGAGAGGGGAAGACTGGGCAAGATACACAGAGAGATGGGACATCTGCAGCAAAAAGTAGTATTCATAGTATGAATAGGGACCATATATTGAGCACTTACTACGTACTTCCCATCTATTATCACATTCTACTCAACTTGTGACAGGATATCATCCCTATTTTACAGCTGAGAAAACTGAGGCTCAGAGAAGAGAAGTGACTGTGCAGATACTCACCCAACAGATGGAAAAGCCTGATATACATCCATGTTTGTCTGAACCCCTGACCCATCACATCAGCCACTACGCCGCTCCAGTTGCAGTCCGGTTCTGCCATTTCTAGCTCCATGGGGCACTGGGCTGTTTTTCTGGCCCTTTCTGTTTCCTCAATTGTAGGAGGCAGATCATGTCTTCTGCCCACCCCAACTCCCAGAATTTTGACCAAAAGAGATCAAGGTGGAAAAGGATTTTGTAAACCTGCAATGAACTGGAACTGCCAAGCATCTCCCGGCCTTCCTACTGAATCAGAGCAGATTCCTTCAATGGAGGACGTTGCCCCTCTTTTCTCCCACCACTCTACAGGGCACTGGTTCCTCCTGTTCTATTTGGAAATGGTTCTAAAATCAATAAGATTGTCAGCATCGAGCCCCAGTCATGCCAACATCAGGCACCTGGAACCCTGAGCCCTGCTGGTCGGTCAGCTCATCGGCCCCCTTGCATGATCCAGAGCAATTACATGCTTAAAATTCAAAGCCAGGTTGCACAGGGCCCCAACGTGGGAAAATGTCATGATTTTTCCCATGTGAACAAGTGACACAAAATATGAAAATAGCAGAGGGACTCCACCCCACCGCTGATTGGTCTCGCACAGCTAAAAAGGAGAACAGGGTTTTATGACGGGACAAGATCAACAATGAATTGGCTTGTAGGGAGGAAAAGAGATGATATAATATTTTCTTGAGCTGAAGGGACTAAAAATAGTGTGAGGTTTTCCAAGTGATGGTACTTGGTGGTGGTGGTGGCAGTGGTACTTCAGGATGTGGCTGCTAATCGTATATTGCAATAGCTATTGGCATGTTCAGAGCCATTCACAGGGACTGGCTGCTCACCCAGCTCCAGCAACAAGGAACAAGGAGAGGGCCACCTGTCCCCATTATTGCACCTTTGCTCCTGCAGTGCGCCTCCCTGAAATACCCTTCCTTCAGCCCACACTGAGTCCAGACATCCCATGTCCTGAGCTCCAGCCAGCTCCTCCGGGTGGCATTTCTCAAACTTTTCCCCAAATCACTCCAACAGCAGAGGAGAATTTGCAAGGGGCTGGGTGAAGGGTGAAATTTGAGACGTGCCTGTCGACACCAACACAAGCATGAAATTTCCTCCAAATCTCAGTTTCATCCCAAGAATTCATGAAAAGATGTCATTTACTGTAAAAAGTTTAAACTTGTTTTAGTATTTAAAAATCAGTTTGTTTCCCGATGTCATAGTTATGTGGTTACTCAGAAGGGCTGTTTGCCTTGTGCCGTCAAGAGCTCCTCGGCCCAATGCTGCCAGTGTGGAGTGCCCCTCAGTGACAAAACAAAGGCTTTTGCTGAGGACCTCAGAGCTCCTATGGCCACTGAGGCAACTCATTCACTCATCCATCAATTCATTCATTTACTCATCCAATATGTATTTACCAAACTCCTCCTAAATGCCTACTCTCAGGGACACAGCAGGAAGGAGTCCAACCCTCCAGGAACCCCATCTCATGGAGGAGACAGACAAGGAGACTGTGTGTCACAGCTTGGTGACAAGTGCTCAAGCGGAGACTAATCAAAGGGACTTTGGAAACTGGGCACTAGGGCTCAGGAAAGCCTTCCTTGCAGGGAAAGTGCAAGCCGGGGTGCAACCCAGCCTAACAGTGAAGAGCCATGTGTCATAATGGGGCAAGCCAGTTAACCACTCAGTTTCTTCATCTGTAAAATGGATATAATAGAATCATATGGTTTTCATGAGGATTAAATGTATTTAATTAAAGCAGTGCAAAGTGCTTACTATGGCACCTGATCCGTACTAAGTGTTCAATAAATATTACCTGTTGAGCTGGGACCTGAGGAATGGGTGGAATTGGGACGTCGGGGTGAAGGACAGAAGGAGGGGAAAAGAGAAGAGTATGTTTCATACACAAGGAACAACACACTGAAGAACAAATATTCAATACATATTTCTTGAATGAATACATTCTATAAGGGAAATTAAAAGTAATGCAATCTTGATAAACCACACCCTTTGTCTATTTTTTCCTGGTGAGTGTGTGTAGGTGGCACTGAGTGGCACCTGAGCCAGGCACCCAAAGGCAAGCCCACTGCACCTTTCTAAGAAGGATGTGAACTTCTTAAGGGCAGAGATCGCATCTTTCCCCTCTTGGGATCCCACATCTCTGAGCTAGGGTGAACTGCAGGGTCTTATTTTTTGATCTCCAAGGGTGACTCATTCACCCCTCTCCTCCCTCTTTTGGGTATTTCACCACCACTTCCATCCTGGGGAAAGGCCTTGGCCAAGATCATTGGAGAGATCCAGGTGTCCCACTTCCTGGAAGGACCTGAGTAATGCAGGCTGGGGGCAAACAGCCCTGGATTTGTATTCAAGTCCTAGCTCTGCCAGCAGGAGGCTCTGGGTCCTTGGCTGAGTCACGTGGGACACCAATCCAGAGATGGTGCTCCCATAGGAGCAGACTTCAGAGGTTTTGATGGGAAAGGATGACCAACCATCCTGGTTCTCCCTGGACTGAGAGGTTTTCTGGGATTTGGGACTTTCAGTGCCAAAACCAGGAAGGCCCAAGGCAAACAGAGATGAACTGGTCACCCGGCAAGGTGGCCCCAGGGAAACCATTCTCACTCCCAAACTTGTTTCTCCTCTCCCACATTCTGCCCCCTCTACCTCCCCAGACCTGAGTCGCAAGTCAGCACCAAATAGCATCAGAGTCCTTTAGCTTCTTGGCTGACTCATGGATCTGTGTCTTTGCAGGAGGAGAGAGGATGAGGAAGAAAAAGTGTCTGGCATTGCCCCCATGATGCTTCCACACTCGAAGTTGGCGTCAATCCGCTGTCTGAGGGGGAGGACTGGGCCATGTTCTCTCAGAGTCCATGTAGGGCCAAAACCAGCTAGCCAGGATGCTGGCAGGGCAGGGGAATGGAGAGGTTGGTCCACTCTGCTCTCAAGAGGTCAGGGTGATGGAATTTATGACCTCTGGTGGCGCTGAGCCCACCACTCCTCCCCATGAGGGCTAATTGAACTGGTCAGTCCGACGCTGACCCGCTAGGCAGAGTGTGGGCAGGAGGCTGCAGGGGGGTGCCTTCATCCAGGTCCCAACCCCACCCACACTTAGAAACCCAGGACAGTCCCCTTGGGCCGCTTTTCAGATCCCCTTGGCATGTCCGCCTCAGAGATCGCAGCAGGCTCTCCGTCATCCCATCCGAGAGACCTCTCGTGTTTTCAATTACCAATCCCCATTTACATCCTGGCTGGGGCTTGAATGCCAGGCTATATTAGGCCATGCAGAGCCAGGCCTGTTATGCTTTCTTGTTAGCCACATCACATCATATTTTTATGATGCCAGTTTTCTTCCTGAGTTCTCTAGAACCACTTCCATTAAAAAAAAAAAAAAATCACACTTGAAGGTCCAAGGGCCCCTGTAGTTCCCAACACAGTCTGGAAAGGAACCCTCTGAGACCAGGGACAAAGAACTGGATAAATCTGAGGCAATGAAGGACGGTGCCTGTTTTTTCCATCCCCTGCAGCTGCCTGCATCCACCACCCCAAAGCCCGACTGCGCCTCTGGTTCCTTATGGCCCAGAGCAAGAAGACAAAGATCCAAGACTCTTGTAGGAACCAAATGCCCTTCCTTGGAGCAGCCTCTTCTGTCCCTCCTTGTCCTTCTGCAGACCCCCAGCACTTCAGTGCGGGGCTCCTGTGCTCTGTCATCCACCATGTCCATCAGCACTGTGGCAAGGAACATTAGAATTTGCAAAGTGCTGCCTCACCTGTGGTCTCCTTAGACTTACCTTTGGAGTGAGGTGGTAGGATACCCATTCTACAGATGAAAAAGTAGAGACAGTGGAAAGGGAGATGGTGTGCTCAAGTCAGGAAGACAGTAAATAGGAGCATCAGAGCCCCTGGGGCTCGGCTCAGGGACCAGGCCCAGCTGCCTATACAAGTCTACACACTTGGTAACCCAAGAGGAGCTGCTGTACATTTGAGTTCCTTTCCCAAAAGTACACTCCTGGAGGTCAGAAGTCCTGGAAGCACTGTGCCCTCTGTACTGCACTCCCTTCCCAGGCTCCTCATGCCCAGGACAGGTGGCTTCCATAGGGTTGGGGGCTGGGGCACCCAAGAGGGAAGAAATGCTCTCTGTGACTTTCCACTTGTTCTCTGCCCCCAATTTTATAGTAACTCTCTCTCTCTCATAAACACACACACACACACACACACACACACACACACACACACACACAGAGGCACATCTGGGATCCAGAAAGAGACCCCAGACCATCTCAGGTGGGGAATGGAAGGGCAGGGTCACTCCTCTGGTGAGCTGTAAGTTTCTTCCCTGGTCAACAATTGAGCATGCTGCCAATGTGTTGGGGGCTATGGTTGAGGAGGGGCTCCCAAGGAGGCGCAGCGGGCGAGCTGAGGCAGAAGTGGTAGGAATAAGGGCCTGCTGCTTTGAGAGCAAGGCTAGGTCTTTCTGCCTCCATGAGATCCTGAGGCTATGGCTGCAGACAACAGAGGATCAGGGACCAACTCCAGGTGTCCTCCATGCTTCCCATCCAAGAAGAACAAGGGCAAGTCCTTTGCCCATAGTTCTTTGGCCATTAGCCCCTCTATGTCCTTCAGACCCCATGGGGCAGGACACAGACCACCTAACAGAACTGGCCCAACAGAAGAGTTGGCCCAGGGGAAGGACCCCACATCACCAGGGCAATGGACCTTGGTTAAATGGCCGTGGTTGCTTCCAGGTCTCTAGCTCCCCCTCAAGCCATGAATCCAGGTCCATTCTCAGTGAAGCTAATGGGCCACATGAACCTTCCTCGTACAAAGAAGCAAGGTTCTAGCCTCCTTATTTCACTGAACCCCCACTCCCTGGGCCACCCCACCCACACCTCTCCTCCCATCCCTAACTTCTGCCCTCAGGCTCTTCCCTCACACCTACTGGCCAACCCCATCACCATGGCAGCAAAGGCCCAAGGGTCAACAAGACCGTACCCAACACCCTCGACATGTAGGCACTGTGCTAGACCTCGAGTGGGGAGCAGGATAGGCACAGCCTTGACCCACCCAGCACTTTCAGGCTAGAGAGGGAGGAAAGGCTTACATAGACCAAAAAATAATAAATAATCAAATAATATGGTAAGACAAGGATCCAGAATACATCCCCTTTCATGGTGTGATGAAGCAGCCCAAAAAGACTGTAAATGGGAAACATGGAGGAATTTGGTGAGCCAGTGACACCCCAGCTGGTTTTGGAAAGACAAAAGAAATGTGATCCCCAACATTCCTCTCTTCCTCAAGACAGACATTCCTCATTCCTCAGGTGAATGAGGAACACAGGTGTGCAGACTTCAGGGTCCACACATTTGACCACAATGCTCCTTTATTATTCACTGCATTCATGTACACACATAGATGATTTACAGAGATTATTGGCATTTACAGAGTTTTGTGCCCAAATACTGTTGCATAGTTTTGAAAGCTGAACTTCTATAGAAATGTGAGGGGAATAAAGCAGAATATTTAAGTGCAGAAAGCTGGCAGCCCAAATGACCTATGCTCTCAGCTCATCTGGCTTCACTTTGCCAACTAGATCAAATAATGTCCCCAAAATGCCATGCACAAAAATACATACACATTCCAACAATGTCTAAACCCATTTCTGGAAGGTTTCACCATGAAATAAGTCACTTGGTGGCAACAACTCCTGTTACAGGACAGCCAGGATTTGGGTCATGCCTCTGGGACGATGATGGCGTTGTGCTATTTGCAGAGCCAGGAAATAGTTGTGAGAACAACTGCTCTGTCCTCTTTAGAAACATGCAAATGGTAAGTTGGACCCCGAGATTGGAAGCCCAGATGGTCAGAAGTCCTCTACCTCCTATCCAGTAACATAAGAGAATCCCAGAAATTGATGGATAACTGAAAGTTCCTCCCACCCTCCCAAGGAGTTGTTCCAAGTAATCTTATATACTTGACCTGTTGGCCCCCATAGGACAGCATGTGGGTTATGGGTTTCTGACCTTGGTTTGATGGACTCTAGATAAGTTCAGTAAGGCAGTGTCAACTTAGTTTGAATTAGAAAGTTGATCATAACACAAGGACAAAGTGACACCCAACTAAAGAAGCAAAACAAAGAAACTCACTTCAAATTCACGCAATCTTTGAGCATATTGATGAGGTGACTTTGACCCAAAGGTCACAGGGCTATATCTGTCAGGACTTCCTTGTTGTAAGTGACAGAAAACTCAACTCAGATTGGCCTAATTAAAAGAACGGGAATGTATTGGCTCATGAAATTTTTTAAAAGTCTAGAGATAGGTCTCACTTCACACACAACTAGATTAAGGACTCAATTGGTGTCATTAGGGCTCCATTTCTTTTCCTCTTTCAGAGTTCTTCCATCTTCCATGGTGCCCCAGGTTGTGGATGGACATGGCACATCCAGTGGGAAAAAACACTGCCTCTTTCTCAACAATTCCATTGAAAGTCTTCTGGCATCTCATTGGCTCTGACCAATTCAGGGATGGGCCCCTGGCCCACTCATTGTGGTCACAGTGGGGGATACAATGGCAGGCTACAAATCTGGGTTTAGCTCATAGAGTCACCTTGGAGCCCACCCCAAACACACCAACTGAGAGCAATACATAGATGGGAGTGAGGCTATTGCCAGAAGAGGGAATGATGGCTGGGAATGCAAACCACAGACATTCACTACATAACAAGCGGGTTGATTTTCATGCGTGGCCTCTATCCCACACATGACCCTGATGAGCTACAGACAGAATCCAATCCCTTCAATACCATCACCATGGTTCTCTCCGCCCCAGTGAAAAGAGGTTGCTGGGAGTGCTGCAGAAAAGCAGGGAATATGCAGAAGGTACAAGAAAGTCTCCAACCCCACAAAGAGCCTGGAGCTGACACCTCACAAAGAGTGTCATATGTCTACTGCTTCCATCAATTTTGCTCCCATCCTGCTCCCAGGCAGGGAAATTGTCCAGATCGCATCTGCAAAGCTGAGATCAGCAGAGTCTGAGTCATCCCTGCCCCATGATAGTAGGAGCCCAGGGCTGGGTCAGAGAAAATGTGCATAAGACATTCTTCATTGTATTGCTGGGATAGAGAGTGAGGAATCATTATCACCGAATAGGTATCATCATCATCATCATCATCATCATCATCATCATCACTAAGAGGAGACAAAACCCATAAGACAACAACAGCATGTACCGAATACAAACCAAAACAATTAAAAACTGAGAGCAAGTAACCACATTAGTCATCAGGACAACTGAAGTAAGATTGGGCAGCACGAGGCAAGTGAGTTGCGGTGAGTGATTCAGGACTAACACCGTGAACAGTGAGCACAGGCCCGAGATGCTGCAGATAAGCAAGTGCAGTGACGGGGTGCCAAGACCCTGCCCGACCCAGGCCACACAACAGAGAACCCAGAAGAAGTGGCTGTGAATACATGCCCAGGTGACCCTGACTTTGAGGCTCTGCTTCAGCAGGTTCCATGGAGGGTGGCATGGAGGACAGGAGTCACCCAGAGAGCAAAACAAAGGCTGACATTTGTTGCTGCACACACAAAGGATGACCAGGAATGGTACTGTGAAGCCCGGAGCCATATGAGCTGATTAGTTCTGACCCCCTTCCCCTTTCTGGTTCTTCCCTACAGATCCAGGGCCATCCTTACTTAACGAGCTGAGACTACCTTTTGTCTCTGGCCTAAAAGCTGGGACAAGAACACCTTCCTCTAACTCCACTGTCCTGAGCACTGGCAAACTCCTAGATCAGGGTTCTGTTTTCAATCCCTGTCCCTGTGTTTAAAAGCTAAGACTTTCCCCCAACTCAAAACACTCATTGCCATATATATAGATATATAGAGAAAGATAGAGGGAGGAAAGGCATATATATGTATAGTATATGACATGTTTGTGTATCCCATACACACACACTTGTGCATGAACACATCCACTCCTCCATATCCTCAAGATCCTGCACAAAGCTATTCTCTCTGAGGATTGTTCCACAACCCTCCAGGCAGTGCTTATCATAGCCCTTGACAGCCTATAGGTGTGTGATGGTTACTATTAAGTGTCAACTTGATTGGACTGAAGGATGCCTAGACAGCTGGTAAAGTATTGTTTGTGGGTGTTGTCTGTGAGGGTGTTGACAGAGGAGATTGACATTTGAGTCAGTGGCCTGGAAGAGGAAGACCCACCCTCAATGTGGATGGGCACCATTTAATCGTCTGTCTGCATGGCTAGAACAAAGCAGGCAGAAGAGGGAATAGCTGGCTTGCTGGGTCTTTTGGTTTCATCTTTCTCCCATGCTGGATGCTTCCTTCTCTTCCTCTGATGCCCTTGGAAGGCTGCAGGTTCTTTGGCCTTTGGACTCTTGATTTACATCAGTGGTTTGCCAGGGGCACTCAGGCCTTGGGCCACAGACTGAAGGCTGCACTGTCAGCTTCCCTGCTTTTGAGGCTTTTGGACTGAGCCACTACTTGCTTCTTTCTTCCCCAGCTTGCAGACAGCCTTTCATGAGACTTTGCCTTCTGATCATGTGAGCCAGTTCTCCCCTATACACTCCCTTTCGTACAGACATATATCCTATTCGTTCTGTCCCTCTGGAGAATCCTGGCTAATACAAAGTGTATCCACACAAGTCTTTGTACATCCCATCTTCACTCTGGAGTTGTTTCAAGCACAAAAATGCATCAGAGCGACAGCTCTTGGGAAGTCAAACACCTGCAGATCTCATCAGGTTTTATCTTAGCCCTTGTACCATATCAACCACTGATAATTTAAGAGCAAGGACTTTGCCAGCCAGGAGACAGGCTCTTCCCTGGTGGACAGCACTTCCTCTGTCCTTAAAACATAAGCACTTACGTTCTCTTTCCTGTGGAACTTAGTCCCTGTGAGGTGAGCGATTTCCTCTGTCTTTGTGCACATCCAGTGTGGAGCAGTCATGTAATATGTGTGCTTTGTCACACTCAACACCATGTTCTCACTTTTACATTCACCATTCCTGCATTAACGTGGTTCTCAATGGTCACGTCTACTGACTTAAGTGTATTTCATCATATTAACTCATTCATCCACCAAATGTTTACTGGATGCCTACTATGGGTTGTAGGTGACTGAAACTCAGCAGGAAACAAAGTCCTTGGATGTGGCATCATAAACATGCAGCCACAAGCTATGGGAAGAGCTGTGGACTGTGCCCCTGAAGAAGTGGTAGAGCAGAAACTGAACTCTGAGTAACCTTGGCATGTCACATAGATCTACCACAAAGTCAGAATGACAATATGCACCCACTGGTGGGACTGCATGAGAACTCAGATATGAAGAGGGCATTGCAAACAACCCTGATGGATATGTGGTGTTATGAAAATATGCCATGTCCCTACGAGTAGACATCAGATAGTTTTCAATGCTTGTTAACATAAACGGCATTATTGTGGGCATCTTTTTTTCTCTTAATATTAGTTCTTTAGTGAGTGTTTTTCAAGAGTGCGACAATGGAGAAAAATAATATTGTAAGTAATGTTATGGCTCTTCTTACAATATTGCCAGATTTCTCTCCAGAAGATAAGGCCCAATTTGCATATCATACCAGTGTGTATGAACACATGTGTTTCTAGAGGGGTTATTTAAAATATTAGCACCCAATAGAGCATGAGCATGCAGCAGTCAGAACGGACACCTGCTGTCGACCTCCAGCACAGCCGTGGCTTTCCTGGCCTTGCGTTCTGTGATTTCTCCTTTTTACTGTGATTTTATTATGTGACTTTATTATTTCCGTATTTTTTTTTTACTGTGAGATATCCTACAGTTGTTCTCAGGCTCATTTCTTTCATTGCTAGAAAGTTCTTCCATTAACCAAATGGAGATGCATTTATTTCCCTATGTGCCGACCATCAACATCGATATCAGACTCCTCTTATTATAAGGAATCAGTCTTAAATGTGCAGGATTGGAATTTTTTCGGAATATTTTCTACCTAATGTCTTTTCCCATCGTGTTGATTTCCTTTTTGGTGAGACTGTTTTTTTTCTGCTGTAAACATCTATTTTTGAATTTTCATGAATTGATTATGTCCATCTTCTCTCATCACAGCCTTCATTTCTTCAATAGACAGTAACATATCTTCCCTCTAAACTGGAGACACTATAGTGTTTCCTTCTTGCTTTCAAAGAATTTTTCATTTTGCTACAAAAGTTATACATGATCATTACAGAAAAATGTAAGAAGAAAATTTTAGGAAAAAATTGACTGCAAAGGTAACTACTAACAGTCTGTTTTTCCAGTTTTTTTGTCTTTTTATTTTTCAATTTCTATGAGATCATACTCTGCTGGTTATCATCTGTCTTTTTCTCTTAAATCTGTATTATGAACAGTTTTCACATAGATTTGTTTTCTTCTTAAATACACAAAATATTCCAGTATATAAATGAAATAAATGTTGCAGAGTTAATGCCCTATTATTGGTGAGAACTACTGATTCTAATTTCTTGCATTGTCTATAACACAATGAGTTACTCTAGTTATTTACTTTATCTCCAACATGAAACTCAGGACAGGAATTAGATCTTTCCCATTTTGTATCCTCAGGACTTAGCATAGTGACAAATTCACAGTAAGTGCCAAATAAATAAGTAAATAATAGCTAACCATTACTGAGCAATTACTTTGCACCAGACATTGTTCTAAACACTTAATTTACATTAACGTGTTTGTTTCTTACCAAACAAAAAACAAAAATTTTTACATATGAGTAAACCAAAGCATAAAGCAGTAAAGAAATTACTCCAATTAGTTCCCTTCACTTCCTCCTATTTGCTCTGCCCTTTCAGAACTTACAGTGGGACAAAAACAGGGAACCCTGGTGCAGCCCTGAAGTGAAATATGGATCCACAGGCCACATTCCACAAAGCTAGCAGAGCAGGAGGCAAGTGTTGGAGATGGGATCCAAGAGTGTCCAAGATTACACAGAGGCAGCCCTGCCTCCAGACCTGTAGCTCACAGGACCAAAGCCATCTTCTATGTCAAATTCTGAGTTATTACTGCAAAGTCATCACCTCGTTTAATTCTACAGCAGCCCCATGAGATAAGTAATATTTTACCCATTTTTACTTGATGCCATGGGGAAAAAAACAACATATCCAGGGTCATGTAGATTGTCAGAGTTGAGGCCAGGATGCAAACCCCAGTCCCTCAGACACCAAAATCTAAGCTCGTCTTAGCCCCACGCTGGAGAGCTTTGGAGAACTCATGAGTTAGGGGCGGCTTATACGGTAGAAACCTTTCCCTCTAAGGGGAAAATCTGCATTTCTCATGATTTCCGTTAGGTTTACGTTTTTTTTTTTTTTTTTTTCTTTTTTGAGAGAGTCTCCCCGTATCACCTAGACTGTAGTGCAGTGACGCAATCTCCACTCAAGGCAACCTCCACCTCCTAGGTTCAAGCGATTCGCATGCCTCAGCCTCCCAAGTAGATGGGATTAGAGGCATGCATCACCATGCCCAGCTATTTTTGTATTTTTAGTAGAAACAGGGTTTCGCCATGTTGGCCAGGCTGTTCTTGAATTCTCGGCCTCAAATTACGCGCCCGCCTCAGCCTCTCAAAGTGCTGGGATTACAGGCATGAGCCACCACACCCAACCCTTTTGGTTTAGATCTGAAACTCTTCTGACCAAAAGCTCTCCAGCAGTGGGCACAGAAGAACTGGGGAAGATACAAGTCTCTAGCCCCAATCCATTTGAATGAGAAGAAAGAGTGACGAAAAGACCCTCCCTCAGAGCTTTCAAGAATGGGAGGGCAGGGGGCAGGCCCATGAGTAGCTCCTCTCAGCGGCAGCATGGCGCCCTCCACCATGTACCCCCATTGGGCATTTGACACCTTTGGAGAGGGGGAGTGGAACTGACAGCAAGACAGACCCAAGGATTAAGCCTCAGTATAACTGATGCCAAACCCCAGGTTCTTTCCACTATTAAAATTTTAAAGTATGGTGGTGTCGCTTGGCTTTAAAGTTTGGGTGTGATTTTGGGAGGCAGCAGAGGGAGCATGTATGTGGCATTCCACATGCAGGAGAATCGAAGCAGAGTTATGGAGGCAGAAATGAGCATTATGTTCAGATGATAGTTAAACCAACCTGTGGTACAGCGAAGCAGCAAGGAGCACTAACCTGGCATCAGGAGACCTCAGTTTCAAGTCTAGAAATGCATCGTGGTCGTTCAGGTCACGTATGGGTCTTGGAGTTCTTCTAGGCCCACCCTCTTGTGCTATTGAAGACATAAGGTCTTCCATCAGGCTGTAAAGAGAGAAAGCTAAGACCTAAGAGGTCAAATCTCTGTCACAAATCACCCTAAAACACTGCCCAGCCCAGCCCCACTCAGCCCAGAGCAGTTACGGGAGCAAAAGGAGCTGCCCAGCTTCCAAACTGGAGAAGAAAAGGTTAGCACTAATGAGCCCCTACCAGATGCCAAGCGTAGGCCTAAGCAACCTACCAAAACACTGGCAACTTCTTCTACAAGTTACATGTGGAGAAACTGGTGCTTAGCCCTCTGTTCAAGGTTAAACCAAAGCTATGTGATGGAACCAGGATTTTAATTCCGATCTTCCTGATTCCAAAGTTTCAGCTTTAAAGTGCCCTTCTCAGGAATACCAGCCATTCCCTCCAAGACCTGGGACATGCACAGTGGGACGCTGTCAGCACCTTCAGAAGAGGCGAGGTGCTACCCACACTATTGGAACTGGGACTTTGAGGAAGGATGCCTGGAAGGCACTGCTGGCAGAGGACCCCTGCAGCCATTGCTAAGCTGTGTCCAGACAGGGAGAGAGCAGGGAGAATCAGCACATTCTCCATTCTCACTCCTGCACCCTGATCTGCTGGTGGCTGCTCTTAGGCAGAACTCAGAGAGCACAGAAGAAAGAGTAAGGGGGCAGCTCACAGGGCTCAGCCCTCCAGGGCCCAGCATAGACAAGGGCAGAGACTATAGTGGGAGGGGCAAGTAGAGAATGTCTAGTGTAGAACCCAATGCTCCCTCCCCAATGCCTTCACCTGGGCCACCCTCTCTGGGAGCTCCTGGGAGGGATAGCTCCATTCCCAGCAAGTGTTCAAAAAGGAAGGATTAGGTTTCAGGCAAACAAGCAAATGTGGAGGGTCATAGGAAAAGGCCCAGCCGAGAGCAGTGAGTGTGCTGCTGAGAGCTCCTCATGGCAGGCAAAGTAGACATCCCTGTCAAGTCACAAGTTCCCTAACTTCTTGGAAATGGATGACTTTTATCTTTGAGGGCCTGAACAGCCTGGCATAGGAGTCAGCAGTGCGAGTTCCAGATTTTGGGCTTATCAGATCTTCTGATTCCCAAGCAGAATCCATGGAGTTGGCAGGGGTGAGTCCTTGCAAGCTCTCATTCACCCTTGATAATCAACTAGTCTTTGGGGACATGATGTGCTTGTGCTCCACGGTCTCTCCTCAAATCTTCCCTGGCCTGTTGTGTCGATAGACGGTGATGTTCGGAAACAAGAAGCGAGTCAGACCAGGTCAGGTCCCGTGGCCTGTTAGGTCAACATACCACCACGACCGACCGAATTCACATTCCAGGAGATGTTTGCATTTGACCATGAACAGGAAGCTCTGAGCCAAGGAGAAGATGGAAATTCACAGAGGGTAGGCGCAGTGGTATACAGTATTTTGCAGGTAAGGGAAGCTCTAAAATCCCAATATCTGGGTCTGCACAGAGACTGGCACTGCCACTGGGTGACCCTGAGGGAGTGAGGGTTCCTGGCCTTCCCTGTGGTGTCAGCACCCTAGTTAGGCTATTAACGCTCTGAGTTACTGCTCCCAATACCCCTCCCCTAACAGTCTCCACCCAGCAGCCAGAATGATTGTTCTGAACCAAAAAAAAAAAAAAATCTGATCATGTCCCTTCCCTGCCTAAAACACCTCTAATGGCTCCCCAAGCCCTCAAGATAAAACCTTTACCTGTGGCTGCATGATCTGGACTGTCCTCCTCCAGCCTCGCCATTCTCACATCTCATGGTCCTATTAAAGTGGACTTCATAAGTTGCTTGAACATGCAATGCCCCCCACCCCTAGCACTCCCAGTCCCTTTGCTGGACCTATTCCTACCCATCTCTCATCTCTCATCTGACTGCACACTTCTCTAGGCTCCCTCCCCAATGCCTTTACCTGGGCCAGCTTTCCCCATGGTGAGCCCACCCACCCTGGCACCTGCATCACTAGGCTTACCACTTGCTGGAGCCCACAAAAGAAGAAGCTTCCCCCACAAAAGAAGAAGCTTCCCCCACAAAAGAAGCAGCTTCCCCCACAAAAGAAGCAGCTTCCCCCACAAAAGAAGCTCTCCCCCCACAAAAGAAGAAGTTCTCCCCCACAAAAGAAAAAGCTCTCCCCCAACAAAAGAAGAAGCTCTTCCCCTACAAAAAAAAAAAGCTCTCCCCCCACAAAAGAAGAAGCTCTTCCCCTACAAAAGAAGCTCTCCCCAAACAGAAGCAGCCCTCTCCCCACAAAGGAAGCTCTCCCCCAACACAAGAGGAAGCTGTCCCCAATAACAGAAGAAGCTCTGTGAGGTAAAGATCCTAATTAGTTTGCTCCCCACTCTACCCCAACACCTAGTACAAATAGAGTAATGTTAGTAACATTAGCTTGGGGCGGCTCCAAAACAGAGTTGAATGAATAAACGAAGGAAGGACTCTATCATTCTTTCATTAAATGTCTCCGTGTCTCCTCTAGGGCTAGGGCATAAAAAACAATCCCTTAAGTGTGTCCAGGGAGCATGCTGAAGACAGAGCAGCAGACTCCCCACTGGCCCCAGCCTCAGTGGCCATCACTGCTGGGCAGCTCTGAGCTCTGTCTGAGCCACAGACATGGGATGGGGATTACCCAGAGAACTGTGGCCAAGAGCCAGCCACATGGGTCCCTGGGGATCTCTCTCTCTCTCTCTCACCTGACCAGGTGACAGGGAAGACAGAGAAGAGGATAGTGTGTGTGTGTGTGTGTGTGTGTGTGTGCGCGCACGCACGCACATGCTCACACAGTCTGGCCACACATAATAACCCCACACACAGCCTTGCATCTGCATAGTCAGGGAAGAAGGAGGGCCTGTGCTTTTCTTCTACAGATGCCCAGTGACCCAAGCAGCTGGCCCTTGGACAAACTGCAGACAGGCAGCTGGCCTCTCTCCAGCCTGTTCCCCAAAGTGCTGTTACTCTGCCTTTCTCAGGCTTTGGGTTCTACACTAGATGTTCTCTACTTGCACCTCTGGCTATAGTCTCTGCCCTTGTCCATGCTGAGCCCTGGAAGGCTGAGCCCTGTGAGCTGTCCCCTTACTCTTTCTTCTGTGCTCTCTGAGTTCTGCCTAAGGGCAGCCACCAGCAGATCAGGGTGCAGGAGTGAGAGTGGAGAATGTGCTGATACTTCCTGCTCTCTCCCTGTCTGGATACAGCTTAGCAATGGCTGCAGGGGTCCTCTGCCAGCAGTGCCTACCAGGCATCCTTCCCCAAAGTCCCAGTTCCAATAGTGTGGGTAGCACCTCGCCCCTTCTGAAGGTGCTGACAGCTTCCCACTGTGCATGTCCCAGGGCCCTTGTAAGTTTCTCTTAACCCTGCCCGTACCTTGCAAATAGTCCGTTTTCAATTCCCCTTCTCTCATCCCTTCACAGGGTGCCATCTTGTTTTTCTCAGGTACAGATTTTAAAGAGGTCTCAAGTCCCTGCCCTTGAAAAACCTGGGGACAACATTAACAGCCTCTCACTCTTGCCTCCCATCCCCTCCAGAATTCTCTGTAGTCAGATAAACTGCCCCTTCCACGGAGAACAGGACAGCCTGGAGGCTACAGAATACGCCTGCCAGAGAAGCAGTGTTGCCTGCCCCAGAATGTGCACGTTGCATCATCCCATCCTCCTCCTAGATTGGCTTCATTGCCCTAGAAGGGGAGTGGCATTCCACCTCGGGGGAGCAGCCTCGCAGGCAGGGAGGGGCCAACTGACATGACAACCAGTGAGACACACCACACTCCCCTTTAATTTCCTTTGTGACCTCTTCCCCTGGTGCATACATGTATACCCTCACATGTCAGGCCCAGGTGAGCAAAGTGGTCCTCAGTGTCCATTGGTGCCTGTTTACACACACACAGACACATATACACACACACCCATAGACACTCACATGTTACACACACATATACATAGGCTTAGTTTATGTTTGGAAAACACACCAAACCCTCACTTCTACCCCAGCCTCCATGAGGCCAATGGCCCTTAGCGCCAGCTGTCCCTACAGAGAGAACATGGGTTGGCCCTTCCCAGTGTGCCTCACCTATGGCCTGGACAGAAGGAGAGAGCAGACGCGCATTTCATAGAATTATAAAATGGATCAGCAGAAAAGCCCCATGAGATCCCTTAACCCAGTGTTACTCAACAAGTGTTCCAGCAAACATGATTCACTGAGATGCTCTGTTTAAAAAAAAAAAAAAAAAAAAAAAAGAAATTCCACAGTCCAGGGAGTTTGGGAATCAGCACACCATGTCATCCTCTCTCAGACAATCGCAAACCACACAGGCACATCAAAGTCTCTGAGAGATCCTGAAGGAGAGGATTAAAGATACCTATTAAAGACTGCTTACCCCAGCATTTCACCAGATAGGTGGCAGACAGGGAAGAGATGATACAGAGGTGATAGACAGTAGAGACAGATAGAATGATAATGTCGATAGATAATGTAGATATTATAGATAGATTTTGTAGTTAAATTAACTGCACAGAACACACTTTTAAATAATATTAGACCAACCACTTGCATTTCATAAATGAAGAAGCAGGGACTCAGAGAGGGATTTGCTCAAGATCACATCACTGGTAAAAGACAAAACTGGGCCTAGAACCCAGGCCTCCTAATCCTCAATCTAGGCTGTTTCCAACAGACCCTGTTCTCTTTTTTTGTATTTAACTAACTCTAAGCCCCAGGATTTCTGGTAATCAAATAGATCAATGTTATTTCCAAAACAAATCCGAGTGTCAGTGATTTTGCTCCGTGACTTGACGTGGTATCCCTCTCCGGCGTGCCCTCTGCTGAGGAAGGTGCCCCATCCTGCACCCCGGACTCTCAGGCCCACTGTGAGGGGTGGCAGGGCCCAGGGCAGAGGCCCAAGGGCTAGCCTGGCACTGGGCTCTGGACCTGGGTACCTGGATCCTATTATGCTACTGAGTCAAGGAGGTAGACTTCCTTACAGGTGTCCCCAAATGGGGACAGGACCTTGTCATGCCATCCCCAAGGATAAGGTTGGATGAAAGCTGAGGCCTGACCTGGGCCCAGGTGCCACTGCTCAGGCCTGGCACTGGTCCCACAGGACTCAGCTGCTAGAACCAGAGCTTCCTTCACGGGCTTCCTTCTCAAAGTGTGGGCATCCCAACTCCCACATTCTATGCTCTGAGCTCCCAGCCACAGCCACCTCTCCCCCACCGCTCACTCACAGTACGGATGCCCATTATCCTTGGTGGGCACATGGCATCCTCTCCCCTACTGCCACACTGTCGCTGTGTGTGGCTAATTAGTGATTTTCACAGGCACATCTTGGCTTCCCATGTAGCTCCAAAGCTTCCAGAGGGCAGAGGCAGGCCCTCATCTCACTCCAGAGGGACAAGTGGTGAGTTTTGCACAGTGCATGCAGGGAAGGAAGAGAACTGCCTTGCAATGCCTAAGATGGTCCATGACACAAAGCAGGCACAGGGGGTCCTCTGGGGTTGATTAACCACTCACCACATCCCAAAACAAAATAGAATTCATGTTGGGTGTATGTGGCATCAGACGGAGAGTCACAGGGAGGAGTGGGTTCAAGGGCTCCTGGAATGCTACATAACCAACAGCTGTTCTAGGTCCCAGGTCCCTTGATCTGCCAGTACAAGGTAAGAGGTAAGGATTGATGACGATGCTTCTGGCTCTAAATCTCTGATTTGATTATAGGGTCCTAGACAGGGGAAAGCCTAAGCCATGTTTTCATCATTCTCTCCTCCAGCCTTTTAGCACAGAAGAAATTGAACAAAGCCTTGGGGAGGAGGAGATCGTGCTTGTGCCCAGGCTCAAACGAAGGCACTACCCTTCCCCCAACCCAGTGCACTTGCAGGAGTAAATCTAGCAAGATGCACTTCAGACCCAAAAGCTAATGGCTTTCGATATCCCAACCAAAGTTACATAAAACAGGAGATTCAGCCACGAACACAGACCCTCTTGGCCCAGATACTCGGGAACAGATACGATGCACAGGAAAATGTGGGGGTTAGAGTCTTATCTCCTGCTCTTTAAGCCAAGATCCCTGCGGGAGCCATTTTGCCTCAATTTCCCTCCCCACCCCACATCTTGCCAGACTGTTGCTTGAGCCCTTTGCAAATGAATAAACAGTGATTCCTATTGTGAACTCAGAAACCCATCCATGCCTGGGTTCCAGCCCTCTCTCCCCCACTTTCTGAAGCCTCCATCCACCTCTAAGGCTTCTCTGCTTCTGTAACGAGGAGGAAGGAGCATGACACCAGAGGCCCCTCCGTGTAGCACCACAGCCCATGCTTCTTCTCTCTCTGGGGGTGGAGGCAAGGCAAACACTTCCCTGGCAGACAGGACAGAGCCGAGAGTCAACAGCAAGCAGTGTTAGTATCTGCTCCTGTGGCTGGGACACACAGCCTGGGGCCTGGGGGCCTGCCAGGCAGACTATTGTCTGGCACTGTTTGCCTTTGGGGCGATGGGTGCACTGGAGTGAGGAGGGAAAGGAGAGACTGGGGTGAGGGTGGGATGGGGAGCAGGCCACAGAACCAGACCAGGGAGCCAGCCTAGGCGCCACAGGCCAGGAGGCTGGTTTTTGAAGCCTCTGAGCCAGGGTCACTGGAGCCCAGCACCTGGCCACCCTCCTGTCTGCCGGCTCAGAGGATCCAGGTGACAGCAGGAATTCCTCACCCCCTCAGAGCCATGGTCTTCCCTCTCCCAGACCCCTCAGTGCCCAGATCATTTCTCAGGGCTCTCCACCCTCCTACTGCTGCATACACAGACACCCTCTCCTGCACCAGAGAAGCAAAGGAAGATGAGGAGATGCTGCATGTACGGCCCAGAGGGTGCAAAGGACCTGCTTCCGGGGGGCGTCCAAAGCTGATCCATACATATTATAGGTGGCTGGGCTCACAAAAGCTGGCCTCCCCCAAAACCACAGCCTGATGCTTGGGTTTGCCCCTCAAACCCCCCTCCTCTATGAGTGGCTATTCATCAGCACTGCATCTGACTATATGCACAGGGCTACTACACATCTCTCAGCTGCTCCCTAACCCAGGCAGCCTGGAGCCAGAGCCCTGTCACCTAGCGCCATGGGATCCTGAGCAAGTCGCTTCCTCTTGAATCTGCATTTGCCCTCTCATCTGTCAGATGAGGGGTTGGACTCCTGGATTGTTAAGGCCCCTTCCAGCTTCAAAGTGCCATAACCATAGTGTGAGGACCATAAGCCCTCCTAGACAGCAGAGCAGACTTTGCTATTACAGCAATGCAACAAGAAGGATGCGTGCCTTCTGACCAGAGACAATTCAAACCACAAACCACCAACTAATACATGGTTCTATTCAGGTGTTTAGACCATACTTTGTGCATAACCACACTATGGAGTATATGTTACATGTCATATATTACCATGCTTTAAGGTGAGATATACATTTTGGATATATTCCACACTTGGTGCATATACCACACTTTGGAGTAGATACACACTTTGAGGTATATAGACACATTAGGTCATATAGACACTGGGGTACGTATACACCTTGTGTATATTACATACTTGGGATATATCTCACACCTGGTGTAGATAGCACACTGCATAGACACCTCTCCACTGGGAGTGTTCTGAGAAGGGCTAATGCCAAAACTCTGGAAAGGTTCTGGGGTTAAGTTCACAGGCCCTAGAACGAGATAAAGTTAGGTACAATGCATTTCCACCGCTTGTTAACCTTGAGCAAGTCACTTGCTCTGAGACTCAGTTTCTTCACCTGAAAAATGGGGATAGTAACAGAACTTACCTCATAGGGTTCTTGAGAAAAGTAAACGAGGCAATGCCTACAACCAGTTCACCACAGTGTCTAGCATGTCAGAAACACTTAGGAAATGGTAGCTTTGTTATTGATCGAACGTTTAAAAAAATTTATAATGTACATTTTTTATTTTTAAAAAATCCACAAAATCAGATGTTCCCAGAGCCTTAAAGCTTTTGAAAACTCAGGTAACAGACAAGAGGACCACTTCATTCATATTTATTTCACATTTGATCTGTAAACTTTTTTATTTAAAAAAAATCCACTGTCATTAGCAACATGTGCTGACATTAGTTTTTCTTTAGTGAAATAAGAGTGCAGGCCTTAAATTGTCTCTGTCTAAAACATGTAGAAACGCAGATGTAAACACAAGGTCTCCGCCCTCCTCCCCTGACTTTGGCAGTTCATCAATGACATGATCTCAACCAGAAAAGCAGGGAGGGGGGAAAGGACCACACTCTGATACCTAACAGCTCTTGGGGCAGGAACTGTACAGTTTGGCAGGCCCATTTGTCTTTTCAAACTGTTTACCTTGGGCAAATTGTATCAGGTTTGCTTCTTCCACATAATTTCCACTCCTTGGTGTCTAAAAACAGCAGCTAAAAGATTTTCCCATAGTCAGCACTTTGGGGGCAGGAGGGGCGCACATACATACAAGATAGAAACATACATATTCTTCTTCAAGCAGTGGCCCTGCAGGGAGAGAGGGAACACCGGAAAGAGAGGTTTTAAAGTGAGTTACTGGGGTGAACAGTGCATCAGAGAATAATGGCTTTATACACAGGGCTGATGTGAGGCAGAAAGGTTCATTTACTTATGTCTTGATCCATCATCATAATATTTACATAGGAAAAGGCAATTATGCTGTTAGGCACAGGAAAAAAAAATGGACAGAAATCTTTTCCCCGTCAGGAAATCTCAAAGCAGGTCCGTGTCAAAGGGACAGTCACCAGTTGCTGGTGAAAAGGACGACATAGAGGGACATCATAACACCAGAAAGGGCTTGCATTGCAAATGGGGCTTGGCCTGAACCACACAGCTGTGTCTGCCTGGAAGGCATCTCTCCCAAGGCCAGGATTTCACCGTCAAAACCAAGGTCAAGAGATATGGGGTCCCCATGTGTACTATCAAAAATAGTGTATATTTACATTGTGGAGGGGGTGGTGGGGAGGGCAGTCAGGGCTGCCCTGAGCGGGTTTTTAAAAAGAGAGAGAGAGAGCTGGGGATGGAAGGGGAATTAGCCAGGGCTAGGTAATCCTCTAGGTAACCATCCATTAACCTTTTGTGAGCCATGCCCTTGTAGTCCAGTGCTTGCTCTGAAGAGCTGTGAGGGCTATACCAGGGGAAGAAGGTGAAAATACCTTCAGGAAGCAATACTGATTGGGGTGGCCCACCGGGAAGATGGCTCCAGGTCAAGAGTGGCCAAACCAACAACTGGGGATGCGTGGGTCTGGCAGCAAGAACGCTTCCCTTGTAGCAGCAGCAGACGCCCGCCCGCAGGAGGCTGCAGAGCCACCCCAGAGGAGGAAACGCAGAGCAGACAGGGCCCGGGTTTCTGCGTGCCCTGGGGCTGAGCACTCCTTGGTGCCTTGCTGCCTGCAGTCGGCGTGAGTCTACGCGGGCCCCGGCGGAAACCTCACACGATCCGCTTCCTGTCCCCGCGGCAGAGGATCTTCTTGAAGGCGCGGCGGAAGTCGTGGTTGAAGATGGTGTAGATGACCGGGTTCAGCGAGCTGTTGCAGTAGCCGAACCAGAAGAAGAACTTGAAGAGCGTGCGCGGCACTGAGCACCCGACGGCTGTGAGCGTGTAGGTGAAGAAGAAGGGGAACCAGCACACCACGAACACTCCGATGACCACGGCCAGCACGAACGTGAAGCGTTTCTCGCGGTTCTGCCGCCCGCGCCAGCGCGACGCCTTGGCGGCCCCAGCGCGCTCCACCCCCGGCCCTGCCGCAGCCGTCCCGATCCCGGTCTCCCCCAGCCCGCGCCGTGGCAGGCTGTCCCCCGGCTTCACCTGGCTCGCCCGGGCCTTGCCCTTGCCCCGGAGGCCGCGCTCGGGTCTGCGGGGCCCGGGAGGCCGCTCGGCGTGGTCGGACGACGAGCTCTCCTCCAGGTCCAGCGCGTCGGCGTCGCGCGGCCCGGCCGGCGCGGGCTCGCCAGGGGCGCCGTTGAGCTGGGTGGGCAGCGGCTCGGCCTCCGCGCCCCCCGGGCCCGCGCCGCGCTCTGGGCCCAGACCGTTGGGCCTGCGCTCGGCGCCCCCCTGCGGCACGGCGGCGGCGTCCGGACCCCGGCGGCTAGGTGGCACGCGGGTGCGACGCTTGGCGATCTGGTAGATGCGCACGTAGACCAGGATCATGATGAGGCAGGGAGCGAAGAAGGAGCCGATGCACGACGAGATGACGTACCACTTCTGGTCGTTGATCTCGCAGCGCGGCTCGGCCGGCTGCGGGCCGCCGTGGCCGCGCTTCTTCTCGAAGGAGATGAGCGGCGGGAAGGAGATGACGGCCGAGATGACCCACACGGTGATGATGATGGCCTTGATGCGGCGCGGCGTGCGCTTCAGATTGTACTCGATGGCCTGTGTGATGGACCAGTAGCGGTCCAGGCTGATGGCGCACAGGTGCACGATGGACGACGTGCAGAAGAGCACGTCGAGCGCCAGGTAGATCTCGCACCAAGCCTTGCCAAAGTACCAGTAGCCCATGACCTCGTTGGCCAGCGAGAAAGGGATGACAAGCGTGGCCACCAGGATGTCGGCCGAGGCCAGAGACACCAGGAAGAGGTTTTGGGGCGCCTTGAGCGCGCGGCTCGTGAACACCGCGATGATGACGAGCACGTTGCCGAACACGGTGAGCAGCATGAGCAGGCCGGCCAGGCACACCAGCGTCAGCGTCACCTGCAGGGAGTAAGGGGTGGCCCGGGCGCCGCCCCCCGGCGCCTCGGTCCCGTTCCAGCTCGCATTGCCCGCGTCCGGCTGCAGGGAGCCCATGGGCGCAAAGCTGCCCTCGGCCAGCGGCTGCTCCTGGCGGAACATGAACGCGGGCGCCCGCTCGCCTGGGCCTGCTGCCAGCTGCCTTCCGGCCCGGCGCCCGTGGGTCCTCCTCTTCCTCCGGCGCCCCGCTCGCCTGGCTGCAGCTCACATAGGGAGGGGGCCGCAGGGAGGCCGGGCCCGAGCTGGGGGACCGCTAGCGGCCCATGGCCCGGGTCCCGCGAACTGCGCCTGGCTCGCGCTTCGGACGCTCTCGGTGGGCGCCTTCTCGCTCCGAGCTCCTAACACAGCCAAGTTTTATTTCTAAGCGGCGGGAGAGAGTAGGGAGAGCCGATGGGTAAAGAGATTTATTCTTCAAGAAGGGAGAACAAAAATCATCGGTGGCCTGATAACTTGGAAGGATGACAGGAAATTAAATATATATATACATATCGATATCTATATCTTGACTCTTGAGCCTGAGCGAAAGCAAGAGGTCTTACCGTGTGCGGGGCCCGCCCCCACCCCGGGAGGCAGCCGAGGGGTGCTGATGCGAGCTTGGGGTCCTATGTCTGTCTCCTTATATCCCCGAAGCGATTACCGACTCTCTGGCTTCCCCCAGACGCTGCGCTTCTGGCCGGGCCCGGCCCGGGGCTGGGGCGCGGACCCTGCCGCCTCTCGGAGCGCCGCGAGACTTCCAAAGTTGTGCGCCCTGCTGGGGCTGGGGCGCACTGTGCGGAGCTCGGGGGCGGCGGCGGCGGCGGGGTGAGGAGTGTGGGCACCGCATGAAGGCACCCCCGTCCTCAGGCGGGCCGGGGTAGGTGAACGATCAGCTCTGCAGGAGCCGCGACGGAGGCAGGGTGTCTCCTGGGCGTCCGCCAGGTGGGCGCCGAGCGCGACTGGATGGGCCGGGGTCCGACGACAGCGCGAGTTGGGCTTGGAGCGCAAGGCTGGGGGAAGAAGGCGCTGGAGCTGCCGGGCGGCGGCACGCCGGCTGCTGGGCGTCTGCACGGAGCCGCAGCTGCTACTGCTCCGCTGCGCTCACGGTGGACTCGTTTTATAGCCCCAGGATCAAGCCGGCGTTGCTGAGCAGCCAGCGTCAGCCCCCACGTGGGAAGCCGACCCTCCCCCGCCCCTCGCACCACCCCTCCGCCAGTCTAGCGCCGGCGCCCAGCGCTGGACCTCGGGGAGAGTTGCCCTCAGGCGGGACCAGCCCTTTGGAGAGGCGCGTACCTTGAGCGAGAGGCTTAAAGAGGGAGCCCGGTGGTTGGGGGGGCGGGGGAGCGGCCCCTGCTGGGAGTTGGCCATGCAGCTCCGGGCCGACGGAGCAGAACGCGACGGGCACCCGTGAGTGCCCCCAAGGAGCTGGATCTTGGAAGAAAAGGGAAGAAAAAGTGGAGGGGAATCCCTGCCCAAATCGAGGGAAGTAACCTCCGGTGTGGGTTACATCTGGAGCAGCCCAGCTCCGGGCCAGAGCCGACCTGGTCCGCAGGTGCTCCTGGCGGCTGGGGAGAAAGGGGTGCTGGAGAGGGAGGAAGGCGCGGGTTCGGATGGAACCCCTGGGCGGAATGGACAGCACCTATGGGTAAGTGGCACAGGCCAGACTTCGGACCTTGGCTTAGGGAAGAAGCGGCTACGTGTCCTCCCAGCCACGAAGCTGTCTGCGGGACACGCGCGACCGGGGGTCTGGACCGCGCCCCCTTAGACAGAGGTGGGGAGGGGTCCAGGAGCCGAACGCCAGGGCAAAGCGAGGACGCACTGACACCTGCTGGCCGCTCGTGGTCACGGCTGAGAAGCGACCCGCTGACGCCAGGCGCCTCCTCCCATCTCTTAGGTCTTCTGCCTACAGAGCCTTCTCCTTCCTATCTCAGAACAAATTGGTTTCTGAGCTCAGGAAAGGAGAACCCAGATTTTGAATTGCACCCTGTCGTGTTGCAGAAATCTTCCTAAAGCAGATACTCGTGTGTCTACCCCTGGCGGGAGTGGGGGTTTGTCTAATAAAGTCACATCAGGAGGGGCTCAGCAGGCACCGCCGGCCAGAACGGGCATCCCACCCTGGACCCGCACAGCCCACCCTTCCTGCAGATCCGAGAGAGGCCAGGATCCTGCCTCCTTGGTTGCCCCGCTGTGGCCTATTGGGAACCATTATGTTTTTGTTGAGGACCGAAAGCTAAACTCCACCCCCCGCATCCCACCCCCATTCAGATGTACACACACCATCCTTCAGTAAGGGGAGGAGGGAGTAGCCAAGGAAGGGAGAATATTTTCCATGTTCTCTCTGATAAGAATAGCGGGGGGTGAGGGGGGAGGTGGGCGGCGAATGGCAAGTTTTTCCGTGCGTGCTAGCTGGCCCAGGATAGATTTTAACGGTCACTAGAGCACTAGTTTGCACCCTGCTAGCTGCACTTTTCAGATGAGCAGTAGTTTAACGGGTAAAGCCCAGGAGGGTAGGAAATTTCAGCAGGAGAGAGATTAAACTTAGAGGAATGTCGTCTTATTTAAGGAACCACTAAACCAAAATGCCTTATGTAGTCACCTAAGCTGGAATTCCAAGGATGGAACAGGCTGCCTCTCTGTGCAGCCAGCTGCAGGCTTAGGTCTGGCTGGGGGCTGAGGGCTAAATTAAGGGCCCTGAGAATCACCTTCATTCCCAGCTGATGTCTGCAGCCTGCACCAGTGATACAGTTATTGATGCTGCTGCTGTTCATGTAGTTAGTCTCAAAATCTGTACTTTCCAAAGTGTTTCACAGAAGTCTCATTTGACTTCAGTACCTTTGTCTCCCAATCTTTGCCCTAATGGTATAAACTCCCTTTCCAGTCTTAGTTCTGAGAAGCCTTTCTAATCTCCCTTTTGGGACAATCTAAAGGAAGCTGAGGAGTTGGAGAATGTCTTCACTATGTTGAGTCACTCATTTTCCATCTTCTACTAAAGTCTCTGCTCTGAGGCTCTTGGCAGGGGCTGTGGACATCACCATTAGGCTCAGATGGAAACATGGCTACACTCATGCTAAGAGACAAAAATCAGAGCCCATGGCAATCTGGGGTTTGCTGTGTTGCTGTTTGCAGATCTTGGGGACTGAGTCTTGGGAGACCATCACTTACCATCTCCACCCCTGCTTCCAACACACTGCTCTCCTTCCTATCTAATTTCAGAATCAACAGGGGAAATAAAAACAAACCTAGAAAGAATAGACCCCAGAGTGAGAATCACTGCCCTGAGCCAGTGAGACTGCTATGACAGTGTCATAGCCCTCCAGGGAGCTGGGACAGAGCAAATAGTTGAGAGCCACTGTAAATATGGAGTTTGGGTTTGATGGCCTGAGAAGGAGTCATTTCTGGGGACCCAAAGGGGGGTCCATTATTATTGATATTATTACTAAAAATAAATACTACTTGTTAGCACTGACCACATGCCAGGTACAATGTCAAGCAGTTTATGTACTATTTATCATATAATTCCCAAAACAATCCTGTAATATATTCTTATCTGCCTTTGTAGATGGGGGAAACTAGGCAACAGATTAAGTAAACTGCCCAGCTAATAAGTGGCAAGGACAGAGCCAAACTCCATTTTTCCTGGTGGTAAGCCCAGTGAGCTTTTTAAGTTCCTTACTGTGAATCTCCAGCCTTGATCGTACTGCCAAAGAGAAACCTGCAAAATGTTCATCAGAAATGAGAGCATTGACAAGTTGGCAAATCCTCCTTCTAGCCCTTTCCTTTCAGTCCACTGATGGCTGCTAGATTAGGACAGTACAGGGCAAGATGTATTCCTTCTTTCTGTATCTAATGCCCACTCTTGGAGGCAACATCACATACACTCTAGGAGACTGGCCATTCCCCAGCAGCCAAGCTGATGGAGAGCAAGCACTACACCAACTGGTTAGGCAACCCCTCCTCCTCCTAGTAGAAGCAACCTCTCTCTGTCATGGGTGCCATACATATTTTATCATGGCTTAGATGGACTTTTCTTGCTCTAGCTTATCTATTCATTTGTATGATGATCTAGCAGGGAGAAAGGACTGTCCTTTTCATCTCTGTATTCCTAGAGTACCTCTAAAACAGACTTTTTAAAAATCATATTTCTAGTACCTACTCCTTAGAGATTCTGATTCAGTAGGATGAAGTCAGGGCCTGGGTATTTGCATTTTTAACAAGTGCATGAGTAATTCAATAAATACCAAAATACAAGACACACGCGCATGGATACTTGATACATGTTTGTGTGATGAATGAACGAATGAGTGAATGAATGAATGAATGAATGAATTCTACTTACACTGACGCTATCAAAGAGGCAAGAGGGGCCCAAAGTTGGTGAAGTTGGTGACTATGATGGCTAGCATTTTATTCCAAAGTCAGGATTTCTTAATAGTTGAGGTAGCTTAACTAATTCAAGGATATAAGTATAGGATTCTCTCATTCTCTTTTTTCCTAAAAGGAATATGTAAGTAGAAGAAGATAAATTTGTAACTATCAGCTAGGTAATTTACCAATAAAAGAAAGCTTCTTAAGATAAATCATCTGTCCTCGAGTTATATCTGAAATTAAAGTGTCAGGCAATACCAAAATTTGTCTTGACTTCCATATCTTTGATGGCTACTTCATCTAACAGAAGTGAGGGAGCTGGCTGGGAGAGAATATTAATTGCTTACTTTTTGAAAAGAAGAGTTGACTAAGAAAAAGAAAACATGACTCTGTTAGCCTGGTCTCCTAGGCTGTGACAAAATCCTCACAAATAGAAGCAATTTGCTCACACACACACACACACACACACACATAAACACAGGCCAGCCCCCCCACCCCCACCCCCTCCCCCGCCCGCCCTGGACACAGCCTGTACTTAAACACACACTCGCTAGTCTGAACATGATGAACAGGTGGGGAACACAATGTTCTCACTACTACCCATGCCGTGTGCACAGCTGGAACCAAATGCTGCAGTAAGCTACAAACATCTGTCAATTCACTGTATTGCTGACAAGGGGGAAAGGGAGAGTCAATAGGGAAAACTCTGTTGCTTCCTCTAAGCTATTGCTTAATTCCTCCACCTCTTTGTACCTGTGCTAAAGCCCTTGGGAATCCCATAGTTACTGAAGGTTAATGGAAGCCAAAAGAAAAGCATCAACTCCGGGAGTGCTGTAAGGAGCTGGCTTATTCACCACCTGCCATGTTCATCATTGACTGCTGGATCAGTCTTGCTGTACTCACAGAAACAAGCGATGAGTCCTGCCATCACCTTTCTCTCTTTCTAACCTGCTAACCCATCCTGCCCCAGCTTGGAAAATTAAGCCAGGTGTTTTCTATCTCTGCAAGGGCCTCTGGCCAATACCAAAAAGACAGTAGTTGGTACTAGGATCAACTCCACCCTTGAGGATGCCAAGAAAGATTGGGCTCCCAGCTGGCTCTTCGCTGGTGTGCCACCCTGCAGGGTATGTTTGTGTTGCCACTACAATGTGACTTTTGAGAGCTTGTGTGTACACACACAGTTTAACATCACCTACCACAGTCTTCCAAGTCAGCCCTCACAAAGCAGTGACCTTTCCCACCACATCCAGGTGAATTATCTTGTGTGCTTTGTCCAGAAGCATGAGGAAAAGCAAACCTTGAAACAGTTATGGTGAGCAATGCTTACTTGTTCTCAGGTATAACAGGTGAGCTAGAGCCACTGGGTATAAAGGAGATATTTGTCACCAACATTAATAACTCTTAAGCTAATATTCCATTAATCTAATTAGGTAAGGTAAATCACCTTTCATATTTACTCAAAGAAACCATGGAGACGCCATGCCTGAAACATATACACGCAGGCACACACACACACACATGCACACACACATATTTTAGAGATGGTCTGGCTCTCACTGCTCCCTGGAAATAATCTTTTTTTCCCCATTCTTCCTAGTTGATAACACCAAGCACAAACTCTTCCTTGGTAAAAAGACCACTGCCTGATAGTTTCTGGGAGACATTCGAGTGAAGGCGTTAAGAATTTAGGCTTTAGAGTAAGAGAAACCTGGGTTCTGGCACTGCTTCTGCCATTTCATAACTATATTTACATAACTTCTCTAGACTTCAGTTTCCTTATATGGAAAAGGGAAAATAGTTTCACACACCTCATGCATACCCTCACAGATTAAATGTGTGAATACATGAAAAATACATAAGACAGTGTTGGGTTTAACAGGTGCTCAGACCAGCCTGGCCAACATGGTGAAACCCTGTCTCTACTAAAAATACAAAAATTAGCTGGGCGAGGTGGCGTACTCCTGTAATCCCAGCTACTCGAGAGGCTGAGGCAGGAGGATCACTTGAACCTGGGAGACAAAGGTTGCAGTGAGCTGAGATTGCACCACTGCACTCCAGCCTGGGCAACAGAGCGAGACTCTGTCTCAAAAAAATAAAAAAAAATTTTTTTTTAAATTTAGAGAAAGAGAAGAGAGTTGGAATCTCAAAACTGATGGAACCTTAAATAGGATAAAGAGGCAAATAGTTTTTTAGGGTGATTTCTTTTGCAATTTGAGCCAACTCAAACTGCCTAAAATAGAACAGAAAATGGACTGATTCAACATAAATCAAATTTATTTTAACCTGAGGCAGAGCTGGCTTTGGGCAAGATGGATGCAGTGACTCAGTACTGTCTCTAAGAAGCTGATAACTTTTTGGAGAAAGGAAAGAGGATTAAGCAAATAGAGAGTAATAAATGTAAGGAATCATGCAATCCTCCCCACCAAAAAAAAAAAAAAAATCATATGGGAAAGAAGCTGCCTTGGTTTCTCCCAGCACTCCAAATTCCAAATGTTGTTGCTAGGAAGCTGAGATGAACCTGTTGCTTCTTGTTCTTGGATTCCATGAGATTTCAGAGACCATACAACTACTTCCCATTTTACTTCAGCCTCTTGGAGTTGTTTTCTATTTGTGCAACCAGAATACTTGACCAGAATGAATGCTAGAGCTTTAACTTCATAAAAATAATTTCATCTTCAATAAACCAGATTCCATGCTAGACAATGATCATATAATCATCAAAACATAACTTCCAATAACTTCGATACACTGCAAAGTATTTGAAAGGAATCTTTTCTGTTAGCGTTACAGATATTCAAAAAAAATTAAATAACAGCTTTTTTTTTAAGCACCAAATATTTTCAGTTGATGACAGCACTGTAAGTTCATGCTTCTCTTTGCTTAGAGATGGAGTCTTGCTATGTGGCCCAGGCTGGCCTCAAACTCCTGGGCTCAAGCAGTCCACCCAGGTAGCTGGGTCTACAGGCCTATACCACTGTGCGTGGCTTAAACTCAAGACTTTGAAGCACCGCTTTGTGCAATCATGTAGAAATGAAAGATAAACAAAAGAAATTTTAAAAGATAGACCCACTCCCGATGCCAAGCAATATAGCAAGTCTATTACAGCCTCTCTGTCCCACTAAACAGCACAACTAAAACATCTGGAAAATTCAAAAAGCAGCTATCTGGAAAGCAGACAGTAGCAGGCAGAGTGGGAAGGGAAAACAAAAATTGAGGAAGGAAGCCTCATGAGAGAGTTCCCTGTTGATTTTTTTCCTCTTTTGTCTCTCACATTTGATCCACGGAAGGCCTCTGTTGTGGAACTGAGCAGCCCAGCTGGTATGAGCAACTCAGAGGGTGAAGCTCCCTCTTTTGACAGAGAATGGTGGAGAGGTACACTGTGAGCTAGGAAATATGGAGAAACTCTCTGAACAACGTTTTTTCTTATTTGTCTTGTTTTTACTCTCCTCACCCTGCCACTAGAGTGGCCCCAAATAGGGAAATGTGCAGTAGCCACATAGGCAGCTACAACTTTGAGGAGGAAAAAATAAAGGTCTTTTCTGGCAGTAGGAACAGGGAAAGGAAGACCCTATGCTCTAAAGGGCAGAGCTGGGGAGGGATGTCAGGACACTTACTGTCTTTTTTTTTTTTTTTTTTTTTTGCTCTTTTACCTTACCGCTCTGCCCAGGGACTGAATTGGTCATGCAGAACTGGGTGGCAGGATCATGAGTAACTAAAACTCTAAAAGAAAACCTATCCTTCTGTCCAGAGGAATAGGACAATGGGTCCCTGGGAGACCAAGAGTGCATAGGGGAACCCAAAGGAAAAGAGCTGGAGAAGGGAATCCTCTAAGCCTTGTGTCTGATCAGGTGTAAGTCCCAGGCCCACCTGTGACCTGTGCATGCGTGAGACCAATGGCAAGCAGGATAGCCAACATTCATACCCCCAACATCCAAACACTGGTTACAGAAGAGATGAGACCTGTGATTTGAAGCGAACTACTAGGTTGATTTCCTGTGAACATAAACCAAACAGATTTTCGCAGGACCAAGAGTAATACTCATAAAGTCCAAGACAGAATCCAAAATTGCTCAAAATACAAAGATCCAGTTAAATGCTGGGAAGGGGGAAACGATGAACAGATGTTTAACCTGAGATGTTAGAATTAATTATCTGACAGAGTTTAAAGCAACTATTATAACCAGGTTGCAAGAGGTAAAGGTAAGTATGCATTAAGTAAATTAAAAGATAGAAGTTCTCAGCAGAGAAATAGACATGCTAAAGAAGAACTGAATGCCAAATCTTAAAACTAAAAAATTCGTTCAAAAAATTAAATCTCACTGAAAAGGCTCTGTATGGGTTTCCTAGGGATGCTGTAACAAATTACCACAAACTGAGTGGCTTAAAATAATAGACACATATTCTCCCACAGTCTTGTAGGTTAGAAGTCTGAAATCAAGGTATCAGTGGGGTCACATGCCCTTCAAAAGTTCTAAGGCAGAATTCTTCCTTCCCTCTTCCAGCTCCTTGTGGCTTCTTGCATTCCTTGGCTTGTAGCAGCATCAGTCCAATCTCTGTCTCCATCTTCACATGGCCTTCTTCTTTCTATGCTTTTCCTATGCAAATCTCCCTCTTCTTTCCTTATAAAGACAAAAAGTCACCGGATGTAGAACCCACCCTAAATCCAGGATGATTTTATCTTGAGATCCTTAACTAATTACATCTGCAAAGATCCTATTTCCAAATAAGGTCATATTCTAAGGCTCTGGTTCAATGTGAGTTTGTGGGGAACACTATGCAACCCATTACAGGCTCAGTAGCAAAAACAGAGAAGACAGAGGAAAAATTCCATGAACCTGAAGATAAATCAATAGAAACACTAAAGGAAGTTGCTCAGTCTGAAGGGAAAAATACGAGGGAAGCTTGAGACCTCAGGAATGAGGGAATAACAACAGAAACGGGAAATATTTGGCTAAGGTTGGCTAAGGTTGCCGTAACAAAGTACCACACACTGGGTGACTTAAGCAACAGAAAATTTTTGTCTCATCATTCTGGAGGCTGGAAGTCTAAGATCAAGGTATCAGCAGAGATGCATCCCCCCGATCTCTGCCTTCGTCTTCACATGGCGTTCTCCGTGTGCTTGTATCTTTGTGCCCAAATTTTTCCTATTTCATATTGGGCAGAGGCCTCCCTAAATACCTCATTTTAACTTGATTACCTCTATAAAGACCTTATCCCCAAATAAGCACATTCTGAGGTACTGGGGGTTAGGACTCAATATCTATTTTTTGAAGGGCAAAACTCAACCAACACTTGGGTATCTATAACGAGGGTAAATATATTTTTTCCTTATGGGTTATTTAAAATATGATTGATTTTAAGAACAAAATTACTACATCTGGTAGGGCTTTCAATGCACACAGATGTAACATATATGACAATTATAACATTAACAGTGTAAAGCAATTTATATAGTTATAAGTCGTCTACATTTTAATTTTTCCAGCTTCATTGAGGTGTACGTGACAAATAAAAATTGTAAATACCTAAAGTGTACAATATGATTTTGATATACATATACATTGTGAAATAAGAATGACAATCAAGCCAATCAACATATCTATCAACTCACATAGTTACAATTTTTTTGTGTAGTGAGAACACTTAAGATCAACTATCTTAGCAAATTTCAAGTATACAGTATTAGCTATAGTCATCATACTGTACATTAGATACCCAGAAATTATTCATTCTGAATAACTGAATCTTTGTACCCTTTGACTAACATCTCCCCAGTTCCCTACTCCCCAGGTCCTGGCAACTACAGTTCTTCATTTATACTTTTTTAAAATTGACACATAGTAATTGTACCCATATATGGGGTACATAATGATGTTTCCATACATATGATATATACAGATCAGATCAGGGTAATCATCATATCCATCATCTCAAACATTTATCATTTCTTTGTGTTGGGGACATTCAATATCCTCCTTCTAGCTATTTGAAACTATGTACTGTTGTTAACTACAGTCATCCTACAATGGTATAGAATATAGAACACTAGAAGTTATTCCTCCTATCTAGTTGTAATTTTGTATCCTTTAACAAATCTCTTTCTACCTCTTTATTTCCCCTATCTTTCCCAACCTCTAGTATCTTCTGCTCTACATTTTACTTCTATGAAATCACCTTTTGTGTGTGTGTGTGACATGGAGTCTCTGTCACCCAAGCTGGAGTGCAATGGTGTGGTCTTTGCTTACTGCAACCTCTGCCTCCCAGGTTCAAGCAATTCTCCCACATCAGTCTCCCAAGTAGCTGGGACTACAGGCGTGTGCCACCACACTTGGCTAATTTTTGTATCTTTATTAGAGACAGGGTTTCACCATGTTGGCCAGGGTGGTCTTAAATTCCTGACCTGGTGATCTGCCCACCTCGGCCTCCCAAAGTGCTGGGATTACAGGCATGAGCCACCGCATCCAGCTAAGATCAACTTTTTTTAGCTACCACCTATGAATGAAAACACGCTGTGTTCACTTTCTTTTCCTGGCTTATTTCACTTAACATAATGTCCTTCAGCTCCATGCCTGTTGCTGCAAATGACAAGATTTCATTCTTTTTTATAGCTGAATAGTATTTCATTGTGTATATATACCACATTTTCTATCTCCATTCATCTGTTGTTAGACATCTAGGTTGATTCTATATCTTGGCTATTGTGAATAGTGCTGCAATAAACATGGGGGTGCAGACATCTCTTCAATATACTGATTTCCTTTCCTTTGGATAAATGCCCAGTAGTGGGATTGCTGAATCATATGGTAGTTCTATTTGCAGTTTTTCGAGGAACCTTCATACTGTTTTCCATAATGGCTAGACAAGTTTACATTCCCATCAAGAGTGTCCCTCTCTCTGCATTCTCACCAGCATGTGTTATTTTTTGTCTTTTTGATAACAGCCATCCTAACAGGGGTAAGATGATAATTCATTGTGATTTTCATTTGCATTTCCCTGATGATTAGTGATGTTGAGCATTTTTTAATATTTCTCTGTTGGCCACATATATGCCTTCTTTTTAGAAATGACTGTTGAGATTACTTGCCCATTTTTTCATCAAATAAATGGTAAGATTGTTTATTTTTATTTATTTATATATTTTTTGGCTATTGAGATGTTTGAGTTCCTTGTATATTCTGGGTATTAATTCCAAGTCAGAAGAATAGTTTACTAATATTTTCTCTCATTCCATAGGCTGCTTTTTCACTCTGTTGATTGTTTTCCTCTGCTATGCAGAAGCTTTTTAGTTCAATATAATCCCCATTTGTTTATTTTTTGTTTTGTTGCCTGTGCTTTTGAAGTCTTGTTCATAACATATTTTCCAACACCAATGTCCTGAAGCATTTCCCCTGTTTTCTCCCAGTACTTTTATAGTTCCAGCTCTTACATTTCGGTCTTTGATCCATTTTGAGTTGATTTTTACATAGTGTAATAGCTCGGGGATATGGATGTTTAGTTTTCCCAGCACCATTTATTGAAGAGACTGTCCTTTCTCCAATGTCAAAAATCAGTTGACTGTAGGTATATGAATTAATTTCTGGGTTTTCTATTTCATGCATGGTCTTTTTCTGTTCTTACGCCAGTTCAATGCTATTTTGGTCACTACAGGTTTGTAGTATATTTTGAAGTGTGATGCCTCCAACTTTTCTCTTTTCCTCAGGATTGCTTTGGCTATTCCAGGTCTTTTGTGGTTCCATACAAATTTTAGGAATTTTTTCCCACTTCTGTGAAGAATGTCATTGGTATTTTTATAGAAATTGTATTGACTATTCAATACAATACATTGTATTGAATGTAGTATGTTCATTTTAACAATATTAATTCTTCTGACCTATGGGCATGGGGTGTCCTTTCATTTGTTTGTATCTTCTATTTCTTTCATCTGTGCTTTGTAGCTTTCCTTTTGAAGATCTTTCCCCTCGATTAAATTTATTTGGTATTTATTGTAAATGTGATTGCATTCTTGATTTCTTTTTCAGCTAGTTCATTGTTTATGTACAGAAACACTACTGATTTTTGTATATTGATTTTGTATCTGCAACTTAACTCAATTTGTTTATTGGTTCTAAGAGCTTTTTTTTGTAGATTCTTTAGGTTTTTTCTACATGTAAGATTATGTTGTCTGCAAACAGGAACTATTTTGCTTTCTCCTTTCCAATTTGGATGCCCTTTATTTCCATCTCTTGCCTAATTTGCTCTGACTAGGATTTTCAGTACTATGTTGAATAAGAGTAGTGAGAATGGGTGTTCTTGTCTTGTTCCAGTTGTTAGAGGAGAAGCTTTCAGCCTTTCCTGTTCAGTATAGAGTTTATCATACTGGCCCTTTATTATGTTGAGGTACTTTTTTCTATATCAAATTTATCGAGAGTTTTTAATCATGAAAAGATGTTGAATTTTATCAAATGCTTTTTCTGCATCCATTGAGATGATCATATATAGTTTTTGTCCTTCATTCTACTGATGCAATATGTGATGTTTATTGATCTGTACATGTTGGGAAATCTGTGTACTCCTGGATACTTCCCAGGAATGCACAGATGATTCATCATGATATATCATGATCACTTCATCATAATGTATTATCTTTTTTATGCGTTGTTGGATTGGTTTGCTAGTATTTTGTTGAGGATCTTTGCATCCATGTTCATCATTGACCTGTAGTTTTATTTATTTATTTATTATTTTGGGGGGATGGAGTCTCACCCTGTCACCCAGGCTGGATTGCAGGAGTGTGATCTCTGCTCACTGCAACTTCTACCTCTGGGTTCAAGTGATCCTCCTGCTTCAGCCTCCCAAGTAGCTGGGATTACAAGTGTGCACACCACACCCAGCTAATTTTTGTATTTTTAATGGAGATGAGGTTTCACCATGTTGGCCAGGCTGGTCTTGAACTCCTGACCTCAAATGATCCACCTGCATCAGCCTACCAAAGTTTTGGGATTACAGGTGTTAGCCACCACATCCAGCCTAGTTTTCTTTATTTGTTATGTTCTTGTCTAGTTTTGGTATCAGGGTTATGCAGGCTTAGCAAGAACTCCCTCTGTTTCAATTTTTTGGAAGAATTTGAGAAAAATTGTTCTCTAAAGGTTTGGTAGAAGTCAGCAGTAAATCCAATGCAGTCCTGGACTTTTTAGGGGGGACACTTTGTATTAGTGAGTCAATATCATTACTTATTATTGGTATGTTCAAGTTTCCTACTTCTTCTTGGTTCAATGTTGGTAAGCTGTGTGTGTCCAGGAACTTATTCATTTCCTCTAGGCTTTTGAATTTATTGTTATATAGTTGTTTGTAGTAGGCTCTACTGATCCTTTGTATTTGTGTTGTCTGTTGTGACATCTCCTTTTTCATCTCTAGTTTTATTTATTTGGATCTTCTCTCTGTTTTTCTTAGTCTAGCTAATGATTTGTTCATTTATTTCACTGATCTTTTGTATTGTTTTTCTAGACCCAATTTTATTTACTTCTGCTCAAATCTTTTTTATTCTTTTTTTCTTCTAATTTTGGGGTAGGCTTGTTGTAGCTTTTCTAGTTTTTGAGATTCATCATTAGGTTGTTTATTTGAAATTATTCTTATTTTTTGGTGTAGACATTTATTGCTGTATACTTGCCTCTTAATACTGCCTTTGCTGTGTCCTTTTGGTTTTGGTATGTTGTGTTTATATTTTCATTTGTTTAAAGGAATTTTTCAATTTCCTTCTTAATTTCTTCTTTTACCCACTAGTTGTTCAGGATCATGTTATTTAATTTCCATATGTTCATATAGTTTCTAATGTTTCTCTTATAACATTGTGATCAGATAAGATAGTTGATATGATTTCAGTGTTTTCTAATTTGCTTAGACTTCTTTTGTATCCTAACATATGATCAATCCCAGAGAATGTTCCACATGCTGAAGAAAAGAATGTGTATCCTGCAGCTGTTGGGTGAAATGTTCTATAAATGTCTGTTAGCTCTATTTGGTCTATGGTATAATTTAAATTTGATGTTTCTTTACTGGCTTTCTGTCTAGATGATCTGTACAATGCTGAGAGTGGGGTGTTGAATTCCTCAGCTATCATCATATTGGGGTCTATCTCTCCCTTTAAATCAAATATTTGCTTTATGTATCTGGGTGCTCTCTTATTGGGTGTATACATATTTACAATTGTATTTTCTTGTGGAATTGACCCCATTATTATTATATAATGTCCTTGTCTCTTTTTACAGCTTTTGACTTGAAATCTGTTTTGTCTGATATAAGTATAGCTAATCCTGCTCAATTTTGGTTTTTGTTTGTGAAGAATATCTTTTCACATCTCTTCACTTTCAGTCTTTACATTAAGGTGAGTTCCTTATAAGCAACATATAGTTTGTCTTTACATTAAGGTGAGTTCCTTGTAAGCAACATATAGTTATGTCTTTTTAAAAATTGTAAACATTCATCCTATTTGTATATTTTAAATGGGAGATTTAATCCATTTACATCAATGTTACTACTGATAGGTGAGAACTTACTCCTGTTGTTTTATTTTATTTTATTTTATTTTATTTTATTTTAGAGACTGATTCTCTCTTTGTCACCCAGGTTAGAGTGCAGTGGTACAATCTTGGCTCATTGCAACCTCCACCTCCCAGGTTCAAGAGATTCTCCTGCCTCGGTCTCCTGAGTAGCTAGGATTACAGGCGTGTGCCACCACACCTGGCTAATTTATGTATTTTTTAAGAGAGACATGGTTTCACTATGTTGGCCAGTCTGCTCTCGAACTCCCTGGCCTCAAATGATCCACCTGCCTTGACCTCCCAAAGTGCTGGGATTACAGGCATAAGTCACCATGCCTGGCCCTGTCATTTATTGATTGTTTTCTGGTTGTTTTGTATATTCTTTTTTCCCTACTTCCTCTTTTATTGTTTATTTTTGTGGTCGGGTGATATCCATAGTAATAAGGTTTACTTCCTTTCTCTTTCTCCTTTTTGTGCTGGCTCTACCAGTGAGTTTTATACTTTCCCATGTTTTCATGATGGTAGTTATAGTCTTTTCACTTTCAGGTGCAAGTATGCTTTGAGTATGTCTTGTAAGGCTGATCTACTGGTGATGAATTTTCTTAGTTTTTGCTTCTCTGTGGAAAATTTTATTTCTCCTTCATGCCCGAAAGGTAGCTTTGCTGGGCATAATATTCTTGGTTGTTAGTTTCATTTTGAATATATCATTCAATTCTCTCTTGACCTGTAAGGTTCTGCTGAGAAATCTGCTGTTAGTCCAATGTGGATTCTCTTATATATGACTTGATGCTTTTATCTTGCTGTCTTTAGAATTCTTTTCTTTGACTTTTGATAGTTTGACTATAATGTGCCTCAGAGAGGACCTATTCAGGTTGAATGTATTTGGGGTTCTTTGAGCTTCCTGGACCTGGATGTTCATCTCTCTCCCAAGTTTTCAGTCCTTCTTCCATAGGATGCCACTGATAGGCATGACCCTTCCATGGGATGCCTGATAGCCTTGGACCAAAATCTCAAACCTCAGAAATAGCCCCATGGGCCACCCACTCAGCAGACACACCCACAAGCCAGCTGAGAAGCCATATCACCATATCCTGAGCCTGAGAAACAGCCCTCATGGGCTGCCCCAGCAGACACACCCCACAAGTTGAGCAGCAGTGTGCCTGCATCCTGGGCCTGAGAAACAGCTCCATGGGCCACTCCTGGCAGGCATGCCCCAGGCTGACTGAACAACCATGTGCCTGTGCTCCTGGCCAGAGTATCAGCCCCAATCTCAGCAAGCCAAATCCCAAGTTGGCCAGTGCACCATGTGCACACACACACATACACATTCTCCCAATGTGAGAAACAACCCAGCAACCCACTCTGGCACTACCCCCACAAATTCTCAGCCTAGGCCACTGAGACATTTATAAGTATCAGTAGTGTGTATTACAGATGAAGAAACTACATGGAGACTACACTATTGCATCCACCTAGAAGTAAGGCCAACACATCCCAACCAAACCAACACTCTGTGACCCATTCATATGAATAAGTATTTCCCTTCAAAACCTACTCCATAAAATGGGAAGAAGTGACTCTTCTATCAGATGTATAGAAATCAATGTAGGAACAGACACATCACACATGTAAAAGCAAGGAAACATGACACCTCTAAAGGAAAACAATAATTCTCCAGTAACAGACCCTAATCATAAGGAAATATGTGAAATGCCAAAGAAAGAATTTCAATTATTAATACTTAAGGAAACTCAGTGAGATATAAGAGAAAACAGATAGTTAACTGAAATCAGAAAATTCATGATTCAAATGAGAAATTATATATATACATGTATGTATGTGTATATATAATATATATACATACACATATGTGTGTCTGTGTATGTAAAAAGAACCAAACAGAAATCCTAGAGCTGAAGAATTCAATGAATGAAATTTTTAAAAAAATTCGAGAGCTTCAGCAACACTAGACCAAGCACAAGAAAGAATCTGAACTTGAAGACAAGTCTTTTGAAATAACACAGACAGACAAAAAGAGAAAAAGAATTAAAAAGAATGAAGTAAGTCTGCATGATTTATGGGACATCATTAAGCAAACAAATATTCATATTATGGGTGTTCCAGAAGTATAGAGAAGGAAACAAGTGAGGGAAATGCCCTGTGGGTGTTTCTGCAGGGGGTGACCCTCGGGGCTACGTCTCAGGCCTAGTACACAGGTACAGGGTTGCTTAAATGGCCTTAGGGCATGCCCACCAGGGGTGGCCTACAGGATTATTTCTCAGTCTGGAGCATGAGTGCGAGGCTGTTCAGTCAGTTCAGGGGTATGCCCACCAGGAGCAGCCCTCCAGGGCTGTTTCTCAGGTCTGGCATATGGGTACAATGCTACTCAGCCATGCCTGGGGAGTGTCTGCCAAAGGGAGTACTTCATGGCTGTTTCTCAGGTCTTGAACATGAACATGTAGCTGTTCCACAGCCCCATGAACATAGCCTCTGTTCAGAGGCTCAGGGGTCTTTCCCACTTGCGGATGGGCACGCAGTGGTTTGACTGGCTCGAGAGTGGGTTTGTCTTGGGCAGGGCTGCCAGACTATTGCTCCAGCTGGAAGTGCAGTAATAGGGGTTGTTCATGACCAGAGTTACAGCCAATCCAGGTCCTAGGCTCCAGGCACACTGGTATTCATCCATGTGTGGGTTTGGTGGAATGAAGATGGAGAGGTGTAGTCACTACTGGCCCTCAGAGCAGGGTGCACTCCAGAAGTGGCTCTGGTCTCAAGATTGTGCTATGCTACAGGAGCTTGGCTCACAAGTGGTGGATGAGGGATGTGGAGGACACCCTATTTGGGTAATACAGCTGTGTAAATTCCTGGTAGCTCTCCAAACTGGATTCAGGACTTCGAAGGACTGTGGGATCCTTCTGCAGTAAGGACTATAGGTATTTGGCAATGGGGACTGGTGGGAATCAGATCTTCTGCTTACCTTTTCCCCAAAATGTGAAGTCCCTCCTGACTCTGGGCAGATATGATCTGGGAGAGAGAGATGGGCTGCAGAATCCACATGCCTCCATGCTGCCCTCCTGGAGATGCGTCTCCACTTTCCCACTGCACTCTGGCACTCTCCCTTCAGCACTCCAGTCAAATCTTAACTGTTTATTCATTGTCTTGGTCCTTTCTTGTGAAAAGAATGAGCACCAGCCATCTCTAGTTAGCCATATTGCTGATGTAACCTGGCAAACACAATTCTGATCTCTGCTTGTATGAGTTTAACTTTTTTATTTTTATTTTTTGTTTTAGACAGGGTCACTCTGTCACACAGGCAGGAGTGCAGTGGCACAATCACAGCTCACCGCAGCCTTGACCTCCTGGGCTCAAGCAGTCCTCCCACCTCAGCCTCTCGGGTAGCCAGGACTACAGGCACGCACCACCATGCCTGCCTAGATTTTTAGAATTGTTGTAGAGACAGGGTTTTGCCATGTTGCCCAGGCTCGTCTGGAACTCCTGAGCTTAAGTAAGCCACCTGCCTCAGCCTCCTGAAGTGCTAGAATTATAAGCACAAGCCACTGTGCCTGGCAAGTTTAACTTTTTAAAATTGTACATATAAGGCCAGGCGCCATGGCTCATGCCTGTAATCCCAGAACTTTGGGAGGCTGAGGCAGGTAGGTTTCTTGTGGCTAAGAATTCGAGACCAGCCTTGCCAACATGTCAAAACACCATCGCTACAAAAAAAAAATAAAACAAATTGGCTGGGCATGGTGGCACATGCCTTTAGTCCCAGCTCCTTGGGAGGCTGAGGCAGGAATTGCTTGAACCTGGGAGGCTGAGGTTGCAGTGAGACAAGATTATGCCACTGCACTTTAGCCTACATGACAGAGCAAGACCCTGTCTAAAAAAAAAAGAAGAAAAAAAAAAAAGGATTAAAAGATTGCACATATAAGTGAGATCATATAGTATTTGACTTTCTGGGTCTCATTTAACTTAGCATAATGCCATCAAGGTGTATCCTATGGCAGGATTTCCTTCTTTTTTGAGGCAGAATAATATCCCATTTTATATGCGTGCGCACACACACACACACACACACACACACACACACACACACACGAGGGGACCTCAAAAACATCAAGGAAAATTGAATTAAAAGATAAAAATAAAAAAATATAAGGTTTATTTCTCAACATAAGCTCCATCAAAGTAAACATTTTTGTAAGCAATAATACTAGCTGATTAGTCCATCCCTAAAAAACTAAGGGTCCTGGAAATTTAACCACATCAATGTAGGGTTTGTTTGTTTGTTTTGTTTTACATTATTAACTTTAAAAAAAGCTGGGTGCCTTTAAAGATTTAAAAGAAAAACAAAAGACTTAAAAGGAAACAAAAACACATCAAAAGGAACCAAATTAGGAAGGTCAGGTGGATGCCTAGTGATTTCCCATAGAAACTCTAACAAAATTGACCTTGATTAGAGAAAAAAGCAGGCCCATTATTGTGGTGGAGAAGGACTCTTCAGGTGAAGTTTTCTCAGACACTTTTCTGATAAAGCTTTGGTTAACTTTCTCAAAACACTCTCATAATAAGCAGATGTTATCATTCTTTGGCCCTCCAGAAAGTTAACAAGCAAAATGCCTTCAGTATCCCCCAAAAAACTGTTGCCACGACCTTTGCTCTTAACCAGCCTACTTTTACTTTGATTGGACCACTTCCACTTCTTGGTAGCCATTGCTTCGATTGTTCTTTGTCTTCAGAATCATATTGGTAAGGCCATGTTTCATCTCCTGTTACAATTCTTTGGGGGAAAAAATCCTTCAGGATCTTGATCCCACTTTTTTACAATTTCTATTGAAAGCTCTGCTCTTTCTACAGCTGATCTAGGCACAGCTGATCTTTGACACCTATCAAATAGAAAGTTTGCTCAACTTTAATTTTTCAGCCAGAATTATGTAAGCTGAACCAATTGAGATGTCTGTGGTAGTAAATATTGTTTCTGCTGTTACTCATAGGTCCTCTTCAATTAGGGCACAAACAAAATGAATTTTTTCCTCGCAAATTGATGAGTATGGTCTGTTCACTGTGGGCTTCATCTTTAACACCATCTCATGCCTTCTTAAAGCGACTTATCCATTTGCAAATTGCTGATTTCTTTGGGCCATTGTCCCCTTAAACTTTTTGTAAAACATCAGTGATTTAACCATTCTTCCACCCAAGCTTCCCCATAAATTTGATGTTTGTTCTTGCTCCAATTTTAGCAAAATTCATGTTGCTCTAATAGAAGCTTTTTTCAAATGGATGTCCTTTTGAAACTTAGTACCTCAAACTAGATCTTGTTCAGACACGTTATAACAAATGAGTACAGGTTTATTTTGGTGCAAAAAAAATTGAAAACCATACATAGTTTTTTTTCATAACATGCATTTTTTCATGAAGTTTTTGAAGACCCCCTCGTGTGTGTGTGTGTGTGTGTGTGTGTGTATCTCATACTTTCTTTATCCAGTCAGATACTGACAAATACTTAGATTATTTCTATATCTTGGCCATTCTGAAAAATGCTGCAATAAACTTGGGGATACATACATCTCTTTAAGATATTGATTTTGTTTCATTTGGATATTTACACAAGAGTGGGACTGCTGGGCATACAATATTTTTATTTTTAACTTTTTGAGGAACATCCATATCTACATTTTATTTGAAGTGGTAAAACATTAACTCTAAGACGACTATGAAAGGCTAAGGTATGTATTGCAATCCCTAGATCAGCCAATAGAAAAATAATACAAAGATTATAACAAAAAAATCAATATGAAAATGAAAAGTAGATATAAACAGAAGTAATTGAATAATCCAAAAAAGACAGGAAAGAGAGAACAGAAGAACAAAGAACAGAAGTGACACACAGAAAACAAATAATAAAATGTAAACCTAAACTCAACCACACAAATAATTACATTAAAATGAAATGGTCTAAACCCACTAATAAAAAGACAGAGATCATCAGATTAGATAAATAAAACAAGGCTCAACTACACGCTCTCTACAAGCAGCCCAATTTAAATATAATGATATAGATAGATTAAAAGTAAAAATGATGAGGCCAGGCGTGGTGGCTCCTGCCTGTAATCCCAGCACTTTGGGAGGCTGGGGTGGGCAGATCACGAGGTCAGGAGATCTAGACTGTCCTGCCCAATATGGCAAAACCCCATCTCTACTTAAAAATATATATATACCAAAATTAGCTGGGATGGTGGTGCGTGCCTGTAATCCCAGCTACTTGGGAGGCTGACACAGGAGAATCGCCTGAACCCAGGAAGAGGAGGTTGCAGTAAGCCGAGATCATGCCACTCTACTCCACCCTGGCAACAGAGCAAGACTCCGTCTCAAAAAAAAAAAAGAAAAGTAAAAGGATGAAAAAAAGATATATGATGCAAATATTAATCAAAATAAATCCAGTGGCTATATTAATATCAAAGCCAACTTCAGAACAAAAATATCAAGATAAAGAGAGATATTATATAATAATAAAAGATTACATACATTAAGAAAATACAGGCCAGACATGGTGGTTCACACCTATAATCCCATCACCTTGGGAGGTAGAAGTGGGAGGATCACTTGAACTCAGGAGTTTGAGACCAGCAAGGGCAACATAGGAAGACTCCCATCTCTACAACAAATTTAAAAATTAGCCAGGCACAATGGTGCATGCCTGTGGTCTCAGCTACTCAGGGGACCGAGATGGGAAGATTGTTTGAACCTGGAAGGTAGAGGCTGCTGTGAGCTATTATTATGCCACATAATAATATGTCGCACTGTAGCCTGGGCAACAGAAATAGTTCCTGTCTCAAAGAAAGAAAGAAAGAGAGAGGGAGAGAGAGAGAAGGAAGAGGAAGAAGAAGAAGAAGAAGAAGAAGAAGAAGAAGAAGAAGAAGAAGAAGAAGAAGAAGAAGAAGAAGAAGAAGAAGAAGGAGAAGGAGAAGGAGAAGGAGAAGGAGAAGGAGAAGGAGAAGGAGAAGGAGAAGGAGCAGCAGGAGGGGAGGGAGGGAGGAAGGAAAGGAAGGGAGGGAGGGAGGGAGGGAAGAAAGGAAGGAAGGAAGGAAGGAAGGAAGGAAGGAAGGAAGGAAGGAAGGAAGGAAGACAAAAATCCTAAATGTATATGCACATTAAAGATCATCAAAATACATTAAGCAAAAATTGATAGATTTAAAAAAAGAAATACACCAATTCACAATGATGAGTTCAACACTCCTTTCAGGGTAATCATATATAAAGGTCCTGAAAAAACTATCAACCAAATTGACATTTATAGAACACTCCATCAACAATAGCAAAATACATACTCTTTTCAAGTACAAAAGAATATTCATCAAAATACCAAATTGGAAAGATGACCTGTATTCATACACTGAAAGACTTAATATTGCTAGATGATAGTACCTACCAAATTGATCTACAGATTCAATATAATTCATATCAAAATTTCAACTATCTTTTTATTAGAAATTTATAAGTGATCCTAAAATGTATATAGAAATGCAATGAACAAGGAATAGCTAAAATAATATTGAAAAAGAAGAAAAAGTTGGAGAACTCACACTTCCTGATTTCCAAATTTGCTACAAAGCTACAGTAATTAAGACACTGTGTTTCTGGCATAAGAATAGACATATAGATTAATGGAATAGAATTGAGAATCCGTAAATAAACTTTCACATCTATGGACAATTGATTTTCAACAAGGGTGCCAAGACAATTTAATGGAGAAAAAGAATGGTCTTTTCAAAATGTAGTGCTCAGACAACTGGATTTTCACATGCAAAATAATGAACTTGGACCCCTACCTCACACCATATGCAAAAATAACACAAATTAGAACAAGGACCTAAAAGCAAGAGCTAAAACTATAACACACTTAGAAGAAAACAGAGATGCAAGTCTCCATATCTTGGATTAGGCAATAGTTTCTTAGATATGACACCTAAAACACAAGAAGCTGATGAAAAAATAAATATATTAGACTACATAAAAATTAAAAACTTTTGTGTTTCAAAGGACATCACCAAGAAAGTGAAAAAACACACAAAGCAGGAGAAAACATTTGCAAATCATATATTTGATAAGAATCTAGTATCTAGAATATCTAAAGAACCTTTATAACTCAATAATAAAAAAGATCCAATTACTAAATTCTATGTAGGCAAAGGATTTGCATAGACATTTCTCCAAAGAAGACATGCAAGTGACTAATAAGCACATGAAAAGACCTTTAACAACTTTCCGTATGCTAACTTCAACTTTCCATAGATGGAAATGCATATTAAAACCACAATAAACCCAAATGTGATGAGGTGCTCCTATAGTTCTTGGGAGGTTACTTGGGAGGCTGACATAGGAGAATCACTTGAGCTCAGGAGTTCAGGGCCAGCCTGGGCAACACAGTGAGACCCCATCTCTTAAAACATATGTAAACACACACACACATACAATGAGATACCACTTCACACCCATTAGAATGACTCAAATTAAAAGTTAGATAATGACAAGTATTGATAAAAATGTCATCTGCTTTGGAAAACAGTTTTGCAATTCCTAAATATGCTAAACATAGAGTTACCCTGTAACTTAGTAATTCCAGCCTCAAATATATACCCAAGAGAAAAGAAAACATATGTCCACACAAAAATTTGTACATGAATGGTCATAGCCATTATTAATCATATACAAAAATATTATACTTAATATACATATACAAAAATCATATACTTAATGTCCTTTGATGAATAAACAAAATGTGGTATATCCATATATCCATATAATAAAATATTACTCAGCCATAAGAAGGAGTGAACTACTGATACTTCATTTTCAAGTTTTGGATAAAACTTGAAAACAGGCTCGGTGAATAAAGCCAGACACAAAATGCCACATATTATATGATTTCATTTGTATGAAATGTCTAAAATATGCAAATCCATAAAGATAAACTAGAAAATTACTTGCTTGGGGCTGGGAGGAGAGAATAGAGTTACTGCTATGGGTACAGAGCTTCTTTTAAAGGTGGTGAAAAATGATCTGGAATTAAATAGAGGTAATGGCTGTGCAACCTTGTGAATAAAGTAAAAACCACTGACCTGTATGCTTTTAAACAGTTAACTTAATGGTACGTGAATTATCTCTCAATAAAAATAAAAAATATAGACCATATTCTGGCTTATAAGCAAACCTTGCCAAATTTAAAATAATTGAAATTATACATAGTATATTATCTGACCATAACATAGCCAAACTAAAAATCAATAACAGAAACTTGTATGGAAAATCCCCCAAATATTTGGAACCAAAATATCACATTTCTGCAGAACACACATGTCAAAAAGGGAGTCTCAAAAGTAATTAGAAAATATTTTGAATGGAATGAAAAATCAAATATAACGTACCAAATTTTTGAATGCAACTAAAGCTGTGTTTGGAGGAAAATCAATAGCATTGTATGACTATCTTTAAAAAGAAGCAAGTTCTCAGACCAATGATATACATTTTTTAAAATAAGTAAATTACACCCAAAGCAAGCAGAAGGAAATAATAAAAAGTAGATATTAATAAAAACAAAACCTATAGACAAAGATCAATGAAACCAAAAGCCAGTTATTGGATGATATCAACAAATTGATCAATGTGTAGCCAAATTGATCAATGATACTTACACAGAACTGCTGCCTATAGGCTGCAAAGAACTCAGGCCAGTTCATTTACCCTGAATGGTTTGCTTTTTAACTTCTCAGGGTTGCTCTTTAACTTCTCAGCCTGTTCCTGTTGAAAGCCAAAATTTTAACTCAGGCCAAATAAAGCATGAGAATACAGTAATCATAGTATAATATTTCTAAGCTAATGGAAATTCTTAAAACCTTTAGGTAAAAGAAACATCACCCTAACATTAAAAAGGAGGTAGAGGTAAGGGTTGCCTGGCTGTGCCTTAGAGAGATGTCTATCAAGAATTAAAAGACTTGTATTTTTCCAAATTTAAAATATTTTGGTTTCTAGTCCAAAATATTTTATTTCAATGAAAAATACTTATTTTTTATGTAGCTACACTAGTTCTTTATGGAGATGTCAGGCAATCATGGAATAATTTTTTTAACTTTTTATTTAAAATAATTTCATACTTACCAAAAAAACTCCCAGAATAATAAAAGTCTCATATATCCTTTATCCAGATTTACCCATTGTTAAAATTTTACTCCATTTCCTTTATAATTTACTCTCTCCCTACTCCTTTTCTCTCTCCACATGCATGTGCACACACACACATACACATACACACACGAGTATTGCTTTTCAGAACTATTTGAGCGTAAGTTACAAATATCATAGCACTTTACCACTAAATACTTTGGTGTGTATTTCCTAATAATATACCTGTTATCTTACATAACTATAGAACAGACACCTGTACATTGTTTTCACCAATCTATCATTTGTATTTCAATTTTGCCAACTGACCCAATAATAATTTCTTCTCCACTACAAAAGCCATTTTAGGATTACGTATCACATTTTATTGTCATGTCTTTGTAGTTGGCTTTAATGGATCATTTTCAGACTTTGTCTTTTATAATAATAACATTTTTGAAGAACAGTGGGTTTTTTTAAATATGATTCCTCATTCTGGGTCTATCTGATATTTCCTCCTGATTAAATTCCAGTTATACATTCCCATCAGGAATATGAATGTGATATTGTATCCTTCTTAGCATATCACATCCAGAGCAAATAATGTTCATCTGCCTCCCTTGGTAGGTTAATTTTGATCACATAGTCAAGGTGTTTCTTGGATTTCTCTTTTTTGTAGTGACCATTTTTTCCTTACAACTAGTAAGCAATCTGTGGCAACTTATTTTACAGTTATACAAATATCTTGCTGTTGATCAAAGTATCTTCCTGGGTCTATCATCTGTTGACGATTTTTGTTTTTACAATGATGGTTGAAAAATTATTTTCTAACCTCAGCACTCTATCCTCTGACTCTCTCAGAGTCAATTTTTGGCATTCCACAAGGACCCTAATTTCTTCCCTAAGTATTTATGAATCTATCACTGATATGTATTCATGGCTTTCTATTTTTTCAATGATTTATAACTAATTATTGTTCTTAATTATTTTGGTGTCCAAATAATCCGTGATTTGACCTCTGAGAGCCCCTTCAAGCGGTTCCTGTGTGCTTGTGACATGCCTTTGTCAATTTTCTGAGTACTTTCTTGCTTTGGCTTAAGAAGAAGTTTCAGGGATTCTTCATCCCTAGATTCAGCTGTTTCTCTAAAGAGCCCTGCTCCCTGTTAATGAAGTAATAGAAACCAACATCCAGACACTACGAGTGCTCATTGCTGCTTAGGTGTCTGTTTCTGGGTCCTTTCAGCAGATAGAGCTAGGAAATATATGAATGTATATACACATAGACATAGATGTATATATACAAACACACACCTATACATATACATGTACACACATAATATATTTTAGAAATCATGAGTTCACATTGTTACCCCAATGCCTGTCCATTCTCACAGGGCTCTTTCTTGCCTTTCCCCATTCCAAATTTATATGAACCTTCTTTCACAATAAGGACCCTGACTCCTAACAACCTTAATATAGATCCTCATTTGCTCAATCTTATAATACATATAAAATGTTAATAATTTAAGAGTTGCTTCACTCATCTCACTACCCAAAAACGAATCTTCTATAAAGAGTTCAGAGATCTTAAGTATACTAAATGAAAGAAGCAAGACACAAGAGTCACATACTGTATGATTCTATTTATAGGAAATAGCTAGAATTGCTAAATCCATAGAGCAGATTCATGCTTGCCAGGCACGGGGGTAAGAGGGAGATAAGGAGTGATTACTTTATGGGTATAGGGTTTTCTTTTGGAGTGATGAAAATGCTTTGGAACTGGATATAGGTGGTGGTTGCACAACACGATGAATGTACTAAATGCTACTGAATTTTACGCTTTAACAGCTAATTTTATGTTATGTGAATTTCATTTAAAATATGTTTTAAAAATTTGTATGCCATTCTCCTCTATCCTGCAACCCCCAACACAGAGGAAATACAACCAAGTAGGATTGAGTTTGTATGTTTGCTTCCAGGTTTTGTTTGTTTCCCTCTCCCCTTCCTATCTTTATTTAGTTTTTTTGTTTGGTTTTTGTTTTCCAGAGTTATTACTGTATAACTGACAAACAGAAATTGTACATATTTAAGATGTATAATGTGATGTTTTATACATCGTGAAATACTATCACAATCAAGCCAATTAACATGTCCACTACTTCACATCACTTTTTTTTTTTTTTTTTTTTTTTTGAGACGGAGTCTCACTCTGTTGACCAGGCTGGGGTGCAGTGGCCGGATCTCAGCTCACTGCAAGCTCCGCCTCCCGGGTTTACGCCATTCTCCTGCCTCAGCCTCCCGAGTAGCTGGGACTACAGGCGCCCGCCACCTTGCCCGGCTAGTTTTTTGTATTTTTTTTAGTAGAGACGGGATTTCACCGCGTTAGCCAGGTCACATCACTTTTTTTTAAATGGTGAGAACACCTAAGATTTGCTAAGAAAATTCAGTTATACAATAGAGTATTATTAACTGTAGTCACCATGCTGTACACTAGATAATCATCTTATAATTGAAAGTTTGTATCCTTTGAACAACATTTCCCCCTCCCCCCAGCTCCAGCTCCCAGCCCCTGGCAACCACCACTCTAGTTTCTGCTTCTGTGAGTTCAACTTTTTTAGATTCTCCAGATACGTGAGATCAAACAGTATTTGTCTTTCTGTGTCTAGCTTATTTCACTTAGCACAGTGTCCTCCAGACTTATTTATGTTGTCACACATGGCAGAATTTCCTTTTCTAAAGGCTCAATATGTTAGATAGAGACAAGGACAGATAGATCACATTTTCTTTATCCATTCATTCTCCAGTAAACACTGAGGTTGTTTCCTGGCTATTGTGAATAATACTGCAATGAACATGACAGTGCAAATGGTCTCTTTCAAGACACTGATTCCATTTCTTTTGGATAAATACCCAGAAGTGGAATTGCTGGATCATATGGTAGTTCTATTTTTAATTTTCTGAGGTACCTGCATACTGTTTTCCATAATAGCTATACTAATTTACATTCCCACCAACAATACACAAGGGTTGCCTTTTCTTTAGACCCCTGTCAACACTTTTTTTCGTCTCTTATCTTTTTGATAATTGCCATCCTAACAGGCATGAGGTGGTATATCATTGTGGTTTTGATTTGCATTTCTCTGATATTCAGTAATGTTGAATATCTTTTCATAGATCTGTTTGTCATTTGTATGTCTTCTTTGGAAAAAATGTCTATTCAGGTCCTTTGCCCATTTTAAAATCAGGATAATTTGGGTTTTTGTTGTTATTATTGAGCTGTGTGAGTTGCTTATATATTTTGGATATTAACCCCTTATCAGGTTTATGGTTTGAAAATATTTTCTCCCATTCCGTAGGTTGTCTCTTCACTCTGTTAATCATTTCCTTTTCCCTGCAGAAGCTTTTTGTTTGGTGTAGTTTCACTAGTTTGTTTTTGCTTTGATTGCGGGTGCTACTGGTGTCATATCCAAAATAATCATTGCCTAGATAAATGTCAAGGAGCTTTTCCCCTAGGTTTTCTTCAGGGAGTTTATGGCTTTAGGTCTTATATTTAAGTCTATAAGACGTTTTCAGTTAATATTTGTGTATGGTGTAAGATAAGAGTCCAATTTTATAATTTTCATGTGGATATCAAGTTTTCCCAACACCATTTATTGAAGAGGCTATCCTTTCCCCCATTGTGTATTTTTGGCACCTTTTTCAAAGATTACATGACCATATATGTTTGGGTTCATTTCTGGGTTCTCTAGTATGTTCCATTGGTCTATGTGTCTGATTTTATATGGCAATGCCATACTGTTTTGATTACTCTAGCTTTGTAACATAGCTTAAAATAAGAAAGTGTATGCTTCCAGCTTTGGTCTTCCCACTCAAGATTGCTTTGGGTCTTTGGGGTCCTCTGTGGCCAACACAAATTTTAGTATTTTTTTCTATTTCTGTGAAAAATGCCACTGGAATTTTTATAGGGATTGCATTGAATTCATAGATAACTTTGGTAGTATGGACATTTTAATAATATAAATTCTTCCAATCCATAAACATTGGTTATCTTTCTATTTATTTGTGTCTTACTCAATTTATTTCATTTATATCTTGTAGTTTTTAATTTACAGATCTTTCATCTCCTTGAATAAATTTATTCCTAAGTATTTTATCCTTTTTGATGTTATTGTAAATGGGATTTTTTTTCTTTTTCAGGGAGTTTTTTGTTAATGTATAGAAGTGCAAATAAATTTTTAATGTTTATTTTGTATCCTGCAACTTTACTGAATTTGTTTATTCTAACAGTTTTTTTGGTAGAGTCTTTAGGGCTTTCTATATATAAGATCATGTCATCTGCAATTTAACAATTTAACATCTTCCTGATTTGTATGCCTTTTGTTTCTTTTTCTTGCCTAATTGCTCTACCTAGGGTTTCCAGCAGTGGGCACTCTCATCTTTTTACTCATCTTAGAAGAAAAGCGTTCAACTTTTCACTGTTGATTATGTTAGCTGTGAGCTTGTCACATATGGCCCTTATTATGTTGAGATATATTTTTTATAGACCTAATATGTTGGGAGTTTCTTATCACAAAAAAATGCTGAATTTAGTCAAATGCTTTTTCTGCATCTATTGAGATGATCACATGGTTTTTATCCTTAATTCTGTTAATATGATGTACTATGTTTATAAATTTGCCTATGTTGAACGATTCTTGCATTCCAAGAATAAATTCCACTTGATCATGATTTATGAACCAGTTAATGTGCTGTTGAATTTGGCTTGCTAGTATTTTATTGGGGATTTTTGAATCTATGTTCATCAGGGATACTGCCTATAATTTTCGTTCTTATTATATCTTAATCTGGCTTTGGTATGAGGGTAACAATAGACTCATAAAATGAGCTGGGAAGTGTTCTCTCCACTTCAATTTTTTGAAAAGTTTGAGAAGGATTGTCATTAAGTCTTCCTTTTATATTTTTATTTTTTGAGATGGAGTCTCACTCTGTTGCCCAGGCTGGAGTACAATGGCCCAATCATGGCTAACTGCAACCTCTGCCTCGCGAGTTCAAGCAATTCTCCTGCCTCGGCCTCCTGAATAGCTGGGATTACAGGTGTGCACCACCATGCCTGGCTAATTTTTGTATTTTTAGTAGAGATGGGGTTTCACCATGTTGACCAGGATGGTCTTGAACTCCTGACCTCGTGATCCACCTACGTCAGCCTCCCAAAATGCTGGGATTACAGGTCTAAGCCACTGCGCCCAGCCCATTAACTCTTCTTTAACCCTTTTCCTGTTTAGAAATAAAAGTGCAGCTTGCTGCCGGCACTCATTTAATTTTACATAAGCACACTCTTCCAGGCCGAAGCAAATCAGACTGATTTTCCATTGTGAAAATAAAATATGAAAACTGTTTTTGGAGTTATTTCTAAACAGAACTAACATCGGAATCATCTCAATCATCAGAATCATCTATTTTGGAAAAATCTGATTCATCAAATGAATCTTCAGTCAACAACTGTTCAAGAACGATGTTAACATCGTGTGTAGGAATGCTATGCTTTCAAGGATTTGAAATTTTTAGCAATCGAGAATTACTATATTTTGTAAATGGAGATACCCCTACTAAAAACAGAATGCTATAAATAGAATGACGTATTTTGTTTCCAAAGTTGATATACTAGAGCAATGCAAAAATAATAAAAGCAATATATTTTGTAGCAAAGTTATCTCGGGGTAAATGCTGTGGCTACAAGTGCCGCTGGTGAATACTCTCAGGGCAAACGGGAAAGGGGTTAAATTTTTGATATAATTCACCTGTGAAGTTTTCTGTTCCTGGGCTTTTCTTTGTTGGGAGATTTTTGATTACTACTTCTCTCCTTACTTGTTATTGATCTGTTCAGATGTTCTATTTCTTCATGATTCGGTCTTGGTAGGCTGTATGTTTCTAGGAATTTATCTATTTCTTTGATGATCCAATTTTTTGGTGTGTGACTGTTCATTGTAGTCTCTTATGATCCTTTGTATTTCTGTAGTATCAGTTGTAATGTCTCCTCTTTCATTTATAATTTTATTGATTTGAGTTTTTTTTTCCTTTGGTTAATCTAGCTAAAGGTTTATTTATCCTTTAAAAAAAAACAAAAAAACAAAACAAAACAAAAAAACAACAACAACAAAAAACCAAGCTCTTGGTTTATCTATTTTGTTTAGCCTTTCAAAGAAACTTTTAGTTTCATTTATCTTTTCAGTTGTTTTACTATCTAAAATGTCATTTATTTCTTCTCCAATCTTTATTATTTACTTCCTTCTGCTAACCTTGGACTTAGTTTTTCTTTTTCTAACTCCTTGATGTATCAGTTTTTTTTTTTATTTAAGATATATTCCTTAGGCATTTATCACAATAAACTTTAAATTTTAAATTTTATTTATTTATTTATTTTTGAGACAGAGTCTTGCTCTGTCGCCCAGGCTGGAGTGCAGTGGCATGATATCGGCTCACTGCTACCTCTGCCTCCTACGTTAAAGCAATTCTTGGGCCTTAGCCTCCCAAGAAGCTGAGATTATAGGCGCATGCCACCATGCCTAGCTAATTTTTGTGTTTTTAGTAGAGACAGGGTTTCCCCATGTTGGTCAGGCTGGTCTTGAACTCCTGGCTTTAAGCAATTGGCCTCCCAAAGTGCTGGGATTATAGGTGTGAGCCACTGCACCTGCCCTTAAACTTTGATTCTATAATTACTTTTGCTGCCTTGCGTAAGTTTTGACATATTGTATTTTCATTTTTGTTTTACACAGGATACTTTTTAACTTTCCTTTGATTTCCTTGTTGACCTATTTTTTTCAGGAGTGTGCTGTTTAATATCCACATACTTGTGGATATTAAATACTTAATACTTAATTTTTAATATCTACATACTTGTGGATATTAAATACTTAATACTTGATTTTTAATATCCACATACTTGATATTAAAAATTTTCCAATTTTTCTCATTATTTACTTCTAGTTTCTTACCATTGTGATTGGTAAAGATACTTGATATGATTTTAATCTTCTTGAATTTCTTAAGACTTGTTTTGTGGCCTAAAATGATATATCCTGGAGAATGTTCCCTGTGTGCTTCAGAAGAATATATATTCTGCTGCTGTTGGATGGAATGTTCTATATATATCTGTTAGTTCCATGTGATCTATAGTAGTGTTCAAGTCAGCTATTTCTTCCTGATTTTCTGTCTAGAAAATCTATCCTTTGTTGAAAGTGAAGTATTGAAGTTTGCTACTATTATTGCATTGCTGTCTTTTATATTTCTTTATATATTTAGGTGCTCTGATGTTGAGTGCATATAGAGTTACTATTGTTATATCCTCTTGATAAATTGACCCTGTATCATTAGTGACCTTCATTGTCTCTTGTGATGGATTTTGAATTAAAGTCTATTTTGTCTGATATAAGTATAGCCACCCCTGTTCTCTTTTAGTTACTATTTGCATGGAATGTTTCCATTTTTCACTTTCAGCTTGTATGTGTCCTTAAAGCTAAAGTGATAAAGTGAGTCTTTTGTAGGCAGCATATTGGTGAGTCTTGTTTTTCTTTTAATTCAGTCACTCTGTTTGTTTTAATTTTGAGAATTTACTTCATTTATATTTAAGGTAATTATTGATAGGTAAAGACTTACTATTAGCATTTTCTTGTTTTCTTTTTCATAGCTCTTTTCTGTCTCTCTTGCTTTGTGATTTGTTAATTTTTGGAATTATATGCTTTGATTCCTTTCTCTTTTTTGTGTATGTACTATGAGGGGTTTTTGGTGGTTATCATGCTTATATAAAATATATTTATAACAGTCTATTTCAAGTAAATAACAACTTAACTTCAATTGCCCACAAAAACTCTATACTTTTACTTCTCCCCTTACCCAATATGTTATACTATTTATTTTATACTTTACACCTTTTTATATTGTGAATGTATTCATTAACTCATTATTATAGCTATAGTTATGTTTAATTACTTTTGTCTTTAAATATTTATACCAAAGTTAAAAGTGACTTCTACACCATTACAGTATTTGAGTACCGTTGACCCTTGAACCACATGAGTTTGAATTGTGAGGGTCCACTTATATGCAGATTTTCTTTTACCTCTGCCACCCTTGAAACAGTGAGACCAACCACTCCTTTTTCTGTTCTCCTCAACCTACTCAACATAAAGACAATGAAACTGAAGACATTTATGATGATTCACTTCTACTCAATGAATAGCAAATATATTTTTCTTCCTTAAGATTTTCATATTTTTTCTCTAGCTTACTTTAAGAATAGAGTATATAATACATACAACATACAAAATGTGTTAATTGACTATGTTATCAGTAAGGCTTCTAGTCAACAGTAGGCTATAGTAGTTAAGTTTCTAGAGAGAGAGTCAAGATTATACATGAATTTTCAACTGTGTGGGGGGTCAGCACCCCAACCCTTTTATTGTTCGAGTCAACTATATACTGAATTTGGCTATATATTTATCTTTACCAGTGATTTCTATACTTTCAAGAATGTTTATGTCGTTACTTGGCATCCTTTTATTTCAACTTGAAGAACTCCCTTTAGCATTTCTTGTAAAGTCTAATGGTGATTAATTCTCTCAGCTTTTGTTTGGGAATGTCTTTATCTTTCCTTCATTTGTAAAGGACATATTTTCTGGGTATAATATTTTAGGTTCACAGTTTTCTTTCCCCTTAGCATGTTTTTTTTTTTTTTTTTTTTTTTTTGAGATCGAGTCTCACTGTGTCACCCAGGCTGGAGTGCAGTGGTATGATCTCGGCTCACTGCAAGCTCCACCTCCTGGGTTCACACCATTCTCCTGCCTCAGCCTCCCGTGTAGCTGGGACTACAGGCGCCCACCACCATGCCCGGCTAATTTTTTGCATTTTTAGTAGAGACAGGGTTTCACCGTGTTAACCAGGATGGTCTCAATCTCCTGACCTCGTGATCCGCCCACCTCAGCCTCCCAAAGTGCTGGGGTTACAGGCGTGAGCCACTGCGCCCAGCTCCTCTCAGTATTTTAAATGTTTTATTCCACTTCCTCCTGGTCTGCAAGTGTTTACTGAGAAATCTGCTGATAGCATTATGGAAATTGGTTTGTACATGAGTCATTTTTCTCGCTGTTGCAAAATATTCTTCATCTTTGACTTTTAGTAATTTGATAATAATGTGTTTTGCTGTCGATTTTTTTTTTTAGTTCATCTTATTTGGTGTCCTTTGATTTCTTGGATCTGGATGTACATTTCTTTCACCAGATGTGGGAAATAATTCAGGAAATTAAGTAAGTTTTCTACCTTCTTTCTCTCTCTCTCTCTTATCCTTCTTAAACTCCCATAATGCATACATTTGTTCATGTGATTGTATCCCATAGATCCCATATGGTTTCTTCACATGCTTTCTCTTTCATTTTTGTTCCTCTAACTGGCTAATTTCAAATGATCTGCCTTTGAGTTCACTAATTCTTTCTTCTGCACGATCAGGTCTGTTGTTAAAACTCTCTATTGGATTTTTTTTTTAAGTTCTGTCAAAGTATTTTTCAGCTCTAGGTTTTCTATTTGGTTCTTTTCAATATGTTCTATTTCTTTATTAAACATCTTTGTTCAATCACTGTCTTCCTGATTTTATTCTTTGTCTACCTCTGTTCTCTTGCATCTCATGTAGCTTAAGATAATTACTTTGAATTCTTTGTCAGGCAATTTGTAGATCTCCATTTCCTTGAGATCAGTTACTAGAACGTTATTGATTCCCTTTGGAAGTGTCATGTTGGCCTGATTGTTCATAATCCATGTAGCCTTCCACTGGTGCCTGCGCATTTGAAGGAGCAAGCACCTCTTCTGGCATTTACAGTCTGGTCTCAGTAGGTAAAGATCTCCTGTTGGGTCCCTGGGCTGATAGGATTGCTTCTGGGATCACAGTTGAGAAAGTTTGAACCTGGGTCATGTGGCTGCTGCTCGGTTCACAGTTAGGTCTGCAGTTGGCAAACCTATTTCCAGAGGTGTGGATCCTTCTTGGTCCCTGAGTGAATGGGACTGCCATCGGTACTTTGGTCAGTAAGGCTGGCTCCGCAACAAGAGTTCACTTCAGGGTGTGTAGTTGTGTCTACTCTTGCCAGGTGCATAGGTGAGTGTGACTGTATACTGAATTTGACTATATGTTTATCTTTGCCAGTGATTTCTTTCAAGTTACTTGGTGAATGGGACTGCCACCGGTACTTTGGTCAGTAAGGCTGGCTCTGCAACAAGAGTTCACTTCAGGGTGTGTAGTTGTGTCTACTCTTGCCAGGTGCATAGGTGAGTGTGACTATATACTGAATTTGACTACATGTTTATCTTTGCCAGTGATTTCTATATTTCAAGTTACTTGGACAGTTTTAAATTTCACATTGGTCCCTGGGAGGGCTACCATCAGGTGTCTGGGTGGGTTCCTGGGTGGGCAGGACTGGCCCCAGACTGTGGCTGAAAGGGGCTGGAACTGAGTTTGGCTGAGTCACTCTTCAGGTGCCACAGCCAAAACTGAGGTCTGCAGGTCTGCCTCCAAGTGTACAGACAGGTGTGGGTCCATGAGTGGGCAGAACTGCTCCAAGACCATCATTGAGAGGGGTTGGAATTGGGTTATAGGGCCACTTCAGAATCAGCAATTGGACCATGATCACAAGGCCTGTAAACCAACACATTGGTAGGGATAGCTCCTCCCAGATTCCTCAGTGGCCAGTCCTATTGGTAAGACCAAGGCCAAATGGGGCTGTAAATAAGTCCACAGAAGGACAGAGTTGTTTGTTTGTCCTGTGGGAAGGACCACCCTTGCATCATATTGCATCACCACCACTTGTACATAGCCAATTTACTTGTCTTCCTTCTATAAAGATAAGCAAATGTGTGTTTATTTCCTTTTACTACACAACAGGTAATATTGTATATATGTTTATATTTTGCTTTTTTTTTCTGAACAATCTGTCTCCTAAACATCACTCCGTAACAGTTATAAAGACTTCCCTTCATATATTTTGTATAGGTGCATAGTATTCCATTTTGTGGATACATCATATTCAACTAATATCCAAATCTGCTTGAACTATTATTTTTCAATATTTTGCCATTATAAATAATGCTTCAATGACTAGCTTTATGCATATGTGCTTTCATATTGTTAGAGATGTATCTTCAGGGTAAATTACTACAAATGGGGCTGCTGGAGTGAAAAGAAAATGTATACCTAGTTATATTAGATATTGCTAAATTTCCTTTTCAGTTGTTGTACAATATTGCTTTCCCACCAGTAGGGCTGGCACTGCAACAAAGGTTCACCTCAGGGCCTGTTCTCTACAAAGCCTTGCAAATGGAGCATATGGTCAAACTTTTACATGTTGTCAAGCTGGTGGGTGAGAAATGCATTAATTTACATTTATGTTATGAGTAGAGCTGAATATCTTTTTTACATATTTTACATCTATTTATGTATTTAGCTTATTTTTCTATTATTCAATTAGCTACTTTGGTCATAGTTTAGAAGGTTTTCCCTATACCCATATTAAAAAGTAAATCACCAATGTTATCTTCTAGTTACTTGCGCTTTTTAAATTTTACATTTAGGTCTCTGATTCATTTGGGGTTCATTCTTGTGTGTGGTGGGAAGAATGGATCTAATTTTTTCAAAGAGCTATCCAGTTGTCCTTATACCATTTAGAATATTTTTCCCAAGTGATTTATCACCTTTATTACATAGATTTCCACCTGTAATTGAGCCTATTTCTGAATTTTCTACTCTAATCCATTGGTCTGCCTATACATGTACCAGTATCCCATTTTTAATTTTAGTATATTTTATTGTCTGATAGGGAAATGCTCACAGCTTTGTTTTCAGTGTTTTCCTAGGTATTCTTGCATATTAGTCTTCTTACAAAAACTTTATCAACTTGTTTAGCCCCATGAAAACTCATTGGCATTTTTTGTTTTGCACTAAATTTGTAACTTAGGGAGAATATCTGGATGATGCTGAGATGTGTAAGCAAGAACAAGAATTATCTTTCAAATTGTTCAAGTCTACTTGTCTTTCAGGTGCATTTTATACTGTGTGCATGTACATATGATATATATATAGTATGTGTACATATATATCTATATATGTGTATGTAGTTTCTGAACATTTCTTGTTAGGTAATGTTTTTCTTGCTAACATAATTGGAATTTTCTCATCCACTGCATCAACTAACTGGTTATTACTTGTGTATACACGCATTCTCAATAGTGGCATTATTGCTCCTCAAAGACAAAAATTGGTTTGGTGGAATAAAAATCTAGTTTGTGGGTCTCTAAAAGATCACAGTACATAAGCAGAATACACTATATCTCTGTTCAGGTTTGGTCTCGATTTTGTTATTTTATGTTGTATTCATTGTGTTTCTCTACTTGCTGTGTCCTGTCTTGCTTTTTAAAAATTTATTTAGGTATTAGAATGGTTTGCCTTTCTATTTGGAAGGTTATCTTTGCATTAATAGTTTTAAAATAATGCCCTAGTCCCCTTCTCATTAACCTTTTACTATATGGTATGTTGCTCTTATGTATCTTTCAAGTTTCACCTATACAGTGATTTATGATCTTATTTAAGCTTTCTCTCTGCCTTCTCCCTTTTAACAGCTTTATTGAGATATAATTGATATACCACACAATTCATCTACCTAAAGTAGATGCTGTTTTATTAGATACTATTTTATTATATTCAGAGTTATGCAGTCATCACCACAATCAATTTTAAAATATTTTATTACCCCTGTAGCCATTAGTAGTCACTCTTCATTTTCCTCCAAGATTTCTAGCCTTAGGCAACCACTAATCTATGTTATGTCTATGTTTGCCTATACTGGACATTTCATATAAATGAAATTATACAATATTTGGCCTTTTGTGACTGGCTTCTTTTACTTAGCTTTTTCAGATAATGTTTTCAAGGTTTATCCATGTTGTAGCATTATCAGTATTTCCTCAGTTTTCATTGCCAAATAACATTCCAATCTGTGGATATACCACATTTATCTATCCATTAATCAACTGATGGATTCTTGGGTTTTTGCCTTTTTTGCTATTATGAATAATGTTGTATGAATATTCTTGTACAAGATTTTGTGTAGATGAATGTGTTCACCTATATTGGGTATATATCTAGGGGTGAAATTGCTGGGTCATGTGGTAACTCTGTTTAACATTTTGAGTAACTGCTAGACTGTTTTCTAAAGTGGCTGTACCCTTTAACATACCCACCACCAATTTATGAAGGTTCCAGTTTCTCCACATCCTCATCAATATGTATTCTTATCTGTCTTACTAATTATAGGCATCTGAGTGGGTGTGAAATGACATCTTCTTGTGGTGTTGATTTATATACCTCTCCTTTTTAGACTGCATTCTCTCTACTTTGTCAGAGTATTTAGTGTTCATCTGCCCTTCATTCCACCCTGGTTTTAATGTTATTTCCACAAATATACAAAATGCTCACAGTTGGTGTTTGTTTTCGCAGTCATCTTTTTGCTCAGTAATACTCAGTATCTAGTAGATTCTTCAGGAACGGTACATGTTAACAGCATTGCCTTAGATCTGGCACATTCAAAACTGCTTATAGCCTTAATACTTGAAGGTTAACTTTGATGGATATAATCTTCACACTAAACTTCAAAATAATGTTCCACGGTTGTGCTTGTGCTTTCCTATTTTTGAAAGTATAATGTCTCTCAATCTCTTGCCTTTTAAATTTTTTTTCCTGAAGGACTTAAGGATTTTTTTAAAAGAATCTTTAATAGTTTTACTATAGTGTGTCTCTAAGTCAACTGTTCTAGTCAATTTTCTTGGGGAATCAATAGACTCCTTCTGAGTGTGTACATTCAGGTCTTCTTTTATTTCTGGAAAGTTATTTTCACTGTAGCCAAATATGGTGAAATACTAAGTCCTAACCTATATTCAGTATTTTGGCATTTAATGTTGAATTTTCTCTTTTTGGGGTGAATTTGTTTAAGCAAAAACGGTGGAAGCAACACAAAGTTTACCACACCAACTTGGGCAAATGCTGATGGCTTTTCCATCAACACCTCAATATCCTCCTAGGTTGGTGACAAGACTTCACTACATTATTTTCCACAATTTTATCTCAAATGACCAAAATATTTATTTCCTGTTCTTCCCAACATTAGAATGTAACGAGTCAGAAGAATGTCACTTGTAGGGAGAAGTGAAAGTTTTAAAATAGAAAAATCAGAGATGCACAAACACCATTTTAAGATTACATTTTTTGTGAAAGCAATGAACAAGCTTTTAACAAACATTAACCAAACAAAAGAAAAAAAACTTAAAAGTCACATGATTTTTGACAATATTAATTGCAAAATAAAATGATTTTAGAAAAAATGTGCTAAAGAGGAGTTAACCATGCTCACTACCATGGTAGGATCCAAGATACAGTATCTGGGGGAGGTCAGTGTGTTATCAAGAGTAATTCTGAGAGTTGCACAATAACTGCATGCTAGGACTTTTATAAGTCATATTTAGAGATAAGGATAAAACCGCAAAAAAAAAAAAAAATGATTTTAAAAGGATATTTTGAGGCTATTGATACTTGGGGCATTAGGGTACTGCCATAATAATTTCATAAAGAGGGCACAGGAGTTGATTTCTCTCAAAAAGAGATAGCCACCAGAGAATTTCTGAGAATGACGGTTTCTCAAAATTTGAGAGGCTCATTATAAATCCAATAGAATAACTAAAATGAAAACGTCAAACAATAGTAAATGTCAGGCAAGATTTGGAGCTATGGAACCCTATATATCAACTGGTAGAAGTGTAAATTAATGCAACCACTTTGGAAAATTGTTCAATAGTGAGATCATTTGGCTGTGTCCTCACCCAAATCTCAACTTAAACTGTAGTTCCCAGGATTCCCTTGTGTTGTGGGAGGGACCTAGGGGAGGTAATTGAATCACAGGGGCCAGTCTTTCCCGTGCTATTCTCGTGATGGTAAGTCTCACAAGATCTGATACATTTATCAGGGGTTTCCACTTCTGCTTCTTCCTCATTTTCTCTTGCTGCCACCATGTAAGAAGTGCCTTTCACCTCCTGCCATGATTCTGAGGCCTCCCCAGTCATGTGGAACCATAAGTCCAATTAAACCTCTTTTTTGTCCAAGTCTCGAGTATGTCTTTATCAGCAGCATGAAAAGGGATAATACAGTAAATTAGTACCAGTAGAGTGGGCATTGCTGAAACGATAACAGAAAATGTGGAAGCAACTTTGGAACTGGGTAACAGGCAGAGGTTGGAACAGTTTGGAGGGCTCAGAAGAAGACAGGAAAATGTGGCAAAGTTTGGAACTCCCTAGAAACTTGTTGAATGGCTTTGCCCAAATTGCTGACAGTGATACGGACAATAAAATCCAGGCTGAGGTAGTCTCAGGTGTAGATGAGGAATTTGTTGGGAACTGGAACAAAGGTGACTTTTGTTGTGTTTTAGCAAAGAGACTGGGGGCATTTTGCCCTGCCCTAGAAATTTATGGAACTTTGAACTTGAGATAATTCAGGATATCTGGTAGAAGAAATTTCTAAGCAACAAAGCGTTCAGGATGTAACTTGGGTGCTGTTAAAGGCATCCAGTTTTATAAGGGAAGCAGAGCATAAAAGTTTGGAAAATTTGCCACCTATGTGATAGAAAAGAAAAACTCATTTTCTGGGGAGAAATTCAAGCTGGTTTAAGGAATTTGCATAAGTAACAAGGAGCCTAATGTTAATCCCCAAGACCACAGGGAAAATGTCTCCAGGCCATGTCAGAGACCTTCATGGCAGCCCTTCCCATCACAGGCCCAGAGGCCCAGGAGGAAAAAGTGGTTTTGTGGGCCAAGCCCAAGGTCCCTGTATTGTGCAGCCTAAGGACTTGGTGCCCTATGTTCCAGCTGCCGCAGCCTTGCCTGAAAGCAGCCAATGTACAGCTCAGGCTGTGGCTTCAGAGAGTGGAAGCCCCAAGTCTTGGCAGCTTCCACGTGGTATTTGAGCCTGCAGGTGCACAGAAGTCAAGAATTGAGGTTTGGGAACCTCCACCTAGATTTCAGATGTATGGAAATGCCTGGATGCCCAGGCAAGTTTGCTGCAGGGGCAGGGCACTCACAGAGAACCTCTGCTAGGGCAATGTGGAAGGGAAATGTGGGGTTAGAGCCCCCATACAGAGTCTCTAATGGGGCACTGCCTAGTGGAGCTGGGAGAAGAGGGCCATCATCCTCCAGACCCCAGAATGGTAGATCCACTGACAGCTTGCACAGCACACCTGGAAAAGCCACAGACACTCAACACCAGCCCCTGAAAGCAGCCAGGAGGGAGGCTATACCCTGCAAAGCCCCACAGGGGCAAAGCTGCCCAAGACCATGGGAACCCAGCTCTTGCATCAGCATGACCTGGAGTCAAAGGAGATCATTCCTGAGCTTTACAATTTGACTGCCCTGCTGGATTTCAGACTTACATGGACCCTGTAACCCCTTTGTTTCGGTCAATTTCTCCCACTTGGAATGGCTGTATTTACCCAATACCTGTGCCTCCATTGTATCTAGGAAGTAACTAGATTTTGATTTTACAGGCTCATAGGCAGAGAGGACTTGCCTTGACTCAGATGAGACTTTGGACTGGGGACTTCTGGATTAATGCTGAAATGAGTTAAAACTTTGAGGGACTGTTGGTAAGGCATGATTGGTTTTGAAATGTGAGGATATGAGATTTGGAGGGGCCAGGGCACAATTATATGGTTTGGCTCTGTCCCCACCCGAATCTCAACTTGAATTGTGTCTCCCTGTATTCCCCCATGTTGTGGGAGGGACCCAGGGGGAGGTAACTGAATCAAGGGAGCCAGTCTTTTCCATGCTATTCTCATAATAGTAAGTCTCATGAGATCTGATGGGTTTACCAGGGGTTTCTGCTTTTGCTTCTTCCTCATTTTCTCTTGCCGTCACCATGTAAGAAGTGCCTGTCGCCTCCTGCCATGATTTTAAGGCCTCCCCAGCCATGTGGAACTATATGTCCAATTGAACCTCTTTTTTTTTTCCCAGTCTCGAGTATGTCTTTATCAGCAGCATGAAAACAGACTAATACAAATAGTATCTAGTAAATCTGAATATCTGTATATTCTATAAGTAATTCCATTTTTAGGTATATACCATAGACACATACATATGTTTATCAAAAGACACATTCAAAAATGTTCATAGCAGCATTAGTCATAGAAGCCTGAAACTGAAAAGGAATCATAATATTCATCAGCAGCAGAATGGTGATATAAATTGTGGTATATTCACATGATGGAATACTATATAGCAATGCAAATGAACAAACTACAATTATATATGCATCATAAATTTCATTTGTATTTTGTGTACTTTTATATATATTTTTACTTTTATAGTTTACATAAAAAAGCTACCTACAACTGAAAAATATATATGTGACTTACTTGACAATGTAATACCCTTCATACACACAGAGCATTTAAGATCAGAAGGAAAAACAAAAACCGGTAACTCACAAAATAAAGAGTTAAATTTTTCAGAAATTGTGAAAAAATATAAAAAATAAGAGAAGTTTTTTCTTCCAGATTTAAAGACTGCTACCCAAAAAGAAGCATTTGATGATATTGCACATTACAATTCTAGCATTAGCTAGATTAAAAGTCTTGGAAGTTTAGTTCACACACTGTATTCTCCATTTTGGTTAATGAAGACAAATGCCTTTACGTTACTTGTCGCCTTTCCCATTGGTTTCATATCTTGGGAAGCATTTTGTCTTTTCCTCTTAGGAATTTTAAAGAAAGGTAACATTCACATCCAAGAATGAATCAGATGGTAACTTCATGGTACCCGGGTGTGACAGTGATAAATGTCAGTGATAATTAGTTATAAATTATAAAATTCTCAGATTAATAGTTTAATATAATAATAATAAAGCTCAGACTAATTCCATGATCTTTCATATTTCATCATGTCAAACTCTAAAAAAGGAAAAAGACAATATACTTTTTAGTGTTTGGGGGGAAAATTCAAAGTTGTGGTATTCTCATGGCAATCACAAAGGAAAAAACCTATAATAAATACACTAAACATAAAAAGCAGGGAATTAAAACATACTACCAGAGAATACAGAGAATACTACTTATCCACAAAGGAGGACAAAGAAGGAAGACAGGACTTACAAAACAACCAGAAAACAACACAATGGCAGTAGTAAGTCCTTACCTATCAATAATAACGGTAAATGTAAAAGGACTAAATTCTCTAATCAAAAGACAGAGTGCCTGAATAGATTTAAAAACAAAAACAAAAGCAAGACCCAACTATATGCGGACTATCAGAAACTCACTTTATCTGCAATGACACACGTAGACTGAAAGTGAAAGGATGGGAAAAAGATATTTCACACAAATGGAAACCAAAAACAGAGCAGTAGCAGCTATATTTATATCAGACAAAATAGAATTCTAGTAAAAAATTATAAAAAGACAAAGTCATTATGTAAATGATATGGGAGGGGGCAGGGAAGTGCTGGGTAGGGACACGAAGGGTACCCAGCAAGGGCTCTACCCTCGGGCCTGTGCCTGCGGACCTAGGTGGGCAGGCACTCTAGTTTTCGCAACCAAATGTTGCATTTTTCAAGACCACCCTGGCCCGCCATGCCCCCATCCTATGCCTATGAAAACCCTGAGACCCCAAGACCCTAGCGGGCACAGAGATAAGCGGCTGGACGCAGAGAGGAACACACTGGCGGAAGAACACAGAAGTTCCTGAATGTCAACCTCTTGAGGGGCAGAGTGGAAGAGCACACCGACAGGTACCAGCAAATGCTGACGGGTCATCAATGCGGGACAATATGGAATTCAGCCAGGGCGATCACAGGACAGTCTACCGCTGGGCAGCTCAACTCCAGGGGAAGATCACCTTCCCACTCCATCCCTCTTAGGGCCTCCCCATTCAACTCGCTGAGAGCTACTCCACTCATTAAAACTTTGCACTCATTCTCCAAGCCCACATGTGATCCAATTTTTCTGGTATACTAAGGCAAGAATCTGGGATACAGAAAGCCCTCTGTCCCTGCGATAAGGCAGAGGGTCTAACTGAGCTGATTAACACAAGCCGCTTGTGGACAGCAAAACTGAAAAAGCACACTGTAACACATGCCCACTGGGGCTTAAAGTTCTAAACACATACAATCTACTAGGATTGAAATATGAGAAATAGAAAACCTGAACAGATCAATAATAAGTAACAAGAAAGAAGAAGTAATAAAGTCTAACATCAAAGAAAAACCCCCAGGACCCGATGACTTCATGCTGAATTCTAGCAAATATTAAAAGAACTAATTCTCCTCAAACTGTTTCCAAAAACTGAGGAGGGAATACTTCCAAACTCATTCTACAAAGCTAGCATTACCCTGATACCAAAATCATACAATAATAATTTTTAAAAAAAGAGTACAGGCCAATATCTCTGATGAACATAAATGCAAAAATCCTCAACAAAAACCTAGTAAATTGAATCTAACAACACATAAAAAAGATCATGATGATCAAGTGGAATTCATCTTAGGGATAAAAGGATGGTTTAACATATGCAAATCAGTAAGTGTGACATCACATTAATAGAAACAAGGACAAAAAAAATACGATCATTTCAATAGATGCTGGAAAGGCATTTGATAAAACCCAACATCCCCTTCATCATAAAAACTCTCAACAAACTGGGTATAGAAGGAACATAATAAAGGCCATATATGGCACACCCACAGCTAGCATCATATTGAATGGTGAAAAATTGAAAACCTTCCCTCTAAAATCTGGAACACAATGAGGATGCCCATGTTCAACACTTCTATTTAACATAGTACTGGAAGTCCCATCCAGAGTCCATTCCTACGGGAAGACAAAGAAATAAAGGGCATCCAAATTGGAAAGGAAGATGTCAAATTGTCTGTGTTTGCAGATGACTTGATCTTACATTTAGAAAAAATGAAAGACTCTTCCAAAACATTACTAGAACTGATAAACTAGTAGTTACAAGATAGAGAATCAACATACAAAAATCAGGAGCTATGATGTTAGTTGTGCACTTGAAAAAAAAAAAAATCAGTAGCATTTCTATATGCCAAGAGCAGACAAACTGAAAAGGAAATCAAGAGAGCAATGCCATTTCTAATAATTATAAAAAAGCCACACCTAGAAACAAATTTAACCAAAGAAATGAAAGATCTCTACAATGAAAACTATAAAACACTACTGAAAGAAATTGAAAAGGACACACACATACCAAAAGGAAATACATTCTGTGTTCATTGTTTGGAAGAATTAATATTGTTAAAATGTCCATACTACTCAAAGTGATCTACACATTCAATGCAATCACTATTAAAATACCAATGACATTTTTCACAGAAATAGGAAAAAATTCCTAAAATTTTTATGGAATCACAAAAAACAAACAGAATAGCCAAAGCAACCCTGAGCAAAAAGGACAAACCTAGAGACACAATATCTGACCTCAAAATATAGTACCAAAACAGCATGGCAGTGGCATAAAAAGAAACATAGACCAATGGAACAGCATAGAGAACTCAGAAATAAATCCATACATTTACAGTCAACTGATTTTTGACAAAGGCACCAACATATATTGAGGAAAGGATAATCTCTTCAATAAATCATGATGGGAAAATGATATCCATGTGCAGAATGAAAATAGGCATCTCTCTCACTGCATACAAAAATCAACTCAACATGGATTAAAGACATAAATATATGACCTGCAGCTACTAGAAGAAAACACTGGGAAAACACTTCAGGCCACTGATCTGGGCAAAGATTTCATAAGGCCTCAAAAGCACAGGCAACGAAAGCAAAAACTGACAAATGGGATTACCTCAAGCTAAAAAGCTTCTGCACAGCCATGGAAACAATCAACAAAGTGAAGAGATAACCTAGAGAATGAGAGAAAATATTTGCAAACTATTAATCCAACAAAGTATTAATAACCAGGATATATAAGGAACTCAACTCAATAGCAAATACTAATACTCCAACTTAAAAATGGGCAAAAGATCTTCATAGACATTTCTCAAAAGAAGACATACAAATGGCCAACAGATATATGAAAAAATGCTCAACATCACTAGTCACCAGAGAAATAAAAATCAAAACCACAATGAGATATCATTTCACCACAATTAAAACAGCTATTATCAAAAAGACAGAAAATAATAAATGCTGCTGAGGATGTGGAGAAATGAGAATCCTCATACACTGTTGGTGGGAATGTAAATTAGTAGAGCCACTATGGAAAACAATATGGAGGTTTCTCAAAACACTAAACAGTGAACTACCATATGGTTCAATAACTTCTTTGCTGGGTACATATCCAAAAGAAAGGAAATCAGTATATTAAAGAAATAGCCATACTTCCATGTTTATTATAGCAGTAATCACAATAGCCAAGATGTGGAATCAACCTAAGTGTCCATCAACTGATGAATGGATAAAGAAAATGTGGTATATATACACAACTGAGTATTATTCAGCCATGAAACAGAAGGTTATCCTGTCATTTGAAGCAACATGGATAGAACTGGAGGACACTATGAAATAAGCCAGGCACGAAAAAACAAACACATCTTCTCACTTATAAGTGGCATCTAAAAAAAATTGATCTCATGAAGGCAGTGAGTAGAATGGTGGTTACCAGAGGCTTGGTAGGGCAGTGAGAGTGGGGGTTAAAGAGGGGTTGGTTAATAGGTACAAAAATATGGTTAGATAGAAGAAATAAGATACAGTGTTTGGTAGCACAATAGGGCAATCATAGTTAACAATTTATTGTATATTTCAAAATAGCTAGATTTGGAATGTTCCCAACACAAAGAAACTATAAATGTTTGAGGTGATGGACATCACCTCAATTGCCCAGATGTGATCATTACACATTGTATCCTTATATAACTGCATGCATCCCATAGATACGTGCAACTACTTTTTTTTTTTTACAGTTGGTGGGATTCTTGTAATTGTAGGAACTCAAGCTAAAAACCTTAAAATCATCCTTCGCTCCCCTTTTCTCACACTTGCCATACAATCTTTCAGGAAATACGAATTTAAGGGTATATCTAGAATCTACTTCTCACCATTTCTACTGCAATCACTCTTATCCAAGCTATTGTTTGTTTATTGACCTTGCCTTCTAATTGGTCTACCTGCTTTCACCCTTGTGCCACTAATAACCTCTACTCCTCATCACTACCTCTGTATATGTTCAACACAGCAAACAGGAGCATTTTAAATACCTAATCAAATAATGTCATTCCCCTGTTCAAAATAATGATGCAAATACTAATAGCCATATATATATATATATATATATATATATATAAACAAAACTCCTTTTAATGCTCATATTACTAACACTAATCGTTTGGTATTCTTATTATACCCATTTTAGATATGAGTAAATTTGGAGCAGAGGGGTAAAAATAACTTGCCTAAGGTCACAGAACTAGTAGTGGCAGAGCTACATTTATTCACTTCATTCAGGATAAAAATTAAAATCCTTAGCATGACACACAAAGCCTCGTGATCTGCTTTTCTCTTCCCCATCTCTCTGACTTTATGATCTACTCTTAATCAACTTGTTTTTCCTCACTCCAGTCACACAGGCCTCATTTTTCCTTAAACATCAGCTGTTTTACCCAAAATGCCCTTCACTCAGATATAACTAAACTTCATCTCTTATAAGACTCAAATGGCACTTTCTTAGCCAGACTTACCCATACCACCCTATCTGAAATAGCAACATCATATTTTTTCAAATACAAGTTTTAAGAGCAATTTTACGTTCAGAGCAAAATTGAGCAAAGTACAGCGCTCCCATATATACCTATTCCATATACACCCACAGCCTTCCCAGCCAATGTCCTGTGTGGTACATTTGTTACAGCTGCTGACGACTGATACATATTAAGACCCAAAGACCATAGTTCACATAGTGTTCACTTTTGGTGGTGTACATTCTACAGGTTTTGCCAAATGTGTAATGACATGTATCTCCCATAATATCATACCGAGTTCTTTCACCACCCGAAAAATCCTCTGTGCTCTACATATTCGTTCCTCCCTTCCTCCAAACTCTTGTCAACCACTGATCTTTTTATCGTCACTAAACATATGCCTTTTCCAGAATTTAGTTAGAATCATACAGTATAAAATCCTTTCAGATTGGCTTCTTCACTTAGTAATAAGGATTTCAGTTCTCCATGTCTTTTTATGGCTTGATAACTTATTTATTTAGGGATTTCCCAGACACCTCAGGCTCTCTATGTGACCCTGAGAGGCAGTCAGAGTGCATCAAAATGGTAAAGGCTTACAAGGGGTCTGGCTGTGATACCTACAGTATTTGCCACTCCTCCTCCTATAGAGTAATATCCCATTGTATGAATGTACCACAGTTTATCCACTCACTTACTGAAAGACATCTTGATTGCCTGCAAGTTAGCCAATTATGAGTAAAGCTGCTGTATACATTTAATTGCAGGGTTCTGAGCAGATGTTTTAATATATTTGAGTAAATACTAAAAAGCATGATCATATGGTAAGAGTATGTTTTGTTTTGTAAGATACTGCCAAATTGTCTTCCAAAGTGACTGTACCTTTTTGCATTTTCACCGGAAATAAATGGTATTTCCAGTTATTCCACATTCTCACCAGCATTGGTGCTGTTGGTGTTTTGGATTTTAGCTATTCTAATGGTTGTGCAGTGATATCTCATTGTTGTAATGTGCAATTCCCTAATGATAGATGCTGCTGACCATCTTTTCATGAGGTTACTTACCATATGTATATCTTCTTGGTGAGGTGTCTGTTTAGATCTTTTGCTCATTTTTTAATTGGGTTGTTCCATTTCTTATGCTGAGTTTTAAGAGCTCTTTTGTCTATTTTGGGTGAGTCCTTTATCAGGTATGTCTTCAGCAAACACTTTCTCCCAGTCTGTTGTTCTCATTCTCTTGATAGTGTCTTCTGAAGAACAAAAAATTTTAATAAAATCCAATGATGTCTTTCATGAATTGTGGGTTTGGTATTGTATCTAAAAAGTCACTGCTAGACCTAAAGGCATCTAGACTTTCTCCTAGGTTTCCTTCTAGGAGTTTTATAATTTTCTATGTTACATTTAGGTATGGCCAATTTTGAGTTAATTTCTGTGAAAAGTTTAAGGCCTAGATTTGCTTATATTTGCATATGGATGCCCAGTTGTTCCAGCACTGTTAGGTTGAAAAGAACTATCCTTACTCCACTGAATTGCCTTTGCTTCCTTGTCAAAAATGTTGACAATATGTGTGGGGGTCTCTTTTTGGGGACTCTATAGTGTTACTTTGATCCATTTGTAATACCACAGTATTAATTACAATAGCTTTATCGTAAGTCTTGAAATTGGGTGGTGTCAGTCCTCTTGACTCTTTCTTCTCTTTAAATATTTCACTGGCTATTCTGAATCTTTTGCCTCTCCATATAGGTTTCAGAATCAGTTTGTCAATATCCACAAAACAACTTCCTGGGATTTTAATTGAGATTATGTTATGTTGAATTTATAAATCAAGTTGTAAAGAATGGGCTTCTTGACAATATCAAGTCTTCCAGTTCATGAACATGGAATCTCTCTTCATTTAGTCTTATCATTAGAGATCTGTATTTTTCCTCGTATTTTATATTTTGTTTAACTGATACCAAAGTATCCCATTTTGGGGGAGAGGTACTAATATAAATGGTATTATGTCTTTAATTTCAAATTCCAATTATTCGTTTCTCTGTATGGGAAAGCAATTTGCTTTTGTATATAAACCTTGTATTATGCAACCTTGCTATAATCACTTGCTATCATCAGTTGTTTTTGTCAATTCCTTTGGGTTTTCCATAGACAATCATATCATCTGTAAACAAAGAGTTTTATTTCTTCCTTCCCAGTCTGTATGACTCTCACTTCCTTTCCTTGTCTTGCTGCATTAGCTATCACTTCCAGTAAGATAATGAAAAGAAACTGTGAGGGAGAACATCCTTCCCTTGTTCTTGGTCTTCGTGGGAAAGCTTCAAGTTTTTTTTTGTTTTTTTTTGTTTTTACCAGTAAACATAATGTTAGCTGTAGGTTTCAGGTAGATGTTCTTTATCAAGTTGAGTAAGTTCTACTCTGTTCCTAGTTTGCTGAGAGTTGTAATGAAGGAGTGCTAGATTTTGTCAAATGTTTTTTCTGCATCTATTGATACATGATTTTTCTTCTTTGCCTGTTAAGGTGATGGATTACATTAACTGTTCGGTGTTTAAACAGTCTTGCAGGTTGACATTAATCTTGTGAATTATTAGTCATTACTCCTGAAGTACTTCTGTTTCTTTCTCTTTATTCTTCTGGTCTTCACATTAAATGTATATTACATCTTTTGTAGTTGTCCCAGTTTTTGGATATTTGGTTCCAGTTAGTTTTGCTTTTTCTCCTCTTTGCTTTTTATTTGGGAAGTTTCTACTGACACATTATCTTCAAGCTTCCTTCCCCAGCTGTGTCCAGTGTACTAGCCAATCATTCTTTATTGTTAGTGTTTTTTATTTCTAGCATTTGTAAATCTTTTGTAGAATTTCTCTGCTATATTACCCACCTGTTCCTACATTCTGTCTACTTATTCCATTAGAGCCCTTAGCATATTAATCGTACTTATTTAAAATTCCTGGTCTGATAATTCCAGCATCTGTCATATCTGAGTCTGCTTCTGATGGTTGCTGTCTCTTCAAATGGTGTTTTTATCTTTTTAGTATGCCTTGTAATTTTTTTGTTGAAAGCTAACCACAATGTGCTGGTTAAAAGGAACTGAGGTAAATAGGCCTTTAGTAGTGTAGTGCTAAGTTGTGGTCGGGAGGGGAAGCATTCTACAGTCCTAGGATTAGGTCTCAAGTCTTTTAGTGAGCTTGTGCTTCTGTGCTGTGACCTAAACAAATGCTCTTAGCCTCCCTTCCCCCACTCCCAATTAAGTCAGATAAGAAGTATAGAATTGGAGATTTCCCTTCTCCCACATGGAAAGCTAGAGGTGACTAAAGTTGGGTATTTCCCTTTCCCTGAATTGGGTAGGCAGGAGGTTAGGCTCTGATAAAATAATTTCTCTTGAGGCCAGGCTTTTTTAAGAAATACAGAATGCTCTGGCGTATTTCAGAATGGTTCCTTTTTCTCTCCCCATGCTGGAAACATGAGATTTTGGTTTTTTTCTTCTCAATCTTCACTATGAGAACCGGGTAGGGCTCCTAGAGGTAAAACTCAGAAAAGGGAGGGGATCCATTTTTGATACCCCTCCAAGGTTTTGTTTTTAAAAGTATTTGTCAAGACCTAATATATTCAAACATGATTTAATATACATATATTGTGGGATAATTACTACAATCATATTAACATATCCATCACCTTCCCCCACAAGTTAACTCTCAGACTTGTCCACATTGAGCTTCCAGCAGTTTGTCAATTATAGCTTAGGTTTTTCCTACTCTGCCCTTGGTTCCCACAAAGGTTTCTGCTTGTGGGTTTTTGATCCAGTAAGTTGTTGATTCTCTGCATTCATGTGTCTTTCTCCAATTTGGGTGGCTTCAGTTTGCTCTGTGACCTCCATTCTCTGATGGATCTAAGAAAAGTTGTTGATTTTCAGTTTGTTTAGCTTTCTATTTGTTAGGACAGAGTGACAACTTCCAAGCTCCTTACATGTTGCATCAGAAACCAGAAGTCCATTGCTTTTTTATAAATAGTATTTATCAACCTTTAATAAATCATAAAATTTACTTACCTTTTGCTTGCCTTACTAGAATGTAACTATGGTCTGTTATGTTTGCTAACATATCCTGCATCTAAATCAGTGCTCGGCATGTTGGTGAGTGCTCAGATATTTGCTGAATGATATACATGCTGATTCTTCCTAAGAAACGAGATATAAAAAATATCAGTTGGGCACTGTGGCTCATGCCTGAAATTTGGAACACTGAGGTGGGAGGATCGCTTGAGCCCAGGAATTTGAGAACAGCCTGAGCAACATAGCAAGACCTTGACTCAACAAAATAATAACAATAATAATAATAAAATTAGCTGGGTGTGGTAGTGTGTGCTTGTAGTCACCCTGTTACTCAGGAGGCAGAGGTGGGAGGATCACTTGAGCCCAGGAGTTGGAGACTGCAGTGAGCTATGATCATGCCACTGCACTCCAGCCTGGGTGACAGAGCAAGACACCTTTAAAAAAAAAAAAAAAAAAAAGATAAAGAAAAAATATATCTTAGACTTTCCCAGGAAAGTCATCAGATAGAAAAAAAATGAACTTGAATGTAGACTCATATATCAACCATACTACAAAAGACAACTGTGATAACTTTAATTTGCATTTATATATTGCAGGCCACCTGGCTTCCTTGGTCTTGGAAGAAATGCAATCTGGCTGCAATACCTGTCATTCCTTTCTTCCCCCTGGATTCATCTAAGCCAATCAGATTGGCTAGCCAGGAGGCCCTCTTTCTTAATTACTGCTGCACGCACAGCTCCAATCTCTCCCAAAGCTGAATTTTTAGAAAAGAGAATGTGACCGTGGCTAAAGCATCATCACCAATTCACAAAATCACAGTCAATGTGATAGAATCAAAAGAATACTATACTAGGACAGGTGGTCCCTAGTATCCTTATACTACTTATCAGACAGTTGGCTTAAAAACCTTTTGATTTGGTTAGTTTAAAATGGGATAATGTCTTATCTTCCTGAGAGAAAGGGGGCAGTCTATGTGATTTTTTTGAACCTACAACTGTAAAGTCACTGTCCAAGACAAAAATTGTATTTGATATTCTCCCTATAAACAACATGAAAGATCCCAAACAAAAATAACAGCAATTAAGTATGCAAATTATAGATTATACACTTAAAGTCTTGCACTTTGTTTGTGGCTTTAATCTTGCATTTGGTTTAAAAGGATGAGGAGGAAAGAAATGTGAAACTAATCAAATTTATGGCTATTACAATATATGCTTTTTCAAGTTAAAGATTAATGGGAGAAAAGTTGTGTCTGATATGGCTTTCACCTGGTTAGCCTATTTTAGTCAAGGCTCCACTTTATCAGCTTTCACCTGGCTAGCCTATTTCAATCAGGCCAGTGCAGATGTCATGGTTTAGATGGTGAGGCAATACAGTGGAGTAGAAAGAATACTGATTAAGTAGTGAAAGACTAAGGTTGTAATTTCAATGCTGATATGACACTGCATCAATGTATAAGTCATTCACTTTCCCTGGATATTCCCTGAAAATGAAGTTAGATTTACATAGAAACCAAAGAATCAGGAAAGGAAACATGAAATTAGCTTATTTGTCTAAAATAATACACAACTGATCCTTAAATAAACAAACTAAGCATAACTAAAACTAAAGAAGTGTAAAAAAATGATTACCAACATTGTCATGACAAGTTTTTAAAGGTTTAAAAGAAACCTAGGTCCTTAACAACACTCAATTTAACTTGCAGCCCAAATGGAATGCTAGTAATACAAATTGTTTTTAAAAATTTGCTCTTGGACAAACAATAGTATATAATAGAGAAAAGCTATAAAATAACTGCCAAGGCACACAGGCACAAGCAAACTCTTGTTGAATTCAAATTGTTTTAAGGCTTCCCTTGGAAGAACGGTTTACAGTACAGTATTTTTTTAAGTGGGTATGTAGTAAATAATATTCAAATGTCCTACAAATGTAATTTCCATGAAGAGTGGTAAATGAAACAAATATACATATGTATGGGTATACACATATAAACTGAAAAACAGTAATGCTTAATTCTTAGATATATCATCTATGCTAACACCCAATGAATATGGTAACAATGATCATGCCCTGAGAAAATTAACTGGATAAATTATTGTACAAAAACATACAATTTGAAAAAGTTTGCTTTTACGGTTCTCACCTGCAATCCAAAGAAATTAAGGGTTACCCAGAATTACTGGATGTACAGTATTTTTTTGAAGTGCACATCAAAGGCCAAAATCTGTAAATTTATGACTTGCCTCTAAGTTGATGATCACAGAAAAAAGAAAAGTCATCTCCAAATATTTTATTAGAAAACAGTGATTACCTCAAATCTAGGTTCATCCATGAATCTTCACTGTTAACATTTTAGTCTCTATAAAGGCAATCAATGTTCTCACTTGCCCCAAGATGGACTTTATTCCGCAGTCACAGGAGGTGCTTTGGAGGTTAGAAAAATCGAATTCTGAGTTAAATCAGATACTTACTTTTAAAAAAGTAGGTTACTCAAAATAGGTGTGAATTCCATTAGTTTGTGATCTAAGGGCAAAAATGTTCTATCTGTCCATAGTGTGTGTTTGACAACAGAAGATATAGGATAAACATTTAATTTTGCACTAATGAACAGTGCTAGTTAAAAGACATCGAATATATAATAAATAAAATTCAGCAAAATATAATGATCCCAAATCAGGGAAAACCAGAGAAGAACTTCTTGACAAACTGGTCACCTGCCTGAGTTGAGACAAATAAAATTCACTTTTGTTTGTATCTTCACCTTCGTGATTTTATCCCTTTTCTCTTCTTTCATATATTCGTATGTATGTACACACATGTATACACATGGTACATCTTTACATTTCAGAAACTGAAAAATGAATCCCAAACACTGTGTGCACTTCTGCCATAAGAAATATGGTCATTTAGAGTCTAAAACACTGAGCATTAAAATCCACCACCTTCTTGCTCTAGAAAATAAATTTCATTAAAACTGGAGTTTCCAACTAATTTTCAAAGTTAGTGATACAATCTAAACTAAAAAAATCCAAACATTTAGATTCTTATCTCTAATCTCAACAAGGAAATTATTCAATCAAATAAAATATTTTTTAAAAAGATCTGGACATTTACAATGCCTGATTTGGAAGATAATATTTATAATATATGTTCTCAGGGGGTATAACTCAGGGGTAGAGCATCTGGCTGTATATATGTTCTCAGATATATGCACTTGTAATTTGAATAAATGATTACCCAGTCTTTAAGAAATTCCAGTAAAAAAAAGTTTAACAGTCTAATCACTTCAATCTACTAAAGCATTACAGAGCCAATAATCTAATCATTTAAATGTAATTTATTTTTATAACAGTATTCTTTTCAAGTCAGAATATTTTGTCTGTCTATTTTAGAACTGGGCCCTTCCAAAATACAGGCATTCTCTTCCTAGGCCTAAATTTTGCTAACAAAGCTAAGACTATGAAAAAAAATCTTAATTCTTTAACTGGATCAGGTAAGCCACTCTGGGTCACAGATGAGTTAAAAACTAGACCTAGTAGTTATCTCAAACCTAATCTATTCCACAAGGTTAACCACAAAGTAAAGGAAAATTTAAAGAGCAAAATGAAGAGGGAAAAACCAGCATAAACAGGTTAATTAAATAATTAAAAGTCTGGAAAAGAGCAATAAAATTTTTTTTTAATGCAGAAAAATAAGCTCAATCTTTACATGTTATTTCTAAAGAGAAGATTTAAGGGAATTAAATCTAAATAAAGAGTATAAGCAGTCCTATACTGCCCTTAACATTCTCCACCCCAATTCTTTAAGGAAATAAAATTTCTCACCTCTACTACAGCTACTTCTTGATTTTTGGAGTTCATCAGGGATTCCGTCTTTTTCCCATCCTACACAATCTCCCTAGGGAATCCTTGTTTCAATTACCATCTATATGTTGGATCATCTGTTTCCAGGCCTAACTTCCTAACATGTATGTATCCAATTGCTTACCTGGTATCTCCACTTGATTTTCCACGGGCTCTAAAACACATTCTTTTCCTACCTCTAAACAAACCAAAAGAATCTGGTCCTCTGACAAGGTTCCTTAGTTTAGTAAATACACTCAGATGCTTAAGCCACAAACCTGGGAATATTATTTGATCCTTACCCATTTTACCCACTCAATCATTACTTCTTACTAATATGTCTTGCTAAGGGTCCCTTAAGGGTCATTCTTTCCACCCCTATTACTAAAATTCCAATCAAAGCCACTGTCATCCATCATCTGGATGACTCTAACAGTCTCTCATCTGGCCTCTTGGTCTCTAGTTGTGATATCCTTCAATCTATTCTTCTCTAGGTAGCCACAGTGGTTTTTAAAAATACATATTAAAGAATGATACCAGGAAAGATGACATTTAATCACATTGTGTAAAGGACTAGAATTTGTTGTCTTCCTTAAGTTTTCTTCAGTCAATTCAATAGTTATCATTATCCTTTATCCAAAAGCTCCTTTATCCTCGTAGCTTTTGTTCTTGTGAAACATTTTAAAACACAAACTTACATAGTTTTCTTTATTAGCCAATATTACACCTTATTTTTCTAGGAAACCTGCACTCAATTTCCACCTTTAGTTACCATGACATCCTAAACAGCTGAGTCAGAGCAAACTTTCTTATGAAAGTTTACAAAAGAAAACAAAAACATTTTCTTTACATAACATGGAGATCATGATAAAAATACTATTAGGACTAGAAGGCTCAGAGCATGGGAGAATTACTTCTAAGAATTCATTTCTCCATTATAGAGCACAGTCTTCATTATAGGATATAACAACAACAACAAAATCCTGAAATTTAAGGTTTTCAAAATAGTAATATATAAACAACATAACTATATTGAAGGACACCACTGACCATATCAAATACTATGCTGCATGTTTTTGTGCACTTATTTCTGTATACCTTCTGCATGCCATTTGCTGTTTCAAGTTTTCCAGAAGAATTTCATAGTAGTAAAAAGTCATTTCTCTCAGTTCCACATTTTTATGGTTTCATGACACTGCAAAGACTGATTTCAGGTCCAGCTTCAGTTACACACAGCATTGGAAATCTTTTCAAAGACTCTATGGCAGAACGTTTACAAATACATTATTTCCATTGAATAACAATACAGAATGACTTACTAAAATGGCAATTTTTATAAAGTCGAAATAATCAACAATATAATTCAGGTTCAAAGTATATTATGTGAAGGCTGTTTATACCTTTTAGCCTTGAATCATAATTCAGAATAGCTAAGTATTCTAAGCACAGTACAAGCCCTGTTAAACATCAGTGGAAACCTAATCTTTACCTGGAGAAAAATCCAAACTGTTAAATATATCATGTTCTTATTTAGCAATTATAAGGTAACTTTCTGAACTATGTTAAAAATGAGTTTTGAGGTGGAAGAGACAAACAGCAAATGTAAAAAAAGTGTGTATTAGTATATTTTTCTATTCAAGACTAGTATTAAAATAAATTATTTGATCCACCCATAAAACATTTTTAGTAGCGGACATCAGGTTTTAAGTACTAGCTAAATTGGCAGATTTCTTGAATAATTTCTTTGAAATCATAAAAAGAAAATGGCATAGACGGCTGATGCAGATGCTACTTGTATACTGTTTAATCAGACCAGCGGAAGGTTAAATTCTCTATAATGCTTTAAAAACTTTATCTATTTTCATTTTAAGAAAGAACACAGGCTGGGCGCAGTGGCTCACGCCTGTAATCCCAGCACTTTGGGAGGCCAAGGCAGGCAGATCACAAGGTCAGGAGATTGAGACCACATCCTGGCTAACATGGTGAAACCCAATCTCTACTAAAAATGCAAAAAAATTAGTCAGGCGTGGTGGCAGGCGCCTGTAGTCCCAGCTGCTCGGGAGGCTGAAGCAGGAGAATGGTGACCCCGGGACGTGGAGCTTGCAGTGAGCCAAGACTGCGCCACTGCACTCCAGCCAGGGCAACAGAGACTCTGTCTCAAAAAAAAAAAAAAAAAAAAGAAAAGAAACAACATCAGTAATTATAAAAAGCAAATTAGATAACACAGAACATCTAAATGATGATGGTCACTGATAAAGCACCCAAAACTCTTATTAGATTTTCCAAGATGATTTTTTGGAGTACCTATAACATATAAAATGCTTCTAATGCCATTTAAATATTATTACATCATTATTAGGATTCCTAGGATGGAACTCTAACAATTTGCACAAAGACAGAATCTCCCCTCTAGCCAAACTTGCACATTGTGCAAGAAACAAACAAACAAAAAGGCTCCTTCCTTAAGGTTCTTAAGTCAGAAATGTGACATAATATACTGATTTTGTTAGAACAAGAAACTTTACCAACACCTGCTAAAAAAAAACTGTGATAACATACAAATCTATGATGTGAATGAACATCACCCCCAGTATATTATGCTGCTGTATACTGCACAAACTGCAAAAGCTACATACTGCATGCCCTGCCCCAACTACTCTCAACAGTAGAGGCTACTCCTCCTAACAAACTTGGAAACATTTCCAGTCTGAAATACTATAAACTACTATCCAGATAAAGTCTTGATCACAGACAGGTATTTAAATTCAAAACCGTTTACATAAAGAACTTATAATATGTCAGTGGGATATTTAACAAGTGTATACAAAAGAAAGTATTTTTTAAGGGTAATGAGAACCAACTCCAGTTTTTTTAAATTTAAAAAATCCCTTATTTTTAAAGTCATTTTTTAAAGTGAAAAAATAAACCCAGAAATTTTTCTCAGAAAGGCATTCTATTCAATAACAAAGTACTGATAACTATTTTATAAAACATTCTCATATTTTCCTAATATAACAATGTTCAAGATACTCCCTTAGATACCAAGTCAATGTCACAACTCTTGCACATTCAAATTCTCCAAGATAACATAATCAACTAAAGATTTGCCATGCGTTTCCCAATGACTCCTAAAGACTAAACTACTCAAAAGAATAATGCAAGAGAAAAGTTTTAGCTAAGACATTTGATACACTATCTTATCTTCTGATCAAGGCAGAAGGAGACCTTTCCTCACAAATAATTCATTTTAGTTCAAGTTTATAGATTTCAGGAATGTATACTTCTCCAGTTTATTTTGAATTATGCTATCTGCTTTCATCTAATTTTAATCATGCAAGAGTGATCATATATTCTGATTTCCTGAGACCACTGTTGCGCTGTTGGCCCTATATAACTATCGGTAGTGCCCCCTTTTCATTTCAGAAGTGTCTACTTTTATATACTTAGTTACTATACATTCTTATTAATAAACAATTATAAATTCTGCAAGGTGAAATTTGGATTCAATGCACATGGCTTAGAAAAAACAGATGAGGCTGGGTGTGGTGGTTCACGCCTGTAATCCCCGCACTTTGAGAGGCCGAGGCGGGCGGATCACGAGGTCAGGAGATCGAGACCACCCTGGCTAACACGGTAAAACCTCGTCTCTACTAAAAATACGAAAAATTAGCCGACCATGGTGGCAGGCGCCTGTAGTCCCAGCTACTCGGGAGGCCGAGGCAGGAGAATCGCTTGAACATGGGAGGCGGAGGTTGCAGTGAGCCGAGATCACGCCACTGCACTCCAGCCTGGGTGACAGAGCGAGACTCTGTTTCCAAAAAAAAAAAAAAAAAAAGGAAAAAAAAGGAAATAACAGATGAAAAGCAAAAGGTTTTAACAAAAATTTACAGAAAACCTAGATAAATTTTAATGTATAATAAGTTATCTATTTTAAATGATTCAAGCTGCACAGATAAATTAGAAATTTGCATTACATTTTTTAGAGATCATTCCCATTGCAATACCTACATTTTAAGTAAAAATAAATGTTTTAAGTGTATTTTCCCTTCCTTCCTGTATCATCTACTGTTTTCATTTATATCTATAAAGTTCATAAATTATTTAGCACCTCCCCCTTTCTGTATAAAATAATCATGTGGGATTTAGAAAGTATTAAACTCTCACAAAAGGACAGCCTGACATTACCATTGCCATTTTTCTGCTACATATTAACAAAAAGCAAAGTTTAGAGCAATGTTTTTATAATATAACATCCTTGAACATTCTTATTTGCTGAGTCTCATGGAGAGACTAAATATAATTTCTTTAAAAGAAAGGCAAATTTTTGGATATGCCAATTAGTCCCATTGCAGTTTCAGGAAAAAGTATTAGCTCATATGTAGTCTTCAACAATATCCCTTATTATATTCAAACTATTTAAATATTAAATATCTTGATTTCACAGGGATATCTTAATCAGAGTTCATTTTAGTTTCTTGGTAGAAATAATGAAATTTGTGGGCTCTTACAAGGTGACAGACTACAGAGGATATATGTTTTATACTTCTTCAAAATTTTTTATAATTTGTCATTATATTGCTTACACACAGCATGACTTCTACATGTAAGACTGATCATTTTACATTTCTGTTACAGATTAACATAAATAAAGGTGGAACGAAAATGCTTTTAGAACTCTATTTTCATTTTAAGAAACAATAACCATTTTTTTTTAAGAAAAGACATTTAGTTACTACCTTTAAAGTTCAAGTTCCATCATCTTAATACATAAACATACCTGGATACGGAATTTAAAAAACCACACATACACACAAGCTCTAGGTAGAGCTGTAATAAACAAATTCCTTTTATAAACAAAATTTTAACTGAAAAGCCACAGTAGATGGGGGAAAAAAAAAGAAGAAAGGATATTACTTGGTAAAATCCAGTGACATCTACAATAGTTTTACAGCACATTTAAGCATTCTAGGGTTTTATATCTTCACCTGCCTTCCATTTCTTAGTTGATCCTTATAAAATCTCTAATTACAAACATAGGTTTGATCTAAAACCTAGTCATGAATTTGAGTGCCAGGAAAAGCAGAACAACAGTCCAAATTTCTATCTTAATATCACAGCCTTAATTCAAAAATGGTTTTGTGTAAAACACAACGCCCAACTAAATGGAAAAAAAAAAAAAACACAAGCAGCAATATGTAATTATACAAAATAGTTATTAATTATATATGAAGTGTTTTTTAGGATGACATCCAGAACGCAACTTGCTCTGAGACTCCTCAATAATCAAATTGACTTAGACCAACAATACTGCTAAGTATTAAAAGCAGTGAAGCAAAAGAAAATATATCAAATAGTACATGCACATCTTACAGAACTTCCACTGAACTCCCCAATGGCTTCTATGCAATGTGCCTCTTTTCCATAACTGTATTAACAAATACCAAGAAAGGAAAGATGAGATTAAAAGTAATGATACTGAACTGAATTGTTTGAAGCCAGTGCCCCACATGTGGGGAAAAGTGCATTTAGTTCAGCAGCAATACAGCACAGTGTGAAGATATTGTGCTTAGACACAGATATTCCAGAATTGAAAGATGTACAAGGCAAGTCAAGATATAAAACCATAGTACACTGTTAAATAACCTTGAAACATACATATATTGCAGTTTTCAAAGAAAGACATTCATGTCATTGTACAAGGATAGGAAGAAATCCTTAAAGTTACCTACTGTAGTTTATGATATAATAAATACATATCTATATAGCATTGTATATACATATATAGATTGTGTGTGTTTATATGTAATTTATTTGCCAAATTATCCTGTTAGTTTTTGTGGATCTGCAACTTTCAGGAATGAAAAAACTCCTTTTCACTACAAGTTTCTCTTCCCCCAAACTTAAAAAATATTCATACTAGAAAAGGTCTCAATACCCTTTCTCCTACCCAAAGATTCACTTCAGGTATTTCGCTTCACAACACGTCAGAGAAGCATAATTAAAGAAATTCTAGATTTTCGACTGTAACTTTTCACTTTGCCAGTTTTTGGTTTTTTTTTTTTTCAACAAGCAAATACCTTTCACTATTTAAACCAGCTGATGCAAATTCTTTAGCAGAGGATTCAAACTCTAGATTTGACTGAATAAAACAGAGCAAATCAAAACAAACAAACAAAAAATCCAGTGATTTACTCTGACTGTAAACAATACATAAAATTTAAATCTCAAATCTCAAAATAAGTTAAAGAAAAATTCTACTTTCAGGGCCTACAATACTATAAAGATACAACAATTGGTAAGGGGAAAATATATATGAAAAGTTGCAACAAAATTGTTTGCCCATTATTTTTCCTAAGAGAAAGTATATCTAACTATACTACCTCTGTCCCTTAAATTTAATAACTTCATAATTTGTTGGCAAATGTTTTAAGCAAACTGGCATATCAGAATACACAACAGAAAAACATCCATCATATTCAGCAAAGAAAACTTATATAAGCCTTTTGTACAGAATTTAAAAAAAATTCTAAATGGCTATGATTCCTCTATTAGCATAAACACATAATGCAATTTTTATAAATCTGCCATATACCAATATCTACATAAATAGATACAGATATAGATAAGAAACATTAATGGCAGTCTATTTTTGAACAGTGTGTGGGACCAGCAGATTTGTATCAGACCATGGCACGATACGGACCCTGCATCTTTAAGAACTGAATGATGAAAGAAGGCCCCCCAGCAACAATCTGAGGTGGAAGGTGACTGAGTGGACAGTTCTCAATACTCATGATTGAAAGCTTGCTGCAGAGTGCCAGCTCAAAGGGAAGGCTATGCAGGTTAGGGTTGTCATTCAAATACAGTTCTTCTAGGTTCTCCAGTGTACCTGTTAAAAAAAAAAATCAAATCAATTATTTTTTTAAAAATTAGTTGCTATTTTAAAAGTTCAACCGGGCATGATGCTATGCTGGTCATTACATATACTGAACACACATTTCCTTTAATTCTCCTTTCTTAGCTTTAAAACTCTACAACCATGGATCTCAAATTTTGCTGCATATTCAAATCAACTTGGAAGACTTTTTAAACTCCTGATGTCCAGCTCACACTCCATACAAACTAAATAAATTAGAACTCCTTCCTTTATGGTAGGTCTTCAAGCTTGGAGAGCTTTGTATTTTGAAAATACGTATGCCCCATCTCCAGAGATTCTGTTTGGGATAGTTTGGCACATATATAATACTTACTTATATATATTTTTAAACTCCAAAAGTGAGCTTATTATATATTCAATGTCTATAACCACTTTTCTGTTGTACATGTAAAATTTTCTCAAATAGATTTCTTATGTGCAAAAGTTTTATTACTTAATATGAAGCTTTCACTGAGAGTTATCACATGTATGGCAGTAAGCCAAAACTCGATTTATGAGACCTTTAAAATTTTTTTCTTAGACTATCTTAGGATACTTGTATTCTCTAGGAAAATGTCTCAAGCAATTAAATGAGATCAGGTGAATATATATACTAGAAATATATGTGTAAATTTGCCTCATGTGTTTCCAATTTTTAAATTTCAAAATTCAGAATATTTGACAGTGGTATTTATTAGAAAACTAACAGAAATAATAACTAGTATGTAATCAATGTGTTTACATGTAAGATATTTAAGCTTCAGAACAACCCTATGAGAACTTACTATTATCATCATTTTACAGGTAAGAAACTTGAGGCTTAGGGAGTTTACATACCTTATCTAAAGTCACAAAGCCAATAAGCAGCAGCGCTAGATTTTGAATTGTCAACCATCTCCAAAACCATTTTTTTTGTTGTTATACTTTAAGTTCTGGGGTACATGTACAGAACGTGCAGGTTTGTTACATATGTATACATGTGCCATGCTGGTGTGCTGCACCCATTAACTCAACATTTACATTAGGTGTATCTCCTAATGCTATCCCTCTCCCCTCCCCCCACCCCACGACAGGCCTCAGTGTGTGATGCTCCCCACCCTGTTTCCAAGTGTTCTCATTGTTCAATTCCCACCTATGAGTGAGAACATGTGGTGTTTACTAACCTATAGTTCCTGTGGGACGGTGCACTACAGATGGAAGAACATAATGCATAGAATTACTAATTTAAAAGCTAATATTTAATTACCATGTGACCTTAATCAAGTAATTCTCTTTATAAAGCAAGATTACAACTTGCACTGTCTAAAATTCCAGGTGGTCATGTATATTACATAAAATAATGGAAATGAAAACACTTGGAAAATGTTAAGTATTCCCAAATGTTAATATTGGTTAAATATTAATATCAATTCTAAAATCTCATAAAGAAATGTTCTTTTGGCATAAAACATTACTAATTTAATTCAACCCTGTGTAATTTTTAAATTTAGAAGGAATATAAAATAACTTCTAAATTGAGGTTATACATAAAACCTACTGGAAATGTAGGTATTCCAAAACATTCTCAAATACAGTATTAATCTTAAAACCAATCCTAACAGCCTTTAGGAATCCTAACCAAAACCAATCAACAATCAACCATCAGTGCTCTATTAAAAAAAAAATCTTAAGCCTGATATAACCTCAGTTTAAAAAACAATAGATTTGTCATATTTATCTGATATACTGCTTGAATGCACAAGAGCAAATTATTAGTACAGAGTCAAGCATTCATAGGGTTCATACCAATTTCTTCAGGAAGGTGAGTAAGTAGGTTCTCTCCAAGACCCAGATGTGTGAGATTAGTAAGGTGACCAATGCCTCTGGGAAGAGTGGTCAACTGGTTGTTTGTCAAGACTAATTTCTAGAAGATTAACAAAATAAGAGACAGTTACAAATATATTTCCTACATTTAATGTAAATTAAAATAATATGTCTAAACAATAAAATAAATTAACAGGGAAACTAGATTGGATAGAATGAGAATCACTTACATATTTTTCTTTCACAAAATATCATTTGTTAGGAAAACAAAGCCAGGTTATATGAACACAAAACTCAGCCCTAATACTAGAATAGGAAAGTCTATCTGATCCAAGAATTACATCAAAATCTTAAGAAAAATGTGCAATTTAGAATGGATTCCAAAAACTTTATATAACTACAAAACCACTAGGATAATGTTTACCTGTAAATCCTTAAGATATGCAATTTCATTTGGCAAGGATTCCAATTTGTTCTCTTCCAGATCTAACTCTCTTAACTTCCTAAGGTTTCCAAGACCATGGGGAAGCTTCTTTAGAAGATTGTTTGATAAGATAAGAACCTAATGAGAAATTATTGATAATTTTTAGCAAATCATGAAATGAAATTATATACTATCATTGTGTGGCTTAAAATCTATTAAGCAATGCTTATTTTCCAAACAGTGAATATTAAGGGTAATGTTCAATTATATAACATATAAAATATTTAACTTACTTTTCTAAAAAAATCACCATAGTTATTAGAAAAGAGATTTTACTTGATTATATCAAAACTAATGAAAACAAAAGAAGCAATTTAATTTTAACTACATTTCAAAAAAATTACTGAATAGTTACAAATGTTTATCTAATAGGAAACTATTTATTCAAAACCCTTACAAACCATTACTAAAGGATGGTAAAAACTAACTTCTAAACTTGCTATATCAATCCACTGTATTTATTATCTGTGGTATACTTATTATATTGAAAGCATCCTGGAAGATACTGAAGAGGGGAAAAATGGCAGAGGAAGATAGCCTTTGTTCCGATAAAGTTACAAACTAGCAGAAAGGAAGGAGACAATAGCGGGTTGGGAGAAAGAGCAATAGGTAAAACAGATGCCTAAGGTTCTGGGTAAGTTTTTATGTTCATTTATTTTCCCTAATGTTATATCACCCATAATAAATACATACAATAAGTCCGAGAAAATAATAACAGCAGTCACCATGTGACTTTACTATTTGCAAGGCACTGCACTAAATGTATTATGTGCATTATTGCATTTAATCCTAATTACAACTCTACAAGATAAATACTCTTATTATCCCCATTTCACAGCTTAAGAAACTGAAGCTTAGGCAAGTTAAGTACATAAATATACAGAGATAATTACACTCAGCTTTGTTTGACTTCAAAGCCCATGTTTTTAGCCATTAAACCACACTATTTCACCTTATTAAATAATTTAAAAATTAGATCTTTAAAAAACGTGGATATGAAGGAAATTTTAAAAAACAATATATTTACTATTAGTAAGTGTTTTCACCAAGGGATGAAAACTCTAGGAACTCAGAAGCAGGAGAAATCATCCTTAACTGAAGAGGTGAAAATAAAATGGATCTTTAATTATGGAAAAACATACTAAAAGAAAAAAGGGGATGACAAGAGGGCACTCTAGATACAGAAAACAATAGGACTAAGCTTAGAGGGCTAGAAATTGGCATACCAGATTTACAACAAAGACAATAATCAATGAGGTGGATAATTAGGATGAAAAAGTATGATAAAGCATTCTAAATGACAGTCTGAGAATCGATAATTATTTTGGTAGACAATAGTGTAGTTTTTAAACAGACTAAAGAAAAAAATTGTTCTAAAAGATGCTTTTACAGAACTTTTCTTTTAGAGATATTAATACTTTATGGCACTCAAACATACCAACTTTTAGTAGGCAAGAGAAATTCAAAAGGACTGAATCTAGACTACTTAAGTCAACACTTCGTTATCCTATTAGGGTTGTATGTTTAAGTGAGTTCTAACATTTCTAATTATAATCTTCACCCAAACAGAAATTGTTTATTTCAATTTGAAATTTTTAAATGAGATAAGTATGGAAGGTTCTGAGGTGCTCATTTATACTAACCTCAAGAGAAACGAGACCAGACACATCCTCAGGGATCTTTGTGAGCTGATTAGTGGCTAAATTCAATTCTACCATACTGGTCCAAGTTCCAAAATCCAAGGGAAGTGATGTTAATTGATTGTCCTGGCAAAGACAAAAAGAAGCATCCAAGGTAGAACCACAAAAACAAAGTTCCATATACACTTGTTGCTTCAGAAAGAGAATTCTTAACTAAACAAAATCTTACTCTCCTTTTTGATATTTAAATATAGAAAGAAAAAAAAATCAGCAACAGAAAACTCTAAGCCTCCAAAGTTTTTTATACAGTAATGAGGCTTTTATTTGGGAGTTAAACTGGAAGTTTGTTCCTTATGTGATTGTAATGGAAATAGAAAAATACATTATACAGAGAAACACTGGAGATTTCAAAGATCCTATAAATATGTTTTTACCATTTCACAATATGTAGAAATCACTGAATAAAATATAAATGCTCAAATAAAGATATGAAAACAATAGAATAAGACACATCTAATCACATCCCATGAGGAAACCAGAATGAACTCAGGAATTCTTGAGGTGCTAAGCAGTAAAGTAGGGGAGGAAAATAGTCTTAAAAAGACAACAAATTAAATAATTAAAACACGAATCAGGTATTTACCATTTCACTTTAAAAATCCATAAGAAAAAAATGGTAAAATATATTCATCGCTGAAACAGAGGAAACAATAAATATGGTCTTAATTTGGTTTAAAAATTAGACACGGCTGTTCACAGAAAAAAAAGTATGCCACTTTAATTCACTTACAAAGTACACTTTCATCAATAATGTCTTGTACCACATTGTTATGTGTTAGGGGTATTGGTCCTGGGAGAGGATAATCAACACCCCATCCAGCTCAATACCAACGATATATGCCAGTATGTTAACAGTGATGCTACCTCAGTGGCAGTATTATTTTATATCCTTTATGTCAATCTGTATCTTTAAAATTAGCTGCACTGCACATGGATTGTCTCATTTCACACAAAATGACCCACAAAAGAAATCCCAAGTAGCAAACATTCTTTTGAAAACCAACTTTTTCTTTTATTGTAATATTTAAACTTGTTATCTATTTAATATTTAAGCTTATTACCTATGTATGCCTAAACTACTGACACTTATAGTATGATTTATAAGGCATTTTCATTTTTAAAAATTTACTACTGGTACTTACATGCAAATGCATAAACTAATGAACCCTGAACCACTGTGTTTTAAGCCTATTACTACAAAATGAATGTTCAGAATCAACACCATTACCACTGCTAAATATCATATAACCAGACTGATTAACAAGAAATTTTACAATTGTTAAAACTGTAAGATTATCTTGAATTTCCATTAGTTTACTTATTATATACTTCCAAAGAATCATCATAAAAGATACATACCATATTTATGAGCAAGTATGGATATAATTTAAAAATTGTACATTTAAGATTATAGTTTAAAGAACCACAACTATGTTCAAACGGTTCATCATGACAGGAAGAATACTATTAGCTATGTGGTCAATTCAGTTATCTTCTTTGGGCCTAAAGTTTGTCCAGTACAAATTAAATCACTGAACTTGGTAATTTTCCATTTGTTTTCTCCTTTTGCAATAAATTGCATTACAAAAGTCAAACTCGATCACTGTAAGCAAAAGGAAACTAACGTTCACCCATAAATAATTCTGATCTCTAAACATTTTGGCAAAAACCAGCTATATGTATAAATATAAAGATCTTTAATATATAATTAAGCATATTAAAAACAGCTTTCAAAAACTCCGGGTGGGAAAAGATTTTTTACATGCTTTAACTTTCTTCCACTTGATAAAATGAGAATATTTCAACTAGTATGTAGTGTTCTCTTAGACCAAAATATCATTTTTAATGGCTCTACAGTATTCCACTAAAGACAAATTACTTAACAAAATTAAATCTCTATTAATAAGTTGGTACCTATGAAATAGATGGCTCTGCAATACATATCCCTACAACTATACTTTTACAGATATTCATATTTCCTATTTTGTGGGGGATAGGGAACAGGTTCTTGCTTTCTACACCAGGCTGGAGTGCAGTGGTGCCACCATAACTCACTGCAGCCTTGAACTCCCAGGCTCAAGCAATCCGCCTGCCCCAGCCTTCCATGTAGCTGGTACTACAGGCCAGCTAATTTTTAAAAATTTTTTTGCGAGACAAGGTCTCACTATATTGCCCAAGCTGGTCTTGAACGCCTAGCCTCCAGGGATCCTCCCACCTTAGCCTTCCAAAGCACTGGGATTACAGGTGCATCAGCCACTGAGCTGGACAATGATTATTTCTTTAGGACAAATTCCTAAGGGTATGCACAGTTCTAAGATATTTGTTATCTGATACAAAGTACCCTGAAATGTCTTATTATCAGTTTAGACCCATCAGCAAGGTACAAGTACCCACTCCCCACACAATTAGAAAAAACATAAATATTAGTGGAAGTACCAGTTAAAGCAATTCCTTCCCCTAATAAACAAATATATGCTTACCTTCATATTCAGCTTACTTAATACTTTTGCTCTGGAGAAAATTCCAAATGGAATTTTATTGATTCGATTGTGTTCCATGTTGAGGGAATAGATGGTAGAAAACTGAGATGGACCACCCACTGGATATAACTGGAAGCAATTCCTAGCTAAGGTCAAACTATTCAGTTTCACAAGACTTGATAAAAGACTCTGTAAAAAAAAAAAAAAAAAAAAAATGAAATAAACATAAGAATTAGAACTGTGATGAGACTCATTTTGTATAGAACAGCAGTCTCAACACAAATGCCTCAAAGGGCTTTGGGGGTGACAAATGACAAAGACTGGTTAGGGCAGTCTGTGACACCTCTTTACAGGGACAGTCACTACATAGCTCTAGCAGATTGGTACCTTGCAGAAATGTGGAACCAATGTAGACTTCCAGATTTTATAGGAGGAAACAGAACATTTTTCCAATTTTTATTCTTTGGCTTCAATTTATTTAAAACACTGTATGGAATAAGGAAAACATGTCTGTGTGTGGAGAGGTGCCTCATGGGTGACTAATTTGAAATTTCTACATTGCAGAAACTTTAGTGTCAGACAGTTCCAGGTCTGAGTCCTGCCTCTGCCACTGGCTGTGTGACAAATCCTACCTAGTCTTAAGTTATATACCTATCTCTAAATTATTGAGATTAACATAATGATTCCTTTTAGGGAACATTAAATTCAGGAGATAATTATGCTTCCTGATACTGTATAATACACCGCTTTTCTATATGGTAAAATTTCTGAGGGCATATATGTACCCATTAAACAAGTATTTACTTAGCACATAACCCCATCTTCCCCTACTTTAGACTCCCACCATTTAACCAAAGTATTAAATATTCAGGTATTACCAAAGAATCTCTGCAGTTAAGAAGTACATAGATAAGAAATAATTAGAAAATAATATATGACTGTATATAATCAATAATCAATTACATAGAATAGGCTCTTGCTATTCAGTCTGGGCCAAGGAAAAGCAGTATCAGCATCCCCTGGGAGCTTGTGAGAAATGCAGACTCTTGGGCCCCACTGCCAGTGAATCATAATATGCATTTTAACAAGATTCCCAGGTGATCTGCATGCTCATTAACATCTGAGAAATACTAGTAAAGGCTATAAATTGTTTTGAATCTTGACTCTATCTTTAAATAGCTTGTGACTTCGGCAAGTTATTTTTCTGAACCTAGTGTATCATTATTTAAATAACAATATTTTATGGGTCATAGGGAAGACTAAAAGTGATAAAATACATAAATAACTTTACAATACCTAGCAGGGAGTAAGTGCTTAAATTTTAAATCCTTTCTCTATTTAAATTCAAAGCAAGGAATACTGGAATAACTGGAAAAATAGGATGAAAGTTGACAGCTAGATCTTGAAGGATGAAAACATTTTAAAATACTCAGAGAAAAAGAAGAAACACTCTAGATTCAAAGTAAAAGCACAAGCAGGGAGAAGCAAGCACTGTGTGAGGTATGTATGTTTTTTAAACAATATTCAAACTTCAGCTGTCTACCATCAGCAAATTGAAAACTTAGTACTTGAGGTGACAGTGTAATTGGCAAAGCCATCTGAAGGAATGAAGTAACTATATAATTGAGGATATACCTATACTGAGAACTGAAACTTGTTTCTTTATACTGTATCTTAAGAAGCTACCCTTAAAATCTGTGTATTGTTGTACACAAACAAAAGGAACAACAGAGGTAAACCTGTGGCCAGAAAACTGCATGGCAGTCGATTCACGAAAAATCTCTACGGGCTACTCAATTGAAAATAAAGGAGTTTTACTGAGCCTCATGGCAAAAAATGTGATTCTTTTTATTCTTACAACTGACTTACTTTATTGAATTGACTCATATGATAAAATGTTAATACTGAATATATTTGAGAAGGGGCAACAAGAAGGCAGCTCTTCGAGCTCTCATTTCTTAGTCACATTGTGAAACAGGGGTTGCTTATCTTTTTTTTTTGGTTAGAATCAGACACATCTAGGCTCCTATTTTATACCTTCTACTAAGTTTTGTCAACTTTGGTGAATTAATTAGATAATCAATACACCTCTTACCATACTTCCAGAAAAATATCTAAGGTAACAAATTCGGCCAAAAATATAACTTCTCTTAAGCCTTATTTTGCTGCTTGATGAGGATACTCCAATAACTAGTAGGTTTATGACAAAGATTAAACAAGATAGTACGTGTAGAGTACCTAGACTCATGCCTTGGGACTATGTGGTTCAAATTATTAAGTTCCTTTTACTTATATGTAGACATCTACATTAAAATAAGTCCATTTTCAGACAACTGTCTGAAATGACAAAATAGTCATTTTAGCAGCTCTGATTTCAGCTATTTAATATGCCCTTATTGAAAACCACTTTCATGATTTCTTGCCTAACCCAGCTTGGGTATCTTATAAGTGCTGTCTAATGGATTTTATTGTTTTCCTCACTATAAATGCAGATAATTTCACATTTGCATTGAGACTATGCTGCTTCCAAAGCACACTGATTACTTTTAAATTAAGATTTCATACTTTCCCATATTCAGTGGGACTGGGAGTGGGGCCCAAGAGTCCACATTTCTAACAAGCTCCCAGGAAAATCCATATTTCCTAACAGGTACCCAGTAATTATTAGTTTCACTTCACTGACAATAAGACTGGATATGTATTAATTTAAATTTTTTCACTTATTTTTTTTTTTTTTGAGACAAAGTCTCCCTCTGTTGCCCAGGCTGGAGTGCAGTGGCGTGACCTCAGCTCACTGCAATCTCTGCCTCCTGGGTTCAAGTCATTCTCCTACCTCAGCCTTCTGAGTAGCTGGGATTACAGGTGCCCACCACCTCACCCAGTTAATTTTTTGTATTTTTAATGGAGACAGGGTTTTGCCAAGTTGGCCAGGCTGGTCTTGAGCTCCTAACCTCAAGTGATCCACCTGCCTCGGCCTCTCAAAGTGCTGGGATTACAAGTATTAGCTACAGCGCCTGGCCTTAAAGAATCTTTGTTCTTAATTCGATTACACACACACACTCAGAAAAACTACCAAGTCAAAACATAGTAGCAGCACTTACGTAAGACATTTTTTGTTACAAAAAAAAGACTTTCCAAAGCTCAATCAATCAGTAAGTCCACAATTCTTCTGTTACATTACTACAGTAAGATATGCTTGAACAACTATAAGCAAACATCCATTGTTGACATGCTAAAATAGGTAGGAAAATAAGGAAAGTCAATAGTAAAAGACTAATAATAATATTGATAAAGACAACTTTAAAAGAAGAGTATTATATTGGCTGGCCACGGTGGCTTACGCCTGTAATCTCAGCACTTTGGGAGGCCGAGGCAGGTAGACCACTTGAGGTCAAGAGCTCGAGATCAGCCTGGCCAACATGGTGAAACCCCCATCTCTACTAAAAATACAAAATTAGCCTGGTGTGGTAGTGCCTTTTATCCCAATTACTTGGGAGGCTGAGGCAGGAGAATCACTTGAACCTGGGAGGCAGAGGTTGCAGCTGAGCCGAGATCGCGCCATTGCACTCCAGCCTGGGCAACGGGAGCTAAACTCTGCCTCAAAAAAAAAAAAAAAAAAAAAAGTATTATATCTTACCCAATTAATCCCTAAGCAAAATAAGTGAAAATACTTTTCTAATAGAATCAACAAAACCTAAAAATGTGTTTTAAAAAAAGATTCTGGCAATTGTTTTATACTAAATAGGCCTTAATATTATTGCATAAACAAGGTAATAATTTGAGTCACAGGAGAATTGCTGCTAATATTAATTTTGATGATAGACAGTGCATTCTGTATCACTTATCATCTTTCTTTTTATAACTGAACTGGATAGGGTAGTTGAATTTTAAAACCAGCCATATAGATTTTCCTTAATACCTTTACTGTCAGTTCCCAAAATGAAATGAGATTTACATGGTGCTAAAGTAGAATACAGCACACTTACTTTTCTCCTAGTTTTTCCCTTTTTCTTTGCATTAAAAAAAATAAAAACTTAATAGGTTCATATACCCATTCTTTCTTGTTTGGAGTTACTTTAGCAGTGGTGGTACATCCACAGCATACTCATTATTTAAACAATCTCAATGACCAAATTATTTACCCTGCTATAAAGATTTACTAGCTTTCCTTGAATTATCTTGCAGACTCACTTCAAATCTTGTTTTCTCTAATCCACTTCTTACCTCTGGTAAAGTAGAAATGTTATTGTTCTCTAAATTTAATTCTTCAAGTGCACTGCATTTTGATAATGATCTGGGTATTGCTGACAGTCTGTTATATCTCAGACCAAGACGACTTAAACTGGACAGGTTTCCTGTAAACACACACAAAAAAAGAAATTTATTTTTTACAAAATCTGATGAGCCTCTCACTGTCACAGGCTATGTACTAACTATTTAAAAATTAAAGTACTGTTTCAGCAAGATCCTTAACTTCTAGCACAAGGAACCCACACTACACTATCGATTAGGATGAAACTGAAATCACTTTTATGCTCACTTGTCTTGGAGAAATAAGGAAATATACAGCTATAAGTTAGTTTTTAAATGAACAATTAGATAAAGTATTGGCATACTTTAACAAGTTAATCTTTAGATAAGGCCTAATTTAACTGCATCAAAGCTGTGTATATTTTAAACTTACAATAATTATTCCATTTGTTCTATGTTATGATGATCCAATTTAGAACAAGTAGTTATATATAAGTATGTACACGTAATTTTGGAGAAGAAATTTCCAAATTTCTAAAATAGTATTGTTTAAAACATAAATTATTTACTGAGATCAGAAAGCTTCAATACTGAAAAGTTGGCCTGATGGTAAAAAATTTCTCAACCCCCTCCCCAAAACTTACAAACTGAAGTGAAAGTTATAGTCTCTTTTATCTAAGCATATCCAGCTTGAGCACAAAATAGCCATTATTGAATTTTTAAAAAGCAGAGCATTTTCTTTTCTTTTCTTTTTTGAGACTGAGTCTCACTCTATCGCCCAGGCTGGAGTACAGTGGTGTAATCTCAGCTCACTGCAACCTCCACCTCCTGGGTTCAAGCAATTCTCCTGCCTCAGCCTCCCAAGTAGCTGGGATTACAGGCGCCCACCACCACACCCAGCTAATTTTTGTATTTTTAGTACAGACGGGGTTTCACCATGTTGGCCAGGCTGGTCTTGAACTCCTGACCTTAAGTGATCTGCTGCCTGGAACTCCCAAAGTGCTGGGATTACAGGCATGAGCCACTGCGCCCAGCTGAGCATTTTATTTTCTAGGTATTTTCTATTTTTCTTGCCAAGACTACATGGCCAGCTATATATAATGAATGATGAATATAATGACTTCTGTTATCATAAATGGTTCAACTCAAATTCAATTCTGCAAATAATATACATTAAAAATAAGTTAATTTTGATACAAAAAAAGCTAACAAGACAAGAATTTAGTCCAACATGCTATTTTGCTGTGGCTGATTAATTTCTTTTTTCACTTCAAATCACAACTGTTGCTATGAGATACTTGGATGGGCCAGGTTAAAATGCCAAATGCAGCCTTTACTTTTAAATTAAACAGTTATTTCCAGTGTTAGAAATTACAGAAGTGGATGCCTGTGTCAACACTTAACTTCTTGGAGGTAAGTATTTTGAGGCCTTTCAGCCTTCGCAACCTCTTGATGTCCATTTCTTTCCTTTTGCTTTAATCATTGTTCAAAAAGCTGTCGTATGATCAACTTTCTTAGATGCAATATTACAATACTTACAGAAAACATACATTAGTCTATAGCATAAGTTAAGCCTTGACACCTTAAGAGGGCACTCATTATGCCTCATGATCCTTATCTGGTCATCAATCATCTGCATCTTTCCTTCTTGTGGAAAGTATCAAGCGAGTGAAGTTACACATAATGAATAATTGGAGCTAATTTTTAGCCTTTACATTTTCAAATAAGAATCAGTCACTGATAAAAAAATACTCCTAATTCTATGCCATCAGTTGTCAACTATAATGCAGAAAAATGTAACAACCACTTCAATTCTTCCAATTAGAACTATTCCATAGGTATGCTATGTTCATTTATTAATACATCACTTTTGTACAATAGTGTTTGGAAACTGGGCCAAGAGTTTACTAGGTCTATCTAATTAAGTGAGATTCCAACCGGCATAAAGTTGAATACAAAAGCAACAATAAAAAACCACCACTTAGCAAAGACAAGTTAATTTAGTCTTTAAAATGCTTTGTAAATTAACTAAGAATGCTTCACTTAGTGACTTCATCAGAAGCGTCTTTCTGATGACACTCTGGTGAGACGTGTCAATTCTGCAGGAGAAAAAAAAATTGACTTTCCAAAGCCTCAGAAAATTCAGTGGTTAGAAATATGAATGAGAATATTCACTACTGCTATCACTGCGTTAGGCCAGGCGTGGTGGCTCACACCTGTAATCCCAGCACTTTCAGAGGTCGAGGCAAGTGGATCACTTGAGGTCAGGAGTTCAAGACCAGCCTGGTCAACATGGTGAAACCCCGTCTCTACTAAAAATACAAAATTATCCGGGCATGGTGGTGCACGCCTATAGTCCCAGCTACTTGGGAGGCTCAGGAAGGAGAATGGCTTGAACCCGGGAGGAGGAGGTTGCCATTAGCTGAGATTGCGCCATTGCACTCCAGCCTGGGCGACACAGCAAGACTCCATCTCATTTAAAAAAAAAAAAAAAAAAGACAATAAAAATGTTACTTAAAAGCTGGATTGGCAGAAAATAATTTGCTTTATGACAAAATATGTTAATTAAGTCATATAATGGCAAAAATGGGACAATCTAAATATTCAACAATAGAAGAATAATTATTTAAATTGGAAGCATCACAATGTAATAGAAAAACCGAAGTATTTTATATTATTTATATGTCCATGGGCAAGTTATTTAACCTCTCTGTGTCAGTTCCTTATCCATAAAGTGGAAATAATGCCACACACCTAACAGGGTAGCTCTAGGGGTTAGATATAACACGCATAAGATACTTAGCACCATGACTAATAGATACATAATAGATGTTCAAATATATAATTTTCATTCTATAGTATGTCTATATTCTGCAATATTTTGTACATATTAAAGTTGTTATAAAAAGTTTTAAGATGTGAAAGACTTTAGGTATGATGTTAAGTTGGGGGAAAAAAGCATGATAAAATCGTGTATTTTGTATAATTTCAACAACGTAAGAAACAGGCACGCAAAAAAAGGGAAAGAAAATGTATCAAAACTAACCGTTATCTCTGCATGGCAGAATTATGGAAGAACAATTAAAAATTTGTTTCATTTTGTCTGCATTTTTCCTAATTTTCTATATTTTAAAATTTTTAAAAATTTTGATAAGAATAGATCTATAATTCTAAAGTCATCCTAATTTTTAAAAAAATTGTGACATCCTTCCACCATCCTTTTTCTTTTGGATGAATATTTTACATTACAGAGATATTTTATATAATGTGACCAATTTGCATTATATGCCTGTACATGTTTTTAATAGTATATTAGACAATATATTGCAGGTTATTTCACTTAATTCTGGTTTCTAAGTCAATTTGTTTTAAAGTTCAAAATGTGCTATCTTAACAATGCAAAGACCAAGGGGGAAAATGCCAATAAACAGTATACATCATTTGCCAAATAAAGAACAAAATAAAAATGCCCAAAATTCATTTTAGAATTCCTAGTTTCCTGATATTTAACTCACTTAACTCTGTGCTCTGTGATAAAGCTCTACCCACCTCTTGACAAGTGCACAGGCACACCCACGGCACTGTGCCAACACCTCTATCGTCATGATTACACCATATTATAAATGTTTATTTCATGTCTGTGTCCATTTTTAGACTTAGTGAGCTATCCACTGTCAGAACCCTAGTGCAGAGCCAGACACTGGTAATATGTATTTGCTGTTTACTGAGAGTTTATTATAATAAAGCAAAAATTGAGAAACATTAAAAGGGTAGGCTGTATTCTATAAAACTGTGTTTATAGAAAGGGAGTGAGTATATATTTATCTAGTTAAAAATGTTTTCTACTATCAGTTTTATCCCTTCTAAGTCAGTCACAAAATTCTATTTGTATTCTCAAAATACATTTCTCATGTTTGTCCCTTCTCCAATCCCACCCTCATCATTTTTTTTATTTTTAAGAGACAAGAGTCTGACTCTGTCGACCACGGTGGAGTGCAGTGGCACAATCATGGCTCGCTGCAGCCTCAAACTCCCTGGTCTAAGGTGATCCTCCTACCTTAGCTTCTGGAGCAGCAGGGACTACAGGCATATGCCACCACACCCAGCTAATTTTTGTATTTTTGTAGAGATAGAGTTTCACCATGTTGCCCAGGCTGGTCTCAATCTCTGTGCTAAAGTGATCCACTCACCTCAGTCTCCCAAAATGCTGGGATTACAGGCGTAAGCCACTGCACCTGGCCAAAAACATTTATACTAAAAACAACCTATTTCCTATTGTATCAAATGTAAACACTCTTTGCTAGCTTCTAGGGGTCCCCATGATATACCTCCACCCATCAATCAAGCTACTTATTTAACTGCTGTAAAACTGCACAGTGCCACACAAGACATAGTCTCTTCTCTCAAGAGGCTTACAGTACAGTGGTTTATTTTCACAAATAACTATAATACTTAGTAGACTACGATAATACCCTAAAAGAAGTATGAACAAAATCTTTGAATGTTTAGAGATGGGGGAGACAATTTCCAACACAAAGGATCAAAGCTGGCTTTATAAAGAAAGTGAAAAAGTTAATCTTAGAAAGAAGGAACATCTCTGTCTCTAGGAACAGGAGAGAATGAACAAAAGATGAGCAAAGAGGGAAAATAAATGTAGAAGTAAGAAGTTTGGGCCCTTTACATGGTAAGGGTCATCTTCTCCATAAAGTGAACACATAAGCTAAATTGTGGGGAAAAAAAAAAATGAGTATGGTGGTTTTAAGTTTTAGATAGCCATCCTGTGACATCTGATAAAAAGAAATGAAAAAGATACCTAGGAAGCAGCAGTAAGAGCCATCTGAGGGTAATCAGCAGGGACTTTACCATAACATTTGTGAAATAACTTGTCACAGTCACCAGCTAGTTGGTGAATCCAACTTGGCTCCCTATCAACAAATCTTCCTTCAAGATCTTCACTGACTCTGCTCCACTTAGCTTGTTTCCTTGACACAGAACCATGCTGTGCTCATTCTCACCTCCATGCTGTTTGACTGTCCTCACTGCTGTGTTCAGACTGCATTTTTCTTCCATACTGAGTCCAATGCATTTGTTCATTAAGTCATTCTTAGCCATTTTTATTAAGATCTTACTGACCTCCTCGTAAACTGAATATACCAGCATACTGTTTTCACCGTAAGTTGGCAATTAATTATATTTGGTCTTATGTTAACTGTTTCATGGATCAGTTATCTCCCTCACCAGACTGAAAACCCAGTAAGTGAGGAGCTTTGCGATATTTCTCTCCACAGAATTTGTTTCAGTGCTAAGCATACAATAGGCATTAATTCATACTTTCTTAATAATTACAAAAACTAAAACATTTCATTATTTGTCCTCCTTTCCATTAGGAACAAGACACAAAAAATTATATGAAAGGTCCATAAAAATCTATTTTCTTCAACTCATTCTTATTTTATAAAATAGCATGTCTATGAAATATAGACTTTATTGGACATAACTGAAAAACATATATTCTCATCTGGTCTATCTGAATATAAATTAATTATTCTACAAATATTTGCAGGAATTTTTCTGAGATATCCAACATCTGAGCAGTCCATACTTAGATATCAGCCGGGAAGGAACTACTAACAATTCCAACTTTCTGCATTCCTCCCACCCCACCACATCACTTTTAGTTATAAAATACATAAATGTATCTTCCTATTTTCCTTAGATAACCGTGGTTTATAGTCTGTTACATACCTATTGAGTCTGTCTCTAAGCACTTATTTATACATATAATACAGGGATTTCTTATGTTTATGTGTTTGCTTTCATATAAATGAGATCATTCTATTTGCTTCTCCCCTCCCCCATATAACAGGTGACAGAAATATTTTTATGCTGAGTAAACACAGATATACCTCATTCTATTTAACCATTGTAAAGTGTTTCATGGTATGTGTGCCATTATCTCTCCAATCATTGTTCAACTGATGGCATTTGTTTAATTTTTTAAATAAGATTTATGTAATAAATACCCTTAGACATATATCTTTGTGTACATGTGAAAATATTTCTTATGTGTCAGAGGATATAGATGTTTAAAATTTTAATAACAAAAGGTTACATCATTTTTACTTCTACCAAGAGTGAAGAATAGCCCCATTTACTCACATCCTTGTAAAATGGGGAGGGATGGTATCAACATTTTATCCCTTGCCTATTCCATTCCTATGGCCACCACTATAGCAAGGTCAGCAGAAGTGAAAATTTTCCTGCGAGTAGTGATCATGTCTGATTATAAAGAACTTCGAAATCTTCCAATAAAATTTTAATTTCCTGTATGCAGCTGCAGATAAAAAGAGGCAGCTAACCTTTAAAAATAAAATGGAAGTAAACAAGACCATCCCTTTTTCTCCTTTACATCACTGCTTTCCCTATGGAAGAAAGTTGTTCAATTGTAACAAAATGGCTGACTCGTTCACCAAGGGGTCTCTGAAGTCTGCCATAAGAGGGGAGAATTTATTAACAGAGGAAAGTCTCCATGATCTTACTCCATCAACTGACATGCCCCATTCAATAACCCTTTACAGTATCATAGTAGAGGAATACAATAAACATGTTTTTTATTCTCACTGAAAACTAAAAAACTTTCTCTGGTAACAAAGATTAGTAAGAGAGCCAAATTCTAAATGTTTGTCAACTCAAATCCTAGTAAATAGAACCAGATTCTTGAAACTTCTCATCCAAAACCAAATAACTCTTAAGTTTCTCACTTTTAAAACCAGAGTAGGTTCCTAGAATTTAAAAATTACAAAATAAAAATAATGTAGCTAAATTGCTACATGACATTATCTAGTACCAAAACCAGTGGTAATTTAAATTAAGAGGTACCTCCACCTTTGTTGGATCTAAATTTTTTGCTTTTTGGTGGGGCAGAAGGGGTTGAATTTCTAACACTGTAATCCATGAGAATAGGCTATTCTGATGAAGAAATTTCACATTTGCAAAGGCCTTATCACTTGAGACTGCTGGCATATTCAAAGAGTCATCCACATTTTGCCAGAGTCCATTACTCTCAGCTAAATAAAAGAGGTTAAGAAAATTAAGGATGAAATATCAAAACTCTTTTATGCCAGAAGAAAACATCAGAAGTCTGGCTTTTATTGTGATTCAGCCTCTGCAGTGGTTTCAACTCTAACCTCTCTCAATGAGTGGTTTTAACCACAAACTAAACTGCAACCTAGAAATCAACACATGCTTGCTGTAATGTTGAGCCATCTTGACTAAGAAATAAAATCACTGTTGCTGAGCTTCTGTATATAAACGTAGGCTGATCAGTGCCAATCACTGGCATTTAGCTTTCAAGTGCTTAACTTTGTCTATAAATTGTTCTGTGCTCCACTTTGACAGCTTGCTTTCTCTTATGCTGTCAGATTTTAAAAATATGGTGAAATCAAATGGCTATGAATTAAAATTAGATTCTTTCAATTTCAGCAAATATAACCAGCAGCTTTAGGTTAATTTAGTATAACTTTTGAGTAAGACTAATTTAAATGATCATAATCTTATTTTAACAAAGTAGCAAAAAAGTAGTAGGAAAGACTCAGGGTTCCAAGGATGAAATGTCAAAGGTACAATTATTTTTTCAGAAACATTAAACTAAAAGCAAACTGAAAAGTAAGCAACACAGAAATTCCTGAATGTTAAAAACCCAAAGAACACCACTATTAAAAAGAAAACTAGTAAAGTTGTTATACATACGCTGCACTGTAATTACCTAAAACCCAATTACTAAAATGACTAAAATGCTACTTGTTGGTATAACCATAATTACTGTAACATTTCTTCAGAGCCCAGTGCAACAAAAAGGCCTCTGTGAATTGTTCTGTGCTCCAGCCTTGAAGGCAAGGTTTTGTGGCATAGTTCTCTCCTAATATCATTTTGAGAAGAAACAGAAAGTAAAATATTTTTTCCTACTTCAGACCGTTTCTTCCTTGGACGACATAAAACTACTAGAGGTACCAGAAGGCTTTAAAAAACATCAGGTTCATACTTTAAAACAAAGTAACTGTTGGAATGAAGCTTAATATTTTCTTCTGATCATAGCTAATTTCTGAATGAGAAAATATTCATATAAAAATACATTTTTTAATTCAAGAAGGCAGACTAACAGTTAAATCAGAGAAACTATAAATATGTATTTAAGCACTCTCTTACTTAACTGCAACTTGGTAAACCCCAACCCATTTCCTTCTGTCTCTTCCTCACATCCTATGAGCTGTCAGCAACACTAGCTACTCAGCCTGGAAGTAAATGGCAGCAATTATCACAGGGGAGTGATAGTTACTCCAGGAATGTTCATGTTAAATAAAGAAAAAAGTAAAAACATTCTGGTCTACTTATAAGAAAAAAGAAAAGAAGGAAAAGGCAAGTAAATACAGTGATTTCTGGAAAGTAACTGTAAGATGATACAAGATTTTATTTACAGTTATGAATTTAGGGCAAGATTCTTTAGTCCAGAGAAAAGAGTGTGGGCAGCTGCTTCCAGACTAGCATCAACTCTGTAGAATAGGTGTTGGCCTTTCTGTTTTTCATTTTAAGTTATACTTTCCCAGAACTAGAGTAGGATTTAAAAAAGGAAAAGCATCAGGAGAACCATAATTCAATTAAGTTTCCACTATTTAGGGTAAATTGTTGTTCTTCAATAAATGACAGTGAAAATCTCAAAGGTCAATTAAAACTGTTGAAATTTGTAAGAGACCAAGACCCAAAGGTCAAAGTTGCCCACCAAACCTCAATCTTCTGCTACATAATCAAAATACTAGGACTGGAAAGGATGGAGAAAGACAAGAGTAATTATTTTAATAAACATGGTAATTGATAAATGACTACAATGTCATAAAAAGTTTCAATAAATATTACCAATTTACTTTGCCATTTACTCAGAGTAACAGCTGTACTATACTTCGCGACAACTATCAAAGCTATATAAAAGTAAATGCAATGTTATTTAAAATTTTCTTGTTAATGTTTCAGTTCTCATTGATTTCCAATTTGTAATACTGTAATCTGACCCTATAGAATGAGCTAGAGGTGAGGCATATGTGTTATTCTGAGATAACATCTAAACTACAAGAGATTAATACTAAAATCAAATGTTTTCATATTAGTAAACACACTTAAAACACAGAAGAATCACCTCTAATAGGACACTAATCCTACTTACTAGAAGACTGTATCATATATCACCACCTATGCTTTCTCTGTTTGCCAGGATTATTCATTTCAGTACTTTAATTGCATGCACCTTTGACTATTATTTAACAAGACTGAGATACAGACACATATAAAAATATTAAATAATAAAATATTGTTATACTATTTGAGACAGAGAAGAAGGTCGAATGAAAATCATGCTTTATATATCTATCTGATCAGTTGAAGGAGTAGGCAAAGTTATACAGATATTTAAGAGAAAAGAGTTCTAAACAGAGAGATGGGAAGTACAAAGATCTCAAGGCTAGAATTTACCTGATATGTTCAAGAAACAATAAAATGTCTAGCATGTGTAATATCCTAAGATATACACAGTGACTAAACATCAATGAGAAGGATAAGAAAATCACTTTATAACATTTCAAGTATCTTAAATTTTAGTTCTCCTGTCTGATTTGCAGTAGAGTAAAGCAACATTTTGTTTTTCTAAGACTAAGAATTTGGATTTTATAAAAAGTCATTTTTTGAAAGTGCTTTTAGGTGATGTTTCACTGAAAGTGATTATGATGAGATTATACATTATTCCTTCTTTTCTTCTTTACCATTCTAATTAGTTAGTTGTTCATACTAACCAAACTTACAGATACATATTTCAATGTAAAAACATACAACACAAACTAAATATGTCACTGTGTGACATATTTACTATACTGAACACTATACTGAATATACGCTGAATATATATGGCCAACAGAGAAAGCATAATATACACTGAATATATACTGAATATACTGAAGAACACTGTACTGAAATAAAACTTAAACCTATATGTTGAATTGGCCCAGAGTATACTAGGAAAATGTGATCCTGAAAAATAAACAGTGAGAAATAAAATATAGTTCTTATATTTCAGAAATCTAGAAATAATACTTTGGCTGGCCAAGCAAAATGACTAAGTCACTTATCACAGGGGGAAAAAAAGAAATGGACTGGCCTCATCTTTGTACATTCAATTCCAGAAGAAGGTAGAACTATCTGTTAGTTCTACTGAGATCCTCAAGGAAAGGAAGTTTGACCCAATTATTTATATCCATCTAAACTGTTCCTGAATTATAAAAGCTACACACATACAAGAACTATAGGAGAATACTGTTCCCATGAACCATTTTTGAGAAAATGACTACCAACCAGATTGACTTCAGCCAACCAAGAAATGACTGAGGCAACTATGGCAACAGGACTGCTGATGAACATTAAGACTAAAACAAAAATGGGAATTAGTATAACAAGGTATGTGTTACCTATGCTGACAATGCAATTAACAAAATTAAGAAGAAAAAGAGACCCCTCCAGAAAGGGCAGAAAGTAGAATAAACTCATTGATTGCCTCATCTGTATCATAATTGATATTTATGGATCACTCCACCCAACAAAAGTAGAATACATATTAAACTGCACATGGAATACTTTTACTATGATGAAAGAATTCAAGTCCTATCAGGAATGTTTTTGACCACATGGAGGTAAACTAGAAGTCAAAGTCTAAGGTTTTTGCCTTTAAAAATAATAGCAAAAACCACGATTACTTTTTTACCAACCTAATAAATAAGCCATAGATCACAGAAGAAACAAAAAGGTAAATTAGAAAATACTTCTAAAAGGAAAATACAATGTATCAGAATTTGTGGGAATCTGCTGAAGCAGTACTGAAGGGGAAATTTATAGTGCTAACTGTCTTTATGAGAATAATAGAAAGGTCTCAAATTAATGACCTCAAGCTGCCACCATAAGAAACTAGAAAAAGAACAAATAAAACTCAAAGTAAGCTGGTGAAAAGAAATAATAAAGTTCAAAATGGAAATCAATGAAATAAAAACCAGAGAAACAATAGGGAAAATCAATAAAACTAAGAGAGGATCAATAACATTGATATACTTCTAGCCAGAATGATTAAGAAAAAGCACAAGTTCCTGATATCAGGAATTAGAGAGGTGGCATTACTACAGATTCTACAGATATTAAAATAACATTAAGAATGTTATGAACAACTTAAAGCTTTTAAATGTGATAACTGAAATATTTCTTGAAAGACCCATTATGACCAAGTTTGCTGAAGAAGAAAGTAATAACTGAACAACTTAAAGCTTTTAAATGTGATAACTAAAATAAAATAAATATATTCCTTGAAAGACCCATATGACCAAGTTTGCTGAAGAAGAAAGTAATAACCTGAATAGCCCTATACCTATTAAAGTAATTGAAATTGCTTTAAAAAAAATTCCTATAAAGAAAAGTCCTGTCCTGGATGGCTTCACTGGTGAATTTTATCAAATATTAAAGGAAGAAATAATGCAATTTCATACCAGCTATTCCAAAAATTGAACATATGTAGCCAGCATTACCCTGAAACCAAAAACTAGGTAAAGATAGGTTGTATAATATTACATGTAAATTTATTGTTTATTCAAAACAAATACATCTAATATTTAGAACTTCTACCAGAATGTAACTTCTTAATTTATTTCTTCTTGGTAAGCAATTTTGGTCTTATTATCTGGGTTTTTATCAAGTTCAGGGAAACATTATAAAATTAGATTTTATAACTGTATCAGCACTATTTGGCCTTCTAGAACGTCTAGTCCTATCTGCCATGACTTTGTAACTTTTTCACTTCTTTTCTACACATTTCTTTTTGATCTAGATTCTAGGGGACTTTCATTTTATCCTAGAGACCAGTCTCTGGCTGTGTTCATTTGGTTATATGGAATTTTCCATTAAATTTGATTTGGCAAACATATCTCTAAGAGTTGTATTTTATTCTTTGTTTCCTTTTTGTATCAGCCTGATCATATTTTAAACATGCAGTTTAAATATCCTTTCTATGTTCTTTTTCTCCTAGGATCACTTCTCCTTGTTCATCTTGGCCATTTTAATAGATTTTAAAGAGAAAAAAAAGCATGAAATAATTGTGCTTGGTCCTTATTATCTTGAACCAGAAATCTGATTCTCTTATTTATACAGGACATTCGGTAGAATATTAATTTTGGATATTAATAGAATAATTCAGTATGTGTTGCAGACAATCTTGCCTTTCAGAGGGACATCTAAACCATAAACCAGTTAACTAGAATACGTAATCTCTTTCCACTACAAATAGTAATATGATAGTGTCATGGGCCAAAAATCAGGGAAACATAGATTCTAATGGCTACTTATTACATCCATGTTTCAGCTTGCTTTTCTGTAAATAATTGTCCTGTATAACCTAAGACAGTCTACGCAACCCTGCTAAGAAATTCCCTAAAACTGCTTTGTTTTAAGTAATGGTAGGTAATTCAAATAAATTCTCCCAATAAAAAAATAAATAAATAAAAACATCTTCCAAAACCAAAATCAGAGAGTTAACAACATAATGACTAAGTGCCAGACCAGAAACAAGCTGGGAACCCAGATACAAGCAAAACAATGGAGATAATTCCGTCCTAAGAGCACATCCCTAACTGGAAGACGCAGCTAAAAGGCTAAGTCATTTTTCCAGCAAGAGTCAAAATCTAGGGTCTGCCAAGGGTGAGGACTCTTAGTCATCAACCTCAAGTGGGACCCTCTAGAGCTGCACCCTACCAGTAAGGGTGAACTGGAAATAAAACAGCCATCCAGTTAGCCTGCAGAAAACCTTTTAATCACTTGGGGGACCAAAAAAATCTCAAGCCTTGAACACAAATGAATTAAAGTGATCCCCTCTCTACTAGGTACCCAACAGAGGCAGACAAAAACTCTTCTGGAGAAAGGTAACATCATCACAGGCCTCAAATGATTTAGTAATCACGCCTCTGAAATATTCATGACTGGACCAAGCGTGGTGGCTAAGGCCTGTAATCCCAGCACTTGGGGAGGCAAAAGTGGGCAGATCACCTGAGGTCAGGAGTTCAAGACCAGCCTGGCCAACATAGTGAAACCTCATCTCAATTAAAAATAGAAAAAAATTAGCCAGGTGTAGTGGTGGGTGCCTGTAGTCCCAGCTACTCAGGAGGCTGAGGCAGGAGAATCGCTTAAACCCAGGAGGCGGAGGCTGCAGTGAGCCAAGATCGCACCACTGCACTCCAGCCTGAGCGGCAGAGTGAAACTTGTCTCAAAAAAAATAAAAATGAAAAAAGCAAAATACTAAATATTCATGACTGAAATTATGTAAATTAAGTAGCGATGTAATTTTTCTAAATAAACATTATAGTATCCTTATACCACATTAATAACTAAAAAAGCATCAGAATTTTTAAAATTCCCTTTACTGGTATAAATTTATGGGCAATCAGAAAAATAAACAAGACTACATAAACACAGAACATATCACAGCTCAATTCAATTTTTTTGCAATTTGGCTAAGTCTCTAAAACATATTTTGAACTTCAAGTCATCTCCTCGCTTATCCCTTTAGTATTACAAATAAACAAACTTTAAAGTATACTGGCCGTGTTTAAAAAACTAAACAACAATGGTTTTATTTTTCAATATGGAATACTTTAGCAAAGAAAGGACCATACCCAGTATAACAACATGCAACTCAGAAACAAGCAGAAATAGAAAAAGCCACCCATTTTGCAATTTAAACTATGACAGAATATATATACATGTAACTCAATATTCTCTCTCTTTTATAATCCCATCGGGCTCATGTCCTAAAACCTATTTTCTTTGTCAAGAAAAGGAAATGAAAAGTGATTTTAAAATATTATCATAAAAGTTTTACAACTTTGGTAACTGTGAATTTTAATCCTGAATTTTCATTACCAAATGGACCAAAAATAGTCCTGTTAATATCCAGTTAGCTATTAACAGCTATCAATATCTTCTTTCTCCTCTCATACCTATAGTATCTGGGAGATCTAGCAGTTCATTGTGCTGCAAGTCAAGGTTGGTTATCTGTGTACAGTTTCCAATCTCCTTTGGAAGGTGTTCAAGTTGATTGTGAGCTACATCCAGCGTAATGAGGTTACATAATTCACCTGTAAATTGACCAACATAAAAATTCAATAAGCATTATTAAAAAACATACTCAGATAATAATTGTAAGCAAGAAAATAAATTTTATAATTTCTGAAAACAACTGGAAACAAAACCACATTATAGAGGCAACTTTTATTTTAAAATTTTAAATCATTTAGTGAACATACTTACATTGCAAGAAAATGAAAATTTCTTTTTTCTGTATCACAATTGCATTTTCTTTCTCAAAAACTAAGTCAACCACAAATCTGAAACCATTACTTCAAGATGACATCTGATAAAATGTTGTTTGTGAATGATTACTTTTCCAACCTCTTTAAGTAACCAATTCAGTCACAAATGTTTACATATATTCCAAAATTTGAAGTACTGATTTTGTTAACCAAATTCAGCATAAATAATATCAGATACACCTTGAGTTCAGTTTGAGGGTCATAATCTACCTCAAGATATGGAAATAAATGGAAATGGAAAAGTAATTTTAAAATAATTATCTTAAAAGTTTTACAACTTTGGTAATTGTGAATTTTAATCTTGAATTTTCATTACCAAAATGGATCAAGATAGTCTTCTTAATATCCAGTTAGCTATTAATAGCTATCAGTATCTTCTTTCTCCTCTCACACCTATAGTATCTAGGAGGTCTAGCAGTTCACTATGTTGCCAAACAAAGTTGGTTATCTGTGTACTGTTTCCAATCTCCCTTGGAAGGTGTTCAAGTTGATTGTGAACTACATCCAGCTTTCAAATATGAAATCTCATATATGCTTTCGAATATGCATGTGTTCTGATGTTATATAAATGCATAAATTGACATTTATAAGTAAAAATTGCTTCTCAATTTACTAGGACTCTAAAAGGACAGAAAATAAGGTATATTTCTCTGTTTCCATTCTGGTTGAAAGGTCTGTATTGGCAATTTAAATTACCTGCAGTGTTACTGAGTTTTAAAAAACCTTTTCATTTTTATTGGTCTTGTCAAGGTTTTTCTATTATTATTTTTTAAGGCAGAGGTTGGAGATACAGAAAAGTACAAACTATAGAACTCTGAAGAATGGGTGTGTAACACATTTTTAAGCCACACATAATAAACACAGGCAACAAAAGAAAAATCGATGTTAGATTTTATCAAAATTAAAAACTTTAGTGCATCAGAGGATACTATGAAGAGTAAAAAGGCAACCTATACAGTGGGAGAAAATATATGCAAATCACATATCTCATAATGGATTGATATCCAGAATATATAAAGAACTACCATAAAACAAGACCATCACAAAAATCCTCAAAGAAGCCGATTTTTAAAAGGGCAATGGACTTCAATAGATATTTCTCTAACGATATACAAGTGGGCAATAAACACATGAAAAGATGCTCAACATCAGTAATCACTAGGGAAATGCAAATCACAACGAGATACCACTTCATACCCATTGGGATGGCTATTATCAAAAAATAGAAAATAACAAGTACTAGTAAGGATGTGGAGAAATTGGAACCTTTGTGCACTGCTGTTGGAAAATGGTACAGTTGCTGTGAAAAACTGCACAGTGGTTCTTCAAAAAATTAAACATAAAATTACCATACAAGTCAGCAATTCAACTTCAAGGTATATATCCAAAAGAACTGAAAACAAGGACACAAACAGGTATTTGTACACCAATGGTCATAGCAGCATTATTCACAATAGTCAAAATGTGGAAACAACCCAACTGTCTATTAACGAATGAATAACCAAAATGTGGTATATATATATAATGGAGTACTCTACAGACTGGAATACATTTCTGATGGGTGCTAAACATGGATAAACCTGGAAAACATTATATACCAAGTGAAATAAGCCACACACAAAAGAACAATTTTATGATCCCTCTTATATGAGGTACCTGGAATAGTCAAATTCACAGAGACAGAAAGCAGAACGGTGGTTAGTAGGTGCTGAGGAGAGAGGGGAACGAGGACTTACTGTTCAACAGGTACAGAGTTTTAGTCTCAGACGATGAAAACGTTCTGGAGATTAATAATGGTAATCATTGCACAGCAATGTCAATGTGCTTAATGCCACTGAACTCTACAAGTAAAAATGGCTAAAATGATAAATTACATGTTATGCATATTTTATAATTAAAAAACTTATGGGACATAGCTAAGCCACTGCTAAGAGGGAAGTTTATAACACTAAATTTTTACATTACAAAAGAGGTAGGATCTCAAATCAGCAATCTAAGTCCATCTCAAAAAAATAGAAAAAGATAAAAATAAGTCCAAGCAAGCAAAAGGAAGTTAATAAAAATGAGTATAAATCAATAAAAATGAAAACAAGGAAGAAAGAGAATAGTTAATGTAAATATAAGATGGTTTTTTGGGGGAAAAAATCAATGCTTATAGCCCTCTGCCATGATTTACAAAGATAAAAAAGGGAGAAGACACATATTTCAAATATTAGCAATGAAAAAAAGGAATACAGATCCTACGGTGTTTAAAAAGAGAAAATGGACATACTACAAAAATCTTTGTAATTATAAATCATAAATTCAAAAACTTAGAAGATATAACCTAATTATTCCAAAGTCAAACTACCAAAACTCAATCAAGATGAAACAGAAAACCTGAATAGTACTATAACCATTAAATAAATATTTGTAACTAAAAAGTTTTTCAAAAAAGAAATTCTAGGCCCAGATGGCTTCACTGCAGACTTTTACCAAATGCTTAGAAATGAATTAACACCGATTTTATGCAATGTCTGCCAAAAAATAGAGGAGGAAACAATTTCAAACTCATTTTATGAGGTATTACCTTGATATTAAAATCAAAGAGTACAAAAAAGAAAACTATAAATCAATGTCTCTCATGAGATTTCTGTGTCAGGAACTCAGACACAAAAATTCTCAACAAAATATTAGAAAACTGAATTCAACAATATAAAAGGGATTATACATCATGACCAAGTACGATTAGGATTAATTCTTGATATGCAAGGCGGGTTTACTATTTGAAAATCAATCAATGTTATTTACCATATCAACAGTCTAAGGAAGTAAGATCATTTAATGATTCATACAAGGAAAACTTTTAACAAATTCAAAATGCATTCATGTTAAAAAACCATCACCAATTTAGAAACAGTGGGGAATTACCTCCATTTAGTAAAAAGCTTCTATAAAAACTTACAGCTGACTTCCAGTTTCCAATCTAACACATAAAAAATTTTGAAGTCATTGCTCCTGTCCTCACAACAAGAAAAAGGCTGAATAAAATGAAGATTATCAACTCTTCTTATATCCTTTTGAGATCTGAGGACAAACCTCTGCCCCCAGAACTGGAGAGAAATGTGATACAGAGTTACCAGGAGTAGAAGCCACAGCTGGGAGCTTGGTAGGAACACTTACTGAACTAATTAATTCGTTCAGACAAAAAATTATTGCTATGTACATTCTCTTTTTTCAGGCCCAATACTGGGCACTGAAGAAACAGACTACAATATACCAAATGCTCATATTCATGAAACTTACAACTCGTAAAAAGACAATGTGATTTGAGGGAGGCTACAAAGAGTCTCTGCTCCAATTAGGTCTCCTTCATTGCTTGCTTATAAAATTTCACCATTAAAGAGCCATTCTTTTGGATCTTCATGGCCATTCACCTCAAAGTTCTTTATCTTTAAGGTGGTGACCCTTTCACTGACTAATTCATGAAAGAAAAACTTACTGTGCACCTACTGGAGATTCAGCAGTGCAGGAAATGAAACAAGTTTCCATCTACATGAAAGATTCAGCAGTGCAGGAAACAAAGCAAGGTTCCATCCACATGAAACTTACACTGTAGTGTGCATGGAGTGGGGAATCATAAAATAAAGAAATAAAGTGTCAGGATGTGATAACTGCTGTAAACAACAAGAAGAAAACACACAAGGAAAGGAAGTTGGAACTGTGACTGTTGGGGGAAGATGGGGTGGGAAAAAAAAAAGCATGTTTGAACTGAGACACAGGGGGTTGGGAGGGGAAATAGGCAGAAAAGGAGAGGAGGGAAAGAAAGTGAGAAATCTAGGGTCTTAAATATCACCCTAAGGAATCTAGACCATTTTGACCAGATAATAAAGCACAATTTAAAGTTTTTAAGCAAACCATGATAATCAGAGTACTGCTCTAAAAAGTCTGTTTTCTCTAGATTTGAATGGATGGACTGGAGAAAGAGAAAAAACACAGAGCCTAGGTTGACACAACTGCAATTAGGCCACAAGAAATAGTGTGAAAGTCTATACTACATCAATGGCAGTGGAATCAAGTGAACGAACAACAGGCCTACTATCAAGAGGGACAGAAAAAGTGACAAGACACTTTGGGAGCCCGAGGCGGGCGGATCACAAGGTCAGAAGATCAAGACCATCCTGGCTAAAACGGTTAAACCCGTCTCTACCAAAAATACAAAAAATTAGCCAGGCATAGTGGCGGGTGCCTGTAGTCCCAGCTACTCGGGAGGCTGAGGCAGGAGAATGGCATGAACCTAGAAAGCAGAGCTTGCAGTGAGTCGAGATTGCGCCACTGCACTCCAGCCTGAGCGACAGAGCGAGACTCCGTCTCAAAAAAAAAAAAAAAAAAGTGACAGGAATGTGGTAGAATAACGCTTTTCAGACAACATATGGTGAAGGCCTGGTTCTTTGTCTTTTGCTTTTCCCAAGTGGTTGTAGATGAATATTTAAAACACAAACTCACACACTTGGATGTCTCAGCAATGTCAAATTGTTACATAAGATTCTAAATGCGGCCGGGCGCAGTGGCTCACGCCTGTAATCCCAGCACTTTGGGAGGCTGAGGCGGGTGGATCACGAGGTCAGAAGATAGAGACCACGGTGAAACCCCGTCTCTACTAAAAATACAAAAAAAAAAAAATTAGCCGGGTGCGGTAGTGGGTGCCTGTAGTCCCAGCTACACGGAAGGCTGAGGCAGGAGAATGGCATGAACCTGGGAGGCGGAGCCTGCAGTGAGCTGAGATCGTGCCACTGCACTCCAGCCTGGGTGACAGAGTCAGACTCTGTCTCAAAAAACAAAAAAAGATTCTAAATGCTTCCTTTCAGTTTCTGTTCTTAATTTGGGCAAACTAGTAACAAACAGTTGGTGGCCCAGTACTTGTCTAGTGAGTAGGCTACACCTTGACTAGAACTAGAACAACAACAAAAAAATTCTCTGATCCTAAGATATTGAGCCTGGGTTGATAGAGAAGATAAGATGCAATCATGAGAGAGGAATGGAATCCACAAAGAAGAAAAGTTGAGCTGAAGTTATAGTTTGGTCATGATGAATTTGAGATACTAGTGTGACATCTACGTAAAATATTTAGTGGTTAATTGTGGGGGAAAAAACATGAAGAAAATGTTATCATGGTAGAACATTTTTGTCCTAAGAGAAAGTTAGATTTAACATCTGCAAACATTGAGCTCTTCTGGCTAAGGGTAATGGTGGAGTCGTGTTGATAATTTAAAACTGTGGATAAAATATTTAAAGGCATATAGGGATACCAAAGTTAAAACTAGAGGGAATTTAACCCTTAAAAAGAAGGGAACTGTAGTAGGCAGACTTCTAAGATAACCCCCAATGGCCCTGCCTCATGAATAATTATATACATTATCTAATTACCCCTCCCCTTGAGTGTGGGCTAAACTTAGTGACTTGCTTCTTACCAATAGAATATGGCAAAGGTGATGGGATGTCACATTTGTGATTCAGTTACTAAAGATTGTGACTTCCATCTTGCTAGCACTTTAAGGATTTCTTAGCTTACACCCTTTGATAAGGCAAGCTGCCATGTTGAAAAGACCCATGTGAAAAGGAACTAAGAGCAGTCTCCAGCCAACAGTCAGCAAGAAATCGAAGCCCTCTCTCCAGCAACCTGCTAGGAACTAAATCCTAACAAAAACTACATGAGCTGGGATGTGAATCTTTTCCCAGGTGAGCCTTCTCAAGCCCTGGCTAACACTATGACTGAAAAATCTTGTGAGAGACCCTAAATCAGAAGGTCCAGTTAAGTTGTGCCTGATACCCAAACCAAATAAACTATAAGGTAACAAATGATTGTTGTTTTAAGAGTTATCTTTCAGAGTAATTTGTTATACGACAATAGACAACTAGTACAGCAATCACATGAGATTCACCTTCATAAATGCCTTTTTATAAAGCTTTTACCATGAAGTTACTAAAAAATCTGCAGGTGAAAAGTAAATCTCAAGTCAAAAGCCAAAGTCCTACTGCCAAGAAGCCAAAGGACAGGGTTCAGGGTTATAAGAGTGACTGGAATTCAAGGTTGGATACTCTGTAAAGGAGGAAATCACAAAGAGCAGAGTCCTAAAATCTGCAAATACACACTCCTCAAATGTTTGCCTGACTCCGAAAATGCATGTGGGAGAGGAGACTGCAAGGAGTCCAAGGGGAGAACCACAGCTAAAAGGCTAAAGGAGCTGAGCAGAGAGTTCAACAGTCGCCAAAGTTCTTTAAGAGTTTGGATTTTCAGTCTTGTCAAGTTGTTGGAGAGTAAGAAAACAAAATTCCAAGAGGGCTGTAACATAGGAGAGTAAAGACCACATCTCAAAACTAAGGAATTTACCCTAGGTTTAAGAATATAACCAAATAGCATCACCCTTAGAAGAGTTAAATCTAAGTCTCTATGGTCAAGGTGACTCAACAGCAATTTAACTGCCTAGCAGAACAAAATGTAATACTTTTCAGAGGATAACGGAATCCATAGTAGTTACAGTACTAGCTATTTATACTAGCCAATCAAGAATTACTAGACTGTCTTCTATTTACCACCATGGATGCAACTAGAAAATGAAAAATATGTTTGAGAAAATGGTTTGCAGACTGCAGACAATAGCCATGTTTGACTGTGCTCCCTTGTATCAAAGGAAAACAATAGGAGGTCTTATGATTGCCCCAGGTTACTGCCTGGAGGCAGGTTCCAGGTCACAGAAAAAGCAGAGAAGGAATACAGAACAAGCGCCAATAGTTATTACTGTTAGGGCAAAATATTTTAGTCTAGGAAAGCCAAGATGGTTAGAATTTGTGAGGCAGAATTGGAGACAGAAGAGAGTAGCAAGTAGATTTGTGCAATCTGCAAGAAAGACTTATTCAGTCTTTGCCTAAATTCTTATCTGCATTAGGTGCAAACAAACCACCAAAGGCTAGGCAAAGACCTAGCAGCAGCAACCCAAACAATTCCCAGCAGTCACACAAGGTTGTGAATAGTTTGAATTCCTACCAGTCACAAAACAGACCTCCTAATATATAGATTTTCAGGGAGTCATCAAAATTTATTACCTTAGCAGTGGGGCTAAATTAGATGTAGACAAAAGGCTACTAAAACTACCATAACAAAGCTTAAAAGCAAGCCAGAAAGGATTAAACTGACTACAGAAAAATTTAACTGTATGCCAGGACAAAGTCCAGCACTATTAAAAGAATACAACAAAATCCAAGACTTAACAATGTGAAAATCTTATGAAGCTCACATCCAATTAAAAATTACTAAACATGTAGGATGGGTATGGTGGCTCATGCCTATAAATCCAGCACTTTGGGAGGCTGAGGCGAGAGGATCACCTGAGGATGGGAGTTCAAGACCAGCCTGACCAACATGGAGAAACCCCATCTCTACTAAAAACACAAAATTAGCCAGGCGTGGTGGTGCATGCCTGTAATATCATCTACTTAGGAGGCAGGAGAATTGCTTGAACCCGGAAGGCGGAGGTTGCGGTGGGCCGAAATCACACCATTGCACTCCAGTGCGGGCAATAAGAGCAAAACTCTGTCTCAAAAAAAAAAAAAAAAAAATTACTAGACATGCAAGATGCAGGAAAATAAGACCCACACAAGGAGAAAAGTCATTCTGTAGCAACAGAAACAAAAATAAAAGATGAAACTATAAGACAAGGACAGTGAAAAAGCTATTAAACAATGAGCTCTATATGTTCAAGGTAAAAGAAAACTTGAATAAAAATGACACCCAATGGAATGTATGGAAGTGAGAAATAAAATACCTGAGATGAAAACTTCATTGTATAGAACAGTAGATTTAGACACTGAAGAAGAAATGATATACAGCAGCAACAAAAAAATAGCTATAAAACTATCTAAAATATACACGGACACACACAGACAAATAGAGCATCAATGACCTAAAATGTAAAGTCTAATATATATTTAGAGACTCAGATAATAGAAAAAAAAAAAACAGGACCAAGAAAGGGAAAAGTTACAAGAAATAATGGCCAAAATTTTTCCAATTTTGATGAAAACCATAAACCTACAGATCCAAGAGGCTCATAAACTCCGAGATAAGAAAAACAGCAGACTTCTTGTTAAAAACTAGGCAAGCTATAAGAAAATGGAGAGGTGTCTCTAAAACACTGAGGGGGGAAAAAAGGAAACTTTCAAACTAGCATTCTATATTAGGAAAAACAGCTTTCAAAAATGAAGGCAGCAAGGTGTGATGGCTCACACTCTTAATCCCAACATTCTGGGAGGCTGAGGTGGGTGGATTGCTTGTGCCCAGGAGTTTGAAGACCACTCTGGGCAATATGGTAAGACCCTGCCTCTACAAAAGATACAAAAACTAGCTGGGTATGGTGCACACACCTGTAGTCCCAGCTACTCGGGAGGCTGAGGAGGGAGGATCACTAGAGCCCAGGAGGTTGAGGCTGCAGTGAGCCATAATCACACCACTGCACTCAAGCCTGGGTAACAGAGGGAGACCCTGTCTCAAAAAAAAAAAAAAAAAAAAAGCAAAATAAAGATTTTAAAATAAAGCTTAACGAATTCATTTTGAGCAGACCTACACTACAATATGTTAATGCACGTTCTTTGGGCAAAAAAAAAATGATTTGAGGCCGCGTGCGGCAGCTCACGCCTATAATCCCAACACTTTGAGAGGCCGAGGCGGGCGGATCACCTGAGGGGAGAATTCGAGACCAGCCTGGCTAACGTGGTGAAACCCCGTCTCTACTAATACAAAAATTAGCTGGGTGTGGTAGCGTACACCTGTAATTCCAGCTACCCGGGAGGTTGAAGCAGGAGAATCGCTTGAACCCGGGAGGCAGAGGTTGCAAGGAGCCAAGATGGCGCCATCGCACTCCAGCCTTGGCAACAAGAGCAAAACCCCCTCTCACAAAAAAAAAAAAAAAGAAGAAGAAGAAAAAGAAGAGAAGATACAGCAATGAATACTAAAATTAGTGAGCAAAAGATTAGGGAAAAACAAGGTATCTGCATAGTCTAAAAACATCTCCCAAGATAAATTTAAAAGAAAAAAATATTAACTTTAAAGTGGAGAAGCACAGCAGAAATCACATTAACCAACTGGTCAAGGTCAAAATCACCAGTAATGAGACTTATCAATATGAATTGATATAATTCACTGGAAAAGGCATCACAATCACCACTGTGGTATCCCTGACAAAAAAACCAAACTCAAACTAGTCATGAAAAAAAAAAATTAAACGAAAAATGAGTGATATGCTATAAAACATCTGAGTGGTACTCTGCAAAAGTATCAATGCCATTAAAGGAAAGCCTTTCAGTCTTTGCTTTCAGATTGTCAAAGATCAGAGGATACCATGGACACATACATGACTATTAAAAATGTCACATGGGCCGGGCGCGGTGGCTCACGCCTGTAATCCCAGCACTTTGGGAGGCCGAGGTGGGCGGATCTCGAGGTCAGGAGATCGAGACCATCCTGGCTAACACGGTGAAACCCCGTCTCTACTAAAAACACAAAAAATTAGCCTGGTGTGGTCGCGGGCACCTATAGTCCCAGCTACTTGGGAGGCTGAGGCAGGAGCATGGCATGAACCCGGGAGGCGGAACTTGCAGTGAGCCAAGATCGCGTCACTGCACTCCAGCCTGGGCGAACAGAAAATGGACATTAGTGGAAAAACCGGTGAAATTAACTAAAATTTGTAACTTAGTTTATTGTACTGTATCACTGTTAATTTCTTGGTTCTGATCACTATACAATGGTTATATAGGATGTTAATTAATATCAAGAAACTGAGCGAAGGGTATAAGGAAACCTTCCAAAATGGTTTTGAAACTTTTCTGTAAGTCTAAAATTTGTTCAAAATAAAAATTGTTGAAAAACTGTTTAAAAACATAATTTAAACCTTAAAGCAAAATAGGATCAATGTATTATTATGGGACTTACGATAGTGAAGAAGTAAAATGACAATAGTTGTACGAAGAATGGAAAGAGGGAAATAAAGGTGTTCTGTTGTGAAGTTCTTAGAATATATGCAAAATAATACAATATTATTTCAATGTAAAATGTGTCGAGTTATGATATGTATTGTAAACACTAGAGGAAACACTAAAAAACATCCCACAAAGATGTGTAACTAATATGCCAAAAGTTTAGATAGATGAAACTTACATTTAAAAAATACTTAATCCAAAAGAAAGCATGAGAGGAAGGGAAAAAAGGAACAAGTGGCTGTCAGGCAGGACAGAAACACAAGACCTAACTATATGCTGTTTACAAAACCCATTTTAAAAAGCTAGAAAAAGGTATACAATGCAAGCACTGTATGACACCGCTGAATGTAAAACATTAACAACCAACTTGACCTTGCTGATAATTTTACAATCCTCCAAAAAACAGCAGAATATAGTCTTTTCTTCAACTGCATTTAGAACACCTATCAAGACAAGCCCTATTTTATAAATCAAAGCAAAAAAAAAAAAAAAAAAATCTGAAAACCTCTCTCACATATTTGGAAACTGAACAATTAACTTCTTAATAATCCATGGATCAGAGAATAACAAGGGATATTTAGAAAATATTTTGAATAATGAAAAGACAACCTACCAAAATTTGTGTGCTACTAAAAAAGTACTTTGAGGGAAATTTCTAGCTATGAAATAGTTATATAATGAAAGAATAAAGGCCTGAAATCAATCTAAACCACCAATTTAAGAAAACAAAGAAAATCGTATTAAGCCCAAGGAATTAAAAATAAAAACAAGAAAGCATAAAAACAAAAGATTTTTTAAAAGATCAACAAAACTGATACACATCAAGCCAAACTGATAAGCAAAGAGAGCAGTCCCAAATTACCAATTTCAAGATAGAAAAGGGAACATCACTATATATATATATATATATGGAACATTAAAAGCTTAACAAAAATATGAACTTTAAGCCAATAAAATCAACAAACTGCACAAAATAGACAAATGCCCTGACAGATCAAACCACAAATTTTCAATAGAGAACAAATAGAAAACATGAATAACTATGTGTCTATTAAATAAACTGAATTTGAAATTCAAAACTTGTCCATACACACACAAAAAACCCTACTCCCAGATTGTATGGCTGATAAATTCTACCAAACATTTAAGGAGGAAATAATACTAATTCTGCACAAACCCTTCTAGAATATAAAACAAAAGAGGAAGAAACATGTCTCAACTCATTCTATGATACGAGGACATTATTACCCTGATACCAAACCATGACCAAAATTTTTTAAAAAGAAAGTAAAATTACAGATCAATATCAATGATGAATACAGATTTTAAAATCCTTAACAAAATTTTAGTATATTAAATCTAGAAATATATAAAAAGGCCCTTTGAAAATGTACCTAGTAGGCAATCAAAGATTGGTAAATGAGTAATTTAGGTTTGTTTCACGGTTATAAACTCTCCTTTACTCTTACTTGACTCACATTTAGGATTCTTACATTCTAAAATAACCCTTGTTCTTTATAGGGATATTTTTCAAATATTCAGAGTTTAGCTCTATAACATAGCAAATCTTAATAAAATACATTTGTAAAACTATGTAATTAAAAAGAGTTGGAAATACTCATCCCACAAGTTTGAACAGATTTAGAGAGGTCAGATTTTATAACAGAACATTATTTATACTTGTCTTAAAAGCTTAATTATCCCTTTTCATTACAAAGACGACTTCAGGGACTCTTCTAAGCAAGTGTTTCTGCAACTAAGGGACATGGACAAGTGACAATGTTCCTCTGACTTTGTAACATGCTGTCTTTAGGGTACCATGTCTGTCCCCCTCTCTTTCCCGTATCTCAGCCAAATGGAAAGTAAACTGTCTCCTTTGAACCTATCAAATCCTTCTAAAACAGTTCAAGTGCTATTTTTCTGTGTTCTTTTTTTTTTTCCTCCTGAGACAGGGTCTCTGCCACCCAGGCTGGATTACAGTGGCGAGGTCACAGCTCACTGCAGCTTCAACCTGCCGGCTCACGTGACTCTGACTCTCCCACCTCAACCTCATGCGTAGCTGGGACTGTGGGTGTGTGCCAGCATGCCCAGCTACTTTTTTGTAGAGATGGGGTTTTGCCATGTTGCCCAGGCTGGTTTCAAACTCCTGGGCTCAAGTAATCCACCTGCCTTGGCCTCCCAAAGTGCTATTCTGTGTTCTTTTTTTGCCTCCTTTAGCAATAATAACTTCTCTGGGTTTTTGTTGTTTAGTGAAAAGCATGACAATTTCATAACAGTAATAAGTAAACAGTTCATTTATAGGTTTCTAATGTTTCATGCTGGTTCCCAGTCGAAAGGAGTTATTTATTAACAACTATGAATTCCCTTTACTGATTTCTCTTTCCTGCTAAAGTAAGTTACTTATTAGCATTTGTACAAACATTCAAATGAGATAATTAAATAATGTTACCTGGACCATATAAGCAATTGTATCACTCCTGGCAGTCCTGAGAGAATTTCAAGAATTTTAGTGATCATAAGTTACAATTTTAGTTAGTACTGAAAATATAACTGAAATATTACAATGCTATACTAAAATAAAAATATATAATACTAAAATCTTGAAAATACTAGTTTTTATATATTATAAAGTTATAGTAATAATACCATATTATAATACTATAATACTAAAATATAAAATAAAAATAGGTTAATAGTACTGAGCTTTATTAAATTTCCTTCAAACCACATTTATTGAAAGCCTACCACTTCACGTCTAAAAAAATTCACAGAAAAATTACATAATAGGAGTTAAACTAAATCTCTAAGGTCAACTTTTTGAAAAAAGTTACTGACTCTGTTCAATATGCTTTTATATAGAAATATTAAATATATACACATGTATATGTTGGTTATATGTACATCATTTGACTTATGATAAAGTCTAACACCCCCATATCGCAGAATAGTAAGAAACTGATTTTGTTTTCAATAAATGTTACTGAGTCAAATAGGTAATTTTTAAAATGCTGATTCTTAAATGTAAATTTAAGGAGGTGAAAAAGCTCTATGATGAAAACAATGAAAGAAATTCAAAGGCACCAAAAAATGGAAAGACATTCCACGCTCATGAATTGAAAGGATTAATAGTGCTACAATAACCATACCACCCAAAGTGATCTACAGATTCAATGCAATCTCTATCAAAATGCCAATGATATTCTTAAAAAAAAAAAATGTATATATATCCTAAAGTTCATGTGGAACCACAGACGACTCTAAATAGCCAAAGTAATACTGAGCAAAAAGGACAAAGCTGGAGGGAACACACTGCATGACCTCAAAGTATACACAAAGTTAGGGTAACCAAAATGCACAGTACTGAATAGAAACAGACAATAGACCAATGGAATAGAGAACCCAGAAATAAATCCACATATTTACAGCCAACTGATATTTGACAAAGGAGCCAAGAATATACATTGAAGAAAGGACAAACCCTTCAAGAAATGGTGCTGAGAAAGCTGGATATATATATGCAGAAGAATGAAACTAGATCCCTATCTCTCACTATATACAAAAAATCAACTCAATAAATTGAAGACTTACATGTCAAGAACCAAAAATATAAAACTACTAGAAGAAACATAGGGGAAACACTTCAGGACAATGGTCTGGGCAAATATTTTATGGGTAAAACCTCAAAAAGTAGGGCAAACCCAAGCAAAAATAGACAAATTGAATTATTTCAAACTAAAAACTTCTGCAGAGCAAAGGAAACAAAGACTGAAGAGACAACCTGCAAAATGAAAGAAAATATATGCAAACTACTCATCTGATAATAGATTAATATACAAGAAACTCAACAGCAAAACAATAATCATCATTATGATTTAAAAATGGGCAAACAATCTATTTTTTTTTTTTTTTTTTTTTGAGACGGAGTCTCGCTCTGTCTCCCAGGCTGGAGTGCAGTGGCCGGATCTCAGCTCACTGCAAACTCCGCCTCCCGGGTTCACACCATTCTCCTGCCTCAGCCTCCCTACGAGTAGCTGGGACTACAGGCGCCCGCCACCTCGCCCGGCAGTTTTTTGTATTTTTTTTAGTAGAGACGGGGTTTCGCCGTGTTAGCCAGGATGGTCTCGATCTCCTGACCTCATAATCCGCCCGTCTCGGCCTCCCAAAGTGCTGGGATTACAGGCTTGAGCCACCGCACCCGGCCGGCAAACAATCTAAATAGACATTTCTCAAGACATACAAATGGCCAAAGGGTATATGAAAAAATGCTCAACATCACTAATCATCAGGGAAATGAAAATCGTAAGTACAATGAGAAGGTATCTCAACCCTATTGGAATGGCTATCATCAAAAAGACAAAAACAACAACAACAACAACAACAACAGATACTGGTGAGGATGCAGAAAAAGAACTCTTATACACTGTTGGCGGGTGTACCATAAATTGGTACAGCCACTATGGAAAACAGTATGAAGGTTACTCAAAAAACTAAACAAAAACCTGCCATATGACCAAATAATCCGACTACTGGGTATATATCCAAAGGAAAGGAAATCAGTATATCAAACAGTTATCTTCACTCTCTTATTTATTACAACACTATTCACAATAGTCAAGATATGGAATCAACCTCTAACAACAGATGAAGAAAGAAAATGTGGTATATATACACAATGAAATGCTATTCAGCCAAAAAAAGAATAAAATTCTGTCATTCACAGCAACATGAATGAGCCTGAAGGACATTATGTTAAGTTAAATGAGCCAGGCACAGAAATATAAATACTGTATGTTGTCTCATGCTAAAAAAGTTGATCTCAAAGTAGTGAATAGAATAGTGGTTGCTAGAGGCTGAGAAGGGTGGCGGGCACTGGGGAGCAGCGGGATGGGGAGAGGTTGGTTAATGGACACAAAACTACAGCTAGATAGGAGGAATTCTATCCGTTCTAAATTCTGCTATTCTATAACACTGTCGGGTGACTTCAGCAATTTATTGGGTATTTTCAAATAGCTAGTAAGGAGGATTTTGAATGTGTCCAATGAAAAGAAATGATAAATGTTTGAGGGATGGATGTGCTAATTACCATGATTTGATCATCACACATTGTATACATGTACGGAAACATCACATTGTAAACCATTGTAAACCATAAATAAGTACAATTATTATTTCTCATACATATGAATGCTGTGAGAATTGCTTTGTAAATGAAGATGATCTGGGTTCTCAAAAAGCATATACTTTAATATATCAGATAATTTTCCTAAGCAAAAAGGTTGACAACTAGACCCACATGAAATTGTATACTACATAAATATGTAGCATTTTATTGAACCTACAATGTAGGTAGAACACATTTTTAAAAATACTCCAACTTCTGTTTTTATAAAGAATAATAAATAAGAGAAACTTTAAAGAAAGAGAAGAAATCCTAAACACACAATTCAGAGAGAAAAGAAATCACAGGAATATTAGCAAAATACAAAATGAAGTTTATATCTGGTTTCAATGAGCAACAATTTCCTTCCCAAAAAAATAAAATCCTTTAAAACTTCACTGTCTACAGTTGCCTGAATAAACAGATTCATTATTCAAACTGACTATCTGGTGGCCCCTGCTCTAACCCACTCATAAACAGAGAATATACAAAAGCACATCTTTAACAGGAAACTCAAAGGAACCAATCAGTTGGGAAAGGAGGTTTAAAAAAGTGGTTATTTCCTGTTTTCCCTCTGAAAACATGGGTTCTTGACTGTCTTTGTGTAGAGTGAAGAGTCTTTTTGAAGATTAGAAATGGAGAAAAAAGGAATGGATCACTGATCTATAAAAGAAAGCAATGACTAAGGTTTCAATTTATCTACTTAACCCAAAAAGAGGGGACGTTTACTTTATTTGTCCATGCCTTAACATACAAAAGGAGAAAAGTAAGTGAACATTACCAAATGAAAAGTTTTCTTAACTACTTTCTGATATATTATCTCTGGCTCTAAACAGTCTGTTCCAGTATCTTTTTACTGTTTTCTGCCAATTTTTACCCATGTAATATGTACCACTGGTATCAAATCGCATTACATTAATGCTTAAAAGGATAAATGTTCTAATTTTAATATTTTTTTCCTATCAAAGCAACAGCATAGCCCAACCTTGTGCAGTGGTTAAATTCCAATTATATTATTTAAACTAAATAGTAGGCTCTATTTCGAAAACTCCTAATTTAAAAAAATTTATTTTTATTTTTTAGAGATAGGGTCTAGCTCTGTTGCACAGGCTGAAGTGCGGTGGCGCAATCATCACTGACTGCCCCTCCAATTCCTGGGCTCAAGGATCCTCCTGCCTCAGCCTTCCCAGTAGTTGGGATTTGAGGCATGAGTCACAGTGCCAGCTGAAAACTTATATTCCTCAAATATACTGCTGAATACAAACTAGATGGCATGATTTAAAGTGATATATTTATTCAAACAATGAATAAGCATCTAATATAAATCTAATATATATTTATAAATAATGTAGCTCTAATATGCATAAATGAAAGTTTAACAAAACTATAACTAGCATATATTTTGAATTAAAAATTCCCTGTTATGGGTTTCTGCAGTAAGTCAAATAAATTATATTAAAGGTGTTTAACACTTTAAAAAATGTCAAATTTCCATTTTATTTGATCATTGAGCACAGGTCTTATTTTATAAACATTCTCCAAGGAGCTCAGAACTTCTTTTAAATTAAAAACCCATTAAAGCAAGATCTACATCACAGAAAATAACTATTTCTGTCTTTCTGTTACAATAAAAGATAGCTCTCAAGAATTAAAAACAAATATATAGTGATCAGGAAACTGCAAATCAGAACTACAGTAAGATACGAATTCACACCATAGAATGGTTATAATAAGAAAAGACAGATAACAACAAGGATACTGAGAATGCAGAGAAATTGGAATCCTCAAACACTACTGGTAGGAATGTAAAATGTTGCAGTCCCTTTGGAAAACAGTCTAGTAGTCCCTCAAAAGGTTAAACAGAGTTACCATGTGACTCAACAATTCTACTAGGTATATACTCAAGAGAAGTGAAAACAAATGTCCACACAAAAACTTGTACACAAATACAGTAACTATACTCATAACAGTCAGAAAGCACAAACAACCCAAATGTCTGACAACTGATAAATGGATAAAATGTGGTACGCTCATATAATGAACTATTATTCAGCAATAAAAAGGAATGAAGTACTGATACATGCTATAACCTTGATGAGACTTGAAAATATTATGCAAATTAAAAGAAACCTGTCATAAGAGACCACATATTATACGATTCTATTTATAGGAATCATCCAGAGAAAACACTAATCTATAGAGACAGAAAGTAGATTAGTGTTTGCCTAGGGTTAATGAGTTAGCAGAAATCAGGAGTGATTGCTTAAGGGTTCAGAGTTTCTTTTGGAGGTACTGAAAATGTTCTAACATTATCTCTGATGGTTACATAAATCTGAATATTCTAAATATCACTGAATTGTTTATTTTTAATGTGTAAATTGTACGGTATGTGAATTATATTCTAATTAAACTGTTAAACCCAATCCTCCCCCCAAATCTTGTGCAATGGCTTTCAACTGCAGTTGCACATAAAATAACACAGGATACACTTTAAAAGTACAGACCCTGGAGCTACCAGAGAATCAAAATCTATGGGGGTGGTACCCACTTTTCTAGATTGTGGGGACAGTATAGTGGAAACGACCAAGACTTACATTTCAAATTCTGACTCTGCCAACCTAGAAGCATGATCTTCGGTAAATTACCTAATTTTCCTACATTGTCAGTTCCTTCTTCAGTACAATGGGAAAAATACCTATTTCATTGGGTTACCGTAAGGATATAAGATAGTATATTTAACGTATACACGGACAGAACAATGTATAGTATTATGATTCATGTGCTCAAACAACAGCCATTCTTATTATTATGTTATTTTTACTAACATTTATTTTCTTATTCCCTATAAAGAAACAGATGACGCAGACTTCTGCATGTTTGCCCCAGATCCATGCATCTAAGTTAAATTTTATAAATCATAATTCCTTATGAGAAACATTAAATTATACTTTTAAAAGCAGTTTACTTTCTGATGCCCTGCTTAGAATGAAACAAGCAACACTTACGATATTACCATTTTTACAGAAGTCCAGCAATTACAAAAACACAAACTTTAGTAATGTCACTAATTATGGGAAGGAGCCCATTAACAAATTCAATGGCTGTTTTTAAAATTACAATTTAGGAATAAAGGTCAAAAGACTAGGTAGCCACAAATACAAGCCATATAATTACTTAAAATATGCCAATTTTAAAAGATACATTCACTTTTTAATAAAAATGCTATCTATATGCTCAAGAACATATATGTATGTTAATTCCTAGGTAATATGATAGCATTTCTATGGAAAAAGTCCTTAGAGATTTGTGAATTAAAGTCAGACTTTTAGTACTGAGTGTAACACTTACACAAAACAGTAAGAACAAAGACAGGAAATAACTTTTATATTTCTATGTAGAAATTCAGCATTTATTTCTCCAACTGCCTGTAATTCTATTCCATAACACGAGCCATAACACGCAGGTCAAATTTTGACTAAATATGACACTAAAACAAGTCCTTCAACAACCACATTTCTATCTGAAGACATGGAATGGAGCATTTTCACTCAGAAATTCCTGGGAATATTTTAATATCTCATGAGTAAGTCATACTCTGTAGTACATTACTTGAGAAAACCTATCATAAATTTTCTAAACACATTAAATTAAACCAAAATTTAATTAACATTTGGATTGTCTAGTTAAGAGTTAAATGTAACAAATCATACTTAAAATTTAAACCACATCTTTTTTCAAAGCTAAACAAAATATTAAAACATCCACAGAATATCATATCTTTGAAAAGCTGCAAAGCCTAAAAATCAGAAAGTTTATCACTCATTATAAGACCAATACTGAAAGCAACAATATAATCTTTATTTTTTTCAGAATAAAATAAACTACCTTTAATACAAAAAGAAAACATCCTTTAAAAAGCTTCATAATCAACATTTTATGACGATTTTTATAAATCTTATAAAAAGGGCCCACAAAGGCAATACCTTTATCAATTTTTCAAAACTGATGTCAATGGATTACTATATTCCAAATGTTTCAGAATGTTTTTCCATAATTAAAAATGCCAGAACTAATTTTTAATTTTTTACTGACATGTTCACATGTGTATATTCCCTATGTTTTTCTCCTACTACCAGGCTTTAAAAAACATTTTCTTTGTTTTAGTACAAGTTAGCTTTATATACAAGACTGTAATGAAAATTACCAAAATGCTAACAGCGTTGCATTTGCTACAGGTGACGTGTCTTCTACCGTTCTAAATTCTTGTGTTATTTTTAATAAACATGTAAGTACTTTCAAGATGCAAGAAAAATTTTTTTCCTATTTTCTTATGACACTGCTCTTTCATAAAGCTCTGATTTGTCAACCTTTTGTGGTAAATTAGGTAGAAAGTGATGTGAATTTAAACATCTTTCAGAAAAAGATGGAAAAGTCAGAGAATGAGAAAATGTAGTTTTCATATATCTAATAAAATTGTATCAACAGATACTTTAAAAACAGGTAACAACAACATGAAAATTAGGCACAAACATCTTTTCTTCTTTAAATTTATTCTCCAACGAAAGTAAAAGAAGATTAGGTTGTGTGGGAAAGATCTAATTACATCTATTTTCTAATTCACTTTTTAAGTCTATGAAACAATTTCAAGCTGTGTACTATTAACAGTGCTGAAAATGGAATAAAGTAAACCATTTAAAAAGTTGTAATTTAGAAATAAGCTGTTTTTAGGCAAGTATCAGGCATTTTTTGATATGAAAAAGCACTCAAAATTATTTAGCATAACAAACACTACAAATAATAATAATCCAAGGCCTCTTACCAATTTCAGCAGGTAGTTGTTTAATTTTGTTCTCTCGAATGCTAAGCATGCTGAGTTTTGACAAGTTTTTGATGTCCTTTTCCACAGTAGTTATACGATTAAAGCGAAGGTAAAGAGTGGTGAGAGAATCCAGCCTATACACCACTGAAGGAATTTCTCTCAGTTTATTATGCCGTAAATCAAGCATCCGCAGCTTCTTCAAGTTATCAAGAGAGTCAGGCAAACTGGTAAGTGAATTTTCACTTAGAGCCAATGTCATGAGATTTACTAAACACCCCACCTCTGCTGGGAGGGACTGCAATTTGTTACTGTATAAATAAAGTTCTGTTAATTGAGTCAACTCTTTGATTGATGATGGCAATATGTGTATAGATCTCTTGGATAAGTCCAAACGCATTGAATTCTCTTCCCGGCATTTGTTGAGTTCTTTAATCACCTCTGCATTGCTGGATTTTTTTCTAGTCCCAGGTGCTGGGTTTGGCCGTTTGATCGTATTGTCAACTGAAAATGCCACCCCTGGTTGGGCAGCACTGGAGTCCTTCTTTCCGTCTTTGGCATCTTTCCCTTTGGTCTTAGGTTCTTTTTCTTTGCTCTCTTTCCCAAAACCTCCAGAAGCTTTTGCCTCCTTTTCTCTTTCCTTGGCTGATGGTACTTTGGGATCTTTTTCTTTAGAGTCTTTTTCTTTTCCTAAACTACTACTCATGGTGACTCAAGCCTGGACAAAAACTACATGAACTCCTTTTATTTTCCAGTAATTGAATTCAAAGATGAAGAGACAAAGATCCTACACAATCAAAAAAGTACTGGCTCGAAGAAGTAATCAGCATGCAGTAACATCCATCTGTTACATGTTGGATCTAAAAGCACTATGCCCATTTCTGATAATGCATTCCAACTGGTAAAATAGTGCTGGTCAATCAGTGATTCATTAGAATTCCTGAAATATAATATAGAGAGTATTAAATTACTTTAGATAATTTATATTAAGTAAATAGGCTCTGAAAAACAATCTTATTAGAGTTTGTCATTTTCCTCTGATTTCATTCTTAAATATTTATGAACATCCTTTATTATGTAAAAATCCATTTAAAACTACACAGCTTAATAAGGCTGGCTCTACCTTTAAGAAACTTGCAGTCTAATAGGAAGAGGTAAGAATGTAAGTTACTTTAGTATAAAATTTTGTAAGAGCTAAAAAGTGGAAGAAACCACAACAATAAGCTTAATATTTATTAAGTCCTTTCCATGTACTAGCATTATTCTGGGGAATTCACATATATTAATATAACACATACAACAGCCCGATGAGATATATTGTTATCCGCATTTTATATAAAGAAACACTAAAGCACAGAAATATTTTTAAGTAACTAACTTTGAGATCTTGGAAACATGATGGAGCCAATATTCCAAATTAGGTAGTATGTGCTCACAGCCTACGTTCCTAACCCACTACACTAAAACAGTTCTATCTACAATTGGCAGATAGCTTTAGATAATAGAAAGGATTTCAATGGTGGTGAAGATAGAAGGGAGAGCAGTCTGGCAAAAGAAAAAAAATGAACAAAGTGAAATATGTATGAAAAACAGCACAGTTCAGGGAAAGGGGCATTAAGAATCCGTACTTTAATAAGCACTCTATATGATTCTGATGGAGGTAGACCTGGAGATCATCTTTGAAAACCAGTGATAAAGGGCAATGTCCGATGATGTGAATATCCTAGGGACTGAAAAAGTGAGAAAGATCAATGGCACAGAGTTCTTAAAAGCAGAAAAAGTTTGCTGGTAAAATGACAGGCCGAAAAGACTGGCAAAGGATAAAAAGATTAGTAAAATATTTATGGAAGGAATCAGTCCTCCCTAAACATTTTGGAATTTAAAATTAGTAATTCTTATTTTGTGACTCTATTGTTAACTCTATTTATCTAACTGATAATTATTTGGTACTTGGGATTAAAGATAAAATAACTTCATACCTGACTAGCTTAAGCAGTTAAAACAGTTATTAGAATTTTGTCAGACTACCAAAAGGATGTGATAATGTTAAGTGCTAAGGATTCTGCTAATAATTTATTTTTACAGGATGTGAACCCCACTCTATATACAAGCTTGCAGTTTAGACAGCCAAAACACTCACATATAACAAGTAATTGATAAGACAGTATATTATTAAATCCTCAGATGAGTGGCATATGCTATAGCACTTTTGAGAAAACTGGTATCAGTGAGAACGGTTGAGAAAAGCATACAGGAAGGACTTAGGCTAACTAGTCCTAGATTAACGGGTTGCGTTCAAGCAACTAAAGGAGAGGCAGCAAAGCATTACAGATGGGTGTCATGAAAAAGAAAGTTTTGCCTAGAATAAGGAATGGAGCTTAGTTTGCACAGGACACTGAAAATGTGTCACTTTGCTGAAGCAAACGGTCAAATGTGCAGAAATAACAGGAACTGGGGTAGAGGATGAATAATCTGTAAATCTGAAACTGCACAGTGTGAACTTTACTGGTATATAAGATTCTACAATTAAACAAACACGTCATTATTTGCTAGCACACCAGGAGAGCTCTATCTACTACTACCCACCCCTTTCGAAAAAAAGAATTATTTTGCACTACAATGGAGAGAGACTAAGAAAAACTCTAGAGATACTGATTCAGAAAAGAATGCTGATAAGCCAATATGAAAATACATTTACTAAAACCATACAACTGTAAATAATGGGAAGTATGCATAGCTAAAGGGTTACAGGCATTGCTTATCAATTTGTATTTAAGAAATGTCACTATATCAAGTTTCTGGAATCAAATTTCTATTTAGCAAGATATGTATATCCTAAATTTAGAAGGACACCTCCTATATAAAGATCAAATGAGATATATAAGGCGTAAAATCACATATATTAAGTACAGAGGATAGAACAAGACTATCCCTATTAAAAGGTAAGAAAACTTAGAAAGAAATAAAAAGTAAACTTTTCTAATGATAAAAATGAAAAAAGAAAATACATGACCTGAGATATTTGTTTAAAAATACAAATTTCCAGGCTCCATCACAAATCACTGAATCAAAGTTTTAGGGAGAAGGGGTCTAGGTATTTTATAAAAATAAATGCCTCAGCAAAAGCTTATCAAGTTCGGGAAATACAAGATATGACCAAATGTAAAATCTGAACACCAGTATATTTAATATTATAGTTTTCAAATATAATTAAAAAATAATGAAGGTTGAAGGTAATGGGTGGGTCAAGAAACTGTATTAATGGAAATACAAGTTATTAATAAAGTTCCCATTGAAATCTAAAAGGACTTCCCATAATCTATAATACTATCCACTGTATCTGAAATTCAGACTGATACTTGAACTGTCTGATGGGTTTACTGCAGTGGTGATGAATTTGAACTAGTGACCCACAAACTCATCCTGTAGTTCTTGTACCTAATGAGATTTGCAGATATATATAGTTCAGTAATAGCTCATAAGAAATGTAACTAGTCAGAGAATAAAGCTTTTGACCTTGACAAAATCACTATGCTTTACTTAAGGGAATTAACTCACCAGCCAGACTTAGCTATTAACTAAAAATTTCTCACATCCAGTAAAAATATTTTTGGCCAAGAGAACTAACAAGTTATCTGACAGTCAAAAATTAAGTTCTGGATCTAGTTCAGACCTGAATCAGGTGACACTGTCAAACATTTTAGATAAGAAAACATATTGAGAGTAATCTTTCATGTTTCTTGGAAAAAAGTTATTTATTTAATAGTTGTTTTTTAATCACTTCAACTCCACTATGTTTTGGGGGAATGCTATATTTGCACACAATTTGAATCTTGTACCCACTTAGGTAATAGAATACACAGTACCCAGTCTCGAAATGCTTGAAATCTAGTGATAAAAGCGTAAAACTGCATCAATAATTAAGCTGAGGCTGGCAAGGAGGTTTTTATACTGGGATCTTTACTACCCCAGAGGACTCTCTTATTCACCTCCACCAAATAACTACCGCATATGAAGCACTTGATATGTTAGCTCCCTTGAATACATTTAACCATTAGTCACCTCAAACAAAAAAACTATAAATTTGGCAGGCGTGGCAAATTTGCTAGGATTACACGTCTGTAATCCTAGCACTTTGGGAGGCTGAGACAGGTGGATCACTTAAGGTCAGGAGTTCGAGACCAACCTGACTGACATGGTGAAACATCATCTCTACTAAAAAATACAAAAATTAGCCGAGCGTGGTGGCGGGCGCCTGTAATCCCAGCTAATCGGGAAGCTGAGGCAGGAGAATCGCTTGAACCCAAGAGGCAGTGGTTGCAGTGAGCTAAGATTGCGCCACTGCACTCTAGCCTGGGCAACAGAGAGAGATTCCCCCAAAACAAAACAAAAACTACAAACTTGGTGGAGCTCTGAGTTGATACCATTTTTCTCTGGTACATAACTATATTCCAAATTATGAAAACTCTGAATTTCAAATTCCTAAGAGTTCCTCTAGTCCCAGTTTACAGATGAGAAAACTGAGGCACCAAAGTCAGATACCTACTAAGTGACTAACGAAAAATTCAAAACCAGGTCAGCCTGGTAAGGACTCGAAAGCCCAGATATATTCTTCCCCCATCCCATGTTGGATTTCAGAGATAAACATCCAAATCATGATTATATGAGGGTGTTGATTACAACATTTAGGCTTCTAATAGCTTCTAAGTCAAGGGTGAGCAAACTTTTTCTGTAAAGTGTCAGATATTAAACACTCGAGGCTTTGCAAGACAGATTGCTTTCTGCTGCAGGTACTCAATTCTGTCATTTTAGCAGAAAAGTAGACAATATGCAAATGAGTAAGAGTGGCTGTGTTTCAATAAAACTCTACCAAAAACAGACCTCAAACTGGATTTGGCCATCAGGCCATAGTTTGCCAAGCCCTGTCATAAGTCAGTGTCAGGTTTTAAATCATTCCTTTCAGGAACTATATTTTTATGCAAATTGGACACAAGAAGTAAAAAATGTAGGCTGCCAAATTTGGAAAGGCTGGTTATTCAAATTTAGTAATTTGGACTTTATCATGCAGACATCATGATTCTTTCAACTCTAATGTTCCAGCAGTATACTCTCAGGGGCTGCCAAGAGTAAATATAAAAAGCCAGTAAAGGACTCCTGAAGGAGAAGAGGCTATGATTACGGTCATATTTTAACAAAATTTACCTGACACTGTTAAGAATGATTGTAAACAGGACTTCAGAAGGAAGGCAGAAAATTTAAAAAGCTAATAATTTCGTGTTTAATCAGTGCCAGACATTTTCAGCAAGAATCATCTGGGGAGCTTAGAAATCCTAGCCTCTAATCCAAGAATGCTAACAAAATAAGTATCTGTGGTAGGGAACAGTAAGCTGTATGTTTAAAGAGTTTTCGAGGTGATTCTATGTAGAGGCAAATTTGGAAGTCACTGCAATAGTCCACGCCAAACATGATAAAGGTACAATCTAACTATTTTTAGCTACAGTATTTTGGAATTTTGTAGGTTCACTTTAGGTTGTCTCAATGTTTAGAGAAATGCTACTGGCATTTAATGGGCCAGGTCTGGAGATAAGAACTATCCTTGCATACCGTACAACCTTCAAATACCTACAAATATTCAACCTGTGTAACTAGGTGAAATACCTGTTTATAATTTTGAGCACCTTGAATCTAATTCCATTTTACACAAAAATTGCAGTACTTTTGCACTATTCTTTAAGAGTTATTTGTTATTTCTGATGATCACTGATACTCATACTGATCTTGGTATCCGAGTCACAAATATAACACATCCATATCAGTTTGCACTTCTAACAATTACATTCATGACATATGTACAAACTTTTGCTCTTCATTGCTTTCTGGTATCGTGCTTGAACATTTAAGTACTGAAACATAAAATGTATAGTAAATTCTTCATTGTTTTCTAATATCATTGTGCCTAAGCATTTATGTAACATACAAAATGTACAATATTTTTCTTATGTATCTCCTTTAAGAAATTACATAGATTTTTAAAAATAATGTAGGTTACTATCATTTTAGAATAGTAAGGAACCGTTACAGAATGTTGCATAAATGGGATATTAGGTCTGATGTACTTGAGAACAATTGGTTTAAACTACAAAGGTACTAGGAAAACACAGGAAAAATTCTAGAGACAGAAAGCAGCTGGGGATGAACAGGAGTAGACAGAAGGAAGGGATTCAGGGTCATGTCTGAGTTGACAGCTTAAATCAGGTGGATGCAGCATGATTATTCAAGACAGGGAACATAGAAAAAAAGAAAATTAGTAAAAGTTTGAACAAATTTATACTGAGATTCTAGTCTAGTCCACACTTGAAAATGTGATTTTAGAATAAAGGAGGGAGGTCTGGGCTAGAAATAAAGATACAGCTTTGGTGTCAACAGCAAAGGTTTGAAATGAGAATATCCACAAAATGCATGTAGATGATGATACTGGTACTCTGCGGAAGATAAATATTTAGAAATGGATGGATGGGCCAAGTGCAGTGGCTCATGCCTGTAATCCCAGCACCTTGGGAGGCCGAGGTGGACGGATCACGAGGTCAGGAGATCGAGACCATCCTGGCCAATATGGTGAAACCCTGTCTCTACTAAAAATACAAAAATTAGCTGGACATGGTGGTGCACACCTGCAGTCCCAGCTACTCAGGAGGCTGAGGCAGAAGAATCGCTTGAACCGGGAGGCAGAGGATGCAGTGAGCCGAGATCACGCCACTGCACTCCAGCCTGGCAACAGAGCGAGACTCCGTCTCAAAAAAAAAAAAAAAAAAATGAGAATGGATTCAGCTACAAACAAATTTTGTTTGAAGGGAAGAGGAATAAGAGAGAGTTAAGTGAGATTATCATCTCCAGTTACATACAGAATCATATTCGTTTGGTGAAACAGAAGCAAATTAATCTGTTGAGAGCAAGAAAGGCAAAGTTTGCTAAGGGGTTGATGAAAGAAGTAAAAAGGGAATGGATGAGGACATAGACCAGAGATAAATAAAATTGCTGAGTCTGATAAATTTTGATATCATTAATTTGTAGTGGCATCAATCTTCAAAACTGTATTTGGCAATCTAAATTGTATTCCTAAATTAATTTAAAGTTGAGGGGATTCACAGAGCAAGTGTGGCAGAACAATAAGGAACCAGACAGTACAGTTTGGGCTGGCAAGGAGAAAAAAGTGAACCTAATAAGCTATTCGTTTCTTAGATAATTAGAGGAAAAGGGAGAGATCAAGGAACTGGAAGAGTGACTTGGAAATTGTGGGGGTGGGGTGAGGGGATGTCTTACCGATTAAGAATCCGATGTTCTTCCTGCAGGAGAATTTACATTTATCCACAAACATATAAGCACGGCATTATACACACCAGGTAAAAAACTATGTTCAATTAAGTCAAAGAGTTGGTATAACAGACGAGCATTAAAAAGCTAAAAAAAGACAGTTAATTATGGCAAAACAAAGCAATAAGCTTTCAATCACAACAGTCCTAAGAATTTGAGAAGAAATGCGCTGATTTACTCAAGCGCGTATTGGAGGCACTGAGTTGCTGAAACTAGAATACAGAGCTATTGATATTCAGGGCACTATTCTAACCAATCTTGCTGACTACAATAACGTATCTTATCTGATGAACCATTTGAATGGCATGAAAGCATGGAACAATACTACAACCAAAGGTACCCATTTATGAATACTGCTATTTCCAAACTTAAATACAAAGATCAGCAAATTACAGAAAGAAAATCTCTATTAAGTTAATGTTGCCTTAGGACAAACGCCCAATAAAGAGCTTGTTTTCTTGATCTCTGAACAAAGTTCCAGGTTCACCAGAAAAGGTACCCTGATGTCTAATTCTGCAGGTCAACTAAAATTTTTCTTTCAATTAAAGAGGCTACAAATATATCTAACTTACTTACAAGAAGCAGCTACTTATGAGATATTTCACTGGCAATATATACACATTAAAAGGAATACTTTATTTTTTTATTTTTTTGAGACAGAGTCTCTCCCGGTCGCCCAGGCTGGACTGCGGTGGCCAGATCTCAGCTCACTGCAAGCTCTGCCTCCCGGGTTTACGCCATTCTCCTACCTCAGCCTCCCGAGTAGCTGGGACTACAGGCGCCCGCCACCACGCCTGGCTAGTTTTTTGTATTTTTTAGTAGAGATGGGGTTTCACCGCGTTAGCCAGGATGGTCTCGATCTCCTGACCTTGTGATCCGCCCATCTTGGCCTCCCAAAGTGCTGGGATTACAGGCTTGAGCCATAGTTTGTTATTTAAAAAAAAAGGATTTTGCCCACAGCCCAATCATTTATTTTTTATTTCTCATAAACATGAAATACATAACGATTATATAAGGTAACGGAAGCAGACAATCTAAACCCAAGCAGATCAAGATAAATGTAAGATTTAAAACATTCATGTTATACAAGACTATCATTTTTTAACATGTAAGAAGAGTTTTCAAACTGGAAAAGTCTTCAACTTTTTATTCCACAATTTCAACATATTTTAGGACAAGGAGTGCTGCTGTGAAAAACAAAGATTTTTTAAAAAGCAGCAAAGTATCACAGGACATTAGGCAAATAAGCAGAATTGCAAGCAGTTATATCCAAAGAAGCGGAGTGGTCTTAAGGTATAAAATGTTGTCAGGAGTTTGAGACCTGCCTGGCCAACATGGTGACACCCAGTCTCTACTAATAATACAAAAAAAAATTAGCCGGGTGCGCTGGCGCACACCTGTGATCCCAGCTACTTGGGAGACTGAGCTGGAGAATCACTTGAACCCTGGATGCGGAGGCTGCAGTGAGCGGAGACTCCAGGCACTCCAGGTGGAGTGCAGTGAGCGCCACTGTACTCCAGCCTGGGTGACAAGAGTGAAACTCTGTTTCAAAAAAAAAAATTAAATGTAAAAAACCTGTTGGATGCACAGGAGTCATTTCAGGCAGTTAGGCACATGCAGATAGCAGAGGAAGCTATTACAGGTGACTCTGCAAAGCCTACACTTTAATTCTCTACATGTGTCAGTGCATGTGCTACCCATACATACCCATATATTTGGGTTGCTTGACCCATGTACTTAAAAAGCATATATTTAATAAGGTTTCCATCATTTACAACTCTGTCGTATCTTCCAATTTTGATGACAATGACCTTTAAATTATCTGATATTATTTTATTTGCTTAACTGTTCCTTATGCCTTTATACCCTTCCTTCCCCCTAACTCTTCAATGAGAACAGGAACTTTGTTCAGTGTTGAATGAACATTGTAATATCAGAAAATAAAACATGTAATTAAGTCTCATATTTCCATTTCTACTCTAGGACAATGTGCTTTAGTAAAAAAGAAATTATAATATTTTGGTTGAAACAAAAATTACAGAAAACAGAGCAATGACATAAAGTCATATTTATGTATTTCTTGGTTAAAAGATTCTGTTTTCCCCCTGAATTCCCTTTCACACTACAGGTTAACAGATGTCCCACACATGATATTGCAAGTAAGAATTTATTAAGTCAGCAGTTAATGAGTCTACACAAAATTCTGCATACAGAGACCTCAATAAATGTCTTTTAAACTGAACTGAGATAATCAATAGATTTTCCCCCCAATCTCTCTAAAAACCTCCTACCTCATTTGCATCAGACTTGATTTCCTTCCCAATCAGATCTTTATCCCAAACTGCTCCATTTCAGTAAAAGACAACATTCGGTTAAGCAAGAAACTTAAGAAACTTAAGAGTTATTCCTATTCCTCCTTCATTTCCCATATCCAAACCTTTGGCAAGCATGGTGGACTTTAGTAAAAATGAATCACAAATCGTCTACTCTCCACATTCATTGCCTTCACTGTACTCCAGGCTCTCATCATCTCTCTCTTGAACTACCTTGGCCTGCTGATTCCCACATACTTTAAATCCATTCTCCAAAAAGTGAACAAAGCACTTTTTATCCAAATAGTTCAAATTACTCTCCTGCTCAAATTCTCTAATGGCTTTCCACTGTAAGCAGCACAAAATGTTACAGAGGACCAGAAATGGCTAATTTTTCAAATATTAATTGAAGAAAAGACATCTTAGAGTTGCTCCATTAAATCTCAAAATGAACATATTTTAGGAAAAGGTTTCCCTGCCTGTCTCTTCAAACTTATCTCTTATCAATCTCTCATTGGCTTACTATCCCAGTCACACTGCTCTTTCTGTTCCTTGAAAACACCAATTTCTTTCCTACCTCAAGTACTTGTCCCTGTTGCCTCTGCCTGGAATGTTATTCCCCTATTTTCACATGGCTGACTCTTTTATTAATATTTAGGATTCACCTCAAGCTTCACCCCTTAAATAAAGCCTTCTCTGACCATCTACCCTGTTTTATTTTCTTCAAAACATTTATTAGTATATGAAATTACTTTACTATTTTATGTTTATTTGCTTATGATACATCCCATTTCCCTGCAAGAATGTAAGCTCTGTAAGACTTCCTTCCCTAAGATAAGAGACCTTGTCTGTCTTGTTCACAGATATATTGTTAACATCTGTATCAGTGCCTGTTTTATAGTAGTTGATTAGTACCTACATTAAAATAACAAAATATTTAAACTTTAAATTCAAAGGCACTTTTAATTTCAAAGTGATTTGAGAATCTGCTGCAAAGAAACTAGCTGATACTATCCCTTTATTTTGATGCTAATATAAACATTTATCATATAATTAGGTAGTAAATGAGATGATTCTAGATAACCAAGTCTTCTGATTCCATAGTCAATATACCCCTGCCACCCTAACCATGCTGCCTCTCTCATGTTAAAAAATGTAGTATCAGAAAATAAAACATGCACTTAATTCAAATATTTCAATTTCTATTCTAGGACAATATCATTTAGTAAAAAAGAAATTGAATTTGTAATATTTAATATTAATGTAAGTAAATATTTTAACTTAATAGTATATACTGTGACACTAAATTGGAATATAAACATTAACAAATTATACATAAAAACAATGGACTTTTTTCCTTTAAAAGAAGCAAACAGCAGCTTTTTCTGAAGACAAATTATTTAGAATAAAAGTATAATTTTTCAACAAATTGTTGGTCAACGAAAACTAAATTAATGCTTATAGACAAGCCAAATTAGAAAATAAAATGAAGACAGATGACTTCACTTAGGTTAAATACATTAAAAAGTAATAATTATATATAATGAAAAATGTGTTTCTCCTTTTTATATTATAAAAGAGGTATCACTGGATATCCATTTTTAAAGTATATTTCCTTTTCTATTCCCCCCAATCCATCAAATATGTGGCATAAGATGGTAGGTTTAAATATATATATACACATCAAACCTATCAAAATATATATATACACATATGTGTATGTGTGTGTGTATATATACATATATCAAAGATTTACTGTAACTACACACAAGTTATACAATCCATCAACTGTGCTCCTTGGTGTTACCCAATGAGATGAAAACTATGTTCACAGAAAAACTTGTACACAGATGTTTACGGCAGCTTTATAATTGCCCAAACTTAGAGGCAACCAAGATGTCTTTCAATGGGTGAATGAGGTACATCATAAAAAATACAATATTAATGAGCGCTAAAATGAAATGAGCTATCAAGCCACAAAAAGACACATTTTAAATGCATTTTAAAAGAATTTTAAATGCACATTTCTAAATGAAAGAAGCCAATCTGCAGAGGCTACATACTGTATGATTCCAACTATGAGACTTTCTGGCAAAGATAAAACAGAGAAAATAAAAAGATCAGTGTTTCTGATCATTAGAGAAACGCAAATCAAAACTACAATGAGACACCATCTCATGCCAATCAGAATGGCGATTATTAAAAAGTCAGGAAAAAATAGATGCTGGCAAGGCGGTGAAGAAATAGGAACACATTTAAACTGTTGGTGGGAATGTAATTTAGTTCACCCATTGTGGAAGACAGTGTGTCAATTCCTCAAGGATCTCAGGAAATACCATCTGACCCAGCAATCCCATTACTGGGTATATAGCCAAAGGAGTATAAATCATTCTACTATAAAGATACACACACATATATGTTTATTGCAGCACTATTTACAATAGCAAAGACTTGAAACCAACCCAAATGCCCATCAATGACAGACTGAATAAACAAATGTGGTACATATATACCATGGAATACTATGCAGCCACAAAAAAGAATGAGCTCACGTCCTTTGCAGGAACATGGATGAAGCTGGAAGCCATTATCTTCAACAAACTAACACAGATACAGAAAACCAAACATTGCATGTTGTCACTCATAAGTGGGAACTGAACAATGAGAACACATGGACACAACACAGGGAGGGGAACAACACACACCAAGGCCTGCTGCGGGGTCAGGGGCAAGCGGAGGGAGGGCATTAAGATAAACACCTAATGCATCCAGGGCTCGAAACCTAGATGATGGGTTCATCGGTGCAGCAAACCATGATGGCACATGTATACCTATGTAACAAATCTGCACATTCTGCACATGTATCCTGGAACTTAAACTTTAAAAAAAAAAAAAAAATCAGTGATTGCTAGGGGTTGGGGAAGTAAAGATCAATAGGTGGAACACAGGAATTCTCAAGGCAGTAAAGCAATTCCCTATGATACTATAGGGATAGCTGTATGTCATTACACCATTTGTCAAAATCCATTGAACCTACAACAGTAAAAACCCTAATGTAAACTATGCGCTTTCGGTGATAATGATAATATGTTAATGCAAGTTTATCAATAATAATGAATGTGCTTACTCTGATGCCAGATGGTGGTAATGGGGAAGACTGCGCTTGCAGGGTGGAAAAGGGAATATATGGGAACTCTGTACTTTCAACTCAATTTTGCTATGAACCTAAAATTTATCTAAAAGTGAAGTCTATATTTTAAAAATGTAACTGGAAAAAATCACTTAAAATACTGCTTTATTAAAAGTTGAAAAACCAAAATGTAAAGGCAAAAAATTAAGGTTTACAAACTAGTATGAAAGAGGGCAATATTTAAGAGAAACTAGTAGTTTCATTGTCTGTAACAATCTACAGAGGACCTCTTAAGCCTGTCCTAACTCAAGAATAAAAACAACCCTATGCCTATAAGTTTTAATCAACTGAAACAACATTATTAGGCCAGGTGGGGTGGCTCACACCTGTAATCCCAGTAATTTAAGAGCCTGAGGCAGGTGGATCACTTGAGGTCAGGAGTTCAAGACCAGCCTGGCCAACATGGTGAAATCCCATCTCTACTAAAAATACAGAAAAATTAGCCATGGCTAATAATCCTAGTTACTCGGGAGGCTGAGGTGGGAGGATCGCTTGAACCCAGGAGGTGGAGGTTGCAATGGGCCAAGATCAGATCATGCCACCGCACTCCAGCCTGAGTGACAGAGCAAGGCTCCATCTAAAAAAACAGAAGAAGAAAGAAAAAGAAAAAAGATATTATGAATACCTATGTATCAGAAATCCTCTCTTTTTGCAAAATAATTCCTATAAATGTCTGAACAGAAAAATGTAAAATATCAGGGAGAGGGAGGAAGACAACTTTTTAAAAAGTTCTAAATCTCTTATTAGGTAACAGACTTGGGTTAAAACTTTTACCTAAAATCTCATCACTACAAAGTGAAATCAGAATTAAAACAGTCTGACATCAGCAACTAGAGGACTGAAACCTTTCTGAATGACTTGCTACAAAATATAAGATGACCTGTTCCTTTCCATTCTACTGGTTTTGGTATTTTATGTCTGAGTTCAAATCCCAATTCTGTCTGCATAAGATCTTAGGTATTTCTGTAAATTCAGTTTTCCTGGGTGAGCTATTTTTTTTCACTACTGATTATCAGAAGAGAAAAATTTCCCACAGTAAAATTAGAAGCAACGTCATGCATAGAACTTAAAAAATAAAAAGACCTTTGGTATCTAGTACAACCACCTGTTCTACAGATGAACTGATCTGTGCCCAGTTATGGGGTCAATTAGTGGCAGAGGCAGGAATGAACCAAATCATTCTAATTTCACAGTGCTCTGTTATCTCATCCTACCTCCTCCAAATGATGTTATTTCCACTTATAACACATCAAATTACTTGAGTGACTATAAATTCTCTCATTCATAAATATACAAAAAAAGTTACTAAAATCATTTGCAAGACTCAAGAACAAGTATTTGTATTTTCCCAAAGTTAGGTGCCACCATGTTAACTTTAATGAATTATAATTGACAAATAAAAAGTGAATATATTAAGGTGTACAATGTGATGTTCTGATACACATACACAATGTGAAATGAATACCACAACTGAATTAACATATCCACTAACACACAGAATTATTTGTGTGAGAACACTGATATACTTTCTTAGCAAATTTCCACTAAAAGACACAGCATTAACTATAATCATGCTGTAAACCAGATCTCCAGAACTTATCCATCCTAAAAAATGGAAACTTTGTACCCTTTGACCAACATTTCCCCCATTATCTCCAATCCCCAGAAACCACTATTCTGCTCTCTGCTTCCATGAGTTCCACATTTTAAAATTCCACATGTAAGTGACATCAAACAGTATTTGTCTTTCTGTGCCTGGCTTATTTCACTTAGCATATCAGCCTTCAGGTTCATCCACATTGTCACCAATATCAGGATTTCCTAGATTTGAAGGCTGAATGTCACATTTTCTCTGTGTATTCCTCCATCAGTGAAGACATAGGTTGATTTCATATCTTGGTTATTGTAAACAATGCTTCAATGAACATGGGAATGTAGATATCTCACAACATAATAATTTCACTTCCTCTAGATATATACCAAGAATTCAAAGAAATGAGATTGATGGATCATATGAAAGTTATCTTTTTAATTTTTTGATGAAACTCCATACTATTTTTCAGTATGTGGCTGTACCAAGTTATGACAGTGTAAAAGAGTTCTGTTCTCTCTTATCCTCACCAACACTTACAGTCTTACTATCGTCTTTTGGATAATAGGTATGAGGTAACATCTAACAGGTGTGAGGTGACATCTCATTGTGGTTTTTATTTGCATTTCCCTGATGATTAATGATGTTGAGCATTTTTTTCACATACCTGATGTACACTGTATGTTGTCTTTTGAAGACCATCCACGCAAGTCCTTTGTCCATCTTAAAAAATTGGGTTGTTTTCATATCACTGAGTTCTTAAATCTATTTTGGATATTAAATCTTTATCAAATGTATGCTTTGCAAATATTTTCTCCTATTCTGTCAATTATCGTTCACTCTGTTGATCATTTCCTTTGCTGTGTCAAAGCTTATTCAGTTGATGCAATACCATTTCTCTATTTCCGCTTTTATTCCTTATGCTTTTGGGGTCACATCCAAAAAATCACTGCCCTGACCAATGTCAAGAAACTTTTCCCTTTGTTTTCTTCTAGTAATTTTACAGTTTTAGCTCTTTAAGTCTTTAACCTATTTTCAGTTGGTTTTTGCATATGGTGTAATGATTTTCATTTGAGTTTTTATATATAGTACAGGAATGAAATTTTTATGCCCATGCTTCTGCATATGGATATTGTTTTTCCAACACCATTTATTGAAGAAACTATCCCTTCCCCATTGTGTGTTCTTGACATCTTTGTTAAAGATCGACTAATGGTACACATGGTACAAGCTTTCTGTTCTGTTCTACCAGTCTTTACCTCTGGTTTTATGCCAGTACCACACCATTTGGATTGCCAGGTTTGTAGTATACTTGGAACAATTCTGGAGGCATCGGGTAGTACGATGCTTCCAAAATTGTTCTTGCTATGGCTGCTTGGAGTCTTTCATGGTTACATACAAATTTTAGAATTGTTTTTTCTCTTTCTATAATACTGTAGGATCTTTGAAGAAAAAAAAACTTTTAAAAAAACTGTCTCTTGATCAGAGAACTTAATCCATTTACATTTAAAGTAATTGTGGATAAAGACTTACCAATGTCATTTTGTTGTTTTCTGACTATCTTGTAGTTCCTCTATTTTTTCATCCTCTTAGTGTCTTCCTTTGTGATTTGATTTTTTTTTTTTTTTTGGTAGTTATATGCTTTATCTTTTGTGTATTTACTACAGGGGTTTTTCTCCACACGATGTATATAAGACATCTTATAATAGTCTGTTGTTAGGCTGATAAAAATTTAATTTCAATCACATACAAAAACTCTAACTTCTCCACACCCTCTCCAAGTTTACATTATTGAGGACACAATTTATATCTTTTTATATTATATAGCTATCAACAAATTATCATAGCTAAAGCTTTATTTTGTTCCTTTGATGGTGTCACACTTCCCTGATCATTTGAGATCCTTATGGACTTGCACGGGTTTCTACATATTTGAAGAAGTAGGCACCTCTCCAGTCTTTAAAGAGGAGCTTTAACATAGGAAGCCCTTTACCAGTCAGTCTGTCCAGAGATTCTGGACAGTATGGCTAGCATTGTCCACGAGCAGGCTTGCTGCCTGACTTCTCCAGTAGGCTAGCCTCAGTTACCAGGTTCGCAAGGGTGGGTCTGGAGACTGGTTCTGTGGGATCTGGCCTGCTGCCCTGGGTCCATGGTGCCAGCCTGGCACTGGGTTTCACTAAGATGGTTCTAGTGCTGGGGTTCACAGTAAAGTTGGGTGCTCACTTGACTCTCCTTCCTGCACTTGGAGGGTATCTTTCTCTATACTGTGCTGCACAGGCTTGGGAAGGGGTGAAACAATTAATGTGAAACAGTCCTTCCTAACCTCTTCAATGCATCATTTTTGTATCTATGCTACACCCGGGTGCTACAATCTATCATTTGGAATCCTTAGCTCTTGTGAAGGTATTTTTGTCTATGAATGGTTATTCCAAATGTTTCTGTGAAGAAACAAATGCTGAAAACTACTATTCTGACATTTTGCTAACATCGCTCTTCCTATTGTAAGTATGATGAAGTCACTCCCTTGCTTAAAAAGTCTGATGCCATCCCATCTTTCAAAATAAAAGGCAGGTCCTTACTCCAACCTCTAAGACTCCACATGATCTAGCCCCTACTTCTCTAGCTTTTCTCCAACTCTCCCTGCTAGGTACTTGCATTCCATTCACATTAATCTTGCTTTTCTCTGAATGCAGACCTACATGCTCACACATTAGGTCTTTGTTCTAGCCATTCCATCTGCATATATATAGCCCTTTCTCTCAAATATCGTTTGTTCCCTGCTCAAATATCTCATTCTTAATCTACATATAAAATAGAAATGTATCTTTCCTATTATGTTTACCCTGCTTCATTTTTCTTCACAACATTTACTACCTGATAAAATATATTTACTTATTTATTTTGTCTATCATCTCCCTCTCCTCTATGAAAGTGAAATCTGTGAAAGCAGGGGCTTTCTGACTATTTGGTTTGCAGCTGTATATTCAGAGCCTAGAACATGGCCAATACTAGATGTCCAAGAAATGGTTACTACATGAATAAAACAACAAATTAATATATCTAGATATAATTTTTTAGAATAAATTTCTTCTTTAAGAAATATAAATGATCAGCTTCAAAATATCTGATATCTCAGTAAAACAAAAACTAAAATGAAAAATATAGAAGGCATAGTATAGAATTATGTCATTCCCATTCCCATACCCATCAGAAGCTACCACTACAATAATAAGATATCAAGGATTTCACTGAGTGATATCATGATTATACTATTCAAACTTAAGAGATTTTTATTTGATTAAAATATCCTACTCAGGGCCTAAGTAGGATGAAAAGGACAATCCCACAAAGATGCAGTTCTGTGTAGGGTATCAGTCAGAACAGGAAGAGATGAACACTGACATATTATGGTAACCCACAAGAGGTTTAAGAGGCCGACTGGGATACGGTGGGTATGCTCATAGGAAAATAGCTCAACCTAGAGAATCAGAACCTGACGGGGTGAGAAGAACATCCACAGGTAGTGATTTGGTAGTGATGAACCAGAGTGTGATACTGGAGTCTAGGAGAGTGAGGAAGATTTCTACATGATAGGCTTGATGGTTAAAGGGGAGGCTGAACATCATGAACAGTTAAGACTTCAAGCAAGGTGAAGAAGGCATTCACACAGAGGGTAAGCCTAGCATGGAGAGTCAGAGTCTGAGTGGGGTTGGGGTGGAGATAGGGAGAGTCAAACATGGAGGTTTGTCAGTATGGGATGCCAAAGCCCAAGTGGAGGCGACATCACAGAAAACAGCAGAGTAAGGATCTCTAAAAACTCTCTCTTCAACAAAAGCACTAAGAAAACTGGAAAATATAGTCAGAATCACCTTTATCAGAACTCTAAAAATTAATAAAAAGCTTGCATCCAAGTCGCATTTATTTTTAAAAAGCTTAATCTCAGTAAACATGATGAGTTTTCTAACATTTTAACTTGCCCTAGTCCCATCCCTTGCTCTCCAGATCCACAGTAGTCTCGAAGAAATGACAGGTCATATTCCCAGTGCACTCTAGAAGCTACCTTAAAAAGCAGCAAGAGTTGTAGCTCATTCAAAGCTTCATTTCCCCCCAAATTACTACTTGACTGATCTTGTTTCCAGGAAGACCCTATTTGCAATGTGACCTGACTCAGAGCTTGCACAATGCAAAACGACTTGTCCCCAGGGAGATATTCACTGAAAAAAATTACAAGAAAGTGTTTTATACCATATCTACTTGAAGCAGTGAATAACAGTTGGAGCAACAGACTAAAATCTTAAAACGAAAAGCTGAGAATGAAATACCCACAGGGACTTTGAAAAGCTCTGACATATTACTGGTAATCTAGAAGATCATACACATGCTTAAGGCTGTGTGCATGCTCAATAAAGACCTGAAAAGGCCCTAAGCTTTGAAGCTCTGCACAAGCAGGACATAAGGACAAGGCAGAGTTGCCAACTACCCAGCTGAGTGTTGAAGGCATGCCCCAACACACACACAGAGAATCCTCTGGCAAAGACTAGGAGATTTACTGGTTCCAGTCATGTAAAGAAATCTTTGTCCAGTCATTAGAAACAACTAAGCTAACCAACTAGACACTGAATGATCTACTGAGGTAGTCACACACATCAAATAGAGCTTGCAGAATTAATTCACAAAAGTAATTAAATGAAGAACCAACTACAAGTACTCCAACAAACCCTGAAGAGAGGCAAAATGTGCTTTTCATAGTTGCCAAATTATTTTAAGTCTCCACTATTTTGATATTTTTATGCTATTTAGAATGTCCACATTATTTCAAAGATCACTTATTTAAAATGTCCAAATGTAATTTTCAACAAAAAATTATAAGATAGGCAAAGAAACAAGAAAATATGAACCATACACAGAAAGAAAAGCAAATAACAGAAACTGTCCCTGAGGAAATCCAGATATTGGACTTATTAAACACTTCTAAGTTGGCCTTTTTTTTGGCTCAAAGATACATACTTTTTATTTGTGATCTGGATTATCTTCATCTTCCACTGTAGGCAGAAGGGGCATACATAAAGGTAGGATCCATAGATTTTCACTGGATAATGGTAAAATGTAAGAGGGCCTGGATAAGTACCAACTTCAAAATAAAAAGCAGAAAATAGTATCACAACGGAATATCCTAAGAATAGATATAACAATTTATCATGGAACAAGGAGCTTATGAACTTTGTAACATGTCACATTTCAGATTTCATAATAAATTTTCCACGGTATGTTTTTGTCATTCTCAGTTTTTCTATAAGAACAAAAAGGCAGGGAGATAATAGGCAGGTTTTCCTTTGAGACGAGCAAGAAGGAGACTGGTGAGATCAAATCCAATCCGTAGACACATGGGGCAAAGTTGGGGCAAAAGAGGATATGAAATGATAATAGGTGGAAGAAGTGTGCTGAAAGAATTGGTAGAAAGATTCTGGGTTGCCAAGAAGAAAAGGAGAACGCAGACTGTTAAAATTGATCCATAAAAGGCCAATGTGACTTTCCCTGACCAGAATTCTTAATTCCATTCCTACTGCCTCAAGATTAACTTCCTTGTTTAGATATAGGAAAATAAGTTCTCAATTTTACAAACACAAGTTACTCACTCTTAATATTTAACATAGTGAGACTACTTTTTGTTGTTGTTGTTGTTGTTGTTGTTGTTGTTTTAATGAGATGGAGTTTCATTCTTTTCATCCAGGCTGGAGTGCAGTGGCTCTATCTCAGCTTACTGCAAACTCCTCCTGCCAAATTTAAGCAATTCTCCTGCCTCAGCCTCCCGAATAGCTGCGATTACAGGAGTACACCACCATGCCCGGCTAATTTTTTTGTATTTTTCTAGAGATGGGGTTTCGCCATGTTGGCCAGGTTGGTCTCGAACTCCTGACCTCAGGTGATACGCCCGCCTCGGCCTCCCAAAGTGCTGGGATTACAGGCGTGAGCCACCGTGCCTGGCCGTGAGACTACTTTTTGTTCTCTAGTGAGTCAGCAAGGTTTCAGTGTTCCAGCAGGACAACTCAGCCATTTCTTACTGATCAAGCCATAGAGTTGAAGACACAGGCTCACAGAAGGTTGTGATAGCTCATGTTCACTTAGGTGAAAGGTGTAAATGAAAATTTAAAATCAAATTTCCTGTAAGTTATCTATTTTAAAAATGTTCAATGAACTAAAGGAAAACATGCCTATAGAACCAAAGGAAGGCACAAGGACAATGTCTCACCAAATAGGGAATATCAATACAGAGATATAAGCTGTTTTTAAAGAACCAAATAACGTGGAGTTGAAAGTGCAATCACTGAATTGGAAAACTCACTAGAAGTGTTCAACAGCAGATATGAGTAGGAAGAAGAAAGAAACAGCAAAGTTGAAGATAAGTCAATTGATATTATCCAGTCTGAGGAACATAAGAAAAAAAAAAGAATAAAGAAAAAGAAATGGAGCCTCAGAGATCTGTGGAATATCATCAAGTGAACTAACATACTCACAACGGGAGTCCCAGAAGGAAAGAAGGAAAAGAAATAATGGTTGAAAACATCTCAATTCTGAAGAAAAGCATCAATCTACACATTTAAGAAGCTTAACAAACTCCAAGCAAGATAAATTCAAAGAGAATCCACATGAAAGTCAGATGATTATCAAACTGCTGATAGAATTCTTTATCTTAGAAAACTGAGGATGAAAAAACTGAAAACAAAGGCAACAAGAGATGTGACTCATCATGTACAAGAGATACTAAATATTAACATTTAATTTCTCATCAGAAAATATAAAGGCCAAAAGGCAGTGGGATGATATATTCAAAGTTCTAAAAGTATTTTTTTAAACTGTCTAACAGGAATTCTATATCCATAAAAACTATCCTTCAAAAATGAAGGTAAAATGAAGACATTACCAGATAAGCAAAAACTCAAAAGAATTCACTGCTAACAGACCTGCCCTATTAGAAATACTAAAGTGAGTACTTTGGGTTGAAATGGAAGGACACTAGAAAGTAATTCAAATATACATGAAGAAAAAAATCATAAAAGAAAAAATCAATACACTGCACTTCATCAAAATTAAAAAGTTTTGCACCACAAATGATCTTGTTAAGAGAATGAAAAACACAAGCTATAAAGACTGGGAGAAAATATTTGAAAACCATGTATTCAACAAGTGCCTTACAGTTAAACATAAAAAGAACTCTCAAAACTCAACATTAGGCCAGGGACAGTGGTTCATGCCTCACTTTGGGAGGCTGAGGCAGGTGGATCACTTGAGGCCAGGAGTTCAAGACCGGCCTGACCAACATGGTGAAACCCTGTCTCCACTAAAAATACAAAAATTAGCCGGGCATGGTGGTACATACCTGTAATCCCAGCTACCTGGGAGACTGAGGCACCAGAATCACTTGAGTCTGGGAGGCAGAGGTTGCAGTGAGATAAGATCGCACCACTACACTCCAGCTGGGGCGACAGAGGAAAATGCTGTCTCAAAAAACAAAAAACAAAAAAATAAAAAACAACAAAAAAACCCCTCAACATTAATAAAAGAAATAATACAAGTAGAAAATGGGCAAAACACTCAAGCAGACATTTCACGGAAGAGGAGATACAGAGAACAAGTATGTTCAAGTAAGATGTTCAGTATCACTAATCAATAGGCAAATGCAAATTAAAATCACAATGACAGATCACTACACACCTATCAGAACTTAGAAAAAAGAAGTGAGAGATGGGGAGAGAGAAATAATTTAAATACCAACTATTTTAAAAATTAGTTGGGTATGGTGGCATGTACCTGTAGTCTCAGATACTTGGGAGGCTGAGGTGGAAGGACTGCTTGAGCCCAGGAGGTGGAGGTTGCAGTGAGTAGAGACTGTGCTAACTGCACTCCAGTCTGGGCAACAGAGCTAGACCCTGTCACAAAAAAAAAAAAAAAAAAAAAAAAAAAACCAAAAAAACAACCAACACAAATACCACTATTTTGTTTTTCCTCAGGAAAGACAAATGTGTGTGGTCAATCTATAGAAAGAGTGTGTGAATCATTTTTCAACATATCCAAACATTCTATAAAATGTATACCAATTATCCAAGTGGCCAGGATGAGTGGATGGTGACAGTTCCTCAATTTGTTAAAAGAAAAAATCTAAATTAAAGACAACAGAAAACCATTAAATAACAGAGGAACTGATAAAATCATCACAGTAAATAAAGATGACAAGAAACAGAATCAGTAAATTGAAATGTTCATAAATGTGCTGTAATACCTAAGCAGCACCTGAATAATTTGTTAATATAACCTCCATATAAAATTGTATAACTATGAATAATTGAATTCACATATACGATACATGCAAAATCACATGTATTATACTTTCAGCATTTACAGGACTTTGAATGGACATTTTCAATATACACTATTTTCACATATATGCTGACTTTTGAACCTAACCCTAAAGATGTGCCTTCTTCCGAATATGATTCATTTCTTTTCTAAGAAAAATATAAAGTATGTCAGAGTTATGCATCTCTGAAAGAAGCACAGAAGAAATAGATGAACATACACCACAATTAATATAAAGATTAGACACATAAACCCCAAGAAATTTTGATAAAACAAGATTAGGAAAGGCAGCACTGCTTTCTAGTCTTGGCAAACTGAGTAAAATGAGTGGCCGACAAAATACACAAAATCCACATGTATCTCAAAAAATTTTATCAAAAAAAAATTTTATCCTATCATTTCAGTCCTGATTCTATAGAAAGCACTAATAATTTTTATCATTCTGGTAGTTAAAAGAGAAATTTCTTCCAATGATACATTATGTCTAAATGCATAATTCATATAACCAAGAAGCCAATTATTTTCAACAGAAAGGTATCTTTCTGAAAAGTATGTTAAAAAAATAATATATTCTATAAATTTAAATTCAGTACCTTAGAGATTAACTTCATAGTCATTTAAGTCCACTTTTCCATTAATAGTAGGAAAATATCTCCACAATTGACCAATAGGAAGGGATGATGTAGCTCAACTGAGAAAAGAATCCGACTCATCCATTCTTGGCCTGTGCACCAATTCTTAAAAACTAGCACTGATTATTCCTTAGTATAATACTGGTAAGGGTACGTGCTTATTTTAAAACTACTTTTTCTCTTGCCTAGCAGAAAAATAATTCAGAGAAGTGAGGGGGAAACTAGATGTCTAGAAACTTGAGTTCTACATATATTAAAGTTGACATACTGCATAATCTAACATCAGAGATGACTCGATATCTCACCTCACTTCTCATGTTAAGTGGAGATACCACCTAGCTTTCCATCTCAAAAGTAATGTACTCAAAAGTAATCTCAGAACTTTTGGAAGCCAAGGTAGGGGGACTGGTTGAGGCCAGAAGTTCGAGACCAGCCTGGGCAACATACGGAAACCCTATTTCTACAATAAATAAAAAAAAATTGCCAGGCATGGTGGCATGTGCTTATGGTCCCAGCTACTCAGGAGGCTAAGGTAAGAGGATGGCTTGAGCCCAAGAGATAGGGGCTACAGTGAGCCACAATCGTGCCACTGCGCTCCACTCTGGGTGACACAGGGAGACCGAGTCTCAAAAAAATAAATAAATAAAACTTTTAAGGCAGTAAAAAAAACAGCAAAAAAAAAATCTAGAGTTACAGGATTTGGTTCCAATGTGACTTAGGCAAAAGCTACATTTCTAGGCTTCAGTTTTTACATCTGAAAAATAAGTCAGGAGGGCTACAAGATTTCTAAAATTCCTCCTACTAGGACTTAACAGAAAGTAGTTCCAAAGGAGATCAATTTTTGATGTTTAATACATAGGAGGCACTCAAGAATTACTTTTAGTCTGGAAAATCAACTGTAACAAAATTTCCATGTCAAAAAACTCTCAGGGCCGGGCGCGGTGGCTCAAGCCTGTAATCCCAGCACTTTGGGAGGCCGAGGCGGGTGGATCACGAGGTCAGGAGATCGAGACTATCCTGGCTAACACGGTGAAACCCCGTCTCTACTAAAAATACAAAAAAATTAGCCGGGCGTGGTAGCGGGCGCCTGTAGTCCCAGCTACTTGGGAGGCTGAGTCGGGAGAATGGCGTGAACCCAGGGGGCGGAGCTTGCAGTGAGCCGAGATCGCGCCACTGCACTCCAGCCTGGGAGACACAGCGAGACTCCGTCTCAAAAAAAAAAAAAACCTCTCAGATTTATAGAAAACATACTACCACAGTTAAATGTTCTTATTATATTTACATCCTGGGACAGCAATTATTATTTATCCCTATTAAAAAGCAACTGACATGCAAATACATGTTTTGAAATACCATAACAATACACTAATCTGAAAATATTCTATAATATATTCTTGGCATTTCTCAAAATGTATTTCTACAACATTCAGTTCCATTATCAAATAGGTTTGGGATAAGATGTGCTTCCAATGTAATTACACTCTTTAAGTAGAAATTATTAGTGTTCTATACATTCTTCGCAAAGTACATTATTGTATTACATAGAAAATACCCCAAATTTATTTGGGTCACAAAACCCTTTTTGAGAAATATCTATCTATATCTCATAGTGTTTCAACTGCTCAAAGTACACTTATTTAGTACTAAACACACGCACTATCATCAAATTAAAACACTGAATTTTATTATTATAAATTATTAAAAATGTAATTGAGATTTTAAAAATACTGAAATGATCAATAACTGAAGTAACAAAGGCTAAAAACTGAAAGCTCCAATAATCTACCAAGCATTAAAATTTTCTGTGAAGCTATTGGATGTGTTTTTATACTTGAGACTAAGAAATATATAGTCAGTCACATAAAAGAAACAGGGTGGAAAAAATACTTAGCTTCTCTCAGGTGCCACAGGTAAAATGAAACTCAGGCAAGTGAATATAAGAATATGTTCAAATCAGAGAACAGAAGAAGGCTTGCCCACTAGCTATCAAAATTTTTTAAATGTATTTCTTTTAACAGATAGGGCCAATTAAGTGAGGAAATTAAATGGACATTACCCTTGAAAAACAAGATGCCATTTAGAATATCAGATTATTCCAGAACTAACATTCATTAAGCCAAAGGACTTAAAAATATTCTAGTAGCAGAACTTAGCACATGAAAGTTTAATTTTCAGATTCAGGTGAAATAATCATCATCATCTAAGGCAAACTGTAGAACTGATGAGCCCTCTAAAACTAAACTCTAACTTTAGTTATTGGTCTTTAGGCATTAGTCTCTGGTCTCATGCTTAATTCTTAATTCTAGACTTAATAGTTTCATTCTTAATGCTTTCTAATGCACAAGACTTCCTAACTACAAACTGATATAATCAAACTCATATGTTAAATTGTGATTTTGTTTAATTAAAAAAAATTTATCCAAAAGAACCTCTGTAAATGAACTATTTTTGGCTTTCAGAAAACTGCATCAAAACATTTTATTCCTTAAAGTTATCTTAATTCTGACAAAACTGGACTGACCTATAGCTGTTAGGATTTCTGATTTTAAATGGCAGGAGAAAGACAGTATGGTCCCCTCTTTTCCTCTTAAAAATATCTGAAAACAACTAGGAGAGGAGAGTGAGAAACAGAAACACAAACTACATCTTCAACAAACTAGGACATATCCCTAACCACACTATATGAGAAAGTCTACTAAATACAGTGAAGGTAAAGAGGGATGCTAGAAGAGCTCAAGCGAGGGAAATGGCTTGCATCTTCAAATCCTAAAACTATTAGTTCAGTTCTGTAAATTACATGACAGTCAGAAAAGCAAACCCAACAGTCCCTTGCTTGAAACATCTGAAGCTTTCACAGACCTCATTAGGCATCACTAAAACAGAGTCAGGATTGGACCAAAAAAAAAAAAAAAAAAAAAACAGGACATGCCCTTTCCTAAGAAAAGATGATGCAGACTAATCAAGATAAATACTGCTATAGTAAAATTACTGTTTCTCAAAGATTTAAAGAGAGAATCCTTTGAGAATCTATGCAAAAAACATTACTATCTTAACATGTGAAGGAGAAGGGAATCAATGTTTAAAAATCAGTGAAGCAGGTTGGGTGTGGTGGCTCACACCTGTAATCCCAGCACTTTGGGAGGCCGAGGCAGGCGGATCACCTGAGGTCAGGAGTTTGAGACCAGCCTGGCCAACATGGTGAAACTCCGTCTCAACTTAAAAAAAAACACACACACAAAAATTAGCTGGGCAGGGTGAGAGGTATCTGTAATCCCAGCTACTCAGGAGGCTGAGGCTGGAAAATCACTTGAACCCAGGAGGTGGAGGTTGCAGTGAGCCAAAATCGCACCATTGCACTCCAGCCTGGGTGACAATAGCGAAACCCCATCTCAAAAAAAAAAAAAAAAAAAAAAAAAAATCAGTGAAGCAATATCTAGAGTATTCAAGAATTTATCCCCAGCATGAAACCAACAGTTAAACATCACTAAATATACAAAACCCTAAGGAATATTGTTTTCATAAACTTTAAGAAAATACTCGACGATAAAGTTCAGCCATCTAAAAGATTTTTTAAAAACTATCCGAAAGAACAAACTTTGAGCATTTGAATGCACTCAACTATTGGTCTAAAACTATGGCAATGGCTACAGAATATAAAGTAATTGTTACAATTCCTGATAATGTTTTTATATAACCAACAAAACGTGAGAGTAAATAAAGGAATGCTAATAGCTTTATACTGTACTGCTTTACATCTTTAAGTATATTTCCATTGTTAATATACCTTATCTCTTAGTCCATTAGCTATAAAAGATGAGGCTACAACCATAATGCTATAATAAATACAAATGAGCTAAATAAATTCATTTTTTAAAAGTCTCAGATTAGATCTCAAAATAGAATGTAACTATATGAACACAAGACTCCCCTAACCCCCAAATCTGAATGGATGAAAATGAAATAGAGATTTACATATTCAAAATGACACAGGCATTTATAAGCACAAGGATATTCACACTAGCATAATCTGTAACAGCAATATATGGAAACACCTGAATGTCCACCTACTAGGACCTAGTTAGATACATTAAAGTTTATCAAGGGAATACTATGTAGTTAATAAAAAGAATAGGGCAACAATTGAGTTTATATAGCAAATGGGCTAAAAGACTCCAGAGCCAAACTGCCGGATGCTGGAGTTCACCTTCCAGCTGACAACTTACTAGCATGTCATTTAAAGTTTCTGTGCCTCAGTTTGTTCCTCTGTGATAAGGGAATAATATTTACCTACTTCTCACGTTTGTGATGAAGATTAGTAATCAATACAAAAACACTTTAGAACAGAGCCTAGAACAAAGCATAGGTAAGTGTTAGATATTATTACAGTTAAGTGAGAAAAAGTGAACTGTAGAACAGCATAGTATGCTATCATTTACAAAAAACTTAAAATATATACATATATGTGCATAAAATATACATATATGTGCATAAAATACACATATATGTATAAAATATGTGCAGAAGGATGAATACACTCATAGTAGTTTCCCAGGAACAGAAACTAGGTAGAAGAGGTTTCAGAGTGGGAGAAAGATTTACTTAACCTTTCTACACTTTTCGAATTTTACACCACATGCATGTATGGACTAGACAAAAACTACTACTTAAGTTACCTTTAAAACTCTTAAAGAATCTAGGATGACTAAACACAGTGCCACTTTTCTGGTTAGTTCTCTGTCTACCATGCCCAAGCTACATTCACTCAATTCAAGGGTCATACAAAGAGCAAATTCTCAGAGGTAAATGTATATCCCCAAGATATCACAGAGTTCAGGTATTTCATGTTGTCACCATATGAAATTTAAAAGGAACATATCTTAGGAGACAACACTGCAAGGACATATGTAAAGGGAGTGTTCACTGCAATGTGCATATAAACAGCAAAATGTTGGAAATAACCTAATGTACATCAATAGACTAAATTATGGTACTATGCAATATTGTATGGATATTAAAAATGACAGTATAGTATAACTTTATGTGTATAAATTATAATTTTTGTATATAAATAAGAAATAGTAAATTCTAGACTCTTTCCACATGGGAATACAGACATATTTCATCTTTCCATTGACAATGATTTGTGATATGGTTATATCATAATTTAATCATTCCTATTAACAACTGATAATTAGGTTGTTTCTATTTTCCATTTTTTAATCTTGTTTTCACCAAGATATATAATGCTTCACTGAACATAAATCTTCCCCTACAGGGACTAATATTCCTGTAAGGCAGATTCCTGAAAGTAGAACTGTCAGGTGCAAATTAATATGAATTTTAAATTTTTATATGTAGTTTCAAACTGCCTTCTTCCAAAGAGCCTGCATCAACTTATACTCTTCCAGTCTTGTAAATTAGTAATCATTTTCATCAATCTGATGTATGAAAAATGATATATTATTTACATCCACATAATTATTAGTAAAAGTGTACAAATATTTCCATTCCTCCACCGTTTGTGGTATTCATACAAAACACAGCTAAAAACTACATCGTGCCTAACACACACTGTGGCTTTTTTAATTTGCCAGAATTTAATCTTTGGGAGCCTCACATAAAAATCCAAACTTTTCATTAAAAAAAAAAACAAAAGATACGGGCATCACTGGACTGGATCCACATTTCTTTTGTTTGTTTGTTTTTTTAGAGACAGGGTCTTACCACATTGTCTAGGCTAGAGTGCAGTGGCTGTTCACAGGTGTGATCAGTGTGCACTGCAGCCTTGAACTCCTGTGCTCAAGAGATCCTCCCACCACAGCCTCCACAGTAGTGGGACTATAGGTGCTTGCCACCGCGCCCAGCTCTGTATTTCTTAATGTCGAAAATCAACTGGTATTGAAAAGGAGCTGCCCTCTCCAAGTGTTCTCCAATTCAACCACCTCATATATTTCCCCTACTGGGTTCACTCATTTATGTTACCCACCTGGTCTCCTGTAATAATTGAAGTTTAATATCCCAGTTATATTGGTTTATTTGGCTACATACTGGCTATTAAGATTCTTTGTATAAATGATATTAATACCTTATCTTGCACAAACGTATTTACTGTTAATTTTCTTTTAACTTAATCATATATAATCATAAATATATATAAAATTTTGAAAGTCTAGAAGAACATCCATAAAGTGTTAGCAATGCTATCCTTCAATTACAGGTGATTTTCACTTTTTATCTCTGTATGTATACCTTTTAAATATATACAATGAGCAATCACTCCTTTCATAATTAGAAAAAAAAAATACTCTCATTTTGAAATAAAATATATGTAACACTAATCATTATGTTAATTTTTAAACTGATAAAGGATAAAGCCAATTAAAACTTGACCTACAAGGAAAACCTGACTGCATAAGAGACCTATATAATAATCAGAGATCATTTAGTCTATGATTACCCATAAAGAACTTAATAGATTTACTACTTCCAGCCAGAATTACAATATAAATTGTTTTTACAAGTGGCATTCAGAAGTACATGGAATGATATGACTCACTCTAAAGTTGTAAAACAAGTTTTTGAACATTAGCAGTTCAGAAAACCAATTTTCTCCAATTATATTTAAATTTTTATAAAGATAAAATATAAAAAGTATATTTTCATTTGGTCAACATTTATACTAAGTGTAATGCACGTAGTACACCTTGCACTTTGCAAGGTGCAAACCATGCAATAACAATAAAGCACAATCCTTGCCTGAAAGCTTATACACAAGTGAGTAAGGCAAGAAAAAAGTCGAGTAAGTGCTGCTGAAACACAAAGGGAAGGCACTTGAATTAGCCTTGGAGGTTAGGGGAATTGGAGGTTAGCCTTGGAGGTCAGCCTTGGAGGTTAGCCTTAGAGATTATGTAACATCTAAGCAGGAATTAACCAAAAAAGGTGAAAGGGGGCCAGGAATTCAGGTGGTGTCATCCTGACTTCTCTCTCCCCTTCGATGTTTACATTCTGACAATCACCAAATCCTATCAACTTTTCTCCCCAGATTTCTCAATGCCATTGGCTTCTCTTCATTCTCACTGCTATTACCCTGCTACAAGGTATACCAAATTCTGTCTTCTAATAGCCTTCTAACTGGTCTCACCATATTCACTTTCCCATCCTATTCTTAACCTAATCACTATGTTGTAATTAGTGATCTTTCAAACACTGAAATCTAATCAGGTTAATGTCCAATTAAAAGAACTGAGGGCAGCCCTCAGGATTAAACCCAAATTTCTTAATAATAATTCACATGTCTTGAAGATCTGGTCCTTGCGTACTTTTGCCACAACTCTTAATATTTCCCATCTTGCACTATGGTCACATGAACTTCTTTCACATCCCATGGCAGAGCCTTCTATCTCCTGTCTCCAGGACTTTGCACAAGCTATATTCTTCTGCCAGAAACACAGATTTACAATTCTTCACTGAGCTAACTCCTACTTACTCTTCAGACTTCAGCTTAGAGGTCTGGGAAGCCTTTTCCTAATTATTCAAAAGCCTTTCTGCATATCACCTCCTCTGTGTTCCCACTTAAAACTTCCCCTAACAGAACACTTACCATGCTATTATTAGACTTGGCAGGTTAGTTGTCCGACTCTCTCATTTAAAGGTAATGGGAAAATAGGAACCCTTCTGCCTTTTTCACAGTTGTACTCTAGTACTTACGACAATACTTAGCACATAAAACACTTATATTTATTGAAAGAACAATAAATACTTGCTAATTTGGCTTTATCTGCCATTCTAGACAGCAATTTTTACTCTATAAAGTACTCTACAACATTATGAACCCATCGAGCACAAAATAAATGCCCAATAAATACTGGTTGAATAACATGATAAATGAACAATAAACAAGGTTTCACCTCATGCATGGAGTTCCCCTATATCCTACTTAAAATTAACTCCAGGTCACTCAAATTTTAACATGAATACCTAAAAATGACAAGATTTCAATTGTATTTCCCATTATTTATTATGATGTAAAGGCTTCTTATTCTTTTAAATATAAAGAAAGAGCTCTCCCACTTAAATCATGTAAAGCTACATCTTTTTGCAGTTTAAGAGTTTAAAAGGGAACTTTCAAAATTAGAAGACCAAAAGATTGGTCTAAAGAATGAGAAAACACCCAAAATTAACATGTTCAAAGAATGTTACTGTTTACAGAGAAATGGAAAAGCACATCTTTAAGCAGCACAAGTAAACCTGAGGTAGGACAATGGCTAAACGCTGTCCACGAAAAGAAAATGTTCTACACTTGTCCATTTAACTAGAACTATGTCAAGAGTCCACAACTCATAATATCTTCAAATTCATTCATTCAACTTTTTCTCTCCTTGGTAAGGAAGCAAAATAAAATACTTTGGAAAGACATGGAGAGACATGGGACCGACTTATTTTACATAGTAGCAAATGGGAGTTGTTTAGGAAATCTGCATTACTTCTTATGGGAAAGCAAAAGACTTCATGTGTAATTTATATTCTAGGAAAACAAGAGTTAGAGCAAAGAACTGAAAATTCCTGTTTACCCAATCCACAATATAAACCATAATTGGGATTACAGCTCTCTTGTACAACACTTCAACTCACCATATGCATAAATTGCAAAATTCTCCACCAAAGTCTAACAGTTAAAAGGCAGGGTAGAGAAGAGGGGATTTAAAAGTCTCAAAAGTACTAAGACTAAGATATAATGGTAAACGTCAAATGGTAAAAGACCAAACATTATCTGAAAAGTTTTAAATGCCAAACACTACCCAAAAAAAACAAAGATTTACTTGTGAATATTTGCTTAAATTGCCTTTCTTGCCAAGGAACTCCAAACATGTCATACACAACTTAAGTATTCCCAAGATATACTTTACTTCTCATTTCCCATGCAAACTGGCAATTAAAAAAAAAAGTCTAGTTATTTAATTACCAGTGTAAAGCAAAAAAGAAAATTTAACTGCTACATACACTAAGATGACTACAATATTCAACATAGTATTTTCAAAGAAAAAAAGATTTTCAGATCTTTTGAGCTAAAAAATGTTAATTAAATTTAACTACTACCTTTTTGTACATATAAAGCCATACATTTCTTCACTAGGTCTATCTCATTATAAATCCTTTCCATTACTCACTCTATTAACTATCAGAAACTGTCAGAAAAAAAATGAACAAAAATAAATGCACTATTAACAACAAGACTAGGAATGTGTGGTCTCAAGGTATCTTATATTCGAGTATCAGTCAGTATTTAGTAAGTTGCCATGATTATAAAACAGCTAGCCTTTCTTACACTTACATAGTCCATTTTTGAGACTTAGAGAAAGACCTCTACGTTCAACTATTTATATACTGTCCTAACAATTTGGTTTATTAAATAGAACTTATATAGTTTGGGTTTTAAAAATATAATCTCATTTATCTCTGTATTACATTTTTTAAAATATCACAAAGCAAAAATCTTCCTCATATAAGATCAAAAGAAACATAATAAGCAGCCATACTCAATTTAAGGGTAATAAGGAATTTCTCCCATCAGAAGTTACTCAAGATACTGAAAGGCAGCTCTTGCTTGTATTTTTAAATATACATAAAGGGATACTTTATTTTTGTAATTTAACACATTAAACACAACCCTACAATTCCCAACTGGTATGTATTATCTACTATCTTGTGAATATAATCCTGCTATGTCCTGAATTGTGTCCTTCCCAAATTCTTATGCTGAAGCTATAACCTCCAATGTGATAGTATTTGAAGATGGGACCTTTGGGAGGTAGTTAGGTTTAGATGAGGTCACAAGGGTGGGGTTTTCATAATGGGATTAATGCCCTTGTAAGAGGAGACCAGAGAACTTGCTCTCTCACTTTCTGCCAACTGAGGATACAGCAGGAAGACCACCATCTGTAAGAGACTCTTCATTTGCTCTGAACAGAAACGGCTGGCACCTCAATCTTGGACTTTCTAGCCTTCAGAACTGTGAGAATATATACTGTCATTTAAGCCACACAGTCTATGGTATTTTATTATAGCAGTTCAAGCAGATTAAGAAAATCTCAAAATAAGATTCCCACATAGGCTAAAGAAGCTTTGATATGAAAAAATTTCCATACCACAAACATGTAAATCATACAGTAATTTGCAAGTAGCAAGTGATATACTATTTAAATCATGCCAGGAAGAAAAAAATGTTGATATTAGTGATTCTTAGTTGCTCTTGGAAGCAACTCAAATATTATCAATTTGCATAATTAGTTATAAAAACTGGATAATGGCCATAAGATGTGCTAATGAACAATTTTTATTTTTACCACATGAATCTACTATTTACAGATTATCAATTTGCAAAGAATTTGAATATGACAAAATAAAAGAAAACTTCAATTATATTAAACAATTTCAGCTTTCTTTGATAAAATAAAAATCTTCAAGATCTTGGCACAGGATCATTGTTGCTATATTATGGAATTTTTATATATACGCATATATACATGCAAGTATCAGGTACAATTGAGTTCCAACTGAGAAAAAGCCTGGCAAGTTTTTTCCTATGCATTAAGGTATTATTCACAGAGCTAACGCTACAAGAGTTACACAGCTGACTTTTTTTGAGACAGGGTCTGGATCTGTTGCCCAGGCTGGAGTACAGTGGCAAGATCTAGCGCACTGCAACCTCCATCTCCTAGGCTCAAGCCATCCTCCCACCTCAGTCTCCCAAGTAGCTGGGACTACAGATGCATGCCACCACACCCTGTTAATTTTTGTATTTTTGGTAGAGACGGGGTTTCACCATGTTGCCCAGGCTGATCTCAAACTTGTGAGCTCAAGTGATCCATCTGCCTCAGCCTCCCAAACTCCTGGGATTACAGATATGAGCTACTGCACCTGCCATACAGCTGACGTTTAAAACAAATTTAAGTCCATCCTTTTTCATATCACAAAATCTTTTATCTGAAACATTTAATATTAATCTATCTTTTACAACTAGTGCAGGCTCAACTTGGTCCCTTTATAAATTAACAAAATAAGCTGGTAAAAGTATGTTTCATCAAATTCCTTTATAAACATATTTTCCTGAATAAAAAAGTAAATAAAAACTACTGAACTTTTTTTTAATAGTTTCTAATCAATTTCAGTATCTGGTTCTCATAGGCTGAAACAATGCTACAATGACTGGGTTGCACAACAGTCTGGGGAAAATATTTTTTTTGTTTGTTGCCCAGGCTGGAGTGCAGTAGTGCGATCTCAGCTCACTGCAACCTCTGCCTCTCGGGTTCAAGCGATTCTCCTGCCTCAGCCTCCCAAGTAGCTGGGATTACATGCATGCATCACTGCGCCCAGCTAATTTTTGTATTTTTAGTAAAGACGAAGTTTTACCATGTTGCCCAAGCTGTTCTCTAACTCCCGACCTCAGGTGACCCACCCACCTCAGCCTCCCAAAGTGCTGGGACTACAGGTGTGAGCCACCACACTCAGCCGGGGGAAATATTTTTTAAAAAATTATTTTCACTAAAAGCTTTAAGTATTGTACACAAGCATCATCGGAATATTTATATCAGAGTTATCAAACTTTTCCTAATAAAAGAGTGTTGTGTTTTAAAAATAGTGACTCCATTTTAAAAGTCATTTTTCTCAAGCCTCCAAATAATTATTTTCATAAACCTTATTTGCAACCTAAAACATTACCACCTGATTTATTCAAACATTCACTAATCATCATTATATCTGACTATCTTAAGGTGCTTGGTGCCCAACACAAAGCCTGACACAATCTCACATCATTTTGAGGTTTCAATATGCTTTGTTCTTGTCCCAAATACTCATATTCTGTTGTACTACTATAAGCTATTACATAACAGGAGGTGGGGAAATTTTAAAAAATACTGCAACACTACCAGCCATTTAGCATACTGAGTTCCCACAGTTGCTTAGTGGGTGTTCTGAAACTAGGCCATTTTCTAGTATTAAGAATTTCAAATCACTACTTCCCAAGTACAGAAATAAACGTCTTCAAGATTAAATCATAAAACCTTACTATTTTAAGCCGCCTAGTATATAAGCATCCCATTTCTATGAGTTTAGAGTTGCAATTAGCACAAGGTAGATAAACCAGTATTTCTTTTAGGAGCAAAATAACTAGCTCTCCCACCTACCCTTATAGTCACAGACTTCAAGAGTCGCAATATTTAAATAAAACATAATTTATTTGAACCAGATATAAAGTTCTGGTGAAATTCTGAATTCACCATATATATATATATATATATATATATGAATATAAATTTTGAATTCACCATATATATATATCTCCCAGATATATACAAACCCAAACTGAATTAAATATAATCTATTTCAGGTCACCCAATCTGTCAGACACCACATACTTTTAGCAAAGAACTATGACTTTCAACCTAATTTTCCCAGTCCAGGTAACCAGGAAATGCCAAGGAATTAAGCTTATTTTCTTTAACAGAATAAAAGTGGAAGAAATACTTAGCTATTTTGTCTTATCAATGCAACAGGTTATGTTTTCATTAGAAGTGGATCAAGAAAAACATGTTGCTACTCAATTTTACATATTTCATAGCAAAGTAAATAAATAAACACATAATAAGTATAACATCTACCTCTACAAATTATAAGGTGGTATATTATACTGCACTGATTCAGTACTTTCAGATAATTTGTTTCAACTTAATTTTGTTCAATAAATACTGTTACCTAGTATGTTTTACCTCATTAAGCAAGCCTTTCCAGTAAGAAAAGCTTAACACAGTAAGTTTTAAATTGTATCATTTTGAATGGAATTTTTCCAAAATACATGATCTTACGTTATCATTAACAAAATTTACTAATATCTAACAATCTCTTCTTCATGATCCTAGATTATTTTTATACTATTTTATGTATAAAACAAATTGTGTCTTGAAATATTCTATTTGTCATAACATTAAGTTGCTATAAACTGCTGTTTTTACAAAATGTCTTGCATCTGCTTTTTGAGTGTTTTTCTTCTGCTCTTATTTTCAACTCTGTTATGCCTCTAGGAGTAATTTCAGTCCTTTTTACATTTGGTTACCAAACTTTTAAAAATTGTACACTACGTGAGAATAAAAATGCCTGAATTAAGGTTTGACGGACTCTAAGAACAGAAAATGTGTGTTTAAAAACAAGAACATTATGACATCTCTTTGTCCTTCCTTTGGGCCTGTTCAGTTTGTTTTGGAGCTGTAGACTATTCATCTAAAACTAATTTTTCCACTTGGAGCCTACAAAGTCTAGACATTGTATACTGGTGGAACAGTAAGACAGACAGACATACTCAATGCTCATCTTGAGGCTTACAGTCTAGCAGTAAAGACAGACATCAAACATATCATTACAAAAATAGTGTTACAAAAAAGGAAGTACAAGCACTAGGACACCTTAAAACAGAAGAACCTAACTAGGGATCAAAGGAAGGTCTCCCAAAGGATGGGATACAAAATTGAAGCCTGAAGGGTGATTAGAGTTTAGCCACATGAAGAGTTCATGAGGTAGTAACCAAGCAGATGACACCAGATAGTTTTAGTTTCCTAGTAAGTAATCTCAAGATAAATGAGGTGTAACAACATGTTTAAGGCAATTGCTAAAATATGAGTATTTTAAAAAGAAATTTCTCAAATTTCTATAATAAAAATAATTACAAGGATCAAGAAATGCAAATGAGTGTTTCAACATAGAAAACTATGGCACTTTGCAGGGAATGGAGTTTGGGACATCAAAATTAGGCCTCACTATGCCCTGGAAGAAGTATTAAATTATATTGCATGAAAGGTCAGGCGTGGTGGCTCACATTTGTAATTCCAGCACTTTGGGAGGGCAAGGCAGGTGGACTGTTTGAACTCAGGAGTTTGAGACCAGCCTGGGCAACACGGCAAAACCTAGTCTCTACAAAAAATAGAAAAATTATCCAGGCATGGTGGCACACACCTGTAGTCCTCGTCACACGAGAGGTTAAAGTGGGAGGATCACTTGAGGCCAAGGAGGTCAGGGCTGCAATGAGCCCCATGATTGTGCCACCGCACTCTAGTCTGGATGACAGAGCGAGACCCTGTCTTGAAAACAAAACAAAAAAAAACCCACAAAAACAACAAAAAAATACTGCATGAAAAAGAGACCCTGTCTCAAAAACAAAAAAACCCAAAAAATACTGCATGAAAAATTACTCAATTCTCAAGTTCAGAAAACTTTTAAATCATACAAGACAATTACAAAGTCTGCTTTAGGATATAACTGTTGACCATACAGTCTGACTTACCTAAAGAGAGGCACTGTCAAGTAAGTATGGAAGGTATTTTTTAACGTATACTCAAAAAAGAGTACATTTTAAATGATTATACAAAAATAAAACTTTACTAAGAATTCTAAGAAAGTTAATAAATGTTACTCTTAACATGAAACATAAATGCTGACAAAAGATATTTAAGTATGTTTTTTTTTTATTTTTTTGAGACAGAGTCTCACTCTGTCACCTAGGCTGGAGTGCAGTAGCACATTCTTGGCTCACTGCAACCTCCATCTCCAGGGTTCAAGAGATTCTCCTGCCTCAGCCTCTGGAATAGCTGGGATTACAGGTGCCTGCCACCACGCCCAGCTAATTTTTTGTATTTTTAGTAGAGACGGGGTTTCGTTATGTTGGCCAGGCTGGTCTCAAACTCCTGACCTCAAGCGATCCACCCGCCTCAGCCTCTCAAAGTGCAGGGATTACAGGTGTAAGCCACCACGCCCAGCCTTAAGTATGATTTTGAAACATTATCATTATCCAAGTTCTAAACCTGGGAATTATTACCCACGTTACACTGATATATTCTCCTTGTATTTAATTAAAATATTAATGAAAAATAAGTGAAAATGTTTCCCTTCTTTTCACAGGTGTTGAAGGTAAAGCTTTAATAGTATGGTCAACATTAATACAGATCTGCAGTTCAAAGCCCAAATAAAATTAGGAACATAAGAAATATTATTATTAACAATAATATAAGCTGTAACCGAAGCTTATATTACCATGTAACCTAATATTACCGTATAACCAATATTATTATTAGAATCCAAACTGTTATTCTTCTCCAATTGTCCAAATGGACCTAAACATATCTAACCTTTGCGCTTTTACTACCCTCCTCTATCCTACTTATTCCTCAAGTGTTTGTTGCAGTCCTGTCCTCCAGTAGGCATTGCCAGTTATATGTGCAGTCTGAGTCTTAACTCATCTGAGTTTGCCAGTGTATACTGCTGTTAAAAGCATGTTTCACATTGTTTAACAATTAACTATTGACTTGTCCAGTTCATGCAACAAACTCTGAACTTACTGAAAGAAGGAAACATATTTATCTCTGTATCCAGAGAGCCTGGGACACACATGGCATTCAGCAGAAGTTCCATGACATTGGTGAATGTGAAACTGTAGTTACTGAGAAATATTTATAGAACAAAATTGAAAAGTTAAAGACTATTTGCAAGACTGAGAAAGTACTGAAAGCAGGAAGAAGTGTTATACAACACAAAACTGGAAACTGAAAAAAACAAATTTAACTGATCAAATTAACTCCAAGTTGTAGAAATTATGTGTCAGAACAGGCGATTTCCACTTTACCTCCAAGACATTAGAAAAACTAAAAGAAAAGAAGATTTATCTTTGTCAGCTGTAAAATTACTTAAAATTACAGGAATTTTAAATAATAATTGAGGGCAAATAAAGTATTTAAACATTAGAAGTCTTCCTAGTGCTATGAACAAAAGATAGTCATGCAGAAATAATTTATAAAAATATTTCAGGTTCATTTCACACAGAGACCAATTATACCCTTTTTAAAGGTCTCCTGTAATGTTTTAGCTACAAGCAGTATGTTCACTCTTACAAATGAATCCTTAGCTTTCAGAGCATGTACTACTTTTTGCAGTTCTGACCTTTAGAGAAGTTGGAATGAGATATACAGTGTGAAAATGAATTAGTGTTCTTTTAAGTCTTGATAATGGGACTGCATGCTTTCTCAAGAAGCACATATGCTACCATCATCTCAAAAGCTTAAGGATCCTTTTGTGTGTATAAACTTTGCTTTGTGTGTATAAACTTTGGTAATCAGAATATCCTTTTGTGTGTATAAACTTTGCTTTGCTGAATTAAAGATGCTGTGTTAAAAAGTTGAGACCCGGGGGAAAATACCAAACAAAACCAGAATGAACACTGATTTATATTAAAATAATTCAATTACATATTTTAGAACATAAAAGTTTCTCAGACTTATGTATGTATGTTTCAACCTGCAATAACAAACACTTTTAAAAACACTCTATAATATATGAAGTTCAAGCATACCACAGGTCATCTGTAATTTAGAAATTATTCAGATTTTAAAAGTCAGTTTAGACAGTCAGAAAACATAAAAATTTGTTATTAAGAGAAAATATTTCAAAAAAGATCTACAGGGCATGACTTTGATGCAGTGTAACAAGTAAATGAAACAAAATTCAGAAGGCCAAGCAGTTAAAATAGGGGATTACAATAATAGCAGATGATGATATATGTCCATAAATTAGTCTAAGATTCAGCCAACTTTTATGTCTAATGCATAACCTATAAAGCATGAAATAAAGGTCTACCAACAAGCAAAAATACCAACTCACTTACTATTTGAAGTACTCATTTAAGTATCACACAAAAGTACTTAATGTATAATTCTACTTCTAAATTACAGTTTCCATCTATTCATCTATAGCAAAATACCAATCCCTACTAATCTTAAGAAATGTCAAAATATCCAATTTATATTTAAATTTCCTCTATCAATTGATATTTTATAAACAAGTAGCAGAATTCTCCCAAGTCCAAGCTACAAATCTCAGAACTCACTGAAGGATTTGTGAGTTAACTTGTTTTGTTGTTATCGTTTGGGGTTTTTTTAAATCTTATTTTGTTATAAGCATAAATCTTATGCTTTTCCAAACATGAAAGATACATGAATGATATAGTAAACCAAATTCTAAAGATATATTTCACTTAATCTTCAGCCTCCAAAAATATGCATCCTTATATCTACATATAGAGTTTATATCTTTTAGTCAAAACACAGATTTTTGTATTTTTTTTACAAAAAAATCAAAATATCTGAACAGTTTAAAGAACAGTCTTCCAGAAATATTAAATTATACAACAAATATTGAAAATGAGTATTTTTAAGGCAAATATGACTATAATTTATCCACCTGTATAATAAAGAATTTCAGCTTTATTCACTCATCCTCCATAATTCATACAGGTAAGTCAAAGCAATAACTATACCAACCACTATTCGGAAACCATCTTTGGAAATATTCCACATACAATTCCAGTTTATGTCTCTCTGATGTGGAGAGAGAAAAGTCATTCTTCCCTGACCCAAGTCACAGAAAAAAATAGTATCATTTTAAAAGCCTAATTCCAGCCAGTATGACATAGGAATTTGTAATTTTCATGTTTCTATTTAAACATGAAATGTTTCAAATTTCCAACTGGCTTGTAGTTCACAAGTTGATGCATGACCTTTACTGCTACAACTACCAGAAAAACACCTCTGATGATGTTTTTCTGATCTTTCTGATGAACTTTCTGAATACGGTAGTTTAAAAACTAAAAAAAAGATCTAGCTGCAAACAACTAATGTATATTTTAATATCACTCTTTAATCCATAATAATTTATGAGAAAATTTTTAAACTTAAAAATTATATTAATAATGAGTAATCAGAAATGTCAACTTTTAATGTAGCTGTTTCTTCAAAAACTGAAGGGGGAATGTGGGGATGGTTAACGGATATAAAAAACACAAAGAATACGATCTAGTATTTGATAGCACAACAGGGTGACCATGCTCAATATATTTAATTGTACATTTTAAAATAACTAAGAGTATAATTGGATATTTGCATCACAAAGGGTAGATGCTTGAGATGATGGGATACCTCATTTACTCTAATGTGATTATGCATTGTATGCCTGTATCAAAATATCTCACATAACCCATAAACACCTACTATGTACCCATAAAAATTAAAAACTAAAAATAAAACTTAACAAGCACCTTGGGAAAATGCCGTACCCTTAAAGACTTGTCCATAATTTGAAACTGGGATTTCAATATTGTTTTATATGTTGGCTTTATATTAAATTTCAGCCATTTGAAAGTTACAAATCTTAGACAAAGCTTTTATTTAGTTTTGTCTTTATTTTTGTCTATTTTTCAAATGGGTATTTATAATTACATAAAAAGTTTACAGTATACTTTATGTCCAAATAGATAAAAGGTTTATCATACTCAATTTAAGTTTCATATGAGAATGGTCATTTGCATGCTTTATTCCTAAAATTCTTTTCACTGTCACATAGCAAAACATCAACACTTGATAAATTCAAATTATAAATATAACCTTACTGAATGTTACAAATTGGATGACATAGCTAAGTCTCTTCAACAGTTCTACAGCCCATGGCATGGAGGATGAGAGTCAAGATTAGTAAGTACACTAATAAACTGAGGTCTTTAAAATTAAAACTAGTTTTCAGTTTTTGCTGCATTTAGTTACAAAAAACACTTGGTTACACAAGTGTACCTTAGGATTCTGAAAAACATAACAAAAAGCTTTTGATATAGTAGTCCCTCTTGACTAGAAACTAGACGCACTCGGTATCGACGAAAAGTATACGAAATGACACAGGTGTAAGCCTAGACACTGCTGGTAGTTATCACGCTGGAGGCAAATACTATACAGTCCACATTTGCAACCTAATTTTGCTTCAGCATCCCCAGAGACTTCGAAAATATTTCTTTGGGTAGGTTGCAAAACAGTGCTTCCTCTTTTATTCTCATCACCCCCATTACGATACAAAGCAACAGACAAGAAAATTAAACAGCCAACTATAAGGGCTTAAACACACACACAAAGCATCTTCTTTCTAGCTCCCGAATCGGTATTTATCCCACCTGTTTGTAAATCCATAATTCCACAATAACACAAACTGCCTGCTGAAAGAAAGGAGGGAAGAAGAGAAAAACAAAGAAAGAGGAAAAAGAAAGAAGAGAAATAAAAAGAAAGAAAGGCAAATTAATGCTTTGGAGTCATTACTCTTCCACCTAGGCATGGGGGGAGGGGGATGGTACAAAAACAATGGATATTGAGGGGCTGGGGGAAAAAATCGTCTTGCCCCGAAGCCTCTTGTGTTATAAGCCTGGGGGAGTCGGGGGAGAGTGAGACTACTTTTCCTCTCTCCCTAAAAGCTGTGCTATCACGGGGAGAGGTTGCCATCCGGCATGTTCTACGAGGCGGTCTCGAAGGGCTACAACTCGCTTCGCCAGGCAACACACCCAGAGCCGATCCAGCACTCTTCACTCAAAGGGTTTTCAGGGAGAGGAGAACGGGAAAGCAAGGTGGGCTCTAGGGAGGGGGCGCGAAGAGACCCCACCCTGTATGACCGCCGCTGCGCCCGGGCCCTCGCCAACGATTTACACGACTTGGGCGCCCTGCGGACTGGGCCCGGGGCCCCCGGGAACCGAGAAGAGCGAGACTGTCCGCCGGGCGCCCCCGGCCCGCGCCCTCGCGCCGGCTCGCCCTCGCCCAGGCGCTGTCCTGGCCGCCCGCCGCCGCCGCAGGCCCGGCCCCGGCCGCTGTCAGACCCGACCGCCTTCCTCTCCGCGCCGAGCTGCGGGCTCCCACGCGAGCAGGCTCCGAGGGCCCCGCACTCCCGGAGACAGCACCCAGGAAAGCGGCGGCGGCGGCGCCTCCCAGGGCCCCGGCCCCTCGGGCCTCGCCCCGGCGTTGCCGGCTCGCGCCTGTCAGGGCGCGCGGGGCCTCCCCCTACCGACAGCCAGCCCGACAGCCCGACGGACAGGAAGGCAGGCAGGAAGAACCGACCAACAGACACCCTCCGCCTCATCGGCCCCGGGTTACCGTCAGGAGCCCCGACTCCGCCATCCTCCTCGCTCGCCCTGCTTCCTCCTCTTCCTCCTCCTCCTCCTAAGAAGCGACGCTGCCCAACCGCCGCCCCCCGCCCGCCCCTCCCCCACTCGCCCCGCCCCACCCGCCCCTCCACTACTCTCGCTCCAGCCTCCCCGCCCCACCCCTCCGGCGTGGGCCCGTCACTCGCTAGGCAAGAAAAATGGGCGGAGCCGGGGCAAGCGAAGCTGCCCAATCAGAGAAGGGCAGTGGCGCCTGCTTCTCTCTCTCCGCCCTTTTCCTTTCCTCAGTTCCTCTACGCCGTCTCCCGCCCACTGGGCGCCGCTGGCTAGCCGGGCTACAGAGTAAGCCTCCTGCAGGGTAGAGTGACAACTCTCCGATCGGAAGTTACTGTTGAAGCTAAGGCGGCCATAACTGATAATGGCAACAGGAGTTTCCTGGCTTCCTGTTTCCAGGGTGACGTAGATTTTTTTCCTTCGCCAGTCTCACCGTTACCCGGGGCAACAGCTGAGCAGTCTGGGAAGGGATGCATCTGTAAGTAAGCCCAAAGAGGTACCGTGGGTGACCAGACATCCCATGTTAGACAAGTTAATTCATACTCTGGACTACACGTCCAGTTTCCCGGCCCTTATTTTACTGAGACATCTGGTCACATACGTAGATGGACTATAGTTTAGGGCTCCGAAAATCCCTCTCCTGCCCGGAAGTTGCATTTGGCACTTCCGAATAGGGTCATGGCGGAAGGGGGTAAGGGGGTAAATAGCCTCGCCGCCCGTGCCCTAGGGAATGCCCATTCTTGACCTCAGTTGCAAAGTGAGGTGAGTCCCTGGGCCCCAACAAGTGGGCCGGACCCGAGCCGGACGGTCCCTGTGGGACGGAGCGCTGAAATGGAGAGCGGGGCTCAGGGCCCCTTCCGTTAGAAGCTGCTTTTCTTTCCGGGCTGGCCTAGCGGCGGCCCGCCCTCCCTCCGCCCCCCTGAGGCTCCCTGTGGGGTGAGGCAGCGCTACAGGCCGCCCTAGCCCAGCCAGAGCCAGGCTGGCTGGGAGGGCCCCAGCGGGGAATGGGCGCGGACCTCGGGCGGAGCTCCTAACTCCGGCAAAATGGAGCTCCTGACCACGCCTCCGCAAGTTCCTATTAAGTACTTTCACTCTCTGGCCTTTAGAGGGAAGAGAATTCGGGAACTTGAGAAAATAATTTTCCACCTTCAGCTATAAAAGAAAAAGATAAGCCCCTACAATCAGGGCAAGACCTCTATCTTTTTCCCCTGCCACCTGCCTTCTCATTCTGAGTTTTCCCCCCTTTCCGCGTTTGTCCTTTGTAAGCTTTGACTGCGGTTCTTGTGGTGGGATATACTATCCTAATCCTGCAGGTCTACAGATTCTTAACGTGTTGAATATTTTTGAAAATACTGTATTGCTTTAATATGGCCCTTTACAAAGTTATCATACATTATCTTGTAGTTTCTTCTGTATGCTTGAGTCAAGAACTCTCAGTCATCTTGGTAATACCGGGTTGGATGCTTAAAGCTGCAGCAAAAAGACCAGAACTTTCAGGTAAAATTGAAAATTGTTAATATCCAGCCAGTCAACAAAACCTACCTTCTCGACTTAATTTCTACTTCCCTGGTACTTACACGCCAGCCAAAATGAACTACTCTTGTTTCTTGGCGGTTAATTACTGAAATCTGTTGTAGCACTCACCTTTTGTGATTCTGTCTGATTCTGTTATTCGCGGAGATGTGTTTCCAGATTCTCCCCAGCAGAAAGTAATTCCTCTGAGTTTAGCATTTTTTGCACGTCTTTTATGACAATCAGTATGTTATATATATATAATAGCCGCTTATGTTTTTAACTTCACTACCATGTCTGCACCTAAATAGAATGGTTTGTATCAGATTCGTCTTCCTGTCATTTTCACCCTGCACATGATATTATTTTGGTAAATACTTACTGAAAGTTTGAATATCTCGGGTGTCTCTTGGATGCCCAAGACAGTTCCAGCCAAGTTTTAGAGATCTTCAATTTATCAGAAATTCAGCTGAGCGCCTGCTACTCAGCCTTTTTTGACGTTTCCCCTGTGAAGTCTTTCTGACATGATTTTTTTCCCCAATGTTTTATTATGAAAGTGTTCATATATTTAAAAGCTGAAAGAATTAAATAATTTAATGAATATTCATACACCCGTCATCTAGATGCAGCAGTTAACATTTTGCCATATTTTTTTCATTCCTCCTCATTTTTTCATTGTTGTAAAAAGTTGCAGACACTTATTGTTAGGCAGACACCCTTAAGACTTTGAGCATGAATTTCCTGAGAATTTTGAAGTTCTCTAGCAAAACACAGTATCATTATTACAGCTGTTTTGTAATGTTTAAAATCTAGCCCAAGTGCTAATTTTCCTAATTTACCCAGGAATATCCTTTATACCTTCTCCTTCCCATTCTTGCAAAAAAAAGAAATCAGGATCCAGTCAAAATTTTTCTTCAGCTTTAATGTAGTGGAGTTCCCCCATCTTTTTCCCCCTGTGACATTGGCATTTTGAAGAGTTCAAGCCAGGAGTCTTTTTGGAAATGGGCCCCCCTTTTTTCTTCTTGTAAACCAGAAATTAGTCTAGAGGCTTAAGTTGAACATTTTTTTTTTTTTTGCAAGGATATGTCACAGTGTTCATACTTTTCCAGTCATGACTAAGCCTTCTCAAACACCAAGTATACGCACCTTTTCCATGATTTGCTGGTTAAATCCATCTCACTTCTCAGCATGCTTACCCCTCTCCGGTGTCCTACAAAGAGGAGGGTAGCATTTAATCATGTGTGTATAGAGTATGTGTTAGTGCCTTGGGTTGGCAACATAGACTGACTACCTTTAATAAAGTGTTGCTGCTACTTTGCCTATTCTTGGAGCTGATGCAATGTATTTCTGCAGTAAAGTGTACTGATGTCAGCATAGTTTATGAGTTTCAACTCCTGGCACCCTGCAGACATTGTTGGAAGATGTGTGGGCCCTGCTATTCAAATACAGATGAATCTTGATGTTATCAAAGCAAATACCAAGGCAACTGTTGGCCATCTGGTCACATTCCAATTTAGGCATTGTTATTTTTCTCACTGAAATTCTCATGCAAGTCTTAATTGGTCCTGGTGTTTTTGTGATAGCTTTTTGGTAGCATTAAGCAGAGCCTATTAAAAATTACAAAATCAAGATTATACTTAGTACATTAGATACATCCTCTGTCTAATGGATAGATAAGTGTTTGTGGAATTTACTTCATAATCACAAAAGGAAAATTCTCAAGACTGCCAACCTCATATACTCCTAGCCTAGACTTATATTTGATTATGAAAGATAAGTGAAAGGAAAAAACTGCACATAAGGGAGCGGAAGAAAATGCTCTGGGAGGACAGAATCTCTTAGATTGGTATAGAATGTTTTTAGCCATCATATTGAAAATTACGTAATGCGTTCCATTAGTTGCTTCCTTTGGGTAGAAGGGAATTTGCTTGTGTGGGAATACTCCAGATTTAAGTGAGGCAAAATAATATACCAATTAAGATCACAGGTTTTAGCATCAGACCTGGGTTTCAGGAATAAGACTATTCAATAACTGGATGACCTTGGACAGTCTACTCACTCTATTATCTATTAAACGGCGCCTTGCCAGGTGTGGCTCACACCTATAATCCCAGCACTTTGGGATGCTGAGGCAGGTGTATCACTTGAAGCCTGGAGTTTGAGACCAGCCTGGCCAACATGGCAAAACCCTGTCTCTACTAAAAATGCAGAAATTGGCCGGGTTTGGTCTCACACACCTGTAGTCCCAGCTACTCAAGAGGCTGAGGCATCAGAAACGCTTGAGCTTGGGAGGCAGAGGTTGCAGCGAGCCAAGATCGCGGCACTGCACTCCAGCCTGGGCAACAGAGCAAGACCCTGTCTCGAAAAAGAAAAAAATAAGTAACATTTTTAAAAAAGAGCCTTAAAACCATTAGGGATTGTTGTACAGAATTAATTCAAATATATATAAAGTGCTTTACCTCAGTTTATATAGCACATGGAGTGCAGTCAGTGTATGGTAGTTAATAACTTCTAAAGCAGTCCAGTTAGGGGACGTATTGAATTCGGGCACATATTGACATTGACTATTTAGTGAGTGAAGGAATGAATCTATGGCAGTAGTTCTCTTAAGTTTAATGTGGGGGACTTGATTAAAAGTTAGGGTCCAGCTGCCGTGGATCATGCCTGTAATCCTAACAATTTGGGAAGCTCAGGTGGGCAGATCACTTGAGCCCAGGAGTTTGAGACCACCCTGTCACAAAAAATACAAAATATTAGCCGGGCAGGGTGGCATGTGCCTGTAGTCACAGCTACTTGGGAGGCTGAGGCTGGAGGATCACTTGAGCCCAGAAGGTCAAGGCTGTGGTGAGCCATGATCACATGACTGCACTCTAACCTGAGCAACAGAGTGAGATCCTGTCTAAAAAAAAAAGAAAGAAAAAGTATTCTGATTCAGCAATTCTGATTTCTGGAGAGCTCCAGAAAAATCTGTATTTTTAATAATTGTACAGGGAGTTTTGATGCAGATGATTTGGGGACTGGGCTTTGAGAAGCACTCTGTAGAGTATCAAACAACTTTTCTCTTTCCTTGCACACTGTTGAAATAGCTAACTAAATATCTCAGGTGTGAGCAAATACTTTTTTAAAAGGTTAATAGCTGGCCGGGCGCGGTGGCTCAAGCCTGTAATCCCAGCACTTTGGGAGGCCGAGACGGGTGGATCACGAGGTCAGGAGATCGAGACCATCCTGGCTAACACGGCGAAACCCCGTCTCTACTAAAAACACAAAAAATTAGCCGGGCGAGGTGGCGGCGCCTGTGGTCCCAGCTACTCGGGAGGCTGAGGCAGGAGAATGGCGGGAACCCGGGAGGCGGAGCTTGCAGTGAGCTGAGATCTGGCCACTGCACTCCAGCCTGGGTGACAGAGCGAGACTCCGTCTCAAAAAAAAAAAAAAAAAAAAAAAAGGTTAATAGCTAACATTTTTAGGACCACTGTCTAGTATTGAATTTTGAAATAGGAAGGGTTATTAGAAAAAGACATTTTACGTGAGTAGGATGTATCATTACTAACTTAATAGTAGTGTCTGCTACTGGATTTTCCCAGAGCCAGTGGCATCATCCAAGTTCACCCAAGAAGAATTCCCGTTCTTAGGCCTAGGCACATTTCAGAAGCTAGACACCACACATTTTATTCACATGAGCTTGAATTAATTAGCTAAATCGAACATGTTGGAACATTTTTCTACCAGCAGATGCCAGATAGCAAAACAGTAGAATCTACTGTAGTCTCCAGTATATGACATATGATGTTACTTGGCATCTCCAGATAAACATTATCAATCCAAATTAAGCATTCTGCTAGCATGTGGGCAGTTGCTTGAGTGAGTATTACTACTTTATGTTTGCTGAAAAATGCATTCTTTCTAGGCTCCCCTTTTCACCTTTTTCTTATATTTACATTCAGAAATCTAGTATGTTTTTGAAAATTCACCTATCAGTTAACCACAAGTCTTGGATAAGACAAAAGATAAAAATTTTGTTATTCTACCATTGTCACCACTCCCACTCAGAACCCCCACAGTAGGCAGGTTGAATTTACTTTAAGGAACCCAACTTAATAAATATTCACAGAAGAAAAATATTCTTTACATAAAGTATCCTTTACAGTCCATGGCCATGATTGCTCCTGACTACTCCTTCAGTTCCCAGAGATTGTATTTTTGTATCTCAATGCCCATTAATAAAATTAGCTTGGCATATGTTCACAGTGGCTCTGTGTTTTACTGTAGTTGCAAAGTCAAATGCGTACAATGGATGGGCAAGTAGTAAGAGGAAACAATAGGCAGTAGGAAGGACTGGAGAATTCCAGAGCATGTGCTTACCTAAGTGAAGCATCACTTCCCAGCCCTAGCCAAATTTTGCCATATTGAAATGTAGGCTTGATGTTGCCAGATTTGTCAAGTGGAGCTAAAATTTGGATTTTTCGTGAAATTTCCTGATTTTTAAACATCGGCTCAAATACTTTTTAAATACCTGTAAACCAACAAAATATTTAAGTGGATAGCATCCAGGGTTACCAGTTTATGACATTTATGTTTCTTAACATGAAAACATAAGTGGTGCTTTTGTTGAGAATCTCAAAATGCTTTAGAAATTTTTTCTTTTTGCCATATGTCAACTGCATTTACTTCTATAGGTTAGGCAACAAGTCACTGTCATCTCCATCAAAAATTCAAGATAGATTATTTTATACAACAAGCCTCTGTTCCCTTGATTATAATTTTAAAGGTTTTAACCTTTGCTGCCCTTTTGAAAGTTTGTTCATATTTTCTCAACTTTGAGTTCTATTATGAAATAGGTTTGCTTTATTATCATACTTTTTAAAACATTTAAGAACACAATTTGGCAGCACATAGTGCTTCAAAAGTAAGTGAAACAGGTTTTTAAAGAAAAGCACCTCTAAATAGATCATGCTGTCTTATACCATGATATTTATGAAGATTCAAAGATTTTTAGAGACAGAAGATACCGTATGGTAATCTAGAACAAGCCCTTTATTATAGCAATATGAAAATTAGTCCTGGAATAATAAATGTCATACTGCATTTCTAAGGACTTTTACATCCACTTATCACTTGAACCTTACAACCCAGGACAGATAATAAACATATTTTGTATGAGAAAATCAAACCTCTAGTTAGCTAAGAAATGTATTCAAGGTCACACAGCTAGTTAGCAGCTATGACCAGAGTACAACCATGTACCCCATTCAAAGTATAAATGTGAAATAGAGTACAACTAGTTAGCACCAGAGAGCAACCCTGTACTTCATTTAAAATATAAAGGTGAAATCGATTGATTAGAAAAAAAATGACAGACTCTAGTATAAGCTTCTGTTTTATTTAAGTCACACATTGGATTTTACTGTCATAGTATTTAAAACACATGGAATCCTAGGATATGCTCAAGCATTCTATTTCTAACTTTAAAACTGGGGTCTTGTACAATAAGCATAAGCTGATAAGTTTAGATACATTAATACAGGGAAAAAGGAATTACAATGAAGATGTAGTGACAAGTGAGAAGTAGTAGGCATATATTATGGAGAATAAACACATAGACGCATGGAATGGCTCCTTGGGGCTCCCAGCAAAGATCAAATACTAGATTAAGGAGATTTAGTGTGGGGAGGACAGGTTTAAAAACATCCAAATCCCATCCTGAACATTTTTAGAAACCAAGACTTGACTTTGGCATCCACAATATGTTTTCATTTTGATGTTTCTGATCCATATGTACACGTTGTGAGTAATCAGGAATTGGAGTTTGAATTTTAGTAATTTAGTCTCCTTCTCTGTCTGTCCCCTGTGTGGCCACAGCTTACATTTTCCAGATGGCTAGATGAAGATAGGTGCAGTGTAAAGCTAATTGCCCTCTTCAGCTATTCAACCCAGGATCAGTATCTTCTCATATGAGCTGTGATATAAGCTGTCATATAATTTGTGATATGATGAAGATAATTTAAAAATGCAAAATTTGTAAGCTTTTAAAGTGTTGTATATTTCTAATTAAGCTTGGGATTTGAAAGTTTCAGTGACATAGTGTTTAAATAATATATAATGCTGTAAACAAAATCTAGAGTCAAAAACCAGTTTTTTTTCCTAAGAGATTTACTTCAGAAAGCATCAAACATGACAACTGGAATGCTAAATCCTCAAATTAAGAAGACAAAAAAAAAAAAGAAAAGCTACATGTTGGTTAGAGCCATATATTGGTCTGACTGTGGCACAGCTCCCCTAAACTAAGGAGGAAGAAGTGTGCTTTAGTCAATATGCTGCACTTACTTTTTCATCTACCTCATTCCTGAGATTTACTGTTTGCCTCATATTTTATTTTCACCGTACTTTGTAAGGGTTATTAGTGTCTTCAAAATTTCCCATTTCAGTAGAAATTTAAGATTGTATGTTACTTCAGCCTTTGTTGGCTTCTGCACACCATAGTCTACGATTATCTCTCCACCGTCTTCTTAAATGTTGATATTCCTTCAGTGAAGCACCATACTAAACCTGCAGGGGACCTCCCTGTCAGTCCTACAGATGCAGCATAGAGAAAACTGAAAAGAGACCTTGCCTTTGAGTAAGGCAGACCCGAGTTCAAATCCCATTTCTTCACTTGTCAACTATATGATGTTGGACAAGATAACTTTTCTTAAACCTTGTTTTAGTCTGTTAAATTTCATCATATATATGTGTACCCAATATATAATTTTACCCATGTGCCCATTCACCTCCCGCTGCAGTTGGGAGATGCAGTGGGAAGTGGATGGGCACATGGGTAATTCGATTATAAAATCACCCGTTATGGTGATAAAAGTTATTTTCAAAATTACTGCAGAAAATTCCTTAAAAATATCTACTTAGTTGAAATACATGCGTGACTTCATACTAAACACTGTGTTGCTATTGTTATTCTTAAGCAAACTAAAATTTAAGAGCCACTAAGCTAACTAAAGAAAAGAAGCTAAGGTAAATGTCTTGACATTTAAACGATTCTGCCTTTCATGTAACTCTTAAGAGTGTAGGTATTGAGAGAAGAGGTGGAGAATTCTAAAATATTTTTGCTTGCCCATAGGGTTTTCATCATGCTTTTTTAGTAACAAGCCTCTATAACTAATACATGTTAATAAGCTTATTTTTTCTGAAAATGTAATTTTATGCCAACATTATAATGGTACAGTATGGTAAGAATTGCTGACATTCATTGAGCTCTCATGCAGGGTTTGGTCTGATGGCTTTATATGAATTATATCTTTAATGCACCAGCCATCTCAAGTTGATGCCATTGTAAGCTTTATCTTGCAGTTGAAACAAAGGCTTAGAAAATCAAGTAATTTGTTTAAGCGACTAATCTGACTTCAGCTGCTTCTTTCAACCACCATATTATACTCTTGTCTCTTTTTACCATCACCCCACCACTCACCATCTTGCCATATCTTTCTTGAATGATTATATCCACCTCTGTAGCTTGCACTACTGTACAGTTGACTCTGGGCCTCCAGTCCTTTTTACCTTCCTCTTGGACTTCCACACTCTGTGAATCTAAACCGAACTCATGGTCTTTACTCTTCCTTCTTAACCTTCTCCTCTGTGTTTCCAATATTAATTAATACGGGTATATCCACAATCATGTTAGCTCACTTTAGTCGTCCGTGGTCATTTCATTATCACCCACTGGCGGTGGGGGGTGGGAAGGTGGAGGATGTTTGAATCTCAACTTCTTGTACCCTTAATTACCTCTTATATCTTCTCCTCTTAGTGTCTGTTATCACTGCTTTAATTCATACTTTCATCATCTTACCTAAACAATTACAGCTTCCTTACTAATCTTTCCTCTAGTGTCTCTTCTCATTTTTCCTTCATTTTGTCTAGAATATGTGTTTCCAAAACATGAATCATGTCACATAACTGCTTAGAACCATCCAATTAGCTCCCTTCTGACTATAGGATACAAAGTCCAAATTCAGCATTGCAGACTGAGTGTGAACTGGCCTCTACCTGGTCACTCCCACCACAATACCTGTTGCACACTGTACATGCACTGCACTCTAGCCATGTCCCCCAACAGAACACTTACTTTTTTAATGCTTCTTCATTTGAACATATTGTTCACTTTGTCTACAACATCTACCCTTTGCTATACATCTCCTTCTCTGCCTAGTAAACCCCCATTCAACTTTCTGGGACTAGCTCCAATGTCATGTTTAATGATTCTTTTTCAGAGACCACCCATTGTCCCCTATCCTTGGCCAAGTTTTTAGTAGTTTTCATTTCTTAAGGCACAATAGGCATGCTTTTATTAAAGTACATTGTATTCAATTATAATTACTTATTTACGTGTGTCTCATTCCCTACCTCACCTCCACCAAAGAAAGGAACTGGTTCTTACCTACTCTGTCTCCCTCACTTAGCTACGGCTGGTACATTATAGACATTTAGTATGTTTGTTGAAAGAAAAAATCTGTTCGTATAGGCACTTTATCATTCCAAATTCTTTTCACGTTACATTTGTTAGTTTTCTACTCTGAAAGAGTAATGCTTTTGTTGTCATCTAAAACAATGACATTCTCATGTTTATCACTCTAGTCTTTACTGTCCAGTATTTATTTCCAAATAGAATACAAGGTACAGCATTAATTTGACCTATCAACTCATAATTTCTGTCCACTGTAGAGATTTATACTTTCTTGAACAAAGAACTAGGAGCTAGGCTCTTTTCCCAAATATGTAATAGGTATGCAGGGAAGATCTTCGTGAAGGATTCTGTCTTTCTCTAAGACTTTCATTTGTAGGTCTCCTGCAAGTCTACAACATTTAAGTTCAAGAGATGACGTAAGAGCCAACCTTTTCTGGCTGGGCACAGTGGCTCATGCCTTTAATCCCAGCACTTTGGGAGGCTGAGGTGGGTGGATCACGAGGTCAGGAGATCGAGACCAGCCTGGCCAACGTGGTGAAGCACCGTCTCTACTAAAAATACAAAAATTAGCTGGGTGTAGTGGCGCATGCCTGTAATCCCAGCTACTCGGGAGGCTGAGGCTGGAGAATCACTTGAACCCAGGAGGTGGGGGTTGCAGTGAGCCGAGATTGCACGACTGCACTCCAACCTGGTGCCAGAGCAAGACTCTGTCTCAAAAAAAAAAAAAAAAAAAAAAGGCCAACCTTTTCATAACAAAATTATATAAATCTTAGTCTTTACAGTTTGAAGGGTCCTGCTGTTGATTGCTTTTGTTTCTATGAAGATACTTGCCTAATGGAAAATCTATTGAGGGTATCATTGTTTTGCTGGCTTGAGTTAACCACCACCCTATCATGGCTTTTACTTAAATCACTGCTTCATATACTTCCCTTTGCCTATTGGACACTTGTTCTGAAAAGTCTCATAAGCATATCTGAGTCATTAGATTCCAAAGTTGAACTCTTGTCTTTCCCTAGCTTTATGATTTCACAGTGTAGCTAGTTGCTCAATTGAAGCACCCATTTTTCACTTGCACCTAAACTATTTGAAATACCCCTGTAATTGTCCTCCTGAATACATTTAAATCTGTTCAGGTCATTCTCATTCTTAAAATATTTCAGTGGTTCTCCTTATTTCCTTCAAAATCAATTTGACTGCAGTTTGGTTTGGGTTTGTTTCCAGACAGGTTGCTCGTAACTTTTTTTTTTTTTATAGCATTCCTTGCCTCTCCCATAATGCACCATGTGCTTTGTGTTGCCCATCTTCATGCCTCTCCACAAACTGTTGTTACCTGCACCTAAAGTTCCTCCCCCACCATTTGTACCTGACACAGTTTCTCCCTATTCTGTGTTCCCATGGCATTTTTACAAATACTTCTAAGTATAGAACTTATATTGCATTATGCTTCTTCGCTTATGTGCCTATTTCTTCTCCCTCCACCCCCATCCTTCAGGATCCTCAAGCCTAGAGACTGTGCCTTAGTAAGTCTGACGCTGAATTAAAATTTCAATATAAGACGACTTGCCATTTGAATACTTCAATTTTGTTCTTTACCTTTTCTTAGTAATGGATGTTCATGTAATAGAAAGTAGAAATAAGGCCCATAAATAACCATTAGTTAGCATTTTGGCACAAAATATTGTACTTGTGTCACTAGAAACCCCCATATCAGAATATCCTTGTGATAGGAGAAAAAGATGTCATTTTTGCCAACTCTACAAGTCTTTTGCAAGATTTTATCTTTTCATATTTAAATAATTCCTTTTTAAAAAAACAGCTTTGTCCAGGATGGTCTAAACTTTTCACTTAACAGAGAAAAAAGTCATTCTTCACTTGATTTTAATAAATGTTACATTCAAAAGAAATACAGTTTTACTAATTTCAAAATTAGTTATTTGTAAATACTGGTATTTTCCTTAAATGTGCGTCTTACTACATATGCCATATTGAAAGCGACATTGCCCTAGGAATACAAAGTGTGTTCTAGGCAATACTGGTCCCATAATTGCACTTTTAAAGAATTCCAGAATCACATAACTTTAGGAAACAATATATACTCAATTCTCCTGTTTGAAATGTATCACATACGTTAGCATATTAAAGTTTCTAAAGAGTCCTGCTGTTAAAAAGAAAGTTTAACTTTTTTCCTTCCCAGGGCTTCTCAAATTTAATACTATGGAATCTTCTCAGAAAGTCCATAAACATCTCAAAGAACAAGGTGGTTATTGTATTGATCATCAGTCTATATACCAGGATATGCATATCCCTCAAGATGCCTGAAGACAATCGGAGGGGTATACAAGCAAGCGAGGTTAAGAACAATCAATTTTCAGATCCTAAACTTTTATATGTGATGTCTGCTGATAATGCATTCCCTGAGAAAATGGACCTGTGGATAAACCATCATGCTTCATCTCATTTCCTGTCTCCCCTTTGACCATTTTTCTTTCTTTTTTTTTTTTTTTTTCTTGAGACAAGCTCTTACTCTCACCTAAGCTAGAATGCAGTGGCGTGATCATATCTCAGTGCAACCTAAAACTCGGGCTCAAGCAGTACCCTCACCTCAGCCTCCCAAGTAGCTGAGACTAACAGGCACACTCCATCATGCCCGGCTAACTTTTTTTAAAATTTTTTGTAGAGATGAGGTCTTGCTTTGTTGTCCAGGATGGTCTTGAACTCCTGGGCTTAAGCAATCCTCCCACTTTGGCCTTCCAAAGTGCTGGGATTCCAGATGCGAGCCACCTACCAGTCCCACAATTATTTTTCTAAGAATGTATGAAGGAAAGGCATCTCTCTAGCCTGGTAGAATCTTACTATGACAAAATGCTCAAGGGAATAAACATCTCTTAGGAACTAAACACAGAGACAAGGAAACATTGGTAACTCTAGTAAGAAAGACTAAGGGCTTTGCTAATTATTAAGTAGTGCTTTTGCAAGTCAAGAGACTCTTCTCAGCTTTCAGCAATACTGAAGGAATACCTAATTGAGTAGTCTGCTAGTCATTTAAAATTATTTTTTGATGATAGGTCACTACATGATTGTTAGCATATAACTTAGGTTCAAAGATTGAAAAAAATTTTCCCATTCTCATCTCAGTGTTTACATCTACAAAAATGAAGAATAGGGCCGGGCACGGTGGCTCACACCTGTAATCCCAGCACTTTGGGAGGTCAAGGGAGGGCGGATCACTTGAGGTCAGAAGTTCGAGACCAGCCTGGCCAACATGATGAAACCCCGTCTCTACTGAAAATACAAAAATTAGCCGGGTATGGTGGCACGCACCTGTAATCCCAACTACTCAAGAGTCTGAAGCAGGAGAATCACTTGAACCCAGGTGGCAGAGGTTGCAGTGAGCTGAGATCTTGCCACCGCACCCCAGCCTGGGCAACAGAGCAAGATTCCATCTCAAAAAAAAAAAAAGAACAACAACAGAATTGTAGCAATAAGTAAATTTTCAGCCATGTATATACATGAACTAATTGAGAAAATAAAGCTATGTTCTTATTAACATACATGGCCAATAACTTTATTTTTATGTTCAACAATTGCTTTATCAATGTGTAATGCATTTTGACCAATTTCGTACCAATTGTAATAACTGAATCCAAAATATTTTAAAGTTTATAAACATTTTTGTAGCAAAGAAGTATGATAGGATGATCATTAAAATATCAGGCATGAGGCCAGGCGCAGTGGCTCACACCTGTAATCCCAGCACTTCAGGGGATATCAGGCATGAGGCCGTGGCAAGTGGATCACAAGGTCAGGAGATCAAGACCATCCTGGCTAACACGGTGAAACCCCGCCTCTACTAGAAATACAAAAAACAAATTAGCCGGGCGTGGTGGTGGGTACCTGTAGTCCCAGCTACTCGGGAGGCTGAGGCAGGAGAATGGCGTGAACCCGGGAGGCAGAGCCTGCAGTGAGCCGAGATCGCACCACCGCACTCCAGCCTGGGCAACAGAGCGAGACTCCATCTCAAAAAAAAAAAAAAAGGGCATGAAAATATGTTGCACTAGAATAAAGTGGGTTGGAAATAGAGGTCCAGGAAGAAAAAAAGATGATATGAAACTTCTAACTTAAAAATTAGCTTCTTTTTATTAATGGATGATGGTAGCTATCAAATTGCTGTTACGTTTAGATTATATTGGATGTTTTTAAAAGACTGAGGTAACAGTTATTTTTAATATGCTGGAAATTATATCCTTTATAATTTAAATTTATGATAATAAATTTAAATATCAGTGTATGAAGTGATGCCTAGTTTTCCCAAATCTCTTTGGGAGTATGCAAGTAGAAAATTTGAAGACCACTGATAATATATTCTCCAGGTTCAGAAGGAAGCTTCAGTGATCTAGTCTGGTCTCACACCCATTATTTAGTTTGGTTATCCAGCGAAATCACACCAGGGATTTTTTTTTTTTTTTTTTTTTTTTTTTGAGATGGAGTCTCACTCTGTTGCCCAGGCTGGAGTGCAGGGGCGCAATCTCGGCTCACTGCAAGCTCCACCTCCCGGGTTCACGCCATTCTCCTGCCTCAGCCTCCCGAGTAGCTGGGACTACAGGTACCCGCCACCACACCCGGCAAATTTTTTGTATTTTTGGTAGAGACGGGGTTTCACCGTGTTAGCCAGGATGGTCTCGATCTCCTGACCTCATGATCCGCCTGCCTCGGCCTCCCAAAGTGCTGGGATTACAGGTGTGAGCCACCGCGCCCAGCCCTCGCACCAGGGATTTTTAACTTGCCAAATGTGTATGATTGATTTGAAGGCAATAATCCATCCTAGACATGCCTTTTAACTCTCACTCCTACAGCAGAGTAAAATATTTCATAACAAAGATTTGGTTTTCCTTCAAGTTTTTCAGCATTAATTTTAGACATCCAGCCCAAATAGCTACAACAGGTTTGCATACCTTATCATGATTTTGGAATGCACTGTTCATCAAAACTATTATCTCTGGGAGAAATTACAAACTTTAGAATCTACGTAAGTAAAGGAAGCAGCAGATTATTTTCCATTTACCTAGACCAAGGCCTTCAAAAAATGATGAATTGACACTGTATTCTGTGAGCATTGTAAGTTTGGTTCTATTAATGTAAGAAAAATTTCATTTTCTGTAATTTAATGTTTTCTCTTAAAATATGCCTTGACAATCTGCATCATTTTTTAATTTGGCATAGTATTCCGTTCTATGGATGTTCCATGATTTATTTAACCTTTGATCTGCTGGTGAACATTTAGTTAGCTTTATCTATTGCTGAACATTTTGCTATTCAACACGATGCTTTAATGACCATTCTTTTTTACATTTGTGTTGTTTCTTTACAGCCAATTACCATGTCAAAGAAAATATGCATATTTAGTTTTAGTAGATACAGTACTGCAAAATCCCTCTAAAAAAGCTTAATAGTGCTAATTTCCCTATACCGTCCCTACCTGTGGATACTATCAGACTTTTAACTTTTTGCTGTTTAAAAAGACATTACACATGCACTCATACACACAAAAGCAGTCTTTGTTTAAATGTCACCTTCTTAATGAGGTCATCATAATTTTCCTCTTAAAATTGAACCACCACCCCCCTCAGCATTCCTTAATCCCCTTTACACTATTTTCTGTAGACCTTCTGGCATGCTGTTGTTTCTCTCTTCTTACTCTAGACTGTAGGCTCCAAAAAGGCAAAGTTTTGAGTTTTTGTCCTGTTCATTATGAACAATGCTTGGCATATGATTTTAAAAACTCGCATATTTATTGAATTAAATGGCCATGGCAGTTGTAGAATACACGTCAATTTCAGCCATAGCTGTTATGTTTCTCCTTTGGCCCATCTGTCCCTGGTTTAAATACATCTCACCTGACAAGAAAGTTCTCTTAAAAGTAGCCACAACTGCTTAGAGTGCATTACTCTAAGCAAATCACCCATGTCTGGCTATTAGCAGGCCGTGTGGGAGAAGGAAATACTGTCTGTATAGCAACATGTAGTCAACAATAGGCTGCATATACAACAGTGGTTCTATAAGATTATAATGAAGCTGAAAAATTCCTGTTGCCTAATGATGTCATACCCGTTGTAATGCTCATGATATTATGGCAGAACACTTTACTTTTTCTATGTTGATACACAAATACTTACCATTGTGTTACAGTTGCCTACTGTATTCAGTACAGTAACATGTACACATTTATAGCCTAGGCCCAGTAGACTGTACCATATAGCCTAGATTTATGTTAGGCTATACCATCTAGATTTGTGTAAGTACACTATTAGGATGTTTGCACCATGACAGAACCACCTAATGATGCATTTCTCAGAACATATCCCATCATTAAGAAACACATGACTGTACTCCTTCCTACTCTGGACTCCCAGGGCAGTTGATTATCAAAGTAGAGCCCAGCCAGTGCTGGCCATCCAACCACCACCTTGCTTATTTTAGCCCTTCCCTTCCTGTTTCTTTCCTGCCAATGCCTAAGGGGGCCTAGAAACAAGAACCAACCCTATTAAAACAGACATTCTATCCAGGCAAGTGACTGGCACTGATCTGCCCCACACTAGGCACAACCCACTCCCTACCATCCCTTTGGCTCCACACCATTTACAGTAACAATGGCACCTTAGTCAAACAGAGAACTGAGGTTTGGTAGAGCACCAAGTTTCATTGTTTTTGTCAGGTCAGATTTTGGATGTGAAAAAGGTATCAGACTAAGAGAAAACAAAGGATAGTGACAATTCAGAGTAGCTGGAGTTGCTTATGCTATATAACAGCTAAGAGTTGTTCATCTACCACTTTAGGATTTTGGTGATACATATAAAACTCCTTAGCTCCTATGTATTTCCTTCACATTTATCAACATCTATAATGTCCTCCCTTTCAGTGGCATATCATGTCAGGTTTGCTTCAAATAAGGAAACGTGATCATAATGAATATTTTCACTGTGATATATTTAATGGAGAGGCTAGGTGGTATTTTTGATACTTTAATTCAAGGCTAATCAGGGGGTCTGCAATGCTAGTAACCTTCATCCTAACCTGGAGGAAAAAAAAAAAAAAGGCAGTGATCACTAGGTACCACTGGCAGGCCTAAAAAGAAAAGAATATTGTAGGAGAAGCTGTGCAGGCTAAGGAAATTGTATATTTATTTACTTCACATTCCATTTAGTGATGAGTTGCTTTATTCTTGGTCCATTACTTATTTCATCATCTCTCCCAGCTAGAGCAGTATAGGGGTAAAGTTTGATGACAAAGTTCTGGAAAGCAGATAGAGGTTTTCAGGAACTTAGACGTTCCAGAATAAGAATCTGAGCAAGAAAGAGGAAGAGACTTGAATACAGAGTAGGAAGCTTTTATGAGGAATGTCAAAAGTAGTGGAGCGGGAATAACAAAGACCAGAAGAAGCTTCACTTGATTATAATTAATTTGCAGTGGTTGGTAAAGGCAGGCACCAAGCCAGATTCACCACTTTATAAATAATAAATCTGCGGGGGTGATGTGAAAGATGCATGGTAAGGTTGCATCAGCAAGGTGAATCACTTGAGTAGGTGGGACCGTCTAGAAAAGCATCTGTGTTTGGAAAGGGATCATTCTATAGCTTAGTCCAGAACACCTTGAACACAGCATAGCAGAATCTTGGCTGTAATACTTGGAGCAAATGTCACTGGCAAAAATGGCATATATGCTGGGATGTTCATAAGAAATACTCATAGTTAAGTATTGCTGGTCCTTTCGCATATAGAATCTCAGTATTAGAGGAAAATAGTAAACTGAAACTCTACCTTATTTCTGTTCTTTACGAGCCAGTTTCACCTATTGTATTACTTCATTACCAATTGCAGCTGTGTAGCCAGTGAGCCATAGGATTCTTTTTGTTAGGCACAAAGTAGAAACCAGCTGTTGAGACAAGTAGGAATCTTATGTTAGCCTGCCAGTTCCTCCTTTTCCTACCTACCTGCCTTACCCCCCGTCTCAAATGGTGGTCATGTTTTTTGTCACTCACCATTCAGGGGAGATGCTATCAATGAACCATGCTGGCTACACACAAATGCCTTTTCCTCAGATGATATTAATCATCTTTGCCTTAAAAACTGAAGCTCTTCCAAGTTTTCACTATGAGAGAAAAAAAAATTGTAACACCTAGCCTTGTAGTTAACACCACAACTGAATAATGGAAGTTGACAAGATCTAAATGTTTATGCGAACTATCCCAAGGTCACAGGAAATTAATGGCAATATTATACAAGGTTAGGGTCGTTCACTTTCTATAGGAATTTGGATTTTACTTCTTAAACTACAACGGAAATGTCTCAGGCAATCTGCTTTGGGAATTTATTCTTGAATAATACTGATTTCTCATTGAAGGAAAAAATACTGTATCCAACAACTCAGATATGGCAGAATTGAAGTCAATGTTCCGGGAAGTTCTTCCAAAACAAGGTATGTACATCACAAATATTGAAGTCATTATTATAGGGACTAAACAAGTGATAGGCAGTGTCACATAGGAGGCTTAACAGCTAAACATCTATAGCTATTGTGTTCCGTATTATCCCATTTACTGTCTACTTGTACTATATGCTTTTTCATGATATCCAGTAAAAGGATAACAAATAAAACATTGTTTCTTATACCTAAAATTGCCAATTAGCTAATTAATTCCTAAAATTGCTAATTACAATATGAATTTTTTTTTTTTAAAGAAACAGGTTCTCACTGTGTCACCCAGGCTTGGGTACAGTTGGCACAATCATAGCTCACTGCAGCCTTGAACTACTGGGCTCCTGCCCTAGCCTACTGATATGCTAGTACTAGCCAGGCATGTGCTACCATGCCTGGCTAATTTGTTTTTATTTTTGTAGAGACGGGATCTCAATGTGTTGCCTAGGCTGGTCTCAAACAATCCAACCCCTTTGGCATCCCAAAGTACTGGGATTACAGGTATGAGCTACCATGCCCGGCTCAATATGAAACTTCAATGAAAGAAATAATGGAATTTACTGTAATGTTAAATAAGGTCTGAAAGTGGAAAAAGAGAAACCTAAAGCAACAGTAAAAAAAGCCAAAGGTTTAAATATTCAGTTATTTGAATATTTATGTTAAATATCATACTTTGCTATATTTTTTGCACTATGTATATATATTCTGCCAAATCTTATTTTAAAATTAAACTTCTGACACAAAAAGTTGTGTCTTATGGTAGCATAGCTTGGGTAGAAAGCTCAAAACTTGTCTTCCTCAGAAACACCCTAGTAGTAAGAAATGCTGCTTAGAGTGACAATGATCTTTCTGGTCCCACAGCAAAACTCAGTTTAGGTACAAGAGTTTTTCACTGACAACAGATTAATTTTTTAGACCTTCATTCTAGCTGCAAATCTAACTACCAAACAACTGGGTTATCTTTCTTGAATTAATTCTTATTTCTTCTTAAACTTAGGGCCATTGTTTGTGGAAGATATAACCACAATGGTGCTGTGTAAACCCAAACTTTTACCCTTAAAATCTCTGACTCTGGAAAAACTAGAGAAAATGCATCAAGCAGCACAGAATACAATTCACCAACAAGAAATGGCAGAAAAGGATCAACGGCAAATAACCCACTGAATAACTGAGCACTTTAGGGAACAACCTACATTATCTACTATTTAACAATAACTAGAAAATATGCTTCTGTGTGCTGAAAGTAGTATGTGCTAATATTATCAATAAAATTGAGAGTATTCATATAAATACAAAAATATCCAAGATTGATGAAATTTGTAATTATGAATATAAACACACTGGTTTGTATTGAACATAAACAGTTGAACTATGAACGAAGTTTTATGGGGTTTAAGTCATGTTTTTAGAATTGCAAATTACATTATTTGTTCACCATTGCTATTGCTCTCTTTTATAGGTAACTTGCTTGGGATCTCTTATAGATAACATTCTTGGGCACAAGGGACTAAATACAACTTTTATATACAGAGGATCTTTATGTTTATTAAATCTGAAGATACATTCCAATCTTGCATAAAGTGTTCAATGAGCTTTTACATTACATAAAAAACGAGATTTTTAAACCAATTTTATGTGCTGTGTCACGTTTAATGCTATCTTGTGTGACCAGATCCTACCAGTAATAACAAAACTGTCTTAAACCTCTTTTTTTTTTTTAAGACAGAGTTTTGCTCTTGTTGCCCAAACAAGTGCAATGGCACCATCTCAGCTCACTGCAACCTCCGCCTCCTAGGTTCAAGCTATTCTCCTGCCACAGCCTCCCAAGTAGCTGGGACTACAGGCATGCACCACCACGCCTGGCTAATTTTGTATTTTTAGTAGAGATGGGGTTTCTCCATGTTGGTCAGGCTGGTCACAAACTCGCAGCCTCAGGTGATCTGCTCACCTCGGCCTCCCAAAGTGCTGGAATTACAGGCGTGAGCCACCACGCCCCAGCCCTTAAATCTCATTTTTAAGAAACCCTCACCTTTTCTGTGGGCAGCTAACTTTTAATTACATTAATTTTAAGGACTTGAGAATAAAATGACTGCATTTATCATCCAAGTGTCAAACAATAAAAAACCTAAAAATGGTAACTATATTTATATAAGCCGAGGAAATATAGGCTTGGATAAAACCCATGAGGTAAATATGAACATTAAACTTGGTTTTAATTCTAACGGACTGTATCTAAACCTGTAATTAGTATACTCCTAACAGTACCCTCATAAATTCTGAATATAATTCTTGTTTGCTACAGTCAATATTTGGCAGTTTAAATTAGCATAGACCTTGAGGCCTTGCTGAGTTATTAGGCTATGTAAAAGAGGTTAAAAATATGATAATTCTGTGTTACTAATTGGTAATATTTTCTCATACATTGGGTAAATGTCAAGCTTTGGGTCTTTGGAGTATAACTTTTTGTAACACTAGCCATTATTTGGTAACAGAATTTAAGGATGATGGAATGATGGAAGGTATAACATATTTCTAAAACTTAATTAAGCTCTAGGTCAGATAACAATGGAGTAAAGTGATACCTGCATTTTTTTCCCCAGTGTAATCTTAATTTACTATTGTACTTTTCACTTGAAATTTTGTAGGGAAAAAGTTTTCAAGGAACACTAAGATTAAATTCACTAGGTTCAAATATGCTTCCTTATGAGATTTAAACTTTACTGTGTGAAATTAAAGTTTAAGAGACCTAAAATAATGCACTCCCAATAAGGAATCAACACTGCTTCACATGTTTTATTTTGGTGTACATTCTTCTAGAACCAGGTTCATTTTTCCAGTTTTGTAGAAAAATAGATGTTCCAGCCACCATTTACTTAACTGTCTAGTCTTTTAAGACCAATCAGTATGTTCCCTGGAAAGATGAATAAGTCTCATGACTAATTTTTAAAAAATTCTTTAAGACAAAGAAACAACTTTCTTTTTTTACTCCCAAAGCACAGTATCTCAACAGCAGCAGCCAACATGGGGTTTTAGCAGCTTAACTTTACCCCCTAAATAAAGCTTTGTATAAACCAGTGATTTTACTACAAAAAACACTGTCCTTGAAAGAAAGGAGTGGCAGTCAGACATCAATGCAAAACTTGGAATGATTAGGTCATAAACATGGCACTTACAAAAGGTAGCTTATTAGAATATTCCACTTAAGGTTACTTTTCTGTCCCTCCTTTGCCCCCTCGAAAAACAAAAAAAAAAAAAAAGAAAAAACATTTCCTTTAAAAATTCCCCTTAAATGTAGGTTTATAAAATGTCAGAAATGCCTTGTACCCAAAACAAGTGCTTAAAAAAAAAAAAAAAACTTGTGCTAACAACTCTTACAATTCAGATATATATTTTTAAAACATCTAAGACTGCAAGAGTTCTTATATTCAGTAGCTCTCTGGTTTAAGACGACCTCCATCTCCTTCGCTTACAAAACGCTTTCTGCCCCTGTAATGAAGGAAAAAAACAAAGACATGAAAACAGATACAGATTCTGACTATAGTCAACAAAAAAAATTAAAAACTTGGTATTTTTTTGTTACGTGTTAGCTTTTAAAGGGTTTTCCATTTAAAAAAAAAAAAAAAGCATGCCTCTAATTCCTTTGGCAAAGACTCCCTACTATGTATCTTACCATAAAACATCAATATCAAATCTGAGTTTTTGTTTTAGTAAGTTCACTATCCAAACAGTCATATTAAAAAAAAGTTGACTCAAACTAAAGCATTTTATTTAGAAATTTAAATTTATTTCTAATTATTATTTGTAAGCTTAACAGTGAGCCAAATAGGAAACACTAACATAATTCAGAATTATGCAAACTGGAGCTGTGGAACCTATCAAAATATCCATGTTTGACAATTAAAAAAAATAAAAAGTTTTATCAACTGTAGAAAAGCCATAACTTGAATGTGGAAAAAGAAATCAGAATCATAGCCTATGCCCCATGTTGGGATTTGTGCTTTGTCAAACTCAAGAAGCCCAGCTCTATAACATAACCACACTCTAGCTAGTGGCAATAGCCCAGAAGGAACAGCTGGCCAGTGGCCTAAAGCAGTAAGTGGGAAATAGAAGTTGGGCAACATTAGCCCTTACTCTCTGACCCCAGGCCAACAGGCACAAGCATGCAAAACCACACACAAATGTGCACCTCACCCAAATAGGCTAAAAGATAAAGGACCCAAGTCAAAGCTATATGGTATGTATACACAGAAAGTTTATTGCCTCACATGACCCTTGAGAATAAAGCCACACAGAAACATTCAGACTTTCAAACAGAGGCTGAAAAACTTTCAAAAAGTCAATGCCAGGGTACTGGCCCCTTTTCATATCAAGTCTAAGTGGAAAACAGCTACATCATCTTGAACATAAAGGCTTCAGACTACATATTGAGACCAAGGTAGGGAATGAAGAAGCAGTCAATAATAATAAGGCCTGCCAAAGTTCAGAGTTTTTACTAATGTATACCACTTGGCACATCCATACATAAATCCTGCCATCACCAAACTAATGTCTATATTTCCAAATATTTCTAGTAAAGCTATTAAACTATCTTTCATCACTTTCTTTTCCCTCTCTTTTAATGGCTTCTAAAATTCTAAAGCAAAAGCCCCTACTAGGAAATATTTTTCTGAGTTTTAATTCTTACAATGCACTTAAATAAAAATATCAAAGCTTAAGAAATTTTCCAGATAAAAAATTGTAAGAACTTAAGATTATATAAAACTGACCCACACAAGCAGTAAGTTTGGCTATTACTAAACATTTATATTATTACATTATAAGCTTCATTATTAGCTTTAACAACAACAAAAAACTTAGCAACTCCTTAAGAGTTACATCCTAGTAGCAAAAAAATAGCTCCAAGGAAAATCACCCACACACATACACTTTCCAGTGAGAACATCCTCCACACACCCCCCAACACACACACTTTCCAATGAGAACATCCAATTAGACCCAGTTCTCCAACCTGTAAAAAAGTCAAGGAAGCCATGTCCAGTACAGGTAAGAGCCTAGATCTTCAAAGCCAGAAAAGTCCTGGATTCATACTTGGCTTCTACCATGTACTAGCCATGTGACCTTAGAAAAAGTATACCTCCCTAAGCCTCAATTTTCTCATCTTATCACTGATAATACCTACTCTAAAATAACACTGAAACTACTTACAACAAAGGAACTGCTCCACAAGATTAGTTTCTTTCAAATGAACTGGGACTTCATGAGGCAGTCCTGTACAGATTTACCAAGGGGGCTAAAACAAGCTTCGCCCTTCTTTCTCCATGAACTCACAAGAGTCATGTTCTTCAGTGACTTCAGGGAATGATAAACTAACTTAGCACTTAACTTTCCCAAAGACCTCATCCACTATTTTATATTGAGAAAGTAGTATTTAAATAAAGTACCTTGAAGGACAAAGATCTCTGAGTTGTTTGGAAATTATTCCAGACTGAAAACATTCTTCTACAAACCGCTCCAGCACAGAGTACGAATGTGGGACATCCAGATTAATGTCTGGAATTTCGTTGTAAATTCTCTCATAACCCTACAACAATGAAATTACACACAGAATTGTTAGCCAATATAAAATATATGTCATAAAACACAATCGATCCATCACTATGTCATCAATCTATATTTAAGACCAAATGTTCAAGTGGTTAAACTGAAGTCTGATTTGAATAGTGAGAAGCACAGAAAGTAGATTTGTTACAGTGTTTTACAACTGCTCTCTTTTATTAGAGTCAGGAAATAACAGACACTGGCAAGGTTGAGGAGAAAAGGGAAGGTTTATATGCTGTTGGTGGGAATGCAAATTAGTTCAGCCCCCGTAGAAAGTGGTTCGGAGATTTCTCAAAGAACTCAAAATAGAATTACCATTCAACCCAACAATCCCATTACTGGGTGTATGTCCAAAGGAAAATAAATCATTCTACCAAAATGACACCTGCATTTGTATATTTATTGGGTACTATTCACAATAGCAAAGACATGGAATCAACCCAAGTGCCCATCAATGGTGGATTAGACAAAGAAAATGTGGTACATATACGTCCATGGAATGCTACATAGCCATAAAAAAGAACAAAATCATGTCCTCTGCAGCAACATAGATGCAGCTGGAGGCCATTATCCTAAGAAAATTATCACAAACATAAAACCAAATAATGCATGTTCTCACTTGTAAGTGGGAGCTAAACATTGGGTACGCACAGACATGAAGATAGGAACAATAAACACTGGGAATTTCAAAAGTAGGGAGGTGGGAAAGAGGACAAGAGTTGAAAAACTACCTATCAGGTACTGTATTTACCTTAGGGACAAGATCATTAATTAGAAGCCCAAACCTCAGCATCACTCAATATACCCATCTAACAAACCTGTACATGTACCCCTCTGATATCTAAAATTTAAAATATAAATTTAAAAAATAAGTAAAATTGGTTACATAGCTAAAAAAATTTTTTTAAATACTGTTCTCTTAAAAGAGCTGTAGGCAGACACCAGACATTGGGCAAACTCCTTTCCCATCTACTTCTCTATATACACTTAGTACGTTCTTTTAAAAAATACAGGCCAAACACAAACCTCACAAACATTTAAAACAAGAATCATAAAATTTTAAATAGGAAAAAAGTACTTTATAATTTGTTAAAAGTTAAAGGTTCATGTTTCTCGCTAGATATAAAATAGAAATTGTCACATCTTAGAAACCGAACCCTTGAGGTAGAATACATAATCACATTTGTCAAAGTAGGTTAAAAAAAAAACAAAAAACCCACTGCAGTGTTACTTTCCAAGAAATGGTTGCAAAAGGTTCAAACCTCAAACATTACCATTAAGAAAAAATAAAACATATAGGCATAATAACACTAAACATACCTAAAGAAAAGTCACTGACAATTCATAATCTGTATTCAATCATATATTTAAGGCATAATCCTAAAAGTTGTTCAAAAATAATGTTATACTTACTCTTTTCATTTGGTCTACAGTAATGGTAGAAGACTTCCAAAGGGACTTTAATAAATCCAAAATCATCTTAAATGTACTTTCTCCAGTTGACTCTAAAACCATTATAACAGCCTAAAAATTGAATCAATGAGTGAATTTTTGGTTAATTTATATATAAAACCGCTCCTAAATGTATCAGATGCCTTTTGTAATAGTGAAAATTTAAAAACCACTTCCTCCTTTGATATTAAAAAAAGGATGTACATTATTTAAAAAGCATAAGTCACTATGGTACAAAAAGGAACACTTAATAATTCTCTTTGACATGGCAAGGTAATCTTACTTCATATACAAGCTCATGGTGAAAATGAGGTACTTCCAGTTCCTTAAGGCAATGTTCAGCTTCAGATATGTCTCCAGAGAGTAAATATTCTTTCAGCAGCATATCAATCTATTAGATTTAAAAGTTGAGATGTGTTAGAATTCCTAACTTTTAAAATATCGTGCTTGCCTACAGGATTATTTGCCCTCATTCCAATATAATGAAATAATGGGTAACAGCTAGTAACATATAGACTGGACATGGTACTATTATCACAGAATTTTTCATAATTAAAAAATAAATCCCCAATTTTTAAATGGTTCATAATTATGACTCAAATGCAATGCTTCAGTGTGTCTGAATCACTGAGATCTACGAGTAGGTTTATAATGGACGCGTCCTGGGTTGTGACCATAATGCTTTAGTGTGCCACTAAAAATAAGGGATTTTAAATACCACTAGAGGGCACTAACAAAGTTTCAACATAAAGTGGCATAAATATTTCACTTCTATCAAGATGCTCTTAATAGTGCACTGAGAGCCAAAAAATGAGAGATGATAATGGGGTATTACTAGACAGGGCAAAGATTTCCACACAGTTTCTCTTTTCTCTACAACTGAGAATTTGAAACTCATTATCTAAAATGTTCAATAATTCAGTTTCCAGCTGTAAAGAAACAAGTCTTGATTTTCCTGCTCAAACTTGAACATCTCAAAAAAGTGGGAGAACTTTTTCAGCACAAGAGCTTCAGCTAGGAATGTTTTTGCCTATATGTTCTTTGTTAAAATCCTCTTTGTATTTGGTGGGCACATATCTAGTTGTCTGAATGTTGAATGCTGGCTGACTGAATTTAAAAAAATCGTATTTAAGTATCCTTCCAACTTTTATAATGTATTTTCATAAAAGGTAAAGTAAAATTTAATTGCTGTCATGCTTTAGGATGTAATATTTACATGTAAGTAAATATGTATTTAAATATTTACATGTAAGTAAATATTTAAAGCACAGCATTTGAATATATTTACTTTATAATTACAAACTAATACATAATCATGCATCGTTTAATAGGGATACATTCTGAAAAGTGTGTTACATGACTGTCATGGTGCAAACATCATACAGTATACTCACAGAAACCTAGATGGTATAGCCTACTACACACCAGTGCTATAAGATATAGCCTATTGCTCCTAGGCTACAAATCTGTACAGCAGGTCAGTATATTGAATGATATAGGCAATTGGAACACAATGGTATTTGTGTATCTAAACATAGAAAAGGTACAGTAAAAATACAGTATAAATGATTTTTTAAATGATACACCTGTATAGAGCACTCAATATGAATAGAGCTTTCAGGATGGAAGTTACTCTGGGTGATTCAATGAGTGAGTGGTTAGTGAATGTAAAGGCCTAAGACATTACCCATACACTGCTATGCACTTTATAAACACTGTATACTTAGGCTACACTAAATTTATGAAAAAACAAAGTAACTGTGCTACAACATTACAACTGTCTCCATATCACTGGAGGATAGGAATTTTTCAGCTCCATTAGAACCTTGTGGGACCTCCACCATCCCATGCAGTTCATCACTGACCAAAACATCATTATGTGGCACATGACTGTACTTGTTATTCAAATCATATTACTTATTTTTAACATTTGTTACATAACTTTAAAAGTATTAAAAATATACCCCATCAAATTCCATGCACTTCTGAGAATAAATTACAAATACATTTATACATTTCTAAAAGTCTTCTTTGATCCAACCCTTCCATGTAAGCAAATATCCAAATAATGTCAACCTCAAACTCGTATACTGGTAGTTTTATTTCCTTTTTTATCTTGTCAATTTTCTTTATTGAGAGAGAATTCATACACCATAAAACATCTTGTCCAGTTTCCAAAAATATTAATTTTGGAGAGTATTACCATCTTAACAATATTAAATATCCTAACCCATAACCATGGGATATCATTCTATTTATTTAGGTCTTCTTTAATTTCTTTCAACAAGTTTTACAGTTTTCAGTGTACAAGACTTGCATTTCTCTTGTTAAATTTATTCCTAAGTATTTTATTTTTGATGCTATCATAAATGCAATAATTTCATTTCAGATCATTCATTCCTACTGTATATAGAATTGAATTTTGTGTACTAATCTTGTATCTTGCAACCTTTCTGAACTCATTTTTTAGTTAATAGTTTGGTTTCAGTCTTGGGGAGTTAAAAAAATGTGGATTCATTCAAATTTTCTGAATACAGATCATGTTACCTGGGAATACAACTAGTTTTATCTCCTCCTTTCCAATCTGGATGCCTTTTATCTTTCCTGCCTAACTGCCCTGGCATCTTTACTATTTTTATACCTCAATTTTTCTAATTATTATTAAATTTTTAAAAAGATACTAAATCACAACATTACAAACACTGACTCATCTCTTTTAACATATATAAAAGCAAAAATGGTCAAGGGCTCTAACTACATTTTGAACTCCTTAACACTTAAGCTAGATACACATACACACACCCCTCATTAAAAGATTTACTAAAAATCAAAATTACAGTTACATGAAAAGATTATACTCAAAAATCAGAAGCACATGAACTACAAATCTTCTAGTTGCATGCCTTTTCTTAAAGAGATCTGCAGATAAGGAGTTTTTTTTGTTTTTTGGTTTCTTGTTACAGAATACCACAATACAGCCAGAAAAAAAAAAATCCACAGGGAATAAATCTGGCATTTTAATGCAATAAATCGCTTTTTTTTTTTTTTCTGAGACACAATCTTGTTCTGTCACCCATGCTGGAGTACAGTGGCGTGATCTTGGCTCACTGCAACCTCCGCCTCCTGGGTTCAAGCAATACTGGTGCCTCGGCCTCCTGAGTAGCTGGGATTACAGGTGCGCACCACCATGCCTGACTAATTATTATGTACTTTTAGTAGAAATGGGGTTTCACCATGTTGACAAGGCTGGTCTCGAACTCCTGGCCTCAAGCAATCCACCTGCCTCAGCCTCTCAAAGTACTGGGATTACTATCAATTTTCTTTTAAAACACGCATATGGGTAGTGAACGTCCTCACAAAAATCTAACACTCTGATCTACTCTAGTGCTCATAATTCCTAACTCATTATTTAAGACTATCTAGTTTTAATTTACTTATATAAAAGCATATTTATTGAATAGCTAAAAGACAGAAAATCTCATTTCAACAGCATTTGAAAATTATTAAATAATAATATGAGAGAAAGATTTCAGGCATTCCTTTGAAGTTCATAGATGGCTTGCTTATAATTATTCATGGAAGCCCTTTTAACAGACTCATTTTTTATCATATAATTTATAATAAAAGCTCATAAAGTCAAATATAAAAGAATTATTTCATTTTCCAATTACAGCTGTAAGACCGAACTTAATTTTTGTCCATAAAAATAACAGCTAGTAGCCACAATTTATTTCACTCAGAGGAATACATGTAAATTAAGTTAAAGACAATACCCAATCATTACCTCTTTAACAAGGTGATTGACAGATTGCTGCCCACCTCCAGAGCCCCACACACTATCTTTACGCTTTCCACCTTTAGACATGCTCAGAAGCACAGTAGCCTTATCCAGAGCAGCTCTACAGAGAAAGAAAAAAAATTTAAGTTTGGTAGCTGGACATACCTAAAGTTTACCAAATTATGGATAAAGCTTACAAAATCCTATATGCCCTAAATCTTTCACAAAACATAAAAGCAAAATAAAATGCAAAACACTTTTTCAAAACAAAAAGGAGCAAAAAAAGTTGATCCTCATGTTAATATTCTCATGCTTTATTTCATTTCTCCTTCAAGAAAAATCAAAACACATTACAAAATAACTGATCTACACTGAGAAGAAGCACTTCATATATAATTAACTTTCACCTAGATCCATGTCTTCCTACCCAGGAAGACCATTTCACTATGATGTGAAGTAGCCCTAGAAAATTAATATACAGACCTAAGGAAAACTAAGACATGGCTGAGTCCAAGTCTCCAAGAAGTCAAGAAAAATCATATAGCATAACTCCCAAATATCACATTTAGTTATTCCAAATATCATATTAATTATACTAAATCACAAGAGTGAAAAAGACATTTTCTGACTAAAATTCCTACAGTAGATAAATACAAAATAAAACTATAAATGAGGCCTCTCTTGTTAATGTTATCCATCTTATTAGAATATTAAACTACTACAGAATGCTAGAACCTGAAAACAGAACTTAAAAGATCTGTCCAATGGCTTTGTTTCATAAAGAAACTGAGGCCCAAAGAAGAGTGGCTTGACATGAAGGTAATTAATGATTTAGCTAAACTCCAGAACTTTTGCATTATAGTACTGTCCTCTTCCTGGTATGTCACGTCAACATTCTCTCCATTTTAACAGTGGAAAATATAGAGAAGTGACAAACAGATGTACAGAGTGTTTGATTAATGCCAAGTGTCATTTCAATATGATCCTGTAGAATTTTCCCCTATTTTGAAATTCTAAGTAGGAAAAGTGATTTACTTACCTAGCCTGCACACAATCTACAGTTCCTTTGTAACTATCAATATAGGTATTACATAAAATTCCATCTCCAACAGCTCTAGCAATAAACTGGCCCACCAACTGTAATAAGGAAAAAAAAAAGAGCTATATAAAAAAATCTTAAATAACTTTTATAGGACACAATTTCTAAATACATAAATGATGATGATTGGCTGAAGTACACAGTCAGTACCTGAAAGATGCTGTAAGTTTTTTTTAAAAACAAGCCTATGTAGTACCTGTTATGCCTGGCATACACTCCCACATCTTAACCTTCAAGTTAAGTGCCAGAGTGGGGGCCACCTCTGTTGTGCTCACTAATGAATTCCTACCACCTTGCACACTGCCTGAATACATAGTACATGATTTTTTTTTTTTTTTTGAGACAGAGTCTCGCTCTGTCACCCAGGCTGGAGTGCAGTGGCGTGATCTCAGCTCACTGCAACCTCCACCTCCCGGGTTCAAGTAATTCTTCGGCCTCAGCCTCCCAAGTGGCTGGGACTACAGGCGCACGCCACCATGCCTGGCTAATTTTCACATTTCTAGTAGAGACGGGGTGTCACCATCTTGGCCAGGCTGGTCTCAAACTCCTGACCTCGTGATTTGCCTGCCTCAGCCTCGCAAAGTGCTGGGGTTAAATGAATGATTTAAGGTCAAGTGAAATCTTCTTAAAAAAAAAAAAAAGAGGAGGCCGGGCGCGGTGGCTCAAGCCTGTAATCCCAGCACTTTGGGAGGCCGAGACGGGCGGATCACAAGGTCAGGAGATCGAGACCATCCTGGCTAACACGGTGAAACCCCGTCTCTACTAAAAAATACAAAAAACTAGCCGGGCAAGGTGGTGGGCGCCTGTAGTCCCAGCTACTCGGGAGGCTGAGGCAGGAGAATGGCCTAAACCCAGGAGGCGGAGCTTGCAGTGAGCTGAGATCCGGCCACTGCACCCCAGCCTGGGCGACAGAGCAAGACTCTGTCTCAAAAAAAAAAAAAGACTAGGTTCTCTCAAAAACTAATCAAAGGAATTTATCTTGTGGAGAAAGAAAAGTTGTATAGAAATAGCTGGAAGTATGTTCACAGCATTACTTATTATAAAAAATGGAAATTAGTGTCCAAAAATAAAGCTATGGTTCAATGGTATATATGTAAAATGGTATATTATGTGGCCACAGGGAAAGATATTTACCATATTTCATGGTATGAGAAAAATCAAGTTTACAAAATAGCATACATGGTATGATTCCATTTTTTTAATTTAAAAAAATTAAGGATTTATAGAAGTCATACACTGATATATACCCACAGAAAGGAGAATGGAAAACTTAACACCAGTAGCAGTTTTTGCTGGCCTTTCTTCTTTCCGGCTTTTATTTTTCAAAAATTCTACAATAAATATAAACTTATATAATCATTTTGTTACAGTACGTGTATTGGTATAAAAGGAAAAAATGTCTGCATTAGAATCACCACTCAATATCTCATACAGACTACTGTCTGTCATATGTATAACAGAAACAGCATTTAGGAACTGACACGCCTATATTCTATTTCTAAATTAATGTTTTAGGTAAAATGATTTTACCTTGATTAAAAACTTTTGACAATAACAATTTCACATGTTTTTAAAGCTACAAAAGGGAAGAGTCTTATTCCTGACTTTTTATAATAAACATTAGTGAAGCAATCGTAACCTACATTTTTAAAAAATCTTAGTTAATAAAACAACTACATATAATAAAGACTATATATATGGCAAAACAAAAAAAAAAGAACTAAAAACTACACAGATCATGGGGGAAAAGTACAACATAACATTAAATTTATAGCATGATGAAGACCATGTTTAAAAAACAAAAGAACTAGGAAAAAATACACCGAAATGTTAGAGGGGTAGTTCGGTGTGGTAGGAAATGTGGGCCATCCCCTTCCATCTACTAAAATTTCCTAGGAGTATACATTACTTCCACAATTAGGAGTATAGTCGTGGGAGGGAATGAACAAAAAGAAGAATCATACAAACCTGTGGTGCTCTAGGAGTATCCAATGCTAATTCAGGTAGATCTTTCAACAATTTATCAAATGATTTTTCCACATCACTTGTGCTCATTACTGTCCCACAAAGGTCAGAAAGAAGCTTAGATGTCATCTCTCTATGACTAGCCTTCCCCTCCAATGCTAAGGACACTGCCAACACCGGTACTCCACTTTTCATTTCACCAAGATTTAAATCTCTTAACATTTCCTGTTCAAAAAAATAATTTAAAAACATTTTTAACGTGTATCACTACCTACAGTTCAATAAAATTTTATTATTTGAAAAATCAAGCTTTTATCTATATGTCTTTACCTCTCACTCTTTGGAAATAATCAAAAGACACAGTCATGTTTTAGGAGATAGGATAAATACACCTTTTTTCCCTGTGCATAAATTAGACATTGATCCACTTTGTCAAGCTTTAACTGCCTTAACATCGCTAAATTCAAAAATGTGAAATACATTTAAAATACTGTCATGGGTCACTTAACGACATGGATACATTCTGAGAAATTCACCATTTAGGTGATTTCATCAGTGTGCAATCATTATAGAGTGTACTTACACAAACCTAAATGGCATAGCCTACATGTAGGCTATATGGTATAACCTATTGCTCCTGGGCTACAAACCTGTATAGTATGTTACTATACTGAATACTGTAGACAACTATAACACAATGGTTACCTATCTAAACACAGAAAAGATATAGTAAAGAGTATTATTTGAGACCACAGGTATATATGCAGTCTGTCATGGAAACATCATTATGCAGCTCATGGCTAGTTCATTAAACTACATAATATTGCTAAGATTGGTATTAGGAGTAACTAACCTGCCTTATAATCTATTATTTCTATAAATACTGTTTTATGAGAATTTGTGGAGAAATTCATTTTACATTATCATAAGCTATTTATATACTACTTTTCTTCAAAGCCTTCTCTTGAAATAAAAATTCACTTTACACTTCTGTATCAAGTTTAAAATTAGATCTTAAACAACTGTTTTTAAATGGGATTATTGGTTTAAAATTCTGGGGTAAATTTAAAATTTCCTACTAGAAATATAATAGCTGCAGCTAATACTTATTGACTAATGTATCCGGCATTATAATAGCCTCTTTATTTATATTATCTTATTTAATACTCAAATAGCCCTTTGAGTATTAAATTATCATACCTATCATACTCAAAGCAGAGAGGGCACACAGCTGGAGTAGCCAAACTGAAAGCGGAATAAAGGTAGACTGACTCTAGAAGCTAAGTTCTAATTCAGTTAGAGTGCCCTCCTCTTTAATGAAAGTTTTCTTAGAATCTTTAAATCATGATACACTACTAAGAGAGTGCCAGAACTATTTTACAGCCACCTAACTGGTGTCCTTGTTAGTAATCTCTTCTCACTCACTACAGTTCATCTTCATTGACTGCACTTTAACAACTAATCCATTACCCTCAAACACGATACTCCTCTTTCCTGGAAAACTATCTTAACTGGCGAACTCCTCACCATCCTTCAGAACAGCAGAGAATCATCTCTACTATTACTCTCTATTTTATGCTTTCCAAACCTACTCAGTTAATAGATATGTAGTATACAGATGGTCTTATGCGAGGTAGATAACAAGATTTCAACAGTCCCTGCCCTCACAGACTCATGGAAACTTTTCCTCTATAACAGAATGTTTCACATACTTTAATAATCTGTTTACATATCATTTCTTTCACTTGACTGGGCTTCAAAAGGGCAAGAATCACCTATTACAAATTCCTCCAGATGGTATGCACAGAACAAATATTTGTCTTATATTCAAATCCTACAAATCCAAAGATAACAAACCTCACAGTACCAGACAAATCATAAAAGTCTAGTCTAAATTTTAAGAATCTAAATGATCAAAGTCTTCTAAGGGTTACATTACTTTAATTCAATAACCCTAACTGACCAATAGTTTTATTTTATCCTAAATTTACTTTATGAACAATTCATAATTATTCTCATGGTTTCTAATTATTTTTCAAATCTTTATTATTTGTGGGTTTTTTTTTTTGGACAAAGTACAAAGAAATTTTATCCTACTTCTGAATATACTTGAAATAAATGTCAAAAAAATGAAACTATGTCAGGCATTATTGTCTGAGGTCCCTGAAGAGGTTTCAGGGGGGTCTATAAGTGCCCTCAAACTGCTAAAATTATATCTTATAAATTATAAAAACAGATTTTATAAATTCATATACATTACAAATTATCATTATAAAAATTATTAAAATATTGTCATTTTTCAGAGAAGAAAATGGCATATAGCTCTCATCACATCCCAAATATATAACTATTTTAATGTAATGAGATTTTATTCCATTTCTTAGAAATTCACTCATGCAAAAGAAAATGATTAAATTTATTCAGTGACCCAAGATCATTCTAGATGTATTTTGCTTATAAAAGATGTCTTCTCTCCTATATTAAATAAATTACACTTGCAACTTTAAACCTACCGCAACTTCATTAGTATCTCCATGCTCAAAATATTCCTGTATGATTGGTGTTAAAGTCTTCTCAAATGCCCTTTCATCCAAAGGCAAAACTACAGTTTCATAAACACAGTTCTCCTGTGAGGGGAAAAGGGAGTAAGAGTTATAAAAACCAAAATGCAAATAAACAAATGAAATTGTTGTATAATTTTATATTCTAAGTAGTTAATAATCCCCACTTAGCACAAGACAAAGACATGCTACATACATTCATCACATAAAAACAGAATCTAGGCCAGGCAAGGAGACTCACACCTACAATCCCAACACTTTGGGAAGCAAAAGCAGGAGGTTCACTTGAGGCCAGGAGTTCAATACTAGCCTGGGCAACATAGCAAAACCCTGTCTCTACAAAAAAATTTTAAAAATTAGCCAGGCATGGTAGCCTGCACCTGTAGTCCTAGCTACTCAGGAAGCTGAGGCAGAAGGCTCTCTTAAGCCCAAGAGTTTGAGGCTGCAGTGAGCTATAATTAATTCATCACTGTACTCCAGCATGGACAACAAAGCTAGAAAATAGTAATAAAATAATAATAAAAATAGTAGAATGTGTATGTCACTGCTCTTTTACAAAATCAGAATAAGCCAATATATAGATTAGAGCCATTAACCATAGCAAATACATAATTTGCTCCCAACCCCCATGTCTTAATTTTTTCTCTCAAAATGTTTATGTCTCTCTCAAAACCAATCTTTCGGTAACCAAAAAGCTTCATGATGGCTTCCTATCATATATGGTATTTTAATTAAAACTTCACTTTTAGAAAAAATGAAGCAGAAACCAAAGCCTTCACGATTAGCATTATTATAATAAAAAGTATAACACAAAGATCAAGGTTGTAGTGACAGAAAAAAATCTCTAAGGAAAAAAGCACTGTTCAATTGAAATTTCAAAAAGAAGATTAACATACATCATCGAACCACTCCTCTCTCCCCATGCAAAACAAGCTCTGAAATGTAGTGCCCCCCCTTATCTACAGGGTGTATGTTCCAAGCCCTATCAGAGGATGCCTGAAACCACAGATAGTACCAAACCCAATAAATACTGTTTTTTCAATCTGATAACCTAGACAGCTACCATGTGACGAATGCATGAGTAGTGTATACATTGCAGATACACACTGGACAACGGAATGGCTCACATCCTAGGCAGGATGAGGTGGATGAAGCTGGACAGCGGGAGATCTCATCACACTACTCAGAATGGCATGCAATTTAAAACTTATGAATTACTTCTGAAAGTTTCCAATCAGTATTTTCAAACCACACTGAACCATGGATAACTGAAACTGCGGAAAGTGAAACCACGGATAAGAGGAGACTGCTATATTTGCAACCTGTGACTGGCTTCAGCCTAAAAACATATACTTGAAAGATTAAGACATTTTTAGCAAAGATTCTACAGTACTTGAATCCTACTAGTTTCATATTTGTCATATTCTCTTAGAAATATTTCCATGTCCAACTATTACTTAAAACAGTTAAATACATACATACAACACACAATAAAAACAATGTAACATATACTCTTAACATTTTCCTGTCTAAAATTTCCATCACCGTGTCTTACCTTATGCAAAGACACGATTTTCAAAAAACATAATCAAAATGTTTGGGATTTGCTTCAAAATAATCCAAAACAGGGTAGGGCAAACAGGCCAAGAGAAGACAGAGAGTAAATGGAATGAAACAAGACTGCCTATGAGTTTGTAATTATTTAAGTTTGTAAAGCTAAGAGAAGAGTACAAGCAGATTATACTATTCTACTTTAAAATTTCCATTAAAAAAATATTAAAAATTCACTACACAATCTTATTAAAAATTTACATTTTCAGCATTATCCCTAAAAGATGCACGTCCCCAAAACAAAATTTATTAGTTACCATTCTAAACGGTAATATTTAAAAGCAACCTAGTATCTGTAACTCATAATATTCAAAAGAAGATATTCTCAATTATAATTACTATAGAAACAAACTATATTAACAGAATTTACTGAAAAATGGTCAACTTAATAATCCTAAGTGAATTTGTAAAGAGCTATTTTTGACTCACTACGGAAACCAAGTGAAAGTTATGCATATATTACTGTCAGTTTACTTGGTTTCCTAATCCAAAAACATATATATATATGATTTGACACATGTATGAGTAAACTACAAACATGAAGTCAAAAAAGTTCATAAACATTTTAAATATTATGAAAAAGCAAAGCACTGATACCTGGTCATCATCATAGTTAGGATCTTTCACATCTACCTCCTCCACATCATACACCTGTCCAGGTGTACCCCAGACACCTTTGCCTCCTGCACCACCTGAAAAAGTTTAGAATTGAGAAAGAAAAAACATAAAATTCATCAATTTGTTGAAATCTAAAATAATCCTAAATGTTCCGATGTTAAATAACAGCTAAAAAAATTTGTATTTAATGTCTATGTTAGTTTTTTTTTCCAGTTTTCTTTCCCTATTGGTTTCCTTTTTGTTCAGACCACTCTTTCAATATTTCTGAAAACATTAAGTTCAAATAGCTTATGAAGTTAAAAACTAAAAAAGCAGATACTTTAAAATAAAAGCAAAAACAAATAAAGATAAAAAATAGCTATACTGAGGACCTCAAAGGGTATGATATTGCAGCTGAGCTCTAAATTTTATTCGACATTTCTTTGGGACCAAGACAAAAAGAAACATGCTGGGCCAGTAAAGCGTAGCATAGAAAACTCAACAAGGGAAAAATTATTTGACAAAAAAGGACAGTAACCACCATCAAATATTTTAAAGTCAAATACAGTACTCTTTAAATATAAAAGTACACATTAAACCACACTATTAAGCAATATATTACAAATATAGAAAACAATACTAATTGCTTTTAAGCATTAACAGCCCTGAAAATTCTATTTTCTAAATACAAAACAACCAATAGAAGCTTAACAATTCCAATTTTCGAAGTTGCTTTTCTACATCAACTTACTGAAATGTTTTAAGGACCAATGCACTACATTATTTTTTAAAGAACCTTTACAATGTCACCAACATTTCTGTTTTGGGAGGGTTTTATTTTGTACCAACTATATCCTTGCCATCAGACCAAAACAGAATCTGATAACCAGGTTTCATTTTGATATAAACCATGATTGCAGAGCCATTCAACAAAAATAATTTTTGACACCACAAAAACATTTTACAAGAAACCTACACTATAAATTGAAGTTCCCACCATTCAAAAGATGATGAAATCATCAGAAAACTCTTAATCAACAAATATTTGTCTATGACGTGCTAGTCACTATTTCAGGTACTAGAGATACAGCAGTGAAACAGACCAATGCACTACAGAACCCAAAATAAAGAGCTAATGAGAACTCACAACCAGATCTCGGAAAACATTAAAATTCAGATCCAGATGTTATCAATCAAATTTATGTTTACTAGTAGTAGTAATGGACATAATTATATTAATTAAATAAGTATGATGGATTTCTGACTCCTTTCAAACTTAAAGAACATATGCAAAACTCGTAACAGTGAAAAACATCAGTGCATATTTTGCTGGAAATAAACCGTTAACATTTTGCTAAAGAAAATTAAATCTACTCAAACAAGAAAAAAGATCAACCTAAAGAAAAAGTGAGATGGTCCTCACCTTATTACTAAGTAAAAATATATACAAACTGTAAAGCCTTATATTATCACTGTTTTAATTTCTCTCATTCCTAGAACAAGGAAATTGTAGTACAAGAACCAGACAATTTTTTTCCACTTGTTTATCTTCCATTTGTTGGACATGATATATACCAACCTTTCTTTGGTAGTCCCCTTCCTTTCCCAGATCTGGATCGCCTATCCAGCAACCTTCCCTTTGGACTGGTTGGCACAGTTACTCCACTTCTAAGGGCGTCACTCCCATTGTCGCTGACCGAATCACCTCTGCCAGAGTCCCGGGATGAGTTTTTCCTTAGTCGTCTTTTTGCCTTGGCATTAATTCTAGCTTCATTAATGGAGGATGCTGAAATCCAATTTCCATTTATTTCATTCTTTATTTCCTCAGTCCCAGGGTTTTCTTCATCACCAGAAAAGAGACAGTCACTTAAATTATCAGGATCTTAAAGAGAAAAATGAAGAAAGAAAATTCTAAGTATTTTAAGTATCTACTGTTTTACAGACATAGTGGTAAGTTAGATTAGGTTGAATCACATGACACGACCATTTTTGCGGGTAAATTACAGTCGCATATTGGGAATTTCATCTACTTCAATCTAATAAACAACAACTAAATAAGATTATTTTTCACATTATCAAGGAAAGTAAACCAAGGCACTGAATTTTAACAGTTTACCAAAAGAAGCATGTTATTTCACGTGTTTAGATCATAAAATCTATGCTAACAGCAACACCAAATATAAAACCCTTAGACTTTTATGAGCTAAGAGTTAAGCAATTGGAGATATTAAGAAAAGACAAAGCATCTTGAGAAGAGACACAAACTAATATTTATAGAATGCCTACTATTATTTATCAGGCACTGTACTAGACACTCTATCATTTATTTATGCACAAGTTTGGCAGTTAGTTATTATAACATTGAGGACAGATAAGGAAACTAAGGCTGAGAATGTTTAAATGATTTGCCAAACATCCCGTAACTAGGTATAAATACTTAAGATCTATTAGTAATCCAAAAAAGAACGAAAGGAATTTAGCAAATAATCCATATGATTGTTAAGCTGAACTGCTGATGCTTTACTGCCTCAAGATAAAGTTTGCTTTCAAGAAAAGCCATCATCTCAAAGTCCCAATTCATCTCCCTAAACTGTTCTCATATTACTTACCATCCTGAAAATCTTCCAGCCTATATAAAATTGATTCTTCTAAAAGAGATCAACATACCGGAGTTTCCAGTGGTTCCCCTACTTAGAATGTCACCCTCATTGTTATTTTCAGTTATCAAAATCCTTTAGGATATAGCCCAAGTCTTACTCCCTCCATTAAAACTTCCCTTACAACTCTAGCTACAGTAACACTAATTGCTCACATACTATTCATTCAACAAGTCATGGAAAGCACTTTCTTTTTATATAACAGTCTTTTTCTTCCAACTAAGTCATACGCTTCAAATGAGAAACCACAACTAGACTGTATGTCCTTCTCTGTATCCCCATCACCTAGCAGAGTGTCCTTCATACTCAAATTCCATGGAGATCAAGTGGAGGCACTTGGCTTTGCCCTGAAAGCTCTTTAAGTCAGAAAGGCTACTGAATTAGCTACCACTGGGCCAGAGTTTTGTTCATTATTGTTAACTCAAATCAGAGCTGAATCACTCAAATCATTTTCTATATGCCTAAAGATAATTATAACATGTCAGGTCTATGTGCATGGACTTTAACGTTTTAAGATATATTCAAACCAAAAATTTTCATCAACCTATAAAAAGCCTACATGTGTTTAAATCTTTACAATTCTTGACATACTTAGGAAGGTGGGAATGTTTTATTTTAAACAAAATCATCTATTAGAGCCAAATTATTTCACTAGTCTCCTAAGTAGTCTCCCTGCCTGCAGTCTTCAAACTATACTGAATGAAGACTGATTTTCTCATGCATGCCCTCACTGAAGATCCTTTAAAAGTAATCCCATTATGTCACAAAACATGTAAACTCTTTTTTTTTTTTTTTGAGACGGAGTCTCGCTCTGTCGCCCAGGCTGGAGTGCAGTGGCGCAATCTCAGCTCACTGCAAGCTCCGCCTCCCAGGTTCACGCCATTCTCCTGCCTCTCCCTCCCAAGTAGCTGGGACTACAGGCTCCCGCCACCACGCCCGGCAAATTTTTTTGTGTTGTTAGCAGAGACAGGGTTTCACTGTGTTAGCCAGGATGGTCTTGATCTCCTGACCTCGTGATCCGCCTGCCTCGGTCTCCCAAAGTGCTGGGATTACAGGCGTGAGCCACCACAGCCGGGCAAAATGTAAACTCTTTACCTTGTAACTTGATCTTGCCCTTGCTTACCTCACCAGAATCACTGCTAACTACTCCCACACTAAAATTGTCAGAGCTTAAGTTAGATATCATAGGAAGGAGATGGGAGGGATTCATTTGGCAGAAGAATATTGAGTATATTACAAAAAGAGTATGTATAAAGTGGGAAACCACTAAGAAAATGTTTCAGTAATTCAGTCACAAGCTAACTGGTAAAGAGCAAGGGTAGTAACTGTGGGAAAATAATAATGTTATACTTTTAAAGAAAATAATAAAGGCTTTTAAGCAGAATGTATCTACGATTAAAGAGAAGTGGAACAATGCCTTAAAAGTTTTCGAACTGGTGAGAAGCCGGTGTTAGGATGGTGTGTTTGGGACATCATCACAACCATCAGCAGTAATTACAGTCTTAGTGGAAGCAGCCGTAGTACTGTTTCTTTCATCATTACCACTACTATTGTCAACTATTAGATTCCAGGTTCCACACTACATGGTACCTATTAGATACCAGGTTCTATGCTAGGCACTTTACATATGTGGTCTGTAAGCCTCAAAAGCTGTAGAAAGAAACTGTTTATCCTCATTTTACAGAAGGAATGTGTTTCACAAGAAGTTACATATCTAGAAAGGATTATGGCTAGGATTCAAACCCATATTTTTAATCCCATATGACTATAACTACAGAAAATACAAAACTGGAATATCGCAGAGTATTGACAGCTAAAGAAAAATGGACAAGGGAGTGAAAGTAAAGAGAGATAAACAAAAATGATTAAGTAGAAGAGGCAGAAAGACCAGGATCAGATAAATTAGATGACATTTTCATGTAAGAGTGGATGGTTGAGAAAAACATTAAATATCTACCTGTAACATAGCGCTTTCATCGTTGCACTATTAAGGTGAACCACAAAACTAGTCCAGAAGACACAGGACTCAGAACTATAATAAAATGTCTTAAACTGTCCCTTGGAGTATTCAATTTAAATGTATCTATTTCCCATAATCAAGTTTTCTTTTCTTCAACCATTTTAATATTCTTTCAAGTATGTTTATGTCTCTGCAGCAGTAAACATTCTCTCAGTATAATTTATATATTTGACCTTATAATTTTTAACCTATGTTTATATTAATTGCTTTATATTTTGTTATTCATACTAACCTAAGTGTTGGAGTTCCATAGCCCCTATTGAGCTGACTTTAAGAAAACCAAAATTAAAATAACCTGAGTACAGAATGTGATGACTTCAAAACTGTTTTCTATTGTGTACTAATTCCCTCTTTCTGAATTCTGACATCTCAATAGTAACCACTCTAATTGTATATGACCACAGCACCCGAAAATCACATTTTCAATTAGTGGTGTCCAATGAGTGGCATAATTAGAATATTACCACATTTTCATGTATTACATACCTAGTATGTGCTTCACAGACTTAACACACATATACAGTATCTCACCTAATCCTAATTATAAATCTATACAGAGGGTGTTTATATCCCAATTTTATACACTAAGAAACTGAAGGTCAGAATAAATAACCTACTTCCTCCAAGTAAAAGAGTAAGAGTGTGACTTGGATTGCTATAGAAAGAACTTACTACAAAGAGGGTCTGTCTTACGCCTATCCAAATATTGAAGAACAAGTTTTTTATTTTAAGGCAGTGCTGGACAGAAGCACCAAGAACAGGGTTAAAACTAGGTCTTATTGTAGTTAGGAACAAAAAGTATACATTTTAAAGCTATGTTTCTATTTCTAATAGAAATAGAATGCAAGTCACATAAGAAATTTTAAATTTTCCAGTAACCACATTAAAAAGTAAAACCAGGTGAAATTAATTTAAATAAATTTTATTTAATCTAATATAACCATAATATCATCTCAACATGCAAGCAATGTAAAAAATTATTGAGATAGTTGACCTTCATCTCAACTCAGAGTAGCCACATTTCAAGTACTCAACAAACACATGTGGCGAAGCGCAGTGGTGCACACACCTGTAATCCAGCTACTGAGGAGGCTGAAGAGGGAGGATCACTTGAGCCCAGGAGTAATAATAATCACATGTAGCTAGTGGTTACTATACTGGACAGTGCAGAAAAGTAGCAATTACCTATATGTAAAATATATTCTTAAACTCTATTACCATCCCCATCTCAATTAAGTAGGTATATATTACCCATTTATAACCCTAAAGCATACTCATACAGCTTCTGTACATAGCAGCACAGAAATGATCATTAATTACATAAAAATTTTTTCAATTTTTTACCACACTTTAAAAAGATCTGTAAATAAACAATGGTAAAGAAGCTTCAAATTCAACATGTTTGTTCAGATCAAAGAAAACTATGTATGTTGTAAACAACAGTGAGTTGTCATTGAAGAAATAAAGATGTAGTAATGAAATACACTTAAAATGACAGAAAATACACAGCTTTCAATATTAATAAAATTATAAGGCAAAGAATTATCTAAAGTATACCAATATGAACTGTTCTCACTATTCAGATATTATACAATTCTAATTACCTTTTTGGGGAGATGATTTTGAAAACTATACATACATTTCAAATCGTCTTGAGCTACTCACATTTGGTCATCTATTCCACAAAACTTTGTTCATTTTTATGATAATAACATACTATTGAAGCACCATGGAGAATTAGGGAAAATACCCTAGGTAATTCAGAATATAAAAATTATTCGTTAAGAAAGATATCAAAAGATACCAGTAAGTTAATATTACAGAAATCACTAGCCCATGTGAAAATAAGCAGGCTCACTATTCTTCTCTGTTCTGTACTACATAATGCAGGATAGGAATGTGTGGAATGTGAAAGGATACGCAGAAAAATAGGACGTGTAATGAATTCCCATGAAAATAAAAATCACAAACCTGACTTTAAAAATAATATAGCCCGTTTTCTTATAGCATGAATAAAGCAGTATTTAAAGATAGTTTTTCTATCATGTTTTTATAAAATATGGAATGGTCTGAAGCTTACTCACAACATAGTCAAGGTTCAAGATATTCAGCCCGGGCAACATAGTGAAATTCTCTCTCTACAAAAAATAAAAAAGGCATGGTGTGGTGGCACATGCCTGTTGTCCCAGCTGCTGAGGAAGCTGAGATAGGGGAGGATCTCTTAAGCCTAGGAAAGTGGAAACTGCAGAGAGCCATGATCACACCACTGCACTCCAACCTGGGTGACAGAGCAAGATCTCATCCCAAGACGAAGAAAAAAAGAAAAAAAAAAAAAAAGGAAATTCTTACTTACCTGCAGGGTTTACATTCAGTATCTGCTCACTTTCTACATCCATTTTTCCTTAATTTCACTTGCACTGATTAAACAAATTACCAAATGGAAGTCTTCCTTCAGAATCTGTTTTTTTAAAACAAAAAAAGAAAGCTTCAACATCTTTTAAACTGATGTAATTAAGCTGAATTAAACTTACTTAAGCACACTGTAAAAACAAACAAACAACAAAAAAAAACATAATTCCATTAAATAAAAGAGTTCACTTTACTTTCAAAGACAACTTACCCTAATTAACATTTGGTTCCAATCTTCTTGATAAATTTATCTAAGTCAAAAAAAATTCCAGATTTCAGCATGTGCCAAAGCACCCCTTTAATTGGAATTAAAAGATATGTTTGCGATATGTGGTTATGTCAAGTTAAAAAAAATACACACATCCAAATCTTTTAGGAATACTAAGCCTCAAAATTAATCTGATATACATATATAGGAATATAAATACTGGATAGTTCCCTACCAATGAATTATGAGAACTACTCCAAAATAAAAACAACACAGTTTTAGTTAATAAAGAATATCACATGACTGTGTTATTTTTCACATTACAGCATATCTGAAAGGCAGATATATCTGCCACTCATTACCTAGGTCTATAATTACCAGAATAAGACTCTGAGATTGGGAGAAACTTTTAAAATCAGCTTTTTTGATAATATTACTTATATGAGAAATCCATTTTTTAAAAATCTGATCATTTCAGAAAGGAGTAAGTACAACAAGATAAGCATCTCAGTATTTTAGGCCTCAGTTTCAAAATGGCTTAAAAATTATTAATCCTGGAAGGTTTGATGAAATCAGTTACCTTTTAGACAATTAACTTAGTGATACAGATCCAATGTTATATGAAAGAAATATCAAAATAGTTTTCAAAAAATATATTACCAGAAAAAGTGCAACCAAATTAAGATTTCAGAATCTCTCTAGAAGTATTTTTTAAATAGTGGTTTAGAGTACTTAAGTGTATGTTTAAGTCACATAGGTTGGTTATAAGTCCTTCCAGTCATTTACAATCAGGCTGCTAGCAGTGTGCTCTTCAGAGATATAAAATGCACAAATTAATGGAAATGCCTAATAATTACAGAAAAGCACATTTTTTTCCATATAACATAACTTACTGTTAGATGTCATTTAAGGATAACAATGATATATGCAGAGCCTCCTGGGACTCAAAGGTGAAACTGACTTTTAAATTCCACATTATATACTATTATTTGCTAACACAAGTTTATAGCCCTTTTCTTCAGAAAAGGGTACTATTTTGCAAAGCAAAAACAAATGGACCTTGTGTTAAAATTGTAAAGTTTTTTTTTTTTTTTGAGATGGAGTCTTGCTCTGTTGCCCAGGCTAGAGTGCAGAGGTGTAATCTCTGGCTCACTGCAAGCTCCGCCTCCCAGGTTCACACCATTCTCCTGCCTCAGCCTCCTGAGTGGCTGGCACTACAGGTGCCAACCACCACGCCCGACTAATTTTTTGTATTTTTAGTAGAGACGGGGTTTCACCGTGTTAGCCAGGATGGTCTCGATCTCCTGACCTCATGATCCGCCCGCCTCGGCCTCCCAAAGTGCTGGGATTACAGGCGTGAGCCACTACCCGGCCTATAAGCTTCTTGCTATGGCATAATCCTCAGACTAACATGCTATCATATTGCTTGGGAACTTAACAAAACGGTGAAATCATTCTCTAATTCTATTTAGAATAAAATAATGTGAATCTTTAAAATCACTTTTTAATACAACTCCCGCCAACTTTAGATATGAAAAAAATCTTAAAAATATGTAGAGATTCATATAAATACATGAACAAAAATGATTTGCAAATCTAAACATTCAGCATCCTTCATGGCTAAAAAGGCTACATTCTGTTTTAATTCCATGCATGAATTACATATAGGAAAGGAATAATGTCATATGTGTTTCAGTTTTTTAGAGTTCCATTACAAAGTCTTTTTCATTCTTGATGAAAGCATAACCTTTGAGAGAATATTTTCTGCAGAGCCCAATAAGTGAAATGATTATAACTAATGTTTATAAAGCCCTTTACAATTCAAAAAGAATTGTACATGTATTATTTAATGTACCTTACAGAACAATCTTCAGGTAAGTATTCCACCTTACACACAACTAAACAGATTCAGAGACGATAGGTGATATGTCCAACGACAGCCAGCTGCTTAGTGAAACAGCCAGGACGAGAATTCAGACCTTCCAAATCCAGTACTGTTTGCACAAGTTCAATCCAAGATTTTAATAACCCACAGGAAGATTATTTTCAAGGGTTACCAGAAGCTTATTAAAACAGACTTCTGCTGTTAAATCAAACTTTTAAATGCTGTTTTCCAAACACTAAAAATAATTATTTTAAACTATTATACAGAAGGCATTCCGTCAAACAAAGAAAACTGTCAGGAAATGACTATCATCTCTTTTATTAAGATAAAAACAAAGTTATCTTAATAGTCCTGTGTCGTTAGGCAATGATAACCTGATCAAGAACTCAAGTCATATTTGAGAGCAACAAACACGTTTTAAGAGTTTAGATAAGCATAAGACATGTTCTACGTTTTTCTTCTCTTTAAAGTAGTAGGATTTTTTCCAATTTATTTAACCACCCTTACTTGGCCCAAACAAGAAAATATAAAGCAAAAAATCCAAACCCTATTTCCTTCATACTAACCTACAAAAATGAATTTTCGATGAGAAAACTATACATACAAGTTAGAAGAAAATGAAGGCTGACATTAAACACTGTCCTTTTCTTCAGTGTTACATGAAACAAGCAATCAGAAGTATTCAATTGCCAAAACATTCCCTAAGAGATAGACCCTCCACTCTCCCACGAAATATATATGTATTTCCTGAACTATACCTCATAAATTGCTCTGGCATTTTGGGGAGTCAAGCTTTGGCCATTTATTAACTAGGATTACTTGTATTCATTCTCTGGCTACAAACAGCTAATTAGCAGCTTAAAACCAGCTAAAAGCATTCTACTACAGTAATGCAAAAGTGAGCACTACAGATAATATTCAAGTGGCATTTATTTTTGCAGTCCTAACAATTATTTTTCCTTTCACATTAGTACCACAGAAAAAGCCAATCAATTATAATTCAAAGACACTTACTGAAATATTAAGGTATTCAATAAGCCTATAATGAATATTAAGGGTATAAATGCCAGTAACTCCTTGCTTAAAAAGCACTTGGTGGTTTCCCAAAAAAAGTCACGTTATCAAAATCATAAAAATTAAAAATACAAGTTAAAAAACAAGGGAAACCCTTTTTTGCCAGCCATGTAGTCGCATTTCTGATCGTTTTCATCATTTGTAGACACTACACAGTCGCTGGCTATGTAGCGAGTTCTCACAAGGGGTAGGTGGGCGACATTGACGTCTGCAGACAGTTTTGAAGCTCTTGCAAAACTCCATGTACGTTACAGCATCAAACTGACAAATGCAGCAGACGGCATGCGTTTCACAGAAAGGGGGCTCCCTTCCCAGCTTTGTTTTCTCTGGGAGATTATATTTTACCTGAACTAAAAAAAAAGAGACCCTTTGCGGGAGGACTGGCTCGGCGAAGTTCGCGCGGGGCTCGGGCGGCGGGCACGTGTTCGCCTCCTAGGGCCCCCCCAGTGAGGCTAGCGCGCGGCCCCTCCCCACAGCGGCCGGGCCCTTTCTCCCGCAGCGGGCTCAGGCCAGGACCCCCGAAGTCCCCAGCCCGGGTCGGCCCCCGGAAGGGGCTGGGCCGGGGCCAGGAACGGAGCTCCAGGGTCACGCCGAGCAGGGGGGCGCATCTTCAGAGAATTCCCAGGGAGAGCAGGGGGCGGGGAGGGCGCGAATCTTCCTCACAGGATTTCAGTCCAGCCGGAAACACGCCTTCCAATCCCGGCCCCTGAATTCAACCTCCGCCAGAGGGGGAGGTGGGTTGAGGGAGACCTTCGAGGGCAAGCGTCCCGCGCGCCCCTCTCAGTGGGAAGAGGGCTCCGGGAGGGGGCGGGCCCGCGCCACCACGCTCCAGGCTGGGCCCAGAAAGAGGGAACCGGGCCGGCTGCCCGCAGTCCGGGGCGTTGGGGCGGGCGCGGCTGGACCTATGGGGCTACGAGGAGGCAGCCGGGGCCCCGCACCGCTGGCCCGGACCTGACAGGGCCGCGGCCCCCACGCCCCCGCCCCCTCCCATCGTGCGGCTGCCTCCGAGGGGGGATGGGGGAGAGGGCGCAGTCTTCCCGAGCGTGTGAGCCGCGCCTACTGGTACTGACCCCTCCGGCCCCTGCCGCTGCTCGCCCAGGTCCCTGGTCAGCCGGCCCCGACCCCGCTCTTCTGGCTCTGCCGCCGCCTCGGAGAGTCTCTGGCCCCTCTCGCTCTGTTTGTTTTTGTTTTCTTCTACCCAGTAACACGGGGGCGAGAGGGCGGCGCTTATTGGCCAAGGCCGGGTGGTCGGCTGGCCAATCGTGGCGGTGGAGCCGGAGCTGAGGCGGAAAGGGGAGAGGAGTGAAACGTGGAAAGTTGGGGAGGAGCGCGGAGGGCGCATGCGCTTGTGGTTCCTAGGACTGGCTGGAGCGGGAGCGGAGCGGGAAGCCGGGGTGGGGGTGTGTTGGGAAGCGTGGCAAGATGGGAGCGTCGGGAAAAGGGCAGTGCTGGGGGATGGGAACGAGGAGGAAGCTGCCTAGTCCCAGCTCACCCATTCTCCTCACAGGGCGTTCTGCAAACTGGGCTGAAGCACAGGTTTTGAGCTTCCTGACGTCGCTGCCTCCATTTCTAGACACTCCTTAGGCGAACACTCCAAGTGATCAGCCTGCCCGATTCCTCCTCCCTCTGGCCCCTGCTTTCTCCATGACTTCTAGTTCCTGCAGATCCCATGCTAAGAAGTTTCTCTCAGCGAATCCCCTCAAACCTTTGAGATAGAAATAATTCCCATTTCACAGATATAAAACAGGCCCCAAAACTCTTTGAAGTCCCTTTGCTAATCATGACTTGCCAAGCCTCTGGCGTTCAAACGCACTAATTCCGGACTCCGGTGCTGGGAATCTCAGCCATGGCTACAATTTCTCTATTGAAACTTCCACCTCCCCTCGCTGTCCTCTCTGACTTTTCCTCTTGGCTGCATTCGTTTTGCCTGGTCCTGTCCTTATTTCAACGTCACGGTCCCCTGAGGGTGATAACCAGAACCTTATGCTTCCTCTGTGCTCCGAGGAGGGGACTTAGCCACTACCTCTCATAAGATTTTTCAGTTGTCTGATGGGCAGCACCTGAATGATTGCTTGGTCCCTCCAGAACCCAACTGCCTCATCCCGCGCAGGCCAGCGCCTTCCCTTGGCTGCCCAGTCACCCTGCCTGGGAATCATCTCTAATGCTGCTATTTCTCTGCACACACACGCGCGCGCGCACGCACACACACACACACACACACACACACAAACCTTCACTGGCTTCCCACTGCCTCTCTTGAGTGTCAGCGCCACGGTCGGTCGTTCAAGGCTCCACAATGTGACTTAAAGACTTTCAAGCTGTGTCTCCACACATATCCCTATATGCCTCCTCAACCCCTGGTAATTCTTTATATATCACCTTGAAATGTCTCTCTTCTCATCTCCTATCTCTGCCTGGTGCAATCCTTCTGTGCCTCATGGCCCTCCCTAGTAGTTTTTTATTTTGTTGTTGTTGTTGTTTTATTTAATTGAGGCAGGGGCTTGCCCTGTAGCCCAGGAGAATGCAGTGGCATGATCACAGCTCACTGCTGTCTCGACCTCCCTCAACCTCCCTGGTTCAAGCGATCCTCTCACCTCAACCTCCTGAGTAACTGGGACTACAGGTGCCCCTCACTATGCCTAGCTAATTTTTGTATTTTCTGTATGCACGGGGTTTCATCATGTCGTCCAGGCTGGTCTTGAACTCCTGGGCTCAAGCAATCAGCCCACCTGAGCCTCCCAAAGCGTTGAGATTACAAGTGTGAACCACCATTCCTGGACGCTGGTAGTTTTTCTGGAGCCTCGTGATTTGATATGATCTTCCTGCCCCTGGTTCTTCACCGTATTGGCTTGTCACACCTCCAGAGGCACTGATCACATTCTACCTGGCATTATTTTATCTGAGTCCCTGTCTAGCCCTTCTGCCCATTAGACTGTAACCTTGTTTAGGGGAAGACCTGTGTCTTACTCATCTGGGTTTTGTTGTTGTTGTTGAGACAGGGTCTTGCCCTGTTGCCCAGGCTGGAAAGCAGTGGTGCAATCTCTGCACACTGCAGCCTGGACCTATCGGGCTTAAGCCATCCTCCCACCTCAGCCTTCCAAGTAGCTGAGACTACAGGCGTGTGCCACAACACCCACCTAGTTTTTTGTACTTTTAGTGGAGACGGGGTTTTGCCATGTTGCCTAGGCTTCTCTTGAATTCCTGAGCTCAAGGGATCTGCCTGCCTCGGCCTCCCAAAGTGCTGGGATTACAGGCGTGAGCCACTGTGCATGACCCACTCACCCGTTATTGTAGTACTTAAGATACCTTGTTCATTTATTGTGCCTGTGCAAAATACACCTTGATTTGAGTTTACAAAGATTCTCAGCAGTTGGTGGTCATCCTCATCTCCTGGGCAGTGGCCTCCTGGCCTGGCCAGTATCTGAATTAGTCTCATAATTCATGTTCACTTTTTAAAATCAGAGCTTCCCAGACCTCAGTTTGTTTTTTTCCATTATCTGCAGCTGTCTCCTTTCCCCTCTCTCACCTATACTCTACTGATCAGTGACTGCTGGTCCTTTGTTACCATCCTTCTCTTTCTCCACATTTTTTCTCTTCTCATTCCTTTCAGTTCCCAACCCTTTCCTTCTTCCTCCCTGTCTTCCATTTAGTCATTCATTGAATGTACTTACTCAGCACCTATAGCATAATCAGGCTGTGTTGGATAAGCATCCCAAGATCTATGAGATAAGGAAAGAATGGAATATGATTACCAATTTTACAAAGCATCTAAAACAACCTGTTATGTTTTAGCAAATTGCCCCCAAAGGACCCATTAGGGAGGAAAATGTTCGTGTCCTTTTTGCATATTATCTCAAGCAGTACCCATGATGGCTGGGGGGGGATCATGGGGATCCCAGAACCCACCTTTGAGAATGCTGCCATATTTGCGTGTGGTTGACAAGGTTGGGCCAGACACTCAGGAAATGGGGTTGTAGCCCTACCTCCCCCACTAACTTCCTGTAAGAACTTCAGTCCCTCTCAGGACCTTTTTCTTTACCAATAAAATTCAGAAGTTGGGCTCAATCACTAATTCCCAAAGTATTTTCCAAAGAACACGAATTTTGTGGAACTTTGATATCATGCAAAAAAAAAAATGCGGGAGGGATTGTTCCATGGTCAAATGCTCTTGGAAATAACTCGTTTAAACAAAGATAAAACTGTTTCTTTACCCACAACTCTTCTCAGTGTTTTGTTTGTTTGTTTTTTGAGATGGAGTTTTGCTCTTGTCGCCCAGGCTGGAGTGCAATGGCACTATCTTGGCTCACTACAACCTCTGCCTTCCGGGTTCAAGTGATTCTCCTGCCTCAGCCTCCCCAGTAGCTGGGATTCTAGGCGCCTGCCACCACGCCTGGCTAATTTTTACATTTTTAGTAGAGATGGGGTTTCACCATGTTGGCCAGGCTGGTCTCGAACTCCTGATCTCAAGTGATCTGCCCGCCTCAGCCTCCCAAAGTGCTGGGATTATAGGCATGAGCCACCGTGCCCGGCCTTCTCAGTGTTTTTAATAAACTATGTGCCTTTAGCATCTTGGGAGACCAAGGTAGGAAGATTAGTAATGCTTCCTACCTTGTTTGAACACAGAACATTTTTTTCTCAAGATACCCCAGAAGCAGTGTTACTTAGAAACCAACTTGGGAAATATGGATGATAGCCACTATCACCAACATTCCTTCCAACTGTGTTGAACACTAGTCACCTGTGCCTTTGCAGCTAAACATTTAAAAAAAAAAAAAATGTTTTTAAGAATAAGCTGAAAATAGAAAAGTATCCAAGTGCCAAGAATTTTTGCCTACCAAATCAATCCAGAAATATTTTGGTGTGTGCCTATTCTGTGAAAAGCACAGTTGATTCAGCTATGTTCTTGGTAAAAGGCATTGTACTACTTTAGGGTAGGTAATATCTGAAGCCTAGAGCTGCCCAGGCTTCTGGGCCACAACGTACATTTTCATTTCACGTTGTAATTGTCACAAACTAGGTTTCTGTTACCTGAATCCCTGTGCCTATGGGCTTATGTTAATTTAGCTATTAGATGACAGAAAAGGAGAGGGTCCTTCCCCTGAACTCACTCTATACGGAATAATGGAATTGCAACTTCCATTTCCCTTGAGAATGATTCATTCCAAGAGTTTAGGAGAGGAAGGGAGATCACAGTTGCCCAGAACAAGACAGCTGTTCAGAGATGGCAACAGAAGCTCTGTGCTGTGTGAGCAGATAAACGTTATATACCTCATTTTCCCGTACTACTCAGGCTTAAGCAATATTGAGATACTTGGAGGGGTGCAAGTGTTTGGTTTTGTTAGGGGAGAGGGTGGGAGATAGTTTCTATTTTTTGCCTCTTAAGAGAAGGTAGTGACCCTGTCCCTAACTAGCTGTGTTGCTTTGGGTGTTTCGCTTCCTCTCCCTGGGTGAATTGAATGCTTCGATTTTCTGTGCTGTAAAAGAAGGAGGTGCCCACCGCAGGGAGTTCATAAGCAGTCATTCAGTTCTAATACCGTGGGATGCTGAGCAAGGTACTGAGTTGGTACCATGGGAGTCCTGGGAATGGAGAACAAGAGATAAGAGTTTGCTGACTGGGTGCGGTGGCTCATGCCTGTAATCCCAGCACTTTAGGAGGCTAAGGTGGGAGGATCATTTGAGGCCAGGAGTTCAAGACCAGCCTGACCAACACGATGAAACCCCATCTCTACTAAAAATACAAAAAAAAAAAAAAAATAGCTGGGCATGGTGGTGCATGCCTGTAGTCCCAGCTATTCGGGAGGCTGAGGCAGGAGAATCTCTTGAACCCAGGAGGCGAAGGTTGCAGTGAGCTGAGAGCGCTATTGCATTCCAGCCTGGGCGACAGAGAGAGACTCCACCTCAAAACAAACAAAGAAAGGAGTTTGCCACTGTTGGCAGGAGAGGATTCCACTGGGTGTGGACAGAGGGACTGTCAACCCAGGGGCTTTCTCCTAATGCACAGCTCAGATAATATCACCTCCCTCCATCCCAAAGGCAAAGTGATGGCTGGTGTGGGTTTAGGAGCACTAATGAATTAATTTGGGTAAAGTACTTGAAAATGCACAGTTGAAGGCAAAAGATAAGCACCTAGATTTACTATTATTGCCTTTGGAACTCTCCAAGGCTTTTTCATTCTTTGGGTAAAGTCTTATTTGAGAGTTCTGTTTCTTAATAAGCAACATTCATGCCCCTAAGTGAAACTGAGAAGAATTTGTCTTTCTGGGGAGTAAGAGTAGGTCTTAGCCCACTTGCTTCCTAAGAAATTTTAGATGCTGCTGCCATTTGCAGCAACTTCATCTACCTGAACTGATGTCTCGTCTCCTTTTGTCAAACCAAAGCCTGAATTTTGAGAATTCCTGTAAGGTGGAAATTGCACTTTAGCACAAATGGTAAAAGACATAAAACATGTTTTGAAGAGAGAGCTGCATAAAGAATACTTATAATAATGATGACAGCTGACACTTGTGTTGCCTTAAGGTTTACTGAGCACATTTGCATAGACTTTTACCACCTCCCTATGAAGTGGACAAGATTCTGTGCTTTAAACAGGAGGGAAATAATGAAACTTGAGCAGGTCACTGGTAATCATGGGACTTTTATCCTGAAAGGAAATTTGGGGATTCCGTAGTCCAAATCTTTTATTTTACAAATGAAGAAACAGACCCGGAGAAGTTAAGTGAGTCACCTACAGCCACACAGCTAAGTTAGTAGCTGAGCCAGAAGTGCATATGAGATCTCAGTGCCCAGCATTGTAGGGAATGTGCAGACCGGGAATCCGGACCTTCTGGCACCCAGGCTGCGATGGACTTTCCCTCACATGCCTCTTGATTGAAAGCTACATTTCTAAGCCCTAGAGGCTCCTGGTATCAGATGAATCCATCTGAGGGGCCTGAAAGTGGGGAGAGGGAAAGGGTAGTAAGGGTTTTACAATGTTTAGAAACCCTTCAGGGGCATTTCTAGCATGTCTTTCCTGGGGTAAAAAGCAAGCATAGAGTAATGTGAAGCATAGTTCAAAAAACAGATGCAATATTTTACTGTAGTATGTACCAAGAAAAACTGAAAGACTACTAAGATTTTATTTCCTCAATTCAGGTTTCGAAAGATTTTCTTAGTACATTTGTCTTTTGTAGGGTTTTCCCCCGCTCAAATCACTCCTACCACCTGAGATTTAGAAAAAAGCTCAATTAACGTTGAGGAACTCTAGCAAGAAATCTTTCCCCTACCATAACCCCCGTCAAAACACAAATTTTACCACAACTCCTATACTTGGCCTAAGTTATAAGCCTTTGAAAACTCCAGCTCATTAGACTTTTGCAATCACAGACCATTCCACCCGATGCTTTTCAGCGTTTTTATAACTGCCACGCCCTGCATTTAATAGTGTTGAGTCAGGGTAGAGAAGTGCTCCTCCAGTTGTATCTCTGGGGGCTTTATTTGCATTCTTCTGGAACACTGGGTCCTGGGCTAGGCTTCACATGTCTCAGAATTAATCCTCTTTTCTCCAGCTGCCCTGAGTGCACATAGCTGCCATCGTGCCCTCCTCCCCTCTATGTCTGCAGTGTCGGCTTGCTTCCCAGACAAGGAGATAGAGCCCAGAGAGCCTCGTATAAAAATGAGGAACTTTCATTCTGGAAAATAAATGAAATGAATGATCTTGGGTTGTGATTAAGACAGCCAGATCTACAAGGAAGTACAAACAGAGAAGGCTAGAGAAGGGCAGGGATAATGCAGGGTTGAGGGAGGGGGGTGGCTCAAGAGACAAATGCTGGGTAGAAGTTAATTAATGGAACTAATCGAACCTCTATTTATTTGAGCAAAAATAAATAAATGAAAGTACTGGCAACAGGAAAACAAGGGAAACCCAAGAAAGATGTTGCTTTTTGTTATTACATGTGTATAATAAAAATGAAGCTTAGCCCCCTGGAAGGTCAGAGAAAAGAAGAAAGTCCCAGGAGATGACCCGGTGAGGACAATTTGCTCGGTTAACAAATGAGCAAACCAAGGCCCAGACAGAAGTGGTGCGGCTCCCAGCAAGTCACAGACAGAGCCATAGGCCCTCATTCCACTGCCAACAGCTGCCTTCCTTTTCCATATGGTTCTCTGCATGTATCTTGTCCTTCTGCCCTGTTTTTTTTTTTTTTTTTCTTTCCAAAAAGCTAGGAGGACAGCGTCCAGAAAGAAAAACTAGGACTGGCATTTGTAAACAACAGCTCCAGGAAGTCCCCAAGTTCTGTAGTTGAAGTAACATGATTGACAGTCATTCAGCAGCACGATTGACAAAGCCAACATCGAAACAGGAACTAGCAAACAACAGGCCACCCTCCAAGAACCAAGAGTTCAAAAGAAAGAAAAAAAATAACTGCTCAGCGGACAACTGAGAGTCTTACTACCGTTTCTTGTGTTACACAGGTCTATGATACGTTTTGTTTTCAGAGAGCCCTCTTTGAGGACAGTAAATCAACCTTTATTGGTTGGCTTCAGAGGGTGCAAGAACACCCTAAAATTTTATGCGAGTTTTATTATGAATATGCATTTGATGCCACAATGGGTCAATAACTTTTTCCCATAAGACCCCCAAAAGAATCATGTCCCAGAAAAGATCAAGAACATCTGGAGTATATTACTACATTTATGTTATTACATCTTACTACGTTTGGGCCCATTTTCAGATTGGGTGTTTGTATGGTAAATGCATCTGATAGTAATAACTAAAGCATACCCTGAGAATGAACCTGTATGACAAATGCACCTGAATGTGTGTTCCGAGCTAGGGAATCTGGAAGTGGCCAACCAGGAGATTCGTTCCTTGTCTATTAGGAACATCTGAGTTCCCAGACCATCCTCTGAAACATGGGCTGTACAGCGGCTTGAGGTCCTGAGTTTTGGGTTGAGTGAAGGTTGCCAGGCGGAGGTTATTAGGGAAAGGATGCTAAGTGAAAATGATATAAAAACTGCATGCCTTTTGCAAGCAGTTGTGGTTCTCCTGTCCAGCCAGCCGTCACTGCACCATGCAGTTATCCTGTCCAGCCCACCACCACTAGACTCTGTCTCCTGTATGTAAGCCCCCAGCCAAACCCCATATCTCATTTGCTGGCTCTAGGTCTCTTCCTCCTCTTGACCCTGGTGCCATCCCCATTGGAGTAGATAGGGGTTTGATACAACAGTGTTTCATCAAGAGAGGCCACCAGACTTACCTTTCCTCTGTATGTCAAACAGGTGCAGTGTCAAAGTACTTCAAAGTAACAGTAGGAAAACAAAACAAAATTGGTTTTTAAGACAGCAGTGGTCCTAAAAAGAGATGGATTGTCATCTTGGAACACCCAATAGTAATTCTAGTCAGGCCTGGCACCTACCTCCCATTATGATGACTTCAGTGGGCCAAAAATATAAGCCGAACCTCCCAACATTTCCTAAACAAAAGTCAGCCCTGTTATCCATGAGTATATCTTTAAAAAACTCTTGAACTTATTTAAGAGAGGAAGTATTACATGATGTCTCTCAAAATATGCTCCACAGATGTTCTACCACAAAAGGGTTTCAGGATGAAGTAAATTTAGGAAAACTGCTAATCATCTCCCCTCTTAGAAAATCACAATAAATAATGGTGTTTTAAAGGCTCTGAGAAGTTCTGTCATTAGTAACCCATTCAATTTTCTTTAACCCCATGTTTGCTGTTCTTATCTGACCATAACACTCTTTTGTACATGTTGTCTATTAACATCTTATGGAATACATATTGGAAAACACATTCAATGGACTGAGATCTGGACTAGAAGGCAAGAGGTTTGGATTCCGATCCTAGTTGTGCTACTAATCGGATGTATGACCTTGGGTAATTTGACTGCTCCAAGGGTGTAGAACTTAAAACGTTTCCCAGATTCTTTCTGGGGCTGTAATCTATCCAATATGATCTGTGAGTTGGCTGAGATCTGGTCTAAGATTCTGCTTATAGCCATTTTCCACGATTATGCATATTTTCTTCCAGGAGACTGCATGGTGCAATGATTTCGCTTATAAGCAACCTTCTCTTAAGAACTCTTTGGAGAGATAAGGCAAATGTCGAGGCACCAGAACAGAATGTAACCAGTGCTGTAAAGCTGGGTCAGCTTTATTCACTGTGATGAGTATGTGTGGTAGGTCCATAGCCATAGACCTCAGCAAACACAAAGGCAGCTGACTGGTGGCCATGTGCATTTGATGGGGCTGGTTTTTTGGAAACTATGCAACCTCTTTGAAGCCAGCAAGGTTTTAGCAACTGTGATCACATAACCTTAAAGAGAAAACTCCTCTTTTCAAAGAACCAAAGTTATTACTGCAGGTATTGTTGCTCTGTGGGAGAACCCCCTATCTCAGAGAAAAGGAGTGCTGACTCCAGCTTACCTTCAAAGGCATTTGAGTCAGTAACAGCCCTGACAGCAAGCTTTCCCAGGGAATACTAGAGGCCTGGGAATACTTTAAGTACCACCTGTGAAGCGTCTTGAGCTCTTGCACAATTATTATATGTCGTCTTAATGCGTCACCCAGAGAAGTAGCCTGGGGTGACACATTAAGACTACACGTGCTTTCTGCATCCTAGGCATAGGAAGCACTATAAAATTTCCACAGGCAGATCATGGGGAAGACATCTTAAAAAGCAGAGGCCGTGGGGCTGCAGGCAACAGGGCCAGAAATAAGTCGGAACTTGTTCCATGGAAGGGCTTTTCTCCAGCCACCACTGCGGCAGTACATCATGTCTTTGTATTGAGGTGGGGCTACATGTTTAGGCAGGCTGTGCTGCGTGCAGCTTCCTACCTAACATAAGGAATCTTCTAAAAATAAATCCATATCATTACCCCTTTGCTCCTTGGTGCCTCATGAAATTTAGACAGTTTAGCAAAGCAGGCCTGTACCTTTCCAGCTGAACTTTACCTTGTGTTTGAAAGCCTGGGCTCAGCAAACGGAGTTCTATACAACTGTATAAAAGAATAAGGAAGATTGCTATATACTCCAATAAAAATCTCTCCAAGACTACATTAAGTACAAATCAGTGTTAATATATGCCACTTTTGGATGAGAAAGAGGGGTAAATAAGAATATTCAGACTCATTTATATTGACATAAACACTGAATAACATTTAAAAAGCGAATGTAACTGTTTACATCTATAAGGGCAGTAGGCAGTTGGTGTATATGGGATGTACAGAGACCAGTAGGAGATGCCAGGAGGGGAACAAGACATATATCTATTTATATTATTGTATTTTTTGAACATATTAAAAAGCATAAAAGCCTGGGCTGTGGAATCAGCAGAACTTGGTTTGACTACTTGCCCTTCTATTTCCTAGTTTTGAGTGAGTTATTTCACATTTTCTGATCCTCAGTTTCCTCACCTGTAAAATGGGGATACATACAGTATCTGTTGAATTAGGGATGTTATTCAAATTAAATGAAATTATGTTTGTAAAGTACTTAGTAGGATGCTTGATATATTGCAAGTATCTAATAAATAATAATAATACTTTAATTGCTATTGCTATTATTTTTACTTATTGAAATCTAACTGAGCCTTCAGCCTTAGGTAAAGTAATGCTTCCCATGAGAAATTTTCCCCAGGCCAGGGCAGAGTGAACAGCCTCTTCCTCCGTTCCTGCCATGATATGCCTATCTGTTATCATGCTGCTCCCCAAGCTCAGCTGCTTGTTTTGACATCAATTCCCCACTGGACTGTGGCCCTCTGAAAGGCAAAAACCTTGCCGCTGCATGAGGCTTATTGTAGGTAGGTGGTTGTCAATACATGTTTGGTGAAAGACTAAAGGAACTAATAGGATTTCTGTTTTCTGTACAAAAGCCTGTCTGAGGCTGTCCATGGAGTTTTACTTCCTGGTTTAGCCTGGCAGATGCCTGCCTGTCATTTTCTAGGTGTGCGTGGAGCTGCTCAAGAGAATGAACTGCAATAAGCAGCCCTCAGCACTTGCAGCTCACACTTGAGTTTGCTGTGAATTTGCCAGGAGGTGAACTGTGGCCATCTGTAGAGGCCTCCCAGGAATGGCAGGAAGCTGAAGCTCTCCAGGGACCGCAGCCATGCTGGATCCCAGGCAGAACTTGCAGGCTGACACTCCAGCTGTCCCAGCCTGGGGCAGAACTGATGCTTCTACATCAGCCCAGGGGCTAGGCCTAATAGCCCCAGAGCTGTTCCTGCCCTCCCTGAGTCTGCTCCTCCAGGGTGAGGCCTGGTTCAGAGGAAGAGCTGACAAAAATAAAACCAGAGTGACAAGGTGCTGTGCAGGAAGTTGCAAGTCTGAGAGCCAGAACAGAACACAGGTACCTGGGTGACATACCACAATAAAAGTTGCCTGAAGAGCAGACCATAGAGCAAAACCCCGACTGTATTTGCATTTGTGGCTTTCTTCTTTTAGAAGTCAAGCCAACAATGCCTACTGTTGCCAAGCAGATCTAACCCCAGGATGGACCTCTGCCACTAACCAGCAGGTTGAGTTTAAACACGAAGCCTCTCTGAGCCTCACTTTCCTTGTCTGAGAGCCATGGGAGAATTATAGAAAAAAACTATATACTAAAGGATCAAGCATTTATAAAATAAATATGTGTCTGTCCTTCCTGTACTCTTGAGCTCTGTTGAAGGTGAGAAAGACAAGGCTTCCACAATCTTACCATAGAGAAGCATGTACCCCACACATATATACACATAATACACATACACCACACACACAGATACACACATGCCATACACCACACACATACACCCCCATACACACCACATAGATACACACACACCCCCATACACATGCTAAGTTTAGAACATTTATGAAGCAACAACTGAAGAATTTCACGGTTCTTCCATTGGCTGCTTCCTAACTAGAAACAGATTGCCTTACCCTCAGCTGTTTCTGGGCCAAAGTTCCTCTAAATGTGGGTCTACTCCTGGTAATTTCGTTTCCTTTTCTCAGTTAACAGTCATGCGACACCATTGCCTGGGTGTCCTCTGCAGCCCTGGCCTTTTATCAGTTCATAAATCCAGAAACAGAAGGAATGCTTACAAATATGTATGTGGACTCCACCATTTATTGAGTGACTGCTGTGTGCCTGTATCCTCCTTGGTCTCTGATCCTCATCACATCCAGTAAGATACTGCTATTATCCTCCTCACACAACAGATGAGGAAATTAAAGTTCAGAAAGGTCAAAAAAATTGCCCAAGGCCTCACAAGCAGTAAAGGGCAGGCTTGAGATTTGAACCTAAGTGATCTATTAGCCTGAGCCGTTTCAACACAAAACTCAATTCGAGCTCTTGAGGAGTTCTCAATCTACTGCCCTAAATACTGCCCAGGCCATCTCTCTCTCAAGTTTCCACGTGGATCCTTCTTGGCCCGAGCTCCCTCTCCTCCCCTTTTCCCTCTTGGAGCAGATTCCTGCTGGCAAAAGGCTGGTGGCCTCCACTTCCCTTGCCCCCTGCCAGTGTAGGCAATGCAGACTTCTCACTGCAAAACACCATGCCCTCTGGACAAAGGCTCTGTGTGATGTTCTAGGACCTGCCCAACAGGCCTTCTCTGAAAAGACCCAGCTGGAGTAGCTGTGCTGCCAGGCCTTGGATGGGCAGAGTTCATAAACAGCTTCTCCAGTCATGGAGCTCCAAATGCACCCAAGCCAGGTGCTGCCTACCTCAGTGCCCAACCGGTCCCAGGCCATGGCCAGCCAGAGCCCTGTTCTGGGAAACCAGCAGGGCAACTGGATGTTCAGGGGCTGAGGCTGTGGGTGGGCTTTTTCACAACAGAAAATAAACTTCTGAGTCAGGCAGACCCTGCTTTAAATCCCAGCTCTACCACCTTCTACCTGCCTGACATTAGGAAAGTGGCTTCTACCAGGCATGGTGCCTCACGCCTGTAATCCCAGCACTTTGGGAGGCCAAGGTGGGTGGATCACGAGGTCAGAAGTTCAAGACCAGTCTGGCCAACATGGTGAAACCTTGTCTCTACTAAAAATACAAAAATTAGCTGGGCATGGTGGCATACGCCTGTAATCCCAGCTACTCAGGAGGCTGAGGTAGGAGAATTGCTTGAACCTGGGAGGCGAAGGTTACAGTGAGCTGAGGTTACATTTTACTGTACTCCAGCTTGGGCAACAGAGCAAGAGGCCATCTCAAAAAAAAAAAAAAAAAAAGAAAGAAAGAAAGTGACTTCTGCTGCCAGAGCCTCAGCTCCCTCAGCTATAAATGAAACTCATAACATCTACTGTTCCTAGCCCAACACTTGGATCTCAGTTTCTTCATCTCCTGAAATAGAAGAGTTAGACCACATGACCTTGAGGTTACTATCTGAAACATTCCCTGTGCAGGCTGGGGTGAAGGTGTCCTTCCTGCTCCTGGGTACAGTGAGGAATTTAGATGTCTTTCACAAGGTAAGTTCATCCCTGTGGGAGAGTCCCTGTTTTAATTCAATAAATTTTATTGGGCACCCGATAATGCATGCCATACTAAAGCTTCAACGTACAAAGATAAACAAACATAGGCCCTGCCCTTAAAGAACTGATAGACTAGGCCAGCAGGAATGATAAGACTCATAAAAACAAGTATTGTACATAGTGGAAAGTGATAAGCGCACTAGGAGGGGTACAGATAAAAGACTAGGAATGTTGAGAGCAGGCAGAGGGTGATTCTGGGCTGGGAGGGAGCTAAAGATGTGGCCAGTCCATAAAGAATCTTGAATGAGTTTAGACTTTATAGGGCCAACTGTTGAAAGCTCTTAAAGGTTTCTGACCAGGCAGTGGGCTGATCAGAGCCATGGGGGCTGGAGTCTTTTGTTAGTCTTCTACCATCTGGAGTAGTTAGACCATAGAATTTCTAAAAGGGAAAGGGCCCTTTTCCACCATTTTCACAAGGGTTTTGTTCCCTGGATGAAACAGTTCAAGATTTGCATAAAATGTGCAGCTGTCAATGGCTGCCCTTTGTTCTGGCCCTGAATCTTCTGCAGCATGATGCCTACTGTCTTTCTTCTCTGTGCCCTCTCATCCAGCTGTCTCCCTGCATGAAAGACAGGAGAATGAGGCACATGGGGCAGGAGGCAGGGACCCAGCTCAGGGAAACAGTCCTGCCTCAACAGAGTCCCCTGGGACCTTTGCTGCCCTACCGCCTTGCCTTGGCCCAGGTCCCAGCATTATGGGAGGGAGTCGGCCTGTTGAGGAGAGAATGTGTCAGTGAGTTGCAGTGGCTTGAGTCTCCTGAGAAGCATGCGTGTGTGTGTGTTCAGGGCTAGGTGTTTTGCAGCTGATTTCAATCTGGGTCAGAATTGTGCAACCCTCAGCATGTTGCTATCTAGAGAAGATAAGCTTCAACAATCCCTTCCAGGACCCGCAGTGATAAACTAGGGCTCTGAATGTAAACACAGCTGTTTAGCAAGCTCTAATTTCTGGAAATGAAGGGGCCTGCTGCATTAGCAGAAGGGATCCAGGTGTATGATGGAGTTGTTTAAACCTCCCAGAGAGGCTACAGCTGACCCACTCTTCTGAAGAAAAATCCAGGAGAGGTGCTAGTGAGCTCTGCCCAGCCACGCTTCCACCACTTGACTCATCCAAGCCAAAACTGACAGGTCCATGGATGGAGAAAGACACCCACTCACTTGCCGTGTGGCCTTGACTGAGTCATCTTGTCTCATTGGCATCCATGTCCCCATCTGTAAAATAGGGCTAGTGCAGTAAAACCTCATCAGTGTGAAAACAAAGAAGAAAATCTCAAAAGACCTGTGAATAAGCAGAAGAAATGACTCTGCTTGTCAGTCTCTCCCTTTTACTCAGAGAAAAGTCCCTTAGAGTTCCTCCTGGAGCCTGTGTGTCCTTGGTTTACGTATTGAGAATATGATTGGTTTTCTGGCTTCTAAGCCTATCGTACATGACAAACAATTCAAGAGCAGGAAGTTCAGCTGCTAGAGATAGGCACACTGATTGCTGACAGAAACATAAAAAACAGAGAGCAAGGAAATGGAAAGAAAAACTGTAGGGCAGAAGCAAGATTTTCCAAAGCAATGGGAACGGTTTGGTACTGGGGCAAACGCATTTACACGTGGCAGTATCTACAAAGCCATCTGCCTAGGAGACTAGTATGACGGTTGATACTTACAAAGGCTTTCCAAGGACATTTCAAATGATTGTACTCCGTAACTACTGTTTAACAAGGCAGGGCTTTTACCAAATGTTATTTTAGGAAAATATTCTTACAAATGTTTCTAGTAAATAAAGTTTTGGTGCTTAAGTGGGAAACTTTTCAATATCTTGAAACTTCAGATATTGGAAAAGATGTAAATCTTTCACGAGTGCTCTGGAGGGCACAGTTATAGCTGTTCTCTGCATACCAGAGTTTGATCCGAGGATCAAATCAAATAATAGAGATGCTATTGTACTGAAAATGTATAAAACACTACCCAAATTAACCACTAGGACAGTGAGGAGCAATCACTTTGGTCTTGAATTCTTCTTCTTCTTTTTGTGTGTGTGTGGGTTTTTTTTTGTTGTTGTTGTTTTTTGTTTTTTTTTTTTTGGAGACAAGAGTTTTGCTCTTGTCATCCGGCTAGAGTGCAGTGGTGTGATCTTGGCTCACTGCAACCTCTGCCTCCTGGGTTCAAGCTATTCTCCTCACTCAGCCTCCCAAATAGCTGGAATTACAGGCATGCACCAACATACCCGAAGAATGTTGTACTTTTAGTAGAGACAGGGTTTCACCATGTTGGCCATGGTTGGTCTCGAACTCCTGACCTCAGGTTATCCACTGGCCTTGGCCTCCCAAAGTGCTGGGATTACAGGCGTGAGCCACCATGCCCAGCTGGTCTTGAATTATTCTTGAAGACTTAGAAATGATACTAACAAACATGTTTGTTGATGAGTTGGCCTGGAATGTAAATTCATTTTGCCTTCACTTGAATTTCGAGTGTGAACTTTTCCCAACACAGATGCCACACCCACTGTGGGAGGCAATAAAAGGGGGAATCAGGAAATAAAATTTGTGACCAGAAGAAATGTCCTTGTTCAGTGAGTAGAGCTGTTGTCTTCACGTCGGGGTAAACACTGCGGGCTTGTAGAGAAATGCAACCCATTGAGTTACACACCTCTTTCTGGGACTCACTGTGCCCTAGGATAAGGAAAGGCACCCAAGAAGCATGGGGCTGCCCTCAAGAAGCTTACGGTCTAGTGCTTTTCAGGGCTACCAAGGTGGCTGCCCAATATGAGATATTGACTGAATAACAGCCCTCCTGACACTTTTTTCTTTAAATACATTTGACTACACAGATCATAATTGTTTATGTAGAAAAAGAAAATATAGATGATAAGATGAAAAAATTGACATCTGCAACCCATCACATGGAAATAACCGGTATTAACATTCTAGTTAATAATCAATATTAACAAATTATAGAATTGTTTATATAAGTGAGTACAATAATGGGATCATATTTGACATTGACCTCTTTTACTCAAAAATGAGCCCCCCCCCCAGTGCATTTAGAGTGATGAGAGAAGACAACCTCAGAAACACATCCTGTATGCTGAGAATATAAATTCTTCATCTATTCCAAATATAAATTTCTGAAATATTAAAGATGCGATTATAAATATATGGAGCTATAAAAGTATTATAAGAAAACAGATGAAAATAATTACATGACATTAGCATGGGGAGACTGCTTATGCAAGACAGGAAACCCAGAAGCCATGAAGAATATTACAGATTTGAATATTGAAACATTTTAAACTTCTACATGATAAAAGACAGCACAAAGTTAAAAAAAAGACAGACCTAAGTAAAATATTTACAACACTTAAAACGTGAAAGATTAATATTCCTAATATCAAACACAGAGCTCTGGCACCTCAGTACCTGCTTTAGACGCTGATACTCACCCCTGGGAGCTTCAAAACACAGTGTCTTTTCTCTCTGCCAACAGATGTCCATGCTTAATGTACAAAAAGTGCCTATAAGTAAGAACAACTCAAACATCCAAATAGATTAATAGGAAAGAAATATAAACACAGAATTCACAGAAGAAAGGCAAATGACCCATAAACATAAAAAGATGTTCTCTGTTGTCAGGGAAATGCAATAATTAAAAACTTGATAGTACAAAGTGCTTGCAAGGATATCTGAAGTTCTCTCACGCACTGCTAATGCAAGTGTAGATTGGCACAACTTTGGGAGGAAGGTGATTTCATAGAATCTACTAAAATGTTAAATGTGTGTCCTTTTTGACCCAGCAATTCCATGTTCAGTACTCTGTCTTACAGAAATAATAACACAGATTCATAAACCTGCACATCCATTGCAGCAAGATTTGTAATAGAAAAACATTTAAACCAAGAAAAACATCCATCAGTAGGTTGTGTTAATTATCACTTATGCATATTAGGGAATATTATACAGTCACTGAATAGTATGATATTTTATCTGTGTGGACTTGAAATGATATACACATATTGTTGGATAGAAACAAAGCGAGTGTCAGATCAATATGTACACTAATATTTAGTTAGTGAAAATATGCATGTGTATCTATATCTATATATATTTGTGGTGTCAGCATAAGCCTAGGGAAAATCTGGAGGCATTTGAAGCAAAGTATTATTGATACATTCCTGGGAAGGGTATTGGATTGGTGAGGAAGGAGACTCTTCTCTTTACATGTATTTTTTTATAGGTGAACGTATTCTCTCTGCTTTGTATGTAAGTTTACTGAGGCTTATAGAAGTTGTCATTGCCAAGGTCAAATAATGGAGCTACTGCGTAGCAGAACCAGGCTCTGGGTGAGGTTCATTTGGCCCCAAAGCCCATGTTCATTTCACATTGGTAGGCTGCTCCCGAGGTATGGGGTTGGGAAGAATAGCTTACAGGATTCTACCTGGGATCTTAAGGACCCAGGCAGACAAGATTAAGTCTATGACTAGCCCTGGAGGCATTGCTTGGATGTTTCTGGAAGCAGAGGAGAAAGGGTGAATTGCAGGGATATCCTGGGGACACACCCTGCTTCCAACCTTTGCCTCTGTTCCTGGTGGTGCTAGGCAGTGGTCACTGAGTGGCCTGGATTGCCTTTCTGGGATGCTTTTTTTCTTCCTCTCTGTACCGTTTCCTCAGTGGTGAGTTGTGAGAAAGATGATGTGCCTGTTGTCTTATCCACAGATTTTCTGAGAGGACAAAAGGAGATTACTGTGGACTCCTCTAAAGGCTGCAGCCATAAGGAAAGAGAAATTTCTAATCTGAAGAAATGAAACAAAGTTACAAATGAAACAAAGTTAGAAAGAAGTACTTAGCCTCCTGAGAGGACCATCCCTGCACCCTTGCTGTGCTCAGGAGTTCTTAGAGGCTAAGGATCTCTTAGAGTGAAAATGTGAAAAAGGCCTTAGCAGGCAGCTTTGCCCTGGGATGCCGCTTTCCACCTTGTTTTTCATGTGCTGGTGCTGCTTTTGGCTAACTCTCTGACCAACTGCCTGAATCAATATGACAGAGCAACCCTATCCTGGTTGACATTCCTGGGCTTGGCTTCTCCCCTGCCGTTCTCATGGCGCTCACCTGATCCTTCCTCCCAGACCGTTTCACACAGAGCACTTCTAGGTAGCCATGCCCCGGGCAATGTGACTCACTGACCAGCTGACACACTTCAAATTCCAAAGCTGTCAGGGTTCACTTTGACTCATCATCCTATTGACATGTACATGCAGGCTGATCAATTTCCAGTGACCTGCCTCTGAATAGTAAAGTCCCTGAGGACAGTGACCATGTCCATGTGTCCGCTTTGTTCACCAATTGCACACTCAAGACCATAGAAGACTCCTAGAAGAACCTGGTGACTAAATGAATATAGGAAGAATCCACTTAGACTCCCTTTTCCCCTGCCATATATAACAGCTTAAGTCATTGCAGATAATCCACTTGAGCAGGGATTGGCAGACATTTTCTGTAAGCAATCAGGTAGTAAGTCTGGGCAACATAGTGAGACCTCACCTCTACAAAATAAATTAAAAATCAGCTGGGCATGGTGGCAAGTACCTATAGCCCAGCTGTTTGGGAGGCAGAGGTGGGAGGATGGCTTGAGCCTGGTGGGATAAAGGCTGCAATAAGCCTGATGGCACCACTGCACTCCAACCTTGGCAACACAGTGAGACTCTGTCTCAAAAAAAATCTAGGTTCCCAGGCAAGAGGCAAAATCGAGGCTATGATATAGGTACTTAAAAAGCAGAAGAGAAAACAAATTCCTATGATATTTTTATTAGTGAAATTCAAAATATAATAATGAGTATAGTTTTTAGATAGAACAGGTCTCCTAATAAGAAGATTAAAATTCTTTTTTCAGAAATAGCATTTTCCTTAGTTGGGGTTCAAAGTATTCTATCATTAAAATCAATTTCAAATGTTCATCTGTTAATGCTGATGGGTAAAGAGATTTTATGTATTTCATATTTGAAAATGAAAGTTGATTTTCACACAATTCGCATATGTCATAAAATATTCTTTTAATTTTTTTTATTGATTCTTAGCTTGAGGGCAGCACAAAAATAGACAGTGGACTGGATTTGGCTTCAGGCTGTAGTTTGTCAACCCCTGCAATTGAGGATACTAAAAAGTAAAATATTCTCATTCTCTCTGTCTCTCTCTTTCTGGCCTCAATCTCCCAAGTCCTGCACTTTCTAAAACCTTGGGGTTTCCAAGACACTTTCACTCCTGTTCTTGGTGCCTCTTCCTTCTCAAAGAAGGAAACACAAGTCCGAGCCTGACAACTCCAGAGAAGAGGTCCCGGGGGCTTCGTTATTTCTCAACTGAGCAGAGTCAGAACTGCTGCAGCCTTCCTTTTCCAAGGCTGGCATTAGCTCTTTGTCAACCACACAGAAACCGCTGGGAAGGGCTTGCCTGTGCTTCTTCTCCAGCTCAAACCACAGAAGAAGGTTGGCCTCAGAGAGGCTGGGTAATGGGAAACAGTTGTGCTTGCCCAGCTCTGCTCACAGGGGGAACATATTCAAATGCATAAAATCTCATTGCATCCTGAAAAACGTATCATTTTGGGAAGACAGTAGACCACAGCACAGAGTTCAGTGTTGGCAAAATGACATAAATAATGCACTACAAGGACCTCACCTTTTGTAAATATAGAGAATACTAAGGAGATCAGATACTTGTGAAAGCATCAATCATTCATGGACTCATTAATTTATTCAACAAATTTTTCAAGGGTCTCTCATGTGCCAGGCACCATATCAGGCCATGACTATACTGCATACTGCAGAAAAGAAGACAGTCTCTGCTGTCATGAAGTTTGTAATAGTGTTCAAGAGTATTTGCTAAAGCCCAGTGTTCCGTGGTACATTATAAATATTCCTTGAATTAAAATGATTGCATGGTGAAATAGTTGGGGAAAACAGGTTACTTGGTTGTGAAACCTTTCTGTGCAGATTTCCACTGAGAGTCTCAAGAGAGAAGAATATAGAATGCAGCCTTCCCAAGCTTATTTAACTATGGCATTCTTTTGTGAGTTGCATTTTGTGGCACCAGAGTCACATGCAACATAGTTTGGAGAGTAGAGCTCTCAGGACCACTGGGCACACCCAGTGTGGGTTGTGAACTGAACAACTCTGGTGGGACCACTCTCATAGACTACCATATCCATGGTGCCCTGGAGCTGTATGAGAGTGGTCATGATCTCTGTAACTACAGAGCAGAGCATGGGCAGCACAGGGTTCATAGGACTACTGCTCAGCTCCTAGCCTCTTGCTTTTTCCCACAGAACAGCAAAGGTGCTAGTAATTTTACCCAGCATTGTTTTTGCCCCATCAGTGTGAATGTCAACACAGTGAGAAAGGTAAATAAAATCTCAATGTGGTTATAAAAATAGGTTTGACCTCATGCGGGGATCTGCAGACCACACTTCGAGAACCATTGACTTACAGCTAGCAACCCCAGAATTAGACTGTGTCTTTTTGATGGTACTGACAAAATCACAGGGAAGATTTTGATTGGTCCATTTGGATCATGTTCCTCATCCTGAATCAATTGCTGTGATGGGAGGATGAGGATCTCTGATTAATCACACCTCTCTGAGAAGGACAGGACAGATGGGCCCATGCAAATCACAGGGAATGGGTTTCTGCAAGAAGCAGTGGTTTTCTTGCAGGAACAAGAGGGAAGGGATATTGCACAGGCAAAAATAATTTATGTACAACATCAATTCAATAGGGTAAAAGAAGTTGGTGCCTAGACTAGTGGCTGGGCCTGTTCCTGGGAGAGCCCGAGGCCAGCACCAAGCAGGAGAGTGAATTATAGGTGATGAGAAGATTCTTAGGCAGGAGCCCTGCCCCTGAGGGCACCAGGTCCTGCAGCCAGTTTAGGTCAGTCCAGCAGGCAGGATGAGGCAACCAGACCCAGGTTTGTTCAGGTTGTGTGTGTGGCTGCAGCGGTGGGTACTATGTGTGTTTGCAAGGGCAGGTGCTTCTCTCTGTGGCTCCTATCAACAATGTTGGGGTATGACTGTTTATATGTTTCCTATCTTAGCCAGACTTGATTCAGGAATTGGAATCCAGTGGGTCTTCAGGAGTGGCTGATAGAGCAAGGCAAAAGGGATTCAGATATTAGAAGCTGGGGATGGAGAATGATTCTCTGGGCCATTCATAAGTTGATAGAAATTTGTTATGTCACGCCAGCCATTGCAGTTTAAAAATGGCATTCATTCTAATACAATTTGACCTGTCTGAGCTTTTTCACTTTTGCTGTTTAACACTCTGAATCTTCTACTTACTTACACTCAGAATTACTGGTGCACTGAACTAATACAATCGATCAGGAGCATTCAACTCTAGTAAACAAAACTCTTCACTCCTGAAATATTCTCATTCTCAGATGTCCTCGATGCCATACTTTCCCAGATTTCCTCCTAATTCTCTGGCTGCTGCTTCTCAGACTCTTTGCACATCCCTTAGATGAGGGAAGTCTTTAAGGGCTCTGCCATAAAACCTCTTTTCTTCCCTCCAGGCAATCTGATCTGTCCCCAGGCTCTCAATTACTAAAGACATTTCTTTCTTAGACCACTGCAAACCACACTGCCTTCTACATGCACAAATACGTCCTTTGTGTACTAAGTCTCCATCAATACTCTCCTCAAGAGCCTGGGATAATCAGAGCAATCGGTACGCTATTGGCACCAACACTATCATAAACCCAAACATACATGGGTGGGTGTGGGGGGTGGAGGGGTCAAGTCATTTGACCATCCAGATGTCCAGACTATGGTATGGGTGTGGGGGGATGTGTGGATGTGGTTCTGTGCATGTGCCTATTTTTCTTTTTCCTTTTTTGAGATGGAGCCTTGCTCTGTCACTGAGGCTGGAGTGCAGTGGTACAATCTCAGCTCAACGCAACCTCTGCCTCCCAGAATCAAGCGATTCCTCTGCCTCCCGGGTTCAAGCGATTCCCCTGCCTCAGTCTCCCAAGTAGCTGGGATTACAGGTGCACACCACCACGCCCAGCTGTTTTGTATTTTAGTAGAGACAGGGTTTCACCATGTTGGCCAGGCTGGTCTTGAACTCCTGACATCAAGTGATCCACCTGCCTCGGCCTCCCAAAGTGCTGGGATTACAGGTATGAGCCACTGTGCCTGCCTACATGTACCTATTTTTCTATTCATCTTTCAAGTTGTCATTAAAATGAAACAAAATCTATGAAGACTAGGAGAGGACTTGACTATAGCCCCTTGAGAATATGTGATTGCTCAACATTTAACTGTTTAAATGAGTTCGTCTTATGTGCAGGCACATGGAGTAGGTGCTATGAGGGCTACAGGGTGAAAACAGGGTGAGGAGGAGAGGACTGACCCAGATGCACGACTGTCAACAGAAGAAATTTAAGAGCCTCATGCAGTCCAGTCCCAGCACGTTGTTGTGTACTAAAAAATCTAAAAGAACTTCCCCAACCCAGATGATTGAGCTGCTCTACTTAATAAGAAAAAGAGAGAGAGGAGTAAATGCTTGGCAGTTAAAATTTTCTTTAGCAAGAAAAGGGAAAGAGATAGAGGCTTTGCATAGTCCCACAGGAATACTTGTTGAACCAGGAGCCAAGAGAAACAGGCAGATAGAGGGGTTGCAGCCCAGGGCCAGGATGGATGTGAGTGTTACCTATGACAAGGCATCCTGGGAAGGCTCAGATTTGAAACTGCCAACCGTGACTGCTCTCAGGAGCTTCATATGCACGCATGCACACTTGCACACATGCACGTGTGGACAGACACATGCACTTGCACACACGTGCTTAAATAATAGGTTGATGTCTTTCTCTGCTACTTCACACTAGGAGGGAAGGAGGCTGGGCCAGGATAATGGTCTCATTTCCAGGGAGGAAAAGGCCTGGGAGTGAGGAGGGGAGGTAGGGGGAAAAGGAAGTGACCCAATGAAGTCACTCTGCCATTCAGTGGAAGAAGCAGGATGGGCAGCACAGGGTTCATATGGCTTTCCTGGGCTGGCTGGGCTGTCTCAGATGGGAAATCTGGGCTGTAGAGAGCTTGGGGGATTTATCTCATCCCAAAGCAGAAGGGTTGCATTAGCCTAACTGGCTTGAGACCAAGGCATCAGAGGGGCTGAAGTCATACTCCCACCCCCACACCTGAAGTAAAAACCAGCCACAAAAGACTGGACAACATGCTGATGAGTGGCCTCCCCCAGATGAAGAAGCCCCATAACTGGGGAAATATGGAGCTGGAAGGAGGAAGGGGCGGCAGGAAGGCAGCCTACGGGGAGAAGATCATGCTTCCCCAGGACCTTAGAAAAAACAAGGGAAAAGCTGGGAGGATGAGTCTACAGAGAGAGGGAGGAAGGGAGCCCCACTTTGGCCACCTAGCTGCACCCTAGTATTTGGGTCCTCAGCCTCTATGGTGTCCAGCAACCAGCTGTGGAGTCTCAGTGTTCTCTTGGTTGGGGAAGACCCCTGCGAGAGCTTAGGAGACTCCTGCTGATATATGAGTGGGCTGCGCCCTGACTGGCCAGTTCCCACCTCTCTGAGCTGAACACTGTTGCTGTGACAGGATCATGCAAGAAGCCAGTCCTGGGTATGCTGAGTGTGCCATGCCCTTTGCCGGGTGCTGAGCAGTGGGAGTATAAATAAGAAAGGGGAGAGGCTGTGCTCAGGAGGGGCTCAGGAGGAAATCGTGTGTCAACACAGGTGCAGCTGAAGTCCAATCTGCTCTGCAAATCCCACCCCGGAGCAGAGCTGCCAAGGCTGCCTGCACCCTAGGAATTGCCAAAGGCCTGCTCTGAGCTCAGAGCCTGTGGAAAAAGTCAGTAAGGTTTTATTAGGAGGTGGATTTGTAGACCTGGGATAGGTAGGCAGGAACCCCAGAGACTAAGAGGCCTAGTTCCCTGGGGGCTTTCAGAGCTGGTCCCATGCCAAGCTTCAAAGCCTCCTTCTCAGGCCCTGCTCTCTGGTAATTCCTCGCTGCAGGGTATGTGTGTGGCTGGGAACAGGTCAAGTTTAATTATTAATCATCTGGCTGGCCTAATCAATCTAGACCAAGATCTCTCTCTTCCAGGGCTGTGAAATTCCCACTCACTGACCCAAGTCTCCCAGTGCTTTTTAGACATGAAGAGAAGAAGGTGCCAGGAGCCTCCCTGCAGCCCTTGGGTCTTTGGAGGCATTGATTAGGTGTGGGCATCAGGCATGCAGGCAGGCGTGGCTTGCAAAGTGCAGGGTGAACCAAGGCCATCCACCCAGTGTTGACAGAACTGTCATAAACCCTGCTTTGTTCTCAGCTTTGCCTGGGAAGGTTCTGGAGAACTGGGTGGGCCTGGCTAGGTGGAGGTGCAGCGTGAGGACAGACAGGTTTGGGGAGGAGATGCCCCTGGGGATAGAGAGAGATGCGGCCTACATAGGAGGCCTGGCTCTGTGGCTATAGAAGAAGCCAGCTGTTAAAAGGCCAAGCTTTGGGCAACATAAGCAGGGCTCTCTTATCCACTGTCAGAGCCAACCGCCAGCCCTAGGAGAGGGGGACCAGGGAAGGGAAGGATGGCAGGGGAAAGGAAGGTGGTGGGTGGGTAGGGTGCTCCCTGGCACTGCTCCAAGAACCCACCCTTCTCCTATGAGCCAGCCAGCTGTGCCAGTCCTCATGGCACCTGGGCAGAGTGTGACTGGGCAGAGACTTAGGACTCAGGTCTCTGTTGCTGCAGCAAGTCCCAGAGGTGAGCAAGGGATAACTTAGTCCTTCAACTAACATTCACTGGTATCTGCTCTGTGGTGGGGATACCAGTGTGCACAGGGGAAGCAGGATACACTTCTTACCCTTGGAGACTCAATGACTACTGCAGAGGCAAATCTAGAAACAGATAACAAGGCAACATGATAAGGGCTATAAAAGAGCGGCCTCTTGGGAGGCCCAGGCGGGCGGATCATGAGGTCAGGAGATTGAGACCATCCTGGCTAACATGGTGAAACCCCATCTCTACTAAAACTACAAAAAAATTAGCCGGGCATGGTGGTGGGCACCTGTAGTCCCAGCTACTCGGGAGGCTGGGGCAGGAGAATGGCGTGAACTTGGGAGGCGGAACTTGCAGTGAGCCGAGATCGCGCCACCACACTCCAGCCTGGGCGACAGAGCGAGACTCCGTCTCAAAAAAAAAAAAAAAAAAAAAAAAAGAGAGGGGCTTCTGTGTGTGTCTGGGCTAGGGGTACAAAGTGTTCTGGGACACAGTGGGGTCCAGTAATACCTGCAGGGAGGTCAGAGAAGCCAAGGAAGGCTTCGTAAAGAAGATAACACCTAAGTAGAATGTTAAAAAAAAAAAAGTCATAGTTTCCAGGTAGACAGAAAGGGCCAAAAGATATTCCCAGCAGTGGGAAAACCATGTGCAAAATCAAGGAGCTGGAAGGGGCTATCTGGGAACCCCTGAGGCACTGAGCATGGCTGAACCACAAATGGAGGCTGTGGGGGTGAGGTGGGTGGAGAGGAGGCGGAGTTAAGTAGTGTCTGTAGAAGGCCAAGCTAAGGCATATGAGGAGCACAGGAGGCAAAAACCACAAAGACCAGGCTGGCCGACCCCAAGCAAGCCTGCCTCATGGGTAGATTCCTCTGCTGGGGGTGGGAGGATAGTAACAAGGACCGTAGCTCCCCCACAGGCCCATGTGGGACAGTTCGGGTAGAGAAGCAAGTCTCCACTCCCATCTTATTGTGATTGACAGCAAGTCTCCGCTCCTATCTTATTGTGATTGACAGCAAGTCTCCACTCCTATCTTATTGTGATTGACAGCAAGTCTCCACTCCTATCTTATTTTCTCCTTCAAAACCTCTGGCACGCACAAGGCACACATCAAATGCACAGACGGGAAAACTGAAGCAACAGAAGGTAAACATTTGTCTACATCTCAGAATGAGTTCATTGTAGATTTGACCCAGGAACTTAAGGTTCTGATTCCCAGCATGGAAATCTGTCCCTGAGCCAGCAAGCTCTCTTCTTCCTAGGCTTGTATACAGTGATGGTGAGAGATCTCATAGGCAAACGGGGCACACCTTTTGCACCCCTCCTCCCTAGGCCGCTCCTTATCAGACAGATATGAAGGGCAGTTCCCAAACTCTGCCAGAAGGAGTCAGCACTTCCTAGTCAGGCTGGGTTCCCTCCTGGCTGTGGTCATCCCTTTGGGGTAACCCCGAAGAATAAACGCTGGAAAGGTTTATTTTCCCCCAACAATCCAGACAGCAGGGGCCCCACCCTAGAGCTCTCTAATGTTGGGTGGGTGTGGCAGGGCAGTCAGGTAGTAGAGATGATGGTGACCTCCTCCTTGGCCTGTGAACAGTGGTTCCTGGAAGTTCAGCCACTTAACAGAGATATTTGAAAAACAGAGCTTGAAAAAAGCCCAAACAAAAATTCATGAACTCCAGCCAGCATACTCACTCTCAGGTGGGTTGGGCAGGTGTGAGCAAGGATCAGGCCTTCGGACACTGGGAGGTATTGCCCTGACATCAGGAACTACTTCACACAGACCAGGAGCCATCCCAATGTCCCCTCCAAAGGGACTCCCACTATGCTCTTCTCCAATGTTGGGCTGTGAGCTCCCTAAGGATTTTTCCAACACCTCTCAGTACCTCTGTGCCGTCCCTCAGGAGAATTATTCCAGGATATAGAGTCAGGTAGAACAATCTCCCCAGATAACCTGGAATGCTCTCTCCAGCCTAAGGACAGAGCATGTTTTGTTTTTTTGTTTTTTTGTTTTTTCTTTCTGCCTTGGCTCCCAGGAGGCTTCCAGTCACATCTCTTGCTGTATGGACCCTTACAGACCATATATTTGCTGCCTCCAACTTTCTTCAATCCTTGTTTATAATTTTTTTGTTGTCTTAATGAGTGCATCATCTCAGCTCCATGTTGGAAACAGGTGTCAGGCAAATCAACAATTAAGTTTCACTCAGGAAGGAGAGGTCACAAGTGCAATGTGGCTAGCATTTTGGGGCTGTGGGAAATCCCCTTTTGATCACTCCTCTTTGTCCCCAAGTCCCCTGAGAGCAGAACAAGCCGCTTCTCTTTCTTCTCCTCCCTGAAAGAGGAGGAACTTGAAGAGCTCCTGGGGCCCTCCTTCCTCTCTTGCCCTCAGACTCAGCTCCCCTGGCAAATTCTCCTAAGTGAGAAGAAGGAAGAAACAGTATTTATTTGGGTACAGTGCTGTGGGTGGAGGCCTTTCTTTATCTCCTTTCTAGGGAGGAGAGGTACTGGAGAAATCAGTTTCTGGAATTTAACAATCAGGAATTCAGTCATAGGCAACTGAAGTATTGCTAAATTAGACTTTCTAAATCATCCAAGCAGCTCTGAGCAGACCCAGAGTCTAGAGGCTTTAGGGAGATGCAGGAACAGGAGGTAGGCAGTGGAGAATAGTGGCTAAGAGTGTGGTTTGACAGTCATGTGGACCTGGGTTTGAATCCCAACTCTGCCACTTATTGGTCGTCTGACCCTTGACAAACCACTTTGTCTCTCAGAGCCTCATTTTCCATCTATGAAATGGGGAGAATAACAGTACCTGCTTCTCCGGTTGTGAAGAAGCCAAGAGACAGTGCCCCTATGGAGTACACTGAGTGTGCCATGCACATGGACTCAGGAATCAGCAGGGCTGAGCTGACAGTAGTAGTGGCTCATGGAAGAGGAAGAGAAAGTGTGTGTGACCCCAGAGTTCCTCGCTGACAGTGACATGGCTCTGGGCAGTGGCCCTGTTCGTTTTCTCTCCTCTGAGAAAGGATTGCTGACTCCACACAGCTCTCTGTCCTCAGCGGCAGGAATTCCATCAGATCTCGAGGAGCCGTTTAATAACCACAACACTTCTAGCCATTAACAAAGATAAAGAGAGCGCTGGAAAATTGACTTATGCCTAAGCACAGTAAGTACGAACCCAACTAAAAATCATAACACATGCTCCCAAACCCAGTTTGATGACTATGACACGCTCCCACCCCCATCCTTCGCTGGCTCCCCCACCCACCAGCTGCCACCAGCCCCTTCCGCCATGGCCATGCTGGTCTCCTTTTCTCTGCCTCCTACTGTCAAGGCTTTTTCACACTAGAGCATCCCTACCTTGAACGGTCTCCATTCATATCTCTCCTGACCTACCACCCAGTAAAATAAATGCCGCTTCTATTCTAGGAGCTGCTGGGGAAGTCCCTGGTTGACATCTAGGGCAGTGTTACTCTAAGTGTGATCGGTGATCTGCACCTGCATTGAATTACCCCCCAGGCTTGCTGATGCAAATGCCTGGGCCCTCCCCACGACCTAGTGAGTCAGAATCTCCATGGGAGGGGCCAAGAATCTGCATTTTTAGCAAGCTCACCAGGTGTGGCTGATGCACCCGAAGCATGAGAATCCATGATTTCTCTTGAGTCCCTTGCTGCATGCCAGAGTCCAGCTAGGACTAGACCTGGAAAATTCACAAGATAATGTAATTGAAATATCGTAATCTCTCCAAGTAGCCCCAGCAAAACTACTCAGGGGATCTGGATTCTAGTCTTGGTCCTATACCAATAAGCTGTGTTGCCTCAAACAAGTCATGTCTCTTCTCTGGGCCTGTTTTCTCACTTATAAAAGCAGAGACTTGGAGGTCTCTTGGGCCATCCTTCTCTAACATGCTTGGAATTTCACTCAGGATAGGCACCCTTGTAGGATCGTCATGGTGGGAAAAGAGAACAGGGAGTCTACAGGGTTGAGCCCAGATGTCCAACCACTGCCTAAGAGGATAGTTAACAGTTGCTGTTGCCAGGTTCGGTGGTTCATGCCTGTAATCCCAACATTTTGGGAGGCTGAGGTAGGCAGATTGCTTGAGCCCAGCAGTTTGAAACTAGCCTGGGCAACATGGTGAAACCCTATCGCTACAAAAAAATTAGCCAGATGTGGTGGCACATGTCTGTAGTCCCAGCTACTAGGGAGGCTGAGGCAGGAGGATGGCTTGGGTCCAGGAAATAGAGGCCATAGCAAGCTGAGATCGTGCGCCACTGCCCTCCATCCTGGGTGACAGAGTGAGAGCCTGTCTCGAATAAACAAACAAAGAAAAGCAAACAAGGTTAGTATCCAAGTGCCCTGACCTAGTAAGGCATTATGAGGAGTGAACCCAGTGTCTAGGCTGTGGCAGAGTCAGGCAGGGGCAGCCTGGAGTTGATCCCTGGGGATAGGTATGATACAGGGAGTAGGTCTGAGTGGCAGTGGTCCAGCCCGGTGGACTGGCTCAGAATCAGGCTCTAGGGCCCACAGAGATATCAGAGAGCAAATGGGAACACCCGGGCTTGGGTGAACAACTGCAACTCGAGGGAAGGGGGTGTCCCTGGCTGGGTATCTGCATTGCACAACTCCAGGGGGTGCTATCCTATAGGATACAATGTGGACGCCCTCTCTAGAGTTGTGCCACGTAGAACAACAAGCTAGCACTAGGCACCAGGGGTACCCCCAAGCATCCTGGATCCTGAACTTAGGGCAACAGAACCAGTCCAAGCCCATTCACTGCTTTGACCATCTGGGACATAGATAGCAGTTGCAGAAAAGGAGGTTTCCCTACCCCTCCTGGTTGGAAACTGGAGGCCTGAGCTTGGTCCAGGGATGACCACAGGAGGTGGGGGTGGGGTGCAGACAGCAACAGGTTCAGCAGGAACTTTCCTCAGACCTGCAATCTGCTCCCAGGAGTTGCAGGCGGCCCCCTCACTTTGCCCTCTGGGTCCAGGCTGCCCAGCCCCTCCCTGTTGACTCAGGAGCACTGCCAACAAAAGGGAAGGGCCCAGAGAAGGTTCCGGGCCATTCAAAGGACTGGCCAACCGGTCCCAGAAGACTGGCATTGTTTTGCTAGAATAAACGGTTGAGAAACAACTTAAGAACTCCTGAAATTTGGAGGGCTGCTGTCCAGATTGCAAAAACAAACAAGATTTGGTGACCTGCAGCACACCAAGTGCTTCCACCAGCAATTATCTTAACCCTGAAACAACCCTGGGAGGCGATTCACATTCTTTTTTGTTTTTTGAGACGGAAGTCTTGCTCTGTCACCCAGGCTGGAGTGCGGTGGCGCGATCCCGGCTCACTGCAACCCCCGCCTACTGGGTTCAAGCCCTTCTCCTGCCTCAGCCTCCTGAGTAGCTGGGACTACTGGTGCACACCACCACGCCCGGCTAATGTTTGTATTTTTAGTAGAGATGGGTTTTCACGTGTTGGCCAGGATGGTCTCAATCTCCTGACTTCATGATCCACCCACCTCGGCCTCCCAAAGTGCTGGGAGCCACCGCACCCAGAGCAATTAATATTCTTATCTTCTTTTACACCCAAGGAAGCGGGCCTTAGGAAGTCATGGGCTAACAGGGGCAGGGCCAGGCCTCTGCTTGGGCCTGCTATTTCCACTGCAGCACTGACCACCAGATATTCATCTTCACAGGGGATGGAACTGCCAGAAATGGCCTAACCCTGGTGCGGGACACTGGGTAGCAAAGCTAGGAGTTTATAAGAGGCCAAGAAATGTTCATATCTGAGCCTCCAAAAGGACAGCAGCCCCCACCTAGTCAGACTCATCCTCCAAGGATCACCCCTGAGAATCTCTGTTTCTATCTGGTAGCCTAACTGGAGCCCTAAGAAAACCTGTTTTGTCCTTTCTGTTCAACCCTTGAAAATAATTCATAATTCAAAGGGACCAAATGTCAGCCTTTCTGCTTGGTGAGCCTTCCCCAGCCAAATGCCAGGGACCCCTGCATGACACAGAGTCACTCACTCACAGCTTTCAAATTCTCTTTATTAAAAATCTTTTCTCTTTTGTAAAAACAAACACTTTGCAGTCAGTTATACAGATCAGGAAAAGTCGTGACAATTTATAGGACACTCAACGAATTTCAATACTTTACAAGTTCAAACTTAAATTAACTTAGTGTTTTTGTTTTTCTCATAAATTCAAAAAACAAACTCTGGTCCAGTTCAAGTATAATCTAATTATCTAACAGGTCACAGCCTTGGACTGTCCAAGAATGGGAAACCCTGATACTAATGGCTGCTGCTCACACCATCAAATTTTCCAAATTCTTTGGGGATACTGTCTAGATAGATGCTATTTTGGGTGTTAACAATGAAAAGAAAATTATACAGGCCTTTTGTTATATTAACCTGGGGTAAATATGAATCTGTTGCTCAAGGTAGCAATTGCTCTTCAGCATCCTTTTCTGGGAGACACTTTGAAATGGCTGACAAAACACTGAAAAAAAGCTTTAAAAAACAAATCAATATTTTCCTGGTTGCCTTTAATACTGCATTGTGTGTGGCACACGTAGGAATAAAAAGTGCAAATCATAGGGTCGGTGAAGGACCATGCCAATGGAATTGTATAAAAATAAATAAAAATAAATACATATGTACACAAGTATAGACTCTTAGATGATTTTAAACTGAAGGTTCTGATTGAATGCAGATAGTGCCTTATCTCTTTCCCTCCCAGGGGCCCTCCCTAGCTTTCCAATATGAAGGCCAGTCTATCACATGGGAGCCATAACACTACACGACCATCTGGATTTCCGGAAATGCTGCTGGGGATGGGGGGTGGGGGAAGGCAGGGGTGGAGCAGAATGAGCTAGTGAAGTCTGCTCCCACTTTGCTAGGGGATAAAGTGTCCAGTCTCTCTGATAATGTACAGTTCTAGCCTCTGATAAAAATTGTATGCTATTTCCAGCAAAGTTCAGCAAGAAGGCCAAAGAACTGCCCCCAGAATTCCCTTCAGTGGCAAGAAAGACACACAAGATCAAAGGTTTTCTGAGAAATGGAGGAGGCAGAGCTGGTGTCCAGAATGCCAGGTTCAAACCTGTGGAGTTCCAGGGGAACAATCTGGGCTGAGCCACGATCTTCAGACTTTATTTGAGATACCAACTTTTCAGCAGCCCCCATATGGTCTTCTCAAAAGATAAAATTACAACAAATTTACTTTAAAGATTTTAGCTGGCTTTTATTTTTGATTCTAGAATTGGGCAACACGTCATTCTATAAAATAGAATGAGTGTTCCCAGGAGCTGAGCGGAGGAGGTTGGCTTTATAGACAGAAAAGGGCTGAGGAAAGCAGACACAAAGAACAAAAACCAGACTGGTCATCTCAAAGTTGCTTTCCTTATAAAGGTTAAAACCAAGGACACTTCTTCATCATGCTGGTTAAAACTGGCCTGTTTGGGGATTTGGCTATTCTCTTTCTCTCTCTCTCTCTCCTGATTTCTTGGAAGACAGAACTTTAACATGAGTGACTCCCTTTTGTTTTGGTCTGTTGGGCCTAGTGCAGGAGCTCAGTTCAAACCAACAGCCTCCTATAAATTTTATTTAATAGTCTGATGATGATGATGAGTTCAGGTTTCTTGCTTCTTCCAACCTCTCCGCATCACACCTGTTCAAGCTGGTCCGCTTTCACCCGGTGCTTGCCTTAACTGTTCTCTCTCACCAGCTCCCAGGAGTACGTCCCTTGCCAATGACTGCATGCTTTCAGGTTTACACTGATCATTTTATGTTCTTCATTTGTTCCCTTTGTGTGCCTCAGTTACCTGATATAAAATGTCAGCCTTGAACTAATCTCTCTGCCCTTCCTCTATTAGTACAGAGGACAGAATGTGCAGTATGATCTCACATGCCATAAAAAGGAAAATGAAAACAAAACAAAACAAAACCCTACACAGTCCCTTCTCAGTCTGCCTGCCCAAGGTCAGGAATGAAACAACAGGAACTGCCTAGGGGAGAGTGACCTGTCTTCCTTGTTTTATTTTTCCTGGGCTAAGCTATGAAGGGTGCTTTCAGGAGAGTATCTCAGCTCAGGAAAACAGCTCCACGCCCCCCTTCTTACCTGCCAGAGGGTCTCTCTATGGCTGTGGCTGAGCCTCATTTCCCCCAGCACCTTTATCCCATACCCTTTCAATGGAATATCAGACTACAGACCCCACAGCCTGAAGGTACCCACCCTCCAGTACCAGAAAGAGCAGTGGGAATCAGGACTTTTCATAACATTTTGGCATCAAAGTCTGCACAGGCAGTCAAACCCAAGGAGCCCTCAATTATCTGCCCGGCTGGAAAGGGTCCACCTACAGACACCCAGCAAACTTCAATGCCACTCTTTGGCTCTGCAGCCTTCTCTTTCCTTAGCTTCTCCCCCAACTGGGGGGCCATTTAAAAACCATCCCATTGAGAGGAGGTTGTACCCCAGAGTGCAGGCACCACGGCTGAGTGAAGGACAGATGATGTTTCCTTGACTTAAATAAGCTCATTTAACCCTCCAAACAACTCTGTTTTCCACAGCCTGGAACGGTGTCTCAAGCCAATGCTACACATTGCAGAAAGGCCAGCATTCCACCTAAACCCACGCCAACTGCTGCTTTAGCTGGAGGAAGATGCTTCTGTTTTTATTTTTAATTATAGTGAATTTGTACCAAATTCATTGTCCAGAATAGAACAAACCCTGACATCTCCTGAAATCAAGAGGAGGGAAGTAAGTTTGGAGGAAACTTATCAGAGCTTCCACAATGAAGGGCTCTTTTCATCTTCTCTAAAATTCATTTTATTTTACTTTAAGGCATAGGTCTGGCAGACTTCTAGAAGAACTGACAGGATGAAAGAGTTATTAAAAACAGGGGCTTTTCAAAAGGGTGGCCCAGCTGGAGGAAGAGGTTAATGAAGTCCCTCCCAGCTCTGCCAACAGATTGTCCGTGATGTCCCCTCACCGGGACTGCAGACCCGACTCGGCTCCCCAACGCAGGGGATACACGGGACACCAGACAGAGATACTGCTGTAGACTCACTGCAGGGGTTTGCCTGACCCAGGAGTTTCCATTAAACCTTTTCCTTGCGTGACTCAGCCAGGCCTGACGTATTAGATCCTATCAAGAATTTAAACACTGTGAAAATCCCTGAGAAGTTGGGTTTTGTGAAAAGGAAATGATTCTTGGCACATAAGGAGAGAGGGAGAGAGAGAACAAGAGGAAAAGAGAGAAAAACGAATTGAAAGATGGTTTGAGAGAAACAAGAGTCAACAGGGAGAGAGTTGGTGACCCTCAGTGGGCTGGACACACCTGGGTGACTTGGCTCCTGGAGACATTTCATATTTCACTGAGTCTCTGGCAGCAAACGCAAGCAATGTGCCCTGCTTGGTTTCCCTTCCTCTCAGGCTTTAGTCCTGTCCCCAGAATCAGGAAGGCCCCGCTTCCTTCGGCAAGCTCTCCTTTCCAACCTTGCAGCAGCAGTAGAAGCAGAAGCATCAGAGCTTTTTCCTTTCGAAGCGTGGCACGATTCCACTGTCCTCCGGCCTCGGGCTACCTGCCCCCTCCGTCTCCTTGAGGCCCTCCTCGGCCAGCTGGGACAAATATTTCTGTGGAAAGAAGAGGGGAAGTGGAGGAAGGGACACATTAGTAGGGACCTAGAAGGAGAGGAGAGGAGGGGACATGCCTCGATCATCCTTCTCCTGGCATCTGTGCCCAGCTGTGGGGTTTACCCTCTTCCTGGTTCATAGATCCCCCTAGGCTACAGAACTTATGCTAAGTACCTCATTATGTTAGGTTACAAGTAATACATGTCTCCCGTAGAAAAAGTAGAAAGTACAGGCTGGGTGTGGGTGTCTCACACCTGTAATCCCAGCGCTTTGGGAGGCCGAGGCGGGTGGATCACCTGAGGTCGGGAGTTGAGACCAGCCTGACCAACATGGAGAAACCCCATCTCTACTAAAAATACAAAAAATTAGCTGGGTGTGGTGGTGCATGCCTGTAATCCCAGCTACTCAGGAGGCTGAGGCAGGAGAATCGCTTGAACCTGGGAAGCAGAGGTTGCTGTGAACCGAGATCACGCCATTGCACTCCAGCCTGGGTAACTAGAGCGAAACTCTGTCTAAAAAAAAAAAAAGAAAAAAAAAAAGAAACAAGAAAGAAAGAGAAAGAGAGTAGAAAGTAGAGCTATAATAGCAAACACTTCCAAAGCCCTTATCTAGTGTGAAGTGCTGTTCTAACTGCTTGACTTAAATAAGCTCATTTAACTCCCAAAACAACTCTGTTTTCCAGAAACAACCCAAGCTCTAGGCAACATATCTACGCCTAAAAGGCAGAGGGAGGGAAGCTGGAAGGCAGGGTAAATGAGCGCTGGCCTATGGCAGCTGTGCAAAACAGCACCACGGCCTGACATTTGAGACTCTTAACAACCTGTTTCCTGTCAGGGCAGGCTAGTGGGTGGGGAGCCTTGGAGGTCTTTTGGCGGATTTGAAAATGGGCCTGTCTGTTCCATCGCTGAGGGCTGCCTCTGCATGACCCCAGAACACTCACTGCTATGACTGGCCCGGCCCAACACTGTGAGCCAGGTCGGGCCTTTCTTGGGCTATCTGGAGTCAACACAGTGAGGCAGACTAGGACAGGTTTGAGGCCCCAGCTGGGGTTCTCTGACAGGGCAGCAAGGAAAAGGCAAAGAGCACTGGATTAGGAGACCGAAGGGTGTAGACCAGTACGGTGGTTAAGTGTGTGCACTTTGAAGTCAGATGACCTGGGTTCAAATCCTAGCCCTCAGCAGGCAAGTTATCAAATATCTCTGACATCTGTGAAGGGAGGGGAATAACAGTAACTACCGCATAAGGTTGCTGTGAAGTTGAAGAGAGGCAACACAAGGCATTCAGCACAGCGTTTGACACAGAATAAACACTCAGTCATGTGGGCTTTTCTTATTAGCACAGCACCAGCCATATGAGTTGGAGAAAGCCACTCCTCTTCTCCCAGCCTCAGACTACTAATCTGCTAAATGGGAGGAACAGTTGTCCTCACCCTCCCTTCTGGGATGGTTTGAAGGTCAAATGACAGGGTGTGTGTGAGATGACCAGGTCTGCCTGCTCTCTCCATAGAAGAGACTGCAGTTGGCTTCCAGAAATGGGTGCAGCCTGACTGGGAGAAGAGCAAACGGTGGATGGCAGCAGGCAAAGCTGCTGATGGAGGGCCTGGGTTCTCCTCTGCCTTGGCTCAGGGAGGGTAAACCATGTGCTGAGGAAGGCAAGTGAATGAGCGTCCAGTACATGGACACATTCCGCTCCAGGGCCTGGAGCCAAGCAGGTATCTAGTTTTCCTATCGAGCGCTGGCTCCACCTGTTGTTCTGAATCACTCTGGGTGGGTTCTTGCAGAGCCGTGACCAGCCGTGGGGCACAGCACAGGCTGCTCAGAGAGAACAGAGGCTCCTTCAACCTGCTTCCTGCCTTTAGGAGCAATCTCTGGTCCTCAACTCAAGGCCTCTCAGTTGTGTTAAGTTTAAAAGTTGCCTGATTCAAGTGTCAGTCATCACCTGCTGCTTGAGGTGGGGGAGACTGTGTGGACAGAGGCATTCTGTCAAAGCCACTGACAGAAATCCTACCTGGGAAGCCTGTGGTTGGAAACTCCCAGCTCCCCAGCCGGTGCACCAGGTAAAGCTGCACTGCTGCTGGCTGGCACGAGGGGCTTAGCCAGTGTCTACCCCAAGGCACCCCAAGGCCACAAGAATGGCTCTGGCCTGCTGCGGGCAGGGGAATCTGCCTGGGGGCGTGGCCCAGAGGCTCAGAACACAGTGCAGTCCACTGCCCTGGGAAACATACATGAATTAGAATTAGAGGCCCTGGCAAGTCTGAACTCTTCCTAACTTCCAAGGTGACCTTGAACTGTGTGGCCCCCTGAAGGGCTGCACAATACCACTGCAAATGCTGGATGAGAGAAAAGGTTCTCACGCCAACATAGCAGAGCCTGACATAAGGATGGTCTACAATACAGACTCTCAGGCCCAGCCCTAGAGAAAACAAGTGTAGGGTGAGATCCAGGAAGCTGCATTTCTTTCTTTCTTTTTTTTTTTTTTTGAGACAGAGTCTCGCTCTGTTGCCCAGGTTGGAGTGCGGTGGCGCAATCTCAGCTTACTGCAAGCTCCACCTCCCAGGTTCAAGTGATTCTTCTGCCTCAGCCTCCTGGGTAGCTTGGATTACAGGCATGCGCCACCACGCCCAGCTAATTTTTGTATTTTTAGTAGAGACGGGGTTTCACAATGTTGGTCAGGCTGGTCTCGAACTCCTGACCTCGTGATTCACCCGCCTCGGCCTCCCAAAGTGCTGGGATTACAGGCGTGAGCCACTGTGCCTGGCCCAGAAAGCTGTATTTCAAAAAGATGCCAGCTGGTACAAAGACGAAGGTTTGGGAAAATCAGGACCAGATGATTTCCAAGACCCCTTCCATCCTTGCCATTGTGTAGGTTTCATCTTGTCGGGAAAAGGGATGATTATGTCTTCAAGCTAGATGACTTCCCTCAGCTGGCTTTGTGGGACCCAGTCTGACCCTCCTGATCTGGCCAAGTCAGGCCTTTCTTGCCTTGCCCCTGGAGAGGCCTAGCCCTGGGCCACAGGCCCTGTGGCTGCCTCAGTCACAGAGCAGCTGCTCTCCAGAGGGAAATCAAAAGGCTTAAATGACCTGAGTTTGGGCATAGCCTATGAGAGTCCTCTGCAGATGGTGACCCAGGCCATGACATTCTGGGTCTCAGTTTCCAAGACTAGTATAGTAGAGTGAAAAGACGAAAGTGATTCTGAATCAGGCGATTTGATCCTAGGCCCAGTAACTCACTATCTGCGTGGCCTTGGACAAATTACATAGCTTCTCTGGGCCTCAATTTTCTCAATCATTAAACAAGAAAGTTGGCCCATATCTGAGTTTTTGTTGTTGTTTTTTTTTTGTTGTTGTTGTTGTTGTTGTTGTTTTAACTAGGCATGCACATTTGAATCTTTTGGAGAACTTTCTTAAATTACATCTCCCTGCAACCTGCCTTCCACCCCCAAATTTTACTAAATATCTAACTTAGTACCTATACTGTTCAGGGCCGGGCGCGGTGGCTCAAGCCTGTAATCCTAGCACTTTGGGAGGCCGAGGCGGGTGGATCACGAGGTCAGGAGATCGAAACCATCCTGGCTAACATGGTGAAACCCCGTCTCTACTAAAAATACAAAAAACTAGCCGGGCGTGGTGGCGGGCGCCTGTAGTCTCAGCTACTTGGGAGGCTGAGGCGGGAGAATGGCGTGAACCTGGGAGGCGGAGCTTGCAGTGAGCTGAGATCACACCACTGCACTCCAGCCTGGGAGACACAGCGAGACTCCGTCTCAAAAAAAAAAAAAAAAAAAAAAGAAATACTGTTCAGATGAGTCTGGATCATGTCCCTGGTTAAGAATGGCTAGATCAGTCACTTTTAAACAATTTAATGATAATAGTAATGCCTAGCCTGGGACTTGGGCACAGCCACTGTGAGGACTCCTTGAGTCAAAGCCTTGTGGTTCAAATAACTAGTGTGATTCCTTGTAGTAAAAACAGCAGGTGTCTTGAGATGCACCTTAATATTAATATTAATACACATTAATATCTCTGAAATAAAAATGCATTTTACAGTTGGTGGAGTCTCATCACTTGATTTGCAACATTTTTTTTTCTAGTTGGTACGAAAAAATAATGGTGCCTTACAAATGATGGCACCTTAGACTGGGTGAAATACGGTGTATACAGTATTTTTTATATGTCGTCTTTTAACATACTACACCATTTATTTTATTTATTGCTTGTCACCTACATTAGGATGAAAACTCCATGAGAACAGGGATTTTGTCCACTTTACTGTTGTTGTTACAGTATCCCCAGTCCCTAGAATAGTGTCTGGTACCTAGCATGCCTGTGGTAAGTATTTGCTGTATGGATGAACAGCTAAAAAGAACAAAGCAGTGGTTTTTTATTCTAGGAAGCAGGGATACCTGCATAGGGGAACAGAAACAGAGAAAAACTGGAACATTCGAGTCTTGTGGGAAGGGGTCAGCCCCAGTCACAGGCCGGAGGAACACTGGCCTAACTTGAGTTACTCACAGTATAGAGGGAGAGGCGGATATTGCCAAAGCCAATCCAAACAGGATGTTTTAAGTACTAAAGTAGAGACATGTGCTAGGAGCAACATGGGAGGTAGCCACCATGTGGAGAGCAGCCTGATGGAATCAAGTCTATGGGAAGATCAGGAGTTCTCCGAGTAGTGGAAGGAGACAGACACAGAAGCAGGAAACAGCTTTGTGTGCTTGGGGAATGGTAAGTAACCTGTGGCCTGGAGTAGGCCTTGCAGGTGGGAGCTAGACTCAGAGGCAAGCAAGGCCGAGGACCCCAGACACCTGGCCCGGTTATGGAGACTGGGGAGCCCCTGGCCTGCTGGGCAAGGAGGGTGGATGGTTACCTGTAAGTTCCTGTAGTGGACAGCACTGCGGCAGTGGCTCATCTTTGCTGTCTCCTCACTCGTGTAGAACAGCCCACACAGCTTGCAATAAAAGCCAGTCCTGGGAACCACGAACTCCACCCCTGGGGAAGGATGGGGGATAGACAGACAGGGTTAGGATGGCGTGGGAGGCAGGCCCCTGTGTCCTGGCAGCCATCAGGTAGAAATGGGAGCCACGAGCTCCACCCAACACTTGCTGTTGACCTTGGCTGTTAACAAGCTTCGCCAAGCCTCAGTTTCCTCATTTGCAGAACAGTCACAAAGAGACTCACACCCACTCCATTCACAGGTGGTTGTGAATATAAGGGATGGACTTGGCAGTGTCGTAAGCACTTAGCCATTCCACGGCCTGCCACTGGCCTGTTCTCCTACTATCAGCCTCCTTCCAAGAACAATGAAGGTGATTTCTGATATTTCTGATATTTCACTTGTTGGATTTCATTCTCCACACTATACCTCTCTCTGCAGCTGCTGTGACCAGGACTCTCGAAGAATTCTCTCATTTTTGTTTATTTTAGAATTATGTTCTTTACAGAAAAAAAAGTAAATAAACAGAAGGAAAAAATCACCCAGAGTCACTCCAATCCAAATATTTTCCTCCACATGATTAACCTATATGTAGGCCTCTTTTTGTGGGACCGTTTTAGTCATACCCTAATTACAATTCTCTGTCCTCTTTTTTTCATGCAATTGTATATCATTAACACTTTCCCACTTCCTCCAGTCTTTACATCTGAACCATCAATTAGCATTTCATTTGTGATTTATTAAATATAGGTCCCAGAATTCTGGGAGGCCTTTTGATTCCAAGCAAAGGAAAAAAATGGCACCACCACCACAGAGGGGTGACAATGTCACAGCCAGGGGATTCATCCTTGAAGGGATGGTGGCTGCTCCAGCCTCCACGAAGGTGTTCTGCAGGTCACAGTTCTCCTCTCGAAGACACAGTCAATCAGCGGAGTGGAAAGAGCCCAGCTCTAAGAGGGTTGAGGTCAGATGCTAAGAACCCATGTGACCTGGGGAGAGTTAGCCAAACTGCTCCTGGGACTCAGTTTCCTCACCTGAGAATGGAGGTAGGAACACATGTACTGTTTACCAGGCCCCTGACTGTGCAGTGCCAGCCAAAGGGCAGGGTGTGAGGGCCGGGAGAAGCAGGACCCATCAGGGAACTAAGAAAGAGGGGTAATGCTTGGAACACCCAATCCCACCTGCAGGTTTGGGGGCAAGCCTCTCTTTTCTGGGGCTGGGCAATGGTTTCAGGTCCGGCCATCCTGGGTAGAAGGGGGGAAGGGGCCTGGGAACGGCAGAGGCAGGGGAACAGCAATTTCTTGCAGGGGTGGGGACAGGAAAGGTCTCCACTTATGACAACCGCTCCAAGGCACAGCGTGGCCGACTGCAAGCCCAGCTGCTTGGGTGGCTTCACTTTCCTCCTCCCACCTCCCAGGACACTGAGCTAAGTGCTTAGGAGACCCTGTCAGAGGCAAGCAGCCTACACTTGTCACTAGAACTTTTTTTCCATTTCAAAATAGCCACTTATCAGTGTGAAGGGCAGCTCTGAGGGAGGGAGATGGGAGGGAAGGAGGGAGCCCAGGAGGCCTGCCCGGACTGACAGTGAGGCTGCAGTCCGGGGCCTGAGGTGTCCTCCTCAGCCTGGCTTTCTCTAACTGCCACATCGCAGGCTACACGCCATGCCCTCAGCAGTGGCCCCCAGAAGCGAGGGGGCCTCACTCAGGCCCAGGTGCCCGGAAGGAGGTTGAGTGTCCTTCCCTTCCTCTGTGCAAAGGATGGAAAAGTGGCCCCAGCTTGGGCTGTGGGGGCCAGTTCTCCCCTCCACCTCGCAAACAGGTCCTGGCTCCTGGCTGTTGGTGCTGGCAGAGGCGCATTCAGCAAGGTCTGCCTCCTTCCTCTGTTGTTACAAAATAGTTTTCCCTTTGCTGCTGCTCTGCAGGGAGCCGAGACCCCCACAACACAGGAGAGGGGCAGCGGGGATAAAAGGAGGGCTTTGATCAGAGCCACACTCTCAGTCCCGTCCCAGCCTCTGAGCCAGCTGGGTGGTACCAAGAAAGAAGCCCTGGGATTTTTATTAAGCCCTCTGTTGAGTCCTCTGAGTCCCTGTCGGAGGGACCCCCAGAAGGGGTACAGCTGCCCTAGGAGCTACCACAGGCCCTGAAGCAGGGATTGAGCTGGAGCCAAAGCCCCTGGCAGTGTAGCTGGAGTTATCCTCTGTAAGTTCTGGGAGAGATTGCACCTGAACAAAGACTTCTACTGTCAAACAAACAAACAAACAAACAAAAAACCCTTGGAAGCCACAGTGTCATGAAGAGAAAATAGAATGTAGAGTCAAACCCAACTCTTACTTATGCTGTGTGACCTCAGGCACACTGTTTACCCTCTCTGAGATTAGTTTCCTCATCTGCGAAATAGGAATAATAATGCTACAAGTGATGTTTAGGGGAAGCACCTATCATTTTGCCTGGTGCTCAGATAATACTGGTTTGGAGACACGTGTTAAATATTTCATCACAGAAGCTGTTAATAAGTGCCTAAATGTTGGCCTTCTCATCTGAACCCCAACCTCTCCCCAAGGCCACCTGGGGAACCCGGCTCCACAGTTTGGTGGCAACTTTCTTCCCTGGCCCCGGCTCCGCAGGTTCGGGCAGTACCAGGCAGCCACCAGGCAGAGAAGAGAAGCCTGGGTTGGGAGAAATCCCAACAGCTGCTAACTTGGACCAGAATAACGGGGTTGCTGCAGACACCACAAATCCCACTGCACAACTCAGGACACTTCTGGAATGTGAGGGGGACGTGAAGAGGCAGCATCAGGACACACTGCCCCGGCCCTGATGTGTTCTGGAGCCACTCAATCCCCCATTTTTCAGCCTCTACTAGGATCATGAAAGCTCCATTTGGCTTCTAATAATAGCTCATGGCACGGGTAATTATAACTCTGTCATCCTAGTAAAGCTGGGATGGATAGAGGAGGGAACTTGCACTTTGCAGGCAAAGCTGTTTGTTTCTACTGAGAGCAGGCCTTGGCAGGCTCGCACTGGCGAGGGTCATGCAGAGCTGGCCTGGATTTCAAGTGCAGTGTACTTCCCCAGCCATGCCCACCCCCGGTCCCTGAGCAACGGGACTGGCCTCCCTTTCCTCCCAACTGGAAACCCAGTCCTTGACATCCCTTATTTCAACGCTATGCTTTCCACAGGAACAAAGCCAAAAAATTGTCTCTCACCTCCCTAGAAATCTCCACGCCAGTAGTGACCAGCCCTGGAGGGTAAAGGGTTATGCAGCCCCAGTGAGAGGAGCCATAATAGGTCTTAAATAGTTCATGAGTGAATAATAATAATAGACAACCCTTATTAAGTACCTCCCACTAGAAGCCACTCAGACCTTACCAGTATTTGTTCATTTAATCCTCAAAATAACTCTGCATAGTAGGCTCCTATTACTATGGCTGATTCACAGATGAAGAAATCCAAGCAGAGAGGTTAAATCAGTTGCTCTTTGTCATCCAGCCAGTAAGTAGTAGACAGGGGATTTAAACTCAGGGAATCAGATTCCACACACTGTGTTCGTAGTTTCTGCGCAAAAACTGCCTTTCCTACACTGTGCTGCTGCCTGAACTGGAAGAACCCAGAGAACAGAGTGATCTGAGATCAGAAATCCTGAGTTCTTTTTTTTTTTTTCTTTTCCTTTTCTTGAGACAGGGTCTAACTCTGCTGCCCAGGCTGGAGTGCAGAGGCACAATAATGGCTCACTGCACCCTGGATCTCCTCCCAGGCTCAAGCAATCCTCCTACCTCAGTCTCCCGAGTAGCTGGGACTGCAGATGTGCACCACCACTCCTGGCTAGTTTTTATTTTATTTTATTTTTTGTAGAGACGGGGTCTCCCTATGTTGCCCAGGCTGAGAAATCCTGAGTTCTAACCTGCATTTGCTAATGTCATCTTGGGTAAGTCTCTGAACTTCAGGTTCCTCACCTGTCAAATGCAGAACCTCATCCCATACTCTTCCTTGGGGGACCAATGAGATAATGAGTCTCAAAGCTAACTGAAGACTAGTAACAAGTACAATCTGTAAAAGCCCCGATCTGAAAACAACCCAAATATTTGTCGACAGATGAATAAACAATGTGATGTATCCATATCTGCAATGCAATACTCCTCAACAATAAAAAGAAACAGACTGGCCGGGTACAGTGGCTCACACCTGTAATCCTAGCACTTTGGGAAGCTGAGGCAGGTGGATCACCTGAGATCAGGAGTTGAAGACCAGCCTGGCCAATATGGTGAAACACCATCTCTACTAAAAAAGACAAAAAAACTAGCCAGGTGTGGTGGCAGGTCCCTGTAATCCCAGCTACTCTGGAGGCTGAGGCAGGAGAATTGCTTGAACCTGGGAGGTGGAGGTTGCAGTGAGCCGAGATCACACCACCATACTCCAGCCTGGGCAACAAGAACAAAACTTTGTCTCAAAAAGAAAGAAAGAAAGAAAGAAACAGATTACTGATCCACCCAACAGTACAGATGAATCTCAATGATGTTGAGCAAAAGAAGCCAAACTAGCACATACAATATGATTCCTTTATGTAAAACTCTAGAAAGTGCAAACTAATATTTAGTGACAGAAAGGAGATCCTTTACCTGGGGGTTGCACTGTGGGGAGGGAGGGGTTACATAGGAGACAGGAAATTTGAGATATGATGAACATTGTTCCCAGTCTTGACTGTGGTGATGGTCTCACGGGTATATTTATAGGTGAAAACTGATCAAACTATGCACCTTATGTGCACTTACTACATATCAATTATACCTCAATACAGCCAATTTTAAAAAGGCGAGATACTAGTTTCCTCCTAACTGGTTGGGAAAGATTAAAAACTGATAAAATCCAATGGGAGGTGGATATTGGGAACTCTCACTCAAGGTCACAGTGAAAACTGATACCATCTTTTTGGAGTGCAATTTAGTAGCAATTATGAAAATTTAAAATGCAAATACATATGACCCTATGACCCTACAACCCCCTGGCTAGGATGCTATCCCGCAGGAATACTGGCACACACATACCACTGAATAAGCACATCTGAAAGGCAGCAGAGAACAAAGGCTAAGAACATGGCTCTAGAGTCAGATGACTGGGGTTTGAACGTGACTCTGGTTTTTGCCTGTCCTTAGCTGTGTGACTCTCGATCTCAGATTTTTTATCTGTTAAATAAGGATAAAAACAGTACCTACCTCATAGGTGTTTTGAGAGGGTTAAATGTGATAATGCATGCAGATCACTAGGAATGGTGCCTGCATGGGGAATGTTAACAATAAAATCTTAGCTATTAAAATGGGAAAAAGAGCAGACAGCCTACGTGTTCACCAGCAGAGGAAAGATCAGTCATTTACAGCATAGCTTTTACGATGGAATATTTGCAGTGGTTACAAAGAATGTGTTCTCTATGTACCGACATGAAGAAATCTCTAAGACCCGCTACTAAGTGAACTTGTAGAACATTATGTGTGTAATGTGATCCTATTTTTGTGAGAGAAAAACCGTGGGCATGACAGTGGTAGGCTACCTCTGGAGACTGGGGAGAGACTGCAGGGAAGAGATCAGACCTTTAATATTGACTTGATATGGTTCTTATTTTTTGAATTTGTTACAATAGTCTTTCACACTTTCTGTAATGAAAAACAGTAATAAAAAGACACAAATGACAAGGTAGCAGAATTTATTCTTAATTTTTGCTAGTGTCAATTAGGTTCCAAGTTCTTGGATGACAAGAGACTTGCGTTATATTTCTTGGTTACCCCAGAGTGTCTAGCACAGTACCATGTTATCCAGTAAGTATCTGCTGACTGGCTGAATGCATGAAGGAGCCTCTCTTCTCCTGTAGGGTGGCCTTTGCAACTGTTTTCTACAGCTAAAATACTAGGGTCATCTCAGTTTATTCTAAGGTTAGTATTTCTTTTTCCTTCTTTCTTACGTTTTTGTCTTGGGAGATGCTGTGCAGCAAATTTATCCCTTAAAAAAAAAAAAAAAAAAAAAAGGAAGTTTGCTCTCCAGATCTGACTAAAAAAATGGTACATCTGGAGGGAAGAAATAGTAAGACATTTTTTTAAAGGAGAAGGGAAAAAAAGAGCAAGGTGGATGGAAAGGATGAGCCTCCACACTGACCAGCCCCTCCCTGCATGATCAGACACGTGGTCATCAGGCATCAGATGACCCGTGTTTCTCATGCTTCTGTGTGACACTTTCCCAGATGACACTTTCCCGAGCTCTCCTTCTGAGCAGCTGCTACTACTGCTTTATCTAATTACTTTCCGACCTTTCAGAGCTAATGCGAGGACTCAAAGATGATATAGGCTGGAGTTGCTGGGTTAATAGTTATGTCAGAATCTCCCAGGGAATTATATTAAAGTGCCTTCACTCCCTCCCCGAGACTCTGCTTAACTCTCCTCTTTGAAAAGGGATTCACTCCTAGGTGATTCCATCAGTAAACTCCCTCCCCACTTCATTCCCAACACTTCCACCATTGAAAAAATCACTGTCCAAATTACAGTGAGAAAACTAAGACTCAAGAAGGGGTATGACTTATCTAAGGACACACAGTCACCCTTAAGTAGGAAGGACAGAAACCCAGGTCTCTCTGCTCAATACCCTTTCTATGAACTAGGGGGAGTCTGTCCCAAACACAGTCTATTCAGCATCATTGCCTCAAAAAAGTTTGTCCTCTAAGAAGAAAAAAAATGTAGCATTGTTCTGGGAAGGGCTGGAGCAATGAACAATAGCAGAAGAGGTTCATTTCTATTGACTTTATGGAGGCTGCTGGGCATTTGCTTTCCTGCCTGAATAAGGGCTAGGCTTAAAGCCTCCATGTCATCAAGAATAAAGCATTCCCTGACAGGAAAGACAAGGCTTCTTAGCTCTGGGTCCCAGGGCAGTGCTATTCAAGGCGTGTGTTCACGGAGTATCTGGTCTACTATAGGAGACTGAAATTGCAAGAAGCTTTACAGCTGCCCCTTGCAAATCTAGGTTATTGCATCATACATTTAAAATAATGATAGGCTGGCCAGGTGAAGTGGCTCACGCCTGTAATCCTGGCACTTTGGGAAGCTGAGGCAGGAGGATCACTTAAGCCCAGGAGTTGAAGACCAGCCTGGGCCACATTTGGAGACCCCATCTCTATAAAAAACAAAAATAAAAAAATTAGCCGGGCCTGGTGGTGTGCACCTGTGGTCCCAGCTACTCGGGAGGCTGTGGAGGGAGGATCACTTGAGAGCAGGAATTTGAGGCTGCAGTGAGCTGAGATCATGCCACTGCACTGCAACCTGGGTGACAGAGCAAGATCTTGTCTCAGAAGGACAAAAAACGATGACAACAACAAAATGACAAAAAGCCCTCTCAAGTTCTTAGAGGTGGCTATGGAACTGTTATTTCCTAGACCTGAATTTCAGTAAGGACTGTGTGTTTTGCTTACCTAGAGGAATGCTAAGTTCACTGAACACATCCTCTGGTTCCCAAGAAGGCAAAGAAAGGGGCTGTTTCAGTTCCACTTCAGCGTACTCTGGTGACCTCACCTCCAGAGATTTCATTTCCACATACCTGGAGTTTTCTGCAAAACATGAACCAAGGCAAAAAGAAAAGAAAAGAAATGAAATACAACACGCCTCAATGAGTCCCTGAAATTCTATCCCTGCATAGTATGATTGGGAATTGTCCGTTGGACTGCTTAATCACGTAAGGCTAGGGCAACGGCTGCTAATTAGAACCAAAGCACTGTCATTAGGAGCTTTTTCCACTGCCAAAAGAATGCCACACACAATAAAACTTGGCAAATCTTTGCATTTGGCCCAGGGGGATGGGCTACTGATGGCTTCAGTTGAGAATATCCACCCCCCATGCCTCCCATCTCAGTATCATTCCATCTCTGCAGGCAGGGGAATTACTGACGGGCAAAAATTGTGCTGACGTCCACCGAGGCTAGCAAAACAGGCAATACCATTCTCTCCCCAAGCTTGTCAAGCTGTTATTAAATATGAACCCCAAACACTGGGTCAGCTAATGAGCCTCTAACACTGGCACATGTTAAGACCTATACTGCAAAATAAAAGGGGTTTGACTGGAGTGAAGTGAAGATTTCACTGCTCCTTTATTCTTGCCTTCTCTAGACAGAGGCTGGGCCTCAGGGTTTCTCTAGCAACAAGAAGGCATTTCACGGCGGGGTTTCCATGGAAACTCAGATCCATGCAGGTAAAAAACAGCTCAGGTCATCTTGACATGGAAAAAATCCCAAGCCTCCCAGTTACCTAATAGTTCATGCCACCCACAGGGCTCTGGGGTGAAATGTTCATTTTTAAGCCTTTCCTCTGTATTTTCTGTCCCCGACTCTCACTTCAAAGCCTGGTGTGCTGCAGGCTTTCTGTAAAGCAAATCCCTGAGTATTTTCACAGTGAGAACCTTAAAGGCTACTCTGCCTCCCTTCCCCCAAACCCCTTGATGGATCTGAGGTTCCACTTGGCAGAGAAGACAGGGCTTAGCCTATTTTAAACTCTCTCTTTCATGATGTCACAGTGCCGGGCATAGGCACAAAACGTCACCTCCAATGGAGTAAGAGAAGATCCTAAAACAAGTCTTGTATCACCGTCAGACCCTAGCAAAAAATGGGTCTGAGGTAGTAAGAAGGGGAACAGCTGTACCCTTTAGGGATCCCCTGTTCCTTCCCCTTCCACTCCTTTCTTGCCTCCCCTATTCCTGCCCCCATCACACAAATAACAGCCTGGGTGGCCCTCTGCTGTGCAGGCATGAGGCTCCTCCTGATCTCCTTTTGCTGATAACTCAATCTAATTTTAGTTATCCAAGTCCATCTGGGCTCCTGTAAATGCAGAGAAGTCTGCCCTGAGTTTGCTTGTCAGGAAACATGCAGCCTCCGATCTGACTTCCTTTACACCACTTGCCTAAAATCGCTAACAGTTTAGCCAGGCTTTTAGAGGCTTGCCTCTGTTACTAAATCACTTTCTGCACCCACTTTAATGCTAGTTGAAACCTTACTTATGTTCATTCCAGCCTGCACATGCTCATACTTTATCAGGTGAGCAGGGGTCCAATCAACCCGACCACCCATGAGGAAAGGGGAGGTAGTTACCCGGGGTCAACACTCCTTGGCAAGCTTGGCTTTGGAGGTCGGTTTCGATGGGGGGGCTGGTTTTCTCCTCCAGGGGGCTGCCTTCGCAAGCCCCATCTTCCGGGGTCCCCCTGGTCTTGCAATCATCGACAAATGGGCTTGGCTGCCGGGCCCTCTCCTCTGCTGGCTTAGGGGAAGACATTTGCTGGACTGTAGGGGCTGGATGAACATCTGAGCTCTCCACTCCCTTTACCTCCTTCTCGTAGCAATCTGAATCCTCCAGGGAGAGGCCTGTCTCACTTTCAGCTGGCTTCCGCTCAGCATCCAGATTTAGGCCAGGCATTTCCACGTCCATGTCACTGGGACAGCTTGTGGAAGCACAGGGCAGTTCTCTGGGTGACTTGAGGCTGATTTCTGCAGCCCCATTCCCTACGGCCTTGACTCCCTCCTTGGGGAAATCCTGGGCCAGGTCTAGGTCTAAGGTGGTTGTCACACATGAACATGTTTCCGGGCAGATTTTGTCTTTCTGGTCAATGGGCACAATTTCTTCCAGCTCTGGGATGTCTGGTTCCATGATAAAATCTTCTTCTTCCCCAACCTCGTCCACTGTCACCAGCTCCTCCATGTTAGTGGGATACCAGCTCTCCCCCTCTGCCTCACTTCCACTCTCCCAATCTTGTTCCTGTACAAAAATGCAGAAGGAGGTCAGAGGGTGGTTGAGAGCATTCAACCGGAAGGCATAAGACTTGGCCATGAGGACCCCTCCAAACAGGAAGAACCTGAGCATTCTTACCTCTACCCGGTACAATTACTGTGAACCACTCAAGTCCAACAGCACCAACTCATCCTTAGGGTGATGCTCAAAGTTTGGAATAAGCCCTTAATGCTTAATCTACCGTATTTAAAGTGACACAAAGAATTTCAAGCCCTAGTAGATAACAGGTGCTCAATATACAGTTTTTGAATGCATGAATAATGAAGTTATAAACTCTAAATACTTACTGGAACATCTTTCTTGCATCTGGGTCACCACTAAATGTAACTGCAGCAAAGCCCCTCACAAAATTCCCCCAAGCACCCTCTCCCAGCAGGGGTACATACACTTCCACAGTCAAAGCTCCTACTTGGCCCCTTCTAGAACTTTCTCCTTGGCATCTGCAGCAGCCCATGGACTCCTGACTCCACAGAAAGATCTAGGAGATCAGCTTTCCTGCCAGCGATACTCATCTCTCCTGCCTCTCCTGACTGGAAAGGCACGAAGATGGCCCCGTTCCAAGGACATTTCTTTTTGTTGTGGCAGCCCCAGCCCAGGAGAACTGTAACTGGATTTTTCATTTTAATTAAGTAAAACAATCTGTACAAGCACAGTAGATGTCTTGTTAATCCTAGGGTCTGGGCCTGCTGAAGTCAGGGCCCCAGCTTGAGTGCCTAAAGCAGCTTCTCGTCCTATCCCCGCCAAGGGACTTGTCTATTTTGGGAGCCTGGCTCTGAAGCCTGAGTCTTTTTTTGGGCACATGTTTTCTCATGGGAACACAGCCAAGTTGCTGGAGAGTGAGCAGAGCTCAGACATGTGGGTAAAGATCGCTTCAATAAAAACTATCCGAAGATTCCAGGCACAGCCACTCCTCCAAAGTAGTGCTAGGAGGACTGGTTCATTCATGTAACTAATGGTGGGGTCTCAGCCATATTCCATCTAGCAGGACATCACCAGGCAACAGGGGGACTCCTGTGACTCAGTCCCTCATGGCAGAAGTGCAGAATCTGAAATAAACTTTACCTTCTTTGTCCTTGTGTCTTCCGGATCAGAGAACTCTGCTTCTTTCTCTTGTCTGCCCACTGATTGAGGGCTTTCTTCCATGCTCTCCTGTTCCTCTTTTCCAGCCTTACCAAAGGAAGGACAGAGCAAACCAAATCAACAGTGAGCAGTGACAGGGAGAAGAAAAAAAGAATGATATTGAATGCAGGTCCCAGCTCTCAGAGGGGTTTCACATACAGCATTTTCTTTATCCTCCCGGAATCCCTCGGAGGCGGCTGCTATTAGCATCTTCATTTTATAGATCAGAAAACTGAGGTTCAGAGAGGTTAAGTAATTTGCTCACAGTCACACAGACAAATGGAGGCAGAGAAATGTCTTGAAGCCTGGCCCGATGTCTTTAGGGGGCAGAAATCCCTGGCAAACTGGGTATTTTTTGCAGAGTAGAAGCAGCCAAACTACTGGGCCGGCCAAGACCCTGGGGTTAAATCATTCAGGACACTTATAGGTAGAAAGGGCGTTGTCACCCAGTCAGAGTGCCCTCGCACCTTCCTTTTGCTCTCTGTCCTAGAGTGACAGCCCAAACTAGCACTCCCTTTCTTCCCTCCTTGTATTCCTTTCCCCCAAATCAGGGCCCTCACACTAATGCCCATGTCTGTGAAACTAAATAATTGAAAGCAGGCGTTTGGTTTGAGAATTAGGGCCTCTAACCAACCTTTAAGACAGGGGATCAGCAAACTATAGTCTGCAGGCCAAATCTGACCTGCAGCCTGTTTTTGTATAGCTTGTGAGCTAAGAATGAATTGTACATGTTCACATAATCACATTTTAAGTGATTATAGAAGTGCCTACAAAAAATCTGCAGTTTTGCCTCTTGGCCCACGTAGGCTAAAATATTTACCATCTGGTCCTTTGTAGAAAACTTTGCCAACCCCCATGTTAGAAGTTTCTGGGGGATATTCTCCCATGACTTAAACTTTGTCCACCAAATCAATGACTACTCCTGGGTTTTCTCAGGGGCAAGTTGCAGTTCTAGGACATTCTTGGCTGAGGTTGGTTCGAAGTAAACCACTCTAGTTCTGATTTCTTACAATCAGACATACCTCCTTGAGCTGACTAGGAGCCAGCTGGAGCAGAAGCTCAGGGCTGACTGGTTTCACCAGTTATTACCAGACAGGGACGCATGGTTCAAATCCTCAAGTCCTTTCTGTTTCCAGTGTTTGCTGTGAAGATTCCACCAAAAGCTTTGCTGAAGTCTACCGCACTAGCCTGAGTGTAAAGCAGCTACAAATACCTTTTTAGCTATTACAGCTTCTACCAACAGGTGACTTTATTTTTATTTCCCGAATCAACTATGCATGGCCCTCTCTTGTCAAAATGAATAATCCTTACCCTTCCCAAGCAGCTCCTGCAGCCGCACTCCCAGATCAACACAGTAAAGGAACCCCCTTCAGTTCAAGTTGGGAGAGGCAGGGACAGTCTTGCCAGCCGGGCTGAAAGCCCTCCACCAAGCAGACCCCTGCTCTTCCTCCCTGCAGGCAAAGGAAACAACCTTTCAGAGCTTCCCTTTGCTCTGGGATCACTTCCAGGAGAAGGCAGCAGCTCAAGGGGAACAGATGGGTGCAATGGGTGCAACGGGTGCCCCCAGCTGCCCACACCAGCTCACAGACTGAGACTGAAACGCCAACTCTTGCAAGCAGGGCTCTGCCACCACAGGGCCTGGGCTACTGAACCACTTCCAAACTGGTCTCCCACTTCTGCTCTGTACCCTCCCCCAAAATCTATTCTTGCCAAGGCAATCAAGAATGATCATTCCAAAATGCAAAAATGATCACATCCTCACCATATTGTCTTTTTTTTTTTTTTTTTTTGAGATGGAGTTTTCCTCTTGTTGCCCAGGCTGGAGTGCAATGGCACGATCTCGGCTCACCGCAACCTCTGCCTCCTGGGTTCAAGCAATTCTGCTGCCTCAGCCTCCCGAGTAGCTGGGATTACAGGTCCCGCCACCACACCTGGCTAATTTTATTTTATTTTATTTTATTTTTATTTTTAGCAGAGACGGGGTTTCACCATGTTGGCAAGGCTAGTCTCGAACTCCTGACCTCAAGTGATCTGCCTGCCTCGGCCTCACAAAGTGCTGGGATTACAGGCATGAGCCACTCTGTCCAGCCTCCTCACTGTATTTTCTTGCTTAAATACTTCATTTGCGTCCCCTGGTACTTAGGATAAAGGCAAAAATCTTCGACCTGCCTACAAGGCCCTGCATAGTGTAGGCCCTGTTTATAAGTCGGCCTCACCTCCCGTTACTCTAATGCCAGCTCTCTGCTACGGCAACGCTGGAGCCCTGGAGCTGCTGGAGGCCCTTGTGCACGCTGCTCCCTCTGTCTTTTCGCTTTCTTTTCACCCAGTCAATACTCACCATGCCTCCAAATCTCAATAGTCACAGCCTAACTCTGAGAAGGCTCGGATTTATCACAGGCACTCAGCATTGTGTACCTTCATCTCCTTCTTAGCACTTAATAGTCAAGCTCTTCTATTCATTTGAGAAATCACTGGATTAGCATTTCTCTCACTGGACTATGAGCTCCGCGAGCCCAGGGGTCATTTCAGTGTCACTAACTGTGGTCTCAGTGCCAGGTGCTCCACAAATATTGGTCAATAAAAGAATGAAATTGGTAGAAGGGGGTGGGGTGAATAACAAGTTCTCACCTGTCTTTCCACATGGTTGGGTCTTGTCTAGGCTCTGAAGCGAGCATAAGGGTTTTAAAATCTTCTCCTGTTATGGATTGGTTATACCAGGGGTTACACTCTGGGGCTTCTAGATGGCATCCAGCCCACAGCTATGTTTTGGTTTATACTAGGCATTTGTCTTGCTCTAAGAAAAAGGGAGATTTGACAGTGTGGCATGCATTCCTGCATGACAGCTGTAGAATGGAGCTGAGCAGTGGCTCCAGCCCCACAGATGGCACCACTTCCTCAGTCAACCATGGTCCCATCACGCTGGCCTGGCTCCAATTATCATTAGCCTGGCTTCCTTCCCTAGGCACCTGGGCTTGCCACTCTCGAACCCCCCTCCCAGTAGCATGTAGCAGTATTTCTTCCCCATGTTTTCCTTATCTGTGACTTGATTTATTTCCTCCTCTTTATGGTCCTGTGGCCAGGATTGGGTCTCAGGTATGGATGTGGCCACCTATCACCACGGAGCAGCACGCACACTGGCTTCTCAACCATGGGCACTTTCTCCAGAGAGCTCAGGATTTTTTAATGAGCGTGAGCTCTTTAAGGTAGTACAACAGCCTTGTGATCACACCCATTTTACAAACAAGAAAACTGAGGCAGAAGAAAACAGGGTGTGACCTGGTTCTCAGAAACCAGGCCTTTTTCTCCAGAGTCTGGGTTCCATCCTTCATACCTTCAACAGATACCCACTGGACACCCGCTCTGTGCTAAGCCCTCCTCTAGGGACTGGGAACACAGCAGTGAACACAACAGACAAAACTCCCTGCCTTGTGAAGGTTACACCTGGGAGCCGGGGGTGACAATAGACACTAAGTAAAATAAAGACATTAAGTGATAGGTTTGAAGGTGGTAAATGCCACCAAAAACAGGAAAGTAGGGAGGTAGAGGAGGGGGTTGGGGTGTTGAGATGGTCTGCAGTGGTGGGGAGGGAGAAGAGTGGGTTGGGGTGTTGAGATGGTCTGCAGAGGTGGGGAGGGAGAAGAGGGGGTTGGGGTGTTGAGATGGTCTGCAGTGGTGGGATGGGAGAGGAATGGGTTGTGGTGTTGAGATGGTCTGCAGTGGTGGGAGGGAGAAGAGGGGGTTGGGGTATTGAGATGGTCTGCAGTGGTGGAAGGGAGGGGAGCGGGTTGGGGTGTTGAGATGGTCTGCAGTGGTGGGGAGGGAGAGGAATGGGTTGGGGTGTTGAGATGGTTTGCAGTAGTGGGAGGGAGGGGAGTGGGTTGGGGTGTTGAGATGGTATGCAGTGGTAGGGTGGGAGAGGAATGGGTTGGGGTGTTGAGATGGTTTGCAGTAGTGGGAGGGAGGGGAATGGGTTGGGGTGTTGAAATGGTCTGCAGTGGTGGGGTGGGAGAGGAGGGGTTTGGGGTGTTGAAATGGTCTGCAGTGGTGGGGTGGGAGAAGAGTAGGTTGTGGTGTTGAAATGGTCTGCAGTGGTGGGATGGGAGAGGAATGGGTTGAGGTGTTGAGATAGTCTGCAGTGGTGGGAGTGGGAGGAGCAGGTTGGGGTGTTGAAATTGTACGCAGTGGCCAGGGAGAATAGAGAATGTGGCCATGAGTAAAGACAAAGGAGGCGAGGAGCAAGCCAGGAAGACTTGTGACTCCTTGGCAGCAGCAACACCTGTAAAGGCACTGAGGGCGGGAGGTGCCTGGTACACTGGAAGAAGAGCAAGCCCTGCTGCCTTCATGCCAAAGTTCAGTTGCCACCTGTTATCTGACTCCTGGGGCAGCCCTGTGGGGTCTGGGCTTTTCTCAAGTTCATCATACAGAGTTTGAGGACAGTGCAAAATACTCTCTGTTCTGCTGTCATTCCAACACAGTGTTGGACTGCCTGGCTCCAACCTAAAGAAACAATCTGTGAGGGGCCCCAGTAAGTCCCTACTGACTCCACCCCAAGGCTGTAAAAGGCAGAACCAACTTGAGGGACAGAACTGTAGGGAAACTCTTGGGGCTTTCTGAGACTCTTTTTCCATCTGGGCTCTTTGGCTGACACATAGTGTCACCTTAAATGAGCAATGTTATACAAACCGATGAGAGCAGGGTGGTAAAACAATAGGAGAAATGGGGTCGTCAGAGCAGAGTCTCAGAAGTGTGAGTAGAAGTGCAGGGAGCAGTTCTACCTCTCAGCCTAGGGGGAGAGAGGGTTGGCAGGCTGGTGGTATCCACATGAAGCCCAGGCTTTCCTTGAGCCCCTGCCAACTCTTGCTCTCTGCCCATCATCCATCACCAGCAACTGGGACCCTTCCAAGCAGATATACTTTAAAAAATATCCACTGGTTCACCAGGTCTTTGGGATGCAGTTCAAGTCCTTGGTGAGGCACACAATGTCTTCCATGAGCCCACCTCACCCTCTTCCCTAATCTCATCTCCTGTGCTTCCCCCTGCTATGCCAGTTAGGAAAAATTGTGGCAGACTTTGTAATGGGCAAAAAAAGACTACTGGGTGTCCTTTCACTGGAATGCTGGGCATTTGTCTAGCACATCCCTTCAGGGCATCTGATTCTATAGAAGCCTGCACCTTTCATTGTCTCGAACTGAGCTATTTTACAACCATATAAGTTGCAGAAATCAGATCCTAATACAAAGGATTCTTGTTCCTAGAGATACACAAGAATTGTCTCTGCTGGAGATGTAACCGATTCCCTGCCCCCTGTGGAAGGGGCCACTTTTACACCTATTAGCAAATTCATTTTAGCATTCCTGATTGCCTGTATATGTTGCCTGCTCTTTGGATTCTCTTTCGAGTTGGTTTTTGCATCTTATGATGCCCTCATTAATTAATGAGTTGAATAAAACCTTTGACATGTATTCATTATATATCTCCATCAGAGTCATGATGTTACTCTTTAAAAACATTATCCCTACTATGTCCTAAAGATGCAGCCGTGCCAAGTATCTCCAGGTTTTTCAAAACAGTCTTTCTTTTTCACTTTTGCCCTTGCTTCTGCTTCTATCAAGAACCCTGGTGGGGCACGGTGGTTCGCGCCTGTAATCCAGCACTTTGGGAGGCCAAGACAGGAGGATCACGAGGTCAGGAGTTCGAGACCAGCCTGACCAACATGGTGAAACCTTGTCTCTACTAAAAATATAAAAATTAGCTGGGTGTGGTGGTGCACACCTGTAATCCCAAATACTAAGGAGGCTGAGGCGGGAGAATCACTTGAACCTGGGAGGCAGAGGTTGCAGTGAGCTGAGATTGCACCACTGCACTGCAGCCTGGGCAACAGAGCGAGACTCCATCTCAAAAAAAAAACACAAAAAACCCAAACTGCTTTTTTCTACTTTTAATACTCAGCTCAAATATCACCCTCTCTGAGTAGCTCTTTTCCTGTTCCTGCGCAGAGTTAATAATTGCCCACAGAGCAGCTCATTCGCTGTAAATGCTGGCATGAGTCTCATTGTATACAAATTATTTTTATATTAATAGGTCTGTTTCCACCATTGGACTTCAGTCTCTGCTATAACATGGACTATGTCCTATTCACCTTTGGCTCGCCTATGCCTAGCACAACACCTGGCAAAGTGGCACTCCATCTATACATGTGGGAACGAATGCTGAAGTAGCATCCAAAAGGGTGACTCTTCGGTGTTCATGGAGTTGAGATTTGGGCTCCTTATTTGCACTTAGTATTGTCACCAACTCCCAGGTCAGAATGACTAGAAGATATGTGTGGAGGATTTTAAAAATTAGGTTTCTTATGCATATTGCCAAACCTTACTTATCCTACCCCTACTTAAATATAGAAGGCTCTGGCAAGAAGGAAGTGTAAGCCAAGTTGGAATATAAACCTGGTAACCAGAACCCTCCTTGTGATGCCCCTTTGTGAACTGAAGCACTGCTGCAAGCCCTCAGACCTTTCAGATGCTGGAATGAAGGTGCCAGCCAATTGCCATGCATTTTTTTTTTTTTTTTTTTTGAAACAGAGTTTTGTTCTTGTCATCCAGGCTGGAATGCAATGGCATCATCTTGGCTCACTGCAACCTCCACCTCCCGGGTTAAAGTGATTCTCCTGCCTCAGCCTCCTGAGTAGCTGGGACTACAGGGGTGTATCACCTTGCCTGGACAATTTTTATACTTTTAGTAGAGACGGGGTTTCACCATATTGGCCAGGCTGGTCTCAAACTCCTGACCTCAGGTGATCTGCCTGCCTCAGCCTCCCAAAGTGCTGGGATTACAGGCATGAGCCACTGTGCCTGGTCGCCGTGCATTTTTATTAGAGTGGAGGTAAAACACTGTGGACAGCTCTGGGCACCCAGTTTAATTTAGTGGGTGGTGGCGGCTTCTCTTTCACCACCTCTCATCAGAGCTCTAGGATTGGTAAATGCTTTTGGCAGGAGGGAGGACAGAATGAACCAAAGATCTAATCTCCCTTGGGAGGCTCTTTGGATACAAACACTTCAGGGCCACTCCCTACTGGACAAACAGGACTACAGGTCTTTCCATCAAGTCCCGCCCTAACTTCTAGTAAAGGCAACGGGTGCCGTGGGATTTGGGGCCAGATCTCCTGGGTATAATTCCGGGTCTGCCATTTCCTCACTGTGTGTTCTTGGACAAATAACGTAAGTTCTCTGAGCCTCAGTTTCCTCATCTGCAGTAACAATAGTACCAAGCTCAAAGGTTGGCACTCAAAACCTGTGAGGATTAAATGAGTTCATTGAGATAGTGTCTTGCATAATGCCTAGCACATAGTAAATAGCCAGTAAATGTTCATTCATTCAATAAACATTCATCCTCATTATATTATTACGATTATTCTCCTTCAGGGCCTGCCTCGCCTTACCTGGGGAAGAGATTGATCATTACCTCATTCTCTGCCACTGTGTTTTCTTTTCTATCATCAGCTCCTTCTTGGTCTCTATCAGGTCTCTTGGTTTTATTTTTCTCATTCTGCTTGGACTTGGCGCCCTCAGGGGCCCTAGTGACCTTTGGCCCCAGCCCATCTTCCTTGCCTGAGTCATCGGGATGGGGGTGTCTGCTTTCCCGCAGCCTGGCCTCATCCTTCCTCCTGGACCTCCCAGGGCCATCCTGCTGCTGCTTCAGATACTTGTCCAACTTGACTTTGGGCTCTTTCCGGTAGTAGCCATCTTCGCGGCTTTTGTAGCTGGACACAGAATGGGGCGGGTTGGGAGATCCAGACCTCAGGTACTTCTCTCGGTGGGACCTCCCTCCTTCCGGTCGCTCGTCCAACTCAGCCTTGTCCAGTTGCCGGGGGTGGTGTTTGCGATCATGTGCCCAGGGGTCCATCCTGTCCCTCTTGTCATCCCCGTTCTCCCTCCAGGGAGCCGGGTCTCGTTCTTCCTCCCTCCTGGCATAGGGAGAGTGCTCCCAGGAGTCCCGGCTATTGCCCCAGTCAGCCCGGGAGGGGCCCGGAGGGCTGTGGGAAGAGCTGCAGGAAGTGAAGCTGGGAGTGTGGGACCTCGGGGAGAGTGACCGGCTCACTGGACTACGAGACCGTGGCCTTTCTGGGCCATATCTGTGAGGGAACCAAGGAGCAGGATTTAGAATCTTCACGCCTCCCATCCCACCCCACCCACACACAGATACAATCTCTCTCTTAGATATACTGTGTACGCTCTTAACTCCCAACTCTACACAACCACATAGAGTGGTTCGGGAGAAAGCCTTTTCCTCCCTTCTGGCTTCTGTGCAGGGGACTTCTCCTAAGCACAGTACTGGCCACTCTCTATCCCTTTACTCATCCTGCTCCTGGGAACTAGGAAGAAGAACTAGGTTGCTTTGGCTCAGCTCCAGCTTGCCTTCTCTTAGAAGGGAGCTATGCTCAGGGAGCGGACCTCTGACTCTCCTCCTGGGGGTGTGCAGGGTGGGCACTGGGGGGCAAGATTGCCCTAGTCCAGCCTAGTGGGTAAGGCTGCCCAACCCTGGGTGCTGTTAGCTGGCCTCTTAGCCAGAAGACTTGAAGCCACTTCTACATTTGGGCTGTATCAGAATAAAGCCAACCTCTTAGCCTCCACTTTTCTCATTTATTTCTCAGCTCAATTTATGCATGGAAAAGGGATGCTAATTATTGGGGAGGGTAGGCTCAGAGGTTAAAAAAAAAAGAATTAGGAAGGTATTTTAGGGTTGGAAGAGACTCTAGAACTCCAACCTATACATTTGAGATGAAGAAACTGAAACCCAGACAAGGACCCCAACCTGTGTAAGGTTCAGAGCAAGACTCCCTAAGCTCCCTCCGCTCTGCTGCAGAATTGCAGGTGGCAGGATGGGATTTTACACGTCTTTTAAAAACCCAAATAATCATAATTTTTTTAAAAAACAGATAAACTAATAAACAAATAAAGATAGCAAGCCTGAACAGTTACATACAAAGATATACACACACATATACACATACACTTTGAAGACTGTTTGGTTATTAAGCAGGTAAACTGAGTCATATATCCGATACTCTAAAAGGATGGGCATTTTTTCATTAAGTTCCCAAATACAGGAAAACCACGCAGCCCTCACTGACCAGGGGACACCGAGGTGCATCTCGCTAGGACCAGGCTGCCTTGACCATCATGGGGGAAACAGCCTGGGCTTGTGTCCTCTACTGGGAAGTGACAGCACCGCCTACGGCCACTGCAGCAAGAATCCCAAGATGTGCCAGCCAGGTGCCTGCTCCTGCAGTTTTCTACCTCGGTTCTCTGCAGGAACTATCTTTGTAGGGGAGTGACAGTGGTCAAATTGTAGCCCCAGCTTGACCTGATCACAAACTTCGGCTGGAAGAAATGGGTTGGAAAACTGAATATATTCAATGTTCAGAGAAAGTGACTGTTCAAATAACTGATTTTTTAAAACCATCTACATTCTACTTCCTACACCTACATTCAACTCATGAAAAACCAAGAGCTGGTTCTAAACAGAAGCCAGTTTAGACTTCTGGACTGGTGTTTTTCATAGGGAACATGGAAAGGTGGGGCCCAGAAAAGCAGATGGATGGGGTAGGGGCAAGAGCAGGGCACAGCATGACTCAAATGCCCCTAAGAATGAGAAACGGGAGTGTGTTCCCACTGCCCAGAACCTGCCTGGAGACTTAGGGCTTGGGGCCTCACCTGTCTGCTTCCCGGAACAGGTCCCTCTCCCTCTGGGAATGGATGTCCTGGATGATGGCAGCCACAGCCTTCCCGGGTTTCTAGCAAAGTCAGAGAGATCACCATCAGATCAGAGATGGCCTTGCAAACACCAGAGGGAAGCAGCTCTGACCTGGGTCATTCACTGCCTGGTCCACCAAAAGGGAAAAAGTGCCTTGTGTGGAGAAGACAAAAGGTATAATCCAATGGATGAGTGTGAGTATAATGCTAAACTGGGTAGCCCAGAGAACACTGAGTGGTGGTCCATCGAACTGGGGAAGGAAGGAGCCTGGTGTTCACATCCATGTGCTGGAGACAAGCAGCATTTGTTAATACCCACCTCTGCCTGAATTAAAAAACTAAAATAAAATGTGTAAGAAAGAAAAGGAGAGAGGGATGGAAGGAGGGAAGGAAGGAAGGCAAGCATGCATTGTAAACTTGGAGAGACTTGAAGATCATTGACTGCAGCCTCCACCTTTAATATCTATGGAAACTTAGAGCCAGAGAAGTTGAGGCAGGGTCTCTGCTCTGCACAGCTCCAGGGTCACCAGCCACCTTGTGTTCCGTGCAGTTGGTGACTCTTGGAGTTGTGTTGGGTTAAGGAACACTTCAAGGTCACGCAGATAGTGAAAAGAATCAGGACCTGACACCAGGTATTTTAACTCCAAGTTCCTTTCCATGCTTTCCATGCCCTGTGCCCCCTTCAACACCTCATGCACAGGCATCAGCTGATGCTCAAAGTAAATCTGTGAGGAGGGTGGCATAAGCTGGGAGTCGGGCTTCACAGCTGAGAATAGTAGGCAACCAGGGCTCCATCCTTCCCTGAAATCATTAGACGGTGGCTATGCCAGGACAGGACTAACCCCAGCCCCCCATTCCCAACCAAAGCCCTTTCCTAAACCCAGAATGGACACACGATAACCAAAATAAATAAATAATAAACGATTTAAAAAAAAAATTCACAAGCACAAAAGGCAAGTCAGGAGCATCTTCCTAAAGATGATGCAAAATTCATCCTTTAAATAAAAATGTATCAAGCAGAGCGAATTTTATGGAATATGAGTTATATCTCAAAAAAAAGCTGATTTTTTAAAGACCAAGGCTAATAACCCTCAGTCTATGTAAACTTTTGATAATGAGTTTTATTAAATTTAATCAACTGCTTTTTATCCTTGATTTTTTCTATGTAATTTGCAAGGAATCATGCATCTTTTAAAAATTTTTTTTTAAAGAAACGAGGTCCTGCTCTGTCACTCAGACTGGAATGCAGTGGCACAATCACAGCTCACTGAAAGCCTCAACTTTCCAGGCTCAAGTGATTCTCCCACTTCAGCCTCCCAAGCAGTTGGGACTATAGGGGCTCATCACCACATCAGGCTAATTTTTTCAGTTTTTATAAAAGACAAGGTCTAGCTATGTTGCCAGGACTGGTCTTGAACTCCTGGGCTCAAGCAATCCTCCTGCCTTGGCCTCTCAAAGTGCAGGGATTACAGGCATGAACCACCACGCCCAGCTAAATCATGCAATAAGAGCCATACAAATGTTAAAAAGCATCATGTATCTCATTTGACAGATGGGAAACTCAGGTCCAGAGATGTGATCTAGCTGGACTAGCACAGTATGAGTGCTCTAAGTGGCGTGGCTGATTATCTGTTATTGTTGAGATAGAGGGTTGGGCTGGGAAAAACAGAGTAAAGGTGACAATGAAGGAGGAGCTGCCTGCAGTTTCAGGGAGAGAGGTCAGGGCTAGTACACAGAAAAGAGACATAAAATGTTCAAGTGAGGGAGGGACCTCACCTCTTGTCATACGGAGATGCAAAGTGAAAGAATGTCAGAGAGAAGGCAGTGACTCCTTCATCTGTGCTCGTGAATAAGTCAGAGGTTTTAGAAGTCAGCCAATCCCCCATTCAAGAAAAGGCCCAGGAACTCAGCACTGGGCAGGATGTCCACCAGAAAAGGCACCACAACTTTGGCAAATGGTCCCTTATGTCAAACTGAAGCTGCAGAGATCGACCCTTTATAAAGCACCTGAAAGTGCCACCTACAAATAACCAGATCACCCAAGACTCGCACTGGCCTCCAGCACCTCAGCTGCTTAAACTGGACCTTGTTCAGACCAAGGCCAAACAAGGATAGAAGCCAAGGCTGTTGGCATTGGCCAAGAAGAAAGTTGCTGTCCAGGATGTCTCCTCCCACCCCGCCGTGTGGCTAGAGACCACCGGTCCTTCAGCCAGGGTCGGCTGTCACTTGGGGTAGAAGAAGAAGGCTCACTTGAAGCTGATAGAACTTAATGTGGATCCCACCAAGTGGGTCTTCTTCCTGCCTGCCCACCTTGGGCCACACAAGTGACTCCGGCTACTGTATCATCAAGGGAAAGCCAACTGGGATGGCTAGTCCCTGAAAGGACCTGTCACAGCAGGCACCAAGGGAGCAGCGGAGCTTGGGAAAGCTGGTGGGAGCCATCAGGACCAAGATCATGTCATGAGATCTGCCATCACCGGGGAGGCCACACCCCAGGTCCCTCCCAAATCTGTGGTTTGCATTGCCACATTAGAATGGACAAAGGCTAAAGAATGTGTCCCCAAACTGGGATAAATGTATCTGGCAACTCTTTAGAACATAAAAATAAAATTCCCCATGGGAATTGGATGGGGAGCTTTCTGTTGTAAAAAGAGTCCCCAAGGTTCCAGTTTTCTTCTGCTCTTCTGGAACTTCATATTCTCCTGGTTATTCCTTCCAGCTCAGATCCAAGAAAGGCTGACGTGGGAGGAGGATGGTCTTGGCAGGGAGCGGCTGAGGTTTTGCAGATTACCCACGGCAGAGTGACTATGAGGGTGGGGCTCAGGCGCATGGGGGCAGGAGCAGGTCAGACCAATGTCAGGGCCAGAGGCATTCCACAAGCTCTCGGTCCCTTCTGCACCTTGGTTATCACAGATGGCACCCCCAGGCCCTTCCCCTCAGGGGTGCCCCCAATGAGGGGCAGAACAGGCTGATCAGACACTGCAGATGTAAACATCCTCTAGTGGCCCATGCAGTTTCCCAGGAGTCAAAGAGGTGCAGTTAGAGTGGACTTAGAAGAGCCTCTCCTTGGCTTAAACCTTCCTCTGTCCCTTATTTTCTTAACGACAGAACGTCCTCCTGGGGTCGCTTTCAGCCCATACCTCCTGGAGTTACTTCTATCCGGATCGCAGGTCCCCCGTGAGGGGCCTCCTGCGCTGACAGTCTTCACACAGCCAGCACCAGCACAGAGCCTGGCATGGAGCAGGCGCTGCCTAACACCCATCTCAAGATGCGTGGCTGGAGAGATGGAAGGAGGTGGCTGCAGAGAATGAATATGAATCTGCAAATACTACATGCTGGGGCTAGCGGTCATAGGTATTGTGATCCCTCCCGAGGATCAGAGCATTGGTTCTGCTATTTTAGGTGGTAATTGCAAATTGTTTGGTGCTCTGTGGACCAGCTGTCAGCTGCCATCTGAAAAGGGGACAGAAGTAGCCAAAGATTTTCAAATAAGAGAGTTGACTTCTGAAAGCCCTAAGAAAATTCTCTCAACCTTCCTCTTTGACCAGCTTCTGTATCCTGTGGGTAAAGGCATAAAGAGGGCAGGTGAAACAAAGGTGATTACAGCTTTGTAATCAAAAAATGAAATGGGAGAGAAAAGAGTAGGTCTATGATAAAATTTTGGTTACCTTTTTATTATAGAAAATTTCAAACATACACAAAAGTAGAGAGAATGGTTTTTGAACCCCGAAGAATCTATTACCCATCTTCAGTCAATGATGCTGACCAATCTTGTTGCATCTTGATATGGTTTGGTTCTGTGTTCCCACCCAAATCTCATATTCAATTGTAATCCCAGATGTTGAAGGTGGGGCCTGGTGGGAGGTGATTGGATCATGCGGGTGGTTTTTAATGGTTTAGCACCATCCCCCTAGTACTACTCTCGTGATAGAGTTCTCACAAGATCTGGCTGCTTAAAAGTGTGTAGCACCTCCCTGCTCCCACTCTAACTCCTGCTCTGGCCACAAAAAACATGCCTGCTTCCCCTTTGCCTTCCGCCATGACCGTAAGTTTTCTGAGGCCTCCACAGCCATGTTTTCTGTACAGCCTGAGGAACCATGAGCCAATTCAAGCTCTTTTCTTTATAAATTATCCAGTCTCAGGTAGGTTTTTTTTTTTTTGCAACTGAGTCTCACTCTGTGGGCCCAGGCTGGAGTGCAGTGCAACCTCTGCCTTCTGGGTTCAAGCGATTCTCCTGCCTCAGCTTCCTGAGTATCTGAGATTACAGGTACCTGCCACCATACCTGGCTAATTTTTGTATTTTTAGTTTAGGTTTCACCATGTTGGTCAGGCTAGTCTTGAACTCCTGACCTCAAGTGATCCACCCACCTCGGCCTTCCAAAGTGCTGGGATTACAGGCGTGAGCCACCCCGGCCTGGACTCAGGCAGTTCTTTATAGCAGTGTGAGAATGGACTAATATACATCCGTACTCACCACCTTCCTTCCCCACCTCCTATATTATTTTGAAGCAAATGTCAGACATTGTTATCTTTACATCCATTCTGCGATGACAATGATCCCGCTCAACAGTCCCACAAGGGACCATCTACAGTGCTCAGAGTTAACACATCTTGCTGCTTTTAAGACAAGGTTGAGATTCCAAGCCCCATGCAGTTCCAGAAAAGTGCTGGCATATTAAGAGGGAGGCACCACCACTTGGAACCTCAACCCAGGAAGAGTAGCCCCAGCTGTGCCCGCACCTGGCTGGGTCACCCTGGGTCAAGGCTTATTGCCTATGGGAAACTCACTTTCTCTACCTGTAAAGATGGGTTAATGAGGCCCATCTGGCATCCACCAAAAGCCTCAGGGCATGGCAGGCTACACCTGTAAAAGTCACAGAGTGCTTGGCCAACATGAAGGGAGCTGCTGGAGAGTTTCATGCCCTCTGACAACTCCACAGCTGTTTCACACACTTCAAGAGTCCTAGGAAGACACTGAAACCTTCTAGATGAGCCCAGAACTCATCTAAGCCAGATCCTGTCAAGGCAGCCCCGACTGTTTCAACATTACCAGGCTTTCTAGGCTTGATATCGTCATTCGCCTGACTCCTACCTGGAAGCCCTGTCTCTCTTTAGCTAATTCTCCCTTTCTTCAAGGCCTCGTTTAGGAATCTCTTCCCTTTTTCACACCCCTCAGTCATACTGCCTTTTGCCATGGAACTTCTGGTAGCCCCTGTACTTATGCATTCATGTTTAAATCTTGTGTAATTTTGCATGAGAATAATTTGTCTCTCAGTTGGAGAGTGAACTCTTCCCTAAGTGAGAACCATGCCTTGTATGCTTTGTAACTATCAGTACATAGAGAAGACTCTCAATCATCTTCCCAACTGAGAGCACCATGGACCATTCACAAGACTGCTTCCCAGGGCCAGAAGCCCTCTCTGTAGTGAGGAGGCTGGCAAGACCAGTGGCTCTGAAACCAGGCCCTCTGCCCTCAAAAGCACCTTGGAGTCTCATTCCCACCCCAAGCCTACTAAAGAGAATCTCTGGGCAAGAGGACTCCTCCGACAAAAAATCCCCTGATGACTCTCTGATGACGTGACTGGGAGACACTGGTTTACATTATTCCAAGTTCACTTCTGCATCAAAGAGATTATGATTCCATACTTATTGACGAAGTTTCTATAGAACAACCCAGAAAATATTCCAATCGTCTTGTCCAGGTCTGTAGGAAGAAGGCTACTCACTTTTTATTGTTCCTTCAGATTTTCTCTTTCTTATTCATTTTGCATATTTATTAAACATCTATCAAGTGAAAGGTTCTGCCTCAAATAAGCTGAGGAACAGAACCTTTGCCACAGGAAGTATATGGGGAGATAAGATATGTGCATGAGGAAATATTCAAGAGAGGAAATGAAAAATACCTTAAACTCTCTCCTTTCTCTCCCTATACTTTGCCTGGTGAGCAAAAGATACAGTTAGAGGAGAAAGAGCAATCAGAATTTCTCTCCACCTCTGCAAACCCTGGTGGGACCTCACATGCAGCCCCTTTGGCCCAGAAATACACACGGATACAGTGTTTGCCCTGTACCTTCCCAGTAGCCACTGTCCTTCCTCCTGATAGCAGCTGTTCCTCCCTCATCTTGCTCCAGAGCTCTGGGTGGGTCTCTGCCCCAGCTCTGAGGATGTAGCAGATGACACAGGTCCAGCCAATCACAGAATGACCTAGTCCTGGCCTGAGATCAATTTAGGGATGTGCCCCTGTGCTAAGCTAGTCCAGTCAGAGCTACTTTCTCAAAAGTCTCAGGACTTTTGTGGGAGCTTCTAGGAAAAAAACTTTGGCTTTTCTTGTTGAAGGAAATGGAAGGGGGAGTAAGAACTGCTGAGGTCACTGTAGCTATCATGCCACCTAGAGGAGACAGCCTGGGCTGCAACGGCCCACCCCAGGGAGCCCCCAGTAAACAAGGCCAAAAGAGCAGAAGGCAGAGTGGAGAGAAACCAAGTCCTAATGAGGGTCTCTGGGTCCTGAATCCAGCCGTATCTGCAGCCAGAGCTACTCCTGGACTTTTCATTTACATGAAGCCATAAATTCTTTCTTTTTTTTTTTTTTACTTAAGCCAACAGGCTTAATGGAGATGAATTTCTGTTACTTGCAGAGAGAGATTCATATCAACATAGGGACCATAAAGCATGCATTACTATGTAGTTGAAACATACATTAAGTTGTTTTCACATCTATGATTCCATGCGACCTTCACAATGACCTTAAGAGGGAATATGGCAGCTTGGGGAGCAGAAAAGCCCTACTAAAGATCAGAAAACAATGTGTTCTGGGCCCTTTCCATTCAAACTATGCTCCGAGGACCACCAGCAGCAGCATCTCTTGGGACCTTGTTAAAAATACGCAATAACAGCACTACCCTAGACACGCTGAATCAAAGTGCGTTTTAACAACATCACCGAGTGATTTGTAGCACACTGAAGCTCGAGAAGCTCTGTTATAATACTATCTCTGCTGCTTCTTGGCTGGGTGACTATAAGCAAATTACGTGATTTCTCAGGGTTTTTTTCATGCAGACAACAGAGATCATAATAACACACTATAACAATGCAGCTTTAGTGCAAAACCAAAACAGTACTAAGTTTTAATCATAGCTCTTCCAGTAGCTAAATACAATCCTGGGCAACTTACTGAACTTCTATTAGCTTCAGATACCTCATCTGTAAAACTGAGATAATAATAGCTGTCTAACAGGACTGATGTCAGGATTAAATAATGTATGTAAAGTGCTTGGTACATTACTTGCTCCAGAGTACCAGGACTCAATTAAAGGTATATATTATTGTTATTGTTTTACTCTTATAATTACTGCTATTATCCACCCTACACACCTCACAGGGTATGGTGAATTATGAGACTCAAAAGATAATATATGAAAAAAATGCTTAAAGCCAAATTACTCAAAGTATAGTCCTTTCCTGATCTGTAAACTGAGGTTCACAGAGGTTAAGCAACTCTTCTAAACTCACCAAAGCAGGAAGTGGTAGAGCCCAGGCTGACATCACCATCTTCCAATCTGGGATAGGTCACATGGTTGTCAGTGGTTCTTTGTTTATTTGCTTTTACTCCCACCAGACTGAGCTCCTCGCCCGCTTGCTACTTCTACCTCCATGGCACCTGGCCCAGTTCCACCCACGGTGAGCACTCAGTGCACATTTGCTGAAAGCAAAACTTGACCATCTGACCTCTTTAACCCGTGTTTTTTGCACCACCCCAAACTATCTCCCTCAGGAAGGTATTACTATGCTTTGGTACTTTAATTTAAGAAGCCGATTACTGCCGTTAATCTTAATCAGAAACTTATGACAACCTCTCATTTGGAGACCAAAGTTCCACGGGGAACTTAGTGTAGAAATTCAATTCTAGCCCCGAGGGGGAGAATCCAGGAGAACAGGAACTTTGGCTGGATACAGAATGGGGTGGGATCCTTACTTGTTTGAAAGAAGCAATATACTTTCATTGGGGGGGGGGAGGGGGCGGAAAAGCCAAGTTCTGCCGGAAGGAGAACTGTTAGCGAAGGAACTTCAGAGGCAATGATGCAAGCAAAGCAGATTCAGGACTCGGAAGCTGGTTGACACAGTACCCATCTACATATGGAGACTTGTCAGAATGCCAGTCCTAGCCACTGAGCCTTTGTCTTCTGACTTCAACCTTGAAGGTGGATTAAGGCCTGTGGGTCTTGGACAAAATGGATCCTAAGTCAATGTGGAATGAGCTAAAGTGAACAGGAAAATCCCTATTAAATGGAACAGTAGAAAGCACAAAATAAGAGGGTAGATTTAAACACAAATATAGCAATAATTACAAGAAATCCAAATAGACTTGGTGCTCCAGTTAAGAGAACTCCTGCAAACCAATAAGAAGACACAATGCAAAAGAAAAGCATGGGCAGATGACTTGAAAAGAAACATCCCATCAAAGAAGATCCAGACGGAACAGCCAACAAACAATGAAAAAGTGCTCAACTTCCATGCACAATTAGGAGGATAAAATACAAAACTGTGATAAACCAGCCAGGTGCAGTGGCTCACACCTGTAATCCCAGCACTTTGGGAGGCCGAGGTGGGTGGATCATGAGGTCAGGACATTGAGACCATCCTGGCCAACATGGTGAAACCCTGTCTCTATTAAAATACAAAAAAAAAAAAAAAAAAAAAAAAGCCAGGTGTGGTGGTGTATGCTTGTAGTCCCAGCTACTCGGAGGTGAGGCAGGAGAATCGCTTGAACCTGGGAGGTGGAGATTGCAGTGAGCGGAGATCGCACCACTGCACTCCAGTCTGGTAACAGAGCAAGATTCCGTCTCAAAAACAAAACAAAACAAAACTCTGATAAACCATGATACTCTCCAAGATAGGCAAAAATTTAAGAGTTGGACAAGACAATGTGTTAGCAAGAATGTAGATCACTGAAAACTCTTTTTTTTTCTTTTTGAGAGAGAATTTCACTCTTGTTGCCCAAGCTGGAGTGCAGTGGCACAATCTCAGCTCGCTGCAACCTCCACCTCCCAGGTTCAAGCAATTCTCCTGCCTCAGCCTCCTGAGTAGCTGGGATTACAGGCGCCTGCCACCATGCCTGGCTAATTTTTGTATTTTTAGTAGAGATGGGGTTTCACCATGTTGGCCAGGCTGGTCTCGAACTCCTGACCTCATGATCTGCCCACCTCAGCCTCCCAAAGTGCTGGGAATACTGGCATAAGCCACCACGCCCAGCCGAAAACTCTAATACACTACTAGGAGGAGTATAAATGTGAGACAACTAATTTTGGAAAGAGCTTGCTGTCATCTAGGAAAGTTGAGGTAAGCATGCCTTATGATGCAGCTATCTCAATCCTAGTTATGTATGTACCTCTAGTTGTCTGCTCAAGTGCATATATACCAGGATGACATGTTTGAGAAGGTTCAGATTAGCCTTGTCCCTAAAACAACTCAAATGTCCATCAACAGTAGAATGGACAAATTGTATAGCCATATAATGGAAATGTATATAACAATGAAAATAAATAGACACACCCAACAACATGGATGGCATCATGTTGAATGAAAGAAGCAAGATCTGTAAGAACACAGCATGATTCCATTTATGTAAAGTTCAAAAACAGGCAAAACTAAACCATGATATTTAGGGAGGCATATACAGGTGGTAGGACTACAAGAAAAAGCACAGATATGATTATCGTTGAAGTCAGGAGAGTAGACAGGGAGGGGCTGAACATGAGGAGGGACTCACAGGAGCTTCTGGGTGTGTCTATATGCTACTTCTTGACTTTGGTGGTGGTTTTATGGGGTTTATGAGATCTCACCCATTATTACTTTTTAAACCGCACAATGTATAATCAGCCATTTTTCTGTGTGTTCTGTTATACTTCACAATAAAACAAAAAAGAAGGGAAAGAAAAGAAAGAAATGTAGATCAGCTAAAACAAAAGCAAACCCTGGTTTGGAACTATTTGAATGCATTCCCGAGTTCTGACAGTGGCCAATTCAGCCAAGGACTGCTTAGAAGGGCTTCTATGAGGCTTAAGACGTAAATATGAAGGAGAGAGAAGAGAGCAAGAGATCAAGGGGGTGACAGAGGAAGAAAAAGTTACTGAAGGTCTGTATAGGTAGAGAAGGTTGTATTCAAGCGTTTATGCCTGGAACTCCCAGAACCTTTCCCTTCTGACTTAGTTCCCCTGTAAACATCTTCTTCTGGAAAACTTTCCTTGGCTCCCAGGTAGACTTAAATGCCTCTTTGCACTTTGTATTTACCTCAAAAGCACTGTTCTTGCCATGCTGCAATGGTTTGCCTCAAGATCCTCAAAGGCAGTGTGTCATTTCTGAATCTTTTCCTATCCTCTCCTTTCCACCAGCATTTAGGTCAGTGCCTAACAAGGAGGAGAAACTCATCTGGTGCTTGTTGAATGACTGAATGAACAAGATAATGCTTTACCTTGAGCTGCAATTCCTTGTATCTCTTGGACATCCGAATGAGCAACTTCTCACCATTGATCACAGCAGATTTTTCTTGATAATACTGGACCATGGCCTGTGCGGCTTCTGTGTAAGCCATCTCTAAAAAGGCCTAAGAAAGAAAGGAAGGACACTCACTGGACTTGACTTTAATGGTCTTAAACAAGATTCAGTACAAGGCATGACTCCATGTCTATGAAGTTCAAAAACAGACAAAACTAATCAATGGTGACAGGAGTTAGCATTGAGCTTCTCTCTCAGGTGGGGATGGGGAACCGATGGAGAAGAAGCATGAAGAAACCTGACATTCTGGAAATGCTCTATATCTTGACCTGGGTGTTAACTATATGGGTGTACACATGTAACTAATGGAATTGTGCATGTAGGATGAGTGCACATCACACACTGTAGAGTATGTGTTTTATACCTCACTTCAAAGGAAAAAAAAGTCAGTATAAAGAAGAGATCTCTTTGATCCCATCTGTTCAAAGAGACCTTTTTATAAACATCACCAAAAGAGCTCATTATAAGACGGCCCTTTCCTGATCCCCAGGGTTACCAGACATTGTTCTTAATTATGTGTGTCTGTCCCGGGCTACATCATGCCATAGAATCCCTCTGAGATGGGAGAGTTCACTAACCCACATTTCCCTGGAGGGGCAGTTGCATATGTGGCCTTGAGCTGATCCCTATAAAACGTGCTATTTGGTGGTGATGGTGACAGCAAGAGACACAAGCTTTGGTTACTTGAGCTCTTACTTTCCTTATAAAGACAGAAACATATTCAAAATTCAGGAACTCACAAACCCCTGGGCTTGAAGGAAGGCCATGTTGTCGTGAGTTACAGAAAAAGGAAAATTCCCCAATTATGTTTCCACAGCATCTTTCTTCTTTATTTAACTGCTCTGATAAAACACAGAGAAATGGGCTTTTCCACTCAATCTGTGTCTACTGAGAGTTCCAAAGAGACTGTCTTGACTGTGCATCAGTTTACCCCAGTAGCTGGTGTGGTGAATTTGTTGCTGCTATTGTTTCTTGGATTTGTTTGGTTTGTACTACACTGACAATATACTGATCCTGATTTCTCAGTGCTACAGGGGAAAAGGGGTCAGTGACAGGGAAGCCCTCACTGTGAGCCCCTAACTCTCTCGTTTCCTTAAACTAAATGGTCTAAATAAGCTCATTCCCTTCCTTCTCTCATATTTATTTCTGAATTTCAGATGCACGGCTTTTCTCCATGCTGTCATAGTCTATGACATTAGTGTGGGCGACTTAAGAAGTCAAGATTCTTTAGGGTTTTATTTCACATTCTGCCACCCAGCTTTCTAAGTGCCTCTTTCTTGATAAACATTTTAGCACCTCTAGCTCTCACTTGTCAAATGGGAATAATACTAATATAGGGACTCTCACTACATCAATGTTACAAGCTGAATTCTGTGCATTTACCCAAAATAGAATTTCTGAGAAGTAGGAACAGAGACAAGTGAGTAGTCTCACGCCAGGTTGATGGAGAGAGATAGCTGATGACCTGATATGGCTATGAGTCTCCAAAGTTCAGCCTTCTTTAAGAAAAGAATTTTTCCTATTCCTGTTCCTCTGATTAATAAAGTAAAAATATTCATTAAAAGATAAAATATTCTGATTTTTGACTGTTGGGAGCATAAACTCCCCACCTGACTTTAGAAATGAAGACAAAGGTACTCCATCCCAAAGGGCTCAGTCAACTCCTACAGGTTAAGGATTCTTAGTTCCTTAGATTTACTAAGCATCCATCCATTCTTACACTCCTACTCTCCTGCTGACATCAAGGACCAGGAAAAATACCTAGTCCCAGGTTCTTGGCTGGCTCCAAATCCAGGTCATAAGATAGGATAGGCTTAGAAGATAAGACTATAGCATTAGCTCAGGGGGTTGACAACACAGTGAAGAGATTAAAATCCATAGATTTTTATTTTGGGTGTGCCAATTACCCTTTCTATGTGAATGAGCACCTCATTCCAAAGCACCTCCTCTCACCTCTAGGCAATTCACAAAGGCCTGTATCCATCACTAGAAGGATAGAGTGAAACTAGGGGAAACAAAAAAACATCACCAGCAAAAACGTCTATGCCATGCCAACAGAAGGCCAGCTATGCAACAGCTTTTTATGTTAAGAATGACTTCTTTCAAAAATTATATCGTTCCATTTCACTAATGTGTGGTATTACACTGGAGTGAAAATACCCAGACCTACCTGATTAGTCGACTTCATGAGGATGTAATTAGTGACCTTTCCGAAGGGCAGCCCCAGGTTAATGACGTCATTCTCAGTGCAGCTTCCTTCAGGGAGATTGCAGATGTGCACCACGCGGCCAGCCCCTTTCCGCTGTGCAAACTAATAGCAACAAGGATCAGTCGCGGTCTTCAGAAGACGGTTCCCTTTTCCCCTCTCTTCCAGACATTCCTAATGGCTATCTTTCCCCCAAACAATGATTGTAAAACTATAATTTACAAAATTAGTGCAGAAAAAATCCATTCACAGACACACATAAAATATCAATTGTATTCTATCTCTTTACAAAAGGATTCATAATATATATATATATTTTTGAGATGGGGACTCACTCCCATCGCCCAGGCTAGAGGGCAGTGGTGCAAACACGGCTTACTGCAGCCTTGACTTCTGGACTCAGGTGATTCTCCCATCTCAGCCTCCCAAGTAGCTGGGACCACAGGCGTCCACCACCATGTCACAGTAATGTTTTTGTTTTGTTTTGTTTTGTTTTGTTTTGTTTTGTTTTGTTTGAGACAGAGTCTCGCTCTGTCGCCCAGGCTAGAGTAAAGTGGCGCAATCTCAGCTCACTGCAAGCTCCGCCTCCTGGGTTCACGCCATTCTCCTGCCTCAGCCTCCCCAGTAGCTGGGACTACAGGCGCCCATGACCCGGCTAATTTTTTTGTATTTTTAGTAGAGACGGGGTTTCACCGTGTTAGCCAGGATGATCTTGATCTCTTGACCTCGTGATCTGCCTGCCTCGGCCTCCCATAGTGCTGGAATTACAGGCGTGAGCCCCGCGCCTGGCAATAATGTTTTTTATAAGCAGTAACAACCAGGGCTGTGGAGGATATGAGGAAATGAGCATATCCGTATGTTGCTAGTGGGAGGTTGAGTATCGATAAACTTTTGAGAATACACTTTAGCAATATTAAATAAAACAAAGTATACAGAGCCCATGATCCTGCCATTCCCCTCTTAGAAATGTACCCTATAGAAATAATAGCACCCCAATATGTGATGGCTTATGTGCAAGAACATTTATTACAGTAATTTATTAGGTGGCAAAAAATTTTGGGAACAGCCTGAATGTCCAACAATAGGGAAATGTTTGAGTAAATGATGGTTTAATCATACAATGGAAAACTACAAACCCATGACAAGAAGGAGGTAAATGTGCTGACATAGAATAATTTTTTTAAGAAGTCAGAATCTTCCTGGACCACTCGGACTAGAATGCAGTGGCACAAACATAGCTTACTGCAGCCTTGAACTCCTAGGCTCAAGCCATCCTCCCGACTCGCCCTCCCGAACAGCTGGGACTACTGATGGCTTGAGCCATCACACCCAGCTAATTTTTTTATTTTTATTTTTTGTATAAACAGGGTCTTGCTGTATTGCTCAGGCTAGTCTCGAAATCCTGACCTCAAGTGATTCTCTCACCTTGGTGATATGGAATACTTTTTAAGACAGATTGTTAAGTTAAAAGCAGGCTACCAAGGGGTATGTGTACCATGATGCCATTTTTGGAAAACAAAACAAAAATATATGAAAAAAGATGAAGCAAGTGTTGTAAAATTTTGATAATTACTGGAATTGGGTGATGGGTATACAAGGATTAATTATACTGGTCTCTACTGTTCTGTATATTTAAAATTTTTTGCAATAAAAAATGCTTAAAGAATGTCAGCACAAACAGACAAAGATGTGGAGCATACATATCAACCTGTCAGTGCTGGTTATCTTCAGAGGAAGGCAGTAAGATGAGACATGCTGAACCTTCTTCATATATACCTCATATTGCTTGACTTACAATTCCAATAAAGAAAAAAGAACACAGAAAAGTTTATGAGAATGTAATATATATGCATTGACATTCACAGCAACAACCTGTGGTTTAGGGCAGTGGTTTTCAAAATATTTTCAGCTTGGAATCCTTTCTTCAGATAAAACTGATTTATACCAATGTATTCAACAAATAAAAGAGCTATTCGGGTCAAACTTTGGGGTCTGGCACCCTGGCGCCACCCCCACCTGGCAGTCTCAAAGGCACCTTTAAGGAATACAGTTTGGAAGCCACCATTTGGCCCTAATCAAAGCTCCTTGAGGGAGGAAGTGTGTCTGTCTGTTTTGTGCAAACCTTAATCAGCCTAGAGTCTCTGGGAGGGTCAAGAATTAGTAACCATAAGCCAACCCAATGTGGAAGAGAAGGATATAATTTTCCAAACCTGAAACACATTCTAATAGCATAGTCTCCATTTGCATAATCACAATTTTCTATGTTAAACTGAACTTCAACATCTAATTACATTTGATGTGGGTCCGACTCTGCTAAGGTAATATAGGGGGAAAGTCTAAGATATCATCCCTAACAAGGGCTAATACTTGGGTAATTCTACCATGAAAAGCCCTCGTTTGTCTCATTTGAGCTGAAAACAATTACAGTCCATAAGAATTTCCTTTTATGGTTCAGCCCTGAATTGTAGAAGCCCAAGTGCCTCTTTCCGACCTCCCACTCTGCAATGTCCAGAGGTCAAGCACTTTCCCAAAGGGGAGCAAGGATTCAGGCAGCTCCCAGAGCAGCTCCTCATCTCCCTAAAGTGCAAATGCACTCTCCATCAGCTAGGAGACTTTGAGTCTGAGCCTGGCTAGTGAGGACTGAACCCTTCTGCAGAGATGAAAGGAGGAGTGCTATTAAGAAGCAGAATCTTTGCCTCCCATTAGTGTGAGTGTTCACATAAAGATGCAGACACAGCTGAGCTTTCAAGCAGGGCAGAGTAGCTGGTCCTCTGAGCTTATCACAAGGAGGGCTGAGGCTGGGCGCTCTGCCTGGTCTCCTCTTAGCGAGGCACGTTTCTGCCCCATGTGACTTTGCTGTGCTTGGCCTGTGCTAATGCGTGCTTGGACAACGGAGCAGACACCCAAGGCAGTTCCGGGCCTATCCTGCTCCTGGCCCATCCAGTTGCCTAGTGAACAGGCATGAGGGCCAGTGCCTCTCTCATTGTCTCCTCCAGACTGAAAGGACAACTCGAGAGGCTTTTATTGGAACACAGCACAGCAACCGCGGCTGCTGGGTAGTAGAAAAAACAACCTCGCGGCTGCCGGTCACCAGAGAGAGGTATTCATGCTGTAGATGTCGTTACCAAAGGCACTAAAGTGAATGGGCCGCAATTAAAATTTCCACTCAAATTTTAAAAAGACATCTGAGTTCCTTCTCTTCCAAGATTTTAATCAGAAATAGGAGCCGGATTTTACCAATTCCCTTGTCGTCATTTATTAAGATACGAATGAGATTTTTAGATTCTTCCAGATAATAGTGATTTGGAGCTTTCCAATTATGAGCTACATCAACTGCAAATGGTTATGGGAGTGCCAAGATATTGATCCCTCAGGCTGAAGGCCAAGTTCCTCCAGTAACCATGAATGGCTTCTTCAGTTAAACCATTTACTTCAGCAGATTATTTTCTAAGTGAGCCATGAAATGAAAATCTTGAGAATCTCTGGGTTAATAGTTTGCTTTTGTGTGGTGTCTGGCTTCAGGGCATGTGGTAAATCCTATCCAGTTAGAAAGATAAATTAATTTTTATGTGTTCTATTCTTTTGTCAATATTTTATTTAGGATGCTTCATCAAGTTCTTTTCTGCCATTGATCTGAAATATCTTTTGGTTGTTGTTAAAGTCCATCTAGGTTCAAAACCATCTATGATTCATACGAGATGTAGAATAGTAAGTATTATCACTCTATCTACTCTCATTACACTTCACATAAACATTGCTATATGCCACAGGGCATATTTGCCCTATGCCCTGTGGGAGATCTGAATGATGAGGGAAAAAGGGAGGGAGGTAGGGAGGAAAGTGAGAAGGGAAACAGGGGGAGTGAGGTCCCTGAGTGGTACATCAAAAGTATAGTTTGTACATCAGAGGCACTGGCAATCCTGAGTGCCCTTGAGCAAGCATCACCATGCTGTGCAGTAATTCTCAACCTGGGCTCTCTTATAAGCCCTTAAAGGTCTTCGAAGGTAATAATACTACAGGAAGCAGGGGGCTAAACATTATTTTTGACATTGAAAAATGTGAGTTGAGGTCATACTTTGAGTTTCTTTATCGATATGGTAATCTGGTGTTAAATTCAATTAGGCCTGAGGATGCCTCCATACTTTGAGTTCTTATGTAAGGAACTGCAGTTTAGCACATCAACTAGGTGAAAGCCTGAAGTAGTGTACTTTTGTAACAAATAGCTGAGTCTCAGCCAATCACAGCAGCCAAACTTCAGTTAATCACAGGCAGCCGACTGATCAGACCATGTTCAAATTAGGCAAATACGGAGCTGTAACCAATCAAGCTGTTTCTGTACCTCGCTTCAGTTTTCTGCCCATAAATGCTGCCTGCCCACGTGGTGCAGAGGAGCTCTCTGAACCTCTTCTGGTTCTGAGGGCTGCCCAATTAAATTAAACTCTGTTAAATGTAATTCATTTAAAATTTGTCTTTTAACACTGGTTAGCTCTTAGGCTAATCAGAAAGTCTAATTGGTGTGTCTCTGTCTTTGATTAATAAAAATGGGTCACTAGTTAGTTACTTATTAATACAAGTACTTTGGCAGACAAAATCTTTCCAAATCTGAAAATGTGGGACAGTGGCTGCTGGGGGTGGAAGTAAATAATGAAAGGGGACTTGAGCTATAAAAAGCTTGGAACTTTCCAGTGGAAAGAACATCCTGCTAGAAAACAGAGGATCTGGGTTCAATCCCCAGCTCAGCCACTGATTAGGTGCATGACAGAGACAAACTAGTTTCCTTTTCTGAGCCTTAGTTTCCCCATGTCTGGAATGAGGGAGGTGACCTGTAGGTCTAAAGTCCTTTCCAGATGTAAAAAATATATATGCTTATGTGGCTCTAAGTTCTAAAATTCTACTCCTCCCAGACGCCTTGGCAAGCTAAACCCCAAGAACCAGGATAATGATAGCTTTCTCCAAATGTGCTCAGCATAAACAGGAAACCCATGTCTTTCCCACTCCCTGTCCCAATGAATGTAATGTTTGTCCTCTCTCTCCATGTAATCGGCTGTTTAACCATGCATCCATTTCCAAGCATGTTCATCTTTCAGACATGTTTGTCTGCGTTAGTAGTGGTCTCATCTTTATAGGACTGAAGATAAGCTCCAAGCAGTGAGCACCTTGTTTATGAACCCTGCAGCTCCCTGAATAATTGTGCTGCCACAGTGGCTAGAAAGAGTTGAGATGATACACAAATGAACTACAGACACCTGGGCCTGGGGCCTCTCTGAGAACAGACTCACGTCAAGTGTGAGTTTTATAGTCACCAAGTACCAGAGTCAGGGAAGTGGGAGAATCAGACAGACCTGAGTCTGTACTGAATTTCTCCATGCCCGAGTTGGCTTGTCTGTAAAACAGGGGTGATAAAAACAGATTCCACAGGACTGCTGGGAAGATGAAATGCCACCGTGAATGTATGGTGCTTTGCTGCAATACCTGGCATTATGTAGGCTCCTATAAATAATGTTTATCTCCTTCCTCCCCTCAACAGTTAAAGGATATGTCACAATGATTCTGGATTGGGAAAAATATTGGTGTGATTATGTAAGACAAGGTCTGTATTCTTAGGAAATTCAAGCTTAAAAAGAAGCGAAGAGATACAATGTCACCAACCTACTCTAAAAATAATGATTTAGGGGAAAATGCATAGCTGATCAGAGGATGGATAGATAGATAGATGGATGGATAGATAGATGGATGGATAGATAGAGGAAGATACAGAGAAAATGACAAAGCAAATGGGGCAAAATATAAAGGAGGAGTGAAGTTAATCTGGACAAAAGTTATATGGGAGTTCCTTATACCTTTTTTGTAACTTTTCTGTAAGTTTGAAATATATTAAAAGTTATCAAAAATAAATTTTAAAAGACATACTGTAGGGAGAAGGGCAGGTCAAGGTGTTGCTGGGCTCTGTCTGCTGAGAGCCCAGGAGCCACACATAAGACAGGTGCATTGAAAACTTTCTAGCAGAGGTCACATCTCTAAGACAGCTAAGTTGCAGGGGAGTGACCAAAGCCCTAATTACCAAGCTAAAGGGACAATCATCCTTTTGCAGCCTCAGGGAGGCTTTAGCTTGCCTGCAAGCCAGCACTGACCTTGAGTACCCCCACATGGGATCAGGGGCCTGGGCTGTGCATTTTCACAAGCTGGGGCTGCACTTTTAAAACCAGATGGTGCTCCTGATGGTTCATATGGCTGGGCCCCAGACCTCTCAACTGACCCTCAACTCTTTTATAGCTGGGGAGAAATGCAAAAGAAGCAAACAGACTTGTATATGAAGATTCTGAGACCTTTCATTTCCCCTTGGTGCAGGTAGAAACAGGCTTCACAGATGAGTTCAAATAAGAGGCCCAACTTCAAATAACTTAGAGTTGCAATAAAAATATGGCTTACGGCAACAGGCCTGCAGGGTGAGAGGTCTCTCAGACTGCTTCCTAGAGCTGCGAAGTGTAGATTCCATCTTCAGTAAACGACTTCTGTGCTCCAGCCTGATCTCTCTTAGATGTGACCTAATTTTATCTGGCACAGAGTCTGTGGGCCTTTGCTGGTTTTGTTCTAAACATGCCTAAGAACAGACATGGCAAATATTTATCTCTCATGATGTTGATTTATTACCTGTTATGCAGAGAGCAAGATGTTGATTTTGAACCTATTATGCAGATAGCAAATGGCTGTGAATTCCATAGCTATGGATCTTGGCTTAACTTGGAGGGTAGACATTGCCTTTACTAATACTTTCAAATATTTTATAGAGCATATTAGCTTTGACTTAGAGTGAATTAACTTTTACTGGTAAATCCACAGGATTGCCTATGGATCTTGGACGATTCACCTGTTTAGCAACTTTAACATCCCTGGAAACTGTAGAGTCACAAAACGTTAAAATCGGGAGGTCATCTGGTCCACGCTGTATATGAGGACACTGAAACCTGAGAGAAGTTAAGGATCTTAATCTGTGGTCAATTAAACGGTGGCAGATTTGTGATTAAAACTCAGATGTCACTGGAAAAACCTATCAATTGCAGACTTGACAAATTAAGGTAAATACAAAAGTGAAGTTAAAAAATAAAATAGGAACTATTTATGTTCTGATGTGGAAAGATGTCTAGAAATCAATTTAAATATGTATTGAAAGCTTATGTTAAGTGAAAAAAAAACAGATTATATGACATTATCTGATTTGTGCCCAAAAAATTACTTTTACTAATGAAACATGTACACATACACTAGCTAGAGAGATATATAGTTATAATAAAAGCATTTAGCTTCGGTTTTCTCTGCAAAGTTGACTTTTGTATTTCTGTTACTGTTAAAGATTGTTTATACAATGTTCATACTGCTTTTCCAACAAGAAAAAGTAAGATTTGTAAAAAGAACAAATTCCGAAGCAAAACCTACCCAGGGCTCCTGTCTCCTCATCTTTGTTCTCTTTGAAAAAGCACAAGGTGGCCCCTGCTGGAGGGACAGGAGCAATGACAGAGCTGGAATGGTGGCTGAGGGGGCTGGTAGCATACGCCACATCAATTACTAGTCCTCATGCTCAAAGAAGTCAGGAGACCAGAGTGCTCTGAGCCATGTGTTCAGAGGGCCAGGGCAGACAGATGCATGTTCTAGAAACAGAAAGTAATCTGGGGTGCAGCCTGTGACTTACACCTCTGGCCTTCCACAGACATTTCTACTTTCCTGAGCCTCCATTTCCTTATTTATACAAGTTCCCCAATGTGCAGGGTCTTGGCGAGAAAGAAATAATAAAAACACGGTGTACCATCCCAGGTCAGGGTGGCCCATGTGTGACAGTGGCACTAAATAAACTCCAAAGTGGCTGTGAAAACCGCAGGGTGGCTTTACAGGGACGGTCACAGAGAAAGTGCACCTCGGGCAGGCACAAGAAAACTATTAACAGGCTGAGAAGGCCCCGAGGCCCCTTCCAGAAACCTGATTACTGTTTATGTCAATTCAGGCAGCCAAGGGGAAAGTGCCTGGCCTCAAATGGCAGAAGCTTAAGTGAAAGTGAACACCCATCTCTGGGGACCCTGGGGTGGGATGGGAGGGGCGGGGGACAGACACAAATCACCCCACCACTAGCAAACACAGCATACAACTGTCAGTGCAGTGTCCCATCTCTGTCAAAACTAAACACGCCAGCCTGGGCAACATGGCAACACCCTGTCTCTTCAAAAATTAGCTGAGCCTGGTGGCGCATGCCTGTAGTTCCAGTTACTTGGAGGCTAAAGTAGGAGGATCACTCGAGGCCAGGAGGTGGAGGTTGCAGTAAGCCGTGATCACGCCACTGCACTCCAGCCTGGGTGACACGGCGAGACCCTATCTCAATAAATAAATACATATATAAATAACAATAAAAAGGAAAAGAAAAGAGAATGAGAAAAAAACCCAAACAAAAATAAACAAACAAACAAGGCAATGAAACACTCAGACTCCAACAGAGGTGGGAGAAGTTTAAATGCAGCCAAGTCTGTCCCCAGAAGGGCTTGGTGGCAGGGGCAGATGGTCTTTGCGGTCCTTTTAGATTTTGTGGCAGTTCGGATATATTCTGAAGGCTCATTTCCAGAGCTCCGTGTCACTTTGATTTTCTCTTGCTTAAAAACAGGGAGCTTTAGAGGCAGTAACTGCTCTTCGCTCCACAGACATTAGCGATCTGATCAGATAGTGGCGGGGTCCTGGCTGTTCCTGGTTTCACTCAACAAAATGTGTTTCTGAAAAGATGTATGTAAATGGAATCAGACATAAAAAGTGCTGGCACAGGACCAGACCTCACTTGTGGAGGAAAATGGGATCTCTATGGGGGCTGAAAGGGAGATAACCGGGGAATTTCATTCCCCTCATTATTTCTTTTCTGTTTGCATTTTCACAATAAGCATAAGTTTTGTAAGCAGAAAAACAATAGAAATGTATATGCAAAAACAACTCACTGGGCACTCATTGGAACCTGGAAAAATATCCTTTGGCAACAGAGTAATCACCCCTTATCTTTGAGGTAATATCTTTGGAGGTTGGTGTTTGTAGGCAGAAAGAAAATCAATAGTTTCTCTGAGAGACTCTCCTGCTACTTAAAGGAGCCTTGCAAAGTATTTTTCAAGAGTGGATTAATCATTTATCCATTTCTGAGCTTGTCTTCAAATGTCAATGTTCTTGCATTTCAGGTTTTCCTCAAGACAGATACACCTGCATTCAATTCTATTTGCTGGCAATGGCAAACCGGGGGACCAGCATCTGACAGAAGGATGTGAATGAACATCAAGCCACTGACAATGTAGGGATTGGCTGGGGCAGGCTTTGTCCTTGTCCCTCAGGTAGCCTTGGGGAGGCTCACGTGACCAGCAAGATGTCACAAAAGTTATAATGATAAAACCAGACAAATGCTGATTCTCCCCTTCCACAGGGTCTGTAGAAAAAGCCTCCAAACATCTGAGTTCATCTTGGCAGATGCTGTCAGAGTGCAGAAGAATGTGGATACCAGGTGTGGCTGGCCTCTTCAGGTTGATCCTTGAGTGGCCAAGGCCAGAGAAGTCCCTGTCACCTCCAACGCAGCCTCGGAACCTCCCAAGCGGCTTGTGGGGCGGGGGGAGGAGGAGGTGAGAGGGGCTTACTAAAGAGAAGGATCACAGCAAGGAAGAGACCCCTCAGATCCTTGCAGAGAGGCTGCAGGGCTTAGTGGTTTCAAATAAGACTTCCAGAGCTAGGCTGCCTAGGTTTAAATCCCACCACCTCCAATTACCAGCTATGTGGCCTTAGATAAGGTACTCAGCTTCTCTAGGCCTCAGTTTCCCAACTGTACAATAAGGATAATAATAGTATTCACCTCACAGGGTTGTCTAGAGGATTAAATGAGCTAATACAAAACAAAAATGCTAAGAACATATTGAGCACTACATAAATGTTGGCTATTGTTGTTATTATCATCCTACAATGTCTGGGGCTCTCTGTCCCCTCCTAGCTCCCAAAATGTTAGCTCTCTGTCCCCTCCTAGCTCTAGCAGAGAGCTGTCCCCTAGGTCTCTGTCACCTCCTAGCTCCTAGCAAAATGTTTCTTGTGTTGCTTCTCACCAGGCTCAAGTCAGATAAACTCCCCATCTCTAGGCGTTTGGAGGAAGTTGCACTCAGAGCTCCTAGGAATTAATTAGAATCAACACACAAATCATCAGATTGCTTGTGCTTGCCCACTGGTGCATAATTTAAAAATACATTCATGGGAACCTCAAAACATCTCTAAGGTGGAGCAAGGGTGACCCTGGGTATTACTAGACAGATTTGTATAAGGGGAACACTGATACCAAGACTTGGACAAAATCCTGTGGCCAGCAGACAGAGCCAGCCTTAGACAGGGTGAGTTTCCCCACCACTCTTCACAGCCAAAATCCTGTGGCCAGCAGACAGAGCCAGCCTTAGACAGGGTGGGTTCCCCTCCACTCTTCACAGCCAAAATGGGTTAAAAGCGCTCGTTACTCAACAGCAGCCATGGTTACTTCGTATGTACTTGACAGTTCCCAAATCATTGTCCCTTATATTATCTCATTTGATCCTCACAAGGGCAAGACAATACTGGGTCTATGCCAAGCCTTGCTCCCACTGTCTGGTGCTGGCCACTGAACCAGAAGCCTGGGCTGCAGGGCTGCATGGGATGTTCTGAGATTCGAGGAATAATCAAAACAATAAATTACACAAGCTGGATGAAAATCCAGTTGTTTATCTTCCAAAGGCATTATTGTTCCCACTTAAGGAAACAGAGCCTCGGAGAAGTAACGTGACTTGCCTGGAGACACACAGCAAGTGGCTCCAGAAGTAGGATTTGAACTTAGGTCCCTAGAGCCAAGTCCATAGGAAAGGGTCTCTGGCTCAATGGGCAGCACTGCAGCGTGGGGAAGAGGCCTGGGACAGACTGCAGAATGTCCTGCCTGTGTCTCTTCTCTCCCTATCCACCCCGGTTTACAGAGGGGCTCGGTTGATGCCATCTCTTCCCCGTACCCATATCCCAGGTTGGAGTCAATTTACAAGCCCTGGCCCCTGCCCACCTGACACCCAATCCAGCCTCCCCCATCGTGGTCACAGTCCCTCCCCTTCAGTGCCTGGAGTGGGGTCTCAGGGCAGGGTTGTGAGCACAGAAGTTCCTCCATGGCCCACACCTCCATCAGGACAAGAGGTCATGTCACCAGGAATCTGACCTCAGAGGACAGGCGTCACTGAATCTAGCCATTGCAGGCTCCTGGGACTGACCCGAAGCTGCCATTGACCTGGGCGTGGCTCTGAGTGAGCAGAGTGCAAAGAAGGAAACCACAAAATTCTCTTTCACCAAAATGTGGGCTTCTAGACAGGGACTCTCTCAAAGCGCTTCTCCTATTCAACATTACAAATCAATGCACACGAATAAACAGAAGCCTGGGCTCAGGCAGGCCTCACATCTCATCACGAACCACCGCTTTTCCACTTACTCACTCCCCAGAGCCTGAGAGCTGCACTTCATGGCTTACTGGCCTGATGTTTTGCATGCCAACACATAGAAGGGACAGCACGTGGAGACATGCTCTTGTGAGTTTGTGTTCACTCGCAGGACAAGAGAGAAAGGCTGCAGCAACTCACACCACAAAAACACAGGCACAGGCTAAGGCATACAAACAGGTACCCTCCAGAGGGTTCAGACAAACACATTTGTTTTATAGTCAGCTTTCCTCCCACTCCCCTTTCTCCTGCCCAGGGAAGAAGAAGAGAAGTCAGATGGTGGGTAGGGTGGTGGCACAAAACAACTGAAACCCCAGAGAGAAGAGGAGCTGTCACCATTGGTGAAAAAGGAGAGACGAAGCTTAGGAGCTTTGGAGGACTAAAGTGTGTATTGTAGAGACAGCAAAACTAAAAACGAACAAACAAAAACATTTTTTTTTTTTTTTTTTGAGACGGAGTCTCGCTCTGTCTCCCAGGCTGGAGTGCAGTGGCCGGATCTCAGCTCACTGCAAGCTCCGCCTCCCGGGTTCCCGCCATTCTCCTGCCTCAGCCTCCCGAGTAGCTGGGACTACAGGCGCCCGCCACCTCGCCTGGCTAGTTTTTTGTATTTTTTTAGTAGAGACGGGGTTTCACCGTGTTAGCCAGGATGGTCTCGATCTCCCGACCTCGTGATCCGCCCGTCTCGGCCTCCCAAAGTGCTGGGATTACAGGCTTGAGCCACCGCGCCCGGCCACAAACAAAAACATTATACAGCACTAACTGGTTCCTCAAGGGGCCAACAAATGCTCAGCGCATAGTCCTTATTTTCACACGTTTTCTGGTTCGAGCTTCAAAATTACCTTCTCCTAGGAAATAACCCACTTCAATAAAACATCAAATAGTCTTTAAAAAAACATAAAAAGCTCAAACTTATTTTTTTCTAAGCCAGCGCTGAATGCTAGAAAGTCCAGGAATGCCTTCAATTTTAAGGATTTATGTCAGCTTCTTAAGTCATGTGTTTCCATACTAGATGAACTGGATTAAACAGCTCTTAACTTCTGTCTGGGGATGTTTTTCTGAATGACACAAAGCCAGATCAGCACCTCTAGGCCCATACAAATGCTTGAGGATAACAATGACAATGGAGAAAATGGTTTTTTGTTTGTTTGTTTTGAGACGGAGTCCCGCTGTCACCTGGGCTGGAGTGCAGTGGCATGATCTCGGCTCACTGCAACCTCTGCCTCCCGGGTTCAAGTGATTCTCCTGCCTCAGGCTCCCAAGTAGCTGGGACTACAGGTATACACCATTCATGAACCAATCTATGGCCAGCAAGTATGATGATCTCCCGGGCTGCCTGAGTCACATGCTCACCTCACTAGTGGTGATATCATCTTGGAAACTAGAGAGTGTGATTCCCAGAGTGGTAAATTGAAGGGTACAAGGTATAAATGAGTCTAGACCTCAAAAGCCAGCCAACTCTCTATTCTTTAAGTGAAAAAGATGTTAACATCCTCCCAGTCTGTGGCATGTCAGGTGCATACTGAGCATGAAGAACACAGTGCTGGGGAAAGCACCAAGCATTTCAGGGTGACCAGCACACAGAGAGGTATTTGAGGCAGGGCATGGTGGCTCACACCTGTAATCCTAGCACTTTGGCCACCTGTAATTCCAGCACTTTAGGTGACCGAAGCAGGAAGATCACTTGGGGACAGGAGTTCAAGGCTGCAGTGACATATTATTGCACCACGACATTCCAGCCTGGCTGTCTCAAATAAATAAACAAACAAATAAATAAACTAATAATCATTTTCATTAATTTCTGGAGAAAATGTTTCTGTACTCACAGTTGTCCCCGCAGAAGCCAAAGGAAATGTGGGGCTTGACTGAGCAAATGACCTTGCTGGAATGGGCACGTATGATGTTCCAAGATTTGAGGCATAATCTAAATGACGAATTACACAAACTCGATGAAAACCCAGAACTTAACATCAAAAGTCATTATTAGGACATAAGCAGGCATAGAAAACCAAACCTTTCCCCTTCACATATTATTAGTGATTGACATGACTATACCTCTGGACATGCTGATAATCAGCAAAGCTTTATGCCTAAAGTATCTCAGAGAATACTGATGACTCCAGACAGCAGGCCCAGTGCATTTTAGTGTCTTGGGATCTGTTTGCTTTCTATATGCATAAGAAGGGGACATCAGGGAAGTCCTGGTTATTGAAGATGGGACATAATGTGCCTGTGGGAAGCCCATTTCTGCTTCAAGCTGCTGACCTGTAGGGCCTCGCTCACCTTCATTCCCAGCAGGGCTATAAACAGCTGTGCTGTTAGGAGAAGCACACAATGTTCCCTCTGCCGAACCAAGTATACACCGGATGCCAGCACTGGAGAGGGCGAGAAAGGGAAACCGGCTCCCCAATAAGTTAAACAAAGAATTAGCATGTGACCCAGAAATTCCACTCCTAGGTACAGACCCCCAAATAGTTGAAAACAGGTGTTAAAACAAAAACTATACCCAAATGTTCCTAGCAGCACTATTCACAATAGTCAAAAGGTGGAAACAATCCAAATGTCCATCAAAAGATGAATAGATAAACAAGAATGTGATAATACATGTAATAGAATATTGTTCAGCCATAGAAAGGTTGTACATATTACAACATGGATGGATATACCTTGAAAATATTATGCTAAGTAAAAAAAAAAAGCCAGTCACAAAAGGCCACATATTATATGATTCCATTTACAGAAATGTACAGAACAGGCAAATCCATAGAGACAGAAAGCAGATTGGTGGTTGCCAGGGGCTGGCTTAGAGAGAATAGGGAGTGATTGCTTAATGGGTATGAGGTTTCCTTTTGGAGTAATGAAAATATTCTGGAACTAGAGAGTGGTAACATTTGCACAATCTTGTGAATGTGCTAAATGCCACTGAATTGTATACTTCAAAGTATTTAAAATAGTAAGTCCTATGTGAACTTGACTACAATGAAAAAATATGAAAGCCAGAAAAGGGAGGCACACGCGCGCACACACACACTTCCCGCCTCCACACGTGCGCACACACACTTCCCGCCTCTACCCGGTGTTTTCTGCTTAGCATTTACCACCAGGGATGCTGTAATTTTCTTGTTCATTTTGTTTATCATCTCTCTGGCCCCTGTGAAGCATAAGCTCCTTGAGGGCAGGAACTTTGCCTGTTCTGGTCTCTGCTATTGCCCCAGGACTCAAAACAGCGTATGACACACAGTAAATGCTCAGTGAATATGTGTTGAGCCGATGCATGAGCCTGTCCTCCTGAACTGCACTTACTTTTCAGAGAAGACCAGGCATTTCTGAGCGTGCAGCTTGCCTTTCACATGCAGCTCCCAGTCCTAGGTCAGAAAGAAAAAAAAGTGACCAAAGTAGAACTGAGTCCATGGGAAGGCAAAGGATGAGCACAGAGTCACTGGCCAGGCAGGGAGCACAGAGCTCCCAGAGGCTAGACCACCCCTGCGGACACATCCCCCACCCTCCTGCTCTCCCTCCCAGGCTCCTCCCATTGTTCCTGCCTCCCCATCCAGCCTTTGCTCCATCGGCTCCTCATCCACCCATCTCATGCCCATCTTGAACAGGAGCCCGGACTCACAAGTTGGATTCTCTCTACCCCTCTCAATGGACCCTTGCACCCACAACCTACCTCCCACCTCCCACCCCTTCTCCTTTCCCCCAGGAAGACCCCATCTATTTCATATCCAGTTGGGAGAATCTGGCAGGTAGACTCACAGTGATTTACAAAGCCTTAGAAAAGGTTCATGAGAGACAAAATCCTTGAGCACCTCCCAGTGTCAGCTAGCCCCCTCCCAAGACTGGAGGTCAGAGGGCATGTCCCATCTGGGTCACAGGGATGCATTTGGATGATGTGACCCAAATAGAGGTGAATGACATGCTGCAGTGTCACTCACACTCTGCAAGGACATTATTATGCTTTTGGACAGGATAAGGGATGGGAGACGGGGCAGCTCAGTGCTTAAATGGTGCAGGTTCTGGAAGGGTCAGGCCCACATTTGAATCTCCACTCTGCCACTTTTAAGCTGGGGAGGTGGCAGGGGGAAGGGGCTGAGAAAGTCATTTCATCTCTCTGGGCCTCAGTTTTCTCATCTGTAAAATGAAAATCATAATAATATCTGCCTCATAAGAGTTACTGTTGGCACACAGAAAGGGTTTAATATATGGTAATTGTTATAATGTTTGTTGCTTCAAAATATTTCACTGCACCTGCCATACATTGTTTGGGGGGAAATTATACTATCATACAGCTCTGTGTGCAGCAACTCAAGGCATTTTCCAACCACCGGGAAGGTGTCATGAGGCTCTATCTCCACTTTGCTGATGAGGAACCCGAGGCTCTCTATAATAATTTGTCTCGGTTCCAAGGGGGAATTAACCTATTTCCCCTAATTCAAAATTCTGGTTTATTTCCTTTCTAACTCACTACAGTATGGGTACTCAAGGGGCAGTAGCTTCTAGGTATACCACAGGGGAGAAGCGCTCCATAAGAGGGCAGGAAACTCGAGTTCCCGAGCCCCTTCTCAGCAACCCAGATGGGGTCCTTTGCTCCCCGACTCAGTCTCAGCTTTCTCATCTATAAAAAGTGTGTAAGAATTTCTGACTCACCTTCAAGCAAGGGACCGGTCCTGATACATTTCGGAAATTCCTTTGGGTCCTAATACCTACGATTTTAGTCAAGAATACTGATGGCAAAATTCTGTTACCCCAATGCAAAAGTTCCTTGCCCACTGGCAGCGTGAGTTGGGTCGTGGGGAAAGGCCTGCCCAGGCTTCTAGCTGTGGCTCCCAGCCTGTCTTGGACAACTTACCTTCAAATCAAACACCTTCTTGTCACAGATGCTACAGATATGTGGCAAGTGGAGGGGGGCCACACCGTGAAAGTCGTTCAGCTCGTGAGCCTGCAGGGGCCGCACAGAGAGCAACGCTTGTTCCTCCTTGGCCCTCCGCCCAGCACCGATAAAACCCTGTTTGCTATTGTTAAGCCGACCCCCGAAGGAAGGAGGTGTCCTGTCTGAGGTTGGTTCCTCGGGGTCATACAGCTCATAGGGCTGGTTGGGGGGTGGAGGCCACATGGGACCTGCTGTGAGATCAGGCTTGCTTTGGCCAGAGAATCCATGGGGGCTCTCCCATTGGCTGTTTGTGCCCTGCAGCAGTGGCCCGACCTCACTTTTCAGGCCCCCAGCCTGTTCAGCTGGAAATCCGCCAGCCACATGTGAACCTTGGGAGTTGGGTCCGTAAAAATCTTTGGAAAAGGCAGCTTGACCATCCTGCCCTGTGTGACTGTAGTGCCCTTCATAGGTCATGCTGCCCGAGGTTGAGGCCGAGGCTGCCAGGAAGCCGGGCTGACCATCTGTTTCAGGGCCATATGTCTGGCCAGAGCTGGCTTTGCCATACTCATAGAATCCTGTTGTAGCTGGAGCAGGCCCAGTCTTGCCAATGCCCAAGATGACTGCTGGCTGGCCAGGGGTCTGAGGCATTACCCCAGTGAAAGGATGCATCACCATGGCATTGGGGGGCTGGTTGGGAAGGTTCATGGAGGGTCCAGGACCTCGTGTCTGGCTGGGGGGTGAAAAGGCAATTGCATTAGAGGGAAACCGGGTACTGGGTATGGTTGCAGCATGTTGGGGCACCCCAGCATGGCCGTGGGGGGCGTTGATCACAGACGGATGCCTCAGTTGATTGAAGAGAGGCTGGGACATGGCCACTTTGGAGAGGACTTGGTTCAGGACTGTGGCGGCCGCAGTGTTGTTGGTGACTGCTGTCTGTGCCAGCTTCAGCCGGTGGAGGGTGAGCTGGGCCTGCAGTTGAGCCAGTTGGAGACTGGCAGGTGAAGGAAGCAGAGGGTTCGGGTTACTGACCGAGAACGGGTTCTTGTCCAGGAGCTTGGCGGCACTGCAGGAAGACAGAGGTCTAGATGCACAGCTCGTTTTCAGTGAGGGGGGCAAGGGGCTGTTGTTTGTTATCTGTGGTCCCCGCCCCCACATAAACAAGACCTTCCCACACAGGTCCCACATACAAGTGAATCTGCAAAAACCTGTGCTCACACATACTCATTTGAAAAAAACTCCAATGGAAAAATTATATGACAGAACGTTCAATTTCACTGGCAAGTAGAAACATAAACTAAAACCATTCGAAATAAATATTCGTCTAGCAAAATAGCAATTTTTTAAAAATGACACTGTGTTGGAGAGAGAGTAGAATAGGCACAATGTCAGTGATAATCAACGCATATAGCTTTGTTAAAAGATAGTCTAACAAAATGCATTTATTATAGACACATTCTTTGACCCTGGCATTCAATTATATAAATCTAAACTGAGAAAAGGAGCTCAAATGAAGATAAAATTTGATACCCAAAGATGCTTAATACTATATTATTTAAGAGTCCAAAGTTGAAAATTACAAATATCCAACAATAGGGAGATGGGATTTGAACTGAGGAAATTATGGTACACCAACATAATAAAATATTAAGTAATCATTAAACTTGGTGTTTAAATTTCTACTTTATTATGTAACATTTAGGACATTCAAAAAAGAGTACCCAGCACCAAGTTTAAGACAGAGAACATTCCAACACGATAAATCTCCCTTGGTTACCTGCTTTCCCCACCTCACCCTTCCCCATCATAGCCAATGGTAAACATTATCTTGAATTTGCCAAAGTCTCTGTTACAAAAAACAAAAACAAAACCACTTTAATGACATGAGAAAATCTATATGCTCTAATGTTAAGTGAAAAAGGCAGGCTTCACAATTGCCTACAGAGTGGATCGTGTTTACATTTGTGCCAAACACTATTTCATCCTTGTCCTCATTTCACATCCAAAAGCAACATGAATTGTCTTCCTGTCTGAATACAGGCACAAACAAATTCAGCATCTCCTATACTCTCACAACACGAATCATTTCTGACACTAGATGTATGGGAGGTTTTCTCCACACACCAAGCAAGCAACCAGTTCTGCTGTGGACCCCAGCTGGGTGTCCTCCAGTTCAATTCTGACACTACCTGGAGAAAGTGTCAGATCCCACAGGTTGATGGCTCAGCCCCACAAGACTGTCCCCCACTTTGGATGTCAATCACAAGCCCCAGGTTGTTTTACTTGTACTTCTGACCAACTGGCTGTAAATCGGAGTTAGACTAACTTGCTAAAGAGGCTCCCAGAACTCAGGGACTTGCTTGGTTTTACTGGTTTATTAGAAAGGATAAATGACAAAGGATGCCAGTGAATACCAGATGGAAGAGGTGCACGGGGCAAAGTGTGTGGGAAGGGGTGCAGAACTCCCACGACCTCTCAGGCACCCCCCTCTCCAGGAACCTCCACATGTCCCAGTCCTTTCTGAGTTTTTATGGAGGTTTCATTGCACAGGCATAATTGATTAAATCATTGGCCATTGGTGATTAACTCTACCTTCAGCGGCATTCACCTTCCCTGAGGTTGGGGGTGGGGCTGAAAGTCCCAATCCTTCCATGCTGCCGTGGGCTTTCCAGTAACCAGATCCCATCCTAACGATACCTAAGGGGCTGCCAGACATTTGTCAACTCATTAGCATACAAAAAGATATTTATGTGATTCCAAAGACTTTTGGAGTTGTATGCTAGGAAACCTGAGGAAGACCAAATCTCACAATATCACAGTTCCCTTCAACTGAGCTCTCAAACTCAACTAGCATAAGGAATAACCAAAAAATTACAAGCAAAAAAATCTGAATTTGAAGTAGTGGGCAACAGTAGACTCTCACCGAATGTTACTGCACAAAGGGTGTCTGTCTGACATGTGTCTTTCATGTGACCTATATTGGTTGGTTATAGTGGTTTCTGGACCAAAAATCAGTGTGCATGATCTGGAAACTGGAAAGACTTTCCCAGAACGTCTGGGATATGTGGTTACCACAGGCAGGCAGGGAATCTTTGGTTAAGACCATATTTTCCAGGTTTTAGATTCCCCTCTGAAAAGTGGGTGTCATCAGGAAATATGTTCAGGATGTTGATAAACTGGAATTCTAGGACATCTGAATGGGGAGAAGGGGACTGGAAAATTGGAAATTGGGGTTGCCATGGACAATGCATGCTGTACAATAAGCATGCTTAGGCAGTACAGGGTAGACATTGCATAATTGGGACACCTTAGTCTCTACTGTCACAGGTTCTGTACAGTAAAAATCCAACGATAATGAAACAAAAAGGAGATCTGTTCATCTGTTGTTGGACACTTAGGTGGGGGACTAGCTCAGGTGAGGAGGAAAAGGGCAAGTGACATAAGCTGCCACACTGTCTTGTTGGCAGGGAGTTCCCAGAACGTCAGGCACACCCACATTTAAATGTAAGTACAAAGCACATTTGAGAGCCAGATAAAATACCTTTGTTATTCTTTCCCATTTGTATGAAAAATCAAAAATTGCCTATAAGATGTTAAAAAGGCACCACCTTCCCCAGCCAGCAGCCTGCTATGCTCCAAGGGCAGCACCAGCTAGCTGCATTTTAAAATATGGGGGAAGAGGGCGCTCAAAGCTAAAGGTAGTTACAGCCCTGTTCTCCTTTGGGGAGTCGAGCTGGTTGCAAACAAGCCTTGGGGGCCCTTTGGTGACCCACCACAAATTCAACAGCAGCAGAATGGGGAGGCACCGATATCTATGTAGGCACGAATACGGAAGGAAGAGGAGGATGGATGATCAAGAGTCTGACGATAAATTTCGACTTGTGTAATATTAAGTAGCTGAGCTTTAGAAGAGCAATTAAGCTTAACTGAAAACCCTGGCCACACTGGGCCAACTCTTCCTCCCAGGTTTGTCCATCATGCAGCCTGTTCTTGCTAACAAGGCGATAATGAGGTGCCAAGTTGGTTTCCATGACCAGAGTAAGACAAGGTTGGTTTTGTTTTTCCCAGAGAAGTCAGCTGTATTTTCTAAAATTGCATTCTGGGCAGGAGAGAGCTCTTAGTAGAGATTCCCCTTTGCCCCTGAAAGGACATGTGAGGAAGAGCTAGCTTTTCGACTAGGAAAGCCAGCCACACTGGGTATTTGCAGGTCAGCCATGGGAAACCTGTCCTTTTCAGAGTATGACCCAGGTAACGGAAGTTAACCCATTCAGATTCTGCAAAAAATAAGAAAACTAACCAGGTTTTCTTCCTAACTTTTGCTTTGACTGGAAAATTTTCATCATTCTCAACTTTAGTCAACCTTGAGTAGAAGTGATTTCACATGAATCATCAGAGCTGAGCACCTGTTTTGATCCAAACACCCTAGACAAAGAAGAAAAAACACATCATACTATTTTTTAAAGCCCTAAAATTCTTAGCCTGCAATAGTTAATAACCTGAAATTCAGGTGCATATAGTGATCATATTTCTGAACCAAGAATTGGGGTGCATGATCTGACACCCCTGGAAGCTGGAACTGATGTCTCCTGCTGTCTTCCCACACTCCTTAGTTTGTCACTTTTATATCACTTAGCACATCCTGCGCCTTGGGTTAAAAATAATTGCGTGCGTGCCTTTCTACTCCATTAGACATAAGTTCCACAAGAGAAAGGAGTATGTCTTGGAGAATCTTGTATTTCCTCAGCACACTGCCTCCCACTTGATGGGCACAAAGTAATTGCTGTGAACAAAATGGAGAAAGAAGATAATGGGTATGGCTCATCAGAACCTGGTGGCTTTGAGGCAATATGGATACCTCTTTTATGAGTACACAATTCTGTGGAGAAAAACCCACAAAAAGCTCAAAAAGGACAATCTAAATACACCCAAGAAGCAAATAAATATTGCTGTTGTGAATAACTCAACCTATAAGCAGGTACAAAGTCACCTTCCTAGAGGACTATCTACAATTCCCCACTCCGGTGCAGGAGCTTCAGTCTACTCTTTCCCTGTCTAAGTCCAGGTTTTTAAATAGAGTGGATAATCCCTGCAGTAGGCTGAATAATGATGCCCTGAAAATGTCCACATTCTAACCCACAGAGGCTGTGAATATGTTGTCTTATATGGTAAAGGGGACTTTGGAGATGTGATTGAATTAAAGATCTTGATTATCTGAATTTCTGAATTTGGTATGCCCAATGTAATCACAAGAGTCCTTCTAAGATGGAAGCAGGAGGATCAGAGTCAGTGAGAAGATATAAGGATGGAAACAGAAGTCAGAGAGGAGAGAAGATGCTTTGCCGCTGGCTTTGAAGATGGAGGAAGGGGACATGAGCCAAAGAAATGCAGGTAGCCTCTTAGAAACTAGAAAAGACAAGGAAACAGATTGTCCCTTTAAGCCTCCAGAAGGAACTAACACCTTGACTGTAGTCCAGTGAGGCTGGTTTTGGACTTCTGACCTCAAGAACTGTAAGATAATAAATGTATGTTATTATAAGCCACTAAATTTGTGGCAATTTCTTACAGCAGCAAGAGAAAACCAGCACAGTTCCCAAGACAATTAGATGCAAAAGCAGCTTCCACTAGAGAGGCGGTGGTAGGTGTAGGGGCTGATTGGATCTTGCTGGTATGAATTGATCCCCCCAGAGTACAGACCATCTAACCAAACATCCAAAGACCCTCTGGGAATGTAGTCAGGGGCAAATTCTGCACAAATAGGGGCCCATGCAGTATGTCTCAGATCTGGCTAGTCCAAGAACCACATCCCTCTGGCTGCAGTGATTGGCTCAAGGGGGAAGACTCTCTGATACTTTGCTGGAGCTATCAGGCATGATTCTCTGTCATGCCACGGTTGCTAAATTGTTGTTAATAATTGTTAATGACAGCCTGCTTGAGAATAAAGCCAAGTCAGAAGATGCTGGCCTGAAGACAGAGGTACAGGCAGCTCCTTGATGACCTCCTAGGAATGCCTTGAGCCAGCTTCTCCTGAATCCACCCTGGACTTTGCTGGACATGAGGCAATGCATTTCCTTTATTTGCTTAAAGAAAGCCAGTCTACATAAACCACCAGCATTTAACCAGCTTTTAAAGACAGTTTCTTTCTGTGGCCCACATTGACTTGAAGGTTCCTGGTCACCCTCCAGTTTCCTCTGCAGGAGTGGACTGACTGTGAGGACCCAGTAGTTGGAGCTACAGGGTCACTATCATCATCGTAGGGAGAAAAGAGGATTAGAAGATAAGGAGTGGATAACTGCTGAGAGAGGAGGGAGCAGGCATGGGGGATAGGGTTTGAGGGATCCAAGAGAGTCTTAACATCTGCTTGGTGAACCAGGACTTAAGGGGCTGTGGAATAACAAGGGCACAGCTGAAACGCAGTAGAGTGAATGTGTGTAGATGTATCAGCAGACTCTCTCCTGCTACTGTCCAGTCACCCAGAAGCAGGAACCAAGAACCACAGCCCAGAGCACGGTAGTGCCTAAACTCATGCAACCGGCCACATTTGCAATAAGCACAATATCTTCCAAGATAACCAGTGCAGGAATTTAAATTCACTTCCAGCGCAACTGGCTGAGTGGCGAATGTGCCATTTCTTCTTTTGTGCTAAAATATAGAAAGTAATCGAGGTGAGAGAGCTCATGACCAGGCAAGAAAATGTTTTCTAGGTATGACAACACTATAAAGATGTGGCCAAAAAATTGCAATGCTCACGGTCACATCTTTAGAGTAGAGTTGAGAATTTATGATCTTTCCATGCCTTTATGACACATTCCGCTAGTGTCAACACAGGAGAGACTTAAAGCAAAGAGAGGATTAATGTCAACTTAACTAACAAGACCTACATTATAGTTTTCCTTCCTTCTGAACCATTTTTCTTTAAAATATTCCTTATTTATGGTATTGTAAGTGGGAATTTCCTTTTAATATTTATCTTTCCTAGATCAAAAATTCTCAACTCCGCTATAATGCTTTCAGAAGCTAGGTCAGAATATGAACTAGAGAGGGACGTCCCTGAATGCCAGGTTACAAAGATGACAATGATAACACAACAGTCATACTGGGGCTAAAGTTCAAACTCCAGCTAGTGATCACAAATTTGAAGAGCAAGGTGAGGCCTTAGAGACAATTTAGTTTAACTCACTCATTCTACAGACAAAAACAAAACAAAATAAAACAAAAAACAAACACACAAAACAAACCCAAACAAAAAACTGCAAGAGCCAAAGAAGTTGGCATCCTCTGTGAATCAGCCCAAGTCACACACCGAGACAGAGAAGAGCTGGGACTAGAATGCAGGCTGCCTCTGTCCTCAGGACTGATGGAGTGGCAGTGGTGGGATACATGCCTATCAACATACACCAGATGAATTTCCTCTTTGCAAGGAGAAGATGAGGCCACACACTTTTTGGATAGTGCTCTTTCTTGATAACAATAGGCCTGCTGGGTCTTCAGTAGCTTGGCCTCTGTGACTAATTTTGAGACTGCTGGGTCAGTACTGCTATTCTGTGTTTGGCCCTTAGCCATGACATTACCATATGATGATTCATATCACCATGACACCTCTTGGACTGATTCATAACAGCAATAATAATCCTATCATCTCTCTTTTGTTTTGTGTTTTTCAGTCGGTGTGTTAATAAGTGTTCTCACTTCATTAGCTGTCTCATCTCCAGAACAGCCATATGGACAGCTAAGTCAAATATGACCATTTCCAGTCTATAGTACGAAGACTGAAACCAAGAAAGATCAGATGAACCGTGTGAGGTCATCCAGTGAATAAGGGACTTGACTGGGACTTGAAGGAGGGTTTTTAAACTGTAAGGTCAATATTCTATTCTCTGTTTACACATTCATTAAAGGGAGCTCCACAAACCACGTTTCTGGGCCTACTTCCTTCGGGCATGAGTTTAACTAACATGTTTGGTACCAGATCCCTGGGCTTTCAGTCCATCATGCTGTGTACGTTGTTTATCAGGCAGAGCATATTCTCACAGCCAGGGGACTATGCAGTCACAATGGGGCAGCTGGTGGGTTTAGAACCGACACAAGAGGCCTGCCTTTCCTGCTGGACTTATTAGAAGGACTCAAAACCTGCCAAAAAGAACTGATCCTGCAGCAAATGCAGAGAAAATGATACACTTTCTGCTAGTGTCATCCCAGGAAAGACTTAAAGCAAAGAGAGGATTAATGTCAACTTAACTAATGAGAACCATAGTATAGTTTTCTTTCCTTCCTTCTGAACCATTTTTCTTTCTTTAAAATATGCTTTATTTTTATAAAATAAGGGTATGGTATTATAGGTGAGAATTTATTTTTAATATCCATATTTGGTTTTCTTTTGAAAATTGTAAAATACAGAAATATGAAGAGGAAAACAAACACCTATGAATTCAGTGCCCATTATCCAAAATGCACAAATGCTACTGTGATGGCATTTTGCTTCAAAATTTTTTAATAAAAGAATATTTGACAGACAAAGTTGAAGTCCCCTTTGAGACTCTGCTAAGTCCAATCCCACCCTCATCTCCCCAGCGACATCCACATGCGGTGTGTGTATCTGTCTGTATGTGTCCGTCTGTATCTACATATAGAAAAAAAACAGGAAAATAAGGGACTTTTTCCACGTGTGTGTGTTTATAAAATAGCGCATAGGACTGATATCAACAAGATTTCTCCTTAAGAACGAATGCATAACCTACCAAGTTTCCTCTAACACACTGAAGATGGAAAACAGTATGATGGAGTACAAAATCAGGGAGCTAGAAATCAGAAAACCCAGGCCTGGCCCAACAGCCCTTATTTACTCCCTGTGGGATCCTAGGTCAGTTCGTTTCCCTGGATCTCAGGGAGTTTTTTTTTTTGTAAAATGAGAAAGCTGGATGAAAGGATCTTCAAGGTCTCTTCACCTTTGAAATCTGATAGCGCTAAGGTTTAATTTCCTCATCTGTCAAATGGAGATCGTAGTGTCTGTTCCACTCACTGTGAAGATCAAACATGATGTGCAGGGGCTCTGGAAAGTATGATCATGATATTAGCTATCATTATCATTGCTCACAAATTAAGCTATTTCTGCGCCTGGCCGCTCCTGAAAATGCTTTTAAAGAAAACATCGTTATATATACAGTCATGTATATATAACAATGGAGATTATATATATCCATATATAACAATGGAGACATGCCTTGAGAAATGTGTTGTTAGGCAATTTGTCATGCGAACATCATAGAGTGTATATACACAAACCAAATGGTGTAGCCTACTACACACCCAAGCTATATGATATACCCTATTGCTCCTAGTCTACGAACTTGCACAGCATGTTCCTGTACTGAATGCCGAAGGCAACTGGAACACAATGGTGAGTATTTGTGCATATCTAAATATGTTTAAACCTAGACAAGTACAGTAAAAATGAAGTATTATAATCTTATGGGACGACCATTGTATATGCTATCTGTTGTTGACCAGAACATCGTTATGCAACCCATGACTGTATATGGCTTCGTTCAGAGGCATGTGTTGCAGGCCAGCCAGCATGAAATAATTTCATTCCCTCTAACCTTATTCTGTTGGGCAGTCAGTTCAGCACAGAGGCTCTCTTACCTATATCCCTGAAGATTTAGTAAATGAAATACCAAAAATACCTTATTATAAAATTCTCTCCTCTACAAAGACATTTCCCAGATGGACCCACAACTTTCAGAGTGAAATGTGGCTCGAATCCACTTAGGACAGGAATTGGTTTGTCTGAGATACGATTATTAAGAAAAGCCACACTGGGCAAAAATTAATTGGTTTTGTGCAGTCTCAAATTGAGGAAGCTGGTTTGACTTCTGGGGTTAGGGGAAATCTTTCCATTTTCTCGGTAACATAAGATCTGGTGACCGCTCAGCTGAGAAACTTTTCTTGGAAACATCTGAGTCTTTTGTAATGGAAAAAATGAGCTTTTCGAAATGTATATTTTAAAACTGCTATACAAAATTCTCTAAGAAACCAAATTGCTAATGTTTATACACACAAAGGAAATATATAGGGATTTATAGATCAGTCCTGCCCCAGTGATCAACAATGTGCACATGAGCATTGATGTCCTGGCATATACTGGCCCCTCTCCCTGCACAACCTCCTCCCTACTCCCCTTCACCTAGACATCTACCATCCTTTGAAATGTAGCTCACAGGACACCTCCTCCAGGCAGCCTTCTCTGGTTTCTGCTCCCATCTAGTGTGCACTGATGTCCCTTTCATGATCTTCAGAATGCCCTTCTGCTCCATTAACCTCAATTGTACTCTCTTCTAACTCCACCACCTGCTCTTATAATTGTCTACTGAAGCACTTGCCTGACTTCCCCACTGTTCCATGATCATTCGAAGATAGGAACTATATGTGTCCCATACCATACCGTAATACCTGGCACATGGTAGGTGTGTGGAACCAATAAACACTTCTATCCAATGGGCTAGGCATGGTGGCTCACGCATGTAATCCCAGCACTTTGGGACGGTGAGGCAGGAGGATCACTTGAGGTCAGGAGTTCTAGAGCAGCCTGACCAACATGGCGAAACCTGGTCTCTATTGAAAAAAAATACAAAAATTAGCCAGGCATAGTGGTGCACACCTGTAGTCCCACCTACTCGGGAGGCTGAGGCAGGAGAATCGCTGAGATCACACCACTGCACTCCAGCCTGGGCAACAGAGCCAGACTCCGTCTCAAAAAAATCCACAAAAAAACAAAAAAAAATTATCCATGGACACGCCTGCTCCATGTATGTGGGTATGTAGATAATAGCTGTGCATTCTCCATTCGTTTTCTTGGCTAAATGTTCCCTGTGTATTGCTACAATGTTTTGAAAGATGAAGCTCTGCAGAAAATGTGGATTAGATTCAGTCTTTGAACACTGACAAAATTACGTAAATATCACCAACTACATCAAGTATAAAATTTTAAAGTATTCAACAAACAGGCTTCTTGTCACATTTTTCCTTTTAACTAAATCTGAAGAAAATGTAATTTCAGTGTGTGCCTCTGAGGCACTGTTAGTGCCTAATCTACATGATGTTGGGATGAAACCTATGTTCCAGGAGTACTCCCCATGTTCTGTGAATTTTCTTTTCAGCAGTTTACACCACTGAGATTTTTTTCTATTAAATGTACAAAGATGGTTATAAAATTCAAGCCAATTTGAAATTAAAGAATTTTGGAATAATTTTAAAGAATTAAAATTCTTAAATAGTTGGTCTTTTTCTAGAGTTGCCTGTCGATTAACCTAGACATTTTAACTGATGTGATTTATGCCAAACACTAGAAGTTCACATGAAACTGGAGAGGCAATGTGGGCCAGTGTGGGAGGAGGAGTGTTTGGTTATAAGTAGACCAAAAGCAATGTCACCAATGACTCTACATCTTATTGACTTCATGTCACCCTATTGACCTTAGTTTTCTCATCTGTGAAATGGGAGAGTCAGATGAGACAACATTTAAGGTTTCTTTATACCTTATGATTTTAGGATGGTGGGTGTTTTCTTAAGGCAGTTATTCATGACACATAGAAAAGTTAGGATGATCTGGCCATGATGCAGAGACAGATGCCAGGACTGAGGTATCTCAGTTTCTGACAAGGTGAAATAACAGCAGTAATTCAAATTTTGGTGGGCAGCCAGAGAGAAGAACTTCCTAAAACACAGATGCTGGGCCCGCCCCTCACCACCACCCACACCCTCATCTCTGTGTCTGACTCAGAAGATCTGGGGGTGGAGCTTGAACATGTACATTTCTAACAAGTCCAGGTGAGGCTGATGCTGCACTTTGAGAACCACAGCACTAGAATATTTTGAAAATACTTTCCAACTCTAAGAATCTGTGGTGAGGTGGCTGGGGACAGTGGCCTCACACCTGTAATCCTAGCGCTTTGGGAGGCCATGGCAGAAGGATCACTTGAGGCCAGGAGTTTGAGACCAGCCTGGGCAACATAGAGAGATCCTGTCTCTAAAAAAAGTCTTTAAAGTGGCCAGGCATGGTGGTGCACAACTGTAATCCCAGCTACTTGGGAGGCTCAGGTGGGAGGATCACTTGAGCCCTGGGTTTTGAGGTTACAGTGAGCTATGATAGCACCACTGCACTCCAGCCTGGGTGAGTGAGCAAGACCCTGTCTGAAAAAAAAAAAAAAATCTATAGTGAGTTATCAGGAATTGAGTAACCCCTGTATTTTAATGAGCTACTTCTACTAGCTGAAAGTACACCAAGAATGGACTTCCTTTTCCATGGGGGTTTCAGACAATGCAAAAATAATTTCAAGAGGCACATGTAATTAATCGTATAACTACCTTCCCTTAAGAGACATAATCAAGATTTTCAGAACATTTGGGCTCCTGTAATAAAAACATTCAAGGTTCAGGAAACCTTAGGTAACGTAGATGGTTGAGTGATTGACTTGGCGTCATATTACCAGGTTTGTGGGAAAGGGAGAAAGCATACCTCCATCCACACTGAGTTCACTAGTGCAGAGAACAGAAGGTGAGCTTCCAGAAGGCTGAAAGCTCTTTAGTCAACACCCACCCCCATCATTATAAAAAGCCTGTTCCAAAACTCACCCTAGAAGGCTTAGGCTAAAAAAACCAAATAAACAACCAAAAAAAGGTTGTTGATAAAGTCATTTCTATCACTAGATCTCAAACTTGGTGGCATTTAGGAATTACTTGGGAAGTTTTAAAAAGTACTGGGGCTTGAGTCCCACTTTCAGAGATTGACTCAACCAAGGCATTGGAATTTGTAATATTAATAACTCCCCAGGAGAACAATCATGCAGCAAAGTCTCAGAATTACCAATCTATAAAAGAATAGAATCAATCTGTTCTTTATTACTTTGGGTTCCATAAGCCATTTTTTGTCACTCCAAACAGCATGGCCTTTTGTCTTAACTGACCCTGAAGAATAAATACTGAAACTTTTACAAGTCCACAAAGGGTCACAAGTCCACGAAGAGTCAAACACAATCGAGCTAAAAATATTTCTTAGCTCTATTGATGCACCTTCCCATGCAATTCAGTAACTATTTTTTGCAATAAGATTTCCCCCAGAGAACACATACAGTTTCTGCTGCAGAAAGCCAGGTGAGGTTTGCCAGGGGAGGAGTTTTGCCTTCTAAATTATAAGCACCTTGAGGACATCATCCACATCCTAGAATCTTTCAAACTCCCAAGTGCCTACGTGGCTCAGCACTGGGCAAATTAGAGGCACTGAACAAATAGTCGTTCAACCGACTTGAAATTATGACCGTCTTAAGCTTGTGGGAATGTAGGTCTTACCCAAATACTCTGTTTCCTTGTGAAGGACGTGGTATATGTTTCCGTGTGTGTTTTGGGAATGTGCACAGTTTCATTCCTTTACATTCCTTAGATTAAATGAGAACATTAAGATTGGGGCTTTGTAAATAAGCCATATAACTATGTATTGAGAAAAATATCCCTTTCCCAAAATGGATGGAAGTTTCTGGTACCTTAAGACACATACCTTTCTGACTACAGCCAACAAAACATAGATGTCGCCCAAGGCAGAGAATATTATATGTGCCTTACTTTTGGCTTTTGCCTCTATCTTACAAAGCTGTGGCCATAAGAAAGTTACTGTAGAGTAGACATAAAAGACAACGCCACAACGGTTAGATACACAGACCCATCTTCATCACATTTGCACGTGCCATTCTAGATATTTTCTTAGAGCACCACAAACTAAACCTGTGGTCAATTAAGATCCAAGCAGATTGAAAACTGCCTTGGCTGAGGCCAGAAAGAATGGTTAAAGCTTGAAGACTGATTTTTTTTTTTTCCTTGAAACTGCTCTCCTGCGCTTTCCCCAGCTACCCCATCCATTGCTAATTAGAAGCAGCCAAGGCTTGACATGTACACTGTTCTCTATGGTAAAATTGATTATTATATTACTATGGAAAATAAGGAAGTCATTTCATTCGAAATATCAAATTCCACAAAAATCATACATGGCAGCTGTTAGCATAAGCACGTGGGGGAGGGGCAAGTGTGTGAACATATTAACCCTCTCCCCTTCAGTTTTCTCACATCTCAGAACTGCAAGAAAGAAAAGATTCCAGTGCATATAAGGCAGAAACCAATGGCACCAATGGCAAAGCTACATAAAAGATATTTTTAAGGTTAAAAAAAAAACTCCGTGATATAAGATACCCTGTCCATGCTGTTTTATGAGTGTGGATTTGCTTTTACACACTTGCAAGCAGAAAACTAGTATTCCTCTACCACGTGTGTTGAAGCTACTTGTAATTGCATCAGATAGAGAAATGAGGTGAGTCATGTTTGGTTGTGCTTGAGTCTGCTAACAGACCATCATGTCCATGTCCAAATTTGTGCCCTGAACCACATGACAGAAGTTTATAGACTTGCTTGCTTGCTTGGCGACAATGAAAATAGTTTTGTTTAAAAACTTAACTTTACTTAAAGATCTCTAAGAGGTGCTGAAATTCATATTCCAGCTACTTCAGGGGTGCTCAGAAGCCATTCTCAAGCTTGTTTCTTGGCGAAATATCCCCTGCTCATGAATTTTATCACGGCACTCCCCTCCTGGTCCAGAATGAGTCAACACTCAACAGATACGAGATGTTTCAAACACCTTTAAGTTCACTTTCCATCACTGCCAAATTCCAGCAATTAACACAAAACACCTCACCCTTAAGAGATGTCCATCATTTATAAAGTTTTGGGATTCTGAATGCATCCCCTTCCATTCTCCCAGATCTGGTGATAACGCAATCTGTTTTCCAGTAGCCTCGCGACTTTTCTTTATAGAAGAGTTTAGTAACCGGCGTAAAAAGAGCATCGAGACTTCCTGACATTAGGATCGCTGATTTCACTGGGGTCATGAGGAGCTGTTTTAGGTCACATGTTAAACCGCCGTTGTGAATCATTTGTTAATTTTTTTTTTAAACGGAGGGGGTGGGGACACAGACAAATCGCACACTCATGCACAAACGCTCAGCGCCGAGAACATGTTCAGAGGTACTGCCTGAACTGGAGAATTAAAAAAGAAACAAATAAACCTTGATTTCTCCCCTGTGCTGGGGAAAGGTAGGATGACGTCATGCAACCTTACCTTTCTGAAACAGACCAGGGTGCCTGGCACGACGCGCTGACCTGTGGCCACCGAAGCCAGGAGTCATTTTGGGTGTCGCGCATGTGCCTCCCTAGAAAATTCCAATGACATTCTACCAGCTTTCTGCATGCCAATCATGACAAGCCTTCACTCAAACTCTCCCGAGTCTGGAAAGGGGCAGCGGAGGGGGCATGCAAGCAAGGGAGGAAGAGAGCGAAAGAGAAAGAGCAGTGCCTGAGCATGGCATGCCCGCCTGGAAGGGCAGTCACATGCCACTGGGAGCCATTCCTGCTGCATTACACACGCTGAGTGTAAATGGCAATGGCAAACAATATCAGTCGATGTTTATGCCACATGTTCTCAGCCTCTTCACGTATCAACACCCAAGCCAGCTCTATGCAGACAGGCCTCCTGAGAGCACTTCTGACGGAGAGATCTAGGGCTGATCGCGCTGACCATTTTTAATAAAATTCCAAAGTCTCACCTGGTTTACTTCTCTGTTTTTTGTTGTTGCTGCTGTGGGTGGTGGTCTGCTTGTTTGTTTGCTTGCTTTTTACTCTGGGTTTTCACGGGTGAAAATTTGGTCCTGAAGATAGCCTAAAAATCCTTAGCAATACAGCTACATCAGACAATCCCGGCGAACTGACACCCAACCAGCAAAGCTCCAGAAACACTTGCCCTTCTTTATTTTTGTGGAACAGGAGATGAACGGAGACGACCCATCATCTCACCTACCCAGTGGTAACTGCAATTCCTTTCAGTAGGAAAGGTGAGTTCTCCTTTGCTCTAAGCAGTGGCTGGGGACGATTTTGGCCCCCAGGGTAATGCTGGAAACAGGTTGTTGTCAGAACTGAGGGGGTTGATGGGATGCAACTGGCATCTACTGGGCAGAGACCAGGGATGCTGCCAAAATGCTACAATGCTCAAGACAACCACCACAAAAGAGAATTCTTTGGCCCAAGATATCAATAGTGTTGCAGTTGAGAAACTGTGCTCTCAGGCTAATGCCTTCAACCAATCTTGCAGAAAGTATAACACCAAACAAACAAATAAACAAAAAAAACCAAACAAACAAACCAAGAAGCCCCTCTCTGTGAGGAAGTGGCTAAAGGCCCTGGCTGGCCTCATTCAGAGTTTGATTGATTACTTAGAAATGTAACTTTTCTTCCTAGGAGCCACCGTTCTCCTGCCAACTTTTTTTTTTACTTTCCTCCTTCCAAATCTCACACTGCAATCCTTAAACACTCAAACCAAACTGAACCTTCTTGTGATTTTCTAAAATCAAAATCTGTTGTCACAGATTTTAGAATGATGGATGCAAAGCAACCATCATTCCAATTTGTCCTGTCTGGGACAGGCTGGTGTCCACCTGCGATGCCTGGTGTCCACTATAATCTCCTACCCAAAACAGTCAAAAGGGTATATTTCTTTTAAAAGGTCACAACTCCCCAGTGAGCTTATAAATGACTTAGTGATTGAAGCTTACCAGATTCTCCTATTTTACTTAGCCCCTTGGAGGAGATGGGGCTTGGGGTACCCTGGCATCAGGGGTCTTCCCTCCTGCTGGGACTGAACTCAGACCCAGTGTGTGACATTTCTACAGTTACGCTGAAAAATCAAAGTGAAAGTCAGTTTGACCAGTCTGTTTCTAGCTACCCACCAGAGGCCCTTCCATGGCCCACCTGCCCCAGTGAGCTCCCAGGAGAGCCCAAGGGCTTTTTCTTCCTAATTTAGTCACAGCCCACAGGCTGCCTCAGGCTCTGTTGGCCTCAGCTGCTGACTCAGTCACAGACACCTAAAAGCGCCAGTCCCAGCTCCTGGCCTGAGGGAACCAGACAGCCTGGCCGCGGCTGCCTTTCTCTTCTGGCCTTGAGTGCTTCCCATGGTCTACTAGGTTTCCCCAAACTGCAAGGTTCTACTCCAGTGAGCAGGTTTGGCCCTTCCTCTCTCTGTCTTCTTTCATTATGCCCAGAACTTTCTTAGACTAAGAGTTTACTGAAAAGTGCCCCACCACACACATCATTCCAAATCCACATAGAAGGCTCTGCTCCTGTCTGCCATTGAGGGAGAAGCAGTGATGTGCAGTGGTTAAAAACAAATGCCTGAAACCTGCCACCCACAGCCAGCCACAGGAAAGAAGGATGAGGACCACACCTACCTTCAGGATTATGGTAGAAGCCATGTGTCCTGTGGTACAGCCAGAGCTGTGTATCTGCTATTGCGAGCTCCATAACATGACACACTGAATGTGAGCTTGATTATTAAAATAAAAGGAACCCTCAGACATGGCCTGGAATGCAACTCCCAGGAGAATAAATGTCGATACTTAGAATAAGCCCTTCTAATTGTATGGTCCTAGCTCCTACCCAGAGACCAGGACACAACTCCAGTTCCAATCTGGAAATGAAGAGGCACAAATTAAACATCCCAAATGAAAATTCAGTTCAATGTCGTAGGATGTATTGAGTACCTACTGTATACTAGCACTGTGCCAGGCAAGGAAGGAGGGGTGAACATGTGGTAGGTAGTAAGTCTGGGTGCACAAGGCATTATGCTACCTGCTTCACACATTCTGTTGATCTTCACAAGTCTTAAGACAAATTAAGATCACTATCCCCATTTCACAGATGAGAACATTGAAGCTCCAAATGGCTGAGTACCTCACCTAAAGTGTCAAAGCCTAGTATGTGGTCATTTGAAACAATGTTTGTCAGATTCCAAAGACTTTGTATTTCCACTAACGCACTTCCCAATATGCAAGGTGTATTTCTAGTAGAGACGGGGTTTCACCATGTTGGTCAGTCAGTCTGGTCTCGAACTCCTGACCTCATGTGATCTGCCTGCCTCGACCTCCCAAAGTGTTGGGATTTTACAGGCATGAGCCAGTGTGCCAGGTCAGTTAATCCTTTCTTTTACTCCAAAACTAGTATTAAGGCAAGAGGTGGAAGTTGGGTTGGGAGAAGCACATGGCACACCTGGCCCCCATGAATACTGTTATTTATTATGATACTATGGGTCTCTTCCGGTACCAGGATAGACAGGGATAATCTGACCTCCACACCGGGGACGTGTCCTGTAGCGGGTGGTATAGTGGTCCTCACTGGAGTAGACGAGGGCGTTAAAACACAATAATGTAAGGAGGCAACTGGCAGTGATATACATCCCGCGTGTGGGGACAAAGGCAGGGAAAGACTGAGATCCAGTGAATATAATGAGAATTCACCTGGGAGGTGGGGTGGCTACGGCTGGCTGCATCACCCACTCACTGTGTGACATTCAGCCGTTACTGAGTCCTTGTGGTTCAAGTCGCCCAAGTGCCAAGTACACGGAACTTAAGGACATACTATGCTGCCATTAACAAGTGATATTTACTATTCATTTACTATTTAATGTTAAATCTAAAGCCAGTGCACAAAATTGTATGTATATTACAGTTACAGCCATGTAAAAGGCAAAATAACCCTTTGGTAGGAAAGAAATCCTATTGGAGAACATACCAAACTGTTAACAGGAGTTGCTGTGTTTAGATGGTAGACTTATACGTAATTTTTTTCTCCTCTTTCTTCTTGTAAGTTTTCGAAATTTTCTCCCATGCAAGTACTAACCAGACCTGACCCTGCTTTGCTTCTGAAATCAGATGAGATCAGACATGTTCAAGGTAGTATGGCTGTAGGCTAATTTTTCTTTTCTTTTCTTTCTTTCTTTCTTTTTTTTTTTTTTTTTGAGATGGAGTCTTACTCTTGTTGCCCAGGCTGGAGTGCAGTGGCATCATCTTGGCTCACTGCAACCTCCACCTTTCTGGGTTCAAGTGATTCTCCTGGCTCAGCCTCCTGTGTAGCTGGGGTTACAGGCGCCCACCACCACGCCCAGCTAATTTTTTTTTCTTTTGTATTTTTAGTAGAGATGAGTTTTCACCATATTATCCAGGCTGGTCTCAAACTCCTGACCTCATGATCTGCCCGCCTCAGCCTCCCAAAGTGCTGGGATTACAGGCATGAGCCACTGCACCCAGCCAACTAATTTTTCTTTAATAAACACACCTATTTTTAAATTAAAAATAATTTTTATAAGACAAAGGAATTCCTGGCCAGGCTCAGTGGCTCACACCTGTACTTGCAGCACTTTGGAAGGCCAAGGCAGGCAGATCACAAGGTGAGGAGTTTGAGACCAGTCTGACCAACATGTTGAAACCCTGTCTCTACCAAAAATACAAAAATTAGCCATGCATGGTGGCTAGTGTCTATAATCCCAGTTACTTGAGAGGCTGAGGCAGGAGAATTGCTTGAATCCAGGAGGCAGAGGTTGCAGTGAGCCAAGATCACACCACTGTACTCCAGCCTAGGCAACAGAGTGAGACCCTGACACACACACACACACACACACACACACACACACACACACACACACACACACAAAAGACGAAGGAATTCAACTGGGCTAATATTGACCCATGTAGCTTATAGAGTCTTCCAATGAACCCCTCAGATGAAGGTGTCTAACACAGCCCCTTTCCCAAGAAGGGATTTCTCTCCTGGAGAACCACATGCTAAAAGTAAGGGCAAGGCACATGTGCATGGGAGTGAAGCACTGCCGCGGTTACACATGAAGCCAAAGCACCCAATTCAGGTGGGTTTTCACACTGATGTTCTGGGAAGGTTCTTTGCAAAACGAGATGGAACATGCCAGCACATTGTTGAGGCATCACAGGTACTCATTTTATGATCTCAAACTTCTCCATCGGAGGGATCAAGGTCATCAACATCGAGACAGCTTCTTGGTACATGCCACGGCTTGAAGCTCACAGCCTTCCCCTGTGCCCCCCACCACCACTGAGCTAATTGCAGACAGTCAGGTAAGACCAAAGGAAGAAGGCAGAGTAACTGGCCAACCCATGGAGGTGGGCTTGGCTCTGTGGCCTCCAATTTAACATTTGGATCCTCTTCGCTTGGTTTCATATACCTTTCAGGGTGGTACTAGGTCATTGTTTTTTCTTGGGCTATGTAAGTACAAAGAGAGGAGTAGATTCATCGTTAAACCAATGACAAATCCAGGCTAGTCCAGGATTACAGACTCTGCAGCAGAGCCTCCTCTAATCCTCAGCACACTGAGCCAGCATTGGCTACCTCATCTCTATTTTCGCCTGGGAATCTCGCTGGAGCCGAATCTCCACCCATGCTGGATGGACAGAGCTGGTCCCTGCCATTGCCCCTCCCTCTGCCCCTGCTGGGATTAACCAGTGGCTGCTTCGAATAGCCCAATTCTTGCCCAGGAGGTAGAGAGGCTTCCGTGGTCTGAGAGATCCCAATGCACGCATGGCATGTGAGAAAACCACTGGAAACATTCCTGGAGCCTTTCTTTTTCTCTTATTTCTTCTTTCCTTTTCTTTCTTAATCCTTTCAACCTAAAGTGGCAATTAAAGGTGAAATCCTCTCTAAACACCAATTTCTCTTTAAAACCAGGACTGACTACTCTATCATTGCAATGGAGGAAAATAGAAAAGCTATGCCAGAAAAGATGAGGTCTCAGCCCCGTAGGATGAATGGAGGACTGTATGTGGAATACAAAGCGACCCCTTGAAGGAGCCATGGTAGGGGTTCCAGCCTCTTGTTACCAGAAGATGCAAGTCCAGAACAAAGGCAGGATTCGTTCCCAGAACGAACAAGTTCAGTGACGAAAAGGCTACATCCTGCACAGACAAAGGCCGGCCACAGCCATTAGCAGAGGAAACCAGTCAAGGGTTGTGAGTCAGCCAATGTGGGAATGAGTCCTTCCTAGGAAAGGAAATAGGTTCTTTGTTGAGCAGGGATTTTAACTCCTGTCTGGTTAACTGTTATTCCTTTGTAGGTTCTCCAGAGGCCCATAAAACAGAAGCAGGAAGCGTCATTAAATGTTCCAGATTTGCTCTTTAAAAACTGACCAGAGCTTCCAGGCAGAGATCTCATGTTGGATCCGCAGGGTGACATAGCCTCAGGACCTTCGCACAAGCTGCCCTCCCTACCTGAAATGTCCTTCCCCTCATCGGCACTGTCCAATAGGATAGTTATTTACCACATTTCATTATTTAAATTTAAATTATTAATATTTCATTTAAAACACAGCTCCTCAGTTGCATTAGCCATATTTCAAGGGCTCAACAGCCACATATGACCAGTGGTTACCATGCTGGACAGCACAGTACATGTCATCAGTGGCAGGTGGAGGGTTCTGCTGGGCAGCGTCGCTTTATGTTTTCATGTGACTGAGTCTCAATCTCAGGTCCCAGTGCTACTGTCATCTTCTCAAAGAGGCCACCTCACAGACAGTGAACCATATGTGATGCCTTAAACTTAGGATACCTCCCATCCTATTACTGGATTTTGTATGTGCATGTGGATTCCTCTAAAGCAGGACATATGGTTTACTCTCTGTCCTCCTCCCTTATCCTACCTTTACCACTATAAAATTACCTTATCTTGTGCTTTATTGCTTGTCCCTTCCCTGAAATATAAGCTCCATAAGGACAGGGATCTTAGGGCAGGCACAGTGGCTCACGCATGTAATCTCAACACTTTGGGAGGCTGAGGCAGGTGGATTGCTTAAGCCAGGAGTCTGAGACCAGCCTGGGCAACATGGTAAAACCCATCTCTACAAAAAATACAAAAATTAGCCAGGTGTGGTGATGCACACCTGTAGTCCCAGCTACTTGGGAGGCTGAGACAGGAGGATTGCTTAAGCCTGGGGGCCAGAGATTGCAGTGAGCCGAGATCACACCACTGCACTCTAGCCTGGGCAAGAGGTGATCCCTGTCTCAAAAACAAAACAAACAAACAAACAAAAAAACAAAGATAATCTTGTTGTCTTTTCTATTGCTGTATGCCCTATGCCTATGACAGCACCTGCCACAAGCAGAGCTCAATATCATGAATAAACAACTCACAGTAGGGTCTATTCCATGACTCTGGGGTTAGAGGACACAAGCCACCCAAAAGAGCTGCAGCTAATCCTCCCATGGGCCAACATAATGTCTAAGCATGGGTCCCATGAGGAGCATCTGGGAGGCTGAGTGTAGAGAGGGTGCTGACGCAGTAGCAGAGTAGCCAAAGTCCAACTTTGTCCAATTCTCCTCTAAGAACACCAGTTGCCTTTTACCTCCCAACAGTCAACGCCCAGTGCTGTGTGTAGCACTTTGCACTGTCTTCATTCTCTACTTTTGCAAAAGAGCAAAATATCCTGTAATATAGCATTAGACAGTCTTCAACATGGTATCACTTTTAGTCCACATGCACATACAAAAACAAGTAATACGATGGAATGTATCCTAAGTTTAAGAAGTTAGTATCTTAATACTTTGCATATTCTGTGAGTACTTTTGGATGCCTCCTCTGGGACAGGAGAAGGAGAAAGACCCACTCTACTCCAGCTTTGCTTTACTATTTACTTCAATTAAAATTTGAATGGCAAGGATATTACACTCAGCAAAACATGATCTCCATGGCCAAACACCCGGGGAGTATAAAGATATAAAAGTTGGAAAACATATCACATGTCACATATTACTGATCTCTCATAACAAGCTGAGTACAAAAGTAACCTTTGTTTAGGATCAAAAATATTCAGCAACATAGAGGAGTAGAGCAAAGAAAAAGTATGTGCTTGGGAGAATAATAAGCAATTAGAAAGCAAAATAAAAGCAAGTGGAATCTGTGCTCTGAACCAAACTAGGAAGGAATCTTCATAGTCAAGGAAGCTGGGGACTGGAAGCTAACAGTCCAATAGCTTGCCAAAGAAAAGAGGGGGCAGCTTGGAGAAACTCTGGCAGTATATCCTCTAATTCTTGCTGAGGAAACAAATCTGATTGTAAGTTGTTTTCGCCTGAAAGAGCACATGGCAATTGTTTGCTGAGGCTTTAACTGATCTCTTAGTGACATTAATAAGTGCACCAACCTCACTTGTGTAGGAACACTGCAGAACACTGAATTTTGAGAGAATTGGCAAGGAGATACCAAGTTTGGGTCCATCTAAGTTTTATTAATTCAAATTCCAGTATCCATTCTGAAATGATTTCCAGGAAATGGGGTCTACTCTGATGCATACATCATGACAACCATATGGTTGTACGAGACGTGGTGACAGCCAGAAAGATTAGCTCCCACCTTCAGGCTTTCTGCATTTTGTCTTTTGCTGAGTCTTAAACAGAGAAGCACAATCGCCTCCCTACCTTGACCAAATGATAGAACTCCTCTGGACAGAAAGGTCACATTCACTGCCATGAGCCCAGATGTGGGAGGAATGTGCATTGAGGTATGAGAAGGGAAGAGATGCCAGCTAGGCGGATCAGCCACATCAAACCTCATGAGCAATGGGATGACAAACATCCTAGTCAGATCACTCTCACAGCCATCCTCAGTGGCTCCTCTAAATCTCACTTTCTCTCTTAGGTGGGCACACTTGTGTTCTCTGCATAGGAAAAGAAAGACTAGAAGCGTTCTGAGGGCAAGGACTCCACAATACCCAGCATAGTGCTTTTCACAGAGGAGAAGCCCATTAAGTGTTTTCTGAATCTGTAAATGATTTACAGGCTTTTCCTCATGTTGGTTATAACATCAGATGTTTCCATCCAAATCTGGGATATGAGGACTGAACAGTCAAGAATTCATTCTTAACACTCGAGGTTTAAAGTTTTAAAAGCGTGATCCAACACCAACTGGCTAAAGCGTGATGTTGAGGGGAGCCCAAGGACTGGACTCACAAACCTGGCCCAAATTTATCCACTGAAGTATCCTGAGCTGTGGCCACAGTCAGGAATCCGCGGTCATTGTCACAGACGCACGTTGGAGCATTAAAGATCAGGGCATGTATGGGAGAAGAGGCTGCTGACTAATGCTGTCTCCACAGCCTGAATCAAAGCCAGTCGCCCTAACTTGAAGAGGCTGGATGATGGCCACTCCAGGGCAGCTCAGGACCAGGCAGAGGTGACTGGGAAGCCAGCTAAGAGTAGTTTTCCCTTGGTGGCCATTTTTTTAAGGCAAGGATGAAACTTATTGGCCAACGAATTAAAGTTACCCCCTGAGGAAACATTAGATGGCATCCAGCAAGATGGGTTTTTCCATTCCCCAGGGTTAATGTGCAACCAGTAAAAGTCTCTCACCTTTTTCCCCCAAGACGTCGACACCAGGTCAATCTCCCAAGTGGCTACTAATATCTTAAAGCAAATACAAACTTGTGGCCCTACATTCGCTTGATTTTTTTTCTGCACCATAAATTTCTAAATTTCCTAAAGACACATAACACAGATATTAAACACAATTGCATAATTACACACAATAGAAACGTAATAGCTATTTCCTACGAGGGAAGGTTAGGTGATTGAATTATTGGATGAGCCTTCAGCTAAAAACAACTCTGAGTAAGTAACCATAAAAACACTGAAGAGCTGAATGATACCACATCCCTACCAGGCTGATTTAAGGAGAAAGCTTGACCCTAAAGAGACTCGAGGATGATTCGAGTGCCAAAGCTGCTTTTGCCTTGCAGACATCAAAGGGGTAAGGATGACAGATGTCAGAGCCCAGAGGACATCTGATGTAGACTCTTACAGGAGACCTTTATCTACAGGAAGCTGGGTCCCAAGGGGCCACACCCTCAGGATTAGGATGAACCAGGACTAATCTGTCATTTCCTGTTCCCCCCAAACCCATGGTCCCAGAGAGAAACCTGAGCAAAGCAAGACAGGAAGTAGGAAGGGGATAAATTTACCCCTGAGATGTGACCAGAGGCCTGCCCTCATCCAGATTTGCACCCCCGGGTTCTATATCATACATGGACAATGAATTTTGTTTGTAGTAAATCCAAAAGGCAACCAGAAGAAGAGTACACTCATTCTAAACCTCAGGGAATCTCCACAAATAATTTCTTTAAGGGCAATAACTAGTGAAATTGTCAGGCATATCAGAAAAAAGATAATCAGGCATAGAAGGAAATAAGGCAACATGAGTGAGAACTAGCATAAACGACAGAGAGCAGAAACAGACCTGGACACGCTTCAGATGCAAACTCATTAAGTTTATATGTGCTAACCACATGAAAAAGTAAACAAGCTTGCAAATATCTGCAGGGCACCAAAAACTGTAAAAACTGACTTAGTAGATTTGGAAAAGAATCAAACAGAACTTCTAGAAAGGAAAAATTTAATAACAAATGAAAATCTTATTGAAGTGTTTGGCAAAAGATTAAAAACAATAGAAGAGAGAATTAAGAACCAGAGGTTAGATCACAGGAAATTGTTCAAAATACAGCATTAAAAGCAAAAATATGGAAAGCACAGAAGAGCAGATTTAGACTATGGGGATAAGTCAGAAGGCCCAACATATATTTGATTGGAGTCCCAAAAGAGGACAATGAGGATGGGAATGAGGTAATATGGAAAAGATAAAAGCTGAAAAATTTCCAGGACTATTGAAAGACACTAAGGGGTCAAAAGACCAGAGAATCCCAAGCAAAGTAAATATAAAGGAATGTACACTTAGACCCATCATAGTTATCCGTGATCACAGTGATTAAAACCAAGAGAAAAGCTTAGAGAAAAATAAATATACAGATTACCTTAAAAGGAATGATACTTAGACTAACAAATATTTCAACATCGGCCGGGCGCGGTGGCTGACGCCTGTAATCCCACCACTTTGGGAAGCCGAAGTGGGCGGATCACGAGGTCAGGAGATCGAGACCATCCTGGCTAACACAGTGAAACCCTGTCTCCACTAAAAATATAAAAAATTAGCCAGGTGTAGTGGTGGGCGCCTGTAGTCCCAGCTACTCAGGAGGCTGAGGCAGGAGAATGGCGTGAACCTGGGAGGCGGAGCTTGCAGCGAGCTGAGATTATGTCACTGCACTCCAGCCTGGGCAACAGAGCACGACTCCGTCTCAAAAAAAAAAAAAAAAAAACAAACTGAACATAAAAACTGGAAGCCAAAAGACAGTTGAATAATATCTTTAATACACTGAAATAAAATAATGACCAATCTATAATTCTGATGTGGAAAGATGAATGACCCCCAAAGATATTCAGGTCATAGTCCCTGGAAGCTGTGAGTGTTACCTCATATGGCAAAAAGACTCTGCAGGTGTGATTAAGTTGAGGATCTCAGAATTTATGTAAGGTAAAGAGGGATTTGACACAGAGGAGGTGATGTGACAGGAGAGAGATTTGGAGATGCTACAATGGCTGCTGGCTTTGAGAATGGAGAAGGTGGCCATGAATCAAGCAGTGCAAGGAATGCAGCATTGCAATGCTGGGAAAGGAAAAGATTTCCCCCTAGAACCTGCAGACGGAGTGCAGCTCTGCAGGCACTTTAACTTTAGCCCAGGGAAAAACTGATGATGGGCTTTTTCTGCCTTCCAGAATCAAAGGAAAATGAATTTGTATCATTTTGAGTCACCAGGTTTGTAGTAATTTGTTACAGCAACCAGAGAAAACTAAGACAACTGCCAGAAATACCCTGCCACAATGAAGTGAAATCCAGGAGTTTTCAGGCACACAAAGAGTTCATCACCAGCAAAGGAAATTCTAAAGGCTACATTTCAGGCAGAAAGGAAGTGATGCCCGATGGAAGACCGGAAACACAAAAAGGAATGAAGAGCAAAGAAAGTGACAGATGCATGATGAGTAAATCAAAATGAACTTCCACCATGTAGAACAATGTATTTTGTTTGAGTTCTTTAAAAATATAGAATTAAAATACAAAACAATGAGAGAAAATAAGTGGGGAGTGGTTAAACATTTTTAGAGTGTTCCAAGGACCTTGAGTTACTCTATGGGAAATGAAAGTTTCGATAAACTTTAGACTGTCAGTATAAATATTATAATTTCGCCCTACACGGTGGCTGCCTGTAATCCCAAAACTTTGGGAGGTCAAGGCCGGTGGATCATGAAGTCAGGAGTTTGAGACCAGCCTGACCAACATGGTGAAACCGCGTCTCTACTAAAAATACAAAAATTAGCCAGGTGTGGTGGCGCACGCCTACAATCCCAGCTGCTTGGGAGGATGAGGCAGGAGAATCACTTGAACCCGGGAGGCAGAGGTTGCAGTGAGCCAAGATCTCACTGCTGCACTCCAGCCTGGGCAACAGAGGGAGATTCCATTAAAAAAAAATTATAAAATATATATATATATATATATATATATATATATAATTTCTAGAATAGAGCATATAATTCTCAAACTAATAGAAACACAAGTGGTAAAATTATAGAAATTATAGAGAAAAGCAAGGAAATTACACAAAGGTATAAGTGAGGAAGGAGGCTGGGATGGCTGAGGGACCCTCAAGGGCTTCTAGATGCCAGGGGCATCCCATTTATTGACCCAGTGATAGATACATAGGTGTTTGCTTTATTTGTTAAACTTTGCATAGATGCCTTAAGTATTTTTTTGGTGTGCATGCAAAATTTTACAATGAAAAATGATTGAAAAAAATAAGCACATACTCTCCATTTCAACTACATTCTATATCTAGGAATCTTCTTAGTTCAGTGCTTAGCAGATCAAAAATCCATACACGTGTTCACATAAAAACCTGCAGGCTGATGTTTATAGCAGCTTTATTCAAAATTGTCAAAACGTGAAAGAAACCGAGATGTCTTCCAGCAGGTGAATGGCTAAATAAACTGTAGTACATTCAGATAATGGGATATTACTCAGCGCTAAAAGGAAATGAACTATCAAATCATGAAAACCCATGGAGTAAACTTAAATACACATTACTAGGGGAAAGAGGCCAGTCTGAAAAGGCCACATACTGTATGATTTTAACTATGTGACATTCTGGAAAAGGCAAAACTACAGAGACAGTAAAAAGGTCAGTGATCGCCAGGGGTTAGCGGGGAGAAGGGATGTATAGGAGGAGCACAGACGGTGTTTAGAGCAGTGAAACTATTCTGTATGGTGCAATAATGATGGATACACGTCATCACGCATTTATCCAGACCCACAGAATGTACACCACTAAGAGTGAACCCCCGTGTAAAGGACAGACTTTGGGTCATTATGATGAGTCAATGTAGGGTAATCAATTGTAACAAAAGTACCAGTCTGGTGGGGGATGTTGATCATAGGGGAGGCTGTGTATGTGATGTGTGGAGGCAGGGGGTATATGAGAAATCTCTGTACTTTCCTCTCAATTTTGCAGTGAACCTACTCTGAAAAAAACAGTCTTTCAGAAAAAAAAAAAAAAAAAAAAAAAAGTGTGCCTGAGCAGAGGATCTGCTCTATCTCCCCCAAGTTCCTTCCCAAAACCCAACATCAATAGATTTTTAAAATTTCTATTTTACAATTTTGGTCCTTTACCAAATAAACTTTAATGTTATTTAACAAAAAACCCACAGACGGGTTCTCCAAAAACGGTTTCATCCAGTCCCTGTCTAAAGGCAAGTAAATGACTATTACACCTCATTTATGGATGATGCAATTGAAGTCTAATGAAGTTAAATGATTTATCCGAAGTGTGGTTGCCATGACGGTTTAGGTGCAAGAATGTATTTGGTTATAGATTATAGAGGCATAATTATGATTTTGTCAGACATTATTTTGTGTGTAGGAAAGGCAAGGATTGGGGTCATTTTTCTTTTAGGAAATATAGTGACTTAGGCAAAAGACACGGTGGGGGCATGTTTTTTATTTTCTTTTGTCTTTAAAGTATCTTTTTGGAGAGTTGTATGTCATCACAGAATTATAGGCTTTGTGAAATGATGCTGTGGAGATGAGTAAACGTCGCTTTTTATGTTTGTCACTTTATCTCACAGTCTCTTAAAATTCATTTCTGTAGTCAAGAGAGGCCCTTAGAGAATGTCTTGCCTTTCATCTCTGACTTTCTTGTCATCTAGCACCCAGACAGGTTTTACAGAGATATCCTGTTAAGGTCTGAAGAATCTGTCCACACACACACAAATAATTTAAGATGATTGAGACATTGGTTACACTCCCTGCTTAGATTGATAGCAGTGATAGCTATAAGTATGCAGCCCCAGTGGAAAACCACGCTACCCTCCTCTTATCTTCAAAGCCCTCTCTCTGCTGGCAAAAAGGAAAGCATGCCCTACGTCACTCTAGTCTAACTGCATCTGCCCCACTTCACAGATGAGAAAACTCAGGCAGAACAGATCAGCAGGTCTGCAGGTAAAGCAGAATTCCACAACTCCCATTTTCAAATTACCAGCCCACAAATGACCACCTTGCTTAAAACACTGGTACCTCCCTAGGGACCCATCACACCCTTCCTTCACCCCACCATACCCGGGTATATTTCTTGGCTCCTGAAAGACCAATAATGAAGCCCAATTAAGCTGGTACAGTGATGTCAGCAGCATGCTGCTCCTTCTCAGTCCCAGAAAATTCAGAATCTCTGCCACTTGTCAGGGAACACACATTCCACTACAGAACACCCAGTTCCACCCTGTTAAGGAAAACAGCAAGGTCTAGAGATTAAAAGAAATCAAGCAGGGCCTATGAATTAAGAGGTCAGGTAAGTAGGAAGTGAATGCAATGAAAACAATTTCCCTACACTTGGATAGAACTTTATGCTTGTGACGATGCTCTTCCCCACACATTCTTCCTTCTCTGCTCCTCTAGCAGTTGTAACCTGCCCCACAGAGAGCAGAGAAAATGTGAGTGCTGGCAAGGGAGGAGGACCTAAGCTAGTAATCAGTCCAATCCTCTTGTTTTCCAGAGCGCACAGCCTCTGGGAGGAAGGTCCTCACCCACGGACGCAGCTTGCTGATGGCAGTGATAAGATCAATCAGGATTTTGGGTCTGGCAATTTCCACCTATGCAACGATAGCTTCCACCTTTCATGCTGAGGTTGGTAGTTGCTCTGTGTTTTCTTAAAATGTTTTTAAACATGGAACTATTTCTAAGTATAACAAGCCCTGTGTCCCCACCAACCAGGATTAACCAATGTTAACATTTTTATCATTTTTCAAATGACGGATAAAGCTGATGTCCCCCGTCCCATCCTCTCCCCTCTCTGTCCAGAGGCAACATCTATGTGTATACTTCTAGGCCATAATCTTATTCCTATACACCTGTAAATCATAATACTTTAACCTAGTCAAATGTATCATTTTTTTCACTTCTGAGTTGTGTTTTTTGGGTCTTTTCTAAGGAATTCTTTTTAACCTCTGAGGTCATAAAGATATTCTCCCAGGGTTGGCTTCTGACAGTGTTAATGTTCTGATTTTCACATGCTGGTTTAGCTGAGATGTATCTTGGTGTGTGTTGGAAGATGCAGATCTAGTAATTTTTTTATAGAAAGCTAGTTGTCTCAAGATGAGTCAATGATGTGCTCAGCCTTTCCCACTGGTTCATCATGCACTGTTACCTCATGCTAAATTCACAGTGATTCTTAGGTCTGTTTCTCTGCTCTTTCATCTGCTTTCTTGACCCTTTTGTTCTTTTTTAGACGTATCAGACCTACGAATGTACCTTACTCTTCCAAATCAATTTTAGAACTGGTTTCTGTACTTGCAAGAGAAATCCTGTTGGGATACTTATTGGAATTGTCTTCAATGAGACACTTTTACACAAATGAGCTATCCTATCTATGAACATATCACATTCTACTTATTATATACTTTATGTTTTATGATTTTTCTATTAAAGAACTAGGCACATTTTATTTAATTTATTTCTAGGTACCCTACAGTTTTATTGCTATTGTGAACTGTATCTTTTTTCTATAACATTTCCTATAGGTTATTGTAGTTTGGCAGAAATGCTATTGCTTTCTGTACGTGGATGCTGAATTTTCAAAAGTATTACGTGTAATAAAAGAGGTAAGCAACTCGTTGAAGGTACACAACCATACCATCTTCACATAACAAGAATTTGTCTCTTACTTTCCATCCTTGTGCTTCATTTATTTTTCTTGTCTTACTGCATTGGCTAGGTTCTTCAGCACAATGCTGAATCACAGTGGTGATATTTAGCATCTCTATCTTATTTCTGACTGTAATTGGGAATGCTTCTAAGGTTTTCCCAGCAAGCAAGATGTTGGTCATAGGATGTAACTGTCTTTTTCATGTTCTCCGATTACATCTTACCAATTAGTAAGCTCCTTGAGAGTAAGGCCTAAATCTCATACATTTTCCCATCCACCACAAAACACTGTGGCAAATCCATAGAGACGAAAACCACATAAGTGATTGCCAGGGAGAGAGTTACTGCTTAATGGGCACAGGGTCTCCTTTGTGGGTAATGAAAAAGTTCTGGAACTAAATAGTCATGATGATTGCACGGCATTGTAAATGTACTTAGTGGCACTGAACTGTATACCTTAAAATAATCAAAATGGTAAATTTTGTGGTATGAGTGTTTTGTCACACACACACACACACACACACACACACACAGAGAGAGAGAGAGAGAGAGAGAGAGAAGGAGATAGAGAGAAGATATAACTAGTCCAGGGACACACAACTAGTAAATGTGATTATAAGAACCCAGTTTTTCACTGTAATTTTAGGAGTCAAAAGAGAGCCACCCCCTACATCTCTACATTGTGCCCAAGTCCAGTACATTATCCCTGATGCCTCCTCTGAGTGATCCAGGCCTCAGTAGCCCTTGTTTCCAGACACACACATGGTACACACCCTGGCATGAAATGCTATCTGCCCCATATCACTCTCTGGTTGTTTCATGCACACCGGTTTAGTTCCCCAGGTAGACATACTCTGAGCTCTTTGAGTCCAGGACCCAAGAGCCCTCCCCACAGGGCTCACTGGCTTGAGGAAAAGCATACCAATTGCTTATTTATATGTTTCACAGTTTTAACTTGCATTTTAGCTAAAATGTTCCCACGTTCTTTTGGTTAGCAAAACATAACAGGCTCTCCTTTTGCCACTGATTCAATCTCAGGAAATGCCTTTTTGCCACAGAACTCCTAAACCCATTGCTGCCTATTGTTTTCTCATTAATGAAAAAAAAAGTTAACACTACTTTCTCCATTTACTCATAAAAGTTTCATTTCTCTACTTCACACACTGTGTGAACATTAAAAGGTGCTATAGGTTGCATTTTAATAGAGCAAGACAGTAAATAAAAGCATATGTAATTACAGCTTAGGAGTTTAAACATGTAATGTTTTAAACAAGTTTTACTTCACTTGAAAAAGTTTTCTCTTTTAGAAAGAAAACTTTCTAAAAAGTTTTCTCTTTTTAGTGTATTTAGAAATTAGCAAGGAAAACCCAGATTAAAAAGTCATTTAATCTACCTTCTAGCCTTGGATGCAGCGCTTACTTTTGGCCCCAGGCAAGCTCCTCAAACCCTGGGTGTTAGTTTTCTTATTCACAAAATGGAAATAAAAGTGCCTTCCTGTTAGTCTTAGAGGAGCACTGTAAGCTGCAATTAAGACAACAAACAAGAAAGTGGGTAGTAAAGGGCAGAGCCCTGACTATAAGGGAGAAACTTGGGACAGAAGATCTCTGAGTCCAGAAAGGGAAGAAAGGAGGTGGCGATGACTGTCTCTCTCCATCCTTGGCTCTAGGTCTATGAATCACTGATCAGCTGGTATAGCAGGGGCTCTGAGCCTGGGCGGGGTCTGTGGAAGTCGCCAGTGGATCTGAAGGGGGTTGAGAAGCCAGTGCTACTCTGCCAGAATGACCAAAAAAAAAAAAAAAAAATTTTTTAAATGAATGCTCAACTTTTCTCCCAAATGATAATGCAAATACCAGTAATACACAAGCAGGTGGTGGTGATTTTTAGTGAGGGTATTTTTTAACTTTCTATTCTGAAATACTTATAGACTTGCAAGAATTTGCAAAAATAGTACAGAAAGGTCTATATCCTTATCACCCATCTTCCCCAATGATAACATCTTATATCACTATATTACATGATCAAAGCCAGGAAATTGACATTGGCACAATACAATGGACTAGACTGCAGACCTTAATCAAATGTTATCAGTTTTTGCAGACACTGTTAGACAAACAACTATAATGGTGCAGAGGGTAGAAAAAAAAAAAGAAGTGGTATAGAATTATTTACATCACTGGGATGAAATCAATACAATGTAATTTCGATAGGCAGTTCATGAGTATGCAAACAATATTTTTTATTACAAACAATGTTTTTCTTCATGATTGAGTCCATTGTGACGGGATGATATTTGCAGCATCTTACTCCAGTCCCCCATCTGGGGAGGTGAAGAAATCTCCCACAACAGTTCTAGAAGAGTCAGGGAGAGACAGTTGGGCATCCAGTGCCCATTGCAGTCCTAATTCCAGACCCTCTCCATAGTTAGCGCTGCCTGCTCCCAATCCAGTCATGCAAAATCATAGAATTCCCACAGCTTTAAGGGCATCTCCAGGTGGAATTTGGTGCCAGCCTTGAAATACTCCAGGTCGACTGAGCAATGCCACCATCTGGTGGTCAGACAAAGAACTAAGGAAAGCAGTGACAGCTCCCCGTTTGTGGGTCTTATCACTTGAGCCACCTTTTAAATCTACTCCAGGAGGCTCTACTTAAGGTATAGCCATAATAATATTGTAATAAAGAATGTTTCGCAATGAGAATAACCACTCTACAGTGGCTTAAATATGGCCACAAATTCCTGGAAGCCCCTCCCATTAAGAGGTGAGTCTATTTCCCCATCCTTTGAATCTGGGCTGGGCTCCTGACTTGCTTTGAAGCAGAATGCACAGGAGGTGATGCTGTGTAACTTCCAAGCCTCCACCTCAGTTGGCCTCAGAGCTTGCTCTTTACCCTCTTGGAAGACTGCCACTTTGTGAACAAGCCCGCGCCAGCCTCCTTCAGCATGAGATTCTAGTGGAGAGAGAATCTCCATTTCTTCTGAGGTCCCAAGCATATGAATTCCAGCCAAATTGCTACCAAACGTAGTGATGAGCGAGCCCAGGCAAGAACAGCTGAAGGCAACTCAAGTCATAACCCACCAATCATGAGAAATAATAAAGGGTTCTAAACCACTAAGTTCTGGGGTGGTTTATAATGGAGCAGTAGATTTCAGCATTCTCAAATTATTGTTTAAAAAATCTCTCCTGTGGACAAGCTTGAGGTTTATTATTACCATTTTAAGCTGGATTACTAGGCAGGGCATACATCACTATTTCCATATGGTAAACCTTGCTCATTGCATGCATTTTGAATATATGGCATACTTTGATCTTCCTTTGCATTTTCAGCCCTTGCCACATGTTATCATGCATTCATTCATCAAACACCAAGCATGTTGAAAGTGACAGCTCCTGGAGTAGGCACTAAGGATGTGACATTGAATTGGATATGACGGCTACTCTTGAGAAGCTCATGGCTATTGGAGAAGATACGTGTGCAAATGCATCATCACAACTGAGTGACCACTCCCAGTGGAAGCAAGGAAAGGGGCTACATTAGTCAGGACCCAATTAAGAAGAGAGAAACCACTCCAAATCCCTTGGGGAATTTAATCCAGGGAATTTATCATACAGGCAAGAAGGTAAACAAAAACTAGTGGGGACAGGAGTAGCCATAGAGCCCTGGAAGATCCCCAGCCACTGTCGGACAGCCAGCCACAGAGGAAGGGGAGAAATACCCTGGCAGCCCCCTCCTGCCATCCTGCAGTCTCACCCCAGTCGCTTGCACTGTTCAAACCCAGCAGGCGCCTGGAAGTGCAGCCTGCAGGGATCAGCCCCCTGGGATGTGAAGCACAGCAGGGGAAGAACAACACTTATGACTTGCCATGGTGGTATTCAGGCTGGAAAGTCTTTACAGCAGAGGCAGTGGCTGGGCCAAGCCTTGACACTTAGAAGAATCGAACTCTATTTGGAGATGTTTTGCAGTCACATTTGGGTTTGCCCAGGAGAAACAGGGATGAAAAAGCGGAGGGTTTGTATTCAAGCAATTGCTTACAACATTTACCCAAACAACAGTAACCACGAGGAGAGTGACTGTGCATAAGAAAGATGCCGGCACCCCCAGGGAGGAAGTGCTGGAGCTCCGGAGAGGCAGAAGTAACCTCTCACTCTTGGCTCCTTTTGGTGCTGGGAGGACGTGAGGTCAAGGCCTCAATCCGTTCAGTTGTCCTGAACACAAGCCTCTTGACCCACATGGTGGTCGCTGTATTTCATCATGAGCCAAGCAAAGGACCAGGATGTTCAAAATACAACTGAGTCTTCATATCAGCGGATTTCTTTCCTTCTCTTTTTAGTACAAGTGTACATATCTTTAGATTTCTTGTTTCAGTGGCTAAATATACATCTAAACTCATTTGAAATGAAATACGGACTGGCTCTTTAACATTCTAAAGTATGGTTCGCAAACTTCAGCAGGCCTCAGACACACCTGCAGGGCTTGTTCAAACACAATATCACTAGCATCCACCCCCAGAGTTTTTGTTCAGTAAGTCTGGAGGAAGGTTCGAGAATCTGCATTTCCACCAAGTTGCCAGGTGGATATTGCTGCTGGTGCAGGACCACACTTTGGGAACCAATATTCAAAGGTATTAACTTTCCTCCAAGTTCTTTTATTTTATATATCACCCCACCTTCCCCTTTTCATCACCTTGGTAGTGGTGTTTCCCAGCCACAAGCATCAGCCTGGTGCTGGTGAAACTACAGCTCCCAGTCACTCCCCTGGAGATTCTGAGGGCCTGGAATGCTACCTTCAAGGGCCCCAGGTGAGGCACATCAGGGCGACAGAAACCACAGGCACCCTGCAAACCTACTGTGTGCCAGGCATTGTGCTTGACAGTGATTGACGGGTGCTATTTTGTGTGGATCTTCTTCACACTTCTACTTGCATTTCCTCTGTAGGGAGAGGTATCTGAGGCTCTGAGAGGTGAAGGAGTTTGCCCCCAAAGCCACACAGCCAGCAAGTGGAAGAGCTGAGGCTCAAACTCAGGAAATGTGACACCACCCTGTCCCTGTACTCCCAATCATTCTGCTCTATTTCTTCCTAATGAAAAGGGGCCTGGAGCCCCTGCCAGGATCACTGACAAATTTCTCGAGTGAAGAGAAGCTGATCTCTTCCAACAAGGAACACCAAATAAAAATAAAAAGACAGCTGGGCGCTGTGGCTCACATCTGTAATCCCAGCACTCTGGGAGGCTGAGGTAGTCGGATCACCTGAGGTCAGGAGTTCTAGACCAGCCTGGCCAACATGGTGAAATCCTATCTCTACTAAAAATACAAAAATTAGCCGGGTGTGGTGGTGTGCGTCTGTGGTCCCAGCTACTCAGGAGACTGAGGCATGAGAGTCGCTTGAACCTGGGAGGCAGAGGTTGCAGTGAGCTGAGATTGTGCCACTGCACTCCAGCCTGGGCAACAGAGGAAAACATTGTCTCAAATAATAATAATAATAAAGGACAATGTGGGCATTGCATGCATCATGCGTGTATGTGCCTCTATATGTTTGTGTGTGTGTGTGTGTGTGTGTGTGTGTGTAAACTGAATCAGAAGGCTGTGAGAAGTTGAGAAGAGGGACAAGCTTTGGGCTAAAGTTGACCATTAAAACGTAGTAATTAACAAATAAAAGTGTACATATTTATCACGTACAACATAAAATAAGACATACCATGTTAAACTTATCATTTGAATGAACTGTGAAAAAAATAACCCCAGTTAGTCCATGAATACTCTTACCCCTTTTGGCAAGCCACTTAATCTCTCTGTGCCTTGGTTTAATGATCTGCAAAACAGAAATTTATTTACCCCATTGGAGGTTTAGAGAATTAAGTGAAATAATGAATGTGAAAGCCTCTATTTAGGCTCATAAGCCTTTTTCCTCATTGTTGGTAAAATATACATTTCATAAAATTACCACTTTATATAAATCTTTCAAAACTAATTTGTAAAATACATTGTGTCTGAGTTCCTTAAACACAGGAGTGATTAAACCCTGGGGTTCTCAGAACCCTGCCAGGCTTGAGGTACTCTGAGAGTGATGGCTTATGCCACAGTGAGAAGGCTTCACACAGTTCCTTTGCAACTGACTTGGTGACAGCCCAGGCCACCTTCCAGGGAACACATCTTTCCCAGGTCCATGCTTAGCAGAAAGCAGATCTTTCATAGTGAGAGGTGGAGGTGAAGCACACTGTTGAAGAAGATGCAGATGAATCTCTTCACGTTTCTAGCATCAGCCCTCTACTCAAGAACCCGAGCCTCTGCTTTTTGCAGCTTTGGGAGGTTTGAAATATTAACCAAGCCTCCCAGCTACTGCCTAGATGCTTTTGAAATAGATGAGCTACTAAAATATAGACCAGCTGCCTGAATAGTAGCAGTAGTGGTTGGATTTGTGTGTCAAGTTTGGGTTCTGTTTTATTTTGTCTTTTGTAAAAGAAAGAAATCACGTTATGAGAAAGTGAAACTTCTGTACAAAGAAGTTTGGGGGTAAAGAAAAAAATCTTGGGCTCAACCGGGTTTCTTGCCTTTAGTAGCTCCAGAAAAAGTCCAAGATGAGCACACTGCCAGGGGACTGTCCCAGTCCCCACACTCAAGACCAAGGTCCATGGGTGCATGTTGCTAAGGTTCCAGAGATTTCAGTGGCTCATGCAGCAAAACTGTCCAAGTCCAAGTCCTGTGTCTTCTTCTCTTAAGTCATGCGTGGAAAGTTTGTCCATTAGAGATCTGGGAAAGGCCTCCAGCCTGGGAGCTGAGAAAGAAATGGCTCAGGAAGCTACTGAAAAGTGAAAGTCTTCCTTGTCCCCAGCCCCTGACTTGGGAGAGGGCAGTAGTGCAGAGGGCTCCTCTGATGAGGCAGTGCAGATAGAAAAGTTAGGCTGGAGACAGCAGATTCCTCTGGCAGAATCGCAGAACATCAGGGCAGGAAGGGACTTTGAGGCTCCTAGGTTTCTTTATTGACTTGTCTTTTACAGGAACCACATAATAAACTAGCTCCTAGGTTTATTTAATCTACAAAAAAGGGTGGTGCACTAATTGGGGTCAGGCAGAACCTGGTGTCTCAACTCTTAGTCCACTACATTTCCCTCCCTCTGTCAAATTGGGCAGAGATAATTTCAGCAGCTTTTGGGTTCTGCCCTAGAGAAGTGTACATCCATGGGGAGACAGGCATGTAAACTGATCATCCTCACACTAGATGGGAAGTAGGCATTCTAGAGGGGCAGGACCCTAGAAGAGGTACTGCAGGGCTCTCCTGGGGAGGGAGGTGGGTCATGTACTCTGGTCCTGGAGGGGTTCCTGGAGGAGGTGAGGTCTGAGCTCAGCCTTGGTGAAAGAGTAGGACAAAGCCAGGTGATAGGGGGCAGGGGGCAGCCTTCAGGTACATAGCTACTGGGAGTTGAAAACAATTTCAGGCTGCCACAGAGTTGAATTGACAAATGGCAGAAGGCTTGGTGGGGCAGTCTTGGAGAGAAGATAGAGATTCGGGAAAAATTCAGGACTGAAAGCTGGAAGAACTTGGTAAGTGGACATGGAGGGGCTAGGGTAGAGGTGAGGGAAAGGAAGGAGTCAAGGATGACCCGTGGGTCTCTTTGGCTTTCTGAGTTGATGGAGGAGTCATGTGGAAGACAAGGGCTGAGTTTGCATGAGCTCAAGTTCGGACACATGAAGTTGTTGGTGCCAGAAGATATAATGTGGAAATACCTGCAGTTCCCTAAATACCGACATGTGGGGCTCAGGAAAGATGACAGGTGCAGACACCTGTTATTTCTCTATTATCTGTGCTTTCTATGTTACCTCTATAGGTGATTTCTTATTTTACCTGTATCCACCCTAACATATATTGAATACCTGTGCTTATTCACAGGAGCTTCTTGTCTGGGAAGGAGTAGAAGAGGTCCTAGGTGCAGAAGGGTATGGAAGGGAAGGTCAAAGGATGTGCTGGTGGGAATGGGAGAAAACTGAGAAGGTGAGACAAGCTGGAGGAAATGTCAGGAGCTGCTGAGAGAAGCTCAGCCTGATGAGAGAATAGAGTTGACATCTTGAATGGTCAGGAAGTGAAGGAAAACCCAGTTGAATGCCACCCAATAAAAAAGAAAAGACAAATGCAGATAGTAAAGTAGAGAAGGCTCCAAAACCTGGGTAATAAGAGCCACGTCACCCTGGACAGAAGCATCCAACACCACATATCTCCAAGGATATTTCCCCCACGCTGGATCCAGCTGACTTCTGCATCCTCTCTCTGCACTCACAAGAGCTAACATGGACATCCATGCATCTGCTGGACAATGTCCCCTACAGCGAATGTCTTTATATGTTTTCACATACATAATGATATTATATCTGCTGCCATCCTACTGAGTAAGGGGATGAATAAAGGTAAGAAAAAAAACAAGTCACTTTAACTCAAAAAGGAGTCCTCAGGCCACTTAGTGAATGTCAAGGTGGCCATAAACTTGCTTTCTCCACCCCTATCCAGCCCTGGTGGGAGAGGGAGACGTGGGGGGTGGGAAGGAGAGAAAGGGCTCCATTTCTCCGGTGGATCCATAACCCAGCTCTGTGAAAGGCAGTTCCCCACACCTGGCTCCCACTAGCTCCCCTGCCCCTCCCTCTGCAGCAGGGCCTTGCGCAAGCTTCTCTTCCCAGCCCCCACCCTTACCCATGAACGCTCAGACCAAGCTGGTACTACCCCAGGCGCCAGTTCTGCCCAGTCCATTAAGGTGTGGCTGATTCAAAAACACCCAACTTTAAAAAAAATGTTTTTTGTCTACGACACAGTCCTTTTGACCTACACTAGATGGTCTCATCAGAAACAAAAGCATCCTAACCTTCCAAGGTCAACATTACTCCACCTCAACCCACAGCCACAGTCATCAAACACACACCCAAGCCAACAGATGTTTACAAAATTCTAAACAGCGCTCTTTCAGAACTCTGGGGCGAGCTACCCTGGGGCCTCCAACTAGACTTCCTGCCCTGGCCTTGGCCTTGACAATGAACCTGTTTCATCTCAGCAGTTGGCCTGGAAATGCCAAGCTTGCCTTAGTGCCCACGTTTCCAGACAAGTCTGCATTGCTGAGGATCAGGGGCAGCTGGAGCAGGTCTAGGCACTTGGAGAAGGAGAGGGAGACAGCACAGGGGGGCTGGGAACACCCAGTGAGGACAGGAGGACCCAGACAGGCAGGGCCGCTGGGAGTGGCTTCTTCACTGCTTGTGGGCTGTGTTAGTCACCCAGGTTACACAGAAGCCTCATGCCTTCATGGCCACAACAGCCACCCAGTACTCAGGCCAGGGGTTTGACCTGCTGGATCTCAGTACATTTCCGCAGTTCAGTCCTGCACCCAATACTCAGGCCAGGGGTTTGGCCTGCTGGATCTCAGTGCACTTCCGCAGTTCAGTCCTGCATGTGCTGGATCTCAGTGCATTTTCACAGTTCAGTCCTGCAGGTGGGAATTGTTAATACCCATTTAGAAGATCAAAGTTGCCCCAAGTTGTACCATGAGGAAGCGTCCCAGCCAGAATGTTCACACTGATGCTGGTGCTCTTTCCCCTGCCACTCTGCCTTCCACCACCACGTCAGTCCTCCAGTTCTTTCTGGAAGGCGGTAGAAAACTGGTTTCCAACTTTCCAATCCTAGACTTTCTTTCTTTCTTAAGCCTACACACAAGCACTTTCCCCTAATGTAAAATTCTCTGAACGGTCAACAGATCCAACAGCTCATCAAAACAATACTATTTTGAGAGAACATTTTGGATGAATATAAACATTATGAGGTTGGGGAATTTTGTCTATTTTTGTTCACTGCTGAATCCCTAGTGTCCAGGGCAGTGCCAGACACATACTAACCCAGAGTGGGCACCCAATCAATGTATATTGAATCAACACTCTTCCAGATTGCAGATTCTTGCAAAATTTTCATGATCTCCTGCTCAGATCACTTCCTAAAGACACAGCATGACTTCAAGAGTCCTCAACTATACTAAAGTAGTTACATACATATCGCATAACTCAGACTATGCAGGCCTTGTTCCTCAGGAGACCACGCTCCACTCAACAGACAGAAAGACATCCATCGGATCCTGTGCCCAGCCAGAAAATGCCACCTGTGACAGTCACTTCCTGACTGTCCAGACACCTCCCCACACTCTCTCAGTTATACATAAACTCCCTGAAGGATTGTGAGCAGTTGTGGACCATTTCAAATGCTTCCTACTAATTCCTGTAGCTGAATAGGCCCTTCCTGCTCTGCTGTGACATGAAGCTGCAAGGAATGCGAGGTCTGGAGAGTTCTCAGACCCACACACCTCATGGCTGTAAGTCTGAGCTCCCATCACAGGCATAAAGGCTGCAGCCCTCACACCAATCTCAGCCTCACCACCTCCCCATCCTCAATCCCGCCTCCATGCTCTGGCACCTTGGCACTCCTTCAGCTCAGGAACATGCCCCACATGCTCTTCCAACTTCTTGGAAAGCTTCTCCCTCACCATACCCTGATATACTCTCCTCATCCCTCCAATCTCAGCTGTGTCACTGTTTCAGGAAAGCCCCCCTTCCATGCCACCCTCTCCCCCAGCCCAGATCCACTTCCTATGTCACAAGTGTTAATCCAAACTGCACCATTTTGTAAGCTCCCTGTCATTTCGCAGACCTTGGTCAAAGTGAAACATTCCACGGGGGGTTCAGGCCGTGAGAAACAGCCTGACCAACTGCCTGACTTCGTCACATTTTGCTGGGAGAAAGGGCAAGGAACATCACATTCCGCTGGAACAAGGGCCAAACCACCTCATCGTGGGAACACGTTATCAACATTTTCCCAGGCAGTAGGCCATGCCCCCCCAGACCCCTCCTGCTCAGGCCTATAATTGCCCCAGCCTATAAGCAGTGGTGGGCACTGGTGTTAAGCTGGTCCCCTACCTCTGGAGGTTTTATGTTGGACAAAAAGCCTACGTTTTGCTGTAGGGCCGCCAACTCTCTCCCTATTTTTCTTTAACCCTCACCTTCCCTTTAAAAAACCTAACGGCAAGCTGTCCTGGGATCCTGTCTCTTTCCTCTTTAGCACTTACCTCCATGGCAATCATACCACCGCACCTTGGTGTTTGCTTAATTAACGTTGGCACAAAAGCAGAAACCACATCTGCTTCTGCTCCTTACTATTCCCAATGCCTTGCACAGTGCCTGGCATATGAATGATGATTAATGATGACAAGAATCTAGCAGTAGGCAAGACCTGGTCCTATAACCCTGCTAAGGCAATTTAACAACCTAGCAATTCTACCCCACGTGTATACCTGACAGAAATGTGTACGTATGTACACAAAAATGTTGACAGCAACATTCTTTGCAATAGCCGGAAACTAGAAACAACCTATATCCATCAAGAGTAGAATGAATAAATAGCGGTGTGTTCCTGTAGTGGAATACTACACAGCAGTGAACACTAACCAGGTACAATTACTTGCTACAACATGGATGAATGTTACAAACATAAAACTGCGTAAAAGGAAGTTAGACACAAAAGAGTATATGCCATATCATTCCAATTATGTTAAACTCAAAAAAAATGCAAACTAATCTATGTTCAGAGAGGTCAACATTGTTAAAGATCGTCAGATGCTGGAGAGTGACTCAAAAGGTAGCCACTTGTTTCCGGGGTGCTGGTAGTGTTCTGTTGCTTGATCTGGATGCAGGATTTTAGGGATATGTTAACTGTATAAAAATTTATCAAGCTGTTCACACATTATTTCTATACATTATACTTTAGCGCCTTAGTCATTTCAGATTGCTATAACAAAAAAACCTTAGACTGGGTAACTTAAAAGCAATAGAAATGTATTGCTCAAAGTTCTGGAGGCTGGGAAGTCCACAATCAAGGCACCAGCAGATTTGGTGCCTGGTGACGACCCGCTTCCTCATAGATGGTGCCTTCTTGCTACCTCCACTCACATGGTGGAAGGGGTGAACAAGCTCTGTTGTGTTTTTGTCTGTGCTGGTTTTTTTCTTTTTTTTTTTTTTTTGAGACAGAGTTTCACTCTTCGTGCCCAGACTGGAGTGTAATGGCGCGACCTCGGCTCACTGCAACTTCTGCCTCTCAAGTACAAGCGATTCTCCCGCCTCAGCCTCCTGAGTAGCTGGGATTACAGGCGCGCGATACCACGCCCGGCTAATTTTTTTGTATTTTTAGTAGAGACGGGGTTTCACCATGTTGGCCGGGCTGGTATCGAATTCCTGACCTCAGGAGATCTGCTCACCTGGGCCTCCCAAAGTGCTGGGATTACAGGTGTGAGCCACTGTGCCCAGCCGGGTCTTTTTTATAAAAGCACTAATCCCACTCATGCCTGCATGACTTAATTGCTTCCCAAAGGCTCCACCTCTCAATACCATCATCTTGGGGATCAGGTTTCAAAATATGCATTTTGGAGGGATACAAACATTCAAACCATAGCATTCAATAAAGATTTGCTGAAAAAAGGAAAGAAGGCAATTCCTCCATTAGGTAGTGGATCTCAATAGGCCCACAGGGTGTTTTGGCAGAGCCAGAGCACAGCCTCCACTGCTCCAGGCATGTTTCTGCATTCCCAGCACAAGTGGACACCTGCAACCACCATGTCCCTCTCAGTTTCTGTCATCTGGGTGGGTTTCTTTCTTTCTTTTTTTTTTTTTAAGATGAAGGTAAATATTTGAACTTCCTCTCCCAAGAAACTTCAGATGAAAACAGGATCAGTATTCAATGACCTAATCCCAAAAGTGTATAAAATTTAAAGCAAAGACAAAACAAAATAAAATACTTTATTCTATGCAGAAGTTCTATATGACAGTGTGTTGACATGCACAGATAGTGTGTGATTGAGAAGGAAGAAAGAAGCAAGGAATGGAACTCAGTGAAAACTGGGTATATTGTGTGCAAACGGCATTTGTAGAGAAGTAAACGTGATGGAATATAATTTGGGAAGATGGAGTTTATATTTTAATTTTTGTAAAAACTGCATTGCAGTTTTCTTGCTTTAAGCAACTCCTTTCCAAGCCCGCTGGTTGCAAAACTGGTGACTCTGTAATCCTAAATATATGTTATTTGGGATTTGCTGCCAAAAAATTGTGTGTCACCCTCTCCAGGTCTGAAAGTGTGAATGTTCTCAGCAAATGCACTTGTGCTCTCTGAGGAAGACAGGCTGGTGCGTGGAAGGGTCGGTTCTGCCCACCGCCTGGTTAATCTGCCATAAAAGGGAGATGGGTGGGAGATACCATTTCCTCAAAGCCTAAGCTTGTGGTTAAATTCCAGAGCCTTTCACTCTTGGGGTGAATGTTCACTAATCTAGCCATGAGACCAGCAGTCCTGAACAAATACCCCAAACTCCTACTAAGATGCATGTTAATTAGCAACTTTGACTTAGGTACCTTTTGTGCGTGAGTCAGTGTCCTGAGCTCTACACGTAGTAGCTGATGCTTAACTAGAAGGCATAAAACCTTGAGATGATGGCAGACTGGTGGGGCAAACAGGCATGCTCATGCCCTAGGTGACTGTTTTTCATCAAAATAAAAGCAAATATACCTTTCACCCAGCAATCTTATTTACAGAAATGTATCCTTCCAATGGATTCATACGTACATGCCAAGATGGGTGTGCAAGGATCCTCACTGCAGCACTGTCAGTAACAGTAACCTATCAGAAACAACCTAGATTAATAGGGGGCTGGGAAAACACATTATAATAATTTATACAATGGAATACTATTCAATCAGGACGAAAGCACAAGGTACGGGCTTGTGTGCAAACAGGCTACAATCTCTTCAGAGATACATTGTCAAAACGAAGTTAAGTATGGTGGCTAGAAGGTATGTATGACATGTTCCTTTCCACATAAAAAAGATATACATGCAGATACATGTTTATGGTAGTTCTCCCTTATCTGCGATGGGGGATATGTTCCAAGACCCCTACTGGATGCCAGAAACCTTGGACAGTACCAAACTCTATATATACTATGTTTTTTTTCTATATACACCTGTAATAAACATTCACCTTTTCACTTAAAGGAAGCACTTTATGGCTTCTCTTGGGCATATCTGAATCACCGGCATCACTACTCTTGTGCTTTGAGATTGTTATTAAGGAAAATAACGGTTACTTGAACACAAGCCCTGTGATACCTCAACAGTGGACCTGCTCACTGAGATGGCTCCTAAGTGATGCTAGGGTGGGTGGTGTATACACTGTGGATACACTGGCAAAAGGATGATTAATGTCATGGGAAGAACAGAGTGGGACAGTAGGAGATTTCATCATGCCACTCAGAACAGCTCACAAATTAAAATTTAGGAATTGTTTATTTCTGGAATTTCCCATTTAATGTTTTCAGATTGCAGTTGACCAAGAGTCACTAAAACTGTGGAAAGTAAAGTCGCAGATTCAGGGGACATGGGTGGGGAGGTACTGTGTATAGGTAAAGAATATCTCTGGGAAGATACCCAAGAAACTGAGTCAGGAGCCCTATTTTACAAATGAGAAAATATCTACTCTTAAGATTAAAATTACTGATCTCAGTGGGTTGGGGGGTCTGGGCATATTAAGGACACTCGAAAAAAAAAAGTTAGAGGGAATTTTTGTATTGGTTCCTTGATAGAAAAAAAAAAAAGACAGCATCTTGGCTTATAGAATAAAATGAGTTCACCCACAGGACTTAATAGGGTAGGTAACAACATGAAATTCAACACAGATGCAAATCCATATTGAGCAGAGGGAATCATTTCCAGTGACACCTGTAGTTCAAAGAATACTCAAAACCATATCTGAAAGTAAATGACTCATGAATGCATATGAGTGCCCAGAGCCAATCTTGAGGGGCCATTTCTCTACTGACATAGCAGTATTTGTGGAACTGACTTTCCATGTTCTAGTCTCTTCTCCATCCCTCTTTCTGCTCCTACAATCTCACCATCCTTTTGCTCAACATCTCATCCAAGGAAGCACAAATCATTTTCTCCCAGGACACAAACGAGACCCTCTTATCACACGCTATGACATTCTAAAAACCAGATTTAATCAAGAAGATATGTTGGAATTAGAATGCTTCTTTCAAGCTCTAGCCCAAAGACAAATAATTCAAGACAGAATGTCGACCTTCAGTGAATGATGATAATTATCTCCTCATCCAATGGAAGGGAGGGGTTGATTTATTTTTACAAAAGAAGAGAAGAAATGCATCTGGTGAATGTGGTTAACAGACATTCGCAGGTATAATGAAAAGACAAGAAAAAGACAGGCATGATTAAACATCACACCCACACAAGCTGGTTAGCTGAAGTCATGTGTCAGCATCTCTGAGGCTGTTCTTTTGAGAAGCACCCCAGATGAGCAAACCGAATTGTTGGGGATAAAGCATGTCCATTACCTTGCTTTAGAGATGATTATCTTTAGAGTGAGAGCGAAAGTAGCTGAGCGAGCAGTTCCTGGGCATTCTGCAAAGTCACAGGCATCAGGATGTCAAAGGCAGCCAGAAAGTGCCGAGCCACGCCAGTGTGGGAAATGCGTGGCCAAAGTGAAGCCAATATTTCTCCAGCTAAACAAAAATGCCAGGCAAGATCCCCAGGGATTATGAAAGGGAATGCACCCCTGATCAACCGTGACCTCAATCAGGGTGCAGAACCCCAAGGAGCTAGCCCTGCATGGGCAATTCTATTCATAGTAACCACAAATCACTGCATGCCTCCTCTGTGTACCCGGAGATCATTTATCCAGAGGCAGCGTCGTCCTCCAAAAGACATTTGTTTGGGTAGGTATTTGGAAGCCACGTCGTCAATTCTCCCCGCCATACATCCGGCTCTGTACCGTGTGGTTTCACCTCATCCTCCCTCTCAACATTACACATCCCCAGTCAGGGGTGAAGGCAGGGAAGGGGTCACTGATTCTGCCCTAGAAGAAATATCAGGGTTGGGGACAGGGATGAACTGAATTGAGACACCATGAACCAGCTCTGGAGCAAGAAGGGCAGAAAGAGATCACAAGAACAACTTCAAGTAAGTAGTAAAGAAACTCCGTTTTCTGAAAGAGCATTGTTTGTTGCTGGCTGTAGGGATCCTTCCAGAGCCTTACAAGCTTCCCTCCTGCAATACGGTGGTGACGGTGCTGAGACAGAGACAGAAAGGGAAGGAAGCAAAAAATCCTGACAGAAGTAGGATGTCCAGCAGGGATCCTGGTACTTACAAGAATTGATTCCATATGGAAAATAGAAGAACAAAAGGAGATTTTCTGAGCCTGGTGAGTAGCCCTGATGATATGGGTCACTGAGAGTAGTCATTCTTATTTCCAGGTTCTGCAGCCTGGGAAGATTTCCTAGGGTTTCATGGGGTCTGTTATGGGGAATGAGGAGGGATGCTGATGGTTCCAGAGGTCAACACAGTCAATGATTTCCAGTGAGGTCTTCAAAACTTCTAGACTCAGGGGACCAAGTTCTCACCCTTGACATGATCTCAGTCTTCTCAGAGTAGGAGAAAGAGCGAGGCTCCCTGAAGAGTTTTTACTCGGAACCCAACGATGGGTGTGCGTGGCCAGCAAGGGCAGAATTTATGTGGTGGTGACTCACACTCAGCCCAGAAGGACCCTGTACCCCAGAAAGGCAAAATTTGAGTTTGAGAAAGAAAAGAAATTTAGGGATTGATTTCAGAACCTAAGAATGAACCCTAACTGCTGGAGACAGAGCAGTGAATTGAATTTGCCCTTGGAAACCTGGTTTTGCCTCTGTCAGAAGTCAGGATAGGTGGGCAACTGAAATCATCTGATGGAGAAAGGAAACATTTCCCCTATATCTTTAAAAGGAATCTGAGAGGAAGCTGGAGAAGGGATGCCCATCTTCATAAAAAATAATTCTCATAGGAAAGAGCATGGAGGAACTGGGAAATAACCATGACTGACAGCGCGTCAGAGAAAGAAAATCAATGCCAAGCTCTCCACAGAAATAGCAGGGGCGAGGGGACAGGAGAATAGGAAACAGTGGAGATGACCACGAAACAGATAAACCAATGAGAACTGCAACATGGGAATACTGAAGGATGCTGTGTATAAGAAATACTCTGGAGAAAAGGCAAAAAGCAGGGGAGGGAACAATGTCACTATCAAAAGTATGGTGATTAAGATAAAAAGTGGCACTGTTTGAGATGCACAGTCCTTTTAGAAAAATATAGGTGAGAAGATTGAGGAGACAAGAAAGAGCTCTAGATGTGCTGAGAAGACGGACCTGAAGGTCCATGAATGTGAGATGAAGAGGCATCTAATGCCAAATGCAAGGGTAAGGATTTTAAAAGACCAGATTTATACCTCGAATCTTACTACAACGGTAAACTTAGTACAAAAAAGGACATTTTGCAAACTAAGCTGAAAAGAACACTCTCAGCATACAACTAAGGAAAACGCCTGAAGAAGCCTAAACCTGAAGTGGACAAAGAAATGCAGCTTTTGCCTTTGGGAGCCATTCTAACATAAGAATGTCTATTTTCATTAGCACACTCTCAGAAAATTCTAAGGTGAATCAGCCTAAATAACAAGACAGGGAGAAATGATAATTTCTACAAACTATAATATAAAAGGCTTCTGAAAAATTATTTTTTAAAGATCAAGATAAAGATGGCAGCACACGTAGAAAATGATAGAATTGTAACTGAGGCTAGATTTATGAATTCAGCTGAAGGGGGTGGATTCCTGAGTTTTTCAGAAAGAAATGGGATATGGCAGAGGGAACTTGTGACCCAGGGTACAGGCGTAAGACCCTATGGATAGCACATTACTGAACTCGTGGAAATCCAAAACACAATTTTAGCTTCTCTCTTCATTGAGCCCATTCTTTTATTGTTTACCGAGGAAGCAAATGAATTGCCATCTTCCTTGTTTCATTCTCTCAAGGAAAGGAATAAAGCAGGGAAATTAGCAGCTTCTTTGCTTCCTTGTTTTTTGTTTGAATTTGTGGGCAGACATGGAGGAGGTGAGAGGAAATAAGAAAGCAGGGAGGAATCTGGTGATTTCCCAACATGGATAACAACCAGCCCCCAAATATCGAGAACTGGCCTCATGCAGAGTACCTAGAGCAAAGACTGCCTTTCATACTGAGAAAAGATAAAACAGTTTCACACCGCACACTCACTCTGGCCAGCGAGTGAACCACTGGAAATACTTATCAGATGGAGTTCTAGACAAAGCATGTAAGTTACACAAGGCTAAAGAGTTCTAACCCACTGGTTTCTAATGGGGCCAGTGTGAAGCGACTGGTGCAGTGTGCATGCTCTAAGCAGGATGGGGGGCGGCTTGGCACTTCAAGGAGGAGGGTGGGGAGGTAGAAAGAAACCAGGAAGGATGCCTCCCTCCTGCTTCTTCCTGATTCCCTGCCTGCTGGCCTCTCCCACATGACTTTGCTCTTGCAGTTATTTGATTGGGAAACACAGAGGAAGGAGGAGCTGGGCATGGGGTCTCAGAGCTTCTCGTCTTCACTCAGGAATCCAGGAGAGATTGTAAAGGGAGCACTCAATCCCACTGCAATGAGCTTTGGAGAGGAGGACACGCTGGCATGGTCTGAGGGCCATTTTACAGATGAAGTTCCTAGCAACTTAGAGCTTGTTCAAGGCCACAATGTCAGCAGCACAACCAGGAGGAGAACCTCACCCTGTCTGACTCCAGAGTCTGCACAATGCTGCCTCCTTCTTCTAGGCTAGAGGAATCCTCGGGACTGGAGCTGTGTTCATTTCTGCTGGAGGACCTGTGACAGGCGGGAGGAGCATTCTGGAGTGGGACACCCAAGAAAGGAGGCTGGGGGATCTCCAAGCCAGGATTAATGAGGTTAAAATCGGGCACATTCAATTTGCATGTTCTTAAACCTTTGCCATGGAAACTTTGCCTTGGCATTGCTGTGTTAATGCACAGTCAGGAGAACAGAAGTCCGAGGAAACCATCTCGAATGTGTTTTAAGCAACCAATTAGCTGCTGTCATTTATCCAGGGGTCTGCTTCTCCCAGGAAGCATGCAGAGCTAACAAGGCAGATGAGCACCTGGTGCTTGGGACCAGTCTTAAAAAGAGGGGCTGAGCGTGGTGGCTCATGCCTGTGATCCCAGCACTTTGGGAGGCCAAGGCAGGCGGATCACCTGAGGTTGGGAGTTTGAGACCAGTCTGAGAAACATAGAGAAACCCCGTCTCTATTAAAAATACAAAATTAGCCAGGCATGGTTGCGCATGCCTGTAGTCCCAGCTACTCGGGAGGCTGAGGCAGGAGAATCACCTGAACCTGGGAGGTGGAGGTTGCAGTGAGCCGAGGTCGCACTCCAGCCTGGCTATCAACAAGAGCAAGACTCTGTCTCAATAAATAAATAAATAAATAAATAAATAGGGAAGAAATGACATTAATGTTCCTGAGAGAGGGGGTCAGGAGAGGGCCTCTCCAGCATTCCAACATCCTATCTAGGGCGCAGGTGGATGCGGTCCCCCTCAGGCCTGTCTGCACTGCAGCCAGGGTACAAGGGCCAGTGTTCTCTACAGTGATAAGGGACGGCTAGGAATCACCCCCGGAGCCTCTAAGTTATCACACCTGACTTTTAGGTTTGCATCTGCCAAATCTGGGAGATACGATCTCAGCTTCTGCCCTCCGGGGGCTCATAGCCTAGCAGAAGAGATAGATATTAATCAAACTGTCAAATAATTGTGAAACTGTGGGTTGATCAGTGCATCAAAGGAAAGGGTACATCAGAGGGTGCGAACCTCACCTGGAGTTGGAAAGTTGTTGGGATTTGAAAAAAGCGTAAGGTTTACTAGGTGAGAAGGAGAGGCAGGAAGGGCAGAAAAGAGAGGCCCAGGCACCAGGACTGAAGGAAGAGACAACGCCTCGCAGGAGAGAGCTTTGGGAACACCACATATTATTTTATTGACTATTTAAATAATTACCTGGTAGTTACGTGAAAAGGATTATTGAGGTTAAAATTGGGAGCCTTTAATTTGCATGTTCTTAAATTTTGTGCCATAAATTGCCTTCTCTGTATCCAAGATACTTTCTCATGCTGAATTTCTTATACACCTAGCAAAAGGCTTGAAGAAATTATTGCGGCAACAGTAACCAATGGTTGCAGCAACAGTAACCAATATTCTGTCTCAGCAAACAGTATTAAAAGCCCATACTTTACATGCTTCAGTGCACATGATTCTGACAACAACCCTATGGGCAGGGGAGCAGTGAAGAAATTCTGCCCAAGATCACACAGCCTGGGTGTGACAGGGACCAGATCTGAACCCAGGCCCAACCAGTTCAAGGCTGTGTGCATAAACAGAGCAGTATTGCTCAGGGGGTCAGCAGAGGAGGCGGAAAGATACGCAGGGACAGCCTGCTGTCAGTCCTGAGCCCTGGCGACTTGGCAAGCCTCCGATGACATCACCTGCCTCACCTGTAAAACTGGGATAATGACACCTGCCCACCCACCTCCTTGGGTTGTTGTGAGACTTAACCAAGTACATGTGAGCCTGACAGGTTGAGAGCACCACACAAACGAGAAGCATTATGATTGGGCAAAAACACGCCCTGATAATAACTTCAAGTAGGCACAATAAATGACACCCTCCCAAGACCACAGACATAATTAAAGAGAAAGGAAAAAGAGAGAAAATTGAAGTCACTCCCCCTCACCTTGACCTTAGGCATAAAAATGAGCACCAACAGCAATTTACCAAAGTCTACCAAAGTCTACCTGTCTAGTAAAGAATCAACATTATCCAAAAAGAAGTCTGGCTTTTCCCCTTCCCTGGACTCTGAGAGGTAACCTCTACACCCTTAGATTGGACTGCCTGAGAAGAGTGGGGACCTTGGGCTACCCAGATAGTCTAATAACATGATTTATGGCAGGGGCTCTGGGCCATGCAGCATCAACTCAATCTCCAGAGAGGCTGGAGACCTGGGCCAGCCACACAGCTGTCAGCTACATGAGTGAGCCCCAGTAAAAACCAGGTTCAAAAAATCACATTTCACCCAGCAATCCCATTACTGGGTATATACCTAAAGGATTACAAATCCTTCTACTATAAAGACACATGCACAGGTATGTTTATTACGGCACTATTCACAATAGCAAAGAGTTGGAATCAACCCAAATGCCCATCAATGATAGACTGGATAAAGAAAATGTGGCACATATACACCATGAAATACTATGCAGCTACAAAAAAGAATGAGTTCATGTCCTTTGCAGGGACATGGATGAAGCTGGAAACCATCATCCTTAGCAAACTAACACAGGAACAGAAAACCAAACACTGCATGTTCTCACTCATAACTGGGAGTTAAACAATGAGAACACATGGACACAGGGAGGGGAACATCACACACCGGGGCCTGTCGGGGGATGGGGGAAAGAGGAAAGAAAGCATTAGGACAAATACCTAATGCATGCGGGGCTTAACACCTAGATGACGGGTTGATGAGTGCAGCAAACCACCACGGCACAAACCTATGTAACAAACCTGCACATTCAGCACACGTATCCCAGAACTTAAAGTAAAATTTTAAAAAAGAAAAATATACAAAATTAACTGATAAGCCCCTTATAAATAAGAGCCAAGAGGGAAGTGATTTGGTCTTCTCTATATCAAAATGTTGCATATGAGTAAACAACCAGACAACTAAAACAGAACAGAAAGTTTAAAGGTAAACCCAACTATATACAAAAATTTAAAATATAATTGAGATAGTGTCTCACATCTGTGAGAACAGGATGGACTTTTTAATAAATAGTATTGTGACAACTCAACAGCCGTTTGGAAAAAGATACAATTGCAGCCCACATCTGACACCAAACACCAGAATAAACCATGCATGAATCAGAAACCCAAAAACTGAAAAAATGAATTAGGTACACATATTGAAATACGATGCTATATCCCAGAAATACATACATTATGTGTCAACTAAAGATAAAAGGGGGAATTTCTTATTATTAAAAAAAAAAAAAAAAAAGGCTGGGCACAGTGACTCACATGTGTAATTCCAACACTTTGGGAGGCCAAGGCAGGCAGATCACTTGAGGTCAGGAATTTGAGACCAGCATGGCCAACATGGCGAAACCCTGTCTCTACTAAAAACACAAAAAATTAGCCGGGCAGGGTGGCGGGCACCTGTGATCCCAGCTACTTAGGAGGCTGAGGCAGGAGAATCACTTGAACCTGTGAGCTGGAGGTTGCAGTGAGCCAAGGTCACGCCATTGCACTCCAGCCTGGACAATAAGAGCGAAATACTGTCTCAAAAAAACAAACAAACAACAACAACAACAACAAAAAACAGGCTGAAGTGAGCTTTCCTGTGCACCTCTGCCCTCAGCTTATTTTAATTTGTATCTTTTTGCTGCAATAAACCGTAACTTTGATTATAACCACTTTCAGTAAGTGCTGTAGGACTTTCTAACAAATTATTGCACCTGAATGAGGTCTTGGAGACCCTTGAACCTGCAACTGGTATCAGAAGTGAAAGTGGTTTTGAGGACCCCAAACTTTGTAGTTTTTCTCCAGTGTCATTTAATCCTCAAAAACCAAAGAGGTGAGTGTTGGTCCCACCTCACAGACAATGACACTAAGTAGTTTAGAGGGCCGTGACTCGTTCATGATCCCATATCCAGTGGGTGGAGGAACTGGGGTTAATCACCAAGCTATGCACCAGTGAAACTCTCATTGGGTGCAGAGTACTCCTGCCTCCATCTGCTACCTGAGAGTGACAGGCAAGTGAACAGAGGGCGTCGCCCATTGCTGATGCTTGGAACAGTAACCCATGCCATGAGAGGATAGGGAAGACCTTAGAAAGTGCTCTAGTAGGGAAAAATATGATGCTGTAGAGATGCTGGGTGCTATCATGACCTTACCATCTCCAACTCTGAGACAGGCCACCTAGGACAGAGACACCCACAGCAGCCCTGAAACCCAAACCTGAGCCCTTTCATGGTCAGAGCCAAACCAGTCATCAGGAGCAGGAGGCTGGTCAGCAGTGATGCAATGCCTCCTGGGACAGAACATTCCACTGAGAGGGAGAGGCCGGCAGAGGGGCTGCATCAGGGGAGCAGGGAGGCGGGTGCCCAGAGAGAGGGAGAGTCAAAGCAGGAGTGGGCAGATGGGGCAGCCAGTAGCACATCTGCCCCAAGATGAGGATGGGGTCCATCTGCCCAGCACCACTGCCTGCCAGGATGGGGTGGCGGGGGGAAGGAAGGAGGCTGCACATGCAGCAGATTCCACCCCCAGCACAGAGACCAAGCTGTGGCTGTCAATCCTGCCTCCCGTCTCAGGGAACCTGGCGTGACCAATGCTCTCAGCTTCCTATACACACGCCACCCCAGCTATATGCCATACAATTAGTTTTACAAGAGCAGCAGATTTAACGCTGCCTCCCTGCAATAGCTCTGTGGGCTCTGCAGCCCCTGAAATGCACAACCAAACAAGATGTCATACCGAAAATCCAGGTTGATGTGCTCTATTTCTGTATTTTTTTTTAAAGCCCGCACCTCTGCAATTGTTTTCCATTTTGTGTTATACATGTACACAAAACAGAAGACAAATCTAGCCAATCAGATTGTCTCATTGTCTTGCTTTTGCTTTATCCTTAAAGTTCATCAATCTAAATAATACCTAGTTATAAGGGATATTTAGCAAATAATTGTTTAGGAGAAAGATTTTTAACATAGAAGTAACTGAGAAACATAAGATTCTTAATAATAGTAATGTGAATTTACCTGGGACTTTAAAAGCACCCCTCAGGGAATAAGCACTGAAACAGGTGTTATTGACCTATGGGTCCCCACAGGGGTCCATGAATGGGTTTCAGGATGTTCATAAAAACCATGAAATTGAAATTGTTTGCAAAGTCATCTAAGTGCACGCTCCAGAGTAATTTTTCTGAGGTGAAAGTCCAAAGCTTTCATCAGCCCTTGAAAGGGATCTCTGATTCCAAAATGTTAGCACTACTAGTACACTCAACTCTGGCACATTCTTGGTCTCATTTACTCGCAAGTCATTCTTGTGAATTACACGGGGTGAGAATGATTAACCTGCCGTGCAGATGGGAAAGAGCTATGATCATCCAAGTTCATGGAATGGTGTCATTTGCTCAGTAGAGTTCAGTGAGAGTGTTTATCACAGTCTACCTTGCAGTAACTGCGATCCACACATGTTTCTCTACCCAAAACTTTAAACTTCTTGAGGACTGGGCCTCCTCCTCGAAGTCCCAGCACATGCTAGACATGCAGTCAGAGCCCGAGCAGTCAAGTTCCTGAGGGGGATGCAGGCAGATCAGGATCAAGGTTTCCAGGCACTGCCTTAGGAAAGCCGGTGCACTTACAGTAGGTGCCAAATAAAGCATTTCCTGTGATAATGGTGATCTTGCCTTCCTTGCCTACTGTTCTCATTCCCCAGATGATTCACATGAAGTGAAAACATCTGCTTTGGCTTCAGAGAAGGACTGTCTCCTCCCTGAGTCTTGTGCCAGACCTCTACAGGTCAACGATGTGACCCAGCACATCCACAGCTACAGGGATGTTACTGGGCCTGTCAAGGTGACTCTTTGTGGGGAGAAGCCAGGGAGTCAATGCTTCTCCCCACTCACAGTGCTAACGTGATTCAAGTCAATGGTTCTTGCTCTGTCTCCAGAAACAGAACTGAGAAAATCTTAACAAAGCACTCTCAGGAAATAGCAGGTAAGAGGTGAGGCCCCAGGAAACATCTTCAGACTTCCTCTCTCAACAAGTAAGTTGCAATTTTGCTGAAAGGCTACTTCAGTTCTGCAGCTCCCAGCTTGGAGCAATTTCAACCTGAGCAGCCTGCAACCTGTCGGAGCAGATGTTTTACAGGTAGTCTGGTGTGGTGTATTCTGAAGCATCACTAGCTTGAAGGCCCAGCATCACGGCATCAGTTTTGTTTGTTCATTTGTTTTACCACTGCCACAGAGACAAACGGGTTCTGCACACACACTGGCAGATGGGATTTGTTTGTCTCTTTTGATGGCTAACTATTGACTTCAGAATACAAGCCCTGAAGTCAATAGACCTGACTTGGACCCTGGCTTGGTCTCTTACCTGGTAACTTTCGGCTAGTAATGTAACCTTTCCGAGCCTCAGTTTCTGCAGAGCTGTTTAGAATAGTAGAGTGTTTAGAATACAATGTCCGTCATGTACTAACAAATGAATACTATTATTATTTATACGCGGAAGAAACGATAAGCCTATACTCGAAGTAAAACTCAGCCCAACACTTAAGAAATTTCATTATGAACTGAGAATCACAATAATTCTGCCTTCCCTGTGCACCGCCACAGAGGAAGGGCCGTGCTCATCTGTACAACAGGTTTAAAAAACCTCAACAATAAAGACACGTAAGCCAATTAAAAATGGGTGAAGGATTTGAATGTGTCTCCAAAGAAGATATGCAAATGGCCATTAAGCACAGGAGAAGATGTTCAACATCGTTAGTCACTAAGGAAATGCAAATCAAAACCACAATAAGTTTCCCCTTCATACCCACCAGAACGGCTAATATCAAAAAGACGATAATAAGCGTTGCAAGAATGTGGAAAAATTGGAATCCTCCTTCACTGTTAGTGGCATTGGTGTAAAATGGTGTAGCCACATTGAAAAACAGTTTGTATGCTCCTCAAAATGTTACACCGGAAGTTACCATATGATCCAGCGATTCCACTCCTACATTATCCCATGTATATGAAATGTCCAGATGAGGCAAATCCACGGAGACAGGAAGTAGATTAGTGGTTGCCAGAGGATGAGGGAAGGGGAAAGGAAAGGGATAGGGAGTGACTGCTAATGGGCATGCAGTTTCTTTTGGGGGTATAAAAATATTCTGGAATTAGTGGTGATGAATTACAGCTCTGTGAATATATAACCACTTACTTGTATATTTTTAAATGGTGAATTTTATGGTGTGTGACTTACATCTCAACAAAGCTGTTATTAACAAAACGGTACCCACCTCCTACCTTATAGGGTTGCTGAGAGGAATTTTTTTTTTTTTTTTTAAGATGGAATCTCACTCTGGCGCCCAGAATGGAGTGCAGTGAGGCAATCTCGGCTCACTGCAACCTCTGCCTCCTGGGTTCAAGCAATTCTCCTGCCTCAGCCTCCCGAGTAGCTGGGATTACAAGTGCATGCCACAATACCTAGCTAATTTTTATATTTTTAATAGAGACAGGGTGTTGCCTTGTTGGCCAGGCTGATCTCAAACTCCTGAGCTCAAGTGATCTGCCCGCCTCAGCCTCTCAAAGTGCTGGGATTACAGGCATGAGCCACCGCACTCGGCGGGCTGGGAGAATTATGTGAAGTCCCCTGTACATGTCCCAGCCCTCGAGCTCCTTTGCCAATGGTATCAGAGATGTCATTAGTATTATCACTCTATCCTCCAAGGTTACCTGGGGCACAAACAGAAGCATACAAACAAGCTGATAACAGTGATTAATTCTGGGGCAAGATCTGAGATGAGAGTGGCTGAAAAAAGAGACTTTAGCTTTATATATAATGTTTTAATATTTTAAAGTAGCATGCATTCATCTATTATTTGTGTGATCAAATTTTAATTTTCACTTAGGGTAGTGAAACTACTCTGTAGGATATTATAATGGTAGACACATGTCATTACACATTTGTTCGAACCCACAGAATACACAACGCCAAGGATGCTCCCCACTGTAAACTATGGACTCGGAGTGATCACAATGCTTCATGCAGGTTCATCAACTGTAATAACTGTACCACTCTGCTGGGGGATGCTGATAATGGGTGAGGCTGTGCATGTGTGAGAGAGGGGGTAGATGGGAAATCTCTGCACCTTCCTCTCAACTTCGTTGTGAACTTAAAACTTCTCTAAAAAATAAAGTCTATTTAAAAATTATTTTTTAAATGCCTGCCGTTGTTCTTGAAACGCATCTTCCCATTAATCATTTCAAATCATCTTGCCTGACAACCATAATTAAACACTGACAGCAACTAAGAGCCAGGAAGTCTCTGTAGAGGAAACAATGCACCAAAAGAAATCATGATTTCTAAGACAATTAACTTAATTGCTCTAAACTACATCATCCCCTCCAAAAAATTAATCAAAGGCAGAGAAAAGGCAGGGGCAGAGAGAGGGAGAAGGAGTAGGTGCCTAAGGAGGGAGCCCTCCCCTCCACAACTGGCAGAGGAGATAAATATCTGCACCCTGACACCCCAGTATGCCTCGTTCTAACACCCAAAGTCCTAGATGCATCTCCCCGGAGACTGGCTGCTCTGCCCGCACATGCTCAGGGCTGTAGGTGAAGTGAGGAGGAAGACTCTGCAATAAATGGCCTTTATCTGCTTATCACACCTATTTTTAGGCCTTCATTTTATAGCTTGGTAAAATGAGAAGGTGCAGAGAGATCCGAGTACCCAGCTACATTCAGATGTTCCATGAGAAATAGGGAGACACTTTCACAAGCAAAACCAGAGTCGGAAGCCACAGGTTGTTTTTGAAGATGACACCAATTAGGGAGGCTGCAGAAGAGCGTGCTGATTTGCCCTTTGGTCATGTGAAAAGGCACAGTCAGTGCTCTGATGATTTACCACTGGGAGGACGATGCCTGGACAGACCCAAACATGGACAGACACGCACACACTCACCAGTCCCGTCCCTCCATGGCAGAACTTATCAAGGCCCACGGGAAATGGAATTCACAAGAGCAAATGTTCACACTGCCCACTCTGAGGCCCACTAGAGGGAAGGTAGCCAAGGTTCTAACAGCAGGCAGGGCCCTCATTAGAAACAGTCCAGGTTCGACATTTCTATATTCATTCAACAAACAGGTGAGGGGCTGCAATATGGCAGGCATTGCTCTAGGAGCTGGAGATTCACTCAGCAGGGAAAAAGACAAAGTCTCTCTTCTCATGGAAATGACATTCCAGTAGAGGACAAGTAAATGTATAATGTATCAGGCAATGCTTAGTGCTAAGAGGAAGACTGAGGAAGGAAAGGGGGACAGAGAGTGAAGGGGGATTAGGGGGTGCTTGAGATAGGGCCAGGGAAGGCCTCTCCATGTGGCGGCAACTGAGCAGGTGCCTGCAGGAAATAAGGAAGCCAGTCCTGTAGAATCTGGAAGGAGAGGGTTCCAGGCAGCAGGGAGCGAAGGCCATACCTGAGGAAGAGCAAGGTAGCCAGTGAGAGAAATGTCAGGGAAAGCATGGGAAATGAAGTGAGGGGAAATGAAGTGAGGGGAAATGAAGTGAGAGAAAACAAAGGTGAAGGCCATGGAGGGCCTGCCAGGCCACAGTGGGACCTCTGGCTTTTATTCTGATAATGTGGGAAGGGTCTGGAGCGTTTTGAGTACGGGAGGGAAATGACTGGACTTGCATTTTAAACAGTCACTCCAGCTGCTGTGGGAGAGCAGGCTGCACAGGCAGGGTAGGACGGGCACCACAGGGATGCAGGTTAGGAGAGCAGGCTGCAAGGGCAGGGTGGGACGGGCACTGCAGGGATCCAAGTGGGAGGTCACGTGGCCTGGCCCAGGTGGTAGCAGAGGAGGGGTGGAGAAGTGATTCTGACTGTGTCTTAAGGTAGAGCTGAGAGGATCTGCTGATGGACTGGATGTGGGGAGAAAAGAAAGATGAGAGTCCAAGATGACACCAAGGCTTCTGGCCCAAGGCTATATGTTCCAGTCCTGCGGTTGCACAGCAAAATGTGGACTAGAAAGTAGATAGGAGAAGAATGTCACTTTCCAGGACAGCAAAGGTGGTGTGAGGGCCTGAGCACTCCCAGGAAGCAGCTAGTCCCCTGCTGGTGGCCAGGTGCCCACCTCCTTGGCATCAAAGAAACAGCCCTGAGGACTCCACCAGGAAAGAGGCAGGCTTGTCAGTGCAGTGACTGGAAAGGTGAGAGGGTGGACTGAACACTGGAGTTCTCCCAAAACCCGTATGTTGGCATCTCACCCCCACTGTGATGGTATCAGGAAGTGGGGCCTTCAGGAGGTGATTAGGTCATGAGGACAGAGCCCTCATAAATGGGATTAGTGCCCTTATAAAAGAGATCACCGCCAGGGTGCTGCTTTGCCCCTCTTGCCATAGGAGGGTACAGCAAGAAGGCACCTCCAAGAACCAGGAAGCTGTCTCTCACCAGACATCAAATTTGCTGGTGCCTTGATCTTGGATGCCCCAGCCTCCAGAGCCATGAGAAATAAATGTTTATTTAAGCTGCCCAATATAACAGCCCAAACAGAATAAGACACGGGTGGGGGAGGGAGGAGGAACCCTTTACACACATTATCTCGTTGAATCCTTAAGAGGCACATATTACAATCCTTGTTTACAGATGAAGAAACTAAGACAAAGACGACAACACTGGATGAAATCTCCAACTTTAGTAAAAAATACACATAGGAGAGATGCTTTGTAATCTGGGATGGGAAAGGCCTTCCCAAGAAAGACACAAAACTCAGAAGCCATAAAGAAAAAGATGAACAGGTTCAAAGTCCTAAAAATTGAAAGTGTTGGCCTGATGAAAGAAAAACAAAACCAAAACCTAAAACTATACATACATATACCCGTGAGACAAAAACAAAAACAAAATAAAACCCATTTATAAACAAAACTAAAAGCAATATTTACAACATCAATAGCATGGCAGTGAGATCTGTTAGGAATTAGGAATTTGTCAAGTCAATAAGAAAGACACACAATCATGTGTTTAGAAAGTGAAATCGATGAGTATCAATTAACAGAAGGGGAAATGCAAGAGACCAAGACCTCTGTGAAGGGTGCCCACCCTGCCAGTGTTCAGAAGAACGAACAGGAACAACAACCTCATGTGTTTTCATCTTCAGGACTAGGAAAACTGAAACTGGCTCACCTTCATTGTTGGTGAGGATGTGGGAAAACAAATATTTCCTGCTCTGCAGGTGGGAGTCTGAATCCAAACAGCCTTTTTGGAACACCATTCGGCAGAATCTACCAAAATGTGTCACATATATGCCCTGCAACTCAGCCATTCTATTAGAAGACTCTACCTACAGATATGCCTCCAAATGTATGTACAAAAACAAACACAAACTTTCCCTCTACAGAAAAAGACAGGATGATGATAACTCGACATCCATCAACAGGGTATTATTTAAGCAGATTAACTATGCTATCAAATCTATGAAGTCTTTAATAAGAATGAAGCAGAATTAGGCCGGGTATGGTAGCTCATGCCTGTAATCCCAACACTTTGGGAGGCCGAGATGAGCAGATAACTTGAAGTCAGGAGTTCAGAACAGACCAGCCTGGCCAACATGGTGAAACCCTGTCTCTACTAAAAAAAAAATTCAAAAATTAGCCAGGCGTGGTGGCAGGTGCCTGTAATCCCAGTTATTCAGGAAGCTGAGGCAGAATAGCTTGAACATGGGAGGTGGATGTTGTAGTGAGTAGAGATCACATCGCTGCATTCCAGCCCGGGCAACAGAGTGAGACTAAAAAAAAAAAAAAAAAAAGGAGTAGAACTATATGTATTAACATCAAAGATGTCAAAAAAAAAAAAAAAAAAACCTAAAAAAAGTTATAGAAGAATACATGTGATATCCTACTGTATATGCTAAAAAATAAAACAAACTATGCATGTACACAAACATACAGATAGAAATAATAAAAACTGGCTGGAAGTTTGTACCCCAAACAGCTCTCAGTGGTAACACTTTTTTTGCAAAGGAGAGTCCAACTGGATAGAAGTGGGGAAGCATGGGGCCCTCCTCTAAGTACTTGGTCTTCTAAGGAAAAACTAAGATGTCTGAATGTCTGTCATTATGAATTTATATATTGCTTATAAAATGGAATATGTTTTAAAAACTAGAGGATGATAATGGTATTTGTATTCAAACTCTTTTAAGTGCATGTAACAGAAACCCAACCCAAAGTTGCTGAAACAAAAAGGGGAAGTGCTGGCTTCTGTCCTTGGGAAGTCAGGGGTGGTGCTCACTCCAGGCCCACTGCATGCAAGGGAGGAGGCCATGTGGCCAAGCCTCTGTCCCCTGCCCTAGCTCTCAGGCTGCTTGTCTGTTTTTCTTCATTCTCAGAGGATATTGCCACATGTCACACAAAACAGATGCCTGAAGCCCCAGACTCACATTCTTTCTGAGCAGCCCGTGTGCAAAAGGGATTGTTTCTTTCCATTCGCTAGTCCCAGGGGAAATGCTAACTGGGGTTGTTTGAGAATGAGGCTCCTCCCTTGCACAGTGAGTGGGGCCAGTGCAATGGAGTGCTTTGGGTCACCTGCCCACTCCAGTGAGTGAGGAAGGCCCCTTTGTGATTCCATGACTGACAGCCACAGTATGACCACGTGGGATGGATGAGGAGTTCCCCTCAAGGAATCAAAACCAGAGGAAGAGGGATGGGAAACTGGGGCAGGCAGATGGAGCAACAGACACCATGATCCACTACAGACCACAAGTGAACAAGATCTGATGTGAGACCCAATGTCGCACAGCTAGTCAACGACAGGGGTGGGATTCAAATCAGGTGGGAGAGACTTCAAAGCCCACACTCTCTCCGCTTCACACTCAGTTCACTCCAGATGGCCAGGGGACATCGATGTCATCTCTACAGTAAGCCCTGCAGAAGTGAAAGGGGTTCTTGGGGGTCTGTCACCCAGGAACTCCAGTAAACCCATCACATTCCATAAGTTTCCCTGAAGATTATCATCCTTGGAACAAAATGGGATTTGCACGGATGGCATTTTTCTGGAGAGAGGGAGAGAGATGGAGGGGGAGGAGGGCAGTAGAATATTTACGAGACTTGAAGGTCCCAACAGTACTTCTAAAGAATAGGAAAGAATGAGGGTGTAGTGAATTAAATATGAAGGCTGTCCCTGTAGACCACCTTCACCAACCTCATCATTTATTAAACACCTTATTTTGCATTGCAGAAGGAGCTTGGATAGAGAATGAAGCAGGCAGCACACAGTAGTGTCCTCAGAAGCCTGCAGCCGAGGATTGCCACACTAGTGCAGGGGCCTATCACAGGAAACACAGATAAGACAAATGTGACATTAAACATTTCTTTATGCAAAAACCAAACAAACAATGAAAAGAAATCAACCGATGTTTAAAAACACAATTACAGGAAGGATAACAAGCACAGTTGTAAATTCAAAATTTCCATGTTTTAATCTTTTTTTTTGAGATGGAGTCTCACTCTGTTACCCAGGCTGGAGTGCAATGGCACAATCTCAGCTCACTGCAAGTTCCACCTCCCGGGTTCACGCCACTCTTCTGCCTCAGCCTCCTGAGTAGCTGGGACTACAGGCACCCGCTACCACGCCCGGCTAATTTTTTTTTGTATTTTTAGTAAAGATAGGGTTTCACTATGTTAGCCAGGATGATCTCGATCTCCTGACCTTGTGATATGCCTGCCTTGGCCTCCCAAAGTCCTGGGATTACAGGCATGAGCCACCGCGCCTGGCCTTAATTCTTTTACTCTATACTCCAGTCATTTATTCTCCATGAATATGCATACTGAAATACCCACTGTCTTCTGAACTCTGATCACCGTTTCTTGTACTCTCACTCCAAGTTAGGACATAATAACTTGCAATATTAGATCACCCAGATCACCCCAATCCCAAATCCTACTCTTTCAAAGACAATTGCGTGAATAAAGGTAAACAGTACATTTTTAATTGTACTGTTACATACATACAGTAATTGTACTGTTACATACATACAGATGTTACATAATTGAGACCTGGTCAATGGGCCTCCATCTAGGCCCACAGAGCAGGAGAAGCAAGATGCCCGGGCACTCTGGGATGAGGGTGGTATGCAGTTGTAGGACTTGTTCCATGGCAGGAAATAAGGCTGTCTTGCCCTGGAGGGAAGCATCTGGGGCCTTCTAAGGGGACTGCTTCTGCCCCTAATCACACACCTACCATTCTACCTCCCCATTACTAGGAAAGAGAAAAGACCAAGATCTTCACAGAGAGGATGCCTAAATTATTGATTAGTCTTTTCCAAACTGGAAAATTGGCAATACAGACTCCACTTTTCACCACTTACATTATCCCCTTTTAACAAATGGAGAATGTGATACTTTCTGAGACAACTTTGCTGCAAGTGATTTAGAGAGTCAAGAACATAATCAAAAGCTGTGGAGAGACTTCTAGTGCTCACCTTCATCTAGTTCTTTTCTTCTGGGCACACAGGAGGATTATACTTTCAGCCTCCCTTGTAGTTAAGTGAGGACCATGCCATTAGTTCTGGCCAATGGGCTGTGAGTAGATATGATGCTATCTCCAGGCTGGGGTGCTACCCTTCAGTACTGTAATTGTGATTGTAATGTAATTGCCGGGGTGAGACCCTTCCGTACTCTCTTCCCTGTCTCAGTGATCAAGGCCACGTGTTCCAGTTAGCTCAGCTGTAAGATGGTAGAACCCCAGTCATCCTGAGCCCCTGAGGAATCATATGGAGCAGCCCCTCAATGAATTCACCCAACCAAATCATGTAGGATTTGTGAATGAGTGAGAAATAAAATTTTTGTTGTGTTAAACCTCTGGGGTTTTGTGGCTACGGCATAAACCTAACCTACCATGACTTAACAAAAAAGCCTTTAGTCTAGCGGAGGCCTAAGATATGTACATAAGTAAGTACAATGCAGCAAAGGAAAACTGACATTTGATGGCCTGAACCATCTACAGTACTCAACCAATGTCTGATGAAGGAGTGTACGCATGGCTTACATCAAAGTGCTGCAGACAGTGTGATGATACGAGATGGAAACATTCACTTCCACTTGGAGTTAATCAGTAAAGAGTGATGGAGTATAGAAATACAAATATTAACAAATTACGGGTTTTTTATTTGTTTGTTGTTGTTGTTGTTGTTTTTGGACAGAGTCTCACTGTGTCACACAGGCTGGAGTGCAGGGGCATGATCTTGGCTCGCAGTGGCATGATCTTGGCTCACTGCAGCCTCTGCCTCCCCGGTTCAAGCGATTCTCCTGCCTCAGCCTCCCAAGTAGCTGGGATTACAGGAGTCTGCCACCATGCCCAGCTAATTTTTGTATTTTTAGTAGAGTTGGGGTTTCACCATGTTGACCAGGCTGGTCTCGAACTCCTGATCTCAAGTGATCCGCCCACCTCAACCTCCCAAAGTGCTGGGATTACAGGCTTGAACCACTGCTCCCAGCCAATAAATTACATTTTAAAAACCTGTTGGATTACTGTTATTATTTTCATCAACATCATTTGGGAAGGCAATCCTTTTTCCCTGGGACACCCCTCCAACAAGTGACTTGAAGACCAGGTGACACTTCAAGCCAGCTGGAGCCTCTACCCTGAGCTGCTGGGTCTCCAACCAGATCAACCACTAGAGAAGGATTATTCTTGGAAGGTGGACCATGTTGCCCCTTCTCAAGAATTCTAAGGGGCTGAGGACAACGAGGAAGGACTGCCTCACCTGGCATTCTATCTGCTACTCCTACTGGTGACTTCTGTTGGGCATCGGCCACCCACAGCTCCCAGAGGCTGTTCCTGCCCTCTTGGGGCAGTAGCTCCTCCTGATAGCTGACAGCAGCTGCTCTCATCAGCAGGTCTCTCGGCAAGTCCTGGAAGCAGAAATTGCTGTTGTCAAGTAATAGGATCTTCTAGGAGTACCTTGGGTTGGAAGCTCTTGGGTCCTCCTTGTCTGGCCCCTCTAGCAGTTCCTAGGAGCCTAGATGGCCACATGGTCAGTTCAGTATGACTACAACCACTGCAGAGCACAGCTTCAGACAGGCCAGTGCTAGGCCAGCTTTATTTGTTGCAGCAATGGTACTAGAGACATCTGCCAAAGAATACTCCTTTACACAACCTTTTCATTGCCCTCCAAGAACTGCAAATATGGTTACATTTCTAGCTACCCAGCATGGGCAAGACCCAGGTTCATGAGCTCTTGAGTCAGGGAACACTCTCTTCTTTCTCAAGAGGGTCTCCTACCATTCCCTAATCCCGACTATGCCAAGGCTCAAGTGTCTATTCAGTAGGCTTAGCATGTCCTAAAGTCCTCTTCCCATAGCCCATCTTCAGAATTAGGAGCACTGCCATGACTGTAACTCCAGGCACAGATCTGCTTAGCCAGGTCCTCACAGTAGATCTGTAAGTTTCATTCTAATAACATTCCTGGGTGATGATCCTTTGGGCCATGTATCTTCTAGGGATTAATATGTTTGAATATTATCAGTCTTCACAACGAAGTATTTCTTACTGTTCCAAACTAGCCCAAAAAGGTAGTCCTTAGTGGTCCAGAAAACGCACTGGCACAGGGATGAGAAGCCTGGGATTGTGGTTCCAGACTTGCCACTTACTAGCTGGGAAACCTGAAAAAATAATCCCCTCCCTAAGCTTCTACTTCTTTATCCACAAATTGAGGTCAGACCTGCTCTACCTACTTTAGGGAATGGTTGCGAGGCTGACATTAAATTGATGAATGTGAGTCTCTTTCAAAACACTATACAAATGCTGAGTAGAATTTGTCCATTTATTCTTTAATTTGCCAGTAATGCATATATTTAGATAATAAAAAATTCCTCAGCAATGCCCTAAATGCCCAGTAGTAGTATTGAATTATTAAATGACTAGTCTGCCCCTTTAGCATGCAAAGTGTCACAAGGGACACAGGAGATTTAGGGCCTCATCTTTGTTCCCTAGTGATTTACCCTAGTCAGGGTTATAATTTTATTGCACCTAAAATGAGAGTGGAGGGGACTCAGGATATCATCCGAGCCATGTTCCTTACTTAACAGTGAGGAAACTGAGGCCAGGAAAGATTATCTAATAACCAGCAACAGTTATAATACTAGCTAAGCCTGGTGCACGTTACTCTCCATAGGAGACCTGTTTAGGACCACACAGCAGATCTGTGGCCAAGCCAGGCCTGGAATCCTAGTGTTGGCTCTTTGGCCAGGGCTCTTTCCATATATTTTCCATATAAATCCCCTTCTCTGCATCTGCCCCATTAGTCAAACCTGTATGTCAACTACTTATCTTCTGTGATTCTCACACTAAAAGCCCAAAAGAGCAGGGAGAATAGAGCAAGCACTGAGAGAGTGGACAGAACAAAAGAAGCATCACAAGAGGTATCCTGGGGGAAACTGAGGCACGCAAAGAGGAAGGAAAAGACATTTTAAAAATATGGAAGCCAAAGTGAGAGGCGATCCAGGATGACAGCAACCATTTTAAGATACTCTATAGAGGGTGTAATAGATGTGCTAGGGAATTACAGAAAAGACCAAAAACAGTTTATGCCAAACAGAATTATATAGTGGAGTCCAGGTGATGAAGTACACACTCATGACATAACTGAAAGGTAATTATTGGGGTCTCTAGGTCAGGTTTTGTGGGGCGGGGCATAGAATCTTGTTCTGTCACCCAGGCTGGAGTGCAGTGTACGATCTCAGTTCACCAAAATCTCTGCTTCCCAGGTTCAAGTGATTCTCCTGCCTCAGCCTCCCGAGTAGCTGGGATTAAAGGTGGGCACCACCACGCCCCGCTAATTTTTGTATTTTCAGTAGAGACAGGGTTTCACCATTTTGGCCAGGCTGGTCTCAAACTCCTGACCTCAAGTGATCCACCCGCCTTGGCCTCCCAAAATGCTGGGATTACAAGGGTGAGCCACAGTGCCCAGCCTCTAGATCAGCTTTTATTGGCCTCAATCAATAAATATTGAAATATTCTAGCGAACCTCTTCATGTCAGGCTCAGACTATGGCAGTAGCTACTAAATTGCAGTAGCTTTTAATTTTAAGACTCATCTCTGTTCACAATGATTACTACTAATACCACCACTATTATTGCTACTGCTATACACAACCACACATACAAACATACACAATATCTTAGGGATGACAAAAATGAGGACCAGAGCTGGCATATGACTTACCTGTGAACCATACACGAACTCACAATTAACTAACTGTAACTGAGCACCTTGTTTGGTTTGATGCATCATTTCCTACTGAAGAATGACACAAAATAATATAAAACATGATCTTAATTAAAACATATAATTCAAGGAGAAAAAAGAAAATAAAATGCTACTTCCATACTTGGATCCTATCACTTCTTACTATTACCGATACTAATAAGAGATTACCATTACTAATGTTAATAAGCTTCCGGAATCTGAAACAATGCTAGCACTTTCCCACTATAGATCAACAACATATTACTTTACAATATTAAATGAGTAACAATAATAAACAGAGGTGAGGGACAGAGGAATAAAAGGGATACAATCCCTGTAGGAATTCAGAATCCTAGTAGGTAGGAAGAGAGCACATTCGTAAAACTCTGAAGTCCTGTTTTCCTAGTACCTAGCATTGTATGCAGGTGATACTAAACATTGTGGGATAAATGCATGAATAAATCAATAATTCTTCTGGACCAGCCTGATAGATAAAGGAGGCTGGCTTATGCGGGAGTCTCAGTTCACAGGGTACAAACATATAATGCCTTCGTTTTTTACATAACTACCCCATCTGGGCAATGTCAATCCCTTCTCTGTCTTTCCCCATGAGTGGGGACTTCCTTAAAGTCATCTTAACCTTAAAGTCATCCCTTGACTTTTCAGTCACTTGCAATTATCCAGTCTCATTTAGATTTCTAAGACTCAGCTCAGTTCATTTCAAAACTTCAATCTCACAGCTGATTCCACATTCTTTTCGTCCCCTCAGCCAGGCAAGAGCTATTGCAGTGGTGGTAGCTTGGAGTAAAGGTGGCGGTAGCCTGCCCTTCCCACAGCTCCCCTCTCCTGGACTCTTTTCTTTTCTTTTCTTTTCTTTTTTTTTTTTTTTTTGAGATGGAGTCTCACTCTGTCTCCCAGACTGGAGTTAAGTGGCATAGTCTTGGCTCACTGCGGCCTCCGCCTACCGGGTTCAAGCAATTCTCCTATCTCAGCCTCCCGAGCAGCTGGGATTACAGGTACCTGCCACCACGTCCGGCTAATTTTTGTATTTTTAGTAGAGACGGGGTTTCACCATGTTGGCCAGGCTGGTTTTCCTGGCCTCTTTCCTGCACTACTGGATAGGGGCAGCCACGATCGCCTGGCTGGAGTCTAATCACACACGCACCCCACAAGTCCTCCATGGTCTTGGGCTGGGGGACGGTAACAAGAGCCTCCTCCTAAACCATTCCTCTAGATGACGCTGGAGAAATCTGGATTCCCCTATAAGAGTGCGCCTCATAACAACCTCCACGTGTAGGAGCCTTCTGGTTCCCCAAGCAAAAGCAGTCCCAGCCAACTGTGGCCTTCACATCACCTGCCTGCCTCCACAAGTCCAGAGCCCGGGGCTCACACGAAGCCTGTCTTTGGGATAAGGGTTCCTGACCTTACTTCTCCTTCTCCTGTGCCAGGAGCCCAGGGCAGGCAGCAGTTCCTGATGACGCACGTGTCTAGCGGGAAAACTGGATGCCAGGGTGCCCTATCTTCACAAGAAACTTTGGAAAAAGGAAGCCTCATGATTCATCCCCCAAAGGGGAAGGTGGAGGGAAGGACCAGCTTCTCTCCAAGAAAACAGCATTCTCCTAAATGTGAGCTCCTTCTCCCACCTCAGTCCTTCCTACTGGTGCTGGGAGTTTAACTGGGAGGCAGAGAACTGAAGATGGAAAAGCGGCTCTGAGGAGGCCCAGTGAGGCAGCCCCAATATTCAGTTGTTCTCCAACCTTAGAACCGGAGGCACCATGAGATGGGGGCGGCAGCAGGACATACCTCCTGGCTGTTGAGAGGATTAAATAGCAATCACATGGGAAGTGCTCAGGCAAGTGGGAGCACACAGTATACGCTACAGAAGTGTCTGATTCTTGTCATCTTAATTTGGAGTCTTGGCTACATTTCCAGATTATTGGGGAATGTCCAGTTCAGCATGACCACCAGCTTGTTTTTTTTTTGTTTTTGTTTTTTGTTTTTGTTTTTGTTTTTTTGAGACGGAGTCTCGCTCTGTCGCCCAGGCTGGAGTGCAGTGGCGCGATCTCGGCTCACTGCAAGCTCCGCCTCCTGGGTTTACGCCATTCTCCTGCCTCAGCCTCCTGAGTAGCTGGGACTACAGGCGCCCGCCACCGCGCCCGGCTAATTTTTTGTATTTTTAGTAGAGACGGGGTTTCACCATGGTCTCGATCTCCTGACCTTGTGATCCGCCCGCCTTGGCCTCCCAAAGTGCTGGGATTACAGGCGTGAGCCACCGCGCCCGGCCGACCACCAGCTTATTGCACTAAAACTCACCTCAGATACAAAGGAAACTGCTCAATATGGTCACAGTCCAACTATTGGTATCTGTTTTCACTCATCAGCACTAAAGAGATCTTGGACACCAAGGATCAAATAGCATGATTAAAAAGTTGATCGAATTCAGTGGTTTTCACACTTACTGCTTCCTAGAAATGAACTCTTTCTTCATATGAAATACTAGGTGAAAGCCTAAAACAGAATGCTGATGTGAGCAAAGCTGGTCTGGAAGATGTATAGGAGAGCTTGGATGTCTTGGAGTCCCTGGGGCTCCAAGGGACAAAGGTTTAAAATAAAAAAATTGTTAATCTCTAATGGGTTTTGACATTTTTATTTGAGCTTTATGATTTTTGAAATCATAGTTGAGGCTGGGCACCACAGCTCATGCCTGTAATCCCAACTTTGGGAGGCCAAGGTGGGAGGATTGCTTGAGTCCAGGAGTTTGAGACCAGCCTGGCAACAAAACGAGACCCCCATCTCTACAAAATTTTTTTTAAAATGCCAGGCACGGTGGCACATGCCTGTAGTCTCAGCTATTCAGGAGGCTGAGAGGGGAGGATCACCTGAGCACAGGAGTTCGAGGCTGCAGTGAGCTATGATCATAACACTGCACTCCAGCCTGGGCAACAGAGCAAGATCCCATCCCAATTAAAAAAAAACAAAAACAAAATAAATTATGATTGATCTTTAAAATCATGTTTAAGATGTGCCAGGGCCTTTAGTGAAAACATTTCTGCCCACAAACAGAAAAGTAAGAGATGGTCCCTCCTCCCAGGGTCAGGGCAGACACTCCGTCTAGCAGAGGGGCAGCAATGCTGGCCAGTGTGGGCTGCTCCCAGAACGGCCTGCTGTCTACTCCAGTGTTCCCAGCACGCCTGCGGGGTTGCCCTCTCCTAGGCAAGTGTCCAGCATCAAAATGCCAGGGTCATCCCCTGGTTCTTTGACTCTTGATCCCAGCATTTAAATCCTGGCCATTTCACAAGCAGCAGGAGGGTATTAGCCATGCCACATTGTACAGCGGGGATGAGATGTCAACAAGGGTTTAGAATCCAAAGCTGTTTAGCTCACATTGAACCTGACCCTGCATCAGAAGGACAGCTCCGTCCTGGTTCAAAGGCGAGATGCAGCTTTGTTAATAGCAACACGTCTGATCTGCTATTGAGGGATGAGGTGAGGAGAACATTAAAAAAGAAAAAGAAATGAGAAACAAAGACACACTACAACTGAGAGCCAAGGACTCAAAATGAAATAAAATTCCATCACTGCCTCATGTGAAATTGGATGGCAGGCCCAGATTATTCCTAAGTTTACAAACTCCCACTGGACGTTTCTGCCATAAACAGTCCCGCCACCCCAGCCACATTCTGAATCACTCTGAGCCATTTCTTGAACTTCACTAAATTTTCTGTGGTTTCCCTCAGGAATAGGAACCCCAGGATCCTCAATGCCCCAACAGCGCCTTCCAGAATGGGAAACAATTAACAGACTTTCAAAAAATTCTTCATTGTTTCTTGTTTCCCCTGAAATACAAAAATAATTCCTCCTTGTTGTAAAAACTTGAACTCAGAGCTATAAAACTTAGAAAGTGAAACTCATTTGAAATCCCAGCTTCCAGCAATAGCCACTATGAATAATTTATTAATAATTTGAGGAACAAGGTTTTATTTCACCTGTTTTTATCTAGCAAAAATATATATGAACCTACATATTTTACTAAAAACTAGTAAATAAATGGGATTTAGTTTTATACTGTATGAAACAAGATAAAAATGTTTTAAAACACCACTTCTCTAATACGTAGCACTTTGAAAATAGTTGAAAAAAAATTATCTACATGAAAGTTCATCAGGCTGGTCCTCACAAATTCACATATGGAAAAAAATAATCTGATAAATGTTAGTTAAGATTAGGATTAAAGTTCAAAAGTCCAACGCTAGTTTGAGCTGAACTATTGGGTAGCTGATGCATAGGACCAGCTTCATAATTGGCAGGGCACACTGCAAAACGAACATGTGGGGCCCTTGTTCAGAAATTAGCAAGAATTTCAAAATGATGATGACCAGAGCATCACACAAAGCACAGAACCCCTTTAAGCCTGGGGCCCTATGTGACCACACAGATCACCTGCCAGTGAAGCTGGCCCTGCCAACACTCATTCATTCAACCATTTTATAACCAAGCGTTTAATTCATATGTTTTCTTTAATTTTTTATTGTTATAGGTACATAATAGGTGTATCTCTTTGTGGGGTACATGTGGTGTCTTGACACAGAGGTACAAAGTATAATAATCATATCAGGCAACTCAAGCATTTATCATTTATTTGTGTTAGGAACATTACAATTCCACTCTTCTGGTTATTTTTAAATATACAATAAGTTGGCCAGGCGCGGTGGCTCAAACCTGTAATCCCAGCACTTTGGGAGGGCGAGACGGGTGGATCACGAGGTCAGGAGATTGAGACCATCCTGGCTAACATGGTGAAACCCCGTCTCTACTAAAAAATACAAAAGAACTAGCTGGGCAAGGTGGTGGGTGCCTGTAGTCCCAGCTACTCGGGAGTCTGAGGCAGGAGAATGGCATAAACCCAGGAGGCGGAGCTTGCAGTGAGCCGAGATCCGGCCACTGCACTCCAGCCTGGGCGACAAAGCGAAACTCCGTCTCAAAAAAAAAAATATATATATATATATATATATTATATATATATATATACACACACACACACACACACACAATAAATTATTGTTGACTATCGTCATCCCGCTGCACTATCCAGTACTGGGTCCTATTCATTCTATCTTACTATATTTTGTACCCATTAATCATCCCCTCTTTCCGCCCTCTCTTCCCAGCCTCTGGTAACTATCATTTTACTCTCTATCTCTATGAGTTCAGTTGTTTTAATTTTTAGCTCCCACATATGAGCGAAAACATGCAAAATTTGTCTTTCTGTGCCAGCTTATTTCACTTAACATAAATAATGTCTGCCAGTTTCATCCATGTTATTGCAAATGGCAGGATTTCACTCCTTTTTATGGCTTAGTAATATTTTTAAGGCTTCAGATCTATCCTGCTAGCCTTTTAAAACCATCCATTCTGTGTTTTAAAAATGTTTAACTTTCTCTAGGAAATAAATCAGCAGAATGGCAGGCAATAAAACCAGGAAAAACATTTTTTTTAAAGTGTATTTTAGCTTGATCTTGATTAATTTATATGTTTTTTGATGTATTTTCCGTTGAAATGAATTGGCTATGCAGCTGATATTGTAAAAATACAATATACATTCTGGAATATCAGGTTAGCAAAAACAAAATCTTAAGCTCCATTTTATATCCAACAATCTACATCTGAGATTATTTACAACAAGAGATGTTTTTCTAGGATAGACTTTCTAATACGCTTCTAATTGTTTAAATTAAAAATATGAGCTTCCTTCCCAATATTCTCTGTAGCCGTCACTAAATAGATTTCCCTTAAAAAGGGAAAAGAAAGCCTTATCACTTGGCAGATTAAACTGTACAAAATTAAGAATTCTCTTTAGCCCCTTTAAAATGCAACAGGTTCATTTTACAACACACAATTGCTATGTAAAGTAGCCATCCTAGAGCCTCCCTGGGTCATTTAAGCGTTTTTCCACGTTCAACATGAGCTATGTCATGCATAAGAATAGCTTGATCTTTTATACACGATGAGAATACCGAGAATTCCTTCTTACTGCTATAAAAGGCTCACAAAAGCCACAGAAAGGTCTGGACCACATTCTTTGGCAATTATCAGTATGAGGAGAAGGCAAGACAAAGACAGAGAAAGAGAAGGAAAGTGATTTGTAAATGGCCTGACTACAACCAACCCTCTTTGATTAGGAGAAACAGCTGCAGAGCCTCTTTACCCTCAAGCCAAGGAGAAACACTGTTGGTTTTGAGGTTCACCCTCCAGACAGACAGCCCAACACACTGTCCTGAAATTTCCCACCCTTTCATCCCAAGAGAGACCAGAATAGCTCTCCCATCCAAGCTTGCATGGACACAGCTCAGAACCTCTAGAATTTACTCAAGCTTCCTTTGGAGTTCAATGTAGTCACTCAATGAATGCTGCTTAAACAGAACCATTGCATTTCCTGGTGGACATCAGAAAGAGAAAAGGGAGGCAGCTCTGTGACTGGTCACCCTGAGCTCCATCCTCAAGGTCCAGGGCTGTCCCAGAGACACACAGATATTGCCCATTCCAGATGGAGAAGGGAAGACAACTTACATTTCTTAAGAACCTACTGTATGCCAGTGCCACTCCAGACACTTTGTGTGGATCATATTATTAACACACACAAAGCTCTACCATTTTGCAGATAAGGAAGATGACTATAGCTATGAAGGTGACTTGCTCAAAGTCACACAGCTACACAGTGGCAACCAAACTGCTACTCCAGTGCAGGAAATAAGGTAGGATGTTGTCGCTAGAGACTTTTACAACAGGAATAAAACCATTAAAAGTCATCTGCTTTTTCTTATTACTAAGCATCAGCAGTTTTGTTTTGTTTTGTTTTTGTTTTTGTTTTTGAGATGGAGTCTCACTCTGTCACCTAGGCTGGAGTGCACTGGTGTGATTTTGGCTCACTGCAAACTCCACCTCCCAGGTTCAAGTGATTCTCCTTTCAAGTAGCTGGGATTACAAGACTCCACCATCATATCCTGCTAATGTTTGTATTTTTAGTGGAGATGGGGTTTCACCATGTTGGCCAGGATGGTCTAGAACTCCTGACCTCAAGTGATCCACCCACCTTGGCTTCCCAAAGTGCTGGATTACAAGCATGAGCCACTGCATGTGGCCAAGCATCAGTAGTTCTAAACAATGTCAATAAGAAGCTACTCCTTCACAAAAACAATTATTTTGTTGGTTTAGGTTCTAAACAATTATTGCAACTACTGTTGAGATTAATATATATGTAAGTTTCAAATTAGCACATGTATATTACTTATGCTTTCATAAGCATGGTATTTACATGAAATTTATTTGGGGAACTCTCAGATTTGTAGCTGCTCATGCAAATCCAGACTCACCTACACACATAGATTTAGAAAATAAATTCATACTAGTTTAGAATCAATTCATTTTCAATTCCATTTCCAACACAGTTTGTATCTCCAATCCCTGCAGTATTACTGATTCTCTGGTTAAAACAGATTTGGTATAAACAGTGATAGCACAGTGATTATAAAAATGAAAAATCAGATTTTAATTCAGATGTGAAATATTTTAGTGAATCTGAGTAGTATATTTAAAACTTACATCCATTCTTCTTCAACCATTCATTGTTTACAAACTAAAGAAAAAAATCAAGAAAAGTACTGCTGACTGCATGATTTTTACTGAAAATAATGTTGTCATATAGATGTTGTGAAAAATTATCTGTTCCAGGTGTCAAACATACTCTGTGAACTTTCACTGCACTCCATCAAAATGACCCAATCCACAGAAAGAACCAGCATCCTGCTGGAGTCTGGGAAAAACACTGTGTGACTTGGCCAACAATCGAACTTTTTGTTCACAATGGTGAATCACTAAAACCAGCCATTTTCCAGCAATGCCATGCTTCTGTTTTCTTCTTGTAAGAAAAGTACCCTTTCTAAGGGATTTATCACTACGATAATCCTTATCTTTAACTAAAAATATAATATTCCATGCAAAATCGATAGCTTTTCTTCAAATTCAAATATTTCCAATTTTTTGTCAAATACAAAAGACCATCAAATTCCCAATCTCAGGTATCGGTGGCACCAACATTGACAAGCCTTTCCCAAACCTCCAGTCTGTCCTCATCTCCCACATGGCTGCCCCCTGGGCTTTTTCAGGCCTGCTGTAATTTGCCTGCACACAATCTAATGGCTCTTCTTTCCAGTCACTCAATTCCCAGAGCTAAGATTCGACACGTCTTGAAGACAAGAAGACGAGAACTGTCACCATACCATCTGAATCCCCTCCTCTCTCTTTTCTCTTACACAGTCCTGGATACATTGTAAAAGCCAGTGGCCTGTTTTAATTTATTTAACAAATACTAACACAATGCTAGCTGCAAGTCAAAAAGTAGAACATCCATTTACTGTTGGGAGGTACAAATTTAAATAACAAAGTGTTCTTTTGTAATTATTAAAGTAGTAAACCTAAACATGTAATTACCATATAACCCAGCAATTGCACTGTTAGGCATTTTAGGTATTTTTCCCAGAGAAATGAAAACTTACGTTCACACAAAAACCTGTACACAAATGTTCATAGCAGGTTTCTTTGTAACAGCCAAAAACTGGAAAGATGCCAGATATCCTTCAATAAGTGAATGGTGAAACGAACTGTGGTACATACATACCCTGGAATAGTATTCAGCAAGGAAAAACAATGCACCACTGATACGCTCGACAATTTGGATAAATCTCCAGGAAATTATGCCAAGTGAAAAGGCTCGTCCCAAAAGGTTACACACTGTATTAGTGCTTTTATTTTATTTTATTTTATTTTATTTTTTGAGACAGAGTCTTGCTCTGTCACCCAGGCTGGAGTGTGGTAGTGTGATCTCAGCTTACTGCAACCTCCACCTCCCCAGTTCAAGTGGCTCTCCTGCCTCAGCCTCCTGAGGAGCTGGGACTACAGATGCACACCACCACACCTGGCTAATTTTTGTATTTTCAGTAGAGATGGGGTTTCGCCATACTGGCCAAGCTAGTCTCCAACTCCTGGCCTCAAGTGATCCACCCATCTTGGCCTCCCAAAGTGCTGGGATTATAGGCGTGAGCCACCGTGCCTGGCCTGATTCCATTTATATAACATATTTGAAATGACAAAATTTTCGAAATGGAGAACAGATTAGTCCTTGCCAGGTGTTTCGTCAAAGGGAGGGCGGTGGATGTGGTTGTAAAAGGCAAAGCAAGAGATCCTTGTGATGGAACTGTTTAGTTCCCAACTGTAGTGCTGTAAACATGAACCTACATGTGTGATAAAATTGTATAGGGCTAAACACATGCACACATACAAATGAGTAGAAGTAAAATGGGAAATCTTATTAAGAGAGGTAGATTGTAACAATGTTAATATCCCAGCTGTAATACTGTTCTACGGTTTTGCAAATTGTTATCACTAGATAAATGGTACATGGGAACTCTCATCATTATTTCCTTTTTTAAGTTTTATTTTTAATTGATACATTCTAAATTCTTTCTTTTCTTTTCTTTTCTTTCTTTATTTTTTTTTTTGAGACGGAGTTTTGCTGTTGTCGCCCAGGCTGGAGTGCAGTGGGGAGATCTCGGCTCACCACAACTTCCTCCTCCTGGGTTCAAGCAATTCTCCTGCCTCAGCCTCCCGAGTAGCTGGGATTACAGGTGCCTGCCACCATGCCTGGCTAATTTTTTGTATTTTTAGTAGAGATGGTGTTTCACCATGTTGACCAGGCTGGTCTCGAACTCCTGAGCTCATGTGATCCACCCGCCTCAGCCTCCCAAAGTGAGGCCTTATTGCAGGCATGAGCCACCATGCCTGGCCTAAATTATTTCTTACAACTGCATCTGAATCTACAATTATATCAACAAAATTTCAGTTAGAAAAGTATTAAGCCAACCAGAAAAAAAAAAAAAAACCCCATCCCAAATTCTTAATATTTATTAAGCAAACACTTACATGGTGCTCACTAATTGCCAGATACCATTTTAAGCACTTAATGGTTAGTTAACTCACTGACTCCTCCTAACAATCACATGTGGTATGCACCATCGTAATTCCCATTTTACAGATGAAGAAACTGAGATGCAGAGCGGTTAAACAGCTGTCCAAAGGGCACACAGTGAGTAAGTGGGTGGAAGCTGATTCCAACACAAGCAGTCTGGATCCAGAGCTCTCCCTTCTGAGATCTCTGCATTATGCCCGTGAGGGCTTGTGGGTGGACAGGCACAGAAGACCCTGAATCCCGATGGCAGTTATTTTAGAAGATTCCCAACACCCAGGGGAAAGCATGGCACATCCTTCCATTCATAAAGCCAATCATAAACTTCACATGCTTTCAACTTCATTTATGAATTTTTTAGAGACAGGGCCTCGCTGTGTCACCTGGGCTGTAGTGCATGGTCGTCATCCTAGCCCATTACAGTCTTAAACTCCTGGGCTCAAGCGATCTTCCTGCCTCAGCCTCCAGGCTAGCTGGGACTACAGGCGTGCACCGTCTCACTCAGCAAATTAGTTTGTTTGTTTGTTTGTTTGGTAGAGATATGGGTCTCACTTTTGAACTCCTGCCCTCAAGCGATCCTCCCACCTAGGCCTAGCAAAATGTTGGGATTACAGGTGTGAGCCACCACACTCAGCTGATATGCTCTCACTTTGAAGAAAGTAAACAGAATGATTGAATTCTAATGTAAAATCTTCCACTTGGTGGGAGTGAACACGTTTAACACTTGAGAGCAACTTCCCACTTTTGCCCAGCAGAGATTGGCAAACAGAAAGAAGAGGTGGGCACGTTGGGGAGCACATTTCAGAGGGAAGGTGAGGAGGCCTAAAAAGCACAGTGCATCTGGGGGCAGATAAAAGGGGAAGGCTGAGGCTGGCTGAAAGAGACTATGCAATCACATCCTGCCTCACACAATTGTCCCAGCCCTCAAAGTCCTGCTGCTCTATCCCCAGAGGAATGCACCTTGTCTGGCACTCTCTCTCTGATAATCCCCCATTAGCTCTCTTCCTTATCAGCATCAAGCCCACAGCCTCTTACAGATGTTAGCCAGTGCAGACCCTGGGGACTGAAACTCAGAACCTATGCAGCATTCCAGGTTGCAGGCCTATAGCAAGGCAATGTGGCTTGGGAGATTTTCAGATTATCAAGTGGGAAAGGCAGGAATGTCACGGCCTCTGTGGGTGGACACAGGGACATTCATCAAAATGACAGCTACCATGAAATCCCCGTCTCCCTTTCCCACTGGATGGTGTGGAGCTGGGGTGTGTTCATGGACATGCATATGTACAAACCGAAATTATTTTAGCAGAAAGTCATTTCCCAAGATAAGGCAAAGGAGGGCTAGACCTGAACTTTTCAAAAGGCAAGCTCCCAACCAGTAAGGCACTGTAACTGAACACTAATAGTGAGATCTCCGGCTCACACATGGGGTAAATGATGGGAACAGCATGTTCCCCGTGGTCCAGGCTGATGCGAGTATCATTCAGAAAAAAAAGGAGAATCGGTACCACGGAGTAGGACTGGACTTTATGGGTTTCTAAAGACAGGAACTCTTGGAGATTTTCAGTTAAGTTTTGGTTGACCAGGTGAGAAGTAAGCCCCACTGTGAACTCCAGGCTGGAAGAAACTAAGAGGAAAAAAAACAAAAAAGTTCTTTACAATCTGTAATTTTGAGAAAGAACCACTGGGAACGGAGCTGAGAAAGGTCACCAGGAAAATGGAACCCCCAGCTCACACAGGTATCCCAAAATGACTCAGCTCTGTGTATCAGTTTTCACATTTAAATGACATTTCCTTTGCAATGAGTCTGAAAATTTCCCCTCCCAGATAAGGCAGAAGCAAAGAGGGGTGTTTGTTTGTTTGTTTTGTTTTCTTGAGATGGAGTCTCTCTCAGCCACCCAGGCTGGAATGCAATGGCATGATCTCGGTTCACTGCAACCTCCGTCTCCCAGGTTCAAGTGATTCTCCCATCTCAGCCTCCCAAGTAGCTGGGACTATAGGCACCCATCATCATGCCCAGCTAATTTTTGTATTTTAGTAGAGACGGGGTTTCACCATGTTGGCCAGGCTGGTCTTGAACTCCTGACCTCAGGTGATCCGCCCGCTTCAGCCTCCCAAAGTGCTAGGATTACAAGGGTGAGCCACCGTGCCTGGCCCAAAGAGGGTTTTTATTTGTTGCCCATCCCATTTCCTGCTTTGGTTACTGGCATGTAAGTAGGTAATCCTGGGGCCTCTGTCACTGTCCTGTGAAGAGGAGGCCACAGACATAAGAACAAAACGTCGTGGAACTTGGCAAGGTAGGGGATGGAAAGACCTTGGGTCCCTAAAAACTCTGTTGAACCACCAAATCAAACCTAGGCCTCTGCCTCCAGGTTTCACGTTGAGAGGAGAAATGTCCTTCCGCTTTAAGCCACTGTTGGGGTTCCTGTTGGCAGCCAAGCATTTCTTAATTGGTAAGCTCCTCTGCAAAGATTTTGCTTAACAATCATAAAAGGTTGCCAATTCCACACTCCCTAACTGGCCCAAGGCTGAAACTTGGATGAAACCTCTAGGTCTCTTTATCCTATTATCTAAATCTGAAGCGCCCAAGTGAAAAAATGTAGCACCTATAAACCCCGCCAACCTTGTCACCTGGAAGTCTGGTGTTCATGCCAAAGGCGCAACAGATAAACACAAACACACAGAAAAGGCAGGGACTAGGGGGAGGCATGGGAGAGGGGAAAAATAGGAAGGAGGAGTACAGCAGTCCCCCCTTACCCACCGCTTCGCTTTACCCACAGTCAAACGTAGTCCAAAAAATATTAAATGAAAAATTCCAGAAATAAATAATTTGTAAGTTTTAAATTACACACTCATCTGAGTAGTGTGACGAAGTCTTGGGCCATCTCGCTCTGTCCACCCAGGATGTGAATCACCCTTTTATCCAGCATATCCATGCTGTGTATACTTCCCGCCCTTGAGTCATTTAGTAGCCGTCTCAATGATCGGATAAACGGTGACAATACGGCAGTTCTTGTGGTCAAGTCATCCTTATTTCACTTCATAATGGCTCCAACGCACAAGAGTACTGTGCCTAATTTATAAATTAAACCTTATCATACGCATGTTATGTATAGGAAAAAACATAGTGTATATATATAGGGTTCAAGTACTATTTGCATTTTCAGGTATCCACTGAGGGTCTTGGAACATATCCCCCATGGATAAGGGGGGACCACTGTGTAAGGGAAAAAAAAGAGACAGGAAACAAGTTTAAGAATGTTGGTTTTTGGTTTTTGGTTTTTTTAACGGCTCTGTGCGGTGGCTTACACCTGTAATCTCAGTACTTTTTGTGACTGAGGCAGGCAGATCATCTGAGGTCAGGAGTTGAGAATCAGCCTGGCCAACATGGTGAAACTCCGTCTCTACTAAAAATACAAAACTTAGCCAGGCATGGTGGTGGGCGCCTGTAATCCCAGCTATTTGGGAGACTGAGGCATGAGAATCATTTGAACCTAGGAGGCAGAGGTTGCAGTGAGCCAAGATTGCGCCACTGCACTCCAGCTTGGGAGACAGAGCAACAGCAAGACTCCGTCTCAGAAAAAAAAAAGAATGGGTTGGTTTTTTTTAAAGGTGCCCTCATGCTTTTCAAAATCAGCATGCCCTGAGTAAGAAGCCACTGCCTGCCGGATCTCCATCATCACGTGGATCTGGAAAGGTTAAGTCCATCAGTGGAGCCCCGTCTCACATGGCGCAGATGTGTGAACAACCAATGGCTTCTTGCATTGCCTGTGCATGACTTGGCTGACCAAAGCATATTTTACATTAGCTTAGGTCCTGACATTCTATCATGTTCCCTGTCAAGAAGCCAAGTAGTTCTTGGAACCTTGCACACCAAGTGACATATAACAGAACCCTAGCAAATGAGACTGCCCTTTGCCAAGTGCCCTTACGTTAAAGGCTCTTCTTGCCTCTCCCACCTCTGTGGCAGTGGTCTGGCTGGCTGGGCTGAGAGCAGGCATACACCACTGAAAGGTCACCATCCTCTGCCAGCATCTGAGGTACTTTTCAAGGAGCCAGTGTCACACGGTGTGGGGCTATTTGCAATTGAGTTGTCTTTAGCAACCTGTATCACTGAGTCAGGAACTAAAAGTAGGACAGAGAGGGGTGCCCTAGGCTGTCTACGGAGCATGGCATAAAGCTGAGGGAATGGCCATCAAAATGACACCTTTTATTTCCAGTTCCATGCTGTCTTCAACAAACCTGCCACCCCAAGGGACATTCTGTCAGGCTGTAAGGGGAGAAGCTCCAATGCCACCTCACATGACACTGCCCGGAATGTCTGTGGCCCTGCGGCTGGAGTTTCTGAACCCTCCTCACAGGGTGTCAACACTCTTGCAAGGAAGATGGGCCCTCAAGGACAGGCAGGGTTCCTGCCAGGCTCCTGCCAGTGAGGGCAACTCCTGGTGTTCTCCTTCTGGCCTTCTCAGGAGCCACCATCGCAGCCTTTTTTTCTGGTGCTTCCCTGCCCTTCCCAGCCCACCTCCTGTGTGTCCTGGGTGTCTGCCGTAAGCTCAGAACTGTGCAGGGCATGCTGCAGCAATGCCGAGAAGTATAGGGGAAGTCTTTGCCCATAGGGTCTATGATAACTAATATGAGAAATAAGGCCCCTGTTTCTTCCATGTGAGGGAATCAATAATTGAGAGGAATTGATGGGACCGTGGTGTGGGGAACGCGCTGATAAAATCAGGGGAGCAAGGTATCACAAGAGAAAGGGCTGGTTAGCGAAGACTTCTTGGAAGAGGTGAGACTTGAGCAAAGGCTTGAGGGAGGGATGAGGGCCAGACAAGGAGGAAATGAAAGGATAGTGATGGCAGACATGTGACGATTATGAGACAAGGTGGGCTCAGGGGCCAGGAAACAACCAACATGGGTGGCATCCAAGGAGGTGGTGAGACGTGAACTCATGCAGGCAGGACTGTGCCACATTTCTGGCTGCCTGCATGGCAAGCAACAAACAATGCCTCAGTCCTTCTGCCTGAGCACACCTCTGTATCCCAGCGCTTGGCATGGGCCTGGCTCATAGTTAGTGCTCAATACACACTGATGAATGAACCAAGGAAATTACTAAGCACCCTCAGTCAGGCAGGAGGCCCCAAACCAAAACACAAAACCATATTTAAAGGTGAGGATTGAAAACTCAATGCCCACATGGGCCAGGCAAGTAACAAAAGTGCAGCTGGCTAGGAGTTAGCAGTGGGGAACACCAGGGATAATGACGCGTGGACACCCATCTTCAGGGGGACGGTTTCCACCTGACTGCAGCCCAGCGCTGCTGCTAAGGTTCACAAGCCGAGTGTTGTTGGGCTTTTGTTATGTGAAATCTCCCAACTTTTAAATATGAGCAATGAACTTAAAAAAAAAAATTCTGCATAGACCAAACAAGACACATAACCCAAAGTCATATCCAGCCTGGGAGCCATCTTTGGCTATACAGGATCAGTTTTTTTGCTTAAGAAGTGGATAGTCTAAAAAAGTCCCCAACAAAACTAATCTATGATGATAGAGGTAAGAATGGGAGTTGCCTTTGGTGGCAGGGGGCTGTGGACTGGCTCCCTTTTGGGAGGCTGGAAATCTCCTGTCTTTTGGTCTGTGTGGTGGTAACAGGGATGAGCGCACATCTGAGAATTCATCAAGCTGTAAACGTAAGAGTTGTACACTTTACTATATCTAGTAAAGCAAAAAGCAAAAAAGGTCCCCCAGAGTTGGATGAAACCCTCTCCAGAGTGTGCTTTAAGATGTGCTGCTCCTTTGGTCTCAAATCCCCTTTGGCCCTCCCTCTCTTTACCCCGCTGCCACTCACTTGCCCTGTCAGCCACGGCCCAGGCAGTACTTCCTCCAGGAAGCCCTCCTACTCCACCCTGGCCCAGGACTGTGCTTGGCCCATCCGGGTGCTCCCAGATCCAGCCCAGTGAGTACCACCTTCACCCCCACCTTCATCACTTCCCAGGTCTGCCACCCTTGGAGTTTCTGAGGTACCGGGGATGAGGACTGTGCACCGCCCACTGTGGTGCAGGCCTCGCAAACAGTGGGCATTCAGCAGAGGTCTGACGTGACAGCTTAATCTCCTCCAGCAATCAGCAAAGGGGAGGATGCCTCCCTCCCCAGCCCCATCTCTATTTCCTGAGAAGTGACTGAGCACAGAATCTGGAAACATGAGATCTGGAGAGAAAAAAAAGCCAGGGGACTAGCTGAGTCCTGGGTAAGAAGTCCTGGGGGAGCAGGGTTGGGGACATGTGCATCTAAAGATGTAAAATGTGATCCTCTTGCAACCAGCTATGGTGACTTCTTACTAAGGAGAGGAAATAAGGATGGGTACAATTCTTAAATCACCTCCCTGGCCAAAGAAACTCTAGGCCAGTGCGGCTCACGCTTCCGCAGGCATCAGAATCACCAGAGGCTTTGTTAAAAACAGATTCCTGGGCCCACCCAGGAGAATGACTGACTCTGAAACAGGGCCTGAGAATTTGCATTCCTAAGTAGATGCTGATGCTGCTGGTCCAGGGACCCCCGCTGTGAGTGGCACTGGCTCAGGCAAGACCACTATTAGGAAGAACAAAATATCGCAATGCATCAGAGGTCTTTCATTGACTCGTTGAACAAATTTTTATTACATTTGTACTGTGTGCAAAGCCATGTAAATGATGCAGACATAATTAGAACTAGTACTTGAACCCTTACCCTTGGTCACCAGAAAATGGATTGCTACCTCTCAGTGCCTATCACAAGTTTTGCTGTTAAAGCAGAAAATGACACCCACTTTCAACCACACCCCAATGCTCAAATGGTCTCAGGTTCAAACTCATGACTCGGAGAACAAAGTGTTTGAAGTCCACTCCCATCAGTGAACTCATCTGTTTCTCCAAACGTTTCTGATGAAATGAATCACTTCTCTTGGGCCTCTCTTCAATACATCACCTCCTTTGTTTAACCAGAAGAGGAGCTGGTTGTAGATTTTGTACTCTGGGCTGGGCAGGGGGCGGATACATTTCCCCTGCAGTCCAAGCCAGCAAAGGGTCTCCAGAAGAGTCTGAGGGTGGAGGCAGCTTTCCAGCAGACAGACAAACACACTGCTCTGAAATAGCACCCGTTCCCGTCCCAGGCAGGGGCCGCCTTCTGACATATTCAGTTACAAGTGACTGCCTGGGCATTAAATCTAAATGGCCCATGCTATGGAATGCCTGGGCAGCATGCAGTTAGATTATTTATGCCCTCTGCACCTGTGGAAGTGAGGTTTAATTATTTATTTCATGTTAAATTTCCAATCCTTGGCTTCCAGTCTGCAGATGAATAAACACCTCAGTTAAACTGCAGGGGACTTTGGGTCACCACTCATCAGGGGTCAGAAAACTGAAGGATTTCAGCACCCCAGAATGTCATCTCACTCACTGCCTGAGGATATCCTAATAAAAATCAATCCTGTGGAAGAGTTTTAAGAATCCTTTGAAGTGACAATACCTGAAAAAGTCAGTTCTGCCCTCTCAATCAAAATGTAACTCAAGAGGTAAGGGCACAACCTTTGAACCACAGTCATGATACTATACTCTGCTAGTATATCTTTCCTGACTTGCTGTAGGAGGCAACTGTTGAATTCAACAATTCAAAATTGTTAGAACTCTGGAGTTAAATGTCAGTCAGCTCCTTGTGGTGTCTGATTAAAATGTAATACTAAGGTATGTTCTAACTGAACTAGTTGCCTTCTTATGGTATAATCCAGTTTCCTGTTATCAACAGGGCTGTGGTTTGGAAATTGTTATCTTAACCCAAACCATCATCAGCTCTGCACCTCAAGCAGAGCTGCTTAGAATTCAAACCTCAACCCTTCTCTACTTGCCTTTTCCTGCATTAGTAACTTGAGTCTAATCTCTTGTTCCAATGAAATGATTAGATTCTCATTTTGCTATATTTTCTTCTGTGGAGAGAATATCAGCTTTCACATATAATTCTGGAAGGTTTCCAAGGCCATGCACAAATTTACTGACTGCATCATCACTGCTCAAGCTTTTGGCATAAGAGCTAGCCCAGTCCCAACAAAGATGGCAGTGCCTGAGAATGGGTTCACTTCTTTAATAGGACCAGGATAAAAAGCCTCTAAACTTTACAATTTGGATTACAGAATCAATTTCTTTTGGAGGATCAAGGCTGCCTTTTGGCTTTGGTTTCATTCGGTTCATTGGGTTCACTGGTTCTCCCAAAGCACAGGGAGCTGTCTGCTTTGTGCGCTTCTGTGCTCTGCATGGTTGGGATACCTATGGTTACAACGGTGCTTGGCAGAGGGCAGGTACACAGCAAACACTTGTTGCATGAATGATTGTCTACCAGGAAACACCCACCCTGAAGACCAGGTAGAAGCACACAGGAAAGTCACAAAGCTCTTGTGCCCCACTGATGCTGGTTGCTTCTCTTAGCTCTGTCTGACCCAGTGTCTGATAAGAAAATGGAGAAATTTAAACTTGAGCCAAGTATAACACTGGTTTATCCTGCTATACAAATTAAATAGACTAAGAACCATAAAAAAGCAGTCAGTTTACCAAGAGTGAAGATAATTGTGAGTCAATAATGATATTTTACCAAAAACTCCACAGAGGCCCTATAATCTAAACTATGTCACTGGTATATTGGAATCATTTTTATATAGCCTGATAATCTTATATACAAATGAGATTTCCCACTTTCAATGAGTCACAAGACACACAGTAAAATATTTTATTAAATATTTGGCAAAAATCAAATACACATTAATAATAATATATACAAGCAAAAGCCTCATGTTCCTTGGTACTTTACCTTGGAAGGAAATACCATGTCATTTAAAATGAGAGTTTCACTCTAAGACAAGAAAGTAATTCAATAAAACAGACAGTAGTAACAAATTTGCCAACAGTTTAGTTTAGAATGGTCATGTTTGAAATGGACGAATGCCTAGAAAGATACAATCTACCAAAACTGACCCATGAAGAAGTAGAAAATATGAAAAGACCTATAACAAGTAAGGAGACTGAATCAGTAATTAAAAACCTCCTAACAAAGAAAATTCCTGGACCAGACGGCTTCACTGGCAAATTCTACCAAACATTTAAAGAAGAATTAACACCAATCTTTCCCAAACTCTTCCAAAAATTTGATGAGAAGAAAACATTTCCTACATATTCTATGAGGCCAATATAATCCTGATACCAAAGCAAGACAAAAACAGTACAAGAAAATAAAATCATAGAACAACATCCACTATGAATATGATGCAAAAATCCTCAACAAAATACTTGCAAATCAAATTCAGCAGCATATTTAAAGAATTATACACTATGACCAAGTGGGATTCATTCACAGAATGCAAAGATAGTTCAACATAAAAAAATTAGTCAACGTAACATACCACATTAACAAAATAAAAAGGAAAACCTCATGAGCATCTAATTGATGTCAAAAAAGCATTTGACAAAATTCAACACCTTTTGTGACAATAACACTCAGTAAACTAGGAATGGAAAAAAAACTTCCTCAGCATGATAAAGGTTAGATACAACAAACCCACAGCTAACATCATACTCAATGGTAAAACAAAACAAAACAAAAAACTGCAAGTTTTCTCCTAATACTAGAAGCAATACAAGAATGCTTGCTTTCTCTACTTCTATTCAACATAATACTAGAGGTTCGAACCAGGGCAATTAGGCAAGACAAAGAAATGAAAAGCATTCAGATTGGGAAGGAAGAAGTAAAACTATTTCTGTTTGCAAATGACATGATTTTATATGTAGAAAACCCTCAAGTTACACACACACAAACAATGGTTATAGCTTATAAACAAACAGGTAAGATGCAGGATACAAAATCAACTCATAAAATCAGTTGCATTTTTACACACTAGTAATTAACAATCCATAAAGAAAATTATGAAAACAATTTCATTTATAATAGCATCAAAAAGAATAAACTAGGAATAAAGCAAGGAGATGAAAGGCTTGTACACTGAAAACTACAAAGCATTGTTGAATAAAATCAAAGAAGATATAAATAAGTGGAAAGACATTCCATGTTCATGGATTGGTAGACTTAATATTGTTAAGTGACCTACAAATTGAATGTAATTTCTATCAAAATCCCAATAACATTATTTTCAGAAATAGAAAAATTTATCCTAAACTTCATATGGAATCTTAAGGGACAAATCCCAAATAGTCAAAGAAATCTTGAAAAAGAGGAATAAAGTTGGGGAATGTATCCTGATTTCAAAACTAACTACAAAGCTATAGTAATCAAAATAGTGTGGTACTGGCATAAGGACAGACATATAGAGCAGTAGAATACAATAGAGAATCCAGAAAAAAAATATTTACATATATGATCACTTGATACTCAACAGGTGTACCAAGGCCATTAAATGGGGAAAGCATAGTCTTTTCAACAAATGGTGCTGGGAAAACTGGGTATCCACATGCAAAATAATGAAGTTGGACCCTTACACAATATGCAGAAAGGAACCAAAGACCGGAACTTGAGATTATAAACTATAGTTTACACTATAAAACTCTTAGAAGAAAACATGGGAAATGCTTCGTAACATTGGATTTGGCAATGACTTCTTGGGTGTGACACAAAAAGCACAAGCAATAAAAGAAAAAAGAAATAAATTGAAGTTCATAAAAATTAAAAACTTTCATGCATTAAGGGACACTATCAAGAGAGTAAAAAGACAACACACAGAGTGGAAGAAAATACATGCAAATCATATGCCTGGTAAAAGATTATATTCTGAATGCATAAAGAAATTCTACAGTTCAACAACAACAAAAAATTCAATTCAAAAACAGGTAAAGGACTTGAACAGATATTTCTCTAAAGAAGAAATACAAGTGTCCAATAAGCACATGAAAAGATAATCAATCTCATTAGTCATTAGAGCAATGCAAATCAAAACCACAATGAGATACCACTTCACACCTACTAGGATGGCCACAATAAAAACAAACAAAATAATAAGTGTGTTTGAGAATGTAGAGATATTATAATCCTCTTGCATTGCTGGTGGGAACATAAAATGGTTCAGCCACTGTTGGAAACAGTTTGGCAGTTCCTCAAAAAGCTAAACACAGAATTATCATATTTTCTTTGTCAATTTGAGGTGCTATAACAAATTGCCATAGACCAGGTTGCTTGAACGTGCACATTTACTTCTCACAGTTCTGAAGGCTGGGAAGTCCAAGATCAGGGCACTGGCAGATCTGGTGTCTAGTGAAAGCACTCCTTCTAGCTTGGGACTGTATTCTCCTACTATCCTCACATGGTATGGATAGAGAGCAAGCGCAAGCTCTTTCATGTCTCTTCTCATAAGGATACTAATCCTATTCAAGAGGGCTCCGCAGCCTCCCAAAGACCTTGTCTCCTAATACCATCACATGGGGGGTTAGCATCTCAACATATGAATTTTGAGGGGACACAAACATTCAGTCCATAACACATAAGATCTAGCAATTCTGTTCGTAGGTATATACACAAAAGAATTGACTCAGGTCTTTCAAGTCCAGGAAGGACTCAAATATTTGTACACCAATATTCATGGAAGCATTATTCACAATAGCCAAAAGGTGAAAACAATGCTTCTGGCCATCAACAGATGAATAGATAAGTAAAATGTGATATATACATGTATTGTACTTACAAAGTACATTTTATTCAGCCATGAAAAGGAATACAATTTTGATACATGCTACAGTATGAATGATCCTTGAAAACATGATGCTAAGTGAAATAAGCCAGACAAAAAGGACAAATATTGTATGGTTTTACTTATATGAGATACCTAAAATAGGCAAATTCATAGAGACAGAAAGTAGCCTAGAGGTTAGCAGGAGCTGGGGGAAGAGGTACATGGGGAGTTTTGTTTAATGGGTAGAGAGTTTCTGTTTGGGTGATGAGAAAGTTCAGGAAATAGTGTGGGTGGTTAAACAACTTTGTGAACCTATTTAATGTCAATGAATTGTACAATTTTTTTTTAGACAGGGTCTTGTTCTGTCACACAAACTGGAATGCAGTGGCACTATCACAGCTCACTGCAACCTCAAATTTCTAGGCTCAAGTGATCCTTCTGCCTCAGCCTCTCAAGTACCTGGAACTACAGGCACACACCATACACCCAGCTAATTTTAAATGTTTTGGTAGACAGGAGGGCTCACTGTGTTGCCCAGGCTGGTCTCAAACTCCCAGCCTCAAGCAATCCTCCAGCCTCAGCTTCCCAAAGTGCTGGGATTGCAGGCGTGAGCCACCATGCCTGGCCAAATTGTACAACTGGAAATAGGCTATATATCTATTTAACTACAATAAAAAATGGCCATAGTTTTTTATTTTAAATCTCTCATTTCCAGGATTTTAAGATAACTCATACCATTCCATATATTGGTCTGAAGGCCCTATTTAAGCATTGTTTCATTCCCATTTTCTGGAAGCATTTAAAATTAAGAAATCTCTTTTATGAGTGACACAAATTGACAATCAGATGAAAAGCCCATCTAAATATATGCAATCCAGAATCTTCCCTGGCCTCTACCTCTCTGATTTTGTCACAGCTTCTTGATGATATGAAGAACACCAAGAAATAGAAACACTGCTACTTCAGACTTGCAAAAGACTTTATACTCTATGTCCATTGTCACTAAATGCAAAAAATGCCACCAACAGGAGGGACTCTACACTGTGGGACTAGAAGCAATGGAAACAAGGCTTTCTATGGAATTTCTCAACAAACAAACTCCCTAGATTTTTAAAGACCCACACTACCAGCACAGAACAACCCTGTGGATTTCGAACAAAGATATAAAATAGTTATACATGATGGAACTGTAAAACACCGATTAAACTGTTACTGATATTTTCTCCCATCAAAAGCAAGCACCTGCCCCTGAGCTCCGGCCAACAGAGCTGAAAGGGAAGGCTGGCCCATGGATTTCCAACCTTCTCTGAGTCCTTAGTCTGATTGATTTTTCTTCATAGCACTTATTAGCTGACATTATACTGTTTGTGCAGGTGTTTACTTGCTATGTCTGTTTCCTAGAAGCTAAGCTCCATGAGGGCAGGTTTTGTCTCCCACTCACTCCTGTCTCCCCAGGCCTCCAGCAGAGACTGACTCATGGGAAGCCTCAATCAGCATGTGCTGAACCAAGGGAGTGCAAGAGTTGAGATGGTTGGAGGATCTACTGACCTTGATTCTATCAATGTCAATATCCTGGTTATGATATCAGGTGATAGTTTTCAAGATGTTGCCACTGGGGGAAACTGAATAAAGGTTACACAGGTTATGTACCCTCTGGTTTTACTTCTGTATTATTTCATACAACAGCATGTGAATCTAGAATTTCTTCTGTATTATTTCATACAACAGCATGTGAATCTAGAATTTCTTCTGTATTATTTCATACAACAGCATGTGAATCTAGAATTATTTCAAAATACAAAGTTTAATTTTTAAAACCTTTAAAATACATGCAAACAAACAAAAAATGCCTAAAAGCCATTCTATAAGATACCTATTATTCTTCAAAACTGTAAAGGTGATTTAAAAAATAAAAAACAAGGAAAGACTGAGAAGCTATTATAGGCTGGGGAAGACTAAGAAGAAATGATAACTAAATGCCATGTTGAATCCTGGGTAGGATCATGAAACAGAAAAAGGACATTGGTGGGAAAACTGAAGAAATCTGAATAATGTCTATAGTTTGTTAATAGTATTGTACCAACATTAATAATGTCTTAGTTTTGACAAATGTAACATGGTTATGTAAGGTATTAACATTAGGGCAAGTTAGGGAAACTCTATATACTTGATTTGTAGCTTTTTTAGTAAATCTAAAATTGCAAAGTAACAGTGTTTTTTTTTTTTTTGAAACAGGATTGAAAGAAGGATGTTTGATAATGACCAAGCAGTTAACTAGAACTATACCTACTTTACTTTTCAGATAAAAATCATACAAATCTAAGCAGTAAAAATGCTGGGACATCAACGCATAAACAATTACGTTGTGATATGAATCCAAAATCCTTGGGGCCAAATTTGGTAAAATTTAGAATCTTTTTTATTTCAAAAAACAAGTATGATGGATGTACTAGCCTTTGAACCCAGTACAGTCCAGGCCAGAACCATATCATTAAACACATGCACATTTCTTGAGCAAAATGCATAAAGTCACACTATGTGAGATTAAAAATAAAGACTGCAAACAGCCTCTCATTCTATCAAGTCAGATTTTGCTGCCAAATACTTTTGCTCAAAACTTTAAGAAAAACCTTTCTGTTTTCAGAGCTATTTGGATTTCAAAATTGCAGATAAGGAATTGTGGACTGGATTATTAGGATTCCAAATGAATAATATTTGATTTTTAATTTGTTAAATCACCAAATTTCTAAAAATTATCACCTCAATATTTCTCTCTCTCCTTTTAAACACACACACACACACACACACACACACACACACACACACGACATTTAGGAGTAGCACTCATGACCCAGAGGAAGGACAAGGGGGACTTCTAGGATGTTGATGTTTTATTTCTTAATCTAGGAGCTGGTTAGAAGGGTAAATATTCAATGAGCTATGCACTTAAAATTTGTGTAACTTTTTTATATGCATCTTAAATGTTGATGTAACATTTTTTAAAAAGCAGCAATGACACAATTGATTTAAAGTCACAACATGTTAACACAGGAAGAAGTCTTTTCTCATTCGAGATGCGTAGTCACATCCCCTGTATTTCACAGGTGGACAATGGTCAAGTGATTTGCCCAAGGTCACACAGCAATGCAGTGGGAGAATAGAGACTTCCAGTTCAACTCCTGGTCTGTTATGCAAAATCATGAGATTTCTGTTTCAAACATTTGTTCTATAATATGTGTTACTAATTAACTGGGAAAACTTGTAATACCATCAGACTGGAGTTAATACCCAAACATTTTTTGCTCGTTTAGATTTACTTTTTCCCATGAAATTACAGAACTGATGTCTGGATCAGATGTCTACATTTAATTGGGTGTAACTATGCTTCTCTCTAATAATGCGTAAAACCATCAATGACCATAAATACAATTTAAGTGTTTTGTCACATCATCCAACTTAATCATTCAGCTATGAATATATCATGGATGATTTAAATCACACTGATTGGACTCATCACTTAAAAAATGTTAACCCTCTAGTTAGCTATGACATTTTAAGTATGGAAAGGAAAACATAATTTGTGCCTCTTTGACTTACATACTTTTAGTATCTTACTACTTTTCTAGACATTACCATATGACTCAGCTTTTCATTGTGTTTAATTTATATTCTTTTTTTTCATAGTTTATAATCTTGCCATAGGCAGCTGAACTGGGACAGTACTAGAAAAAGCACTGTGCTTATACAAGGAACACAATATTTTCCTTTTTTTTTTTCTTCTTTTTGAGTCTCGCTCTGTCACCCAGGCTGGAGTGCAGCGGCATGATCTCGGCTCCCTACAACCTCCGCCTCCCGGGTTCAAGCAATTCTCCTGCCTCAGCCTCCCGAGTAGCTGGGACTACAGGCATGAACCACCATACCCAGCTAATTTTTATATTTTTATTAGAGACGCGGTTTCACCATGCTGGTCAGGCTGGTCTCAAACTCCTGACGTCAAATGATCTGCCCGCCTCAGCCTCCCAAAGTGCTGGGATTACAGGCGTGAGCCACCGCACCTGGCCTATTTCTTTTACTGTAAAAATAAATGATGGATAAAAGTGCCTACAAGCAGAAATTTCCAAATTCCAGACATTTGTAAAAATATCTTTCTTAAATAAAATTGTAATTTCCATTTATATTTTATTTATTATTCTTTTTTAGAGACAGCATCTGGCTCCATCACCCAGGCTGGATCCAGTGGTGCGATCCTAGCTCACTGCAGCCTTTGAACTCCTGGGCTCAAGCAATCTTCCCGTCTCAGCCTCCCAAGTAGCTGGGACTACAGGCGTGCGCTACCATGAGTAATTTCCATTTTTAAAAAGCACTTTAAAATCAGAGGCTTTAAATTGGGCTTCAGACTGAATTATTGGCATTCTGTGCTAAATTATGTGGGGATGGGATCAGGGGAAGGAGGCTCATACTTCCATCAGATTCTTGAAGGAAGCCATGACCTTAACTATAGGAGGGCCAAGGGAAACAATCATTCATCATTAGTGACTAGCTACAATAAATAAATAGTAATAATAAATAAAGAGTAAGGAAAGTAAGATCTGGGAGTGAGAGCCCAAGTTTCTATCACAAGTTTGATAGGATATTTAAAGAGTCATGATGACATTGCCATGTAGCGCTGTATCTTGGGCCCTCACAAAAGCCCTGTGAAGCAGGAATGGACTGGGCTCCATCTTGCAGATGAGAAAAGTAAGGCCCATGAGATTAAAGAACTTGTCAAAGCTCCAGAGCTATTCAATGTGGATGCAAGATGCTGGGAATACATATAGCATTTAAACTGATCCCCATCCGAGCTATACGCTCAGGCTTACGTTAAATATCTGTGAGGATTTAAACGGTCTCTTAAAAGTTCTCCTATCATGTCAGCCTGCATCATTGTTCTTTTAAAACAAAGATCTCACATTACGTAAAAGCATTATAGAAATGCAATTTTCAGTGTGTTAGTTTCCATTTTTTTCACAAAGCATACGGAAAAAAGAAGTCCTGCCCTGATCTTGTTAGTCACATTATCCCAAACCCACCTCCGGACTCTCCTGCCCAAGGCTACCTCAATTCCAACCTTTATTATTCATGTTCCTTCCAGCCATTTCCTTTCTAGGCATTAAAAATACCAATACCGAATACCAATGGTAGAACTTCCTCTGAGCCTTCCAAACCTGAAGTTGGACATCTTTTCCTGCCTGCCCTCCCAATGATCTCTCTGCTTCTTCCCCTCTTAGTATGGACTACTAGGGACTTGCTAACCAAAATAGCAAAGAAAAATACATTCCGTCGTCTCCTTCCTATCTAGGTGTTTAAATGCCAGAGCTATCTTCCAGCTACCCCATGACCATTCTGAACATAGGCACAGCTGTCAACAGAGGAACAGAAAACAAGAAAGTCCCTGCGAGTCTGACCTGACAGAAGACAGCTTTGTCACCAGTCTCCAAGTCGAAAATAGATCACCCACCACTCAGAAGGGCACAGGGCACTTTTCCAGTCTTATCTCAGAGGCCTCCAGGAGTTACATGAAATGCGCTGAGCACTTATGGAATAAAATGTGCAATCAGCGATACGCTTTCAAAATAACTTCTTTTTGACAGGCCCGCCAAGGACAAGATGACAAGGAATGCGTAAGGTCGCGTGTAAAAGTGCTGATCCTCTGCGGTGACCACAAACCCCAGAAAGGACAGCAAAGGCCCCTACAGCCAACAGCTGGGTCATTCGCCTCGTTTTACAAATGCGCAAACCCACTCGCTACCACAATTCAGGCAGATCGCTCTCCCCGTGCTAAAGCTTTTGCAAACAGATTCACTTCTCAAGATGTTAGGATCCACCACAATCATCCAGCTGTTTCACCAGCAGTTCTCTTTACTCGTCTCCTTCACATTTTGTTTATGCGTGGTGGCAGGGCAGGGGAGGGGGAGTGCTCCTAAGCTTCAAGAGGTCTACGTCTGACTCATGTATGTGACTTTATTTAGGGTGCATCCCAGATAGTGAAATAAACACATGGTGACAAAGTCTAAGATTTTCTATTGTAACATTTTTTTAAAGTATTAATGTCCTCACTTTTCACCCAATACTGCAATGGAGCAAGATGAACAAGTTAAGCAGAAACAGCATGCCTGAATTTTGCATGCAATTTCTCATTACCAGTGGAAACTAGCCTGAACTTCTACAGGGTTTTGTAGCACACACTTCTTTTGAATTCTGTACCAAGACAAATCAGAAGCTCCCCAAATTATTTTTTGGTTGTTGTTTTTTGTGCTGTTTTATTTTGGTTTGGTTTTGTTCTAACAATATCTTGGGCAAATGACAATTTCTTTCTTTCTTTCTTTCTTTCTTTCTTTCTTTCTTTCTTTCTTTCTTTCTTTCTTTCTTTCTTTCATCTTTCTTTCTTTGTTTTCTTTTTCTTTCTTTCTTTCCTTTCTTTTTTTGACAAGAGTCTTGCTCTGTCACCCAGGCTGGAATGCAATGGCACAATCTCGGCTCACGGCAACCTTTGCCTCCCGGGTTCAAACGATTCTCCTGCCTCAGCCTCCTGAGTAGTGGTACTACAGGTGTGTGCCACCACACCCGGCTAATTTTTGTATTTTTAGTAGAGAAGGAGTTTCATCATGCTGACCAGGCTGGTCTCGAACTCCTGACCTCAGGTGATCCACCTGCCTCAGCCTCCCAAAGTGCTGGGATTACAGGCATGAGCCACTGCGCCCGTCCCAAATGGCAATTCTTGTCTGTCAATGTTTTCCTTGACACTGTAGAAAAATTATTTCCATGACTTTCTTTAAGAGCTGAATGAGGCCGGGCGCGGTGGCTCAAGCCTGTAATCCCAGCACTTTGGGAGGCCGAGACGGGCGGATCACGAGGTCAGGAGATCGAGACCATCCTGGTTAACATGGTGAAACCCCGTCTCTACTAAAAAAAAAATACAAAAAACTAGCCGGGCGAGGTGGCGGATGCCTGTAGTCCCAGCTACTCGGGAGGCTGAGGCAGGAGAATGGCGTGAACCCGGGAGGCGGAGCTTGCAGTGAGCTGAGATCCGGCCACTGCACTCCAGCCTGGGTGACAGCGCGAGACTCCGTCTCAAAAAAAAAAAAAAAAAAAAGCTGAATGAATTTACTCATCTCCCCCACCCCCTGCAAAAATATAATTAATTAAAAATATTTCAAAGTGAGGCATACAACTCTGTTCTTAGTCACAGGATATAACTTGATTTTTCTTTTTCTTCCATTATCTTCCACCAAAGAGCCATAAGTTTCTGAAATCATCTAAAGAACCCACAAAAAACATAAAAGCCACATTTACCAATCATTTCACTAATCTTTCATATGGTTGCCTTAAGAATAATTTCAACCGTAGGCAGAAATAAGAGTTTCTCCTATTTTAAAAAACTGACTCAACATACTCATTTTGTTTTTTAAAACAGGTCAAATAGCTTTTGAAAGTTGAACTGGAAATCTTGATTGACTCTTCAATTGAGGCAAAATCATTTAGACATTTAAATTTAATCTAGAAATGAGTACGTAAAAGCTACAAAACTCGATTTGCTTTAAGTCTTCACTGAAACAACGTTTTTAACTCTTAAATAACCCTCCCCAACAAATAACAGAACAAAAAGGAAGCTCTTAAGGAATAAGAGGAGAGGGAGAGCTTAATATCTGGAACCACACTCACAATGCAAACTCAACCTAGCATTTACAAGAAAATATTACCAAACTCCTCTTGCACACAAAATTAATGAAAACCAGTTACCAGCTCCAATCGCCCTAATGCGGACACTCTTACTGCAACTCAACCAGCACCAGCTGTGTTGCAGATTGAAATTGTAAATCTGACCAGTGTTTTGAGCCAAAAAATAAAACTGCCTTCTGCCATTAACAAGTTCATTAAATTCAGACCTATTAGGTCTGAGGGCACCAGATGCCCACAAAGTTGTAATTGGAGTAAAGCTGACTATGAAATCAAGAAGGTGGTCAGGAATTTGATGAGACAGAAAAGCCCAAAAGGGGTGACACTTAGCGACCACTTTTGGACTTTTTTGCTCTCATCTAATTATTGGTTACAAGAATTAGACACAATCAAAAATTGTGATCATCATAACCCAAAAAGTAAAAGAAATATCTGACTCCATACTGACATAAATACTTGATAAATAAATAAATGAGGAAGAAGGAACAACAGCTCTTCCTTACAGAAGAATTCCAAATAATAAATGGAGAAGGAATGAGTGAAATGGAAAATCACTGTTAGAATATAACAATGATAACTATCATAGGCAAGCTGCACATATGAATGCCAAAATTAGCAGGAGAAAGTCTGAAAAGAAACAGGATATTTGCATAATCCTACAGTAGCTCCCCTGAAATATTCTTAATTACAAAGAAAAAATAGCAACTTTTAACTTTACAGTTAACACCACCTTAAGCAAGCAATTAAGTGATGCTCTGAGAAGGGCACACCCCCTCTTTGGGAATCTTCTTGCAGCATGCATAACCTCAATTTAATCATCAGGACATGGCAGGCAAACTCAAATCCAGGAAACTTTCACAACGGGAGTTGGCAAATTACAGCCCAAGGACCAAATCTGAACCTTTGCCCATTTCCATAAATGAAGTCATACAGAGACCCAGCCATGCTCATTTATTTACATATTGTCTGAGGCTGATCTGTGCCACAACAGTAAAGGTGAGTAGTTGCCACAGAGAACATGTGGCCTGCAAAGCCAACACTATTTACTATCTGGCCCCAGATAGAAAAAGTTGGCTCGATCTGTGTTCTACAAAATAAGTGACCAATACTTTTCAAAAATGTCAAGGTCATGAAAAACAAGTAAAAGCTGAGGTACTGTCACATTCTGGAGGAGGCTATGAAGACACAATAACGAATGCCAGGTGGGATCCTGGATTGCATCCTGAAATAGAAAACACATCAGTGAAGGCCAGGCGCGATGGCTCACACCTGTAATCCCAGCACTTTGGGAGGCCGAGGCAGGTGGATCACCTGAGGTCAGGAGTTCGAGACCAGTCTCGCCAGCATGGTGAAACCCCATCCCTACTAAAAATACAAAAAAAAATTAGCTAGGCATGGTGGTGGGCACCTGTCATTCCAGCTACTCAGGAAGCTGAGGAAGGAGAATCATTTGAACCCGGGAGGCAGAGGTTGCAGTGAGCCGAGATCATGCCATTGCACTCCAGCCTGAGCAACAAGAGCGAAACTGCCTCAAAAAAAAAAAAAAAAAAAAAGAAAAGAAAAGAAAAAGAAAAAAGAGGCATTAATGAAAAGACTGTTGAAATCTGAAAAATGCCTATAAGTGTGGTTATTAATATTGTGACTATATTCCTTTCTCGGTTTTGATAAATGTATCATGGTTTATCCAAGATGTTAACACTAGGTGCAGCTGGGTAAAAAGCATGCAGGAACTCTCTGCACTATTTTTGCAAATTTTCTGTAGGTCTAAAATCATTTTAAAATAAAAAGTTAAACAATAATTGTGATGAACTCCTCACCTGACCTCAGGCTAACGGGGAGCAGCAGCAGCTGCCATTTCTAGGCCAGCCTCCAGCCTCAACCTTCCAACGTGTGTCTTTATGGGGCTTAAAAGCAACTGCAAAAATAATTCCAAGGTCACTGACACTTCAAGCCAGTGCCCTGAAGGCAGACAAGATTAGCAGAGAGCATGCCTCAACCAATACTGCCTTTAAAAATGCCTTACAGTTTAGGGATCCCTGTACCTAAATATAAAGTACTAAACAAGAGTATGAAATTAGACATCTAAATCTCTCTTATGCCATTTCTCAAAGCTTAAACTAACCCTAAAAGATAGGTGGATGTGAAGATTTTCTTGGAAGTGTCAGCAGGAGGAGGTTTGGTGCAGACCCTACTGCAGAGGAGACGTGGTCTAACAGCAGGGGGAGACAGTGTGCCCTTGGGATTCGGGGCCAATTCTGTCACCAGCTTCTCGCGCAGCCCTGACAAAGGAGTGAAATGCCTTCTGCAGAGGACTCTTCCTCGTTTGTTCAAAGGCTATCCCTGCATGGACAGCAAGGAATGTGTGAGAAGAAGGTGCCCTTGTCCCTCTTCTATCAAGCAAGTGGCCCCTAGACAGAAACCTTCCACGCAGACTTAAGATTTTTCATGAATGATAGCAAGTCATGTCTGTAATTACGCAAAAATAAAAAGAGAATAAGAGACAGATTGCAAGAAAGAAGTGGAAAGGAAAGAGAAGTGAAGGGAAATGGGTAGGGAGATGGGAGCACACAAGAGAAACAGGAAGTAAGTGTGGGGGTGCAGCTCTCCCCAGCAAGAAGCAGTTGAGCAAACAGACCCTGGAGAAGCACCTGTCCTCCTCCAACCTTACTAATCACCCCTGGTATAGGTGCATCAAAGCGAGGGTGAAGGAGAAGGTCCCGCCAAGCCCCACCGTGAAAGGTGGGTCACAGCCTTCCCCAAGCGTGCACCCTCTCAGCCCCCAGGTGACAAGCATTGCGTGACAGTGCACCACAGCCCAGGCTAGTTAGCCACATGTGTCAGTCCCCGAGCTGGCCAAACACCCTTGGCAAATCCTGGCTCGCCACTGAACACACGACCCAGCAGCCTGAGGCCATCCATCATGCCAGCCCAGGAGAGCAGATGAGACTTGGAGAAGGAGGCTGCTACCACCTTTTTAGCTGACCGAGCTCCTCCTCCCTCAGCTTTGAGAGAACCGAACCCCTGAGATGGGGGAAACGAGGCAGTGGCCAGTGCCATCTGGAGAAGAAAGAGGAGGCGTTTTTATGAATGGACCATTCAGACAGGAAAACAGCCCTGTTGGCCTCCCCGGCCAGTGCCACCCCTCCCCACTCGGAAAATTCTTTCGACTCCATCTGCTCGGAAGGAGGAAACACACCCAAGGAGCAAACCCACCACCCACTCCCAACTCAAACTTCCGCCCCCACCAAGAACATTCCAGTGGTTCTGCCAAACAAACTAATTGCTCTCCCCCAGGACAGCCTGCGTGACAACAGGTGCCCGGCTCTAATGCCACTACTCACATTTTCTGGGTTTCGTTGTTTTTAATTAGCCTAAATAATTGTTTTTAAAGTCATTTAGAAACAGTGCTGTCCCACTATGCCCTTCTCTCAAAATGTCAGAAGAGCAGGTTAAAAGGGGCAGTGTCAGTCCGGGGATGAAACTGAGATCGAGGTGCCCGCCGACCGTCTCTGGCACGAGATGGCATGAGCTGTGAATGACAATCACCAAGTGAACGCCGCTGTGGCCATCTGTGTGCTGGGCCTGTCTGCCTGGCTGGGAAGTGCGTCTGCATGTGCCTCAGTCCATCAGGGCTAGAGGAAGGCAGACCTGCCTCCCAGCCCTCAGCCAAGCCTTCTCTCAGGAAACAGCCACGCTGCAGACACACAGACCTCCAGCCTGTGGCTTTGCCTGCCCAGCCCTTCAGAGAGGATCCAGGGGCTCACAAAGCACTTGCACAAAGTCACACTTGATTTTCAAAACAACCCCGTGAGGCAGGAACCGTAAGTAGGAAACCAAAACATGATGCTCCCGGCTGAAGAACTGCAATAACAGGAGCTATAATAATTATTAACAAGAAGAGGCTGGGCATGGTGCCTCATGCCTTTAATCCCAGTGGTTCAGGAGGCTGAGGCAGGAGGATTGCTTGAGGCCAATAGTTCGAGATCAGCCTGGGCGAAACAGTGAGACCCTGTCTCTACAAAAAATAAAAATTAGCTGGGCATGATGGCACGTGCCTATTGTCCCAGCTACTCGTGAGGCTGAGGAAAGAGGATCACTTGAGCTGAGGAGTTCAAGGCTGCAGTGAGCTATGATCACACCACTGCATTCCAACTTGGGCAACAGAGCAAGACTCTGTATCTAAAAAAATTAAAAATAAAAAAAAAAAAGAAGAAAAAGGACAATGACCATTCATTGGTTACTTACTACGTGCCAGATACAGTGCTAATCACTTTACATAGCCTTCATCCTAGTGCCAACCTTGGGAGGAAGAGAGGAGTACTTATAAATAAGAAGCAGAGGCTCCATTTCATATATTCAAGCCTGAGGCTCCAGGAGGCCAAGTTTCCTGCCCAGGTCTCCATGACTCCTCAGCAGAGTATCCTGGATTTGAACCCAGAACCTGCATGTTAAACCACTGCAGAGCTTCTTTATCTCCAAGTGTGGGTTGCAGCAAAGCATGAACCCATCTGTGCTCCAGGCCTGAATGAACATAAACCAAGTCATTCCAAAAGTCTCCGTATTGCTGAGCTTGAACTTTCAGACTCCTGGACCAGTGCTCCCTCTACTGCATCATATCATGAAAATGTCACATCTTCATTAGATATGAAGTGAATCTACCCCCCAAACATTCTCTTATTGCCCATTGCTTCTGTAATAAAATTTGGACCTAGAAAAATCCTTTAAGGTCATCAGGCTCAATTCCTTTCTATTCCAGATGTGGAAACCAAATCTCCGAGTCTCAGAGAAGCCAAGTTCATTGATCAAGGGAGTGGGTGGCAGGATGAATAGTAGACCCCAGACTCCTCCCGCCTTGCATACTCAAGAGTGCTTTCCAAAACCAAACTGTACCTTACTAGAAATGAACAATGAGGGAGAAATCACACAATAGGATGCTTTCCATGGGTGTCTTTAACTCAGGAGATCCTTTCTCAGATGATGCTGCAGTGGGCATGTTGCTGCTTTAATCAAAGTGAACCAAATTATGAGAAGATGATGGTCGCAACATGCTATGAGCTCAAGTATGTCTTGAAACAGAATTCTATTTAGTGACACCCTTATAGCCACTAAATGGCAAAGTAATGTATTTAAATGCCTTGACACCTAAACATTTTTTGCATAATTACATTTAATCTTTGCTCTTTGGTTAGGTTTTTATAGGGATCTGTTTTGTGTGGATAAACTTTTGAGTACTCCCATAGCTCTATTTCCCCACCTTGTCTATAAGAAAGATAAGGTTGAAAGAAATCCTTTCTTTTCCTTAATATTATTTAGCTCAGTTTATGTTTTATAGTTACCTATGTTTTTTTGGTTTATGTTAGTTTTCCTCACTAGACAGGAAGCTCCATCCATAAGAATTACCTGTTCCATTCATCACTCAGTACCTAGCACATAATATGTGTTCAGTAAATACTTCTTTCAGTTGAATGAATTAAAAATGAAGTGCCCCGGGGGTTAGGCTGTGAAGGAGCAACCTCTAGAGGGTGCAAATTCCCTCTGACTCAAGTAAAACATTCAGAAAGCCATTTTACCAGCCTGATTGATACCATTATTTTTAGAGAGATGTCTATAACATGAAGACAAGTAACATGAGATACATGCGCATCAAACACACCAACTATTTAAGATCCTCCACTGTATCAGAAATTTGGAAAAATTAAACAATATGTAACACTCCAGTTTTCCCAAAATACCATTTAGCACCAAATAGTTCTGTGCTATGGTTTGAATATTTGTCCCCTTTAAGATGGGGCCTTTGGCCATGCGCGGTGGCTCACGCCTGTAATCCCAGCACTTTAGGAGGCCGAGGGGGGCAGATCACAAGGTCAGGAGATCGAGACCATCCTGGCTAACATGGTGAAACCCTGTCTCTACTAAAAATACAAAAAATTAGCCAGGCGTGGCGGCGGGCTCCTGTAGTCCCAGCTATTTGGGAGGCTGAGGCAGGAGAATGGTGTGAACCCAGGAAGCAGAGCTTGCAGTGAGCCGAGATGGTGCCACTGCACTCTAGCCTGGGCGACAGAGTGAGACTCTGTCTCAAAAAAAAAAGGCGGGGAAGCATTTACGAGGTGACTGGGTCATGAAAAAAGAGATGGGGCCTTTAAGAGGTGACTGGATCATGATGGCTCTAGCTTAATCCATTCATGGGTTAACATATTCATGGTTAATGGATTAATGGGTTATTATGGGAGTGGGACTGGTGGCTTTATAAGAAGAGGAGGGAGGCCTGAGCTAGCATGCTTAGCCTCCTCCACCATGTGATGCCCTATGCCACCTTGGGATTCTAAAGAGTTCCCACCAGCAAGAAGGCCCTCACCAGATGCAACCCCTTGACCTTGGACTTCTCAGCCCCCATAACTATAATAAATAAATTTTGGTTTTTTAATAAATTATCCTGCTTAAGGAATTCTGTTAAAAGCAACAGAAAACAGCCTAAGACAGTCTGCAAGTATCAATCTGATTATAGCCTTATTTGAAAATTTTAAAACTCTAAAGTGACTCTGAGATTTTTAAAAAACATTAATATTTTCAAGCTACATATTTTTTAAACCTCTTTATAGCCTCTCGCATCTACAAATTTAAAAACCAATATTGGATTTGAAGCAAAAAAATAGCATTTGTTGCTTCCAAAGAAGCCAAGTTGGATTATATGAAGGATACAGGGACAAGAACAAATAGGTTTGTCACAACCAAGGAGACTGCAAATCAGAAAAGGACAAGAAGTTGTTCTTCCTAATTGATAGACACTTTGTGGATTTTGAAATTTGTGAATGAAGTAATATAAAGAAAAACTCTACAATCACAGAATGTCATATAGAAGAAAAACTACCATATGAACAGTTTGAAGTGTGCAGGAACGCGAGTGTAAGAAGTACTAAGTGATGTTGCCCCATAAATTCTGAGAGCAATAGTTAGAATTAGCATTTCATCTTAGAGCAAAATTTCTCTTCCACTCTTTTTTTCCTTTTATGCATTTTGTCTAAACGCCTCTGCCTTGGTTGTAATTGTTTCGTGCATTGTTTAACTTTATAGGCAATTAAAGATACCACTTTCAAATATCTATTTTTCTCTCTGTGAGATGCAGGGCACTTATCTGTCAGCGCCATCAGGAAGTGGGAACCAGCAGAGCGAGGACACCGAGAATTTCAGCATATCCTGATTTCAGTCCCTGGAATGTACAATTGGCACCAGATTTTGTGCCAAATTTCAGTACAATGGAAATGTCCTGGTTTCACCCTCTGGGCTTTAGAAGACAAAAGGAAATGCAGTCAGTTCTTGGAGCAAAGCAGAACCACATCTGGAATTCATAGTCCATTCCTGGGATGCTCGAGAAGAAATCCAGCACCCGCTCTCCATTAGCTAATTATCATTGCAAGTGTCTACCAAGTAAACTCTACCTGAATCATGTCCACCCTCATTGCTTCTCATTCTCAGAGACTGCATTATAACCCTACATATATCTGTGAAATATAAGCCATAGCAGCTATCATTTCCTGCTTGCTTACTCTCTGCTAGGCATTCTGCTAAGTGATTACATATATTATCACATTTAATGCTCCCAACAACCTGAGGTAAGTATTCTTCTTCTTTTTTCATAAATGAGCAAATCAAGGCTCAGAGAAGTAATTTCCAAGGTTACAGCTAGTAAGTGGTAGAGCCAGAATGTGAGCCCAGGTCTGTCTGACTTGAAAGGCAGGGCTCCCTTAGAACTTGAGGATGACTATGTTAATCTCAACAGGGGCTCTCAACTAGCACTAAGAGATAGTATTATACAGTGGTGAAGAACAGACTCTGAAAGCAAGCTGCCTGATTGAGTTCGTCTGAACCCCTGCTTGCCCACATACCATACCAGCTAGAAATTGGTTGACTTCTTTATATCCCAGTTCCTCTGCTATGAAGTGGACGTAACAGTTGTTATCTGTTCCACACAGTTGTTTGGGGATTAAATAAGATACTACATGTAAAGTCCTCAGAACCACACTGTAAGAACGCAAGACACATCAGCTACTCATAATGATGATAGTGCTGGTTGTGGTGAAGGCCATGATCTCAAGTATAAGCCTCACTTCTTAACTTTGGACCCTCCTCCCAAACCTAGCCCATCATCCTATCTATTTTTTGACTATCACAATTCAATATTAAATTTATTTGCCAAAACAGGCTCTCTTTCCCTTTATTCCCATCTTGCTCTTTTCTGGGTATAGCCAGTAAGTTCACTTCCACCTATCCAAAACTTGCTCACTTCTTCAAGGCTCCCCCAAATCCCACCTCCATGAAGTGTCCCCCAACACAGATGTTCCATTGTTCCTCTCCTTCCAGACAGACTGCAGTCCACCATGTCAGCATTTAGAGCATCATCAGCAATCAGCAATGTACTATGGATACAGAATTGCATCCTGCCTTGGAACATGTATTAGATATTTTGACTTTGTTTGCCTTATCCCCAAGACTTGGTTGCAAGCTCCTTGAGGACAGTATGTGATATACTTCTATGTCCTCCATAGGCAATAATACAGAGCTAGTGTGTACACACACACAGACACACAATCACTTCAAATAGGCATATCCTCTGGTGGGAGAATTCTGAAGTTACTGATTTAAATTATTTTAAATGTCAAGAGTGCAGAATAAAATCAAGGAAGAGTCTAAAAATATATAGTCCATCGACAGCCTCAAAAACACCAGACCTTGTATGTGATCTCCAAGACTTAAGCAGCGATCAATCTTAATGCCTGCACTTATTACCAGCTTGTTAATATGCAGGCTTCCTGATGCAATTCAAATTATTTGGATTAAACAGATTCAACACCATTAATCCAGTGAGCTTCAAAGTGATCTACAAGGCTTGGGAGACATTATTGAGTTTGTGTGGTCACGACAAAAATGTGTAGCTACAGGTTATGTAATTCAAGTCTGCTCATCATCTGGAAATGGGCTTGGAATTGGGAATGATTCTCAGAGGATGCTCGGAATGTGTTTAAACTTCAGGACACTGGAATCCTGCTCTAACTTGAAAGTAGTGGGACAAAAACAGCAGTCTTGGTTTTAAGAGTTCCCTGTTATAAGCAATGCCCCGTGAACAGGAGAGCCAGGTGCAGAATATGTGAACTGATATGGGTACAGGTTTTCTAATCGATTTTACAGAACATAACAATTGACTATAATTCAAAAATGACTTCCATCCTACACAGATATTAAAGCCCAGCCCTTCCTTCCAATATGTTTGCAGACTGAGTAGCTATAAATGACTTTTACATTACTTTCCACCCTCCTGACACACAAAGGGACTGAAATGCACCCTTAAAGAGATATCGTATCTCTCCAGGCAGCAAGTTTGGCCAGAAATTGCAATATAAAAATGCAGGAGGGAGGATTAGAATATCCTCAGGTCTGGCCCTGCCTCAGGAAGATACACCCTCAGACTGCCAAAGGAAAGCTTCTCTGCTGGTAGACTCATTCTCCCCAAAATGTTTAGGAAGCCAACCCTAAAAAGCTGTGCCACCCACAGTAAAGGATATTCCATTTTTATGTGACTCAAGCTCATAGATTACCAAGCCATGACAATTTCTGATGGCTCTCTGAATTTACCAATCCAACACAACCTCTAGTACCACTTCAATCCCTGCGACATGAGTAAACTTCATTCCTCCAGTTTCAATACAGGCCACTGTCCTCAGAATATGGGGAGTTAGAAACAAGCAGATTGCAGAATATAGATCTAGGTTTCAAATCACACAGGCTTCAGCAGGCAGTACCTTCTAAGCTCTCCTCACCTGTGGCCTTAGTGACATTATTTTAAAAGTATTCTCATAATTCCTGGTGCTGGGGAGACTGGCCTGAAATAAACACTTAAGCACAGCTAGCAGAAGTAAACATTTATACAAACTTTTTGAAAAGCCATTTGGAGGCCAGGCGTGGTGGCTCATGCCTGTGATCCCAGCACTTTGGGAGGCCGAGGTAGGTGGATCACGAGGTCAGGAGTTTGAGACCAGCCTGGCCAACATGGTGAAACCCTGTCTCTACTAAAAATAAAAAAATTAGCCAGGCATGGTGGTGTGCACCGCCTGTAATCCCAGCTACCCGGGAAGCTGAGGCAGGAGAATTGCTTGAACCCGGGAGGCAGAGGTTGCAGTGAGCTGAGATTGCACCATGGCACTCCAGCCTGGGCAACAGAGCAAGACTCTGTCTCAGAAAAAAAGGAAAAAGAAAAAAAAAGAAAAGAAAAGCCATTCAGGAATATGTATCAAGGACCTTAAAAACATTCTCACTCTGCCTTACAATAATGAGACTATAACCTAATACGGAAACAAGTTTTAGCCAGAAAGATGCTTACTGCAGAATTTTTTAATGAAAATTAAAAAAAAACACCTAAATATCCAAAAGTAGAGTGGCTGTATATGGCATGATAGAATATTATGCAGCCAGTATGTATGTTTGTAAAATAATAATAAGAGGAAAAAAGCAAAATTCAAAGTTGAGCTTCATAGTACAAGTAAAAACTAGAAAAAAATAAATCTAATGTATGTATAGACAAAAAAGCAAAGGAACTATTCCAGATAGCAGCTGATTTTAGATAGTGGGCCCAGGACGAGTTTTTCCTCCCTGCTTTCTACTGCTCTATACTAAGTACGTGTCAAGCTTTATTTGAAAAACTCAAGTACCAGTCCATGCTACAACCTAGCATTCTGGGGGCACTGGCACTCCAAAAGAAAGTCGCCTTCCCACTCCAGGAGAAAAGACCATCTCTCCGGGGACCGCTGTGCCCCCCCAGGTCTGAAATGTCCCCAATCCGCGGACAGAAGCATGGTGGGGGACGCTGGAGAACCGTGCGGGCGCGAGCGCGCCGCTTCCGCGAACACCTGGGGAGACCGCCCGCGCAGCGCACGGGCCCGGGGGCTCTGGCCGACGATCCCGAAAGCTCCGCTGGGCGAGGGAGGACGGCAGCAGCCCGGAGAGGAGGTCTTCGCAGAGCGGGGACGCAGGGTCCCGGGTGACACTCAGAGAGAGGAGCCTCCCCTACAACTGGCTCGCTGAGAACTCTCAGGCTTCTAGTTTTCAAACACGAGGGTTGTATTATTCGGAGAGCAAAGCAGAAAGCGGATTAAGGAGGGAAAGCCGAGGGAGCCATAAACTGACAAGTGCTGCCACCTCTCCGGCCACCAGGGGCTGAAGTCTCACCACTGCCCCCACCCACAGCGCCAGGTATTGCCTCCCTCGTGGCAGAACCCAGTCCACGTGCGCGGAGAAATGCAAAGCGCAGCGGGGACGGCTCCCTGAAGCCCACCGGGTAAAAGCAATGCCAGACTTCAAAACCAGGATCCTCCGAGAGCCGTCATCGGACAAGAGAGGAAGAAGAGTCCCAAATAGGGCCCTAAAATACCCCACAGGTTTGTCCCTCTGGGATGAATTTGAAGTCTTCAGAGCTAAGTGGCTGATTATCAGCCTCAGCACCTCGGGTCCCAGGTGATATTTTGATCATGAGACTCCACCCTAAAGGGATAGCAACTCTTTTTAAAAGCTGGAAAAGAATTCCTAAATAATATCAATAATCACACCAGAATGGATCTGCTCTGTAAATTAACATTTTAAAAGATACCTTTTCCAATAAAAAGACTTAAAGGGAGTGTTTCTTGTAAATATGGTTAATAAGCATGTCTCTCTATATATAGATATATATATATCAGTGTCATTTTACTTCTATTAAATTAGTTTTTTTTAAATGTTGAGCTGGAGAGGTGTTTGTTTCACAAGCGCACAATGCATAATACTTTGGTAGACACTGTTCTGTACAATATACAAATATTCATTCCCAATAATAGACCTATGAGGTGGGTACTGTGTCACCCCCACTTTAAAGAGGCAGTAACTGAGGCACAGGGAGATTACATACCTTGCTGAGGTTCATACAGCTGGTAAATGCCAAGTGTCAAGCTGGAATTCAAAGCTGGGCAGAGCAGTTCCACTTAGTTATTGTGAGACCAGCATCCTCCTATGTTACTGCTAACTTTTTAAACAGGTACAACTTTATTGTAAAGCACTGTGACTAATATATCAAAAGCAATAAAAATATTCATACCTTTAGACCTAATAATCCCACTCTGAGAAAATATTCCAAAATGACATGCATGAAGAAAGCCATTACTATAGTATGGATAAGACAGAAAAACTAGAACCATCATTGTCCATCAGTAGGCGAATAATAACTTTGGGTAAGTCAGCTCAGTCAGGAGGTATGTGTACATGCCCACGTGGTTCTCCAGGGATCCCTGAAGATGCTCCACTGGTGGCTTCTGTTTCTTGACTGGAGATGTTTCTAGGCCCGGGGGCTTCTAGGCAGCCACAGGAGAGACGATCTTTCTTGTGGTATGGGAAAGTGAATTTCTTTTGCAGCGCCAATGCCATCATGAAAAATTAAATTATGAAGATGATGCAACTGCAAGAAAAATCTTTTTGCATCATAATGTTAACAGGAAAAATACAATGTAAAACCATGTGTGATACTTTAAAATATATGCACATGACCAAAAATAAAAGGAATGAGCACAAAATAGAAAAATAAGACAAAGAGATTATTGCTAACATTTTTTCTTTCAAGAATTTCCCTTTTTGTTGTTGTTATAGTCGTGTTGTTATGCATAAAGTTTGGAGAAAGTGAAGTACATCTCAAAGTATGTATGAGAATAAGCCGTATTTCCTGCGCCAAGAGCATCCCAAAGGAAACCTGTAACAGGGATGGTTCTACAGTATTTAAGTGTTCTCTGAGTGGGGCTCCCTCTTGCCAGGGAAGGAGGATCATGCTGGCAGCTGGAATTAGCACGGTTCTCAGCCGCTGTGTTAGAGAACCCCAGCGGAGATGAATGTTGCAGGGATTCCAGGCCTAGCATCAGTCCCCACAAATCATAAGGATGGTGAAAGAAGCAGAAGCCAATGCCTGAGGCTTTTCACACCCAGCAGCTAAAGAAATACAGTCCAGTCATGAGAAATTTAGGTTCAGATCTCACCAACGGGCAGTCTAAGGATGTGCCACATTCTTCACTTCCTATCTATCTGTGCCAGATATCAACCAACAGTCCCTGGGAAAGAGATAAGAGTGATCTAGATCGTTTCCTGAATCCACGCTAAAACTCCAAGGTGTGAAATATTTAGACTCCCTAGGAAGTCAAGTTGAAGCAAGGAAAAATCAAGACAAAAATTCTCAACTCAAGACAAAATGCATTGAATACACATTCATGTAAACGTGCAAAGAGAGATTATACCACTTTAACAAACTGTAAATATTATTTCACATAAAAGTCACCATTTACAAAAATCACTTTTCAAAAAAAAAAAAAAAACAAGGTGGAAACTAAAAGGTTTCAAAGACATGACTCATTAGACTTACTAAATAAAGTTGGGCAAAAACCAAAGCAAACATTTCTGGAACAACTAAATAGGGTGAAATCGAATGGTTTCAAAGAAATGGCATATTATTTTTAATTCAGCAACTCTTTAATCAGGAGTTTGTCAACTGACCAAGTTCTAAGCCTTCTCCAAAAGCCAGTAGAGTACATTTTAGTACTCTTAGTTCTTTAGTTTGCTTAAGAACCGTGGCAATGTACAACTCTTGCCACCCCAATCCCTACCTTTTACGAACTGGACAGACGCAGAAATCTCAGTTTGGCTGGGAAAGCCAGTCCCTTGAAATGTACTACAACCAGGTCAGATACAGTGGCTCATGCCTGTAATCCCAACACTTCGGGAGGCCAAAGCTGGAGGACCGCTTGAGCCCAGGGGTTGGACACCAGTCTGACCAACACAGCAAGACCCCATCTCCATTTTTTAAAAAGTACTGTAACCAAGTGAAGGTGCAAAGTTTTCAGATTTGAAAGCAATCTTCCGATCCTAAAAGTGTTGTAATTGATCCAAAGTTTTGTTGAAAGGCACATTCAATCATGTAAGTGGTTTGTTGAATGGCAGGCAAAAAACCATGAGAGATTTTTCAGACAGATTGTAGTGGCCTATAAACACGTCACACTTCATTTTTATTGCTTTTAACAGAAAATTCAAATAATACATGGAAGGAGCTGGTTGTTTAAATACCATTCCTGTTCCCCAAAAGACAACTCTGTCCCCCCTAGCCCTCACATGCATACAGACCTGCCACACTCCTTCCCAGTGCTTCCCTCTCAGACTATCTGGAAACACTTTCATAGTTCTCCAGCCGTAAGCAACCTCACCATCAGTGGATTGGCAAAAGTAGCCTGTATTTTAAATTAATCTTCTGCTTATTCTTCAGCATGGCTTCGCTGCCATTCCAAAAAACAGAAGGAAGATTTTCCTCTGCTTAAAAACCACAACACCCTTATGAGGTTCAAGACAACATAAGTTAAATACGCACTCACGTAAACGTGCAAAGAAAAATGACACAACTTTAACAAACTGTAAATATGTTTTCCATAAAAATCACCATTTTAAAAGCCACTTTTCAAACAAAACAAAGCAAGGGCCAGGACTTAAAATGATCAGTAGGTTCTTTTTTAGTATTATTATTGTTATACTAAAAAAGTATCCACAGGGAACTGTCCTAAGAAGTTCAAAAAAGAACTTTGTCAGTCTCTGCCTTCAAGTGAAACATTAGGCCAAAGAATCTTAAGAGTTGGGATCAACTCTGCCTCTACCCTCCCCTCTCTTCACAGTCCTCAAAGAGCAGACATGAAAAAGATTTCAAAGAGGGAATTTAAGAAGGTTTCTAAAAGGTTTCTCTGGCACTCTCATCACTCATCGCAAACTCTCTGGGCAGGAATGACATTTGTTCAGTTTTTTTTTTTCCTCTTCCTCCCTCCACCTGTTGTCTCAAGTCCCCCTTAGTATGTTGGGGCCATTCACGCTTTCTGCTGGAATGACAAGGTCTCCCCTATAATCCAGCATCTCCCCTTCAACCCAAGTTGCTGCTTCTAAATTGGAGCCCCCTAGAAAAATTTGTCCCAATTAGGGGAGACTTTGTATCTACGCATGACAAAATGACTACAGGTTGGTTTGTTTGGTTAGTTTTTCCCTGGTTTTATTTTTTGCAGTATTATAACTGGCTGCACCTTAACCTTCCAGAGTAAGTGAAGCTGGGATGGGTGAAGACGCACAAAGTCAGATAGCAGGGGGCCGGGCCAGAGGTCCCTAACTTCCCTTTGGGCCTCCCGACCCAAGGTAGCCCCAGCCACAGCTCTGGAATTCCAGGCGGGATGCTTGGCATATGTCAGTAATTGAGTTAGGGGGATCTAAAGAAAGACTTCACGTTCACATTCATATGCTAAACTTAGTTAAAAATAGATGCAAGAAGGGCCTGACTTCACTTTTAATTTTAGCCTGGTGATGAACATGCCCTAAAGACAGAAAGTCACCAGGCATTTTCCTGAGTGCAGTGATCTTCATATTTTTATAAAAAGGAAATGCAGCATGTTCTATTAATAAAAGTGCTGTAGCCTCAGTTAAATCTGGACAGTTCGTAAATCAGGGCTCCCTCTGGCTTAGCTTCCCTGCACCACTCACTCACACCCAAGCCTCAGAAAGTAGACAGGTCACATGCATGGGGGTAAAGTGAGCAGGACACCAGGGGCCCAGGAATCAAAGGCCACATTGGGTGGCTTTGTGATCGGGGAGGCACTCCAAGGCATGGCTCCCAGACACTTCCCAGGTGACCAGATGACTCAAACAAGTACATTTGCCAGTCATTCTTAAAGGGCTCATGAAAAGCTCGACGTTGCCAGGATGGAGCCCTGTATATTATGAGATTACTGATGAAAAGGGGGCTGGGTTCTGGCTGTAAGAGGCAAACAAGGTAGAAAGGAGAGAAAACGTGGTGCTTGCTTCAGGAAGAACAGGCAATTTCACCTTTTCCTTCCAATCTCAAAGCTGGCAAAGTTCAAATTGCTTCTAGTCATCTAGCTACTTACCTTTCATTCACCCACCGAGGCAGGATCTTCCCCACTGTCCATACCCATCAAGCCCCATGACAAAATAAAATGGGGCCAGGTAGAAAAACTGCCACCCTTAGAACACTGAGCCTCCGCATTCAGGCTAAATGATCATCCCAGACTTAGGCAAGGTGGCCCCAGGTCCCCAAGAAAGTGCTGGAGAATATCATGGGGTTCAGTGGGGGTGCCCACATCATAAGGATATACAAACACATAAGCTCCGGCCCAGCCTTGGGATTCTTAGGATCCTGGTGAATGCACTGCAGTCTTCTTTTCTAAATGAACATCAGAGACCTCACCTCTTGCCAGGCACTGTGGTAAGCATCATATGGACAATCTCATGTTATCCTCCCAACAGCCAAATGAGGTTGGTTGAAGCAACTGTGGCACAGAACAGTAAGACCACACACATCCTAAGTAACAGGCCGTGCTACCTAACCCAGATCTCTCTCAATCCAAAGCCCAGGATGGTGGCAACAGAAAGGGCCCAATAAGGCCACGGTGGGAGGAATGTGGTCTATTTCCATTTTCTTGCCTTATCCTTGGATAAATTTCCCTCCCTCAAAGCAAGACCGACTCTGATGTTTTGGTGGTAGTTTTTGTTCTTGATTTGCCTTGCCCCCGTTTTCCCATGTTTATATTACAGCTGCTTGTAAAACCCTATAATCCTCAATCTAAACAATCCTACAATAGTTTGAGCCCCAAGAGAGACATAAATTCTGTAGGGTAAGATGGAAAGACTGTGAGCTTTGGAGCCAGACAGATGTGAGTTAGGATCTCAGCCTTCTACTTGCTGGCCAGGTGATTTTTATTTTTTATTTTTTTCTGAGACCGGGTCTCTCTCTGTCACCCAGGCTGGAGTGCAGTGGTATAATCATAGCTCACTGTAGCCTCAAACTCCTGGGCTCAAATGATCCTCCTACGTCAGTCTCCTGAGTAGCTGGGGCTACAGGCATGTACCACCATACCGAGCTAATTTTTAAAACACTTTTTGTAGACATGGGGTCTTGCTATATTGCCCAGGCTAGTCTCAAACTCTTGGCCTCAAGCGATCCTCCTGTCTCAGCCTCCCAAAGTGCTGAAATTACAGGCATGAGCCACCACACCCAGCCCCCAGGTGATTTTTAAGAAGGGTCTGTCTACTTCACAGCGCAATATTAAATTTAAGGACATCTGAAAACAGAACTGGCCAAGTGGCTGAGCTGATGTCTTGTTCTGTTTATTTTGTTTTAACGTTTTATTATGGAAACTTTCAAATTATACAAAGGTAGAGAGAATAGTATAATAATTTCCATGTAGTCACCACCCAGCTTTAAAAATTATCAATCTATGGCCAATCTTGTTTATTTTGTACCCCCCCTTTCATTATTTTGAAGCTAATCCCAGACATATTATATTTCATCTATACCTTAGTATACAGTCCTAGAGTATAACTTCTCTTTCTTTCTTTCTTCTTTCTTTCTTTTTCTTTCTTTCTTTTTCTTTTCTTCTCTCTCTCTCTCTCTCTCTCTCGCTCTCCCTCCCTCCCTCGCTCTCTCTCCCTCCCTCCTTCCCTCCCTTTCTCTCCCTCTGTCTCTCTCTCTCTTTTTTAGAGACAGGTTCTCACTCTGTCACCCAGGCTGGAGTACAGCGGCACGATCAGAGCTCACTGCAGCCTCAACCTCCCAGGCTCAGGCGATCCTGGGACTACAGGTGTGTGCCACCACACCGGGCTAATTATTTGTATTTTTTGTAGAGACAGTTTCACCATGTTGCCCAGGCTCATCTCCAACCCCCTGGATTCAAGTGATCTGCCCATCTCGGCCTCCCAAAGTGCTGGCTTACAGGCATGAGCCACAACACCCGGCCAAATTCTGTATTTTAACATAATGAAAATACCATTACCACAACTATAAATAAGTAACTAATAAATAATAAAGTAACTATTCTTTTTAATGTTCAAATAATCAAATAAGTAATACATGAATAAATAACTCTTTAACCTCACTATTCAAATATAATATATTAGGTTATCATATATATGTATATGTATGTATGTATATGAGTTACGTTTGAGCTAGGACCCAAACAAGAATTACATACATTTTGCTGATAAGTATTTTAAGTCCATTTTAATCTACAGATAACCCCTCCTGCTATTTTGATTCTTAAAATTTGTTTAAGAAATCACACCTTAGCATGTCCCATTTTCTGATTACTTGATTTCATCTGCCCGATATCATTTGTACATGTTCCTGCGTCCCTTGTATTTTCTATAAACTGGTAGTTAAATCTCAAGCCCAGCAAGACATTAAGATTGACCAGTGGGTTTGAATATTACCAGCCTGATCCCCCCATTATAAGATCCCCATCAGATGCACCTAATAGCTTAGTAGCCATTAACAACCACATTGTCTAAACTCATTATTCACTAGGGGTTGCAAAATGCTAATGTTCATTCCTTCTGTGTTTATTAGATGGCATTCTTCTATGAAGAATTTTCTGACTGGTCATGGTGACTCATGCCTGTAATCCAACACTTTGCGAGGCTGAGGCGGGAAGATCACTGAAGCCAGGAGCTTGAGACCAACTTGGGAAATATAGGAAGACCCTATCTCTACAAAAGAAAAAAAAATTAGCCAGGCGTGGTAACATGTGTCTGTAGTCCCAGATACTCAGGAGGCTGAGAGGATGGCTAGAGCCCAGGGGGTCAAGGTTACAGTAAGGTATGATGGTGCCACTGCACTCCAGCCTGGGTAACAGAGCAAGACCCTGTCTCTAAAGAGAGAGAGAGAGAGAGAGAGAGAATGAAGAAGGAGGAGAAGGAGGAGAGGAGGAGGAGAAGGAGGAGAGGAGGGAGAGAAGGGGGATGAAAGTTGGTTACCCTGCATCCTATAGTGGAAACTACTGAATTTTTTTTAAATTTTTATTTATTTTCTTTTTTATATATATATTTTTTGAGACAGTCTCACTCTGTCACCCAGGCTAAAGTGCAGTGGCACCATCTTGGCTTACTGCAACCTCCACCTCCCAGGTTCAAGCAATTCTTGTGCCTCAACCTCCAGAGTACTGGGATTACAGGGGTGAGTCACCACGCCCAGCGAATTTTTGTATTTTCAGTAGAGACAGGTTTTCGCCATGCTGGTCAGGCTGGTCTCAAACTCCTGACCTCAGGTGATTTCCCCCCTCAGCCTCCCAAAGTGCTGGGATTACAGGCATGAGTCACCACCCCCAGCCAAAACTACTGAATTTTTTTAACTCATAGATTTTGCATATGTTAACATATTTGATCTGTGTAAATCCATTATAGTTATTACTTTTAATGCCCAAATTGTTCAATATTTGGACAGGGGGATCCCCTTCAATTAGCTTCTGAGTACTTCTCACAGGACACAGTGGTCTTTGATAGTTTCTTTGCTTTCTGATACAACAAGATACTCCAACTCATCTTGTAGACTTTCTGCCCCAGGCCTGGAATCAACCATTTTTCTAAGGATTCTCAGTTTCTTTTTAGCAGAAAAAATGTACTTAGAGGCCATAATCTGGATGTTACAGGTGCTTATTGCTACTAGGTTTGTCATTATTTCTAGGCTGTTCAGTAGACAAGGTTAGAAATTTTTTTTTATATGCTTAACAGAAAATACATCATGAGTTCTTATTAATATTTCCCATTCAGATTTAGAATTACATGATTTTCATTTAACATCTTGATGGTAAAATTGGTGTCACTTTTTTTGTATACTGAAAATTTTGGTTTCTAATGATTATAACATAATTACTTTTATTATGTATATTCATATGTTTATGTGGGTGTGTGTGGATATATATTAGTGTCAGTACAGTTCTATCAACATTTTTACTTACAATATTACTGAAAACAGGTCAAGATTAATTTGGCATTCACTTTGACTGTAATATATTCCACTAGGGATGGATAATTAAATTAATTGTATTTTCAAGTTATCTGAAATAATTGTGTGGTTAAACCACCAACTTGATACATAAGTTTGTTTCACTTTACTCTTGATTTTTGGGGATTACTTTTGTCCATTTCGATTTAATTTTTTTATAATTAAGACAAACATCTACAAGGTTCCAAAGTCAAATCTACAAAACAAAACACATTCAGAGAAGTCCAGCTTCCACCTCTGACCCACTCATCCATTTCCTCCCTACCCATACGGGTAAATATTTTTATTGGTTTATTCTTCCACTTTAAAAAAATTATAAGCAAGTACATGTGTATTTCATAAATAATAGATAGCATGCCATCCACTTTTTCTACACTCTGCTTTTTCATTTAATAGTACGCTCTGGAGACCATTCCATAGCAGAGATCACCCCGCTTCCCTGTCATTGATACATAGAATGCTGTGTTCTATGTATCAGGGTGTGGAATATGTATACAATTGGCTCTCTTCTCTGTAAGAAAGCAGGGTGATGGCTGGGCGAAGTGGCTCACGCCTGTAATCCTAGCACTTTGGGAGGCTGAAGCGGGTAGATTGCCTGAGCTCAGGAAGTGGAGACCAGCCTGGGCAACACCCTGTCTCTACCAAAATACAAAAAATTAGCTGGGTGTGGCAGTATGCACCAGTAATCCCAGTTACTTGGGAGGCTAAGGCCTCCCAAGGGAGGTTGCAGTAAGCCAAGATCACACCATTGCACTCCAGCCTGGGCGACAGTGCAAGACTCTGTCTCAAAAAAACAAACAAACAAACAAACAAACAAAAAACCAGAAAGCAGAATGAGAGGAAGGTGAATATATATTCGTATTTGCTTCAGTGACCACAGGGGACAGATTTGTGGGATGTCCAACGTAGGGATGAACAGGAAGATCAGAGTCTACAGGCTGCCTAATCTCAGACACTGTTCTACGCATCAGTATAAAGGAAGGAGGATGATCGTTTACTCAACCCATTCCCTGTTGATGGATATCTGGGTTGTCTCCAGTCTTTTGCTATTGCAAATAATGTCATGATGGAGAAGCTTGTGCCTATGTCTTTTTAAACATTTTTGTGTGTGTATCTTCGGATAGATCCTATAATAGGATTGATTGGTCAAAGGGTAACTCACATATACTTTTGCTAGATATTGCCAACTTCTCCATAAAGGTTGTATCATTTCACGTTCCCTACCATAAAGTGATATGTTTTACATGCTGACAAGTTTTCTTTAATTCTTCCAAAATCTCGGGAGCTTTAATTAAAAACCTCTAAGAGAACTGTTAATGAAAGCCATCTGATTCAATTCTCTACATTTTAGACCGAGGAAATTTCTTTTGAGAAAGGGCAGTGATGTACTCAAGGAACTGCCTGACCCAGTTTTGCACTTTACACATAATCTCTCTCTCTCCTAATGATGTCAGAGAAGTCAGCACAGTGTTAAATATTTGGTTTGAAAATATGATTGACTAGTTTAGGTCTTTGTGAACTGCAAGTGGCTTCCTGAATTGGAAATGGAAGTTCACTGGGAAAGGAGAGCTTCTCGGTGCTTTCTCCTTTCCTCATCCCTTCACAGCCCTTCTAACAAAGCACAGATCTATTTGGAATTTAACGGTACCAGTCAAGTGCTGGCTCCTATCTACACCGACACTGCTGAAGATCATCTTCCTCGAGCATCCTCCCAGCAACTGAGATTAGCAGCATATAGACTCTGCCACTCAACTCTACTATCTTTTTTTTTTCTTTGAGACTGGTCTTGCTCTATCACCCAGGCTAGAGTGCAATGGCATGATCTCGGCTCACTGCAACCTCCGCCTCCTGGGTTCAAGTGATTCTCCTGCGTCAGTCTCCCAAGTAGCTTGGATTACAAGTGCCCGCCACCATGCCTGGCTAACTTTTTGTATTTTTAGTAGAGATGGGGTTTTGGCATGTTGGTCAGGCTGATCTCAAACTCCTGACCTCAGGTGATCTGCCCACCTCAGCCTCCCAAAATGCTGGGATTACAGGCGTGAACCACCATCCCTGGCCTCTACTTTCAACATCTCTCAAATTTCACCCTCTGATCACTGAAGCAAATATGAATACATATTCACCTTCCTCTCATCCTGCTTTCTTACAGAGAAGGCAGCCAATGGTATACACTTTCCACACCCTGATTTTTGCCCTTAGTAATATATTCTTGAGACTTCTCTGTATCAGTACCCAGAGATGGTCCGAATAGTATTGGGAAGACGTAGCCAAGTGTTATTCATGAATCCCCTATTGCTGGACACATGGTTGTTCCTATCTTTTTTTGGCCTCTATGTCTAGGGACTGAGACCAGGCCTGCTGCTCTCCCTCCACCATCAAGATCCCACCAAATACACAAGTCAGATCCCAGCCTAAGGGTTCTGGTTACACTGGCAACTGCTGGAGCTGGGCCATGAGAAGAGCACTGAGTCACAGGTGCCCAGGGAGAGTTTTACTTCCAAGAACCCCACAGGAGCGGAGGCTACAATCTTCTAACACCTTCCCCTTTCAGTTTCCTGAATCACAAAACTCAGAACCTGAAGCCCATATAGTTCATATCCTAGGTGGGCTCAGAGAGGGAACAAAGGCCACCACATGGCAATCACTGAAGTCAGTATTTTTACTTACAGTTCACTTAGTCATTCAACGAATATTTAGTGAGCTTCTTCCAGGTGTCAGGAATTGCTCTTAGGCCCCGGGGGATAAATCACTGAGTACAACTCCCCTGCCACTGGGGAGCTTATGTGGTGGGGGCAGGGTGAAAGGAGCCATAATAGACAATAAGAACATAATAAATGAGTAAATTATATAATTTGTTGGAACGGTGGTCCCCAACCTTTTTGGCACCAGGGACCAGGTTTGTGGAAGACAATTTTTCCACGGACTATGGTGGCAGGGGATGGTTTTGGGATGATTCTGGCATATTACATTTATTATGTACTTTATTTCTATTATTACATTGTAATATATAATGAAATAATTATACAACTCACCATAATATAGAATCAGTGGGAGCCCTGAGCTTGTTTTCCTGCAACTAGATGGTCCTATCTGGGGGTGAGGGAGACAGTGACAGATCATCAGGCATTAGATTCTCATAAGGAGCGTGCAACCTACATCCCTCATATGTGCAATTCACAATAGGATTTGCCCTCCTATGAGAATCTAATGCCACCACTGATCTGACAGGAGGCGGAGATCAGGCGGTAATGCAAGTGGTGGGGAGCAGCTGTGAATACAGAGGACGCTTCGCTTGCTCGCCCACCACTCACCTCCTGCTGTGTGGCCTCATTCCTAACAGGCCACAGCCTGGTACCGGTCCACGGCATGGGGGTTGGGGATCCTTGTGCTGGAAGATGACAAGTGGAAAAAATAAAGCAAAATAAGAGGGCCTGGATGGGAAGAGATGGCTTCAAGTTGCAATTTAAATAGGGTGGTTGGAATAAGTCTCATTGAGGAATCGTGAGCACTTATTTTCCAGCCAACTTTTTTTTTAAGCTGCCACAAGGCGACTGGACTGTCGTTATTAATGCTACAGTTAAACTGTCATTATTGCAAATGTCAAGGCAATAATAAAGCAGTATCTTGGTGTTGCTGTTGTCTTGATTTGTGTTATTTTAGAAATTGCTTGAGGCCGAGCACGGTCACTCATACCTGTAATCTCAGCACACGGGGAGGCTGAGGTGGAATGATCGCTTGAACCCAGGAGTTTGAGACCAGCCTGAGCAACATGGTGAAACCCTGACTCTACAAAAAAAATACAAAAAATGTAGCAAGGTATGGTGGTGCACACCTGCAGTCCCAGCTCCTTGGGAGGTTGAGGTGGGAGGATCACTTTGTACTCCAGCCTGGGTAAGAATAAGACCCTGTCTTAAAAAAAAAAAAAAAAAAAAAAGAACAGAAATTGCTTGAAATAGGCAGATGCTAGCTTAGGGCTTAGAAACTTTTTTTTTGTGATGCAAAAATGTATTGTTGAAAGCATTCACGCAAGCAGGTTTTAAGGAGTGTTCCCAGTGGTCATTTCCACCATTTATCCTATTTGGATCAAATCTCTCAGAAGAAATTCAGCCTGGAATTGCCTGCACACAATCTGGTGTCTGGCTGGAGATGACAGCATCATGAGACAAAAAGCTGGTTTACATGAGGACACATGTATTCAGTACTGCTTTCCTACCAAGGCATGTTCACCTGTCATCTCATTGACTGTTTGAACAAGCCCCATACCCTGGTCCCCCTTTAACCCATGTAGACTCTAAGAAGCTAAGTGCTACCTCTGGTCACACAGTGGCTTAACAGTGGAGCCCAGAGCAGAGCTGAAGTTTATGACTTTCCACATTTTTATTCCTCTTATATGGCCTCTCCAAACATAAATGTCTGTCTAGCCCTTTCAGAGAGGCAGTCCAGATAAAACAGACGATGGAGAAAACCAAGCTTTGGCGTCACGTTAGGTCTCACCCATGAGACTATCCTGACTAGTATTTCTCATCACCAAGTCAGTTAGATTGAAAGTTGAGTTGCAGTTAAGTTCCTCATTCCCAGATATTCAATACACTATGTGCCAGGGGCCCTGCTAGGTGATGGGGATACCAAAGATGAATGGCAGTGGCCTTGCCTACAAGGACTTTGCATGGTCTTTAGGGGAGACAAGCAAGAGGAGAGCATGGACAAATGCTACAATGGGAGCCACAGATGATTACAGGAAGAGGGACACTCAGCCCTCCTTCCTGCTTAAGGCTGGGGAAAGCTCCCTGGAAGAGGTGAGGTCTAAGCAGAATTCAGAATGTTCTAGTTGAGAAGAAGGAAAGAGGGCAGCCAAGATAGGACCGCAAGTTCTGCAGCTGGAGGACTGAGTGGGGCAGATCTGGAAGGGCCTTCCACAGTCTGAACCTTAACCTAAAGACCAGGAGAAGCCACAGCAGGGCGTCCAGCAAGCAGAGGACAAGATCAAGATTGTGCTGCTGCAGAGAAAAGAAGGAGCAAAACCCAACCCAGCAGGAGGCTGGGGGAGAGCTGGAAGGCCTGAACTAAGGGGACGGCAGTGGGTAGGGACAAGGAGGAGGGAACCCAAACGAACAAGAGGAGGGCGGGCAACTTGGAAGGAGTCAGAAGACCTGGCTCTGAGCCCAGATTCTCCAATCATTGGCTAGGTGACCCTGAGCTACTCCTAGCTACTTAATCCCTACCTACTTCACAAGGTTGTTGGAGGATTAACTGGGATAACCTAGAAGGAAACAAAGTGCCCTGTGAATGCTACAGACTGCAAAACACAGCGCCATTCACTCATCCCCCAGCACTGTTGCATCATGGCTAGGAGACGTCAAATTACCCTCACAGGTGAGTAAGTTTCCCCTGCTTCACTGAACTGCTCTAATACTTAGCTGGCCTTTGGTACATCCAGTCTCCTTTCTGGACCTCATCACCTTTTCTGTAAAATAAAAGAGCTGACTCAGATGATTTTTAGGGTTTCTTTCAGTTTGAAAGTTCTGCGGTTTTGTCGTCTTATTCATCTTGTGTCCCAACTTCCATGGTCATAATTACTTGCCAAATGAAAAATTATTGAAGGAAGATTCATCAACAGAAGAAAAAAAAAACTAAACTAATGAGTGATTGACTCTGAAGACAAAGATGAAAAAGTGTGTATTCTTTAAACACCTTGAAAGGTTACATTAACATGCTCTGTTCAATTACATAGTAATAAAAATTTGAAGAGGTTTCACCCAAACAATGATTCTTATGTACAATATTTGTGATCCCAAAAAGTTAAATTATCATTGGCCTAGAAATTTACCCAAGAGAAGCTAAAAGATATGTCCAGATAAAGACTTGCAAAGGAATGTTCATACCAGCTTCATTTGTAATAGCCAAAACCTGGAAACAACCTAAATGTCCATCAATGGATGAATAAACAGTTTACACTATATGCACAAAACAGAATACTACACAGCAAAGTAAAAGGCCCAAAGTTTTGATACAAGAAACAACATATCTGAACGTCAAAATCATTATGCTAAAAAACCCATAAAATAGAAAAACATATTTGCAAATTATACACCTAATAAGGGCCTACTCTCCAGAATTTTCAAAGAACTCTTACCATTCCAAAACAAGAATGCAAAAAACCCAATTTAAAAATGGATGATAGATTTGAGTAGACATTTCTCAAAAGAAGATATTTAAACAGCCAAAAAGCCAACATGAAAAGAAGCTCAATATCATTAGTCATTACTGAAATACAAATCTAAACCACATTGAGATACTACTTCGTACCCACTAGGATGGCCATTAAAAACAACAACGACAACAACAGGCCAGGCACAGTGGCTCATGCCTGTAATCCCAGCACTTTAGGAGGTCAAGGCAGGCAGATCATGAGGTCAGGAGATTAAGACAATCCTGGTTGACATGGTGAAATCCCATCTCTACTAAAAATACAAAAAATTAGCCGGGCGTGGTGGCATGTGCCTGTAGTCCTAGCTACTTGGGAGGCTGAGACAGGAGAATCACTTGAACCTGGGAGGCAGACGTTACAGTGAGTTGAGAACATGCCAATGCACTCCAGCCTGGGTGACAGAGTGAGACTCCATCTCGAAAAACAAACAAACAAACAAACAAAACCAGAAAATAACAAGTGCTGGCAAGGATGTGAAGAAATTGGAACCTTCATTCATTGCTGGAGGGAATGTAAAATGGTGCAGGGCTTTGGAAAGCTATCTGGAGGTTCCTCGATAAATTAATCATAGAATTACTATATGACTGGCCAGGTGTGGTTGCTCATGTCTGTAGTTCCAGCACTTTGGGAGGTCAAGGCTGGTGGATGACCTGAGGTCAGGAGTTTGAGACCTGACTGGCCAACATGGTGCAACCCCATCTCTACTAAAAATACGAAAATTAGCTGGGTGTGGTGGCGGGTGCCTGTAATCCCAGCTATTTGGGAGGCTGAGGCACAAGAATCACTTGAGCCTGGGAGGCTGAGATTGCAGTAAGCTGAGATCATGCCACTGTACTCCAGCCTGGGCAACAGAGCGAGACTCCATGTCCAAAAAAAAAAAAAAAAGAATTACCACATGACCCACCAATTCCACTCCAAGATATATACCCAAAAGAACCAAAAACAGATGTTCAAACAAAAACTTGTACAAAAATGTTCATAGTAGCACTATTCATAATAGTAAAAAGGTAGAAAAAAACAAATGTCTATCAGTAGATGAATGGACAAAGAAAACGTTATCTCTACCTATACAATGGAATATTATTCAGCAGTAAAAAGGCATAAAGTGCTGACACATGACACAGTATGGATGAACCTTGAAAGCATGATGCCATGTAAAAGAAGCCAGACACAAAAAGCCACATATGTGATCCCATTTATAGGAAACCTCCAGAATAGGCAAATCCATAGGGACGGAAAGTAGATTGGTTTCCAGTGACTGGGGAGAGGCAGGAATGGGAAGTAACTGCTTAGTAGGCATGAAGTTTCCTTTTGAGGCAATGCAAACGTTTTGGTACTAGAGAGTGGTGATGGTTGCACAACACTGTGAACGTACTTGATGTCACTAAATTATGCACTTTAAAATAGTGAAAGAAGACACACACGTGCACACACATACACACAGAGTACATACTTGGATTTCATTTGTATAAAATTCTAGAAAACACAAACAAACAAAGCAAATCAGTGGTACCCTGAATGTGAGGGGGATAAGGAGAAGAGGGAAAGATAAATTATAAGAAGTGTGAAGAAACATCGTGGGCTGATAATTTTTTTTTTTTGAGATGGAGTTTTGCTCTTGTTGCCCAGGCTGGAGTGCAATGGCGCGATCTCCTCGGCTCACTGTAACCTCTGCCTCCCAGGTTCAAACAATTATCCTGCCTCAGCCTCCAGAGTAGATAGGATTTCAGGCACCCGCCACCACGCCCGGCAATTTTTTTTTTATTTTTAGTAGAGACGGAGTTTCACCATGTTGGCCAGGCTGGTCTCGAACTCCTGACCACAGGTGATCCACGTGCCTCGGCCTCCCAAAGTGCTGGGATTACAGGAGTGAGCCACCACACCCAGCCAACAATGTTTATTATTATCTCAATTGTTTAATGGTTTAATGGATCCTGATGGATGCTTTAAACATGTGCAGCTTAACATACTTCAATTATGCCTCTTAAAATTGAAAAAAAAAAAAAGTTTTAAATTTTATTATTAGATCTCTGAATTGTTAGCATTATTGAATTGCTACTTGAAACACACTGAGAAACTCATGGTTTAAAGGATTTTTACCATAAACCCTGTCGCAGGTCAAAAGTCACAATCCTTCCCCGATTTATGGATTCTATTCAGTCTGGTTGGTACAGACCATGGTTTCTTAAAGCAGAAGAACACCTGTAACAATGTCTGCGAAGATGATTCAAAAAGTATGTCTGGCAGAGACTAGCTGAGCTTGATGTGTCCTTGTTTCAAGTCAGGAATTCCTTTTGCTATGAATAGGAGCCTTGGACACTTTAATCATTGCAGAATCCTGGTTTTCTGAATTGGTTCAAAAATGGTCTGGTGGAAGTTGGCAGACATTTTGCAAATCAAACTATTGAATCTGTTATTATTTTAGCACATGCTGAGAGGATTCTAAGTGTTTATGTACTCTCTGTGAGCATCAAATTTAGGTCTTGCCTAACGTGCATAACAAGCAGAATAAGACAGTGAATCAAATGCCAGAGTCGGATTTGTTTGAGGAAGTTAAATTGGGATATACATTTCACTTTAATCCAAAGCTGAACTTACAGTTATAAGGGAAAAAAAGGGCAGGAGCAGGGGACAGAAACAGGAAAAAATGTTTTAATTGGATTGCTTAGTTTGTCTTAAATTTGACCTACTTTCAGATTTATTTCAGCCATTTTTTCTATAATATTTTCTTGTAAATGATGGATTTTCTATAAATTAAGAATACAGATATTTACACAGAGAAGACAGGATTGCTTGAATTAGTATAACATTCTTTATGCCAAGCCGCATTCCACCATGTTTTCACAAATACTATTTTTCTTAGCTTTCCTGGGTCCTAGTAAGGTTGTGCCTCAGTTTCTTCATCTGCATGATGGGGAGAATAACAACACTTACCTCACAGGATTATTGTTGAAGTAAGTGGATTGAAAATACTTAAACTGTTTAGAATAGTGTCTGGCACACAGAAAGCACTCTTTATAAAAGTTAGTTGTTATTCACTTTATTATTACTGCTCCCTTTAACAGATAAGAACACTGAGGCTCAGGGTTAGTAGTGGCAAAGCTGAATCCAGAACATAGATCATGCCTGCTCCTGCTCCTTTTCACTACTCCACACCACCTTTTTCACCCATACATATTTTGTGTATGAAAACAGGAGTACCAAAGTGGAATAGGCAAAAATAGCTGTGTAACTTAAATCTAAAAAACATGAACAAACTGCTAGTCACTGACCAGCACCACAACTCACCCAGTTTAGGCATCAGAGCAAGTCATCAGTCATTTTTAAAGCCTGCTTCATACAGTGATTTTGAAAACGGAGTTAAAAGGCTTCTGCAAAGAACCAACATAACTTCAAGAGGATGCCCAAAAAAATCTCATGAGTAGTACAAATTACATCAGTATCCTTTTATTTCCATTAGCATTAAAATGGACATTAAAAGGCACTGCAACTCAAGAGATGGAATGCCTCCTATAGAATTACATGGGAAGTAGCTGAGCCATGGATCAAGTCCTGTGACGTCAGGACTAGAAAAATCCAGAGGCTCTAGATAATATCAATGGGCTGATACAATGCAATCATATTTGCAAGGTTGTTTGATATAAACTGTGTGTCCAAACTCATACATTCTAAAGTGATCCACATATTTCATTACAATTGCTTCTTAAATATTTAATCAAATTAAAAGACAAAGCCACTAGATGAAAGTCTGTTGGAACATAGGATATTCAGAGGGTCTCATGGTAGCACCTCTGCAGACAACTTACTACTTATCACAAACAGAAAAATGTCTGTCTACAATGGAGCAATCTGGTGGCTGCCGTGTTAAACAAGGGATCAAACTTTTAGCTTATCTTTGCCAAAATGTTTAACCTGGATTTGGTCATGAAGAAACAATGGCCACAGCCATATCATGGTTCATTCTTCAAGACAACTAGCCTGTAATCTTCAGTCATGGAAAGGAGAAAGAGTTGGGTATACTTGGTAGATTAAAAAGAAGAGATGGCCGGTGCAGTGCCTCATGCCTGTAATCCCAGCACTTTGGGAGGCTGAGGCAGGAGGATCGCTCAAGTCCAGGAGTTCAAGACCAGCCTGGGCAACATGGTGAAACCCCATCTCTACAAAAAATAAAAAAATTAGCAGAGCGTGGTGATGCACGTCTGTAGTCCCAGCTACTTGGAAGGCTGAGGTGGCAGATTGCTTGAGCCGGGAAGGTCAAGGCTGCAGTGAACCGAGATCATACCACTGCACTCCAGCCTGAGTGACAGAGTGAGACCCTGTCTCCAAAAAAAAAAAAAAAAAAAAGAGGGAGAAAGACATTATAAACAAATGCAAAAAAAAAAAAACAGCTATATGAGGCATTATCTGACAAATGAAAAAGTTAAAAATCTAGTGTTTATTAGAAAAAAATTAAATAAGACCAATTTCCTGAGCTATGATAACAAAATTATAGTTATACAAATTACTCTTCAGGGAAAGAAAAAGCAAGAGAGGGCACACTCAAGGGCAAGCAAGAATGCAAATATAGTCCCCCCAAAGCAGGTTTACTTTTTAAAAATACAGTCCAAATTACATCCTTGGTTGAAACAAATTTAAAGCAGAGTGAGAATTGGGGTGACAGAAATAATAACAGGCATTCCTATAATTGGCTTGGGAGTAAGAAGTAAAATGTGTTTTGCTTCCTTTAAATAAAAATATTAGTTATGCTTTTCCATCTCAAAAGGTTCATCTTTAAACCACAGCTGGAAGGGTATCAAGAGGACGTTTCTGGGCATGAAAGGAAGGTAGGTATTGGGTTTTTCCTCTATTAAGGATCTGGAAAAATAAGTAACCTTGAACCAAGAAGAGCAGAGAAGAGAATGTGATGGTTGGCTTCTGTTTGGCAGGAAGGAACAGAGCATGAGATGCCCAGGAGAGACCCAGTCTACTGCCATTCCCAGAAAAGTCCTGTGTGAGTGGGTGGGCAGGATGGGGTGGGAGGAGATAACACAACCAAGGATGCTTTTCTCAACTCTCTTAGGGGATGTGAGTAGACTAAGGCCAGTACATACATGGTTAATTTATGAATGCCTCCATTTCTCTCTCCTCCATTCCCAGGATGACAAAAGGGTGGCCTAGCAGAAAATATAAGAGACAGAAATAAGGGGATTCTCATGCCAACCTGAGGACTCCCTCACTGTGTGACCTTCAACAATTCACTTGACTTCTCTGATGCTCATTTGCCTTACCTAGGAAAACAGGAAAGCTGGGCTAAAACAGCCCTCAGCCACCTTTCAGGACTAAAATCTAAGATGCTAAAGGGCAGCTCAGTCTTCAAGATAGTGCGATACCAATGTGAAATGTCTACTCCTTCTGTGGCTGTTTGTAAAAATGAAATACTCAAAGGTACAGACGGTTAGGAAAAGAAAGAGATAAAGAAAAAATAGTTTTGTTTTATTTTACTGTAAAAGTGATATATGCTCACTGAATTTAAAAAAAAAAACAATATTAAAAAGGAAGAAAAAAAGACAAACCATTCTAATTGCCCCATCCAGAGTTAGAACTACTCTTAATGTTCTTTGCATTTGTTCTTCAGATATTTTTTAAGGCTGGCAGGCACCAGCACACACTCATATACATCTTTTCAAAAACAAACATGAGATCTTTGTATACATGCTGTTTGTAGTTGTTTTTTTTTTTTTTTAGTTAATATTATATGGTCCTCCTTCCATATCAACCAATGCAAAATAACAGCATCATTCTAATGGTGGAGGAGTACATGACCTTATAACTCCACATGGTTTATTTTTCCAACTGAGAAACATTTAAGTGGTTTCCAATTTTCACTCTTCTAGACAGTGTTGCAATAAATATTCTTTTTTTTCTTTTTTTTTTAATTTATGCAATAAATATTCTTATGTTCATCCTCATTTATGTACATATTTGAAGACTTTAAATCAAGATTTAATCACAGACTCATCTCCCTTTTTATGCAGAAGGTTAAAATATTGATCATTTCAAATATCGAATAAAGTTTCTCCACAACTCTGCTATTGCCAGTACGGGAGGACACAGCATTGGCCCCACGGCACCCACATCCTGGCTCTGGAAACACTCGGTCTCCTGATTCAGCGAGGCTACACGGAAGCGTGAGGCCCAGCTTTGGGACAACTATGACATCTGCAAGGCTGCAAAGAGGTTTCAGGGTGAGCTCCAGGCTGGTCTCTGCGGCCGACTGACTGTGCGTCACGGTTCAGGAGTCCCTGCAGCAACCGCAGCCATGCTCCTGTAAAACGTTTGTGTGTCCTGTGTTTACGTTCTCTGCCTCTGAAACCAACAACATCACCAAACACACTCCCACCGGCCTGTGTTTAACACAGTCCAATTCAGACACATGAAATTATTGTCTCTGTCTCCTAAGCTGAAAGTGCTGCTTTCAGTTTGTTAAAGTAAATGTTAAAGTACTTACTTTAACATTCCAAAAAATTATTCTTATACCAAAGACATTTTTAGAGATTGAAGAACAGTATAAAACTTCTTCCTGTTCACTGACATTAGTGTTTATTTTTCTGACTTTTAAAATTATGTCACTGATACAAATATTCTTTGTGAATGCTACAGAAAGCATTTCATTCTCTTTTTGTGGTTATTGTTGCTTTCATGGGTGATCAATGCCACAAATATGTACCTATTTCCATGGCTAAATTTAATTGATGTGGGACATATTCTGTATCAGGTGATGGAGGAAGTAGATGGGGGAGGCATTCTACATTGGTGATCACTCCACAAGTTTGCTAAGATTTGCACAGGAGCCACCTAATTTTATTGTTGGAAGAAACTGCAATTGATCATTTCCACTCCCTGGAGAGGCTAGATTAATTGGCTTGTCCAGGTCACTGACTCCCAGTTCAGAGTTTTTTCCTCTCTGGCATTCCTCGACAGAAGCCCAGTAATTAATTTAGAGCAAAGATGCTCATTTTACACCTGAAAACATCAGACTGATCTTAAATCATTCTCTTCAACAATTAATTCAAAATAAACCAAAGGAAGAGATTTAATGAAATCAATGCATCTTTAAAATATATATTACCTAGTCTACTCCTGACACTTTAAAATATATATTACCTAGTCTACTCCTAGACTACTCCTGGAGGGCAGGTTGAAGGGCAGGCCTAACAAAGCTTAAAATCATATTTGGGAAAGAGTCTACAGACAAGTTGCAAAACCAAAAAGTATTTAAGATGTCCAGACAGCAGCAATTGGAGGTTTCCAGGTGTGGGCCAGAGTGGGAAGCGGTAACTGAGAACCGATGGGTCATTAGTGTGATCAGGAGAAAGCAGGTGCAAAGAAAAGGCAGAAGCAGGTGGCCCTGATACAGCCTTAAAGCAAATACCACAGCCTTAAAGAAATACCGCAAAAGTGGCGTGGAAACTATCTTCATGGGGTGATAACCACTCCCAAACACATGCATGACCCTCTCCCTTTTGTTTCTGAACACATGGAAAGATTGATTTGTCCAACTGAGCTTGAGTTATCAATACATCCTCATGCAAGTTGCTTAACTGCTCCTTTTTTGCTCATAAAGTACATTAGCACCAATATGTGCCATCTCCCCTGCAGATCTGCTGTCAGCAAGTTGGAAAAGTCGCCTTAGAAACCATCAGGGACTTACTTATCTTATAAAATCCATCAGGAGTTGTAGGGAAGAGGAAGATCAATCAACTTGACTGTAACTTCCACCGCGGTCAAGAGTTTATCATATTAGACAGATATACGCAACATAATCCAAAACACACACAAAGTATTTGGAGGGGGGTCCTCCTCGCTTTCACCTCCTCCCCCAACAGCTGGCAGTGATAACTTGTCCCCACACTAGCTGTGTGTAAACTTCGAAGACTAAAATCTTGTACAGCTCCTTAGTCGGGTAGAATTTAAACAGTGACCACCCATGGAGCCAGTCAAACTATCAGCTTGCCAACAATACCCCCATGGTGGTGTTGGAAACCAAATGCACATTCCTGATTCAAAAATATATCTTCTTAATTAGGATCAGAATCTGCCAGTCTACTCACTGGTAGGAACAAGCAGTATTAGGCATCCAGGATAACACACATATTCTCAAGATCCAGCCAGGTTCTTTAAACAGAAAGGGAACTGCCGTGCGCTCCTTTCTGCAAACCACTAATTGCCATCCTTGCCATGATTCTGGAATATGGATCATTTTACTTAATGCAAAGCTTTTCAACACTCTATTCTAAACACAGCTACCAGTCACTCACACCAGCTGCAGAGCCACAGCAATTTTCCCTGTTAAAATACACAAAATAATATCAGTTAGACCATCCCCAATTAAATAATCACTGTGGCAGGAAATAAAAATCAGATTAAGTAGGATTTTGTAGTATAGGAGACCATTCAAACTTTTGTCTGGCAAGGAGACCAGGACAGATGAAGGGAGACGGGAGTCCTGCTTCTGAACTTCTCTTTTGGGTTTTAACTCTAATATCTCAAGCTTCTTCCATTCTTACTTTCTCTATTTAGTTCAGTCCATTTTAATTTCTATCCCTTGATTAAACCCCAGTTCGCAACATTTTGGGTATTCTTGTTTATCAAACCTGTGAATTAAGCTATATCAATCTGTTCACTTGAGGACTGGTTCTTGTGGGCAGGGAAGAATATTAAGTTTAAACTGGAGTCAAGAACCTAAAGCCACAAAAAATAAATAAATAAATAAATCAAAAGAGAAAGAACCTGGATAATGTGGGATCATTTCACTATGAGTCAATCCTGGTTGGGTTTTTTCCGCCCCCTGGTGACTATTAGGACAGGCAAAGAGATCTTAACAGATCAGAGTTCACTTTCCAGTGGACAGACTTGGGTCTTTTAAATTATTAATTAGATAAACTGCTAAGGAGGTAGCAAAAGAAAACATGGATAGAAAAATAAAAGGGGTGATCAAATTCTTCTTCTTTTCCCCCCTACAGCACTGGCATTAGAACGGCTCTGTGTGCACCATATGCATAGCCCTTTATTGTGACTAATAGGAATAATGTACTACATTTCATAATACTGATTTCTTTGGCAATTTGAGAAAAACTCACAACTAAATGACAGTATATACTATGTAAAAATACTTATCACAACAAACCCTCAAGCAAAATTTCTTTTTCTGATAAAACTTTGGAAAGCTTTCTAGACAAGCAAAAGAATGGTTCAGGCTGCTAAGAAAATAGCCCCCCCTCTTTTCTTCCCTGTTGGGGTAAAGGCTTAATCCTCTCAGATGGTTTCCCTGCTGAATGCTTGTCTTATGTGCAGTTTAAGATGGTATTTAAAATTTTCAAAATTCCTTCTACAAGTGTATTCCTATTTCCCCTAAAAGTGGGCTCACACTGATGTTAACCGGCACAGATGTTAGAAATTCCATCCTCTTTCCAGAAAGGACCAAGTATGAATGCAAGGCAATGTCCCTTTTTAGCAAATTCTTATTTCTTCTCTCTGGTTCTGGATGTAATTGTCAGCATACCCATCAAAGTGGGTGAACATCACGCACAACCTCCCTGCACATGACCCCCTAACAGTTACATGGGGATCCTTCTGCAGAATGTCTGTAAAATTAGAGTCTGTAAATTGGAGCTGCTACTTATAACGTTTTCTATTCTGAGTGAGGGGAGCACTTTGCTCTGAAAATATAGACAGCCAGTGTTCTAATGCTATACAGAAGACTATAAACTTTAGAGATCAAAGCTGGATTCATGTTTTCATTCACTACAACACACGCAGGTGACACTAGCTACCAAATGCTAAACCAAAACTTTTTCTATTGTTTGTAATTATTTTTATTCACTGCTTTAAAAAAAATGTAGAAAAAAGTGTCATCTATACTCAAATTAAATATGCAACCTGATGTCACGCATTAGCCAGGAATATTTTGCTGCAAATCAAGTAAGTTAGGAAAATCCCCTATACATTAACTTCATAAGAGGGGTGCACATGTTTGGTTTCTTTCCTCCATGACTAGTGGTATACTTTGTGGATCCATCTGACAGCTAACTGCAACATTTCACACGGAATTGAGTGGCTCTGTTTTTATTCTAATGAGTGCTTTAAAACTTGCAACCTAAAACTTAAATTTCTGACATTCATCAAGGTTAATAAATAACTTCTTATAAATAAAGGATTAGGCTTGATTTTTAAAGCTCACAATTAAAACAAAATAATTTTAAAAATAAAACATTGTGTATGTTGGAGGAGATAAATCCTTATAAAACATTCACTGGAATGTCAATGTTTTCTTATTTCTGCTAGTACGGAAAAAATATATATTTGTTAAGTTCTCAAATTATTCTGATTTCCTAACTTATCCCAAATCTCCTCTTAGGGTATTATTTATAGTTCTTGTTTCCTAAATAGCCTAAGTCATGTTTTATATACAATAATGCCTCTAAGCCAATTTGGAGAATGCACATTTAAAATTAAAATCTTATAAAATATTAATTATCTGTGTCTATACATGGCTGATAATCTTTACAGTAAGAAGGGTAGAAAAGGTATGGATGATTCTTAATGGAAGCTAAAAATACAATGATAAGGAAATGAAATCATTGTACTCCAGAGAAATTAACTCTAGATGCAATCTTCATAAGTACTAAGACTGGCTCCCATAAAACAAACAAAATCAGTCTCATTATTAGTCATCACACTTCATGTGTTTATCTTTGTAAATGTAGCACACAGCAGTTCTCTAAAGACCAAATATAACATGTGAACAGGAACTGATTTTTATTATAATTGTTACTGTGGTTTATCCAAAGTCATTGACTTTTATCTAAAATAAAAACCATTACTAATAAAAATCAGTAAACATAGACATTAAGTGGAAAAATGTTTGTAATCTTCAAACACACTATGCAACATGAAGAAGATTGATGTCGCCATCATTTTGAAAGCAATCAAAACTTCTCCTCTTACGAGTTACATAACGACCTCGCTAAAATAACTAGAAAAAAATAGAGGTTCTCTAATAATATTTAATATATGTTCCCCCAGAGGAGAATTTCATCCAAAGCTGTTGCTCACAAAATTCCCCAAATCAACAGGCAGACAACTCATTTTGCAGCCGAGCGCAGTAGCTCCACTATATTTTCTCAAAGATGGCTGATGCAAACCACACCTCATAACTACATAAAAATGGTTGCTCAGATGGAATTATGCAAATGCAGTTTCAAAACAACCTGCTCAAATTTCGGCACATTGAAGATGGACCTATGAAGCGTTTGCGACATTGTGTCTGGTTCCAGTGGAATTTCAGTGGGTACTAAGGAGAGCACAAACTCCAAATCATCCTTACAAAGAAAGACTGAAACGTCAGTATGCAAACATCCAATCCTATGGGCATATTCACAGCCCTGGGTCCTGGTCCCTGAACACTGATCCGTCACCAATGTAAAGCAAGGAGAGCAATGAGGTGCTTCTTGAGGTCTACATCCTGGCCTTCAAGTAGAAGGGGCCATCTTTGAAAAGCCGAGTCTTTTCTTTTAAAATTAGCTATTCCAAAGATGGGATTTTCAAAATGGGGGATGAATTTAGAGGGTAAATTATTTATTATATGAGGCAAATAAAATATACTTTAAATGATCCATTTCCATAAAATGATATTTATTTTCAACTTGGCAGTATTTCATAATCAGATAACCTTCTACAAAGACCTTTCTGTGAATATAAAGTTCCCGGTTTTCTTCTACTTAAAAGTAAATAATAGAAAAGTGCAAGGTGATTACAATACCAAAGCAATTTCAATAAACTTCATATGCAGCCTGATTTCAAGTCACAAGGCACTGGCTCCATACGAAGTACATCAGATGTTTCCAAATTAATAATTGGCCAAATTGGATTTTTCACTAAGTAAACTTTAAATTTTAAATAGTTTTTCTCTGTTGCTTTATATTTATATTAAGGAATAAAGATAAATTTTAAGTAATGATGTACATAAATTGTCAATCATATTTAGTATTGGCTGAATAATTTGCAAAACAATAGAAAAGAATAATAATATGAAATATTTTCATTTTGGAATAGTTGGAAACTGTTTGTAGTTGAAAGTTATATAAAATATCCAATTAAAGCAAAAAGTTATCACAAGTGGAGATTCAGTATTCCACCAGTCAAAAAGAGGGAACCATTTTGTTCTGAAATACGATACCAGCGTTTTCTAACATTAAACTTGAATTTGCGCAATTCTTTCTATTAGACAAATCAGTCTTCAAAACAATAAATACTTAACTGCTATTTACTTCCATTTACACCCATCACTGATTCTTTCTGTTACTAAGTTTTATTAAATTTACAGGACTCAAAGCATCAGCAGAGCAGCGGAAAACCTCTGCTCTGTTCCATGAGGGCATATTATGCTGTACTTACGTGTATTCATCCAGTGTCGTCAGTTTCGCAGAGGTGCTCATCATTCACTTTCCTACACTTCTTAAACTAGTTTTGAAGACTTCATTACAAACTGAGTAAACCCTTAGGAGAGTAGAGATCCTTCAAATAAACCAGCATTCTAGGCCTTAAACCGTCACACGCAATCTCAAAAGAACAAACAACACAAAGCATCACTGTTTTTACTTCTATGTCCCTCAAATGGGCTGAAAGAGCCTCTCGGGGCTTGTTAACCACCCTCAACCTTCTCAAGCATTGGGAAGGCCGACCTGAGAATTCACGACCCAAGTCGCACGGGTCACCCGAGTCACAAAATGGTAACATTAATGGAAAACGGTTGCGTAGCTAAACTCTTCGAAATGGCCTTCTTGAAACGTGGCTACACTTTCAGGGCAAAGCAAAATATGTTGTTTACAAATTCTCACCTCCCTTTTCACCCCAGTGTCACTGGTTGGTTTCAGGGGCACCATGAAGGGTGGTTTAATTTTTGGCATTTTACTTACACACCCTCACGCGCGCGCACACACTCACGCACGACTCTCCATTCCAGCGTCCTCTTGGGACCAGAAAGATGACACAGTCCCTGGGCCATTTCCCCCCAATCTGAGTTATTTTAGTTCAAAATATCTAGTACCATCCCCGAAGAGACGAGAAAGGAGCTAAGGAAATACAAAATAATTTTCCCTAAAGAACTTGGCTCCCCTCTTTCCAGCCTAACAGCCAGAAGGACACCGACTCTGCCCAGAGGGGGGACGAGAAAACTTCAAACCCAAGGGGGGCGAGCGAAGTTCAGCAGGGACGGGAGATGAAACCACAAAGGGGGCTCTCGGGGTGCGTCCCCAGGCGCACCCCTCGTCCCTGTTCCCTTCTCCCTCTTACTTTTGGATGATCTGAGGTAGGCCGGCTTGGGGCGGGGGCGGGGGCGGGGGCGGCGGCGGCGGCGGCGGCGGCGGCTGCTGCATCCCTCGCGGGCCGGAGGGTGCCGGGGACGCCCGGGCAGCAGGCACACTGCAGGCAACTCTGTCCGGCTGCTCCGGACCGCTGGGGTCCGCGTCCTGGCTCATGGCTGCTGCCAGCACCATGCGGGGCGAGACCCGCCCGGGATCGCGGCGAGAGAGCTCACGGGAGGGGCGGTCCTGGGCCACGGGCGCTCACTGGCCGGGGTCCCCGTGCCCAGTCCCCTTGTCCTTCCCGGTGGCGCGGGGAGGAGACGCGAGGGGCGGGGAGGAGGCAGTCCCGGCGGCGCCGCCTCCTCCTCCTGCTGCTCCAGCTCCTCCGGGCCGGCCACGCGGGGGCGGGGGCCAGGGGGCGTCTCCCGACCGGCTGGAGCTGCTCTGCGGCCGGGGGTTGCTCAGCACCAAGCTGGACCCAGGAACTCTGCCCGCCGACCCTGGGCGCAGGAAGCCGGGAGGGAGCGCGGTGTACGCCACCCGCCACAGTGCACCCCCAAGGTCCGGAGCCCAGCGTTCCACGGCGCAGCACACCGCGTGAGGAAGGAGACACACGCAGCCCGCGGCCCGCAGCCGCGCTCTCGCTCCAGCCGGGAACCGTGCGCGCGGCCTCTCGCAGCTCCTGCCAAGCCGGCGGACCGAGAGCGCCCAGGACGTCCGCGCGCATCGCCCATGCAAAGTGTGCCGGGCCTGACATCTGCCCGAGGCTGGAACCCGGCCAGCGCCACTCGCGCCTGAGGCACCCGACCCCGAGGGGAAGAAAGCCTGGAGTCGCCCCGAGGTGGGACTTGTATTGTAACCCAGGTCTCAGATGACCATCCCCGGGGCTCTCCAAATTGTCAGTTCTAGCTGCTGATTTCAGGTGTCCCCGGAAGCAGCCCGTGGGGCCACCGTGGGTTTCTGGTTTTTCTCTTCACTTAAAAGACCCCGCCACGACGCTACGAGCGCAAAGACAAAACCATGCGTACATTTTATTCTTGTTATTTATTGGCCAAATCTCGGCGGAAATGTAAAGGATGAAAAGAGTTTGCCGACATCGTACGGTCACCGTCACGCCCTCTGAAGCCCTGTTAATTACCCTTGTTCCCGCGTGCGCCCGTCCACCTGCACTCACCGGTTCACAGCTGTGGACGCGGACATCCTGAGGCCTTTCAAGGCTGAGAGCCACTCCGCAAGGTGCAGCTTCATGTCCTGGCACGTGGGTGCGAATATGCTAGGCACCTGACGCAGAAATGTATGCGGAGCAGAGCAAAGACCGGAGAAAGCGGCCGCCCCGTACACCTCACCGGCTGGCCGGCATACAGGAGTTCTAAGTCCTGACGCCAACACCCCCGGGAAGTAGAGAAAATCGTGCCTTGGGTGCCTGGGAAACCAGAGCCCAGCATGCCCCATGGCCTGGAGAGGAGTTTGCTCAGGGTCTCCACCCAACTCACCTTCCTCCCGCAACCACGCGGAGGAAAATTCTGAAGATGGATTCCCTGAGACCTGGCAACTACTTGAATTCCCTAAAAGACGCTTTCATTTCTCCCCAGACTGAGTTTCCAGCCTCAGGAAACTGCGCCTCCGCCTCCGTTGATTTCTGCCATCATTCTCTCTTTCTCCTTACTTCTGCCATCATTCTCTCTCCTTCCTTCCCTCTCCCTTTTTTTATCTTCCTTTCTTCTTCCTCTAATATAAAATGACACTGTCAATTCCTTGTGTTCATAAAGATCAGTTTGCCACAATTCGCCAAATTGAGTCTCACGAAAACAAACAAAAACAAAACAAAAACGTGAAACAGGTAGGCTGGTCCGAAGGTATGTAGGTAGCTCAATTCATTGTTCTGTTCGTTACAGATGGAACTTGTTCTACTCTTTCCCCCTTCTCCTTAATGCAGTTGAGGAGGAAAAAAAAACAACAACAAACCCTAGTAAAGAGGTGTTGATTTTTTTCCCATTTCACAAATGAGGAGGCATTAGCGTGATTTGTCGGGAGGATCCACAGCTAGTAAGAGGCTGTAAGAACCAGAGTTTTGTCCATTCTCTGAATAGTTAGCTCATCATCATCAGTTTCCATCACTAAATTCCTAACCGTGGTTTCCTTAAATCTCCATCCTCCACCCCATATTCCCACCCCCAGACTTCCTTAGTGAAAGGAAATTACTTAAAATTAACATTGCAGCTCTCCCAGAAATAAAATTAAAACTTTTTCTGTGTTTGCACGGAAATCTTTTTCTCAGAATCCTCCAAAACCTTGATGGAAAGAGCTTTGTGGTCAAAAGGACCTGTTTTCGAGTCCAGACTCTGCAGTTTACCAGTGGAATAGTTCAACTTCTCTGAGTATCAGTTACCAAATACGTAAATCAGAACTGATGAGATCCTGTCTTGGAGAGTCTCTGTTAGGGTTAGGGATAATGTGTCTTGCATACTTTATGCATAAGATGTTCAATCTGGCACTTACTACAAACATAATTCTTTATATTCCAACCTTATAGCCAAATATTAATACAACAGATCTCAAACCCCAGAAAGCTGACAGCCTGGAAGTCACAACATTGATATAAGTGAGTCTATTCCCATTACATTTTTATTGGCAAAAAAAGAGGACCATGTTATATGAATGCAGCTGTCTGAGTCTCAAAAATAATATCCCAGCATATGTGATAAAATAAGAAACAATGGATAAATCTAGGTATTCACTGGGCTTTCTTTGCATCCTTTCTGTAAGTTTGAAATTTTCAAAATTAAAAACATGGAAAAAAAATGAATGATTCACAGGTGTTTTTCAGAATGCCATCTCCATGATTATAGCTTAGTATTTGCGATCCGCATGTTACATAATAACTGAACTTAGAACAGATTTGAAGGGAGAGGGCAACACAACAGCAAAAACCTAGAGGTAGTTCACATCCTTCCTCAGATCCCACAAAATGTTTTCCAGGATGACATTGAACAAGCCTTCCATTTTGCAAGTCAAACATAAAGTATATTCAAAAGTTGCAATGGTAAATATTTCTAAATGTTTCTCACTTCTCTCCTGGAGGAATGAAAAAGCATAAAGAACCCTAGCTGAGGCTGCAGCCCTTGCGTTGATCTGACCCTGGTCTCTCACCACTCCCCTCCCCCAAGCATGCGCTTCACCGTGACAGAAGCCAGACAAGTGTGAGTCACCTGATTTGACAAATGGGAGCGTGACTGAGAGGTGAAGACTGGTAACACCTCTCTTTGTTCCTCTCCGCAGAAGCATCCTGTCCCTCCTTGACCTACAAGTGAACTACGATCAGGTGGTGAGGCTATTGCTGTTTGTGCATACGTTTAATATTTAACAAGCTGCTAAGTATTTTCATAGTTTATCTTACTTTATATTCACAGTAACCCCATGAGCAGCAACTGTTAACTCTGTTTTATAATTAAGAAAACTGAAGCTCAGATGGCTACAAGAATTTGCTGAAGGTCACCCAGCTTTTAAGAGCCAGAAGCAAGACTGCAGGTAGGTTGGTCTGTCCCCAAAGCTCACCCACTCTCTACACTACCTCAGTGACAGAAGTGGAACTGAGATCTTACCTGTCTTCTTCTGCTGTGATGCTGCTGTGAATATAAAATGCCACCTGCATTGTGATGCAACTCTGCTACTCATATCTATTCAGATCATTCAATCAATAGGAAATATCTAAACTGACCCTTACAAATAAGAAAATTCAAAGAAATGACGCAACCTGCTGGGAGGCGGTAGAAAGGGGTAGAAAAACAACCCAGGTCTCTATTATACTAGGGTCATTCTCAAACTTACTGGGGACTCTGGCACTCTGGCTTGTCCCATGATGTTAATAAATAATCCAGGCACTGGTTCTAGGAGCTTTCTCACACCTTATTTCATTTAATATCACCATATTGGAGAAACTTGAAGAACCTGCCCAAAGTCACTGGAATAATAAACAGTAGAGCTGAGATTCAGACCCTGGCCTGAATCGCTGTGACCCTCTGTACCCTCTTCAAAGGCGAAATATAATAGCTTCCTCTCAGTTGATTGTGAGCATTCATCTCTGCAGATGAGCTGATGTGTACGTGCCTGCGGCTGTTCAGCATATGTATACTATCACTGTTATTTTTTAACAACAGTTTACTTTGTAAAGTTTGATGACATAGACATTCTCATACACTATAGGTGTCAGTTGCAGTAACTCTTTGGAAGTGAATTGTATTATTTATTTATTTATTTATTTATTTATTTATTTATTTATTTATTTTGAGACAGAGTTTCACTCTTGTTGCCCAGGCTGGAGTCCAATGGCGTGATCTCGGCTCACCGCAACCTCTGTCTCCTGGGTTCAAGCGATCCTCCTGCCCCAGTCTCCCTAGTAGCTAGGATTACAGGCATGCGCCACCACGCCTGGCTAATTCTGTATTTTTAGTAGAGACAGGGTTTCTCCATGTTGGTCAGGCTGGTCTTGAACTCTCGAGCTCAGGTGATTCGCCCACCTCGGCCTCCCAAAGTGCTGGGATTACAGGCGTGAGCCACCGTGCCCAGCCAGAATTGGAACTATTAAAATTGCAACAAGGGAAACTGACTCAGCAATTATCCTCCTAGGAATTTATCCTATGGGTTTATTTGTAGCAATAATCAAAGCTACATGGACAAGGGGATTTATTGTGGCGTTGTTCATAATAGCAAAAACTAGAAACAACCAAAGTGCTGCACAGAAGGGTAGCCTTACAAAAGATGGTCTCTATTACAAAAGAGTACAATGTAGCCCTTAAAAAGGAGGAGGTAGGTCTGTATGCACTGCTAGGGAAAGAGACCCGAGGTGTATCATTAAGGAGAAAATGCAAGTTTCTCAACAGTATTGCAGTATGACTAAATGTCTGTAAAATCAAAGAGCAGAGAACATTTCTGGAAAAGTTATACAAGTAATTTTTTTTTTTTTTTTTTTTGAGATGGAGTCTCGCTCTGTCGTCCAGGCTGGAGTGCAGTGGTGTGATCTCGGCTCGCTGCAAGCTCCACCTCCCAGGTTCACACCATTCTCTGGCCTTAGCCTCCCGAGTAGCTGGGGCTACAGGCACCTGCCACCACGCCTAGCTATTTCTTTCTTTCTTTCTTTCTTTTTTTTTTTTTTTTTGTATTTTTAATAGAGACGGGGTTTCACTGTGTTAGCCAGGCTGGTCTCAATCTCCTGACCTCGTGATCTGCCCGCCTCGGCCTCCCAAAGTGCTGGGATTACAGGCGTGAGCCACCACGTTCAGCCAACAAGTACTTTTTAACAGTAAGTACCTCTGGAAATTAGGATAGGGCAGGAACCTTTTCCTTGTATGACCTTTTATATTGTTTGAATACTTGAAATAAAATTTTATTGAAGTACATATGCTATTAGGGTTTTTGCTATGAACATGTCATTTTTAAATTAACCAATGACAACAAACCTTAAAATTTTGTTTTTTCAACTAGTAATCATTAACAACACTTAGTATATCAATAAGAGTTTTGCTTATGTATTTATTTTTTGGGACAGAGTCTCACTCTGTTGCCCAGGCTGGAGTATAGTGGCGCCATCTTGGCTCACTGCAACCTCCACTTCCCAGGTTTAAGCAATTCTCCTGCCTCAGCCTCCCGAATAGCTGGGATTACAGGTGCTTGCCACCACGCCCAGCTAATTTTTGTATTTTTAATAGAGATGGGGCTTCACCGTGTTGGCCAGGCTGGTCTCAAACTTCTGACCTCAAGTGATCTGCCTGCCTTAGACTCCCAAAGTGCTGGGATTACAGGCGTGAGCCACCACACCCAGCCAAGATGTTTAATTTTAAAACAAAAATTCATGTGATGGAATGAAGGAGAAATACACTGGATAATATATTGTCCAGTCTTAAACACTGTCCTTTTATCCTAGCAACTCCATTAGAGACAGTTAAATAAGTAAATCATTAAGTTGCTAGCAGTCACATTGATACAGTTATAAGCTACTAATCTGACAATTATGAATACATACGAAGCAGTCTACCATAGATCATCTTTGCCATAAGATAGTAACTGTTATCTGGGTATTACTATTAATAGTTGTCATTACTTGCTTTAGAGACAGAGTCTCACTCTGTTACCCAGGCTGTCATCCAGGGTGGAATGCAGTGGCACGATCATGGCTCACTGCAATCTTGAACTCCTGGGCTTAAGTGATCCTCCTGCCTCAGCCTCCCAAGGAGTAGCTGGGACTCCAGACATGTACCACCACGCCTACCCAGCTAATTTTTATGTTTTCTAGAGACAGGGTTTTGCCATGTTGCCCAGGCTGGTCAAACTCCTGGCCTCAAGTAATCTCACCCCAGCCTCGCAAAGTGCTGGGAATACAGGGGAGCCACCACACCCAGCCAACAGTTCTGTTTCTTGAGTATTAATCTGCCAGGCTGTCTTGAGCACATATTTCTCATTTAGTCCTCACAGTCACCTTAGTGGGTGGTTGGTTTTTTTATACCCATTTTACAGATAAGGAAACAAAGGCTCATGAAGTCCAACCACCTGGCCAGCTAGTAAGCAGAGGAGCTGCGGATCTAACCCTAGCTTCTATTACTCCTAGCACTGAGTTTTAACTACTTTGTGTGGTGTTTCTTGATATAATGGGGCTTTGAGACTGGACACTCCTCTGCTAAATCCCCAGGGTTTGGACCTCTCTGCTGTCTCCAGTATCCCATCCCTTGGTTTTCCATCTCTCCATACTTCTCGGCTTCTCTTTTCTACCCCTCTGAGGTAGAAATACTTACCTCAGCTTGACCTATTGGCTGGTGCCTCGACCAGAGTATGATTTTTGTTTGACTTGAAGTCCGTGGAATCTCTACAGATGTTTGAAAACAATCAGAAAATAAAATCCTGTCCTGGCTTCACAAAGGGTCACCGCTCTCTGAAAACCCAGGAGAGACAGTGGCTGAAGGATGCTGTTTAAAAATAATGTGGTTACTCATGGAACTGGATGCACATCTGAATTTGAAGGAGACAGTCAGGGAACTTTAGCTGAGGAAAAGTGAGGACATGACCCAGGAGGCTCTTTTCTGCCCGACAACTCACTGGGAACTTCCCTCATTGGCTGCAGGGAAAGGCTTAGCCTCCATCCCTCTGGTCAGGAATTTATCAGCCGGGACTCTTGTCCTCTAATAAGCCCTGCAGGTGTTGTATCCTACTCAAAGTAGCAGTTGGTTGGGAGTCAGGAAACTGCGGTTCTAGAGCTTTAGGTATATATCCAATGTCCCTGAACAGGAAAGCAGTTATCCCAACCACAAGTGACATCAGCATCTTTGCCTCTCCTAAAAGCATCACTGCTCCGAGCCCAGGGTGGCTAGAGCTCTCTCCTGCCACTGCTTGTTCGGTACCTGGCGACAAACCAACAACTGCAGATTGCGTCCAGAATCCCAGGGGCCCAGAGCAGCAAGGGGCATGGTTAACCAGGACATGGCTTCCTGGAAAAGAGGAGTTTTGAGCTATGCTTCCAAAGAGCCAGAGAATGACTTTCTGTCGTTTGCTGTTTCCAGGACACATAATACAACAATCTTACTGTGTATTATAAAGCAAGTTGCAGCTGAATGTTCTTGGAAGGGGGATGGGAAGTGATGGAGATGAGAAATGAATGTGGGAGAAATGTTAGAGGTAGCTAATTGCATGACTTAAGTTCCGTGGGGCTCTGCACCCCCTGTGGAGACCCAGCTTCCACAAGTCGTGCTTAATCCCTGGGGAATGTCACTGTCATTCAGAGGCCAGTGGTGTGACTTTAGGCCCCAGCCAAGCAAAACAGCACTTCTCAGAGGCGGGGGACTCCTTTTTCCAGCCCATCCCCCAGTTGCCTCCTCTGTCTCTCTTATCATCCCGCCTGTCTGTCAGGCCAGTTGGTCATCAGAGAATAAACATCTCAGGCTGTTTGCCCACCAACTCCAGGATCAGGTGACCATTATGGAAGGCAACACCGGAGGCCTCTGCGTGCCAGAGTGACGCCAGGAACAGTGAGAGCCTGCAATGTGCTGACCTCACTGAGTGGGCACCCATGCAGCTGGCTGGGAGTAGACTAATGCCACTCCCTGGTGTGGCCCATTTGGTCATCCCAGGGCCACCCCACGCAGGAGACCCTGCCCCACTTCCTCTCAGCACAGACTCTGGTGTCAGAATAACTCCATTAGAAATCCAGCCCCAAGGTCTGCTAGTCACATGATGTTATGCAAGTTACTCTACCTCCCCGAGCCTCAGTGTTCCCATCTGAGAAATGGGAATAATAGTGTCCACATCATGAGGTTACTGGGAGGATTATATGTAAAGCACTTAAGCCAGTGTCATCTAGCATATGACTGGGGCTCAGTAAATTGTCATTGGCTGTTTTTATGGTGATTACTGGACTGTCCATTGGGAATATTCAGTAATCATAATACACAGTCCCTTAAAAGGGCTTGCTGTGGGTCAGGAGGTCAGCCACTTTCAGCACATATAAATCCCAGGGGGAAAAGAACGTTCCCATTAGGAACGCTCAGAAATGATAATACACAGTCCCTTAAAAGAGCTTACTCTGGGTCAGGAGGTCAGTCACCTTCTGCACGTATAAATCCCAGGGGGTAAGATACCCGCCTCGGCCTCCCAAAGTGCTGGGATTACAGGCCTGAGTCACCCAGTCTGGCCAACAGTCCTCTATTTTGGTAACACTGTCTTAATACCAGATGAGCCAAAATTATATTGGAGGTCTGTACTCCAGAGGGTGAGAACTTAAACCTCAGAAAGATTCAGGGGCTTGCACATTCGTGGATTGGTAAGGACCCAGTGGTCCTAACCAATCCACCTACCTCAGCCTCCCAAAATGCTGGGATTATAGGCGTGAGCCACCATGCCTGGTCCATTGTATATCTTTAAACTATCTCTTTTGCCCATCTTTATATAGTTTTTATCTTTTTCCCCTCAATTTTTAGAGCTCTTTATAAATTAGGGAGATTAGACCTTTGTCTCTGATAAAGATGGTTTATTATTTGTCTTTTCTTATTGTTTTGTCTTTTCTTTTTGTATTTGCCATGGTTTATTATTCATCTTTTCTTATTGTTTTTGCCATGCCAATGTTATTTTATTTTTATGTAGTAAAATGTATCAGTTGTTTCTTCTGTTGCACCTGCATTTTGAATCGGAATTAGAAAAAGCTTCTAAACACTGAGATTTTTTTTTTTAATTCTCATGTTTTTTCTAGCATCTGTATGATTTAATTTTTTTACACTTAGATGTCTGATTCATTTGGAGTTCATTCTGGTGCACAGTGTGAGGCATGGAGCCAGTTTTATCTTCTCCAAATGGCCATCCAGTTGTCCCAACACCACTTATTGAAAGGGCTCCCTTTCCTTCCAAGATATAAGATACCATCTTTGGCTGGGCGCGGTGGCTCAAGCCTGTAATCCCAGCACTTTGGGAGGCCGAGACGGGCGGATCATGAGGTCAGGAGACCGAGACCATCTTGGCTAACACGGTGAAACCCCGTCTCTACTAAAAAATACAAAAAACTAGCCGGGCGTGGTGGCAGGTGCCTGTAGTCCCAGCTACTCGGGAGGCTGAGGCAGGAGAATGGCGTGAACCCGGGAGGCGGAGCTTGCAGTGAGCCGAGACCCGGCCACTGCACTCCAGCCTGGGCGACAGCGCGAGACTCCGTCTCAAAAAAAAAAAAAAAAAAAAAAAAAAAAAAAAAAAAAAGATACCATCTTTATCATATGCTAAATTTCCATATATACTTATGTCTAATTCTGGACTTTCTATGTTTTCCTAATAGTCTTCCTGCTCACTTATCAGTTTTAATTAAAGATCTTTTGTAATAATATTTGTTATTTGACAAGAATTATCTCTTCTCACAGTTCTTCTTTTTGGGGTTTTCATAACTGTTCTTGCATTTTTATTTTTCCATATGAGCTCTGCAATCAATTTTCTAGAAAAAAAAATGTGGTATTAAAAGAAATAGCCAGGCGTGGTGGCACATGCCTGTAATCCCAGCTTCTCAGGAAGCTGAGGCACAAGAATCATTTGAACCTGGAAGGCAGAGGTTGCAGTGAGTCAAGATCGCACCACTGCACTCCAGCCCAGGTGACAGAGCGAGACTCAGTCTCTAAATAAATAAATAAGTGGTATTTTTATTAGGGTATTGTTAAAATTATATATTGTCTTGAGGAGAATTAGACCTTTACAATGTTGAGTTAGTCCCATCACAGAACAAGGGATGTCTTTTGCTTTGTTCAAGTCTATTTTTATGCCTTTAGGGAGTATTTTAAAGTTTTCCTCAGAGAAGTTTTGGTGGTTTTAGTGGTATCAGATAAAATACTTGACACTTCAGCAGATCAAAGCAAAAGCTTTATTACAGAAAAAGTAATACTAGGAGGGAGGACAGAGCCAAGCAAATCATCACACTGACACCAGCTGCCAGACTCACAGCCCAGAGGGACAAGAGATATGGAGCCAGATGGGCAACTAGCCAAGTCGGAAGGTGGCACCCATAGCACCTCCCCCGGAACTAAGCACCACCCTCATAGTACCTGGGCTTGTAAGACCCTAGGGATTGTAAGGTTGTTCTATGGGTGGTTATGTTGAGAGCCAAGTTTGTCTATTACATACCATGTTTTCTTATTTATAACTATCTAACTCATTTATTCCATGCTTAGTGCCACAATATTGGATCAACAACTCCCTAAGGGATTACGTTGGCGTTCCCACATAATTCACACTTTTCTTCTTAGTTTGTTCCTCAATATTTTAAGCTCTTTAGTTTGTATAAAAATAGGGCTTTCTCTTTTATTATCTTCTCTAACTGGTTATTGTTTATATAAATATAAATGTATATTTGCGTATTTATATTTCTATATTATTTAATCTGTATATAAAATAATGCATGTATACCCACAGAATTATTTTGCTTGTTTTAGTTTTATCATTACAACTCTTGAGTTTTCCAGATATTCTATCATGTCATCTACAAATAGAGCTTTACTTTTTTCCCTGTCAATTTTTATTCCTCTAATAGTTTTCTCTTGTCTAGTTGTATTGATTAATATCTCGATTATGTTAAATAGTAGTGGATATATGGGCTTCTTTGCCTTGTTTCTGATCTCATGTGTTTATCTATTAATTTGGTGACTTTCCTAATATGTACATTTAATATATCTATTCACATCTTTATATATACATTTATTGTATTAAAATGAATTCTTACATAGGCATTGTGTGGAAAGTTAAAAAGACATGGAAAACGCCTGGTGCAGTGGCTCACACCTGTAATCCCAGCAGTTTGGGAGGCCAAGGCGGGGAGATCATGAGGTCAGGAGTTTGAGACCAGCCGGGTCAACATGGTGAAACCCTGTCTCTACTAAAAATATAAAAATTAGCCGGGCATGGTGGGTGCCTGTAATGGCAGCTACTAAGGAGGCTGAGGCAGGAGAATCACTTGAACCCAGGAAGCTAAATTTTGTATTTTTAGTAGAAATGGGGTTTTGCCATGTTGGCCAGGCTGGTCTCGAGCTCCTGACCTCAGATGATCCACCTGCCTCAGCCTCCCAAAGTGCTGGGATTACAGGCCTGAGCCACTGTGCCCAGCCAATTGTCCTCTATTTTTATAACACCACGTTAATACCGGATGAGCAAGAATTATATTGGAAGTCTGTACTCCAGAAGGTGAGAACTTAAACCTCAAGAAGATTCAGGAACTTGCACATTAGTAGATTGGTAAGGACCCAAGGGTCTAGGGTCTGTCATCCCCTCCAGAGTAAAAGGTAAATCCTTTGCAGTGGCCTCATCAACCTCTTTCCACTTTCAAACTTCTACTTTCCCCTCTGAATAGCTGGTACAATGTCTTATAAGTGTCTGATGTAAACTAGGTGAGGATCAGGATCAATCTATATGTGAAATATTACCAAAACTTTGAAAAATTTTTGATAACATGGATAAAAGAAAACCAAAAGCTCTAATATTTTCTTCTTGCATTCCAATGGATTGACTTTTGAGCCTCATTTTTGGAAGTCAATTGAATAAATTATTACTTTTATTTTATTTTATTTTATTTATTTTGAGAGGGAGTTTTGCTCTGTCACCCAGGCTGGACTGCAGTGATGCAACCTCAGTTCACTGCATCTTGTACCATCCATCATCCAAAAGGAAACATAGAGAGACTGCCTTGGTCCATCTATCCAGTGATAGGAAATGCTGTCAGCTTTCTTGGAATGAGGCACTGCCTGGGAAAGGATTCTGCAGAAAGTACAGGCTGGGCACGAGTAACTCTGCTACCTGGGCCATGTGACACAGAGAATCCTATGGCATGAGAGGTGTTTATGGAAGGAAAGACATATTGAATCTATTACAAGCCCTAGTAGGGGCATCACAATGTAGACACCTAGAGTTCTGGAGCAAGTCATGGCATGTGCAGCAGAAATTTACAGCATTTGGAAACTAGTTCCTAGTGGGTGATTTGGCCCTGGTAGAGACAGAGCCTCTGATCTTGCCGACCACGGAACATCAAGTGACTATGTGACAAGAGCTGCTACATTACATTTCTACTGTTGTGTAACAGATTATCATAAATGTGAGGGCTTAAAAGGGCACACATTTATTTTTTCAGAGTTATGCAGGTCAGAAGTCCAGAATGGCTCAAATGGGTTCTCTGCTCAGGATGTTACAAGGCCAAAATCAAGATATTGGCCAGGTTGGGCTCTTATCTGGAGGCTCTAGGTGAGAATCTGATTCCATCTTCATTCAAGTTGTTGACCAAGTTCAGTTTCTTGTGGTTGTAGGACTGGAGTCCTCATTTTCTAGTTGACTATCAACGGAGGGCCTCTCTCAGCTCTTAAGGCCACCACACTCCCTCTCAAGTGGCTCTACCATCTTCAAGCAAACAACAATGCATCAAATTCCCATTATACTTGAAAAAGACTTGAACCCACCACTAGAACCTTTAGAGTAAATCCAGCACACTCACTGTTCCTCACAATCTAAATTATATAACTCCTATGCGTAGAGAATTGGCTCCTTCTCTGTTTATTAGCAGGCTGTGCTTCAGCTAGTCAAGTTATCTAATCTCTGGTTTAGTTCCTGATCTAAAAAAAAATAAACATATAACACCTTATAGGGCTGTTGTGAACATCAATGAAATAACACTTATAAAGTACCTGACACATGCAGATGCTCAGTTAATGAAAGTAGTCAAAACCAGCACCTTCACCACCACCATCATCATCATCATCAGAACAATGAAGACATGAACAATGCTGTTTTAGGCCTCTTTGGCCTAGAGAATGACAAGCCTTTGGTAAAGTAACCATGGAATGAAAATAGTTTGGGGCTCCAAATCCTAATGTATCTGAATTCCTGGGATCCCTGGAGTCCCAAGTTCCATTAAAGCATCATGGGTGGTATGTGTTTGGTGGCCCTCTGTCTTAGTGGGTTTGTTGTTGCTTATAGCAGAACACTGAAACTGGGGAATTTATCAAGAAAGAGAATGTATTTCTTACAGTTATGGAGGCTGAGAAGTCCAAGGTCAAGGGGCTGCATCTGGCAAGGACCTTCTTGCTGATGAGGACTCTCTGAAGAGCCCCTAAGCAGTGCAGGACATCACTTGGCAAGGGGGCTGAGTGTGCTAGCTCAGGTCTCTCTGCTTCTTCTTATAAAGCTACCAGTTCCACTCTCATGATAACCCATTAATTCATTAACCTGTTCATAAGGCCCAATCACCTCTTAAAGGCTCACCTCTCTAAATAACGCCACATTTAGGATTAAACTTCAACATGAATTTTGGAGGGGACATTCAAACCACAGCACCATCATTGGTTTTGCATGTGGAAAATTAGTGGCCATTCAAATCATTCTACTTTTCTGGTCTTAATTGACAGTTGTTCTTCTGATATTGTTGGGATGAGGGAGGCTCCCTGCTTTGTGCTACCACAGCAACAAGAACTGCCCTCATCACCACCCTGTCTTCTAATTGCCTCTTGCTGGCTACATATTCCATGAGACTGTGAGTGCTCTGTGAAGGTGAGTGTTTTTGTCCTACTCAGCATTGTATTCCCTGGATATAACACAGCATATGATAGCATAGCAAGTGCTAATTAAATACTTGTTCAATACATGAATGAATGAATGTCCCCCAGCTCTTTTAATCATTATACTTAACAAGGCAGAAGGAATTAAGTGAATTAGGGACATTATTAGTACATAGTAATTAAAAATGATAATCATAACCATTATGTAGAAACTTAAGAAAACAATTATGTAAGAATGCCAAATGATAGAAAAGTTACTTAAACTCCTTTTGGCCACATCCAGAAAACGAGGCTATCAACATCTGCAATATTGGTTTGTTGTGATAATTAAAAGAGAGAAAATAGGTAAAATATTTAGCATGGTGCCCAATATGAACATGCGTTTCATAAATGGTAGTCATTTTGTTGTTGTTTACAATAATAGTAGGTGAAAGAAAAAAACAGAATGAAAATAGTTATTCTAGAGCTTATAAAATGATAGTTCCATAATTCTATATCTTCAAAGTTTCTATAACTTCAAATTCTATTTCTATAAAAATAACTATCACAAATATTTCTATTTCATCATTAAAGTCAAAGTGACCTGGGTTTATTACCAATTCTCTGAGCCCCATTAATAAAGTAAAAATAAGTATTATATCCTACTTGCTTTATAGGTCTTCAGTCAATCAAATACATTTCTATATGTGAAAGTGACTTGAAAGTAGTCACCTACTTTTTTCCAGTTCTGTCCTGCCTTAGTTTTCACCTATGGTGTCCTTGTGATGGATGCACTGGCCACAAGGGAGATTCCATACAAAAAGGGAGTCAGTAATTGGAGTGAAAATCAGTACAGGGTTGCCCATGACTTCAGAGAGTCAGAGTGGCCAGCCCTGGAGAGGATCTAGGGAGCAACCCCAGGGAGTGGGTTCCTACAAAGGGAACCTGGAGATGACTGGGAAGTGGAGACATCTTCTATGCTGGATTCTGGGTTTGGAAGGGCTCAAGAAAATGACATGAAGACCCAGGAATGTAAAATATATATACCCAAGGACAGCATCCTCAGACCACCAGGGCTCAACTGAGGCATGTTTTTGCTCTAAACTAGCCCTAGCTTCCCACTTCCCATACCTATGCCACCCACAGGCCCCAGCCTATTATTAGTATTGGCTGTTTGGCTCTGAATGACGTGAGCCTTTCTTTGACTCTATCCCCAGGCTAAGAAAAACATAGGTCTTGGCTGGTTAAATTCTGCATCTACAGAGTCATAGCAACTGATCAGGACCATGAAGGTTATTCCTGCTGCTGGATGTGCTGCTTTCTGGCTCCAGAAATAGCACGCATTCCTTGCCTCTGTGGGTTCTACCCACTCCCTCTGAGAATACACAGACAGAAGTTGGATCAGGGACCACTCATGCTAAATGTAAACAGTTGGGTGTATTTGGAGTCCTTTTGTTTTAAAAGTCCAGCAGCTTCCTTTGCACCTGTTGGCAGAGTGTCAACTTTCTCTGTTTCATTCATGTTGCATGGGAGAGTCAATCATAGCTTCAATTACAAAGTCAACAACATTTGGGAGACCCTTCCAGGCAATTTCTCTTAATCCTCGTAAAAACTCTACATAATACAAGGTAGGTATTATGCCCATATTAGGAACAAGAGAACTGAATTTCAACGAAGTTCAAAAACTTGAACAGGGGCACACGGCAGAGCCTGGATTCAAAGCTAGGGCTTTGGCCTACTGAAAGCCTGAACCTTTCTACAACACCAGATTATAAACAGAGAATGTTGGGACTTTAAAGATTGCTTTGTAAGTTTATACTTTGAGGCACTACTGCTGCTCCAAGCACATAAGAATAATAAATAAAATATGGAAAAAAAGGTAATCTTTGCTCAAAAGCACAATGAACATCTCCATGGACTACTCAAAATGAACCTGAAAAACAATATTTTTAAGCAAATGAAAAAATCTAACCCTAAAAAAAAGCCAACAAAATCAAACAACAGGAACAAAAATTTAATACAGATAAAATTAAAATAATAAGATTACCTGACAGCTACTTTAAAATATGTTTAGGTTGCTCAAACTAAGAAATAATATGCATATAAGAACAAAATAAAGGCCAAAACAGGCAGAAAAAAGGAGAACAGGTGAGTAATGAAAAGAACCAAGTAGGAATCTTGGCAAAAAAATAGATAAACAAAAAAGAGTGTTGCACTTTTGGCCTCGATGGATTAACAGAGACCGGATTTACCCTCTTGCCAGAAACAACAAGAAAAACAGAAAAACATGACACATTGGTTTTCAAGACACTTGACATTAGGAAACAAAGAACATGGTCCCTGAACAATGGGAGGCAAACAAGGTGAGCCCTGTTATTACTACAGCTTACTGCCTTGAGAAGGGTTCCAGGACACAGTCCAGGGGTAGCAGGTGGGGGGTGGTGGGGTGAGGGGGGGTGGGGTGTAGGGAACTAAAAAGCCCAGTAGCATTTCTGATTTCAGGAGACAGAGCTGAGAATCTAGTAAGACCAAGATGCAAGTGTTCATAGGACAGAGTACCAGAGGGGAGAGAACTGCACAGAGACTGAAACCCAGAGATCTCCAGAGCGTCCCTCTCAAATATCCAGCAGAATACTAATCAGTGCACGTGTGTGAGGTCAGGAGAAGAATCATCTGAAAGGATCTGAAAGAACAGTGTTCAGCACTCACACAGCACTGGCAAAAATATCTGTTCCTACCAGAGAGAATGGAAAAACTCCAAATTCACAGGGCACTGGGTAGCGTATTCAAGAAGATCTTGCCTTAGTCATGAGGAATAATTAGCCTAAGACTGAGTACTTCTCTGGGTTCACCTTAAAAATCATAAAAGCAAGATCTAAAAGCATCAAACTGTTTCCAAGTAATAGTTGGAACAAAGTTCAATAAAGTTCAAGATTTACAGGGATACAAAAATATCCAGCACCTAATAGGGTAAAATTCACAATGTCTGGCATCCAGTCAAAGATTACTAGGCATGCAAAGAGGCAGGAAAACACAATCCATTATGGGGATAATAATCATTCAATTAAAACCAACCCAGAAATGGCACAGATGTTAGAATTAGTAGAAGGCATTAAAACAATGATTATAACTGCATTCCATGTTTAAAAAGTTAAGTAGAAACATGAAAGATATATAAAAAGATCCAAATAGAACTTGTAGTGATAAAAATTACAATGATTGAGGAAAATAATAAACATGAATGTAGTTTCATCAACTCTAACAAATGTACCACTCCAGTGAAGAATGTTCACCAGATAATGGGGGAGGCTATTCACGTGTTGGGACAGGGAGTATGTGAGAAATCTCTGTACTGTACTTTCAATTTTGCTGTGAATCTAAAACTTCTCTAAAAACAACATCTTTAAAAAACATATTATGTACAGAGGAACAAAGAAAAAGATGACAGCAGGTTTCTTGATTTCTCTTCAGAAACAATGCAAGCGAGACGACTTGGAGTAACATCTTTAAAATATTGAAAAAAAATTGTTGACCTATAATCCCATATATAGCAAAAATAACTTCTGAAACAAAGATTTAAAAAGTCATTTTGAGACACAAAAGTTGAAATAGTTTATCACCACCAGACCCATACTATAGAAGATGTTAAAGCAAGTTCTTCTAAGGTCACTCAACCAATTAGGAGCACAGCCAGGATTTGAAAACAATAAAATTAACCACAGCAAACATTCAACAAACATTGGCTTATGGAATAACGAAAGACACTCACTCAACCTTCACAACATCCATATAAGGTATGCATGACTTGGCCTCTCTTTATAGTTGAAGATACTGAGACCTGAGAAGGTGAAGAAACTTAGCCTAGCGCACACACATGCCAAGGTTCAAATTCAGGCTTCTCTGAATTTGAAGCGTGTGATCTTTTCCTCGTATGTCAGTCTCTTGGGGGCTCCAGCAGAAAGTGGACCAGAGGGTCCAGCCTCTCTCTGGGAAGGTACTGGCAGCTGGAGATCTCTGTCTGGCCAGCTAAGAGCCCAGATCCTTAGATGGTCAACCTGACTTCTCAGGCTGAGGGATTCAGTGAAGGAGAAAGTGAAAAGTCGAGACCACTCTCCAACAGGTCTGGGGCATGCAAGTGAGCCCAGGCCCCACAAGCTGGAACCATGGAGGAGTTCGTAAAAGGTTACTCCCATCCTGCAAGAGCAGTTCATCCCCCTGATCTCAGCTCTACCTCTCTAACACTCCCCAAAAAGGAGAAGCCGACTCCAACAACCCCTTAGTGTCCCTGGAGATAGTGCTTCCTGCATTCCACATCCCACTGACAGATTTTTGGCTTCCTTTGATAACCCTAATAAAATGTGCCAGTAATAATTTATTTTTCCTTGGGAGTGCAAAAGGGTTATTGGGGAAAAAAAAAGAAAACAAACAAAAAAATAATTTGTTTTGCCTTAATTAAGAACTCCTGCTTGGAGGCAGTAAAGGAATGACCCTCCACGGCCTGATGATCAAACTCAGGGTTAAAGCTCTTGGCTCTCCACCCACTCCTAGTCTCCATGCCTCTGAACTCTCCATGACACCTTCTCTCTATTAGGTGCTGGACAAGACCTCCCTCACTGCCTTCTGAGGTTTGTTTTTACAACAGTAAGAGCTTCCATTTACTGAAAGCCCACTCTGGGCCAGGCCCCATACAAGCAAACGACCTGCGATCTCATTGATTCCTCATGGCCACGCAGAAGAGTGACATTATTGTGTCTACTCAGAGATGGCGGCTTTCCCAAAGTCACACAGCAAGTAAGTGGCAAAGACTCAAATTGCATGTACTCGCTTCTGAGCCACACTGCCTTAGTCAGCTGAAAGTGAGCCAGGAGACCCCCAAAAGCCACACAAGGACTCTGCCTTGAGTCAGATATTCCTGGGATGAGATAGGAATTGAAAGTCAGAGTCAACTGCCTTCCCTCTGCGCCCTCTGGCACAGTGATTACCCTCATAAGTCTGGAGTCCAAAAGGCACGGGGTCAAATCCAGGCTGCTTCCATGCTGTGTGGCCTTGGGCAAGGTACTCAAGTTCTCCAACTCTCCGTTTTCTCATTTGTGAAATGAAATAACAGCTGTTGTACAGCTTAGACTCATAGGGCTGGAACTGAGTCAACTCAGGCAGCAGGGGTGTCAAGGGCGCCCTTATGAACAGGCCACAGCATAGCAGGTCTGAGCAGGAACTCTGGAGACTGGCTTCTTGGGTTCAAATTCTATCTCTACCACTTATTAACTGTGCGACTTCAGGCTGGTAACGTGACCTGCCTAAGCCTCGGTTTCTTCGTTTACCAAAAAAAAAGAAAATGGGTAACTGCTTCTTCTCCTTCCCTCTCCTTTCCTTGCTGAACAATTCATGGGCGGGTGGGGGGACTGGGGAGGAGAACACTGCAGTGACCCAGAGTGAGGGTGTCGGAGTCTGTGGAGGGTAAGGAGGGCATCCATTTGGGAGGTCGCATGTCACGGGAATCAGAAAGGGAAGAGGGCAAAGCAGTTGCCCCAATGGAGGGGCAGCCCAGCATGAAAGGTAAGAGACCAAGTTGTGTGAGAAGGGACTCTGCTGGTGCGGGGAAGTGGTGGCCCAATATGGAGAGTCATAGAACAGGTAGGGCAAGGAGAACATTCACTGAGAAGGGCAGAGGCCCAGCCTGGCATGGGTGTCAGAGTCCAAGTGGAGTGAAGAGGGCATCCACATGTGGGGAGGCTGAGTTCCTGAGCTGATGAGAGCATCTATGCATAGGTGACAGGTGGCCTGGAACGGGGGATTTGGGGCCCAAGCAGAGAGGAGAGTGTCTGATGAGGGAAGGATTAGTGGAGGACATGGACACTGGTCACCTACAGGGGGATTAATCAAAGAAGGCAACAGATTCAGGATAATGAAACCAGAATTCTTGCCATTGGAGAAATGGGTTGCAAAGATGTAAAGGGAGAAAATGAGAATGAATTATATGGTATGAAATTGGAACTGGAAGTTTCAGCGTGAATTTATTTCTGTATGTATTTTATCTGTATTTATTTCTGTATGTATTTTATCTGTATTTATTTCTTATATAGAGAATATAAATAAATCTAGAAGTAAATGTGTATCATTTATGTGTACCTTTTTGAAGACTTTTGAAATAAGCACAAACTTACAGAAAATTTGGAAGTACAAGTAACTTATTTTCTTCTATTTGAGAGTAAGAAACTGACCTGATGCCTCATTATTCCTGAACACTTTACTGACTTTTTTTTTTTTTTTTTTTTTTTTTTTTGAGGTTGGCGGGGTATGAGGACAGTGGGGGAGCATTAAGACAAAGCCTTTCTCAGGAGAATGGCGTAAACCCAGGAGGCGGAGCTTGCAGTGAGCTGAGATCGCGCCACTGCACTCCAGCCTGAGCCACAGAGCGAGACTCCGTCTCAAAAAAAAAAAAAAAAAAGACAAAGCCTTTCTGTCAGCCAGGCTGGAATACAGGGGTATGATCACAGCTCACTGCAGCCGCAAGCCCCTGGGCTCAAGTGATCCTCCCAACTCAGTCTCCTGAGTAGCTGGCACCACAGATGTGCACAACCATGCCCAGCTAATTATTTTTTTTATTTTTTGTAGAGACAGGGGTCTCCCTATGTTGTGCAGGTTGGTCTCTAGTGTGTGATTTATCCTGCATAACCTCAATACAAAGCAGGGATTTGACATAGTTGCATTACTCTCTTGTAATCCTCAGACACTATCCGAGTTTTGCCAGTTGTCCCAATCATTTTCTTTATAGCAAAACGATCCAGCTCCAAATCATACAGTGCATTTAGTTGTCATGTTTCTTCAGCTTCCTTAAATCCTGAAAGATGGAATAGTTCCTTGATCTTTCCTTGACTTTCATGATCTTGACACTTTTAAAGATAACAGGTCAGCCGGGCATGGTGGCTCAAGCCTATGATCCCAGCACTTTGGGAGGCTGAGGTGGGTGGATCACCTGAGGTCAGGAGTTCGAGACCAGCCTGGCCAATATGGTGAAACCCCATCTGCACTAAAAATGCAAAAAAAAAAAAAAAATTAGCCGGGTGTGGTGGCGTGCACCCAAGCTACCCAGGTGTAATCCCAGCTACCTGGGAGGGAGGCAAGAGAATCACTTGAACCCAGGAGGCAGAGGTTGCAGTGAGCCGAGATTGCGCCACTGCACTCCAGCCTGGGCAACAGAGTGAGACTCCATCTCAAAAAAAAAAAAGGAAAAAAGGTGGGCATGGTGGCTCATGCCTGTAATCCTAGCACTTTGAGAGGCCGAGGCTGGCGGATCATGAGGTCAGGAAATCAAGACCATCCTAGCTTAACACTGTGAAACCCCATCTCTACTAAAAATACAAAAACAAGGCCGGCCATGGTGGCGGGCGGCTATAATCCCAGCTACTCAGGAGGCTGAGGCAGGAGAATAGCTTGAACCCAGCAGGTGGAGCTTGCAGTGAGCCGAGATCGCGCCGCTGCACTCCAGCCTGTGTGACAGAGCGAGACTCCGTCTCAAAAAAAAAAAAAAAGGTAACAAGTCAGTTATTTTGTAGAATGTCCCCTAAGTGTCCCTTAAGTCTCCTCCATACTTGGATTCAGGTTATGCATCTTTGGCAGGAGTATCACAGACGTGATTTTTCTCATTGCATCTTATCAAGGGGTCCCCGGTTTCAATTTGTCCCGTTAACAATGATGTTCATTTTGATCTGTTGACTAAGATGGTGTCTGCTCATCTTCTCCACTCTTTTGTAATCAGTAACTCCTTTGTAATCAGTAAGAATTCTGTGAAAAACCATTAGGATGCTGCTGCATTTGTGCAAACTAGAGTCAGTGGTGGCTTTCACTGAGTTAATGGCAAAGTAGTGGAGAGGCAGGGACATGTTTCATAAAATTCAGGAAATAAAACCCACAGGTCATGGTAGCTATTTGGATATGAGGAATGGGAGAAAGGGAGAAACTAACAACGATGCTAATAGAGTTCCCATCTGAGTTGCTGGGTGCTGCAAATGCACTTGGTAGGTGTGTAAATTGGTTCAACCGTTGTGGAAAGTGGTGTGGTGATTCCTTAAAAAGCTAAAAACAGAACTACTATTCAATCCAGCAATCCCATTATTGGGTATACCCAAAGAAATAGAAATCATTCCACCATAAAGACACATTCACATGTATGTTCATTGCAGCACTATTCACAATAGCAAAGACATGGAATAGACCTAAATGCCCATCAATGATAGACTGGATAAAGAAAACGTGGTATATATACACCATGGAATACTATGCAGCCATAAAAAAGAACGAGCTCATGTCCTTCACAGGAACATGGATAGAGCTGGAGGCTATCATCCTCTGCAAACTAATGCAGGACAGAAAACCAAATACCACATGTTCTCACTTATAAGTGGGAGCTAAATGATGAGAACATGTGGACACAAAGAGGAAAACAACAGACTATTTAAGGAAGTCTATTTAAGGACAGAGTGTAGGAGGAGGGAGAGGATCAGAAAAAAAATAACTGTTGGGTACTAGGTTTAGTACCTGGGTAATAAAATAATCTGTACAACAAATCCCCACTACACAAGTTTACCTATAACAAACCTGCACATATACCCCTGAACCTAAAAGTTAAAAAAATTAAAAAATGATATTCTGATTGTAAAATATAAATGGAGAGTAAAAAAAAAAAAAAAAAAAAACTTAAAATAGCTAAAAACAGTTTTGATAAAGGAAGAAATCCAGAGGACCTACACTACTAAATTTGAGAATTACCATTAAGTTACAGTCATCAAGACTGTATGGAATGACAGATATAGAGATCAATAGATGAGAATAGAGTGAGAAATAGGCCTATACATATATAGTCAATTGATTTTCAGTGGTGCCAGGATAATTCAATGGGAGAAATACAATCTTTTTAACAAATGGTATTGGATCCAATGGACAGCTTCATGAAAAATACTTAAACCTTGGGCTGGGCACAGTGGCTCATGCCTGTAATCCCAGCAATTTGGGAGGCCAAGGTGGGCAGATTACGTGCAGCCAGGAGGTCAAGACCCACCTGGCCAATGTGGTGAAACCCCGTCTCTACTAAAAATACAAAACTTAGCCAGGTGTGGTGGCGCATGCCTGTAATTCCAGCTACTCAGGAGACTGAGGCAGGAGAATCACTTGAACCTGGGAGGCGGAAATTGTGACATTGCACTCCAGACAGAGTGAGACTCCATCTCAATAAAATAAAATAAATTTTGACTCTCACTTCACACCATATACAACAATTAACTCAAAATGAATCATAGACCTAAATGTAAATGCTGATTATAAAATTTCAAATAAAAATAGAAAAAAAATCTTTGCACAAACTTTAAAGATTAATAAATTAGATTTCCTTAAAAGTAGAACTTCTGCTCTTCAAAAGCCACCATTAAGAAAATGAAAAGGTAAGGCACAAACGAAGAAAATGTTCACAGCACATATATCTAACAAATAGCTTGAATCCAGAATATAGGAGGAACTTTACAACTCTATATTAAAAATGCAAATCAGGAGATTTTTTATGATGAACAAAGATTTAAAACATAAAAGAAGATAAGCAAATGGCCAAGAAGTAATTTTAAAAAGCTCAACATTATTAGTTACCAGGAAAATGCAAAGTAAAACCATAATAAGAGCATCGTACACCCAGTAAAATGGCTCACATTTAAAAGACTGGTGATATAAAATGTTGGTGAGGGTACAGAGGAACTGGAACTCTCATATACTGCGTGGGAAAATAATATGATACAACTACTTGGAGAGCAGTTTGGCAGTTCCTAATAGAGTTCAAATATACTTACTATACAACCTCTACAACCCAGAAATTGCTCACCTACTGAAATTAAATTCCTCCAGAAGAATTTAAAATATGATACGTCTACACAAAGACCACTATACAAATGCTCTCAGCAGCTTTATTCATAATAGCCAAAAACTAGAAACAATCTAAATATTCATCAGTAGTATGCGGATTTAAAAATTGCGATATGTTTATATGATGGAATATTACATAGCAATAAAAAGGAGTACAATAGCAACATATGAATTTCAAAAATGTGTGGAGGAAAAGCAGCAAGATACAGAAGAGTATAATGTATTATTCCATATATTTGAATTTCTAGAAATGAAAAATTAATTCATATTGACAAAAAGCAGATCAATGGTTTCCTGGGACCAAGGGGACTGACTACAAAGGGGCATAAGAAACCTTTTTGGGGGTGGTAAAAATGTGCTAATTTATCTGAAGTATGTAACTATGAGTAGAATTACTAATCATAGGTGGTTGTATGTTCTGGTTTTATGAACCATCAGACCTTTTCCCAAAGTGGTTGTACCAATGGTGGTGGTTTACACTCCCACCAGCAGTATACAAGAGTCTCAGTTGCTCTCTGTCCTCAACACTTGATACTGTGAGTCTTTTTAATTTTAGCCACACTGGTGGATATGTAGTAGTAATTTGTGATTTTAATTCACATTCTCTGAAGACTTTCCAATGTGTATTGGCTTTGGGAAATGCTTTTGCCCATTTTAAAAATTAAAATTGAGTTATCTGTATTTTTCTGATTATATTGTAGAATTTCTTTGTATAATGTGGAATTGAGTTATTTGCCAAATATAAATGTCAGTATAGCTTAAATTTGTATTATTCTTTTTATAAGTGAGGACAAACATCTTTTCATTGATTAAGAACTACTTGTATTTCTTTTTCTGAAGAGTCTTTATCCTTCGCCCATTTTAAAAATTGTTTTGGCATTATTTCATATAAATGATAGGAACTCTTTATATTATATGTTATGAAGATAAGATTAGCCTTTTGCCTTAATGTCAATTGCATTTTTTTTTTCTTAGCTTGACACTTGTCTTTTGGCTTCACTTGTGGTGTATTTTTTGGACATGCAAAAAATTCTTTTTTTAAAAGAATTTATTAACCTTTTCTTTTAGATGTGTGGTCATTTTTAAGTCCAATGTCCCCATTAGATACCAAAAAGAGGTGATTCAGGCAATGTCTAGCCACCTTGAACTGAGCCTATGGAAGGGCCTGAGCTAGTGGGGAGGGGAACAGGGTCTCAAGTCCTCTTTCTGCTACTTATGAGCTGTGGATCTTTAGGCAAGTCCCTTTACCTCCCCTTGGCGCAGTTTCTTTTTCTGCAAAATGGGGATATTGGGGCCCACCTTACAGAGTTGATGTAACAATTAAATGAGATATTATATGAAAAGCACCTAACACACAGCTGGCACAGAGTATAAACATTCCATACAAGGTACTTCTCTCTCTCTAAATGGTGTATGTGTGTGTGTGTGTGTGTATAACAGGTGTAAGTAAATGTGTGTGTGTCTGTGAGTAGGAGGAAGCAGGGCCCAGCTGTAGGATACAACACACAGTTGGCTCAATTACTCATGGCCTCAAGATTAAAAAGCGGCTCCAAGTATTTACAGGCCCCCGGATAATTGCAAATCCCACAGCCTGGCTCCAGGCCAGAGCACTCTGCCTACCCTCCCCTCCCCCACCTCCTCCACTGGTGGTCAGAACCTGGCTCCCCTACTCCCTGTGATGGCCTGGCCCACAGATACCCAGAGGATTTGAGACTCCAGGGTGGTCTTGAAGGGGAGAGACTGGGGCCTTGGTGGTCTGCTAAGCCTTCTGGAGATCCCCATCTGGACTGCTTGCCTGCTCTGGGGACCTCTCCAGGCAAGGAGATCAGTGTAGAGTCAGTGAGTAGAGGGGCTCTACATGGCCTGGGACTCTCCCCCTTAACACCTTGGCTCAGCCAGACTTGCAAATCTCATTCCTCAACACACTGGAGTTCACAGAGCAAGTGGGGCTTTATGTCTCAGTGTTTCTGAGAAAGGGCCAGGAATTCCCTTTTTGTGTATCCATTCTTCCAGAGCTTCGGGAGAGCTGGCAGTTTAAAGGAGTCCTGCTGAGAATCTTCTAGGCAGACCAGGTACCTCTTCCCTGTGGAGCTTTGTGAAGCTGTTTTTCTCTGACTTTGCTAAAGATGAGAGGTGCATAGACACCTCTGGAACTAGCTGGAAAGGTGGCATGAGGCCAGGCAGGTCTCTCTGTTTCCCCAGTAGTGCCAGTCAGCCTCACAGGGCTCTGGTGCTAGGAAAAGGCTCATGGCCAGCACATCCATGCTCCTTCTTGTTCTACTCACTAGGGAAGTGGGCACCAAGAAGGGATATGATTTGCCTGAGGTCACTACATTAGAAGCAAGTCCAAGCAGAGATCTAGAAACCAGGAGCGCACTCTTTCCTCCTTCGTGTTCCCAGCATCAGACACAGGGTCTTTAGTGTAATGGAAGCTCAGAGTGATGGTTGGCTGAATTCAAATACCAGGTTTCCTGATGGCTGATCCAGTACTGATCCAGTTCTCTCCCAAGATGGCACTGGAAATATTCTATGCAAATACTTTGTAAAATACTTGTTGAGGGTAACTGTGGTAGATTAAAGATGACTGCAAAATCATGGCTATTCCTCCATGGGGAGGTGGAACCCAATTCTCCTCTGTGTGAAACTAGGCTGGGCTTAGTACCTGCCTGACAAATTGAATGATGTGAAAGTGATGTTCTAGGACTTCCGAGGCTAGGTCAAAAGCAATTTAGCAGCTTCCCCTTTAGCCATTAGTTAGCACTCCCTCTTGTAAACCTGAGCTTCCGTGTAAGAAGTCCAGCCACACTGAGACCACCAGGCCAGAGAACTCACTTGCAGGCCCCTGGCTGACAGCGTCTCTGAGCCCAGCCTTCTCACTTCCCCTAAACACACACCAGACACGGGAGTGATGCCGTCTTGGGCCCTCCAGTCCATCTGCTCTCTCCATCCCACTTAGGCAACCACCACTAATGCCATGTGAGACAAAGAATCACCTAGTGAGTCCTGCGTGGATTTCCGATCTTCAAATTCATAAGATGCAATCAAATCGTGCTTGTTTCAATCTACCTGAGTTTTGGTGCCGTCTGTTACACAATAGTAAATAACTGTAGGAAAACTTTCCCTCTTCAGGAGCTGCTGTTGAGCCCGTTCCAGAGTGAGTACACACAAACTTACCCAGCCCCAAATATTGCAAATGTAACCTGGCTGCCAACTGGCACAAAAAGCTAAACCTAAGTCTCACGTAGCAAGCACTGTGCGCAAGGCACTCTGTTCACACATAGTTCTCAAGCCACCTTTTTAGATAGTTTCATGTGGTGTCTCCATTTTACCAGAGAGGAAACGGAGACAAAGGTTAACAGACTTGCCCAAGACCACGCAACCTAACAAGTTGCACAGCTGAGACTCAAAACCCACACCTTTTTCCAGAGTCTACATGTATTGTCTGCCTCGACGAGTGGGCGCTTCCTGGGGCTCTCCCCACTTAGGAGACATCATGCCCCCACAGGCTGTGTTTGTGACACGAGGGACTCTGGAGTAGATGTGGGAGTGAGGGTTCCAAAGCCCAGGAGAGCTGCCTCCAGGGTGATGAATGAGTCCAAACCCCAGGCCCAACCTCATTCCATCCACCCAAGCCCCCTCCTCAGGCCCCTGTCACAGCTGCCACCATCACAGCCTCCCATCCAATTATAAGCCCCAGACCACCCCCCTCCCTGCCTCCTCCTCCTCCTCCTTCCAGTCCACAGGAGGGCAGAGACCCATCCTTCCTGGGAACAGTGCTAAAGCTGGAGCACAAATCTATCAAAGGCCGTGCCAGCTGCTGTCATCGCTGTGGCCCCCGCTTGCTGAGCTCATTCCCTGGGGTCCAAGGCAGCTGGTGCTGAAGAGGGACAGGAATGAGGGCCCTGCAGTGAGGATGTGTGGAATCCTGCAGTTGCCTTTGTTTAGATGTGTCAGACCACACCAGGCCTGGGCTCTGCACCTGCTGCTGGAGGAAGTCACCTCCTACCTCCCACCCAGTGCATGAACATGTACACACACACAGTGCCACCTCTACCTCCTGCTCAGGACATGCTCGCTCTCTCTCTCACACACACAGAGTGTCTCCTCTACCTCCCGCTTCAGTGTGTGCCCACACACATACACATACGTATGCTGACATAGTGTCACCTCAACCTCCCACTCAGGGTATGTTTATACACAATACACACACACACAGTGTTCCTTCTACCTCTGACATCAGTGTTCAGTGTGTGCTGACACACACACACATCCAGTGTCACCTCTACCACCCATTCAGCGGCCTCCCACACAGTTGGCTCAGTGTGCGGAAGTGATGTGGAAGCTCCCACACAGGCCTGATAATTCTGGTCTTCCCCACTTAGTTGGTGACTCTTTCCTAATCTATTTTTATTTTCAGAGATGGGGTCTCAGGGCCTCACTCTGTTGCCCAGACTGGAGTGCAGTGTTGCAATCACGGCTCGCTGCAGCCTCCAACTCCTGAGCTCAAGGGATCCTCCTGCCTTAGACTCCCAAGTAGCTGGGACTAAAGGTGTGTACCAGCACTGCTGGATAAATTTTTTTTTTTTAACTTTTTGTCAAGACTTTTTTCACTTTGGCCAGGCTGGTCTTGAACTCCTGGACTCCCGTGACCTTCCTGCCTCAGCCTTCTGAGTAGCTGAGATTACAAGCATAAGCCACCATGCTTGACCCTGTTACTAATCTAAGTTTCAGTTTTCTCATCAGAAAAATTGGCTAATCAAAGCATCAAACTTACAGCTTTTTATATTTCAGGTCCTCACCAAATGATTGAATAAAACCAAAGAGTCACTCCCCAAATCTATCATTCAACCCTATGGTGCAGGTCCCTAACCCCACTCCCTGTACACTTTCCCTTCCTTCCCACCATCCCACACACACGGACCTTGACCTGAGCTGCTCCTTATCAGGCCTGCCTTCCTCATGGCCACCCTCTGAGGCCTGAAGTGGGTGGTCAGAGGAGCTTCCTATGTTTTGGAAATGTATCTAATACTTGGAAAGACGTGACAAGCTCACTGGATGTTCTTTCAAAGCCACACTACAGCATGGTCCAACAGACCCTCTAAGGGTCATCTGACTCTCCAGGGGAAAGTGGCTTTAATTGACCCGCTATTTTCTACTGATTAGACCCAGGCTCTGTAAATGAGATGTTAACTTGCAGGGAAATAGGGGGCTGGTAAACTGGAAGTGACTCTTGTCTGCTAGAAAAGATAAGCCTAGGGCCGGGTGCAGTGGTTCATGCCTATAATCCCAGCATTTGGGAGGCTGAGGTGGGTGGATCACGAGGTCAAGAGTTCGAAATCAGCCTGACCAATATGGTGAAACCCCCTCTCTACTAAAAATACAAAAATTAGCCGGGTATGGTGGCGGGCACCTGTAGTCCCAGCTACTCGGAAGGCTGAGGTAGGAGAAATGCTTGAACCTGGGAGGCGGAGGTTGCAGTGAGCCAAGATCGCACCACTGACTCCAGCCTGGGCGACACAATGAGACTCCATCTCAAAATAATAAAATAAAATAAAGATAAGCCCAAAGGTTAATGTCCTAGAGAACTTTTGTCATCCTGCTGGTTCCCTCATTAATAAGTCCCTGACAAATTCTCACTATAGCCTGTAAGAGAATCATGATTTCAACTTTGCAAAAATTATGCTTCAACACTGATCTCAGGTTTCCAGAGGAGGTCAGAACTGGGGTGAGAGAACCTCTGAGGGTGAAAATTGGGAGGAAGAAGGTTGAAGTCTCTGTGAAGGATGACAAGCCATAGGGTAGAGAAGGCTGAGCTTCAGGCAGGAAGTGCCCCTGTGTCCTGAGTAAATGGTGCTGAGGATGCTGTGGGAATATGTGGGGTGGGAGTGTTTGGGGGAGGCAGGAGAAGAGGAGCAGGCAGAACTGGAAGAGGTGATTGCTAAAAAACAGTGGTCAAGCCGGGCGCGGTGGCTCAAGCCTGTAATCCCAGCACTTTGGGAGGTGGAGACGGGCGGATCACGAGGTCAGGAGTTCGAGACCATCCTGGCTAACACGGTGAAACCCCGTCTCTACTAAAAAAAAAAAAAATACAAAAAGCTAGCCGGGCGAGGTGGCTGGCGCCTATAGTCCCAGCTACTCGGGAGGCTGAGGCAGGAGAATGGCGTAAACCCGGGAGGCGGAGCTTGCAGTGAGCTGAGATCCGGCCACTGCACTCCAGCCCGGGCGACAGGCGAGACTCCGTCTCAAAAAAAACAAAACAAAACAAAACAAAACAAAAAAAAAAACAGTGGTCAAGCAAAGTGGCCACCAAACCAGGAACTCATTGGTCTCTCTTCCTAAACCTGGGAGAGAAGGTGGATGAGGAAATCTGGTCTCTACGGGAGAGTGTTTCAAAGAAAAGAAACCTCAAAAAACATTCTCATGGAGTAAAAGGAAGGTTCCAGAAGGCTTGGTGATACGAGTTTTTTGGAGGAGGTGGGGGTGAATATGGAAGATGGCAGGATGCAAGGAGCGGCTCCTGAGGTCCAGGAATGAAGGCAGCAGGGTGGGAAGCCTTCTGGAAGGAAGCTGAATCATAATGAGGCCTGTGACAGACTGACCAGGTCTGGGGCTTCCTACTGGAACAGGGCCTGGTGTGGACTCAGAGATCAGGGATGCTTCAGGTCTGAGTTCTGAATGCTGGGCAGGGACCATTGGGGTTTTTCTTGGTGGGCTAGGCTAGAGGAGACAACTATGGAGTTGGTCACACTTCATGCATGACCACAGCAGCTTTTAACAGAAGTTCCCCAGAAACCACTGGTACAAGGACAGTATCAGGTGGCAAGGAGCAGCCATAAGGCCCCCAGCAGCATATCTGCACCACCAGGGCTGTGATTACCCCCAAGTCCCACCCTCAGAGCTGCTGCCAGCATAGACTTATCAGCTGTGAACTTCAGGTTTCTCCTAATGAGGAGGCCGATGAATCAAACTGGCTAGTTTACAATTACTCTCCGCTCAAGAAAGGAATGAGCTTAATAGCCCCGAGTAAAATGGGGCAGTAGCACATTACCGTGGCTGGTCAGGATGGAGACATTGGCTCGCTCATCTCTGTAACCCCAGCTCTCCAGCTTGGGGGCCTCTCTCTCTAAAATTCTGCCAGTTTTAGGGGCTCCCCTCTATATCCAGTTGCTGTGCCACTGTTTATTTACCATAGTAAAGATAAATTTCACTTTCCTCATTGGATAAAAACAAACAAAACAAAAAATCTCTGCTGCTTTCTTTGGTATAGATGCCTCAAAAAGGACGTCTCCCAGGTTCACAAACCATCCTTTCCAAAGGTCAAAGTTTTAGCCGACCTAACTCCACCCTTTGAGGTCAATATATTTCCCTGGTTAGCAGGTCTCACCTGTGGCCCTCCTGGGCCCTGCCCGAGACCCAGTGTAGAATCTCCAAGGGGAGAGACTAGAAAAATCACTTTCAAGTGAATTTGATAATGAGGCAAAGACTGGGTAGGTTTAGATTAGAACCTCTCCAGTTTGCTAACAAGATAGTACGCTGGGTTCCACACACATTTCTAGACAAAGTTCTGGCAAAGCTATTCCAGAATCTTACCTCACCGCTAGGTTCCCCTCGGGGTGGGGGCATGGGGGGCAGATGAACTAGGCCTCACAGCACGCAGCTTCTCTCTAACACCCATTCCTCATTTCTCTATGGGTAGAATCTAGTTAAAGAGAACCATGGCAAAGACAGAAGTAGTCTGTGGGGCAGTCTCCGAGGGGCCAAGTAGCCAGGGTATTGAAGGAGCTAGCCTACCACACATGGAACACTCACTCATTGCCAGAGAGGCTAGACGTCACTGTGGACCTCCGAGGTGGACGAGGCCTGCTGTGAAGCTGACTTCCACCACTTACAGCTGCGTGGCCATGAAGGATAATAACCTCTTTAAGGCATAGTCCACTCCTTCAGAACATGAACAGAACAGTAATTCTTTCAGGGTTGCTGTGAGCTTTGTCTACCACGAAGAACAGAAATTACTCAGCATAGAACCTGACGCATAGTCAGTGCTCAGTGAGTGCCAGCTACTATGTATTCAACAAACACTGGGTAAAAATAACAAAAACAAAACAAAAACAGATAGGCCTGGCCCCAGCACAGAACTTACAGGGTACAGGATCTTAAAGGGACATTTACCTCTAAAATAATAGAAGACAATGGGTATTTGTTTTTAAAGTGACAGGAAAATAACTGTGGGTCAGAAATGAATTTTTTTCTGACCCCTAGAAGCAGGGAAAAAAAAAAAGAGGATGAGAGTCCTGACCTTGCCCCTTCTTTAGACTTAAGTTTGTTGGAGCTAAAATAGAGTATAGCGGCACAGAAAAGGGGTGTGTCTTACACATCGCAGAGCATTTAGCCTTGGGACAAATTGTTACCCCCGCACCTGCCGTAATGTGTCTGACAGCTTGGCTACCTGGAACTGTTTCGAGTTGTCAGCTTCCATATCCCTCCTGATATGGTTGGCTCTGTGTTTCCATCAAAATCTCATCTTGTAGTTCCCATAATCTCCACAGCTTGTGGGAGGCACCAGGTGGAGATAATTGATTCATGGGGGAGGTTTTTCCCCATCCTGCTCTCGTGATAGTGAGTTAGTGCTCACGAGATCTGATGGTTTTATAAGGGGTTCCCCCCGCTTCGCTGGGTGCTCAGGCTCTCTTCTGCTACCCTGTGAGGAGGTGTTTTCCCACCGTGATTGTGAGTTTCCTGAGGGCTTCCCCAGCCATGTGGAACTGTGAGTCAATTAAACCTCTTTTCTTTATAAATTTCCGAGTCTCAGATATTCCCTTCATGGCAGTGTGAGAACAGACTAATACACCTCCCTATATCAAGTGTCCCAAATTTCTCCTTAAAAATCCTCTTATGGCCGGGTGCAGTGGCTCACACCTGTAATCCCAGCATTTTGGGAGGCTGAGGGGGGCAGATCATTTGAGGTTAGGAGTTCGAGACCAGTTTGACCTACATAGTGAAATTATATCTCTACTAAAATACAAAAATTAGCCGGGCATGGTGGTGGGCGCCTGTAATCCCAGCCACTCGGGAGGCTGAGGCAGGAGAATTCCTTGAACCCAGGAGGTAGAGGTTGCAGTGAGCTGAGATCGTGCCATTGCACTCCAACCTGGGCTACAGAGCAAGACTCCCTCTCAAACAAAAAAACCCTCTTATACCTGCAAACTACGAAGTGAAACATAATTAATTGGATGTGAGAACCAAAAGAGAAATGAAATGCTTGGGGGCAGAACCACAATCCTGCTTTTCAGAGCCGGGAGGTGAAGCAGGGCCGGGCCAGTTTCCTGCGAGAAAGCAGAGTGCTAAGCGGCAGGGTCACGAACAGGCACAGGGTAGTGCTAGTGCTCGGCGTGCAACCTTGCCCAGTCCTCCCACTACCAATCCTCCACTAGCCTTTTCCTTTTCAAAACTGGGAGTAGAGACTAGGGTTGGGCCAGGTGAGAGGAGCTGAAAGTTAACTACTAGAGAATAGCAGAATCAAAGGCACTCAGCCGGCAACCTACTCTGCTGAGATGCACGTGGGGCATACAGCGCGAGAAAAGGGGCTCCTGGTTCTGAATTTGCAGCTCCTCCTCAGGTACCATCTGAAAGAGCCTCCATCACCCAGGATCTTGTTAAAACAAAGCCTTCTGCTTTTGTGGCATGGCGTCCCAAGGGTGTGAGGACGGAGATAGCAGGAAACAATACACCACAGATTTATAGACAGCTTTGAAACCAACAAAGGTGCTTTTTGCCCTTCCTTGTGGCTGGTCTATCTACAAGTGTTGACACTGGTTTCATTTTAAATTTAAAATGGCAGCTAGAGAGGTTGGTGGAATAGGATAAGCCAGGACTCTACTCTGTTTCACTGCTTTCCGACAGAAATTGTTAGACAAGTTACTTTGCCCTCGTGAAACTTAGTTCCTCTTCTGCAAACTGGGGTTAACAGCACCCACTTCAAAGTCGCTGCCCTTAAGAGAGATGATAAAAGGGCCCATCTGGTACCTAGTAGGTAATTATTATGCACAAAGTGCATACATTGATATACAAAAAGAAACTCTCTGAAAGACTGTAATCCTTCTGCCCCAAGGAATCAAGAAATTACTTGAAATCAACGAACCCCTCTTCATCTACTCAGCCAAGGGCAGAAGTTAGATGGACAGACCCCCTGCCTAGAAGCATGTCCATAAGAAAAAGAAAAACCAAAAGGCAAGGGTCACTGGGAAGACCTCTTTGGCACCAGCTTCAGTGGTTTCTCTTTGTTGAAGTTTCTCAGAATCTCACAAATGAGATGAGCTCTGTCCATCACAAGGCCATGCTCAACGGTCTTGCCAGCATTCCCATCAGTGTCAAGGCAGAATGTTGCATCTCAGAAGACGAGATTTAGCCTGCTGTGTGACCCCTGTGCTGAGGTAGAGGGGCAGGGCTGTGTGTGGGCTCCCACACGCCTGCTCTCCATGGGGATGAACTCTTTAAACAGTAGAGAAACGGGACTTCTGGAACAATCCTAAGGCACATAACAGCCACATAATCCCAAGACTACAGGGATTCTAATAAGATTTCTAATAAGAAAAGTCAGCAAGTATTCCCTTCACTCTGTGAAAGAACATAAGAGCCCCCAATTTAGACTGTCTTGTTGGGGAGATGACTTAAAAATGGTAAACCGAAAAGCAACATAATAGGTGAAGCCATTTCAATTAAGGGATGCCAGGTTAGAGACAGCGAATGAGGAAAATTACAATAGAACAACCTCTTCTGGGTTTATATGAGGATTCAGAAAGTATAGAGGAAGAAAACTGCTTTGAGGAGAAACAAGTAGGGCTACTGCAAGAAAGGGCTACTGTGTGATGGTTGATACTGAGTGTCAACTCGATTGAATTGAATAATGCAAAGAATTGTTGCTGGGTGTGTTTGTGAGGGTGCTGCCAAAGGAGATGAACATTTGAGTCAGTGGGCTGGGAGAGGCAGACCCACCTTCAATCTGGGTGGGCACCATCTAATCAGCTGCCAGTGCAGCTAGACTAAAACAGGCAGATGGAAAGAGCAGACTTGCTGAGTCTTCCAGCCTTCATCTTTCCCGTGCTGGATGCTTCCTGTCCTCTAACATCGGACTCCAAGCTCTTCAGGTTTTGGACTCTTGGACTTACACCAGCGGTTTGCCAGGGGCTCTCAGGCCTTCAGCCACAGACTGAAGGCTGCACTGTTGGCTTCCCTGCTTTTGAGGTTTTGAGACTCTGACTGGTTTCCTTGCTCCTCAGCTTGCAGACAGCCTATTGTGAGACTTCACCTTGTAATCATGTGAGTCAATACTCCTTAGTAAACTACCCTTCATATATACATCTATCCTATTCCGTCCCTCTAGAGAACCCTAATACAGACTGCCATTTTGTTAACAAGATCCCATTAAATAGCTGCTGAATACCTTTCTAAGCAACAATCCAACCTGTTGCAAGCACTAGGTACCTTGGCTAAAAGCATCCAGTTACTGAGCTGCAGTTAACACATAGTTCAAAAACTCTTGCAACAGAGAAATCTGAAGAATATCACACCTTGACCATCTCATTGCTCCTGGAACTCTACTGTAAGAAACTAGTTTGTAAAACTAGACTGAAAAAATGGAGGGGTTGGCATGTGTCAAGGGCCCCCTCTAGTGACTCTGGAAAAAAAAGTGAAGTAATTTGGGATTGAGGATACTGGGAGAAAAAATAGCAGCCCAGACAGTGCTGAAGAAAGCCTCAGCCTTATCTGCCTTTGCAGCCCTCATTTCTAATTCTGAGGTGGTACGATAGATTCCTGTGTTTGAAGACCTCTCCTAGCAAAGACCTCTGCCTCAGAAGTGTTAGGGACTTCCAGTACATTACACCTTAACTGCCTCTGTTAGTCCCAAATGATTTGGCCTTAAACCCATGTCCTTCGATTTTCTGTGGTGGTGGGTTTTTTTCACCCATATGTACTTCCATGTTTCCAGCCTTTATCGCCGTCATTGTTAATTGCTGAATAATTTTAGGTGTATATTTATAAAGCCAAAGCAGGACTTGTGATCACTGCACACTTTGATGTTTGATAATCAACTTTCCAGGCACTGATCTGAACACACAGTATCCATGAGATAACATTCAAATCTTAATGTCTCTTTCCAATAATAGACTTATACCAACCAATGTGAGGACTTCAGAGAGGAAATATATCCATGTGCTTCTTGCAAACCTAATCGCTAGGCTGCCTCATGTCCCTGTGCAATTACTGGCTGCCACAAGGGCTCTTACACCCAGGAGACTCTCTGTCTCTAGGAAGGGGAGAGTGAGTGCCACATGGTGGCAGATTTATGGAGCAACACTGGCATCTTTCATGCAGAAGACTGGCAGCCAGGAGTAATCCAGTCCCCCTAGGACACTGACACAAGTGATCGGAGTATACCTAAATAGGTGCGGTCTAAAGAAAACAGGAGTGGGGAGGCAAAGGGCAAAGAAAACCAGAGATGGTGAATTGTGCCCTTAAAATCTATTTCTCTGTGTCATGTGGAGGATCAGTCAACACTGTGCTCTCTCTCTCCCATTTACATAGTTAACTTGGGAGAAAGAAAGAGCTAATGTATTAAAGAGTCTGTCCTACTTCTGAAGCAGGAAAGCCAGGACTTGGTTCTGGCTCTGTGGGTTAAGCTGTGTGTGCTCACTTATTCATTTGGGTCACTTACCTAATCTGGACTTCAAATTTCCTCATCTATAAAATTGAAGTATTAAACTAAAAAATGTTGTATCTCTGGATCTAAATATATCCTGTGAAGTACTAACTTAGACAAAGTGTAGATATGAAAGCCATTTTTTTATTTTTTTGAGACGGAGTCTCACTCAGTCGCCCAGGCTGAAGTGCAGTGACACAATCTCAGCTCACTGCAAGCTCCGCCTCCTGGGTTCATACCATTCTCCTGCCTCAGCCTCCTGAGTAGCTGGGACTACAGGTGCATGCCACCAGGTCTGGCTAATTTTTTGTATTTTTAGTAGAGATGGGTTTCACCGTGTTAGCCAGAATGCTCTCGATCTCCTGACCTCATGATCCACCCACCTCGGCCTCTTGAAGTGTTGGGATTACAGGCATGAGCCACCATGCCTGGCCGAAAGCCATTTCTAAGAAGACATGTTTTGTGAAATCTGATCTCTTGCCAAAATAATATTCCTTCTAGAAATGTTAACCCACTTCATCAAGAATTACTTACTGTGACCAAAATAAAAGCTGTTAATACTTCTAGGCAATAGGCAATTGAAATATTCTGTTCTTACTTTTCTCGGATGAAAAGAATAATTGTTTCTTCCAAAAGATAAAACTAAGGAAACAAGGATATCACTGTTGCTCAATATTCACAAAAAAGGAGAAGATAATTTCCACCTAATTACATATAACTTCAAAACAAGGGCCAGGTGCAGTGGCTCACACCTGTAATTCTAACACTTTGGGAAGCCAATGGTCACTTGAGGCCAGGAGTTCAACACCAGCCTGGGTAAAGTGAGACCCCTATCTACTTAAAAGCACATACCTGTAATTCTAGCTACCTACTTGGGAGGGTGTGGTGGGAGGAACCCTTGAGCCCAGGAGTTGGAGATGACATCGAGCTATGATTGAGCCATTGCACTCCAGCCTGAACAAGAGTGAGGCCCTGTCTTCTCTTTAAAAAAAGAAAAAAAAAAAAAAAGGAAAATACCAAGTAGGGAAGGAAAGATCCTCCTAAGTAGCAGGCTAACACTTTGCTGTTACCATTTAAACTGCGTTAATGTGCAACTGGTTCCATTTACACTTCCCTCCATTTAAGATAGCGGACTAAGCATAAATACACAAACCTGGATTATTAGCATTCCAGGATAAGGAGATATGCCTGAGTAAAAAGATACAGAATGAATAGTATTTCGTAAATGTAACACTTTTTCCTCCTCCCAGGCTCAAGTGACCCCTTCCACCTCAGCCTCCCAAGTAGCTGGGACTACAGGTGTGGCCACCACACCCAGGTAATTTTTAAATTTTTTGTAGAAATGGGATCTCACTATGTTGCCCAGGCTGGTCTCAAACTCCTGGCTCAAATGATCCTCCTGCTCCAGCTTCTAAAAATGTTGGTATTACAGGTATGAGCCACTATACCTAGCAGAATTTTTATGAAAAGTTCTTAAATCTTTAAGACAGAACATAATCTCGGTACCTCTGTAGCAAGCACAACAACTGGAAGCTGTATCCTGTGTAAGACCATTTACTGGGTGATAGTGAAATCTGAATACTGTTCACTTTACTTAAACACTAGTATTCTCCCTTTGTGGGAAGCTGAATCAAAGTACTAGTCCTTTTATTTAGAGTTTGTTTTGTTTTTGGATGGAGTCTCGCTGTCTCCTAGGCTGGGGTGCTGTAGCACAATCTTAGCTCACTGCAACCTCCACTGCCCAGGTTCAAGCAATTCTCCTGCCTCAGTCTCCCGAGTAGCTGGGACTATAGGCCCGTGTCACTTCGCCCAGCTGATTTTTGTATTTTTAGTAGAAATGGGGTTTCACCATGTTGGTCAGGCTGGTCTTGAGCTCTTGACCTCAAGTGATCTGCTCGCCTCGGCCTCCCAAAGTGCTGGGATTACAGGCGTGAGCCACCGCACCTGGCCTCGAGAGTTATTAAAAGAGAAACACTTTTTAAGAATTAACTAAATATTTCCAAAGACAAGTTTGCTATTGCTTACTTTTAAAAAAGGAATCCTCCCTTTCTATTTCTCCATTTTCTACTGACTATATTATTCACAGTAAAATTATTTCTATAAATTGCATCATTTTATAAAATTACTTTTTCACTAATTTTGAGTAGACAAATCCTTAACCTACATATTAACCATTTCATGTTTTACATCTTTTTCAAAAACAGCATAAAAAGTAAATAAAAATCCTTACAAATATTCACACTGACTTCTAGGACTCTAAGCTGGGAAAATAATCCTAAATTTTGGGAGTTTTATGTATAAAAGTGTTGATTTTTTAAATTCATTTTTGGTACTTTAGCCAAAAGAAAACAATCCAGTGGGATAGTTAATTATGCTACTTCTACTTGACAGAATAGCATATGCCTATTAAAATTTTGTTTCCAAAGCATTAAAACAGCAATATTTTATACTGTATTACTAAATTAAAAATCTAAGATATAAAATTATGCACCTAGAATAAACATAAAAATAAACCACAAAACTTTTTATGAAGATTTGAAGGAAATGCCCCAAAATATTAATATTGACAGGCCAAAGTGGAAGATCACCTGAGCCCAGGAGTTCAAGATTGCAGTGAGCTGTGATCCTGCCACTGCACTCCAGCCTGGGTGATGGGATGAGACCCCTCATCTCTTAAAATATATGTTCTTCAATTCCACTATGGTGAATGTAATGCATTTGTAACAGTATTAACAAAATCTGCAAGTGGAAGAATCAGTACTACTCTGAGGAAAGGACTCTCCAGCCAAAGAGAAGCACTTAGATTTTATGCATCATTGGCTAACTCCTTGGGTAAATGTCTGTCCTTCTAAGTTTCTGGGTTAAGTATGCTCAGGATTGTCACATTTTTCTATTCAGTTTCATTAGAATTAACAACTCATGACTAAGATATCGCAAAGAATATAGGCTTTTACAAAAATTTGTTTCATTATTAGGTGCTTTATTATTATAAATTTACTGGCATTTCATCATACTAATATCTTTTGGGAAACACTTAATAATAATATTAAGTTTTAGAATGATGCTATGTCTGTAACATCCTTTGAATTGAATCTTGGAACTTACCTTACACCAAATTCTGTATTATAAGGGGTTGGTCATATCAGAGGAAATCTACAAATTATAAACTATACACCAAGCATTCATGATGAATATTCTTAGGTAGATGTTTAAGAAAAATTCTTGGGGAAATGTGTAAGAAAAATGGTAGAAATACTAGAAAGATATTCTAGTTACATAACCCTTTGAATGGAATCGTAGATAGAACATATACCAAATTATCTATTATAGATCAGTTATATTACAGCAAAGCTATAAAGTATAAATAATACACCGAACATTTAAACTCTAAAGATTCAGTCAAAATGAAAACCCAAAGTAAACACACATTTTAAAATTCGATTTAAAGTCCCATTACTATTTCTTTATTTTAAAAGTATCTCTCTAGGTATTTCTGGTTTCCAATGATGGAAGAGTAGCTCCTAACAAATTCTCCTACAGATAAAAAGTATAAACTGAGGCCAGGGGAAATCAACAAGAAAAAGAAATTAAAGGTAAATATTTCAAAAGGAAGAAATAAAACTGCCTCTTTCTTGCAAATGACATGACTGTCTATGTGGAAAATGTCAATCTACAAAAAGCTACAAGGACTATTAAGGTAGTCTTCCAGGGTCACAGGAGACCCACAGTGAGGGCTGCACTTCAAGACCTACTTTCAGGCCGGGCGCGGTGGCTCAAGCCTGTAATCCCAGCACTTTGGGAGGCTGAGACGGGCGGATCACGAGGCCAGGAGATCGAGAGACGATCCCGGCTAACACAGTGAAACCCCGTCTCTACTAAAAAATACAAAAAAACTAGCCGGGCGAGGTGGCGGGCGCCTGTAGTCCCAGCTACTCGGGAGGCTGAGGCAGGAGAACGGCGTAAACCCGGGAGGCGGAGCTTGCAGTGAGCTGAGATCCGGCCACTGCACTCCAGCCTGGGCGACAGAGCAAGACTCCGTCTCAAAAAAAAAAAAAAAAAAAAAAAAAAGACCTACTTTCAAAGAAGAGTACGGAAAGGGGAAAAAATGTAACCTCACAATGAAGAAAACTGGCAAATACAAGGTTGGGTAGGTGATCGAGGTAAATATCATCAGTGATCAAGCATGTTAATATGTACTATTATATGAGGTAATGAGAATACTTCACTTCTGTGGTATTAGCCCCAATCTAACCATGAGAAAAATATCAAACCCAATTTGAGGGACATTCTACAAAACATCTGAATATTCCTCAAAATTGTCAAGATATAATAAACAATGACAGAAACTCTCACAGACTAGAAGAGATGTAAGTAAATGTAATGTAGTATCCTCTGTGGGATCCTACAAAAGGAAAAGGGCCTTAGTAGAAAAACTAGTCAAATCTGAATGAAATCTTGAGTTTAGTTGATAGCAATATATCAATGATAAATATACTATGGTTGGTAGGGGCTGATTTTGTGCTTCCCTTCCCAAATTCACATGTTGAAGTCCTAACCCTCAATACCTCAAATGTAACTGTATTTGGAGACAGGCCTTTTAAAGAGGTGATTAAGTTAAAATGAGGCCTTACATCCAATCTGATTAGTGTTCTCACTGGAAAAGACTATGACAAATGAAAAGCCACATAAAACACTAAATTAGTCATAAACCAATTATTTAATTGAAGCTATAAAAAAGGCAGTATAAGTGATAAAACAATTAGGAAAGAATATTTAGCATGTTTCAAAAGATTTAAAATAGCAGGACATTTTACAAAAAGTTGTACAGGAAATAAAATTCTTAAACTATAAGTACAAACATGACATTACAGAGTATCTTATAAAATACAAAGACAAATATAAAAGGACTATGATGCTTTAAGTCTGAAAACTATTAATAATGGCCAAATATTTAGGTTTAAATTCACAGTTCCTGGGTATGAGAATCATTACTATACACATCTCCCAAACCAGTAGGTAGTATTTTCCAATTAACCATGTGTGGTATCATCTTCTACAAAGTCTTTGGCCATCTCTGCTGTGATCACATCAATATGACTAACCTGAAGAATAAATGTTAAAAACAAAATCTGTTAAATACATCTGTTTGCATTGTATAGGGTAATATATACAGCCCATCACCTACATTTTTAAATTTTTCTTTTTTTTTTTTTTTTTTTTGAGATGGAGTCTTGCTCTTGTCGCCTAGGCTGGAGTGCAGTGGCACGATCTTGGCTCACTGCAACCTCCGCCTCCCAAATTCAAGCAATTCTTCTGCCTCAGCCTCCCAAGTAGCTGGGACTACAGGCTCACACCACCATGCCCAGCTAATTTCGTATTTTTAGTAGAGACAGGGTTTCTCCATACTGGCCAGGCTGGTCTCAAACTCCTGACCTGGTGATCCACCTGCCTTGGCCTCCCAAAGTGCTGGGATTACAGGCGTCAGCCACTGCGCACAGCCTATCACCTATATTTTACATATGAAGTAAAATAATTCTGAAGAACTGACTTATAAAACCTTTATTTACAGTGGTGTTCAATGCATGGATTTAAAAAATATGTATTTTAATGCTCTGAAGAAATACCATGCCTAAACATCTAAACTACCTTTTGTTCACTTTCTATTACTTTGCTATTTCATCAATAATGTTAAGGTTGGGAAGACACCCAGGAAGAGCTATGCAGTCCATACAAATGAACATATGTAATTGTTAAAGATTGTGCATTACAGAAGCACTGAATAGACTGGATAGAAAGATATGGTTTGCTAATGCCAATGAAAATAAAACGAATGCAATGCCATAAACTATTGCTAAACTTCATAGTTATTTGAAGGAAAAGTTTTTTCTTTAAAAAGACAAAGACTTTCTAAGTTTTAGCAAACTTAGATAAGTTTGCTAAACTTAGATAAGTTTGCTAAACTCAGATAAGCAAAGACTTTCTAAGTTTTCTTTCACTATTTAACATAAAATCAGAATTCAACAAATTAATTACAAACTTAAAAAATTACCTTATTTCTGAACTTTACACCATAGAATTTGTCAGCTGACTCAAGCAGTTCAGGCCTAAAAGTAGTTGTAATAAACTGAGCATGTACAGCAAGTTCCATAATCATATCTGTAAAAAGGAAATAGTGCTTTAACAAATTTCTCTTTTCAGCAGAGCTGAAAATTTAAAAAGCAACTATCTTTACTCTTACTAAAATTCAAAACTGCCTGAGTTTGATTTTTTCATACATGTATCAGCAAATATTACCAGCTTATTGTTAAATACAAAACCAAAACTGTACTGAACTGTACCTGACACAGCCTTTCTGTGCTGAGCATCCAGAGCCTGGTCAATCTCATCAAACAAGTAAAATGGAGCTGGGTCACATTTCTGAATGGCAAAAATCAGAGCAAGAGCTACCAAGGATTTCTGTCCACCTGAAAGCTGTTGCATTTCTCTCATTTCACCTTGTTTTCCTGTAAATGACACCTAAGAATAAACACATGAGTTAATATCCTAAAGGGTAGAACCACCACCATCTTCCAAAAGTAACTTGCATATAATGCACCAATCAGATATGCAAAAGATACTATAAATTCTATTATGGTAATGCTCTGAGGAAAATGGAATATAAAGGTATTTTACCCTAATTCCAACTCCAGTAAACTGGTCAACTGATGGGACACTGCTTTGTGAGCCAGAACCCCTCTCACTCTCACCGCTCCCTTCTCCTTCATCTTGAGACTGACTGCCCTCCACATCTCCTTTCTTCATCACCAAAGTAGCTTTGCCACCAGGTACTAACTTCTGGAATACTTCACTGAAGTTCTTGGATACCTTAAAAAAAAAAAGACTGAAATATAAATTTTGCTTAGGTAGAATTATATATTAACAAGTAAAATATTTAAAAGCTACCAATTATTTTTTAATCTTAACAAGGATAACAGACTGGATCCTTCTAAAGGCTGTGTAAAACATTCAAGTTACTGTAAACCTATATGCTAGATTTGTTCACATGTATTAGATTCACCTGTTAATGAGGAAAAAAGCTTTAAAATCTTTACAAACTGAGTAAGAGCTGAAGCTTTTGTCCTGTGTATATTTTTACTACAAAGCAAAACATACCTGTTTGAAAGTTAACTGAATAGCTTCGTATTTCCGAAGTTCAAGTACATTCATCAGCTCCATGATCGATTTGTAACCCCTATCTAACTCTTCTTGTCGCTTTATTAACTTTTCTTTCTGCTCTGAGAAATTTACAAACTGATCCAAAGCCTTTTTGTTAACATGGCTGTACTTCTTTAATTCTGTGTTGCACTGCTCAAGTTTTCGAAACAACTAAAAAGAGAAAATATGTATTCATATAAATAAATTTACATACCAAGCAATTTGTTAACAAGACTTCAAATTTTAAAACCAACCTGTTTGAGGCTCAGTGTCTGGTACTTTTCAAATGCTTCCTGGGGAAGTGATCCAAGTTCTCGAATTTTCTTCATACACTCCTCTTTCTTCTTCAATAGCATGCCTTGCCGATTTGTCATCTTTTCCAGTTCTTTAGTATCATGATTTATAGCATCCATATGTTCTTTTTCCATATTTTTCCAGCGCTCCATACTCTTCTGAAGCTCCTTAATTCCAGCTTCTGTTTTATCAATGGAATTGTCCAAATCTAAGATGGGGGGAAAAACAAAATTAGGCTATAATATCTAGTTTAAAGCCAGTGTTACAGCGTTATTTGAGTAAAGATTTTTATGATCAAACCTACCAAAATAGGTTTTAGGTTTTTGTCAGGGTTTAAAATTTTCTGTGAACATTTATGAACCACTTAAATCAGTACAAAATTAGAAGTATATATATGTCACTCAAATATATAATTTTCATTATTCAATGTTAATGCTTATAAACTAAAGTTATTAGCAACTAAGTGATAAGAGAAACTTGAGTCAAGTATTTCATATTTTATCAAAATGAATCATTTATAGTCTCAATTGTCACAAACATTTCAGTAAAAACTTCCTATTTATAGTCAACTTACTAAATTCCATTCACTATACATTGTTTATAATGGAAAACAAAAAATCATTAGTATATGCTTCTGCCTATTTGGACATTTTATTCTGCAGTAAACAATTTTATAAAACATGTATGTAAACAAAATTTTACTACATAAAAATTCACCTTCTGATCGTGCCATAGTGTCTTTTACTCTTTTATTGATGGCTTCAAGTTCTGATGTTGTGGCAGTGAGAACAGTACCCCCTTCTGTCTCTCTCAGCTCATTAAGTTCCTATAATAAAAAAATGTAAATTCCATTAGTTTCAAATGTTATGACTGCCAACATTTTCTACAGCTATTGTCTGAACATTCAAGAAAACCAAAAAATATAAATACTTCATATAATTAGAAATATACTTAATGTATCCATTAAAGGGAAGAAAAAGACATAATTACTAGAAAATTTCTAAGCATCTAAACACCACTGAAAAACTATAACATTTACTAAGTACTTAGAATGTGCCACGATGGCAATTATATAAAACAACTATGATAATATTTAATTTACACAAGAAACTGAGGCTTAGAAATAGTAAGCGACTTGTCCAAAATCACACACTAGGTGGCAGAATTCCAACCCAAGGCCCACAGACACTAAGCTTTCTGTCCCCAAAGCCCTTGCTTTCAATCAGAGCCTCTGATATAACCACTTGCAGTAGGTCATGGCCACCAAGGAGCCCTTAAAAAAAAAAAACACATACACACCTGTTCTACTTGGTCCAAGCGTTTTCTCAGATTCTCATTGAGATAAGTCTCTACTCGAGTAATAATACCTTCTAATTTAATTCTTTCATTTAGCAACTGTCTGTTTTCCTAGAATTAAGAAAAAGTCTACATAAGCATGTACATTTCACACACAGGAAGAGTGCTCATCTGCTGTCCTCTCTAGTACTTGTGCTCACATTGAGCTGAAATGAAGTTTAATACATTATATTCTTCAAAAAAGCCCTATACTTTCTTCATTTTTCTCTTATCAATTCATAATGTTAAATGTTTGTGGCTGGCTCTTTTTGTAATGCTTGCTGTCAAAAACGGTTTCTTTAACTGCTTTTCATTTTTTAGAATCAGTGTTGGTGGTTTACATCTATGCAGTTTTAAAAATCTACTAAAGGCTGGGCACGGTGGCTCAAGCCTGTAATCCCAGCACTTTGGGAGGCCGAGGCGGGCAGATCACAAGGTCAGGAGATCGAGACCATCCTGGCTAACACGGTGAAACTCCGTCTCTACTGAAAAAAAAAAAAAAAAAAAATTAGGCGTGGTGGCTGGCGCCTGTAGTCCCAGCTACTCGGAGGCTGAGGCAGGAGAATGGTGTGAACTCGGGAGGTGGAGCTTGCAGTGAGCTGAGATCGTGCCACTGCACTCCAGCCTGGGCGACAGAGCAAGAATCGTCTCAAAAAAAAAAAAAAAAAAAAATCAATTCAAATGTTTAATTAAAATATTAAATATGTAAAGGTAGTAAGATAAATATGGTAAGTCTTAACAAGCTCAAACTTACTAATAGCAATACTTACAACTAATAAGTAATGCTAATTAACTAAACTGTAAGGAAATGAAAATTTCTTGTATAATCCTAACCTAGCTAGAATGGTTTAGAAAAACAAAATCTTATTTACTCCTATGGGTATTAAAAGTCCAAGCCTCATTTTAATATTTTCTCAGTTCTTTTCTTTCATATTCCCCTAGTTAGCAAGAAAGGCACTTTTCACAATAGCCAATTACTAATGAATTTTTTTTCCAGTCAGCCATGTATTTACCTGCTGAAGTTGACGAATCTCATCATTCAGTGCATCTACTCTCTTCTGATCTTCCAAACTCAGTTGAGAAAGCAAATCAGTTCCCAGTTCTGCTTTCAATGATTCTCTGGTAGACTCCATAGCATGCAAGCTTGCCTCCAAACTCTGTAAGCTACGTTGCTATATGACGTTATCCGTTTATTAGTAAGGTATTAGCCTCTGGATTACTTATAGTGAAAATTTTAAAACAATCTATATTTGATCTGAGCTAAATACAAAGACATAACTCAAATATTAGGTGCTTATTAATGTGGTAATTAGGACTCTAGCAACAAAAAACATACGATGTAATAGTATAGGTGGGGCAGGATGGGCCAGATCATATTCCATGATTAAACTATACAAAAATCTTCAGGCATACTATAACAAAAAGTTGCCGGGCACGGTGGCTCACACCTGTTATCCCAGCACTTTGGGAGGCCAAGGCGGGTGGATCACGAGGTCCAGAGTTTGAGATGAGCCTGGCCAACATGGTGAAACCCGTCTCTACTAAAAATACAAAAATTAGCTGGGTATGGAGGCGTGTGCCTGTAATCCCAGCTACTCGGGAGACCGAGGCAGGAGAATCACTTGAATCCGGAAGGCAGAGGTTGCAGTGAGCCGAGATCATGCCATTGCACTCCAGCCTAGGTGACAGGGCGAGACTCCATCCCAAAAAAACCCAAAAGTTGTCAGAATGTGTTGGGATGGTACAATTGCAGGCACATCTTGTTTTTTTTTTTTTTTTTAAGCTCTTTGTAGTTTCAGTATTATACTACGTAAAAGATTGGTCAAAACTGTCAAGTTTATGAGACCAATAACATACTATCACATAAGTTTGCTTTCTAATTTTAATACAGTCTGGACAAAATGGAATCAAATATTCAGCTAATTCCACTGTGCTTCAGATAAAAATGGTTACTGACAAAAACTGACCATCAGACAGTTATGTCATAGCTTCAAATGCCTATTTGTTCAATGCAGGTGGAAAGTTTGAACGTGCCAACAACAGGAGACTCTGGGTATTCATGGGTTTAAGAATGGTAAAACAGATGCAGACATCCAAAAGTATGGGTCCAGCCTGGGCACAGTGGTTCACACCTGTAATTCCAGTACTTTGAGAGGGCAAGGCAGGCGGATCACCTGAGGTCAGGAGTTTGAGACCAGCCTGGCCAACATGGTGAAACCTCATCTCTACTAAAAACACAAAATTAGCCGGATGTGGTGGTGCACGTCTGTAGTCCCAGATCCTCAGGAGGCTGAGGCAGGAAAATCGCTTGAACCCAGGAGGTGGAGGCTGCAGTGAGCTGAGAACACACACTGCACTGCAGCCTGGGCGAGGGCGAGACAGAGTGAGACTCTGTCTTCAAAAAAAAAAAAAGTATGGGTCCAAACAAAAATGAAGCATAAAATTCAAGGATAACCCATATAATGTATGATCCACATTAATCTGTAACAGTTGGTCTATAACCAAAGATATACTTACGAACCTTAGGCATGAAGGTTTTCTCTGACTGCTGCCTCTTCTCTTTTAGCATCTTCATTTCTGATAATATGCTATCTCTAGATGCTTTAAATTTCCTTTGCTGGGTCTCAATCTGTTGCATTTGGTTCATCAACTGATCAATTTCATTATTAATCCATATACAAGGCTAAGGAAAATTATCTCCAGGTGGTAAATGTATCATGTTCTGAATTCTTTTTAGACACAACACCATATATCCCTTCCTTTTCTTTACCCCCAAATAACATTCATGTCCTCAAATTTATGGACCAAAACAATGCTGAACTGTATTACCCAAAATGCGTTCAATCATAAAGAAGCTTGAAACATTTCACACCCCACCATTTCACTCTCAGAATAACATGTATACTGTTTTACTAAAAGCTATACAAAACAAATTCTTGGAAAACCATAAAGGAGGCTAGGTAAATCTAACAATATTACATACTTTTAAGTATCTTTTCATTCAACAAATGTTTACTGTTACTATGCTTAAGGCACTATGTTAAGGGTTTATGTATGAAGAGTAGTTCTTACCATATGTGGAAGAAATAATTCAATCTAGCTGGATTATCAAACACAGGAAGACAGCTGGTACACACTGTCAACATCCTCCTTTTCCTCAGTATTTCCCCATACTCTGTGTCAACATCTTGCCAAATTCAGGCAGTTCTTTAAAGTGTGAATATGCAGACCCCTACAAGGTCAAAGCTCAGGTGCTTATTTTTATTTTTCTGTGCTTGCACTGATGGCACAGAAGGTATGTATCTGCAGTTTTTAAAAAATGCCAGTTTCACTTGAAGCAGTAAAAACCACTAACTTTGTATCTATTCTTGACAGCCGGGCGCGGTGGCTCACGCCTGTAATCCCAGCACTTTGGGAGGCCAAGACGGGCGGATCACGAGGTCAGGAGATCGAGACCATCCTGGCTAACACGGTGAAACCCCGTCTCTACTAAAAAATACAAAAAACTAGCCGGGCGAGGTGGCAGGCGCCTATAGTCCCAGCTACACGGGAGGCTGAGGCAGGAGAATGGCATGAACCCGGGAGGCGGAGCTTGCAGTGAGCTGAGATCTGGCCACTGCACTCCAGCCTGGGCGACAGAGCAAGACTCCGTCTCAAAAAATAAATAAATAAATAAATAAATAAATAATAAAAAAAATAAAAAATCAAAAAAAAAATGCCAGTTTCACTTGAAGCAGTAAAAACCACTAACTTTGTATCTATTCTTGATGCTCAAGTACCTATATTTTTCAACTTGTTTGGCGAAATGGAAAGCACACATAAAGTACTTTTGTCTTATACCAAAGCACCATGGTGATTTTAAGAAAATCCACATACACAATTGTTTCATTTGTGAACTGAACTAACGACTATGGTTACTCAGACTTGGTTATCTGACAGCCATTTCCTCCACTGACATTAAATTTGCACCAAATAACTTCAAGACAGTAAAATCTAACATTTTTCACCCTCCCCTGCCACCCCCCCCTTTTTTTTTTTTGAGACAGGGTCTCACTTTGTCACCCAGACTGGAGTGCAGTGGTGCGATCTCAGCTCACTGCAACCTCCACCTCCCAGGCTCAAGTGATCTTCCTGCCTCAGCCTCCCAGGTAGCTGGGACTACAGGCCTGTGCCACCACACAAGTACAATGAACTGCTGGTCCTTACATATTTGACTTCTAAGCAGTATGTAACATTACTGATGCCTCTCACTCTCTTCCTTAAAACATTATCTCTTGCTTACATAAATTTAACAAGAAAAAAATCAACACTACCAAGGTTTTCCTTATACAATTCACTAACTGATCCTTCTCAGTTTCCTCTTTCTTTGCCTGATACAACCTGTATTTTGGTGTTCTATGGGTTCTTTTCTTCCAAGTGACTTGATGGTATTAGCTACTTAACACTTAAACAATCATTAAAATAGCTTTTAGTCTTCAAAAGCTAAACAAACATAAGCCCTGAACTTAAAACACAAAGTTTTAATATATATGTGAAAAAACAAAAGATTATATATGGCAACCAAAACACAGTTCTTTCCCCACAATATCATTATGCACAAAACAAAAAGATATTTTCAATATTTCTGCGCAGGTTTTCATTGAGCTTTGCTTCAAGTTCGCCTAGTTCTTCTTCTGCTTTTCTAACATCTTTCTGCAATTCAAGTCGAGACTTCCTTGTGTCATAATAACCCCCAGTTAGAGCACCTCGATGACTGACCTGGTCACCTATAAACAAAACATATGTGATAGGTCTGTATAACTTTTATTCAATGATAAATTGACTTATAATGAAAAAAACTAACCTGCAGGCTTTAAGTACATAATGAGAATTGAAAAGAATTTAAACCTCCCTGAAAAAACTGCATTTCAATGCTAAAATTTCCTTTTTTTTGAGACAGAGTCTTACTCTCTTGCTCAGGCTGGAGTGCAGTGCTGTGGCCACAGCTCACTGCAGCCTCAAACTCCTGGATTCAAGTGATCCTCCTGCTTCAGCCTCCTGAGTGGCTAGGACAGGTGTGTACCACCACACCTTTTTTGTAGAGGCCAGGTCTTGCTATGTGCCCAGGTGGTTCTCAAACTTCCGGCCTCAAGTGACCCTCCTGCTTCAGCCTCTCAAGCATCTGGGATTACAGGGTCAAGCCACTGTGTCCAGACAAAACTCGCAGTTTTTGGTTTTTTTTTTTCAGACAAAAACTCGCAGTTGAACCTGAACATCTACCAGAGAGCAAGGAAGTATTGAAGACTAATAAGGACATATTAGTAGGACACAGGACCTAGCCTGAAATTTCCACTGGCCCTATTTAGGAAAATTTGAGCATCAAAATAATAATACCAGTATAATAACACATTTTATTTTTTAAAAAATAATCTATGAATCACAGTGATACTTTTAAAAAAATGAAAAGTGGAGACTCTTCTCTACAGAAGAGTGACAGCTAATAAATGCAGTAGCAATAACAGAATTCAAGAATCACCATTTTTAATCTCCCAGTGTAATAACTGATTCAGGCAAGAGTCAACAAAGGTGCTAAAGCAACTGGTAAAGTTGTTGGGAGAACCTGACATTCATGTAGTCTTGAAGAATAATCTCACATATTATTAAACTACAAAGGGGCAAAAGGGGTACCTTTACAATGGAGAGATCTACAGGTGATCAAACCTAGTATCGCTAACAATGAGACACATTATATGACACCATAAGTATATACATTCATGTCAACAATAAACGATGAGGAAGCAAGAAGACAAATCCAGAAAATGGAACTTTTCTGGATTTTTCTAGGTGGGGAGAAGGGAGGAGTAACTGTCTTATATTTAAAGAATCTAAAGAGAAGACACTACATGCATACTTGATTGAATCCTACATAGAAAAATATTTTAGAAAAACAAAGCTTGAATATGGATACTTTTAGAAGATATTAGGTTAATGTTAAATTTCTTAGGTGTAACAATGATACTGTGGAATACAAAAGAATGTTCTTATTGTTAGGAGATGCATGCTTAAATTTTAGAGATGAAGTGTCATGTTTTACTTATTCTCAGATGGTTCAAAACCACAACAAAATGTACATATACAGAAACAAAGCTTGGAGGGAGACGGGTTTACCTGCTTTCTTTAACAAATAAAGAGAAAAAAAAAAAAATTGAGGGCAGGTAAACTTATATACTGGAGGATTCTTAACCTGAATTCCAAAGATAAAATTCAGAAGATCTCTGATTCGAATAGGAAAAAAATTTACATCTTTATTTTTATTAACCTCAAAATGATTTAACATTTCCTTCTATAATGAACAGGACAAGAACCACAGTAGTAGTATTAGTACCTGTGACTTTACCAAAAGAAGAGCTATTTTCATATTAGATTACACTTATCAGATCTCAAAATAGTTTACATGTATCAGTACTTCAAACTTATGGTAGTTATTAGACCCACTACTAAATATTGTTTTTTGAATACATTAAAGAATATTATTATTTTTTTTTTGAGACAGAGTCTCACTGTGTCTCCCAGACTGGAGTGCAGTGGCACAATCTCGGCTCACTGCAAGCTCCACCTCCCAGGTTCACACCATTCTCCTGCCTCAGCCTCCCAAGTAGCTGGGACTACAGGCGCCCGCCCCTACGCCCGGCTAATATTTTGTATTTTTAGTAGAGACGGAGTTTCACCGTGTTAGCCAGGATGGTCTCGATCTCCTGACCTCGTGATCCACCCACCTCGGCCTCCCAAAGTGCTGGGATTACAGGCGTGAGCCACCACGCCCAGCCAAAGAATTATATTTTTTAAAATAATCTTGCCAATACATCTTTGTGATCCAAAGTATTTTATTCTAAGCATTAAAAATTGTGTTGAATGTGGCTTTTGCTGTAGAAAAGAAAAAAAGTAAAAAAAAAAAAAAAAAAAAAATAGTGAGGAAGTATCCAGAGGCTTCAAATAGCCAAAGCAGTCCACACTGCAAAAAAGGTTAAGAACCCCTGCTACATACCAAATGATTACATTTCAGAGACATCAACTAAGTATCAAGTACAAACCCTGTCTGGACTCTTAATTGAACAAACCAATTATTTAAAAAACGATAAAATAATTGAAAATAAATGTTTCTTTTCTTTTTTTTGAGACAGGGTCTTGCTCTATCACCCAGGCTGGAGTACAAGGGTGTGATCTTGGCTCACTGCACCCTCTGCCTCCCACATTTAAGCCACTCTCATGCCTCAGCCTCCTGAGTAGTTGGGATTACAGGCGCACACCACCACACCCAGCTAATTTTTTGTATTTTTAGTAGAGATGGGGTTTCACCATGCTGGCTAGGCTAGTCTTGAATTCCCGGCATCAAGTGATCCACTTGCCTCGGCTTCCCAAAGTGCTGGGGTTACAGATGTGAGCCATCACACCCGGCCAAAGGCAAAGGATGAATTTTTCGAATACTCTCAAAACCAGAATCCCTCCAAAATACTGTTAAGATATATTCATCAGACATGCATATAGCTCAAGTGACATATTACACAGATTATATGTCTCTCTGTTTTTTGAGACAGTCTCACTCTGTCACCCAGGCTGGAGTGCAGTGGCGTGATCTCGGCTCACTGCAACCACTGCCTCCCGCGTTCAAGCGATTCTCCTGCCCCAGCCTCCTGAGTAGCTGGGACTACAGGTGCACACCACCACACCCAGCAAATCTTCGTTTTTTTTTTTTTTTTTTTTTTGAGACGGAGTCTCGCTCTGTCGCCCAGACTGGAGTGCAGTGGCGCGATCTCGGCTCACTGCAAGCTCTGCCTCCCGGGTTCACGCCATTCTCCTGCCTCAGCCTCCGGAGTAGCTGGGACTACAGGCGCCCGCCACCACGCCCGGCTAATTTCTTTTTGTATTTTTAGTAGAGACGGGGTTTCACCGTGTTAGCCAGGATGGTCTCCATCTCCTGACCTCGTGATCCGCCCGCCTCGGCCTCCCAAAGTGCTGGGATTACAGGCTTGAGCCACCGCGCCCGGCAAATCTTCGTATTTTTAGTGGAGACAGGGTTTCGCCTCGTTAGCCAGGCTGGTCTTGAACTCCTGACTTCAGGTGATCCACCCGTCTCAGCCTCCCCAAGTGCTGGGGTTACAAGCGTGAGCCACTGTGCCCAGCCAGATTATGTTTTAAATGATTTGTTAGAATTTATCTGTTTAGGCCGGGCGCGGTGGCTCAAGCCTGTAATCCCAGCACTTTGGGAGGCCGAGACGGGCGGATCACGAGGTCAGGAGATCGAGACCATCCTGGCTAACACGGTGAAACCCCGTCTCTACTAAAAAATACAAAAAACTAGCCGGGCGAGGTGGCGGGCGCCTGTAGTCCCAGCTACTCGGGAGGCTGAGGCAGGAGAATGGCGTAAACCCGGGAGGTGGGGCTTGCGGTGAGCTGAGATCCGGCCACTGTACTCCAGCCTGGGCGACACAGCGAGACTCCGTCTCAAAAAAAAAAAAAAAAAAAAAGAATTTATCTGTTTAAAGCTAAGAATTAGTATTACAAACCTTCCAAAGTAATACAGTCCATAGTGAAAGCACGGGCCAGCTGGGTTGAAACTTCCATGCTACGACAAATAAGAGTCTTTCCAAAAACATGTTTGAAAGCTTTGTCGAATCTGGAATTGTACCTCAGTTTGCTGATCATAGGAATAGCATCCTAAAAATGAAATTTTGTGAACAGAGAGATCACAGTTAACTAAAAACTTAGAATTACAAAAGTATATCTTTATGAAATACAAATAAACCAAACACCATTATATTTCAAAACTATTGGGGTTTTTCCTGAAGTAGTTAGAAGACTCATTCCACTAGAATATCCTGGTAATTTTGCTCATGTAATCAAGGTTTTCAACAGTAGAGCCTAATAGCATAAAGAGTTTAGTGGTTCTGTAGCTAGACTGCCCAAATTCAAACACTGGTTTCACCATTTATCAGATGTGTGCTGTGGACAAGTTGCTTAACTTCCTCAAATAATAGTTACTTCATCTACAAAATTGTAGACAATACATACCTTCCTTATAAAGTTGTGAAGCCTAAATGAGTTAATATATGCAAAACTCAGGATAGTATCTCTCACATAAAAGGGCTAAATATAAACAGCATTTCCTCAATGTTTTAATTTTACATATTTTATATATCTAAATTAGATATTCAGGAAAATATTTTGTCAGATAGAATTTCATTTTCTCTCTCCTAAACTGTTAGAACACGATTTTTGGAATTTTTTTAATTATGAAAATATATCTCATATACAGAAAAATGTAGTTAAGTGTTCAGTGTAAATTAATAAAGAGAACACCAACATAACCACCACACAGCACAAGAAACAGAGCACTGCTGACACCCCAGAAGCCATGGGTGTGCTCCTTTCCTAATCACACAGCATTTAACTACGGTGGTTACCTGCCAGAAATGACCACTGCCATGACTGTGCTAATCACTTCCTTGTACTTCCTAGTTCAATTTTTTTTTTTTGAGACAGAGTCTTGCTCTGTTGCCAGGATGAAGTACAGTGGCATGATCTTGGCTCACTGCAACCTCTGCCTCCCCAGTTCAAGCGATTTTCCCGCTTCAGCCTCCCAAGTACCTGGGATTACAGCTGCCCACTACCATGTCCAGCTAATTTTTTGTATTTTTAGTAGAGACAGGGTTTTGCCATGTTGGCCAGGCTGGTCTTGAACTCCTGACCTCAGGTGATCCGCCCACCTCCCCCTCCCAAAGTGAGGGGATTACAGGCATGAGCCACCAAGCCCTGTCCTCATCTAAGTTTGGTTTTGTTTATGTAGCGTAAACAGAACCACACCCCATGTATTCCTTTGTGTCTCGTTCCATTCATACATCATGTTTTTGAGACCCAATTTTTCTTACCCAAACTTCAAAAACAATTTATAGATGTGATAGCAGAAAAAGCCAGACCCTTTGATAGCTTACAGGATTCTTAATGTTCCACTTAAATTACTGATCATTTCAGCTTTAACTTCAGGGGATGGTAAAACAGTTGATACTACCATCAACATTCTGAAGTCAAGTACCTCAAAGCAATTACACTGTTCTAAGAATGGTGTCTGAAGAATATTTTTAATCCACCTAAAGTTCACTAGCTAGTAACAGCAATATTATGTTTCTGAAGTCTATCACCTTACTAGCCATTTTTTTCATTTAATTTGTTTTTAAAATATATCAAGACACTTTAAATCTTTACATAACAGTTCCTTGGGAATTTTTCTCCAACTCCCTAACCTTAATTATGTCACTCCCAGATATACTCTCAAAGTATCCTGTACTTACGCTTTTAACACTGTACATTTGCAATGATTTGTTTCGTATCTTGGCTTTTTTCTCTTTTTTAAATGATCCTCCCACCTCAGCCTCCCAAGTAGCTGGGATTACAGGCGCACATCACTACACCACGGATCATGGCTGTGACTTCTGTCTCCCTCCCCAAAACCCACTCAGCACTAAGGTCCATGGGAAGACAGGTATTTTTACCTCATAGACCATTGAATCCCAGTGTGTAGTGACTGGGCACTAGCATGTGTTAGACTATGTGACAAAAAAAAAGAGAAATAGACCTTATCACACATTGACTCACATTGGTTTCAGGATAGGCAGTATCCCTGACATCTAACTTGTTATTTTATGTGACAAAAAAATAACATTATAAAAGAGAAATAGACCTTATCACACATTGACTCACATTGGTTTCAGGATAGGCAGTATCCCTGACATCTAACTTGTTAAGAGGCAGAAAAGTAACCTCTCCAGGAAGATTCATTTTATTAAACTCCATTAAAATCTTCGTGCTGACTTCATCTGAATCAACAATGTGATAAAATAACCTGAATATAAAGAGAGTAAGACAAATCTTTATTGGTACTTTTTTTTTTTTTTTTGAGACAGGGTCTTCCCATGTTGCCCAAACTGATCTTGAACTCCTAGACTCAAGCAATCCTCCCACCTCAGCCTCCTGCATAGCTGGGACTGAAGGTGTGCACTTTTAAAGTGTTATAAACACTTAAGCATCAAACAATTAACTTTTTTGCTATATAATCCAAATAATTTTGGAAAAAAATAAGACTACTTTAAAAATTCCAATGGCGGAGGAGAAACTCCCAAAAGGGGAAAGTTCTAGCTTCTATAATTAGGAACAAATACTTAGCATCTACTTCTTTAATTAGAAAGTCAAATAAGGAACCAAGGTATAAAAAGATAATGGAAGGTATGATGCATAAAAACTACAAAAGTTGTTTCTTAGACTATTCTTATTCCCTCTTCTAAAAATGCTAAATATCAAGCAAAAGCTTTAACCTGTTTCCAGCAGTGACTTCCACGCATGTGTAGAAAGCTGGTTCACATTCAAAGTTATTCATCACAATGCCATGATAGCCATTTTGAACATGCTGGTTTATTCCTTTTCGACGAAAGTGGTCTAGCACTTTGTTTATGCTGTCTATTCCATTTAAAATGGCCTGTAAATTGTCAGAAATGAAAAATATTAAAATTTTATCATCAGTGAGACTCCTGGTAAGGAATGAGACCACAACAACATACATTTTAAAAAATACCAGTGATTAAACTAAACATCCTCTCCAACAAACACATTACCTCCTCACTATATGCCAACTACATGTAACACCTTATATGATAGGTTCTGTTCTATAACAGTAGTGTTAAAAATGGGCTCTTTATCTGAAAATCAAAAGTGCTACTATTTATAGTATGTGTAGTAATAAAACTATTTAAATCTCTATCATTTAATATTTAGAAGATAATTTGGACTCCTATTTATCACTTGCAACCCACGACCTACACTTGAAAGGTAATAAATTCTTACATAACGATGAACTCAATGACTCAGTGTAAACAGAAGTGATGAAAAGAACCTGCCTACCTTTCCCGTTGCCGCTCTAAGAAGTTGTTGCTTCTTTTCAAGATCTTCTCTTTTAGCAGCAAGTGCTTGCTGTTCTGCATTCTCTTCTCTCCACAAGTAGCTAATAAATAAAAATTAGACTGTCTTTAATTTTAAACACATACGAGGATGCATTAATAGTATACAGTTTAGAATCAAAATATAGAAAACAAGCCTGACCGGTTAATTTGTAACTTAAAGACCACATAACACCTAGTAACAAATATTATTCAAAAAATTAATGCATATTTTAGTCTAAATACTAACTTTCTTTCACTTTGTAATTCATCTTTCTTATTTTTTACTTCGTAATATTTTCTGTCCAGTTCTTCTACTCGAGCTTTGACTTCATTAAGATCCTGGTCCAGTTTCTACGGAAATAAAAATAAATTTAAAATTCAGTTTCATCAAACAAATCTACCCTGATAGAAAGCAGATCAGTGGTTGCAGACGGATGGGGGAGGGAGACAAAAGGTGAGGGAGGAATTACAAAGGGGTATGGAAAACACTTGGGTAATAAACATGTTTACTGTCTTAACTGTGGTGATGGTTTTACAGATGTATATGTGTCAAAACTCATCAAATTATATTTTTGCCACTTTCCTGACTAGGAAAAATTATGTACACTAAATATGTACAATTTACTGTATGTGAATTATACCTCAATGATGCTGTTGAAAAATCCAATTTCAGTTTTTATTTATTTATTTATTTATTTTTTTGAGACGGAGTCTCACTCTGTCGCCCAGGCTGGAGTGCAGTGGCCGGATCTCAGCTCACCGCAAGCTCCGCCTCCCGGGTTTACGCCATTCTCCTGCCTCACCCTCCCGAGTAGCTGGGACTACAGGCGCCCACCACCTCGCCCAGCTAGTTTTTTGTATTTTTTCAGTAGAGACGGGGTTTCACCGTGTTAGCCAGGATGGTCTCGATCTCCTGACCTCGTGATTCACCCGTCTCGACCTCCCAAAGTGCTGGGATTACAGGCTTGAGCCACTGCGCCCGGCCTTCAGTTTTTAAAAGTTGTCTTTAGGCAAATGAGAATACCACCAGAAAACAAAAACCATTAAATACTCTAAAACATGTTGCTAAAATAAAAGTTAATTTGTTCATTAGTGATCTAAATCTTCCTATTTCTATAATATACACTCCAGAATTGTAGAAAAAAAATTCTAAGTTCTCATAATAGTGCATTATACACTTTCATACTGCCCCTTCTACACACACACACACAACAGAACACAAAAACTATTTTCAACTATTTTACATTCAAGAAAAATGAGTTTAAAATCTTGGCAGAACCTATAACAAATCTAGAAGAATCTAATGTAAGATGCTGTTTCCTTAAGGAGAGTTAATGAACTGTATTAATTTAGTAAATTATACTGAGCTGAAAAAAAAAAATCCAATATCCTAATTGGCTAGAGTTTAAGGAAGCTGACACTTCATCCACTTAGTGAAGTTACCAAAAGCCTAGTATGTACCAGGCATTCTTATAAGAGCTGGGGAATCATCAAAGACCAAAGCAAACAAAAATCCTTGCCTTTTTGGGAAGCAATAAAACAAGCAAAATAAATCTGAAGATCATCCTTTAGGGGAAGGGCTTCAAACTGCTTCGTGAGTTGATTATATTCATCTGTCTGTATTATAACTAATTATTGTCAGATATCAAAGTAATTGTAAATAGTCCCACAGAGTACTAACAATTATTAGTCCTCAGTAGTAACACTGACTTTTTGTCCAAAATTTTAATGGACAAAAAGTCAATGTTACTACTAATTCCACTGACAAAAAGTCAATGTTACTACTGAGTCATAAAATCTTAGATAATCGGCCAGCCAGGCGCGGTGGCTCACACCTGTAATCCCAGCACTTTGGGAGGCTGAGGTGGGCAGATCATGAGGTCAAGAGATCAAGACCATCCTGGACAACATCGTGAAACCCCATCTCTACTAAAAATACAAACATCAGCCAGGCGTGGTGGCGCGTGCCTGCAGTCCCAGCTACTCAGTAAGGCTAAGGTAGGAGAATCACCTGAACCCGGGAGGTAGAGGTTGCAGTGAGCCAAGATTGTGCCACTGTACTCTACCCTGGTGACAGAGCAAGACTCTGTCTCAAAAAAAAATCTTGGATAATCAGAATGACTTTCAACATCTTGGATAATTAAACCCTTTAATTCTACACATGAGGAACTTGGGACTCAGTGGTATCTGAAACCATAAGAGTAAACAAATTCCCTATGTAAAATTTAACTTTTCTACAGCAATTACTTAATTCATCCCCAGGTTATCTGAACACATGCTAAAAGAAGAATGTAAATCTTGAAGATTTCCTAAATTAATGTTTCAGCTTTCACAGTCCTAAACAATTCAAAGACTGTTGTGTTACTAACCAGCATTACAGCTTACAGTATTTCTAAAGTCCTACGTACTTTGTTTTTTTTCCAGGTGTATCTGAACACTAATGGTTCCCTTTCTGAAACCATGATGCTACTCAGAACCAGTAATAAAGTAAGCTACCTATATTAAATTCAAAATACGTTTTGTAGACTTGAAATGCATTACACCACCTGGAAAAGAAAAAACATTTAGTATTTAGTTTGCACTGAAACTATCCAAAAGCTTCCCCTTCTCCACAGCAGTTGCTAGGGCCAAGATACCACTGACATAAGTTAAAAAAGTCTAAAAACTTAGTTTGGTAAGTATGTATGATATATATCACATAAATGAACCATAATAAAGCATAATAAAACCACCAAAACTACATTTTATTTTTCATACTGCAGCTTTTAAAAATATACTGTGGAAAAATTAATTTAGAATTATACCAAGAGGCAAAAGGCTATTTACATAATACAATCAGCACTATAAAATCATCTCTGTCCAAAGGAAAGGCTTCATCTTCACAAGTGGTCATTTTGATAACCAAAAGTGTGACTGGAATATTGGAAAATAAATGAACTTCAAGCATGACAAAAAATGAATACTCTCACTGGAGGCTCCTTCAAAAAGGGCATCTGCTGAGGTTAGTTTCATAAACTCAAGAGAAAATACATTTTATTTCAAGAAAGGAGGTGTAACTATTACAGTTCAGACTACACTAACCATATAAAGAACTACCTAGATTAACCCAAGTTTTCCACTCCCTCCACAAAGTACCATAACTAAAGCCCACAGCACGACTGGACTTCCAAAAACAGCAGGCTACACTCCTGGCAATTTTACCTACCTGTTTTTTATGCTTACAGAGGCTGTTGCGTTTGCTCCCCACTATATTTTTTTTTTGTTTATATAAAGTGAGAATATGAGTACAAAGAAAACAGCTCTTTAAAACTTCACTGAGGTTTTGGATATATTTAAAGGTAAGTCACCAAAAACTTAAAGTGGGCAAATCACTACAAAAGATTAGGGGCTGGGCATGGTGGCTCACACCTATAATCCCAGCACTTTGGAAGGCCGAGGCGGGCGGGTCACAAGGTCAGGAGATCAAGACCACCCTGGCTAACACAGTGAAACCCCATTCTACTAAAAATACAAAAAATTAGCCAGGCGTGGTGGTACGTGCCTGTGGTCCCAGCTACTTGGGAGGTTGCAGCAGCAGAACTGCTTGAACCCGGGAGGTGGAGGTTGCAGTGAGCCGAGATCACGTCACTGCACTCCAGCCTGGGCAACAGAGCAAGACTCCGTCTCCAAAAGAAGAGATTAGGGACAAATAATTACATATAATATACAATTAATGAGTACATAAATATTAATATATGTACTTTATAACAAATAATTTAAAATGTCAAGTCCCAAAGTCAAGAAAAAACTAAAGAACTGGTCCAGATTAAAGGAGATAAAAGAAACCTAACAACTAAATGTAACATATGATGCTGGAATACCAAAAAATGAAGTTTAAAAAAAAAAAAAGTTACACCAGGCATGGTGGCTCACGCCTGCAATCCCAGCACTTTGGGAGGCCAAGGCGGGTGGATCACGAGATCAGGAGTTCAAGACCAGCCTGACCAAGATGGTGAAACCCCGCCTCTGCCAAAAATACAAAAAATTAGCCAGGCGTGGTGGCGGCCACCTGTAATCCCAGCCACTTGGGAGGCTGAGGCAGAGAACTGCCTGAACCTGGGAGGTGGAGGTTGCAATGAGCCTTGTCTCCAAAAAAAAAAAAAGTTACTAGCAGCCAGGCGCAGTGGCTCATGCCTGTAACCCCAGCACTTTGGGAAGCCAAGGCGGGTGGATCACCTGATGTTGGGAGTTTGAGACCAGCATGACCAACATGTAGAAACCCCATCTCTACTAAAAATACAAACTTAGTGGGCTTGGTGGTGCATGCCTGTAATCCCAGCTACTCTGGAGGCAGAGGTTACAGTGAGCCGAGATCGCGCCATTGCACTCCAGCCTGGGCAACAACAGCGGAACTCCATCTCGAAAAAAAAAAAAAAAAGTTACTAACAAGTTGTTTTAGACATACGTGACATCTTGTCAAAATTAAGGGTATGTAAGACACATGCTACCAATTCATAAAAACATATTTTAAGCTGGGCATGGTGGCTCACGCCTGTAATCCCAGCAGTTTGGGAGGCCAAGGTGGGAGGATTGCTTAAGCCCAAGATTTCGAGACCAGCGTAGGCTACATGGCAACACCTCGTCTCTACAAAAAAAAAATTTTGCTGGGCATGGTGATACATGCTTGTGGTCCCAGTTAGGAGGCTAAGGATAGAGGATCGCTAAGCCTGGAAGGTGGAGGCTGCAGTGAGTTGTGTTTGTACCACTGCACTTCAGATTGGGTGACGGAGCAAGACCCTATCTCAAAAAAATTAAAAATACATACATACATTTTAATATACTTAATCTACATAAAGGCTCAATGACATGAACATTCTTAAAAAAGAGAACTATATGTATATTGTGCAGGCCTTTTCTAAATAAGTATCTGTCATATATTTTAAGGTCACATGTAGACTTATTTATAAACAAAACTTGAAGTAGATAAAACTAAACATGTTTATCTCTTCTAAAAGATTTTTACAAAGTGGCTATAAATGTTCTTACATTATACTGCTCCAGATTTTTCTCTTTATTTGCTTCAGTGTCTTCCAAATCCTTATGTATAGCAGCAATCTGTCTTTTCTTGTCATTAATAGCCTGATCTAAAGACTTGAGTTCCTTTTTAATCCACTTATCCCTTTCTTCTTTTGATGTAAACTGGCTTCCTCGACCCTGCTTTGCATAAAGATCCGTTCTTTCCTGGGTAGCTTGAGCCAATCTACACAAAATAGAAGAGAATGAGATGAAAGGAGAATAATAACCAAGTTTAATTGTAACCAATAATGTCAACTGTACACAGAAACATAAAGCCATCTTTCGAAACGATACAAAAAGAATTAAGTGTAAAAAGCAGCTACTATATAATTGAGCTCCTTGGACTATCTAGTTTCATATAATATGATGAAGAAAGTTAAAAGTGTTGGTGAAAGTTCTCAGACCTAGCAATTCCTCGTTCTTCTTTCTCTTTTACACTGTTGAATTTAGGTTCTGTTTCTGCCAGTTCTTTCTGCTTTTCTTCTATTTTTTCAAGCAGCTTCTGCCTCTCTTTTAATAAACGTTTCTGTAAATAAAGATAAGTAAAAATGCAAACTGCTTTAAAATTTTTGCATAATTTAGGTCTAGCATGTTTTCTCATGAAAAAAACTTCATAAGAAAACCCACCTGTAACATGAAACTTTTTAAATGTAACAAAGGGACAGTACTAAGTTGTTACTTGAGTACAAATTATGTTAACACAGCAAAGCTTAAAAAAAATTCCAGGACATACCAGTCACAGAAAGGACTGTCTTCTGCAGTTCCTACTCACCTGAACATTCATGTCTTTCATTTTTAGCATTTTAACTTACCCTTTGTTCACTGTTGCCTGCTAGTTCATCTTGTAAATCCTTGGCTTTAAGCTCCAACTTAGTCCTCTGCTTAATTTGTTCTTGTCTTTCAGCACTAAGCTGTTCTTTTTCTTCTTTCATAGCTGAAATTTTTGTTTTCAATTCTCTAACTTGGCGTTCAATATCCTATTCAAAAGTATTAAACAGAAAATAAGTCAGGCAATTAGAAGTACAACAGCAGAATTGTGACACCATTAATTCTCTTTCACTTAACATTTAGTACTACTCTTCAATATTCAATTCCTCTAACTCCCCCTTGTGGTAATCATTCCATAATTCTGGTACAAAAGGGTTTACTATGGTCAAAAACTATACGATGGCTGGACATGGTTGCTCATGCCCGTAATCTCAGCACTTTGGGAGGCCCAGATGGGAGGAATCCATGAGCCCAGGAGTTCAAAACCAGTCTGGGCAACATAGTGAGATTCCATCTCTTCAAAAAATAAAAAAATTAAGAGGCTGAGGTGGGAGGATCACTTGAGCTTGAGAGATCCAGGCTGCAGTGAGCTGTGATCTCGCCACTGCACTCCCGCCTGTGCAATGGAGTGAGACCCTGTCTTTAAAAAAAAAAAAACAAAAAACTTCAGGAGGCTGAGGCAGAAGGATCACTTGAGCCCAGGAGTTTGTGACCAGCCTGGGCAACATGGCAAGACCTTGTCTCTACAATACATTTAAAAACTAGACAGGTGTGGTGGTACACACCTGTGCTTCCAGCTATTTGAGAAGCTGAGGCAAGAGGATCGCCTAAGTCTGGTAAGTCAAGGCTACAATGAGCCATAATGGCACCATGCACTCCAGCTTGGATGACAGAACAAGACCCTGTCTCAAAAGAAAAAAGTAAGTTTACATGAACCTTGTTTAGAATCTTACCTCCATTTTATCTCTTGCATCCTGTTGAGCATCTCTTAACTGTCTGGATTTTTCTCCACTAGTCTCTCGCTTAGCAGAAAGCTAAAAGAAAAAAAAAAGTTATATCTAACTCATTTTGTATTTACTAAATATTTCATAACATCTAATAACAATTTTTATATGAAAATAAACCAGAAGTAACCAAATTTTTTACAAAAATTTTAAAAGTGATTTTTAACTAGAAAACTGAAGCACTACCTAAAATTTTTGTACAAAATGTCAGTATTACTAATTACAAAATACATTCTAAAACCACAAGAAACCTTCAAAATGATTTTCCTCTCATCTGCCTAATAACACCATCTGATTATATTTCAGATAATACTATACAGCAACAACCACGTGGCTACTTTCTTTAAAAGAAAAAACTTGCTGACTAATAAATTCATTGAGAGGTTAAGTTTCTATTTAAAATCACTGAAAAGTGTAATTACGGCCTGAGTTTAACAAATTCACAAAAACAAAATTAATCTGATTTTAAGTGTCAAAGGTAAATATTTTACCTCATCAAGTTTAGCACGAGTCTCGTTAAGTTCCTGATTGTAAATGGTATATTCCAGGGCTCGTCTCATTTTATCCCACTTCTGATACTGAGCTAGTTCTTCCTTTTCTTCCTCTAAAGTATGTAATCTCTCTTCAATGTATTTTAACAACTCATTGATTTTTTCCCGTTTGCCCTCTTAAATGAAATAAGGAGAGAGATGGAAGAATTGAATAAAATTTTTATGTAGTATCACTTCTTCAACATACCTTGAATTAAATTCTTAAGAACTGTAGCATTATTTCTCTGATGTAATGTGGTAACCAAATTTAAAATACTAAAATAGCAATTAACCCGTTTATGCTGGAGGTTGTAAATTTTTTTCTGTGAAAAATCAGACCTTGGCGATGACCTCAGGCAGTAGATATAGGTAATACCCACAAGCTTAGGATTCCAATAACGGAATGCTAGGCATAAATGGGTTAAGATCCTTTATTATGAAAAGCAACACAGAACAAATTTACACATGGTGACACTGGTTCTTTTATAACATGTAGTAAGGGCCTCAGTTTAAGCTTCCTTTTAAAAAGTCAGTGTGCTGGCTGGGCATGGAGGCTCATACGAGTAATCCCAGCACTTTGAGAGGCCAAGGCAGGCGATCACCTGAAGTCAGGAGTTCGAGATCAGCCTGGACAACACGGTGAAACCCTGTCTCTACTAAAAATACAAATATTAACTGGGTGTGGTGGTGGGCACCTGTAATCCCAGCTACTTGGGGAGGCTAAGGCAGAAGAATCACTTGAACCTGGGAGACAGGTTGCAATAAGCGGAGATCATACCACTGCACTCCAGGCTGGGTGACAGAGCAAGGCTCCATCTCAAAAAAAAAAAAAAAAAAACTCAGTGTGCCTTTCAACAATATTTTTAAAAGCTACTAACATCATTGGTGTTATAGATTCTCAATTTTTATTAATAACAGCATTATCTACTGCTGCCGTATACTAAACACCTACTATATTCCTATTATGGAGCTACTCTGTCACAAAAACAGTAATTTGTAACAAAAAAAATAAGGCAGAAACACATTTATTTTACCTGTTTCTTTCATTAAGGAGATGCTTTCTTCCTTTCGTTCATCATACACTCTAGTACCAGCTACTTCTCTTAATAGCTTTAATCTCTGAGAATCTGGTGCTGTTGCCATCTGGTTGATCTAAAATTTTTAGAAAAATAATCATTATATAGCTGTAGCCTCTGTTTAAGAACAAGAACTCCACGTTGAAAGGTTTTTAATACACATGAAGTTTGGGTATCCCTTATGCAAAAGCGTTAGAAACCACAAGTGTTACAGATTTTAAATTTTTTCAGGTTTTGGAATATTTGCATTTATACTTACCAGCTGAGCAACCCAAATCCAAAAATTTGAAATCCAAAATGTTCCAATAAGCATTTCCTTTGAATGTCACATCCACACTCAAAAGGTTTCAGACTGTGGAGCATTTTGTATTTCAGACTTTTGAATTTGTGACATGCCAAGTTTTAAATAGATTATGATTTGCCTAATGTCATTTGTATAGCACATATGCCTACATATCTATGTCTCCTTTACTTAAATTTACCAAATAAAATCCAAATACAACTGTTACGTTCATAATTCTCCTTTATGAAATAGGGCTAACAAGTGAAGGAGTTATCTCACACCACCATCTTTTTCTTAGTCAATATGATAAGGTACAAAAGATGAGCTCCATTCTCAAAAAACAAAGTATTTTTATAAGGGGAAACCATCACTGACTACACTTTTTTTTAAAGCTATAATAATATACTAACAGTACAATTCTCCCCCACTTTCCATGGGGAATTGGTTCTAGGACCCCCTGCAGATACCAAAATCCAAGAATGCTCAAGTCCCTTATATAAAATGGCACAGTATTTGCATAAAACCTATGCACATCCTTCCGTACACTTTAATCTCTAGATTAATTGTAACACAATATAAATGCTATGTAAACGGTTATACTGTAGTTTTAAATTTGTATTATTTCTTGAACTGTTTTAAAATTTTGTTTATTTTAAATATTTTTGATCCATGGTTGGTTGAATTTGCAGATGTAGAACCCACAGATACAGAAGGCTAATGATATGACAAAATGGTATGCTTTAAATATAGAGAGAATGGTACAACTTAAGTGCCATGCAACTTAACATATAACAAGTATCCCTAAACATCAAAAATGATACCACTGCATTAAAAAGTTGAAATTATCTCTAAGAAAATATGGTCTATCAAAAGTATCTACATCAAAGAATCATCCTTCAGATCCTCATTATTGCGCGCTCCAATTATACATATTTGTTCAAGCAATTTACTCACTTAAAAATTATTTATCAAATGACTACAACATATGTGCCACTGCTGGGGCACTGGAAAAGAGCAAACAAAGCAGAAAAGGTCCCGCCCTCATGGAGCTTACATTCTAGTGGAAAAAGACAGAAAATAAGTATTAACAGTATAAGTGTTACGAAGAAAAATAAAACAGATTAAGGAAATAAAGCACATAGGGTTGAGGGGAAGGCAATGCTTTTAGATGAGGCAATCAAGGATGGCACAGGGGCAGAAACTGAGATGAAGTAAAAGGGCCTACATTGAGAGCAGAGGGATCTCAGAAAAGTGCTCTTTCAAATCAGCCTCCCTTTAAAAAAATGCCTCTCCCACAAATAGTAAAATCGGGAAAAAAACTTGTTCTTCCAGTACCACATTTTCTAAAACTGAAACTCCATATTCTTCCTAATCACTTCTTCCGAATGCTAACTTTCCAATACATACCAAAAAAAAAAAACCCTACAGTATAAAATAAGTGAATATTCTGAGAATTTTCCCTAGTCCAAAAAAAGTGAAAGTACATGAGAAGAGAGCAGAACAATCAGTTAAAAAAGTATGTAGTTTGGCTGCTGAAAAAATGTAAAAAAACACAATCCCTATTAGGGAAAATAACGTAGCAAAATAGCAGATTTCTGGTAATGTTAGCTTTTCAGTATTTTAATTGTGATAAATAACTGGGTAACACAAAATATTAATTTTAGGAAGTTTTTCAAATGTGATTTTTATAGAATTCCTACAATATTCTTAATTATTGCAACTTTCATAAGCCAATAATGTCTTCCCATACTTTCACCTCAGTAATACCAGTCGCTAGGAAAACAAGATCCACTTAATATGCTGAAATACTTCCATCTCAACATGCAATGGACAGACCTATTTGGTACTTTATGGCCATGTAAAAGATATGGCCATTTTTGCTTCACCTTAACCACTCGAATCAACCAAATTCATCACTCAAGAATTACTCAGAAAACAAATTCTATTAAAAAAGGACATACAATTGTTTTACCTTTCCTTGTTTAACAATATAATAAGGATTGCTTCGAGAAAAACCAGCGCTTTCAAGGAGGTTCATCACATCATTTTTCCTGTTGACAAACAATGAAATTATATTCAGGTAATTTTAAAGCACCATTAAGCAATGAGTAGACTAGCCCCTGGGTTGATAGCATTAGGGAGGGCAGATCAGTAATTATAAACCATCTGTATCATCCTCAAAACTTTCTGATTCTTACGTTTATCCTCTATATTGATTTGTCGAAGATGAAGCAAATACTCCTCATATATGAAGCAGGTAAAATAATACTTTTTTGTAAGGAAATCATAAAGAAAAATGCGACTGGGCGGTGGCTCATGCCTATAATTCCAGCACTTTGGGAGGCCAAGGCAGGCAGATCACAAGGTCAAGAGTTCAAGACCAGCCTGCCAACATGGTGAAACCCCATCTCTACTAAGAATACAAAAATTAGCCAGGTGTGGTGGCGCGTGCCTGCAATCCTAGCTACTCAGGAGGCTGAGGCAGGAGAATAGCTTGAACCGGGGAGGGGGAGGTTGCTGTGAGCTGAGACTGCACCATTGCACTCCAGCCTGGGCAACAGAGTGAGACTCCATATTAGGAAAAAGAAAGAAAAATGCTGGCTGGGCGTGATGGCTCATGTCTGTAATCCCAGCACTTTAGGAGGCCAAGGTGGATCACTTGAGGCCAAGAGTTCAATACCAACCTGGCCAACATAGCAACACCCCATCTCTATTTAAATACACATTCATTTCTTTAAAAAGAAAAATGCTTACGTGACCATCTTCTTGTCTAAGAAATACTGATCCTTTTTGGCACCAATAACTCTTCGAAGTGAAACTTCCTCTTTATCGATCTAAGAGAAAATGTAAAAGCCCAAAGTTTAATAGTGAAGGAGAAAACTTTTTAAATAAGGTCATTTTAAAGTCCTTGACCATAACTATTGATTTTAAAATTTCAATTATCTCACTAAAGATAATACTATGAATACTTAATACTCTTAACCAAGACACTTTTCACAACAACTTGTACATTCCCATTTGTTAACAGAGTATTCACTGTAATTTTAAGATAAAATCTATAAAAACTGTAATTATAACAAATTATAAAAGCTTAAAAAGTTTCAAAGTATGAAGATTAGCTACTCCAATTAAATTCTCAGCATTATTTAAAAAAAAAAAAAAAGGTTACTTACTGGTAACCGGTTGTCTGAATTATCAAAAATAATCTCCACAAAAGCAGAAATAACACGAGGACCAGTACCTTCCTAAAAATGAAAAAAGGGAGAAATTTTTCACTTAATAGTATATTCATATCCTTTAAAAGGATTCTTAAAGTCTAGGGCATAATAACAAGTCTGATTCAATGGAGAAAAATTTCTACTAGACTCATATATATACACACACACTAATGTCTCTGCTGTTTTGGCAAGAGGGATACAAACTTTGGGGATATCCGCAGAGAGATAGTATATATTCCTCTTGCCAAAACAGCAGAGATGTTAGATTAGGGTAACAAAAATTCTCAACCAAATAGTTTCTGATTCTAAATAAAAAATAAGAACTATGCAAGACATGTCAAAGTTAGATATCCTTAAATTTGATTCTACAGACCACTTTATTAGACTGGAAGACCGGGGCCATTTAATTCTACCTATTTGCTAATACCTAACATACCATAAGACTTCTCTTACAGTCTCATTTTAATGCTACAAAGAAATCCTAATAAATCATGGGATAATTACCAAAAGTCTGTTTTTTAAAAAAATTTGAGACATTCTACAGTTTTAAATCTATTATAGAAATACACACATTTAACATGTGTCACATTTAAACCAATCTGTGACACAAAAACTATGGTACCAAGTCCAGATACCTTCCAGATTATAGAAACTGTTACTATGTAGTAAATACAATGAAGAACTGTACCAAAGAGGTTATTATTTTAATGCCAATCTGAAAAACCTAAAAAGTTTTCTATGGGAAATCAATTCTGATTACTGGGCTACAAATTCAAACTAAACAAGGGGAAAAGACAGACAAGAGATAAACGAAACAACTTCCTATGTGTGAGAAACACTGTTAAGATATATTGAGGAATTTCATTTTCTAGTCTTTAATAAGCAATATTCAAACCAGAAGGATTAATTACATCATTTTTTGTAGTCTTTCACGATTTTCTATCCTAAAATTACTTTAGTCTATTACTCATATTTTTTTCCACATAACATTGGTAATGTGCCAACATCCTAACAAGGTTTGAGGGAGGCATGACTCACATGAACACGAAAACCCAATCATCGTGCTTATGAATTACAAAAGGACCCATTTAATAAAATATTCTAACTCACATTACTGTAAATAAACAGGTGGTCCCCGACTTATGATGGTTCAACTTAACAAGGGTGTGAAAGCAATTTACCATCAGTAGAAACCATAATTTGAGTACCCATAAAATCACTTTTTTTTTTTTTTTTTTTACTTTCAGCACAATATTCAATAAATTATATGAGAGATTCAACACTTTATTATAAAACAGACTTTGTGTTAGATCATTTTGCTCAACCATAGGTTAATGTCCATTTCTGACTTACGGTATTTTCAGTTTATGATGGGTTTATCAGGACATAACCCCACTGTAAGTTGCAGAACATCTCTACTGTTTTTCATACTGGAAAATGATGTTTACTATCTAAGTACAAATATGGCTAAAACAACAAACAACTTGTATGTTGTTTAGTTTGCAATGGTTGTTTCTCTATGCTCCCAATTTTTGGTTCTGCATCTTAAAGTTCCTAATCTCCAATCTCAAACTCCTCTTCTTTCTCCTCAGCAAACGTGCTTTTAAGCCTTTGCAGATCACATCCTTAAAGAAATTTATATGGAAGACATATCCACCTATAGGTAAATCCTATAATTTTCTCCTAAACATCGTATAAAAATTAGGCCTTTATCTGGCATTAACATGTTAGGCTAAATTTCATAGCAGAATAAAACACTTATGAAATATATCACGTCTCCTTTAAGAAATTTATATGGAGGACATATCTATAGGCAAATCCTGTAATTTTCTCCTAACCACTGCATAAAAATTGGGCTTTTGGCCGGGCGCGGTGGCTCAAGCCTGTAATCCCAGCACTTTGGGAGGCCGAGACGGACGGATCACGAGGTCAGGAGATCGAGACTATCCTGGCTAATACGGTGAAACCCCATCTCTACTAAAAAATACAAAAAAACTAGCCAGGCGAGGTGGCGGGCGCCTGTAGTCCCAGCTACTCGGGAGGCTGAGGCAGGAGAATGGCGTAAACCCGGGAGGCGGAGCTTGCAGTGAGCTGACATCCGGCCACTGCACTCCAGCCTGGGCGACAGAGCGAGACTCCGTCTCAAAAAAAAAAAAAAATTGGGCTTTTATCTGGCATTAACATGTTAAGATAAATTTCACAGCAGAGTAACACACTTATGAGATAGACTGTGTCTGGTTCACAAAGAATCTGAAATTTGAACAAATGCTTTTTTAACCAGCATGGAAAATTTATTTTTAAAATACATTTAATATCAATAATGCCTTAAAGCAGTCTCACTCACATGCAATAAAGCCAACCGCTGTTCTGGACGAAGATGACTAAACTCATCACTGAGAACAAACTGAATTGCTGGAAATACAAAAAGAACTATTAGTATACCCTAAAAAAGTGTTTATAACTTATTTATAACTTCCCACACCTCAATAGAACATAGTGTGTCTGGTAACAGACAATGCAAATAAATTATCTGTTTCATATAGACAAAAGGAAATGCAGAAAACGTGCCTGCACATAAGACTCATCAGGTAGGAAGTGATATAAGAAAAATACTGAGTTTTCATTGAAACATTTAAAGTAAGAAAATAAAGAGAAAGCACCGAGATACACGAAAACAGACAAGCAAAACTAAGGTATATTTCCGGCTCAAAGTGTACACTGACCAGATTAGGTTAACACTGTATTTGCTTTATTCCCCACTAGACATAAATGATATGAGTTAAAATCTTTTTTAACAAAATAGGATGTATGAGAATATGCTTAAGTGGATACTTTACCAAAAGAAATAAAACTAAGGAAATACAAGGAAATGTTTGAGATGCCCAACTTCTACTACACTTCTTATATTACACTGAGCTCTGTAAGAAAGGGCCATTCCTACTTCCATATAGAGTACCTAACTGGACCACCCTGCCTAGGAAGTGGAACTCTTTACTCAGCTGTTCTTGTCCCAGTCCACCCAAGAGACCTCGGCATTGTGTGTATGTGCGGGGCGGGGGGGAGGGGGTTGCTCGCATCAGCAAGCACGTGCATAAGCATTAATGTGTGTGCTGTGGACACAGGTCGGGGTGAGGAGACTTCACACTGCCCTCAACCCTGGAGATTCTGAAATACTTCCACTTCAGTCCACTCTCTCATCGTTGCCAAATTACAACCACAACAGGATATACAGGCTAGAGAGTGCCTTTCAGATTTGTGTGCACAGAAGGGACAGAACCTTTACTCTTATTAAGCCAGTCCACTAAATGCTCCTTTCCCTCAAGCATTACCCCAACTAAAAAGTTCATATTTTTCAACCTACTCCTTAACAGTCTAATTTTGTTAAAATGTTTTTCTCCTCAAAGGATTTGTTAACAGAAGCATTGCTATTTATACTTAAATGCAATTTATCTTCAGAGAGAATTTTCGAAGCTCTATTTACTATCTTCAAACTGACAACAGTCTGTTCAGTTTCAAGTTTTTTGTATCTCTTCATCCTTTACAAAGATGACTACTTTAGAAAACGTTTTTAAAAAGGTGAAATAAGAAAGATGAACCATTTTCCAAAACAATACTATGAACTATTCTACTGCATTTACATACATTTAAAATATGCATTTATAACACTTATATATTACATTCAAGTTTAAAAAGCAATTTCTTACATACTATTGCATTCCATTCTTACAAACCATCTAAGGTAGACAGGGCAAACATCCAAACATCTCCATTTTTAAAGTGAAAAGAACAATTTGAGAGGCTACGTGCTTTGCCCAGTCTCACATAGCTAATCAGCCACTGGGTATAAAGCAGAATTCAGATCTGTACACTCTAAACCCTCTACACTAAGCTGCAATCCCATATAAAGTATTTCTTGGGTTTCATGCATATATAACCTCAGAAAATTAATGATTTCAATAAACTACCCTAAGATACCCAGGTCTTAATATATTTACAATTCAAAAAACAATACCTACCATAAAAAAAGTTACTTTTTCCAGATCCATTTCTGCCCACTGGAAAATTTCAAAAAGTACAAGTTATTTTACATAAAAACCAATAAATGTAAAACTGTTTACCTTTTTAAAAATACTCAAAATTTTTAAAATCCCATTTTCTAATACATCTTAACATCTGAAATTAAACAACGGTGAACAAAAGAAACCAATAAAACAACTATAATCACCAAATGAATTCAATTTTGTACAGACTTCTAATAGTTTTTTTCTTTAAAGATATTTCACAGTTGATCCTTTTCCCCTTACCCAATAGTTTACAATGAATAGGAGTAGCTAAATATACTACCTGGCTCTTATAATTTATCATATTACAACGGATATATAATTCTATTTAACTATATATATGTTTAACAATTGAAAGATTCATATATTGCTAACATTCTAAAACAATCATTTTAAATCCTTACAGTGTTCTCATGTTTACAATCAACCCTATATTATCATGTGTAGTCTCACAGAACCACAAAAGTATAAATAATTTTAAGGTACTTTTTGACTAACAAAATTCAAATATAAGCAATTCAATACTTAAAAGGATATCAAATCCTTTTGATCTTAAGTAAGTGTATTTGTTTAGTAAACTTTTCAGTGTTAAGACTCATAAATAACTATGTCAGTCTTCTCAATCTTGAGCCAGAAATATTCTGAGCAAATTAACCACACAGTTACCACCTTTAATGCAAAGTAAATCCCAAAAAGATCATGTCATGCCAGAAAGGACACACTTTTTAAAAAAACGCATATGACAGACGTAGGAGCCAGCTTGAAAGGGGCTTTCAGTAGCTAAATCTAGGGGTAATCTGAGCACCAAAATGACTAAATAAATTATAAATTATTGGTGGGGGGAATAATCCATGCATCCATACCAATAATAAAAAGATAAATAAGTAGGTAAGGAAGGAGGAGAATTACCAAATGCCAAGTTGTAAATGTGAAAGGAGATCTGGAAATGAAAAATCATTTTGTGACCATCAGAATAAAGGCAAGGGTCATCAACAGATGCTAAATGTAGGCACAAAGTTTGAAAAGGAGCACAAGATTTACATGGTCCAAAAGCATCTGCCTATATTACTTATTAGTTGCAAGGGAAAAAATAATACCTACACAGTGGAAACATTAGACCTTGACTGGGTGATCAAAAGTAATATCAGTAAGAGTCAGACCTCATGTGCCTCCAGATGTGATATCCTGAAAGGGATACAACATCACTTATGTCTTAATTCTCAAAAACAACAATGTTATAAAAGACAAAAGCTGTGGAAATGATCCAGATTAAAGGAGACTAAAGAAGCATGACAACTATGTAACGCCTGCTCCTAAATTAGATCCTGCACTAGAGGGGGGAAAATGCTATCAAGAACATTTCTGGGTCAGTCAACATAACTGTAAAATGGACAGATTTTTACTATGTATTAAATTTACTTAAGTTGTAAATTATACTTTGATTATGAAAGAGACTATCCCTCCTCTTAGAAAGTACACATTAAAGTCAGAGATAAAGGACTGTGGCATAAATAACTTACTCTAAGGAAAAAAGTGTGTAGAGAGTGGAAATGATATAGCAAGTGGGGAAAATGTTAACAATAGGTGAATCTAGGTAAAGGGTTTATGAGTAGTCTCTGTACAGTTTTTATTGGGGCAATTTTTCTGTAAATTTGAAACTATTTCTTTTTTTTTTTTTGAGACGGAGTCTCGCTTTGCCGCCCAGGCTGGAGTGCAGTGGACGGATCTCAGCTCACTGCAAGCTCCGCCTCCCGGGTTCACACCATTCTCCTGCCTCAGCCTCCCGAGTAGTTGGGACTACAGGCGCCCGCCACCGTGCCCGGCTAGTTTTTTGTATTTTTTAGTAGAGACGGGGTTTCACCGTGTTAGCCAGGATGGTCTCGATCTCCTGACCTCGTGATCCGCCCGTCTCGGCCTCCCAAAGTGCTGGGATTACAGGCTTGAGCCACCGCGCCCGGCCTAAACTATTTCTAAATAAAAGTTTAAGATGACAATTTATCATTAAATGAATAAATATTTCAAACCATAATCCATCTATAAATAACTGAAATTTTAAGAATTTCTTTGTAAGAATTACTCTTACCTATAGAGTGGAACACTACATAGCAATTTTAAAGGATGCTGAATATTTAATAAAGAAAGATATTTCAAGATTTATCCTGAAGGAGAATAACAATTATCAATAAATTATATGATGAACCCATTTTTATTTAAAAAGGCTTAATTACAGATGTATACAAAGACTAAAAACAAATTGAGGCAAATACAGTTTATATATGGCCCCAGATTCATCTTTCTCAACCCAGGCCTTGGCTGCCAATCAATGGAGAGGCTCAGTCTACTAACACCTCTGGTAGATTCAAGCTACCTTGGGAGTACATTCAGGTACTCCTGAATTGTGAAGATGGAAAGGAGGCTATAACTCCCTGACTACTTCCGGGTGTTAGTTCCCAGGGAACCACAATCCAAAAGTTTGGAGGCATTAATGCCGGATGTAGAAAACTTTGACCAATGAAAGACAGGTGCCAGCAAACAAATCCTTGTCCGAATCCAAATCCATTCCTCTATCATCTGACCTTTCTAAGGCATGGTGGGTCCACAAAGTCTGTAAGTTATTCAACATGACTGCAAACCACCTGTGTCTTCTTTAGAAATCTGTGACCAGCTTTTCTCTTCATTCTTGCCCTCAAACTGCACCTCCCATTAAAGCCTTAGCAGCTAAGCCTGTCTGTGCTGTTTTCTAGGAAACCAGGACTAACCACAAGTATAGACTGTTATTATTAAGAATGGTTATCTCTGAAGAATCATGGTGTGCAGTAAAAAACAAAGAATGGTTACCTCTGGGTAAAAGGAGTATAGTTTATCTTAATTTTCTTCCTTTTAGCTTTTCCATAATGTTCTATAACTAACATGTATTTCTTTTGTTAAAAGGTTAGGGGGAAAAAATCCCTAAAAAGATACATGTTTGATGCATATACCCAAGAGATATTTTTTAATAGTCAACATCATTCATCAATCAAAGTGGTATGCTTTCACCAGATATTTTTAAGGCAAATCTCAGTACATAACTACTTTTGGTCTTTCTTACATTACTAATGTGCCTGGTTTTAAAACATGTTTAATCAGGAGTTATCTTGGGTTCATTTGTTTTAAAAACCATTTTCCTTTGTAATAGTGACTGTTAACAAATCCAATGCTGCAATCACAGTAGTAAAACAGCTAACTGATAATAGCTAAAACAATGGTATTTGATGGACCTTATAGATAAAATGTAATCATTCTAGCTAATAAGTTATTTTACAGATGATTTATAAAATCACACAAATGAAATATTAAGATACTTATTTTAAGGTGCAAGTTAAAGAAAATATAAATCTAGTAATTCTTATTTTTCTACATTTCTAAAGATTTTCCGATTGATGAAAAAAATCAGAAAGTACTTGTATGTAAGCAAAACTCCAGTACAATTAAGCCACCCTATGGCATGTCAATTCAATTAAATGACTTCAGTAGACAGAGCACAAGCGGGAAAAAAAGTATGTCTTCTTTATTCCCAACTACAAGGCTGCTATTGATAAATCAAGGGCAAAAAAAACCTGCCTTCAATTTTATAATTTTATACAAAATAAAGTATGATTCTCTGAGGGTCTTCTGGAAACAGTAATATGAATCTCACCTGCGTGTCACAGACTGAATTGTGCTCCCTTGAAACAACTGACACCTTAAACCTGAATGTGACAGTATTTGGACATGGGGGCCCCTGGAAGATGATTATGGTTAAATGAGGACGTTAGGATGGGGCCATGTGAGCACACAGCAAGAGAGCAGCTGTCTGTAAGCCAGGAAGAGCACCTCACCAGAACCTAACCATGCAGGTATCCTGATGATGGATGTCTGACCTCCAGACTGTGAGAAAAAAAAATATCTTGTTTAAGCCACCAGTCTACGGTATTTTGTTATGGCTGCCTTAGCAAACTAATATACCGCTTAGTCTGGACTCTGTACAGCAAAACTGCGTCAATAGCAGTCTGTTTTTCTGGTGTCCAGAAGCACTCCTTTCATCTATCCTGTAAAATACTCAGCAGAATGTCAGAAAACATCTTTGTTAGCTGTATCAGCAAAATGCACACTACAACCTGAGCCATCTATAATGACGACATATTGTTAATGGCAATCACCATTAGCCCTTTATTCTCACACTTACATAAGGGTTCTCATTTAATCTTTCCAACAGCCCTATGAGACAGGTTTACAAATGAGAAAACTGAAGCTTCTCAAAGTCTCAAAAAGAACGCGTGACTGGGATTTTTTTTTTTTAATTATTATACTAGGGTACATGTGCACAACATGCAGGTTACATAGGTGTACACATGTGCCATGTTGGTGTGCTGCACCCATCAACTCGACATTTACATTAGGTATTTCTCCTAATGCCATCCCTCCCCCAGCCCCCCAACCCCCTACAACTGGGATTGGAACCCCATTCTGTTATGCTCTAAAATTTATGCTCTTCCAATCTAGCTACATGGTCTGTCCTTAGAGACACTGAACTAGAGGGTTGGGGGGAGGGCAGGAATTCTGGGATCTACTTTGTGAATAAAAACTGTCTTGTCTCTGAAATAAGGCAACAGTCAGCATTTTAAGATATATAACAAGAACAGAAGGGCGCAAATGCTTTAAAACTCTCTTACACATACATACAAGGCTACCCAGGTAAAAAATGGGTAACTTATGAGTGTCTTATCCAAACATTTTAAGTTCATAGAAATAAGCAATTCATCAGCGCAATAAGACAGAAAAGTTATTTCAAGCAGAAAAATATACATAACTTTACTTAACATTCAAAGACAATTCCTGTCTCCTTAAGCCAATATACAAATCGACAGAATTTACGTTATCTGTATAGACTATAAATATGACCGAGTAAACCAAGAACACTTACCAATCACATTATGTTTTGAACTGAAGGGATCTACAATTGTTTGATCTCTGTAACTTCGAAAACCCTGGATAATCACCTAGTAAATAAAAAACACTTTTGAGAACTCACCCCCCCCAAAAACAATACATTAACATTCTTCTCTTGAATTTCTTTCTTGTTTCTCATTTAATGCAATATAGAAAACCTGCAATTTCATATAAGAAAAATTCATTTTGGAAAGTGGTGATTAAAAATCTGCTTTAAAAGAAAAAAAAAAAAAGTCCATTCATCGGTAATCTTTGCCAGTGCAATGCTGCTGGGTTTTATTTTTTTTAGGCGTTATAGTTGTCAACCTGTTAAGGATCTTTCAAAATCAAGAACACTGTGTGAGCCTAACTGGAACACTAGACACTGCAGTACAATAGCAAGTCTATCCAGCAGGCCGACCGGCCCCAGCTCTCCTGACTCCAAGACCACCGAGTGCTGCTTTCAGTCACTCACACCGGCCAGCGCCAGCCAGAAAGAGCCCACGTTCCAAAGGAGTGCTCAGAGCCCGACAGATCCAACAGAAAACCGTCTCCAAGGCCGTGTGCCTGGGCTCATCTTTGTGGTGGACTCCCGCGCGGGAAGACCCTTTTGACAGAAGTAAACAACCGGGGGAGGCGGCGCTCCGCATCCTGCAAGCAGGAGGGTCCCGCTCACTTCGCGGGTTAATCCGGGAGAGGAACGGCCCCCCGCAGTGACACCTGACACCCCCAGCCTGTGCCCCCAAGGCCGCCCCCGAGCCGGGGAGGCCACGTTTCCACACATCCCACGCACATGACCCGTGCGAGGCCACCCGTGCAGGACCACACAGCCCTTACGCCCGCGGCCGCCCCGGCGCGGTGCCCCCGCCAGCTCTCGGGCCGCCCGGGAAGGCCCAGTTCCACCCAGCGGCCCGCCCGCCCGCCCGCCCTTCCACACCTCTCGGAGATCCTGCCTCTCCCAGACCAGCGCCAGCGGGGAGGCCCAGGCTGCAGAAGGGCACCCCAATTCTCCGCGACCCCGCAGCCGGGACACTCGCGGGGCCTGGGGTCCCCTCCTCCCCCACAGTCCCCGCCCAGCCCTGGTCCAGCCTGTGGAGAGAGGGAAAGGCTGCGGGTGGCGCCGCAACACTCCCGCCTCAAGGAGCAGTCCCTACCGGCCTATGACGGGGTGGAAGGACGCGAAGGCCTTACCTGCTTTATGTACATGATTCCGGGCCCCTGGCCTGGAAGGAGACTTGCCCCGGAGCAGCGACCGCCCGGCTGCACGGTCAGGTGAGGCGCCTACGCGACCCCTCCCCCAAAGCGCCGCTCGCTCCCCTCCAGCCAAACAAAATGGCGGCGCTCGTGGAGGCGGAGTCCGCGCCTTGGAAGGAACCACCTTGCAGCCCTCACAGGGCGTAGGAGGAGTCAAGTTCAGGTCTGCTCTTTCTTTTAGGCAAAACCAGTCTTCCACAGCGTTGTTTGATGGATTTCATTTGAATATAGAATTCTGTAGCTAACGGTTTCCTGAGACTTAGTCAAAAGCTTCACTCGGAGAAGCCATGACCGTAAGGTTGGTCCGTACCCCCTCCGAGCGCAGGGCCAATGGTCGCGTCCACGAGGGGGTAAGGTTCCGCGCCAAAGCCGGGTGGGAGACTCCGAGGGCCAGTAGCGCTGCGGGCCGTCGGCCACGTGATTCCGCACTGTTTAAAAAAGGGGACCGCGCGCGCTGTGCCAGTTCTGGAACACATGGAATGCTGGTGACTGTTGGAATTCTGTGCACAGAGTCCCTGCTGCCCCTTTGTTATAGCTCTCCCTAGGAACGTTTACAATCTTAGCACGCCCCAAGCTGGTTCCGAACTGCCCATTCGCAGGACAACCCCGAAGGGATTTGTCAATGCTCGAAAATTTGTTTTAATATGTGTTAATTAATTCCCTCCGTAACTGTTTCTACTCTGGCATCTGCTATAAATCTAGGCAGATCTGTATAATTGCAACAAAGATTTAGGTAAGGCTGAAAGGTTTTAATCTACTTTAAAAACAAAAAAAAACAGCCTGGATTAGGTGCTAGTGGCAACCCTAGGTCTCTCTGATCCCTATCAGTCTTGGGAGAAAAACATCATTTGTTTAAAAAATGGATCTCTGAGCTCTGAAATTACTTGCTGGGAAGAGAACAAAATACCCAGATCATCCCCAGCCCTCCGGCCCGCTGCTGGAGGCAATTCTGGTCTTGATTATTTCTAGATTGAACTATTTTTAATAGCCTCCTAACTGCCTCTGTTAACCAGGGTATCTCCCTAGGAGTCCTTTATGTGGAGCCCGGATAAAATCCTATCCAGCCCTTGCTTTAAAATAAATAAATAAATAGGCCAGGTTGAGTGGCTCACTCGTGTAATCCCAGCACTTTGGGAGGCCGAGGGGGGAGGATCACCTGAGGTCAGGAGTTCAAGACCAGCCTGGCCAACACGGCGAAACCCCCGTCTCTACTCAAAATATAAAAATTAGCCAGGCGTCGTGGTGGGAGCCTGTAATCTCAGCTACTCAGGAGGCTGGGGCAGGAGAATTGCTTGAATCCAGGAGGCAGAGGTTGCGGTGAACCAAGATTGCACCACTGCACTCCTGCCTGGGCAACAGAGGGAGACTCTGTCTCAAAATAAATAAATAAATATTTAACCATTTTCTTTTCTTTCTTCTATTTTTTTTTTTCTGACAGGATCTCGCTCTGTCACCCAGGGTGGAGCGTAGTGGCTCGGTCATGGTTCACCGCAGCCTCGAACTCCTGTGTTCAAGCCATCCTCTCATCTCAGCCTAGGGCTGTGGCCACCAAGCCCAGCTAACTTTTTTTTTTTTTAAGAGACCGGGTCTCCTTATATTGCCCAGGGTGGTCTCTACCTTCTGGCCTCAAGGGATCCTCCCACCTCTGCCTCCCTAAATGCTGGAATTACAGGCATGAACTACTGCACCCAATCTAAACATTTTACTTCTAGATTTTAGTTGTATTATTTAAAGCTTAGGCCAGATGTGGTGGCTCACGCCTGTAATCCCAGCACTTTGGGAGGCCCAGGTGGGTGGATAACTTGATGTCAGAAGTTTGAGAACAGTCTGGCCAACATGGCAGAGCTCCATCTCTACTAAAAATACAGAAATTAGCTGGACACGGTGGCGGGTGCCTGTGATCCCAGTTACCTGGGAGGCTGAGGCAGGAGAATCACTTGAACCCAGGAGGCAGAGGTTGCAGTGAGCTGAGATTGTGACACTGCATTCCAGCCTGGGTGATGGAGAGAGACTCTATCTCAAAAAAAAAAAAAAAAAGTTTTAAGCCTCTAATTCCTAGTCTACAAAATGAAGATGATAAAACTTCATCATATTCAGAATTACAAACAGGGTGTATAAGATAATCCTATTTACCTAAAATTGTTTTTACCTTTGTAGGTAAAATGTGAAAAGATGGTGACTAAAACATTTAAATGGCTTTCACAGTGATGGGAGTTTTACTTTCTTCCTTAGGCTTTTCCATATTAAATGAATCTTATACAATTAGCTTATATTATTTATATAGGCAGAAAAAAAGATCAGTGAAAAACCTAAAATAATCAAAAGGTGAGCCGGGCGTGGAGGCTCAAGCCTGTAATCCCAGCACTTTGCGAGGCCGAGACGGTCGGATCACGAGATCAGGAGATCAAGACCATCCTGGCTAACATGGTGAAACCCCGTCTCTACTAAAAAATACAAAAAACTAGCCGGGCGAGGTGGCGGGCGCCTGTAGTCCCAGCTACTCGGGAGGCTGAGGCAAGAGAATGGCATAAACCCGGGAGGCAGAGCTTGCAGTGAGCTGAGATCCGGCCACTGCACTCCAGCCTGGGCAATAGACCGAGACTCTGTCTCAAAAAAAAAAAAAAATCGAAAGGTGATTTTGAGAATGTAATGCTTTTGTTTATATTTACGTATTTTTTTGTCTGTCTCTGCAAGAATATAAATCCAAGAGAGAAGGGACTTCATTTTGTTCCTGCTGTTATTTAGTAACTAATTCACAGAAAGTACTCAGTAAATACTTACGAGTGAAAAATGCACAGAAGCAAAGTACTTACCACTGTGCAGGGCTCACATATGCCAGCTGTTGGTGTTTAAAAGCTCCCTATGTCCCCATTTCACCCACCTTTCATCCCCCTTAGGAGCATCATTATCTTCTGGTAAGTACGTAGGCGTAGAACATATTGATCTCCTTTAGCCAGGATGAATAGTTCTTCAAACCTATGAACTATCTGGAAGCAAAGGGACATTCCTGAAAGAAATTGCCACCATAAAGCAGAATGCCAGCTGCACAGTGCCTACTAGCTCATAGCTAAACAACGGAAAACTGCAGCCTTTGAAACAGTGCCCCAAAGAATTAAAGAAGCCTGTGACTAACAAATTCTTGAGTTTGCAGGATAGCAGATGAGAAAAGATACAACTTGCTGAAACTCCCTCCACTTGTAATATTAAAAAACTGGCTGAAATTGCTTGGAACCAATATGACCAAGTGGAGTTTGCGCAAATGATTTGCTGACATCACAGCCTGAATTTCCAGTGCATGGTTCATACGAACTCCCCTTGAAGTCGACATATGATCCATGTGGTGGCATGAAGAGGTAACTGTGCATGCCTCAGCACTTTCTAGACCTCCCCTTTCCTTCTGCCAATCACCTACTAATCCCAGAATCCACCGATGAATATTTTTCTAATAAAATTGCTACCTTAAACCTAGTACAGAGAGACACATTCGAGCTGGATTCCTGTCTTTTTAGTCAACTTGCAATAAAAAGCTTTTCTCAAAAACCTGGTATCATACTATTGGCTTCTAGCAAATCAAGCACTGAGCCCTTTTTGCTTGGTAACATCATTTTACATCTAAACATCTCATTAACAACACATGGCATCACCTCAGTGCTTTTCTTTCTCTGTCCCAACCCCACCTCGGATTGATTCGGCATGATCACTTAGACACACTGGAGTGGGAGGTAGGAAAAAGAGATATTAATCATAAGTCTTTAAGAATGGAGTCTTTAATGCTCAAAGCACAGACACATAGCAATCATAATCCCGTATATTTGTGTAGCTCCTCACCCACTTCAAAGTGCTATCATGTGTATGGTCTGTCTGAGGTTTTTTCACTGATGCTGTGAGGAGCAAGAGTACTTATTTTGCATTGGGTTGGAAACCCAAGGGTCTTATGCTGACTCCATTTGACAAATTCCACGGCTTGGGACATGTCATTTTACCATGTGACTTTAGTTTTCCTGTAAATAAAATGGGAATATTCTCTGCCTTTCCAGGCAGCAAAGATGCAGATAGAGATTTGCCCCAACAGGCAGTGATCAGACTTTGGGAGTGCTGGCCCACATCCCGGCTCTACCACTTGCTGACGTATGACCTGGGGAAGATTAACCTCCTGAAGCCTGTTTCCTCATCTATAAGTAAAGATTTTAATGACATCTATGGAAATTTCCTTGCAGATCAATTAGGATGATTTATTTAAAATAACTGGCACAAGACATAATGTTAGCTATTTTTGTTATTAGTTCATAGCCAAACTTGTATTCAGCAAATCCCTGGGAAAAGACAGCAAAGAGCTTTCAGTTTAGAAAGGTCAAAATGCCAGGAGAAAACTGACCAAAGACTCTGGGACCACCCAACCCCTCATTATTCATGTATTCATTCATTGAACAGATAGTTACTGATTACCTCTAGCGTGAATGTGTCTTTTTTTTTTTTTTTTTTTTTTTTTTTTGAGACGGAGTCTCACTGTGTCTCCCAGGCTGGAGTGCAGTGGCGCGATCTCGGCTCACTGCAAGCTCCGCCCCCCGGGTTCACGCCATTCTCCCGCCTCAGCCTCCCCAGTAGCTGGGATTACAGGCGCCCGCCACCACGCCCAGCTAATTTTTTTGTATTTTTAGTAGAGACAGGGTTTCAACGTGTTAGCCAGGATGGTCTGGATCTCCTGACCTTGTGATCCGCCCGCCTTAGCCTCCCAAAGTGCTGGGATTACAGGCGTGAGCCACCGCGCCCGGCATGAATGTCTCTTAATAGTGTTGAGGAGGAAGAAACTTTTCCTCTGCCCTTTTCATGTTTATGGATGAGGTGTGGAGCAGGGGGGTATCCATGAACATAAGAGGGCAGGAGCTGAAGTCTTGGTGGTGAGTCCTAGCTACTCCGGAGGCTGAGGCGGGAGGACGACTTGAACCCAGGAGTTCAAGGGTGCAGTGAATCATTAATGTGCCACTGCCCTCCAGCCTGGATGACACATTAGCAAAAGAAAGAAACAGATTTTAATCACTTACGTTTTTAAATGTGACTCAAAAAGGCAGTTACAATTTGGGGCTTATATACCCCAAATGGAGTTTGAGATCAGCCTAGCCAACATGGAGAAACCCCATCTCTGCTAAAAATACAAAAATTACCTGGGCATGGTGGCCTGCACTGTAATCCCAGCTACTAGGGAGGCTGAGGCAGGAGAATTGCTTGAACCCAGGAGACGGAGGTTGCAGTGAGCTAAGATCACGCCACTGCACTTCAGCCTGGACTCCATCTCAAAAAAGAGAGAAAAAAAAAATCCATTTTGACTGTGTGCTCATTGGTCAGGGAAATAGCCACAGGATGGGTTTACGGACCCAGTGCAACCAATGTGAAACAGACTTGACCCAGGACTTCATTTATCACCTGGCCTTTGTAAGCCTCCACTGGATCAGGGGAGCCATAAACATGTTTGAGCTCACTGTCAGCTCAGATCCTATGTCCAACAGCATTCAAAAGATCCGGGTGTTCCCCTTTTCCTAGGGTTCAGTACTCTGTTAAGTTTTAGGGTCAGATTGAAGGAAATGATACTGAATATACCCAAGGAGAAAATACACCTTCCTTAGGACTCAGCTTCCCCTTCAGCTGATAGGCTGTGTTGTGAGATCTGCCTCCCGTACATAAACTGGATAAGGGGTTGACACTTCCCGTTGCAGTGACTGATATCGGCCTGTGCTCGCTCAAGCCTAATCTAATTTGGTATGTAAGTGAAGCTGTACACACTGTCACTGACTGCTGACTTATCTCACTCCTAGGACAACGTGGTCTATGAGCCATAGCCACAAACCCCTATGGATCATAGACTTAAACGCGTCCTAAGACAAAATTATAACGAATTTAGTTGGCTAGATCTTAATTGGCTTTACTTGTGATTCTAGAATCAGCAACACCTCCTTCTATGAAAAAGAATGCATATTCGGGTGAGTTGAGCAGAGGATCATGGCATCATGGCTTTCTAGGTAGAAAAGGGCTGAGGAAAGCAGACAGAAAACAAAATACAGTTGTTTCAAAGTTGCTCTCCTTGTAAAGGTTGAAGCAGAGGAAGCTTCCTCATCATGCTGGCTAAAACAGGCCTATTTAGGAATTTGGCTATTTTCTCTCTCTCTTGATTTCTTGAAAGGTCAGATAAACAACTTAGTTTTGGCGTGGTGATGTGGAACTTCAATATGAGTAAATCAGTTTTGGTTTGGTCTGTTGGGTCTAGTGCAGGAGCTCCATGAAAACCGATGACCTTCTATAAATTTTATTTAACCTAAGAGCTAAAACTGCAAAACTCCTAGATGAAAACATAAGAGTAAATTGTTGTGACTTTGTGTTGGCAGTGGTTTCTGTAACATTTTGCCAAAGCACAAGTAACACACACAAAGAAGATTAATTGTACTTCCTCAAAACTGTTGTTCACTAAGAGAAGTGAAAAGACAAGCTATAGACTGGGAGAAAATATTTGCAAATTATATACCTGACAATTTATGTGTGTGTGTATGTGTGTGTGTGTATCCAAACTATATAAAGAACTCTTACAACTCAACAATAAAAGACAAACAACCCATTTTAAAAATGGGCAAAATATTTGAATACACATTTCTCCAAAGAAAATAAACAAATGGCCAATAAACGTGTGAAAAGATGCTCCACATCATTAGTCATCAAAGGAATGTCAATCAAAACCACAATCAGATACCACTTCATACCCACTAGGATGGCTAAAATAAAAAGACAGACAATAACAGGTGTTCGCTGGGATATGGAGAAATTAAAAGCCTCGTATGTTGCTGGTGGGATTGTAAGATGACGCAGCCACTTTGGAAAACATTTAGGCACTTTCCAGAATAGGAAAATCCACAGAGACAGAAACAGGTCAGTGGCTGCCTGGGGCTGGGGATTGGAAGGGAAGGTTTGAAAATGGAGTATAGATTTGTTTTTTAGGGGAGGAAGGAAAGTGTTGAAAATATCCTAAAATTGTATTGTAATGATGGTTGCACGACTTCTTGAATATAGTGAAGACAACTCAACTGCATACTTTAAATGGGTAAATTTTATTGTATGTGAAATACATCTTAATAAAGCTGGAAAAACCTAGGAAAAGATTTCAACAGTGAATATTTTAACCATACCAATATTTAGACCCTGTACAGATGACAATGTATAGATTATCTAAGTCATTCTTGAACCATTTCATAAAATATAACAGTGCTGTATCTAATTGAAATACATTATAATTTCAAATGTGCTATTGAAATCTCAGGTTTAGATCATCTTTATACAAAGCTTGAGCTATTTAGATTAATGCAGAAATCCAAATTCTGGCATAGAATCAAATATGCCATGTTCCAGATTCCCAATTTTTTATTCAGTAGTAACTGTATCACTAGAAAGTTCAACACAAAACTACATTATTTAACATAGTGTAAGCTGATACATTTTCTGGTTTAAATTATCTTGTATAATTTAAAAGGCATTTAATACAAAATCCCTAAATCTGGTATTTTTGGAAGAAAGCAATGAAATGCAAAAAACAAGTTACGAAGAAGAGGGAGGTCTGGCCAGGCATAGTGGCTCATGCCTGTAATCCCAGCACTTTGGGAGGCCGAGGTGGGCGGATCACGAGGTCAAGAGATCGAGACCATCTTGGTCAACATGGTGAAAATCCATCTCTACTAAAAATATAAAAATTAACTGGGCATGGTGGTGTGCACCTATAGTCCCAGCTACTCAGGAGGCTAAGGCAGGAGAATCGCTTGAGCCCAGGAGGCAGAGGTTGCAGTGAGCCAAGATCGTGCCACTGCACTCCAGCCTGGGCAACAGAGCAAGACTCCGTCTCAAAACAGGAAAAAAAAAAAAAAAAAAGAGAGAGCGAGAGAGAAGTGAACTACAGACACATGATACAGGGACATAGCTGAATCTCCAAAATATTATATTGAGTGTGGTCGGGGGCAGTAACTCATGCCTGTAATCCCAACACTTAGGGATGCAGAGGCAGGAGGAAGGCTTGAGCCCAAAAGTTTGACACCAGCCCGGGCAGCATAGCAAGACCCCATTCTCTACAAAAAGGAAAAAATGTATGTATTATACTGAGTGAAAATAGCTTTCCCCTGATGCATACATACTGTATAATTCTATGTATATGAAGTTCTTGAACAGATGAAACACATCTATGGTGGAAAAAAATCAACTCTGACAAATGAGGGCATATAGGTTCAGAAAAAAATCAGAAAAGTGATTGCTTCAGGGAGAGTTGGAAAGAACCAGGAAGGAACATAGGGAATTTTCTGGGAGATGATGATAATGTTCTGTATCTTTATAGTGATTTGGATTCCACGGTTTATGCATTTGTCAAAACTCAGTTAAGAATTTTGGAGGAGCTTCTGAAGACTTTTAGGGAATAGGCAGTTACCCTGTGATTCTCCCTGAGTGTGTACATGTTAAATAAATTTGTATGCCTTTTCTCTTATTAATCTGCCTCATGTCAGTGATTTTCGAACCTCCAGGGGAGCCAGGGCCTTGACCCCTATACCTCTCATTTCTGGACATCCAGTAACTTGGATGCTTGCAATGAAATATGTTTTTGGCAACCTTTATTTTAATATCCAGCAAAACTGAAGTGGAAATTATTCAATTTTCAACCTCCCACAGACTATTACATGAGACTCACCTAACCCTGGAACTAAAATTCTTGCAGTTCTTCTGAATGGTACACAGAAATACTAGAATGTTCATAAAGGAAAGGACATTGATGAGGGAAAAAACACCTTGAGTCCTGTGGGGGAAAGTAAAGAGCACAAGGCCTGGAGAGTCAAGAAGCTGGAGTTCTCAACTTTCCTGAGCCTGGGTTGTATCAGCTCTAAAATAGGAATAAAAATATCTGCCTCACATGTTTTCTGTGAATTGAAATGAGATGAGGAAGGTGCAAGACCCTAGAAACAATGGCCCCATCGTAGACTCTTGGTCAGCATGGTTGAGTCACAGTCCTGGTGGTGTGAAGTGGGGTCAGGCAGGAAAGTGACATGGAAAATGTCTGCAGACTGGGGTGGATTTGGGTTCACGAAGAGGAAGGATGAAGGCATTTCAGCAGAGGAGAACCACTCACCTGAAGGCACTGAAGTGAGTAGGAGCCTGTGGTGTGTGTTAAAAATCCTATCTAAGGCCAGGTGCTGTGGCTCACGCCTGTAATCCCAGCACTTTGGGAGGCTAAGGCAGGTGGATCAGGAGGTCAGGAGTTCGAGACCAGCCTGACCAACATGAAGAAACCCCGTCTCTACTAAAAATACAACAAGTAGGTGGGAGTGGTGGTGCGCACCTGTAATCCCGGCTACTCAGGAGGCTGAGTCAGGAAAATCACTTTGAACCGGGGAGGCAGAGGTTGCAATGAGCTAAAATCACACCTCTGCACTCCAGCCTGAGTGACAGAGAGACTCCGTTTAAAAAAAAAAAAAAAAAAAATTCCTATCTAAGGAAATCCCTGAGAGCTAATTCAGCGGAATTGCTGATGGAAAGAAGAGTGCAGGGTGACTAGCTGCAGAATTCTCCCTTCCTTCTTTTTTCTTCCATAGGAGATGAAAGCAGGAGTCTTGCTTTTTGGTGAAGGAGGAATGGCAGGAAAAGCAAACCAGATAAGCCACTCACCTAGTGAAAAAGCCCCAGCCTGGAAATCAGCAACTGGTCCCAGATCTGTCACCAACTGTGCTGCAGACCCATGGGTGTAATGGCTCTGTCTGTGCTTCAGTTTCCCTGTTGGCCACATGGAAATCATATCCCTTTATTTCCTTAATTCATTTATCAGCAAATTAAAAAGTAGGAAAACTCCCTAAACTCCAGGGTTATACAAATTTAAGATGTTACTAGTGCACAGCCCAGTCTGAGTGAGAAAATGTGGTGGTGATGCAGAGAAGCTTGGAAACTGAAAAGTTTGAAGGAACTAGCAATATAGGTTGTTGCTGAAGAATGAAAAGGAAGGCGGGCACGGTGGCTCACGGCTGTAATCCCAGCACTTTGGGAGGCCGAGGCGGGCGGATCACGAGGTCAGGAGATCGATACCATCCTGGCTAACACGGTGAAACCCTGTCTCCACTGAAAATACAAAAAATTCTCCAGGCGTGGTGGCAGGCCCCTGTAATCCCAGCTACTCGGGAGGCTGAGGCAGGAGAATGGCGTGAGCCCGGGAGGTGGAGCTTGCAGTGAGCTGAGATCGCACCATGGCACTCCAGCCTGGGCACAGAGCAAGACCTTGTGTCTACAAATAGTAATAAAATACTTTTTTAAAGTAAAAAAAAAAAAATTTGGCCAGGTGCAGTGGCCAGGTAGCTTCAAGGAAAGATTTAGAAAAGAGAGACAAATTCTTTCATTGCTTCTCTCACAGGTACCTGGGAGACATTGCAAGACCTCTTTGGGGACCTTAGCATCGCAGAAGTTCTACAGTTCTACAGCTGCAAGTAATGGATTCTGCCAAATCCAGGGAGCTTGGAAAAGGTTCTAAGGCTCAGATGAAACTGCAGCCTGGCTAACACCTTGATTTCAGTCTGATGCTACCTGAGCAGAGGGCTGTTACCTGTGCCCAGACTTCTGGCCATATTTCAAAAAATTTCTGAGGCTGTAGACTCTTTCACACAACAACAATGTAGTTGGTGCAGTAAAATATCTGGTGCAATAAAGACTCCAAAGACAGCAAAGGTGAGGTACAGGGCAAGGGCAAAGTGCACATATGATGTACCTTGATGTCATAGTTTCTCATTGCCCTCCTTATCTCCCCTATACTGCTAAGAGATTCCAGTCTCATGAATAAGAAAGAGATACCTCACTATTGCCCAGTTCCTATTCAGTTCTCATGGTACCCAAGAGATAGAGCTGGCACCCCAGAGATGTTCCCAAATTATAGTTCTGTCTTGGTGATGCCTGGGACTGTCAAATCACCCAAGAGAAAACCTAGGACACTCCCATCTTGGAAGATGGAAGAAGAACATTTGTGAGAAGGTGGGATTTAGAAAAGAGAGACACACTCTTTCATTGCTTCTGCCACAGAAGAGAGATAACTAGGAGATGTTGCAAGACCTCTTTTGGGACGTTAGAGAAAAACCTTACAGAGGAGCCTTTTCAGATACTTGTAACAAGCCCCCAGAACTAAAGACTGGACTCTTATACCTCACAGGAAATACAGGTCCTCAGCCCTCCACTGAATGATGCCAGGAAAATTGTCATTATTGGAAAAACCTGGTGATTTTAAAAAGAAGTGCCCAAGAAACTCTCAATAACCTTCATTTTGCTTCTCTACTTTGTGCCACCATAATCTTCAAATTTTTATTTTTAAAAACTCAATTCTCATATGAGCATGTGTCATAGTTTGATTTAACTTATTAATGAGGGAATCACTAAAATGACAAAGCTGGTTTAGAAGAGAATGTAAGAGGCCGGGCGCGGTGGCTCAAGCCTGTAATCCCAGCACTTTGGGAGGCCGAGACGGGCGGATCACGAGGCCAGGAGATCGAGACCATCCTGGCTAACACAGTGAAACCCCGTCTCTACTAAAAAAATACAAAAAACTAGCCGGGCGAGGTGGCGGGCGCCTATAGTCCCAGCTACTCGGGAGGCTGAGGCAGGAGAATGACGTAAACCCGGGAGGCGGAGCTTGCAGTGAGCTGAGATCCGGCCACTGTACTCCAGCCCGGGCGACAGAGTGAGACTCCGTCTCAAAAAAAAAAAAAAAAAAAAAAAAAAAAAAAAAAAAAAAAAAGAAGAGAATGTAAGAAACTCAAATTTACACAGGTGTTAGAAAAAAAGAGTGCTGAAATATTATTCCTAGGTTAGACACAAAACTAGTAAATATTCTACAGGGTGATAAACTATAACCTTTAAGGTTATCTTTTTCTAAAGGTCAAAAGAAATTCATCATATCGTATCAGTTTTCTTCCATTTTCTACAGCATTGTAAACCATCTGGGCCTTAAACAATTGTGAATACTAAGTCATTAATTATATTGAAAGGACTTGCAAATTTTTGTTGTTGTAGTTCCAGGTTTTGCATTACTTTTCTGAATAAGGACCTTGAGAATAAAAGAAAAGTTAGAGAGAAAATTCTTGGTGACCTTAAACATTCTCTAAAAGCTAAAGACCAAACCCTTTTACCCTTAGAGAGGGTTACAAGCATTCTCTCTCCACTGAGCTAATCACAGTAGGAAAATTGCAACTATTACGAAAAACCGATCATTGGAAAAATAATTGACTGAATAAATGGGTAATCCTCCATATATTGCTCTTATACTTGTACCAAATCCTCACAGCCTTCATATTCCATATAAATGCAATCAAAAATACGTGGCCTTTTGTGTTTGACTTCTTTCACGTAGCATAATGTTTTCAGGACTCATACATGTTGTAGCATGTATCAGTTACTTCTCCTCTCTCTTTTTCTTTTTCTTTTTTTCTTTTGATAGGGTCTTGCTCTGTTACCCAGGCTGGAGTGCAGTGGTATGGTCACAGCTCACAGCAGCCTCAACCGCCTGGGCTCATGCAATTCTTCCACTTCAGCTTCTGAGTAGCGGGGATTACAGGCACATGCCACCATGCCCAGATAATTTCGAATTTTTTGTAGAGACGGGGTTTCACCACATTGCCCAGCCTGATTTCGAACTCCTGAGCTCAAATGATCCAACTGTCTCAGCCTCCCAAGTGCTGGGATTACACATGTGAGCCACCGTGCCCAGACTTTGCCTGTTTTTTATTTAGGTTCTTTCTTTTTATTGTTAAGTTGTAAGAATTCTTTGTATGTTCTGATCCTAGACCCTTATCAGGTACATGATTTGCAAATATATTCTCCCATTTCTGTGGATTATCTTTTTACTTTGTTAATAATGTCCTTTGAAACACATACATTTTTTATTTTAATATAGTCTAATTTATCTGGGTTTTTTTCCTTTGGTTGCTTGTGGTTTTCCTATCTAAGAAGCCATTGCTTCACATTTGGTCCAGTTTTTATTACTGGTATCTGTGAAAGTCTTCATCTGACTATTTCACACTGCCTGGAAAATACTTCTAGGAGAAATATCCACAAGATTTCATTCAGGCCTTTGCTCAATTGTCACCATATAAGGAAGGTCTCCTCTGACCACCCTATCTAAAGTAACACCACCTCCTGGTCACTCAGCATATTTTATATGACTTTGTCTTTCTTCAGAGCACTCACGAAGTGACACAGGGAGTCATTTTCACTGACTGCATTACCAGCTCCCCATTGGAATGTGTGCTCCTGGAGAGAAGGAATTTTGGTTTACTTTGTTAACTGCCGGTTACTCAGTGCCCAGCACAGACTCGTGATAGGTGATCAATAATCATTTATTAAGTTAATGATTCCCCACATCCTAACCAACACAATGTTATCAAACTTTTTGGTCTTTGCCAATCTGAAACATGGAAAATGGCATTTTAATGTCTTTTAATTTGCATTCTTATTCCTGTGAGCGAGGTTTAGCACCTTTTCATACATTTGAAAATCATTTTTACTTCTATCTCTAGAAACACCATTGTTTTCAATAGATGCTGTCATAAGAAATATATATACACCTTTTCACAAGAATAATAGATGTCACAGTAGTGTTTGGTCGTTCTGTACTTTATCAGAGTTTAAAAAAGTGCCTGTTGAATGAATGAAGCCTGAATACCAAAAGCACAACAACTAGTTGCTGAAGGCAGGCTCCGTGAAAGTTCTTGATGTTTAGAAGGAGTCTTCATAATTGAAGGGGATCCACCGGGCATGGTGGCTCACACCCATGTATCCCAGCACTTTGGGAGGCCAAGGTGGGCATATCACCTGAGGTTAGGAGTTTGAGACCAGCCTGGTCGACATGGTGAAACCCCGTCTCTACTAAAAATAGAAAAAATTAGCCAGGTGTGGTGGTGGGTGCCTGTAATCCCAGCTACTCAGAAGGCTGAGGCAGGAGAATCACTGAACCCAGGAGGCAGAGGTTGCAGTGAGCCAAGATCGCGCTGTTGCACTCCAGCCTGAGCAACAAGAATGAATCTCTGTCTCAATAATAATAATTGAAGGGGATCTGAAACATGCAGGTTACTCGGCATCTGCCCATGGACTTTATTTTAGTTTCCTCCGCAAGTGAAGCCTGAAGTCAGGATTTGGGTGCAGGTGGTTTAAATGGGAGGCGATCCCAGGGAGCAGAAGTGATGGAGTAGGAAGAGTGAGACAGGGAAGACAGAAAAGCCAATAACTTATGCTCTGTTGAACCGGTTACTTGCATGAACACTGGAAATCAATCCCACTGGGAAACTTCTGAGGAAATGTATATAGCATACCTGTATTCATCTGTTTTCATGCTGCTGATAAAGATATACCTGAGACTGGGTAATTTATAAAGAAAAAGACGTTTAATAGACTCACAGTTCCACGTGGTTGCGAAGTCCTCACAATCGTGGCGGAAGGCAAAAGGCATGTCTTTTTTTTTTTTTTTTTTTTTTTTTTTTTTTTTTTTAGAGGGAGTCTCACTCTGTTGCCCAGGCTGGAGTGCAGTGGTGCAATCTCGGCTCACTGCAACCTCCGCCTCCCAGGTTCAAGCAATTCTCTGCCTCAGCCTCCTGAGTAGCTGGGATTATAGATGCCTGCTACCATGCCTGGCTAATTTTTGTATTTTTAGTAGAGACAGGGTTTCACCATCTTGACCAGGCTGGTCTTAAATTCCTGACCTCATGATCCACCCACCTCGGCCTCCCAAGGTGCTGGGATTACAGGTGTGAGCCATTGCGCCCGGTCCAAAAGGCATGTCTTATATGGCGGCAGATAAGAGAGAATGAGAGCCAAGCAAAAGGGGAAATCCCTTGAAAAATCATCAGATCTCGTGAGACTTACTCACTACCACATGAACAGTATGGGGAAGCCACTCCCATGATTCAATTATCTCCCACCAGGTTCCTCCCATAACACATGGGAATTATGGGAGCTACAATTCAAGATGAGATTTCAGTGGGGACACAGCCAAACCATATCAATACCTCAGAACTGTCCCACCAAAGTGCAGGGACATGGAGACTCTCGTCCACCAATTCTCATCTCTCACTGACTGAAGGTTGCCCTCAGAGGTCATTGCACCTCTGCTTGGCTGTGCAGACTTCCTTGGCCTCAGAGAAGGAATGGAGGCAGAAAACCAGGTAGCTGGCATAGCACTTGGGCAGGGAGTCTGTTAACATGCATGAAAGTATCCACAGCCTGTTGTGCTGAGGGCTCATGTGTAGCCCTTCCTTTGTTATTCTTTAGTCTACCAGTGCCTTTGAATGCTTCCTCATACTTTTGTCTTGTCTCCTCACCTGGATTTCACACAACTTGAAGGACAGACTGTTGGCTAGTCTAAGGTGTATCATACAGTCCCTTGGAATTACATAGTGACTTATACATTTGTTGGTTATTTTTCATTCTTGACAACATGTGGTAATTATGGTTCTACAGAAAAGGAAGAAAGACAAGCTTAAGTGCTTTGAAATTTGTACCTAGCTGACCTTGCCTTTTGTTGCCCAGGGCACTGAATTTGCCTTCATCCTTTCATTTGTACGTCCCTGAAAAGGAAGCTACAAAGAACTTATCAGCCCTGAGCCAGATATCCAGGTGAACATTAGCTATAGAAATGCATTGAGCTGAAGAGTTGGAAGTCATGAAATAAAATCTCTGCTATCTGCAGATAATGTCCAAGGTCACAGTTACCTTCTGAACTGCTTCGTTAAGGGGATAAAGGATAGTCAGTGAGGGTCCTGATTATATCATCTAAGCTAGCTTTGTGGTCACCATAATAACTTCCTTGGGAAGAAAGCTAGTGGTTCTACTATTTGGAAGGAAAGACCGTGTTTCAGTGCCAAGGCTTGACTCTAGCTAATCAAGACAGTGCTGCTGTGTATGACTGTGTAGACTGCACTGCATAGCTCCCAGGTGCACAATTCTCAGAGTGGTGTGATATGGGGACCCATAGATAAGGATCTCAGATGCAAGCTCCTCCAAGGGGAAAGGATTGAGAAAGGCGAGCACTAGGGGGTGTCTGTGCTCATTGAATGTGGATGAGGAACTGGTCCCTCTCCCCGTGGCTTGGTCCTGAGGAAGACAGTGAAGGCTGGGAATCCGTGGCCGGGAAGACATCAGCCTCCCTTACACCAGTGAGTTAGTGATGATAGTCATAGCATCTACTCTGTACCAGGCGCTCTGCTGAACACTTCACATGACTAATCTCATTTAATCTTTTCAAAAACCCACTTGATAGATGAAAAAAACTGAATTAAAGTAGGAAATGAAGGGGGCATTAGACTAAGAGAAAGGTGGTCCAGCACTTACACACCAGTGGGCCTCAGCAAGCCACTTAGTTCTTCTTGTCAGCACTATTCGAAGCATGCTCCGTAGACCCCTGCAGTCCACAAACGGTTACCGGTTCACGAGGACAGCAGTACCTAATTGCAAGCAGGCATTTAGAAACTTTTATAGCAGTTTTACATTCAAGTGCTTTAGGGAACCTGTCTCACTGAGCAAAGGGATAGACCAGTTCAGGTGCTGACCATGAGCTGTGTGGCAGTAGGACCATGCTACAGTGTGTGGTATTTTAAAGTTAGTCAGTCAACTGACAGCCAAAGGCATGTAAAAATCTGAGAAAACAAGAACATTTCTTTCTTTTGATATTTTCTTGTTTTTACTTATAATCTATAATGTTTTTGTAAAGACGAATTTTTTTTCATTTATATATATATATACACATATATATATATATATATATATTTTTTTTTTTTTTTTTTTTTTTTTTGAGATGGAGTCTCTCTCTGTTGCCTAGGCTGGAATGCAGTGGCGCCATCTTGGCTCACTGCAAACTCCACCTCCTGGGTTCACACCATTCACCTGCCTCAGCTTCCCGAGTGGCTGGGACTACAGGCGCCCGCCACCATGCACAGCTAATTTTTTTGTATTTTTTTAGTACAGACGGGGTTTCACACTGTGTTAGCCAGGATGGTCTTGAGCTGTGACCTCGTAATCCACCCGCCTCGGCCTCCCAAAGTGCTGGGATTACAGGTGTAAGCCACCATGCCTGGCCTAGTTTATAATTTTAAAATCTTCAGTTTCCTGGGTGGAACCAGAGAAAGTGTTGAAGAAAAGAAAAAGAAGGTTCCTGCTGTGCCAGAAACCTTTAAGAAAAAGTGAAGGCATTTTGCAGAGCTGAAGATAAGGATGCTTCGCAAGGAAGGAAGGAAGCTTATCTATGAAGAAGCCAAACACTATCACTAGGAATATAGACAGATGTATAGAACTGAGATATGAATAGCTAGAATGGCAAGAAAAGCTGGCAACTTCTGTGTTCCTGCAGAACCCAAATTGGCATTGATCATCAGGATCAGAGGTCTCAGTGGTGGCAGCCCAAGGGTCCAAAAGCTTTTGCAGCTTCTTTGCCTTGTCAGATCTTCACAAGAACCTTTGTTAAGTTCAACAATGCTTCAATTAACATGCTGAGGATCGTAGAACCATATATTGCATGACAGTCTCCGAACTTGAATTCAGTAAATGAACTAGTCTCCAAGTGTGGTTACAGCAAAATCAATACGAAGCAAATTATCTTGACAGATAACACTTTGATGGCTTGATGTCTTGGTAAATATGACATCATCTGCACAGTGGATCTGATTCACGAGGTCTATGCTGTTGGAAAATGCTTCAAAGCAGCAAATAACTTCCTCAGGCCTTTCAAATTATCCTCTCCATGAGGAGGAATGAAGGAAAAGACCACGCATTTTGTAGAAAGTGGAGATGCTGGCAACAGGGACAACCAGATCAAAAGGCTCCTTAGAAGGATGAACTAAGGTGTCTGCCATGATTATTTTTGTAATCTGGTCAGTTAATAAACAGTGCTGTTTTCAAATTGAAAAATATAAATAAAATAAAAATATTAGCTATATTAGGAAGCAGATTTTCATAATAATTTTTTACTGTAATTTACAAATGTCAAAACAAACTTCACCAGACTTATTTTAATCAAGAAAAGACACCCCTTTGCGAATGCGCAGCAGCAGCAGTAGAAAAACAGATGCTGACTATGGAAGTGATTTCAAAGAAATTCAACTACTACAAAGAGTTTGTACTAGTTTTACTCAGAAGTATAATTCCTCACATATTGAGTTCAGTTTTGTAGCCATAATTGATACTAATATTCTAAAACTATCGTGTATTATTTACAGAGATATACTAGCTAATAAAGCTCATAAGACCATCAACCTTATGTAGCATTTACATAGAAAATAAAAGAAGTAAATTCAAAACCTAAGTAATACCTTGAAAGAATGTTGAATTTAAAAAACTCCTAAGAACAGATGCTCAATATTTCACAAATAAACATTAGTAATGTAGGAGCATCTTATAAAGTAGCACTTTAGGATGCTAAAATTTTAAAAGGAAGACTTTAGCACAAGGCTGTATCAAAGATCTTTGAAATTATGAGTGAATACGTGGCAAAGAAAGTAACTCAAATATCATTTTTCATGGCTGGATGAATTCAATAACTAGCTAATGACATGACAGATTAACTCATAGAATAACACGGCTAGCAAAGTAGTTTTCACTGCGAGTTACTGAATGCCCACATACTGCTAACATGACAATTAACATAGTATATATGTAATTTGAACATAGTGGAAGAATTTTTTTCAGTTTCATTGATGACAAGCACAACAAGTCCTAAATGTATAAAACTATAAAGGATTACACTGACAAGGAATGTGGTTTAAGACTGCTGTAGGAAATGATCTAATGTGCAGCCTCATTGACAGAAAAACATACTAAGTTTGAAGAAGAATGTAAATCAACGCGCTGCTTTTTTTTTTATCAAGGAAGTTTTATAATGGAAAAATGTTAGCTGAACTAAACAGTGTCTAGTTACATAGCACAAAATAGTTATGCAAAGGATAATGCATGAAATTTGAGATGATTCTCTTATAATATGTGTTGATATGGAAGCTGATCATAAACAACTGTTATAGGTGAGATACAATGCTTACTGAAGAGAAAAGTACTATTAGGAATGTTTGACTGTGAAACAAACTCTTAGTGTTTCTAGAAAGTAAAACAAACAAACAAACAAACATTTTTATAAGGTCCCAACCTTTTAAAAATGTGGTTTGGACAATAGGCATGTTTCTTTGTGTGATATTTTTGGCATTTTAAATGCTTTTACTACTTCTAAGCAGGGGAAAAAAATGCAGTATGATTTTCAATGGCAAGGAAGATTGAAGGGCAAAACTGACAGAAGCTTGGAAGAACAGAATATCCAGAGATCGTTACAACATGCCCCATAGTTTAGCAACAATTATCAGTGATGTTGGTGACAATCTTGGTATTGCATATCTGTAAAATGTTATGGTCAAACAAGTTATGGAGTTATGGAACATTTACATTTTATTTCCATCAAAAGAAGATTCACGGATGGGAAATTCATAGATCCATAATCTATTGCTTTCATTGAAAGACAATTTAACTGTACAGGATAAACTGGCAATTGAATAACTGATGAATTTTGAAAACACAGAATCATTTGCTTCATTTTGAAGAAAAGCAAAAGATGGAAATCCTGAGCTTCCTAAAACTGTCTTAAAATCTCTTTTTCCATTCCCATTAACAAAGCTCGGTGAGACTGGTTCTCCACTAAGCTCTTAATAAAACAAAACATGAAGCCAGGTGTTGTGGTAGGTGCCTGGAGTCCTTCCTAGCTACTGGCGGGGGATGGGGGACGGCGGTAGGGGGCGGCCCTGAGGCTGGAGGATCGCTTGAGCCCAGGAGGCTTCAGGGAGCTATGATCTTGCCACTGCACTCCAGCCTCAGTGGCACAGTGAGACCCCATTTCTAAAATAAATAAATAAATAAAATAATTTTCCTTTATTAAATTACAACAACAACAAAAAAAAATGGAAGCAATCTCATCACACATTCTACTTTGCAAGTAGCACTGTAGTCCATTCTGGGTGGGTTAGATAGGTTGGCAAGCAATAACTTATGTATTTGTCCATTAAGAATGCTCAATATTGATATGCATGATGTTCATTCAAAGTAGAGAAACACTGTTTTACTCATAATTTTTCATTTAGTTATAATTGCAGAACAACAAAAATTATGAATGCAATAGCAATTTATATATTAATCATATAATACATTCAATAAACATGTACAGATTTTGCAATTATTTTTCCCTATGTTATGTTTATTCTGATTCTATTTATTGAAATGCAATCTTGTCTGCTGGATATGATAATGAAATTTGGTTTTAATTTTGTATATCTTTGTTTTTAATGTAATATGTCCGGTATTAATAATTCATTTTTATTGTACAATTGATTGGCTTGCAGATTAATTTTTTTTTAAAAACTGGTCCTTCGCCAATTTGAAAAGCACTGTTCTATACGTCAACTTTATCTGTAAAGTGAGGATGAACTGCCAACTTTGGAGCAATCACAATTTTGGATTATATAAAGTCCAGTGAGTTATCAGAAAAAAAGTTGCCACTTTCAACATCAGCATCAGGCGAATGGTTATTCTGAGTGTCATATCTTCATCTTTACCACTAGAGGGCGGTCAAGAAGTTCTTGTAATTGTGGGATGCATCACAAAGCCAAAATTGCTCTTAGACCCTAAGAGATTGAAGCACGCAGGAAAACACACACACACACACACACACACAGAGTAAGATCAATTACCCAGTGAACATTTGTTGGTCACCAATACCGTCCTGTAACACACTAAGACTCAATGCAGAAGTCAAAACCCAGGGTCTATTTGTAGCTAAAATTGAAAATAGTAGGTAAAATTGGGATGGACACAAGATTAAAGAGATAGCTTCACATGATGAAGAGTCCTGAAGACTGGTTGCATACTAACATCAACATACATTTAAAAATGCGTAAGATGGTAAATTTTGTGTCATGTGTATTTTATCACAATTTACAGGGGTGGGAGGAAGAGAAAGAGAGAGATTGCTTCTTGAGGCCAGAAGCCTGGAGTGGGCACGAACTGTTTCTACCCAACCAACAGCTCTAGCTCACAAGACGTGGAGGGGAGAGGTGGAGGTACACAGGCCAACGCATCACAGGGGTTGTGGAGCCTTTGCCAAGGGACACACACTCACATACAAATGCACTTTTATTCTTAGTTCTGCCACATATCTTAGCCCATCACTCTGCCCCAGTTTTTCAACCCCTGAAAAGCTTAGGGAGCCTTTTGCATAATCAGTTCATTCACTCATTCATTCATTCACTCATTAATTTATCTGCTCAACGTTAACTGAGCACCCACTCTGTTCCAGGCATCCTGTGAGGCGCTGGGGTACAGCTATGATAAGACAATGTCTGCCCTTAAGGTGTTTACAGAGCATTGCCCTTTCTAGTTGAGGCCTTGAAGGGTCCTAGGAACTGTTTTTGTTTCAAGTCAGCATCTCCTTCAGTCAGTGACAGGTAGGCCATTTGGAGCTGCTGTCTCTAAAGTATTCTCTTGAAACCGTAGGAAGACAAGGACACAAGAGGGAGAATAACCACAGAACCACAAAGGGATCCAAGTTGCCTTGACAACAGGATCAGAAGAAATAGCCAAGCCCTTGAGGTGCCAGGACTGGACTCTGAGCCTGGGCTGACTGTCCATTCAATGTCACCTTTTGACTTTGACAGGACTTCACTGAAGTGAGTCTTTGAAATCCAAAGGAAGAGGGGCCCACGCACTGAGGAACTCATCCCACATCCATCCCAGCCTTGTTCTGATTCTGGAGGAACACAGGATGTCCTCACTCCAAAGGCTGCCAGAGACTGCTGGAGGCTGCACAGGAAAATAGGCAAGAGTCTGGCTTATGATTCTAACAAGCTTCAGTTAAACTCGGGCTGGGCCTCAGAGTAGCTGTGTAACAACAGATGTCTGTCTAAGCCTCAGTTTCTCTATTTGTAAAGTAGAAATAATAATAATAGTATATAGCACCTCAGGGGGTGTTATGAGGATGAAATTACAAAATAAATGTGAAGTTCTTAGCACAGTGCTTGGCATGCAATAAGCACACACTTAATGTTGTTTTAAAAATAAAAAAAAAAAAAAGCTGAGCTGGACTCCATCTTTTCAAATGAGAGAACTAAGGCCCAGTAGCTTAATAATAGTGGAAAGTTGATGAATTGTGGAATTATACCTAGTTTTGTCTCTCCCAGTAGACTTTGGGAAACTCACTTAGTCTCTCTAAACCTCCGTTTTCTCATCTGTGAAATGGAACAACCAGGTTGTTCTGAGGACTAACCGAGTGATGTTAAGCACCTGGTACCAGAACCTGGCATATTGCATTGTCCAGTAAAATGTTCATTTTTTTTTTTGTTCCTCTCTGTGGTTGTCCAGAGTCAAACTTGGTTCTAACTTTAAAATTGCAGCCCTCAAGGAGTTTGTGCTCACCTTCACGATGCAAGCTTGGAAGTCAAGCAGATCTCAACTCAAATCCATTTCCTGACCTTGGGCACGTTACTCAGCTTTTTTCTTTCTGTGGCGGTTTACTAGTCTGTAAAATGAAGATCATAATAGTACCTCCTTCCCAGTGCTGGCATGAGGATTATGTTTTCTTTTGAAGTGTCCCATAAATGTTTATAATTATGTCCTGCAGTCATGGCCCTGATCAAGAGGCTCTCGAGTAGATAAGTAGTATGCTTATATTTTGGTTTATTTGTGTGCTAGGCTGTTATCAGAGCTGGGATTCACCGAGTTAGACAAGACTCCTGCTCTTGAGTTGCCCATAGTCTCGGAGAAAAGACTTAAGCAATGGCCTCATGACTGTGGTCAAGGGTTTTAAGGAGATGCTGGTTGGCCAGTGGTTAAAGAGTACAGATTCTGGAGCCAGACAGCTGAAGATTGACCTCAGTCCTGCCACTCTGTGATCTTGTGCAAGATGTATTTAACCTCTCTCTGCCTCCATAAAATAAGGATAGCAATAGCACTTGGTTCATAGGGCTATTATGGAAAGTTGAATGGTTTCATATCTGCAAAAGGCTTAGAACAGGGCCTGGCACATAGTAAGCACTCTATGCAGGCTCCTTCAATGAATAAAAGCTTACATGCAGGCCGGGCGCGGTGGCTCACGCCTGTAATCGCAGCACTTTGGGAGGCTGAGACTGGTGGATCATGAGGTCAGGAGATCGAGACCATCCTGGCTACTATGGTGAAACCCCATCTCTACTAAAAATACAAAAAAATTAGCCGGGCGTGGTGGCGGGCGCCTGTAGTCCCAGCTACTTGGGAGGCTGAGGCAGGAGAATGACGTGAACCCGGCAGGTGGAGCTTGCAGTGAATTGAGATCGCGCCACTGCACTCCAGCCTGGGCGACACAATGAGACTCCTTCTCAAAAAATAAATAAATTAAATAAAAACTTACATACAAATGACATTGGTAGCATTCAGAGGAGAGAGTATAGTTCTAGAGGAGGAAATAAAGAAACGCGTAAGAAATTGAGTACAGTTTTTATACCTCAGTCCCCCTGGATTTCACTCAAAATATTTCTACCAGCCAAACCTGGAAAGGATCGTGAAGAGTTTTTTTATCGGAGACTCATGGTTTGCAGATAAGGAAACTCAGGCCAGAGAAAGTGGCTTGCCCAGGTGAGGTGGGCAGAATAATAATCCCCCAACTGTCCACATCCTAATTCCTAGAACCTATGAATATGAAACCTTACATGACAAAACTGATTAAATTCAGGATTTTGAGATGGGGAGATTATCCTGGAACATCTGGAGTGGCCCAGTGTAATCACAAGGGTCCTGATAAGGGAAAGAAGAAGACAGGGGAGTTGGGAAAACAGAGGTGATGACAGAAGCAGAGGTTGAAGTGACACAGGCCAATGAGCCAAGGCACATGTGTGACCAACGCCTTTGCTTGTACCACATCTCCTTCCTCCAGGGGTGCCCTTCCTTTGATCTGAGTTCTCATTTCCTGCTATTTGTCCCAAGGACCAAATTTCCTACTTTCAGCTTTGATAAAATGCTGTCCTCCCCAGTCCACCTTTGCAAACAATGTTGGAGACCCTTACCCTCAGAAACGAAGTGTAAAGAGAAAATGAGTGATATCCGCTATCCGCAGAAACCACTCACCTTCAACAAGATTTGTGAATGTGGCTAATGACATTTGAGAAATGTAGCCAAAAGTAGATAAGCAGTAATCGAATTACTGACCACGGATCCTCCGTAACACGAGATTGGTGACTGGGCTGGGAAATTAGCAGGAGACCATTTTCTCCAGAGCTTATGTCTCCAGAATTAGACTGGGTAGAAGAGGCCTTGCGAGGCCCAGACACCAAATCTATGTATTTGTACAGAAATATCTCTAGAAGAGAAAGTGATTGCTAGGGTACTGGCTGCCGAATAGAAAACAAAAAACCCTGCAATCAAGGGTTTGATTGGCCTGCAATCAAGATAACAAACTGATGGCCGGGTTCAGTGGCTCCCACCTGTAATCCCTGCACTTTGGGAGGCCAAGGTGGGCTGATCACAAGGTCAGGAGTTCGAGACCAGCCTGACCAACATGGTGAAACCCTGTCTCTACTAAAAATACAAAAATCAGCCGGGTGTGGTGGTGGGCGCCTGTAATCCCAGTTAACTCTGGAGGCTGAGGCAGGAGAATCACTTGAACCTGGCAACTGGAGGTTGCAGTGAGCTGAGATCATGCCACTGTACTCCAGCCTGGGTGACAGAGGGAGACTCCGTCTCAAAAACAAATAATAAAAGTAAAAATAAAAATAACGAACTGGGTAGGTAGGAACAGAAAATGGCTGGAACTTTTGAAAGGCTGTTTGTCAATATGGACCAACGATTCTCCTTCAGGAAATTTATCACTGGGGAGTAGTGAAAGTTGCTCAGCTCAGGGCCAGGCACGGTAGGTAGCTCATGCCTGTAATCCCAGCACTTTGGGAGGCCAAGGTGGGTGGATCACCTGAGGTCAACAGTGCTGGCTAACATGGTAGAACTCTGTCTCTACTAAAAATACAAAAATTAGCTGGGTGTGATGGTGCTCGCCTGTAGTCCCAGCTACCTGGAGCCTGAGGCAGGAGAATCACTTGAACCCGGGACGCGGAGTTTGCAATGAGCCGAGATCATGCCATTGCACTCCAGCCCGGGCTTCAGAGCAAGACTCTGTCTAAAAAAAAGAAAAAAAAAAAAAAAAAGGAAAAGAAAGAAAGTTGCTCAGCTGCTAAGATGTTCATTTTTGCATTGTTTATAATGGAGACACTGCTCAACAATATGAGGTTGGTTAAATAAAAGATGACGACCAGGCTCAGTAGCTCATGCCTGTAATCCCAGCACTTCGGGAGGCCAAGGCAGGTGGATTCCCTTGAGCCCAGGAGTTCAAGACCAACCTGGGCAACATGGAGAGATCCTGCCTCTACAAAAAAAAAAAAAATTTAAAAATTAACTGAGTGTGATGACGCATGCCTATAGTCCCAGCTACCTGGGAGGCTGAGGTGGGAGCATCACCTGAGCCCTGGAGGTTGATCAACACCACACACAGTGAGGTGTGATCGTGCCACTGCCCTCCAGCCTGGGTGACAGAGTGAGACCCTGTCTGAAAAAATAAATAATAAGGCTGGGCATGGTGCCTCATGCCTGTAATCCCAGCACTTTGGGAGGGTGAGGAGGGCAGATTGCTTGAGGTCAGAAGTTCGAGAGCAGTCTGGCCAACTTGGTGAAACCCAGTCTCTACTAAAAATACAAAAGTTAGCCGGGTGTGGTGGCACATGCCTGTAATCCCCAGCTACTTGGGAGGCCGAGGCAGGAAAATCGCTTAAACTTGGGAGTCAGAGGCTGCAGTGAGCCAAGACCGCACCACTGCATTCCAGCCTGGGTGATGGAGTGAGACTCTGTCCAAAAAAAAAAAATATATATATATATATGATATGGCCATGTCACGTCTGACTTTTTCTTTTTAATCATGCGGTAGAGGATGTGAAGATATCAGATGATGTTAATATATGGTCATAAGTTAAAAGAGTCAGTTTTAAGACACCATGGGAGTAGGATCCTGTTTTTGTTTTTAAAAACAATAACACATAAAAAGGCCTGGAGGGACACATACGAAAATGCTACTAACAGTTATCTCTGGCTGATGGAATTGTGGGAGATTTGAGTTTTTTCCTTTTGGCTTATCAAACATTTTCCATATTCAGTAATTAACATGATGTATCACCTTGCAGTTGAAAATTATCTGTGAAAATAACTAAAAGGAAGTGCGCATTTGGTGATATCTAGTTTGTGCCTGGACTTTTCCATATGTTATCTCATTTACTCTTTAAAACAGCTGTGTGAGTTAGGTGTTATGGTGCCCATTTTATTTGTGGAGAAACTGACATAGACTTTTAGGTAACTTGCCCAAAGTCACATAGTAAGTGCTGGAGCCATGATTTCCAGCCAATTTCATCTGACCACCCGCTTTTTACTACACCACTTGCCTCCCTCTAAATAATTCCCAGGTCCCTTTGTAGTCTTTCAACATTCTGAGCAACCTTTTGCTTATGCAGTGGTCTCAACTTGCCTCATCCATCAGGAGAGAACAATAGTGCAGCAGCAGTAATCTTGTTGCTGCTGAACTCAAGGAATTGGCTTATAAACTAACACATCCATTTCCTGTTTCATTATTCCCACTCTTGTTGATTACTTAGAATAAATTGGTCTCTCAGGATCTGATTAGGGCTGCAGGAACTGGTGGATTAACATAGGGCCAGACCCGAGGCCATGCTGGTGGGCTCTGGCTAGCCTGGCTGGTTTCCTGCCCAGCCTCCTTCACTCTGGCTCCCATTGAAGGGAGTGGGTCATTTGAAATAAGCTCTGTCTTTGGTACATACCAGTAGCTGGATGATGCCCCAGCATGTGTTAACCCAGGGCATTGGGAGGAATGTTCAGTTTCCTGTATGTAGGGATGGAGTCTCTGTGCCACCCAGGCTGGTCTCAAACTCCTGCCTTGGCATCCCAAAGTGCTGGGGTTACAGGCATGAGGCACCTTGCCCAGCCTGGAAGAGCTGCTTTTAACTAAATAGTATTTGTCTGAAAGAAAGAGAGAGAGAGAGAGAGAGAGAGAGAGAGAGAGAGAGAGAGAGAGGAAGGAAAGAAGGAAAGGAAAGAAAAGAAAGAAAGAAAGAAAGAGAGAGAGAAAGAAAGAAAGAAAGAAAGAAAGAAAGAAAGAAAGAAAGAAAGAAAGAAAGAAAAGAAGGAAAAAAGGAGAAAGAAAGGAAAAGGAAAAGGAAAGGAAAGGAAAGGAAAGGAAAGGAAAAGAAAAGAAAAGAAAAGAAAAGAAAAGAAAAGAAAAGAAAAGAAAAGAGAAGAAAAGAAAAGAAGAAAACAATATAATCTTTTGCCAATAGCCTTTAGTCCCTTTTGTGGCTGTCAATTGTTGCACCCAAAATGACTCATTTCTCTGACTCCTCTCTTGGGGGATGGGGTTCTTGCCTGCCTTCATCACCAGCCTACTTTTAACTGATGAGTTATTGAGCTCTATACTGGAAAGTAAACATTTCAGTGTTATGAAAAGGGTTTGTAAACTGAAAGTCTATAAATCTGAGAAAAAGGTCAAGAGCCTCTTGTAAGAAGCATCACGCACTTGCAATATCCGGTACTCTGTTACACCACTTAAATCACCTACTGTGTTGCTGGAAGCACTTTGGGAACTTTTTAACCTCAGTGTTTTTATTTTAGTTTCTATAACTAACACATACACATGATAAAAATGGCATTAAGGGATGAATAGTGTCCCTCTCACCCAAGACCCTTGTCCTCTGGCCTCCCTCTCCAGAGGTGAACACATAACCAGTTTCCTGAGTATCCTTGTGCAAAGTCACTAGACACCTGGAAGGCATTTTATTTATTGTTTATAGAATATGCATTTATATACTGCCTTAAAGAAACACGCCATTTCATTCTTCCTGACCCTATTCATTCTATTCAACCAAGGGCCAGCACCAGGGATACAAGAACCAATAAGGCTGTCGTGCCTTTCAAGGAGCTCATAGCTGAGCACAGGGGAACACACATGTAAATAGGACTGAACACAGAGTGCCCTGATGGGTGGCTAAAATGCCCCTTGGTGCCCCCGAGTTGGTCCTGATCCAGTCATCCCTGGTGCTATCTTGTGACAGTGTGGCTGGTTTTCCAGATGTAGCTGCAGGGCTCCTGCAAGACCTCCAAGCCAGGGGTAAGCTTGCCTTCCTGGAGAAAAGGGTAACTCTTTTCCTCAAAGTCCCCAAAGGGACCCCAGAGGTCCATCCCACAGCCTGTGACCCCCAGCCTGGAGCAGGCCTTTGCAGTCCCTTCCAAAGTACTTGGAATGCCCACCCTAGCATCATCAGACCAGAAAAGACTTCATAGGGTAAGCCACTTTCTTTCCAGATTCTCACAGATCTTGTCCCCGTCATAGGGACTTCTGGCCTCTTTGGGAACACAACAGTGACTGGGCACTTCCTCCCAGGGAAGCCCTCTTAGTGGTCACACAACATAAATGGTTAGAAAGAGCTTCCCTATATTGGCCAACACATGTGGTCCAGTGACGTCTATCCACTGCAGGATTATCCAACAGGTAGACCACACGGGGCTATGGCACCAGCAAAGTGGAGGCAACAGAAAGTGAGAAAAAAAGACACTGATAAAATAGGGCTGAAGTGGTCATTATGGAAATAATCAGAACATTACTGAATTTCCTTATGCTTGTTTTTATTTATTTTTTCTTTTTTAAACTTTTTATTATGTACTAATATATGATATTTATGTGTAAATAGTTTTGGGACATGTGATAATTTCATACATTCATATAATTTATAAAGATCAAGTCAGTATACTTGGGATGTCCATCACCTTAAATGTTTAATCTTTTCCTTACGCTGGAAATGTTCAAATTATTCTCTTCTAGCTATTTTGAAATGTACAATAGGCCGGGCGCGGTGGCTCAAGCCTGTAATCCCAGCACTTTGGGAGGCCGAGACGGGCGGATCACGAGGTCGGGAGATCGAGACCATCCTGGCTAACATGGTGAAACCCCGTCTCTACTAAAAAATACAAAAAACTAGCCGGGTGAGGTGGCGGGCGCCTGTCGTCCTAGCTACTCGGGAGGCTGAGGCAGGAGAATGGCTTAAACCCGGGAGGCGGAGCTTGCAGTGAGCTGAGATCCGGCCACTGCACTCCAGCCTGGGCGGCAGAGCGAGACTCCGTCTCAAAAAAAAAAAAAAAAAAAAAAAAAAAAAAAAAGAAATATACAATAGATGATTATAAATTATAGTTGCCCTCCTTATGTATCAAACACTAGGTCTTATGTATTCTATCAAATGGTATGTTTGTACCCATTAAACAATTTATCTTCATCCCCAGTTCCCTTCGCCTTCCCAGCCTCTAGTAACCACCAATCTACTCTCTCTCTTTATGAGATCCACTTTTGTAGCTCCTACGTATGACTGAAATCATGCAGTATTTGTTTTTCTGTGCCTGGCTTATTTCACTTAACATAATGTCCTCCAGTTCCATCTATGTTGCTGCATATGACAGAATTTCATTCTTTTTATGGCTGAATAATATTCCATTGTGTGTATGTACCATATTTTCTTTATCCATTTATCTGTTGATGGGCACTTAGGTTGATGCCATATGTTGGCTACGGTGAATAGTGCTGCAGTAAACATGGGAGTGCAGACATCTCTTCCATATATTGACTTTCTTCCTTTTGGATGTACACCTAGCAGTGGAATTCCTGGATCATATGGTCATTCTATTTTTAGTTTTTTGAGGAACCTCAATACTATTTTCCATAGTAGCTGTTCTCATGTGCATTCCCACTAGCAGTGTATGAGAATTCTGCTTTCTTCACATCCTTGCCAGCATCTGTTATTGCTTTTTTTTTTTAAATAAATAAAAGTCATTTTAACTGGGGTGAGATGATATTTCATTGTTTTGATTTGCATTTCTCTCATGATTAATGATGTTGAGCACATACCTGTTGGCCATTTGTATGCCTTCTTTTGAGAGATGCCTATTAGCTATTTTGCCCATTTTTAAATGGGATTATTTGTTTTGTTCCTGTTGAGTCGTTTGAGCTTTTTATATGTCCTGTCAGGTGGCTAGTTGCAAGTATTTTCCCCCATTCTGTAGGTTGTCTCTTCATTTTGTTGATTATTTCCTTTACTGTACAAAAGCTTTTTAGCTTAATGTAATCCCATTTGTCCACTTTTGCTTTGGTTTCCTGTTGCTTTTGAGGTTACATGAAAAGATTACACAAAAGATCTTTGCCCAGACCAAAGTCTTGGAGCACTTCCCCAATGTTTTCTTCTAATAGTTTCATAGTTTCATGCCTTAGATGTAAGTATTTAATGCACTTTGATTTGATTTTTGTTTATGGTGAGAGATAGGGGTCTGGAATCATTTTTCTGCATACAGTTTTCCCAGCACCATTTATTAAAGGGATGATCCTTATTGTTTGCTCCTGGCACCTTTGTCGAAATGAGTTAGCTACAAATGTGTGGATTTATATCTGAGTTCTCTACTCTGTTCCAATGATCTATGTGTCTCTTTTTATGCCAGTACTATACTACGGCTTTATAGTAAATTTTGAAGTCAGGTAGTGTGATGCCTCCAGCTTTGTTTTTTTTGTTCAAAATTGCTTTGGCTATTTGGAGTCTTCTGGGTTTCATACGAATGTCAGATCTTTTTTCCATTTTCATAAGTAACATCATTGATATGTTGATAAGGACATACTTATTTTTAGAATTTAGATTGTTTTATTTTGTATTATCTATTGAGGGTTTGTGTGGGGCAAGAAATACTTGTAGCATAATCTTTAGAGGTTGAGTACTGCTAAAGATCTTAGTCCTGCCCCGATGGTCCTAGATTTTGCTCTGTGCATTTACCCAGAGGAAGTCTCCTCCTCTGGATGGCCCCCTAGTATCTGATGACTCCCTCGGCCCTCAGACTCAACATTAGCAATAGCTCTCAGCCTCCAGGAAGCCATTTCTGAGCAAATGAAAGAGAATTGGGGTTTCCCCCAAAGACATACAACCCCCTTGGCATTTCTTTCCACTTGGTGTCCTGACCCATGTGCTTGGAGACAACAACATCCAGTGAGTAGGTGCCTCTGAGGAGCCCACAGGATCAGTGACTACCTCCCTTACTTCATGGCTGAGGTTTGGACATCTGCCCGCCTGTCCGGTCAGCCTTACATCACCAGTCTAGAGGAATGGAGATCGTCCTTTTGCCTACTTGTGCAGCCCCGGGACAAACAGGGTGTCACACCAGCCTCCTGTTGCAAGGTAGTGAAATGGTGCAGAAGCTGAGAGTTGATGCCTTTAAGTCTAGTAGAATCAGGGTATAGGAAGGGGTGACTAAGCTTCCCTAGCAGTCCAGGAGTCACAAACTTTGTGGCATTTACTAAACAGGGCATGGCAGAGTGAGGGCTTTGGAGAACAGGGGACCCTGAATGGAACAGGAAGTGGTCACTGTGATTCAACCACAGAGCCTTTCCCTGAGTGTCATCCGTTAAGCGTGACACAGCCTTGGGGGAAAGTCACTGTGCTGAGGTGGGGGTGTGTGTGTGGGTGGGGGGACATTCAAGTTATGGGTTGGAGCTGCCACAGAACTGGGCAGTGAGATCAGGAAGAAGAGTAGCCTTCTGCAACACTGGTATCTCCAGGGAACCGGGGCCACCCCTAATCTCAGTCATGAAGAAAATGCTTCTCTGTAGAAACAAACACGCCCCAGGAGGCGGCATCTCTCTGTCTTCCTGCAGTCAGGAACCCTGCTTACTCGATCAACCATTTGGACAGGTTACCTTACTTCTCTGAGTCTCTGTTTTCTCAATACAGTGAGAATACTAGTGGAATCCATGAATGGGGTCATTGTGAAAATCAAGTGAGATGTTACAGGTACCTGGCTTATAAGAGAGACTCGTATAAAGTAAGTGGCAATAAACAATGACTGTCATTATTTTATTTATTTATTTATTTATTTATATTTTTTGAGACAGAGTTTCGCTCTTGTTGCCCAGGCTGGGGTGCAATGGCATGATCTCAGCTCACTGCAACCTCTGCCACCCAGGTTCAAGTGATTCTCCTGCCTCAGCCTGTGGAGTGAATGGGATTAAAGGCGCCCACCACCATGCCTGGCTAATTTTTTGTATTTTTAGTAAAGACAGGGTTTCACTGTGTTGGCCGGGCTAGTCACGAACTCCTGATCTCAGGTGATCCACCTGCCTCCCAAAGTGCTGGGATTACAGGCATGATCCACCGCACCCGGAAACTGTCATTATTTTATATTTATACTCAGAGACTCTCAGAGGTGGAAACCTTAGGCCTAAGTCGTCCATTTTAAAGAAAAGAGGCCAGACACGGTGGCTCATGCCTGTGATCCCAGCAATTTGGGAAGCAGAGGTGGGTGGATCACCTGAGGTCAGGAGTTCGAGACCAGTTGGCCAACATGGTGAAACCCTGTCTCCACTGAAAAGACAAAGATTAGCTGGGCATGGTGGCAGGCGCCTGTAATCTCAGCTACTCAGGAGGCTGAGGCAAGAGAATCGATTGAACCCAGGAGGTGGAGGTTGCAGTGAGCCAAGATCATGCCATTGCACTCCAGCCTGAGCAACAAGAGTGAAACTCCATCTCAAAAAAAAGAAAGAAAGGAAAGAAAAGAAATCTGAGGTGTCAAGAGGGGCATGATGTCCCCAAGGTCTCACATAGCTAATCAGAGGCACAGCCGTACCTAGAACCACGGTCTCCTGCTCAGCCCCTTTCTCTCTTTCTCTGCCCCTTCCGCTCCTGCTCCTTCTTCATCATCGACCTTCACTGGGTCCTTGTTATGTGCCAATCATTTTATGTCTGTGATATATCAGTTCATTCTCATACCAGGTAGGCAAAATTGCTCCATTTTCCAGATGCCATGCCATTCATAATGCTTCCATTCATCTTGTCATCAGTATCCTTTTAAAACTCTGTCCTCAACTCTTCCCCACCTCCGGGAAGGCCTCCTGGATTAAACCTCCCCCGAGGACTCTAATCTCTCCCAAACATCACACCCTCTCAGCTATCAGCCCACATCCTGATCTAGCAGATACTTCTACAAACATCAACAATCACCACAGACATATGGAGAAGGGAACAGTGTCCTTTAAACATGAGGAAGGGTCTTTCAAACCGTAACTCTTTTTAGAAAATTATAAAAAGTACTTTAATAATAAACAGAACATAATAACAGAAAGTTTTTTGAGTATTTATTTTCTGCCAGGCTCTCTTTTAAGTGATTTACATGGGATATCTTTAACCATGCATCTTATAATGTTCTCAGGAAGTCAAGAGAATTCCTTGGCAGCTTATGTCCTGCCAGGGGTTTCCCTGGCTTCCAGAAGTTCAACCAAGGAAGTAGCAGCTTGTGGTACCTTTTACCTTTAGGAAGGGTTCAATCACAGGTGAGACCTCCAGAGCACAAGGCTGGGGGCAAAGGACTACAGGTGGGCAAATGCCCCCAGTACATGGAGGGACCAATCAGCCAAACACATTCATGGTGGGTTTTTTTTTCTTTCCTATTACTATTATTTTTTTTAAGGTTCAATAGTCTTTTATAACTTGATTTCTCTTTCTTTCTCTCTCTCTTTTCTTTCCTTCCTTCCTTCCTCCTTTCTTTTTTCTTTCTTTCTTTCTTCCTTTTTTTTTTTTTTTTTTTGAGACGGAGTATCGCTCTGTCGCTCGGGCTGGAGTGCAGTGGCCGGATCTCAGCTCACTGCAAGCTCCGCCTCTCAGGTTCATGCCATTCTCCTGCCTCAGCCTCCCGAGTAGCTGGGACTATAGGCGCCGCCACCTCGCCCGGCTAGTTTTTTGTATTTTTTAGTAGAGATGGGGTTTCACCGTGTTAGCCAGGATGGTCTCGATCTCCTGACCTCGTGATCCGCCCATCTCGGCCTCCCAAAGTGCTGGGATTGCAGGCTTGAGCCACCGCGCCCGGCCTTTTTTTTTTTTTTTTTTTTTTGACAGAGTCTTGCTATGTCCCCCAGGCTGGAGTGCAGTGGCACGATCTCAGCTCACTAGAACCTCCACCTCCCGGGCTCAAGCGACTGTTGTGCCTCAGCTTCCAGAGTAGCTGGGACTACAGGAGCATGCCACCATGGCTGGCTAATTTTTGTATTTTTAGTAGAGACTGGATTTCACCATGCTGGCCAGGCTGGTCTTGAACTCCTGACTTCATGTGATCCACCTACCTCGGCCTCCCAAAGTGCTGGGATTACAGGCGTTGAGCCACCATGCTCAGCTTCTTTTATTACTTTCTATCATTGTGGTTTTAAATGTATTTCTGAGAAAGGACCTGCCCCTCCAGTTTGTGTTTGATTTCCCCAGTTTCAGTGTCAGCCAGAGTTAGGCATGTCTACGGTGTCAAGTCCAAAACTTTTATGGGACATTCTCGGCCTGGTGGTCTCTGCACCGTCCCCATGTCCTCCCCCTAATCTCTGAGACCTGGTCACTCACCACTTCCTTCCTTGGCTCCTGCCCCTGTTTTTCCTACACCAACGAGTTTTGCTGCAATGAGCCCACACAGCTGGGACTCTGCACATTTCCCTCCCTGCTTCAAAGGCTTCCCCTCAGCCCCTGCTCGCTGCCTGAGGATAATCACAGAGGATTATAAATACCCTCTTCGAGTCTGTCTCCCCAGAGTAAACTGTGGCTCCTCAAAACAGGGACTGAGATTTACTCTTAATAAAACTTTATTTACAAAAACAGGCTGCAACTTGCCTTGTGCATGCAGATGTTAAAGTAAAATTTAAAATTAAAAAAAAAAAAAAGCTAGGCTGCAGGCCTGTGGGATATCATTTCCTAATTTGATTTTTTAAAATATTGCATTACAATATTATGTTATTTTGGGCCAGGCGCAGTGGTTCACACCTGTAATCCCAGCACTTTGGGAGACTAAGGCGGGTGGATTGCTTGAGCTCAGGAGTTGGAAAACAGCCTGGGCAAGTTGGCAAAACTCCATCTCTACAGAAAATTAAAAAATTAGCTGGGCATGGTGGCATGTGCCTATAGTACCAGCTACCTGGGAGATAGAGGCGGGAGGATCACTTGAGCCCAGAAGGTCAGGGCTGCAACGAGTTGTGATTGCGACACTGCACTCCAGCCTGGGTGATAAAGTGAGACTATGTCTCAAAAATAAAGTAAAATAGGCCGGGCACGGTGGCTCGAGCCTGTAATCCCAGCACTTTGGGAGGCCGAGGCGGGTGGATCACGAGGTCAGGAGATCGAGACCATCCTGGCTAACACGGTGAAACCCCGTCTCTACTAAAAAAATACAAAAAACTAGCCAGGCGTGGTGGCGGGCGCCTGTAGTCCTAGCTACTCGGGAGGCTGAGGCAGGAGAATGGCGTGAACCCAGGAGGCAGAGCTTGCAGTGAGCTGAGATCGCACCACTGCACTCCAGCCTGGGCGACAGAGCAAGACTCTGTCTCAAAAAATAAATAAATAAATAAATAAATAAATAAATAAATAAAGTAAAATAAAGTATCACGTATTTTGAACACTGAGGTTTTTGGAACCCTCCCTCAAAGCAAGTGTGCCCTCTCCTCTCCCTACTGTTTTCATTCTTAGAGCCCAGCATTTGGAGGTATATCAGCTCAGTTCCTGTAGTTGGATAAATGAGTGGCTGACTGACTGACTGACTGACTGACTGAATGAATGAATGAATGAAGCGGAAAGGACACCAGATAGAATCGGGAGCTCTGAGGTCCAGGTTCTACCATAATTATGTGATCCAGTCATATCCCTTACCTGTTCCAGGCCTCAGTTTTTTCATGTGTAAAACGCACAGGCCTTATTAGATGACCTGGCAGGGTTCTCTCTGCAAATACTCAACAAACATTCATAGATAAAGTTATGGATCAAACATAGAAAGATGGACACGACTTCATTCCTTACCCTGGAGGTAGTCACAACTGAGTGGATGTAGTAAATCTCAGAGCCTTGCATTTTTACCCGTGTAAAACAGGGTGCTATTTGCTTAGGGCTGTTGTGAAGCTTATGAGAGACAGCAAGTGTTCTGCCTTGTATTAGTCCAAGTCTTCTCAAAACCTGAGCCAAAGGGTCAGGCATGGTGGCTCATGCCTGTTAATCCCAGCATTTTGGGAGGCTGAACTGGGAGGATTGCTTGAGGCCAGGAGTTCGAGACCAGCCTGGGTAACATAGTGAGACCCTGTCTCTACAAAATATTTTCTAAAAGAAAGAAAAAATAAGAACTTGAGCCAAGGACTTGTTTCATACTTTTAAAAAACTAGTTGACCAAAATACGAACACCACACCATTATGCTGGGCCGTGGGAAGCAGTTGAGTGCCATGATTCCAACAGTACATGGGCACTTACTGTGTGTCCTTAGGCAAGTTACTTAACCTCTCTGAGCCTTCATTTCCTGCTCTGCTGAATGGGAATGACAGGTAACAGTACCCCCAGCTTACAGCATTGTTTCAAAGGCCACTGGAGATTGCAGTGCAAGTGCCTTAAAAACAGAATACTGCCGTACTTGGGAGGCCATAGGAGGGCTCCTGGCACCTTGAGGTTTTATATGCTGTCTTCCCTTCTCTCCATCACACTTCGATCCTTGCCTGTGGAAGCTTAGGCAAGTTTTTACTTGGCATCAAAACCTTAAAGTAAAGGATGTGTGGAGGAATTTCCGGTGAGTCACAGGAGAACCTGGGGGTCAGATACAGGAGAACCTGTGGGTCAGAGAGTCTTTTGGAGTCATTGAAATCACACAATATTAGGGACAGTGCTTTCTAAAGCTGCAGCTCTTCTCTTTGCCTATTTCTTTCCTTCTTTTTCTTTTTTTTAAAATTGAGACAGGGTCTTGCTCTGTTGCCTGGGCTGGATTGTAGTAGTGCAATCATGGCTCACTGCAGCCTTGACCTCCCAAGGCTCAAGCAATCCTCCCAACCCAGCCGCTCCAGTAGCAGGGACTACAGGCTTGCACTGCTACATTTGGCTAATTTTTAAAGGTTTTTTTTTTTTTTTTTTTTTTTTTTTTTGGTAGAGACAGGGTCTCTCATATGTTGCTCAGGCTGGTCTCGAACTCCTGGGCTCAAGCAATCCTCCTGCCTCGACCTGCCAAAGTGCTGAGATTACAGGGATGAGCCATCTTGCCCAGCCTGGTTATTTCTTATGGAAACTTGGGGTAGAGCAATTCACTTCTCCTTGGGCCTCCATGAAAGGAAGCTCTGCACTGGCCCCTGCGTCTTTCCCGGCCTTGCACCTTTCAATTTCTAATGGTGCTTTGGAAGGGCCGGGAGTCATTTCCCTTTGTGCCCCTCAAATGTCCTTTCTGCCCCGGTCACTTCACTCCCGCATCCGTGGCCAGAGCAGAGCCAGGCCGCCCAGCCTGAGATCCTAGGCAGGTCCAGGGTGGATTCAGGACCACGTGCGTTGTCCCGGGCCAGGAGATCTGGGAGTAAGGGTGAGCGCCCCGCCCTCCTGGAGCATCCTCTGCATGCCCCGCCCCGCTCCTCCCTCGGAGCCCGCCCTGGCTGGGCCCGGGCGCCCATTGCACAATCGCTGCAGCGGAGAATGTGGTCGGGTCAGTTCCCACGGGGCTCCCTGCTCAGGGTGGGACCTCCTACTTGGTGGGGCGATCGGAATCACACTCGTCAAAATACTAATTATTGCATCCAAAGCCCCACCAGCGGCGGGTGCCCGGCCCTGCCCAGGAAGTCCAAATAATGAGCATCACTGGGATTTTAGTCACCTCGGTGGGGAGCCGGGTCACCTGATACCCCAGCCGCTGGGAGCCAGCATCAGGCGCGAGCCAATTCCTGGAACCCAGCCTGGGACCTGAAGAGGCAGGGAGGCTGGTGGGGGGTGGGGCGGGGCTGAGGGGTGGAAGTAAGGGAGAAGAAGAGACTATAGAACCGTCGAGGAAGAAAGAAAAAAGCTTACTATCTAGGCTCATGTATCCCTCTTTCTTTAATCCTGGAGGATGGACATGACTCTTCACTTTACAGAAGAGGTTGAGAAATGTAAGAAAATTGCCTCAAGTCCCAAGCTGGCAAGAGGCAGAGCTCCGGCACTTTCCACTACACTAATGGCAGGTAATTTCACAGGCAGGATAAACCACCCCAGCCTAATCAGTGGTTGAGCAAATTGGGAACGTGAGAAAGCTGTGGGCAGACGAGTGGTGTCAAGGCGACACGGGACTATGGGACTGTCACGTTCACAGCAGCAGTGAAAATGACCCCCTCAAAACACAATGAGGTGACAGGCATCCAGGTGGGCCATGCCCCACCCCCCACCTGCATCGGAATTGTGAGAATTTTAGGAAATGGCTTCCTAAGGGCCCTTCGGAACAAAGTGCTTAACTGATATCAATTATGCATTCATCAGTATTCAAAGAAGCATTCCAGAATCTGAAAAGGTTTCTGAAAAAAACGCTCATAATTTATAAATGCATATGAACCCCGCCCCCCAACACACTCCCCCTCCCCAAACAGTGGGAACAACACTATCCATTCCACAGAATATTTCGCAGCTGTTAAGAATAATTACAGGCTCACGCCTCTAATTCCAGCACTTTAGGAGGCCGAGGCAGGCGGATCTCTTGAGCTCAGGAGTTCAAGACCAGCCTGGCCAACATGATGAAACCCGGTCTCTACAAAAAAATTAGCCAGACGTGGTGGTGCGCGTCTGTAGTCCCAGCTACTTGAGAGGCTAAGGTGGGAGGATCGCTTGAGCCTGGGAGGCAGAGGTTGCAGTGAGTCAAGATTGCACCACTACACTCCAGCCTAGGTGACGGAGGGAAATTCCCCTTCTCCCCCCAGAAAGAAATTCATATACCACAAGGTAGGGTACACAACTGTACACGTACAGAATGATCCCAGCTGTTTGAAAGGAAAAAAGGAAGAAAGAATGAAACAACCAACACCAGTACATAGAAAACAGATTGGCAGGAAATACCAAAATGCTGCCAGTGGTTTTCTGTGGGTGTTAGGTGATTTCTTCTTTCAACTTTTCCGCATTTTTCAACTTTTCTATGTATGACATCTATTACTTTTACAGTGAAAACGATCTGGACTTTATCTGAAAAGAGAGAAAGTGAATAACACTAGTAATAACAATATTAATGGTAGTAGTAGTAAATTAACATTTACTGAGAATTTATGGGGTGTCTGACACCATGCTAAGCACTTAATTTGCTTTTTTAAAAAAAAAAACCTCGTAGGAATCCTGTGAAATGGGTATGATTATTGTCTGTGTTTTATAAAGGCTCTGAGAGGTTAGGCCATGTCATAGGCATTGAGTTTTTGGCTGTACAGGATCTAAAGCCCCTCATCCAAAGGGCAGAACTCCCCTTGGGCATTGACTTGGAGGGAGGAGCACCTGCCTCATACCACTGAAGTCCGAAGGCAAATCCTCCCCGTCCTGTTTCCTGGCAACGGGTATGAGTGCATGACCAAGGCTCAGTCCATGAGATGCACCTGCCTGAGGCCTGGCTCCTGGACTCCCTGTGTGCTGGGGAATTAGCACGCCATTTGCTGTGATATCTGGCTGCAGTGGCAGCAACGTCATGACTAGACTCTTCCAGCTCAAGTGATGGTTTTCTGCCTCCTGCTGCTCCAGGCCTGGAGAGCTGCTTAAGTTTCTACCGCTTTCTCAAGACTGTTCCCTCCTGAACCCCTGCCAATTATATTGCAGTGGATTCCCTTCTTCGTTTGAGACAGTCAGGGTCCATTTTCTGTGGCTTGTTACCCAGGGCCCTGACAGCTCTCAGTGACCTTCCAGCAGTACCAGAGCAAATGGCAGGAGCAGGACCCCAATCCCAATCTGTCCATCCAGAGCCCGAAGCATTGACCCAATCCTCCAGTGCTGCCCACTCTTCCCCAAAAGTATGATAAACATTTCCTGAACTTCTGGAAAACAAACCAGAAACAATGTTCTTGAAGATTTTCTCAGAAATTGGAGGCCTACTGCCCACCCTACTGTCGTGGGAGCCTGGAAAACCATCTCGTTAAAGGCAGGAAGCTGAGGCAAAACCTGGGTCAGGGAGGAACCAACCCAGGCTCCAGTGACTGGGGCCTAGACTGGATCTGGGGAGGAGAGGACGCAGAGGCGTTTCAGGCCTCCCTGGCACTTCCTGACTGGTGCCAGAGGAATGACTCAGTCAAGGGCCTCCTCCCCCAGGAAGCCTCTCTACCTTTGGAGTCTGGGAGTGGAAACCCTGGTTGGACCCCCTTGTACCTTGCATGTCCCTCTAGGTGGTGAGAGCTTGTTTTCATGTCCACCCCCATGTGACTGTGAACTTCTAGAGGATAAGGACTGCAGCTTTTTCACCCAAGTTCTCGATGCCAGGCATATAAATGTTATTAGAGTAAATGAGAGAAGGAATGCCTGAAGGGCTCTCCCCATCCCCGTGCCAAGCAGTGCACAACCATGAACCCTGGGACTTTTCCGAAGCATCCTGGCAAAATAGAACAGCCATGGGCTTTGGAGTTGATAAATCTTGCTTCAAACTCTGGCTCTCTTACATACAAGCAAATTCCTCCTTAACCTCTCTGAACTCAGCTTTCTCATCTGAAGAATGAGGACAGTGCCTAACTCTAAACCAAGCAATTGGGAAGATGTGAAAAGTGGTTGGCACACAGTAGGCCCTCAGTACAGGCCAGCCCCCTTCCTCCTCCTGACACTTCATCTTGATTCAATTCCTTCTTCCTCCTCCTCTCCTGAGTAAATGTCCAGCAAGAGGGAAAAGGTTAAATAAACTATGGCATATCAGTAAGATAAAACGTTATTTGGCCTATAAAAATAGTTTATCCAATAATTTTTAATGGCATAGAAAATGCTCATGTATTCATGTAAAGTGAAGAAAAGACCAAATTGTTCATACGGTATGACCTCAGCCATGTAAAATGAATAACATATGCATGCTTGAACATGTAATAGACAATCTCTGGAAGATACACAAGAAACTCTTAACAGTGGTTTCCCCCTGCATGGGATTAGAAAGTTGGAGGTGGACTTTGACTTTTCACTTTATAACCTTTTGTTCTATTTGAGCATATATATATATAATATATATATACGCATACATATATGTATGTATAATTGTGTTTTTGCTGTGAGTATATATTAATATTTAAATGAAACTCAAAGGACAGAAAAATAGAAAGGAAATATAACAAGACTTCAGCAGTGGTTATTTTGGGAGTAGTGGAATTATAGGATTATTCAAATGCTTGTTTGTATTTTTCTACATTTTCTAGGTTTTCTATGATGCATATATAGTTCTTCTATAATCAGAATTAAGGGCAAGAATTACTTCAAGTGATTCCCCGGGGGTGGGATTGGGGGAAGGAGCAGGTGACTGTATCTAAAGGGCGAAGGGAGCATGAGATGGAACCAGGCAGAGGCAGTTGTATTTTTGGAGCCATGTGGTTTCTCCTGAGTCAACTAACCTGTTGTTTGGTCTCAGCCTGCCAGTGGAGGCAGGAAATTCTCCCACTCTTGCCTGGTTCACTCTTAGTCACGCTCTGGGAGAGTAGGGTAGGGTGTAGGGGCAGGAGGCTAGTTGGGAGGAGTCTCCATCTGCCCCTGTAGCCTTCTGGACAGAGAGGTCCCAGGAAGGAGTCTTCAGCCCAGGAATCCTATCCACTTTGTACCATCACCTTGGGGCTGGCAGGGGCTGGGAGTAAGCAGGAAAGGTTGAGGGAAGAATACTGGGAAAATACCTGTTGGCCTTTGGCAGACACCACTGCATCCTCCTGTGGAAGCTGTTGTGAAAATTAATTACCATTTGTCCAGGGCTTTGAGATTCCCCAGATGAAAGACCCGGCAGAAGGAGAGTCATAATGAACATGTGTTTATGGTTCTGACTTTCATCCCAAATGCCCGTCATGACAATCACGTGTCCCTCACCTAACCTCCCACCACCTGAACATCCTGACCTCAAAGCATAGAAGTTGAACATCAGTATTGACTCAGTCCTGACAGAGAAGGGGGGAAGAGCAGGGGGCAGGTGATCTCCTATCATCCTGCATTTCAGATGGGTAAACAGGTGTTCCATCCCCCGAGAGCTTAAACGGAGGAAATCGTGACAGAGCCTAGGAAGCGGAGGAAGGAAGCCTTGGAGAGAAGGGTAATGGATTACTCTGGGCCAGTTCCTGATTGTGCCATCATCTTGGAGCCCAGGACTCTGTCTTTCTTTTGGATAGAGGGCTGGAAGGAATTCTAGGACTCCTGGGCTCAGGCCATTGCTCTGCTTACCAGTGCCAGGCGGGTTTATGCCTATATGCTCAAGGCAAATGGAATTCATACCAATTGTTGATTCCTCCAGCAAAATGAATCAATTCTTTGATAATTGCTTCAGAACACATTTTTGTAATTTTTTATGTTTCAAAAATTATTATTATTTATTTATTTTGAGAGTCTCGCTCTGTCACTCAGGCTGGAGTGCAGTGGCACGATCTCGGCTGACTGCAAGCTCTGCCTCCCGGGTTCATGCCATTCTCCTGCCTCAGCCTCCCGAGTAGCTGGGACTACAGGTGCCTGCCACTTCGCCCGGCAAATTTTTTTGTTTTTTTTTAGTAGAGACGGGGTTTCACCGTGTTAGTCAAAATGATCTCCATCTCCTGACCTCATGATCTGCCCGCCTCGGCCTCCCAAAGTGCTGGGATTACAGGCGTGAGCCACCGCGCCCAGCCTAAAAATTATTTTTTAACTAATGTAGATATGGGAGTCTCACTGTGTTGTTTAGGCTGGTCTCGAACTGCTGGCCTCAAGTGATCCTTGCCCCTCGGCCTCCCAAAGTGCTGGGATTGCAGACTTGAGCTTCCAAACACTTTTAACCACAGCTGAATTATGTCATCTGGCTCCTGAATTTGGATGGGAAGCTCTTTGGTCTTCTGGGTTCTTTCCATTTTGTCTCTCCTTCTTCATTTCATACAAGAAGATACTTATCTGTAAAGCCACTCAATGCAATTCTGGGCAAGTATATGGAGCAAATCCAATGAAGAGAAGATCCTGAAGGGGCCAGCCTGTCACTCGAGGAGACTGCATTCTTATTGGAGAGTTGGGCCCTTGCTTGTAAGATACTTACACAATCTAAGAGGGCGAGCAGGCAGAAAAAAGGCCTGGGTCCTAAGAAAAGCAGGACAGCTGTGGACTGGAGAGTTCAGGAGACTCTCCTCGGACCCAGGTAAGGAGACACAAAGGGATGTAGCCTAGGTGGAGACAGTGAGGATCCCATCACAGCCAGAATTGAAGGTTCACCTGGGGACAGGGGCAGGCAAGCAGACTGGGTAAGATTGTGAAGGTCCTTGAATGCCAAGTTAAATAACTGGGATTTTGTCCAGAGGGCAGTGAAAACCCATTGGAAGTTTCCCAGCCAGAGATTGATAGGATGTAGAGTTTGAGAGGAGGTTAAAATATCTCACCAGAAGGTAAATCTTAGCATCTCTGAGTCAACAGCTCTAACAGGAAATCATCATCTTCCTCCTCAGACCAGCCCCTGACTTCTATTTCAGCTAATGACACGTCAGCACCAATGTCGCCTCCCCCGGTGCTCTCTGACACACTATCCAATTTTATTTTTTTCATAGCACTTGTCACCTTCGGAATTGATTTTGTTTATGTACTTCTTGACTTCCTTTTTCTCTGTCATCTCATAGAATGTAAACACAACGGGGTAGGTGGGAGGTTGTTACCTGTTTTCCTCACTGTTACATCTCTAGCACCTCTGATAGTACCAGGCTGATGGCAGATGCTCAGTGTGTGCTTGTGGAATGAATGAATGATGGATTGAGAAATGGATTCAGGACACCACTTTTCTCAGTTACCTGGGCCCCAACCCCATGGTGATACTTGACTCATCCTTCTTCCTCCTCTGCAGAATCTAGTCATTTCTATGTCTATGGAGATTATCTCTGCATCCCTCCCTGCCCTCCCGCTTTGCGTGTCCAATTCTACTCTCTAAGCTCCTTGGGAACAGAGGTTCCTTACCGACATTTCCCCCATAGGGCTCAGCATAGGGCCTTGGCAATGACAGTTCTCACTGATCCAGCCTTTATAATTTTCCAAGAATTCTTCACATCATTTTTGCTCTACCTAGGGCAGATTCAGGACTTGAACCTCAGTCTTCAACTCTAAACAACTTACTGTTGTTATTCTCATTCCACTGTTGTCCTGATTTGTGCATAATTTATGATGAATGAATGAATGAATGAATAAATGCTGGGAGTACTCAAGAGAGATTGTAGAGGAAAAACTGAAAAAGGGAAGACCATGTTGACACAAAAGGACAGAAAAGAACAGGAAAACAAGTGAATGGAAGTGGGGGAAGAGGGGATAACTAAAAGCTGGGTCTGGAGAGGAAAACCCTGCAGGGATTAGATTGCTCTGTGCCCCACTGTCTTCTAATATAAGACAGAAAGACAGGTAGCCAACCCAGGAAAAGATTCCAGAGACAAAGTTAAAGGGGCAAGGAAGTTCTGGATCCAAAGGAGATATTATCTATCGTTTGTAAGTTTATTACTTATAAGCAATAAGCACTAAAAATATAAGCAGCCGGGCATGGTGGCTCACATCTGTAATCCCAGCACTTTGGGAGGCTGAGGCGGTAAGATCACAAGGTCAGGAGATCGAGACCATCCTGGCTAACAAGATGAAACCCCGTCTCTACTAAAAATACAGAGCGAGACACCGTCTCAAAAAAAAAAAAAAAAAAAAAAAAAAAAAGCAATTCCCCTGGGTAAAAATTATAAAGGACAAAAACAGCATAAAAAATAAAATTAAAATCACCAGTTATTGCACCATCCAGAAAATGTCATTCTAATATTTTGATGTGTATCCTTTCAGACTATGTAAGTAATCATGAATATAAAATAAGTACAGGCACTTATATTTTATATATTATAGTATATACATTACAATATACATATTATGTACATACTTGTGTATATATACTTGCGTGTGTGTATATATATAATATATATACACTAGCATACACACACAACTGTTGTTAATAAAATGAGATACATACAGTTTTGTAACCTGTTTTTTGTTCACTTAATAACATGTTATGAACACAAAGGAGTTTTTATAAGCCCAAAGGGCAGTTTGAAAAGACAACCTTTGGGATAAACAGGAAGCCAGAGAAGATATATGAACATAAAATGAGCAGCTAAGTGCTGTGGTTTTGATAAATACTATTAAAGTAAATAAATCTTAAATGCCCTGCCAGGTTAGGTAATGATTAGCTCCCTATCAGCAAGGCCACTGATTCATAGACTCATAGGATGTTGGTTCTTGAAGGTGCCTTTGAGGTTATCTAATTCAATCCCCTTACCTTCAGCATTGAGAAACTACACACCCAGAGACATTGAATAACATGCCTAAAGTGCTATGACAGGTAAACCACAGAGCTAGTATGACAGCCAAGTCCCCTGACTCCCAGTCCAGTGCTCTTGCCACCAAACCACGCCCATCAACAGTGTATGTGCACTTCAGCTACATGAACTGATGTGCAGAATGGAACAGGGAGCGATGTGGCCCTAGATCCAGTGGTTCTCTGGGTGTATAACACTGGCGAAGGGTTGTGTGTTAAGAGAGCAGCAAAGTGTCCCTGGGCAGACCGCTGACGAGACAGCAGAGTTCAGTAGTGAGGAGTGGTTGGCCCTGATGTCAGACCACTGAGGACCAAACCTTGGTTCTCTTATTGATCTTGCTGTACCTTTGGGCAATTTACATAAACTTTTTAGCCTCCATGTTCTTATCTGTAAAAAGGAGATAAGAGTGATATCGCCAGGCGTGGTGGCTCACACCTGTAATCCCAGCACTTGGGAAGGCCAAGGCGGGTGGATCACGCGGTCAGTAGTTCGAAATCAGCCTGGCCAAAATGGTGAAACTCCGTCTCTACTAAAAATACAAAAATTAGCTGGGCGTGGAGGCACACGCCTGTAGTCCCAGATACTCAGGAGGCTGAAGCAGGAGAATCGCTTGAACCTGGGAGGCGGAGGTTGCAGTGAGCCAAGATAGTGCCATTGCACTCCAGCCTGGGCAACAGGGCGAGACTCCGTCTAAAAAAAAAAAAAAGAGTGGTATCTACCTCCTCAGGTTGCAGTGAGAATTAAAAGAAAATGCACACAAAGGGCTTAGCAAGGTGCTTGGCATATAGAAAGGGCTCAATAAATGTGAGCCATCATGATTATTAATGCTCTGGTATAAAGGCCAATGTCCTTGTAAACTTTAAAAGGAGTTTAAGGTCATATGATAGCTGTCCTTGGCTGCAGACATCTATCGGGAAAGGAGACTCAGAAGGAAGCCCAACAAAGGGCAGTAACTAAGAGATATCATCATCATCCAAAGGAGGACATGTGGCCCAGGATGGAGCCGTAAGCAGCCAGAGACTCAAGGACTGTTCATTACTCTCACTGGAAGTCACCGCCAAGATGCCACAGTGAGGCCATCCCCATATTCCTTGGGCCAGCCACTTATTATGCAAATCAAGGGTGAAGAAACATTTTTCTTCATTTTCCAACCAATTTATTAATATAAGGGCTGGGCATGGTGGCTCATGCCTGTAAGCAGGCTGAGGCAGGAGGATTGCTTGAGCCCAGGAGTTCGAGATCAGCCTGGGTAATATAGTGAGACCTCATCACTACAAAATTTTGTAAAATTAGCCTGGCACTGTGATGTGTGCCTGTAATCCCAGGTACCTGGGATGCTAAGGTGGGAGGACGGCTTGAGCCCAGGAGGCAGAGGCTGCAATGAGCTGTGATCTCACCATTGCACTGTAGCCTGGGCAACACAGCAAGACTCTGTCTCATAAAATAAAATAATAAAATAAAATGAAAAAAAGAGTAGTAGGCCGGGCGCGGTGGCTCAAGCCTGTAATCCCAGCACTTTGGGAGGCCGAGACGGGCGGATCACGAGGTCAGGAGATCGAGACCATCCTGGCTAACACGGTGAAACCCCATCTCTACTAAAAATACAAAAAACTAGCCGGGCGAGGTGGCGGGCGCCTGTAGTCCCAGCTACTCGGGAGGCTGAGGCAGGAGAATGGCGTAAACCCGGGAGGCGGAGCTTGCAGTGAGCTGAGATCCGGCCACTGCACTCCAGCCTGGGCGACAGAGCAAGACTCCGTCTCAAAAAAAAAAAAAAAAAGAGTAGCAATATTAATATCAGGCAATATAGACAACAGAACAAGGAATATTATCAGGGACAAAGAGGAACATTTCAGGCCAGGCACAATGGCTCGCACTTGTAATCCCAGCACTTTGGGAGGCCGAAGCAGGGGATCACTTGAGCCTAGGAGTTCAAGACCAGCCCAGGCAACATAGTGAGATCCCATCTCAAAAAATGAAAAAAAAATGTTTTAAAAAATTGTTTTGGCCAGGCGCGGTGGCTCAAGCCTGTAATCCCAGCACTTTGGGAGGCCGAGGCGGGTGGATTACGAGGTCAGGAGATCGAGACTATCCTGGCTAACATGGTGAAACCCCGTCTCTACTAAAAATACAAAAAAAAAAAAAAAAACTAGCCGGGCGTGGTGGCGGGCGCCTGTAGTCTCAGCTACTTGGGAGGCTGAGGCGGGAGAATGGTGTGAACCCGGGAGGCGGAGCTTGCAGTGAGCCGAGATCACCCCACTGCACTCCAGCCTGGGAGACACAGCGAGACTCCGTCTCAAAAAAAAAAAAAAAAAAAAAAAATTGTTTTAAATAAGAGAAGGGTATTTCTTTTTTTTTTTTTTTTTTTTTTTTTTTTTTTTTTTTTTTTTTGAGACGGAGTCTCGCTGTGTCTCCCAGGCTGGAGTGCAGTGGGGTGATCTCGGCTCACTGCAAGCTCCGCCTCCCGGGTTCACACCATTCTCCCGCCTCAGCCTCCCAAGTAGCTGAGACTACAGGCGCCCGCCACCACGCCCGGCTAGTTTTTTTTTTTTTTTTTGTATTTTTAGTAGAGACGGGGTTTCACCATGTTAGCCAGGATAGTCTCGATCTCCTGACCTCGTAATCCACCCGCCTCGGCCTCCCAAAGTGCTGGGATTACAGGCTTGAGCCACCGCGCCCGGCCGAGAAGGGTATTTCATAATCATAAAGGGGTCAATTCATCAAGAGGACACACCAACCCTAAACATTGCTGCACCTAACAGAACTTCAGAATACATGAAACAAAAACTGATCTAATAACTGCAAGGAGAGATAGGCAACTCCCAATTTTGGTTGAAGATACTCCTTTCTTGGTAATCGATGGAAAAGTAGACAGAAAATCAGTAAGTATATAGAAGACTTGAACCACATCATCAATCAGCTTGGCCTCATTGACATTTCATAACGTTCTACCCTAAGCCAGCATATTACACATTTGTTTTCCATGGCACATGAAATACTCACCAAGACAGACTATGTTTTGAGCCATCAAATTAGTCTCAGTAAATTTGAAGCTACTGAAATCACACAAAGTACGTTCCCTAACCACCACAGAATTAAATTAGACATCAGCAACAGAATGATACCTGGAAAACCCTTCAATTTTTGCAATTAATCAGGTAGATCAAAAAGAGATTATAAGGGAAATTAGAACATATTTTGAACTGAATAAAAATAAAAATATACGTATCAAAATTTATGGAGGTTTAGAGGCAAAGTTTTACCTCTGAGTGCTTATATTATAAAAGAAGAAAGTAGGAAATCAGTGATGTTTCCACCTTAAGAAACTATTAAAAAGGAGAGCAAATTAAACACAAAATAAACAAGAAGAAGGAAAAAATAAAGAGTGAAAATTAGTAAAGTAGAAAATAGACAATACAGAAGAATCAATGAAACCAAATGCTAGTTAATTGGCAAATTTCTATCCAGACTTATCAGGAAAAAACAAAACAGAAAAGACAAGAATTACTATTATCAGGAATGAGAGAGAGAACATCAATACAGATCCTAAGACCTCACGAGGATAACAAGGAAATGTTAACAACTTTATGCTAAACAAATTCAGCAACTTCAATGAAATGAACAAATTATTTGAAAGACACAAATTGCCAAAGCTTACTTAAGGAGGGTGGGTGCGGTTGCTCATACCTGTAATCCCAGCACTTTGGGAGGCCAAGGCAAGTGGATCAGTTGAGGTCGGGAGCTGGAGATCAGCCTGGCCAACATGGTGAAACTCCATCTCTACTAAAAAAAAAAAAATACAAAAAATAGCCAGGTATCATGGTGCATGCCTGTAATCTCAACTACTCGGAAGTCTGAGGCAGGAGAATTGCTTGAACCCAAGAGGCAGAGGTTTCAGTGAGCTGAGATAGTGCCACTGCACTCCAACCTAGGTGACAGAGCAAGACTCCAACTCAAAAAGAAAGAAAGAAAAGAAAAAAGCTCACTCAAGGAAAAACTAAGTAACTGGAATAGCTCTCTATCTATCTACAAAAAATCAAATTTATAGCTAAAAAGCTGCACAAAAAGAAAAGCTCAGTCCCAAATGACTTCTTGGTAAGTTCCCAAATATTTAAGGAAGAAATACTACCAATTCTATATACACTCTCTTACAAAAACTTGCAAGAAGAGCTGGGTGCGGTGGCTCATGCCTGTAATCCCAGCACTTTGGCAGGCTGAGGCAGGTGGATCACCAGGTCATGAGATCGAGACCATCCTGGCTAACACAGTGAAACCCCCCCTCTACTAAAAATATAAAAAATTAGCCGGATGTGGTGGCGGGCGCCTGTAGTCCCAGCTACTCGGGAGGCTGAGGCAGGAGAATGGCCTGAACCCGGGAGGCGGAGCTTGCAGTGAGCCAAGACCGTGCCACTGCTCTCCAGCCTGGGCGACAGAGCGAGACTCTGTCTCAAAAACAAACAAAAACTTGGAAGAGGAAAGACCTCTCCCTAACAATTTCATGGGGGCAGCATTATCCTGATACCAAAACCAGACAAATACATCACAAAAAAAGAAAGGACCAAAGACAAATATTCCTCATAACCATGAGTACAAAAATCTTTAACAAAATATCAGCATATCAAACCCAGAAACATGTAAAAAACATAGGCTGGGCACGGCGGCTCATGCCTGTAACCCCAGCACTTCGGGAAGCCGAGGTGGGCGGATCACTTGATGCCTGGAGTTTGAGACCAGTCTGGCCAACATGGCGAAAACCCATCTCTACTAAAAATACAAAAAAATTAGCCAGGCCTGGTGGCGTGCGCCTGTAGACCCAGCTAGGGAGCCTGAGGCTGGAGAATCTCTTGAACGCGGGAGGTGGAGGCTACGGTGAGCCTTGATCTCACCACTGCACTCCAGCCTGCGTGACAGAGACCCTGTCTCAAAAAAAAAAAAAAAAAAAAGTCATGGTAAAGTGGGATTTATCCCAGAAATGCAGGGTTTGATCAACACTCAAAAATCAACTTATCTATGAAATTACATGTAAATGAATTAATCCATTTACAGTAGCATCCTAAAATATTTAAGAATAATTTGACAATGGAAGTGCAAGACTTGTACACTGAAAACTACAAAATATTGTTGAGAGAAACTAAAGAAGACTTGAATAAATGGAAAGACATCCACGTTCATAGTTTAGAAGACTTAATATTATTTACTTAATTTACTTTATACTGTAAAGGTAAAATTAGTAAATTTTTATTGTATGTAAATTATACCTTAAAAATTACAGGCATCATTATTTAATTCCCACATGATAGTACTATGAAGGAAAGGTATAGGTACCAGAAAGACACCTAATATGGAATCCTTAAATCCGAGAAGGCTGAGGAAAGGAATCAAGAGCAAGGGCAGGCCGGATGCGGTGGCTCATGCCTGTAATCCCAGCACTTTGGGAGCCTGAGCCGGGTAGATCACGAGGTCAGGAGTTCGAGACCACCTTGGCTAACACAGTGAAACCCTGTCTCTACTAAAAATACAAAAAATTAGCCAGGTGTGGTGGCGGGCACCTGTAGTCCCAGCTACTTGGGAGGCTGAGGCAGGAAAATGGCGTGAAGCTGGGAGGCAGAACTTGCAGTGAGCCGAGATCTCGCCACTGCACTCTAGCCTGGGCAACAGAGCGAGACTCTGTCTCAAAAAAAAGAAAAAAAAAAAAAGACTGAGGGCCAAAGGACAGCCGTAAATGAGCAGGGTGATGAGGGGAAGCGATGAGGCAGAGGGAGGGAGGTGTGCAAAGTCTCCGAGACTTGAATCCTTCCCACAATAGCCTTTCCCATAGAAATCCCACTTCTGCGTGTCCAATCCTCAGTGCTCAGTGTTAAATAGAGTCTTGCTCTGTTGCCTAGACTGGAGTGCAGTGGCGTGATCACAGCTAACTGCAGCCTTGATCTCCTGGACTCAAGCCATTCTCCCACCTTAGCCTCCCAAGTAGTTGAGACTACAGGGGTGTGCTACCATGCCTGACTAATTTTTTAAAATTCCTTGTAGAATTACAATTTAATTCTTTATAGAGATGAGGTTCACTATGTTGCCCAGGCTGGTCTCAAACTCCTGGTGTCAAGTAATCCCCCTGCCTCAGCCTCCCAAAGTGCTGAGATTACAGGGACGAGCCACCACACCTGGCCTAACAGATTTCATAACCACATTTCAGGGGTATAGACATGGAGACACATACTAAGAAGCTGTTAAATTTCCTTTTCTGGAACATAGCGTAGTCTAGAGCAGTGGTCTCCAACCTTTTTGGCACCAGGGACCAGTTTTGTGGAAGACAATTTTCCCACAGACAGGGTGGGGGGGCTAGTGAATGGTTTCAGCATGAAACTGTTCCACCTCAGATCATCAGGCATAAGATCTCATAAGGAGTACACAACCTAGATCCCTTGCATGCACAATTCACAACAGGGTTTGAACTCCTATGAGAATCTAATGCCGCCCCTGATCTGACAGGAGGCAGAGCTCAGACAATTCTCACTTGTCCACCGCTCACCTACTGCTGTGCGCCCCAGTTCCTAACAGGCCTCTGACTGGTACCCAGTCTGCAGCCCGGGGGTTGGGGAACCCTGGTCTAGGCGAAAGAGTACAGCCCTGGAAGTCCATTGCAAGTCGGGTAGCCTGGCTCTAAAATTCACAGACTGTAGCTGTGTAGCCTTGGGCAGGATAGGTCATCTCTCCATTTCCTCATCTGTAAAATAGGGCTAACAATAGCCATCTTGCAGGGTTCTTGCAGCTCTTAAATGAGGGACCGTATGCAAAGCACCCAGCACACACCTGGACCATAGTAAATGCTCAATATGTTCTCTCTCTCCCCTGCTTTTCTATAGAAAACAGGTCATTCTGGCCTAGTTTGGGGATGGTTCTTCTGAAGCAGGAGATAGAACTATGTGAACTTTTGAAATTACTTCCAGTCTGGCAACTCTAGGGCATTACAGGACCTGCTCCTGGCACCCCCTCCTCCTTCCACAACCTTCACACTTACACTCATGTACATACAGGTTGCCTTTGGGAGCAGCTTCCCTTTTGGGTCCCAGACAGTAGGGTTCCCTCGGGTCTGGCACCAGAAGCCATGCTTCCTGATTCTAAGTCCACTGTTCTTTCCTTGTGAGGATAAAGTTTCTCTTTTTCTTTTCTTTTCTTTTTTTTTTTTTTTTGAGATGGAGTTTTTGCTCTTGTTGCCCAGGTTGGAGTGCAATAGTGTGATCTCGGCTCACTGCAACCTCCACCTCCTGGGTTCAAGCGATTCTCCTGCCTCAGCCTCCCGAGTAGCTGGGAGTACAGGCATGTGCCACCACGCTTGGCTAATTTTGTATTTTTAGTAGAGACAGGGTTTCACCACGTTGGCCAGGCTGGTCTCGAACTCTGACCTTAGGTGATCCACCTGCCTTGGCCTCCCAGAGTGCTGGGATTACAGGCATGAGCCACCACGCCCGGCCGATAAAGTTTTTCATCTTTCTACCATGGTGACATACTTGAGGCTTCACCATCTGGGAGGTTAGTTCCTTTTAAGCAATACATTTTCCCCTCACTTCTGGAAGAAGCCCAGAATGAAAAATGCACAGATAATTCAAGGGCCTGCTTTAAGCCCCTGTTTGGTGGCTTCTTGGTTTTTATAAACTTCGTAAGTGAATGGGTGTGTATTAGGGATGGGTGATGGGGCAGTGGGAAGGAATCAGACCTACTAGTACAAATAAAACAGGGTTTAAATTTTAGTTACCATGGCCGGGCACGGTGGCTCACACCTGTAATCCCAGCACTTTGAGAGGCCAAGGCAGGCAGATCACTTGAGGTCAAGAGTTCGAGACCAGTCCAGCTAACATGGTGAAACCCTGTCTCTACTAAAAATACCAAAAAAAAAAAAAAAAAGGCTGGACGTGGTGATGCACGCCTGTAATCCCAGCTACTTGGGAGGCTGAGGCATGAGAACCACCTGAGCCTGAGAGGCAGAGGCTGCAGTGAGCCAAGATGGCGACACTGCACTCCAGCCTGGGTGACAGAGCAAGACTCCATCTCAAAAATAAATTTAAAAAAAAAGAAAAAAAGAAAAAAAATTTAGTTACCATAATTGATCACTTTGGGGCAAGCAGGGTAGGGTTGTTTTATTTATTTTGAGACAAGGCCTCACTCTATTGCCCAGGTTAGAGTGCAGTGGTGTGATCATGGTTCACTGCAGCCTCAACCTCCTGGGCTCAGGTGATCTGTAGGGTTGTTCTTTATGGCAGTTTTCTGGAGACTTCTTATGGAACGCTCAAGTCTCAGAATCTGAGCAAGGCAGGTCTCTGAACTTAGAGGAAACCAATTGATCTCAGGGTAGGCATCTGACCCAAGGGCAGCCCAGCCGTAGGCTGACCAGTGACCAATGAGGTGAAGGGGTAACATGGCCTCTGACCAATAAGGTAGCAGTAATTAGCTAAGGCTAGGAATCTGCTTCCTCCAGGATTGGGGAAGAACCAGCAAATAGGCCCAGGATAAAGGAACTCGCATTTGGAGGGTCATAGGGGCTCTGAGAGAAATGGAGAGAACAGCTTCTGCTTCTAATCAGCGTTTCATTCTGTTTGCCACTTTTTCACTCCTTCACTCAACCAGTAATCATTGAACACCTAGGATAAGTCAAACCCTGTGCTTGGTTACTCTTGAAACGCAATATAATCTCTGTTCTCCTGGTGCTTCTAGTCTGAAGGAGATGACATTAATAAAATAACCACAGAGAAATGAATAATTTTTAAACTTTGATTAAATATGAAGAAAAGATATAGACTATGAGAGAGCCAACAGGGACACCTGACCTCATCTGGGAGGGCTTCCCTGGGAAGATGAATTTTGAACTGAGAGGCAAAAAACCAGTATGAGTTAATCGGTTGGAGGGTGAATTTATAGGAGAAAGGTTCCAGTTAAAGGGACCAGCATGTGCAAAGTTCCTGAGGCGGGAGGGAGGTTGGCATGTTTAAGGGATTGTCAGAAAGTCAATGAGGCTGGAATGGAGTGTAACTGGGCATTCAGTGCTATTTGCATTTATCCACTAACCCTTTTCCTTAATGTAGACTGAGGAGACTTCCTTGCAAATGAAAGCCCAATGGACAGAAGTACCTATTATATACCCCAGGTGTTCAGAGGGGTACAAGATCAATGAAATAGCTTCATTCTAGCTCTACCATTTGCTAGCTGCATGACTTTGAGCAAGTTATTTAATATTTCTGAGGTTCAGTTTGTGCATCTGTAAAAATGAGACACAAAATCATTTATGGGTGGGCACAGTGGCTCATGCCTGTAATCCCAGCACTTTGGGAGGTTGAGGTGGGTGGATCACGAGGTCAGGAGTTCAAGACCAGCCTGGCCAACATAGTAAAACCTCGTCTCTACTAAAATTACAGAAATTAGCCAGGCATGGTGGTGGACGCCTATAATCTCAGCTACTCAGGAGGCCGAAGCAGATAATTGCTTGGACCCGAGAGGCAGAGGTTGCAGCGAGCTGAGATCGCACCACTGCACTTCAGCCTGTGTGACAGAGTGAGACGAAAAAAAAAATTATACAAGGCTGTGATGAGAATTAGACATGATGCCTGTGTGTCTAGGTTGGTTTGTGGCACACAGTAGGTGCTTTATAAACATTTCTGATGCTAACCAAATAGCCAGAAAAGGCTAGGGCTCAATAAGAGCTCATTTCTTTTTGAACTCTGAGGTGGGAGGTGGAGGTGGGGTGTTCATAAAAAAGTTAATGAACGGCCAGTCGGTAGTGGCTCACACCTGTAATCCCAGCACTTTGGGAGGCCAAGGCAGGTGTATTACCTGAGGTCCGGAGTTAAAAACCAGCCTGCTCAACATGGAGAAACCCTGTCTCTACTAAAAATACAAAAATTAACCAGGCGTGATGGCACAAGCCTGTAATCCCAGCTACTTGGGAGGCTGAAGCAGGAGAATTGCTTGAACCCAGGAGGCGGAGATTGCAGTGAGCCAAGATCGGGCCACTGCACTCTAGCCTGGGCGACAGGGCAAGACTGCCTCTCAAAATAAATAAAAATAAATAAATAAATAAATAAATAAATAAATAAATAAATAAAGTTAATGAAGAATGCAAGAGAGACTAATGGATGGGCTGAGTAGGGTGTGGATTGTTAGCACAGGTAACACAGCCATAACCACAGGCTGGCAAATCTGAGGAGCTTGGGTATGAGGTTGTGCTGAACCACTGATAGAAGATGAAGCTGGAGCCTAGAAGAGGGGAACTGGAGAAGGGCACTGTGTGGGGCTAAGGACATTGGTCCAACTAAGGAGTCTGGCTCCAGGCTGGGACAGGAAGCCAGTGAACAGTCATCAGTACACATGGAACCCATGAGGGTGGGGCCATATGGCTGTATGGCTGTTTTCCCCCGAATCCCAGGTTCTAGCAGGGGTTGATTGTCAAATGGATAGGTGATGGTTATCTAAGCATGGGAGTCCCCTCCATCCCATCCAGTGGTTAACGGTCAGGAGGGCCAGTGCTGGAGCTTTGAGCATCTGTCCATCAGTGCCAGCACTCCCCATAGAATTGTACTGGCAGCAGAATACAAGGCTGAAAGTAGATGGCAGTGCCAGTGATTCTGAGGCAAGGATCCAGGGCCCCAGCTATGAGGTTTGGGCTCTGGACAGAATCTATTTCAGAAATAATACAGAACTCGGCAGACTCACTGAAAAGGTAAAGGAACCCAGTCTTATGGATGAACCCTTCAAAGTGAGCTGGAGAATAGTAACACTGAGGATGCACAGGCTACTCTCTATATATTTACACCCTATTTCATTCCATAAACGCACTGGAGTCTATTTAAAGAGAGTGTAAAAGTTTTGCTGTTCTTTTTTAAGGATGATGAGGAAATGGAAGTAAAAGAAAAATAAAGATGGGAAATTTTAAAGGAAACGGTGGAATCAACACCCAAAATTCATGTTAAGTTCCTACAAAACTGCCAGAAGTGGGCTAAGAGTTTAGTTCTGAGCTGCCTGGTGGCCTTAGCAAGGAAGGGAAACAGGGGCAGTCATGACCTGTATGGTGTTCAGAAGAACTACCAGTAACTCAAAGAGATAGAGCTGTTCAGAGTATTGAAATCGGGGAGGCATTTTCCTGAGGGCCTCACACAGTGAAGATCCACAGTACACAGTGCTTCTGCCAGCACACTGGATCCTGAGTAGAGACTGCTCACACAACTCCTGCCCCATCGGGCCTAGCTCATAAGCTAGGGTGGATCTGAGGGGGTTTACCTACAGGTACAGCTGGGAAAGACAGAACTAACATCTTTCTTTTCCTGAACACATCTCTATGTGCGATGATGCTTGGAGACCGACAGAGGTGTTTCTCAAAACTTAGGGATGAAGGATCTATAACGCCATCAGCTTGAATTCCCCATCTGGCACTGGAAGCCAGTGTAGAGTTGGTCTTGGCAAGAATGGAGATGTAATTAATGAAGAGACTATTAAGTGGAGTGAGGGTTCTAGAGCCATCCCCAGCTGTGGGGCTTCACTTGGCTTACCCTCCAGTGACTCACCCGCTGATGAGCAATCCTCATATGCCTGATTTAGAGGACTTACTCACCCTTCAGAGAAATACTTTAATGCAATAAAGCAAATGTCAGCAAGTGGGCTGAGCTTAGCACATCACCCCAGCCTGCATCCAGCTTCCTACTCCCTGGCTCTCCCTACCCAAGGTTCCTTCAGCCACTCCACACCTGCACAGGCCCACACAATGGGCAGGTTTCAGGGACACACTCCAAGGCTGGTCAGAGGCTCAGAGATGGGACACCAAGAGGCATTAGGCACCAGCTAGAACCCTGGAGAAATCTAGTCCGTAGAGGTTGGAGATTAGCTCTAAAGCACTGGAGAGCTGGGCGCAGGGCAAGGGCTAGAACCCAGAACTTCTCCCTCTCTGGTCTAGTGCTCTTCACTGTGGAAGCCGTTGGTTACACAGATGAGGGGAGTGGGCTGAAAGAAATTCAGCATCCTGGCTGGGCACGGTGGCTCTCACCTGTAATCCCAGCACTTTGGGAGGCCGAGGCAGGCGGCCCACAACATCAGGATATCGAGACCATCCTGGTTAACATGGTGAAAACCCCTCTCTACTAAAAATACAAAAAAGAAAAAATTAGCTGGGGGTGGTGGCGGGCATCTGTAGTCCCAGCTACTAGGGAGGCTGAGGCAGGGGAATGGCGTGAACCCAGGAGGCGGAGCTTGCAGTGAGCCGAGATGGCGCCATTGCACTCCGGCCTGGGTGACAGAGTGAGACTCCATCTCAAAAAAAAAAAAAAAAAAATTCAGCATCCTAACCCTGGGTGACCTTCTCATCTGTGGACTTTCCAAGGAACCTCTGAATGGAGAGGTGGGGAAAGGAAAGGCAGGTGGAGACGTCACGCAAAGCCTTTGAGGTGAGGAATTTAGAGAGCTGGGCTGCCTGTGCTCCACCACCATCTTGCTATTTGTTGACACAGTGCATGTCGGGAGAACTAGACGCCCTTTGAACCCTCCAGCATTGAGAAGTATGGCTGGAATCCCCGTGTTTATCAGGTGACTGGGATGGCATAAACCCCAACCAGCTCCCTGTTCCCTCAGATTAGGAACAGGCCCCAGGAGTTAGGCTGGAGCCTAGGCAGAGCCAATCATGGGGAGAAGCTGACAACTGCCCCTTCCTTCCTCCACCTATGTAGAGGAAGTTACAAAGCAAGTCGATTAAACCTACTCATTGAGGGATTTACCTTGGAACTCCCGGGGAATTATCTAGAAGAATTAGTTGCAAGAGTGGAAAGAGGAGTCAGGTAGGCAGGCAGGGCAAATTTTCACCTCATTCACTTCTCCATCCCTTGGCCACTTACCCAGCCTTTTCTGAGTCTGCCACATGCCAAGCACTGGGGAGGCTGGCCACAAGCTTGGCACTCAGGCTTACTGGAATCAAGGGCCTTATGCTTTAAGGGACTCTTCGGATCATCTAACTCAGCTCACTCTTCACAGGTGAGAAATCTGAGGTTCAAGTAGAGCTTTTTGCCTAGTGTGATAGGAGTGAAGGACCCTCAGTGGGCAGATACTCTCACCACCTCCCTATGAGGCCTACACTAAGGAATTCTCTTGCAAGTTAACTTAGGGAAACCCCTCACTTGGAAAGCAACATTCTGTATCATCATACCTATAGTTGCACCTCCACCACCATCACCCTGTTGTTCATTTAGAAATAAATCCCAGTGAAGCAAGCTGGGTCCCCACCCAAGGGTATTTCTACCTTATCCCAATTCACCAAGAAGAAGTGCTTTTTTCCTTTTCCTATTTTTATTTTACACTATAAAAAACAACAACAACAACAACCAGTAACATACTGTTTTTCTTCACATTCACATGGGTCTTAGAAAATTATTGCCGGCCGGGCGCGGTGGCTCAAGCCTGTAATCCCAGCACTTTGGGAGGCCGAGACGGGCGGATCACGAGGTCAGGAGATCGAGACCATCCTGGCTGACACGGTGAAACCCCGTCTCTACTAAAAAATACAAAAAATTAGCCAGGCGAGGTGGCGGGCGCCTGTAGTCCCAGCTACTCGGGAGGCTGAGGCAGGAGAATGGCGTGAACCCGGGAGGCGGAGCTTGCAGTGAGCTGAGATCCGGTCACTGCACTCCAGCCTGGGCGACAGAGCCAGACTCTGTCTCAAAAAAAAAAAAAAAAAAAAAAAAAAAGAAAATTATTGCCTTTTCCCCTGGAGAAATAACCAACAGACAAAAAGAAAAAATAGTAGTACCACATTGCAAAATCTGCAAATCCCAGAAGTCCACAGCTTGAAGACAACTCCAGGGGCAGGGAGGAAAACAATTGTCACAAGAGACATAAGCACACAGAAGGACAGGAAGCTGAGGAAACCAGTTTTCAACACCACTGACCCAGGATACCCAGCAAGTACCCTTTTCCTCCTGGAATTTACTGCCACCACCTCGAAGGTATGACTTTTTTTGGTCTATGATCTGAAAAACTCTTTTCACAAATGAATAGTTGCTCTGAGAAGAGGTGGAATGAGACAAGTTCAAGTATGAATAAGAATCACGCCAAAGTCCAAGGTCAGTGAAGAACCCACGGCAAAAAAAAAAAAAAAAAAAAAAAAAAAATCCAGAAAAGCCAACATCTTGCTACTTCAACCAACTGCCTCACTGGACCCAAGAGGGTATCTACAAAACATTTCAGGGTTCAAATCAGGATGCTGATCATGTCCCTACAAACCCTGTGGGGCTAGGGGCTACTTTCCCAACTAGACGGTGATCAGCTTATGCCCTGAAGCAACAGAGACAGACACTGAAACTGCCAAAGTTCAAAAAATAAGGTGGAAATTGTGCTTCCTTCAAAATGAATTGGCTTTATAACTGCCTTTTCTCCTGGTCCAGCAACTTCTTTCTCCCACGTTGCTGCAGGTATTTATTGCCTTATGCTTGAAATGAAAAGGCGAACTTTGAGGTGCAAGGACTGGGCAGTCCCGAAAGGGCAGGGGTCTGGAAGTACAGTAGTCAGCACATGCTGTGCTCCCGTAATGGCTTGGCCTTCCTTCAGTCCCGAGAACCTACCCCGAGGTCCGTCTGAAGTTCATTTGCAAGCCTGGTGACCACTCACTATCTCACTGGAGCAGCATGACAGAGCGAGGTCTTCAGTATTGCACAGGTATGAAATGTCCATGAGTCTTAAAACCAAAAATCACAGTTGCTCTTGGGGCCGGGCCGATTCCTCTATCCCAGTTTTAGCAGGATGTGGCCGTTGCCACAGGGCTTCTGCTGAGCTCTGAGACTGTTGAGTGGGTAGGCACCGGTGCCAGCACCGAGGCAGGGAATGTGCAGTAGGCACCCTGCATGTCAGGGCTCAGTGTCTGCAAATGGCCTATCAGTGAAGAGCCTGCTGCCTCCCCTTGGCAGGAGGGAGGCTGGGGGTTGGGCGTGGAGGGCAGGATCTCAGATTCGTACTGCAGGAGCTGGCCCATGAAGCCAAAGTTGGGCGAGACCATACTCCTCCTCTGCTTGATGTAATCGAAGGCCTCCTTCAGGCGGAACTGCTTGGTCTTCATGAGGTAAGCCATGCAGATGGTGGGTGAACGGGAGATCCCAGCCTCACAGTGGACCAGGACCTTGCCTCCCTTTTCCCTGACACAGTCTGGAAGGAAGAAAAGATGGTGGGAGTCAGTTGGGATTAGAATCTAAGGGCAATGGCAAAACGTAAGAATCAAACACTGGAGTAACCTAGATATGAAACTGTTGTGCCTGCGTTAAGAGCCGTGGCCCTACACTACACTTCTGCCAGTCTTTAATCCCCACTGGTGAGGACAGAGCTTTTGGGATCCCAGCAAAGACTATCCCCAAGTAGGATCTTTATGTTCCTTACAGTGGCTTTACAGTTCCCCAGGATACTTGCAGATTCTGCCTCTGGAGGCGATGGCCCTGGAGAAGTCCCTTCCTGGGGATGCCATCTTAACCTAGGTTCCACTGATGGTTCCAAGAGGGCACTGGAACATCCTTGAAATGGTGCACATTTTTATTGGGCACGCACATTTTTCTAAGGAGAGCATCCCAGGCTCAAAGACTGACTTGGAGAAGCAACTCTTGCCTCTCCAGGTCTGATTCTAAGGGTAATAACCTAACCCCAATCCTGGTAGAGGTCTTCCGGCCTCTCCAGGCACCCTGTCCTGCTGTGCCAGGGCAGGATGCTTGGCTCAGCTCCCAGGGTTCTCACCACCAAACACACAATAAATAGCACATGGCCACTAATTATAGCCCTGGCTAAGTGACGCCTACTAGACGGAGGATATAAATGGCTTTCACAAATTCCATCTTGCTCAACAATGGGAGTTGCTGCTATAAAGCTACCACCATCAGTTAGCATTCTTTAGCTCAATATGACAAAAAGGGGAGGATGCCTCCCTTCCTGCTCTACCCCCCAGCCCCCGCCCCCAGAAAACCAGCTACAACTATTAAAAATGGGAAGGGATGAAAGGTTAAAGATACATACACATCAAATCCACAAAAAATACAGTCTTTCCAATTCCCTCTCTTGCTAGCGAGGAAACAATTACATCACAGGAAGTTAGATGTAGCTGGCACTACGCAGGCTACAGTAAGCAAACACATTTAAGATTCTGAAGGGCCAAAAGAAAAAAAAAGTCATTCCCCTTACCACCCTCCACTTCCCTGCCCCAAGGTCAAAGGATGCAAATCAATCTGCAAAATCTAAAAGGTAAAATTTCTGAGGCATCAGGGAGGAATCCTAGAGTTTTCCCATCTGAACAAAAACCCCACAGGATACCCCAAAGCAGTTCAATAGGGGTGTCCTCCAATTCAGTCTGACTCAAAACAAACAAAACAGTCTCTTCAAATTAGTTCAAAGGGGTCTGACCCCCAAGTCCCTGGAATTATAGGGTTGGACTCCTATTTCCCTTCACTCCTCTGTTGGCCTCCTTCGAAGTTTAGCTTTTAACTGGCCTAGTGCCACATCCAAGAATGCAAAGGGTCCAGAGTGCATTGCCTCTGGAGCCCGCTCGACACCTCGGGGCCTGCCTTCCACATGGCCCTCTTCCCTTGGAAGGGGTCAGTGTTTATTCAGCACATGGCTCACTGGGGAGGCCCAGTCTCTCCTTCCATTAGCAGGGCAATGGAAGGGCCAAAAGAAAAAGCATCCTGTGCTTTCGAAACGCTGTGGGTTTGTGGATTGTGTGTACACAGACACAATACACACACAGGATGGGGAAGGAAGGTTCTGAGAACTGGATGGGGGCGTGTTTCATGACCTCATGAAGTAGCTACCCAGGTAATTAAACAACAGGCTGAGAAGGGCAAGGCATTCCCAGGGACAGGGAGAACAAGTCAAGGGTTTCCCACCCTGAACGCATCATTTTGGCTGCCTTTCAGACTCCAAAGGAATGATCTTAGCCCGGAGGCTCAGGGGACAAGCAGGACAGGCTCGGCCTTTTGCCTCTGATGAGTTTCTCGTCAGGTTTCCTGGGGAGCAGAAATTGTGTGGTGAACAGAGAGCCACCATGTGGCTCAAGGGGGGCCTTTAATTGCTACCTGCGCTAAGTAATTATTGCTGTGCTAACACCTGCCTTTCCTCCTCCAACATCCCTTGGAACAAGATATAGAAAATTCATGCGTCAGTTTCAACAACTATGTATGTTAAAGAGGAAGATGGGCGCTGGAAAGCGGGGCATGACCACAAGGTTAGAGAGTGGTACTTGCAAATCTGAAACAGAAAAAAGTCAGGGCAGCCTCCTAGCAAGATGGATGGGGGAGAAGATGCCATATGGGAGAACAACCCACGCAACACAGAGCACCTGGAAACCCTAAGGCCATAGCCCTTTCCTGGCGGAAGGACCAGAGGCCAAGGCCTTGGTTTTTAGGTCTATGCAATGGAATAAATAACTGCCTAACAAGAATGCAGAAAGAAGGCAAAAGATGCCAACTTTTCTGTGCATACAGCACGGAGCTTGAGTCAAGTGCTATCTTTAATCCAAAATTAGCTGAAAATGCAAAACAAATTGCCCCAAGCCATTCGCCAAAAGTATGGAAAGCTGCTGGGGGCCCTTGGGGCTCAGTGCGTAAGTAGTGCTCTCTGAATCCTTCTGTTTGCTTTTAAAAATAAACCCAATCTACGTAGAAGCACAGTTAGGGAGGTTCTTTCCCCTGCTTTCCTTGTGTGGAGCATTACGCAGGGATGCGCTCAGCTTCTGCCCAGCTAGAAACAATAACAAAATCGGCAGTGAGTACTGCCATAAAATTATATTAATTCATTTATCTTGCAAATTAAAGCTCGTATTAATGGCAACTTAAATCCTCCCTTCCACCTTTTTGGTAGCTGCATCCCATGTTGGCTCCAACTCTTAGCAGTAGCATATACAAGACACTTTTCTTTCAGTGAAGGTAGCTTCCATCAGGGCATCAAAAGTCAAGAACACATGCCCCAAACGGGCTCCCAAAATAACTGAGGGGGAATGGCTAAACCTACCAATGAAGTCTATTGCTTCTTGAAAGTGGGAGCTAATGTCAGCCGTGTGGCTGTCTTCCACAGGGATCCATTTGTAGTGTAGGTGGGTTGTGCAGGCCTCGGAGGTCCGTCGGGAGACATTCAGCAGGGCTGTGATGTGCAGGTTGGCGAGGAACTCGCACTTGGATGCATGGTAGGCACTTCCAAGGTAGAGGAAGGGAAGGATTTCAACTGGGCCACCCTGGAAGCAGGGACAAAGGACAATCAGGAAATATTGGATTAGCTTGTTCATTTGAGAGAGGAAAAAACAACTCTGACCTATTTGCTGCTTAAGATGGGTGGTTCCCTTTCTGGTTTCCCAGTAGAGTTCAGAGCCAGGGCAGTTCAACTGAGCGTGGGTGGTATCTCCTGGCCAACTCTACCTTACATGGCTGCCTTGTGACTCAATGACAGCAAAATCCACACAGCAAAGAGTTCACATTTTTGCACACATCAAGGAGGTAGGATATGATGGCATTCTTCCTGTGCTGACAAGGATGAGAAGCCATGTGGTATCATGGGAAATATCTATGGGGCTGTGTTGAAGTTACAGCTGCCCTGAGAGTACCAGGGCAAGCCTCTTTGCCTTGGGACAGTCTCACTTTCTTTACAGCTAAAATGGACCAGGACTCAACATGGTGTGTGTCCTCCTTTACAGCCTTGGCATTTTATATAGCGTATTTTTTTTTTCCCCCTTTTTGGAAAGACGGAGTCTTGCTCTGTCACCCAGGCTAGAGTGCAGTGGCACAATCATAGCTCACTGTAATCTTGAATTCCTAGGCTCAAGAGATCCCACCGTCTCAGCCTCCCAAGTAGCTGGGCCTATAGGCATGCACCACCACGTATGGCTAATTTTATAATTTTTTTTTGTAGAGCTGAGTTCTTGCTATGTTGCCCAGAATGGTCTTAAACTCCTGGCCTCAAGCGATCTTCCTACCTCAGCCTCCCAAAATGCTGGGATTATAGGCATGAGCTACCAAGCCTAGCCTATATAGTGTATTTCATCAAACCTAAGACACTGTTGATCCTAAGATGCATCCAGGTTTTAGAGATGTTAAAATGCACCTCCACCCCCAACAAAAAAGTATGCTTTTTAGAAATGAAAATAACCACTACCTACTCAGAATCTTTAGATAAAAAATGCTGTCAGGCCACAAGCAGAGGGGCTTCCTCGCCTCTGACCTTCTTCACACGGAGGTTTGTTGGGGGTGCTGGTGAGACCTGCTTACAGAGCCATCCTTTTGGGAGGCTACCCACACCCCAGGTTTCTAGTCAAGGGGGAACCAGAGACCATCCACCTTGAGGCAAAACTAAAATGAACCACCGGTTAGACTCTGGCAGTCTCAGCATTTACAGGGCTCTAAAGGTTGCAGAAAAGTCAGTGATGATTAGAAAAATGGGAGCCCTTAGAGGCTGAGAGGGAAACACGGGGCTGGGTGACAGTGGCTATGTCTTTGGGAGCCTTTCCCATGCCAACCATCTGCTTCCTGTGTTTCCATTTCCTGTCCTGGAATAAGAGCGGAATGGAAACTCTCAGCCAGATCCATAACAGGGAAGGGTGCGTGGGACAGGGGCCAGCCACAGGCAATTCTCAATTTACCCCGCACCCGGCGTTAGCTTTTTGTTTCCTAAGAACTCAAGTGTTTAAGCAAAGGCCAGTTCAGTCACTTGGAAGAAAATTACAGAGGATTTTACATAAGGTAATAATAACAACTGGTATTTTTATCAGCATCTACTGTGGCTGGCTTCTGGGGGCTTAATCCTTTAGATGTGCCTACATCATACCAATTTCACAAAATCTGTGAGGTAGGTAACATTATTCCCATTTTATAGATGGGCAACTTGAGGCTCAGATGCATTTAATAACTTGTCCAAGTCAGAGCTAGTCAGTGATAGAGCTGGGCTGAAACCCAAAACTGATGGTGTAGCATGAGATGCAAGGCCTTGTCTGACTCCATTTCAATAGTGATCAATATGAGAAAGTATTTCAGGTAAAGACAGGAAGGAAAAAATTCCCTGCTTTCCTCTCTTCCTCTAGAGATAAAATGTCCATCTGCATCCCCTCTTCAAAACCTCTCCAAACTTCCATGCATACAGAGCAGCCTTCCTGGTGGCAAAGTGGTGCAACGGTTAAGAACCCGGGCTTGGGCGTCAGACAGCAGAGCTCTTGGGTTAAGTTCCAGAGCTCCATGCTTACTACCTGATGTGATCTTGGACAGCTTCTTTAACCTATGACCTTTGTCTCTAAACAGGGGATAATACCTATTCTCTCTGGATAATTGGTAAGGTGTAAATGGGATAATGAATGCATTAAAACCTGGCACGTTACATAGCTGCCACTGTCACTGGGATTGAAGAATGAACAGAACGTGGCTTCTCTCCACGGGGAAGACACAGGGTTTTAGGCAATCCAAGCAGGTCTAGTCCTGACCTGAGCTGGACCCACTCCCTGGGCACAGCATCCTCACCAGCTAGAAATCAGGAAAACAGCAGAGGTGGTACAAAGTTCTTGGGAAAGGAGTCAGAGTTCCAAGTCCAGATTCATGTGGCCACTGATGACTTACGGGTCCCCACCAATGGACACTAACAGGCTCGCCCTTTAAGGAGCAGGCTGGATGGTTGACTCAAGATCTCCTCCTCTCCTGAGTGCCTGGAAATTGCTGATACACCAGACCTGGAATCTATCCAATTTCTTTTGGAGCTTAGCCCAACACACCCCTGAAACTACATTTCTTTCCCTTTTTGAACTTCTGTTTAGACCAAGAGGGAAGAAGCCAAAGGCCTTCAGAAACCCCAAAAGTTAACATGACCTCGCCTGGCTGCTCTAAATGCAGAAGCGTTTCTAAGAAATAGCATTAGGGGGTTCCCCAGATGAATCTTGAAGACACATCAGGGCCTTCTCACCCCTCACTTGGCCAGAGATGTGCTATGCTTTCACAACATTCTGCCAATTCTTATTTCTCTTTCACTTTCTGAGAAATGGGGGGAAAACATAACCCGAACAAACAAACAAAAGTAGAAATCTAGCGAGGCCAGATGTCCACAGCTTGAATGCCATGGGTTCGTCATACACTGTAAGGGTGTTTAATAAAGGAAAACAAATCCTAACCCTGGCATCTGGACAAGCTAATAGGCTTCCTGACCAAGGAGCCCGTTCAAGAAAAGGTCGCCTGGCTTTGCTTCGAAGTTTATCCCCAGGGACAGGGTTTTGCTCATGGCAGGGAGCTGGCATTTTAGCATCTAGCAATCTTTCTTCTTATGATTTGGATATGTTCTTGGTTTACGTGAAAAGTTTGAAAGGTTACTCCCACCAGGTCAGGTGTCTAGATTAGAGGCCATGCGGAAAACAGAACAAGGTCCTGAAATAATCAGAACAGGGAGCTGAGAGAAAGGGGTTGTGAGCCTGATGCTGCCTTGAACCAGCTGCAGGACTGCAAAATCAAGAATCTCACTTGTCACAGAACACTTCTCTTCCCTTCCATAAAATGAGTAGGCAGGTTTTTACCTCTGGTTTCTGCCAGATTTGGATTCTCACCTGCTTTTTCATTTTCCTGGATGGTACTACGTAACCCCCTTCCACTTTAGTTTTCCCTTTAATGAGTTATCACAAAGCACTCATTTTTAGAAGAAACATAAAAACTCACTAGTTTACAGAAACATGAAGCCCTCTAGTATCTTTTGATTTCCTCTGGTTTCAGTATCTGTGGAACTGTAAGCATTAGAACCCCTTAGAGGAGCCTACTTAGCCACCCAAACAGGACTTCCTCTATAGAACCCCCACCAACACCAGTTTCAGTGAAACATACCAACAAGACACACCTTGACAGGTACCGGGATGCTTTGCAGAAACTGCAGAGCGTGGACAATTACAGAGAAAAGCAACACAGGAAGCCTGAAAGTCAACTCTGAAATGTCTTCAGGGAAACCTAGACCAGTATTTCAAAGCTTCTCTGAACCTCCGAAGCCAGATGACAATAATGTAGCTTTCACTTCCCCTTTTCCGCAGAAGCTGCCAAGCATCCTGTGGCTGGTTTGCTCTTGTCAGCTTGTTTGCTGGAAGGAGGCCCATTTACTCTTGGATGGAAACTCAAGCTGGCAAGCAACAGAGGCTCCCTAAAGCCAGGGGATTTTGCCAACACCCTGATCCACAAAAGAACCAACCATCGTTGCAGAGTGGGGAGAGAACAGTCAGGTGCTGAGGAAAGAAGGCAGACAGGAGCCCAGAATACCACTCAGGATACCTCTTCCCCATCATGTACCTGGTCATAAGCTGGCCTGTAGCTGACGTTTACCACTGGTTTTCCACACTGGCTGATGAGGGCTCTCTCATTCTCAATCTTCTCTTGTGAAATGGGTTTTACATCCACGCAACACTCGGGATATTCTGAGTAGAAGGTCTCATATCCCCCTACAAAAACAAACAAAAAGGTGAGACAGATGGTTAGCATCAATTTCTCACCCTGTCAGAAAATACCCATAGGTAATCAATACTCTGAGGGTTACACAGTTAAATAATAATAATAATAAGCCAATACAGATTGTGGTCATTAAAAATTGAGCAAAACCAGCAAACAGATTTAGAACAGAAAGGGACTCTACGCACACACAAACCTCTAAAAAGAACTCCTTCAGAGGCAATGATTAACTTTTTGTGTCTATCAGAAGCAGCTTAAACTGTGAAAGAAAGTATCTAGCATCTGGCAAATATTAACCAAACCCCTCCAGAAAACAAAGGCTATTTTCTCTCTTGTTTATCTAAAAGGAAGGCGTGATTATGCAAAATTTCATTAATTGGCGAGAAGATAGGCTCCTAAAGTGCCTTCTTCCCCAGCCCATCTACTCTAAGCAGGATTCTAGCTGGTACCTCCTCCATTCATAAGGAAATGGAGGCTGATATGAGGTTTCAACTCAGGGCAGTAAAATAGCCTGGCTTCTCACTCCCAAGGTGCTAAGAACACTGCTGACAATCCTTTCTAGGTCCAATTTGGAGTCATCAATCCAGTTAACTACCTTCTAAATCAACTGAAAGAATAAGGACTTCTGGATTTAATTCTCAGCCCTCCTGAGCAAAAACTGTCTCTGTCACCTTCGTGACCACCCTATCTTCTTATCCCCACTTTTCCTACTTCTCCTCTACTCCTCCTGCACGCCCCCCCCAACCAATCAATAAGTCAACTTATAGCATGTATGACTCTCAGAATCCTTAATATTACATTTACACCTCTCCAAATGGATTTAAGGTAAAAACGACCCTCTGAGGCCGGGCGCGGTGGCTCACGCCTGTAATCCCAGCACTTTGGGAGGCCGAGGTGGGCGGATCACGAGGTCAGGAGATCGAGACCATCCTGGCTAACACAGTGAAACCCCGTCTCTACTAAAAATACAAAAAAACTAGCCGGGCGTGGTGGCGGGCGCCTGTAGTCCCAGCTACTCAGGAGGCTGAGGCAGGAGAATGGCGTGAATCCGGGAGGCGGAGCTTGCAGTGAGCCGAGATCATGCCACTGCACTCCAGCCTGGGCAACAGAGAGAGACTCTGTCTCAAAAAAAAAAAAAAAAACCAAACAAAAACAAAACAAAACAAAAAAGCAAACGACCAAAAAAAACAAAAACAAAAACAAAAACAAAAAAAACAACCCTCTGAGCAAGTCACAGAAACCTGCAAATGTAAGTAAGCCTTCTTGGGCCCATCTGAGTGGGGAAGAACCCTCAGAATGCTGAGGGCTGCCAGGTGCAACAGGCCACCCTTGCTTGGGAAACTCCTTTGCTGGTAACCCAGAGAGCAACCTGAGGCATTTCCCAGGGCCTCCAGAAAGCCCACTTGTCTTTTTCTGGCCTAGAGAATTCACTTGGAGTCAGATCCATTAAACATGCATTCTGAGACCACAAATTTTCCAAAGAACCCCCTTTTTCTTTTGTGACTTTGGGTGTTGTGATGCTGGCTTTTTTAAAGCCCTGCAGTAGACAAATGGTTAATGGATTACAAGGCAGTCTCCAACTCCCTCCCAGAAGCTGCAGCCAATTCCTAGAATGAGTCATCCTGCCATTACTGCTTCCTCTCAGCTTGCTGGAACTGCCCCGCCCCCACTTAGTACACCCAGATCTCCTCTGTGGTCACCTCACTAGCAGCCCACTGCGCCTGCCCGTGAGCTCTTGGTCCTCCCCAATGACCATGCTCCCCACCATAACGGGAGGCCACTGCGGAGGTGCAAGGTGGTGCTATAGGCAGTTTAGCTTCCCATGCTCTGCCACAGCCCCTGGGCCCCTTACCTTCCAGCAGTCAAGAGAGAAAGACACAGGCTCACACTGACCCACAGCTTCCTTGGAAGAGGTATCCCTAGTCAGTAAACCACCTGATCACTTCCTGTGCCTAGACCTCAACATTATGGGTTCCAGGAGACAAACAAGGATTTGGATGGGAATTTGGAGTTAAGAATGACCTGGGCCCTCCCAAACTTCAGAATGAAGGTTGGGGAAGAGGAAATTTTCAGGCTACCCCATCTTCTGGCTTTAAATAGATTACTTCAGAGTTGGCTATCGGGAGGACAGATAGGAGGTTCGGGTATGGGTTGGATCCTGCCTGCTGTTGACAAAATTTAGTCCAGGGACAGATAAACAGGGCCCTGCCTCTTCAAGCTGGGATTCAGAGGAATCCTACAGATTAAATGGTCTCAGTCTTTCACCCACTCCCATCAGAGGTGTGGAGAGACAGAACATTCCTCTCTGGTGCCTCACTTAAGTTGCAAAAGCCATGGCAATTCTTAGAGCTACTTCAGCCTTCTTTTGGAATGAGTCTGCTTTCAATCACCACCACATTACCAGGGAACAGAGACAGCACAGATACTATATATAAATAAGCACTGACCACGCAATTCAGTCATCACCATTTCATTTTAGTGGTTGTTTGGGAGACAGGGGATTATGGAAAGTGTAAAAAGGCATTGACCCTGCCAAGATCTCAGATGCCACCAGATTAAAACCTGAACTCCTATCTGCACATGAGTTAAGAAATAAAAATTTTCTCTGGCAACAATTTAAAGTTTAGTAGTAGTGTTATAAGGGTAGGCATGAAGCAATTTCTACTGAAATTTAACATGCATATAATTCTTGACCTGGCAATTCTCATGATTCACTGAAAGGCACTGCACACACAAGAGCACATGGAGAAGGAGATCTACCCCACTGCTTGGAACAGTGAGGCCGGACGCAACCTAATGGCCATTACAGGAGACCGGTTCAATGTGAAACAGACATGTATGGTCAGATATGGACAAGTCTCCCTGATCTAGGATTACAAGAGGCAAGACAGGAACTATACAAAATCAATCTATTTCTAAGATTCTTATGAAAAATTATCTAAAGGTAAACAAGAAATAGTTGGCTGTCTCTGGGGAGTGGAACTGGGTTCTAAGATATGCAGAAGACCCGCTTCTCATCATATGGCCTTCATGCTGTTCAAATTTGTACCTGTGTATATGTTACCTTCTTTTAAAAAACATTTGAACAGTTTTCCTGAGATGTGAGTCTACAGAGTTGCCTACTTTGTGGCGGTAACTTCTAAACTGTCAGCAGGGCCCGCTTAGAGAAGCATGGGGAGCAGAGCGGGGACCAGGAAGGGTCTCCTGGAACCTCTTTCATGCTACTTAGGAGGCATAAACTTTTCCTAAGAACAGGAGACAAAAACCATATTGGGAAGAGAAAGAAATCAGGAGCCGCGCTGAAACCTCTGCAGAGCCAGAAGGCCATCCCTCTATCCCCTGGGGGCTAGGCTGCCAGAAGAAAGACGATTACCATCTACCTCTGTTATCTCTTCAACAGGAAATCAACAGGGGACCAGTCAGCAGGAGGTGCTAGCAGAGAGGGGAACTGTCTCCAGAATCTTCCAGGCCCGGAGTGTGTGAAACTCAAGTTGCATGGCTTTAAAACAGGCTCCTAACTCTCGGCGCCGGCTCCCTGCACCGAGCTCTGATCCCCATCACTGTTACATTCCAAGGTGCCTGCGCCAGGGCTGGCACGGCCTTGGGGCCCTGCTGGGGCTGAGCCCTCATCTCTTCATGTGGGTCAGGTCTCCCCGGGTGTCATTTGAGGTTACAAAGGACTCAAATACAAAGCAGGAGCAGTCATAGGAAGTGACCCAGAAAAAACCAGTGCTTTGGACTTTGAGAGTCAATCACCCACCCACCACTAGAAGCCAAAGTTATCTTCCCGGCAGGTGAAATGGGCAGGCCTGTGGTGGTAGCTCCGGGAGGTGTCAAATCAAAGGCCGCAGAATCTCCACACCACCCTGCCCCCGCGCACCTCTATTTCCTGGCTGGCCGGCTGTAGGCTCGGCTCAGGATGGGTCCCAAGGATAATCCTGGGGCGGAGGAGGGAGGAGGTGAAAAGGGTGGGAAGGATGTGAGCTCCAAACTGAGCTAGAGAAAGATCTAGGAGAGAAGAGGTCGGAGGGAAACAATAAAAAGCAATAAAATGAAATGGAAAGGGAAGGGACTCGCCAGGTCAAAAAGTCAAGAGGGGTCGGTGAAGACACAGGTGGCTAGGCGGGAGGAAGGGGGGCACCATGGCGCCACACCATGGGGGAAGGGGTCGCGACCTGCTGATCCCACCACAGCAGTCTATCAGGAAGGCCCCAAGCCCTGACCCCAGCGACAGCGGCGAAGCTCGGGTCTTGAAAGGGGGCTCGTGCCCAGCACGGGTCGACGGTCCCCAAACTGCTAAGCAGCAGCAACCCCGCAGCATAACCAACTCCACCCAGCCCGGCGGACAGACCGGCTGCCAGGCGCTTTCGAGGAACTCGGGTGGGGAAGAGGGGGAGCTCTGAGTGTTGACATTTGCAGTGCCCTCCCAAGCGCACAACAAGCCCCAGAGTGCAGACTCCGGCAGGTGGTGACTCTCCCGGTCCCAGGGTGTAGGATGGCGCCCCGGCACAGGGAAGGGACCCGGGGGCGCCGGAGGGGCGAGCGTGGCAGGGACCCCGCGCGCTCACCTTTGAGGAAGTAGACCCGCGGGCCGGCGGGCAGACAGGCGAGCAGCGAGGTGAGCACGACACGGGCGGCGCTCTCCTCCCGCAGCTTCTGCCAGTGGCGGCTGCCCTGGTCCAGCACCACCACGGCCGCCACGCCGCCGCCGCCCTCCTGCAGGAGCCGCGCGCGCGCCGCCTCGTCGGGCAGCACGTAGCGCGCCGATACCGCGCCGCCCCGGGCCCGCCGCAGCACCACCGAGTTGAGGTTGACGTTGAGCGAGCCGCGCACGTTCGAGGCGGCGAAAGCCAGGTAGGGCCGGCAGTCGAGCACGACGCAGCGCGCCGCCGCCTCCTTGCGGAGCATCTTGCGCAGCTGGCACCCGTCGAGCGACGTGACCTTCATGCCGCCGCCGCCGCCGGCCAGCGGCCCCGCGCCGCGCGCCCCGCGGGTGCCCACGGCCAGGATGCCCGCGGGCGAGGCACGGGAGGGCGACCCGCGGGGCTGCGGCCGCGACGGAGCCCGGCGCCCGAGCGGCGGCGCAACTCCGCGTTCTCGCCCCGCGCGCTCGACACCCACCCCGGCCGCTCGCCGCCACAGAAGCCGGGGATTCCGCCGGCCGCGCAGCGTTTTATGTGAATGAGTACTGTCCGTGACGCGGCTGCCCATATAAGGCCAAATATGGGTGTTTCACCGCCCCTCGGGCCGTGGCCACGCCCTACCGGGGGCGGGGCAGCGGGGGCGAGGGACTTGCGGGGCGGGTGCCGGCATTAGAGCAAGAGGAAGTGGAAGGCGCCTCCTCGTTTTCTCCTCCGCGCTGCGCTGAGGGACTCACTCGCGCATCACCCGCGGCTGCCGGCCGTGTGTCGAGGCGCTCCGGGCCACAGTGACCCCCGCGGTGCGGACCGAGGAGGAAGCGCCGTGGGAGGCGGGGCGGCGCCGCACGATCCGGCCTTCGGCTTCACGGACGTGGGCCGAGAACCCGCCCGTGCCGCGCTGAGCAGGGCCGAGGGAGCCGGCCAGGGCCGCAGAGGAGTCCGGAACGGATTCCTGTCGCTACTGAGGTCTGCGCGTGTAAGGGGAGGACGTGGGAGATTTGCCTCGAGGGGTGGGGTATGGATGACTGGAGGGGTCGGGCGCGGGTTGGTCATCGCTGAGGCTGGGTGATGGGTGGCCGAATTCATTATATTGTTTTCTCCACTTTTCTGTATGTTTGAAATTTTTCATAATAAAGATGCTAAAAGTAAAAACGGGGGTTGGGGGTCGGCGGTGAGAAAAGCCATTTAATCTCCCTAAATGGATTCTGCCCTCAAAGGATTGACGCTCTTTTCTCTGTCACTCTCCAATAATGATTAGAATAATAAGTTGTATTTTGAGGAGCTGTTTTCTGGTCCCGGGGAAATCCGTGGTGAACTCATCAGTAGCATCAGCGTGTATCCCACGGTGGAGCTCAGTTCAGCCAACTGTTGTCCAGGTGGCTTCTGGATTTGGGGGATTATCTGTGGATCAAGTTTAATCTCAGGCTGTCTGCCCCCACCGGTTCCCAGGGGCTTCAGGCCTTCCACCCCTATTCCTGGGGAAGCAGACACAACTCACCCATTCAGTAAGCATTTATTGAGGGTCAGCTGTGTGCCAGGGCTCCCCTAGCTGTGGGGACAAGTGGATGGAAACAGGTTTCTGCCCCCAAGCTCACTGCCAACCATTTTATTGTTAGACTGGCTGGGACTGCTTGATGGAAAACAGTCTGCCCGCACTAGACAAGGGCTTGTTGACAACTGACATAAGGGAAGGAGGTTTTCAGAAGGAAGCAGAGATCAAATTCTGAAATCAGATGCAATCAAATCAGACACCAGAACAGCCGGCATTGCCTCTGGGTCACGGCTGCATTCACCAAAAGGCGCTGTCCTCGCCTTGCCAGTGGGGTCTTGGTGAAGACGTGATGCGGGGGCCTTCTTTCTCTTTGTGGTTATCTGTGCCAGCCTTCCCTGCAACCTGCTCTTCCTCCAGCACGTTCTGTTTCTGTTACCGGCTCTTTCCACCCCCGATATCTCAGCCCAGAGCCACACACGTACGTGGAGCACCCACGTGGGCCAGGCTTTGTTTTGGGGCTGGCGGCACCAACGTGAGTAAGACTTGTACTCAGCTCCAGCTGCCCCCAGCCCAGAGGGGAGGGGAGGGCCTGTATTCCGTAGGGAACAGCGCCCAGCAGGGGTGTGGCAGGGTGGGGCGTGGGCTGGAGAAGGCCTCCCAGAGGAGATGAGGGCTGAGGCCAATTCCGAGGAATTGTAAGCCAGACTACGAAGCAGGAGGGGTGATTCCAGGCAGAGGAAACTGCTTGAGGTAAAGAAAACAAAAAAACACAAAACCCAGCATGGTGCGTACTGGAGGTACGTGGGAGACTAAGGCCCTTCTGGTATTTATTAGCAGATTAAGCAGGGTCAGGCAACAGAGGGCCTTGTGCTGTTTGACTCAATTGGGTCTTAGTCTTTGGCCCGGACAGTCCCCAATGAGGGATCTTACTCAGTGACCAGATCCGGATAGCATTTGGGAACATCGCTGAGGCGGCTGTGTGCGGGATGAGTGTTTTGAGAGTGGGGGAGGAGTCCGGAGTCTGGGGGATGGCTGGGAGGATTTCATGGGTAATCTAGAGCTGAGCTGATATGGGCCTGCCAGAAAAGCAGCTATGGGGAGGCCATAAGAATGGGAGCACATTGAGGAAGTAAGATGCTGGGAGGGGTGAGATGGGGAGAGAGAACTGGAGACTGACACCAAAGATTTTTTTTTTTTTTTTTTTTTTAAGATACGTTCTCACTATGTCGGCCAGTGTGGTCTCAAATTCCTGGCCTCAAGTAATCCTCCCACCTCAACCTCCTAAAGTGCTGGGATTATAGATATGAGCCACCACACCCAACACCCAGTTAGCATTTTTCTTTTCTTTTTTCTTTCTTTCTTTTTTTTTTGGGGGGGGGGGACAGAGTTTCCCTCTGTCGCCCAGGTGGGAGTGCAGTGGTGCGATCTCGGCTCCCAGATTCAAGCAATTCTTCTGCCTCAGCCTCCTGAGTAGCTGGGATTGCAGGTGCACACCACCACGCCAGGCTAATTTTTGTATTTTTAGTAGAGATGGGGTTTCACCATGTTGGTCAGGCTGGTCTCAAACTCCTGACCTTGTGATCCGCCCGCCCCCAACGTGCTGGGATTATAGGTGTGACCCGTGAGCCACCATGCCCAGCTGACACCATAGTTTTTAACCTTTAGATAGGAACTCTACAGGAGCAGGTCTGGGGTGAGGGTAGCAGGAAAAGTGGGTGAAGTTTATACATGTTAATAAGCTAGAGTTGGTCACACCAAGGAGGGTGCCCAGAAAGCAGAAGGGTGGCCTGGCACCCGGTGTAGGAGGGTTATCTGTCAGCTGGATTGCTTCCTCACGTCCCATGTCCAACAGATTACTAAATTCTGGGGCCCGGCTTCCCAGAGCTCTTGTCTGACTCATCCTGCCTAGTCCCACGGCCAAGGCCAGCTTTGCAGGTATGTGACCTGCGCAGCCAAACGGACCCATACTTAGAAGGGACCCCCACTTGTTTTAATGCTCTGTTGTTACTAAATTGTTAATTTTGTACAGGAGACCCTGCGTTTTCCTTTTGCACTGGGCCCCACGAACTCTGTAGCTGGTCCTGCCCATTGCTGTAGTGAAAGGGCCCCATTATCCGCCATCCCCACTGGACCCTACGTTAGCATCACATATCCCAGTCTCAAAGCCCCCTCCTTGCTCTCTCATCCTCTACAATGTGGTCTTAAGCTTACATCTAAGCACAGAGCCCACCTCCTCTGCTAAAAAAATTTCAATGCCACCTATGCACTGTCTTGATAAAATCCAAATTCCTTAGTGGAACACTAAGGTCCTTGGTCTGGCCAATTGGTCACAACCCACCTCTAACGTTTCTCACCTTCCTTCTCATCACCCCTCCCCCCACCACCCCCATCCTTTGTAAAGCAATCCTTCTCCACCTTCACACAGCTCTGCAGCACGTTCAGGACGCCACCCCTTAACCCCCAGCCTGTTAGCTGTCACCCTCTTAGGGGTTCTCACTTCCCTTCCCCCCTAGCCTGGCACGTGAGTGTTATCTGTCCTGCCATTAGCCTGCAGCCTCCCAGGCTAGACTTAGGGGCCTTATCCAACCATCTGTGTCTCCTTCACAACACCCTCACACGGTGAGGGCTGAATCAGTGTTGGTGGAATGGAATTCAGTGCTTGTTGAGACATGAGAGTGGCCAGCTTTTTAGGAGGCACCTGGGGAGAAAGTTGGTCACAGCACAAATCAGGGCTCTAGACACTGGGTAAAAGGCAAAATAGAAAACTGGGGGTGCACAGTCCATAGATGAAGGACCTGGAGTCCATCGGCCACAGGTCTAGGAGGAAGAGGAGAGTGTCTAAGAATGGAAGGGCTTAATGGAGCAACTAATCTCTTGCCTGTCTCCGAAATACTTTGGAATGGGGGTGAGAATGGGCTCAGGGAAAAAAGCAAGATCTAAATTAATATTGTGAGTCCATGAGGCAGGACCTTGTCCTATTCATTCATCTTGCCCCGCACCAGTTATTTTCAGAGGGGCAGTAAGTGTTTTAGGGTTCTTGGCCCTCATTTGACCAGTCATCCTAACCCTCATGTCTTGGGTCATCGTTATAATCCGGGGCTACCTTTTGGAAGGTCATGGGGTGCCCTTTTGCAAAAGTTATGGGCCCCCTCCTTGGAAACTGCACACACACCATACAGCTTACAATTCAGGGAGTTCACGGGTCTGCAGAATCCTGGAAACTCCCATGTCTGGTTCTACTCATTGTAACCTCAGTGGAACCTTCCAGCAGTCCTCTCCAGCTCCTCCCCAGCTCCTCAGCTCTGCTTCCCTCCACCCATCAAGCCCTCCCCAGCCCATAAGGTGGACCAGGTGGCCTGTGGGGATGAATCAGAGTGTCCACAAGTGCAGGGGCCCAAAGACATCCCAGAGCAAATCCAAGGATCCCTCTACAAGCCCCAGCCCACTCAGAAGGATGCATTTTGCCCCCTCTGTTTGTTTTTGATTATGAAAGTAGGGGCATGCTCATTGTTGAAAATGTGGGAAATGCAGAGAAGTTAAAATGATGCTTTTTGTTTAGGGTGCTGCTGCTGCTGGCTTAAGATCCTAAATTAAAGCAGCTGCCAGATCTGGACCTAAGACTTGCTTCCCACCACCTTACATAAAGGAAAGAGCACTGGACTAGGAATCAAAGATCTGGATTCCCATCAAATCTCTGCTATTACTAGCTTTTATCTCTGTTTGTTTGTTTATTTATTTGTTTATTTATCTATCTGTCTACCTAGTACCTTTTGTGAATATGAGTGTTTCTCACTGAGACCCTCCCATCTGTCTTGCCCCCGATCCTAGAATTTAACAAATACCTTCTTTACTGAAGGGTACAGATAGCACATGCCATGTGACTGTTGAGAATCACTCACCCTCTTAGAGGCATGGTTTCCTCTTCTATAAAATAAGGATGTTCGTCCCTATTTGCTAATGATGAGTGACAATGACATAAGGTACATAAAGCTGTATTGCATGATGCAAACATAGCATCATATTTGTAGGGTTGTTGCTAATAATACTATCCATCAGCAAAGCAGTCATTCATTTACTCAAATACTGATGCACTGGTACATTCAGTTTCCTCTTTTGTAAAATGGGGATAAAAATAGGACTTAGCTCATAGGGTACTTAAAATTCAGTGAGTTAATACATATAAAATACTTAGAGCAGTCCTTGGAACATATTAAGAACTCAGTACATATTAGCTAGTTGAGCAGGCTGTAGTATTTGTTCCAGCCAAGAAAAGACTGTTCTCTAACAGTACAGGAAATAAAGATGGGGTTAGGCACGACACGGCAGCAGGACTTACCTTCTGTCTAATTCAGCTGGCAGTCAGAGAAAGAATTATTAGAAGCCTATAAGCTTGTTCTCCCGAAGATCTACTGAGTACAGGGGGAATATTTAAAGAATAAAAATCCCTAGACCCACTTACAGTGCAGGAGAGACAAGAAGCTGTTCACACAATAATAAGTGCTAAATTCCTTTCTTCTTATACTGACAGCTGAAGTTTTAGAGAAGAGAAGGATCAATAAAGACTGGAATATTAGAGCAGACAGGCCTAAAAGAGGATTTTAGATTTGATAAAGAATCCCTCCAGTTCTCAGAGCAGGGACTTTGGAGGGTAACAACTTGGATTTCAGTCCTTTCCTGCCACTTACTGATTGTGTGACCTTGGAAAAGTTACTTCAGCTCTGTGAGCAATGATTCTCTCATCTGGAAAACAAAACAAAACAAAACGAAACAAATCAACGAGGATAATAATAATACCTACCTCATAGGGCTGATAAGAAGATCAGAAAGTACCTACATAAAGCCCTTCTTTGCGCTCCTGGAGCATGGCGAAGGCTCCATGTGAGCCACAATTTTTTTGTTTTTTGTTTGTTTGTTTGTTTGTTTTTTAATGAAAAGTCATGGGCAGCACCAAAGCTCAGAATTTTGGCAGTAAGGAATTATCATTCTACCTTGAAATTTGCCAGAAGGGGAACTGACCGCCTCATGAGACATTTTTGAACAAGGCCGAAAAAGGAAACAAGTGTATCCTGGCATTTTACGAGATGCTAGATATGTCCTTAGGACTTAATCCTCACGACTACCCTATGATGTAAGTACTATCTTTTGTCCCTATTTTACAGTTGGCCAAGGTCACATCGCTGAAATGGACTTCCGTGTGTCTTCTACCTTTTGCTTTCAGGTCTGGAAAAATGCAGTGTAAATCTAGACCCTCTTTGAAATATTGAAGATGGTGATCTTATCCCTTCCTCACTTTCTGGTTTCTAAAATAACAGTCCTTGTTCCTTACAATGTCTGTTTTCCAGATTCTTAGAAGACTTTTTGCTTATTTTCCATAACTCTTTACTTGTAATCCCTGAATGACACCAGGATATAGCAGAACATGTCCATTTACTTAAAGTTCAAAGGTCCTACAAAAAAGAGTTATTAGCCTGGCACGATGGTATGAGTCTGTAGTCCCAGCTACCTGGGAGGCTGAGCCAAGAGGATTGCTTGAGGTCAGGAGTTTGAGGCTGCAGCGAGCCATGATCACGCCACTGCTCTCCGGCCTGGATGACAAAGCAAGACCACATCTCAAAATAAAATAAATAAAATAAAATATAAAATAGTGGGGCTGCTAAGTGTCCTGGACAGCATTAGAGAAAGGAAGAGGTGGAAGAGTGCGAACACCTGAAAGGAAAGAGATGCGGGTGTTCCCTCTCCCTTGAGTAGCCACCGGCTATCCCTGGAGCATAGGAGTAGGATTTTATCCCCCAGCTTCAGCCTCCCCAGGCAGCACTTCCTTTCTGTGGTTTCACTCCAATTTGGATGGTGCTCAGGCAACCTTGAAAGCTTACAGGAAGTAGGCTGGGGTGGGAGGAGTTTAGGGGAATATTTGTCTTCTCTCCTGTTTTGCCCTAGAGATTCTGGCCAGAAAGACAAATGGCTGGTACAACTTTGCCTTTTTCTTTTCTTCTTTTGAGACGGGGTCTTGTTCTGTTGGCCAGGCTGGAGTGCAGTGGCATGATCGCGGCTCACTGCAGCCTCCCAGGCTCAAGCAGTCCTCTCACCTCAGCCTCCTGAGTAGCTGGGACCACAGCTTCACTAATTTTTAAGTTTTTTGTAGATATGAGGTCTCCCTATGTTGCCCAGGCTGGTCTCAAACTCCTGACCTCAAGCGGTCCTCCCGTCTTGGCCTCTGGAAATGCTGGAATTACAGGTGTGAGCCACTGTTGCGGCCTCTTTTTTCTTTTTCTTTTTTTCTTTTTTTTAAGGTCTTTATTTGTTAAATGGGAAGTCTGTGCCATCAAGTGAGCATTGTATTTACTCCATAGTAAGAACCTGGGTGGGCCACTGGGAGAAAACTATACATTAAATGTAAATAGCCTCTGGGTAGAGAGCCCCTGGCTGTTTCCTTTCATTTCTCTCCTTTTCTCTACTATGGTGTCTGGAGGCATTTCCTAGACTCCAGTTTCTCACCACCCTCACGGATTTTGCCATTGTATTATGGCCTCCTTTATCATTCCCTAAATCGACGTTATAGAGACTCATTAAAAGAAAAAAAAAAATCAGCCGCCAGGCACGGTGGTTCACACCTGTAATCCCAGCACTTTGGGAGACCGAGGCAGGCGAATCACCTGAGGTCAGGAGTTCTAGACCAGCCTGACCAACATGCAGGCAGAAACCCCATCTCTACTAAAAAATACAAAATTAGCTGGGCGTGTTGGCGCATGCCTGTAATCCCAGCTACTGGGGAGGCTGAGGCAGGAGAATCACTTGAACCCGGGAGGTGGAGGTTGTATTGAGCAGAGATCACGCCATTGCACTCCAGCCTGTGTAACAAGAACGAAACTCCATCTCAAAAAAAAAAAAGCCCCAAACCCCTTATTCTGTCTTAGGTACTAATACCTGTGGTTTGATAATCTAGTCCAGTTTTTTGTTTTTATTTGCTTTGTAGTGGAAATTAAAATATATGACAATTCAAATGGGGGACTTTTATCTATGCACCACCTGCAGTTGCCTCTCCTGCCTCCAAGGCTGCCTGGGAAAACAGTAAGTGGGTTCTGGAGTAAAGGAGAAGGCTCTAGAAATGAACAACAGTGCAGCCAGCCTTGGAGATATGGCTTAAATGCTTCCAAATTACAGTTTCTTCTTAAGTTAGGATAATTATTCAGTTGTAAAATAGAAACAAAATAATAGACGAGAAAATACCTTGTAAAATGCTCATAATAGTCTTTTCATCAGTAACTTCCTTGCTCCTGGGGGTCTGAAATCCTATCCTTCCTGGTCTAGGACTAGTGGGGAGAAATTTCCGAAATCTCAAGAGTTCAGAGCGAGGGCTTTGCCCAAGGTCCTACTGGAGTTTTACCACTTGATCTGTGGTGGGAGTTATTTCCCCTCTCTATGCATCAGTTTCCTGTCTTCTAAAGTGGGATTGTTATGGCAGTGCTTCTCAAACCTTATTGTGCATAAAATCTCAAGGAGCCTTTGCAATGCAGGTTCCTATTCTGGGACTGAGACTGTATTTCCAACTAGCTCCCTGGTCATGCCCATTCTACTGGTCCGTAGACCACACAGTGAGTAGCAGGGGGTTCTAGTGCTTAACTTCCTGGAGGTGTTGAAAGGCTTGAATTAGACAATACATCCTAAGCATTTAGCCTGGTGTTATGTCAGGTACTTATCATAGATAGTAGCTCATTGTCAATATTATAGTGAGTTATGGGTTTATAGGATGTGAGGTGGGTTGAGAGGTAACCCAACACGGAGCTAGCGATCGATGATACCTGTGGGATTTGGAAAGAGCAATGTGCTAGGAATCAGGAGACCAAGGTTCAAGTCCTAGCTTTATAATTTGTGCCATGAGCTGTGTAAGCTTGGGCAAGTCTCTCAACCTTTCTGAGCCTCAGTTTCCTCTCTACAAAAAGAGGGGAGAGGTTTGAATTAGATGGTGACTAAAGGTTCTCTCAGCTTTAAATTGCTGAAATTTGAGGGTTATAGTAACTGCTCCATCCCCACCACCAAAAGACACTTAGCAAGCCTGACCTTGGCCATAGCCTTGAACTTCATCTGTTGCAGGGATGGGGCTCTCTGAGCCTGCCTTGACCATGGGGAGGATGAATAACTGAACCGCCCAGCCTGGTGCCCTTGACATTCCTCGAACCTTGGGTGACATCACTCCCAGAAGCCTCTGTTCTCTGGGACTCGTGCAAAGCTCTCCTTGTTAAGGCAGAGTGATTTACAGCCTGAACAGGAGTAAGTTTGTGGCATGCCCAGAAAAATGATGTTAAAAGGAGGCATTGTGCACGTTCTATCCCACCACTTCAACACACAGAGGCAAGACGATTCATGAGTAAACTCACTTCCTTGTAAGCACATGTCACCTCCCCCTCACCCCCAATTCCATTCCTTTGGTGTGTCTCTCTGGACTCTAGGGACTTGAGACCCAAGCAACCAGACTCTGCAGGAAACCTGCCTCTTGGTGGAAGAAATGAGCATGCAGCAGCCTAGTGCCCAAACGGGAAGAACAGGCCCCTGAGATAAGTGAGCCCCTGGCCACAAGCACCCTCCCAGTCCAGCCCCAGCCTGTGTATTAACCTACAAGTCTATACTAAGTCCTCACCATGAACAAACATTTATTGAGCACCTGCTGCATACTTCTGGCTAAGCAAGTTCACCTGAATAACTTACTTAACCTCTGCTTCTCGGTGAAGAGATGAGTACAGATGGGGCAACCAGGTTCATAGTGGCTAAGTGACTTGCTCGGAGTCACACAGCACCAACAAGTATCACTCATGAGGTTGAGCTGACCCTCCCTTCTCTCTTCTCTGTTATGAACTTGTCAATGCCCCTTTCTTTCGTGTTTACATTTGATTATTTATGTTTCCCTCTCTCCCCCTGACCAAAGAGTCAGCTCCTAAAGCCCCCGCAGCCACATTCCCTCGCCTGTCCCTAGTAGGATGTTTTGCCCAATGAATACATGAAATTCCTGGGTGGAGTAGGGAAGGGAGAGAAGCCCAAGATTTCATTCCTGACCTCAGGAAGGGCTGGGGAAAGGTATGTAAGGGTTGAAAACCAGGGAGGATTTACTCAGGCAGAGGGAGAGGGAAAGGCTCTGTAGCTGAAGGAGACAGGGGAGGCGGAAGCACAGGAAGTGGGAGGTAGGAAGCAGCCAGGTGTCATTTCCAGGGAGGATGAGGGGGCAGGGAGGTTTGGGGAATGGTAAAAAGGTGGGGGCAGGGCGGAGGTAAGTATAGGAAGTAACACCTGCTTTGTGCAATCAGGCATTATGCATATGAAGTCTAAAAATGTTTATTACCCTTTGACCTAGTAATTCCACTTCTGGGAAATGATCTTAAGGAAAATCTCCAAAATGCGGGGGAGGTAAAGCTATATTCACAACAGTGTTCATCACAGAGCTATTTATAAGAAAGTAAAAATGGAAGCAGCCCAAACATTTCTCCTAAGAGAATGGCAAAGAAACTAGAATCTAGCCATTCAAAACTAGCCATTCGAGGTGAGTTTTTAAAGACTCCGAAGAACATTCAGAATCAATCATGTTAAAACGTTAAGGGAAATGGAACAATAACTGTCATATATTAATCTTATTTCCTAGGGAACGAGGTGGGTGTTTTCCACACTTGGTTTCATTTAATCCATACAATAACCCTGGAGCGTGGAATAACTTCCATGTAACAGATTTGGAGACTGAGGCTTGCCTAGGTAGGGGGTGAAAAAACTGCATGTGATTCAGCCCTGGTCACACTCCAGTGTGTTCTGACCACTTCCAATTTTTCTGTGTTTTTCAAATTTTTCCTTATGAAGTTGTGATACCCTTTCTGTATTCTTTCCTAATTTTTAGTTATTTATTGTGCTTATTCTGCAACTTGGTTTGATGCAGTTACTAGTAGGTCTTAGTGACTTTATTATCTTTGGATGCGTTTTATTCTTTTCTGGGGGTGGGGTGTGCTCAGACTACACCACAGTTCAGATTTGGCCCAATTTATTTACTTGGATCTCCCTTTGAAGGACATTTAGCAAATTTCTAACTTTTCACGAATACAACCAATCCTGCCAGGAGCATCCTTGATTACACCCCTTTGGGCAGAGGGTTTTGATGGTTTTTTTTTTTTTTTTTTTTTTTTTTTTTTTTTTTGAGACGGAGTTTCGCTCTTGTTGCCCAGGCTGGAGTGCAATGGCGCAGTCTCGGTTCACTGCAAACCCCACCTCCCGGGTTCAAGCAATTCTCCTGCCTCAGCTTCCCGAGTAGCTGGGATTACAGGTGCCCACGACCATGCCCAGCTAATTTTTGTATTTTTAGTAGAGACGGGGTTTCACCATGTTGCCCAGGCTGGTCTTGGACTCCTGACCTTGTGATCTGCCCGCCTCGGTCTCCCAAAGTGCTGGGATTACAGGCGTGAGCCACCACGCTCAGCCTTCATGTTTGTTTTTAACCGAAAAGACTGGACTAGGGAAAAAGTGTACTTATGGGTGACTATATTTTTGGCTTTGGGAGATTGCGAATGGAGGGATTTAATTAGAGGCTCTAGAATCAAAGATGTCCCTGTTGGTAAAAAACAGAGGGCTGGTGTGAGTGGGAGTATTTGAAGTCTCAGTTCTCTAACAGTATCCCTCATTCCTCCCACTTCCCACCAGGGCCAGCTCTATCAGCAGGCTAGGGCTTTTCTCTTTGGGGGAAGTTATAGATTATGGTTCCCGCCCTTGATTCATATCGACATTGACATACAGCTTAATTCGGTTGAGCTGTGGGCAAATCCTCTTCAGGAAGACAGTTATTCTAATGCCTGTGGTGCTTCAGAATGCAGAATCTACTCCATTCAATTCCACCCCTTTCCTGGAGGTCTTTTATAGCAAATATAGTTTGAAAAACTGGGGAACCTCAGCCAATTCCTCACACCTGCTGCGTGGCCTGCAGCCAACTTTGTGAGAGCCCTAGGCTGCTGTGCTTCATTTATATGGAATAAGGGGCTAGAGTTAGAAGACTTCAAACAGCTCCAACCTTCTGCTGTGATTCCATGAGATCTAAGTAAGAAGATACAGCTCTACGCCTTATGAACTGTGTGATTCCGGGTGAGTTATTAACATCTCTGAGCATCAGTTTCTCATCTGTAATACCAGGCAGTGAGACCTACCTGGTACGGTTGTATAGATTAAATGAACTGCTACAAGGAGTTTGGCACTTAAGACAGTGGCCATACCTGGAAAATGAGCGACGCATCCTGGATCCAATCCGTAAGGCACCTAAGGAGCCCCTGGACTCCTTCAGCCCCATCTCCAGGATTACCTGGGGCTGCCGGGAAAGCTTTTCTTTGAAGACCTCTGACTTATTAGAGAAATGAACCTATTCATTTCTCAGCCAGTGAGTTGGTACCTTGAAGCTACCTAAGCTAAAGCACAAAAACAATAAACAAACACCCCATCTGAATGTAGCTCCTGAACAAGTGAGAGTACTAACCCGTCCAGCCGCTGTTGTAGCCAGCACGTTATGCAAAATGGCAGTTCATCCCAAGGTTTACCTTCATCCTTAGCTCCAGCAGCCAGAACATCCACATAAGGCTTTTAACAAGGGAGGCAACGCCGGGTGCAGTGGCTCACACCTGTAATCCCAGCACTTTGGGAGGCCGAGGCGGGTGGATCACCTGAGGTCCGGAGTTCGAGATCAGCCTGGGCAAAATGGTGAAACCCAGACTCTACTAAAAATACAAAATTAGCCAGGCATTGTGGCACGTGCCTGTATTCCCAGCTACTTGGGAGACTTAGGCAGGAGAATCACTTGAACCTGGGAGGCGGAGGATGCGGTGAACTGAGATAGCACCATTGCACTCCAGCCTGGGCAACAAAAATAAATCTCCATCTCACAAAAAAAAAAAAAAAAAAAAAAAAAAAAAAGAAGAAGAAGAAGAAGGGAGGCAACAACTTAATGGAGTTTAAAGATCTGGTTCGGCCGGGCGCGGTGGCTCAAGCCTGTAATCCCAGCACTTTGGGAGGCCCAGACAGGCGGATCACGAGGTCAGGAGATCGAGACCATCCTGGCTAACACAGTGAAACCCCCCCTCTACTAAAAAATACAAAAAAAAAAAAAAAAAAAAACTAGCCGGGCGAGGTTGTGGGCGCCTGTAGTCCCAGCTACTCGGGAGGCTGAGGCAGGAGAATGGCGGGAACCTGGGAGGCGGAGCTTGCAGTGAGCTGAGATTCGGCCACTGCACTACAGCCTGGGCGACAGCGCGAGACTCCCTCTCAAAAAAAAAAAAAAAAAAGATCTGGTTCAAAATGTATTATTGGAGAGTGAAAAAACCAAGTGAGACAAAATATCTGACACTACTATTGTAGGAAAAAGAAAAAACTCACTTAAGTTGGGTGCTGTGGCTCACTCCTGTAATGCCAACACTTTGGGAGGCCGAGGTAAGAGGATTGCTTGAGGCCAGGATGTTGAGACCAACCTGGTCAACACAGTGAGACCCCATCTCAACAAAAATAAAAATAAAAACAATTAGCTAGGCATAGTCCTGGCTACTTGGGAGGCTGAGGTGGAAGGATTGCTTGAGCCTAGCAATTCAAGGCTGCAGTAAGCTGTGATTGCTCCACTGCACTCCAGCCTAAGCAACAGAACGAGAACTTGTCTCTAAAATAAATAAATAAATTTTAGAATTTAAAAAACCCACTTAACTACATGGGTATATATGTTCATATCTTTTTATATACTTGTATACATTTTACTGGTATACACATTCTGCTGGTATAATTGTTATCAGCTAACAGCTGTTCCTTTGGGGGAGTGTGGTGAGCTCTACCTGTTTACCTTCTTTAGCGTCTGACTTTCTGATATGAGCTTATCTTTCAAGAGAGGCGGTTATTGTAGTGGTTAAGAATGAGAGGAATTCCAGAGTCAAACCATCTTGTTCCGCTTCTTTTTCGTTGTTCGTTTGTTTGTTTCAGATAAGGTCTTGCTCTGTCGCCCAGGCTGGAGTGCAGTGGTGTGATCATAGCTCACATAGTCCCTATCTCTGAGGCTCGAGCCATCTTTCCACCTCACCCTCCAGAGCAGCTGGGACCACAGGCACATACCACCACAGCTGGCTAATTTTTTTTTTTTTTTTTTAAAGCAGAGATGAGATTTCACTGCATGGCCAGGCTGGTCTCAAACTCCTGAGCTCAAGCAATCCTCCTGCCTCAGCCTCCTAAAGTGGTGGGATTACAGGCATGAGTCACCATGCCCAGTCTTGTTTGGCTTCAAATTCAGATATGTGTCTATGTGTTTCTGCATCAGATACTGAAGCTGTGGCAGTTTATCTGTAGAAGCAGGTTGACAATAACAATAAAACTAGACTTATAGCGTTGTTTGGAGGGTTAAATGAAGGGGTCCCTATATTTACCACAATACTTGGCATTCAGGAAGTACTCAGAAAAGATAAACTATTATTATTACTTATATAAGTTATATGTGTGTGTATACACACACACACACACAAACACACACACACACATAGGTTTCTTACCAAAGGACAGTGGTAACATGAGGTTGCACATGCATGATACATACAGCTATAAAAAGAATGTGAGGGGAAAGAAACAAAGAAAAGAAGGAATGACTGCTTTTCATAGCCAGCTCTGAAAGCCCCTGTCCCACATAATTTTCCACTATTCTCTCAAGAAGGGCAATTAAATAAAACTCTTGCCAGATACAGTGGCTCTCACCTGTAATTCCAGCTACTTGAGAGGCTGAGGTGGGAGGACCACTTGAGGCCAGGAGTTCAAGACTGGCCTGGGCAATATAGGAGACCCTGTCTCTAAAAAGATGGAAAAAAAATTAGCTGAACGTGGTGGTGTACACCTGTAGTCCCAGCTACTTGGGAGGCTGAGGCTGGAGGATCATTTGAGCCCAGGAGTTTGAGGCTGCAGTAAGCCATGATTATGCCACTGTATTCCAGCTTGGGTGACAGAGCAAGACTATGTGAAGGAAAAGAAAAAAGAGGAGAGGAAAGAAGGAAAAGAAAGAGAAGAAAAAGAAAAGAAACAAAGACAGGAAAAAAGAAGAGAGAGAGAGAGAAAACTGGTGTGGGAGGAGGTAAAATGCTTAAAGGCCCAATAGAGAGTCCACCCTCACACGTGGCTTCAGCGAATCCATGACACCATGGATTCACTGGAGAAGTGACACAGGCTTATCTTCTCTCTTGACCCACCAGCTTCTGAGGTAGAAAGGAATTTGAGCTGTCCCAGCCATCCACTCATCCATTGAATATGTATTAGGTGCCTTTTGTGTACCAGTTATTGTTCTAAGTCCAGAGATACAGCAGTGGACAGAGAAGACCAAAACAAAACATCAAACAAACAAAATCTCATCCCCTCATGGAGCTACATCCTACTGGATGGAAGTAAATAGACACTAAAAATGAGTAAGACTGGTGGAATGCCTAACAGTGATAAATGCTACGGAGAAAAATTAAGGAGGGAAATGTTTTAGGGATGATTAGGATGGGTTGCAATTTTAAATAGGATGGTTGGGTAAGGTCTCACTGAGCAGGTGACATTTGAGTAAAGACCAGAAAGAAGTGCAGGAGAGACCCCTGTAGAAGGAAGAGCAAGTGCAAGGACCCGGAAGTAGTAGGGTGAACAGCACGGAGGGCAGCAGGGCTGGCGGGAGTGGTCTAGACCAGTGGTCCTCACAGGGCCATTTTGCTCCCCGCAGGGTACATCTGGCCATGTCTGGAAACATTTTGCGTTGTCACAGCTGGGATGGGAGTGTGCACTATGAGGGTCAGGGATGCTGTTCAACATCTGACAATGCACGGGACAGTCTCCACATTCTCCAAAGAATGATCCTTCCCAAAACGTCAAGAGTGCCAAGGTTGAGAAGCTCAAATCTAGACTTAGGAAGAGTTGTAGGAAATGATGTCAGAGAGATAACAAGAAGTGTGGGGGATGGAGGTGGGGGTATGGAGAGGGAGATCACCAAGAGACCTGTAGGCATCCTAAGGATTTTAGCTTTTTATTGTAGGCCTGATGGGAAGCCACTGGTTGTTGGCAGTGTTTAGCTGGTGGAAATTCCAAGTCATAGGGAGAGGAATACCAGGTGGTCCTTGATCTTGGTCCCAGGCGCTGACTCCTTCTGACTTCCTCTGGGAGGGGCCTCACTTCAGGAGCTGGAAAGTATAAGACAGGTGATTTTTAGTCATTAAGCAGGACTTCATCAGCAGGTAAAATCACAGCTTTGCTAGGAGATCGTTAATCTTGATTCTGTGAGAATATCCAACCCAGCCTCCCTTAATTACTAGGAACAATACATAGTCTGGACTTGATCACAACAGAGGAGTCGATGTTTCATTTCACCAATGTTTCCTTAAGGCTGGTTGAAGTGCAAGGTTAGTGTTTGGGATGTAAACTTTGCCTTCTAGGAATTTTTTTTTTTTTGGACGGAGTCTCACTGTGTCACCCAGGCTGGAGTACAATGGCACAATCTCGGCTCATTGTAACCTCTGCCTCCTGGGTTCAAGCAATTCTCCTGTCTCAGCCTCCCAGGTATATGCAACTACAGGCGGTCACCACCACGCCCGGCTAATTCTTATATTTTAAGTAGAGACAGGGTTTCATCATGTTAGCCAGGCTGATCTCAAACTCCTGACCTCAAGTCATCTACCTGCCTCAGCCTCCCAAAGTGCTGGGATTACAGATGAGAGTCGCCTTCTAAGAAGTTTTGATGTAATGAAGGACAGGAGAGGAGAGAAAGATTAACCCCCAGATTGATACCGCCAACATTCACGGAGCACCTGCTGAGATTAGAGGGGGAATGAATGTAAGCAGGTAAGGAAGAGAGGACGTGCTGGGAGGAGATGGCATATGCACACATCCCACCATTTGGTGACATAAGTGCAGTTACAGAGGGGGCCACTGGGCAAAAGGACTGGCTCAGCCATGGCAGCCAGTGGCACAGAAGAGGTGGCGTTTAGGCGTTGGAGGATAAAAGAGTGCAGGTGGTGAAATTATGAGGGAAAGGCATCCAAGCAAAGGGCAGACAGCCAGTGTTCTCAGGAGCTCACCTCTGCAGATTTCTGTACCACATCCTTCTAGATTCTTTTATATATATGTACACAACACACACACACAGACACACACACACACACACACACATTTATGTATGTATATGTTTTCTTTATGTATATGTACATACAATTTTTGTATATGTATATATATTCTTTATATACACTATGTGTGTGTGTGTGTGTGTGTGTATATATATATGTGTGTGGTCTGGCTCTGTTGCCTAGGCTGGAGTGTAATAGTACTAACTTGGCTCACTGCACCTCCTGGGCTCAAGTGATCCTCCCACCTCAGCCTCCCAGGTAGCTGGGACTACAGGCACGCACCACCATGCCTGGCTAATTTTTTTTTTTTTTTGAGACGGAGTTTCGCTCTTTTTTGCCCAGGCTGGAGTGCAGTGGCGCGATCTCAGCTCACCGCAACCTCCGCCTCCCGGGTTCAAGCGATTCTCGTGCCTCAGCCTCCCGAGTAGCTGGGATTACAGGCATGTGCCACCATGCCTGGCTAATTTTGTATTTTTAGTAGAGACGGGGTTTCTCCATGTTGGTCAGGCTGGTCTTGAACTGCCGACCTCAGGTGATCCACCCTTCTCGGCCTCCCAAAGTGCTGGGATTACAGGCGTGAGCCACCGCGCCCGGCCAACCTGGCTAATTTTTGTATTTTTTTGGTAGAGATGGGGTTTCACCATGTTGACCAGGCTGATCTCGAACTCCTGGGCTCAAGCAATCCCCTGGCCTCAGCCTCCCAAAGTGCTGGGATTACAGATATGATCCACTGCACCCAGCCTTACATTCTTGTAGATTATCATTCAGAAGACCTGGATCCCATCCAAGAATCTGCATATTACACAGCTCCTGGGACCTGCAAACCAGGTGTTTCTCTGCACCTTGCAAAGCCCTGCTCCAGGAAACGGAAGGCAGGCTTCAGGCGTCTATCTTGGTGTGGTGCTTCCAAGAGAAAGGTGTCCAAATGCTGCTGCTTTGAAAGGCAAAAACCAGGGGTGGCTGGCCTGCCGGGCATGGCCACATGAAGTCAGTGGTTCTCAGCCTTGAGTGGCCCTATCACTGGGGAAGCTTGTTAAACATATATCTGGGTCACACAATAGACTCTCTGCTCCCGGGGTGATCTGTTTGGGACCCCGCCAGGTGACTCACTGGCCCTGTGGCCTATCTATAACTGAGACACATTTTGACCACACTGAGCTCCCCTCCAGCCCCTAGAATCTTAAAAACACTAAGAGCCCCACGCAGTGTCCCATCTATTTATTTTAATCACAATAGCTGCTTTTTATTGAGCATTTACTGAGTCCTAAACTCTGTGCTGAACACTTTACATTTATAAGTCTCACAACAGGCTGGGTGTAGTAGCTCCTGCCTGTAATCCCAACACTTTGAGGCTGAAGCAGGAGGATCACTGGAAGCCAGGAGTTTGAGACCATCCTGGGCAGCAAAGCAAGACCCCCATCTCTACAAAAAAGAACAACAAAAACAAAAGAAAAAGTCTCACAACAACCTGGCAAAGGAGGAAGGTTTTTTGTTGTTGTTGTCGTTGTTGTTGTTGTTTTGAGATGGCGTCTCTCTCTGTTGCCAGGCTGGAGTGCTGTGGCATGATCTCGGCTCACTGCAACCTCTGACTCCCTGGTTCAAGCGATTCTCCTGCCTCAGCCTCCCAAGTTGCTGGGATTACAGGCACGCGCCACTATGCCCAGCTAATGTTTGTATTTTTAGTAGAGATGGGGTTTCACCATGTTGGCCAGGATGGTTTCGAACTCCTGACCTCGTGATCTGCCCCCCCTCAGCCTCCCAAAGTGTTGGGATTACGGGCATAAGCCACCACGCCCCATCAAGGAGGAAGAGTTTTATAGGGAAACTGAGACACAGCAGTCATTGGTAGAGCTGGGACACAGACCTAGGCTTGCCTGACCCCAAACTCAAGCTCTTCAGCAGTTTCCTGCACCACCTCCCTTCGGACGCCCTGCTGTGCTTTCTGCTGCTGGTCCCCACAGCTAGATTACAAACTACTTGGGGCAAAAGTTGGATCTTAGGCTGCTTGTGTTCCTCAGACAGAATTTTATTGAAATAAACTGGGGTTGCTTCTCAGTCACGAGAGCTCTTTCTGGACCCTTCTCCCTGGTCTGCAGATTCCCAACTCCCTTAAACAGTCTCTTTCTCTTCCAGAGGGGAGCTCAGTGAGCTCCCAGGGTTTTTTTGTTTTGTTTTGTTTTTGTTGTTGTTTGTTTGTTTGTTTGTTTGAGACAGAGTTTTTGTCTGTCGCCCAGGCTGGAGTGCAGTGGTGCGATCTTGGCTCATTGCAACCTCCGCCTCCCAGGTTCAAGCAATTCTCATGCCTTGGCCTCTCGAATAGCTGGGATTAGAGGTGCCTGCCACCATGCCCAGCTAATTTTCTTTTTTTTTTTTTCAGTAGAGATGGTGTTTCACCATGTTGCCCAGGCTGGTCTCAAAGTCCTGGGCTCAAGTAATCCACCCAAAGTGCTGGGGTTACAAGTGTGAGCCACTTTGCCTGGCATTCTTCTTTTATTTATTTATTTATTTATTTCCTAACCCACTAGGCAATCAAGGACTTTCTTTAAAGAGATGGGGTCTTGCATTCACCCGGGCTGAAGTGCAGTGGCATGATCATAGCTCACCACAGCCTCAAATTCCCAGACTTAGGCCATCTCCCCGAGTAACTGGGACCACAGGTGTGCACCACCATGCCCAGCTAAGTTATTTTTTTATTTTATTTTTAGAGACAAGGTCTCACTATGGACCAGACATTACCCAGTCTGGTCTTGAACTCCTGGCCTCAAGCAGTCCTCCCGTCTTAGCCTTGCAAAGTGCTGAGATTACAGGCATGAACCACTGCACCCTGCTAGCACCCAGGGTTCTAAGCCCCCTGCCCTGTGGAGCTTATTAGAAAGGCCTTATATTTGAGTTCTCAACTTTACCTTCTTTTTGACATGTTCTTTCTTCCCAGACTGTGAGGTCCTGGAAGTAGTAAGGCTGGCTTCTTACCATCTGTCTTCCCTAAAGTAGCACATAGTAGGCTCAATAAATTCAAGGAGGACTGATTTATATGCATTCAGATCTCAGACTTCTGTGAATATAAACCAAGGACCATAATTTTTTTCTCTAAATTACATTCATTGGTGTTTAATTTATTGAGCATCTACTGTGTGCCAGGCACTGGCTCAGGTATTAGGAATTCTGTGGTAAACAAGGTAAATGAGTTCCCTGCTCTCTAGGGCTTCCTTCTAGTGGGGAAGACATACAAACTCTTAGCAAAGCCAGCTTCTGTGGTGGCTGGGGAAGATGGAGAGCAATTAGAACTGGAGGCCAGAGGGGCCTCTCTGAGAAGGCGTCATCTGAACTGACAACAGATTGATCAAAATGAGCCAGCTGTGTCTGAATCAGGGAAAGGGCATTCCAATCCTGAGACCAGGACCACTGTGGCCTGTTTGAGGATTCACAGATGCTACTATGGCTGGAACTTAGCGGGCAAGAGAGAGAGGTCAGAGATGAGCTGGGAGATGTTGGCAGGGCCTTCCTCACAGACCATGGTGAAGAGATTAGAGTTGGTTCTAACCGAGATGGGAAATCAGTAGAGGGTTTTATGCAGGGTGATGATGAAAGATCCCCAGCTGCTTGGAGAATGGACTGTAGGGAGGACAGAGTGGAAGGAGAGACCAGTTAGGAAATTACTGCCATGGTCGTGGTGACAGGTGATAGGGTCTTGGACAAAGATCGTAGAAGAGGAAGCTGAGAGATGTAGACAGACAAGACTTTCAGATTTAGTGGATGTGGCAGGGGTGGGGCATGAGGGAAAGAGGAATCACGAAGGACACCCTGGTTTGGATTAGGTAAATGGGGGTGTCATTTTTTGAGATGGGGAAGATAGAGGAAGAACAGGTTTGGGTGGCAAAATCAAGCATTCTGGTGTACTCCTGGGTCAAATAATGTCCTCGAAAGATGGCACGTGTGAATATATGACCTCACATGGCAAATCTGATTCAGTCAAGAATTTTGAGATGGGAAATTGTCCTGGAGGGCTCAATGTAAACACAAGGGGCCTTATAAATGAAAAAGGGAGGCAGGAGAGTCAGTGAGCTTCCATGTGAGAAGGAATCAACCCACCGTCGCTTTGAACTGGCTTTGAAGGTGAAGGAAGGGAACCCCGAGGTGAGGAATTAAGACATCCTCTAGGAACTGGGAAAGGTAAGGAAATGGTTTCTCCCATCGAGATTCTGAAAGGGACACAATCTTGCTGATACCTTGCTTTTAGCCCAGATAAAACCCAATTAGGACTTCTTACCTCCAGAACTGTGAAATCATGCATTTGTGTGGTTTTAAGCCACTAAGTTTGTGGTCATTTGTTACGGAAGCAATAGGAAATGGACACATTGGCCTTAAGGACATCCAGGTGGAAAGACAGGTGGGCAGCAGGCAGGCTGTACTGGCCAGATCCCAGGGTAGAGGCTGGCACTGGAACCCTTGGAGCATTCAGCCTACAGTTGGAACTTAAATCTGAGAGGTTTCGAATCACCTCAGGACCCAGAGTGAGCTGCAGGGCCGGTGATTAATTTCTGTCCTCTCTGCCTGATACAGGCAAACTTTGGCAACCGGCCTTTCTCTCCTAAGTAGAGAATCTTTAGCTTGGCCCAAGGCACTTGGGTGGGGCCTAAGCTGGACCGGCCTGCTCCTGAGTGAAAGTCCAAAGACCCTGTCACCCTGAGGGACGCTCCCATCAGGCTATCTCAGATGCCTCCAGGCTAGGTGGGAAGGAAAATGGGAGAGAGACTGGAAATGTTTATTATGTTTATTTAGCTCCTACTAAGTCCCAAGCACCAAAAAGGAGACTTTTTATCTGTGGTTTTAAACCTTGCAATAACCCTGGCAGGGAGCTGTAAGCCCCATTTATGAATAGGTAAACTGAGGGTCAGAGCGATCCGATTACTTCTTTACGATAACACCAGCAGGATGGCTGGCACAGTGGCTCATGCCTGTAATCCCAGCACTTTGAGAGGTCAAGTCAGGCAGATTGCCTGAGCTCACGAGTTCAAGACCAGCCTGGGCAACATGGCAAAATCCCGTCTTTACAAAAAATACAAAAATTAGCTGGGCATGGTGGTGTGCGCTTGTAGTTCCAGCTACTCAAGAGGCTGAAGTGGGAGGATGGCTTGAGCCCAGGAGGTGGAGGTTGCAGTGAGCCGAGACTACACCACTGCACTAGAGCCTGGGCGATAGAGCCAGACCTTATCTCAAATAAAAAACAAAAAATAAAAAATAAAAATAATGAAATAACGCCTGCAGGGAACTGAAGATCCAGGAGTCCACCAAGTGTGAATGAGCTTTAGATGTCCCCAGCGTGCTGCTCTTTCTGCCATGTCCCCATCTTGGCTGAGGACTATTTGAGAATGTTTTTTGTTTGTTTGTTTGTTTTTTTAACCAAAATAGCAACAATGCCTTCCATTCATTGACCTGTCCCGCTTTGCCTGAGCTACACATTTAATCTTCACACCAACCTCATTGTTTGTTAGTTTTTTTTTTTTTTTTTTTCATTTTACAGATATAGATGCTGTGGCTCAAAGGATTAATTAATTTGCTTAAGATAATGCAACATGAGAAAAGCAGATCAGGACCGAATTCCAGAACAACGGTTTTGCTTGAAATAACACCACTACTAATAATTGTCTCTCAGCACCTCCTGACTTGTTTCTCTACTCCCACACCTTCCCTGCTGACCCTGGTCAAGGTGCTGTGAACATACAAATAGTGCCTGATACACTAGGGCCTCGGCATTGGCCATGGGAGTGAGAGGGAGAAAATAATTTAAGAGGCTTTGTAGTTGATTTCAACAAGATGAGGCAATGCTAATGAAGCGTCTTGCAGGAATCCCTCCCTGATTGCTTCGGTCCACAGCGCTCTTAGCTTTCTCTATACACTTACAATCTGTTTCACTTACTTCCTAGCAGACCTCGCAGAAACCATTATTTCATATGATATGTTTCCCCCATAGAATATAAGCTCCTTAAGGGAAGAGGTTTTTGTTTGGTTTTACAATGCTGAATTCCAAGTGCCTAGGAAGGACCTGGCAGGTCCTAAGCACAAGAAGTATTGGTTGGATGAATATATACTTCTTGCAACCCACAGGAACTGACGTTGGTCTGGGCCAGGCCTTGCCCTGGCTTCCAGCGATGCAGAAGTGAACCGAATAACTTCCTGCCCTCTGAGCTTATGGGGGAGACATACATACCTGCGTATTCACAACAGATTTCCTAACACATAACCAAAGTAAAAAGGTGGCCACCAGAAGGGGATTGGACCTGCTTGTTGGAAGGGTACAAATGGAAATTAGAGAGGTGATTGTTTCAGACATTCCCAGTGGGACAGGTAGCTGTGAGCCTGTGATGAACTGAGAGGCACCACTGAGTAAAAGTTAAGAGGACAGGCTCTGGAGCCCAACTGTCTGGGCTGAATCGTTCTCTACCAATTACTGGTTGTGTGATGTCGTACCGGTGATATACTGTTGAGATAAATGCATATTTCAAGACTCACTGCAGAGATTCCAAACCAGCAAGTCTGAGCTGGCTATGAATCTGCTTTGTTGTTTTACAAACATGTCATGGTTTATTGCAGAGGGTCTACAGACCATGCCTTGAAAAACCCTGGCCATCAGGGAGAAAGCGTCGTGCTAACCAGCAAACTGGAATGTCACACTGTGTGTCATTGACATTTTTCAGTGTGAAATCACAAACTGTCATTCAGGGTTAGACTTTATACTACCCAGTAAGTGTCATGGAGGAGGCTTCAGGACAGCTGGGGAATTCAACAGGCCTGATCTCTACCAGGTCCTCCCAGGACACTCACCAGCAGCAGATTTCAAGACATTCTGCCTTCACTTTAGGCCTGGGGTGAACCTGCAGGAGGCTCTCTGCAAATATTCATTGATCAACTGATAGCTTTTCTAGCCAAGCACCAGCTGCCTAGCCTCAGTCCCACGCAGAGGTTCCGGAAGGACTGCAGGAACCCCAGAGAGGGCTAGGGTACAATTAGGGCGCAAGAGGTGGTACCCAGCTCTGATGTCTTCATGTCTTGACTTGAGCTAGGACTTCACACCCAGGACCCCAGAGAAACTAGATGGAAATAAGGTCATGGGAGATGTGAGGGCTCAGAGCCTGCAATCTCTGGACAAACTCCATCTCTTTGAGCCTCAGATGAAATGCAAGGCCTGAGTGTTACAGATCGTTCTTCATTTGTTCATCCCATTAATATTTCAGCTTCTGTCATGTGCCAGGCTAGGCTAGGGAGACCATGGTGAGACAGGTCTCTGTACTCAGTGAGCTTATACTCCAGAAAGGGATCAGACAATAAGGTAATATACATTAATTAATATCAGAGAGTTATGAGAGGAAGACCATAGTCCAGGAGCAGCTATGGCGCATGGCTGTAATCCCAACACTTTGGAAGGCCAAAGCAGGTAGATCGCTGAGTCCAGGGGTTTGAGACCAGCCTGGGCAATATGATGAAACCCTATCTCTCTCTCTCTCTCTCACACACACACACACACACACACACACACACACACACACACACACAAATTAGCCAGGCATGGTGACGCACTCCTTTAGTCCCAGCTACTCAGGAGGCTGAGGTAGGAGGACTGATTGAGCCCAGGGGGTCAAGGCTACAGTGAGCCATGATCACATCCCTGCATTCCAGTTTGGATGACAGAGTGAGACTCTATCTCGAGGGAAAAAAAAAAAAAAAGAGAGAGAGAGAGAGGAAGAACATAAAAGGGTAATGGAGCTGGTCATGGTGGCTCATGCTTACAGTCCCAGCTACTTATCCAACCCGTGGCCCATGAGCTGCATGAAGCCCAGGACGGCTTTGAACATGGCCCAACACAAATTCATAAACTTTCTTAAAAGTTATGAGATTTTTGCCAGGCACAGTGGCTAACGCCTGTAATCCCAACACTTTGGAAGGCTGAGGCAGGCTGATCACCTGAGGTCAGGAGTTCAAGACCAGCCTGACCAGCATGGTGAAATCCCATCTCTACTAAAAATACAAAATTAGGTAGCATGGTAGTGCACGCCTGTAATCCCAGCTACTAGGGAAGCTGAGGCAGGAGAATCACTTGAACCTGGGAGGCGGAGGTTGCAGTGAGCCAAGATCATGCCATTGCACTCCAGCCTGGGCAACAAGAGCAAAACTCCATCTCAAAAAAAAAAAAAGTTTTTTGTGATTTTCTTTCTTTTTTTTTTTCTTTCTTTTTTTTTTTTTTAGTTCATCAGCTATCATTAGTGTTAATGTATTTTATGTGTGGCCCAAGGCAATTCTTCTTCCAGTGTGGTCCAGGGAAGCCAAAAGATTGGACACCCCTGCTCTACAGTGTTCTTAACAAGAGATCATCTAGCCTCTGGGTGGCCGTCTGCACTGTCTGAGGGCTCATGACTGTGACCTCAGAGACTCTTTAAATGATGAAATCATGGCCATAACTATGGCAAACCTCAATGGAGAATGTCATGCCAACCATAATCTTGTCTCACCTGAGCTGCACAATCACTTCTCAGGTAGGTACTCCTACTGTATTAGGGGCATTTTACTCATTGGGATGCTGAGACTTAGAGAGTTGAGACAAGTTGCTCAAGTCACTTATTTGTTAGGCGGCAGAACAGGTGATTCTAATCCAGGGCGAACTCTAGAGTGCTGGGCTCTTAAATGACACATGGCGTTGTTGATCTAATGGAGTTTGGTACCCCGTATCCCCCATCCTACTTTTCTCTAATGCAGGAACACTTGGATCTGGAGGTCACAGCCTCCCCTTAGACTGTAAAAGAGTGCCTGCTGGGCACTAGTCCCATGCTGAGGGCACCCCTCCAGCACATCCTCTGAGCATGGGATTGCTGAGAGCTACAGTCTGGGGGTGGTGAGCCAGATCAGCACAGATCACAGATGGAAACCATCCTTCTAGGTAACTCCTTCTAGAAGGAAGAGTTCCTGGTCCAGAACTGTGTTCTGTTCCCAACTTGCCTCCAGTCTGCCTGCTCCATGACCCCAGACGTCTGCTTGAGTCAGCCCTGGGCCTGTGTGGGGGCGGCCCCTGGGCTTCCGCAACATCCTGTGTTCTGCCTTCTGCATACCTATTTTCCATTTCCAGGGAATCCCTCCCATCAGGGTTGGTTTTTACACTCTGGACCAGCCCACAGAACAATTGCAATGGCTCCCTCAGAGGCTCCTGGAGTCATTCCTGCATTACACAATCTCCAGTCTCCAGGGTCTGGCAGGAGCTGCCTTTCTTTCTCTCTCCTGAAAGACTCCAAGTGCTGCTCCTCCTTCAGTTCACACTGGCAAGATCTTCTCTTCCAAAGAGCCTCACTGCTGTCCCCACTTCCCTGAGCTCCTGTTCCCTTGTGCTGACTGAGCCACTGGAGGGGACATCTGCCATGTTTGTTGTTTGTCTTCCAGCATCCCTTCCCCTCCTTCCTCTGTGAACCGCACTCCTTTTCCCTGGGAATAGCCCCTCCTCCACTTTCTGAGACTAGTTGGGGCTGCCACTCACACAGTACCTTTTCTCCTGGCCAGGGTGGTTGGTCCAGGGTTAGGCATGTGACCCAAAGCAGGCCAATCACAATCCTTCCCTGGGATTCTTTTTTATATGGAGCATATGGAGAAAAAAAGAAAAACTCTTTGGTTTGGGTTTGCTAAGCTGGCTTGATGGAAGCCAGGCTGGAGCTACCTGCATTCCTGCTTCTCTTCCCCTTTCTAGATAGAGGCTACCTATATGACGTGGGAGAAAGTGAAGCCAATACACAGAGAGAAGCAGAGAGAATAAGGAAGTGATCTGCTCATTATTTCAGTTTTTAGAGACCTTGACACCAGCCCCACCTAAACTAATCAGTCAGTTTATTTATTTACTTACTTATTATTTACTTACTGGCTACTTTTACTCAAACTAGTTTGAATTTGGTTTCGATCACTTGCAATTAAGAGTCCAAACATGTCTTCCTGGGCTTAGACCTAGTTCACAGGGCTAAACGCACCAAGAAAGTTGGAATCATCAGTAAATATGGGACCCGCTATGGGCCTCCCTCCAGAAAATGGTGAAGAAAATTGAAATCAGCCAGCACACCAAGTATACTTGCTCTTTCTCTGGCAAAAACAAGATGAAGAATTGAGTTGTGAAGATCTGGCACTGTGGTTCCTGCATGAAGACAGTACCTAGCAGTGCCTGGACCTACAATACCACTTCCAAAGCTAGGGTAAAGTCTGCCATCAGAAGACTGAAGGAATTGCAAGACCAGTAGAGGCTCCTCTACTCTTTGAGACATCACTGGCCTATAATAAATGGGTTAATTTATTGAACAAAATTGATTTGGCTTGTTACTTTATTAGACATTCTGATGTTTGCATTATGTCACTACTGATGTATTGGAGAAGCATGCTGAGATGGATTCTTGTAATTCAGTCCCTTTTTTAAGTAGTCAGATGATAAAATATGGCATAAGAATATAAGCCTTCCAAGTTAGGTATGTGTATTAGGTTTGTATAAGTCTGTTCCTGCCAGTTTGACTTTGAGGTACATTGGAGCAAACTGCAAACTTTAGTTTTGAAATTACAGTTAATATTTTTAAAAAAATCTTTCTAGTCTGGGCGCAGTGGCTCATGCCTGTAATCCCAGCATTTTGGGCAGCCGAGGCAGGTGGATTACTTGGAGCCAGGAGTTCAAGACCAGCCTGACCAACATAAAGAAACCCCATATCTACTAAAAATACAAAAATTAGGCGTGGTGGTGCACTGTAATCCCAGCTACTTGGGAGACACAGGCATGAGAATTGCTTGAACCTGGGAGGCAGAGGTTGCAGTGAGCTGAGATGGTGCCACTGCACTCCAGCCTGGGCGACAGAGTGAGACTCTGTCTCTAAAAAAAAAAGGGCTCCAAGATGGCCGAATAGGAACAGCTCCGGTCTGCAGCTCCCAGCAAGATCAACACAGAAGATGGGTGACTTCTGCATTTCCAACTGAGGTACCTGGTTCATCTCACTGGGACTGGTTGGACAGTGGGTGCAGCCCATAGAGGGTGAGCTGAAGCGGGGCGGGGCATCACCTCACCCAGGAAGCACAAGGAGTCGGGGATTTCCCTTTCCTAGCCAAAGGAAGCCATGACAGACTGTACCTGGAAAAATGGGGCACTCCTGCCCAAATACTGCACTTTTCCCAAGGTCTTAGCAGCCGGCAGACAAGGTGATTCTCTCCTGTGCCTGGCTCAGCAGGTCCCACGCCTGGGGAGCCTTGCTCACTGCTAGCACAGAAGTCTGAGATCGATGTGCGAGGGGGAAGCCTCACTGCAGGAGGGGTGACAGCCATTGCTGAGACTTGAGTAGGTAAACAAAGCAGCTGGGAAGCTCAAACTGGGCAGAGCCCATCACAGCTCAACAAGGCCTACTGCCTCTAGACTCCACCTCTGTGGGCAGAATATAGCCGAACAAAAGGCAGCAGACAACTTCTGCAGACTTAAATGTCCCTGTCTGACAGCTCTGAAGAGAGCAGTGGTTCTCCCAGCACGGCATTTGAGATCTGAGAATGGACAGACTGTCTCCACAAGTGGGTCTCTGACCCCCGTGTAGCCTAACTGGGAGACACTTCCCAGTAGGGGCTGACAGACACCTCATATATGTGGCTGCCCCTCTGGGACAAAGCTTCCAGAGGAAGGATCAGGCAGCAATATTTGCTGTTCTGCAATATTTGCTGTTCTGCAGCCTCTGCTGGTGATCCAGTGTCTGGAACGGACCTCCAGCAAACTGCAACAGACCTGCAGCTGAGGGACCTGACTGTTAGAAGGAAAACTAATAAACAGAAAGGAATAGCATCAACATCAACAAAAAGGTCATCTACACCAAAACCCCATCTGTAGGTCACTAATATCAAAGACCAGAGGTAGATAAAACCACAAAGATGGTGAGAAACTAGAGCAGAAAAGCTGAAAATTCTAAAAATCAGAGTATCTCTTCTCCTCCAAAGGATTGCAGCTCCTCGCCAGCAACAGAGCAAAGCTGGTTGGAGAATGACTTTGACAAGCTGACAGAAGTAGGCTTCAGAAGGTTGGTAATAACAAACTTCCCTGAACTAAAGGAGGATGTTCAAACCCATCACTAAAACCCTTGAAAAAAGATTAGACGAATGGCTAAGTAGAATAAACAGTATGCAGAAGACCTTAAATGACCTGATGGAGCTGAAAACCATGGCATGAGAACTTCGTGATGCATACAAAAGCTTCAATAGCTGATTCAATCAAGTGGAAGAAAGGGTATCAGTGATTGAAGATCAAATTAATGAAATAAAGTGAGAAGACAAGGTTAGAGAAAAAAGAATAAAAAGAAACAAACAAAGTCTCCAAGAAATATGGAACTATGTGAAAAGACCAAATCTACGTTTGATTGGTGTACTTGAAAGTGATGGGGAGACTGGAATCAAGTTGGAAAACACTTTTCAGGATATTATCCAGGAGAACTTCCCCAACCTAGCAAGGCAGGCCAACATTCAAATTCAGGAAATACAGAGAACACCACATGATACTCCTCGAGAAGAGCAACCCAAAGACACATAATTGTCAGATTCACCAAGGTTGAAATGAAGGAAAAAGTGTTAAGGGCAGCCAAAGAGAAAGGTCGAGTTACCCACAAAGGGAAACCCATCAGACTAACAGCAGATCTCTCGGCAGAAACTCTACAAGCCAGAAGAGAGTGGGGGCCAATAGTCAACATTCTTAAAAAAAATAATATTCAACCCAGAATTTCATAGCCAGCTAAACTAAGCTTCATAAGTGAAGGAGAAATGAAATCCTTTACAGACAAGCAAATGCTGAGAGATTTTGTCACCACCAGGCCTGCCTTACAAGAGCTCCTGAAGGAAACACTAAATATGGAAAGAAACAACCAGTACCAACCACTGCAAAAGCATGCCAAATGGTAAAGACAATTGATGCTGTGAAGAAACTGCATCAATTAATGGGCAAAATAACCAGCAAACATCATAATGACAGGATCAAATTCACACATAATATTAACCTTACATGTAGATGGGCTAAATGCCCCAATTAAAAGGCACAGACTGGCAAATTGGGTAGAGTCAAGACCCATCAGTGTGCTGTATTCAGGAGACCCATCTCACACACAAAGACGCACATAGGCTCAAAAATAAAGGGATGGAGGAAGATGTACCAAGCAAATGGAAAGCAAAAAAAAGCAGGGGTTGCAATCCTGGTTTCTGATAAAACAGACTTTAAACCAACAAAGATCGAAAGAGACAAAGAAGGCCATTACATAATGGTAAAGGGATCAATTCAACAAGAAGAGCGAACTATCCTAAATATATATGCACCAAATACAGGAGCACCCAGATTCATAAAGCAAGTCCTTAGAGACCTACAAAGAGACTTAGACTCCCACACATTAATAATGGGAGACTTTAACACCCCACTATCAATATTAGACAGATCAACGAGACAGAAGGTTGTAATTTTGTGTGTATGTGTGCTGAGAATTTTTCTGGAAAAAGAATGAGTAGAAAACAGAGAATTTTTTTCCAGGGAGGGTATATACCCAAAGGATTATAAATCATGCTACCATAAAGTCACATGCACACGTATGTTTATTGCGGCACTATTCACAATAGCAAAGACTTGGAACTAACTCAAATGTCCATCAATGATAGACTGGATTAAGAAAATGTGGCACATATACACCATGGAATACTATGCAGCCATAAAAAAGGATGAGTTCCTGTCCTTTGCAGGGACATGGATGAAGCTGGAAACCATCATTCTCAGCAAACTATCACAAGGACAGAAAACCAAACACTGCATGTTCTCACTCATAGGTGAGAATAGGACGATGAGATCACTTGGACACAGGGCAGGGAAGATCACACACCAGGGCCTGTCAGGGGGTGGGAGTCTGGGGGAGGAATAGCATTAGGAGAAATACCAAATGTAAATGACAAGTTAATGGGTGCAGCAAACCAACATGGCACATGTATACCTATGTATCAAAGCTGCACGCTGTGCACATGTACCCTAGAACTTAAAGTATATTAGAAAGAAAAAAGGAAGGAAGGAAGGAAGGAAGGAAGGAAGGAAGGAAGGAAGGAAGGAAGGAAGGAAGGAAGGAAGGAAGGAAGGAAAAGGCTGGGTGCGGTGGCTCATGCCTGTAATCCCAGCACTTTGGGAGGCCGAGGTGGGCGGATCATGAGGTCCGAAGATCGAGACCATCCTGGCTAACACGGTGAAACCCCGTCTCTACTAAAAATACAAAAAATTAGCTGGGCATGGTGGCGGGCACCTGTAGTCCCAGCTACTCGGGAGGCTGAGGCAGAATGGCGTGAACCCAGGGGGCAGAGCTTGCAGTGAGCTGAGATCATACCACCACACTCCAGCCTGGGTGACAGACTCCGTCTCAAAAAAAAATTTTTTTAAAGCTTCTAAAGGTATAGGCTATACTAAAGGATATACATATACTGCCTCTTCTATTCTACTTTTGGTGTTTCATTTGACCTACACTGTATCAATATCTTCAGGAAACAATATGAAACAATTATAATTTCACATTAAATGTTGCAAATGTCTAAAAAAACCAGAGTCCAAACATGTATCGACATTCATAGAGATCTTGTCTTGTATTTTGACATACAAAAATGCTTTTTGTTGGTTTGTGCATCTGGCTTCTCAAATAGATAGCATTCTCCTTCATAGCAGGAGTAATGCAGTATTTCTTTCTTTTAAAATGTTGTTTTTTGGTCAGGTGCAGTGGCTCACGCCTGTAATCCCAGCACTTTGGGAGGTCGAGGCAGGCGGATCACGAGGTCAGGAGATTAAGACCATCCTGGCTAACATGGTGAAACCCCGTCTCTACTAAAAATACAAAAAATTAGCCAGATGTGGTGGCGGGCGCCTGTAGCTCCAGCTACTAGGGAGACTGAGGCAAGAGAATGGCGTGAACCTGGGAGGCAGAGCTTGCGGTGAGCCGAGACCGTGCCACTATACTCCAGCCTGGGTGAAGGAGCAAGACTCCGTCTCAAAAAAAAAAAAAAGTTGTTTTTTTTTTTTTTTATAAAAGAATACTTGTAATTAATAAAACATAATGAAACAAAGACTTGTAACCTACTATGTGGCACAACAACTAGAATGTGACTGAAACCATTGACCTCCTCATGCCATATCTGTTTGCCCCTCTGAGGTAACAACTGTCCTAAATTTGATGCTCAAAATCTCTTGCTGTAAAAAAGTTTTAAGACGTTTATATGATTTATTTAGAAAAGGTTTATCTTTGCTTATTTTTAAGCTTTAGAAAAATAAAGTGCATTTTTATTTTATAGTGTATTGTAGTCTTCTGAAACTCATTTTTTTATGCATCATTTGTTTCAAGATTCATTCATCTTTAAAAAAATTTTTTTTAATTATAAAAAACCCAAGGATCCAGCACTTCTAAGTTTCTGGGGTTTTTTTGTTTTATTTGTTTGTTGTTGTTGTTGCTGCTGCTGTTGTTTGTTTGTTTACTTTTTTGAAACAGAGTCTTGCCCTGTCACCCAGGCTGGAGTGTAGTGGCGCGATCTCGGCTCACTGCAACCTCCACCTCCTGGATTCAAGCGATTCTCTTGCCTCAGCCTCCTGAGTAGCTAGGATTACAGGTGCCTGCCACCACGCCTGGCTAATTTTTGTATTTTTAGTAGAGACGAGGTTTCACCATGTTGGTCAGGCTGGTCTTGAATTCCTAACCTCAAGTGTTCTGCCCGCCTTGGCCTCCCAAAGTGCTGGATCACAGGCATGAGCCACCGCGCCTGGCCTAATTTTCATAGTTTTTGTAGAGACAGGGTTTCACCATGTTGGCCAGGCTGGTCTCAAATTCCTGGGCTCAAGTGATCCACCTGCCTCGGCCTCCCAAAGTGTTGGGATTACAGGCGCGAGCCACCACGCCCGGCCATCGTCCATCTGATTCATTGTAACTCTAGTGCATTCATTTCTCACTACTGCATAATATTACATTGTGGGAAGAGATCTCAATTCATTCCTTCTCCAGTCAGAGGACATCTGGAATTTTCATAATTTTACGATTATGAACAATGCTTCTTTGAAGATCCTTGTGAAGGCTTTTCATACATGTGCAAGAGTTTCCAAGGCATCATTTTAGGAGTGGAAGTAATTGCTGGGTCATTGGTGTGTGCAACTTCAGTGTTACAAGATAATGCCCAGTTGTTTTCCAAAGCCACTTATACTCCCCACCATCCCTGTAAAAGTCCCCATCACCAACCTCTCACCACCACTAGTGCCCCTGATTTGTAATGGGCTCAAAGATAATTTATTTATTGACTGCCTGAGACAGTGGAATGGATGGAGTGTGTAGGTGGCATGTAAGACAATCAGAAAGTTGGAGAGCACAGACACCATCTTCACTCAGAAAGATGAATGACTGAAACTCCAGCATCTCAGACCGGCGGTGATGGCCATAGGCTCTGGGCTTCTTTGATCCAATTATCTGGGACCCCTGGGGGCCTTCATGGCCGCTTGGTTGTGACCCACAGTGCTCAGCAAGCCCTGTCTGGACACAAGCTTCTAGTATGTGCCTGTTTTAGGGGCCTCATGCCTAGCTCTGCTGCAGCACTCTGTAGGAGACTTTCTTGATTGCCAAAAATCAGGAAATCAGGATTTTGAGACCATCCCGGGCAATATGGCGAAACCCCATCTCTACCAAAACCACAAAATAATAATAATAATAATAATAATAATAACAACCAGGCGTGGGGACTTGTGCCTGTAGTTCCAGCTACTCGGGAGGCTGAGGTAGGAGGATCACTTGAACCCAGGAGGGGCAGGTTGCATGAGCCTTGGAGGCCAGCCTTGAAAACCCACGGAAATCCTATCTATGAATAGTAAGTCCTACACCCATATGGGCCCTGATGTTGGTTTCAAACAGCCATGTTTCCCTGCCCTCTTTACACTAACATTTTTCTTTAAGGTTTTTTTTTTTTTTTTTTTTTTTCAAACAAGCAAGTCCTAGTAACATGATAGAAACTTTTTTTTTTACTGTTTTCATCCATACCTAAAATTTAGTCTACACACACACACATACACACACACACACACAAATGCACCCTCACAAAGAGCACATTCTTTACTTCTTTTCAAGTCCAGAGCCTGTAAGAAGAGTTTTCTGTCGAAGGTCAGCAGCTCTGATTGTATTGCTTTATTTAGAGCGTAGTTTTTGCTGAAACTCATTCCATTACCTTTGAGTTCACGGAAGTGGAGCCCATTAGAAGAATCGGCAGTCAAGAGGCTCTCATACAGGGTTAGAGAGTGATGCTAAACTTAGGTTCATTTGGCTACTGTGGTTTATTGACAGGGGCCTCTCTTTTTCTCTCTCTCCTTTTAATGGAGCCTGCATTTTCCTGTTTTGCAGCCGCCAACCTGTTCATGGTGGGAAGAAAGGAAACTTCTTATCTCTACTCCTAAACTCCCTACTCCTCCAGCAAGTGGCCTACTTCCCATTGCCCTAGTATGGCTAATCGACACCCACATCCAGGCCTCAGGCTGGCACAGGCAGGGGTACAGAATAGACAGTTCTGTGTCCCTGGTCCTGGTGGAGTGGGTTTACGGACCTGACCATTGCCCTGTCTCTTGGCTTCCGACCTGTGTACTGTGTCTTGACTGCCAGAGTCCTAGTATCTGTGGAGGCAGCCACTCCCCCACCTGGCCCCTGCTTTCCACCCCACTGGCTTTGTGCCCTGGGGTGGGTGTCATGTGCTTCCTGGTCTACAAAATGGGGGTGATAACACCCACAACACCTATACAGGTGTGCTTACCCTTAAAAAGTACAGTTACAGGCCAGGTGTAGTGGCTAATGCCTGCAATCCCTTGGGAGGCTAAGGTGGGAGGATTGCTTGAGCTCAGAAGTTTGAGACCAACCTGGGCAACATGGCAAAATCCCATCTCTACCAAAAATACAAAAAAAAAAAAAAATTAATAAGGCATGGGGACGTGTGCCTATAGTTCCAGCTACTTGGGAGGCTAAGGCAGGAGAATCACTTGAACCCAGGAGTGGGAGGTTGTAGTGAGCTAAGATCAAGCCACTGCACTTCAGCCTGGGTGACAGAACAAGACTCTGTCTCAAAAAAAAATTATATTGTAAGGTGTCATGAAACATTTGGACCATGCCTATGTTGACATTGTGAAGGGCATGCCCTCGGAGTCAGCTGGCAGTGGGGGTCAGGGTGAATTAATCCAACTGTTCCCAAGGGCAATTTGTCAGTATTTGTGAAAACAAAACCTATAATTTATCTTTTGAACCATGGTTCAAATGGAATTTGTGCAATGAAAATACCAAAGACTACATATGGGGAGTTTTTTTGTGACATTCCTTATAGTAGTTAAATCCCGAAACCATCTAAATGTCCACTTTCCTCTCTAACACAGCTATTCTATGGTATAGTATGTACCCACTAAAAAGACTGAGATTGTGGTCCGTGGACTGATAAGAAATGATCTTCAAGAAATATTTGTGTGTGTGTGAAAAAGGGTACAAAACAGTATGTATGCGATCTTTATGTTTAAAAATAGGATGTAATTTTGTGTGTGTGTGTGTGCGGAGAATTTTTCTGGAAAAAGAATGAGTAGAAAACAGAGAATTTTTTCCAGGGAGGGAGGACAGAGGTGGAGGGAGAATTATTTTTCACTGTGTGCTCTTGCACTTGAAATTTTTATGCGTTTGTATAATGTAAACACAATTTTGGAATATAAAAAATACGTAAGCTACTTCCATTCTAATTACTGGCAGGTTTTTATTTCTAGAATGCTTCTATGTCACAGAGAGTAGCTCTGAGAATGACCTTTGAAGAATGGGAAGATGACACAGGCTTCAGAGAACCAAAGTAGGATGTGGGCTCCAGAGTCGGTGACATTTGCTACCTCTGGAGGCTGCCTGTAGTCTTAAGCCCAGGAAAGGCAGTCTCCCCAGTCCCTGTCACTGCTACCTGTGGCCACATCTAGCCCCCAGCACCTCCTCCTCAGGCCCCCATCTCTGGAGGGGCCATCACTCATAATTCAGTGGCTGCCAGGCTCAGTGCTAACTAAGCACTTCAGGTGCGTTAGGATGAAGGTCTTTGCTTCTCACCTCCCTGCACCTCACAGCTGGCACCATGGTCCAGGCCACCACAGCTTCCTTGGAACTTCTTGCCCTTTTTGAGCCATTCACAGCCACCGGAGTGATCTTTCTAGGCCATAAGGCATAATGGTCATTGCCCTACTTAAAACCCTCCTAGCCTGTCACTGTTAGGATCCAATCCAAGCCCATTACAGTGGCTATGAGGCTGTCTTCCTTGCCTCTCCTACCTCTCCTCATGGGCTCTGCTCCAACTATACTGATTGTCCTGTTCCTGAAAGAGAACGAACACATTCCTGCACCAGGACCCTTGCATTCGCTGCTCCCCGAGTATGACGCCTGTTCCCCAAGACCTTCCTGAGCTGTGTCTCATCGTTCAGTTCTCGACTCAGTGTCACCTTTCAGAGAGGCCTCTCTGACTACTCTAGGTGAAGAGAAGTCTCCCTCCCCTGAATCCACCTATCCCTCCGTCCCACACCACCAGAATGCATTTTCTTCACGGCATTTGTTAGTCTTGGCAATTGCCTTGTTGATTTGTTTGGGCTCTGAGCCCTCTTCGTCGAATGTCAATGCACTGAGCACATGGGCGTTTTTGGTATTGATCACCGTAGAGCATGACGTCAGCACCACGGGTGTTTACGAAGTGAATGGATGCAGTACATGCATTGCAAGTGCCACATGTTGCTGGAGTCTTTGCTGCTTACTCTCTGTGTGGCCTCAGGAACATCACGTTTTCTGCACTGTGCAGTGGGGCAGGCTGGGAGTACCAGGGCAAAATAGAGAGCGGCTCCTGAATGGAGCTTTTTGTTTGTTCTAGAAGTCTATCATTCTGAAGAAGTTGTACGGAAACATGTACTCTGATTTTCCAGCTGGGTTGTTTTCTGCCCACCTTCCTGTTCTGGGAAGCAGGGCAAATTCCTGGGAGACTCTCCCTAGAGTGGGGGGCAGGGGGTGGCCTGGAAAATAGCCCAGGGCCTAGGGGGAAAGGGGGGGTGTAAATGCGGGAAAGGGGTGACTCTGGGAGAGTTGAACTGTCTCCTGAAAAAGAGTGTGGGAAGAAAGACTGGAACAAAGTACACAGATCTTAGGAAGGTTAGTGCAGCTGAAACCCCCCTCCACACAATGCTTGACGCTCATGTCAACACAGAACATGTAAAGGAACAGTCGCCGTGATGATTATTAATTATTGCTATTACTGAACTGTGTCCATTTCTACCAAGGAACCAGACTGTCTCAAATTGTGCCTTTTCACAATTCTTTGCCTCATTTCAGCATCATAACAGTCCTTTGGGGCAGGTGCCCTTGTTATCCTGTTCATAGAATTGAGGAAACCCAGCCACGGAGAGGGTGTCTGGCTCAGGTTCACACATAGCTGCAGAACTGGGATTCAAGTGTGGTTGGGCTCTTCCGGCTACAATTTTGAAGTTTCTTGAAATTTCCCAGGATTCTTTGTTTTTGTTAGGCAATGCCTGTTTCCTTGAGGTTCCCAGCAGTTAAAACAACCATTAGGAAATGAAGGGAGACTGCAGACTTGGTTAGGAGGGAACAGGGCTGGGAAGAAGTAGGGGCACCCTTGCCTGGCTCTCCAGGAGAATCTGACCCCACAGGGGGCTACCTGGGAAGGGACAGAACCAGGGCCAAATCCTGAGGACCTGTCTTCAGCTATGAGGCTAAGTGGCTACATCTCCCTTCTGGCCTGAAAGGCTATAGAGGGGCAGTGACCCTGTGGATGGGTCTCAGCAACAGCAGAGGAAACACAGCTCCCACTCGGGCCCTATCCTCACCCTCAGGGTTGGGGCTTGGCCTCAAATCCTGATCTTCCAGGGGCCAAGCCACCATGGGCGAAAGCAACAGGTATAAAGAATGCCTGACTCAGAACGGAACCTGGAACCACCTGCCCAAGATTCCTGGGGCGGGGACCTGTCTCTTGCCCTGCCACTGTGGGGATGACATCCTCCACCCTCACTCTCTCCCTTCCCCAGAATGGCACCTACGGTGTCACCATTACCCCAAGTGTTTTGGGGAGGGCACTTGGGGTCAAGCCCCTTGCTCAAAGGATGACATGAAGTCTCCAGTACATTTGTGGGCCTTTATCTACTCAGGGGTGTGTGGGGGTGAATTAGCTGTTCCAGGGATGTGTTCCAGGGGCTGCAAGGAGGTGGGGAAGGCACAACAAGAAGCAAGGATGGAACCGGAGAAAGGGTCCCAGCATGGCCTGGGATCAGGACCTCGAGAACGAGTGGGGAAGCCTGGAGGGAAAGCGGAACTGATCAGGTGCATGTCAATTAGGCCATGATATTTTAGGCAACACCTCTGCTGGAGAGGTGGTTGCCTGCAAAACCGGATGAAGGCAGTGCTGTCAGGGTTTGGCGCTCTGTGAACAGCCACCTGGGGTCTGCACGTGTATTCTGCCTCCACCCACCCCCGCTCAAACCCCCTTCCTAGCACCTCCCTCTCTGCAAGGTTCCGGAGTGGCCACCCACAGAGCAGCTCTGGGCTGGGTGCTGAGTCATGAGGCTGTGGTGCCTGCCAGGGGGCGAGGGTGGCAGATGGCTTTATGTGGGCGTGAGTGAGGAGGGGGGCAGATGGGAGAGGCAGTGACCTTGGGCCCAGCAGATATCCAGGGAAGTGGCCTGGGAGGTAGGTCTCCAACTCTTCCTTTCCCGTGTCTTCACTGCCGTTTTCCAGGGATGCCTGTTCCTGCTGGGGTAGCCAGCTGTGATCAGGTCAGGGTGGAAAGTGACCCCTGGGAGACCTGAGGCCTGAGGCCCTGGGCTTCCGCTTGACCTGGCTGGGTCGGCCGTGGGAGGCAGAGCCTGGCTCTGTTTATCCAGGCCGGACACTTCCGGAGCAGATGGGCGCCTGTCAGAGCCGCCAGCCAGGAACTGGGCTGACGTCCTCTCATTGCCAAGTGGCAGGTGACTCGAGGGCCTGGAGGGAACATGGGTTTGGTTTGCCTGTTTATTAGGGAACTCTCTCTCCGGGCTGGGAGCTGCCTGCACAACTGAGTGAGCACAGGGCAGACTCTTTGACCCGAAGGGGCCCTGCCCTTTCAGGCGCTGAATGCTGGGGACTCTGTGGGGGCTTCAGGGTCTCCCCAGAAGTCATGACTGAGCTCTGCTTTTTTTGCTCCCCCTACTTTGGTATATGCATTTCCTGGGGCTCCTGTGACAAAGTACTACTAACCACGTGAGTGGCTTAAAACAGAGATGTCTCTCTCACAATTCTGGGGCCAGCATTGAACTCAAGGTGTCAGCAGGGCTCCCGCCGGAGGTCCTGGTGGAGGGTCTGCTCCAGGCCACGCTCCTGGCTTCTAGTGGTTGCCGGCAGCCCTGTATGTTCTCTGCTTGTAGAGGTATCACTCCTGTGTCTGCCTCCATCTTCACATGGCGTTCTCCCCTCGGTGTCTTCTGCGTCCGTTCTCCTCTCCCTTTTTTTTTTTTTTTTTTTTTTTTTAGATGGAGTCTTGCTTCGTTGCCCAGGCTGGAGTGCAGTGGTGAAATCTCAGCTCACTGCAACCTCTGCCTCCCAGGTTCAAATGATTCTCCTGACTCGGCCTCCCAAGTAGTTGGGACTACAGGCGCCCGCCACCATGCCCAGCTAATTTTTTTTTTTTTTTTTGAGATGGAGTCTTGCTCTGTTGCCCAGGCTGGAGTGCAGTGGTGTGAACTCAGCTCACTGCAAGCTCCGCTTCCCAGGTTCACACCATTCTCCTGCCTCAGCCTCCCTAGTAGCTGGGACTACAGGCACCTACCACCATGCCTGGCTAATTTTGTGTGTGTGTATTTTTAGTAGAGATGGGATTTCACCATATTAGCCAGGATGGTCTCGATCTCCTGACCTCGTGATCTGCCTGCCTCGGCCTCCCAAAGTGCTGGGATTACAGGCATGAGCCTCCGCTCCCAGCCTCTACTCTCTCCTTATAAAGACTCCAGTCATACTGGATTAAAGGCCCACCCCACTCAGTATAACCTCAAATTAATCACATCTGCAATGCCCTATTTCCATATAAGGTCACATTCTGAGGTTTGGGGAAGGACATGAATGTTGGGGGGATACTGTTCCACCCAGGACACTTGGGTTGCCCATCTGCCTCACTCTTTCTCTCATCTTCAGCTTTTCCTCCCTCTTGCTCTGCCATTTAGAGAGAGGACGCCCTGAACCCAGGCCTGAGCTTTCAGGGAGGGGGAGGCCGCCATTTTCCCAAGAGCTGGCTGACTCCCAAGCATTCGACTGTAAATTAGAAAACCCAGTAAGAGGCAATCAACGTACAGCTTGGTTTTCATCCTGTATAGAGTACCAGAGGCCTATGGGAATCAAAAGGAAAGCTCTGAACTCCCGCCCAGGGTAAATGTACATGCAAACACGCACAACTCTCAGTGGTGACACAGCCCTTCCAACGCCCGTTTGTCCTGGGACTCCAGAGAGGGCCTTCTCCGGGCCAAGGAATTTCTGTCTGGAGCAAAAGGAGGCCCCAGTGCCTCAGCGCTGTGCTGCCTGTGAGGTCAGGGGTTGCCACGCTGGGTGAGGACTGGGAAGGGTTTCCTTAAACCAGACCAGCGTCAGTGTGTGTGTGCAGTCACAGGGTAGGCATGGACAGCAGATGGTGGAGGTATTCAGGAAAAGGGTGGGGTGCTCTGCTGTGGTGTTAAAATGGTTTTTTTTCTTGGCCCTGTAGCCACCGCCCTCCAGATATTGTTGAAAAGAGGCCCAGAGAGAGCCTGATGCTGGATTTCCAGGCATTTAAAGCAGAGGTTCTAAGACGTGTTGTTAAAGGGAGGGAGGAGGGAGTTGCCCAACATAACCTCTTCCCATTATCCTCTTTATGTAAAAGCACCCAGACTCTGTCCTTCTGTGTGTACAAATAAATGTCCCTAAAGGTCCTGAAGGGTAAACATCAGGTGTCAGTGGCTGCTTCTGGACAGGATTTAGCATTGAGGGCATCAAGGAAGGACTTTTCCTTGTTGCTATCTCTGTTTTGGTGTGGCTTGAATGTTTCCAATGAAAGTAGATTCAAGTGATAATTGTGTGTTAAATTAAAATCTTTTCAAAGAAAGGCTCTTGATGTTCTGGGAGTTTCAGATCCCTTTAAGAAGTTCCTGAAAACCACGGTCTATCTCTCCCCAGTGCACCTGCTCACCACAAGAATCCCCAGCCTGAGGGAGGGGCAGACCCCTGGCCCTGAAGCAGACCAGCTCCTTCTTCCGGAGAAACCCACCTGCTGCCACCAGCCAGGCTACTGGGATTCTCCTCTTCCCCTCTCCCCACTCCACATCCAGGCACGCAGAAAATTCTAGCTGAATTGTTCTCCCGACCAGTGGTTCCCAGACGGATGGCATCAGAATCATCTGGGGGCTGGTTGGAATGGCATGTTGGACCACCCCTTTACTTTTCTAAGATTTGCTTTTCTAATGAGGGTCCAGGTATCTGATATGATGGATCCTCCCACCTCACTTTGAGAACCACTGATCTAGGTAAAGGGCATTAACTGTGCCTTCCGAGGTTCACCTGGACTCTGGAGAGGGGTTCCAGCTGGGAACAAGGTTCATTCCTCTCCTGTGTGGAGGTGAGCAGAGGAGCATCCGTGGGAACCACCTGGGGATAGGGAAGAGGGAAAATCGTTCTCTTAGGAGTAAGGCTGATGAGATGCTTTGCACTGGAAGACTGCGATTGTCTCAATGAGAAGGTACCCGGGGGACCCCTCATCACCTCCCACTCCTCAGGGACTGGAGGGTTAAGAGGTATGAGCAGGTCCTTCCAAGTCCCTCCCACCAGTTGTTTCCTGGGACTCTGAGCTCTGATCTGCTGTGCCCCCTCAGCTTCTCCTCACCCCTTACCATTTTTTTTTTTTTCTTAGAGACAGGGTCTCACTCTGTTGCCCAAGCTGAAGTGCAGTGGTGTGATCACAGCTCACTGCAGCCTCAACCTCCTGGGCTCAGGTGATTCTCCCACCTCAGCCTCCTGCACAGCTGGAACTATAGGTGTGTGCAACCATGTCTGGCTAATTTTTTGTAATTTTGGTAGAGACAGAATTTCTTTTTTCTTTTTTAGAGATAGGGTTTTACCATGTTGCCCAGACTGGTCTTGAACTCCTGGACTCAAGAAATCTGCCTGCCTCAGCCTCCCAAAGTGCTGGGATTACAGGTGTGAGCCACCACACCCGCCCCTTCTCCTCACCATTGAGATGGAGGCTGGGCTGGCAAGGCTGGGGCTGGAGGTTAGGAAGGCCGGGGAAGGACCCTCCAGTCCCTCAGCTTCCCTGTGACTCCTTTTCAACCTCTGTAGTTCTCAGGCATGAATACACAGTCTTACATCACTCTCACCTCAAGGGACTGGATTGAACAGACTAGGTGCCCCTGGCACCTGGCTCAGCAACTGGTGTGGAATTGGCACCCAGTAAATGTTTACCAAAGAAAAGAAAGGTGGAACTCCAAAGTGTGAAGGAAGGAAGGGTTTCTGCAGTACTTTTCCACTCCCTTCCCTTTCTGCATCTCGCCCTCCAGCAAATCCCAGTCCTGTGGGTTCAAAGGGACTCAGCTCTTTTTTTTCCCTACAGTAACTGTGTTCCACCCTGGGGGAATTTTCATCTCAACTGAGGACTCCCAGTGCAGGTGACTTAAACCCCAAGGATGCAATGTCGGGCCTCAGGGCAAGTGAAGTTGTGCAAGGCCAGGATCCAGGAGAAGCAGAGTTCTAGTCCGGCCCTCCACCCCCAACTCATGTCAGATCCACCCTGCAGCATGTGCCTTAGGCCTGTGCAGGTGACATAAAGATGCAGGTCCCTGGGGGAGGGGGACTCACTTTGGAGGAGCCTTGTATGTGTGTGGTGCTTCTGTGAATGAGCTCAGCTGCTGTGTACACCATCTTTGTCTGCCAGACTGCCCTAGGAGTGATGAAAGAGGGTCAAAATGCCAAATTCTTCCAGCAGCTTCTGAGATAAGAGCCCCTACCAAATTCAGGGGGTGGCAGAGTTGGCGAGTCTGGGCCTGAGAGAGAGAAAGAGAGGGAGCCTGTCCATTAGAAAACTCATTGAGAAATCAGCCCGATCCTCCCTGTCCCCCAATTTTTTTTCACTTGCTGGGGGGCAGGTGGTGGTGGGGAGTGACTTGTGGAGGAGACAGGGACAGCCAGAGCAGCTCTGAATCCCTGTTAACCCCTCAATGCCCAACTGCCAACAGTCACCAGGGACTTCTGATGAACAAATCCAATAATCCTCTCTCAGGCCTCTCTTCCTCCACCGCTGCAGATGTCTGCACTGGGGGAGTCCTTGCCTTCCTCTAATGATCGACAAGCACTTATGCAGTGCATGCTCTGTGCCAGGCACTGTGCCAGGCTCCTGGATACAAAGGGAATGAGTCCCAGCTCCTATTCAAGGAGCTGCCAGGGTGTGGAGAGAGCAAGGTGGCAACCAGCAGTTTCAGCACAGCACACCGTGAGTGCAGTGGCTGGAGAATTTTAGGAAGGAAGCAACTCCAAGAACTCCTCTCTTCCACATCCACCCTGGGCATTCTCTCTCTCTTCTCCCGTTAGCTAATACCAGTTTATGTTTGTTGAGCTCTGGGAACTCAGATACGAGCTTGATATGTGTTCTCCATCTTCACCACAACACAGCACAGGTATTCACTGTGAACCCATTTCACAGGGAAGGAAACTGAGGGAGAGTGGCTCAGGAGCTTTCCCCAGGCCATACACATCTTCCGCCCCTTGAATGCCCTTCACTCCTAACTCTCTCATTGTGGCAAGATTCCTGCTCACCAAGGTTCTGACCTCCATTCTCTGTCCTCTTTCTGGTCACCCCTCCATGATATCATGTCCTCCCACACACTCAGCTGCCACCTCCTGTGTCTGGGTCAGAGGCTCCTGCAGCCTCCAGACTTGCACACACACTTCCTGCCAGCCTGCTGAGCAGCTCCACGTGGGCACCCTGCCAGCACCTCAGCCCTGCTGTGTCCAAGCCCACCATCTCTTCCATACTTCTCTGTGACTATGAATGGTGCCCCCTGCTCCTGGTTACCCAGGTGCCAAGCTGTCTCTCTTCTGCCTCCATCTGGAACACAGCAGACAGAAGGTATAGTGGGAGACCACTCTGAATTCTTTTGGTTGCAAGTGACAGAAAAGTCCTATTCAGACTGCCTTGATCAATAACAGATTTTTTTGAGTAGAGCTAGGTTCAGACACAGCTAAATCCAGTGGTTCAAATGGTTCTATCTATTCTTGGTCTTTTAGCTCACCTTATATTGGTTTCATGTTTAGTTCCCACGGGGTGGCAGAATGGCCATCAGTTCATACCCTCTTAAGGATAAGCAGAACAGACCGCCCTTCTTTTCCTGGTAAATCCTACACAAGTCCCGGGATTTGCCCTGTCTGCACCAACTAGAGTCTTGGGACCGGTTGCTGAGGTTAGAAGGATTCAGTTCTCTGTTTGGCCAGGCTGGGTCATGGGCTTCACCAGAACCAAATGGACAGAGAGTAGAAATGCTAATAAAGGCTTAAAGATACCCAAGGCCTCCATGAGATATATCCCTTCCGTGCTTGAGGGTGCTGGGGAAGGAGAGAAGAGGCCCGATTTGTCCTGATGATATTTGTCCTGACCATTACTAGGTGAGATACATATCCAGAAGCTCTAAAGGTTGAACCTTAGAATCTACAGTTAAGACAGAGTGGGGTTTGAGCCTCAATTCCACTAATGTGTTAGTCAGGATAAGCTAGTAGACTGTGGTGATAGACAACCCTAAAAATTGTGATTAACACAGTAACCATTTATTTCTCCCCCATGCCACATGCCCCATGCAGGACAGTGGGGGCTCTGCTCCACACGGTCACTTAGGGATCTAGGTGGTTGGAGGCACCATTATCTTGCAACTGCACTGCCTGCACATCTCCACAGGTTCCATGCCAGGGGAAAGAAAAGACTGGAGAATTGTGCCTGGAGACTTTTCACTGCCTCAATTTGGAAGTGACAGACATTACTTCTGTTCATATTTCATTGGCTAGAACTAGTCATAGCCCAGCCTCCCAGGAAGAGGGTAGGTATGAAGGAAAGCATATGGAATAGTCAAAGAAAATTACCACTGCTGCCACACTCATTCACTAGCTGTGTGTCTGTGGCAAGATACTTAACCTCTCTGTGTCTTCATTTCCCCGTCTGTTTTGTTTGTTTTTATGGACGGAGTCATGCTCTGTCATCCAGGCTGGAGTGCACTGGCATGATCGTAGCTTACTGCAGCCTCAACCTCCTGGGCTCAAGTGATCCTCCTACCCTAGCCTTCTGAGTAGCTAGGGCTACTAGCCTTGTTAAATTTTTTTGTTTTTTGAGGGGCTGTCTCACTATGTTGCCCAGGGTGGCCTCAAATTCCTGGCTTCAAGTGATCCTCCTGCCTAGGCTTCCCAAAGTGCTGGGATTACAGGCATGAACTACTTTGCCTGGACTCAGTTTCCCCTTTTTTGTTTGTTTGATTTTGTTTTGAGATGAAGTTTTGCTTTTGTTTCTCAAGCTAGAGTGCAGTGGTGCAATCTCGGCTCACTGTAACCTCCACCTCCTGGGTTCAAGCAATTCTCCTGCCTCAGCCTCCCGAGTAGCCAGGATTACAGGCATCTGCCACCATGCCTGGCTAATTTTATATATTTTTGGTAGAGATGGGGTTTGACCATGTTGGCCAGGCTGGTCTCGAACTTTTGACTTCAGGTGATCCACCCGCCTTGGCCTCCCAAAGTGCTGGGATTACAGGACTGAGCCACCGCGTTCGACCCCCATCTGTTAACGGAGGATTACAATAGTTCTTTTAAAAATGTTTTCTTTTTTAAAAAATGTAAATCTTTTTTGTGGGTACATAATAGCTGTATACATTTATGGGGTACATGAGATCTTTTGATATAGGCATGTAATGTGAAATAAGCACACCATGGGGCATGGGGGTGTCTATCCCCTCAAGCATTTACCCTTTGAGTTACAAACAATCCAGCTACATTCTTTAAGTTATTTTAAAATGTACAATTAAGTTATTATTGACTATAGTCACCCTCTTGTGCTATCAAGTTGTATCAAGTGCTATCAAGTGCTATCAAGGTCTTATTCACTTTTTTTGTAGCATTAACCATCTCCAACTTCCCTCAGTCTCCCACTATCCTTCCCAACCTCCAGTAACCACCTTTCTACTCTCTGGGTCCATGAGTTCAATCATTTTGATTTAAATGTAAATTTTTTTTTCTTGCCCCATCTAATGCCATCACGGTTTGATTTTTAGATCCCACAAGTAACTGAGAACGTGATGTTTGTCTTCTGTGCCTAGCTTATTTCACTTAACATAACGATCTCCAGTTCCATTCATGTTGTTGCAAATGACTGGATCTTATTCTTATTTAATAGCTGAATAGTACTCCATCATGTATATGTACCACATTTTCTTTATCCATGTTCCAGATCTTAGAGGAAAGACTTTCAGTTTTTCCCCATTCAGTATGAGACTAGCTGTGGGTCTGTCATATACGGCTGTTATTATGTTGAGGTATGTTCCTTGTATCCCCAGTTTTCTGAGGGCTTTTATCCTGAAGAGATGTTGAATTTTGTCAAATGCTTTTTCAGCATCAATTGAGATGATCATAGGGTTTTGTTTGTTTTTTGTTGTTGTTGTTGTTGTTTTTGAGACAGAGTCTTGCTCTGTTGCCCAGGCTGGAGTGCAGTGGTGCAATCTCAGCTCACTGCAACCTCCACCTCTCGGGTTCATGCCATTCTCCTGCCTCAGCCTCTGGAGTAGCTGGGACTACAGGTGCCCACCACCATGCCCAGCTAATTTTTTTGTATTTTTAGTAGAGACGGGGTTTCACCATGTTAGCTAGAATGGTCTCAATCTCCTGACCTCGTGATCTGCCTGCCTCAGCCTCCCAAAGTGCAGGGATTACAGGCATGAGCCACCACACCAGGCTGATCATATGGTTTTTATCCTTTATTTTGTTGATATGATGTATCACATTGATTGATCTGCATATGTTGAACCATCCTTGCATCCCAGAGATAATCTCACTTGGTCATGAGGAATGACTTTTTTCTAATGTATTGTTGAATTAGGTTTACTAGTATTTTACTGAGGGTTTTGCATCAATGTTCATCAGAGATATTGGCCTGTACTTTTCTTTTTTTGATGTGTCTGTGTCTGGTTTTAGTATCAGGGTAACATGGCCTTGTAGAATGAGTTTGGAAGTATTCCCTCCTCCTCTATTTTTATGAATACTTTGAGTAGGATTAGTATTAGTTCTTTAAGTGTTTGGTAGAATTGAGTAGTGAAACCATCAAGTCCCAGGCTTTTCTTCAACAACCAATTTATGCCTAGTGTTCCATTATTGGAACACTATGTTTGTGGCAGTTATTTATATCCTACTGCTCAAGGTCATCGTCAAGGTCTGATTTTTCACACACACAAAATTTGCAACCTCCGGCATAAATGGGTTAATGGGAGACTTTTTATTATGGCTTTGATCTCGTTACTTGTTATTGGTCTGTTCAGGTTTTGAATTTCTTCCCAATGTAATCTTGGTAGATTGTGTGTATCTAGGAGTTTGTCCATTTATTCTAGATTTTCCCATTTATTGGCATATACTTGCTCATTGTAGCCACTAATGATCCTTTGAATTTCTGAAGTATCAGTTGTAATGTCTCCTTTTTCATTTCTGATTTTATTTATTTGTATCTTCTCTCTTTTTTTCTTAGTCTGGTTAAAGATTTGTCAGTTTTGTTTAACTTTTCTCTCTTTCTTTTTTTAAATGTAACACTGTTTATTTAACTTCAAAAACATTTTAGCATTCTAAACATACAAAAAATGTTTCAAATCGTGTTTAAGTACAGAAAGCTCTTGAACTTTCACTGATGCAGTGGCTCTTCACTTTGCTGACAATGAAGAGTTCTACAGTTTATTTAAAAAGTAGTCCCAGCTACTCCGGAAGCTGAGGCAGGAGAATCACTTGAACCTGGGAGGCGGAGGTTGCAGTGAGCCGAGAGATCGCGCCACTGTATTCCAGGCTGGGTGACAGAGCGAGACTCCATCTCGGGAAAAACAAACAAACAAACAGCTTCTTATGCCAGCTGAACCCCACTTTGTCCACAGCTAAGATGGCAGCAAAATGCTATGTCACAATATATAGAAACCATACAACCTGAAACTAAATGGATGCCCACTGCAGAGTCAATAGGTCCAGCCTCAGTGACGCCCTGAGCTATGGCCCCTCCAAAAGGCATCTTCCCCACAGCCTCAACGCCAAGCAAAGAGCATCAAGAGTTTGTCCTGGTTGTTTTGTTCTTTTTACCAACTATAGATATATACAGTTGATAACTTAGGTTTTCCAGCCAATTACCATATAGTTAAGACCACCTTACAAATTAAAAAAAAAATGCCAGAAACATCTTTAAATGCCTTGTCACACCAACTGCAAAGCACACAGAGTGAGAACACAAGAGTGCCTTTTCATTTTAAAAATGTTTGGAAATATGTACAACTTTGATACAGTTTCAGGGTGATCTGGACACCCATGGCCACTTCATGTAAACCACTGACAATTTCTAGAGCACTTTGAGAGACTACAATATGATCGTGATCAAATTTTGTAATTAAACCTAATGAGGGCAACAGACACTTCTCAAATAAGAAATGTGTCAATCACGGCCCTCCCCTACTCTAAGGTATTCACAAGGAGACAGATAAACAGGTATTTTTTGTTTGTTTGTTTGTTTGTTTGTTTTTAATTCATCCTCCTCCTTCTCTTCCTCTTCTCCCTCCTTGTCTTCTTAACCTTCCTCTTCCACATTTTTCCGGGCAACTTTAGCAGGACCCTTTGTGCCATCAAACTTTCCTTTCGACTTAGAGTCAGCAACATCCTTCTCATACTTCTCCTTCAGCTTTGCCTCCTGAGTGATGTAAGGCTGCTTTTCACTGTCATTTAAGCTACTCTACATCTCACTCAGCCTTTTTTTTGCCACGTCTCCAATAGAGATGCCAGGGTTTGTGGATATGATCGTGGAGCGGAATTCTGAACAGAACAGGAAGAATCCAGACTGGCATTTTGGGGACATTAGGATCCTTTTTCTTCTTGCCTCCCTTAGCTGGTCCATAATACTTCTTTCCCTGATCATAGTGTACTTTATCCACCTTTGCCATTTCATCAAATTTAGACTTCTCCTTCCCATACATTGTCTTCCACCCTTCAGAGTACTTCTTGGAAAATTCTGCAAAATTGACAGGGACCTCTGGGTTTTTCTTTTTATGTTCTTCTCTGCACGTCTACACAAAAAGGCATAAGCAGACATCTGCTCCTTGGTTTCTTGGGGTCACCTTTATCCATCTTGACTGTGTTGTTCACTAGTCTCAATTTTGTTTAACTTTTTGAAAAACCAACTTTTTGTTTCATTGATCTTTTGTATCTTTTTAATTTCAATTTTATTCATTTGCGTTCTGATCTTTGTTATTTCTTTTCTTCTACTAATTTTGGGTTTGGTTTGCTCTTGCTTTTCTAGTTTTTTAAGCTGCATTGTTAGATTGTTCATTTGAAGTTTTTTCTCTTTTTTGATGTAGGCACTTTTAGTTATAAAATTCCTTCTTGGTACTGCTTTTGCTGTATCCCAGAGGTTTTGGCATGTTGTATTTCCCTTATCATTAGCTTCAAGAAGTTTTTTTCATTTCCTTCTTCCTTTCTTCCTTTCTTCCTTTCTTCCTTTCTTCCTTTCTTCCTTTCTTCCTTTCTTCCTTTCTTCCTTTCTTTCTTTCTTTCTTTCTTTCTTTCTTTCTTTCTTTCTTTCTTTCTTTCTTTCTTTCTTTCTTTCTTTCTTTCTTTCTTTCTTTCTTTCTTTCTTTCTTTTCTTTCTTTCGAGATAGGGTCTGGCTCTACCACCCAGGCTGGAGTGTGGTGGTGTGATCTCAACTCGCTGCAACCTTGACATCCCACCTCAGCCTCCTGGGAATACAGGAGGAAATACAGGCACATGCCATCACACCCAGCTAAGTTTTGTATTTTTTGTAGTGACAGGGTTTTGTCATGTTGCCCAGGCTGGTCTTGAACTCCCGAGCTCAAGGGCTTGGCCCACGTAGGCCTCCCAGAGTGCTAGAATTACAGGTGTGAGCCACTATACCCGGCCCAATTTCCTTCTTAATTTCTTCATTGACCCTCTGGTCATTCAGCAGCAGATGGTTTAATTTCCATGTATTTGTATAGTTTCCAAAGTTCCTTTTGTTATTAATTTCTAGTTTTATTCCACTGTGGTCAGAGTAGATGCTTGATATTATTTTAACTTTTTTGAATGTTTTAAGACTTATTTTGTGACCTAACATATGGTCTATCCTTGAGAATGATCCATGTGCTGAGGAAAAGAATGTATATTCTGCAGCTCTTGGATAAAATGTTCTGTAAATATCTCTTAGATTCATTTGGTCTATCGTGCAGTTTAAGTCTGATTTTTCTTTGTTGATTTTCTGTCTGGAAGATCTGTTCAATGCTGAAAGTGGTGTTGAGGTCTCCAGCTCTTATTGTATTGGGGTCCGTCTCTGTTTTTAGCTCTAATAATATTTCCTTTATATGTTTAGGTGCTCCAGTGTTGGGTGCATATATATTTTAAATTGTTGTATCCTCTTGCTGAATTGACCCCTGTATCATTATGTAGTGGTCTTCTTTGTCTTTTATAGTTTTTGTCTGATATAAGTATAGTGACTCCTGCTCTTTTTGGTTTCCATTGGCATGGAATATCTTTTTCCATCCCTTTATTTTCAGTCTATGTGTGTCTTTATAGGTGAAGTGTGTTTCTTGCAGGCACTAGATCAATGGGTCTTGTTTTCTCATCCATTCCGGCAGTCTATGTCTTTTGATTGGAGAGTTTAGTCCATTTACATTCAATGTTATTATCGAAAGTAGGGACTTACTCCTGCCATTTTGTTATTTACTTTCTGGTTGTTTTCTGGTTTTCTCTTCTTTCTTTCCTTCCTGTCTTCTTCTAGTGAAGGTGATTTTCTCTGGCAATATGATTTAGTTTCTTACTTTTTATTTTTTGTGTATCCATTGTATGTTTCTTGGTTTGAGGTCACCATGAGGTTGCAAATACTTTCTTGCATTATTTTTAACTTTGTTTCATCAGTTATATTTACATCTGTGAGAGCTACCACAAACTGAAGGTACTTTTTCATCAGAGTGGTTTGGTCAACCACCATGGCTCCTTGTGTTGCAACAAATGCCATTTTTCTTTTGAGCTGGTTTGTTTCTCGAGAAAAGTATCAGGTCCATGAGTTCAGTCAGCCCCGACCTCAATGGCCCAGCTCCCACAGCCCTAGCTTGTGACCCCCAGATGAGCCCTCACCTCTGTTGCTGCTCCACCGTGCACAGTCCCACCCCATACAAGAGTTCATTTCTTATAGGGACACTGCCAGGATTAAATTAGTTTCTACATTTAAGTGTCTCAGAAAAGTGCCTGACACATAGAAATAAGTCAATAAGTGTTAGATATTAACAATATTCTGCCACCCCTACTTAGGGTCTCTTCTGTACAAAGGATGTCATTGCAATATGAGTGAGGAGGTCAAACATCATTCAGTAATGTTCTGGTCTAGGACAAAATTTAGAACTGAGTAATTTTTGGCAAGTAGTTTGATATCTTTGAACCTCAACTATGTCTTCCATTAAAAACAGATTTCTGGTTACCTTTTAGGGTTCATGTGAGAGCTCAGTAAGAAAATGGTTGTTTAAGGCAATTATGCCTGCATTAAGCTATTTTGCCTACCACAATGGTAAAAATGATGTACACATTTTAAAGATTTGCATCAAGATTAAAATCAAAAAGGGGTTTCTGCAGCTCATCTCCACTTAAGCGGGAATTTCTGGGGACCAAGACCACTCTTATCCATAGTCCCTATTTCCTGACCTCTCCAGATCTGCCCACAGGGCCTCTTTGGCATCTTGACAAAAGCACTCATTTGGATGCGGTTCTTTGTTGCAGTTGTCTGTGGGCACAGATGGTCTTTTCCAGCCAAAGGAGGACAGGAGAAGCGCAGGCCCATGTGTGACTGCATTGGTCTGCAACAAACAAGAGTCATTCATTTGGTCCTTTATGCATTCTTTTTTTTTTTTTTTAAATAAGATAGGGATCTCACTATGTTGCCCAGGCTGGTCTCCAACTCCTGGCTCAAGTAATCCTCCTGCCTCAGTCTTTCAAAGTGCTGGGATTACAGGTGTGAGCTACTACCCCTGGCCATACATTCTTTCATTCAATAAATATTTTTCAGTGGCTTACTCTGTGTCAGGCCTGTGTGAGGACCTGGGGTTCAGAGGTGAACAAGGGAGATGTGTCTAGTGAAACTTATGTTTTAATTGGGGTGGTGAGTGACAACGGTTGAGGAATCAAGTCATATCTTTGGAAACTGGTAAGTATTAAGAAGAAAAATAAGACAAGGCAATGCTGAGAAAGAGACTCTAGAGAGAGGGGAAGAGAAATGGCAACAAATTGGACAGAGTGGTCAGGGAAGGCCTCAAAGAGGAAGTGACTCAGGCAGCGCCTGCTGTGAGACAGGAATCTGGCCCTGCAGCAACATGGGAACACACCATTCTTGGCACAGATGCCCTGGGATTGGAACGAGGAGACCAGGGTGCCAGGAGCTTTGTGGAAGGGGCAGGCAGAGGCTGAATCTTGGGACCATCCTTTCTTACCTTGCAGGGCCCAACACGTCCGTGTAGGGCCTTTTCCAGCAAGGCAGAGCCTACCCCCAGCTGACTCTGTGTCCCTTCCTGTGGTTGCCTCGCTGGTCCGATCTCACTAGTCCCTCTGGCTCCCTCTGGCTACTTCCGGCTTCCTCTGGCAACAGGCTACTGGGGGAGATAAGTGAGAATTGCAACATGCCCTCTCCTTACCCTCAAGGAACTGGGAAGATAGAATCTCTATGGACCACACAAGATGACTGATACTACAGACTGGACAAGAGCGCCAGGTGAGGGCTGAGGGACAGGCAGTAAATATTTAATGAGGCTGAGTTCACATATCCTCTGCATACTGTATTAAAAGGGCAATCAGGAAAAGAAGGCCCTGCTTGTGTCCACCACTCCCAGACACTCGGTAGTAACAGTGGTCAGTGCTCTCCTTACCCTCACCCCGTTGCAGGGGAAAGGATCTCACAACCTAGCCGAAGGCTGACCACACTCCTCCGACTCCTACCTGGATGAGGGTCCCAGCTGGGGTCCAGGGACAGTGGTTGGGATCAATAGCATTTGACTACTGGTTTCTGTTAACAAGTGTTGACTGGCTACCTGCTTTGGGATCCAGTGAGCACAAAATGTCCACTAACCAATGGATTTTTTGAGCATCTCCTCTGTTCAAGCTCTGTATAAGGCACAGGGCTCAAAGTAAAATTAAATGCTTGGTTCCAGAAACCACATTAGCCTAGGTTTTTGTTTTCCATTTTTAATTATTAATGACAGTAGCTTCCATATAGATATCAGAGAACTGTATCCTTCTAGTCATGAAAATCTTATTTTAGCCTGGTTTTTAAATATTATTGTTCCCTCCCATCTTTCCTATAAAGGGTCGTTAATTATATGAATTAATATATTTGTAAAATTTTATTGGGATTAGGTCCATAGCTTTCATTAGCTTCGTAAATTTTTTTTTAAATCATATTTTTCTTTTTTAGTTCAGAAAAAAGTCAAGAAGAAAATTAAAATGACCCGTAATCCTACTGCCCAGATAACCCCTTGTTTTCACTTTTTAAATGCATATGGAAAACAATTCATGTTCTAGAAAGATACAAAATGAGAATCAAAATTCTCTCACTGCTCCCTCCCCACTTCCGTTTCTCTTCCATAAAGGTTTCTTATATATCCCTCTAGAAAATGCTTAGTGCATTTATCAGCATTACAAATGCATTATGTACATCCTATTCTTAAAAGCTTCTCCCGGAGGTTAAGAACTATTGCTCTCTCTATGGTTGATTGTCTGTTTTTATGCTTTTTGCCCTGCTGATCTGCATTTTAAAAAATGACAGTAGGAGGAAACTGCTTTCTCTTTCTTTCTTTTTTTTCTTTCCTTCCTTCCTTCTTTCTTTATTTTCCTGTTTTTTGTTTTTTTAGAGATGAGGTCTCACTCTGTCGCCCAGGCATGCTGGAGTGAAGCGGTGCAATCATAGCTCACTGCAGCCTCAACCTCCTAGGCACAAGCAATCCTCCCATCTCAGCCTCCAGAGTAGCTTGGGACCACAGGCATGCACCACCATGCCTGGTTAATTTAAAAAAAACTTTCGTAGAGACAGGGTCTCACTGTGTTGCCCAGGCTGATCTCAAACTCCTGTACTCAAGTGATCCACCCACCTTGGCCTCCTAAAGTGCTAGGAATACAGGTATGAACCACTGTGCCTGGTCAAGGAACTCATTTTCTAATGCTCCTCTGCCTTGGACTAGTGGAGAGATGTCAGGAAGTTACTTTACCTTGCTGAGCCTCAGTTTCCTCATTCTTGTGGGGACTCAATGGCAATGTCAATGCAGAAAGGCCTGGGCACACGATAGGCCTTCCATAAATGGTCAGTGCATTCCCTTAGGCCCTTTTCGAAGGAGGAGGGGCTGCCGGTTCTAAATAAATGTTACAGAAGGACCTGTCATCAGTTGCCCCTCAGAGTGACCTGTCACTTTGTTCCCAGCTACAGGAAGAAGAGTGTGGGAGTCCCCTGACTGGAGGTGACAGAGTCATACAAATTCCTCACCCTTGGTGTTGGCGCCCACCCCAGGTGCTCAGGCAATCCAGACCCTGGGAGACTGAGGCCATCTGTCCCTGGCTGGGAAGGAATCTCTGCCAACAGCTAAGACAGGCCCCTGATATACAGCCCCTGTCACCTCCCCTTCTTCTTTCTGGGAGTTGAGGCTTTAAGACCTCTGTGACCCCAGCGTCAGAGGGCAAATGGCTTACAGGAAAGGTCTCCAGTATCATCTGGGACCAGAGGCGGCTTGGCTATTGTCAAGCTGTGACCAGCCCCAGGAAGCCAGAAAGAAGGGCAGGACTCCAGTCCGAGGAGGTGGGGGCCGTGGTGATGGCAGATGATGGCAGAGGGTGGACGAAGTCCATTTGTTGTGTGCCGGGAAGCGCTGGCCACATTGCTCGGTCCTTGGCAGGCGTTACTTGCTGGGGCCTCCCGGCTGCACCCCCGCTTTGTAGATGAGGACTCTGAGACTCTGAGAGGCAAGCCACCTTGCCCTTCGGGGAGGCAACGGCAGAGTCAGGACTGGCATCACCTGTGTAGTCCAGCGCTTATATTTTACTACGTTGGGCACAGGTAGACGTGAGGGAGGACACCAGACAGGACACCTAGAGCCTGGGCCACCAAGTGGCTGCCCACTCACAGGCACAGACACCCTTCTCCCAGGGTCCGCTTCTGCCAGTCCTGCTCTCTCTGTGTTCTCAGAGACTAGGTCAGCGCCTGGCGCATAGTAGGTGCTCAGGAAGTCTTTGTGGAACGAAGAAGGGAATGGACAACAAAAATGCCTTCTGGCCTAACTAGACTGGCCCACCCTAACTCTCAGGTGGACCCTCCCTAACTTGACGTGTTCTCAGGGCTCTGTGACAAGAGGTGCAAGCTTGGTACCAAGCTCCTAGGCAGACTTTGGAAAGAATCACTGACCCAACTCTATTTGGTAGCCTCTTGCCAGGCCTCCTAGGAGGGATGGAAGCGCAGTGCCCAGCTAGGAGCGGGGCGCCAGACCCAGGCTGGTCTCTTCTTGCCAGCTGACCTTAGGGACTGACTTTGTCCCCACAGCTGCTGCGCTTTCTTCCCCGTAGCACACAGTGGGCGCTGGGAAGGCACTAAAGCCTGAAGGCTGTTGGAGGACCGCCCAGGGCTCTGGGCTGAGAGAGGAAGGGAGGAGTGGGCCAAAGGTCACAGCAGGTCTGCCTTTGTTCCCCAGTGTGGAGGTAGAGTCCCAGCTTCTGGAGGGAGTCACATGTCCATAAGGAAGGTTGGCCTGGCTGGGCACAGTGGCTCATGCTTGTAATCCCAGCACTTTGGGAGGCCGAGGCGGGTGGATCATCTGAGGTCAGGAGGTTGAGACCAGCCTGGCCAACATGGTGAAACCCCGTCTCTACTAAAAATACAAAAATTAGCTGGTCGTGGTGGCAAGTGCCTGTAGTCCCAGCTACGTGGGAGGCTGAGGCAGGAAAATCTCTTGAACCCAGGAGGTGGAGGTCGCAGCGAGCTGAGATGGTGCCACTGCACTCCAGCCTGGGTGACAAAGCGAGACTCCATCTCAAAAAAAAAAAAAAAAAAGAAGAAGAAGCCTGGCCCAGGAGGAGCACATATTTGATAACAGTTAAGAGCAGTAATTAGGGAGCATTCGCCATGCATCAGACACAGGTGCTTTCCGTGTAATAGTCTCATTTAACTCTCACAACACACTTAGGAGATAAGTACTATAATTAGCATCTTTCTCATTTTACAGATGAGAAAATGGAGGTACCAAAAAGTGGGCTCTGAACCGTGAAGCCTGGCTCCAGAGCCCTTGTGTTTGACTACTGGGATCCACCTTCATTCTCACAGCCGCGTTTCCCACAGGGCTGCTTTGTAAGGCCTCTTAGAAAAGTCCTCCCTGCCTCCACCATCCAGGTGGGCCAAGGTCATCTGTGAACAGCTCAAGGACAAAGCTGAGAAAGCCAGCTCTGGGGGAGGGTCAGGAGGGCTGGGGGAGGAGGAGCCCCGGTGAAGATGTTGGCCTGATGGACACTGGGGGACAAGAGCAGAGTGTATGAAGGCACAGTGGCGTGGTGTGTTTTGTGGCACTCCCTTCGCTTAGGTTAGAGAGTGTTGTGTAAAGGGGAGGAGCTTTGAAAGATAAAACCGGAAGTATCATGCATAGAGAATTAGGGTTTTATCACTTGTCTGAGTGGCAGAGGCTGAGACTAGTGTTTTAGATGCAGTGATGTGACAGCTAGCTGAGAGTCACAGTGGTGGCCAGGCCCTGGGAGAAGTGCTGCACCTCCATTCTGTTGCTGCACCCTCTGAATGTCCTGTGAGACGAAGAATGGTATTCTTTCTTTCTTGTTTTCTTGAGACGGAGTCTTGCACTGTCGCCCAGGCTGGAGTGCAGTGGTGCTATCTCAGCTCACTGCAAGCTCTGCCTCCTGGGTTCACGCCATTCTCCTGCCTCAGCTTCCTGAGTAGCTGGGACTACAGGTGGCTGCCACCACACCTGGCTAATTTTTTGTATTTTTAGTAGAGACAGGGTTTCACCATTTTAGCCAGGCTGGTCTTGATCTCCTGACCTCGTGACCCGTCCGCCTTGGCCTCCCAAACTGCTGGAATTACAAGTGTGAGCCACCGTGCCTGGCCAAGGACTGGTTTTATTTCTTTCGGGAGCTCCTTAAGGCCTTGGAGCATCTTAGGAGCCCTGAACTTCCAGGTAAAAAGTCTAGTTCCTTTGCTGGAGAGGCCACGTGGAGACAGGGTGGCCCTGAAGGCTAGGAAGAGAAGCCCAGCCATCCCTGTCTTCCAGCTGAGCCCAGGCCTCTGCCAGCCACTAGCCAGCTGAGTGCAGTCATACGAGTGACCCCCAGCAAGACAAGCACAAAAACTGCCACATAAGCAGAGAAGAGCTGACCCCTGCAAGCTGAGTCCACGCTGCAGAGTCATGAACAAATAATTGTTTTAAACCACTAAGTTTTGGGGTTTTGTTTTAACTCAGCAATAGATTTATTTTTATTTTCATATTTTTAGAGATAAGGTCTCCCTCTGTTGCCTAGGCTGGAGTGTAACGCATAATCATAGCTCACTGCAGCCTTGAACTCCTAGGCTCAAGCAATCCTCCCACCCCAGCCTCCTAAGTACAGGCACGTGCTGCCACACCCAGCTACTGTTTTTACTTGTATTTTTTTACTTTTAATAGAGATGGTGTTTTCACTGTGTTGCCCAGGCTGGACTCAAACTCCTGGCCTCAAGTGATCCTCCTGCCTCGGCCTCCCAAAGTGTTGGGATTACAGGTATGAGCTGCCACGCTTGGCCAGCAATAGATATTTGAGACAGAAATTGGGAAGGAAATTGACCTTGGAGATCCTGGATGAATGAAAACATGAAACCCTGGTGAGCCACTGACTGAGATGCTTTTTTTCCTTCTCAGGGAAGCTTTTCTAGGTGGATCAGGCCCAGCCTGGCTCACCCAGGTCACTTTGGTCACTTTTCTTTCTTCGGCCACCATTAATTACTCACATGTGTCTGTTCCCCAGGCCCTGGCAGCAGGTTCACCAGGAGAAGGGGCCTAGAGAGCTGTATTCTTTTGCCTTTGCAGAGCTTCAGCGAGAGTTCTGCAGGTAGCGGAGGCCCAGTGCTGTCTGATGCACACAAGTCAGCTTCCAGTTCAGGCCTTCATCCCAAGTGAGGTGGTAGTGGAGGCAAACCCTTTGGAGCCAAAGTGCCTGGTCCAAAGCCCAGCTCTGCCACTTGTTTGCTGTATGACCTCGGACAAGTCAGGTCACCTCTCTGAGCCTCTATCTCCTTATCCGTAAAGTGGGGAGAACAATGCCCGACCTTGTGAAGGTAAATGAACTCCCATCTGTAAAGAGCCTAACACAGTTCCTGGCATAAGTGTCCCCATACATAGCCACATTCACCCCTCTTATCTACAAATCGGGTAAGCAACTTTAGGTTCCAACGTCCCCCTCCATAGGCCACCTCAAAAACCTTTTCTCCACGGGTCCAGCCTGAGCCTGAAATTCTGGCATCAATCATTGTTCTCGGTTATGCTTCTGCTCACCTGCAGGTCTGCTGGAGCGAGGCTGATGTTGGAGTGAGCTGCACTTCTCTTTTTATTTTTTTGGAGACAGGATCTCTCTCTGTCTCCCAGGCTGGAGTACCGTGGCATGATCAGGGATCACTGCAGCCTTGACTTCCTCAGTTCAAGCAATCCTCCCACCTCAACCTCCAGAGTAACTGGGACTACAGACATGTACCACTACAGCTGGCTAAATTTTTTGCTTTACTCTTTTTGTAGAGATGGGGGTCTCACCATGTTGCCCAGGCTTGTCTTGAATTCCTCGGATCAAGGGATCCTCCCGTCCCAGCCTCCCAAAGTGCTGGGATTACAGGCATGAGCCACCATGCTCAGCTCGTCTCACTTCTAGAATCAGAAGATCTGGGCTCTAGTCTCAGCCCTTGTGCCTGCTGACTGGAAGACCTTGGGCAAGTAGCTCGTCCTGTGTGCGGTGGTTCCTGCCTTGGCCTAGAGAATTGCTGGGAGGCTCCAGTGAGTACCCACAAACATGAAGGAACTTTGCCACTGGTATAGGATCAAGTGTGATCATCTCAATGATCACACTGTTTTTGGTCCTCTCAGTAGGAATTGGTTCACTAGAGCTATGCTGTCTAAAATAAAATAAAAATGAAAACACAAGTCTAGGCTGGGTGTGGTGGCTTATGCCTATAATCTCAGAACTTTGAGAGGCCAAGGATCACCTGAGTTCAGGAGTTCAGGACCAGCCTGGCCAACTTGGTGAAACCCTGTCTCCACTAAAAATACAAAAATTAGCCGGGCATGATGGTATATGCCTGTAGTTCCAGGTACATGCCTGTATTTGGGAAGCTGAGACAGGAGAATCAGTTGAACCTGGGAGTCAGATGTTGCAGTGAGGCGAGATCACATCACTGCACTCCAGCATAGGTGACAGAGCAAGACTCCATCTCAAAAACAACAACAACAACAAACAAAACAAAACAAAAAACAAAAACCAACCAAACAAAAACCAACAAACACAAGTCTTCATTCTCATGAGCCACATTTCAAGTACTCAATAGCCACATGTGGCTGGTGTCCACCATATTGGACAGCACAAATAGAGAACATTTCCATCATTACAGAAAGTTCCATTGGTCAACACTGCCCTAGTGTTTTTCCAATAGGACAGCTGGTGACAGAAATGAGAGGGCGAGATGGGGGCAGAGGAAGCCTGAGCCCAGAAGGGTGGGCAGCATGGACATTTTGTTTGTTTTTGTAGACCCTGTTGGGCTGACTGGATTCAGGGATGGCCACTGCCCTCAACCTCCTCCCTGTTAACAGTCATCCTGGGCAGGTTCACTGGAAGCAGCATTTTCTCACTTTGAGGTCAGGGAGCCTAGGGCCACCTCCAACATGAAGTGGCCACAGTAGCCTGGGGCCAGGCTGGGCACTACATGCTGATTTATCGCCAGTCCTAGTTGTGCAGGGGTGGGCCCAAGGCTTGATGGGGCTCCTCCTGTCCCCAGTGCAGCCCGGTTGGACGGGCGTAGCAGGGAGCAGGCGCAGCAGCGCCAGGGCGATGGTACCTGAGCTCGGTGCTAAGGGACCAATTAGCCAGTCATGGGGTGCATCCCAGGACCCTGCTGCCAACCCTCGGAGGCTCCCTGAGTCCCAGATCCTCTCCCCATGCCAGGCCGAGGCACCGAAAACCCAGCCTGTTCATGGGCACTAGCATCAGCCAGTGTAGCTTGGCCAACAGGCTCTGTGGCAGGGGAGGCCTGGAGAGCAGAAGGGACACGTCAAAGGGCCCACTGCATGAGAGGCCCAGCTGGGAGCAGACCCCAGGGAATTCACTTTCCTGACTCATTTGATTAAGCTCTTTCCTGCCCAAACAGACACGCAAATCGTATTCACATCTGTACACAAACAGACTCACATACAGGAGGCGCCCAGATATGCACCCATAGATCTGCCCAGAGATGGAGAGCAGACACACAGGCACCCAGACACACACAGCAGACGTGCCCTCATGGGTGCAGGCTCATGGCTGTACTTACACATGTGCAAGTGGGCCCAGAATTCATCCCTGTTCCCCTAAACCAAAAACGCCTTCCGTTAGCTGAAAGTGTAAACTGTGCGTCTTGCTGAACAAAATCAATCCCCAGGACCCCGTCTCCCTTGTGGACTACAAACTGAACCCCCTGCAGTACCGTGAGCCCCCACACCTTGCATGGAGGCTGGGGGAGGGGGCACCCAGCTGGATGCGTCACCTTCCTCTGCATTCAGCCAGAGGCTTGGTCTCTCTCAGGACAATGAGAACGTGAGAACACAACACCTGTTCTGGGGCTCTCCCAGGCATTCCTGGGAGGGCACCTTCTTCTCCCCCTCAGGCCCCCTCTCTAATCTTCACAAGAGCTTCAGTTTTCCCATGGGCCCCCCGTCCCTCCTGCCCTCTGAAGCAGTCAGGCAGCATGACAGGTGACAAATGAAAAGTCACTTTCTCGGCCGGGCATGGTGGCTCACACCTGTCATCCTAGCACTTTGAGAGGCCGAGGTGGGAGGATCGCTTGAACCCAGGAGTTCAAAAGTAGCCTGGGCCACATATCAAGATGCCATCTCTTATAAAGAAAATAAAAAGTCATTTTCTCAGCTGGGCACAGTGACTCGTAACTGTAATCCCAGCACTTTGGGAGGCTGGGGTGGGAGGGTCACTTGAGCCCAGGAGTTTCTGACCAGCCTGGACAATATAATGAGACCCCATCTCTATAAAGTAAATAAGTAACTTTTTAAAAAGTCATTTTCTAATGAACAGGTGTGGACCAGGGCTGGGGCAAGCTGGGAGTGGGGCAGGTAAAGTTCCTAGAAGTCTTTGGGACTCTAGGGTGTCATGGGTTCACAGCTGAAACCCCGTTTTTGGCAGTTAGGGCTGCCAGAAGCCACGGCTGACCTCCTCCCTCCCTGCCCCAGTGCCAGGTTCACTGTCCACGTTAGCCTTTGTGAACTTTAGCCACCTGCCCAGGGCCAGGCTTTCTCTTAGAATCAGATTTTCATAAAGGATTCTCAGAAAAAGACAGGCACCATCCTCTCAGCCCCAGTCTGGCAGACCCCCTACACTCCTTCCTGTAGTTCCTCGGTCCACTCCCAATTTTTTTTTGTTGGGGGACGGAGTCTCACTCTGTTGCCCAAGCTGGAATGCCGTGGCACGATCTCACCTCACTGCAACCTCCACCTCCCAGGTTCAAGCAATTCTCCTGCTTCATCCTCCCTCCCGAGTAGCTGGGCCTACAGGTGCATGCCATCACACCCGGCTAATTTTTGTGTTTTTAGTAGAGACAGGGTTTCACCATGTTGGCCAGGCTTGTCTCAAACTCCCGACCTCAGGTAATCCACCCACCTTGGCCTCCCAAAGTACTGGGATTATAGGTGTGAGCCACTGTGCCCGGCCCACTCCCAAATTTTTAACCCATTCTGCCTCAAAGCTGGTCAGCTATCAGTAGTATCAACTCCCATCCCCAAACCCAGGGGGAATTTAAAACCATAGGAAATATTCTTGTTGCCAACCCAGAGGGTTAAATATCTTCCTGCTTTGTGCCCTCTTAAGGCCAAGAGCAAATCTATTAAATAACAAATCACTTAAAAATAATAATTTTACCAGCCTGGGCAAGATGGCAAGATCCCATCTCTACAAAAATAAAATAAAAATAAACTAGCCGGGCACGGTGTCACATGCCTATAGTTCCAGCTACTTGGGAGGTTGAGGCAGGAGGATCACGTGAGCCCAGAAGTTCAAGGTTGCAGTGAGCTATGACTGTGCACTGCACTACAGCCTAAGTAACAGAGTGAGACCCTGTTTCTAAAAAAAAATTAATTAATTAATAAAATAATAATTTTAAAATATGAACTAACATTACTTACATAATAATAATTCATTTTAAAATAATGGCTTGGTTACTCTGGGCTCACTGCTTATAGGGTAGCCCTGCTCTGCAAGGAGCAGTAAAAATATATAATAATAATAATAACAATAATGGCTATCACTGAAATGTAAGCAACAATATAAACTCTGCAAGGGTAGGTATTTTTCCATTTTGTTCACCAGTGGATCCCAATAACCTAGAGCAGTGCTTGGCATATTGCAGGTACTCAGTAAGTATTTGTTGACTGAAGTAGTTACTATTAGACACTATCTAAGTGCCTTTCAAGGATCAGTTTAATTAATTTTTACAACATTGTGAAGTGAGTATTATTGCACCCATTTTGCAGACTGAGGCAGAGATAAACTAAGAAATCCACCCAAAGTCACATACCTAGTAAAGGAAGACTTTGTGTCCAAGCAGCCTGCCCTAGGGCCCAGGCTTTTGATCACCAAGTCTATTGCCTTCCTTAACAGCAGTACCCTTAATAGCAATTATATTTCATTGAACTGTTTTTGTTTCGTTTCTCAGACAATAATTTATTGATGTCTGTGTCTCCTACCAGACTATGATGTCCGTGAGGTCAGAGGAAAGGGAGGATGTCTCACATACAGAAAAGGCTTGATCAAAATTGATGGAATGATAAATGATATTTCCTTCTATCTCTCCATGTACTGTATATGTTATTCACCAAATGTCTTGAAAATGATTTGGGGTTGGAGGAAGGGACCAAGGGGTCAGTGGCTAGAAGCACAGAGTCCAGAGTCTGAAGTACTGTGTTTTAATTCCTGTCTCTATCCCTTTCTAGCTATGTGACCTTGGGCAAGTTACTCAGCCTCTTGGCCTCAGTTTGATCATCTATTAAATGGGGATAATAACAGCTTCTGCCTGCTAGAATTGTTGTAAGGATTAAATGAGATAATGCTTGATCCATGCTTGGCATAGTAAGGGCTCTGTAAATGGCAGCTGTTGTCACTGGTAGTATGATGTTGGTGTAACTTCTGCTTGCCCTGTGTCTCATGTGAAACCAAAGCCTCCCATTAGCCCTTCCGCAGGCCACAGCCAGCAGCTTGTGGGCAGGTGCCCGCAGCAGGAGTGACCCACTCCTCCTCATCTGTCAGGGTGAATCCTCCACCACTTCCGGTCAGAGCTTACAACCTACTTATTAGGTTAATTAGATGCAGCACCTTTCCAAAGATGCCTTGGCTCCAGAGCCAGCCCTAACATCTGGTGAGCAGCTTGACAAGGATTTGGGAAATGACATGTTGTCATCAGCCTCTGGCTGAAGCAAGTGGGTTGAGTTGGGGGGCAGAGGAACCATCCCATTCCTCTTTAGGGATCACTGGATGGCTCCTGGGGTCTTCTCTAGGTAGGAATGCCAGATAAAATATAGGACACCCTGTTAAATTTGAATTTCAGATAAACACCAAATACTATGTTAGAATAAGTATGTCCCAAATATTACATGGAAAATACTTCCATTAAAAACTATTCGGTGTTTATCTGAAATTCAAATTGAACTGGGCATCCTGTTCGTTTGGTTTTTTTTTCCCCCTGAATCTATCAGTCCTATCTCTCAGGCATGTTGGAGTGTGAGACGAGGAGGGAAAGCCCAAGTGTTTGAAGGAGCAGGCACAGGCCTTGGTAGGGCCAGCTCTCTCTGAGCCCTGGCACCGGGAGCTCCTCTCCGGGCCTCTTGGGTCTGAGGTGAGGGTGCCTGGGGACCTATTGGAGCCAACTTCCTGCAGGGAGGCTCTGCAGGAGGAACAGGGCACTGCTGCCAACTCAGATTTGTTTGCACTTCATGGCCTCCTGGGGCACTGGCCCCCTTCCTGGTTAACATCCTGGATGGGAGAACCAAGAACAACAGCACTTTCCCTGGAGAGGTGCTGAAGTTGTTCCAGGAGCACCTTGCTGGGAATAGGCCTCGGAGGCCCAGCCTGTTGGGCCCCGGAAGACCAATCCCTCCTGCTACAGGAGGGCCCCCGAGCAGGTGCAGGGCTTGTCAGTTGTCACACAGCGTGCAGGTAAACCTAGAGTGTGGTCTGCAGACCTCCTGTTCCCATCCCCTACCTACATAGCTGCCTTTCTGTGCCATCAGGAGAGGAGCAGCTGTGGCCAGTGCAACTGGTGACTGAGCCCCTCTAACACAACAGGTTTCAAACTCAACCTCTCATCTGCCCTGTATTAGGCCATTCTCGCATTGCTATAAAGAAATACCTGAGACTGGATAATTTACAAAGAAAAGAGGTTTAATTGGCTTATGGTTCTGTAGGCTGTACAGGAAACATAGCACTGGCATCTGCTGCTGGGGAGGCCTCAGGAAGCTTCCAATCATGGTGGAAGGCAAAGCAGGAGCTTGTACATCATGTGGCACAAGTAGGAGTGGGGAGGGGGGGAGGTGCTACACAATTTTAAAGGACCAGATCTCCTGAGAACATACTCACTCACTACCATGAGGCCAGTACCAGGGGAAGGTGCTAAACCATTCATGAGAAATTCATACCCATGATCCCATCACTCCCACCAGGCTCCATTTCCAATACTGGGTATTACAATTCAATATGAGATCTGGGCAGGGGCACAGATCCAAACTATATCACTCCCCCTTCAATACATGGTACCCACCCACCTGGCTGTGCAAACTAGAAACCTCAGCTTAATCCTGGGTGTATCAGTCAGCTAGGGCTGCTGTAACAAACACCACAGACTGGGCGGTCTGAACAACAGAAATGTATTTTCTCACTGTTCTGGAAGCTGGATGTCTAAGATCAATGTGTTGATAGGGTTGCTTTCTCCCAAGGCCTCTCTTCTTGGCTTGCAAATGTCCTCACATCCTCACATGGCCTTTCCTCTGTGCATGTGCACCCCTGATGTCTCCCTGTGTGTCCAAATTTCCTTTTCAGCTGGGCACGATGGCACACGCCTGTAATCCCAGCACTTTGGGAGGCCGAGGCAGGTGGATCACCTGAGGTCAGGAGGTTGAGACCAGCCTGGCTGAGATGGTGAAACCCCGTCTCTACTAAAACTACAAAAATTAGCTGGGCATGGTGGCAGGCGGCTGTAATCCTAACTGAGGCAGGAAACTCGCTTGAACTGGAGGCAGAGGTTGCAGTGAGCTGAGATTGTGCCACTGCCCTCCAGGCTGGGCAACAAGATGGAAACTACATCTCAAAAAAAAAAAAAAAATCCTCTTCTTATAAAGACACTAGTCAGGTTGGATTAAGGTCCACTCTAGCAGCCTCATTTTAATTTAATCACTTCTTCAAAGGTTTTATTATGGTGCAAAGTAATTGAAAGTAATGGCAAGAAACACAATTACTTTTGCACCAAACTAATATATCCAAATACAGTCACATTTGGGGTACTGGGGGTTAGGGTTTCAAGAAGTGAATTCTGGGGGTATGCAGTTCAGCCCATAATACTTGGCACTTCTGCCTGTCCCTTCTCCTGTGAGTCATTAAGCCCTGTTAAAGCCATTTCCTCTGTTGCTCCTCGATTTGTCCACACCCTTTCATTGCCACCTGAGCCAGGTGGCCCTCATCTTCCAGGCCAGACGGCTCTCCTCCTGGCTGGTATCTTGCCTCCACTTTCCCTTCTCCAATCCATTGTGCACCTAGCCGCAGAAGATACACAGCTCCACTCATGTCAATCTCTACCCTCCCATCTTTTAAATCCATCACTGGCTTCTTATTTTTAGGATCAAAATTGCCTTACTGGCTTACAAACCTCTGTGCGATCTAGCCCTGTCCCCTTTCCCAGCTCTAGTCCCTCCCGTGGGAATCCCTCCATCCACGCTACAGCTGATCTGAGATCTGAATGTGAATCCAGCTCCTTCTTGCTTGGGGCTCTTCTTGCTAGCACAGGCTGTTCCGTCTGCCTGCCTCACTCCTCCCACCCCACCTTCCCCAGGCTTACCTCTACCTGTTCTACCTGTCCTCAGACCTCCACATAGGCTCCACTTCCTCCAGAAAGCCTCCCCTCATTCCTACCAACCCTCAGGCTGGGAGGTGGGGGCTCCTCTTGGACACCCCCAGAACACTCTGTTCTAATGCTTTGTTTGCTAGCCTGCCTTCTCTGCTAGTCTTCTCTGCTAGTGGCTTCTGTGAAGGCAGGGGCACATTGACTGCTCTATCTGCAGTAACCGGTGTGGCCCTGGCACACAGAAGAGCTCACCAGTTATGAGTTGTGATTTTTTACTGTTAAATTTCTAAGCAACGTCAGGCTACAAAGCACTGGGGGGCAAAAGGAGTAAAAGGCCAGCCGGCCGGGCAGTTTTTCCGTTCTAGCTGGGCAACAGAATCACCTGTGTTGCTTTCCAGACATATCGATGCTCAGGCGTCATCCCAGAGATTCTGATTCCATTGGCTGGAGGTGGGCCCAAGAGTGGTACTTTTTGAATATTTTCCAATAGTGTACGTGCAGCCGGGATTGAGAGGCCCTGAGTGAGTCCTAAGACTCAGTTCACCGGGTCTCAGCTCAGTAGATCCTTGCTGATGGAGGTCCTCCTCTACTGCTGGTGGGAGGACGGGGTCTCCAGATGTTTACTCCTGCCCCAGCTCTCCTTCCTCAGGGTGTGGCTCCCTGGGCTGAGCCCCAGTGATTTCCTCCCCATGGAACCAGTCAAACCTCTCCCTACTGGCTCCTTGGGGAGGCAGCCAGGTCCAGAAGGAGGAGCAGGGGCTGGGGTCTAGCCAGCAGGCTGGGCCACAGGTCTTCTGCCAGAGCCAGCCCCAGGGGAGTTCAGTTGGTTCCACAAATATTTGCCGAGCACCCAGACTGGGTCAGGTGCTTTGCCAGTGGCGAATCTGGTAACCAGGTCTGGCTACTGACCAGCCCTGTACCCAGCCTTGGACTAGGGCTCAAAGAGGAGCTAGGTGAAGAGTACTGGTGGCTGGCTGTGAGCACTGTTATTCCCCAAAGTCACTTCCATGATCACCTAAGCAAAGGGGAAGGTGTGATCATCATGTCCCACCCCAGCTACCCTCTGTCTTTCCTATGGCCCAGTGTGGCCAGAACTGTTGCAGCAGAATCCCCTAGGAAGCTTGTTAAAAATACAGGTTCCTGGGCCCCACCCTGGAAATCTGATTCAGAAGGTCTAGGGTAGGGCCCAGTAGTCTAAGTTTTCAGCCAGTTCCTCAAGGGATTCTGATGCAACAGGTCACCAATGATTCTAGTGTATAGCTGCCTTTAAGAATCACAGCAGTCTCGGCTGGGCACAGTGGTTCACACCTGTAATCCTAGTACTTTGGGAGGCTGAAGTGGGTGGATCACTTCAAGTCAGGAGTTCAAAACCAGCCTGGGCACCATGGTAAAACCCCATCTCTACTGAAAAAACAAAAATTAGCTGATTGTAGTGATAGACACCTGTAATCCCAGCTGCTCAGGAGGCTGAGGAAGGAGAACAGCTTCAACCCACAAGGCAGAGGTTGCAGTGAGCCGAGATCACGCAACTGCACTCCAGCCTGGGTGACAAAGCAAGACTCTGTCTCAAAAACAAACAAACAAAAAAACAATCACAGCAGTCTAATTTCCTCAGGTGGGTTTAATGCCTTTTTGGGGAAGGAAATAAGTGAACAGAAAGAAGTTTCTAGGCTCAGGAGACTCAGCCACAGCTGACTCTGACTGGCTTCACAATCATTGTCCCCCATTATTCACCAAGCACCGACCTGGGTGATTTGCTCAGTCCTCATCCTACCCTGGTAAAGCTGGTGTCATCCCCATTTTATAGCCCAGAAAAGGTCAAGTTACTTGCCAAGGTCATAGAACACAATGACTAAGTCGGGGTTCTGAGTCTGAAGTTGCTTACAGACCCCGGGGGAGGCAAATGGTGCAAAACACCGCTAGCTCCAGGTGGAATGAAATCGATGCACCAGGGCAGGTAAAAGCCAAGTGCTCAGCAAGTGCAGAAAAAAAAGAGATTCAGGCTTACTGGGGACTGGTGGGGGAGGCTCCAAAGGAGGTGGTAACATTTGAGCTGGACGCTGGTAGAGCAATTCAACTTTGACATTCAGAAAAGGTAGGGAGAGAATAGCAGGCAGAGAGTGCAGCGTGAGGGGAGATGGGGAGAACATATAGTAGGAACAGCGGGTGGGCTGATGTGGTCGCAGCATGGGGTGTAGAAAGGGACACGGGAGTGATGACGCAGGAGAGGGCAGCTGGGGACTCTTTACTGGGTGGTCATTGGAAAATAGCCAGAAGTCTGAATGGGGCAAGACAAGGCCAATCTGGCTTTAAGAAGGTAACCCTGGTGACAGGTGACAGAGGGCTGGGTGGATCAGAGAGATGGTAGCTGGGTTAGGAGATGACTAGACCCAGCCAGGCAAGAACAGTGAGTCACTCTACTTCTCTGGATCAGTTTGTTCCTCTCTAAAATGTAGATAATTGTCCCTCCCTGACATCTGTCCCAGGCTGTGGTGAAGATGAAAGAACAAGGGAGATGGGAAACAGTGTTGGGGAGCCCCAGGGGACAGAGGGAGGGCTTTGTAGGTAAGGGTCAGAACTGGGAAGCTGGAGGCTGTGTGACAATGATGTGCCCTGCCTGGTGACCCCAGTGGCATGGCTACAAGACAAAGCACTATCCAAACAAGATCCAGGCCAAGCATAGGAGGGGTTTCAGTTCCCAGGAGGCATCTGCATCTGAACTCAAATTGAGAGAGAAAGAGAAACCCCTCCAAACCTACCTGAAGCGGGACCACAAACTTAGCTGCTTCCCCATTTGAAGGGGTTCTAATGGGTGGAATTCTGTTTCCTAAAGGGCCTCAGTGACACTTGTCCTGAGTCAGCATCTCACAGAGGTTTCGCCAGCGCCAGCCACATCTCCAGCATGAAGGTGACTGTATGAGTGTGCCCAGTCCAATTCCTGCCTTAATAAGAATCACTTCTGTAAGAGAGAGGGCTGCTAAGGCCCTGCCTCCCTCCAACTCCATCCTAGCCTGAGTCTTAACCATTCTTCCAATCCAGTTCCACTTTGGGCCAGTGCTTAACGCAGGGTAGCACTTTTGAGCCTCGCAACTCTTGGGAGTGAGTTTTCATCCTAACGTTCTCAGATGAGGAAATTTGGCCTCAAAGAGTCCACACAGGCGAGGCACAGTGGCTCATGCCTGTAATCCTAACACTTTGGGAGGCTGAGGCAGGAGGATTGCTTGAGCCCAGGAGTTCAAGATCAGCCTGGGCAACATGGTGACACCCTGTGTCTACAAAAAAAATACAATTAGGCAAATGTGGTGGCATGCACCTGTCATCCCAGCTACCTGGGAGGCTGAGGTGGGAGGATTACTTGAGCCCAGGAGGCTGAGGCTGCAGTGAGCCATGATCCTGCCAGTATACTCCAGCCTGGGGACAGAACAAGACCCTGTCTCAAAAACAAAACAAAACAAAGCAAAAACAAAAACAAAGACTCCACACAACTAGCAGGTGAAAAACTGTTCAAACTCAGGCCTATAACACTAAGGGCTGGGCCTGTCCCCACCAAATCAGTCATTCCTCAGACAGGCTGAGGTGTCCTCTATAGACGAAATATCTGGAGCTCAGAACACTGAGACACTAGTTACATAAAGGCAGGGTGTGAGTTGGTGAGCTCATAGAGAAAATGCTTCCTGGGCTGGGCGTGGTGGCTCACACCTGTAATCCCAGCACTTTGGGAGGCTGCGGTGGACAGATCACCTCAAGTCAGGAGTTCAAGACCAGCCTGGCCAACGTGCTGAGAAGCCCCATCTCTACTAAAAAATACAAAAATTTTCACGCCTGTAATCCCAGCACTTTGGGAGGCCGAGGCGGGTGGATCACGAGGTCAGGAGATCAAGACCATCCTGGCTAACACGGTGAAACCCCATCTCTACTAAAAATACAAAAAACTAGCCGGACATGGTGGTGGGTGCCTGTAGTCCCAGCTACTCAGGAGGCTGAGGCAGGAGAATGGCATGAACCCGGGAGGCGGAGCTTGCATTGAGCCGAGATCGCACCACTGCACTCCAGCCTGGGTGACAGAGCGAGACTCCGTCTCAAAAAAAAAAAAAAAAAAAAAAAAAAATTGCCGAGTGCGGCGGCACATGCCTGTAATCCTAGCTCCTCGGGAGGCTGAGGCAGGAGAATCGCTTGAACCCAGGAGGCAGAGGTTGCGGTGAGCCAAGATTGCACCACGGAACTCCAGCCTGGGTGACAGAGTGAAACTTCTGGAAAAGAAAAGAGAAGAGAAGAGAAGAGAAGAGAAGAGAAGAGAAGAGAAGAGAAGAGAAGAGAAGAGAAGAGAAGGAAAAGAAGAAAGAGAGAAAGAGAGAAGAAAGAAAAGAAAAGAAAAAAGAAAATGCTTCCTGGAGGAGGCAGGAGGAGGGAACAGGGAGGCCAGTCGAGGCCTGGGCTGCTCTGGGCCCAAGCTCTGGGCTTTCTCAGTTCCCAAAGGAGTGGCTTTTCCAGAGAGACACAGTCTTGACCCAGGCCTGGCCAGTTCCCTCCTCCTACTCAGATTCTCCCAGGGTCTCTGGATTCCTTTCAATAGGACCCCCATGGAGAGGGGACAAGGCCTGAGTATTGAGGATCTGGGGAGGGGTTGAGACCCTGGAATCCTCCTCCACGTGTGGGTGTTTGGGCCTCACAGATCTGGAAGAATATACCCTATCCTGAGACCTTTGATGTCTACATAAGCCACTTGTTCTCACAATAGACAAATGCTACCTTCCTGCCTCTGCCGCTGAGGCCCCTGGGTCCTGGTGTGGAATGTGTGGGCCTGACCAGCCAGGGATGGGTTCCACTATTCACATTACTCAGAGACACAGTGGCCTCCTGGTGGAAACTTCCCCATTTGGTGGAGAGACCACACCTTTGTTTTACATTTGTGTAACCCTGACAAAAGGCTGTAGGTCTCCTGGGAGTATGACCTTGTCTGTGGAATGACCAGGCTTCCTTTTTTTCTCCTTTGGTTCTTCTTCTTTTTTAACCCTCCTACCTTCTCCTGCCCCCACCAGTTCCGAGTGAGGTCACCATTCCAATGACCTCTCTCCACCAAAGCCTTGCCAAGACCCCACCAGCTTCCTGCTGCATGCCTCACAGAGGAATCCCCACCCCTGGGCCCTCATTCTCGTAATCACAGCCCACTCCCTCCCCAAATGGGGCCAGAATTGCTCTGTTTGTTTTTGCTTTGGATTTTCTTAAATTTTTTGCTTTATGCGAAGTTACACATAAGCATAGATTTCTCAGAAATGTCTACAAAGTTAGTCATGAACAACTGCAGCCCTGACCCATCTCCAGGGTGGCCACTTTCAACTCTTGAAATGGATTCTTTGGAATGTTCACTTTCATGTCTCTAAATAACATCTCACATGGTTTCTTCTTGATCTGTGTAGTTTTAGGAGTTTTTTCTTGATTTCCTGCCCTGGGAGACGAGGAGTTCTTTTAGCTCCTGTTGCCTCACACCCACCCCCGCCTCTCTCTTCCCAATACAGCCACACCATAGAGGGTAATTTTGATTATATCGCTATTCTGTGTTGACCTTTTCTGACTATGTAAACACTATGGCCAGCTGAGCCATACGGTAGACTAGGATTATTTTTTCCACCTTTCTTTTAAATCTGGGTAATAACCAGCTCATGGGCAGCCTCAGACATCACAGCCTAGCAATGGTTTGGCTCATCTGACCCCAGCCACTGACATCACCAAACCAAACCCTTCACTGCTTCTTGAGAAACATCTGTGGTCAGGCTAATGGTAACTTTACCGAGAAGACATGGTCCAAAAACTCACTGGTATCGTCTTGTTTTATGTGTCACAAGAGGCCACCGAATGGCTGCTCTGAGGTGGATGCTGAGTCAGAGTGAGTGGTTTGAATTCAGCCTCTGCCCTCTGTGGCTGTGTGACCTTCAGCAAGTTACATATCCCCTGTGAGCTTTGGTTTCTTTATTTGTAAAATGAAATTAAAGGATGGAACTGCCTACTGATTGGGATAAACTGAGATGCACTAGTAATGTACAGAGCACATGGAAAGAATGACAAATGGTGGGCATTATTATTACGTTGGGTTAATTATTAGTAGGGGCTCTTTTAGTGACTATTTCAGAATGAAGAAACAACATGCTTCAAAAACATTCAGGGTCGGGCGTGGTGGCTCACGCCTGTAATCCCAACACTTTGGGAGGCCAAGGAGGGTGGATCACCTGAGGTCAGGAGTTTGAGGCCAGCCTGACCAACATGGTGAAACCCTGTCTCTACTAAAAACATAAAAAATTAGCTGGGCATGGTGGCAGGCACCTGTAATCCCAGCTACTTGGGAGGCTGAGGCAGGAGAATCCCTTGAACCTGGGAGGCGGATGTTGCAGGGAGTTGAGGTCACGCCATTGCACTCCAGCCTGGGCAACAAGAGTAAAACTCTATCTCAACAACAACAAACCCATTCAGGACTTTTAAAGTAGTTAATGGTCATGTGCCCCATCTCCCTAGGGACACAGTCCACTTGAGCCATCTCTGAAGAGCACAGTCTGTGCCCAGGCACTAAGCAGGGTCTTAGCCAGGCACTGGACAATGGAGGTGTAGATGGGTGCGATCCCTGGACACGAGGAAAGGGACTGGTCTTCCCCACTCCTCCTTATTCTGTTTTTTCGTAGTGTCACTCAACTAATTTGGGTTGTACTGGGGGCACCGTTCTCCAATAGGAACCTATGTCACGTTAGTCTCAGCTACTTCTGGTCTCACCTTGGAGAGGGTTGACCACCTGACCCCTTCCAGCCCCTTTCATGTTTATTTGGCAGGGGATGTTCATCATATATAGTATATGCTAATTTTAAGAGATTCAAACAGTGCAGAAGTATAAAAGAAAAAATTTAAAATCGTTTTTCTACCTTAGAGGTAAATACTGTTAACAGTTTGCCATGTGCCCTTCCAGGATTTTATTTTCTATGCTTTAAATGTGTGTGGGGGACCGTGCACAGCGGCTCACACCTGTCATCACAGCACTTTGCGAGGCCGAGGCAGGCAGATCACTTGAGCCCAAGAGTTCTAGACCAGCTTGGGAAACATGGCAAAACCTTGTCTCTACTAAACATATAAAAATCAACTGGGCATGGTGGCACACACCTGCAGTCCCAGCTTCTCAGAAGATTGAGGTGGGAGGATGGCTTGAGCCTGGGAGGCGCAGGTTGCAGTGAGCCGAGATCGTGCCACTGCACTCCAGTCTGGGAGACGGAGTGAGACCCTGTCTCAAAAAAATAAAAATGAAATAAATGTGTGTGTGTGTGTGTGTGTGTGTGTGTGTGTAGAATTAGTTCAAGTATTATATTCAGTTACAGTATATGGATATAAGGTATATATAGTAATAAAATAAGATCACACTGTACTTTCAATTCTGTGACTTGCTTTTTCGTACAATAGCGTCTCATGGACCACATTCCAGTTTGCTCTAGATATTTCTGGTAATGTACTGTGCATGTTTTTGTGGGTTGCCTTCCATTTTTACCAAGACAAGCAATCCTGTGCTAGTCTTGCTCTTACATATATCCTTTTGCATTTGTGCTAATATTCTGTTGAAAGTAGGTTTCTACAGAGTGAAGATGAGGAAAACAGCTCAGGGCTTACTCCTCAGCCATCATTCCGGGGCCTAGCCCTCTCCTCCCAGATGACACTCTCCAGCTTCCGTAACTACCCCCACCTCCCTCCACTAACCCACCACTCCTCCCAGGAAATGTCTTTTTTTTTTTTTTTTTTTTTTTTTTTTGAGACGGAGTCTGGCTCTGTCGCCCAGGCTGGTGTGCGGTGGCCGGATCTCAGTTCACTGCAAGCTCCGCCTCCCGGGTTTACGCCATTCTCCTGCCTCAGCCTCCCGAGTAGCTGGGACTACAGGCGCCCGCCACCTCGCCCGGCTAGTTTTTTTGTATTTTTTAGTAGAGACGGGGTTTCACCGTGTTAGCCAGGATGGCCTCGATCTCCTGACCTCGTGATCCGCCCGCCTCGGCCTCCCAAAGTGCTGGGATTACAGGCTTGAGCCACCGCGCCCGGCCCTCCTCCCAGGAAATGTCTAATCTCGGCTAGGCCAAGGCAACCAGGACGTTTCGTGTGGGGCTGAAATCATGAAACCTTACTTTGCTACTGGTTCTCATGGAAGATGAAACTAATTCAGCCACTGGGATTTTATGGTGCACATCCTCGTTTCAGCCCATGACCGAGCCTTTGCTGTGCCTTTACCGTGTATGAGGGTAAACCTGCTTGCGGATGAGAAATGATTACGATTCTTGCCTTTGACCTTTTCACAGAGCTCCTAGTTTCATAAAATGAGGAAACTGAAACCCAGAGAGGGAAGTGGCCCACGCAGGGTCTGCCCCTAGCCGCTGGGTCAGAATCTGGGTTTCTGGACACGGGCAGTGGGGATGGGAGTGGGGAGGTGGGAATAGGTCACAGAGGTCGGGGAGCAGAGCTATGCAACTGGCTCTCCGCCAGGATTTCCCATTCAATCCCAATATCCATGCTAGGAGATGGAGGCGGCATCATGTCCATTTTCCAGAAGAGGAAACTGAGGCAGATCTGGGTTTGAAACTAGAACTGTCAGACTTCTAAAACTCCCCATCCATCTTCCTCTGATTTCCAAACTATGACATCTGGGGTGCAGCTCCCAGGTTTGGGGGTCTGAGGTAACCAACAGCCCTTCCAGGTGTCCCTGCCCACCTCCCTCCCTAGGAGCACCATTCCCGTGAGGACGCCGGCTCCTCTTCCCGGAGGGCCCAAACTGGAAGAACCCCAGCCAGGCTGCTGGAGGCTTTGTCTCCCCTCCACCCACAGACTTGCAGAAAGCCTGACAGACTCCCACTTCCAACAGAGTTGGAGCACGTGGGTCTCTGGCCTCCGCATCCATGGGTAGGCAACCCTGGTGACTTCTCAAAGATCACATAGCAGAATAGGATCCAAGTGGCAGGAAGAACCTCCATGTTCTCCTTTCCACTCCTTGGCTGGCAGATCAGCCTGTGCTCTGGGGAAAGGGACAAAGGCTCCTCTGGAGCAGCCTAAAGGGCTGGGGCTAAGAGAAGGCCCACGTGGGCTCCCCCATTCACTCACCCTCTGCACCATCTTGGGCAGGACCTTCTTCCTGAAGACTCCAGCCTCCTTCCCAAACCCAGCCTGGTTGCTGGGCACAGGCACTGTCAACAAAGCACTCCCCATGGGGCCAGTTCTTGCCAGGGACTGAGAACAATGATCCCCTGAGAGAAGCCTGTTACTCAAGGCTAGATTTCGGGGAGAAGCAGGGCTCGCTGGGAGCAGCTCCTGCTGGCTTTGTGTTTGAAACAGTTGTCAAGAAATGCCAACTGCTCCTTGGACCTATGGCCTCCTTCCTTCCTTCACACCTTTTGAAAAGGTGAGCTCCTGGAAGACAGAGCCCCTCAGACAAACCCAGCTCAGCCTCAGCTCCAACGCCCAGCTCCACCCATTCTGCCTGTTTTGGTGTTTCACACCACCCTGGGCTGGCCAGAGCTCTCCAGTCTTCTCTCCTGCCCTTCCCCAAGCCGTTCTGTCATTTTCGAATTCTTAGTATTGTTTTTCCCTAATAAAAGCAACACAGGTTTACTGTTAAAAAAATATTACAAGCTGGGCTCAGTGGTTCACTACTATAGTCCCAGCTACTTCGGAGACTGAGGTGGTAAGCCCAGGAGTTCGAGCCCAGCCTTAGCAACATAGTGAGAGACCCTTTTTTTTTTTTTTTTTTTGAGACAAGGTGTTACTCTGTCACCCAGGCTGGAGTGCAGTGAGGCAATCTTGGCTCACTGCAACCTCTGCCTTCCAGCTCAAGTGATCCTCCCACCTCAGTCTCCCAAATACCTGGGACTATAGGTAGGCGCCACCACACCAAGCTAATTTTTTAAAATTTTATTAGAGATGGGGTTTTGCTCTGTTACCTGGACTGGTCAGAACCCCTAGGATCAAGGGATCCACCTGCCTCAGCCTCCCAAAGTGTTGGGATTATAGGCATGAGCCACCGCACCTGGCACCCATTTCTTAAAAGAAAAGACAAGACTGCAGAAATGTCTAAATCTAAAGTAGAGGAAGAAAACCAGCCCCCATCCCAGTCCCAGGCATACCGTATTATAGGATAAGCTCAAACTACACAGGCTCACCTGCACCTCATTTCTTCAAGGAGATTTCTTTGAAACAATAACTGATGGTGTCCCTTCCCTGTTTAAATTACTTCCGCAGCTTCCTACCATTCTCAGATAAAGTACACTCCTGATCTTGGCTATCAGGCCCTGCCGGCCTCTGCTTCAGTCTAGAGCCTCCCGCTCCCAGCCACACTGCCTGCTTTCAGGCTCCTGTCCTCCCTCTTTCTCCACCTCTTCTCTCCCGTCCTCTCTTTTCCCTTTTGCTCTTGCACAGGTGGAGCCCCAGTCCCCACCTAGAGTGCTGTTCACCTTCTGCTCCCTTTTTGGATCCCAAATGACTTCCTCTGAGAGGCCTTCTCAGATCCCCCTGCTGGTGGAAAGGCCTGCTCCCGCTTGTCACAGCTGCAATTTTAAATTCACATCTGACTGTTTGGCGGTCTTGCTTTCCAAAACCATCCAGTTCAAGATGAAACAATTTAAGGAGGCAGAGCTCTGTTTTGCTCAGTATTCTCTCCCAGTGCCCGGTACATTGTGGATGCTCAATAAATACTTGGATGTATGGACATAGTAAGTACTAATTATCTGATTGCTTACATGGGCCAGCACAATGCTGGGCATGGGGGAACTCAGGGGATTAATACAACAAGGGTAGGTTCTCAAAGGCTGGAGGTTAGCAAGCTAGGGATAAGGCAGGCAGGGGTTTGGGTAAGTGCTAGAATGTGATGTCAGACGGTTACAAGGGCATGGCTTTCGAGGTCCTTTTGTGATGTTGTTAAGTCATTGCCTGATTATCTTCTCTACTGTTTCTGTTAAACACAGGCCCCTGGAGAAGGGAGTCTTTGCTTCTACTTTTCTTCCCTACTTCCCTGCAGCCCATGACCTCCCTTTTAGCACTTAGCCCAGGCCAGAGGTCTACAGAATGTGTGTATTAAAAGACTGGATGGATGGATGGGTGGGTGGGTGGATGGATGGATGGATGGATGGATGGGTGGGTGGATGGATGGATGGATGGATGGATGGATGGATGGATGGATGGATGGGTGGGTGGATGGATGGGTGGGTGGATGGATGGATGGATGGATGGATGGATGGATGGATGGACGGACGGACGGATGGACAGATGGATGGATGGGTGAAAGAACTAAAAAAGTCAGCAGGGCCTCACAGATCCTTTATTCTTACTCTGAGTTTTCAAATGAGAAACTGAAGTGTAAGAGAGGTGGAGTACATCCTTAGTCACTTCCTCTCTTTGAGAACTTACATGATTTTTTCTTTTCAGTCTATAAACATGTCGAAATATCCTTCACTCTAAACAAAACAAAACACCTCTTTCTTCCCTACAACCTTTCCCTTGAGCTAAGACTTCCCCCTTTCCTTTCACTGCCAAACTTCTTGAAGATCTTATAAAATTCACCCACTGGACTTCCTCATCTCCCATCACCCCTTGACCTCTAGCTTTTGGCTTCCATCCACATCACCATGGCAACAGCTCTGAAGTTGCCACTCACCAGAGACCTTCTAGGCCTGGAGCCCTTCCTTGGCCCAGGTAGTGTTTGGCACTGTCACCAAATCTTCTCTGAACCCCAGAGGCACTGCTCTGCACAGGGGACACTCTTCCTGTCCAGGAGGCTGCTTTCTTCTGGGACCTTTAATGGCACCTCTCCCTTCTAGCACCTTCCACCACAGCTCTGGCCTCAGCCCCTTCTTTGCTTTCATTCTGTATTCTCTCAACATTAATGAGTGCCTCTGGGTGCCTGGCACCATGATAGGCTCTTGGCTGCATCACCTTGTGTAATCCTCATGCTGACCCTCTGACACAGGTGTATTAGTGTCATCCATGCTTTACAAGTAGAGAAACTGAGAAGCAGTGAAGATAAGTCAATTGCTCAGTCCTACACAGTTGGTAAGTGGCATCTTTGGGACTCGAATAAAATCTTGCTGTTTTCAAGCCTGCACTCTTGGCTGTGAAGCCACAACTTTTTCTTAGCAGTCTCAGCCACACTCAGGCACCACATCTCTTTTTACAACTCTCAAATAACTGTTTTCAGAGGGGACCTCCCTTTGGAATGCCAGGTTTGCTCTTCCAAGTCCTGATGAAATTTGTTGTTAGATATCCTTTTAAAATCTCCAAGCCAGACTCCTCAGGTCTTTTGCTCTCTTAATCGAGGGGCAAATCCTTCCCTGCCACCCTCAGGCTCACCTGCAATGTCAGCCCCCACCCCTGCCCCTTGCCCAGTCTGCCATGATCTCTTCCTGTCTCCTCTTGCGTCTGACCCCCTCTCTGTGTGTTCTGAAACAGTCTGGTGCTCCCTGCAGTTCCATCTCTGCTGAGAGAGGACCCTCCCTGAATTCTTTTCCTTCATGTCCCTTTGACCAGTAGAAATCGTTTGTATCTAGAAAATAGGCAGACAGGAAACATTCTAAACATCAATAGTGGTTACTTCCAGATGAGGGGGATCCAGGTGACTTACTTTCACATCTGTTCAGTATTTTCCAAATTTCCTATAATGAGGATGTTTTACTTTATAATCAGAAAAGAACTTGTTAATTTCAGAAATTAATCTTATTCATCTGCCCTGCCCACTTCCTCTTTGAACCCCGTCTGTAGCCTATTCACGTGAGGCCTCCTTCAGGTCCCACTGGGGCTGCCTTGGCTACTTGAAAACCAGGCATTTGTTCACACATAATGATCCACTTGGTCCCTGCAGCCTCCTCCCCAGTGCTCTGGGTGTACCGGGGCACCCCACAAATGCAGGAGTAGCAGTTAAAATAGACATATTCAAAAGAATATTCATCAAAGAAGTAAGAGACTAGAGACCCTTTAAATGTCTATCCAGAGAGGCCTGGTTAAATAGCACATGGGAGGTCTAAGGGCTTGCCAATACTCCTTAGAAAGAAAGACATAGTGTGCAGTAAACCACCATGGCACACATTTACCTATGTAATAAACCTGCACAGCCGGGCACAGTGGCTCATGCCTGTAATCCCAGCACTGTAGGAGGCCAAGGTGGATGGATAACAAGGTCAGGAGTTCGAGACCAGCCTGGCCAATATGGTGAAACCCCATCTCTACTAAAAATACAAAAATTAGCCAGATGTGGTGGCAGGTGCCTGTACTCCCAGCTACTCAGGAAGCTGAGGCAGGAGAATCGCTTGAACCCGGGAGGCAGAGGTTGCAGTGAGCCAAGATCATGCCACTGCACTCCAGCCTGGGCAAAAGAGCGAAACTCCATCTCTAAAAAAAAAAAAAAAAAAGGAAAGGAAAAGAAAAGAAAACGTACACATCCTGCACATGTACCCCTGAACTTAAAATAAAAGTGAAAAAAAAAGAAAGTCATAGATCCCAGCTGCCAATATGAACCAATTTCCAAAAGATGGTATTAAATTTAAAAAAATTCCAGTAAAATGTACATAGAATGTTCCTATTTATTTAAAAAATAAAAGGATAACCACACACACACACATATATGTACATATAGATACCTAGAAGATCTTTTTGGAAGGATATCCTCAACCTGGTAAGAGCAATTGCTTTGGAACAGGGATGGGGGACAGGGCAACTGGATAAAAAACCTCAGAGGAGGTATGAGCATTGTTTCTGTTTACTTTTAAAAACTGTTTGCATTTACCTTTAAACAAAAATACAACCAAAGGGGTTGGGCGTGGTGACTCATGCTTGTATTCCAGCACTTTAGGAGGCCAAGGCAGGAGGATGGCTTGAGCCCAGGAGTTCAAGACCATCCTGGGCAACAAGCTGAGACCCTTATCTCTACAAAATAAATATTTAAATATTAACTGGGTGTACTGCTCGGGAAGTCGAGGCAGGAGAATCGCTTGAACCTGGGAGGCAGAGGTTGCAGTGAGCCGAGATCACGCCATTGCACTCCAGCCTGGACGACGAGGGAAATGCCATCTCAAAAAAAAGTTAGCCGGGTATGGTGGCGGGTGTCTGAAGACTCAGCTACTCAGGGGGCTGAGGTGAAAGGATCGCTTGAGCCTGGGAGGTCAAGACTGCAGTGAGCGGCCGGGCACGGTGGCTCAAGCCTGTAATCCCAGCACTTTGGGAGGCCGAGACGGGCGGATCACGAGGTCAGGAGATCGAGACCATCCTGGCTAACACGGAGAAACCCCGTCTCTACTAAAAAATACAAAAAACTAGCCGGGCGAGGTGGCCGGCGCCTGTAGTCCCAGCTACTCGGGAGGCTGAGGCAGGAGAATGGCGTAAACCCGGGAGGCGGAGCTTGCAGTGAGCCGAGATCGCACCACTGCACTCCAGCCTGGGTGACAGAGCCAGACTCCGTCTCCAAAAAAAAAAAAAAAAAAAAAAAAAAAAAAGACTGCAGTGAGCTGTGATCGTGCCATTGCACTCCAGCCTGAGCAACAGAGCAAGATCCTGTCTCCAAAAAACAAACAAACAAAAACATACAAAAAAAGAACAACAAAAAGCAACTTACAATTGGTAGGTTCGTAACCTACCCAGGAGCCCACAGCCATGAAGTGGGAAGACCCCCAGTCACTTTGTACCACTTCTGAGGCCTCCTCTCTACCCCTTTCCTTCTAATGCTTCCTTCCTGGGACACGGGGGTACCAAACAAAATCCTCCCAGTCCATCCCTGCAGCTGGAGTCTGGGCCCTATTCCAACAAGGATCCTTGTGCACTGAGGCCCCATGAGGTGGTCCCCAGCAGGAACCGCAGGCTGAGCGTTAGGGACAGATTCCCCCAGCTCACCATGTGCCCCCTCCTAGGGGAAATAACTCCTCCCCGAAGCAGGCTGGTCACCACAGGTTTGTTGGCACAGGGTGATTCGCTGCACCCTCGCTGGGCACTCTTCTCAGGGTGGAGAGCGCCAGCTGACATCAAGGTGGTGACTCAGCACCTTAGCAGCTGCTCCTCCAGAGGAAAAATCCTTGCTGGCATGTGCCGGGCACAGTGGGTGGGATGTGGTGGGAAGACAGCCTGGCCTGGCCTGGCTTCTCCAACAGTGAGGATACTGTGGGCTTGGCCTTGGCCAGAGGGCTCTGGGCATCATTTCTCTCCCCCTGCATTCAGGTCCTCCCTTAGGGGGCAGAGATTGGACTGGGCACAGCCTTGCAGGCTGCCAGCCAGGGAGGAAATTGTCTTCAGCATAATAATAATTTACACTTCTTTATAGCCTCTTATCTGCAAATCTCAAAGCACGGAAAAACTCAGATGTTGTTTGCAGAGTGAGAATTTGCCTGGACCAAGAGCTCTGCAGCCAAAGTCAAGACCAGCCGAAGCCCTCTTGCTCACAAATGGGGCTCACACACTCTATACCTTACTCACCCAAGCCTGGGGGTGTGGCTTTGTCCCAGGCAACCCCCTGCTCAACCACAGACACTGAGAGCCATAGTCTTTGTCACTCAAGACCAATTCAGCCAATGGCCAGAGCCACCTAAGAGGACTCCCCACCCGTTAGTGTCCCACTTGGTGGGCCAGGCTGGGAATGTGGGCAGGTGGGAGGAACCCTGGCTTGAGACCCAGTAGGCCTTGGTTCTCAAAGCTGTGGCCACTTACTGGATTGACGTAGCCCTTCTCCCACCTGGGCCTCTGTTTCCTTACCCAATAAAATGTGTTTGGAACCCTCCAGGGGTTGCAAACCATGCTGAACAAAATCTTGGCCTTTTCCAAGGGAGCTTCGTGGCTTTTGTCAATACTCAATTCAAATATAATTCCCAAAATGTATTTTATTTATTTTTACTTATTTATTTTAAGACAGGGTCTCACTCTGTTGCCCAGGCTAGAGTGCAGTGGCATGGATCATGGCTCACTACAGCCTCAAACTCCTAGGCTCAAGTGATCCTCCCACCTCAGCCTTCTGAGTAGGTGGGACAATAGGTGCATGCCACCACATCCAGCTAATTTTTAATTTTTTTGTAGAGATGGGGTCTCCCTATGTTGCCCAGGCTGGTCCTGGGCTCAAGCCATCCTCCCTCCTTGGCCTCCCAAAGTGCTAAGATTACAGGTGTGAGCCACCGTGCCTGGCCCAAAATGTATTTTAAACTACTTGAATATATGTAATAAGCAGCACCATGCACATTTAGAAGTGATACGTGATTTTCACACACTGGAGCTCACCTCAGTTGTGTTCACACTGATTTCATAAGTAGCACAGTGACATGTTGGAAACTTGAACTTCTTAGAAAATACATTTAAATTAGTGGAGTGCAGCTTTTATTGTTCGCCTACACTGGGGTCCTGCGCCAGGTCAAATCTTATTTGGAAAAAGCGTTCTGTTTAAAAAGATCTCGCAGGCATTGGGCTCCCTCACCAGGAGGAGAGATAAGGAGAAGTGACTTCTGTGTCACGCAACTGTGTTGGAAGATTTTCTCAGCAGACTGCAGAACTTCTTACCTGAGCTCTGCTCTGAGCAGTGCAGACATTTGCAGGCAAACATTTGCAGGTTGGTTCTGGAAGCCACTGGTAGCTGACAGCTCCAGGCTGATCTGAAAGAGGTAGGGCCCGCTTCTGCACCAGGGCAGAAGAGTGAAGCCTTTCAGGAGCTGCTTGGGGATAAGAAACAAACATGAAGAACTCAAATCACGAGTTGCCCAGCTCCGAAGTGCCAGGCGACGAGCTGCACGTCTCACCCATGCAAATACATTTGTCCCTCACATGTACACAAGGAGGTTTAGCCTCATTTTATAGGTGAGGAAAGTGGTACACAAATAGTTTGACACTGACCAAGTTCTCTAGCTAGTGAGTGACAGTTCTGGGAGCAAACCCCCAAGTCTGGGATGGGGATCAGAAACTCACCCTTTTAATGAGCACCCCAGGGGATTCAGGTAGTTCTGATTCAGGTGGTCTACACACCCTTCTCTGAGAAATACTTTATTACATTATACTGGGTGCAGGGGCTGGATACAGACTGAAGTAGAAATAGTTCTGACCAACAGTGGCCTTGTCATCAGTGCCTTGTCATCAGCACCTGCTTTTTACCGACCTTTTACCTAACAGGTGGCTCTGCCTGAACAAGGTCTTAGAGGGGTCTCTGGACATCGGATACAGGCAAGCGTCTGCCCCTTTCTTTGCTTCTATTTTCACCTCAATAGAGCAAGGGATGACATCTCAGTGCCCTTCCTGCTCTCACTCCTGCGAATCCATCACCAGCCTTTGTGACCTGAGTACCAGCCCAGGAGCTCCAAGGTCGCGTCTCAGAGTGGTAAAGGGTCTTGCTTGAGTCAAACAGTTAGTAAGTAGTGAAGCTTCCTTCAATCAGGCTGCTGGGCACCAGATCTCCACCATCTTAACTCCCAAGCAGTGGTGTCCCCAAGGACGGGGCCACATGGGTACAATAAGAGGTCATATCATCCACAGAAAAATTGCAAACAATAATAAACTGACTAACAGTGATGCACCAGCAATTCTAATCAATGTCAGTGGTAAACAACTTCTGTCCCCGCCACACCCCCCACCGGCTTGGTACACCACCCACTGCCACCCTCTGCCGCATTCTCTCCTGGGGTTATGTGAGTCACTGCCCTGCAGTGAAGCTTCTCAGAGGAAGGAGAGGAAGGGACCTTGTTAGGGGTGGGGTGGGGTCTCTTCAATGTGGTCCCCATCCGGCCACACCAGCTGTGACAAAGACACACAAGAGAATGTGGTCTGGGTGACTACAGGGCTCATTTACCTCAGGCTAAAAATAAGTGCATTCCCCGCAGCAGGTGGGTGACTCAGCAGGCCTGAGGAAAGCTTCTAGATGGAGGAAGCGCAGTCCTGCTAGCTCTGGTTTCCCCCAGGTACCAGAACAACAGGAAGGGGCTGATGATGGAATTGTAGCATACATTTCACAACCCCTGCTGCGCCTCCCAACTTTCCCCTGCTCCCGTTCCCCAAACTCACTGTTCAAAAATTGCTGTTCAAAACTCCTGAAATTGCTGGTCCAGTTGAGAGCCCAAATGAGAGCCATGTGGCCAACTGCTCAAACTTACGGTAGCTTTCTTCCAGACCTTAAAGAGAGAGGCGAGAGAAGGTGTGTGCATGTATGTGTGTGTGCACACATGTGTGAGAGCATGTACATGAGAAGCAGGCCACAGAGCATCTATACTGGAGTCTGCCTTTGTCTCTGACCTCCCACCCTGGCCACTGGCCACGTACAGTAGAACCCAAGGAGGACTGCTGATGCTCTCTGATCATTTTCTACAATGCGTTATGCCCTGGAAAATGAAAAGTGCTCCCTTCTCTCCATCCCCAGACTATTCAGGAAGCAAGCACAGTCCTGACCTTCTAGATATATCTCCAGCAACTCAACAGAAGCTGAGGAGTGAGGCAATTATTTGGGGAATTCAGCCCCACCTCAGGCAGCTGTCTGAGCAGAGTGATTTAATGGGAAGAGGCAAGACTGAGCACCTGGACCTAGTTTCTGGTCCTGGTGCTGCCACTCAGACGCTTTGTGACCTTGAGCAAATCAGTTTTCCTCTCGAGTCTCTAGTTTCTTTCTCCTCTGCACATCCATTTGTTATTTCTTCAACACATATCTATTAAATGCATACTGGGCCATGCACCTGAGTATACCATGCTAGATTCAGGAACAAGCAACTGTGGAGGATTGAAAATGTCCAGGAAGTCTTTGCACCTCCTCCTAACAAAAACTAGCACGACTTCTCCATCCTTTGACTCTGGGATGACCTCGTAACTTGCTTTGACTAATGCTGCAAAAGTGACCCTTGACTTTTGCTCTCGCCCTCTTGGAACCCAGCTACCACATAAGGAAGCCCCAGCCAGCCTGCTGGAGAGGCCACATGGAGGAGAACTGAACCTCTCTCACTGACGGCCTCTACCAGCAGCCCATCAAGTTAGACTATGCAGTCCCAGCCAACAAGCCACTTGACCCAAAATGTAAGAGTGAACCCAGCCAAAACCATCTGGAGCAGAGACAAGCCACCCTGCTGAGCCTTGACCGAACTGTCAACCCACAGAATTGTGAGCAATTACATGGTTGCAGTTTTCAGCTATTCAGTTGTGATGGTGGCTTGTTATCAATATAATTAATGTTTATTGACAATTTCCAATGTGCCATTGACAATGCTAAGTGTTTTACATATATAATCTCGTTTATTCCTCCCATCAACCATGTGAGGCAGGTACTACTATCTAAATATCCATTTTACACATGAGAACACTGAGGCACAGGAAGGAGAAGCAACTTGCTGAAGATCAAAAGCTGGGTAGGAGAGCTGCGATATGAGGCCAGGCAGTCCAAGTCTCAGAGCCTACACTGGTAATTCACCACTACCTTACATGGAACCAAACAGACCTGGTTCTTGTCCTCACAGAGTTTATTGTCTAGGTGGGAGACTGGCATTAAAGAAACACAGAAATAAATATACAACCACAAATATTGATAAGTGCTAGGAAGAAGACAGATGCTATGGTGTGTTCACAGAGAAGGCCTCTAGGGAGGCCCGAGGGTGAAAGGGGCAACCAGCTGAGCGAGTTGGGGCAAAGACCAGAGGATTAGAATGTGATTTTGCAATTTCAGTCAGCATAGATGTCCCCTGGGAAGCCTGGTAGAAATGCAAAAAAGACCTGGGCCTCATTCCCCAGAGGTTCTGATTTTTTACCAGTCACCTCCAGATATTCTGATTTGCTGGCTTTGCTTGTTTGGGAGCCTGATAATTCTTTTTGTTTTTGTTTTTCTTTCTTTCTTGCTTGCTTGCTTGCTTGCTTGCTTTCTTTCTTTCTTTCTTTCTTTCTTTCTTTCTTTCTTTCTTTCTTTCTTTCTTTCTTTTTAATTTTTTTTGAGATAGAGTCTTGCTCAGTCGCCTAGGCTGGAGTGTAGTTGTACAATCTCGGATCACTGCAACTTCTGCCTCCTGGGTTCAAGCAATTCTCCTGCCTCAGCCTCCCCAGTAGCTAGGATTACAGGCATGTGCCACCACACCAGCTAATTTTTGTTTTTTTAGTAGAGACAGGGTTTCACCATGTTGGCCAAGCTGGCTGGTCTTAAACTCCTGACCTTGTGATCCGCCTGCCTCGGCCTCCTAAACTGCTGGGATTAGAGGCGTGAGCCACTGTGCCCGGCCTTATTTTCCTTTTTTAAACGTGCCCCCCAGCTGATTTTTCTCACAAGGGAACTTTGAGAAGCATGGCTCAGTAGTATCGTGTGAACAGATTAAACAATACAGCTGCCCAGCCCCCATTCTGAGAGAGATTATGATCCATTTGGTCTGGGTTTTTTTGTTTTGTTTTGTCTTGTTTTGTTTTGTTTTGTTTTTTCGAGACAGAGTCTCACTCTGTCACCCAGGCTGAAGTGCAGTGGTGCGATCTCGGCTCAGTAGAAACAGGGTTTCGCCATGTTGGCCAGGCTGGTCTCGAACCCCTGACCTCAGGTGATCCTCCCGCCTCGGCCTCTGAAAGTGCTGGGATTACAGGCGTGAGCCACCACATCCGGCCTTGGGGTGAATATTTTTAAAAGCTCCTTGGGTAATTCTAATGTGCGGCCAGGGCTGGGAAGTGATGCTGGAAGATTCTCCAAGGTCCAAGGCTGCTGCTTTTCTCTAGTTCCTTGTAGACACCAGGGCTATCTGGGGCTTCTGAAGCTCTCCCTTTGGTGATTTAATACTATGGAGACCCAGAACAGAGCCTGAGGTCAACCTTTGCTCCAGACGGGGCTCTGACTCAACAGGCCCAGTAGACCCCCTCCTCACAGACTACCCTCCCCCCATAACATTCCCAGGGGCTCCCTCTGACTCCCACATTCCCTTTAATTTTCGTTTGTTTTAAGGTAGGGAATTCCTTTAATTGCAGGGAGAAAATGACTACCACTTGCAAATATTTGCCCTCCTCTAGGGCCCTATAAGGCAGCTTCTTCATTTTATTCTCTTCCTTTGACAGGTTGCTCGGGGCCTCTAGGAGCAGTTTCCCCACTCTGTGGAGAATGATGCCTGTGGGGTGACCCGTAAGAAGGGCCCGTAGTGCCTGGATGGTTTCTTATCTGGCTTCCTCCTCTTCTTGCAAACAAGGCAAGAGGCTTTGCTGGCGACTGAGCAAGACTCCATCTCAAAAAAAGAAAAAAGAGAGAGAGAGAGAGAGAGAGAGAGAGGGAGGGAGGGAGGGAGGGAGAGAGGAAGGAATGAAGGAAGGAAAAGAAAGAGAGAAGGGAGGGAGGGAGGAAGGAAGGAAGGACGGGAGGAAGGAAGGAAGGACGGAAGGAAAGAAGGAAGGAAGGAAGGAAGGGAGGGAGGGAGGAAGGAAGGGAGGAAGAAAGAAAGGAAAGAAAGAAGAAAGAAAAAGAAAGAGGAAAGAAGGAAAGAAAGAAAGAAAGAGAAAGAAAGAAAGAAAGGAAAGAAAGAAAAGAAAGAAAGAAAGAAAGAAAGAAAGAAAGAAAGAAAGAAAGAAAGAAAGAAAGAAAGAAAGAAAGAAAGAAAGAAAGAAAGAAAGAAAGAAAGAAAGAGAGAAATTATCAGGCTCCCAATCAAGCAAAGCCAGCAAATCACCAGGAATGCCACCTGAGGCAGCTTGATTTAGACCAGAGAGTAGGAAAGAATCCACTCTTGGCTTGGGGCCTGCCAGCCGTGGGCCTGAAGAAAGCTTGCTTGAGGCAAGGAGGCAGAGAGAGAAGGGTGCTGGCCCAGAACGCTACAGCCCCTTGACGAGTGGCGCAGCACGGGCTTGAGCGTGCGGAGGTAGCGTGTTCACGGCACAGGTGTGAGAAATGCCTCCTCCCGACAGCCTTGTCCCTCCACTCTAGAGTGGCTGATGGTCACCACATGGAGGATTGCCGTGAGAACTCAGAGTTCGTGATGGGGTCTGGGGCGTGGCAGGCACTCCCTAAAGGAGTTTTCATTCCTCTTCTTTGGGACAGACACAGAAATGAACTTGATGCCCGAGGAGGAAGACAGCCCCAGGAAATAGCCTTCTTTAGGGACTGGGACAGACCCCACTAGCTGCGGCCCATCCCTGGAGGCCCCAGCTCTCTCTCAAGTCCCCAGGAGCTGGAAGGTCAGCCCTGACCACTCCTCTCTGACACAGAGGACCCTCCAAACTGGCCGTGTGGGAACAGCCTTGCCCACACATGATCCAGATGGTTGTCCAGAGGAGGGGATGGCCAAGGGAAGGGTGAGGCCTGACCAGTGAGGGAAGAATGAAGAGAATGAGGCACTGACTCATTCTCAGCCTCCTGCTCTAAGAAGGAAAAGGACTTATTTGCAGGTGGGGGTGTGGTTGGAGCCAGGCCAGAGGGTGCAGTGAGAAATGAGGTGCCTCTAGCTCATGGATAAATCCTCCTGGGAAGGGGGGCCAGTTTACGAAACCCAGCAACTTGATTGACAGTCTCTTCTTTCTTCTAACACATCCTTCTAACTGGGAGCGGTAGGAGGAATTCCAAAGACCAAGGCAGGCAGCGTTTCTTGGGTTCTACTGCACATCCAGCCCTGGGCCAAGTCTGGGGTGGACGCCATCCCTTCAGAGCGACAGGATGAACTTGGGGTTCAGCATCTGCTTAGGCAGAGCCAGTGTTGGCCACTGTGTCTTATTCTCTCTCCCCACCTTTCTTTCCTCCCACCCACCCCTACCTCACCAAGCCAAGTATGGACTGTATCTGGGACAACTTTTTCTGTGTAGATCAAATAGTTCCAAATAGCACAAAGGCAAAGGCACCTACAGGTTAGTAGTGGGCGTCCTGGGTATCTGTTTGTATGAGTTAATTTGCATGAGGGTAGATAGGCCTCTAAGGAGGAAGTTTGGTGAGAGGTTAAGGGTGGGGTACAGAGGAGCAAGGGGCCTGAGTCTCATTCTCTGTATTGCTGGAATAGTGGATGTGACTGGAAAAAAATTTTTTTTTTTCTTACTGCAAAAACGGAATTTATTGACTTCAGAATGGAAGTCCAAGGGGTGTGGCTGGTTTCAGACAAGACTTAATCAGGGCCTCCAAATGTCACCAAACTTCATGTTCTCTGTTATCTTTTGGCTCAGCTCTTCTCTCTTCTCCAGGTAACAGCTCTATCACTGGCTGGTTCCACCCCATGGGGGCAAGATGACTGCAGAAGCTCCAGGCCTCACATCATCTCACCAGGGCGAAGGACTAGTTCAAAAGTTCTGGAACTGAGTTTCATTGGCTCTGATTTGCCTGCCTTTGGTCAGGTACCCATCCCTTAACCAATAACTGTGGCAGGGGGGTAGAGGGTACTGACTGCAGGATCATAATCTCCCCTCCCAGATCTGGTGTCTGGGAAGGGGATGTGTATGGGGAGCCTGGTCATGGTGGGATGGGGGCAGTTTCACTGGAATCATATAAACTGGGCTGAGGCTTTTATTGCAAGTGAGTAAATGGGGACAGGCTAGCAGGAAACACTGGCCCCTTACTCGCTTTAGAGAGGGGGCTGCAGGGAAAAGCTGAAAAGGCTTCTTTGGAGCCCAGGTTACAAACTGGGACACACAATAGGGACAGGAGCTTTCTGCCTCTTTCAGTTCAGAGCACAAAACCGTTTTGCCCTGGTGGGGACTGAGGACTGCCATACTGGCCAGCACCAGGGGTCACACCCTTAAGTGTGACTTAAGTAGAGAAACGGGGGCCTCATGGAGCACCCCAGGCATGGAGACAGGCAAGGCCCTGCCTCAGTTGCCCAGTGCACAGTGGACAGCAACAAAGAGGTCAAGCGGAAGACACATTAGCAGGCTGGCCGCGGGCACTTACAAGACACCCGAGGGACTTCCGGAGATGACTTGGGCGGACTTTGGGGAGCGAGTCCAGTGAGGTTCCGTACCAGAGAGGAACGCAGCATCCCTGTGCCCTGTGTGGGAACATTAGCAGGCTGTGATGGAAAGAGCTTCAGAATGGAGACCAAAAAGGCAGATTCCAGGTGCCAGGCCACTTGTTAGCTATATGACTTGGGGCAAGTCATTCTCCCTTTTCTGGCCTCGCTTTCTTCCTCTGTGAAATGGGGGTGATGCACCCACCTCTGGTTGATGGGGGAATCTGGTGAGCTGGGTAGATGAAAGCAGTGGGGAAAAGCTAATGCGCCGCCCTCGGGGCAGGGCCTGCAACGCTTCCCATCCTGGTCACTGGTGGCCCTAAGGCCTAGACCCAGAGGCCATATATTTGTGCCCCAGAGGCATTCGCAGCAAAAGGAAAAGCATCCAGAGGAACGAGCCCCACAGGCGCCCTGTGGAAGCTGCTCCTCGTGGAGGCCCTGGAGGCGAGGCACTCAGGCACTCAGGCACTCAGGCACTCAGCCAGGGATGTGGGCAGCTCCCTGGGACACTCCCCTGCCCTTCCACTGAGTCAGAGGAAGGGACCCAGGCTGGGCACGAGCCTTGCAGGTTCTACTAGTTACTGAGGAGGGGAAGGGGCAGGGCTAAAGGCAGAAGGAAAAACACACAAACAACAGACACACCCACCCTCTCCACAAACAACCCCCTCCTAGAGGCCCAGGGCACAGATGCAAATCAAGGCCTGGGAAAGTGGAGTCACCTCCTCCGCACTAGGGAAGAGCTCCCCAGGCCTCGTCCACACTTCCTCCCCTAGCCTCTCCCTACCGCCCACATAGCAGGTCCCTTGGGCAGGGATTGCGTGTTTTCCAGAATGGTCTTGGTTGCAGGGACCCAGGCCTCCTCCAGCCCTTCTGGGTAGGTTAGACCCTCTACTCCCAAAATTTGGGTTTCCTCTGCTTCCTTCCCAGGGAGGTGTCTGTACTCACACCCCTGCTACCAGAATCAGTGTCCTAGAGAGCTGGCTGGGGGAAATGTCTTCTCTCTACCATGCTTGGCCTTTCAGGTCCACCTATTCATCAGCTGGTAGCGACTAGAAACATTCCTTTCCATATTTGCCCCAGGCCAGGCAGCTTGCCTGGACTTACAGGAGAGGGGCCGGTCTGCTCAGCCTGCACTGGAGGTCAGCAGAGGTCTCAGCTCCAGCCCACAGGGAATAGTCATTATGGTGGAGAAAATATGGGTTTGAATCGTCAGTTTCTGTGCTTCTTAGCTGTGTGACTTTAGATAAGTTCCTTCACTTCTCTGAGCCTCAATGCTCTTATCTGGATATTTTTTCCCTTTTCTGAATTCCTGCATCACTGCTCTCCTGGCAGGCATCTCTGCTAGGCAGTAATGACAATACCCACAGCTTGCTGTGAGGGCAGGGATGAGAGGGACAAAGCCCATGGCAGGGCTCGGTAGATGAACCTCCCCAGCTTTCCACACCTTACCACATGTTACTTTCCTATTCCATTCTCTTCTCCTATGAAATGACTGGCTTGTTTGCTCAGCAGTCCTGTGTTGAGAGTCAGGCACCATCACACACTGGCGTGCGTTATCTTCATCCCACAGCCCTGTGAGGCTTAAAGCATAAAGCCCATTTCAAGGGTATCCTGTGGCTCAGAGGCAGGGTAAGAGTTAGGAGGCTACCAGGGCATAGAGTCAGCATTTGATGCCCGGGCTTCAAGTTCCAGCAGGAGCCCAGCTCCACAGGTTTCCATGGACTGTTTCTCTGCCTGGAATGTCCTCCCATCTCTCTCTCTAGATATTGTCAGTCATTCAGAGTCTCATTCCTTCCATCTCCTCCAGGACACCTTCTGAATCAGTGAGGACACTTTTCATTGCAAGTGACAGAAACCTCCCTCCCAAATAGACTTAAGAAAAAAATGGGGGTTTGGGACTCAAGGAACCCCAAAACCCAGGTGATCTTGTTTAGTTACAGTTGGGTTCAGAGCTCAAACAATGTCATCAGTATTTTCTTTCTCTCCAAATCTTGTTCTACCCTTTTTTTACGAAGGCCGAGGTTTTGGGCTGTACAGAGTAGCAAAAGGCACAGCAGTTCCGGCACTTACGTCCTTACAAGTTTTCGGGATAGCGGAAGGAATGAGTCTTATTTCTCCAGAGCTCCTCAAACTTCGTCTTGGAATTGAAATGTATGGTCGCTCTCTGGTCTAACTTGGGTCAGATTCCCATTCCCAAACCAATCAGTGTGTCCAGGGGATGGAGTTAGTGGATTAACTTAGACCTAAATCTCCTGCAGCTCTCGGGAGCTGCTGGTGGAGCTGGCTTCACCAAATGAGGTATGATTGCTAGACATAGGTGAATGGAAGCTGACCACAAAGCAAGATGTCCACAAGCCCCTGTTGATGTTTCTTCCCTTTTCTGAATTCCTGGTAAGCATCTCTGCTAGGCAGCAAACTCTCTGAGGACAAAGACCCTGTGCATGACCCTGAGCACTCAACAGAGCACCTGGAAAATGGGCACCAAACATGTGCTTTTCAATAGACCTAAGTATTTATTCAGAACTCAATGCACCTAGCTCTGAGCTAGTGGTATCAGTTAAGATTCAACTAAGAAGAGAAACGCTCTTGCGTTCTAAACAGGAGAGGTCTTGTGATGGGGTGTTGAATGGCTTGCAGAATCACTGGGAAGGTTGAAGAAAAAGACTCGAGGTTGAGCTTTCAGGAGTGACTGCCTTAGGCACACTGGAGAACTGAGCCACCAAGAAGGCTGGTAAGGGGACTGTGGTGGGGAGCCAGTGTTGTGTGTTGGCCATGGGGTTGGAGAGAAGTGTACAGATTTGAGGAGGTAAAGTCAAGTGACTTTGAGGGTGGATCGAGGCAGCAGAGTCTGTGGGTTAAGAGCCTGACTCTACCACTAACTTGCAAGGTAGATAATATCTCTGGGCTTCAATTTCCTTGTCTGTACAATGGTGATAATAACTCCAATTACATCATAGGGTTATAAATTATGTTTCGAGCTTTCTGGAGACCAGATGCTACTCCTGAGCTAGGAAATGCAGGGGGAGTGGGTGGGGTTTGTGTGGAAGAGGGTCCATTCCATTTGGGTTTCTTTTTTTTTTTTTTTTTCCTTTTTTTTTTGAGATGGAGACTTGCTCTGTCGTCCAGGCTGGAGTGTGCAGTGGTGCAATCTCGGCTCACTGCAAGCTCCGCCTGGTGGGTTCACGCCATTCTCCTGCCTCAGCCTCCCGAGTAACTGGGACTACACGCGCCCGCCACCACACCCAGCTAATTTTTTGTATTTTTAGTAGACACAGGGTTTCACTGTGTTAGCCAGGATGGTGTCGATCTCCTGACCTTGTGATCCGCCCGCCTTGGCTGCCCAAAGTGCTGGGATTATAGGCGTGAGCCACCGTACTCGGCCATTTGGGTTTCTTGACTTGATGGATCCTGGAAGGAATCGAACTGGGCAGCTCAGCAGGCTATTGAATGTTAGGTCCCAGGCTCCAGAGAAAAATCTGTGCTGGAGTTTTCCATTATATTGTGATTAATTCTGATTCACTCTTTTTAATGTGGGTGACGTAGCTCACAGCCTTCGCATGGGACTTACAGGCAGGGTAGTGTTCAGTCCCCTTCATCCTAAGTATTTCTACTTCACCAAGTGACAGCCTCTCTCCAGGAACCAGGAGCTTCTACTAACAGCCCTTTCTGTTATCAGATGCTGTGCTGAGCATGTACCTGGATTATCTCCTTTGGCCCCCAGGACACTCTGAGACAGCTACTATTATAGAAATGAGGAGAAATGAGGGAGGCCTCAGGAAGTTGAGCAAGTTGCCCAGGGCCACAGAGTCAACAGCAGAGAGCGGGTCTGACCTCCAAGCCCATGCTTACAGCTCATGTTGTAGCGCAGAACTTTCAGTGATGACAGAAATGTTCTATCTGCACTGTTTAGTATGGTCACCACCAGCCACAAGGGAACTAAGGAACTGAATTTGAAATTTTCTTCAACTTTAATTAATTTAAATTTAATAGCCACATATAGCTAGTGGCAACCATATTGAATAGCATTGACCTAGTCCTTCCGGAGGGCCAAGCAAAAACCCAGAACTTGCCCTCCGACCTTGTGGCAATATCTTCTCATTCAAAACAGTTCACAGTAAGGGCTCGGGCTCATCTTGAGTGAAACACGGTTTCCCCACAGGCTCCTGAGCTCCTCGATAAGGGATGTTCTAGCCCTTGAGGGTTAACTAGATATTTCCTGCTTCCCACAGTGTTCAAAGGTACTAGATGGGGAAGTTGGATGGGTTGGGAGGTGTGAAGGCCTCCTGATGGCTTCCGAGATGGAAAAAGGAAATGCCCTTTTGTGGCATCCTGGAATACCAGGCTCCAGGCTGGCATCTCAAGCAATGGCACTGTTGCCTGGGAGACAAGGAGCACTAGGAGACCTCCCAGCGGGCGGCCAGCCTGCGAGCAGGGACCACCCTTGGAGGATAGCAACAGAAGCAAAGGGAGGAGTGGAATGGGGCATCAGGGGCAGAAGACCCAGAGGCACTGGGGGTAGAAGGGGCCAGGATGGGGCCTAGTGCAGATGGGAAGACAGAAGGGGAGGGAAGAGAAGGCCTTGGCCTTGGCTCTCAGCAGCAGGGTGAGGGGAAAGCAGGAACTGTGCAAACAGCAGAGTGGAGACTCAAGCAGGCTTTGGCAGAAGCAGTCCCTGTGGATCCTCATCCATTTAGAAGTAAAAACTCTTATTGTAAACCAACCGCTCTTGTGATGCAACTGTCAGCAACAGCTGAGTAAGTAATTAGAGGCCTGGGAAGAGGCTTGCTGCCATATGACCTCGGCACCCGCCTCCCTACTGTCACCTCTGTGGCTGCGCCAGTGCCATACTTACTCTTCTTCCCCCAGCAGGACTATGTTCTAATTACATCTAGCCAGGCTCACCAGGAGTGTTTCCCATGGAATTTCATTTCCGGGCCTGTTGAATGCCAAATTAACTTTTAATCACCCTGGAGGTATTGAGTTTAATTACCCAGATTGAAAGTGACAAGGAGAACAGGATGTAGAGGGTAACTTTTTGGGGCGCTTCTTGGGAAGGCAGAACAATTTGTTTCCAGGAAGCTGGGCAGTTGAGGGGCAGGTCTATGTTCTCCAGCCACAGCGTCTGCATATTTGAGAGCCCACTATGTGCCCAGCCCTGCAGTAGACAGGGTCGGAGCAGGAGGGCAGAAAATGTGGCCCTGGAGAAGCCCAAGCTTGAGATGGAGAGAACCTCACCAGGCACAAAAAACAGGAGTAGAGAATAATACAAGACCCTCTGTCTTCAAGTCCTAAGTTGTGGCATGAAGCCTGTTCAGGAATTCACCTAAACCAGTGCTTTTTTTTTTTTTTTTTTTTTTTACTACACCACCATGTCTGTCTACATTTAAAGCTAGTAGCTACTCTTTATTGCACATTTTTTATGTGATAGCCAGGTGTAGATACGGTCAACCTCACAGCCTTTCTGCCTTCCTGACTGGGCTTGGGTAATCTTCCCTTTGCCATAGGGCCAGGTGCCTGACTACCTGGTCAATTTGGCACATCTCATTTCCCTTGCCAGAGACTGGTGTAGGTGTGGGCATGGGATGCCATCCTAGACAAAGTGTTTTTAGAAATAGTCAGCTGAGAGGCCAGGCACAGTGGTTCACGCCCGTAATCCCAGCACTTTGGGAGGCAGAGGCAGGCAGATCACCTGAGGACAGGAGATCGAGACCATCCTGGCTAACACGGTGAAACCCCATCTCTAGTAAAAATACAAAAAATTAGCCGGGCGAGGTGGCCGGCACCTGTAGTCCCAGCTGCTCGGGGGGCTGAGGCAAGAGAATGGGATGAACCTGGGAGGCAGAGCTTGCAGTGAGCCAAGATTGCGCCACTGAACTCCACTCTGGGCGACAGAGCAAGACTCTGTCTCAAACAAAACAAAACAAAACAAAGAAAGAAATAGTCAGCTGAGTTGGGGATAGCATTCTGGGACTCAAAATGAGGCACACAAGAGATATTCCTTTTTTCTACCAGATGTTGTCGTGCCTTGGTGTGAGGGCTTGTGGCCTCTGGGTCTGTGGCAGCCATTCTTTTACCATGAGGGGATCCACCTGAGAATGCAGCTTACATTCTGAAGATGACTGAGTCAGAAGAACCTGGAAGCTGTTGAGCTGTGAACCTGGAACCTGAACCTGGAGCACCGTGCGTGAAGCCCGTTTCTTAGGTGAGATAATACATTCTGGCTGGGTGCGGTGGCTCTTGCCTATAATCCCAGCACTTTGAGAGGCCAAGGCGGGAGAATTGTTTGAGCTCAGGAGTTTGAGACCAGCCTGGGAAACATAGTGAGACCCATCTATACAATTTGGTTTTTTTTTTTGTTTTTTTTTTTTTTGAGAAGGAGTCTCGCTCTGCCGCCCAGGCTGGAGTGCAATGGCCGGATCTCAGCTCACTGCAAGCTCCGCCTCCCGGGTTCACACCATTCTCCTGCCTCAGCCTCCCGAGTAGCTGGGACTACAGGCGCCCGCCACCTCGCCCGGCTAGGTTTTTTTTTTTGTATTTTTAAGTAGAGACGGGGTTTCACCGTGTTAGCCAGGATGGTCTCGATCTCCTGACCTCGTGATCCGCCCGTCTCGGCCTCCCAAAGTGCTGGGATTACAGGCTTGAGCCACCGCGCCCGGCCTTGTTTTGTTTTTTTAATTAGCCAGGCGTGGTGGCACACACCTGTGGTCCTAGCTACTTGGGAGGTTGAGGTGGAAAGTATCACTTGAGCCTGGGAGGTGGAGGCTGCAGTGAGCTGAGATCATGCCACTGCATCCCAGCCTGGGCAACAGAGCAAGACTCTGTCTCAAAAAACACAAAACAAAAAAGCACAACACATTCTGTGTGACTGCAGCTATTTAGGGTAAAGTTTCCACAAAGCTGTAGCAACCAAGGGCATCTTCACTGGGAGCCAGACACTGTGCTAAGTACTTTACATGGATTATCTTATTTCTGTGCTGCAGCAACAAAGACAAATTCAGCCTTTGTTCCTGCTCTCACAGGATGGAGTCCTGAGGTAGAGAATATGAGATAGCAGGTGTGGTGAGCCGAGGAACAATCCTGACCAGGAGGGTTCAGGGAAGGCTTGTTAGAGGAGGCAGTGTTTGAGCTGAATCTTGAAGGAAAAGGAGAAGTTGGGTGCTCAGCGAAGGTGGTGGAGAGGATACTTCAGGCATGGGACCCACGTGAGCAAATGCACAGCAGCTCATGGTAGCTGGGGGCCTTGAGAACCCTAACAGGAGGGAGTGACACCGGGGTGTGCCTCGGCCAGGCAGGGTAAGGCAAGCAAGGTACTTAGGGCACTTGCGCCAGCCTGAGAGTCAGCACCTCCTTACTTTTGTGCCTAAGCATTTCAACTGGCCCTGGAGAAGGGACTCTATCTGGAGTTACTTGGCCTTGGATGAAATCCTGGATCTCCCATTGATTGTATAAACTCTTGGCCTCAGTTTCTACCCTTGAGAAATGGGTCTAAGACCACTACCTCACAGGATTGTTGGAGGATCACATGAGTCAGAGAATGTAAAATTCCTAGCAGAGTTCCCGGCTCATGCTTGGTGGAAACTGAATTAGTTTTTAAAAAATAAATCATATGGTAAGAACTTAAAACCAAGATTTTTTTAAATGGCTAAAAGAATGACATCTCTAGGTGTTCCTATTCCCTCATGCTGGGGTGGGCAGGAAGCGAAGAACACAGGAAGGAGGGAGTCAGAGGCTGACGGGAGTTCCTGCTTCTCCAGTCTTAAGAGTAAGACCCAGTTTCAGGCCTATCAATGTCAACGGGAAAGGTAAATCCTGCTCCATCCAGGGCCAGAGGTAAACCCCCACCCCTTGCTCCACACCTCAGGGATGTGCCCCATGGGGAGGGAGGGAGGCAGGACCTCCAGCCTGTCTCAGGCTTCCTGAGAAGCCTTTGCCACCTGGGGACCCCTCCCTGCATCCTCCTCCTATGATCTCCCATCTGGGGCCTTGGAGAGAAGAGGCTGTTGGAATGCCTCAGGAGACATGGCATGTGTCCCAGCCAGAGCCATCTTGATAGCAAAGCTGACACCATAATCCCAATGCCTAATTGCATGCCTTCTCCCTCTCACCTTCCCAGCACAGTGAGGTTGCTGAGAAGAGAACATGACCACAGAGGCGAAGAGTGAATGGGTCTTCTTTTTTTGGGTTTCAGTTTTGTTTTGAGATGCGGGTCTTTTTTTGTTGCCCAGGCTGGTCTTGGACTCCTGGTCTCGAGTGATCCTCCTGCCTTAGACGCCTGAGTAGCTGGGATACAAGCGTGCACCCCCATGACTAGTGGATGGTTTGGATTCGAATTCTGCTGTTGACGAATACTGTTAGTTGCCTGTGTAATACATCTCCCACAGCCCTCCTTATGCTACAGCTTCCACCACGTACACATCCTTCCTTACAGTGACAGCAAACCCAGCTCCAAGCAATGGACAATGATTGGTCTAAGCCAAGGGTCAACAAACTACGGCCTGAGTGCCAAATATGAATGCCCCCTGTTCTTTTATGGCACATGAGCTAAAATGGTTTTTAACATTTGTTTCAAATGGTTGAAAACATAAAAATAATATTTTGTGACACATGAAAATTATATGATATTGAAGATTTTTAAATTTTCGATGTTTAATTTTTATTTTTGTATAGAGACAGGGCATTGCTATGTTGCCCTCAAACTCCTGGTCTCAAGTGATCCTCCTGCCTCGGCCTCCCAAAGTGCTGGGATTACAGGTGCTCCTTTCTTCCCAGGCTTTCTTGCAATGAGGAGTGGGCACATGTTCCAGTTCTGTCCAAAGAGAACTAAGCAGAGGTCTCTGGGGGAGACCCGCATAAAAGCATTGCTTTTCTGAAAGAAGGGGACAGCATGGCTGGGCCCCGTCCTTCCTACTTCCTGCCTGAAGTGTGGATATACACTCTGGGGCCCACCCAGGTATCTTCTTTCAGAGCCCATCTCTTGCCAAAAAATGCAAAAACAGAGGGTCAAGAGTTCAGTCTGGAGGGCTGGGTAGGCTGGCTGGGGTCCAAGAGAGGGGGACGGTCCACCCTGGGCACCTGTCCAGAGGATGGGCTGCTTCTCACCTAGACCAAAGGAACCATTTGGTCTAGGCTGGACTGAAGAAGGGTTGTCCACTCCCAAGAACTTGTTCGATGACTCCTGTCTGCTGGCCCAACATTGACATCTGGAGGGCTGGAGGATGGACTGTCTCTGCCATGGAATCCTGGTGGCCAGCGCTTCCCCGTGTCTTCTGGGCTTCCCTTGGTACCCAGTTCCTCCTGTTGTAACTGAAAGATAGTAGATAATCAAAATAATCTCGGATGGTTGGGTGGATAGATAAGGGCTGAATGAATGAATGAATGGAAAATACAGTCATTAAGAGGCTATCTTTCACACATATGAGCAAACCTGTGAGGTCACAGACTATGTGTTATTATGCCCATTTAACAGAGAAGGAAACCGGGTTCTGTAAAGCTACTTGACTTTCCCAAGGTCACAAGACTTGGAACAGGTGAAGCTGGTACCCAAACCAACACTGCTTCAAGACCCTAGGCACAGGCCCCTCCTGTCTCACCTCCCCGGACATCACCTCCAGTCCATACTACACCCAATATATAGGCAAAGAACCTGCCATCATCTCAGCAAATCACGAAAGGAACTTTGCAATCTTTGCAAATCAAATGATACGGGTCTGGGAAGCTGCCAGGAACAGCCTCTCATCCACATCCCCCAGTTCTGCTCTTGAGACTGCCAACAACACGTCACTTCCTTAACAGTACATGTTTGTAGAATGAATGAGTTCTCAGTACATATTTGTAGAATGAATGAGTTGCCTTGCATCGGTACGAATTCCTCAACAAAATCCCGGAAATGCAGGTACGATTGACATCATGTTTCTTAGCATTGCAATAGAATGCAATGTGCATTCTGGTGGCCAAATGAGCCTCCTGCCGTGCTACAGAAGCCCATGATATTCATCACCACCATCATGCAGGATCAGTTATCACGCACACTTGCTGTGTGCCACTCACTCTTCCAAGCATGCTATGTGAATGGTCTCATTTAAACTTCACAACCAACCCAGTGGTCTGGGTAGTACTGCTATCCTCATTTTATGGTTGAGAAATTTAAGGTTCAGAGAGGTTAAGTAACTTGATCAAAGCCACACAGAGATATCAGAGTCAGGTATAAACCCAAGTTTTTGGTTTTTGTTTGTTTGTTTTGTTTTTTACCTCCAATAAGAGAGGCGGTGGCAGGGAAGACTTGTGTGGGATGGCTCTTGGGGGAAAACGCCCCCTCTGTAATCTGTATGGAGGGCGGTCCAGTCCGAGAGCTGACAGGAGAAGAGAGAGCTGCTGCTCAGGGAAGCAGAAGTGGGCGGGGACATCTCGTTTGGGCAGGCCTTTCCTTGTCCCGTGCCAGGCTCAGCCTTGGCATGCTCACCCAGTGGACATGACTGTTTGTGCGTGTTGGGGGGTGGGGTAAGGGCAGTGGATTATTAGGAGGGGCGGGGCGGGGCTACCTGGGTTGTGATTCCCATAGAGACGCTGGTGATTCATTGCCCCTTCCAGCGAGTGGGGCCTCGATCAGGATGTGACTTGTAGTAAACAAGTCACAAGTTGCCATCCAGGCAAGAGGGAAATGGGGAGGGGCGGGTGGTGTCTCATCCTGAGCCTGGGCTTCCTGGGCTTCATAAAGCACCTACCTGAGGCCCATCCCCAGGCTGCAGTGAAAAAGTTTTCTTTGCCTGGGGTGAGGCACAATGGAAAAGGTCACTGCTGAAACCTTCTGAAGTCTTTTTCCTGGAAGGTTCCAGGACCTCCATTGCCCTGGCCCAGAGGTATAACTACTCTAGCTTGGGCCGCGAGTCCTAGTGCCCAGAGAATATCTCTCCCAGGGCTTCTCAGAGGTATGCATAGATAAGTCAACCTATGGAGTTTAGAAGAGCTGGGCTGAAAAAGAAAAGAAAAAGCTAAATCAACCTGCACACCATTAATTGGCACCTACTCTAAGTCCAGCAGGGCCCAGTGGCTGACTTGGGATGGGTGTTCAATAAAGGTGTGTTGCCCGACTGAGTAACTGAACCGGGCTCATGACTCCAGGCCAGAGGAGAAAACAGAGGAGGCACATCCCAGCCTTCAAGGAATTCAAAACCTCGCTCACAGTAATAACACAATTCACAGAACGACTAAGTGTTAAATTGAGAGACTATCCCTCGGTGCTCTAGGAATTTTAAATGGGGGCTGGGACCTTAGGAAGGCTTCCTGGAGGAGGTGGACTCAAGCTGGTTGAGTGGGGAGGCTGGAGGTAGGTCTGAGTGTGAAGGGGGTTCAAGATGAACATAGTGAGGAATGAGGCAATTGTGTGATCCTTTGGAGTGGGAAGGTTTGTAAATATCCTGCCTGATGCCCACAGGCCTGTACCACAGTTACAGGGCTTGGTTGTGGAGGTTGACCCCATGCCAGGAAATCACTGAAGACAGCTATGTCTATTATTACCTGATTTTATGGGTGAAGAAACTGTCCCATTTTATGGTGAAGAAACTGGAGCTCTAACAGGCTCAGTAAATTATCTGAAGCCACATGGATACAAAGGGGAAGAAAAATTCGACCTGCACTCTTCAACATGTGGGCTGCTAGCCATGTGTCTATTGAGTTCTTGAGATGTAGCCAGTCCCAACTGAGCTGTACTGTATGTATAAACAACACACCAGATTTCAGACCTAGTAAGAAACAAACGAAAACTATATAAAACATCTAATTTATAGCTCTTTTTAGTACTTATTATGTGTTGAAATAGTATTTTGGATATATTGGATGAAATACAATCTATCATTAAAATTACAGTTAACCTTTGAGCAACACGGTTTGAATTGAGAGGGTCCACTTATACACAGATTTTCCTCCACCTCTGCTGTCCCTGAGACAAGACCAACCCCTCCTCTTCCTTCTCCTCAGTCTATTCAATGTGAAGTTGCCAGGGATGAAGACCTTTATGATGAACCACTTTCATTTAATGAAGAGTAAATATATTTTCTCTTCCTTATAATTTTCTTAATAACATTTTCTTGTTTAATGGCAAGGCTTCTTCTGGTCAATAGCAGGCTAGTTATAGTCAAGTTTTTGGGGAATCAATGTTATTCTTGGATTTTTGACCTCATAGGGGTTAGCACCCCTAACCCCCTCATTGTTCAAGCGTCAACTGTAATTTCATTTGTTTCTTTTTACTTTTTAAATGTAGCTACTAGACATTTTTATTTTACTTATTATTTGTTTTTCTTTTTTAGGGACAAGGTCACGCTATGTTTCCCAAGCTGGCCTTGAACTCCTGGGCTCAAGTTATCCTCCCTCCTCAGCCTCCTATGTAGCTGGGACTACAGGTGCACGCCACCATGCCTGGCTAGAAAATTTTAAATTACATATGTGGCTTGTATAATGTCTCTATTGGACAATATCCCTGCCAAGTAGCAGCGCAGCCTCAGCAGACATCTCTAGAGACGGTGTATTAGTTCATTAGGGCTGCTGCAACAGAACCCCACAGATTGAGTGGCTTTAACAATGGACATTTATTGTCTCACAGTTCTGGAAATTTATCATCTCTGGCTGGAAGTCCAAAATCAGGGTGTTGGTTCCTTCTAAGGCTCTGCTTCTCCTCTAGCTTCTGGAGGCTTGCTGGCCATCTTTTGGGATCTGTGGCTTCTACAGCTGAAAAGGGTTATGAATGCGATGCTTTCCATCACCCTGGTTCCAACCCTGCCTTTGTCTTCACATGCTGTTCTCCCTGTGTCCACATTTCTCCTCTAAAATAGCAACACCCATCATATTGGATCAAGGACCCAACCTACTCAACTAATGACATCTACAAAGACCCTATTTCCAAATAAGGTCATATTCTGAAGTACCAGGGGTTGGGGCTCCAACATATGAATTTGAGGGTCACACAATGCAACCCATAGCAGATGGCGGACTTCCTCCCTCTCCAGGAGCCCATTCTATATTTGGATCATCCTGAATGATCTTCCTCTGGGGCCAGCCCGGAGATCCACCAAGGAGCCTCCTTAAAATCCCTTGCAAATGCCCAGCCCCACTCTGTCGGGTGGTGCCAGGGACCAGGGATACCCACATTTCTTTCCTTGGAGCCCAGGTGTGACGGGCCCACCTGGAGAGCAGGAAGGAGAAAACTGATAAGGGAGAGGAGGTTAAAAATAACCCATGAGCTGCCCGCATGACCTTTGCCCTTTGCCCTTTGCAACTTTGATTTACAAGCAGCACAACCAGCAGATCACCTGGGTCTATGCTGGCTGTAAAACCTCATGGTTGACGCAGCTTTCGACTCGGTGGCCTGGGAATTTCCAGTCCTGTGGTGTGACCGATACACAGAGGTCAGGCGGCTGTTTTTCTTTCTTTTTTCCCTGGCAGCCCTTCAACACCTTCCTAAGAGTGGGAGGGGTTCTAGTGAGGGCTCTGACTTACCCCTCTTTGTCCCTTAAGAGGAGGGAGTTGGCTTAGGAGGACTGCACTGTCCTTCAGAGCAGCTGGGACCCAGTTCAACCCCTGTCCTAGTGTGACTTGGGAGAGCTACAGAGTTTATTTCAGACTCGGTTTTCTCATCTGCAAAATAGGAATAAGAAACAAGGTTTGCCCTGCTTGCCCTGCCAGGTGCCAGTGAGGAGCCATCTAAGAGGGCATCTGGGCCCTGGGGTGCAAGGAGGACTGAGGTGGTCGCCAAGCCTGCCCACACCTCAGTCCCCCTACCACATTGCACATACATGAAGTCTGTTCGGGGCCAGGTGTTAGTGCTTTGGGTTCCCCGCTGTCCAGGATGGGGTTCCCAGTGGAGCTGCATCAGCATCCCATGGGAGCTTGTCAAAAATGCAGACTCTCAGGCCCCACCAACCAGCTGAACCAGAATCTGCATGTTTAAACAAGATCCCCCAAGAGGTGAGTGTGCTCATTAAAGTTTGAAAAGCCCCACTTCGGTGGACATTGTTTTGCCTGTCTTGGACCCATTCCCCCTTCTTCTGGTAAAATTGATCATATTTTTTGGGGGGAGAACCATGGGCCCCAACTCTGGTCATATGTGCTTCAGTAGGGCTAATCTACTCTCCAGAACCCGGAGGCCACACGAAAGCAAGTCCTGGCCAATCCGAATCAACGCTGGAACTGTGGCTGGGCACAAGGAGCTCTCTTTACATGGCTGTTGTTCAGCTGTAGGATGGAGTCTGGAGGTGCGCTCCGCCATTTTGGTCATGATTGTGAGAATCTAAGAGTGGAACCCTCGAAAAGAGGAGTGGAAGAGGGTGTGTGTGTGTGTGTGTGTGTGTGTGAGAGAGAGAGAGTGTGTGTGTGTGTGTGTGTGTGTTTAAGAGACAGAGGAGGATTCCAGATCACATCTACTGAGCTTCCGTCTTTGTCCAAATTCAGATCGACTTCCTGGCTTTTCAGTGCGTGTAAGCCAATCATATAAGACCCAAGGAGCAGGTCTGGTAGAATATGATGACTCCTGCAGGAGGCAGGTAAGAGGATATCTGAGCAGGCAGATGACAAGGGATGAGAGTGTTAATGCTAAAATAACTGGCAGTGAAAGACATTTCAGGCAGGTGGTCCTACTTGAATTCCCCCTTCCAAACACATCTGTGGTACAGTGTGTCCCATTCCTGGAGCCAGGCCTGACCTGCCCAGCCTGCCTTGCCCACCACCCCCATCCCCAGGCTTTTGCTAGGAGCTCTGGACTCAGAAGCCCAGGCCAGCTTTGGCATCGCATTGCCTGGTCACCTCCCTGCTTCCAGGCTGGAGGCCCCAGGAGAGAGGAGGCTATGGCCCGGGGCTGAGGACAACAGCCGGGGCCCAAGGCTGTTTACGGAAAAGCCACAGCTCCATTGTATAGACCTGTAGACAGAAGGGTAAACTCAGAGGAAATGAGTTGCCTCGATGCACACGCTAATAGCCAGGTGCTCTGTCTACCCCGCCAGGCCCAAACTGGGTTCCCCAAGACAGTGACCAACCTTCCCAGTTTGATAAGGACTGAAGGGGTTTCAGGACATCAGCCAACCAGGATGAGTTTGATCGCCTATTCCCAGAGGTTTCCAGAGCGTGCGTTGGGACAGGCAGGAGTGGTAGGGTGGGAGTCCTGGGATGCCAGATCGGGATGGGAATCCCCCTGCCTCCGGGAAGCATGGGGTCTGCTCCCAGGGCTGCTTTCCCAGAAGCCAGAGCACCCTCGCCCCTGCAGGGCTTAGAGGGGGAGTACTGAGAAGGAGGGATGGAAGAATCTAGGCATGAGTATGCATGCGTGTGTCTGTGTGTGTAGAGATCTCGTGGGTGTATGTGTGCATGCGCGCACGCCTATGTGTGAGTGGTCGTATGAGTGGCCAAATGAGAGGCAGTGCCAGATGTGAACCTGCTGGGTATGAAATGTGAGAACTGTGATAATCACCTGTGGACTCCGTGGGCCAGGGCTGAGTGCCTGAGGGGGCAGGTGTCTGCGTGTGAGGGGAGGGCAGGCTGGGAGTCCCCTTTGCATCTATGAATCTGCTGTGCGTGTGCGCTGCGGGTGGAAGTGGAGCAGTGGGAGGTGTGTGTGGTGACTTACCTGCTGCCTATGGGAACTGGTTCTGTGTGGTCATTCTGTGAGTCTGTGTCGGCTCTGGGGGTTGTGATGGGAAGTATCGCTGTCTTTGTGACTCTGTTTGGGGCGTATGGATGAGCGCTGGGTGTGTGCGCAGGGGAGGAACCTGCTGCCTGTGGAATCCACGTGTGGGTCGGGGGCCTGTGGGCTGGGCAGCAAGTGCCCACAGTGATGTGAAAATACGGTGTCAAGTGTGAGCCCATTGAGTGGATGGACAAAGCTGTCCCTCCACACTCAGGCCCGGCATTGTCTCCCTCATTGTCTGCCCTGAGAGCAGCAGGAGTTCCCGTCCCAGGGCTCACATTGTCCTCAGTTAATTTCAGTTAATCCTGGTTAATATCCCTGCCTGGGGGAATTTAATGTGCTCCTTCGGGCTTCTTCTCCATTAGACCTTCTCAGAGTTAAGGAAGCAGCAAACTGCTTGGCAGCACAAAGCCCCTGGGCCACATTTGCCACTGTTTTTTAGAAGGAAAATTGCTGGCAACACTTCCATCCTCCGCTTCCAGAGAGAGCGGCTTTCCACACAGATGTGTCTTCATGCCAAGGCGGACGCTTGGGAGCACCCGACGCTTCCTCGGCATTGCCATAAATCTGGGGAATGTTAGAATGATAGAGCCATGTGGCCCAATTGCTAAAGGCAGGGGCGGGGGGGATCTCCCTGAGCCTTTGTGAGAGGCTGAGAGGAAGCAAGGCAGGGAGGAGATAGGAGGAGGAGGGCAGGCAGGGAAGGAATGTCAGGAAAAAAGAGGAGGCAGGCAGAGGGGGCGCCCTGTCTGGCAACAGAGTGACATGGCTGAGTGCTGAGCCTCTAGCAAGAGTCTGGAACTAGGACTTGTTGGGAATGTGCTGTGAGCCTGAGGAAGGAGGGGGACAGGAAAAAGCCCACAGGAGAGGAGGGGTCCATAAGCTCTGCCAGGAAGCTACCACCAGGAGAGGACAGGGGAGGGGTCTCTCTCACCCATGCCCCTTTTGTGACTCCCAGATCTTCTCACCTGTGAGTTGTCAGGTTAGAAGTAAAAGCCTCACTGACTTAAGTGAGTCGCTTAAACTGCTTTGGACTCCACCAGGCACCAGACCTACTCATTCCTGAATCCCTCATCCCAGCCAGAGATGGACCTCAGCAGAGAAAGGGTCTCACCCTTCCTGCCAACCTGAGAGGGTTGGCTAACACTGGGAGCAGACAGTGCTTACTGGACCACACCTCTTAAAACACAAAGCCTGCCATGGTCGACAGGGCCACTCCCCCAACACAATTGCCAAGCTGCTGGGCAAAGCGTTGCCAAATGACTTTCTCCCCATAAAGTCCGCTGGGGGAAACTTGGAGGAAATAAATTTCCTCTCAGTATGCCATGGATTGACTCAGGCTAGCTTCCCAGTGGTCCATAAAATAATAGCAACATTTATTGTGTTCTTGATTTTGTGCCAAGTGCTATTAAGTAGACCTTAAAGAGAAAGGCTATTAGCATCTCCATTTCTTAGAAGAGAGAGGGCAAGTAACTCTGCCAGCTCACATATACTGGGAAACCCCGGGGCCAAGATTGGAACCCAAGCAGTTTACCACCAGACCCCTGCCACAGGTGACCCTGCCTCTTGAGAAAAAGTAGTTTTTGATACCGGTGGGAGGGGGGTTAAGGAGAGTCCCCAGGAAGCTGAGCCACAGGGCGGGCACTCTTGGAAGACTTGAGCCCCAGAGTGGGCTCCCTGAGACAGCACCGCCAGGATTTTGGAAAAGTCAGGTGCAGTGGGGATAGTCCTAGAGGGAGAGAGCTTGGCCTGTAGAGTTATATCTGCAGGATAGGAGACTAAGGAAGGACCAAAACCCCGGGGGATGAGGGCTTGGGCCTGGGTTGACTGGCCAGTCAGTGCCTCCAGAGCAGCAGCTGTCCACAGAACTAACCCAGGTGGACCTCACTGCAGCCTGTCACTGGCGCCCCAAAGGTCCCTTGCTCTGTAGGCAAACCTGGTGTTCCAACAAGTTGCAGAGCCTGCACCCATCTGGAGAGGGCTCCAGGGCTGGGGACCAAAAAAGCTATGATCTCCCAGACAGGTCTTTGGAGGAAGAGCTAGAGAGTCCTTGGGTGATGATAGAAAAAAAAAAAAAAATCCCAGCACCATTGTTTTACTTAAGGTTATCCTGAGATTCTGCCATATTAGTATACAGAGGCCCTCCTTACACTTTTCCACAGCTGCATAATATTCTGGTGTGTGGACAGCCCATAATTTATTTAGCCAGATCCGTCTTAGTGAACATTTAGGTTGTTTCCTGTCAAGTTGTAGGATGAGTTCCTAGATATAGCAGTACCAACTAGAAGAGTGCAGGCCTTTATCCTTTCACTAGATGTTGCCACCAAGCCCTCCACAGAATGTTGGGCCAGTTTCTCCTCCCTGACTCGCCAACAGCATTAGCAAACATTTTGGTCTTTCGCAAACAGACAGGTGAAATACGGAGTCTCTGCGTAGCTTGAATTCTCATTGCTCTTATTAGAAGGTGGATGAGCACCTTTCTACGTTTAAGAGTCAGTGGTATTTTGTGTGGGGTTTCCATCTGTCCCTTCAGGAACTTTATTATTTATTTTGTTTTTCTTTCTTTCTTTTTAGAAATGGGAGCCAAATCCATTGGTGTAGATGATGGAATTCTAGGCAGCCATTAAAAATGATGAATACTAATAAAAGTAATTATAAAATGTATGGAGGGCACACTATGTACCAGGCCCAGTTCTAAGCACTTCTCACAAAACGACTTCTTTAATCCTCACAGTATCTTCATTCGACATGTGAGGAAATTGAGGCACAGGGAACTTGCGCAAGGTCACACAGCTAGTAAGATGCCTGTGACATATTGTTAACAGAAAAAAGCGTGTAAGAAAATAGTACATGTAACTAATCTGTGTAACTTTAGGTATATACTTTTGTAAATAGATACTTCATTTATAGCACAATTAGTCTTATGATACTTTCTAAAATGTGGAAAAGTGTGTTTATTTTTCTAATACTGATTCGAGTTTTGTTTCCATATTGATTCTTTCCTTACTTGTTGATTTCACAAGAGAATAAATTATTCCACATACTCAAAAAAAACTGTAGTATGACTTCATTTTTTAAAATTTAAAAACAGATGCATGCATCCACCCATGCACACATGTATGTACCACAGAAGATATGTATCAGTGGTTCTTTCTAGGTCATGGTATTGGAGATGACTTTTATTTATTGATTTATTTAAGACAGGGTTTTGCTCTGTTCCCCCGGCTGGAGTGCAGTGTGCAATCATGATTCACTGCAGCCTTGACCTCCCAGGCTCAAGCAATCCTCCCACCTCAGCCTCCCGAGTGGCTGAGACTACAGGTGCATGCCCCACACCCAGCTAATTTTTGTAGTTTTTGTGGAGACAGGGTTTCACCATGTTGCCCAGGCTGGTCTCAAACCCCTGGGCTCATGCAATCCATCCACCTTGGCCTCCCAAAGTGTTGGGATGACAGGCGTGAGCCATTGCACCCAACCTCCATTTTAATTTACTTTCGTTTTTCCACAGTTACCTTTAAAAAAAGAGAAACATTGAACATATGCTATTTGTACAACAAGAAAAAAACCATGGTCTCATCTTTAGTCTTAGGGTGAGGTACCCCCATTTTAAGCCTGAGGTGACAAGTGGGAATGGCAGCACAGAACTGCGGCCAGCGCTGAGGGTTTGGGTTGGCTGTGGGGACTTCCTTGTCTTGCAGTTGGAGGTGGCAATAGATCTTACTAGAGACCAGTGGGGTACCTCCCCAGCCACCTCTCAGGAAGCCATAGTTTTTGCCTGTTTCCGGAAGGTGGTAGAAACTGGGGCTGCTGTGGACACAATCCTTGCACACTCTACCTAATGATAAGACTCTAGAAAACATGTAAGCCTTCAAACCGAGCTGAGCTGCTCTGTTGGGACAAGTCATGGGAAATATAAAGACGCCCAGACAGCCCCAGCATTCAGGGATTGGGGCAGGTGAAAAAAGCAGTACAAAAATGATGATCTTGATTCAGACCATTTTTAATTGATGCATAATATTTGCATATATTTATGAGATACATATGCTATTTTGTTACACGCATAGAATGTGCAATGATCAAGTCAGGGTATTTGGGACCTCCATCATCTTGTGCATTGATCATTTCTATGTGTTGAGAACATTTCAAGTCTTCCAGCTATTTTGAAATGTATAATATATTGTTGCTAATGATAGTCATCCTACTCTGCTATTGAATACATAGAGCTTATTCCTGCTATCTAACTGTGTGTTTATAGCATCAACCAATCCCTCTTCATCCCATACCACCTTCACACACACACTCTTCCCAGCCTCTGGTATCTGTCTTTCTGTGCCTGGCTTATTTCACTTTACATAAGGACCTCCACCTCCATCCATGTTACTGCAAATGAAAAGATTTCATTCTTTTTTTATGGCTGAATACTATTTGATTGTGTGTGTGTGTGTGTGTGTGTGTGTGTGTGTGTGTGTGTGTGTGTGTAGCATTGTCTTTATCCATTCATCATTTGATGAACCTTTATGTTGATCCCATAACTTTGCTATTGTGAATAGTGCTGCAATAAACATGGGGGTGCAGGTATCCCTTTGATACACTGATTTTCTTTCCTTTCCCTTGGATAAATACCCAGTAGTGAGATTGCTGGAACTAAAACTATTTTCAGTTTTCTGATAAATTTCCATACTGTCAAACAATTTTTAATAACACCCAGTGTGATCATTTTACGATTAAATGATGTTATAAATAGCATGTCTTACTATTCCTAAAATAACCAAATGACTACATTTGCAAGGGGGGGCTTTGAAATGTACAACAGTTATTTTTAAGGCTAGAAAAAATAAGTCCAAACATTAACAGTGGCAAAACAGAGACTAAAGTGGAAATGGGCTTTAGAAACAGATACACCTGAGATGAGCCCAGCTGTGTTTGAATTAGCCCTTCACCAAGTGGTTCAGTTTCCTTGGCGGGGCCCGTATGATTGTGAGGGGCTGGGGGATGTCTGGAGGGGGGTGTCAGGGAAGTATGGAGCCCAGTTCCTGCCACAAGGTTCCCACCCAATGAATGGTCACTGTTATTACACAGGATGGTGGGCTTGTGGTTTGTTTTTTCCCTCTATTCTTTGGTCAGTTTTCTATAAGCATATTATTTTTAGAATCAGAAAAAAAAAAAACACTCACAAAACAAAAGAAATGTGATGAGTGATTTACAGGGAGCAAAGGGCAGAGAGAGAAAGAAAGAGAGAGAGACAGATGCTCTTTAGAAACCGTGGCTCTGGGCCCTGTAATTTAACCTGCAGTTAAGGAGGCTGAGAGAGGCAGGTGGGTGCACCCACAGGTTTCCTAACTGAGAACTTCCTGCCTTTGAGCCCACCTACTAGTCCCCAGGTTACAGATCTCAGGGAAACCCCAGGGCTCCCACCCCCTCCACACACACACCCACTCCCAGTCAGGCAGCCTGTGAGCCTGGGTTGGGGCTAACCGGAACCCAGCCAGCGTCTCTCCCACCCTCTACCATCTGCTCTCAATGCTGTGCCCCTGAGCTGGGGCAGCCCGAGCCAGGTGACGTCAAGCCAGGAACAAGAGCCAAGGATCACAGAACCTGCTTTTGGTTACACATGTCTCTGCCCCATCTTCCTTTTTCTTTTTCCACTTTGTTTCTTTCTTTTCCTTTTTCTTTTCTTTTTTCCTTTCTTTTCTTTTCTTTCTTTTCTCTCTCCCTTCCCTTCCTTTCCCTTGCCTCCCCCACTCCCCTTCCTTCCTTTCTTTCTCTCTCCCTTCCTTCCTTCCTTCCTTCCTTCCTTCCTTTCTTTCTTTCTTTCTTTCGTTCGTTCTTCTTTCCTTCATTTTCCTTAGAGAAAGGGTCTCCCTCTGTTGCCCAGGATGGAGTGCAGCAGCACAACCGTGGCTCACTGTAACCTTGAACTCCTGGGCTCAAGCAATCCTCCTGCCTCAACCTCCTGAGTTGCTGGAACTACAGGTGTGAGCAAATGCACCCAGCACTTTTCTTCTTTTTTATTTTAAATATTTTTAAAGTAATTCCTTTACATAAATAGAACTTCATAAAAAGTTAGAACTTTGCACATTAAAAGACACTATGAACAGAGTGAAAAGGCCACCGAAGAATGAGATACAGTATTTGCAAATCATGTATCTTATCAGGGATTAATCCAGGATATATAAAGAACTCCAAAACTCAGTAACAACAACAAAAACCCAAACAACCCAATTCAAGAATTGAGAAAAGGACTTGAATAGACATTTTTCCAAAAAAGATATACAAATGGCCAATAAGCACATTAAAATATGTTCACCCACTAATCATTAGAGAAATACAAGTCAAAACCACGAGATACCACTTCATACACATTAGGGTAGCTATTATCAAAAAACAAGTAACAACTATTGGCATGGATGTGGAGAAATTGGTGCCCTTGTGCATTGCCGGTGGGAATGTCAAATGAGGCAACCTCAGTGGAAAACGGTAGGCAGTTTCTCAAAAAATTAAACAGAATAACCATAGGGTCCAGCAATTACACTTCCAAGTATAAACACAAAAGAGTTAAAACAGGGACTTGAACAGATTTTTTTTCTTTTCTTTTCTTTCTTTCTTTCTTTTTTTTTTTTGGAGACAGAGTCTCACTCTGTTGCACAGGCTAGAGTGCAGTGATGCGATCTTAGCTCACTACAACCTCCACCTCCCAGGTTCAAGAGATTCTCCTGCCTCAGCCTCTGGAATAGCTGGGACTACAGGTGCACTACCACCATGCCTGGCTAATTTTTGTATTTTTGATAGAGATAGGGTTTTGCCATGTTGGCCAGGCTGGTCTCAAACTCTTGGCCTCAAGTGATCTGCCCACCTCAGCCTCCCAAAGTGCTGGGATTACAGGTGTGAGCCTTGAACAGATATTTGTATAGTCATGTTCATAACAGTGTTATTCACAATAGTAAAGATGGAAACAACCTAAATGTTTATTGATGAATGAATGGATAAACAAAATGTGATACAACAAACTGGGATGTTTTGTCTTTCAAAAGAATTCTGATACATGCTACAACATGGATGGACCTTGAAAACATGCTAAGTGAAATAAACCAGACGCAAAGGGACAAATATTGTATGATTCCACTTACACGATGTATCTAGAATAGTAAAATTCATAGAGATAGAATAGTTGTAACCAGGGGCTGTGGGGAGGAGGGAACAGGAAGCTATTGTTTAATGAGTATGGAGTTTAAATTTGGGATGATGAAAGCATTCTGGAGATGGATAGTGGTGGTGATGGTTGCACAACAGTGTGAATGTTCTTAATGTCACCGAAGTGTACATGTAAAAATGGTTAAAATGGGCTGGGCGCAGTGGCTCACACCTGTAATCCCAGCACTTTGTGAGGCAGCGATGGGTGGATCACCTGAGGTCAGGAGTTCAACACCATCCGGGCCAACATGGTGAAACTCCGTCTCTACTAAAAATATAAAAATTAACTGGGCATGGTGGCGTGTTCCTGTAGTCCCAGCTATTCGGGAGACTGAGGCAGGAGAATCGCTTGAACCCGGGAGGTGGAGGTTGCAGTGAGCCGAGATCGTGCCACTGCACTCCAGCCTGGCAACAAAGCAAGACTTCATCTCAAAAAAAAAAAAAAAAAAAAAACAGAAAAGAAAAAAAATTACCCAGTCTAACATATTTTGTTATAGCAGCCCAAATGGACTAAGACACTTAACACAATTTTCAGTATTTGGCTGTTACCGGCCATTCAGCATAAATGCCTCTTTGCACACATATAGAAATAGTTCTCTAGGAAAACTTTAATTTACTTATTAAGGTTACAAGTGTCCCTGAATGCATGTCAATCAAATAGCTGCCACGTACTGGCACTTGGGGAATGCTAAATTTTTTGTGTCATAATCTCACATGCTGTTACTCCTCCAATCAACCCTGCATGGAACTGGTGTCACTATCCGCTCAGATGAGGGAAAGGTCCAAAAAACACAACTCATTTGCCCCAGATCACAGAGCTCATAAGAGAGCTATGGGCCTTCAGATGGACCTGGCGTAACCAAGTAAGGCATCTAAGACTGTGACCTCCTTGAGACCAGCACTTGGATCACTTTCCTGCCATGTCCCCACATCTGACACAGGTCTGGAATGTCACGTGCAATAACAAATGCTCCTTGAATGTTGCTGAGCAAATGAAGGCAGGCATGGGTGTGTGGAACCCTCCCCCAGTTATTGGCATTTGGCCCCAGCATTTATCTACACCCCTGCCTGCTCACCCATGCCTCCCCATTGCCCCAGCCCTAAACCCCAGGAGGAAAGCCAGGGGGAGGGGCGACAGATACAAGCAGTTTCTCTACTGTCATTCTCTATGACCTGTACTCTACCCACTGAGGGTGGTCTCTCAGCCAGGTTCCCTGAGCCCCCTAGCCTGACACATTCCCCATCTCCAGACATTTGATTAGATCTGTTGGCCTACAACGTTCAGCCCATCTCATAACTCCCTGGCTCTGATCCCTCAGGGACCTCCCAGAGCTCTTTTCCTCCTTGCCTTACATACTTAGCTTATTTTCTTTTTAAAAGTCTGAATGGCCACTATCCCCTTTGATAAAGCTGCTCTGTGTGCTCAACACAGATGAGGACATGGATGCTCAGAGAGGTCATGTGTCTCGCCCTGGTCCCCAGCCAGCGAGCAACACAAGGTCACACCCAGGTCTCTGCAGCCTCCGAAGCTGACGCTTTTCCTGTTATAGCCCAGGCAGCCTCCGAGATAAACCAGAAGGAGGCTCACTTGTTATCAAATGGGAGTTTCACAGGATCTAGAGTTGGGAGGAACATTCATTTCCTGATGCGAGCTCTGCCCCCTGAACTATGGAGAATACATCCAAACCCCTGCCACACGGCAGTAGGCTCAAGTGTCTGAGTGGCCACAACTCTAGTTATTCACGCTCAGTAGACCCTCTCATGCCCAGGTCCCCTGTGGGTCTGTCTTAACTTCTCCAATCTACGGCCAATTCCCTAAGGGTGAGAAGATCTTCTCTTAGACTCCGTGTCCTTTCACAATCTCCCCAGTGTGGATCAGATGCTAATTAAATTTTATTTTACTCCTGTTTCAGCCTTGCGATCCTCCATGCACTCTTCAGCTGTTCGTCTCAAGTGAAATGGGACCAAGTAGGTATGGAAAAAGAGTAAATCACTCTCCTCTAACAGTCAAAGCTCTAGTCCTCCTAACAATAGCATCCACTATTGAAGGTGGCTTTGGTGTGTGCCACCTGCCATGCCGACAGCCACAGCCTCACTTCCTTCTCACATCAGCTCTGTGAAGGAAGAACTGGTATTGTGTCCACGTTGCAGATGAGAAAGTTGAGGCTTGATAGCTTACATGACTTGCCCAAGTTAATGAAGCTAATGTGTGGCAGTCCGAGACCAATATCTGGCTCTCTACCATCACGTTTGACAGTCCCCAGATATATCAGCCAGGGTCCTGTAGGAAATGAAGCACACTCAAATTGGGTAATCTGAGGAAACTGAATAAAGGGACACTGCACAGAAGTATGAGCAGGGTCTGGGCGAGCCCAAATGGAGAGCAGTGTACCCTTAGCTCATGCCAGCCGTGTGGACAGCACTCCTGGGCCCGAACCTGAGACAGGGGCTATGTGGAGAGGCTCCCCAGCAGGAGCTGTGGCCTTCAGTGGAGAGACACAGACAGCTCAGCAAAAAGGGAATAAACACCCCTAACTGCTCACCTCCCTGTCTTTCCAGTCTCCAGCCAGTGTCGCATTGGTCAAATCCAGCTGGAAGCCAGAGCCCAAAGGTACCCACTGATATAACCCACCAATGTCAGCTTCTGGGCACAGAGGAGGGGAGAGAGTGGATGGGGTGGGTGGCAGCAAACAGAAGATCCCCAAAGCCCTAGCCAAGGTAGAGTTAGCAGATTCACCGGATGTGGCTACAAGACAAATGCATCCTGGGATCGTGTGGCACAAACTAAGAGATGGGGATTTTCCTCTTTTATTTCAAATTCAACCACGGCTGCATCAACCCTAGCTCAAAAGCAATCCTTTCTCCCCCTCCACCCCCATCACCTCCACCAACACAAAAAGAGAAACAAGAAAAGAGAATAGGCACAGAGGCAAGGCTGAGTGTGGAGTGGGGCCCTTACCTAGGCAGTGAGGCAGTATATTCCAGAATTCAGACCTCTCAGCTCAACCCCTACTTCCCCAGAGAGGACCCAGACCCACCATGGGTTTCCATATATAAGGAATCTAGAAATGCAGGCACTTTGAGAAGAAAGAACCTTGGAGGAGAGCACAAGGGCTCCCCAGAGAGTTTGGGTCTCCAGTCTTGGTGCATTTACCAGGTGCCTACCGTATGCTCTGCACTGTGCCCATAAGAAGGGCCTGGGTTCGAGTTTGACCCAGATCCTGCCCACAGTCTGATAGGAAACTCAGACACATAAAACATAGGTTACAAAACAGTGTGGGAAATGCACTAGTGGAAATGTGTACATATACAACTCAACAATTAAAAATATTAAAAATGGACAAAGGATTTGAATATAAATTGCTCCAAAGAAGATACACAAGTGGCCAATAAGCACATTAAAAAGCGATCGACATTAGTCATTACAGAAATGCAAATCCAGCCACAATGAGATATTGCTTCATACCATTAAGATGACTCTAATCAAAAAGACAGATAATAACAAGTAATGGAAAGGGTGTGGGGAAACTGGAATCCTCACACACTGCTGGGGGGCATGTAAAGTGGTACAGCCACTTTCAGCAGTTCCTCAAAAGGTTAAACACAGAGTTCTCACGTGACCCCGCAATGCCACTCCTAGGTATAGGCCCAAAAGCATTAAAGCTTGTGTCCGCACAAAAATCTGTACACAAATGATGTTAGCAGCGGTATCCTGAATAGCCCCAAAATGGAAACAACCAATTGTCCATTAATTGACAAACTGAATAATAAAACATAGTATATTCATGCAATAGAATATTTTTCAGCGTAAAAATAAATGGAGTACATTCACTTCATAAAGGGAAAGCTATTTTGAGTAAAGCAGTAAAGCAGTTAGTTTTTTAAAAATGAAAGTTACAGGCCGGGCGCGGTGGCTCAAGCCTGTAATCCCAGCACTTTGGGAGGCCGAGGCGGGCGGATCACAAGGTCAGGAGATCGAGACCACAGTGAAACCCCGTCTCTACTAAAAATACAAAAAATTAGCCGGGCGCGGTGGCGGGCGCCTGTAGTCCTAGCTACTCAGGAGGCTGAGGCAGGAGAATGGCGTGAACCCAGGAGGCGGAGCTTGCAGTGAGCCGAGATCGCGCCACTGCACTCCAGCCTGGGCAACAGTGTGAGACTCCGTCTCAAAAAAAAAAAAAAAAAAAATGAAAGTTACAAAAAATAAGAAATGAAAGTTACAAATAAGTGAAAGTTCTAAAAAGAAACAAAACCCAAAACTTTACATTAAAAATGTATTTCTTTTTCATGATGGAAAAAATACAGGGATTGATATTTAAAATACCAATTTATTCAATTTATATGTTAACACTCATATCTACTCTTTGTATGGATTCTGGATCCTTTTTATTATACTTCCAGTTTTTAAAAAACACCCACATGGGTAAATAAGTGAGAGCACTAGGAATATCAGAGGATTATCTATAAAGATGCCTTTTAACTTGAACTTTTCATTTAAACCCTTCATTCTGATGGTAGTAAGTGAGATTGACAACTAAACTGAGAATTTGTTATTTCTCCTATTCCTTTGATAACCAGAGAGTTACAGTGGAAGTCATCCATCTTATCAGTCCCAGAAAATGCAGTCCCTCCAAAAAAGCTTTGACATTTCCTTTTCCTGCCTTCTTCTATCATTTCCTGCCCATAAGTTCCAAGAAAAGGTGGATACAGAAACATATGGAAAAACGTGGTGGTGAACTAATATTTACAAAAACAAGAGCTCTGTTCAAAATAGATTCTGTTCTCTTGAGATTATAAATATTTTCTGTGAATTCAGATTATAATACTTATTTACAATTTCACCAATCTTTACATACAGAAGAAAAGCTATATGGAAACTGATTGAATAATCAACTTAGTAGAAAAGGATTTAAAAGTGTAAAATGGGCCCAGTGCGGTGGTTCATGCCTGTAATCCCAGTACTTTGGGAGGCCAAGTCAGGCAGATCACTTGAGACCAGAAGTTCGAGACCAGCCTAGGCAACATAGTGAGACCCCCATCTCTACAAAAATACAAAAATTAGCTGGGCGAGGTTATGTAGTCCCAGCTACTCAAGAGGTTGAGATGGGAGGATTGCTTGAGCCCATGAGGTCAAGGTTGCAATGAGCTGTAATCCAGCCACTGCACTCCAGCCTGGGTAACAGAGTGAGACCCTGTTTAAAAAAAAAAAAAGTGTAAAATTTATTAAAATTAATATTTAACAAAAATAAGACTTGCCAAATAAATCTAGAGTAATTCTTTTTGAATAAGATGTTGTTTCTCTATGGTATAATAACTAGCTTACTTTTAGAAATAGCTTGGTCAAGTAATAAAATATATTATTATATAAAATTTAAAAATAGGATGAAGTATTGGTATATATTACAACACAAATGAACTTTGAAAACATTATGCCAAGTGAAAGAAGCCAGACACAAAAGGCCACCTATTGGCCGGGCGCGGTGGCTCACGCCTGTAATCCCAGCACTTTGGGAGGCCGAGACGGGCGGATCACGAGGTCAGGAGATCGAGACCATCCTGGCTAACACGGTGAAACCCTCTCTCTACTAAAAAATACAAAAAACTAGCTGGGCGAGGTGGCGGGCGCCTGTAGTCCCAGCTACTCGGGAGGCTGAGGCAGGAGAATGGCGTAAACCCGGGAGGCGGAGCTTGCAGTGAGCTGAGATCCGGCCACTGCACTCCAGCCTGGGCAACAGAGCAAGACTCCGTCTCAAAAAAAAAAAAAAAAAAAAAGGCCACCTATTGTATTATTCCATTTATATGAAATGTCCAAAATAGGCAAACCCATAGTGAGGGAAAGTAAATTAGTGGTTGCCAAGGGCTAAGGGCAGAGGAGAAAGGGGAGTATCTGCTAATGGGTATGGGTTTATTTTGAGAATGATAAAAATTTTCTGGAATTAGATAGTGGTGATGTGTATTAGTCCATTTTCACACTGCTATAAAGACGTACCCGAGACTGGGTAATTTATAAAGGAAAAAGGTGTCATTGACTTACAGTTCCACATGGCTTGGGAGGCCTCAGGAAACTTACAATCATGGTGGAAGGCGAAGGGGAAACAAGGACCTTCTTCACATGGTGGCAAGAAGGAGAAGGGATGAGCGAAGAGGGAAGAGCCCCTTATAAAACCATCAGATCTCATGAGAAGTCACTCACTATCATGAGAACGAACAGCCTGGGGGAAACTGCCTCCATGACCCAATCTCCTCCCACCAGGTCCCTCCCTCAATATGTGGGGATTATGGGGATTACAATTCCAGATAAGATTTGGGTGGGGACACGAAGTCTAACCATATCACCGTGGTTGCACAATTTTGTGAACGTGCTAAAAACATTGAACTGTAATACTTCCCAAGGATGGCCGGGCGCGGTGGCTCAAGCCTGTAATCCCAGCACTTTGGGAGGCCGAGGCGGGCGGATCACAAGGTCAGGAGATCGAGACCACAGTGAAACCCCGTCTCTACTAAAAATACAAAAAATTAGCCGGGCGTGGTGGCGGGCGCCTGTAGTCCCAGCTACTCAGGAGGCTGAGGCAGGAGAATGGCGGGAACCCGGGAGGCGGAGCTTGCAGTGAGCTGAGATCGCGCCACTGCACTCCAGCCTGGGCAACAGCGTGAGACTCCGTCTCAAAAAAAAAAAAAAAAAAAAAACTTCCCAAGGATGAATGTTGTGGTATGTAAACTATACCTCAATAAAAATAAAAAAAATTAGGTATAAAAAACAGTATGGAGGTAAGTAGCACAGAGAGAGGGAAGCATATATAAAAAAATATATTAAAATATATAATATATTACATATAATATATAATTGAATATATATTTATATAGAATATATGTAACAGTACAGAGGTCAGTAGCACACAGAGAGGGAAGCAGGTGTGGACAGTGTTGCCTCTCTGGGGAGGTTTCCTAGAGAGAAAGCACCACCTGAGCCTGGTTTTAAAGGGCCAACAGGAGTCAGCAAACAGACTGTGGGAAGGAAGGACTTTCTAGTCAAAGGGAACAGCACATGCAAAGGCTGTGCAGAAGATGGGAAATACTGTGGTGTGCTCTGACAACCACAAGGCCTCTGGTTATTTGGGGCATAAATCTTAGTGCACAAACACAGAAGTTGTCTTTTGTGAGTAAAAATCATTTCTGACTCTGAGGCCTATTTCTCCAAGCTGCAGAAAATGTCACCCCATCATTCCTGGTAATATTGTAATCCCCTGCACATAGAGTCAGTGACCAGTCTCCACGGCCTGGCATGCACATGCTTTTGTGCCTGACTTTGACTCTTCTCTGCCTCTGTGCCAGAGACTTTGCTAAGACCAGAAACCCAGTGCTAATGATTCCAAATGCCTGCTGCACTCGGGGAGCCACTCCTCCCCGGACTCTTGCTGTCTCCACACACCCTGCAAGGAAGCAGGGCTGGGATCCAGCTGCTGGGCGGCCTCCCCATCTCCTCAGAGGAATTGCTTTCTGGTCTCAGAGCAGGAGATGCCCCCGAACTCACTCCCCACTGCTCCCACAGGGCGTTTTGCTCATTCCTTAAATCTCTGTTCATCTGTTCTGCAAACTCCCTAAATTGTCCTTGATCTGTGGGCAAACGAAGACCCAGCATAACTTTCAAATGACTCCTACTTGAATGAGAGAAAGAAAAATGAGCTAACATACAGAGGGAAAAAAAGAAAAACATCAATATTCCAAAAAGATCCAGCCTTATACGTGACCACAGCATCTGGTGCAATGGACTAAGTATGAGATCAAAGGCAACAGGATCAGGATCCCTCTGAAGAGCTCAGATTCAAGACCTTCAGTTTTGTGACCTCGATGATGGAGTTTTTATTAGCTGGTACAGTGGGCTCTGTCCTCCACAAGTTCCTGCCCCTGAGGCATTCAATCTTTCAGAGTGTGCAGTCCCCAGGGCCTCTACCCTCCTCCCCCTGCAACTGAAGTAGGACGTGGAACTGGGCAGAGGTGATCAAAACTGAGGCCATGAGAGTAGAGGCAGGAGAGGGGGTCCAAACACATTATGGAGATAAGCTGGGGAAAAAGGTGGGAGCTCAGAAGCAGGAATGTTTGACCTCCGAAGTCCAAGAGGGACAGCCAGGAATGGCAGGTTAAAACAGAAGAGCAACAGACTGGTCTGGTGACCCTGCTCCTCATTGGAGTGGACGGCAGGCACCATTGAAGGGGTCAGCAGTGGCAGAGACCAGGAGCTCTGAGCCTGAAGGACAGTCCAGGAGGCAGTAGGGGAGGAGTAGAGAGGAACTTCCTCAGGCTGAAGAGGGTCTAGAAAGGCTTCACCAAAGTAGGGTGAGGGCCCTGGGCCCCGAGGGGATTCTGATTCCCAAGCTGTTCCCACACCATTGCCATGGGGGGTGGCAGGGGAGAGAACCAGGACACTGAGGTGAAAACAGTTGCTGGGTCAGCTGGCCTTGGTGGGTCACCAACTTTACTTTGTGGGGAGGATGTTTATTTAAGGAAAATCACTATGTTTATTCAAACCTTTGGGCTGCAGCCCCCAGGGGTGGAATTATCAGTGAAAGCTGGGCTATTAATCAATTGTGGGGCCTGGTGACAGACCTTCTTCCCTTCCGGAGAGTGGGAGGAACAGAGGAGAGAGGGAGGAAGGGAGAGAGGGGGCTGGCCCCAGCACTAGCCTGTGTGGGAATGACTGATCCCAGGAGCAGGAAGGTCACACAGGAAGTGGCCTTGAAGTGGCGCCGGAGGCAGGAGGGCAGTGGAGGGTGGCGTTTCCATGGCACAGCGGTCATGGGACAAAGTTGGACGGAAATCGCACTTGAAGATGCTCCCTGGCCAAGGTCAAGTTGCCTGGGGAGGAAGGACAAACTTCCTGGATGGACACCAGGACGCTGAGCCCTGGGGAGGAGGGCAGGGGTGGAGGCCATGGTGTTGCTGGGGCCGTGGGGTCTCTCCAGGCCATGGGCCAGGACATCTGATAAAGCCTGAACAGAGCATGGCATCAGGAGTGCGTGCTGGATGGGGAAGCACAGAGGGATATGGAAGCCTGGGTGGGTGAAGGCTGTGGTGTCTGCCCACCCCATGGTGAGCCGGCCGGGCAGGGTGGGTAGGCCCCAGCAGCCATGCTTGGTGAGCAATGCACAGGCTCGAAGCCTGCAGGGCTGGGAGGGCAGCTGGTCCCGTGAGGGCATGGATGGAGGAGGGAGGTGCTCGGTGTGTGGGTAAATGAAGCCACAGACCCAGAGCATGGCTGGGGGAGGCCTCATGCCAGGGTCAGGCTGCTCTCACTGGGCATCTGGACCACTGTTTGGAGACAACCCCCAGCGTGAGCTCAAGGAGCGAAGGGTGCATGAGGAAACAAGTGGGTGAATGAGCGTTCTCTTCCAATGATGGCACCAGCAGCACCTATCTCATCGCAGTGTGGGTGAGAATGAAACCACAGGTAGAGCGCCAGGCCCAGGACACACTAAGTGCCCAGTCAGCGCCACTGCTGCTGTGATCAGAATTATTGTTATTACAGCTAGGCTTTCTTCCTACTTCACACACGCTGCTCACACCTGTGTCTTTTCCCTCCCTACACGCAGGCCCACAGAGCTGCCAGTTACAGGAACATCCAATGTACCGTCCTGAACTTGTGGGGCCTCAGGGCCCGTTTCCACTGCCTGCCCTGTGATCTTGAGCTACCTACAACACCTCTCTGAGTCTTGTTTTCCTCATTTGCAACTGAAGACAATAGTATCTAATACAATTATGAGGATAAAATGAGTTAACTCATGTAAAGTGCTTAGCACAGAGTAAGTACTAAATGAAGATCGCTACTGCAAGACTGGGCGGGTGGATAATTCATGCTTTTGCTCCAAGGTGAGGTTGCCCTGTCTGCCAATCTATCACAGCTAGGGAAGTGGGAGGCTTTCCCCTGTGGGATGTAGACTGGAGAAGGCCACCAGCTCTCATTGAGCGTGGAAGCAGACCTGCAGTGTTCAGGGTTGGCAAGGGAGGGAAGGTGAGACCTGCAGTCGCCCTTCCTTGTCCAGGTCTGCCCCTTCAATCCTTTCTCTCCTCCTTGGCAGACCCCTTATCTCCTCCACAAATGAGTCACTCTTGCCAGGGGACAAGCTCCCCGGGGCCACATCCTACCACCATGAAGCTGTAGCATTATAAGAATACAAAAAGGCAGACCAGCCTAACCAACATGGAGAAGCCCCGTCTCTACTAAAAGTACAAAATTAACCAGGCGTGGTGGCGGGTGCCTGTAATCCCAGCTACTCGGGAGGCCAAGGCAGGAGAATTGCTTGAACCTGGGAGGCGGAGGTTGCAGTGAGCCGAGATCACGCCATTGCACTCCAGTTGGGGCAACAAGAGTGAAACTCCGTCTCAAAAAAAAAAAAAAAAAAAGCAATTTAAAAACCTATCTGGCCTCTTTGCTGTCTTAAAAAACATAAACATCATGAATGGTGCTAAGCATCTGGTCAGGTGTCCTTTGAGGGAAAAGAGCCCTGGAGACTGTGTCTTTCAAGGGAAGGGGCACTTTCAAGGAGACTTCATGGTGGCGACGGTGAGTTGGCAGGTGGTGGGAGGGAGGTGAGAGTGGAGGAAGAGGGGCTTCCTGGGGAAGGGACCCTGGGGGTGATTTCCCAGGAGGACTTTGCAGAATGAAGCTACCCTGGGATTCAAGTCATGCCCTTCCCTACCCCCTTCATTACTGCCAGGAGAGTGGGCAAGGCCGTCCTGTGTCTTTGCTGCAGGACCTGTGTGTGGTCAACAGCATGGTTGGCCAGCTCAGTTCACTGGCTTCTCCTCCTCCTCCCCTTCCTTTACCCATGTCAACAGAACACCTTCTCCTGCCAGCTCTGGGAGCCCAGATCGTCTGAACAGACCTGGTTTCAGGGGATCACACGGGTGTTTCTTGTTTGTTACTACCTTGGACCCTCACCACCTCTCAATGGGTGGACCCTTCCTGGCCCAGGCCCACCTGTTTGCCCAACTCCCCCGGCCCTGCCCTCACTGGCATCCTAGACTCCAGTGGATTGAACTATTGGAAGTTTCCACATGTTCTCACTCACCTTTGGGTCTCTGCGTGGGGTAGCCCCTCTGCCTAGAATGAATGCCTCCTGTCTCTGGTCTACTGACTGACTTCTCATCTCTCAAGACTCAGAAAAAATGTCACCACCTCTGAGGGCTTTTTCTGTCCCCATGTAGCTTGGGCTTCCTCCTCTGTGCACCCTATTCCTATCTTGATTTCAGAACTCATCACTCTGATAATAGATGAGAAACCTATCTGAGATCAGATTCCCCCAAAACCAAGCCTGCATAAGGCTTCAGGTGCAGGCAGTCTATGTGGAAGGTGATCCTGGGAGCAGGGAATAGGGAAAGTGAGGTAAGAAACAAGGAAAAGCCCAGGAGGGGTGTGTTATCAAGGTGGATCTTGTGGAAAATAGGGGTTCAGGTCTCCTGGACACCCTTGAGAAATCAGAATGTGGCCACAGTCTTCTGCCTGGAGGAAGGCTCTTGGGCCCAGCTGGTTGGCCAGTTGTCCTGGAGAAGCAAACTTCTGGCCTAGACTTTCAGGTAGACATAGCAGGCCCTGCAGAGTGGAGAGAGCCCTGGAGCAGGAACTAGGCAGGCAAGATGGGGTGCTGTGAGGCTCGCCTGCCACTGTCCCAGCAACTGTGGCTGAGAGCAGTGGATCCAGGGGCTGTGAGTCGGGCACCACGGTCATCCCTACAGAATCCCTGGAAGGTGGGAGCCACAGTTCTACTTGTCTTCGTGTTCCTGGCAAGTGCTGGGAAAATGTTGAATGACCAGGAAACCGGGGGACAGTGAACCAGCAATATTTGGGGTTTCCAGCCAAGAACTCTATAGACTCCTGGATTTCTCTCCAGTTGGGTTTAGGGGATTTCCTCCCTATTACTAACCCCTGCGACCCACAGCTCCTTCTCACCTTAGTCTTCAGAATCTAGGTTCTATTGCATGAAGTGAAGCTCAAAGTAAGTCAATTCTAAGGTGCCTTTGTGTGTAGTGTTTCCTTCCCTCCCCCAATTTCCTACTGAGCCAAAACTCTCCTTTCCTTAAAGTGTCTTCATGGCTAAAGAAGGATAGTTGGAGGGCAAAGGGCTTTCTCAACTAAGGACTCGAAGAGCAGATGTCCAATGAGCTGATGAAAAACTCTTCAGTCCATTGCAATAGACTTTTCTGTCTATTACTCTCCAGGGATCAGACACAAGAGCAGGTGGACTGAGACTCTGGGGAGTATGCTCGGCTCAGAAACCATGAGCACAGACTCCAGGGTACCCAGCCAGCATTTCTGCTCCAGCACAAGATGCGTACTGCTCATACCTCCCTCCCTTCTTCCTTTACTTTATATGGTCAACCATGTATCTGACTATGGAAGAAAAAGAATCAGTCTCTCCTTAAAGGAATTTCAGACTCTGGGAGCTGATGTGGATAACGTTTCAAGGTGGAGTGGGGGTTGATGGGCCACTCGCAAATCCTTTGAACTCACATCACCATAGGGCCTATTAGTCATCATAACAATGACAGCTAGAATTTATTGGGTCTTTACTGTGTGCCAGGAATCAAGCTAGGGCCTATAGGTAATATCTCATTAAATCCTCACAAAACTCTGTTGGGATGAGAGGTTGTAACCCAAGAAAAGCTCAAAGTAAATCAATTCTAAGGTGCCTTTCTGTGTAGTGTTTCCTTCCTTCCCCCAAATTCCTACTCAGACAAAATTCTCCCTTCCTTAAAGTGTCTTCATGGCTAAACAAGGATAGTTGGGGAGCAAAGGGCTTTCTCAATTAAAGATTCAAAGAGTAGATGTTCAGTGAGCTGATGAAAAATTCTTCTGTTCATTGCAATTACCAAAGACTTCTAAGGTCATTTTCTCCTCCCTCAAACTGAAGACCTAGGGGTCTGGAGGTCTGGTCCTAGTTACAGCTCTGTTGCTGACTGGTTATGTGAATGTGGGTTTAGTTCCTAAACTCTATGCATTGGGTATTATCCTCAGATGAGAAAATAGAGGCTCAAAGAAGCACAGTAACTCACCCAAGGTCACATGTCTGGCATGTAGTGGAGCCAAGATTCAAACCCAGAACAGGAATATGAGAAGACTAGGTGTCCAGGTAGCAGAAACTAATGAAAAGATTCTTCACGGTATGAGCATTGTAAATGAATCAGCCCTGTCAGGCCTCTGAGCCCAAGCAAAGCCATCATATCCCCTGTGACCAGCACGTATACATCCAGATGGCCTGAAGCAACTGAAGATCCACAAAAGAAGTGAAAATAGCCTTAACTGATGACACTCCACCTTTGTGGTTTGTTCCTGCCCCACCCTAACTGATACGATACATTCTCCCCCACCCCTGAGAATGTACTTTGGATGCCTATCCCAAACCTATAAGAACTAATGATAATCCTACCACCCTTTGCTGACTCCTTTTTCAGACTCAGTCTGCCTGCACCCAGGTGAAATAAATAGCCTTGTTGCTCACACAAAGCCTATTGGTGGTCTCTTCACACGGACGCATGGGACAAACTCCAGCGGATGTTTTTGAAACTTTTACTTTTTTGTATTTTTAAAATTCTAGTAAAAGTATCATTTTAACTGTCAGGCCTCTGAGCCCAAGCTAAGCCATCATATCCCGTGACCTGCACGTATACATCCAGATGGCCTGAAGCAACTGAAGAGCCACAAAAGAAGTGAAAATAGCCTTAACTGATGACATTCCACCATTGTGATTTATTGCTGCCTCAATCTAACTGATCAATGTACTTTGTAATCTCCCCCAGCCTTAAGAAGGTTCTTTGTACTTCTCCCCACCCTTGAGAATGTACTTTGTGAGATCCACCCCCTGCCCGCAAAACATTGCTTCTAACTCCACCGCCTATCCCCAAACCTGTAAGAACTAATGATAATCCACCACCCTTTGCTGACTGTCTTTTTGGACTCAGCCCGCCTGCACCCAGGTGAAATAAACAGCCACATTGCTCACACAAAGCCTCTTTGGTGGTCTCTTCACACGGACACACGTGAGACATTTGGTGCCGAAGACCTGGGTCAGTGGGACTCCTTTGGGAGACCAGTCCCATGTCCTCACCCTCACTCTATGAAGAGATCCACCTATGACCTCGGGTCCTCGGACCAACTAGCCCAAGGAACATCTCACCGATTTTAAATCAGGTAAGCAGCCACTTCTTACTGTCTTCTCCAACCTCTCTCACTATCCCCCAACCTCTTTCTCCTTTCAATCTTGCCACCACCCTTCAATCTCTCCCTTCTCTTAATTTCAATTACTTTCATTTTCTGGTAGAGACAAAGGAGACACATTTTATCCACGGACTCAAAACTCCAGTACCTGTCATGGACTCGGGAAGAAAGCTTTCCCTTGGTGTTTAATCATTGCAGGGATGCCTGCCTGATTATTCACCCACCTCCCATTGGTGTTTGATCTTCTCGGGGACGCCTGCCTTGGTCATTCTGTTTGTGGCAAGTCAATTGCGGGCACACCTGCTTTGGCTGCTCACCCACATTGCAGCCCAGGGCTGCTCACCCCACCCCTTCTCTCCATGTCTCCACCCATTTTCTACTTTCCTGAGGGCAAGCACCTCCCAACCCGTTTCCACTTTCCTGAGGGGCAAGCACCTCCCACCCTGTTTCCACTTTCCTGGGGGGCAAGCACCTCCCACCGCTTCTTCACTTTCCTGGGGACAAGCACCCCCCATCCCTTCTCTCCGTTTCTCTACCCTTCTCTTTAAACTTGCCTCCTTCACTATGGGCAACCTTCCACCTGCCATTCCTCCTTCTTCTCCCTTAACCTGTGTTCTCAAGAATTTAAAACCTCTTCAACTCTCGCCTGACCTAAAACTTGAACGCCTTATTTTCTTCTGCAATACCGCTTGGCCCCAATACAAACTCAACAATCCTTTGAGTTCTAAATAGCCAGAAAACGGCACTTTTGATTTCTCCATTTTACAAGATCTAGATAATTTTTGTCAAAAAATGGGCAAATGGTCTCTGACGTCCAGGCATTCTTTTATACATTGGTCTGCTCCCAATGCGACTTGTCCCAAATATTTCTTCTTTCTCTCCTGTCTGTTCCTTCGGTCTCCGCCCCAACCTCTGAGTCCTTTGAATCCTCCTTTACTACAGACTCATCTGACCTCTCCCCTTCTCCCCAGGCTGCTCCACACCAGGCCGAGCCAGGCCGAGCCAGGCCCCAATTCTTCCTCAGCCTCTGCTCCCCCACCCTATAATCTTTCTATCACCTCCCCTCCTCACACCTGTTCTTGCTTACAGTTTCATTCCTCTATTAGCCCTCCCCAACCTGCCCAATTTCCTCTTAGAGAGGTGGCTGGAGTGGAAGGCATAGCCAAGGTTAATGCTCCTTTTTTCTTTATCCGCCCTCTCCCAAATCAGTTAGCATTTAGGCTCTTTTTCATCAAATATAAAAACCCAGCCCAGTCCATGGCCCATTTGGCAACAACCCTTAGACATTTTACCACTCTAGACCCATAGGGGCCAGAAGGCTATCTTACTCTCAATATGCATTTTATCACCCAATCTGCTCCCAACTTTAAATAAAGCTCCAAAAATTAAATTCCGGCCCTCAAACCCCACAACAGGACTTAATTAACCTCGCCTTCAAGGTGTACAATAATAGAGAACAGTTGCAATTACTTGCCTCTGCTGTGAGAGAAACCCCAGTCATATCTTCAGCACACAAAAACTTCAAAACGCCTAAGCCACAGCGGTCAGGCATTCCTTCAGGACTTCCTCTCCCAGGATCTTGCTTCAAGTGCTGGAAATCTGGCCACTGGGCCAAGGAACGCCCGTAGCCCAGGATTCCTCCTAAGCCGTGTCCCATCTGTGTGGGACCCCACTGGAAATTGGACTGTCCAACTGGCCCAAGGCTCTGACTGACTCCTTCCCAGAAATTCTCGGCTTAGTGGCTAAAGATTGACGCTGCCTGATTGCCTCGGAAGCCTCCTGGACCATCACAGATGCTTTGAGTAACTCTTACAGTGGTGGGTAAGTCTGTCCCCTTCTTAATCAATATGGAGGCTACCCACTCCACATTACCTTTTTTTCAAGGGCCTGTTTCCCTTGCCTCCATAACTGTTGTGGGTATTGACGGCCAGACTTCTAAACCTCTTAAAACTCCCCAGCTCTGGTGCCAACTTGGACAACATTCTTTTATGCACTCCTTTTTAGTTATCCCCACCTGCCCAGCTCCCTTTTTGGTCAAGACATTTTAACTAAATTATCTGCTTCCCTGACTATTCCTAGGCTACAGCCACACCTCATTGCTACCCTTTTCCCCAGTTCAAAGCCTCCTTCACATTCTCCCCTTTTGTCTCCCCACCTTAATTCACAAGTATAAGATACCTCTACTCCCTCCTTGGCAACCGATCATGCACCCCTTACCATCCAATAAAAACTTAATTATCCTTACCCTGCTCAATGCCAATATCCCATCCCACAGCACGCTTTAAAAGGATTAAAGCCTGTTATCACTCACCTGCTACAGTATGGGCTTCTAAAACCTAAAAACGCTCCTTACAATTCCCCCATTTTACCTGTTCAAAACCCGGACAAGTCTTACAGGTTAGTTCAGGATCTGCACCTTATCAACCAAATTGTCTTGCCTATCCACCCCGTGATGCCAAAGTCATGTACTCTCCTATCCTCAATACCTCCCTCCACAACCTCTCCATAACCCATTATTCTGTTCTGGATTTCATGCATGCTTTCTTTACTATTCCTTTGCACCCTTCAGCCCAGCCTCTCTTTGCTTTCACTTGGACTGACCCTAACAGCCATCAGGCTCAGCAAATTACCTGGGCTGTACTGCTGCTGGGTTTCACAGACAGCCCCCATTACTTCAGTCAAGCCAAATTTCTTCCTCATCTGTTACCTATCTCAGCATAATTCTCATGAAAACACACGTGCTCTCCCTGCTGATCGTGTCTGGCTAATCTCCCAAACCCCAATCCCTTCTACAAAACAACTCCTTTCCTTCCTAGGCATGGTTAGGTACTTCCACCTTTGGATATCTAGTTTTACCATCCTGACTAAACCATTATATAAACTCACAAAAGCAAACCTAGCTAACCCCACAGATCCTAAATCCTTTTGCCACTCCTTTCTGTTCCTTAAAATCCGCCCTAGAAGCTGCCCCCACACTAGCTCTCCCTAGCTCATCCCAACCCTTTTTCATTACACACAGCCAAAGTGCAGGACTGTGTGGTCGAAATTCTTACACAAGAGCCGGGACTGCACCCTATAGCCTTTTTATCCAAACAACTTGACCTTACTGTTTTAGCCTAGCCTTCATGTCTGTGTGCAGTGGCTGCCACTGCTTTAATACTTTTAGAGGCCCTCAAAATCACAAACTATGCTCAACTCACTCTCTACAGTTCTCATAACTTCCAAAATCTATTTTCTTCCTCACACCTGACACATATACTTTCTGCTCCCCGGCTCCTTCAGCTATACTCACTCTTTGTTGAGTCTCCCACAATTACCATTGTTCCTGGCCTGGACTTCAACCCAGCCTTCCACATTATGCCTGATACCACAACTGACCCCCATGACTGTCTCTCTATAATCCACTTGGCATTCACTCAATTTCCCCATGTTTCCTTCTTTCCTGTTCCTCACCCTGAACACATTTGGTTTATTGATGGCAGTTCCACCAGGCCTAATCGCCACTCACCAGCAAAGGCAGGCTATGCTATAGTATCTTCCACATCTATCATTGAGGCTACCACTCTGCCCCTCTACACTACCTCTCAGCAAGCCGAACTCATTGCCTTAACTCAGGCCCTCACTCTTGCAAAGGGACTACACATCAATATTTATATTGACTCTAAATATGCCTTCCATATCCTTCACCACCATGCTGTTATGTGGGCTGAAAGAGGTTTCCTCACTATGCAAAGGTCCTCCATCATTAATGCCTCTTTAATAAAAACTCTTCTCAAGTCTGCTTCACTTCCAAAGGAAGCTGGAGTCATTCACTGCAAGGGTCATCAAAAGGCATCAGACCCCATCACTCAGGGCAACGCTTATGTTGATAAGGTAGCTAAAACAGCAGCTAGTGTTCCAACTTCTCTCCCTCATGGTCAATTTTTCTCCTTCTCATTGGTCACTCCTATTTACTCTCCTACTGAAGTTTCCACCTATCAATCTCTTCCCACACAAGGCAAATGGTCCTTGGACCAAGGACAATATCTTCTTCCAGGCTCACAGGCCCATTCTATTCTGTCTTCATTTCATAATCTCTTCCATGTAGATTACAAGCCTCTTAGAACCTCTCATTTCCTTTCCATGGTGGAAATCTATCCTCAAGGAAATCACTTCTCAGTGTTCCATCTGCTATTCTACTACTCCTCAGTGATTATTCAGGCCCCCTCCCTTCCCTGCACATCAAGTCAGGAATTTGCTCCCGCCCAGAACTGGCAAATTGACTTTACTCACATGCCTGGAGTCAGGAAACTACAATACCTCTTGGTCTGGGTAGACACTTTCGCTGGATGGATAGAGACCTTTCCCACAGGGTCTGAGAAGGCCACTGCGGTCATTTCTTCCCTTCTGTCAGACATAATTCCTTGGTTTGGCCTTCCCACCTCTATACAGTCCAATAAGAAACCGGCCTTTATTAGTCAAATCATCCAAGCAATTTCTCAGGCTCTTAGTATTCAGTGGAAACTTCATACCCCTTACCATCCTCAATCTTCAGGAAAGGTAAAATAGACTAATGGTCTTTTCCCAAAAACTCACCAACCAAGCAAGTCACTATGCTGAACCCCCTTGGGCACTCTCTAATTGGATGTCCTGGGTCCTCCCAATTCTTAGTCCTTTAATACCTGTTTTTCCCCTCCTCTTACTCAGATCTTGTATCTTCCTTTTAGCTTCTCAATTGATACAAAACCACATCCAGGCCATCACCAATCTTTCTATATGACAAATGCTCCTTCTAACAACCCCACAATATCATCCCTTACACCAAAATCTTCCTTCAACTTAATCTCTCCCACTCTAGGCTCCCAGGCCGCCCCAATCCTGCTCGAAGCAGCCCAGAGAAACAGTGCCCATTATCTCTCCATACCACCCCAAAATATTTTGCCTCTCCAACACTTCACTATTTTGTTTTGCTTTTCTTATTAATATAAGAAGACAGGAATGTCAGGCCTCTGAGCCCAAGCTAAGCCATCATATCCCGTGACCTGCACGTATATATCCAGATGGCCTGAAGCAACTGAAGAGCCACAAAAGAAGTGAAAATAGCCTTAACTGATGACATTCCACCATTGTGATTTATTGCTGCCTCAACCTAACTGATCAATGTACTTTGTAATCTCCCCCAGCCTTAAGAAGGTTCTTTGTACTTCTCCCCACCCTTGAGAATGTACTTTGTGAGATCCACCCCCTGCCCGCAAAACATTGCTCCTAACTCCACCGCCTATCCCAAAATTTATAAGAACTAATGATAATCCACCACCCTTTGCTGACTCTCTTTTCGGACTCAGCCTGCCTGCACCCAGGTGAAATAAACAGCCATGTTGCTCACACAAAGCCTGTTTGGTGGTGCTTCACACGGACACACGTGAGACATTAACCATCAATACACAGTTGATGTGTGTACAATTCAGTGGCATTAAGTACATTCACAATGTTGTCCAACCATCACCACTTTCTATTTCCAGAACTTTTTCATTATCCCAAACAGAAATTCTATATCCTTTAGATAATAATGCCCTCTTCCCTCCTCCCCACCTCCCCTGGTGACCACTCTTCTACTTTCTGTTTCTATGAATTTGATGATTCTAGATACCTCATATAGATGGAATCTATGTATGTATGTAGGTATGTATTTATTGAATTTTTAATTTTTTTATTATACTTTAAGTCCTGGGGTACATGTGCAGAATGTGCAGGTTTGTTACATAGGTATGCACGTGCCATGGTGGTTTGCTGCACCTATCAACTTGTCATCTACATTAGGTATTTCTCCTAATGCTATCCCTCCCCTAGACTACCCCCACCTCCTGACAGGCCCCAGTGTGTGATGTTCCCCTCCTTGTGTCCATGTGTTCATTTGCCAACTCCCACTTATGAGTTAAAACACGTGGTGTTTGGTTTTCTGTGCCTGTGTTAGTTTGTTGAGAATAATGGTTACCAGCTTCATCCATTTCCCTGCGAAGGACATTAACTCATCCTTTTTTATGGCTGCAGAATCTACGTATTTATAATATAATATTACAATATTACATTGTAATAATATATTTGTCCTGCGTCTGGCTTATTTTACTAAGTAGGTTTTTAGGGTTCACCCATGTTGTAGTATCCAAATTTCATTCCTTTTTAAGGCTGAACAATACTCCACTGTATGTATATAGCACATATATTCTATCCACCTGTTCATAAACATGTGGGTCGTTTCCACCTTTTGGTTAGTGTGAATAATGCCACTGTGAACAGGGATATGCAAATGTCTGTTGGAGTCCCTGCTTTCAATTCTTTTGTGTATATTCCTAGAAGAGAGTTTTTTTTGTTTTGTTTTGTTTGTTTGTTTTTTGAGACAGAGTCTTGCTCTGTTGCCAGGCTGGAGTACAGTGGCGCAATCTTGGCTCACTGCAACCTCCACCTCCTGGGTTCAAGAGATTCTCGTGCCTCAGCCTCCCAAGTAGCTAGGATTACAGGCACCCGTCACCACACGAGCTAATTTTTGTACTTTTAGTACAGATGCGGTTTCACCATGTTGACCAGGACAGTATCAATCTCCTGACCTTGTGATCCACCCGCCTCGGCCTCCCGAAGTGCTGGGATTACAGGCTTGAGCCACCATGCCCAGCCTAACCGGGTTTTTTTATTGTTGTTCAAATCCATTATTTTATTCTCAAAGGCTCTAGCTTTTAAATTACTGTCTGTGCAAGTTTCAAATGCTAGGACAAGTGTCTAATGGGTTTTACTCAAGTCACATGACCTCCCTTTGTCCAGAAAAGTGTTGGACCCCTTGGTGGACAGTCCTACAAGATAATCCAATGGAGGCAGGGTGTTCCTCAAAGCAAGACTATAGTGTCATTACCAGCAGAAGTGTTGTGCTGGTGGCTGAGGGCAGTCTAAACCACAGTTGTTACTGCTGCATCTGTGAAATTGGGAATAGCTAACCTCTCCATGCCGTGAGTTGTGCAGTTCCCACAAAATCATGTATATGGTGGGATTTTGAAAAAAATGAGATCCCTTCAGATAGAAGTCCTCATGAGACCACAGAATGTTAGCTGGAAAGAAAGGAGCTGGCTGTGGTGCCAGGATGCAGCTGGAAGAAGCACTGCACTTTACACACAGGCAAAGTGAGGTGCCCGGACCAGCAACCAGGAATACCACTCTCACCCCTAACTATGAGCCACTTCTCAGATGTAATAGCCATTCCTCATGACTGCCTTCTCCCTTGGCCATCGTTGTTCAGTCCTATTAGTTTCTTCTTTGGACACTATATATAAGCCAGGCCTTTGAGTCTTCAATATATGATCTCTTTGCCTTTAAGAGGCAAACAGTCTAGGGGCAGAGATAAATGAGTAATTCAGTAACAGCCAAGTGTGATGGCTAATGGAACACAGGCAAGGTGAAAGCATTCTGATGCTATAGAGGGGGGAAAAGAGTCTTTGGTTATTCATTTATTCAACAAGTATTCCGTGAGGGACCACTATGTGCTTGACACTGTGTTTGGTGCAGAAGATTTACAGTGAACAATGCAGACAGTCTCTTATTTCATAGAGTCCACAGTCTAACCTGTGCCTCCACTACCCTAACTAGGAATCTGTAGCTACTAGGAAAGTCCATGGAGTGCCTTCTCCTTTATTGAACCTGCTCTGACTCCCCTAGGCCACAGTGGTCATTTTAAACTTCTGAAGCTGTGTTAGTCCAAGTCCTCCGAGAAGCAGTCACAAAGACAGGGATAAATGCGCAAAGATTTTACTAGGGGAAATGTCTATGTGAGGAAAAAAGAAAAGGAGAGGGAACCAAAAAGAATGGGAGCCATCAGGCCTCCACAAAAGTCTGATTCCATGTGAAGAACAGAGGAAGAAAAGGTTGGGTGAAAGCATCCTAGACCATCATGCAGTTTAAAGAAGCTTTGGCAAAGCTGTTGAGGAGTCCTCAGGCAAGGCCAGCCGTCAGAGGAGTTGGTTGTCTCCCAGGAAGGAGCCTGCCCTAGTAACCCTGCTGTGCTCAGTCACTGGCTGGGAGCAGCCCATGGGAAATGTGGCCTCAGCATCGATGGACTTCAGAACACAGCAGGTGGGGCCCATTGTTAATTACACTTTCTATAACTGAAGGCCTGTGAGGCTTACTCTCATTGGCTTCCCAAATGATTTGGACTCCACAGATTATACCTTCAATTTGATGCCTAAATAAAAATTGTTTTCTGCACTTGCAAACTATGTTGGGTGAATCTTGACCTGTCAACTGGCCTGAGGGCCAGTCAAGGGCAAGGGTGCCATCATAATCCTTCGTCCAGTCACCTGTCTATTGATCCATCCATCCATTTTTGTTTTCTGGATATATTTATGTGAGCACCAACTGTCCTGGGCACTAAGGGTACAGAAGTGAACAAGATGACCCTTGAGGAGCTTGCAGGCGACAGAGGAAAGAGGGATTTAATAATGAATCACACACTAAACAGGGAGTTTCTAGGTAAAAGTCAAGTGAGTTTCTATTTCCCCTTCATACCACTTATGCTTCTCCCCATACCAGGAGGGGCTTTTCTCTGAAAGGGCAGCTATCTCCAGCGGACAGCGCCTGCCCTGTGGACGTGAGTCAGCCCAGGGTCAGACTGGCAGCGATGACACAGCCCCTGGATTCTCCCAGGGAACTGCTTCACACCATTTCCCTGAGACACAGAGGGAACAAGAAAGACAAACACCGAGTACAACTCTTCTTCAAGGAGAAACACCCTCATCGCTTCCTCCATGACAACTGTCAGCCCAAGGAGCATCCCTGAGCTGTTTCCTCCCTCAGGAGCTTATCAGTGTGCTCCACAAAATGCAGAAAAACCCAGTCACTTTCTTGAATGTCTTTCAAGAGTAGTCTCCTCTTTCTCCCCATAGAGAAGTATAATTTAAAACATGCTGAATGAATGTTGACCTGGAGACCAAGAGAATGGAGGCAAATCAGGCAGCAATGAGGATTATAATTTTTCCTCTTCACTAAGTCAGCTCTGAGCTAAGTACATTCCATGCAGACTCTCAGTTGATTCCCATCACAGCACAGCCCAGTTAGCCCATTCTACAGAAGAAGAAACTGAGGCTAGAGATAAAGAAGAACTTGCTAAAAGCCACACCACTGGTAAGTAGTGGAGGTGAGACCTGGCCCCCAAAACTTTTTGCCCCCAGAGCCTGTGCTCTGCTCATGCCTCTGTTGGCGGTTTCTCTTTCAACTTGGCAGGTGGAGTGTGACCTCAGCCATTGGTGAGGAGTTGTAACCAGGGTGCAGAATCTGGACAGGGCCTCCTTGCCTACTGCCACGTGTTGCTGCTGGTCAGTTGGTCTTTACACACAGCATTTCCTCTATGTTCATAGCTATTGGCAACAATGGCAGAATTGGTGTGTTGATACTAACAGAAGTTGTTATAAGTCACACTCCTTTGTGGTTATGTACAGGGCAAATATGATTCCAAAACCCACAGAAAGCTATTACCTCATTTTATCTTAAAGTCTTAGGAGCTAGAGAAGGACAAGAGAACCACCATCACCACTGTACCAAGAGGGACGCTGAGGTATACAGATGGCTTGGCTGACTTCCCCAAGGCCACATAATTTATAAGGCTCTGTAGCTGGTTTTAGTGAGTTCTTTCCTTCTCTCCTGCAGAAACTCAATGCTCTCTTCTTTTGCCTCTTTTCAAAAAAAAGTTATTTGCAAAAAATTGGAAGTTCAGTAATTCTAAAGTGTTCACTATGATTATGATAACTACTAATTACTTACTGCTTCTATTACAAGCTACAAAATATTAAGTGCTTCTCATATGCTGGCATGGTGTCAACACATGCACGGCATTAAGAGTTTAGTGTTACCTCATCCAAGGATGTGTGGAGTTAAATGGGGTCCAATATCTGTGAGGGCCAAAGTGCTCCAATGGTAGAATTCCAGGCATCGGATGGGTGCTTTTAAGCCATGGGGCCATCATCTTCTGTAACTATATCCAGGTCTTATAGCTTAGATGCTACTGGATAGACCCTCAGGAGAAATGTGAAGGAGGCTTTTGAGAAAACTTGGCAGGGTCTCGCTGCCAAATAGTAATTATCAGTGGCCTCTGTAAGGTAACCCACCTTCCTGGGTTGCTTTAGCTTCTGTCCTGTCCTGTGGCCTTTCCTGACACCCTGATCCTTGGGTGAATAGTCCCTTCTAGAGCCACCAGCCTTGGGAGCCCTGGGTCATCTGCCAAGCTCCTCCTCCCAGCCGGGTCCTGGGAAGCCGAAGAGGAGATGGAGGTGTGAGAATAGCAAGAAAAACGTCTAGCCAGGCTAGACCCAGCCTAGGTCCTAGTGGTTCCATTTGTCCTTGGGCAGCCCAGGCCCAAGATGCCAGGGCTTGGGGAGGCCTTGGCTGCCAACAGCCCCATGCCGAGATCTTCATTTTCCTCACGGAAGGTTCCTGGCATTAGTCCAGGCTCTGCCCAGCCCACTCCTGTTCCTTCAGGCTCTGAGTTCAAGGGTGATACTATTCACAAGCAGACTCCTGTTTTCTTGTGAAAGTCAAAAAAGACACCAAGTTGTCAAAAAGACTTTTTCAACACCCAGTTCCTGCTGGGTGAAGGGTGCAAGAAGAGGGTCTTTCATGTCTTACTGCATGATGAAATTGCCAAACACAGGATTCTAATTCATCCTTGGGGTGAAAAAAGAAGGTCCTCCCTTTGGGTGGCTAAGAGGCCCAGCTCTCCAAACAGAAACCAGATCACCTCTAAAGTCCCTGCATCATTTCCCATAAAGAACAGAACAGTTTTGAGTCAGCCACAAACATGTCGTCACACATTGAGCATCTATGTGTGTGTCAGGAGCATGGAACAGCAGGAATTCCACTAGCAATAATAACGTTATTAAGTTCTCATTGCCTCTCAGGCAGTCTGTTGGGTCTTTACATAAATCATCTCATTTAATCCTCAGAGCATGAGGAAAGTAATTCACCACTCCCATTTTACAGATGTGGAAGCTGACGCTTAGAGGTTCTATAGCTGGTAAGCGGCAGAACTGGGATCTGAATTCTGGTCTGACTTCAGAGTCTACGCTCTTAGCCATGAAACCAGCATTCTCATAGTAGAGTCCAGGAACCACATGCTGAGGATCTCCCCAGAATGCTTGATAAAAATGTAGCATCCTGCTTGGGCTTATGGAATCAGAACCTCAGGGAATGGGGCCAGGAAGCTGACATTGGCAATCTTTCCAGATGGTTCTGATGCACGTAAAGTTTGAAATCCCTTACACTGTCCACTAAGTGGGGAGAAAGGGACATTGCATGCAGGGGAGGTGGGGAGGGAGCATGAGTGAGAAGGCCCCAAACAGTATAGGTTACAGCATGATGCACTAAGGATTTGGAATTACTTCAATGAAAAGAGTATCCCTTGGAAAGCTGCCCCAGCGCCTGGCGGTTGTCCTCACACTCTGCCTGCATTAGCTGAGGCCCAACCAGTGAGCTACCCAGCCCCAGGCCTGAGCTGTCCAGGCCCACAGGGGAGTCCTCATAGGGACAGTGTTCCTATGCCAGGACTGTCGCTAACTCATCCTGAGGATAACTCTGCTTCCAATCCTCCCTAATTCCTCCATTGAGCAGCTGCCTTCAGAAGGCTCCTTTCTTTCCTCTTGCTGCAGACCTCATCTCTACCTGCCTGAATTCTCAGCACTGCTCTTCTTACTAGGTAACTAGCCCTGAGATGAGGCTTCACTAGAGCTACTGGCAGCGATTTCCTGGGAGGGGTGTTGGGTGGTACTGCCATCTTCTAGGGCACAGAAATAGAAAAGGGAGGCATGTGGCCAGGTTCCAAGTGATCCACGACAAGCCAGACAGGCCCTTCTGACTCACTGAGGCAGCAGCAGGTGGCCTTTGAGAAACAGTGAGACAGAACAGTCCCTTCTGGCCTGGAAATGCCAGCAGGAGGGGGTGGGGGCAGGCTGCTGCTAAGATCTGGGGTTCATTTACTGCAGACTCCACAACCTGTTTCTGCCCCATCATCTCCCTGGGAAACGTGTGGGACCCACTTACTTGCAACCCACACACCCTCAGTACTGTGACTCAACTGGCACTCACAGCAGCCTTCAATATTATTTTTAACCTGACTTCACCTGATTTGTGGGGGGTGGGGCGCGGACCAGGTTTGCCTAGAAAACTCCACTAACAGGGCTGGTCCAAGCTGAAAAGGAAGGAGACAAAGTCTTCTTTCCAGCACCTGGAAGAGCCTTTCCCCAGGGTGAACCTGAGAGAAAGAGGCCAGGTCAGCCCACAAAATGGGTGCCAGGAAAATCATCCACAAACTGATCTGTATTCACCACCTCTTTTTCTGGTTCACCTGCCTGGCCATATTTTGTCTGGGGATGACTACTCGCAACCTATGTTGACAACATCTGGCCAGGAGGGAAGGCAGCCCCAAGCCTGGAGAGCTTCAGAGATGGCGGCCTACACCCAGGCCGGAAGCAGCCCAGATCCCTCTCGCATCCGCCAGCAGAAGTCTCCGCCTCTTCCGCCCACCATGCCCTTGCTGCATATGTTCCCAAGGATCAGGGCAAGGCCGGCAGACGAGCACTTGGTGTGTTTGGCACTGGCTGAGCCAGACGGCAAGTCTTGTTCCTTCTCCATCTGGCTTTCTCTGTGAACTTTGCACTGAACTCTTTCCAACCGCATCGGTGGCAGCTCTCCTGCCAGGAGGACCCAGTGCCAGGGAGAACAGAATAATTGCCTCTCGTGTTGTGCATGCAGAGCCTTCATTAACATGTCCCCGGAGTGGCATTTGCAGCCCTCTGTCACAGCAGCCTGCCATTGAATACCACAAAACTCATCACCCTCAGATTCTCCACTGTCTTGAAAGAGCCAATAGCGCTGTGTTTCTTCGAGCTGCTTTGGTTCATTCGGAAAGTCATGTCGTTGTTGCTGTTGTTATTTACGTAGAGAAGATTTCTCTATTGCCTTGCTCACCAAATAGCGCATGTAAGTGGCCTGCCCAGTCACTCTTGTTTTCTTCCTTTCTGACACAAGGAAGCCATGCTTCTAAGGAGACATGTGACAAAGAGTGCGGGATGGAGGGGCACACGTAGAAATCAAAAGTCATGGCATTTAGTCATGGTGCTGGGTTTTAGTCATGGTGCTGCCAGTGGTGAGGTGTGTGACCTTGGGCAAAACTACGCATTGCCAAATGTCATTTTCTTCCTGTACAAAATAAGGGGTTGGCACTGACACACAGATTCACAGAATCTTTGAGCTCTTCTCATCTACCTGTCATTTTATGGATAAGTAAGCAGGCCCAGAGGGGCCGTTCAACTAACCCAAAGAGGATTTTGTCTCCTTCCTTTTCAGCTTGGACCAGCCCTGTTAGTGGAGTTTTCTAGGCAAACCTGGTCCGCGCCCCACCCCCCACAAATCAGGTGAAGTCAGGTTAAAAATAATATTGAAGTTAGTTGTAGCTAACTGAATGTTAAGACTTGAGACCCAGCATTCAGACCTTCTGCCTCCTGGATTTGGGTGGGATTGGATGAAAGAGGGAAACATTTTAAGAGAGCCAAGGCACAGTGACGGGATTACACTCTCTGTGCATGCAGGGAAGTATGTAGGGATGACTTTTCCTTCACATCAAAGATTCCAGGGTTTAGAATGGTAATTCTATCCACCCCAGGGCAATTTCATCCCTTAGGGGACATATTTAGTTGTCACAATTGGGGTGGCCAAGGAGAGAAGGGGAAAAATTCCACTAGCATCTAGCAGAGACTAGAATGCTACAATACACAGGGCAGCTCCCACAACAGGTAATGATCCAGTCCAAAATGTCAACAGTGCTGAGGTAGAGAGCCCAGTTAGACACAAGCCCTCTTCTCTACTGCCAGTCTTCTCTAGAATTTTAAACGTTCTTGCTTTCTTACCTTCAGCCACAAAAGCACTTCTTTTTTTTTTTTTTTGCTGATTTTGTTACTGATGTTGGTTCTAAAAAATATGATTTTTTTCTTGAGTATACAAATTACCCAAGCTTTTTAAAGAATAGAAAATTCAGAAAGACACACACTAAAATCAATCAGCTATCATCCCACCATCCAAGGGTAAGAATATTTTGGTATTTGGTATTTTTTTCACATTACCTCAGATTCACAGAGCACACCCTGCTTTCTCTGTTTCGTGGCTTTTCTCAACAATTCTCTTTTCCACCCTATCCCCATTACTACCTGTTGAGATCTCACCTTCGCTTCAGTTATCTCGAATAGCATTCCTCCAGGAAGTGTCACATACCACTCAGAACCCCACCTGCGCTGGAAGCGAACTCTCCTGCCTTTATATTCCTATAGCACTTTGTAGCTCACAGATGTCAATTTTGACACTTTTAAAAATATTCCAGTTATGTGTAAATTCCCTGAGGGTAGGGATTAGATTTTAGTCTATTGAAAGTGTGTCCCCCCACCCTTCTCTCTCTCTCTCTCTCTCACTCACATACACATTCACACAAATACACATACACATGCATTCTTTCTCTCTCACACACACACACTACAGTGCAAGCACAGCACTTAAGATGAGCTCCATCCGCTTTCCTCTCCTGATATCACCGTATTCTTACTTTCAGAATAAATAACCATCCTTTAGTCACAGAGAACATTTCAATCATTAGTGGCTTTGGTTGCCCCATCATTTGCAATTATTCTAGAGCTCTTCTTTCTATGTGAATTTCGAAGATGTTTAATATTGTAATAAAAATGAAAAGTTTTCACTTAAAGATCCCTTATTATGTGTCAGCTATTTTGGGGAAAGATGGTTATTTAAATTTTCTGATTCAATTCAAACTGTGGGAAAGCATGATTATCACTTTTTTACAAATGTGAACACTGAGGCTTAGCAAGGTAACCTAACTTGTCCAGGGTTGTCTGACTAATTAGAGGAGGCACTGGGATTTAACCCAGGGTTACTTGGCTCCAGGACTATGTGCACCACCTTGAAGCTTCCCAAGCCCCAAGGAATCCACCTGCCTCCACTCATCTCTTTTTCTACAGTAAGAGGCAGCAGGCAGGTGCATTAGTGCCTACGGTCTAATGGTCTGGGTGGCCCTAGGCAAGGCAAAGAGAGGTCATAGAGTCCAGCCCAACTCCTTGGCATGGGAACCTCTGGCTGGTAAGCTTCTTGGGAGCCTCTTGAATGAGTATGCAATCCAAGGCCACAGGAAACCAACCATTCCCAGGTCTGTGGGCAGGTGGCATCTTGAAGTCTATTCTGTTGGTCTGGTACTTCCCAATGCCTTGTACTAAGTGTGTCACATGGGAGGGGATAATGGGTGACTCACCCCACAGACACTTGTCTACTGGCAGGCCAGCATCCTATTTCTCCTTAGCAGGGGCTGACCATGGCAGGGGCATGACCATACCGGGGCAGGTTGGGGCTGAGCTCTGACAGAGGAGGACACATCTCTTCTTCCAAACTATCCCTTCTTTCCCAGTCAAGCTCAGCCTTGCTCTCCAAGGTTCTGAAGTAGTTTCCAATCCTGAGGAGGGTTTCTCCCATTTTTTGTAGTGTGGCAGACCAAGTACAGGCTCTGCTTCAGGTTTAGCTTTGTGTCAAGCCCAGTTCTGCCAATGAGGTGATCTTGAACAAGTTGCTTGCCTTCTCAGAGCCTCAGTTTCTCCTTCTGTAAAATGGTAAGAATGGCACCCAACCTCGAAGGGCTGGAATGAGAATTCAGTGAATGATGGATAGAAATTGACATCATGCTAAAAAATCTCTCTCCTTTTTTCTTGTAGACATCAGAGGATGGTGGGAGGGTAGTTTGAAAATGTGGGAGAGGGAGCTGGGCGAGGTTACTCATGCCCGTAATCCCAACACTTTGGGAGACTGAGGTGGGCAGATCACCTGAGGTCAGGAGTTGGAGACTGGCCTGGCCAACATGGTGAAACTCCGTCTCCACTAAAAATACAAAAATTAGCCAGGCATGGTGGTGCACACCTGTAGTCCCAGTTACTTGGTAGGCTGAGGCAGGAGAATCAGTTGAACCCAGGAGGTGGAGGTTACAGTGAGTCGAGTTTGCACCACTGAATTCCAGCCTGGGCAGAAAAGCAAGACTGTCGAAAAAAAAAAAAAAAAAGAAAAAGAAAAAGAAAAAGAAAGAAGGAAAGAAAATGTGGGAGAGGAAAGTGGGTTGGAATGGAGAAGCTGGGAGGAGCAGGCAAGGAGTGGCCCATTCCTTCCCATTTGATTTTCTACTTGGAGCTCGGGTGGAGGAGAATCCCTCTGCTGGTTGCTGGCAACCGCACTCAAATACAATCAGTCATTTGTGCAGATTAAACCTGCTGTTCTAAACCACTATGTGGGCTTAGGATCAGCTTCATTCCATTTCCATGAGGCCGTGGAACCCAGTGGTTAGAAGAACAGGCTCCACCACTGTGTAGCCTTAGTCAAGTCCCTCAATCTTAGAGCCCCTGGTTTCTCATCTGTAAAGTTGGGATGTTAATATCTTATTAGGTTGCCTGGATGATTGAATTAGATCCTGCATAGGCTGTGCTTTGCTCAGAGCCTGACTTGTAAGATGTGCTTTATCAAGGCAAACCTGCTGTTCATTCTTGCTATTGTTGTTATCATTGTTCCTAGCCACAGATGGTGTTCTTAACCTGGGCCGCCTGTCTTGGAGACATGCCCATTGGGAAAGCGTGGCCAATTCACCAGGTGCCCTTAGCCCCATGCATGGCGGCCACATCATTTACCAGATGAGCCAGCTGGGCCAGCCTCATAACTGAGGGACAGCTACCCAGGTGTTAGTAGAGGCTGCATTCCAGTGACATTCCTCCTTGGCAGAAACTTCAAAACTAGAGGGAGACATTACTGCGGCAGGCTGGTAAGGCATTCCAGGCTTTCAGACCTCAGGCTTACAAGACAAACTTAACCTGATGTAACACAGAGTGTAATAAGAAGCATCAGCTGCACTCCTGCTCATCTTTGGCAGACGGAGCGCTGGAGAGGGCAGTAGAGCATGGAGGCTGATGGCAATCCTCATCCACTCAGGCCTTGCATGAAGCCCTTGAAGACAGAACTCTGATTCTTTCACCAGGATGACCTAGGGACAGGCTTCCCCTCTTCCATATGCAAAGCTGCTCTCCTCCTCCTGCTCCTTCTCTGCCTTTTGAGGAAGTCACCTGGGGTGGGGATGGGGGCTCAGTTGACCTTTCTGCCTGGTGTCTCTCCTGGTAGAATGCAGACTCTTGGAGCCTCCCTGTTACGATGAGAAGCCAAGTAGAGGCTGGATCCTTCAGTTGGGGGACTTTTAGTGGCCCCTGTTGTGGACCTGACCTCATTCTTGGTCTGCAGGTCCCCAGATGGGAAGGGCCCTAGGCGAGCTCATGGTGTAAGGGAGAGGGGCAAGCATACAGACAAAGCAGACAAAGTCCATGAATCAGTCGAATAGCATCATGCCTAGGATTGCAGAACCACCCTAAGGTCTAAGGGTCTTGCCACCTAGTAGCTGTGTGGTCACTGGCAAGTCGTTAACCTCTCTATGCCTCAGCTTCCTGTAAAAATTTGGATAATTGCACCCACCTCATGGGGCAATTTTGTGAGGATTAAATGAGTTAACATAAGAAGAGCCATTTGCAACAGGGCTGGTCTGCAGCCTGTTCTGTCTCTGTGTTAGCTGTCAGCACTAAGTGCTCCAGGTACCACAGACACAGAGTCAGGTGACCAGGAGGGACTGCAACTAGGAGTGGCAGGGCTGAGGGGTCACTATGGTGGTCAACAAAGACTCCAAAAGGAAGTGGTGCTTAAACTAAGCCTTGAAATCTGAGTTGTTGACAGTGAGTGGGGAACAGAGGGACAGAGGCTGACACATGAGGGCAACAGGCCATGGTTTGGATTCACCAGAGCCCAAGAGAGGTTGGGAGAGAGGGGGCTGGAGAGGGGCACAGGGGCTGATCCCAGAGGTCCATGAAGACCAGCATGTGCTTAGAAAGGTGGCAGTGGCCCAGGGAGCATGGCTGGGAGAGGGCAAGGGTGGAGGCAGGAGAACCAATTTGGACAGGAGGTGGTTGTGAGTCCAGAGCAGAGATGAGCAATAGTGAGGGTTGACCTGGACAGCAAGGCACTCGGGCAATAGACGTCTCAGGCCTCTGTGGCGCCGAGTGTGGCAGTGAGGCAGAGGGAGGCTTCAGGATGTGGCTCAGTCTGGCTGGTGGGACCCAGGGAATGGGCTACTTCGTTCTCAGAGAGAAGGGACTGAGAAAAAAAGAAAAAGGGGAGGCAATGGACATGCAGTGAGCACCTGTGACGTGCTAGGCGCTAGGACAGATGGTGTTCACTTAACCCTTAAGCCACCTCTCCACGAGAATAAAAGTCCTCCCCAAACAGGAAACTGAGGCCCAGAGAACGTCCGTGACTTGCTGAAATTCACACAGCCTGGAAGCGCAGGCTCCGGCTCTCTGACTTCTAGTTCTTCTCCAGGCTGCCTGTTTATCTTCAGCTGTCTTCAGGCAAACCAGACTGTGGGAGGACAGCCCCACGCCTTCGCCCATGTGAGTGTGCCCCAGCAGAAACACTGCTGTTGAGTCAGACGATACAAACTGACACCGCCTCACGTGACTTATAGATATTTTCATTTTTGCTTACTTTTACTCAGCCAAGGACTTCAAAGGAGCATCATTCCTGGAGGATTTGTTCATTGACGTGTCACAGGCGAGCCTAAGAGCAGGAAGGAAATGGCTCAGAGACCAAAACATCTGTCCCCTGTATTTCTTGCCAGGTTCTGGGGCTGAGACTCCTGGGGCTCACCTGGAGCCTGGGCTTCTCTCCACTTTGAAGGGCTTGACCACCCCCGCATGGGCTGGAGCTTAGACCGTTGGCCCACTCCTTCCTTTGGGGTGGAGGAAGATGTCTGCAGGAAGCATTTCCAGCACTGGGAAGGTGCCTCAGTAGCTCGACCCTATAGCAGGGCCCCTGGGAGGAGGAGAACAGTTCATTAATGCCTGCCAGGTGCTACACTGCTTATGTCTCACAGAAACACGAATGTCATTGTCCCTGCGAGGATGAAAAACCAGGGGCTCAGAAATGTTAAATAAATTGGCCCAGGTCACCCAGCTAGGACGGCATTGATTGGAGATTCCTACAGGTCTCGGGAGCCCCCCTCGGCCCCTCTCCAGTCCAGAGCGAGGCACTTGCAGCGCTTATAAAAGTCTTTACTTGTTTGAAGCCCAGTTCCTCTCAGGTGTTGCTTTTTTCTGTTTCTTTTCTTTTTTTAGGCCTTGGGGGTTGGGGTGGGAGACCAAAGGTGGAGTTGTGCTATTTTACACAACTGACTTGGCTTGCGCGTCATCTAAACACCAAGTTCCGTTCTCAGAGGAAGTGAGAGGTGTCCAATTCGGTCATGCAGAACGCAGCTGGGCTGCTCGAAATGAAACAAAGCGGCTACTCCGAAGGAGGTGTTGTCCCTGGGCCGGTCCAGGTTGAGTCAGAGCAGACGCCACTCCCACGTCAAAAATCAAAAATACCGGGCCACTGTCCCATGGAGCTGGGCCACTCACTCAGGTCATTTTCACCCCACTTCTGAAATCCACATTAAAGGAAAAAAGAAAAGGGAAGGGAAGGGGAAAAGGAAAGGAAAGGAAGCAAAAACCAGGATGACGACAAGGAAAGCCACCCAGTCAGACCAGCGCCTGTGCACCTATGTGGGGCGTGCCAAGCCTCTGACAGCCGCAGCTCCGGACAGTGCTTTGCCCATCAGGCCATCTCAGCCTTGGTTATATTCAGGACCCAGCAGCATATCTATGTTGTGTGGGGCCCAAAGACTTACAATTTGGGACACTCCTTAATAAAAAGAATACAAAAGTATGAAAACAAAATTAAGTACAAAAGTGGATATTTACCTGGGGGTGGGGAGGGAAATCACAGCAAACTGTTGACACCCTACAGATTGGCCCCTTCCTTCAGCAGTTTACGTAGGCAGTTTACCAGAAATGCGCACACAGCAACGCTTCCTGTTTGTAACCTGCCTTCCCTTCCCTGCCTAGAACGCTCCCAGCATCTCTCTGCTCTCTTGGGCAACAGAAGCGTGTGTCTCTTCATCTTTACAGTAAGAGCACCTCGGATGAGGCTTCTGAGTCGACCGTCCTGAAAGCTGTGGGCTGGTGGACATCACCCAGGGCAGGTGTTCCTAACGTTTTTGGGGTCTTGGTTGCCTTTGAGAATTGAATGAGAGTTATGGAACCCTCCCCAGAAAAATGCCTACTCAAGTCTACCAAATTTTACATACAGTTTTAGGGATTCTTAGATTCCTTAAAGCCTAAAGTCTATCTGCAGATCCCAGATAGGGAGCCCATTACCTAGTGTAGTCCACTCATTTCACAGATGAGGCAACGAATCCCAAAGGGGTGAGCAGCTTGTGCGAGGTCACCCAACTGGCCTCAGATCCAGCTCTTGACTGCCTCCCTTTCTCTACTGTAACAGCTTTGCCTTCAGCACTGGACAGAGAGGGGGGTCTTCAGGGGAAGGAGACCCCAAGTTAGGGCCCCTCAGAGGGTCTTTCTTATGTCTTTTGGTCTATCCCAGACACTTACTTTTGCCTAGTGCAGCTCAGGGAGGGCAGGATATGATGGCTTTGAAATACAAACACAGACAGGAAAAAGACTCCACAGCATGTGCGTATAAATGCAGTAAGAAATATAAAGGAGAGAGAGAGAAAGCAAGAGAAGTTGTAAGCAAATAATATGCAAAGCTCCTGAGAAAGAACTTGGGCTGCTCTGTTTGGTAGCTGGAGACCTGAGCCCTGGGGAAATCCCAGAAAGAGTCAAATCTGATTGGGCCCTAGCTGAGGTCCTGTCCTCTCACTTCGCTCTCTCCTTTCCTACCCACCTTGGGTTGGGGTCTGCTTGGTGCCCCAAGCTGTGTGCTTTGCAGGTGGGGCTTCTTCTTCCTCCACAGCTTCTCCCTCCCCCAGCCTCAACATCCCCCCGCCCCCCGCACCATGACCCCAAAGCTGCACAGCTGCCTGGATACTTCCTCTGAGCCCCAGCAAACTGAGATCTCATGGTACCACCCCCGTTGGCAACTGGCTCTTTTTTTTCATGGCATATAGAATCACTTACAATTTTGTATTTATTTGTTTCAGGTCCATGTGCTTCTATGAGACCTTAAGCTCCGTGTGAGCAGGGCCTGGGTCCTTAGTGCATTTGGCCTGGCATGTGGAGGCTGTCCCCCATCCCTTGCTGATTTAAACAAATGGTGGCATCTGGAGGTTTGGACCAGGGCATAGGAATAAATGCCCCCTGGGCCACTCATTCCTGAAATCCTGTCCAGGCCTGAGCGCAGCTGGGAGCTTGCTTAAGCATTTAGCCTGCAGGCACAAACGGTAGGTGAGCAGGTGGTCGGTGCAGTTAATGGGCCCAGCTCCTCAGAGCAGAGCCACCAGCCAAGCAGGCGCAGACCTCCAGGGCGCCTCGTGTATCTTTAAAGTGGGTTCTGGATGCTCCCTCCTTTTCTCATGAGCCTGTCTCTTTGAGTTGTGAGGCTCCCTCAAATTCCCAGTCGGCTGGCTCACCAGAGGTAATGCCAGGGGCTGTCAGCCAAGGTCGTGAGTAGATGACTGAGATGGGCGTTCCCTGAGGGCTGCACACACCAGGAATGAGTAAGAAGCTCTGAAACAACGCCCTCTCCTGTCCGCTGGACTCACCTCCAGATAATGGAGCTGTCTTGAGGGAACAGCCTGCCGTTCATACCCGATATTTTCCCTTTCATTCCATTTAGTTTTAGGTAGAGTGTATTCTTTTTCTTTTTTTTCAACTTGACACCTGTGACTCCGTGACAGATCGCCGTCTGTCACGTGTGTGTGACTATCTCCCTATCAAGGGCCAGCAAGCCCTAATCAAGTATTCTTTCTTCTTCCTCTGTTTCTTCTCAGTGTTGGATTGCTGGGGTGGGGAGGGAAAGGATTTATGTGACAAAGAAGCCTGAGGTCCACCCTGTTTCTCTCCTCCCAGGCTTGCTGCCCTGGGAGCGGGGGCTTTGGAAGGAGTGCACTGTTATCCACCGTTAGCCAAATTCCCCTTAACAGTTTCTCACCCCACCTTTGTCTCATCCCGGCAGCAACTGGGAGCAAGATCTGACCACAGATACCCAGGGATGGGCGGGGGGCGGGGGCCAGATGAGTTCATCCCAGCAGGTGGGTGCCTGTTCCAGCCTGCCCCTTGCTTCTTCTGAAACACACTCCAGCAGAGCAGCCTCCTTCCATCTCCCAACCTCAGATGAAATAATCAGTATGAAATTTTCTGTCTCCTGACAAGATGCCACATACTTAATTTTCTTGCACCAACCACCTTTGCAGGAAGATAGGAAATAAACTATGATAGGATATTTAGGCAGCTGAATACTACTGATTGGTACTCTTGGGGGTAAGGCTGGGGGAGGGGGAGGGTACACCCAGCATTCTCATCCTCTCTAGTTAATCATGATGTGGCTTTCAGCAGAGCCACAGCCTCAGTAGAAGCGAGATGTCCTCATGGCCAAGTGACGAGTCTCTCAGCGTCATGACAATGCCCAGCAGCCTCCCTCCCTGCCTTACTCAATGCTGACTATGCCTTAGATCACTGCATCATGGCTTTGGCACTTTGTCTATGTTCCGGAAAAGCCTTTGCTCTGTCATAGCTTCCTTGACCTCCCAAGGCCAGCGCATCAAAACAGAGTCACCATCCTGAGAATAACGTTTCTGCTCCCAGGTGAGCGGCAGGCGTCACACATCAGGGTGTATGGGGCTGTCAGGAAAATGATAAGGAAATATCCACGTGGAAAGAAACAGCTGGGTCTTTACTGCGGCAGAGCTCCATACATTCTTGTCGAATGAATTGATGAATACCCAGGGTTCCTAAGGATGTGAGCTGTAAATGGGGGGGCTCTGCACACAGTCTCTGGCGTGCATTGCCCAGCATCGAACCTTGGCTCTGCCCCTTGCTAGCTGTGTGAGCTCTGGCATACTTCTTGATCTCTCTGTGTACCTACTTCCTTACCTCTAAAATGGGGATGATAATAATAATTAATAATTAAGCATTGTTATGTGTATAGCAGTTAAAATACTTTCTGGCACACAAAGAGCACCATATAAGTGTTTGCTATTATTAAGACTACAAAAATAGTCACTCCAAGGAATTGAATGTTACTTTTAACCAGGAGCTGTGAATTTCCTTATCTGGTAGGCATTCACCTCTCCCACCCCCACAAGCTCCTGCCCCACACATGACACCATCTATTGTAGGGATTTGCAGGTTTTACTGTAAAGGGTCAAATAGTAAATATTTTAGACTTTGCAGGTCACAGTTTCTATCACAGCTACTCAATTCTGCAGTCATAGTGTGACCACATGTAAATGAGTGAGCAAGGCTATGTTCTAATAAACCTTTTTTTATACAAAAGCAGGAGGTGGGTCAGATTTAATCCGCTTTGTTAATTTCTGACCTATTGCAACTCATTTTACAAAACACTGCTCAATTCCTACCTCTTCTAAGAGCCTACCTACTTGTACTTTCCTCTCCCTGAACTTGAAAAGCACTGGGCTTAGAGGGAGTTTAGTACCATGGAAAGAATATGCAAGAAATTTGGATTACGCTCTCGCCCTGCTGCATGACTTTGAACAAAGCATTTGTAATCTCTGGAGCCTCAGTTTACCCATCTGCAAAATAGGTTTAAGTTTTTTTGTCTTACTTACCTAATAGGCAATTTGAATGTCCAATAGAGAAATGCACATGGGTGTGACTTGCAAACTTGAAAGCACTACCCAGTGGAAGTACATCCGCATGGTGTCCCCAGTGCCCAGCCCAGTGCTTGGTACGCGGTCAGTGTTGACTGAACCAAATCCCAATGGTGGTATTAAGTACAGGTTTTTGTATCAGACAAATGGGTAAGTGCCTTTTTATCTCCTTGGCTGGATGGAGAACTCGAGGGACACAGGCCTGAGGAGAAAGGACAGCATTTCTGAGGCAGGTTCCCCAGAATGCTTATCTACTTGAGCTGTAGGTAGAGTCACATTGCAATGGGTCTGGACTGCAATGACAAGACTAAGGTGTCTGCAGACAAATGTGGCTAGAAATCTGGGCTCATTAACTGAGGCTGTGTGACAGATAACCACAAACTGGGTAGCTTAAAGCAACAGAAATTTATTCTCTCAGAGTTCTGGAGACCAGAAGCCTGAAAGCAAGGTGTTGGCATGGCCATGCTCCCTCCAAAGGATCTAGGGGAGAATCTATTTCTTGCCTTTTCTGGCTTCTTGTGGTTGCTAGCATTCCTTGACTTATAGCCACATTGCTCCAATCTTTGTTCCATCTCCACATCACCTTCTACACTTATTTGTCTTTCCCTCCTTTGGTCTCTTAGAGGGACGTTTGTTTTTGTTTTAGGACCTGCCTGTGTAATCTAGAATGATCTTACCTCAAGATTCTTAGCTTAATTACATACATCTGCAAAGACCCTTTTTCCAAATAAGGTCACATTCACAGGTTTCTAGGATTTGTGGACAGATCTTTTAGGTGCCACTATTAAAACTACCAGATTATCTTATTACTTTTACCTAACTTTTAACCTAAATATTTCCTATGTCATTGAGCAGTCTTCCAAAAACATTATTATTATTATTATTATTATTATTCTGAGACAGGGTCTCACTCTGTCACCTAGGCTGGAGTGCGGTGACATGACCACGGCTCCCTGCAGCCTCAACCTCCTGGGCTCAGGTGATCCTCCTGCCTCAAACTCCTGAGTATCTGGGACAACAGATACGTGCCACCACCTCCAGCTAACTTTTAAAATCATTTGTAAAGACAGGGTCTTGCTATGTTGCCCAGGCTGGTCTTGAACTCCTGGGCTCAAGTGATTCTCCCGACTCAGCCTCCCAAAATACTGGGATTACAGGCATGAGGCTCCACACCCAGCCCAAACCACTATTTTGATGGCTAATAACATTCCATGTTGTGGATATATTATAATTCATTCATTTTGCTTTTGTTTGGCAGTTAGTTTGTTCATAGTTTTCCACCATTACGATAAGAATGCATTGCATGGGCTTTGGAGTCTTATATTCCCAGATCAAATTCTGACTCTGTCATTTACCAAGAATGTGATCTTAGTCAAGTTTCACAAACTTTTCTGAGTCAGTTTTCTCATTTGTAGAATGGGGATCGTAATACTTGCCTGGTGCGGTAACTCAGAGGATCAGGTGAAAGAAGATATGCAAAGTGGCCAGTGGCAGAATGTTTGGCACATGTAAGGGCTTAGTAAATTGCAGCCACTCTTGTTTTATTAATATTGATGACATCTCAGTTCATTTCCTTAGGATGGATTCACAGAAGTGCTATCCCAGATGAAGGGGTGTGGACAGTTTTAAGGCTCTTGGTTTGTACTCTCAAATTGCTTTCCAGAAAAGCATTGGCAGAGATGCTCAATATCACCTAATCCTACATAATGAGTACTATCATGGGCTCTGATGACCACCTTAATCCGTGGACAAGAACTTCACAAGTTATAGAACCAGGGTTAGGCTTTGAAAAGCTTGTAGTTTAATTGAGCAGCTAAATTGCATACATGAAACAAGACAAACAAAAAAAATGGGATTCAGCAACTCAGCAAATGTTTTTTGAGCACCTCCTATGTGCCAACTACTATCCTAGATGATGGATATTATACATTAGTGAACAAAACAGAAATCATCCTTGCCTTCATGCCCTTTTAATCCATGGGTCAAAACTAGGCTGCAACACTTCCTTCCTACAACAGAGCTCAGGTCAAGTAAAGACTCACAGAGACCAGGTGGATGGTAAGGCCTCAAGAAGGAAGAGGACCCAGACATGGACTTGAAGAAGGAGCAAGGACTAGAGGAAAATGAGTTGGTGGGTTTGGAGGCTTGTGACTCACTATCCCAGATGGCTTACCGAGGGCAGGAATGGGAAAAGGGCTCGGGAGGCTCCATACTGGAAGGACAGGATAGCTTTGAGCATTGGTCTAGCTGGGGAGGTGGCTTTTGTTTTGCTTTCAAAAATTAGAGACTCATAAAATTTTCTGAGTAGGGAAAGGCCCATGAAAGGCATTTGGAAAGAATCAAAGGGTCTGGATGAGTCAAGCCTGGAGTCAGAATGTCAGCCAGGCTTGGATTCTGCAATACTTGAAGCTGTAAACCTCCTCCTGCTTCACAAGCAGTAGTATGACTTGGTGACAGGACTTACACTACTTGATGCATGGAGTCCTGAGCCCCATCCCATATCTTCCTCTACCCACCATTTCCTTCCAGTGCTGATATGGTTTGTCTGCGTCCCCACCCAAATCTCATCTTGAATTGTAATCCCCATAATCCCACATGTTGAGGGAGGTACCTGGTGGGAGATGACCGGATCATGGCAGCAGATCCCCCACGCTGTTCTCATGATAGTGAGTGAGCTCTCATGAGATCTGAAGGTTTTATAAATGTTTGACAGTTCTTCCTTCACATGTTCTCCTCTCTCCTGCAGCCATGTGAAGAAGGTCCTTGCTTCCCCTTCACCTTCCATCCTGATTGTAAGTTTCCTGACACCTCCCAGCCATGTGGAACTGTGAGTCAATTAAGCCTCTTTCCTTTATAAATTAACCAGCATCAGGTAGTGTCTTTATAGCAGTGTGAGAATGGACTAATATGAGTGCCCAACACTGAGCCCTCAGCAAGCTCCAAGCTTCTTTGAGCAAGCTCCAAGCTTCCGGGAACCCTGGGGGTGAATGGATCCTAGTTGTTCCAGTCTTGGGATACATTGATCTGATGTTTTATTATTAACTGTTCAGGCTGTAAGTGCACCCGAGCCATTGACTCTTCCAGGAGTTTCTTGTGTTGCACTGCAATGTGGTTGTCAGGGGAGAGTGAACATCTGATTATTGACCAGCTCTGTGTTCCTGATACGGTTTGGATGTTTGTCCTTGAAATCACATGATGAAATTTAACTCCCAGTGTTGAAGTTGGGGCCTGGTGGGAGGTATTGAGGTCATGGGGGTAGATCCCTCATGGCATGGTGTTGTCTTCATGATAGTAAGTTAGTTCTAGTGAGATCCAATTGTTTAAAAGTATGTTGCACCTCCCTGCCCTTCTCTCTCTTGCTCCTGCTTTTGCCATGTGATGTGCCGACTCCCTCTTTGCCTTCCTCCATGAGTAAAAGCTATCTGAGACCTACCAAGAAGCTGAGCAGATGCTGACGCTGTGCTTGTACAGCCTGCAGAACCATGAGCCAATTAAACCTCTTTTCGTTATAAATTACCCAGCGTCAGGTATTTCTTTAAAGCAACGTGAGAATGGACTAACACAGTCCCCTTTGGTGATGAATATACTATTCTAGTAGGGATAGGGGTACACAAAAGGAGGAAGTCTTCTCTCCATTTCCATCTGACCACCCAAGCATATTCCAGTCAGTGGTAACAAGAGCTGGCAGAAGGAAGAAAATGTAGGGGCTGTGAGGAGACCCTGTGTATGCAGGGAACTCTTCTTCCAACCCAACCATGAGGCCACTCCTGAGTCACAGGTCTGGTAGGTGGAAGTGAGAGGCTGGCTCATTTAGAGTCTTTACAAAACTGAGGAAGAGTCACTTCTCTAATTTCTTCGCATTCCTGTAAATTGGACCTCACAATGCTTGCCCTACCCAGACAGGCATGATCATTGTCTTGTGTAGGGACACAGGCAGGCCCACTGAGGCCACCACATGTGACTCATGCTCTGGGGCTTTCCTGGGCTTTGCTTTTGCAGGGATAGGGTGACATCCACTGACCCTAAGCTCAGGAGACCCAGGTGAGTGGTCAAAGTTAGAAATTGGATTGAAATCCCCTGACCAACCCCCTCATGGTACAGAGAAAGGCAGTGATGTGCAGGGTCACCCAGCAGGGGCTGGGCTCCAAACAGCTGAGCCCCCAGACCTCCTACATTCAGACTGGAACCCCTGCCACAACTTTGCCGGGCCTCTGAAAGTCAGTCTGTCCTTCTTGAAGGTGATTTTCACCAATGGAAGAGGTTTTGGCTTGCTATTCCTTGGCACATCCCTCTTTTATTTAAAAATAGCAAAGTTCCTGAATAGGTCAGAAAAATCAATGGATCCATTTAAACCTCAAACAAAAACAATTCAGATAAAACCACAGAAGTTTAAAAACAAAAAACTGGCCCTGAGAAGGCTGTTCTACCTACATAAGTGTTGCTGAGGGCTAGCATTGAGATGAAAAGAAAGAAAAACTGAGGAAATTATCACTAAATGGCCTTTATTTTGAGAAGGAATGGAATAAGAAGTTTAAACAGTGAGTGGGGAAGAGGAGGGAGGCATCCTAGAGGGAGGGCAAAAGGGGAAAGTAAAAGGAGCCATGGAAGCTGGGAAACCCTCTTCTGCCCGTGCATGGTGGGCACTTGGGACAGAGTGAAGAGGGAAAAGATGATGGGATGAGAGCCTCCAGTTCACCCAGGCACCTTCAGGAAGTCCAGCTCATTCAGGGAGCTGAACTTTATGAATGAACATGGCTCTACATGGTCCCTACATATGCTCCATGCTTTACCATCTTGGACCTGTTGATTTTAGGCAAATTAAATTTAACACAATTGAACAAAGAACCATTCATAGATTGGGAAGCCCCCTGAACTAGAGTAGGTTTGGACGGACTTGGCACTGCCTCATGGTTGAAGATTTATGGATAGCAAAAGGAAATTAGCATACAGAAACCAGAAGTGAGGTATAGAAATAACTGGATTGGTTACAGCTTGGCACTTGCCTAATTTGAAGATGGTTTGGACAGCTGACCACCTTTGATAGGTTGAAACTTGGTGATTGGTACAAGAGTAGGTTACTCACTATGTACAGAGAAACCTGTAGGCCTAACTTAATATATGTAAGGAGGCAGCTTTAGGCTAAACTTAATTGAACAGAGCCTTTGTTCTTGGTCTTTCTCCTGAAATGCTCTTCCCTGCCATCTCAAACTGATGACATCATACCTATGCTTTCTTCTTCTGTTTTTTTTTTTTTTTTTTTTTTTTAATTAGAGATGGAGTCTCACCATGTTACCCAGGCTGGTCTCGAACTCCTGGGTTCAAGTGATCTTCCCACCTCAGCCTCCTAAAGTGCTGGTATTACAAGCTTCTGCCATTATGCCTGGCCTACCCATCCTTTCATTTACTCCTTCATTCATTCACTTATTCATCAATATGTAATGAGTGCTCAAATTGTACCAGAAGCTGGAGATACAACTGAATAAGATGATCAGGGTAACCACCCTCTTCAAGCTCATGTTTGGGAGGTGATGGAGGTGGGGGGCAGAGGAAGAGGGAAGGCAGATATCAAACAGTTAATAGTTAATTTCATAACTAATTATTACAAGACAATCTAGGTAAGACTGTGAAGGAGAAGTGCGAGTGTCCTGAGCATTTGACAGGATCTACCCTTGTCTAGAGCAGTTAGGGAAGGGCTTCCCTGTGGAAGTAACATTTGGGAGGGGCTCTGGAGGCTGAGTCTAAATTAATTAATGGGAGGTTGAAGGGCACAGCAGAAAAGGGGGCCAGAATGTGCCTGGACCCTGAGCAGGAGGGCTGTTTGAGGACAGGAAAAGCAGACATGGAAAGTGTGGCCCAGTGAGGTGGTGGAGGCATGGAAGAGGGTATACAGTCAAGTTTGGGAGTCATCATTTGAGGTCGTTTGCTTCAAAAAGAATGGAGGGGAGAGAATTAAAATTATGAAAATAAGAATTAATATGTCATCTATCAGCTGCAGGTCAGAGTCACAAACTCATGGGCTGGGTAGATAAGATAGAGTGGAGCAGGCCTGTAAAATGCAATAGGGAGTGGTGGAGACTGTGGAAAACTGAAGGATACACATACACACATACACACATACACATACCCACACACACACACTATGCCCAAAGACATTTAAATTTAAAATATGTTCAAACCTGTTGCTGGTCAAATAAAGCAAAGTCTGCCAGCTGGCAGTTTTGGGTCCATGACTGCAGGGAAACAAGTTGCCTGGAAACAAAGAGTTTCGGGGGTGCGGGGAGAGCTGGGAGCTGCTTGGCCATAGAGCCAGAAAAAGAGTCAAAAGAGCCCCTTTGAGGAGAGCACACTTTCACTTATACTAAAGGCTTTGTCTCCCCAATCTGCAGATTGTTTTTCATTGAGAATAAAGCTCTCCCTTTCCCCTCCTGCAAGAGAGAGAGAGACAGTGAAAGAGAGAGAGCATGAGAGAGAGCAGGCCCCTTTGGCTGTCAGATGGACAGCTCTCTACCTGTGTTCCTTGTGGTTCCTCCAGCTTGTCTCGTGTAACTCACCTGTCCCCAGGAGTCACTCCACTCTCCCCAAAAACAGACTTGAGGACAAGATAGTAACTGCTGATTAACATGAATGGTGAAATAGAAACAGGGCCCCCCACAGTCATTCTCTGCTCAGGAAGGCCTGTCTGCTGGCTGCAAGCACTGCTGGTTCCCTGTGCTCGGTGAGACTGGCAACCTCCCATGACATGAGACTTAGGGGAAGGATGGAGTTGGGGAAATGAACAGAAGGAAGACGCAGAAAGGAATGGAAGCAGATACTTAAACCAAGAAAATAAGATTTGAGGACTGACACCCTCATAGGTATTTCAATATGAATTTCCTAAGGTAATTTCGGGTCATTTGCATTCCATTGTTGTCTCTTTCAAAGCTTGAGGTAGGGAGCTTGTTTAGGGACCTCCTCCACCTTCCCTGTGTGACGGAAAAAACATGGCTGAGTTTATCGTAGTAACAATCACGTATTTGGCCAAAACATTGATTTTCTTCCCTCTTTGCAGATTTAAATGCCCTTACCTGTGTCGGGGGTTTCCAGCACCTAATGTCTTCTTATTTGTGCAGAAGGAGCATGCCAGGCTTCGTGGTTTTGTTTTTCCTGCAATGCAGATGAAGAACTAAATTTGTTTTGCCAGACCTTTGTGGGGCAAACATCTTTACTTGACAGGAGGAAGTCTTCCATCTCATAAAGGAAGAAATATTTTTAAAGGTTATTTCAACATGTAAACACTTCTTTTGCCACATGCATGCCTTTAATTGCTCACTACCACCACCTCCTAAAACCTAATGCAGAGCTGTTCCTTGAAGGGAATTCAGCTGTCTGAGCCGGAATTTTGAAATGACAGGCTTGTGAACAGCAAATCCCCAAAAGGTAGTGAATATTTGTGGCTTCCTGATGGCTGATATAGTTTGAATATTTCTCCCCTCGAATCTCATGTTGAAATTTGATCCTCGAAGTTGGCAGTAGGGCTGGTGGGAGGTGTTTGGGTCATGGGGGAGGATGTCTCATGAAAGGCTTGGTGCCTTCCCTGTGGTAATCGGGTTCTCACTCTGTTAGTTCACTCAAGAGCCGGTTGTTTAAAAGAGCAAGGCACCCCTCCCCTCCTCTCTCTTTCATTCTCTCTCACCATGTGATGCCTGTTCCGTCTCACCTTCTGCCATGAGTGGAAGCTTCCTGAAGCTCACCAGAAGCAGACACCAATGCCATGCTCCTTGCAGCCTGCAGAACCATGAGCCAATTAAACCTCTTTTCTTTATAAATTACCCAGCTTCGGGTATTCCTTTATAGCAACACAAACAGATAAAGAAAAGGGCCCAGCGTCCATCCCTGTAAAGCCTGAGAGCACTGGGTGTTTTTTCAGACACCGCTCTTTCCCCCTTAGTTCACTGGATTCCAGAGGAGTTGACTCTGTGCTGAGTCTTAGAAAAGTCATTATACCCAGGCTGGGACAACCAGATGACCACATTCTCTAATTGATTGAGGGATGGCCACTTGACCTAATTCTGGTCAATAAGAGTCGAGGAGACTCAATTGCAGCCAGTAAAGCCAGGGAGGACATGAAGCTTGGGCTGCTATGACCATCCCCTCCACACAAGGGGGTACATACGACAGTGGAGTCAATACATGTAAAGGCGGAGCCAAAGATAGAGAAATTGAATCCTAGTGACATCATCTGAGCATGGGAATCTAGCCATACCTAAAGACAGCCCTACTCCACGGGCTCCTATGTTACAAAAGAGAATAAATTTCCGGTTTTTTCCTAAGTTAGTCTGAACTGTCTTCCGAGTATCATCTATCCGATGTAAAGCAATGTGGCTGGTTCTAGTATATGATTCTGGTAAAATCTGTCCCGTTAGTTTATAGTCATACCTTATTATATCTATAAAATGCATTCAACTTCTTAAAGCATTTTAACCAATGTGTTATTGCTTTTCATCCAGACCCCTCTTAGGAGAGTTTACCCACTTTACCTCCACATGATCAGCAACTCTCCCACGTTGACGCAGTACTAGACAGAGGAGTCCTAATTTCCCAGCAGGCACGAGAGACAACCACTCCTTTGTCTACATTCTCTTAAACATTTGAAAGACTACCCCCAGGAGACTGGGTCTGGAGAAGAACAATTGAAACAGAGAGGTTCTTACTCACTGCAGTCTTATTTATAATAGCCAAACATTATTTAAAAATCTTAAATGTCCATCCATTGGCACCTCTATAGAGTAGAGAAGTATGAAGCCTTTAATGAGGCAGAGCAAAATGTCCCTGTATGATACAATTGCCAAGAAATAGTTTAAAGTGGAAAGGCAAACACTGTGTGGTGTGCTATTGCTTGAAATTTTGATAAAGAGAAAGTCTATGTACATATAATCTTACACACACGTCGACCATCTCTGGCACAAACTGGTGACAGTGGTACCTCTGGAGAGGGCGCTTGGGAGGCTGGAGACAGGGGTGAGAGCAAAGAGAGAGTTTTTCACCATGTACCTCTTTCTACCTTTTCAGTTTGTAGATGTACACATTTTACCTATTTTATAACTAGATGAACTAATTTTTTTCAAAAAGAAATACAATTAACAACTTTAAAAAATACACATTTTTAGTGCGAAGACATCACAAAGCTTCTAAGGAGTCTCTGGGCTTTTAACCCTGTGACTTTGCTCCTTCCAGAAACTGGGGCTGGGGCTTGTTCTACCTGGATGCTGATTTTTAGGAGGCAGGGCTGCCGACTGGGAGTCCATTATGAGGGCTCCTAGAAGGAAAACGCCACAAAAGCTATTAGGCAAAATGTAAACGAAATCCATTTGGGAAGGCGCAGGGAACGCTGAAAGATGTGGTTAAGCAGTGGGGCTGCAGGGGCCTGCAGCTGGGAAGGAAAAGAGGCAGCCGGTTATTTTCAGGAGGAAAGGGTAGGTCCTTGGTATTCTGTGTGTGCATTTGTTCAATGTCTTAACATTTTCATCAAGTGTCTTCTATTCAGTCATCAATCCAGGCTCTCTTCACAGGAGCCAAGGCCATAACTGTCTCATTGTCTAATGCTTCTGGGAGACCTTCTTTTTGGACAAGTATACGACTTGAAAATTTTAGATGACACACACCATTAAAAAATGTATTAAGCTCTTGGGAGGGAACAAATGAATGAAGGAGGCAAGAACTTGAGAATCTCAAGGGCCCCACACCATCCTTAGTCCTTGAGGAGGTGGCACCAGGATCACAGAGTCCTAGCAGGGAATCACAGCAGGAGATGGAGAAATACTTCAAGAAAAGTGGGCACCCAGCCTACAAAGAGCAGAAAGGCTGCAGGACTCAACCTGAACAAGCACCTGTGGTTCATGAACCAGCAGATCAAATACTCTGGACAGCATCCCAGCAATTACCAGTGGGCAAAGCTTGTGGCAGGGAGCCTGGGGGATCTTCCCAGCCAAGACCCCTTCAGGGGTCCTTTCTAACCCCTTATGATGTCTAGGCACAAAGCAGGGGTAGGCTTTGCAGACAGGAATAACCCCAGGACTAAGATGTGACTGAATTCATGGAGAGTCTGTCCCTGGGATGCCCTGCAGATCCAGTGGGGAAGTCAGACGAGACCAATGGTATCTGAAGCTGTGACTTGATGATCTTTACTGCCGTTTACCATTCCAAAGTGTGAATACAACAGCTTTCATTTATCCAGTGCGCTTGGGTGGACATTTGGCTTGTTTCCATTTTGCAACCATCACAAATCCTGCCGCCATGAATGCTCCCATCCCCACCGCTGGGTTTGTGCACACACTGCTGTTGGTTCCTAGGATGAGGACTAGCAGTGGAACTTCTGCTCATGGGTCCATGAGCATGTTCAGCTTTGATGGATGCTGCCAAAGAGTGCTCTGAAGGGCTTTGATGGGTTTACTTCCCACCAGAGTGTTCGGGTGTTCCTGCTGCTCAGCATCCTCACTGACACCTGGGATTCTGAGATGTTGTAGTTTTTCTTGATCTGATGGCTCTGTGGCTTTCATTGTGGTTTTAATATTCATTTACCTCGTGATAGTCAGGTTGGACACTACTCACCTGTTCCTTGAGCCTTGGGATTTCCTCATGTAAAGTATCTCTCCATGGGTTTTGTGTGTGTGTGTGTGCGTGTGTGTGTGTGTGTTTTGCCCATTTTTGTTTGAATTAATTCTTATAACTCCTTTGACAATTAATGTGTTGAAAAATTTTCTCCCATTTTATGACTTGCTTTTTCATCCTTGTCTGTCTTTTCATTGCTAGCATTTCTTAATATTAATGTTATCTATTTCACCCATGGGTGATGGACTAATTTTTTGGTTTTATTTCCATTAGTGGCAGACCAATATGTTCTAAAATAAAATAAGATTATAAAATAGATTGAAAATTTGTTTAAGTGCTAAGACAATTGTCAAGGAAAATTTGCTGCATCCTTTTCTGTGACTTTGGCTTTTAATACTCTACCAGGTTTTCTTTACACAAAGCACCTGTATAGAGCCAGATACATTCAGACAGTCAATGGATGCTTTAGAATCTAAAACGGAGAGAATAAAGGTACCAACCTGGCCTGGAATGCTGGAAATGAGGCATGAAAGAAAAGACAATTGAGCTACCAGACATTAAAAAGAGGAACACTAGAAAACTAGGATAATGACAAAATGTCCTCAAACAGAAAATCTGAAAACAACCAGATTAAGAGTGGAATATGCTCTACCCTAGCATATTTCTTGCCATATGAAGTGGTCTACCGGAATCCAAGCAGGGAACACAGCGATCTTACTCATTTGCATGCAATTGCCCAAATGCTCTACAGGTTCATCATTTTGAGGAAGAACTCTGCTAGCGTCAGAGTTTGGAAACGAAAGCAAATTAATTTTAGATAGGGCAAGATCATCTATTCTACTTACTTATGGAATCCTTCATTAAAGTTTTGGTTTTGCATCATCCAGCATCATTAATTTGCCCAGATGGTATCTGGAGTATTATTCTCTAACCTTTCAAGCTTTGGGAGTTAACTCAGGATGGCCTATTTCAAACAGGTCTCCTTTAAAAGTCATAGCACGTGTTAACTTTTTGTTTAGCTCATTTCTAAATGGGATGCTCTTCTGGTCCGGCTTTTCCACAATCAAAGATAGACACAGAGAGAGAGAGAGAGTGTCAGAGAGACACATATATAGAAAAAGCGAGCATGCTATGCAGTAGTGTCTTTCTTTTTAAGAATTACCTGCTCATTTTTCTTGATCTCATTTTCACCAGACTCTGATGTGGCAGATAAGTGGCATAAAATTATAATTGAAGATGGTGAATCTTTCCTGACTCACTTCAGTGTTCCATGATGTTCGACTTTCAACTTGCTGGGCAATACAGGCAAAGAAATGGGAAATAACTCACAGTCCATCAGTATCATGAATGCTTGGACTGTGCATGAATGTCTGTGAGTGCTGAATATGTGGGTGCTGACCGTGTGGGTTGAGTGTGTATGTACGTGTGTATAGAGTTGTGTTTCTGTTGGGTGTGTGTATGTTTAGCATATGTGCTGAGTGTGTGTGTCTGTGTGTGTTAACTGGGTGATGAGTGCTAATATTATTGAGCGTGTATTAAGTGTGCATATGTATTGAATGTGTGTGTTGAGTGTATGGGTCTGTTGAGTGTGTGCCTGCAAATGTGCCTGTAGTAGGGATGTGTGACAAAGACAGCAGGAGGATGAAAACACACATGCCTGGCAGGGACCGGTGGCTCACGCCTGTAATCCCAGCACTTTGGGAGGCTGAGGGGGTGGATCACCTGAGGTCAGGAGTTCAAGACCAGCCTGGCCAACATGGTGAAATCCTTTCCCTACTAAAAATACAAAAATTAGGCCTGGTGCAGTGGCTCACGCCTGCAATCCCAGCATTTTGGGAGGTGGAGGAAGGTGGATCACCTGAGGTCGAGAGTTTGAGACCAGCCTGACCAACATGGAGAAGCCCCATCTCTACTAAAAATACAAAATTAGCCAGGCACAGTGGCACATGCCTGTAATCCCAGCTACTCGGGAGGCTGAGGCAGGAGAATTGCTTGAACCCTGGAGGCGGAGGTTGCGGTGAGCCGAGATCACGCCATTGCACTCCAGCCTGGGCAACAAGAGTGAAACTCTGTCTAAAAAAAAAAAAAAAGAAAGAAAGAAATTAGCCAGGTGTGGTGGTGGTATAGTCCCAGCTTCTCAGGAGGCTGAGGCAGGACAATCTCTTGAACCCAGGAGGCGGAGGTTGCAGTGAGCTGAGATTGCGCCACTGCACTCCAGCATGAGTGAGAGAGCGAGACTCTGTCTCAAACACACACACACACCTGCCTTAGGCCTCCTGTGTTGCATCAGGAATCCAAAGGGCTACTTCTGCAGTCTGACTTCTTTTGTGTGGTTTGCAGCTTTAATACAAATGAGACAGCAGTGACCAGTTATTATTATTTCTTTGGAGGGGATTATCTTGAGTAATCTGGAAAAAGAGAGAGGACACCAGGTTCAGTTTCTGTCCTCAACCCGCACTCTGATCTCATGGTTGGTACTTCTTAGTTGCCTCTTTCTTTACTGGGGCTCACAGCCCACTTTTGCCCCCTTTCCGGTTGAAAAAAAAAATCTTAATTATCCAGACACAATCACTGGATGTGACGCAATTCACCAAGAAAGTGAACCGGGCAGAGGAGGGCAATGACAACAAATCGGCCACCAAGAAATTGGCTCACAGGCTCTCTTGCCCAGTAACCTATGTCACAGGTACAATCTAGACCCTCAACTAGATGGAAAGCTCTTCAAGGGCTGAGATTTTCTCTTCATTTCCCTAACAGCCACCTTCCCACCTCGCTCACATTTGGCACTGTTAAGCTCTTAGTAACAATGGTGATAGCTAACACTGAGACCTGCTTGTGCCAGACCTGGTCTGAAGCTTCACTCCAGTTGACAAGGTGCTGTCATGTGATTTGGCCCTCACAGACCACTGCCTTCTCAGCTCTCCAACCACACCAGCATTTTTTTTTTTTTCCGTTTCTTGAATTCACCAAACTTGTCCCCATCTCAGGCCTGGCCTTTGTATTTGTAGTTCCCTCTGTCAAATACTGCTGAAAGGCCAACTGAGTCCAGAATAGAGCGGTAGTCACTGGACCTGGGCAACACAGATATGACTGCGATCTGACAAGTGTCATCTCAGTGGCTGAACAGAGACAGAAGCCCCAACTGCAGAGGATAGAGGAGAGAACATAGACAGTAACTACAAAATTTTTGCTGTGAGAGGAAGCAGAATGATAAGGTGATGGCAGGAGACAGATGTGGGGTCAAGGAAGATGTTTTTGTTTGCTTGCTTCCTTTTAAAGTAAGAGGTAAGGCAGCAATGAATTGTGTTAGCACATGTTGTGCTGCTGTAACAGAATTCCTTAGACTGGATAATTTATAAAGAACAGATTTATTTCTTCTAGTTCTGGAGGCTGGGAAGGCCAAGGTCAAGGGGCTGGCATCTGGTGAGGTCCTTCTTGCTATATCATCTCATGCAGAAGGTGGAACGGTAATAGGGCAAGAAGGGGCCAAACTTGCTTTTATAACAAGCCTATAATGATGACATTAATTCAATCGCCTCTTATCAGGCTCCACTTCTCAACACTGTGGCATTGAGGATTAAGATCCCAACACACGAACTTTGGGAACACATTCATACCATAGCAGTACGGAAATGACACAGGTTCTGGCACAGGGCCCAGATGCAAGGGAGAGAGGGAATAATTGCTGGGAAGAGTCATTTTGGAGAATAGCAAAATGTAAACGGGATCTGACAGAAAAGTGTTGTATGGTTGTAAGGCATTATTGAGTTTGTTCAAAAAATTTAATGGTCACAAACTCCTATCAGGTGCATATTATTATTCTCATTATTTAATAGACGAGGAACCTAATAACCAGAAATGTTAAGTAACTTGCCCACAATCACACTGCATGCAAGTGGAGGAATTAAGATTTGAAGAGAGATTCTGACTCCTGGTTAATTGAGTTTCAAGTACAAGATTATAAAGGATGAAAAACTCATCTCCTTAAGTCAAAACAAAGTCTGAGAGTATCAGAGATACACACAAAGCCCAAGGCTTGAAATCCAGGTACTAGAGAAGCCAAATAGCTCCGATGGTTTATAAATGGGGACAATTTCAAGATTTTGTTTAGTTGCCAGAAAATACATCTGTTGGCAGTGTTCTACTTCTCAAGGAGGAGGTGGACACTTGGGCATTTTCTTTGAGCTAAATCACTGAGCTGAGCCACATTTCTGTTTTATAAGCTTTTCTGTATCTGTGCATTATTTCACAATAAAAAGTTTAAAAGCTGACTTGTTAATAGTGGATGATATGGAACCATGTCCTTTCAAAATGTGGCCCACCTTAGTAGTTCCCAAAACTGACTGGTCATCTGAACCACCTGGGGAACTTCTAAAATGAATATTTCCACCCAAGACCCAGGGAATCAGAAGTCCCTTACACGGAACCGAGAACTTGTATCGTCAGAAGGCTCCCTGTGACTCTCATGCTCAGCCAAGTTTGGGAACCACCAGCCTCAAGTACGCCCATTTAGTTAAAATTAATGTTTTCTGCAATGTTGTTTCCTATCGCCTATGGAGATGCTCAAAATATGCCTCATGCAAGACAGAGTCTGGTTAATTCAATAATGCTGTACGTTCTCTTTTCCTGCCCTACAAATGAACATAACCTCATCCTTTCCCTTCTGACACTTCCATTGCTTTATACCACAGATACAGTGTGTTATAAGAAAAGCCCTTTTTGCTTAAACACCTGATGATCATAAAACTGATTACATCTCTTCCTTTAGCGTTTCTCTCTCTTGACACCTTCTGAGGAAAGACATCATGCCACCCTGAAATGAAAGCTTTATAAGAAGGTCAGGGTTGGCCGGGCGCGGTGGCTCAAGCCTGTAATCCCAGCACTTTGGGAGGCCGAGACGGGTGGATCATGAGGTCAGGAGATCGAGACCATCCTGGCTAACATGGTGAAACCCCGTCTCTACTAAAAATACAAAAAAAACTTAGCCGGGCGAGGTGGCAGGCGCCTGTAGTCCCAGCTACTCGGGAGGCTGAGGCAGGAGAATGGCGTGAACCCGGGAGGCGGAGCTTGCAGTGAGCTGAGATCCGGCCACTGCACTCCAGCCTGGGTGACAGAGCGAGACTCCGTCTCAAAAAAAAAAAAAAAAAAAAAGAAGGTCAGGGTCATGGGTGGAGGCACCTGCTCCCGCGTGGGAGTGGACTGACCTCTTGGCTGAAATGAATGTAGTAGCAGATAGGCTGTCCCCCTGCTACGAGGGTCACAGCAATATACCACTGGTCAGGGAAGGAGAAGTTCTCCACACTCTCCTGAATCTAGAGTCAGCTGAGAAACCAAAGACTGTGGCCACTCCTGGAAAGGAGGCAGAAGAGCTTAGATGCGGGCTGATGCCTCAGGAGAAGCTGAGCGCAAAGGCAGAGCCAGCCGTTTGGCCATGCAGACTCACAGAGGCCTTAGAGACACCAGCTCCCAGAGTCTCACTTCCCCTGCTTCTCCAACCTAGAAAGAGTGCAGTCAAAACGCAGCTCCATTTGTTGCCCTTCCCTGGGGAAAAAAAAGAAGAAAGGGGCAGGAGTTCAGGATTTGCTTTGCAATGTGAATTTCAGGAATGCATAAGAAACGGCAGTTGGCAGTCACTGCCTCTGAGCAAAGACGCTCTATTGAAATTTGACTCATCCTTGGCAGCTTATTGTGTTTTTCTCCTTCGCCTTCCTTGTAACACAGAGGAGTGAGGTGAGTAACGCTCTGCGCAGTGAGAGAAAAGTAGATCCCCAAATGCCTTCCATTATGCTAAAGGCCTGTGTTACCAGCTGTGGCGACAGGGGGTGTGGTCCCATCCATCAGCAGTGGAAGATTCGGAACATCTGACTCCCTCTCTCCGAGGCTATTTGTGGTTCTAAAAGCATGACAAGCAGGGACTGAAAACTGATAAACACAGAGAAGTCTAAAAGCCCTGCTGGGGGTCCTGTGAGAGCCAGGATGGACAAGAGCCCTTATATGCAGGAGTTCTCAAGGCCACACAAAAGGAAAACAGTCAGACCTACTTTCTGCTGCCTAACGTCGCCCGGTCCCTTCACCACAGGTGTAAGAACCACTTCTACCTAAGGGTAAAAATAGCTCATATTTTTTGAGAGCCTGTTACATGCCAGGCATTGTGCAAAGCATTTTCTATGGGCTGTATCACCTAATTCACATGCATGTCCATGCACACACACATGCACACACACACACACACATACACATGTTGAGGTGGGTACCATCAGTATCTCCTTTTACAGATGAAGAAATAAGGCTCAGGAAGGGTAAGTAACTTGCCCAGGGTTACCGGGTTAAAACACATCCAGGCAGTCTTCAGAAGACAGCCGTAAATAAACGCAGCCATATTAGAATACCTGCTGGCTTAAATGTAGTTATTTGAACAGTGAACAAGAGAAGTATAGGGAAAAAATTTTGTTGCTTCATTCATTTGGCTTTATAGACTATCTAGGTCTTAGAGATAGGAGTACAGCTTGATAACCCCAGACTTCCTAGAAGTGTTTTTGGTTACCTTCTAAAAGGAGGAAATGAAGATGTGATCATTGCCAGAGTCAGAAGTTGGTTAATAAGTCAGCAGTAGGTACAAATCACAGGTCATTATTATGAAGCTTCTCCCTCACTTACAGAAACCTTTTGTAAAAAATCAAAGGCCTCCATCTTCCCCTAAGCAGTTTTTATTTGTTTTGTTTTTTGAGACGGGGTCTCACTCTGTCACCCAGGCTGGAGTGCAGTGGCAAGATCTCGGCTCACTGCAGCTTCTGCCTCCCCTGTTCTAGGGATTCTCCTGCCTCCGCCTCCCAAGTAGCTGAAATTACAGGTGTGCGCCATGCCCAGCTAATTTTTATATTTTTAGTAGAGATGGGGTTTCACCATGTTGGTCAGGCTAGTCTCGAACTCCTGACCCCGTGATCCACCCGCCTCGGCCTCCCACAGTGCGGGGATTACAGGCATGAGCCACCACACACACCCGGCCCCCTATGCAGTTGTAAAAGTATATATTAAGTTCTAATATATAAGAAACATATTTTTCCCTTCTGGAATTGACCACATTATCCTCCTATCCAACCAGAATCATGCTAAGGAGAAAAATAAATGTTCATCTCAATGGCATTTTCTTATTCAGCTAATCGAATTTTTTTTTTTTTTTCGAGATGGAGTTTCACTCTTGTTGCCCAGGCTAGGGTGCAATGGCACAATCTCAGCTCACTGCAACCTCCACCTCCCAGGTTCAAGCGATTCTCCTGCCTCAGCCTCCCAAGTAGCTGGGATTACAGGCATGTGCCACCATGCCTGGCTAATTTTTTTTTTTTTTTTTGCATTTAGCAGAGACGGGGTTTCACCATGTTGTTCAGGCTGGTCTCAAACTCCTGACCTCAGGTGATCCACCCACCTCGGATCCCAAAGTGCTGGGATTACAGGAGTGAGCCACCGTGCCCAGCCGATTTTTTTTTAAACAACAATAATGCCTGAACATGTAGCCACCTAATTACCAGCAGCTTTTTATTTGCACTATCATTAACTTCACTGCTGCCTTGTTAGTAACAAGTGGTACCACAAAGATATTAGCCACAACTGTTAGTTTCTGAAAGGCAGAACATGAAAAAGGACCAGCTCCTCCTTGGCAAAGGTCAGAGAGGGCTTCGGGCTGACTGCAGCAGCACAAGTACCCGATCTCAAGTGGACGAAGCTGCCTGTGGAACCATGTTGGATGGACTGGATCTTGGAGAGCATCTGGCTCAATCCTCTCCACTGACAGGTGAAAAAACTTGAGGTCCAGAGATGTTAAGTAACTTGCCTAGGATCACACAGCTAGTTACCTTCAGTACTGGAACTGAAGCACAGGCCTCCTGATTCCTTTGTTATTGTCAAAAAAAAATTTTTAGTTGAGGCATACATACAGAAAAGTATACATATCTTGAGTGTACAGCTTAATTATCCTTAAGTGGGCCATGTAACCACCACCCAGGTGAAAGGAATAGAACATCTCTAGCACCTCAGAAGCTCCTGATATTTCCCTTCCCATCGCTACACACTCTCTCCTCCTCCTTATCCTGACTTCTAATGCAGTAGATTAGTTTGCTTTGGCCAGTGTTTTTTGAATAAAGAGCTATTTTATGTAAAACTCATCTATTTAAAGTTGAAAAATGAAACTTGTTCTTTCACAGAGTGTGTTAAATGGTATATTAAGAAAACATGTCCCATTTGTTGAGCTAAACAAGCTAAACAAGAGGAATTAGTTCTAGTGATCCATACCACTGGAATATGACTATAGTTAATAATACTTCATTTCTTTTTTATTATTATTATACTTTAAGTTCTAAGGTACATGTGCACAATGTGCACGTTTGTTACATGTGTATACATGTGCCATGTTGGTGTGCTGCACCCATTAACTCATCATTTACATTAGGTATATCTCCTAATGCTATCCCTTCCCCCTTCCCCCACCCCATGACAGACCCCAGTGTGTGATGTTCCCCTTCCTGTGTCCTAGTGTTCTCATTGTTCAATTCCCACCTATGAGTGAGAACATGCGGTGTTTGGTTTTTTGTCCTTGCAATAGTTTGCTGAGAATGATGGTTTCCAGCTGCATCCATGTCCCTACAAATGACATGAACTCATCCTTTTTTATGACTGCATAGTATTCCATGGTGTATATGTGCCACATTTTCTTAATCCAGTCTATCATTGATGGACATTTGGGTTGGTTCCAAGTCTTTGCTATTGTGAATAGTGCCACAATAAACATACGTGTGCATGTGTCTTTATAGCAGCATGTTTTATAATCCTTTGGGTATATATGCAGTAATGGGATGGCTGGGTCAAAGGGTATTTCTAGTTCTAGATCCTTGAGGAATTGCCACACTGTCTTCCACAATGATTGAACTAGTTTACAATCCCACTAACAGTGTATTTATTTCTATTTCTCCAGATCCTCTCCAGCACCTATTGTTTCCTGACTTTTTACTGATTGCCATTCCAACTGGTGTGAAATACTATCTCATTGTGGTTTTGATTTGCATTTCTCTGATGGCCAGTGATGATGAGCATTTTTTCATGTGTCTGTTGGCTGTATAAATGTTTTCTTTTGAGAAGTGTCTGTTCATGTCCTTCACCCACTTTTTGATGGGGTTGTTTGTTTTTTTCTTGTAAGTTTGTTTCAGTTCTTTGTAGATTCTGGATATTAGCCCTTTGTCAGATTAGTAGATTGTAAAAATTTTCTCCCATTCTGTAGGTTGCCTGTTCACTCTGATAGTAGTTTCTTTTGCTGTGCAGAAGCTCTTTAGTTTAATTAGATCCCATTTGTCTATTTTGGCTTTTGTTGCCATTGCTTTTGGTGTTTTAGACATGAAGCCCTTGCCCATACCTATGTCCTGAATGGTATTGCCTAGGTTTTCTTCTAGGGTTTTTATGGTTTTAGGTCTAACATTTAAGTCTTTAATCCATCGTTAATTAATTTTTGTATAAGTTGTAAGGGAGGGATCCAGTTTCAGCTTTCTACATATGGCTAGCCAGTTTTCCCAGGACCATTTATTAAATAGGGAATCCTTTCCCCATTTCTTGTTTTTGTCAGGTTTGTCAAAGATCAGATGGTTGTAGATATGTGGTATTATTTCTGAGGGCTCTGTTCTGTTCCATTGGTCTATATCTCTGTTTTGGTACCAGTACCATGCTGTTTTGGTTACTGTAGCCTTGTAGTATAGTTTGAAGTCAGGTAGCGTGATGCCTCCAGCTTTGTTCTTTTGGCTTAGGATTGTCTTGGCAATGCGGACTCTTTCTTGGTTCCATATGAACTTTAAATTAGTTTTTTCCAATTCTGTGAAGAAAGTCATTGGTAGCTTGATGGGGATGTCATTGAATCTATAAATTGCCTTGGGCAGTATGGCCATTTTCATGATATTGATTCTTCCTATCCATGAGCTTGGAATGTTCTTCCATTTATTTGTGTCCTCTTTTATTTCGTTGAGCAGTGGTTTGTAGTTCTCCTTGAAGAGGTCCTTCACATCCCTTGTAAGTTGGATTCCTAGGTATTTTATCCTATTTGAAGCAATTGTGAATGGGAGTTCACTCATGATTTGGCTCTCTGTTTGTCTGTTATTGGTGTATAAGAATGCTTGTGATTTTTGCTCATTGATTTTGTATGCTGAGACTTTGCTGAAGTTGCTTATAAACTTAAGGAGATTTTGGGCTGAGACGATGGGGTTTTCTAAATATACAATCAAGTCATCTGCAAACAGGGACAATTTGACTTCCTCTTTTCCTAATCGAATACCCTTTATTTCTTTCTCCTGCCTGATTGCCCTGGCGAGAACTTCCAACACTATGTTGAATAGGAGTGGTGAGAGAGGGCATCCCTGTCTTGTAACAGTTTTCAAAGGGAATGCTTCCAGTTTTTGCCCATTCAGTATGATATTGGCTGTGGGTTTGTCATAAATAGCTCTTATTATTTTGAGATACATCCCATCAATACCTAATTTATTGAGAGTTTTTAGCATGAAAGACTGTTGAATTTTGTCAAAGGTCTTTTCTGCATCTATTCAGATAATCATGTGGTTTTTGTCTTTGTTTCTGTTTACATGATGGATTACGTTTATTGATTTGCATATGTTGAACCAGCCTTGCATCCCAGGGATGAAGTCCACTTGATCATGGTGGATAAACTTTTTGATGTGCTGCTGGATTCGGTTTGCCAGTATTTTATCGAGGATTTTTGCATCGATGTTCATCAGGCATATTGGTCTACAATTCTCTTTTTTTTTGTTGTGTCTCTGTCAGGCTTTGGTATCAGGATGATGCTGGCCTCATAAAATGAGTTAGGGAGGACTCCCTCTTTTTCTATTGATTGGAATAGTTTCAGAAGGAATGGTACCAGCTCCTCTTTGTACCTCTGGTAGAATTCGGCTGTGAATCCATCTGGCCCTGGACTTTTTTTGGTTGGCAGGCTGTTAATTATTGCCTCAATTTCAGAGCCTGCTATTGGTCTATTCAGAGATTCAACTTCTTCCTGGTTTAGTCTTGGGAGGGTGTATGTGTCCAGGAATGTATCCATTTCTTCTAGATTTTCTAGTTTATTTGCTTAGAGGTGTTTATATTGTTCTCTGATGGTAGTTTGTATTTCTGTGGGATTGTTGGTGATATCCCCTTTATCATTTTTTATTGCATCTATTTGATTCTTCTCTCTTTTCTTCTTTATTAGTCTTGCTAACAGTCTATTTTGTTGATCTTTTCAGAAAACCAGCTCCTGGATTCACTGATTTTTTTGAAGGGTGTTTGTGTCTCTATCTCTTTCAGTTCTGCTCTGATCTTAGTTATTTCTTGCCTTCTGCTAGCTTTTGAATGTGTTTGCGCTTGCTTCTCTAGTTCTTTTAATTGTGATGTTAGGGTGTCAATTTTAGATCTTTCCTGCTGTCTCTTGTGGGCATTTAGTGCTATAAATTTCCCTCTACACACTGCTTTAAATGTGTCCCAGAGATTCCGGTATGTTATGTCTTTGTTCTCATTGGTTTCGAAGAACATCTTTATTTCTGCCTTCATTTCGGTATGTACCCAGTGGACATTCAGGAGCACATTGTTCAGTTTCCGTGTAGTTGAGCAGTTTTGAGTGAGTTTCTTAATCTTGAGTTCTAGTTTAATTGCACTATGGTCTGAGAGACGGTTTGTTATAATTTCTGTTCTTTTACATTTGCTGAGGGGTGCTTTACTTCCAACTATGTGGTCAATTTTGAAAGAAGTGTGATGTGGTGCTGAGAAGAATGTATATTCTGTTGAATAATATGTAGTTTCAAATAGCTAGGAGGATATTGAATATTCCTAACATGGAGAAATGATATATGTTTGACATGATGAATATGATAATTATCCTGATCTGAGCACTATACATCATATGCATCAAAACATCATTAGGTACTCCATAAATATGTATAATTATAAGTTAATTTAAAAAGTAAATTGGGCCGGGCTCAGTGGCTCACGCCTGTAATCCCAGCATTTTGGGAAGGCAAGGCAGGCAGATCACTTGAGGTCAGGAGTTTGAGACCAGCCAGGCCGACATGGTGAAACCCCATCTCTACTAAAAATACAAAAAATTAGCCAGGTGTGGTGGCACATGCCTGTAATCCCAGCTACTTGGGAGGCTGAGGCAGGCAGGAGAATTGCTGGAACCCAGGAGGCAGAGGTTGCACTGCACTCCAGCCTGGGAGACAGAGTGGGACTCCATCTCAAAAAAAAAAAAAAAAAAAAGTAAATTAGGCCCAGTACAGTGGCTCATGCCTGTAATTCCACCACTTTGGGAGGCTGAGGCAGGAGGATTGCTTAAGGCCAGGAGTTCCAGATTAGCCTGGGCAACATAGTGCAACCCTATCTCTACAAAAATATTTTAAAAATAGGTGAGTGTGATAGGGCACTTGCCTTTAGCCCTAGCTCCTCAGGAGGCTGAGGTGGCAGGACTGCTTGAACCCAGGAGGTAAAAGTCACAGTGAGTTCTGGTCATACCACTGCACTCCAGCCTGGATGACAGAGTGGGACCCTGTCTCAAAAAAAAAAACAAAAAAAAACAAAAAAAAAAACCATAAATTGATTAATTTCTTAAAAATAAGTAATTAGGTTTAAATAAAATCATAAGAGTGGGCCCTAGTCAAATAGAACTGGCTTCCTTATAAAAAGAAGAGATTAGGATGCAGACACAGAGAGAAGACCATGCAAAGACACAGGGAGAAGATGGGCATCTCTAAGCCCAGGAGAGAGCCCTTAGAAGAAAGCAGCCCTGCCGACACTGTGATCTCGGACTTAGGTTTCTAGTCTCCAGAACTGTGAGAAAATAAATTTGTTGTTTAAGCAAGAAAGAGAAAGAAAAAGAAAAAAGGAACTCCAGGCATATTCTATCCCATTGCCCATTTGACATCTCCACTTGGATGTCTTGCATAGCTGAGGCAGCAATATGTATTGAGGTGATCTGACCCAACATCAGGTTGTGGGGGCAATGAAGTCCAGCGGAGTCAAAGGAATGAGAAAAAGTTTGAGAGAGAAAGTGGGACCAGGGGGCCATCGCCAGTGTAGAGGCTACAAAGGCCGTGAGCTCTGGGAGCCCATGCTATTTATTGGTGATCAAACAAAGAAACAGGTGGTGAGGATATGGGGGTTGAAAGGAAACAGTGTATTAAGTGAATTAGAAATATATGGCTACTTGAGATAATGGGAGTGCTAGAAGCAAGGAGCCAGCAAGTCTAAGAGACATGCAAGCCCTGCCTCAGCTTCTCTCCCAACACTCAGCTTTCCTCCCAACAATATGGATTCCTTCCCACCCCACCTCGACTTTCTCATTTTTGTAAATGGCACCATCATTCACCTAGCTGCTCAGGCTAAAACTCAGTCATCAGGCTTAAATCATCTTTTCCTCACACCTCCCTTTAACCCACAGTACATCCTATTGACTAAGCCTCCAAAACGTACCCTGAATGCAACCCCCTTTCTCCATTTCCATCTCCACTGCTCCAACCCTGGCCGGGGGCCCCTCCATCATCTCTTGCCTGGACTACTGCATTATCTCCTAATAGGTCCTCCTTACTTCTCTCTTGCCATTTCTTAAGTCCAACCTTCAACCCACATCTAGAATAATTTTTTTTTTTTTTTTTTTTGAGATGGAGTTTTGCTCTTGTCATCCAGGCTGGAGTGCAATGGTGCAGTCTCGGCTTGCTGCAACCTCCACCTCCCAGGTCCAAGCAATTCTCCTGCCTCAGCCTCCTGAGTAGCTGGGATTACAGACACCAGCCACCACGCCCGACTTTTTTTTTTTTTTTTTTTTTTTTGTATTTTCAGTAGAGACAGGGCTTTGCCATACTGGGCAGGCTGGTCTCGAACTCCTGACCTCAGGTGATCCACCCGCCTTGGCCTCCCAAAGTGCTGGGATTACCGGGGTGAGCCACTGTGCCCAGCCTAGAATAATGTTTTTAAAAGGTAAATCAGGTCTCAGTAACTCCAGTGAGGGTCTGTTGCATTCAGAATAAAATTCGAATTCCCACAAAATTTAGGTGACTGCCTCAGCTTACCTCTCTGCCCCATCTCCCTCTCTCTACTGGTCTCCTTACTCAAGACATTCCAGACACGCATGCCTTCTTTTAGTCTCTTGAGCAGGCCAGCCTTGTTCCTGTCTCAGAGCCTCGGTACCTGCTCTTCATTCTCCTCAGAGCATTCTTGCCCCAATCTTTGAACAACTGCTTCTTTGTATCTTGTCATTATGACTTCAATTCAAATGTTGCCTCCTCTGAGAGATTGGCCCTGTCTGAGAGCAGGTGGCTAGCTTCTATTTAATCTTCTTAATAGCTCTTATTGATACCTAAACTTTTCTTATGTATTTATTGTTGACTACTTTAATGATTGTCTCCTCCTGCTGGAATATAAGCTCTTTGAGGGCAAGGACTTCTGTTTGTAGCTCTATCCCCAGTACTTAGAACAGTATCTAGCAATAGAAATCACTATATAAGTATTAGTTGATTGGCTGGATTTTGTCAACTCCTCTTCTTCTTTTTTTTTTTTTTTTTTAGATGGAATCTCTTTCTGTCACCCAGGCTGGAGTGCAGTGGCACAATCTTGGCTCACCGCAACCTCTGCCTCCTGGATTCAAGCAATGTTCATGCCTCAGCCTCCCAAGTAGCTGGGATTACAGGCATGCACCACCACACCTGGCTAATTTTTGTATTTTTAGTAGAGATGGGGTTTCACCATGTTGGCCAAGCTGGTCTCAAACTCCTCCCGGTCTCAAGTAATACACCCACCTCGGCCTCCCAAAGTGCTGGGATTACAGGTGTGAGCCACCATGCCTGGCCTGGAGTTCATCAGCTTTGACAAGATGGGAAAGCAGTTACTTATCATACGGTCTCCATTGTTTATCATTTCAGGACACCAAGTTGTTAGTAATGGAAACCCAATTCAGGCTGGCTTATGCAATAGTCATAGAGAAGACCAGTAGTAAGCCTCTGTTCAGGCACAGCTGGCAGCAGAAACTCAAATTATATCACCAGAATTATTGTCTTTCAATCTATCCCCCAGTTCCCCAGTTATGCTTTTTTCTGAGTTGGTTCCATTTGCTGCAAGGCCAGCTCCATGCAGTGGCTCCTGCCAACCCTGGGTTTACATTCCACATTGTATAGCTCAGCAACCTCAGTAGAGAAAAACTGGCCCCTTCTCAGTAGTTCTAGCAAAAATCTCAGAATTAACTTCCATTGGAACAACTTAGATCATGTGCCCATCCCTGAACTAATCACTGTGTCTAGAGGAATGGAATATGCTAATTAGCTAAGCCACTTGCCCACTCCTAGATAGGAGAACATGGTTGGCAGTGACCCTCTGGCACAAGGGTTCCCATTTGAACAACTTTTGTTGGTTGAACCCACCTGTTTGTACAACTAGAAACATAAAGTTTATTTCTCTAGAGAACCTGCTAACCTGACCCACAAGTGCAGTTTTATTCCCACCAGAATATAAAATCCATAAGGACAGGGACTTAGTTCAGTTACTACTTTATCTCCAGTGTTTGGTAAGTCTAGGCATTCAATGACAATGAATTTTTTTTTTTTTTTTTTTTTTTTTTTGAGACAGAGTCTTGCTCTGTAGCCCAGGCTGGAGTGCAGTGGTGCAATCTCGGCTCACTGCAAGCTCCACCTCCCGGGTTCGCACCATTCTCCTTACTCAGCCTCCCGAGTAGCTGGGACTACAGGCACCTGCCAGCACGCCTGACTAATTTTTTGTATTTTTAGTAGAGATGGGGTTTCACCGTGTTAGCCAGACTGGTCTCAATCTCCTGACCTCGTGATCCGCCTGCCTCGGCCTCCCAAAGTGCTGGGATTATAGGCGTAAGCCACCACACCCGGCTGAATTTTTTCATTCATTCAAGAAATGCTTACTGAAGCATTTACTAAAGAGGGCATTACCTGAGCTGCAAGGTTTGAGGGCAGAGGAGGGGCAGTCCCCCAGAGAAAACTGCAATGCTATCTCTAGGGGAATAGAAGCAGGTTGGGGAAAAACAAAACAAAAACTATGTCAATTATCTGTTTTGGGGAACTAAAGTGTGTTACTGAAACTTTTGCCAGTTCCAGAAGAACCAGTAGTTTTAGAGCTTAAGGATGAAAAGCAGTCTGATTGCTGCCATCGCACAGCCCAGCCTACTGACTTCATTCACCCATTTAACATTTACACAGAACTGACTGTGTGCCACATCTCACAAAGCCTGTAGGACTCCTCCTATCCTTGAAGTGCATACCCTTTGTCAGTGTCCTTTCTGTCAGCTGGTGCTGAGTTTTATTACTAAGACCTAACCTTAGGATCTTAGGGTCAAAGTCCACGCCTCTCGTTCCCCAAGTGTCCAGGCTTTAAAGTTCCTGAGCCCTGCTCCATGAAGCCCTCATCTTCCAGGTCTAGAGTGTTTACCTTTGCCTTGCATTATCACTAATCTTCCTGAGTTTGGCCCTTACTTCAGGTTGCTGGACTGCTTCCCCTCCTATCCTCCCCCTTGGAATTTGCTCTCTGGCCAGCCCACCTGAATCACCAGGCCTGTTGCTGCCCCAAACATTTTTTCATTTCAGTCATTTTACTTGCCAGGTGACTTTTTCCTTGACCTGAGCAGTGAATGTAGCCATCCTAGCTAGCACTGACTTCCCCGGAGAAGTTATGGGATCATCCCAACATTTGTGCAAAGAACACATCTAAGGCAATCTTGAAAAAGAGTTTATCCTATACAAAAGTAAAGAAGAAAGGCTGTCTCTCAGTTTAAGCTGCACTGGACAATCTGTAAGTTGGAAGCATCCTCCGTTTGCCTGCTTTCTTGCAGACAGAAGACCTAGAGATGAGCTGATCCCTACCTCCCGTGATACCTTGCACTGACTCAAATATTAACATTCAGTAGGTCATCAGTTTCCCCTTCTTCCAATTTCATTCATTTGTTAAAATCGAGTTTTCCTGAACCTTTCGGATTGTTACTCCTCACCTGGTCTTCTGCAATCGAAGACCTGTCTTATGCTCTGGGGTTGCGATCTGGAAACAAGAGCCCTGTAGTTTTTCCTCTGAGTCATAAACTTAGGGACAAAGTATTCTTCATGATTCTAAAGTATTCTTCATGATTCTACTTGTCATTTCCTTTTTCTTTAGCTGCAGAAAGTCACTCTGGTGGTCAGGTGAATTCCTAAGCAGTGATCCTTTAGCACAAGTGTTACCATTCTAACCCCTAATGTTGGTTGAACCGATCTGTTTGTACAACTAGAAACATAAAGTTTATTTCTCTAGGGAAGCTGCTAACCTGACCCACAAGTGCAGTTTTATTCCTACCAGAATATAAAATCCATAAGGAAAGGGACTTCTTTTAGTTGCTACTGTATCTCCAGTACCTGGCAAGTCTAGGCACTCAATGACGATGAAGTCATTCATTCATTCAACAAATGCTTATTGAAGCATTTACTAAACAGGGCATTGTGTCAGGTGATATTTGAGAAGGAATTAAAAGCAAATGTAGCCAGGAGGATATTTCAGGCACAAGTAACAAAGCTGCCTTAAACAACGAGGCATTTCCTGGTACACAGAAATGGAAATCCAAATTGAGATCAGCTCAGGGTCGAGACCTATGTATTTTCACAGTGTCATCCTAAGCCCAGTTACCTTTGGGGAAAGGAGAGAGGAAAGAGAGAGAGAAAGGTTCCAGAATAGCTATCAGTAACAACTAGAATCATGACAGGAGAGTGAAGCTTCCGGAAGAAGTGAGGGAAACTCTTCCCAGAAGCCTCCAGCAGTCCTTTTGTGTCTCAATGGCCAGTCACATCCCCACTCCTGAATCGTGGATTTAGGCTCAGACAAATCAGCCCCTCACCTGACACGGAAGGCGGGGTCAGCTTCCCTGAAGCGAGGAGCTACGGCTGCATGGAGGAGGAGTGACCCTCCGAACAGAACCTTTGAGAAAAGGAGGAGGAGTTAGAGGGGTTGGATGCGGTGGGGGGCAACTGTAGCATTCACTACGAATCATAACTAGCATTTGTCATGAAAGTCTATAGTTTACAAAGTATCTGTCTGTATGTAACTCATTTCATCCTTCCAGTGATGCTAAGCCGGTGGCTCTCATTTCAGCAGCAAGTCAGAGTCACCTACGGAGTGATTTTGATTCAGAAGGTCTGGAGTGGAGCCTGGACATTTGTGGTTTATTTGGTGGTTGTTGTTGTTGCTGTTTGAGTTGGGGTCTTGCTGTGTCACCCAGGCTTGAGTGCAGCGGTGTGAACACGGCTCACTGTAGCATCAAACTCCTGGGCTCAAGCAATCCTCCCACCTCAGCCTCCCAAGTAGCTGGGACCACAGGTGCCTGCCACCATGCCTGGCTAATTTTTTTAATTTTGTATTTTGTAGAGATGGGGTCTCACTATGTGGCCTAGGCTGGTTTTGAATTCCTGGTCTCAAGCAGTCCTCCCACCTCGGCCTCCACTGGGATTACAGTGTGAGCCACTGCACCCAACCTAGACATTTGTAGTTCTTCAAAGCTGTATGGGTGGTTCTGATGCCCAGCCTGCATTGCACACCAAGGCTGTGAGCTAAGCAGCTTAACCCACAGGTATGCAAATAAGAATTCAGCAGAGTCCCTGCCTTGGAAAGTCTATACTGTACGTCTATGTTAAGAAATTTTTACATACAAGCCAGAGGAGTTCAGGGAAGGAAGAGCTCCCCATAGGCCGGAATGTTGGTGAAGGTTACTGGGCAAGAGTGAGAATGAAGAAGACTTGTGTAGAAAAGCAAGGGCACTGATGTAGCCAGAAGGGCACAGCATGAGCTGGGGTAAAAAAAAGATGGAACACTCATCAGATTCATGTGTCATCTTTATCAGAGGACAGGCTGATCTCTGTTTTAGTGATATTAGTTTGTGAGAAAGAGAAGTTTTGTTATCACGAGCCAATGACTGGAGAAACTGAGGTTTGTTTCCAGAACTCGGTGAATCAATGCCATCTGATATTCCTGATACTTTGCTGAAACTGTTCACCAAACTTCCTCTTTGAGCACAAAGGGGATTTTAAGAGGCAACATTGGGGCTTTCACATATTTATGTTTTTAAAATCAGATACACCGAGTGGAAAAACCCTATGAGATCACCTTGTGCTCTAACCAAAGTGTGCAAGGGCCATACAATCATCTTCTTAGGCTACACAATCATCTTCTTAGGCTATACAATCATGTTCTTAGGCTATACAATCATCTTCTTAGGCTATACAATCATCTTCTTAGGCTATACAATCATCTTCTTAGAGAAGGAGGCATTTCAAGTCCATCTCAAAGCAAACAAAGATAAACCTGATCAAATCCAGCCAGGCTGCAAAAGTGATTAGGCGGAAGGCTGGAAACAACCTGGAGAATACAGAGGAAGTTTGTAAATTGGCTGGCAATTGGATTACATTTAAAAATTCAATTCGTGACAGATTCAGAAAAGCGTTTCCTTCAGTGAGTTTGTTAACTACCAGACAGAGGCTTGGTGGTTTGCTGATAGCACAGAAGGTGAGTCATTCAGTGTTGGGCTGGGACAACTGTCACCCACTCACTTTGATGGATACACCCCAAACATAGAAATATGTGGTCAACGGGAGTTCAAGACCAGCCTGACCAACAAGGAGAAACCCCATCTCTACTAAAAATACAAAATTAGCCGGGCATGGTGGTGCATGCCTGTAATCCCAGCTACCAGAAGGTTGAGGCAAGAGAATCACCTTAACCGGGGAGGTGGAGGTTGTGGTGAGCCGAGATCATGCCATTGCACTCCAGCCTGGGAAACCAGAGTGAAATTCCATCTCAAATAAAAAAAAAAAGAAATATGTGGTCTGATTGTTTTGAGCTCTATCATTGCTCACTGTTCTTGACAACTTATTTTCCTTCTTTGACTTACCTTTGTTGATGCTACTTCTGCTACTTCCAAATCGCTTTTTAGTGAACCCTGAAGGGGTCTCCCTCATGTGAAAGGAGTTTCTTGGGAGTACAAAGAGAGTTGGCAACAGATGTTCAGTATATGGCTTGGGCTGGACACTGGAGAATTATTGCCTCTCCCAGGTCTCAGGACTCCCACCTATGTTATCTATTAAGTGGACTCAGGATAAGGATTCTGGGCTAGTCAAGAGATATCTACAGAAAGCCCTAGTGTGGTAATTAGCTCCAGCAATGAAAATAAACAAAATATGTACAAATATTTCAAGTATGGTCATAATATAATCTTTATAAGAGAAATGTTATCATCTGGGAGGATGATAGAAAAGAAAGGATGGAAAGAAAAGCACCAGGTCACAGAGGAGGGGACTGGCATAAGCCAGTGAGGAAAGAGGTAAGAGCTGACTCACTGGGTCCCTGGGCCTATGCTCAACCAGCTCCAGAAGACAAGAGGCAAGAGCAGGAATGTGTAGGAGGGCAGCTGATGTGGCAGTAATGCAGCAGCAGAGAGGCCTCCTGACAGAGCTAAACCTGACTCACGCCCATTTGTCTGGGACAGCCAGATCTTTCTGCAGGTCCCATTTTTCTTGGTTTAAGCTGGTCTGTAAGTTGAGTGATAATCATTTTCCTGGGTATCAACTCTGTGGCCTTCCCTTCAGAGTGGACATAAAATCAATAATGCTGATGAGCTGAAAATGATTGCAAACAAAAGACAATGTTTTGGAGAAATTTGGACTTTGTTTTGGCAAATGAGTTGCTTAAGATTTATAAGGAAGAATCCTAGGGATAGGCATGATGGGCATGAGTACCAGTCCACAAAAAGTGGTATAAAAAGCAAAGAAGGGTAGTCTCTCACCCACAGCAGAAAAGAGTGCAAAAGAGTTTCATTGAAAAAGATCACTCTCCTAGTTTAAGCTTATTGCTGGTCTACTCATGTGCTAGTGACCATACAAAGTTGCACGTGAATTGCTTAACCCAACGCATCTCCTTGGTGGAAAAATAAGCCCAGGTGCCTCACTGTCCCTTACCTAAGCATGTGTACAAAGTTCCTCTCCTTGGGCCTTTGCCTCAGGTTCCTTGCTGGTTTTCTCACCTGGATAATCTTATTTGGGGAGGTTTATCATGGCAAAAGAAGAACTTACTGCCTCAGAAACAGATAGACTCCATATAGGGAATCAATTCAAACTGTTTCACTCAGCCATTTGCTCATTCAACAAACATTGAGCCCCAGCTATTTGCCATGTTCTGGAGATCTACAGATGAATAAGACCTGATGCTAAAGGAAAATCAATGGCAAGAGTACAATGGAACACCAGATGTAATAAAGGTAAAGAAGCACAGATACCACAGCACTATGCAGGATGAGCAGGGGGCATCCAGTTCCACTTAGGGAAAAGGGTCAGGGACATTTTCCAAGAGAAGATGACCCTTGAGTTGATGATTGAAGGATGAGTACAGATTAGCCTGAGAAACAAGAGAATAAGCTTCCACCAAAAAAGATCAACATTGGCAAAGCCGTCAGAGGTGTGACACCATGGCTCTTTTGGAGACCTCCAAGTGATTTGGCATAACTAAGGCTGGAGATTACATCAGGACCCAGATCTTGAAGCAATATGCTATGTTATAGAAATTCTGTTTCCAAAGGGATGGAAAATCACTGGAAGATTTTAAACTGGAAAGTGACAAGGTCAGAATTAGGGCTTAAAATAACCATTCTGGCAGCAGAAAGAGAAGAGATCAGGATGACAATCTAGGAGGCTCCCAGGCTATAAATATGGAATTGTACTAAGACAGCAGCTGTGAGAGAAGAAAGAGGCTTGAGCTATGTAATGACATAGTAGATGGAGTTGGTGTCCCATTGAAGTAGAAAAGAAAGGAGAAGAATGAGTTCAGAGGGACTCCAAGGTTCCCTCTTGTAGAATGCAGCAGGTAGCATCATTTCCTGAAAAAGTAAATATAAGAAGAGGAGCAACTTCGGAGGCAAGAGGATAAATTCCATTTTGGACATGTGTGCAAAATGTCTGTGGTTTCTTTCGCTTTTAGCAGTTTGAGTAAAATGTGCCAAAGTATGCTTTTCTTTGTATTTATCCTGCTTGGGGTTTACTAAGATTCTTGAATCTGTAACTTTATGTCTTTCACCAAATTTGAAAAAACTTCAGCCACTATTTTCTTATTTTTTCTTCTTTGATACAGAGTCTTGCTCTGTCATTCAGGCTGGAATGCAATGGTGCAATCTCGGCTTACTACAACCTCTGCCTCCCTGGTTCAAGCAACTCTCTTGCCTCAGCCTCCTGAGTAGCTTAGACTACAGGCATGCACCACCACACTTGGCTATTTTTTAGATTTTTCTTTAATAGAGACGGGGTCCCACTACGTTTACCAGGCTGGTCTTGAACTCCTGGGTTCAAGCAATCCTCCTGCCTTAACCTCCCAAAGTGTTGGGATTACAGCCATGAGCCACTGCACCCAACCTCAGCCACTATTTTCTAATACATGTTCTGTATTATTTTCTCTTCATTAAGGATTACAGGTGTGCCTATGTTAGAATTTTCTGTATTGACCCAGAGGTCAATGAAGCTCTTAATTTTTCTTCAATCATTTTTTTCTCTTTTATCTTCTGTTCTGATAACGTCTGTTTGTCTATCTTCAAGCTCACTGATTTTCATCTGCCATTTCTAACCTTCTGTCAAGTTCATTGAGTGAATTTTTAATTTTAGATGTTGTACTTTTTACTTCTAGAATCTCCTTTTGGTACATTTTTCTAGTTTCTGTCCCTTTGCTGAGGTTTCCTCTCTGTTCATTCATTATGAACATATATTTGTTTATGTCCTTGAGCAGAGTTAAAATAGTTTATAATAGTTAAAATAATTGTATCCTCATTCAAACTTTTACATCATCTTAGATTCAATCTCTATTGATTGCCTTTTCTTTTGAATATAGGCCACATTTTTCTGTTTTCTTTGATTGTCCAGTAATTTTGGATCGTGACCTGCACATGGTAAATTATACATTATAGAGACCATGGTTTCTGTTCTATTCTTCTGGAAAGCTTTTAATTTTTTGTTTTACAAAACAGTTAACTTGGCTATACTAAAACTTCAAACTCTTACTCTTGTTTAGTGGGCAAGAGTTAAAATGTCTGTTCAGTTCTTTTGTCATTAGCTAGGCTATTTGAGGTCTGCCCTTTATGCGTATAATTTGGAGGACAGTTAGAGATTTGGGGAAAGTTTATACACAGAATTTTTGGTTTCTCTTCTGTGGCTCTCTTATTTTTAGGATACCCATCACCACAACAAGTTCCCAGTTGTTGCAATAGCTGTGATAACCTCAAGGTCTGACTTCCAGTTCCTCAAAATTGTATATTTCTTTTTTTTTTTTTTTTTTTTTTTTGAGACGGAGTCTCGCTCAGTCGCCCAGGCTGGAGTGTAGTGGCGCGATCTCAGCTCACTGTGAAGCTTGCTCACTGCAAGCTCCGCCTCCCGGGTTCACGCCATTCTCCTGCCTCAGCCTCCCCAGTAGCTGGGACTACAGGCGCCCGCCAACACGCCCGGCTAATTTTTTGCATTTTTTTTAGTAGAGACGGGGTTTCACCGTGTTAGCCAGGATGGTCTCGATCTCCTGACCTCGTGATCCGCCCGCCTCGGCCTCCCAAAGTGCTGGGATTACAGGCGTGAGCCACCGCGACCGGCCAAAATTGTATATTTCTATCCAAATTCTAACTATCCCATCACAGAGCTGACTGAGGCCTGTCCTCAGGCAAAAATTCATTAGGGGGAAAAGAAAAAAGCAGACTCATCCAGTACCATTTCCTTCTTCCAATTGTAAATTATCCTCTAGTTTCTCGTTTGGTCACTCTGCAATGCCATTAGGTCAATTTTTTTTTTCCTCCAGAGCTTATAATTGTTATTTGCAGAAGGGCTAATCCAATATGAACTACTCTGCTTTTAACAGAGATGGAATTCCAGGTGTTTAATAAATATTTATTGAATAGATTCAAGTACCCACTTTATAGCTACATGTTGATCACTGATAGACACCATACACTTCATCTAGCCTAAATTAATTAAACTCTTGATTCTCCCATTCCCTCATTCCTACCTCCCGCCAACCTGCTCCTCCCCAAGTCTGAATATATTTCCAACTGACTTGACATTTCCACTTGAATAAATAATAGGCCTTTCAAATTCAACATATTCAAAACGGGAACATGCCCACCTCAGGGTCTTTCCACTTGCTGTTCCCCCTGCATGGCATGATCTTCCACCAGGTATCCACATGGTTTACAATTCTCACTCCCTTCAGCTGTCAGCCCCAAAGTCAACTTTTCATTGAGGCTTTCCTGACCATTTGCTATAAAACAAATACAACTCCTTTCCTCCTTTCCACTTCCTATCTCCTTGCTTCCTTTACTTTTCCCCATAGCACTTATCTTCACGTAACTAGTATCTGCTTTTTATTTTTTTATTTTTATTTATTTTATTATTATTATTATTATTATTTTGAGACGGAGTCTTGCTCTGCTGCCCAGGCTGGAGAGCAGTGGCACGATCTCGGCTCACTGCAAGCTCCACCTCCCAGGTTCACGCCATTCTCCTGCCTCAGCCTCCCGAGTAGCTGGGACTACAGGCGCCCGCCACCTCGCCCGGCTAAATTTTTGTATTTTTTGTAGTAGAGACGGGGTTTCACCGTGTTAGCCCAGATGGTCTCCATCTCCTGACCTCGTGATCCACCCGCCTCGGCCTCCCAAAGTGCTGGGATTACAGGCGTGAGCCACCGCGCCCGGCCAGTATCTGCTTTTTAAATTGTTGGTGTCTGTCTCCCCTCACTACCATATAAGGTCCGCAAGGGCAGGGCCTTTTCACCGCTTTCTCCCAAACACTGAGCAAAGAGCTTGGTATAGAGTAGATATTCAATAAATAGTTGTTAAATGAATGTTGAAACTACTTGAATCAAAGTGAGATGAAAACCTGGGTAAGGAAGGAACACTAATATTCACAAGCCATGTGGTAGAACAAGAGCCTATAAAAACAAAGAGTTCCATCAGCCAAAGGGAGAAAATCCAGGAGAGAATAATGTCACAGAAGCCGCAAGAGGAGTTGTCTTTTTCTTTCTTTTTTTTTTTTTTTTTTTTTTTTTTTTTTTGAGACGGAGTCTTGCTCTGTCGCCCAGGCTGGAGTGCACTGGCAAGATCTCGGCTCACTGCAAGCTCCGCCTCCCGGGTTCACGCCATTCTCTTGCCTCAGTCTCTGGAGTAGCTGGGACTACAGGTGCCCGCCACCACGCCCAGCTAATTTTTTGTATTTTTTTTAGTAGAGACGGGGTTTCATCGTGTTAGCCAGGATGGTCTCGATCTCCTGACCTCGCGATCCACCCGCCTCGGCTTCCCAAAGTGCTGGGATTACAGGCGTGAGCCACTGCGCCGGGCCTTACAAGATAAGTTTTCATAAGGAAGGTGTCAAATATTGCAAAAATCAAGTGAATGGCCGAGTGGCTCTCTGAGAGTTAGGAAGGCTTTGATGACTTTGACAATCATTTCAGTGATACAGTGGAAGACTACAATGGGCTATGAAGTGGCAGCAAATAGAAACATGGGGTCAAAGGCTAGGAAAAGGAGCTAGAAGGGAAGTAAGGCTGAAGCTGCAGGATCGAGGGAATAATGAGAGAGGAAAGTTGGGGAGAGTTAAGCTTACCTCAGCTAGAGCAGTTTGCCTTGGACAAGAGCAAGGAGACGTCTCCCTTTGACTCTGAGACACAAGAGAGGAGGGGAAGAAGGGTTTCTTTGATATAGAGTCAGGGCTGCTACATATGGTTATATTGGTCATGTCCTGTATGTGGATCCCTGGCTGAGAAGAGCATTTGCTCTCCAAGCCATAAGCCCTGATGTGGGGCTGTGTCAACCCAGAGGAAGAGGCATCCTTACTCACGTAATAGCTAAACATGTCTCTGTGGCATCACATTTGCTGAAGGGAGGGGGTACTTTTGAAATGAGAGGAGTTTTCCCTTATGCCCTTCGCAAGGCATGTGACAGGGCTGTGGCTTGCATTTTTGGTGTCCTGCTGCTCAAACCCCTAGCGGGAGCATGCAAACAGGCAGATCCTGGGGAGGACTTTTGGGCTCCGACCCCATGGCAGCATCTAGGGTTGAGTGTGTACAGCTCCCAAAGCCCCAGTGGGCGTGTGTTACAGTGTGCTCTTTCAGTTTTACTATCTGCAGGTGGCTTGTGTCAATCAGCTCAATTAGACCCTCTGCCTTATTGCAGAGGATTTCTGTATCCCGGGTTCTTGCTTTAATGTACCAGAAAAATTGGGTCACATGTGGGCCTGGAGGATGGGTGCAAAGTAGCCCCCAGCGAGATGGATGGGGAGGCCAGGAGGGAGATGGTGTGGGAAGGCTGTCTTCCTCTGTGCCCTGTTTTCCGGTTGGCTGGACTCTTCCAACCGCCCCCACCACTGAATTCCACATTGTCCTGCCATCGATGGCCTGCCAGCGTCTGCTGGTGTCTGTCGGTGGGCCCTTCTCCTCTGCTCCTCTTGGCGTCCAGCCGCTTGTGTGTGGGCCCGCTAGGATCTTTGGGTTTTTGTGGGCACACAATGCGGGGTGTGGCAGGCCAGGGTAGTCGTGGAAAATGCAACATTTGGGCAGGAAACCAGGAATGCCTGTCCTCACTTAGGTCCCTGGGTACAGGCCCGAGGGTGGAGTCCTCACCAGGGACCTCACCTTTCTCTATACAGCACTTCCCCGCCCCCTCTCATATCGCCTTTTGCTAAGATTTACAAAAGTGGCCCTGTATTGAACTTACATATTTTTAAATAAATATGCCATGAGGACTCTTACGAGATCTTGATTTCTCTGCTTTTTAAACATATGACTCATCATATATCGAAGAAATAAAATATTACAGAGATAGTGAAAAGCTTTCTGTAGCACCCCAATGCCCCTCCTTCTTCCCCGGAAACAACCACTATCCTGAAGAAGGTGTTTTTCATTTTCATGCATGGTATTCTACTCTGCTACCAATGTGTTCCCATAAACAACATGAAATATTTTTCCATGACTTTAAAATGTGTATAAACGGTCTCCCACTATACATATTTTCTTGAAATTTTCCTTTCTTTTTTTTTTTTTTTGTTGCTTGACTTTTTTTTTGAGATTTATCCATGTTGATATTTGTACCTCTAGTCCATTTGTTTTTATTCATTTCTTTTTTTTTTTTTTTTTTGAGACGGAGTCTGGCTCTGTCACCCAGGCTGGAGTGCAGTGGCACGATCTCGGCTCACTGCAAGCTCCGCCTCCCGGGTTTACACCATTCTCCTGCCTCAGCCTCCCGAGTAGCTGGGACTACAGGCGCCCGCCACCTCGCCCGGCTAGTTTTTTGTATTTTTTAGTAGAGACGGGGTTTCACCGTGTTAGCCAGGATGGTCTCGATCTCCTGACCTCGTGATCCGCCCGTCTCGGCCTCCCAAAGTGCTGGGATTACAGGCTTGAGCCACCGCGCCCGGCCTGTTTTTATTCATTTCATAAAATATTTATTCAATACTCCATTGAATAAATATACCATGCTTTTCCCAGCATTTTCCTATTGATGGGCATTCAGGTTTTGTTTTAAAGTTTTCATTTGTAAAATTAAAGCTGTAATCGGTTTTATGTGTCTCCTCATTACATATCCAGGAACTTCTCTAAGAGCAGAATTGCTGGCTACAGGAGTACCCACCTTACTGTCAGTAGATAATGCCAAATTGGCCTCCACAGTGGGTATGACAATAGGTACTTCCACTAGTTGTGTATGAGTGTTACCATTTGCTGTTTTCTTTTCAGACTTTAACATTTTCTCCTACCTGAGGGGCTATAGTTTTTGTTGATATATCCCTGATTATTCATAAGTTTGAGTATTTTTCATATGTTATCAGCCATTTGGGGTTCTTTCTTTTGTAAGTTGTTTGTTTAGATAGCCTCCTACTTTCCTTTTTTCTTCTTCTACTTTTCATTTTTCCATTGGGTTATTTATCTATTTTCTTATTTATTTATTTATTTATTTATTTATTTTTGAGATGGAGTCTCGCTCTGTTGCCCAGGCTGGAGCGCAGTGGCGCAATCTCGGCTCACTGCAGGCTCCGTCCCCTGGGTTCACGCCATTCTCCTGCCTCAGCCTCCGAGTAGCTGGGACTATAGGCGCCCGCCACCACGCCCGGTCAATTTTTTGTATTTTTAGTAGAGGCGGGGTTTCACCGTGTTAGCCAGAATGGTCTCCATCTCCTGACCTTGTGATCTGCCTGCCTCGGCCTCCCAAAGTGCTGAGCCACCACGCCCGGCCTATTTATCTATTTTCTAAATGATACATAGGATTTTTAAAATTATTATTACTCTGGCTACTAATTATTTATCACAGATAACTTCTCATGGTCTGTGACTTGTCTTTAACTTTTTAAGGATGTCTTTGATTGTATACATGATTTACATTTTAATATAGTCATATTTTTTCAATATTTTCAAGGATGAATAAAACCTGAAGGTGTATGTGCTGGAGAGGGAAGATATCTTAGGAAATTCTTGCCAAATGATCTTTCTTTTCTCTGTTAAATGAAAGGGCAGGACAATTCTTGGATATAGCTGTAGCGTTCCTGAGATTCCACCTTCCATCGCCTTGCATTCACTGAGTCCACACCAAATGCCTGACCTGGGAATTGGCTGGGTTGGAGGGGAGGGAGATGAGGTAGGATTTCATACATGGAACCCTGCCTTAGTAGAACTTACCATCAGAGGACTGATAAGCATTAGACTGTGTCGTTCTGAAATACTGCAGTAGAAACTTGAGGAAGGAGAGATTGGGATAGGATTGAGTAATTGTCTATGGACTGGATTCATCAGGGCAGACTGTATGTCAAATTTTATGACTTCCTGGACACTTAGGAATCACAGAGTCTTAGGCTGCAAAGAAACATAAGTAAGAGTATTCATGGATAATATCTTAGTTAATGAAAGGAGAAAAAGTATATTAAAGTATAATATATAAAATTATATTGAAATTATGCCTACAAAAGGCATTTTTACATTTATATTTTAAACCATCGTATTATATATAGTATATATTTATAGTTATATATTTATATTTTATATTTAAAACCATTAAAAATTTTTAAATTGTGGGACGTTTCATTAAAGAAAATTAATAGATAACTGGTGGTCAATTGACCATGGAAGAAAAATCATCTATAGCTTTCATATAAATATTTTATAAGGAGATTTAGATATAGTAGTTATAAAAGAAGTAACAATTTTGTATTTTGACTAAATATGTCTTAGGTTGAATTCATTAAATATTAACAGTATCAGAAGTGACTAATTCCATAAAACTAGGTATTTCACTTTATGAATGTGATGTGCACACAAATTTGTGCACACAAATTAATTTGTCTAAATGATCTTATTATGTAAAAGAATATGACATATATCCAGAAAAAAACTTGCTAACAACTTTCTTTAATCCCTACTCTTGGTTAAATGTCTTCATTTTTAAAAGTGCTTACTTAAAACTACATTTAATAAAGTCTGAAATTATTTTTAAAGATAATAAATAGACGTATACAGTGAAAGCATCTATGTCTTTATCTGTGTCACATTTAAGTGTTAGACCAATAAAAAATGTCCATGAGACGATATTCTACATAAGGCAATGAGGTAAAGTAGGTTGGGAATAACTATTCTTGTAATTTCAGGTAAAATAAAAACAAATTTTAAATGTGGGGGAAAAATTAACGTAAGTAAGGAAATGGAGGCACACCGAAGGTCTCTCTGCAGAAGGTCTCACAGCTAGTGAGAGGCAGAATCCATACTAGAACTACAGATTCCCATCCAGGGTGCTGTCTCACCTGCTCATTAAGAATGTTGACATGGGGCCGGGCATGGCAGGTCATGCCTGTAATCTCAGCACTTTGGGAGGCTGACCTGGGTGAATTGTTTGAGCTGAGGAGTCCAAGACCAGCCTGGGCAACATGGCAAAACCCCGTCTCCACCAAAAATACAAAAAATTAGCCAGGCACAATGGCACACACCTGTGGTCCCAGCTACTTAGGAGGCTGAGGTGGGAGGATTGCTTGAGCCCTGGAGATGGAGGTTGCACTGAGCCATGATTGTGCCAATGCATTCCAACCTGGGCAATAGAGTGAGACCTCATCTCAAAAAAAAAAAAAAAAAAAAAAAGAGGGCTGGGCATGGTGGTTGATGCTTGTAATCCCAGAACTTTGGGAGGCCGAGGCGGGCGGATCACCTGAGGTCAGGGGTTCGAGACCAGCCTGACCAACATGGAGAAACCTTGTCTCTATTAAAAATACAAAATTAGCTGGGCGTGGTGGCACATGCCTGTAATCCCAGCTACACCTGTGGTCCCAGCTACTCAGGAGGCTGAGGCAGGAGAATCGCTTGAACACAGGAGGCAGAGGTTGCGGTAAGCCAAGATCATACCATTGCATTCCACTCTGGGCAACAAGAGTGAAACTCTGTCTCAAAAAAAAAAAAAAAAAAAAAAAGAATGTTGACATGTCTTCCTTTGATGGTAAAATAGTTTTGAGAGTGATGTGAAGAAAAAACTAATTAGTCAAAACAGAACATCAACACCCCAAAAAGTCCATGACCATTAAATGTGGCACAGAAACTGTTAGAAACAGCTATTATATTCACATCCATTTGTTTGTCTTATAAGGATATAGGGAAATATGTTATCCTCCTTTTTTTTTTCTAGATAAGACACAAAGAACACGTTCAATACTTTCATAAGTCACAGGATCACTGGCCACATGTGTCTATACATCATAGCTACTTTCTTGTCTCAGTTACATGAATATTGTTCTTCTACTGCCAGCCAGGTTAATTGGTTCTACTTAATGTTGCCTGTAGAGAAAGCGTCAAACTTGAGAAGCCAGTAATGCTGAAAAAAATAAACCAGAGCTATGTTGATTAAATTGCTCATAACCAAGCTGCTACTACAGCTCTCATTTTTCATATCTATATCCTTACCAGCACACATGAATGTAAAAATCACTTTCAATTGCCTGTAAAAAACATGCTATCATTAGGATTAATCAAAAGTTCTTTCCATAATGAAAATGCCTAAAACGTTCACTCCTTACTTCTTACTATAGCAACAAACTTATGAAGAAATTGCTATCACGTGTCCGAGTGTTAGAGAAATATAACACCAATTCCGAGAAATCTTTAGAATATTTGCCAAAGTCAAATATAGTGTTCACTGATACCAAAAATATACTTTCTCTGTGTTCTCGGGGAGATCAAATTTAGTCCAACTAAACAGTCACGTTATCAAGGAGGCTCATCTTGCCAGGTGTTGAAGACGCAAAGAACAGGATGTGACTACCCCCTACCCCCTTGGATATAATGTCTCAAGGCTCCCAGTTCTAAACCCAGTAGTCCAGGGTTCTCTTAACAGATATAAAAATACTAAGGGAGCAGAAAAGAGAAGCAAGGAGCTCTACTCATGAAAGCTGGTGAGCTGTCACCAATGCCCATTAGAATTGGGTCTTTTGGTGGGGCGTGGTGGCTCACACCCGTAATCCCAGCACTTTGGGAGACTGAGGTCAGGAATTTGAGACCAGCTTGGCCAACATGGCAAAACCCCATCTCTACTAAAAACGCACAGAAAAATATTAGCCAGGAGTGGTGGCAGGCGCCTGTAGTCCCAGGTACTCAGGAAGCTGAGGCAGGAGAATCACTTGAACCCAGGAGGTGGAGGTTTGGAGATTGCAGTGAGCTGAGATTGGGCCACTGCACTCCAGCCTGGATGACAGTGAGACTCTATACCAAAAATAAAATAAAAATAATAAAAATAAAGAACTGGGTCTTTAAAGTTATTCTTCCAGGCAGGGAAGTGGGGAAAGGCATGTGAGGTAGAGCAGACACTTAGAGCAAAGGCAGTAATGCATGAAAAGGCAGGGCAGGTTTACATATGGAGTATGTGCCAGTGCTAAGGCTGTGACAACATCACCAATGGCCTTATATGGTGGGCTAACAAGGGATTTCAATGAGTAGGTGTGGGCATGCGAAGATTAGTGTTTCCAGAAGATCAATCTGATAACCAAGAGTGGAGGATGCGTCTCAGGGAAGGAATTCATTCTTAGGCTCTTGCATTAGACCAAGTGAGAAATGATGACAGCCTGGTTTGCAACACAGGGGATAGAGGAAAGGAAATACATCCAAAAGGCTTTCAGAGGGACCTTAAAACTAGTTAAATGACCATAAGGGAGGAAAGTGATTCCTTCAGCTAAAACTAGAAAAAAAAAAAATTAGGAAGAGCATCAGTGTCACAAAATACAATAAAAGACAAGGTCAGGCAAAAATATCAATTTAAAATCTTCTTTCTAGCCAATCATATATTTACTACCTGCAAATAGGCTATTTTCAGAAAATATCATTTATTCTTCCTTTTCTTTCTCTTTTTATAAAACTCACTCTTAATGGCTTTTTGAGGGAATGGAGTAAATCATCACCGATTGTGCCAAAATATTTTGGAGTATTCTGCAACAGAGGAAATGCTTAATCTTTGTGTCTGAGATGCTTCTGCATAAGCAAACTCTCATACAGCATAAAATATATGTATCAGAAATCAATTTGAAACAGACATACATCTGCAGGAAGTGCTGAGGCATTTCTCCATTAGTTTTAATCAAAGGAAAACAAGATGAGAAGGTGATGTTTCATGATCTCTAATATGGGTAGCTTTTGCAAGAGAAACAATGTCAGAGATACCAAAAATAGGGGTGATACTCAAAAAGTATGCCTTTTCCCCCTGTTGTAGCAGATGTTATGGTGTGCTTCCCAGATTCCCTCTTTAGGACTGAGGTACTCATTCTCCTAGCAGTTGGGAGTGCTGATAGCTGACAGCTGTTAGCTGAATTGTTCTTAGCCCCTTTCACATGGACAGCCCCCATCTATTGGCTGGTCAATTGATGATGGGTGAACATAAAGCCCTGGCTCCTTGACTTAAGGGACAGGGGCATCTCAGATACAGAAGGGCCATCCCAGTTCCAGAGCTTCTACAGGACTGATTAAGGTCCCTATTGCAAGCACGTAACAGTTCACCTTCCTCTGTGCAGTCTTGCCCATCAGCCCTCACAGGTGATGTTCCCAAGGGCACTCTCCAAAACTTTACCTCTCGCACAGAAATCTTAGAGTCCTTTCTCCGTGAAACCCCATCACTACGAAAGTCCCTTGAACTTTTATAGGTCTTTAAGAAAATGAGCCACACTTCCTACTTGTGCTCTAAGACTAATAACACAGGATGTGAAAAGCATTACAAGTGGTCTATAAAGGACTTTAGATATAAAATAATTTATAAAGGAAGGAATCACAGCAAGGCCAAATAAATACAAATATATTAGAACCAAAATGGAGGTTGAACACAGATAACTTGCTGTTCTTTGTCATTTGGATACTGTGAGCCATAGTTTTTTGGGGTTGTTTGTTTTTCCCTAACTCCTCTCTCCCCACCACACTACCTGGCAATATTCCTTCACTAAGGCTGGAGGAGGTGGGGGTGGGGGGGAAAAAAAAAAAAAAAAAAATCAGACATCAAAAGATTCCTGTATCGTGACTGCCACCTAATGGAATCTTTGAGCATTAAGGTCTTCATTGTGTAGTTTTCGGGGGTTTTTCAACTGCTGACATAAATAGTATCAACAAAATGGCTAAATGTGACCATGTCAAATTATGCCCATTAGTCTTCATGGGGGAAAACTCTGGGATTCATTTTGGTTTTTGGAAAAAGTCAAGTTAACTGTCTTATTTTTTCCTGTCTACATTTGGGAACGTACATCCCCTGCCACTCATGGTTGTTTGGTTTAACCAACCTTCATTAAAATATTGCTCTTTTATCCACTGTGCAATACAAATAATGTGGACTAATTCACCCCATTCCTCTTTTTTCTAAGATAAATGATCTGTAAGTGACATGAATATGGGGTGGGGAATATCCAGATGAGAAGGGTACTTTCAGGGACTGTGATGCAAATGAATCCCATTGAACTCCGAGTTTAAAAGACTGTCTTAAGACTGCTGCTGGAGCTGCTATACGAGGAAGTTAAACTGGGCCAAAAGATGAAAAAAAACGTCCTATCACAACATCAGAAGGGAAGACCCACTGGACTCTCCTGCATGTGGGGAAGTCAAAGTAATTCTTTCACATGTTAATCATGCTTTCCTTCCTGCCCTTCAAAGAGCTCCTGGTGACTGCTTCAGCCTCCACTGCCCACATCTTTCCTGCTAAACCTTGACCTATCTGGCCTTCTATTGTCTTTTGTTTCTGACAATGCTTTTGTAATCTCCTGTATTACTTCTCAGCTTGTTAAACTATTGCTAATGCCCAGAGTTCCCTGCAACTACCTTCTGCTCTTCCCCATCATCCCCAAACACACACGTACACACACACCTCCCAAAACGATTCTAAAAGGCGTTTTAGCTAGTCTATCTATATTTTTCATTTTGAAAAATTTGAAACAATCACTTCTATAGAACACTTCTATAGTCAGTATAGGACATTCTCCTAAGAAGCCATAAAATAGTTTTTACATCTAATACAATTAGCAATAATTTAATATAATCTAATATTGAGTCCATACTTAAATTTTCCAGGGGTCCCTAAATTTTTTTACAGCTTTATTTTTTGAAACCAAGATCAATCAAGATTTATCCATAGACTTGTTACATCTGTTTACCTCTTAATCTAGAACATTTCCCCACACTTTTCAATGTCACTGACCTTTGGAAGAATTTAGGTGTTTTCTTATAGAATGTCCCATATTCTGGATGTAGTTCTTCCCTCATGCTCAATTTACTTGTTCCTTTATGCCCATATTTCTTGTATACTGGAAGTTGGGTCAATAAGCTTGATTGTATTCAGGTTAAGCATTTTTGGCAGCCTTCCTTCACAGGTAATGCTATTATTGCTTCATGTTGCATCAAATCAAGAGGCATATAAAATCAAGTTGTTCCACAATTAGCAGTACTAAACTTGATCTCTGGGTTAAGTTGGTGACAGCTGAATTTTATCATAGTAAGATATATTTCCCCTTTGTAATTATTGAATAGTCTGTGGGGATACTTTGTATGTATGTGTGATACTTTGACATCACGCCAGCATCTTCCTTTTCCCCACCTCCTTTCACCAGATGGGTTTTAGCTTCTGATGATACTTGCCTGAATTATTGGAAATGGCAAATGGTGATTTTTCTGATTCTGTCATTTTATTTATATGAATTGGCTGACATTCTTCTTTAAAGAGAAACTCCCTTCCCAAACTCTTTGAGTATCACTCTGGACTTAATGGATTTTTAAAATGTATTGAAGGCTTTGATGATCTATTAATTATTCTTTTTAGTGGCCAAATTGTCTCATATGTGGCTAGTGGACCCCACTTGAGCTGGGCTCTGTGGGCTTTTAACTTGACCTTATTCATTCTGGGCCACTTCCATGATTTCTGGCAAGGTATTTCAGGCTTAACTTTCTTTTTTTGTACTTTATGGGCCTGAAACCGGAAATTAGCCATTTCTCTAAGAAACATTGTTTCCTTTTAGTGGGGATTAGCATTTTGATACCAAGCTGTGGGCATTCTCTAGTGGGGTGACATTGCTTCTAAGAAATATACATATGAAAAATTCTAATTCAATTTAATATCAGAAGTTTTAACATCAGTTTTTCCCACTGTAAGAGAAAAGAAGTACAAATATAAAAGAAGGTGGATCTTCTTTTATAAGATACAAAAAGGATATTTGTATTTCTTTTCTCTTAGAGTTTCTACTAATAAATTTATTGTTTGTTTTATAGTAGGCCTAAGAGTTTCAAAATTTACCAATACCACTACTGGCAATAAATCTGTGGTGTTTGAGGGATTTTGCTTGTTTTCGTTCTTTTTGCTCTCAGAATATAAACCACTAAGAATGTATAGTTGGAGTATTACTTCTAAATAAGTAGTAAAACACTGCCATTTCAGGGCCAGGCGCGGTGGCTCACGCCTGTAATCCCAGCACTTTGGGAGGCCGAGGCAGGCAGATCACGAGGTCAGGAGTTCAAGACCAGCCTGTCCAGCATGGTGAAACCCCATCTCTACTAAAGATACAAAAAAAAATTAGCTGGGCATGGTGGCACACGCCTGTAGTCCCAGCTACTTGGGAGGCTGAGGCAGGAGAATTGTTTTAACCTGGCAGGTGGAGGTTGTAGTGAGCTGAGATTGTGCCACTGCACTCCAGCCTGGGCAACAGAGCGAGACTCCGTCTCAAAAAAAAAAAAAAAAAAAAAAAGAACTGCTATTTCTGGCCAGGCATGGTGGCTCATACCTGTAATCCTAGCACTTTGGGAGGCCGAGGGGGGTGGATCACCTGAGATAAGGAGTTCGAGACCAGCCTGGCCAACATGGTGATACCCCGTCTCTACTAAAAATACAAAAATTAGCCAGGCGTGGTGGCAAATGGCTGTAATCCCAACTACTCGGGCGGCTGAGACAGGAGAATTGCTTGAACCCAGTAAGTGGAGGTTGCAGTGAGCCGAGATTATGCCACTGCACGCCAACCTCCAGCCTGGGCAACAGAGTGGGACTCTATCTCAAAAAAAAAACAAAAAAAAAAAAAACAAGGCCGGGCGCGGTGGCTCAAGCGTGTAATCCCAGCACTTTGGGAGGCTGAGACGGGTGGATCACGAGGTCAGCAGATCGAGACCATCCTGGCTAACACAGTGAAACCCTGTCTCTACTAAAAAATACAAAAAATTAGCCGGGTGTGGTGGCGGGCGCCTGTAGTCCCAACTACTCGGGAGGCTGAGGCAGGAGAATGGCGTAAACCCGGGAGGCGGAGCTTGCAGTGAGCTGAGATTGGGCCACTGCACTCCAGCCTGGGTGACAGAGCGAGACTCCGTCTCAAAAAAAAAAAAAACCCTGACATTTCTTATCCTGTAAAGCCTTAGACTATAATCTTTTCTCAAACTCAAGAAATTCTTGTTTTCTGTTTTCAGTGGCATATTTTTGTTTTTTAGTGGTACAGTCTTCTGTTCCTCAATGGTACGTGTAAAACACAGAATACTTGAAAATGCACATCCTCAGCCAACAGACACGTGAAAAAATGCTCATCATCACTGGCCATCAGAGAAATGCAAATCAAAACCACAGTGAGATACCATCTTATACCAGTTAGAACGACGATTAGTAAAAAGTCAGGAAACAACAGGTGCTGGAGAGGATCTGGAGAAATAGGAACACTGTTGGTGGGACTGTAAACTAGTTCAATCATTGTGGAAGACAGTGTGGCGATTCCTCAAGGATCTAGAACTAGAAATAGCTTTTGACCCAGCCATCCCTTTACTGGGTATATACCCAAAGGATTATAAATCATGCTGCTATAAAGACACATGCACACGTATGTTTGTTGTGGCACTATTCACAATAGCAAAGACTTGGAACCAACCCCAATGTCCATCAATGATAGACTGGATTAAGAAAATGTGGCACATATACACCATAGAATACTATGCAGCCATAAAAAAGGATGAGTTCGTGTCCTTTGTAGAGACATGGATGAAGCTGGAAACCATCATTCTCAGCAAACTATCGCAAGGACAGAAAACCAAACACCGCATGTTCTCACTCATAGATGGGAATTGAACAATGAGATCACTTGGACACAGGATGGGGAACATCACATACCAGGGCCTGTCATGGGGTGGGGGTAGGGGGGAGGGATTGCATTAGGAAATATACGTAATGTAAATGAGGAGTTAATGGGTGCAGCACACCAACATGGCACATGTACACATATGTAACAAACCTGCACATTGTGCACATGCACCCTAGAACTTAAAGTATAACAATAATAAGAAAAAAGAAAAGAAAATGCACATCCTAAGGCTAGCTGTGCCATACAAATTTAAGCAAACAATTCAGTATTGCTATGACTGATGAATATCTGAGCGCCTGCACTGACCAACACCATATTCAGGTTGTTTTCCATCAACTTTAAATGGATGATGCCACCTAAGCTTCATCCCAGGATACATGTGTTCCATGCAGTGTATCCAAAAACACTCAAATAAGCACAAAAAGGTAAGTAGCTTGTCCTGCAGCAAATTATGCAAAGATTCAAATCACTTATTAGGACTAAAGAAAGGAGCATAAAACAATTACTATGATTACGTACACAACTCTAATCCATTACCTTTGGCATTTTGTCAAAATAGAAAAAAAGTAACCAAATCTGGGGCTCCTTTTAGTCAGGAAATGATACAATAAAAGCTGAGATAAAGAATGCAGTCTCTGCCCCACGGAGGTGGCTCACCCTGTAATTCCAGCACTTTGGGAGGACAAAGTGGGTAGATTACTTGAGTCCAGGAGTTTGAGATCAACCTGGGTAACATAGCGAAACTCTGTCTCTAGCAAAAAAAATAATAATAATACAAAAATTAGCCAGGCATGGTGGCGTGTGCCTGTAGTCCCAGCAACTAGGGAGGCTGAGGCAGGAGGTTTGCTTGAGTCTGGGAGGCAGAGGTTGCAGCGAGCCGAGATTACACCACTACAATCCAGCCTAGGCAACAGAGTAAGACCCAGTCTCAAAAACAAAACAAAACAAAACAAAACCCCAAACCTATTTGACCAATATGTATTACTTCATTGCATATTCTTCTGCTCTGCAGTGGGGTGGCACATTTCCAAAGAAAACTATACTTTAAAAAATTTTTTTTAAATTTAGGCTGGGTGCTGTGACTCACGCCTGCAATCTCAGCACTTTGGGAGGACGAGGCGGGCGGATTGCCTGAGGTCAGGAGTTCAAGATCAGTCTGGCCAACATGGTGAAACCCCATTTCTACTAAAAATACAAAAAAAATTAACCAGGCATGGTGGCACACATCTGTAATCCCAGCTACTTACAAGGCTGAGGCAGGGGAATTGCTTGAACCACGGAGGTGGAGGTTGCAGTGAGCTGAGATCGCACCACTACACTCCAGCCTGGGCGACAGAGCGAGAATCCATCTAAAATAAAAAAAATTAATTTTTAAAAATTTGTGACAGGATCTCACTATGTTGCCCAGGCTGGAGTGCAGCAGCTATTCACAGGCACAGAGTGTGCTGCAGCCTCAAACTTCCAGACTCCCATCTCAGCCTTCCAAGTAGCTGGGTGCCATGGTGCCATACTTTAATTTTCTTTAGTAGAAATAGCTGTATATTCTGATGACAATTTGGAACCTTTACATTTTATTTATTTACCATCTTTCAATAAAATAAAAATCATGTTTCAAAACTGAAGGTTTAAGATATTGCTTTTTGAATAAACATGATTAAGTTTGAACACAAATGTTTTAAGAAAAATCAGACACTGAAAGTAAATTTTGACACTTCAAAGGAAGTACTAATTCAGAAAGCCTATCTGAAGTATTGCTGTTAGTTTTGTCTGCTCCAGTTTTGTCTGGAGAAACACTGCATACAATTGTGAAAATTAAGGGAACATGTGTAGAGTGCTTAGAATGGTATCTGGCACATACAAACTGTTATTTCTTTGTGAAAATTAAAATTCAATACAGCGGCCAGGCGCGGTGGCTCAAGCCTGTAATACCAGCACTTTGGGAGGCCGAGGCGGGCGGATCACAAGGTCAGGAGATCGAGACCACAGTGAAAACCCGTCTCTACTAAAAATACAAAAAATTAGCCGGGCGCGGTGGCGGGCGCCTGTAGTCCCAGCTACTCAGGAGGCTGAGGCAGGAGAATGGCGGGAACCCGGGAGGCGGAGCTTGCAGTGAGCCGAGATCGCGCCACTGCACTCCAGCCTGGGCAACAGCGTGAGACTCCGTCTCAAAAAAAAAAAAAAAAAAAAAAAATTCAATACAGCTTTTCTTTACAAATGAATGTTGCATAGATAAAAAACAATCCTGAAAACAAAATTATTAAGATAGTATAGAAATCTATAATGGAACTGATAATGAATATTTCCCGATTTTCTGATCTATGGGGTTCAGGAAAAGTTCTCATTTAAGAGATTTTTACACAATAAGGTTTACTTTATATTCAAGGAAGTTCCTCCTCGCATCGGTTCTTAAAACACACAATTACAGTAACAGCAGTTCTCTAAAACTACATTTTATTTTAAACAAATCTCTTCATTTAAAAGCACATGCTTTCTGGTTTGTCTTCCCTCTTAATTCTAGCTACACACTGCTGCACTCTGCTGCAATTTCAATCTTTCTAAGTTGACTGCCATCCCAATCACACAAACCTGACCTAGTTTCCATCTATACCGGTTATCTGACTCACTATAAGGGTTACGTGTGTGTATGTAGACAACAAAAGGGAAGGCTCCTTGAAAAGAAAGCAAGGAACTAAAGATGTTGGTACAGTTCAAAAGATCCCATCTGAGAAGTGGGCCTTTTTTTTTTTTTTTTTTTTTTTTTTTTTTGAGACGGAGTTTCACTCTTGCTGCCCAGGCTGGAGTGCAATGGCATGATCTCGGTTCACCGCAACCTCCGCCTCCCAGGTTCAAGCAATTCTCCTGCCTCAGCCTCCCGAGTAGCTGGGACTACAGTAGCTCGGACACGCCCGGCTTTTTTTTTTTTTTTTTTTTTTTTTTTCCTTTTTGTATTTTTAGTAGAGACGGGGTTTCTCCATGTGGTCAGGCTGGTCTCAAACTCCTGACCTCAGGTGATCCGCAAGAAGTGGGCCTTTTTATGGGTCCAGCAACAAACTCCCCACCTCCCAGGAAAGGTTGCTTCCTGGCATCTATATAACTCTTTGTGTCTCAGGCCTTTATTGTTTTTTCAATTGAAACAAAATTATATACATGTGGTTAAAAAAAAAAGGAGAGAGAAGGGCCAGGCGCGGTGGCTCAAGCCTGTAATCCCAGCACTTTGGGGGGCCGAGACGGGAGGATCACGAGGTCAGGAGATCAAGACCATCCTGGCTAATACGGTGAAACCCCGTCTCTACCAAAAAATGCAAAAAACTAGCCGGGCGAGGTGGCGGGCGCCTGTAGTCCCAGCTACTCGGGAGGCTGAGGCAGGAGAATGGCGTAAACCCGGGAGGTGGAACTTGCAGTGAGCTGAGATCGGCCACTGCACTCCAGCCTGGGCGACAGAGCGAGACTCCGTCTCAAAAAAAAAAGAGAAGAAGAAGAAGAAAAGGAAAAAGAGTAAACAGCAAAGAAGGCAATCAATAAAACATTTGGCTTCCATTCCAAACCTCTGGACAGGTTTGTGTATCTGTCCAGAACGCGTATATATTATTACAAACATACACAAGGGGCATTTCTTTTTCAACACAAATGTCAGTATTCCTACCACTCTGTTTACCATTCTAGACTAACTTGGACTTTGTTCCCTATCAGGCGAGATTAACCCAACTAAATTAAAATCAAGTAGGTTTTAACAAAAAAGATTTTAAAGAAATCAATCTCCTCTCCAATAGGTTATTTCTGTCACGATTTAATTAGCTTTCTGTTGCTACCAAGCCTTGTATCATATAAAGCAGTGGTTCTCAGGCCGGGCGCGGTGGCTCACGCCTGTAATCCTAGCATTTTGGGACGCCGATGCGGGGGGATCGCTTGAGCCCAGGAGTTGGAGACCAGCCAGGGCAACATAAGGAGAGCCCCCACCAACACCCCCCCCAACCCACCACCACCGCTCCCGAAAAGCAGTGGTTCCCAGACGTCAGCAGACATTGCTATCATCGGTGGGCTTGTTAAAAGAGAGTTTCTGGATTCAGGAGGTCTGGGGTGGGGCTTGAGAATTTGCATTTCCAATAAATTCCAAGCCGGAACTCCAGGAAGATAACCTACATTCCGCGCCTGGCGCAGCCCAGCTACGCCATATCCGTCCTAGGCCCCGCCTACTCTGCGTCCCTAACAGCCAGGGACAGGCTAGAGGGCGCGTAGAGTCACGTGAGTCGAGCGAACTCGCGCGAGAGTTTGTATTTCTCGCGAGACTTCACCGTCTCTGTCTTTTCCTCCTTCCAGTGCCCGGCTTTTCTCCCCTCCCCCCTCGCCGCCGACCCAGTTCTTCCTTTTCAGACCGAGTCGTCTCGTCGTCGCGGAGATTTTCCTTCTACTGCTGCTGCTGCTGCCGCCACCACTACCACTGGGCTTATTTGCCCCGACCCCTTCCCGCTGCCCCGCCCCCAGCCCCACACAAGGTAACAACCCCCTTGAGGGAGAGAGTGAGGCCTGGCCGGGCCCGGGTGCCTCCCGAGGTGAAGCGGAGGCCCAAGGCCGAGGAACCCGCCTCGCCGGAGACGCCCAGGCTCTGGCCCTGGAGCCCGGAGCCATGGCCGTCTCCCAGCCAGAGCTGAGCCTCGGCGGCCCGGCCGGCGCTGGCCTCCGTGCTGCGGCGGCAAACACGGCCCGCAGGGGACCGGGTCGGGTGGGGCTGGGCGCCGCGCGGCTCCTTGTGGAGCTTGCCTGTTGGAGCACAGCGGGGCTCCGGCGGTGGTCCTGAGCTGGCGTTTGGATTTCCAGGTCCGAATGATCGAGTTGTGGCGGGCTTTGAGGCGCTGCGTGGCGGGGAGGAGAGCAGCCTGGGTCGCTGTAACTCTTGGGGGCCTTTTCCGGCTCCCCGCCTTTGGTTGGACGGGAATTTTACGAGAGAGAAGAGTACTCGGAAACGTCGTACATTTGCTTATAAACCATCAAAAAGGGTTAATTAGTGTCTTATTTTCAGGAAACTGAGTGAGCTGGATTTGGCGAAAGGCTCATTCCTTAGAACGTCTAAATGGGAGAGTACCTGTGCTGTTCTTTTTGCTGAAGTTAATGCAGCGATAAATAGTTAAGCGACTGGGCGAAAGATTTTTGTTCTGGAGAAGCACTTTTAAATACACTCTTTATTGAATAGTTCACGTAAAGTTAGTTGTTTGTGTAGTTAAGTTAAAAACGTACTTGTTTGACTTTGGAAGCGTACTTTAGTGCTTAAAAATAAGTATTTGGATTGTTTTTGAAAGTTTCGACTTTTCCAGCAGAGTAGTGCTTTTTAAAAAGATAACGATTATTGAGCCGAACTCAGCACCTACCCTGTGGATAGGAGTTAAAAGAAAATTAGAAATTTCTTTGTATCTGTGTGCTTTTTTAAAGTATGGACTGTATCTCAAGTTTATAATCTTCGGAAGCTGTTGCCTTTAAGTTTGTGGTTTAGGTGAAGTCTGAGAGTAAAGGTAATGGTGGTGAATTAAGCTGCAGTGTTAGAAGGAGTTGGAGGCAAAAACTGGTAATTCAGGCAGACAGGGAAGTTAGTTTTTTATGCCTTGATTTTTGGTTCAGTTTTCGTGGTCTAACCCTTTTTATTTTCCCCAGATGTCAGAGGATTTAGCAAAGCAGCTGGCAAGCTACAAAGCTCAGCTCCAGCAAGTTGAAGCTGCATTATCTGGAAATGGAGAAAATGAAGATTTGCTAAAATTGAAGAAAGATTTACAAGTAAGTATGGGTAGGCAATTGTAGTTTTTTCTCTGTTTTTCAAATTATTGCTTGAATCCCTAAGTACTCAAAGCGCCTTTTGAGGGGTTACACCCCACCCTGCGTATATAGGTAAATTGTGTAGGTACTGTGGTTTGTAGAAGTAGGGTTGTTTCCCCAGTTCTCAGGTTTCTGTACATCAGAGGGAATGACATATTGTTCTTTGTTATATAAATCTTGTGTACTTACATGATTTTTAAAAACAAAAGTTGGTAGAAATTTCTAAGTCTGTCAGATTTTCAAGACGAGAGGTACATGTAACTTCACAATGAAAAATACTTTTATTTTTTAAGACCTGGAAAATGAAATTTAGTTCAAAAAGTAACAAAGATTGAAGGAGAAAAATAGAACCTTAAGATTCCTTTTAATACCACAAGATTCTTTGAAAATGCGTGACTTCCCCCCCGCCCCAAAATTTACGGGTTGTATCTTGTATTGAAAACACACTGCAAAGATGCCTAGAGAGAGACATGTGCTCTGTATAATTGTTACACAGATGTTAGGACTTAAGGCTAGGTTTTACAGTAAAGTTGGTGACACTTGGGGAAATTGAACTATGTGGTGAAAAGGAGATCTTTGTCAAGTCCAGTAGATATGAAAACCTTTTTTTAAAAACCTGCACTGGGATTTCAAGACAGAGCCTTCATAGTAAATACCTTTTGTTTCTCAGGACACTGGACTGATTCAGAAAAATGCCATATATAATTTACAAATATATATGACTTTTAAGAGCTTCCTTTAAATTCTGAACCTGATTTTTAAAAAGTTTCAAGGGTGTTTTGATTAGAGATTGCTTTACCAATTGAGTACTAAACTTGAATCTGTATCCTGTCTAAAAATTATTTCCCTCCCTTTATTATTCCAGTGTCCATTAAAACTATTACTATTTTGGGAATATCACAACTGCAGACAAACTTAACTGAAATAGGGTCCAGATTTGGGATTCTGGAACTGCTTATCTGGGCATAATTAAAATGAGTTGAATACTTTCAAATTCTAGATTTAGAATAAAATTGCAGTAGTATGTTATTTTTAAACACACACAAACCATCTGGGATAATTTCAATATGAACAAGACCCCTCTTTGATACGTGGAAGCCAGGCCTGTGGGTTTCAGGGTGCCAGTCAATAAGAAAAAGATGTTTTGGGAGCATTTTCTCCCACTCCCAGGCCCTTAAGTGAAAAATAACCCAATGGTTTGCCACCTGTCCATTTGATTTGCTCACATGTTGTGAGTATACATTGAAGATGAGGCAGCAGAGGTACACCAACCTCTTTTCTTACACTCTGTAAAGCACTTTCTGTTTGTTCCAAAGAGAGATGCCTCGACTACCTTTACCAACTTAAGCAGTCCTTTTTTAGGAAAATAAAACATTGGGTGCCAGTGTTTTGTATATTGCTTCCTGGGCAGTGGGAGGAGGGGTATTTGTTGAACTGGTTGGGTTGGGGAAGTTGGGAGTGGAGTTAGAAATAGCATTATCATCAGGTCTTTTTAATATTTCTAGATTAATTCATCATTAGAGTCTGGGCAGAACTGCCTTACCATGTCATGATCATCGTAGTGGAAAGTACTGTAGGGGGAAACCATTGTGATAAACATTGTAGTAAGCTCCTAAAAGGCTTGCCTGCGGGGGTTCAGTTAATAATGACCTGGAAATCATTTTTCTGTAAAGTATCCTCTTTTCTATAACCATTTAAAACAGCACTGTCCAGTAGAACTTTCTGTGATGATGGAAATGTTCTATATCTGCTTTTCAGTACCATAGCCACTAGCCACATTTGGTTGGGTACTTGAAATACAGCTAGGTTTACTTAGGAGCTGAGTTTTTAATATAACTTAATTAGCCACGTGTGACTACCATATTGGATGGCAAGAATTTAGAAGTGTAAGTTCTCATACTTCAGATAGTAATAACAATATTTTTCCTGACCAGTCTTGATCAAAGTTTCTTCCCATTTTATTCTATCATTAGAAATTTCATTTTGGTCACTAGATAAGGTCTGTTTTGAATTGAAAACTACTCAAAAATGGAAACCATCTTTTAAGATGAGGTAATACTCTGAAAAGTATTTGGCTATATGCTTCCACCCAGTAATTGTTGTCTCCATTGAGACTATACTTACAGCTTCTATTTAGCTATGGGGGTTCCCCCGCTCATTCACCTCTTTTTTCCTTCTCTGCCTTCTGGGATGTATCTCATGCTATGGGTATTTAATTCAGCCTGTTACATTTGGTGAGAAGTCTGTTCAGACTGATTTTGTGGCTTCCTCATATTAATATTTTTTGACCATATGGTTTCTAATTTCTTGTGTTCCTCTATAGAATTAGATCCTTATCCTGGTTATTAATTTGTTTGCCCTTTGATTTATGACAAAATACTTTTTCTGCATCTTTTCAATGACTTCATTTTTCCAGTAAGGTTTCTATGTTTATCTCTTTCATGTACTGTCTTTCATAGAGACTAAAGTTATTCAGCAGGCAGCAAAATAATCTACTAAAGTCCTGCCTCTCTTTTTTCACTTAAAAAAGTGGGTGTAATAAAATCCAGGCTAGCTAGCTGACTAGCTCCCCGGGCAGTCTATGATAATCACAGATAGTCAATTTATTAGGCTGTTTTGCTGAATAAGCTGGTTCTAAAGGAGGCAGGGGTCAAGTCACTTGTCTCATATATTACAGTGGCTCTCTGCATCCCCGAAACGCCTTCCTTCAGTAAGCAGAGTGCTTGAGTGCACCCCCTTTGACCTGCTGATATGTAGATCACAACACCTGATGCTTCCTGGAATTGCCGATTACTGTAACTGCTGCCCATCTGTCGATGAAGGAGCAGTTTCAGAACTCAGACTTGAGGGAGGAAAAGTAATTAATGGTATGTACCTTCAAGAACCCCCTCATACATAAAATAGTTTTTCTAATACTTTGGTCCATACGCACATGTGAAGAATAGAAATTTAGAAGGTTCTTCATAGTTTGTTGGGAGGGTTATGTAAAACCATGGCAAAGTTAGAGGACATGAGGAGTAAATGCTCTGGATTTTTTCTAAAAAAAGGTCATTTCAGCACAGGCCTCTGAATTCACTAATATGCACAGCTTTTCAGGACCCTTTTCTTTGATGAAATATATTTCTCTAACAAAGTGGATTTGGAAAATAGTTCTGTCCTAAAAGAAATAGAGTTCTAAATCTGAAACCTGCAAGTGCAGAATTCATGTCTGTGCTTAAGTTAAATGATCCCTAGGTGGATCTGGAAATATTTAATGATAGAGATTTGTGTGGGCTCTTGAGTCAGGCTTACTGGATTACATTCCTACCCCTAAAAGTGGTTAAAAGTAAGACCAGATAATTTACTCTTCTTTTGTGTACTACTTGATCTAGTTATTTGGAAGTTTCTTTGCTTTATTTGTAAAGGACTATCTAATTAAAAAGATTTAATTAATGGCTAGTTGGCAACTAATAAAACTTAGAGATATTATTCCTACTAAATTTTTAACTCAACCCAAAGTGTTCTATTTATTTATTTATAAAACTAACCTTTCTTGAAGAGATTTAATACTCAAATATTAGGTTTTTCAGAAATAGCCAGGAAGATTTAGAATCTTTAGAAGAGAGGTAATATTTAACTTTCTTGGCTACTGAATCAGATTTACTATTATGAAACCTCAGTGGGAACTAGAAGAAACTCAGTACATAGTTTAATTTTGTTCATTTTTCTCCCCAAACACATAGTATGATGTTTTAAATGCAACAGTGGGTGAACAGCTACGCCAGTTCTTAGATCAGATAAGATGCATAGTGTGGATCTTCATTAGAGTAAAAATGTAGTAGATAGGTAGCAGAATCTGTCAGTTTGTACTATTCTCAATTTTTTAGCCATCCCTACACCAGACATCTTTGAATGAAGCCAATAAATGTAAGCCTGAATTAGAAAAAAATATTTGCCACACAGAAAGGCATTGCCTATGTGTGTTACCTTTTTTCCCCCCTTTTAAATGAAGCTGTGCTGATGTGCTTAACATTAAGGTATGGAACATTTAAAATCTAATCTGGTAATTTGCTTACCCAGATGGGGTGAGTTTTACAGTAATTGAATAGGAAGACCACTGGTTTCTTTTACATATGCCTATAGTATTTTAGTTGAGATATGTATAAGTAGGAACATTTTTGTTACTAATAAAGCTGCTTAAACTGTTTTGGAATTGTTTGGCAGTTAATACTGCTGAGTAATGCCCTATAAAACAGTACAGTTGCATAAAATACGTTACAATAAGAATATCTAATTCAGTTCTTCATACTTGACTTTCTCATCTTTAGAGAGATCTATTCAGCTAAAATAGGCACTTAGAAATGGTATAAGCTCAAGTCTTACATTTTCATTAGTATTTGTGGTTAAGTTGAAAGGCAACTATATGGGCTTAAATCACAGCTCTACCACTTAACTCGTAGAAAATACTGTATCTCAGTTTCTACATGGGGATAATCACAGTACTTGCTTAATAGTGTTATGAACTGCAAATGAAATATATAGAGAGTACTTAGTGTACAGTATGAAAGCTGTCATCAAAAACAAAGTTGACAGTGAGAATTACGAAAATAATGTTGTGGTTTTTGTTTTTCTTTTTTAGGAAGTTATAGAACTAACCAAAGACCTTCTGTCAACTCAACCTTCTGAGACGCTTGCAAGTTCAGACAGTTTTGCTTCTACTCAACCTACTCATTCATGGAAAGTAGGAGACAAGTGTATGGCAATCTGGAGTGAAGATGGACAGTAAGTGTAGAAAAAAAAACCCTAACTGTAACATGAAATAATAAAATACAATGGTAAGAAGTTTTTATTCAGTTTTAACTACCCTATTTTAATCTTTACTTCTATTAGGCAGTATGATTCATAGAGCCAATTTGATTCTTGGGTGGTTGCCATTAATACAGTTTAGTTTTAGCTTTAGATTAAGTTTCGGGGATAAGAATGACTTGGATTCTAGAGGAAGGAAAAACGGGACAGTGAATGGGTGTTTTCTAAAATAATCTAAATTCTTTTCTCCTCAAATTGAAAATTAAGTGAACGGCTGGTTTTTCTGAGAATTCTGTGAAGAGCATACACTGAAATCATTCCTATAAGAAATACCTTTTCGCTGGGTGTGGTGGCTCATGCCTGTAATCCCAGCACTTTGGGAGGCTGAGGTGGGTGGATCGCTTGAGATCAGGAGTTAGAGAGCTGCCTGACCAACATGGTGAAACCCCATCTCTACTAAAAATACAAAAATCAGCCAGGTATGGTGGTGTGTGCCTGTAATCCCAGCTACTTGGGAGGCTGAGGCATGAGAATTGTTTGAACCTGGGAGGCGGAGGTTGAAGTGAGCCAAGATTGCACTACTGCACTCCAGTCTGGGTGACAGTGAGACTCTGTCGCAAAAAAGAAAAGAAACCTCTTTTCTCAAAGACATTAAAGCACATTGGGTAGATACATGCAAGAGACTTTCCCAGCAATATTTTGATTAGGATGTCTTTTTTTTTTTTTTTGATAAAATACAACTAACTTCAACCACTCTTTTGTATTCTCTTTGCTAAAACAACCATTTGATTATAGAAGTTTCATTATAGACACATGTAATAATTGTATCACTACAGTATAAGTCTTGTAGGCTGAGTACTAAACCTTTACTCACCTGCTTACAGCCATGATATCTTTACAGGTGTTATGAAGCGGAGATTGAAGAGATAGATGAAGAAAATGGCACCGCTGCAATCACCTTTGCTGGTTATGGCAATGCTGAAGTGACTCCACTGTTGAACCTCAAGCCTGTAGAAGAAGGAAGGAAAGCAAAGGAGGACAGTGGCAACAAACCCATGTCAAAGTAAGTGACTTTGACTTTTCCATTTTAGATGTAATCTTCCCCACTTGGATACTTGAAGTAGTCTGCAGAGAGAATCTATGCATAAGAAAGTTATAATACTGTTTTACTGTTGTTTTGAAGATTAGCAACAAAGGGTCAACATTGTCTGTATAAATGTGCCTAAGTGAAGATAATTTTGATTCCCATTTAGGCATTCAGTAAATATTAAGAAGATACTATGTACAATGAACATCTTCCCAGCATATTTTATAAGCCAGGTGCTGGGGCTACACCACAGGAGACCACCTCGGGCCTTGTCCCAACTGAGTTTATATTTAGAAAAGAAAACTCATCATTAATGAAGTGCTTTAATAATAGAGTGTAAACATTACAAAGGGGCTATAACAGATACTGTAAGGGAACAAGAGGTACTCAGCCTACACTTTTATTAGGGCAGATTTCTTTGAGAAAACGACATCTAAACTGAGATTTGAAAAGAATAAGAGATAACCAAGTACAAAGCTACAAGGTGATATGACTTTGATCTAGGATTGAATTTTTTGTTATTAATGAGCACTATGACCTTGGATAAGCTGTTTAACTCTGTTTCCTCATCTGTCAGATAGGGGCCGTACATTATTGGGTGTGAGGATTCAAATGATAAGTGTTAGTAAAGCTTGTAACAGTTCTTTACATGTAGTAGTAAGAGCTTAGTAAGTTTTAAAGAGGGGGTGAGCATGTAAAAGTAACAAATCCCTGTGGTAGAAACTTGGGACTTGGAAAGTGGGTGGTCTGAGAAGAGATTAGAGTGGTAAATTCCAGAACATAAAGAGCTTTAAGCCACTGATAATATTTTAAGTAGAGGGGATATGATGTAATCACATTTGAGCTTTAGAATGATCACTGTCAGTAGGGAGAGGCAACTACTGCTGTGATCCAGGTATAAGATGATGGCCTGAACCCAGGGAGTAGCAATGGCAATGGGGAACTATGCAGTTTTGAAAATTAAGAGGCAGAATTAACAGTATTTTGGTGAACTTCTGCGTATTTGCCACAACTTAGTCTTTTGATTTGTCAAGAGTTTTCAAAACTTTAGTTGCTACATATTTTTATTGGAATATGCAAAAATTATATATTAACGTAAGCATCCCAATAAAATCCAGTTCTAGAACAATTGAGTGTGTGTGTGTGTTTATATATATATATTTTTTTTACGTCTTTGTCATCTGTGTAAAAAGCCATAGCTTCATGGTAGTAATATGGTACCAGGGAGTCTAGATAATGCCCCTCTTAAAGATCTTTTTTTTTTGAGACGGAGTCTTGCTTTGTCACCCAGGCTGGAGTGCAGTGGCCGGATCTCAGCTCACTGCAAGCTCCGCCTCCCGGGTTTACGCCATTCTCCTGCCTCAGCCTCCCGAGTAGCTGGGACTACAGGCGCCCACCACTGCGCCTGGCTAGTTTTTTGTATTTTTAGTAGAGACGGGGTTTCACCATGTTAGCCAGGATGGTCTCGATCTCCTGACCTCGGGATCCGCCTGTCTCGGCCTCCCAAAGTGCTGGGATTACAGGCTTGAGCCACCGCGCCTAGCCTAAAGATCTTTTTTTCATCCTTTTGGTGAGAAGTCAGTGTTAACTGAGCAGAAATTATTGGGGGTTATAGGCTCTGATCCTATTTAGAATCTTATTTAGAATGTTTTTGAAACCCCCAGGTGTTTTGTTTTGATGAGAATTGTTAGCTATGATTTCCCTTTGTGCTGCTGCATTCTTCCAGTGTAGGTGAAATATTTTATCTGCACTGAATCTCTTCATACATTTTTTTCTAAATGTCATACTTGTTAACTGTGTCTATTTGGAAGTAGATGAAGGCTTAGATACCCATTAATACTGAAACTCAACTTATTCCTAAAACAACTGGCAACAGCTATACAAAAGTAAAATAGAAAGTCATAGTTGAGGCTGGGCACAGTGGCTCATGCCTGTAATCCCAACACTTTGGGAGGCCAAGGCAGGTGGATCACTTGAGGCCAGGAGTTCAAGACCATCCTGGCCAACATGGCAAAAACCCATCTCTACTAAAAATACAAAAGTTAGCTGGGCATGGTGGCACACGCCTATAGTCCCAGCTACTAGGGAGGGTGAGGCACAAGAATCTCTCGAACCCAGGAGGTGAAGGTTGCAGTGAGCCGAGAGTGCCACTGTACTCCAACTCCAGTCTGGATGACAGAACAAGACTCTAACGCAAAATAAAAAAATAAATTATAGTTGGAATGTTTACTTTATATGGGTAAATAGATTATACTTATGTTTGAAAGCTCCCAAGGATGCTATTTAAAAAAAAAAAAAAATTGCTTAGTAATTCTGGGTGATTGGTACTGATTTTAATGAGTTAGTACTTTTTTTTTTTTTTTTTTGAGACGGAGTCTTGCTGTGTCACCCAGGCTGGAGTGCAATGGCCAGATCTCGGCTCACTGCAAGCTCCGCCTCCCGGGTTCACGCCATTCTCCTGCCTCAGCCTCCCGAGTAGCTGGGACTACAGGCACCCGCCACCTCGCCCAGCTAGTTTTTTTTTTTTTTTGTATTTTTTATTAGAGACGGGGTTTCACCGTGTTAGCCAGGATGGTCTTGATCTCCTGAGCTCGTGATCCGCCCGTCTTGGCCTCCCAAAGTGCTGGGATTACAGGCTTGAGCCACCGCACCCGGCCGAGTTAGTACTTTTTATTCATAGACCATTGTATATGTTTGATTTTTTTTTTTTTTTTTTGGCACTGCCGGTGTCTTCAAGGAAGTCATTCTTGTATAATAAGAGTTGACATTTAACTTTTTTTTCATGCAGAAAAGAAATGATTGCCCAGCAGCGTGAATATAAAAAGAAGAAAGCTTTGAAAAAAGCTCAGAGAATAAAAGAACTTGAGCAAGAAAGAGAGGACCAGAAAGTGAAATGGCAACAATTCAACAACAGAGCCTATTCCAAAAACAAAAAAGGCCAGGTTGGTAAATCTTTTTATGACACTTTGTAAATTTGAGAAATGTGACTTACTAACTTTAAAATGAAAAGAGAAGTATGTAGATTTTTTTAAAGTATGATTAACTCAGATTTTGCATTCAGAATCCTTGTTGATGCTCAATTTAGCTTATTGAAAAATGTTAGCCATCGTCTCTGCATAAAAATATTACAAATGAGAGAATTTATATCAGGAATTACAAAAGGTCTATGTTCTTTTCCTTTAATAAACTAATATTTGAAAAAATGGTTGCTACTTGGAGGCAGTGTGCTTCACTCTACCTGCTTTGTTAACATGCCTTCATGCTGGGCATTAGGGGGTAGACTTTATTTAAAAGTACATTCAGTTTCCCTTGATACACTTATCTTTCTAAGTGTGTGTTGGGTAGAAAAAAACTGTAGCATTCATATAGGAAGTTGAGAATAAGGATAGCCTGACTTTCACCCATGTATTACTCGTCACTCCCATCAAGGTAGGCCTTCCATTGATGGACATGGCTTCTGGAAAGAAGTGCTTCCTTTTCATAAAGATGTTTATTTTGTGACAAAGGCCAAGGGACTTCACAATTTAGATATCATAACAGGCCCCACAGTAAACCGCAATATAGCCAGAGCTTTAATCATGCTAAAATGGCTCGCTCACAGCTGAAGTTAGGATTTGAGTTTGCAAAACTAAAATTTTGAGGTATCAGAAAGCAAGTGTTATGAGTATTAGTGTCTAATGATATTTTCCTCAACTTAGAAGTTAGAGTAAATGGCTTCCAGCATGGGACCAATTCTGTACCCATTTTTTAACACTGAACAAAGGCAATATGCTTTTCTTCTTTTAAACATTGAAACCAGAATATATTTTAACATTACTTAAAATTTGAAATTTTTTATTTTTTCCAATACTAATAGGAATGGTTTCTGTTTTCTTTCCCCTAGGTAAAGAGGAGTATTTTTGCTTCACCTGAGAGTGTGACTGGCAAAGTTGGAGTAGGAACTTGTGGAATTGCCGATAAACCTATGACACAATATCAAGATACCTCTAAATACAATGTCAGGCATTTGATGCCTCAATAATCAGAAAAACTGTTGGATATCATCTCTGCAGGGCTTTACATTTACCTTTTTATCCTTATATTTTTCTAAAGGTAAATTATTTGTTAGATGAGTAAGCAAGATACCATTGTCGTCATTGGTTGACTTCAGTAGAATGAAACGTGAAGAAATTGCATTTGATAACTGCTATTTGTTTAACTTTTCTCATTATCAGTACCACGGTTCCCTCAAAGTTTGTTGAATAAAGCAATTTTTGTAGATGCTGTTTCATACAGCACTTAGATGAATTATTGATCTTCCTAATATCAGGCGCCTACTTAACCTATGGTATGTACTTTTTGTAAGTTGTAACTTGAAATTTTCAGATGCTTTGAACTTGACACATATTCTGGCAATTCATTGGAACACCAAGGCAAAAACACCAACCTGCTAAAGAGATCCTTTCATTTTTCTTATTTTCAACTTTAAAACTTAGCTGTCGTTCAGTTAAGCCTAAAGATAGGTTAATTTGTAAATGGCAAAGTTTGTTTTGAGGTTTTTCCTCAAAAACTTGTATCCTAGGCCTATTAGGCCATCTCTAAAATTGATGTGTTTTATTTTTATGTACTCTTAGTTCTATGTAAGAAACCTTAGGATGAGCTCCCTTTTCTAAGGTGTTTTTGTTTTTTGTATGTTTGCTTTTTTCCTGTTTTTTGTTTTTTTCATTTACGGCAGTGGTACCATGTTTTGGATGTATAATGTTTATATGGGAGAACAAAAAGCTGATGTATAGCCCTGTATACAGTGTAGATACTATTTTTGTAAAAACACAAGGCTAAATTAATGAACAAGAGTACTGAATGTTTCATCATTAAAAATTTCTTGTATTTCTTGTGCATTAATCTGACCATAATTTCCCTGTATATTATGTTCATTTAGCTGTTTGTAATTTTTGTTAATTAGATCAAGTTGTCTGCATTTGTTGGTGTAAATGAACATCACAGTTATCCTGAGTTGAGTTTAAGCCAAATACATGCATAGAAAAGGGTCTTCCTATTAATGGAAGAAGGTAATTTTTAGGATGTGTATTATTTCAGTTTTGTATGTTTAACTTTTATTAAATAAAGTGTTTTTAAAATCTCCAGGGTGTGTTAACAAAAGGGTAAGCTCTTTAGCTGTCAGCACTTAACAGTGATTAAACTTGCACACAGCATTGCCATGGAAGAGAATATTGAGTGTGAGAGAAAGGTTTCAGTAAATCCTTAAGTATTCCTTCCATTAGAAGAAATTGGATCTTAAAGGGCAAACTAGGCATGTGTTTATAGGATGTTCTCATTTTAATGGGCGTTTGTAGATTTTTGGAGGAAAGGGAAAATAAGTTTTTATTTCATGAATTTTAATTTTTTTTATAAATTGAAACTTAGGACAGTGTTAGGTAGAATTCTTCATCTCTCCCTTCCACCCCCAACCCCTCTCAACCCAGGAGGGTCACTTTTTCTTCATATAATTCGTGGCCACAGGGTAGGACACAAAGGACAGAAAGGCACAAATTGCAGTAGAAAAAGGGCTCTTTGAAGCCTGTAAACTTCTAAATAAAATAAAGTTTCTTATTGTAACTTCTTAAGAGCTTATCAATAATCAAGAGTGGCCTTGATGGACTGCAAGAGAATCCTTTGAATTAAAAGCAATGGGAAGAAATTTGGTGTCATTGTGACCCCAGAAAATGGTTGTTGAGATTACCTTGGTGGTGTTAGAATAGTAATTCACCTGATGTTTGTGTAGGCAGGACTGTTAACAGTCTTGTCCCTCTTTTGACCCTGGGGGCCTTAGTTTTCCCAGAGGACTTTGCAGTAGGAGAGAGAAAAGGAATAAAAGTGACCTTATCAAAAAAAAAAAAATCCATTTTGAAAATAGACCTTTAGAATGAAATCAGCAACCATTGTGTCAAAGATCTAGATGTGGCCCTTTGGAAAATCCTAGTGTCAGGATGATTGTGTCTCTGAACTAAGGCAGGACTCCTGGGGAGACTACCTGTCAGTGTGATACTGAATTTGAGAAGACGCTCAATGAGAAGCATGATACCAACAGTATTTTACAATTGAAGGTGGTTAAGCTCTCTATTCTAAAACGAAATATAAACATTGACCTTAAAAAGCTTTGTTAGAAAATTTAATGTGGAGTTTTCCCCATTAAGAAAGGAGACTTGAAGCTTTGAAACTGTGACAGACTGAAATGTTAAATACTGAGTTATGGGCCCCTAAGTAGAAATGGTTGCATGTAACTTACCAAAGCTTGACATTTGACTGTTGTTACCATTTCAAGGAAAGAACAGTTCTAACCTCCCGGAAATTAATAACCAAAATGTTTAGTTTTAGTAGTAATCACAGGTAACAAGTGCCATTTTAATTAACATGTAGGGAGGCCACAGAGCATATTGGAAAACAGCAAGGACTCTAGAACCAGACGAGTGTTTATTACCATTTATTACCTGTGTATTCCTCTGACTCATTTTTCTCAGCTGTAGAATGGAAAAATCTGTTGCAGTTTTAAGGATTGAGTTCAAATGTGTAAACAGCTTAAGAGTGTCTGGCATAAGCACTATAGAAGTGTCTGCTATTACTCTGCAGAGTGGCAATGGTGAATTATCTGGTATTTTTTCTGTAACTTCAACAGCAATCCACATTACAATGGATAACAATACCCATTGTTTATGATTTGAGGCATCCAATTATAACCATTATTGAAGTGTTACCAAATTACCAAGGTTGTAAGATATATTTAGTATTCCTAGTTAAATGTTTGAACTAATTTGTATACTAGGGCATGTTTTCTTAATGGGAAGGGGGTGAAGGTTATAATAAAAGTCACCCCTAATGCTTGTTTAAAATTAAAGAGGAATTTGTGGACCTGGGACCAACCTTAGACTTATCCAGGCCAAGGTATGTCTGTCTGACGAACACCACAGGTGATCCTGATGTGCAACCCCGTCTGAGGACTGTTTTGTTAACTATAAAGATTTGACTTTTGAAATTAAGAAAAATTACCTTTTAGCCTAATCATGAAGACTAGGCATCAAACCAAAACAAGATGCATCAGTTATTGTAGCAACACATTTTTTTTAAAAAAATTGCTTGTCACATTGAAGGGTGTGTATGTTTCCAGTATGCAATTCTGATGCTGAATGTCTGCCTTAAAAATAGCAAAGGAGACCATCAGGTTAACATAAAGGAAAATTGTAGTTTTGTGACTCTTGTGTGTCTAGATTATAATTTTATAATTACAATTTTTATAAGATTAAAACTACCGGTTGTAAATTCAACCAAAGAAAAAAAACATTTAAAGCTTTGATATAGCTTTTTGCTTTAACTTGGGTAGTAATTGAAAATATAAAGGAATAAAATCTATTAAAACCAATGAGGTTTTATATTTGTTAAAATCTTGATTCGATAAATATCTGCTGAATTAAGTGTATGGTACTACGAAGCAATCAATTAGTATAAATGGCAATTTACAAGTTCAACAGTAAATGTAAACATTCTTTGTATCTAGGATTTTTGAGTTGCAAGTTAAACTGAATTTTTACTGCAGTGGAGAGGAAGAGCATAGCAGGCAAAATAACAGGTAATATTGTATTTTCAACAGAAAAACCCAAGTAATTGGCACCCTTTACCCGATCATCGTTTAAAAGGCCTATATATGTGTATAGTTAGGTTCTTAAGAAACATCTTAAGAGGTTCAGAAATCAATTTTATAGTTGGAACATTTTAATCATTTGTTTTGGCCTAGCCAAACTAAATAAAACAAAACAAAATGGTGTTAGATTTCTGTGAGGTGTTTTAATTGCCTTTTAACTTATGTATATAAGGGTGGTTCTTTTGTGGCCTTCACTGGGGTAAAGCAGAACTGAGAATAAAGGGTTTGTGGTACTTGACAGCTGAACTAGCTAAACATACGAAGTTTTGGATATTTAATTAATCTTTCAGTTCCCAGGCAATAAAAACTGGAAACTTAGTTCCACCACACACCTTACCAGTTATTTAAAACAAAACCAGTATAGTCACTGGAATTATTTAAACCGTAATTTGTTTCTCCACTTAGTCTTTTTTTTAAGAATACAGCTGAAAGAGCCATGGTGATACTAGGAGAGAAAGTTGGCATTTTGTTTGAAGAGCTACTTTCTCAACTTGGGGCTGAAAGTTAAGGTGGTGGTGGTTTTGCTGGCTCAGGGTTTTCCCTTTCTTGGTAAAACTGATGTGCTTTTGTTTTTTCCCCTTTCAAGCCGTGTACTTACTTTAGCAAGATGCAGTGAATTTCTGACCAGAGAAACAAAGAATTCAGGCTTGGAGGAAACACTTGACTCCATATCCTGGGAAACTAGAGTTGAAGCCTGAGATCTGAAGCTAGGCTAGTAATCACTTTAATAGATGGTAACTGTCCAAATGTTCATTGCTCAGAAGTAGCAGGAAGGAGTAAGTATCCCTTTTATTCTTTTGCCTGGAGTTTTTCCCTCCAAAATCACCCTCAGGTTTAGTTGACCTAGGTTTCTAAGTGTGATGAAGCTACTAATTTAGAAATGACTGATGATCTTAAATTTATACTCTTCTTATAAATTTTAGAGGTACTTTTATAGGTTTTGTTATATTTTTACAGTGCTATTCTGTGCCCTGGTGTGAGCATCTAAAATAAGTATCTCAATTATTACTCTACCAATAAAGATTTTTAAAGTATTCCCCATGGCAAAGAGCTATGAGCTTGAGGATATGGAAAAAATTCCAAAACTACAGTAAGTTAGTTGGCAGTATCTTAAAAGAACTTCATTTGAAGCCATTTTCTCTAATTTATGACTATAGAAAGGTAAAACAGAACAGGAAGTGATCAGCCAGTACATTTATTTTGAACTACGCTGCCTATTTAAAACAATCTGACATATTCTACAAGAAAACCAGTTTCCTATTAGATCTGATACATAGGAAAGGAGATAGCTGCTGTTTCTCTTTCTTGGCAAAGTCAACACTAAATATTAACCTAGGGCACATTACTATCAGTATACAATATGTTCAACTTGAGGTTAGTCCTTTTTTTTTTTTTTTTTTTTTTTTTTTTAGAACAAATAATCACTAAAACTGATGCTACATTATATAAAGCCTTCATTTAAGAAATTCTGTAGGAGGCTGGGTGCACTGGCTCACACCGGTAATCTCAGCACTTTGGGAGGCCAACATAGTGAAATGCCCTCTCTACTAAAAAATACAATAATTAGCTGGGTGTGGTGCCACATGCCATAGTCCCAGCTACTCAGGAGGCTGAGGCAGGAGCATTGCTTGAACCCAAGAGGTAGAGGTTGCAGTGAGCCGAGGTCGCGCCACTGCACTACAGCCTGCGTGACAGAAATTCTATAGGAAATAACAAATGACTTCTTTATTAAAGTATTACCTACCATGGAATTTTGCTTAAGTGAACTAATATTTAGAAACAGTCTTTTTCTGCAAGACCTAGTCAGAGTAACTAAAATTCAGGATTAAGGATGCGTTAGAAGGTTGCATTCAACAGAGAAACTAGAGAAACACACACCTTTTAATTTCCTACATCTTCCTAGATGGCAGTCGGGGAATGGGGTGGTTAAGTTCAACCTTTCAAGATAGAGGTAGTACTTATAATAGCTTTTCAGGAGGAAAAAGGTTCCATGAAGAAATTAAGTAACAACCAGGGTCAGCAAATGTTGGAACTGGGATTAAAGTATAATTAAAACACTTGCTTTTCCCACATTTTACTGTTTTGGGTTAACTGTTGGGAACCTGATTTTGGTCAGGAACTTTGCCTCAATAATTCTCACTGCCTCTTAAAATTCCTTTGTAACGCTAAAAGTAGTCATTGTCGGGGAGATTAGAAAGGTATGAAAATAGGAGTTTTCATACCTATTCTAACCAGAAACTTGAGTTGCCATGACTTCAGAATCCTCTAGTCATAATGCACTATAGGTTTTACCTGTACCTCTTTGAGACAGCGTCTTGCTCTGTTGCCCAGGCTGGACTGCAGTGGCTCAATCTCAGTTCACTGCAACCTCCGCCTCCCGGATTCAAGTGATTCTCCTGCCTCAGCCTCCTGAGTAGCTGGGACTATAGGTGCATGCCACCACGCTCAGCTAATTTTTCATAGGTTTTTTTTTTTAGTGGGCAATGGAATTTCATCATGTTGGCCAGGATGGTTTCAAACTCCTGAACTCAAGTGATCTGCCCACCTCTGCCTTCCAAAGTGCTGGGATTACAGGTGTGAGCCATTGCGCCTGGCCTACCTGTACCTTTTAATACAAATGTCACTCAGGTGTTTTATAAATAGGGTACCCTAAATAAGGTTAGTGAAGACTAAGGTTAGTGGAACTTCCAGACTTGTGTTTGCAATTTGAGTAATAGTGTAGCTAAAGGGATGCTCCCAAGTTATTTAGAGAACAGATCATGACAATGGCTTTGTGTCCTACCTGAAGCAGTTAAGATTATTATTAGTATGGCACATTAAACCACATGCAGTTAGGTTATATGGAGTTATAAGTCAGGCTCCTGTTGAAATTGCAGAACAGGAATGGCAATTATAATTCAAACTGCTATTCGATTTGGCATTGATACTGATTTGGTAACAAAATAGACATTTAGGAGATAGTTAACTCTTTAGGTGTGGATACCTATTCATGTTTTTGCCTTCATAAAGAAGGATGGTACAAAAAGAACTCGGGTATTCTTCGTTCACAGTTTTTATTTCTTCCAATTAACTTTTGTGTCTTCAAAGTTGATTTGTCTTTTAAAAAATTAATACTTCTTACTCGTCATACAATCTACACCACCCCAAAGAAAACAAACCCAGGGAAGGAATAATTTAGGGGGCAGTTAAAATGTGCACTATAGGTTTATAACAAATGCTTTCCAGCCCATAATCCTGTACATATACAACGAAATGGCAGCACCTCAAGTTCTTCTGAATGAAGGCCCAAATAATGCCCTAGGGCAAATAATGCAAGCGAAGGCCATGAGAATAATAAAACAGAAGCTTAGTCACTGGCTTCATTCAATTTCCATGGTAGCACACTCTTCAAACTGTCTCACACTTGGTCAAGAGTAAGCAAATATAGAGGCAACATCTTCACTCAGCCAGTAGTAATTATAAGTGAAAGCAGAAATAATTTACCTGGGCCACAAAAATGAATTGTTTTGTCATGTTTTTCATTAAGTCCCTAGCACCTGAAACGTAGCAAATTCTGATACTGGGCTTCTAAAGGCATGCAGTTTTTCACTCACATCTACTTCAAAGAATTTCTTCCACTCAAACATAGCACAATCAAGGAAAAACTTCCAGAGGCACAGGAAGAGCACAAGAACAAGTATATGTTGAGGCGTAACATATGACCAAGATGGTACACTATATATAGAAGCAGTGAATGCTGTTAAAGTGCCACTTACAAAGGGATAGTCTAACATTAACACACAACTCAACTGCACTGCTAAATATGGTTGTCTTTATTTTCTTTTTCCTTGCCCAGCCCTATCTAAACATAAAATAAAACTACAGGACTGAAATTAACAATCCATTAAAATCAGCAATAAGTTATGAAAATCATAAAGCTTTTTTTTTTTTTTTTAAGTAATTAAGGGTAGTTAAATTATTTAAAGTATACAAAGTCCAAACAGCCAAGGGTAAGGTCTCCAAGAGGCCTTCCCAGGGTAAGAGAGAGGGCCACAGGGGAACCTTGGAGTTTGAAAGACAAAGGGAACACATGACATCAAAGTGCAGGCTAGAAATTTCACTTAGAAGAAAATAACATTACTGAAAATATTCGTAAGAGTACCAATAGCACCTGCACAGTGGGACTGTGAGGAAGAGAGAGACTGCCTGTAGGAAAATGGAAGCGAATCTTTACATTAAAATGAGACAAGTGCTGAACTTAACTATGTTAACTATGATAGTGTGTCTACAATAGATACCAGATGGTTAAAAGCTGGTAAAAGGTAATGATTCTAAAAACAAAAATAGCATTGACCTTTTTTCTACCTAGCCCAGACCTCATTCATTTTGTGCACTATAAAGAGTGAGGTGTGAGGTGTTTTATCATTATCAAATGCTGCATCAAAATAGATGATTTTTTTCCCCATGTGTTTTTCCACTATAAAAGACATCTATGTTTTTTTATGGATAAGCTTTAAAAAGATGTCATTTTGGTTTTCAACACATATAAACAGTTATCAAAATCTGAAATAAAAATGCTGCTGTGGCTCAGACCTTGGCCTGCTAGTCTGCGTGCACAACTCTTCTGACCCACGCAGACACAGAGGCACGTGGAGCTTTTTCCTTCTGGCCCCCCAATCCATACTCATAGGCCTTGTAGGATAGAGGCTGTCATGCATGAACTGCTCCCATGTGGCCTAAGGGCAGCAGGATGGAGAGCTGGCAGTTGGGTGCCCTAGTGCTAACAATGCAGGATAAGGTTAGCTTGCTTAGCATGGAATCCAACAGAAAGCTGAGCTGCATGATGATCCCTTTCAAAAGGCTTCATGGGAGTCTCTCCTTTTGCAGAGCATGAAATGAGCTTTTTTAAAAAATAATAATAATAAAGGATTGATCATCCACAGGCTTCATGATAAACTGTCCCAGGCTGAGTTTTAATAGCTCATTAGCTATCCAAGATTAATACCTGATTTTCTTGTCTTTTCATTTGAATACTTTTTATTTCACTTTTAGGACCATAAAGCTCAGGAAGGGTTCATAACCCCATCCTTAAATGTGTCTACTCAATGTAGTATGAGCAAACTAGAAAAGCGAAAGAGGATGGCATCTCCAATGTCCTCTTTTCAATCAACTCAAATCAAGAAAATTTCACACAAGTTTTCTGCTGCCATTAAAAATTATGATTTTTCCAATATGAATATTCTGAATATTTGTTCTCCTTGGGAGGCTCTGCCCCACTTTTTGCTAAGTATTTGCTTAAATACAGGTCCTCTGACCCTTTTGTTCAAGTATAGTTTAGTTTTAAAGAGGAGACTGCATCATGAACCCAATTTAAGAGATTGTTTGTATTGAATTGGCCCAGTGAATATTTTGCCCTGCACTGTTATGTCATGCTGGGTTCTATGAAGTGAATGAAAGTTTGACACTGGCACTGGAGTAACCCTCATCACTCCCAATACTCGGCAGGCTGCTGTGGTCATCAATGTCACTGATGCTGGTGGTACTTATATTGTCCACTTCTCCATGGGAGAACTCTGTGCTTTCAACATCCACTTCAATCTCCTCTGCCAAAGGAAAAAAAAAAAAAAAAAAAAAAAAAGAACATTAATAATCAAGTATAGCACACCTTCAAAAACTAACGGCATGAGGAAAAGAGGTATAAGAAATGTTAATACAACAAGCTTATTATCAGTGATCCCTGGAGAACAGAGGAACTGAAGGTGAAGAGACAGGAATATTTTTTTGCCAAGGGGAATGTCTGACATACAGTGGTGGTCTGAATTTAGGCAGCAAATTTACTAAATCCTTTGACGCCAGTTCGTCTGGACCTCCCACTAAAACCACTTGGCGTATTTGGGAATTAGTGCTTAATATTAAAAGGTCCTAACCCCCAAGTGGTTTAAAAACATCTGTTTTGCATTAAACCACAAACTAATTCTCAGTTCTGTTTATTAATCAGGGTTGCCTTAAATGGTGGGCAGGAGCATAAACTTAATATAGGCAAACTAGAAAATTTACCCATCCAGGCCTTTGTTGGTGCCATTCTACAGATAGTTCAACAGACTTCTAGGATTCATCATAAAGATCTTCAACTAGTCAGTCAAACAAGTCATAATAGAGTTGAGTTTGAGGGCTATGTCTTAGATTTAACTTTCTTGCATCAAATATGGCTTGAAATAAGGGCCTGAGACTTAAAAGTCTTCAGATTATAGTGAGATCCATTTTGGTAGTAGTATACAGACTTAAAAACCAAACATTAAAAAATAAATAAATAAATAAATATTTGACTCAGCTATCAATAGATAATGTTGCTGGATGCAGTGTCTGTAATCCCAGCACTCTGGGAGGCTAAGGCAGGAGGATCGCTTGAGCGCAGGAGTTTGAGACAAGCCTGGGTAACAAAGTGAGACCCCATTTCTACCGAAAAAAAAAAAAAAAACCCCACAAAAATTAGCTGGGTACAGTGGGTGAGCCAGTAGTTCCAGCTACTCGGGAGGCTAAGGTGAGAGGATCACTCTTGAGCCCAAGAAGTTGAGGCTGCAGTGTGCCCACGTCTCATCACTGCACTTCAGCCTATATGACAGAGTGAGACCCTGTCTCTTACAAATAAAAAAAAATCTTAATTGTTAAATACTAGATATTCAATCACCAATAATATACATAAAGCAATACACGTTAAAAACAAAAAGGAGTTAAAAAGTTGTTTTCTCCCATCAGAGCTAGAGTGAACCCAGGATTTTTCAGTTACCTTAAAACAAATTCAAAGCCTGATGTTTCTTTCACATTTGGCACTGACTTTAAGGGGTCACACTAATCACAACTGCTTTAAAAAAAAAAAAAAGTGGATTCAGCCAGGTGCGGCCAGCACTTTGGGAGGCTGAGGGAGGTGGATCACGACATCAGGAGTTCAAGACCAGCCTGACCAATTTGGTGAAACCCTGTGTCTACTAAAAATACAAAAATTAGGCGGGCATGGTGGCACGCGCCTGTAATCTCAGCTACTTGGGAGGCTGATGCAGCAGAATCACTTGAACCTGGGAGGCAGAGATTGCAGGGAGCCAAGATCGCGCCACTGCACTCCAGCCTGGGAGACACAGCGAGACTCTGTCTCAAAAGAAAAAAAAAAGTGGATTCTTGTGAGGCCAAAAGGACAGGGTGAAGCTATTTACAGGAATATACTTTTCAAAAGGGCTTGTTGCTTCAAAAGTTTTAGAGATTCTAGAGTTGTGTTTTTAAAATGTAGGCAGCTATCCAAATAATCTATTAATTCATATATTTGCTCTATATCCATATTGCTTCAGAAACCATTTTTCCCCACACCACTGAACATTCATCCAACCTACAACTAGAAGATAATTAACAAGGCACACTATTCAAAAGAGCATGCTGAACTCAGTCAAAACAAAGTAAAATGATGGCCAGCACAGCGGCTCACACCTGTAATCCCAGCACTTTGGGAGGCCAAGGTGGGAGAACTGCTTGAAGCCCAGGAGTTTGAGACCACTTGGGCAACAAGGCCTATCTCTATTTTAATAAAATTTAAAAATGTTTTAAAAATTTAAAAAAAAAAATGAGAAACTGCTTTAGCCAAGTGTACCAGAGATGTTAACTAAAAGCCCCTGTAACACTACAAAAAGGAGGTTGCCAGCTCAGGATAAGGATGGTACTTGGTAAGGTACTACTAAAGTAAGGTACACTGGGAACACTAAAAAAAAATATGAGAGCTATAGTGATGAAATACACCCTCCTCTCTGAAATTTGGAGGTAGTTGGGGTGGGTACAAGGAGGAGGTAACAGGAAGGACAGCTAAAACCTAAAGACCTAAGAAGAGGTTTCCACTAGTTAGCAATAGAGGAAAGACCAGGACACCAAGGTCTGGGTTATTTCTGCTATACCTAATTCAGGGTTATTTCTGCTATACTTCACTGTTATAAATGCAGCATGTCCTTCAGGTTCTTGCTACTGCCTCTGGTAGACTTTTCTTGAAAACTGAGTGCCACACAAAAATAAACTTTTACATAGAAAAATAACAGAACAGAAAAACAAGAACTCCTAGGGTTGTGTTAAAAAGGATGAAGAAACTATTTGAAAGGCTCCTACTCACCAAATCTGGGACAGTTTGAGCATTCAAAAGAATTTAAAAGGATGACTGCAATGGATTGGAACACATTCGGTACAGCAAAACGTGAGTTCATGATATAATCAAAAACCAGTAAAACCAAAACTTGTTACTTCTGGAAGTTGCTATGGTACCAGCTCTGTTTGGGAAACTGATAAAGCAAAAAACAAGACCAAGCATTTATCCCACCTTCCCTGTATGAACTTTATTTCAGGATAACGGAAAAGTTGAGAAAATGTTTATAGAAGAAAAACAGTTAATAAGTACATGAGGAATGACACAATTAGAAAACCACTATTTTATGACACCTCAATGAAATAAGGGCAATAATTGCTAAAACTATTAAGTTAAAGGCTGATACATTTATATAAATGTATTAAAATGACCTTACCTGAACCTACTGATTAATATTAAAAGTGCGACAACTAGACACAATACTGACTTAGGAAGTACAAAGCACCACCTATGAAGTATTCTGCATCTACCAACTAGTTTACAGTAAACATAAAGGACATAACATATTAAATGACACCATGAGAATACAACCAGACAAATCTAGGATGTGGGAAATTCTATAAGAAAAATGACTCAGTCTCTTGATGTTTAAAAAAATATGTACATATATACACACACAGATCTATACCTATATATTAATTAATGTTTTCTCTGCCAAAGAAGTCTTTTTGAGATGTTGTATAGAAATCAGTTTTTGTTTCTACCAAAATGGTGTGGAACAGGAAAAATTATTATAGATTAATATCTTAAAAGGCACATCAAACAAATGCAATGTGGCCTTTGGATCCTGATTTAAACACACCAATGGTAAAATACCATTTTTGAGACAACTGGAGAAAATTTATCACAGACTGGATATTAGATGATATTAAATAAGATTATCTGATTTTATTAATTTTGTGGGGTATTATAATTGCATTATAATTACATTTTTTTAAATCCTATTTATTCAAGATACATACTGAAGGCCGGGCGCGGTGGCTCAAGCCTGTAATCCCAGCACTTTGGGAGGCCGAGACGGGCGGATCACGAGGTCAGGAGAACGAGACCATCCTGGTTAATACGGTGAAACCTCGTCTCTACTAAAAAGTACAAAAAACTAGCCGGGCGAGGTGGCAGGCGCCTGTAGTCCCAGCTACTCGGGAGGCTGAGGCAGGAGAATGGCGTGAACCCGGGAGGCGGAGCTTGCAGTGAGCTGAGATCTGGCCACTGCACTCCAGCCTGGGCGACAGAGCGAGACTCCGTCTCAAAAAATAAAAAAAACAAGATACATACTGAAGTATTTAGGGGCAAAATGATGTTATCTGGGATTTGAGTTAAAGCATTCCAGAAAAAATACTGAGAGTGAGGGTAGTGAAAAACAGATGAAAGAAGTTGACAGCTATTCAAACTGAATGGTGGGTATATAGGAGTTCATTATTCTATTCTAAGTATGTTTGAAAATTTCCACTTAAAAAAGTCAAAACCAAAAAACAAAATCAGAGTCCTAAAAACAAAAAAACCCTGTCATTTGTCTCCTGTTTAGAATCCTGAAGAGCTCATGAGCTCTTTTCTCCAAATGTAAGGCTTCAAATCACCAGTGTTCACCTCTGGGATCTTTTAATGTGATATGAAGCCTGATGTGGTGGGAGCTTTAGAAGAATGATCAGTAAAATTCAAACCATTCTTTTTTGGTTGACTTCTGTTCTTTAATTCTGTCAAAGACAAATATTCTAGGATAGATGGAAAGCGAAATAAAGGGTGTTGTACTTTAAAATCTACATATAAAAATTCACATCACCAGTAATAAAAACTTTGACATCATGTATCTTCCTGACACGGGCACATCATTATTATTTTTTTTTTTTTTTGACAGAGTCTCGCTCTCGCCCAGGCTGGAGTGCAGTGGCATGATCTCGGCTCACTGGACGCTCTGCCTACCGGGTTCACGCCGTTCTCCTGCCTCAGCCTCCCAAGTAGCTGGGACTACAGGCGCCCACCACCACACCCGTCTAATTTTTTGTATTTTTAGTAGAGACGGGTTTCACCGTGTTAGCCAGGATAGCCTCGATCTCCTGACCTCGTGATCCACCCACCTTGGCCTCCCAAAGTGCTGGGATTACAGGCGTGAGCCACCGGGCACAACATTGCTTCTGTGATATTCCTTACCCCAACTGTATACCCTCAATCTAATCATTTGAAAACATTAGACAAACCCATATTGAGGGACATTATATAATATATAATATAAATACATAAATATGAATATTTTTTTTTTCAAGGAAAAAAAACCAAAAAGTTTAATAGCCCACACTGGCTCTGCCAGACAATATTATGATTGCATAAAACCTACAATGTTACACTGTTCGCTAAAAAGAAAGCAAATACGGTGCCTCCCAACATACCCTAAATCCAGATACAGAGATGTTTAGTATTTCATTAAAGAAGAGGCAAGTTGCCTACCTCGCTCTGAATCAGAACGATCTGAAGAAATAGTTGATCCAATGCTATCCATTCGTATTCGTTCCATCTCCTGAGGACCCTGCAGCTGTTCCAGTCGCCACTTTAAAAATCTCTGTTCTCGTTCCAAATTCTCAAGCTGGTGCTGGCTCTTCCTTTCAGCTTCTTCAAGTTTCTGAAATGATGAAATGATTTTTACATTTGTGTATAGTCCAGTACAAACAAAAAAACTGATTCCTTCTTTGGCAGAGAAAACATGAATGAATATACACGCGCGTGTGTGTGTGTGTGTGTGTGTGTGTGTGTGTGTGTGTATAAAAATACATAAATACATTTTTAAAGCCTCTGAAATGAGAATGCATATAAATACATATTTTTAAAAATGAAAAATAGTTTTGTCTTTACTTTTGTGTGTATGTAATGAATGCTATGTTACTGAACAAGATGGACTTCTAAAAGTCTGTAATCTCCACAGAGAAACTTCCTCTGTAGTGTGGTATTTGATGGAAAAATACTGAAGGACACAGCCAAATGAAGTCATCTCCACCAGAGGGCACAACTGCCTTCCTTCTGAGTATGAAGAGGGTAATTGTTATTTTCCTAGTGTTCCCAGCTCTTCAAATGGCCACACTGTCAAAACAATTTAGTTTAATCAGGTTATGTTGCTCCCATCAGATTAGCTGATAAGTTTTTAGAAAGACTTCTCTTGAGGTCAGTTACTAAGAAGGGCATGGTGAACTAGCTGATATATATGAATAGGAATCAGTGCCAATAATTAAACCAGAACCGAGTGAATTGTGCAAATCTGAAAGTAAAAATTCTCACCTTAATGTGTGCTTTGGCTTTGTTGAGCAAACCAAGTGTTGTGTGCCTGGTGCAGTCTGGTCCTAGTGGAATCAGAACTTTTAAACGTTCTAAACAAAGGCGCAGATGAGCTCGTCTAAGAAAGACAAAAAGTCAAATCAGCACAGTCTGGATATTTCACTAGAAATATCATAAAATCTATTTTAAGATAAACAATAATTTGCATCTATTCAGCCCACAGGATAGATGTTACACCCCTAATTCTCCACTTTCACTGCATTTCAGTCTCTATTTCTGTTGTACTCTTTAGACAACAGTCACTTTAGATTATTATCCCCAATGGTAATCTCTGTCAAGATGGTTTATTTTTTAACTCACCCCATAAACTGTCTCAACTGTATAATATGGAAGTGTGAAAACATACCAGGACAATTGTATTTGATCTTGAATAACTAAAACCACAGGCGAGAGGAGAGGTTTTCAGCTGTGGTACCCCGAGGGAGTATAAAATGCTCACAAGTTTCTATTTCCTCCCTCCCACCTTTTACTTGTTTGCACATGTATGTGTGGGCATGCACGCGCACACACACACACACCCTACTTCTCTACAACTGTAGCCATCCTACAGTGTGTTACATGTTGTTATATATTAGTTTGAACCATATGAAATTTCTGATATTCAACCACTTTTCACTTATAAAAATGGTGATTTCTTATACTCCAATACAAAAGAAAAAGCAAAATTCTGTGACCAGCTAGGGTAGGATTAGACAAAATATATGTCCTGTGGTCAATTCTAGCCACAGAAATAACCCAGAAAATAACCCCCTGCTTCTTATCTAAGTGTGCTAGCTTGTTAGCTTAATTTTTTTTTATTTTTCTCTCTTCCTCTCTCTCACTACCTGCCTCCAATCCACAAGGACAACAGGTGACAAAAATTACTTACTGAAAGTCACTGCATTCTCTAATGTACCCTTTCTGTGGGAAAGTTGACAGAAATTTCTCCTAGAAATGATAGCAGAGAACCTCATGGATTTACCTTCCCTGTGCCCTAAAAGAACTATGATCATGGTGATGAGAGAGTTCTGAATATTTAACTTCATCCTAAAACAATACTAGTCCACATCTTTGGTCCTGTGTTTCATAAGGGATAAGGTAATCCAGCAGTTAACAGCATATCTGAAAAGAAAATCCACAAATATGTTCATAGTTTACCCCTCCTCCTTAAGGACCTATAATTGAACTTTCAGTAACTGTCTTAACTGCGTCAAGAACAAAACACATACCCTCCATTCTCTTCTGAAAGAGGACCAAAATGGTTTTGCTAATTCATACACCAAACTATGTGCTTTCTCTGTCTTAATAGACAAGAAATAATGTCAAGTGAAATTCTAAAAGGCTAGCAATTTGAAAGAGAGGTAGGAGAAGGCAATAAGCAGCCAATTATGTCATGATAAACAAGGATGATTAAAGGTAATGAGGTCAGAGGTTTGGCTGATGAATTAAGATTCTTTTAGCACCTACTAACCTGACTATAGTTAAAGGTCTGACAGTATTTCCATTTCAAATTTCTTTATTGAGTTCAGTACCTCAAGTCTTAATATTTGGGTCCAGGCTGAAACCTGACATAAGTGATGTGGATAAAGGAATCCCTAAATTAAAGGTGTATCAATGGATTCTCCTTAATGATATTTAACAACTTCAAAGTCACTTTCCTCCCCTACTATACTACTGAAATGCATGGAACCTTTAGCTAAATTTTTATCTTTAACTGGAAAATTTCTTAGGTGAGGATTCCCATGTGACCACAGTACTCTTGCTCAGCAGACCAGAAAAAGCAAACAAACAGCGACAACAACAAAACACTGGAGTAAAAAGTGCCTTTAAACTCTTCATTAAGATAATTATGGCATATAACAACTGCACTCTCATAATATGACTGGAGTGTGGAAACAGAGACTGGCAGCTACATTAATAGACATTCCAGCTTTAAATTCAGTCTTCTAAAAAACTCAACAAAGCAACTAGTAAAGTTAAGCACATTACCACAAGAATACCTTGTCAATTTTGTTCGAATTAACTCCAAAACTTCAGTATATGTAAGAATTATCTTGTATTTTTTAGTTTTTAAGAAACTTCAAAATGGGCTGGGCATGCTGGCTCACGCCTACAATCCTAGCACTCTGGGAGGCTGAGGTGGGCGGACTGTTGGAGGCCAAGAGTTCGAGACCAGCCTGGACAACACGGCAAAACCCCATCTCTACTAAAAATATAAAAGTCAGCCAGGTATGGTGGCGCATGCCTGTAATCCCAGCTACTCGGGAGGCTGAGGTACAACAATTGCTTGAACCCAGGAGATGGAGGTTGCAGTGAGCCGAGATGGCGCCACTGCATTCTTCCTGGGCCACAGAGTGAAAGTCTGCCTCAGGAACAACAGGAGAGGGGAGGGGAGGGGAGGGGAGATCAAAATGATTCCGTAAACTTTCATATCAAGGAAAAGAAAGGTGGGTCTATTTTCCGTTTTGTGATACTTGCTAAAACCTAGAATGAAAATAACTAACATATTAAAATTTTTTCTCTCTTTAATCATTCCATGTATTTATTACATGGATTTTACGTACTCAGCACTGTTTCAGATAACTGCTTGAGAAAGAAAAGTAAAAAAGAAATGTTAACTTTAAGAGTTTACGTTCTAGACTACAGAAAGAAACATACTGTTTTGTATCATTTGGTCCACAATGAATGAGTCATACAGATATCAAGGACAACAGAATTTGAATAAATGGAGAGATTGTAATCAGAGGAGGTAGACTTGAAAAAGAGGTTGAAATTTGACTTTGGACTTGAAGAATATTGAATTTGTCTATGAAAAAGCAAGGATTCTCCAGGTAATTTAAAAAGTAAAGGACCTAAATTTATAAACTAGGGGAGCATGTTTAAACATAAAATTTTGCCGGGCGCGGTGGCTCAAGCCTGTAATCCCAGCACTTTGGGAGGCCGAGGCGGGTGGATCACGAGGTCAGGAGATCGAGACTATCCTGGCTAACATGGTGAAACCCCGTCTCTACTAAAAATACAAAAAACTAGCCAGGCGTGGTGGCGGGCGCCTGTAGTCTCAGCTACTTGGGAGGCTGAGGCAGGAGAATGGCGTGAACCCGGGAGGCGGAGCTTGCAGTGAGCCGAGATCACGCCACTGCACTCCAGCCTGGGAGACACAGCGAGACTCCATCTCAAAAAAAAAAAAAAAAAAAAAAACATAAAATTTTAAATGCCTTATTTTCTCTCCTTCAAGGGAAAACAACTGAGCTGGAATTCTATAAGGAAATAATCAGCTAGTTTCAGCTGTCTGAGGATCTGCAACGCACTGACAAATCAGGAGGTACCCAGACCAAAGTTTGAAAAATGCCTAAATGAACAGGGAAGGCAGAATGCTCTATAAGGTATTTTTTATTAGCCACTACTGAACATTTATTGTCAAATAATTATTCATCTGCTCTGAGATACAGCTTACACCAAGAAAATACACCCTGAGATCTCTCACAAGGGCCAGTAATGCCATTCTTCATATTTTGTAAATACAGTCCTCCAAAATTGATATTAATATGAAGGATGAACAGTGAATTATTTCCTCTGCTCTTGTGGAGAGAGGTGTACCTGTGGAAGATAAATGTCATTTCCTTAAGTTTTTGTATTTAAATGAAACAGGCATTTGGAGAGTAGAATAACAAATGGTTAATGGCAGTTGAACAGCAGCTGACCAAGAGGGAGAGTCCCATCCAAATAATGCACACAGTTATCACATGTCCTTAGATGCCACTTAGGTAAATGTACCCTTCCAAGAGCAATGGATGCCCTGTAACTGTAAACTGGAAAGAGTTAAATCAGAAAAATCCATTCTCCTCAATGTGTAAGTTTTTTTCTCTCCTACAAATTCTTAGAACAGCAATTGTATGGCAAAATTATTATTCCTTTTCAATGGTGCTGCTCTCCACCCTTTCCCCCATAAGTCTCCCTGTTGGTAACCAGATTGCGAGCTTAACCACCAGTGACCTAGAAAGGCATATCTTTTGATGCCATCTGGTCCTTTCTTTTCTTGCCTTCATTCTCATGTGACTGGTAGCTCAAGAGCCTCCTGTATGAGGTTGCCAAATCATGGATGCTGTAAGACTTCGGGGGAAGGAAAAAAGACAAGCAATAGAAGAAAATAGCTTGGTTTGATTTGAAAATCCTTATTCACGGGCTGGGTGCAGTGGCTCACACCTGTAATCCCAGCACTTTGGGAGGCCCAGGCAGGCAGATATTCTGAGGTCAGGAGTTCGAGACCAGTCTGGCCAACAAGGTGAAACCCCGACGCTACTAAAAATGCAAAAATTAGCCAGGCATGGTGGTCCATGCCTGTAATCTCAGCTACTCAGAAGGCTGAGGCAGGATAATTGCTTGAACCCGGGAGGTGGAGGGTGCAGTGAGCTGAGATCGCACCACTGCACTCCAGCCTGGGTAACAGAGCAAGACTCCACCAAAAAAAAAAAAAAAAATTCCTTATTCACTGAGGAAAAAAATTGCAACTATCATATGATGATGTTTTTCAAGTCTCTAAGGGAGAGAAGAGCTGACACAGAGAATAAGGATTCATGAAAGGCATGGTCCTGCACCTCTAGTAAAAGAAGGGAAAGAAGGACGGGGAAAGTTAAGGCTGCTGTTCTGAATATTATGATGAACACTAGACAAACAGCAAGTAGAAAAAACCTGGTACTGAAACATTTATAGAACTACATTTAATGGAAACTGATTTTTTAAAACATGTAGCTCCTTGGTAGACATTTACTTTACTTTTATTTAACATATACCTTTTTAAAAAAACATGAACAGCTAATAAAAACTGTAAAACTGAAACCTTTCCTATTTTAGCATGAGTTATAGTAAAACAAAGTTAGAATTAAAGTACTGCAGCAGGAAGTGCCCTGTGAGAAAACTGGAGTTGCCTTGCTGAGGGAGGGGGTTGGAGAATGAAGAGTTCCCAAAGTACTTTTATTTTCAAAGACACTTTGAGTTCTGTTTTAAAATGAGATTTTAAAGTGGGTTTTGCCCAGGGGAAAAGGTAATTCCCAGCCACTAACCCTGTTAGAGAGAAGAGTCCTATCAAAATTAACCACACCTTCAAAAAAGGGCAAGCCCCTTGTGGGATAAAGAACAATTATAGTCTGTTTGGCTTTTATTTTGGAAGACTGGGATCATTTTTCCCTGAAGGAACCAATGCTCCCTTTGATTTCAAACTCTGTAACCTCTGCTGCCAAACTGATGTACCACAGAACATGAAGGGGAAATGATTTTGCTATAAAATGGCTCCACTAGTAGCTGTGCTATTTTAAAGCACAGGTGTATCAACTATAGGAAGCGTACACTGTTGTGGGAAAAGAGAGGAAAGAATACCCTTTCAGAAACAAACCGAGTATCATTTGATGATGTTTTTCAAGTAGTCTTTAAAACTCTAATGCCCCTGTCCAACAATAATAAATCTAACCCCTGCCTGGCCCCACAGATGATCCACTGGCAGATGCCTTTGGAGGCATGGTCCTTCATTGGAACCTGCTTGTCTTTCATTCTTCCACTATAGGATACCTAGACTTTACCAGGTAACTAAATCAAAATGGAAAGCAAGTCAAGTGATGGAGACAGTGCTTATATTTTCCTCTCTGCTGAATGTTACGTAATAGGCTATGAGTCCTCCCATGAGCCACATTCTTCAAAGCTGCAGTGGCTTGTGGCCAGGTTTCCCAACTCCCGACACACACTCCTGCATGTGACAGCAGCTAGTTACTTATCCTACACATTCTATATACCAAAGTGTCTCTAAAACTTAATGTGTTGAGAATCTTCTGAAAACCCAAATTTACCCCCAAAAAAAAACCCTGCCTGCCTGTTTTCCTAATGAAAAATGACATTAAAAATGGATCCTGATATATCAAAAGCATATTGTGGCTGAGTTTTATTTACTAAAACATGTACGATCATATTCTGCTGTTCAGCTTATTCTGTTCATGAAATAAAAAAGCTAAACAAAGGCCGGGCATGGTAGCTCATGTCTGTAATCTCAGCACTCTGGGAGGTTGAGGCGGGCGGATCACGGGGTCAGGAGATCGAGACTACCCTGGTTAACACAGTGAAACCCAGTCTCTACTAAAAACACAAAAAATTAGCCAGGAGTGGTGGCACGCGCCTGTAGTCCCAGCCACTCAGAAGGCTGAAGCAGGAGAGTCGCTTGAACCTGGGAGGCAGAGGTTTCAGTGAGCCGAGATCGCGTCACTGCACTCGAACCAGAGTGACAGAGTGAGACTCCATCTCACAAAAAAAAAAAAAAAAAAAAAAAAAAAAAAAAGCTAAACAAGCTATTTCTACAAAATGGCATTTGATAATTGTATGTTTCACCTACAACTCATATATTCTCTAATTCACAGAAAATAAACAGACTGTTAACTCCCAGGTAGTAACTTGGCAAGTGGCATGTCCCTAGCGTCAGATCTGATTGTGGTAGTCATGGGACTTAATGATGACAGAAATAAAAACTTAGGAAAATAGCTGGGACTCTCTTCTCACTTTTCAAAAAGAAGCAGCTTTCACTTAAATAGTCTTAATTGGTATCTTATAAAATAATCAAATAGAAATATCAAGTGTTATTATAAAGTTGCAAATTATACAAATTACATATAATATATAATAATATAAATTATTCTGTCACATTGTCAGCCTCAGCATGAAAGGGCTTATCTGTATACAAATAAGAATTAAAATGGTTGAGATGCATGTTACTTATTCTTGGGAGACTTTTTAAAACCACTTTCTTTCAATAAAATCTAAATAGTTTTTAGCATAGGCTATATATACCGCTAGAGGTATTCAACACTGAGCCAGAGGATATTTGAAGCCACAGGGTTATACTATCCTTTCCAGAAGTCCTAATTTTTTTTCAAAAATTTGGAAGAAAAACATTGTATATAAAAACAAGCACAGATAATGCAAAATATGTTTTTAAAAGAAGACTTCAAATTTTGTATTATTTCAGACAGGTTAAGTATTCCTTATGTGAAATGCTTAGGACCAGAAGTGTTTTGGATTTCTCATTTTTTCGGATTTTGGAATATTTGCATTATATTCAGCTGAGCATCCTAAATCCAAAAATCCCAAATCTGATATGCTCCAATGAGCACTTCTGTTGAGACTCATGTTGATGCTCAAAATGTTTCACATTTTGGAGCATTTCATATTTCTGGACTCGGGATGCTCAACCTGTATACTACATCCCAGGATCTCCAGGAATTTATGTTCAGACTGCTAGAGCAAATCACTACACATCACTATAGACTTTGGAACATCATTTTTTGACTCATGGCTGGGATTATGTCTCCCAAAGGTTTGAAGAGGGAAAAATAAGGGACAAGGGAGAAGGGAGAGAAGATATGGAAGAGAGAGGAAAGGGAGATGTAAATTAATGATGACAAAATAGTAGCATATTCTTTCTCAAACTACACAGATTCCACATAGGCTGAAATGTTATTTAGTCTTTACAACTCAGAAATATGAAGAACATGAAGTGTTACTCAGTCAGTAACAATTATCATCAGTAAACAACAGTGCCCTATTATACCACTGAGCTAAATGCTGTAACGATTTTTCAAGTTGTCAGTAATCTTTACCTGTTTGAAGACTGTAATTTAGTCCTCTGCCTACCACTTTTCCAGCCTCATTTCCCATAACTCATACCCTTGCAAACCTCTTCCATAACCAAATGTGCTTTTTTATACTTGCCAATTTCTCTACCTGGAATGCCATTCTCTCCAAATGTCCACCTGGTGGGCATCTAACTCATTTTCAGGCCATGGCCAAACAATTTCTTCCACAAGATCATCCTAGGGATACTCCTTCCTCAGATAATACTTGATTTTATACTAATCACACTGTATTTCAATTGAGACTGAAGCCATACTTTCAGTCATTTCTGTTTTTCAAATAAACAAAATGACTGGCACACAGTGGGGAGGAGAGATGTAATATGTCTAGTGGATGTTTCTGGGACTCTTAAACTCACCAAAGTTGAGGTAACAATCAATACTAGGACCTCCAAACAGTATAATCAGATGCCAGGCTAGCATTTGTGAGAGATCTGTTTATGAATGCCAGAACTCTTAACCGTTTTTTGTTTGTTTATTGTTTTTTGTTTTCTGGTGCAACTGAAGTCACCAGCAAATGTTAAGGTGCACACCACCAAAGATGTCTACATGTAGAGTAACCAACAGTCTCCAACTTAACTCTTCATGAGAGTCAACACTTTTTTTTTTTTTTTTTTTTTTTTGAGACATAGTTTCACTCTGTTGCCCAAGCTGGAGTGCAGTGGCACGATCTCGGCTCACTGCAACCTCCGCCTCTCGGGCTCAAGCAATTCTCCCACCTCAGCCTCCTGAGTAGCTGGGATTACAGGTGCGTGCCACCACGCCCGGCTAATTTTTTTATTTTACTAGAGACAGGGTTTCACCGTATTGCCCAGGGTGGTTTCGGACTCCTGAGCTCAGGCAATCAGCACGCCTCAGCCTCCCAAAGTGCTGGGATTACAGGCATGAGCCACCACATCCGGCCAACACCTTTTTTAATAGTGAAGCAGAGTTTAAGAACTGCAGCTTTTACGACAGAATGACTTTATCAAAGTATTTACAGTGATAGGGGCCTAGGACTAGGAAAACAGAAAAGAAACAGCTAAGAAAACCAAGGTATGAGAAGGGAAAGTCCAGAAAGAAATATTCCACAATGCAAAGAAGAAAAAAATTAAATCAACAGTTCTTAGTCCCATGTGATAAATGAGAAACTAGTGTATACATAGGCCTACAAGATCCATGGACTGCTTGCTAAGTTGAAGACTATAGTGCAGAACATATAAACAACTATTTTTTTAATTATCCTGCATTCATGTCTAAGGAAGACTTCATTTTTGACAGCCTCATTTGAAAAAAATAATAATAATTAAATCTTGTTCCAGAGGCATTTGTTCTTGACTGGAACTCCCACAAGGAACCCAGTCTCCAAAGTGATTTAACAGAAATTGCTCACTTGACATCCATTCTGTGCTAAATTTAGTTTCTATGCATACTTCCAAAACCCTCTCTTATCTGTTTATAAGGATTTAGTTAAAAAGAAAAACTTGATCATTCATTCACCATATTTCTTCTTTAGTCACACAAGAACTTTCTGTATTCCAAGTTTCAAAGTCTGGGAAATAGGGCTACATCACTGGAGAAAACAGTGGCAATTTGTTCTAAATACAAAATAGCTTATTTTCCTTTGGCAACTTTCCAGGGGTTTGGGTGGACGGAAAGGGATACTCCTCTCTAGAGAGATCAGGCTCTGAACCTGGACTACTGTCAAAACTTAGCCATCGATGGTAGAGAATATTTTTTAATTATCTTTCACATCAATTTGGAAACTGATTAAAGATTTCTGCCTTATTAACAGTTTTTCTACTCTTTGGCCTTTTGTTGGTGTTCATCCCTATTCTGGCAGCCCCCATTGGCTGATTTAATGGTACCAAGGGGCTGAGAAGTGTTGCTGTCCAAAAGAAAAAGCATTCTCTCACAGGGACTGGGAAGGCAATCTGCAATCACAACAGTAGCTACTTGTTAATTTTCTATTTGAAACACAGTGATGTCAATAGTATTGTACCCTGCCAGCCACCATGGGGTAAAGTACATTTTGAAACCAAAACAAACTTCCTACGTGCTGGCAAGTGAGATCTGAGATACAGTGATAACGTTCTATAAGACACTGACCTAGTTTTATATACAAAATGCAAGAATTAAGTCTACTCTTCTATGAAAGTTTAAATCTAACTCTCACAGCTCTATTCCTACCCAGAGCCCAGTATAATTGCTTTATTATATCAAATTATTGTCCAGGATGGAAGAGGGAAATGATGAAATACTGTTACTGATCTCTAATTAAAATGGTGATCTTACATAGCACAAAACAGCACATTTAAAGAATGCTTTGTAATATAGCTGTTCATCTAGAAGCGTAAAATGAAAATAGCAAAGCACCTTTAAAAATGGCCCTACTAATAAGATGTGAGTTGTAAAATAGCTCATTTTAAGGAGATATATTCATGTAGGAGGAAAGACATTTTATTAAATGGAACAGGAATAATCTGACCCAAGAATTAATTCACCCCAGAAGGCGAATATTCATAATTTGTACTGAATATGAGTAACCTGAAATAGAGAGTTAAACGATTAAAAGTGGTAACGATGCTTACTACTGGCAGATGGCAAATGATTTGGCATTGCTGGACATCTGCCAATCCAGTTAAGCCAGCCAGGAATTATTTTTAAAGTCCCATTTTAGAACAATTTTCCCAAAATCAAAATGCAGTTTGTTTTTTGGTGAGGAGGACATAAAATCTGCGGTAGAAAAAGGGTGACAAAGTGAACTGTTGGCCAATGTGTATGTGTATGTGGTGGTGTTGTCGTTGTTAACAACTGAGGCATTTACAGGCCATTTGCAACCTCTGGAAAAATAAAATTCACAGAATTTAAAATATGCCATAGTCCCCGATAATAATAGAGAATCGATGTTTTGGTATGTCTTTTTATTTCTAAATTACTTAATTGTTCTGAGCTCTCTTTCATTATACTGTATCACTTTTTTTTTTTTTTCCTGACCACAAAGGGCCCAACTGAAGAGTAGTTTTTGAGAGTAACTTTTGGAGGCAGCCTAGCATAACACAACACCTGGCACCAATCCTTGGCATGCTCTCCTCTGATAAGGCAGAAATTTTCTCAGTGTTATAGTAGGGCACTTACAGATTAGCACTTTTAGGCAGATAGAAAGTGAACCCTAAGAACTACTTTATTTTTTAAAACCCTTCTGAAAAGGGAAAGATGGTTTGATAGATTAACACCAATTACAATTATCTCCTCTTTATCAAGTAAAAGACTGGGTTCAAGTTATATCTGGGTTGCAACATTACACTGTGTGACTTGCTTCTATTTATATTTGTCTAAATCTTAGTTTGACTCTCCTCTAGAAAAGCCCAGGAAAAGATTAAATGAGACAGGAATCAGAGCTCTAGTATTTATTTTATATGATTCCAGCCTCAGCTCAATACCATTACAATTTTCTAAGGACTGCTACACAAGTGCTATTATTTTCATTTCATCAATAGCTCAGGAGAACAGCCCTGAAAAATCTATACAGTTCCAGGGATTTGAGAAAAGAAGGAAGAGCCAGGCAGAGGGGAACATGTTTCAATTATTGCCAATCAATAATTTAGTTGTTCATCAGGCAGGTTGTGTGGCTCTCTTGCCTAAGTATATTCCAATAGCAAGAACATATTGACTATTACTCCAACTAAAGAAGCCAGTAGAGTATGGAGGTTACATTTTCCAATCTTGGCTACATTTCCTTTCAGATATTGCAGGATGAAAGTTCTAAAACATCTTTCAGGATCACCAACAACTGTTATCTCACAGAACAAAAGGCATATGAAGGATACTTGGACATGGTAGAAAATAAGACCCAACATATATTCTGTATTTTATTCTAAAATATCAATATTTCTTGAAGATTGCAAACCAGCAAACCCATGTTCCCTCATTCATCTGACCCAATATATGCTAACAGTAAATTCCAACTGTTTTCAAGGAAGTCCTAAGGGCCCATATCACCAAATTGCTTCTTTAAGAAAAATCATTTTCCATTATAAAAATAGCAGTCTTGAAAAGTCAATCAGCTCTATCTAAATTGTGTTATGTTTACAAATGTTTTAACTGCAAAGATGGAATTTCTAATCAAAAAAAAGAACCTTATTTAGAAAAGAGTGATTTTTTTCACAGCTTTGTCGAATACAAGCTGTTCTGTAAAGGAGTAATTGTGAATCAGGCTGGAATAAAGTGAATCAAGATAGAAAAACCCTACAAACATAACAATTCTAAAGAAAAATGACATATTTGGTTGCATCAATGGTCCAAATGCCAAAGAGTTCACTATTGACAATGACACCAACAGATGGCTCAGAAAAAACTATGATGGCTGTCCTCCATGACAGTAACCAATATATTACAGAAACATATGTCTAACATCTCCTTACTAAAGCCCAATAGCAATATTTAATCAAAGAACTGATCTAAACTTGGTTTGATTTTATTTCTATTTTTATTAGGGTAGTAAGATAGTTACCACACATTGTATTAAGACTTTTTTTAATTTGAGAATTCCTCTTTTAAGATTCAAAGGGAATAGACACCCTCATTTTAGTCATTATGATTTTTGAAGAAGAAATCTAAGTGTACCTTTTCCTAATTTCTGGGTTTCTCCCTTATCTTAATTCAGCCATTACACTTCAACGTTAGAAAACCTGTATCTTTCTCATTTAATTTTAGATTTTAAAGGGACGGCTTTGCTCTAGTTACTTCAGGATAAAAGTATCAGAAAATAATGCATTCTATGAAACATAGATTTTTCTGTAATGGCATAAAATCCCCTATTAACCTCAGTTTTTAGGGAAGCTTACAAGAGATAGGTTATGGGTTAAAATTTTTAAAAATCAATAATCACGGGTTGATGCACTAAAGCAGGCAGAAAGTTTAAAAAGGCACAGGATTTCCCATGCAAACATCTTGCTTGGGCTTCTCTATTAAAGGATGAGAAGCACTCAGATAAAATATAATGTACAAGGTGAAATACATGATCTCAAAAGTTACTAGGCTCTTCATCATATAGGGCCTACTAGAATAAAGTTGACATCTTCAATAGTACTCCAAAACAGAATGACCTCTAAGAAATTATGGAGGGCTGGTTGGGCGTGGTGGCTCACACCTGTAATCCCAGCACTTTGGGAGGCTAAGGCTGGCAGATCACGAGGTCAGGAGATCGAGACCATCCAGGCTAACACAGTGAAACCCCGTCTCTACTAAAAATACAAAAAAATTAGCCAGGCGTGGTGGCAGGCACCTGTAGTCCCAGCTACTTGGGAGGCTGAGGCAGAAGAATGGCATCAACCCGGGAGGCGGAGCTTGCAGTGAGCCAAGATTGCACCACTGCACTCCAGCCTGGGCGACAGAGCGAGACTCTATCTCAAAAAAAAAAAAAAAAAGAAAAAAGAAAAAAGAAAATTATGGAGGGCTAAGGAATCGGATGTTCAGTTATCCTTATTTACTTAGAGGTAATGATAGATTGATCTGTCCCGTTGAGGCTTTTGGTTGTTTTCACAAGACATCTGGGCATTCACCAACATTGCCACCACAAAAAGAGGGAGAACCATTGTAGACACTCCTTCATAGAAAACACAGCCATTAAAAATGACACTGTATTTTAGCTGTCATCAGAGACATACCAGGAAAGCAACTATAAATTAATAAGAAGGTTGTATCACATTCTCCAAATGTACTCTCAGGCCTGTATCTATCTTATTCATGCTGAAGAGCTGCAAGCTCACTTTCACCCCAGAGTAGGCGACAACTATAATGATTAAAAGAGCAAAAATGACTCAGATGTAGTATTTCTCCTGAAAGCCCTTTTAAACATACTGAAAACATGATAAAAACCAATTATGGCAAACTCCAAGACAGAACCATGCAGAGGAATAACCACTCGTGTCTAAGGTGTTCATATTAGCTTCAGCCTGGGATAACCCCTGCTATGAGTTTACCTCAACTCCCATCTCAAACACACACAACTTAGCACTTAATTATATGCTGCTTATAGAAGCTTATAATATCTTTTGTCTTCTACCTAGACTATAAGTCTCCAGAGCAGGGCTTAGGACTTCTACTTCTTTTATCCTATCCCCATTACCTAGCACACGGTCAATGCCTAATACGTGCTTGTCAGTTGATTTGTAATTATCTTTAGAAGTCCTCTGTCAGTGTTAGGATCTATACCACTTCAAAAGAACTCCCATTTCCACCAAAAATTTCAAATCAGAAAACATCATCTTGGGGTATGTAAGACTGTCAAGAGACATCAGCATAATTACCCATTACTTGTAAGTCACCCTAGATTGATAATCAAAGGAAGTTCAAAATAAATCCTAAATTTTCAAGATCAAGTAATCAAGGAAGTTTGAAACAAACCCTAAATCTAAATTTTTAACATATTTCTTTGTTCTCTCATCTAAAAGTGCAAAGAGTGAGGAAGGGAAGAGAGTCAGAGAGAGGAGCCAAATTGTACTTTATTGAAAACAGTAAAACTGTTGTTAAAAGATAAACAATTTTTAACTATTATTTATTCCTAACCACTGTTGGGCCTGTACTAGCATCTAACTCCGCCATACTCAAGAGCTCTACCAAAATCTTCACCTGCCAAGAAAGATGTGTCCATTTTGCAAATCGAAGGTGACAAACTCAAACAATATGTTTGAGCTCCAGCTTTTCCATATCCGAACTAAAAAATCCTAAATAGAAGTAGAATACAGTTCTCTATACCATTTCTAGAAAACATTTCTCCATCAAGGACCACCATTTGAAAAAACAAAATTTTTAACATAAAGCACTAAACAGCAGTAGCCTCAAGCTAATGTTTAAAAATCAATTGTTTTCTATTCCATTCAACTATTACTAAACATTGTTGACTACAATTTTAAATGAATGGAATTTTATTATGGCAAATTATAAACCCAGTTAAAATCTAAAAAATAATAAAGTTAACAGGAATTTGCCTGAGTAAATTAATCTACATAAGAAATCTTTATCTGGATGAAATTTAAAATTTTATGATCTCGAGAATATTTAAAAATTAATTACTAGGACGGGTGTGGTGGCTCATCCCAGCACTTTGGGAGGCTGAGGCAGGGGGATCACGAGGTCAGGAGTTTGAGACTAGCCTGGCCAACATGGTGAAACCCCGTCTCTACTAAAAATATAAAAATTAGCTGGGCGTGGTGGCGGGTGCCTGTAATCCAAGCTACTCAGGAGGCTGAGGAAAGAGAATAATTTAAACCTAGGAGGCAGAGGTTGCAGTGAGCCAAGATCACGCCATTGCACTCCAGACTGGTGACACAGCGAGACTCCATATCAATAAATAAATAAATAAATAAATAAATCACTAATATATTTCCTTCTAAGCACAGCAAATCAGAATGTGCTAAACAAAACTATTTTCAAATTTTCTAATAAAATGCCCAATACAGCAGGAACAAGTTTTGGTATATGATATTTGAAACTCACTAAAATAGTTATAAATTACTTTTTCTTTTTTTTTTTTTTTTTTTTTGAGACGGAGTCTCGCTCTGTCGCCCAGGCTGGAGTGCAGTGGTGCAATCTCGGCTCACTGCAAACTCTGCCTCCCAGGTTCACACCATTGTCCGGCCTCAGCCTCCTGAGTAGCTGGGATTACAGGCGCCCGCCATCATGCCCGGCTAATTTTTTTATATTTTTAGTAGAGACGGGGTTTCATCGTGTTAGCCAGGATGGTCTCAATCTCCTAGCCTCGTGATCTGCCTGCCTCAGCCTCCCAAAGTGCAGGGATTACAGGTGTGAGCCACGACGCCCAGCCAAATTACTTTATTTGTAATAACCTCTTATCTCTACTTTAATTGCTTCACAGCCTTCAAATGAATCAAACTCAGAACTCACATATATGTAACTCATATACCTTTGTGGAAAAAAAGATGTGCATATGTATCTCTCTCATACACGCTTTTAAATTGTGGCAACAGAAAAGTGGCTCCAGATGAACCCATTGGCCATTTCAATAATAATCTCTGTAGCTAGCAGCATGTATGGAAATTTAGCACATCCTAACATATTTTCCTAAAGCTATTAATTCTAAACTAAGAGAGACATTAGCTTTCCAAAAAGGAATAGGTCTTCCTAAGGTTCTGTCCAAGGTCAGTGTTCCAGCAGATCATGGAAACTTCCATGAAAGATTGTATTTCTGTAAATAATTCTACAGGCCTTAAATGATGTCAAATTAAATAGTTGTGAGAAGAAACAAAAAAACAGAAGGAAAATAGGATTAACACAACTGCAGATGAAAATCGTAGAAAAGAGTTTATCTCAAAAAGCAAGCTGAAATCTAAGATGCTATATCAAATTATAGAGCTATTTAGACAGAACAGGGTAACAACACCTCAAGGGCCAGATATTTGTATAAATTCCCAAAATTCTGAGGAATGTTTTCATAACAAAAAAGATCTGTCACAGCTTCTATGCTAATTACAGTAAACTTCAAGTTACAATGGAGTTTCTTGGTCTGCTGCACCAATTCAAATACAGAAAAAAAAGTACTTTCATCTGTAAAACCATTGCACTCAAGAGGCATTTTCTCATGGTACGACTTTAGCAAAGAGGTCCCATTATGAAGCACAATCACCACATATTTCCTAAGTGGGTCATATTACCTAGAATATTCTATGGGGACAAACTGTTCTCTTTGAAGCAGGAGTGGAGAACAAAACTATTTTCCTTGGAAAGGGAATATATTTGCAGAGTAGCAAATATCTCAGTATGTGCCTTCCTAAAATATTTTCTATCTTGACATGGCAGGTTTTACCAGCGAAAACAAAAACAAACAAACAAAAAAATTCAGCTATTTATTTGACTTGGCAGTCAACTTTTTTCTCTTAATCTAACGAAAGGTGCAGAGCCTGCTACAGAAATGTTCCTTACTAATTCACCTTAAGTATTAAGTGTAAGGCACTGTGTCAGATACAAAGACAAGCAAGTTACAGTTTCTGCCCTCATGGAATATACATGCTCTAGCAAGAATATAAATGATCTAGAAAGGGAGGAAATAACACTATAAAGTAGTATGGGTTAAAATTCATACAAGTGATACAAACAGTGAATCTGAGATAGGAATTTAGAGAGATCAGTTTGGATAATCAGGAAACACTTTGTGAAAAATTATGTATCTTAGCTGTGCACCTTGAAGGTAGTGTAAAAAACTCTGGTCTGCGAATCAGAAAACCTAGTTTCTCATCCTGACTTTGTCATTAACCAGACTGGCAGAGCATATTACTTAAAGGGACTTAGATTTTCAATACTCTACTAGATGATCTTCTAAGGTCTCTCCCACCTTTATTGTCTGTGGAAATGTATGAACAGAATACACCTATTGCCTTTTTTAAAATCTTACTTTAAAGTACTGTAAACTAAGTGGTTCAAAAAAAATCTTTAAGTTCACAAATTAATGCACTCTTACTACAGAAACTATGACAATAAAATCGACATGATCATTTCCCCTTGAATCTCACTCCTTTCCCCAGAAGTAACAAAAGTGTATCCGTTTGACATCTCTTCTGAGGTGTGCCTTTTCCTATGCGTTTATATACACATACATGTACATATAGAAATATAATCATCCCACAGTATCAATGGGGGATACCAAAATCCCCAAATGCTGAAGTCCCTGATATAAAATGGTGTAATATTTGCATATAACCTATGTATATCCTCCTCTATACCTTAAATCATCTCTAGATTACTTATAATAGTTACTACAATGTGAATACCATGTAAATAGTTGTTGTATTGTTTAGGGAATAAGGATAAGGGAAAAAAGTCTGTATATGTTTAGCATAGATGCAATTTTTCCCCCAAATACTTTCAATCCATAGTCATTTGAATCCATGGATGTGGAGTTCACAGATACAAGAGCCAACTATATGTGATTTTGCTTTGTTATTTTTTAACATAAATGAGATCATATTGAAATGCTATTTTGCAATTTGCTTATTTTCATTTAATATGACTTGGCAATCTCTCCACATATACATATACACATCTACATCATTCTTTTTACTTGCTACATGGTATGGATGTATCATCATTTATTTAGTCATTCCCCTGTTAGGAGAAATTCATGTTACTTCTAATTCTTTTGTTATTATAAACTCTTTTGTTATTCTTGTTCACGCCTATCTGTGCATGAGCAGAAGTTCAAAAAGCAGGGGAAGTATATAGTCAATCTGAGCTGAAGTTATAAAGGTAGAAAATATAGGAGAAGATGAAAAAGCTCAGACCAGGCATCCATATTTTCAGCAAAGGGAGAAATGAAGAGTCACAACAGGATACTGGAAATACCTTTAGACTAGGAGATGGGAGATACGGGTCCTAGCCGTTGGATCAACAACTAGATCTAAGAGTAAAAAGTGGGATTGGGTACTTCAAATAGCAGAAATTTTTAGTCTCGAAGAAATCTTAAAAGATATTCATCTCTATCACATAATTTTAGAGGAACTAAGGTCCTGTCTGTAAACTACAATATAATTTGATGACCCCTAGAGCTTTGGCTTTTGCCTCACACTCTCTTGGAGGGGTAAAAAAAAAAAAATGGTTTGACTAGTCATTATGATAAATGCTATAAGGGGACAATGAGAAGTGAAAATAGCCAATCCATAAAGGCTGCAATTAAAACACAGCGTAACTATCTAGTGGACTCAGTCAGCACAGCTCTGATTTCCAACGCTTAGAAACTCTGCAAGCAAAACATAAACAGCAGACATGTCCTAGAATTAGGAATGGTGCTTGGCAGATTATCAAAGCAGTGAGGACATTACTTAAAAGCTACTTTTATTGTCTAAATGGTTAGGAAGAAAGATTCCAACATACTGACCTGCAGCTACTTTCTCTTCAGATTGTTTATAGACAAATATTTTAGATGAGCTAAGCTGAGCTCCTTGTTTTGTGTAAGAGCAGTGTGCTCTTTCCTCCTGGTATATGGCTCACTCCATCCAGTGATCACTGGAGCCTATTAAAGTGACTGATGAGATACAATAATATAATACAGTTACAACCACAAAACCAGATTTCTGGAGCCTGAGCAAATACAAACTTGTCAGACAATACAAAAAAAAAAAAAAAGTGGCCAGAAGTTATAGCACAATAATGTTTACCAGATTAACTACATGTCCTTGGAAGTCAGTGGTAAGCAGTTTTCCAAAAGGGACAGGGTCCTGAATGTTCCTGAGCATTTAAACTTCAGAATTTGTATCCGTATCTATCCATATGAGTGTGTATATGTGTACACACAGCTTTGAGGAATGTGTTTGTAATATACACACAAATATATGTTTCTTAGGGCAAATTCTAGTCTTATATATTTACTACTTATCAAAGTACTTCATTATAAATTAAAACCTTATTATAGCTACAGTACCATGTATTATAATAATCTTTAGATATTTACAAAGTACCAAATTTTAAATGAAGTAAGATTCTAAGCTGATTTTTCCTGCTGGTCTTTCATTTCGTGTGTATGTGTGTCTTAAGTGTCATATATATGTGTATATGTATGTATGTGTGTGTATATATACACACACACACACACACCTGTATCAAGGAAAATGCTTCAGAAACAGTAGAGTAACAACTAAGTTTCTAATATGCCAATAATAACTGAACTCAAAAATTCACAAAACTGTACAAAACTTTACATGTAAGCAGGGATTTCAAAGATTATCTAGAGCTCCTCCTTTAATAGCCAAGAAAAGCAAGACCCCAAGAAGTTGTATAACTTATACAACATTCACAATCTATCAGCAGTAGAGATGGATGGAAAAATTATGTCTTCTGACTTCTGGTATGACACTCAAGTCAATGCATTACATATCTCTCAAGGGTCATCTGTGTTGGATTCTGAGTATCATTTTTGACAATTTGGCTCCAAAATCATGTTTAGTATTAAAAACTGTCTTTCTCCATTGGCGTTTCCCAAAATAACAACAAAACAAGGAAGTCATTTACTTATGAGTTAAGTTCCAACTTTTCTTGATTTAGAAGATGTGAGTATAAGCAATATGTCATGTGTTTGTCATAGTGCTGATTAATTATTTTCCAAACAAATTTGCCTTAAAGAACTGGTTAGCTAGTAATCAGATTAGGAAATTCTGTTGTCATTATTGAATCCTAGTTTAGACCTAAAGTTTTTCACTAGTAACTCAGGACTTTCACTGTCATGGGATTGACATTATTTACTAGAATAAATAGAAAAAGATAAGCAAGCCGGGCGCAGTGGCTCAAGTCTGTAATCCCAGCACTTGGGGAGGCCGAGACAGGCGGATCACGAGGTCAGGAGATCGAGACCATCCTGGCTAACACAATGAAACCCCGTCTCTACTAAAAAAATACAAAAAACTAGCCGGGCGTGGTGGGGCGCCTGTAGTCCCAGCTACTCAGGAGGCTGAGGCAGGAGAATGGCATAAACCCGGGAGGCGGAGCTTGCAATGAGCTGAGATCCGGCCACTGCACTCCAGCCTGGGCAACAGAGCAAGACTCTGTCTCAAAAAAAAAAAAAAAAAGAAAAAAGAAAAAGATAAGCAAGCAGAAAAGAATTACCCTCTTCCTCAAAACAGCTAAAATATATCAAAAAATCCAAATCTCTTCATTTTTAGAATATAAATGCAAGATACTAACAAAGTCTCCCATCTAATAAAAAGACAAGATTTCTTACTGATTTTCCTCTTGGCATGCTTTAATTGCCAAAATTTGTACCAGAATAGAAATTATCTTTAAATGAAGAAGATTCTAGTCTAAGGAAAACTATTTGAATTGTGCTTACTATTCAACTTTCAATATTTATCACAGCATTTACAATGGACAAATTCCTTTACAATATGCAGCAAAAGAATCTGGCAAAATAACATACTGCCTTAAAGTCTAGTAGGATTCTCCTGTGTAATTATTACAAGCATCAGTACTAAAGGTATAGTCAGTTTATGAATCAAACACATTCCTCAAAGCTGCATATAAAATAAATTTATATTGCATCATCTAAAATATCTCAAGAAAATCTATTAATTAAACTCTTCCTGTTGTTTTTTTAAATTACAAATTCATAGTTTGAGAAGAATTGTTTTCCTAAACAAGTTACAGCTTAAGTTAGGCACTCTGCAATCACTTGCACAAAAAGCTACCTCAACTTCGCTATAATATACCATGTCAATAATTCAAGGTCTGACTTATTTATTTCTATACATAATTTTAGAAGCTGAATTTCAAGTTATAATACTTCTGATTATTTTTTAAGATCTCATGATCTTATTTCTTCCCACACATCAGTTGTAGAATTGCTTTAAACTTTAATAATTGGATAGCTGAAATACTAAGAACACTTGGTTCCTACAATTCAGTCTTTGTCTCTGAATGAGCCTCTGTCACCTTGTTGTATATGTAACCTAGGTCAGGGAGAAGAAAACTTAGTCTTAATGAACTATTTCTAACAAAGGTCAGTATAGAAACTGTGAATCTATCTAGACACAACTGCCACGACTTCATTGTACAGACTGCATTTTAGATGTGTAATTTTATCCTGGCTACATTTCCTCTATTTTATCTCTAAAAGCTGCATATTACTTCATCTTTATCTCATATAGCATTCAATTATAACTCTAACAGGTGCCTATCTCTGCCCTCTGACAACTATTTTTAGTTGGTCTACAGTTTTCAGTATTCCTATCCCTATAGAAATTACAGTTAAAATATTCATTTACTTGCATACAAAAAGAAATACATGAATTATATGTCTGTCTGACAAATGATCCTATTCTTCATACTGTTTGATGTTAATTTACATATTTATCTGGTTCCTAAGAAAATTCAAGTAAATGAATGTCCCCTACTTGGAGTTTCATAAGAAAATTCAATTAAATGAGGGATCCCTACTTTCCAAGACATAGTCACTTTTTAAGTGTTCTACAGTAACCCTCTATAATTAAGCCCTGCAATTGGACTCCTACTGTCTAAAAAAGTGCAAAGAATACAATTATCTTCTTCAGGACTTTTGCAATAATTAAAAGTATGGGTGTCAGTTTTCTACCTTTAGGTTAAAAATGGGAAGTAACCACCATTTTTATCTGCCAGAAATAAAATCCAGAAAACTGGATCAGTAGCTACTTCCTGATCACTGGACAATGTTGCTTCTCCTTTCCTCCACAACTATACTCCTTTAATTTTGTTGTTATAACAAATATAATCAAGTTATATTCCATTACATCTTAAATGAAATTTATAAAACTAGTAAATTCTTTCAATATCTGGTCTTAATTTTGTTAGATTTCACTGTTATTTAGAAATCCTTGAAACCTATACCACCCCCCCATTTTTTTTCCAGTCCAGAGGGTTTTTGTTTGCTTGTTTGTTTTTTAAACACCTATTATGCCATGAATTCACAGGGAATAGGTTCCAGCAGTTCAGGCATCTTTCCACTGGTTCTTATAAAGTACGCTTCTCTGGATGGAGCAGTCTGGTGCTTCAGCTGAACCCAGAAACCTTTCTCTTTGGCTTCTTTTTCTGTTTTCCTTCATGCATTTCAGGAAGCTATCTCAGTTCTTAAAGTGCTTAAAAAATATGCTCAATACACATTAATTCTCTTGGCAAGAATCTTGCCCTTAGCAGTAGCTCATGCCTGTAATCTCAGCACTTTGGGAGGCCAAGGCAGGTGGATCACTTCAGGTCAGGAGTTCGAGACCAGTTTGGCCTACATGGCAAAACCCCATCTCTACTAAAAATACAAAAACTACCAGGTGTGGCGGTGGGTGCCTGTAATCCCAGCTACTTGGGAGGCTGAGGTAGGAGAATCACTTGGACCACCTGGGAGGCAAAGGTTGCAGTGAGCCAAGATTGCACCACTGCATTCCAGCCAGGGCAACAAGAGCGAGACTCCATCTCAAAAAATAAATAAATAAATAACTTGCCCTTAACTTGTTTGTGTACAACAATGCTAATATCATGCTCGCAGTCTTCCAGTTTTGCCATGGTAACATTTGTGGACTTTTTTCTCAACAGTACCCATTCCTTTGAGGTCTACAATATCATCTTTCTTGCAGAATTGCATGTCTGTGGCCAAAGGAACAATTCCATGTTTTCTAAAAAACCCAGAGAACACATATCAGGAGTCTCTCCTCTTTCCCTTTATGTTTGTTATTTTGGTAAATTACTGGAAGATGGTAGTTCCAGCTAAAAGAAAGGTATATTCTTTTTATATGCTAAATTGAGCCTAATCTTTCTCCATTATTAAATACTCATACCACATTACATACTGGCACCACATAATATATTGAAAACTTACCTGTGGTTAATTACATGTCTTAAGTAATTCCAAAGTGTTGAGCCATCTGTGCAGTGCCATCAGCTGATGATGAGATTATCAGTTTTTTTAAGTGCCAAACTGCAAACTCAATGGACTTTTCAAGACCTTTCTCTGATCAGTGGTAACTGGTATGATGAATGGATGACTACAAAGTTGGTGAGCAACCCTAGATGGGTTGCTCTTAGTAATTGTGAAGTGGTATCGTATAGTTTTGATTCACATTTCCCTAATGTCTACTAATACTAAGCATTTCACATGTATATTGGCCATTTCTTTTTTTTTTTTTTGAGACGGAGTCTCACTCTTTGCCCAGGTTGGAGTGCAGTGGCACAATGTCAGCTCAGGTTCTGCTGCAACCTCTGCTGCCCAGGTTCAAGTGATTCTCCTGCCTCAGCCTCCTGAGTAGCTGAGATTACAGGCATGTGCCACCACGCCTGGCTAATTTTGCATTTTTAGTAGCGACGGGGTTTCTCCATATTAGTCAGGCTGGTCTTGAACTCCTGACCTCAGGTGATCTGCCCGCCTTAGCTTCACAAAGTGCTGGGATTACAGGCACGAGCCACCGTGCGTGGCTCACTTTGATAAATTCTAATGTATCTTTTTGTTGTTGTTGGTTGTGTTTTTGGTGTCATATGTAAGAAACCATTGCCTAATGCAACATCACAAAGATTTACCCTTTTTTTTTTTTTTTTTTTTTTTGAGACGGAGTCTCGCTCTGTCGCCCAGGCTGGAGCGCAGTGGCCGGATCTCAGCTCACTGCAAGCTCCGCCTCCTGGGTTTACACCATTCTTCTGCCTCAGCCTCCCTAGTAGCTGGGATTACAGGCGCCCACCACCTCGTCCAGCTAGTTTTTTTTTTTTTTTTGTAGTTTTTAGTAGAGACAGGGTTTAACCGTGTTAGCCAGGATGGTCTCGATCTCCTGACCTCGTGATCTGCCCGTCTCGGCCTCCCAAAGTGCTGGGATTACAGGCTTGAGCCACCGTGCCTGGCCACAAAGATTTACACTTATGTTTTATTCTAAGAATTTTATTAGCTCTTAAATTCAGGTCTATGACCCATTTTGAGTTTTGTGTATGGTATGAGGTAGGGATCCAACCTCATTATTTTGTATGTATGTATCCAGTTGTGTCAGCTCTATTTGTTGAAAAGACATTACATTGTCTTGTGATCCTTGTTAAAAATTAGTTGACCATAAATGTCAGAAATTCTTTCTACATGCTCAACTCTATTCCACTAATCAGTAAGTCTATTCTTTGGTCAGTTCCATACTGCCTTGATTGCTGTAGTTTTATAGTGAGATTTGAAATCAGGAAATGCAAGCTCTTCAACTTTATTCGTTTCAACATTGTTTTGGTTATTCTGGGTACCTTATATTTTCATATGAATTATAGGACCAGCTTGTCAATTTCTGCAAAAAAAACAAAGGAAGCTGGAACTTTCATAGGGCTTGCACTGAATGTGTAGATCAATTTGGAGAGTATAGCCATCTTAAAATATTAAGTCTTCCAATCGATGAGCACAGGATATCTTTTCATCTATTTAGGTCTTCCTGAATTTATTTCGAAAGTATTTTGTATTAATAGTTTTCAGTGTACAAAGCTTTCATCTTCTTGGTTACATTTATTCCTAGGTATTTTATTCTTTTGGATGCTATTGTACATGTAATTATTTTCATCTTACTTTGCCCAATCCATCAGAAGATTCACTATCTATGGGAAATACAGCCTTATGAAATGTATTTCTGAAATAATAAAGACTTGAAAGTTGAAATCATACCTTGGTCCAATGGACTGCAGAATGGATGCTGTGTTAGCATACATGAAAACAGCATTAATATCCTTGTACATCTCCATCAGAGCTCTTGGGTAACCAGGTGTATTGTCAATGAGCAATAATTTTTTTTTAAAAATTTCTGAGCAGTAGGTCTCAACAGTAGGCTTCAAACAGCAAACTATGCTATAAACGATGTACTGTCATTCAGGCTTTATTGTTCCATTTACAGAGCACAGGCAGAGGAGATCTGGCCTCGTTCTTAAGGGCCTAGAATTTTCAGAATGGTAAATGAGTACTGGCTTCAACTTCAAGTCACCAGCTGCATTAGCCCATCAGCCCCTATTAAGACAGTCAGCCCAGTCTTTGAAACTTTGAAGCCAGGCATTGACTTCTCTTCTCTATGACTTCTGCCTGTAGCTATGAAAGTCCTGGATGACATCTTCTTCCAATAGATGGTGGTTTCGTCTCCTTTGAAAACCTGTTGCCACCTTCACTGATTATTCTAGCTAGATATTCTCAATTTGCTATAGCTTCCACCTTAGCACCTGCTGCTTCACTTTGTACATTTGTTATGGAGATGACTTCTTTTCTTAAATCTCATGAACCAAACTCTGCTAGCTTCCAACTTTTCTTCTGCAGCTTCCTCCCCTCTTAGCCTTCATAAAATTGAATAGAGTTAGGGCCTTGCTCTGGATTAGGCTTTGGCTTAAGAGAATGTTCTGGCTGGTTTCTATCCAGACTACTAAAAGTTTCTCCATATCACCCATAAGGCTGTTTCACTTTCATATTTGGATGTTCACCAGAGTAGCACTTTTAATTCCCTTTAAGAACTTTTCCTTTGCATTCACAACTTGGCTATTTGGCATAAGAGATCTAGCTTTCAGTCTGTCGTGGTTTTTGACATACCTTTCTCACTAAGCTTAACGATTTCTAGCTTTAAATTTAAAGTGAAATACACGTGACTCTTCGTTTCACTTGAACACTTAGTGGCCACTGTAGGGTTATTAATTGGCCTAATTTCAATATAGCTGTGTCTCAGGGAATAGGGAGGCACCAAAAGAGGGAGAGAGATGGGGCAACAGCCGGTCAGTGAAGCCATTAGAACACACACAACATTTATTAAGTCTGCATCTTATATGGGCATGGTTTGTGACACCCTAAAACAATTACAATAGTAACATCAAAGATTACAGATCCACAGATCATCATAACGCATAAAATTATAATAAAGTTTAAAATATTGCAAGAATTACCAAAATACAACATAGAAACATGAAGTGAACATATGCTGTTGGAAACTGACTTGCTTGACACAGGGTTGCCACAAACCTTCAATTGCTAAAAAATGCAGTATCTGCAAAGTGCAATAAACGAAGTATACCTGTACAGAAGATTATGATACCTGCAAACAGAAATGGTTTTACTTCTTTCTTTCCAATCTGGATGCCTTTTATTTATTTACTTTTTTCTTATCTAACTGCCCTGGATAGAACCTCCAGTACAATGTTAAGTATTAAGTCATGAAAGTTGACATCCTTATTTCTGATCTTAGGGAGAAAGCATTCAGTTTTTCACCATTACAAGTGCCATAAGCTGTGAGTTTGTCATTAACGCTGTTTATCAGGTTGAGAAAGTTACTCTAAAGTATTTTCAAACTGAGACATACTAATACCCTTTGCATCCTAGTAAAACCCAAGGCTAAAATGGGATTTTGACTAAACTTTCCAAAATTACAGTACCCAATCTAAAACCATAGACTTCTAATCCAGCTGAAGTTATAGGTTAATTTCAAACCTACAATAAAGGTTTGATTTCTCTAACCCTGCAACTAGACTTTAATGCAAGCAAATACCCTTTAAGTACTATTAGTTGAGGTAAGAGTTTTAAAGAAAGTTCTGCCAAACCAATGTTATTTCTTTCCTACTAACAAGTGAACATTCTTTTTCTAGAATGTGCACACCATGTTAAAAAAAAAAAAAAAAAAAAAAAAAAAAAGGTCCTTTTTAAACAAGTATCTTAAAAGCACAAAAAATAGGCAGTGAAAACCATTTCAGATATGCTCTTCCTGCCAAGGAATCCTAAATTAGTCTGATGATGTACCAAGAGAAAACACTGCCTAACCTCAGTCATAAAGATTTACTTTTACATTTGTTCTAAGATAAGGTAGACCAAAACCATCACTCTGTTAAAACATCCATGTAAAATAGGGACATGATAGGCAGTATAGATAAAAAAAAAAAAATTATATTCATTATCATGTCCAAATAATTGGAATAAACAGAACTAATCCATCAAAAATTCTAACACAAAAAATTTGAAATTTTTTACAGGATTCTTGTCTACAAGTATAAATAAATCTTTTCCTCGTAAAAATGCTTACCATTTTCAAGTCATGGGATGAGAAAGGAATAAAGATCCCACAAGTATAGCAAAAACTTCATCAGATAAAGTGTTCTCCTTTATAAAATTACCTATCCTTATCTTAGTGTACTGTATGATATCCTAAAGGACTAAATGAGTCCATACACTTCTAAAAAAGTAGGATAAACTCTGGCATGGTAAAAATCCTTTAAGCTGTTCTCACCAAGTTTTCTCATATAATTTATTTACATTTTAAGAATTCATTAAATTTTCTACTTGCCTATTATAAAATTATTTTATTAGGTCAACTGAACTCTCAAGAGTATATATCTTCATCACTTTTCACTGAAGTCATTATAATGTGAAAACATGTTGATTATAAATCTACTATCACATATAATTTTTTATTCAATGAATTTTTACTAAATGACTGCTATGTCCTCGGGTAAATAAGACAAAGTCCTGCCTTCCTGAAACTTATATTTTAGTGAAAGAAGTCAGACAATATAAATGAATAAATAACTCAGGCAGATATACATGTTAAGGTGACATAAAAACTAATGCAATATAGAGTGTGACCAGGAGGTGATTATTATTCTCTAATCAGATGACCTGAGAGTTGAGAACTAAATAATGATGAAGAACTAGAGCAGGGCTTTCCAAGCAGAAGGAACAGCAAGTGTAAAAGTCCTAAGATGGAAATGATCATGCTGTGTTTAAAGAAAAGAGAGGAAGCAATGTCAGAAGGTCTACAGGAGATAAGGGATAGAGTGGTGCACTTTGCAGGCCACAGACTTTATCTAATTGTAGTGAGAAGCTGACTGTAAACAGAGAAATGACTCAATTTGATATATTCTTTGAGAAGATCATTTTTTTTTCCTTGCTGCAGTAGGCACTGAGACAAGATAACTTTTACAGCTATGTGAAGAAATAAGTAGTACCAATTAACAGAAAATAATTTTTTATTTACAGTGTTTCTTAGACCTTTGTCTTCCTTTCTGTTCCCAATTCTATCACCTGAGTGCTGACTCAGATCTTTTTACTATATGGACTACTTCAAAAAGCATCCAAACTGGTCTCCCTGCTTCCAGAGCTAGATTGTACTTTTTTTAATGCTTTGTACATGCCTATCTCTTTGCTTCAAAAGCCTCAAAAATTCACCACTGCCAATAAAATAAAATCCAAATTCCTTGGCATTCAGTAACATTCCACAGTCTAATTCCAAACCACCTTTTCAGCCTCGTCTTCCACTACTAATCTGATAAGACTCTGCTATTTAACTCAATATGGTCTACTCACTCCTTCCTGAACACAGCTTACAATGCTACATTCCTGCTTCCACGGCTCTACTCACACTGACTCCTTTCCGTATTCTTTTCTTATATTCAAATTATCTCTCTTCTTCATGGCTCAGTATACATTCTCCTTAACTACCCACAGTAGTAGGTTTTGACTATGACGCACAGTATTTTATATCACAATCCAGTATACACAAGTTTCACAATTCCATATTTAACTTTACTTCATGCAGTGTACTTTGGTGTTTTCTTCAATTTCTTTTTCAAAATGATTCACTAAATGATCACATAGACCACTAGTGAGTTTCAATTTTCAGTATGAAAAACACTATTAGTGTACCCTTCTAGACATTTACTGGTAACTTAACTAGATCATGATATTGAAAGATGAAATATAAATACCAAACTATAATGACCTTAACCTTAGAATAGAATAGGGTATCTTATACTTCATTTGATCTATCATGATGCCACATATAGTATTTATTAATTGTTGCTGAAGAGAAAGATTGATATTAACCATAACTCTCATATTCATGATCAAAAAGGATCATGATTAGAACTGTTTTGTGCTCATATCCATCTTGTTTCAAATTGTAGCTATGATGATAAAATGGCCAGTTTTTGACACTTTGACTCAAACTTTCAGCCTTTCTACCTTACAGAATTATGTAACAACCCTGCACAGTGGAGGAACACAGTAAGAACTCTATAAATGCTAATTTCCATTTTTCCCTCAGAGGTATGTGAAAGTCCCTATATGGAGAACACCTATTACCACTCACTAGACATCCTTTTCTTATTTTGTTTTATTTTATTTTATTTTAACAAATATTTAGTCACTTCTCCTCTGCCTAGGAAGACATTATTAGTCCAGTGTTCTCTTTTGGCCCTTCTAGCACTAAGGTTCTTGACCATCAGAGTTCTGTTAAAGTTGTTGATTTTATTTTTTTTTAGACAAGTCTTGCTCTGTTGCCCAGGCTGGAATGCAGTGGCATGATCTTGGCTCACTGCACCCTCTACCTCCCAGGTTCAAGCAATTCTTGTGTCTCAGCCTCCCAAAAAGCTGAGATTACAAGGATGCACTACCATGCCTGGCTAATTTTTGTAATTTTGGTAGAGACGGGGTTTCACCATGTTGGCCCTGCTAGTCTCAAACTCCTGGCCTCAAGCAATCCACCTCCCTTGGCCTCCCAAAAGTGCTGGGATTACAGGCATGAGCCACCATGCCTGGCCAGAGTTTTTGATTCTTTCTAAAACATCATCAGCAATTTGAATTAAAAAAATGAAAAAACAATGAGGCAATCTAAAATCTGTACTGATACTAAATTGTGTCTTCTCTGACAAAGGACCCAACCTCTAAGATAAGCCAATGGGCAAAGTAATATCTTAATTCTTCAATCTCAAAGTCTCATTAAGTTTACTATGAGATGATTCACACAGGTTCCTGAGGAATGCAGAACATCTGAAGTATTTTGCTTCCCCTCCATCTCCAAGGCCTATTATGACCTGTTGTGGGCCTAAGCGGACAGGGTTGTTACACAGGTAACAAATGCTCTGAACCATCTAGAGCAGACTCAGTATAACCAATAAGGATTTGGGCAGAAAACAGCTCCCAAGACCTATCCAAGAAGAAAATCTGAATTTCTCTATCAGTCCTGAAACTACCTAGAGCTCCCTAATGGGCTATAGGAATCCTGGGGTAATTGTGGATCACAACCAACTACTCTGGGCCTGTCAAAACCCAAACTCCATCACTAGACTTCCCTTGGAGATCTGGTAGTATGAACCTCAACATCTGGTGGCTATTATATCCTTTAGGCCAGATCCCAGGGCTTCAACAATTTTAGGGCTTTGTTTGAGATAGCTATCTGGAATTACTTAGCCATTCATCAGCAATTTAAAATCACCTACTCCAAATCTCACTGCATTTGCTCCAATAAAAAAACACTAACTCAGGCCGGGCGCAGTGGCTCAAGTCTGTAATCCCAGCACTTTGGGAGGCCGAGGCGGGTGGATCACAGCTCAGGAGATGGAGACCATCCTGGCTAACACAGTGAAACCCCGTCTCTACTAAAAATAGAAAAAAAATTAGCCGGGTGTGGTGGTGGGCACCTGTAGTCCCAGCTGCTCGGGAGGCTGAGGCAGGAGAATGGTGTGAACCCGGGAGGCAAAGCTTGCAGTGAGCTGAGATCACGCCACTGCACTCCAGCCTGGGTGACAGAGCAAGACTCCGTTTCAAAAAAAAAACACTGATGCAGAGAAGCTTATATCCAAGATTTCAGAACCAAGCTAAAAAGGAAAAAAGTAATTTCTGACATGAATATGTTATATAAAGTGACAAATTTTAAAAAATATGAATTACTTCAGGAATGTCTTTCAGAATGAAGACAAAACTAATCTTTTGATAGTGAGTTACTGTCTTCATATAACATCACACTCAAAGGCATATCAAAGGCAAAGCCAAAATTCTATTTATTTTAAAGGATGCCAAAGCTAGATTAACTTTTCTTTCTTTAACATGTCAAATAAAAATGATGCCTTGGTAAAGAGGACTGTTAAACAGAACTGGATGGGGGCTTTAAAACATAAAAACAACATAGGCTTAAATTTTAAAAATATTCCTGTGCCACCTTCTTGCTAAACCACCTCCCCTATCCTACGTCTACCAGTATTTTTGTTTTTTGCCAGACCACCACTGGTAACTTTCCAGAAGCGGGGTACAGATTATTATTCTAAATTTGAGTTTTATTTTTGTTGATAAAAATCCCTTTTAAAAACAAATATATCTTGGAAAAGTTAATTCTATATCATCTTTCAATGAAGCCTCAGGGAACAGCGAAAGGAAAAGGAGTAAAGAGAGAGGGGAAGAAATAATTTGAGAAATAAACAATGTCTATTAGTCCTCTGGGCTAATAAAGAATATCTGTTAGCACTTCCAAAGCTATTAGAAGAAGATAAGGAAATCACGCCTTAAGTGAAGTAAGGTAGGGTAAGAAACCAGTCTAAAAGTCTTATATCTAAGTAAATAAAATAGGAACAAATGACTTTTATTGGAGATTACACACAGCCCAGGTAATAAAACCACACGTGTTATACCTGTGCCACAGCTAGATGCTAGATTAAACAACTTATATGGCATACCAAAGTAATACTATGGGTGATGCACACATCTTCTGTGAGGGTTTTTAAAAAGGTTATCAATGAGTCAGAAAGAATCTGCAAAATACATTCAACAAAACTGAATCAAAGATTTTTAAAGCTCCATTCCAAATAGTTACTAAAAAGAGTCTCTACTCCAGTGTTCATGGTTTTTGCCAGGTTTCCAATGAGGGTCTCCCAAGGACCACATCCAAATGAAGTAACTATAAAAGCCACATGTTTATCAATATTTAATCCATGGGCCCAAAACATACTCTATGATCTAATTTAGAGTAAACTTCAATTTAAGGTTTTATTTTTAGGATCCTCAGAACTTTCATTTCTCAGTCTTTTTTGTTATGTTTAACATAGCCAGATATGTCCTTCCTTTATCTATCCAGATCTTTAATAAATCAGAAATTAAAAGCAGAAAAGAGATTCTTTAAAACGAAGGAGTTTCTACCACTAACTACCAAAATGTCTTTGACTCGACCACTCAACTTTGAGCTCCAGTTTTATCCTTCACTCAATATGAGAGCCACTGTCTCCTATACATGCCTCAAATGCTAGGCACTGAGGATACAAAATTGAACAAAACAGAATCTTTGCATTTGGGGCATAGTCATTTGGCAGAAAGAGACATACGAACAAATAATTACAATGCTAACTATTCAGCCTTACAATAGGAGACAAGAACAGAGTATCGTGCAAACAAAGTAGTCACAGCCACTGAGTCTGCCTAAAAGACTATGCTAAGCCTTTTCAAGGGGATTTGACATTTAAACTTACTTGCAATGAGGCAGTTAGGCTAGTCAATCTATTTTGTGTTAAAGAGAGGACAGAAAGTTGAAGGTCATGAGATCTTATTTGTCAAAAACAGCTGGTACATATGATTTCAGTTTGTTATTAATCTCTTTTTTTTTTTAAGACAGGGTCTCACTCTGTCACACATGCTGCAGTGCAATGGCATGATCATGGCTCACTGCAGCCTTCAACTCCTGGGATCAAGTGATCCTCTTGCCTTAACCTCCTGAGTGGCTGGGACTGCATGCCACCACAGCCAGCTAATTTATTTTTATTTTTTTGTAGAGATGGAGGGTGTCTCACTTTGCTGCCCAGGCTGGTCTCGAACTCTTTGCTTCAAGTGATCCTCCCACCTGGGCTTTCCAAAGTGTTGGAATTACAAGCATGAGCCACCATGCCTGGCTGCTATTAACCTAATCGCTATACCAAAAAGAAAGTATTTTACTCTTACAATTCTTATGTTCTCTTCCAAACTTGTCCTCTTCTTCTCTTTCCTCAATTAATAGTAATACCATCTAAGATTCAACTATCCATAACTAATCACCAATTTCTATTGACTCCATTCCATACTCTTTACTTTGTCTACTTCTATCTCAATGGCCACCATCATCTCTTACCTAAATTACTGCACAGCCTTAAAAAGCGTCTTTATGCCTCTGGTATCCCTTCTCCCAACCAACCAATTCTTCAAACTGTAGCCGAATGATATTTCCAAGAAACAGGCTGATCAAATGATAACCACCTTAAAATTATTTAACTGCTCCCTATGGATCTCAGGAAGTCTAAACTCTTCGTTCAGCATGGTAGACAAGACTTTTCAATACCTGGCATGCTTTACTTCATGTTACAATCTTTTATAGTCATCCTGAACCCTTTTGCAGCTTCCTCAGTATACACTGCTCACTCACCATCCTCTGCAGACTTTCCAAGACTCCCTTCAAAAAGGAATCAGGTGACCTTCCAAAATATCTTTCAGTACGTCCAGTACCTTCTGCTTCTCCATTACCATACTTGCCACATTATATAGTACTTTAATTACCTGTCTTTCCTTTACAAAGTTCTGAATTCCTTAAGGAAAGGATAAAAACTATCTTATATATTCTTATATTTCCTATATAAAGCATTCTGCCTGTCTGGCACTGACATACAGCTCATATTTGATAAATAGTTGTTGAATGCATGAATAAATTGAATGAATGAATGAATGAATGAACAAATTACAAAGAAAAATTCAATACTCTCCAATTTGTAATGCTTATTACCTACTCTTTAGAAATACTACCCTTTAGCAAAACCACATTTAAACCATGAGCTTTTAATAATTAACTCGTTTTCAGAGACAGAAATAAAGGCTACACCTAAAACTCAAATTCGAATAAGCTTTAAAAATGTATTTACGTCTTCTAGCTGCTATAAGCTTACTATTTAAGTCATTTTTTGGAGAAAATACATATGTATCAGACTCACAATAGGCTGTACATCTGAAAAGTAAAATTACAACTACATATGCACTATTACATTATTTTCACAGGTAAAATGGTGAGTTTGCTTTTAAACATAAGTGAAAGCTGCACCTCATCACTGACTCACCGATTCTTTTCCAGCTCATTGTGTGTAGATCTAAAAGAAAAAAAAAAAAAAGCATTAGCCATGCTTTGTTGATAAAAGCTATAGAAAGACAGGAGGTTATGCTACACCCAATGAATGTATTTAACAATGCAATATATGGTCAGACTTCTACAAGCTCACTCATCAAGAGGAAATAGTCTACATTCATTAAGATTGCTTATTCAAATATAGTATTTTCAGTTAACAACTCTAAATATTCTGAAACTGGAGTTTGTTATTTTAATAAAAGTAATACTAGCACATGTTCTCCCTACTTCTAGCATCCTAGATTTTGTTGATCTGTAGATGTTATATAAGAAATTTTAAATATAATCCTGTTTTTGTTTAAAAAAAAAAAAAGTGTGTGTACTTCCATGTTCTCCTTTATCTCCATCTACCCACTTCTAAACAGAGAAAAAAAAGTTTTGGCTAGCATAAAAGCCAAAAAAGGCTTGCCTTACTGCTAAGTGATAGAGGCAAATCCAAGTCTTCCCACCTTATTTTGTGAAACAAAAACAAGAAAAAGTTATACATGAAAGAAAAATATACTAATATAAGAAAAAATATATTAATAAAATCAAGAAACATATTTTACAAGACTGGATAATTCGAAATGTTAGCAATGGTTATTGTTTTGTTTTGGTGCCTTTTTTTCATTTTGCTTCTCATTGTTTTAAATGATACCATCTATTGAACAAGTACAGCATATGGGGAACAGTGGGATAAGCAGTTAATGTATCTTATTTTATCCCTAAAACAACCTTTGTTTTATAAACAAGAATACTGAAGCTCAGAGAAGTCAAGAAATATACTCCTATCCCAAGAGTATAAAGTGGCAGCCATGATTTAAATCCAGGTCTATCTTAATAATCCCCAAATCTTAACCATTCAGTGAGAAGCAATACTGAATAGAGGTTAAGGGCACAGACTCTAAGGCCAAACTGCCTGAGTTCAAATACTGTATGGCCTCAGTAAAGTCCCTCCATTTCTCTGTGCTCGGTTTCCTCATCTGTGAAATAGGAAAAATAACAGTATTTGCCTCATATCATTGTCATAAGGATTAACAAGTTTACACTAAATAGCAAAATATAATGAACTCTAAAGTTAGCTACTATTAGAATTATACTAGTTCCCTGGAATTAACATGTGTTACTTTTGCAATAACTTAACATTAACAACAATAGGAATTTTGTGAAGGACAATTTAAATTCCTGTCACTAGAACTAAAACTTTCATCATTTTGTAGATTCTGGTTAATGTCAAATGCTTAAAGAATATTGACTGCTTTAATCTGATTATTTCAATGGATATTTAATAATCAGATCCTCAAACCTTAAAATTAAGAGTGCTTTTGGCCGGGCGCGGTGGCTCAAGCCTGTAATCCCAGCACTTTGGGAGGCCAAGACGGGCGGATCACGAGGTCAGGAGATCGAGACCATCCTGGCTAACACAGTGAAACCCCGTCTCTACTAAAAAATACAAAAAACGAGCCGGGCGATGTGGCGGGCGCCTGTAGTCCCAGCTACTCGGGAGGCTGAGGCAGGAGAATGGTGTAAACCCGGAAGGCGGAGCTTGCAGTGAGCTGAGATCCGGCCACTGCACTCCAGCCTGGGCGACTGAGCGAGACTCCGTCTCAAAAAAAAAAAAAAAAAAAAGAGTGCTTTTGCTGGTCTCGTAATTTGTGTAAATTTTATCCACTGTCTTAGCTCAAGGGCCAAAAGACTTCTCTGAGTTACTGTCTCCTATCCACCTTTTGCTTCATGAGTAATTTCATAAAGTCTAAGAGACATGAGATTAAAAAGACTGATACTCATTTTAAAAAATATTATCTTAACAAAAGGACTTCTCCTTTGAGGGAAGTAAATAGAGTCTTACGATGTTTCAAGAATTCAGATAGAAGAAACTATAAAAGCATAGTCAGAAATCCTAGTTTAACAGCGACTCGGAGCTCAAAATTCAATAAATTACAACCACAGTGTGCCTTTATCACCATAAAAGTGTTTATTTAAAATTTTGTTAATCTTTGTTTGAATTAAATGTTAAAGTAAATCAGTTAAGTTAGAAGAGGGAAAAGGCCTATTTAAAGAGGTTTAGAAGAAAAAATATCATTCAAAATTGGAGTAAAGAATCAATAATAAGATTCCCCACCCCCACTAGTGAGCAAGTTTTGGTTTAATTGCCTCTCTCTGAGAAGAAAACTAAAAACAAAACAAAAAGACAATGCACATATAAAATACTACAGTAAGTAATAAATGGAAACATTGTATTTAGAGAAGAGTAGACTATTTGCCATAGACTTATTCTAAACAGCCATAAACTTATTCTAAACAGTCTGGCAATCGCACTGACAGCCATCAGTGCAAGAGATAATATACTTGACAATAACCAATTGTTGAATTCCAATATTATATTGAGTCTATTATCAAAGCTAGCTCCAAAAGATCATAATCTGACCCACTGCTGTGAACAAAATTAAAACAGCGGGTTCTTCCTGCCTGTCAAACAGACATTTCTTTATTATCTTTTTTTAAAGAAAATGATAGCTAAGATTATGAACCTTTTCACTAAACCAGGAAATGCATGCCACATTTAATTATACCACCAGCAAAATTTAGCAAGATTTTCAAATAACAAGAAGCAAAAATGATCATAAATATACAAATCATTACCATGTTGCCATGTTCTTCCAATTTTTTTTTAAAAGCATCAATAGTGTTTACTTCTGTTTTGATGGGTTTTTACCTGTAATATCAAGTCAACAAATACTGAGAAGCTTCAGTGTTCAAGGCTGTCTTACAGTGCAGGAAATCAAAGACCGTCTCCATTGGGTAAATTAAGATATGTTTAGCAATAATTATAACTGAAGGCAAAATAAATATACAAAGAAAGGTACAAAGTATTATGGGAGTTCAAAAGAGACAGTTTACTTCCAAATGGCACTGTAAGAAAAACTTCAGAAAAGGGTGGCATTTGTTCTAAGGCTTAAATGATAGGTACATTGGCTACTGGTAGAGTCTGAAACTGTTAAGGAGATACCATTCCAAGTGGAAGGGATAAGATAAGCAAACAAGTCGAGTTGTGAAGTCCAAAGCAAAACCAGCAAACAACACAGAGAGAACAAAAAGACCCATGGTGTTAGAGAAAGAAAGTCCTGAATCTAAATATTAACTCTGTCACTCACATTAGCTGTGTAACTTTGGGACAAATTATTTAACCTCTCTGGTTTAGTTTCCTCATCTGTAAAACTGGAGTATTACATATGCCTCAGCCAGGTTACTGTGAGAATTAGAGAAACATATATAAAAACATCTAGCTCCTAATAAACATTTAACAGACGTTAGCTATTGTTAGCTGTTAATATTTTTATTATTTTTTTAAAAGACTAAAATTATGGTACCCAAAACGTTATTAACTATACTACATGGGACAACAAATTGATAGATTCTCAATAACAGAATTAGCCTGGAAATAAGCAAACGACAACCATAATGATGGAAAGAGAAACTGAACGATAGGTGACTGAAGCTACTTGATCATTTAGTCAGCTGTGAGGACAGTACAAGGTTTAGGAGTATATTACAGAGAGAGATGCCTAATTATATGTACACAGAGAAAGTAATCCAAACAGCAGAGGTGATAAACAAGTAATTAAACGCATCACACGCTAGCACATTCAGAAACAACCCCTTTGCTTCTCTGAGCTATGTGTCCACCCAAGCCCTTCCAATAATGTTCCACTGAAATATTCAATTACGATAAATTCCCTGTGTAAGGCTGAGATGTTCTGAATAACCCATCTAGTTAGCCCACTTTTCTTCTCCCAATAAAATGCACCTCTGAGAGCAAACACTAATGAACTGTGTCTTCCTTTCAAACACCCTTACCCTGAATGCTTAACAACTTCCAATGACAGAGAAAAAGACATGTCTATCATTTTATCACTGAATCACAGGTAATATTTTTCACAAACAGCATCCCTTTAAGAGAGGCATCCTAATGTATTCCCTATTTGAATGGGAGTCATTATCTATGAAATGCGACTACCTTAACCAGATATGTGACTTTTCATTGACTACAACATAGCTCCAATACATAAACTTGTGATTATTTAGGGTGTAGTTTGGTGGTAGTCAAAGAAATGAACCATAGAATTGAAACTATACGAAATGGTACAGTTTGGCTCAAGAGCAGTACCATCGTGGAAAGAAAATAAAAACCCCTACTCCAGAATTCCAATACTCTCTTCTAGCAAAAGAAAAGATTTCTAATTTTGATGAATTAATGAGCCAAACCCCTACACTTTGTTAACATTATCATTTAACTTACTTTCTAATCCTGAAGTGCCTCACACATGTTGCCCTCCACACAATGAAAAGAACACATTCTACGAAGCTAAATTCTAATTGGTATCCTAAAGCTTACAATTCTTACACATATACATAGAGGGCAAGAAAAACAGAAAATTTCAGCTACAGTAGAGCAGGTATCTCTCAAGGATGTACCAAAGGGGTTGAGATTGAAAATATACTGGGATTAGTGGAACAGTAAAACTTCTATTTATTATTACTCTTCTTTTAAGATGGTAGTTTTGTGCATTTGTTTCCATCAAAAAGTACATCTCATTTTAAAAACCATTAAAAACAGTAAAAGTTGAATACTGTAAACTTTTAGAAAAAATGCCTCATAAGAAATATATTGCTTCTTTCTTAACAATGACAAAACCATTACCACCACAAGAACTAAGCCCCAAACAGCAAGTATCTAAACAAGATGCACAACAATAACTACAATCAAAAACCTTTTTCCTTAAAACTTACATATCAAAGCTGGATATATGTATACTTCGTGACTAAGTATTTCCACCTACAGGCATATACCAAACCAATATATGTTTACATGTTCACCAAAGGACATACAAAAGAATGCTCATATAGAACTATTCATACTGACCCCAAACTGGAAACATTCATCAATAGTAGAATGCATAAACTGTGAAACATTCATACAACGTAGTATTATACAGCAATGAGAATAAACTAACTACAACTATTGTACAGTAACATGGATTAATCGACACAATTTCAACATAATTTGAATGAAAAAAGCCAAACACACACGAAAAGTACACACTACATAACTCCATTCACATAAAGTTCAAAACCGGTAAAACTAAACTGTGGCATAAAAAGTTAGAATTAAAAAAAAAAGTTGGAATTGCAGTTACCTTGGGGAAGGGGTGACAGTGACTGGAAAAGTCAGGAGGGGGTTTCTGAGATTTGTAATATTTCTTTGCTTTTGTAAAAATGCATTGAACTGTACACAAAATTTGTATGCTTTTTTGTATGTACATTTTACTTTGGTAAACAGGAAAAAAATTTTTAATAGCATACAGACTGAATTCTTTAAAAATCAATTCTTACTTCAAATATAGCAAACACCCTAATGTAAGTCCTTGACAAATCTTTTGGCATACTACATAAACATCTCAAAGAAATGTGCTTTGTAAAGGATAATTTTTAACAAATCTAAAAGTACTGAAATCATACACAGTAAGTTCTCCAATCACAATGAAATTTAATTAGAAATCAGCAACAGTAAGCTAATTAGAAAAATCCCAATATTTGGAACATAAATCACAGCTCAAAGAACAAATTGCAGAGAAATTAGAAAATATTCTAAACTTAATGACACAACATATCAAAAGTTGTTGAATGTAGCTAAAGCAGTGCTTAAACACAACTGTTTAGCTTTAAATCCTTCTGTTGGGAGGGTAGTGTCCAAAATCAATGATCCAAGATTCCACCTTAAGAAAGCAGAAAAAGGAACAAACTAAACTGAAAGAAGTTGAGCAATGGTTCTCAACTGTGAGCAGTTTTGCCCATCAAGACATCTGACAATGTCTGGAGATACTCCGGTTATGCCAACTAGGAGGAGGCTACTGGCATTTTGTGAGGAGATGCTAGGGATGCTGCTAAACATCCTAAGATGCACAAAACAGAATTATCTGACCCCAAATGTCAAGACTGCTAACGCTGAGAAACTGAAGTAGAGAAATATAATAAAAACCAGAGATAGGAATGAAAGAAATAGAAAATGAGAAATAGTGAAAATCAGTAAAATTGAAAGCTGACTTTTAAAAATCAATATATTGATAAACTACCTCTAAGGCTGATGAAGAATAAAAGACAAAAATTACAACACAAAAACAGTATCAAGAGTGTGCATCATTACAGATTCTACATACATCATACATTAAAAGGATAAGAGAATATTATTAACAACTTTATGCCAACAATTGCCCAGATCATCTAAATTTGATAACTTAGATGATATGAACAAATTTCTTGAAAGACACAAATGATCAAAACTAGCTCAAGAAGAAACAGAAACTCTGAATTGCCTTTCACCTATTAAAGAGATTAAAATCATAATTTAAAAAAAAAAAAAAAAAAAAAACTTCCCACAAAGAAAACTCCAGGCCTGTAAGTTCTCCATTAGCAAATTTTACCAGGCATTTAAGGAATAAATAAAACCAATCCTACATAAAATATTTGAAAAAATAAAGATAGAGGGAACACTTTCCAAATCATTTTATGAGACCAGTATTAGCCTGATACCAAAACCTGACAAAGAAATTACATAGAAAACAAACAAAACAAATACTAATATCTCTCATGAACGTAGACACAAAAATTCTAACAAAATATTGCCAAATTGAACCTAATAATATAAAGAAAGTACCCTAGTTCTTGGGACAGAGCTTCTAAAACCTTGAAATTTTCTGAGTAATTAGGAGTGTCTTCATTATTCATGGTGAGTCTTTGGACCACACCTGAGTTTATGCCAAGGAGAGAGAACTCAGGATAGGGGCTGGTCACATCAGAAAGACCAACCATGTGATTAGAGGGTTGGGGCTTTGAGTCACTGATTCTGGCCAGGAGAGAAGTACTGGGAACTGACAACCATATAACCAATGCTTCAATCAATCATGCTTATGTAATAATATCCCAATAAAAACTCTGGAACCTGAAACTTGGGTGAGTTTCATGGTTAGTAAACATATAAATGTGCCAGGAGGGTAATGCATCCTGATTCCATGGAAAAGGCATAGAAGCTCTGTGTCCAGGTTCCTCCCAGACTTCACTCTCTGTGTCTGTGCATTTGGCTGGTCCTGATCTGTATCATTTACAATAAAACTTGCAATTATAAGCATAGCAGCTGGGCATGGTAGCGCATGCCTGTACTGTTAGCTACTTGAGAGACTGAGGCAGAAGGACTGCCTTGAGCCCAGGATTTTGAGGTTGCAGTGAGCTATGATCTTACCACTGCACTCTACTCTGGGTGACAGTGAGACCCTGTCTCTAAAAACAGACAAAGTGTAGCACTTTCCTGAGTTACAAGTAGTGCTAGCAAATTGTCAAACCTGAAGGGGCTGTAGGAACCTCTGAATTTGCAGCCGGTTGGTCAGATGTGAGAGTGGCCTGAGGACTCCTAAACTTACGGCTGGCATCTGTAGCGAGGGCAGACATGTTGGGAACTAAATCCTTAAACCTGTGAAGTTTGTTTTAGCTCTCGGTTGTTAGTATCGGTACTGCAACAGTACACAATACAACATGACTACGTAGGATTTACTTCAGGAATGCAGGTTTAAGAGACTCAAAAATCAATCAATGTAATCCTCCATATTAACAGAATAAAAAAGAAAATGACAGTATCACCTCAATAGATGTAGAAAAAGCATTTAATAAAATTTACCATCCATTCATGATAAAAACTCAGCAAATAAGGGAAGAAAGGAATTCACTCAACCTAAAAGGCATCTAAGAAAAACTATAGTCACACTCAATGGTCAAAGAATGCATTTTTTCATAAGATCAGGAACAGGGCAAGAATGTCCATTCTCATCACTTCTATCCAGCACTGTACTAGAGATTCTAGCCAGTGAAATAAAACAAAAAAAAAGGAAACACAGAGAAGGAAATGGAAAAAATAAAAATGTCTTTACTTGCAAACAACATTACTGTCTATTTAGAAAATCCTAAAGAAGCTGGGCATGGTGGCTCACGCCTGTAATCCCAGCACTTTGGGAGGCTGAGACAGGTGGATTACCTGAGGTCAGGAGTTCGAAACCAGCCTGACCAACATGGAGAAACCCTGTCTCTACTAAAAATACAAAAATTAGTCGGGCGTGGTGGCGCATGCCTGTAATCCCAGTTACTCAGGAGGCTGAGGCAGGAGAATCACTTGAACCCAGGAGGTGGAGGTTGCAGTGAGCCAAGATTGCGCCATTGCACTCCAGCCTGGGCAACAAGAGTGAAACTCCGTCTCGGAAAAAAGAAAAAAAAAGAAAATCCTAAGGAATATACAGACTATTAGAACAATTAAGTTTAGCGAAGTCAGTTCACAAAACCAATATGCCAAATTGAATTGCCATTTAAAATAGCATCAAAGAATACTTAAGGGTAAATTTAACAAAGTATGTGCATGACCCACACTCTGAAAACCTAAAAAATACTGCTGAAATTTGAAAACATCCAAATAATAGACATACCATGTTAATGAACTAGAAGATTCAATAGTTAAGACATATCGAGTTTCCCCCAATTAATTTACAGATCCAATGCAATCCCAATAAAAATTCCAGCAGGCTCTCTGTTGTAGAAATTTACAAACTGATTCTAATTTATGTAAAAATGCCGGCCATGTGCAGTGGCTCACGCCTGTAATCCCAACACTTTGGAAGGTAGAGGTGGGAGGATTGCATGAGCCCAGGAGTTCAAGACCAGCCTGGGCAACATGGTGAAACCGTACCTCTACAAAAAATACAAAAATTAGCGAAGTGTAGGAGTGCACACCTGTGGTCCCAGCTCCTAACTCAGGAGGCTGTGATGGGAGAATCACCTGAGCCCAAGAAGGTTAAGGCTGCAGTGGGCCATGATCATGCCACTGCACTCCAGCCTGGGTGAAAGAGTGAAAGCCTGTCTCAAAAAAATAAATTAATTAAAATAAAAATGCAAAAGACCCAGAATAGCCAAAGGAACTTTTGAAAAAGAAGAACCAAGTCAGAGTACATTCATTACCTGATTTCATAACTTTCTGAAAAACTATAATAATTAAGACTGTGTGGCATTAGAATAAGGATGAATATTTAGATCAAAGGATCAGAACAGAAAATCCAGAAATAAGATGCACAAGTCTGTGGTCAACTGATTTTTCACAAAGATGCCAAGGCCATTTGATGAATAAAGTATAGTCTTCTCAACAAATGATGCTGGAACAACTGGACGTCCATTTGCAAAAAAAAAAAAAAAAAAAAATGAACTTCAACCTTTACTTCACCCCCTCTGCAAAAATTAACTCTAAATGAATTTTAGATCTAAATGTAAAACCTAACATAAACTGCTAGAAGAAAATAGAGAAGAAAAAAAATTTTTTTGAGATGGAATCTCACTCTGTTGCCCAGGCTGGAGTGCAGTAGCGTGATCTCAAGTCACTGTAGACTCCACTATGCAGGATTAAGTGATTCTCCTGCTTCAGCCTCCCAAGTAGCTGGGATTACCAGCATGTGCCATCATGCCTGGCTAATGTTTGTATTTTTAGTAGAGACAGGGCTTCACCATGTTGGTCATGCTGGTCTCGAACACCTGACCTCGAGATCCACCTGCCTCGTCCTCCCAAACTGTTGGGAATACAGGCATGAGCCACCACACCTGGCCAACAGAGCTCATTTATTTATTTATTTATTTATTTATTTATTTGAGACGGAGTCTTGCTCTGTCGCCCAGGCTGGAGTGCAGTGGCACAATCTTGGCTCACTGCAAGCTCCGCCTCCCGGGTTCACAACATTCTCCTGCCTCAGCCTCCCAAGTAGCTGGGACTACAGACGCCCGCCACCATGCCCGGCTAATTTTTTGTATTTTTAGTAGAGACGGGGTTTCACCATGTTAGCCAGAATGGTCTCTATCTCCTGACCTCATGATCCGCCCTCCTTGGCCTCCCAAAGTGCTGGGATTACAGGTGTGAGCCACCACGCCCGACCCTGTAAAATAATACTTCTTAGGTAAGGGAGCAACACTAGAAACTACAGAGAATTTTGAAGGTTAAAATAACTGGTCTTAAACATATTCTCAAAGTTTAAAAAGACATTAAGATAAACCACTAATTATCTAAACTACTTCATTGGTTAACAACAAATTCTATTACAGAGCAATATTCTAAAAAACCTTTAAAAGTACAGAAAATATCAGCAATTTCCTAACTCACCTGACTTCCAAAGGTAATCATTTTAAGAAAGAGTCAGGCGGCCGGGCGCGGTGGCTCAAGCCTGTAATCCCAGCACTTTGGGAGGCCGAGACGGGCGGATCAGGAGGTCAGGAGATCGAGACCATCCTGGCTAACACGGTGAAACCCCATCTCTACTAAAAAATACAAAAAGCTAGCCGGGCGAGGTGGCGGGCGCCTGTAGTCCCAGCTACTCGGGAGGCTGAGGCAGGAGAATGGCGGGAACCCGGGAGGCGGAGCTTGCAGTGAGCTGAGATCCGGCCACAGCACTCCAGCCTGGGCGACAGAGCGAGACTCTGTCTCAAAAAAAAAAAAAAAAAAAAAAAGAAAGAGTCAGGCATTGGCTGGGCGCGAGCTCATGCCTGTAATCCCAGCACTTTGGGAGGCTGAGGCGGGCAGATCACTTGAGGCCGGGAGTTCAAGACCATCCTGGCCAACATGGTGAAACCCCGTCTCTACTAAAAATACAAAAATTAGCTGGGCATGGTGATGCGCACCTGTAGTCCCAGATACTCAGGAGGCTGAGGTGGGAGAATCACTTGAACCCGGGAGGTGGGGGTTGCAGTGAGCCGAGATGGTGCCCCTGCACTCCAGTCTGGCAACAGAGCAAGACTCTGTCTCAAAAAAAAAAAAAAAGAAAGAAAAGAAAAGAAAAAAAAGAGTCAGGCCTGAAATAAATACTCAGTAAATAATTGTTGGGGGAAAAATGAGTGGTCCTATAGATGTATAACACTTGCATCTATGGGGAAGAGGTGAGTATATTAATAACAATATAAAAATTAGGAGCAACTTCAAAAAAATAGACTTGATATTATGGGTAATGCTGTTAATTATGGTACCGCTGACTGTGTTTTAAAATGTAGGAAATCAAAATAAAAAAACAATCTAACAAAAAAATGCATGTTTATATTTCATCGGCACTATAAAATCACACTAAAAATGGGACCTGGAAATATACTTTGTCAAAGCATACTATCAAACCTCTTTGATTAGATTAGTATCTAGAAAACTCTCCTTACTGAAAAAATGACAAAGAATCATGCCATATTCAAAAGGAGGCAATGTTCTTTCATTTGTAAGGAGAAATCTAGAAGAGAAAGCTTTCTTCGAGTCAACAGTACTGCCTGATTACAACAGTGATGCATGTATTGCTTAAAATCCAGCTTGACAATAAAGTCAGCCACCATCTACAGCTATAAGGCTTAAGCAATCACCATCTCTAAGCCACATGTGCTTTAACCATAAAATGAGTGATAATATTTTGTCTTCATAAAACAGAGAACCATACTGAAGCATTCCCTTTCTACATTTTGTGATCTTCTACATCACATATTCAATATTTTGACAAAAATGCCTTTCATCGAATGGGAACAGAAACAACTGTCCTACTGACTTACAAGGCATGATCATACAAGTCTCCTTCAATACTTCCGTAGAGGAATATAACCTTAAGAAACCCAGCAATAGCAGGCCGGGCGCAGTGGCTCACGCCTATAATCCCAGCACTTTGGGAGGCTGAGGCGGGCGGATCACTTGTGGTCAGGAGTTCCAAACCAGCCTGGCCAACATGGTGAAACCCCATCTCTACCAAAATATACAAAAATTAACCAGGCGTGGTGGCAGGCGACTTAATCCCCATTACTTGGGAGGCAGAGGCAGGAGAATCGTTAATTGTTAAAGGAGGTAGAGGTTGCAGTGAGCCGAGATCTAGCCACTGCACTCAAACCTAGGGGATAAGAGCGAGACTTCTCTCAAAAAAAAAAATAGCATACACTTCAAGGAAGCAAACTTACACTTCAAGGAAGCATTTAAAGGAAAGCCTGAGTTCTTTTAGTATAAAGCATGTAATTCTTGGGAATTTTTCATTTAACTCAATTTTCGTGGAAGACTATCACAAAACACATTTCACTGGAAGTGTTAATCACTCAAAATGCAGAAAATATTGAAGAATAATAACAACATCATTAAGAGTTTAACTGGTACTAATCTACATTTTTGTCCTGAAACTTTGGGAGTTTTCTATGGGACAAAGACCCAGAAACTATTTTTTAAAATAAAAAACTTTGAAACAGAATAGTGGAAAGACATTACACAAAAATAAAAATAAGGCTTCATTCAATTCTTCTGTGAACAAATAGGTTCATGTAGAATACAGATAAGATAAAGCATCTCAAATTACTACTGGAAAAAATCCTTTGTAACTATCCTAGGAAAATAATTCACCACCATCCCTCCCTGCAGAAAAACTAAAAATCCATGAAGATAGCCGATAAGGATGCAAAGCTAAAAATGTAACAATACAATAATTCTATCTAAAATAAGACTAAAACATTTCTTTATTCTATAGTTTAAGAAAAATTAAACTAAAGCCTTATAAGCAACAGAAAAGTTGTTTTTTAGTGTCCTCAATCTTAGAAGGTGGAACTGAAATACTGCTGTTATGAGATTCTTTAGTATCTATAGGACACTAAAGAGAAGAAATATATCAACTTGAAATTAAAGCATAAATTGGCTATTTACTACTTCCCAGATTACCTTAAAACAATGCAATTACTATGTGCGTGTCACAGGCTCATACGAATATTTATTGCCAATATTTGACAGACTTCTGGTTCTTTCAATACGCAAGTTTTTATATTATTTTATTTTCACGAAACAGGATGACACTGAACGTTCTTCAAAATTGTGGCATTCTGTAGCCTACTTGTTTAAAAGAATTGACAGTTTAGAGATTTTTATTCTTTAAATACTACATACTGTTTTTCCAAATGTATCATTAACATCCCTTAGAACGCAAAGTAATTAGAGTTTGCCAAAGCAGGGGTTCTATCATCCTTCCTTCAAGTCTAATATGGTACTCAGCACAAAAAAGAAACTCAATTTAAGACAGTCTACTCGGAGTTTGAAAACCTTCCATTCTTTAAGAAACACATACTATGTACGGGGCACTGTGGTAAGTACTAGGGATAAATGTTTAAGCAGAAGAGACTCAATCCCTGCCCGCCTCACAGTGTTTTTAATCCAGTGAATAGGATACGAATTTAAGAAAGAATTGGATAACAGTATTTCTATAAACGTGATGAACACTATGAAGGAAAAATAGGGGTGCCATGAAGTATGTGAAGACCTGATCTACTACTATGACAGATGAGGAAACATTCCTGAGGAACTTATGATCGAGCTGAAGGAAAAGTGTTGTTCAACAGAGAGAACAAAGGGGGAGGAAAAATGATTTCCGGCAGGGAACAGAAAGTATGCAAAGATCTTGAGGTAGAAGAAAACGTGTATCCAAAGAAGGTTGACCAATATAATTCATAAGAACTGGCCGGGCACGGTGGCTCATGCCTGTAATCCCAGCACTTTGGGAGGCCGAGGCGGGAGGATCATGAGGTCAGGAGATTGAGACCATCCTGGCTAACACAGTGAAACCCTGTCTCTACTAACAATACAAAAAATTAGCCAGGCGTGGTGGCGAACACCTTTGTCCAAGCTACACGGGAGGCTGAGGCAGGAGAATGGCGTGAACCCGGGAGTCAGAGCTTGCAGTGAGCCGAGATCGCACCACTGCACTCCAGCCTAGGTGACAGAGCAAGACAAAAAAAAAAGAACTGTGGTTGCAAGGACACCAGGGAATAAGTTACTGCAGTCGTCCAGGTAAGAGATGATGGTAGCTGAGATTAGGAGGACAGTAATGAAGATAACAGGAAAGAAGGCCGATTGAAGAGATATTTAGGAAGAAATCAGTGTTACACTGCAGCCATGGCTTATTTAGTAGAGTTTTAAGGATGACAGACCTTGAGATTTTTTCACCTGTGATACCAAATAGTAAATAAGCTAGAATCTGAGCTTATCTGATGCTCCCCAAAGAGCCAGATAGCTATTGCAGCCACATTCTCTAACAGCAGTAACATCTTAGCAATGTTGATTTTTGGAAGTGTGCCAGAAGGCTGTGACCAAGACCACAGTAAAATCAAGCATTTATTTTAAAAATAATTATATATTATAGGTCCCACTTCCAACTATCAGAACCATCCCAAATGATAAAATTACTGGTATTTGCAAGGAACATATCTGTAATATCACATTATATCATTTATTTTCTCTCCTTTGTACTTCTGTGAAAATAAGATTTTAAGGCATGGGAGAAAGGGGAATAGGAATTTATAGTATTCGGAGTTAACTTTCAGCATAAATTTATAAAGTAACTTTTTATTTTTTTATTTTTTGGGATGGAGTCTCACTCTGTGGCCCAGGCTGGAGTGCAATGGCGCAATCTCGGCTCACTGAAAGCTCCGCCTCCTAAATTCCAGGAATTATCCTGCCTCAGCCTCCCAAGTAGCAGAGATTACAGGCACACGCTACTATGCCCGGCTAATTTTTGTATTTTGAGTAGAGACAGGGTTTCATCATGTTGGCCAGGCTGGTCTCAAACTCCTGACCTCAGGTGATCCACCTACCTCAGCCTCCCAAAGTGCTGGAATTACAGGCGTGAGCCACTGCACCTGGCCTAAAGTAACATTTTTGTCAGGCATACCATATAATACCTGAGAATATCAGGGGTAAAAGAGTCAATCACCATTATATCTTAAAGATGCTATGATGTCAAAGAAACAAATGTCATTTTATAACATACATCAATGTTCACGATGTATAGTAATAAAAGCTACTTCCACACTAGTAGCTTTTTGATCAGGTAAAAATAAGACACATATACTTATGAACTCTATTCCTTTCCTTGTTTCAGATGATAAACACATGGAAATTTCTGTAAGTCTTCTTTCTGCTTTATGTAACCAGCATAATAAAATCTCTATTAAAATCCAACAGTAAACTTAAAATTAAGAAGAAGCCTACAGAGTCCTCTTTGAAATGGATCAACACTATTGTCAAATACCCCAGTATTGGAACTTCTACCTCAGCTCTCCTTAATTCCACGAAGCAGGCATTTTAAATAAGAGGCTAAGGAGAAATAATTTCTAGTTTTTCATTTTAACATACTAGTTCTCTCTCATAGGCCCCAGCCCAAACCCCACACATTTGTGGATCTTTTGATAATACATTCTAAAATCTATTTATTTCTCTCTCTCTCTTTCTTGCTACTTATATTCCCATATAAAAGTACCTTCTTTTGTTTTAGGTGGTCTAACGTTCACATATTCTCCTTTGGGCACTATCAGAACACTATGGCATGCTTGCAGTTTTACAAATTTTCCGACATGCTATGCTAAAACACAGTAATTAGCACTGTGGTCCCACACATAATATTAGAATCCTAACAGAAACGCTAGCATGAAAGAGAAACATCACTTAGCCCAAACCCCAAGCTGAGCAAAGTGTAAGTCAACAGATGACTAAGAGTTTCTTATTAATGACAGGTAACGTAATTGATAAAAACCTAGGAATGTGCATCTTATTTATGCCTCTACAATCCTTGAGTTCCTAAAAATGTCACATCTGCAATGATGGGAGACATATTAAATTACTAACATAGTAACCAATCTCTAAAACTGTCAATAAATCAGAGTCACAGAAGTTCAGGATAATGAGGGACCTTGGTGAGAATCTAATACATCTCATTTTACAGATGAATATAGTAAGGGATGGGAAATGTACTGAAATTATATACCTAATTTCTAGAAAATAGGAAAGGCTTAAATACTTGCAGCATGACAGAACTCAGGTTTGGTTTCCTATGTGTACTCTTACTATGTCTCCAAGTTGAAAAAAAGAGTTTTTTTTAATCTATGTGGATTGAAACATACATAAATTCCTGAATAGGTCTTAATTCTTGATAGCTTAAACACTGAAACTGTAAGGGCAAGCAAATGTACATTTTTTTAAATGCTGTGTATCATACCACATATTTTCATCTCCACCATACTACAACAAAATCTCTAGACCTACACATAACACATATAGTACATCAAGCTTATGGTTAATTATTTTTATAACCTAAGAAATTAAAAACTATATAGTAGTCTTAATGAAAAGTAGCTAAAAAAGGGAACATGCAGCTCTACGGAGAAGTCAAAGGAGAAAAGTGAATCCTAGTTTTTCCTCGGAGATGTCTGAAATACAGAGTGGGATGATCCAACCTCATGAGTTCCAATTGTTATCTATAGAAGCCTCAGGCTTTCTGCATCAAGAGCCCCATTCTGTCCCAATCTGCTGTTCCAAATGACTAACCAACCACCTGACTGAAGCTCCCCAAAGCCTTCAGGGAAATTTGGTTACCCAGGGATTGCTCTGTCCTCCCCAAAATGAATGTTTATTATACTCTCTAGACAAAGCTCTGGGAAACAGAAATAAAGGTCTCATTTAATTCCCCTTATCAATGGAAAAGGCAGCCATCTGTTAATCTTCTGTTAAGAAAGGCCTTTTGAAAACTTCTTATGAGATGAATCCTAGGAATTTACTGGCTCCCCAGAATAAAAACACTGAAGAGACAGCCAGATACTACTCAGAGTTTTCAAAAATGGAAGTCAACTACATCTTAGTACGTCTATTTTTTTCTCTTTTTGAGACAAAATTTCACTATGTCATCCAGGTTGGTCTTGAACTCCTAAGCTCAAGCAATCCTCCCACCTCAGCCTCCCAAAGTGCTGGAATTACAGGTGAGAGCCACTAGGCCCATCCTTTCCAAGTACATCTAGACAAGTATATTCTAAAAGATCTATTCTGCTTGAAAGATAAGCAGATTTTTTTTTTTCATTTTTGCTTTTAGAGCCCACCAACCAATCGGATCTTATTTAAAGAGGCAAAACTTTCATAGTACGGTCTTCCCTTTCCTCCTTAAACAAATAACCATACCTGCTCACTACCAATTCTACCTAAATATTTTTATTCCTGGCCGGGCGCGGTGGCTCAAGCCTGTAATCCCAGCACTTTGGGAGGCCGAGACGGGCGGATCACGAGGTCAGGAGATCGAGACCATCCTGGTTAACACGGTGAAACCCCGTCTCTACTAAAAAATACAAAAAACTAGCCGGGCGAGGTGGCGGGCGCCTGTAGTCCCAGCTACTCGGGAGGCTGAGGCAGGAGAATGGCATGAACCCGGGAGGCGGAGCTTGCAGTGAGCTGAGATCGGGCCACTGCACTCCAGCCTGGGTGACAGAGCGAGACTCCGTCTCAAAAAAAAAAAAAAAAAAAAAAAAATTTTATTCCTTTAACAAAGCCCTTGATTCTGCTTTATATCCTGCCAGACCTATTTCTGATTTTTTTTTAACCTTCTTGGACTGTCCTAAACTTGACCAGATTATTAAAAGCCACCCCACAATTACTTTTAGCAGGTGGCTGCATGCATGGACACATGCTGCCAAGTTTCTCAAGTTTCTCAACTTACTATCCTCTCAGTCATAGCCATCTTAATAATCCCAGCAAGAACTTCTTTGGTTGTCTTTCCAGATTCTGTTCCTTCCCTTCCATGCAAAACCAGGTTATGATTTCTAGACTTTATTAAAGGGCCAAATCCCCACCCCAGGGTAGTAGTAAAGAAACCCATCAAGTGCTGCTCCTCCAGACTTGGGATTACAGGAGAAATGTGCTCCTTCCCTCCAGTTCCCTCTTCTAAGCGTTCCCAGCTTGCTACCTGTTGGCAGTGCTGGTGTTGCTGCTCCCGCTGCTGTGTTTCTGTGCCCGGCTCAACCTCCGTGGGGGCTTTGAATGCTGCAGTCGGGGGCTTGGCATGGACGGGAATGAAGAGGCGTAGCCATGTTCACACTCTGAAGAGAGCAAGAAAAAAAGGTATAGTAAGAAGAATATAGTACCCAAATCCATTGAACCACAAATCCAAGGTCTTTGCAGTAACAGGTTTTTGAAAGCAAAAAAAAAGGTACAATGTTTCCACTCTTTTTGGTTAGAAGATTAATGTCCCTCGCCTGGACATCAATCCTGTGACACCCCATCAGCTGGAAGGTGTTTTGATACCTCCTCTAAACCAAATAATTTATCCCCCCTTTCCAAAATCCTTCTCTCCCCAAAATTTTTTTTTGAGATTTCAGATGCTTTAGAACAACATTTTTTGACCAGTTACCATTCGCTTCATTGATTTTACTTGACTCAAAAATTCCCCTTTACTTTCAACTCTCACTGTTCTAAAGAGTCTCTTTTAAGCCCAATATTTTCGCGTACTTCGAACAAGTCTTACAGAGACATTTTCTCTCTTGACAACAATCTCCGAGTTCCTGCTCTTCCTGCCCCATCTCCACAGTCCCTTGGGCTGCCACCGCCAAAGGGGCCCTATCTCATCACCCCGCAGGTATTCAGAGGCCCTTTCCGCACGCTGCCAGTCCTCTGCCCACTCTCCACCGGCTTTCCCCCGCTCGGTGTTCTCCTGGCCTCGTCTCTTCCCCAGACACCCCCAGCATCCGCGTTCCTCCTTCTTCTTAACTCCCAGCACCCTCTCCCACTCCAGGCCCTGCTGGTTTCTCCATGGTCACCCTCTCTCCAGTCCCGGACCGTCCTCTCTCCAACTCCCCTCCGCCGGTCTCCTTCCCGCTCCCCGCACACCCACAGCCCCACCCTCCGGGCGCACCCTCGCACCTCCCCCCGCACCTGCACGATCTCTCACACACGCCTCCACTCACGATCTCAGCACACACACTTCCCCACGCGCACCTCACGCGCGCGAGCTTCCCACGCACGCGCGCCCCTCCCACACGCGAACGCCCCTTCCCGCACACGCCCCTTCCCCCGCACCATCCCTCCCACGTGCGCACCCTCACGCGCGACCCTCCCCGCACACGCCCCTCCTCGCACACGCGCGAGCCCCTCTCCTCAGATGCCCCTCCCCTCACTTGTGCGCACCCCTGCCCTCACACACACGCATGGCCCTCCCCTCACACGCGTGTTCCCTCCCCTCACACGCCCCTCCCTACACGCGCACGCCCCTCCCCTCACACCCGCGCACCCCTCCCCTCACATGCGCGCGCCCCTCGCCTCACATGCTCGACCCCCCATGCTCGCACCCCTCCCCTCACATGCACGCACCCCTCCCCTCACACATGCGCGCCCCTCCCCTCACACCCGCGCGCCCCTCCCCTCACACGTCCCTCCCCTCACACATGCGCACGCCCCTCCCCTCATGCGCGCTTCCCTCACACGTCCCTCCCCTCACACGCGCGCACCCCTCGCTCACACGCGCGCTCCCCTACCCGCAGACACCCCTCCCCTCCCCTCACACGCCCTTTCCCTCACATTAGCGCACCCCTCTCCTCACATGCGCACGCCCCTCCCCTCACATGCGCGTTCCCCTCCCCTCATACGCCACTCCCCTCACGCGCGCCCCCTCCCGCCCACGCCCCTCCCCTCACACGCGCGCTCCCTTCCCCACATGCCCCTCCCATCACACGCGCGCTCCCCTCCCTCACACGCCCCCCCTCACACGCGCGCCCCTCCCCCTCACGCGTGCACCCCTCCCTCACACGCCCCTCCCCTCACACGCGGGCACCCCTCCCTCACACGCCCCACCCCTCACACGCCTGCTCCCCTCCCCACACGCCCCACCCCTCACACGCGCGCTCCCCTACGCTTACACGCACGCACACCCTCTCCCTCACATGCGCGCACCTCACACGCGTGCCCTCCCTCACCGGCCGCACCGCACTCCCCATAAAGATTAGTAGCGCTCGGGCTCACGCAGCGGCGCCCAGCCATTACCTCGCTCCCGGCGCTCCAAAAACTCGGCAGCCTCCAGCAGACGCTGCACGTTGATCATCCTTACCCGCTCCATGGGCACCGCGGGTGGCGATCGGCGCCTCTCTGCACTCCCTTCCCGGGCCGACAGGAGGCGCCGCAGGCGGCTACGGCGAGGCGCCGTCCCGGAACATGTGCGGCAGGCGGGCGGGCCAGCCCGGCCGCGGCTCGGCGCGCTCTCCGCTGCCTCAGCCGCCCCAGCCGCGCCAGCCGCGCCCGCCGTGCCACCGGCAGCCCGCGCGTGGTTTGTTTACCTCTCCGCGCGAGCACGGGGGAGGGGCGGGAGCAGCGCCGCGGCCCGCCCCCTCCCGCCCCTGCCTCTGCCCCCTGGGAAATGTAGTCCCGCCCCCGCCCGCGGCTGCCGGGAATCGTAGTGCGCACGCCGTTTCAGAGCGCCTGCGTTCCGCACGATTCGCAAAGGTCGTCGGAAGGTGTAGTCCCGCTGGGTTTCCTTTCCTGTCTCTAGGGAAGCCTAAGAAGTTGTGGGACTTTGCTTCTGGGAGGGAAGGATTTTTTTTTCCCCCTCCAGACACGATGTGGAATGGGAAGGATTTGAGCAAGCTGGGAGTCTACTCCCGGGGAAACTTGTTTCTCAGCGACTCCCTGCGGTTGCCCAGGGGCTGAGACACGCTTTATTCCAAATATCATGTTGCAGTCGTTTATCTCCTACTTTCTCATGTAACGTATGTGCCTCAGTTTCCTCATCTGCAAAATGAGAAGAGTAACACACCTGCACCAACAGCGCACACAGAAACTGGAAAAGCCGAAATTGCTGTTCAAAAACGAGGGATGATTTCATCGGAGAGGGTTTCCATGAAGCCCTTCTTCCACCTCAGCTTGCACACAGACAAGTAGTTATCTTACTTTTAAAAACTTTCTCCTCCCTCAGTCCCTCACTAATGCTTTTAGACGCCAGAAAATTCTCCCTGGTGCTGAACAGAGTTTGATTCAAATCCTGACTCTGCTACTTACACTGACAGTGTGAACTCTTTCAGTCTCATTTTCCTTATGTATAAAATGGATATGATCATAGCCACGACCTTGAGCGCATGCCATGTGCCAGGCACTGTACTAGACTTAGTGTGCATAGTAAAAGAGAAACAGACGCAGACCTGCTCTCGAGGTTCATGTATTCAGTAGGGCTTTTTGCGAAGATTAAATGCAGTAATTCCAGCACTCAGTATATACTAGGCACTCAGTAAATAGAAGCGATGATGATGTTTTTCTCTTACGCTGTCCTCTGTAGCTAAAAGGGGAGTTAGCTAAAGAGAGCAGAGACCACATTAAAAGACTGCCACTGGCCGGGCACGATGGCTCACGCCTGTAATCCCAGGACTTTGGGAGGCTGAGGCGGGCGGATAACCTGAGGTCAGGAGTTCGAGACCAGCTTTGCCAACATGGTGAAACCCTGTCTCTACTAAAAATACAAAAATTAGCCTGGCATGGTGGCGGGTGCCTGTAATCCCAGCTACTTGGGAGGCTGAGGCAGGAGAATCGCTTGAACCTGGGAGGCGGAGGTTGCAGTGAGCCGAGATCACGCCACTGCACTCCAGCCTGGGCAACAGAGCAAGACTCAGTCTCAAAAGAAAAAAAAAAAAAAGCCCCTGACTGCTCTCATGGCCACTCTCTTTCTAAGTCCTCCATCTAAAAAATTCTCAAAGTCTAGACTAGGGTTTCTCAACTTTAGCATCATTGACATTTTGATCTGGGTAATTCCTCCTTGGAGCAGGAGCTCTGTTCCGTGCTTTGCAGGATGCTTAGGAGCATCCCTGGCCTCTACCCACTAGAGGCCAGTAGCACACCACTACCCCTCCGGTGTGACAACCAAAAATGTCTCCTGGGGCACAAAATCCCTCCCCTGTCCCCCAGTTGGGAACAAGGGATCTAGGGAGAGGAAGGACAAGAGGATCGTACTTGTTGAATGCTCTAGGAGCAAGCTGGGAACCATGCAAACATACCCATAACTGTTTGTTCTCCACCCCAATTATTGATTTTATTTTATTTATTTATTTTTTTTTTTTTTGAGACGGAGTCTCGCTCTGTCACCCAGGCTGGAGTGCAGTGGCACGATCTCGGTTCACTGCAAGCTCCGCCTCCCGGGTTCATGCCATTCTCCTACCTCAGTCTCCCGAGTAGCTGGGACTATAGGCACCCACCACCATGCCCAGCTAATTTTTTGTATTTGTAGTGGAGACGGGGTTTCACCGTGTTAGTCAGGATGGTCTCGATCTCCTGACCTCATGATCTGCCTGCCTAGGCCTCCCAGAGTGCTGGGATTATAGGCGTGAGCCACTGCGCCGGGCCTCCACCCCAATCGTTTTAACCTGCTGGTTGATATCACATCCAAAATAACATGAAGCTCCTGGTGAGGGAAGAATTTCCCCCTCCCGTGGTCATTCCATTGGCTCCTGCAGAAAATACCATCTTGAGATGGAACTCTTACCCTCTTAAAAATGTTAACGGCTTCATGCTGCATTTTAACATACCTTTCCCTCATACCTTTTGTTTTCTTTTTCTTTTTTTCTAAAGTGAATAAAATCTCCAGTGAGGTCACAAGCTGCAAAATTCTGCCAGTCCTTTTAAATATTACACTTGGCACCACATTTAAAACCAAATAGATATTCCATCAAATCCAAGAAGACCCAAAATGAGAGGTGTTCACAAGCCACACTTTTTTTTTTTTTTTTTTTTTTTGTAAAGGCTTTGAAAAAGGGACTGTTTTTTTAGCTGTTGACTAGGTCGTTTCAGATCTGAGCTTTCCCATTGGGTGTTGGTAACAACTACCCTCCACCCTTAACAAGGGCCATGTTGGGTAGGGGTGGGAGTGGATTATTTTACAGAAAATATCATTCATTTAGAACATCTGTTAGTTGAGGGTAGAATTTTTTTTTTTTTTTTTTTGAGACAGAGTCTCACTCTATCACCCGGACTGGAGTGCAGTGGTGCGATCTTGGCTCATTGCAACCTCTACCTCCCGGGTTTAAGCGATTCTCCTGACACAGCCTCCCAAGTAGCTGGGATTACAGGCACCTGCCGCTACGCCCAGCTAATTTTTTGTATTTTCGTAGAGACAGGGTTTCACCATGTTGGCCATGCTGGTCTCGAACTCCTGACCTCGTGATCTGCCCGCCTCAGCCTCCCAAAGTGCTGGGATTACAGACGTGAGTCACTGCGCCTGGTCAGGACAAATACAACTCTACTTTTCCTAATAGGAGGTAAACTTGTGTGACAAGCAATCAAGAAAAGTAGTACAAACTGAAAATATACATGAATTCAAGATGGCTTTAATTCCAGAGGTCACAGAGCCATAGCTGGTTAGGAAGAGATGGCTACATGCAAGAGGCCTGGGGCCTATGCATGGCCTTCCACAGTTGACCTCCAGGTGAACTAATCTAGAGCCCTTCTTCTAGAGCCATGGCCAAGAGGGAGATGAGGACATGGAAAGTAGAGCGAGACTCACCAAAAGGCCACCTGCATTGAAGAAGAGGAGAGATGATGATCATGGTGGGCAGTATTAAGGGCTGGTTCATGTACAGAAATCTCCAGCCTTTTCCAAAAGCAACTGAGGTACCACTTCCTTCTCCCTGCTCTGGCTGCCTCCTGGAGTCCTTCCTAGGATATCAGTTATAAGGGCCTCTCCAGCGCAAAGCTTAGGGCTCTATCCACAGGAAAGTAATGCTACCCACAAATCATCCCTCAGCAACAGTCTCAACCCAGAGGAACCCAGAGGCAGCCATGGCCTTTCTTTTGCTCCAATGAATTAGTTTCCACTACAAATGCAGATGGGGAAACAGGAAAAGCAAGGCTTCCGAAGTCTACTGATATAAGAACCTGGAATCCTACCCATAGTCTCTGTTCTGCCCTCTCCCTAAAGTATGTATCTCTCTCAAGGGAGTCATTTGAAAATGGAAAAAGTCCCCCAGAATCCCCCAGGCCTATAACGATCACAGCCACAGATGGGGACAATCTGCCTTCTGAAGGAGGCAGGCAAAGCCCTCAATTCTTAAGGGTCCTTTCTCAGCACAGTTTACTTAGTGACAATTTCCAAGTGATTTATTGCAGATTCATAAACAATGGAGGCTGATGTGTTGTATCTTTTCTTTAGGGAGGAGAGATGGGGAGAGAGGAAGGGGCCATGAGGTTAAGTTACAAGTCCAAAGTCACTGTGTTGATGACACCTTGCACTTTGGAAAACTTCCCTGAAACTGCAAAGTGTTTACTGACTAGGGCACTGTTTTCTGCAACTATCTTTAAGGATGGGCGTTTTCAAATACTCAACATTGGGGAGAGGGGAGGTGAACTACAAGCTCTTAAGTGAGAACCGTAACAGTTACACATTTTTCCATCCCCCACTTCCAAAATGACTACCGCAGCCTCCTCCCCTCCTCTTCCCCCGGAGCCCAGAAACGTGAAGAACAGCAGAAAACCTTTCCCTCGCCCGGTGAGTCAGCCTTGCCTAAGTTCATGCGTAAGCTCTCCTCAAGTCAGCGGCAGCTCAGAGCTGCGGGTCTCTGTGCAGCCGAGATAAATTTGGGCCTAGAAGGGATGACGTAATGCTAAACCCGAGAGGTAGCTGCCGCCTCCCAGGGCTCCGGTCGCCAGGGCTGCCGGCTGACATCCCAACTACACGGAAACGCACCAAGCGACTCAGGTGCTGCCCGAGCTGGGGAGGAAGGGAAAGGACTTGGGGTGGGTGGAACGCCAGGGGGAGGCAGTGTTTATCTGAGACGGCTGAATCTGGAAGTTTGTTGTTTTTTAACTCCAGTTTTACTGGTGAGATCAGACCACTGGCAAAGGCTCAAACAGCTGCACTTGACTTCCATCCTGACCCATCTCTTCCCTCTTAGAAAAGGGCTTCTTACATTTTATTAAATGGCCCTTATTACAGCAGCCTATTTCAGTGATTATAATGGATGTGTTAATCTCTCAAATATCCTTTTCCTTCTTTTTTGCATGAACTTGGATCCAAGACGTCTGCATTGCAGGACTCAATTAACATGCACATCTAAGTGGCTTGCTTACTCTGGAGCACCCCACTTGGGGTGACACCAGGGTGCTACTGATAAGGTATTTGGGAGGAGTTTGCTAGGGCCATGCCAAGTGAATATTTCCCCAAATAACATTTCAAGGTTTATGTCATAGAAGTTTGTGTTATTAAGTTTGTTTCTCAATACAGTCCCCATTTTTCAGTTGAGAAAGTTCAGGCTCAGAGAGGTATGGTAACTGGCAGAAGGCCAACAGCTGTCTATCAAACTGATGGAATAAGGGTTAGAACTCAAGCTTTTTAAACCTGTGGGGCCCAATCCTTTAAATATCAAGATCAAGTTACATTCCCAAAGGATCCGAGTGCTGTTTTTTCTGTTCGTGGTTCATTCTTCCCCAAGGAAATGTTGCCATCAGAGTGAACTCCTTCACTCCTGGTGATGACCGCAAGCCTTGGGCCCAACCTCACCCTTCCACTATAATTAAAAGACCACCACAGGAAACAATCTTTGCTGTGTCAAAGTAGTTTTCTTCATTAGAAATGCCTCCCAAATACTTTTCAACATTTATTAGTGTAATCACATTTATTCTTTAATTTGTGCCTGTAATCATTTATGCTGGTAGATTTTGTGACTTTCAGCAATATCTGGCAAATAACCTGGTCAGCCATGGTGTGTGATTCTTTTGAAGCACTGTTCAGTTCCAAGAGTTGATATTTTTGTTTAGGATTTCTGCATCTATATTTGAAAGCAAAAGTAAACTGTATTTTTTCTTGTGTTTACTAGATGTTGGTATTGCAATAGTCTGTTCTTTCAAAGTTAGATATAACTTGTTTTTAAAGCCTTAAAAAATAAAAAAGACTGCCAGAGGCCTTCTCCTGCTGCTGAGAGGATGCCCCACATTCTTGCCAAAGCCCTGGGTAACCTTCCCTCCCCTGCCAGGAGCTGGCCTTGAGTTGCCCTGCCCCCACCCCTTGGCATCACCACCCTTCTCCAGGCAGCAGAAACTTGTGGAGGTCACGCTTAGGTCCAGCCAGGCCCTGAACACCAAACCACACAACCAGCTCCTGCCACCTTGTATCTGAGTTCTCTCAGTCTCAGATGCAGCACTTATAATAAAAATAACATTCTCTTGCCTGTCCAAGGTGTAGCTGATCTCACCAGCTCTTCCAGCCAACAGTGGTTTGATTTGAGGAAGCTGGGATTGTCCCTAGATCCTAGAACAACACGCATCCATTTGCCTACTAGCTGCCACGTAACTAGGGCTGCCATGCACGTTGCTGCTCCTCTAGTCAGTTAATTTAATCCTCAGCACGCCTCTGAGATTCCTGTTTTACAAATAAGACCCAGAAAGGTTAGGTGATTTGCCCAAGGTCACAAAGGCTATGAAAAGATTTGAACCTGAATTTTCTGACTCTTGGACCCTACAGCATACATCATGTTATGTTCAATCGCATAAGGTCAGACGAAATTGGTTAAAGCAATGGTCTCAACCAAGGGCAATCCCATCACACTAAGAGGTGTTAGAAACATTGTAGGAGTGTCTTTTTTATTGTCACAACGACTAGGGGGTTTCCAGTGGCATCTAGTGGGTGGGAACCAAGGATGTTAAATCCTGCCATATTCCAGACGAATCTGTACAAGAACTGTCACACCAACAGCTCCTGTGTTGAGAAACACTAGGTCAGAAAGATAAAGGCAGAAAACTCATCATTTATCCAATAAATATTCCTTAAGCATCTGTTATGTGCCAGGCACTAAGCTAGATGCCAAAGATAAAATAATGAACAAAACTACTTATGGTCCCTGTCCTCTATGTGCTTATATTCTAGCCCTCCAGACTGACAATAAGCAAGTAGAGTAAGTGTAAATTGTGATGAGTAGAATACAGGATAAATGATAAAAGTGGGGTAAGGTTTAGGTGGGTGGGTGAGGAGTTCTGGGATGATCACAAAGACTGTTTAGGACATCTTCTCAAACTTTAAGGAGCACACAAATCACCTGGGTATTGTGGCAAATGCAGATCCTGCTGCAGCAGATCTGGAGTCTCATTTCTGACAAGCTCCCAGCAGGTACCAAGGCTCTCCATCCTCCAATCACACTCACTCTGAACGGCAATGATGAAGGCCATGGCAAGGAGTTCGGATTTTATTTTAAGTGAGGCAGGAAAGAAACTATTGAAGGGCTTTTAAAAAGTAAGTAACAGGAACCCAGTTACATTTTGGGGTTTTTTGCTTTTGTTTTTGTTTTCTGAGACAGAGTCTCACTCTGTCGCCCAGGCTGGAGTGCAGTGGCACGACCTTGACTCACTGCAACCTCCGCCTCTCGGGTTCAAGCAATTCTCCTGCCTCAGCCTCCCGAGTACCTGGGATTACAGGCACCCGCCACCATGCCCGGCTAATTTTTGTACTTTTTAGTAGAGATGGGGTTTCACCATGTTGGCCAGACTGGTCTCGAACTCCTGACCTCAGGTGATCCACCCACTTCGGCCTCCCAAAGTGCTGGGATTACAGGCATGAGCCACCATGCCCGGCCAAACCCAGTTATATTTAAGATCCCTCTTATCTCCTAGCTCTGGATCAGCGAGAGGAAGAGGTTGGCCTATGTCATTGTCTGACCGGAACCAGCTGACCCACACTGTCACAGTGGCAGCGAGGACCTAATGCTCATCTCTGCAGCTCACACTTGCCTCTCTCCTCTGGCTTCCCTGGCAGAAGCCCTTGGCTCCATGTATGGGCCAGCCCAGTTGCCCTACAAGCTCGGGCGCCTCCAGAAGCCTAATACAGCCTGACAGGGTGTGGATTCACACCCTGACACCCTCGTATGCAGAACCACAGGAGACCTACTGGTTGGGTGAGTTCCCCAGGGGGTGCTGGGCAAGGTACTACTGCACGTGCAAGCAGTGACACCCTAAACCATCTCTGTCTAGAGAAAGGAGCCATTTGGCTCCACTGTCAACACCCAAAGGGCCCTGGAGGTTCTGACAGCCTGCTCTCTACCCTAGCAAGAGTGGAGAGAAAAGGAAGTCGCTCCAGGGAGGCATCCCCAAGGAGACCCTCAGCCTAAGTTAAAACATTCCACATTCCAAATCTTTTTTTTTTTTTTTTTGATGGAGTCTTGCTCTGTCACCCAGTCTGGAGTGCAGTGGCACAATCTCGGCTCACTGCAAGCTCCACCTCCCGGGTTGACTCCATTCTCCTGCCTCAGCCTCCTGAGTAGCTGGGATTACAGGCGCCCACCACCACGCCTGGCTAACTTTTGTATTTTTAGTAGAGACGGAATTTCACCATGTTAGCCAGGATGGTCTTGATCTCCTGACCTTGTGATCCACCCACCTCAGCCTCCCAAAGTGCTGGGATTATAGGCGTGAACCACCGCGCCCAGCCTCCAGATTCCAATTCTTGCCTCTTGCACATTTCTTACTCCCCAGGGCTTTTCCCAGAGCCCTAAGGTCTCTCTAGGAAGAAAGAAAACCCTGAGGTTTTAGTCTCTACTCCACTATTTATTAGCCTGTGGCCTTAGGAAAGTTAGCCTTGCTAAAGCTAAGGCTTTCCTCATCTACAACATGAGGGTTATTACAGCACCTGCATATTGGATGTTTGTGAGGATTTAATATAAAGCGTGTAGCATTGTGCTGGCCCATAGTAAATGCTCAATAACAGGAGGCCATTATCACCATTCCTTTGGAAAACAGAGAAGACATTGCGCTTGTCAGCAGCTCTCTTGGGGACAGGTTATCACACTCCCAGAAGACAGACAAAAATTGTTGACTGATTTCTATGTCTGTCATTTGAACTAGAATATAGACATGGAACTGGAGATCATACATGCTTCACTTTGGAAGCACCAAGCACAGAGCTTGGCTCTCTGGCAGGTTTTAGAAATTATTTGTTGAACTTAGCTCAGTTTTACAACTGGTAGAAAAAATTGAAGGTTGTATGCAAGGCACGCACAGTCTTGGGAGCCAAGAAATACGGCAGGACGGTCAGGCTGTAGTGGAGGTAAGAGGGAAATAACACACGGGCACCATAAGGTACTTCTGGGCCCCTGTAGAAATAAAAACAAAGTCCACACCAGCTTTCACTTGCCCAGAGCAACCCTGGGCATGCCCTCCACTTCAATACAATAGCCTTCCTACTCCCAAATCATCTTTATTCAAGTATCCTTGCTAATGGCAATAAAGACACAGAAAAAGAAATTTCAAATAGTAGGTAATCCAAATCCCCTTTTATTGGCTTTAGTTTGAATTTCTCAATCTCCCTCTCCCTCAGGACCGTGTGTTTATCTTTCTAATTTTGCTGTGTCTAAATTTCCTTACAGACACAGGAGTTGGGTATTAGAGGTCTGTGGCCAAGAGCATATTGTACAGGAGAGTGGACTTGGGAGGAATGCTGGTGTGGACAATCCTCCAAGTGCAGAAGGCCCCTATCTGTAAAGAACTGAGAGTGGAATGTATTTATTTACAATGTTGCTTACAGTTTCCTAAGCTCAGGCAGTAAAAGAAAAAAAAAAAATACATCTGTAGACATTACAAGGACAAACACAAAAACACAAAGGATTGTAGGCCAGGCACGGTGGCTCCCGCCTGTAATTCCAGCACTTTTGGAGGCCGAGGTTGGTGGACTGCTTCAGCCCAGGAGTTCGAGACCAGCCTAGGCAACATAGCAAAATCTTGTATTTACAGAAAGTAAAAAAATCAGTGGGGCAAGGTGGCACACTCCTATAGTCCCACCTACTCGGGAGGCTGAGGCAGGGAGGATTGCTTGAGCCCAGGAGGTAGAGGTTGTAATGAGCTGAGACTGTGCCACTGTACTCCAGCCTGGGTAAAGAGCAAGACCCTGTCTCCAAAAATATGTATATATTTTAAACATAGATAGAAGAGACAGGGAGGGAAGGAGCTACTCCTTTAGGAAGCTCAGGCTAAATTTTTATTCAGTCTATAACGATGGCTAGAACCAAAGACAGAAAACCTCAAGTCAAATGCCATCCTGCATTGTTGGGGTTCACTTTAAGACAAGTGAAATTCTAAAACCTGGCAGTGGAATCGTACACTCCATGAGGACAGGAACTCTACCTCTAAAACCTGGCACTACAATAATACACTCCATGAGGGCAGGCACTCTACCTCCAAGACCTAGCCCAGTGCCTCCCATTAAGCAAGTATGTACTCTTTATGTTTTCATTAATAAATGAATGAATAAACACAAATTTAGGGAAAATGGCTCACAACGTAATTCCACATCTTACTAAAATAGTTGCCACAAGGGCTTTTCAAGAGGTTTCTCTAAATTTTTTTTGAGAAAGAATTCTGTTTACATATATTTCCTAGAGTGTATTGCTCAAAGCAAGGGTCACCTGAACTTTCAAAACATTTCATAAGCAAGGGGCCCAGCACACATTCTGCCAAGATGAGGAAGCAAAGAAGGAGCCTCCTGCTCAGCATGATGGTGGCAAATGCCCATTATTTTTGACCACAAAGATCAAGTCAGCTGTTGACAGCTTTAACACCTCTAGCCAGGCCACTCGGATACAATGACATCAGAGACAATTGCTTCCTTTAAGTTAGAAGAGCCAGAGAGCAGGTGTCTGTCCCTGGGGAATTGAAGCCTCTCCCATTCCCTTCCGTCCTCCCTCCCTCTCCTTTTTTCTCTCTCCCCACTGTGAGTCTAGAGCTCCACTCTTGACCTCCAGCAGGATCCCCTGAGACTTGAATTCCTCCTCCTCAGTCAAGGCTTGGGATAGCCATCTGGACACTGCCACCACCTTCTAGCTCCTCCCTCCTCCCACCCCCCAAATGTAAAAGACAGTATTTTTCTAAGTATGGCAAATTGAAATTAGCTTCATTTTGAAAGACTATTGAGAATGTTGCAACGACCTTTGCAATAACCAGACACACCCTGGGATCAGTAAACCAGGTTTGAAAATTGCTGACTTTACGAGCACTGGACCTGTGAAACAAATGCCCAGGTTGGGACTCTACCTGGAACTGATTCTCGTATCAGGTGGGAGGGAACACAGCCCAGAAAGACCTGGTTCTGCCTCTGCTGTGTCATCTTGGGCAAGCCAGTGTCCCTCTCTGGGTCTCAGACTCCATGACTGTACAGATGATGGATGCTCTGTGACCTCTGGGGCTCCTTCTGGACCTGATGCTCTGTGGTACTACCTGCCTCCTTTAAAAACAAAACCTGGACCCAGAGCGGTGGCTCACACCTGTAATCCTAGCACTTTGGGAGGCCAAGACGGGCAGAACACAAGGTCAGGAGTTCGAGACCAGCCTAGCCAGCATGGTGAAAACCCGTCTCTACTAAAAATACAAAAATTAGCCAGGCACGGTGGCACCCACCTGTAGACCCAGCTACTTGGGAGGCTGAGGCAGGAGAATCGCTTGAACCCAGGAGGCGGAGGTTGCAGTGAGCCGAGATTGTGCCAATGCATTCCAGCCTGGGCAACAGAGTGAGATTCCATCTCAAAAAAAAAAAAAAAAAAAAAAAAAAAAACCTGAAGTGGACCGGAAAGAAACATTGGAAGGGAGAAGAATAGTTTAGGAGGCCAGATTACCATAAAGCTCCCGCATTTCTGCATGCTGAAAACTGCTTGCCTCATTCTGCAGGAAAACTCCCATTTCTTGCTGGGTTGTTATTTTTTTATTTCTTTTTCTTTCTCTCCTTAAAAAAAAAAAAAAAACTCAAAAGCCACAAAACCACAATTCATCTCCCCAAAACAGGACATTTGGAAGCCAGAGCTGTCGGGGGTTAGGTGTGTCAGGCCTGACATACTGGTGGTATCTAAGTGAAGACCAAGCCAAGGCAAGCATGTGCTTCTCCTCCATAAACCCAGTTTAAATCAATATTTATCCAACTGTATTTATAGAAAGTGGTGGTGGTAGGGAGGAGGGGGTGGGGTAGGGAGGCAGGGGGATCTAAAACAGAACAAGCCACAATGACTGATGCAAATCTTTGTGGCCAATTCGCTTCTGCAGGGCTTGGTTTTTTTTTTCAAAAGGCAAAAGACCCAGCTTTTGATGAACCTGCTGTTGGCCCCAGTACCATAGCAACAGCCCCAAGTCCTCTAATATGCCCAGAGGACAGACTTGGGAAAGGCAGTAGGAGGGGGTGGTGTTTCCTAGGAGCCCTAAACTTGAGTTAAGGCCAGGAGAGTTGAACAACTCTGAAAGACCAAAAAAAAAAAAAAAAAAAAAAAAAAAAAACAAAACTCTCTGGTTGGCTATTCTGTCTCCAGCCTCACTTCTAAACCTTTTCTAAGCAAGGTGTGTACAAGAAGACCTTGGACAATAAACAAGGTGTTTCAAATACCAGCTCTGCTTCAGGTTCCTGGGTGACCTTGAGTAAGTCACTTCACCTCTCTGGACTTCATTCCTTGGCTGTAAAATGAGTACATGTGTATATGGTTAAGAGCACAGGCTCTGGAATTAGAGGCCTAAGTTCAAAACTCAGCTCTGTCACTTACTAGCTATATGTCCTTTGGGCAAATTACCTGGCATCTCGGTTCCTGAGTTCCCTCCTCCGTAAAAGGGGGTAATAAAATTGCATCCATCAGAAGGTTAGCATGAAGATCGAGGGAGATAATGAATGCATAGCCTCATACTTGCAATATAGTCAGTGTTCAATAAATGGTAGCCATTATTGATATTACGCCATACAATTAGTTGCTGCTGCTGCATGCCGGCACCCTCTTCATTTTCTTCAGTTTCACCTCTAGACTTTTGCCCAGGCATCCCCAGATGAATCCCCATTTCTGGATGTGTCCGTGGGAGAGTGTTTTGATCAGAGACGAGAGATGGATGAGCAGCTACTGTTTTGCCTTGGTAGCTAATGGAGCCTCCTTTTTGCCCCCAAACCAGGAATGGCTCAATTCAGCTTCTCTAACTTCCAAGGCCTTGTCCCCTTTCCCTGGATCCCCTTTTCCAGGGCATGCAGTCCTTGGGAGCTCTGTGACTCTGAAAGCCATAACAATATCCTCAAAAAAGCCTCCTTCTGGTATTTACCAGTTAGCAGAGATCATATTTAAAACTGGAAAAAATAAGTTAAATCTGGGGAACATAATTTGGGATGCAGAGGAAATAGGGCCTGATGTAAGAATGCTCTTCACATAACTCCACTAAAGACAAATACCCTACTCCACTCCCACCATATTTCAACCTACAGAGTTTTCAGAAAGAAGCATCTGCACATAGTAGACGTGCAATGTACATTTGAAAAATGTATGAATTCATCATAAGATTGTTGCCATGCAAAAATGCAACCAGCTTGAACATTAGTTGCCGTCAAAGCCCTCAATTTCAGCAGAAGTCACTCTAGTCTCCTACTTTCTTATTTGTTCTCAGGGTCACAGCTGTTCACAGGATGCAGTCTCAGCTCTTCAGGTCTCAACTATCATCTTCTTACAGGGATTGGTCTCATCACCCAAGGGAGTTGGAGAACAGTATTTCTGACTCTTCTCCAAATCTCAGAAAGGCTGTCATGTGTTCCCTGGCCTCCAAACCTGATCCTTGTGCCATAGCTAGTAAATGACAAATCTAACCAATCAAAAACTTTACGTTAAGGATCTACTACTGTATGCCCAGTGGTGTGCTATATGCAATGGGTAACATACACTGAATACTGTAAGTGATCTTTTCTCTTAAGTTACTAATAATGTCCTTGTAAAGATAAAGCTAACACACAGGAAGCAAGTAGAGAAGTGCATGGTACTGATTATCAAAGCTCAGAGAAGGTGCTATTTATTGAGCACCTATTATATTTCAGGTACGTTAAATATTTAAGTGCAGTGCCTCATTTAGTTGTTTGACAATGATATGAGGGTCATACTATTGTTATCCCCATTTTGCAAAAAGGAAATGGAACCTCAGGCTAAGTAAGTTGTGTACAAAGTCACAAAGCCAGTAAGCAGTAGAGTAGCAAGCTGGGCCCTGCTCCATGTGACTGCAAAGGTTTCATTCTCTCAAGTACAATGACTTAAGAAATAGAGCCAAATGGGCTGAAATACCTAGGGGCAGCTTCCTGGAGGAGGTGGGAACTGCCCTAAGTCTTGAAGAGAAGGTAGGATACAGATATCCCTAGGGGAATAAGAGAATGAAGGCATTCTAGACAGTAGAAGAGTCTAAGTCGAGCACAGAGGTTCGACTGTGAAGCCTGCTTGCTGGTGGATCTGCCGGACAGACACAGAGGTTTCAGGGCAAGGCAAAGGAGATTAAGTCAGGAAGGCAGGGTGGGGCCAAATGACACCACACAACAGCAGCTTCCCCTGCCAGGAGGAAGAGGCTGCTTCTTGGGCTCTCCATGCCCCTAGGAAAGCACCCCACCCTCAAACCCAGGTGATCCACTCCAAGGAGCCTTATGGTTTTCTACTCTCATCTGATCGCCCTTCCCTATCTTAAGTGTTGCCTCCAAAGCAACCTCCCCCAGACACTAGGAAGCCCATTTCTCTCCTCCAGACCTTACCTGCTCTCACAGCTTCTTTCACTTACCTGCCAGTCAGCTCTTATGCACATAACATCCCTTTATGGATCTCTTCTTCTCTTTTAGTTTTAACCTTTTCCAAAATCTTTTTCTACTTATGAGTCAGTCCTTAATTCCCACCCTTCCACTGGACTCAAAATGCGTATAGGTGATGTCAGAGATTATTTACATATAATTTCTGAATTTATGGTAACAGGGTCACAGCCTTCTTGATTAATATTTCTGGAGGCCTTCAATTTGTGATCCGTAGAGATTCACATCAGTTGGAATTTTGGGAGAATGTACCTGCCTTTCCTAGGGAATCCCCCTGCCTTGCACACAGCAAACAGTCAACAACGGGTGACTTAATTTGAACCCCTCCTCCAAGAAAACTCAACCTCTCCACTAGAAATAATTCAGCAATGTGGCCACAACTTGGTGAACACTACCAGTACGGAAACCTCAACAAGGGAAAGAAAAGCAGTTCTGGCTACGATGGAAAATAAGGCAAGCTCCTGCCAAGTAAGTACTTTGCAAACAGCAGTAAAAATGGAACGTGTTAACTCGTGACCAGGGTCCACCGTGCATCTCAGAAAGGTCTCACCGAACCCGAAATGGAGAATCGGGGCCCGACACTCATCTCCGGAGAGAAAAGCGTCCCTTTAAGAAGAGACTGGACCAGCTGGCCTCACTACAGCTCCGGGAGATTTCCTGGCTTGCATCCTGGCTCCACCCCCGCAGCCTCCGGCCTCAGCAACGCGTGACGTCAGAAGAGGCTGGAGCTGCCGATTGGCTGAATGACGCAGCTAGGTCAAGTCCAGTCGGAGGAAAGAAGTTTGTCTCCATGTGGAAACCATGTGTCTCTAGCCGGGAGGGGGAGGAGGAGAAGGCGGAGAAACCGAGATCAAGTGATTATAGGGGAACTCGCTGAAATGAAGGCGGGGAGGTTGTGCACCTGAGTCGGCCAGCGATGCCCTTTTGCAGTAGTGACCTAAAAAAAAAAAAAAAGTACACAACAAACTACCTCACCCCACCCCCAATAATAATAACTAAAAAGCTAGGGTCCTTGCTGCCTTCCAGAAACCAGGGACCCGGTAGATGCTGGAATCCTATCGGAACGCCCAGATCCCTCTCCCTCCCCCAACGACTGAATGATGTAAGCGTTTCGGAAAGCAGAGCTCTGGAGCAAAACAAGCCCCGCGCGCGCAGAACGACCCGCAGTGCCCGAGCCGGGCGCACGCACGACCCGCCCCCCAACTCGCGTTATTGCTGTGCACACGCGGATTGCCGTGACGCGCGGGCATTGTGTGCAGCGAGCAGAAAACAACGACGAGCGCCGCCAGCGCGAAGAAGCGCCCCCCATAAAACGAGGCAGATGTAGGGCCCGCCGTTTTCCGTACCCAGAGACCTAGACCGGGCAGAAGGAGGGGAGGAGAGGGGGTGGGTGGGATAAAGTGGCCCCCGTGGGCCGCCTCTCTTTGCGAGGGGAACAACGGAGGGCCTGGCGGGTGGTCGCACGGAGTTTGCCGGAGGTCACCCCAGCCTGTCCAAGCTGTTGGAGACGGGCGAGAGCCTGGAGCAGGGTCTCTGCAGCCAAAGTGGGCACAGCGCAGCGCCCCAAGCTCTCGGGGAAATCTGGGGGCCGTTGGCATCACGTCATTTAGAGCCAAACAGCAGCGGCGAAAAGAGGCGAGAGAGCTAAAAATACTCCCTCCGGGAGCCGGCCGGAGGAGGGGGGCTGCGGGGCCGAGGGACTTATTACGCACACGAAGTTGACTTAGACTAGGGCGCTAAGGTTCCAAACCCCTCTCGGGGGCCGGCAGATTTGCAGGGCGGACGCTTCGGGAGATGGGCTGGGAGGAAGCCCCTCGGCTTCACCAGCCTCTGGAGCCCGGTTACGCCGCCACGGGCCCGCCCCGCGCGGGGCAGCCCGAGCCCAGCGCGCCTGGCTCTCTGCTTACGTGACTGGTGGCCACGCCGGAGCCCCGGCACGGGGTAAACAACGAGGTGGCGGCGGCCAGGGCGGCGGGGTGGGGCGGGGGGAGGTCTCCGATTGTCTGCGGAGCGGGTGCGAAGTGGGGGCGGGACGCTGAGGAAGCTCCGACCGCCTCCTCCATACACCTCGCTGGCGGGCGGGGGTGGGGGGCTGGGGTGGAGGGACAAGCCAGCTTCGCCACACACTGCCAAGGTGCCCTCATGGAGTGTGTACCCCTAGTTAGAGTCAAAGCCACGGGACAGACTCCAGAGAACTGGGAGCCGGGGATAGGGGTAGCTAAAGAAATCGCGCCCCTCCCCCCTGCAACAAAAGCAAACACACCAAACAAAACCACGTCTTCACCCAGCTCCTCACCAGCTCTGGCTTTTCAGAAACTACCCTCCAGACAAATGCACACATAGCTTCCCCCCACCCTCCGCCCCCCCCCCCAAGCATGAATAATTGCGAAGCGATTCGGCTGCATAGCCTGCGATGCGCCTCTCTCGCAACCCAAGCACTCCGGGAAAACAGGCGAGAAGAGAAAGAAAAGAACGCACCACCGACCTCGCAACACGAATCCTTGTTTTGGCCTTACAGCGTCTGCATAATTGCGCTGCCAACACACGGTTACTTTAACCCTAAAGACCTGGGGTGTCGGTCAGCAATGGTGTTTTTGTGTCTGAGGGTTGTTGTGTTGGGTGGGGGGAAGGTTGCAAGATCTGACACGTTGCAATCGGGACCTTCTTTCTTTCTTTCTCTCTCTCTCTCACACACACACACACACACACACACACACACACACACACACTCGCACTTCACTGATCTTCCTACTTGTTCGGACACATTAAACATCCCGGTTTCCTCCTGTCTGTCGGTCTGTCTGCCTAGTTCCCTTCCTCCTTTTCACAGCTATTATTCTGAGGAGCGTGCTGGATACGCTGCACACGCGTGCCCCCGTTAGGGCGCTGAGTCGACTGCCTGAGGAAAGCTGGGGGACCTGGCTGGTAGTGGCAAAAATGAAACAAATAAATACAAAAAAAGAGGCCAGGCCACGGTGGGGTTCCCAGCACACCCCCACCCACGCACTATTCTCCACGTGAATCTGGGGGTGGGCGGGTTGGGGGGGGAGGTAGAAATCGACCAGGAAGGCGTTTGCCTTGCTTGCCCTGCGCGCTCACTCAGGAGCCGTCTCCCGGAAAATAAAGAAAAAGCACACAACAGCCCACACCTTGTTCCCCAACTATTGTTTCTCCAAGATCCCAAAGTTTCCTTCTAGCCGCGTCCCCACGGCCAAGTTTCCCGGGCTCAGGACGGCGTGTCCGGGGCGAGCTGCTGGCGTTGCTTGGCCCCGCCGGCCTCTTTCTTTGGGGGGGCGGCGGTGGCACCCCAGGGCAACTGGGGGACTGTGTCTGTGGACGTGATGGCCTGAGCCCAGTCCTGCTGCGAGAGGGAAGAAAAAAGGCGAAGTAGGAGGGAGAGAGAGAGAGAGACAGAGCCGAGCCCACGCCGTGGAGAGCTGTTTGGTTGTTATTGTTGTAGTGTGTGTCTGTGTTTTCTTTCTGGAACCTCTGAGCTCTGCCTATGGTTTCCAACTTTCGGCTTCTAATCCCCACCCCACCCAGGAACGAGCGACAGAAAAACAACACTTGTCTGCCTGAGAAGGCTCCGGAAAAAAAAAAAAAAAAAAAAAAAAAAAAAAAAAAAAAAAGGAAGAAAGGCGACCTCAAAGAGATGAGCTCTCGGCTCAGTTGTCAGCAAACAACACCACTCCCCCGCTCCTCCGCTGGGCCATCCTCCCAGCCCCAGCCCGCCGGAGACGGACAGACCGACGCACCGACAGGCCCCTCTCTCCCCCTTGCCCGTCTTTGTTACATCTTTAGCAGCTTTGTGCGTGCGTGTCCTTTCTCCGGTGTCATCGGCTTTACTGCCAAGGGCTGGATGTGTGTGGTGGGGGGTGGGGGGGGGCACGGGCCGAGCTCGCGACAGGGGTCGCCCAAGTGGGGGAGAAAGAAAGAGCCGGGCGCCGAGGAAGAGCAGGGGCCCCCAAACTTACTTTTGTTTTCTTTCTCGATCTGCTCCAGGTAGCTGGCGGCCTCGAGCAGAATCTGCACGTTCTGCAGAAAAGTGTTAATGTGCTTCTCCATCGAGTTCTCGCTGGTGTTGAAAATGTCCGAGAAGGGGCACCTGGGCTTGGCCCCCGCAGGCTCCTCGGGCAGGGCCGGGGGCTGGGGCGCGGCCGCGGCGGGGGGCACAACCGGGGGCGCGGAGGGGGCCAGCCCCGCGCCCTCGCAGCGCGCCTCCTTGCGCGGCCGCCCGCGTTTGCCCATGGAGCAACGGGGGTCCGCCGAGCTCGTCCTCTAACGGGGCTGCGCTGCCCGGCCGAGCTCCGGGCCCCCAGGGAGACCCGGCCGGCTGGAGAGGAGAAGGCGCCGGGGCGAGGAGCCGGCCTGACTTCCCGAGCCTCGCTGCCTGCAGTTGTGTGTGTGAGTGTATGGGAGTGTGTGTCGGTCTCGCAGTGGGTCTGTGTGTATGGGAGATTGAATGAACCTACAGGACAGACGGAGGCGCTCTGGCGCCTGGGTCCTAGTGCGAGACTGTCGCCATCGGACCGGTCAAAATAAAAGGTGGAGACTAGCGAGGCCGGGACCGCCCCTGCCCGTCCCCGCAGCCTTCCCTGCCTCTCTTGAAGACTTACCACAGAGTAGAACACTGTTTTAACCGGAATGGAAAAAAATATTTGATGTCTCTGGGTGCACCTGCATAAAAACAAACTACTTTTTTCACAGAAAAATAATACCTCAAAAATTGTCCAGCACAATGCTTGGCACATAGTTAGGTCTCCATACATGGTGGCTGCTATGACTTAAATAAAAGCCCCCAATCCAAATGGGAAGAAGGGAACCAGTATGTAACCAGGAGATCTCCCCACCCCCAACACAAACACTCCTACACACAGACACACATACATACGTAATCATGCACACACTTGCAGGCACCTGTGTGTGCCTTCACACAGCCAAATGAAATCCCAGGCCGTCCAAATCCGAGTTACAGATTTACTCACTCCTTTCTCCCTTCAAATGCAAAGTTATTTCTCAGAAGTAGGAGGAGATGTCAGCATCCCTCTCCACACTCGTCTCCCCAGCCGTGGTTCAGCTGTGCAAAGCTCACACCAGGATGCCTCCACACCTGGCTCCCTTTTATTTGAAAGGCAGAAGTGGCAGCTCAGGAACCACCCTCCTCCCCAACTGAATTCCACCTTTTGCCTTTGAAGACCCCTTCCCCAGCTGACATTGTTTCACTGCCGCTGCTGTCAGCAATCATGGATGCTTTCCAGCCCTGGGAAGTACTGGAGGCGGCAGGGGATAATTGAAGGCTGCTCTAGAGTGCCATAGGAAAGGGTTCAAATCCCAGCGCTGCTGCATTCAGACTGTGTGAGCTTGGACAAGTCCCTTAACTTCTCTCGGCCTAAGTTTCCACATCACTGAAATGTCTGATAAGATGCTTGTATACTAAATTGTATCTGACTTAGCACAGACTGGCCCATGATAAGATCTTTTCTTTCCAATCCAGACCCAGGCAAGGGCCTGAGTCCCCTATTCTGATGTAACTTGTATCTAAGAAAGGAACAAGATGTAGTGAACAATACTCTTCTGCACTTCCTTGGAAAATATCTCTATGACAAGCCCATCTAAATATGGTTACTTTGCAAGGTCACCTGGAGTTTTCCTCCAGGGAAACCATTTACATAAAGGACAAAGACAATGCTGCCCCCTGGAGGTGTGCGATGCAGCCACCCTACTCAGAGGCAGCTTCATACACATTGTCATAAAAACTCTTGATGGCCAGGCGCAGTGGCGCAGGCCTGTAATCCCAGCTCTTTGGGAGGCCGAGGTGGGCGGATCACCTGAGGTTGGGAGTTGGCGACCAGCCTGACCAACATAGAGAAACCCGGTCTCTACTAAAAATACAAAATTAGCCAGGCGTGGTGGCGCACGCCTGTAATCCCAGCTACTCGGGAGGCTGAGGCAGGGGAATCTCTTGAACCCAGGAGGCAGAGATTGCAGTGAACCAAGATTACGCCATTGCACTACAGTCTGGGCAACAAGAGTGAAACTCCATCTCAAAAGAAAAGAAAAGAAAAGAAAAGAAAAGAAAAGAAAAGAAAAGAGAAAGAAAGAAAGAAAGAAAGAAAGAAAGAAAGAAAGAAAGAAAGAAAGAAAGAAAGAAAGAAAGAAAGAAAGAAAGAAAGAAAGAAAGAAAGAAAGAAAGAAAGAAAGAAGGAAAGAAAGAAAGAAAGAAAGAAAGACTCTTACAGGTCATGGAAACTTTTCTTTTAAAAAAAGGAAAATACATTTCTTTGTGAAATACTCTGTATAAAACTTACAGAATATGTATACATGCACACACTCTCCCAGAGCCTTCAAGAAAGCCTTTGTGCACTTTTAAAAACATAATAACGTGTTGCTGCTATGAGAGGAACAATTAGCAATTGTCATTTTAAAGCCGACGTATTCTCATTTTGGACCATAATATAATTATACCACACATACTCTTTGCTCATTTTCCATCTTGTGACAAATTTTGCCTGGGTGATCGCTGCATCCTTTAGCTACGATAGAGTAGAACCTTCTAAGTGTTGGAGATAAAAGTTTATCTTCCATTATTAGAACAATGACTGACTTTTTTGTTTCTGTGAGAACCACAACCTGAGTTATTCGTGTTGAAACGCCTGTAAACATCTAAAAATGTTAGGAAGACCTCATGTATGCACAGTTTCAAACCAGCTTTCTCCAATGCCATTTTTGCAAAAACTGGCCCTTGTGTGAAACAGCTCTGATCTCTCTTGCCCCAAATGAAAGATGGTACTGAGACAATGAACCAGCTAAGCCCAGACAAAACCTTGCTTTCTCTTTAATTGCCCAGTGGTGGCATGGGTCAGATATATAGTACTGCAACATATATGCACCACCAAGGCAGGCACACGCGTTCATGAGTGGCATGGTGGGGGAAGGGTGTTTTGTAATTATTTATTTATGCCTGTTCCATCTCTCATAGGTCTGCGAGTTTCAGAAAGCCCAGTGGGAATCTTCAAGCTGGGCCACGGATCTGACCAAAGCCAAAATAAACAATGGCTTGAAGAAAATCTACAAAAAAGTGCTGATTTGCACTATTCCCACAGTCGGCCACAGCCCCCACCATCATTCCCATGGAAAACACCACGGCTGGTGCCAAATCAAGTTTTCCCCCCATCATAGGGGCATTGTTTTTTGTTATTATGTGAGTTCTTAGCATCAGACAATGGCACCACAAGAGACACAGTGGAAGCAGGAGAAATGCCTTTTTGTTTCATAAAGTCTGCGTTACTGTGCCCCCGGAGTCTCGCATATAGTTTACTTGCATATATTCATTTTGGTAACACATATGTGGAATGACGAATGTGCCAAGCCCCCTCCTTATTTGTTTTCAGAGCCCATCAAGTGTTAAATCATATTAACGTCCCATTGCTCTCTCCCTTCTCCCCCTCCGTTCCCCAATTAACAGATTTCTCTAATAAAGTTGGCCACAACAGAAAGAGTGGTGTTTCAGGGGTTATATCACAGGACAGGCATCCAGGATGCTGGGTTACAAGCTCAGCTCCATTCCCGATTAGATTTGCTTCCCAGGAGGAGCCATTCAAACCCTTTGCAACCCCCCTTTCTTTGGGGCTTTCATTCCAGAAGGAAACCAGCCCCTTTGGAAATGCTGATAATTTCTGCATAGAACAGGTAGGGGATGCGAATACAGCCACTCTAATGAAAAGACATGAACTCTTTGAAAGAAAAGCAGAAATGCCCAATGAGGTCAGCTAGAATGCTCTCAGAGGGCCCAGGATATCTTGGGTGCCCAGTCAGCCTGGGTCCTCCTTTCCCAACATTCTGTTCATTTGTTTGTTTGGCTTATTTGCTTGTTTGGTAATACCTTTCCGTGGACCTTGTTTGTATATTAAAGCAAGATTGTTCATTCTTTTATTTGCCCCTTTCCCCCCAGACATTCTATACTCTTACATCAAAGGAGTTGTTTTGCCTATAATTATGTCTTTATGTACACAGAGGCTGGTTAATTACTGAGAAGGTGATGGATGCGTTGCCATTGAGACCTCCCCACCTTGCGTTGGGATGGGATGCTCTTCCCTCTGTCATGGACCATTTTGGCTCTCTTGGGTTCGTTAGTGTTGCTCTTCCTGCCTCATTTATTCCCCGCTCACCAGCCTTTTCTGCCTAAATCTATCACTCTTCCACCCTCTAGTTTTCCTTTGGACCTTGCCAAAATGTCCTAGTCAGGTTCTTTCTTGCTCTCTGCCCTGTGGTCTTTGTACTCAGACTTGGCAAACACCATGAAGAGCTCTTCTGTCCCCTCCCTTGTCACTTGAGTCCTAATTCTCACAGCTTTCCCAGTCACAGTTTTCCAGGGTACCTTTCCCCTTTGGAAAGGAAACATCCAGCAGTTAGATGAGGAACTGGCTCACAGCTCCTTCTCCTTGGAGGTCTGACTCTTGCCTTCATTTGTTAGAAAGGAGTGGCCCCGTAGAAAGCCCAAGAATAGAGGGTTAGGAACTGTAAGACACAAGCAGAATGGCAGGAGCAAGTGAGACTCTCTCCCACTGGCCTAAAAGTGCTGACCAGGCCTCCTCTAACCACTCCCCATACCCCCCACCACCACCCACACACTCACCAGTGGGTATAGACATGGGCAGGCAATAAGTAGCCTCCACCCTACAGTGGTGTTCACTGGGTGTCACCTGCTCCTGGAGGCATTATCTCAGCTCTCCTGGACTCTGCCCTCCTTTCTTCTAGAACTGTGAGTCTGGCAGTCTCTTCCTGGTTCAGCAGACTCCTGGGCTTCTCCTGTCCAACACCCAGTACTTAGAGGGCTCATTAGACTATGAGCTCATCAAGGGCAGGAAGCACGCCTTGCTCCTCCTAGAATCCCCAGGCCCTGGCACCTAGCACATGCATGGCACAATACTGGGGCTTAGGTCACAAGTCAAAGGCTTGAATGCCCTTCCCTGCCTGGTCAGAGCCTCGGTGCTGGCCGTTCATGGCTTCTTGCTCCAGTGGTGAGAAGAGGCATTTGATGCTGTCTGCAAAACTATTCCTGAGTCACTCACATTAAAGTTTAAATATCTAAATGCTGTCTCCGTGGAGAAGCCAGAAACCCATTGAGCCAGATGGTTGAGGTTCCATTACAAAAAAGTGCAGAGACTCAGCTGCCCTTTCCCCTGTCCTTACTGCTGGTGACAGATCTGGTGACAACATGGGTCTCCTGTGTTATAAGATGCCTCTAATGGAGAATTTTCAGGAATCACCAGGCCGTGAAGGCAGTGGCCTGAGACTAAATTAGAAGTCAGATGGAGCTTTTCTCACATCTCCCCCATTCTAGGGTGTCTTCTCAGTCTTTCAGGACCCGGTTCCTTTAACATCTCCTTATTTTTTAATTAATTCAGCAAAAGTTTCTAAATTTGTGTACATTAAAGTGGCAGGTATCAGTGACAGACTAGCTTAAATATGACTTTCCCTGGAGGCATTTGGAATTAAAGATGACCAGTGCCTTAAGCTTTAAGGAATAACGTTCTAATGGTAAAATATTAGGCATCAAGAGATGAAAGGGCAAGGTAGTTTGCAAGTGGCAAAGGGTTTGCCTCCTGATTATTAGCTAGCTGAACTTGTATAAGTCACTTAACCTCTCAGAGAATCCGTGTTATCATTGACGAAGTGGGAAGAACAATGCTTGCCTTGCTGAAGGGGTATACATGAAGAAACTTTTGAAACTGTAAAGAGTAGTGTGCGTGGCTGGGCGTGGTGGCTCATGCCTGTAATCCCAGCACTTTGGGAGGCTGAGGGGGGCGGATCACAAGGTCAGGAGTTTGAGACCAGCTTGGCCAAGATGGTGAAACCCATCTCTACTAAAAATGCAAAAAAAATTAGCCAGGTATAGTGGCATGCACCTATAATCGCAGCTACTCGGGAGGCTGAGGCAGGAGAATTGCTTGAACCCGGGAAGCAGAGGTTGCAGTGAGCCGAAATCACACCACCGCACTCCAGCCTGGGCAACAGAGCTAGACTCTGTCTCAAAAAACAAAAAACAAAAACACAAAGGTTCGCATGTCAGGATAGAATCAGGCTACAAAAGTCCTGGAGGATTTTTAGGGAAAACAAAACCAAAAATGACAAGAAGATGGGAGAAGAAATTAGAAGACCAGGGCTTTGGGCCAACTCTTCTACTGAACTACTGTGTAATTTTGAATAAACAATCTCATCATCTGGTGCCTCAGTGTCCTTGCTGATGAAGAGGGTATTCCATTGCCACAGAGTCTGCCTCTCTCCACTATTCCAGAAAGCTTCATTAATTCATCTCTCCTATGTTCATGAATCACAGACTGGGATGTCACTGCCCAGAAGTATTTGGAACAGCATGGGAGAACCATTGTGACCACACCGAGCTGGTAAAATTCTAGCCCAAGGCAAAAAGATTGGCATTTTAGGTCACCCAATCTGCCTTATCTCTGGAAAAGACTGCTTCCCATTGGTTCTTTTTTGGAAAGAAAAAAAAGAAAGAAAGGAAAGTTGAAGTAGCCTCATTCCTAGTCTAGGGGCCCAGGACGCCTGGACTGAATAATCTGGAAGACAGCCCCCCACCCAACTTTGGAGGATATACAAAATCTGCTGCTTCTAGTTCCTGACCTTCTGCCTGGACACCTGCCTACCACCCACCCTGTCCTCACCTCTGAAGTCTATGTTCTCTTTCTCTTTTTTCTGTCTCTCCTACGAGTAGCCTATAAGTTGTCCCTCTCCCTTTCCTTATCCAAAGCACAATTTTCATGGGTGAAAAAGTTGATGAGCACTGAAGTGAGTATGTTTATCAGGGATAACAGATCCAGGAGCACATACTCTACATATACGTTAATTCATTCCATCAGAGGATATTGAGAGTCTCCTGTGTGCCAGGCTTGTTCTAGGTGCAGGGACACAGCAGTGAGCAAACAGCCAAAACCTTCCAACCTCATAGGACTTATTTCATACCCAGGCATACACATGCAGATGCATATACAAAAGCAGGCCCCTTAACTGCTGTGTCTTTCAGATAATGAAATGTAAACTCAAAATTAGGACCAGAGTAGCAGGATTTATACAGAAGGACGACTATATATCCTCTCCACACACCACAGAAATAGTCATAAAAGTGAGGAATGGTTTGTTTTCATGTTTTCCTTTTCTTTCTCCTTCCTTATTCAGGAAATTAACTTTTGTTTGCATACAGCTGACCCTTTGCATGTTACAACAGTACCAAGGCTGGGCACGGTGACTTCAAGCCTATAATCCCAGCACTTTGGGAGGCTGAGGCGGGAGGATCACCTGAGGTCAGGAGTTCGAGACCAGTCTGGCCAACATGGTGAAACCCCATCTCTACTAAAAATATAAAATCAGCCAGGCATGGTGGTGCATGCCTGTAATCCCAGCTACTCAGGAGGCTGAGGCAGAGGTTGCAGTGAGCCAAGATCGTGCCGTTGCACTCCAGCATGGGTGACAAGAGTGAAACTCTATCTCAGACAAAACAAAACAGTATCAAGACACACTACCTCATGTATAGTTTAAAATTTTTCATGTCATTCTAATTCAGAATTCTGAAGATCTCACAGATATGTGTGCCTCGCCAAAGAGTCACGTCAAAACAACTGTCTGAAATTATAACCTACCTGGAAAAGTCAGAAACATAATCAGAGGCTATTTCCATATAACTACACCCTAAAAACACCCATCCCAGACAGGCAGGCACATGAGAATAACATGTTGGCATACAGTTGCAAGAACCTGCTCTAGACTTGGGATACTTATTGCATCACTGTGAAAGTAAAATTTAGTAGAAAATACCAAACAGGGAGACTAGAATTGGGAAATTCTTCTCCATTTCCTGTGTCATGTTTCACAGTCTTCAAAGATTTAGGCTCTATCAAATCCTAGACTAAACTGGTGTTAAAGGAAAGGTCTTCTCTTGGTAGCTTTATTCTTAAATTCTTTGGACATGGACACTTTTGAGTGCATTATAAACATGGGTAATATGGTCCCATATTGTCTTAGAGATGCTGTCATTATAAGAGCTAATATTTATAGCATGCTTAGTACAGGCACATCTCATTTTATCGTGCTTTGCTTTATTGCATTCCCAAGATGCTGCATTTTTCACAAATTGAAAATGGGTGCCAGTCCTGCATCGAGCAAGACTATTGGCGCCATTTTTCCAACAGCATGTGCTTGCTTTGTGTTTCTGTGTCACATTTTGATAATTCTCAAAATATTTCAAACTTTCAAATAATTATTGTATCTGTTATGGTGATCTGTGGTCAGTGATCTTTGATTTTACTATTGTAATGTTTGGGGCACCATGAACCACACCCACAAAAGATGGCAAACTTAATCAATAAATGTTGTGTGTATTCTGACTGCTCCACGGACCAGCTAGTCCCCCATTTCTTTCCTTCTGCTGGGGCCTCCCTATTACCTGAGACACAACAATATTAAAATTAGACCAATTAATAACCCTACAATGGCCAGAAAGTGTTCAAGTGAAAGGAAGAGTCACATGTATCTCATTTTAAATTAAAAGCTAGAAATGATTAACCTTAGTGACAAAGCCAAGATAGGTTGAAAGCTAGGCCTCTTGCACCAGTTAGCCAAGTTGTAAATGCAAATGAAAAGTTATTGAAGGAAATTAAAGGTGCTACTCCAGTGAACATTTCAATAATAAGAAAGTGAAACAGCTTTATGGGTGCTATGGAGAAAGTTTTTAGTGGTCTGGATAGAAGATCAAACCAGCCAGAACATTTCCTTAAGCCAAAGCCTAATCCAGAGCCCTAACTCTATTTGATTCTATAAAGGCTAACAGTAGTGACAAAACTACAGAAGAAAAGTTGGAAGCTAGCAGAGACTGGTTCACGAATTTAAGGAAAGAAGCCATCTCCATAATAACATAGCCATCTCCATAACATGTGGAAGCTGCAGCAAGTTATTGAGAAGATCCAGCTAAAATAATGGATAAAGATGGCTACATGAAACAACAGATTTTCAATGTGAATGAAACAGCCATCTATTGGAAGAAGATGCCATCTAGGACTTCCATAGCTAAAGAAGTCATAGAAAGAACAAGTCAATACCTGGCTTCAAAGCTTCGAAGGCCGGGCTGACTGTCTTGATAGAGACTGATGAGCTAATGCAGTTGGTAACTTTAAGTTGAATTCAGTGCTCATTTACTATTCTGAAAAGTCTAGGGACCTTAAGAATTATGCTAAATCTCTACATCTGTGCTCTATAAATGAAACAATAAAGCCTGGATAACAGCACGTCTGTTTACTGTTTTTAAGCCCACTGTTGAGACCTATTGCTCAGGAAAAAAAAAAAAAAAAAAGATTCCTTTCAAAATATTGCTAATCATTGACAATACACCTGGTTATCCAAGAGCTCTGATGGAGATGTACAAGGAGATTAATATTATTTTCATGTCTGCTAATACAACATCTACTCTTCAGTTCATGGATCAAGGAGTAATTTCAACTTTCGAATCATTATTTCAGAAATATAATTCATAAGCCTGTATCTGCCACTGATCATGATTCTTCTGATGGATCTGGGCAAAGTAAATTGAAAACCTGCTGTAAAGTTTTCACCATTCTAGACTCCATTAAGAGTATTTGTGATTCATAAAAAGAGGTCAAAATATCAACATGACCAGGAGTTTGGAAGAAGTTGATTCTAATCCTCATGAATGACTTTGAGGGGTTCAAGACTTCAGTGAAAGAAGTAACTGTAGATGTGGTGGAAATAGCAAGGGAACTAGAATTAGAAGTGGAGCCTGAAGATGTGACTGAACTGCTGCAATCTCATGATCAAACTTGAACAGATGAGGAGTTGCTTCTTCTGGATAAGCAAAGAAAGTGGTTTCTTGAGAGTGAAACTACTGCTGGTGAAGATGCTGTGAACATTAATGAAATCACAACAAAGAATTTAGAATATTACATAAACTTAGTTCAAAAAGCTATGGCAGGGTTTAAGAGGTGACTCCAATTTTGAAAGAAGTTCTACTGAGGGTAAGGTGAAATCAAGCAGTAGCACATGCTACAGAAAAATCTTTTGTGAAAGGAAGAGTCAATCAATGCAACAAGCTTTGCTGTTGTCTTATTTTAAGGAATTGCCACAGTCACTCCACGCTGATCACTCAGCAACCATCAACATCGAGGGAAGGCCCTCCACCAGCAAAAACATTATGACTCCCTGAAGGCTTAGATGATTGTTAGAATTTTTGAGCAATAGCCGGGCGCGGTGGCTCAAGCCTGTAATCCCAGCACTTTGGGAGGCCGAGGCGGGCGGATCACAAGGTCAGGAGATCGAGACCACAGTGAAACCCCGTCTCTACTAAAAATACAAAAAATTAGCCGGGCGCGGTGGCGGGGGCCTGTAGTCCCAGCTACTCAGGAGGCTGAGGCAGGAGAATGGCGGGAACCCGGGAGGTGGAGCTTGCAGTGAGCCGAGATCGCGCCACTGCACTCCAGCCTGGGCAACAGCGTGAGACTCCGTCTCAAAAAAAAAAAAAAGAATTTTTGAGCAATAAAGTTTCTTTCTTTTTTATTTTATTTTATATATTTATTTATTTATTTGAGGCAGAATTCTCATTCTATTGCCCAGGCTGGAATACAGGGTCATGATCTCAGCTCACTGCAACCTCCTCCTCCTGGGTTTAAGTGATTCTCCTGCTTCAGTCTCATGAGGAGCTGGGACTACAGGTGTACACCACGAAGCCTGGCTAATTTTTTTTTTTTTTAGGAAAGACGGGGCTTTGCCATGTTGGCCAGGCTGGTCTTGAACTCCTGACCTCAGGTGATCCGCCCACCTCGACCTCTTGAAGTGCTGGGATTAGAGGAGTGAGCCACTGTGCCTGGCCACAATAAAGTATTTTTAATTAAGGTTTGTGCATTTATGTTTTAGACATAATGCTATTGTACACTTAATAAAATACAGTATAATGTAAACATAACTTCTATATACACTGGGAAACCAAAAAATTCATGTAAGCGGCTTTATTGTGACATTTGTTTTATGAAGGTGGTCTGGAATCAAAACTCCAAAGTTGCAGTATCTCTAAGGTGTGTTGGTATTCCAGCACCCATACTCCATGCACAGTTTCATTTCACCGTCATACTCTCTCCATGACCTATTATCATCATTTCCTTTTTTTTTTTTTTTTTTTTTTTGAGACGGAGTCTCACTCTGTTGCCCAGGCTGGAGTGCAGTGGCGTGATCTCGGCTCACTGCAAGCTCTGCCTCCCGGGTTCACGCCATTCTCCTGCCTCAGCCTCCCGAGTAGCTGGGACCACAGGAGCCTACCACCTCGCCTGGCTAATTTTTTTTGTATATTTAGTAGAGACAGAGTTTCACCGTGTTAGCCAGGATGGTCTCAATTTCCTGACCTCGTGATCCGCCCGCCTCGGCCTTCCCAAAGTGCTGCGATTACAGGCGTGAGCCACCACACCCGGCCTATATCATTCCCATTTTACAGATGAAGAAATGGAGACTGAAGAAAACTAAATACCATGACCCAGATGGCATAGCTAGTAAGTGGTAGAGCTGGAGCTCTTCTTGGTCTCCAGCCTGAAATGGCAAGACGTTCCTTCTTCCTGCTTACAATGCACATATCTTTCATTCAGTTCTGTACAGGCACCCATTGGTTGGGTATAAGTGTATGCAATCTTACTAATTGGGTTTATGTGCATAAAGGGGTACTGGTTCCAATCTAATCCTCATTAGATTGTAGATTACAATTTCTAGTAAAGGAAACTCGGATTCTCCCTTCCCAGTTTGTGAGTTCTTCTAGAGCATCCATGGCATCCCCTGCGTGGCCTAGCAAGCATCATGCATACAGTAGCTACCCAATAAGCATTGTTCAATTACTAGGAACTCCATACAGGGCCAGCCCAGGGAGTAGATAGCACCTCCAGTTATTTATCAGACATTACCAACCTCCCATGAGCACCAACAGTGACCTCTCACGGTGTCTGTCTTCCCCTTCACATGATCAGCCCCACTGCTGAGTTAGAGGGCAGACACTAGGCCATTATCCACAGAAGACCCTAAGAAAATGCATGCATTTGCTGCCCTGGACAGAGGTTGTGAAGCGGAGAGTAATGCATAAGTGCATTTGCAAGGACTGTGGATCGCATATGGCAGATTCTCAGCCTGTGCCTGTACATCAGAATCACTTGGGGATAGGATTGCCAAATTTTTCTAGCGAAAATACAGGATGCCCAGTTCATTTAAATCTGAAATAAACAACAAATCATGTTTTAGTATAAATATGGCCCATGTAATATTTGTGACATATTTATGCTAAAAAGTACTCATTGTCATTTGGAATTGAAATTTAACTGAGCGTCCTATATATTATCTGGCAACCTTAATTGGGAAACAACTGAGAATAATTAAATCGGAATCTCTTGAAATGCGGTCCAGATACTAACAATTTTAAAAGGCTTCCTAGGTTATTCTAGTGGGCAGTTGTGTTTGGGAATCACTGATAGAAGAGAGCTAAAATCTTGGAGATCATAGGAGGGAAAATGGGGTTTGGCCCAGAGTGGGCAACCCCTACGTAGGAAGGGAGTGGAGACATGTGACAAATGTCACCTACCCAAAGTTCTGCCTTCAGGGAGCTCTGCTGGGCCACATCCCAGAGACGAAGTCAGCCACAGTCAGAGTGGAGCTGGACTGTGCAGCCATCATGTTTTCAAGGTCACACCAGAGTGCCCAGTACCATCTTGAGGGAGCTCAGTGCCCTCCAAAGACATCAACCCTCCCACTAACCACCTCTATCCAGAAACAGCAAAGCCGGTATATGTCAAATTTCATTTCCTTTGTGTATGTGAGTTAAGCAGCCACCCAAATGTCTCCTGTGACTTGAGGAGCTCAGAGTGAAGTCCGTCTTGACAAGTCACACAACACAGGGTCCAAAGCTTGAAGTTTGGAGCCAGACAGAGATGGGTGAAAATTATATTTCTGTCATTTACTTAGGGGGTATATAAGCTTGGGCAAATTACATAATTCCTCTGAACCTCAGTTTTTCGTCTGCAAAATGGGAATGATAATTATACTTCCCTCACAAGATTATCATGAGAATCAAATGAGATAATGCCTATAAAATGCCTACTTGGTCCAGCGTCTGGCATGGACAAAGCGCTCAATAAGTAGTTGTTATTATTTTATTGCTGTTATCTTTCCCAGAGGTCCCCTACAGATCCTCCTCTCCCAACGTTTGGCAGCAGCAGGAGAGCAGGGGACATTGGTCCATGCAGGTGGGAGTGCAGTACTATAAAACCTGGAGCTCCTCAAGGAGTCCCTCTGCTGAACAGAATGTAGGCTCAGAACGCCCTGTTCCCATCTTTCAGCTTTTGAGGGAAACACATAGTCCAAGCCTGTTAAGATAGTATCACTCTTTAAAAAAAATTTTTTTTGAGACAGGGTCTCACTCTGTGGCCCAGGCTAGAATGCAATGGCACAATTATATTTCACTGCAGCCTCAAACTCCTGGGCTCAAGTAATCCTCCTGCCTCAGCCTCCTAAGTAGCTGGAACTACGGATGCAGCCACCATGCTTCCTGGAGATACATATATATATACACACACACATATTTATTTATTTATTGTAGAGACAGGGTCTCACTATGTTGTTGCCCAGGCTGGTCTCAAATTCCTGGGCTCAAGCAATCCTCCTGCCTCATCCTCCTAAAGTGGCGGGATTATAAGCTTGAGCCACCATGCCTAGCCAAAATAGCATTACTCATAGCATAAAGAAAAGGGCTGGGGTGGATAAAAGGGACCTGACTCCCTGATTTCCAGCTGTGACTTTGCCAATAACTTATCATGACCTTAGGCAGGTCATTGCATCACTTAGGGTTCAGTCTCTTCATCTGTTTAATGAGTATGGGCCAGATGATCACTTCCATCCATAATACTCCTTGATAAGCTCCCTTATGGAAATTCTTGCCTTGACTTTACCGCCACCTTCCCCAGATAATTAATATTCTTTCCCTACCTATTCCCAGGGTTGCGAAGAGGAGAACTGGGGCTCACGCAGAGTTGTGGGTTTCCTGCCTTTTCTTCAGGTACATCTGTACATCTGTTTCACTGAAAAGTACAACATATGATCTTTAAGTTCTGTTTTCCCGTCAAAGAATGGAGAGAAACTTCTTAGCTCATTCTGTCTTTTGCCCATCTTTAAGATGAGCCCAAACTCACCCAGCACTGACCATTGTTGAAGTCCAGAGTACAAATAGAACTGAAATGCAAAGGGACTATTTTGAGGGTGTCATTCAAACGCTGAAGCCCCTCCCTGCTCACTGGAGCACCCTGGATGCACCTGTTCTTTTTCTCTTAGGTAATCCGTTCCTAATCCTTTTTCAAATTTCACCTGCCATTGAGAGTCCACTGTTGTCATTTTTGAAGGACAAAGCTGTTTTTCAAGTGATAACTGCATTGGCCATCTGTCTCCATTAACCATCCCCCACCCCATCCTCTTTCTCCAAATCCCCAAATAACTAAAATAATAGTGAAATAAAAGACAATATATTATCTGGTTGCAACACACAGCATTTTGTCCATGTTTGATCAGTATCAGGACGAACCTAAGAGCAAACATGGTACCAACAGAAAAGTTCTCTGGGTTTCCAGAAGTTTTCCTGCCACAGGGTTCAGAGCTGGATAAATAGCTGCCTCTCACCTCTAATGAAGAAAATCATTTTATTAGTGTGTAACCCAAGGAGAGGTTATGTTGCTTTTTTTTTTTTTTTTAACAAGGCTATATAACTGGCTAACATTCATACACGGGTATTCTGAGAAAACGCCCGTCTCCATTAGGATTTGAGATAAAGTCTTAATCAAAGTGGTCGTGAACTCCTTTTGAAGCTGCACAGGAAATCTCTGGGAAACACAGTTAAAAAGACTCAGTTCAAAGGAAACTTCTTTATTCATAATATTCAGAGATTTGTTTCTGATTCGACTTTGGTCACTTGCTTTGCTGAAAGAAATATAATAGGAATTTAGGCCACATCTCCAGGAGATCAAATCTAAAAAGTGGGATGTGGGCTGCAGATACTTAATTTGGGGACATCACCAGCCACCAGTCGGAGTTTTGACATGGTAAAGCAAGACCCAACAGCTGGGCATTTTGGTGTTTTTGGGACAGCCACTCGGAGTGTAAAACTATCTTCCCTCTTTGAACTATGGAGATTTAACAACCTTTGATGGGGTTAATTTTACTGTGATAACAGATTTACCCAGAGAGGATGCTTGAATAACTCAGGCCTGATTAGCTCTCTGGAAAGATGGGCCCAAAATATCTCATGGAGACGTTCTATTAGCAAAGGATTTTGATCGCTTGAAAATGTTGATGAGTTACACTGAAAGTTGGAATGATACTGAAATTTTAGTGAGGTTTTGCTTCGGTTAAGAGGTGTAAATAAAAACGGGGCAGAAAGAATTTCTACTTTCAAAAAGAAGGGGTAGACATAGTTTTCTCTATTCCTCCTAAGCACAACCCCAAACCTTAGACATTATATATAAAACAAGCATAAGACAACTCTAAAAGGTGGAGAGAGAAAGGAAGACTGCCCAGAGATCTCAGAAGCCTAGGAACAACACAGTGATTAATTCTCTGGATTTTATGTTTGCCTTATATGTTCCAGGCTTAGAGCTGAAGAAGTCAGTAACCTGGACACTCCAAAAAGGGCAGAGGTTAAAACAATCTCAACAAAAGCCTATTCTCTCTAGCCAAAGGACCAGGAAAGGGACAGCCTAGCAAGACAAAAACTTTTAGATAATAACCACTCTACTCCAGCCAAGTACCACAGAGAAACTGTGACCCCACCCACGCTCTCACCAGCAAAGGCCAAGTGGGGAGCCTCAACTTTCACCCTAGCCAGGCTATAATATGCCTTCCCCACTCCTCCACCAGAATGATGTCAGAGAAGGCAGAATAGGCGGCTATGACCTTCAATCTTACCAGCTGGTAATAAGGGCCCTCCCCCCTGTGATTAGTGGAGACCACAGGGGCGCTCCCATTCCTGCACAATTTAACAAAGTGCCCCCTCAGGTGTCCTTGGAGACCAACAAAGGAACTTGGATTTCTATCTCCACCTAGCAGTAACAAGGCAGTACCTTTTCTTCCCCTGCCATGGTGGTGTTAGAGAAAGCCACATGAAACAGAAGGTCTAAATAAAATGCAGAGCCTTATAACATAACAGGAAAATTTCCAGGTTTCCATAAAAAAAAAATCATTCATCATTCTAAGAACCAGCAAGATCTCGAACCAAATGAAAAAGACACTCAAAAGATGATGGGAGCAGGAGAGAGAATTGAGGAGATGTTGGCTAAAGGATAAAACTTCTGTTAGGGCTGGGCATAGTGGTTCATCTCTGTAATCCCAGCATTTTGGGAGGCCAAGGCAGGCAGATCACCTTAGGTTAGGAGTTCAAGACTAGCCTGGACAACATGGTGAAACGCTGTCTCTACCAAAAATACAAGAATTAGCAGGGCATGGTGGTGCACACCTGTAATCCCAGCTTCTCGGGAGGCTGAGGCACAAGAATCGCTTGAACAGGGGAGGCGGAAGTTGCAATGAGCCAAGATCGTGCCACTGCATTCCAGCCCAGGCAACAGAGCACGACTCTGTCTCAAAAAAAAAAAAATTTCAGTTAGACAGTTAGAATAAATTCAAGAAATCGATTTATAACATGGTGCTTATAGTTAATAGCAACATACTGCATACTTGAAAATTGCTAAGAGAGTAGATTTTATGTGTTCTCACCACAAAAGATGATAAATATATGAGATAATGAATATGTTAGTTCACTTGATTTGGTCATTCCACAATGTATACATATTGTGTATATATACATATATACAGAACATGTTGCACATTATAAATGTATACAACTTGTGTTTGTCAATTTTAAAAATAATTTAAAAATAGATGACAGTGCTTAGATGAAAGAGAAATAGCTACAATAAAATGCTTCAATGAATAATTACAAACATACTTGAAATATATGAATAAGGCCAGGCGCGGTGGCTCACGCCTGTAATCCCAGCACTTTGGGAGGCCGAGGCGGGCGGATCACGAGGTCAGGAGATCGAGACCATCCTGGCTAATACGGTGAAACCCCATCTCTACTAAAAATACAAAAAAATTAGCCAGACGTGGTGGTGCACTCCTGTAGTCCCAGCTACTTGGAGGCTGAGGCAGGAGAATGGCGTGAACCCGGGTGAGCCGGTTCACCGGCTTGCAGTGAGCCAAGATCGCACCACTGCACTCCAGCCTGGGCAACAAAGCGAGACTCCATCTCAAAAAAAAAAAATACATATATATATATATGAATAAATAGAAAGTCTCAGCAAAAAAGGAAGATATAAAAAAGAACCAAATGGAAACTATAGAACTAAAAAGTACGATAACAAAAGTAAAAAGCTCAGTAGATAGGTTTAACAGCAGAATGGAGGAGGCAGAAGACAGAAAAATGGAGCTGGAAGATGGAACAATGAAATTACTCAACTGAATAATTGAGACAAAAATAGACTGAAAAAAATGAGCAGAGCCTTATGGGACTATAACAAATGATTTAACATTCTTATCATTGGACTTTCAGAATGAGAGGAGAAAGACAGCAAGGCTGGAAAAGTATTTGAAGAAATAATGATTGAGAACTTCCCAAATTTGTCAAGAGATATAAAGTAGCCTAGTGAACCCCAAACAGAGTTAATCCAAATAAATTCATTCCAAGATACACCATAATTGAACTAAGCTTCTGATTCCAAGATACACCATAAACTAAGCTTCTGATTCCAAGATACACCATAAACTAAGCTTCTGAAAACTAATGACAAACTCTTGAAAGTAACTAAAGAAAAATTATACTTTATCTGTAAGGAAAAACAATTCAAGTGAGAGTACGTTTCTCATCAAAAACCATGGAAGCCATAAGGAAGTGGCACAATCTTTTTCAAGTGCTGAAACAGCTGTCACTTGAAAATCCTATGGCTACTGAAAATATCTTTCAGAGATGAAGAGAGTATCAGAACACATCAGATGAGGAAAGCTAAGAGAATTTGTCACCAGCAGACATACCCTAAATGAATGGCTTAAAAAGTTCTCTAAACAAGAAAGTAAATGATTTAAAAAAAAAAAAAAAAAAAAAGGAACTTTGAAACATCAGGAAGAAAGAACATGTAAGCGAAAATATATGTAGATATACTAAGTTTTCCTTCTCCTCTTGAATTTTTAAAATTATATGTTGATGGTGAAAGAAAATACAGCTGTCTGACATTGCTCTAAATGTATGTAGAGGAAATAGTTAAGATAATTATATCACAGGATATATAATCCTCTTAACTATATGGTATATATGGAAGATGGCAAAGAATGGAGGAGGATAAAGATAAGTAAACAGAGGTAAGGATACTGTGCTTCATATGAACTGGTAACGTGATGATATAAGTAGACTGTAATAAAACTCCATAAAAAGCTACACAAAGAGATACTCTCAAAAATACTGTAGAGAAATCAAAATAAAATTCTAAAAGATGAAAAACAGAAAACGGAACAAACAAAAAACAAAATATAAAATGGCAGAATTAAGCCTAACATATCATGAATTACATTAGATATAAATTGTAAAATACACTAATTAAAAGATAGAGATTGACAGAATGGATTTAAAAACATGACCAAACTTGCTGTCTATAAGAAACACTTGAGGCTGGGCATGGTGGCTCATGCCTGTAATCCCAGCACTTTAAGAGACCTAAGCAGGCCAATTGCTTGAGCTCAGAAGTTTGATACCAGCCGGGGCAACATGGTTAAACCCAGTCTCTACAAAAAATACAAAAATTAGACAGGTATGGTGGTGCACGCCTGTAGTCCCAGCTACTTGGGAGACTGAGGTGGAAGAATTGCTTGAACCTAGAAGGTAGAGGCTGCAGTGAGCTGAGATCATGCCACTGCACTCCAGCCTCAGTGATAGAGTGAAATCCTGTCTCAAAAAAACCATAAAACAAAAAACAAACCACCTCACTTCAAATGTAACACTATAAGCAGTTTGGCAGTAAAAAGATGAAAAAAGATATATCGTGCAAGTATTAATCAAAGAAAAGCAGATATGGCTATTTGAATATCAGATAAAGTATACTTCAGAGGATAAAAAACACAAGAGACAGAACAGAATATAATAATAAAGGAGTCAATACATAAGGAAGATGTATCAGTCCTAAATGCACATGCACCAAACAACAGAGCTGCAAAACACATAAAGCTAAAACTGAAAAGAGATATAGATAAATTCAATATTATACTTGTAGATCTCAGTAATCTTATCTCAATAATTGATGGAACAGCTAGACAGAAAATCAGGATATATAGAAGAATTCAGTAGCATCTTCAACAAATATGATCTAATCAACATTTACTCAACACTTGACCCAACTCTAGCAGGATACACATTCTTTTCTTTCTTTTTTTTTTTTTTTTTTTTTTTTTGAGGCGGTGTCTCGCTCTGTCGCCCAGGCTGGAGCGCAGTGGCGCGATCTCGGCTCACTGCAAGCTCCGCCTCCCGGGTTCCCGCCATTCTCCTGCCTCAGCCTCCCGAGTAGCTGGGACTACAGGCGCCGCCACCACGCCCGGCTAATTTTTTTGTATTTTTAGTGGAGATGGGGTTTCATTGTGTTAGCCAGGATGGTCTCGATCTCCTGACCTCGTGATCCGCCCGTCTCGGCCTCCCAAAGTGCTGGGATTACAGGCTTGAGCCACCGCGCCCGGCCTTTTTTTTTTTTTTTTTTTTTTTTTTTTTTTTTTTTGAGACAGAGCCTTGCTCAGTCGCCCAGGCTGGAGTGCAGTAGGGCGATCTCGTCTCACTGCAAGCTCCGCCTCCCGGGTTCACGCCATTCTCCTGCCTCAGCCTCCCTAGTAGCTGGGACTACAGACGCCCGCCACTCCGCCACTATGCCCGACTAATTTCTTTTCTTTTCTTTTCTTTTTTTTTTTTTTTTTGTATTTTTAGTAGAGATGGGGTTTCACCTTGGTGGCCAGGGTGGTCTCGATCTCCTGACCTCGTGATCCGCCCGTCTCGGCCTCCCAAAGTGCTGGGATTACAGGCGTGAGCCACCGCTCATTCTTAAAAAGCCACACATTCTTTTCAAGTGGCCATGAGAGATGCCAAGCTAGATCATATTCTGGGCTGCAAAAAAAGTTCAACAAATATAAAATCATAAGATCCTACAAAGCATGTTCTTCAACTATTATAGAATCAAACTAGAAATTAATAATAGAAAGATAACAATAAAATCTTCAAACACTTGCAAACTAAACAACACACTTCCATATAATCCATGAATCAAAGAGGAAGACACAAGGGAAAAGTAAAAATACATTGAACTGAATGAAAATTCAAATGCAATATATCAAAATTTGTGAGGAGAAGCTAAAACTACTGAAGGAAGTTTATAGCTCTAAATGAATACATCAGGAAAGAGGAAAGTCTGAGATCAACAAGCTCTCACTTCACAAACCTAGAAAAAGAAGAACAAAATATCCCAAAGCAAGCAGTAGGAAGAAAATAATATAGGGTAGAAATAAACAAAATTTAGAATACAAAATATAGAGAAAATCTACAAAATAAAGAGTTGTTTCTTTGAAAAAAATCAATAAAATTGACAAATTTTTTCTTTAGAGAAATGCTTAGGTACAAAACAACAAATAGCTCTGGACTAGTATGGTGAATATGACACAATGCTGATGAAAGATATCAAAGATAAGCTAAACAAATGAGAAACATACCATGTTAATGGATTGGAAGACTCAACATAGTAAAAATGTCAATTCTTCCTAAAAGGAGACACAGATTTAATACATTTTCTATCAAAATCCTGGAAAGATTTTTTGTAGATATGAACAAAATTATTCTAAAATTTATATGGAAAAGTAAATGAGTTAGAATAGCTAAAACAATTTTGAATTAAAAAGTATAAAGTGGTAGGTATCAATCTATTTGATTTCAAACCAGATTTTAAGACTTTGTGTGTATATAATATATATAGTCATGTGTCACTTAATGACAGAAATACTTCCTGAGAAATGAGTCATTGGGCAATTTCATAACTATGTGAACATCATAGAGTGCACGTACACAATCCTAGATATTATAGCCTACTACACACCTAGGCTATCTGGTACAGCCTATTGCTCCTGGGCTACAGACCTGTACAGACTGTTACCGTACTGAATATTATAGGTAATTGTAACATAATAGTAAATATTTGTGTATCTAAACATAGAAAAGTTACTGCAAAAACACAATATTATAATCTTACACCACCATCATATATGCAGTCCATGGTTGACCAAAATGTTATATGGTACATGAATATGCACATTTATTTATGTATGTATATAGACACACATATACACATGCATACTGGAGCCAGTAGCCACCCGCTATGTTTCGCAGCTACAGCTCTCCTGCACAGCAACAGTTTTGGTTTCCTTTGTTATGTATAGTAAATCTTGAAAATCTTGGCTGGGCTAGGTGGCTCAAGCCTGTAATTCCAGCACTTTGGGAGGCCGAGGCGGGTGGATCACAAGGTCCGGAAATCGAGACTATATTGGCTAACACGGTGAAACCCCGTCTGTACTAAAAATACAAAAAATTAGCGGGGCCTGGTGGCGGGCGCCTGTAGTCCCAGCCGCTCCGGAGGCTGAGGCAGGAGAAGGGCGTGAACCCGGCAGGCGGAGCTTGCAGTGAGCCGAGGTCGCGCCACTGCACTCCAGCCTGGGCGACAGAGCGAGACTCCGTCTCAAAAAAAAGAAAAGAAAAGAAAAAGAAAAAGTAAAGAAAAGAAAATCTTGAGAATTGGCCGGGCGCGGCAGCTCATGCCTATAATCCCAGCACTTCGGGAGGCTGAGTTAGGCAGATCACTTGACTTCAGGAGTTGCAGACCAGCCTAGCCAAAAGGGTGAAATCTTGTCCCTACTAAAAATACAAAAATTAGCCGAAGGTGCTGGCACGTGCCTGTAGTCCTTCGGAGGCAGAGGCAGGAGAATCGCTTGAACCCGGGAGGCAGAGGTTGCAATGAGGCGAGATTGCGGCACTTTGCACCACTTCACTCCAGCCTGGGCAACAGAATGAGACTCTGCCTCGAAAGAAAGACAGAAAGAAAGAGAGAAAGAGAGAAAGAGAGAAAGAAAGAGAAAGAGAGAGAGAGAGAAAGAGAGAGGGAGGGAGGGAGGGAAGGAAGGAAGGAAGGAAGGAAGGAAGGAAGGAAGGAAGGAAGGAAGGAAGGAAGGAAGGAAGGAAGAAAATCAAGTAGATTTATGCACACACACAGAGTAATCAAAACTGTGTGGTAATGGCATATGAATAGACATGTAGATTAATAAGACAGTAAAGAATCTAGAAATAGACCAACACAAATATGCTCAGCTGATTTTTGACAAAGGTGCAAATGCAATTCAACGGAGGAAAGACAGACTTTTCTTTTAAACTTCTGTATATATACAGAAATTCTAGTCGTTCTCCTAAAGTATAAAAATAATTATTAAAATGAAACTGACCCTCCCAGGATAGCTTTTTCAATAAATGGTGCTGGAGTAATTGAGCATTATAGGAAAAAAAAAAAGAGAGAGAGAGAGAACCTCAACTTAAGTCTCATACTTTTTATAAAAATTAACTCAAATGGATCACTGACTTATAGGTAAAACATAAAAATATAAAACTTCTGGAAACAAACATAGGAGAAAACTTTTAGGGTCTAGGGCTAGGCAAAGAGTTCACAGACGACATAAAAAGCATGATTCCTAAAAGGAAAAACTGATAAATTGAGTTCCATCAAAATTAAAAGTATTTCCTGTATGAAAGACCCTGTTAAGAGGATGAAAAGACCAGCTACAGACTGGGAGAAAATATTCGCAAACCACATATCTGACAAAGGACTAGTATCTGGAGTGTATAAAAATCTCTCTAACCTCAACGGTTAAAAAAAAGCAAACAATCCAACTAGCATATAGGCAAAAGATGTGAAGAAACATTTCACAAAAGAAGGTATACAGATGGCAAATAAACACATGGAAAGATGTTCAACACAAATTAAAACCACAATGAGATAGCCATCATACGCCTATCAAAACAGCTAAAATAAAACAAAGTGACATCTGATGAGGATGTGGGGAAATGGAATCCTTCACACACTGCTGGTAGGAATGTAAAATGGTACAGTCACATGGTAAAACAGTTTGGCAGTTTCTTTTTCTTTTTTTTTTTTTTTTTTTTTGTAGCGGAGTGGCGGAGTGTTGCTGTGTCGCCCAGGCCAGAGTGCGGTGGTGTGGTCTCAGCTCACTGCAAGCTCCGCCTCCCAGGTTCACGCCATTTTCCTGCCTCAGCCTCCCACTAATTTTTGGGTTGTTTTGTATTTTTAGTAGAGAGGGGGTTTCACCATGTTAGCCAGGATGGTCTCGATCTCCTGACCTCGTGATCCACCCGCCTCGACCTCCCAAAGTGCTGGGATTACAGGAGTGAGCCACCGCGCCCGGCCGGCAGTTTCTTTCAAAACTAAATATCCAACAATCATATGACCTGGCAATTGTAGTTTTGGCCATTTAACCAAGAGGAAGAAAAACTTGTGTTCATACAAAAATCTGTAAATGAACGTTTACAGTGGCTTTATCTGTAATCGCCAAAAACTGGAAACAACCCAGATGTCCTTCAACAGGTGAGTGGTTAAACAAACTGGTACATCCATAGCATGAGATGCTAGTCAGCATTGAAAAGGAATGAAATTCTGAAACAAACAACCTTCTGGATGAATCTCAAAGGAATTGCACTGAAAAGAAAAAGCTAATCCCAAAAGGTTACACACTACATGATTCCATTTCTATATCATCAGAAATACCATCCGACCCAGCAATCCCATTACAGGGTATATACCCAAAGCGTTATGAATCATTCTACTATAAAGACACATACACACGTATGTTTATTGCAGCACTATTTACAATTCCAAAGACTTGGAACCCACCCAAATGCCCATCAATGATAGACTGGCTCAAGAAAATGTGGCACATACACACCCTGTAATACTATGCAGCCATAAAACAGAATGAGTTCATGTCCTTTGCAGGGGCATGGGTGAAGCTGGAAGCCAGCATTCTCAGCAAACGAACACAGGAACAGAAAACCAAACACCGCATGTTCTCACGCATAAGTGGGAGTTGAACAATGAGAACACATGGACACGGGGAGGGGAACAACACATATTGGGGCCTGTCAGGGGTTGGGGGCAAGGGGAGGGAGAGCATTAGGACAAATACCTAATGCATGCGGGGCTTAAAACCTAGATGACGGGTTGATAGGTGCAGCAAACCACCATGGCACATGTATACCTATGTAACAAACCTGCACGCTCTGCACATGTATCTCAGAACTTAAAATTAAAAAAAAAAAAAAAGACATGATAAAATTAAAGAGATTAAGAACAGATCAGTGGCTGCCAGGGATTAAAGAGGGGATGGATGCAGAAGAGAAGAAGTAGGTGTGGCTATAAAAGGTCAACATGAGGAATCCTTGTGATGGAAATATTCTGTAGCTTAACTGTACGAAGTGTCAATATCCTGGTTGTGGTATTGTATGATAGCTTTGCAGGATTAGAGAACTGGGTAAAGGGTAGACAAGATCTATAATTATATCAAAATAAAAAGATTAATTAAAAATAGGGCAAGAAATAAACAGAAAGAAGGAATCAGAATTACCCTTGGAAGATATAACTATGTCCTCCACTCATAGGTGCCGAATATATATATATTTGTCAAAATATACCTTATTCCACTTCAACATGGGTAGCCTCTTGCCCAGAAACAAACTACAGTTATCTTACTGTGATATAAAATTTTAAAAAGAAAAAAAAATTCATTAGTGTTGTTTAGGGTTCCTCTAACACAAATGTTTGGTATAATATACTTATTCAGTATAACGTTCTTATATTCTAATAGTTGTCACTGTATGTTTTATTTACTTATTTTTATATATGCTTATATTCACTTTAATGGCATTTTCATAAAATATTGGCTGCAGCTAAAACACACACACACACGCACACACGCACAAGGCAGGAGCTGTCTTTTCTGCGCACCGTTGTCTTGGGTTGAAGTTCTCTTTTTCATGCGTCCCCCCGGTTCCCATTCACGTTTTTCCGGTGCAGCAGTGGTTTTGGTTTCCCTTGTTTTTTTCTCTTTTCCAAGCCTAACCAAAATGAGGTGGCCACGTGGCAGAGACCCAGTGTCTGCTCAGAAACAGAATCTAGCACGTGGTACTTGTCCGCACCATCACCCCAAGGAGATGTGACCAGGGAAAAGAAGGCCTGGCAATTGGTGGCATGTGTCTCTTTAAGAGAGTCTCTGGAAATGTCAGGGGCATCGGTCCCTGAGGGGCTGCAGATGAGATTCTGAGGCAACTGGAGTTTATTGCTCTCTCCTCTCCTCTCCACTCCCCTCCCCTCCCTTTCAAGTCTTGTAGAACTCTGGCCATCTAGATTTCCATTAGTCTTTAAAGAAAAAAAAAAAAGGCCGGGCGCGGTGGCTCAAGCCTGTAATCCTAGCACTTTGGGAGGCCGAGACGGGCGGATCACGAGGTCAGGAGATCGAGACCATCCCAACATGGGCTAACATGGTGAAACCCCGTCTCCACTAAAAAATACAAAAAACTAGCCAGGCGAGGTGGTAGGCGCCTGTAGTCCCAGCTACTCGGGAGGCTGAGGCAGGAGAATGGCGGGAACCCGGGAGGCGGAGCTTGCAGTGAGCCGAGATCCGGCCACTGCACTCCAGCCTGGGCGACAGAGTGAGACTCTATCTCAAAAAAAAAAAAAAGACTTAAAAATTTTCAAAATAAGTAAATAATCATTACAGAAATACAAAGATGAAAAAATTAGATATAGGCCAGGCGTGGTGGCTTACACTTGTAATCTCAGCACTTTGGAAAGCGGAGGTGGGTGGATCACCTGGGGTCAGGAGTTCAAGACCAGCCTGGCCAACATGGCGAAAGCCCGTTTCTACTAAAAATAGAAAAAATTAGCCAGACATGGTGGCAGATGCCTGTAATCCCAGCTACTCAGGAGGCTGAGGCAGGAGAATCACTTGAACCCAGGAGGCAGAGGTTGCAGTGAGCCGAGATGGCGCCACTGCACTCCAGCCTGGGCAATAAGGCAAGACTCCATCTCAAAAAAAAAAAAAAAAGAAAAGAAAAGAAAAAAGAAGATGATAAAAATTATCAAAATCCCAGTTGCTAGTGATAACATTTTTGGTGGATATATACACACAAACACCTATTTTCCCACTTAGACTCCTTGGTTTGTACCTCCCCAAAACTTCTGGGTAAAGTAAAAACATGTTATGTGAAAAAGCTGTGTTGCCATAATGCAGAAACATTCCACATAAGGCCCTGTATTACATGTTCTCCTAGCAAAGTCCTCTGTAAAAAAATGCTCTCCCTACCTACAAAGTGTGCATGTATGTATATTTTTTTCTTGAAAATTATATACCATACAGACAGTTTTGTAACCTCTTTTTTTTTCACTCAATAATGAATCATGAACATCTTTCCAGGTCAATAAGTATGCTTTTATGATATCTTAATGGCTGTACAATATTCCATTGTATGGCGGCACCATAATTAATTTAACTATTTAACTAGTCTCCCAATGGTGGACAATTAAATTGTTTCCAGATATTTTTTGCTGCTGTAAACAATGTTCCAATAAATATTCTATAGCAAAATCTTTGCCCTCATCCTTAATTATTTCCTTAGGAATCCTCCCTGAAAGAGAATAGCTGGATAGACATTTGTACATTGTTGAGGTTAGAGAAAGGTTTTATCCAATTGTCCTGGAGTTTATTTGCTCCCATCAGCTGTGTATGAAGATGTCTACTTCCTATCCCTTCTCCCCAACACGCAGTGTCTTCATCACTTCAGTGTCATTCTAATTTTCAAGAAGCTGCCAATTAATTTGTGATTTGCTCTTAACATATGCATAAAGGTTTATGCTGATGACTCTCCCGTGACAATTGGCACTTTATTTTTAATTGTTTTATGTTTTATTTTTTGAGACTGAGTCTCGCTCTATTGTCCAGGCTGGAGTGCAGTGGCATGATCTTGGCTCACTGCAATCTCCACCTCCTGGGTTCAAGCAATTCTCGTGCCTCAGCCTTCCGAGGAGCTGGGATTACAGGCGCCCACCACCATAACTGGCTAATTTTCGTATTTTTAGTAGAGATGGAGTTTCACCATGTTGGCCAGGCTGGTCTCAAACTCCTGACCTCAAATGATCCACCCACCTTGGCCTCCCAAAGTGTTGGGATTATAGGCGTGAGCCACCATGCCTGGCCAGCAATTGGTACTTTAAACATGGGTGTCTGAGAAGGGTCGTGTGGCCTCTTTAGTGGACTATCCCTCTGTAACATCTGCATCTGGCACTAAGAGATCGGGTGTCCCTCAGCGACCACTGCCTCAGTAGATGATTTGCAGGGAGTACTTTACTCCCTCACCCCTTCGGGAAGAAATGATTCCACTAAAAACTGCTGAGCCCAAATCTGGGCAGTGCCAACCCCTAGGGACAGACCCAGGTCATCTCTTCTCAGACTTCCAGGTTCTCCACCTTCAGTGGTGGCAGTGCCCACTAGACCATCTCAGGTTTCAAATTCCAATTAGGAATCCCTGCACTTGCCACCTTCCCTCTTGTGAGACTTATCCAAAGCTGCAGGCAAGTGGCACTCAGTCCATATCACTGACTATCAGGCCAGTGCCTGGAGCCACATTGAGAGAAAACAGCATGGGTCTTGAAACAAGGGAGATGAGAATCTTGGGCCTCAACTTTCCAGCAGGGGCATCTGGGACATGGAATGAAACCTCTTCCCTCTTTATTTTATCTGTCTGGGCAGGAGGAAGAAGGGAATCCTGTTGCATATCTCTTTCAACCTAACAGGATTGGACAGTGAGAGAATGCGTGTGGGAAAGAAGACTTCAAACCCTCAGGACGTACTTACCTTGTGGTTACCACCATTGTTATCAATAGTAGCAGCTAACATGTACCAAGCCCTGACCGCTTTGGGCCAGACATATGTCACTTAACAAACATTAGCTCATTTAATCTTAGCAACAACTCTACCAGGTAAGTACTAGCATTGTCCCCATTTTACTGATAAGTAAACGAAGGCATGTAGCGGTCAAGAGATTGCCCGAATTCCATAGCTAGTCAGTGAGGGAGCTGAGAATCTTACCAGGGTGGTCTGAGCCTAGAGCCCATGTCCTTACCAATGTGTGGAATTGCCTTTGTAATAATCACAGTGACATCTGCCACTAGTCACTGAGCAGGGTCTAGGTGCCTGGCACTGTGCTGAGAACTTGAAATGCAGAGTCTCGCTTAATCCTCTCCACCCCTGGTGAGGTGGGGATTACCGTCGCCAGTTTACAGATGAGTAAACTAAGGTCCTGACAGATTCGATGGCTTGTCCAGGGGCTAGGAGAGCCCTGGCGGTAATAGCTTATACACTGCTTCTCCAGCAGCCTGCGAAGCCCTGATCAGCCCTGACCACAGGACACGGAGGACAGCGTCTGTGTACACTCTCCCCAGGAGCCCTGGCAAACGACACCCCTCCCACTGCTCCCTGGCTTATCTCCTAATTAAGCATTTTGTCAGGGCAAGCGGCTTTTTGTCCTCAAAGCAGAATCCTCTTTCCTACAGAAAAGAGCAATTTCCCCCATGTCAAAGTTGCCAATATCTTTTCATTGTTGCTTCCTGGAGCCAGGACCCGGACGACACCATCAACAAGGTGGTTTCTTGCAGCGCCCCCAGCCCTCCCACTCACTCCAGCCTTCCTGGGGGCTTTGGACTTATCTTCAGGTACAGTGTTATCAGTTTTCAAAGCCGACAGGCTTGCTTTATTTCCACAAAAGAGAAGCTTTTAGGCCCTGACTAGATTTGGAGTGTCTGTCTTAACCAGGGCCAGAAGTAGCCTTCAAAGGCCGTGGAACTTCACCCTGCCGGGAGAGGGGCTCTGAGACCAGCCATGGTCTCTGGCTTCTTTTTCAAGATTCAAGTTAATTTTTACACATAAAAACATTTGAAATAACACAGAAATATATAAGATAGTGTAAAAAGTGTAATTCTCATTCATTGTTATACCCCCATACACGCACTACAGTCCTTCCAGATTTTTCCTTCTATGTTTGCATTTAGCTATGCAAACATTTAAAAAAAATTTTTTTTAGAGATAGGGTCTCACTATATTGCTCAGGCGAGCCTCAAACTCTTGGGCTCAAACAATCTTCCTGCCTCAGCCCTTTGGGTAGCTGGGATTACAGGCACTCACCACCATCTCTGGGATTTTAATCATTTTAACCTTACTTAATTAATTAATGTTTTCATCTATGCAAACATAGACATATAGGATTTTATAGATGTACACTTTTTTACATGCAGAAAATAATACAGTATACATTATGATTTGTTTCCCTACATAAAAATACATTTTCGAATGTATTTATATATGTATATATCTTTGTGTTCTTCCCATCCTTTTGAATAGGCACATAGTGTTCAGTAGTATGGATGTGACTTTTCCCCCTCTATTTTATTTATTAAAACAGTTTCTTTTTTAAAAAAAAAAAAAACAGATTCTTGCTCTGTTGCCCAGGCTGGAGGGCAGTGGCGTGATCTTAGCTCACAGCAACCTCTGCCCCCCAGGTTCAAGGAATTCTCCTGCCTCAGCCTCCCTGGTAACTGGGATTATAGGCATGCACTACCACGCCCAGCTAATTTTTGTATTTTTAGTAGATACGGGGTCTCCATGTTGGCCACGCTGGTCTCTAACTGCTGACCTCAAGTGATCCGCCCACCTCGGCCTCCCAAAGTGCTGGGATTACAGGCGTGAGCCACCATGTTCAGCCTAAAATCATTATTTATTTATTTATTTATTTGAGATGAGTCTCGCTCTGTCGCCCAGGCTAGAGTGCAGTGGCATGATCTTGGCTCACTGCAAGCTCTGCCTCCTAGGTTCAAGCGATTCTCCTGCCTCAGCCTCCTAAGTAGCTGGAATTACAGGCGTGTGCCACCACATCCGGCTAATTTTTTTTTTTTTCTTTTGAGACGGAGTCTCTCCCTGTCACCCAGGCTAGAATGCAGTGGTGCGATCTCAGATCACCGCAACCTCCGCCTCCAGGTTTCAAATGATTCTCCTGCCACAGCCTCCCCAGTAGCTGGGATTACAGGCGTGTGCCACCACACCCAGCAAATTTTTGTATCTTTAGTAGAGACGGGGTTTCACCATGTTGGTCAGGCTGGTCTTGAACTCCTGACCTTCTGATCCACCCACCTCAGCCTCCCAAAGTTCTGGGATTACAGGCATGAGCCACTGTGCCTGGCCTAATTTTTTTATTTTTAGTAGAGACGGGGTTTCACCATGTTGGTAAGGCTATTACTTATTTTTTGTAAAGAGAATGCACACATGGGAAGATGTGAGCTGTACAGAGGGGTGCCTAAAACAGTACCTGACAAATTGTAGCTCAATAACAATGAGATACCTTTTGTTTATTGACTCAATGAACAAAAGGTGTCTCTCTCTCACTCCTGGACTCCCACCACCCCGCCACCTGGTTTCCTGGGTATCCTTCCGGAGATATTCTCTGCACGCACAAGCATATCTCCAGTACCGTCTGTGATTTAGATACAGCCCTTTACCACCTCCCTCCCTCCTCCTATCCCCATGAGGATCGACCACGCTTTGAGAGTGGGAGACAACAGCCCACTCAGGAACTCCTCTCCTGGTCATCCCACAAGCAGTAGAATCAAGTCTGAAGAATCCTGGCTGAGTCAGGAATGGGGACCTGGGGGCTTTGGAGAGCTCCTCTTGGTGAGCTGCGAAGAGGATGGGCCCAGCCAGAAGATAGATGGGAAACCCTTCAGAAGGCTGATGCAACTGTTCAGGGGCAAGAAAAGGAGGGTCCCAATAAAGCTGGTGGTTTTGGAGATGGAGCAGGCAAGTTGTTTTGGAAGAAGATGTGGAGACGTTGAAAATGCTCTTTCTAAAAACCTACTGCAGAACAGAAGAAAAGACGGAGCTGAGGGAAGAGTTTGTTGTTGTTTGTTTGTTGATTTGTTTGTTTTGAGCCGGGGTCGCCCCCTGTTACCCAGGCTGGAGTGGAGTGGCAATCATAGCTCACTCCAGCCTGGAACTCCTGGGCTCAAGTGATCCTCCCACCTCAGCCTCCCATGTAGCTGTGACTACAGGTGCACACCACACCTGGCTTTTTTTTTTTTTTTTTTAAATAGAGAAGAGGTCATGCTATGTTGCCCAGCCTAGTCTCAAACTCCTGAACTCAAGCAATCCTCCCGCTTCGGCCTCCCAAAGTGTTGGGATTACAGATACGAACCACCACACCTGGCCAAGAGTTTTCTTATTTGCTTGTTGGTTGATCTTGTTTTATTTCTTTGGATGGTGAAGTGTAAGCGCAATTTTCAGCTGAGGGAACAAGACAGTGGACGAAAAAGGAGATTTTGAGGAAATAAAAGATTGAACTGTATTATGTAATTCTTCAACTCAAAAGGCTTGTGTTTCCAGGGTCCCTCAGCTAGAGAATATCCTCATTTTCTTTCATTTTGCTCAAAACTTCCTGTTCTAAGATTAAAATTCACTGGAGGATAATTCTAAAGAATATTCATCTGATATCAGTTTCAGGAAAGGCGAGTTTATATATTGTATATAGATGTGTGTGTGTATATATATGTGTGTGTGTGTACATATATATAAAATTCGTAATCTTTTTTATTGGCTTCTTCAAAAATCTGAGCTAAAGGGCCAGGTGCAGTGGTTCAAGCCTGTAATACCAGCACTTTGGGAGGCTGAGGCACGCAGATCACTTGAAGCCAGTTCGAGACCAGCCTGGTCAACATGGCAAAACCCAGTCTCTACTAAAAATACAAAAAAATAGCTGGGCAAGGTGGTGAGCACCTGTAATCCCAGCTATGTGGGAGGCTGAGGCAGGAGAGTTGCTTGAACCCAGGAGGTGGGGGACACTGTGAGCCAAGATCAGGCCACTGCACTCCAACCTGGGCAACAGAGCAAGATACCATCTCAAAAAAAAAAAAAAAAAAACAAGAAAAGACAAAAATCTGAGCTAAAGGTAACCCAAGCCCGCTAGTTGCAGAGTCACAATAACATCTCAGCCTGGCCAGGAACGGTGGCTCACACCTGTAATCCCAGCACTTTGGGAGGCCAAGGCAGGCAGATCACAAGGTCAGGAGTTTGAGACCAGCGTGGCCAATATGGTGAAACCCTATCTCTACTAAAAATACAAAACTTAGCCAGGTGCGGTGGTACACGCCTGTAGTCCCAGCTACTCAGGAGGCTGAGGCACAAGAATCACTTGAACCTGGGAGGCAGAGGTTGCAGTGAACCGAGATCGCACCACTGCGCTCCAGCCTGGGTGATAAAGCAAGACTCTGTCTCAAAATAAAAATAAAAATAATTTTAAAAAAATAACATCTCAACCTGATGACTGATATGCTTTATGAAACCATCACGACACCTTCCATTTCAGTAGGAAAAGCCCTGGAGTTGGAATTGGAGACCAGAGTTCAAGTCTCAGCTCTAAACACACATCTGCACTATGTGACCTTGAGCAGGTCACTCACTCTTGGAGTCTTGGCTTTCTTCTCTGTGACATGAAAATAACTATAATTCCTGTTTGCTTACCTTGCAGTGTTGTTAAGAGAGAATCCGTTGGAACAGGGTTCCCAAAGGGCTGTGTAATTGGTAGAGCACCATACGATTATGGGGGTGTTATTATTATTTTTTCATAACCAGACACTTACTCTGTGATTTTTCCTGTACTCTCTTCCATCTGTAAGTGGAGAAAGGTGCTTTGGGCAAAGCCAGGTAAATCTGACCCGATCATCGGGAGGTGGAGAAGGTTCTGGCGATTGCTCCTCCTCCCCTTCCTCAGAAGGGCCCTGGCCTGGAGTTTCTGACCTACTGTGCTGGGTTCTCTGCCCCAGGTGGGAGGGGAGAAGTGAAGTGATGCGGTCAGTGTTGCAGATGTCAGCCCAGGGCCTGCACGGAGCACATTTCTCCAATATAGGGAATCTGAATCTGGGGACTGGTGGCCAGGGCTGGATTTTAGGAAGGTGACCATAATGCTGAGTTCAAACAAATGAACAAGTAGAAAGAAAAAGAAAGGAGAAAAGGCACTCCAAGCGGAAGGAACAGCAAATGCAAAGGCAAGGAGGTTTTTAGACATATAATAGGTTCGGGGCTGGGCGCGGTGGCTCACGCCTGTAATCCCAGCACTTTGCAAGGCCGAGGCGGGCGGATCACCTGAGGTCGAGAGTTGGAGAACAGCCTGACCAACGTGGAGAAACCCTGTCTCTACTAAAAATACAAAATCAGCCAGGCATGGTGGCGCATGCCTGTAATCCCAGCTAGGCAGGAGGCTGAGGCAGGAGAATCCCTTGAACCTGGGAGGTGGAGGTTGCAGTGAGCTGCGATCGCGCCATAGAAACTCCAGCATGGGCCGGGCGCGGTGGCTCAAGCCTGTAATCCCAGCACTTTGGGAGGCCGAGACGGGTGGATCACGAGGTCAGGAGATCGAGACCATCCCTGGCTAACATGGTGAAACCCCGTCTCTACTAAAAATACAAAAAACTAGCTGGGCGTGGTGGCGGGCGCCTGTAGTCCCAGCTACTCGGAGGCTGAGGCAGGAGAATGGCGTAAACCCAGGAGGCGGAGCTTGCAGTGAGCCGAGATCGTGCCACTGCACTCCAGCCTGGGCGACACAGCGAGACTCCGTCTCAAAAAAAAAAAAAAAAAAAAGAAACTCCAGCATGGGCAAGAAGAGTGAAACTCTGTCTCACAGAAAAAAAAGAAAAGAAAAGAAATATGATAGGTTCGGGACCTTGAATGGGACAGCGAAATTCGCAAGACCGGCCAGCTCATACTCAAAAGCTCAGATTACATCTCAGTTTGTTCTTATCCAGCCTCGAGGTCCTATAGTCTGTGTCCCTGCCCCGGAGCATAACTCCACACACGTAGCGGAAGCCAGGGAGCTCCAACAGTTGGCCAGTCAACCTTGACTCCTTTTCCATAAAGGATTTGGGCTGCAGCTTCATCTCCTGAAATACATCTGCCTTGTGAACAGCCAGTCTGCCATGAAAGAGTTTCTCACTGAAGGCAATTTTGTCATTAGGAAAAAAAAAAAAAAAAAAAAAAAAAAAAGCCCCTGTCACCCCTTTCCTCTCCCAACTCCCTGACATGAGTCCGTGTCATTAGTTACTCGCTTCAGCAGTTTTATTATGGAAATGACATATTGAAATACAAATTGGGACGCGTACAGTATAATTACTAATACTGCATATTCATTTCCTCCCTTTGTTACTGTTGAGTCCCCATAAAGCCCTCTCCCCAGCCACGTCCCAGTCCTGTGTGCAGTGGCTTCTGTGTCTCTTTTCTTCTGAGGGCCAGGCGGGGCTGAGAGGGGAAATGCAGCCAGAGGAAGTACCTACCTTCCCCAGAAGGGCTATTTTTGTTACAATGCTGAGCTGACGCGGCAATCGGGGCCTCCGAGGTCCAAGGGCTTCCCAGCTCGTCCCAGACAAACAGCTCTCTGACTGAGCCAGACATGGAAAGTCCCAGCCAGGGGACGTTTCTAAAAAATTAAATGCACCAAAACAAGCATTTCCAGTGATATAAGGGCCAGTGGCCCGAGCTGGGCTATGCCATCCTCCAGGGCCCCTTCCCTCTCTTCCCTCGGCATCTTCTCAGGAGAAGGAGGTCACAGAAGCTGGGCAACTTGGGTGCCTATCAGGGTGGCACAGGCAGGCATTCAGTGCTGTGTAACCTACCCCATCTCCCTCAGCAGCCTTGGTTTCCGCCCCTCCCCAGGGGAGCATCATGTTGCAAATACTGTAGGCACAAGTGGCTAAGAGAGTGACTTCTGGGCTGTAATCTCAACTTTCTGCCACTTCACAGAGAGTGCTTCTTAGGGAAAATTTGCTTTGTCCCTTTGTAACTCAATAGCCCCACCTGTAAAGTGGGACTACTAGCAGTTTCCATCTCAAAAACGTTATTATTAGGATTAAATATTTTAATTTATGTTAAACATAAATATTAGTTTTTTTCCCCTTTGGCCAGCAGGAAACATTGCCTCGCCTGCTCCCCTGACCCTTGCCCCCCGCCTTCGGCCAGCAGTGACAGGTGGGCCAGTTGTGAGCTTAGGCCCCAAGAGGTCTTACCCACTCTGCTCTCTCCTGGAACTCTGTCTCTGCCTTGGGAACATGCCCAGGCTAGCCTGCAGGATGATAAGAGACTAAGTGAGGCAGAACTGAATCAGCCTCATTGTCCCAGCTGAGGCCCTAGATATGTGAGAAAGCACAGCCAAGGTCAACAAATCAACCTACAGATGACCAATAGCTGGACACAGGTGCACACACAAAGTTGTTCTAGACCAGAAGAACCACCACATCAACCCACAGACTCAAGAGCTAAAGACAAGTGAATTATTTTAAGCCACTACATTTTGCGGTGGTTTGTTATGTACAATAGCTAACTGATGCATATAGGAAGCTATTATTGTCCTTTCTCCCTCCTCTAGTACCTCCTGTCTATGTCTCTTGACCTACTGCCCATCTACACTGAAGTCCTAGGGACAAAGAGGTAGCAAAATATCAAGGCGAAAACATAGGCCCTGGAGTCAGACAGAGTTCAGGTCCCAGGCTGTGGCATGTACAGAGATGTGACTTTTCCCAAGTAATTTCTATTCCATTATAGGGGAATAATAGTATCTATCAGGCAAAGTCATGGTAAGGATTGAATAACATAATGGACAGGGAAGAGTCTCCCACACAGTGAGTAACTCTCTCTTCTCTTTCCACAGAAGCTCAGAGTCTTACACATAAAATAGCATTCAATTGGCCAGGGATGGTGGCTCACGCCTGTTGAGAGGCCAAGGTGGGTGGATCACTTGAGGTCAGGAGTTTGAGACCAGCCTGGTCAACATGGTGAAACCCAGTCTTTACTAAAAAATATAAAAATTAGCTGGTCGTGGTGGCAGACGCCTGTAGTCCCAGCTACTCAGGGGGCTGAGGCAAGAGAATTGCTTGAACCTGGGAAGCAAAGGTTGCAGTGAGCGGCGATCATGCCACCACACTCCAGCCTCGGTGACAGAGCAAGACTCTGTTTCAAAAAGAAAAAAAAAAACTGACATTCAATCATGATGATTGAAATCATATTGTTTTATGACTAGGTTGAGCTGTTAAGCTCAGTTACCTGATATTCAAAAGAGAAGCCATAGGTCACAGCCTCCATTCAAAAGCACAATGGACGTGTTCTCCAATTAGCCAACGATGATCATCCAAATACCAGTAACAGAAATCCTTGGCATCTGCTTCTTATTTACAAAGCACTTTTCATATATTACATTGTTTAATTTCACAATGACTCTGTGGAGTCCCTTAGCATCAGCATTGTCTCCATTGTGTAGCCTCCAAGGAAATCACTGGGGTCAAGTGGTTTGCCCATTGATGCACAGCTGATAAGTGCCAGGGCAGAGACTCTAAGAGCCCATCCTGCCCCCACAGACCAGTTGTTACAGTGTTGAGGGCCTGTGAGGAGTCCCACTAATGGGACATAATCTCTCTTTTTCTGTTTATTGAATACATATAGCTTAACATGAAATGTTCTTGATCTCCTGGAAACACAATCAGACTTGACCTTGGCTCAGCACCGAGGCCTTTGACTTTTTCGGTCCAGGACCCTTTGTGCTGGGGTGAAGAACCACTCCTTGTCTTCATCACTCACAGGTCAGAAATAACCAGACCCGCTCAGTTCTAAAGGAGCGCTCTTCACGTGAAACTCTGCAGCTGATGTGTGGGCAGCCGGCCTCGTGTACTGGGCAGTCCTTCTTTCCATAATTCCTGGGAGGGTCTTTCTCCAACCACCATTGGACAATGTGTCCTGGCAGCCAAATCTGTTAAGGATTAGGGTATTTCCTAAAGAAAGATCGTCTATCTCTTTCTTTAAGGACAGTAAGAAAGACAGGTCTATCCCTCTGCAGTATCAGTCAGCAAAAGCATAGAGCGCTCGGGATGAGCAGATTTCTTTCCTGGGTGAGGTCAGGGGTTGAGAGGTGCACATAAGAAGTATGACATGTCATGGCCGGCCACAGTGGCTCACACTTACAATCCCAGGACTTTGGGAGGCTGAGGCAGGAGGATCACTTGAGTTCAGGAGTTTGAGACCAGCCTGGGCAACATAGGGAGGAGGCCCTGCCTGTAATTAAAAAGAAAGAAAGAAAGAAAGAATAGAAGTATGCAATGTCAAAGAAACAGCAAGTGCAATCCCTTTCTCCCATGAACTCAAAATCCAAAGGGGTTTTGGGGAAGCCATCCCCAGGATGTTGGTCAAAAGTTAAAAAGCTGTTTATATAAAGCTATAACAGCAAGATCCACAGTGATAAAAACTTGGAAATTGCCCAAATGTCCAACAAAAGAAAATAGTTAAGTACACTTGTTTTATTAAATTGATGGAATAGCACATTACGGTTATGAAAGATAATAAGGGGCCAGGCGCAGTGGCTCACGCTTGTAATCCCAGCACTTTGGGAGGCCGGGGCTGGTGGATCATGAGGTCGGGAGTTTGAGACCAGCCTGGCCAACACAGTGAAACCCTGTCTCTACTAAAACTACAAAAATTAGCTGGGAGTAGTGGCGGGTGCCTGTAATCCCAGCTACTTGGGAGGCTGAGGCAGGAGAATCACTTGAACCCGGGAGGCGGAGGTTGCAGTGAGCCAAGATTGTGCCACTACACTCCAGCCTAGACGATAGAGCAAGACTCTATCTGAAAAGAAAGAAAGAAAGAGAGAGAGACAGAAAGAGAAAGAAAGAAAGAAAAAAGAAAGAAAGAAAGAGAAAAAGAAAGAAAGAATGAAAGAAAATAAGGAAGTTTTTGAGTTATGATGCCTTCTCCAAAGAAAAATAAAAGAGGTAAAATAATATTAAATAAAAAGGAAAGATAATACAGAAGTTTAAGTAGATCTGTGGGAAAGTACATATGAAACAATTTCAGGTAAATAAAGAATACAAAACAGTTTCCAAGCCTTGATTACACCTGTGTAAAATCGTATAAGCATAGTGACAATGACAGTAGGGGGACATCATAACATAAAAATAACAGTTGTTTTAAAGTAAATGGGCATTACTGTCATTTTTAGTCATGTTTGCTTAATATGCATGAGAAATCTTGAAGGTAGCAAGAGAGAGACGCGTGACATCTGGCTGTCAGAGCACTGTAAAACAGCAACAGTGCAGATTGGAAGAAAACAAGTACACGGTAATGGGAAAAATCAGGAAAAGTTGTGGTCATTCGAGTTAGAACTTGAATGACTTCATGGTAGACAAATGCTCAGCTGGCACCCTGGAACTATTTCTGGGGACCCCAGAAATACAAAGTCAAACCAAAGAATGTGCAGCAGAACCTATGATAGAACTTCAGACACAGAGCCAGCATGCTGGGGGAGAGTTTTAGGGTGCAGGGCGGCCTCTTCCATGTCTTTCAAATCACATCAGGAACTTGGATGCCCACTAATCACATGAAAGACAGGTCCTTAAACTGTGGTCAAGTCATTCTGCGATGTTTAAAAACTATAAATAAGGCCGGACATGGTGGCTCACTCCTGTAATACCAGCACTTTGGGAAGCCGAGGGGGGCGGATCACTTGAGGTCAGGAGTTCAATACCAGCCTGGCCAACATGGTGAAACCCCCTCTCTACAAAAATACAAAAATTAGCCAGGCATGATGGTGGGTGTCTGTAATTCCAGCTACTTGGGAGGCTGAGGAGGGAGAATTGCTTGAACCCAGGAGAAAGAGGTTGCAGTGAGCCAAGATTGTGCCACTGCACTCCCGCCTAGGTGACAGAGCAAGACTTCATCTCAAAAAATATATATATGTGTGTGTGTGTATATATATATTTATATGTGTGTGTGCATGTATGTGTGTGTGTGTGTATATATATTTATATGTGTGTGTATGTGAGCGTGTATGTGTGTGTGTGTGTACTCTCAGACTAAAAGTAGATTTATTAGATGGGTTGAGTTTCAAGCTGTGCGGTTTAGGGTAAAGATGGTTTGTCGAGAGGATGGATGTGCTGGCTTCCCTTTGATCCCCAAAACATCCTACGTTGACCTTTCTGATAATAAAACGGCTTCTATGAAGCAAACTGGATGCACACTCATCTTCATTCTTTCCTTTTATTTTGTAATGTCTAATACATACATATAGATCCGTTGTTGCTTCCAACATCACATAGTGGCAATTTGCGCACAGTTCTAACTCTGAAACATGAGGTGTGACATCCTCCTCCGGGGAGAGGAAAGGTAAGGTTCACTCAGCCGTGATCTTAGGTGAGTCATTTCCCTTCAGATACTGCATCTATAAAGGCAAGGTTGGGCTCCCAGCGGACGACTGGGGTTCTCAGCTCAGAGCCTCAGGGAGTCGCTGGACCTGAAAGAAAAGGATGGTCTGCCCCCGACCAGGGGCAGCTGCCTTCCAACAAGCAGTCATTGCGAGACAGAGCCCAGCCCTTTGTGCAAATTACAGCAAGCCCTCCAGGAAAACAGTCTGGGTTTTTAGTGGTTTTTTTTTCTGGTTTCATATTTTGACTCCTGATCTCCCATTTCTGTTAGAAAGTGTATAGTTCCTCAGTGCAGTGTGAGATAGAGGAAGTATTCTTTGTTAGCAGATTTTAAAAAATGTTTTTGGCCACTGATGGACCCAGCAGCCCACAAGGGCTACACAATAAATGGGCTGGGGAGGAAGAGAGAAAGGCGGGGATCCTCTCCAGGAAGGCCTGGGAGGACCACACATCAGGCTTAATTTCCCGGAGCCCAAATGCAAACAGAAAGAAAATCCACCCTGGGTTGTTTAAAGTCCCTGGCTCAAGGCTGTTAGGGAGAGGAAGGATCCCCTCCTGCAACCCCCAGGCTGCTAGAAAACTTCTTCTTCGGCAAAGCCACACCCATTCCTGCCTCCAGGGTGTCCTCCTGCTACAAGTTGAGAGAAAAGGACAAGGAAACTGACCATCTCCTTCCGGGGGGGCAGCCGCCATGGCCGAGCCCAGGGTCATAAAGGGCTCAAGGGCAGCTCCAGGGTCGTCACTTCAACTGTACCATGTGAGCAGTTGCTCTGGGTTGGGGATGTGGCAGAGCCCAGCCCCTGGTCCAGAAACATTGATCTCTCCTCATTGACAAACAGCTGCTCCAGTCCCCCCACCAGGCTTTAGGCTCTAGGGGACATCGTGCGAAGCTCTGACGCCCAGGACATTAAACCAAATCTGTCACGGCTGTGGAGACCCGCTGGGGCTGGTGAAACCTTCCCATTTGTAGCGCAGATCACAGTAGCAAAGGCTTGCAGGATACTTTCATATGGATTATCTTATTTATTCCTCAATGTAACCATGTGAAGTGGATATTCCTGTTTTTTCTTTCTTTCTTTCTTTCTTTTTTTAACGGATGAATAAACAGAGGCTTAGAGAGGTTAAGTGGTAGATGGGAGATCAGTGCCAAGGCAGTCTCTGCAAAGCCTGAGCACTTAACCTCTACATCACGGGAAGATACTGGGCTCCTCTCAGAGTTGCAAAAAATGCACAATGTCCTCCATCCCCTGAAGGCCATCCAATGGGACGTTTTCAGCCCTCTCTCTCTCCCTTCCTTCTGAAAAATGTGGAGTGGGGGCAGTTATTCCAGAGGCTTTGAGGTACAGGTTCAACACCAGGAGAGAGAAGGGAGCTGAGAAGGGGGTGGGTGAGAGAAGCAGATGCTCAGTGCAAGGAGGATGCTTGGGATCCAGCCACCTTGGCTGCCCTGTGACTCTCTTCCTGAGTATCTTGCTCCCCGTTTCTAACACATTCCAAAAGCTGTTTTGTGCTAGTGGCTATTGACTGCCATTAAGTCACCATCACAAACATTTTTACTAGGGGCCTTCTAGAAATAAAGATGTGACATTTTGGGTGATTTGTGGTGCCTGGAGGGTCTGAGGGGGAGAGTTCTACTGCGTCCTCAAATTGTACCTGGGAGGTTGCCACCCAGCCTTAAGAATTCTCATATTCAAAGGGAAGAAAAAAAAATATTGGGGAGAGGAGAGTAAGTGGGATGTGGTGCCTGCCTTCAGATACCTGCAGGGCTGCCACAAAAAAGAGATTAGGAAGTGGGGCTTCAGAGGGCAGAGAGAATCCCCTTGGATATACATCTTAGAGAGGGAGATGTTCTTTTAACATAAGAAAGAACTACTTTCTTGTTGTTGTTGTTGTTGTCATTGTTATTCTAGCAACAGCCATTTCTGGAGGACAACGTCAAGTTGTATGCTAAGCACTTTTATCTACACTGGCTTAAGTAAACCTCTTGACCACCTGGGAAGTAGATGCCTGCAATTAATTACTGTCCCTAGATCACAGATGAGAAATTAAGTTCAGTGAAGTTAAGTAACTGGTTGAATGTGGCTGAGCTAGCACCTGGGAGAGCGGAGGTCCCTACCCGCTGCTGGTTCCAAAGTCCACACTCTTAACCATTAACTCCATCCTCCTCACAACCTTGGGCAGCCAAAGGTGAGTTCCTCATTCCCAGAGGTATTCAAGAGATGCTATAACTTATTTGACACATGAATTGCTTAGATGCTTCTCCACCTCCAGATTCCAGGCCTCCCCCTCCAGAACCACAGCTGAACCTCCGGGGGCGGGCAGGCGGGGTGGTCCCCAGAGTTTGCTTTTAGCAAGCGCTAAGTAGGTGTGGGAGGCATGGCCTTAGGGAGCCCCCACTGAGAGGAAGCTCCACCCGATACTCTATCAGGGCTTCCGACTCCTGTGTGGCCTGAGATTTGGAGATTCTATTTTTAGGCAGGTCCTTCCTGAGCCACTGTGTCAGACTTTCTGGCACCTTCTGACGGCTCCAGGGCACCTGAGCTGTCTTCAGAGCCGCCCTGATGCCCCAGAGATACCTAGAGCAGGGCTGGGAGGAGCCCTGGGAGCCAGGAAAAAGCAGAGGAAAGCCACATTTGCCAGCTGAAAGGGAGGAGGTGAAGCTCGGAGGGTATTCAGTGATTCTCTCCACACCGAGGCTGAGAGGAGGGAGCCTGTCCTGGTTAAAACTCTCCCTTGCAGAGGAGAAGTTACCCGTTCGGAGACAGTATGGATGGATGGAGAGAGGTTTTCGTGGACCATTCTCCCGACTGCTTTGGTGGATGGTGTTTTGGGAAGCTGGCAAAGGAGATATTATAGAGAAGTCTTGTCTTTTGGGAACCCCTGCAGAAGCAAAATGATGGTGATGGCTGCTGAGCCTTCACTGATGCTTGCCGGACGCTGTGCTGAGCACCCTAAATCCAGCCCCCTAGTTAACCCTCACAGAAGTCTCAGGAAATGAGTGCCATGGTTGCTGTCAGTTTAAGGACGTGTTAATAGGCTTAGAGGGGTACAGTTAGTTACTTGTCCCCAGCCTGGCTGAAACTGACAGAGCTTTCAGAGCTCGTGGATGGGACTACTAGACTCTTAACCACCCCACGATCCTGCCTCTTGGGCCCCAAGAGAACGTCAATGTTTCTTAACCTCCTTTTGGAACATTGACTTTTGAAGATGTGCCAAAAGCTATTATTTTGTCAGCTAATGATCAGTAATATCTACTGCAGGCCAAGTGCTGTTCTAGGTGCTTTACATGTACTGATTCATTTAACCCTAGCAACAACCCCTATGGTAAATATTCTCATTATCCCCATTTTGCAGATGAAAGAGCAGAGCCTCAGAGAGGTTGAGTTACTTGTGTCACTGGTTGTAAACTGGTATAGCCAGGTTTCAAACGTGGTGAGTGTGACTCCACAGTCCACGCCATTAACCATTATTAAGCACATGAGCGTACATGTGCATTTACACACACAGAGGCACAACTGTGTAGTCAATTTCAAGGGTTGTGTGACTCTCCTAAAATCCTATTTTGGGGTCCAGTTCCAGGTGAGCAACACTTCAGAAAGAAAAAAAAAAAAAAACCTCAAAACAGGCCAGGTATAGTAGACCACACCTGTAATCCTAGGACTTTGGGAGGTTGAGGGGGGGAGTATTGCTTGAGCCCAGGAGTTCAAGAACAGCCTGGGCAACACAGCGAGACCCCATCTCTACCAAAAATTTAAAAATTAGCTTCACATGGTGGCATGCACCTGTAGTCCCAGTTATTCAGGTGGCTGAGGTGGGAGGGTCGCTTGAGTCCGGGAGGTCAAAGCTACAGTGAGCCGAGATTGTGCCACTGCACTTCAGTGTGGGCAACAGAGCAAGGACCTGTCTCACAATAAAAATGAAAGAATAAAATAAAAACTCAAGACTAATATTGGGGTTTACACTTCTGCAAAGACCACATGCTGGAAGAGGGAAGCCCCAGGCCAGGGGGTCGTTGGCCAGGCTGCTCTGGAGCCAACTTTTCCCCTTCACTAATTCCAGATTCTAGGGTCTGTCCCAGGCTAGGGAAGGGGCTGGCCTGTCCGCATCATCCGTTTGAAATGACCATGCTGTTGGGCCACTCGCCCCCCACCTGACCCCCTGCTCTGAAATTACTGGGTGGGCCGACATTTGCTTCTCCAGTAGAGTGTGAGCCAGGGATTGAGTCCAGGAAGGGTACCTGGGAGTGGAGCAGGTGAAGGAAGTTCTACAACTAGATCATGGTTTCTAGATTTTAGTTGACGTCAGAATTACCTGTTCAAACGCAGATTCCTGGGCCCCATCCTGAGGATTCTGATTGATTACAACCAAGGTGGAATTCAGGAATTGATGATTTATTTTATTTTATTTTGTTTTATTTTATTTTATTTTATTTTATTGAGATGGAGTCTCACTCTGTCACCCAGGCTGGAGTGCAGTGGTGCGATCTCAGCTCACTGCAACCTGTGCCTCCCGGGTTCAAGGGATTCTCATGCCTCAGCCTCCCAAGTAGCTGGGATTACAGGCATGCGCCACCACGCCCAGCTAATTTTTGTACTTTTAGTAGAGACGGGGTTTCTCCATGTTGGCCAGGCAGGTCTCGGACTCCTGACCTCAGGTGATCCACCCGCCTCGGCCTCCCAAAGTGCTGGGATTACAGGCGTGAGCCACCACGCCCAGCAAGAATTAGTGTTTTCAAATAAAGGTCACTACCGTTCCTGATAACATGGCCCATTGAGCAAGACTGGCTCAGAGTCCACATTGTCATCTCTGTTGATGGTTCTAGTCAAAAGGACTCTCAGTTAATTCTACTCATGTCTGGGGCCATGGCATCCATGTAGAATTCCAGAGGGGCGGGGGGCATCCTGGGTTTGTGAAATGAGCAGGGAGGAGAGGAGGAGGTGATCCCTGGAGCTGCTCTCTCCTGATTTTGAGCCAACTGCCCAGCGCTCAGTCAGGCGCCAGTCCTCCCCTTCAAGTGGTGGGATCTGCTGAGGGGCGCAAGGCTGAATTTATGACAAGACAGAGTCCCTGGCCTCAAGGGACACAGAGATTAGTTGCGAAGGTGGACGAGTCAACTGAGAAATGCCAGTGAAGCTGGGGCCTTTGAAGCCAGGGAATGAGGGAGCCAGGGCCCAGGGAGCAGGAAAGCAGAGAGTGTACATGTGCGCGAGGGTGGGGGATTCCAAGTGAGAGGCTGCAGGGAGTCCTGGGTGGGGGATAAAGGCCACCAGAGGGGGGCCTGGAAAGTAGGGTGACTAACTGACCTGGTTTGCCCGGGATGGAGGAGTTTCCTGGGATCGGGGCCATTCAGTGCAAAAATCAGGAGAAAATCTTAAGCAAAACCTACAGGGAAGGTAAGTTGAGGTCCCTTCAGAGGGCCCTGTGTGCTCTCCCAAGGCACAGAAGAGCCTCCCTGAACTCTTCATGACACTAGACTCTCTCTTTCTACCGAAAGAGGAGGTGACAGGAAGCTTGGGAGTCTGGGCAGAGACCTCTGCAGGTTTGGGGACTGCTTCCAAACGCTCAAAGCTATTTTACAAACCTTGATGGGCCCGTTGAAAGACACAGAAGGGTGGATCAGATCACTTCAAGCTTCAAGGAAACAGATGAGTTACACTACAAAGAAGCAGTGCGAGGAGCAGTGACTCAATTAGTTCTCATTAGCAGGGCGTGGTGGCACGCACCTGGAGTCCCGGTTGCTTGGGAGGCTGAGGTGGGAGGATTGCTCGAGCCCAGAAGGTCGAGGCTGCAGTGAGCCGTGATTGTGTACCACTGCATTCCAGCCTGGGTGACAGAGCAAAACCCTGCCTTGAAAAAAAAAAAATTCTTAATTGAGCCCTTACTGCGTGCCAGGACTGTGATAAATGTCTTGAAGGAACTGTGTTATTTAATCCTCATAACCTCCCTGGGAGGCAGATTTTATTACCCCCACTGAACAGATGAGAAAACAGAGGCACAGAGGGAGAAGCCCACTTGCCCAGAGTCAAACAGCTGGCAGTGGCTGTGCTGGAACTTTGACAAAGCACCCCTTAATAGAGAATCAATCAATCACTAATAGAGAATAAATAAATAAAGCTTCACAGGATATTTGCTCCAACTGGTCAATATGAAACTCCCCAAAGTTATTTATTTACTTATTTAGAGACAGGGTCTTGCTGTACTGCCTAGGCTGGAGTGCAGTGGTGTGATCAGAGCTCACTGCAACCTTGAAGTCCCAGGCTCAAGCGATCTTCCCACCTTGGCCTCCCAGGTAGCTGGGACCACAGGTGCATGCTATTACACCTATTAATTTTTAAATATTTTTGTAGAGATGGGTCCCACCCTGTTGCCCAGGCTGGTCTCAAACTCCTGGGCTCAAGTGATCCTCCCACCTCAGCCTCCTCAAGTGCTGGGATTACAGAAGTGTGCCCAGCCACTCCCTGAAGTTTTAAACAATACTCACCCATCACGGAGAATGAGAATCAGGGCAAGGAAAGGACTTATACCCAGGCACAATGTTTTAAGAAAGAAAAACACAACGGCTAAAGAGAAATGTCCAAGAGTCAAAGTCAAAATGAGTTTTCAGAAGGGAAGGCATGGGAGTTGCATTCTGGATGTCTAAGTTGAACCTAGAAGCTTAAACCCCAAAAACAATCCTGTTTTTCCCAGGGTTTTGGAAAGGTGCTTCTGGTCGGGAAGGCTGAGCAGCATTTGAAAAAAGAATGAAAGATCAGTTGCATTTCTGGGGCACATTGGGTAACAAAGGGGGCCTCTGTCATTCTCTGGGTCCAGTGAGGTGACACTGCTAATCCTAAAATCTGTCCTGCAATCACACAGCCAGAGAGAGGCCCCTGTCCCCAAAGCCCTCAGCAGGCGGTCCCACAGGTTCAGCTGGGAAAGTAGGGAAGCCCTCACATGGTAATTTCCCTAGCACTGAAAGAGGAGCACTAGAGCAATCTCTTTTTGAATGTTTTGACTATAATCCACAGTAAGAAATACATTTTTCACCACAAACCAGGGCATACATGTGTGCATGTGTGCTTCACAAAGCAAAACTTACCCGTGTTAAATGCCATACCGTCTGTTATGTTCTGTTCTATCCCAATTCATTTGTTTTAAAGCTAGTTGTAACCTACTACATTGATTTCATTACCCACAAATGATTTATAGTCTGTAGTTTTAAAAACACCTAGCATTGTGAGCAGGGCCAGGGAAACTGAATAGGAGGTTAGAATGACAGGAATTTATATTGCAGTCATTATCTCTACCATTGTGCCTTTGAATAGTGGTTTGTGTTTACCCTACTTTCACCTAATAAGCACTTCTCAAACTGTGCTCCATGGGTTGTCTTTATTCCAGGAGAGTTTAATAGGTGTTTTCCTCCAAAGTGCTTCTGAGGTCAAACAAGTTTGGGAAAGGATGCATGGGATAGCCACATCTGGCATGTCCCGGTGCTTTTAGCATATTTAAGGCTCTGAGAAGGTCTGCAGTGAAGGTACCTGATTTCTTTCTCTCTCTTTCTTTCTCTTTCTTTCTTTCTTTCTTCCTTTTTCTTTCTTCCTTCCTTCCTTCCTTCCTTCCTTCCTTCCTTCCTTTCTTCTTTTTTTTTTGAGGCGGAGTCTCACTCTGTTGCTCAGGCTGCAGTGCAGTGGCGCCATCTCGGCTCACTGCAAGCTTCGCCTCCTGGGTTCACGCCATTCTCCTGCCTCAGCCTCCCGAGTAGCTGGGATTACAGGCGCCCGCCACCACGCCCTGCTAATTTTTTTGTATTTTTAGTAGAGATGGGGTTTCACTGTGTTAGCCAGGATGGTCTTGCTCTCCTGACCTCATGATCCACCCGCCTCAGCCTCCCAAAGTGTTGGGATTACAGGCATGAGCCACCGCGCCCGGCCTCTTTTTTTTTTTGAGATGGAGTTTCACTCTTGTTGCCCAGGCTGCAGTGCAATGGCATGATCTCAGCTCACTGTAACCTCTGCCTCCCCGGTTCAAGCAATTCTCCTGCCTCAGCCTCCCGAGTAGCTGGGATTACAGGCATGCGCCACCACACCCGGCTAATTTTGTATTTTTAGTGGAGACAGGGTTTCTCTATGTTGGTCAGGCTGGTCTCGAACTGCCAACCTCAGGTGGTCCGCCCACCTCGGCCTCCCAAAGTGCTGGGATTACAGGTGTGAGCCACTGCGCCCGGCCTCTGCTGCTTTCTTTTGTTAATTTTTGGAATATGCATTTATTTCTCTGGATACAAAAGAGACATGGGGATGTACGATAAACATTTCTCTCCTATCCCTTGCCAAATCACCCAGTTTCTCCCTGGAGTCAACCAAATGCACTAGTATCTAGTATCTATGCAAACACTCCTTTTCCCTACACACACACACACACACACACGATAAACAAATTAACATACTTTGAACACTGTCTGCACCTTATTTTTATTTATTTATTTTTTTGAGACGGAGTCTCACTCCGTTGCCCAGGCTGGAGTGCAGTGGCCCTATGTTGGCTCACTGCAAGCTCCGCCTCCTGGGTTCCAGCGATTCTCCTGCCTCAGCCTCCCGAGCAGCTGGACTACAGGCGCCCGCCACCACGCCTGGCTAATTTTTGTATTTTTTAGTGGAGACGGGGTTTCACCATATTGGCCAGGCTGGTCTCGAACTCCTGACCTCATGATCCACCCATCTTGGCCTCCCAAAGTACTGGGATTACAGGTGTGAGCCACTGTGCCTGGCCTCTGCACCTTATTTTTTAACTTAGTGATGGATCTTAGAGATCATTCCTCCTTAGTACATACAGAGCTTTCTCATCCTTTTTTTTTTTTAATTGTTATATGTATTATGGCCCTTTATGAATGCAGCATAACTAGGCCCCCACTGATGAAGAGAGATTATCTCCAGGGCTTTTTGTTATGAACAATGCTGCGGCAGATAACCACACCCCTAAGTCAAGGGGCACATGTGTGCGTGTGTATGTAAAGTTCTAGAAGTGGAATTGCTGGGTCAAAGCACAGGCACTTCTTTAGGTGGTGCTGTGTACTGCCTGGTGCCCCTGCTCCGGCGGCTGGGATCCCAGGAAGAGACGAGGGTTTTTCCTTTCTCGTTGGATGTTTAATCCCAGCCAGTTTCACACATTGATACTGGACACAGGAAACATGAGGTTTAGTCCTGCCCTGTCTTTGCATGTGGATCTCCATTTGCACCAGCACCGTTTGTTGAAAAGACTCTTATTTTCACCATTGAATGATCCTGGCATCCTGGTTGATAATTGATTGACAGCTGGGCATGGTGGCTCACGCCTATAAATCCCAGCACTTTGGGAGGTCGAAGTGGGAGGATTGCTTGAGCCCAGAAGATCAAGACCAGCCTGGACAACATAGTGAGACTCTGTTTTTATTTTTAAGAAAAAAAAAAAAAAGAAAATCAATTGACTATAACTGTGAGAGTTATTTCTGGTTCCTCATTTCTATCCCAATAATCTCTATGTCTTTGTCTTTAGACAAGTACCACACTGTCTTAATTACTGTAGCTTTGTAGTAAGTTTTAAAGTTGAGAAGTGTGAATCCTCTATTTTTCTATTCAAAATTGTTTTGGCTATTCTGGGTTCCTTGCATTTCCACATGCATTTTACAAGCATTCCACATTCATTTGACCAGCTTATCAACTTCTGCAAAGAAGTCAGTTGGAATTTTGATAGGGATTGCATTGAATCTGCTACATCAATTTGGGGAATATTGCCATCTTAGCAATATTAAGGCTTCCAATTCACAACTATGGGATGTTGTTCTATTTATTTAGGTCTTCTTCAATTTCCTTCAACAATATTTTACAGTTTTGAATGTACACATCTTGTACTTCTGTTAAATTTATGCTTATGTACTTTATTCCTTTTGATACTACTAGATGTGAAATTGTTTTCTAAACTCTATTTTTGAATCTTTAATTGCTAGTGTATGGATATACAATTACTTTTTATATGCAGATCTTATATTTTGAAATCTTACTGAACTTGTTTATTAGCTCTAACAGCGTGGTGTTTGCGGGTAGATATCTTAGTGTTTTCTATAAAAAGATTATTTGTCAACAGAGATAGTTTTACTTCTTCTTTTCCAAACTGGCCTTTTATTTCACTTTCTTGCCTAATTTCCCTGGCTAGCCTCTCCAGCACAATGTTGAATGAAGTGACAAGAGCAGATACCCTTGTCTTTTTCATGATCTTAGGGGAAAGCGTTCAGTCTTTTACCATTAATTATGATGTTAGTTGTTAACTACGCAATTTTAAGTTTTCTAGTGCTCACAATTTTAAAATGTAAGAGTAAATGGTAAAATTAATTTTACAGATAAATTGTATTTAACCCAATATATCAAAAATATTTCAACATGTAATTATTATAAAAATACTGGCCGGGCGCGGTGGCTCAAGCCTGTAATCCCAGCACTTTGGGAGGCCGAGACGGGCGGATCACGAGGTCAGGAGATCGAGACCATCCTGGCTAACACAGTGAAACCCCGTCTCTACTAAAAAATACAAAAAAATAGCCGGGTGAGGTGGCGGGCGCCTGTAGTCCCAGCTACTTGGGAGGCTGAGGCAGGAGAATGGCGCAAACCCGGGAGGCAGAGCTTGCAGTGAGCTGAGATCCGGCCACAGCACTCCAGCCTGGGCGACAGCGCGAGACTCCCTCTGAAAAAAAAAAATATATATATATTAATGAGATATTCTACTTTGCATACTAAGCCTTTGAAATCTGATGTGTGTTTTATACTTTCAGCATATCTCGAACTCCTGACCTCAATTGATCCACCCACCTCAGCCTCTCAAAGTGCTAAGCCACTGTGCCTGGTCCTTTTAGCATATCTTCATTCAGAGTAGCTACCTTTTTGGAGGGGGAGCGCTGGGGAGTAGCTACATTTTAAATGCTATTCTCTGCTGTATTGGACAACACAGATCTGGAACGTGGATGGCTCAAAACAAGAGGAGCTAATGTTTACTGAACACTTCTCATGGGCTAGGGACTCTTCTAAACTTTTTCATGTATCAACTAAATTAATCTTACAATGAGGAAGCTAAGGCATGGAGAGATTATATTACTTGCCTAAAATTGCCCAACTAGTGAAATAGCAGAGCTAGGATTCCAACCTGGGAAGTCAGACTTCAGAGCCTGAACTTTCTACTTTTAATAAATTTATGGAGATCTAATTCACATACCATATAATTCATTCATTTAAAATATACAATCAGACAGTTTTTAGTGCATTAACAGAGTCCTGCAACCATCACCACAATCAATCTTAGAACATTTCATCATCCCAGAAAGAGAGCCCATTCCTGTTAGCAGTTACTCCCCATTTCCCTCCAACCCCTCAGTCCCATCTACTTCCATCTCTATAGATTTGCCTATTCTGGGCATTTCATATAAATGGGGTTATATGATTTGTGGTCCTTTGTGGCTGGCTGGTTTCATTTAGCATAATGATTGCAAGGTTCGTCCCTGTTGTAGCATCTGTCAGCACTTCCATTACCTTTCATTGTCAAAAAATAGTCCATTGTATGGATAGATCAACCTTGTTGATCCATTCGTCAGCTGATGAACTGGGTTGTTTTCACTTTTTCAGTATTATGAATACTGCTGCTATGACCAAGCATGAGCAAGTTTTTGGATGGACATACATATTCATCTCTCTTGGATATACACCTGGGAGTGGGACTGCTGGATGATAGGGGAAATTAGAACGTATGTTTTTAATAGTTAGAGGAACTGCTAGACTGTTTTCCAAAGTGGCTGTGCTATGTTACCTTCCCACCAGCAGTGTATGGGCCTCCAGTTTCTCCACACCCTTGTCAACACTTGTTATTGTCTTTTTGTTTATAGCCATCCCAGTGGGTATGAACTGGCCCAGAGCTTAAACTTTCAGCTGTTATTCTAGACCGGAAGCACTTAATGAACATGTGTTGAATGAATGAAAGAATAAACACATCTTGTCATTGTCCCTTGTGGGGCATTCTGAATAATGGAACAAGATGGCTCAAAACTTGCCAACAAGAAGCTTTAACAGAAGAGCAGGGTGTTTTCCTTTAAAATGGTGATCTGCTGGCTGGATCTGAGCCACCTGAGGGGCATTTAAATGTACAGATTCCCAGGCCCCATTCCCAGAGATTGATTTGGTAGGTAAGGTGGTGTCTGGGAATCTGTTTTTTTGTTTTGTTTTGTTTTTTTAAAGAAAGCGTCCTCAGATGATTCTGACATGCCACCAGGTTTGGGATCAGTCACCTAAAAGTGACTGATTATGGAGTACAGTTCCTGTATTTGCAATAAGCCAGTCATGTAAGTGTCTGCCAGAAAAATAAGTCTGTGGGAAGAACTGCAGTGACACCTGGCTGAGTTTTGGAAGCCGAGGCCCTGCTCAGTGCTGCATTCCACATGATGGGGGCAAGAAGAAAAATAACAAGTAAGACTCGTTGAGAGCTTACTTCCTTCCATCTGAGTCTCTACATGCAATACCTCCTTTAATCTTCAAAACACCACCCTATGAGAAAGGTACTCTTAATGATTCCTTCTTTGCAGATGAAAACACTCAGTCTCAGAGGAATTAAGTTGCCCAAGGTCTCACAGCTCAGTCGAGTTACGCTTGCAGCAAGGTCTGTCTGGCTCCCCTCTGCCGTTTTTCCTTCCTGGCCATTTCACTAGCCTTGAGGCACTCCCGGGATTCTGGAGGAGTCAGGACACAAATGAAAGTACGCAGTAGCTGGAAAGGTCAACCAGGTAAGAACAAGATGCCTGGTGGGGTGTGCAGACAGGTTACGGGTGAAGTATTAGGAAGGAGGAGGGGTGGGGGCTCAAACAGAGGAAAAAGAAGTGGTTCTTTGTGGCAGGGCCTTTGGACAATTGTTGCCAATTGTCCCCCAGCTGACCCAGCTCCTGCTGCATCACGAGCTTCCTCTATCCCCTGTGCCTTCCACCAGTCTGGGTGCTAATTTGCCCGCTGGCCTTGCTTGCCCCAGAATGCCTTTCCACCCACCCTCACCAGAGAGACTCAGATACAGCAAATATCCCTTAGATGCTTTCAGGTGTCATATCTCACTTAGATGCACTTTCAGATGAGGAAACTAAGGCTCAGAGACATTAAGTCACTTGCCTAAAATGCCACAGCAAATCAGTTGCAATACTGAGATTCAAACTTTATTTTTGACAACCTGATATGGTTTCAGTGTGTGCTCCTGCCCCCAGTTTTTGTGTTGAAGCCTAATCCCCAACGTGGAAGTATTAGGAGGCGAGGCCTTTGGGAGGTGATGTGGGTCATGAGGGCAGAAGCCTCATGGTGGGATTATGACCCTTATTATAAAAGAGGCCAGAGAGAGAGTCCTTGCCCCTTCCATGATGTGAGGACACAGCGAAAAGATGGCCATCTATTAGCCAGGAAATGGGTCACTACCAGACATGGAAACTATTAACCAGGAAGCAGCCAGGCTGGAGTGCAGTGGCACCATCTTGGCTCACTACAGCCTTGACCTCTCGGGCACGGATGATTCTCCCACCTCAGCCTCCCAAGTAGCTGGGACTACAGGCATGCACCACCATGACCAGCTCGTTTTTTGTATTTTTTGCAGAGATGGGGTTCTTGCTATGTTGCCCAGGCTGGTCTCAAACTCCTGGCTCAAGCGATTCTCCACCTCAGCCTCCCAAAGTGCTGGGATTACAGGCGTGAGCCACCGCACCCAGCCTTATTAGTGATTCTTAATTTGGGGTAAATTGTGGGGCCTTTTGGATCCTGTCAAAAGCTCCCTTCCCCGTGTTGTGAGCACACCTCTGTGCGTGTGTGGGGCTCACTCACAGAGCATGCGCAGGGCCGTGTTCACACACTGGTTAACATGCTCTGCTTTATTCGTGATTTGAGGGACCCCTCGCGGCAGTAGCAGTTCCACAAAAAACATATGAGAATCTCTCAAAGACAAAGGCAACTTAACGTACTGGTTTATCACAGGGGTGGGCTGCTTCTTCGCTGGCCCCCGGGGACCCGGAAACCATCAAAAGCTGAGGCTGGGAAACCCAGCTTCCTGCTTCTGGCCTCAATTCCCCACCGCTGTCACCACCATGACCACTAAAAATAAGACCAAACCCAGCCCACGCCCTCTCGAGGTCGTTCTCCTCATGATTTAGCTCCCTGCTTCCTGTTGATCTTTCAGGTTGTTTTATTTCACAGCCTCTGACTTCTGCTCACAGCCCACTAGGCATCTCCCCAGCATGAGCGGAAACAGTGTTTAACCAGAAAGAAAAGGGGAAGGTGGAGGTGGGAAGCCGCAGGGGACTGAGGGTCCATGTCCTGACTCTCTGCATCCACACTTGCACCCTCCACCCAGTGGCTGCCCCAGGGGACTCTGGTCCAGAGCCCATTCAAATGCTGCCAGGCGAGTTTGATGACTGCCTGGTCATAGGTTTTTGACAAATGTACTCAATCTCCCACCAATGGTTGTAGGGGTATGGAAGGCACAATCTCTATCCAGAATTATTCAATCACATGAGGCGAGGACTGGGCCACACAGGACACAAAATCTCTGGAAGCAGTTGATGAGAAATGCCATTTGCCCCTTCCCATTTGTCTCCTGGACATTGAGGGTCATAGGCTCAGTTTTCTGATGTTGCCCCCAAATGCTTCTTCCAGCCATCCTTTCCCCCCCCCCTCCCCCCAGACAGAGTCTCTCTCTGTCGCCCAGGCTAAAGTGCAGTGGTGTGATCACAGCTCGAGGCAGCCTTGACCTCCCAGGTTCAAGTGATCCTCCCACCTCAGCCTCCCTAGTAGCTGGGACTACAGGCGTGTGCCACCACACCTGGCTAATTTTTGTATTTCTTTGGTAGAGACGGGGTTTCGCCATTTTGCCCAGGCTGGTCTTGAACTCGTGGGCTTGGGTGATCTGCCCGCCTTGACCTCCCAAAGTCCTGGGATTACAGGTGTGAGGCACCATGGCTGGCCTCAGCCATAATTTCAGACTCCATCCCTCACAGGAGAGGTCCCTGGAGCCCTTCAGTAAAACCGAACTCCACCCTCTCCCAGTCTCCTGGCTGCCCTCTGCAATGTTTGTATTCGTCTTCTTTGCTAGATTGTGAACCCTTGGAGGGGCAAGAATGATCTCTTAATCACTCTTTTTAGAAATTTCACAACTAATAGATGTTTACTATGTGGAAATATTAGAAAATTCAGATGGCTTCCCCACCACCTCCCCAGAAAAAGGATAAAATGTACCCTGATGCCCAGCTGGGACCTGTAACATTTTGGTGATCTGTCCATTTTGCTTTTCTTTCTTTTTTTTTTTTTTTTGAGACGGAGTCTCACTCTGTCCCCCAGGCTGGAGTGCAGTGGCTGGATCTCGGCTCACTGCAAGCTCCGCCTCCAGGGTTTACGCCATTCTCCTGCCTCAGCCTCCCAAGTAGCTGGGACTACAGGCGCCCACCACCTCACCCGGCTAGTTTTTTTGTATTTTTTTAGTAGAGACGGGGTTTCACCGTGTTAGCCAGGATGGTCTCGATCTCCTGACCTCGTGATCCGCCCATCTCGGCCTCCCAAAGTGCTGGGATTACAGGTTTGAGCCACGGCGCCCGGCCGATCTGTCCATTTTCTTATGCAGACGCACACACGCGCACACACACATGTACACACACACGCACGCACACACATGCACACGCATACACACGCACGCACACACATGCATGCGTGCACACACACACAAGGCATGCACACACACGTGCGCACATGCGCATGCACACACACGCACGCACACGTGCGCACGCACACACGCACGCGCACATGCACCCACATAGATGCTCACACACTTGCACATACATGCACACACGCATGCACACACATGCATACACACACGCACGCACATAACAGAATGGAAATCAATACTCTATTTGGAGTCTATTACTCCTTTTTTAACTATTCAATGATCTTAAAACATTTTCATACCAACATTTTGTATCATTGAAAATCACTGCAGAGTTGTCTATCAGTTGTATCACAGTTTTCTCAATAAGCCCCTATTGTTGGACATTTAGGTTATAGTCATTTTTTTGAGACAGGATCTCACTGAGGCTGGAGTGCAGTGGTACAAACATGGCTCACTGCAGCCTTGACCTCTTGGGCTCAAGCGATTCTCCCACCTCAGCCTCCCAAGTAACTGGGGCTACAGCCATATACCACCACGCCTGGCTATTTTTTTTTTTTTTTTTTTTTTTTTTAGACGGAGTCTCACGCTGTTGCCCAGGCTGGAGTGCAGTGGCGCGATCTCGGCTCACTGCAAGCTCCGCCTCCCGGGTTCCCGCCATTCTCCTGCCTCAGCCTCCTGAGTAGCTGGGACTACAGGCGCCCGCCACCACGCCCTGCTAATTTTTTTGTATTTTTAGTAGAGATGGGGTTTCACTGTGGTCTCGATCTCCTGACCTTGTGATCCGCCCGCCTCAGCCTCCCAAAGTGCTGGGATTACAGGCTTGAGCCACCGCGCCCGGCCGCTATTTTTTTATTTATTTTATTTTTTTTTTATTTTATGGAAAGGAAGTCTCACTATGTTGCCCAGGCTGGTCTTGAATTCCTGGCCCAATTTTTTAAAAACAGCTTTGTTGGGATGTAATTCGCATACCATAAAATTCACCATTTTAGGGTGAACAATTCAGAGGTTTTTACTATATTTACAGAGTTCTGAAACCGTTACCATTATCTGATTTTAGAACATTTTCTTTTTTTTTTTTTTTTTTTTTTTTTTTTTTTTGAGACAGAGTCTTGCTCTGTCTCCCAGGCTGGAGGTGCAGTGGCGCGATCTCGGCTCACTGCAACCTCTGCCTCCTGGGTTCCAGCAATTCTCCTGCCTCAGCCTCCCAAGTAGCTGGGATTATGGGCACCTGCCACCACGTCCAACTAATTTTTTGTATTTTTAGTAGAGACAGTGTTTCACCCTGTTGGCCAGGCTTGTCTCGTCTCAAACTCCTGACCTCAAGTGATCCACCTGCCTCAGCCTCCCAAACTGCTGGGATAACAGGCATGAGCCATAGCACCTGGCTGATTTTTACTATTCTTGACATCTCAAGATATTCACATATAAGTGAAATGTTACAATAGGCGTCTTCTTTCACTTAGCACAATGTTTTCACAGTTCACCATGTTGTAGCATGTATCAGTACTTCATTCCTTTCCATGGCTAAATAATATTCCTTGCATGCATATGCCACGTTTTGTTTATTCATTCATCAGTTGATGGACATGTGAGTTGCTTCCAGATTTTGGCTATTATGAATAATGCTGCTATGAACACTTGTGTGAACATTTTTACACGGACATATGTTTTCATTTCTCTTGGGTATATACTGAGTAGTAGAATTGCTGGGTCATATGGTAACTCTATGTTTAAGTTTTTGAGGAACTGCCAAACTGTTTTTCAAATATGGTTGTACCATTTTACATTCCCATTAGCAATGTATGAAGACTCTGGTTTCTCCACATCTTTGCCAACATGTTATTGCCCACCAATTAACTTTTCATTCTGTACAGCACCCAGACACGTTTGTTGAATACAGGAACTGCTGAATCTGTGTTTGCTGGATTTATCATGCACTTCCCTTAAACAGAAACTTTTTGCATCTCTGAAATTCATTTACGTACTCTGTCCCCTAAAACGCCAAGCCAGATCCAGCCTCCACACTTGTAGTGGGGGAAGGTTTCATGAAGGAGGAGGCATTTGAGCTGGGAAATAGATGTAACAGGAAAACATGGATTTAGGATCATAATTGATCTAGGATTGAATTCTGTTTAACCACTTGAGACTTGGTTTTACCACCTACTAAGTGGGGATAATAGTATCCATCTTATGAAATAATGCAAATAAAATGCTTAGCACAGTGACCGCCACATAGCAGGTCTCCTTCCTCCCCGGAGGATGAGAAGTTGGCTTTCAGATGAGCTGGGTAAGAACCTGTCAAGCGGAGAAAAGAGCATGTGCAATGGCCTGGTAGTGTGAAAGCAAGTGGCAGAATGAGGCGACTGGTGGGAGGGTAGCAACCAAGCCAGGAGGCAGATAAGGCCAGGGCACCAATGGACTCTCTCCCTGCAAAGAAGTTGGATCTCATCTCTCACAAGTCATAGGCAACTAGGTGGTGAGTGACAGACCGTGATTTGCATTTTAAAGAGCTCGCTCTCCAGCAGTGGGAGGCTGGACTGAGGGTTGAGACAGGGAGCAGTAAGACCAATAAGGGGGTCAATGAATTCATTGTTTAAATGAATTCAGGTGGGAAACCAGGGGATTAGACTGGGGCTGTGACAATGGCGATAGAAAAAGGAGCTGAACGGGAGAGAGGTTTCGGAGGTGGTGTCAATGGGCAATGGTGGCCACGTGGCCTGTGAGTTACGGTCTGACAAGCTCTCTGTACACCTGCCAGGGAGGGAGGGCAGGGTGCTCTCCAAGTCACACCTTATTAAATCCTCACAACACCTCGGCAAGGAGGCACCCACTTTCCCAGTGACAGATCAAGAAACCGAGGCTCAAAGTAAGTAAGCAACTTGTCCAAAGTCATAAAGAGCAGGGATGAAGTTTGAATCCAGGTTTGTCTGCTTTCTTTCATCTTGGTGTCTCTCTGGGAAGGACTTAGCTGCACAGGAAAGTCTGGGATGGATTTGGACAGGGAGGGAGAGGAGGCAAAGTCAGTTATTTTTCATGGTGAGCAGCCTTGGTGTGATTGGCAGGTCAGAGCTCAGGGGATCCAGCTGAGGCCTGGAAGAGTTCTGTGAGGAGCCAAGGCAGAAATGTGGAAGTAAGATCATTTGTCCGACAGGAGGTTGGGATGTCTCCGATCATCTCTCTTCCTCAGGGTGCTGGGCACAGTAAGACACCTTGGGAACAGAAGTGGGTTGAATGGAGTGACCATGCTGGCGTGAGGGTGGTACAGGGGCCCAGGCAGAGAGCAGGCAGTTTCCTTCCTCCTTCCCCATTCAGAACCCCATCCCGTGCTGGGAGTCTGGATCCTCTGGGTTTGGGACCATGCTGGAAGGGAGTGGAGGGTGTTCACAGGGCTGGTGGCCACAACCAGGCTCTCCCAAGCAGCCTTGAGCCTGTCCCTGAGCTCTGCCACCAGTGGGGCTGTTAGAGACCACAGCTCCTTGCAGGAAAACTCAACAGTCACACTGCAAGGAGCTGTCCCGGGGCCGCCGGCACAGGCGAGCTGAGAGCCGGTGTGGAGAGGGTGCGAGATCCCTCTGAACAAGTTGGGAGCTTGGATTCCTCTCCTGGTGCCTGGGGGAGGGGACGCCAGGCCCAGACTCTCAAGCTGCCAGGCCTCACACAGAAGGGGGAGCCCCTGGCTTCTCCTCTCCCCCAGGCCACACCTCTCATGGCCCCCTTCATGTGCACATTGGCCTTTGTCCACCAGGCCCTGCTCACTTGGCTTAAAGTTAGCAGAGGCCCAGATGGGGACATGGCAGGGAGCCATCTGGTCTTCTCCCAAGACTTTCAGCCCCCCACCCTCCCGATGCCTCAGCCTGCCTTGTCCCGACGACCCCCTGCTTCTCTCTCCCAAAGTCTTTATCCGTGTTTACTATCTGTCAATTAGGCGGCCTCAATACCCTGCACATGGAAAGCCAGTCAACCAAGCGTGGTAATCCCTCAGCCCCCTCCCCACGCCTCTTTCCCTCTGGGTTGGGGGAGAGGGCAGGAGGAGGAAGGCAGTTTGCAGTTTCTCCTCCAGTGAAAAGTGACCGTGGCATGGTCTCTCTGGTCAGCGTTTTCTCCCCCCCTGCAGACCCCTCCCAGGCCACAGCTGGAGTTGGGGGAGGTCGGGGTGAGGAGGGACGGCAGCAAGCAGGTACCTGTGAGTGAGGGGTGGGCAGGGGCAGAGGCATGGGGTGAGGCTGCCGTGAGACGCAGGCTCCTGACTGCCTCAGGGGCTGGCTCGGTTCGCCTTTCCAGCTGGAAGTGTTCCAGGCCATGGACAGGTGTGTCTAGCGGCTCCTCCCCAAGGGAGGGCCAGGCTCAACACATCTCTCTGGCCACTCGGAGACCTTCATCCACGTAGAAGGAAGAGGGGAAGAAAGAATGAAAGTGGAAGAGGAAGGAGACAGGGAGAGAGGTGCTGCAGGGGGACTGGGGACAGAGGACGTGTCCCAGGAGGGGCCTCTGTGCCCTCCAGGGACAGCATCTGGATGCCTGCCGTGGAGCCCTCCAGCCCTAGGCACTGACCCACACTCCCTTCATCCCAGCCTCAGCTCCAAGAAGAGGAGGGGCTCATCCTTGCAGCTGAGAACACTGAGCTCAGGGAAAACACTCGGCTGGTGCTTGGCAAAGCTTCTGGCTCCATGGTTCTTCCTCCCCCTCAGCCTCCATCACAGCCCAGTGCCTCCCCTACCAGGTGGGGAATCCACCTTCTTGCGGGACACAGGCAGTCTGATTTCAGGCTCCTGATTTGTTCTGGCAAAGCCTGTCTGGCTGCAGGAATCACATGAGCTGCCCTAACAGCTTCCCAGGGCGAGAGGGCCCAGGCTCCGTCCATCCCCAGGGAGGGGGTGGAGCACGGCAGAGAAACAGAAGAGCCGCGGATTGGTGGTCACAAACTCTGAAAGGTGACTTTTCTCAGGAGAGACACAGTAGCTCAAAGGGCTCAGGAGTCAGAGACACCAGCCTATGAGTCCTGAACCCCACTTACTGGCCACCAGTTGGAGCAAGATGTTAGCCTCCCCGTGCCTGCAGTTCCTCCCCCCTTAAGGCAGGGTAGGTGGTAATGGTGCCTACCCCGTGGGGCTGTCCTGGGAGGGTGATAGTCCAGGTAAAGCCTCCAGAGCCATGCCTTAGACTTGAGGGTGTCCCACACGTGCTGGTGGAATTGACCACTTTTGTACTTTCTCCCCCTAGGCTGACCTCTCCCAGGGCCCACGCATCACACCAGGCAAGACTTTTTTCATCTGCACACAACACGGACTGGCACTGACTCCCAGCTGCCCTCCAGGCAGGATGTGGACTCCCCCTGCTTTGTTCATCAATGTCAAATGTCCCAGGTCAAGTGAGGGATAAACCCCATCTAAGAGGACAGGAAAAATTCCGGTCAAATTGCTGGCCTTACAGCCAGCATGCAGGTCTGAGGGGAAGGCGGACAGCTGGCAGGGCAGCTAGTTTATAGTCTTGGTCCCCGCAGAGTCTCCCTTTATCCCAGTCAGTGGTGGCTCTGATCCATCCCATAAAGCCCCTACTCAGAGGGCAGCCTGCCCCACACGTGCGCTACTCCAGCCAGGGCGGGCCGAGACCTGGTCCTTCTATTTGAACTAACAACTTGGTGTCCCGGCCTGCTGATACCCTCTCAATATCTGTTACTTCTTTTTCTAGAGAGGGGTTGAGCACAGAGAGAGGGGTGGAGGGCCAAGTGGGGTGGGGTGGGAGCGGCGATGGGCTTCCAACACACAACCACACCCAGAGAGAAAGGCCCTGCTGTAAACCAGATTGTCATCTTTGGCAACCAATGGATGCTAGAGGTCTTAATGCCTTCCTCCACCTCAGAGTGTTTCATCAGAGTCTTCTTTTTTAGAAAATAATTTTTTTTTAATAGAGACGAGGTCTCGCTATGTTGAGCAGGCTGGTGGAAATCCTGGCCTCAAGTGATCCATCCGCTTTGGCCTTCCAAAGTGCTGGGATAATAGGCATGAGCCACTGCGGCCAACCATAGTATTCTTTCAACCACAGACAGTAGACTTCCTATGAGGAATTCCAGGAAGTTGATGTTTTTCATCCTCTCCACCTTTATCAGAATGGATTTTAAGTCCCTTACAGACTGGCATGCTGGCTAACAGCTGTTGACCTGCTTCTTACTCCAGCTCTGGTTCCAACAATAACACTGGCTCCTCGAACCTCCAACCCAGGGAACGGTTTCTGCCAAGACAATGTGCCTTAGGAGCTGAGACTACCGGGGGACCAGAATTCCAGCAGTTCCCCAGGTATGAGCTCCCAGCAGAAGGGACAGTGTTGACTAGAGAATCCATCAGAAAAGTTTGTTTTCTGGAAGGACAGGACTGGCTGATGCTGAGAAGGGAGGGGAGTAGGAGAGGCAGGAACTCCCAGCACAGACCCCAGCCACTCCACCTGTCACCCCAAAGAGCTGGTCATGCCCCGGATCACGTTCCATCTCCCAGTGGGGAAAGGCAGCCAGCCACCCTCAGAGGAAAGTGTCCATGTGGCCACCGATGGCAGGGAGAGCAGTGTGGGGAGAAATCTCTATTTGGAAGAGGAGACATAGTTGGGTGGGTGGTTCCCTGGCCTTATCAGGCCTCTGCAGTCCAGCATGGCACTGGGAGAGATGGGCCGTCCTATCTCTGCCCTGCTGGGCTTGGCTCAGTCCCCACTAGACGGAGGGCTTTGCCCTGTCACCCCTGCACTCCATGCCACCCTGCTTCGTTGACCCCACTGGCCTCCAGGCCGCAGCCAGCTGTAGTGGGAAGAGGAGTGGGCTGACTCTCAAAGTCAGGGGTGAGGACAGGCATGGCGCTGCCTGGACTGGGCAAATACTGGCAACGGCAGAAAGCAGGAGAGGTGCGTCGAAGGGGAGTTAAGATCCAGAACATTTAGAGACAAATTAAACAGCTCTTATAGAATTCACTCAGCTGGGGGTATTGATCACATTTCTCCCTGGTGGCAAAATGGACATGGCTTAGATAAGTCAAGGTAGCACGTACTTGGGAATGCTTTCCATTTTCCACTGAGGTAGGTGATGGCACAGCTGTGGCTTCAGGCTATGTGCTTGACATACTCTGACACTAGCGACGTGACCTCAGGCAAACCGTATCTCCACTTAGTCTCACCTTCCTCATCCATAAAACTGAGAAAAAGTTTTCATGAAATTAAACCCAGGCCAGGCATGGTGGCTCACCGTTTAATTCCAGCACTTTGGGAAGCCAAGGTGGGCAGATCACTTGAGGTCAGGAGTTGGAGACCAGCCTGGCCAACGTGGTGAAATCCTGACTCTACTAAAAATACAAAAATTAGCTGGGAGTCGTGGCGCGTGCCTGTAGTCCCCAGCTACTCAGGAGGTTGAGACATGAGAATCGCTTGAACCCGGGAGGCAGAGGTTGCAGTGAGCTGAGATCGCACCGCTGCACTCCAGCCTGGGGGGACAGAGTGAGATCCTGTCAAAAAAAAAATAATAATAAACACAATAATGTGTGTGAAGTACACAGCCTAGGACACAGAAGGTACTCAGTCATTGTTCCTCCTGCTGAAAGTACCTTCCCATCACTTTCCAGTTGACTAATCTGATATTGAATAATGGATTATCATAACCCATGGTGGTTTTAAAACATGTTCATGTTTTTGACATTCCTTTCTTCGAAAGGTAGAAACTAGTGTCCCTCCCCTTGGATTTAGCTGAACTCAGTGACTTGCTTCTAATGATGAGAATGTGGCTGAAGTGCGAGTGTGTGTTACTGTGGTTTCTGCTTTGTTCTGCCTTGGATCGTCTGCTGCAGGGGCTGCCCTGTCGCGAGGGCATTCAAGCTGCCTGCGGAGAGGCCCATACGGGAAGCATCGAAGGTCCCACCAACAGCTGGCACCAACTTGCCAACCATCTGGGAAGAAGACCCTCCAGTCCCAGTCAAGCTTGCAAATGGCTGTGGCTCTAGCTGATGTCTTAACTGCAACCTCTTGAAAGACTCCAAGCCAGAACGTTCCTGAATTTCTGACCCCCCAAGACTGTGAGATATATTAAATGTATATTGCTGTTTTAAGTTTCTAAGTTTTGGAGTGATTTGTTACATAGCAATAGATAACTAACATATATCCTATTGCCTTCCAAAACGGTTTTGAAACTGCATATAGGTAAAATCATAGCTTTAACTAAATGAAAAGCTATTAGAACAGGATTTAAAAGAAGACAGAGAAATAACAAATAGGGTAGGTATAGGGAGGAGTCTGGCTGTACTAGAAAACCTGGCTAAAGACAAAACATAGCTCTAGGCTCCTTGCAAGCCAGGGCAAAAATGGAAGCTTGATGGGCCACAGTAAAACTTTTTGTGGTGGTGGTGGTGACTCTGAATGAGGATGTGCATTTGACATGCGGGCCTTTAGGTAAATAGCATCACATGGTCTGGTGGGTGGTAACGTGCAGACACTCCACCTACTGTAGATCAGACTGCGTGTTTGAAATGGTAAATACAGTAGTGCATACAGTTCACGTATAACCGTGCACCTTCTGCCAGTTTTCAGGAACTCCTGGCATCATAAAAATAGAAAAAATATATTAATATATACATACATATTCAAAAAATATAACTTTTAACATAGGTACTAGTTTTTGTTTTTTGTTTTTTTGAGACAGAGTCTTGCTCTGTTGCCCAGGCTGGAGTGCAGCGGCACGATCTCAGCTCACTGCAACATATGCCTCCCAGGTTCAAGCGATTCTCCTGCCTCAGCTGCCTGAGTAGCTGGGATTACAGCTGCCCACTACCATGCCCAACTAATTTTTGTATTTTTAGTAGAGATGGGATTTTACCATGTCGGCCAGGCTGGTCTCAAACTCCTGACCTCAGGTGATCCGCCCACCTCAGCCTCTCAAAGTGCTGGGGTTACAGGCGTGAGCCACCGCTCCCAGCTCATAGGTACTAGATTTTTTAAAAGGCATAAAAGGGTTGCTAGTGGAAAGAAAGTCTCCATTCCACCCATCCCTTACAGGTCAGTTTCCTTTCCCATGGCCAACCCTGTGTGATTTCTGACTTAGACTTCCAGGGATATTTTATACACATACAAGCAAGTCATGTAAATTGTTACCCCCTTCATTATACTAACTATTATACTAATAGCAGCATACCACAGGCATTGTTCTGCACTGCGAGCTTTTTATTACTCCATATTGACATGACTCCAAGTAACATCTTCCCCTAATTATCACAATTTTTGATTTTCTGAGTTTCTACTGTTTCATTGTTCAACATTGAGAAATATAAAAAAGTTGATGGTGTGGCTCATGCCTGTAATCCCAGCACTTTGTGAGGCTGAGGCAGGAGGATCATTTGAGGCAAGGAGTTTGAGACAAGCCTGGGAAACATAGCCAGATCCCGTCTCTACCAAAAACATTAAAAAATTAGCTGGGCAAGGTGGCATGTGTCTGTAGTCCTAGCTACTCAGGAGGCTGAGGCGGGAGGACTGCTTGAGCCCAGGAGTTCGAAGCTGCTGTGAGCTATGACTGTGCCGATGCACCCCAGCCTGGGTGACAGGGAGTTCCTGTCTCTTAAAAAATTTATATATATATATATACATGCACACACTCATATACATACATGAGTTAATATATACATATACACACACATGTAAGAGTTAAGAGAATAGGCCAGGAGCGGTGGCTCATGCCTGTAATCCCAGCACTTTGGGAGGCCGAGGTGGGCGGATCACGAGGTCAGGAGATTGAGACCATCCTGGTTAACATGGTGAAACCCCGTCTCTACTAAAAATACAAAAAAATTAGCCGAGCGTGGTGGTGGGTGGCTGTAGTCCCAGCTACTTGGGAGGCTGAGGCAGGAGAATGGCGTGAACCCGGGAGGTGGAGCTTGCAGTGAGCCGAGAACGTGCCACTGCACTCCAGCCTGGGCGACAGAGCGAGACTACATCTCAATATATAAATATTTAAAAAATTTTCAAAAATAGACTTAAGACAATAAAGGCACTTGTAATTCCACCAAGAAATGACTGTTAAATCTATGCTGTTCAAGTGTGTTCTTTCCTGTCTTCCCCTTATAAATATGAATTTGTGTACTGCGTTTAATTTTCAAAGTAAAATTGGCACCAAAGTGTAGAAATAATTTTATAATCTGGCTTTTTTCCTCCATTTACTATACATATGTTCCCCCCTCCCCAACCATTATATTGTGAGTATAAATAGGGTTTTCTTTCTTTTTTTTTTTTTTTTTTTTTTTTGAGATGGAGTTTTACTCTTGTTGCCCAGGCTGGAGTGCAGTAGCGCGATCTCAGCTTACCACAACTTCCGCCTCCCGGGTTCAAGTGATTCTCCTGTCTCAGCCTCCTGAGCAGCTGGGATTACAGGCATGTGCCACCACGCCCGGCTAATTTTGTATTTTTAGTAGAGATGGGGTTTCTCCATGTTGGTCAGCCTGGTCTCAAACTCCCGACCTCAGGTGATCCACCTGCCTTGACCTCCCAAAGTGCTGAGATTACAGGCGTGAGCCACCATGCCCGGCCATATGCAGGGTTTTCTTAATGTTCTGCCAGCGCGCAGGACCAACATGAACCTGCCTTTTCTGTGTCTGCTCCAGACTGCTGAGAACAGCTTGGTCTAACCTGTGACCAGAGCATCCCCAAGATGGAAAACTTGGTATCTGTAAGACACCAAGAAAACCGAAATTGTGAAGCATTAAGCTTGTTCATACAAGACTTTTCTAGATTTCCAAGATGAAATAGCCAGGGCCACACAGCCTGCAGATGACCAGCCCCCTGTGCCTCCTCAGCTTTCAAGGGCAATGAGAGCTACAAAATGTCCTTTCCACAACAGCCTGAAAGGCGGCTGCTTCCACTGAACACATCTTAGAACCATGACTTGTCTGCCATATTCCTCCAGGATTCTCCAGGAAGCTGTTTGCGGTCTAGGTATTCCCATTGATCTTGAAGCTGCTGCTCTAGACCATCCTTGTCTGGGGGGAGTCATCATAATATTTTCATCCATCACCTTCTCAAGGCACAAATCATACTTCCCAACAATGGGGTTTCTCACTGGAAAAGAGTAAATTACATAACTTATCTGTCCATTACTCATCTTCTGTCCTTTTTCAAAGGCTAGAAAACTGGTCACAATTCAGCAAAGAATTCCATAAAGAATATGAATGACAATATTTCAAGTGGATAACTGTGAGAGATAAGCCAGTGATTGTTTAATCTGTCTCCTAATATGCATTCTCTTCTAGCAGATTGAGATAGAGAAAAGTGATAATACAAACAATACCAACATCAGTTGAGGGCTTCCTGATACTGGGGTCCATGCTAAGTTTTTTTTTGTATATTATAATCTTGCTTGATTCTTATTACAACCCTAAGAGTTTAGCATAATTATTATGCCCATTTCATAGAAAAGTGAAGAGGTAGGAATCAAACTCGGGTCTCCATGACTCTAGAGCAATAATGCTTTACTATTGGACAAAGAAAAAGAAATGCTACAACAATTGCAAATGTGGAAATTTCATGGTATTATTGGCATAATTGCTTAATGAGATAACATGTGAATATCATGTGTCATAGCTATTCTATCATCAAATGGAGTGGGAAAGAAAACACAAGCCCAGTATAATGTAATGTTTTATTTAACTGATGCCTGCTGTCCCTGGAGATCCACAGTAAACTAAGATGATGAATAAGACAGCAAGTATTTTTGGGAATCAGAGAAAGAGGAAGTATAAACTCTCAAGTTTGATTGCTTAGGTTTGAACCCCAGCTTTGACACTAACTATGTGATCTTGGGCAACTTCTCTAAGCTTTAGTTTTCTTCTCTGTAAAATGGAGATGATAACAATCTACCTCAGAGGTTTGTTGTATTAAATTAATGCATCAACTTAAAGTGCTCAGTAAATTCTAGCTATTACATTTTACTCACAGAGTTAAAATGTGCCAACAACCTCTATCGATGACAGCAGCCCTCAGTTAAATAAACAATTAGTGAAGATCCAACGGACAATACATGAATCAGAAAACCACACTACTGATCAGAATAGTGAAAGTGTGCTATCACTATTCATTTTATCAGCATACTTGTAGTAGGATTTGCTAAGACCAGCACCCAGTCTTTTATCCTTTTCACATTCCCAAAGTTATCCTTGGCTACCTAAAAGAAGCAACACTGTGGTGCTCTGGAAGGCCCTCGGCACCCTAGATTTGCGAATGCCAGTGGGGGTGCCAACTCTTTCTCACCTAGAAGCCACTTTAGCCATGAGAGAAAGTTGGGGAAGGCTTCTGTGACATTGCTACAAGCTCTAATACCTGATTTTCCTACCAGCTGGAGAGAAGGCTGCACTCAGTGAATAACCTGGCATAACAGAAACAGACTTGAATCCACTTATTAAGTGGTGAAATGAGAAAAATTCCTTAGCCTCTCTCTAAACCTGTTTCCCCCTTTGGTGGAGATAACCATACAGTGCAGGATTGAGGATTACATGAGATAATGTAATTAAAACATGTAGTACAAAGCCTACATGGTAGGCACTTGATAAACTGTAGTTATTATTATTATTAGCTTTATAGATCAGACTAATGGCTCCAAGGATTTTCACCGAGCCACTTCCTGACTTTCACTATTTAAGATATATGAGATTATCTTTCTGCTATGTACATGTTACTAACATGTCACCAACATCAACAGTGTTGTCCATTGTGAGCAACAGAAATGCAGAATCTATTTTTGGCCAAGGATGGTGAAGGACAAAAAGATGAACAACGTATGTACAGTCCCTGCTTTCCCAGAGCTTACATCTTGTAGGGGAGACAGATGCATAATCAATAATGCTTACAAGACAGGCTAAGCATGATCCTAAAGTGCTACTGGAGTTTGGTAAGGGAAGAAGTCATTTTGATGAAAGGAAACATCCTTTATCAGTGTTCCCAGATGGAGAAGAGTGCCTGGAGAGCTAAGGCGGTCACTGGGAGAGTATATGCCTTCTGCCGGGTACCCAAGTTGGGGAAGATGGGGACGGAAAGAGGGCCTGCTTGCCAAGTTACAGGGCTAGGTGTTCTATGGACAATTGTGGGAGTAGATGACTGGATGACTCATACAGCTGGCTCCTGAGTCCCCTAGATGATGACAGATCGCAGCTCCTACACATACGGTCCTAAGGAAGCCATTCTCTCCAGAAGCAGGTTGGAGGAGTGAACTGAGAGGTCATTATTTGGGCAGATGTGGCAAGACAAATCAGAGGCCTCTGACTCAGTGGCAAATGGCTATTGCCACAACCAGAGGGTTATGGAGGATGCCATGTGGAATCGAAGGTGTTTTGCCAGTATAAAATCATACCCTCATTTTTTATAGGAGGAGGAAACACAGACCACTGTCTTTGATTCTCTTCTATCCAATTAGTGTTCTTGAGGTGCATCTTATAGTGACTCCTGATAAGAGGGTGGTGGGGTCGGGGGTGGGGAAGGGCAGACATCACTGGTGATAAATTTTCCTATAGTGAAACTGCCTCCAGATAGGAAAATTAGTTCACAGGAAACATGGGGCCATCTTCACAGCGTTTCAGTAGCACTTGGCCTTTGCTTATTCATCTTTGCTAGTCCTCAGGTAGGTTCTGGTGTGAAATACTAACTCATTCCTGCAGCCACTCTTACATGGCTGTCTTGTTATCACACAGGGTTGCTTTCATTGTAAAAGCCAGATCAGGGCCCCTCCCTGTCTCTGCAGTGCGCCTCTCCCACAATGACTAGGGCCACTTGACCGGCTTACCTGGCTTTGGTGTCCAGGACTAGTCCTAATGAGGCCAGCAGAACTGAGGTAGCTCTGGCTCCTGGCTCTGGGACTCACTCAGCACCAAGCCAAGCCTGTCCCCAGGCCAGTCGTGACCTTGTCTTGGCTCTGAGCACTGCCTGGCTCCCGGGATTCTGAGCAGTATTGTGCACCTCAGTTCTGATAACAGGATTCCCATCTGTCATTTTCCTTCTATCCGAGTTCTTGTCTCGAAGAACTGCTAACTATACCCAGGCCCCTTAAGCCTGAAGTCCTGCCATGATCTTGCCATTACCCCACAGGAAGTAGCGGAAGCGCTGCTCTTAGAGCTTAGCCTGCGGCTGGCACTCTTACACATGCTACTGGGCCTCTGCCGCCCTGCTTTCTTACTCCGGAATCCTGACTGGGACTCCCTCTTCCCTGATGCAGACCATTTACCAGACTACGCTTTTGGCTGATGGCTGTGTTCTCCAGGCTCCATGTTTCACTGGCTGGGCTGGGCTTCCTACTAGCTCTCCAGCTCAAGCTCTTCCCCCAGTGCCTGATTTTGCTCAGTGAGTGGGTAGAATTCCCGAGCTAGCCCCACCCAGCCTGCCCTGTTCCTCTGCAGTTAATTGAGCCATGCTCAGCTTGGCTTTGGCAAGTACACGTGCATATACCCTTGCTCAATATTAATTTAAAGGTCAAAATGGAGACACACGACCATACTTACATACCAAAACATTTCATAGTATGTTCTAAAGTAAAACACTATTTTAAAAATAATTTAAAAACAAAACATCTCAATTATCACAGAGTATATTTTAAACTAAATAATTTACAAGGCTTAAGATACCCAAACGTCTGGGTGCAGTGAGTCTTTCCCCCTCCCTGCGATGTGGACCAGTAGATAATATTCGGGATACAGTCTTGGTTGTCCTGATAGCCTCAAATGACCTTTATTTCAGTTGAAACAACTGAAGCCAACATTTCCAAAACAGAAATCAGGTAGGAAGAAATGTTGAACTTTAACTCCTTAGTCCAGCAAACACCTTTGGAAGAGATTGCCTGTGCATGCCAACAAGCTGGCTGTATCTACATGTTCTCTCATAAAACTAGGAGCTCATCTACTCTGAAGTCAAAGTCTAGCAAGCCAGTTGCCACTGAATCCAACCTCTACAGCATTACTCAACAGGAAAGGGGTGAGTTATAGCACGCAACAACTACTTCCTCCCTAGCTCCTGCTTGGTGAAAATCTTCAGAAGCTATTGCTTTTGGAAAAAAAAACCATTAGTTTAGATCTTGACTGTCTATGAAAGAAAATAGTAAAGGAAGGACAGAACACAACCGGAAAACCATTGAGAAGAGTCTAGCAGCACTGTAGCTCCAGGTCCAGGCTGGGGACTGTCACTATATTTGTTCTATAAACCCAGGAAAGATAAGTCAGGAGTACCAGAAGGAAATCCAAAAGAGCCTGCCTTTTTTTTTTTTTTTTTGAGATGGAGTCTTGCTCTGTTGCCAGGCTGGAGTGCAGTGGCGCAGTCTCGGCTCACTGCAACCTCTGCCTCCTGGGTTCAAGCAATTCTTATGCCTCAGCCTCCCGAGTAGCTGGGACTACAGGCATGCACCACCATGCCTAGCTAATTTTTGTATTTTTAGAAGAGAGGAGGTTTCACCACGGTGGCCAAGATGGTCTCAATCCCCTGACCTCGTGATCCGCCCGCCTCGGCCTCCCAATGTGCTGGGATTACTTGGACCTGGCTGAGTCTGCCTCTTAAGGCCTGCATTGTGCTGGGTGCAGTGGCTCACGCCTGTAATTCCAGCACTTTGGGGGGCCGAGGCAGGTGGATCACCTGTCGGGAGTTCGAGACCAGCCTGGCCAATATGGTGAAAACTCGTCTCTACTAAAAATATAAAACATTAACCGGGCGTGGGGGTGGGCATCTGTAATCCCAGCTACTTGGGAGACTGAGGCGGGAGAATCGCTTGAACCCGGGAAGCGGAGGATGCAGTGAGTCGAGATCATGCCACTGCACTTCAGCCTGGGCACGACGGTGAGACTCTGTCTCAAAGAAAAAAATAATAAAGCCTGCATTTTATAACTGTACTACTTCCTCATTTCCATCCCCATCTACTAGGATATGTTATATTGCTTTGGGATATCCAAGTTTTTCTAAAAAATTTCAAGTCTAAGTATCAATCTGAAGGGACATTGTTTGGTCTAAGAAGTCCAAATAACACTCTGCAACGATCTTTCTATAGGGCTCACATATTTATCAGCTTTTTGAGTGCGAGTCTAATATAGACAATGAGGAAAATCTTATCTATAAGTCCTTTTATCTGGTGCTGCAAGTTTGTACTACATATTGATTCTGCCATTTCATAAACACTTTCAAAAAAATCCTAGAGTTTCTTAGAAATTTAATATTCTTCAATACACATTCAAATTAGATGAATACAATCAATGCTATTAAAGCATGTTGGTTAGCAAGAAACAAGTATTTTGCCTAGTGACAGCAGTCATATACCACTGGAGAGGTTTTCTTACCATCAGAAGCAAGGTCAGGACTGGCTCTGGAGAATGACAAAACTGTTTGCGTAAAAACAAAATCTAGAAACAAAAAGGCAAGTTAATAACTTTCAAAGGCTGGGCATGGTGGCTCACACCTGTAATCCCAGCATTTTGGGAGGCCAAGGCAGGTGGATCGCCTGAGGTCAGGAGTTCAAGACCAGCCTGGACAACATGGTGAAACCCCATCTCTACTAAAAATACAAAAATTAGCCAGGTGTGGTGGCGGGCACCTGTAATCCCAGCTACTTGGGAGGCTGAGGCGGGAGAATCGCTTGAACCCAGAAGGCGGAGGTTGCAGTGAGTCGAGATTGTACCACTGCGTTCCAGCCCGGGCCAGAGTGAGACTCCATCTCAGAAAACAAACAAACAAAACAACAAGAAAAACCCCTTCACCATAGCTTCAGTACAAAGACTTACCCAACCAGAAATTATACAGGCCTTAAAAATAATTGTGGGCCAGGCCTACTTTGGGAGGGTGAAAATTGTGTATCATGGCAGCTCTGAGTCCGTGGAGTCGACATCACGAACAAGGATCTCCTTCCCGAGTTGAAAAAATTTACAGACAAGAATTATTGTTGGATTTAACTGGTGGCAGACATGTCCAAGGAATATTGCAGGGATTTGATCCCTTTATGAATCTTTTGATTGATGGATGTGTGGAGATGGCAACTAGTGGGTAACAAAATGATATTCCTCATGGTGATATGAGGAAATTGTATCAAGTTAGAAGCCTTGGGATGAGTATAAATCAAGGCTGTTTTGCAGATAAATCCACAACCTCTCCCCAAAGGGCCTATTTTACCATGATGTAAAAATTGGGTCATGTGTATTTTTATATTAAACTTTTTGTTAAATAAAAAAGAATTGTGGACTGGATATATATCCATCTATTTTTCTGCTGGATAAAAAAAACTTTTTTTTTTTTTTTTTTTTTGCTACAGAAGGAGTATCAAAATGTGCCCGTTTGTCACTTTCAGTGTAAATGGCATTTAAATTAGAGGTTCCAACAGTAAAGAAATTAGCAACTTGAGACAATACTATAAAGACTTACGGAGCATCTAAAAACTTGAAATTTTAGGAATTATTGAGAAATATTAATTAGGCTTGGTCTTGTAATGTGTTTCTCTAAACTGTTCTGTAATAAAGTTTTAAACATCACAATTTGCAGTAAACTTTAGAAAATGTATCTATTTTATCTATTCCTAGGTTATTCCCTGATGGGTTTCCAAGGAAAAGAAAACTGTGGTATGAAAAGCATGAAATACAGACTTGAAGACCTTTTCTTGCATCCGGGCTTAGCCCCCTCCATGAAATGTATGACATTAGGTAAGCACCAGCTCTCAGAAGGATAATTCTTAGAAAGTCAGAACAAGATAACCAGGCTGTAAGGAACAAATAATCTGGTATCTATAAACTTTCCTCAACTTTAGACTGCACCTAGCAATGCATAATCAAAAGAGTTCTAAATCAAGCCCAGATACTTAAAGGAGTTCCCTCAATGAACTAAAACTAAATTTGGATCCAGTATTGCCCCCTAATGGTCAGCTCTTAGAAATGAAACCCCTTTGAAAGTAAGAGTATGCAAATTCAGGGTTTTTTTCTATCACGTTTCCCCAAAAGGCTTGTACATTAGATTTTTCTCCAAGACAGACCATCTTCAATTACATTCATTTAAATAAAATTGTAAATACAGGATATTTCTGATCTTTAAATTGACTTCTGTAACTAGATTAAGCTACCTTTTCTGGTTTTAAAACCATTTGCCTTAGAATGTCTCTCCTGTTTCCAATAATGGAAATCAAGAAAAGAAAAAGGGCTTCTTCTCAAGTCTCTGCTGCACCTTAAGCAAATGTATGATACCTTGTCTTCCAGGTGTCATGGTGAAAATTAAAGAGCTGGTTCCTTCATCCTAAAGGATGCTCTCACCACCACAGGTCATTCCTGCTTCTCAGGTATCCACTAATTTCTTCACTCTTGAGGTGATTTGTTAGGGAAAAAAGTCTTCCAAAGCAAAAGTCAATGTTTGATCCCAAATCTACTTATATCAAAATACAAGTTCACCATGGCTTGACTTACAGTCCAAACTAAAGATAACTGCCTCTTCCTCTACAAAGATGTACTGCAGCCACACAGGGTCTGGCACACAGATGGCATAATTACAGAAGTCTGAATCTCTGTGGGTGGAACCCTATCACCTACTTTTCATCTTCTACAAGCCTTAGTTTCATTACCTACAAAATGGGGATATTATCATCTACTTTGTTGGGATACTGGGAAGGCCAAATGAAGTCATATGAAAAGCATTTAGCCTAACGTTTGGTACACAGAAGGCATCAACAAAAAAAATTATCAGTTAACTCCTTGGTTAAAAAAAAAAATGTCAATTATTGAAGGAGGCATTATCTTGCCACTCACAGGTATGAAAACTCTGAGGTGTCACATCCTATCACAGCCTCTGAGAGCACACAACTTTCTATGTGTTCTCCACTGTGGGTGATATCTGTAATGGGACCTGCTAAGGAAACAAAGTCGAGAACAATCTGAGGCAAAGAAGCAACAGAGGAAATGCCTTCTCTTTCAAGTTCTGGATATTTCACAACAAACATGGTGCCTACAGACTAAATAGGGAAGTTGAGTGCGAGGACTGGAAACATTGGATTGTTAGATCTATTACTCCCTCTAGTGGCCACAAACAAGACTGCTTTTTTTCAAAATCCCATTTTGGCCAAGATTGCAACTTGGATATGTGTATGTACCACACTTGAGTTTGAAAAAAAATAACCAGTTTGTATTTTCTGCCTATGTGGGGGAAAAAAGGGGCCTGATGTTAAGAGAAGCCAATGGTGTCACAAATTTTATCAGTTTGGTTCTTTTTATTCCCTGCTGAATGAAAATACTAATCAATGGAAGAAAAGGTACATGCTAACTTTTGTGCTATATTGACTCTCAAGTGAGAACTGAAGATAATCGTCTTTGTTGCTTTATGAAAAGGAATTTTGAAATGAGCATCTTTCTAAAATAGCAAGTTTTTACCACAGGGTTATTTACAAGCCAAGGTAATAATTAAATATGCCCAAGACTATGACTATTTTTCTCTGACCAAACCCTTCATTTTTATAATGGGTAATTACAGTAAAAACTTCAATTAACCACAGCCCTCAATTAACATGTTATCCTCCTCTTGTACTGTATTTTTAGAACAAAGTAGAAAAATAATCACAAGAAATTATTCATATGACAGATTTAGTTTGAAAATCTTCTAGATGGGTTATCTAAGGAAGAAAACAGAAAAATCACATTCACACCATAATATATAAAAAACACCTATATATAAATGATATATATAACTATATATCTATCTATCTATACATATATACACACAACTAGATAACAGCTGGAAGGGAATATAATTTTTAAAAATGTAAATATGGGCCAGGCGTGGTGGCTCACGTCTATAATCCTAATGATTTGAAAGGCTGAGGCAAGATTATCACTTGAATCCAGGACAACACGGTGAGTTCCTGTCTAAACAAAAAGCAAATAGCTGGGTGTGGTGGTGCATGCCTGTAGTCCAAGCTACTTGGGAGGCTAAGGAAGGAAGACCACTTGAGCCCAGGAGTTTGAGGTTGCAGTGAGCTATGATCACACCACTGCACTCCAGCCTGGGCAACCATCTCAAAAAGGAAAGAAGGCTGGGCGCGGTGGCTTACTGCCTGTAATCCCAGCACTTTGGGAGGCCGAGGCGGGTGGATTGTTTAAGTCAGGAGTTCAGGACCAGCCTGACCAACATGACAAAACTCTGTCTCTACTAAAAATACAAAAATTAGCTGGGCATGCTGGCACACACCTGCAATCCCAGCTACTCGACAGGCTGAGGCAGGAGAATTGCTTGAACCTGGGAGGCGGAGGAGGTTGCAGTGAACCAAGTTTGTGCCACTGCACACCAGACTGGACAAGAGTGAGACTGTCTCCAAAAAAAAAAAAAAAGTGAATGTGGTGAAATTGTAAACTATTTTTTACTCTTTCTGCTGTTTTTCTGTTACATCGTTATTTGTACAACAAATACATTAAAAATCAAAGACAGAGGTACATATCTTGCAACATGTATTCTACATTAATACAGGCCACCATACCCTATTATCAAGACCAAAAATAGGTCTTTTAGGGACTATCTCCTCCAACATACGCTGAAACAAGACAGGTTTTGTGTATATATATAATTTTCAACTAATTTGAAAATATATTTACCACGATATTCTTTATTCAGAAGCATCAATAACTTAACCTGTGAATGGAAACCTCATGATACAAGTCTGTATATTTAAAATACTGTTTATTTGTGATTTAACATTAATTAGCATTACATCTAAGAGCAATATCAGATAACATTTATACATTTTTCCACAGGACACAGAGGTTCATTGGCTCATTCTTTATGCCAAAGCAAGTAAATAGAGGCATTAGCAAAAGGTGCAATAGTTCACTGTTGTGTTTAAAAAATATTTATGCACATTGCATTCATTTAGATATATATATTTTCAAAAAGTTATGGAAAAGCATAGTTCACAGGTTACTGTCTCTACATACATCGTAATACAACATAAATGATGTAGAACATTAAAAAAATCTTCCAATAGAGAGTTAAGCAACTGAAAGTTTCCACCAAGAGATTAAAACACTGATTCCAGTAGTTATTGAGATCTAGAATGACATTTCCAGGCTCTGGCTCAACTCCGCATTATCATATGCACGCAGTCAAACAGAGCCAGCTCCAAAACACACTGTAATCAATGTAATTTTTTGCATGCCAACTCACCCTCAAGAAACACTTTGAATTATTTTTACCCACTGATCATTCTGGATCATTGATTTTGCATCAAACTGACATCACTTGGGTGAAAGGGAAAAAGCCTATATTAAGCCTAGGTTTAAATTTGTATTTACATTAAAAAGAAAGTTAACTGAAAAGATTTTTTTAAATCTGTAAAAATCAAGAAGTGGTACTTTTCTTATTTGTGGGATTAGACCTGCTGATTTCTTCTAGTGCTGCCCTCTAAAAATACACAAGGTTAGAAAGATTTGATCCTTTTAAAACTCAAATATCAACCAAGAAAGACATTGCTTTTGGCAGAGAAACAGAATTTTAGAAATTTGGGACATGTTTCCAACAAATCACACTTTGTATCCTATCGTGAATATGAGTCACTATCAAACTAGAATTCTTCTTTTCACATCCCATCTTTTGTTCCCTTAATTTTTCACTTTCCCCTTCATTCTTTTTCATTTGGCTACCTTATGAGACTTTTCTTTACTCATTAGCAATACTAAGAGAAAAATACAGTATAAGATTCAAATATGAATCTAGATGTACCTTTATATGCTCTAATCCTGTTTTGACACCAGGTCCCTGGATTCTTGAGTTATATTTAAGTATATTCAGTACCAAGCAGCCTTAAGTATGCTCTACTGTGAAAAGACTGGCTAATATGCTTAGGACACTTTTATACTGAATGGTATACAAACATCAACATACAAAAATTGTGGTTTTTTTGCCAGAGTAAACTAAATAACCCATGTTATGTGTACAAAATCCCCTTTGTTGAAAAATAAGGGGCTTTCTAAACTAATAAAAAAGGAAGTTTTCAAAAATTATAGTTTATTAAAACAACTTTTTTGGCAAACAAAGTTACTTCAGGTGAGGAAATTTTATACTGTGAATAAAATGCCAAATGAATCTTTTCTTAAAACTTTTTAAAAAATTATGTGCCAGTGTATACTAATGCTATAGATTCTTGTCTTAGAAGCTTTTAAAGCATTCTGTTAATGCCCATTGAAACAATGGGACTCCAAAAATACAGTCAATAATCATGATAAAAAATTATAATCTGATTAACCAAGTGAAGCAAGTATTGAGAAATAAAAATTCTCACTTGCTCACTGGCAATTTCTTTCTAACAGATATTATGGAGAAGGCCTGAAGTAATTCAGACAGATATCTGTTTATGGTGAATTATAATAATACTTCATGAGGGCAGAGCTAATTAAAACTAGTAATTGCTTAAAATTCAAAGCCATTTTTGGACATATAAAATGAGAGATGAATCTGAAAGTTTTTATTTTGTAAAACCTCTTTCCAGTTCTTAAAGTCCAGTTTGCTATATCCCCCAATCTGATCTACCATTGCATATTAATGATCAACTTAAATGTGGTATGTAAATGTGCAATGTCACATTGTTATAATAATAATTATAAAAAGACTTTATTTAGGCCTCAACTTTCTCCTTTTTTTTGTTCTTTTTCAGAAAAGAAGGAGTGCGGAATTTCTTCTTTTTCTTGGTCGGCGATTTTGAAGGGGAGCCTTCAGGTGACAGGACTTCTTCGATTTTCTCTGGAGACTTAATAGTAATCTCGACGTTTTCTATGGTTGTACTTGTGGTTAACCTACTTACTCGCTTAGCAAGCTCATCTTCAACATCATGCATATCATCCTTGCCATTTACTACCATAACAGGCACTTCCATGGAGATGAAGCTCTTGGAAAACAGCTCATGGTTTTCTATGAAAGGGGAGGGTTTTTGGGGGGTTATTTTACATACTTAACATTTTTGCTTTACTTTACAAAACTGAAATATTTTAGCAATGTAGTAAGGCATTACTTTAATTCCAATGAAGACAGATCATTATTTTAATAAACTGTAATTAGCAAGAAGCTAATTTTCTTTAATGATATAAAGGGGAAACGAACAAAGTTGTTAAAGCAAAGAGCAAAAGCTAGATAATCCCAGTTAGATGAAATGACAGTTTCATTGTAAATCAAATCAGCATAAATGAGGAAGACAACATATTTTTCTTTAGTTTTGGGATCATTTGGCAATCAATACTGAAAAATATTTCATGCTGTTGATTGGGACATGTTTATTTTAATTCCACAAATTCTTAAGAACTATGAGTTGCCAAAATTCAGATTAAGGTAAATCAATATAAATGTTGAACAAAAGTAGTGCCCCATTTTTAATGATATAAAATATGCAATTATTGGGAGATTTAAGTAAAATACGGAAAACTTACTGTGATGAGGTGTTCAACATCCTCACATGAAAACAAAACACAGAGGTACAGACTCAAGACTAACTCAGTGAATGCTATGAGGGAAATTACATTGAGTACCTTCTAATTTTTCAGGGACATTTTGCGGTGACTGAGTTTGAGACTGAATTTGTGAAACAGATGAAGCATCATCTGAGAGTAATTCCTGCTCAGCATCTGTTGGATAAGAGTTTAGTTAAAAGCCATGCAAAACAAAAACAAAGCAGCGTATGATTTTAGGGAGGTTAGTGCATATATCAAATGCCCGCATACACAGAGATGATAAATTCTTCAGCAGTGAGCTGAGCATGCTAACAGCTATCCCATATATCCATAATTATATATTAAGAGGAGGTTAATGTGTTAACATTTCTGGCTGCTAATAGTTATTTTATATACAAGTTACAAAAGATGCACAGCTACTGGCAGCCCAGGCAAATGGTATGTTGCATGTAGCTTTTGCTAGCATTAGAAAACCAAAGCATACTGCGCAGCCAGATGAAAAGAATTATAAAGTCTCACCAATGATGCTACATTAATGAGGCAGAATGCTTCATGGAATTTTTGAACAATATTTAATTTGTGATTCTTGTCAGAGCAATGTTACTGAGCTAATTCATAAGTCATAATAAATGTGGAAGAAACTACTTAGAAAGTTATATAAAAAAGGTGATGGTTCTAGAGTGCAACATTTGTTACCTGGCATCTTTAGGCTTTCAAAAAACAAGAGATTAAAGAGGGACATTTTACAAAATATGAAAAACAGAGAAAGTTCCCAACTTTATGTTAGAGTAAACAAATTCAATAACACCACTTAGAAAATTTAGTATAATTACATTAATGAGTCAGGATGACTCCCTTTTGTGACAAAGGCACAAAAAACTTCCTCGGATGATCCAGATGTCATTAGTTCTTCCTACATGGTATCTAACATGGACAAAAATTCATTAACTATTGGCTTGTTTTGCTTTGCATAAAAATTTCAACTATGTGTTGTGGATGCTCTAAAGCAGAGGCTCTTAACCCTCTTTTTGGGTGACAGGCTTCTTGTTCCTGACCCTGAACCCTCCCCTCCCTAAATGTGTATCTTAAACAATTAAGCATATATTTTTCAGGTGGCTCATGGACTGCCTGAAGTTTATCCAAAGACTCAAGATAGAGAACTCCTACTAGCAAGAATCTCTTATTCCAGAGAAAAAGGGAGCTAGTAGTCAATTGTTTAAGATGTTTTCATTAACAAGTCTTAAATATAATCCTAACAATCTACTTACTAAGGGTTCCGAAGCTAGAAAACTCAACCTACTAGAGTGTCTGTGTGCTTAAGGAAAGTCACATGAAAATTTTAGCAGTTAGTTTTAAATTTTGAAGTGACAATGTTAGCACCTCGAGATAACCAGAAATACAGATTTTACAAAGCATCAAAACTACATACTTATCACTCTATAATTATTTAAAATTAAGAGAGTTAAAAAGCCACATACTTATGAAATGTATAAATCCATTAATTTATCTACATCTACTTTGGCTAGTAATTCTTTACTCATCTGGGAATCTCACTTTCTAGAAGATTTTATTATAAAATAGTAGCATTCAGATTGTTTTCTTTTTCTTTTTTTTTTGAGACAGGGTCTCTCTCTGCTGCCTAGGCTGGAATGCAGTGGTGCGATCTCAGCTCACTGCAATCTCTGCCTTCCAGGTTCAAGTGATTCTCCTGCCTCAGCCTCCTGACTAGCTAGGACTACAGGCATGCGCTACTATGCCCGGCTAATTTTTTGTATTTTTTAATAGAGATGGAGTTTCACCATGTTGGCCAGGCTGGTCTCAAACTCCTGACCTCAAGCAATCTGCCTGCCTTGGTCTCCCAAAGTGCTGGGATTACAGGCGCAAGCCATGGCGCCCAGCCACACTGAATATAAAGATTAACTAACCTTCTAAGCCTTGTTGTTTACGTTCGATTGTCTTCTTATACTCTTCAAGTTCTCCTTCTGTAAGATGACTAAATGGGTTAGGAGGAGCCGGTGGGCCATGATCATCATCTTCAAACTGCATAGTCTTACAGAGAAAAAATAAAAATAGATTCATTACCAAGAGTTTTATTTATGTATCTATCCATCCATCCATCTATATACACACAAATTCACATATGATGTTTGTGAAGCCTTATTTCACAACAATCCTAAGAAATGCAAGGTAACATGCTTTGTTTAAAATGTTCTTGTAAGATTAATGCTCTTAAACTACTGATCCAATTGACTAAAATTGCCAGTGATATTTCCTCAATAAGCCTGTATAAGTAAATTTTATAATAATTTTTAAAAACCATTATGCCAAGTTTTAATAAGCTTCACATAAAAAAAAAACTTGAAAAAAAAAAAGAATTGCTCCATTTCAAAGACCTTTGTAAAAAAGGCTTACAGAAATGAAACTGTACCAAAAGTAGTTCTTTAAATTTGTTACGAAAATAAGCTTGTAACTGTTTTCTCCAGGAAAGGAAATAATGAGAATTTCAGTTGCACTTGGCATATGGAACCCATATATTTATTTTTCATCCCTCCCAAAACCCCACTAAAATGATAGTAAAGGAATAGAAAAAAGAAAAAAGAAAAAAGAAAAAAAAAAAAAAAGGATGCAAATGAGAAGCATGCTTATTTGCCCTGAAGAGGTCTGGTAAGGCCCAGAAACTAGAGGCAATAGGTACCATAGAAGGTGGTGGTAAGGAAAAGGTGAAAAGAGAGAAACAAGTTAAAAGTCTGAATAAGAAACAGATTCCCAGGTTCCCTTCCCTATTCCACAGAGCAAAACATTTCCCTCTCTCTCATCTCTGCAGAATATCAGAGGCTTAAGAAAGAAAAACTAACTAGGGGACACAAAATACAGTTGCAGGCTCCTAGAATGACGGTTGGAAACTGGCAGGAGACTGGAGTTCTTTTCCAGATAAACGAAATAGTCCCAGATAAAAGAATTACAGAGAATAATGTTTGGGGATTCCCCAGAGAAACAACCTGGTCCACATCCAATCACCCTACAATGAAGCTCACCAATCCCCGAGCTCTGTATATATCCAGAGCTTCTGATAGGCTTTAATGTCTCATTTTTCCATATAAACAGACATAGCCAACTCAGAATAGACAAAGACAAGAAAGGCAAATAAAGAAAATTTAAAATTGATACCCTTGGAGCAATAAGAGAAAGTGTAAAGATTAGGATGTTGTTAAAAAGGAACATTCATGGAATACGAACTCCTAAAAATAAAAAAAGTTCGCTGGGCGAGGTGGCTCATGCCTGTAATCCCAGCACTTTGGGAGGCCGAGGCAGGTGGATCACTAGGTCAGGATATCAAAACCATCCTGGCTAACACAGTGAAACCCTGTCTCTACTGAAAATAAAACAAACATTAGCCGGGTGTGGTGACAGGCGCCTGTAGTCCCAGCTACTCAGGAGGCTGAGGCAGGAGAGTGGCATGAACCCAGGAGGCGGAGCTTGCAGTGAGCCAAGACTGCACCACTGCGCTCCAGCCTGGGCGACAGTGCGAGACTCCATCTCAAAAAAATAAATAAATATAAATAAATAAGATAAAATAAATTTAAAAAGTTAACATCAAAATAAAAAATTAAAAGGGTTAGAAAACATCAGGAAGGTCTCCCAGAAAGTAGGATACAAAGATAAAGGTACAGCAAGTAGGAGTGAAAAGAAAAAAATCAGAAGCTCAAAGAGGCCCAACATTCAAATTAACATAATATACTGGCAGAAAAAGAAATGGGAAGAAAACACTCTTGAAGAAACACTTAATAAAAACATCCAGAACTGAAGGACATGACTCTGTAGACTGAAAAGGGTTACTAATTACTTAGAAAAAAGACTAAAGAGAGATCTATGAAGCACACAATCATAAAATTTCAGAACAGCAGATATGCAGAAAAGGTCTAAAAGCAAAAACAAAACAAAACAAAACAAAAACACCTAAACAAAAGTTCAGGAATTCCAATGCCTTCCTACTTCAACAATAAAATAAGGGACAGAATGATGCTTTTCATGTTTCAAGGGAAAATTATTTCTAAACTATTCTATATCCATTATATGCACATTTGAAGGTAGAATAAAGGCATTTCAGACTGTTACCGCCTATGTATCCTTTTCTCAGAAAGCTGAGGGTGTGTTCTATGGTAAAGGAGGAAATCAAGAAAGCAGGAGACACAAGGTACAGGAAACTAAATTTAATGTAGATCAGCAGCACAGGAATCTTCCAGATGAACCTGTGCAGCTGGCCTGAGAGCAACCAATTTAGATTTGGATCAGAATGAAGGGGGGCTGGAACATAGAGATTACCTGTTGCCTTTCACCACATGGAAAATAATACTAGGATGGATTTTATGTTATTTTTAATTTTTTTTGAGACGGAGTCTTGCTCTGTCACCAGGCTGGAGTACAGTGGCGCAATCTTGGCTCACTGCAACCTCCGCCTCGCGGGTTCGAGCGATTCTCCTGCCTCAGCCTCCTGAGTATCTGAGACTACAGGTGCATGCCACCACGCTCAGCTAATTTTTTTATTTTCAGTAAAGACAGGGTTTCACCATGTTGGCTAGGATGGTCTTGATCTCTTGACCTCGTGATCTGCCCGCCTCGGCCTCCCAAAGTGCTGGGATTACAGGCGTGAGCCACCACGCCCAGCTTGGACTTTATAATTCTGTTAAAAAGTTTGGGAAGAACTAAGCCAATGTACCCCAAATAATAAGCCAATGACAAAAAGGCAAGGTGAGGGTAGGGAGGGGTAACTTATGTAAGAAAGGAAATACTACCTGGCTCAGTAGCAAACATGTAGTAATATAAATAATGAAAGCTGATCTAACACACACACACACGAAAAAAACTGATGTGTCCTTACTGGGAGAATGGGGAGAGGGAAAAAGGGAAGCATTGTATAAACAGGATAAATCCCCATCTTTCAAAAATATTTCATTAATTCTAAGATGAACTTTTTCCATCTGTGAAATTGGGAATCATCTCATGGCTTCCTACAATTACAACTGGCCATGTTTTTTCTCTTTTAGTGACATGTATAACAATGGTATTTCTTACAATGGGTAACACAGATTTGGTGAAAAATAGTCCAGGTCTAAAACTGATAGATCAAGAAAAAGCAGAAGATGCTCTTTAGAAACATCAAAGTAGGACCAGGAGCAGTGGTTTATACCTGTAATCCCGATACTCCAGGAGGTCAAGGCTGGAGGATCACCTGAAGCCAGGTGTTCACGACTATCCTGGGCAACAGAGTGAGACCTCATCTCAACTAACTTACTAGAAACATCAAAGTAAACATTAGAAGCAATGAAAAGAACAGAAAGTCGCTGTATCTGGAAACTGGGAATTATGGGTGGCATTTTAAATCTTGTGGGTTGACTTTTTGTGCTTATATTAACCTTAGTAAAAATAAATATTCATGTTTAAAAATCAATGAAATTAATGTGGTAGATCAAAAACAAAGATCATATTACTTCATAAACTTACAGGAGGTGGCTTATCCACAACAATTCCAGCAAGCAACTGAGATTGTGGTCCTGCTGTTTTCAAGTCATATCGATTTTGTTCCCGAATCTGAATTGAAAAACAATTCAATACAAATTTCTTGAGGGCAACTAGGCAGATGACCTTTGTTTTATCTTTTCATAAAAGCTTACTACTTGACATTTCCAGAGTGAGAGTCTCTTCCATTCCCACCTTCATGAAGACCTCTTTTACCATCCTAACAGCTCGTATTAGTCTCCTCCACTCTTCCTGGTAAGTGATTTCCTTTCGTCTTAGGTTGTTAGAGAACTGCATTTTCCCCTAATAGCAGGGTTCTCTAAGGCAGAAATATGTTTAATACATCTTCCCCATGTAGCCTGTTCACCAATTACTAGCACAGAGCTGGAGGCATTCAATATAAGCTAAAATTATACTGAATTAAATTACAAATACTTCTGTATTCAAACTTCTAAGTTTGACATTAACCAGATTCAATCACTTGTGATTTAAACATAAAACAATTAAAATGTCTCCCCTGGCTATAGAAGACCATGTCTTACCTTATTTCTCTTTTCTAGTACCTCATTCGGGTTTGTGTTTAAAGGAACAAACTGATTTGGATCTTCAATTTTGATAGGTGTTCCACCACTAACTTTAGATGAGTCTTCTGCTTTCATCCACTAAAGAATCAAAAATTTTCTAAAATGAAGCTTTGTGTTAAGAAAATATTAGTAGATTGCTAGATAACTGCTTATAGTCTCAAGAGGGGCATTGCCAATGTTTAAATAATTTCACTCAGAAATATCTTAGTGGTGGGCCGGGCGCGGTGGCTCAAGCCTGTAATCCCAGCACTTTGGGAGGCCGAGACGGGCGGATCACGAGGTCAGGAGATCGAGACCATCCTGGCTAACACGGTGAAACCCCGTCTCTACTAAAAAAATACAAAAAACTAGCCGGGCGAGGTGGTGGGCGCCTGTAATCCCAGCTACAAGGGAGGCTGAGGCAGGAGAATGGCGTAAACCCGGGAGGCGGAGCTTGCAGTGAGCTGAGATCCGGCCACAGCACTCCAGCCTGGGCGACAGAGCGAGACTCCGTCTCAAAAAAAAAAAAAAAAAAAAAAAAAAAAATCTTAGTGGTGAATTAGTTTCATCTTATACTAGTTACAAAAGGCTAAAAATCAGCATTCACTTAAAAAATAAATGCCATTACGATTCACACAAATATTCAATTATACTGCTAATTAAACTTTCTCCTGTCAAGTGAAAACACGATGCTGAAGCTACTTCAAGCACAGAGAGCATGATCTCACATTCACTCACATTCAGTGTTCTGTCTTCTGCATTGAAGACAGAAGTTGGATGAATATGGCCAAGAAGTCAAAACAAAAAAACAAAAAAACAAAAAAAACCCTTAAGAAATATCTTAAGATTTAGTTTATCAGACTTCACTTTTTATTTTTGGCTGACAGAAAAGGCCAAGCCCTAATCAGCATTTTATAATGGGGATAATCTGGTATATAATAGCAAAATAGAATCATAGGGTTGGAAGGAGCTTACATAATTTTTTTCATTTACCCCATATTATAATTCTTAAAGAAAGCAAATCTCAGCCGGGCACAGTGGCTCAAGCCTGTAATCCCAGCACTTTGGGAGGCCGAGATGGGCAGATCACGAGGTCAGGAGATCAAGACCATCCTGGCTAACACGGTGAAACCCCGTCTCTACCAAAAAATACAAAAAAAAAAACTAGCCGGGCGAGGTGGCGGGTGCCTGTAGTCCCAGCTACTCGGGAGGCTGAGGCAGGAGAATGGCATGAACCCGGGAGACGGAACTTGCAGTGAGCTGAGATCCGGCCACTGTACTCCAGCCTGGGTGACAGAGCGAGACTCTGTCTCAAAAAAAAAAAAAAAAAAGCAAGCAAATCTCGATCAAGATTAATGATGGCTAACCATCAATCTCTGTCAACAAAATGAATTCTGAGAAACCAATGAGTTTATGTTCTTTTACTGGGAGGCAAGAAATCTTATAGACTACAGAAAAGACATTCTGATGCCTAGGTATTTTCGTATTGAATGCCATTAGTTTATACAAGATGAACTAATTCTGAATATCTAGAGCTGTGGTGTCCAATCTTTTGACTTCCCTGGGCCACGCTGGAAGAAGAACTGTCTTGGGCCACATATAAAATACACTAACACTAATGACAGCTGATTAGCTTAAAAAAAAAAATCACAAAAAATTCTCATAATGTTTTAATAAAGTTTACAAATTTGTGTTAAGCTGCATCCAAAGCCATCCTGGGCCATGGATTGGACAAGCTTGACCTAGAGAATGTTTGGTGGTATGCACTCCAAAACCAAACCAAACCAAATCTAATGCAAACTTCTGAAAAAGATAAAATAACCCATTTCTCTACCCTACAAGATCTTGCCTAAGGGTAGCTATATGTGCAGTGATTCATGCAGCTCTGGTACAATTAGGTATTGATAACTTTTATAGTTTTAATTCACTGGTGAGTTAAACTACTGGTGTAGTTTAACAGAAACTACAAAGCAGTATCATGTAGTGAGCAAGAACTGGGCTCAAGAGTCAGACTGTCTTCATGCAAATCCCGAGTTTACCATTAAAACAGATTAATTAACCCTTTTTGCCTTGGTTTTCTCATCTATAAAACAGACAGAAAAACAGCATCATTCATATTAGGAGAATTAAATGATATGATCTGTGTATGGCACTTAGAAGAGTGCCTTGCACAAAGTTAAAGCCAGATAAGTGACAGTAATATTTTTAATATTATTTTATTTTCCAAATATTTTCAATATAGAACATTCAATTCTTGAGTAACTAGGCAAAATATTTAGTAAAGGCAAACTATGTAAAATACCGGCATACCGTGATTTTGGTTCGGGGACTGGTTTCTCCGTTCCGAGACTCCTCAGGCACATTCACTTTCATGTAAGTATTTGGTGAGTTCAGCCATCTTGTTTTTTCACGCTGTTGCCTCTGTGCCATGTATTTGAGAGGAGAGAGTGGCACCGTATCGTCTTCAAAGGAAAAGGCAGTCACAGTTGCTGGGATTTCCACATCACTCTTGTGCCTAGGCTTCTCTCGAATGAGAGGATGCCTGTAAGCATAGCCTGTTCTATACCCCTAAGGGAGGGAAAAACCACATTTAAAGCATTAAACGTGTATCAACAACAGCATTTGGATCCTAATTCCTTATACAAATGATTTAAAAGACTCCTTTGCTGAAAAACAAAGAAAAAAGCATCCTTCCAAACACCATATAACTCTCACGTAACACTAGAGTTGAAATTACGCAAATTTCAAGACCCAGTTAAAGCTGATTACAGCTGATATTGCGATTTCCACTCACACAACTGTTCCTGACAAGGAACAGTTTTAAGTTGCTGACCAGAAGTGCTTTTCTGCCTATAAACCTGTTTTTGGGAAGCAAATCTCAGTGCTCATTTAAGTCTTTGTTCCTAGGTCTGAAGGCAGTCAGCCTTCTGAGCCTTCACGGAAGAGAGTAAAATCTAAGATAACATTTGCCAAACCATACATCTTTTAAGGGGTCACTATCCAAAATATATAGGGAACTCAAAAAATAGCAAGAAAAGAACCCAATTAAAAAGTGGGCAAAGGATCTGAATAAACATTTCTCAAAAGAAGACATACAAATGGTCAAGTATATTAAAACATCACTAATCAAGAAAATGCAAATTAAAGCATGAGATATCATGTCCTATCTGTTAGAATCGCTATTATAAAAAAGATGAAAGACAACAAGCATTAGAATGTAGGAAGAAAGGGACCCTTTGCACACTGTTGGTAGCAATATAAATTAGTACAGCCATTGGGGAAAACAGTACGGAGGTTCCTCATACAATTAAAAATAAAACTACCATATGACCCAGCAGTCTCACTACCAGATATATATCCAAAGGAAATGTAAGCAGTATGTCAAAGAGGTATCTGCACTCTCATGTTAGGTACAGCATTATTCACAATAGCCCAGATATGGAATCATCCTATGTGTCCACTGATGGATGGGATATCAATGTTGTACATATAACACAATGGAATACTATTCAGCTTTAAAAAAGAAATTCTGTCAAATGTGACAACATGGATGAACCTCGAGGACATTATATTAAATGAAATAAACCAGGCATAGAAAGACAAATACCCCCATGATCTCACTTATATACAGAATCTTAAAAAGTTAAAAAAATATTAGCCAGGCATGGTGGCACACCCCAATGGTCCCAGCTACACAGGAGGCTGAGGTGTAAGAATGGTTTGAGCCCAGCAGGTTGAGGCTGCAAGTGAGCCCTGATTGTGTCACGGCACTCCAAGCAAGATCCTGCCTCCAACAACCACAACCACAACAACAACAACAAAAGTTGAACTCATAAAAGTAGAGTAGAATAGTGGTTCCTAGGAAGTGGGGGTGGGGAGATGTTGATCAAAGGATACAAAATGTCAGTTAGACAGGAGGAAAAAGTTCAAGAGTTATATACTATGGTGACTATGGTTAATAACAATATATTGTAATCTTGAAAAAAAAAAAAAAAAAAAACCAGGCCGGGCACGGTGGCTCAAGCCTGTAATCCCAGCACTTTGGGAGGCCGAGACAGGCGGATCACAAAGTCAGGAGATCGAGACCATCCTGGCTAACACGGTGAAACCCTGTCTCTACAAAAAAAATACAAAAAACTAGCCGGGCAAGGTGGCGGGCGCCTGTAGTCCCAGCTACTTGGGAGGCTGAGGCAGGAGAATGGCGTGAACCAGGGAGGCGGAGCTTGCAGTGAGCTGAGATCTGGCCACTGCACTCCAGCCTGGGCGGCAGAGCGAGACTCCGTCTCAAAAAAAAAAAAAAAGGACATTTTAAGTTCTGTTTAATTCTCAAAGGTGTGGTTAAATCACACTGAAATGCTTTCCTAGGGCCAAACTCAGCTTCTGGAGGAGTATGGAGCATGTTCTACAAAAATGGAAGCATCTGCTCTTGAATCTGAAGACATTAAATCCAAGTTTTATTTCAATTGTGCAACGTACCAAGTTGTCTAGAGTCCTCATAAGCCCTTCAAACTCAATTTCGCCAACCTTCCATTTTTGATGGGAAACCATATTCACACCTCCTCCACCAGACGCTGCTATAGTGTAAGTGAAAGCTTTATACTTCTGAAAGTCCAGTATGTGGAGATTGTCCACTCCACCTGCTCCTGCTAGGGCCCGCACCTGTAATCAATGGTAAAATATACAGAGATACAAAACTATAAAGACTGTAATGAGTATTTTACTTTCAAAAAGGCACAATTTCAATTTGACAAATACGTATAATACTTGCTCAGGCTACTAACAACAAAGACAAGATGACACTCTTGTGCCAGCAGACAGCTGAAGTATCTTTTCCACCTATCTGAAAAAGAAACTTTCCAAGACTCTGATCCTCCCTGATGGAAAACACATTTAGAGCCATACCTCTTAATATATATATATATATATATATATATTTTTTTTTTTTTTTTTTTTTTTTTTTTTTTTTTTTGAGACGGAGTCTCGCTCTGTAGCCCAGGCTGAGTGCAGTGGCCGGATCTCAGCTCACTGCAAGCTCCGCCTCCCGGGTTCACGCCATTCTCCGGCCTCAGCCTCCCGAGTAGCTGGGACTACAGGCGCTGCCACCTCGCCTGGCTATTTTTTGTATTTCTTAGTAGAGACGGGGTTTCACCGTGTTAGCCAGGATGGTCTCGATCTCCTGACCTCGTGATCCGCCCATCTCGGCCTCCCAAAGTGCTGGGATTACAGGCTTGAGCCACCGCGCCCGGCCTTAATATATTTTAAGCAACTGAAATCTGTTGCCAAATTTTAAATTTCTTTTCTTGAAGTTTCCCCAGGGTTATCCAGTTAATACTTTTGCTAAAAGTTATAATTTTAAGGGAATACAAAAACACCGTACTTTGAATTTAAAGATATTTAGGCAGAAGCCATCGGCTCATTATCTTAATTTAATTAAGTTTTTCATAGCCCCATTTGACAAGAGGAGGAGGAGCCATCAAAGCAAAAAAGAAGTTGATTGTTAGGACAAGTTAATGTTGCTAAAAAAAGGTTTTGTTGTTTTTTTCTCCCCGTTTCTTGTGGCTCTTCCAATAAATTAAGATTATTACCATTTGCTTCATGAGAATCTGCTTTATTTATTTGTTTATTTATTGAGACGGAGACTCGCTCTTGTTGCCCAGGCTGGAGTACAATAGCACGATCTCAGCTCACTGCAACCTCTGCCTCCCGAGTGGCTGGGATTACAGGCACCTGCTAATTTTGTATTTTAGTAGAGATGGGGTTTCTCCATGTTGGTCAGGCTGGTCTCGAACTACTGACCTAAGGTGATCCACCCGCCTCGGCCTCCCAAAGTGCTGGGATTACAGGTATGAGCCACCACGCCCGGCCAAATCTGCTCGATTTAGAGAAAATTAGGGCCTTTAAATACATTCAGCATCTCTGATGAAAAAAGTGGTTAATAAATATCCAACCTCTCATCATAATGAGGTTGTGGAAGTGTTGAAAACTGCAATTTCATAAAACTTCTGGCCCTAGTTAAACTTTTTACAAAAGTGACCACAGCACATTTGATTCTTGATTTGCAGCTGTTTTTCTTTCTTAATTAGCACCATCACTAGAGGGTGAAAACAGAGAAATATACAATTGTACTAACTTTTTTTTCTTTTTTTTTTTTTTGAGACGGAGTCTCGCTCTGTCGCCCAGGCTGGAGTGCTGTGGCTGGATCTCAGCTCACTGCAAGCTCCGCCTCCCGGGTTTACGCCATTCTCCTGACTCAGCCTCCCGAGTAGCTGGGACTACAGACGCCCGCCACCTCGCCTGGCTAGTTTTTTGTATTTTTTAGTAGAGACAGGGTTTCACCATGTTAGCCAGGATGGTCTCGATCTCCTGACCTCGTGATCCGCCCGTCTCGGCCTCCCAAAGTGCTGGGATTACAGGCTTGAGCCACCGCGCCCGGCCCACAATTGTACTAACTTAAAAAGCAGGATTGTAGGGATAATGATGTTTATGAGACCCTTAGATTGAGTGTGAGAAAATTTTAATTTCCTTTACTTCTATTTTCAATTCAAGAGATAACTGAGTTGACAACCCTCTCTACATAAGTAGAGCAGAACTTCTCTTAAAAGACAAAAAGCCACTAACTAATACATATTTGGAAACAAGTACACAAAATCCAACTAAACAAGCAAACAACAAAGAATTAAAAAGGGGGAATAATGTTTCCTACCTGAATCTCACAGGCTAGCTGCACATTAAAAATATAATGAAAAGCCTCCTCAATTGTTTCTCCAAGTGCAACCACACCATGATTCCTGAGTACCAGCACCTAAAATAGAATGCCCAGAGCAATCACTTGAAATAACTGGCATAGCTCACACTGTTTTCATCAACAGCAGCAGCAACAAAAATAGCTCTTTAGACAAACTCTATGACATACCTTACAACTTGGCCCCAGAACTTTCTGCAGCTGAATTCTCTCCTCCTGTTCTTCAAGCGACCCTTGGTAGTCATAATAGGCAACATCTCCCAGAATAAGAGACTCTTGAGAAATGGGAAGGATCCCACATTTCATGGAGGATACCTATTTGGTTTGGCCCATACCAAGATAACACATTTCGTTACTACATACATTTTCATAGGAACCTGATTGTCTGGTCAGGTCAGGAAAGCACTGGCCTATTCACTGTGTTCACCATTGCAGCCCACTTTCCACTTTATTCACTTCCCACTTTGTTTCTTACACACACACACACACACACACACACACAAAGGACTTAGGGAATACAACTCAACTTAAATGCTGTGTCAAATATTATGAAAGAAGTTTTGCTCTAAAAAACTCAATGACCCAATTTTCAAACTGGTTAGTTTTAAAATCCAAATGCTATTTCTCCAGTTGTTTCCTAGAATGGTAGCATTTGGTTCCAAGGGCCTTTCACTTTCTGGTTATGCAGATTATTATATCAAATATGATTTTGAAAAGCAGATAGTAAAGCATCCTGTTGAGAAAGCCACAAAAATAATACATCTTCCAGAGTCACTGTCAGTTTTGGCCTTTCATTGACTTACAGCTGCTGTTGCAAGGGTATGGATGTGTATCACACACTTAACATCAGGACGTGTTGAATAGATTGCAGCATGGGGACTGAATCCTGTATGGTCAATTTTCAAATTGGTACTTCCCTGGTCAACCACTTCTCCTATTATATTGACTTTTACCTGGAAAAAATCAAAAAAACATATTTAACTGGTACATATGTATCAAAGTTTGTGTTTCACAAGCTAAACCGGGGGTAGCAAACCTTTTTGTAAAAGGCCAGATAGTAAACATTTTGGACTTCGTGGGCCTCTGCTGCAATTATTCAAATCTGCAGCTGCAGTACAAAAGCAGCCATAAACAATCTGTAAGTTAGCAGGTACAGCTTTGTTCCCATAAAACTTTATTTATAAAACAGGTGCAACAAAACTTAGTACTTGGCAAGAAGTAGTTTCCAAGAAACTGAGAACTTAAGCTCTTCATTGGAGGTCTGAACAAGTCTGGCATGTATAGAATTGGCTAGAAAACTTCTATTTGCTAACATTACAGCAAGCACCCAGAACCAAAGTAGCTCCTGTCACTCTGTAAGCTGGTGACAGTGGCTAGGAGTACAATCATGGAAAAGATAAAATACTAAGAAGGTCAGATCCTATATTCTTACCAACTGAACTTTGTTTAAATCTAGCTATGAACATTGTGTGTGTGTGTGTGTGTGTGTGTGTGTGTGTGTGTGTGTGTGTGTTTAAGATGGAGTCTTGCCCTGTCGCCCAGGCTGGAGTGCAACGGTGTGTTCTTGGCTCACTGCATCCTCTGCCTCGTGGGTTCAAGCGATTCTCCTGCCTCAGCCTCCCGAGTAGCTGGGATTACAGGCGTGTGCCACCACAGCCAGCTACTTTTTTCTATCTTTAGTAGAAATGGGGTTTCACCATGTTGGCCAGACTGGTCTTGAACTCCTGACCTCGTGATCCACCTGCCTCAGCCTCCCAAGTGCTGGGATTACAGGCGTGAGCCACCGCGCCTGGCCGTGTGTGTGTGTGTGTTTTTTAAGACAAATTTCTGAGTGTATAGGGTGGAAAAAAAAATCAAGATTCCCTTCAAAACATAGAAAACTGGTAAGACCAACTCATTTATTAGTCTCTTCAATTACACTACTCTCTAAAACTTTTCTTTAAAACAACAACATAGTTCAAATTCCCTTCACTGTTCACTAGTAAATGTTTTTCCATCCATACCTTCTTATTCTGTCCTGTACTAAAAGCTAAAAACTGTCAGAAAAGCAGAAGAAAGCTCAGAAAAAGCAACACAGGAATGGAAAATTATACCAAATTGGAGGCTGTAGCTTCAGAAAAAGATAGGCCTCTGGGAATTATTATAATGTGGTCTTGCTCCTTACTTATTCTTACCTGGAAAAAAAAAACCAACAACAGGGAATTACTATGAAGTGGTCTATATTTTGCAGTGGAAACATGACTACAAATATATTTACAATGACTAATTGTGAGAGATCAGGAAAAAAAAAAACCCAACAAAGCAAAAATTAAAGGTCTACAACATGAAACTCCTAAAGTTTCCCTCAAGTACTTGCTTAAAAATTCTGACTTTAATTTCTTATTTACTGGACTTATAAAAGTGCTATTTTGGGCCTCTAAGATTATTTAGGGTCAGTTATGTTCATGGAAAATAAATGCTAGTATTATTCAAGCCAATATGGAAATGATTATAACCTTAATTTATAACTTGGAAGTTAAGGCAAAATGGGCAAAGGAAAGCAAACAGTATCTCTTCCTAGGAAGGAATTAAAATAAAGATGGAAGGTGGAAAGGAAGAAAGGTTCTCTGTGGACTGCATCTATAGCATTTCCATTGTACAGTATTTTAATACTCTTTTGCTTCCAAATAGCATCTTTTTCCAAGTGTGGCAAAATAAAAATATGATGGTGAATGGCAAGAATATATTTAAAAAATAAAGACCAGGGAGGAAATTTCCCTGACCTCCTCTATCTTCCTTGCCTCAAATGCTTATAAAGCCACTGATCCACTGATGCTCAGACGTAATTATCATGGAGAGGGACAATTTTGACAGAAGGATTTCTTCCTGGATAGATTCTACACTTGGTCTGAACCAAAGGAACAACACAGATAGTAAGGGGAGAAGAAAGGTGGGGGAACTGTAGCCTCTCCCTTGGGAATAAGGTTTAAATCAGTATTTGGCTGCGAGCTAGCATACTAGGTTTAGAGAATAAGTCTGAAAACTGGACTTCCAGGTAAAGGTAAGAAAAGTATAGTTGCCTGCTAGTTGGAATTTTTTCAAAAAGGAATTGAAAGCTGAAGAACTCACTGAGATATAGGTATTTGCCAGGTGTGCCCATCCAAACAAGTCTACAAGTCTGTACAGGCTGGCAAGTTTACAGCGAGTAAGTTTTTCTCCCTTCACATATGAGGATGTATCTGCACCAGGAAGGTCATTGATAGGTGTGACCATGCCAAGACCTAAAAGAACAAAAAATGTGGAGAGAGATACAAGTCATGCAATCCCTTACCTGGAAATTAGTTGCCAGGAAGTAGCCTGCATCTGGGAGTATCCCAGCCTTGTATATAATAATCTGAAATTTATCAGCCCATACAGTATTTTATTAGCTTATTCTCCTTCAGAGAGGTACACTGAGAGTAAAATAAGTATCAGCTATCTTTGATTGCTTAGTAAAAGTTGCTTCATCTAGTGCTTGCTAAGGAGTGACTATATCAAAGGCTCACACCACTGGGGAAAAATTGTTACATATATCTCCAAGGGTAAAACTGTTAAATACTGAGGTTATTGCTAGTTTTATGATGAAAAGACCTCAACAGAAAGCTACTTTTCTATTATCTCTCTTGACTTTTATTCAAACACACAAAAAAATTTGAGATGGAAAATAATGCATGCAAATAGCAGTATGATTTCTGTCCTACTGAAGATCTCGAAGGTCTCTGATGATCTAATTGCCAAGTTCAACTGTTACCAAGTTCAACTTTTGCTAGCACAGTCTTCATTCTTCTTGACCTTTTTACAGCTTAACACAATTTACACTGCCTCATTCCTAGAACTCTTCTCCAGGCCCATGCGATACTATCTCAGATCTCTTGTTCCTTGTCCACCTGCTTTTCTCCAAGTTCATCTGTTTCCTTTGCCCAACTGTGGCTCTTTCCCAAAGCTCAGTCCTCCACTATGTTCTTTCTCATTTTACATTTCCCTGCAAAAACATTACAGACTCTTGAACCTCCCTACTGTTATTTTTGTGTAGACGACTCACTCCCTGGTCTTTAGTTCTGATCAGCTCCTCCTCCCCATTTTCCAGCCTGCTTCTTTTCTTTTTTTTTTTTTTTTGAGATGGAGTTTTGCCCTTGTTATTCAGGCTGGAGTGCAATGGCGTGATCTCAGTTCACCACAACCTCCGCCTCCCGGGTTCAAAGCGATTCTCCTGCCTCAGCCTCCTGAGTAGCTGGGATTACAGGCATATGTCACCATGCCCAGCTAATTTAGTAGTTTTAGTAGAGATGGGGTTTTTCCTTGTTGGTCAGGGTGGTCTCGAACTCCTGACCTCAGATGATAGATGATCCACCCGCCTTGGCCTCCCAAAGTGGTGGGATTATAGGCCTAGGCCACTGTGCCTGGCCCCAGCCTTTTTTTTTTTTTTTTTTAAGAGGCAGGGTCTCACTCTGTCCCCCGGGCTGCAGTGCAGTGGTGTGATCATGGTTCACTGCAGCCTTGAACTCCTAGGCTCAAGCAATCCTTCCACCTCAGCCTCCTGAGTAGCTATGACTATAGGGCACGCTGCCACACCTGGCTAATTTTTTAATTTTTTAGTGGAGACAGGGTCTCACTATGTTGCCCAGGCTGGTCTTGAACTCCTGGCCTCCAGTGATCCTCCTGCCTTGGCCTCCCAAAGTGCTAGGATTATAGGCATAAGCCACTGTGCCCAGCCTAGCCTGCCATTTCTTACTGCCTACAACACAATAACATCAAAATTAAAAGGGTCTAAAGGTGATTTTATCTTCTCTCTCCTGGTTTTTCTTACCTTCTCTCTTCTCTTTACTTTGCTTCTAATATTGATATTACCATTCCTGTAGGCTCAAACTGAAGTAACCTCTACCTTTTTTTTTTTTTTTTTGAGACGGAGTCTAGCTCTGTTGCCCAGGCTGGAGTACAGTGGCCGGATCTCAGCTCACTGCAAGCCCCGCCTCCCGGGTTCACGCCATTCTCCTGCCTCAGCCTCCCGAGTAGCTGGGAGTACAGGCGCCCGCCACCTCGCCCGGCTAATTTTTTTTGTATTTTAGTAGAGACGGGGTTTCACCGTGTTAGCCAGGATGGTCTCGATCTCCTGAACTCATGATCCGCCCGTCTCGGCCTCCCAAAGTGCTGGGATTACAGGCTTGAGCCACCGCGCCCGGCCACCTCTACCTCTTAACCTCTCCCGGGTTACCATATATAATTTGCCACCACATTCCATGACTCTTTTCTTCATAAGGTCCCTCGTTGTCCACACTTGAGTTCAGCCCTTAACTCATGCCCTGCAATAAGCCTCATTCTTGTCCTTGGCTGTAGCCCCTTTCTTTGTAAATTCATTATGCATAAAGCCATTGAGTTTTCCAAAGCACTGCTTTTAACCTGAGAATATGAGCAAGAACTTTTAAAGAGAATATTTCAATGTAAAACCTTTTAATTTTGAGATGTTTTGAAGTAATTTGAATAGTTTTAATACATAAGCCACACAAAATAGTATAATTTCTGACAAAATTTTAGAGTCAGTCATTAACCTGTCTCCTACTCTCCCCGTAACTTTCCAACTTTAACTTCCGCTTTTCACAACACAACGTTAAGTATTTCAGGCAACTGGTTGCTATTTCCTGACCTCCGAACAGTGGCGCACGGCTTTCCTCCTGCCGTGCCTTTGCACATTCCAGTCAGCAGGCCAAGGTCTCCTGTAGCTCCTTGTTCCCGCCATGGAATCCAGGACACTTGCAGGGCAGCTTCTTTTACTATTTCTGTCTTCTCTGACTAGTCTTCCTCTTTGAGCTTTTGAGGTTTTCTCTTTGGAATCTTTTGTCAGCCCATACCCTCTTGTATGATTATTTAATCAATGTCCACGCTTTGAGTACTATTTCTCTATGTCTATTTGCCAAATGTTTCTCCTAAGCTGACTGCATTTCCAATTGCTGCAATGTCTTGGCAATGCAAATGGAGCATGCCCAAAGTTGAACTTCCCCCATTTCCCAAGCCAAACTAGATCTCCAACTCTGGACTATTCTATTTTTGTTAATAGTACTATGAAATCTCCCAGTTCATTCTTCACACAGAAAATATAGTGGTCTTTTAAAATCATCCTTCTGCTTAAAATGGCTTCCCATCAAAGTTAGGAATAAAACCCAAACTTCCAAATCCAACTGTGATATGATTTATATCCAGCCACATTAAAATCAGATTATTTTAGAAAATAGAGACAAGCTCGGCCTGGTGCAGAGGCTCATGCCTGTAATCCCAGCACTTTGGGAGGCTGAGGTGGGCGGATCACAAGGTCAGGAGTTCGAGACCAGCCTGACCAACATGGTGAAACGCCGTCTCTACTAAAAATACAAAAAATTAGCCAGGCATGGTGGCATGCACCTGTAATCCCAGCTATTCAGGAGGCTGAGGCAGGAGAATCACTTGAGCCTGGGAGGCAGAGGTTGCAGTGAGCCGAGATCAGGCCACTGTATTCCAACCTAGGTGACAGAGCAAGACTCTTGTCTCAAAACAAACAAACAAACAAACACGAACAACAACAACAACAAAAAACAAAAATAGAGACAAAGTTTTCACTTTGTTGCTAGGCTGGTCTCGAACTCCTGGGCTCAAGCATTTCTCCCACCTCAGCCTCCCATGTGGCTGGGACTACTGACACATGCCACAGGTCCCAGCGCAGACCATGTCTTATATCATCTTATAATCTGTATAAAGTGTAGTAAATGCCTGGTTGATATGAAAAGGTAGGAGGTTCTAACACTATGTTACTCTAAGTATTAGATGTTATAAACTTAAGAACTGAACCTGAGCAGAATATGTTGCTAGAGATGTACACTGTTCCAAAGTGGAAGTAAAATTATAATGTTTAAAACTCTGCAAAACTGACATACTGAGGGGAGGTGAAGAAAAACCCGAGAAAGAATTGGCCATGATGTAATCTGCAATCTGTTGTAATGCTAGTAATCCAGTTGGGTTGTGGCCTTTCTTCATCTGTTCTTGAATAAGGCATTCCAAGTCTTCCCGAAAGGCCTGTAATACACAAAAATAACGACTGAGCAAGCATATCTCACTTGCAGCAGAATGGCCCAAAAGTAACTTGCTCCGATACAATCAATCTTTCCCCCATCCCTCTTCTGAATAGCTTTTACCTGTACTATTTAAAAACAAATATAAAACACAAAACAATAAAACCAAAGCACTGGAAGAAGCAGCAAGAAGCTTGCTTTAAGGGGGAGGAACCACTAGGCATTCTTAATGTCAATGAAAATGAGATATTGTAGTATCTATACTAGACAGGCACAGATACAACTCCTCTTATTAATATACAATTCAAGCACCAAGAAACTGCTGTAAAAAACGGTGACCCACTCCTTGCTTACCTGAGACAGAGTCCCCAGCCGGGCACGGTGGCTCACACCTGTAATCCCAGCACTTTGGGAGACCGAGGCGGGCGGATCACCTGAGGTCGGGAGTTGGAGACCAGCCTGACCAACATGGAGAAACCCGTCTCTACTAAAAATACAAAATTAGCCAGGCATGCTGGTGCATGCCTGTAATCCCAGCTACTTGGGAGGCTGAGGCAGGAGAATAGCTTGAACTTGGAAGGAGGAGGCATGCAGTGAGCCAAGATCGTGCCATTGCACTCCAGCCTGGGCAATGAGAGCGAAACTCCGTCTCAAAAAAAAACAAAAAAACAAAACAAAACAAAACAAAAAGACAGAGTCCCCATGTGAATGGGGCACAACTTTGAATACAGAGTGACTCAATGGCCAAAGTTTTCACTGAGACATACTAAATCATCATTTCTATTATTTCCATGGCAATTCCTTAGCTCCATAAACTCTGAAAACAAATTAATAAGAGTTGAGTTCTAATTACTCTTCTGCAACACTGTGATACATGGCAGTTTTTTAATGGAACTTTGGGTTCCATATGTTCCTATTCTGGAGTTCTGTATCTTTTTGGGGGTGGGTTGGGGTGAGGTAGTGGCAGAAACAGTATTTATATGGATCAAAATCCTGAACATTAAGAGAACGCCCCTATTCCAGTAATCCTCAAGTTACTAATATGGTTCATCATCTGAAACTTCTCCCAGTCCTTCGCATCACAAATAGTTGGTTCTGACTTTCCATCAAACCCAACTGACACTTATTTTAATAAGTTTGTCATTTGTTCTCTTGCTCATGTCTATTTCATTTTAAAGATGAAGGCTCTTGCAACGTAAGTCACTTAACCCTTGCTCTTCCATTTGAGATCAGCTACTTATGTAGCAGGATGCCCTGCCAGAAATTAAGTTCCATTTCCCCCACTTTGCCTAAGAGGGAGAAGGCAGAAAATTATTCTGGAATCGCTACCTCCAAGAAGGGTAGGTATGAATACCTGGGAGATAAATGAAAAAACCTCCTTTAGAAGAGTGAATCTCTTTTGAGTCACTGACAGTGGTCTGCCTCATGAGGGTAGGAATAAAATCTCCTGGAGTCTCTGCTTAGATGGAGCCTTTCTGAGAGAGTTTCCCAGAGGTCTAGGAAACTTTTTTTTTTTTCTCCTCGCTCTGTTGCCCAGATTGGAGTGCAGTGGCATAATCTTAGCTCACTGCAACCTCCACCTCCTGGGTTCAAGTGATTCTTCTATCTCAGCCTCCCAAGTAGCTGGGATTATAGGTGTGCACCACCATGCCTGGCTAATTTTTGTATTTTTAGTAGAGATGGGGTTTCACCATGTTGGTGAGGTTGGTCTCAAACTCCTGTCCTCAAGTGATCCACCCGTCTTGGCTGCCCAAAGTGGTGGGATTACAGATGTGAGCCACCATGTTCCGCCAGGAACTTTTTTAAAAAAAATAATAGCATAGGAACACATGGTGGTAAGGGGAAATGTGGCTCTAAAGGTATGAGGTGGTAGATGTTAGGACCAGTTCTGATTCAGTGTTTGCAGTGCACTTAGAACAATAATTGAGAGGTTTCCATGATGTGAACTCTAAGAACTGGGTGCTAATAGTTGTAATATTGGGTGCTCAACCATAAGGGACCATGGAACATCCTAACTGAGCTTAGCACAGGAAGATCCTTCCCTGATGCACTGTGGTGGCCTGCACAAGCATCTGGGTCAACAGTGAACCTATAGCTCCTATTGAACAGTTTAAGACTGGTTTTCAACATTCTATCATGGGGAAGGGAAGTACAATAGCAGTGGTGGGCTGAACAGACTCTAGTGTGTCTCCCTCACATACATATATACAGATGCATGATTACACGACCCACACCCATCTTGGATATGGAGGCCACTGATGAACCTAGTCAGTGTAAGTCACTAAAGTTCTGGAAGAATTCAAAGAAAAGCAGAAATTCCAAGAGAAAGATGGTGTACTTTCTGCTAATAAGGCAAGTGGATATTTGAGTGATTAATTTTTAAAAATACTCATTGTGACCACATTTGAATCCTAAGTTCATGGAGCAGTTTACGCAAGTTAAATATGGCTTTTCTTTTTACAAATTCAAAGCTTGTTAAGTATAAATCATTCACATAATATAAGTTGAAAAACATCTGGTTCTACTGACTGTATCTAGTTCATTTAAATATACAATTTAAATCAGAAAAACTGTCCTGTAAAATATCCTCTACAAAGACATACTTCATTTATCAGAAAACTCCATTAGGGAGTTTTCTTGTTCATCCAAGACTCTGTGAAGATAAGATGGCTAAGAGCTGTATACAAGATAGATGGACACCTTCATACAGATAAGTAACGTAACTATTTTACCATGCTTAAGGCTGAAAGGAAAAAAATCTTCCAGATATCCTCATTTATCTTTTAAGTACAGAAAACTTCTGGACACATGGCAACAGGCCAGTCTGCTCTTCTGGAACTCTATCTTCCCTTCAGAACTAAACTATTTAAATTTTTCTCAGTTCAAAGTAGTTATAACCAATATTCTTTGATTCAGTTTTAAAAACCCAAAATTAATGATACCTACTATGTGTATCACTCATTACATATATTACAATAGCTTTGAAAAGTAGGCATTATCTATTTTATTAAATGTCTTGCACCTTTCTTCCAGGAAAAATTTAAGGCAACTTCTATAGATTAAAATGCTACAAAAATACATATAGGTAAGAAAAATAAAGCTGAAGAGAGAATAAGCATAAGGAGGGTAGATGGAGCCAGGAATGAGGTTAAGATACAAAGTGAATGCCATAAAATTGTATGCATTTGCTAGAGATGGAACAAATTTTATCTCAACTCTGGCAGCCAACACAAATTAAGACAGCCTGCTCAGTGTACTGATTCACAATGGTTTTTAGATTAAAAAAAAAAACAACAACCAAGTGCTCAAGAGAATCACAACTATTTATAAAACTGGTGAGAAATTTCTACTGGGTAGTATGAGAAAGTTAAAAAAGAAAGGTTGAAAACTTGTTCATGGACATACAGCTAGTAAATGAGAGAGGCAAGGACACAGGTCCAATGCTCTTTTTACATTAGTGAAATGCTTTCTTCATTACCATATATCCCACAATATGTGAGTACCATTCTAAAACCTTTGGGATAGCTATGGTGTCATAGAGGCACGTATAAGCCCTTCTGAAATCAAATTAAAAATAAGAGGGAAAATACGAATGTCTCCTTCAAAGCTGACGAATAGCTTCTACGCAGTACAGGTTAAAAAAAAACAACAGTTTTCAAAGTATATGAAATCTCCCCAGCCTTTTTTACAGTTCACAGTGCTTCAACAGATAAGAATTCTTCCAGTGCAAAAAAGGTTTAATATGTTGTCATGAACATTTATAACTCATTTTTACATGTTTCAAATGTTTCTGAAATATTGTTCAGATAATTACCTAAGTCTTACAACAGTAAGTGTAAAAATTACTAATATAAGACTAATATAAAAAATGACTAATATAATTACTAATTTCAGCTGATTTTTAAAATTTATCAGTAAATTTATTGAGCTTTCATTAAAATATTAAGATAAAAATTTTATTTATCTTTGAGATGGGTAATCATATTTTTACTAAAGTTCAATGTTAGTAATCCTTTATAGTTGATTCATTTGAGTCTCACCACAAAGCCCTGAGATAGGCAATGACTTGCTTGAGGTTACAAAGCTAATAAGTAAATGGAATAAAGATTCAAATCTGGAACCCTCAACTGGGCACAGGATCTTTTCCTAATTTTAATGAGAGTTTGGTTGTATCTCTGAAACCAAAGTAGCAGGAATGTTGTGATCTGAAATGTTGAGTAAACCTCTTAGGCTAGATTAGAGCATTAGATTGCAATGGTAGATAAAGCAAAAATACATATATAGAGTGGCAGATTATGGTGATCCTGGAATACCAGGTTAAGTACTTGCCCTCTTGTAGCTAAGAAATCATCAAAGCATAATGAGAAACTTAATTTCTAATCACGGTGGTGAGGCCACATACTGTGCTTGTCAGATTAGCCAACAGTTCCCTGGAGTTTCCACTAAAGAAGAGTTGGGTTAGAAGATCAAACAACATATACACAAAACCATGGCATAAACTATGTCTTCTTTCTCAGATACAGAAGAGCATAGAAGAGGAGGCAGTGGTAGTTGTTAAATTTTGTGAAGATGAATAAACCAGAATGCCATCAGGGTGACAGATTCAAGACCTTCAAAAACCAAAATATAGTCTAAGGAATTAAAATCTTCAAAGTGTTGCCACAAAAGCATAACGTACTTCAAATTAGCAATAAATACATAATTTCCAAAAAATAGTTGCCTACTACGTGCTACATGCTGTACTGCATGCTCTTATTTTAATTGTCACAACCGTGTAAGGTATTTTCCCCATTTTACCAACAAGGAAACTGAAGCTGAAGTTCAATGAGCTTCCTAATGTCACATAGCTAGTAAGTGGTAGGCAAAGCAAAATTTGAACCCAGATCCAAAACAAACACTTTCATTAAAAAATTGTGTAAACAAAATGGGCAATGACGAGAAAATGTACCGACTCCTAACCTAGGTCAAAATGGCTTGGTACTGCAAAATTTCCATAGTCTGCTGCTATGTAATTTTTTCGCCATTACTACCTCATGCTTTAGCCTATGAGGTTCACGCAGCATTCTCTGATCGCAACTTGCACTTCTCGAGCCCTGCTGGATCTCCTTCGTCCAATGGAAGTATTGACTTCCACTGTTCTTCTTCCTAATGAATTCCTTCCTTTATTCAACACATCATAAATGCTACCTTCTCCTTGAAGTTACCTAATCATCCAAGTTAGGAGGAATCTCTGTATTTCTTCTCTTCTGCACTTCACTGTGAATGTTTCCCCATACTATACTTAGGGTACCTATTGTATGACTGTGATTGTTTAACTATTTTCCTACTCTGCTATACCATATTATCTGAGGACTGAAACTGTCTGTCACATTTCTAGATTCTCCCTGAGTGTGTAGTTCAGTGCTCAATTAATACTAAGTTAGAGTTTCTTTTCATTTTCCTAGATACAAAGAAAGTGAAGAATTTGATCTCAATCTGGACTCAGTTAAGGTAGCAAAGATCCATTTCATAGGTTATTAGCTAGAAAACAGTCTTATCAGTCTATTACTTGAATGAGAAATCCTTCCTGTGTAATTAGGCCTGCCCATAATCTACTAGGTAAGATTTATTTTCTTTAAATAAGAAATTCATCATCATTGAATGTTATAAACTTTTAAAAAGCCATTTAATTCTTCAACTCAAACAAAATTCTACTCGAAAACTTAATTTGCCCCCAGAACATTATAGTTTGAACAGCTCTTCAAACACAGGTCCAAAAAGTATGGGAAAAAAATCACTAGGTGAAAAGCAAAACGTTTAAGTTAGAGACAGGGTGCCTTAAAAGCCTTATCTGAATCTCACACCCTTTTATTTTATATATCTATCAATGTTGAGGGAGTGAGGCTATAAACTTTGAATTAATAAAGTATGGACAAAAATGAACTTCTAAAAATGTCAAATATTCAGAGATTTAAGATTCATGTAGGCTAAGAATACACTTTAAGTACTCATATATTCCAGAATACTATAATCCAAAAGTAGAATTCACTTGAGGTGTCACATTTTAAGGCTCTGTATCCGGTCAGAACTTTCAGGAGAAAGTGGCAGGAGATAAAATATTTAAGTCACAGAAAAGAGAACCAATTTGAGTTTGTAAGAAAACCTCACCTGATAAAATTATTTCAATTAATGCTAAAAAAACCAAAAAAACTCCATGTTGGCTGATTTATCAGTAATGTCTAACTTACACTCAGATAATAACACTGATAAATATTGGAGACATCAGAGATGAATTTTAAATATCCACATCTGGATGTTTTACCTCAAAATTACTAGAGAGGAAAATTGGGGCAAAAAGTAAAAAAAAAAAAAAAAAAAGATTTACAGATTTGCTGCTCCCAAGGCACCCTATAATTATGTTATTAGAGCTCTCCTAAAGCAGAATTAGGAGCATAACAAACTTAGTTAGAATTCCTCCATTAAGAAATGTACTCATTTGGAACTAGAATACCACTGGCCCTGCTGAAAGGAGAAAAAACAAATAAACCATATTTTCTTCTGGATGGTCCTTCTCCTATATCTAAGTCTTAATTAACATGAAGTTAAAGGTTAGAATAATTTTCTTGAAGCTGTGTACAACAGAAATGTAAGAATATTTGCATCTTAAACTTCTCAACTGACCACAGATCATGGTGACTTTTGACCAATTATTTGAATTAAGGAACACTGTTAACACTCAGGCCTTACTTCCAGTGATATCCTAAAATGTATATGGCTTTGACGTTTCTCCTTGCATCAAAATAAGCTTGCGGCAGTATGCATTGCCCTGTTATTAAAAGCTATTAGTATGTCATGTGCCCAGGCTACCACCACATACACTCCTGTTATTTTTCAGAATAACACTGCACATTTGTGTCAACCAGTCTAAACTGCTTCTCATGGTGGTAAGGCTTACGAAGCCCAGCAACTGTTTTCCTTATTAAGCAGTCAAGTTCAGTAGGAGACTGTTGGACAATATTCAAATGTTTAATGTTTCAAAGCCCACCCGGCTATTCACTATCCGTTTATCCATGCATTCAGAATTTAATAACTATCTCTTGTGTTCAATGTGCTATTGCTTAGTTTTTCAACTTATATGCTTCTTTAACTTTGAAAAGACATCACTTAATTCCAAGAGTTTGTCCTGGACACTTCATTTTGAGAAAAGGGGATAAATTACAACTTAAGGTCTCCACAGACGTTATATACGAGTACAGCGGACACAGAGAACTTGTGGATTTTCTCTACTGCAACAAAATTTCAAGCCAAATTAATTTACCAAGTGGTATTTGATATCTAAGATAAATATTTTATTTAAAAATTTAAATATGATAAAAAGGTTGTGAAATTCCTAGAAATAAGTAATACCTGAGGGCCAGAATAAGAAAAATTGTTATTTTCTCAGCTCAAGGCAAAAAGGGGTGATTTTTGTCATCCAAATTTACATTTACACCAAAATGTCTTGTGATTATAAACTCTTCTAGGCTGTGTTGAATTAACTTGAGCATCAGGCTTTGAAGATAAGATGATATAAAAACATATAGGCAGAATTTGTTGTCATTGAATGCTGTAAGTTGTACAGCCTAGTGATTACAGGTGTGAGCTTTGGAGTTTAAATTCTGACCACATCATTTAACTAAGCTGTAAAACTTCAGCAAGTTATTTAATGTCTCTAAGTTTCAGTTTACGCATCTGTAACCTAGGCATCTTAATACTTCTTTAACTGAATTGCTTTAAGGATTAAAGACACATAATAGGTGCTTGGCACATAGTAAGTGTTTAATAAAAAAGTATTATATTTTGCTTTTATTAATTTCTCTCCTGATTTCCCTTCTACCTAAATTAACTGAGAATTTTAAATAGAAGGTGTACAAATTTGTCGCTTACGAACATGAATTAGTAAAATCTGATTTTAATCTTTATTGGTTATGGATTTTGTCTAACAGAGTGAATCCCAATATTTACAGAAGACTCACAAAATTTTTAAAAGAATTATATCAGCAGAAACACTGTAAGCTTGGGCTGAAAGGAACAAAGACAGTATAAAAGGAAAAGGGGCCTTTGGACCCCTAAAACTTCTGTAAGAAGAAAGCAGATTAAGAAAAACACAAAGTGGCAAACACAGGTTACCTTTCAAGAAAAAGGAGGATGATTTAGACAGTGCAACCAAGAACCTAGTGATCAGAGCCAAGCACCAGGGAGGTTCAGTCCTGGTAAACAGCAGGACTGAGTCCTAATCAAAAAACTTCCAAACATTTGTCCAGATGGATTTACAATTGCTTTCGACCAGTGACTCCTTTGTATCTCCCAATTTTCTCCTTTTTGAAGAGGAATGTCTATAGCAGCTATCTTATGCCCTCTCCTGCCACTGGGGAGCAGATAACATGAATCTTTATTTCACAGATCAATAGATTGACAGGACCTGTACTTAAGGTTCTACACCCTGAGGAGGATCATCTGCAGCTGGACCACATTTAGATGAGATTCTAGATTCAAGCTAATGTTGGAGTGGGACAAGACTTTTTAGGAAGTGCTAGGAGAAGATGAGTGTATTTTGCATGTAGGAGGAAGAAAAATAAATTGTAGCAGAAGGACTGCAGCTCCTTTAAAATAAATTGTGACCTGCCAGGCATGGTGACACATACCTGTAGTCCCAGCTACTCAAGAGGCTGAGTGAGGCAAGAGGATTGCTTGAGCACAGGATTTTGTGTGCTATGATTGTGCCTGTTAACAGCCACTGTGCACTAGCCTGAGCAACAGAGTAAGACCCTGTCTCTAAATAGTAACCAGAGAGTAGACAATTCTCTCCTCAAAAGATGGAGCTTAATTTCTCTCCCCTGGAGCATAGGGAGAATTAAATGACTCACTTCTAACTAATAAATATGGTAGAAGTGATAGTGTGTGATGTCTGAGATTACTTCTAAAGCAGCACTGCAGGCTGCTCTCTCTTGGATCCTTGCTCTGGGGAAGAACACTCAAGCAGCTTTAGAAAAGGTCCACATGGCAAGGAATGGTGGTCTTTTGCCAAGAGCATGTGAGTGATCCATCTTCAGAGTGGATACTCTAGCCCCAGTAAAGCCTTCAAATGACAGCAGCCCTGGCTAACATATTGACTGCAACTTCATCAGAGAACTTGAGCCAGCTAAACTGCTCCTAAACTTCTGACCCACAGAAATGGTGAGATAATGAATGCTTGTTTTAAGCTGCTAAATTCTGGAATAATCTGTTATTTTAGCAGTAGATAACTAACACAAGCCACCAAGCATCACTTCCCTTGGTGAAGTTTCTGTTGCATTAAAAGAAACTTAAAAATCACTGTCCTAAAATATGGCAGGAAGACAAAATGTATACACTTTCCTAAGTATTTCACAAAGAAGATTTTAAATTCATTAGCCAAGATCTAGGAAAAAAAATATCAACTTTTAATTATTTTAAATCTCAGCCTTCTTTGTACCTCTCTGGGCAGAAAATGATCACTCTTGTTAAGTGAATAAGGAAATGATAAACTATGTGTTTGCCCTTTCACAGTATTTCATCAAGTTCCCCAAGGCATAAGTAAAATTGTTACTTTTAGGTCAATTTACAGATAGAAATACTAAGTATAAAAAATTATTCTACTTAACATTATGTGCCTTTAGTGTAATGGGTAAACTATAAGACAAAAACCCTGGCATAAAAATGGAGTTTAGTACTTTTTTTCATTTAAACTCTACAGTTAGAATTCAGTGGTCTTCTTTGAGATACTTCCTAAAGAAATCTCAATATTTAACAACTTTAACCAAAACTGAAACTTCATTTCATTCTTTCAGTTACTATATGCTATCTGTTACTACAATCATTTTACAATCATTTGGTTGATAAGTTCTTTAAAAAAATTTTTTGAGACAGAGTCTTGCTCTGTCATCCAGGCTGGAGTGCCGTGGTGTGATCACAGCTCATTGTAGCCTTGATTTACTGGGCTCAAGTAATCCTTTCACCTCCTAAGTATGAGACACAGACTCACACCACCACACTCTACTAATTTTTTAATTTCTTGCAGAGACCGGGTCTCACTATGTTGCCCAGGCTCGTCTCAAACTCCTGGGCTCAAGCAATCCTCTCACCTTGGCATCCTAAAGTGCTGGGATTACAACAGGCATGAGCCACCATTTCCGGTCTAGTAAGGTAGTTCTTAAAAATGGGGTTTCTTCAGAGAAGGAAACAAATCTATTTTGATCTAAATAATTAATGTGCTCTTCAAGTCTTTATAAACCTAGACGCTCAAGTTTGCATAAAGTAAGGCACTGAACATTTACTCTCTCATCATGACTTTTCTGATGAATCTTCCCATTTGGAAAGAGTTTCTTTAAAGTGGGCACTATAAAAAAAATAAAATTACACAAAGCTTACATTGTTCTTATAACTTGTACTTCTATGCTTTCACCAAGGCCACTGATATTGGAGAATTAATTACTCACAGTTGATTTCCCCTTTGGTTCTGGGCTCACCTCTATGATTAAATTCACAAGGACATAAAAAAAATGATTTACCAGGGCTACTTCAGGCAGCTCTATGCCTTGGTGCTAACTTTGACACCCAAGTTGGAAACCTAATATAGCCCTAACCTAAGCATCATGTATCTGTGTGTTGAACTCTGTCTTAGGGGTGCATGATCTTCATTATGCATAAAGTTACGAATTCACTTTGCATTTTAAATCAAGCTGTTCTCTCATTTTCCATAATGTATTAATACATTTCCACTAAGGTTTTGTAAGAAAACAGATCACTTGAATATGATTCACAAAGTCTGAGTATTGCTGTGCAGACAGGATTTTCGGCTTGAGTTGAATTTTTTTTTTTTTGAGACAAGGTCTCACTCTGTGGTCCAGGGTGGAATGCAGTGGCATGATCATGGCTCACTGCAGCCTTGACCTTTTGGGCTCAAGTGATCTTCCTGCCTCAGCCTCCCAGGAGTAGCTGGGACTACATGTGCACACCACTACACCCAGTTAATTTTTAAATTTTTTTGTAAAGAGAAGGATTCACTATACTGCCTAGGCTGGTTTCAAACTCCTGTGCTCAAGTGATCCTCCTGCCTTGGCTTCCCAAAATGCTGGGATTACACATGTGAGCCACTGAGCCTGGCCTATAATCCACTTTTAATTTAGTTAATTTAGTGTGTATGCACATGTGCCTGCAGTAGGCATATGTAATATTAGGCTGCCAAATCACAGACTTCCTCAAAAACCTTAAGTCTTATGCTGCTCTGAGTGTCAAGGTACCCAAAGGAAGAAGAAAATAGTGCATGGGATATACCTAACTTATTTATTGGTCCCTATGACTTGAGTCATGCCTTTCTTCTCTTTACATATTCAGTCTGAATTGGGTGTCCCTGAATTAAGTAAAATCGTTTATCCTCCTTTAATAAAGTGCTATACCCAGAAAACACAAAATTTAAACCACCAAACACAATACTAGTTTGTCGTTAAGGCTCTGTTGTTAAGACTGGAAGCAACCAGTCGCCACTCTCCTCCACCCCTCTTTTAACCTGAGGGTAGTTTCAGAAACCTTCTACCTTATTATACTAATATTTCTAAAGAGGGAGAAAAATTACAGCCTTCTAATTCAACTCACAGGACTTTGCAGGATCTGAGTAACTCGTTTCCTCTGCTCCATCATGTTGAAGTCTTGTCGTAGATCAGGAGACATATTCCTCTCCCTAATGTATTCTGGGTCATTTTCATTGATGCGGTCAAAATATCTCTCTTTGTGAGGAATGCTGGGAGGAGGGGGAGTGGTAATCACTCCTTGGCTGGCATCTGAGCTCATGTTTTAAGTCTGTGGATTACTCTTGTTATCTGCATTAATAAACACAAAGAAGGACATTCATGATAAATTCATTAAATTCAAAATTTACATGGGTGAAGCAGAACTTTTACATTTTGCCCTCAGAGTAACAGGTGCAACTTTGAAAAGTAGCTTCTCAAAAATATTAGAACAATTTTTTATTCTTATAAAAAGATCTTAGGGCCAGGCGCGGTGGCTCAAGCCTGTAATCCCAGCACTTTGGGAGGCTGAGACGGGTGGATCACGAGGTCAGGAGATCGAGACCATCCTGGCTAACACGGTGAAACCCCGTCTCTACTAAAAAAATACAAAAAACTAGCCGGGCGAGGTGGCGGGCGCCTGTAGTCCCAGCTACTCGGGAGGCTGAGGCAGGAGAATGGAGTGAACCTGGGAGGCGGAGCTTGCAGTGAGCTGACATCCGGCCACTGCACTCCAGCCTGGGCGGCAGAGCGAGACTCCGTCTCAAAAAAAAAAAAAAAAACAACAAAAAAGATCTTAGATTATAACGCTTGATTGGAAATTGATACTTTCAGAGCTAACAGAAACTTATGGTTCAATCATGTTAATGTCACCAACTGTGTGGTTTTTTTTTTTTTTTTCTTTTTTGAGATGGAGTCTCACTCTGTCACCCAAGCTGGAGTGCAGTGATGTGATCTCTGCTCACTGCAACCTGTGCCTCCCGGGTTCAAGAGATTCTCCTGCCTCAGCCTCCCGAGTAGTTGGGGCTATAGGCATGTGCCACCACGCCCAGCTAATTTTTGAATTGTTTTTAGTAGAGACGGGGTTTTACCATATTGACCATGCTGCTCTCGAACTCCTGACCTCGTGATCTGCCCACCTCAGCCTCCCAAAGTGTTGGGATTACAGGCATGAGCCACTGTGCCCAGCTGCGCTGAAGTGATCCTCCTGCCTTGGCCTCCCAAAGCGGTAAGATTATAGGGCATGAGCTTCTGTGCCTAGCCCCCAACTCTTATTTTTAATACCACATATGCAAAGGCATACTTTCTAAGTATTTCAGAGTAATAGGAACTAGTACAAACCAGTATGAATTACATTGGGGAAAAAATAGTCTTCAATAACAGTCTTTGAAAATGCTTCAAAGAACAAATTTTTAAAAAGTAGTTATAAAACTTGTGAACACTAAGGGTTTCCCTCTGATGTAGCCTTTGGCCATGCAGATTAGAAACAAAGTATCATGTTGGGAGCCGTGGTGGCCCAGGCCGGTTGCCCTGGCACTCTGGGAGGCGAGGCTACACATTTGAAGCCAACCTGGTCAACACTGATTAAAAAAAAAAAAAAAGAAACAAAGTATCATGTATATACAAAATTCTAGTTTTAAAAATTTTATGCAAATATTTATGCAACAACTATTCAACATGCATATTTAAAAAACATTAGGTTCAAGATACAAATAGATGAAATACTCTAGAATGGTGGCTTTCAAACATTTGATATTGTATTCACATACAAACATATAAGATACATAACTGAAATAAATTAATGACATACTTCCCCTTACTACGTGGTACATTCCGGTATTTTCTATTTTAATCTATTTCATTTTAATAAACGCTAGTCAAATGGATTCATGATCCACTAATGGGTTGTGACCCACAGCTTGAAAAACAATGCCCTAGAAGTTATGGTCAGGTAGGAAACGGAAGGGAGAAGGGGTAGGAAATGCTAATTGAGAATGAATATATGCCAGAGAGGAGAGTAAGACTGACTTTTTTGAAGAAATATTGTAGCTTATTACATATTTCTTTACGTGTTAATATTTTTAAAATAGTACTCTTACAGTAAATCACATTTTTGCATTTTTTTTTTTTTTAAATAGAGTTTAGGCTGGGCATGGTGGCTCATGCTTATAATCCCAGCATTTTGGGAGACTGAGGTGGGAGGATCACTTGAGCCCAGGAGTTCCAGATCAGCCTGGGCAACATAGTGAAACCCTGTCTCTACAAAATAAATTTAAAAAAAAAAAAAGCCGTATGTGTTGGCAGGCACCTGTAGTCCTATAGTCCTAGCTACTCAGGAGGTGGAGGTGGGAGGATTCCTTGAGCCCAGGAGGTTGAGGCTGCAGTGAGCCATGATCACACCACTGCATTCCAATCTGGGCGATGGGTGAGGCAAAAAAGTTTCTGTATTCAGGTCGGGCACAGTGGCTCATGCCCATAATCCCAGCACTGTGGGAGGCCAAGGCGGGCAGATCACAAGGTCAGGAGTTCGAGACTAGCCTGGCCAACATAGTGAAAGACCGCATTTACTAAAAATACAAAAAATTAGTCGGGCGTGGTGGCAGGTGCCTGTAATCCCAGCTACTTGGGAGGCTGAGGCAGGAGAATCGCTTGAACCCGGGAGGTGGAAGTTGCAGTGAGCTGAGATCATGCCATTGCACTCCAGCCTGGGTGACAGAGTGAGACTCCATCTCAAAAAAAAAAAAAAAAAAAAAAAAAAAATTCTGTATTCATGCAAAAATAGTTTACAATTTGCTTTAAGAAATATGGGTGTTAAAAGAACTTTAGCCAGTCACAGATAAAATGTTACAATTATCTGCTTAGTTTAGATAGAAGGCTTTGCAAATAGCACAATGTCTACCCATTTAAAACACATCAATGTCAGCACTGCAGAAATATAAAAACATTTTCAAGCTCTCTGAGGATATTACAAAGGACTGTTTATGACTCTATGAATTACATACCTAAAAGCACATTTTTTGGGGAGGATTTTTGAAAATAAGCACCTATTAAACAGATACTCTAAACACAGAGCCACTTAAAGATACTGCCAATGATTACATTTCTATCCAGTCCCTCAACCATCCAACCCCTAGGATTATTATTCACAGGTAAGAATATTTCTGCAATGTTTCAGTATATTCAACCATTTCAAAGCAGAACTGCAGAAGACTGTGTTACTCTGAATCAAATCAATTGACTGCGCCTTAAATTGAGGATCATTCTACAAAACTGGCCAGTACTCTTCAATCATGTCAAGGCTGGGCGCGGTGGCTCACGCCTGTAATCCCAGCACTTTGGGAGGCCAAGGCGGGCGGATCACGAGGTCAGGAGATTGAGACCATCCTGGCTAACACAGTGAAACCCCATCTCTACTAAAAATACAAAAAAAATTAGCTGGGCGTGGTGGCGGGTGCCTGTAGTCCCAGCTACTCAGGAGGCTGAGGCAGGAGAAGGGCGTGAACCCGGGAGGCGGAGCTTGCAGTGAGCCGAGATCGTGCCACTGCACTCCAGCCTGGGCGACAGAGTGAGACTCTGTCTCAAAAAAAAAAAAAAAACAAAAGAAAAGAAAAAAAAAAGAAAAATAAAGACTAAGGAACTGCTCCAGATTAAAAAAGACAAAGGAGACTAAGACGTGACAATTAAAGGCAACATGTAATCTTGGATCAGATCCTAGACCAGGAAAAGGACATTAGTAGACAATTGGTGAAATTTAAATAGAATCTGTAAATTTGATAATAGTATTTACATCAATGTTAATTTCCTGAACCTGATAATTACAACGTGGTTATGGAAGATATTATCATTTAGGGAATCTGGGTAAAGGACAAACAGGAATTCTTTCACTATTTTTGCCAACTCTTTTGTAAGTCTGAAATGATTTCAAAACAAAGCAAAAAAAAATCAAAAACATATACATAAACATTAATCCAATATAAAACAAATCGAATCTCAACACAAAGGAAAATATTAATACCACAATTTTCAGGGCCCTCCTGAATTTTATAGTACAGCATGTTCTTTCCTCACCAAAGAATTTTTTTTTGTTTTTTTTTTTTTGGAGACGGAGTCTCGCTCTGTCGTCCAGGCTGGAGTGCAGTGGCCGGATCTCAGTTCACTGCAAGCTCCGCCGCCCGGGTTTACGCCATTCTCCTGCCTCAGTCTCCCTAGTAGCTGGGACTACAGGCGCCCGCCACCTTGCCCGGCTAGTTTTTTGTATTTTTTAGTAGAGATGGGGTTTCACTGTGTTAGCCAGGATGGTCTCGATCTCCTGACCTCGTGATCCGCCCGTCTCGGCCTCCCAGCGATTACTGACTGGGATTATAGCCTGTAGTCCCAGCTATTTGGGAGGCTGAGGCAGGAGAATGGCGTGGACCCGGGAGGCGGAGGTTGCAATAAGCCCAGATCGCACCACTGCACTCCAGCCTGGACGACAGAGCCAGAGACTGTCAAAAAAAAAAAAAAAAAAAGAATATTATACAAATGAAAATATGCAATATAGAAAACCTTTGGGGATTGGCTTTTTTCACTCAGCATCACTTACTGAAGATTTACAGAGGCTGTTGTATCAATAATTTGTTCCTTTTCACTGTTGAATGCTATTCTATGGTATGGCTGTATCATTTGTTTAATCATTTGCCCACTGAAAGATGACTGGTTAGTTATTTCCAGTATTTGACTATTATATAATTATAGCATATTTTTTCATTACTAGCAAAAAGTAGAAACAACCCAAACATCAACTGATAAACACAAAATATTCTGTCATATGGTAATCCAGAAAGTGGAATATTACATAGCAATAAAAGGAAATGGAATACTGATATGTGCTTCGACATGTATGAATCTTGAAACATTGTAAGTGAAAGAAGCTAGTCACCAAGGACCACATATTGTATGACTCCATTTATATGAAATGTTTAGAAGAGGCAAACCTATAGAGGTAGAAAACAGATTAGTAGCTGCCTAGCGCTATAGGAAAATGAACATGTTCTAAAATTATTGTGGTGATAGCTGTACAACTCTGTGACTATATTAAAAACTACTAAATTATATACTTTATATGGGCAAATTGCATGGTATGTGAATTATCTCCATAAAATGGTTATTTTAAAAATCCAACCTGAGAAGCCACTGACCACCTTGTAAGCTTGGGAATGGGGACTATCTTGTAAGTCCTCACAGTGGAAGAGAACTCCATAAATGGGGGCTGAATTAAGTTACTTTACTATATCACAACTCCTTCCAAATAAATCTGGTTTGCATTATTTCTAAGCTGGGAATAGTAAAAACAATCTTTTGAAAAGAAGTTACTTCTTATAAAAAAATCTTTCCAAACTTAAAATTCTTGGCAGTTTGAACAGCTTTCTCTAGAATAAGCAAAGAGATGGTTGTACTTTCAAGTACTAGACCTATTGTTTCACACTTAAAAGAATAATCAAAGATATGCCAAGACCTCAAAGCAGCATATTTGGTTAAAAAACAAAACAACAAATGCTATTTTAGTTTTTCTTGATGAAAGTTACTATGAAATTGTAAAGTTAGTTGAAATTCTAGAAAACAACTTAGACCCTACACAAACTATGACAAGCTACCATCCTTAGATCAACTAGTGAAATTTTCTTCATTTTAAGTTCAAAAGACATGAGCTACTTTTAAATGCTAGCCAAAATTTTATACACAACTGACATGGAAATCGACAGATCTGAAAACTTGAAGCAGACATAGATAAAAATGAAGAAAAATGGGAGGAAAAAACTCAAATGAACATGGCATTGAGCAGCACTGAGTAATACAGATCGCACTAAGTGCGCAAATGGAGAAAAATTTAATTATCCCACAAAGTACTAGGATCTTATTCCTAAAGGCTATTGATTTTATATGAGCTTCTCTTGAAATATTTCAGACTAGATTCAACGATTACTTTTTACAGAGAGGAAACTATACTCAGTGGTGTTGAGTGACTTTTCTAAAGTTACATTGTTCAAATATCATATTATAAAATCATAATAATGATGTTTATTAGCATTACCATGTCATCCAGATTGCCCCATAATCAAAATTTACTCCTTCAATGAAATTTAAGAAAGAAAACAGGCCTATCACACCATGTTTATGTATGTAAGAAGGGCTAAAACTCTAGTGCTTGTCATAGACTTAATGGTCCATTTGCCTAGCATGCACAGAAAAATAGATGTACAAGTGGGGTAGTTGTATAATGGCGGTTTATTTGACCTAAATACCAAAGGGACAAGTTTTAAGTAACTACATCACTAAATATTAAAAAGCACCCATTAACATTTTATCAGTACGGTATTCCCCTCAACTGCAGTTTCAGTTACCTGTGGTCAACCACTGTTCAAAAATAGGCGAGTACAGTACAATAAGATTTTGAGATAGAGGGAAAGACCACATTCATATAACTTTATATTTTTCATACATACATACACACACCCACACACCATAAAGACACTTGGTATCTTTGCCAAAACATATAAATAAGATGCATAAAGACAAAGACTATTAAGAGATGGGCAGACCAAGAAGTCGATGAGGCAGGCAGATAAATGGTATAATAAAATATCATGGAACATTCCACACAACTTTGAGTTCCAAACAAAAAGGAACTACACGCAAGGTAAGGACCGTTAAATTGGCTCAAGTCCATCTGAAAAGGAGACTATGTTGGCTATTGATCAGTATCTAGGAAGTCCTAACTCTTTACCTGACAGATGACCACTATGTCTTAATTAGAAGCTATTGACAAAATGACATTGACTGTGCTCTGGGTAATAATAAATTGTATTTAAGTTTTACTTTTGTTTCTAAAGCTAATTTAGCATCATATTAAAAGAATTGAGGGCTTTATTATGAAACAAAGAAAACAGAAAAAGATTCTGTTGGGACCTAAAGAGTTAAGACAAGTATAAAACATCAACTGAATGAGTGGTAATTGAAATTGTTCTAAGATAGATACTAAATAGAAATGCATGTATACATAAACATATCTAAACTACAAAATCAGTAATTTAATGAAACGTTTTAAAGCAATCACAGAATTTCAGGTACTATGCTCTACACAGATTATCTCATTTAATATCCTTTACAACTCTGGCCAGGTGTGGTGGCTCATGCCTGTAATCCCAGCACTTTGGGAGGTCAAGGTGGGCGGATCACTTGAGGTCAGGAGTTGGAGACCAGCCTGGCAAATATGGTGAAACCCCATCTCTACTAAAAATGCAAAAATTAGCCGGGCATGGTGGCATGCATCTGCAATCCCAGCTACCCAGAGGCTGGAGCAGGAGAATTGCTTGAACCCAGGAGGTGGAGGTTGCAATAAGCCAAGATTGCACCACTACACACCAGCATGGGTGACAGAGCGAGACTCTGTGCCCCCAACCTCGAAGAAAAATCCTTCACAACTCTATGAAAAGGTGACCAGTATCCCCAACTTTATAGATAAGAAAACTGAGGATTTTTTTTTCCAGTTTTAAAAACAAATTGTAGTTATTTAAAGTATACAACATAATGTTTCCCCACACCTTTTATGTTAGGTTCAGGGGGTACATGAGCAGCTCTGTTACATGGGTAAATTGTATGTCATTGGGGTTTGGTGTACAAATGATTTCATAAGCCAAGTAAGTGAGCAAAGGACCCGACAGGTAGTTTTTCCACCTTCACCTTCACCTTCTTCCTACCCTCCCCATTCAAGTAGGCCCAGTGTCTATTGTTCCCACCTTTGTGTCCATGTGTATTCAATGTTTAGTTACCATTACAGGTGAGAACATGCAGTATTTGGTTTTCTGTTCCTGTGTTAATAATGCTTAGGGTAATGGCCTCCAGCTGCATCAATGTGGCTGCAAAGGACAAGATTCCTTTTTTTTTTTTTTTTTACTGCTGCATATTATTCCATGGTATATATGTACCAAATTTTCTTCATCCAGACTACTGTTATGGATATCTAGGTAGCTGATTCCATGTCTTTGCTATTGTGGATAATGCTGCAATGAACGTACTTGTACTTGTGTCTTTTTGGTAGAATAATTTATATTCCTTTGGGTATATATTGAGTAATGGGACTGCTGGGTCAAATGGTAGTTCTGTTTTAAATTCTGTGAGAAACCTTCACGCTGGCTGCACAGCAGTGTATAAGTGTTCCCTTTTCTCCACAACCTCGCCAACATCTGTTATTTTCTGACATTTTAGTAACAGTCATCCTGACTGGTATGAGAAGGTATCTCCCTGTGGTTTTGATTTGCACTTCCCTGATGATTAGCAATGTTGAGTATTTTTCCATATGCGTGTTGGCTGTGTGTATGTCTTCTGAGAAGTGGAGGTTCATGGCCTTTGACTATTTTTTTACGGGGTTGTTTACCTGTTGGGTTAAGTTCTTTATAAACTCTGGATATTATATCCAGATGTATAGTTTTGGATGTACAGTTTGTAAATATTTTCTACCATTCTGCAGGTTGTCTGTTTTCTATGTTGACAGTTTACTTTGCCGTGCAGAAGTCTAATTACGTCGTACTAGTTTTTGTTTCTTGGCAATTGCTTTTGGAGACTTCATTGTGAAATACAGGTTTTCTCCTAGAGTTTATAGTTTTAGGTCTCACATGTAAGTCTTTGATCCATCTTGAGTTGAATTTTGTATATGGTGAAAGGAAGGGGTCCAGTTTCAATCTTCTGCATATGATGGCTAGTCAATTATCCCAGCACCATTTATTGAATAGGGAATTCTTTCCCCATTGCTTGTTATTGTTGACTCTGTCAAAGATCAGACGGTTGTAGGTGTGCGCCTTTATTTCTGGGTTCTCTAACCTGTTCCATTGGTCTATGTGTCTGTTTTTGAACCAGTACCATGCTGTTTTAGTTTCTGCAGTCTTGTAGTATAAAAATTGAGGTTTAATAATTTGTCTCAGATTACCAAAGGTTCTTCACAAATAAGGAAATTCCTCATGGTTATAGATCTTGACAGGCATGGTGGAGTTAGCCAAAAAAGATGAGATGGCTCAAAGGACTATCACATCCTAGAGATATATCTAGCCATTAGATCACTGCCTTTATTTGGGGGAAGGGGGCTGAAAATATTATATCGCAATATTCAACACAAAGTGGAAATAGTAAATATTCTAAAAGTAGCAATAAAATTTGCACAAAGTCTTCCATGGCTATCAAACCTACACATGCAGAAACCTACCTACCTCTCTGGCCTATTGCCGGAATTGTCAGATTGATCCATATCATTCTTAAATTTCTGAACCTCCTTTTAGTTCTTTTGAAATGACTTCTGTTATCTTTAAAATGAGACTAAATTCTAAACCTCAACATAAAGTCCAGGAAACAATAAATCTGTAGTTGTTTAGTAAAAGTTAGGACTGAGCCTTAAAATCCAACTTAAAGTCAAGAGAAAAAAACCCCACAACAATAACAAAATAGTAACAGCAACCCACTGTGGTACTAAATGTTCTGTACTTAATGTTTTATAAATAAAAATATGATACTAATTAATATAAACTCTTAGCAAACATGAGTTTCCCTGTGATTGTACAATTGAAACAAAGCAGTTAGATGTAGTCATAACACATACATTGTTCATAATGTAAATGCAGAACAGTAAGTAAAAAAACGTTGAGTAGGGGTTGGGCACGGTGGCTCACGCCTGTAATCCCAGCACTTTGGAAGGTCAAAGTAGGCGGACTGCCTGAGCTCAGGAGTTCAAGATAAGCCTTGGCAACATGGTGAAACCCCATCTCTACTAAAAATACAAACATTAGCAGGGCGTGGTCATACATGCTTAATAGTCCCAGCTACTCGGTGGCCGAAGCATGAGAATCGCTTGAACCCAGGAGGCGAAGGGTGCCGTGAGCTGAGATCACGCCACTGCACTCCAGCCTGGGCGACAGAGCGAGACTCTGTCTGCCAAAAAAGTCAAGTAGGTGCTTGTTATGTCAACATAATCATTCAACAGGGTGACTCAAAGACTAAAGACAGAGTTGGACAATGCTGAGGATCAATCTAACCTCTGTATCACTAAAGTACCAATACTTGATGAAGGATATTTTATTGATCTACATTACCTGTTACAAGGAACAGTGAGGCAAACAGATTTCTTTTTTTTTTTTTTTTTTTTTGAGACAGAGTCTCACACCGTCACCCAGGCTGGAGTGCAGTGGCGCCATCTCGGCTCACTGCAAGCTCCACCTCCCAGGTTTACGCCATTCTTCTGCCTCAGCCTCCCGAGTATCTGGGATTACAGGCACCTGCCACCACCTCACTTTGTATTTTTAGTAGAGAACGGGGTTTCACCATGTTAGCCAGGATGGTCTCGATCTCCTGACCTTATAATCCGCCCGCCTCAGCCTCCCAAAGTGCTGGGATCACAGGCGTGAGCCACCGCGCCCAGCCTAGGCAAACAGATTTCTGTACTTGAGGTCATGGTAGGGTTTGGGAGAGGGAGAGAGATAGTTACTTGCTTAGACATTGGTAGAGGTGAAAATAACATTCATTGGCAACTTGAAACAAAAATCTTTATTAAAATGAGGTCAAATTTACCAATTACAATGGCCAGCTGAAAACATGTATAGAAAGTTCAGAGAAAGTATTTCTTCAAGTCCAACCTCAATCATTAATCAGTATCTAACATTAACTTGACTTGTTCCCAACATAAACCATTTGGAAAAGTAAATATGAAACTGATTTCATACATATATCTCATATATTATAAACATATATCATATATACATTGTGTGTACATACATATATATATATGTATTCCTATAAAATGCGTAAAACAATCAACCACAGAAAAGCAATCCCTCAAGTATCTTACAGAATCCAAAGACACATGGCCTTGGTGCACCTTTACTCTCCTTTCTACAAAATATGATGAACATTCTATATACATTCCCTTAGTCACCATTTGTCTTCAACACGGAGTTTTGAAAAATGGTTGAGAAAACAAAAGAAGGGTTCCCCACCCCACAGCCCCACCCCCTCCTTAGAGAAAGCTGACAGAGACTAGTGGATTGATTACTTGGATGTGCGTCTCAGACATTTAGTTTCTGTTGGGTTCCCTGCTATTAGAGAAAATTTTAAAATTGAGATCCAGGAAACTATCCAAAACTTGACAGCTCATGATAAATGAGAGGTTTTAAAAAGAGGAATCACCAGAAATTATTATTTTTAAATAAACAGTCATTGCTCTCAATTTCAGGAGATATCTTAAGTCTTTCACTCTTATTTGGTAGTCTTTCCAGGCAAAAAGTATTTTTTTTTAAAAGAAACATCAACTCTCACATACTTTGTACTTTACTGCATACCCAACTCTACAAATCTCAGTGAATCTTTTGTAAAATGAATATTCAAATCAAATAATACAGGAAATTTAACTTCCCCAAATTTTAATCTTACATCTACCTATTTCACAAGATGAAATTAGATTTTAACTGAAGAAATGCAAATAATCCAACAAAGCTTATTATTAAAAATGAGCTGAGTCTGCAAAATAAATATGCACTGAAAACTCTAGTCTAGGAAATCGATTCGTTACCATGGACCATATTTCTGGGTTCCATTCCTAATACAGTCATTGTGACATGCCATGGTGGGGGAAAGGGAGGGATGGAAAGGCACAAAAAAATGAGACAAAGTTCCTTATTTTAAAAATTGGAGGAAAATACACAAAAAAATATTAAAGAACCACAGGGTGTAAGTACCAAGAGTTCATTTTGATATACTATTTCAGATATTCAAGCTAAAGATTTTTGGCTTTCATAACTTATAAAATACAGCTGCAAAAGTCAATCCAAAAGCTGTAGGTAACTCAACACACTGTAACTGCAAAGCAGTCTGATTTGAAGGAGGCGTTTCTGCCTTCAGATTTTGGCTGCTAAGGAACATTTCAAGATCAACAAAACTTGATCTGTTTTCTTTATGAAATGCCTAATATTGTGCCACAAAAATGCATCTTATTAAGTGCAGAAAATTACTTTCAAAAATACTTTTTGGTTATAACCTGCCATGTTAGCAACTGGTTAATGGTTTTAAGTGGAAGTTCACAAAAAGAGATTTTTATCAATCTCAGATATCTGTTTCTTAAAACGGATTTGTCGAAAACCAGCTTTTTCAAATGAATCATCTTTTAGATCTAGAGACTGACATTCAGCCATACTACCATACTACACTGGTTGAATAGTGTCTTCCCTAAAAATTCATGTCCCCACAAGCTCAGAATGTGGCCTATTTGAAAATAAGGTTTATAGATCAAATTAAGATGAGATCATACTGGGTTAGGGTGAGTACTAAATCCAATGATGGGTATCTTTATAAGAGGAAAGTGAAAGAGATGTGGACACAGAGTAACAGAGAAGACACACAGGAAGAAAAAAGACCTGTGATGACAGGGTAGAGATTGAACTGATGCAGCACAAGCCAAGGGACCAAGCTGCAAGCTGGGAACCACAAGAAGCCTGGGGAGGGGCATGGAACAGATTTTTCCCTCAGACCCCTCAGAAAGAACCAATCCTGCCAACACCTTGATTTTGGACCTCCGGCCTCCAGAACTGTAAGAGAACAGATCTGTTGTTTTTAGCCACTGGAATTGCAGTACTTTGTTACAGCAGTTCTAGGAAACTAACACATATACTGTTCCAATGGAATTTCCATCCTAATATCTATTTTTGAAAGCATTTTACCATCAACAGTGTGAATAGATAGCACACCTTTGTAGAATCCATGTCAGCTCTTCAGAAATAACAAATTGTCAAAACACTAACCTGAACAAGACATCTGATATACACAAGTACAATGCAAAATTCTGGTTTTCCACAACGGCAGGTCCTTTGCCAACTACCCTGTCAGTGTTTCCAAGGAAATCTAAAGCAAGAAAAATATGAACATTCTTATCACATCAGATAAACAAAAATTTCTTTGTAAAACTGAAGAATCATAATGAAGGACAATGACAAATTAAATATGCAGTGGGTCTACTGCTTCCATCATAGCGGAAACACTGTTAAAGCAGTTACTAAAGCAAAATACTACAGAATATATTTTTACTTAAGCAAAGATGGACTTAAAAGCCACTTGCTCAGGGCCAAGTGTGGTAGCTCACACCTGTAATCCTAGCAATTTGAGAGGCCAAAGCAGGTGGATCACCTGAGGACAGGAGTTCAAGACCAGCCTGGCCAACATCCGTAACTAAACCCCATCCCTACTAAAAATACAAAACTTAGCCAGGCGTGGTGGTGGGTGCCTGTAATCCCAGCTACTTGGAAGGCTAAGGCAGGAGAATTGCTGGAACCTGGGAGGCAGAGGTTGCAGTGAGCTGAGACGGCGTGCCACTGCACTCCAGCCTGGGCAAACAGAGCCAGACTCAGTCTCAAAAAAATGAAAAAAAAAAAAAAAAAAAAAAAGCCACTTCTCAGGTGAGTGGGTTTCTTGCCATGTGTACATATATGCTGCATTTCTGCTATTCTACTCACATTGGAGACCACCGAACCCACACCTTGCAGGTTCATGCCAGGCTCTGGGACCCTTGGATTATGAGAAACCCTAATAAATTAGTTTAGTATTTCAGCATCAAGTCAGTCTTGCTGTTGTTCCCACTCTGATGTTTGACTTTCATTTGAATCTTGTGTACTAGTTTGTTCTGACACTGATGTAAAGAACTACCTGAGACTACATAATTTATAAAGAAAATCGGTTTAATTTACCACAGTTCCACAGGCTGTACAGGAAGCTTGGCTGGAGAGGCCTCAGGAAACTTACAATCATGGCAGAAGGGTGAAGGGGAAGCAAGCACATCTTCACATGGTGGCAGGAGAGCAAGTGAGTGAAGGAGGAGGTGCTACATATACACTTAACCAACAAGATCTTGTGAGAACCCTATCATGAGACAGCACTAGGGGGATGGGACTAAACTATTAGAAACCACCCTCATGATCCAATCAACTCCTGCCAGACCCCACCTCCAACACTTGAGATCACAATTTAATATGAGATTTGGATGGGGACACAAAGCCAAACCATACTAAGCCTGTTTTTTGTTGCTGTTTTGGGGACAGAGTCTCACTCTGTCCCCAGGCTGGAGTGCAGTGCCGTGATCTTGGCTGTGATCTCCACTTTCTGGGTTCAAGCGATTCTCCTGCCTCTGCCTCCCAAGTAGCTGGGACTACAGGCATGTGACACCATGCCCAGCTAATTTTTGTATATTTAGTAGAGATGAGGTTTCACACTGTTGGCCAGGATGGTCTCGATCTCCTGACCTTGTGATCCACCTGCCTTGGCCTCCGAAAGTGCTAGGATTACAGATGTGAGCTACTGTGCCCAGCTTTTTTTTTGGGACAGAGTTTCACTCTTTGTCACCGAGGCTGGAGTGCAATGGTGTGATCTCGGCTTACGACAACTTCCACCGCCCAGGTTCAAGCGATTCTCATGCTTCAGCCTCTCGAGTAGCTGGGATTACGGGCTTGCACCACCATGCCCAGCTAATTTTGTATTTTTAGTAGAGAAGGGGTTTCTCCATGTTGGTCAGCCTGGTCTCTAACTCCCGACCTCAGGTGATCCACCCACTTTGGCCTCCCAAAGTGCTGGGATTACAGGCGTGAGCCACCATGCCCGGCCCAAGTCTGTTTCTTAATCATTAAACTCTGAGCCACTCCACTCACTCTCAAGCAGCCTAATTTACTTTCTTGTTTCTCTATCAGGTAACTTCAAATACTTTTACAATTGAAGGTCTATGCCTGAACCCTGGGGCCCACATCTCAGTCTTAGACCCTTCTATCATTTGCCACTGTTCCCTGAGGTCACCTGATAGCTCACATCTTTGCATATGGCAGTAGATCTCTGAAGCCATGCAGATCTCCCTGGTACTGACTGGATCTGGACTTCTACCAAGCGCTGCCCTTTGCCAAAAATTTCCTGTCCCTAAACTCTGCCTATGTGCTACAGTTTGACACCTACTAAATCTCACTCATATTGACTGTTGATATACCTGGACTCATTCCTATTGCCCATTTCTGGGGATCTGCTCCCGACTGCTTACCTGGATTCCAGGTTCTTTGTCAGGTGTATTCAGCCAGTCCAACTCCATTACAGAGACCATCCTTTTTAGTTGTTTTTTTTTGAGACTGAGTCTCACTCTGTCACCCAGGCTGGAGTGCAATGGCATGATCTCAGCTCACTGCAACCTCCGCCTCCCAGCTTCAAGTGATTCTCCCTGCCTCAAACTCCCAAGTAGCTGGGATTACAGGTGCCCACCACCATGCCCAGCTAATTTTTGTATTTTTAGTAGAGACAGGGTTTTGCCATGTTGGGTAGGCTGGTTTCGAACTCCTGACCTCAGATGGTCCACCCGCCTCAGCTTCCCAAAGCACTAGCATTACAAGCGTGAACCGCTCCGCCTGGTCTCCTTCTTACTATTTGAACGTGTGTGTTTTTTCATTAAACTACATTGGAATAAATACACTTTTATGTGGAAAGAGTGGACATAATCAGTAAAATATCCAATATTTCTTGAACACCTACTATTGTCTGATATTGTTTTAAAAAGTAGCATGTTTTAACTCATTTCACCCTCACAAAACCCTGTTAGAGGTAGGTGTTAATATCTCCATTTTACAGGCAAGGAAGCAAGCACACAGGTTACTTGTCCAAGGTCACACAAGAACTGTATTGTGGAGCTTAGATATAAATTCAAGTAGACTAGTTCCAGAATCCGCGTTAACGAGCACACTCTATTACAACTCTACTACCCTCACTCCCAAAGATGTTTTCAAATTTTGAGTCATTTCAAACCTACATCTGTTAAGATTCTTTGGCTAAATATTTTTAACTCCTCCCAACCCCAGCCTCAAATCTAAGTTCCCACCTCTAATGCAAACCCTTTAACAAAACATGTATTTTCAGAGACTGAATTTTCTTAAAATGAAGTTTATATGAACATAAATACATAAACAATAAACCTAAAAATCCTGGCACTTAGGATTTTGCTTATTAAATCAATACTCAGTAAAATCCCCTCGGTATTCGCCAAATTAAATCTTCAACAAACTGTAATCCAAACTATAATAATGAACTTTAGAAAAAGGGAGGGCCCCTCTAGATCCTGGTATCCAGATTATATATGCCTCATTATTTCATTTTGAACTGTGTTGGACATTAACTGCCATGCAAGCTTGTGTGTGCATTTAAAGAGGTCTCAGCTCTGTCCTGATAAAACAGGATTTAGCTTTGAAAAGTAGGCCTAGATGATATGAGTAAGAATTCTAAAAATGTATGCATACATTGATATTTTATGACACAAACTAATTCATATCAAAAAAAGGAGGGGAATTAAAATTATTTCTAACATGAAGAAACTGGAAATAACGAGAAGATAAAGAGACAACAACCCAAGTCTCCAGTCCACTGCTGGAAACTGAACTCTCAATACAAAGAGAAAATCTGGAAAAAGACCTGAGAAGTCCAATATCAAATTCGGAAAAAGAGAAAACATTAAATTCATTCACTATTTAATTTATGGAGGAAAGTTTATCAAAAACAACAGAAATGCAGATTTTAAAAGAACGAAGAATAACTTTCATACCTTTGTTAGGACTGTAGAGAAACAAAACACTGCTTTGTAAATACAAATAGGAACTCTTCCAACAAGAGTTGTTTTCCCTGATATTACCTAATGAGAGCCAAAAGAGGAAGAGTATCCTTAGACTCTAAAGGTGTTAGAGCTTAAAAGGATGTAAGATATTACCAAATCTTATTCTCCTCATTTCTTACATGGAGAAAGGCAGAACAGGTCCTAAGAGAGAGTGGTGTGTCCCAAGCTCCTCAATTTATCTTACCCAATACTTTTCACTTTATCTAGATTAGAATGAGATACGTAAGACTGTAGACCTTATGATCTGTTGATATAAGAAAAATTTAAAACATGAACTGCACTTAGAAATTTATTTAACTGAAGATTTTGTTAAGAAAACACATTTCAGGTGCTACTGTACATTACATAAACTATTAACTTTTATTTTTTAAAGCCAGGTAATGTCCTGTTACAATTTCTTGATTTTAATGGGTTTGTAGGTATGTGTTCATGATTAAAACACAAAACATTTTGTTGGTGTTATTTCCGTAACAATCTAAAGCAATTTTTACTATTTTAAAATAATGAGAGTGCTTTTCTTTCAAGCTTTCATGGTAATTCACTAAGAAGAGTAAAACTTCATGACTCAGCTTTTTGTGCCCACTCACACACGCCTAAAAGGTCCACTGAAATTGCTTGCTATATTTTAAATTCCAGCTTGAAGTAGGACTCTTGTTTTTCTGAGGCTCACAAAGACTAGACTCACAACTTAGTTCTATAGTGTCTATTTAGCTGGACTTAAAGCCTACATCAAGTACTTTATTGTCAAATAAAAAGCTATCTATGAGGAGCTTAGTAACTTAAGTAGCTCTCCAGAGTTTGGTAAATATTTTGTGTCTACTTTTGATCTCTATTGTCTAGGAAAGGTTCTGTCAAGTTGTAAAGTGCTAGAAAGTGTTGTTTTAAACTTTTAAAAGGTAGTAAGAGTACTACAACTCTGGGATCCTTAGTTGCAACAAAGAAGCACAAAGTCAACTACTATAAGTTTTCCAAAACCACCATTTCCTCAGACCCTCCCCCAAAGAAATAAAAGAGCATCCAGGAAGTCCCATCTTTAAAAAAAATACTTAGCTATCTGCCTGGGGCTTCTAAAATTCAGGCCCTGAAAAAAGGATAGGAAAGACGTCAAAGTCTATCCCTATTAGGTTTAGAGGGAAATGACTCTTCCTAATAAAAGCCATCCATCCCCCTGATTGTTGCTTTGATCACCATATTTCTTACACATTTGGACTGTTTTCCCCTCTCATCTCCATCCATCCATCCATCCATCCAATATTTGTCCATACTTTGAATTCTTATTCAAAAGCCAACCCCTTCCATGGTGACTTTCCTAAGTTCCTCCATCTTAGCTCTCCCTGCAACCTTAGTGCTCAAAGCACTTTGTCATAGTCTGTACTGTCTTTTAATTATTTGAGTATGTCTGTCGGCTCCAAGTAACTGGGTCAACATTTTTTCTTTTCTTTACTGTCCACTTAGAGTTACTCAATAAGGGTTTATTAACTCAGTGAGGTGAGTAAGGCTATTAACTCATAAAACCCCCATTCTCTACTTGTCTTAGAATAAACCAGGGCAGGGAATCTAGAGCAAACTTTGAAAACTGGGTTATTCGTGGTTTGATAAGACTGGCCAAGTATCCAAGATGGTTAAGGTAATGAATATTGTGACCTGAATATGAAATGTCTTAAGCTGACTGAAAAGTAATTACACAAAAAAGTGTGAAAGTATGAGAAGAGCATTATTGGTATCTGGAAATATTTAAAATAAGTAAATACATACATAAAACAGCAATTTCTAAAAATATATATTTACCGCCATGTTTTGAGACCAGGTACAAATAATGATACAAAAACGTTATCTTCAAACACCAAAGAAACTACTGATCCAATCAATCAGCAAACCCTAATTCAGGTGTTAGGAAAAGGTTGTGAAGACTACATAAGGCACAGCTCTGATTCCTGCCCTTAAGGACTTTGCAGTTTATTAATAATTGTGGAGAGAAGTAAACCGAGTAAGCTATCTCGTAAGACAGTTTAATGTTTTATAGGAGAACTTGAATTTGTGGCTTCCAAAACTCAAAATAGGCCTTTAAATAGACATTTTTCATACCCAAAAGGTATGTTTAAAATAATTCATTCTTATCTAAGGACAGGAAGTGTGTAGAGTAAGCCTGCAAAAGGTCATCACCACTATTAAAGCATTTTTTTTTTCTGATCTTTTTAACTGTCATGACTTTTATGCCCAACAGTTACTGATGGTCAAATGTATTCTGAAGCTCAGCCAAAGCTTTTTTTTTTTTTTTTTTTTTTTTAGAGTGATACTCAAAACAAAGCAAATATTGGCTTAGTCATGACACTTGTTGTTCTAAAACGTTAATAGCCTATTGTTCACTGTGGTTGTCTCAACAAGATAATACATTGAAAAACAGCATTTCCTGATAGGAAGTGAATTCCCACTGTGTGTCACAGGACCCTAGCCAAATGCTGGGCTCCAAAGGAGAAATAGCAGTGCCTTCTGGGACTGTGTAGAGACTTCCCCCACGCTAGTTTAAAATGTCTGTTTCAGCTCAAACTACAATCTGACTGATTTTGCTACCATAGGACTGTTTTCCTAAAACGGCTTCAAATGCTTTAGACAACGTTTGTTCAACATCCTGTAGACAGCAGCATCCTGTATATTTCTAACTATGAAGAATTTCCTTAGTTATACATGCCACAATGGATGGGGTAATTTGACAAAGAAGCCATCAGGATGTATCTTCAAAACAGTATGTGACCATTTTCAAGTGTGGTTTCATATAAGCAATTGTTAAAAAAATCATAATATATGAAGCACAACAATTACAACAGATTTTCGCATTTCACACATCAGATATGTTTTAGTAGACAAAAATTTAGGCTCAATTAATTAGTCCAAGCACCACAGCATTATTTAAGAGTTCAATTAGTGAGAAACTGATGTCACCAGCAGACCCTCATACAGAAGTGGAGAAGTGCCTCCAAAGTAACTGACACTGTACTAAGACATTAAGACCTCCTTTTTAAACACTGAAAACATACTTTTCATCTATTTTCACAGATATGAATTTAAATATTTTTGTTGTTGTTGCCAAGTTCCAATCACCAGTGGATATTAGAAAGCTTCAACAATGCAAAAAACAGGAGCAGTTGTCATTTTAGTGGATTCTAAGCAAGACTGTCCAAGTTACCCAGGTATTCCCAGCATTTAATTCAGTGCTTAGCTGCTAGAAGGTCTTCGATACATTTTGCTAAGTGGAACTGTATGTCAAAAAATGTGTATGAAAATTAACAAGGAATACTAATAATTATCTAGCATTTTTTGAATAATGAATAATACCTCAGATTATAGAAAAGTATATTCAAGGTATATTAAGCCTTCTGCCAAGAAGTTAAGGTAACCACCACACAAACATACAAACTCTCCTACCTTCTAGCCAAGAAAATGTCTTTATCTTCCAGTTGTAATTACACAAATCAAATGAAGTTCTTACATCATTTTATCATTAGAACAGCTGTCATTTGATTGAATTATGAGACTAAAACTGTGAAAAAGGCAATGCTAGGCAATGGTCAACATCGTATGTGTGATGCAGCAAAAATGACTGCTTTTGTTACTTTATAACTTTGCCATGTAACTTTGTAACTTTGCTGGCAGGATATATTTCACCTCTAAAGCAGCTTCCTCAGCATCAAATTTGAAAACTTTAGTTAAGTAATGTCAGTTTTGGCATTTAAGGAAACAAGGAGATGGATTAAAGGGCTAGAATGTGCAAACAGTTTAAACAAGAAACCTGAAGCCGAGTTTCAAAGCTCTAGGATTACTTCTGAATGGTCGGACTCACTGAAAATTATAAGGATCCATTTTAAAAACAAACATAACCTCACAATCTTCTTCCTCAAGTATTCAAGTTTGATAAAAAGGATTTGCTTTTAATTCTGGAATGGGTTTGATACTTTTGAAATTGACTTTTTAGAAAAGAATAGTTTATATAAAATATAGAATGATATTCAACTTTCCTTTTTTACATTCTTAAACTTTAAACTGGCTTAGACCATATGGAAGGTCAAATAAATTACAGACCACACAATATATATAAAAGATGTTTTTAATTTAAATATGAGAAACTTCATATAATTTGGGTTATCCAGTTTAAATCAATATTCCAACAAAAATACTACACAAATATTGAAGTTGAAAGGGACATTAAAACTCATCTACTTCAAACCTCTCATTTTATAGATGGTAAAACTGAGGATTCAAGGAGGTCAGGTGACCCAATCCCACATCCAAGTTACCCGACTTTGAACCCAATGTTCTTTCACTATTCTGCTGAGAAATGACTTCCTCCTAGGGCAGTTCTCACCCACCCCCACCCAAGAATGCCTGGGATAGTGCCGCCTACTTTTGGAGCCCTAGTCTGATAAACAGAAGTTGGTGAGGGAATTTTCCCTTTCCACACATCACTATTATACCTTCTCTATAGTACCCAAGTTCTGGGTTCTGTCCCAAAACGGAGGTAGGAGAAGACTCATAGCATAAGTACCTCTGATGGAGAGGGGATGGGAACAAACTTGGAAATGATCCAGATATCCATCGAAGGAGGAATAACTGAGTTACATTACATCCATCCACACAATAAAGTACTATAAAGCCATTAAAAAGAATGAAGTAGGTTGGGTGCAGTGGCTCATGCCTGCAATCCCAGCACTTTGGGAGGCTGAGGCAGAGGGATCACTTGAGGTCAGGAGTTCAAGACCAGCCCGGCCAACATGGTGAAACCCCAACTCTACTAAAAGTACAAAAATTAGCCGAGCTGTAATCCCAGCTACTCGGGAGGCTGAGGCAGGAGAATTGCTTGAACCCAGGAGGCAGAGGTTGCAGTGAGCCAAGATTGTGCCACTACACTCCAACCTAGGCGACAGAGCAAGACTCTGTCTCAAAAAAAAAAAAAAAAAGGAAAAAAGTAGATACATAATGGTATGCATGGTATAATTTTATATGGATTAAAAAGCTGTTCAGGTAGATCACTCACACACACACACACTCTCCTCTGTCTCTCTCTCTCTCCCATCGACATTTTTTTGAAAAATAAATTCCCCTCTGGGGAGTGGTGCTGAGGGATTAGGCTGGGAAAAACATTTTGTCACATGCCCTTTTATATTATTTCATCTTTTTACCATATTCATTTTTTAGTAAAATTACCTTTTAAAAGTACATTAAAGCAGAGAAAGGAAATTCCGTGGAGCTCTGGGAGACAACTCTGGTGATGAAGATAAAGACAGGGTTTATCAATGGTAATTTGACACTCTGTATCTAATGTACATGACACATTATATCTAGTTCTCCAGAAAAGCCTTCTCAATGCTTTTCATGTCATGGTATGTGTATTAGTTCTCACTAATAGGGTATGCATAAATAAGACAAAGCTTGTATAGCAGACTGGAGTAAACGAGAGGGAGACTGAGGGGGCAGATGCACAGGGCTTGGTAAAAAATATTCCATTTTCTTTATATTATGTACCTAGGAAAAGACAGAGTATTACTGGAGATATTAACTAAGATTTTCTATTAAAGTTCCAAATAAAAATCTATTTAAAAATCTTCTAATTTCAATATTTAACAGCAAATTCACTGGCAAGCTTTGCTCCAGCACAACTGTAAGAGTCGAAGTTTAACTGTATTCCTCCAGAGTTCAAAGGGACAGTACGTTGTAACCAATATTTTTTGAAATGAAACATAACAGATAACAGTGTTTTCTGTGTTGTAAGAGAAATTTATTTCAGAGATTTAAAGTGGTTCGTATGTGTCATGGTTGGCTCATGATGCAAAATATACTGAAAAAAGTTTGAAAGCCACTTTTACCCAAGGCTACACAACTAATAGCTGTACACTAAATAGCCAATGTTCAAGGAAAGGTCCACGAAAACACTTGTGGCAGGAGGTTGGCCTAATTTCAACTTGAAAATGCTGATGAGATGTTTTATATAGCTAGTTCTACTACTCAGATATGAAAAAGTAAATTTCAAAATTTCTGACAGACACAACTTCTTACAGTAAAGCTTTAGTTTTCATGTCATTTATAAGAATGACTGAGTTAACGGGGCCGGGCGCGGTGGCTCAAGCCTGTAATCCCAGCACTTTGGGAGGCCGAGGCGGGCGGATCACAAGGTCAGGAGATCGAGACCACAGTGAAACCCCGTCTCTACTAAAAAAAATACAAAAAATTAGCCGGGCGCGGTGGCGGGCGCCTGTAGTCCTAGCTACTCAGGAGGCTGAGGCAGGAGAATGGCGTGAACCCAGGAGGCGGAGCTTGCAGTGAGCCGAGATCGCGCCACTGCACTCCAGCCTGGGCAACAGCGTGAGATTCCGTCTCAAAAAAAAAAAAAAAAAAAAAAAGAATGACTGAGTTAACATCCAACCATTTTTCTCTCAATTCTAGTATATTCCCTTTAGCATTTCTGGAATAGTCTGGTGTCTTTACAAAGAAAATTAAGAGTACTCAAAGCTAGAAAAGATCTTACAAGAGGCTAACCCAAATTCCTAATTGTATAGGTGAAGAAACTAATATCCAAAGAGGTAAATCAGTCTCTTGAATCCCAGGTTAGTGCTTTTTGCTATGATACCATACCTGTGCTTTATTCTTACATCCTTATGAAGTTAGAAGACAGCTAAATCCGATTACTACCGGATTTAGTAGTAAAAAAGAGGAAGTAAAAAAGAGGAAGCTGAAGCAAGGAGATGCTAAGAAGTCTTAGTTCAAAAAGGATGACACAATGTCACCTCTGCAAGCTTTACAGAAATTAGTCATTTTCAACATTCAGCTTTGATTTCAAGGGAGGCAGTTGTTCAATTTGCTTGCACCAAATGAGTGTCTACCCAAAGTGTACACATGACCACACACCAGAGTGTATAGATAACACAAAACACAGCCTCTCCCTCCACATGCCCACTTCAGTCAGTGAATAATTGAATACTCCAAAGGCATTTAAAACTCAGGTACAAACAGAAATTCAGTGTGTGAGGGGAAAAAAAGGTCAGACAGACCCCAGTTGCAAAGAAAAAAACTGCTGAACATGGACCTCAATGAACAACAATAATTCTCCTATAGTTCAACTCACCACTCACGTCACAAACTCTAGAAAGAACACAGAGGCATGGAACTGATGAGGCATGGAACAGAACTTTGGGCTACAGCCTGCCCCAACTCTTCTGACAAATACCCAACAGCAACAGGACAAAGCATCATTATGACAGAAATAAAAGGCTCTTTAGATGCTGCCTTTTTTTTTAATTCAATGAACCCACTCTTACACACAAAGTTCATGTCACGATGTCTCGAAACACAGTATTGCCAGATTATGCTATTAATGGGTCCAATAAATTCAGTATAAAACACCACTTCAAGCATTTTTAAGTTAAATAACTAGCACATTTGGGAGAATACTATTTTCCTTCATTTGAACAGTAAATGTCATCCCCAAAATCGTTAAAACTAACAATTCAGTAAACTGTTTAAGAAAGGGGGGAAAAAAAAGCAGACAAGTGAACTAAAAGAAAAAAACCTTAGTTGAATGATAAAGCCAGAAGCTCCTCCCAAAGAATATTGCATGTTACTAGTGGCTGGCACAAAGCTTAACCATCTATCTTATCTGTGTTTCCCCTTAAGCTGTGAGCAATCAGTATTACAATAGACAATCCATTACTTACAAAAAAAATTGAAGTGCTGTACATTTCTTAAGCTGGTTTTTGTGTGGCAATTCTGTTGCAATACTGCCCTAAAAATGAACTTTGTTTTAAAGAGCAAGATATCCACAGTCGATGTGGTTACAGCAAGGGTGGAGCTCACTCTGGGGGAAACAACACACCCAGGCCGACTTCAGTGAGAGCAAACTGCACATTAATATTGTCACACATTTTCAGAGCCTCAGAGTCACAATTAATTGATTAGTCCTCCTAAAAAAGTTGGGGGGAGTTCATGTTTGAAGATCAGCTTTCCTGCCTTGAAGTAAAATATATTCTCATTTCTTGTTTGTGAAGAAAGTAAAGATAAAATAAAATGCAAGACAGATCACACAGTTCAACCAACAGAATGTTAGATGGAAGTGGAGTACTATAAAGGAAGTCCAACCATGCCAACTTCTAAGTTTAGCAACAGCAGCTTTTACATATCTCAAGGTGTCAGAAGCTTTGCTCATTCTAAAACATTACTTCAGCCAGTTACCAGAGGTCCTGAACATTAACACAAATTACCTCTTTCTCTCCTCACCAGTGCTCTAGTTCTCCTAACAATGCACAAATAATAAAAACATTTTATTATCAACTAGCAATAGGTCCCTTCAAAATAAGATGTCATTTATGGAGTTGCTTTGGTAGAATATTGAAATGTACATGTAAAGAAGAAAATTATTTATTATGCATACCATATTTTTAATACCCCCTTTTTCAATAATTTTGTAGGAATTTTATTTTTAAACGTTTTCCACAGTATGTGTAAATATCTTCAACAGTATCTAAAATAATTTATCAGTTACTGAAACTATTATCAAACATCTGATAATTAGTCAAAGTGATTTTAACCAATACTATTTTCTGTATATGCATATTCAGAAACACAACCAAGAGTTATTTTTAATTGAATTCCTATAATCATAAAATTAAAGTTTGAGTAAAAGCAGCACATGAAAAAAGTATATAATTGCTTACATAGAATTTAAAATGAGCAATGGAAAAGGATTTGAGAGAACACCAGGAAAATATTATTTTTAATGATGCATGTTGTCACGTTACTCTAGCCAAGAGCTACTCTCTCACATTGGAACAATAAATCAGTTTGGAGTATTGAACATTTCAATATTTTGAGAGATGGCTTAGAACATCCTCTCTCAGGACCCTAGTGAGGGGCTGTTGATTGATCTTGCCTTTGTTGGATTATGAGGTCACTCTTGCCACATGACAAATTAACCATTCCAACATACTCTTCTCATAGTCCAACTGCCTGATTTATTTTTTCAACCATCAATGTAATTATGAATCACCTGCTGCCATCTCTTAGCTCTTCCTCATCTCCCCCTCAAACTAACAATTCAAAGTTACCAGTTGGTTATTATAGTAGAAGAATCCTGTCTTGATACTTTTTGGATTTGCACTGGCAGAATGTGTTTTCAAGTCAAACTTCACTTTCACAGCTGCAAAGGAAATGACAAGAGAAGAAAAACACAGCCAATATATATCAGCAATTAATTCCATCCACAACTGCCCAGCTGTTTGTGCATGGAAGAATCAGTCTGTTTCCTTTCGGGGCTTTCACCACTGAAAATTGATACTGCACATTCAGAGACACAAGTTGTTTGTAACATGTCAGGAATGTGCGCAAGATCACACAGAGTTGAAGAGACAAAATGAAATCCAGAACTAGTTTTCTTGGGACTTGCCAGTATTATTTCATAGTAACACACACACACACACACACACCCCCCAATCACAGAGCAAAACACATAAAAAATATTCTCCCTTCTGAATATTACCCTTCCAATAAAGGAGAAAATCTGCCAATAATATCAGATTTAGTATCAAGAATAGACACTCTGATTTATTGGCATAGACAAGGTGTGACATTCTTAGGAATCCACATGCTCTATGTTAAATCCAGCCAATACTGTGGACTACACAGCTACTTGCCCAATGTGTAGTTAGTCCCTTTAAAAAATCCTTATAAATGTGAAAGTTGTTGGGAACCAATGCTTTCACCACAGTCATGCAGAAAAGCAAGTTTTTCTTGGTTAGTCCTGATACTATTTGGCACTCACATACATGCCTGTTTCAGGGATTCATGTAAATTTACAGATCCAATCTTCTAGGGTAACTTTGAAGCAATGAAATTTCTCCTTCCCTCCCCCCTAACTCTGTTTTGTGGATTTTAAATAAAAATACTATACTGAGTGCCAGAGGCTTAACAACTGAAGTACGGACTTGTATGCAACTCATGAAGTGTGCTATCCCCCTTCTCTCCCTGTCCTCCAATTCCAATTTTATTTCAAATATTTGTTTGATTTAAATTGTGTAAAACGCCATTTTTTAATATTGCATTTTCAATACATGACTTGCCATTATTGTTATGAAAGTCAGCGAAAAAAGATGGCATTTTAAAAACAAAATAATTGAAAACATATTTTAGCTTTGTTTAAGAAAAAAAAAAGAGGAAATGAGGTAGCTCCATGACTGAATTCATTGTCTTAAGGGCCTTCCCCTTCCCCTTTTGCCCTCCAATCAACATCAGCTGTACAAGAGTTCACGCACTCCTAAAACCTGTACATTCTCAAATACAACATAGATAGGACACCCACTCTGGGCACCACTAGGGTCTAGGGCTTGATAAATGAAGAGAAGACAAACTGTCTACTCCAAATAGGGGAGTAAAAGAAACATTCCGTAAGTTTCCAAATGGAGATGTTTTCAAGTGCCAGAAATCAAACCAGCACAATGAGAAGCTGTCTCCAACTAAAGTGCTATGAATCCTGAAGTCATGAAGTTTGATTTGTTAAGGAACTACTAGGCATCTCAAACATGTGGTAGACTAAAATTAAAGCACAAAACCAAAAAAAGGGCTTTTCCTTTTGAACAAACATCATCTGGTCAAGGATATATCGGGTTGGGGGAGGGGAGGGGAGGAGGGGAAAGGAGGAGAGGAGTTTAATTTTTGGCTGATGGTGACACCAACTTCTAGAAACGTGGTATAACTATTAGTGACTTAAAACAGCCACAGAGATGAGCTTTGCTTGGCAAGCTTCAGCTCTGTGGGACATTCAGTCTAGCTTGAAATGTCTATGGGAAGTAACCTCTGGCTAAGAAAAAAAAGGTCTAAACTGTTTAAATCAGGTTACTTAAATTCATGTTAGTCTGGGGTGGGGAAGCTGGCTGCTTCCATTGGTTCCTCTACTCAGCTGGGATCACCTTTGTATTCCAAAAGATAGCACAGAGCTTAGAGCTTAGCCCACTGAAACCATCCCTAAGTGTGGAATGGTTATGCCTGAGTAATAGGCATTTAGTTATGATTAAAAACAAAACAACTAAGGATGAACACTCTCCAAAAAGGAAAGCAAAATGACAGAAAAATAGGGGGCAAGGAGATGATCAGAGTAAAATGCATGAAATATTAAAAAGATTAAAAACCAACTGTGTAAACTTGCGTGTCCTCAGAGATCTAAATGCTGCTAAGCAGTTAAAATGCCACTGGAATAATTCAGACTGCTACGCAGTGCACTTTACATACTTATTCCATGAACTTCCACAGCAACCCTATCGGTAGTTACTATTATGATGCCTCCTTTACAGATAAGAAAACTAGGGCCAGGCGCGGTGGCTCACGCCTGTAATCCCAGCACTTTGGGAGGCCGAGGCAGGCAGATCACGAGGTCAGGAGATCGAGATCATCCTGGCAAATGCAGTGAAACCCCGTCTCTACTAAAAAAAATACAAAAAAATTAGTTGGGCGTGGTGGCGGGCACCTGTAGTCCCAGCTACTCGGGAGGCTGAGGCAGGAGAATGGAGTGAACCTGGGAGGCGGAGCTTGCAGTGAGCCAAGATCACACCACTGCAATCCAGCCTGGGCGACAGAGCGAGACTCCGTCTCAAAATAAATAAATAAAAATAAATAAGTAATATACATGGTAAATAATGTCCCTTGCCTATTTAATATTTGATAGATGGTTATTTGTTAAAACAGGTAATCCAAGACTTAAAAAGGAAGAATTATAGAAAAGGCAATGTTGGGGATAAGTGAAATATGGTTAATGTTCAAAATAGGCTTTTTCTGATAAAAAATGTACACGACATAACCTACAATGATTGATAAGTTCATCTTATTAAAGCTGAGGTTGAAATTCAGTAAGTCATTAGGTCTAAAGATTAGGCATGATCCCCATTTAAAACAAAAATTAACCAAACTAGTGAGGTTGTATTGTATCTCCAAGGTTGCCAAACTAGAGGTAGAAAGACATAATATGGCTTTGACTCTATTGATGGCTAAGAGTTCTGAAAACTATGCATTTTATTAACACCTCCTGAAGACACAGACTACATGAAAAAGAAAAAAGCACAGAATAAAAAGTGAAGAATAAATCTATTTGTGCCTTAAATCTGCAATCATGAATAATTTGTTTTGGGAAAAAGTTCTACAACGGAACAGAAAACAAGTAAAAACAAAATGAAATATAGCCACAATATACAAAATATTCATGACACATGCAATTTGTTTTTACTTTCTAAATCTTTGAGGTATAACTTTTAACTGTGGTAAGAATACATAACATGAGATCTACCCTCTTAAATTTAAGTATACATTAGTGTTGATTATAAGTACAATGTTCTACAGCAGACCTAAAGAGCCTTTTTATTTTGTTGGACTGAAACCCTCCCCCCTGCAATTTGTTAAAAATGTTACTTTTGCTTTGAGCTGTTCCATCCAAGGATACGGGGCTCTGTAGGCATTTTTAAATTGCTTTTTCCAACTATGAGACATCTCTTTACTTGGAAAAATATGTTTTAAGTTTCAAATACTTTACCCAGTAAAAGCCATTCCCCCAATTTTTTTTTTTAACTTGGGAAATTTAAGTATTTATCAATGATGTTTCTAAAATTATCCTCCAAAACCAAATTCAAGCACTTAGCTTCAAACACTGCTGTTGGATAGGTAGGAGGCACAGCTGGCTCCTCCCAGCCCCCTACTCCCCCTCAAAAAAAAAAAATCACAAAAAACTAAAAACAAAACAAAAAAAAACACATGATGTGTAGGCCTACTAACAATCTCAGCCTCTCTGAGATCTAGCTCTAGAGCTTGTGTTGCCTGTATATGACAAGAGCCACATCCCACCCTCAAAAATTAATGCTTTAAGGGTCCTCAGATATGATAAGTAAGCTTTTTCCAAGACAGGCCGAGAGACAGGTTTGGATATCTGCATCCCTACCCCCCAAATCTTTGTCCTTCAACCCCCGCATAACTCTGCCTGCCTTAAAGTATCTTAATGTGTTTTTCCACTCGATGGTTGATAGATTTGCTATATACTCAGTAGCATGATAGGTGTAATGAAAACAAAAACAAAACTAGTCTGTAAATGTATCTCTTCTGTACATTTTAGAGGGATTTCAGTTTATAGAATCATACATACTGCTCCCAAACATTAGTGAAGTGTAGAGTATCAATTTATTCTCTGCAACCTACAGCTGTACTGATCACATGATCTACTTTGATTTTAGATTTTTTAAAATTTATATTTAAATTCTAAGTTGGTAAATCAATTCACCAAGTATTTTTCTACTTTTTTCTTAAACACATTTATTCTACTAACGATTCATTCCCGAACTATTACATGCTACAATTGAACAGGCAGCACGTTAGAAAATGTAAGAAATGAATACGACACTGTCTCTGACCCTAAAATACTAGCAATTTAGTGGGTTGGGGCAGGGGAGAGGGAGAGACAATTGTAGCACACTCTATCTTGTAATAGATATACTACAGATTCAGAGAAAGAAGCCTATTTGAAAGGTTATAGGGCAAGTTACCCTGGAGCTTGGTCTAAAAGGAATGAGTATATATGGGGTGAAGAGGAGAAAGATTACAGAAAGACAATATATGTTTTAATAAACTTTTAACACATAGCTTTACTTTAAATAAAAGTATCACAGATTACAACTAATACAAAAGGGAAATCAAAATTGCCACTGGCTAACAGTTTACAGTGATTTGTAAAGTTTAAGCTACAGGAAGCCTACAATCTATTAGCCAACCACACAGTTTTGTGTCATGTGCTTTTGCTTTCACTCTACTCTTCTGACTTGCATGCTAAGAAAAGAAACTCAAAAGTCATTTATATTCTTTCTTAAACAATGCTTGTTCTTACACTGAGTTAACCAATGACTTAGAAATAATTAAGACCAATTATCCTGAAAGCCAGTCAAACTGTAATCTGACACCACGTCACCATGAAAAGAGGCATAAGAATGTTCTAGGTTAATACTAAGGTCAGTAAAATTCCATGGTCAACGTGGCACTATAGTATACTATACCCTATGGGCTCAAATCCTTAAAGACATCAAGTATAAGCAAGGTAGATTTAACGGGAAAGGATGGGAAGGGGGAGGGGAACACAGCAACTAATAAGCATTATGTTTTGTAAGGCACTTAAGTTCTGAGGTTCACTGGCCCAGAAAGTTGTTGATATATGAGAAAGGTTACTTTTGTGGATTGAAAAATGGGCTAAGGTGATTAAATATACTTAAAGCTAAAAGGGATGATATGTTAAATTGCTGAGACTGGGTCATTCACTTGATCAACTTATTATTGATGAGAAAATGCCACAGGGTTAATGTTTAAGATGCTTCCACATCGAAGTACAAATAAATAACAAATCTTCCATTTTTATGAAGAATATGCAGATCATTTATAGCATATACAATCATCACAAACTGAGAGGAAAAACCCTTTAAAACGGAGAAATTAAGGTAGGATTATTTATGTAAATTATTTAAAGATTCCTTGCCAGGTTCTTTTAAATAGTAATCGCGCCTGCATTTAACCATGTTATATTGAGATACAGGCAACTTTTTTTTTTAAGACAGGGTCCCACTCTGTTGCCCAGACTGGGTACAGTGGCATGATCATGGCTCACTGCAGCCACAACCTCCCCGGGCTCAAATGATCCTCCCAGCTCAGCCTCCTAAGTAGCTGGGATCACAGGCTCACATGACCACACCCAGCTAATTTTTCTATTTTTTGCAGAGATAAGGTCTCATCATGTTGCCCAGGCTGATCTCAAACTCCTGCGCTCAAGCGATTCAGCTCCCTCAGCTTCCCAAAGTGCTGGGATTATAGGAATGAGCCACCATGCCCAGCCACTAGCCAACTTTCTAGAAGCACATACTTTATATAAAGCAAGGCCTATAATTTATGTACTTTATACTAATGAATTCACACCTACAACATCAAAACTTTAACAAAAAAGAAAAAAACCCTCTTGCCTTTCAGAACATTCACTTCAGGAGTTTAATCCTGGAGTAGGAAATCCTCAGTGAATTCTTTGGACAGTATATATGTACACCCATCCCTAGGTATCCATCAGGGATTAGTTCCAGGACCTCCCATGGCCACCAAAATCCAGGATGCTCAAGTCTCTGATATAAAATGAAGTGGTATTTGCATAAAACCTTTGTACTTCCTCCTGTATACTTTAAATCATCTCTAGATTACTTATAATGCCTAATACAATGTAAATGCTATGTAAGTAGTTATTCTGTATTTTTACTCTAATATTTTCAATCTGCGGTTGGTTGAATCTGAGAATGTGAAACCCTCAGAAATGGAGGGCCAACTGTAACTTCCTCAGAATATTCAGAGAAAAGGAGGAGAGTGGAAAAGCTCATGACAATTGCTTCTGAATCTCTGAGAAGGAAAGTGACAGGAGGAGTACAAAAACTGGGTGGAAGGGGGAAAAGGAGGAGCTAAGAAAGCAGATGAACAGACAATATAGGAAGCCAAGGATGACATGAGATAAGGTGATCAAGTAACTGTGGCAGCCGGAAGAGGCTGGGCCACACCCATAGAGAGCTATGTGGCTTATTTCAAGGGGGTGGAAACTAAGCAAGTGAACAATTTTGGTTTTGTTTAACTGAAAGGTTGCACAATCCTGTAAATGGGGGAAGGAAAAGGGGTGTTTTTCCAGTCTAGAGAAAGTTAGGATAAATAGCTATCACTTTAAAAAATATTAAACAGAGAAGTAATACCTAAATCATTCATAGGAATATGAAAAAACAAAGCAAATCAAAGCAAAAATCATCTGGCATTGTTAGTATTTTAGAAAAGTAATGTATACCTTATACATGAAAATGAAAAACTGAGAACCTTGAGGAAAGATATATAAACTCTGTGTAAACCCAGAACATTACTTATTGACGGTCATAATGAAGCTTTTTATCCTGTGGACTACGCCATCCTTCAAACTACAAGATCCCCATAAAGTACACTGACAGGAATTTTCGGGTACGTGGATCAGTGTAAGGTCCTTCCTCACTCCAACTTTAAATTTGGCAGCTTACAGAAATAATTCTCAGTGGCTGGATTCTTAAACTTACTCCAAGATAAGCAATACTGTGACTCCTGTGGGCTATTTCCAAGTTATTAATCTGAAACAGTTCTCAACCCCTTTAAACTCATTCCTGCTGGTCCAATATAATAAATGATATGATGCTTTAAATAAAAAGGGGAGGTGGAGGGAAGAAAGAAGGCCCAAGTTAGCACCTTTGAAGTTGCTTTAAAGTTTTAAAAAACTGCAAATGAGAAGTAATAACATAATATACATTTATTATATTTTTCAATCATGTGGCTAGAAACTACAGAAAGAATTTTAGAAGGGCTTTCTTCCAGATGCAAATTACTTTGTTTGATTTCACGTTTAACAGCTACTGCCTTTACTACACTCTAGGAAATGAAAATTGAAAAAAAAAGTGAGGTATTTCAAGTTTTTTTATAGATGATTTATTAATCAAATCTATTTTCTAAGCATTAATATCTTCCTACAGGAATTTTTTTAAAAGGCACTATACATTCAAAAAGTGTTTGCTTTCACCATAATACAAAAGTCAAGGTGTGCTTGCTAAACCAGAAAGCAATCAGTGCACCTAGACCCGTGTTCTTAACACAATCAGAACAGAGCAACCAAGTGTAGCTTTAACATTTTGGCTTATCAGTTTATAAACAAAAATTTGTAGCTAGAGTTCAAAGAGGGATCTAAATATACAAACCTCTCTCAACATAATGTCATTATATAGATCACACCATTAATAAGAAATGCTCATGGAAATACTCTTATTTTAGAATTTTCAAAAAATTCTAGACAATTATATCTCAAAGAAATATAAGCCGCTTAAAATTTACAAAAGAATTTCGAGTCATAGTCAATAACTAGAAACCAGGTTTTCTTCAAGTCACAAGTTGTGGACTAGGCTTACAGAAGTCTGTAACAGACTTCCATAAGATGGGGAGTTGTTACAGAGAACCACACACACACAAAAAAACCAGAATGTTGAAGGGTTCATTCTCAGTTAAAAGGTTGACCAAAAAGAAAAAAAAAAATCTATCCCTTAACAGACAGAATTAAAAACCCAAATCAAGGGCCGGGCATGGTGGTTGTAATCCCAGCACTTTGGGAGGCCGAGGAGGGTGGATCACGAGGTCAGGAAATCGAGACCATCCTGGCTAACACAGTGAAACCCCGTCTCTACTAAAAATACAAAAATTAGCTGGGTGTGGTGGCACACACCTGTAGTCCCAGCTACTCGGGAGGCTGAGACAGGAGAATCACTTGAACCTCGGAGGTGGAGGTTGCAGTGCGTCAAGATCGTGCCATTGCCCTCCAGCCTGGGTGACAGAAAGAGACTCCATCTCAAAAACAAACAACACCCAAATCAAAAATCTTTATCTGTTTTTTCCAGAACACTGACTGGAAAAAGTCTCCCTTGCTAATCTGTAACAACAGGCCTACACTCACAAAGATTTGAGATTTGGGTTTACACACCAGCATGATCCAGAAAACCCCAAGTCAAGAAAGAAACATGAAGTGCTCTTCATGTTTCAAAACCTTTAAAGATAAGATTAGATGCATGAGAAAGGAAGATGCTATAAAGACTGGCAGATTTTAAGGACTACTGAATAATTGAAAAAACTTAATGGATTAAACAGTACATGAGACCCAACTGGAAAGAGAGTAAACTGGAATACAGACTTGAAAAAACCAGCCAGAACGAAGCACAGAGACAAAGAAACGGAATATACAGAAGAGAGCCTAAAAGAAGTCGGGCCTAAAAGAAGTCGGGCATGGTGGCTCACGTCTGTAATCCCACCACTTTGGGAGGCTGAGACAGGTGGATCATTTAAGGTCAGGAGTTCGAGACCAGCCTGGCCAAAATGGTGAGACCTCGTCTCTACTAAAAACACAAAAATTAGCCAGGCATGGTGGCACACACCTGTAATTCTAGCTACTCAGGAGGCTAAGGCAGGAGGATCACTTGAACCTGGGAGGCAGAGGGTGCAGTGAGCCGAGATTGAGCCACTGCACTCCAGCCTGGGCAACAGAGTAAGATTCTTTCTCAAAAAGAGAGAGAGAGAGAGGCTAAGAAAAATGAGAGAGAGAGACAGACAGACAGACAGACAGACACACACACACACACACACTAAGAGACTTTAGTAAAGTCCAACATACCAAAGTTCCTGAAGCGAAAATAGAGAGATCAGGGGAGATACTCAAGGAAATCATGGCTAGAGACTTTTTGTAGAGTGGTCCAGGGACAGATTGGCTACAAAGGACTGACAATTAAACCTGCAACAGACTTCAAAAGAAAACAAAATAAAAGTAATGAGACAAAGAAATATATTCAAATTGCTGGGAGAAGATGTCAGTCTAGGAATTGTATATCTAACAAAACTATCTTTGGAGAATAAGAGTAAAATGCAACACTGTCTCACTAAAAAATTTTATAAACTTACTAAAGGAACTTTTAAAGGGCAAATTCCAGGAAGAAAGAAATTAAAACTGGAAGGGCAGGCTGGGATGAAAGAAACAACAGTGGGTGAAGAAATCTGTAATTTTTTTTTTTTTTTTCTGAAACAGGGTCTTGCTCTGTCGCCTAGGTTAGGGTGCAGTGGCAAGATCTCAGCTCACTGCAACCTCTGCCTCCCAGGTTCAAGCGATTCTCCCACTTCAGTCTCCCGCATAGCTGGGACTACAGGTTTGCGCCACCACCCCTGGCTAATTTTTGTATTTTTTGTAGAGATAAGGTTTTGCCATGTTGCCCAGGCTGGGAAACACGTAATTTTAAAAATACTATATAAAACAATAGCAATAACAAATGCAGGTGGTTAAAAACAAGGTGAACTCATATCCCGGTTACTAATAGCATATAAGATAAGAATAGAAAATAAGAGTGTTTTAAGATCCTTGCATTGTTCAGAAGAAAAGAAGAGATAGCTATTAACTTCGGATTTAAGAATGGATGTTAACATTTAAGATAATCCAGAATATATCTTTTTAAACTGAGATCAATAATAAAAATAACCCAATTTTTCTATTAGTAAAAGACGTGAACAGCACTTTGCAAAAGAACATCCAAAAAACCAGTAAGTACATTAAGAAGTGCACATCATCATTAGTTATAAGGGAAATAAAAATTAAAGCCATAATGAGATACCACTATCTACCTACCAGTATGGCTAAAATGAAAACAGAAACAAAAAACTGTTAATATCAAGTATTGGCAAGGATGTGGAACATCTGAAACTCAAGTTGTGTCAATTAGTACAAATACTTTGGGAAACTGGCCTTATCTGCAAAAGTGGGAGACACACATGCCCTGTAAGCCAGCCACTCCTCTCCCAGAAATACACACTCAGAAGAGTTGCATGGATATGAACACAAAAACCATACAACAAGGATGTTCATGGCAGAATTATTTTTAATAGATGCAAACTGGAAACAATCTGAATGACCATCATTTAAATGAATTATTTTATGTTCATAGAGAATGAATTACTGTTACATTTAACAACATAGACAAATCCCACAGGAAAAAAATGCTGGGCAAAAGAAGCTGGAGACAAAAAAGTAGATATTGAATGATTCCATGTATATAAAATCCTGAAACAGGCAACACTACTCTATGGTATTCAAAACTAAATTTTGAATTTAGAATATGGTATGTTCAAAACTAAATTATGTCAGGATTATGGCTACCTTGCAGAGAGCAGGGAAATGCCTGAGAATCCAGAGCAGGGTATTGCTAGCATTCTAGTTCTTGACTCAGATGGGTTACACATGGTGTTCACTATATATATATATCAAGATGTACTCATCAAGATGTACTGTATGATTTCTGTACTTTTCTATATATATGTTAAACTTGCATTTAAAGTTTATCCAAAAAAATTAAGTGATTTCAAAGAACGAAAAGCTTCCTCTCTTTCTATAGCAAGAACTTATAACTTGATGCCATTTTTTCTGTTGGTTAGCTTAGCTCTCTGGAGACACTGTTAAATCCTCTTTCTCACAAAACCAAAGCATTTTCATATCCAATTTCTTATCAGAAGTAATCTAAGTTCTCCTATATGAGCTGTATACATACTCCTATACAAAATATAAATGATCCATATAATATCAACTACTTAGCATGGAGGCGTAATACAGAAATTCAAGAAAATTTAGGTCTCAAATCAGTATACTACTTACTCTGCTTCTCCACCTCAACAATACAATGGATTTAAATATATAGTGCAGCATAAATTATCACAATGTTCAATCATTGTGGCCAACAGCAGTGTTACAGTATTAATGCATTCTGTTGTCTGAATTCAACAGCTTCTCCCGTCTTCAACTCCTGATGCCATTTTTCAATGATAAGAAACATTAACAACACATTCACAAAACACTTAAAATCTAAATTAGGCCTTCTAGTCATTAAATGAAGACATTGTTCAAAACTGTATTATGTAAAATGAAAACAAAAACCTGCATGTAACCACTAACCCACAACAAATAATTAAGAAGTATTTTTTCCCTTAATCACAATCTTTTTGCTGGGCAGAGATAATCAGAACAGATCCTGAAATATCTGTTCAAGACTAACACATTTCAGGGTTACACAATCTTGCCCTATCCAATCTTGTCCTAAGAGAATTTTCTGAATTCTCAGTGTAATAGAAATTTTATATCCATGTTATGCTACTTTTGCCTAATACTGTTTTATCTCATAGTTTAAGAATCTGATAGAGAATGTGATATGGAAACATATCTGCTGATAGAATGCTACTTTCTGATACATTATTTAAGAGCAAAGGCTGGAAGATCCCTAGAAAAAACTAATTTTGTCTTCTTCACTAACTTATTAAAATCGGTTACCATTTTGAAAATTTTGGGGGTACATTTCATACTTTCAAATACATAAAGGTAGGTTTGTATTATTTTATAGACAGGGTCTTGCTCTGTTGTCCAGGTGGGAGTGCAGTGGTGCGATAACAGCTCATTGCAGCCCTGACCCTCCTGGGCTCAAGCAATCCTCCCATCTCAGCCACCTAAGTAGCTGGGACCACAGGTACACACCCTTACGCAAGCTAATTTTTTTTTTTTTTGGAGATGGAGTTTCACTCTTGTTGCTTAGGCTGGAGTGCAATGGCACAATCTCGGCTGACCACAATCTCCATCTTCCGGGTTCAAGCGATTCTCCTGCCTCAGTCTCCCGGGTAGCTGGGATTACAGGCATGTGCCACCACACCCAGCTAATTTTGTATTTTTTTTTTAGTAGACACAGGGTCTCTCCATGTTCATCAGGCTGGTCTTGAACTCCTGACCTCAGGTGATCCACCCACCTTGGCCTCCCAAAGTGCTGGGATTACAGGCGTGAGCCACTGCACCCAGCCTCAATTTTTTATTTTTTGTAGAGATGGAGTCTCCTCCTGTTGCCCAGGCTAGCCTCGAACTCCTGGGCCCAAGTGATCCTCCTGCCTTGGAACCCCAAAGTGTTGGGATTATAGGTGTGAGCCACCATGCCTGGCCAATTTGCATTAACAGTAAAAATCTAGTAGTCAGCAGAACTAGGTTCTAGTGCCAGTTCTAGCTCTGATTTTAACTCACACAATGATTTTGGTTAAGTTACTCAAGTCTTTCTAGGCCTCACCTTGCTCAAGTGAAAATGAGAGGACTGAATTAGATGCCCTTTGAAGATTTCATACAATTCTAATATCCTATAACAGGTCTAGTGAAGAATGTATCTCAGACTAGAAATTTACAAGGATGGTTATGGTACCCAGATAAAGATCATACAGCAATACAAAAGAAAAGCAAATATCCCTTAATTATTCAGTCCATTTGTTAAGTTAGGTCTCCATGCAAATGGACATTCCTTCCTCTACAAGCACCTGGATTTCATCTATTTCAGCACTTATGTGCACTGTAGAAGTGTTTATGAAGTACAGTACCTATTTGCTTTATACCTTGGCAAAAGCACTTCTTGACGATGCTATCATTCTGCTTTCCCAAAGGAAAGCTGACTCTAGTCAATCCTCTCTCATTTAGACTTTCAACATCAATTAGCATTAAGGGGACACACACAGAAACCACCACCCCACCCTCCCCCACCCCCCACCCGCCGCTGCCAAAAAAAAAAAAAAAGACTGACAACCCTTTTCCAGGCTGCACTACACCAATAAAAGTGTCATTGAGTAAGTCAATCCATAAGCCCCTCTCTAGTACATACATTGTCAGGAAGCCATCAGCATTACCTGTGTCTACTTTGGCTGTCATTTAAGGCTCTGCTGGATGAGCCTCACCATCTGGAACACCATGGCTTCATCTTTCTAAATCAAACAGCTCAGCTGGCTTACCTCCTTCTCATCTTTCATATTATATAGTGGTGGGTCTTTCAGAGTAATAGGCACTAATACAATGAGAGGGACAACAGAGTTCGTAGCACAAAGCTCAGGCTCAGTGAATGTCAAATACAGCCAAAAGGACCTTAAAGGTCATCTAGTACAATTCTTTCTTTTCACTTGAGAATTCAGAGGTGCCCAATGTCACTATCTAAGGCCATACAGAATGTGCATATCCTAACTTCGTGCTAGTACTCTCTACTTTATAAAATTTAAAGTTGCCTCTCAGGAAAGAATGCTTACATTGGAATCCACCTCCTATGGAACACGGTAATTGTCATTCCTCTGTATCAACAATGAAACACCCACTTCAAATGAGATGAGATACTCAAAAACTTCTTCAAGTTCTGTCTGTCCAAATGTCAAAAACTGAATCTGTGCTAATAGACACAATCTACTAGTATATTAGGCTCAGACAGAGTGCAAAATCCCAAGGAAGGAAGTAGTTTATATTGTTCCAGTGGCAAAGATTTTTAGGATAGTGAGATGAAAGAAATGTCCTGAAGTTGTCCTCGGGCTTTGAGAGAGAATAAAATGGTGGAATGGTTAGAACACAGAGCAAGCACTGGATTCTTTATAAAGAAATTGTGTGATTTGCAAAGAAATAAGACAACTGCTTCAATTATAACACTAGGCTAAAATATCCAAGTGCTTTACCTTCTTGTAAAAATTTATTCAGAGGAGGGTTTTCCTTGTCATTTAGTTTTTGCAGCACACACATCCCATATTTAATCCACTATCTGCCTACAACCTAGTATTTAGCTATTATTCACATTCACTCTTTTTTTTTTTTTTTTTTGAGACTGAGTCTGGCTCTGTCGCCCAGGCTGGAGTGCAGTGGCCGGATATCAGCTCACTGCAAGCTCTGCCTCTCGGGTTTACGCCATTCTCCTGCCTCAGCCTCCGGAGTAGCTGGGACCACAGGCGCCCGCCACCTCGCCCGGCTAGTTTTTTGTATTTTTTAGTAGAGACGGGGTTTCACCGTGTTAGCCAGGATGGTCTCGATCTCCTGACCTCGTGATCCGCCCGTCTCAGCCTCCCAAAGTGCTGGGATTACAGGCTTGAGCCACCGCGCCCGGCTATTATTCACATTCTCATGTGGGCATATATCCAACCTCATACTCCATCAAACACTGGAATAAACGTCAATATATTAGGAAATTAGAAAAACGAAATGAACAGGAGGGAAAGCAAATACATTTTCACACAAAGTACAGGATACAGCTGTGATCTGTCAAGCTTCCAAGACTGTCTCCTTAGCTAACAGCAAAGCTACAGGACTATCCTCTCAGCTGAACAGGAAGTCGCAGTCTAAAAAATAAAAATGTTCCCAAGCCTCAACTCTATTCCCTTCACTTCACATTTCTAGCACACACTCACCCTTTGACCAGGCCTGTATAATACACCCATTCAAGTAGCCTTGATGAGGTGTCAGCAAGTCTATGGATGAGAAGTACTTTGAGAGTCCACAGAATAACCTTTAATCATGATGTCCCTAATTAAAAGCCATGTGAGACTAATGTGTTTGGTTGTACTCTTCAGAATAAACAGGTTGTATCCAGAAAGACAAAACCAGCTTTGGCCTTTAAGAAATCCGTAGTTGTATGAATGATTTTTATTTTTTCTGAGACGGAGTTTCGCTCTGTCACCCAGGCTGGAGTGCAGTGGCACCATCTTGGCTCACTGCAACCTCCGCCTGCTGGGTTCAAGCAATTCTTCTGCCTCAGCCTCCTGAGTAGCTGGGACTACAGGTGCGAGCTACCACGCCCGGCTAATTTTTGTATTTTTGATAGAGACGGGGTGTCACCATATAGGCCAGGCTGTTCTCGAACTCCTGACCTCATGGTCCACCTGCCTCAGCCTCCCAAAGTGCTGGGATCACAGGTGTGAGCCACCGCACCCGGCCTATTTAATTATTTTTGAGATGGAGTCTTGCTCACTTTGTCACCCAGGCTGGAGTGCAGCGGCGCACACTCAGCTCACTGCAACCTCCACCTCCTGGGTTCAAGCGATTCTCCTGCCTCAGTCTCCCGAGTAGCTGAGATTACAAGCATGTGCCACCATGCCCAGCAAATTTTTGTATTTTTAGTTTAGACAGGATTTCACCATTTTGGCCAGGCTGGTCTCAAACTCCCGACTTCAAGTGATTCACCTGCCTCAGCCTCCCCAAGTGCTGGGATTACAGGCATGAGCCACTGCACCTGGCCTATATAGGTGATCTTTAGTTCTCCATTTCTGAAAGTGTTTCCATGGTACCGAAATATAACTAAAAAAACAGAATTTCCTTTATCTTTCATAGGATACCACGTCAGCTAACAGACAAGGCACCTAACCCAGGCCCAAGGCAATGAAGGTGAAAAGAGAGCACTTCACAATGGATCTAATGTAATTTTTAAGTGATTTATAAATTAAATGTCACTTATAAACTATAATTTTAAAAGATGAGAGTCAAGGAAAGAAGGAAGACAGTATTGTAGGCACTGGGAAAAATTTTGCAACCAATGATAATTTAACAGTAATATGGCAGATCCTTCCTATAGTTCTACTTTAAAATGGATTTGCGATACTGAAAAGAATCATGAGCTAGACACTTAGATGCTGATTAGAGGTGCCCAGGTACATCAGCAGATCATATTCCAAATGACAGTTCAACATACATAAAAGGCTCAATACAAAGGAAATAGTGACATCCTCCAATGGTGTGTTTAGAAAAGAGAGGAGGTGGTGAGCATTTTTTCCCCAAGAAAATGCTATAGAATTATTTTCAAATTAATACTCCTTTCAATGTCTTGATTTCCCAGCTTACCCTTTACATCAGAGGAGAGCACAGTAGTGTTGCCACAGTCCTCAAAAAGTACTATTACCATGGGTATGATACACAAAGAACAGAGCTAACTCTCAAACAGGAAGTCACCATCTTGTCAATCAGATGGTACACATTAGAAATGGAAAGATCAGCAATATAGGGAAAGCAATAAAGAACATGTAGAATCGAGGGAAGGAATTCTGAGATCTTGCCCTTTTTCACAGGCAGCTCCACAATTTATGAACAGCTGGGAAATTTCCTGTTCACAGGAAAAGGATGACTTCTTAGTTCACATTAAAGTGGAAACAACAAAAACTGACCGCATCACACAGAAAAAAAGGTGTTTCCTGAAAAAAGGAGAGGCAGAGTGCTGCCTTTCTTTGCAAAAGAAATCGCCCCCTCAAAAAATACACCACACAAACCCAAAGTACAAAGGAAAAGCAAAATAACATGGATATGGCAAGCCAAAAAAAAAAAAAAAAATCTTGGCCGGGCGCGGTGGCTCAAGCCTGTAATCCCAGCACTTTGGGAGGCCAGGACGAGCGGATCACGAGGTCAGGAGACCGAGACCATCCTGGTTAACACGGTGAAACCCCATCTCTACTGAAAAATACAAAAAAAAAAAACAACTAGCTGGGCGAGGTGGCGGGCGCCTGTAGTCCCAGCTACTCGGGAGGCTGAGGCAGGAGAACGGCGCAAACCAGGGAGGCGGAGCTTGCAGTGAGCTGAGATCCGGCCACTGTACTCTAGCCTGGGTGACAGAGCGAGACTCTGTCTCAAAAAAAAAAAAAAAAATCTTCAGGAGATAAAGGAGAAAATAACTAAATCAAAGAAATATTTCATGGTAACAGTTAGCTTCAGTGGGAAAATCATTTTGTCCCTGTGGGTTATTTTAAATGCAAATATGCATAAGGGAAATGATAGCATATTCCCACTTGATATTCATGCAAAGATTTTTATCTATAATTTTTGAAAATGATTATCTAGCATCAGTTTTTCTGCATACATACACAAAAGAATCCATACTTCATCACTAACTTATCATTAGCTCCTATAGATTATTTCAGAGAATCAATGCTTAGTTTATTCTTTATAGTGTTTCTTAAGAAGTATATTCTTTCACTGCAACAAAAAATATTTGTTGAGTGCCTACTGTTTACCATTTTACATGCCGGGGGCTCAGTGGAGAACAAGCTCCCTGCCTTCCTGGAGTTTTACCTAGTTTTGTTTTATTGACTAGAGCAGTGGTTTTCAAACTTTACTGCAAATTAGAATCAGATGAAGAGCTTTAAGAAAATCCCAGTACCCAGACTGCACCCACACCATTTAAATCAAAATCTCACCAGTGAGACCTAGACATCAATAAATCTTGAAGCACCAAGTGACTCCAAAGAACAATAATGTTTGAGTACAGGCAGATCTAAAGCATTAGTTCCTGGCTAGGAGTGGCAGCTTAGCCTATAATCCCAGCGCTTTGGGAGGCCCAGGCAGGAGGACTGATTGAGGCCAGAAGTTTGAAAGCATTAGTTCTCAACTTTGGTCTTTGAAAAAACACCTCTTGGTCAGTTAAACTGTTTTCCTGCATCTTTAAGGAAGAAGAATTTTCCAGAACTACTAAGAAAAATTACTGGCAACTATTTTTAGATAACTAACAATATAATATATTCAATGCAGAGAAGAGTTAGTTGTCATATAATAGTCAATTATAAAAGTGCAGAGTGGGGTAGAGAAAGCATTGATAGGGGGAGAATTGGGGGTATGAAAAAATGCACTGGGTCACTAACCCCAGCCCATCTCTTATCCACAAGGCATCAAAATATTTTGCAACCTAAGGAACTCTTGAGGAAATAATTGGAAACTCTTAAGAACCTAGAGTTTCCCTATATCACTGACCACAGGAATCCAAAGAACTTTCTAATAAAGACATGGGTCTAGAAAGAACCAAAACTAATCTAATTATAATCCCATCTTCCCATTAGTATAGCCACTGCCCAAATAGTCCCTGTGATGGCTAAAGAACACCAATAAAAAGAAAGGAGTTTTTCCTTTGCTCCAGGTGCATGGTAAGGGTATTTTTGAGGAAGGTGAGATAAAAAGTAACTTCAAGTTTTACTTGGTATAGAGATCTTAGAATTTAAATTTGTGCCAATTGTTTCAAATTCAATACTTTAAGGAATTCATTCAGTGTTGACTAGACAAATCTGATTTGCCCATTTCCTTCTATTAACTCTTAGAGCAAATTAATACTCTAAACCACAAAATTAATTTTTCACTTTCTACTCTAAGTCCTGTAATTATTTTGTAAAAAATTCCATTTATTTCCCAAGCATAAGGAAAGGTATTTTCCTACTTCTAAAAATTATTAATGCCTACTAGTATTTGTGATAGGGAGAAAAAACCCTTACTTCGGCTGTGCTGTCATCTTCAAAACAGTTTTAATTCCCAATATAAAAGGGGGTTGATATTAATTCTCTTAATCTTTGCTAGTTTTCAATTGCACTTTCCTGCTTTTGTAAATATTATGTTTATGCCTAAAATTAATCATTAAAGGAATTAGTTGATTAGAAAACATGCCATGCAATGTAAGAACAGAAAGTCTGCAAATGCAAAATGAAAGTAACTCTAGTATGCAATTTATTCATGGAACTAAAGATAATATACATTTGAGCATCATCAGAACCTGTTGTGAGTTATGTCAGTTTGAGGATTAAGGCTTTCCCTAAACCCAAGAGCCTAGGAAGGGTAGCAGTGATGCAGCTAGTTATCTCATTAAGAACACTGGAATTGTGATGTGATTTCAGTTGTCTTTGCTGACTTATAAAAATCTGCTTGCAATACAACAGCCTTTAGGTCACAAACTCATACATATGCTACCACAGGGATTATATAATAGTCTGCACATTTAGCTAAGCCAAAAGATTTCATAGTGGTTAGCATGGATTTATGTTTCATTTGACCATTACTGTCTTACTCCATTGAGAACATTTGTATAATGAGCTTTATGTCATTTAATAAACTATGCAAAGAAAGTCTTGATTAGAAGGAGCTGTGTAATCTCTTTCTATCAGCATAATGTCTTCAAGTTCATAATGCACTTTTACATCCTTTATTTCATTTTATGCTCAAAACAACTTTTAAAAATCATAGCTCCATTACACAGACTAAGATCCGTACTGTGGCTTAGAGAAGTTAAGGGATTTACTCAAGGACACAGAGTTACTAAGTTGCTGAGTTAGGACAGGAATCAAAGTCTCTGATGCCTGCCTCTCTGTTAGACAATTGAGCTGCCATAGTTACTCACTTATACTTTATTCATTTTTGTTTTAATCTGGGCTTTTCTTAGAAAAAAAAAATCAAGGAAAAATAAGATATTAATATTGTAAATATTCATTAAAAGCTGAATCTGAGATAACACTATCACCAAATAACTTATGCTATGAAACTCAGCAACCCATGTTTTTTATCAGCTGCCAAATATGGAACACTGAACTCAGTACTTATCCAAAAACATGCCTATTTCTCAGCAAATTAACGTTCAGGAAGTACCACATGTAATATTTCTGAAATTAAGGGTAATAGCGATAAGCAGCTGAGTGGCTTATGTAAACAGACTGGTTTACCACTGTTTTCTAAGGTCATGCAATACCATAATTCAGAACACCTGGGCAAGAAGTTCAACAGTTCAATAAAATATTTTGAGTAACTGCCCATATGTTTCTATCATAACTTATTCCTGTTTCTTGTCTGATAATTTTTCCAGATTGACATGTCAACCAAGAAAGATTTCAGCAGCATTAAAACAGCTAATATTATTGGGCACTTACTAGAGGTAAACACTTTACATGAATTTCACTTAAGAATGAGAAAACTGCTGGGTGTGGTGGCTCACGCCTGTAATCCCAGCACTTTGGCAGGCGGATCATGAGGTCAGGAGTTTGAGACCTGCCTGGCCAACATGGAGAACCTGTCTGTGGTAAAGAAACAAAAAATTTGCCAGGCATAGTGGTGCGTGCCTGTAATCCCAGCTACTCGGGAGGCTGAGGCAGGAGAATCACTTGAACCCGGGAGGTGGAGGTTGCAGTGAGCTGAGATCGTGCCATTGCACTCCAGCCTGGGCAATGTGGCGAGACATCTCAAAAAAAAAAAAAAAAAAAACAACCAGGAATGAGAAAACTGGCTTTCTCCCAAGATCTTGCAGCTAGTTAAGTGACAGTCCCAGATTATCAATCTAGGGCTTCTAATTCTAAACGTGAGACTCCCTGTATTACACACAAATAATAGCAGTATTATCTGATTATCTGATAGCACTAAAATATTTTGTGACTCAGATTTATGGCTCTTAATCCTTTTTTTTTTTTTTTTTTTTTTTTTTTTTGAGACGGAGTCTCGCTCAGTTGCCCAGGCTGGAGTGCAGTGGCGCAATCTCGGCTCACTGCAAGCTCCGCCTCCCAGGTTCACGTCATTCTCCTGCCTCAGCCTCCCAAGTAGCTGGGACTACCACCGCCACGCCCGGCTAATTTTTTGCATTTTTAGTAGAGACGGGGTTCCACCGTGTTAGCCAGGATGGTCTCAATATCCTGACCTCATGTTCCACCCGTATGGCTCTTAATCTTTATACAACATTCTTGATTTCTGCAAATGTATTATAAAAGTAACACATATTCAATATTTACATGCCATTCCCCCAAAATAAATTTTAATCAAAGTCAGGTACATCTTTCATACATTTTCTCAGCATATATAAACAGAAACTTTCTTGTTCATACTTTTAAAAATCTATTATATTGCATATTCTGTTCTACAGCTTAGTTTTCAGAAATTCATAGTGGACATTAGTCAGCACACATCAAATGACCTCATTCTTTCAATGGTTGCTGTGCATGATTATGGCACGCACATCTTCCGTTTCCTGGTCGGTTTGTTTTCTTTTCATTACCAATTCTGCTATATATAATAAACATCTTCGTACATAGAACTTTGAATTTTTTGGAACTAAAATGTAAATTTCTAGAAACATAACTGACAAGTCAAGGGGTAGGTACATTTAACCTCTAACAAATTGCTTTCCATAAAAATTAAACTTATTAATACTTTTATCACCAGTGTGTACATGAGAATTGGAGTTTTCTTTTCTAGGGGAATTTTTTTTTTTTTTTTGAGACAGAGTCTCGCTCTGTCGCCCAGGCTGGAGTGCAGTGGTGCAATCTCCGCTCACTGCAAGCTCTGCCTCCCAGGTTCACGCCATTCTCCTGCCTCAGCCTCCCGTGTAGCTGGGACTACAGGCGCCCGCCACCGTGCCAGGCTAATTTTTTGTATTTTTAGTAGAGACGGGGTTTCACCGTGTTAGCCAGGATGGTCTCGATCTCCTGACCTCGTGATCCGCCCATCTCGGCCTCCCAAAGTGCTGGGATTACAGGCGTGAGCCACCGGGCCCAGCCCTCTAGGGGAATTTTACCTACTCTTATTTTACCTATTGATGAGAACAATAATCCTCAAGGGAAATGAATCAGTCATTCTATTAACTTCAAAGTGAAAATTAAGACTGCTGATGGTTACTAAAGGTTCCAATTACTATTTTTTTAAAGTTAAAAATATGAACAAAACCAAGCTATAAAAAGTTCGTAACACAAGTACAACCTGTGAGAGAAAATGTGCTACTTTAAGTTTATTCACAGAAAAATAATAGTCTTGGGTATTTCAGCATATATACTAGATTCCTAATGAGTATTACTAGAAATGCAGACATAAAATTTAAACACAGTGACCTTTATAGAATCCAGACAGTTTCTAACAGTTACAACCAAAAAGAAGATACACTGAGAAATGTTCAATGAAAAGTAAAAAGCTATTTTATATTCCATTATCATTTGCCACAACAACAACAAAATCCACATTATACCCAAGCAGAAACTGGCATTATGTAAATTCATCTACTTGAAAGTGAATCCAAGAGTATTCTTTTTATTACTATTGAACTAAATGTGAAAATATAGACAGATCACTATGGTAAATTGTTCAGTTGATTTTTCCCCATTCTGCTATGATCTTATGCTCTCAGCCATCTGGCTTGTATTTACTGTACTACTGGGAAGCTGTATTTGCTCACTAACAAAAGTAAAACTCTATTTTTCCTATTGTGTTTGCATAGTTATTCCCATGTGTTTGTTTTTTTCCATTTTCTAAACTAGGTATTTTGCCCACCTCAGGACAAACTCTTGAAGGCCTCATTATTATTTATATCTTAACAGAACATACTATATTTATGGTTGTTCTGCACTCCGTTTGAACAATGATTTCTTCAAGCTCTAAGGAAATTCACCTTTTCTACTTCAACTTCTGCAAACCTGTCTTTGAATGGACCTTAGTTCCTTTCATTTGAGTCACTCACTTACTTTCCTTATTATCAAATATAACCTCTAAAATGGTTTTCAGGCTTAAAAATAAAACTATTCACTTATTTACGTTTTTTATATAAGCTATTTGTCAAAATAACTACGTATCTTCATGCACAGAAGGAGCCTGCAGTTTAAGAAAGCTAATGTTTTACCCTAAACATTTGTTAGCATAGACCATCAGTCCCCAACCTTTTTGGCACCAGGGAAGACAATTTTTCCACAGACTGGGGGTGGGGGATAGGGGAGAAGGGGGATGGTTTCCCAATGAAACTGTGGCTCTGATTATCAGGCACTATATTCTCATAAGGAGTACGCAACTTAGATTCCTCGAACGTGCAGTTCACAACAGGGTTCAGGCCCCTATGAGAGTCTAGTGCTACCACTAATCTGACAGCAGATGGAGCTCAGGTGGTTACCCTCGCCTGCTGCATAGCCCCATTCCTAACAGGTACTGGTCTGGGGCCCAGGGAATGGGAACCCCTGGCAGGGACCATTAGGCTGAAGCAAATATCTTATGAGCAGTGATTCTTTGGTGTTTTCTTCAAGAGGGAGGGGGTACCTACTTCTTACTTTCCAGGTAGACAGAGGTGATATGAAAGATCTCTCTATAAAAGAACATTATTGGTACAATTTTTTTTAAATTCACTTATAAGTAATACCTGTACATAATAAACAATTCAGTAGTACAGAAAAAGCCAAACTGGGCTGGGCAGGAAGGCTCACACCTGTAATCTCAGCACCTTGGGAAGCTGAGACAGCATCTTGGGAAGCCTAGGAGCCTGAGACTAGCCTGGGCAACATGGCAAGACCTTGTCTCTAGAAAAAAAAAAATTTTAACTTAGGCATGATGGCATGGGCCTGTGGTCCCAGCTACTTGGGAGGCTGGGTTGGAGGATCGCTTGAACCCAGGAGGTTGAGGCTGCAGTGAGCCATGTTCGTGCCACTACACTTCAGCCTGGGCAACAAAGCAAGACTCTGTCTCAAGAATAAGTAAATAAATAAAAACACAACGTAAAAAGGAATCTATACAATTAAGTTAGTCTTCCTCTCAACCTTGAACTCCTTGTTTCTATGCATTTCCTGTTTTTACAAAAATTGGAGAATGCACACTTCTCTATATCTTGCTTTGTTTTACTTAATGGTATATCCTAGAATGTGTTCTATTTCAGGACTTAGAGAGCCATCTAACTTATTTTTAAATGGTTGCACAGTATTCCGTTGTAGGGATATATTGCTATTTAGCAAATTCCCTACAACAGGCATATCGATTTTTCCCTAATATTTCACTATTATAATCATGCACTTGTATATACCTCTTTGCAAATATTTATATAAATTTTGTATTATGTTTAACTTTTAGAGGAACCACTGTATAGTTTTTCCATAGCAATTGCACCATTTTACATACCCAGCAGCAATTTCTAATTTCTCCACATCCTCATTAACATTTTAAATTTTGGTAAAGTTCAATTATCTATTTTTCCTGTTGTTGACTGTTTTTTGGTGTCACATCCAAGAAATCATTCCCAAATGTGATGTCATGAAGATTTCCCTCTGGTTTCTTCTAAGAGTCTCATGGTTTTAGCTCTTTATTTAGGTTTTTGATCCATTTTATTTTTGTATGTTGTACAAGGGTCTTACTTCATTTTTTTGCATGAGGACATTTGGTTTTCCCAGCACTATTTCTTGAAAAAGACCATCTTCTCCCCCTTGAATGGTGTTGGCACCCTTGTCAAAAAATCAATTGACTGTATATGTGAGAGCTACTTTCTGGGACAATATTAATTTTGATAATGGCAAATTGCCCTCCAAACACCAACTTATACTCCCACTGATATGAGAGCGTTCACTTTCCACATCATCCAACCACATTTGAGAGCAATATAATATGGCTTGATGTATTAGTACATTTTCACGCTGCTAATAAAAACATACCTGAGACTGGGTAATTTATAAAGGCATGGTGGCTCATGCCTGTAATCCCAGCACTTTGGGAGGCTGAGGTGGGCGGATCACTTGAGGTTGGGAGTTCAAGACCAGCCTAGCCAACAGGGTAAAACCCTGTCTCTACTAAAATAGGAATATTAGCTTGGTGTGGCGGTGCACACCTGTAATCCCAGCTACTTGGGAGGCTGAGGCAGGAGAATTGCTTGAACCCAGGAGGCGGAGGTTGCATTGAGCTGAGATTGCGCCACTATACTCCAACCTGGGCAACAGAGCAAGACTCCGCCTCAGGAAAAAAAAAAAAATAGAAGTTTAATGGAGTCACAGTTCCACATAGCTGGGGAAGACTCACAACCATGGTGGAAGGCGAAAGCCATGTCTTATATGGTGGCAGACAAGAGAGAATGAGAGCCAAGTCAAAGGGGTTCTGAAATCCCTTATAAAATCATTAGATCTCAGACTTAAGTCACTACACAAGAACAGTATGAGGGAAACTGCTCCCATGATTCAATTATCTCCCAGCAGGTCCCTCCTACAGCACATGGGAATTATGGGAGTTACAATTCAAGATGAGTTGTGGGTGGGGACACAGCCAAGCCATATCATTCCACCCCTGGCCCCTTCAAATCTCATGTCCTAATATTTCAAAACCTATCATGCCTTTCCAACAGTCCCCCAAAGTCTTAACTCATTTCAGCATTAACTCAAAGTCCACAGTCCAAAGTCTCATCTGAGACAAGGCCAGTCCCTTCTGCCTATGAGCCTACAAAATCAAAAGCAGGTTAGTTACTTCCTAGATACAGTGGGGGTCCAGGCATTGCGTAAATATAGCTGTTCCAAATGGGCGAAACTGACCAAAACAAAGGGGCTACAGACCTCATGTAAGTCCAAAATCCAACAGGGCAGTCAAATCTTAAAGTTCCACCAGGCACGGTGGCTCAAGCCTATAATCCCAGCACTTTGGGAGGCCGAGACGGGCGGATCACGAGGTCAGGAGATCGAGACCATCCTGGCTAACATGGTGAAACCCCGTCTCTATTAAAAAATACAAAAAACTAGCCGGGTGAGGTGGCGGGCGCCTGTAGTCCCAGCTACTCGGGAGGCTGAGGCAGGAGAATGGCGTAAACCCGGGAGGCGGAGCTTGCAGTGAGCTGATATCCGGCCACTGCACTCCAGCCCGGGCAACAGAGTGAGACTCCGTCTCAAAAAAAAAAAAAAAAAAAAAAAAAAAAAAATCTTAAAGTTCCAAAATGATCTCCTTTGACTACAAATCTCACAACCAGGTCATGCTGATGCAAGAGGCAAGGTTCCTATTATCTGGAGCAGCTCCACCCCTGTGGCTTTGCAGGGTACAGCACCACCCTGGCTGCTTTCACAGGCTGGCATTGAGTGTCTGCAGCTTTTCCAGGCGCACAGTGCAAGCTGTCAGTGGATCTACCATTCTGGGGTCTGGAGGACAGTGGCTCTCTTCTCACAGATCCACTAGGCAGCACCCCAGTGGGAACTCTATGTGGGGGCTTCAACCCCACATTTCCCCGTATTTCCCTTCTGCACTGCTCTAGCAGAGGTTCTCCATGAGGTCCCCAGCCCTGCAGCAAACTTCTCTTTCCATACGTTCTCTGAAATCTAAGTGGAGGTTCCCAAACCTCAATTCTTGACTTCTGTGCACCCACAGGCTCAAAACCATGTGGAAGCTGCAGCTGCCAAGGCTTGGGGCTTGCACCCTCTGAGGCCATGGCCTGAGCTGTAACTTGGCCCCTTTTAGCCATGGCTAGAGTGATTGGGACACAAGGCACCAGGTCCCTAAGGTTGCACACAGCAGGGGAACACTCAGCCCAGTCCATGAAACCATTTTTTTCCTCCATGCCTCCAGGCCTGTGATGGGAGGGGCTGGCACAAAGTTTTCTGACATGCCCTGGAAACATTTTCCCCATTGTTTTGGTGATTACATTTTCCACATTGTTTTGGCGATGAACTTTTGGCTCCTCATCACTTATGCAAATTTCTGCAGCCAGCCTGAATTTCTCCCTCAGAAAATGGGTTTTCCTTTTCTATCACATCATCAGGCTGCAAGTTTTCCAAACTTTTATGCTGTTTCCCTTTCAAAACTGAACGCTTCTAACAGCACCAAAGTCACCTCTTGAATGCTTTTCTGCTTAGAAATTTCTTCTGCCAGATACCCTAAATCATCTTTCTCAAGTTCAAAGTTCCACAGATCTTGGGCAGGAGCAAAATGCTGGCAGTCTCTTTGCTAAAACGCAGCAAGAGTTATCTTTACTCCAGTTCCCACCAAGTTCCTAATCCCCATCTAAGACCACCTCAGCCTAAATTACATTGTCCATATCATTGTCAGCATTTTGGTGAAAGTCATTCAACAAGTCTTTAGGAAGTTCCAAACTTTCCTACATTTTCCTGTCTTCATCCGAGCCCTCCAAACGGTTCCAACCTCTGCCTGTTACCCAGTTCCAAAGGAGCTTCCACAGTTTTGGGTATCTTTACAGTAGCACCCCATTCCTGGTGACAATTTACTGTATTAGTCCATTTCATGTTGCTGATAAAGACATACCCAAGGCTGGGTAGTTCATAAAGAAAAAGATTTATGGACTCACAGTTCCACTTGGGTGGGGAGGCCTCACAATCATGGTGGAAGGGGAAAGGCATGTCTTACAAGGTGGCAGACGAGAGAATGAGAGTCAAACAAAAGGGGAAACCCCTTACAAAATCATCAGATCTCGTGAGACTTATTCACTACCACAAGAACAGTATGAGGGAAACTGCCCCCATGATTTAGTTATCGCCCACTGGGACCCTCCCACAACACATGGGAATTATGGGAGCTACAATTCAACATGAGATTTGGGTGGGGACACAGCCACACCATATTACTTGAGAAAGGATACATTTCTTATTATACTTAGCTAAATCTCTTCAAAGTATAGTAATATGTCTGTTTGTAATGGGATAGTGGTTCTCATCAGTTGAGTTGGATTTTAAACATGCTCATTTTTACCTTACCAGCTGAAGTCACTCCCAAGATATTCTGAGGATACATATTAAACTATTTCTTTTTCCCACAGATAATTCTCTAGAATTTACATTTTTTTAATTTGTGCTTCTGTGAAACTATCTCGCTTCTCATTTTGCAACACAGACTTTTTCCTGTAACTGTCTTATTTTCCTGAGATATATAATAAGTAGCATGACAAGTTTCTCTCTATATGAGTCCCCAAATACTTAAGGTTCAAAGAAGAATATTACAAGATAGTATTTGCACAAATTTCCATTTATAAAATAGTTCTTATTTAGGGATATGTTAAAAAATTATCTAGGCCTCAACCTACAGAGGTTCTGATTTAGAAGACCTGGAATGGGACCCAGACATATATATTTGGAAAATGCTAGCACTTGATTTTAATAGATTTCCCCACTTAAGAACCACCAGAACTCATTTGATCATCATGACAATTCTATGTACTAATTCTGTGTTATAGTATGCATTTACAGATGAGCAATCTGAGGCTGAGAGAGCCAAGTAACTTGCCCAAAGTCATATACTAGAAGCCAAGTCTCCAACTGTAAGTACATTACGTAAAACTGTCTAAGCCTAACATTACTCAGATGGTTGCTAAAAGTGTGTTAATTCGGTAAATCTACTTTGTAAATTGTAAGTTACCTATATTATTGAGTTTTAAACATATAAATCATCTATTAATAGCATGACTTTTACACCGGCCCTAAAGGTAAATAGAAAGATAATTAATAATATTTATTTAGCTACTGTTTGCTAGCTATCTGTATTGTTCAGGGCACATTAGAATAGCATCGCTTTTAAAATACCTAGCACAAAGAGTGATCTGGTGGAAATTCCATTCCGCTGTCTTTGGGGTGAAAAATACTACGTCTCAGTAGTCAGCACTTGTGACCCTTTGGGCTTATAGTAGACATCACTCCAGAATCACTGGACTTCAGCACTGCTTCAATACAAACTTCATAAAACCAAAAAAAGGGACAAAACTATCCTGGATTATGACAGTATTTATGTAAAGTGTTATCCTTTTTCGATTTCAAGCCAAATATTTCCAAACCAGTATTTCGTGCTTAGCAGCTACTATTTTTAAAGCACTTATTATGTACAAGGCATCATGCTAAGTGATTTATTTAATACTCACCACTACCTTAGTGAGGCAACTATTACCTCCATCTTGTAGATGAGGAAAACAAGACTTAGAAAAGTTTAGTAACTTCCCTAAAGTGACAACAGTGGGTAGAATTTGAATACCCTTGCTCTTGTAACTTTGCTTTCCATTTAGCCTATACATTTATGTACATTATATAAAAATTTCACTTTAGATGAGATTTTATATCCTTCAAAGCTTTTGATCCTCAAAATTACTATGTCCTCTGTAGGCTATTCCACCACAGCCTGCAAATAAGTTTTTTTTTTGTTTTTTTTTTTGTTTGTTTGTTTGTTTTGAGACTGAGTCTGGCTCTGTCGCCCAGGCTGGAGTGCAGTGGCCGGATCTCAGCTCACTGCAAGCTCCGCCCCCCGGGTTTACGCCATTCTCCTGCCTCAGCCTCCAGAGTAGCTGGGACCACAGGCGCCCGCCACCTCGCCTGGCTAGTTTTTTGTATTTTTTAGTAGAGACGGGGTTTCACAGTGTTAGCCAGGATGGTCTCGATCTCCTGACCTTGTGATCCGCCCGTCTCAGCCTCCCAAAGTGCTGGGATTACAGGCTTGAGCCACCGCGCCCGGCTGCAAATAAGTTTTTAAAGTCAATATTCTTGATCACTGAGCCAAGATTAATCATTACTGAGCCAGTGCATGCCATTTGCTGAAAAGCTGAAATACATGATTAATTAAAATTTTTTTTTTTTTTTTTTTTTTTTTTTTTTTTTTTTTTTTTTTGAGACGGAGTCTTGCTCTGTCACCCAGGCTGGAGTGCAGTGGCCGGATCTCAGCTCACTGCAAGCTCCGCCTCCCGGGTTTACGCCATTCTCCTGCCTCAGCCTCCCGAGTAGCTGGGACTACAGGCGCCCGCCCCCTCGCCCGGCTATTTTTTTTGTATTTTTTAGTAGAGACGGGGTTTCACCGTGTTAGCCGGGATCGTCTCTCGATCTCCTGACCTCGTGATCCGCCCGTCTCAGCCTCCCAAAGTGCTGGGATTACAGGCTTGAGCCACCGCGCCCGGCTAATTAAAAATATTAAATGTGACCCAGTGAAACTCTAAAGTAGAAAAATATGCATTCTATGTTTTCCCCTCAATGTTTTAATAACTACTTTATTAAATATTTATATGAATAAAATTAATTTAAATTATCTTGGTATGAGTATACTTTAGACAAAGAACAAAATCAAATTGCTTTACCATTACTGGAAACTTCCTCATGAAATAACTGGATAATAGAAATTGAAGCAGTACTTATTTATATTTATCAGGAGAATTCCATTTGGTTCCCAAGCCTAAGTAGTAAAAAAAAAACTGATGGAAAAAAAAAAAAAAAAAAAGAGTACCAGACAAAACTCAGTTATCAATAAGACTACTAATATTTTATTAGTGTGCTAATTCTTTTTCTAGATAACACCAAAATCCACATTCCATGTTATTAGACTATTTCTTGATTAAAGATAGCATTATTTTAATTGAAATACATTTTATTTTAAAAATCGTGAGTGGTTTTTTTGGTAAAAAGATTTAGGATTATTTCTCAGCTCACTGAACATTTACTTCCAAACACCTCTAAGTTACTTGAGCAAGACTGACTGACAAACATGAACAATAAAGGCTTTACTTGCACTAGGAAAGCCCCCTGAATGCCTGGGCTCTTTGTCATCTCCTGGCTGCCTTACCACCACTGCCCTCGCTGACACCCTCCCCTCACCCAACTAGTATAGAATAGAATGTTTAAAGTAACTAGTAGTTATTCTAATAAAATTGTGCTCCAAATCACCTTATCTTTCTTAATGTGGCACTAGTTTATCCAGAGAATAGGTGGCTGTCTTCTGAATTACGGCAAGTTCAAATAACACTATTTAAAAAGTAAAACTATAGAAATACTTACCTACAAAGACCTAATCACAAAGTTTATTTCTAAAGAAATATGCTTCTCCTTTTACAACAGATAAAGTCATAAAATCTTCCAGAAGGGGATTTTTATCTGGAAAAGGAATTTCTTAATACAGGGTCATGGATCCCAAGAGACGCTACAAACTTTAGAATATTTTATTTGAATTCTCTCAAATATAAAAAATTACCTACACATTTTTTGGGGGGAGAATCCGTGGCCTTCCTTAGTTCTTACAGGGGGTCTATGATCCCAAAAGAATTTTAAAAGTAATCTAACTAGCCTGGGAGTTTTAAGTACTGGTTTTGTTGCTACATGCCTATCAGCTGTGATGTTATCTATTGCAAGTAATTTGTTGATTAATTATGAAAATTTCTGAACTAGTTGCTTTTTAAATATATAACAGAGCAGACCCAAGGTTACTGTTAAAATAGCATAGTTCTCAATTTCTGGCATTTCTTGTATGACAGAGAACCACAGCAGTGGAAATTGCCCATAATTCTAAGCACGTCTGTGGAAATGTGACTGTGAACATCCTATGTCACACATAATCTAGAAGAAAAAAGTTTGAGAACTGCTGGTTTGAACCAACCCTTTCATTTTACAGATGAGGAAACAGGCTCAAAGATGTTAAACCATTTCTTTGAAGTCACAAAGGGGTCTGGTACTTTATTCAATGTAACCTCAAGCAGGGCTGGGATTGAAATGGATCCCTACACTGGCATTTTTAGTCTGGATTGTGGCTATAAAAAGGATGATTTTATACCCTGGTATTCAACAAAGTTCTATCCCTGGGGTACTTCTCTCACTCTGCACATTCACCTTGGACAACCTCATCTGCCTCCCACAACTTCAACTGTCAATTCTCCTGTTATTAATTCGCAGATCTGTTATTTACAGTCCTGTCAAACTTCTAGCGTGTGCTCCAGATCTCTATGTCCAACTGCCTACTTAAAATCTCCTGCTGTGGTCTGCTGTTCAAGTCTCAACCTTCAAATGTTGAAAAATCGAACTCTTATCACCCACATATTCTTCCAAAGACAGAGAGACAGCGAGGGAGACAGTGAGAGACACAGCATGAGCAAGAGATACAGCGTGAGCGAGACAGGGACAGAGAGACAGACAGAGAGAGACAGGCAGAAAGAGAGCACGAGCGAGAGAGAGCACGAGCGAGAGAGAGCACGAGTGAGCGAGCTCTTTGTTCCAGTTTTCTTTCTCCGTGCCAGAAACTAAGCACTTCTTTAACCCGACCTTCAACTCCATCATTCCTTCTGTTTTACCATTTTTCCTTTCAGGAAAAGTCTCTTCCTCTCTACCTGAGTCCACTGATTCATTTCAGGCACTCATTCTCTCTCTCTCTCCTGGAATACTTTAGTAATCTCTTTACCTTCAACCTTGCTTCTCTCAGTCCACTCAATACTGTTGCCAAAGGAGGATTTTTAAAACACAGATCTGACCACATCACTCCACTTCTTTTTTTTTTTTTTTTTTTTTTTTGAGACGGAGTCTCGCTCTGTCGCCCAGGCTGGAGTGCAGTGGCGCGATATCAGCTCACTGCAAGCTCCACCTCCCGGGTTCACGCCATTCTCCCACCTCAGCCTCCGAGTAGCTGGGACTACAGGCGCCCGCCACCATGCCCGGCTAGTTTTTTGTATTTTTAGTAGAGACGGGGTTTCATCATGTTAGCCAGGATGGTCTCGATCTCCTGACCTCGTGATCCACCCGCCTTGGCCTCCCAAAGTGCTGGGATTACAGGCTTGAGCCACCGCGCCCGGCACTCCACTTCTTATACATCCTTCATTGGCTCCCTATTTCCCACAGAAAAAAGTCCAAATTCCAGAACATGGTATGTAAATGTCTCCATGGTATAATCTCTGCTATAAAACTATCTGCTTTATACTGCAATGGAATAGTGAGTACTTACATATGCAATTAAGTACTCCTAATTATGGATGATAATCATCAAAAATTACTGGGTACATATATTAATTGGCCAAACTAAATTTGTGCTGTGTGATCCTACCAGTGTCAATCTGTTCAATCACGTTTCAGGTAAACTGGCCTATTAATCACCTTCCAGTATTGGCAAAGGTTTTACATAATCTATCTCCACTAGGTTGATAAGAAAGCTGCATCACATGTTCCACTAAGTATATTCTCTCCCAAACCTCATTCAAACTAGCAATGTCTTATCATATCTTTATGAGGTAAAGATTGGAAATCTGAAAAAAAACCTAACTTTCTTAATGATTTACCTAACAACAGCATTAGTATTCGCAGCAGGCAACCTCTAAGAAGAAGTCCCTAACCATCCTATCCTCCTGGTATTCACAACCATGTGTAGTCCCTTCTCGCGTTGTATCACAGTTGGTCTGAGAGAGCAATAGCAATAGGGGCAGAAGTGGTGGTATATTTACAAGATGAGATTATTTTTAAAACTGGCTTCCGGCCGGGCGTGGTGGCTCACGCCTGTAATCCCAGCACTTTGGGAGGCCGAGGCGGGTGGATCACGAGGTCAGGAGATCGAGACCATCCTGGCTAACACGGTGAAACCCCGTCTCTACTGAAAATACAAAAAATTAGCCAGGCATGGTGGCAGGCGCCTGTAGTCACAGCTACTCGGGAGGCTGAGGCAGAAGAATGGCGTGAACCTGGAAGGTGGAGTTTGCAGTGAGCCGAGATCGCACCACCATGCTCCAGCCTGGTCGACAGAGCGAGACTCCGTCTCAAAAAAAAAAAAAAAACTGGCTTCCATCTTGGGTCCTCCCCATCCTTCTACTTGTTCCAAGGGAAGCCTGCTGCCACATCTTAAGAACACTCAGATGACCCTGTGATGAGGCTCGCTTAGAAAGGAACTGAGGCTCTCCACCATAAGCTCATGAGGAACTATGGCATGCCAACAACCAAGAGCGAAGTTAGAGGCAGCTTCTCCATCCCCAGTCAAGCCTTGAAATGACTGAAGCCCCAAGCCAGCAGCTTGACTACAACATCATAAAACATCCTGAGCCAGAACCCAGCAAAGCTGCTCTTAGATTCCTGATCCACAGAAACTGTGAGATAATAAACGTTTGTTGTCTAAAGCTGCTTAGTTTGGGGGTAATTTGTTATGTAGCAATAGATAAGTAATACAGTATTTTATGGTTTTGCTTTTTTCTTTAAACAGGGTGCTCACTGTATGCTTTCCTACTGGAAATAACTTCAGCCGACAGTTTCTAATAGCTTCACTTTGATATGCATAATTAGCATTAACTTCAAAAGGCAATTCTCCTAGATTACATCCAGGTGGCTGGGACTCTCTGCCACTGCATCATGCCTCAAGGTCAGGGCCATACTCCTTCCTCGTTAGTCCCTCCACCTAAATTACAGCCCTGAACACTTTTTTTTTTTTTTCACTTCACCAAATCAATCTCTTCTCCAATCAGTTCCTGAGTGCTTAAATTGGGGTAGGAGAACTTTTAAGTCAGAAGGTCTTGAAGGATGGGAGGAGGTGGTAGCGGAGTAATTGAGTGGGGCAAGCAACAGCATGATTACTCTGGAAGGAGAAGAGTTAGGAAGTTCAAAGTCAGAAGCAATGTGTAAGATAAGAGAGAGGATCTGGTGAGAGTGGGCTTAAATATGATTCATACTCATTGTTACCATTAAAAACTACAGAAACATTTCTGAAGAGTTTCTGAAAAGTTAAAAATCACCACAAATCTGCCAATGCCGAGATAATTGCTAGGAAACACTGTGGTAATATCCTCCAAACACATATAAAGGTATCTATTCACGTATACATGTACATTCATGTAATGAATTTTTCATATTACACATATTATAGCCTATCATTTACTGTAACATCTTTCTAAGCAAATAAATATCATTGTTAATGGCTGTGTTATATTCTAATGTTGTATAATGTGTGTAGTTATTAACACTTATTTGACCAGCCTCTTTCAAACATGTCCAGTTTTTTCTAGTCTTTACTAGTTTACAAATATAATTTCCGTCCTTATGCATATAACTTTTCACATTTGGACTCTGTAGGTAAATTCTTTGGAGTAGAATTATCGAGTCAATGAATACATTTTAACACATGTATGTATATGTGTGACCCTTCAGAAACAGTGCATCAAGACAATGTGCTTTTAAAGAGCAGCTAAAAGAGTGCTTTTATAGTAGACAGGCTTTCGTATCTGTTTAAAAAGAACAGTTAATAATAAGACAGACTGTAAGGGCTGCATAATATTCTAATGATTAAGTATTCTAATAATACTTAATGATTAAGGACAAATGTTAAACAAATGTTTTAATAAAACAGCACAGAAAATTGTTTTTACACTGCTGTCCCAGATTTGAGCTCTAGTTCTTAAAACCTACTATGGATTCTTCCAAGGTCTCTCCTTTTTTACAGGCTGGCTGCAAAAGATCCAAGATGCAAGGCAGAATTCAAAGGCTCTCGGGCATGGGAGCCACCAGATGAATTAGCCTGGGTCCACAAACCCTCTTCTACCCCCACCTAGTCCACACTGAACTATATATAAGTGGAAAATAAGTCACTGAATTCTGGAGATGTTAATAAGCATAGATAACCTACCTTAATATAAGAGACTATCTCTGGGTGGTGGTTTACTGCTAATTTTTATCTACCAATTTGTTGCTGTATTTTCCATTTTTTTTTTTTTTTTTTTTTTTTGAGATGGAGTTTTGCTCTTGTTGCGCAGGCTGCAGTGCAATGGCACCATCTCGGCTCACCACAACCTCTGCCCCCCGGGTTCAAGCAATTCTCCTGCCTCAGCCTCCCGAGTAGCTGGGATTACAGACATGCGCCATCACGCCCGGCTAATTTTGTATTTTTTAGTAGAGACAGGGTTTCTGCATGTTGATCTGGCTGGTCTCCAACTCCCGACCCTCAAGTGATCTGCCTGCCTCAGCCTCCCAAAGTGCTGGGATTATGGGCGTGAGCCACAGCACCCAGCCTGTATTTTCCAAATATCTTATGAGTTTATGCTGTTTTTACAATCAGAAACAAACATACATAAAAATAGTGCTGAATGCAGTGTATGTTATGATATGGCAGTGTTTTCTTTAAATTTATACAAATTTTAAATCACCAAAACATGACTTTTAAAATAAATATTATATACAGTTAGCATAATATTATATACAGTTAATTTTTTTTTTCTTGAGACTGAGTCTCGCTCTGTTGCCCAGGCAAGAGCTCAGTAGTGAGATCTCAGCTCAATGCAACCTCCGTCTCCCAGATTCAAGCGATTCTCCTGCCTCAGCTTTCCAAGTAGCTATGACTACAGGTGCATGCTACCGTGCCTGGCTAGTTTTTATATTTTCAGTAGAGATGGGGTTTCACCATGTTGGCCAGGCTGGTCTCAAATTCCTGAACTCAAGTGATCCGCCCGCCTCAGCCTCCCAAAGTGCTGGGATTATAGGCATGAGTCACCTGCCTGGCCTATACAACTTAAGAAGCTGAACTGTGTGGCTAGTCACTACGTGACTGTGTCACAAAATTTCATGCCAACATTAAAGAACAGCAGGAACCCATGGTAAGACTGTAACACTGGTCAACTGATGTGTGTTTAACTGGCTGTAAGACTTCAGGCAAGTCCAGGAAATGTTCCATTTCCTACCATATAAAATGAGAAAGCTGAACTAGAAAACCTCTGAGGTCTATGGTCAATTCTTTCCAACTAGTATTTTCTTTCTTATTATATACCCAGTGCTCCCAGAATGCTCCATCTCCTAGAAAACCCACCTCTTACCCTCAGAAATTAGAACCTGACCACTTACGGGAAGCAAAAAGCACTAGTCTACTTAACCATGGCCCAGGTAAAAACAGGCTGTATTTTTTTGTGGCTAAAACAGTGGCTACTTGAAGAGGAATATGCAAAAGATGTTTCTCCTCACCTAACATCTAACTCCAGAAGGCTACTCTAACACTACTTTCTACTGCTGGGGAAATGACCTGCACACTCCTCTATGAAACGCTATCCCCATGCCTTAAACAGCCAATATATATTTAGAAGATTACCTATATGACAACACCTCAGAGAGTGAAAGCATCCACTTAAATATTGAAATGTGATCATTTAAAAAAAAGAAAGAAGCAGAAGAAGGCAGCCGGGCGCAGTGGCTCATGCCTGCAATCCCAGCACTTTCGGAGGCCGAGGCGGGTGGATCACGAAGACAGGAGATCGAGACTGTCCTGGCTACCATGGTGAAGCCAGGTGTGGTGGCAGGTGCCTGTAGTCCCAGCTACTCGGGAGGCTGAGGCAGGAGAATGGCATGAACCTGGGAGGTGGAGCTTGAGATCACGCCACTGCACTCCAGCCTGGGCGACAGAGCAAGACTCCGTCTCAAGAAAAAACAAAAAAAGACACTTTCTAAACCATCTAAGGGGATTATCACATGAGAAATACAACTTGGAGAAGGTATGAACAATTCCAAAACTGGTAAAGATATTCTAAGTTATAATAATGAAACTGGACTCCATGGTAAAATGCTGCCTCACTGTAGATGAAACCAGTGTAGGAAAAGCTAATAAGAAAAGAGCTTTTGAGACAGTCCACAACAGATGACAGGTTTTTTTGTTTGTTTTTTGAGACGGAGTCTCGTACTGTCGCCCAGGCTGGAGTGCAATGGCATGACCTCAGCTCACTGTAACCCCTGCCTCCCGGGTTCAAGAGATTCTCCTGCCTCAGCCTCCCAAGTAGCTGGGATTACTGGCATCAGCCACCATACCGGATCATTTTTTGTACTTTTAGTAGAGACGAGTTTCATCATGTTGACCAGGCTGGTCTCAAACTACTGACCTCAGGTGATCTGCCTGCCTCAGCCTCCCAAAGCATTGGGATTACAGGCATGAGCCACCGCGCCCGGCAAATGATAGGCTTCAATGGGGATAGTGGTGGCATAAGAGACAAGAAAAGAGAAAATTCAAAGAGACTTCTTAGTCTAAAAAAAAAAACACTGAGTCTCAAACTTGGTCTCAAACCAATAGCATCACCTGGTAACTTGTTAGAATGCAAATTATTGGGCCTTACTTCAGACTTAAAGACAAAATGTGGGGTGTGGCCTAGCAATGTATGGTTTAACAAGCCCTCCAGGTACTCCAATGCATGCTAAAGTCTGAGTACCACTAGTCTAAAAGGAATTATACTATTACTGGTAGTAGACTGGAGAGAGGGTCAAACTACAGGCAGCTAACAAAGCGCCACAAGTGCAATTTCTGTTTAGTCAGCAAGTCTAGCTTGGATTTAGAGCTTTTAATGGCACTTCTGTTGCTGGGCAGTTGCTTCCTGATGGAGTCAGTTATCACTCTAATGATTAGGCTTCCTCAGCAAGCAATATCCTTCAGAATAAAGGCTGTTCTAGTGAGTTTACTCCCTTTACCTGTAATTTCTTTAAAACATGGGATGCAGATAGGTGGGGTTGGAGATAGAGCAGAGGGTGGAAAGGGAATATCAATGAAGCTACAGCAGCAAGGGGGCGCTGAGATGATGATAAGAAATGGATGAGCTAATTGCCTTACAGATCTTGTACCATCTAACAAAACCCTAAGGACAAAAAGTTTATTTTCTATTTCAATATGAAAGAATCCCTCTCTCAGAATTCCACTTGGTGTCTGATAGTCTGGTTATAAATACTACTTAGCATTAAACATGCCATTTTTATTTATTCAGCAAATGGTAAGCCAAAGCTAATAAAATGGTCTCCCAAATGCAACTGAAAAAACTGATGATTTGCTTTGAGGGTTAATGGCAAAGAACTATTTTTCTGGTAGGTTACATGTATATATTACATGTTACAAAATCTGAAACATGGCTAGTTAATCTTTTTTGGTTTAATTTACTTAATTTATGCATTGGCTTACATTTAGAAGCTTGTCTATACTTAGTATTTCCTATTACTCACAAAATGACACAACTTTCCAGTTCTACAACCTGGGGATGATTCAGGATTCACATTTAGATATAACGTTTTTTAAAAAACATTCTCGGATGTCATTTTTAAGGAATTCATGGAAAGCAAAGAAATGTTTAAAACCTTTGATATATATGCAGGTTAGAGAATATAAATAGTAGACTGGTATACATAAGTAATTTGCTTATCTTTACAGTATCATTGTCTAGGTTGAAAGTCTCAAAACCTCATTTAATATAACTGATTACACGGCAGTATCTTGGATTATTGAAATCTTTGGTTTTTCCCTTTAGTTCAAATGAGAATTATAGACTAGTTTAATTGCTACTAAAACATTTATCTTACAGTTGAATTTAAAATAATTATATTTTATTTTATTAATGAAAAAATATAATTTTAAATTATAAAATAGCTTGCTAAAGAAATTATCTGGTTTATCAAAAAATGTAATTTTTTGAAACAAAAGGAAAATTATATTTACAAAATATCAAAATGCCCCAAGATATATGTCAAAATCCATTCAAAGACATACTCCATAGAAATTAACATTTCTATGTAAAATGACCTTATGAATACTGATTTTTAAAACAAAAGCATTATATCCCCTAGGCTGAGATATCTGTAACTAGAGAGACCGATTTCTGTGGTCTAGTGACATACTTGAGACACACTGAGTTTTAACAAAACAAGGTAAACCCTGTACTTAATTGCAGTACTTCTCAGTCTTTGCTCTGCTAAGGTACAATATGAACCTTTAAGAGATGGTACAGAAAGTAGTTTCCCAAACACATTTGGCACTATTTATCCTGAGAAATCTCTTAGAACTGATGATCTACATTAGCGGGAAATGCAGATGAGTTAATCCTAATAAACACTGCAGGCAACTAGCAAATTATAGTCCCAGAGACTCAAAATAGAAATTAAAAGCAGCTGAGTATAGCACAATAACTTTATTGTCCCTGCTATTTATTGTTTACAAGAATGCACAAAGTATTTGCACTATATACATAATACTTGTACTATACACATTTTAATATAGCACTTACGATAATTTTAAAATTAAAAATTAACTGGTTTTTAAGTAACTATACTTCAAGAACACTGCTCCCTCTATGAAATCCCATTCCCCAGAAACGGGCCCATCTGATTAGTACAGCTGATCTGCCAGCTGGATGGATCCCAAGTAAATTTCAAACCAGCACTTGGCAAAATATTCCTGTACCCTGCATTTTACATGGAACACAAACTAAAGATGCATTCTGGGACTGCCCTGAGAACCAAACAATTGTATGGCAACATGAACATATTCAGTTTATCCTCTTTATATTAAATTTGCTAGATGACCAATTTAAACAATACTTCAAATGCTGTGCTTGATTTCTGCTTACATCTATTCTGTTATTAGTCTGTTGGCATCTAACACTGGATCAGAAAAGACTGCCATCTGGTAGTTATAGCAACCCTTCACTAACTTGGTCAGAAGTTGAAGACCATAAGCCTCAAAGAAATGCAAACCAAGTTTATTACTATGAATATATCAAAATCTTCTTTTTGTAAAGCCATTCAACAGGGTTTTTCATTCAAAGAGAAACACTGTGCTCACACACATTATATAATCGACCTACAAAAGTCAGGTTTTAAAGGAGTTAAAGGGATGAATGATTAAATTAAATGAGTAATTAGGTCCACATTCCCCTCACCCACAAGGCTGCCACTGTCTCTTTTATAAAGCCTAGGGATGAGAGCCAAATTGGCCCTATTTAAATTGGCTATTTAACTCTAACTTCTCTTAATCATAATGTGTGTGTTCTTGGGTACAAATTTTTTCCTCTCGATAAAGTTGTTGGTAGGCAATACTTTAGATGAAGAGAAATAATTAACAGTATAAAAACAATAACATGTATACAGCATATAAGCACGCACAAAGTGTTTTCAAACTTAACATGATCTTAATCAGGAAGGAAAGCCAGAGAAGTATTAATAGAATGAGATTATTTCAGATTCTACACTTCCCTAAGGTTACACAGTTAGGGTAATGGTAGAGTTGAGAAAGCTGAATCCACACCACCTAGTTAGAAATTATCTTTCTGGTATACCATACTCTCTTTCCTGAAAGAGTATTTTACAGTTTACATAGCTCTTAGTATTATAAATATAATATGCACGTACATGTATAAATACTTTGCACTCTGAATTTGCCCAAGTATCCCTGCTGCCCACTTCCCCAGTCTGGTTTTACTCCCTTTTTCCTTTTTTGTCCTTCCTTTTCTCTCCTTATCTTTCCAAAGTCACCACCACTTGCTTGAGCCCGAACGAAGGCAGAAGTGGATGAGTGAATGCAGGAGCCACCCTTTAAGAGCACTCATGATTTGTGATCACATCTATTCTAACTTAGAGACTAGCATGCCAACACATGGACTATTTTCCCGAGCTCTCATTCTGAACGCAACAATGTCAAGGACATGGCCATTAAGAGATGACCTAGGATTATATAACACTTATCCAGCTTAATATGCTTATTCTATCCCATTATTTTACTTCAACCCTCTTTGTCTATAAAAATCCCTTTCCTTATATGGCCAGTCTCTGAAGTCCAAGATTTGATAGTCCTGGCATTTAGCAAAGGAGACTCTTCTTGTATCTCTTCCTGAAGGCATCTGAAACATTTTTTGTGATTGATTTTCCAGGTGGGAAAGATGCTCTTTCATAGGTTTGATCTATACTGTTCAACTGGCTGCCAATAAGATTAAATCGCTTGGAAGTTGTTAAGAGGGGAAACTTTAAATGTTCTTGCCACACACAAAAAAATAATAATAATAAGTTTTGAGGTAATACATATGTCAGTTAGACTGATTTATGCATTCTCATAAATCACATTCCAAAACCTTATGTTCTAAATGTATACATATTCCAAATCATGTTTTAGATAATACATACATGTAACTTGTCAGTTTTAAAAAGTTACTTAAAAAAAAAAAAGCTTATGTCTCTTCATTAACATCTAGGCCACTCACTAGGTACTAGGTAGGGTAGGAGGGTGGCACATTAAAGTCATCCACCAAGACAAAGGAAAACAACTTAAGAATCCTAAGTATTGATCAGTCAACACCATTTGCCAAGAAACTCCTTTATAAACAGTACTCTGCTTCATACTAAAGGACACACGTAGGAAATGAAAACATAGGGGAGTATAATACAGCTGAAAGAACACTGGTTCTAGAACAAGGCTGACTTGGGTTGGAATTCCATGCTGCCACCTACTAGCTGCCACTTACCCAGGGCAAAGTCACAATGTATCTGAATCTGTTTCTTCATAATTTATAATATAAATCCTGTGGAACTGATGTGAGGATTCATGATTTTACGTAAAGTACCTAGCACAGTACCTTGTACATGACAGGTTGTCCAATGGATAGTAGCCATACATTTATTTTTTATTTTGTTTTTATTTTTTGAAGGACAGAGTTTTGCTCTTGTTGCCCAGGCTGGAGTGCAATGGCACGATCTCGGCTCACTGCAACCTCCACCTCCGGGTTCAAGCAATTCTCCTGCCTCAGTCTCCTGAGTACCTGGGATTACAGGCATGTGCCATCATGCCCAGCTAATTTTGTATTTTTAGTACAGTGTTTCTTCAGGTTGGTCAGCTGGTCTCGAACTCCCGACCTCAGGTGATCTGCCTGCCTCGGTCTCCCAAAGTGCTGGGATTATAGGTGTGAGCCACCGCCGCTGGACTTATAAATTTATTTTTATCACCTGTTTTCAAGAAGCTAGTCAGGAGTTAGCAACCATTAAAGCTAGTGGGTGGAGCAAGTGGTTTGGTTTTTTTTAAACTTCATCAATGGGAGAGTTAGAGAAGGAGTAGAGGTTGCTTGTAGGCAATAGCTCTTAAAACAGCACTGTAATACAAATTGGCCCAGCCAAGTCAGCTGGAATAGCTGTAGCTAATGTAATCAATATAAAAAAAGTTATTTCATGTTCTTTTTTTGTACTAGGTCTTTGAAATATGTATATTTTTATAATTATAGCACATCTCAATTAGGACTAGCCACATTTCAAGTGATAAACAGCCACACACAACTAGTGGTTACCATAATGACAGTGGAACTCTATAATTCTGGCACCAAGCCTGGGCCCATTCCAAAGAATCTACCCTAATACCCATTTCACAGGTTAGCCTAGATCCATGCCACTTAAAAATCTCAAATCTCTAGGTTACCAAGAGAATCTAGTTGCTTAAATTACTATAAAACACCTGTATATCAAAAGCTCACAGTCAGCTTGACATCCATATACACAAGTATATAACTAGTAATAGCTGTCAGAAGGTTTCAGAAATTGGTGGAGCAATGCCAATCACATAATAATCAACACTTTCTTGGTTGTCTATTAGTAGAGTATATTCCAATCAGGTCAGCAATCTTCAAAATTCCACAAACCTGAAAGAACTTTTAATAAATAAGACTCCTCAAAAGTGTTACTAAAATAAAGTACAAGTCTGGGCAATTTTTAAAGGCCAATAATAACTTTAAAAATTCTTTATCTCTGATTTTTCAGGATATTCCATGCATTTGGACAATCACACCTTTAGTTAAATTTGTTAAAAACTCAACTAAACTGTAAGCAACTTTCAATCAGGTAAGAAAAGTCTTGTCATATGGTTTGCTTTTTTGCAATTCAAAAAATACTTTCAAAGTACATAAAGTGCAACCAGATGCTACTGGCAAGAAAACTGGATTTTTCAAATGTGACCAATTTCCAAGAACATTACGACAGATGAGGCCTACACATTGGTAAGCTTAAAGCTTTGGAAAGCCCTTGTCTAATCATCCATTCAGAACTCTCCATGCTTTCCCACTTTTCAATATTTCAAATTTTCAAATAAATATCTCAAAATATATAGCAAATCATAAGTATGACACATATAGGAGGACTTCTCCTTAACAGATTCAGAACACACTGTTACATAGCTGATGTCACAGAAAGTACAAATTAACGTTAACGCTGGAACAAGAACAATATGCCATTTGCATTATAACAAATGTAGTCGCCAAGTGGCTGTTTTCTTCCATTTAGAGACGTTTTCCTTAGTTCCAATTAATACAAGTTTATAATCATCACAACAATCTATTACTCCGTATATTAAACTTGCAAAGTAGACATAAAATGTTTAAATTCCAAATTGCAATAACCACTGTGATAAAATTTTTAAAGAAATGGAACGTGAGCCGGGAGCAGTGGCTCACGCCTGTAATTCCAGCACTTTTGGGAGGCCAAGGCGAGTGGGTCACCTGAGGTCGCGAGTTCGAGACTAGCCTGACCAACATGTAGAAACACCGTATCTACTAAAAATCCAAAATTAGTTGGGCATGGTGGCGCATGCCTGTAATCCCAGCTACTCAGGAGGCTGAGGCAGGAGAATTGCTTGAACCCGGGAGGTGGAGGTCGCAGTGAGCCGAGATAGTGCCATTGCACTCCAGCCTGGGAAACAAGCGCAAAACCCCGTTTCAAAAAAAAAAAAAAAAAGAAATGGAAAGTGATGAATTTGTATCATACGTAGGGAAGGATGAAAAGTTAATTGTGATTTTTCTCTTAACTGAAACAAATTCAGAAACATTTACTAATGTTATTAATGGTATAAGCACATGGAAATAAAATTAGCAAAACTCATTTCTTTCTATTTAAACAATGCAGAGTATGAATGATTCTACATCACTAATTTCTGAACTTTTCAGATAAAAGTACTGAATTAAAATCTCAACCACAATGCTTAGAGACTCATTTGCTCAGGTCAAACACTGAGTCCCAATTTTGTAAATGGGCTATTTATTTTTTCTTTTGAGACGGAATCTCACTCTGTCGCCCAGGCTGGAATGCAATGGCGCAATGGTGCGATGTCAGCTCACTTCAATCTCCGCCTCCCGGTTCAAGCAATCCTCCCTGCCTCAGCCTCCTGAGTAGCTGGGATTACAGGCGCCTGCCACCACACCCAACTAATTTTTGTATTTTTAGTAGAGACGAGGTTTCACCATGTTGGCCAGATTGGTCTCGAACTCCTGACCTCAGGTGATCCATCAGCCTCCCAAAGTGCTAGGATTACAGGTGTGAGCCACTGCGCCCAGCCAAGCTGTTTATTTAATATACTTCTACATTCATTTTAGGCTTTTCTCCTCTCTTTTCCTGTCTCATAAGGGGAGATGGGGGTCAGGGATGTAAATAAGCAGCAAGCATTTATTCAATACATATTTATTGAGCACCTACTATGTACCAAATATTATCCATATTACACACTTTACGTATGTCATCTCATATAACCCTCATAGCAACTTGAGAAGTATTTAACCCCCATTCTATATAGGAAGAAAATAAAAAGGCTCAGAGAAGGTAATTAACTTAAGGAAGAAAATAAAAAGGCTCAGAGAAGGTAATTAACTTAAGGCCAGCAGGATTTTAAAATCTGAAGTCAAAACCTGTCCCAACTTTTCTTCCCCCACAACCTTTTCTACCCAAGCTCTCCTCTCACTTAAGCATAACCAACTGAACCTGCCCTCTGAAGTTTTCATTCAGTAAAAGCTGCATTTTTTCAGTACTAGCTTTTGCCTATCACATAAAGCACAAATGGTTAAAACACACCCAAGAATGATTTAATGTGCTTTTTTCCTTTCTGAAGTGTCTCATTTTCCATTCAATTACAGAGGGAGTATACAAAGAAATGGCAAGACTTTAGTCTCCCAAGAAAAACTGCTAGTGGAGGAGTTCTCACCCGAGGGGGCATAAAAGACAAAGATGTTCCAGGGATATGCTATCCAATTTGACAGCCACTAGTCACAGGTGACTACTGAGAACCTGAAATGTGGCTAGTCTGAATTAAGATGTGCTAAGTGTAAAATACAGACAGGATTGAGCAAAAAATTTTTATGCTGATTACATGTTGAAATTGTATTTTAAATATATTAGGTTAAATCAAATATATTGAAACTAATTTCACACCGTTTCTTTAAAACTTTTTTAATGTGGCTATTAGAACATTTTAAATTACATATGTGGCTCGTATTTTGGAGTGGAGAGAACAGTACTATTTAGGGCCTTCCTATGAGACTTCAAATTATACCAAGCAGGTAGTTCTAGCTACTCAACCTATACAAAAGGCATTGCTGAACAGAAGGCCTAATCCTTATGATTACAACTCTTGATAGCTCACTAGATTTTCTCTTAAAAGAAAAACACTTTGGGAGGAACCCACGTTATTACTCTGATCAGAAATAACAAACAAATTCTTAGAGTAATAAGCCAAACTAATGTAGTCTTCTCCCTCATTCCCCCATCTTAAAAGCCATCTTTCCAATTTTTGGTTTCATATACTTTCATGAACATATTTTACTGCTTAAGAATTATGCAAGATATTAGGATCTTCATTCTAAATACTGATTTTAAGTACAGAAGACTAGAAAAGGTATAGTTAGCATCTGCTGATTTTAGGACCCATCTAGAAGATACTACTACTTCCAATACATTACCAAAATCCAATGGTATTCTTAATGATTTGGTTCTCATTAAAATGAAGAACCCAAACTTTCAGGTAATTGAAGTTTCAGCTTAACTGACATTTTATTCTCTATAAACCAAAATCTCAGGCAAAGGCACCACAAGTTTAAAAAAAAAAAATCAATCATTAACTTAAAAGAAATATTACATGGTTTTTATAAAAACCGACCTACAAGATTTTTAATATGAATATTGTCACCAGGAAACACAGCCAGACCCCAACCAATTTAAATCAATGTAAAACATTAAATCCAAAATTCTCAAGTACCTTGACCTTGTACCTGGTCCTATTAAAATTGACTTTAAAGTACAATCGGCCAGGTGCGATGGCTCACGTCTGTAATCCCAGCACTTTGGGAGGCCGAGGTGGGCGGATCACCTGAGGTCGGGAGTTCAAGACCAGCCTGACAAAAATGAAGAAACCCCATCTCTTCTAAAAATAGAAAATTAGTCGGGCGTGGTGGCGCATATAATCCCAGCTAACTCAGGAGGCTGAGGCAGGAGAATTGCTTGAACCGGGAGGCAGAGGTTGCAGTGAGCCGAGATCACGCCACTGCACTCCAGCCTGGGCAACAAGAGTGAAACTCCATTTCAAAAACAAAAGAAGAAAACTGGGGTTATAAGTTCTATAATCTATTTCACTCAAATGACCTAAAACTATTCCTTTTCACTGGAGAAGTGGAACTGTTTCTCATTTAAATACATTCCTTTCCAAAAGAAAATGGAATGTCAAGGCAGCCAAATACATCCAGTCTGAATTTTCAATATAATGTTCCTAAACATGTCAGAAACATTTACCATGTACATGACTTGCTTCAGTGGTGAGTACACTAAAATTGGAACAATATACAGAAGATCAGTGTGGCTTCTACTAAGAAAACAAGAAAGTTCCTGACACATTACAGATTTTGGAAAAAACTTCACAAAAGTTTCCCAAATTCAATAATTTTTTTTTTCTTTTTTAAGGAAAAGGAAAAAACAGGTACCTTGAAAAGAAGTCTCAAATCTGAGAGACTGGGGTCTCTCATCGTGTCCAAACCCTGCTCTAGGGAAGGTCAGGTGGAATTCTGACAAAACCCTTCACCCCAGAATTTCATGAATGGAGATAAGATGGCTTGTAATGAAGTGAAAAAGCACTGGACAGAGGCAGGAATCTCAGTTGTGAGTCTAGATCTGCCACAAGCAACATGTTGCCTTAAACACAGTACTTCCTTTAACCAGACTTGGTTCTTCATTCATAAAATGAGGTAAGGTTTCCACAATTCTATGAATCTAGATTCTATCACCCTCTCCCTCTTTATTCCTATTTGCTTCTCCTTTAAAGTTTACAGAGAATTTCTACTTCTATTCATATAACAGAAAGTCTGATTTTACACAAAGGCATAATTTTAGCACGTGAAGAAACTTGCAAGTCTAGAGACCCCTTCCTTCTATTACTAGGGGACTTGCTTTTAATTGAACCATGGAGGCAGAAGTTGGCTACCACCACTCTGAGGATTCCCATCTCTCCCATAAATATCGAACTTCTCCTCCCCGCCAAAGTCACAGAATTTGCACAGCTTGGGGAGCTGTGCTCCTGTCTCAACTCCAGGGGCTTGAATGTCAAACAGATAACTGTAGCTGAATAATACAGACCTATACAGAGAGTTTAAAATTTAATCTTGATTAGGTATAATAAGTAATTTTGTTATCCAAAACCTTAGTCTTAAAACAATTTTTTAAATTAAAAAAGTATTATTTATATTATGGTATGAGTGAAAGATTATTACAGCTACCACCTCCTACTTTCCATACCTCTGCCTTAGTGGAAGGGAAGCTAAGAAAGGAAATGTTTTAATAAAATCAGACAATGGATCCAGAAACCGCATCTAGGAGAAAAACTCAGGTGGTTCTTTCCCCAGGTTTTTCTGAGCCTAAAGCTATTTCTTATGCAGCAATTCATTTGCCAGGTGTAGGCAGGCCAAGTCTTGGTTCAGGAATTTTAAAATAAACAATGAAAAACATTTCTGAACTAATGTACATGAAAAGACAGCCGAGTGCGGTGGCTCACACCTGTAATCCCAGCACTTTGGGAGGCCGAGGTGGGTGGATCACTTGAGGCCAGAAATTTAAAAGCAGCCTGGCCAACATGGCGAAATCCCTACTCTATTAAAAATACAAAAAAATTAGCCAGGAATGGTGGTGCATGCCTGTAACTCCAGCTATTCAGGAGGCTGAGGCACGAGAATCCCCTTGAACCCACTGCACTCCTGACTGGGTGATGGAGTGAGACTCGGTCTCCAAAAAAACAAAGAAAAGAAAAGAGGAGGAAACTTGAGTGGTTTGGGGGTGACAACTTACTTTTCACTGTATATTCTTTTGTGCCTTATTTTGTTCCATGTCCTTTTATTTCTTTTTTTTTTTTTTTTTTTTTTTTTTTTTTGAGACGGAGTCTTGCTCTGTCACCCAGGCTGGAGTGCAGTGGCCGGATCTCAGCTCACTGCAAGCTCCGCCTCCCGGGTTTACGCCATTCTCCTGCCTCAGCCTCCCGAGTAGCTGGGACTACAGGCGCCCGCCACCTCGCCCGGCTATTTTTTTGTATTTTTTTAGTAGAGACAGGGTTTCACCGTGTTAGCCGGGATCGTCTCTCGATCTCCTGACCTCGTGATCCGCCCATCTCGGCCTCCCAAAGTGCTGGGATTACAGGCTTGAGCCACCGCGCCCGGCCCCATGTCCTTATATTTCTTAATCAAAATTTCAAGTATTTAAAAAATAAAATGGATTTTATAAAAATTTGATTCAAATAGTAAGCTTAACTTTGAAACCAAGTTAATAAAATCATTCTTGCTTTTAAAAAACTCAGTGCTTTTCACTGATTTTCATTTTACTAAGAATTACTTTTGAGTAAGTTATTTTAAACATCTAACACTTAAAAATTTTAAGCATGAAAATTTTACATTGAAATAATCCAGAAGTTCTGTCAAATTCAGCATTTTCTCCCACCCATTTATAAAATCACTATGTCCTAATATAAAGCCCTGTATTAAATATCTCATCACAAGGAGCTACAAACAAAAATGGTCTACTTTGCCTGTAACAAAGCTACTGGAGGAGCCAAATCATCTTGTTTCACCATGCAAATGTGCAAAAAGTCTTACTGGATTGGATTCTCCACTAAATTCACATAGCAAAAATAATTCTGCATGTATTTTTTTTTTTTTGGTAATAATTTACTATAGGTGCTTACTCTATATTTACTTTTGAAGTTCCAAGATAAACCACCATGTTATTAAGGGGAAGCCAAGATGACACAATGACTTCCTGTAATGACAACATGCAATATTTGATACTGAAAAGCCCAATGCCTTCAATTCTTTTATTTCATTGTACAACAGTTCTGTTTACAATTTCAACTTTTATTTTAGTTTCAGGGTGTACCTGTGCAGGTTTGTTACATGGGTATATTGTGGGATGCTGAGGTTTAGGGTACGAATGATCCTATCACCCAGGAAGTGAGCATTGTGCTGGCTGGTTTTTGTGTGTGTGTGTGTGTGTAAGATGGAGTCTTGCTCTGTTGCCCAGGCTAGAGTGCAGAGGCGCCATCTCGGCACACTGCAAGCTCCACCTCCCGGGTTCACGCCATTCTCCTGCCTCAGTCTCCTGGGTAGCTGGGACTGCAGGCGCCTGCCACCACAACCGGCTATTTTTTGTATTTTTAGTAGAGACGGGGTTTCACCGTGTTAGCCAGGATCCGATCTCCTGACCTCGTGATCCGCCCGCCTTGGCCTCCCAAAGTGCTTGGATTACAGGCGTGAGCCACTGCACCTGTGCCGGACAGTTTTTCAGCCCTTATCCCCTCCCTCTCTTCTGCCTCTAGTAGTCCCCCAGTGTCGACTGCTCTGTCTTTATGTCCACGTGTACCCAATGTTTAGCTCCCACTTTAAGTGAGAACATGTGGTATTTGGTTTTCTGTTCCTGTGTTAATTTGCATGGGATAATACAATGCACAAAAGTTTAAAATTAAATGCAAAAACACAGCATAGGGGAAGCATCTTCATTTGGAAACAAAAAGACTATTCTTTAGCCAAAATGATGACTATTCAACAACTTCCAAATTCACAAATGAAAACAAATTCAAAGATTCGACGACTGGATAATACTTGAGCAGTAAAGCAGATTAAGAACTAGTCAAGTTTCTAAAATGTTTATGTTTGGGAAGAAAAATATACCTTCAAGACTTGCTGAATCTACTTCATTTCTAAGCAGTACAAGCGTTATCTTTCCTCTGTCATAAATCAGAGCATTGGAAATGGAGTCAAATGCCACATTTAGATTTCAACCCTCGGTGACTAAATATTTCTTGAGCCTCTCCATTGTTCAGCAAGTTGCACAGATTTCTGCCTCCAAAATGTCCCATTCCTTCCTGTCTTCGTCTATTCAGGCTGCTATAATAGAATACTATGGACTGGGTAGCTTATACTATAGCAACAAACATTTATTTCTCATAGTTCGGAAGCCCGAGAAGTCTAAGATCAAGACGCTGGCAGACTCAGTGTCTGGTAAAGGCCAGTTTCCTTGTTCATAGATAGTTGTCATCCTGCTTGTCATCACATGGAGGAAGGAGTGAGGGTGCTCTCTGGGGTCTCTTTTATAAGGGCACTAATCCCTTATAATCACTTCCCAAAGGCCCCATCTCCAAATACCATCACACATCAAATACCATTCTCTTTCTAATCTCAAAGCCATGGCCTTAGTTCATTTGCTTATCTCTAAATGCCTCCTAACCTCTTTGCCAACACACTCTTTCTCTGTAGTGACCTTCTTCACACCACCAAATCTCAGACACATTTGATTATGCTTCTTATCAACTGAAAGAGGTGCCACAGAATAAAATTTAAATTTCTTAAAGTAGCACCCAGGGCCTGCATGATCTGGTCCTCTCAACCTCACCATTCCTCCTTCCTCTCCCATCATATCCATCCCACAGACTTACATGGCTTTGCATATTCTAGTATTATGGCCTATCATTTACCCTCCTCCCCAACAGCTGAAATGCTACTGGATCCTCTAAAGCTCAAGTCAAATGCCACTCTCCTCCCTGAATTGTTTTCTCCCCAGTGAGATATTTCCCTTCTCTGTGCCCACCTGTACTTCCTTTGAATTGTTGCTATAGTATAGTTCTCAGGTTTGTGTTGGAGTCTGTTAACTTACAAAAATGTCTATCTTCACCACTAAGGTTTTTGTCTGGTTCACATATGCTTCCCTTAAAATACTGAAAACTTATCAAGCTATGAATATGGCAGCCATTCAAATAATATGGACCACTCTTTTCTACAAGTTTTCATTCTAATAAAGAAAATTATATATATATCCAAAATAAAATTAGGAGGTGAATTTTATGGTATGTGAATTATATCTCAAAAAAATAACTCTAGGGTAAGTGGTATATGAAAGGTAATTTAGAAATTCTTTTAGCCAACCCAGTACCATCCTCTTTGATGGTTCTGTTTTTTTATGAAGGTAAATATAACTTTGGATTAGCTAAAAAAAAAAAATTGGGAATTGATTATTCCATATTTTAAAATTATAGATATGGAGAAAAAAGTAGACCATCTTTATTGCTTAACACCTAATAAACTTATTCAAAAGACAGTTCCTACTCTCTGAAACCCATGGAAAGGATCATCAGAGAGGTGTCTTCAGCTTCTCTAGATCATCCTCCACAAAATCAAGTGTTAAAAAAAATTAGACTCACCCATTAGTTATCAAGTATAGGATCACAAACCACCTCCTGATTTCTACCTGGACAAGAAAAGCATCTTAACCTGGCCTCTTTAAGCAAAGCAGGCTGAATTAGGTTGAGTGCGGTAATTCTTGTTTCACCCAACTTTCTACTGGGAAAACAGTTGTGTTTCAGAAATAAGGTCCACATAAGTTATTTTAGTTATTCTTCTATACATCTGAATGTGCTCATACAGATTTTTTCCTGGTATTTTTAAAAACTTGAGACATAATTCACATACCATAAAATTTACTAATAATTGTACATTTCAGTGGTTTTCAGTATATTCACAATGTTGCACAACCATCACCACTATGTAGTTCCAGAACTTTTTCATCACCTTTCCTTTTCAAAAGGAAACCTAGTACCCATTAAGCTTCCACCCCCCATTTCCCCCTTCCTGCAGCTCCTGACAACCACTCATCTCCTTTCTGTCTCTATAAATGTCTACTCTAGACATTTCATGTAAGTGGAACCATATAATATGCGGCCTTGTGTATCTGGCTTTTTTACTTAGCATGTTTTCAAGGTTCATTTATAATATAAAATGCATCAGTACTTCATTCCTTTTTATGACTGCATAATATCCCACTGTACGGATACCGCATTTGTCTATGCATTTGTCAGTTGATAGGCATATGAGTTGCTTCCATTTTTTGGCTATTATGAATAATGTTGCTATGGTCACTGGTGTACAAGTTTTTGTGGGAACACGTTTCCAATTCTCTTGGGTATATACCTATAAGAAGTGCTGGATCATAAACTGTTACCATTTTTAACCACGTTAACTCTGAGGAACAGCCAGATTGTTCCATTTTTAAAGGGCAGTAACAACACTATTTTTATTTTCACATTTTGATTAAAATAAAATTGTTCAATCCCTAGAGAAAACGGTTTCCTTTAGGACTAAGTGTCCTTAGCAGTTAAAGTAAATTCAAGGTTTTATAAGATAAATTAAATCCCTTCAAAGCATAAAGATATATAGAAATACCTCAAACCCATATTAGAGCAAAGCTTATTCTAGTCATCAAAGGGATTAAATATGCATCCATTTAAAAAATGGAGAAGGGGCCGGGCACAGTGGCTCACACCTGTAATCCCAGCACTTTGCGAGGCCGAGGTGGGCAGATCACGAGGTCAGGAGATCGAGACCATCCTGGCCAACACAGTGAAACCCCGTCTCTACTAAAAATACAAGAAAAAAAAAATTAGCCGGGCGTGGCGGCGGGTGCCTGTAGTTGCAGCTACTCGGGAGGCTGAGGCAGGATAATGGCGTGAACCTGGGAGGCAGAGCTTGCAGTGAGCTGAGATGGTGCCACTGCACTCCAGCCTGGGCGACAGAGCGAGACTCCGTCTCAAGAAAACAAAAAAAAAAAAAAAAAAGAGAAGGAAAATGACAACTCCCAAGTTTATATAGTCAGCCTATAATTATGCACTGATCTCTCCTCATAGCAACTTCCAAATAGATATCTAATAGACATTTCAAATGAATGACTCAAACTGAACTCTTACTCTCTCCCATTCTCCAAACTGCTCCTCCTTTTTGCCTAGTTTTGCCTAGGCCCAAAACCTTGGTGTCAAGTTTGATTCCTCTCTCTCAACATATACCCCCATATTCTAGTTAGAAAATCCTATTGATTCTATCTTTAAAATATATCCAGAATCCAATAAATTCTCACCACCTCTACCAGATACATCTCTCACCAAGAGTATTCCATTGACCTCCTAAGTAGTCTCCCTGTATCTACACTTGCTCACTATGGTCTAGTCTCAAAACACAGCCAAAAGAAAACCTTTAAAACATATGTCAGATTGTGCCACACCTCTGTTTGAAGCTATCCAGTGGATTCCCATTACCCCCACCTCAATTCTGCTTCATCCATGCCAGTTATGCTTGGGCCTCAGGGCCTTTGGTTTCTTGCTTTCTCTGCCTGCAATGTTCTTCCCCCCAGACATCCACATGCATGCTCTCTCACCTTCTTCAAGTTTTTGCCCACAGGTCACCTTCTCTGTGAGGACCTTTCCTGGCTGCTATTTAAGTCTGCAATTACCCCCAAACACTCCCTTAGTCTTCCTTCCCTGCTCTATATTGCTCCATAACATTTATCACTAACATGACATATACTTTATTTCTATTTACTCCCAAGAATATAAACTCCATTAGGGCAGGAGGTTTTGTCTGTTTTGCGTACTGTCAAATTCCCAGCACTTAGAAGAGAACCTGACACATAATAATTGCTCAATAAATATTTGAATGAATAAATGAATAAAGGATGCACTGAGTTGCTCAAAAAAATAAGGGCTAAACAGGTCACAAACAAATATTTATGAGGAACTAGTATTACTACATCTAACTTTCAGATGAGAGTGGAAAGCATTTATGGAAAAAGATACCACAATGTTTCTACAGTTTGCTTTAGGAAAAGTTGCTATTCCTGCTCATTTCATGTATTTTGGAAAGAATCTGTCCTTTGCCAAAGCCTCTTAGCTTCCGGACAGCTGAAACAAACGCTGGGAGTTGACAAGCTCCTGGGGTAATGATGTCCTTCTCTTAAGTGCCACATATACATAGAGCCAAGGACTTTCATGGTCTTCAATCTTCTATTAGCCCCATTCCCAGGATCTTCACACAGTACAATCAGGTTTCTTGGCCACTCTCCAAGTAAACCTACAAACTGGTGAACTCAGCTTCTTCAGAAACATAATCACAGCACCTTCAAGCACAGATGAATCCGTATTTTATATAAAAGAAAACTAAAGAAAACAAAGTTACTTGTTCAAAATGTCTTGAATAGAGTTACACTAAGTATTTTTCAAATAGTGAGGGATAAACATGACAAGTCTGAGTGAGAGAACTGAGACACTTTGGAACAAACCTTCTAAAATCTGAAAACAGACAATGTTATTTTACAAAAATTTTAAGTGAAATGGTCATATCTCATATCAACTCAATCCATCCATCATCCACATATTAGATTTAAAAGTTATATTAACAGACATTGACAGAATATGCTCTAGCATTAGGCAAACAAAGTAAATGATAGACAAATACAGATTTTTAAAAATGTACACCTCTTCCCCAAAATGAGGCCTTCCTTGTCTAGTGTTGGGAATGATGAGAATTCCTAAAGTCTTTCTGTTAATACTAACTTTCCTAAGCATTACTGCCTTCAAAACAGAAGTATACGGATATTCCTATAAAACCAGTAATTTTCATATTGAGTTAAGAGGGAGCACTGTTAAAAGACTACATGTGACCACCACCGCCACTCCATCCCCTCCCCTCACTCCTGCCATATTCTAATGTATTTCCTAGGGAGGCCAGTCCTTGGCACCATTACAAATAAGTCTTCGCCGTAGCCATTAAATGCCTTATAGTGGCAAGCTACTGTGAACCACTATTATAAACTATCTCCCATTGTGCTACAGAAAAAAGAATCATTTTCATGGACGTAATTTTTGGCCAAAATCCTTTCCATCTTCTCCACTTAATGAAATCTTAACTCCTTAAAGGTCCATCCTTGTTCTTTCCTGTGAGGCCTTTTCTGACCACTCCATCTCTTTTCTTCTTCTTTTTCTTTTTTTTGAGATGAAGCCTCACTCTTGTCACCCAGGCTGGAGTGCAATGGCATGATCTCAGCTCACTGCAACCTCCACCTCCCAGGTTCAAGCAATTCTCCTGCCTCAGCCTCCTCCCAAGTAGCTGGGATTACAGGCACCTGCCACCACGCCTGGCTAATTTTTGTATTTTTAGTAGAGATGGGGTTTCACCATGTTGGCCATGCTAGTCTTGAACTCCTGACCTCGAGGGATTCGCCCACCTCGGCCTCCCAAAGTGCTGGGATTACAGGTGTGAGCCACTGCGCCCAGCCCACTCCATCTCTTTTCTTGACCAGTTGACCTGTAGCATTTGTTTTCTGTATCTGTCATCTGGCATTCATCACACAGTGGCAAGTAACATCTTTTGCATTGTCTTAGTTATTGCTGACCATTCCTATGTTTGACTGGAAAGTCACAGTCTCAACGAGTGATGTATCTCAGCCTATGGGGATTTTCTGGAAGACACATATTAAAGTATAATTCCTTACAGATAAAGGAGAAGGGCAGAAGCCCTAAGGGTGACTGGGTTAAGAATACACAGCACAATCATCACTGAACTGCAATTTTAGAAGCTTTTGGTTATACCAAAACAATGATCCCCAACCTTTTTAAACAAGATACCTTTTATGGTCAAAACGTGTTAACAAACTAGACCATTACTCATAATAATAGTCAGGTATTAAATATCCCTTAATTTAAAGAATACATGGATTCAATGAAGTTTTAGTACATACATGTAAGGAAGGTATGGTACTTATTCAGTATACAGAACGTACTTGGTATGTACAAAAAGTTGAGGTTTCCCCAGGACCTCAGGCTGGCACATGGTTTAATTTTATTGTACTGTGGACATGGATTATTATTGCCATATTGAAAAGCACTACCACCTAAAAATATTTAGGAGGAAGCAATATACATATATTATAGATATAAAAAACAAATCCCCACTCTCCTACAAAAAATAAACCCAGCCAAAAAACTCTTCAGTAACTCCTCCCATGAAGGGTGTATTTTAAGCACATGCCCCAATGTGAAACAATTCACTTCATGTTTCACTAATAAACTTTTCTTGTGGTTTTAAATATAGCAGAAGGAACAAAAGTTAACATAGACAAAATCAAATAGAAAACATTTGGAAGTTCATCTCATGTATACGTCCTGATTCTAGTGAAATCTCAATCCTATTTACCCATTTTACCACTCTCTTAAAAACAACAACAATAACAAAAAAACCAAGAACCCCAGCATCAGTATTTTCCAGCCAAGGCAAAAATATCATTCTAATCTTGGTTCAACTCTTCTGTGCAACTGCCAACAAAAATAAACATAAATAAATCAGCAGTATAGCACAGTGCTTAAGGGTATTAGCCCTGACCTCAAATCTTGGCTCTGTCCTTTATTAACAGTATGATCTTGGGCAAGTTACTTCACTAAACTTTGGATAATTTACGTGGAGTGCTTAAAATGATCCTTGGCAGGTTTTAAAGGCTAATAAAAATAGTTACTAATTAAGTAATTATATATAATAGATACAAATATATAACAATCAAGTGTATTTTTATGGCAACAATTTCGAAGCTTCCTTTCAATTCATATTTTCAAAGTTCTTTCTTGTCCGGCTTTGACAAGCCTATTCCAGATACCTTAAACCTCCAACTGACCTATAACTAGTTCTACTACCTCTAGTTCCTTTTTTTTTTTTTTTTTTTTTTGAGACGGAGACTGGCTCTGTCGCCAGGCTGGAGCGCAGTGGCGCGATCTCGGCTCACTAAAACCTCCGCGGTTCAAGTGATTCTCCTGCCTCAGCCTCCCAAGTAGCTGGCACTACAGATGTGCGCCACAACGCCCAGCTAATTTTTGTATTTTTAGTAGAGAAGGTTTCACCATGTTGCCCAGGATGGTCTCAATCTCTTGACCTCGTGATCCACCAGCCTCGGCCTCCCAAAGTGCTGGGATTAGAGGCGTGAGCCACCACGCCCAGCCATACTACCTCCAGTTCTACCCATGGCTGCTACTACAGAAAGATTTTGGAAAACAGGGAAAGAAAAAACAAAAACCAGGAAACCACTACCATACACCAAAACAACAAAATCTACTTTGAAACAGTGAATTTACTCAAGTAGGAATCATTGCCTTAGAAAATGAGACAAAAAGCGCAGGAGAAAAAAAATCGAAGTATTCAAGTATTCTTAAAATCCTTACCTCCAGTTAGGCAAATGGTTTGTTTGCTGATTCTAAGTCCAAGCAGATTTGAACATCATTATTGTCTGCAGGAGCCATCAATAACCAACCAGACCTGCTATTGAAAGACTTCTCTCATTAAAATAATTTTCTTTACCACTTAATTTCACCACTACTCGGCTGTTTTTAATATAAGACCCAACAACTTCTTAAGGTTTCTCTTTTCCCATGCATTCCAACAAGTACTGAATTAGTTCATCATCATGTGTTTAGGCCTCCTGCTGGGAAGCATAATTAAAATTAAGCAGGCAACAATTCCACTTGGTATTAAGATCCTGTCAAATCCTCCAAATGAAGCTGGGCCTGGTTTCTCCAGGAACTGGCTGAGAGTTCTGTAAGGAAAACAGGAGCTGCTCAACTTGATGCTGGCCATTCAGTAGATGGCACTCTTCCCTTTGAGCCCAAATTAAACAGCCCCAAGAAGTATGTTCTGTTACATTCAGGTGTGACACAAAGCAGGGGTTCTCTCTTCAAAGCACTTAACTGATAGTCACAATCCCTCCTGAAATGCTGATTGGTCAAGGCAGACACTCTAAAAGAGCACAGGGACGTTTAGATTATAAGACATCAAACAATATAAAATCATCTAACTTAAGTGATTACCAATTAATCAGCTTCTCAGAGGTTATTACTATCTCAAGCAAATACACCGTTCTTATTCAGGCATAAAATGTTCCTTCCCTATTATATTCTGCTATGACAGCCTTTTTGTGGCTAGTGACCAGACCCTCGGTCTATCACATGTTTTACTAAGGTATTTAGTGATGGCAAAGTGCTTAGAGAACTACGATTTTATCATTATCAACGTTCACCATGACAGATGAAGTAAAGGATGTATTACTTTCAGCGTTTTTAACTGAAATAAATGTGATGCCCACTTAAAAAAAAAAATCAAACATTCTAATACGAAAATCACTGATCTAGTTTTGCAAAAAAACAAGTATTTTTAAAGTAATGGATTTCTAATTCATTGATAACGTGTACTTTACTCTAATAAATAATAGCTTCCAATTATTAAATGTTGAGTAAGGTTTGTCACACTTCTATTTTGAAAATCTTTATTTGAAATTTAAGAAGCAGACAGTTGTGGAGAAAGAAAAAAATTCCTTTTAGTGCAACCTCCAGTTGAAAGCTAAAATTTTAAGCAATCAGATAGAATTCACCTTAAAAATTCTACCTTCCCATCCTGGCCAACATGGTGAAACCCCATCTCTACTAAAAATACAAAAAATTAGCTGGGCATGGTGGCACATGCCTGTAATCCCAGCTACTCGGGAAGTTGAGGCAGGAGAATCACTTGAACCAGGGAGTCGGAGGTTGCACTGAGCAGAGATCATGCCACTGCACTCTAGCCTGGCGACAATGCGAGACTCCGTTTCAAAAAAAATTCTACCTTCCCTTAGGAAAGTGAACTCAACTCTGACAATAAAAACTGTAAAAGGCTCACGCCTGTAATCCCAGCACTTTGGGAGGCCGAGGCAGGTGGATCACCTAAGGTCGGGAGATCAAGACCAGCCTGACCAACATGGAGAAACCCCCATCTCTACTAAAAATACAAAATGAGTCAGGCGTGGTGGCGTATGCCTGTAATCCCAGATAGGAAGGCTGAAGCAGGAGAATAGCTTGAACCCGGGAGGCAGAGGTTGTGGTGAGCTGAGAATCGCACCATTGCACTTCAGCCTGGGCAACAATAGTAAAAAAACTCTGTCTCAAAAGAAAAAAAAAAAAAACAATAAAAGACAGGCAAAGTAAGAGGTATACTGTTTTTACCTTTAAAAAGTTGGCTGTGGAAGGCCAGGCACAGTGGCTCATGCCTGTAATTCCAGCACTTTGGGAGGCCAAGGCAGGCACATCACGAGGTCAGGAGATCAAGACCATCCTGACTAACATGGTGAAACCCCATCTCTACTAAAAATACAAAAAAATTAGCCGGGCGAGGTGGCGGGCACCTGTAGTCTCAGCTACTTGGGAAGCTGAAGCAGGAGAATGGCGTGAACCCAGGAGGTGGAGCTTGCAGTGAGCGGAGATTACGCCACTGCACTCCAGCCTGGGAGACAGAGCGAGACTCCACCTCAAAAAAAAAAAAGAAAAAAAAAGTTGGCTGTGGAAATAAGGAATACGAACAATGCATCAACTTCATTGCAAATCCCTTTCTACCTCCCATTTGTGCAGCTCAGGCAATGAAGCATTCCACTCATCCAAGGCACTTATGCCCAATCACAACTCCATTTGAGTTCTGACCATTGCCCTTTTCCAATCACTTCCTTAGATATTAAAAGGCTGATCTTTTAGAATTTTTTTTGTCATGTATTAAGATAAATGAGAAGAGAAGTCACAATGTAGCTAACAATTGCTCACTCTAACTTCTTAGGGCGTAAAAGTGGAGTGTTCTTAAAAGTTCCTGGGGAGGCCCTGACTTCCAAATATGCTTCCTTAGATATAGCAAGTAAGCCTAACTATCTTCTCCAGCAGGATGAGTAAACCCATCTTTCTGCTATAGCATTTAGTCATTCTAGCAAATCAAAAGATGATAGATGAGGATACTATATGGAAAAGGAAAACGGAAATGCTGTCCTTGCTAGGGATGAGCTGAGCCATTGTGGAAGAACTGCACAGAAACACTGCTGATGGTGATGAAGACATACACCGAGTTCCCATGATACTAAAAACTCAGTACCTCTCCAGCCTGATTGCTTTTACATTGTTTGAGTTCCACCTCCTCTAGCAGGTAACCAACAAACAGCCATGGGAGCAGAGTTAAACAGACTGAGTCACTCACATCAGCACTCTCCTCTTCCATTACATCTAAAAAGGTGAGCACTTCCCTTGGTGAGGGAGGGGAAAGAAATCACAAGAATAAATTTAAAGAGGTATGGGAGCTTAAAACAATAATTTCATGTATATTACCTGGAGTTAGGTTATCCTGCTTAATCCATTGCTTGCATTAACATATCTGTGATTACTGTTATTTTATTGTTTCATTAATATAGTATACTTCTTGAGACACTGGTTTTAAAGACATTATGTTACTGTCCTTAAATTTCTCAGAAGTGTTTTTACCCCCTAGCTGGTTGAGGGAAATGTTTATCCTATGGAAATCGCATATGCCCACTGCAGAAAAAATGAGTTTCATAACCCTAGATTAAAACCATAGCCTTGGCCAGGTGCAGTGGCTCACACCTGTAGTCCCAGCACTTCGGGTAGCCAACTGGGGAGGATCACCTGAGGGTCAGGAGTTCAAGACCAGCCTGGCCAACATGACGAAACCCCATCTCTACTAAAAATACAAAAATGAGCTGGGCGTGGTGGCAGGCACCTGTAATCCCAGCTACTCAGGAGGCTGAGGCAGAACAATCACTTGAACCCAGAAGGTAGAGGCTGCAGTGAGCCAAGATCACACCACTGCCCTCCTGCCTGGATGACAGAGAGAGACTCCATCTCAAAACAAAACAAAACAAAACAAAAAAAACCATAGCCTTGAAGAGACAGTCATCTTAAATGCCAGTTAATGTACTGCGTACAAACCTATCTCCTCAGGCCCATTTTCATTGAAAGAAAAAAAAAAGTAAACATAACATATGGTGCTGATGCAGATCAGTCTGACATCAAATAAAGGCTCAATTTAGATCTAACCTTATCTTAAAGATATAAACAAGGCCTGTGGCTCACGCCTGTAGTCCCAGCTACCTGGGAGGCTGAGGTGGGAGGATGGCTTGAGCCCAGGAGTTCGAGACCAGCCTGGGCAACAAAGTGAGAGCTGTCTCAAAAATACAAAAAAAGAAAAAAAAAAAAGATAAACATATGCCAAAGCCTATACATCTTGTACAATAACGGTTCAGCTTTTAGCAGTTAAACTAAGCAATATTATCTTCAAGAAATAAACTTACAAGAACAGTAAGCCTTTTAAAATCAAAGATAGGTTTCATCCATTTTATACCTTTTGGTGATCATGCTACTATTATTTGGATTATGCTAGACAACTCTGAAAGCCACATTCATTCTTTAAGGTTTCTAGGATACTCTAAATTTATTCCTTCAGTGCAGTTAAGTAATGTCCTAGAAGCCTGAAAGGGATTTTTAATGCAGCTTTTCAAACATACTCAACCAAAAACAGTTTAAGGAAACAAGAGGCTCTGATTCTCATTATCTGTGCTACCATCTAATACTTTAAGTTGAATAGTACTTTTTAAATATTTAACATGTTTTCAACTGTGCAATTAATTCAATTTTGAACTTTAAAACTGGTCCAGATATTCAGCAACATTAAAATACACATGAAATAAATAAAAGATCCACAAACCGTTTTTCTCCAACACTTTTTTTCCCATATAAAGGTATTACTCTATGCATACTGTTGGTACTCAATAAATATTAATACACTAGGTGAATAATTTCTAACTTTACCTAAGAGAATCCCTCAAGTAGCATGGTTTGACATACACATACATACACACACACGTCCATAATTAGCAACTGCTAGAATAAAAAATAATTATATTAATCTAAGGGATAACAGACTTTTTCTTTCAAGCAACAGCCAAGGAAAGACTTCTAACCTGTACGTTTTAGAGAGGATTTTTGATATATACAATCCATTACAGTAAAAAAAATTAACAGTAAAAATCTGAGACTATCTTGGCATTTGGCCAAGAGAACTGAATCTCCGGCAGAACCTGAAAGACCTCATAACAATCTCACCTATAAATACTCTGGCATGGACCCCGAGTTCAAACTATAGAGTATTAACAAAGACACAATGTACTAAGGTACTCGTTTTGAATCTCAATGACATGACAATCTATGACTGTCCAATTAATTTTAAATTGGGTTTAAATAATTTCAAATAGGTCTATGTTTAAAAGGAAGAACAGCACTCGATTAGATATTTAAAGTTTTTTTAAAAATTCAAGCTCTACATATTTAATATTTTCAAAGGACTCTGAAAAGCACTAATTATAACAAAAACAGTGTTTAGTGTGAGAAACAGATTAGTAACCTGTGTCTTCAATAAAGCTTGCACTTTGTCAATTCAACGGATGCTTGTTTTTTTGTTTTTTTTTTGAGACGGAGTCTTGCTCTGTCGCCCAGGCTGGAGTGCAGTGGCGCGATCTCGGCTCACTGCAAGCTCCGCCTCCCGGGTTCACGCCATTCTCCTGCCTCAGTCTCCCGAGTAGCTGGGACTACAGGCGCCCGCCACCACACCCAGCTAATTTTTTGTATTTTTAGTAGAGACGAGGTTTCACCGTGTTAGCCAGGATGGTCTCGATCTCCTGACCTCATGATCCGCCCGCCTCGGCCTCCCAAAGTGCTGGGATTACAGGCGTGAGCCACCGCGCCCGGCATTTTTTTCCTAACATTACATTGCACTAAGTTGTCAAAGGACATATCATCTATCTACAATGATTCTAAACATTGCTTAAAACAGCTCCTAATTTAGTTTATAATTAATTTGTTTGACATATCAACTACAATGGTGAAGCAGCAACACACAGTTCCTTGAGGAATGTGAATGACAAAGTATAAGCCACAAGTTAAATTTTTCCATTTACGGTTCATTTTAGGAAGCAACTCAGGTGGTATTTAGAACAAACAAGTTAAAAATTTATCTCAGGTTGATATGATGTTGGTAATCAGAAGGGTGATAAGGTTTACTGATTTACTGCAGAACTGGAATCTCCAATGGAAATTAGTGCCCTCTGGGCCACCTGGGGCCCTACCTAGCTGGTAAGCTTAAAAAAAAAAAAAAGACTTTAGTATCTTTAGTAATTAGAAAGACAGCATGCTCTAGCACAAACTCCAGCACCCTAAACACATGTCATATATCAAAAGAGAATACTCTTTCAACGTCAAAAGGTGACTGTATTTAATGCAGGTTAACCATCACTCTTTAGATTTAAGCACAACTTGGTGGTATTAATACCAGAGGATGTGGTTAAACAAGACAAGAGCACCTGATAGTCTTGGGAATACCATGAAGACTTCTCATTGGTTTGCAATCATTTCCATGAGCTCAATAGCAACAAGGGGCAGTGGTTACATGGGCTCACTCTGGGTTCAAAACCAACCTGTGTCACCTAATATCACTACACCTTGGGAAGATACTTATCCTCTCCATCCCTCTGTTTAGTCACTGGGTTGCAGGAAGGACTAAGTAAATTAAATCATATAAAACTCTTAGTGCCTGGCACAGAGGTTAGGCACACAAATATTGGCTATCACAAACATCTGCTGAGTCTTCACATGCTGGGTAGCATGATATAACAGCCTTCAAAAAGATATGTCACTTTATATACTGATAATGATAAACACATAAAGCACTGAGTACAAACCTTATTCTAAGCACTTTACACATAACTCAGTTAAGCTAAAGTTCTGATGTGACTGTTCCCCAACACACTACACAGTTTGTTCAGAGCCGGGTTTCTATGCTTTTATGTGATTTCTTCCCTCAAACACTTCTTATACTCTGATGACATGCATACATGCCGCCCAGTACTGCTAACCAACTGCTTTGAAACGGGAAAGATCAATCAGCTAACCACCTGTAGGCTTACATGTGACAAAAACACTCAGACATGATAGCACTACTCCAGGAAGTCTCAAAACCTCAGAAGTTGGGCACCACCCTGTATCTAGGTTTTAGGATTGTGTTTAGGAGTCGGGCTGTTGCTGATGTTACGTTCTCTTGGTCTCAAAAGACATTCTGCTTTTACAAAGACCAGATCTACACTTTAAACATAATTGAGCAGAATTCACATTCATCCCAGCATAATATTGAAAAAAGGAGACAGCAAAGTGTATAATTTTCTCCCTTTCAGTCAATGCTTGAAACTTACATTCCGAAAATACAATCCTTCTATCAATGCAAACTATTTCCCAAGGGTCATATGATCAACTATGTCAAATGTTTACCAAACATTTCCTGACATCATATACGTAAAATGTAGCAATATCTTGAATGTCTCATAACCAACTAAAAACGCCTTCAAATTATGTTTACCATTCAAAATAGATACACCCGTTTCTTCTTTAAAAACTATTACCAACATGCCAGCACTTCTGAGCACCTTAAGTGTTAGCACAGACTGAACTCTCCAGAAAGATGAAGAGTTAAATGTAGCGGCCTTTATTTTATCCTGGTCCTCCTTCCATAAAGTTAATCTGCTCCATTTAAGCAAAGGAAAATGAGTTATAATGCAAGGACAATATAATGGAGACTTCGATATAAAAACTTTCTACAAATGCTCCATTTATAATGTTCCAGTTATTTATAGGGATAGGTAACTTAACCCTATAAATTTTACATTGTTCGAGTTCCACCTCTAGCAGGTAACCAACAAACAGCCATGGGAGCAAGTATTTATAGGGTTAAGTTAATGGGTTGGTCGCATAACTTAATTACACAAATATTTTTAACAGTCAAATATTTAACTTAAAAACGCCAAATTGCACTGTACTCTTATTTTTTTTAATCTCTAAAAACACTCTCACTAGGAGTCTTCTGAAGCCAAAATTAGGAACGTACCCGGCACTATGCAGTCAGAAGCCATTCCAAGAAAAGCTACCATTTAACACTGCTAAATCTAAAATGCTACATAATTCAACGTAAACGTGCACGCACGTGTATGTAGTTAGTCCCATACCCCAGAATCTTATCAATTCCTTCCCCAAACTTGCATATAATCCTCCCTCAAAGCCTCTTGGTTAAGTTAAATTCCTTAACACTCTACCAGGTTAATTGCAACAGCACATGTGCCAAGGAAATTAGTGGTTTTCCTTGCGCTCCCATTTTCAACGGGCACCTACTTGCAATTAAATCTCTGCAACAAAAAAGTTCACCTGAGGCCGTTCTTGCCATTTTAAAAGAGGCCCAGATTATGCTACCTGTCTGTGGTCTTGCCTGAGCTATAATAGCATACCTCCAAAGAGGCTGGACGTGCCCCAAACACCGGCACACCAGACCTGCTGCCAACTTTGCTTGTCACCCCTAGCAGGAAGCTCAACCTAACATGTATACGTTTGTAGGGGTGGCGTGTTTGTGTGTATGTATGTCTGTGTCGGGGGGTGGGGAAGCGGATTACAGGAGAAAGGTGACTGAACACTTTCAACTTGTAACAGAAGTTGTGTTTGTTTTTAATGAGGAGAAAAAAACTAAAACCAACATTCTCTCTTTCCTCCACCTTTTTTCCAAGTGCAGGAACCTCCTACTCCCCTGGAGTGCACCTTCAGGGCTTAAGGTCCCCGGGGTCACCTAAGCTATCAGCTAGCATCTGATTTTAGCACTCCTCGCCTTCCTAGGAAAAACCAGAGGACGCGCAAAGCGTCGGGCCCACACAGCGGCGCCGCAGGCCGCGCACCGCCGCCCCCAGACCCTCCCCCGCAGGTACGCTCCCCGCCGGCCTGTCGGAGGTCCCCACTCCCACCACGGAAAAGGGTTCACCTGAGGCCGCAGAGACAGCCAATGAGAAGTCCCCTCGGCCCCGCCAGCCGCCGCTCCCCACCCCCGCGCGACCCCCGGTAGCGTCCCCGCTGCCAGCCCCCGCGCGGGTGCCCGCGTCCCGGCCTGGAGGAGAGGCAGGACGACGGCGCCTCCTCTCCCCGCAGGATTACCTCGCAGCGCGCAGCCGGCTTTGTGTTTCCCCTCCCTCCTTCTCCGCAGCCGCCCGGGCTGCAGCAGCCGCCGGATCCACCGCTGCCGCCGCCTCTTAAGCGCCGCAGAGCCCCAAAGGGTAGGGCGGGAGAAGGGGAGGGGGCTTGAGGAGGGAGGGACCTGGACGCCTAGCCCTGTGCAGCAGGAAGCGGCGACACCTGGGATGCCGACGCCTCTAGCTCTTGCTCTGTGTTTTTAAAAAAATCTAATTTAAACCCCTCTTCTTTCCCTCCCGCCCCTCACACTGGCGACCGTTACGGGCTGGCGGCTGGCGCTCTGGCGGGACTAGCCGAGCGCCCCTCGAGCGTCCCTTGGTCCCGCCCCCTAACGCCCCGCCCCTAGTTCCCCAAGCACCCTCCCCGGTCACGCCCCCAAGGTCCGCCCCTCGCAGCCCCCGACGCCTCTGGCCCCGCCTCTCAGACTCCGTAGCGTCCCGGCCCCGCCTCCTCAAGGCTTCTCCTCTGGCAGCCCCGAGCTCTCTCTGGCCCCGCCCCGAGCGCCCCTCGAGAGCCCTGGCCCCGCCCCCGCAGCGCCCTCCGCTCCCTCAAGCGCTAAGTCCGTGAAGCCGCGGCGGTGGGGGCCTGCAGGCCCGGCAGTCGGGAGGGCCTGGTTCGGGGCGGCTGCCTGGCGCCTCTTCAACGTCCTCCTCCGGCTGTGCAGCTCGAATCCACAGCGTCCCCGGAGGGCCAGAGGGGGAAACGACCCCGACAGAAATCCGACCGCGAAGGGGAGGAGGGGCGCCTCGGAAATGTCTCCCGCCTTAAATGAGCGAGCCCCCCACTCCTACTCCCGAGGCTGAGCCGCCGCTTTGAGTCAGCCTCGGCCGCCCACACTGGCTGCTGGGGCTTTAGGGGAAAGCCACTGCAAAGGTTCAACCTCCGCACGCCCCCCGTGGGGCCTGGACTTTGCTCTCAGCACAGCTGCCTTCGCGGGCGCCTAGTCCCCACAGCCCCTGCTTCACCTCCACACGGGGGGAGGGCAGGGGCTCTCGCTTCTGCTCCATTTGGACCCCTCGAGAGTCTTCACTCCCACTCTGGCTCCCGGCCTCTGAACCTTGTAAGAGCTCACTTCTTTGAGGCGAGAAGTCGAGGCATCGCCAAGAACCTTCAAAATGAATGCGGGGCCGGGCAAACTTTGCAACACGCAATTGCAGGGCTGTGGATCCATCCACAGGTGACACCGGGCCGCCCACCCCCGTCGCCCAGACATGTTTCTCACCTCAACCTATTCTCGAAATAGACCTCCCAGCGGTGCACACTTTTCTCTGCCACCCACAACTTCCACGTCCCTCCTGCACCAGTACACTTGCAAGCACACCCCTCCGAGCGCCATTCTAGTGATTCACGGTCCCTTGGGCCAACCCCACCCTAACACACACAGCAAACTTCATTCCCCACCCTTATCTCCCTTCGTTTCCAAGGCACTGGCGACAATCCACTTCATTTCCTTTCCTCATCTGCAGACTCGTCCCCCTCAAATACCTCACGCCATCCCCCTCATCTTCATCCCCTCCCTCCTCCCTAAAAATGTGCTAATTAAAATGTAGTTTCCTCTTCCCACATATGAAGTGTGGAAAATGAATCTTGTCTTGGCACAAACTGTGATGTATTTATCGTTTTCTCTCTCCACTGGACTAAGGCTGTAGAAATTTTAGTCTACCACCATCTCCCATTTGCTCAAAAATCCAACCATGCCATATTATTTTTAAATACTCTTAACGAATCGTGGGGAAGTCTTCCTAGTTTGGGGGAGAAAATTGTTTAGAAGATGCTCAGCCTGACATATTATTTGGCATTTAAAAATATCTGCAGTATTTGAGAGAGATATTGGGAGTGGCTGGATATTTTCTTGCATTTAAAAAGCAAAAAAAAAAAAATGAAAAGCTTTGCATGCATCAAGGTTAGCCTTTTTATGAATAGCAAAAAAAGTATCCTAAGGGCACCTATCAGAATATAGTCCCCACTATATTTTGCTAGTCACAAATCTAGACACCCCCACCACCACCAAAGGAAGACAAATTAACAAAATCCATTTTAAGCATGTCTGGTGAACAGTCTTTTCCATGATCATTCCTTTTCTAACAGTTTCTGGACAAAATAGATAGATCTCCTTACCCACCGAAGATCCAAAGCTTCCTTCTAACCAGGGTAGTAGACGTACGTGTCTGTGTCTTCTGTTCTCTAGGTGTGGATTCTGCAATGCTGCACAGAAACCCACTGCAGCCTCAGACCAACAGCAGCAGCAGCAGCGGCGGCGGCAGCAGCAGCAACAGCAGCATTAGCAGCAGCAGCTTCTCTCAATGCTGAGTAGTAAAGTGTTTGACTTAGTAGACTCTACAATTACCATTAGGCGCTTGCTTATAAGAGAGGAGGCGGAATCTTTCTTAAAGGAATGGGTTTTGTTTTTCCTCTCTAGTATTGCTTCATAAGAGGCAGAGAGGGTGGAATCAGAGAGTTTTGTGGACTGAGTAAATCAGTACAGCTGTGGGAGGTCAAGGTTAAAAATAACTGGGTGATTGAGGAATGGAGGCAGTGATTTTAGTGTAAGTCAATGAAATGTTAGAAGCACCAGTTTTAAAGAGCCCTGCTAATTTCAAATATTGGGGTTAGTGGCAAAATAAAGTTGTATGCCTTGAAACTGATTAGTAATTTGTGCAAATATTTAATTTTCAATAATTGTACTAAAATAATAACTATGTAAAGGAAAGTTATTTAGTATTTAATACAAGAATAAAAAGAAAAATGAAGTAAAACTCATTTATGTGACTAGAAGCAATGGATTCAAGTCCTACCTATAAGCATACTTGGAACTTCAGTGAATACCAGTATTAGAAAATATATTATTGACAGATTTCAATGTGTGCTCATGTGTTATAAAAATTACAATATTACATATTGAAAAAACAAAATATATCTAAAATAATTTTTGGATAATAGCACAGTATTGTGCTATTTCAGTGGCAATTCAAAAGTCAGCAAAATTAAGAAACACAAGTGGATTAACTGACTCTAAGCGCATATGAATCTACTATTTACACTATTAAAATGTGTCGTGTCCATATGAGAATCTGCATTATAACCTTACATTTTTTCTTTATAATATTATTTGATTTAAGCACTGACCAGCTATGTTTTTTTCTAAGTAAATGAAGAGGTGTGATCTCAAAATATGAATAGAAAAAAATACAGAAAATATTCTGCCATTGATTTTCTTTGCACAGCTTTTGTTAATTATGGACCCGTGTAATCTTGAACAAGTAAGTAACCTTATTTGGTTCTTAGTTCTCTGTTTTGTAAAGTGAGGAAGTTGGATTGAAATTTTCCAGGGTCTGGCTGGGCATGGTGGCTCACGCCTGTAATCCCAGCACTTTGGGAGGCTGAGGCAGGTGGGTCACGAGGTCAAGAGATTGAGACCATCCTGGCCAACATAGTGAAACCCTGTCTCTACTAAAAATACAAAAATTAGCCGGACATGGTGATGTGTGCCTGTAGTCCCAGCTACTTGGGAGGCTGAAGCAGGAGAATCGCTTGAACCCGGGAGGTGGAGGTTGCAGTAAGCCAAGATCATACCACTGCACTCCAGCCTGGCAACAGAGCAAGACACCATCTCGAAAAAAAAAAAATACAAAAGAATTTCCCAGGGTCCTTTAGCATTCCAAAATAGTATGATTTTATGACATTCATATGTTTATATTTTTGTCACTGAATGTAAGTATGTCTCGCTCTAAATTACTTTTTCTGAAAATTTGGATTAAAAGTAAATCTTTATTTTAAATGCTTAACCAGAGTATGTTAGTTGCCACTATTCTGAAATATTTTGGCAATTTATTTTGTAAAGTAAATAAACTTAATTTTATCTGATTATGATTTTGTATCCAACTATGACCAATTTCCCTGAAGTAGGACCCTAATATATTGTTAAGGATACCAAGTGACTGAAGTACTATAATGTATGTTCAGTAATAACTAAAACATATTTTAAAACTGTAGCATTTGTAGGATGGTAGAGGTAAAACAGATTTTAGAGCTTACCTACTTCAACCCTGTTGTTTTATATGTAGAAAACATGGAAACCTGGAGAAACAAAATGGGGACAGTGTTAGGGACAGAACTAGGATTAATTATGAGTCTCCACTCTTCACACACAGAAGGCAAATAAACTATGCATGAACATACACAGTTTCATATACCCACTCTGGGGGCTGAGCAGGACCTGTCACAACAAAAACAAGTAGTTTCAGGCCAGGCGCGGTGGCTCACACCTGTAATCCCAGCATTTTGGGAGGCTGACATAGACCCATCACTTGAGGTCAGGAGTTCGAGACCAGTCTGGCCAACGTGGTGAAATCCCATCTCTACTAAAAATACAAAAATTAGCTGGGCATAGTGGTAGGTGCCTGTAATCCCAGATACTCGGGAGGTTGAGGCAGGAGAATCACTTGAACCTGGGAGGCAGAGGTTGCAGTGAGCCGAGATTGTACCACTGCACTCCAGCCTGGGCAACAGAGCAAGACTCTGTCTCAAAAGACAAAACAACAACAAGTAGTTGCAGTCACTGATACTATTTATGTATGTATAAACTAAAGGAATATATCAAACAACTACTTATAATGTAAGTATGAGCGAATTTTGCCTTCAAATTTGGAGATGTTTGTATTAGAAAGTGAAGAAACCTGTCCAGGGGGATGTTGAGAGAAAAAAAAATGACCTTTGGGGAAACCCATAACCCATTAGCAAACTCATGCTTGTCTTCTATTCAAATGACAGGGCCTTCAGCTACTCTGGTGGTCATTTCCTTGCATCCATGGGTGCCTCTGTTTCCGTTGTCTACATCTGCAAGCATGCCTGCCAAGAGGAATGCTTCATTTTGGAGTCAGGCAGGGGAAAGTATTGTAGCGACTTATTTCTGGCCTTTAGAGATGCTTTCTGGATATTGAAAACTTTGGGCTAGACACTAACGTTTTTCCCTTAAATCTTCACTCAGTATGCCTGGTAAATAGCCTGGTACTAACCTAAACCCAGTCTACCTAGTTTCAAGGAAGCATTAGAGTTAAAAATCTGTATTATGTTGTATGACACAGCAAACTTGGTTTTTTGTGTACCTGGCAGGAACTTTATCACCTTGGTGTTTTTTTTTTTTTTTTTTTTTAGTCTCGCTCTGTTGCCCAGGCTGGAGTGCAGTGGCGCGATGTCAGCTCACTGCAATCTCTGCCTGCTGGGTTCAAGCAATTCTCCTGCCTCAGCCTCCTGTGTAGCTGGGACTACAGGCACATGCCACCATGCCCAGCTAATTTTATGTATTTTTAGTGGACACAGGGTTTCACCGTGTAAGCCAGGATGGTCTCGATCTCCTGACCTTGTGATCCGCCTGCCTCGGCCTCCCAAAGTGCTGGATTACAGGTGTGAGCCACCGCACCCAGCCTCAATTTTTTTTTTTTTTTAATGCCTCCGACAGGGAGAGAATTAAAAGAAATTAGTTGCCCAGTTTCCTTCATCTGTTTTTGTTTTCCTTGCTTCTCTGCAAGGAGGGCTTTTTATTTCATCTACCAGGTGGTATTGAACAATGAATAAAACAGTGATTATTTGTATAATTCAAAGCATTCCTCCACACCCTCTCCCCACAAATTGAATGCATTTCTTTACCTCTTCCCAAAGTGCTCAGCAGTCTCTTATATAAAGGCACTTAATAGATACTTTAAAAAATGAATACACAATTTAATGAATGAATTGCTCCCAACATATCCAGAAACTGATTACAAAGTGTTTTTGTTTGTTTTTAATTTGCATTGTCCAAAACAACTGACTCCATTCTCTACCTCCCTTTCCTAACACAGTCATGATCTAAAAGAAACAATCTCTTTTCTGTAGAGCTCTTTAGACATGCCTGATTTGTATTCTCCAATTAAATTGTAGCCACAAATCTCAACAGGAACTCTGCGTAGATCAAGCAGTAGCAGAGGCACTTTCTGCCAAGAAAACACAGGCTTCAGTTTCAAAATTCTGGTGTTCCAGTTCTAGATGTAACACCAACTGGTTATGTGACCTTAAACAAGTTTCTCGACATGCTTGTGTCTCAGTTTAGCTATCTTTTAAGTGGTGGCGGTGGTGGATTATAAGACCTGCTGTACCTACTTCATAGGGTTGTTGTGAAGTTCAAATGAGATAATAAATGTAAAAATGCTTTGAACTTTTCAAAGCACTATGTAAATATAAAGTATTATTATAGGCAAATGTATTTAAAATCAATTATCTAGTTCAAGGGACTTCACCCTAAACAACCTGTTTTACTACTTGTTTCAGAAAGCAAACAGGTTTATCTTTCTTTCTTCCTCTTTCTAAACACACACACACACACACACACACACACACACACACACACCCTTACTGTTACCAATTTAACAACTTCTCAGCTTTGAGGATTTTCCCTTGGGTTGGGAAATAAGTATATGCCATTTGAATATGAAAAGCCAAGAATTTATAGAATCGTCTCCCTATCCCACCCCTCAGAATTTACCTTTTTAAAGCTCTCAGACAGAAAAGTAAACTTAATGAAGCACAACAGCCTTTTCAAACTATGTAATGTTATGTATTTAATCAGTGGAGTTAGATGAGCCATTCATTTGAAATTTGGCCATGCTACATACATTTTGATCACCCTTTTATGCCAAGCCAGTCTGGAAAGTACTTGGGGAACAAGGCAGGGAGGACTGACATGGAATTCATGCTAATGAGTTCTTCATTCCCCAAGGAGATATAATCAGGGCAATATTCAAGGATTCATCAACATATTTTGTTGGTACTATGTGACCTATATGGTTTATTTTAAAGGAATTAACCTCAGCTAAATATCTGAAAGATCTTTATACAACTGTTTAAGTAATCAAGCCTGATAAATTTCTGAAACTTTAATGAAATATCACCCTTTAGGGTCCTCTTTTTTTTAAGTGTTTATTCTCATTTATTCATTTTCTATTTGGTAACTTAAAATCATCATGGCTAAATAAATATGCAAACAACTGCTACAAATAAGAAACTCCTAATGGTAGGCCCACTCATATATAGGACATAAAAACTCACATGAACTCAACTTAAGAGTCACTAGTTTCCGGCTGGGCGCGGTGGCTCTCGCCTGTAATCCCAGCACTTTGGGAGGCCAAGGTGAGTGGATCACAAGGTCAGGAGATCAAGACCATCCTGGCTAACACGGTGAAACCCCGTCTGTACTAAAAATACAAAAAATTAGCCGGGTGCGGTGGCGGCACCTGTAGTCCCAGCTACTGGAGAGGCTGAGGCAGGAGAATGGCGTGAACCCCAGAGGCGGAGCTTGCAGTGAGCCGAGATTGTGCCACTGCACTCCAGCCTGGGTGACAGAGCGAGACTCCATCTCAGGAAAAAAAAAGAGTCACTAGTTTCTTTATGTTTGTGTTTAAGACAGAGTCTTACTGTGACCTCCGCCTCCTGGGTCCAAGCGTTTCTCCTGCCTCAGCCTCCTGAGTAGCTGGGATTACAGGTGCCTGCCACCATACCTGGCTAATTTTTGTATTTTTAGTAGAGACGAGGTTTCACCATGTTGGCCAGGGTGGTCTTGAACTCCTGGCCTCAGGCGATCTGCCTGCCTCAGCCTCCCAAAGTGCTGGGATTATAGGGGTGAGCCACCACACCGAGCCAAGAATCACTAGGTTTCTATGTAGAAAAACTTTAAAATGAATGCAAAGAATGCAATTGCTATGTGAAACCTAAAATACATTAGTTGCATATACATCTTTTCATCACATGGTCATATGCCTTCACACTTTAGCTACGAATCTCTGGTATATTACATGATCTTAAAACCAGGTGTTTTACTCCTTTTGACAGTATTTCTAGAAAGTAATCAAGAACTACCTCCACTAGAACCATTTGGAGTGTTTCCTAAAATACTGATTCATAGGCTCTACTCCAAATTTACTGAATTAAGTATTTTAGGATGAGTCCCTGGGTTGAGACTTTTCTTTTTTTAATCTGAATAAAGAAGAGGATTGAGGACTTTTTAAGCACCCCAAGTGATTGTCATGTACCACCAGTTTGATCACAGCTATCCTATAGAAACAATGCACTGTGTAGACAGAATTTCAGAGACATGAGTAAAATGTGAATGGCCCCCTTTTCATTATGTGAAAGAGATTCAGATAAGGACAAAACTGGCTACACCTTTTCTGCTGCATAAATGTGTGCAAAATATTTAACCTGAGTCCTAGTATCTTTTTTCTTTTTCTTTTTTCTTTTTCTTTTTTTTTTTTTTTGAGACAGAGTCTTACTCTGTCTCCCAGGCTGGGGTGCAGTGGTGTGATTTCAGCTCACCACAACTTCAATCTTCCAGGCTCAAGCGATCCTCCCACCTCAGCCTTCCTGGTAGCTGGGACTACAGGTGTGGATCACTATGCCTGACTAATTTTTGTGTTTTTTGTGGAGACAGGGTTTTGCCATGTTACCCAGGCTGGTCTTGAACTACTGGGCTCAAGTGACCCACCCACCTTGGCCTCCCAAAGTGCTGGGACTACAGGTGTGAGCCAACATACCCAGCCCCTGGTATCTTAATCTGTAATATAATACCTGTTTGACATTGTTGTGAGGATTAAATGATGTAACATGTGGAGAGCTTCTAATGCCTGACACCATATGGAATTTAAATATGTGTTTATTCTCTCACTCCTTGTTCAAAAATTAGTTTCCAGGTGCATTCTTCTTGTCTAGTGATCTTAGTATGTTTGGTAGAGTAATGTGAACTAGTAATTTAATGATAGCTAAAATTTTGAGTTCTTAAAACATACCAGTACTGAATGTCTTGTATGTGTTACTTCTTTTTTTTTTTTTTGAGACGGAGTCTCCCTCTGTCGCCCAGGCCCAGGCTGGAGTGCAGTGGTGCAATCTCGGCTCACTGCAAGCTCCGCCTCCCGGGTTCACGCCATTCTCCTGCCTTAGCCTCCCGTGTAGCTGGGACTACAGGTGCCTGCCACTACACCCGGCTAATTTTTTTGTATTTTTAGTAGAGACGGGGTTTCACCATGTTAGCCAGGATGGTCTCAATCTCCTGACCTCGTGATCCGCCCATCTCGGCCTCCCAAAGTACTGGGATTACAGGCGTGAGCCACCGCACCCGGCTATATGTGTTATTTCATCTCATACTTACAATAACCCTTAAAGGTAGATACTACTGTATTATTATCTTCATTGTACAGACTAAGGAACTGAGCCTTGGTGAGGATAAGTAACTTGCCCAGGATCTCAAAGCATAGAATTAACACTGCTGGGGTTCAAACCCAGGCTTTCTGACTCCAGAGCCTAACAGTTCATCATGCTGTATGTTCTGTACATTCTCTAAGTGCTTAGATTCTAAAATATGAGCCAGTTTCTTGGGAAGAGTAAGCAACTGCAAAAGTGGAGTTTATAAACATAACTGAAATATTGACAAATGAATGTCATAATTTCCCTATTTTAGAAGCCTTTACTGGTTGCTCGTAACAGAGTGTGGCACATAGTAGGTGCTCAAAAGTACTTGCTGAATGAATGAATGGAAGGGATAGGTTGCATCAGCACACTATTTAAACAGCTGACAGATCCAAACTCAAGTTTTCACACAAAAATTGCAGACTGAATTGATCTGATTTTTCAGACCAGCTTATATTCTGACATAATGCAAATCACTAACTCTCAGAGCTATAAATCATCTTATTATTTACAGCAGATAGTTCTTGAGCATGTGTTATGAACAGCACACTAGTCTGGTAGTGGAAGGATTATTTTAAAAAACCTTAAGGTGCCAGGTGCGGTGACTCACGCCTGTAATCCCAACACTTTGGGAGGCCAAGGCAGGCAGATCACCTGAGGTCAGGAGTTCAAGACCAGCCTGGCCAACATGGTGAAACCCTGTCTCTACTAAAAATACAAAAATTAGCTGGGCATGATAGTGCATGCCTGTAATTCCAGCTACTTGGGAGACTGAGGAAGGGGAATCGCTTGAATCCAGGAGGCGGAGGTTGCAGTGAGCCGAGATTGCACCATTGTACTCCAGCCTGGGTGTCACAGTGAGACTCTGTCTCAAAAAAAAAAGAAAAAAAAAAAACCTTAGGACATAGCTTATGGCCTCAATATCTAACTGGGAAATGAAACGCAAATATATGAAACAACTAGATTGCAGAATTATTTCATATAACAAATGTAAAGCTCCTAGGAAATGCTAAATGTTCAATAAATAACTGCCTTCTTATCAATATTTTTATTTTAATAATTAAGATACAATGATAGTTTTATCAATAATGAGGAGAAATAATATTTGTTATAGCTACGATTTAAAGAGTGATTATGTGCCAAGCACTATGCTTGAAGTTTATGATACATTTAATCATGATATCAGTCCCACTAAATCAGTATCATTTATCCTATTTTTCAAATGAGGAAACTGAGGCTCAGAGAGGTTAAATAATTTGCCCAAGGCACATATTTTGTAAGTATAATATACCAGAGTCAGGGAATAAGAGAATCCAAAAGGAATCACGGAAGATAGAGGTCAATTCCTGCTGGAGAAAACAGGGAGGATGTCTGTGAGTCAGAAGAGCAGAACTTTGATGGAGAAAAGAGGAGGAGGAGGCCTTTAGGTGATGGCAGTGGCAGGAGGAAGTGTATGTATGTGAGCTTTCTGAGACAGGTCCCACAGTGCTTTGCTCAGGCTCATGCTCATTATGAATGCACAACTTAGGTCTCTTCATTGAACACGGACAGCAAAATATAAAGTGTGTTGGTAGAACAGCAAACAAATCTGTTTGCCTGGAGTAGATAGTTTGTGTAGGGCAAATTTAGAATGTACGTAGTCCCCAAACCCTGAAACACCCAGCCTTCATTTACTGAGAGCTTGTTTAAAGTCGCCCCACTTCCAGTTACTGTCCATTAATTCCCTCAGTTATTTTCACTCATTAAGGCAATAGTATTCGTTGAACTCCTGCTATGTGCCAGGCACTCTTCTGGGTGGTAGAGACAAAGCAGTGAACAAAATGGACTGGATAAAAATCCCTGTATTCATGAAGCTTTGATTGTACTGAGAAAACAACAGATGTTAACATGTAAACAAATCAATAAATAAGTTGATTTCAGATGCTAAATGCTAAGAAGAAAGTAAAATAGACCATTGACAATGACTGGGGGGCAGGGGGTTACTGCTTTAATTAGGATGGATGACGAAGTTGTCTTTGAGGATATGACATTTGAGCTGAGACCTGAATGATCTGTAGTTGGCAGCTGGAGAGACAGGTAAGTTCAAAGGTCATGAGGCAGGAACAAGTTTGGTATGACTGAGGGATTGAGGGAAAGGCATGGTGGTCGAACACGGTGACTGAGGGAGAGAGGCCCAAGACAGGAGAGCTGGGTGGGGGCCGGATCATGTGGGTCTGGCAGATCACAGTGAGGAGTTTGACTATCAGAAGGTTTTAAGCAAAGGAAGGTTACAGTCTCGTTTGCATTTTTGAAATTTCCTGGCTGCTATGTGCAGAATGAACACTAGAGAGATGTGACTAGGGACTGGGAAGCTAGTTAGGAAGACATTAAAGTCATCCCGACAAGAGGAAATGGGGTCTGGTTGTAGGGGTAGCTGTGGAGAAGAGAAGTGAAAGGTCTTGCGTATATTTTAGAGACTTCTTGATGGAGTACATGAGGTGAGTGCAGAAAAGGAGAGAAAGAGAGGACTCAATCCAGAGTGATCTCCAAAGCCTTTGACCTTAGTGTCTTGGGGGATGGTGGTACCATTATCTGAGACAGAGAAGACTTGAGAAGAAGTAGTATAACAGAAAAAAGTGAGCCCTTGCGCTAAGTTTGAGATTACCCTCTTTCTTCAGAGTACAAACTCCACTCTATAATTATTTTGTTAATTAATTTTGTTGTACTTATTTATCATTAATTTCCTCCCCATAGGAATCTTCAAAAGAGCAAGAACTTTATCTTGTTCATTGTTGTATTCCCTAGTACAGTCTAGAGTCTAGAACATTGATTGTCACAGAGTATATACCCAATAAATATTGGGATTTGTTGAGACTGGTTCAGTAGTTCTCAAATTTTAGTGTGCATGAAAACCACCTGGGTTGAGATGATTATTAAAAGTTTAGCATCAGCCCCCATCTTAACCCCTCCCTATCAAAACTGTTCTGTAGTAGGTCTGGTGTTGCACTCTGGAAACTGCATATTTAACCAGCACTGTAGGTATGCAGTGGACTACAAGCTAAAGCAGTGGTTTAGACGTATCAGTGTTCATTCAAATATTTGCCTTAGAAACTACATTTCAGGCCGGGCGCGGTGGCTCAAGCCTGTAATCCCAGCACTTTGGGAGGCCGAGATGGGCGGATCACGAGGTCAGGAGATCGAGAGACGATCCCGGCTAACACGGTGAAACCCCGTCTCTACTAAAAAATACAAAAAAATAGCCGGGCGAGGTGGCGGGCGCCTGTAGTCCCAGCTACTCGGGAGGCTGAGGCAGGAGAATGGCGTAAACCCGGGAGGCGGAGCTTGCAGTGAGCTGAGATCCGGCCACTGCACTCCAGCCTGGGTGACAGAGCAAGACTCCGTCTCAAAAAAAAAAAAAAAAAAGAAACTACATTTCAGTGGCATCTGTGTAAAAGACCACAAAGCATGGCTTTAAGAATTCAATGGAGTTCCCAAATATAGTCAGATCATACAGTGTGATTTAAAAGCTTTTGGGAGAAAAGCAGCGAAAGAATCCTTGAGTCCCTTCTGTCTCATTTGACTTATAGACTGTCGTTGTGAAGGGGTCCTTCAGAAGGATTCACCATTGAAGAAAAATGGCTACCTAAGTGCAGGGATTTCAAGAGCAGCAACAGCCTTCTCTGACCATATCTCCAAAGTATCCCTATTTACAGTTCTGTGAAATTCCTTTACTTGGTGATTATAGTCAATGTATGTTTTTGTTTGCACAGCACTCCTTCCCTTTTCCAGTAAGAGTGCCCCAATATTCCTTTGGAGCCTTTTTTCACCTCATTGCCGCAGCTTGGCACCCCGCCCTTTTCTGAGATAAGGGTTGACCCCATGCTGAACCAAACAGATAATCTCTCCCTAGCATTTGAATCTTGAGTAGTAACACAAAGATTTAAGATCAGAATTCCACTCAAAGGAGGTCCTGGAAGAAAATGAGATTAGATACTGCTACAAAGACCTCATAAAACCCACTTAGCTCCCGTCTTTACAAGACCTGATTCTTCAGCTTTCTCTTCAATTCTGTGAGCTCTGTGCCTTATTCTTCCAATAAATTCCTGCTTTGCTTAAGTTAGAGTGACCTCAGTTGTTTGAAATATAATCTATGGCATAGCAATAAAAACCTTGTGATCTACAATTAGAGGCAAAGCTTTCAAAACAAATCCTTCCTGGGAGTAGTAACACATTAACCTAAATTTTCACTACAGTGTAAATGTATGATCGCAGAGCCTGAACAGCACAATTCATTGAGGCAGAAGAGAGTGAAGAGTTCCATGGCTTGACATCAGTCCCACCACTGAGGTAGGAAGAAAAGTTTACACATGATTTAAATACCTTGCTGCAAACTCTCTACACTTTTATTTCATAGTTTCTACTAAGCCCTCCCAGATACTGCATTTCTACCTTCAGACTAAACTTTCAGAGCAAGGCTTTCCAAAGCAGGGCATAATTACTAGGACACATAAACCTAAGACATTAATTTATGAACATGAGAATTCATAACATTAAATTTAGTTCTCATTTCCTTCTCTGGCCCCAGGGGAAAAAGAGGAACATCCTGTCCTTTTAATCATTTGAATTAAATCCTAGTCATTTGTTGACCTTCCTCCTTCCCCCATTTTTTTTTTTTCTTTGAGATGGAGTTTTACTCTTGTTGCCCAGGCTGGAGTGCAATGGCACGATCTCGGCTCACCACAACCTCCACCTCCTAGGTTCAAGTGAATCTCCTGCCTCAGCCTCCCTAGTAGCTGGGATTACAGGCATGTGCCACCACGACCAGCTAATTTTGTATTTTTAGTAAAGACGGGGTTTCTCCATGTTGGTCAGGCTGGTCTTGAACTCCCAACCTCAGGTGATCCACCCACCTCGGCCTCCCAAAGTGCTGGGACTACAGGCATGAGCCACCATGCCCGGCCTTTCCCCCATTTTTAAAAAGACTTATAACTCTTTAAAACACTAAGAAATTAATGACTTACCTCATGTCTTATGCACAATATCTTCCTAACAAGACAAGTTTCTCACAGTCTCATTCACAAGATTACTGAAACTAAAGTCACAACAGAAAGCATACTGAACAAAGCCAGCGGGAGTTCTGGGTGTAAGCCACACCCAGGGAGAGATAACAAGCATGTTATAGTTTAACAAGAGTAATAAAAATGAAATCTAATCACTTGCAGATTATATACAGTATAAATAGAGATCAAGTTGTAAAAGCCAGTCTAGTTAATATTTTTTATTTTTAATAGTGGTTGGTATTTGTGAAAATTAAACATAACAAAATTCGGATATAAAACAATATTGATTCTGCATGGCCAATCATTTTCATTTCAAATGGGGGTGGAGAAAAATCACCATTCTTCTTATTAAAACATAATAGTATTACTAACGTTTGCTGAACACTCACTATGTGCCAGGTACAATGTTAAGTGCTTTTTAATGTCGATTGTTTCATTTAATACACCTCCATGAGGTATTGCCCTAATATACCTATTTAGAAACAGTGGAACTAAGGCACTGAGAGGGTAAGTAATTTGCCCAAGATCAAAGAGCAGGTAAATAGCAGTGGTTGGGTTTTGAATCCAGGTAATGTTAGACATACCTGACAGTGATAACTTGACTTGTGCATACCCTGAGAATGATCCTACATCGCAGATGCATCCGAATGTGGGTTCAGAATTCTGAGCTAAGAAATCCAAGAGTGGCCAAATCAGGGATCTATTCCTTATAAGGACCATCTGAGCCCCCATCCTGTCCAGTGGAATGAAGGCTATACAGGGGATAGAGGCCCTTTGTTTTGGGTTAAATGAAGGTTGCCAAGTGGAGATTTTAGGCGCAGGGAGTTAAGCGAAAATGCTATATAAACTGCATGCTTTTTTTCAAGCGGTTTTCATACCCAGCCCACTGCCACTGGCCTCTCTCCTCTGTAAAACCCCATGTCTCATGTTCTGGCTCTGAGTCTCTTCTTTGGCCTCTTGAACATGGTGCCATTCCCATTGCAGTCTGTAGGAGTTCAGCACACCAGGCAACAAAACGGCTTGAGTCTGGGCTATCAGCCTCTTCTCTTTACCGCCTTCCAACATTGTTTGGCCAATTAGTGAAACAGCACCTGGTCTTTGCTTCTGCCTGTACTTGAGGCCCTTCTAATCCTCACTTTGAATGTTTAAAAATTACATTCGGAAAACTACCTGAACCAGGTAATCAAAGTTAAAAGGCTTTCCAGGAGTCAAAATGCTTGGATGTTAATTGTTAACTCAATGATAAGTCTTTCTAGCAGCCTTTACAAAAATTTACTTATCCAGACTTTACATTAAGTTAAATAGTAAGGATTTAGGGATCCAATCAAAGTCTCTAAATGCATGAGCAAGGCCTTCAGTTTTCAAAAGCAGTTTATACTTTGTTACAGTGAATTTGGGATGAGGAGGTGGATGGCATTCTCTCTCAGAAAGGTGAGTTATTTTTCTGATAGTTGGTTTCACTTCTCTGCCAGGGAAGTAACTGAGAAACCAGACCGGGACTTGTATCTGCGACCTGGCATGGAGTGTAGGTGCCACATATATCAAACAGCTTACTCTTCAACATTCAGGGGCTCTTCAAATACAGTGTAAATTTTCTGAGCCAGTCTCCCTGAAGTCTGGCCATGACCCAACATGCTTCAGTCCAGAAGGTGGTAGGTAGTTTCTGGAAGACCCTTCATTTTTTTTTTCTTTTCCATGAAATGGGATAATAGAATTCATACAACCCTGACTGCTTTTTTTTTTTTTTTTTTTTTGAGACGGAGTCTAGCTCTGACGCCCAGGCTGGAGTACAGTGGGGCTATCTCGGCTCACTGCAAGCTCCACCTCCCAGGTTCACACCATTCTCCTGCCTCAGCCTCCCAAGTAGCTGGGACTACAGGCACCCACCACCACGCCCAGCTAATTTTTTTTTTTTTTTGTATTTTTGGTAGAGACGGGGTTTCACCGTGTTAGCCAGGATGGTCTCGATCTCCTGACCTCGTGATCCACCTGCCTCGGCCTCCGAAAGTGCTGGGATTACAGGTGTGAGCCACCACGCCCGGCAGCCCTGACTGCTTTTAAAAAGATTGCCAGAGTTTTTACTGGACGTACCTGTGGTTGGGATGGCTTTTGTATTTTTGAGGAATATTTTAGTCCTCTTTCTCCATGCTATTGCTTTCTTTCTATATAGCACCAGTACTTTTATTACTAGATGAGAAATTCAAAGCATTAAAAAATGTAGGGTGATGTAGGGTGACGCCAAATGGTCCTGCGCTAGACTGCCCTTGTGCCTTTGTTCTTGGAAGAGATAGGAGGAGAAAATAAAAGCATGACACTCTCTGCCCTAATCCTGTATTTGTTTAAGGTATCAAGGCAGAACCTACAAAAACAAACAAGTGACTAAAGGGATTCAAGATAATACAGACAAGATGGAAGAAAATCTAAAAACTTAGAAGTAGGTGTTTTCTTGTGGAAAGGTCAGTAGAAGAGTCACTACTATGCTTGGGGTCTGCACTAATTAGTTGTGGACTTGAACAAATCCCTTAATGATTCTAAACTTCTGTATCCCTATCTGTAAAATGGATATAGGAGTCAAAGTATACATATGTAGACTTGGAAGAGGACTGATCTAGCCTCTGACCCACTGCAGAAATATAATTTACATTATTCCTGCCAGATAACCCATCATCCAATCTCCCATGAAAAGTGATTCATCTTCTTATGTTCCTTATGCTGAGCTAAGTTCTGCATCTCAGCACCTCCATTCATTGATCTTGATTCTTTTCTATGAAGTTCTGAGTTGGCAACTTGGATGGCAAGAGAAACAACAGAGTACAATGGAAAGAAAATCAGGTGAATCTGAGTCTGGACCCCATCTTGAGCACTTTACTGGATTTGAAATCTTGACCAAATTGCATCAGTTCTGTAAGGCATCTATCTGATGGAGATATTGCAACTTACCCAACAAGTTTATTGGGAGGATTAGAAATAATTTCTAGGGCAGGCATGGTGGCTCAGCCTGTAATTCCAGCACTTTGAGAGGCCAAGGCGGGCAGATCACGAGGTCAGGAGATCGAGACCATCCTGGCTAACAGGGGGAAACCCCGTCTCTACTAAAAAATACAAAAAATTAGCTGGGCATGGTGGCAGGTGCCTGTAGTTCCAGCTACTCGGGAGGCTGAGGCAGGAGAATGGCGTGAACCCGGGAGGTGGAGCTTGCAGTGAGCCAAGATCGGGCCACTGCACTCCAGCCTGGGTGACAGAGAAAGACTCCGTCTCTAAATAAATAAATAAATAAATAAATAAATAAATAAATAAAGTCTATAAAATGCCTTCACATAGAGAGTGCTTGGTAAAATTACAATTAAGAATTCTTTTCTGGGCAGGCGTGGTGGCTCACGCCTGTAATCCCAGCACTTTGAGAGGCCAAGGCGGGCGGATCATGAGGTCAGGAGATCAAGACCATCCTGGCTAACATGGTGAAACCCCATCTCTATTAAAAGTACAAAAAAATTAGCCGAGTGTGGTGGCGCATGCCTGTAGTCCCAGCTACTGGGGAGGCTGAGGCAGGAGAATGGCGTGAACATGCCGAAATTGCACCACTGCACTCCAGCCTGGGTGACAGAGCGAGACTCCGTCACAAAAAAAAAAAAAAAAAAAAAAGAATTCTTTTCTTAGAATAAAGTCAGTATTTCTTGGGGCCTGAGGTGTTTATGGCATGATTTCAGGTTCCTGTTATGATGATTTGTTCTGAAATGTTCTCAACTTTTCCCTTGTTCCTGTTTCAAATAAATAACCACTTTCTGTATAGTGCCTTGGATTTTCCTTCTCAGTAAAACCACCTGTTCTTTTGAGAAGGAAGCTTAAACAGGGACTTAATGAAGCTGTATGCAAGTATATGCTAACTAGTTAGAAAAAAATCCATAGTGGAAGTAGAATTTGATCTTTGCAGCATGAGAGGCTTCTGAAATAAAGGATAGTTTGGAAAGGAGTTCAGATGTGCTCTGGGATAAGAGATTGTCGTAATGCAGGAAACATGCTAACTTTACTAAAGTGAAAGGAATTCCATGAGTTTAGGAGTGAGATAACCCAGAGCTGCGGACCTCACAGTCATTTGAAACTTCACAGAAAGTTTCCGTAGGAACAGAAGCTTTAAACATCTCTTTTTGAACTTGGCCATAAGTATCAAAAATTAAAACATGTGACTCTTTGACTAAAAAACTCCATGGTAATGAAGTTACAGTGCAGAAATTTTTGTATGAACATTTAAACAAGATAGTTACAAGGATGTTCACTGCCAGGTGGTTTCCAATGTCAAACAAACAAAACAACAGTGACAACAACAATCTAAAGCTTTCAATAGGAGAATAGTAAAAACAATGATAATGGATCCATAAAATGGAATACTATACAGCCTTGATGAAACATGATGTTAACCTGGTATGATGTCCACGATATATTGTTGAGGAAAAAAGTAGGTTGTAGACCACTATACAATGAGCTATATTTGTAACTATGTATCTATGTATGCATGGGCGTGTGCATACATTTATGTGAGCATATAGATATAAATATATGGTGTATGTATTTAGAAAAAAGTTTGGAAATCTATACGTAAAACTGTTAACAGTAGTTAATTCTGAAGGGTGGGATTAGGAGAAAGAGAGATTTTCATTTTTTGCTTTAAATGTTTGGATATTTGAGTGCTTTTACATGTGCAAATATTATTTGTGTAATTTCAAAAAACAGTAAAATAAGAATAGGTAAATACACAAACATATGTTTAAGCACTTGGTTACCTTTTTTCAGAAAGTTCAGGAGTCCTCACTTGGAGAATACCTTTTTAAAGGAAATAAATAAGTTAATATGTTTCCTTTGGATAAAAGTCAGAACTGAAAGACCATCTGGTTTTATACCCTAGAAAGACCCTCACCTATCTAAGCCCTCAAGACAAGAAAGGAATCTGGAATCCCTGACATCTAGGGTTCCTTTATATCCCTCCACATCTTCCTTTGGATCTCAGATAAGGCAAAATGCCCTAACTGGCCTATGACCATTGTGAGTGTTTTTCTTGAAAGGAAGTGAGACTTGGTCATCGCATAATTTCCCACAAAAAACCTGATGTGTGCACTTGGAGGTTAGTACTGGTTACAGTGAATAAAGCTCTGTGGCCCAGGAGCTTGCCTGCTAAAGCTGGGCACTGCAAACATCTATCATCTAACATTTGTCAGATGCCAGTTCATTTGATTAAAGAACAGTGTTAATGAGCACTTGAGCTTAATTTTTTTCAAGGAGCCAAATTGCCTTATGCAAAGAAATATTCAACAACCTCCCTGCATCACTAATTCCAGTCAGTTGCTTCTTGAAATTGTTCCACTAGTTGTAAAAATTAGTGGAGTAGAGCGTGTAGTTGGTTACGTTTATCCATTTGTTCATTCATTTATTCATTTATCTCTTCATTCAGTTGTCAGCAGTAAACATAGAAGTTAGCAGTCAGCTGGGGGCTTAGGGGTCAGAAACATTTGAGTTTAAAGTCCTGCCCTGACACTTACTGGCTATAAAATCATGGCAATCTATGTAACCTATCCGAGTCTTTATTTTCTCATCAATAACATGGAGGCAGTAATCAAAAGGCTGTCGTGAGGATTTAAGAACATTTAAAGTACTTAGCATAGAACCTGGCACATATTACATGCTCGGTAAAAGTTAGCTATTGTCATTCATGAGTTTGTCATTCAAAAAATATTTGAGCACCTACTCTGTGCCAAGTTTTGTGCCAAATTCTGAATTTTTAATATGGTTTAGACATGATCCTTGCTTTTAAGGGGGTTAAGTCTAGGTGAGAGGTTATTAACCTAATAGAATTCAGAGGCTTCTTGAATTTGGATGGGGAAAAACAATCACATGTCTATTTCCACTAACCTCTAACTAAAATTTTACATTTCCTTCCATTGTAAATGTATTCACCAAAGCACAGAAGTACTCACAATATGTGTGACTTTGTTACCAAGAGAAATTATAGATATTTTCTTTTTTCTTTTTTTTTTTTTTTTTTTGAGGTGGAGTTTCACTCTGTCACCCAGGCTGGAGTGCAGGGGTGTGATCTCGGCTCACTGCAACCTCCACCTCCTGAGTTCAAGCGATTCTCCTGCCTCAGCCACCCGAGTAGCTAGGATAATAGGCACGTGCCACCACACCTGGCTAATTTTTTTTTTTTTTTTTTTTTTTTTGAGACGGAGTCTTGCTCTGTCACCCAGGCTGGAGTGCAGTGGCCGGATCTCAGCTCACTGCAAGCTCCGCCTCCCGGGTTTACGCCATTCTCCTGCCTCAGCCTCCCGAGTAGCTGGGACTACAGGCGCCCGCCACCTCGCCCGGCTATTTTTTTGTATTTTTTAGTAGAGACGGGGTTTCACCGTTTTAGCCGGGATCGTCTCTCAATCTCCTGACCTCGTGATCCGCCCATCTCGGCCTCCCAAAGTGCTGGGATTACAGGCTTGAGCCACCGCGCCCGGCCTCAATTTTTTATATTTTTAGTAGAGACAGGGTTTCACCATATTGGCCAGGCTGGTCTCGAACTCCTGACCTTGTGATCCACCAACTTCGGCCTCCCAAAGTGCTAGGATTACAGGCGTGAGCCACCGCGCCTGGCCCATGAAATCATAGATATTTTCATAGCAAGTGATAGTTTGGCAGAAATTTTAAAATGTCATTTATGCACATCATAACTTTGAAATTATAATAGTTATTAGACTCACTGCTAGATGTAGAAATTGTGTTAATGAAGCACGTATGTAATTATATCTGTAACATTTTTGTATTTTGAAAGCTGTACATTTCTTTTGTGTTCCTATGTATTTATTTTAAAGTGTTCTGAAATGAGTACATATATTTACTGTATTACATGTATGAGGATGTTTATAATAGCACTATTCATTAGATAAAAAACTGAAAACAAAGTAAATGTCCATCAATAGAAGAATGAATAAATCACCAGTGGTATAATCATGCAATGAAATACCACCCAGAGATGAGAATGAATAAACAATTGCTACATTCAGCAACATGGATGAATCTCACAAACATAGGCTTAAGCAAAAGAAACCAGACACAAAAGAGAACATACTATATTTTTCCATTTACATAAAGTTTGAAAACAGACTAATTTCAAAATAGTTTACTTTTTTGTGGGGTGGTGGCTGGGAGAAGGGAGCTTTGAGGTTAGCTAATTATTGATTCAAATGCTAGTAATATGAATATATTCAGTTTGTACAAGTTCATTGAGCTGTACATGATTTATGTACTTACAGTTGTAAAAACTTACTTTAGATAATCACTTGAATCTGGGAGGTGGAGGTTGCAGTGAGCCAAGATTGTGCCACTGCACTCCAGCCTGGGTGACAGAGTGAGACTCCGTCTCAAAAAACAACAAATAAACCAGGCGCGGCCGGGCGCGGTGGCTCACGCCTGTAATCCCAGCACTTTGGGAGGCCGAGGTGGGCGGATCACAAGGTCAGGAGATCGAGACCACGGTGAAACCCCGTCTCTACTAAAAATACAAAAAAAAAATTAGCCGGGCGCGGTTGTGGGCGCCTGTAGTCCCAGCTACTCGGGAGGCTGAGGCAGGAGAATGGCGTGAACCCGGGAGGCGGAGCTTGCAGTGAGCCGAGGTCGCGCCACTGCACTCCAGCCTGGGCGACAGAGCGAGACTCCGTCTCAAAAAAAAAAAAAAACCAGGCGCGGTGGCTCACGCCTGTAATCCCAGCACTTTGGGAGGCTGAGGTGGGTGAATCACAAGGTCAAGAGATGGAGACCATCCTGGCCAACATGGTGAAACCCCGTCTCTACTAAAAATACAAAAAAAAATTTAGCTGGGCGTGGTTGCAGGTGCCTGTAGTCCCAGCGACTTGGGAGGCTGGGGCAGGAGAATCACTTGAACCTGGGAGAAAGAGGTTTCAGTGAGCCAAGATTGTGCCACTGCACTCCAGCCTGGTGAGAGAGTGAGACTCTGTCTCAAAACAACAACAACAACAAACAAACAAACAACTTACTTTTAAAAGGAGATCCAGGCCGGGTACATTGGCTCCTGCCTGTAATCCCAGCACTTTGGGAGGCCGAGGCAGGCTGACTGCCTGAGGTCAGGAGCTTGATACCAGCCTGGCCAACATGGTGAAACCCTGTCTCTACCAAAAATACAAAAATTAACCGAGTGTGGTGGCAGGTGCCTGTATTCCCAGCTACTTGGGAGGGAGGCTGAGACAGGAGAATCGCTTGAACCCAGGAGGAGGAGGTTGCAGTGCGCCAAGACCGGGCCACTGCACTCCAGCCGGGGTAACAAGAGTGAAACTCTGTGTCAAAATAAAAAAAGGAGATCCATAGACTTCCCGAGTCTGCCAAAGGGGTTCATGGCACGGAAATGATTAAGAACTTCTGATCCAGATAGAGGGATAAATCCAGAGAAATTACTATAATACAATGTGTTATACACAGCCTGGATTTTCCAGGCCATTCCTGATCCCTGTATTCTAATCCTATTGGCCCATTAAGTATAACTCATACTTTTCAGAGCATGCATCTTGTTATATATGTAGGAAAAATAGGAAAGGAAATACAAAATAAGAGGAGTCAGGAAGAAATCTCGTGGAGTAGGTGATATTTGAGTGGAGCCTCAAAGAATAAGTCAACTTTCACTTGAAGAGCTTGCTGGCAAAGTGAACATCAGGAGAAAATGGGAAGCATGCTGTGTTTGGAGAACATCAGGTGATCTGGTGTGGCTGGTTCATAGGGCAGATAATTGCTGGGGGGAATGAGTAGGAGATATGAGAATGACTGTGTATTATGCTAAGGGAAATTGGCCATTGTTTTTTGTTTGTCTATACTTTTTTATTGACAGAATAGATATAGAGAAGAGTGACCCAAACATAAGAGTACAGCTGGATGGATTTGCATAAACTGAACCTATCTATTTTTCTAGTACTCAGATCATGAAATGGGACATTAACAACCTATCAGAAACCCCTTTCGTGCTCCCTGCCAATCACTACTGCTCCACATCCCTGCCAAGTGGAATCACTATCCTGACTTCTAACCCCATAGACTGGTTTTCTAACCATTATGAACTAAACATATTGTTTAATCCTTGAACAACTCTGAGATGGAATTTATATCCATTTTACAGCTTTAATGTGTGTACTTTTTTTGTGTCTGGCTTCTTTCACTCATATTTATAAGTGAAATGGAATGTCCTTGCCTGTGGTTATAGATTGTTACCACCTAAGTTTTAAGCAAGGGAGTAGTATGGGCTGACCTCTGGGTTAGAAAAGCCCCTTTAGCAGCTTTGAGGAGGGTAGAATAGAAAGACAAGAAGACCCATGGAAGGAGTTAGAGAAATAATCCACACAAGAGATGATGAGGACTGAACCAGAGCCCAAGCAGTGGGAGTAGAGAAGGGGTGGACAGATCAGAGCTCTGGAGAAGCAATTCAAAACATGTGTTCCATTTACAGTGTCCTTCAGACACAGAGGAGAACACTCAGCTGAATGCTCAGAACCCAAGCAACATTAATTGACCACGGCATTAGTTTGGGTGCTTTTCAAGATTTAAATGAAACAAGCTACATCCCTCTGAGAGTCTATTGTCATAGATGACAGGGATGTGACAGAAAAAGCTAACACAATGTGGATGAATGATGGTGTCCCTTGAGACTTTAATGACCTCAAATGTTGGAAGAGTTTTGCAGCAGATTTCTTTTTCTTACATATATTTTGAGTAGCAGAGTTTCAACATAAAATTTAGATTAGTAAGGAAAACAAAACCAGGATTGAAGAGAAAACAGGGGTAGGGAAGAGTTTTAGCAGAGAGTTGAGAGGGATGAGGCTGTGAGTGGGTACGCAGTACAGACAGAGGGGAGATGGCTGGTGAAGCATGAAGTGAGAACTCATTCTGCATCTATCTTAATCTCACGCATCTCAAACTTGAGTGTACATATCTCTGAAAGCATGTCAGGAGGAACTAGAGCCACCCAATAATATAGTACATTTTGTTGGAATGTTCATTTCATCCTAGGACTGAGGAGAAGGATTCCATTTATATGGAAACAAACAATATGTTATGGAGTAGATTGCAAACTTCATGTGAAGTTTTAAGATAAAACATAAGACTTTAAGTATATTTCTAGCAAATGCTTTTTTTGGCCTTCAGCCACAATGCCTCCCTTGCGATTAGGTAAAATCCAGAAGAAAAGTTTTGCAAAATCTCATCTCCGTCACTTTTGACTCCGTGCTCTACTCTATGCTGCTAGGACCTACACTGAGCTCTTTTCCAGACTGTCATGTTACTCATTCAGCAACATTCCTTCCTTTCTTTACTCACTCATTCCAAACATGTTAAGTAAGGGCCTGCCCTATTGTAGGACCTGGGAGACAGTTTTCTCCTGTACAATACTGTAAGCTCCAGAAAGGACTCTGCCTTAAAAGAAAACATTTAGAATCCCTACAACATTTGTCAAAACTTGCACATATTAAATGTTTTATAAATATTTGTTGACATAAAATGAAATGGGATATTTGCCAAATCTTTGCAAAAACTCAGAGAGGAATTAGGAGAGTGACAATAAAGAGGAGAGAAAGGTATGAATATACGTGAACTGCTAACCATTATGAACTAAACATATTGTTTAATCCTTGAACAACTCTGAGATATAATTTATATCCATTTTACAGCCAAGGAAACTCAGGCTGAGAATGAATAAAGTAACATATTTGAAGCAACACAACTAGTATCAGAGTACAGATTCAATCCCAGCTTTGTCTGGTACTCAGGTCCATGGAGAATATCTATAGAAATGTAAAATGCATGTCTCTTTTGACCCAATAATTCTAGGACTTTATCCTCTAAATACAATCAAATAAGGGTTAAAGATACAAACACAAGGATGCTCATTTTGGTGCTAATTGCTAATTGTGCCACCACGCCCAGCTAATTTTTGTGTTTTTAGTAGTGACAGGGTTTCACCATGTTGACCAGCCTTGTCTCGAATGCCTGACCTCAAGTGATCCACCCCATTTGGCCTCCCAAAGTGCTGGGATTACAGGGGTGAGCCACCACTCCCAGCCAAAGTAAACTTAAATGTGAGTATGTATTACTTTTATAATATAAAAGCAAACAAGTTACTAAAATTAAATGAAAATGAAGCCTGCACTTAGATTTAAGTCTTTGATCTATCTTGAGTTGATTTTTATATAAGGTAAGAGATAAGGATCCAGTTTCATTCTCCTACAGGTGGCTTGCCAATTATCCCAGCATCATTTGTTGAATAGCGTGTCCTTTCCCCACTTTATGTTTTTGTTTGCTTTGTCAAAGATCAGTTGGCTGTAGGTATTTGACTTTATTTCTTGGTTCTCTATTCTGTTCCATTGGTCTATGTGCCTATTTTTATACCAGTACCATGCTGTTTTTGGTGACTATGGCCTTATCATATAGTTTGAAATCAGGTAATGTGATGCTTCCAGATTTGTTCTTTTTGCTTAGTTTTGCTTTGGCTATGTGGGCTCTTTTCTGGTTCCATATTAATTTTAAGATTGTTTTATCTAGTTCTGTGAAGAATGATAGTGGTATTTTGATGAGAATTGCACTGAATTTGTAGATTGCTTTTGGCAGTATGGTCATTATCACAATATTGATTTTACCCATCCATGAGCATGAGATGTTGATCCATTTGTTTGTGTCATCTATGATTTCTTTCAGCAGTATTTTGTAGTTTTCCTTGTATAGGTCTTTCACCTCCTTGGTTAGGTATATTCCTAAGTATTTAATTTTTTGCAGCTATTGTAAAAGGAGTTGAGATCTTGATTTCTCAGCTTGGTTGCTGTTGCCTGAAACTATACAAATTCTAGAAGATAACATCAGAAAAAACTTTCTAGACATTGGCTTAGGCAAGGACTTCATGACCAAGAACCCAAAAGCAAATGCAATAAAAACAAAGATAAATAGCTGGGACTTAATTAAACTAAAGAGCTTTGCATGGCAAAAGGAGCAGTCAACAGAGTAAACAGACAACCCACAGAGTGGGAGAAAATCTTTGCAATCTATACATCTGACAAAGAACTAATATCCGGAATCTATGATGAACTCAAACAAATTAACAAGAGAAAAAAAGAAAAACAATCCCATCAAAATGTGGGCTAAGGACATGAATAGACAATTCACAAAAGAAGATATACAAATGACCAACAAGCATTTGAAAAAATGCTCATCACTCATGATCAGGGAAATGCAAATCAAAACCACAACGTGATACTACCTTACTTCTGCAAGAATGGCCATAATAAAAAAATCTAGGCCGGGCGCGGTGGCTCAAGCCTGTAATCCCAGCACTTTGGGAGGCCGAGGCGGGTGGATCACGAGGTCAGGAGATCGAGACTATCCTGGCTAACATGGTGAAACCCCGTCTCTACTAAAAATACAAAAAACTAGCCGGGCGTGGTGGCAGGCGCCTGTAGTCTCAGCTACTTGGGAGGCTGAGGCGGGAGAATGGCGTGAACCCGGGAGGCGGAGCTTGCAGTGAGCTGAGATCACGCCACTGCACTCCAGCCTGGGAGACACAGCGAGACTCCGTCTCAAAAAAAAAAAAAAAAAAAAAAAAATCTATACTTCTGCACTGCTAGTGGGAATGTAAACTAGTATAACCACTATCAAAAACAGTGGAGATTCCTTAAAAAACTAAAAGTAGAACTACCATTTGATCCAGCAATCCCACTACTGGATATCTAACCAGAGAAAAGAAGTCATTATACGAAAAAGATACTTGCACATGCATGTTTATAGCACAATTCACAATTGCAAAATCATGGAACCAATTCAGATACCCATCAATCAATGAGTGGATAAAGAAACTTTGGTATATATATCAAAGATATATAAACTGTGATATATATATCATATATAGATATATCCTATATATCATATATAATATATATCCTATATATCATATATAATATATATCCTATATATCATATATCACATATATATCATATCAATATCATAGATATATGATGGAATACTACTCAGCCATATAAAGGAATGAATTAATGGCTTTCAAAGCAACCTGGATGGGATCTGAGACTATTATTCTAAGTGAAGTTACTCAGGAATGAAAAACTGAACATCGTATGTTCTCACTCATAAGTGGGAGCTAAACTATGAGGCTGCAAAAGCATAAGAATGACACAGTAGACTTTGAGGACTCAGGGGGAAAGGGTGGGAAGGGGGTGAGGGATAAAATACTATGAATCGGGTTTGGTGTATATTGCTTGGGTGATGGGCGCACCAAAATCTCACAAATCACCACTAAAGAACTTACTCGTGTAACCAAATATCACCTGTTCCCAAAAAACTTTGGAAATAAAAAATTTTAAAAAGAAAGAAAGAAAAGAAAGCTTGCACATATTTTAACACACCATGGGGCCAGGCACGGTGGCTTATGCCTGTAATTCCAGCATTTTGGGAGGCTGAGGCAGGCAGATCACTCAAGATCAGGAGTTCAAGTCCAGCCTCACCAACCCGGCGAAACCCCGTCTCTGCTAAAAACACAAAAATTAGCCAGGCATGGTGGTTCATACCTGTAATCCCAGCTACTCAGGGGGCTAAGGTAGGAGAATCACTTGACCCCATCAGGTGGAGGTAGCAGTGAGCCAAGATGGCGCCACTGCACTCCAGCCTGGGCAACAGAGCAAAATTCTGTCTCAAACAAACAAACAAACAAACAAAAAATCCACCATGGTGCATGGGGTGGGAGCCTAGAGTGGCAGGGAAACTTTGGAGGGAAGAGAGCTGGCTACTTCTAAGTTGAAAAAAAGCAGAAGGCGCTAAGAGGCAAAGGAATTGAGAAAGGGAAATGGTGGTGTTAATGAAGCTCATATCAAGGCAATGATTGTTATTTATTTTTGGCTTAAACAATAGAAATGTATTGTTTCACAGTTCTGAAGGCTGGAAATCTGAGATCAAGGTGTGGGCAGGGTTTTCTCAGGGCTGTAGGGAAGAATCTGTTCTATGCTTCTCCCCTAGCTTCTGAGGGATTGCTGCCCATCTTTGGCATTCCTTGGCTTGTAGATCTCTGCCTTCATGGCGTTCTCTCTGTGTATGTGACTGTGTCCAAATTTCCCCTTTTTGTAAGGACATCAGTCATCTTGAATTGGAGGCTCACCCTACTCCACTATGACTTCATTGTAACTTAAATCCACAATTACCCTGTTTTCAAATAAGGTCACATTCTGAGTTAGGGGGGTTAGGGCTTCAACATGTAAATTTTTTTTAGGAGAGGAACACAGTTTAACTCATAAAGGTAGGTAAAAAAATTTGGGGGAACTTGTGTCACAAGCAAGGATTTGAACTTCTAGAATTTTGGTTTGTCCATTTAAAAGATAACCATTTTTTGGCCGGGCGCGGTGGCTCAAGCCTGTAATCCCAGCACTTTGGGAGGCCGAGGCGGGCGGATCACAAGGTCAGGAGATCGAGACCACAGTGAAACCCCGTGTCTACTAAAAATACAAAAAACTAGCCGGGCGAGGTGGCGGGCGCCTGTAGTCCCAGAGGAGGCTGAGGCAGGAGAATGGCGGGAACCCGGGAGGCGGAGCTTGCAGTGAGCCGAGATCGCGCCACTGCACTCCAGCCTGGGCAACAGCGTGTGACTCCGTCTCAAAAAAAAAAAAAAAAAAAAAAAAAAAAAAAGATAACCATTTTTTTTCCCTGTGAAATCAACAGAGTCATTTCTAAGTGTTAGTCAAAATCATAACTTATGCAAAGGAACTCTAGGGATATTGACAAAACTGGAAGGGTAGATATCTCTAGCCGACTGGAGATCAATATGAGCCAAGAGGAAACTTGACAAATTCAGGGGAACATTCAGGTAAATATTTCGTCTCGGTTGTTCACTGTCTATTTACACTGCCTTAAGCTGGTGCTTTTGGCAGACTTAGTGCCCTGAGATTTCAACAGTGAACCTTCACAACTATGACTGAGAAGCATGCTAAGACTAATGAGACTATTCTAAATAACTATTTAGGCTGGGTGTGGTGGCTCACACCTATATCCAGCAATTTGGGAGGCCAAGGCAGGCAGATTACTTGAGCCCAGGAGTTCCAGACCAGCCTGCACAATGTGGCAAAACCATCTCTACTAAAAATACAAAAATGAGCCAGGCGTGGTGGCACACGCCTGTAGTCCCAGCTACTCAGCAGGCCAAGGAGGGAGGATTGCTTCAGCCTGAAAGATCAAGGCTGCAGTGAGCTGCGATTGCGCCATCGCACTCTTGCCTGGGCGACAGTGTAAGACCCTGAATCGAAATACAATAAATAATAAAATAAAATAGAACAAAACTGTTTAAAACAGTGAGACTATTTAACACAAACTGTACAGGATGCATTCTCCCCTGCCTCCCCATCTCTCTTTCTCTCTCCCTCTTATTAAAAAAAAAAATTTTTAATGTTTAACTGTGGTAAAAATCGACATAACATAAAATTTATCATCTTACCCTATTTTTTAAGTGTAGAGTTCAGTATTACTAAGGATATTCACACTGTTGTGCAACCAATCTCCAGAGCTTTATTATCTTGCAAACCTGAAATTCGATTCTCCTTAAACACCAACTCGCCATTTCCCTCTCCCTCCAGCCCCTGGCAACAACCATTGTACTTTCTATTTCTATGAATTTGGCTTGTCTAGATACCTCATATAAGTATAATAATACAATATTTCTCTCTTTTTGTGACTGGTTTATTTCACTCAGCTTAATGTCCTCAAGGTTCATCCATGTTCTAACATGCGTCAGAATTTCCTTTCTTTTTCAAGCTGAATAATATGCACATTTTGTTTATCCACTCATCTGTCAAAGGACATTTGGGTTGCTGTTGTGAATAATGCTGCTATGAACATTGCTGTACAAATATATCTTCAAGATCCTGCTTTCAATTCTTTTGGATAAATACCCAAAAACAGGATTGCTGGATCATATGGTAATTCTTTTGTAATTTTTTGAAGAGCTGCCATACTATTCCAATGTTTTTAAATTGCGATCTACTCATTGCTCAGTTAGAAAGATAGAAAGCAAGAAGGTGGCTGTTTCTCAATATATAAATCACATAAAACCCAAGGAAGTGAGCTTGTCATCAGTAGAATCAAGAGATTTTTAAAAGAACTCTGTGATATCTAAAAGCAAACGTAGGAGCATGCTTTAGGCTGTTCTCCTGGGAAGTGGAGAAGAAAAAGCAATTGCTGACTAAGCTGAGTGAGGAGCTAAGTATTTTCTGCTGGGAAATATTTATCTGTTTGGTGCAGTTGCAAGTTCTGGGGAGTGTCCTTATTAGAAAACAGCTGATAATTCCAGGAAAACTTGGAAGAATCACCATGGTGATGAAGAGTGACCCAATTAAAGTATAAAGCCTATTGTGAGTTGAGCTTTAAAAGATACTTGTATAAAAGTTTCTCTTTCATGTTGCATTGGACGTAAAATATGATATAAGGTAACATTATTATTATTATCTCCATTCCTCCTGCTGCCTGATGGACTGAGGGGGACCCTAGGACACCTTTAGAGGCTGGTCCTGACTTGACTTCTCCTTAGCTACATGACTTTGACAGGCCACTCAACCTCTGCAGTCTCAGAGGGTTGATCTAAAGAGCCTCTAAAGTCTCATTAGTATGCGGGTTTACTTCTATGGGTATATAATTGCTTTGGCTCCTTTTTGTTTATTACTCATTTTCTCTAGAACTTGGCTACTGAGCAAAATCACCACATCAGACACAGTGGAGAAGGAGGAAATAAGCCAAGATGTGCTAATGGACAAACACAATAGCAAAGTCCATGTGCTAAAGCTGCTTCTCCTTATTGCTTTTCTTCGACCTCAGGAGCATGGGGTTGAGTAAATCATACTTGTGGGTTCACGCATCCTTTCATCATTAGGCTGGATAAGGCCTCTCTCTGTTTAATTTTACTATATTCTTTTCTTTTCTTTTTCTTTTGCGGGGGGAACAGAGTCTCACTATGTTGCTCAGGCTGGAGTGCAATGGCACAATCTCAGCTCATTGCAACCTCTGCCTCCTGGGTTCAAGCAATTCTCCTGCCTCAGCCTCCTGAGTAGATGAGATTATGGGTGTGCGCCACCATGCCCAGCTAATTTTTGTATTTTTAGTAGAGATGGGGTTTCACTCTATTGGCCAGGCTTGTCTCCAACTCCTGACCTCGTGATCCATCCACCTTGGCCTCCCAAAGTGCTGACCTGGCCTAATTTTACACTGGACCTGGCCTAATTTTACTATATTATTTTCTTCTCCTTCATCTCCCATCCCCTTTCCCACTTCCAGGTGCTGTGCTTGTGGTATAAATGGACTATCTTATTTAATTCTAATGACAACACTGGAGTAGACAATGTAGACAATGCTGTCATCCCCATTTTACATATGGAGAAACTGAGGCTTAAGGAGGCTAAAGGGAAGAGGCAGAATATCAAACTAATCAGACAGATCCAGAATCCACCCTCCTAAACATCACAGAAGCTAATCAAGAAAACTGATTTAAAATACAACTTGTCTCTAAGTTATTCTGAATTGTCTGTAGGACACCTCTCCCCCATTATTCAAAGGAAATATTAACAAATCTATTTTGAGGCACTTTGTTTCTCTTCATCCATATTTGCAGGACATTATCACCAGAGACAGTTTCAAAAAACTGGGATGATAGTCTCTTTGGATTTCCTTTTCCTCTGTTCCATTTCTTTTGCAAAACTTGAAGCTATAATTGTCAACTTGTGCCTTGTCTCTATTGCTTGCTGGGGACATAATTGAAATGATGTAAAACGGCATTTCTCCTCCTTAAACAGAACACCTGTCCACTCCCACCGTACTCTTTCTGCATCTCATTTATAAGAAGAAGATTGTTGATGGGCAGAATATGCTACTGAAGTGATGTTTCTCCCCTATGGGAGAGAAACATGAATAGGGCAGAGATTTATAATAGGATGAGGTGTGTGCCACCTTCAAGGTAAAGCCACACGAATTGATGTTTACCTAAAGGGATGGCCATTCCTGGTAGTCTTAACACAACTTAATATGTGATGGGACAAGATTGTTAGCATTGACTGCATTTTGTTTGTGAACCCTGGTGGGAGGGGAGGAAAACCCTCAGGGGAGATGCAGAGATAGGAGTGGTAAAGGGCTTGTTTGACTAGGAGAGTTCTTTCCAGGGAGCTCTGAGGATGGATTACCAGGCTGGGGAGGTCAGATCATAGAGAGAGGGACCATACTGGAAATTAATAATAATAATAATGTTGTGGATGATGATAATAATGTCAGTCTCTACTGAAGGCTTACTGTGTGTCAGATGCTGGATTATATTACTTACTTTATATTCATTATCTTATTTAGTCTTCTTTTTTTTTTTTTTTGAGACGGAGTCTCGCTCTGTCGCCCAGGCTGGAGTGCAGTGGCGCGATCTCGGCTCACTGCAAGCTCCGCCTCCCGGGTTCACGCCATTCTCCTGCCTCAGCCTCCCGAGTAGCTGGGACTACAGGCGCCCACAACCGCGCCCGGCTAATTTTTTTTTGTATTTTTAGTCGAGACGGGGTTTCACCGTGGTCTCGATCTCCTGACCTTGTGATCCGCCCGCCTCGGCCTCCCAAAGTGCTGGGATTACAGGCGTGAGCCACCGCGCCCGGCCTTATTTAGTCTTCTTAACAACTTTAGATAGATACTATTATGGGGACCTGAAGTAGATATTATTACAATCTCTATTTTACAGTGGAGGTAACTGAGGCTTAGAGAGGTTAAATCACGTAGCCAGGTCAAGATCGCGTAGCCAGCAACAACTCATTTGTCCATGCTTTTACCAGCACACTCGCAGAGCCAGTGAGCTTTGGATGCAAGGAATAAGGTGAGGAGAGAACGGGAAAATGCCTTTTGAAGGGGATAATTGAAAGGGCCACAGTGGGATTGTGTGAAGGGCCCAGGTTTGATCACGTGGTTCAGAGTTTGACTCAAATAGGAAGAAAGAAAGCATCAGGTTGGTCCCTTTGGGTGAGAGATGGGTGAAACTGCTTAAAGAATCCAGACCAGAGCCACACCCTGCCTTTAGAATCATCTCTTCACTATTTTCCACCCAATTTTAAGGCCATGTTGTTATATAATTTGGTTATGACAGCCAGAGACAATTTTCTGCTTGAAACAATTAGTCATATTTTAGGTTGGATAGGTTTGACTTAGTAAATCTTTCTTCAAGTGAGCATTTTATTAATTATAGAAAGGGCTTGGAAAGACATCCTTTCAAATAACAGAATCAAACCCTTTCTCTAAGAGAGGAATCCCTAAGCCTTACTGGATCTTGCACAAAAGTCATATACCATCCCACAGCTAAATTCATTTAGAATCCCACCAGAACATTCTAATGCAATTTTTATGAAGTGTCTTTTATTTTGTACTTGCTCACTCTGTAACAAATGAGTCATTGATTTTCAAAAAATTTTAAATGTATCCAGAGGGTTTTTTTTTTTTCCCGTTTTTGTTTTGAACAGCCATTCAGAAGCCAAAACCAGTAACCCTAAGTTCTTCTAGCTGCTTTGCTGTAAAGATAGCTTTCCTCTGAATTGATCGTAGTGGTTGCTTTGACAAGAACGAACCACTTTCTTTTTTTAAAAAATTTTTTTTATATTTTATTTTAAGTTCCAGGATACACGTGCAGTACATGCAGGTTTGTTACACAGGTAAATGTGTGCCATGGTGGTTTGCTGCACCTATCAACCCATCACCTAGGTATTAAGCCCTGCATGTGTTAGCTATTTATCCTGATGCTCTCCTGCTACAGGCCCCAGTGTGTGTTGTTCCCCTCCCTGTGTCCATGTGTTCTCATTGAAGAATGAACAACTTTCAACCAGCCAAATTGCTGAGATGTGAAAGGAGTACTTTACAAGTCTTTCTAAAATGTTGTCCAGCAATTATGTTTTAATATTTGTGTGTTATGTTCGGGGAAGGCCTGAAAACAACAATAAAAGTGGAACTGTAGGGACAATCCCAGCTTTCTTTGTGATCATGAGGTATTCTAATCTAGAGTTCCTTTGTGAGTTTAAGTAGGAAAGCCGATGGGAGCCTCACCATACAGCTGAGGTCGGGTACAGTAATCCCCTGATGACTAGTCAAAGACAGATTCACTCGATGCCAATGTTTTTTTCTATCATTCAAGAGTGGCCAAGGAGACCAAAGGTGGGAGTCAGAATTCACTAGAGTTTTCAACAAAGCATTCCAATAAATTAAAAACACAAACAACTTTTGTTAGAATTGTTTGGTGATGCTGGTTGGTTACAGCGCCCTCATGTGTCTCAGCATGGTAGTGTCATTTTAGGGCTTTCCAAGGGCAAGAGACACTCTTCTAATCATTAGACCAATGCTATTGAACGGAGTCCTTTTTCTCCAAGTTTGTTTCTAGGGTCACAAATAGACTTCTTTCTTCTTTCGGTGTTAGTTTGAATCTCCAGTGTGATTATAATTTTTATTAGAAGCTGTAAACATAAACTATCTCATTTTCCACAGTCTGTTTCTGTGCATGCTCGATAAATGCTTGCTGAATTCGAGCTTATTTAAATGTCAATTCCTGCCAAAAAGTGAAAATAGCCCAAATGCCCCACTGGGGAATCAATGAACAAATTGTGGCACATCCATACAATAGAATACTACTTAGTAATAAAAGGGAAAGAACTAACTGATATGCAGCAACAAAAGGTTGTAAATCATAAGGTTCTACTTATGTGACATTTTGGAATCAGACAGATATCGGATCAGCAGCAGCCACAGGGCGGGGGAAATATGGGGGGATGCAAAGGGGTATTAGGGAACTTTTCGGGGAGATGGAAATGTTCTTTATCTTACGTGATGTTGGTGACTACATACATTGGTCAGAACTTATCAAACTGGCAATAGTGGTATAATGATGAGTATAGCTGCTTTCCAAAACTCATTGAATTGTGCACTGAAAAAGGGTACAATTCACTGTATGTAAATGATACCTCAGTAAGCCTCATAAAAACTTTCAGTTCCTTAAAAAATTATCATGGATTTCTTCCAGAGTGCTAAACACCAACCCCTCTGGGCTGGCTTCCTTTTCTTTGCCTATCTGAAAAAGACGCCACGATTGAACTCTTAGAATCTGCAAGTTCCAGCCCAATTCAAAGTCCCAATGGGGCCAGACTGCATTCCAAACAGTCTGCTCCCCGCCTCTGCCATTATACCAGAGACGGCGTATGCAGTGACACAGTCTCTGTAGCCTTTGGATACTGAAAAGGAAAACATCAAAGTTCCAGGCCAGTGCTAGCCCTGCCACCAACAAGCACAAGCCCCTTGAGGAGAAATGAGATCTGGGCCCTGAAGGCAAATTCATACTGTCAGTTTGCTGGCTCTCCTCCGTGAAGGACAACAACCACGGTTCCTGGGCAGAAGCTGTGCTTTGCACAGATCATTTATTAACCACTTGACTGAATGTTCTGCCCCAGGCAGTGCCCAATATCTGATTCTGGAAAACAGCTTTGGTTCCCGCAGCTCCCAAGATGTTCTACCTACCCTCATTCCCTATGATGGTAACCTACAAATGTTGATACAGGCCAGTGGTTCTTAAACTTCACTGGGTTCAGGAATCACCTAAGGAGTGTATTTTCTAAATGTCAGTTCCCAGTCTTCACTTGCACTCTGAGATTCTAGTGTAATAAGCCTGGGAGAAGTTTCTGGAAATTCCATTTTAGAAAAGCACCTCCGATGATTCTGATGCAGGAGGTCTAAGGCTCACACTTTAAAATATGATGATCTGAGGCCTGGAAAAGTTCATATACCATCTAGGCTTTTGTTTTCACTTGAAATAGTTGAAAAATTAATTCATTGGAAACATCTGACCTATCAAGTGTTTGAGTAACACAGTGATTAACAGTGGGGCTCTGGAGTGGGGTTCCTGGGTTCAAAGTCCACCTATACCTTTTATTATCCATGAGGCTTTAGACAGGTTACTTAATCTCTTCACAGCATGTATGTAAGAGGAAGTAGGATCAAATGAGCTAACACTTACAAAGCACTCAGAGTGACTGCCAGTAAGCATTAGATAAACATCATTATTATTCTGTCCAGATCAATAAAGACTGAAGGAAATATTGCAAACCATGAACAAAGAAAGATAACTTCAAAGAGCTTTTCATTTAAAGCTTGGACATCTCTAAATACCTCAAATGGTAGAGGGAAACGTAGCCACTTGATGTATGCCAAGTTTCCTACATTCCAAATTTCTTTGCCCTGTTTTACATATTAAAAATATAAGCTGAACAAATATGCAAGCTGAACTTAGCAGTACTGCTTTTCTTTGATTAAGGAGCTTATGACAACTCACATATCTCAGCTTGCTCATCTTTATAAGTTATCCATAATATTTGGTGCTTCTGAAAGATGCAAATCAGAATCGTGTGTAGAACTTCTGGAAAGAACAAATTTTGACTCAGTAGAGACTGGAGTGGAGCCTAGGGAATCTGAATTTCTAAAAAGCTCTCTCCATGATTTGACTGTACATTCCAGGTAGAGAACTACCATTACAGGTGAAAGCTGGGATAATGTACCTTGCTTGAAAACAGAAGAAACAGAGACAAAACATGTTAAATACTTTGCCCCAATGTCATTCAGCAAATCATTTGCAGCAGCAGGAGTTGGATTTTTGTCAGTAATTCCAGGGGCCACTATATTAGTACTTTCCATTATGGCTTATACAGTATAAGCTCTTTGTATAGGGTAGATTAAGCATAGTACATTTTTACTCCTTCATTTGCTTATGAAATAATATTCTGATCTGAATATGTAGGAACTTCAGAACTGCTGATCTGGGATTCTGAATTCCTTTCAGATTCTACCTCTTGCCCTCTTAGCCACATATCCCCATTTACTGATTATCTCCATTAAATCCCTGGAAGTGTAAAGGAGAGATGGCTCATGCAGTGCTTGGATCAAATCCCTGTGGGAAATAAGATCATGTGCTCAAGGATTGTTCTTCCCCATTCTTGTAGCATAAGGACCACAGCTTCATCATGATCAAATCTGAGATAAATTAGTACATAAATCCAGGAAAATGAGGATCGCATAAGATCATGAATCTAAGAATATTATCTTATAAATTACTGACTCATAAATCACTGGGGCATGAATCACACGGATATCAAAAAAGCCATTCTAGTGGCTGAAGGCAGTGGCATTTTGGTGGCCTCTACACTGGGTTGAGATTTTTGTGGATTCCCTTCTCATTTGGGAAATATGTGCAACCTATGAAGTCCCTCAGAAGCCATTTTCCTTAATGTATTATCAGAGAAGAAAATCTGTTAAAGTCTGTCATGGGGAGGTGGGTGGCCACCAATCAAGTGAAATCATTCTGCTGAACTTGAGCCAGGGAACCAAATTGGGGCAGTATCATTTTGCATGCAAGATGGCCCAGCAGGCTGGAATCCCTGCCTGCAGACCTTCACACATCACCAACTTCTTGCTAATAAAACAGACCCCATTATTTAGTTACTTCTTGGCATCCACTGGCTGCTTCCCTTTCAGACTTTCTGTTGCCCATATTTCAATATCCTGCCTTTGCATTCTCCTCCTGCTCTTGTTAAAATACTGTTTCTTTCTTTTTCTTTTCTTCTTCTTCTTTGAAAGAAAAAAAATCTCTTTTAATCAGATAGCTCCTGCTGGCATGAGCCGTCAGAGGTATTCATTTCAGTGGACTGTGGCCTTATGCTGCATTACCTTGGCAACAAGATTTAGAGGCAAAGCCCTGGCCTTGAACTTGTCAGAGTCTCCAACGATGTGAACTCAGCACATACTACTCTCTAGCATATCAAGTTGTCATGCCAACCCCTAACAATAAAACCCATCTCTGTCTTCTAGGGTTTTAATTCAATAACTTTTCAAATTGGTTCCTTCTGTAATTCAATTGGTCTGGAAATGTAATATATGAACGTGCGCGTGTGTGTGTGTGCACGCTGTGTTTAACCAGTCACTAATGGCCTTCCACTAAAAGACTGGAGATTGGAAATGCAATATAGGTCAAAAGTTCATCAAAAAGCAAAGAGAACCAGTGCTGGATCTTACAAAAGAAGCCTGAAAATTTGGAAATCCTGACAAAGAGGTAACTAAATGAAGCCTCAAGAGCTGACTTCTGCCCTCAGATATATGCACATGACTTCCACTGGCACCTGTGCATAGCACATTTGATACTCAGAGTAGCTGTTCCCCCGTACATATTTAGAACTCCTTTAGTTTTGAATACACAACCAACTTCTATTTCTTAAAAGCATTCCTATTTTTATATTTACATTTCATTTTCCTCTAAACCAGAAAGCTCTATAAGAACCTGTCCCTTTGAAAGACTCTTAATCTTCTAAGGACATTCAAACAGGGATTGCATGGAGTCTAGGGGCTGAAGTAACCTGGGCTCAGAGTTTCTCAAACTTGTGTGTTTCAATGCCTGCCTATCCTTGTGCCAACTCTGTGATTATTTGCTCATTGTTTTTCTCCTTTAATTGACATGTTTTAATACATTTAGAGAGGGAACTTTATATCATTGGTCTGATACTCTGCTTTTTAGACCCTCTGCCCCTAGGGGCATAGTTCTCTCTTAGTTTTCAATAATTAACATGTATAGGGTTGTCAGTGTGCTAGCTGATGACCACTAAAAATACTTTTTGTGTATAACTCGTTTAATCTTCACAAACATCACAGCAAACCTTTGAAGCAGGTAATTATTTTTATCATCACAGCTTCACAGAGGAGGAAACAAAGATACAGAGAAGTTAGGCAGCATATCCACAGTCCCACAGCTAGTATAAGTAAGGACTGAGTTTCAAACCCTGCAGCCTAGTTCTAGAGTCTCAACTCAGAATACTGCTTTACTGCATTCTGGCTGATTGTGTGAGCCTGTCTGCAAAGTTTTATGCAGGAAGCATTGATTACCTAAAATTGCAAATTTCTTGAAGGCAGAGACCGTCTTTAATACTTCCATCTCTCTCTTAGTACCTACTTGAGTACCTTTCACATAATAGTTGCTTAGAAATACGCTCAGCTTGTGAAAGAGTGATCTGGGAGAATCCTAGAATACCAAATTCAAAGCCACTTTTAAAAATCTAGTTTTGTATAAGTTGGAATGAAAGGGGTTATCTTCACCTCTAAACCACACATATATAAGTTCTTCTATGGAACAAATTCGTTGATGTTAAAGGCCATGTTTGGTGGTGTGATGGATATTTTCTGTTGGCACCCCCTACCCCGGCCCAACCCAGAGACACTTTCCACCCTTCCCCACTATGCCCTCTGCCCTGGGCACCTGACCTTTACCAACTGGAATTTCCTGCTTTCTGGCTTTGCATTGGGTTGGGAGGCACTGGCTGGAGAATGAGAGAAAGGTTGGATTATTTATTCCTGTAGCTCACTGTTTGCCAAGGCACAGTTTGGTAATGCTTTTTTTTTTTTTTTTTGAGACACAGTTTCGCTCTTGTTGCCCAGGCTGGAGTGCAATGGCGCGATTTCAGCTCACCGCAACCTCTGCCTCCCGGGTTCAAGCGATTCTCCTGCCTCAGCCTCCCGAGTAGCTGGGATTACAGGCATGTGCCACCACCCCGGCTAATTTTGTATTTTTAGTAGAGACAGGGTTTCTCCATGTTGGTCAGGCTGGTCTTGAACTACCGACCTCAGGTGATCCACCTGCCTCGGCCTCCCAAAGTGCTGGGATTACAAGCGTGAGCCACCGCGCCCGGCGGTAATGCTTTCTTCTACCTAAGACCATTGGTTCTACTGCATAGCCCTCTCCTACAGCTACAGCTCTTGCTGGTATGGAAACAACTTCCTGCTGGTACTAGTTCCAGGGCACTTCACTATTCCTTACTGGTGTCCTCCTGTAAGTCTAACTGAACTTTTATTAATAGTCTCTTCAATAAATGTATCATTTGTCTCCTGACAGGATCCTGGCTTTTAACACTTGTCATCTGGCCAAGTGCTTCTCAAATATTAATGGACATGAGAATCACTTACAGATCTTGTTAATATCCAGATTCTTATTCAGAGGACTGGGGTGGGATCTGAAATTCTACATTTCTAACAAGCTTCCAGGCTAACGGATGCTCCATAGGTCACACTTCTGGTAACAGTGATCTAGTAGATGGTCTCTAGTTGTCACTGGACAGGTGTTTTCAGTTGAATTAAAGAATGGCTAAATGAATGCCTTCGATGCAATGCTGCATTCAATACTGGTGAAGGAAGCCACACCTTCACGCCACACCTATCTTGTAATAACTTACCCCTGAGGTCCACAACAGGGCTGCAGCAGACCCACCTGGTCACACCATAAAGTTCACAGCTGCTTGGACACCTGTATCTTTGCTTTTCTCATTGGCACAGCCACCCTGGTGATTCTCATCATTTTCAGTTAATACTGTTTATTAAAAACAGCAACTACCATATCTAACTTCCTAGAAATTGAACTCACACACACAGGTATTTTTTTCTTCAGAGGTGAAAGCAAAACTGATTACTTTCAACATCAGAATCGATTGCCCCTGAGGGACAATCCTTGCTGAGTGAAAGGTGGAAGAGAAATTCATGGCTTGCCAAATAGTAAGCTGTATTTACTCAGATTCTGTATAGTCTTGTACAAACAGGCTCTATGTGCAAAGGCAAAGTTAAACTCCAAGGGATCATTCAAAACAAGACCCAGTTCATGGCAAACTCCACCTACCTGTGCTTGTAAGCAAATCAAGCTGTCAGGAGATCTGAATTCCCTTTTACGTTTAGCTGACCAACAGACGATTTTTGAACACAAACTAAGTGCCAGATACTACATCTCTTTGTAGGACATGATTATGTACAAAGTAAAATGTTATTAATTTCAAATGTAAATATACTGAATATTGTGATAATTCAGGCAGATGCTGACCTGTATTTGACTATTTCACTAATCATGCAAAAAAGATTTACCGGCCGGGCGCGGTGGCTCAAGCCTGTAATCTCAGCACTTTGGGAGGCCGAGACGGGCAGACCACGAGGTCAGGAGATCGAGACCATCCTGGCTAACCCAGTGAAACCCCATCTCTACTAAAAAATACAAAAAAAACAAAAATTGCCGGGCGAGGTGGCGGGCGCCTGTAGTCCCAGCTACTCGGGAGGCTGAGGCAGGAGAATGGCGTGAACCCGGGAGGCAGAGCTTGCAGTGAGCTGAGATCTGGCCACTGCACTCTAGCCTGGGCAACAGAGCGAGACTCCGTCTCAAAAAAAAAAAAAATCTACTTAAGAGAATAAATGATTTTCAAGACCACTTGAAAGGTACATTTAGGGTTTTTTGTTTTTTTTGTTTTTTAATCCCGGCCCTTGGGAGGCTGAGGCAGGAGGTTTCCTTGAGGCTAGTTCAAGACCAACCTGGGCAACAAAGCAAGACCCCATTCTGGGATTACAGGAATGAGCCACCGTATTTGGCCCCACATTTAGGTTTTGAGAACGGAGACACTAGTTGATTGATTAATAATGTTGATTGTTGTGCTAATTAAAAAACATTCTTCTAAATGTAATGTGATATTCCAGATTGCATCCTGGAACAGGAAACTGAAATATGGATAAAAATAAAATGTCAAGTTTAGTCTGTAGTAATGTACCAAAGTTGGCTTCTGAGTTTTGGCAAACATACCATGGTAATATTAAGATGCTAACATTAAAAAAAAAATCTGGGTGAAAGGTATATGCTAACTCTCTGGGCTAGCTATGCAAATTTTCTGTAGCTATAAAATTATTCCAAAATTTAAAAGTTTATTAAAAATTCTTACACATTCATAAAATGTGATTCTCCAAGAGTCCCTACTAACAACAATAGAAGCTATTTAGTGAAAGATACCCTACTTGGCACAATGCCAAGTGCCTTATACATTTGTTCACAACAACATTATGAAGTAGGTATGTATGGTTCTTTTTTTGAGATGGAGTCTCGTTCTTTGCCCAGGCTGGAGTGCAGTGGCGCAATCTCAGGTCACCGCAACCTCCGCCATCCAGGTTCAAGCGATTTTCCTGCCTCAGCCTCGTGAGTAGCTGGGATTACAGGCATGCACCACCACGCCCAGCTAATTTTTGTATTTTTAGTAGAGACGGGGTTTCACCATGTTGGCCAGGCTGGTCTCAAACTCCTGACCTCAAGTGATTCTCCCGCCTCAGCCTCCCAAAGTGCTGGGATTACAGACGTGAGCCACCGCCCTGGCCGGGAAGGTTATTATCTTTAATTTGCAAATAAGGAAACTATAGCTCACAGTGATAAAGTGCCCCAAGACACACAGATACTAATTAATCGATAGAGTTAGGATGTGACAAGGCCTGTCTAACCCTACAGCCTGGGCTCTCAGCAGTTCCACAGCTATACTGTCTTGCCTCTTCTAGCTTGAGTTTCTCTGTAAGAAAGAGTCATTACTTATGCAGATTGGCCCTCATCTTTCTTCTGAATTGGTGAAACATGTGAACCCAATTGTCTGCACTATACCTTTAAGTAAACCGCAGCATGATTTTAAAATAACGAAGTTTAATAGAAGGGCAAATCCCTCACATTTCTGCTTTGTTAAACTGGGCCTCAGTTCTCCAGAAGGAGGGGGCAGGGAGAGACCTCTCTTCCAAGGAATGCTCTCAGAGCTAAGCAACTGGCCCTTTCCCCTTGGCTTCTCTTATTTTGCCCATCATGTGTTGGGATGCTGGGCCTGATGCCCAGGATTCTCCCAGAACTTTCCAGTTGGGCTTTGGCCGTAGATGGCTTACTCAGAAATGGAAAAAGGTAGCATGCTACAGCACGGTGCGTGGTTCAGGGTCAAGACAGCCAATTCTTTATGCAGAAAGAGAACTGGATCCCTTGATGGAAGAGGTCCTGGAATGCTCTCTATCCTGCTGGTGCAGCAAGGCTCCTGTGATCACCTAATTTGTGTTAAATGCAGCACACCGTTTGTCACGGGCACACAGTCTGGGTTCACAGCTCCTCAAAGTTTTGCTGAGATACATCCTTAGCACATTCCCCGTGTCTCTGCAGCCCACCTGGGGTCTGGCTCACTTTAACTCATCATTCATTCATTTGTAAAGGGACAAAAATTATTACCCAGCAGGGTTCCCACCCTTTCCACCCCGCTGTTGACAGCCAAAGAGGATTGTGAATTTGTGAATTGTTTCTGCCCTCTGAGAAGGATTCTGTCTTCTAGGCCAATGGTTCTTTGGGCTTTCTTGGGATAGAATCAGAGAGGAAGTTGGGAGAGGAGGAAGACGTGAACGAACTAGCGAGAAAGAGTCTTTGGAGAAGATTGGTGGGCGGCTGCTTTCGTGAGAGAAGCACAAGAACAACCGCAGAATATGAGTGGAGTCCTTGAGAAAGAAGTAGGACTTAAAGAAATATCCCTCTTCCCAGTAGAATCCCTCCACGGTGTTCAGAAAATGCAGATAAAGGAACAGAAAGATCTTCTTTTTGCTTGCCACACAGTATTTCTTTGACTAAGAACGCCTGCCTGCTCCGAGACTGAAGCACACGGTGCAGAGCTTCAACAAGGATGCACGTGTTCAGCACCAACCGCCTCCTCTCCTCGCCAGCCGCTGCGCCAGCCCTGCTGCCGGCTCTGATCTCTGCCCATAACACTCCGCTGAGCTCTGTGGCTGAATCTTCCAACTGCCAAAGTCAATGAGCACTTCCAGTCCTTATCTAAAGTCACCTCTCTGCAGCTCTTTTCTGTTGCCAGCTGTCTTAGCCGCACCCCACGTACTGATGATCCATCAAGTTCAAGGTTCCAGGTGCTTTCTATTCATTATTTATTCACTCCTCACAACTTCAGGAAGGAGATTTTATTTCTCACCCCACCTTCAGTTTTGCTAAATGAGGAAACTGGCTCAGAGAAACCAGCAACTTATCTGAATTCTTGGAACTAGAAAATAACAGAACTAGAACTTAAGCTCAAACCCATTTGAGTCCGAAACCCTTTTACTATTTTTTAATAAGTAATTATGTATTATTATGATACTACATTATATCACAATAATATAATCTTAAAATTATTATTATTCATTGGTATTATGACACTGGCTTTAGCTTTCAGATTTCATGGACTAGAAAAAAAAGGTAAAAACATTTTTGGGGCTCTGGTTTGGGGCTGCCAAATATGCGTGTATGTGTGTGATTTTGTTGGGGGGGGGTGTGTGTGTGTGTGTGTGCAGTCGTTAAGGCATTTTAAAAAATACTCAACTATAATATATCATCACTGTCATTTTATAAAATTCCCCAAATGGACTGATATAGAAGTACCTCCACAATATATTGTTAAGGAAGATGCTACCTGCTTAATTAGAAATGAGTTCTACAGATTTATCTCCTTGAATAAGCATTTTTTGAAGAAAAAGAAATCAGTAACTGTTTTGGGATGGGAAGGAGGCTTCCCACATAGTCAAGGTAGGAGGCTTTTGAACATTCTAAATTTTGTGCAAGGGGTATCAAGTACTAACAATTGAAAAAATAAACACATAAATTGGGAATACATCTCTAAAAGAAGAGCTATTTTAGGACCTCAAGGAATATATGGCTAAAATAATCACAAAATCATTTGAGTGAATTCACTTTGTCCTTGTTTTTCCCATTTTGACATGCTTTGGTGGGAAGCTGCTCAGGGCCTGACTGTAGCCTGCAGGCTGACCCTGCGTTAGGCCAGGTTCTCACTATCTGCCCCCTAGGAATATATGAAGGTGGTGGTGTCCTAAAGCATTCCTGTGCGCATCAACAGAGGCATCTCTTTTTGTGGTACCTTCTAGGTACCCAAAACTCTAAACAAGTTTCCCAGTATTAGAGTATAAATAGAAGAGTTGGGCCTGGCCGGAGCCAGCGGCCTGGATTTGAGCAGTTCTCATCCCAATGCAAGTTCTTGAGCTTGGCTGTGCTTCAGAATCACCTGGTAGTTTGTTTAAATAGCATCTTCCTAGAGACTGTGTCAAACTCTGCATTTTGAACAAGTGTCCCACAGACTATTCTAAGAAACCTGAATAGCTCGGGCTGTATATCCTGTCAGACTGAGGATGATGACTAATTTTTTTTTTTTTTTTTTGAGACGGAGTCTTGCTCTGTCACCCAGGCTGGAGTGCAGTGGCAGGATCTCAGCCCACTGCAAGCTCCTCCTCTCGGGTTCACGCCATTCTCCTGCCTCAGCCTCCCCAGTAGCTGGGACTACAGGCACCCGCCACTTCGCCCGGCTAGTTTTTTTTTTTTGTATTTTTTAGTAGAGACGGGGTTTCACCGTGTTAGCCAGGATGGTCTCGATCTCCTGACCTCATGATCCGCCCGTCTCGGCCTCCCAAAGTGCTGGGATTACAGGCTTGAGCCACCGCGCCCGGCCGATGACTAAGTTTTAATACTAATCCTAGAATTTCCTGGAGAAAAAGAGGCCCTCAGATCAGTGACAGTCAAAAGTCAAACAGACCATTTCCCCTCCCCCGCCACACCAGAGGTCAAACAGGATGTGTCTCAGATGGAGTCCGCTGATGCAAACAGGATCTGGAGAGAAATAGCAATTTTTCCTTTTCACTCTGAGCCTCACTCTGAGCAGTTCCGGAAACAGTCCTGATTAGAGCATAATTGGTTTGGACTCCGCTAGCAGAGCAGCCAGGCACCTTCCCGCACTGAGCAGGCTGTGCGGCATCATCTGACTCTTTACTGCATTAAAAACAATGTGATATGACATGTGCTGGTCTCCTAACAACATTTGCAAACTCAGTAACATTATAGAGTCAATGCCTGTACCAACTATACTTTAGAGAAACAGCAGGACATTTCTACCCAGCCCCCAACAACAGCAAACAAACTGGAGACATTTTAGTTGCATAAATACGTACTGGTCACACAGGATTTGGGGTCTTTTGCTGGCCAGGAAATGATCATGTATTACTTTCAAAGCTGAATCAGTGATTCCAGTTTAAACAAGGATTCTAAACAGTTTGCTTTTTTGCTCTTCTCCATAGCACACATCATAGAGTGACTGTAATTCAAATTTATCAGGGATTGAAAAGACAAACCAAATAAACAAAAAACCCATCATACCAGAAGGCTGGGAGGAAATGAATTGAGTCAGAGAAGAATTCCAGTAGGGACTTTTTGGTCAGCGTGCTAGACTCCTTTCTTTCATGGAGTTGTTTCCTCTTTTTGCCCCAGTCTAAGTCAAGACCCCACTGAACTGCAAATGGGCCCCCAACCAGCAAAGTAATTAACTGCTACTCTGAACCATCTCTTAGACGTACATCATAAATTTAACTCTCTGAATTTACTGTTTCCAAAATGAGGTGAACGCAATCCAGTTATCTGGAGAAGTGAGAATACCAAATGTGCTATACACATATTATCTGTGACTTTATAAGAAAGCACAGATATTCTGTCATAAAATATTCACATGTGTAAAACGCTTATTTATGCTTTATCTCCAAATGGCTTAATTCTGCTTCTTTTCCATTTCATTGTGTTTTATGTAGACCTAAAACAGGGATCTTTTATACTTTAACAAAACCCTTAATATTCGGTTAGATCCTACTTTGGTTCTTTCTCTGAGATAAAAATAAATGCATCTTTGACAACTTTTATTTAAGCCTTTGTACTATGAAAAATTTTAAGCATCATATATGAAAGTACAGGAAATATTATAATGCTCTCCAAGTTCAAAGTTGCCAATTTTTTGGCCAATCCCCAGCCTCCATTCCCAGATTATTTTTAAGAAAATGCACAGCATCGTATCACTTCATCTGCAAATGTTCAATATGTAGCTCTAAAAGATAAAGATTCTTTTAACGGCTGGCTGCGGTGGCTCAAGCCTGTCATCCCAGCACTTTGGGAGGCTGAGGTGGGTGGATCACTTGAGGCCAGGAGTTTCAGACCAGCCTGGCTAACATGGCGAAACCTCTCCTCTACTAAAAATTAAAAAAATTAGCTGGGCGTGGTGGTGCATGCCTGTAATCCCAGCCACCTGGGAGGCTGATGCAAGAGAATCGCTTGAACCTGGGAGGCGGAGGTTGCAGTGAGCTGAGATGGTGCCACTGCACTCTAGCCTGGGCAACAGAGCAAGACTCCATCTCAAAGAAAAATTATTTAAAAAATATATACTATTCTTAGCCGGGCGCGGTGGCTCAAGCCTGTAATCCCAGCACTTTGGGAGGCTGAGACGGGCGGATCACAAGGTCAGGAGATCGAGACCATCCTGGCTAACACGGTGAAACCCCGTCTCTACTAAAAAATACAAAAAGCTAGCCGGGCGAGGTGGCGGGCGCCTGTAGTCCCAGCTACTCAGGAGGCTGAGGCAGGAGAATGGCGTGAACCCGGGAGGCGGAGCTTGCAGTGAGCTGAGATCCGGCCACTGCACTCCAGCCCGGGTGACAGAGCGAGACTCCGTCTCAAAAAAAAAAAAAATAAATATATATATATATATACTATTCTTACACTAAAAAAAGTAACATTACTTCTTTAATATCAACAAGTATCCAGTCATCTACTGATTTTTAAGCAGAAACCTTACAGAAAATCATGTTGATGAAAATCCAAGGATTCCTGAATTGCTACAGGAACTGTGATCTCTCCCCAAAAACCCCCTCCAAGGCAGGGATGCTTAAGAATCAGATGCACAAAAGTTCTTTCAAGGACTTGAGACTGAACTCACGTGTCGAAACCTCCCCGGCTGCGGAGACAGGGTTGGACTCTCCAGCACTGTTGACTTTGGTCTGGATGTTTATCCATTCATTTTTCAGACCTCCAGTCGCTTGTTTATTTTGGCCATCCCTTTCCAGCCTGAGACTTCCCACACCCTGCCATCTGGCACCCTCTCTGGTTTCATTCCCACAGCCTCAGCTCCGAGCAGAAGCCTCAGCGGAAACAGATCCAGCAAAAGGTCCTGAGCGCTGGGTCCATGCTTCTGTGCCCAAGTCCTCCCGCAGGAGAGAAGGGGCAAAAGGAACTTTTGGAGGGGATCCTCAAGGTTCATTACCAAGAGAGTACAACTCTCTTTATTGCCAATCGATACATAGTCAATAAATATCTTAGTGCCTTGGTGAATGTTATCTCGTTGTGATAAGCTTAGAAATGAGGTGCAATGATGGATATTAATTGTCAGAACTATCCCTGCTGTTTCCCTTAAAAAAGAATCATGTCGGGCCGGGCGCGGTGGCTCATGCCTGTAATCCCAGCACTTTGGGAGGCCGAGGCAGGTGGATCATGAGGTCAAGAGATCGAGACCATCCTGGACAACATGGTGAAACCCCGTCTCTACTAAAAATACAAAAATTAGCCAGCGTGGTGGCGGGTGCCTGTAGTCCCAGCTGCTCCAGAGGCTGAGGCAGGAGAATCACTTGAACCCGAGAGGCAGAGGTTGCAGTGAGCTGAGATCACGCCACTGCACTCTAGCCTGGTGACAGAGCGAGACTCCGTCACACACGCACAAAAAATAAAAATAAAATAAATTAAAAAAAAGAATCATGTAACCGAATATTCAACTTGTATCCCAAGACCTGTCAGTTGCTCTAGCCACAAGAGCAAATGTTTAAGCTATGAGGACGACAAGTTAATTTCGATTAACAGAGCATTTTTATCGTAAACAAGATTTTGCATTAATCCCAAGCAAACTGAAGCAGCTAGGTAAGTCTACCTACCACATCCCAAAAAGGCCTTCCACTTTCTTGCTGTCCTGGGAATCTTCCCTGACTGGTCACATTTATCAGTCCTTGAAGGCCTACTGAACACTCAGGCCAAAGAGCTCCCCCTCAAAGTTCCATCAGAACGATACAACCTCCACTACCACCACAACAATGTCTACCATTTCCTGACAACTTACCATGTGCTGGGCACCTTGCCACTCCCTTAACGTATAACCTACTTTATTTTTTTTAATTTTTGGCGACAGGTCTCACTCTGTTGCCCAGGCTGGAATGCAGTGGTGTGATTTCAGCTCACTGCAGCCTTGACCTCCTGGGCTCAAGCGATCCTCCCACATCCACCTCCCAAGTAGCTGGGACTACATGCGCATCCCACCATGCCTGGCTAATTTTTGTATTTTTGTTGTTGTTGTTGTTGTTGTTGAGATGGGGTTTCACCATGTTGCCCAGGCTGGTTTCGAACTCCTGAGCTCAAGAGATCCACCTGCCTCAGTCTCCCAAAGTGCTGGATTTATAGGCATAAGCCACCACACCCAGCCATGTATTACCTACTTTAATCCTTACCACAGTTCCGGGAGGAAAGCGCTACTAGCACCATTATTTTATAAGTGAGGAGAATAAGGAGAGATTAGGTAAACACCCAAGGGGTAAGGATGGTAAATGACAGTGCTGGGCTATGTGGCTTAGAGTGTCTCCCCTCAATCTTGAAGCTACATTGCCTTAAAAAAAATATTTGACCTTGCATTGTCAGTGACATATTTATGTACATGTTTTTGGACCCTCTCCTTGACATGGTAGACATAAGGTATTTAGCCTAGTGTCTGGCAGTAAGTGCTTGGTGCTTGATAAATGTTGGCCATTATTGTTGTTGTTGTTGGTATCAGTAATTATTGGTGGTGTGGCCCAGGACAGTCTCACTTCCGCAATACTGTTGCAGTTGCAGAAGCATAAGAATCTGGCCTTAATGCTGCCAGATTTGGCAAATAAAAATATAGGATGCAATACTTGAGATGTATTTATACTAATATTTTTTTGTTGTTTATCTGAAATTCAGTGTTAACTAGGCATCCTGTATTTTATCTGGCAACCATCGTCGAGAATCTTAATAGCAATCAAGAGAGATGAGCACAGCACTATGGAGCAAGAACAACGTTCCCTGCTAAGCCATATGGTGCTGATTAGCAGTGTTGCAGGATTTCTGAGAAGGGAGGGCACAATGCGAACTGGGCAACCAGAGAAGGCTTCATAAAGGAGGTGGGATTCCCAGTCTAGTAGAGTGGGATTTTAAAGGTTTCTGGGCTATGGAAGGGGTTAGTGGAAACAGCAATAGACTAAGTGATTTCTAAAATGTGCTTATTATGGAAATAAATTCATAGGAACAAAGCTGAAAGAAAGGGATGATACCCCTATACGTGGTTTTTTTTTTTTTTTTTAACATCTGGGTCTTGCTTTGATGTAAGTTGGTATTGAAAGTACATAAGGCCAGGCCTGTAATCCTAGCACTTTGGGAGTTTGAGGAGGGCGGATCACCTGAGGTCAGAAGTTCGAGAGCAGCCTGACCAACATGGTGAAGCCTCATCTCTACGGGAAAAAGAAAAAAAAAATTAGCTGGGCATGGTGGGGCATGCCTGTAATCTCAGCTACTTGGGAGGCTGAGGCAGAAGAATTGCTTGAACCCAGGAGGCAGAGATTGCAGTGAGCCGAGATCGTGCCATTGCACTCCAGCCTGGGCAACAAGATTGAAAATCCATCTTGGCTGGGTGCGGTGGCACACGCCTGTAATCTCAGAACTTTGGGAGGCCAAGACAAGCGGATTACCTGAGGTCGGGAGTTCAAGACCAGTCTGACCAAAATGAGGAAACCCCGTCTCTACTAAAAATACAAAATTAGCCTGGCGTGGTGATGCCTGCTTGTAATTCTAGCTACTCGGGAGGCTGAGGCAGGAGAATCACTTGAACCCAGGAGGTGCAGATTGCAGTGAGCCGAGATCGTGCCATTGCACTCCAGCCTGGGAAACAAGAGCGAAACTCTGTCTCAAAAGAAAATCCATCTCAAAAAAAAAAAAAAAAAAGGCCGGGCGCGGTGGCTCAAGCCTGTAGTCCCAGCACTTTGGGAGGCCGAGACGGGCGGAGCACGAGGTCAGGAGATCGAGACCATCCTGGCTAACACGGTGAAACCCCGTCTCTACTAAAAATATACAAAAAACTAGCCGGGCGAGGTGGCGGGCGCCTGTAGTCCCAACTGCTCAGGAGGCTGAGGCAGGAGAATGACGTAAACCCGGGAGGCGGAGCTTGCAGTGAGCTGAGATCCGGCCACTGCACTCCAGCCTGGGCGGTAGAGCGAGACTCCGTCTAAAAAAAAAAAAAAAAAAAAAAAAAAAAAAAAAAAAAAAAAAAAAAAGAAAGAAAGTGCATAAGACAATGAGCTGTCCGTGACATTAACCTAAATTGGCCCAAGCAACACAGTTGCTACGAGGCTAGAGGCTTCGTCATTCCTGGTCTCTTGTTAGCAGAAGTGGAATAAGCACAGATTTAACTTCTGAAGCCCACCAGGCCCCAGGGAGAAGCAGTTGAGGTGTGCTGAGGAATAGGATAAGTCTGAGCTTTGTTAGAGAAAAGAAAATGGGACATATCTGCTGTCAAGGTGCTGCCCTAATCGTCTCACATGGAGATGTGAAGTCAGAGAGATCGGCATAATGCATTGCATGGATAGAGCAGCCATCCCATGCCTTTATGTGTTAGGCACTGTAAATACCTGATATAATTTAATTCTCATAGTACTCATATTTTACATTGTTATCCTTATTTTGTAAAAATGGAAACAGAGGCTCAAAGAGCGGTTCATTCACTGTTGGTCACCCAGCTAGCAAGTGGCAGAGCCAGGATTGAAATTTAGGTCTGCCAGATTTCAGATCCTGTTCCTTCTCTCCTTCACCACCCTGACATGAGCCAGTTTTCTGCCAGTCACCTTTAAAGAAACATTCTTCTTGTCCTCCGCTTAAGGGACAAGGACTATGTTCTCATCCCCAGTGATAGATTTCTTGTGGTTCAGATTGGTAACCAGATTACTCCTGGGTACTCAGGGTTTCCTATCAATAGCGGGGCATGTCAGCAAGCCTTCTTTTTCATCCTCCTGTCCTTAGGAGGGCAAATTCTCCCCTGAGGCATATGCCTCCTAGATCCCTAGGCGTCTTTTACTGGACTGCTAGGTGAGTCCTCAGTACCACCAAAGCCCCCTAAGACGCTGCAGTCTCTTTGTGACTCGAGAGGCCCCATTTTCCCCCAGGCCCTCTGTGTTTTTTTTTTTTTTTTTTCAGAAGGAGTCTCAGGCTGTTGCCCAGGCTGGAGTGCAGTGGCGCGATCTCGGCTCACTGCAAGCTCCGCCTCCCGGGTTCCCGCCATTCTCCTGCCTCAGCCTCCTGAGTAGCTGGGACTACAGGCGCCCGCCACCGCGCCCGGCTAATTTTTTGTATTTTTTTTAGTAGAGACGGGGTTTCACTGTGGTCTCGATCTCCTGACCTTGTGATCCGCCCGCCTCGGCCTCCCAAAGTGCTGGGATTACAGGCTTGAGCCACCGCGCCCGGCCGGCCCTCTGTGTTTGGTGTCTCCACCAAAGAAAGGAAAGGAATAAAAAACCCATCTAATTAAAATAACTTTCCAGGTGGAGGGAACAAAATCCAGGCAGATTACTGCTCAGGGCAGGCTACCCACTAGCTTTTGCAAAAGTCTAGAAGGCGCCCACTTATGGCACAGAGTAGAGGGAAAGACACTTAAAACTGTAAAAAGCAAAATGTTGTTAAAGGGCTATGAAAACAATCTATCTAATTTATTGGAACATGTTTTTCTAGCAGCTTTGAGTTGGAGCTGTGATTGCCTCCTGCAGGGATTTGTGACCTCATCCTTCCTCCCCCACCCTCCCCAAATGTAACTATAGGGTTTTCCCGTCATAACCTGACATATGGTTTGCAGCAGGAAGTGTGAAATCCCAGGAATGAGTAGAGACTCAGGTTTCAGACTCTAGAGGGCCTCAGGTGAGCTACAAGGAATGGCCTTTGTTTCATATAAAAACAGAGTTGAAAAGAGAGTGGTTGGTGACCTCCTGGTTTGGAATGAGGTAATTAATTCTCCAGAAACTCCCACCAGTTTCCTGGGCAACAAAATCAATGTGGTGTTGCAAGAAAAACTGGGAATAATAAATTGGTTAAAATTACAGATTTCGTTTAAAAAAAAAAATACAGACTTCTTCCTTACTAACCCAAATATAAAACAAAACAAAACAATTCCAACACACAGACATACACACACACACACACACATACACACACACACGCTCCCTCTTTTTTTTTTTTTTTTTTTTTTTGAGACGGAGTCTCGCTGTGTCGCCCAGGCTGGAGTGCAGTGGCCGGATCTCAGCTCACTGCAAGCTCTGCCTCCCGGGTTTTTACGCCATTCTCCTGCCTCAGCCTCCCGAGTAGCCGGGACTACAGGCGCCCGCCACCTCGCCCGGCTAGTTTTTTGTATTTTTTAGTAGAGACGGGGTTTCACCGTGTTAGCCAGGATGGTCTCGAACTCCTGACCTCGTGATCCGCCCGTCTCGGCCTCCCAAAGTGCTGGGATTACAGGCTTGAGCCACCGCGCCCGGCCACACGCTCCCTCTTTACCCTTTCACTCACCTTCACTCTTTAAAAAAAAAAATTAAGTTTATTCCTATCTAAATATTATCATGCCTGAGAAGATAAGAGAAAGGTGGATGGAATCCCATGCAGAATTGTACACAGAACAAGACAGGTTTTGAATATTTTTTAGGCCAAATATTCTCACAGAGTGGGGTGATGGTAGGGTCAGCATATAATATCAGAATTCCTGGGGGTGTCACAGGGAGGGGGCCAGTATGAGGTCTCTGTTTATCAAAAAGCAATTAAGATTTCTTTTTTAAAAGACTGGGAAACTGCTTAGGCTGCCTTAGCTTTTTATCCATTTCAAAACCAAGTAGAGTTTTTGTTTTGTTTTGTTTTGTTTTGTGATGACTAATTTAAGAACTAGGTGAATGGCGAGGTCTTCTCAGAAATCCTACTTATAGCATTTTCTGAACTCCTACTTGAAATCAAAGTCTATTTTTTTTTCCCCCTCGCCTTCTCCCTGGGCAGCTGGGAATCTCTCATTCCATGACCTGAGAACACAGACTCCACAGTCAAACTGCCTGGGTTTTACCCTGGCTCTCTCTCCCTGCCATTTCTCATCAATTTAAGATACTGTTGCTGTAAGATGAAATATTATTTTAAGCATCATCAAAAAAGAAAAAATGTGCCGGGCGCGGTGGCTCACGCCTGTAATCCCAGCACTTTGGGAGGCCGAGGCGGGCGGATCACAAGGTCAGGAGATCGAGACCACGGTGAAACCCCGTCTCTACTAAAAATACAAAAAATTAGCCGGGCGCGGTTGTGGGCGCCTGTAGTCCCAGCTACGCGGGAGGCTGAGGCAGGAGAATGGCGTGAACCCGGGAGGCGGAGCTTGCAGTGAGCCGAGATCGCGCCACTGCACTCCAGCCTGGGCGACAGAGCGAGACTCCGTCTCAAAAAAAAAAAAAGAAAAAAAAAAAAAAAAGAAAAAATGTGGTTAATTAAATTATGACACAATGCTAACATGCCATCAATTGCAGGACACATTCTAATTTCAATGATGTTAAAATGTGACAAAAATTATTTTAGAATTGATGAACTATGGTATTTGTTTAGGAAATTTAATCTTTCCCTAACTTAACATCTCTCTATTTCATCTTTTCATTTAAAACATGGGAATAATAAGCGCAGGACGCGGTGGCTCACGCCTGTAATCCCAGCACTTTGGGAGGCCGAGGTGGGCAGGTCACAAGGTCAGGAGATCGAGACCATCCTGGCTAACACGGTGAAACCCTCTCTCTACTAAAAATACAAAAAATTAGCCGGGTGTGGTGGTGGGCGCCTGTAGTCCCAGCTACTCAGGAGGCTGAGGCAGGAGAATGGAGTGAACGCGGAGGCGGAGCTTGCAGTGAGCCAAGATGGCGCCACTGCACTCCAGCCTGGGCCACAGAGCAAGACTTGCTCTAAAAAAAAAAACAAAAAACAAAAAAGGGAACAATAATGTACCTACCTCAGGGTTATTGTGAGGATTCAAGAGTCGGTTCATGTAAAATGCTCAGAACATTCCTTGGAACATAGTAAGTGCTTAATTAGCTATTGTTATTATTCACTATATCCCACTCAAATCGACAAATACTTGCTCAGTTGAAGTGTGGAGGTTTTCCTGGTTGTCATTCTACTGGGGAAAAAAACAGCACAGTAACACCCACATATTGCAAACCATGATTTTAGAGAAATAAAAGCAGGCCAAATTGGGAGGATGGTAACAGATCGTTCCTCTCTGCCTTGGTCTCTGGGTGAGTTTTTCAAGTACACCCTGGTTCCCACAGAAAAGCGTCTGGCTCCTCTGGTGATTGTTCTGTTATGGGAAGAGGTTTTGCATTCATGATGCTCTTGTGGATTATTTTTGCCAAGTTTTTTGTTGCTCTAAGCACTTCCTGGAGCCACCCCAGCCATAGGAGGATTCTGACCTCAGAGGGGGATGCCAGGCGGGGTTTGATGCAAACAATCCATGCTGTGCATGGGCCAGATGGTTCCACACAGCAAACACTGTTATTTCATTCACAAAAAAGTCAAAAACAAGCTGATTTCACCATTTTAGGCCTAACGAACGGAAAAGTGAACAACGCTTTCTTGATAGGCAGGCCCATCTTGATGTAACTCAGTTTTGCAAATAGATGAATATAGGTGCAAATGAGAATTCCCAAAGTAACTGCTGGCTAGATGTAGATGGCTCTGAAATAAAACCCACAAGGGCAAGGCTCCAACTCCACATATGTTTTCCAGTCTCTTGGAAACTTTTGCATTTTGTTGTTGTCCTTAGCCTTCTGCTATCCCTAACTTCCTCCCAAGGTTATTGAAGAAATAGATATTTGGATGACTCGAATGTGATCTAGCTGGCACAGATTTAAAGACACATGGCTGTTTTTGCACCCAACCAAGTTTGATCAAAAAAGAAACTGCGTGGGAGTTGGCACACTGGGGCTTAGGATATCTAGATCCAGAGTTTGAAAAAGCACAGGACTGGGTTTAGGAGGCCTAAGTCCTTGCCGTCTTTTGGGTGATTCAGGTATCACTTTTCACCATACTCTTTTCATCTATACTCTATAGATAAGGAATCTAAGGACCAGTTCTTAGATTCCTTACCTATAGAGTATCTCCTAGCCCTACATCTCTATGAGTAAGGAATTTTGTAAACAGTTCAGTCTGTTGGGCATCTTTAAACACCCCACGATGGTTAATTTTATGTTTCAGCTGTCTAGGCTATGGTCTCAGTTGTTTGGTCAGACACTACTCTAGATGTTGCTGTGAAGGTATTTTGTAGATGTGGTTAACATTCATAATCAGTTGACTGTAAGTAAAGTGGATGACCCTGCATAATGCAGGGGAGCCTCATCCAATCCAGTTGAAGGCTTTCAGAGTAACAACTGAGGGATCCTGGGGAAGAAGAAATTCTGCCTCTAGGCTGCAACATAGAAATCCTGCCTGTGTTGAAATTCTGTTGGCCTGCTCTAAAATTTTAGGCAGAAGCCTGCAATACCACTCTCATTTGAATTTCCAGTCTGCTAGCATGCTCTATGAATTTCAGACTTGCCAGCCTCCACAATTGCATGAGCCAATTTAAAAAAAAAATAAATCGGCTGGGCGCGGTGGCTCAAGCCTGTAATCCCAGCACTTTGGGAGGCCGAGACGGGCGGATCACGAGGTCAGGAGATCGAGACCATCCTGGCTAACACGGTGAAACCCCGTCTCTACTAAAAAAATACAAAAAACTAGCCGGGCGAGGTGGTGGGCGCCTGTACTCCCAGCTACTCGGGAGGCTGAGGCAGGAGAATGGCATAAGCCCGGGAGGCGGAGCTTGCAGTGAGCTGAGATCCGGCCACTGCACTCCAGCTTGGGCAACAGAGCGAGACTCTGTCTCAAAATAAAATAAAATAAATCTCTCTTTTTCTCTCTGCTACAGCCATTTGCCCTGACTCACCTTGCACTTGACCTCCCTACCTGACCTTCTCAGTTCTGGTTTATTTTTCTGTGTTTGCCTCACCCCTCAGCTCTATATTTCTAGCTTCAACCTTGTGCTTTTCACCTAGATGACCATTATTTAAACTTTCTCTTTGGCCTTGGCTACCATTTATTTCCCTGAATAAAACTTCCTCTGATCTTCCTCCAACTCCGAGACTTCACAGATCGACCCAGAGGGACCTGGATAGGTATGAGTGAGTATGATTGAGCTCAGCTTGGTGCGGGCATGACTGTTTACATGCTCACAGCCTCCAGGGCTTCTGTGTTTCGGTGCTTCCATGGCTTACAGCATTCTTGTCCTACATACCTCTGCTCAGAAACCACTTCCTCTATACAGCATTCCTATACTTTCACAAAGGGTTAAAAAACAGCAGGACTCATTTCTACCTCCTGGATGTTGAATTTCTTATTAATGTCACAGGAGACATGTGGTTACAAGAGGACATGTTTGTTAATTAAACGGGAGTGTGTATAATCACCCTTATTCACAAGGGTGATTTTTAAAAATACGGGTGTGTGTGTGTGTGGTTTCTTCACAGCAAATGTTCGCAAAGCTCTTGGAGATCCACGGAAAGAGGTTGCTTGGCCAACTCCAAGAATTATTAGAAATACAGACTTTGCTGTTGTTGGCTGTACTCTAGAAGACTCTTATCATAAACAAGTGCTTGCATTTATAAGGGGCACTGTACAGGAAGTCTAGGGTGTATTATGACTTCAATGCATTGCCTGTCTGTCAATGTCTAAAGAGTCCTATATATGGTCTCAGTCTGCAGTGTGTTTAAGACATTTAGACATTTTCCTCTCCGTTGTACTCTAGTGGAATCAGGCTGAGCTTGTGTTATATAACACCACCGTCCCACTCTGTAATGAGCAACTTCTAAGGAGGAGGCAGCAGGGGGAACAAAGCCACCTGGCCTTTGCCAACCTCTCCAGGCTCTGCCAGTGCACCTGCAGAGAGCTCCGAGAGCTCGGCCTGGAAGAGAGACTAGTTATTATGTTTCATTGCATGAGATGACACAGTGCCTTTCCAAGACAGGCCGGACTGAAAAAATCTCTGCCTTTGTTTCTTGGCCAAATTTTATCCAGGGTCTCCCAAGACTTAGGGAATCATTAAGCAGCTGCCTCATTGAACCCCTGCCTTTCACTCTCACCTCACCTGCTTTCAGAAATTTGATTGACTCAGACAGAAACATGAAATATTCATTAGAAGTTCCCAGTGAGCAGTGTCTCAAGAGCTTGCAGGGCTAAACTGGGGAAGTGTCACGTGTTGGTTTTACGCCTCAGTAGCACTTGCGCATGGTCCGTGTCCGACCCATCGGTGTACTAAATCAGACTGAAGTTTCATCACTATGCTTTGAGTATAAGACAAATATCACTCCCTCTCACATTGCCTGCTATTGCTAGAGTAGGAGAAGTTATCAATTAGGGCCCTTTCTGTTGGGACAGGAAACCCAATTCAAATTGGTTTAGGTGAAGAATGAACCGTATTGAATCAATCAACGAAAAAGCCCAAGGCTAGCTGGCTTCAGGAGTGGCTGGCTTCAAGGCTCAAATGAGGTCATCAGGCCTTGGTCTCTCTCCATCTCTAGGCTCTGCCTTCTGTTTGATTGGCTTCATTTTAAGCCTCCATGTGGTGGGCCCCGGTAGTTCCAAACTCCCCCTTGTGGTGGCAAGATGGCAGCAACAGTTCCAGCCTCCGTAGTATAAAGCAGGGGTCAACACATTTTTTTCCATCAAAGTGCCAGATAGGAAAGATTTTAGGCTTTGTGGACTATGTGGTTTCTGTTGCAGCTACTCAGCTCTGCTATTATAGTGTGAAAACAGCCATAGATAATACATAAATGAATGAGCATGGCTGTGTTTCAATAAAACTTTATTTACAAAAACAGACAGTGGGCAGGATTCAGTCTGCCAACTGTAGCTTGCCTAGCCCTGTTAACTATGTGGAGTTGTTGTTGGAAAATGGCTGCTCGGCTGGGGATGTACCTTCTGGCTTCTCTTGTAATTGGGTATGGCCATATGACTGAGTTCTTGCTGAAAGAACCTAGGTGGAAGTTATGTGGACCCTTTCTAGGTCAAAACTTGTAATAAACAGGTATGCCCGTTCGCATTATTTACCTTCTGCAGCTGAATGCAGATGATGAAGAAATTTTCAGAGTGGCAGAGGCACAAGATAAGGGAGTCTGGTTCCTGAATCACTGTGTGGAGTGGATCCATTTAATGACCAAGAACAACTGCTTCAGACTGTTACATGGGAAGGAAATAAATTTCTATTGTGTTTGAGTCACTATACATTTTTGATTTATTTTCAACAGCAGTTTACTTACCTTAAGTAGTAAAGAAGTCAGTGTCAGAAAGAGTGCTGATGTATGAAATAATCATAATATGTGGCACTCAGTAGTTGTGCTATGGGAAGCAAGAAAACAGAATAGGCTGCAAAAATGGTGACCTGTGTTATGCCGTGGTAAAATAGTTCTTAAAACTATTTGGGGGCCGGGCGCAGTGGCTCAAGCCTGTAATCCCAGCACTTTGGGAGGCCGAGACGGGCGGATCATGAGGTCAGGAGATCAAGACCATCCTGGCTAGCACGGTGAAACCCCGTCTCTACTAAAAAATACAAAAAACTAGCCGGGCGAGGTGGCGGGCGCCTGTAGTCCCAGCTAATGTAGTCCCAGCTACTCGGGAGGCTGAGGCAGGAGAATGGCGTAAACCCGGGAGGCGGAGCTTGCAGTGAGCTGAGATCCAGCCACTGCACTCCAGCCTGGGCGTAAAGAGAGACTCCATCTCAAAAAACAAAACAAAACAAAACAAAAAGCTATTTGGAAGACCAAGCAAACATATGCTGTCCCTGTAACTCTAGGGAAAGTCATTATAAAGAGATAGAACATTAGTGTGTGTTATAGTTGAGTTATTTGCTGCGTATCACACGTTATTACTAGAAAAATACATTCCCTGGCAATAATTCGCCAGTTTATAAGCAGAAACAAAAGAGAATAAAGTGTCCCCAAATTTGAAAAAGCCTATTGATTCTGGACACCCAACTGGAAATAAAACACAAGCCCAATTGCCCTCCTCTTAAAAAAAAAAAAAAAAAAAAAAAAAAAAAAAAAACTTTGAGGGGAGAAAAGCCCATTAAGAAATCTCAGTTAAATGTAAAAACTCAATCGTGGAGCAAAGGGCTCCTTTCCACCCAAACCTATTGTTCAGATGGTCTCAAGGTGGCTGCCATTAAATTGAGAGAAATCTATGGAGACAAGAAAGAAAATAATTTGGGCTTCAGAACTAGGTCTAGGAAAGAACTTTGGGTGTGGTTACTGGCACTTGGAATTTACTGGAAACAAATAAATGAGAAACTTTCTATTTTTGAGGGAATTGTATTACAAAAAAAAAAAAATCACAAGCGTGGATGAAATAATCTTTGACTGGTTAAGCTTTACCCTTCCATCCTAAATTTGTATGAGCAGAAAGTGAGCTGTGTTAAATAAAATTTACGGGAGGCTGTTGGCTTGGACTGAGCTCCTGCACTGGGCCCAGCAGATTAAATCTAAATGGAGTCACTCATGCTAAAGTTCCACATCACCAAACTGAAATTAAGTTGTTTATGTGAACTTCCAAAAAATCAGGAGGGAGAAAGGGATAACAGTTAAATCCCCAAGCAGGCCAGTTTTAGCCAATGTAAGAAAGTCCCCTCTGCACCAGCCTGGGCAACAAAGTGAGACCCTGTCTCTACAAAAAATAAAAAATTAGCCAGGCATGGTGGTGCACATTTGTAGTCCCAGCTACTTGTGAGGCTGAGGTGAGTGGATCGCCTGTGCCCAGGAGTTTGAGGTTGCAGTGAGCTGTGATTGTGCCAAAGCACTCCAGCTTGGGCAATGGAGCAAAACCCTGTCTCAAAAAAAAAAAAAAGAAAAGAGAAGAAAAAGAAAAACAAAGCCCCCTTTGCTTTAATCTTTACCCTTTACCAGAAATGTAAGTTTGATACAACCAATCCACATTTTGTTTCCTGTGTCTGTTTTCCTCGGCCCTTTTCTATCTATAAAACCAACCTCCTCTGTTGGCTCATCAGAACACTCACTCTGTTTTATGGGTTCAAGTGCTGCCCGATTCTAGAATTGCAAATAAAGCCAATTAACACCTTTAGATTAAATTTATGGTAATTTTGTATTTTGACAGCTCCATAAAGGAGGTACAGTTTTCAAGGAGGGCACTCCAGAAGTGGCTAAAAATAATAATGGACATGGAAGGATACCCAAGGTAGAGGAAGGGGCCCTAAACAAAAATAGACAAAAAATTCTTCCCAGAGAGCAGATTAAGGGCTAAGCAAGGAATTTATCTCCCCTGCCAGGCAGAGGGTCTTTACACTGGTGGTCCAGCAGAATTCCATCATGCTATCAACTAAGTGCTGTGTTCTCATTTTTCTTTTTTTTTTTCTGAATGGGAGTCTTTTTGCAGTTATCAGGTCTTGGGTCCACCACAATATAGTGGACATGTGTTAGAGGGACAGGTAACTGGTCTTTGAGTTCATCAATTGCTGGACCAGGAGGAACCGCATATAGACCTGATTTTTTGTTTGTTTGTTTGTTTGTTTTTTGAGACGGAGTCTCGCTGTGTCTCCCAGGCTGGAGTGCAGTGGCGCGATCTCAGCTCACTGCAAGCTCTGCCTCCCGGGTTCACGCCATTCTCCCGCCTCAGCCTCCCAAGTAGCTGGGACTACAGGCGCCCGCTACCATGCCCGGCTAGTTTTTTGTATTTTTAGTAGAGCCGGGGTTTCACCATGTTAGCTAGGATGGTCTCGATCTCCTGACCTCGTGATCCACCCACCTCAGCCTCCCAAAGTGCTGGGATTACAGGCTTGAGCCACCGCGCCCGGCCAGACTTGATTAAGAAGACATTGTGTCCTCAAGCATCCTGGACTTTGAGGTGGATGTAGTGACTGAATGGGACTTTGAGTTTTCTTTCTTGAGGAGGGCATGGGTGTAGTCTCCATGCGGGAAGAAGGATACAAATGGACAGTTGGCCTACAGGAGGGTGGACTGTGATAGACTGATAACTGTTTACTAAAAATCCATTTCCTTTTCATCCTGAACACAGCTACACCACACGTTCCTGGCTGTACAAACAGTTAGGTGTGGCTACATGATTGAGTTCTAGCCAACAGAATATGAGTGGAAGTGGTGTGGGTCGTTTCCAGGCCAAGAAGCCGGTGTGTCCTCTCCTTGCTCTCACTTCCTTCCTGCTGGTTGAATACAGATAGTGATGAGGCCCAAGACCCTAAGGAACAGTGCAGCTGGGAGTCGGAAGGAGCCTGGGTTTCTGAATCATCACATGGAGGGGAGCTGTCTTCAGCTGGGAGAGCTGTCTTCAGTTGGATACTGGGTGAGTGAAAAATAAACTCCTATTGTTTTTGAGCAATTATAAGATTTTGTATGCTCGTTACCACAGCTTACTTTATTTAATTAATATAAGAAGCAACATGATCTCTTTTTCTCTGTGTGTGCTTAACACATTCTCTCTCTGCAGACTGGCTTTTGTTGCAATTCTGCATGTAACTCAGTTGTTAGCTGGAGCTTCCCTTTCCCCTGAGGTCTAGGTGAAATTGGAAAGATCGCCTTATCATATGGGTATCTAAAGCTTTCCCAAGATATTCCTGAATTCCCAATGGAGCTTCTGTTTTCTGTTTTTAAAGATTCCTTTCCCTTTTGAAGTCTTTAGCTCAAATGGTCTCTCTCACTCTCTCCCTTTTTTTTTTTCCTTCACTTTTTAGAGACAGAGTCTTTCTTTATTGCCTGGGCTGGAGTGCAGTGGCACAATTACAGCTCACTGCAGCTTGGAACTCCTGGGCTCAAGTAATCCTCCTGCCTTGGCCTCTCAAAATGCTGGGATTACAGGTGTAAGTCACCATACCTGGCTGGTCTCTGTTCTGTTCCACCCTTTATCCTTTTTTTTTTTTTTTTTTTTTTAAGCTACACACACATACATATATACTGCTCACTCACACAAATTATTTGTGAGTGTAAGAGGTTGTAGTGAGAAATTGGTGATGAATAAGTAGAGGAAGGGCTTACACTCACAGGGGTGCAAACCTCAAATGAAACAGACATGTCACCACCCTCAAGTCAACCACCACTGGTGAGTATCCCTGGCCCTTCACTTCACCTGGCCCCAACTTGTCTCTATGTTTTCATTCTTCTCTCTCCATTTGTCTTTTTTTCCTTTACTTGTACCAAGAGCCAGACAAAAGCCCTTGGATGCTCTGGAAAGACTAACAAGTTGGTAGATGGGAAATCTAACAATTGGATGATTTTTCAAATCGCTACTTGGAGGGGAGGCAGAATCGTGCCTGGGGTACAAAGCAAAGTAGGAGGACCACACTCAGCCTCTACTCTGTCATCCTGAGCAATTCAGCTCTCGCCCCAATATGCACAACTTACTAAAATAGAAGAAATGTATAGAATAAAATAGAATAAATAGATTTTGCTCAACCTATCCTTTTTAGAAGTGTTATTATTATTATTTTTTTTTTAAAAGACAACTGTCTGTTTTTATGCAATCATGTCCCTGGGGACTCACCCCAACCCCATGTGGCTTATCAAAGTGTTCATTAAAAATGTACCTTTCTCTTTCTGAGTTTTGTTAGCCTAAATTTTCCAATTTTCTTTGCATTTTTAGTGACATTTAAATTATCCTAGTGAGATTTCACTGCTGCTGATAGACTGGCATTCCAGGCAGGTCTACCATCTTCCTCCTAATATAGGATTGCTTAACTCTTTCTCTACTTTTTAGGAGAAAAACCAAGAAGATTTCTTCTTTATGTCCAGTGGAGTGTTTTTTGTCCTTCTCTGATGTCTTGGTACCAAATTATGTTTGTTATTGAAGGATTTCCTGAGCAGCTTATCATGTTACTTTCCCATACAAAGATAATTCTTTCCCTAAAATAAATTTAGGTTCTAGCTGGTAATATCATAAAAGCTTTTTTTTTAAAACCTTGTTTCATATGTACTTGATAGAATTCAGTCATTTTAGCCCTGGAACTAAATTAACTTTCAACTCCAGCAGGGTTGTCATGTACAGTCGTATAGGTTGTACACTAAGCCTCCCTAGGGAGCACCTTTTACCTATAGTCTATGTCACTGGTAATTTCTAGAGTTGGGTGGTCCACAACCTGTACAACCGTATCTTGTATAGTCCTGTCTCAAGGACCACCCACCATCCAACTAACTATTAAACTCAATGGCCGAATTCCAAATTTCTGGAAGAAAACATTTGGTGGTCCATTTTGGGCCAGCTGTCCACTCTTCTCCAATCAGATATGCTCAGATTGGAAACATCATGTTGTAGGCACATAGGTGCAGAGCCTCACTGCCTTTGGGGAGCCCATCTGGGGGAAGTGGGAAACTGTTCTCAGAGGAGGGGTTGTATGAGAAGTACAGACATCTCAAAACATGGCATTACCAAGGGCCAGTGATAAGAAAAATGAATAGTCCAAAGGTATGTCGAATATAATCTAAGCTGATGTTTTTCAAACTATGAGGTATGACCCATTAATGGGCTATGAAATCAATGTAGTGAGTCATATTTCTAAACAACATAGAAATGAAATAATAGAGATTAGAGATTAGGAAATAATTAGCATGCAACCCACCTAGTAAAGTTAAACTAGTATGTAAAGTGTGGATTGTGGTGCAACATGATCAAAAACCAACCAAAGCCCAAACCATTTCACTCCTCTCTGCCTGCCCATAGGTTTGATGCAGGCACCCTAGGGACATTTATCTGAGAGGATCTTTCTAGGCCTTGTCTCCCTCACTACTCCTGTGATCTTGCCTTATTTCCTTGCTAGGAAATCAAACCCTTCTTTGGTTCCTGAGCCCACCCTTATCTTGGCAGATGGTTGGTTGGAGTCTCTAGCCTGCAGAAGTAGGACCTCAATTTAGTTGTGCTCATTTGAGCCCAGTATCCCAGTGGCATGGGGTATGTCCCAGAGACTTGCTTGCTTCCTGAACTACAGCCTGTGGCTACCTTTGCCTAATTGAAACAATTGAGTTTTCCTTAAATTTTCTGCTCTGTATTCTCTGTGCTATGGTTTTGTAAGCCAAGTTGTCCTGGAGACTGGACAATGTCGTTAACATCTCCCTCTTCCAGTTGATAGGCACAGGTTATATCCCTTGTCTGGATGAACCCATGAGTAGAATCCTGCTGCCTGCCTGTCTTCCAGGACTCCCTCCCGCATGTTGCCCATGGAGATCACCTACAAGCTAGCTGGGAACAACAGTTTTCTGCATCAGGCATGTACATAGGACCACCTTCTGCCTACTTCTCCCACCCATGGATTCCTTCTCCGGATCTCTGGGTTTATCGTCTGTGGCTTCCTATACCTGCTTCCTGTCCCTTGATTTTGGCGACTAGTTTGGATGTCCTTCTCTGCATCCACGGCCTTAGCTTTCCTACCTCCTTTCTCTTTTGAACTGGCCAAGCCTTCGAGGGACATCTACAAGTTCTTCTAATAATTCCCCTTATATAGGGGTGCTGGATTTAACAAATAAGAATACAGGACACCTTGTTAAATTTACATTTCAGCTTAGCAACAAATTTACATTTCAGCTTAGCAACAAATAATATTTGCATGTCCTATGCCATCTATGGGACATACTTCTATTAGGAAATTATTCACTGTTTATCTGAAATTCAGATTTAATTGTGTATCCTGGTTGCCAGATAAAAAACAGGATACACAATTAAATCTGAATTTCAGATAAACAGTGAATAATTTCCTAATAGAAGTACGTCCCATAGATGGCATTTATCTGGCAACCCTACACCTACAGTTCCTCGCTGAGGAAATGGCCTTAAGCTCTTTATGCACAGGTAGGCGGTCATGCTGTGTCCCATAGGACCCCACCCCTACCCCATCCCCAACATCATAGCTAATTGGATCAGGAGTGAGTACTTGACCCAAGGTCAGCTAGTGCATAGGTTGGCCCACAGTCTAAAAAGTAGCCTGGTGCAAGACCTTTGCACCAAAGGGAAATAGTGTTTAAGTGAACTGTTCTCCCTCAGGAGTAAGAGAGTAAGAGAATAATTAGTAAGAGAGAGTGAGAGAATCAGTTGGTAGGAAGAACAAAAGCCAAAAGACACATAGAGAGAAAAAAGCAGTAAATAGAATTCATGAAATCGTAGAAGTGCTGAACAAGCAGCTCTATGGGGAGGGAAGAAGGGTGGAAAGGACTTGGTCAGTTGCAACAGGAGCAGCTGAAGTAGGAGAGAGAAAGGAAACAGCCGAATCATGGTAATGGTAGGATGCCAGGGACCAGTGAGCACCAGATCTGAAAGTCCATGAGATAACCTGCTGATTAGACTCCCAACTTCCAGACTCCAAACCAAGAACAAAACTCCCTAAGACTCCCAAACTCCCTAGGCTGGGCCATGGTTCTTTTTCTTTCTGTGCAGTCCGGTGATTTAGCTTGGTTCACACAAGAGTCCTACCAACTTGACTGACCTTTCTCATTTCTATTTCTATCCTTAAAATGAATCTCCATAATTTCTGGTGTGGAGTTAACCTGACCTAGAAGGGAAGCACTCTTTGCTCTGTTTGTGCTGTTCAACACACCATCCAGGTGAAGGGGACCTACCCCACCTCTGTCCATCTCTCACTGCCATGCAAATCTCCAGATACTGATACCTGCTGGAACTGAGCTGGAACTTCCGACCCTAGGCCTTGTAGCACTGCCTGCCCCTATGAAATCTTGGTTCTGGAATCTTCCTGTCCTCACTGACCTAGTGCCTAGCACAGTGTCTGACACATGCCTGGAGAACAAGGACTACATGCACAAATGCAGTCAAATTCATCTCTTTTTGCTTGAGTGGTTGTGGTGGAGAGGAGACAGAAGTTCTGAATGTGAGTTCTGGCTCTGCAACTTCCTCGCTACATAACCACGGGCAAGTTACTCAAATCCTTTAAGCCTCCATTTTCTCCTCTGTGAAATGAGGATGGTGTTATCTACGCTATTGTGAGGTTTAAAATAGCAGATGTGTGAAAGCCTATATATAATAAGCCCTGGGAAAAACTTTACTGCATCGAAGTATAAGGAAGCTGCATTTTGTTAGGGTTGCACTTTATGAGGCTTCAGATGAGTAGAAAAACAAACAAACAAACAAACACACAAATCTCATGATATAAGATTCCTCTTGGCAAAGGATGGCAACCATTTATGTTGGCTAGCTGGCAAGAGAAGAAACAGCGTTTATAGTTCACTGGGATTGCAGGTCGAAAATCTTGCAATTTTGGACAAATTTTCATTTTTAGATTATTTGGATTGGATTCTTTTCTTTTCTTTTGTTTTTTCTTTTTTGAGACAGAGTCTCTCTCTGTCGCCCAGGCTAGAGTGCAGTGGCACTATCTTGGCTCATTGCAAGCTCCGCCTCCCAGGTTCACTCCATTCTCCTGCCTCAGCCTCCCAGTAGCTAGAACTACAGGCGCCCACCACCTTGCCCGTTTAATTTTTTTTTTTTTTTTTTTGTATTTTTAGTAGAGAGGGGGTTTCACCCTTGTTAGCCAGGATGGTCTCGATCTCCTGACCTCGTGATCCGCCCGCCTCGGCCTCCCAAAGTGCTGGGATTACAGGCGTGAGCCACCACGCCTGGTTTGGATTATTATCAAAATTTCAAAACGATGAACCTTTATTATTACTTGTGTATTAGTCTCTTTTAAATGTATTTAAATCAAATTTGCTTAAAATGCCGCTGCCCCCAATTCCATGATTTGAGGGAGAAGAAGATGAAAAATGTACTTTGTGATACAAAATGGATGATTCTTTATGGTCCTGCACAGCTGCATGTCCCAGCATCACATTAACCTCTGGATCTTCTCAGCATTCACTCTGGAATGTTTTAAATGTCATAACAGTGTACTTTCAAAATAGTATCCTTGCGCACCCCCTCCTCCCCAATCGTGTAATATTGTCAGGATGTTTTATCTGGTGCCATGTATCCTGCACATGACAAATCCATTTCCCCAAACAAACCATCACATATGTCCACACTGTCTATAAATTTTGAATCCTGACATCAACACTATTACCCTTTGACGTGTGGATTGGCCTGAGTTGTGCAAAACTGAGGGGATGATGTCTTTAAGGAATTAGGGGATGTCACTCTTTTCTTTCTGATGGGTCCCCTCTGGAGAAAGTGATGTCAGGAACATGCAAAATTTAACCCTGCTGGAGAAAGCCCTAGATACTCTCCCCAGGGTACCCGGAGATTCAGCCGGCCAGATCTGTAAGCGTCTCCACCTCTGGGGGTGATAACAAGGTCACCCTATACTTCGGTTTGGCTTTATAATAATACATCTGGCATCAATAGAGATTCTTTCTTTTCAAAGTGCTTTCCTATTTATGATCTCATTTTGCCCTTGCAGGAGGAAGAAAGAGAGCTGGTTAGGAAGCAAACTTGAGTTTCCCCTGCTCTGTGGCTGAGCAAGTCACTTCACCATTCTCAGGTTCAGTTTCCCCATCTGTGAAGTGGTATCATAAGGGCTGTTGACTGCTTAGGGTTGTGTAAGTGCAAATGCTGCTGTGGGTTGGGCGGCGAATGCCTAAAGAAATACAAAAAGCCATAGACAGAAACGCACTGTGATGATAAAAGTCATTTAGACACTCTGGAAGTGGTAGAGCTGGAAGGAACTTCAGAAATAATAGTAAAGAGGTTTCAGTATTCTATCTTGTGAAGATGCACAGATGAAGCGTGGGCAGGAGCAGGACACATTACTTTGGTGGCTCAGATTTTTGGTCTCTCACTTTAAGAGGCACCTAAACTGTAAGCAAAATGCCATTGCTGGCATTGGCCCCTTCTCCACCCCACTCTCTCACTCACTCAAGAAAGCATACCAGAATGCTAGTGAAAGAGGTTATTATAAGAGCAACCTTGATTTCCCTCTAATTTATTTTTCAAAAATGCAAACTCAGGATTCTTACATGGAACAAAACCCTGACCCAAGCCGACTTAAGCAAGAGTTGATATTTATTGACTTGTGAAATAAAAGAATATCCAGCAGTAGATGCTTTAGTCCTGGCTAGATCCAGGGGATCAAATGGTTTTGTCAGAACTTAGACTATTTATTCATCTCTAGGTTCTGCTTTTCTTTGTATCGACACTGTCAGACAGAGTCTTTTCATGAGTGATAAATGGCTGTTGGCAGGCTTCCGTTTGTATCCTCAAAGCTTAGCACCCCTGTGAAAAGAGAGCTTTCTTCTCCCAGTAGTTTCAGTGTTAAGTTCTAGGATTAAGACTCATTGGACTGACTTGGAGTCACTGTCCCTGTCCTTCAATCAGCCACTGTTTCTGGGGCAGTGGGATACGCAGACTGCCTAGGACTACATCCTCTCTCTCTTCCTTTCTCTCCAGGACGGAAGTGGGGATGGAGGTGGCATCAGCCTCATTTGAACCCACATGAACTAAGAGGGGCTGTGGGGGTAGTCCCCAAAGGAAGACTGAGGGGCATTACTAGAAAATGGGAGAATGGAAGCAGAGTGGGCAAAACCAACAGATGTTCACTACAGCAGATAAAAAACTTGGCAAATTATTAGTGAGCAAGTACTTGTAACACATGTGGCGCACGGGGCTGTGACTCACCAGTGTGTTAGCACAATATGGTCAAAAACCTCTGATCCAATTCAACCTGCTCATCTGAACGATTTTATCAGCATTTAATAAGTTTGTTTTGGCCATAATGAGTTACAGTTTTGTTTGTGGTTTTGACACCTCATTAGAGGTTTCATCAGTGTAAGAAGCCAACCTAGGAGCTCTTCTCACAAGTTTCCCGGGAGAGAAATTGCCCCTCCAAATGTGAGGAGTCCCACTTTATATAGATAGCATCCACATTTCTTGCATTCGAAAACAAACCTTATAAAATGTAATACGTTTGGTTTCCTAACTTTTTCTTGACCCTGGGGTGGTAGAAGGAAGTGCAGGTTTTATCACCTGGATTTAGAGACAAGGAAATTGAAATGGAGAAAGAATTGGGCTCACGTGCAGGCAGCATGTCTAGCTGCCTCCATAGTGTGATCTGAGACACCCCGTGAGGCCTATTATTACTGTAAACCTCTAAAATAATAAATAAATGGCCGGGTGCGGTGGCTCAAGTCTGTAATTCCAGCACTTTGGGAGGCCGAGATGGGCGGATCACGAGGTCAGGAGATCAAGTCCATCCTGGCTAACACGGTGAAACTCCGTCTCTACTAAAAAAAAAATACAAAAAGCTAGCCAGGCGAGGTGGCGGGCGCCTGTGGTCCTAGCTACTCGGGAGGCTGAGGCAGGAGAATGGCGTGAACCCAGAAGGCGGAGCTTGCAGTGAGCTGAGATCCGTCCACTGCACTCCAGCCTGGGCGGTAGAGCGAGACTTCGTCTCAAAAAATAAATAAATAAATAAATAAATAAAATAAAATAAATAAATAAATAAATAAATAAATAAGTCTCTGCCACTAAAGTGCTTCTTAATGAGATGTGTGTAGTTTAATGGGACCAAGGCATTGGATCACTTGAAGGACAATGTATAATTAATGTGTTTTTGCAAGTTGGTTCAATTCAACAAATAGTTATTGAGGATCTACTACTAGTTCTATCACTGAGGATGTTTTGGTTACAAGCACAGGCGTATCCTGAATATATTGCAGGTTCAGCTCCAGATCACCACAATAAAGTGAATGTTACAATAAAGCTAGTCACATGAATTTTTTGTTTTCCCAGTGCATATAAAAGTTATGTTTACACTATACTGTAGTCTGTTAAATGTACAATAGTATGATGTATAAAAATGTACATATCTTAATTTAAAAATATTTTATTGCTAAAAAATGCTGGCCGGGCACGGTGGCTCACGCCTGTAATCCCAGCACTTTGGGAGGCCGAGACGGGCGGATCACAAGGTCAGGAGATCGAGACCATCCTGGCTAACACGGTGAAACCCCGTCTCTACTAAAAGTACAAAAAACTAGCCGGGCGCGGTGGCAGGCGCCTGTAGTCCCAGCTACTCGGGAGGCTGAGGCAGGAGAATGGCTGAAACCCAGGAGGCGGAGCTTGTAGTGAGCCGAGTTCGCGCCACCGCACTCCAGCCTGGGTGACAGAGCAAAGACTCCGTCTCAAAAAAAAAAAAAAAAAATGCTGACACAGAGACACAAAGTGAGTACATGCTGTTGGAAAAATGGTGCCGATAGACTTGCTTGACACAGAGTTGTCACAAACCTTCAATTTGTGAAAAATTCAATATCTGCAAAGTGCAATGAAACGAGGTATGCCTGCAATAGCAAACCCCATTTCAACAGACTTAACATATAAAAGGAATTTATTGACAACCCAGTGATAAGGTGACCTTCAGGTGAGGCTTGATCCAGAAGTTCAACAATATCATAATACCAAAGACCTAGTTTTTTCTCCTTTTCTTCTCAGGCTCCCAGGTATCTGCCTCATCCTAAGACTGGCTGCCTGATGATCACAGGGTGGCTGCCAGAATGTTCTGAGAATTACGTGCTTCCTCATTTATACCCGGGATGAGAAAGCAGCTGTCCAAGGAGTTTGTAAGTGTGAGACAGTTCCTTCCCAGGCAGTATCTGCTCACATCTCTCTAGTTCAAACTGGGCCACGTGCTGCCTATTCCTAAACCAAACTTGGTGGCTAGGAGGAGGGGATGTGCTGAAAAGCAAGGATCATGCCTGGCACCACCTTCTGTAGCGGCATATGGGCTGTGGGGAGACGGGTCTTGCCTGAATGAAAACCTGGGTACTGTTAACAGGAGGAAGGGAAATAAATGCAAAACCACCCCTCATTAGGAGCCGAATCTCTTTGTCAAAGAGTACAACAGTAATGAGTATTTGTAAATAGAACAAAGAAAATCAAGTTTCAAGGGCAGGAAGGGAGAATAATTTTAATTTTAGACATGTCGAGTTTGAAGTATCTGCAGAATATGTGGACAATGCTGTTGAGGAGTAAGTTGGAAATAAGGACCCAGGACTCAGCTTTGGGCTGGTGCTGTTGATAGAGTGGTTAAAGCCACGACAGGAGAGGCCAGCAGGTGCAGGGCAAGCCCCCCTGGGTGGCGCAGGGAGAGTGGGTGGAGCCCTGACACCGCATGATCTGGGCTTATGAGGGAAAAGGAACGGGGCCCCACGGGATTGGAAAAGTGAGGAGAACACTGTATTAAGAAGGCGTAGGGAGAGGCCGGGCGCGGTGGCCTGTAATCCCAGCACTTTGGGAAACCGAGGCAGGCGGATCATGAGGTCAGGAGATCAAGACCATCCTGGCTAACACAGTGAAACTCTGTCTCTGTTAAAAATACAAAAAATTAGCTGGGTGTGGTGGCGGGCACCTGTAGTCCCAGCTGCTCGGGAGGCTGAGGCAGGAGAATCACTTGAACCCGGGAGGTGGAGGTTGCAGCGAGCCAATATCGCGCCACTGCGCTCCAGCCTGGGCAATAGAGCAAGACTTCATCTCACACACATACACACGCAAAAGAAGACGTACGGAGAAAAGCAGTTCATGAAGTGGGGAGGCATTGTCTTAGAGGTAAGATGAGGCCTTAGCTGTTTCTGTTCAGTTTGGCCACAGTTAGGTCCCTGGTGGTCTCTGTGGAGGGATGTGGAGTGGTGGAGGAGGAGTCAGTGAGGGGAGGATGGGAAGTGATGAGGCTGAGGATCTCACCCTGCAGAGCCTGTCTCTGAAGGCCCAGGGGAGAGGAAGAGAGGGCAAAACTCAGAGAAGGGGGAAGACACATTTTTTTTTTTTTTTTCTGAAAGGGCTTTGAAGAGGTTGAGTACTTTTTGTGCCAGGCCACCTAAACTGATGATGCTCCTCTCCCTGGACAGGGGAGCAGATGTGGACAGAGAAGGTGGGGACTGAGATCTGCTACAGGTGGTGGACTACAGTATACAGACCCCAAATACTTCCTTTCTGATACAGTTAGGATATTTTCCCCTGCCCAAATCTCATGTTGAAGTGTAATCCCCAATGTTGGAGGTGAGGACTGGTGGGAGGTGTTTGGATCATGGGGGCCGATCCCTCATGAGTGGCTTGGGCCAACCCCTTGGTGATAAGTGAGCTCTGGCTCTGACTTCACGTGAGATCTGGTCATTTAAAAGCGTGTGGCATCTCCCTACCCCACACCCAGCACTCGCTCTCTCTCTCTCTTTTGCTTTTGCCATGTGAAGTGTTCATTCCTGCTTTACCTTCCACCATGATTGGAAGTTTCCCCAGGCCTCCCAAGGAGCACATGCCAGCACTATTTCCTGCACAGCATGCAGAACCATGAGCCAATTAAACCTCTTTTCTGATAAATTACCCAGTCTGAAGTATTTCTTCATAGCAATGCAATAATGGCCTAACACACCCCTCCTAGACTGGATAAGGACTATGTCACCTTGGGGTGCCCATCTGTAATGCACTCAGGTATCTATGTACCTTCCCACTGTTCTCATTGACCCAGAGCCAACCCAAGGACATCTTCCAGTGGCTGCTTGGGCATCCTGGGTGGTAGCAGGTATCTCTATTGCACTCTATCTGCCACCTAACCCTGAAGGAAGGTACAAGGGCCCCTTCAAACTCCATACAAAGACCTTCCAGAGTGCCCACTGTGCAGATTGCCTGGTACAATGTCCAGCCTCCCCAGCCCCTCAATCTTCACCTCTATCTTTCTCTTGCAACTTGACCTTCACCAGTTTTGAAATCCCTAATTGACCTGGGTGGGCATGGGCCTTGGAAGGATCTGATGAACATTCTTTTTATTTTCTCACTCACCCCTGCCACAAACATTCTTTAATAGGCCTTAGCCCCTTTATCTCTTCTTCTGTCTTCTTGCCTCAATGGCCCTATTGCCCCTTCCTTCCTTCCTTCCTTCCTTCCTTCCTTCCTTCCTTCCTTCCTTCCTTCCTTCCTTCCCTCCCTCCCTCTGTCCCTCCCTCCCTCCCTCCCTCCCCCTTCTTTCTTTCTTTCTTTCTTTCTTTCTTTCTTTCTTTCTTTCTTTCTTTCTTTCTTTCTTTCTTTCCTTCTTTCTTTTCTCTTCTCCTCTCTTTTCTTTTCTTTTCTCTTCGTCAGGCGTCTGAGCCCAAGCCAAGCCATCACATCCCCTGTGACTTGCACATATATGCCCAGATGGCCTGAAGTAACTGAAGAGTCACAAAAGAACTGCAAATACCCTGCCCCGCCTTAACTGATGACATTCCACCACAAAAGAAGTGAAAATGGCCAGTCCTTGCCTTAAGCAATGACATTATCTTGTGAAATTCCTTTTCCTGGCTCATCCTGGCTCAAAAAGCTCCCCCACTGAGCACCTTGTGACCCCCACTCCTGCCCGCCAGAGAACAACCCCCCTTTGACTGTAATTTTCCTTTTACCTACCCAAATACTCGCATGACACTCTCTTTCCCTCTTTCCCTCTTTCTTTCTTTCCTTCTTTCTTTTTCTTGATGGTATCTTGCTCTGTTGCCCAGGCTGGAGTGCAGTGGTGCGATCTCAGCTTACTGCAGCCTCCGCCTCCTGGGTTCAAGCAATTCTCCTGCCTCAGCTTCCCGAGTAGCTGGGACTACAGGTGCCCGCCGCCATGCCCGGCTAATTTTTGTGTCTTTTGTAGAGACGGGGTTTCACCATGTTGGCCAGGCTGGTCTTGATCTCCTGACCTCAGATGATCTGCCTGCCTCAGCCTCCCCAAATGCTGGGATTACAGGGGTAATTAAAGGCCTGCCCCTTTCATTTCATTAAGTGTCCCTGCTGACCCTGTCCCTCACTGCCTGTCCCAGTGGGAAACACCCGAGACTGGAGGGCAGGGCCTAAGGACAAGCTGCAGGGTCAGGGCATGTCAAAAATTTGCTGCTCAGCTGCTTCTCTCTCCCACTCTGCTGTTCCTTACTACTTCAGAGAGAAAATCCCAAAGAGGGTGTTTCTGTGGCTTGGCGAAGGGAGGAGAGAGTTCGTGGGTTCTCAGGAATGCTACAGTTAATGCCTCTAATTAACACCCCAGGCGCTTTCGCTGTACTGCGCTGCTGCTTTGTAATCATCTCTCTCCACTCTGCCTCAGACATGCGCTCTGGAACTGTGAGCCATCTGGGAGGTGCAGGAGGATTCCAGGAAAGGGCAGGAAGGCCTCAGAGGAGTTTCAGTATGTACTTGGCCAGGACTAAAGTCTGTCTTCATCTAGGCTCTAGGTGCTGACTTCTGTAACAGGGGAGCTGTTAGCTTCTTCCTGGGAATCCACCTTCTACCCCACACCCAAAAGCAGAGCACCATCCACTTAGGCCTCCAAGTGCTCCAGGCCTTGTATTCCACCTCTGCCTATTTGGAACCAGCAACTGATTTCAGCAGGAATTCACTGAGACTGACGTCCTCTGTGCTCAGCACCGTGTGCCAATAGTATGGCCACACAAGTAGATTTTTCCTGTCTCTCTTTTCTTATGCTAATGGTTCAGCTCTAAAGATAAGACTTAAGTAAGTAAAAGAAGCAGAAGACCTTTTTTTTTTTTTTAAAGTCAATACATTTTTATTCAAGGAATTCCATGTTGTGATTTCTTCCACTGTCCATCAAGGTCACTTTAGATCCCCTAAAAAGCTGGAGTCAAAAGATCTTCAAGTTTATCCTTTTTAATGAAACTGATCCAGCTGTCCTGTCAGCCCAAAATTGCTTTGGCTTCTGTCATCTCCTTTTAATATGGGTATACTGATGAAGACTTCAAAATTCACCAAGAATCTTTGGTATCTAATTTCTTCAACCAATTTACTTTAGGGTCCTTTTGACTGCCGGTGGTGGGGATCTGCCTGGTTCTCAATTTGACACCCTCTCAATATGAATGAGTTCAAGTCGCATTCATTCCTAAGCGATCACTCAAGAATGGTACAGATGTGTGGAATATGCCAATACCTAAGGTAAAAAAGTAGATTATCTGGTTTTTCATAACATTTAGTAACTGTCTTTTTCAAACTTTTAGCAACTGTCTTGTAGTTCCTTCCCACAGATCTAACAATAGTCCTGTGAGTAAAGTAAAACCACAGAGTTACTCTATGAGGCGTTTCCAACGACGTGCAAGCTACAGGAAAAGCCCCATCGGGTTTTTTTTTTTTTTTTGAGACGGAGTCTTGCCCTGTCCCCCAGGCCAGAGTGCCGTGGTGCGATCTCCGCCCGCTGCAAGCTCCGCCTGCCGGGTTCATGCCATTCTCCTTTCGCAGCCTTCCTCGTAGCTGGGACTACAGACGCCCGCCACCACGCCTGGCTATTTTTTTTTTTCGTATTTTTAGTCGAGACGGGGTTTCACCGTGTTAACCACGATGGTCTCGATCTCCTGACCTCGTGATCCGCCCACCTCGGCCTCCCAAAGTGCTGGGATTATAGACGTGAGCCACCGCGCCCAGCCGCAGAAGACCTATTAACTTCATATTCAGTTCCTGAAGGAATATAATCAAGGCAATACAGGGAGTCAGTATAAGGTAAAGTTGTGTGTTCAATATGGTAGCCACTAGCCACAAGCTATTTAAATGTAAATTAAAGAAAATTAAATTAATTAAAAATGTAGTTTCTCAGTCATACTAGGCATAGTAGGGGCTCAAGAGCCACATGTACCTAGTGGCCATTATATGGGAGAATGCAACATTAACCTTCTCACTAGAGAAAGTCCTATTGGACAGTGTTGGCCTGCAGTAATAGAGGCCAATTTCACAGTGTAGGTGTGGCTCCACCTGGGCCTGGAAGTATAGCAGAATTAGAAGACGAGGGAAAGGGTCTTCCAGGTGGGACAAATGGTGTTAAGAGATTGGAATGAACCTGGCATACTGGGCCAACACTCAGCAGAAGAGGACCAGCTGGAGTAGAACATTCCTTTTGAGGAACTGGGAAAGGCATCATCACTGATGGTAACAGGCACAGAGAATGCAACGGAGAAGCCCAACCTCCTCCTCTCAATTCTCAATTGAAATTGAGATTGGGCCGGGCGCCGTGGCTCAAGCCTGTAATCCCAGCACTTTGGGAGGCCGAGACGGGCGGATCACGAGGTCAGGAGATCGGGAGACGATCCCGGCTAACACGGTGAAACCCCGTCTCTACTAAAAAATACAAAAAAAATAGCCGGGCGAGGTGGCGGGCGCCTGTAGTCCCAGCTACTTGGGAGGCTGAGGCAGGAGAATGGCGTAAACCCGGGAGGCGGAGCTTGCAGTGAGCTGAGATCCGGCCACTGCACTCCAGCCTGGGTGACAGAGCAAGACTCCGTCTCAAAAAAAAAAAAAAAAAAAAGAAATTGAGATTGATGGGATTCCTATAATCCCACCCTTCACATTTACTCCACCCCACAAGAGGAGAGGGTTCTGACTCAACCTTGGGCTTCTGATCTTGGAGGGTGGCAGCTTGGAGTCATAACTAGTTATCTGCTCTATTTGAAAACACTGCTGGGAATGGACTGTGTTGGGGACCCGAACTTGCCACCTGTGACCTTCCTCCCCACTTAAGCTGGCCTTTGAACCTGCTTTGTCACTGAGAAATGATGAAAAGCCCGGAAGTCAGCCCCACTTGAATTCAATTACTGGCACTTCTACTCACCAACCAAGTGCTTGTAGGCAAATAATTTAACTCCTCCAAACCTCAGTTTACCCATCTACAAAATAGCACTGGCCTCATAGGATAGTTATGATGGTTCAATGGGATAACAGTTGCAAGGGGCTTGGCCTAGTTCACAGCCAAATGAAATGAATAATCTATTCATTATGTTATTCCGCTACCACACTGAAGCTGTTTGCAGGTTCACTGCTGTTATTGTATCTGCTTCCTTCAGAATTAAAATTTTAAAAAATATGATTGAATCCATCAGTTTTTTTCTCTAATGATTTGTATTCTTTGTGTCTTATATAAAAAATGTTTCCTACCTCAAGATCTTAAAGATTGTTACATATATTTTCTTCTAAAAGTGTTTTTAAGTATATTTTTAATTATAGAATAATATACTTAAAAGGTGCATGGATGATAAAAGTATAGCTCCAGGAATTTTCATAAAGTCCACACATCTATGTAAGCAGATCCAGATTAAGAAAGAGCATCATCAGAAGCCAGGGAGCCTCACTTGGGCCTCCTTTAGTCACAAGCCCCCTAGCCAGGGTAAGTATTAATCTGACTTCTAATGTGACACTTTAGTTTTTCCTGTTTTGAACTTTATAAAGGCCTACAGATGCAGCATATACTCTTAGGTGTCTGGGTCCTATTTGTGCGATTCATTCACACTGTGCATACAGCCATAGCTTTTTCATTCTTATGGCTTTACACTTTTCAACTGTTTGGATAGACCACAATTTATTTATCCATTTCACTGTTTTTAGACGTTTGAGTAATTTCCAATTTTTGACTACAATGAACAGTGCTGCAATTGTATGTGCCTTTTGGTGAGCATACGTACATATTTCTGTTGGGTGTGCAGGCCCAGGAGAGGATCATTCCTCAGTTGTTATCATAGTCTCCAAATGTTATAGCAGGAAGAAGGCTTGGGGTACATCCAGTCTGCCCTGTTGCAGAGAAGGGGAATACGGCCCAGTGCGGACAGTGATCTGCTGAGGTCCTGCAGCTCACATGTGGCAGAACTGGGTATCCTAAGAGCCAGAACCCTAATTTGTCCTGCTTTTCTACACCCCTGCTCACCTCCTCCAACTCCTCAAACTAGGAGCTCCAATTAAGGAAACTGCAGCCCCGTAGGGCATTTACAATACTGCTTTCCTTTTTCTTTTCCTTTTTTAGAGACATGGCCTCACTCTGCTGCCCCAGCTGGAGTGCAGTGGCACAATCACAGCTCACTGCAGCCTCAAACTCCTGGGCTCAAGTGGTCCTCCCACTTCAGCCTCCTGAGTAGTTGAGACTACAGACATGTGCCGCCATACCTGGCTGATTAAAAAAAAAAATAGATATGTGGTTTCGCTACGTTGCCCAGGTTGGTCTTGAACTCCTGGCCTCAAGCAATTCTTTCACGTGGGCTTCCCAAAGCACTGGGAGTACAGGTGTGAGCCGCCATACCCAGCTTAATACTGCTTTCTCAACTCAGCTTCAATTTTCCCTCCTTTTTGGTCAAACATTCCCTAAAAGCCCAGAATACCTCCATGCCTCTTTGTTCCAAGTCTGCTGTAGCTATTGTCCTCCATGGTCTTCTCTGACAGCTGGTGATAATGCATGTATGACCCACCAACCATGGCTCCTTCCATTGGCTATCCTGGACCTCCTTGGATTTGTAATGTCCAACTGTATTGCTATAATCCTAGGGTGTGGGAGGCAGCATGGAAAGAGACGAGATGCTGCAAACCTAGCTGTAGAAGCGACCTGCCTAGGCTGGGCTGCGTCCCCTTGGCCAGGCACTGCTACGGGGCACTGGCATATTCCACCCAGGGCAGCTCTTTCTTCTGTTCAGTGACTTTGTCAACTTTGGTGCTGCTGAACCATCAAGACATTACTGTGAGGGCCCACTCCTTTACCTCCTTTAAATGTCAGGCTTTCAAAGAGGCCTTTCCTGACACTCCTAGATAGATTACACACCACTCCACTTCCAGCAACCCAATTTCCCTTCCCTTCCCTTTTATTTCTCTTTAACACTTATCGGCCGGGCGCGGTGGCTCAAACCTGTAATCCCAGCACTTTGGGAGGCCGAGACGGGCGGATCACAAGGTCAGGAGATCGAGACTATCCTGGCTAACCCAGTGAAACCCTGTCTCTACTAAAAAATACAAAAAACTAGCCGGGCAAGGTGGCGGGTGCCTCTAGTCCCAGCTACTCGAGAGGCTGAGGCAGGAGAATGGCGTAGACCCGGGAGGCGGAGCTTGCAGTGAGCTGAGATCTGGCCACTGCACTCCAGCCTGGGCCACAGAGCGAGACTCCATCTCAAAAAAAAAAAAAAAAACAACACCACTTATCACTGCCTTACATACTCTATTTTTATTTTATTGCTTGTCTTTTCCAACTAGAATGTAAATTCCATATAGGCCAAGATTTTGGTTGATTTTGTTTTTTACTCTATTGCTGCCACTTAGACTGGTGCCTGGCATATCGGAGGACTAAAAAAAATTTGCTAAATACGTGAATAAATTCAGAAGTTATCTAGAATGGGTGTCTCGGTCCTGCTTACCATCCTTTTTAGGTCTTCAAACTCTAAAGCATTGATTTTACCCTCTTTCTAAGGCTACATGACATTACCTAGACATTTGCCACATAAAAGATCTGCTGGTAAGTGATTTTTATTTGACGAGGGGGGACATTTCTCCTTTTTTATCGCAACACAAGGTCTGGCATGTGAGTTGCATGGAAGAGGACACTTCAGCTGAACAGTAGGTCAACTTTGGCTGAAGCTGGAACAAAACAGCCCGCAAGTCTGACATCCACTGAGTGTTCTGCTGCCAGGTAGAGGCAGAGCTCGGTCATCGCTGACTCCCTTGTGGTGCCACTGAGCTAGTGCCTGGAACATAATAGGTGCTTGATAAATATTGCCCAATCCAGTCTTTCTCACATACTTCATTCTCTGCTTTTCTCAGTCAGTTGAATTTTGGGAAATTGCATAAGGGGATATTATTCAGCCTTAAAAAAAAGAAGGAGGTCCTGCTATTTGTGTCAACATGGATGAACCTGCAGAACATTGTGCTAAGTAAAATAAGCCAGACGCAGAAAGAAAAATACTGCATTACCCCTCATTTTATTTGTGGAACCTAGAAAAAAAGAAAAAGTCAAATACATAGAAACAGAATTAAATGGTGGTTATGGCAGGGGGCAGGAAGATTAAGATTTTTTAGAAAATAGTTGCTAACTCATAAAAATGAAGAGACTTCACACCATCCCCTCCCCCAAATCTGTTAGCATTGGACGTGTAGCTCCTGCTTAAATTTTGCATTACTGGGGCAGAGGTATTGGGGCAGAGGTGGTATGTAGAGGGGCTCGTTCTGAGGATGTGCAATATCCTCAGACTGTAGAACAGGATGTGCAACATCCCAAGGTACAAAGGAAGGTGAGATGGGGGCCCAAAGAAGGTGCACGGATGAAGCAGAGGGTTGGGCAGAGCCTTGCCCAGCACAACAGCTTAAGGTTTTCAGCCTTTGAAAGCCTGTTTGCAGTTTTCTTCTATAGTTTATTTAAGGTGTACAACATGGTGTTTTGATATACATAGTGAAAATCTCACATAGTTACCCTTTTTGTGTGTGTGGGTGGCAAGAGCACCGAAAATATATTATTTTAGCAAATTTCCAGTGTACTATACAATATGATAATTGTAGTCCTCATGTTGTACATTAATCTCTAAATGTATTTACCCTACATATCTGAAACCGTGTACCCTTTGCCCGAAATATCCTCATTTCCTGTCCCCTGCCATAACCACCATTTAATTCTGTTTCTATGTATTTAACTTTTTCTTTTTTTCTAGGTTCCACAAATAAAATGAGAGATAATGCAGTATTTTTCTTTCTGTATCTGGCTTATTTTACTTAGCGTAATGTCCCGCAGGTTCATCCATGTTGACACAAATAGCAGGATCTCCTTTTTTTTTTTTTTTTTAAAGACTGAATGATATTCCCTTATGCAATTTCTTTATCCATTCATCTGTCAACAGACAGGAGCTGTTTCCATATCTTGAGCCTATTTGCAATTGAAGGGCACTGGAAACTGGTGATTGCAGTGTATAACGTGAGATTTTTAATCTATTACTTTTTTCTTCTTTACTTTACACCCACATGATTCCAATCCCCCCTAACTTCAAAGGAAGGAAGGAAGACCTGGTTGGTGACGAGGTCATACAATAGCAGCTTTTTGTTTTGCTCTCTTTCCATTTAAGAGTAGCCCCTCCTTTGTTTGAAGCTGCTGGAAGGTCTCTTTGTGCCAAAGAGCTGGGGGAAGCCATGGGAACAGGTTGTTTTCACAGCTGTGCTGAACTCCAACTCAGAGCTGTCCATCCCACTCCTCACACACTCGGGCAACTCTGGCGAAGGGGGAAAGGATGTAAGTCGTGCCCTCCCACATGTGTTCTGAGCTCATTTGTCTCTGAGCCTCACCCAGGGGCCTCTTAAGCTTTGACTATTAAGGAGTGAGCCAAGGCTGCAGGAAAGGTGACTCTTTAGCATAACAGTAAGGCCTACCCCACGGGCAAATCTACTCTGGCGTGTGCAGGTGCGCCTTGCTTTACACAATAAGGGCATTGACAAAACCCTAGACTGATGGGACCACATGCTGACCAGGGCCACCACCTCCTCTTGTGGAGGAGGAAACTGCTTTCCTCATAAGTTTAGTGAACTAGATGGTCTCCAAAGACTCTTCCAGTTTTGACCGTCTATGGTTTTATGAAGATGTAGAGATATCAGATTTTTAAAATGCACTGTGGGAGCTCTCCAGGAATAATAGAGCCAACATTTATTGTGCTCTTTCTGTGCTCCAGACCGTGCTAAGTACTTTTCTTGTGTTCTTTCTTTTAGTCTTCAGAATAGCCTTCAGAGTCAGGTATCCTTTTTCCCACTTTACAGATGAGGCTTAGAGAGAAAAAAGTAAGTTGCTCAAGATCTTACAGCTACTAAGGTGCAGAACAGGCATTCAAGCCTTGATCTATTTGACACCAAGGCTTGTGGGGTTAAATACCTGTGGTAAGGTGAAACTCCTTTCAGTGTCTGTGACCCAATTGCAGATTAAACTTTGGTCACCTCCAAGGACTAAGAGCTTGCGAAGAGCCAAAAAATGTGCAGTATGCTTTTCACAATCAACACATGAACGAGTCCAGGCATACCAGCTGACAGAGGACTTCAGTATGCCGAGCGTTTTGCTCCACAGGATCTGTTGGCCTGGGATCCACCGAAGCCTGCAGGTTACCATGGTGCACGCTACCAGTTAGCAATTGACTAGGATAGCTGATGGGCTGCACAGCAGCGTGAACTAAATAGCAATTTATGGAAACAAGGAAGGCCCAGCTCCTCACACTCGGGAAAGTGAAGGGCTTCAGTTCACAAGTCTGCATGCTGCTCCCACACCTACCCTTTGGAGAGAAATGCGCTCTGATGCAACATGCTTTTTTTTTTTTTTTTTTTTTTTTAATCTGCAGAGGCCTTGCTGCATCTGCTGCTTATTTTGTGAACTTAGGAAAGGGAGGCCCCAGAGAGGCCCCACAGCCTCCTGCTCACCCTGCTGCTTCCCTCACAAGCCCTGCAAGCCTGCAAGGATCTTAGTTGCCCACCACTATCTGTCTGTCTGGTGCCTATCTCTCTCTCTCTTTAATTGGGGCCATGTGGGGTGGGGGTACTTCTACAGACAGCAAATGCATAAACACCTCAAATATATCTCAATTATCTGGAATAAGGGTCCCAAATTAAAATACTTTCAGAAACTAGGCAGGCAACATGATAAGAGAGGCCCACTGGACGCGTACTGGGAAGTACTGTTCAACTCTAGCCTCTTGCTTGCAAAATTTGAGCAGGAACCCACAAGTCCAATGCTAACAGATTTTTGGAGGGGCGTGGTGAAATCTCTTCTTTTTTTTTTTTTTTTAGAGACAGAGACTCCCTCTGTCGCCCAGGCTGGAGTGCAGTGGTGCTATCTCTGCTCACTGCAAGCTCTGCCTCCTAGGTTCACACCGTTCTCCTGCCTCAGCCTCCCAAGTAGCTGGGACTACAGGCGCCTGCCACGACGCCTGGTTAATTTTTTGTATTTTTAGTAGAGACGGGGTTTCACCGTGTTAGCCAGGATGGTCTCCGTCTCCTGACTTCGTGATCCGCCCACCTCGGCCTCCCAAAGTGCTGGGATTACAGGTGTGAGCCGCTGTGCCAGCCGAAATCTCTTCAGTTTTATGAGTTGGCAACTATTTTCTAAAAAATCTTAAAATACCTTCTAGGGTAAGCTAAATACATCTATGGGCTAGAATCAGGCCATGGTACCCGGAATCACCTAATTCTCCACTTTGTTGTATGTATGAATGCAGCCCTTGCTCTTGGAATTATAATTGCCCCAGTGTTTGCTAAGCACAGCTGGCTGAGAGACTATAGGGTGAACTGATAAGAGGAATAGAAGGGAATCAGAAGACCTGGGTTTCAGTCTTGTTCTCTAATAAGCAGCTGTGTGGCCTTGCTCTCATGAATCTCGGTTTGGTTAGAGCATCTTTATCTATAAAATGAAGGCATTGATGAAGGAATCCTTAGGGCCCCTTCTAGTTCCAAACTTCCATGTCTATGCCTTTAAATGATTGAATTACTTTATTTTGTTTGTATCTAAAATACCTAGGCTAGATACTTAGAGACTTTGGCTTAAGCAGCACTGTGGTAACAAATCCGATTTACAAGAGTGAAGGAACCCTTGAAGTAGGATTTTTCCAAAGGATTCCTTAACAGGAGAGGCTAAAGAAGGGTTCACTCTAAAATTAAATGCTACTCCACTTCTCCAATGGCAAAAGCAATTAGGAATTTCATTTGAAATCTGGGGACGATTGATGGAAAAAAGAAAACAAATATATTAATAAAGAATAGTAAGAATGGTCATTGCTGGCGGGAATGGTGCAGCCACATTACAAAAACAGTTCGTCAGTTATTCAAAATGTTAGGCATAGAGTTACCATATGACTCAGAAATTCCATCCTAGGTATTTATCCAAGAAAAATGAAATCTACCTACAAAAAAACTTAGGCACAAACATTCTAGCAGCATTATTCGTCACAGCCAAGAAGTAAAAACAACCTAAAAGTCCATTTGAATGGGTAAGTAAAATGTGGTACATTCATACAGTGGAATATTATTCTGCAAAAAAAGGAATGAAGTACTGATGAATGCTACATTACAGGTGAATCTTGAGAACACTAGGATAAGTGAAAGAGGCCAGTCACAGAGAATGATATGTTGTAGGATTTCATTTATCTGAAATGCTTGGAAGAGGCAACTCTATAGAGATAGAAAGCAGATTAGTGGTTGCCTGTGACCGGGGAGGATGGGAGGAATGAAGAGTGATGCTAAAGGATACGAGATTTCTTTTTGGGGTGATAAAAATGTCCTAAAATTGGCTGGGCACAGTGGCTCATGCCTGTAATCCCAGCACTTTGGGAGGCCAAGGCAGGAGAATCACCTGAGGTCAGGAGTTTGAGACCAGCCAGGCCAACATGGTGAAACCCCATCTCTACTAAAAATACAAAGATTAGCCAGGCATGGAGACAGATGCTTGTAATCCCAGCTACTTGGGAGGCTGAGGCAGGAGAATCGCTTGAACCCAGGAGGCAGAGGTTGCAGTGAGCCGAGACTGCACCACTGCACTCCAGCCTGGGCAATAGAGTGAGACTGTGTTGGGTGCGGGGCGGGGGGAGCGGATCCTAAAAGTGCCTGTGGGGATGGTTGTAAAACTCTGACTATAATAAAAGACATGAATAGGACACTTTAAAGAAGCAAACTGTATGGTAATATGAACTATGTCTCAATAAAGCTGTTTAAAAAAGAAAAAGGATAAAAAGGTTAACATGAAGGAGTAGATGAATAAAACCTTAAACGAAGGTTAATGAGAAACTAAGGAAAAAAATATATATGACTAGGTTATGTTACTAACATAATCTCTTTAGAACTGCTCACTGTATTTTGAGAAGGGGCTGCTTTTAGCAGGCAAATTGTGATCAGGGAAAGGGATGATTAACAATAATAAATAGTGATTTTCATTCTTGGATATGGTCCTAGGCACTAATTGTTTTTCTGAGTATTTTTATGCACTGCTTTGAAGCTCGGGCAGCCTGTTACTCTGTTTTTCAGCTCCAATTGTTTGAGTTTGGCAGATTTGAGTTAGTAATGAGGATGCATTATGGCAAGGGACACTCATGACATCAGTACACACACGGCTGCCAGAATTCTGGGGGCTCTGCCAAGCCCCAGTGAGTTGCCCCAAGCCTTGCAAAATCCAAATTGCAAAACAAGAAGAGTGAGGACTTGCTAGTTGGTGTTAAGTTTGGAGGATTCTGTGTTTAAGTGCCAAAGGTGAAACCATTCCGACAAGAAGTAGTTACTTTAGCTTAGTTGCAAGGGCAATTTCAGTGGCGTTGAAATCCAGGCCATGCTTTGTCAGATTCTCCAGGAGGAGTCGTCACACATTTGGATATCAATAGTGGTCTGGTAGGTAAAGTAGAACAGTGTTAAGTGGTTAAATGGAGGGCTTTCTGTCCCACTTCACAGGGCCAGACCCTGTGCTGTTCATGTTCCTTGTTACTGTATAGAAGGAAAGACCAGTATTGCCAAACCAACCTTCTGATTTTTCAAAAGAGACCGAAGACACTGATTTTTATTTTTTATTTTATTTTATTTATTTATTTATTTTGAGATGGAGTTTCACTCTTGTGGCCCAGGCTGGAGTGCAATGGCGTGATCTGCACTCACCGCAACCTCTGCCTCCTGGGTTCAAGCGATTCTCCTGCCTTAGCCTTCCTGAGTAGCTGGGATTACAGGCATGCGCCACTACGCCCGGCTAATTTTGTATTTTTAGTAGAGACCGGGTTTCTCCATGTTGGTCAGGCTGGTCTTGAACTCCTGACCTCAGATGATCCGCCTGCCTCATCCTCCCAAAGTGCTGGAATTACAGGTGTGTGCCACTGTGCCCGACACGGATTTTTAAATAGTGAAATCTTCCTCTTTGAATGTTTCCATCTAATTAGAATTTTAAAAGAAATGTAATAGCCCATAGATTGGGAGAAAGTAATTCCCTTGGCCGGGCGCGGTGGCTCAAGCCTGTAATCCCAGCACTTTGGGAGGCCGAGACGGGCGGATCACGAGGTCAGGAGATCGAGACCATCCTGGCTAATATGGTGAAACCCCGTCTCTACTAAAAAAAAAAAATACAAAAAACTAGCCGGGCGAGGTGGTGGGCGCCTGTAGTCCCAGCTACTCGGGAGGCTGAGGCAGGAGAATGGCGTAAACCCGGGAGGCGGAGCTTGCAGTGAGCTGAAATCCGGCCACTGCACTCCAGCCTGGGCGACAAAGCGAGACTCCGTCTCAAAAAAAAAAAAAAAAAAAGAAAGTAATTCCCTTACTGGTCGGTTTAGGACTTTCGGCCTCCACTATTGCTCTCGGTACTGGAGTAGCAGGCATTTCAACCGCTGTCATGACCTTCTGTAGCCTAATGACTTCTCTGCTAGCATCACAGACATATCACAAACTTTATCAGTCCTCCAGGCCCAAGTTGACTCTTCAGCTGCAGTTGTCCTCCAAAACTGCGGAGGCCTTGACTTACTCGCTGCTGAAAAAGGAGGACTCTGTATATTCTTAAATGAAGAGTGTTGTTTTTCCCTAAATCAGTCTGGCCTGGTATATGACAACATTAAAAAACTCAAGGATAGAGCCCAAAAACTTGCCAACCAAGCAAGTAATTATGCTGAACCCCCTTGGGCACTCTCTAATTGGATGTCCTGGGCCCTCCCAATTCTTAGTCCTTTAATACCCATTTTTCTCCTTGTTTTATTTGGACCTTGTATCTTCTGTTTAGTTTCTCAATTCATCCAAAACCGTATCCAGGCCATCACCAATCAATCTATATGACAAATGTTTCTTCTAATGACCCCACAATATCACCCCTTACCACAAAAATCTTCCTTCAGCTTAATCTCTCCCACTCTAGGCTCCCACGCCCCCCTAATCCCACTTGAAGCAGCCCTGAGAAACATCGCCCATTCTCTCTCCATACCACCCCCCAAAAATTTTCGCCGCCCCAACACTATTTTGTTTTATTTTTCTTATTAATATAAGAAGGCAGTAATGTCAGGCCTCTGAGCCCAAGCCAAGCCATCGCACCCCCTGTGACTTGTAGGTATACACCTAGATGGCCTGAAGTAACTGAAGCATCACGTAAGAAGTGCAAATACCCTGCCCCGCCTTAACTGATGACATTCCACCACAAAATAAGTGAAAATGGCTGGTCCTTGTCTTAAGTGATGACATTACCTTGTGAAAGTCCTTTTCCTGGCTCATACTCCAAAAGCTCCCCCACTGAGCACCTTGTGACCCCCACTCCTGCCCACCGGAGAACAACCCCCTTTGACTGTAATTTTCCTTTACCTACCCAAATCCTGTAAAACAGCTCCACCCTTATCTCCCTTTGCTGACTCTCCTTTCGGACTCAGCCCACCTGCACCCAGGTGAAATAAACATCCATGTTGCTCACACAAAGCCTGTTTGGTGGTCTCTTCACACCGACGTGCATGACAGTATTTGCACATTATATAATTGATAAGGGACTTGCATCTAGAATATATAAAGAATGCTCACAACTCAATAATCGAAAAAAACAAATAACCCAATTTAAAATGGGAAAGGGATCTGACTAAACATTTCTCCGACAAAGACATATAGATGGCGAATAAACACATGAAAAGAGGCTCAACATCATTAGCATCAGGGAAATGGAAATTGAAACCACAATACTACTTGAAATACTACTTCATATCCACTAGGATGGCTAGAATTGAAAAAAAGATAACAAGTATGGATGAGGAGGTGAAGTTGGAACCCCCATATAGTGCTGCTGGGAATGGTGTAGCCACTTTGGAAAACAGTACAAAAGTTTTCCACAAGGGGTTAAACAGAAAGTGACCATATGACTCAGTATTTTCTCTCCTAGGTTTATACTCAAGATAAATGAGAACATATGTCCACACAAAAGCTTGCTCATGAATTGTCATAGAAACATTCTTCACAATATCCAAAAGTGGAAGCAACCCAAATGTCCATCAGCTGATGAATGGATAAACAAAGTAATGTTCTGTACCATGGAATTTTAATTGGCATATTTGGAAATAAAAAGGAATCAAGTACTGATACAACCTACAACATGGATACATCTTGAAAATGCTATGCTAAATGAAAGAGGTCAGTCACAAAAGACCAGATATTAAATGATACCACTTTTTATGAAATGTCCAGAGAGGCAAATCTATAGAGACAGAAAGTACATTAGCAGTTGCCTAGGGAGGAGAGGACGGGGGAAATGGGGAGTGACTGCTCTAGGGTATGAGTTTCTTTTTGGAGTGATGAAATGTTCTAAAATTGTGGTGATGCTTGCACAATTCTATGAATATAGTAAAAAACATGAATTGCACACTTTAAATTGGCTCAGTGTATGGCACGGGAATTATATTCCAATAAAGCTGTTATTAAAAAAAAGAATATAGTGCCGAGCACAGTGTAATCCCAGCACTTTGGAAGGCTGAGGTGGGTGGATCCCCTGAAGTCAGGAGTTTAAAACCAGCCTGGCCAACATAGCGAAAACCCATCTCTACTAAAAAATACAAAAATTAGCCGGGTGTGGTGGTACTCTCCTGTAGTCCCAACTACTCAGGAGACTGAGGCAGGAGGATTGCTTGAACCTGGGAGGTGGAGGTTGTAGTGAGCTGAGATCATGCCACTGCACTCCAGCCTGGGCGACAGAGTGAGACTCTGTCTGGAAAAAAAAAAAAAAAAGAAAAGAAAAAAAAAGAAAAAAATATATATATACACTCAAGGTCAAAGAAAACGTATTGGATTTGATTACTGAATAGTCAGACTGGAAGGCATTTGTCAAGCCCAACACCTTAAGAAACCAGAGAAAAGGGTGCTCTGCCAGGTCTACAGTCACACATTTATTTAGTGGCAGAAACATAGTCAGACCTTGTCTCTTGACCTTGACCTCTACGTTGTGCTGCTTCTCTTCAAAGCCCAGTTTTGAAGACATAGCTTGGAAGGGATTGTGAGAAGTCAACCTCATGAACAGCTGGATATGCTCTCTTCCCTTTCCCACATTTTGCAAAGGTCCCCCAAAGGCTTCTTGAGGAGGGGATAAATTGTGATAAAAAGGAATACTCCTCTTCCTTAAAGGAAGAGACTGCCATAGAGCTTCCCTGATCTTTTCCCTCATAGGATGGGAGGGTCTGTGTGTTTCAAAGAACACTTACTCTGTATGTTTCTAATTCATTTGCACTTAGCTCATCAATATGTTGTTTATGCAAGAACCATTTGATGTTCAAGAAACCCTCTGGGCCTCTTAAAGGGCTTTTAAAAAAATTCGAGCCAGAGAATTGAACTTTGCCAAGAGTAAATGGAACTCAGATATCAAAAGGTCTGAGTTCAGTTTTCATTGAATACAAAGGGTGAGTAGATTCTGAACTGAGCCAAATGCATTCTCCCACCCTTAATTTACAGTACATTGTTTTGGCAGACTCTACAATTCTGAAAGTTGGCTTGTCTTCTCCCATTCCTTTCTAGGGTGCAACCTCAAGCCTATCTTTTAGTGAACTTTACAAAAAATAAGGCCATGTTATAATGATTTATGAGAGCCTCACTCATCACTGTTTTTGTAACTATTAATTTTATTAGAACAAATTCAAATGTTTGAAAAGGTTAAAATTCTCCTCTAAAGCTATAATTTTGTTTGATCTCCTACAGAGATTTCTATGTTTTTTAGTCCTCTCATCTGGGAGTTTATCAAAAGAGATGTTGCTCCTCTTTCAATAAGTGGTCAGGTCATCAACCAATTATCAAATTGAATACTAGAGGGCTACTATTACTTGTAGTGCTAGGATTTGGAGTACAAAACAAGTTCCTTTGCTCCGCCTTCGAAGGAGTAAGGGCCAGAGAAATTATTAGCACTTTGAGTTTCTTTTTAATAAAAAACAATCTCAAAAAAATGGCAAAATTAAAATCAGCCCAAGTTCTGCCACCTCAAGATATGCAGTAAGATTTTGTGGGTCACTTTCCTCTTATTCTAAAAAAGTACTTAGGTGGCTGGGCGTGGTGGCTCACGCCTGTAATCCCAGCACTTTGGGAGGCCGAGACGGGCAGATCAGGAGGTCAGGAGATCAAGACCATCCTGGCTAACACTGTGAAACCCCGTCTCTACTAAAAATACAAAAAATTAGCCGGGCGCGGTGGTGGGCGCCTGTAGTCCCAGCTACAAGGGAGGCTGAGGCAGGAGAATGCCGTGAACCTGGGGGGCAGAGCTTGCAGTGAGTGGAGATCGCTCTACTGCACTCCAGCCTGGGCGACAGAGGGAGACTCCATCTCAAAAAAAAAAAAAAAAAAAAGTACTTGGGCTGGGTATAATGGCTCGTGCCTATAATCCCAACACTTTGGGAGGCTGGTGCAAGAGGATTGCTTGAGCCCAGAAGTTTGAGACCAAGGCTGGGCAACATAGGGAGACCCTATTTCTACCAAAGGAAAAAAAAACCTGGGTGTGGTGGTATGTGCCTATGGTCCCAGCTATTCAGAAGGTTAAGGTGCGAGGATTGCTTGAGCCTGGGAGGTCGAGGCTGCAGTGAGCTGTGATCACACCACTGCACTCCAGCCTGGGTGACAGAACAAGATGCTATCTCGTCCCTCCCAAAAACCTCTGTATCTATATATCTATGTCAGTATACATAGTTATGGATATGTTATTATAAAAATGGGATATTATATTGTTTTACAATTTACTTTTTCCATTTGTTAGTTCGTGATTGTCTGTATTAATAAAATGATATCTACTCATGCATAAAATTCAATTGTACAGATGGTTACTTAAGTAAAGTCCAGTGGGACATCTGGTTTAAGGTGTGGCAGGATACAGCACTCAAATAATGTTCCGAGGTCTGCTTCTTTCCTTTCTATTTGCTCTGCCTTCTGCTGCCTTGGTGCCACTCACATGTTGCACATACAGGCAGCAGTTTGAGTATATGCATTCAGGATCTTGGCTGGCAGAAGGGATCAAGACTCTATTCCGATAGCAATATCTGATCATATCATTGTAACTTATGCCTGGGTTACATGACACACTCTCGGAATCCAAGTATTACACTAGGATAACATAGACTGAGAATGGGGAAGGAATGGAAGTAGGGAGAGGTGGGCCCCAGAGGGAAATGGGAGGATGGTTATCAGAAGGAGAATGAATGTCAGGTGGCCCAAATCACAGGTCCACAATCCATACACTTGGACATTTGGAACTTGTTTTGTATTGGTTTCCTGGGGCTTTCATAACAAAGTACCACAAACTGGGCGATTTGAAGATAAATTTGTTGTCTCACTGTTCCGGAGGCTGGAAGTCCAAGATCAAGACACCCACAGGGTGAGTTCATTCTGAGGGCTGTGAGGGAGAATCTGTTCCATGGCTCTGTCCTAGCTTTTGGCAGTTTGTTGGCAGTCCTGGTGTTTGTTGGCTTGTAGATGTATCATCCTGATCTCTGCTTTCGTGTTCACATGGTGTTCTTCCTGTGTGCACAGTGTGATTTCTTTGTTTTTTTTTTTTTTTAAATAAAGACACGTCATATTGGATTAGGGATCCTTCCTACTCTAATATGACTGTATTTTAATTAATTACATCTGCACTGATCCTATTGCCAAATAAGATCACATTAGAAAGTACTAGGGGTTAGGGCTTCAACATATGAATTTTTGAGGTCACAATGCAACCCAACATATTTCCACCATTTTTCCATGCATTTAATATATCTGGCTACATCTAAGACCCATGCAGTCTGGGTGTGAATGCGGAAACCAGCTGCCTCCCTGTTTCTGCTGCGTGGGCTAGGAGATTGGATGAGGCCACCTCTAGGGTCCCTTCCAGATAACTTCACAATTAAGTGTCAGGGCTAGGAATCCATCCTGTGGTCTGAATGTATGTTACAGTGCCACCACTGACTAGCTCAGGGACTTTGGGCAAGGGGCTTACCCTCTGCAAATTTCAGTCTCCTCAACCAGTAAAATCAGGATAAGAGTCCTTCATCCATTGGTTTGTTGTAGGTTAGACACATAGCCTTCAATAAATGTCAGGCAGTGTTCCACTTCTTTGAGGATGTAAGGACTGCAGAGCCAGGAGAAGAACCTATATAACTCCTAGTGTTCTCATTCTCTCATGACAATTCAGGGCCATAACTTCTCCAGAGGTTCACTTGTTAGAACTTTGAGAGAGAGGCCGGGTACCGTGGCTCATACCTGTAATTCCAGCACTTTGGGAGGTTGAGGCCAAGGAGTTCAAGACCAGCCTGACCAACATGGTGAAACCCTGTCTCTACTAAATGCAAAAAATTAGCTGGGTGTCATGGTGCATGCCTGTAATCCCAGCTACCTGTGACTCTGAGGCAGGAGAACTGCTTGAAGCAGGGAGGCGGAGGTTGCAGTGAGCCGAGATTGTGCCATTGTACTCCAGCCTGGGCAAAAAGAATGAAACTCTGTCTCAAACAAACAAACAAAAAATCTTCAAGAGGGGAAAGGGTTCTTTTTTTTTTATCTTGCAAACCAGAACTCAAATCCAGCTCAGGGAACGCAAAATATTTCTCTTTCTCCCCTGAAGCTGGATGCTGTAAATTCTGAGCCAACTCCTTTTCTTTTAGGCAATGTGATTATTAAATACCTGTCCCCCTTGGGTTCCACTTATCTCTCTCTTATCTCGTTTTCTCTTATAACTTGATTTTTCCCACCAGTTTTCAGATGTGGGCTGGAACCAGTATTTTATTTACAATCTGTTTTTGGCTTCATAAATTTGGGGAAATGGAACAGATGTGTGCTGCTTTCCCAGGAAGCATATCTTTAGTTTTTTCATGCTTTAACTACAGAGTCTAATTCGGCTTGCCTAAATGTTTATTCAGTAATAACTTTGAGTTCTTGCAGGTAGCAGAATCTATCTGATACAGGTGTATTAGGCCTTCACCAAGGTCAAAGCAGGAGGAGGTGCCAATCACCTTTAAAAAAATGTGGTCACTTTCATTTAGTGCCAGGTGTTGTTCTAAGCACTAGGGATATAACAATGAACAAGAGAGCCACTATCCCTGCTTTTGAGGAGTGCACATTCTGGAACATTCATTTCTGCAGAAAATATATAAGGAGAACTTATGACATGTTAGATATTGTTCATCATTGAACAAAACAGAAGCAATCTGCACTTATGGTTATGTTGTGTGTGTGGGTGGTGGCAGGAGAGAGGGAAGAATACAGTACACATAGGTACATTAAAAGAATCATGTTAAAAGGTGATAAGTGCTATGGAAAAAACGAAGTAGGGTAAGGGGGATTAGGAATATTGGAAGGATTTACAAGTTTAAATAGGATGGTCAGGGTAGGTGATACCTGAACAAAGACTTGAAGGAAAATGAGGAAGGGAGCCTCAATGTTTGGGGGATGAGCAAGTCCAAGAGCCCTGGGGCACGAGTTTTTTTCAAGGAGAAAAGGGCCCTGCTTTTTCAAGGAGAGTCAGGAGGCCATTTTAGCTGAAGAAGAGTGAGCAAGGTGAGAACAGGAGGAAATGTGGTTGGGGGCAGATCAAATGGAGCTTTCATCCTGAGTGAAACGAGGAATTAATGGAAAGTGCTGAGCAGAGAAGTCACCTGCTCTCACGCTTCAAAGGTCTGGTCTGGCGGCTTTGTTCAGTCTGGACTGTGCAGGTGCAGGGTGGTGGGGTGATATTTGGGGGGCTGCTGTAACCACATGGGTGGGGTGGTACAATCCTCTGATGCACATCAGAGGGTAGCAGGTGGAGGTGGTGTGACATGGTCAGATTAGGGGTCTATTTTGGAGGCAGGGCCAACAAGATTTTTCTGGCAGATTAGATGTGGGGTGTGAAAGAGAAGAGGCAGGGAGGATTCCTAAATTTTTATCCCTTAAGAATAGCCATTGAGGCCGGGCGCGGTGGCTCAAGCCTATAATCCCAGCACTTTGGGAGGCCGAGACGGGCGGATCATGAGGTCAGGAGATCGAGACCATCCTGGCTAACACGGTGAAACCCCGTCTCTACTAAAAAAATACAAAAAACTAGCCGGGCGAGGTGGTGGGCGCCTGTAGTCCCAGCTACTCGGGAGGCTGAGGCAGGAGAATGGCGTAAACCCGGGAGGCGGAGCTTGCAGTGAGCTGAGATCCAGCCACTGCACTCCAGCCTGGACGACAGAGCGAGACTCCGTCTCAAAAAGACTGCTGGAGAACGTTTTTGTTTTGCTTCGGTGCACTGGGAGTTCCAGGAGTTCCGTCTGGATGTTAAGTTTGAAGGGGCTATTTACTATTCAAGCGGAGCGGAGAGCTGGATTTTGAAGCTCTCTGGGGACATACTTTTGGGGACATTTCTAAAGCTTGAGACCCTGCTCCAAAGCCTCGAAGACCCTGTCGAGGTTCTTCCAGAGCCGGCCACGTCCCTCTCTTCTCAGCCCTCCTAAATTAAGCCGGAAAATCCCTGGGACAGTAGCCCCTTTATTCGGCAAGGTCCTTTTTCCTCTTTGAGGAGCGACGAGAAAAACGAATAAAAATGAAGACGCGCAGCAGCACCGCGTCCTTTCCCCGCTCGCTGCAGGGAGAGGCAACGCGGCCTGGTGTGCAAGAACAGGCTCCGCTCTGGGCCGCAGGCGCTGCTGCCACGAACCCCAGCTCCAGGCGTGTGGGCGGGGCCTGCGTGTAGGCGGGGCCGCGGCGCCAGGGCACGCCACAGGCGAGGGCGTGGCCGACCCGGCGCTCGCCCGCCCGCCTGGTCTCGCGCTTCCCTCGCGCCGGCCCTTCAGCGGGTGATCAGCTGGTCTGCGCTCCCCTGACGTGGGCTGGGGCACGTCACCGCCGAATGGCAGCCTCCAGAAAGCCACCGCGAGTAAGGTGAGGGCACTCCACCGGGAGCCGCCGTCCGGGCGGCGTGCAGCCCTCACTGCGCGGCCGCGTGTGTTGCACCTCGGCAGGCAGGGACGCGCGGGTGGGGAGCCCGGCCCGCCGCAGTCTGGCTAGGGCCGCGCTCTCCGGAGCCCCGGAACGGGAGAAGGGGGAGGGGGTCCATGAAGCCGGGCGAGATCCTGTTCGTTTCCGGCGGGTCGGTGGGCACGGGGGCGGCCCGAGCCCGGTTCCTGGACGCGTGTGCCCGCGGAACTGCAGCACTCGGCTCGAGGGGGCGGCGGCAGTCACAGATCCCGGCCCGCGGGAAGGCCCCGCTCATGGTGGAAGTTGGCCCCTCCTGGCCCCTCCTCGTGCCCGGCGAGGTGGGCGAGCCTCTGCCCTCGCTCCTGTTACCCAGGAATCTAAACCTCAAGTTACAATCTCGACAATACTGACTCCTGCAATTCGCTCTACTGATCTGTCACCGCCACAAGGATAGACGGTCGCGGGCTCCTCCCCACCCAAATGGTTTCAGAGGCTGTGTAAGGGGCTATTTTAGTATAACCTCCAGGAAAATCCCCCCAGTAGCCTGCCCTCGTCTCTCCTTGGGCACAGGAAGGTGAGAAGGATAATTTCCCGGCCTCAAGTTAAACATGTTTTAGTTTATTCCCCTCCCATAACCAGGGTATACTTATCAGAGCCTCTGATAAAGTGGGAGACGAAGAGAGGTGTTCAGAGTTCATGGAGGCCACAGGCCACTCCCTGCCCATCCCCAAGGGGTCACCCACCTGCTAATCGCTTGAGACATGAAAGCAGTCACTTTGCAGCGTGGCCAGCCTTTCTTGCCGAACACAGACTATGGCTCTTGGCTTGTGTTTGTAAGTAGGGGGGGTCCCAAACCTACCTTGACCTGGATTTGCCCTTGCCACAGCTTGTTAGTGGTGAACAGAAAGCCAGACCCACCGTGTGGAAGTATGTGGGGAGGGGTGGAGAACTTCCATCTGGAAGGAGCTTCCTGTAAGTGAAGTGCTGGAAATGGAGTCAGGCAAGTGGATAATGATGAGTTAGGCTGTGGGCCTCAGGTGGCCTTCGAAGGCCACAGTGATCTGTGCTAGATTTATGGACGCACAGCCTTTTAGGAGCAGAAGAGTCTTTTCTACACCAGCTGGTAGAGTCTTTTACCTCAAAGGAAAGTCCAGTGACAGGCTGAGAAAGGGGAGGCCATTTTCCGTAGGCGCCTCCCCTACTGGTAGAATTTGAGTGCCATCCAGTGTAAAAGTGAGCACTTCTTTCAGTTTAAGTAGTGCAAACTGAACTCCAATTGATTTAGGTAAAATGGGGTTGAGCTGGCTTCTAGTGTGGCTGACTCCAGGAGCACCACCAACATTGGCTTCAGACTTGGCTTCTCTTTTGCATCTCTTGGCTCTGATTTATTCAGTATCGGCTTCATTCTCAGGCAGACTTTCTCCTTATGGCAGGTTATGACAGCTCTAGGCTGACAGCCCCAGCAGAGAAGTTGAACCCTCCTTCCTAATGGAGCAGAAGTCCCCGATCTGATTCTCACTGGGCTGACTTAATTCTCATGTTCATCTGTGAAGCAATCATTATGGCCAGAGGGAGGGATTGACCAGCTCTGGGTCCCAGAACCTGATGGGTGTGTCGATAAGACTCCTTTGAATCCCTTGGGCTGAAATGGAGAGGGTACCTTCTCAAAAGGAAAACCAAGGTTCCCATCGAAAGGAGGGATTGATTCTGGGTAGGCAAAGACAACATTGCTTACTTCCCAACTTTGGAACTTGTTCCAGTTTACCCTTGTCTCATCCCACTAGGTGTGATTGAGCATCTTGTTCCTTGTTTTGCCCCATGCTGAACACTACACATGTGTGATTCCCATGAACTGGGGATTGCAGGGGGGTGAGGTATTTGGAACCCTGCCAGAATTTCTTTGAAAAATAGGGAGAAGGCCTTTTCCAGTGCTGCCATAACCATCTTACACAAAGATTGAAAGTGCGCTGCATGCTTCTTGCCCCTTACCCACTTTGTGGCTCATCATGAAGTTGAGAAGGTGAAGGTCGAAGAAGTTCTGGGAAGGGTAGGGGCACTGAGCTGGAAGTTGGGAGGCCTGAACGCTGGTTCTGGCTGTGTCAGCACTTACCTGTAAGGCCTTGAGCTCGTCATTTGATCTCTGTTTCTTGGTTTGCTGGTCTAGAGGAAGGAATTGAGTTGGATAGTCCCTGAGGTATATTCTTCTAGCTCTTAACATTTAACGATACTTGTGCTTTAAAAGAGAACTTAAGAATTTTATTTGTCCAGGCCGGGCGCGGTGGCTCAAGCCTGTAATCCCAGCACTTTGGGAGGCCGAGACGGGCGGATCACGAGGTCAGGAGATCGAAACCATCCTGGCTAACATGGTGAAACCCCGTCTCTATTAAGAAATACAAAAAACTAGCCGGGCGAGGTGGTGGGCGCCTGTAGTCCCAGCTACTCGGGAGGCTGAGGCCGGAGAATGGTGTGAACCCGGGAGGCGGAGCTTGCAGTGAGCTGAGATCCGGCCACTGCACTCCAGCCTGGGCGACAGAGCGAGACTCCGTCTCAAAAAAAAAAAAAAAAAAAAAAAAGAATTTTATTTGTCCAAACAAGCGAAGGGTGGATAGATCTTGGACTCTACAGAGACCAGGATATGACAAGAGCAGAGCAGCTGTAGTATTGAGCTGCTTTGTAGCTCCCGTGATCCTGACAGAAAGGTGGAGGTGTTGATGCTCACAGAGAGTTTGAGCTCACCTGTCAGACCTGGTTTCTGGTCTTGGCTTTGCAGCTACTGAGTTATATGGCCTATGGTAAGTTATCTTTGCTTTTTTCTTCTGTAAAATGAATGAATAGGATTACCTCAAGATAACCTTGGCTAGGCATGGTGGCTCACATCTATAGTCCCAGCACTTTGGGAGGCTGAGGTGGGAGGATCACTTGAGGCCAGGAGTTTGAGACCAGACTGGGCAATGTAGTGAGATCCTGTCTCTTCAGAAAATTATTAAAAAAAAAAAAAAATCAGGTGGGTGTGATGGCACATGCTTGTAGTCCTAGGTCCTTGGGAGATTGAGGCAGGAGAATTGCTTGAGCTCAGGAGTTTGAGGCTGTGGTAACCTAAGGTTGTGCAACTGCACTCTAGCCTGAGTGACACAGCAAGACCCTGTCTCTAAAAGAAAGATAACCTTCCAACTCTGTAGTCATGTGTCTGAACCAGTCGTTGGGATCACTTACTTATCAGCTTAGAAACTTATGTATGAAGTAATGGGAAATTGGGTGAGAATCTGACTTGTATCTCTGTCCACAAGAAAGAGACGTTATAAAATTTATAATGGCTTTATTGAGATACAACTCACTTACATGCAATTCATCTGTTAAAATGTACAATTCAAGTTATTAGTATAGTCACAGAGTTGTACAACTATCATCACCATCATTTTAGGTCATTTTCTTCATCCCCAGAAGAAATCCTGTTACCCACAATCAGTCACTCCTCATTTTTCCCGACCTCACCTCAGCCCTTGGCAACCACTAACACTGCATGTCTACTTCCTGTCTTTATAGATTTGTCTATTCTGGACATTTTATGTGAATAGAATCATATACTACGTGGTCTTTCGTATTAGACTTTTTCCCTTAGCATGTTTTCAAGGTTCATGTATGTCGAGGTGTGATTTCTTTTTTCTTTTCTTTTTTTTTTTTTTGAGACGGATCCTTGCTCTGTTGCCAGGCTAGAGTGCAGTGGCATGATCTCGGCTCACTGCAGCCTCCCCCTTCTGGGTTCAAGCGATTCTCCTGCCTCAGCCTCCTGAGTAGCTGGGACTACAGGAGTGCACCACCACACCCAGCTAATTTTTGTATTTTTAGTAGAGGCGGGGTTTCACCATGTTGGCCAGGATGGTCTCTATCTCTTGACCTCATGATCTGCCCGTCTCGGCCTCCCAAAGTGCTGGGATTACAGGTGTGAGCCACTGCGCCTGGCATTATTTCTTTTTATTGCCAAATGACATTCCATTGTACGGATAGATGCTTTTATTTATCCATTTATCAGTTGAGCATTTGAGTTGTGCCTACGATTTGGCTGTTACAAATAATGCAGCTATGAATATTTGTGTACAACTTTTTATAAGGATATATATTTTCAGTTTTCTTGATTATGTACCTAGGAATGGTTTTCCAAAGCCGTTACACCATTTTACATTCTCATCAGGAATGTTTGAGGGTTCTAATTTTTTCCATACCCTCACTTGCCCTTGTTATTGTCAGTCTTTTTTATTATAACCTTCCTAGTGCATGTGAAGTGGTGTCACATTGTGGTTTCGATTTGTGTTTCCCTAATGACTAATGATATTGAACATCTTTTCATGTACTTCTTGGTCATTTGTGTACTTTTGCTGGAGAAATGTCTATTGAGATCCTTAGCCCATTTTAAAATTGGTTATATGTCTTTTTATTGTTGAGTTGTAATAGTTTTTTTTTTTTTTTTTTTTTTTTTTGAGACGGAGTTTTGCTCTGTCGCCCAGGCTGGAGTGCAGTGGCGCGATCTCGGCTCACTGCAAGCTCCGCCTCCTGGGTTCACGCCATTCTCCTGCCTCAGCCTCCCGAGTAGCTGGGACTACAGGCGCCCACAACCGCGCCCGGCTAATTTTTTGTATTTTTAGTAGAGACGGGGTTTCACCGTGGTCTCGATCTCCTGACCTTGTGATCCGCCCGCCTCGGCCTCCCAAAGTGCTGGGATTACAGGCGTGAGCCACCGCGCCCGGCATAGTTTTTTTTTTTTTGAGACAGAGTCTCCCTCTCGCCCAGGCTGGAGTGTGGTGGCGCCATCTCAGCTTACTGCAGCCTCCACCTCCTGGGTTCATGCTATTCTCCTGCCTCAGCCTCCTGAGTAGCTGGGACTGTATACAGGCGCCCGCCAGCACAGCCAGCTAATTTTTTTGTGTTTTTAGTAGAGACAGGGTTTCACCGTGTTAGCCAAGATGGTCTCGATCTCCTGACCTCATGATTTGCCCATCTCGGCCTCCCAAAGTGCTAGGATTACAGGCGTGAGCCACCGCACCCAGCGAGTTGTAATAGTTCTTTATGTATTCTGGATACTAGACTCAACAGATCTGCAGATATTTTCTCCTGTTCTGTGGGTTGTCATCCATTTTCTTGATGGTATCCTTTGAAACACAAACATTTTAAATTCTGATGAAGTCCAGTGTATCTCTTTTTTCTTTTGTTGCTGTGCATTTTGATTTGTGTCTCAAGAAGTCATTGCCTAATCCAAGGTCAGGCAGACTTATGTTTGTGCTTTAAGAGTTTTACAGTTTAGCTCCTATGTTTATGCCTGTGATCCATTTGTGTTAATTTTTGTTTATGGTATGAGGTGGATTAAACTTCATTTTTCTTTTTTTTTTTTTTTTTTTTTTTTTTTTTTTTTGAGACGGAGTCTGGCTCTGTCGCCCGGGCTGGAGTGCAGTGGCCGGATCTCAGCTCACTGCAAGCCCTGCCTCCCGGGTTCACGCCATTCTCCTGCCTCAGCCTCCCGAGTAGCTGGGAGTACAGGCGCTCACCACCTCGCCCGGCTAATTTTTTTTGTATTTTTAGTAGAGACGGGGTTTCACTGTGTTAGCCAGGATGGTCTCGATCTCCTGACCTCGTGATCCGCCCGTCTCGGCCTCCCAAAGTGCTGGGATTACAGGCTTGAGCCACCGCGCCCGGCCTTCATTTTTCTTTTTTTGAGACAGGGTCTCTCTGTGTGACCAAGGCTAGACTGCAGTGGGGCGATCACAGCTCACTGCTGCCTCAACCTGTCTGGCTTAAGCGATCCTCCCACCTCAGCCTTCTAAGTAGTTGGGACCATCGGTGTGCACCACCAAACCTGGCTCATTTTTGTAAATTTTGTAGAGATGTGTTTTGCCATGTTGCCCAAGCTGGTCTTGAACCCTTGGACTCAGGCAATCTGCCTGCCTCAGCCTCCCAAAGTACTGGGATTACAGATGTGAGTAATTGTGCCTGGCTTTTTTTTTTTTTTTTTTGAGACAGGGTCTTACTTTGTAACCCAAACTGGAGTGCAGTGGTGCTATAATGGCTCACTGCAGCCTCGACCTCCAGGGTTCAAGTGATCCACCCCACCTTAGCCTCCAGAGTAGCTGGGACTACAGGTGCATGCCACCATGCCCGACTAATTTTTGTGTTTTTTGTAGAAATGGAGTTTTGCCACGTTGGAAACTTTATTCTTTTGCATGTAGATATTCATTTGTCCCAGCACCATTTGTTGAAGAGACTATTCCTTCCCCCATTGAATGGTCTTGGCATCCTCAAAAATCAGTTGACAGTTGTGAGGGTTTATTTCTGGACTCTTAATTCTGTTTTACTCATTTGTAAGTCCATTCTTATGCTAGTACCACACTGTCTGGTATTTAAGTTTGAAATTGGGATGGAAGAGTTCTTTTCAAGATTCTGTTCTTTTTCAAGATTGTTTTGGCTATTCTGGGTCCCTTGCATTTCCATATGAATTTTAGAATCTGCTTGTCAATTTCAGCCTACAAGCTAGCTAGAATTTTGGCAGGGAATGCATTGAGTCCATAGATCAATTTGGGAAGTACTGTCATCTTACCAATAGTAAACCATCTAATCCATGACCATGGAATAGCTTTTGTTTATTTAGGTCTTCTTCAGTTACTTTCAGCAGTCTTTTTTAGTTTTTATGGTGTACATTTTGCACTTCTTTTCTTAAATTTATTTTTAACTTTTTTTTGTTTTTGATGTTATTGTAAATGGACTTTTCTTAATTTTATTTTTGGATTGTTCATTGCAAGGATATAGAAGTCAAATTGATTTTTTAAATATTGATTTTTGTATCCTGTGTTCTTGATGAACTCAGTTATTGGTTCTAATTTTGTTTGTGGATTGTTTAGGATTTTCTGTATTCAAGATTATGTCATTTGCAAATAGAGATAGTTTTACTTCTTCTTTTCTAAACTGGATGCCTTTTGTTTCATTTTCTTGCCTCCTTACCCTAGATAGAACTTCTGGCATGATGTTGAATAGAAGTGCCAAGAGTAGACATCCCTGTCACGTTCCTGATCATAGGGGAAAGCATTTAGTCTTTCAACATTAAGAATGATGTTAGCTGTAGGTTTTGTAATACCCTTTGTCAGGTTGAGGACTTTTTCTTCTAGTTTGCTGAGTACTTTTATCTTGAAGGGATATTGGATTTTGTCATGCTTTTTCTGCATTTGTTGAGAAGACCAGGTAGATTTTGTTCTTTATTCTGTTGATATGGCCTATTATAGTAATTGATTTTTCATATATTGAGCCAACCTTGTATTCCTGGGATAAGTCCCACTTGGCAATGATGATCCTTTTTATGTTGTTCTAGATTCAGTTTGCTGGTATTTTGTTGAGAATATTTGTATTTATATTTTACAAGACATATTGGGGTGTCTTACTTTTTTATGAAAGAATAATATGTTTACCCTAGTTAAGAACATCCCATTCTGTCCAGTAAAACTAAAGTCACAGCCATATGAAAGTAGGCCTAGAGTCATTGGTAAAGCCGCCTGGTTATCTGGTTCTGGCTGTGTGGTAGACTGAGCTAATGTGTCCCTCTCTATCTTTACCAACATGTAAACATGTGGTTAAATTATAACTTAATCAACTTTGAGTTCATAGCTGAGTAAAATTCAAAACCTTTTCTATGGCCCACAGTAGGCCCCCTGGTGCCTCTATGATGTTGTCTCTGAACCACTTACCTCCCCATCCCCTGATACAATCACACTGTGCTGGCCTTCTTGCTTTTCCTCAGGTACACTAGACATACTCCTGCCTCATGGTCTTTGCACTTGCTGTTCTCCTGGAACATTGTTCCCCTAGCCATTCACATGGCTTGCTTCCTCACTCTTTTTAGGTCTGTGTTAAAATGTTGTCTGTTACCAGAGAGGCTGTCCCTGGCTACCCCATATGAAATAATCCTTCCCCTTACCTCCTTGATGCTTTCTTCCCCTTGCCCTGCTTTACTTTTTTTCACAAAACAAGTTCTTATTACCTGACATACTGTGTACTTGTTTTGTGTCTGTTGCCTTCTCTGCCCTATCCTCTCCCCAATCTCCCTGCCTTGCCCCATGTACATTTGTTAAAGTCAGAGATCTTGTCTATTTTGTTCACTGTTGTGTCCAGAACAGGGCCCGGATTATGGAAGATTTTTCAATAAATATTTGTTGACTGAATGAACTTGAAAGAAAGAGAAATCCTCAAGTGCCAAAAATGTAGAGGGAACCTAACACCTGAATGGTATACTAGTAACCTGAGCCTGGGAAAATGATCAGATGCAGATATAGACCTTCATGTCTGGTGTCCAGGGCATTAGACTATCCCCATATGGGAACAAGAAGTTTGTGTGCAAATCTTCTAGCTATGAAATTAATGTGAAAGTCTTAGAAGCAAGCAATCACAGAACTGCTTGTACAAACCAGGACCCATCACATTCTTATAGATAAATAGCCTCTATTGAAGATAAGCTCTTAATAAAAGATCGACCACAAAGCACAGAAGGAATGAACCACCAAGAGGGAGAGGCAGCAGACCCAGCAGACATGAGGGTTAGTCTCCCAAGATCTGTTTGAAAGTATGGGAGAAATTATAAAATAAGGGCCTAAAATAATGAAGGCACAAAGAGAAGGCATAGAAACCAGAGTGAAAGAATAGGACACCATAAAGAAAGAACAGGCCGATGTGAAAAAGAATCAAATAGAACTTGTGTAAGGAAAAAACATAGTCATTGAAAGTAAGTCTTCTTAGTCTAGTTAAACAGGAAGTTAGACATAGCTGAAGAGAATTTATGAACCGAAAGCTAGAACTGAGAAGGTTAACCTGCAATGGCGATGTTTTACGCCTGCAAGTTTTACATCAAACTTTTATTTATTCTGCCACTGATAATGGGGGTGAAAGTTCTTCTGATTCATGTTAGAGAACTGTTTTTTTTTTTTTCTTTTTTTTTTGAGACGGAGTCTCGCTGTGTCTCCCAGGCTGGAGTGCAGTGGCGTGATCTCGGCTCACTGCGAGCTCTGCCTCCCGGGTTCACGCCATTCTCCCGCCTCAGCCTCCCAAGTAGCTGGGACTACAGGCGCCCGCCACCACGCTCGGCTAGTTTTTTGTATTTTTAGTAGAGACGGGGTTTCACCATGTTAGCCAGGATAGTCTCGATCTCCTGACCTCGTGATCCACCCGCCTCGGCCTCCCAAAGTGCTGGGATTACAGGCTTGAGCCACCGCTCCCGGCCTTAGAGAACTGTTAAGTTAAGCAATGCCTCTTCTGATTGAGCCTTGCCACTTTTATTGTGGTCAAAGTCTGCAAATTCCTGTTCTTTCTCTCCTTAAGGGCGAATCACCAGGATTTTCAGCTGAGAAATTTAAGAATAATTGAACCTCACGAGGTGACACACTCAGGAGACACAGGTGTGGAAACAGGTAATAATTTTGTCTGGAAATTAGATGGAACATCTGTAAAGGATTTTAGATCTTCACCCCAACCCCAGGTTGGGTGAGAAAAGAGGGTAAGGAATTAGTAATAGATCATGACTGGGCGTGAGTACCTGGAAGTTAAAAACCATTTTGTGGCCGGGCGCGGTGGCTCAAGCCTGTAATCCCAGCACTTTGGGAGGCCGAGACCGGCGGATCACGAGGTCAGGAGATCGAGACCATCCTGGCTAATATGGTGAAACCCCGTCTCTACTAAAAATACAAAAAACTAGCCGGGCGAGGTGGTGGGCGCCTGTAGTCCCAGCTACTCGGGAGGCTGAGGCAGGAGAATGGCGTAAACCCGGGAGGCGGAGCTTGCAGTGAGCTGAGATCCGGCCACTGCACTCCAGCCTGGGTGACAAAGTGAGACTCTGTCTCAAAAAAAAAAAAAAAAAAACCATTTTGTTTTTTGGCTTCCTAAGTGGTTGGTTACTGTTTCTATATATTTACCATTTTTTAGAGAATTCCAACTTTTATTATTATTTTTTTTTGCGTTTTCCATTTTTGTCAGGGGGGTGGTGGTGGAGGAGGAGATAGGTTATTATTGAAAATGTTCTGTATTTCTCTAGTATAGTCCTTTATTGATTATCTTAGAAATTCGCTTTCAATTTTGGTCATAAGATTGCAAAATGAGAAAAGCTTATATTATTGTGCTTTATAAATTGAGTGTGCATTTAGGACAGTCTTTTTGGGAAATATTTCTTGGCTGTCCCTTCTCCCCAGAACTGGTTAATTGTCTGGTGGGTTACCAGAAACCTGAATTCTGAAAAGTTGTGTATTACTGTATTTCTATCCCATGTAAGCCAGTACGGTTGTACCGACTACTCAGGAGAACCACTTTTTTTTTTTTTTTTTTTTTTTTAGCTGACTGAAAAATTAATCTCTTTTTTTTTTTTTTTTTTTTTTGAGACGGAGTCTTGCTCTGTCGCCCAGGCTGGAGTGCAGTGGCACAATCTCGGCTCACTGCAAGCTCTGCCTCCTGGGTTCATGCTATTCTCCTGCCTCAGCCTCCCGAGTAGCTAGGACTACAGGCGCCTGCCACCTCGCCCGGCTAATTTTTTGTATTTTTAGTAGAGACGGGGTTTCACCATGTTAGCCGGGATGGTCTCGATCTCCTGACCTGATGATCCACCTGCCTCGGCCTCCCAAAGTGCTGGAATTACAGGCGTGAGCCACCGCGCCTGGCCTGAAAAATTGATCTCTTAAAGTACATAAGAAACCATGCCTATCTAATCTCTGTTTGGAAGAGCAATGCTATAATTGCATGCAATTTTAGATCCTTTTTCTTTAAAAAATATAGATGTATCCCACACAGTTTGGACCATATTAGGAGGTAGCAGAGGAAGGAGGAAACAGAAAGTAAAGAAAGGAAAAAAGTGATGGAATCATCAAACTTGGAATTGGAAGATAACTTCTTTTTCTTTTTGTAATGTATGAGGAAATAGAGGTTAGGAAGCTTCAATTTCCTGAGGTTGTAGATCCCAGTTGGAAACTGGAGCTCACTTGTTTTGCTTCTGTCTTAGAACACTTTAAGCCTCTGTTATGTCCCCCAGATAATATGGTGTAATAGAGCATGGACCTGAGAATTGCGTAGACCTTGAGTCTTTGGTTCCTGATGATCCAGCTGACTTGGGCAAGTACTTAACTCGTTTTAACTCCTGTTCCTTTATGTGTAAAATGAGAATAGTGAAACCTGCCTTGGAGAATTGTTGTGAGAATTAGCCACTAATGTATGTAAGTCCCTTAGCCTTCCCTCAGCTGTGCAACAGAGAAACAAAGCACTACCTCTAAAGCTATGGATGCTGGAAGAGCATCTATGCCTGTGTTAAGGTGCTGAAATTGGAGTAAACGGGCCCCTTCCATTCTTGTGACGAGACGTGGGAATTCCAGTTGGTGCTTCAGATCCAGATTCAAATATTTCTTGAGCTCCTGCAGTGTATTAGGTGCTGTGCATGGTGCTTTCACACATGTTATGTTTAATTTGCCTGGCCGCCAGTGAGATAAGTATGGTGTGCTTTTCATGTACAATCAGTAAAAAATGTTGTTTGTGATAAAGGCTGAAGTTGTGGGAACTTATTTCTAAAAGCAGACCTGTATATGCAAGACTTTTAAGTGAGTCATTGTCTGTAAGGCATAGTTTGAAAATATCTGGCAATGTATAGGCTAATGTTTCATCATGGACTAGGCCTGTTGCTCTTGCCTTCCTACTTTCCTGCACACTTTGCTTAGCTCTTGACTGTTTCTAACATTTCTGAAAAGTCATAGGATATGGAATGAGCAGATGTCATAATACAGCACCTTGCAAGAGCCTATCTGTCACTGAAGATTCATTACTGTTCATTGAGTCTGAAAAAATCATAGACACGATGTTGTGAATTTGATTTAGCCATCTTCGAGTGAGCATGTGTATATGTTAGTTATAGATACATGGATACAGAGATGACATCATCCCTGCCTTCAGGAGAAGTGGTATGTACACCTATTACCTATTACATGATTTATCACATTGCATTTATGGTTAGTTGTACGTCTTACTCTAATAACATTAAACATTTACATGACGTTTGTTATTTGCCAGGAACTGTTTCTAAGTGCCATACATATAGTAACTCATTTACTCCTTATTACAAATTACGAGGGTCATCAGCTACAACTTTCACTTCCTCCATCTTGGCTGCCTTTTCAACCAGTGCCACCTCAGTGGCTAGGACTTATATAATTGCACCAATTTTGTTCTCTCCTTAGCTCCAGCTGCTCACCCATTCAGTCACTTTCATCACCTGTTTTCCTTGTGGCTACAGCTGCCTCAGCCACCAGGGCCCACTGTATTCACTTCAGTGGTGGCTGCCTCACTGCCTCAGCCATTGCCTGTTACTGTCTTCTTCACCTTCACTGTTGCTGCCCCTGCCCCTTACCACATCTTAACTGTTGGTTATGGCGTTGAGACTTCTTTCATCATGTCTGATATTGATGATAAAGAAGTAGTTGCATTTCACCTAGAACATGAATGTGATGGGCCTGAAGGATGAGGAAGTAGGAAGAGGGAAAGTGTTGAGTGTCGATGGGGGCAGGTAGCATTGTGGAGAGGAGTGGCAGTGAGACTGATGAGGCTTATGATTCTGTGGGGGTCTGATCCACCAGTCACCAGGGGAAATGTGATGATGTGATGGTGGTGGTGATGAAGGTCAGAATGTGGAAATGAGGAGGCAGGTTGTGATGACTGGGAAGCAGAGGATGTTTTTGAAGAGTTCCAGTTTGTTTTTGTTGGTTTTTAGTTTGCAGTTGAAGATTTTGTGCTCATCATTGGTTGTGTTAACTTTATTGTTGAAGTTAGTGACTGATAATATTGATACTATAATCAGTACTAAACATCCAGTAGTGCCACCAAAATCCTTAAGTCAGAATGTACCTAAATGGAAGGCACATTCTATAAAGAAATAAATGATCTTGAAAGAAAGTATTTTGGACTCTTACATTTTTGCATTTTAAAATTCCTGAAGCCAAGGCTGTACTCCAGACCAGTTAAGTCAGATGTTCCCCAGATAGTCCTAATGCGCAGCCAGTGTTGAAGTCCTGCTCTAAAGAAAGCTTCGTTTTTGCTTGACTGTTTTTAAGAATGATTACTTGCTCAGAAATGTGATTTGAAAACACAATAAATCTATTCTGAAGCTCCTGAAAGATATCAGAGTAAAATTTTTAGATGCTGGCAAGCTTGTGAGATCACGGTGGGCTTTATTTTCAACCCCCAGTGGAGGTGTTGACATATAAACTTGGATCAGACCAGGTACTTCTGATCCCTTTTTCTCTGATAGGTGAGAAATTATAGGCTCAGTAGCTTAGACAAAAGGAAAGGATAGCTGGATGCAGTGGTGTGTACCTGTAGTCCCACTTACTTGGGAGGCTGAGGTGGGAGGATCACTTGAGCCCAGGAGTCCAGCCTGGACAATGTAGTAAGACCCTGTCTCCCCTCAGAAAAAAAAAAGAATGCCCCTCTGAACAATATTCAGAAGCAGCTGTAATGCAAGGAACATGGATGTGCTTGAATTATGAGTAGGACAGTTTCCATTTACTCTTCCTTTGAGTACTTCTGTCTTCTGAGACTTCGGGGTTGAGTCCTAGGGCCTGCTTGTTGAAGTTGCCCTTGCTGCAGATGGTAAGTGAGGCACTTTTTCTAGCTTAAGATCAGTATGGTACCCTATAGGGGATTCTGTTGGAGATAACCATAACAACTGAGGCATAGAAGCCTAAGGTGCTGGTGATGATGAAAAGGAAGAAGCAAATGAGTATGCTAAAGAAAAAGATCCAAAAAGGACCTATGCCCAGCAGGGTTTAAGCTACAGTAAGTCAGGATGTCAGTCCTTGAAGATCACCTCATGTAATTGCCTTGATTTAACTCTCCATTACTTACAGAGTTGTATGTTACAATGTTTTTGATTAAGTAAAATTTTTTTTTTTTTTTGAGATGGAGTCTTGCTCTGTCGCCCAGGCTGGAGTGCAGTGGCGTGAACTTGGCTCACTGCAAGCTGCGCCTCCCAGGTTCACGCCATTCTCCTGCCTCAGCCTCCTGAATAGCTGGGACTATAGGCGACCACCACCACGCCCGGCTAATTTTTTTGTATTTTTAGTAGAGACGGGATTTCACCATATTAGGCAGGATGGTCTTGAACTCCTGACCTTGTGATCCACCCGCCTCGGCCTCCCAAAGTGCTGGGATTACAGGCGTGAGCCACTGCGCCTGTCCAAATATTTTTATTTGTTAAAAAATGAGTTGGCAAACTCCAAAACACCAAAAACACCAAATGAGTTGAAATCTTATGTCCGCCTAAAACCTGCACACAGATGCAGCTTTATTCATGGTTACCAGAACCTGGAAACAACCAATATGTCCTTCAGCAGGTGAATGGATAAATGGTGGTACATCCAGACAATGGAGTATTATTCAGGGCTAAAGAAATGAGCTATCAAGCAATAAAACGACATAGAGGAACCTTAAATGCATATTCCTTTTTTTTTTTTTTTATTTTTTGAGACAGAGTTTCGCTCTTGTTGCCCAGGCTGGAGTGCAATAGTGCAATCTTGGCTCACCACAACCTCTGCTTCCTGGGTTCAAGCAATTCTCCTGCCTCAGCCTCCCGAGTAGCTAGGATTACACGCGTGTGCCCCCATGCCCAGCTAATTTTGTATTTTTAGTAGAGATGGGGTTTCTCTATGTTGGTCAGGGAGGTCTTGAACTCCCGACCTCAGGTGATCCGCACGCCTTGGCCTCCCAAAGTGCTGGGATTACAGGTATGAGCCACCGTGCCTGGCTTAAATGCATATTCTTAAGTGAAAGAAGTCAGTCTGGAAAGGCTACATATTGTATGTTTCTGACTATATGACATTTTAGAAAAGGTAAAACTATGGAGACAGTAGAAAAGCTCAGTTATTGTCAGGGGTTAGAGGAGAGGCGGAGGGAGGAATGAATAGGCTGCATGTGCACAGAGAATTTTCAGGGCAGTGAAAGTACTCTGTGTGATGCTATAATGGTGGATACATGCCATTACACATTGTTCAAAACCCATAGAATGTACAACACCACGAATGAATGCAGGAGTAAGCTGTGGACCTAGGGTGATGATGATGTGTTAATATAAGTTTATCCATTTTAACAAATGTACTACTCTGGTGGGGCATGCAGATAGTGGCAGGGGGCTATGTGTGTGTTGGAACTGAAGCTACATGGGAACTCTGTATTTTCTGCTCAGTTTTGCTGTGAACCTGTAACTGCTGTAAAAAATGAAGTCTATTAAAAATGGTTGGAAAAACTCATTCTACTTTGAATTCTAATAGTATAGTTTTGTGCCAGTGTATAGGATATAGTGAAATATGCATGATCACTATTCTATAATTGGCTCCTTCTGAAGTTGTTTTTTTTTTATGTAGACATAGGACTACAGCTATGATGTTTATCAGAACATTAACTAATATCAGTGATTGTTGAGAAAAGGTCTTTTTGAAGAACCAACTAAAGTGGTTAAGTCAGCGTGCATCATCTGTGCTTCCACTTAGTGAGTACAAGAGACTATCCCTGACTATAGATATAGGTGAAACAAGTTTATGAATTTCTAGTAGGACCACAGTTAACATCTTTTACATTTCAGTTTAATTAGTTTTATATTTCTATTCCTATTTGTATTTTCTAAAGCTGGTGATTCCAGCTCTGGTTTTATTTGAATGGTAGACTCCCCTGGAGCCTTGGGACTTCGTTTGAAAACCTTGGGTCTCATCCATTCCTGCCATACTTTAGATAAAGTATTGAGACAGAGTCTCGCTCTGTTGCCTAGAGCTGCAGTACAGTGGCGTGATCCTGGCTCACTGCAAGCTCTGCCTCCCGGGTTCACGCCATTCTCCTGCCTCAGCTTCCCAAGTAGCTGGGACTACAGGTGCCTGCCACCACGTCCGGCTAATTTTTTTTGTATTTTTGGTAGAGATGGGGTTTCACTGTGTTAACCAGGATGGTCTTGATCTCCTGACCTCGTGATCCACCCGCTTCGGCCTCCCGAAGTGCTGGGATTACAGGCATGAGCCACCGTGCCTGGCCACTCCTGCCATACTTTAAAAGAGGAGAACAGAGCATTGAGGCCCTGGCCCCCTTCTCCCTTGCACAGCTGGTTGGTAGCAGGTATTCACTAGAAGATAAGACTTCTGACTCCTAGTGGACGGAACTTTCTTCTCTAAATCTAGCTGGGTATTTAACAAAAAGTTTATAAAACATACTTCTTTTAAAGCAGTCAAATTTAAAAAGCAGAAAAATACAAGAAGACAATAATCACTCCAAATTTACTTACTCAAAGGTAACCACTCTTAACACTTGGGTGACTGTCCTTGTAGAAACTTCTCTCTGCATATATACATACACAATTTTAAATAAGAACAATCTATATGTGGTTTTTTTTTTTTGGTTATCTTTTTTTTTGTTTTTGTTGTTGTTTGTTTTTTTTGAGATGGAGTCTTAGTCTTTTGTCAGGCTGGAGTGCAGTGGTGTGGTCTCAGGTCACTGCAACCTCTGCCTCCCGAGTGCAAGCAATCCTGCCTCAGCCTCTGGAGTAGCTGGCACTACAGGCACGTGCCACCACACCTGGCTAATTTTTAATATTTTTGTAGAGATGGGGTTTCACCGTATTGGCCAGGATGGTCTCAATCTCCTGACCTTGTGATCTGCCTGCTTTGGCCTCTCCTAAAGTGCTGGGATTACAGGCGTGAGCCACCTTACCTGGCCTGTCATCTGTTTTTAATCACCCACAAGTGTTCTCTAGGTATCAAATATGTAATCAAATATGTAAGTCTATGTAATTCTTTTCTAGGTCTGTGTAATTTGTAATGAGTACACAGTATATTGTTGTATGTATTATAGTTTAACTATTAACTATAAAATCATACACTTCTCCTGTTTTTTTCCTACTATAAACAAAGATAAACACCTAAATTTCTGTATACTTGTTTATCTCCTATTCATGAGTGAAATCCTAGGAGTGACAGAGGTAACCAGTCAATTTGAAAATGGTTAGTAGCTAAACTTTGCTGGCCACAAATGGCTACTTGGAGGTAGTATTTAAGAACTGTGAACAGGCCGGGCGCGGTGGCTCAAGCCTGTAATCCCAGCACTTTGGGAGGCCGAGATGGGCGGATCACGAGGTCAGGAGATCGAGACCATCCTGGCTAACACGGTGAAACCCCGTCTCTACTAAAAAATACAAAAAACTAGCCGGGCGAGGTGGCGGGCGCCTGTAGTCCCAGCTACTCAGGAGGCTGAGGCAGGAGAATGGCGTGAACCCGGGAGGCGGAGCTTGCAGTGAGCTGAGATCCGGCCACTGTACTCCAGCCTGGGCGGCAGAGCGAGACTCTGTCTCAAAAAAAAAAAAAAAAAAAAGAACTGTGAACATTAGTGTTTCTGGCAGCTTTGGTCTCGGTCTGGTGGTGGGGTGGTCAGTTTGAAGACCTAACTGGGAGTGGGTCAGAACGTGGAAGGCACTCCTCTCTGGGGCCCACTTCGAACTGGACATTGAATTGCAGGGGGCAGGCTGGTTTTGAAATAAACTCTCCTGTTGTTGCAGACAGCAGAATGCCTCCAAAGGTGACTTCAGAGCTGCTTCGGCAGCTGAGACAAGCCATGAGGAACTCTGAGTATGTGACTGAACCGATCCAGGCCTACATCATCCCATCGGGAGATGCTCATCAGGTACTGCGTGGAAATGGGCTGTGATGGAACTCCTCAGCCTCTCCTTTCTTTTCAGTCTTTTTTTTGCCCAGCCCTAATGCGTTTGTAGGATTCTAATTGTCAACCCACAACCAGGGCCACAACCAGGCCCTTCCAGGGCTTGCTATGGGGATCTGTGTCCAGTAGGTCTCACTGAATGCTTGTGGATTGGCCCTGGGTTCCTTGATTCCAGTGACTTAGCCATCTTTCAATGAAGAATTAGTGGGCAAATTAAGGGACAGAAGTTCTGGAACTTTCTGTTGCTGGCATACTCCACATCTCGTCTGCCACACTCTGTTCCTAGCAGAATTGTTTGCTCTGTCTTTCTTTTGCCCAATCCAGGAGAGTTGGAGAGGCAGAGACCTCATGTGATAGGGTTGACGGGCAGTAGGGTAAAAGGATTCTGGGATCCAGTGTGAGGTCATTGAGTCAGCAAGTGTTTGAGTGCTTACACTGTGGTTATGGTGCTGTAGGGTTCAAAGATGAACTTAAGGTTGAATGTCTGCTCTCACTGGGGTTATGGTTTAGTGAGAGATGAAATAATATAAGAGTGCTATTCTTCCACAGAATCATCTGTAAGTATAGTTTTCCCAGCCTTTGCTTATGTATAAGGCCCTACCCATCTCAGGTATTAGACATGATACAGAGATGAGAATTGTTCCTGGTTTTAAGAAGCATACAGCTTAATAATGGAGTTTAGATGTACATGCACATACCTGTATTGTAAAATGTGGTAAGTGTGATCAAGAAAATCCGGACAGAAGGCTGTGGAAGTTTGAGGGTGAGAGGGGAAGATAATGAAGAGCATGGCGCAGGGGAGGCATTTGAATTGGACCTTGAAGGATGGGTGGAGTTTGGGTAAATAGAGGGATGGGGTGGAGGAGGAGGAAAGAGGTTCTAGGTAAAAGTATTAGTGGCAGCGAAGGTAAGAAACAGGGAAGCTTCGAGTGCTTTTCAGAAACAATGGGACAGGTTTCCCTGGCAAGAGACCAGGGAAGTAAAAAGCAGTAGTGGGAAATAAAACTGTTGTTATAGGATTCTTCAGTTGCAGGTTATAGAAACTGCCTTGAGATACCTTGATCAGTAAAAATGCTTTATAAGGATTCAAGGGCAGAGCCACCATATTGGCACAACGCCAGATTGTGAATGGTGCTCTCAGAGTTATGCATGTCAGGGCCTCAGATAGGGTGTCTTGTGGAAGCTGAGGGCAAGAATGCAGCAGGCCCTCCAGAGGAACTGGGACGGGAGGGTTTTCAGGTCTTGCTGCATATCAGTTTCTTTTCTTCAGCCAACTGGGTGGGTCGTATAAACCTGACAACACCTACATTTATATCTTTTCCTCTCTTAGTTTCAAAATATCAGATTGAGCTAGAACTTTAATCCCTCAAATTCAAAGTCCAGGGTGAGAACTTGATTGGTATATGTAGCAACTTGGTTCTGTATGGTCCTGGTTACTCTGTGTGTGTGCACGTGCGCGTGTCTGTGTGTCTGTGTCTGTGTGTGTGTCTGTGTGATGTCAGACATGAGTAATGGGGGTCTACCAGTCCACCATAATGGAGGGGGTGGTAGATAAGGGTATTTCTGTAAGTTGAGCAAGATCCCAAAACATATCCATTCTGGCTGGCTGACTTCTTGCCTCTCCCCAGAGTTCCTAGTCTACATGGTTGTGACAATGTCAGGCCTGTGTTGACCTGGGGACCACTCAACCACAAGATTGGATCTCTGCCTGGAGACATGGATTTCCTAGCCTTAGGGGCAAATGAAGGGCTTCAAATGAATAACCAAGGGGATCAGATGTCTGAGACAACGGTATGAAGTTTAGGATACTTTGATGTTTAGAACAGTGTTCCCCAAACTGTGTTCTTCAGTATTCCTGTTGTGTCTTGTAAGATGCTCTACAAAAAATATATTTGTTAGTTGAGAAAATGAAATGAGCTGAACAGCGTTTTTTTATTGTGGTAAAAAATGTGTAATATGACATTTATTTTAATCATTTAAAAATGTACAATACTGTAGTGTTAACTACATGCACATTTTTTTTTTTTTTTTTTTTTGAGACGGAATCTCGCTCTGTTGCCCAGGCTGGAGTGCAGTGGCTGGATCTCAGCTCACTGCAAGCTCTGCCTCCCGGGTTTGCGCCATTCTCCTGCCTCAGCCTCCCGAGTAGCTGGGACTACAGGCGCCCGCCACCTCGTCCGGCTAGTTTTTTGTATTTTTTAGTAGAGACGAGGTTTCACTGTGTTAGCCAGGATGGTCTCCATCTCCTGACCTCGTGATCCACCCGCCTCGGCCTCCCAAAGTGCTGGGATTACAGGCTTGAGCCACCGCGCCCGGCCTGCATGCACATATTGTTGTGCAACAGATCTCTAGAACTTTTTCATCTTGCAAAACTGAAACTGTATATCGATTAAACAGTTCCTCCCAGTCTCTCTTCTCCCCTCCTATCCCTGGCAACCACCATTCTACTTTCTCTTTCTAAGATTTTGCCGGGCCAGTCATGGTGGCTCACGCCTGTAATCCCAGCACTTTGGGAGGCCGAGGCAGGCGGATCATGAGGTCAGGAGTTGGAGACCAGCCTGATCAACATGGTGAAACCCTGTCTCTACTAAAAATACAAAAATTAGCCAGGTGTGCTGGCACGCGCTTGTAATCCCTCCGCTCAGGAGGCTGAGGCAGGAGAATTTGCTTGATCCTGAGAGGCGGAGATTGCAGTGAGCCAGCTGAGATTGAGCCACTGTACTCCAGTCTGGGTGACAGAGCGAGATTCCGTCTAAAAAAAAGTTTGCCTACTTTAGATAACGCATGTAGTTGGAATCATGCAGTATTTGTCTTTTTGTGACTGGCTTATTTCACTTAGCATAGTGCCCAAGGTTCATCCGTGTTGTAACGTATAACAGGATTTCTTTCTTTTATAAGGCTGAATAATATTCCATTTTATTTAGAGACTTTTTTTTTTTTTTTTTAACCTGTTCTGTGGATGGTCATTTCAGTTTTTTCCACCTCTTGGCTATTGTGAGCAATGTTGCAATGAACATGGGTTTGCAAATATCTTTTTAAGATCCTGTTTTCCATTCTTTTGGATATATGCCCACAAGTGAGATTGCCAGATCATATGATCCTTCTATTTGTAATTTCTGGGGGAGCTTCCATACTGTTTTCCACAGCACCTGTACTATTTTACATTCCCACCGATGGTGCACAGGGTTCCAGTTCTTCCACTTCCTCACCAACACTCGTTATTTTTTGTTTTGTTGTGAGGTGATGGCTCATTGTAGATTTGATTTGTATTACCTGATGATTAGTGTTGTTGAGTATCTTTTCATATGCTTTTTGGTCCCATTTGTATATTTTGTTTGGAGAAAATGTTTATTCAAGTCCTTTGCCCCTGTGAGTTTCATAGCTGCAGGACTTCTCAGGGCCTTTAATATGCTGACGTGCACTCTGTACCTCTAAGGAGGGGATAAAGTATTCAACTTTTTTCGGACTTAAATGTCCATGGAATTTTCCTAGTTACTTCAGGGATGGGGTGGGAGAATCTAGTGTTCCATGGAATACCTTTATGTGTTGTTCTGTGATAGCACTTTTCATCCGATGATGGGTCTTGCATGTAGAGGTGGATGAAGGGAGAGGTCAAAGTGAGAGGTATATTCAGGCACCAGCTCACTGGCTGTTCAGCCTGGCAGAATATAGGAAAAGTAGAATATCAAGCTGGAAGCGGGGTGGTGGCATGTGAGGAGGCCATGAGGCTGGGTACATAACTGTTAAATTTAGTAGGCAGTGGGACGGTGAGGATAGATTTGGTGAGGTTCATCTGTGTTCTTTAGAATAGACAAATAAGATTGATCAACTTCAGGCTGGGTGTGGTGGCTCATGCCTGTAATCCAAGCATTTTGGAAGGCTGAGGCGGGCCGATTACCTGAGGTCAGGAGTTCAAAACCAGCCCGTCTCTGCCAAAAAATACAAAAATTAGCTGGGTGTGGTGGCTCATGCCTGTAGTCCTGACTTCTTGGGAGGCTGTGGTGGGAGAATCACTTGAACCTGGGAGTGGAGGTTGCAGTGAGCTGAGATCATGCCACTGCGCTCCAGCCTAGGTGACAGCGCAAGATCCTGTCTCAAAAAACAAAAAAACAAAAAAACAACAAAAAAAATTTGACCAACTTCATATGAAGCAAAGTATCATCTTGACCAAGGACTGGATGAGGAAGTAGGCTGGCCACTGTGATTTGGGCCTGAGTTATGGTAGGAGTCGTAGGTAGCAGAGGAGCTGGGCACTCCCCTGTTTAAGAAGGGCAGACCATTGCCTTGTCTTCAAGGAATTTTGTTTTTTCTTTGGGCCCCTCTGATGAGCTAGCTCTTCCTTGTTTCCTGTCAGTCCCAGGCCTCAGCCTTTGGATGTGGGCTTCATGTCACATGGATTCTCTGCTGGACTCACCAGTGGCATTTTTAATTTGCTGCCCTTCAAGCATTGGACAGTTGCCCTAGGCCAATTTGATTGCAGTCACCCTATTAGTGTTGAGCAGATGGTGGTTCCTGCAACTGGAGCACATTATGATTATGTAGCAGTTGGTTTGGGCAGTTCTGTAAGTCCCCTGGCACAGTTGTCTGAAATTGGGGCCCTCCTCCGAAAGGGTTCTCACAGGCCGTCATGGAACCCCAGCTGAAGACTCCTTAATAGCTCTACTATTTGTGAATCTTCACCTCCAGGGGAGGCCTCAGTATACAGAAAGATTCGACCAGCATATGTTACTTGAATTAAAAGTTGAAGGTTTCTGGTTAAGGGTGTGTTGGAAGCTTTGTAGTCTTTGTATTTCAGTTTAGTTTTCTTTTGCCTGGAGTTAGGATATTATCTGTGTGTTTACTGGTAGGAGACACCGACATCTTGTAGCTAAGTCAAGTTCATCTTGATGTTCTTGGTTCTGGGTGCTGTTCCTTTTCCAGCTTTTTTTGTTTGTTTGTTTGGTCATCATAAAGCTGATTTTTGGATACCCTGACATATCACTTAAAAAGGTTCTACCTTTGACAGTAGGTGTGGCCTAATACACCCAAAGCAATTTCTTCTGGGAGTGGCAGTGAGGCCATCCAAGCCACAGGGTGTGTTCCAGGCTTTCCCTCAGCTCTTTATCTCCTGCTAATGATCCTGCAATATCAGAATTGGATGGCTTTTCCCTCCATGAGGAAACTGAGGCTTTAATCCTAGACAGATGTGTTTTCTAGCAACATCCTGAAAATACAAAATGTGTCAAGCTTGCTCGGTGTTAGCTGTTGCTCTTATTGCAGAAGTCGCTGTTTAGACTTCACACTCTTACATTTTTTGCACTCTTGCTGTCCTTCCATCTTCATCACCCCTCTCCACTTTTTCTTTTATAATCTTCACTGCCATTTCTACTGCTGTAGCTTAGCTGTCTGTCTTACGTATGTGGGGAAGTTGTGTTTTGTTTGTTTGCATGTTTTCTGACTGCTGCTCGGGGCTCGGTCCTGGGGCAAATGCAGAGGGCAGGTAGTTAGCATACAGGTAAGTGTATGAGCTCTAGAGCCTCTCTGGGTTCAGATGCCAGATTTGCCACTTACTAGTTACTTGACATCAGGCAAGTTACATGAAATTCTGAAGCGTCAGTTAAACTTTCTGGGTCTCAGTTTTTGTATTCTCAAAAAGGAGATTGTGACAGTATGTACCGCATGGGCTATTGTTAAGATGAAATGAGTTCATACTGTAGATGTGAATGCTTGAAGCACTTGAATGCTTGCAGCTTCAATGCTTGATGTCACCTGAAAAGTCTCATCATATTAGCTGCAGCTATTGTTGTTGTTATTACTGTTGTAGAGACGAATGAAATTCCCTTTGAAGAGATTAAAGAATAGGTAAGCCACAGTCATAAATGCGAACACAAAAAGAAATTGGTGCCTGTCATGTGAAAGGACCTCATTAGCACTGTCTGGTAGAAATCTGGTAAAAATACATATGTAATATTAAATGTTCTCATAGACACATTAAAGTAAAAGAGCAGTGAAATTAATTTTAACAGCATATTAATCCAACATATCCAAAATATTATTTTAGCACATCATCATTATAAAAATTATTAAGAAGATACTTTACATTCCTTTTTATGCTGAAATTTCAAATATGGGAAGTATTTTACATTTCCAAAACTTTGCACTTTGAATGTGAAATTTTCATTGGAAATATTTGATCTGTGTTTAGATTTCATAAAACTAACAGTTGAAAAGGTGGACTCAAGACTCAAAAACATACCCAAGTTTTTCTAAACCTACCTAAAAGTTTTCCAGTAACTGAATCTTGAATATCAGTTTTAAAATTTGTATTTCAATTTATTAAAGTGAAATAAAATTAAGTATTCTGTTTCTCAGTCACAACAGCCACATTTCAAGTGCTTAGACACATGTGGCTGGTGGCAACTGTAATGTAAGTTTACTTAAAGTGTGAACTGAATTCAAAGGTGACAGTATTTTAAGCTGGCAGGATCAAGGAAGTCTTCATGGGGGAAGTAGGATTTAAATCAGAACATGAATGGGTAGAATTTGGATGCATGGAAAGAGGGAGAGAAGCACAAGAAATACCATGGATATATTTTTATTTTATTTTTTATACTTTAAGTTCTAGGGTACATGAGCACAACATGCAGGTTTGTTACACATGTATACATGTGCCATGTTGGTGTGCTGCGCCCATTAACTTGTCGTTTACCTTAGGTATATCCCCTAATGCTATCCCTCCCCCATCCCCCACCTTGTGACAGACCCCAGTGTGTGATGTTCCTCACTCTGTCTCCAAGTTATCTCATTGTTCAGTTCCCACCTATGAGTGAGAACATGCTGTGTTTGATTTTCTGTCCTTGCGATAGTTTGCTGAGAATAATGGTTTCCAGCTTCATCCATGTCCCTACAAGGGACATGAACTCATCCTTTTTTATGGCTGCATAGTATTCCATGGTGTATATGTGCCACATTTTCTTAATCCAGTCTATCATTGATGGACATTTGGGTTGGTTCCAAGTCTTTGCTATTGTGAATAGTGCCACAACAAATATATGTGTGCATGTGTCCTTAGAGCAGCATGATTTATAATCCCTTGGGTATATACCCAGTAATAGGATGGCTGGGTCAAATGGTAAGAAATACCATGGATATCTATAGAATTAGGAGAACATGCATGACAATAAGCTTGAAGAAGAAAGGAAAACAGGGGCCTGATTAAGACCATCCATGAGTTATCCCCGACTGGTCATGGTTGTCCTTGACCACGAGAATCAGGATTTTAGAGTGACATGATCAGAAGGAGCAGTGTTTAGTATGGATTGGAGAAAGGAGACTCTGCGAATTGGGAAACCTGTTAGGCCTTGCAGGATCTCATAGTTGGGGTAAAGAGGGGCTGGACTTGGGTTACTGGGGTTAGGAGCAGAGAGGAGGGGTAGGATTTGGAGAAGTAGTAGACCCTGGATTAAATGTGGACCTTGCAGGCACGTGGCAGAGGGGTTTGGGAAGGTTTGAAGCCTGAGAGTGTTTATGGTACCGTCAACAGAAAGAAATGGGTTCCTTGTTTTAGTTCCTGTGGAGAAGAGAGACATAGTTGGGGTGACTCTGTTAAGTGGGGCTCTGGATCCTTGCTGTGATTGTGAGAACAAGAAGGAAGGGCTGGCTTCCTGTGTGACCTGCCATAGTCGTCTCCTCAGTAATAGAGAGGCTGCTATTCCCTGCGGCTCTTGTTCCTAATTGTTTCAGGGTAGATTCTGGGTTGATGGAGTTTCTCCTACGACTGGGGAGGGGAGGGTGTTGGAGAAGTGAAGGGGAATCTTGAATTCTGTCCTTTGTGTACTTTCCAAAACACAAATATACACACCCACACACTGTTCCCTGCTAGAGAGAAAACGTACCTCAAACGCATAATTACGCAAGGACTTGGCACTCCAGTGGTCTGCTTCTCTCTGTCCTCTGTAACTCTTAAGAGTTTCTTATTTTTAAACTCAGAACAAGGGTTGTGGTATTAGGGTTGTGGATTAATGAGCTTGGGCCCTGGGGGACTTTTTTAGCAAGGGATTGTCTGTTCTCTCTGGTACAGACATGGATGCTTTCATGTACCATCCTAGTCATACATTGGGATTTGTGGTCACCACTTGCCTCAAACCAGGAGAATCCTTGGTTGGAGTCATAGCTGTGCCAGCACTGCCTTTTAGAAATCCTGATTCCCCGTTTTCCTCATCTGTAAGACCCCATATTATGTTGTTGGGCTTGGCTTAGTCAAAGGGTGATGTTTTGTCAGGGACTGACTCTGCCAATGTGAATTTTTGGCTTTGTTTATGGTTCCTCCTCCTGGAAGACGTGAATCAGATTTTCCTAAACTCTTTGGACCCTACTCCATTCTCCTGGAGTCAGCTTCCTGTTTTGTTTTGTATTTCATAAACAGGCTTTCTCTTGGGGTGGGGTTAGTGATTTTTATCCCACAGTGATTTTATCGGTTGTGTTAGAATAATGCTAGCTGTGGTAACACATCTTGACGTTTCAGTGGCCTAGTATTGTAAAGGCTTATTTCTTATTTCATGTAGCAGTATAGAGTGGGTGTTCCTGGTTGGTGGGGGACTTCCCTCTACCTTGAGGGAAAGTGATTCAGGGATCCAGGCTCTTTCCATCCCATAGTGCCATCATTTTAGCTGGTGGAAGGGGAAAGAGAAAGAGTATGGACAGGGCACACTCATTTGTAAGAGCCCTGACCCAGGTGTCACCTCTTACCCATATTTCATTGGTAAGAGTCAGTCATGTGACCTCACCTCAATGTAAGGAGGCGTGGGAATGAAGGCCTGGCTGGGCAGCTACTTTCCAGTGACTCTTCTACACTAAGGAAGGAGCACGAATCTTTGGACAGCTATCAGTTTTTCCCACATACCCTGACTTGGTTTCATTTAGGAGAGAAAAAAAATGCCAAAAACTTATATTTGGAAACAAGGAGTCTGAATCACCATTCGCAGTCTAACCTTTGGTACTTCCTGTGGACCGATGGCCCTTTATTCATTCAGTTTCATTTTTCTTGAGAACCTTGTATGTTTGAGGCACAGTGCCAGGCTCATGGCTGATGGGAGAATAGGGTCAGGGAGGGGGAAAGATGTCACCCTAATGTGGACTCTAGTAACTTTAGTCGTGCTTATCTTGGCAGTCAGCTGTCAGCTTTACTTGGCAAGTTCCATCTGCATGTGACCAGCCATGTTGATCCCTCTCCTTAAAAACCGGCTCTGGTCATGTCACCACCCTCTCTTCAACTTTTAGTGTCTCTCTAGAACTTGCAGGATAAAGTTCAAGCCTCTTAGTGTGATGTTTGAGGTCTTTGACTATTTGTCTTCAGACGGCCTTTACAGAAATCTCTGCAGCTGCTCCCTTGAACTTCTTGCCCCTGCCATTAGGCTAATTGGCTATCTGCCTCATGACAGGCCTCTCGCCTCTTGCCTCTTGCTTCTCGGCCTTGTCACACCTTTCCCTCTCTCTGGACTGTTTTCCTGCTGTCTTCATCTGTCCTTGGTGGCCCAGTCAAACCTCTGAGCTTGGCCTGATGGATCTAAGGCACATCTGAGCATCCTTTAAACTGTAGCAAATACCACACTGCATATTCAGCATAGTCTATATGGCTGTTTATTAGTGTTAATGTTTCATGGAGTATCTGTCTAAAATTGCTGATTGTATACTTCGAGAAGATAGTTTCTTACGTTTGCTGTAGAGGCAAGCTTGGTGCAGTACATAGCAATAAGTGCTGCAGTTCATCAGATGTTCGGCATGCACTAATTGCTTTATGTCACACCTCAACCCTTCAAGGTGGGCATTATTTTCATCCCCATTTTACAGATGAGGAAGTTGAGCCCCAGGTTCACCCAGCTAGTAAGTGGGGAACCAGGCTTGAACAGAATTCTAACTTCTGGTTGTAGGAGATGTCTATTATGTGGCTGATGAAGGTAGAGGTAAGTGCAGCATATACCTTGTATTCCTTGTTCCCTCAGAATTTATAATCCAGTTGTGGGACTTGATGTGTACAACTTCTCTACAAAATTAGAAGAGGTTGCTTGGCAGCTTGCAAGGGTATGGGCTTTCGAAAGTCAGACCTGAGGCTGGGTACAGTGGCTCATGCCCGTAATCCCAGCACTTTGGGAAGTCGAGGTGGGTGGATCACTTGAAGTCAGGAGTTCGAGACCAGCCTGACCAACATGGCAACACCCTGTCTCTACTAAAAATACCAAAATTAGCTGGATGTAGTGGCGGGCGCCCGTAATCCCAGCTACTTGGGAGGCTGAGGCACGAGAATCGCGTGAACCTAGGAGGTGGAGGTTGTAGTGAGCCCAGATTGTGCCACTGCACTTCAGCCTGGGCGACAAAGCAAGACTCCATCTTTTTTTTTTTTTTTTTTTTTTTTTTTTTGAGACGGAGTCTCACTCTGTCGCCCAGGCTGGAGTGCAGTAGCCGGATCTCGGCTCACTGCAAGCTCTGCCTCCCGGGTTTACACCATTCTCCTGCCTCAGCCTCCCGAGTAGCTGGGACTACAGGTGCCCACCACCTCGCCCGGCTAGTTTTTTGTATTTTTTAGTAGAGATGGGGTTTCACCGTGTTAGCCAGGATGGTCTTGATCTCCTGACCTTGTGATCCGCCCGTCTTGGCCTCCCAAAGTGCTGGGATTACAGGCTTGAGCCACCGCGCCCGGCCGTCCATCTTTTTAAAAAAAAAAAAAAGTCAGACCTGAGTTCAGATGTTACTGTGATGTTACCTTGGGGAAGTTAGTTATTTCTCTAAGCTTCATTTTTTTCATCTGTAGATTGGCGAGGCAGGATACCTTCCAGAACTGCTATGAGGATTAGAATGAGAGGAAATGAATACAGTTATTGACTAGTAGGTGTTGAGACAATGATAAACAATACAGACTAAATAATCTTAGCTAACATTGTTTGTCAACATTACCCAAGGTAGGGTATGGATAAGTGCCAACGTGGATGGTCCTATAAAATTCAGAGATGTGGGAGCCTCTGAAAGCTGAAGTGGATCAGTCAGCTTCATGGAAGAGGGGGCACATGAACCAGATTTTTTTTTTTTTTTTTTTTTTTTGAGAAGGAGTCTTTGCTCTGTCACCCAGGCTAGAGTGCAGTGGCGCGAACTCGGCTCACTACAAGCTCCGCCTCCTGGGTTTACGCCATTCTCCTGCCTCAGCCTCCCGAGTAGCTGGGACTACAGGCGCCCGCCACCTCGCCTGGCTAGTTTTTTTGTACTTTTAGTAGAGACGGGGTTTCACCGTGTTAGCCAGGATGGTCTCGATCTCCTGACCTTGTGATCTGCCCGTCTCGGCCTCCCAAAGTGCTGGGATTACAGGCGTGAGCCACCGCGCCCAGCCGAACCAGATTTTTGAGAGATGACTAGCTTTTTTTTTTTTTTTTTTGTAGTTTACAGATGCTTTATTTGGCTATGTATTGTTTATATTGTTGGAATTAGATGCCAACATTTAAAAATTGGGTAATTTCTCATGAACCCATATTTCTAGCTGCTTCTGAAATATTGAAGACTGGCAACACATGGCCTGCATTTCAGAAATCAGAGCTGAGTAGGAGCTGCTGTCTTTAGAAAAGATATCCTTTGTCCTGTACCCTGAGGTATTTGAGTTTGAAACCCCATTTATAATCCCTTACGATCTTTTCTCCATTAGATAATGTGTTAGTTTCCTATCACTGCTATAACAAATTACCACAGTGACTTAAAACGAATTTATTCTCTTATGGTTCTGGAGGTCTGAAGTCTAAAATGGGTGAGCAGGGCTGTGTTACTTCTGCAGGCTCCAGGGAGAGTCCATTTCCTTGGCTCTTCCAGTTTCTAGAGGCCACCTGCATTCCTTGGCTAATGGTCCCTTCCTCCATCTTCATAGAGATGGTTGAGGTTTTAACTGGATGTAGGGAAAAGCTTCATGTCTCCTTCTGCTTGTTCATTTGTAATACAAATGTGGATTGAGGATCTACTGTGTGTCACCTGTGCTGAGTGCAGGAACAGTGACAAGACAGATACCCTGATCTCATGGAACTTACATGCTTGGGGGTAAGATAGAGGTTGAGGAACAAGACAATAAAAATGTAAAAAGTTCATTAAGAAGAGAAACATTGCCTAGCATGGTGGCTTATGCCTATAATCCTAGCACTTTGGGAGACTGAGGCAGGCTGATCACTTGAGCCCAGAAGTTCGAGACCAGCCTGGCAATGTGGTAAAACCCCGTTTCTACAAAAAAAAAAAAAAAAAAAAAGGGTGTGTGCCTGCTGTAGTCCTGGCTAGTCAGAAGATTGAGGTGGGAGGGTTGCTTGAACCTGACAGGTCAAGGATATAATGAACCATAATTGTGTCACCACACTCCAGCTAGGATAACAGAAGGAGATCCTGTCTCCCCCCCCCACCAAAAAAAAAAGGCAAATATCTAGAGTATGTGTGAGCTATACAGAGACTTAAAAGTGGCTGGGTGGCTATTATAGCTGGGTAGTACAGGTAGGTCTGTAGAGGTGACATGTGATCTCAAGTATAATGATGAGAAGGACCTAGCCATGCCATGATCAGAAAGACTTTTATAGGCACAAGGAAGCGCATGTGCCAAGGCCCTGAGGCAGGAATGAGCTCAGGATATGCAAAGAGCAGAAAGGAGGTGGGTGTGGCTGGAGCATGGTGAATGGGAGCAGAGCTGCAAGAGGACTGGCAAAGTCAGAGTACCTTGAGTGGGCCAGAGTTTGGATTTTATCTTAAATATTATAGGAAGCCATTGGAGGGTTTTAAGGAGGTTGCTAACATGATCTTAGATATTTGGAAAAGCTCACTCTGAGTGTATGTGCAGAGTGGATTGTAGGGGCGGTAGTCCAGGTAGAGATGATGGAGGCTTGGACTGAGTGCTGCTATTAGAAATGGAGAGAAATGGGTGGTTTTGAGAAAAGCCAGCAGCTGTGCTTCTTTGTTCCTTTTTCCTAGCATGCTACAGCTTTGGTTTATTTTAGGCCCTATGCTGTGCTCTGAGGAGACCGCCCCTGGGCGTTGCCAGCTTCATGCCTGGGAGGAGGAGAGTGACAGTCCTGGGCACAGTGCTTGTCTGGCTTCTGCATAGCCTGTCAGTGTGGAGGTGACGCTGTGGCCAGCCTTGCTCAGCGATGTCTTTCTGGAATGTTGACCACTTAGGTCATGTCTGGACATTCTTACCCCAGACCTTGTCTCCATCCCAAACTAAACATGTCCATTTGCTGTTAATTCCACCTCCCTTTGGAGGAACTCTTTCCTTGCCTTTGCTGATGGAGAAGTCTAGCTAAACCCTGCGGATCTTCCATCTCTCCCAAGCTTACCCAGAAAGGGATGGGGCATCCGTAGAGTACTGTGTCCCTGAGTGGAAGAGTTCACCTGGGCTCAGACCTGCACTGCGTTCTCTACCAGCCTTTGCCAGTATCTTCACCCTGTGTCACGGGTTGAAGAGCCCCAAGCCCGTGGAGTCATGTTGTTGGTGGAGAGTGCCCTCACTGTGTATTCCCCATTGTGCGCAGTGATTTTTAGCACAAGAGTTATTTTTAACTTAGTTTTCCCAGCCCCTTAGATGCCTTCTCACTGTTTAGGAAGAAGAGATGAATAACATCTCTTCCATTGCATATGTGCAGCACTTTCCGGTTTCTAGTGAGTTTTCAAAGACATTAACTTACTGTTTCTCACAAGAGTCCCAGAAGATGTGTGGGCCACCCTTCCCCTCCATTGTTACTTTTTAATAAAAAGTGTTGCACACGGTGATTACTGGGTTAATAAACACACGAGGATTCCGCAGTTCTAAACGATGCTGGTGGCCATTTCTTTCTATTTCCTTAGTTCTGTTGACTGAATGTTCCTTTATGCTGTAGGAATAAAACGTGCTTGCTGTTGCATTTAGCAATCTGAAATGACCTGTCTTAGGGATGAGGAAATGAGGCTGAGAGAGCTGCCAGGACTTGTTGCAGACTATGCAGCTGGGCCTGGGCTAGAGGGCAGGTGGCCCAGAGCTGCTTTATCCTGCCACTGTGGTTCTCTATGCTGGCCCTTCTGGTATCTCCCTGGAGGCTGGTTTGAGACTGTGATTGCTGGTGCCTTGGTGAAAAAGGCAGTTCTTTTTATTTTTTTTATTTTTTGAGACAATGTCTCACTCTGTTGCCTAGGCTGGAATACAGTGGCGCAATCACGCCTCACTGTGCAGCCTCAACCTCCTGGGCTCAGATTATCCTCCCACCTCAGCCTCCTGAATAGCTGGCACTACAGGCACGTGCCGCCGGGCCTGGCTAATTTTTGTATTTTTTGTAGAGATGAGGTTTCACCATGCTCTCAGGCTGGTCTCGAGTTCCTGAGCTCAAGCAATCCTCCCACCTCAGCCACCCAAAGTACCAGGATTACAGGCATGAGCCACTGTGCCCGGCTGAAAGGGGTAATTCTTAACCATACTGCAGGAAAGGAACATGAGGGCCTTTTCCCCCTACATCACGTTGACTGTCCTAAAAATGCCTTGGGTCTGGCCAGCAGCCCCATTCCCCACACTGAACTTTCTTAACCTTGCCAGGTCCTTTGGCTTGGGAGAATCCTGATAACTGCAGAAGGAGCAGCAGTTCTGTACTCAGGCAGGCGTGGCTTTGGATCCTGGCCTACCATTAACTTGTCAGTGGGCAGGTTACTTAAAGATTCTCTCTTTGAACCTCAGTTTTCTCATTTGCTATTGGTCTTATCCTAGAGAGTGATGAGGGTGAGAGATAAAATGTCATGCATTGGCAGCCTGGCATAGGGCTTCAGAGTCCAGACTCTGGAGTTGACTGCCTAGGTTCAAATCCTGCCTCTGCTACTTAATTAGCTGTGTGATTTCGGGCAAGTTACTTAAACTCTCTGTGCCTCACTGGCTATTACCAGAAGTTGCACACTTTGACTTGTACCCTTTGCCTAGGCATAAGAATTTCTTACTTTCTTCACTCCCTAACCCCCTTACATACAGAGGCAAGGGGATTATCAGCCGAGAAGACCTTGGTTTTGGACATGACATTTTATTTTGCGGAAGCCTCCTGGATTGGATGAAGCATTTCCGCTCACTCCCTAACAGGAAGGGATGGGGCCTGCATGGGAGAGATTGGTGATGCTCCCTCAGAGGAGGACCCAGACAGGAAGTTTGGAAACAAGTCAGTATCTACAGAAACTTAAGTTAGGGAATTATTGGTGCTTAACACAGAAATTCAGCCTTACTCTTCAGAAAAATAACAGATGCCTAAATGTCAGTGGCAAGGAGGGGAGAAGGCTATTGGTTTGATTTTTGAGTAAGATCTCAGTGAAGAAAGAGCAGTTTTTATCTGTTTCTCCTGATGTGCTTTTGTTCTCCTAGTGAGGAAATAGAGGCTAAAGGGAACAGCGCTCTCTGCCCTTAATTAATTAGAGTCTTCTGCAGTGTGTGCTCATCTGTTGTTTTCAGCTAGACTATTGGCTCCTTGAGGGTGGGTGCCAAGGATTCCCCAGTCTTCATAGTCCCCGCTGTGCCTAGCACAAGGCTAAGCAAGCAGAACAGTCTGCTCATGAGTAATCGAGGCCCACTTTGTTGTCATCTTTGTTTTCCAGAGTGAGTATATTGCTCCGTGTGACTGTCGGCGGGCTTTTGTCTCTGGATTCGATGGCTCTGCGGGTGAGTCACTGCATTTTCTCTGTTCTTGCTGCACCTTTGTTCGCCTCCTAAAAATAACTGAACCGAGTTTCAGCCTGTGATATAGAAGCAAAAAGAAAATGCAAACCAGATGCTCCACATTGACTCTCTGCAGAAAGGTGTGGGTTCCCAGCCTTTCCCGGCTCCCCAAGGTCGCCTTGCAGTAACCCTTTTTATTCCTCTCTGTACCTTTGCTTTCAAAGTTTTAACAATTCTTATTTTTAAAAAGTTTTTGAACTTTTTATTGAATATAACATACATATGAAAGTTCTATCAATTAAACTGACTATACCTATGTTACTAGCGTCCCAAATAAGAAATGAGACTGCAATATCGTTTCACACCCTCCTCTCTTAGCTTATTGGTCCCAAGTAATTCTCCCAAGTGCTTGGCTTTTGGTTTCTCTGTTTTCACTCTTGGCTTACATAACACAGGTTAATGTTAAGCTGCATTGGTGTTCCTCAAAACCATTATGCCTTTGAGTTTTAGGGTGGACTCCCCACTTCAGATTTGTCTGTAAAGCAAGCTGGACAAGGTGGGAGCTCCCCTCCCCTCACGGTTATTAGCACGCTGCTTCCTCTGGCGTAAGTGCTTGTGTTGGTTGGCACATTAGGATTGACTTTGGCTGACACCTCTGCCAAAAGTCCCAAGTTCTGCCAGGTCTGTGGGAACGGAGGGCGGATAGAGGTAGGAGGCGTAAGCTTCCTGCTAGTGACCACAGCAGGAACGCTCATAGGGCCCACTTGGTCTTTCTCCAGGAAAGGTGAAACAGCTCTTCTGGGGTGTCTGGTGGAGCAGAGGAGTGGCTATGATTGCTGAGCAGGAACCATCTCTCCCTGTGTCTTGATTATACGAGACCACTTGGCCATACGTCTACAGTTCTCCATTCTCTGTTTTTGACTCGTACTGCGCAAGTGCAGTCTTTTTTGTGCAGGGACCAGTGCCAGGCAGCTTGGGTCTCAGGACTGTTCTTTCAGAGCTTGACACACAGCTTGTTCTCAGTGGTGTGGTCTTCTCTTGCCCAGAGGTTTCTTTGGAGTTAAGGACCCATCTGCCCCACTAGGAGGAGCTGGTGCCTCTTACTGCTCTCACCTGCCTGCTGTCATTTTGTGCAGCTTCTGGGCAGTTGTTAGAAACCTTTCTTCTTTTTTTTTTTTCTCCCCTGCTTCAGGCACAGCCATCATCACAGAAGAGCATGCAGCCATGTGGACTGACGGGCGCTACTTTCTCCAGGCTGCCAAGCAAATGGACAGCAACTGGACACTCATGAAGATGGGTGGGTACAGGCATGGCTAGCCTAAACTTAATTGGCCTGGTCTCGGCAGGGATCCTAGAGGTCCTCAGGACTCCTGGATCGTACTCCTTTTATGCAGTCATGGACCTTTTTGAGAATCCAGGGGAAACTGAGGGGAAAAAAATGGCATGCTTATACATACATAACAATGTACATTCAATTTTGGAGGACGCTGGTTCAGGATACTTATTTTATTGAGGGGAAACTGAGGGCTAGAGAGGACAGTTGATTTGCTGCAGATCACATTGCTGTGCATTTCACTTCGGTACTGGGGGCCTTCTACTATTTGCTGCCTCATGATTCAGAGTGAGATAAAGGCAAGGAGTCATTGGCAACAGGAGCCAGAAAGTTTTCCCCCGAGGCTCTCTCTGAGGATCTTGGATTTGCTTCTGGCAGCTTAGCTCTGGAGAAGAGCAGCATGCAGGACAAGCGAATGGGTCTGGAACTTTCTTGGGCTAGTCGCTTCACTTGCAGTGCTTTAGTTTCCTCATCTGTAAAATGGATTAATCACAGTAAGTAAATAACATATAAAGTGGTGAGAATTAAAGCAATACTATGTGGAAAGTGTATAGATCAATATTTATTGAATAATGTGTGTATGTACTCTGTTTTCATTTAATTTACTGCTGTGTGTATATTCCTGTCATTAAAATAGTCTTTAGAAACACGGTTTTAGGGACTGTACAAAGTCTTTGCTTCCTGAATTTTGAACTTGGGGAACAGAAGAGAAGGAAGGGCCAAGTGAGAAAGAGAAGATGAAACAAAATACCTGATGCTTCTTGTTTGTTGTAGGAAATAATGAGGAAAGGAAATAGTCCCCAGACTCACAGCAGGGAACAGAGGATTAGACCATGACCCTGAGATCCAGGCAGCCAGCTGACCGAGGGGTGTGTGCACTCAGGTGTACGCCACACACCCTCTGCGCGCGCGCACACACACACACACACACACGTGTTCTTTGTCTTTGGGAAGAACAAGGAACATTTTTGTCCTGGCATTGGATTAAGTTTCTGTTTCTCAAAAATCATTTCATAAATGTAAAAACACCAAAGCTACAGATTGTTGCCTGTGCTGCATTTGATTTCTCCTTCCCCTTCTCTCTGTCTGTCTCTCTCTCTCTCTCTCTCACACACACACACACGCGCACACACACACACACGCAGGCAGGCATTTGAGACTGGCTGTTATAAATGGACAGGCTAGTGGTCTTTAAATTTTTTTGTTTGCATGCTTCTGTTAATGGGAGTCAAGTACCCACAACATGTACGTATGTTTATATGTTATTTATATGTGCTAGTGTTCCTCTATATTCCAAATATCAAAAACTAACTTTGTAATTTCTTTATAAAAAATAAATACAAATAGAAGCTCTGATACTTTCTTCTTGCACCCAGTAGAACATTGTGTCCCCCCGGGGAGCAGGCATCTCTCTTTGGGGCCCACAGATTCCGTCTGTTAGGTCTGTTAGTATTTTGGGGGTCAGCATGTTAGAGGTGTGAACACTGCCTACCTGTTCCTTAATGTAGGTATGTGGCAGCACGGAGGTGGCAGAGGGAGTGAATCCTCCTCTCTTCCAGGCTCCTCCCTGGTTTCCTCAGTCAAGTGTGTAGGGAGATTCTGGTGGGTTTGGTTGGCCGGTGAGTGATTCATCCCTGGGGTTTTGCCGAAGATCTGTCTGCTAGGAAATGACATGGCTTCATCCTGTGAAAGCTATACTATATAGTGTACTAGGGCATTCACAGAAACTGTGTTAATAAGTGGCTTGTTTAGTGGTTTGAAAAAAAATAGGAAAGAATCAAATAGCAGAATGAAACTCAATGTCAGCTTCTAGGCATTTTTTTGGAGTTGGAATTCATGAGCTTCTTTCTTTATAAACCTTTGCACTTCCCTTGTGTGGTTATGTGGTTATATCAGTAGTCAGTAGAGAAAAATAGTAAAGATAAGTTTCTACTGTTTTAGAATATGTGAACTTTTACTCTAAATATATGTTTATTTTATCAAGATGTTAATTATTTGGCCAAAATCTGATTGGTTAAAAAAAGTATACATCTCAAAGATAACTGGCTAGATATGGAAGATGTTGGCTTAGATTAAAGGAAAACTGGACTATAGAAGTAATTTTAGTTCCATTCTGGAGGCTGATATAGTGTCCTATGACTAACGTCTTAGAAACAGAAAGGGCTGTCTCATCCTGGAAGTTGGGGAACCCAGAGGCCCATGTTAAAGACAACAGGACGGCCAGCACTTTGGGACGCTGAGGCGGGAGGATCACTTGAGGCCAGGAGTTTGAGACCAGCCTGGCTAACGTGGTGAAACCCCATCTTTACTAAAAATACAGAATTACTTGGATATGGTAGCATGAGCCTGTAATCTCAGCTACTTGGGAGGCTGAGGCAGGAGAATCGCTTGAACCCAGGAGGGGGAGGTTGCAGTGAGTTGAGATGGTGCCACTGCACTCCAGCCTGCGTAACAGAGTGAGACTGTGTCTTCAAAAGTAAATAAATAAATAAATAAAGACAGCAGGATGGGTGCCCGTGTGCCTCTCCTATAAACTTTGGAAAGATCTCTTTGCTGCCGAGACTTGTGCTTAGCCCTCTATGCAGGGGCTGGTTATGGGGCAGGGGCCTTCTCTTGGCCACCCTGCCCTTGCAGATGAGTGGCGGGCACTGGGAGCGTGTTATCACCTTACCTGGTGTGTGATATGTGGGAGGCTCCCAGTTCCCAGACTTCACCAAATCATTGCCCACATTCTCATCAAGTGACCGGTAGTGGGGAAGTGACTGAACTGAGGAGATTATCTTTGTGGTGACACCATGTGCCTACATGGCAGTGATCCCCAGGATATTTTTATAAGGAGTCAAGTGAAAAATCGTACTTTTTTCCCTTCTGTCTCACCCTTGTCTTATGCTTTTCATACACACAAACTTACACTTCTCCCTCTTTCTGTTGCCTTCCAGGATTAAGGGAGGTTCAAAGATTTTCTAAGTCCTATCAATCCACTTTAAAGAAGCTGCTTAATAAAGACCCTGCTGTCATGATGTTAGAGAATTGTATCCTTCTGGTGGGATAATAAGCGTGGACCCACTGGGAATTGTTTCTTATCAGTTCTTCCCCGCGTAGGTCTGAAGGACACACCAACTCAGGAAGACTGGCTGGTGAGTGTGCTTCCTGAAGGATCCAGGGTTGGTGTGGACCCCTTAATCATTCCTACAGGTAAGTGAGCTTGGTTCTTTTCTGCTTGGGTAAGGAAGTGGCTTTTAGACTCTCCTCCATCCTCTTGGTTTGCTTGTGGGGTGTGGAGCATTGGGGAGCTCAGCATGACTGATTTTATAGTAGAGGTCAAGGTGAGGAGAAGAGTTCCACTGTTGGTGAAGATGTGCTTTTACAGTTCTTCATCCTGCACACCCAGCTCTGGGCCACGGCAGGACCACCTTTCCGAAGGTTCCGGATTTTCAAGGCCCTGCTGCCTGCCCCGCTGCAATGGGCGTTCGGCTCATGGCTGGGCCACAATGTGTCTCCTCAGATTATTGGAAGAAAATGGCCAAAGTTCTGAGAAGTGCCGGCCACCACCTCATTCCTGTCAAGGAGAACCTCGTTGACAAAATCTGGACAGACCGTCCTGAGCGCCCTTGCAAGCCTCTCCTCACACTGGGCCTGGATTACACAGGTCAGAATCACGGTTCCACCCAGCAGGGCCCCCATCATTGTCCCCTTACCTCTTGCTATTGTCTCCAACCTCTTCCTCCGAATCCAAGTTGAGTTTGAGCTGACGGGAGGATTTTGCCCTCCTCTGCCCCAATGGGATATTTGAAGAAGCAGGAGCTTTATTTGTTTCCACTGTTGCCACCTACTTGCCACTTAGTTTGGCTTTGGTTATTTTTGCAAAGCTCGTTTGGGTGACTTTTTGGGTGCTGCTGAAAGGACTGAGTTTTTTTTTTTACCACTCAGCTGCTAACTGCCACTTGAACATATTTGATATTGGAAATAGAGCATAGAGGTTTCTAGGTTCCATTTCCCTTCTTATGTCAGCATTTGTAGATGTACCTTCCTAGGCCTCTGTCCTCTGTCTTTTTTTTTTTTTTTTTTTTTTTTTTGAGACGGAGTCTCGCTCTGTCGCCCAGCCCAGGCTGGAGTGCAGTGGCGTGATCTCAGCTCACTGCAAGCTCCGCCTCCCGGGTTCACGCCATTCTCCTGCCTCAGCCTCCCGAGTAGCTGGGACTACAGGCGCCCACAACTGCGCCCGGCTAATTTTTTGTATTTTTAGTAGAGACGGGGTTTCACCGTGGTCTCGATCTCCTGACCTTGTGATCCGCCCGCCTCGGCCTCCCAAAGTGCTGGGATTACAGGCGTGAGCCACCGCGCCCGGCCTGTCCTCTGTCTTTTACCTTCTGCTTTAGAGGCTTTGGGGTGTGGGTGTGTTTCCCTGGCCTGCGTGATAGTGCTGGGTAAGCAGCGTGTTCTCTGAACCATTGTGTGGATTTAGGAAGCAGTGAAGGGGCAGAGGGAGAGGCCTGGAGGTGGGGCTGCAGGGGAGGGCGTCTTGCTGTAGAAACAGAGGTAGATGGGGGATGGCTGTGGAATGTAGGCAGGTTGCCCAGAGGGGTCCTGGGAAGAAAGCATGACAGCCTAGATCCTGGGCCAAGTTTTAAACAGCATTCCCGAACTGATCTTCAAAGCAGACCTGGGTGTGGGGGCAGCCCCCAGCCTGCTTTCTTGTGTGACATCCTCACCAGAGGGGTATTGCGGAACGGGGAGGATGGCTCCAGTGAGTGGCCCAGGGTCAGCTAAATATTTTCTATCAGCGTGGTTTGAAATTTTTTTCACTAGAGCAGAAGCTCTGACTTGTTGCTTGTAGGAGAGGGGAGAGCAAATGTTGCTGATAAAGCTTTTGTTCAGTACACATTTGGGTGCCTACTATCTGCAGGACGCCTTGCAAGGTGCTGAGTGAATAAGACAGATGCCCACCCAGTTGGCTGTTCCCTGAGTTATGAATTGCCCTGGTAGGGTGGTTGTGGTGGCAATAGAGTGAGCTCCTCTAGCACCACAATTTCATCTTGCAGAGCAGCAGGGAGGCCTTGGCAGTGTCTAAAAGGGCAAATGTGATTTGGAAGTGGTAATCCCAGTGAGTCAGACTGCAGGGAATTCCTAGGTCTTAGCACCGAAAGGCAAGTCTTGCAGCCCCAGGAGCATCAAATGGTGGGTGCCGTTCCCCTGACCTCTGAGACTGGGTGAGTTCCCTCTGCAGGGTGGTGTGTTGATGTAGCTCCCTGTGTGTCCCCTATTGCATCAGTATTTACAGTAGTGTGTTAATTGCTGGTTTCATTGTCTGTCTTCCCTTCTATATTATAAGCCCCATGAAGACAGGGACCGGGTCTGGCTCAGAGCTGTAACCACAGTGACCAGCAGAGTGCCTGGCATGTATCTATGCCTGGCAGATCTAGATGCTACACAGGCATTTGTGGGATGCGTAAATGAATGAATTTTACTGGTGAGGCAATCAAGGCTCACGACAGTTAAGTGGCTTGGACACCTCTTATATAGGGCTTGAATCCAGGCCTCCTGTCTGTGTAAATATAGCGTGCTCCCTGTAAGAAGTGGTGCTGATGTTTGGGGTAGGTTCTTTCACTGGGTTCCTACTGCTTTCTGGGACCAGGGCTGGAGTTAAAGCACATTTGTTTCTTGCAGGCATCTCCTGGAAGGACAAGGTTGCAGACCTTCGGTTGAAAATGGCTGAGAGGAACGTCATGTGGTTTGTGGTCACTGCCTTGGATGAGATTGCGTGTGAGTGCTCTGGTTTCGCTGTTTGGGCATGTTACCCGATCTCTCCTTTGGGTCTCTGGGAATCTGTGTGTTCATGCCATTCAACTTTTCTGAGTGGCCAGGGAATAAGCAGAAGACTATGTTCCAAATGGGTATAGGAGATGCCAATTAGGATGAAGGAGAAAGAATTACAGGGAATTGGGGAGGGGAGTGAGGCTTGCCCAGAGCAGTATTACAGCTGGGTGATGCTCACCTCTGGCCAGTCCCTCAGGACCATGGCACCTCTAAGGAAGGGCATTTCCTACAAATATTTTATGTCTGTCAGCCTCTCTGTAGGTGTAGAAGTGGGATCATAGCAGAAGCCTTCTTTCTTTACACTTGTCCTGTAGTTCCTAAGGTCTTTATAGTGAGAATGTTCTGGGAACGTTTCTACCTCAGAAAACTAGGAACCGAAAGTTCTTCCCCAAGCCCTTTAATAGCAAGTTTCTCAATCTTTAGACCTTAACCCAACTTCATGCAATTGTTCAGCACCTTCTTTCATCTAAAACCTGATGGAATCTGGTTGAACTTTCCTGTCCTGTCTTCTGGTTTCTGAGTCGATTTGACCCAGGGCAACTGAGGAGAGGCACTGCTTTATCTTTTTGCCTTCTCGCTAGAGAATGAGACCCTGCTGCAGTGTCCTCTCTCTTCAATCCCTGCGTCTTCCATCCCCAAAACATTGTCAAGTGTATCAGTGACTTACATCCTTAATTAACTTAATGACCTCAGCGTCAGAGAAAAACACATGGAAAACTTTTTTCTCTCCCCGATTGTAACAAAAACACAATCCCATGATAGAAGACTTGGAAAGTGCAGAGGAAGTAAAAAGAAGAAGAAAAAAATCACCTATAAATTCTGCTACTTAGAGATAATCAGTGTCAATATTCTATGCATGTATCATTTTATGGCCTGATTTTTTTCACTGTATCAGTATACTATAAGCATATATAAGCATAATTTTGAGTATTAAATATTCCATCATGTGGTTATACCATAGTTTAACTGTTTCCCTAAGGATGACCTTTGGGTTATTTGCAGTAATCCCATAATTTATTACGATGCTACCATGAAAATCTTGGTTCATGAATCTATGTCTTAGTGTTTGATAATTTTCTTCCTATTTCTGGTTGGCTTTTAGGGCTTTTGACCCATTTTGCCCTTTGCCTGCCAGAAAGTTTGCACCTTGGTATTTGAATTTGTCCATCTTGCCACACCCTAACCCCAGGTACTGTCATTTTTTAAGAAGTGCTAGTATGATAGGTAAAAAATGTTGCCTCATCACTTTATTTTGAGAAGCCATTATTTTAAAATAGAGGTTGTACGTTTAATGCCCAGGCCTTTTTTTGCTCTGATCCTCATGAGAACAAGTGATGGAAGCTGGAAGTCGTGGGACCAGAACTGTGCTCTCTCCTGGTCTCTCTAGTTCTCAGACGTTCAGCAACATCACTGCCACTGGCTGTCCGCAGGTCCTCCACCCAGTGGTGGTGCCGGGGCAGACCCATGGGTGGGCTGCAGGCTCTGATTTCATTCGCGAGCTGCAGCCTCGCTGACTCACTGCTTTTCTTTCCACCTCTGACAGGAAGCTCCGTCTCCATGGGGCTCACTGACCCTTACAGAGGAGGCTTGCCTGGCTTCCCTTGTGTGAGAGCCTCAGTTTTTCTACCCTAGGTCATCTGCCTCAGAAGGGAGAGAGGGCTTGTCTCCTTCCCTTTTATTTGGGAGTGCTAGAGGTTTGTCGGCTTCAAGGCCAGGCCTGGCAGGTCGCCACTAGGCGGATTGCATTTCAACTGCTTGTGGGGGCAGTTCTCAGGATTTTGACTAATAGCTTTTATTCCCTTCTCCCGGCAGTGATGTGGAAGCATGAGAAACAGCTCTGGTGCCCTCACGTGGTGGACATGAGCAATTGCAGTTCAGAGGTGGAACCAAACAGGAGTCAGGCTCCCAGCCTTTCTGTGCGATTCCACTGAATCCTTCCACAGCAGCTGGACTCCAAGCTGAAGCTCTTCCCTCCCCCTACAAGCGACCCCTTAAAATCTTAAGTCAGACAGGTGACAGGGACTTTGATTTCTTTTCTAGGGCTATTTAATCTCCGAGGATCAGATGTGGAGCACAATCCAGTATTTTTCTCCTACGCAATCATAGGACTAGAGACGATCATGTGAGTGTTTGCCCCGCATCTGGAACTCCTCAGAGCCCTGGTGTGCCCTTTCTGGTCCTGGCCCACCCATCACTGCCTGCTAGTTCACTGACGTGCTGCTTTTTTCTTGCCCTTTTAACATTTTCCCTTCTTGTCTTCCTTAGCAGTAGGTGTTTATTTATATCCTGCCTCTCTTTGAGCCCCCAAAATGATTTGAAACGCATGAAAGTGTCTGTAGTACTGTGAGACTGAAAAACAATTAGGTGAGGACGTTAGGACCAAGCTGGAGTGAGGTTAGTTCACCACATTTTTGCTGCAAGGTCTTGTTCAGGCCACACATTCTTTGGCAAGTTTTCTAGCAGCCAGTGTAAAGGGGTATATATGTTCAACTGTACAATTCTGGGTCCACAATGCAAATAAACCCAGTCATTTTGAAGGTCAAAAATAATATGGGAAAACCCCTCCAGCTACGCTTTGTTGAATTGTCAGTTTATTTTTTCAAAGCATTTCTTATAGCCTTTTTTTTCATTACTGTTCTAGTTAAATAGCTTTTTGTATTAAGACAGCACATTTATTAAGTGCCAGTGATGTGCTTAGGGTCTCTGTTAGGTGCTAGGGTGACTGAAACAGGACGGGGTCCTGGGTTGGAGTCAGGGAGATGAGCATGTCCTCTTTCTAAAGTATTTGGGCACATAAGTGGGCACCAGTCTGCTTGTGGGAAGGATGCAGGTATTATGAGAGGGGCCTGACCTAGACTTGGAGATCAGAGGAGATTCTTGGGGAAAGTAATATTGAAGCAGAGAGTAAGGATAAATGTGGGTGAGTCAGGTGAATGGCAGGGTGAGGAGGAGCGGGGAACCGTGATCCAAGCAGAGGGAAGAGCATTTTCAGAGACTCTGGGCAGTAGAGAGCACAGTGCATGTGGAGGACCTGAAGTGGTTCAGTGAGGTCAGAACATAATGAGGACAGAATGTGAGCAGGGGCCGCAGAAAAGAAAGGCCTTGTGGGCCGCATTCAGGAGCTTGGGTTCTTGTTCTGAACAAGAATAGTGGGAAGCTGTTGAAAGAATTTTTCAGAGGGAACCACGTGTTAGACGTACAACTTGTAAAGAATATTATGACTGAAACATCGGCAGACGGGGAAAGCCTTAGAGGCTGTGGCACTAACCCAAGTGAGAGATGGTGGGACCTGAACCTGAGTGGTGACTGGGCGAGGCTGTAGTTGAGCTGGACAGATTAGATGGAGATTTAGGCTGTGGGTCCCAAGGTCTTAATGAAGGACAGGAAGAGGGTCATCAATGAAGGACACTGCCCAGATTCCTGGCTTGGCGAATTGGGTGGATGATGACAACATAAACAGGGACAGGGAATGCAGCTTGGAGGGCAGGATTTGGGAAAGGAGTGGGGAGGAGAGAAAAGGGGCTTGGTTTTGGTTGCCAGGAAACAGAGCCTGATGTGTATGTGTGCCTGTGTTGCCACCCTCTCACTCATGTTGCCTCCTTTTGCTGCCACCCACTTGTCCTCCATCTGCAGGCTCTTCATTGATGGTGACCGCATAGACGCCCCCAGTGTGAAGGAGCACCTGCTTCTTGACTTGGGTCTGGAGGCCGAATACAGGATCCAGGTGCATCCCTACAAGTCCATCCTGAGCGAACTCAAGGCCCTGTGTGCTGATCTCTCCCCAAGGGAGAAGGTGTGGGTCAGCGACAAGGCCAGCTATGCTGTGAGCGAGGCCATCCCCAAGGTTGGTGACCCCACTTTGGTCCATCTAAACTCTGCCACCCCCTTCCCAGTTCTGGTATTGTCTTTGGAGCAGAGGCAGACTTCTGAGGCTGCCTGTTGGATCAGAACTGTGGTCTCCCTGGATGAGGCCTTAGAGCTGGAGCCATATCAAGAGCCTGAGGGCCCTTATTGCTTGTTGAGTCTTGTGTTTTCCAGAGCGTGGCATGAGAGATTATTTTAGGTGGTACACATTATTATTTAGGTTTACTTAAATTTATCTGTTTTAACAGCATTTAGCATATAGTAGAAAAACCGTAACTAGCAGGAGTTCGTGATATTACAATTATTTAAAATAAAGTTGAGTTTAATAAAGCTTATTTAAAGATGGTTTAAAGAAAAGTACTAAGTGAATAAGGGTACAGTGGATAAGAAGCTAGGGTAAAAACTGTGCAGGTGGTATGAGAATGCTTGAAGCTTGGGACATGCTTCTCTACCCCCTCCTTCTGCCCCACCACATTTTATAGCTAAGGACACTTGAGGCCTAGAGAGGACTGGGGAGTTGGGAACTTGTCAAATTCAAGTGATAGTGATAGGCTTGCCCTTTACTGAGCCCTTGCTGGGCAGTGCTAAGCAGCTGACACTTGTTGCCTCATTTTAATTAGGGTCTGGGATAGGACTGGAATCCAGGCCTCTTTAGAGGTAGGCTTTTCTACTGTCCTGCCCTTGGCCTCTGGCTGCCAAGTGGCCTTTGGCAAGCCCAGTGATGTTCTCTCTTCTCCACTGATCAGTGGGCCATCCTGGGAAGAGACCAGGCCTGGCTGTCTAGATCCGGCTTGCCATTGTACCCCTGCCACCGTCACACACAGTGTGACTCCTCCTCTCTCTCTCTCCTCTCTCTCTGGAAAGAGAAAAGGAGATAAGATCACAAAAGCAATTTGAGAAGCTCTGTGCAAGTGTCAGGTGTGCTGAGGCCCCGTCTGCTGGATTTTAACTTGTTCTCAAATTGGAAAGGGTCTTCTCTAGCCTTTTAAGATCAGATCATTATCAGTAGCTGAGATAGGACCACTGGGTGGGAAGGGAGGGAGCAGGAGACCTCACTCATCAGGTCATGTGCATCACCAGACGGAGAAAAAGCCCCCTTTGTACAGCAAGAGAAGGGTGATTTCGGTCAGGCTCTCAGTGGTTAGTGAACTCTAACCACAACCACAGTGGTTTGGAAAGCGGTGTCTTGCTGATGGCAGGCAGCCAGCAGTCTCAAAGAGCTAAGGGAGTGAGGGATGGAAGAGAGACACCTTGTTTGATGTACCTACTCTTTTTGGTTGAGCTTAAGCTCAGGGTCATCAATCAAAAGGTACAGGTCGTTGGGGCCCCAGGGGACAGCTATGTGGGTCCCCAGGGGGAGCTCTTCAAATGATTGGTCTAAAGTAAGTTTTGCTGAGCAAACAGGTTGTTGCCTTGGTCTTGAGTGGGTGCAGCAGGTTTGGTTTCCCACGCTACTGCCCTTTGCCTCTAGGACCACCGCTGCTGTATGCCTTACACCCCCATCTGCATCGCCAAAGCTGTGAAGAATTCAGCCGAGTCAGAAGGCATGAGGCGGGCTCACGTGAGTAGAGGAGCTGGTGCAGAAGTTGGGATGTGAGGTGGTCAGAAGGCCTGGCTCCTTCACCTCCTCTGTGGCATTGAGCCTGGCACAAGGTTAGAATCTGTCTGAGCCTCAGCCTCCTGGCCTTCCAGAGTTAATGAAGGAATGAAATAAAATACTTGATGGATTAGATCTTTACAAAGTATAATACACAACACAAAAGGAGATATTGATGATAATAGTGTAGATGATGGTGATGACATGTTGCTGATGAAGCCTCATAAAAGAGCCAGATTGTGTTTCAGAACAAAGGATGGGTCTCAAAAGATTTTGGGCTCAGAGGTGGCTTTTGATAGTGGCCTATTTTTTCCTGGCCCCTGTAGGGTTCTTAACCTTTAAGTTAACCTTTTGGAGGAGCTCCCTGTGCTCTGAGGTGGGGCCTTTCCTGATTGTACCTGAACTACCGAATAGCAGAGGAGCCTTTCCCTGGTAATGGGAGTTGCTGCACACACCGGCTTCCCAGAAATGTCCACATGTAAAGCTCTGGTTGCTGATGGTGTGTGACCCTGCAGGTACAGCCTTCTCAGTATTGCATTAGGGCTAGGCTCTGAATCTGGTCATGTGACTTTCAGTAATAACTTAAAAAAATGTCTCCATTGTTTGCACAGATTAAAGATGCTGTTGCCCTCTGTGAACTCTTTAACTGGCTGGAGAAAGAGGTTGGTTCTTAGTCTTTGTTTAATATGTGGGTATACATTATTCAGACCTACCTCTGCTGACCATGAGGTCTGAGATCTTGATCAAATTTTTGGGCTCTATTTTAATAATACTCTCCGGAAATTTGGTGTGTGTAGATTTCAAAATTCTTTAATTATGAAAATAGTAACAAGAATGAAGAAAGAAGTTCATAATAGAGTGGATGCTTTTTGGGTTAGGGAATCATAACTAAGTGGAATTTCATTATAAGGAAAAATGACTCTTATAATATTATTATAGGCAAGCTGATTATATTAGGAGAAAAAGATCTTTGTGTACATTTTGAACTTCAGTTTAAGCCATGAACCTTTTTATATTAAATTGACTCTTGGCCGTTAATTTCTTGCTGTAGTTGGCAAGAGGGTGGTTTCTCTGTGCTGTTGTTAAACAGTATCATGTTCCCTTTAAGTACTGTATAAACAACTCTTTAATTGGAAAAAGAAAATATTGTCTTTATTCCCACCAGTGTAACTTTTTTCCTCATGTTTCCTTCTGGTGATTGTTCATCTATGTAAATTATTATTATTATTATTTTTTTAATTTTTTTTGAGACGGAGTCTTGCTCTGTCACCCAGGCTGGAGTGTGGTGGCGCAATCTCTGCTCACTGAAAGCTCTGCCTTCTAGGTTCACGCCATTCTCCTGCCTCAGCCTCCCAAGTAGCTGGGACTACAGGTGCCCGCCACCACACCCGGCTAATTTTTTGTATTTTTAGTAGAGATGGGGTTTCACTGTGGTCTTGATCTCCTGACCTCGTGATCCACCCACCTCGGCCTCCCAAAGTGCTGGGATTATAGGTGTGAGCCACCACCCCTGGCCTTAAATTATTTTTAAAAATATAAATTATTTTTACATGTCTCTTAACATGCAGATACATTTTTTTTTTCTTTTTCTTTTTTTTCTTTTGAGATGGGGTCTCATCTGTTGCATGGGCTGGAGAGTAGTGGTGTGATCACAGCTCACTGCAGCCTCAGCCTCCCCAAGCTCAGGTGATACTCCCACCTCAGCCTCCCAAGTAGTTGGGACTTCAGGAGTGCATCATCACGCCCAGCTGATTTTTTCTGTTTTTTTTTTTTTTTTTTTTTTTTTTTTGTAGAGATGGGGTTTTGCCATGTTGCCCAGGCTCAAACTCCTGGGCTCAAGTGATCTGCCTATCTTGACCTCCCAAAGTGCTAGGAATATAGGTGTGAGCCATCACACCTGGTTTAGATACGATTTTGTGTTTTGTTTATTTTATTCTCTTAGACTCATAGTGTGAACATTTTCCATGTACGTTGAGGCCTTAAAAAAGGATCCAAATGAAAACTCATCTAGTGGCTATACTGATTTACTAACCCAGTCCTCCTATTTTTAAATGTTTGGGTTGTTTTTAATTTTTTGCTGTTATCAGTAATCCTGCAATAGTATCTCTGCATTTATCTTTTTTATTTCTCTAGAATGATTTTCTAAGGATGATTTCTTAGGAGGGGATGCTTTTGAATTTTTAAACTTAGATACATTGTTTTGGGAGGTTTTAGGATAAAATACTGAAGCACAATAGTTGAGTGAAAAATTAAATGAATAGAAACTGTTATATTTTAGACAGCTTTGGTGAGAACCTTTGGGAGTTCTCCCTTGCTGAGGATGTATCCTGTAGATTGGGCAGTTGGGATGAAGAAATTGAGGAAAAAGTAAGCTTTTAAAGTATCTCCTCTAATTTGTAAGAGGCACACATGGATTTATCTCACCAGATGATTATAAGCAGTTTTCTCATAGGTTCCCAAAGGTGGTGTGACAGAGATCTCAGCTGCTGACAAAGCTGAGGAGTTTCGCAGGTGAGGATCCATTTGGGGGGACCCAGGAACCTCGTGCTGATTTTCTTGCAAGTTGAATGAGGCTGGAAGGGCCCTGAATCTTAGCACAGTAAAAACCTTTAAGCCACTCTGCTTCTGTCTTTCTGTTACAGACAACAGGCAGACTTTGTGGACCTGAGCTTCCCAACGATTTCCAGTACGGGACCCAACGGCGCCATCATTCACTACGCGTAAGGCATGCGGAGGAGCATGCTGCCGGGCATTGCTGCTTCTGCACAGGAGCCTGAGCAGGGGAGAGACATTATTTTACCAGAGGCCTCTGTGCCCACCTTCATCTGTCTGTTGAGACTGTAAAATGAAGAGAAATAAGACCTCTAAGGTTTTATTTTCTCCCAATCCCCAAGCCTCTGCCTTTTGGGAGCCTCCTCTTAGGCTCAGTATGGCACTGGCATTCTCTACATTGTAGTCAGCTGGGTGTCCGTGTCCCTCTTTCCTTTTTGAAGCTGCAGGAACTGTATGTATAGCCCTTGCATCTTGATGACTGGGTTTTTTTTTTTTTTTTTTGAGACGGAGTCTCGCTCTGTCACCCAGACTGGAGTGCAGTCGCGCGATCTCCGCTCAATGCAAGCTCCACCGCCTCCCAGGTTCACGCCATTCTCCTGCCTCAGCTTCCCTAGAAGCTGGGACTACAGGCGCCCACCACCATGCCCGGCTAATTTTTTTTTTTTTGTATTTTTAGTAGAGATGGGGTTTCACCATGTTCGCCAGGCTGGTCTCGATCTCCTGACTTCGTGATCTTCCCACCTCGGCCTCCCAAAGTGCTGGGATTACCGGCGTGAGCAACCTACAGGCGTGAGCAACCGCGCCCAGCGGGTTTTTTTTTTTTTTTTTGAGACGGAGTCTCGCTCTGTTGCCCAGGCTGGAGTGCAGTGGCTGGATCTTAGCTCACTGCAAGCTCTGCCTCTCGGGTTCACACCATTCTCCTGCCTCAGCCTCCCGAGTAGCTGGGACTACAGGCGCCTGCCACCTCGCCCGGCTAGTTTTTTGTATTTTTTTTAGTAGAGACGGGGTTTTTCACCGTGTTAGCCAGGATGGTCTCGATCTCCTGACTTCGTGATCCACCCGTCTCAGCCTCCCAAAGTGCTGGGATTACAGGTGTGAGCCACTGCGCCCGGCGGGTTTTTTTTTTTTTTTTTTGAGACAAGGTCTTGCTCTGCTGCCCAGGCTGGAGTGCAGTGGTGCTGTCCGACTCACTGCAACTTTGAATTCCTAGACTCAAGCAGTTCTCCTGCCTCAGCCTCCTGAGTCACTGGGACTAAAGGCGTGTGCTACCACTCCTGGCTAATTTTTACATTTTTTTTGGTAGAGATGAGGATCTTGATGTGTTGCCCAGCCTTGTCTCGAATTTCTGGACTCAAGCAGTCCTCTTGCCTCAGCCTCCTAAAGTGCTGGGATTACAGGCGTGAGCCACTGTGCCTGACCCATGGCTGGAATTTTTGAGTGGTTTTCTTTCCTGGTAACAGCAGTTGTTTTGTACTAGTCTGTATATCTTGTGAGCTCCGTCAGTTGCATACCAAAAAACCTTAGCACTAGGTTGTGGGGCAACCTGTTTTAGGTGGAGAGTACCCTCTCTTCCTGTCTCCCAGAGCCTGAAGCCTGGCATCCCAGTATGTGGTATTTTTACCACATGGTCTACAAGAACCCATGGACCCACAGGGCCGAGCCTCCCTTCCCTGTGAGACAGAGGGACACTGATATGTGTAGGACTGACAGGACTGACAGATCCTAAGACAGGATGGTGGGAAATGTCATTAGGTGTGGCCGTTGGGCTTCAGCCTCGGCTCTGCCTGATTCAAACCGCTTTGCTTTGCATTGGGTATTTTGAGTTCTGTGCTTCCCCATCTGTTATATGCACAGCCAGTGAAGGAACACTGTCTCTCTGTGCTGTGCTTGGGCACACATTTTTCCCCCTTTGAATAATTGCTTTTAGAGTTTTTCGTCTTAGGGCAGATTTTGAAGCTGTGTGTGGGAGACAGTCACAGATGTGACAGTACAGTTCCCTCGCTTAATGCTTCTGTTCCAGCCTAAAAATATCAGAGGGACTTCAGTTTTTGTTTAACTCAGGATGAATTTCCTGGCTGGATACTCTCCTAGAATTTTGTGTATAATTAAAACATTAAACAATTCCATGCCAGTGGGGAAGAAATTTGCCTCTGCTTTGGCACTTCTTCATTGTGGGTGGTTGGAAGCCTGTTTAGAGGCAGGGTTCTGGAGGGCACCGGTTGTCTGTTTCAGTTGTTCAGCTTGTATGTGGACTGGTGCCCTTATTGCTGAAGAGGGGGTGGTACCTGGAGATGGAGGACAACCTCACTTCAGCTGCAGGGCAGAGGCATGGAGTGCTCTCATCCCTTCGGGCGTTTCCCAGTGCAGTGATATTGTTTCGAAAATGGCATGGGGAAAGCGATCACTTTTTGAAAATACCTCATGTTTGTTTGAAAAAAGTGCTCCAGCAGCAGAATATCATGATCCATTCCTTTTCCCAGCAAAATTCCTTTAGTTTTTCTCCCAAATTGAGACATTTACTCCTGCCTGTCCAGTGGGCAGGGAAGCGAGTGGGGAGGTACCTGCTGGGGTCAGGGCTGAAGGAGGGGCCTGGAGGCTGAGGCAGGGGCCTGGGGCTCCCAGAGACAAGCAAGTCTGCAGTGACTCCAGGCTGCTCCTGTCCCAGTTCCCAGGACTCTAGCTAGGTCCTGTTGCTTCTAAGGATTCTCATTTTTTTAGCTTTGACAATTATCTTTTGAACACCTGTTTTATTCCAGACACAAACAGAGGTAGACATAAAGAAATGTGTTATTTTTCCCCTCTTGAGCTCTTTATCTCAGTTGGGGAGATAGGTTGATTGGATTTTTGAAAAGTAGAAGTTTAATATTAGTTGAAATAATTCATTTATTGGGTAACTTATTTTGATATGATTTCAGGCTTATGTAAGTTGCAAGAATAGTATAAAGAGCTCTTGTGTGTCCTCCTCCCAGATTCACTAAGTGTTTACATTTGTGGAATAATTAATTTTTAATTAACTTTGTTAGGCCAGTCCCTGAGACGAATAGGACCTTGTCTCTGGATGAGGTGTACCTCATTGACTCGGGTGCTCAATACAAGTAAGTAAACCAGGACTGCTGTGGAACTTGACTCTGTGATTCAAGGCAGTTGAGAAGGTGGACAGCTGAGCTCCAGCTGAGAGTACTCAGCTGGTCATCACACCCTGTGCTGGCCACTAATGGAATCGTTCCTGTGTCTTGTCCTTTTTTTCACCCCTATTTGAAATAGCCCTCACAAAAGACTGTTTGATAGAAATGTTATAGTCCTTGGCCGGAAGTTTTAAAAATATAATTAAACAACTGTGAAATAAAGCAAGCTTTTGGAACCGTTGAAAGTTTTCCACCCCAGCCCATGAACCGCCTGCCGGTTCCCTGTACTTGCAGCCGCCCCAGGGCCTTACAAAGTCAGGGATTCATTTTGAATGAATGGGTGAGAAATGAGGGCTGCCACCAGATTTCTGAATTCCCTTCTCCATGTTTTGCTGCTTTCACAGCTATCTTCTCTGGAAAAGTTCCTCAGAGAAGAACCCAAGATATGGTTGGGTCTTGATACGGAACCCATGAGAAGGAGTAAGAATAGACCCTGTCTGCGTTAGGAGAGCACGAGCAAGGCCTTTTAATGCTGCTCCATTCCCCACTGAATTTGGGACTGTGGCTAAGGGAGGACCTAATTATTATTATTATTATTATTTATTTATTTATTTATTTTTGAGACGGAGTTTTGCTCTGTCGCCCAGGCTGGAGTGCAGTGGCCGGATCTCAGCTCACTGCAAGCTCCGCCTCCCGGGTTTACGCCATTCTCCTGCCTCAGCCTCCCGAGTAGCTGGGACTACAGGCGCCCGCCACCTCGCCCGGCTAGTTTTTTGTATTTTTTTTCAGTAGAGACGGGGTTTTACCGTATTAGCCAGGATGGTCTCGATCTCCTGACCTCGTGATCCGCCTGTCTCGGCCTCCCAAAGTGCTGGGATTACAGGCTTGAGCCACCGCGCCCGGCCTAGGAGGACCTAATTATTGAATGAGCTCAGCCAATTATGTGGCAGCCATGCCTGGCCTTGGGACACAGGGGTGTTAATAATATCAGCCTAGAGCTAAGGATTGCTTGGTAATGGTGTAAACTTTTGTTCTCTTCTAAATTTTAGCAGAATTCTAGAAGTTATCCTTTCTATGTCAGGGATATAGTCTAGTATGTGTTAAGATATGTACTTGGATATTTTTAGGGTCTCTGTCCAGGAATCCCCCTGCTGTTCTAACAGGAGGAGTTGGGTTTTGGCCCTCTTTTGCTAGAGATGGGCTCCTGTTTTCTTTGCCTTCTTGCGTCTTGTTCATAACCCCAGTGATAGTGTCTCTCGTGAAACAGCCCTTACGCTGTAGACCAAGAATGTGTGTGTCAGGGGCTGACGTCACTCCCACTTTATTTAGCCATCCCTGCATTCACATTTTGTTTCATTTTTAAAAATAACTTTATTGGGGTAAAATTTATGTACCATGTAATTCACCCACTTAAAATATACAATTAATTTTTTTTTTGTATATTCACAGAGTTTTGCAGCCATCAGCACAATCAAGTTTAGAACATTTTCATTACCCCAGAAAGAAACCTCATACCCAATAGCAGTCACTCCCCCCTTTTCCAATAGCCTGGAGAACCACTACTCTCCTTTCTGTTTCTATGGATTTGCCTATCCTGGACACTTCATAGAAGTGGAATTGTATTATGTATGGCTTTCTGTGTCTGGCTTCTGTCATTTAGCACAATGTCTTCCAGGTTCATCCATGTTGCAGCATGTATCAGTATTCCATTCCTTTTTATTACTGAATAGTATTGCAGTGTGTGGATAGTCCCCCATTTTGTTTATCCGTTCATCAGTTGTTGGACATTTCAACTGTTTCCACCTTTTGGCTATTATGAATAATGTGGCTATGAACTTTCATATACAAGTTTTTGTGTGGATGTATGTTTTTGGTTCTCTTGGATATATAACTAGAAGTGGAATTGCTGGGTCATATCGTGACTATGTTTAGCCTTTTAAAGAACTGCAAACTAGTTTCAAAGATGGCTGTGCTGTTGTACATGCCCACCAGTATTGTGTGGGGCTTCTCACTTGTCTGCATGCTTGCCTGTGTCATATTTGACTTAAAGCTTATTTTGACGGGAAACCAATTTGTCCTTTTTTTTGGAAAGGGATGGCACCACAGATGTAACGCGGACAATGCATTTTGGGACCCCTACAGCCTACGAGAAGGTAAGGTGGAGGCCAAAACCTTAAGAGGTCCTCTCTGATTTCTTAAGAAGAGCATTGCTTTTATGGAAAGAGATAGTATAAAGAAGTAAAAATTACATGTGGGGTAGTAAAATTACTCACTGCTGTGGAGTCAGGCTTATCTGCTTCACGAGGTTCATGTAATTAATTATTGGAGTAAGACATTTGGAGAAATTTTTAAAGCATTCTGCTGCAGTTAGGGCAGCTCAGTTGCAAGTTTAAATATAATAGCTTTGGCCTTCTCTTGAGTCAGGAAATGCCTTTGAGGCTGGGGATGAGATAGTGAAATATATGCTTTATAAGCAGTGTCTAGATTTGAGTTTGAAGGCCACCCCCTTCTTTTTTCGAGATTCTTATTTACAGGCTTAACTCTCTGGGAACTTTCCGAAATGACAGACTCTGTTAAGTTTCTGGTATGATTGGTATGGAAAGGGGAAAGAGAGCTGTGAGGCGGAGAGATGTGTACCAGGGGTCTGGAGACCTGGCTTCAGAGCTTCTCTGCCATTTACTAGCTCTGTGACGTTGAACAAAGCAGTCACCATCCATAAAAATAAGAATAAAAGGACTCACCTTCCCAGCTGCCTGTGAATTCCCTTGAGCCCAGCCAGTTCCTGGATCATAGTCACTGCTCAGCAAATGCTCATTGAGCACCTAAATGAATCCGTTTGTCCAAAGGAGCTCCTTCAGGAAGATTATCCAAGGAAAAGGGTTTTATGCAATGTAGTGGGGCAGGTTTCATTGTCTTGGTCCCTTGCCTTGTCCCTTTGTATGCACCAGTGCCTTAGAAGAGTTTAGACCTTGCGTCTAGGATTATTTTGGTGTGACTCTTTTTGTGCTTTTCAAAGAGCTCAATCAGGCTGAGGAGAAAGGAGTTTTAGTCCTGACTCTGCACCTTACTGGCAAGCCGCTACACTTCTGAGTAGCACTTCTTTTGTCCGGACAGTGGGGATAACCCCTGAAGATAGGATGGTGGTAGGAAGCACAGCTGCTGAAGCAAGACTGCTTGGCCCCAAGGCCAGATGCTGCCACTTCCGCACTGTGTGATCTGGGCATGCTACTGAATCTCTGTGAAGCGAGGATAACAGCAGTGCCTCTATCGCGAAGTGTGGGATCAAACATGCAGTGCTTACAATAGTGTGTGGCACAGAGGACTCGCTCAGTAAATGTTAGCTAGGGTCATCAGTACTTTTTATTACTTTTCCGTTCTTTCTAAGGCTCACATGATGGAGTATGTCAGAGTGTTCATTATAAAGTCCTGTGGGGTCATCTCTCTGACAGTGCTCTTCTACTAAATTGAATTTCAAGATTTTCTGGGAAATTGGCCCCATGGCCAGGCTTTTTTTCCACCAGATTTTTTTCTTTTTACTTACGTTGTCTCTGTGATATTGCTAAAAACTTTAGCAGGCAGGATTTTGTGAACTACCAGAAAACTACAGGATTAGGCATCTGTCCCCATTCTGCAACATGCCCCTGGGTTTTCTTTGCAGGAATGCTTCACGTATGTCCTCAAGGGCCATATAGCTGTGAGTGCAGCTGTTTTCCCGACTGGAACCAAAGGTAGGTGGTGCATTCTGTCACATGGCAGGCTCTTTTTCTTGTTCGAGAATCAAATATGTCTATGTTTGAGTGAAAGAACATGTCCTTCCCTCACTGTGAGGTCCCCAGCCCACTTCAGGCCCAGCCAGGTGCTCATGGGGTGAGTCTGCAGAACCCACTGACTGAGCCCAGAGGCCTCAGGGAGCTGGGGTTAGGATTGGGCCCAGTACCCACTGTGCACCTTTCTCCTGACCACTTAGGTATTGGATGACACATGTGGATGGCTCCCAGGAGAGGACAAACCAGATGGGAAGGTCACAGGGCCTGAGTGGAAGTTGGTGCAGCCTCCTGTCTGGCCTTTAGTACTGAGCTAGTGCTTCCTTTCTGGATTCTTAGGATTTATTTTACTGGGACCCTGACTTCAGCTATGTACTACTTTGCTTGAGGCCTGGTAGGTGGAGCATTGGACTGGGCATTGACAAGACCTGGGCTGCCTTGCTTCTGGGTAGATGAGACGTGTACTCATCTCCCTAGGCCTCAGTTGCCTCATCTGTCATGCCTGCCTGCCTGCTTGCAGTCTGGTTAGAGTCTCATCTTTGTAATTCTGAAACCTTAGGGTCGCAGAGCTGGGAAGGGTATGTCCGTGTCTTCTGTGGCCTCTTGTGTGCTGTAGGTGTCTGTCGCACCTCACCAGCATCCTGAATGGATGATTGCCTAGCTTCGGACTGAACTTTGATTGTTCCTCAGGAGATCTGATTGTTAGAAAGTTCTTCCTTGTGCTGTGCTGAAATCTGAACCCTCCAGTAACTTACCTATTGGTTTCTGTTTCACGTTCTGGAGCCAAACGTAATAAATCTAATGTCTTAAAGCTCTGTACAAATATCATTAAGTGGCTCTTTCTATCTTTCAGGTCACCTTCTTGACTCCTTTGCCCGTTCAGCTTTATGGGATTCAGGCCTAGATTACTTGCACGGGACTGGACATGGTGTTGGGTCTTTTTTGAATGTCCATGAGGGTCCTTGCGGCATCAGTTACAAAACATTCTCTGATGAGCCCTTGGAGGCAGGCATGATTGTCACCGATGGTAAGTATCCATCACATATGGGGCATGCATGGATCCTTGAGCCTTTTTGAAAGCTATTTGTTGTTTTTTATTTTTTAATTAGTTTAAATTGGCAATAATTTTCCCTTTCTAACAATAATGAAGTTTTCCGATTATAGAACTGATACATGTTCATTTTAGAAAAAACGAGATGGGAACTGTGTGAAAAGAAAATGAAAATCATTTGCAATCTAACCACTCAGGGGAAACATGACTTAATGTTTTGCTGTATTAGCTTTTGGTCTTTCAGATATGTAGATATCATTTTTTAAAAAAACCACTGAGATCATACTGGGCGTCTTGTCTATGTTCTGCTTTCTTACTTGATATACTGCTTTCCCCAGGTCATTGCCAAGTCTTTGTAAATATATTTTAATGCTTTCATTATTGTGTCTTATGGATGTGAACCATGATTTATTTAGTGGATCCATTGTTATTGTACTCCTTACCCCGTAGCCAGTGTGCAGGGACTTCAGAGTCTAGCTTTCTGTACCTCAAATGCTTGTAAAAAAGTGGCCATATGAGAGAAGGTGGCATCTCTGGGCTCTTACACTGGATAGAGTGGGCCCTTCACCTGTTTCTTCTCCTTTGGAGTAGGGCAGTCATCCCAGGAGTGAAAGGTTCTCTCTGTGGACATCATCATTGTGGGCTGCTTCTCATTTTTGGGATTTGGTTTGTTTTAGAGCCTGGGTATTATGAAGATGGGGCTTTTGGAATTCGCATTGAGAATGTTGTTCTTGTGGTTCCTGTGAAGACCAAGGTGAGTATATTAAAAAATTTTTTCCTGTTCCTTAATGTGGGAAGATGAAGACTTAATGTCTTTGGAGCCAAGAGTATGCCATTCTGGGGCCAACATGGAGCCTTCTTCTCCAGATATCAGGGACTTTCCTGGAAACCACACTCCTTGCCTGCACAGCCAGAAAGAAAATCCTTAATGAACTGGGATCCAGAACTGGGATTCACGGACCATCAGGCTGATGCTTGCTTCACATAATTTGGGGCTCACAGTTTCCTATAGGCGGCCTGTTGTCTCTTCTGCTGGGGATGCCTGTTCAAGGTGCTAATTTCCAGGCCCATCCCAGACCCTAGAATCTCCACGGTGGGGGGCCTGGAAGCTGTAATTTTGTCACACTCCCCAGGTGACTTTTATTAGGTAAAGTTGAGGAACCCTGAGTTATCCAAGGGTCAGCCTCAAAGGCAATACAAGACAGGTGTTTCACCCTCTTCCCTCATCAGTGTTACCAAGGCTGCAGGGTTTTAGGCCCTAGGCTTTACCTAAAAGACCTGTTTGTGCCTCCTCCATTGGTGGAATTGAACAGTTGGAGGGAAGTAGCTTCCTGTGTCAGCAAGGAGGTTGACTGTGGGGATGTGCTCTCTGCTTTGGCATGGAAGTGACTATTCTTGGAAGTGACCTCCCGTCTTATTCCCAAAAGCTGCCATGAACAGAAACCCGACATATTCTTGTGTGCTCCAGTGGATAGATGTGTTGTCGCCTGACGGGCCTGGCTGGGTCAAGGCAGGCCACACACTTGACTGTTAAAAAAATGATATTGAGGACTTACACCCTTGCATCCTGGAGAATCAAAACCAGAGATGCCCTTGAGCCCACACACCCCCTTGCCCTGCCCCCGTTTCCTGTCACAGTAGACATTAGCCTTGTGGAACTGCTGCTGGGAGCCCCTCAGCACCCTTTGTTTGGCCCTTCCTGATGGCACAGGCCGTTGTTTGCGCACTGGAGGAGCTCTTGGAAAGTGGCATCAGGTTTCCTGTGTGTCTGTGAAAAGTGGTGACCAGCTCACCGCATCTTGGCTCCCAGTTACCCCGGCTCTGAGGGGTGGCATGCTGATGGAATGACCTCATGGTGCTTCAGCACAGTAAAGTAAAAACGTCTATTTTCTTCTTTCTCCCACAGTATAATTTTAATAACCGGGGAAGCCTGACCTTTGAACCTCTAACTTTGGTTCCAATTCAGACCAAAATGATAGATGTGGATTCTCTTACAGACAAAGAGGTAATGGGGAAGTCTTGGTGGGCAGGCATGTTACTAGGGGAGATGGAGACTACCCTAAATAGTTCTAATCCATTCTCTAAATCCTAAATTCTCTAATTCATTTTCACTTTGTAATTTTTAAATTTAGAGGTCTAGGCCAGTTGAGTCTGAAAGCCCTAGGTTTTCTGAGGACTCTTGAGCTTTTCCTGTATTTGTTGGGCTTCCAGGTGGAGATAGTCCTGTTCCCCACAGCCATTCTAGGGCTGTAGGGTTTTGTGGGTGGAACTCGTACGCCACTGTTTAGCTGCACTGTTCCTCCGTAGCTGCACTGAGGCGTGTTTAGCAAATATGAGCCTATGTGTGTTCCCTACAAGAAGCCAGATGGATGGTGGGGCCTCTTGGCCACTGTACATACCAGATTGTTTTCTTGTGTTACATGAAACTTTAATGAAATGCAAAGCAAAATCTATTATCGTGTGTCCCATTTTCACACAGACAAGGAGAAAGATAGTACCAGCCCTTCTTGGTTACTACTGTGGTCACTCTGGGGCAGTGAAACCCTTCACAAAGCCTGGGGCACAACAGTGCTTACTTGCTTAGCTCAGAGGGTTATGGGTCTTAACTCCTTCAGACCCTGGACTGGTAAGGCCAGGTGAGATCGCAGTCCTGGGAATATGAGTAAGGCCTGAAGAGTCACACAGATGATTAAGGTCAGAGCAGAAACAAGGGTAAGAAATGGGGTAGGAACTGTTAGCACTAGACAGACAAAACAGTTCCCAAACCAGGAAACTGGAAGCCAGGAGGACACAAATTCCAGAGCAAGGCAGGGGTCAGAAGTTTCAATGAAAAGCAAATGACTGGTGGGAGCCGAAGGCAGGGTAAGCACGGTGGTTTACTCTGGGAATAAGATTTTGTTATTTGAGGCAGCCGCTGGCCTTTGAGTGCCTCTCAAGGCAGGAAAATTTCCTCACTGGTGCCCGCTTGGGCCTTGTTCTTGGCACTATAAAGGAAAGGGTCTTTGGGGGTCAAGGACCTTCCCTTCCACAGGAGCTGTGGAACGGGATTCTCCCAGCTAGAAGCCTCCTGCCTGTTCCAGCTCACAGGTGGGTGACGAGAAAGGCCACCCACTTCCTGCTTAGCTTTCCTCTGTGCTTGAGTGCCTCTGCTTAACCATCCGTGCCCTTGGTTCAGCTGAACATTCGCACTCACAGGACCCACATGGGCTCTGCTGATACTGGGTGGGTTATGCAGCTTGCAGATGGATGTGGAAAAGGAGACTCAGCCTGTCAGCACAGTGTCCAGTGTGTCTCTTCAGCAGGAAGAGTCTTTCCAGTGTCCAGGGCTCTTGTCCAGCCCCTGTAAGTGTTGCCTTAGCTGAGAGGAAATGAGAACACATGGGTGGGCATGGGAGCCACCCTGCTTAGAATCCCTCTGCCCCATAGGAACCAGTGTCTTTTGTAATGGCCCTTGGGCACAGCTTCCAGGGACTTAGCAAGGGGCTTTCCAGTAATACGTCATTTCGTACTCTTGGAGTCCAAGGCTGTGGCTTCCTGCCAAGTAATTCTAGGTCATGCTGTCTTTCCTGTCCACATAAAGTGTACCCATCAGGAGGCATTTCTCCCATATGACATTCCCCTTTATCCAGGGAAGTAGTGTTTGAGGAAGTTTAAGCGAGGCCATTTTTCCTTGAAGGAGAAAGAATCAGTCTACTCCCGTGACATTGGACATAGACCAGGGATCTGTGTTACGCTGTGCTTCATTCCTGCACCTTGCATGCCCACATCATTGAACTATTCTTTCGGCCAGTTACTCTTTGTGGGGCAGATAATGTCTTCTTAAAATACCTGGCTTTTAAAATATCTGGTCATTTGCCCTTTACTATTTAGCCTGTCTTTTGGAGTCACTTTAGAGACTTTTTGGTTGGGGTCTGCATTCTCATCACTTATCACCAGATGGCAGCAAAGGACCTTGTTCGGATGGGAATATGGCCAGCTGCAGACTGTCAGGGCCTTGTGATGGTCCTCAGGCCCCGCCGAGGCTGTCCACACTCCCACTTTTCCCTCGCTGCTCTCAACCAAAAGGGCTTTGGGAGTTTGGCTGTGGCCCCAGGCTTACACCAGGATGCTGCCTTCGCCTTACTGTTGAGCTGCTTTAGCCAGTAGGCTGCTTTGTAGCCCTGCTGGCCTTGCTGTGGACACATAGCAGTTTGCCTGCTTTTGACATCGTCCCCTGCCCCCATCACTTCCCTGACTCCCAGAAGGGGCTAGTAGGCTAGTAGGCTCTTCTCAGTAGGCATTGGAACCCTGGCTGGGTCACAGCCAGTTGGTAACACCACCCTATCTGTCTGCCGTCAGTCCTTTGTAATTAATGGGCTTGTGTGCCCATCCTGACCCCAGCTGGGGTTATTTAAAGCCAGCGGGGCTTTGGTACCTGGCTGGATTGTAGTCCCTGAAGCCAGTACTTTTGTAACATCCCTGCCCTCCAAAATGGCCTTTGACTCATTTATGACAACCACACCCGTGGCACTATTGGTCTCCTCAGCTTCCAGACAGCTACCCCATAGACAGTGGTGAGAGTGGCTTGTTGTCCTCTTCGTAAAACCTGCTTCACTCCAGACTTCACCTTTTTCCCTGTACAACCAAGGGGGATTTTGCCATCATGTCTAGTGGATCAGCCCCTGCCCAGGCACCAAGTCCTGCCAGCAGGTCCTTCCTTTCTCTCTCTTTTTTGTCTCCTGTTCTTGTGGCATGTTGAGTTGAGAGTCTGAAAACTAAGCTTACTCCCAGCCCCACTCTGCTGCACCACAGTCTTTAACCACCGCAGGTTTTGGGTTCATCTAGGCAGCTACACTCAAAAGACACTCATGGGCTTGACTGACCCTAGTTTTTTATTCAGCTTTTTTAGTGGATATAGGATATGTAGCTCAGTGTGTTGGCAGGCCAGTTTCGGGTGTCTCTCTTAGTAGGAGCTCTCAGAGAGTCCAGGGGCTCTTCCCCAGCTTACCGCCTCTCAGGATGGCTCAGGTGTAAGGGAATGAAGCCACACAGGTGGGAGCAGGAGCTTAGAGTCTACTGTCTATAATAGTAAACTGTTCTGGGGGCCTTTTCACCAGAAGCCATGAAGTCTGGTCCTATGTATTTCCAGGGAAACTGAACACAAGGAAAACACTCATCTGTGAGTAAGGAGAAAGGGTGTTGCACACCTTTTCTCTCAGCTTGTGATCTTAGCACATGGGGGCCCTTGCTGTTGACCTGTTTATCCAGTTGTTAAAGATGGGGTGGTGAATACTGTGTCTGTCCTTCTCTCCCCTGCAGTGCGACTGGCTCAACAATTACCACCTGACCTGCAGGGACGTGATTGGGAAGGAATTGCAGAAACAGGGCCGCCAGGAAGCTCTCGAGTGGCTTATCAGAGAGACGCAACCCATCTCCAAACAGCATTAATACCTCCCTGGTTTTGTTTTTACAAAATGGTCTGGGGAAAGGAAGAAACGTGGCAGATCCCTGACATCTTTCCCCTTTCCTCTCCTTCTTCCCTACCTCCCCTTTTTACTTTAGACTTTAAGAAGAATAGAAAATCTTCTTATCCTCTTTGATATTTTATTGCAAACACTGAGTCTTTTATGATTTTTTAATTGTTGAGAACGAGCCAAGAATAAAATTGCTGCACCAGAAGGAGGGCCCCTCCAAAGTCGAACACTTGATGAAAGGGAGTTGCCCTGACTTCTCTGGCCAGTGATGGGGAAACAATGAGTGCTCCATGATGGTCATGTTCCAGGTGCTAGTACATCATTCATGATCACCTTAATGCTCATGAGACTATATTTATGATCAGTGAATAAAAATGTCAAAACTGTGCTTTGTCTTAGCTGTCTCTTTCTTCATGGTGCTGTCCCCCAGCATGTCAGGTGAGCTGATCTCCAGGGCTGCTGGTTCTGTGGCAGACATTTCCTAGGTGGTAGGGCCCCTTTGAGAGGAGACCCCTGGCTTTGCTGCACATTTGGGGGCTTATCTGTAAGCTTTTTCTTTTCTCTAGAAAACCTAATATGGTATTTTTATCTCAGTTTTTTTTTTCTGATTTTAAAATGTGTCACTGCTATGCAAAACACAATAAAAATTATGTCAAAAGTCAGTTTTCCAGAACTCACCCTATAGTAGATGCCTCAAGTGTCTTACCCACATGGCCACAGCTCTCATTGTTCTGTTACTTGTAGGCAGGATTCTGTGACAAATGTCTGCAACTCCCATTCTGTAGGATTTCTTTTGACTTGTATATGTGGGGCAAGCTCCAAGGGTTGGAGAGTTAATGTCCCTGAGATCTCAGACCATCGTGTTTGGGGATGGGCAAATAGACTTCCTCATCCCTTGGCTAGGATATCTGAGATGTGTCTTACATTGTCACTCAGGGTTTTCCAGTGGGTTTGAGCCCCACTTGCCCACCATGGTAACTTGCTCAATAACCAACCCTTTGTTTTCTTTGTTCTCTTCCGTGTCCTACTTTCTCCCTGTCCCATTAGTGTTTCCTGGTACCATCCTGAATGAACCATTTACATGCGAATCCTTGTTTGAGGGTCTGCTTTTTTATTAATCCAAGCTGACATACTCCTTATGTATAACCACTATTATCTGCTTTAGATTTTTGCTGACTCCTTTTTTTGTATTCAGAATTCACTAAAATACGGATTAGTTGTATATGTATAAAAGAATATGCCACATATGAACATAACATACCACATTTACAAACAGTGGATCATTCTGTATGTATACAATTTTATCTTTTAACTTGGCAATACATTAGATCTAATTATTTTTTAATGAGAATTCCATTGTATAGTTATATTGTTTTTAAACTAGTCTCATTGACTTTTTAAAAACAATAATACTAGCATTTAGACATAATTTTTAAAAAAATTGTATTAGTCTTAAATCTCATAGAAAACAAAAACTGGAATCTCAAGCTATCGGTACAATAATATTGGTTTTTTAAATTGCCCAATGTATTTATTTTTCTTGAGATCTTTATTTCTTCGTATTGCTTTGGGTTACTGTCTAATGTCCTTTCATTTTACTTTGCGGAACTCCTATAAGCGTTTCTTGCAGGGTGGGTCTAGTTAGGTAATGAATTCCCTCAGCTTATGTTTACCTGGGAACCTCTTAATTTCTCCCTCACTTTTGAAGGACAGTTTTGCTGGATATAGGATTCTCTGGTTGCCAGTTTTTATTTTATTTTATTTTTTTCTTTTAACATTTTGAGTATATTGGCCCACTGCCTTCTGGCCTCCAGCATTTCTGATGAGAAATCTGCAGGTAATCTCATTGAAGATCCCTTTTATGTGTAAATAGCTTCTCTCTCACTGCTTTCAAGATTCTCTCTGTTTTTGACTTTTGGAAACTCAACTATAATGTATTTTGGTGTGTATGTCTTGGAGTTAATCTTACTTGGGGTTTATTGGGTTTCTTGGATGTTTACATTCATGTCTTTTACCAGATTTGGGAATTATACAGCCATTATTTCTTCAGATATTCTCTTTGCTGCTTTCTCTTTTCTCCTGGGACTCTTAGTGACCAAAATACACTAGTGTGTATTTTGATGGTGTCCCACAGGTCTCCTAGGCTCTGTTCCCTTTAATCTTTTTTCTGTTTTTCAGACTCTAAAATTTCTATTATCCTGCCTTCAAGTTCACTGATTTTCTCTTTTGCCTGCTCATATCTGCTATGAATCCCTCTGGTGAATTTTTCATTTCAGTTTACTGTACTTTTCAGCTCCAGAATTTCATTTTGGTTTCTTTTTATGTTTATATCTCTTTATTGATACTTCTTTTTTTTCCTGTGGATTTATCTTTTCCTCTGAATGGGCCATACTTTCTTGTTTCTTTGTATGCCTTGTGAGTTTTGGTTGAAAATTGGATTTTTGAATCTAATAATGTAACTCGAAATCAGATTCTCCTCCTTCCCTAGGGTTTGCTCTCTTTTATTAATGTGTGTTGTTGTTATTATTTATTGTTATAAGGGAGTCTCTGGGCCAAGTATTAGTCTGAGGTATCAACTTGAGGTCTCTCAGGTTTTTTTCTGAGCTTGAGCCTTTCCCTGGATATGTGCAGTCAGTTTCTAATTTCCCCTATATGTGCAGTTGTTTTTTTGAATGTTGTAGTACTTAATGTCTGGCTCCCAATGAGGGAAAAAGAAAAATGAAGGGCAGAAAAAGGGCACTGGTCCTTTCAATCCTCTGGAAGTCACTTCAGCCAGAGGGGAAGAAGGGATTTCTGACAGTCGGGGGATGGATGTACAGCAACAGTGGCTGCTCACCTCTTTGTTTGCATCCCTGTGTTCAGAAGCACTTATCAGAACACAGGTCTCCAGCATTTGGAGGGCAAGTTTCCTTTTGTTCATTTTGGCTCCCGCAAGCTGTATGCCGGTTGCTCTGGGAACGTGTGCATAAGTGCCTGCCAAGGGGTTAGAAGTAGACATTGGTAGCTGCTACTGTGCTAAGAGCTGAATCGGATTGAAATTAACATTAATTCACCATCCAAGTTGTCCCCTGGAAGTTGCAAGCCTTCAGTAGACTCCAGAGTTCTAAAGTAGTTACATCAGGCAGATTCTGCCAGTGCAGTTGTTGTCTGGGTGGAGAGACACTTTCCGAGTGCGTCCCACCACCCTCCCAGAATCCTCTCATTAGATCTTAAACCATAACTTTAATTTGAATGGCTTTGACAAATGAATAAATATAAGCATACTTTGGCCATTTACCAAAGCATGGTTGTAAGTGCCCATTACTTTCTCCACCTGGGGGAGCAGAAAATGAAATGAAACAATATTTACCATTCAGAACCAGAGTGGTCCTAAATAGAGTGCCTAAAAACAAATGAACCAGCATTTATTTGCTTTTCGTCTCCCACCCTCCTCTCTCTCTCTCTCTTTTTTTTTTTTTCTCTCAAGGATCATTGATTTCAATGTGCTGTGTGGGAGGAAGCAAGATTCACTCCTGCCTCTCAGAGTATATTTCTAACGAGGTCAGGAAAGCATAGACGCAGTGCCTCCTGATAATAGGTCATATTTTGATCCATCAAAGATCAATTCTTGAATGCCTTTTGTCCATGCTTGGTCATATTTCTAATATGTACTGTAACACTGGACTTAAAAGAGAAATTTCTCCCCAAATGATAGAATGTAGTAAGCATGTTTCTCATCTGTCATTCCTCTGGAAGTTGGAAGATTTCCCTTAGGACTCAGGCTGTTGTCTTCTCTGATATCCCAAAGGCTTCTCTCGCTAAGGAAATGTGAGGCATGAATCACAGTTGATTTGGAGTTGAAATAGCCATAACTCAAGTGTGACGGCAGCTCCACTGTTTGTTCATCAGGCTGTTAAGCATGTTACTTCCCAAGGCAGCCTCAGAGCAAAGTTTGATTTAATTGGCTCTAGCCCGAGAAGCAAAGGTAACAGGTGCTGGGTGCTTGGAGCTTCCTGCCTGGACCTGCTTTGTCTTGGCGTTAAGTCCAAGAGACGTAAACTAGGCAAGATGGCCCCATAAGGATTGAGGACCAGAATAAAACTCTAATGTGCCAGAGCTCAGAGGGAAGATGAGGAGATAAAAATGTAGATCAAAAAAATCACTCTTCCTCACTTTTAAATAAATGATAAAATAAATGTTGGGTAGGAAAATGGGCATTGTGTTGAATTGAAAGAAGGAAGCTGATCTCGTTTCTTTGTCTTGCTCACTGTATTCCCAGGTGAAGTTTTATGTATGAGGTAGGAGGATTCAAGGAAGGGGACAGGTGTGGGGCCCCTGCTGTGAACACTCCAGGGGCTGACTTGCGGGAAGCTGGTTCGCCCTCTGGAAAGAGTCCATCTGCGCCTCCTGCCGGTGAGGGGCTGCCCCCACCACCCCAGCTCTCAGCGCTGCTTTAGTTTGAGGGCTGTGCCTGACATCTGGCTGCCTGACAGTAACCATCAGTTGTTTCTCATCAGGCTCATTCCCAGTTAGGGGTGGGCAATTGTGAAAGGAACCAAGGTTGAACTAACAAGCCACGAGGGAGGTGTTGCCCTGGTGTTTCCCAACAGCTGGGGGTTAATACCGGTAATGATGTGAAGACAACGTCGAGTGCTTTGTGGCATCTTTCAAGCACTGTTGGCCTCTAGCAGGAGACAAGATGGGGGACTGGGAGGGCTGCGAGAGGGGAGGAGGGATATAGTGCTTGCTACTTCCTGTAAGTAGTTGGTGCAGTGATTAAGAAATTTATAGAATCATGGATTAAGAACAATGATTCGGATCCTGGCAAGGTGGCAGCCGTTGTGCCATAGTGTTTGAATCTCTCCAAATACCTTCATAAAAACACGGAGAAACTGGGGTAGAAAAACTAAATTCAGGGATGAGCGTTGCACCAAATATACAGGTGTCAAACATCTCCACAAACCCTTAATAAGAGCACGTGAAGACTAACCAGCGTATTATCAGCATCTGTGCAGGGGGAAGCCAAAGGAAGTGATGGCGTGTCTGATGGACCTGAGAACAGAACCCCGCAATAGCCATCAGGAGCTCAGAGTCTCAGTGAGCCAATCTGAGAACAGCCAGTAACAGCGGTTTGCACTTCCAGTGGGTGAGTATGAGAGGTTTTTGGTAAGGCCTGCAGGGCCTGGAGCAGTCTGCACCCCGGGAACTCCCAGGACAAAGCCGCACGCTGAGGGATAGAGCTAAACAGGAGTAGGACAGGTACAATGGAGGCAAAGGAGAAAGAAGGTTCTTTTAGAGGGGAACAGAGCCAGGAGATCTCCAAAAGTAAATGCTGTGTTTTTGAATACTTCAGAAAATCAACAGAAAAGGGAGCTCTAGAGCCCTAAATAAGAAAAAACTATTCTAACGTCTCCCAGAAGTTCAGAAAAATTTCACATAAAAATAAACGGAAAAAAAGATTGAGGTAAAATGCTATGCAAACTTAGAAAGGAAAATAAGGTGCGGAATGAGAGACATGCCCATAAACAGATGAGAATCTGCAATGTTCAAAGCACATTTACAGGTTTAAAAATAGTGTATGTAAAAACAATATACAACAGAGAATTAGAGAAGCTGAGGAATTAAGCGAGGGAATTCAGGAAAGAATGAGAAAAAAATCAACTTAAATAATGAAGACTAAAGTAGGAGGAACACAGGAATGAACAAACACCACAGATAATGTCTTAAGATAAACAGGAGATGACTAAAAGGAGAATTGAAACCAAAATGAATAAAAATTATTTAAGCAAAAGAAATATAGAAGATAGGCAACAACATTCAACATTTACATAATAAGTTTCAACAAAGAAGAAAGCTAAAGGGAACAGGACAAATATAAAAAACTGTAAGAAAACACTCCTGAGATTAAAAAAAAGTTTGAAACTACACTTTGAGGAGGCACATCCTATAACTGAATAAATAAACCTAGAATGGCCAACAGGGCATACTTGTAGAATTGCTCTACTTAAAAAAATTCCTGGCCGGGCGCGGTGGCTGAAGCCTGTAATCCCAGCACTTTGGGAGGCCGAGACGGGTGGATCACGAGGTCAGGAGATCGAGATCATCCTGGCTAACATGGTGAAACCCCGTCTCTACTAAAAAATAACAAAAAACTAGCCGGGCGATGTGGCGGACGCCTGTAGTCCCAGCTACTCGGGAGGCTGAGGCAGGAGAATGGCGTGAACCCGGGAGGCGGAGCTTGCAGTGAGCTGAGATCCGGCCACTGCACTCCAGCCTGGGCGACAGAGCAAGACTCCGTCTCAAAAAAAAAAAAAAAAAATTCCTTAGTTAATCAGACAAAAGACCAAGTAACTTATGGTGAAAAAAATATATTGCCATCAGAAATTTTCAGAGCAACAGGTTAGGTCAGAAGAAAATAAAATGACATGAGTTGTAGTCACAAGGGTGTTCATTATGTAATTCAATAAGCCCAATGTTTGCTTTACATGGTGTTCTGCATCTGTGTTAAGTTTAATAACAAAGTTTAACCCAGCAATCCCATTACTGAGTATATACCCAAAGGATTGTAAATCTTCCTACTATAAAGACACATGTACAGGTATGTTTATTGCGGCACTATTTACAATAGCAAAGACTTGGAGTCAATCCAAATGCCCATCAATAATAGACTGGATAAAGAAAATGTAGCACACATACACCATGAAATACTATGCAGCCATTAAAAAGAATGAGTTCATGTCCTTTGCAGGGACATGGATGAAGCTGGAAACCATCATTCTCAGCAAACTAACACAGGAACAGAAAACCAAACATCTCATGTTCTCACTCATAAGTGGGAGTTGAACAGTGGGAGCACATGGACACAGGAAGGGGGGCATCACACCCTGGGGCCTGTTGGGGGTGGGGGACAAAGGGAGGGAGAGCATTAGGACAAACACCTAATGCATGCGGGGCTGAAGACCTAGATGATGGGTTCACAGGTGTAGCAAACCACCATGACACATGTATACCTAGGTAACAAACCTGCATGCTCTGCACATGTATACCAGAACTTAAAGTACAATAATAAAAAAACCTCCAAAGTTTAAAAAGAAACAGTACCAACAGGTGGGCAAGGGAATGAATTAGAGCTGGTGGGATTAGCCTATGATGGATGGGAGAGCAGTACCCTATGTAAAGGCGGCAGGAGGTCCCATCTCCAGCCTGTCTGCCTTGGGATAAAGAGAGCACACAGGGGAAGAGTGAAAATGTGATTTTACTATTTTTATGCCTTTTTTACTTATTGTGAAGAACAGGGTCTTCCTATGCTTCCCAGGCAGGCGTCTAACTCCTGGGCTCAAGGTAGTGTCCTACCGCCTCTGTCTCCCTAAGTGCTGGCATTGTAGGCGTGAGCCATCGCATCTGGCCTGAAATGGGATTTTAAAGAGGAGCTGAAACTGTGTGTTTGGGCATATCCTAGTTTTTAAACATTTACAACCAATGTAACATTTTACAAACCCAAACAAAATCTCATGTAGATCTAACAAAACGTGTGTGATCTAAAATTGGTTCTCGGGCAGAAGTTGTGGCTTCTTACTGCACGGAAAGCTCTGTAAGGACAGGTACCCAGCCAGGATCTCCCTCTTGGTGGCCTGGAAGCCAGGGAAATGTTGGCGGCTGAGCAGCATCACAGACACCTGAGGCTTAAGTGTTCCCGTTGCACACTCTGAAAGCAGAAGCTGCAAAAGACAAGCTAGGTCATTTGGTTGGGGATCTCTTTCTTACTTATTTAGAGACAGGATCTCACTCTGTTGCCCAGGTTGGAGTGCAGTGGCACAATCATAGCTCACTATAACCTCAAACTCCTGGGCTCACACAATCCTCCTTCTTCAGCCTCCCAAGTAGCTGGGATCACAGGCGTGCATCTAGCTAATGTTCTTATTTATCTCTTTCTCAGTCCAGAATGCTCTGTATCCTAATTGTTAGGGTGGATTCTAAATACCTTTTTTTTTTTTTCTTTTTCTTTTTTTCTAAAGAGTGTTGGAAGGGCCGGGTACGGTGGCTCATGTTTGTAATCCCAGCACTGTGGCAGGCTGAGGCGGGCGGATCACTTGAGGTCAGGAATTTGAGACTACCCTGGCCAACATGGTGAAACCCCATCTCTACTAAAAAATAAAATTATAAAAATCAGCTGGGCATGGTGGCACATGCCTGTAATCCCAGTTACTCGGGAGGCTGAAGCAAGAGAATTGCTTGAACCTTGGAGGTGGAGGTTGCAGTGAGCCCAGATCTCGCCAGTGCACTCCAGCCTGGGTGACAGAGCGAGACTCCATCTCAAAAAAAAAAAAAAAAAAAAAAAAAAAAAAAGAGTGTTGGAAGGAACCATATGAGGCCCAGATTGAAGGCTAAGACCCAACTTCACATCAATTCCTGGTCTTCTGGCTCTCAGGTTTGCACCAGGTGGATTGTGCTCCTTCCTTAACACCGATTCTGCAGGCAGAGAGGTACAGTCATTGGCTCCAACCTCTTTTCCTGGAGGGCTTCCTCCTGTCCTTCAATTTTGAATTCCTTCCCATCTTTAGAATCTAGTGCAATTCCCACATAGCTTCTTCATGAAGTGTTTCCCAATTATTCCAGCTACAAGTCCTTGCTCTGTTTTGTTGGCATTCATTTTCTTCACAAACTGTAATTGATATTCTCTTTATGAAATTTAACCTTTCCCATGTCTCTCCAACCAAACTTGTAGTTCCTTGGGGCCCAACCCCAGCTATTGCTCAGGACCAGGCACATAATAGTTACTCAATAAACATGTATTGATTGATACGTTTTAAAATTGAAGACATTCCGAACAAGTTTACAACAGAATGGATGATGGGAGCAGAATTGAATTCAGTCCCATTACTTCTTAGCTGGTGATCTTCATTGGGTAAATTATGTATCTTCTCTGACCTCCAGTTTCATCCTTTACAAAATGAGGGTGATGATATTTTCTGACTGCATATTTGTGAGGATTAAAAGAAATAATGTGCACACATCACTTAGCATGCTGTCAGACATGTAATCAGCTCTCAGTAAACGTTAGTTTTTTATCATGACCTGTATTTTTAAACAAGAAGGAGATGTGCAATTCTGTTTTGAATCTCTGTTTATTGTCCCTTATTTCTTCCTTCCCAGATACCTCCCAAATTTCCTATATCATTATTTTTAAAAACAAACTTCATTGTTTAGAACAGTTTTAGATTTACTGCAAATAAAGTACAGAGAGTTTCTTTATGCTCCACACCTAGTTTTCACTATTATTCACATCTTAGTATAGTAAATCTGTCACAATTAACAAACCAATGTTATCACAGTAGTGGTAATGAAAGCCTCACTTTATTCAGATTTCCCTAGTTTTTACCTAATGTCCTTTTTCTCTTCCAGAATCCCATCCAGAGTCTTACATTATTATATTTAGTTTTTGTGTCTTCTTAGGCTGTGACAGTTTCTTAGATTTTCTTCATCTTTGATGACCTGAACAGTTTTGAGGAATACTGGTCAAATATTTTGTGGAATATCCTTATATTGGGATTTTAAATGTTTTTCTCACTATTAGACTGTGATTCTAGTTTTGTAGGCGGAGTCGATGGAGGTAAAATGCCATTTTTGTCACATCATGTCAAGGGTACATACTATCAACATGGCTTTTGACTGCTGAGGTTAACCTTGGTCATCTGGCTGAGGTAGTGTTTGTCATATTTCTCCACAGGAAAGTGACTTTTTAAACCCCCTCGTTATTCTGTATTCTTGGAAAGTCACTACGTGTAGCCCATACTTAAGGAGTAGAAGTTATGCTCAACTTTCTTGAGGGTACAGTATATATGTAAATTATTTGGAATGCTTCCGCACCGATTTCTCTCTTTTTCCACATTCATTTATTTTTTCGTATTTGTATAGGCTTGCAGATATTTATTTTACACTTTGGATTATAATCAATACTACTTTAAATTGTTCCAGCTTTGGCCACTGGGAGCTTTGATATATCCCATCGTGTGTGTGTGTGTGTGTGTGTGTGTGTGTGTTTGTTGTAAGCACTTCTTTACTTTCTGGCACTACAAGTTGCTCCAGGCTCATCTTGTTTATTTCCTGCTCCAATTCTAGAATCAACCATTTCTTCAACAAGCTCTACTAAAAATAAAAATCCAAAAATCAGCTGGGTATGGTGGCGTGCTTCTTCAAGAAGCTCTAGTTCCTTTTACTGGAGAAAGGTATTTAAAACCAAGATCTTGGCTGGGCGCGGTGGCTCACAACTGTAATCCCAGCACTTTGGGAGGCCGAGGCGGGCAGATCACCTGGGGTCAGGAGTTCGAGACCAGCCTGGTTAACATGGTAAAACCCCATCTCTACTAAAAATACAAAAATTAAACCTTGTCTCTACTAAAAATACAAAAATTAGCTGGGCGTGGTGGTGGGTACCTGTAATCCCAGCTACTCCAGAGGCTGAGGCTGGAGAATCACTTGAACCCAGGAAGTGGAGGTTGCAGTGAATCCAGCCTGGGCGACAAGAGTGAAACTCCATCTCACAAACAAACAAATAAAACCAAGATCTGGGCACTAGATCAGTTCTCTTACTGGCTCGTCCTTGCTTCTAGGCCGTCTCAGCTGAGAGCAAGAACAAAGAGGTATGCATATGTGTATGTATATATACATATACACACACAACTATCTTTCAGTGTTTCTATATGTAACCATCTTTTTCTATGTAATGCTAAACATGAGTTCATACTGATGTCTCCAACTCTAATTGGTGATCATCTCTCCTTGCTTCTCTGTGACCTCCTACTTCATCCATGAGAAACTGGCTCCCACCATCTACCATCCATTTCACTTACATTTCACTTAATTGTTCAATTCTAGTGTACATGTATAGCAGTGTTAAGATTGCTAACCTGTACCGCTGTGGGGCTGTGGGGAACAGCTTTATCAACTTGAGTATAGTGTTTATATGCAATTATTTTTGCTTCGGTTTTACAGACTCCACTCATTTATTTCCAGTGTTGCTTAGGTCAGCACCTTCCTTCTCACCCCCTCCCCTTCTTTCAGTGAGGTATTATAGTTTCATACATTTTAATATAGTTAGATCATTTTGTCACATACCACATTTCATCCTGGGATTCCTTTGACCTCCTAAATGGTTTTTTTTCAATTTGCATACATTATGGTTCACTCTTTGTGCTGTAAGGTTCAGTAGGTTTTGATAAATGCATAGTGTCATATATCCACAATTACAAAATTATACAGAATAGTTTCACCACCTGAAAAAAAATCCCCTGGGCTTCACTGATTTCAACTTCCCATTTACCCACAGGGTCTTCGCAACCAGTGATTTTTTTTTTTTTAACTGTCTTTATAGTTTTGCTTTTTCCAGATATTGTATAATCAGAATCAAACAACACATAGATTTTTTCAGGCTGGTTTCTCTCACTTAGCAAAATGTATTTCAGATTCATCCATGTCCTTTCATGGCTTGATAGCTTATTTCTTTTTATCACGGAATAATGTTCTTGTTATAGATACACAAGTTTGTTTATACATTCACCTATTGGAGGACATCTTGGATAATTCCTACCATAACTGTTTTTTTTAATCAAAAAAGAAAGTTTGTTTTTTTCTTACAACAAATTTTTCTTTCATTTTTCCTTTATAGAAGTGTGAAAGAAGAGTATCTAGTGGTTTGGAACATGGGTTCTAAAGCAGATGGCACTGTGTACCAGCCGTGAGTCCTTGGGCACAAGCACAGACTCTCTGAGCCCCCATTTCCTGCTCTGTAATATGAGGTTAGTGGTGACGTCTCCTTGTTTGGCTGTGAGGATGGAATGAGAAAGTTCCTGTAGAGTGTATCCTTGAATATGTTAGCTTTGTGTATACATCCATGCTCCTCAACCCAACCCGAGACAGCTTTAAGCAAAAACTAAGCGTAGCCTTATTGAGATAAAATTCACACATCATGCATTTCAACTGTTTAAAGTGAGTCACGTTAATACTGGTGCTTCTTGATCTCTCCAGAAGGTGTCAAAGTTTTCACACAGAGACCTTGTGACACTAAGATGCATCCTCATTTCTGAGTTGTTGAAATGTGAAACGAACAATTCACAGATCTCGCTATAGAAAATCTAACCAAGCCTGCTCGGGGCATCATGATCTGTAGTGAAGTGCCTTAGAGAAGGGCTGAGCTGCGGAGTGGAAGGTGTCTGGCTGTCTTCTGTGCTCTCTTTTCTCCACCCCAGGGTTAAAGGAGTCTGCAGTATGCCCAGGTGGGATGGTGGAGGAGGACACGTTTCTGAACTAGAGAAAAATTTGTGAAGAAAGGGAGGATGAGTCCAGGGAGATGCTTGGGAAATGACAAGGAACAGAGCCTGAAGCTTCCACGGCTGACACTGTCACATGCCAAGGGTTAGGAGGGCATGACTCTGGGCATCAGGCATTGGGGACTGCCGCACGCCCTGCGGGGTGGGCACCTCGGCACTGAGACGCTCCTGTGCCTTCTGCCAGCAGATGGCAGTGTGGATCTGTGGAGAGAGTGGAGCCGGCCAGCCAGCTGAGGAAGCCGGTGGATTCTAGAGAAAGACGACACTGGGAGGACCCTCTTGAGCTCTCCTACTGACCTGGAGGCGCTCAGGTGGCTGCCACTCAGTGTCCTCTCAGAGGCCATTGTACCCAGCCCACGATCGTAGGCAGGAATGTAGGGAGAGTTGATTTAATAAAGATGGGCTGAATGCCAGCTCTGATGGGACCCTCAGCTGGGTGTGATTTGAACAGAAAGATACATCCTACCGGGCCCCTCACAGAGCCTGTGCTTTGATGGAGACCTGACATGCCCTAATGTGACTACAGTACAGAGGAGGTTATGGTTATGATGCAATGGAGAAGGTGGAAGGCGTCTGTAGAACCTCTCTAGGGTATCCCCTGGCTGGGTCCCGGTGCTTTGTCCCATCGGCACAGCCTGTATCTGGCTCAGACTTCCCCAGCTATGTGCGAGTCCATTTCATTAGAACAGCTTGCCTCTGGCCTCTGCGTAAGGCGGCTCACCAGTGCCAGCACGTCTCCCCAGCCTTTTTATCTTCAGTGTCAACAATCTCACCTCCTTTCCCTTTCCCTCTGGGACTCTTTTGATGCATCCCTCTGTGACTTTCCTCTGACTTTGTCCCAAACGGGAAACCTAATGAGGATTCTATTCTCTGCAATAGGAAGGGGAGGGCTAAGGGCTCCCTTCTATCCTGCCATTTCCTATTTAAACAAAGGCTTTGTGCTGTGATACCACTAGGCGTTTATGTTCACTCTGACCCCAGAATCCTTTCTTCTCTCTCTGTGTGTTGTGCTTTGTAGTCTGTCGCCTCAGGTAGTCTGGTTAGTTCAGTGGTTTGGAGCTCAGCACCGGTAAGATCAAAATCCTTTGCTGAAACTGTTAAAGAAAAAATTTTTCAATGATACTTGTTAAAGCACTGTAAGGCAGAGTGTATTCAGGACCATTGTGATAGCTAGAGGGACCCCTGCAATGGGGTCTTGCAGTTGGGGAGAGAGGTTTAGCTCAACTTTGACTACATCATAGCATGGGCGAGCAGCAATTTATAGCCAAGGCTCAGGGTGGGGTCAGTGGATGGAAAATTACTTAGAAGAAACATCAGGGGCTAGGAGGTTCTGGCTAAACTGACCTAACAGGATTCTTCCTGAAGAAAGGTGGAGGGTTCAGATATCAGTTGGGGAATGGAGGATGAGAAACCTGATCAGATTTTGAGGGTGGTCTGATATCAAGGGTGGGAGTGGGGGTTCTTGCTAAACTGACTTAGCAGGATTCTTTGCTAAAAGTGGACTTTACAAGGGAGTACATAGCTGGGCCTAGGAGAAGTTTCCAAAAGTGGACTAAAGTTTGGCCAATCAAAGAATCTTTGTCAAGAACTCAGGTGATCTAGTAGGTTTCATTTGTTCCATGATCACAGCCAATACCTTTCACCTTGGCTCTGTTGTCATGATGTCCTGGCTTTACTTCCTGCATCCCCATCTCTCCAGATCCAAAATGATCTCCTTTCATCCCCATCTTCAGAACCAGCCCTGCCCAGACTCTAGGACCAGGGCTGCCTCTGTGAAACTGAATGCTGAGCAGATTCAGAGTCTTCTTTTTGCAGGCCTGTTTCCCCCTTGTGCCCACCTTTTTTTTTTTTTTTTTTTTTTTGAGATGGAGTCTTGCTCTGTCGCCCGTGCTGGAGTGCAGTGGCGTGATCTTGGCTCACTGCAACCTCTGCCTCCCAGGTTCAAGTGATTCTCCTGTCTCACCCTCCTGAGTAGCTGGGATTACAGACGTGTGCCATTACATCCAACTAATTTTTGTATTTTTAGTAAAGACAAACGGGGTTTCACCACGTTGGCCTGGCTGGTCTCAAACGCCTAACCTCAAGTGATCCGCCTGCTTCAGCCTCCCAAAGTGCTGGGATTACAAGCTTGAGCCACCGCACCCAGCCCCCTTGTGCCCACTTCTAAGAAAGGGCCTGGGCTTCTGAATTACCTTCCTTGCCTGAAATTCAGCTTTGGTTTCTTGCTCAGCCCTCTGGTGGCTTCTGGACTCTTGAGAGGGCAGAGGTACTAGCTTGGTGGGGTGGTGCTTACCTACCACTTTCCCACCATGTGCCTTGACTTTGTTCCCTGACTTCTCAGAAACACACTTTCTTCCTTTCTTAAAAATACAAAAAGTTAGCCAGGTGTGGTGGTACATGTCTGTAATCCCAGTCACTCAGGAGGCTGAGGCAGGAGAATTGCTTGAACCCAGAAGGCGGAGGTTGCAGTGAGCCGAGATCGTGCGATCGCACTTCAGCCTGGGCAACAAGAGCGAAACTCCGTCTCAAAAACAAACAAACAAACAACAACAATAAAAAAGGGATGGGAGTGGCTCATACTTGAATTCGAACAAAATGGACATCAGTTAATGCTAATTCCAACTCTCCCATTTCCCCCATCTTTGCATTCCTAGGGCCTAGAAGCTTAAGCTTGATTGATGCTAATTATTTCTTGAAAGTCTATGCTCAACTCAACCTCAGACTACAGAGCCCCATGTTCCTTTATATCTGGTGGAACAGGCCCCTTTTTGCTGGACTCCTCAGAGGAGGTGCCACTAGCCTAGACCACCCACTGTCTCTCACCCCCTCTCTAACACCACGTCCCTGTCACTGTGTGTTGTGTTGCTGCCTGCCCCAGGGATTAGATCCCTGATCTAGCCTGTCTACCCCCTACCCTTCTGTTCCCCACGGAGTCATAGGACATGTTGCCTACATCTCTGTAGCACTGGATTTGGTGGCAGCCAGGTAAGAGAGAATGTGAACGAATTAGAGCAGCCCATTACCATCCTGGGCACCTGCTTCATGGAGCATTTGGCAAGGAAAGTGGTGGCCTGCAAAAAATAAAACCAAACAAAGCAAAGCCAAAAAGTCCCCCAAACATTAGGAACCTTTGGGTGGGATTGTTGTAAAGATGGACAGAAAGGTCTCCACAAAGTGTACGAAGTTGAAGGCACAAAGTTGAACTCCACAAAGTTGAAGGCAGAGCAATAGCAAATGCTTATTAAACATTTCCTAAGTGCTGGGTTATTTTCTAAGTGCAACCCGTGTTATTTCATTTAGTCCTCCCAACACCTCTGTAAGGGGGGTACTAATAATAGTCCAATTTCCCATGTAAAGAAGCTAAACCTGAGAGGAGTGAAAGGAACTGTTAAGGTTGTACAGCTAGTAAATGCTGGAATTTACAGCTAGTAAAACCAGGAATTTCACCTGGCAGGCTGATGCTGGAGCCTGCACTGGCGTCTGAGAGGCAATGTTGCCCCCAGCCCTGTGCTGATCTCATGGAGGCAGCTACCATTTGCAGACTTGGACACATCCTCACATAACCTGGTTGTAGGGGAAAGGCTTGGGGACCTGGGGTTGCGGGGGCACTCTTGGTGGTTTCGTTATGAGGGAAATTGGATTTGCCGTGATTATACATCAAGGAATGGCATCTACAGATGCAGCTGTAGATATTCCAGATGTCCTTTGGCAGGGAGGTGACAAAAAGTGAGCCACCAGTGGGTGGAAAAACCCATATACATAAAGTGAAAGAGAGGTCATTAATTTCCCCTGGGCCATCCCGGTGTGCAAGTGAGGAATTAGAGGACATATGTATAAAAGATAGATCTGATGCTAATTGGCAGAAATGCTCCTCATTGCCTTGTGAAGCAAGGTTCATTAATTAAAACATAATGTTCAGTGTGACTTTAAAATTAAATACCTAAGACATAATGTCTGCTCACGAGGCAGACATGAAGTGTAGTTCTTTATATTCTTGTACTTTAGTACATGAACTTATTGTATTATTTACAACCCAATCTACTCTAGAAGACTTTAAGAAGCTTCTATTTGGTCTCTTCTCATTAACTTCATGATAAGTTTCAATATCTTGACTTCGGAGTCCATACTGGTTAGTGTCCCCCAGCTCTTTTGTTGGTCTGTTTCACTGGTGGAATGGGAAGAGACAACAGAAAATGTGGCCTCTACTATTGAAGAACCTGCAATGTATTAGGTGCAGAGTCTGTTGGGAAGGTCTGTGGCACCTTTATATTTGGGCTAGAAACAATGTTTCTCAGTTTCCCAGCTGTGTTCTCATTTGCAAGAATCAGAATCTCTGCCCATATTTAGGGAGACAAGGTCGAAGGGGGAGGGATTTATGAAAAGTTACTGGTGGGATTGGTATTGGGATATCAGGAACAGTTGGTGTCAAAAGGTTTCAGTCACTGTGCTGAATCTGTCCCTTCAAATATTCCCTCTGACTTGACATCACTTGGCCAAAGCTCAAAGTCCCAGGAATGAACATGTGACCGGTTAGGCCTGGCATGGTGTGGTGGAGAAATGGTGTGGCCTTCTTGACTTCCAATAGTAGAGCAGGTGGTGCAAAGTGGCAGGGGCTGGGACTTACCTTCTGCCAAGACCTTAAAACTGGGGAATTCTCTCCAATAGGAGATGGAGGTGCTAACAGAAATGGGCGATGGGGTGTTGTTGAGTGCTGGACAGCCAAAACAAACAAACAAACAAACAACAACAACAACAACAAAAACCCAGAACTCTCCCCTATGGAAACAATGGCAAAACAACCACCTATGGAGAGATGCTGGTATATATCTTGCTTTATGCAATATAAAAGCCTTCGAAGAAGTTGTATTTATAAGGAATCCTATGTTGAACGGAGCAGGACACCATCTATTAAAAGAAACTCTTGGTACATCCTTTTGCAAACTAGTGATGCAAACATAGCCTGACATTGATTTTGTTTTATGTGGAATTGTCCTGTAATGGATTGCGCCAAAGAAGATTCAGCTGCATGTATAATTGTGCACTCCTGAGGAACAGAGATCTTTTTCATTGAAGGCACATCTCCTTGAATAGATTTTGATGGAAGATTCCATCACAGACTCTGCATAATCACAGCAGACGATTATTCCTTAAGAACTGGGCATGCCGGGGTTCCGCTTTTTAAAAAATTTTATTATACTTTAAGTTCTAGGGTACATGTGCACAACGTGCAGGTTTGTTACATATGTATACATGTGCCGTGTTGGTGTGCTGCACCCATTAACTTGTCATTTACATTAGGTATATCTCCTAATGCTATCCCTCCCCCCTACCCCCTTCCCACAATAGGACCCAGTGTGTGATGTTCCCCTTCCTGTCTGTTCAATTCCCACCTATGAGTGAGAACATGTGGTATTTGGTTTTCTGTTCTTGCGACAGTTTGCTGAGAATGATGGTTTCCAGCTGCATCCATGTCCCTACAAAGGACACAAGCTCATCCTTTTTATGGCTGCATAGTATTCCATGATGTATATGTGCCACATTTTCTTAATCCAGTCTGTCACTAATGGACATTTGGTTTGATTCCAAGTCTTTGCTATTGTGAATAGTGCTGCAATAAACATACATGTGCATGTGTCTTTATAGCAGCATGACTTATAATCGTTTGGGTATATATCCAGTAATGCGATGGCTGGGTCAAATGGTATTTCTAGTTCTAGATCCTTGAGGAATCGCCACACTGTTTTCCACAATGGTTGAACTAGTTTACAGTCCCACCAACAGTGTAAAAGTGTTTCTATTTCTCCACATCCTCTCCAGCACCTGTTGTTTCCTGATTTTTTAATGATTGCCATTCTAACTGGTGTGAGATGGTATCTCATTGTGGTTTTGATTTGCATTTCTCTGATGGCCAGTGATGATGATCATTTTTTCATGTGTCTGTTGGCTGTATGAATGTCTTCTTTTGAGAAGTATCTGTTTATATCCTTTGCTCACTTTTTGATGGGGTTGTTTGTTTTTTTCTTGTAAATTTGTTTGAGTTCTTTGTAGGTTCTGGATATTAGCCCTTTGTCAGATAAGTAGATTGCAAAAATGTTCTCCCATTCTGTAGGTTGCCTGTTCACTCTGATGGTAGTTTCTTTTGCAGTGCAGAAGCTCTTTAGTTTAATTAGATCCCATTTGTCAAGTTTGGCTTTTGTTGCTGTTGCTTTTGGTGTTTTAGACATGAAGTCCTTGCCCATGCCTATGTCCTGAATGGTATTACCTAGGTTTTCTTCTAGGGTTTTTATGGTTTTAGGTCTAACATTTAAGTCTCTAATCCATCTTGAATTAATTTTCGTATAAGGAGTAAGGAAAGGATCCAGTTTCAGCTTTTTACTTATGGCTAGCCAATTTTCCCAGCACCATTTATTAAATAGGGAATCCTTTCCCCATTTCTTGTTTTTGTCAGGTTTGTCAAAGATCAGATGGCTGTAGATGTGTGGTATTATTTCTGAGGGCTCTGTTCTGTTCCATTGGTCTATATCTCTGTTTTGGTACCAGTACCATGCTGTTTTGGTTACTGTAGCCTTGTAGTATAGTTTGAAGTCAGGTAGCGTGATGCCCCCAGCTTTGTTCTTTTGGCTTAGGATTGTCTTGGCAATGCGGGCTCTTTTTTGGTTCCATATGAACTTTAAAGCAGTTTTTTTTCCAATTCTGTGAAGAAAGTCATTGGTAGCTTAATGGGGATGACATTGAATCTATAAATTACCTTGGGCAGTATGGCCATTTTCACAATATTGATTCTTCCTATCCATGAGCATGGTATATTCTTCCATTTGTTTGTGTCCTCTTTTATTTCACTGAGCAGTGGTTTGTAGTTCTCCTTAAAGAGGTCCTTTACATCCCTTGTAAGTTGGATTCCTAGGTATTTTATTCTCTTTGAAGCTATTGTGAATGAGAGTTCATTCATGATTTGGCTCTCTGTTTGTCTGTTATTGGTGTATAAGAATGCTTGTGATTTTTGCACATTGATTTTGTATCCCGAGACTTTGCTGAAGTTGCTTATCAGCTTAAGGAGATTTTGGGATGAGCCAATGGGGTTTTCTAAATATACAATCATGTCATCTGCAAACAGGGACAATTTGACTTCTTCTTTTCCTAACTGAATGCCCTTTATTTCTTTCTCTTGCCTGATTGCCGTAGCCAGAACTTCTAACACTATGTTGAATAGGAGTGGTGAGAGAGGGCATCCCTGTCTTGTGCCAGTTTTTAAAGGGAATTTTTCCAGTTTTTGCCCATTCAGTATGATATTGGCTGTGGGTTTGTCATAAATAGCTCTTATTATTTTGAGATACGTTCCATCAATACCGAATTTATTGAGAGTTTTTAGCATGAAGGGCTGTTGGATTTTGTCAAAGGCCTTTTCTGCATCTATTGAGATAATCATGTGTTTTTTGTCTTTGGTTCTGTTTATATGCTGGATTATATTTATTGATTTGCGAATGTTGAACCAGCCTTGCATCCCAGGGATGAAGCCCACTTGATCATGGTGGATAAGCTTTTGGATGTGCTGCTGAATTCAGTTTGCCAGTATTTTATTGAGGATTTTTGCATCGATGTTCATCAGGGATATTGGTCCAAAATTCTCTTTTTTTGTTGTATCTCTGTCAGGCTTTGGTATCAGGATGATGTTGGCCTCGTAAAATGAGTTAGGGAGGATTCCCTCATTTTCTATTGATTGGAATAGTTTCAGAAGGAATGGTACCAACTCTTCCTTGTACCTGTGGTAGAATTCGGCTGTGAATTCGTCTGGTCCTGGACTTTTTTTGGTTGGTAGGCTATTAATTATTGCCTCAATTTCAGAGCCTACTATTGGTCTATTCAGGGATGCAACTACTTTCTGGTTTAGTCTTGGGGGAGTGTAAGTGTCCAGGAAATTATCCGTTTCTTCTAGGTTTTCTAGTTTATTTGCGTAGAGGTGTTTATAGTATTCTCTGATGGTAGTTTGTATTTCTGTGGGGTTGGTGGTGATATCCCCTTTATCATTTTTTATTGTGTCTATTTGATTCTTCTCTCTTTTCTTCTTTATTAGTCTTGCTAGTGGTCTATCAATTTTGTTGATCTTTTCAAACAACCAGCTCCTGGATTCATTGATTTTTTGGAGGGTTTTTTGTGTCTCTATCTCCTTCAGTTCTGCTCTGATCTTAGTTATTTCTTGCTAGCTTTTTTTTTTTTTTTTTTTTTTTTTTGAGACTGAGTCTGGCTCTGTCGCCCAGGCTGGAGTGCAGTGGCCGGATCTCAGCTCACTGCAAGCTCCGCCTCCCGGGTTTACGCCATTCTCCTGCCTCAGCCTCTGGAGTAGCTGGTACCACAGGCGCCCGCCACCTTGCCCGGCTAGTTTTTTGTATTTTTTAGTAGAGACAGAGTTTCACCGTGTTAGCCAGGATGGTCTCGATCTCCTGACTTTGTGATCCGCCCGTCTCAGCCTCCCAAAGTGCTGGGATTACAGGCTTGAGCCACCGTGCCCGGCTCTTGCTAGCTTTTGAATGTGTTTGCTCTTGCTTCTCTAGTTCTTTTAATTGTGATGTTAGCGTGTCAATTTTAGATCTTTCTTGCTTTGTCTTGTGGGCATTTAGTGCTATAAATTTCCCTCTACACACTGCTTTAAATGTGTCCCAGAGATTCTGGTATGTTGTATCTTTGTTCTCATTGGTTTCCAAGAACATCTTTATTTCTGCCTTCATTTCGTTATGTACCCAGTAGTCATTCAGGAGCAGGTTGTTCAGTTTCCATGTAGTTGAGCGGTTTTGATTGAGTTTCTTAATCCTGAGTTCTAGTTTGATTGCACTGTGGTCTGAGAGACAGTTTGTTATAATTTCTGCTCTTTTACATTTGCTGAGGAGTGCTTTACTTCCAACTATGTAGTCAATTTTGGAATAAGTGTGATGTGGTGCTGAGAAGAATGTATATTCTGTTGATTTGGGGTGGAGAGTTCTGTAGATGTCTATTAGGTCCGCTTGGTGCAGAGTTGAGTTCAATTCCTGGATATCCTTGTTAACTTTCTGTCTCGTTGATCTGTCTAATGTTGACAGTGGGGTGTTAAAGTCTCCCATTATTATTGTATGGGAGTCTAAGTCTCTTTGTAAGTCTCTAAGGACATGCTTTATGCATCTGGGTGCTCCTGTATTGGGTGCATATATATTTAGGATAGTTAGCTCTTCCTGATGAATTGATCCCTTTACCATTATGTAATGGCCTCCTTTGTCTCTTTTGATCTTTGATGGTTTAAAGTCTTGTTTTATCAGAGACTAGGATTGCAACCCCTGTCTTTTTTTATTTTCCATTTGCTTGGTAGATCTTCCTCCATCCCTTTATTTTGAGCTTATGTGTGTCTCTGCAGGTGAGATGGGTCTCCTGAATACAGCAAACTGGTGGGTCTTGACTCTTTATCCAATTTGCCAGGCTGTGTCTTTTAATTGGACCATTTAGTCCATTTACATTTAAGGTAAATAGTGTTATGTGTGAACTTGATCCTGTAATTATGATATTAGCTGGTTATTTTGCTCGTTAGTTGATGCAGTTTCTTCCTAACATCGATGGACTTTACATTTTGGCATGTTTTTGCAATGGCTAGTACCTGTTGTTCCTTTCCATGTTTAGTGCTTCCTTCAGGATCTCTTGTAGGGCAGGCCTGGTGGTGACAAAATCTCTAAGCATTTGCTTGTCTGTAAAGGATTTTATTTCTCCTTCACTTATGAAACTTAGTTTGGCTGGATATGAAATTCTGGATTGAAAATCTTTTCTTTAAGAGTGTTGAATATTGGCCCCCACTCTCTTCTGGCTTGGAGAGTTTCTGCCGAGAGATCTGCTGTTAGTCTGATGGGCTTCCCTTTGTGGGTAACCCGACCTTTCTCTCTGGCTACCCTTAACATTTTTTCCTTCATTTCAACTTTGGTAAATCTGACAATTACGTGTCTTGGAGTTGCTCTTCTCGAGGAGTATCTTTGTGGTGTTCTCTGTATTTCCTGAATTTGAATGTTGGCCTGCCTTACTAGTTTGGGGAAGTTCTCCTGGATGATATCCTGCAGAGTGTTTTCCAACTTGGCTCCATTTTCCCCATCACTTTCAGGTACACCAATCAGATGTAGATCTGGTCTTTTCACATAATCCCATATTTCTTGGAGGCTTTGTTCATTTCTTTTTCCTCTTTTTTCTCTAGACTTCTCTTCTCGCTTCATTTCATTCATTTGATCTTCAATCGCTGATACTCTTTCTTCCAGTTGATCGAGTCAGTTACTGAAGCTTGTGCATTTGTCACGTAGTTCTTGTGTTATGGTTTTCATCTCTATCAGTTCTTTTAAGTACTTCTCTACATTGGTTATTCTAGTTAGCCATTCATCAAATCTTTTTTCAAGGTTTTTAGTTTCTTTGTGCTGGTTATATAGTTCCTCCTTTAGCTCTGAGAAGTTTGATCGACTGAAACCTTCTTCTCTCAACTTGTCAAAGTCATTCTCCGTCCAGCTTTGTTCCATTGCTGGTGATGAGCTGTGTTTCTTTGGAGGGGGAGATGCGCTCTGATTTTTTGAATTTTCAGCTTTTCTGCACTGCTTTTTCCCCATCTTTGTGGTTTTATCTGCCTTTGGTCTTTGATGATGGCAATGTACTGATGGGGTTTTGGTGTGGGTGTCCTTTCTGTTTGTTAGTTTTCCTTCTAACAGTCAGGACCCTCACCTGTAGGGCTGTTGGAGTTTGCTTGAGGTCCACTCCAGACCCTGTTTGCCTGGGTATCAGCAGCGGAGGCTACAGAAGATAGAATATTGCTGAACAGCGAGCGTTGCTGTCTGATTCTTGCTCTGGAAGCTTCACCTCAGGGGTGTACCCAGCTGTGTGAGGTGTGAGGTGTCGGTCTGCACCTAGTGGGGGATGTCTCCCATTTAGGCTACTCAGGGGTCAGGGACCCACTTGAGCAGGCAGTCTGTCCATTCTCAGATCTCAGCCTCCATGCTGGGAGATCCACTGCTCTCTTCAAAGCTGTCAGACAGGGGCATTTACCTCTACCGAGGTTTCTGCTGCTTTTTGTTTAGCTATGCCCTGTCCCCAGAGGTGGATGCTGCAGAGGCAGGCAGGCCTCCTTGAGCTGTAGTGGGCTCCACCCAATTCGAGATTCCCAGTGGCTTTGTTTACCTACTTAAGCCTCAGCAATGGCAGGCGCCCCTCCCCCAGTCTCGCTGCTGCCTTGCAGTTAGATCTCAGACTGCTGTGCTAGCAATGAGGGAGGCTCTGTGGGCATGGGACCCTCTGGGCCAGGTGTGGGATATAATCTTCTGGTGTGCCGTTTGCTAAGGCCCTTGGTAAAGTGCAGTTTTAGGGTGGGAGTTACCTGATTTTCCAGGTGTTGCGTGTCTCAATTTCCTTTGGCTAGGAAAAGGAATTCCCCTCCCCCTTGCACTTCCCAGGTGAGGCGATCCCTCGCCCTGCTTCAGCTCTCGCTGGTCGGGCTGCACCCATGGACCAGCACCAACTGTCTGACACACCCCAGTGAGATGAACCCAGTACGTCAGTTGAAAATGCAGAAATCACCCGTCTTCTGTGTTGCTCACGCTGGGAGCTGGAGGCTGGAGCTGTTCCTATTCTGCCATCTTGGGCGCGCCCTTGTGAGGTTCCCTTTTTAAAAATTTCATGTTTATTCTCTCTCCTGTATGGCTTCTTGAGAACAGGGAATAAGTCCAAGTCATTTTTTTAAGGTTTCCCGTGGGGTGCTCATGTTAAATGGATGCTGTTGCAGATAGACCGAAACCTCATCATAACTGGTATTGTTTGCAACAGCACAGGTGATTTTTGCTTCTTTCTGAGACCTTCTTTACCTCTTACCCCTCTGCCAGATAAGTCAGTGCAGCGAACTTTTCTTTTCTTTTTTCTTTCTTTTGTTCTTTTTTTTTTTTTTTTTTTTTTTTTGAGAGGGAGTCTCGCGCTGTTGCCCAGGCTGGAGTGCAGTGGCCGGATCTCAGCTCACTGCAAGCTCTGCCTCCCGGGTTTGCGCCATTCTCCTGCCTCAGCCTCCTGAGTAGCTGGGACTACAGGCACCCGCCACCTCGCCCGGCTAGTTTTTTGTATTTTTTAGTAGAGACGGGGTTTCACTGTGTTAGCCAGGATGGTCTCGATCTCCTGACCTCGTGATCCGCCCGTCTCGGCCTCCCAAAGTGCTGGGATTACAGGCTTGAGCCACCGCGCCCGGCCTCTTTTGTTCTTTTTAAAATGGAGGTCCTGCATTCTCCTCAAGGTCCTGCTTCTGGTCCTGAGGCCTCCTGAGGACACAGCCCACACCCCATCCTCCTCTCCCCAGCATTCCATGGGGACCCCAAGTTGAGGAGACTCTGACTTGAGTTTGTGCTGTCCTGCCCCATTCTCTAGTCCCGTCCCACAAAGGAGTTACACGTCTCCCTCTGCCCACCTCCTCCCTCCCCCGACTCCCAGCCCAGACTTCTTTGCTGCCTGATAAAACCTCATCTGGTCTGTTTCAATGGGGAGATAAAACTGCTGTTTATGTCACTGTGTGGACAATGTGTGGAGGTTTCAAGCCTCTCCTCCCCTCTCCTTTTCTCTCTCCTCTTCAGAAAAGTCAAGAGTCTTATTCTGTGGCTTCTGCAGACACTGCTGAGAATCTGTGGCTGTCTCTTTCATATTCTGTCATCAGAGGGGTCTCAAACCAGGAAGCTCAGAGTCTCAAAGCTTGGACTGGTAAATGACACTGTCCAGAACCCTAGAGCTCAGTTATACCAGCAGGGTCCACATCTGGGGATGGCCTAGCCCAGCCAAATTTCTGGACAATATAATTTAGAGGTTGAATTTTCTAAATGGGAACAAAAACACGTATCTCAACAACAAAAGAAAACAAAATACCTACCAAAGTTCCAGTACTTTGGAGAAATTTTTAAAAAGGACTAGTTATACAAAACAGATGAAAGAACATTATCTCGGAATAAAGGACGGTCATTTAACTTAAACACATTTAGCTTGATAACAAAATTTACAGTATTGCCTTTATTTTCCACATATGTAGGAATGTATTGTAGCAAACTTCATGGATGATCCTGAGTGGAGGAAATTAGATATAAAATAATGCGTATTCTAGGAGTGTACTTGGAGATGGGGCAAACACAGGTGAAATTAATCCATGCTGTTAGTGATCAGGATATAGTTACCCTGAGTGAGGGGTTAGTGAGCACAATGGGGATTCTAAGCTTCTGGTTATGTTCTGTTTCTCATCTGAGTGTTGATTTCATAGCATGTTCAGTTTGTGAAAATGCAGAGAACTGAAAACATATGAAACATGCATTTTTCTGTCCTTATTACATTTGAATTGTTAAAAACATACAGTTCATCATTGTCTAACCTGGGTCTCTAGTTCTCTGGAACCCACTGATAAAGTTCAGCCTCCGCATTTGATAGTGAAGAAAACTGAGCCCCTGAGAGGGGAAGGGCCTTGTTCCAGGTCACAGAGCAAGTCAGTGGCCAAATTAGAAATTGGTCCCTGGCCCCTGGACTCTGCTTCCAGCTTCCTAGTTCTGAGGTCACCACGCAGCTGCAGGCTACTCTAACAAAAAGGGTGCTGGCTGCCTCAGGAAACCCGTTCATGGAAGACAGTCAGTACATATTTGTTGGGTGAAATGTGGAGTGGGCGCTGCCAATATCCTGCCCTCACCCCAAGGCTCTTCAATTCCATCTCCTGAGTAGCTGTCTACTTCCTCCGTGCACATCCTTTCCTTATGATCCCTGCCTTTTATATATTTTCCAGAAGAAAGTTCCTCTGCTCCTTTTTAAGGCAAACTATTCTCCCACTTACTTTCTTGAGGCTGTCTTTATTTTATTAATTTATCTTGCATTTGCATTTTTTATCCTCCTCTGCCAAAGGATCATCTCTTTCTGATTACAAATATGTTCAGTACTTTTCTTTCCTAAAAAAGAATTCTTTCCCTGGCCCCGATTAATGAGTCAACAGGCATTTCTGAAGTGCTTGTGCTTGGCACTGTGCAAGGTGCTGTTCCTGCTCATGGTTGATCAGGTCTTACCTGCCCCCCACCCCAAGTTCTTTTTAATGTTTTCAGACTTTTTTGAGGTCGCCGAGTTCATCTTCATTTTCTCCAGCTCCTCATGTCCTATTTCTCTTCTCTTGCTGTTACCAGGCTTCCATGGTCACTGCCATTGTATTTATTTTATTTTATTTTATTTTGTTTTAATGACCAATGCCCTTTTCGTAGGATAAACACACGTCCTGGGTTGCTTGGGAAAGTCCCATCTGACACCAGTTCTCCCAGCATAATTATTGATAGCATCCATTTCACTCTCTAAAGTGCTCCGGTTTGAATTTTAAGCTCTACAGTAACCTCCTCACCAGCCCCCGCTTACTAGCCATATACAGTGGCCTTTTCTTTTTCTCATTTGTGTTGATTCTTGGGTCTGTTTTGACAAAGTATTGGTTAAAAGCTCAGACTTTGAGGACAAACGGAGACCTTTGTCTTTTTATCCCAGCACCTCATCTATGCACAAGCTACGAGCTTCAGTTTCTTTACCTGTAAACACAGGAATGAAAGGAAAGTGCTTGCTTCATAGGGCGGCTGCTGGTTCCGGGAGGCAAGCAAGTGCAGTGCCTGCAGGCTCTGGTGGAGGGGATGCCCGGGAAGCAGGACCCTCCCACCCTTGCTCCCTTCTGAAAGCTCCATTCTCCCTTGACCCCTGGACTTTCCGCAGTCTCCTTCTTGCTCTCTGATGCTTTCTAGACTCCTTTTCTGTCTCTTCAGGCTTTGTCCACCCTAACCTGCTGGAATTCTTGAATTCCTGATTTCTGCAACTCAGCCTAGCTCTGCGATGAAGAGGGTGGGCTGCGGAGACAGGATCCCCTAGTTCAAACCTCAGTGCTGTCACTTACCAGTTGAGAGCACCTGGGCAAGTTATTTAACCTCTTGATGCCTCAGTGATCACACTTGTTAGATGGCTATGCTTACTTCATAGGTGCTTCTGAGGATTCCATGGGCTGGGACCTGTATCAAGTCCTCTGCATAATGCCTGGCACTCAGTAAGCATCCAGTATCTGCTCTTCCTGTCCCAGCTTCCCACGTGTCCTGCGTTGACTCCTTCCTCTCCCACACCCCCTTGGTGGAATCTGGTCCATTCTCTCCCTTCCTCTTCCCCTTTGTGGAATCTTGTCTACTCTGTCTCTGTGGCACTCAGAACCCTCTTCTCTCCTTTGTGTCTGCTGCTACCCTAGTTGTTTCAGATCGTCTTCTTTCTTTGTAATCTTCTGAAATAATGTTACACAAGTATCCTTGCTACAAACCTCTCCCCTTTCCAATGCAATTTCCATGTTAATAGCAGGTACGTTTTTCTGAAGCACATTTTAGATTATGCTACTCCCCTATTCTAAAACCTCGAATGGTTCCCTATTGTCCACAGACTAGAGATCCAATCCTCAGTCCTGCCACTCAAGCTCCCCGCATCTGGTCCCCACCTGCATAACCAACTTAATTCCCCCGCTGCACCCTTTTGCCTCCAGCAATCCAGCTAGATGGACATGTTCTTTGCCCCTCATGTTCTTCCTGTGATTACCTGCCTTGGGGCTTTTGTCCTTGCTGTTTATTTGGAATACCCATTCTCTCTCATGTACTCAACTTCTTCCATCCTTCAGAGCCCAGAGGAAATGTCATCTTCTCTTTGGAGCCTGCTCTGATTTTTCATATACTCCACATTGGAAAGATGCTCTGGAACTCTGTGTGAACCTTTCCAGTGGCTGTTCTGCTTTCTACCCTGCCTTTTATCTGAAGATCCTTTATTCACAAACAGGTCACCTGTCGCTGGTCTCACGTTAGCCTTTCTCCTGCCTACTGTCATTAGTCATGGCAGTCTTTCTCGGCATTTCCATGACAAGAGCTATTTCTTGCCACTGTATGCAAGAACCGCACAGCCATAGGAGAACCTTGTTTTTCTCCGCCACGAGGGAGCATAAAGCTGAGTTGAGGAAAGTGTGTGTGTGTGTGTATGTGTGTCTGTGTGTGTGTGTGTGCACTTAGGAAGATTCTCAGAGCAGCACAGCTCATAAATGAGTGCAGATTAAAGACAGGGCCCAAGAGAATTGGCAAGTGCTGAGAGGCTACAGAGCAGGGAGGACTCAACCTTGCGTATAACGGGGCATGGCTCAGTGGAACAGGGAGTTCTGTACAGTGACCTGAAGGCAGGAGGCGCAAGGATTGGCTGGCAGTAGATGGGAATCCTGGGAGGGGGCAGCCATGTCTGTTTCCTGACATAGTCATTGGCCTGAGGGACAATTTGCAGTCCCAGTCATGGGACTGCTCTAACTCTGTTTCCTCATCTTCCTTCAGTATGGTCTAGTGACTCACATCGCAGGCTTTGGTATCAGAGTGACTTGGTTTTAAATCCTGGATCTCCTAATTGCTGACTGAGTGACTTTGGGAAAGTCATCTGAGCTTCAGTGTTCTCATCCTCACAAGACTGCAGGAGGTAGAGTGACATAGCAAGCTGAAGTGCCAGGCAGAGCTTAAGCTCACCAAGTTTAGGATGCAGTTGGAGTCTCAAGCTCTTCACCTATAAGATGGAGACAACTAACAACCTTCTGCGAGGGTTGTTGTAAGCTAGGCTCTCTAAGGGCTGGACACACAGCACTCAGTGAAATCGCAAGTTATATCCCAAAGCAAGATGTATCTGGGGTTATTTAAAAACACTCAATACCACTCTGTGTATTAAAATTAACTGTCTTTCCATCCTTCTAAAAAGTGTTAAAAGATTTTTTTAAAAGTTAAAATTATGACTTTCACACATACATAAAATAAGTGTGTGTCAAAGATTTCACTTAAGTCATTATGAATGAAGCGGCCGCTGCTCCTGCCCCCACAGTCTCCACTTTGGTCTTATTGCTCATTCTGATTTTTTCCCGTGTTTCTTAATTCCTACTGGACAGGTAGAAAAATGTGTGTGTGTGTGCATGTGTGTGTGTGTGTGTGTGCACGCGTGTGTGCATGTGTTTGTAGGTGGGGCGAGTGTATGTGAACAACCTTGGTTTTAGGAATGTGCTTTCCATTTTGTAGTTATAGTGTGTTTTGTTGTTGCTTTGCCTAATTAATTATAGATTGGATTAAAATATAACTCCTCTAATTAGGTTGGAGGAGGAAGGAGTTCCCTGACAGTGAATGCTCTGGAGAAAAGAGACAAAACAGAAAGAAACAAAGGAGAAGAGAGCTTGCTATGGAAATCTAGCTGAGCCAGGCTGGAGCTTAAACAGGGGCCAAGGGCATTATTCGTCTACACTTATTAAGCACTTACTGCATGCTGTGATGCCATGTGCAGTCCCAGGCAGTGTGAGGATTATAGAAATGTTCATGACCAGGACCCCTGGTCTCATGGGCTACAACCTTGCTTGTCACCTGGTTGGGGGGATAAAATCACCTGAAGCCAACCTGTTGAGAGCCTTGACTTAGTAGTCAGAGAAGAAAGACCAGCATGGAGAAGCAGCTTGGAAACTTGTCCTAGGAGAGAAGTTTTAGCGGGAAGGTCAGGTAAACATATACATATACATATCTATCTTGTAATGATTACGCATCAGAATCTGAAAGGGTCGTATATGGAAGGAAATCAGATTTATTCTGTGTGGCTCTGAGAAGCAGAGCTAAGACTTATTTATTCATTCATTCGACTGATACATATTGAGTGCTACTCTATGTCAGGTTGTATTCTAGACATTGGGGTTACAAGCAGTGGGACAAATTTTAAAAAGGACAAAAATCCTTGCCATCACGGTGCTGACTTTTTTTCCCCCTCAACAGGAGAAAGTTGCAGGGAAGAAAGGCTCAATATCAGGATGAACTTCCTATAGCCAGACCTGTGCAAAGATGGACTTTGAATTCCTTGAGGGGATAAAGAGAGCATTCAGGTGTTCTGGTTTGACAGTCTTGGTGATGATGTGATTATTCACAAATGACAGAGCCAAATGGTTTTTTAATTCATCCTCTTTTTTTTCTGCCCTGTTTTGGCTCTTTTGGAAGACCTGGACAGACCTTCTTTCTGCCTGGGTGAGAGTATTTTGGTATAGGGTAGCCTGGCATTTGATGGAGTCCATGTCTGGTGCTCGGCTTGGCAGTAGCAACAGAGTGCTGGTCTCTGCCATCAGCTGTTGAGATTGTGCCTATAATAATATACAAAATCTTTTTTTGAATCTCACTATGTCACCCAGGCTAGAGTGCAGTGGCACAATCTCAGCTCAGTGCAACCTCTGCCTTGCGAGTTTAAGTGATTCGCCTGCTTCAACCTCCTGAGTAGCTGGGATTACAAGAGTGCGCCACCACACCAGGCTAATTTTTGTAATTTTAGTAGAGACGGGATTTCACCATGTTGGCCAGGGTGGTCTTGAACTCCTGACCTCGTGATCCACCCACCTCAGTCTCCCAAAGTGCTGGGATTACAGGCGTGAGCCACTGTGCCTGGCCTACAAAATCTTTTATTTTATTTTTTCTGTGTGTGCACTTCTGTGCCAGGTGGCTGAGGCATGCTGGCAAGACCCAGCCCCTACCCTTGGATAACTCAAAATAGAGCTGGGAGAACAGAATACCTTCTGAGAGGGGGACGGGCCATCTTATTTCTGTGGTTTGAAGAAGTCCAAGCAGTCAACTTTATTAAAGATCTAGGTTAGGCTTTATCATCTGCAGTTATCCTTTTAAACAAGGATATCCGGGAAGTGGTAGCACATTGCTAGTAACGTAGTTTACTCTGATCATGATGGCAAGGCATACCAGAAATCAGTTTCCACAGATATTTATGGGGCTTCTGCTACCAACCAGGGATAGTTCTACTACCAACCAGACTACTTTGAATATAAAGATAAAAGCAGCCTCAGTTCCTTAACAGTGTAAGTTTCTGTAAGGGAAGCAAGCAACTGCTTACATAAATAATTTATGAATACACTTGTAAACCGTATATACATAGTAACTGACAGGCATTCATTGCTCTCTTTAACAATTTTCACCCATTTATACACTTAGGATTGCAATTCTCTCAGCCACAAAGCTTCTCTCATTTGTTAAGTTTGGATTCATGTTTATTATTACCTTGGCAGCAAGAAGGCCCAGCCCAGCTGATGGAAAGAGCAGCTTGAACACGAGAAACATATTTTCCTACATTGTTGAGACAGCCGTGGGAGGGCTGATAATTAAGTTGGGGTTCTCAGGGGCCTTCTGGAGGATACCATCAACATGTCGAGCATCCCCGGAAGACTACGGCACGTACTACTAGGTACTCATCGTGAAGCCCCTGCTTTCAAGCAAATTACAGCCTAGGGAGAGTGTGTGTGGCATTGGCATAAAAGGAAAAGTTGTGACATAAAAGCTTCGGAAGATTTAGAGAAGAAAGATATCATGGCCTCTTAAGGGGAAGTAATCAGGAAAAGCTCAACAAGGGATATTATCATAATATAGACCATGAAGATTGGTGTAATTTCTTTTTCTTTTTCTTTGGTTTTGAGATGGAGTTTTGCTCTTGTTGCCCAGGCTGGAGTGCAATGGCACGATCTTGGCTCACCACAACCTCCATCTCCCAGGTTCAAGCAATTCTACTGCCTCAGCCTCCCGAGTAGCTGGGATTACAGGCATGTACCACCATGCCCGGCTAATTTTGTATTTTTAGTAGAGATGGGGTTTCTCCATGTTGGTCAGGCTGGTCTTGAACTCCCGACCTCAGGTGACCCACCTGCCTGGGCCTCTCAAAGTACTGAGATTTCAGGCATGAGCCACTGCGCCCATTCAGATTGGTGCAATTTCAACTGAGGGATAGCAAAAGGTGGCCCTATGGAATTGTGTTTGGATTCGCAAACGTGGTAGATTTGACAATCAGCCCTCTCCCCAAGAGATGGACTATTCACTTTAATTAGGAAGAGAGAATTAAGAATAAAGTCTCATATTTTTAGTTAGAATGTCTTTGTACACAGGGAGTTTATGAGGACTCCCTCATAAATAAACAATATTCCCAAATTGCGTCCTGTGATCCATAAAAGATGATTAAGTGCCCAAGTGGCTAACATTCCCACTTAAAAAGCTTCCTCGGTTATGGAACTGTCCTGTAGCATGTACCAGAAGCTCAAGGTTACAGTGAGGAATCACATGTCATTTACACACTATAGAGGAAAAGTAAAAAGGACATTGATTCATATGCAGAATTGATGTGATGAGCCTATGGCCCTAAGTCATAGCTGGGATGTCTTGTAGGAGTGAGGTGGCATGTGACAGGGGCCGTTATTCAGTAATGGTCATCCTGGGTCAGGAGAGCAGTCTGCAGTCTGGAGTTGGGCTACACAGTGACACTGTGCTTCCTGGTGGCCACGGTGTCCTGCGAGTTCGTGTCCAGTGGAAGCTGAGTGAGCTCATGACCACCAGGAGGTGCAGCGTACTTCCGAAGGTCAGGCCACAGACTGATGATCTTTCCCTCACTGTTTTCATTGCGAAGATAGTAGCTCTGCAGGCCAAAAGGCTACTACTACAGGAGAGTTGGTCTCCAATCATCTTGGATGATTTCAAACAGACGATTCCTCTAGAAACAGATGTGCTGATGTAGCAACAGGAGTGAGGAACAATCAGAACTCAATAACGAAAGCATATTGTTATTATTAACCTTGCAGTTCATATTTCTATCTTCCCATAAGCAGTTCTACTTCTGCTTTCTCCTTTTGTATTAATGATTTCACTCTGGTTTTGAAACCCAAATGCAGATCTGCCAGCCCTCTGCTTAAAATCCTCCAACGCTTCTGTGGCTCTTAGAATAGAGACCCTCGACTGGTACCAAAACAGAGATATAGACCAATGGAACAGAACAGAGCCCTCAGAAATAATACCACATATATACAACCATCTGATCTTTGACAAACCTGACAAAAACAAGAAATGGGGAAAGGATTCCCTATTTAATAAATGGTGCTGGGAAAATTGGCTAGCCATATGTAGAAAGCTGAGGTTGGATCCCTTCCTTACACCTTGTACAAAAATTAATTCAAGATGGATTAAAGACTTAACTGTTAGACCTAAAACCGTAAAAACCCTAGAAGAAAACCTAGGTAATACCATTCAGGACATAGGCATGGGCAAGCACTTCATGACTAAAACACCAAAAGCAATGGCAACAAAAGCCAAAATAGACAAATGGGATCTAATTAAACTAAAGAGCTTCTGCACAGCAAAAGAAACAGCTATCAGTGAACAGGCAACCTACAGAATGGGAGAACATTTTTGCAATCTACCCATCTGACAAAGGGCTAACATCCAGAATCTACAAAGAACTTAAACAAATTTACAAGAAAAAAACAACCCCATCAAAAAGTGGGCAAAGGATATGAACAAACACTTCTCAAAAGAAGACATTTATGAAGCCAACAGATGCATGAAAAAATGCTCATCATGACTGGTCATCAGAGAAATGCAAATCAAAACCACAATGAGATACCATCTCACACCAATTAGAATGGTAATCATTAAAAAGCTAGGAAACAACAGGTGCTGGAGAGGATGTGGAGAAATAGGAACACTTTTACACCATTGGTGGGACTGTAAATGTGGAAGACAGTGTGGTAATTCCTGAAGGATCTAGAACTAGAAATACCATTTGACCCAGCCATCCCATTATTGGGTATATACCCAAAGGATAATAATGCTACTAGAAAGACATATGCACATGTGTGTTTACTGTGGCACTATTCACAATAGCAAAGACTTGAAACCAACGCAAATGTCCATCGATGATAGACTGGATTAAGAAAATGTGGCACATATACACTGTGGAATACTATGCAGCCATAAAAAAGGATGAGTTCATGTCCTTTGTAGGGACATGGATGAAGCTAGAAACCATCATTCTGAGCAAACTATCGCAAGGACAGAAAACCAAACACTGCATGTTCTCCCTCATAGGTGGGAATTGAACAATGAGAACATTTGGACACAGGGTGGGGAACATTGCACACTGGGGCATGTCATGGGGTGGGGGAAGTGGGGAGGGATAGCATTAGGAGAAATACCTAATAGAAATGATGAGTTAATGGGTGCAGCACACCAACATGGCACATGTATACATATGTAACAAACCTGCATGTTGTGCACATGTACCCTAGAACTTAAAGTATAATAATAATAAAATAGAGACCCTGAAACATGGACCTAGAAGTCTGTGTGACCTGATGTCTCTCATTCTGTCTGGGTTTCTCTCTCACCACACACTCCCTAACTCTTTGCTTCAGTCCTTCAACCTTCTTTCAGCCCTTGGGAACTTCCAGATTCCTTTCCACAGAACTTTGCACATGCCACTCACTCTGCCTGGGACATCTCATCTCTCTCCACTTGTTACCTCTCACTCACAATTGAGATCTCAGTTAAAGCTTAGGTTTCTCAGGGAAGCACTCCCTTACCTTGCTGACCAGGTCAGAGCCCCTTATCCTAACCCTTCTTAGAACCAGGCATGCTGCTCTGTCTTAGCACTTAATGCATGTATAAGTCAGCATTTATTTTGTGATGATTTGACCGGTGGTCTGTCTTCCCCACTAGACTTTTAACTTTGCAGTGTGAGCGGCCATATTTATTTTTCCACAGTTTCATCTCTGGCACCTAGCACAATACTTGGTATGTGGTAACCAAGTATCATAAATAATTTTGTATTAATTCAATCAATATTTGTACGTATTCACTGACTGACTTTAGTGACTATTGCACAAAGTGAGCAAGGAAAACAAAACAAAAGATTAACGGTGGAATCACTGTAGAAAAGGAAGTTGCAGTGTAACTCAATTTGAAGAGGCAAATGAATAAAATGTAGAAGTTAGTAAAACAGTTCCAGTCTCTGACCAAGAAAGGTTCTTGGCATGTCCCACTTTAATGTACCTACTACTACTAAGTGCTTGTGGTTTCCCAGGATTACAAACTCCGTGATGTGCCAGCGCTTCCTATGAGACATCAAAACAGCAGTGGGGAGTTGCTCAGAGCTCTGGGAAATTCAACTGAGAATTTTTATTTCATTTAGCAAATATGTACTTAGACGTAGCCTTTTATGGGGTAGCTCTAAAATGTTAGGAGCAGCAGGAACAGCCTCACCTGTTCAGAAGTGATTCAGCCACAGGCAGAATGTACTTTGATGGCTGTACGAAAGAGTTATAGCCTAGATTTATTTATGTCATCTAAGGCATATCTACAGGCAGCATCTTTCAGAATGGAAATCAAATTCTGGAGATGAAGAACTGTTTTTGAAAGAAATTGTGTTTGTACTAACATGATAACTTGAGAGCATCAATTTGAGGCTTTGTATCCAGAATTTACTGAACTGTAGAATAAATATACGATACATCATGTCTCTTATGCATTGCATTGTGAATATTTCATGGTTTTAAATATGTGCCATGATTAGGTATGTGCTTTAGTAATCAACCGAATAAGAGTTTAAATCAATGAAATCAAAGTATCTCCTTTCAATTCAGCATGTTTCCTTGTGGGAGGTTTAAAAATATATCACAAAGAAAATTCTATTGCCAAGGCTAAAGCTCTTCTGGTGATATCAGAATTGAGCAATGGGATCCCAAGTCTTGGTCTTTAGTGCTCCATTTTTTAAATAAAATCCCTTAAAGTGCTCATAGAAATCTTCAGCTTTTTTACAGATTTGTGTTGCAATTAGATAATATTACTCCAAAGGTGAATAAAGAATGAGAGTTTTAGCATAAAAGTGGCCTTGAAATGAAATGAACCAATAAACAAATAACATTTAACAAATATTATTGCATACTTATATACTTATATTGAGCTGTTTAATATCCAATTTGAGATGCCAACTACTGGCTCCCAGCACCACAGAGATCAAGATAAGGTTTGTTCAAACCCCTAAAGCCATGTCCTGTGAAAGTCCATATGTTTTAGCCCTAACGGAATGTACCATTTAAGAGGGGAGATAAGGCAAGTTCAGCAATGATGATAGCAGTGAAGTAAAGTTCGCAGAGGAGAAAGAAGAAAATGTTTAGAAGAGAAAGGCAGAGGAGCACTTCCAGCTGGAATGTTTCTTGGAATTTTGGAGATGTGTGGAGATAAGCAAGAGAATACAATCACGAACTGGGGAAATAGTGTGTTGGCAGGAAAGTGTGAGGCAGGCCCAGGAAAGGGTTGTTCTTTGTTCTGACTGAAGGGGAGTGGTGAGGATTACATGCGAAGGCGAGGAGAAGAAGGCCACTTTACTGGGGGTTTTGGAAGTGAAGTTAGGGATTTTGCTCTTTATTCTGTAGTCCATGGAGAAATGATCCAGATGTCAAGCAATATAAAGGCTGTTCTTATCCCCTGCCACTGATGACATTCATGCACCATGGTTTGTTTGAGTACCTGTTTTCAATTCTCTTGGGTATATACTTTGGAGTGGGCAAATGTCATTCTAAATCTTCCCTTTATGGAAGAAACCCATGAAGCTTTTACAGTTTGGTTCCAGATCCAAATCCTCCCTGTGGAACTCCGAAGCACCATTTCCTCATTTTGCTTCAATATTCTCTTTAAATAGGACTTATATTCTTTTTGTTGAAAGGCAGTGTGGGATAAGATAAAACACATGATTAGAAGCCAGAAGACCTATAGAATAGGACTAGCTCTATTGTTTGGTTAGCTCATCGTACGTGTTTACTCAACTGTTCCCTTTTTTCCTCTTAAGCTCATAAGCATCAAGACAATTGGTCTTTTGGAAGGCATTTTCCAAATCTGTCTGATTATTTCATAATAGGCTTGTACTTGGTCTTTAAAACTTCAAACCAGAAAGGACTTTTACAGATTAATTGCTGCAAAAATGCTGTCATTTCACAGAACTGCGGATGCCCAGAGGGGTTGGCTAGTTATGGGCTGAATTAGGGGTAAACACCAAGTCTTCTGACTTTAAAGTCTGGGCGCTTTCAACCTCACCCTGGTCAGCCCTTGTCCTGAGGCTCAATCCAATTTTTTGTCTTTTCTTCCTCTAGTTTGAAACAAACAACAGCAAAAATGTACCTCTGAGTCATTCACCGAGTTAGTGGAGCTCAGATTTATCTCCAGGTCTGGCTGCATTGTGACCTTTCCTGTGTTTTGTTCTCTAGGCGTGGGAGGGAAGCCAGCCTTTCCTCAGCCCCACTCATTAATATCATTGGGAATTCTCTTATTTGTATTCCTGTTAGTGTCATACTTAATGCAGCAAAGCTTGCATTTAAAGCAATAACCAGCCTGAAGTATATGAAATAAAAGATTGATATCAGCTTCATGAACTCAGGCAAAAGCAATATCTTTTCTTTATCTTGTTAGGTCCTTAAGTCCAGGAACCTTCAGACTTGGCAGCCATTGAAAAGTGAAATAACAACAACAATCATACTGATAATAACAAAAAAGGAGGTACCTTCCAAGAACTGCAGATTTTCAGTAATGTTGAGTAATTTCTTTAATGATTTAATGACAAGGGAAGATTATATTTTTCCCTCAGTTTCCAAGTATATTTTCACTTTTAAAAGAAAGATTCTTAGTATGTAGTATGTAGCTTGAAGGTTAATGTTTTTTTACCTGGCTTATTTATGCATTAGGGACCTGGGCAGCTGAAATGTATGGCCATGGCCACTCTGTTTATGAAGAAGGTAACCATCAGGAGATGGGAGAAAGGTTTGCTTTCCGTATGAAGTAAAACATCCTGAAAAGGAAGCTTTATACCTGTTCTTTCAGCAGGTCATGCCATTTCATAGGCTTGACTACTTATTTGCACACAGAAGGCACAAGTGCCTGTAGTAAGTATAGGACTTGACATCCATGACCCAACATAGCTTGGCTTCAGTCAAACTTTCTAGCCTATCTCCCCTTAACTTTCCAAACCTGAGTGGTTGGTCAAACTGGACACTTGCTATTTTCCATGTGATTATTTTCAATTTTATTGTATTCTAGCCGGATGACCTCCCCACTTTGATTGGCATGTTTATTCCATTTACATTTAACTGGGATTGAGTCTACCATTTTGCTATTTCTTTTCTACTTGGGTCATACGTTCTTCGTTCCTTTTCCCCTTCTTTCCTGCATTTTTAAGGATTAACTGTTTTTTTTTTTTTTTTTTTTTTGCATCATATTTTACCTCCACTAATGGCTGTATTAAAGTTCTTTCTGCTAATTCCATCATCCTTTTCTTTTCAGTATCTGTTTCTATTGGCTAATTTCTCTGTTGGTTAGGAATCACATTCTCATGTTTTTAAACATAATTAGTAAACTTTAATTGTATGTTGGATGCTGTAGTGTTGACTATCTGGATTTCATTATCTTTCTTAATAAAAGAGTTAAGTTTTATTCTGGTAGGGTTTACTTCTGGATCAGGCTCATTCTTTTAAGACTAGTTTTATGTACATGGTGAAAAAGGAAAGTGATTCAAGGCTAGAAAAATATTTAGGAGCCAAATCATCTAGAACGTTGTAGACCCCCATGAGGAGTTTAGATTTTATTGTAAGTAGTCAAGAAACCATGAGATGAGTTTCAGCTAAAGAATGAAATCTATCTGGTTTATCTTTTTAAAAAGACTATTTTCTTTTAAATAATGTTTAAAATTATCTTTAATTATTATAATAAATTAAATTAAAATATAATTATATATAATTATATATAATTATAATTATATATAATAAATTAAGTAAAATAATTTAATTATTATTAAATTTTCTTTTAAATAATGTTTAAAATGTTCAGTTAAATAAATATTATTGAAGATCCATTAGAGCAAGGGGCATGTGATGGGTACTGGAGACAAGAGCATGAATGAATATAGAGGATGTTCCTGCCCTTGAAGAGCTCACAGCATAACTGGGGTTATTGTGTGTGAGTGTGTTGATGGAAGCAAGCACAGGAAAGTATTGGGAGACTGACCAGGGGCCTTAGGGATGGTTTCCTAGAGAAGGCTAATCTCAGCTGACTCTTAAAAAAAAATGACAGGACTTGTCCAGGTGAAAAGAAGGAAGGTATCACAGGCAGGCAGAATGTCTTGATTAAAGGTATAGAGATGTGGAAGAGCATGGAGTGTGTGGAGCAACACAGTTCAGTTTTGTTAAGTGTGAAGTGCAAAGCTTTGTTTACCAACTTTCTCCTGCCTTGATTTTGCCTTCTGCCCTGACATGAGTTTTACCTGGACAGGTGCATTCATGCAGTCTTCAAGGTTCGATTCAAACACCCCCTCCTTCGTGAAGCATTTCCTGGTGCTCACAGAGAAGTGATTAGTGCCTATACTGATGGTGTTTCTATTATGCTCATATCTAATTGGCCATATCCAATATACTGTGTTTCAACCTCAGATTTTAATAGGGATTGGCCCACAGTCAGTGCTCAATAAATATTTATTGATAAATAAATTCAACAAATCTCCCACATTGGTGATCTCTAAGTTTATTGCTAATTCTGCCTTATTTCTCCGGACTCATACATCTTTCCACCACCTTGGGCTCAGCCTTTCAAATCATGAGGCAGCCATACCTTCAATTTACAACACACCCCGTCCACACACCCTATTTGGCCCAGACAATAGGGTATTTATATTTTCTTGATTTTGTTGTATCACGTATGTGGTACTTTTAATCTTAATCCTGGAAGAGCTCTTAAGAATCATCTAGTTCATGGGGGGGGTTTCAGATTTGGCTGCTCATTAAAATTAGCTGGGGGAACTTAAAAAAAATCTATGCCGGTTATGTGGTTTGGCTGTGTCCCCACTCAAATCCCATCTTGAATTGCAGTTCCCATAATCCCCATGTGTTGTGGGAGGGACCTAGTTGGAGGCAGTTGAATCATGGGGGCGGTTACTGTCATGCTGTTCTCATGATAGTGAGTTCTCACAAGATCTGATGGTTTTATAAGGGGCGTTACCCCTTTTGCTCATTCTTCTCCTTGCTGCCACCATGTGAAGAAGGACATGTTTTCTTCCCCTTTCAACATGATTGTAAGTTTCTTGAGGCCTCTCTAGTCATGCTGACCTGTGAGTCAATTAAACCCCTTTCCTTTATAAATTACCCAGTCTTGGATATGTCTTTGTTAGCAGGGTGAGAGCAGACGAATACACCTGGGATCCATACTCTAGAAATTCTGATTTAATTCGGTTGGGATGGGGCTTTGACATCCTATTTAAAAATGTATCTTCCCAGGTGATTCTGGTGTGTAAACAGGACTGAGAACCATCGATCTACGTTCCTCATGTGACACAGGATGAAACTGCTGCCTCCGGCAGTGCTTGCACATGTAAACTTGTTCCTAGAGTAGGAAACTCTGTTTCGTCTTCCCAGGAGGTAGCTTCCCATACCTCCTGGCTCCTGGCACAGACCTCGGCATAGTATGTCTACTTCCAAGGTTCACTCTCATGCTTTGATTCCAAATGAATCTTATGCCTCTGCTTTATTCAGCTCCAGTGAACTGTGACTAAGGGCTAGGATCACAAAAGAGGAGGAGGGCCCTGGCTGGAGAGGCCAAAGTGAGTCATGGTGTGAAATCTTCCTTCTGTATAAAGGACATGTCCAACTTCATCAGGCAAGCAGAAGGTGACATTGCTTCCTTTTGACCAAGAATTAGCACTGTCTGGGCATCCACCTTGCTACCTTTGGGCAAGTTTGGCCTGTATCCTTTGTACCTGCGAATAAAGTCTTTCACTGTCTACACTGATGACAAAAATGGCTTCTGAAAAAAATAACAAAACAGATTAATCAAGATGGCCAATTCAAGCCTGGCCTGTTTTTGTTTTGACAAGCCACATAAGAATGTTGGGAGGTACAGCTGTGTCCCTCAATGAGAGGAGAAAGATAAATACCATTAAAAGGCAATTAATACATTCAGTCAGTCAGTTAATCACCATTTATTGAGCGCCTACTATATGCCAAAGAGTCTACTAGGTAATGGGATATTTGAATAAAACGTCACCTCATCAAATACAATAAGCAAAGAATTTCTTTACATGCAGGCTTATCTTTTTTTTCATGTTTTTAATAATGATTCCCAGAACTGCTCATCCACTGTTTGTTAGGGATAAACAAACCGATTAAAAATAAAAGGGGAGAGCCAGCTAGAATTTCTGCCCAGATTTTGAGCCAAAGTTTGTTTTTCAAAGAGCTTCCTCAGCTTACAAGTCTGGCCCAAATCTCCTAATTCTCCTTTCTTCACTCCAGGCTAGAAATATACACAAAAACTCTATGTTCTGAAAAAGAAATGTGTAGGGAGAAAGAAAATGCAACTCTTGAACAGGCTAGACTTGCAAAAGTATCTCTGACTCAGTGAGCCACAGTATAGGTTGGTGGTTGCTGAAATAACCTGGATATGGGATTCAGCTCCACAAAACTCTAGATGTGGTGAATAAGGGGTCACTGCAGAGTAAACCAGGATTGAACCAAATCTTTATAATTTCTCTGACTCTAGTTCTTCAGAGAACAGCCCCTTTGATCAGTCTCTTCACCCAATACACTCACAGAAACACTTTATTTTTGTTGCTTCTCACATCTTCAATTCTAGTGGAAAAGTTACCAGTGTGATATTTATACTGAAAGTTATTGAAGTCCAATAATCTTAAAGGCAATTCTTTCTTTTGGAACTTTCTGCCTTGTCTTTCTAGTTCTCTCTCTGAATGTGTCACAAATAGAGAGCTGAGAGAGAGAGAGAGAGAGAGAGAGAGAGAGCGAGCATGAATAATCTTTCTTTGAGCAGACTATTGGCCAGTATAGATTAATATATATAGAAAGAAGGTCAGTGTGAGAGGGTGAAGAATACAGCACAGTTGCTTTCATTCAGTGTGATGACCTTGACATTTACCTGAGCCCTGTGCTCCTGGAGAGCAAGAGTGATGGTTGAGAAATCTCCCCAGTAAAGAACACCCTTCCTTCTATGATTTGGATAAAACTCAGAGTCCATTCTTTCCCATGACTCTCATAAGACTTGTGGGTGGCTCCCTTGTTTACCCTGTGACAAGGCCAAACACAGACCTTTCCTCTTTGGTCGGAACCTGCTGACAAGGCTGGACACAGCCCCTCCAACTCCTGTTCTTTTTTTCTCATAATTGATTAACTGGATTGGAACGGCTTGTACCCCTGAAATTAGTTAACCATAGAGAAAAATATTTCCTGGCCTGATAACTGACATAGACTTGCCCTGCTTGCAAAACAACTCCAACTGTAAATTACCTCCTTTGCAAGCTATTTACCCTCCACTCCCTTCCCTAAAAGTTTAAGGCAAAGCCACCTTGTTGAGACATTCTGGTCTTCAGATCTTTTCATCTTATTGCAATTACCTGAATAAAATCAATCTCCTTACTCATCTGATTTTTGTCTTTGACAAGCTCCCATAGGTTTTATTGAACCTCTAACATATATGTGGAAAGCAGAGAGGATTATGGCACTCTCGCCTCTAAGAGCTCACCTTGTAATGGAGAAAATATACAAAACTCAAGCAGTCCTAGTACCTGGCTGTCTGTAAAACGTGCTCAGATATAGGTGAAGAGCGGCAAGGTAGCTGTAGAGATGGAGAGAGGAATTCTACCTGGGAATGTGGGATTTAAAATGGGGAGGGAACAACAAAGCAGTCTTCCCAAGTGAGTGGTCTCCCACTAGTAGTGAGGCAGGATAGGTAGTCAAGGAAATGACCATGTCTTCAGGACGCAGCAACCATGGTGATGGTACAATCAACATAATAAGCCCAGCATCGCATTGTAATTGAGCTCATTCAAATAAAGATATCTTCAGTAGGGAAATTCCCCTGTAGATATCATGTATACTTTGATTTTACCTGTTCTCAAACTGACCCCTTGCTCATTTTAACAGTAAAAATCACACCCCGGGTGGAGATTTAAGATGCTAATGAGACAGGCGATGTATGAACAAGCATGAACAGCTACTGCGCATGTGTGCCAGAGGACCACCCAGGACATGCATACTAATAACACCTCATCCCACCCCCTTATGAATAATCAGATAAGACTCCTATAAAGGGAATCTCTCTAGCACCAGTCTTAGCTGTCTCTTCCTTATGAGCCACCCTCTCTGAATTCTCTCTCTCTCAGGGTGTACTGTCTATTCTGCACCTAACTTTCAAAATATTCTTTTTATTCTACAATAAATTATTCTACAGAATAAATTCTAGAATATTATTCTAGAATAGAATACATCTATTCTATTCTAGATAGATATCCTTTGCTGTGTGTCTCTTGCTTAAATTCTTTTAAACTAAGAAGACGAGAAGCGAGGTATCACAACAGCTGTCAACAGTAGTACTGAGGGGGTCATCTGGGAGAGTTCTCATTACTCCGTGCCATCAGCTCTCTCCACGCCATCTCAAATAAACACAAAATTGAATAAGCCCAATGTCCTTTCCTTACAAATATAATAGCTTCAGAGAAGTCTCTGGCCCTGACTTATAACCAGATTGCTCCTTTTTTAGAGAAAATTGGAGGCAGACACTGTTTTCTGAAAGTTACCAGAGCAGCCTGCATGAGACCAACTGATATAGGGCAGGGGAATGTAGTACGTGGGCAGCCTCAGGAAAGTGTCAGGGACTGAGTTGCTGAACTGATTTCTTTTCTTTTCTTTTTTTTTTTTTTGAGATGGAGTCTTGCTCTGTCGCCCAGGCTGGAGTGCAGTGGCACGATCTCAGCTCATTGCAAGCTCCGCCTCCCGGGTTTACGCCATTCTCCTGCCTCAGCCTCCCCAGTAGTTGGGACTACAGGTGCCCGCTACCTCGCCCAGCTAGTTTTTGTATTTTTAGTAGAGACGGGGTTTCACCGTGTTAGCCAGGATGGTCTCGATTTCCTGACCTCGTGATCCGCCTGTCTCAGCCTCCCAAAGTGCTGGGATTACAGGCTTGAGCCACCGCGCCAGGCCGCTGAACTGATTTCTGTGGGAAGCTTATTTACAAAAGCCCAATCTGGTCCTGCTGGTGAAAAGAAGACTGAATGGAATTATCAATTAGTAGTTCATCATGACTTCAGCTTGGCCTAGTTTGCATAGGCTCAGATTACAGCAGATGGATTGGTTTCCCTCTCTTTCAAAATTGAGGATGGATGAAGGGGAGACACATTTGCCAAACCAAACCAGATTGTAGAGGGCAGTCTATCACAGCTTCTAGGGGAATCATAAAGGGCATCATCTTTATAATAAATCATAACTGTGCACACATTTAAATGCACATTGCAGTAGCTGAAGCCTAGCCTAAATTGGTACATTTTGTTTCAATAGCATTTGATTATTCTTGTGGTGTTATGACTATGATCACAACGACTGCAATTTGCTAGTGTATATAGATGACTTGTCCAAAGAGATGCAGCTTGAAATCAAGAATCACAGAGATGATTTGCTGTGAGCACCCATTTGGAGGGCAAATTGTCAGGCAGCATTCCACTTCGGAAGCTCAGTGTGTTAGGGAGTGTCTGGCCACTTACAGCCAGGGAAAAGGATGCTCTGGAAACCATCCTTGACCCCAAGACTTGCGGTTAAACAGCTGCAGGACCTTGGACAAGTACTTCATCCAGGCCCCCTACTATGAAGTGTCCTAAGCACACCATACTGCAAACGAATCATCCAGATCTTTGCATAACCTCTTCTCACTTTCGAGAATGCCCTCTTCCCTGTTCTTCCAAGGTCCACTTAGTAAATTGTCTTTCTTCAGTTCCTGTTAGAGCATCACCTCACTGATCTTTTCCTGGTCTCATCATGGGGGGAAGACAGTAAAATTTTCTCATTAAGAATAAGGACACGCACACTTTGGGAGGCCAAGACGGGCGGATCACCAGGTCAGGAGATTGAGACCATCCTGGCTAACACAGTGAAACCCTGTCTCTACTAAAAATGCAAAAAATTAGCCGGGCGAGGTGGCGGGTGCCTGTAGTCCCAGCTACTTGGGAGGCTGAGGCAGGAGAATGGCGTGAACCCAGGAGGCGGAGCTTGCAGTGAGCCGAGATTGCGCCACTGCACTCCAGCCTGGGTGACTGAGTGAGACTCCGTCTCAAAAAAAAAAAAAAAAAAAAAGAGAATAAGGACAAGCATTAACATTTATTAATACTATGCATATAAGATGGAATGGTGGTAGTGGGCTTCATTTGTCACATGGTATTATAATTGTCTGTCTGCCCTTTCAGACTGTGTCTTAAAAATAAGACGTCTGCTGGCTCATCTTTCTGTCCACAGCTGGATGATGGCACTTGGCAGACATTCAGTCAACGTTGGTTGAATAAGTTTCTTCCCCAGTGTAAGATGGAAAATGCTCACCGAATTGTGGAAAGGATCAAGTGAAATGGTATTAAAGTACCTAGTAATGAACTGTCTGTACACATACCACATGTTTTCATAATCTCCCAGGCAGACAAGGAGAATCTGCGTGAGAAATCACACAGCTACTTAGAAACACAGCAGGTGTCTGCCGATCCAGGTCTCCGAGAATGCAAGGCTCCTACATCAGCTGCTGACCTGAAAAAGAAAATCCCATCTTATTGCGAATCAGAAAGGGGAAGCTGCTGCCATGCTTTAAAAGAGTAAGGAGAGGTGTAATGAATGGCAAGACAGAGGGATGCTTTGAAACAAAATCTACTTCTCAAAAATTGTATTTATACACAATGATTCTGCCATGGTCTCATACTTCACATAGCAGGTCAGCCTCTGAAATCCCCCTTCTTAGGAGGGCCAGGGAAGAGCAAGGTTGCTGGGTAGTGGTGCCTGCCCCTTCCACAGGGTACAGGGAGACATGAGGCATGGGAGGCCAGAGAAAGGAGTTTGGCTCCTGGGGGAGCCAGAAGGGGAAGGCACTTGGCTATGCCTCCCCTGAGCCACCTCTGTTACTGCAGGGCAGGATGTTCTCTCAGGCGTGGATGGCCTTAATCTCCATCCTGCCCGCACACCCATGGACACAGGTGGGAGGCAAATGACAGGAGACACTACCAAGAAACAAGGGGAAAACGTCCTCAGGACACATGAAGGCCCATGAGTCTTGGTCTTAGCACCAAGATTTGTTCTCCTGAAGTTAACCCGAGGCTTCACCATCGACAGGTAAGTATTTACCAAAATAACTCAGTTTTATCATTTCAGTTCCATTATTTGCTGTGGATGTATTTTGTGGGAGTAGGGCAGGACAAGGAAGGGGTGGTTACTTTCTTTGGCCAGGGAACCAGGGCAGAGCAACCCCAGCTGCTGGTTTGCAGAGGGTCAAGGATGGTTTCCAGAGCATCCTCCTCCCCGGCTGTAAGTGGCCAGACCCTCTGTAACACACTGTGGGAAAGCAAACTGCTTTCTTTGTCATTAAGACTCCTGCTGGGAGCTAGCTGCAGTGGCACACACCTGTACTCCCAGCTACTTGGGAGGCTGGGGTGGGAAGAGCCAAGGAGTTTAAGGCCAGTCTTGGCAATATAGTGAGACCTTGACAAAAAAACAAAAGCCTCTTGGTGGGTGAAGGTGAAGAGAGGAAGGAGAATGTACGCCCTGTGTGAGGCGAATGTGTATTAATTCAGGCTATCTTCCTGCTAGGATAGACTGTAAACTTCCTGAGGGAAGAGGTGATGGCTAGCTTACTTAACTCTGTATTTCCATCTACATGCACAGAATAAAAGTGAACAAATGATGAATGAATGAGAGAACTGATGAATGATCTCTCTTAAAAAACCATCCATGCAGAGAGAAGGGAAGCTGGCTCTATTTGAGTGGGAGAGTGCTACAGGACGGGTGGAGAGAAGCATGGGATGAGATCAGGTTTGACTCCTGGATGAGGACCCAGCACCATTAGCCCAGGGGCCAATGATTCCTCCCCAGAAACAGCAGCCAGCCAATCGGTTTCTACCCCAAGGGGCCTGGCTGGAGCAAGGGAGACTGAGCAGGTTCACCTCTCCAGGTTCTATACAACAATTCCTGGTGCAGCCTCTTGCTCTGTTGAGGGTCAGAGGAAGGGCCCTGGAGGAGGAGAAAGTGGAACCTAGTTCCAGCTCTGTCTATAGATGCAGGATGGCCTGGACAAGACCTTGTTCTTTCCTGGACCCCCTTTCATCATGACAGCACTGGCGGGGAGGCAATTCACTCTGTGGTGCTCTGACATTTCCACTGACGTATGCTTGGTGGCAGAGAGAGATGGCCTGTGGGTTTGGAGCACAGCTGAAAGCAACTACTTCAATCAATAAAGTTCTTTTATACTGCCATTTTTCAAGTTTAGGCACATTTCTCATTTTACTTGATTGTATACCTGTGTTTGCTTTAATATATAGTAATGCTATGTATGGATAGAATTCTCTTTGAAGCTGAGCCACGTTTGCCTTTGATTTCTACCCCTCGCTGACATTAGCACCTCATTGCTTCAGTGTTGGGAAGCTCAGAGCTAAATGACTCCAGGGTCCCTTCCAGTTCCCAAACCTCATGATTTTTAAACAAAGGTGAAGCAGATGGCTCCTCTTACTTTCCCCTCAAACAAATCCACACTCTCTTTCTTTGTTCCACAATATTTGGATCTGAATGGTGTTCTTTGATGAGAAAGGGCATAGCAAGCCTCAGTGAAGTTATTTAGTAAATCCTTGAATTCAGCAAAGTATCCTTTGTTTCACTTATTCCTGACCGATCGCCCTGCTTGTCAATATCCCTCATAAATTTAGGTGTAAAACATTCAGGAAAAACTCATTTCCAGATATATCTCTTCTCTAAAATCATCCTTTATCCCTTGTGGTGAATGCCAGCTAAGCTATTTGCTTTTTGATAACAAGTTGGTGAAAAAATTGCAGGGAAAATGCTATTCATTTTTTTCTTTTTGGTCTTCGTGATTCATGTTATAATTGCTAGACTGTGTTGGCACAGGTAAAAGCTGTTTGCCGTTTTAGAAGCATGCCTGAGTTCTATGTGGTGATGAATGATAGGATTCTGTGGCAACAATAATGCATGATATCGCTGGTGTTGCTGTGTGGAATTTACCAGCTTTCCCTGTATAGTCCTAAGAAACTCAATGAAGACCTGCCTCACTGTGAGGGACCAAAGAGCAAGTCTCCTTGGTTGCCTCCATTAGCAGAAAACACTGGTTCTGCTGACAAGGAAATTAGTCTTTTAAATCATAATGTCATCTTCATTTCTGAGACAAGAAGGGTGGGGTGCTGCCGAAAAGATACCTGAAAGTGTGGAAGTGACTTTGGAATCGGGTAACAGGCAGAGGTTGGAACAGTTTGGAGGGCTCAGAAGACAGGAAAATGTGGGAAAGTTTGGAATTCTCTAGAGACTTTTTGAATGGCTTTGACCAAAATGCTGATAATGATATGGACAATGAAATCTAGGCTGAGGTGGTCTCAGATGGAGATGAGGGACTTGTTGGGAACTGGAGTAAAGGTGACTCTTGTTATGCTTTAGCAAAGAGACTGGTGACATTTTGCCCTGCCCTAGAGATTTGTGGAACTTTGAACTTGAGAGAGACATTTAGGGTATCTGGTGGAAGAAATTTATAAACAGCAAAGTTTATAAATTTGGGTGCTGTTAAAGGCATTCAGTTTTTTTTTTTTGAGATGGAATTTCATTCTTGTTGCTCAGGCTGGAATACAATGGCATGATCTCAGCTCACCACAACCTCCACCTCCTGGGTTCAAGTGATTCTCCTGCCTCAGGCTCCTGAGTAGCTGCAATTACAGGCGTGCACCACCATGCCTGACTAATTTTGTATTTTTAGTAGAGATAGAATTTCTCCATGTTGGTCCAGGCTGGTGTCAATCTCCTGACTTCAGGTGATCCACCTGCCTCAGCCTCCCAAAGTGCTAGGATTATAGGTGTGAGCCACTGTGCCTGGCTGAGGCCTTCAGTCTTCTAAGGGAAGCAGAACATAAAAGTGTGGAAAATTTGCAGCCTGACAATGTGATAGACAAGAAAATCCCATTTTTCTGAGGAGAAATTCAAGCTGGCTGCAGAAATTTCATAAGTAATGAGGAGCAGAATGTTAATCCCCAAGACAATGGGGAAAATGTCTCCAGGGCATGTTGGAGGTCTTTATGGCAATCCCTCCCATCACAGACCTGGAGGTCAAGGAGGAAAAAATGGTTCTGTGAACCAGGCTCAGGGTCCCTGTACTGTGTACAGTCTAGGGGCTTGGTGGTGCCCTGCATCCCAGATGTTCCAGCCATGACTAAAAGGGGCCAAGGTACAGCTCAGGCCATGGTTTCAGAGGGGGCAAACCCCAAGCCCTGTGGGTGCAGAAAAGTCAAGAATTGAGGTTTGGGAACCTCCACCTAGATTTCAGAGGATATATGGAAATGCCTGGATGTCCAGGCAGAAGTTTGCTGCAGGGGCAGGGCTCTCATGGAGAACTTCTGCTAGGGCAGTACGGAAGGGAAATGTGGGGTCAGAGCCCTCACTCAAAGTCCCTACTGGGTTGCTGCCTAGTGGAGCTGTGAGAAGAGGTCCACTGTCCTCCAGATCCCAGAATGGTAGATCCACTGACAGCTTGCACTGTGCCTGGAAAAGTGGCAGACACTCAATGCTAGCCCATGAAAGCAGCCAGGAAGGAGGCTAGGCTGTACCCTGCAAAGCCGCAGGGACAGAGCTGTCAAAGACCATGGGAACCCACCTCTTGCATCAGTATGACCTGGATGTGAGGCCTGGAGTCAAAGGAGATCATTTTGGAGCTTTAAAATTTGATTTTCCCACTGGATTCTGGACTTGCTTGGGGCCTCTAGCCCCTTTGTTTTGGCCAATTTCTTCCATTTGGAATGGCTATGTTTACCTAATACCTGTACCCCCTTTTATTTTGGAAGTAACTAACTTGCTTTAGATTTTACAGGCTCATAGGTGGTAAGGACTTGCCTTGTCTTGGATGAGACTTTGGACTGTGGACTGTTGAGTTCATGCTGAAATGAGTTAAGACTTTGGGAGACTGTTGGGAAGGCATGATTGGTTTTAAATGTGAGAATATGAGATTTGGGAGGGGCCAGGGTTTGGCTGTCTTCCCACCCAAATCTCATCTTGAATTGTAACTCCTACAGTTCTCCCATGTTGTGGGAGGAACTCAGTGGGAGGTAATTCAGTCATGGGGGCAGGTCTTTCTTGTGCTGTTCTCGTGATAGTGAATAAGTCTCACGATATCTGATGGTTTTATAAAAAGGAGTTCCCCTGCATAAGTTCTTTCTTTTTGCCTGCCACCATCCATGTAAGATGTAACTTGTTCCTCCTTGCCTTCCTCCATGATTGTGAGGCCTCCCCAGCCATGTGGAACTGTAAGTCTATTAAACTTCTTTTTCTTCCCGGTCTCAATTGTGTCTTTATCAGCAGCATAAAAATGGACTAATACAAATACCTAAAAGTGAAACTGCTGGATCATATGGTAAGTATAGATTTAAATTTTCAACAAACTGCCAAATGATCTTAAAAATGATGGTACTATTTTACATTCCTGCTAGCAATCATGAGAGTTGCTCCATATCCTCACCAACACTTGGTATTTTTAGTCTTTTTAATTTTAGTCATTGTAATGTATATTTACTGGTATCTCATTGCAGTTTTAATTTGCATTTTCCTAGCAACTAATAATGTTGAGCATCTTTTCATGTGTTTATTGGCCATTGGCATATTTTCTTTTGTGAAGTATCTGTTAAATATTTGGCCATTTTTTATTTTTTTGTCTTAGTATTGTTTTGTAAGCAAAAAATCTTTGAGTACAAGTTCTTTGTTGAATGTATGTAGTGTACATATTTTCTTCCAGTCTGTTACTTGCAGGTTTTTATTTATTTTTTCTTTTTTTTTTTTTTTTTTTTTTGGCGGAGTCTCGCTCTGTGGCCCAGGCTGGAGTGCAGTAAATTATTTTAGAATAATTTCTTCCATGATGATTTAGAGGGACTATCTTTAAAGCAGTACAAGTATTTCATAAATACAATCTGGCCATTTTCCAACCAATTGAGTAATTTGTTGCACAATAAACTACCTCACATCTTTCAGCAAGAAATACATTAAATTTGAATAGTAAAGACATTACACAAATGAATTAGGACACAATTAAAATTTGCTTTAAATATTTCTTTGGGAGAGGACCACACTTCTACTCAATGAAGAGAAACATTTCTGCAGTCCAGAGGTCTTTTATTTTATTTTTTAACACCTACTATACATGAATTCATAAGGAAGAGTTTCCTGCAGCCCAGGCTCCTTCTCATTGGTTCTCACAAAGTGTGCTTCCCTGGGTGGAGCAGGCTGGCACTTCAGCTGAACCCCGGTACCTTTCTCTTTGGCTTCCTTCTTTTTCTGATCATTTTCCTTCACATATTTCAGGAGGCTATCTCAGCTCTTAGAGTGCTTAATGTGCTCAATATGCACATTAATTCGCTTGACAAGAATCTTGCCCTTAACTTGTTTGTTTACAACAATGCCAACAACATGCTGGGTCACATTGTAGACTCTTCCAGTTTTGCCATGTTAACACTTACAGGACATTTTGTTTTGAACAGTGCTCATTCCCTTGATGTCTACAATATTACTTTTCTTACAGATTTGCATATACATGGCTAAAGGAATAACTCTATGTTTTCTAAAAGGCCTAGAGAACATCTATCGGGTGCCTCTCCTCTTTCCCTTTGTGTTTGTCATTTTGGTAAATTACTGGAAGATGGCAGTTCTGGCTGAAAGGCTGCAGTTCTATTTTTAATAATGCCTTCCAATGAGCAAAAGTTTTAAATTTTGATTAGGTCCAGTTTTTCTTTTCTTTTTTTAAATCATTCATGCTTTTTGTATCCTAGTTGAAAAATAATTTTCCATCCAAAGTCACAAAGATCTTTTCTTCAGTTTTATTTTTCTAGAAGTTTTTGAGTATTAACTTTGCCATAGAATCCTATGACCCATTTCAAGTTAATGTTTTATATATGGTGTGAGGTAAGAGTGAAGATGCTTTCCCTCATATTTATATCTAGTTGTTCCACAAACAATGTTGAAAAGACTATCATTTCCCCATTTTACATCAGCAAAATACCCCAAGTCAACTGACTATAAATGTGTGGATCTATTTTTGAACTTTCTGTTCTGTTCCATTAATTTATATATTTATGTTTATGCCAGTACACACTTTACTTACTGTAACTTTGGAGTAAGTCTGAAATTGGGTAGAACAGGTCGTCTGTATTTATTATTTCTTTTTCCTAATTGTTGAGGCTCTTCCAGTCTTTTGCTTTCCACATAAATTTTGAAATTGGCTTTTTTTCTGAATACAAAAATAGCCTGTATGGATTTTAAGATTACACTGAATCTGTAGATTAGTATAGGTGTCTCTTCCATTTATTTAGGGCTCCTCCAGTTTTTCTCAGCAATGTTTCACGGTTTTCATTTTACAAGTCTTGCACTCATTTTGATAAATTTATCTAAGTATTTCATTGTTTTTGATGCTATCGTAGGTAGTATTGTTTGTTACTTGTATATAGACATAAAATTGTAGATCTATCAACCTTGTATTCTACAAACTTGTTAGACTCACTTCTCAGTTCTAGTAGCTTTTTGGGGAGATTCCTTAGGGTTTTCTACATACACAATTATGTCATTTGTGCATAAACACAGTTTTACTTCTTTTTCTATCTATATGCCCTTTGTTTTTCTTGGCTTATTTCATTGACTAGGTCCTCTACTACAATGTTGAATAGCAGCGGTGAGGGTGGACATCCTCGTTGTCCCCAATTTTATAGATGAAGCATTCAATCTTTCATCATTTAGTATAATGTTAGCAGTAGGATTTTCATAGATGCCTTGTTATCAGGTTAAGGAAATTCTCCTCTTTCTAGTTTGTTGAGAATTGTTATAATGAATGGGTGTTGAATTTGGTCGAACACTTCTTATGCCTTTAAGAAAATGATAATATACATTTTCTATTTTATTCTGTTAACATCAATAATATGTAAAAATAAATATATATTATTAATAATAAATTATATTGATTGATCTTTGAATGTTTTTTAAATTTTCTTTTCCCACTTTTATTTTTGGTTTGGAGGTACATGTGGAGGTATGTAACATGGATAAATTGTGTGTTGCTAGGTATAGAAATGATTTAGTTACCCAGGTACTGAGAATAGTATCTGATAGGTAGTTTTTCAACCCTCAATCTCCTCCCACTCTCCACTCTCAAGTAGGCCCTGGTGTATATTGTTTCCCTCTTTGTGTCTATGTGTACTCAATGTTTAGCTTTCATGTATAAGTGAGAACATGTGGTATTTGATTTTCTCTTCCTGTGCTAATTTGCTTAGGATAATGGCTTCCAGCGGCATCCATGTTCCTGCAAAAGATCTGATTTTGCTTTTTATGGCCGAGTAGTATTCCATGGTGTATATGTGTCACATTTTCATTATCCAGTCAACCACTGATGGGCATCTAGGTTGATTCCATGTCTTTGCTATTGTGACTGATGCTGTGATGAACATATGAGTGCATATTTACTTTGGTATAATAATTTATATTCTTTTGGTTACATACCCAGTAATGGGGTTGCTTGGTTAAATATTCTATTTTAAGTTTTTTTTTTGAGAAATCTCCAACTGTTTTGTACAGTAGCTGAGCTCATTTACATTCCCACCAGCAGTGTATAAGTGTTCTCTTTTCTCTGCAACCTTGTAAACATTTGTTATTTTCTAACATTTTACTAATAGCCATTCTGAGTAGTGTGAGATGGCATCTCATTGTGGTTTTGATTTCCATTTCTCTGATGATTAGTGATATTGAGCATTTTTTCATATGCTTGTTGGTTGCATGTATGTCTTCTTTTCAGAAGTGTCCGTTCATATCTTTTGCCCACTTTTTAATGAAGTTGACTGGTTTTTGCTTGTTGATTTAAGTTCCTTATAGATTCTGGATGTTAGACTTGTAGGATGCATAGTTTGCAAATAGTTTCTCCCATTCTGTAGGTTGTATTTTATTCTGTTGATAGTGTGTGTGTGTGTTTTCTGCACAGAAGCTCTTTAGTAGGTCTCACTTACCTATTTTTGTTTTTGTAGCAATTGCTTTCGGAAACTTTGTCATGAAATTTTTGCCAAGGCTTATGTCCAAAATGGTGTTTCCTAGGTTTTCTTCTAGAGTTTTTATGGTTTTAGGTCTTATACTTAAGTCTTTAATCCATCTTGAGTTGATTTTTGTATATAGTGAAAGGAAGGGGTCCAGTTTGAATCCTCTGCATTGCTTGTTATTGTTGACTTTGTTGAAGATCAGATGGTTGTAGGTGTGCAGCTTTATTTCTGGGTTCTCTAACCTGTTCCACTGGCCCGTGTGTCTGTATTTGTACCAGTGCCATGCGGGTTTGGTTACTGTAGCCTTATAGTATAGCTTGAAGTTGGGCAGTGTGATGCATCCAGCTTTGTACTTACTGCTTAGGATTGCACTGGCTATTTGGGCTCTTTTTTGGTTCCATATAAATTTTAAAACAGCTTTTTCTAATTCTGTGAAAAATTGTGTTGGTAGTTTGACAGGAATATCATTGAATCTGTAAATTGCTTAGGGCAATATGGCCATTTTAGCAATACTGATTTTTCCTATCCGTGAGCATGAAATGTTTTTCTATTTGTTTGTATTGTCTTTGGCTTCTTTCAGCAGTGTTTTGTAATTCTTGTTCTAGAGATCTTTCACCTCCCTGGTTAGCTGCATTCCTAGGTATTTTATTCTTTTTGTGGCAATTGTGAATAGAATTGCACTCTTGATTTGGCTCTCAGCTTGGATGTTATTGGTGTAGAGAAAAATGCTAGTGATTTTTGTACATTCATTTTGTATCCTGAAACTTTACTGAAGTTGTTTTAAGAGCCCTTGGGCAGAGACTGTGGGGTTTTCTAGGTATGGATTCGTATCTTCTATAAAAAGAGATAGTTTGCTTTTCTGTCTTCCTATTTGGTTGCCTTTTATTTTTTTCTCTTGCCTGATTGCTCTAGCTAGGACTTCCAGTACTGTGTTGAATAGGGAGTGGTGAGAGTGAGCATCCTTGTCTTGTTCTGGTTCTCAAAGGAATGCTTTCAGCTTTTGCCCATTCCATGGGGTGTTGGCTGTGGGTTTGTCATATATGGCTCTTATTATTTTGAGGTATGTTCCTTCAATACGTGGTTTGTTGAGGGTTAAAATGAAGGGATGTTGAATTTTATTGAAAGGCTTTTCATCTATAGACATGATAATGTGGTTTTTGCTTTTAGTTCTCTTTATGTGACGAATCACATTTATTGATTTGCATATGTTGAACCAACTTTGCAACCCAGGAAAAAACCTACTTGGTATTGGTGAGTTAGCTTTTTGATGTGCTGCTGGATTTGGTTTGCTAGTATTTTGTTGAAAATTTTTGTGTCTATGTTCATCAGGGATATTGGCCTGAAATTTTCTTTTTTTGTATGTGTATCTGCCAGGTTCTGGTATCAAAATAATACTGGCCTCATAGAATGAGTTAGAGAGGAGTCCCTCCTCCTTGATATTTTGAAATTATTTCAGAAGGATTGGTGCCAGCTCTTTATAGACGTGACAGAATTTGGCTGTGAATCCATCTGGTCCAGGGTTTTTTCTAGCTCATATGTTTTTTGCTACCGATTCAATTTTGGAACTCATTTTTGTTCTGTTCAGGATTTCACTTTCTTCCTGGTTCAATCTTGGGAGGGTGTATGTTTCCCAGAATGTATTAATTTTTTTGTAGGCTTTCTAGTTTGTTTGCATAGAAGTGTTCATAATAGTCTCTGAGGATTTTTTTTTGTGTTCTATGGGGTCAGTGGTAATGTCACCTTTGTCATTCTAATTGTGTTTATTGGCATCTTCTCTTGTTTTTTCTTTATTAGTCTAGGTAGTGGTCTATCAACCTTATTTATTCTTTCAAGGAAAAATAACTTTTGGTGGCATTGATCTTTTTAGTGTATTTTCACATCTCAATTCTGTTCAGTTCACTTCTGATTTTGGTTACTTCTTTTCTTCTGCTAGCTTTGGGGTTGTTTTGGTCTTGTTTTTCTAGTTCTCTAGGTGTGATGTTAGGTTGTTAATCTGAGATCTTTCTAACTTCTTGTTGTGGACATTTAGTGCTATAAGCTTCCTCTTAACTCTGCTTTAGCTGTATCTCAGAAATTCTGGTATGTTTTAATTTCATTTTCATTAGTTTCAAAGAATTTTTTTTTGTTTTTTATTTTTTATCCAAAGGTCATTCAGCAGCAGGTTGTTTAATTTCCACATAATTGTATGATTTTGAGAGATCTTCTTGGTATTGATTTCTATTTTTATTGTGCTGTGCTCCAAGAGTGTGGTTGGTATGATTTCAGCTTTTTTGAATTTGTTTAGAATTGCTTTATAGTTGAGCATGTGATCAATTTTAGAGTATGCGCTGTGTGCAGATGAGAAGGATGTATAATTTTGGGGGTGTTGTATTCTGTAGATGTCTTTTAGGTTCATTTGGGCAAGTGACAAGTTTAGTTGCTGAATATCTTCATTAGTTTTCTGCCTTGATGCTCTGTCTAACACTGTCAGGTGGGGTGCTGAAGTCTTCCACTATCATTGTGTGGTTATCTAAGGTCTCTAAGAACTTGTTTTATGGATCTGGGTGCTCCAGTGTTAGGTGCATGTATATTTAGGATAGTTAAGTCTTCTTGTTGAGTTAACCCTTTATCATTATGTAATACCCTCCTTTGTCTTTTTTTAAATTTTTTTTTTTATTTTTGGTTTAAAGTCTTTTTGTCTGAAATAAGAACAGCAAGTCCTGTTTTTTTTTTTTTTTTTTTTTCCATTTGCCTGACTGATCTTTCTCTATCCCTTTGCTTTGAGCCTATGTGTGTCATTGTATGTGAGATAGGTCTTTTGAAGACAGCATATAGCTGGGTCTTGCTCCTTTATCTAACTTGTCAATCTGTGTCTTTTAAGTGAGACATTTGGTCCATTTACATTCAAGGTTAATATTGATATGGGGGGATTTGATTCTGTCATTGTGTTGTTAACTGGATGTTATGTAGACTTGATTGTATAGTTGCCTTACAGTGTCAGTGAACTGTGTACTTAAGTGTGTGTTTTCATGGCAGGTAACAGTCTTTTGTTTCCTTGTTAAGCACTCTCTTAAGGATCTCTTGTAGGGAAGGTCTGATGCTAACAAATTCCTTTAGCATTTGCTTATCTGAAAATTATTTAATTTCTTTTTTGCATATGAAGCTTAATTTGGCTGGATATAAAATTCTTTTACATCTAGTCCATTGTATCTATATGCCTCTTAGTTTTTTCTTAATTCTACCTTGGGGTTAATTTGCTTTATTTTTTTCTACTTTTTTAAGATGGAAATTTAGATAATTGATTTTTATACCTTTATTCTTTTTTAATGTAACCATTTAAGGTTCTAACATTTTCTATAAACACTTCTTCAAATGCATCATACATATTTTGATATGCTATCTTAATTTTCATTAAAAACTAACCTAACACTAATCCATATTTAGAGATCATTGCAAATCCAGTGCTTTCAACTGGTTCTTAGCTAAAAGGAATTGCTTCTTGGTATCAGCATTTTTCATTTTTAATTATTTGTCCACTGAAAGCAGGTAAAAGAAGAAGTCCAAATTACTTGCCTTTGGCTCTAATATTATGTAGAACTGTATGTTTAAAAATGACCAGAGAAAAACTTACAACTGCTAGATAATGTTACCTTTGTAGATAGATAATTTAATTTTATCCATGGTTAAAATTTAGAAATGACTTATTATGTGATAAATTTGAAAATTATGGTCAAGGTAGGTAGTTTCTTACCTTAATCTGTAGTCCATAATCTTACTCAAAATTAATTGTTGAAACATATTATATTTTAGAAACCCGTCAATTAAATTTGATCTGTGAAAAGTTAATTGACTAGGTAAAAAATATTCTGCATTAAATGACAAAGGTGGTAATAGTGGCTGAGGAAAAGGAAGTAAGAATAGAAGTAAGAGAACATGAAAAACAATTCAGTCTTTCAAAAGGGGAGCAGAAAGGAATGACTATGGTCAGCATCTGGTGGGTGTCCCATATAAGTAGCTTATATAACTTTTAAAAATTAAACTTTTAATTAAAATTTTATATATAAATATATACAAAAAGGTGCACCTTACTGTCAGATCAATAAATCTTCATACACTGACACCTTTATGTAACTACAACTCAACATTTTTTTCATTTCTTTTGTGATTTCTTCTTTGACACTTAGGTAATTTAGAGGTGTGTTATTTACATTTTAAACATTTGGAGATTTAAAAATATTTAAAAAATTATTTTCTAATTTAATTCTATTATGATCAGAGAACATACTTTGACTTCAAGTTTAAAAAATTTACTGATACTTGTTTTTTGGCTTAGTATCTAGTCTATTGTGAATATTACATGTGAAATTGAAATAGAGCATTGTCACATCCCAGGAATCCTCTTGTGCACCCTTCTGCGTATCACTGCTCAGGGAGAAACCACTATCCTGACTTCTGACAGCATACGTCAGTTTATTTTTGTATTTTATATTAAGAGAAGCATATAGTGTATACTCTTTGGCATTTGGCTGTCTTAATGTTATGTTTCTGTGAAATTTATCCATAGTTTGTTATTTGATTCTCATTGTGTATATGAATACCATATTATATTATATGAATGTAATATTTATAGATATATAATATAACATATTATAATAATATGAATATATTATATTGTAATTGTAGTGATATGGTTTGGCTGTGGCCCCACCCAAATCCCAACTTGAAGTGTATCTCCCAGAATTCCTTAGTGTTGTGAGAGGAACCCAGGGGAGGTAACTGAATCATGGGGGCTGGTTTTTCCTGTGCTATTCTTGTGATAGTTAATAAGTCTCAAGAGATCTGATGGGTTCATCAAGGGTTTCTGCTTTTACTTCCTCCTCATTTTCTCTTGCTGCTGCCATGTGACAAGTGCCCTTTACCTCCTGCCATGATTCTGAGGCCTCCCCAGCCATGTGGAACTGTAAGTCCATTAAACCTCTTTTTCTTCCCATTTTTGAGCATGTGGTTATCAGCAGCATGAAAGCAAACTAATACAGTAAATTGGTACCAGTAGAGTTGGGCATTGCTGAAAAGATACCGAGAAATGTTGAAGTGACTATGGAACTGGGTTACAGGCAGAGGCTGGAACAGTTTGGAGGGCTCAGAAGAAGATAGAAAAATGTGGGAAAGTTTGGAACTTCCTAGAAACTTGCTGAATGGTTTTGACAAAAATGCTAATAGTGATATGAACAGTGAGGTCCAGGTTGAGGTGGTCTCAGATGGAGATGAGGAACTTGTTGGGAACTGGAGCAAAGGTGACTCTTGTTATGTTTTAGCAAAGAGACTGGTGGCATTTTGCCCTTGCCATAGAGATTTGCAGAACTTTGAACTTAAGAAAGATAATTTAGGGTATCTGGCAGAAGAAATTTCTAAGCAGTTAAGCATTCAAGATGGGTACTGTTAAGGGCATTTGCTTTTAAAAGGGAAGCAGAGCATAAAAGTTTGGAAAATTTGCAGCCTGACTATGCGGTAGAAAAGAAAAACCCATTTTCTGGGGAGAAATTCAAGCCAGCTGCAGAAATTTGCATAATTAGCAAGGAATCTAATGTTAATCCCCAAGACTATGGGGAAAATGTCTCCAGGACATGTTGGAGTTCTTCATGCCAGCCCCTCCCATCATAGGCCTGGAGGCCCAGGAGGAAAAAGTGGTTTTGTGGGCTGGGCTCAGGGTCTTCATGCCATGTGCAGCCCCAGAGACGTGGTGCCCCGGGTCCCAGCTGCTCCAGCCATGGGTGAGAGGAGCCAACATACAGCTTGGGCTGTGGCTTAAGAGGGTAGAAACCCTAAGCCTTGGCAACTTCCATGTGGTGTTGAGGCTGTGGGTGCACAGAAGTCAAGAACTGAGGTTTGGGAACCTCCACCTAGATTTCAGAAGATGTATGGAAATGCCTGGATGCCTAGGCAAAAGTTTGCTGCAGCGGTGGGGCCCTCATGGAGAACCTCTGCTAGAGCAGTGTGGAAGGGAAATGTGGGGTTGGAATCTCCAGACAGAGTCCCTACTGGGGCACTGCCCAGGGGAGCTGTGAGAACAAGGCCACTGTCCTTGAGACCCCAGAATGGTAGATCCACCTACAGCTTGCACTGTGTGCCTGGAAAAGTTGCAGACACTCAATGCTAGCCCATGAAGCTGCCAGAAGTGGGGCTGTACCCTGCATAGCCAGAGGGGCAGAGCTGCCCAAGACCATGGGAACCCACCTCTTGTATCAGTGTGACCTGGATATGAGGTCTGGGGTCAAATGAGATCATTCTGGAGCTTTAAAATTTGACTGCCCCACTGGATTTCAGACTTGCATGAGCACCGTAAACCCTTTGTTTTGGCCAATTTCTCCCACTTGGAATGGGAGTTTTTACCCAATGTCCATACTCCCATTGTATCTGGGAAGTAACTAGCTTGCTTTTGATTTTACAGGCTCCTAGGTGGAAGGGACTTGCCTTGTCTCAGATGAGACTTTGGACTGTGGACTTTTGGGTTAATGCTGAAATGAGTTAAGACTTTGGGGGACTGTTGGGAGGGCATGATTGGTTTTGAAATGTGAGGACTTGAGATTTGGAGGGGACCGGGGAGGAATTATATGGTTTGGCTCTGTCCCCACCCAAATCTCAATTTGAATTGTGTCTCCCAGAATTCCCATGTGTTGTGGGAGAAACCCAGGGGAAGGTAATTGAATCATGGGGGCCAGTCTTTCCTGTGCTATTCTCGTGATAGTGAATAAGTCTCAGGAGATCTTATGGGTTTATCAGGGGTTTCCACTTTTGCTTCCTACTCATTTTGTCTTGCTGCCACCATGTGAGAAGTACCTTTTGCCTCCTACCATGATTCTGAGGCCTCCCCAGTCATGTGGAAGTGTAAGTCCAATTAAACCTCTTTTTCTTCTCACTTTCAAGTATGTTGTTATCAGCAGCATGAAAGCGAACTAATACAGGTAGTGTATTAATTATATATTACAATATATGATCATGATATACGTTGTATCTTATGAACTTTCTCTTCTTATGAACACACAGGTTCTTTAAAATAGTTTCCAATTATCCCTTGCTGTCTTCCCAAAACACTGGTGCAGATAGGGTTACCAGTTCTTCTTTGGGAGAACATTTTCTATAGCCAAATATAATTGAGAAATATATATACATACATACATAATATAATACATAATATACATGATATAATATAATATATAATACAGGAATATAATATATACATATATAATATATAATGTAATATATATTGTGCAGCCTAGAGACTGCACAAATTATATTTGAGGTTCCCAAACCTCAAATATAATACATAACATAATATATAATATACATAATTATATGCATACAATGTATTATTATATACATATATACAGAATATAATATATTTTATATATAATAATATTATATGAACATAACAAATCAATTTATCCATTCTGCTCTTGATGGGCATTTGAATAGTTTGAATAAATTGAAAATATGTTTTATAGAATCTTTTTATATCTGTAGTTAAAAGTTCATGTTACACAGAAATACATGTATATATTTATCTATACATGTATACATACATATATACTGTGTGTGTATACATACCTGCTACATATCCTTTGGAAAAAAGATTGTAAGAAGTATATCAACATATTAGCCCTTAGTACTACCTCTAATTGATTTTTTCAATTGTCTTTCTCCTATCTGTTCTTTTCAATTTTCTCTGATTAGTAGCTATTCGTTCAGCACTCAAAATAAAAAGCTCATAAAAGACTTATGCCCTGCCAGATTAACCCAGCCATATGCTATTGGCACTTACTAAAATTTGCCAAGCCCATGGCACAGAGCAGAGCTTCTCTGAGTGACAGAAGCCAGTAACCAAATGATTTGTCTGCTGGCCCATGCAACTGCAAGTTTACTGATCAATCTGAGTTCAGTTTGTGAAAGAAAAGCAGACCATTGGTCCCTAAATTCTCCAGTCTGTTTATCACAAAAAGGAAAATCTGTTATTCAGTTGTCATGATGTGGCATATGGAGAAAGAGCAAAGACACACCAAACAGCAAATCAACGTTGAGGTTCTGTGCCAGTGCTGGCAGTGATTTTTGCTTTCTGTAGTGTTATTCTCTTGAAGTTGTTTCTCTTCAAGGAATGGTAGCAAAATTTTACTTGGCTTAATTCCCCAAGCCCTCTTTTTAAAATGAGAGACCAGAATATATTCCTTTGTCTTCTATCTTTCATATATTCTGTTTCCCCAACCTCTCTTCATTCCCAGATTGTCTATAAGCTTTACCCTGAAGACCTCGTTTGGAGAATATGTCTATGCAATGGACAGAGCTTGTGATATACATTACATCTCATGACCTTCTCTTCTTATGAACACACATAAGTTTTAAAGAACCCTTTAAAATGTATTCTAATAATTCCTGGCTATCTTCCAAAAACACTGGTGCAAATAGGGTTACCAAGTCTTCTTTGGGAGAAAATTTTCTACAGTGAAATATATTTGAGAAATATTAGGTTAAAACAATTAGACAGATTTATTCCTTGAAATGTTTCTAGAACCATAAGTGAGTTGTGAGGCCTCAGGTGACTGAGGAATTATTATGAAGCATTTTCCAATAAATGTGACCAAGGAGACTGTGTGTGCATGTGTGTGTGTATCAAAAATGTGTTAGCATACAGCAGATGTAGGGATTCTGGGAATATCTTTGTTAAGTGCTGATTTGAGTTCCAAAACTCTAAAGCCTACAAGGGCTGTACAGAAAATACAAATGAGTACAGTCTGCAACATAGGTGTAAGGTGGGTCCTTCGGAACCAGACAGACACTCCTCAGCTGTAGCTAACTGTTGCCATGCTAAAGTCCAGCCCCAGGACTGTCAGATCTTCTGATTTGTCAGGAGAGAAGAAAAATCTAGATTTTTATATAAAATACCCTAAGTTTTAGGTGTTGAGAAACAATTTGAATGTTTTAAAAAGCACTGAGTGGATCATACAAAACATGGTTGCCAACTGGATTCAGCCCACAAGCTGACAGTTTGCAAACTCTGAAGGCTATACATCCATCACTTACCACAGAGTGCTCTGTGCTGTCTGATATAGTTCAGGGTACTATGTATGATATTTAAACCATGCATTATATTATGTAGTTTTCCATATGCATAATGATAACAAATGAGTTCATTCATTAATACTAATCAAACACAGTGTTAAGAACTCAACTATAAGGCATTTAACTGAATCTTTGCCATATGAAGGCACATATTAACTAAATTTTAAGGTGAAGAAATGGAGAAATCAAAGAAATTAAGTCAATCATTCAAGGTCAAAAGTTAGTACATGGTAATAGGTGAAAGAGGCAGGATTTAAATCTGAGGTTGTGCTTGAGTCCAAGTTTGTAAGGTTTACCATGAATCTTATGGTCATATCTTCTGTCTTTAACTAGGTTGGAGAATGCATAATAGGTATTCAGTCACTATCTCTTGCATTTATGATATTAAATATAAACTCTTTGAAAATGAGAATCACACCTACTACTTCTATAATGTAGTTTCTTCCATGTAGAAGGTTCTTAGAAATATTGGTTAGGTAAATGAGTAATTGGAAAGCTGACTTATTTATTTATTAATTAATTCACTCATTCATTCATTCTTTCATTTATAATAATGAACCCCTAGAACTGAGCACATCGTTGGTTCTCAAAAATCACTAATTAGGCTGGACAAAGATTTTTAAAATAAGACCTCAAAAGCATGTATAACAAAAGCAAAAATAAACAAATGGGATTATGTCAAACTGAACAGCCTTTCCACAGTAAAGGAAACTATTAACAGATTGAAGAGACAGCCTGTGGAACAGGAGAAAATAATTGCAAACTACGCATCTGACCATGGTTTAATATCCAGACTATATAAGAAACTTAAAAACTCAACAGCAAAAAACCAAATCACTTGATTAAAAAATGGACAAAATATCTTAATAGGCATCTCTCAGAAAAAGACAAATGACCAATAGGTACATGAAAAAATGCTCAACATAACTAATCTTCAGGGAAATGCACATTAAAACCACAGTGAGATACCATTTCACTTCAGTTAGAATGGACATTATCAAAAAGACAAAAGAAAACAACTGTTGGTGAGGACATGGAGAAAAGCTAACCACTTACACACCGTTGGCTCATTGGATAGTCACATATTCCTCTCTCTAGAAAAGTGACAGGTTGTCAGAGGATGGAGTATTGTCTTTTCCCTGGGGTGGTATGGGAGTCAGGCAAAGAGACAGGAAGTCAGTGAGACCTTGCCTTCTCCTAGAGATGTTCCTGCTTATGGATTCCATCCCAAGAATCATACTATTTCCAGTTTACCTTGAAATATAATACCTTTATGGCCACCCAACCTGTTTTCCCTAAGGAAAATGCATTCCCAGCTTCATGAAAATATAGAACATTAACTCCTGGATTCATAAGCCAGCCCTATTCCCAGGCAATAAGGCCTCTGAAAAAGACAAACACCAAGAAAAATAAGATGAGTTTTACAATTTCCCCCAGAGCCCAGACTGCATCTTCCAGGATACAGAGACTCTTGCCAAGGCCCATGCTGACCTCACTCAAGGTCTCAGAAGGTCTCCAGTTGCCATTAGTTCTAGAGTCTTGCAGTGATGTCTGGTCAGGTTGAGTTTGTCGGTCCTCAGTCCTCCTTTCATTGTTCCAGTCAAACAAATTCTTGCACAACCCTGAATGCTACATATCTTATACTGAGATCCACACCTAGGTCTGACCTTGCAGGTTCCCACCATCTCTAATTATACCCATCCTAGAGTCTGTCCTCTCATTGGCCTGCTCTCTACAAGAATCTTCAGAAATAAAAGCCATGTGACTGGGAAGAGAAAATAAACTTTCCTATGCTAGGCTCTGTGTCAGATGCTTTACATACCTTATCTTCATAACATTCCAAGAAAGTGGATATTATGATTGCCCAGCTAGTAATTAAGGAGACTTAGTAAATCTGCTTAATTACTAGCTGTATGTTAAACATAACACACCCATTTTATTTTATTTATTTTTTTTGAGACAGGGTTATTCTGATACCCAGGCTGGAATGCAGTGGTGCGATCTTGGCTCACTGCAACCACCACATCCCAGGTTCAAGCAATTCTCCTGCCTCAGCCTCCCAAGGGATTGCAGGTGTGCACCACCACACCTGGCTAATTTTTGTATGTTTAGTAGAGATGGGGTTTCACCATGTTGGCCAGGCAGGTCTTGAACTCCTGACCTCAAGTTATCTTGAGGTTATATAGCTAGTAAATCACTGAGTTCAGATTTGGTGCCATGTTTTTCCAATGTATCAAGTTCACCATATTAACCTTTCTAGTAATTATAGTTTTCTTTCCCATGAGGATCACCAGGGTCATTGAAAGTAGTGCCTGTGTCTAGTACACTGTAGAAATTCCTTCTGGCCCAGAGTGGCTACTCAGGGCGTATGTATTGCATAAAAGATATGGTGGGTGGTGAAGATACTTTTGGGACAGAAGTTTCAGCTTCCCCTTAACTGATAGTCAACTCTTCCAGTTCACTGACCAGTTTTGTTTGTCAAAATTAAGACTATAGATGTGTCTATATTCCTTCTGGCAGCTCAGGCATGCCCCAGTACACCCTAGCACTTATTCTCAGGGTAAGAAGGTGCTGAGGAACTTTCCAGACTCACAGAATCCCTTCTTTTGCCTTTCTCCCAGACTGCCTATGCAAGGGCCTCATTCTTAGAGCTCCTCCTCAGGGCAAGAGAACCTCACCAGAGTGACTTTAAACCAGGGACATGTACTTCCTATAAAAACCCATGAAAAAGACTTACGGTGGGTCCTCAAAAACATTTGGAATTTTGGAATCAAAGCATATTAAAGGGTGAATGACAGCAAACTTGATTTAGTTCATCTGCCTTATTTTATTACCTTTCCAAATTATAAAAGCAGCAAATATTGTGTATACTATTGACTGGTTTTGTATAGAGGACAGATTCTCCTATTGACTGTATTAGACAGGTTGAGAATTATAACACTGGAGGTATGTCTAGAACATTTAGCTATTTAATCCCAAGGGGTTCAAAATAAAAGTGAAAGTGAGGAAAGAATCTCTAGAGTCCCATCGTCAGTCTTGATCCTCTGACCCTGTGAGCACTGATCAGTGCCTACGTTCAGGACTGGATAAGACAGATATTCTGGCAGAAAGGGCTGTGGAAAAAGCATTCTCATAGCAAAAATTAAGGGATTTTTGAAAATGTAATTAATACCTGAAATCTGTTCATTTTGAGTTAATCAAAAGGGAGACTATTCTAAATAGACCTAAATTAACCTGGTGAAAGCCCTTAAGAGGGGAACTGGGGTCTCTCCCTGAGATCAGAGACTCTGTCCCCAACTCGCCTTGAAGAAGCAAGTCCCCATGATTCTACACTGCAGGAAAATGAATTCTTTCAACAGCCTGAAGGAGCTTGGAAGCTCTTTTCCCAGTGTGGCCAGTACCTTGATTGCAGTCTTCTGAGTCACTAAGCAGAGAACCCAATTAAGCTATGCCTGGATTTCTGCCCCACAGGAATGGCCAGATAGTAAATGGGTGTCGTTTTTAAGCATCTAAATTGGTGTAGTGTGTTACAAAGCAACAGAAAACTAATATACTGCCTCTCCGCCTGTGACTTTGTGAAGGGTAATGGTGGGTTATTTTAGTTTGGATTTTGGTTGGGGGTGGGAACAGTGCTGGTGCCGTCCACGATTTTTATACCTCTGATGTCTAAGACAAATCGAGTCAGGGGACTATTCAGCATAAACTTAGTTAACAAAGATATTACTTGTAAATATGATCATTACTGACCTTTGGGGGCATAGCTGCTTTGAAAACCCCTCAAAAGCGGAAAATAAACCTAGGTTGTGGGGTAAAACATACATGATTTATACATCCGATGTCATCCAAATCCTCCAACTCTATGAGGTAGTATTAGTCCCACTTAAGGATGTAAACCAAGATGTAGAGAGGGAAATCCACTTAACCAGGGCCATTTACCTGTTAAGAAAAATTGTTGGAAACACGACAGTGTACCCATCTGATGTCTAACTCACCCCCTCAGGTATTATTAATTCTTTAGGTGAATGTACCTTTGTATGATGTATCAGTTTTCCATTCTTCTGTTGATGAAATCCATTTTCTTATGGTTGTAGGAATGAGGGCCCCAGTTTCTTTCTGGCTCTTATTTGGAGATTGCTCTCAGCTGCTGGAGGCTGCCTGCAGTTCCTAAAGGCCACTCACAGTTCCTAGAGGCTACCTGCAGTTTCTTTCCACACGGACATTTGCAACATAGCTGTTCCTTTCTTTGAGCCAGCTAGGAGCATCTGGTAGAAAGACGGAGTATTCTGTGAAGCAACCTAATCATGGGAGTGGCGTCTCATTACCTTAGCTATATTCTATTGATTAGAAGCAAGTGTCAGGTCCTGCCTACCCTCAAGGGGCAGTGATGAGTTTTAAATTCCTTATTGAGGTCCCCGTTTGTAGGGTATTAATTCTATGTTTGCAAGGTTATTTCCTTTCCTCTTTGTCGTCCTTAAGGTCAATTTTTTGCAGGTTTTGATGGTTTCTTGTAATTGGCAAGGAGAAACAGTGCAGAAGACAGAGAGCGCCTGCTTAAGACATTGTGAGGATTTATAGTGCTTGATCTTCTCTAATCAATAGTAAGATTATTAATACGCCAACACTCTATTTTCGCAAAGCCCAGGGAAACAGCCTTAAGCACTCTAGTCTAGTGAGGTAAGGAAGCTAGGGGGAAGATGGCTCTGCAAAAAGAACAGGAAGAATGGACCCAGTTTTCGAGTAATCAGGCGAAGGCTTAATTCCTTCAACCTGGAGACAAAGTCCAAATTAATTTGCATGATTTTTTCCCTGTGAATGAAAATGCTTGAAAGTCATCAAGCAACGATTTCATCTGGGCCACTGACTAAAATACTGTTTTTATTAATACATTGTCTCTATTTGAATGTATGGCTTTTTGGCCTGGCATGTATAGAGGATGTATTCAGCATATAAAACTCATCATCTGCATGTTTCTAGAGGCTCCCAAAAGCCCTGAGGAGCACAGGGTAGTAGAACAGGAAGAATCCAGGATTTTGGAGTCAGATCTCAGATTGTGTTTTAGCCTTCCCCTTGCTAACTCTGTGCCACTAAGCAAATTATTTCTTCTTTCGTGAGCTTTAGATCTTTTGTTTGTAAAATGAACTTAATAATACCCAAATTGAAGATCAAAAGAACGGATACTTGTGAAAGAGCTTATAAAGTAGAAATACTCTATATATGAAGTACCGTTGGATTATTAAACCATGGTAGATTTTTTCAATGAAGTTTTGAGTAAAGTCAAGGGATATTTTTATCTGACAATGTCAGCATAGAAAACCACAATGTTTTTCCTTAGACTCTAGAGTGCTAGGTAGTAAGGACATTGATTTGCCTCAGTGTAATAATGCTTATCTTTCACATATTTTGAACCTGATAAGATTTCTACAATGCTCTGCAAGGATTTATAAAAAAAAAATCAATGGACTTCAGAGAAATTGCCATAAACACATAGTCGGAAAACAGGTGCTGTTTAGGGGAAAAAGCTTTACTTGGTGGACAAAAATTATATGCAGGAAGCTTGTATAACACGGCAATTTTTCCTGTTTCCAGAAAATTTATCCTTTGATCACAGAATAAAGAGCAGGACTAGGATAAAAGCTGAGAGTCCTACACTGATTTTCTCCCATGGGACCAGGGGGTTTCTTGATAGTTGAAGGAAGGATTCTTTAATATCCCCTCCCATGCTTTTGTTCTAGTTTCTGATGAATTTGGCCACAGGAAAGCAGTGAATCCTGCTGTCTATGGATATAGCTGATTTCAGCATGAGTTAAAGAATTCAGTCTAAAGAAAAAGTGAGATGAGGAGATAAAAGTTCTATTAGTATCATTTTCTTCATTACAATGCAGTTGAGACTAGGGCCTTTTTGCCAGCACATCCTTGGAGACTTTGTCCAGTTGATTTTCAAATAATTTGGGTAACTGGCCTCCTCTTAATTCTCTTGGGTGTTCGTTCTACCATGTAATGGAGCTGACTCTTAGGATGTTCTTGAGATCTTAGGATGTTCTTGAGATCATATTATTGTATACAATTTCTTAATACATTTTCCTCTATTTAATTTCATGTCTATAAATAAATCAGTAAGAATAAAAAAGGGAGAAGAAAGTAGTTAGGAGATGGACTGGGCAGGGAGGAACAGTTGTTGGTTGGTGGGAGGAGGGAGAGAAGGCAGGACCTGTGATAGTAAAGGGCTAGTTGGGGGAAAATGGCTCTCAGGGTGGGTCTGAAGAGGCAGCAGCAGCCCAGGATTAACAGCGAATTTCCTTCCTAACTTTGAGCTCCCTCTAAGCTGAAGTGTGCCTCAGGATGTTTACTTCATTAATCTGTATGGATTTGATCAATTTTCTGGTTGTTAACTTCAAATTGATATTTAATCCTTTTCAAAATTCTATAGCTATCCATGTTAACCTGCACAACCCAAGTTTTTAACATCAGTCCCAGGAGGACTGGGGAGTGAGGGTGAGGAAGATAGCCTAACTCTCTTCTTCATTTTGACTTAGCCCGTCCTTTCCCCATGGACTCAACCTATCCCTTCTTCTAGTTTACATTCCCATGTTGCTCTGCTGTTGAATGCTGGCTTACAAAGTAGTAGATTTCTGAAGAAAACACAAGAGGGCAGACCCACAGTGTACAAGAGGGCTCCGGAGCCCAAACAGAACCACAGTCATCTCCATTCTACCTCTCAGGGCAGTCAAGAGTAGAGATTCCAGATGGATGCTGGAAAGACAAAAGTAACACATGGCATTCTTATGGTTCCCTTGCAAAAAGATACCCACAAATAGGAGAGATATTCAAAGAATTGTTAATATCAGCCAAACGTAAGCATGCTTTACACATTTGAGCTCTGCTCTGCTTGCTATGGTTACTGGACCCCAAAGCCAACTGTTTAACTGACTTCAATGACTTGCCATTGCTCTTGGAATAAAATTCACAATCGTCAGTATGAACCATAGGACTCTACCTGATTGGGTCCTTGTGCTCTCTGACCCCACATCTGACCAGTCTTGCCTGCATTCTAGCCACACTAACCAACATCCATTTTCTTGAAAATGTCAGCCTCTTTACACTTCAGGACTCCTGTATGCTGCTGGCTTCTCACCCCCTGCTATTTTCCTGATTAACCCCCACTTACTTTTCATACTATCTTAATTATCCCATCTTCGGGGAAAGCTTCTCTGACCACCTTGCTCCCAAACTAGGTCAGGCCCCTGTTGCGAGCTCTCACAGGACTTGGCCTCTAGAGAAGGTGTAATTAAACACATAATCTCATGGCACACAGGTAAGGGTATCCACTTCCCTGGACTGTAAACTCCAGGAGGATAGATACCTGGTCTGCTTTGCTCGTCTGCATCCTCAGAGCCTGTTAGTGTTTGGCGCATACTGGAAACTTACCCCTTTCCGTAGGAAAAAAATGGCAGTGTAGCTTACTGCCCATGCTCAGAAAAAGGTCTGTTTATGGCAGGGTGCGACCCCTCCAGGAATAGCCAGGGAATGACCCCAGGACCCAGTAGCCTGTGGTGGTGGTGGTTCAAAGTGATCTGAACAATTAACATCTCTTGTTTAAATGGATTAAAGGAAGCCTTTTCAAATGGGAAACTAGTTTGTTGCCAGTTTAAGTCATCAAAGTAATACTCTAAGGGTGTCACAGGTACCTTCTGGTGGATTCCTGGGTTTATTAAACACATGATTAGAAATATACACCCCTTCATGCTGTTAAAACATCTTTACAAATGAGTTCTCCATCTCCTGGGTATTTTATATGCTTTCACTGACTTCATAGTATATACCTGTATATTTACATAAGTTTTTTTTCTCATTTAAATTGTTAACCCACTGAGAAATAAAGACATCTTTCTCTTTGTTTCTTCACAGCAGCTGGTGCATTGTTAAATAATGTTTACAATAATACTTAAGGATAACAACCGTAGCATATGTCTTGGGAAAGTTAAAAGGCTCTTAGAATACCTTTTTAAAATTTTTCTTATATAGTGGATAGCTCACTGGGATATTTAGGTCCAGTTAAATGTGGATAAGGAGGGTGAAGACACCCAGTGGTGTTCCATGGATAAGCACAAATCAGCCATTATCCAGAAACTGTATCATCCAAAGGCACCGGTTCCTTTTACTGTTGAACAGGAAGCCTTGTGGTTTCAAAGTCACTAAGACACACTAATATGCTAGTAATTTTGCAAGAAAGGAGACTCTTCAGAGGCCTTGTTAGGGAAAGGGGCCATGAAGATTTGGAGAAATGGGGGTGAATAGTATTAAGGGCCCTGAGAGGAAGACATGGGGCCTGAAAAGAGTCCAAGCAGGACCATGACACCACCATCATCGCGCTGTGTTAAGGTTGAGTTGGTGAGGAGCTTCCCACACAGTCTTGGCTGGTGTTGGGGACACAAGAAAGCAGCACAGAAGCAGGAGTTCATGTTCCCAACTTTTCTGTAAGTCCTGAATAGGAATGAAGAGGTCAGTAGCAGCTGATGCTATAATGACCCAAACCGAACCACCACCAATATTAAGACACATGGGCCCAAGAGGAGGTGATTAGGGAGGGGGACAGATCCAGGTTATTACCTTTAAAGTCCTTCTTCACTCCCATCCCAGGGTGGCGGCTGTGGGGCTGGGGGTGGGGGCAGGGGGCTCAGCAGGATTCCTCCTGCTCTTGCTGCCTGTTTGCTAGCAGCTCTTGCTGTCTCACCTGGCACTGATGTTTTGTTGCTCCTGGTGTGTGTGTGTCATGAATGTGTCTTTGCAGTTAGATTAAGGAGACTGTGGTCCATCCTCTGCCACTGTCTTGGCCACCTTAGTGCACGGTACAGATATGGTTTCTGTACAAATCTTACATTTGAAAATAGTCTTGGTCTTTATTCAAGTCACACATGTAGAAGTCATCAGGTCCACACTACCAATCCCTCCTGATATTGTTTGGTCCTAATGTCAACCTCCTAATTGAATGGCTCTGCATTTTCACACTGAATGGCTCTGTATTTTCACACCTGGCTACTTATTGCAGACATCAGAAACCACAGCATGCTTTTCTTGGAATCAACTACAATTGTAGAATTTTCCTTACTTTTTCTTCTTCTCTCAGTGTTCAAACAATGCTACAATTGTTTGAGTAAACACTGGTTATTGATGATGCAGGTGGTCCAGCTTCATTTCCTGCTGTGTACTTTCATTGGCCTCCTTTCTGGGTCATGCTGTTGGCCTCCTGCTGGGTGTTGCTGGATGCTGGGCCATATGGGTGGTCTGAGATAGTGCCTGTATTTCCTTACTGGACTCTGCAAAGCTTTTTAAAGATTTTTGGGCTCCATGGGATTACTTTGTTCTTGCTGCTTTCTGAAATAAATCCATAATCATGCCTGTTTCATTATCCTCTGATTTAAAAACTTAGATGCATAGTCTGGAGCCAAGATGAAGTGGGAAAAGAAATTGAACTAAAACCAAACTAAAATTTTTAAACTAAAACTTTAGCAGGAAGCCAACCAAGAGAAAATTGTGGTATCTTCAATTTCAGCTGTTAGGTACAATAACAAATTAGAAGAAGGACTGAAATAGATGTTAATCTGTACGTTGCTACTATCTGGCCAAATGACCTTGAGTCAGTCATCTTAACTTTTGTGATCACTGTTTCTTCATCTATACAATGAAAAGATTACAATACATGGACCAACTTGAAGGCCCTGATTGGCTCTAACGTTCTAGGGAGACATAACACATAAACCTCAAAGGCTTATAGAGGAATGGAACTGTTCTAGTCCAGTGGGGAATTTGGACATGACTAATGTAAAGATTATTAGAAGTTGGAATAATTATGACATGATCCCCTTCATGAAAAGAAGTCTCGTGCATAGGGCTACTGTGTGCAAACCTATTACACAAGGCAAGTTGAAGAGAAAACAGCAGGAAATAAAAAAAAAAGAAAAAGAAAGTACTTAATCTATATAGTAAGCATAGAGTAGTGCTAAGCACTTGGTAGAAATTATGATTTTCATATCTCCATGGGTAGATATTGTAATCTTCACTTGGCAGATGAGAAAAATGAGGACTAGGTAGGTTAAATAAATTGCCTAAGGTGGCCGGGCGTGGTGGCTCACACCTGTAATGCCAACACTTTGGGAGGCTGAGGCGGGTGTATCACGAGGTCAGGAGTTCGAAGCCAGCCTGGCCAACCCCATCTCTACTAAAAATACCAAACCCCGTCTCTACTAAAAATACAAAAAATTAGCCAGGCATGGTGGTGAGCGCCTGTAATTTCAGCTACTTGGGAGGCTGAGGCAGGAGAATCACTTGAACCCAGGAGGCGGAGGTTGTGGTGAGCCGAAATCAGGCCATTGCACTCCAGCCTGGGTGACAAGAGCAAGACTCCGTCCAAAAAAAAAAAGAAAAAAATGCCTAAGGTTCAGTAAATTTCCTAACATTGTAAGATACACCAAAAGCAGATTGTGTATTTCAGATTCAAATTCAAATCTTTCTGATTCCAAAGTTTCTACTCCTAAACTCTATTAAACAACAATAATAACAACAACAAAGCTGTATTTATAACATTATAAAAAACAAAGAAGAAACTCCACTCCCCCAAACTTGGATTTACTGCAGATGTTAATGCAAGTGATTCTTCAAAGGATTCAGACCGATAGTCAATAGGAGAGAAATGCTGCCTCATTTTTATAGTAGGGGAGGCTCCTGCAGAAGATGGTCTTCTGAGAGCCTTTTTCAAGTTTCCATCATTATTGCTGAAGGACTTATCTTTGCAGTGAGACTATATCATCATCATCGTTGTCATCATCATTATCATCATACTTGAAGTAGGATGTATGAGCATAGTTCCTTCCCCCATGCTGTGAAAACTGCCCTCTTTTACTGCTTGGGCAAATGCAGATTGACTAAACTACAAGGAGATACCAGTGAATGATGAAGAGACTGAGAGCAGTAGGAAGAGTTTGGAAAAAGGCACGTTCTCTGGCCTGCCTGCTATACCTGTGTGGAAGGCAGAGATTTGCCGGTCCTCAGCAAATTCTCCAGGAAGTGCACTCCAGTTGGCCTTGACTTCTGACTCCTCCACAGGATCTGGCTTGACTCAGAGCACACAATGTATTCTGTGCAGGCCAGGCAGGAAAAGCACCACATCCCTAGAGATACGGAGACTTTGGGACCACCTCATGCTTTCTGCTTAGCAGTAAGATTTAGTAGAATGCAGACATTCTTGACCTTCCGGGAGCATCAGAATCCCCTGGGGGACTTGTTAAAATTCAGATTGTTGGGCTCTACTCCCAGAGTTTCTTATTCATTAGTTCTGGGGCGGGGCCCACACTTTGCATTTCTAACAAGTTCTTAGGTAAGGTTGAGAACCACTGGTGTGCTGGCTTACCTGGTGTAGGGAGGGCTGCAGGAAGTTTCATGTAGGGTTGTATGAAAGGAATTGGAGGCACCTGCGTCCATCCACAGACTAGCTCTGGCTGAGTAGGAAAAAATCATGCTCATGTGAGGTATCAAGTCATATGAGAGCATCACTCTTGCAGCCTGTCCCTTCCTGGGACAGAATGGCTGCTTTGCTACATGTCCCAACATTGCCCCCAACTCCCTCACCCTCATTCTTGACCCAACTCCTACCTGCTGTCTAAACTATTGGAGGGAGTTGAGAATGAATAGTTGGTTAATTGACCAGTCCTGTGTGTAAGATACAGGAATTTTACCACTCATGCTAGAAGTTTGGAACTTTCCGCGTTGCTCACTTGGAAAACTTTGTTTGCTTTGTTTTTTGTATATACAAATATCAGAAAGGTGTAGTTTGCTTATTCTAGCTCAGTGTCTGTTCATAGACAGTTGATGCTATCTGAAAAGCCCATTTAAATCTGTAAAGCAAATTCTTTTTTCTTTTACCCAGATCCGTGCCTCTGTCAACAATCCTTAATGAATATGCTGGTTCTGGATCTAGAACAAAGGGCTCCGTGAATACTTGACTAGTCATGCATGCTCAGCTAGTATACACTTTGAGGTGTTTTTGTATCAGCAAGGTGGCATTGTATTGAGTTTTACAGTGCCTTTGGGCTGGTCCTCTCTGTCATGGGCTACACTTGTAGAAGCCGTAGATTTCTCATGTCAGAAACTACACAAAGGCACCTTACACAGAGCTTGAGAATCAGAAGAGACCCAGGGACAATCTGGACTAGCATCAGATTGTCCAGGGCTGGGGCGCTGGGCCATGGGTACAGATGCATAACTTCGGTCTCGGAAACATCATGCTCTTCTGAATTAGTTGAGAACATCTGATTTCACATAACAGGAAACCACCTGAGCTATCATAAAATGGAGCTGGGCATCTATCATAAAGATGGGAGAAAAAGCACTCAGAGGCGAAGGAAAGTAGTTGAGATGGAAGGAGCTGGAACCCTCCAGAAAAGAGAAAAGTGTCAGGTGTCAAGAATCCAAAGAAGCCTCTTCGTGCCTCTCACATGTCTGCTTTGTTCTGTTCACCTGCTTCATTTTTCTGTGTCTACAGATGGGCTCTCTTTGCTGGTAGTCACATGGTAGAAGGGGCTATGCCATAGGTATCCAGATCACATCCATAGAGGTAACTTCTGATCTCTATCCCCATCAAAAGGATTCACATTCATCCAGCTTGGGCAATAGACAGTGTTAATTACTACTGTTGGTCCCAATTCTTTGCTACCCTTTCAAAGAATTATATATCCAAAGTATTTGCATTGCCTCTTGGTGGATAGATGGCAGTGAAGAGACTGTTAGAGGATGTTGGGAGAATGGTAATTCGTGTGCTGGCAAACATTTTGTAAAACTATTGCCTGTGAAATCTGGAAAACAAAGTGCTCTAAATGAACTCGAGCATCAGGTTCGTCAGTTTGAAAGCAGAATTTGAAAGTATGAGGCGGTTGCTACATGTACATTTGATAAAGTAGCACAAGAAAGGGATTAGCTCCAGGAAAGGTTTATAAACAGTTTCAGATGAATATAGAGATTCCAGAGATTCTGGACTTTCACGGTTGGAAAATGAAACTGCTGCTGTCTCAAAGGTGTGGCCATTAAACCACAGTCTTAGGACCGAGACCCCATTCAGAGCACTGCCATCAAGAAACAGTCTCAGAGCAAATAAAATTCACAGCCTTTGTTAACACTCCTGAAAAGACCGTGGGGTTACTGAGTAGACGAAAGGCATTGTGAGAGATATTAGGGATGTGGTCCTACCCAAGCCCCACAGAGCAGATGCTGCCTGTACCCCACCCAGAGTCCCTTGACCAGGCTGATACACTTAGGCCTCAGCTGCTGCAGGTGCTGGCTGCTAATGGCTCACACCTGTGCTCTTACAAACATACTTGCCCTTAGTGGACTAAACGGGTCCTGACCTCCCTTTGGCCTAATGCCTCACCATCCACTGGCCTTTCCACAAATAATTCCCAATGATTTCAAACTTAGATTAAGAAGGCAGAGTTTTAAAAGGAAGCCTAAAGCAGCACTAGAAGTGAAATGGTCACTAAAGTATGGAAAAGTGGTCCTGCTTTATGTACATATTGAATATATGAAATCTCAGAACTATGTCATAGTTCTACAGCATTTAAGCAAGTTCACTCCATGTGATGTAGATAAAAATAATACTCAAGTTGCAGCCATCATCCTTTCCCCCATTTTCCCTGATATTTTTGCTAAAGTTTGAATGAGAATAGGAAAAGTGCCGAATATTACATTATACAGAACACTTATAAGGAAGCCAGCTCACAAAGCTCCAGGGACTATAACAAAAGGCAACTGATAAGAATAGCAAGAAAGGGGAGTCATTACCGCCCAAAATATCTTGACAGGTGAATGTGGCTGACCTTCTGATGTAGAGCTCTGAAAATTGTAAAAATTGTAAAAATGTGCAGCTCTATTCAATCTAAAGTAGCAGCTCTTTTTAGTTCTGATTATGACACAGGCTCCATGGCTCTAGCACTGCATTTCTTCCAGTAGCAACTGATGTGGAGGAGGGCTACTGCTCCCAGGAGCCCGTTAAGAAAGGACAGCCCAGGGCCTTCTCAATCTGGCCCCGAGTATCCAAGTTCTTCAGCCTCCTATTTCATGACTCTCCCTGCTGGGTACCATCTTCACTCCTGTCTTGGTTCACTTCCTAGCGGGCCATGAGTGTACTATACCACGCCACTTGCCCATCTTCTCTGTGGTCAAATCATTCTTCAGTTCCAAAAATATGTAATTTCATTATTATTATTATTAATTTTTGAGACAGTCTTGCTCTGTCGCCCAGGCTGGAGGGCAGTGGCGTGATCTCAACACACTGCAACCTCCACCTCCTGGGTTCAAGCAATTCTGGTGCCTCAGCCTCCCAAGTAGCTGGGATTACAGGTGTGTATCACCACGCCCAGCTAATTTTTGTATCTGTAGTAGAGATGAGGTTTTGCCATGTTTGCCAGGCTGTTCTCAAACTGCTGACCTAGAGGCCTGCCTCAGCCTCCCAAAGTTCTGGGATTATAGGCCTAAGTTAGTTCTTTAAATGAAGCAAAGTGGTCCCTCTTCTGAGCTCTCTTGAAATATTGCGTGCACATGACAGCTTTTCTGACGGCTTTGCATTGCATGTAAGATAAAATACTAAATCCTGTCCCTAGCTTGCAATGTCCTGAATAATCTGCTTTGGTTTCTTTCTTTTTCATACATCGTTTCATGATTTGCTCCCAATGTCTCACAAAGCTATAACTGGCTTCTTTCCATTCCTTTAAAGCTCAGAAGCCCCAGGACCTTTGTCTATCCCTTTCTCTTGACCTAGAACTGGTCTATTTATATTCTTCATTTGTTTAATTTCTACTTACTCAGATAGCTAAGGACACTTAGATGCAGCCTTGCAGAGTAGTTGGTAGTATGGACTTCATAGGCAAAATGACTGGATTAGTATCTGGCTTCTACCACTTAAAATGCTTGAGAAATTTAATTTCTCCAAGTACCATCGTAAAATTAAACAGAGCAATTAGATAGAAAAATCCCAAGCCCCCCAGTCTATGATAAACAATAATTGATAAAGTGTCTCCATGAACCCTAAATATGAGTAGGTAGGGACAAACCACCGATCCTTCAAGACCGGAATTGTATCAAAGCTGTGCTGGTGAAAGCGAAGGAAGGCAATAGGGCATCTAATGTATGTCACAGTCCCCCAGTCAGTCAGACAGGTTTTCACTGGAAACCTCAGAGTGCCAACCTGAGAGTAACTGCCAAACTCAGAGTTTTGCAGACTCTGCTAGCAGTGTGTGCAAGTGGTCAGATCTGATGGGGCCTGAGTGTCTGGACCCCACGAATGCTTTAAACTAACCAGACAAAACTCCCTTTTAAGACAAAGCTCCACAGTGAGTAGGAACTGCTTGGAATAAGATTCAAAGTGAGCAGTACAGGGTCAATAGAGATAAAGAAAAAACAAAGTTTATATGAAAGTAGGGGAGGAGTGCAGAACTAGGAGATTGTCAGGAAGGAGGACGTATCATGAACACTTCACAAAAAGAGCAGAAGAGGGAGCTCTAGAGCTATGAAGATAGGAAGGAAAATAACCAAATTTCATATAAAAATGAGCAACAAAAAGGATACAAAATTCTGTAAAAGATGTCAAAAATTTAAAAAAAGAAATAAGGAGTGCAACAGCATTCCAACAAACAATTAAAATGTGCCAGAAGAAACGTGTTTACAAAACTGATGGGAACATATTCTCAAGTGTACAAAGAAAACGGGAGGAGGAGCTTGTCAGCCTGGAGATGTGTCTGCTAGAGAAGGTGTTCTGGGAAGGGGATCACGAAGGAAGTTGTGGGTCTTTTATAATCCTTTCCCTCATGGAGAAGCAGGCAGACCAAGCTGGGTTCCATGTTGGTCAGAGGTTTAGTTCCAAGAAAGTAACTGGCAGTGATCACCAAGCAAGAGAATGCAGAGCAGGGAGCATGATCTTGCATGGATGATGGAGCCAAGACTCTAGACTAGAGCAAAGAGCATAAGAGCAGAGCAGAGTTTAACCAGGTCATAAACCAAGCAGTGCAACAGCCAGCAGGAACTGATTCAGGAAGGTGTCCACAAATGGCTTTGAAACCATTTCAACCTCCATTGGGTAGTCAACCTACGCGCAGCCCTCAGACACATCAAGCTGGTTTAAAGTTACAGATTGTGCAACAACATCCATGGATGAATTAATACCTGAAAAGGAGAGAGGATATTTTGGATCAGAGCAAGGACACCAGCATAGCAAAGTTTTAGGATTTGGAATGGGTAAACTAGCCTAATGAGGTGAGTCTACAGCAGAGGTCTCTACTCTGAGCGCCATCTCATATCCTTCCATCTCACTCACTCTAGATCTCCCACTTTAGAAATTACACAGCCGTGTTGTGACTTTCAATCCTCTACCCTATTACTTTTCTGTATTCTCACTGTGCTCAGGTCTTTCTTTTTCTTCTCACCCATGTAGGTTCCTTGGTTCTTTCTGTTCACTCACTTGCAAACCTCATGGATGTCAACCCCTCACTCCATTGTACTCAAAAAGCAACCCTGACTCTGGCAAACCTCTCCATAGGTCTATAATTGCCCAATATCTTTTTCCAGCTCTGACGCCTCCTAGCAATTCCATCTGCTTTCCTGACATTTCCACTTGGATATCTGAAAGACATCTCAAATCTAACTTATCAAAACAACATTGACTTCTCTCCCTCACCTACTTTTTCCAGTCTTTTTCATGTCAATAAACAATGCTGCATTTACTAATTAGCCAAGCCCAATCCTAGTTCTTCTCTGTCCCTCAAGCATCACATTTAATCTATCAGTATATTGTGTGGTGTCATTTGCTGAGTCCATTTAATCTATCAGTGTATTGTGTGGGACATACACTGAATCCACTGACCCCTCTGCACTTTCACAAAACATCCCTGGCACAACAATAGCCTTCCAACATCTTCTAAAGTTGCTTCTACCTAGATCCATTTGCAAACAGTAGCTGGAGTACTCAGCTATAGTATAGATCAATACAGATCATGTCACTTCCCTGTGTGTAATCCTCCGGTGTTTTCTGATCGTGCTTAGAATAAAATCCTGAATGAAGCTTTCATGCACCTGACTAATCTGGCCAGTTTGCCTCTCCGGCCTACGTATCCCTCCTCCCACTATACCCTGGTCACACCGGTCCTCTTGGGACAGCTGGAAACTGTCAAATGTGTTCTGACATGAGGTCCTTTAGGACAAAGAAGGAATGAATCACGCTTGCTGTGGAGGAGTAGCTTATGGTGCTGGGGAACCTCTACTTGGGAGGCCTGACCTTGTCTGAGGAGGCAGGAAGGCTGAGATGTGAAGACTAAGCTGGACTGGTAACTCTGTGCAGAGTTGCAGAAGAAAGTAACAGATAGAAAGAAGGGTGTGTGCAAAGGCCCTGTGTCTGATGGGATGGTAGTATGTTTGAACAGGGAGATGAGTGTCACAAGTAGTAGAATATATCAAATCTGGGTAGAGGCCAGATCCTTTAGGGTGTTAAAGGCCGTATCAAGGGTGATTTCGCTGGGTCCAGCCTACTCATAAGACTGGCTGTCACTAATATTCCACTCTTAGCAATTCATTCTTTAGACTTAGGGCTTGATCCCAGTTGAAATGTAAAAATACAGAGAGGAGGACATTCCAATGATATCTTGGTGTAAATGATGGCTCTGTGAGTAGATCGAAAGTGGGGTGGCAGGGGGAAAGATGCTTTCTCTTTTGAGAGCCCTGAGGGAAAGACACAAAAATAATTGGGGCTACTTCTCAGTTTCATCCACAGAAGCCCTTGTAGCAATGCCTCAGTGGAAGCAGGAGAATGAAATATCTTCCAGTTGCTCCAGAGGGCAAGGAACTCACAGATAGAACCTGCGGGTCAGGAAACAGTGGACTCAGAGCTCCCTCTGTGTGGTTAGAAGAACCAGCAGGAGCTCAAGCCAGTGTGACATGAAATGTCTGGGTGTTTCTATTTTCAGAACTCACAGGAGAGAGGAAACAGGTATCCCTTAGAGCTCATGAGCATTTGAAAATGAGAATAACATTAGATTTGGGCCAAGTTAGCTGAGCTGATGAGCAATTACAGACACATCATGATTCTAGGCAACTTCCTCTGGCTCCCTTTGCTTCTTTGATTAGTAAATATTTGCCTTCTTTTTTCTTCTTTGGCTTTGTCTTTCACTTGCTCTCCCATTTTTGCTTCACTCTCGATCCTGTCTTTCCTCTTATTTTGCAGGTAGAATAGCTAAGCAGCTGCTCACTCTATGTTTCCAAAACCCCAGCTTGACCACCAGCCTTTAATCTCCAAATCTTATTTCTGGCCACAGATAGAAGACTCGTGGATTCATGCGTGCTCCCCCATCAACTGCAGGAATAGTTGAAAGCTTCTCCCTTTAAGACAGACCTCTCTTGTCCTCCTATTTTCCCTTCTGTGAATCTATTTTCCAAAACTCAGCTCCTTTTTAGGCCTTAGAGCTTTTAAGTCAATGACAAAATTTCTTTCTGTTCCCTGAAAACCAATGTCAGAAAGAGGCTGTCCCAAGTGCGCTTGGCTCAGACTCTCCAGTCCAGTGAGATGGGCTGGCAGGAGGCTGACAGCTTCCATTAATGGGCAGGATGTATTTTCTAGTGATTGATCACTTCCTCCATAAATTATGGATCTCTCTGCTGAGGCCAATGAGTTATCAAGAAGCCGTTTGAGCAGTAAATCCCTTCTCTCACCCTTCTTTGGGCAGTACAGTACTGACATTGTTCAAGTCACAGAGAAATACAAGGCTTTGCAGGAATGATACTTTCCTAAAAAGCAAATTTTCACTTGTTAAAGCCTCAGCAGGGAAGGCTTTGGGGAGACGTGCAACTTCAGTCTGGGCAGGCTTGCTTCCCTCAACTCATTTAGGAGGGAGGCCTGGCTGGGATCAGAGCAGGCTTGAATTTGAACAAAGGGTATGATTTGAAATGAATGACTTTTGGTTAATTGTTATTTTTTGGCAAAAGGGTATTTATTTGTGGGCTAATGCAGGAGGGATGGGAAAGAGAAAGAATAAGTAGCAGAGGGTTAGGGGAGATCACAGGGGAATCATTGTAATGGGCACTCTGTGAGACTACAGGCTCAAGCAATTTCCCTTTGGGACTTAGGAGAATAAATGTGGCATGGAATTGAAAACATATCATTTTCTCCATTTTTTTTTGTGGGAACCCCTCCGGTACCTTCAGTATTGCATCTTAGGGAATGATATCTTAGTCACAGACCCTGGTGTTTTCATAAGCATAAGACATGAGAAATATTAGAACGGATGTGTGAGTCAACAGCCCAGGATACGTTCAGTCTCATCCTTCTGTAGCCAACCCAGCACTGAGGACTTGGGTGGTGACTGGCAGCTGCAGAGACCCCATAAGCCGAGAGATCAGAGGTCTGAGTCTTGGCTCTGCTGCTTCTCTTAACCTCATGGGTAATTTTGAACAAATTTGCCTTTTGTGTTTCCAATTTCTTATCCTTAAAATGAGACATTTAGGGATGAGGGATCTTTTAGGATCCTTCCAAATCTAGTATTTAATGTCATTCCCATTAGTCAACAAGCATTATTTTAAAATGTTAAAATCATGATTTCAGATTGGGCCAGGTCCTTGCTTAAAACTTAAAACTTCTCTGCAGCTTCCCACTGAATGTGGGTAAATGCTGACACCTCCATGCCCCACAAATCCTCATAGTCTTGCCCTTGCGCAGCCCCTGACCCTCCAGCCAGCCATCCCCGAGGTGCTTATGCTGCAGCTCCTTTCATCTGCCAAGTTCATTCTTACCTTAGGGCCTTTGCACATGCTGATCCCTCAGCCTGGAAAGAACTTCCCAAGCTTTCCACACAGATAGATTCTTATCACCTAGCCTCGGCCCTGATGCCGCCTTCTCAGAGACCCTCCCTTACCACAGCATAGATGATGCAATCCCCACCCAGACATTCTCTATCCCATTCCCTTATTTTATCATCCTCATAACCTTTCTAACTATCTGCAGTAAACTCATTTATTTTATATTTATTTATTTGATCTCCCATTAGAGGGCAAACTCCATGAGAGCAGTGCCCTTGGTTGTCTTACTTACCACGATAGTCCCAGTGTCTGGCTTTCCTCAGTTGTATACAAACCTTTATTGATGGGGACAGCACAGACATTTCACTAGCAGTAGAAACAGCAAAGTCCAAAGTCTTTGACTAGATCTTAAAAAGGGAGCCTTTTAAACTTTGATCAGCTTTAGGAACATTTACTTTTTCTTAGTCTGAGTTACAAGGTTGGAAAGAGGTTCCCCCATCCCAATTCCTGCTAAAACTGAATAAGAATCAACACAATACTCAGTTTAAAATAGGGAGAAAGGAAGTCACACGTATTGAGTACCTATGATGTACCAGGCATTATACTAGGCACCTTAGTTGCAAACTTATTTACTTCATGCAACTCTATCATACAGGTATTATCACCTTGGTTTCACATGAGGAAACTGGAATTCAGTGACATTCAGTCACTTTTCTGTGGTTGTACTTCTAAAAATTGTAGGACTGGAGTTTGAAATGAGAAATACATGGTTAGAGGTTCATGATAATTTCTCTCTATGTCACTGTCTTTTCATTGGTTGTCCCCAGGGTCACTCTCAGGTTTGATGACTCACTAGAAGACTCAAAGAACCTAGGCAAGTTGTTATACTCATGTTGCAGTTTATTACAGCAAAAACATACAATTTAAAACCAGCAAAGGCAAAAGGTGAATAAGACTGAGGCCATGAGAGAAGAGTTGTTCTCTCCCAGTGGAGTTGCTGGACAGCCCTTAATTTTCCCAGCAATGATATGTGACAACATGTGCAAAGTTTTGTCAATCAGGGAAGCTCACTTGAGCCTTGGTGTCTAGGTTTTTTTTTTTTTTTTTTTTTTGAGACGGAGTCTGGCTCTGTCACCCAGGCTGGAGTGCAGTGGCGCGATCTCGGCTCACTGCAAGCTCCGCCTCCCGGGTTTACGCCATTCTCCTGTCTCAGCCTCCCGAGTAGCTGGGACTACAGGCGCCCCCACCACGCCCGGCTAATTTTTTGTATTTTTTAGTAGAGACGGGGTTTCACCGTGTTAGCCAGGATGGTCTCGATCTCCTGACCTCGTGATCCGCCCGTCTCGGCCTCCCAAAGTGCTGGGATTACAGGCTTGAGCCACCGCGCCCGGCCTGTGTCTAGGGTTTTTATTGGGGGTCAGCTGCATAGGCATGTGGAACCTTTGCCATTCAGTCTCCAGCCAAGAATGGGCACAAAATTGGAATAAGGTTCTATCAGCCTAGAAAGTGGGAGACTTCATACATAGCCATTTAGGGATAAGGGATCTTTTAGGATCCTTCCAAATCTCTCTTGGGGAGGCCAGGCCTGGGTATTGATCTGATTTGGGTATCTGCGACCCAGTTTGAAGGGGCTTGACTTGATCTCCATAAGCCATGACATGGAGATAGCACCAAAAGTGGAAGTGGGGGAAGCTGAAGTCGGCTTTTGCTTTTATGCATTTTTGTCCTGGTGTCACTCAACCATGGGGTGAAAAGTAGATTGAAAAGAGCACATAATTTTATGAATAATAACACCTCTGCTGTCATATTTACTGGTCTCAGGAACAACCACCATTTGGTTATTACCGTGTATGGAAACTAAAGACATCTGTTGTAGCATGACATGAACAGTGAATCAGACCATTCATAATTTTGAAGCCATTTATCATAATATTGTTAATATATTGGCTCCATTTGGTGGCAGGATACCTAGCTGTGATATGTTGCTCTCTAGATTTCCACTTTTTGTGTTAATTAGTAGCAACTTAGTCAAAGCTTAAGATGATATATTATTTTAAGTTTGCTGGCATGAATTTAAATCACAATAAGCTAAAAGTCCATATTGTACATTTTATAAAACTTTAATAAGCTGGAAAAGGGGAATTGTCTTGTTGGTAGGAAATCTGATTCACTTTGTTGAATGGGGATTGAGCTTCCCTTTATGGGGGAGGAAGAGTTTTTTCAGTTTCAAGTGGCATACCCTGTAGTCATTTAATATTTTTAGAGAACCAGATGGGGGTTCAGAGATTTGAGTGGGAAAAGTTTGTATTGATTGCTTAGTTTGAAATTATAAAGGCAGGTAAGGGAAACAGGTGCCTTTCTTTCAACATAACATGTGTTTCTCTAACATTAATATTCCAACTTTACTGAATTATTGAGCAGGAATAATAATTTTACATGACAATATATGGGCTGACCAATGTCATTCTCCCTAGGAATTGATAAATTGTGTCTTTGTGTCTATGAACTTACATACTCTGAATAGTGGTTGGATTTATTTTTCCTTGCTCCTTTTGGGCATATCAACTAACCCACAGCTGAAGTCTCACATAATGGGCATAAATACTTCAGCTGCCCAATTCTATAGAAGGGAGAGATGGGGGTATGTGGCATTTTCTGATTTGTCAGTTTATGGATACTGGAAGCTCATTTATTTTTGTAGTCAAAATTCAATGCTTATAACTATTATTATTTGTTTGGGTTTTGTTTGTTTGTTTTTGATTTTTGAGACAGGGTCTCATGCTGTCACCTGAGCTGGAGTGCGGTGGTGCAATCATAGCTCACTGTAGACTCAACCTCCCGAGCTTAAGTGATCCTCCCACCTCAGCCTCCCGAGTAGCTGGGACTACAGGTGTATGCTACCATACCTGGCTAATTTTTAAAATTTTTTCGTAGAAACAGGGTCTCATTATGTTATCCAGTCTGGTTTTGAACTCCTGGGTTCAAGCAATTGTTTGGGTTGTGTTTATTAGTGAGCTTTGCCTCTTTTGTTTATTCGTGTGCTGTGACATAGCCTCATCAGCAAGTTGGGAGACATAGCGCCATAGAGGGTCAGATTTTTAAGGATTTTGGAGGTCTCAACACTTTTATTCTACAGGTTGAAAAATTCTATTTCAGAGTTGTTTAAGGAAGGGATTGGCAAACCATGTCCTCAAGCCAAATCTTGCCTACCACCTGTTTTTATAAATAAAGTTTAATGGAACACAGTCATAATTCCTTTTTGTCCTGCCTATGGCTGCTTTCACACTACAGCAGCAGAGTTAAGTAGTTGTATGTTTGCACAGTTGTGACAGAAACCATATGTTCCCCAAAGGTGCCGACCCCTGGGATAGACAATGTGATAACCTCCACTGATAAAGATACTGAACTTGCATTTAAAGTGTGCACCAGATGGGGGTACTATTAAAGTGGGAAATATTCAGATTGTATTGGTTGTAAAAGCATGTGTTCAAAGTGACTATTCTGTACTTGCTCCCTGCTCAACTATGGGAAGTCACCACCCAAGGATGGTGGAGAAGTCTCCAGACTCCTTTCTGAGTCCCTCACAAAATTATGCTTGTTCTACACAGAATGAGACAGTCATGTGAGCCTATTTCTGAAGAAAGTCTCTTGTGTACTCTACACACAATAGGAGGGCCACCTGAGTGCCACCTGAACCCAGTGACTGCTTAGACTTATTGCCTGATCTACATTATCTACTTGGGTAGAGGGCTCCACTATCAAAGTAAACTTCATACCACCCTTGCCTTCTTGGAGGTTTTATATGGGTCTTGGAGCTGGGACTGGTTGGCAATCAGTTGTAACACGTACATTGATTTCAGACTTATTTGATATATTTTGGATGCATTCAGTTTTCATCAGAGCACTTAGTTATTTTTCTTTTAAATCATGAACATAGAAAAACAATCACTGGCTTGGAAAAGGGGTTTTAAGCTCCCTGCTACCAAAATCTAGAAGTCCATAATTTCAAGGATGTTGGTTTAGACTTTAGTGATACAAAACATGACTCCATGACTAGTTTGCACCCTAGTTAGTAAAATAGGACACAAACAGGAAATATGTAAATAATAGAATCTGAGAGCTGTCAGAGTGCAGGAAGAGAGAGGTGACTAAAGGGCTCAGAAAATCAGAGCAGGCACCTTTGTGAATATTTTGACCCAGACAAGTTGGGCTGTCTATGTGCTTGACTTCTTTCCACAGACTATGCATTTCACTCATGTTGCTTCCTCACCTTGAAAATTTTCTCTCCACTTCTCTTCATCTGGCCTAATCCTTCCCATCTTTCAGAGCCCGCCTCCCAACTTATGCCTTCTTCATTGTTCTGAGCAGTGCTGGTCTAGCAGAAGTTCTGTTCTATACCTACACTTCAGATGAATTGCATTGTCACTGCTTCAGGTATTTAAACATTTACGATAAGATTCATGAGGACAGACCTTAAGTTTAACTTTTCCTCTGCTTCTCAGAAACAGCCCATTTTGAGCACAGAGTAAGCATAAAATCAGTGCTCAGTGTATAGGTTGATCAAAATTGCAGAACAGGAAACATGATGCCAGGTCTAGGCTAGGACTCAGTTTGGAAAGAGAAGGGAGCATGGCAGAAAATGGCCAAGGAGGTCCTCATCCCATTGACTAGAGCAGTCTGTCTATTTTCCCTCAATGATCCATAGGACTAGCCCCATTCATTTCCCTTATCAAGTCAACCTCTCCCTTCTGGGATAGTCCAGATTTTAGACAAACATTGTCCAAACCTAGTAATTTGATTTCACCTCTGCCAGGAATGGATGACCAGACCTCACACTTGTGCACACCTTCTCTATCCCTTTCCAGTTCATGTTCCTTGAAACCCATCAGTTCCTTTCTCACTATTCCAATCCTCATCCTCAGTGAGGCTACCTCCTCTTTTCTTTTACTATTGGCCTTCTCTGTGTTCTTTCTTTCTCTGTGTTCTCATTTCCTTTATTCAGCTGCGCACACCTTAAAAGAGGTTGCATTCTCTGTGGACCTTATTTTTTTTCTCTCTGTTTTTTTTCATCTCTCCACATTCTCCTTTATTTTCTTATTGGTCTTCTCAGACAGGTAGATGAGATTTTTCTAAACAGGGATATGCAGATAGCACTCCAACTAGAGTTAGGATATTGATAAAGAAATTATCCTAGAGATAAAAAAATTAATTCAAAACCATGGGCTCTATTGGAGTATGACTCTTTACGAAGAAAAGAGGTCAACCAGAATCTTGAAGGAGATGTTCCCAGAATTTAATATACAAAGCAAGTGAATCCTGTCAGCTCAAAGGGGCGGACTATAGTGGATGATGTGTGTCCTGCCTGCCTCTCCCCGCTTTAGGACTAAGGCATTCATTCTCCCAGTTGCTGGGATTGTTGGCAGCTGACAGCTCTCAGTTGAGCCGGTGATTGCCCTTAGCTGAGGAGGGCCATCTCACCCACGCTCACACTCCCTCCCAGTGGAAATCAGCTGAGGACTTTGTGGTGACTGCATCACAGTTCAATTCCTACTTCACAATTCTAGTTTCTTTTTGACTCACAGGTGCCAATTATGAGAACATTCTCCAATAAATTTCCTGCACACTAATCTCCATCTTAGAGTCAATTTCCTGGGGAAACCCAACCTGTGATACAGAATATCTATGAAAGAACCACACAATTTTCATAACATTGCTTGGTCACCTTTGTGGACTCTGTTGCTTCTCGATGAGAACTGCTTGCTGCTCTGATAGCCTTCCCTTATATTATCAAATGGAAACATTCTTCCAAGGTCCAGTTTTTAAATTTATTTGGTTTCAGTGTGATGATTGAGATAATGTTTTACTTTCTACTCATGGCAGGCTGTGCACTGCTAAGTTTTCATGATTGCACAGTGCATCTGACAGTCATCCTAATAATGTGAACAAGCAGTTGTTGCTAAAATAAATGACACACATTGATTCTACTTTGGCTGCACATCTGGGAAGTATGCTTCAGCACCTTTGCTGGAAACTACTGTGGACTATACATTGGTGCAAATGAATGTTGCTTTGTTCTAATTGGCTCAACATGCAAATAATGAGCTTATTGTCACTGGACATGTTAACGTAGAGAAAGAAAGTGAAGGAAGGGAAAAGAGTATTTATTGATCGTCTGCTATGTGCTCGCTAGGCTAGGGCTTTATATATGTCATCTCATTTTATCCCTCAAATGACCTTATTTACAAAGTGCTATTAGGCCCATTTTTTTAAGTGAAGATTTAGTGGCCCAGGGAGGTTAAGAAATTCCTAGGTAAAATATTGAGAAAATGGATAACTGGGAGAAGGGCAGAGCAAGATGGCCTAATAGAAGGCTCCTCTGATTATCCATCCTGCAAGGACACCAATTTAACAACTATCTACACAAAAATTCATCTTCATGAGAACCAAAGTCAGGTGAGCACCCACAGTACCTGGTTTTAACTTCAAATAGCTGAAAGAGGCACTGAAGAGGATAGAAGACAGTTTTGAATCACTGACACCATCCCTTTTCCATTCCCTGGCAGTGGCCATATGGTGCCAAAAGAGAATCTGTGCTCTTGGAAGAGGGAGATTACAGCAATGGTGAGACACTGCATTGAGCTCAGTGGTGCTCTCTCACAGCAGGAAGCAAAACCAGGCTGAACTCAGTTGATGCCTGCCAATGGCGGAGGGGGAGGCGGGGTGTGTGTGGGTGGGTGGGTATTTAAACTACCCCTAGCAAGATGGGAATTGTCCATCCCAGTGGTCTGAACTTGAATTCTGGCAAGCCTCACCACTGTGGGCTAAAGTGCCTTGGGACAGTAAATAAACTTGAAAGATGGTCTAGGTCACAAGGAATGCAACTCCTAGGCAATTCCTAGTGCTGAACTGGACTCAAAGCCAGTGGAATGGGAGGGCATGTGACCTAGCGAGACAACAGCTGGGGGTTACTAAGGGAGTGCTTGTACCACCCCTCCCTCAACCCCAGGCTGCACAGCTTGCAACTCCAAAAGAGACCTCTTCCTTCCTCTTGAGGAGAGGAGAGGAGAGAAAGGAGTAAAGAGGGCTTTGTCTTGCATTTTGGATACCAGCTCAGCCACCATAGAATATGGCACTAGTGAGAGTAGTAAGACACCCATTTTAGGCTTTAGTTCCTAGATGACATTTCTAGACACATCATGGGCCAGAAGGGAACCTGATGCATTGAAGGGAAGGACACAGACCTGGCCTGGCAGGACCTAGCATTTGCTGACTAAAGAGCTCTTGGGCCCTGAATAACCAGCAGCAATACCAAGTTAGCACACCATGCGCCTTTGGTGAGACCCAGACTTGCTGGCTTCAGGTGAGACTCAGCACATTCCCTGCTATGGTGGCTATGGAGAGAGATTCCTGCTTGAGAAAAGTAGAGGAAAAAGTAAAGGGGACTTTGTTTTGCATCTTAGCTACCAGGTTGGCCACAGTGGGGAGTAGAGCACCAAGTGGGTTTTTGGGATCTCTGATACCGGGACTTGACTCTTGGATGGCATTTCTGAACCTGCCCTAGGCCAGAGGGGAGCTCATTGCCCTGAAGAGTGAGTCTTAGGTCAGGCAGCATTCACCAGAAGCTTACTAAAGAGCCCTTGGGTCTTAAGGGAACATTGGTGGTAGCCTGGCAGTACTCCCTGTGGGCCTGTGGTGGTGGTCATGGGATGTGGCTCCTCTGCCAGTGGAAAGGGGAGGAAAGAGTGGGAAGGACTACATCTTGTAGTTTGAGTGTCAGCTAAGCTGGAGTACATTAGAACACCAGATAGATTTCTAAGGTTTTTGACTTCAGTCCTCGGCTCTCACATGGCCCCTCTTGACCTACCTGGGGCCTGGGTGAACTCACCTCCCTAAAGGGAAGGACACAGCCTGGCTGGACTCACCGCCTACTGATCGTGGTTACAGTGGGCCTTGGGTGAGACTCAGTGCTGTGTTGGCTTCAGATCTAACCCAGCACAGTCATAGTGGTGGTGGCCACAGGGGTGGTTATACCACTTCACCCCCATCTCTATACATCTCATCACAGAGGGAGAGACTCCATTTGTTAGGAAGAAAGTAAGGGAAGAGAACAAGAGTTTCAGCCTGGCATTCCAGAGAAATTCTTCTGGATCTTATCCAAGACCATCAAGGTGGTAGCTCTGAGTCTGCAAGACCCACAGCATTACTGGGCTTGGGGTGACCCCCTAAAGCAGATACACCTTAGATAACAACACCCAACTCATTTCAAATATCTGGAAAGCCTTCCCAAGAAAGACAGGCACAAACAAACCCAGATTGCAAAGACTACAATAAATACTTAACTCTTCAATGCCCAGACACATATGAATGTCTGCAAGCACCAATTCATCCAGGAAAACGTCTAATAAAAAGTGGACAAAAGATTTGAATAGACATTTCTCAAAAGAAAACATACAAATGGCAAAGAGGCAAATGGAAAAGTGCTCAATATCACTGATCGTCAAAGAAATGCAAATCAAAACTACAATGAGATACCATCTCAACCCAGTTAGAATGAATTTTATCCAGTTAGTCAGTAACAAATGCTGGTGAGGATGTGGAGAAAAGGCAACACTCGTACACTATTGTTGGGAATGTAAATTAGCACAACTGCTACGGAGAACAGTTTGGAGCTTTCTCAAAAAGCTAATAATAAAGCTACCGTATGATCTAGCAAACTCACTCCTAGGTATATACCCAAAGGAAAGGAAATAAGTATGTCAGAGATATCCGCATTTCCGTGTACATTGTAGCACTATTTACAGTAGCCAAGATTTGGAAGCGACGTAAGTGTCCAGCAACAGATGAATGGATACAGACAATGTGGTACCTATACACTATGGAGTACTATTCAGTCATAAAAGAATGAGATCCTGTCATTTACAACTACATGGATGGAACGGAAGGTTACTACATTAAATAAGATAAACCAAACACAGAAAGACAAACTTTGTATATTCTCACTTATTTGTGGGAGCTAAAAATTAAAATAATTGAACTAATGGAGATAGAGAGTAGAAGGATGGTTCCCAGAGGATGGGAAGGGTAGTGGAGGTGTTGGGGTGAAGTGGGGATGGTTAATGTGTACAAAGAGTAGTTAGAAAGAATAAATAAGATCTAGTATTTGATAACACAACAGGGGGACTATAGTAAAAAATAATTTAATTGCACATTTAAAAACAACTAAAAGTAAAGTCAGATTGTAACACAAAGGATATATGCTTGAGGGGTTGAATACCCCATTTACCGTGATGTGATTACTGTGCCTTGCATGCCTGTATCAAAATATCTCATGTACCTCATAAGTAAATACACCTACTATGTACTCACAAAAATTAAAAATAAAATAAAAAAGCAGAAAAAAAATATGGAGGGTTTAAAATTCCAACCAGCATTTACCTGACTCTGAATCTCACGATTCTTTTCTTAATACATGCTTTTGCCCAGAAGTAAGAGATGAATAGGGTGTACCTATGTGCCTTTTACAAGAAATTCATGCCTCAGTATGTGGCTTATGCATAAAGGTGGCGGAGTGGCTATGTGGACTAATGATTAAAAATGAAGATTCTAGGAGAATCGCTTGAACCTGGGAGGCAGAGTTTGCAGTGCACACAAATCACGCCACTGAACTCCAGTCTGGACAACGAGAGTGAAACTCCATCACGAAAAAAAAAAAATAAAAAATTGGACTCACTGGGTATCTATCCCTGGACAAATTTCTTAATTCCTTAGTGCCTAGGTTTCCCCATCTATTAAAAAAAGGAATAATAGTGGTATATAACTCACAGGGTTACTGTAAGAAATCCATGAGATAAAGAACTAGGATGGGGCCTGGCACATCATTAGCATTCAATAGATGTTAGCTGTTTTAAAAGTTATTAATAGATAAAGATTGGACTTGATGAATGGTTCAAAATACAGTGTGTGCACTGAAATCACTTGGCATTAAAAAATTACCTAGGCCTCAAATACAGAGGGTGTGATTAATATATCATGGGTGTAGCCCCCACATTTGTATTTTGAAAGAAAGCCTTTTCCCAAACAAGGCTACTACAAACCAGTGGGTGAAAACAATTCGATTAGCAGAACCATACATTCCCTTATATTTCTGAGATTCTGTGATTCTAAAGGGGAGTGCATATTGGCTGTTCAGAAAAAAACATTGTAGATCATTCATTCTAAAGAGGGGCGATATTACCATCAAGGGTCAAACATTGGTTCTTTTGGGAGGGAGATGGTGAAAAAAATGTTACTCTTTCAATATGTAGCTATACATACAATACATACACAAATATATGATATATCTGTAGTATTACAGTTTTATTGGAGGGAGCAATGAGGAGAAAAAAATGTCTGAAAGGGCTCCTAAGAGAGATGATAATGTAGAAAAGGTTGAAAAACACTGTTGTGAAAGAGTAGGTTTGACTTTAACCTTAAAGTAAACATACAAATTTCCTACTTGCCTTTCTGCTTGACTAGCTCATACTAATGCTACTCTTGAGTTGTAAGTACTGGGTACAAGAAAAGAATCTTCAAGAGGTTTGAAGATAGTTGTGGGCTGTGATTTAAAGTAGACCTTTCATATTTGAGAGTTGTTTATTTTTTCTTTGTCTTGTTTGTTTTTTATATCAGATAATTCTTTACTCTTTTTGCCTACCCAGCTGCTGCGTAAGTGGCCTAGAAAACAATATTGGACATAAGAGGCAATGAGCTCTCACAAACAGAGAAAATGGTTATTCCTCTGGGACCATGTATTAGAGTTTTCAGAAGTAAGCTGCAGATAGGTTAGGCTTAAGTGATGTGGGAAATGTACATTAATCAAGGTTCGATTGCTTATTTCTCAAACAGCTTAGTGACAATATAGTTGGAATTTTCTATTTCCACCAAAGGCTCTCACACGAAATATCTTGAACGAGACTTTATGGGCATCTCTCCGGTAGATTTATTGCATTATCCACAAGAACATCTGCCTCCTTAAACGCTGGGCAGAGGGAACTTAGCTGGTGAAACAGGTGTGTCTGCTTGTTAAGAATCATGGCATATAAGTCCATTCTCACGCTGCTATAACGACATACCCGAGACTGGGTAATTTATAAAGGAAAGAAGTTTAATTGACTCATAGTTCCACATGGCTAGGGAGGCCTCAGGAAACTTACAGTTATGGTGGAAGGGGAGGCAAACCTTCACTAGGTGGCAGGAGAGAGAAGAATGAGAACCAAGAGAAGGGGAAAGCTACTTATAAGACTATCCGATCTTGTGAGAACTTACTATCATGAGAATAGCATGGGGGAAGCTGTCCCCATGATTCAATTACCTCCCACTGGGTCCCTCCCATGACACGTGGGGATAATGGGAACTACAATTCAAGATGAGATTTGGGTGGGGACAGAGTCAAACCATATCACATGGCAAAGACAAAGAATAAAATGTCAGGTGCTACTACAAATAAAAACATAGTTCTTCCAGGGCATTTTTTTTTCTATTCCATATTTCCAAATCCTCTGTCTTTCATCAAAGTGAGGGGCACAGTCAGGGTTTAGTTAGAGATAAACAGAGGCATTTGCAAAAGCTTTTGAGGATGCTGTGATCTAACAACGGCTGTTCTCATAGAGGGAAATGTGACTCTTCTAAGGTTCCTGTCTGGAAAGCAGGATGGTTCAGGGGACACACTGTTGCCTCAGGCACTGGAAACCTTCCCTTCCTCTAATTCTACCAGTGATTCAAGAGGGACCCTGGGAGGCCGGGTGCGGTGGCTCATGCCTGTAATCCCAGCACTTTGGGAGGCTGAGGTGGGCAGATCACGAAGTCAGGAGATCAAGACCATCCTGGCCAACACGGTGAAACCCTGACTGTACTAAAAATACAAAAAAACCCCAAAATTAACTGGGCATGGGGACAGGCGCCTGTTGTCCCAGCTACTTGGGAGGCTGAGGCGGGAGAATGGCTTGAACCCGGGAGGCGGAGTTTGCAGTGAGCCGAGATTGCGCCACTGCACTGCAGCCTGGGCGACAGAGTGAGACTCCATCTCAAAAAAGAAAAAAAAAAAAAAGAGGGACCCTGGGCAAGTCACCTCACAATTTGGGACCTTATGGTTCTCATTATAAAATAAACTTGGGTCTGTTTATTTTCAAAGCCTTGATATTCCAACCTGTTTATGTAACGTAGAGCTTAATCTTTTCTCAAGCTGGACACAAATAAACCTCCCATGATGTAAGATAACTTTGTTGCAAAGTAATCAAGTAGGAGCCCTTGAAAATGAGGAGGCCCAAGTTTATTTTATAATGAGAACCATGAGGTCCCTTGTTACTATATATTTATGATATATATTATATCATTAAATCCTATTCACCTCTATTTCCTGTAATGTACCTTCAAGTATCCATGATACTGAATAAACCATATTCTGCCTATATCATCTTTCAAGACCTCAATAATCAGTGCTAGCCTGAGGCTTACTTAGCAGACTGTATATGTATTTGTGTGTGAACATGTATATAGCTATTCTATAATATGCCTAGATGTTTGAGACTAGCTGCACCATTCATGAACACTGATGAACAGGGCATCTCCCCTGTCAGGTTTCTCCCTTCGTGGTCTCTGTTAAATTCTGTTTCTCCCTTTCCAATATTCATTATGTCCCTCCCAGTCAGTATGATTTGGTACCTTGGTTCCTTAAAGGCAGACTGTAACATAAAATACTTTGTAGTTTTTATTTTACTTTAAAAATAAAATCCACTCCCAACCTATCACACAGATATAATTAATTACAGCTATTCTGGAATATTATTTCCAAACTTTTTATGTATGTTTATGTGTCCACATATGCACTAATTTTGGTAGAAGAGGAAATATTTTTTTTCTGTTGTTTCTGTATTATTTCCCATCCCCTGTTATAACACCACTACATTTCTTTTAAAAGAAAACAACCTACATATCCCCAAAGGACGTAGGTAAATAATGGCACATGTCTGCTGTGGAGTACCAAGCCACTATTAAAATTATTTATAGGAGTATTTAAAGGTACAGGAAAAATTTCTCAATATGTCACTTAGTAAAAAAATTTACCTGAAATTATATGACCAGAATAAGCTTCTTCTTTTTTTGTTAAAAAGGCATTTATCTAAAAGTGTATTTATTATAATATATCATGACACAATAAAGAACCAAAAAGATATGTAAGCAGTCAGACGGAGAAGCAGATCTGGCCAGCCATTTAGGAAGAGAAACACTAGCAATTAGCACCACAGAAAACAACACAGAGGAGTGTTTTGGAGGATTTTGACCACATGAGAACGGAGGATTTTGACCACATAAGAAAGGGTCAAAAATCTCAAATGTGACTAGAATGTTAAATACGATGAGGACAGGGATCTATCCATTGGTTTTGGCAACAAGGGAATGAGTCAAGTCATACTCTTCTATTAATTTATTTAAATTATTTAAATTATCTTCACTCTTTGTTTAAAAATTATGACAGTCAGCCATTTTCTGGGAATAAGGGAATTTTTTTTTTCTCTTGAGCGGGAAGAGTTTTCATGACACAGAACCCCAAATTCCTGAGACATGGTTTCAAATAAGTACAACATATTTATCAATTAACTCTACAACAAAGGAATCTGGCAGGCACCATGTTAAATGATAAAGTTAACATCTCCCGTTATGGGGCTCATTGATATCATGTGCCTTCTCATGTGGTGCACTCAGAAAGCAAGACATCACTGCAGTGAGATTCCTGGAAAAAATGCACAAAGCATGACACAACAATATAAAACCGAAAACAAGGACCATCTGTAAAGTAACTGGCTTGTATTTTTTAAAAGTGTTAGGGTCATGAAACATAAGGAAAGACTGAGGACCTATCAATATACTGAAAGAGACTGAAGAGACATGAGATCTAAATGCAATACATGATCCTAGTTTGTATAGCAGGCCTCTAAAATATATTAAAGCTTAATTACTTATAAATCTTGGAATAGGCGCAAATAGTTACTTTCTGATATAAAGAGAAAATATACAAAATGCCTACTACTTTCCATTTTGAAATGTTGCCCACTCTAACCCTGTAGACAGACCTAACAGATCTCCACCACTGCTATACTGAGTAGCGTTGGTTTATCCCCTGTAAACATGATTTGGGATAAGTGGTCTGCCTGGAAAAGCTTTGATTATTATATAATCATACGAGTTAGAATTTTGAGAATACCTTTTCCCCTTTATTTGTACATTGGAGAGAGAAATTGCTTTTAAGAATGAATTATTAAGTCCATAGAAAGAAATATAATATGAATGTAATGACAACCCTTTACTTGGTTAATAGAAACTAGGCACTTGACTAAGTGCTTTGCCCACATTATTGCGTTTAGCTCTCAAAATTCTATTAGTTAGTTTTTATGTCCTCAAATTTACATGTGAAGATTATAAAGCACAGAGTGGTTGAACGATTTACTATTTACAAAATAGTAAAACTGCTAAGTTGACAGAGCTGAGACTGGACTCCCAGTCGTTTATGTCAAAGGTAAATCAAGGGAAAACTGTGAAGCAAATGCCATGACTCCCTGAGGATCAATATAGTTGAGTCTCTCTTAACTTCTAATGTGTGCAAGCCATAAAATCAAAGTTCTGATGGTAGCCCAAAGAATGGGCAAGCCAACCCTAATCTTTTCTTTCTATTAATATTGTTGGACTCCACTCACCCTTGACTTTTCCATCTCTGTTTAAGTAGTTTATGGAGATATTTCAGACTATATTCTAACCTCAAGAAAGATTTGAATGGCTCAGTTGGTGCTGGGTAGTAAGAAATACAATATGAACAAAATATAAGATTCTGAACATAGAAAGAAGCAGCTTGCCACTGCAGATGCCACGAGACAACTAAAAAACCCCAAAGACAAAAGACATAAACTCTTGGGAGCTCTATGGCCCTGCCCATCACCTGAGAAACCCGAGTACTCATCCTGGCCAATGTAGGGCAAGATTGTATCTCCCTTCTACTTCTGCCCGATGCTGTCTTAAAAGCATCATCTCCTGGCTGGAGGCCAACCAATTCAAACCATTACAGCAACTCATAACAGAAAAACCCTGCTCCAAAGAAGGAGAAAACAATAGGTAATTCCACCACCTGCAACAGCCTGGCTAACCAGAGGTCCTGACTCTGTCCACATGACAAGTTCACTGTTAGCATAACCGGCATTCAGGACTACCAGTGCACCAAACAAAGCTACAATCAAGAACTCCCACAGAGTCCACTCCACTCCCCTGCCACCTCCACTAGGGGAGGTACTGATATCCGTGGCTGGGATACCTGAAGACGGATCATATCAGAGCTCTTTGCAGACATTCCTCAGCACCAGCCTGGAGCCTGGTAGCCCTATTAGTTGGCTAGACCCAGAAGGGCAATAATAATCACTGCAGTCTGGCTCTCAGGAAACCCCATCTCTAGGGGAAGGGGGAGAGCTCCACATCAAGGGATTATCCCATGGGACAAAAGAATCTGAATTGCAGCTCTTGAGTTCCAGATCTTTCCAGTGAAACAGTCTACCCAAATTAGAAGTGACCAGAAAAGTAATTCTGGTAATATGACAAAACAGGGCTCTATAGCACCCCCTCAAAAGGTCATACTAGGTCCCCAGCAATGGATCCAAGCCAAGAAGAAATCTCTGAATTACCAGATAAAGAATTCAGAAGGTTGGTTATTAAGCTACTCAAGGAAGCACCAGAGAAAGATGAAACCCAATGTAAAGAAATTTTAAAAAATACAGGACATGGATGAAAAAGTCTCCAGAGAAATAGATATCATAAAGAAAAGACAATCACAACTTCTGGAAATGAAAGACACACTTAGAGAAATGCAAAATACACTGGAAATTTTCAGCAATAGAATTGAGCAAGTAGAAGAAAGAACTTCAGAGCGTGAAGACAAGGCTTTTGAATTAACCCAATCTGAGAAAGACAAAGAAAAAAGAATAAAACAATGAACAAAGCCTCCAAGAAATTTAGGATTATGTTAAATGACCAAAGGGGTTCCTGAGGAAGAAGATCAATCTAAAAGTTAGGAAAAATTACTTGAGGGAATAATTGAGACAAATTTCTCTGGCTTTGCTAGAGGTCTAGACATTGAAATACAAGAAGCTCAAGGACACCCAGGAAATTCTTTGCAAAAAGATAATCACCTAGGCACACAGTCATGAGGTTATCTAAAGTCAAGAGGAAGGATAGAATATTAAGAGCTGTGAGGCAAAAGCATCAGGTAACCTATAGAGGAAAATCTATCAGATGAACAGCAGATTTCTCAGCAGAAACCCCGCAAGCCAGAAGGGATTGGGGTCCTATCTTTAGCCTCCTTAAACAAAATAATTATCAGCCAAAAATTTTGTATCCAGTGAAACTAAGCTTCATAAATGAAAAAGAGACAAAGTCTTTTTCAGACAAACAAATGCCTAGATAATTCACCACTACCAAGCCAGCACTGTGATAAATGCTAAAAGGAGTTTTAAATCTTGAAACAAAACCCTGAAATACACCAAAATAGAACCTCCTTAAAACATAAATCTCATAGGACCTATAAAACAATAGCATAATGAAAAAAACCCCACAATGTATTCAGGCAACAACCAGTGTGATGAATAGAACACATGTCAGTACTAATGAATGTAAATGGCATAAATGCTTCATTGAAAAGATACAGAATGGCAGAATGGATAAAAATCCACCAGCCAAGTATCTGGAGTCTTCAAGAAACTCACCTAACACATAAGGACTCACATAAACTTAAGGTTAAGGAGTGGAAAGAGATATTCCATGCAAATGGAAACCAAAAGCAAGCAGGAGTAGCTATTCTTATATCAGACAAAACAGACTTTAAAGCAACAGCAGTCAACAAAGACAAAGAAGGACCTTACACAACAATAAAAGGATTAGCCCAACAGGAAAATATCACAATCCTGAATATATATGCACCTAATACTGGAGGTCCCAAATTTATAAAACAATTACTACTAGACCTAAGAGATAGACAACAAAATAAGAATAGTGGGGTACTGCCTGGCCAACATAGTGAAACCCCGTTTCTATAAAAATACAAAATTAGCTGGGCATGATGGCGGGTGCCTGTGATCCCAGCTACTTGGGAGGCTGAGGCAGGTTCAATCGCTTGAACCCAGGAGGCAGAGGTTGCAGTGAGCGGAGATCGCATCATTGCACTCCAGCCTGGGTGACTGAGTGAGACTCCGTCTCAAAAAAAAAAGAAAAAAAAAGTGGGGGACTTCAGTACTCCACTGGCAGCACTTAGACAGGTCATCAAAACAAAAACTCAACAAAGAAACAATGGACTTAAACTATACCCTAGAACAAATGAACTTAATAAATATTTACAGGACATTCTACTCAACAACTGCAGAATATACATTCTATTCATCATAACATGAACCATTCTTCAAGATAGACCATATGATAGGCCACAGAACAAGTCTCAACAAATTTAAGAAAATCAAAATTATGTCAAGTACTCTCTCAGACCACAGTGGAATGAAATTGGAACTCAATTCCAGAAGGAACCCTCAAAACCATACAAATACATGGAAATTAAATAACCTTATCCTGAATGATCACTGGGTCAACAATAAAATCAAAATGGAAATTTAAAAAGTATTTGAACTGAATGATAATAGTGACACAACCTATCAGAACCGCTGGGATACAGCAAAGTTGTGCTAAGAGGGAAGTTCATAGCATTAAATGCCTACATCAAAAAGTCTGAAAGAGCCCAAATAGATAATCTAAGGTCACACCTCAAAGAACTGGAGAAACAAGGACAAACCAAACTCAAACCCAGCAGAAGAAAAGAAATAAGAAAGGTCAGAGCAGAACTAAATGAAATTGAAAAAAATACAAAAGATAAATGAAAAAAAGCCTGCTTCTTTGAAAAGGTAAACAAAATTGATAGACGATTAGTGAGATTAACCAAGAAAAGGAGAAGATCCAAATAAGCTCAATTAGAAACAAAATGGTACATATTACAACAAATACCACAGAAATACAAAAGATCATTCAAGGTTACTATGAACACCTTTATGAACACAAACTAGAAAACCTAGAGAAGATGGATAAATTCCTGGAAATATACAACCCTCCTAGATTAAACCAGGAAGGAATAGAAACTATGAACAGATGAATAACAAGTAACAAGATTGAAACAGTAATAAAAAAAATTGCCAAGAAAAAAAGTCCAGGATCAGATGGATTCACAACTGAATTCTATTAGACATTCAAAGAAGACTTGGTACCAATCCGACTGAAATTATTCCAAAAGATAGAGAGAGAATCTTCCCTAAATCATTCTATGAAACCAGTATCACCCTAATACCTATACAGGAAAGAACATCACACAAAAAAAGAAAACTAGAGACCAATATCCTTGATGAACATAGATGCAAAAATTCTCCACAAAATATACCACTGCTATACAGCAACGATGACCAAACTGAGAATCAAATCAACAGCTGCAAAAAAACAAAAAGCAAAAAGAAACAAACAAACATACTTAGGAATATACCTAACCAAAGAAGTGAAAGACTTCTACAAGAAAAACTGCAAAACACTACTGAAAGAAATCATAGAGGACACAAACAAATGGAAACACATCCCATGCTCATGCATGGGTAGAATCAATATTGTGAAAATGACCATACTGCCAAAAGCATTCTATAAATTAAATGCAATTTCTGTCAAAATATATCATCATTCTTCACAGAACTAGAAAAAACGATCCTAAAATTCATATGGAACAAAAAAGGGCCTGCATAGACAAAGCAAGACTAAGCAAAAAGAACAAACCTGGAGGCATCACATTACCCAATTTCAAACTATACTACAAGGCTGTAGTCACCCAAACAGCATAGTACTGGTATAAAAACAGGCATGTAGACCAATGGAACAGAATAAATAACCCAGAAATAAAGCCAAATACTTACAGCCAATTGATCTTTGATAAAGCAAGCAAAAACATAAAGTGGGGAAAGGACATCTTCTTCAACAACTGGTGCTGGGATAATTGGTGAGTCACGTGTAGAAGAATGAAACTGGATCCTCATCTCTCACCTTATACAGAAATCAACTCAAGATGGATCAAAGACTTAAATCTAAGACCTGAAACCATAAAAATTCTAGAAGATAACATCCGAGAAACTCTTCTAGACCTTGGCTTAGGCAAAGAGTTCATGACCAATAACCCAAAAGCAAACCCAACAAAAACAAAGATAAGTAGATGAGACTTAATTAAACGAAAAAGCTTCTGCACAGCAAAAGGAATAATCAGCAGAGTAAACAAACAACCTACATGGTGGGAGAAAATATTAGCAAACTCTGCATCCAAGAAAGATCCAGAATCTACGAGGAAATCAAACAAATCAGCAGAAAAAAAAAAAAAAAAAAAAAAAAAACAACAAATAATAGATAATCTCACCAAAAGTGTGGGCTTAGGACATGAATAGACAATTCTCAAAAGAAGATATACAAATGGCCAACAGACATACAAAAAAAATCCTCAACATCACTAATTATCAGGGAAATGCAAATCAAAACCACAATCCAATATCACCTTACTTCTGCAAGAATGGCCGTAATTAAAAAATAAAAAAATAATAGATGTGGCATGGATGTGGTGAAAAGGGAACACTTTTACACTACTGGTGGGAGTGTAAACTAGTACAACCACTGTGGAAAAAGGTATGAAGATTCCTTAAAGAACTAAGAGTAGAACTACCATTTGATCCAGCAGTCCCACGTGTGGTTATCTACCCAGAGGAAAAGAAGTCATTATTTGAAAAAAACAATGGCATAGCATGTTTATAGCAGCACAATTTGCACTTGCCAAAACGTAGAACCCATCAACCATTGAGTGGATAGTGTGATATACATACATATATGTGTATATATGTGTGTGTATATATGTGTGTGTATATGTATGTGTGTGTGTATATATACCATGGAATACTACTCAGCCATAAAAGGAACAAAATAATGGCATTCATAGCAATAGAGTTGGAGACCGTATTGTAAGTGAACTAACTCAGGAATGGAAAAACCAAACATCGTATATTCTCACTTGTAAGTGGGAGCTAAGATATGAGGATGCAAAGGCATAAGAATGATATAATGGACTCTGGGGACCTGGGGGGAACTATAGGAGGGGAGTGAGGGATGAAAGACTACACATTGGGCGCTGTGTAGTCGGCACTGCTTAGGTGATGGGTGCACCAAAATCTCAGAAATCAACACTAAAGAACATATCCATGTAATTAAACATGAACTGTTTACTAATATTTCAAAATATTTTGAAATAGTAATAATGATAATTATTCAAAAACTATTGTCATAATAATAAAAACAAAAAAATACTGACAATACTAAGTGCTCACAATAATGCAAAGTGATTGGAACTCCTGTACATTGCTGATGGGAATGCAAAATTGCACATCCACTCTAGGATCCTCCCACTTCAGCCTCCCGAGTAGCTAGGACTACAGGTGCGTGCCACCATGCTTGGCTAATTTTTTAACTTTTTTTTTGTGGAGATAGGGTCCTTGTTGCCCAGGCTGGTCTCAAACTCCTGACCTCAAGTTGTCCTCCTGCTTCAGCGTCCCCAAGTGCTGGGATTACAGGTCTGAGCCACTGTGCCCAGCCCCACTTGGCAGTTTCTTCTACAGCTTAACACACACTTAGCATATAACCCAACAATGCTAAGTGAACTGAAAACGTGTTCACACAAAAACCTATCCATGAATGTTTATAGCAGCTTTATTCATAACCACTAATAACAGAAAACAACCCAAATATCCTTCAGTGGGTGAATGGGTAAATAAACTGTGGTATATTTCAACAATGGAAACACTACTGAATTTAGCAATAATTTAAAAAAAGATCCTGAACACACCTTTGTTCTGATGTTTCTAGATGGTAAAACCACAACATCACATTCATGGATCTCACATTGAATTCCATTCTCATATAAAGGAGAGAGGAAGAGGTCATCAAAAAGCCAAGGGCAGGACTCAAAATATGACAGCAGCATCAGCAATTTGGGCAGAGGTGTAATCAGCATTTCTGCCTCCAACTGATGGTTGAGGAAGTTGTGGGCAGCCGGGCACTGACAACACTCAACGAGGCCACCAAAACCAGAAAGCAAGCTAAGGCTGCTTATGATCCAATAGAATAAGGCAGACAGAATAAAGGCACCTTAGAATGTGTTCTTGTTTTTTTTTTTCTGTGTGAGCCAATAGAGACACATTTTATCATTACATCAATTTTGCAGCTGTAACTTTGCAGGATATATTCCCGGCAGTGTTCTATACCCTTAGAAATATCTTGCACTTTCTGTACATCTTTCAGTCTGTGAATTCCCATTCTGGGTTGCAGTGGGGTATGTCAAGGGAGAGGAGAGGCTCAGATGTCAGTTCTCAGGATAACTTGTACTTCAGAGTTTAATTTCCAACACTGTGTTTCACCAACATAAATCATACTGTTTCAGTGAGAGAACTAGTTATATACCTTTCTCAAATATGTTTTCCCAACGAATGATCCTACATGGCTTAAAATTATACTGACAGAAAAACAACTGCAGTGGCTTTTAAACTAATGATAAAATCCATGGATAATTTCCTTTAAATAGCTCAGAGGTGTGAATCAATGAATCATATATCATTGCAGGAAGCAATTTCCCTCAATGAATTTTACCTGATGGAATCTCATTGCATTTCAGATTGGGTAAAACCTTTCCATTGAAATGGGACTCTTAAACTGGCTCTGGAGCAAAACCTAAGCCCTGAGGGGAGACAGCTGTGAATATATTTAGACCTTTCCACTTTCCAGGAGCTCTTGTGTTACAAACATCTCCCTTTTGTGCACAATACAGTACTTTGTGAGGATATCCAGTGACATAGGTAGCTTTCAATAATCCTTCCCAAGTTTTATTTCCTTTTCTGTGGGCTAGCTTTCTTTAACGTGTCTCCATCCTGCCGTGTCTTAACCATATTTTCCCAGAGGTTGATTTCTTTCTGATCTACATGATGTCACAGATGTGCCGATTTTATCAGGAAATCAAGGAACCTTAAAAAACTAAATGAAATGCATTTCAAGCCCAGAGAGATTTAAAAAAAAATGTACTGCTTTTTTGCTTTTTTGCTTCTAGCTCTATCATACTGGTACTTGTGGGTGTGTGTGTGTGTGTGTGTGTGTGTGTGTGTGTGTGTGATGGAAATCTTTTCTCGTAATCTGGAGTAGGACTCAAGCGGGCAATTCTGTTATTTTTGCTTTCCCGAGTGTTCTTGTGCTTGACCTGTTTATAATTTCTTTCTAGGAGAGGAATAACCAAAACCTCTTCTATGAGTAACTTGAAACTCAAGGAAGACAAATGAATTATTCAAAAATCCAGCACCCCATCCATATGGCTGTGGACTGGGATTCTGGTACATCTTCTAATGCTCCTTCCTTTATATGATGGCTGCAAAATATATTTGGCCTCATCTTGTTTTCAAGACAGTTATGCTTGTTCCTCCAATAAGACCACAGGCACCTTACAGAGAGAAAAGGGGCTTCAGGGTCACCACTGTCCTCTCCAGAGTTGAATACACTAATAGTTGATATTTGATGAACTTCAGTATGGCTTGGCTCAATAAAGGCTTACAATAGAAGAGAGGGGTAACATAGTTACTTTTGATCATCTGATTTGCAGGTTCTGGGGAGATTTGGAGCATGTCATAGACTCATCCTGTAATATGGAACCAGAGCTTAGGGTGAAAAATCATGAAGTCTGGGCTCTGGTCCCTTTTCTGACAGCCGGTTAGATGATCTTCTGTGACCTCACCTAACCAATGGGGATAACACCCGTCCAGACGCCCACTTGGCTATTGTAAGAGATAATGTAAATACTACTTGGTGCCACACAAATGCCCATGCTTCACCAATGACATTATGCTGTGGTGCTCTCTGGGACCCCAGAAGAGCTATAGAGAGAATTACATGATACAGGAAAGAAAGAGACACAGCGAAGGTGGCAGCAGATGAAAAGACTTATGAGCACCTGCCTGTCTATACATTTGTAAAAAGATAAAGAAAAAGGCCTTGAAATAACTAGCATTCTTCCATAAACACTTGTTTGGCAAGAATTATAGTCCAGGAACTTTCACGTATTGTACTGGTTGTGACAACAATAAGAGCCATGATTGATCGAAAGCCCGTTACGTAGCGCATCCGGCAATGTATTGGGTACGATCACCATGAGTGGGATGGTATTATTATCCCCATTTTACAAATTATGAAATTAAAGCTCAAAGAAGTTAAGTAAGTGTCCTAAGCCCACCCAGGTAACAAGGGACAGAAAGAGGAAAAGCCATGGGGGCATCAGATTTGGGATTAGCACCTGGAGCTGTTCCACCTGGCTGCCTTTCTATTCTGGTGGCTTTATGTTCTATGGAACCAGGGGTCACCTCCACATTAATCTGTCTGGTTCTTTATAGCAAGTGGCTTTGTGGGCACCACTTCGGAGGCCCCGCTGGCAATGCTGACGGTATGTCAGACCAGGGCAGGGTTATTGTCTCCAGCTAGTTTTCTAGAAGTTGTATGGCTTGTGATGGGGCTAATCCCTGGGAAAACTATTAAGTGCAAGAAAAACACCACATTTCATTCAATCCTAAGACGGTATAAATAACAGATGGAAAGGTGACTTGGGTCCAGAGAACCGAAACAAAAGAAGATGACACATGCCACTCTTAGCAATCCAAACAAGAGTATCCAAAGTCTGGGGATCAGTGCCCTGGGAAAACTGGCACTTCCCAGTCAAGAAGGGGCGTTCAGGGAAAACTTGGAGCCATCCCGAGAAGCTGTTGAGCCAGTCCTATGAATGCTGCCTGCTGCATAGAACCATCTGTTCTTAGAGCCATTTGGAGGCAAGTAGGTGACCCTAATGCCTGACTGGGACAAGTCTGAACCCCTAAGGTTCCTCACATGGAGAAGAACTTGGGTTAATGTGCAGGTGACAGTCATTTCTATGACTGAGTGGGCATCTCTTAGGCTCCAGAGCAATTCAGACATTAACATCAGTGCTCAGGCTTACAGGAAACAACGAAAGGATAAATTCCTGCTTCCTATGCGAGTGACGGGATGCTGGAGCGTTCATAGTGACATCAAGTCTGTCTACGGACACATGGTCCAGGCTGGGGCAGAGAAATCTTATATCTCTCTTTGTTCTACAGTTGAAAACAACCACACATCCCCAAACTGCACCCAGTGCTTCATTTCATTGTATATTTAGGGGAAATTGAAACCTTTGCTCTTTTATTCTGAGCTCGATTCATTTCATGTTTCTAGCATTCACTGCTCTGATAATTTGCAGCACAGATGCTACCCTTGACAGAGGGTAGGCATGATCTCTATAAAAGTTCTTAACAAGGGGACTTATGGCCATGAATCCTGCATGCAGCAGGCAGCTACTCCTCACATCTCATCCTGTGCAGAGAACAACTGTCTTCATTTTTTCAGGAATCCCCGAACAGGACCCCTGGTTGCCTGTGAACAAAAAATCAGGTTATTTCAAAACCATCCCTAAACTCCCAACCCAAATGGAAGTTTAAGTGAGAGCTACTGCCAGTGATTCAGCATTGTTACGATATGCAGATGGAAAATTGGAAGCTCTGTGCTTGTAGAATAGGAGAGCCTGGTTCTGGTCCCAGCTCTTTCACAAACTATTAGACTTTGTTGTTTAACTCTCTGGGTATCAGTTTACTCATCTGCACAACATGAGGGTTAGATGGAATCTTCCTGCAACAGACTGTGAAGCTATAAATTATAAATCAACACATGTGCATATTATGAAAGCATTTAGAATTGTGGATGTGGATAAGTCATAACATATTTTTCTGTTCCAGATGTCTAATAGGTATTTAATGCAGGAATAATACTATTTCTACCATAACTATGTCTGGGCTTTCTGTATGCCATTTAATGATGAACATCTTTAGAATTATGACTCAAATAATAAGTATGTATGTCACTGCCTATTTAGTTTACTGGTTATGACTGTCATTAGAATTATACAGGCCATACAAATGTTGTGAGTTATTATCTTCCTTTGAGCACAATAGAATGTAAAGATCCCGCTTTGCCCCCTCCCTTGCCCAATTTCTGGTATTATGCAATGACCTGTAACATGCCCTACCCAGTCCTACACAAACGGTTTCCAAGAAGAACAACTTTTTCTATACCCTCCTATAATGCATCTCTTGATTCTTTTGTGACAGATAGCACAGGCTCTAGCCTAAACCAATATGTTCTTTATTAAGTACGCTGGGGGAAAAAAAACTGCAAAATGCTCTTCAAACAAAAGGAATGACTGATGAATAGAACTCCATCATCGTTACACTTCCACTAGAAGGGTCATGACACTTATATTGAAAAAGAAGCATAACATAGTATGAAATCAACCTTTGTGCAGAATTTCAGCCATTGTAAAAAGTGAAACAGCCCAGGCTTGAGTGGCAGCACTTGCCAAATTAATGGTCTGCACAGCACGCTGAAAACAAGTGCCAGGAAGCTATTGCGAGATTCATGTCCTGTGCTTCCGTGGAGCTGGATTTGCTTCACTCCCAGAATCTTCCTTATCTTTAGCCACGTGCCTGGGAGACAGGTTCTGTGGGTGCTTTTGACTCAAGCTGTGTCTTCCTTTTAGACACAAATTCCTTCATTGTTGAATGTCCACACTATTGTCTAAATCTCTCCGTGTGTCTCTTCATCCCAGCTGGACTGTGAGACTTTGAAGTCACTGACGACCCTTTTATTTCCCTTATTTCCCTCTTTATCTCCTAGGAGGGTGCCTGGCATAAAGTAGATGCTCGCTGTTCTCACTTGTAAGTGGGAGCGAAACAGTGGGTACTGACGGATGTAAAGATGGCCACAGTAGACAGTGGGGACTACTGGGGTTGGGGGAAAGGGTTGCAAAGCTGTTGGATATTATACTCACTACCTGGGTGACAGGATCATTTGTACCCCAAAGTCCAGCATCATTCAATATACCCAGATAACCAACCTGTACATGTACACTCTGAATCTAAAATAAAAGTTGAAATTATAAAAAAGATGTTCACAAATATTTATTGAATGAATGAACATATGAAAGAATGGCTAAGTGAGTGAATTTGAATTTTATTTTTTAGATTTAATTTAATTTTTAAAATTTCTATGAAATATTAGATATACAAAGACTAAAATGATGAATCACTGTAAACTCACCACCTTGCCTTGCATTGTGAATACTTCATGCCCCTTTATGGTCGTATCTCCTGCTTCCTTCTTCTCAGGGAAATCATTATACAGAACTTGTTCATTTCTGTCTTTACTCTTTATATCTTCTATTTTTTTTTGAGATGAGATGTCGCTCTGTTACTCAGGCTGTAGGGCAATGGCGCGATCTCGGCTCACTGCAACCTCCACCGCCACTTCCCACTGCAACCAATTCTCCTGCCTCAGCCTACCAAGTAGCTGGGATTACAGGCATCCACCATCACGCCCAGCTGATTTTTGTATTTTTGTAGAGATGGTGTTTCACCATGTTGGCCAGGCTGGTCTTGAACTCTTGACCTCAGGTGATCCACCCACCTTGGCTTCCCAAAGTGCTGGGATTATAGGCGTGAACCACCGCGCCCAGCTACTCTTTATATCTTATGACATGTGTATGAATCATAACAAAATTACAATATTGTAATTGCCTATTTTTCAAATTTGCAAAATATTACATTGTATTCTTCTGAAACTTACCTTTATAATCAAAACCATACTTGTGAGATAAATCTATGTTGATACGTATCATTCTTGTTTGGCATCCTGTCTGCTGAAGGGTATTTAATTGTATGAATATATCATAATTTATTCATTCTCGTGTCGAAGGAATTACACACAATGCTGCTATGAACATTCTTACTCATGTTTCCATGAGCACCTGCTGGCAGGATTCTGCAGGGCGCTTCCTGAGGGTCGGAATTGCTGGATCACAGGAGATACATACTCTCAACTTTCCTGGGGTTTCAGGATAGTGATCCAAAGTGGTTGTACCAATTTACACTCCCATGGATCTGCATTTATAAAACTTCCAGTTTTCCAACCCTAATGCTTACCTGTTTAGGTGCTGACTTCTGCAAGAGGATACTTCTTGCTGTCAGGGGCCTCTGAGATCTGCTTGTGTCTGTCTGTTTAAGAGCTGGGGCTCTGGCCCACAGTGGTTGGAGTGGATCATTTCTCCACTGTTGTTTAATGAGCTGAAGCTACCAGGCTTCATCAGTGTCTGAAATGTTGGAGTTTCTCCCTCCTGACCCTCAACTGTCTATAGCCCATTCTTTGTAGACCTAGGTTCCACCAAAATAAAAGGTTGCCTTTAATGGCAGAGAGTTACCTTCATCTAAATGTGACCTGTGTGCAGAATGGATTGTGATCCTTTTCCTCTGCTCCTGGTCCCCTCATGCCCTGACAGCCTGAAAATTCCATTACATTGTGTTGTGGGATCATAGCACTATAAAGTGACAATATTACTGTTAAGATTCTGTGATTTTGGTAACAGTAGGCTTAAGGCCTCCTAATTGCAAGTTGTTAAATGCCATAAAGCTTCAGAATAGAGGGTATTATAACAAATTGGACTATGTAGTATTCAAGCCATACTTCAAAAGGGAAACTTGTGTTAGATAACATGTAGAGAAGGATTGCTGCCGAAATTACCCCATCATGATTTGGAGCTGAGGGATTTTTTTCCCATTCTAATGGTTACTTTTTCCCTTCAAATGAGATGAATATTCATAGGAGGTTTACACACTTTAAAAAAGCAAGTTTCTACATGTTTATACTTGGCCTTTTCTTCCCTTTAGGATTTGAAGTGGTAGGTCTATTTTTGGTTTGTTTGTTTCTTTTTCTTTTCTTTCTTTTTTTTTTTTTTTTTTTTGAGATAGAGTCTCACTCTGTTGCCCAGGCTGGAGTGCAGTGGCGCCATCTCGGCTCACTGCAACCTCCAACTCCCGGGTTCACGCCATTCTCCTGCCTCAGCCTCCCAAGTAGCTGGGACTACAGGGGCCCACCACCTCGCCCGGCTGGTTTTTTTTTTATATGTTTAGTAGAGACGGGGTTTCACCATGTTAGCCAGGATGGTCTTGATTTCCTGACCTCGTAATCTACCCGCCTTGGCCTCCCAAAGTGCTGGGATTACAGGTGTGAGCCACCGTGCCCGGCCTGGTTTGTTTGTTTCTAATGTAAACGTCCTTCTCAAAAAACAGAATCCATATAGAAAGTGCACCAATAATAAACATACAGGTTGAGGATGTTTATGAAGTAAACACTTTCTCGTTCTAGCAGTCATGAAAAAATGAGATGTTACCAGAACCTTAATCCCCGCCATGCTCCCTTTCAAACACTGCACTCCCCATACCCAAGGTAACCACATCTGTTTATTTTTTCTTCAATGGACATAATGTATCCTTTAGACCCAATTCCTCCTTTTACATCAGAGTTCAGTAAGAGCCAGAGATATGAAATGACTCACTCAAGTTCACTCGAGAGTTAGTGCAGAACTAGTACTGGACCTTGACCCCTCGATGCCCTGTCATGATGTGCTCCACCTGTTCTTATTTTCTCTTTCACTGAAATGTAGCAAGAAATGCCCATTGAAGAATGCAAATTCTCCCTACACCGTGGAGATTGTAGCTCCTTTGCCTATGCTAGGTTCTCTCTTCCACCAGCATCTCTCTACTCCTAGAACTTTATGCCCTCTACACATGAAGATCAGACTTTTGGATGCATATATAAGTTTCAGGACCCAAGGATAAAAGGATTTGAAAAACAATGCATGAACTATTTTTTACTAAGCACTGTTTTGATGCTCAGAAATAATGAAAGAACCCATTATGCAGCATATTAGCCACCTGTGCCCTCTTGCTGAAGAAGAAAGTAACGCCAATAATAGTCAGGTTCACATCAGGTATGTAATCCGTGACTTAAAACCTCTCTGGGCATCTACTAGAATCTGGTCACATTCAACACACATCAAAGTTCTGCATCATATTGCAGCCATTTCCATGACACAGCCCCTGAATGTTCTGATTAATTGAGGTTTTGCAGTCGTGTGGTGCAGGAGAAAGAGCTTGAAATCCTGAAGTCAGGTCAGCCAGAGTCTTATTCCCAGTTTTCCTGTGTATGAGCAGTGTGGCCTTGGCCCAGTCACCTCGGCTCTCTAAGCCTTGTTCCTAATTTGTAAAACAAGGAGAATAAGGTTCATGTTAGCGTTTGGGGCAATGTGTACAAATCATTTACACAATGTCTGGTACACAACGAGCTCTCAACAGGCAGTAGCTGACTTCTTACTCCACATTTAGCTAGTGGTCAGCTTTCTCCATTCAGCATTTATCTCATTTATGATAATATTATTTGGTATTGGGTTGTTAATTAGAGTCCTTTGAAACTACATAGCAAGGAGGATTTCTCATATTCAGGAGACACCTTAGCTGAACTTTCATATAAGAAGAAAGTTATATCTGACTACCTCTGAAAACACCTCGCTTTTCTCACTTCGGGTACTAGCAGATGTCCTATGGAAGGATTGGACTTCCTTAGCCCAAGGGATTAATACCTTTAGTTTTTCCTGATCTCAGAGGTCAAGACAGCTCCAGTAACATCTGTATGACTCAAGTGAGAGGATAATTAAAATATAAAATAAGAACTATGATAAAGGGAGAGAGCAGGATGCTGTGACAACACAAGAGATGCTCAGGGATTTGCATTTGTTCATCAGGTGTCTTGGAGAGCCCACGTTCCAATTTATGATTCCAGTATGGCCTCCAGCAAAGCTCCTATTACCCTGAGAAACTGTTCTTGTTTGGGAATCCAGAGAATTTGATACTTAAATTCTCACGGAGTCATTAATAGCTGACTAAAGTATCCTGTCTTTAGTTCTTTCTCCTAACCCGTCTAGGGAGTTAGCTTGCAAACATGCATTTCACGCGCTTATACAAGAGATACGGAGAGGAATGTTCTAGTGGAGGTGGGAGAGTGTTCTCAACATAGACACTTATTTTCACTTTTGAGCCTGTTGTTCAAAGACGCTTCCTCTTTCGTGATAATCCATGAGTATACACACATGCATGTGCACACACATAATACATATAGGTGAACACACACACACACACACACACACACACACACACACACACTGCATAGGAAACCAGGGCCTCAGCCACAGAAGTTCATCAATCTGTTTCATTCACAGTGACAAATTCTCCTTGATTTTTGTCAGGGAATTCAGGCCTGAAGTTACACATTAGAGCTTTTCAATCCGACTCATTTTCTGTCCAACTCCTAAATAATTATTTGGGAGAAAATGATAAAACACATTACATACAAAATTTATTTCCTAGGCAAATCCGACTCTAGGCATTTTTCAGTTGGTAATTTTAAGAAAGTAACTGTGAAATTAGGGAAATGTTCTCACTAGTCAGTAGTTTACTTAGAAAATATAAAATAGGTTTTATTAAACCAAATAAAAGGTTTTACATTTTGTTTAAGAAGAATAAAAAGACCCTAATAAAAATTGGCTTTATGGGTCTGCATGTCCACCTGAAACAGGAGCAGATAATGAATTTGTGGGGAACAGTCTGATTTGGCTGCATTCTCAAGAACATCCTCTGTGGGCTTGGACTGGCTTTTAACAAGAAATTGATGACTTGTATTTATAATAAAGTTTAAGAGGAACTGTGCTAAATGGCACTTTGTTACTATTCATTGCACCAGGATGGCTTTGCATGTGACATTCCCATGAGCTGCAGGTGACCTCCACCCTGTGAAATCCTGCATGCTACATAACATAAAGAAAGAGAGTTTCCTCTTCTTCTTCTCCTTCTCCTTCTTCTTCTTCTTTTTTAGACGGAGTCTCACTCTGTCACCCAGGCTGGAGTACAGTGTGCAGTGCCATGATCTCAGCTCACCGCAAGCTCCGCCTCTTGGGTTCAGGCCATTTTCCTGCCTCAGCCTCCTGAGTAGCTGGGACTACAGGCGCCCGCCACCATGCCCGGCTAATTTTTTGTATTTTTAGTAGATATGGGGTTTCACCGTCTTAGCCAGGATGGTCTCGATCTCCTAACCTCATGATCTGCCCTCCTCGTCCTTCCAAAGTGTTGGGATTATAGGCGTGAGCCACCGCGCCCGGCCAGGAAAGAGAGTTTCTAATACAACCCTCCTCCTCAATGAAGTCTTCCTTGGTCAACCATTTCCCTTCTCTGAAGTATGTTTTATGCACCATTTGGGCAGCACTGACCCAAGAGTGTAATCATGCCTGGACCTATCATATCTCCTCTCCCACAGGAGCAGGGGTAAAGGGCAGGGGTTACCACTATGTACTGTGGACTCCAGAGCAGACTGTCAGGTTCAAAACCCAGCAACTCCGCTCACTAACCAGTGACCTTGAGCAAGTTGCTTAATCTCTGTGTGTGTGTTTCTTCATATGTAAAATAGTGATGGTAATTATAACACCTCTCTCTTATTGCTATGAGGATTTATGGACTGTTAAATGTAGGGTACTAACAGCAATGCCTAGCACACAGTAGCACTCGAAAAATGACACCCTGGTATTATCAAGAGCAGAAAGTATATTATTCCCCTAAAATCTCACCAGGTACATGGTACAGTACCAGGTACACAAAAAGTACTCAGTTAACAAAATGAATGCTTGTGATGACAACCAGTCAGCTCTAATCAACTGCAAAATTGTGTTTCTTATTTCCATCAATGACCAACAAGACTGTACATTCTCCAAGTCCCACCTAAGTTTCATGTCCTTTAGAGTTTTTGGTAAGTGTTTGTTTTGGAGAAACTTCCAGTTATTACATTTCAGATATCATTTTCTATAGAAGGAAAACAAAGACAACAGCAACAAGAAAGCCAAGATCCATTTAATTCCTGCCCTTGGGAGCCACATTTTTAAACTTTTTTTTTTGTGGACACGTGAGTCTAGCAGCAGTAGAACAAAGCCCATTCAAACCTCTGGTTCTTTAATAACTACCATCTTACTGCCTTCCTGTCCCTTGATCAGCCTCAAAGTCTTTTGAAATACCAACAAGAGGAATAAAATGTGCATTTTGAGTTATCTTTTCATCCACAGGGTTTAAAGTTGCAGTCAATATCTTAATGCTGGCCTAGAGTATTAGATCAGAAGGAGAAGGTAAAGTTTTACTCCCCTCTTCTCTGGGAAAGACTATTTTTCCATCCATTGAGCTGAGGACCGCAAAGATCAGGAGCCATTCACTTGAGGCGCTTTAAGGGGAAAACAGTTTGCACTGATTTTCTTACGATCACGAGAGAGTCAGCAACAACACTTCTCCATCCTGTCTTGGAATTGAGACAGACAAGTGCGTGAAAGGAGGTGAAAAGTGCTGATATTTTGGTTGAAAATTGTGAATATTCATATGGATAAAGTTCTATTAAATTTACTTTATTGTTTCTACTAGTCAATAGTGTTTACATTATACAAAGTGCTTAATGGGGTCTGGCATAAAATAAGAACTTAATAAATACTGGATAGTTTTTCTCTTTATTATACAATTATGTAACACTTCATTGTTTTTAAACATTCTGTGTTCATTATAACTTTTATTTTACTTTTCATTTTCCTCTCAAAACACTTTATGAGGAGGGGAAAAAAAGGTATTGGATCCCTGTATAGAAGGGGAAAACTGAAACCCAGATAGATATTTGGAGGATGCTAAACAGAAAGCAGAAACTGGTTTTCTAACTCTGAGGCAAAGGCAAAGTTCTTCTGACTCTTAGAATCTTTACCTTAAGTCTTTTCCTGAAGGCTGGAAGGGTGGGGACTGGGTAGGTCCAGTGATTACTTTTACCATTTTCCTGAGAATGGTTTTTTTTCTTTAACTGATAACCATGTCCATAGCTGCTCCGGTTTGAATGTTTGTCCCCTCCAAAACTCATATTGAAATTGAATTGCCATTGTGATGTGGGACCTCGGAGGTGTTTAGGTCATGAATGGACTAATAGTGTTATTTGGGGAATGGGTTCACCCCCTTTGGCTCTTTCTTGCTTTCTTTTTGCCCTTTTGCTATGTGATGTCTTCTGCCAAGTCATGACGCAGCAAGAAGGCCCTCGTCAGAGGCCAACACCTTGATACTGGACTTCCCAGCCTCCAGAACTGTGATCCAGTATACTTATGATCATTATAAATTACTCAGTCTATGGTATTCTGTTATATCAGCACAAAATGGACAATAGCATACCAGAAAAATCCTACTCAAAGGCACAAACCTCCTTCCCCCGAAAATGGTAATGTTAATCCTATGCTAATAAAAATCCTATGCTAATAAAAAATAAAAATAATAAATCCAATGCATTAGAGCAACAAATCTAACGTGGAAAGCCAGTTTGCACTAGAGTCAGTGTCCTGGGTGAGTGCTACTCTATCCAGGCACTCCACCTACAGCCATGAGGGAGCCCACAGTGTGGTCATATTAGTGATGGAGGTGGTGGCAGGTGCCCTCCATGGGTGGGCTGCTGATCTCCTGATAACATGCATTTTTTGTTTTGTACACAGATTTTTATATCAGTTATCCCTAGAACATTTCAGAACTCTTTCAATTTGAAGGTTTCATACTTAAGGGATAAAAGTCCTGATGGGCTGAAGTGAAGTTTGTCTTTCATCATTAACTATGGCTGTTACTACTGTTACTATTCCCAATAATGGTCTCAGTGGTTTGTGTGGGTGTAGCACTGCCCAGTTTAGAAGCACCTTTGCCTGACCAGTGGCCTGCATTTGGTTTGCATAACAGCTTTATGTGTTGGATATCCCCTGTCCTTGCAGCTGTGGGGCATTGAGGCCAGTAGGTTTAAGTAAGTTGGCTGTACAGTGGGCCTGTGCAAGACCAAGGACTACTCTTTTCTCCACTGAACCATGGAGACTAAATGAAAAGGACAATGGAACAACATGATGCTGTGCTGGTGTCAGGAGGAGCACACCACTGAAAGTCTGTACATGCACATCTTGGCCAAGGCTGACTCCTTCCTGCTCTGGGATCTTTCTCTTTTCTTTCTTCTCTCTCTCTTTTTTTTTAGAGGCAGGGTCTCGCTTTGTTGCCCAGGCTGGAGTTCAGTGGCATGATCATAGCTCTCTACAGCCAAAAACTCCTAGGCTCAAGCAATCCTCCCTCCTCTGCCTCCCAAGTAGCTGGGACTACAGGCATGCACGGCCATGCCTGGTTAAATTAAAAAAAAAAATTATAGAGATGGGGGTCTCACTATGTTGCCCAGGTTGGTCTTGAACTCGTGGGCTCATGCGATGCTCCCACTTCAGCCTCCCCAAGTGCTGGGAGTACAGGCATGAGCCACCATGCCCAGCATGCTGTGGGATCTTAATCAAGTCACTTCGCTGCCTGAAAAAATTGACTTCACTCCCTGAAAACTCAAGATTTTGGATAAGGATTCTCAAAGTCCCTCCCCTGTCTTACTATTTCTAGGCTAAAACAAACATACCAACAAAAAACACCAACACACTTAGCATGGCTGTGGCAGGTGCTTCCTTTCTCTAGCTAGTGCACAGCAGAGATTTAGAAAGTGAAGGAAGAATGGAAGAAAGCCAGGGTCCCCAGTGAAACCATGCCCAATGACACAGTCTTGCCCACCTCTGACATCCCACAGGGGCGTTTCTCAAGAATCCAGATACTCTGTGTTCCAGAGAAACATGGCTGTCAGTCACTAGGTCATATTTGGTCAGAGTCCCTGAGAAATAGAATTATAGACCTTGGAGGGTGTCTGGTCTCAAGTTCAGATGAGAAATCTGAGGCTCAGAGGACAAGGGAGCTTCCGGAGGTCACAGAGCGAAGCAGATACAGGATCAGGTGGCTCTCCCCAGTGCCTTCTAGGATGACATGTTACCAGCGAAGTTCAGTCACAGTCCACTACTATTTGATTTTCTTAAACCACTTTATTGAGGTATGCTTGACATACAAAAGCTGTAGATATTTAATGAAAACAACTTGATACGTTTGGAGACAAATGTACACTCATGAAACCATCACTACAGTTTATGCTGTAAACTTATCCATCACCTCCCAAAATTCCTTCCTGCTGTCTTTGCTTATTATTGTTATTCTTTTGTGATAAAAACACAACATAAGATCTACCCTCTTGGCAAAGTTTTGACACACAATACGGTATTGTTAACTACAGACACCATGCAATATAGGGGATCTCTAAGACTGACTAATCTTGTGTAATCAAAATTTTGTACCCTTTGACTAGTGCCTCCCTGTTTCTTCAGCTTCCCACACCTTGGCAACCACCATTCCACTCTCTACTTCTCTGAGTTTGTTTCAGATTCATCATATAAGTATTATGGTCACCACTGGGTATTGTCCTCATGAAAGCAGGACCAGGGATCTCTTGCTTGCCCCATGTCCCAGTCTCCAGCAGAGGCCCTGGCCCAGGTGAGTGCTCAGGAAAAAGCTGTTGTAAAGTTGAATAAATGAATAAACCGATGAAAAAGTGGTTGAATAAAAGGATGCATGATTTAGGCTGGGCGTGGTGGCCCACGATTATAATCACAGCACTTTAGGAGGAAGCTAAGATGGGTAGATTGCTTGAGGTCAGGAGTTCGAGACCAGCCTGGCCAACATGGTGAATCCCGATCTCTACTAAAAAAATACAAAAATTAACCGGGCGTGGTGGTGTGCACCTGTAGTACCAGCCACTTGGGAGGCTGAGGTGGGAGAATTGCTTGAACCCGGGAGATGGAGGTTGCAGTGTGCTGAGATTGTGCCACTGCACTCCAGCCTGGGCAACAGAGTGAAACTCCATCTTGGAGAAAAAAAAAATGCATGATTTAGATCAGACTTCTCAGTTCCATGGCCAAATGCAGCCTACACTTTACCTCCTGTCCTGGCCTCTTCATACAGACTTTAGAGCTCAAGTGACCCAGGCCAAAGAAGTGAATGGGTATGTACAAGTCTGTTCCTGGTGTCAGAAATTAAACTCACAAGGCCAAGTGTATGTCCCACATTATTAGAGCCCCCTCATTCTCATAATATAAAGACAACCAACTTCTGGGGCTGTGGGCTGGGCCAAGGCAAATCTTGGAGAAGCCTGTCCTCATGAGTGGAAACCAAGTCCAACTTTAACAACGACTTGTTTAGGAGTCAGGGCTGGCTTCTGCAAAGTTGTGATATTGGAATTTTGGCCTTTGGTTATCATTCCTTCAACCAACTGAGCACTAGTGAGTGCCCAGTGCTCTAAATGTTTACATCATGGTCCCTGGAAGTGTCAGGTCTCCAATTTATGACATCCATGCCCTCCATCAAAGCTCCCATGGCTCCAGTGCTTTCCCCTCAGCTGCTGGAGAAGTTGAAAGATCTGACACATATGGTTCAATGAGTCATTTACAGCTTACCAGAGTTTCCTATTTCATCTCTCTGAGGGATGTTTGCCTTTAATCATTAGGGGTTTCAAATTCTTTTCTGACATACGGATTTCAGAGGAATATTTTAGTGATGGGGATAGGAGAGGATTCTTGTCTCATAGACACTTCTCTTTCATGTCTGTATGTATGTATTCACACATACAGACACAAATATGCACATACAAGTACAGGTGGAGAAATTCACCAGAGGAAATGGGAACTCCAGCCACAGGGCCTAATAAATCCTGCCTCACATCAGGGCAGTAGGTTCTGATTTATCTCTGCCGGGAAGATCAGGTTTCTCAGCCTAACTCTGTAAATAAAATAATTTATTTCCCTGACAGATCTCAGGCTCTAAGTATTTTAAGCTGATAATGTGTAATAAAATAATTATTTAATTAGGAATACATTTGCCACTACCAAATAATTGTTATATTTAGACCATGTAAAGTGGCTTTTTAAAGAGGGAATTAAGAAGATGTTGTTAGGAATTTTACTGGATCTAATGAAAGTCGTAAGTTTTATTGGAGGGGAATAAAGGGCCCTAATTCAAATTGGGTTTATGGGATTCTAAGTCCATTTTTAATAGGGACAGGAAATGAATCTGAGGGAAAGGCCAATCCAGTTGGGTCCTCACTAACTGATCCTGTGCAGTATTGAGTTAGGCTTGGGTGAATACAAAGCCAATGCCTGTCCCACCTCCTCCCTCTTTCCATATCACCCCACCTGCAGGTGTCATTGATGGATTTGCTTATCCCCAGCTCCACATCTCTCTAGACAAAGTTACCCTTGGCTCCTGCATGAATTGGTCCTACAGCCTCTTAAGTACTTCTCTCATCCACCTTTGCACCACCAACCCATTCTCCACACTGTGGTTCAGAGGAAAGCCCTCCAATGACTGTCTATATTTCTTAGCATAAAAGCCAATGAGATACCATCTCACACCAGTTAGAATGGCAATCATTAAAAAGTCAGGAAACAACAGGTGCTGGAGAGGATATGGAGAAATAGGAACGCTTTTACACTGTTGGTGGGACTGTAAACTAGTTCAACCATTGTGGAAGACAGTGTGGCGATTCCTCAAGGATCTAGAACTAGAAATACCATTTGACTCAGTGATCGTATTACTGGGTATATACCTAAAGGATTATAAATCATGCTACTAGAAAGACACATGCACATGTATGTTTTTTGCAGCACTATTCACAATAGCAAAGACTTGGAATCAACCCAAATGTCCATCAATGATAGACTGGATTAAGAAAATGTGGCACATATACACCATGGAATACTATGCAGCCATAAAAAAGGATGAGTTCATGTCCTTTGTAGGGACATGGATGAAACTGGAAATCATCATTCTGAGCAAAGTATCCCAAGGCCAGAAAAACCAAACACCACATGTTCTCACTCATAGGTGGGAATTGAACAATGAGAACACTTGGACACAGGGCGGGGAACATCACACACCAGGGCCTGTCGAGGGGTGGGGGGAGGGGGGAGGGATAGCATTAGGAGAAATATCTAATGTAAATGATGAGTTAATAGGTGCAGCACACCAACATGGCACATGTATACATATGTAACAAACCTGCATGTTGTGCACATGTACCCTAGAACTTAAAGTATAATAAAAAAAGTAATAATAACAACAACAAAATCTCATTGCATTACTGTGGCCCATTCTGCATGGTCTCACCCCTGCCTGCCTCTATCTGCTCAGCTCACACAAGCACCTCTGGGCTCCAATATCACTGACCTTTTTAGTGTTTGGAACTTAGGGCATTTGTGTGTGCTTTTCCTCTGCTTTGAATGCTTTCTGTCTCTGCTCCCATCCCCCTTGCAGTAGTTATTTTCTGCTTATCCTACAGATCTGAGCTTAGTCATTATTCTTCAGGGAAGGCTTCTCTGAAACCCTGTCCAGATTGTATCTCCCTTTTTTTCATCCTCATAGTACCATGCATCTCTCTTTTGTAACATACAGCTCTTGTAATTTTACATTTATCTCTCTGATTTGTTTTTTCAGTTGACAGCTCATAGATGTGTATATATCTGGGCTACAAAGTGGTGTTATGACTTTTGAATACAATCTGGAATGGTTAAATCAAGTTAATTAACATATCTATCACCTGAAATATGTAACAGTATTGTGATAGGAACATTGAAAATTTATTTCTTTTTATGAAATTTAAATGTACAGCACTCAATTATTAGCTATATTTACCATATTGTGTAATTGATCCCACAAAAAGAGAAATAAATCAAATGTATTCTTCCTGTCTCACTGACAGGGCCTTGTACCCTTAAACTGTCAGTTCACCATTCCCCTCACCCCTCAGTCCACCCCCCCTTTTTTTTTTTTTTTTGAGACAGAGTGTTGCTCTGTCGTCAGCCTGGAGTGCAATGGGGCCATCTTGGCTCACTGCAACCTCTGCCTCCCTGGTTCGAGCAATCCTCCCGCCTCAGCCTCCTGAGTAGCTGGGATTACAGGCGCCTGCCAACATGCCCAGCTAATTTTTTGCATTTTCAGTAGAGATGGGGTTTTGCCATGTTTCCACGACTCCAGTTGTTTTACATTCCACATATAAGTGAGAACATTCAGTATGAGAACATTCTGTGTTTGACTTATTTCACTTGGCATAATGTTCTAAAATTCCCTTGATGCTGGTGTTTTTGTTTGTTTTTAGCTAATCTTGAAATAACTATTAAGAGTACACTTCAGTATGAAAATAGCAACACAAAAAGAAAAGTGTGGAAAGGATTCTGTCACACACACACACACGCACACACACAAAGAATGGAAAGGAGAAAGCTATTATGAATGATAACTGTATAGATAAATCTAAGTAAGTATTGACCATAATATTCATTATAGCTATTACCATATATAGAGGATTTTTAAAAAGCTAAATTTGGAATACTAGACAGTTATAAAATGGAAACTATCAAGATATAATTTCAGTCAAGGCATTTTAAGGTCTTTATTTTCTTAGGAGGTTAGTAATTAATTTTAACTTTTCAAAGGCAAGCATGCATGTTAATATTAACTCATAACCTCTGAAAGAACAGAATATAACACTGATATAACTTTGCAACTGGTAGAAACAAAAGGGGGAAATAAAAAATTCTACCTATCCAAAAGAAAATGGGAAAGGAAAAGACAAAAGAAATAAAAATCATGGTGACATAAAAACCAAACACAATTGGTGAACCTTGATTGAACCCTAGATTGAAAAAACAAGTAGGAAGATTTTTTTGGACAATGAGAAAATTTGAATAGTAACTCAATATCAGATGATATCAGGGAATTATTATAATTTCCCTTAAGTTTAAACATGGTGCTTTAGATATGTAGAAAAATGCCCTTTAATTTGAGAGATGAATTTCAGGAGATAAACTCTGAAATACTTATAAGTGCAACTCACCTTGAAAAGGTGGCCATGCAAATCAGATAAGAGGATGGAAGGCCAGTGAGCCTTATACACTGGAAATGGTAAGCGACTCTTCACTATTATTAGTTGCACCAAGATAACTTTGCAAGTGCTATGAGCTGCAGGTGGCTTCCACTCAGCCGTGCCTGTGATGTCCTGCATGCTACACAACATAAGGAAAGAGAGGTTCTATTACAACCGTCCTCCTCAATGAAGCCTTCTTTAATTAACCACCTCCCTTCTTTGAAGCACGTTTTGTGAACCATTTGGCTGGCACTGAACAGAGTGTGATCATGCCTGGACCTGTCATATCCCCTTTCTCACTGGGGCAGTAGTAAAGTGCAGGGGTTAGTAGAGCGAGCTCTAGAGTAGATGGCCAGGGTTCAAATCCTAACAACTCTACTCACTAGACAGTGGCCTTGAGCAAGTTACCCAATCTTTCTGTGTCTCAGTTTTCTCATTTGAAAAATAGTGATGATGCCAACAGTACCTGCCTCATAAGATATCAGATGGATTCATTGAGTAATGCATGCAGGGAACTTAAAACAGTGCCCTTTTTTAATTTTTTTATTTATTTTTTATTTTTTAAATCTGGGTTCTTAGAACGCTGTCTGGAATCTGATAAGCACTACATACATGGTAACTCATTCTATACATAATACATTTTATAATTACATAGAGTTTCAGGCTTTTTTTTGACAGAATCTCGCTCTGTCACTCAGGCTGGAGTGCAGTGACATGATCTCGGCTCACTGCAACCTCCGCCTCCCAGGTTCAAGTGATTCTTCTGCCTCAGCTGACTGAGTAGTTGGGACTACAAGTGCGTGCCACCATGCCTGGCTAATTTTTGTGTTTTTAGTAGAGACGGGGTTTCACCGTATTGGCCAGGCTGCTCTCGAACTCCTGACCTCGTGATCTGCCCATCTTGGCCTCCCGAAGTGCTGGGATTATAGGTGTGAGCCACTGTGCCCAGTTGCTTCAGGCTATTTTTTAAAAACTCTTTGTGTTTATTAGCACTTGTAATATTTTACCTTTCACTTTCTTCTCTTAATACTCAAGAAGAAAGGAAGGCAGGTATTAGTTCCCTGTTTTCAGTGAGGAAGCTGAGGCCCAGGATGGTTAAATAACTTACCCCAGTCATCCATTTGGGGATGCTGAGCAGAATTTGTCTTCTGACTTCTGGGCTTTAATTCCTGGTCCAAGAGTGAGAAGGGCAGTAAATTGGTCATGGCCAATAATTGATTTTCTCAGTGTCCCAAGAACAGTTTGTTTTCTTTGGCCACTGGCCATTCTCAGAGCACATGCCAGGGCAAAACCATTCACAGTCACCAACCTCCCCCTCAAAAATGGCAGTGGAAAAGTTTAATACATTTAGAGCAACATCAAAGGTTGGTTTGTGTCAGTATTTCCACATGAATGTTTATTCGATCACATGGTGGTTACAGGTATTTCCAACATAGGATTGTGATCCCTTGGTAAGTCTGGTTAGTAAGGAAAGTAAGGGCAAATCCCTCCATGGATGACCTGCTATTCTTCTGAAAGCAGTCATTTTGTGTTTTATACATAAATAATCCGATTGTTTCCGGAGTATTTCCTCTAATTTATTAAAGGCATCACTTGGTTCTGCAAAAACATATTACAATGACCAAGTGGGAAGCAATCCCAAACCAAGTACAGATAACATTTAGATGCTGCCTATTAAAGAAAATTTTAATTGCCCTTATTGCAATGACCTTTCATGATTTAATATTACTAATGATACTATTATTAATTTTTACATCATAGGTATAGCACTTGCCAGTTTAAAAGAGGGTATGTGTAAAATATTTAACTATTTCGGATTCATACAACCACACTATATACAGGTTAGATCAGGAGTTATTTTTTTTTCTGTAAAGGGCCAAATAGTAAATATTTCAGTCTTGCCAGTCATATAATCTTTACGTTAACTTACTCAGGTCTGCTTTTGTAGCATAAAAGCAGCCAAAGACAATAAGTAAGTGAATGAGGATGCCCTTAAAACTTTATTTTCAAAAACAGGTGCACACTGGATTGGGCTTCTGGGCTGTAGTAGTTTACCAAACTCTGAATTAAATTATATATGATTTATCATCTGTCCTTTTGAGCTGTGGACTCTGAAGCCAAAGAGTTAAGTGCTTTACCCAAGACCACATAGTGAATTAATGACAGAACAGGGACTTGGCCCCATGCCAGCCAACTCCCAGTCTGTTCATCCCTCTACTGAACTGCTGGGGCTGTATTACAAGTACAGCATAATCTGGAGGCATTGTGCTGTGAATCAGGAAGGGCACGCCACTGCAAGTCTACAGATTTGGGCCCTTGGTCCCAGGTTGGCTCCTATTTAGCTTGTGACCTTAATCGGGTCAACTCAACCCCCTAGCTTCAGTTGTTTCATCTAAAGAATGAAGAAGTTGAATAAGCAATCTCTAATGCCTCTTCTGGCTATAAAATGCTGTGTTCTTAAGATCTGGGATGGGGAGGGAATATTTTATTGTGAAGAATTTCAAGTGGATCAGTTGTTACAATTTTTGTAGAATTGATTCACACAGAAGCCATTATGAACCAACAAACACATATTTACTGAGCCTATCATACTGTAAAAAAGGAATAAATACATAACATAGTTTTTGTCTTTGAGGAAAAAAGCATTTTTCTAGCACTTATAGAAAATGAGTGAAAATTCCATATGCAAGAAATACTGCTTGGTAGAGATAAGTTCCTTTGAGTTTCTGAGGATGGGCATCAGTGAGAGCAGAAGCTGTGAGGAAAAAAGCTCATGGAAGGTATAGACACTGGATCATGTTCTGGGTTTAGAGGATGGATAGTGGTGTGGGGGTGAAGAGAAGCATTCCAAGGCTGACAGGGGCAGGTATGAAGACCTGTGTACAGACATTGCTTGTGTGTGCCACATAGGTTGGTGAGTTCGATTAGGCTAGATGGTGTGCATTGGGGATATTAATTTTGCATCACTTTGGGGTTACTTGGAATATAGCACCATTAAAAAAACAGCAAGAAAAATTTGAGCTTTGCCTTTTGTTACAGACAGGGCTTTGCTCCCATTTGTGCACACTAGTGAGGTTTGCCTGGATTTCATCCTGCTTTGAGCCTCATGTGAGGCACCTTTCATAGAACAGTTGAACATTCACAAGGAACAGATGAATTAATGAACACTCAGGAATCTTATCTCAAATTCCTCAGAAGAAATCTGAGTAGTCTTGTACTCCGACTGGTGGTGTGCAGAGGCGAGGATTGTATTAGTTCCATCTCTACAAATCCTAAGATAGGAAAGAAGTGGTCTTCTTCAATCCCTCCTAGCTCTTTTTCTCAAACAGTGAGGCAATTTAAAAGAGGGCACTTTAGTGATTAAAGACAATTCTCTCTAGTTGCCAAAGGAAATTGGCTTGCACGGTGTTGGGTTGACTGGTTTTTTTACACTATGCATTTCACCACAAGGTTCTCTGACCTGGATGTCCCCTAATTATCTCTGCCGGGCTTCTGAGATAACCCTCAGAGAGCCAATTGGAAAATACGATTGGAGGCTTACACATTGGAAGACACTATTGCTATCACTAAAAGGGAAACCTTTGAGAGTAAAAGACTGGGCCACATCTGCCATGTTCATTTAATTCATGCCTTATACTGCTAAAAGGATGTAAAGTTGCCCGGTGCACTTCAATGGTGAAGGTTAACACTTACTTAGCTCTTTGTAAAGGTCAATTACTGTACTAAGTTTTTCTTTTCATATATTATCCCATCAAATCCTGTCAACATTCTTATATTTCTACCCTCATTTTACAGATGAGAAAGAAGGCTGGGTCTCATTGAGGCAAACTTGCCCAAGTTTATGTATAGCTGACAGGCTGCATAGCAAGGATTTGAAGGAGTGCAGTTAGATTTCTGGGATTTCACAGTGCATCACTAAGTGGGTTCAAATGGTGGAAACCATCATGTTCTGACAAAGAAAGGGGTTAATGAATTTAACCTGAAGACAGGTAGAAGAGCAGAGAAACATATCTTCATGGACACATTTCTCAGTTGCCAAGGAGACATTGCTGAGGGTGAGAGTTGTATTGGAAGAGAGAGATATATGGGATATAGCACAGCATCACCTTTGAGGCTCAGGCACACTCAGTCCTTTCTCTCTCTGCTGGAAAGCTGTGATTTGGGCAATTAAAGGCAGCATGCAAAAGCCGGAGGACCAGTGACACCACCCCTGATGTCACAGTCTCACCCATCCTCTGGAATCCCCAGGGGTGTTTCTTATGACTGCACACAGAGCTCTTCCTCAGAGAAGCATGGCTGTCAGTTGGCAGGTCCTATATGGTTGGGGTCCTGAAGGCAGAAAGCTTCTACCAGAGTCCAATGAATCATTCTACTTGCAAAGGCTCTGTGTATGCTGAGATGAATTGAGAAGGAAGCACCACTGGAGGAATCAAGAAAAATTTAACCTTCAGAAAATAGTCAAAATTAAACATTCTTTAACGCAGTGAGACATATTTCAGTAGAGAGTTAAAAAGTCAGGTAATGGGAGCAGCATGGTTTATGGACAAGTTGCTGATGTCTATAACCCTCAGTTGCCTCATATGCAAAATGAGAATATAGAGATCTATCTCAGTTTTTGGTGAGGATCAAATGAGACAATGCTTGCCACAGGGCCCATTGGTATGTATGTAATTGGTAGATGTTGCTAGGAAGCAGTAAAATGTAGTGGTTGTAGCAGCTATGACTCATACTAGCTGTGCTTAGTCAAATTACTCTGTGCCTCAGTGTTCACATCTGTAAGATGAGGGATAAAGATATTACCCGTGGTACGTGGTACTTTAGGAAATTAAGCTACCTAACATATGTAAAGCACCAAGGACAGCGCCTGCTGCCTGGTGAGCACTCAGTCAACTCGATCGTCATCACCACCATTGTCACAAAAAGCATTTACCCTTACCAGTGCACTTCAGTTCAAAGATTTAGGTCTTTTCAATAACAAGATCTTTTAAGTTTTAGAACAAGCTTTAAAGTGAAAGACTATTACTGGATAAGAAATGTCCCTGCTCCAAATAAAAGTCACAATGTCTTCCTAAAACATTTCCAATGCTGCTGCTGACTCCTTGGCCTCCAGGTCACTGAGAGTGCCTCCTTATTGCCACCTCCTTCTCTCTGACACCCTAGTCTGAGTCTGCAGCAACCACATCAAACTTATTGGTTATAATATCCCATGGATTTGTTGCATTTAAAAAAACACATAAATGTTTCTTGAATCTACTTTTGTGTATGGCGTAAGGAAGGGGTCCAGTTTCAAGTTCAGCTATTGTGGAAAGCAGCGTGGCAATTTCTCAAAGAACTTAAAACAGAATTACCATTTGACCCAGCAATCCCATTATTGGGTGTATACTCAAAGGAATATAAATCATTCTATCATAAAGACATGTACACATATGTTCATTGCAGCACTATTCACAATAGCAAGGACATGGAATCAACCTAAATGCCCATCAATAGTACACTGGATAAAGAAAACGTGGCACATATACATCATAGAATACAGCCACAAAAAGAATGAGATCATGTCTTTTTCAGGATCATGGATGGAGCTGAAGGCCATTATCCTAAGCAGACTAATGCAGAAACCGGAAACCAAATACATATGTTCTTATTTGTATGTGGGAGCTAAACATTGAGTGTCTATGGGCACAAAGAGGTAGGTAACAGATACTGGGACCTACTTGCAGGTAGAGGTGAGAGGAAGGAGAGGATTGAAAAGCTACTGAGTACTATGCTTATTACTTGGGTAACAAAATAATTTATACACTAAACCCCTATGACACACAATTAATCTATATATCAAACCTGCACATGTACCCCTGAACCTACAATAAAGTAAAAAAAAAAAAAAAAAAAAATTTCTGAAATATAAATTTTTTCCAAACTGATATTTGATGACAAAAGTAATATCTTTGCAAAGTATTGCAAAGTATTGAGTTTTAAGAAAAAAACTGAATAATTTGGTAGTGTTAAGATGATGCTGTCAAATATCATATTTTCTCAGAGCCATCTACATCCCCTGGTTTCAGTTGTACAGGCTGTCATCAAGATGGTGAGATTTATTTTTCCTCTAATTGCAACATGGCAACCAATTTTATAGAAAATATAACTGTGGTGCCCACTTTCTAGGAGGGTGCAAAATCCATGGTATTGCTTATGCAGGTGATTATGTGCACAATAAGAGGAATGGCTTGCCACAAAGAGATCAGAGAAAATTAGGCTTTGTGGATCCCTGGGGTGCTGTTCAGTTGTTTAAAAATATGTAACAACCAGTGATTCATTTATCGGTGGGAAGGCAGAAAGCATCCTCCTTGCAGGGAATAAGCATTTGACCTCTTTTGTGCAATTTTCTGTGTTTTGCGTTCTCATGCATTAAATATAGGGCATGCATTATTCACCCTTTATAGCTATTTCAAGATCTGTGTGTGGCTTCCCCTTATAACCTTGGAAATTTCCCACATAATTCATTAGAGACAGATAATGATCCAGTGGTCTGGAACAGGACAGAGAATCAGTCCTGATTTTTCTCCTGCATTCTGCTGCTGTGTACTCCATGGCACTGCAGTTGCTCAGCATTTACTTGGATTCCCTAAATGTCCTTTTGTGTTCATGATCATTCATTGAATGATTGCAATGGGTACATGTTTTGTGTGAGGTCCTCGAGGCCATAATCAGGAAATGGGTAAACATAAGATATGTATCAGGGTACCTTAGAAGAGCATTGGAGAATTAAGACTTGTATTTATGAAAACTCAGAAGACAAAACAAACTCTGTACTATCAAGTGTGAATGGAGTAGAACTAGATACATCAGTGAGTGGCCAGCAGAGCTGAGCTATTCAGAGTGTAGATTTCAGCACCAGATCTTTAGGCCCAAATCCCAGCTACACCATTAACTAATTATGTGATCTTGGTGGTTATGGGAGATGATACCAAGGACAGCAAACCTGAGCTGGGTGTTCAGGGAGAGCCTCTAGGAGGAAGTGATATTTCAGCTGAAACAAGGTTAAATGGCATTTTCCATTTACAAATGATGCTGCGTGACTTATTTCTCATGTTGTAAGTATATCTGGGTGCTGTTAATTTATCTTACTTCTACAAATCTTAGCTAGTGCCATTGACTCCTTTTTATGAACAATGGTGAATTCAGTATACTTCGACTTCCTCTCAGCTCGCCTCTTTCCTTTTCACCTCCTGATTGTAGTGGATTACAAGATTTTTTTCAGTGCTTACCTTTAAACATTTCGATATTATCATGTGACTGAGTGATAATAATTATCCATGGCTCTCTTCTGTGTCTGCGTGCCTTGTATCGGCTTTCATTTGGGATAATTTTTCAAGGATGGTTATATACAAAAAGTCTTGGAATATATAGTGTCACCGTTTAGGGCAGAGGGAGGTTTGTTTGCTGTCCAGGATAATAAAGATAATGTTTCTCTTTGGGACAAAGTTTGAGCAGGTTTGCCAATAGATTCCTTCTAAAAGACTGGGATTTCCAAAACTCAAGGTTCTTCAGCGGTGATGCAGACCCACTACATGCATAGCATCAACCCAGGCTGCACTGCAATATCTCTGTAGGGTTTGGGAGGCAAGAACTGCTGTGAGTATGAAGCTCACGCTACTTTGTATCTGACCAAGTGTATTAGGGTTCTCTAGAGGGACAGAGCTAATAGGATAGATGTATATATAAAGGGGAGTTTATTAAGGACTCACACGATCACAGGGTGAAGTCCTCAATAGGCCGTCTGCAAGCTGAGGAGCAAGGAGGCCAGTCCAAGTCCCAAAACCTCGAAAGTACAAAAGTAGGGAGGCCAATAGTGTAGCCTTTAGTCTGTGGCCAAAGACCCGAGGGCCCCTGGCAAACCACTGGGGTAGGACCAATAGTCCAAAAGCTGAAGAACCTGGAGTCCTGTGTTCGAGGTCAGGAAGCATTCAGCATGGGAGAAAAGTGGAGGCTAGAAGACTTAGCCAATCTAGTCCTTCCACGTTGCTCTGCCTGCTTTTATCCTAGCCGGCCCAAAAGCTGATTAGATGGTGCCCTCCCAGACTGAGGGTGGGTGGACGTCTCCCAGTTCACTGACTCAAATGTTAATCTCCTTTGGCAACACCCTCACAGACGTACCCAGAAATAATACTTTGCTTCCTTCAATCAAGTTGACAGTATTAACCATCATACCAAGGAGTCTCAGTTTTTCTGTAAACTTCTATGAAACTGTGGCAGAATAACTTCTTAGCTTGCAAACAGTGTAAAATCTCAGACTCCACAGTTCTTGACATCTACTTCTATTACTTGATTTACCAGCTGTAAAGGTGTTTATACTAGGTTCTATTTTTTTCTCCTACTTCTTACCTCAACTTTGTTCTATCATTTCTACTCATCAGGGATTATAAACATTTACATTCTATTCTGTAATTACAATCCCAACATTTATTTCATTTTTGCCCTCTTCCCTAATAAGACTAAGTTTTGCCATAGTTTCTCTGTTCATTTCTTAAATGGTTGCAATTTGCCCTTTCGAATCTTCTGCAAAGTCACCTTCTAGAAACACTCGTGGAGATGATATTCCCAGTGTTTTTGCGTGCTCAGAGATGTTTCTTGCCTTTATACTAGAATGGTAATTTGGTTGGGAATAAAATTTTTTGATTCCATTTTTTCTTTCTTTGGTGACTTTTAGACATTTCTCCATTGTCTTCTAGATTGATTCTTACTGTGGAAGAGTCTGAGGTATATTGATTCTTTTTTGTTGTTTTCTTTTTTGTTGAGACAGAATCTTGCTCTGTCGCCCAGGCTGGAGTGCAGGGGTGAAGGGGTGGCCTACCCCTCCACACCTGTGGGCGTTTCCCGTTAGGTGGAACGAGAGACTTGAGAAAAGAAATGAGACACAGAGACAAAGTATAGAGAAAGAAAAAGTGGGCCCAGGGGACGGGCACTCAGCATACAGAGGACTCACGCCGGCACCTCTGAGTTCCCTAAGTATTTATTGATAATTATCTTTACCATCTTAAAGATAAGGGAGTGGCAGGATAATAGGATCATTGTAGGGAGAAAATCAGCAGTAAGACATATGAATAAAGATCTCTGTGACATGAATAAGTTTAAAGGAAAATGCTGTGCCTTGATATGCATATGCAAACATCTCCGTAAACCTTTTAGCAGCATTGCGCCAGCAAGTCCCACCTTTTGCCATAAGGCGGTTTTCTCCTATCTCAGTAAACAGAGCATACAATCAGGTTTTACACTGAGATGTTCCATTGCCCAGGGACCGGCAGGAGACAGATGCTTTTCTCTATCTCAACTGCCAACAACCGCCAAAAGGCCTTCTTTCCTCTTATACTAGTCCTCCTCAGCGCAGACCCTTCATGGGTGTCAGGCTGGGGGATGAGCAGGTCTTTCCCTTCCCACGAGGCCATATTTCAGACTATCCCATGGGGAGAAACCTTGGACAATACCTAGCTTTCCTAGGCAGAGGTCCCTGCGACCTTTGGCAGTGTACGTGTCCCTGGGTACTTGAGATTAAGAGAATGGTGATGACTTTTAACCAGCAAGCTGCCTTCAGGCACTTGTTTAACCAAGGCACACCCTGCACAGCCCAAAATCCTTTAAACCTTGAGTCACCACAGCACATGTCTCTTGCAAGGACAAGATTGGGGGTAGGGTCACAGATTAACAGCATCTCAAATACAGAACAAAATGGAGTCTCTTATGTCTACTTCTTTCTATATAGACACAGTAACAGTCTGATCTTTCTCCCTTTTCCCCACACAGCGGTATGATCTTGGCTCACTGCAACCTCTGCCTCCCGGGTTCAAGCAATTATCTTGCCTCAGCGTCCCGAGTGTCTGGGACTGCAGTCGTGTGCCACCAGGCCTGGCTAATTTTTTTGTATTTTTAGTAGAGACAGGGTTTCATCATGTTAGCCAGGATGGTCTCGATCTCCTGACCTCATGATCCACCCACCTCAGCCTTCGAAAGTGCTGGGATTACAGGCATAAGCCACCGCGCCTGGCCTATTGATTCATTTTAATATGATTTAATCTTTTTGCATGGGTGCATAGAAAATTCTTAAACTTTGAAGTCCAGAAATTTTGTTTGAATTTAATTTTGTACTGACCATTCTCCATCAAATTTTCCAGAAACCCAGTATGACTTTTGATTGGTACATCAAAGGCTTCTTTTTTTCTGAAAACAATTTTGGACTTATATATGTATTCTAAGTATTATTTACATGCCAGTGTAAGAGTTTCTCTAGCAATTCTGCACTCTTTTTAAGAAACACTGATTTTACACATGTTGGATTTGTATGATCTTTACTATTTGTCAGTTTCTTCCTATCCTGTTAATTTTAAAAATAGATTTTCACTTAATTTGCCCCTTTTCCTCCTTAAGTTCACAATTCATATTCCTAATGAACTTTCAGCCATTTCTAGCCTTCTCTGAGCTGCTCCTAATATGACCTTCATTCTCCAATGGTTTTCTATTTATCCTCTACTTCTCTTCTGAGAATAGTTTTTCAGCTCTTTTTGTGGCCTCACCTTCCCTGAGCCCTTTAAGCTCCCTGCTTTGGAGTTTTGTTTCATTGAGTAATTGCTTAAGTTTTGCATTAAAAAATTCTGGTAATATGCTTATTAAAACAATTTAAATCTGACTCATGGTTTCATTTATGTGTTGAGTGAACTTCCATTTTACACACGTTTTTCCTGTTTCTGTCCTTTTTTCCCCTTTCCTTTTGGTACACTTATATAGATACTTTCTGAGTTGATGCATATTTATAGTATTTGTCTTTGAAAATGGTGAGTTCTCCCTGGATTCACTATTGGTAGGAATTTTACGTGATGGCAGAGCTGTAGGCTCACTGGACATGGGCTTGTCTCACAGTAGGTTTGCTTATGGCCTAGATTGTGAATATCGCTTGACTTTGCTTTTACTTCTCACAAGATAATAGAGATCAACTGCTGTGGCATGGTATTGATGTAGACTCTCTCCTCTACTTTGTCTTATCAAGAGAAACTTTCTTGCAAATATAGCACATTGGTGTGACCCTTCCTTCTGCCCCTCAGCCTGCTCCTTCCTGCTGCTTATGGGGTCCAAGGATGCACCTACTGGCTCACAAGCATTCCCAATATCCCAACAAGGAATTACTGGTTTTCTCCTCAGGGTATAATATGTACTCTGGAGAACTTTGCTCTGACAGCTTGGCTTGTAATATGTAGCTGTACGCATTACCTCTCTGTACTTGCTTCTGTTTGAACATACAAACCAGAGGACATCTATAATTCTCAACCGCAACATATGGGGAACAAGCACCACTGTGTTGGTAGTTGTTCCTCAGATATTGTGGTTGAGGGTTATGGATGTCCTCTGATTTGTCAGTGTTAGAGCTTGCATTTTTTTTCTTCTTGTTCTTCTTGTTTTGAGTTGATTTCTGAGAGGAGAAGGGGGTAATGCCATTAGACATTCAACAATCAATAAGCACTTACTGCAGCCCTAATATTGTCAAACTGGCAGGCACTCAAGATACTGAAATTATGTAACTCAGGTTATGCTAGGTGCCCTTACATTTCTCTCCTTTGTATGCATTTCTCTGATCTTATGATTAGCTGTGGAAATCCTTAAATGCTAGATAGAAAGAGGCATTCTAACTTGATCCAAATGGTGGAGGAATCCTTACAGTTCCTGAGTTGGGGACTGAACTGAGGAAAGGCAGGCTTTTCACTAGATGGGAATCAATACTACTTAATAATCTCATATGACAGCTTGGATTTATGAATATGAATGAACATTCTTAAGAAACAATATCTTTCATTCACTATGGAGCTTTTATATTTTGGCCTTAGTTAAAAATTATACCCATATTATTGTGAGTTAGTCTAGTTGCTAGTTTCCAGGACATTGTCTCTTATTCCCACATCTACAAATGGAAAGAGCAGTGCTCCCTCCATCTTTACATGAGCTTGTACCTAAGAGATCACCTCAGAGAGCATGTCAGTCATCCCTCCCCAAGTTAAGGCAGGGAGATCTACTTCTTTTGTCCAGCTCTATGAATAAACCACTTATCACCATCGCTTTGAGGTTGTTTCTCTGGGTCAGAGGTTATTCAAGAACATGAGATATTAAAAGCTGTTTGTATACAGAATCCTCACACCTATATTTAATTAGTGTTTTGTTTAATTACCATAAATATTCATGAGTTTATGAATGGTATACTCATTAACACAATCAATGTTGATGTTTAAGACTGCCTCGGACATGATTAGACCTCTAAACCCAATGTTTTCTTTTGTCCTCCATAAATCATTCAATTAATAATTGACTTTTGATTGAGCACCTTTTGCATGACCAGCCCTGCACTAAGTGCTTTGATGAGTAAATTTGAGCCTAGAAAGTACCCCTGCCCTTGGGAGCAAGGCTGGAACTTAATAAAGACTTGACTTGTCTTAAATTTATTGTCCTAATGAGTATCTAAATATCTAGTGTGCCTATTTCACAGTATTTCTGTGAGAATCAAATGAACTAAAAAATGTTAATAATAATATTAATTATAATAATGACTAACATTTATATAATACTAGGTTCTAGAATCTCTTTTAAGTTCTTTCCACTTATTAAATCATTTAATAAAATAATTTTAAGTGACAAAATATTATGTAGTAACAGACTAGATTGTTACTCTCTTGGATAGGTACACATTGAGGAAGATTTCAGTCTTCAAGACAGGATGAGATCCTGTCATGGATAATGTGCTACATATTTTTTATGCTGAGAGATCAGAGGAAAAGAAGGCCAAAGAATCCTGGACAAAGTGGTTCCCATTTCTGGGCTGTGATTGAAGTTCAGAGCTGGATGGGCCCAGGTCTGCATTTTTGACTACAGTTGCTGGTAACATCATCAGCGTAATCCTTGTCATCATCACCACCATCATTAATATTTTTGAGTGCCTTTTTTTGTGCTGAGCATTTTACCTCCTTATTTGATGCCTACAACAATCTTAGATAGTAGATACTGTACAGAAGAACCATTCTTTGGTTGAGGCAATGGGGACTCTGAAAGCATGAGTCAGTCATCTCAAAGATATAAAGCCAGTAAATAGTAGAACTGTAATTTGAATCCACAGCTGGCTGATTCTGCAGTCCTGGTTCTTTCTGGCATTATGCCGCTCTCTAAATAAGGTCAAGGAGGTCATCCTTACTACCCAATGGTACCTCCACTTGCAAGGTTCTGATACATGCTTACTATTTTCAGGAAGACTGAGTGGTGCCAGATATAATCAGGCCTAATCAACAAGGTTTTCTAATAAAGAAAGACATTTATCTTAAAGAGGGGGATGTAACTATCAGAGTGCACAGCTTTGGCTATGCTACCATAAATACAGGCCAAAATTCACAATTGATAGGTAGAACAAAGAAACATCAATTTTTAAATTTTTTCTTTGTATTTATCTCATTGGGTTTCATTTAAAAATATAGAACATAATGTAGCATTTCATTCTTCTGTAGTTATTTTACATTCGTGTCACATTCCCTCACAGCTTATAGGCTGCTTGAGGGAAGGGACAACGCCTCCTTTTACATCCTCTCTATTACCACAAAATCTGGTTCAGATGGAACTATCACAGTCACTCTAACCAAGCCATCTAATAGACAATTGCAGTCACTTGAATGAGAAAATCTGGGACTAGCCAGTCCCCATTCAACCTACTAACTAACCACAAATGTATACATGAACTCAGCTGACACCATAATGAACAGACGAAAACTGTCCCAGCTGAGTCCTGTCCAAATTACCAACCTAGAGGAGTGACTACTTCCCAACTTTCTCTATGAGATCAATATTACCCTGATGCCAAAAGGATACAAAGACATTATAAGAAATAAACTATACAACAAAGTCTCTCATGAACATAGATATAAAACTTCTAAATGAAATTTTAGAAATAAAATTCAACAATATATAAAACATGATAGTACATCATGACCAAGTGGGTTTATCTCAGGAATGCAAGTTTTTTTTAACATCAAAAATTGATCAATATAATTTACTATATTAATAAACTAAAAAAGAAATGCCATGCGATCATCTCAATAAATAAAAAGAAAAGCATTTGAGGAAATCCAATAGCCATTCTTTTTTTTTTTTTTTTTTTTTTGAGACGGAGTCTCACTCTGTCGCCCAGGCTGGAGTGCAGTGGCCGGATCTCGGCTCACTACAAGCTCCGCCTCCCGGGTTCACGCCATTCTCCTGCCTCAGCCTCCGGAGTAGCTGGGACTACAGGCGCCCACCACCTCGCCCGGCTAGTTTTTTGTATTTTTTAGTAGAGACGGGGTTTCACCGTGTCAGCCAGGATGGTCTCAATCTCCTGACCTCGTGATCCGCCAGTCTCGGCCTCCCAAAGTGCTGGGATTACAGGCTTGAGCCACCGCGCCCGGCCCCCAATAGCCATTCTTGATAAACATTTCCAGCAAGCTAAGAACAGAAGGTAACTTTCTCAATCTGATGAAAGGTATCTAAGAAAAATCTTCAGTTAGCATAATATTAATGGTAAAATATTAAGTGCTTTTTCTGTAAGGTCAGGAAAAAGATGAGAATTTAACTCTCACAACTTGTATTCAGCATTATGCTGGAAGTTCTAGACAGTGTAATAAGGCAAGATGAAGAAAAAAAGATCTCCAAATTAGTAAAGAAGAAGTAAAACTTCTTATTCACAGATGCCATTATCTTTTATGTAGAAAGTTCAATGTGATCTATAAAAAGGCTACTAGAACTAATAAGTGAGTTTAGAAATATAGCAGAATGCAAGATTGATACACAAAAATTAATCATATTTTTATATATTGGCAATGAACAATTTGAAATTGGAATTACCATATCATCAACATATGAAATATTTCGGGATAAATCTGACAAGGGGTGTGAAAAACTGTTACTGGTGGAAGGTTTCTGAGCCAACATGGTACCCAAATATGCTAGTGGTGGTGAATCTGTATCTGTAAGGGTCTGCGGCAACCTCAAATCTTGCCTCCTTAGAAGAAAGAATTTGAGGGGCATGAGATAGAAGGAGAGACTGAGGCAAGTTTTGGAACAAAAGTGAAAATTTATTAGAAAGCTTCAGTGCAGGAAGGAAAGGAAGGAAAGTATACTTGGTAGAGGGCCAAGTGGGTGACTTGAGAGACCAAGTGTGCAGTTTGACCTTTTGACTTGGGGTTTTACATGGTGGCACACTTTTGGGGTCTTGCGTTACTTCTCCCCACTCACCCCACTCCTGAGATCTTATCGGGAAGCTGCTGATCACCAGTTTCAGGTGTTTTCTGTCTATTAGGAGACTGCCTTTTCCTGGCGCCAGCTGTGACCAATTATTACCTTAGCGAGACAGTTAACAGCCTATCATCTGTTGATTGACTGACACTCCTGGTGTGTGTGTGTGTGTGTGTGTGTGTGTGTGTGTGTGTGTGTGTGTGTGTGTGTGTGTGTGTGTGTGTGTGTGTAGCCCTCTCCTGCTCTGCTCATACCTGATGAGCTACCCGCTGTAGCAAAACTTGCACACTGAAAACTACTAAACGCTGCTGAGAGAAACTAAAAAGGATTGAAAATAATGGAGACATAAACCTTGTTCATCAATCAAAAAACCCAGTATTGTTGTTAATTGTCCCCATATTGCAATCCCAATAAAAACTCCAGAAGCCTTTTTTCAGAAGATATTTATAAAATACTTCTTAAATTCATATGACAATACAAAGGACCTAGAATAACCCAAATCACTTTGAAAAAGTTGAGGGGCTAACACTGCCTGACTTCAACACTTATAACGGTACAGTAATGAAGACAGTGTGATATTGTCATGAAGATCAACAATAGACCAATGGAATAGAAGATGACGTCCAGCAAATAAACCACACACAAGGACTACCGATCTTTTGACATAGTTGTAAAGCCAGTTTAGTGAGGAAAAGACATCTTTTTAATGAAATGTGCTGGAACAGTTGAGCATTGTTAGGGGTTGAAGTGTGTTCCTCAGAAATTCATGTGTTGAAATCCTAACCCCCAGTAGTTCAGAATGTGACTGTATTTAGAGATAGTCTTTAAAAACGTAATTAAGTTAAAATGAGGTCATTAGGGTGAGCTCTAATCCAATATGGCTGGTGTTCTTCAAGAGGAAGAGATTAGAACACAGACAGGTCCACAGAGGGAAGAGCATGTGAAGACACAGGGAGGACACCTGTCTTCTAGCCAAGGACAGAAGCCTCAGAAGAAACCAACCCCACTGACACTCTGATCTCCAGACTGCTAGCCTCTAGAACGGTGAGAAAATAAACTTCTGTTGTTTAAGCTACCAGTCTGTGGTACTTTATGATGGCAACCCGAACCCTAGCTGCCAAAAAGTGATACAGGTATCTGTATACAGAAAAATAACTGTGACCTATACCTCACACCATGTTGAAAAATGTGCTCTAGATGGATCACGGGTCTAAATGTAAAACTAAAAACTGTAAGAGTAAGAAAATTCTTTTTAGACATGACACCAGAAGCACAATTCATAGAAGAGCAAATTAATAGACTGAATTTCATGCAAATAAAAAAAATCTGCCTTTGAATGATACTGTCAATGGAATTAAATGACAAGCCACTGACAGGGAGAACATGCTTGTAAATCATGTATCTCATAGGCATTTGTATCTAGAATATATAAAAAACTCTCAAACCCAATAATAAGAAAACAAACAACCCAATGAAAAAGTGGGCAAAATATTTGAATAGACATGTCACCAAATGAGACATATGGATGGAAAATAAGGACGTGAAAAAATGCCCAACATCATTAGTCATATGAAAATGTGAATTAAAATTGCAATGAGGTATATTAGAATTGCTAAAACAAAACAAAACAAAACAAAACTCTGATCACATCAAGCATTGCTGAGGATATAAGGCAGTGGGAAGACTCAGGCACTGCTGCTGGCAATGTAAAATGGTACACATATTTTGGAGAGTAGCTTGATGATTTCTTCAATTTACATACTTAAACATACTTAATATACATCTGTCATAGAATTCAGCCCTTCCACTTCTAGGTATGGAAGCATTTGACTATACGAAGACTGGTATACAAATGTTCATAGCAATCTTATTTGTAATAGCCGAAAGTTGAAAACAACCTAAATGTTCTATAATAGATGAATGGATAAAAAACTTTATATAACCATACGATGGAATATTCAGCAGTAAAAAAGAGTGAATGAACTATTGATACATACTACAACATGGACGGATTCCAAAATAATTACATTAAGGGAAGGAGTCCAGGCAAAAGGAGTCTATTCTGTACAATTCCATTTACATGATGTTCTAGAAAATGCAAGCTAATCTATAGTGATGGAAGCAGAACAGTATTTCCTGGGGGTATGTGGGGGAAAGGAGGGGCAGGAGGGGAGGGAGGAAAGGAACACGGGGAAGCTTGTATGGAGGATGGATATGCTTCTTGTCTCGATTGGGATTGTGTTGGTGCTTTCATGGGTGTGTACCTATGTTAAAACTTTTCAAATTCTATACCTTAAATATGTATTATTTATTTTATGTCAACTTCACCTCAGTGAAGCTGCTAACATAATGAAAAAATAAGTTCTTAGTGGTTCACAAGCCATTCTCCAGTCCGGTTTTACAAGTGATAAAACTGGCATCAAAATCAATAACATGTTTATTTGGCTTTTGTTTTTAACTGTCTGCTATCAGTGGTTAGAGCGGAGAGGGGAGGGTGGATGTGTGGTTAGCACAGCTAAAACTTCAAGAAGGCTAACTGTATTTTTCAAGTGAATATTGCTTGTGGCACAAAATGTTTTCCTATTCTTGAAATAAAAGCAGGGTCCAGCTCTTAAAATTGCTGGCTCTATCACTAGAGGTTTTCAAACAACAATTCGGGCAATAACTTGTCAGTAAGGCCAGTGAAATGGTACCATAACTCCTGGAGAGGAGTAGAGAATTCACCTAGTTCAACCTCCTCATTTTATGGATGTGAAACTAGAGAAAGTTGTTTTACCTTTCTGGTCCTGAGTCACACAGTTCATATGTAGCCATGTGTAGAAAAAAATCCCAGATTTCTTTATTCTAGTGTAGTCTGTGGCACAGTTATTAAAAACTTGTTCTCATAAGCCAGATGGACCTGGATTTAAAAATCTGTCTGTCTCCAACACTTGAAGTTATTTTGTGGACTTAGTCATTATTATAATTTTTTTGCATTTTAATGAAATTTCTAAATGTTTTTAAAGTTGACAAAAAATTATATATTTATGGTGTACAACACGATGTTTTGAATATGTATACATTGTGAAATGGCTAAATCAATCTAACTGACACATCCATCACCTCGTGTACTGATTTTTTTGTGTGTGGTGAGAACACTTAAGATCTGCTCTGGTCAAATTTCAAATATACAGTACATTGTTATTAACTATAGGTACAGTGACTATTGTTAATTTGGTAAGAGCAGAATTTTTTTGTTTTTTTTGAGACAAAGTGTCACTCTGTCACCAGGCTGGAGTGCAGTGGTGCAATCATGGCTCATCGCCACCTCTGTCTCCTGGGTTCAAGTGATTCTCCTGCGTCAGCCTTCCGAGTAGCTGGGACCACACACATGTGCCACCAGGCCCAGCTAATTTTTGTATTTTTAGTAGAGACGGGGTTTCACCATGTTGGCCAGGATGGTCTTGATCTCTTGACCTCGTGATCCACCTGCCTTAGTCTCCTAAAGTGCTGGGATTACAGGCGTGAGCCACCGCGCCTAGCCAAGAGCAGATTTTAAGTGTTCTGTTCTGTACTGTAACAATGTACTGTATACTAGGAAATTGAATACAATGGATCCCTTGAACTTGTTCATCCTGTCTAACTGAAATTTTGAATTCTTTGACCAACATCTCCCCAGTTCTTCCCACCCCCACCCCCACGCTCCTGATAACCATCATTCTACTTTCTGAGTCTGGCCTCTTTAGATTCCGTGTGTAAGTGAGATCATGTTGTACAACTGAGATCATCATGTACAAGTGAGATCATATCTTTCTGTGCCTGACTTAGCTTCCTTAAATAATGTTTGTGGGTTCCTTCATGTTGTCTCAAATAACAGGATTTCATTCTTTTCTAGGCTGCAGACTATTCCATTGTGTACATGTACCACATTTTCTTTATCCATTCATTTGTTGATGGACACTTAATTTGATTCCATATATTGACATTGTGACTAATGCCGAAATGAACAAGGAGTATAGATAACTCTGTGACCTACTGATACCATATCCTTTGGATATATACCCAATAGTGGGATTACTGAATCATATAAGAGATCTATTTTTATTTTTGTGGGACCTCCATACTGTTTTCCATAATGGCTATACTAATTTACTTTCCCACCAAGTGTATCAGGGTTCTGTTTTCTCCACATCCCTTCCAATGCTTATCTTTTGTCTTCTTGGTAATGGGCATTCTTACAGGTGTGAGGTGGTATTTTATGGTTTTAATTTGCATTTCCCTGATGATTGGTGATGTTCAGCATTTTTTAGTACACAGGCATGCCTTGCTTTATTGCACTTCACCTTATTGTACTTTGCAGATATGCTTTTTACAAATTGAAGATTTGCGGCAACCCTGTATTGAGCAAGCTATTGGCACCACTTTTCCAATAGCATGTGCTCACTTTGTGTCTCTGTCACATTTTGGTAATTCCCGCAATATTGCAAACTTTTTCTTCATTGTTATATCTGTTATAGTGAACAGTGATCTTTGATGTTACTATTATAATTGTTTTGGGGCACACCAAATCCCACCCAAATAAGACTGTGAATTTAATTGATAAATGTTGTATGTGTTCTGACTGCTTCACTGACTAGCTATTCCCTTGTCTCTCTTCATCTCCTCAGGCTTTCCTATTCCCTGATATACAAGAATATTGAAATTAGGTCAATTTATAGCCCTACAATCACTTCTAAGTGGCCAAGTGAAAGAAAGAGGTGCAAGTCTCTCAGTTTAATCAAAAACTACAAATGATTAAGCTTAGTGAGGAAGCCATGTCGAAAGCCAAGATATGCTGAAAGCTAGGCCTCTTGCATCAAATAGCTAGCCAAGTTGAGAACACAAAGGGAAAGTTCTTGAAGGAAAGTAAACGTGTTACTCCAGTGAACACACGAATGATAAGAAAGTGAAGCAGGCCAGGCATGGTGGCTCACACCTGTAATCCCAGCACTTTGGGAGGCCAAGGCAGGTGGATCACAAGGTAAGGAGTTCGAGACCAGTCTGGCCAACATAGTGAAACGCCGTCTCTACTAAAAATACAAAAAAAAAAAAAAAAATTAGCCAGGCATTGTGGTGGGCACCTGTAATTCCAGTTACCTGGGAAGCTGAGGGAAGGATAATTGCTTGAACCTGGGAGGTGGAGGTTGCAGTGAGTCAAGATTGTGCCACTGCACTCCAGCCCAGGTGACAGTACAAGACTGTCTCAAAAAAAAAAAAAACAAAACCAAAAAAAAAAAAAAAAAAACAAAAAGGAGAAAGTTTTAGTGGTCCAGATAGAAGATCCAACCAGTCACAATATTCCCTTAAGCAAAAGCCTAATCCAGAGCAAGGCCTTAACTTTCTTTTTATTTTTTATTTTAATTTTTAAAATTAATTTATTATTATTATACTTTAAGTTCTAGGGTACATGGGCACAACGTGCAGGTTTGTGACATATGTATAAATGTGCCACGTTGGTGTGCTGCACCCATTAACTCATCATTTCCATTAGCTATATCTCCTAATGTTACCCTCCCCCATTCCCCAACCCCACAACAGGCCCTGGTGTGTGATGTTCCCCATCCTGTGTCCAAGTGTTCCCATTGTTCAGTTCCCACCTATGAGTGAGAACATGTGGTGTTTGGTTCTCTGTCCTGGTGAAAGTTTGTTCAGAATGATGGTTTGCAGCTTTATCCATGTCCCTACAAAGGACATGAACTCATCCTTTTTTATGGCTGCATAGTATTCTATGGTGTATATGTGCTACATTTTCTTAATCCAGTCTATCGCTGATGGACATTTGGGTTACTTCCAAGTCTTTGCTATCGTGAATAGTGCTGCAATAAACATATGTGTGCATGTGTCTTTATAGGAGCATGACTTATAATCCTTTGGATATATACCCAGTAATGGGATCGCTGGGTCAAATGGTATTTCTAGTTCTAGATCCTTGAGGAATCGCCACACTGTCTTCCACAATGATTGAACTAGTTTACAGTCCCACCAACAGTGTAAAAGTGTTCCTATTTCTCCACATCCTCTCCAGCACCTGTTGTTTCCTGACTTTTTAATGATTGCCATTCTAACTGGTGTCAGATGGTATCTCATTGTGGTTTTGATTTGCATTTCTCTGATGGCCAGTGATGATGAGCATTTTTTCACATATCTGTTGGCTGCAAAAATGTCTTCTTTTGAGAAGTGTCTGTTCATATCCTTTGCCCACTTTTTGATGGGGTTGTTTGTTTTTTTCTTGTAAATTTGTTTAAGTTCTTTGTAGATTTTGGATATTAGCTCTTTGTCAGATGTGTAGATTGTAAAAATTTTCTCCCATTCTGTAGGTTCCCTGTTCACTCTGATGGTAGTTTCTTTTGCAGTGCAGAAGCTCTTTAGTTTAATTAGATCCCATTTGTCAATTTTGGCTTTTGTTGCCATTGCTTTTGGTGTTTTAGACATGAAGTCCTTGCCCATGCCTATGTCCTGAATGGTATTGTCTAGATTTTCTTCTAGGGTTTTTATGGTTTTAGGTCTGACATTTAAGTCTTTAATCCATCTTGAATTAATTTTTGTATAAGGTGTAAGGAAGTGATCCAGTTTCAGCTTTCTACATATGGCTAGCCAGTTTTCCTAGCACCACTTATTAAATAGTGAATCCTTTCCCCATTTCTTGTTTTTGTCAGGTTTGTTAAAGATCAGATGGTTGTAGATGTGTGATATTATTTCTGAGGGCTCTGTTCTGTTCCATTGGTCTATATCTCTGTTTTGGTACCAGTACCATGCTGTTTTGGTTACTGTAGCCTTGTAGTATAGTTTGAAGTCAGGTAGCGTGATGCCTCCAGCTTTGTTTCTTTGGCTTAGGTTTGTCTTGGCAATGTGGGCTCTTTTTTTGGTTCCATATGAACTTTAAAGTAGTTTTTTCCAATACTTTGAAGAAAGTAATTGGTAGCTTGATGGGGATGACACTGAATCTATAAATTACCTTGGGCAGTATGGCCATTTTCGCAATATTGATTCTTCCTATCCGTGGGCATGGAATGTTCTTCCATTTGTTTGTGTCCTCTTTTATTTCGTTGAGCAGTGGTTTGCAATTCTCCTCGAAGAGGTCGTTCACATTCCCTGTAAGTTGGATTCCTAGGTATTTTATTCTCTTTGAAGCAATTGTGAATTGGAGTTAACTCATGATTTGGCTCTCTGTTAGTCTGTTATTGGTGTTTAGGAATGCTTGTGATTTTTGCACATTGATTTTGTATCCTGAGACTTTCCTGAAGTTGCTTATCAGATTACGGAGATTTTGGGCTGAGACAGTGGAGTCTTCTAAATATGCAATCGTGTCATCTGCAAACAGGGACAATTTGACTTCCTCTTTTCCTAATTCAATACCCTTTCTTTCTTTCTCCTGCCTAATTGCCCTGGCCAGAACTTCCAATACTATGTTGAATAGGAGTGGTGAGAGAGGGCATCCCTGTCTTGTGCCAGTTTTCAAAGGGAATGCTTCCAGTTTTTGCCCATTCAGTATGATATTGGCTGTGGGTTTGTCATAAATAGCTCTTATTATTTTGAGATACGTTCCATCAATACTGAATTTATTGAGAGTTTTTAGCATGAAGGGCTGTTGAATTTTGTCAAAGGCCTTTTCTGCAGCTATTGAGATAATATGTGGTTTTTATCTTTGGTTCTGTTTATATGCTGGATTACATTACTGGAAGCTTTGTTTCAGAGGGGCACTTGGCCGTATGAGGTGTCAGTTGGCCCCTACTGGGGAGTGCCTCCCAGTTAGGCTACTCAGGGGTCAGGGACCCACTTGAGGAGGCAGTCTGTCCGTTCTCAGATCTCAAACTCCGTGCTGGGAGATCCACTTCTCTCTTCAAAGCTGTCAGAGAGGGACGTTTAAGTCTGTAGAAGTTTCTGCTGCCTTTTGTCCAGCTATGCCCTGCCCCCAGAGGTGGAGTCTACAGAGGCAGGCCTCCTTGAGCTGTGGTGGGCTCCACCCAGTTCGAGCTTCCTGGCTGCTTTGTTTACCTACTCAAGTCTCAGCAATGGTGGGCACCCTTCTGCCAGCCTCGCTGCCGCCTTGCAGTTAGATCTCAGACTGCTGTGCTAGCAGTGAGCGAGCCTCTGTGGGCGTGGGACCCTTTGAGCCAGGTGCGGGATATAATCTCCTGGTGTGCCATTTGCTAAGACTGTTGGAAAAGCACAGTATTAGGGTGAGAGTGACCCAATTTTCCAGGTGCTGTCTGTTATGGCTTCCCTTAGCTAGGAAAGGGAATTCCTTAACCCCTTGTGCTTCCCAGGGGAGGCAATGCCTTGCCCCACTTCAGCTCACACTCCTTGGGCTGCACCCACTGTCCTGCACCCACTGTCTGACAGGCCCCAGTGAGATGAACCCAGTATCTCAGTTGGAAATGCAGAAATCACCCATCTTCTGTGTCGTTCATGCTGGAAGCTGTAGACTGGAGCTGTTCCTATTCAGCCATCTTGGAACCTCCCTGGCCCTAACTTTCTTAAATTGTACGAAGGCTGAGAGAGGTGAGGAAGCTGCAGAAGAAAAGTTTGAAGCTAGGAGAGGTGAGTTCATTAGGTTTAAGAAAAAAAGCCATCTCTTTAACATAAAACTGCAAGGTGAAGCAGCAACTGTTGGTGTAAAACCTGCAGGAGGTTATTCATAATATCTAACTAAGATCATTTATGAAGGTGGTTACACTGAAAAACAGATTTTTAATGGAGACAAAATAGCTTTCCATTGGAAGAATATGCCATCTAGGCTTTTCGTAGCTAGAGAGAAGTCAATGCTCAGCTTTGAAACTTCCAAGTACAGCCTGACTGTTTTGATAGGGACTAATGCAGCTGGTGATTTTAAGTTGGAGCCAATGCTCATTTACCATTCTGAAAATTCTAGGGTGCTTAAGAATTATGCTAAACCAACTCTTCCTGTGTTCTAGAAATGGAACAAAAAAGCCTGAATGACAGCTCACCTCTTTATGGCAGGCTTTTCTGAATATTTTAAGCCTATTGTTGAGACCTACTGCTCAGAAAAAAATATTCCTTTCAGAGTATTACTGCTCATTGACAATGCACCTGGCCACCCAAGAGCTCTGATAGAGAGCAAATGACAAGAAATTGCTGGGTGCTGTGGCTCATGCCTGTAATCCTAGCACTTTGGGAGGCTGAGACTGGTGAATCTGCTGAGTCCAGGAGTTTGAGAACAGCCTGGGCAACATGGTGAAACCCCATCTCTACTAAAATACAAAAATCAGCTGGGCATGGTGGCACAGGCCTTTAGTCCCAGCTACTCTGGAGGCTGAGGGGGAAGGACTACCTGAGCTTGGAGAGGTCGAGGCTGTGGTGAGCTGAGATCATGCCAGAGTGATACCCCATCTCAAAAAAAAAAAAAAAAGATTTACAATATTACATCAACTTTGTTGATAAAGCAGCAACAGTGTTTGATTTTGACCAAAGTTCTACTGTGGGTCAAATGCTATCGAACAGCAGAGAAATCTTTCACGATAGCCAATCTTTAAACTTTATTGTCTTATTTTAAGAAATTGCCATAGTCACCCTAACCTTCCTCACCTACCACGCTGATTAGTCAGCAACCATCAACACGGAGGCAAAAACCTCCACTAGCAAAAAGATTATGACTTGCTGAAGGTGCAGATAATTCAGCAATAAGGTATTTTTAGATTAAGGTATGTATGTTGTTTTCTCAGATATAATGCTATCGCACACTTAATAGACTACAGTGTAATGTAAACTTAACTTTCATATGCACTGGGAAGCCAAAAAATTTGTATGATTGGCTTTATCGCAGTGATCTGGAACAGAATCTGCAATATCTCCGAGGTCTGTCTGTACCTGTTGGCCGTTTGTGTGTCTTCCTTTGAGAAGTGTCTATATAAGTCTTCTGCTCATTTTAAAATCAGGTTATTTGTGTGTGTGTTTTTGCTACTGAGTTGAGTTCTATATATATTTTGAATATCAATCCTTTTCAAATGTATAACTTGCCAATATTTTCTCCCATTTCATAAGTCATCGCTTCACTCTGTGGATTGTTTCTTTTGCTGTGCAGAAAGTTTTTACTTTGATGAGATCCCATTTGTCTACTTTTGCTTTGTTGCCTGTGCTTCTGGGGTCCATTCATATAATTTCTATTTTGTAAACTGGAAGTAAGAGCAACTGGGTTATTTGAACAATCCATGGGATGGCTGTAATGCTCAGATGAGATCATATTGCAAAACCCTCAGTGCAGTGAATGAGGCCACAGCACATAGCACTTGATAAATGAGGGTTACCATCGCCAATATGATTATTATTTTATTCCCACTCCTACCATGGCATTAACTGCCCCTTTTTAGTCTAGTCTACATCTATCGGTAACCTGCCTTTAAAGTTTCTTCCGTGTATTTTCTTTTCAGGCATACTCTGGAGCCTGTTTTCTCAGTCTGACTTCCACGTCTGAGTCACAATTACTCCCTTTATGAAGTCTCTCCCATTTGCACCCACACCATTATTTCCTTAGCTTCTGCACTTCCTCGCTGGCCTGTGAGTTGTGTTCATTAGATGCTAAATTACTGCCACTGGGAAGTGACAAATGACAGTTTGCAACCTTTTTACCACCATAAAGCTCATGCAATAAAACGAAAAAGAGCTATAGAAAAGCAAGGTTTGTGGAATCGTAAGGAATATATGTCTGCTTCAGGCAGTTTATCTAAGTGGCAGGATTCAGTGAGTTAATGCTTAAGGAAGAAGACACCTTCAGCTAAGAAAATGAACTATTTAGGGACATAGATCTGTCACCATTGCTTGCCATGTAAAGCAGTGAATTTGTTACTTGTGAATGGAACTGCATTAAGCTCATATTGAAACATGACCCAGAGCAGTGATTTTGTTAATAAAGATATAGGCCTCATGTTGGCTGTCAAATGTTTCCTTCTCATTCTTGGAACCCTTCCAAACAGCCTCCTGACTGTGGGCCGTGGTCTTCCTGGAGCCCTATTCCCTGAAATGATTTGACAAATACAGTATATTCACCTGCATTTCAGAGCCAGGGTGACTGCTCTGAGCTGAGACCCAGGGCTTTTCTGTGACAACTTGAGGTCTGAGTTTCTGTACTTCTTGTGAAACAAGGAACAGAGCAGGATTTCAGAGCAGAAACAAAGCTGTGCCTTGTAGTGGGAAAATTATCCAGGTACCCGTCCTGCCTCTTCCCTCTCCTCGTCATAGCCAAACATGTCTAGAGAGTGTCGTCTACCACTGTCCTTGCATTCTACTCTAGATATTTTCAGAAACGTAATCAATGATCTCCATGTTCTGGAATGAATGAATGTTTTTTAGTCCTTCTCTATCTTGACCCATTGGTAGAATTTTTCCCTGTTGACTGATTTCTTCTATTCTTGGTTTCCATGACTCCACGCAACCCTAGTTATCCTTTTATCTCTCTTCCTACTCCTTTTTTTGGGTCTCCTTTTCAGGTTTAACTTCCTCCAAACTCAGCCATGAAGTGTTGGTTGTCTTTGAGAGTCAGCCCTAGGCCCTGATCTTTTCTCACACTTTGCAGGTGCCCCCAAAACTCTGACCACATCCATTGCTTCAACTACCAAATGTGTGCAGGTCATTCACACTCCTCCCCTCTGTGCTGTGGACCCTGTTAACCTACTGACCCACTGGACCCATCACCATTGGATGTCTCAAAGCCATCACAAACTCAAAATGTCCAGGTTCAAATAATCAGTCTTTTTCCCCAAACACTCAGCTTCACTACTGATGAGTAAGAAACTTAGAAACTTTTTCTCAACAGCTGCCTCTTCTTACACTTCATGTCCAGTTCATCGGCAGGTCGTGTTTATCTTATCTCTTACTATTGCTCAAACCTCTCTACCTCTTTCCATCTGTAACCCCTGGCACAGAACCTTGCATATGGAACTCAATAAATACTTGATGCATGAATGAGGGAATCTCCATCTCTGGGCTCTGGCCAGAACAGCTTCCTGAGAACAGCATCTCTCGATATGGGTTGTGCCAACCTGTGTTCCCTCCATCTAAACAGTTCTCCATATTATAACACAAAAGATCTATCCAAAACAGCGAATCTGATCACATCATTCTCCTTTTCCCAGCTTAAAGCACTTCAGTGGTTTCTCATCACCCATAGGAGAATAAAAATTTGCAACATGTCTCCTAACGGCCTGCGTAGGTTTTTTTTTTTTCCCCCACTGCCTGTCCCTCCAGCTTCATCTCACACTACATTCCCCCTTCTCTTTCTGCTTCAAGCACACCCACCACACCATTCTGCTCTGCCCCTCACTCATGCCACACTCCTTCCTGCCCTTGAAACTTCTACCTGATCCTCTCCCACACTAATGACCTCCTGGTTAACTGGTACTCATCCTCCAGATCCTGACTCATGAGGTTCAGGTCAATTATGTCCTCAAAGTCCCTCACCTCAACCTCTCATAACACCGTGTACCTCTGAGAGTAGTAACTGTGTTTTTTAAAATGTGTGTAATTATTGATTAATGTCTGTCTCCTCCCAGAGTGTCAGCTCTATGTTGGCAAGAACAATATCTTTTTTTTTTTTTTTTAAATTTTACTTTAAGTTCTGGAATACACATGCCGAACATGCAGGTTTGTCACATAGATATACATGTGCCATGGTGGTTTGCTGCACCATCATCTAGGTTCCCTCCCCTTGCCCCCCACCCCTCAACAGGCCCCGTGCGTGTTGTTTCCCTCCTTGTGTCCGTGTGTTTTCATTGTTCAACTCCCACTTAGGAGCGAGAACATGTGGAGTTAGGAACTAGATCTTGCTAGGTTCTCTGTTGTCTTCTTGGAATCCTAGATCCTTGATATTTAAGAAATTACTACTATTTCTTAGATACATTGGCTAATTTCAAACCAGGAGGCCTTGGTAAATCAGGTCTTGGCTTTGCCTCCAATTGCCATGATGGCCTTAGGAATAAAGGAATGTTGCTTGGATCAAATAAATTCTGTCTTTCATATTCAGATTTATTTATTTGTACAAAGCAAAGATCTTGCCCATTGAGGGACTCAATCCATTTGCTGATAAATCCTTTAAGTGGAAGTGTCATTTTATTTTTTAATTTGTTTTGTTTTGTTTTGAGATGGAGTCTCACTCTGTCGCCCAGGCTGGAGTGCAGTGGCGTAATCTCTGCTCACTGCAACTGCCGCCTCCCAGGTTCAAGTGATTTTCCTGCCTCAGTCTCCCAAGTAGCTGGGACTACAGGTGCCCGCCACCACGCCTGGCTAATTTTTGTATTTTTAGTAGACATAGGGTTTCACTATGTTGGCCAGGCTGGTCTCAAACTTCTGACCTCATGATCCTCCATCCACCTCGGCCTCCCAAAGTGCTGGGATTATAGGAGTGAGTTAAAACTGCCTCAACCTAATTTCCTAAAATCATCTCATTAGCAGCAGTAAATGCTTAAGGGTGTAGATTTTACCTCACCACTTTGTATGAGGAACCTACTCAGAGAAGGGTAGCAGCTTGTGTTCTTCTGGGGCTGCAGAGATAAAGCAAGTGCACAGCGTATCACACTCAGGGATCCCTGAGATTGCCCTGGTTGCTCTATGGATTAAGACGGCACTGGAGTCTGTAGCCTCACTCTTCTGAATTCTTTATTTTTTGTAGCACTTACTTCCAGAACCAAAGGGCCCATAATAATAATTGAGGATTGCTAACAATTACAATACATTTTCACAAGTCTTGTCATCTTTTACCTTTGTGACAGTTGATCTGTAGGGGTTGTTTTTATTCTCATTTTTTATAGTAGGAAATTGAGATTACAGAAGGCAAGCATCCCATATTCTGTGATTCCTCTTGTAAGCTTAGTTTCAAACACAGCTTTTCTGACTCTAAAACTAATGATTTTTCTATTACATTTTAAAAATTACTTGTTTTAAGTTTCCATATTGTTATGGACTGACTTGTATCTTCCCACAATTTCATATGTTGAAGCCCTAACTTGCCATGTGGCTCTATTTGAAGATAGGACCTGTACGGAGGTAATTCAGGTTATATGCGGTCATGAGGGTGGGGTCCTAATCCAACAGAACTGGTGCCCTTATAGGAGGAATAGGCACCAGAGATCTCTCTCTGTCTCTCCCCTGCAAGCTCAGAGGGAATGCCATGTGAGGGACACAGCAAGAAAGCAGGTGTCTGCAAGCCAGCAGGAGAGGCCTCACCACATACAACCATGATGACACCTTGATCTTGGACTTCTAGCCCCCAGAAATGTAAGAAAATAAATGACTGTTATGTCAGCCACACATATTGACACTTGTCAAGTCAGACTACCGCACAAGAGGTTGGGGTGGGTATCAAACTGGTGACAAGGCTAGGGGATCCAAAGCCTCCTTGTTAAAGAAAGACAACCCCAGACAGAGTCTCTAGTGAGCATAGGGCGTGGAGTTTCCTCTCATTCTAGGGAAGAGATGGGTAATTCACTGTTGGGTGCAGTAGCTCTGGGCCTAAAGGAATGAACTGAATCCTGGATTCGTTCAGATGTTTCTGGACCACCAAGGCTCTCTATATTTTGTATCCCCTATAATTCAGCAGAAGGTGGCTCTAAATAAATATGGCACATGACTAAACTGTAGAGACATACAATAAAGCAGCAAAGCTAAGATCTGCTATTTAAAATCATAAGATTAACTGAAACCAACCTTTCCTTGGAAACACAACAGAAAGATATGTTGACTCTTCACGTACATTGCAGAGATAAAACGATGGACAGTCAGATGCACAGGTGTAACCTATGAGCAGCAGCAGGCCAGGCTCTGAGCCTGCTTCTCTCGCTCTTGATCTCCGGTTTCCCTTGGCTCCCCTAGCAGGGGAACTCTTTCAGGATGGACAGTGGCCTCGTCTGACAGCTGCATCATCTTTGATGAGTAATACCCTCCATCATTTTCAAGGAATGGCAGCCAAACAAAGAAAATAAATCTCGAGAAGCCTGGGACAACACACCCCTGGGTAAGTGAAAAGCTTTTCCTGGCCTCGGAGCTGCCTTTGATCGCGTTTGCTGTGTTCACGAATTCCACCTCTGTCAAGAGCCATTGCGGGTGGAACAGCAGCTATAAAATACTTACTCCCGGGGAAGAAACTGAAAAGCATCTTTCTGGGTTACCCATTAACCTCACACCGCACAGGCCTGTGGATAAAAGAATGCTTATCGATTTATGGGATTTCTCATGGAGAACAGAACCCCCCACAAGGCCACAGGTGGTACTATTAATACAATTCACCCAATTCTCTCTAGTGTTACATAAAAAGCTAACCAGGCACATTCCTGCGAAATCAAAGGTAGTTAGGTTGAAATTTTTTTTTTTTTTTCCAAAAATACACTTTATTTACTAGAACAGTTTTGGACTTCAAGAGACATTGCAAAGATAGTGCAGAGAGTTCCCATATATCTATATCACACCCAGTTTCCTCTGTTAATAACCTCTTACTTTAGTAGGGTTTATTTATGGTAGTTAGTGAACCAATAATGATATGTTATTATTAACTAAGTACTACAACTCTATTCAAATTTCCTCATTTTTTACTTAATATCCTTTTCTGTCCCAGGACCTATTATAAATACCACATTTAATTGTCATGTCTTCTTATGCTTCTCTTGGCTGGCCAATTTCTCAGACTTCCCATTTTTTTGATGGCCTTGAACGTTTTGAGGAGGGCTGGTTAGGAATTTTATCTCTCAGTTTGGTTTGTTTGATGTTTTTCTCGTAAGTTGTCAAGTTTCTCTATGGTGAAGTTATTCTTTCTTCTTCCTTTCCACACTGTACTCGTTGGATGGGAGTCACTGCACACTCTCCCATTAAGGAGTGCGGATCTGTGCTCAAACTTACAAGAATGAAGTGATTTAGTTTTTATAAACTGAATTCCTTTTATAATCCAGGACAACTTGCTAATTGAGAAAAGCCTGAAGTGAATCCTTTGGAAACCCGAGATTCCTCTTACTCTGTGAATAAAAAAAAAGTGCTCAGAAAAGTGTTGAATAACTAGTAAAAGTTCAGATTTTCATTTTGGAGTGGGGGTGCTCCCAGCTTTCCTTCAGAGCAGCTCTGCTCATTCTTATACATAAAATTCTTTATTTTAAGTGGTGATTACTAGTTTTGTTTTAGGGTCAGCATTTTCCCCCCCTGAAATGCAGTTCATTTTGGCCTTTCTAGTAATACGTGCAATATTAGATGTGGTGACTGTAATATTCCAGACTATGTCCAGGTGATGCAGGTGAACCTCATCATTGGAGCTCAGCTCAAGAGGGTTCTTGGCTTTGTGCTGGAAAGAATTCAAGAGCAAACAGATGGAGCAAAGCAAAGCAAATTTATTAGAGCAACAGAGTGTAGGAAAATGGCTGCTACACAGAGTGGTAGCAACAGCCCTCGTGGATTGCTGGCTAGCTATATTTATGGCTATTCCCTTATTATATGTTAAATAAGGGATGGGTTATTTGTGAATTTTCTGGAAAAGAGTGTGTAGTTCCCAGAATTGAGGGTTCCTCCCCTTTTAAAAGCATATAGAGTAGCTTCTTGGAGTTGCCATGGCACTTGTAAACTGTCATGGCACTGGTGGGAGTTTCTTTTTGCATTTTAATGCATTATTAAATTATTTAAATATAATGAGCAATGAGGACAACTGGCGGTCACTTTTGTTGTCTTCTTGGTTTTTGCTGGTTTTGGCCTGTTTCTTTGCTGCATCCTGTTTTGATCAGATCCTGTTTTGATCAGCAGGCTCTTGTGACCAGAGCTTGGAAAGCGAGTCCCGCTGGTTTCCTACCTCTCCAGGGAAAATGGAGGATAAATGAAGCCAGTTAGTGCCTGATGTGTCACTGCCTTGCAGATGAACAAGGCATCATTGTAATCATGTCATCACAAACATACCACATGCCAGGACACACATTGGAGATGGCAGTGGAGAGTTATGAACAAGCCATGCAAAGTAGGGTCATTTCTCCTGTGACAGAGAGTTTATCTTTTATAATATTTGTTTGTAGTAGGAGAAGAGTAAACGTGAGAAAAGAAAAATAAAGTTTTCAGCAGAATGATCATTTCTGAATTATTGTGCTATGCCTAAAATCTAAATAGATTACAGGCTATATTTCAAAATATAAAAGAACTGTAGTTCCTTTTTTAAAAAATTATAAAATGTTGTTGGCATATAAAAATGATTTTTACTAAAATGAGTCACATTTTCTGCATCTCACTGTGAGAGGAATGAGGGGCACATTATAAAAAAATCCCTAGTAGTCAAATAATTGCACAAAGCCTGCTCTGTTACTTTCCTACATTCAACTCTTTCAACTGCTGAGTCTTCCCTTGCCTTTATTTTAAAGAACATGTTAAGGTACTATGTTCTACATTTGTCAGTGTAGGTTGAACAAAGCAGGAAATACTGCCTATCCTGCTAAAAGTCATATATAGGTCAGTAAGTTATTTGCTACAAAGTTACAGTAATTTCCTTGCTGCACACAGCAACTGCATAGGGAAGAGAGGAGCTGGTGCCTGAGTGTCAGTTGCAGATGCATCCTGGTAACCCCCTTCTTTCCCGACCACGTGCTCCATGTCATCAGCTGATTTGTGGCAGCAGCCTTCTTGTTTGCTCGCTTTGGGCAGTAGGTGGTTATAAAGCTGGCTCATGTGAAGCTGCTCCTGCATCTGGGATTGATTGTGGGCCTTCCTGCCTCCCTAGCTTGGCTGAAATTCCTCCTTTTACAAGCTTCCATAATACCTTGAACTTCTTCCTATCGTATTACATTTAACAATCGTGAGTATTGTTTTATATATATATATATATACACATACACACACACACACACACACACACACACACACACATATATATGTGTGTATATATATGAAAGGGAGTTTATTAAGGACAATTGACTCACATGATCACAACATAAAGTCCCACAATAGGCAAGCTGAGGAGCAAGGAAATCAGTGGTGGATCAGTCCAAGTCCAAAAACCTCGAAAGTAGGGAAACTGATGGTGTAGCCTTCAGTCTGTGGCCAAAGGCCTAAGAGTCTTTGGCAAACCACTGGTGTAAATCCAGCAGTCCAAAAGCTGAAGAACTTGGTAGTCTAATGTTTGAGGGCAGGAAGCATCCAGCATGGGAGAAAGATGAAGGTCGGAAGACTCAGCAAGTCAAGTCCTTCTACATTCTTCTGCCTGCTTTATTCTAGCCATACTGGCAGCTGATTATACGGTTCCCAATCATATTGAGGGTAGGTCTGCCTCTCAAATCCACTGACTCAAATGTTCATCTCCTTTGGCAGCACCCTCACAGACACACCTGGGAGCAATACTTTGCATCCTTCAGTGCAATCAAGTTGACAATATTAACCATCACAAGTGGACATAGTTGAAACTGAGAATCTGAATTCCCCAGTCCCTCTGAGCCTCCTTTGCTAGAAGATGTGCCCTTCCCTTCTGTCTGAGGAGTCTAGCTTTCCCTTACTGGAAGAGCTTGTAATAATCTTACCAATTCCTTCTGTTAAATTCATTCTGTTGAAACAGAATATGATGACTATTTTCCCAACTGGACTCTGAATGGTGCACCATCATGAAATATCATTGTATTCTCCTTGAAAATAGTTTCCTTGTCTGAGAAAAATTAATAATAATAATAATAATTAACCATTAGTCTACCAATTGAGTGGGTTTTATTTCTACCTTCCCACCCACCTGATTACACCCACGAATTTTTAGTTCACACTTTGAAAAGAGCTTAGTACATTGGAATTTTCCCTTCAGATTTCTTAAATAAGGAGACCATGTTTAGATATTATAATGACATCTATTCAGAAGTAGTTGGTTGATGTGCTAATGATATCTCACAGTTTATAGTTTCTTGTCCTCTCATATCTTTTCATCCTCTGATTTGTAGCAGTAATAGCAACTACTGGTGAAGCAAACTAGTTAAAACCAAGCTTTGGTGTTTACCTACCCCTAAACCCAAAATTTCCCTTGTGTCTCCTACCACTGACATTATAGTCATGCAAACCTCAAAATTAGGTTTAGCTTCTTCATTAACAATGAACTACCAAATTTTATTCAGTTTAGAAAATATTCATTGAGGCCATTCAATAAGCTCCCACTACCTCATAGTTTTTAAAATTCACATATTTTACATATTTAGGGAGTAAATGTGATTGTTACATGCGTAAAATGTATGATGATTGAGTCAGGGTATTTGGAGTATTCATCACCGTGAGTGTTCATGATATTTATGTGTTAATATCATTTCAAGTTTTCTAGTTACGTTAAATATACATAATATTGTTGCTAAGTATACTCATCCTAGTCTACTATCAAACATTAGCATTTATTTCATCTGACTGTATGTCTGTACTCATAACTAACCTCTCTTCATTCACCCCCTCCTTACCAGCCCTTCTGAGTGTCTGGTATGTATCATTCTATTTTCTGTCTGTGAGATCAAGTTTTTCACCTTCCACATATGAGTGAGAATAAGTGGTGTCTGTCTTTCTGTGCCTAAATCATTTCACTTAACATAATGACCTACTGTTCCATCCGTGTTGCTGCAAATGACATAATTTCATTCATTTTGTGGCTGAATAGTGTTCCGTTGTATACATATACCACATTTTCATTATCCATTCATCTGCTGATTGACAGTTAGGTGATTGTATATCTTTGCTATTGTGAACAGCATTGTGATAAACATGCAAGGGTAACTCTTCCTTGAAACAATCTCTTTAATTGATTTCCTTTCCTTTGGATAGCTACAGTAGTTTGATTGCTTGATTGAATGGTAGTTCTATTTTTCATTTTTTGGGAAGTCTTCATACTGTTTTTCTTAGTGTTTGTACTAATTTACATTCCCAGAAACAGCATATAAGAATTCCCTTTTACCTGCATCCTTGCCACCGTATGTTATTTTCTTTGGTGTTTTTAACAATAGCCATCCTGAGGTGAGATGATAGATATATCAGTGTGGTTTTGATATGCATTTCCCTGAGGATTAGTGATGTTGAAAATTTTTCCATATACCCGTTGGCCATTTATATGGTTTTTTCCCCTTGAGAAATGTCTATTCATGTTCTTTGCCCATTTTTAAATGTGTGTGTGTATATATATATATATATATATATATATATAAAAATATATATATACATATATATATATAAATATATATATACATATATATATATAACTGTTGAGTTCTTTGAGTTTGTTGTATATTCTGGATATTAGTCCCTTGTTGAATGAGTAATTTGAAATTTTTTTTTCATTCACAAGGTTGTCTCTTCACTCTATTGATCATCTCTTTTGCTGTGTGGAAGGTTTTTAGTTTAATGTAGTCCCATTTGTCTATTTTTTGTTTTTGTTACCTGTGCTCTTGAGGTCTTAGCCATCAAATCTTTTCCAAGACCAATATTCCGAAGAGGTTTCCCTATGTTTTATTCTAGTAGTTTTACAGTTTGGGTCTTACATTTAAGTGTTTAATTTATCTTTTGTCAACTTTCATATATAGTGAAACTCAGGGTTCCAATTTTATTCTTCTGCGTATGGTTATTCAGGTTTTCCATTTATTGAAGAGGGTGTATGTTCTGGGTGGCTTTGTCAAAGATCAGTTGGAAGTAAATATGTGGATTACTTCTGGGTTCTCCATTCTGTTTTATTGGTCTATATGTCCATTTTTGTACCAATACCATGCTGTTTTTGTTACTATAGCCTTGTAGTATGTTTTGAAGCCAGGTAGTGTGATACCCCCAGGTTTTTCCTTTGCACTCAGGATTGCTTTGGCTATTCAGACTCCTTTTTGGTTTTATAAGAATTTTAGGATTGTTTTTCTATATCTGTGAAAAATGACATTGGTATTTGGATAGGAACTGTATTGAATCTGTAGATTGCTTTGGACCACAGGCTCACTTTAATAATATTAATTCTTCTGATCCATGGGCATGGGATGTCTTTTAGATCTTTCACCTCCTTGATTAAATTTATTCCTAGGTATACATATTTTGTAGCTATTGTAAATGAGATTGCCCTCCTGATTTCTTTTTCAGCTATTTTATTATTGGTATGGAAACACTACTTTTTGTTTTGTTTTGTTTTCGAGATGCAGTTTTTGCTCTTGTTGCCTAGGCTGGGGACCAATGGCACAATCTTGGCTTACCACAACCTTTTCCTCCTGGGTTCAAGCAATTCTCCTGCCTCAGCCTCCCCAGTTGTTGGGATTACAGGATTACAGGCATGTGCCACCATCCCTAGCTAATTTTGTATTTTTAGAGAGATGGAGTTTCTCCATGTTAATTAGGCTGGTCTTGAACTTCTTCTCTCATGTGATCCACCAGCCTCGGGCTCCCAAAGTGCTGGGATTACAGGCATGAACCACCACACTCGGCCCTGGCCCTGACCTATTTATTTGGAAATACTATTTATTTCCATATGTTGGTTTTTTATCCTGCGACTTTACTGAATTTGTTTATCAGTTCTAAGAGTTTCTTGGTAAAGTCTTTTGTTTTTTCTAGATGTAAGATCATGTCTCTTGCAAAGAAGAAAAATTTGACTTCCTGCTTTCCTTGAATTCATTTCATTTCTTTCCCTTGCCTGATTTCTCTGGCCAGAACTTCCAGTACTATGCTGAATAGGAGTGGTGGAAGTGGGCATCCTTGTCTTTTTCCAGTTCTTAGAGGAAAAGTTTTCAACTTTTTCCCATTCAGTGGGATGTTAGCTGTGAGTTTGTTGTATATAGTCTTTGTTATTTTGAGATACGGTCCCTCTATGCCTAGCTAACTGAGGGCTTTTATCATGAAGTGATATTGAATTTTGTCAAATGCCTTTTTGTGTCTTTTGATATGATCGTATGGTTTTTGTCTTTCATTTTGTTGATGCAATGTATTATGTTTATTTATTTATGTATGCTGAATCATCTTTGCATCCCTGGGATAAAAACCACTTGATCACAGTGTGTTATCTTTTTGATGCATTGTTGAATTCAGTTTGCTAGTATTTTGTTGAAGAATCTTAGGTCTATGTTCATCAGAGTATGAGTCTGTAATTCTCTTTTTTCATTTTGTTTTTGTCTGGTTTTGGTATCTGGGTAATGATTGCCTTCTACATGAGTTAGGGAGAATTCCATTATCTTCAATTTGTGTGAATATTTTGAGGATTGGTATTAGTTCTTTATATATGTTTGGTAGACTTCAGGAGTAAATCCAACTGGCCTGGGCTTTTTTTCTTGGGAGATCTTTTACTACAGATTCAATCTTGCTACTCAGTTTTGATCTGTTCAAGTTTTCTATTTATTCCTGATGCAATCCTGGTAGGTTGTATGTTTCTAGGAATTTATCTATTTCCTCTGGGTTTTCTTGTTTGTTAATGTATAATTGTTCATAATAATCTCTGATGATCTTCTATATTTCTGTAGTATCAGTTATCTCCTTTTTCATTTCTGATTTTGTTTATTTGGATCTCTTCTCTAATTTTCTTGGTTATCTAGTTAGTAGTTTATCAATTTTGTTTATTGTTTTGAAGAACTTTTTGTTTTGTTGATACCCCCTCCCCTGCCACTATTTTTTTGAGATAGTCTCATTCTGTCAAGCAGGCTGCAGTACAGTGGTGTGATCTTGGCTCACTGCAACATCCACCTCTCCAGTTCAAGTGATTCTTGTGCCTCAGCCTCCTGGGTAGCTGGGATTACAGGCATGTGCCAAAATGCCTGGATACTTTTTATATATTTAGCAGAGACAGGGTTTCACCATGTTGGCCAGGCTTGTGTTGAACTCCTGATCTCAAGTGATCTGCCCTCCTCAGCCTTCCAAAGTGCTGGGATTACAGGCGTGAGCCACCATGCCTGGCCTGATCCTGTCTGTTGTTTTTTAGTCTCTATTTCATTTATTGCAGCTCTGATCTTTCTTTCTTCATTCCCTGCCTCCCTCCCCTCTTCTCTTCCTTCCCTCCCCTCTTCCTTCCTTCCCTCATCCGACCCTTCCTTCCTTATTTCCTTCCATTATTTTTTTGAGGCAGGGTCTTGCTCTGTCATCCAGGTTGGAGTGTAATAGTGGCACAATCACAGCTCACTGCAGCCTTGACTTCCTGGACTCAAGCAGTCCTCCTGCCTCAGGCTCCTGAGTAACCTTGTCTACAGGTACGTACCACCATGCCCAGCTAATTAAAAACCAGCCTGGTCAACATGGTGAAACCCCATCTCTATTAAAAATACAAAAATTAGCCAGGCATGGTGGTGGGCGCCTGTAATCCCAGCTACTTGGGAGGCTGAGGCAGGAGAATCGCTTGAACCCAGAGGTGGAGGTTGTAGTGAGCAGAGACTGCACCACTGCACTCCAGCCTGGGTGACAGAGCGAGATTCTATCTTAAAAAAAAAAAAAATTATACAGATGTGCTCTGATCTTTAATATCTTTTTCCTTCTGCCAATTTTGGATTTAGTTTGTTCTTACTTTTTTAGTTTCTTGAGGTGAATTATTAGACTGTCTATTTTGAAATCTTTTTTTTTTTTTTTTTTTGGTGTAGGTGTTTATTGCTATAACCTTCTTGTGTAGCACTACTTTTGTTGTGTTGCACAGGTTTTGGTACGTTGTAGTTTCATTTTTGTTTGTTCAAGAAATTTTTGGATTTCTATCTTAATTTCTTCATTGGTCTAATGGTTGTGTAGGAGCATGTTGTTTAATTTCTATGTATTTTACAGTTTTGAGAGTTCCTTTGGTATTGATTTATGGTTTTATTCTGCTGTGGTTTATTAAGATGCTTGATATAATTTTGATTTTTAAAAGTTTGCTGAGACTCGTTTTGTGACTTAACATGTGGTCAGTTCTGGAGAGTGTTCCATGTGCTGATGCAAATAATGTATATTTTGCGATTGTTGGATAGAATGTTCTTCAGATGTTTGTTGAGTGCTTTTGATCTGAAGTTCAGTGTACATCTAATGTGTTTTTCTTTATTTTCTGTCTAAACGATCTGTCTAATGCTGAGAGTGTTGTGTTGGAGTCTATCTCTTTATTTAGATCTACTAATATTTGCTTTATGAATCTGGGTGCTCCAGTGTTGAGTACATATATATTTAGAATTTGTATATCCTCTTTCTGAATTTATCCCTTTCTCTTTGTATAAAACCATCTTTGTCTTTACAATTTTTATTTATTTTTTACTGTTTTTGGCTTAAAGTCTGTTTTATCTAAGTGTAGCTACTCCTGCTCACTTTTGGTTTCTATTTGTGTGGAATATGTTTTTCTATCCCTTTGCTTTTGGTTTATATGTGTCTTTACAGATAAAGCATATTTCTTATAGGCAACATACAGTTAGATTGTGGTTTTTTTAAAAATTCATTCAGCCAGTGTATATCTTTTTAAGTGGAGAATTTAATCTGTTTTCATTCAGAATTATTATTGATATATTGATATGTGAGGTTTTGTTTCTCTCATATTGTTAGTTGTTTCCTGGTTGTTTTGCATATTTTTCTTTGTTTCTTTCTTTTTCTTATTGCTTGTCCTGTGGTTTGCTGGTTTTCTGTGGTGCTATCATTTGAGTCTTTTACTCATTTCTGTGTTTGCTTTACTGGTGATTTTTATACTTTCATGTGCTTCTGTGATACTCATTCTTTTACTTTTTAGGTTTAGGACTTCCTTGAGCATTTCTTGCAAGGACAGTCTTGTGGCGATGAATTTCCTCAGCATTTGCATGTATTGGAAAAGCTTTATTTTGCCTCCATTGATGAGGGATAATTTTACTGGATATAGTATCCCTGGGTGGCAGTTGTTTTTTTTTTTTTTTTTTTCCCCAGCACTTTGAATACATCATCCCATTCTCTTCTGGCCTGTAAGGTTTCTTCTGAGAAGTCTATTGCTAGTCTAATGGGGGCTTTTTAATAGGTGAATAGGCACCTTTTTCTTGCTGTATTTAGGATTTTCTTTTTGTCATTAACTTTTAATGGTTTGACTCTAGTGTGTAATGGAGAAAGCTTTTTTTTTTTTTCCTCATATCATTTTGAGGATCACTGGGCCTTCTGTATGTGGATGTCTAAATATCTTGCTGGACTTAGGAAGTTTTCATCTATTATTTGGTCAAATAGATTTTTGAACTCTTTCCTTCTCTCTTTGCCTTTGGGGATACTTATAATTCATATACTTTGTTGCTTCATGACGTCCCATATATCATAAAAGCTTTGCTTGTATGGTTTTATTCTTTATTTTTTCTGACTGGGTTATTCCAAAAGGCCTGAGATTCTTCTGCTTGATCAAGTCTATTGTTGAAGCTTTTGATTATGTTATGTATTTCCTTCAAGGAGTTCTTCAGTTCCAGAATTTCTCTCTCTCTCTCTCTCTCTCTCTCTCTCTGTGTGTTTAATGATATCTAGCTCATTGGTAAATTTCTCATTCATATCCTGAATTGTTTCTCCAATTTCTTTGTATTGCTTTTTGGAATTCCCTTGCAACTCACTGAGCTCTTTCAGTTCATAATTTTGAATTATTTTTCTGGGATTTTGTGAACATCTTTTTTACTGGGATCTGTTGCTGGGGAATTATTGTTTTTCTCTGGAGGTGTTAAATTTTCTTGCTTTTTCATGTTTCTTGTGTCCTTATGTTAGTGTCTGTGCATCTGGTGTAATAGTTGCTACCCCCAATTTTTTGAATTTGCTTTTATAGTGTAAGACTTTTCCTGAAGATGGCATTGATTAGGTAAGGCCCTTTGGCTTTGATTCTTGGTGCATGTAGTAGTGTAATCTCTGTATGACTTCTTCGGCTATAAACAGTGTCAGTGATGTCTGTGATTTCCTCAGTGGTCTAAGGTGTGGTTATTAGTGGAGTCTATGGTTATGTTTTTTGGAGTACAGGATGCCAGGTGGGACAGTTTTTGGGCACCAATGGTGGCAGTGGTGGGCCCAAAGACTGTGGGGTCTTTAGATCACTGATCATACTAGTGCCAGGGTTCCTGTGGATAGAGGAGCTCTCCTGTGGTTCATATTGCCACGGAATAGAACAAAGCATCTCTGTTCTTGGACCCCAGGCCAGCGTACACTGACACCAGTATTAGCAGGACCAGGTGGGCTGATTCTTGGGTCTCCAGGTAGCTCACTTGAATGCTGGTAGTGGCAATGCTGGGCCCAGCAGGTTGGCAGGTTCTTGGATTCCTGGGCGGCTGGTGTGATGTGGATGATGGCAGTAGTAGTGACGTACACACTGTTGTTGTTGGTGGCTGGGAGTACACATTGCTGTTGGTGGTGGCTGCAATGTAGGGTTGCCACATACAGTCCCAGATATGCACATATCCCACTCTTGGTGGCAGCAGTGCCATAGTGCTGTACAGAGATGGAGAGGAACCCTGCTGTTTCCCTCAAGCCCAAGCGTGGAGGCCATGCTCTCAGTGGGGGCATGGTTACCACTCACAGCCCCAGACAGTCAATCTTCTGTCTTTTCTGCTCCAGCCCCTGGGAGTAGCAGCAGCAGCTGTGGCTGCAGTAGTGTACAGAGGGGAGGGGAGTCCCACTCTCTATGCATGAGTCTGAGCACAGAGGTCGCTCCACCAGTAGGTTGGGGTCACTGCCCTCAGCCCTAGACAGTGAGCTGCCAGGCTCACCTGCCTGGGTTCCCACTGGCAGCAAGGGCTGTGGCAATGTGTGGAGACGGAAAGGAGATCTTATTCTCGGCTTGCAAGCCCGAGCACAGAGTTTATACCACTGCTGTGGGCAGTGTCACTTCTCACAGCCCCAGAGAGGGAGATCTCAGGCTCTGGAAAGTATGCATTTTGGCTCCCTTCGTCCCAGGGGCTGCATTTTTGGTATATGGTACTGTCCTTTCCTGGGGGAATAGTATTCCCTATGGGATAGAGTACTGGGGACCCTGCAGCACCTTTGGGTCCAGCCACTGTGCTGCTGTCACTCTCTAGGTGAACACTGGGGAGTGTTAGTGGGAAGTCTGGGGATGTGGAGATATAAAGGTTGTGGTTCCCAGGGCAGGGTGCAGTCCTGTGATGGCTGTGCTCTCACAATGGTGCCCTGCCGCAGTTGCTTAGGTCTCAGAGGTGTGAGTGACTTAGTGTGAGTTCCCTGTCTGGGGCAATCAATGCCTTTGTGGAGTCTTTGTAGTGCCAGGGGCTCATGCGGGCAGAGGAGCTTTCCTGCGGTTCATATTGCCACAGTGTGAAGTGGGGATGTGGACTGCTGAAGTTCTCTCACACACTCTTTCCCCATAATAGACAGTTTCAGCTGAGCTCCCTGCTTGCTTCCTTCTCCTTCTGTGCCTTGGGTGTTTCCTATGACTTCTGTGTTGGAGTCTAGTGTTCTTTCCTAGATATTCTATTAGAAGTTTGATTACCTATTCATAATTTTGGTTCTTCTTTCTGAAAAGGGAGCATGTCTGATGTCTCTTGTCAGCTATCTGCTATCCCAACTTCCCTTATAGTTTTTCTAAAAAAAAGTTTGCTTATTTATGTCCTTGCATGATACTAGGTGAAAAATCTGCCTCTGAAGCAAGCTATATTCTCATTTATGTCTTCCCAGTTCTATTGCTTCATTATTGCAGTCTTCTTCCTGGTCTTCCTGACTCTTCTTTCACTTCTCTCTCTTGATTGTATCTATTGATAGAATTTTAAGCCAATCTCTGTAGATGCCACATGTTTTTGTGTCATTAAAGGATATCAACACAGCTCAAGACTTTGGTAAAGAGAGAAGTAGCACAGCATATCTCAGAGGCCATCTGATTTCCTTTGTTAACACTTCTGGATCTGAAGGACACAGCAGTTGAGTAAGCAGAATTGGACAACAAGATTGATCCCATTGTTTTTTAAATCGGAAGATCAGTTCCTCTAGTCATGACAGTATTATGTTTAGCCAGATGAAATATATTAACCATGTTTTTCATGAAAAAATATACATGTATTGACATAGCAATAATTGGCTCTTGTCTTGGCTATTTATGATTTTCATAAAGTAATGCTGGGCTCTACTGATGGCATCTCCAAGTATCTCTGCCTGATAAAAGACCCAGAAGCAACAATGCTGGTGTTGATTTTTTGTTAATGAGGAAAAAAATCTGTGACTGGACTGACCTTTACTTAGCCATAGCCCATTTTAGTTTAGCAAAATTCAATCTGCTTGGGATAAAAAGAAAATTGACTTTCTCATTTTCATTGTCCTATCCTGGAGGGAAAAACAAACTAAAGAATAGTGCTGCCTCATCATCACAAAGGGTTGCTCTGCCTTTCTGCAGCTGGGAGGCATTGGAAATTGAAATTTATAACACCGTGAGCACTACCCCTCCTTTGAAACGGGTCACCCTGATTGTGTTTGTATTATTGGGTTTTCTGTACATATTTATCACATTCCTGCTCTACCAGTTCCTTATAGAAAACTTCGTGGGGATCTGAGGTCAGAGTTTCATTAAACATGGGTGTCAAGCCCAAGGCATTAATCAGATAAATATTCCACTGAAAATGTATTTTTCAGATTTTCTCTCACCTCCTCCCTCTTCCCTTTCCCCCCGTCTTTTAAATTAATTGCACTCATATACTACAGAAGCCACTCCAGAGCCCAAGGGTGAGGCAGGAGACTGTCGTTCATCCCACTTCCAACTTCTAATACCCAAATACCTCGGCAACATCTTCACCAAGTACTTTTAGCATCTGTTTAAATATCTCCAGAGACAGTGTTCTCACTACCACTTGGAGCATCTTTGTCCATATTTGGCAGGTTTCAGAATACTTCTAGTATGAAACCAAAGCTGCTTCTAGTATTTTTCCCCCCACCAATGCAAATTCTACTCCTGGGTACATAATAGAACAAATTTAACCTCTCTTCCCATTTGACAGCTCTTCAGATATTTGAAAACACTTCCCGCGTTTCCTAAAGTACTCTCTTTTCTAAGTTTGTACATCCTGCACTGAAGTGCCAGTCCCCAAATTTTTACCCCTCGTTTTCTAACCCTTGCCAAATGCATCCCTCTAGCTGGAGTCCCAGCTGCTGTGCCTAGCCTGTTCTTGGAGAGCTGACCTACCTTTGGAGTTTTTCATTCCCCTCTCCCAACCACTCTTTTTCTTGGAAAGTTTGGATAAAAGATGCTCGTACTTGTACGATGCATCAAATGGAATCTTACATATTCCGTCTAAATGCTTTCAATTTGTTCCAAGACAATGCAGCTGCTCAAAACCCTGACCATAACTTTTAATATGAGAAAACAAGATATTTACTTTCAGAGAGAAATGGAGGTAAGGGAACTGAGACAATACCTAGCTAAATTCTTTTCGTCAGATTCATTTTACAGATTAGGAAATTGAGGCAGCAGGAGGTTATTTGAATTATCTGAGTACATGTAAATAGTATCTGCCTCCTAGCTTATAGTATAAGGCATCCTTTTAACAGTAAGGCTTTCTACTTATATATGCGTGTGTCTCAAGTCAGGGTCTTCCAGACCTGTTTTATTGATCTGCAAAACCTTCTTTAAAAAAAAACACAGAGAATATTTTAAAAGTCAAAATATTTTACATAAAGCTATGGATTTATGAATTCTCTTGAAATATTAGAAATTTTGCCATTCTTTGCCTGCATATCTTTCTGCATATATTCTTTGCCTGAATATCAGGAATGAGGTGAACAGTGTAGAAAAGAATGATCTGGGAAGGAGATGATATAATTGAGAAGGAAGTAATGTGATTAGGATGTAGAATACAGGATGAGGAACAATAGCAACAGTGGGCTAAAAGGTGGAGCCTGCTGCCTTTAGATGGGGCTCACACTCTCCACATCACCTGCCTGGCCTCTATAGACACTTACTTTTGCCATGACAGTCTTGGTATCATGCACTTTTTAAGTACTTACACATCTATGCTTTTACTTGAACCTTTAGGTCAATCCAATGCAGTGGGTGGAGCTGGTGTAATCCTACATGTACCCTCTAAATGTATGTAGAAGGGATACCCAAGTTCCCTAACATGCATTACGCAGGGGAGTGTCATGCAGTGCTTTCTAGATCTTTAGAGTCAAATCCTCTGGCTTTAAATACCAATTTTGTAACTTAAAGTTGTATATCATCAGGTAAGAAGTGTAACAGTTGATTTTTTTAATCTTTAAAATGAAGATGATGATGTTGGCAGTGTCCATCTCTTAGCATTGTTGAGATAATTCAGTGAGAAAATGTAAGAACACTTTTGGCAGCATGCCCAACAGATGTTAGCTATTGGTATTTCTTGCAGACTAGGAAAAAGATTTAGGCCTTTTAACACTGAATGTGAGGCTCCTCCCACTCTCTTAATATATGACATTGGTAAATCCAATGTGGCTTATTAGCCTTCCTTGTCCCTAGCTCTTGAAGCATCATAAACTGGAGGTCTTATAGGGATCACTGATCTTTTGGGGGTCTCATGTGCTGCTTGGTGCACTAGAAGAGCCACGGAACTATCTCAATGTCCTACCTGAGCAGATGAAGGCAATCACATTTCATGCATTACTAGATAAATCAATGACCACGGGATTCCAAGTGATTTCCTTTTTATAGCACACAATGAGTGCCTTGCACAATTCATTGGCCACCCAAATGCATGGCTTTACCTCCGTTGAACCAAACGAAACTGCAAGTTTTACCTGGGCCAGAAATGTAGGCCAATCAATCATCACCAGATGAACAAACGACCAGGTGTTGAAAACTTCATTTTCTCAACAGGTCTCTTCTCTTTTCAGCTCTGGTCCTTTTATCTGTTTCTTATGGTAGACCTTCGGGGGCTCTGTGGCTGAATGTGGCAGCAGAAAAATTCAGACTAGAGGGGCAGAGAGGCTTCCATTCTTTGAGATGGTACATCCTGACGCCTGAGGAGTCCAGTGGTTATAATTGGAAAGCTTCTTTGATATCTTTGCTCAAAATTTGGTCCTTGGATCACCTGCCTCAGAATCACTTGGGGGCAATTGTTTACAAAGTCAGATTGCTGAATCTACCAAAAATCTATTGAAACACAGGGGCATTTAAATGAGTTCCCTTGATGACACTGAAGTTTGAGGATTACTGATCAAATGAATCCAGAAATCAGTGGTTAGAGAAATACGAGAAATTGAGAGTTGTTGTAGAGTTGAGAAAAGAATTGGGGTTACTCCAGCAATAGTCATTACTATGAACCAGGTATCATGGTTGATACTAAATGATGAGCCCAGTCTTCATGGGAGTATGAAATTTAGACCATAAATAGGGAAAAACATAAGAAACATGAGGCAAAACAAGAAATTACATGACTATTAATATAGGTAATTCTGGTGGTAAGTGCTGTGGAATATCAGGAATGAGGTGACTAGTGTAGAAAAGAATGATCTGGGAAGGGGATGATATAATTGAGGAGGAAGTAATATGATTAGGGTGTAGAATATAGGATGGAGGAAAAAAGACTTTTCTAGGTTGGGAGCAATATAAGTAAATGTGATGAGATGATAATGAATATGATGTTTAGAGGCGATGAAAATGGGATGGATGGATCAGGATAAAGAATTTACATATTTGTGTTACTGCTTCTAAGAGGAGTCAAGCAATACCTGAGATTCTGGTTCTCAATGCTGCATTGTAGAGTCTTAGAAAAACATTTCTTTATCCATCTTAGAGGGCACCCAAGTCATTCTACAGTGGTTTAGTTTGCTGGGACATTTGACATCCAGAGTATCTTCTCTCAGTCAAAGAGTTCAGCTTGGAAATGTGTGGGACAGCTCTACTTTAGGCAGAATAAGATGATAAACTGAGCTAAGACTAAACACAGCATTTGTGAGAATAACCAAAACTCTGGTGAAAAGGAAGAAATAAAAAAGAAAGGAGTAAGGCAAAGGCCAGAGATTTACCTGCCTCTACTTGTCTTTCTAATGTGGCTTCAAGGGACCACTCTTCTTCTCTGAAAACCCAAGCCACACCTCTGCAGTAATCCATGTGTGTGGCAGGATTGACCTACAAAGTTTAGTTTTTTAAATACTGTTGCTGAAATGGAAACTGGTGGCCTCATTGATTTTAAATAAGTCTAAAACATAGAATTGCATTCTTTTTCCTGGTTGCATTGAATTATTAGATTGCATTATTCTTATGCTAGATTCCAGATAACTTGGAAAACCCATATACCACTGGCTTATCCCCCTCTATTGTGCACTCTTGGAACATTGGAAGAATGAAAGTTTTGCCCTTCCTCTTTCTATATCTTAACTAGGCCAGTATTGTTCATTCGCACTGCTTGGGGATGGCACTATGTGGTAAGGCAGCATCTTCGGGAGGAATGTGTGGACACACAGATTTAGCCTACAAAAAATTTGCTTGGGATTCTCAGTGGAAGATAGCCATGGTAACTGGAAACATTTATTACACGGAACAGTTTTCTGGTGGCTGTATTGTAGCAAGGCCAAATATTCTACTACTAGTGGAAGGCAGAAATGCATCTGTCCCAGGTGTTGCTGTGAGACTCCTGCTTGGTGCGAGACTTCCTGTAACCCAGGAAGTTCATTATATGCTGAGCATAGTGAATCCTTGTTCTTTTTTTAGCTGCCCCAAAATTATTTTCCCTTCTTTCAATAAAAAGCACCTCAATTTCCCCGTGGAAGGCCACAGTTGTCCTACCCTAAGAGAATGTGGTTTGAATGTGGCTGATTCCAACTCCTGCTGCAGAGGTGGGCATATGCCCTTAGGCCTGAGCCAATCAGCATACTAAAGAATTGGGTGGAAGGATAGTCACAGAACCAGTATGAACCGATGAAAACTAATATCAGGGCTTGACTGGTATAGCTAGGAAAGAGACAGGCAATTTCCTTTCTCCGGTATAAAAGTTCCCGTTCTTTCTTCCTGGAACTCCTGCAGTCACCTGTCACAACAAGATGAGAAAGGAACCAACACAAAGGAGACAGACTGTGGGGACAATGACACTGGCCCCTAGGTCAAGCCACATGGGGAGATAAATATTATCCTTAAACTTTTTTTTTTCCATGAGAAAATAAAGTCTTATTATGATTAAGCCATTCATGGTTGGGTTATGTGCTGAATTTGAAGTCAAAGCATTTGCTTCTTCTGACATTCATCGACTGCTTCAGAAATACTGCCTCTTTGTTTTGTATTGAATCTTAGTGGATCAATATAATTATACTTTAGTTCTAAGGCCTTTTAAGCGACCTCAATTATTTTCTAGCTAATGTGCTATTAATAAACAGTTAGAGACATGAGGAAAGCTGCCCACTTAAAGAACTTCATAGTTAAATCCCATTGTAAATCAGAGCATCCTCTTGTAAATCGTTAGCCATATTTTAAAGTAACAGCTTTGCAGATTCTGTTTTTCATCTGCTGGAGCAGGTACCACTCCTAAGACCATCTCTGAGCTCTGGCTGGTGGTGCTCCTGGTCTCCCAGCCATCAATTACCCTTGGAATGAAATGTGGAAGGCTACTTACTTATTGAAACATTTAACACCTATTTCCTTAATCCTAAGTACTCCTTGCAGAATTATAACATTTGTATCAGATTGATTTTTCATGTCAAATCATGTTAAAGAAGGTTTACGTCTGTATACCACAAGGCCATAGCTATCAGTCAGATTATAAAACGGTAATAAAATAAATTCTCACGACAATAACATTTTGTATTTCCTCTAGTGAAATGCAGCTATGATGAGTGCTCAATAAATAGTAGATACCTGCAGCCATTTCCCAGACATTGTTCCTTTTGAAGTTTGTATTATGGAAACCAAAGACGGGGAAAAAAACTTAACAAGAAAGAATTGACAAGTCATGTGTTATGCATCAGAGGGAACCAGACACAACAGAATTGTAAACTGTCCTTGGAATTTGGCAAACTGGAGGTTATGGGTGGCTGCTCTGAGAGCAATTTCAGTGATGTGGCCAAGGCTTGATTGCAAATTGGTGAGAATGTGGAGAATGTCAATGTGAGTAACCCAAGAGGTTTCGGTGATAGGAGGAGAGAGGCAGGGAGTTCCCTAGAGAAGATTGCAGAATATCTGGAGAGGATGTATCACATTCATTGATGGTTTATATGTTAAACCATCCCTGCATGAAACATTCTCCAAGATACACCATATGATAGTCCACAAAACAAGTCTCAATAAATGAAAAAAAAATCAAAATCATATTAAGTCTCTTCTCAGACCACATTGAAATGAAACTAGAAATCAACTCCAAAAAGAACACTCAAATCTGTACAAATACATGGAAATTAAACAATCTTTTCCTGAATAATTTTTGGGTTAACAATGAAATCAAGATAGAAATTTAAAAATTACTTGAAAGGAATGATAATAGTGATACAAGTTATCAAAGCCTCTGGGAGACAGCAAAGACAATGCCAAGAGGAAAGTTTATAGTGCGAAATTCCTATGTCAAAAAGTATGAAAGATCACAAATTGACAACCTAATGTAACACCTCAAGGAACCAGAAAAATAAGAACAAACTAAACCCAAAGGTATGAGAAGAAAGATCAGAGCAGAAATAAATGAATTTTAAACAACAAAAACAATACAAAAGATCAATGAAACAAAAAGTTGCTTATTTGAAAAGATAAACACAATTTATATACCATTAGCTAGATTAACCAAAAAAGAAGATATAAGATTCAAAGAAGCTCAGTTAGAAATGAAACTGTAGACATTGCAACTGAAACCACAAAAATACAAAGGATCATTCAAGACTACTATGAACACCTTTATGCACACAAACTAGAAAATCTAGAGAAAATGGATAAATTCCTGGAAAAATACAACCCTGTTAGATTAAATCAGGAAGAAGAAGAAACCCTGAACAGACAAATAACAAGAAGTGAGACTGAATCAGTAGTTTTAAAAATTGCCAACATCAACAAAAAGCTCAGGTCCAGATGGATTCACTGCTGAAGTCTACCAGACATTCGAAGAATTGGAAACAATGCTACTGAAACTATTTAAAAAGACTGAGAAAGAGGGAATCCTTCCTTACTCATTCGAAGAAGTCATTATCACCCTAATACCAAAACTAGGAAAGGACACAACAAAAAAAACTACAGACCAATATTTCTCATGAACATAGATGCAAAAATTAACAAAATGCCAGCTAGCCAAATCTAACAGAACATCAAAAAGGAAAAGTTCTTCTTTACTAAGGAATGCTAGCTAAGAAATAGAAGAGATTGTGAAATTAGAAAATCACCATTTTGCAATCATCAATGTAATTATTCAGGTAAGAATCACCAATTGCTACCAAAACTATAGGGAGGTGAAAATTTATCAAGGAAGAGAATGTTCACGTGCTCTCAATGTACCATCCCATAGATTACTTATTTATTTCAAAGGGAGAAATGTTTATTACAAATTCTGAGTGATGTTAATTTAAATAATCGACAAAACATGAGATCTTCCAATAATGGGATATATTGACATTATGTAACTCTTGATGTGATGCCAATGTGTGGAGGAGAGAAAAAAGTTAAGGGGACTATTTTAGATTAAAAAGACAAAGAGAAGGACAACTAAATCCAATATTCCTAGATCTAGTTCACCTTCCTAGGGCCTAGAAAAACAAGTCTTCATATGTAGGGAATGATGAAAGAAAACATATTGCAAGTACAGGCACTAAGAGGAGCATCCGGTACCTTTATTTCACCAAGAAAAAAAGTATCTAGGCTAGGAAAGCAATGATGACCTCAATGAGATTTGGCTCTCTGCTCAGTTCACTTCAGACACGCTAGCCCCTCTGTTGTTTCTCCAGTCTAACAGACACAGGGCCTCTGGACTTCTAATATCCTCTTCCCAGAATGCTCTTCCTCCAGAGAGGCATAGCTCTCTTTCTCACCTCCTTCAGCTCCTTGCTCATACAGCCTTCCCTGACCACGTATTTTAAAATAAAATTCACCCTTACTTGATTTTTCCCTTAAGTGTTTATCAGTCCATCATACCATATATTTCACTTGTTTTTTTAGCCATCTTCTAGTAGTAGAATGTAAACATTACGAGGACAGGGATTTTGTTTTAATATTTGTTCATAAGTTTTCAGTGTTATGTGTCCACCATTGTGCCAGTTGCTACATTCCCTGCCCGTAGGAAGTTTCTGTCTAATGGACTTTTGGAGCCACGGGAAATATTAGTGGTGCAAGTGTAACACCAACCCCTTTTTAGCCTTGTGATGGTCATGGAAATTGGTGTGAATTCTCCTGGGAAAGGCACATCCTGGCTTTACATCAGAGATTGTGCCTGCCTCTTCCCAGGGCTAAAAGAGCTGAATTAGATTTAAAAAATTGCTGACACTGAAAGATTATTCACACCATTAAAAGTTAATTTTTTAAAACAGGGATATTACTTTTTTAGAGCAATTGTAAAAAGGTCTACTCCTCTTAATGGGACAGCTAAGAAAGGTGAGGAAGCCTTTAGGAGAAAGCCGAGAGGAGATTTTAAAGTCCTTTAGGATCTGTTTTCTTGTAGTAGCTGCATGATGGGATGGAGAATTCTGGCCCGCTCTCCAATGCTTGGACAACCTTGACCACCTGCCCATGCATGAATCATGTTCCACTTGCTGCATATGTTTTGTATTAAAAATGATGTCTTAACCCAGCACTTGTAAATCATGCATTCTAAGGACTATTCCTAGTAGGGCAAACATGTTTTCTCTTTCCACCCTCCGTATGACAATGTTACCTCAAACTAATAAAAGACTGGTAAGGGCATGAGCTGCACTCTGAGGCCAGGAAGCAATGAAGTTAAATAGGCAGCCTAAGAAATAAACTCATTACTGTCAACTCATCATTACATCCTCCATGGACAATTTACTCTTCGATAGCTGCTGTGAATCAGATTTTCACACTTCTTGTGACATGAGTCAGGGACAAGTGTCTGGCCTTGTCAACAGTACCTGAGGGTATTAACTCTGTACAGCTAGAGAGCTACAAAATGGACACTCAATATATTTCCCTTTGACCCAACTAGAATGGCTGCATAAATTCCTGAAAAACAGGTTAACTTTTGTGACTTGATGTTCCATCATAGATTTAAAAAGAAACTTACTATGTTAGACATATTCAACAACTTGTCCTTTCTTTTTCAACTCAATGTTTTCTGCATTACACATGCTGTCTTTTCAGTGCCATGGGTTTGCTAATAAAATACCCTCTGTTTATTATAAAGACTTCCTGATTAGACCCAATGCATTATTCAATATTTGTATTTAAGGTGATTTTTGATATGGTTGGATTAAAATCTATCATAATGCCAGCCTTTTTTCCGTTTGTTCCATTTGCTCTTTGATTTTCTCCCCTTTTCTGCTTTCTTGTGGTTTAATTGAAGAGATTTTATTATCCTATTTTATACCCCCCATTGACTTAATATTTACACATCTTTAAAAAATTTAGTGGTTGCCCTAGGGTTTACAATATATACTTAAATATAATCTGAGTGCACATTAAAATAACATACCTCTCCATGTATAGAGTAATGACTTTAAAGGGACCACTCATCTCTAGAGTTTTAATCACATATTTCACTTTTATATATACTATAAACACCATATTACTAATTTTTATTTAGGCAGTCAAGTATCTTTTACAGAAGTTAAAAATAAGAAAAATATTTAATTTTACCTTTATTTATGCTATTTACAACGCTTTTTATTTCTTTTTGTAAATCTAAGTTTTTGACCTATGTCATATTCCTTCTGCCTGAAGAATTTCCATTAGCATTTTTTATATACTAGCTTGGCTGGAAATGAATTCTTTCAATTTTTAATTTTTCTGAAAAAGTCTTTATTTCTCATTTACCTTTGAAAAATGTTTTTGCTGTTACAGAATTTTGTGTTGATTTTCTTCCTTTCAGAACTTAAAAAGGGTCACTCTGCTGTCTTCTTGCTTGTATGGTTTCTTAAAGGAGTCTGCTAGAATTTTAGCTTTTTCCTCTGTGAGTGACGTACCTTTTTTCTCTGGTCACCTTCAGAATTCCCCTTTGGTTTTGTTTTTCAGCAGTTTGACTATGGTATGCCTGGTGTGTGTGTGTGTGCGCGCGTGTGCGTGTGTGTGATTTATCCTTCTTGGTGTTCTCTGATCTCGCATGGTGTCTATCTTTGCCATTGGAACCTTTACCATTTTAATCACGGTTATTTAAAATCCCTTCTCTGATAGATCTATTATTTTTGTCATATCTGAGTCTGCTTCTGCTTTTTGTTATATCTCTTCTTTGACGGTTTGACATGGTGTCCATCAGAGTAAACATAAAGTAAATATTTCTTATACCTGGAGAGAAGTGTGCTTTTCCTTCTGCTAGGTCTTTTAATCAGGGAGTTGAGTGGGGTTTAAAGTTTGTTGTTACTTTGATTATCCTCAGTGCATCATAAATGCTTCAGATTTCTCTAATGATCTCTTGAGTTTGAGGTGTGGGTCAATTTGTCAGAAGGGTTTTCTCAGTGACTATTGCCGGCCTGAATTTAGGGCTCCATGCTTGGCTTTGTGTCCTCAGAAACTCACAGCTTAGTGGAAGAGCCAAGTACATAAAAAGTACTATGTATTATGGTTTCCTAGACTCATTTAGGTGGAATAAGCTTTGGCTCAGCAAGTTAAAGAAGGTGGCAATTGAATTAATCTTCTACCAGTTTCCCTTAATTTCATATTTGGCTTGTTTTCTTAGACTTTTTCTTCTTATATGTTGCTACAGAGATAGCAAAACATATTGCCCATGATAGACAGCACTAGTAACTCACAGAACTCTCTCATTGAGTCCATATGGGTCAACAGAATTCTTTGAACAGTAAATTTCAGGTGGGCATTACCCATAAGAACTGTCACAGGGTAAGACACCTATTTGCCATCTTCATGCTTGAATATTCTCAAGCTTCTTTCAGGTCCTAGGCTTTCCTTGTTTATATTATACAATGACTTTCAACAAACCTAGTTCTAGTTTTAACAAGCAAGTTTTGGATCCATGAAATAAATGCGATTACTCAGGGAACAGGGATGAAATAAAGCAATAGCTCTGGACCCAAGGTCAAAATATGGGTAGGAGACTTTTAGTGATAGATATATCATATATATATTTTTTATTTTTATTTTTATTTTTAGAGACAGAGTCTCACTCTGTTACCCAGGCTGGAGCGTAGTGGTGCAATCTCGGCTCGCTGCAACCTCTGCCTTCTGTGTTCAAGTGATTCTTCTGCCTCAGCCTCCTGAGAAGCTGGGATTACAGGCATCTGCCACCAAGCCCGGATAATTTTTGTATTTTTAGTAGAGACAGGATTTCACCATGTTGGCCAGACTGGTCTCGAACTCCTGATCTCAGGTGATCCACCCACCTCGGCCTCCCAAAATGCTGGGATTACAGGCAAGAGCCACCACACATGGCTCTATATGATTACTTTTACATGATAGATAATGTAATTTACCGAATTAACATGTAAGGTTTAAATTAATCCCAACTGATTGTAACCTTATTGAGGCATGGATTTGAATCCCAAATGCCATATGTTGGTATAAGAGTCACTAAGCACATGAGTAAGGCTAGCCTATTGCTCAACATCCATATCCCAACAAATGACCATACTTCCCTGTGTACATGGGAAGCTTAGATCTTTCAGGGTTTACAGAAAACAAACAATTCCAGAATGACAGTCAGAGATCATGGTGATGCCAATTTCAGTGAACTGGCAATGCCTCCCAGGAATCTCGTGTTTAGAGGGATTTTGAGGTCATGCCTGTAGAGGAATTCCATAACTGACTAATGGGTAATGAAGAACATCAGCACACGTGCCTTATAAATGCTGTCTGTAAAACAGTAAAAGGGATATTTCCTTAGCCTGTGTTCACCTTTAAACAGAGGCCAAGATAAAGGCTGCACTGAGGAGATTCTTGGGAACATCATCACGGGAATGACTGTGAGGACAAAGGGAGTGAACAGGGAATGAAGGAAAGTCAATATAAGAATGCATTACTGGCTACTGCTCCTGGTAACTAGTACTTTATTCCAGCATACCTTTGGGGAGTCTTGGAAAATGTATTTTACAATTATATGCCTATGGAACAAAAGGTATAAAAATATTTGTACATAGGTTTCCTCCCTCATCAGTCAAAGGTGACTCCACAGATGTTAGGTCCTCTGCATTTCCAGGTTGTATATGCGTGAGTGCTCAGTGGGTCCTAGGGTATCAGCTGCCACAGCTACATAGAAGCCCCAAAATGTTACGGGATCTTTTTCTGGCTAGAACCTCTGTGACTCTTGGTGCCTTTGCCTGAGTTTTGCTCGGGCCTGCTGGGCTCATTTTGCCCACTTGGCCTGGCAGGCTGCACTCAGCTCATGCCACCAGCCTGGGTCCCATGCCTGCCAAGGGCAAGTCAGGCATGAATGGTGAGAGGTGTGTGAGCAAGTGTGGGATCCATCCACTGTGCATGGTAAGACATGCTGGCTGCTGCAGCAGGGTGGGCAGCTCCAGGTGCCAGCATGGGTGTCAGCTGTCTGTGAGACTGCAGCCAGAACAGGTACACTGCAAACAGCTTCCATAGCTGACACCAGGGAACACAGTCGTGCTCAGAACTTTGGAGATGCCAGAAACCACAGGACCCCAAAGAAAGAGTAACAGAACTGGCTCAGGGACCTCCCGGGTCTGAGCTCTCCAAAGGGCCACATCTCTTCTTTCCTTCTCTTCACCTGCAATGTGGAGAGTAAGGGGCATGTCTCAGTCTAGTTTGTGTTACAGCTCTTTTAGCCTTGCCATTTGGTGGGTCCCAAGTCCTTGTCCTGTGACCAGGAAGAAAAAGGTACAAAGACAAGCAGAGGGTGAGCAAGATGAATAACTTTACTGAGTGATAGAACAGCTTAGAGGAAACCTGCAGGGAGAAGCTCCTTTCCGTAGCCAGGGTATCCTGATGAGTTTTCAGCTCCTAGCAGAGAGGGTAGCTCCTTTCTGCTAGGCAAGTCATCCCAACAAGTGTTCAGCTATCAGTAGAGAGGGTAACTCCTCCCTGCAGTTGGTCGTCCTGACATCTGCAGAGCTCTCAGCAGAGAGGAGGCCATAGAGTAGGTGGCTCTTCTCTGCAGGCAGGTTGTCCTATCATCTACCCATCATCTCTCCATCATCTCCCTGACATCTTTCCATCATCTCTGCAACTCTCAGCAGAGAGGAGGCCCTGGAGTGGGTTGCTCCTCTCTGTAGCTGGTTGTCCCATCATCTGCTCAGCTTTGGCTGGGCCCAGGGATTTTATGGGCCTCAGAGGGGAGAAAGTACATGCTGACTGGCCCATGCTGATTGACCCATGGGTGGCCATGTGTGGGTCGAGAAAAGGTACCACAAGTTCCCACTCCAGTTTGGGACTGGCAGCCTATCCCCCAGCCTTTAGGCCCTCCCTGGCCTTGTGCCAAGGGGAGCCTGCAGGCCAGTGCTGAGCTTCCCTCAGCCCCTCCTTGGCTTCCCTCCTATGCTCATAGGTGCTCAAAATGTGGAGACAGCAGATGTGGCAAGGGGCTGGTGTGTCAGCACTGCCCTGAGTGTGTTCATACCAAGTCAGGCTGTGGCAGCACCTGGGCCCAGCCTCAACTTTGCTCTGAGATCAGAGCAGGCACTGACAGCAGGGAGGAAGCCAAGCAGCGGGGCAGGCAGTTCCAAGCCCGCAAGGGCAGGGGATACTTCCTGGGCCCCCAAGAGTGCAGAGATGCCTGGGTCTGCAGTTACAGTTTGGGCAGCTGCAGCTGCACCTGGGGGGACAGAACTCATGCCTGCTCCATGGAGTGGTAGGCCTGGGTCTGCAGCTGTGACTTGGGCGGCTGCAGCTGCACCCAGGAAGGTGGTGCTCCTGCTTGCTCCATGGAGCAGGAGGCCTAGGTCTGCAGCTACAACTCGGGTAGCTGCAGCTGTGCTTGGGAGGGTAGCACTCCCACCTGCTCCTGGGCTGTGAGAGCACAGGGATGCCCAGGTCCACAGCTGTGGCTGGGGCAGCTGAAGTGGCACTCAGAAGGGGTGGGGCTTCTGCTTGTCCTTGGCTCCTGCTGGCTTCATGGAGTGTGCAGCCCTGGCCATGCCTCCCTGCTGCAGCCAGCATGATGGCAGTGGCTGTTATAGATAGCCTGCTGCTGCCATCACAAGTGGAGGAAGAAGTGATGAAGCAAAGCCTGAGGCAAAGCTCTGTCAGGTTGTACCTTTTCCAAACTAATCAAAGTCAAGCAGTTACTGGAAGCAGAATGGAGACCAGAAGAAGAAGAACCATGCTAAAAGGGTGTCCAATACAGCTACTCTTATAACAATTTTTTGAATCCTATTCTCTGTAATTGCATATGCTCAATGGTTGGATAAAACTCCATAGAACCTCACTGTTTTAAGATAATCCATTCAAGCAGAGTCCTTCTCAGGAAGCATGATCCTTGGACTATCTCTAATTATTTAATTCAGCTTTAGATTTGGTGGCTGACTGAACACAGTTGAAACCCTACAAGCCAGAAGAGAACATTCTTTTTTTGAGATGGAGTCTTGCTGTGTCTCCCAGACTGGAGTGCAGTGGCGCGATCTTGGCTCACTGCAAGCTCCAACTCCAGGGTTCACGCCATTCTCCTGCCTCAGCCTCCCGAGTAGGTGGGACTACAGGTGCCTGCCACCATGCCTGGCTAATTTTTTGTATTTTTAGTAGAGACAAGGTTTCACCGTGTTAACCAGGATGGTCTCGATCTCCTGACCTCGTGATCCACCCACCTCGGCCTCTCAAAGTGCTGGGATTACAGGTGTGAGCCACCACGCCTGGCCTATCAGCATTCTTAAGAAAAGAAATTCCAACCAAGAATTTCACATCCAACCAACCTAAGCTTCATAAGCAAAGGACAAATAAGATCCTTTTCAGACAAGCAAATGCTAAGGAAATTCATTACTACCAGACCTGTCTTTCAAGAGGTCCTTGAGGGAGTGGTAAATACAAAAAGGAAAGATCATTACCAACTACTACAAAAACACACTTAAGTACACAGACCATTGACCCTAAAAAGTAACCACACAATCAAGTCTATATAATAACCAGGTAACACGATGACAGGATCAAATCTGCACATACCAATATTAACCTATAATGTAAATGGTGTCAATGCCCCAATTAAAAGGCACAGACTAGCAAGTTGAATAGAGGCAAGCCCCAGCGGTATGCTGTTTTCAAGAGACATATCTCATAAGCAATGACACCTGTAGGCTCAAAGTAAAAGGATGGAGTAAAATCTACCAAGCAAATAGAAAACAGCAAATAGCAGAAGTTGCTATTCTAATGTCAGACAAAAAAGACTTTAAATAATAATCATAAAAGACAAAGAAGGGCATTTCAAAATAGTAAAAGTTCAAGTCAACAAGAAAACCTAGCTATCCTAAATATATATGCACCCAACACAGGAGCACCCAGATTCAAAAAACAAGCTCTTAGAGATCTGCAAAGAGACTTAGATTCCTACACAATAGTAGTGGGAGACTTTAACACCCCACTGACATTATTAGACAGACCATAGAGGGAGAAGACTAACAAAGACATTCGGGACCTAAACATGACATCTGACCAAATGGATCCAACAGACAACTGCAGAACTCTTCACTCAAATGCAACAGAATATACATTCTTCTCATCTGCACATGGCATATACTCTAAAATCAACCACACAATTGGCCATAAAACAATTCTCAGCAAATTCAAAAACCCAAAATTATACCAACCACACTGGAACTACAGCACACTAAAAATAGAAATCAATACAAGAAGATTGCTGAAAACCAGAAAAGTACATGGAAATATAAAAACCTGCACCCGAATAACTTTCAGATAAGGAGTGAAATTAAGCTAGAAATCAGTAAATTTATTGAAACTAATGAGAACAAAGATACAACTTTCCAAAATCTCAGGGAAACTACTAAAGCAGTCTTAAGAGGAAAGTTTATGGTGCTAAATACACACATCAAAAAGTTAGAAAGATCTGAAATTAACAACTGAACATCACATTAACAGGAACTAGATAAATAAGAGCAAAACAATGCCAAAGCTAGCAGAAGACAAGAAAGAACCAAAATCAGAGCTGAACTGAATGAGATTGAGATGCAAAAACCAAACCAAAACAAAACAAAAAACAAAAAAACACCAAAGAACAGTGAATTCAGGAGTTTGTTATTTGAAATAATAAATAAGATAGACGACTAGCCAGACTAATAAAGAAAAATAGAGAGAAGATCCAAATAAACACAATCAGGGAGGACAAAGGGGACATTACCACCGACCCCACAGAAATACACAAACCCCTCAGAGACTATGATGAGTACCTCTATGCACACAAACTAGAAAACCTACAAAAATGAATAAATTCCTGAAAAAATACAACCTTCCAAGATTGAACCAGGAAGAAATTGGAACCCTGAATGGACCAATAATACCAATCAGAAAAAGCCCAAGACCCGACGGATTCACAGTCTAATTCTACCAGGTACATAAAGAAGAGGCAGGCTGGGCGTGGTGTCTCACATCTGTAATCCCAGCACTTTGGGAGGCTGAGGCAGGTGGATCATGAGGTCAGGAGATTGAGACCATCCTGGTCAACATGGTGAAACCCTGTCTCTACTAAAAATACAAAAATTAGCTAGGCATCATGGCGTGTGCATATAGTCCCAGCTCCTCAGGAGGCTGAGGCAGGAGAATCACTTGAACCCAGGAGGCGGAGGTTGCAGTGAGCCAAGATCGCACCATTGTACTTCAGCCTGGGTGACAGAGCGAGACTCCCTCTTAAAAATCAAAACAAAACAAAAATTCAAGTTGAGATCTGGGTGACGACACAGCCAAATCATATCAGCACACATGAGTTCATGTTCAAAACGTGCCAGAGAGAAGGAAGAGACATTTACAATGTTATAGCATTGGATTTGTCAGATCCCAGTTGATGTGAGCCATAATGGATCATCATCATCTGAGGTGATTTTCTAAACCTGATGCAGTATAGAGGATAGAGTGTATGATAGAGGGATGACCCTGATGGCTGGCCAGCTAGCAGCGACTGAAAACAGCTAGCATGGCTCGGAAGACTGAGGCACACACTGTAGTAGAACTCCTGAACTTTAAATCCCCAGTGCCACCTGACAGGTTTGCTAATGGTGGGCTCCAGCTATCCTGTGAAATGTCTTATATCCTAATGCTAAGGACCTAGGAAAGAAAACTTGGAAAAGAGAAAAGGGGCAACATAAACAAGGAAGTAAAACTAATCTGACAGGAAAGAAAAATATGCATTATTCTTATTTTCAACTCATAGCAGACATCACTAATTTCCCATCATACCTTCCCTGATGAGTGCTGAGTTATCTCAAAACTCATTAACCCATCTTTTCAGGCAGAACATCTCAGTATTTCAGAGGAAATCAATGTGTCATCTTTGATCTATGACTATATTTAGTGTTATTCTAAACACCCCAGCTATAAGAAATGAGAAATCCTAACCTTTGGGAATTTAAGAATAGTCAGAAAAGGGTCTTTGTATAAACTACCTAAAATCATTTTCTTTCTTTATAACTATAACTTAAACCATTCATTTATAGTTTCATCATGCTCTATCATGTGTTTACCTTTTCATGTAATAATAATACCTTAGATGAGTATGGTATCTTTATTATTTACAAAATATTCTCAGATGTTAACATTCTTGATCCTAAAGTCAAGCACTATTTTTCATTCTAAGATTAAGAAAACAAACCAAAATCATCCCTGAGGCAGAGGCTCGAAGAAGGTAGGTGACTTCTTAATTTTATATTTCAAAATCTAGTAGCTGGAGGAACTAAAATGAAAGTTTAGAGCTTCAACGGAGTACTTGTCTTATGCTCTTATGCCTATTTTGCACATAGAAAGAATCTATCCAAGATTAATTTTTAATATTTTATCAGTTGTAAAAAAAAAGATTTGGAACCATGAAAATATATCTTTAGTCCTTTGGAGACTAGCACCCAGAGATTCTGTGGCCAAGGGGAGGGGACTTGCCAGTATTGTTGAGGTGTTGCATTATTTGGAGTTAAAGCTGCCTTATCTAGTTATGCAATTCGTTCTGTCCCTAGAATCAACAGTTCCTCAAAACTCCAATATTAAAGACAACCAGAAAATTGCACAGTAATTGTACCATGGAAAGAAGATTGCTCTCTGCTCCTCCAGGCATTTGTTTTATGTGCTGACAGAAGAACATTTGATTACTCTTAACTGTCTTATGGGGAATGGCTAATAAATGCTAATATGCACCAGGGAATTACCTGGCATTACTATAACGGTGGGAACAAGATCCACAACATCATGACTTGCAAGCATGCATTTTTGTATCATTGAAATGCATCACATCATTGGTGGCCATACTGTTGGGTCCTAGTCTCAGGAAGAACCTGGGGTCAAAATTCATGAGTTGCACTTGGTCCTGAGTCACAGTTTACTCCCAAAATTGCAGGCTCAAATTTCTTGGCATAATGGAATAACATTTAATGTGCTTTTTACAGGAGGAAAGCTATTCTAGAAGAAAAAATAAGCCTAAAATTTAATGAAAGAGTGATTGGCTGGGCGTGGTGGCTCACGCCTGTAATCCCAGCACTTTGGGAGGCTGAGGTGGGTGGATCATGAGGTCAGGAGATCGAGACCATCCTGGCTAACATGGGGAAACCCCATCTCTACTAAAAATACAAAAAATTAGCCAGGCATGGTGGCGGGCGCCTGTAGTCCCACCTACTCGGGAGGCTGAGGCAGGAGAATGGTGTGAAACCTGGAGGTGGAGCTTGCAGTGAGCCAAGATCGTGCCACGGCATTCCAGCCTGGGTGACAGTGCAAGACTCCGTCTCAAAAAAAAAAAAAAAAAAGAGTGACCAAGGAAAATCATGCTGTGACTTTTCCTGTGATTAAGAGCTTGGGTCTCCTTTGTCATGGGGAAAATAGAGTCATGGTGAGTCAGGTCTTTGCTTATCAAAGTCTCCTGAGACTTAATTATTCAGCAAGTCTTTACTGAGCACCTGCTAAATGCCTGGGACTGTCCTAGACACTTTATACAAGTTATCTCATGGGTTCTTCACAATTACCTTACGAAGCAGTTACTGTGGGTGGCTGAGGTTACTTTGAGACATCACAATATTTTGCCTCGTTTATTGCTTTATTTACGGAATATCACCCTCTCTTCAGAATGCAAAATAATTTGGAGTCAATATGTTATTCTGAAAAGAGTCTTGGAGTAGGAAGTCCATGGGCATTAGGAGGAAGATCTGAGAGGTGAAGATAGAAATGATGCTGAAAGAGAGAGAAAATAAAACCACTGAATTTAAAGCAAAAAGAAACAAAGTGAGTCTTTGGGACCTTTCCTACCTGTGTTAATCTTTAGTGTTACAGAATAACTAAACTAGTTGGATCCTTCACAGTCATTTAATGTCCAACGTCACCTTGATGGGAGATCCAGGGGTGGGTTGAGGAACTGTTTAATCACTATTCCTTGTTTTGGCTAAGGGACGCAGGTAAAGGGATAGCTAATATCAAAATTCAAATGCTAGCAAAAAGAAATTTAGCAGCATTAAATAGTATTTCTAATTTTAAAAAGATTAATTTGGCCAAGCGCCGTGGCTCATGCCTGTAATCCTAGCACTTTGGGAGGCTGAGGTGGGCAGATCACGAGGTCAAGAGATTAAGACCATCCTGGCCAACACGGTGAAACCCTATCTCTACTATAAATACAAAAATTAGCTGGGCGTGGTGGTGGGTGCCTGTAGTCCCAGCTACTCGGGAAGCTGAGGCAGGAGAATCACTTGAACCTGGGAGGCGGAGGCTGCAGTGAGCCAAGATCGCACCACTGCACTCCAGCCTGTTGACAGAGCAAGACTCCATCTCAAAAAAAAAAAAAAAAAAAAAAAGTTTAATAAATCAATTTCTGCTTGTAGCCAGGAGGGAGGAACTGACACCAGACTAATCCTTGTGTGAAAAGAGCAAATACAGTAACCCCACCAGAAGTCAATATAAATGGAATAAGCCATGATGCAATTGCCTTCAGGCACTCGACAACAGGTAGAGCAAGACTGCAATCTCAGGGTGAATGCAAACTCAGCAGGTGAACCCAGACTCTGCCTGGGGACCTTTTGTGATACAGCCCAGGGATTGGAGTAGAGCAGGGCAGGCCTGTGGATAGGGGAGCAGGACATTGAGTGTAGGGCCACAAAGATGATGTAGTCTGGGGTGAAGGACACAGGGGACCTGAAGTCTGGGGAGCTTTTTAAACTAGTCATTTGCTGATGGAACCACACAGATGCAGGACGAGACTATGACGATCTTCACAGAACAACTACACGGGGCCTGAACACTGATCACAGATCTTAGTGGTTGAAGAGTGCTGGAGATGGAGTTCCTTCAGCCAGGCCAGAGTGAAGACAGCACGTTAACACGTGGGTGGGTGCCCAGCTGAGAAAAAAGGAAGACCATACCTTAGGAGTAAGGAAGGAGCCCACCCCAATGTCAGAAGTGAGACTCAGAGGCAAGGCCAGTCTCAGGGAAGGTAGTACAACTTCGCAAATAGAATTATGAACCAACTGGGGTTGGTTCAGGCACTACTACAATTGGGGTAATCTGTTTTCACTTCCATGAAAACTGAAGTGAGCTTTGTGTTCCTAAATGAAAGGACAAACACTTCAATAGGCACGTAGCTAATTTTAGATGAACGTAATTGAATCAATAAACAATTTAATTTTAACATTTCCTTTCTTTTTTCCTCTTCTTTTTTTGAGACAGAGTTTTGCTCCTGTGGCCCAGGTTGGGGTGCAGTGGCACAATCTTGGTTCACTGCAACCTCTGCCTCTTGGCTTCAAGCTATTCTCCTGCCTCAGCATCCCGAGTAGCTGGGACTACAAGAGCATGCCACCACACCTGGCTAATTTTTTGTATTTTTGGTAGAGATGGAGTTTCACTGTGTTGGCCAGGCTGATCTCGAACTCCTGACTTCAGGTGATCCACCTGCCTCAGCCTCCCAAAGGGGTAGTCCTAGCTACTCGGGAGGCTGTAATCCCAGGAGTGGGATTACAGGTTTGAGCCACTGTGCCTGGCCCAACATTTCCTTGAAAAACTTAAAACTCCCAAAGAAGTTTTTATCATAGGTTATAAGTATAAAGACCCCAAGCAATGACAAATCCCTGCCACCCTCAAACACACACATTCACTGATAGAAAATCAATATACTCAGCTATCATATTTCAGATGTGCCAGTTTTCTGGTCAATCAGCAATCACTTCCTTGTGAACTCAGGCACAGGGGCTCACACACAGCAGCACAGGACACAGTCTGCCCCCCAGGGCTGCTGACAGTCTCTTGCTGGTAGGAGGAGACATCCCTTACCAATGCTGAGGCTGCTGCCTATTTTTTTCCTGCTCTGTAAGAGCTTCCGCTCAAATGCTTTTGTCTGTGTCCTTCAATGCTGAACTTAGCTTATGCTGTAATTTTTTTTTCCAATTTTTTTTCTCCTACTGCCTGCAGATATTCAAGTAAATAAGCCACTCTGGATTTTAAACTCATTCATCTGATAATGTTTTTACATGATCTGAAGTCATTTCATCATTAATTTTCTCATTAAACTATGGATGCAACAACAGATAGATACTTGCCTTTTTAGTACAGATGGGGTTTCACTATGTTGGCCAGACTGATCTTGAACTCAGATATTCAACTAAATAAGACACTCTGGATTTTAAACTCATCCATCTGATAATGTTTTTACATGATCTGAAGCCATTTCATCATTAAGTTTCTCATTAAACTGTGCATGCAATAACAGATAGATATTTGTATTTTTAGTAGAGACTGGGTTTCACTATGTTGGCCAGACTGATCTCAGACTCAGATATTCAACTAAATAAGACACTCTGGATTTTAAACTCATTCATCTGATAATGTTTTTACATGATCTGAAGCCATTTCATCATTAATTTTCTCATTAAACTGTGCATGCAATAACAGATATTTGTATTTTTAGTAGAGACGGGGTTTCATTGTGTTGGCCAGGTGATCTCGGACTCAGATATTTCAACTAAATAAGACACTCTGGATTTTAAACTCATTGATCTGATGATGTTTTTACATGATCTGAGCCATTTCATCATTAATTTTCTCCTTAAACTGCCTACCTGTGGACCTGGGTAGGCAGGAGCAGTAAGGCAATGACGGAGGCACAACCTTGGTCTTAAAGACCTCGCTGTCTAGAGGGAAACACAGATAAGTAAATAGACAGTCACCATACAGTGTAGTAAGTGCTTTGACTGAAATAAGTGAGTTTTGTGTTTGCCTTATCCTGACTTGGTGGGAGCTGGGGAGTCTCAGGGAGATCATTCAGAAGCAGTTTTTCCAAAACCTTACATTGCACTTACTATGTACCAGGGCACCTCTGTCAGAAACTTTTGAAACGTTTAAAAATATATAAATTCCAAGCTGTGAGGAAACATTTACTGAATCTCTGAGATTATGCCTTAGTAATCTACATTTTAGAAAAATGCACTCCAACACTGAGTGAAAGAGTGAGACTGTCTCAAAAATAAAACTCCCAAAGTACCCCAGGTGATTCTTTTGCGCAGTGAAGTGCGAGAACCACTGATTTAAATTAATTGGTTAGTTCAATATTTGTTCTTTCTTCAATATGATCTTAAAACCAGAAATCCACATCAGAATGTAACAGCAAGAGTAAATGACTCGCATTGTTAGTCACAGATTTAAAAAAGCATTGTTAGTCAGAAATTACTCGCAGCCCCACTCCCTAATTGATCAACAAATAGGTTGTGTATTGTTGTCTTTAAAGTTCAAACTCTGGGGCAGGGGCTCTGTTTTGTTGTGCCTCAGTTTCTCATGCTAAAACAGGATGAAAAGATTCCTATCTTATAAGACTATTGTGATGGCTACATGAGGTCATGTGTAGCAGGTATTTAGAAAAGTCCCTGGCATACCCTCTCTAGGCCTAAGCTGGACTCAGCCATCATGCTAGGTCAGTTCCCATCAGTTAATCTCTCTTCCTTGCAGAAAACTACCTCTTTGTCTTTTATGAGGAGACAAACTGAATCACGAATTTTATCCTGAAGTGCATGAGCTGGAGGGAACTTGTGAACTCAGGCACAGTGGCTGAGACACAGCAGCACAGGACACAGTTTTCTGATAATGTTTTTACATGATCTGAAGCCATTTCGTCGTTAATTTTCTCACTAAACTATGCATGCAACAACAGATAGTGACTGAGGAGCTGCACCTGTGATTTTTCATCAGAGGAAGGCCATGGAGGTCAATTTATTTCCTGGAGTGTTGTCTCATTTTGCTTTAGACAGTGTGGTAGGCGGAATAATGTGTCCCACTCCCCCCCGCCCAAATGCCCAATGCCCAACCCCTTCTCTTCAGAACCTGTGAATATAGTACCTTATATGATAAAAGGTATATTGCAGGTATGATTAAGAAATTTGAGATGGTAAGAGAATCACAGAATATCCAGGTGGGCACAATGTAATCACAGGAGTCTTTACAAGTGAGGAATCTTTCCCAGCTGAAGTCAGATTGAGAGACACATCCTTGCTGATTTTGTAGGTGGAGGAAGGGGCTAGGAGACAAAGAATGCAGGCAGCCTTTAGAAGCCAGAAAAGGTAAGGAAATGAAACCTCTTGTAGGATCTCCAGAAGAAATGTAGCCCTGCCAACACTTTGGTTTAGATGGGTGAGATCCATGTCAGAATTTTGACTTGCAGAACCGTAAGGTAGACATTTATGTTGTTTCAGCCACTAAATTTGTGATAATTTGTTACAGAAGCAATACAAAACTAAGACATAGTCTTTGGGGACATACTTTGTCCCCCTATAATAATACGTAAAATAAAATAGCATGTGTTTTACCTTTTGTGCCCCCAAATAATTCCCTCCCACTCCAGTGGCACACCCCCTTGTCCTTCAAAATGAAGTCATTGGAAGTGAGAATTTGCCTTGAATATAAGAATTTGAAGTCTGATATTTCATTTCAGCAGATCATCCATCCTTCAGTGTGCTCTATATAAATCAGAGTTATTCCCTCTCTTTTTCGCATTATACCCTTGACTTCTTTGTATTTAATTGTATTTACCTCTCTTCTTTTTACCTTTAGAAGTTTGCATCTACAGAGTTTTCGTCAGTTTTTTTTTAAAGATTTCTTGTTAAACTAATATTTCATAGAGTCTTCTAATCATTACCCAGAAATAGGGCCAAAATAACTGGTAATCACATCATATGCCCCACCACTTTAAAACTCCATAAAATTATAGTGTAACTAAATGAACCTAAAAGAAATAATGCAAGTGAAATATTTAAAAACCCTGACTAAGAGAGTTTCGCATGTATTTTTAAAATAGGCCTTTACTTTAAACTTTGGTTACTTAGTGAAGATAATTTTTAAAGCGATGATTAAAGATATATTTAAATTAAAATGTAGTTAAAAGGTAGAACATAGCTGCTTATAAAATCTCATTGGACTAAAAAAACCCAGTGGAAGTAAATGTCTTCTGCTCACTTAGACATGGTTTATGGCATCTATATTTTGCAGGAGGAACAATAACAAAGTTTGCAGCTCAGTGAGAACACCGAAATTGATGGAAGCTTCTTTTGATTATAGCGTACATTCATGACATCCACCATCAGCAAGTAAGAGCTTAATTTTCTAATTTATTTAAGCATTCACAAAGCTGTTTGCCTTTTCCTCCAAGAGAATGTCTCAGTAGTTTGTACTGGCTGCAACATATTTTTCCTTGGGAAACTTTGAAGCAAGTGGAATTCTTTATCTTGGGGGTGAAATGACTGAGGATCATTTCAGGTGAAAGACAATAAACACCCATAGGGGTTTTCAGTGTGATGTGGTCATCAGAAATGTTGATGACAAAAAAGAATTAGCTACACTCTCTGCTTCATTCCTTGGTGCTATTCTGATCACAACAGGAGTGTTGATTTCAGGGTCACTTTTGATAAGGGGTTGAGATCTATCAAATGGCACCCAGAGAACAGGGACAGGGATATTTCTATATCATTCCTGTAAGGAACAGTTGGAGACATTAAGGCTACCACACTTGAAGAAGAAAAATGTGGTGGAATATGATGGCAGAATTCAAACATTTGAAAGGATGACATGTAGAGAAAAAATTTGACCTACTTCTGTCTTTCTCGAAGAGGTAGATGTGGGACCAGTGGATAAGACTTACACTGAAGTTGATTTCAGTTCTTCATAAAGAAGAGATTTCTTGGGATCAAAATTGTCTGAAAATAGGAATGATCTGCCCTGTCCCTAGAGTTGCTCAAGCATAGCCAAAAAACTTACCTCTTGTTCAGATTTAAAATTCAATGATTTTATGATGCTATATAAGAGTGAGCTCTGCCATGTATTGGGAAGTAAATGAGGCTTTGTATTAGGAACTCTGAGTTACTTTACAATAACTCCCCATTGTACTCTCTCTACGAGATAGAGTGAGGTTGGGTACTTGCTGCTGCTGCAGTCTCTGTCCCCAGGACCTGATGTCTAAAGGGTGTGTGGGACAGCTATGTGATTCTAGGCCAGAGATGGCAACTGTATGTCACTATGCCCTCCTCCTGCCTGTGGCAGATAATCTAAATGATGGTGGAACTCTCTCCTGATGCATAGGTAGAGCCTCAGGATCCTCCTCAGTGCAACATCCTGACACTATTAGAGTTGGTATACAGATGAAGTCTGATAATTATTATTGCTTTAGGGCACACTTTGCATGTCATTTCTAGACATAGCCCTTCTTGTCAGTTCTTCTGTGCTCTGCTCTGTGATGCTAGGGCTGGCACTAGACAAAATACATTTCTGCTCTGCTGGCTGGATCACTGTTAGGTCAGAGGAGCACTACAAGGCTGGAGGAGGAAGAAGTGACATTTTCTTTCCTTCTTGCTTTCTGTGACTTCTGTTTTTTCCTCTTCCTTATAAGGATAACTTAAGGCATGGCTGTTCCTTTCCCTAGTCATAGCTGAATTCAGTTTTCAGTTTTTCCAATTCCCAGAAACAGCTTCATGGCATCCTCTTTGGAGCAGTAGCACCTTTGAGCCAGTGCTCCTCTTCAGAAGTCTGAATTTTAACTGCATGGGACCCCATTTTCAGCTTCTGAGAATTGCTTATTCCAACCCCTTCCCTTTTATTTTCCATTCCGAGGGCTAGTAGCCCTTTCCACAATTGCCACTCTGTGATACTTGACTTTCTTTCTGACTATTTAGTTACCTACAACTTTATACCTAATTAGAAGTTATTTGATTTCTCTGTTCAAATACTTGGTATGGCTTTTTCTCTCAACTTTCAAAATTTACCCTAAGCTGATGATGGGCTGTTTTAGCACAAACTTGATTAAGGACTAGTTGTGTTTAATTTCATTTTTTATTTTATTTTAAAAGTTAGAGCTGTATGGAACTTTTATATAATCCAGTCCAATTCCCTCATTTTAAAGCTGAGGAAATTTAAGTTTCAGAAATGATGGTGGAGGTGACATAGGGCCTTCTTGTGACTTGGAATTGGAATTACAACTGAAGATATCAGACTAAGATCACAAAGATTTAGGAGGGAAATAACAGAAAAGAAATTGACCTTTAAGGCAAGAGCCCAGTCCTGGGGGAGGTCTCAACAAAGCACTATGGTTCTACAAACACTAGGTCTTCTCTGGCCTCCTTTGGTTGGGAAATTAATTATAAGTTTAGTTTTTTGGTAGGAGAGGGACAGGTGACTATCTTAGAAGGTTCCAGAAGATAATTGTGGGTGTTGCTAATAGAATGATATTTAAAAACACCTTGGTAATTAAAATACCCTTTTAAGAGTGTTAGAATGAGGGGTGGTTCCAAGATGGCCGAATAGGAACAGCTCCAGTCTACAGCTCCCAGCATGAGCGACGCAGAAGACGGGTGATTTCTGCATTTCCAACTGAGGTACCGGGTTCATCTCAAAGTGGTTTGTTGGACAGTCGGGGCAGGACAGTGGGTGCAGCCCACCGAGCAAAAGCCGAAGCAGGGCAAGGCATCGCCTCACCCGGGAAGCGCAAGGGGTCAGGGAATTCCCTTTCCTAGCCAAGGGAAGAGGTGACAGATGGCACCTGGAAAATAGGGTCATTCCTACCCTAATACTGTGCATTTCCAACAGTCTTGGCAAACAGCACACCAGAAGATTATATTGCACGCCTGGCTTGGAGGGTCCCATGTGCATGGAACCTCACTCATTGCTAGCACAGCAGTCTGAGATCAAACTGCAAGGCAGCAGCGAGGCTGAGGGAGGGTTGCCTGCCATTGCTGAGGCTTGAGTAGGTAAACAAAGCGGCCAGGAAGCTTGAACTGGGTGGAGCCCACCGCAGTTCAAGGAGGCCTGCCTGACTCTGTAGACTCCACCTCTGGGGGCAGGGCATAGCCAAACAAAAGGCAACAGAAACCTCAGCAGACTTAAATGTCCCTGTCTGAAAGCTTTGATAGAGTAGTGGTTCTCACAGCACGGAGTTTGAGATCTGAGAACAGACAGACTGTTTCCTCAAGTGGGTCCCTGATGCCCGAGTAGCCTAACTGGGAGGCACTCCCCAGTAGGAGCAGACAGATACCTCGCACAGCTGAGTAACCCTGTGAGATGAAGCTTCCAGAGGAACGATTGGGCAGCTACATTTGCTGTTCAGCAATATTTACTGTTCTGCAGCCTCTGCTGCTGATACCCAGGCAAACAGGGTCTGGAGTGGACCTCAAGCAAACTCCAACAGACCTGCAGCTGAGGGTCCTAACTGTTAGAAGGAAAACTAATAAACAGAAAGGACATCCACACCAAAACCCCATTTGTATGTCCCCATCATCAAAGACCAAAGGTAGATAAAACCACAAAGATGAGGAGAAAACAGAGCAGAAAAGCTGAAAATTCTAAAAATCAGAGTGCCTCTCCACCTCCAAAGGAACGCAGCTCCTAGCCAGTAATGGAACAAAGCTGGATGGAGAATGACTTTGACGAGTTGACAGCAGAAGGCTTCAGATGATCAAACTTCTCTGAGCTAAAGAAGGAAGGTCGAATCCATCACAAAGAAGCTAAAAACCTTGAAAAAAGATTAGATGAATGGTTAACTAGAATAACCAGTATAGAGAAGTGCTTAAATGACCTGATGGAGCTGAAAACCATGGCACGTGACAAATGCACAAGCTTCAGTAGCCGATTCGATCAACTGGAAGAAAGGGTATCAGTGATTGAAGATCAAATGAATGAAATGAAGCAAGAAGAGAAATTTAGACAAAAAAGAGTAAAAAGAAACAAAGCCTCCAAGAAATATGGGATTATGTGAATAGACCAAATCTACATCTGATTGGTGTACCTGAAAGTGACAGAGAGAATGGAACCAAGTTGGAAAACACTCTGAAGGATATTATCCAGAAGAACTTCCCCAACCTAGCAAGGCAGGCCAACACTCAAATTCAGGAAACACAGAGAATGCCACAAAGATACTCCTCAAGAAGAGCAACTCCAGGACACGTAATTGTCAGGTTCACCAAAGTTGAAATGAAGGAAAAAATGTTAAGGGCAGCCAGAGAGAAAGGTCAGGTTACACACAAAGGGAAGCCCATCAGACTAACAGCAGATCTCTCGGGAGAAACTCTACAAGCCAGAAGAGAGTGGGGGCCAATATTCAACATTCTTAAAGAAAGGAATTTTCAATCCAGAATTTCATATCCAGCCAAACTAAGTTTCATAAGTGAAGGAGAAATAAAATCCTTTACAGACAAGCAAATGCTTAGAGATTTTGTCACCACCAGGCCTGCCCTACAAGAGATCCTGAAGGAAGCACTAAACATGGAAAGGAACAATCAGTACCAGCCACTACAAAAACATGCCAAATTGTAAAGAGCATCCATGCTAGGAAGAAACTACATCAACTAATGAGCAAAATAACCAGCTAATATCATAATGACAGGATCAAAATCATATAACAATACTAACCTTAAATGTAAATGGGCTAAATTCTCCAGTTAAAAGACACAGACTGGCAAATTGGATAGAGTCAAGACTCATCAGGGTGCTGTATTCAGGAGACCCATCTCACATGCAGAGACACACATAGGCTAAAATAAAGGGATGGAGGAAGATCTACCAAGCAAATGGAAAGCAAAAAAGGCAGGGGTTGCAATCCTAGTCTCTGATAAAACAGACTTTAAACCAACAAAGATCAAAAGAGACAAAGAGGGCCATTACATAACGGTGAAGGGATCAATTCAACAAGAAGAGCTAACTAACCTAAACATATATGCACCCAATACAAGAGCACCCAGATTCATAAAGCAAGTCCTGAGAGACCTACAAAGAGACTTAGACTCCCATACAATAATAATAGGAGACTTTAACACCCCACTGTCAATATTAGACAGATCAATGAGACAGAAGGTTAACAAGGATATCCAGGACTTGAACTCAGCTCTGCACCAAGTGGACCTAATAGACATCTACAGAACTCTTCACCCCAAATCAACAGAAAATACATTTTTCTCAGCACCACATTGCACTTATTCCAAAATTGACCACATCGTTGGAAGTAAAGCACTCCTCAGGAAATGTAAAAGAACAGAAATTATAACAAACTGTCTCTCAGACCACAGTGCAATCAAAGTAGAACTCAGGATTAAGAAACTCACTCAAAACCGCTCAAGTACTTGGAAACTGAACAACCTGCTCCTGAATGACTACTGAGTACATAATGAAATGAAGGCAGAAATAAAGATGTTCTTTGAAGCCAATGAGAACAAAGATACAACATACCAGAATCTCTGGGACACATTTAAAGCAGTGTGTAGAGGGAAATTTATAGCACTAAATGCCCACAAGAGAAAGCAGGAAAGATCTAAAATTGACACCCTAACATCACAATTAAAAGAACTAGAGAAGCAAGAGCAAACACATTCAAAAGCTAGTAGAAGGCAACAAATAACTAAGAGCACAACTGAAGGAAATAGAGACACAAAAAACCCTTCAAAAAAAATCAATGAATCCAGGAGCTGGTTTTTGGAAAAGATCAACAAAATAGACTGCTAGGAAGACTAATAAAGAAAAAAAGAGAGAAGAATCAAATAGATACAATAAAAAATGATAAAGGGGATATCACCACCGATCCACAGAAAACTATCAGAGAATACTGTAAACACCACTATGCAAGTAAACTAGAGAATCTAGAAGAAATGGATAAATTCCTGAACACATACATTCTCCCAAGATTAAACCAGGAAGAAGTTGAATTCCTGAATAGACCAATAACAGGCTCTGAAACTGAGGTAATAATTAATAGCCTACCAACCAAAAATGTCTAGGACCAGACGGATTCACAGCAAAATTCTAACAGAGTTACAAGGAGGAGCTGGTACCATTCCTTCTGAAACTATTCTAATCAATAGAAAAAGAGGGAATCCTCCCTAATTCATTTTATGAGGCCAGCATCATCCTGATACCAAAGCCTGGCAGAGACACAACAAAAAAAGAGAATTTTAGACCAATATCCCTGATGATGCAAAAATCCTCAATAAGATACTGGCAAACCGAATCCAGAAGCACATCAAAAAGCTTATGTACCATGATCAAGTTGGCTTCATCCCTGGGGATGCAAGGCTGGTTCAACATACACAAATCAATAAACGTAATCCAGCATATAAACAGAACCAAAGACAAAAACCACATAATTATCTCAATAGATGCAGAAAAGGCCTTTGACAAAATTCAACAGCCCTTCATGCTAACAACTCTCAATAAATTAGGTATTGATGGGACGTATCTCAAAATAATAAGAGCTATTTGTGACAAACCCACAACCAATATCATACTGAATGGGCAAAAACTGGAAGCATTCCCTTAGAAAACTGGCACAAGACAGGGATGCCCTCTCTCACCACTCCTATTCAACACAGTGTTGGATTTCTGGTCAGGGCAATCAGGCAGGAGAAAGAAAGAAAGGGTATTCAATTAGGAAAAGAGGAACTCAAATTGTCCCTGTTTGCAGATGACATGATTGTATATTTAGAAAACCCCATCATCTCAGCTCAAAATCTCCTTAAGCTGATAAGCAACTTCAGCAAAGTCTCAGGTTACAAAATCAATGTGCAAAAATCACAAGCATTCTTATACACCAATAACAGACTAACAGAGAGCCAAATCATGAGTGAACTCCCATTCACAATTGCTTCAAAGAGAATAAAATACCTAGGAATCCAACTTGCAAGGGATATGAAGGACCTCTTCAAGGAGAACTACACACCACTGCTCAACGAAATAATAGAGGACACAAACAAATGGAAGAACGTTCCATGCTCATGGATAGGAAGAATCAATATCTTGAAAATGGCCATATTGCCCAAGGTAATTTATAGATTCACTACCATCCCCATCAGGCTAACAATGACTTTTTTCATGGAATTGCAAAAAAACTACTTTTAAATTCATGTGGAACCGAAAAAGTGCCTGCATTGCCAAGAAAATGCTAATCAAAAAGAACAAAGCTGGAGGCATCACGCTACCTGAGTTCAAACTGTACTACAAGGCTACAGTAACCAAAACAGCATGGTACTGGTACCAAAACAGAGAGACCAATGGAACAGAACAGAGCCCTCAGAAATAATACCACACATCTACAACTGTCTGATCTTTGATAAATCTGACAGAAACAAGAAATGGGGAAAGGATTCCCTATTTAATAAATGGTGCTGGGAAAACGGGCTAGCCATATGTAGAAAGCTGAAACTGGATCCCTTCCTTACACCTTATACAAAAATTAATTTAAGATGGATTAAAGACTTAAATATCAGACCTAAAACCATAAAAACCCTAGAAGAAAACCTAGGCAATACCATTCAGGACATAGGCATAGGCAAGGACTTCATTTCCAAAACACCAAAAGCAATGGCAGCAAAAGCGAAAATTGACAAATGGGATCAATTAAACTAAAGAGCTTCTGCACAGCAAAAGAAACTACCATCAGAGTGAGCAGGCAACCTACATAATGGGAGAAAATTTTTGCAATCTACTCATCTGACAAAGGGCTAATATCCAGAATCTACAAAGAGCTCAAACAAATTTGCAAGAAAAAAACAACCCCATCAAAAAGTGGGCAATGGATATGAACAGACACTTCTCAAAAGAAGACATTTATGCAGCCAACAGACACATGAAAAAATGCTCATCATCATATCTCATCATCATTTGCATTTCTAATGGTGTAGATACCATCCTATACCAGTTAGAATGGTGATCATTAAAAAGTTGGAAAACAACAGGTGCTGGAGAGGATGTGGAGAAATAGGAACACTTTTACACTGTTGGGGGGACTGTCAAGTAGTTTAACCTTTGTGGAAGACAGTGTGGCAATTCCTCCAGGATCTAGAACTAGAAGTACTATTTGACCCAGCTATCCCATTACTGTGCATATACCCAAAGGATTATTAATCATGCTGCTATAAAGACACATGCACACATATGTTTACTGCGGCACTATTCACAATAGCAAAGACTTGAAACCAACCCAAATATCCGTCAATGATAGACTAGATTAAGAAAATGTGGCACATATACACCATGGAATACTATGCAACCATAAAAAAGGATGAGTTCATGTCCTTTGTGAGGACATGGATGCAGTTGGATACCATCATTCTGAGCAAACTATGGCAAGGACAGAAAACCAAACACCGCATATTCTCACTCATAGGTGGGAATTGAACAATGAGAATACTTCAACAGAGGAAGGGGAACATCACACACTGGAGCCTGTCATGGGGTGGGGGAAGGAGGGAGGGATAATATTAGGAGATATACCTAATGTAAATGATGAGTTAATGGGTGCAGCACACCAACATGGCACACGTATACATATGTAACAAACCTGCACATTGTGCACATGTACCCTAGAACTTAAAGTATAATAATAAAAAAAAAAGTGTTAGAATGATAAGAAAAATAGTGGAGAAAGAAAGGTTACTGTAGGTCAGATAAGGACCATGTGTGTTCATGACAATGAGTTTTATGCTGTATGAAATTGTTAATGTTTGAATGCAATGTTAATTAATGTATTATAATAGTATAAAATAATATAATGCAATATAAAAGTCTAATACAGTAGTTATAAAGTGATTATGAAATTCCTCAAGGAATTTATGGATAAAGGGATCTGAAGAAAATAAGAATCAAAATTCAGCAATGGAAATGTTGTTGAAGAATAGTCAAAAAGTATCACAAATCAAGGAGTTTGTGAAAATGAAGATGATTAGTCTCTAGCATGCAGTTGTAATCAAGTGCTTCTTCCCTCAGTAGAGAAATATGAGTGGAAGGCAATAAAACAAAGAAAGTTAAAATCACACCTGTTCTTCTGGTCCCAGTACTTACATAACTGGGATTATCTGAATCCTGAGCTTCCTCCTGGTGAAATTTAATTATTTATTTTTTATAATGTTGGATCTTTCTTCTTAGGCATGTACTGTGTACCACGTGTTTTACTAGGCACACATTGGTATACATTGTTTCATCTCATTTAACTATCTTAAGGAATCATGTTCAGCATTTTAGAGATGAGGAAACAGAGGCTAACAGAGGTTGGATAATTGTCCAAAGTATCCCAGCAACCAGTAGTCGAGTCAGGATTTGAACCCTGGTCACCCTGATGCCAAAACTTCCACCAGCTCCAGCTGCCTCTTGCTTGGCCACCCTCCCCTTTGCTATTTGCAATACTTCCTTCATTAAACTACTAGTTTTTCAGAGATAAACATAGCAAAATGCCCATGACTTTAAGTTAAATTGTTGACTGTAGCACAGACCCACCCAAAGGGTCTTCTAATACATATCTCTTTGTAGGTGGAGCCTTGGAGAAGGAGGACAGGGCGGGGTGGGGCAGGAAGTGGGATGATGGGCCAGTCTGTGGGTGTGACAGGAACAGCCTCTGCCTGCATCTTGTTTAGCTCATCTGTCTCTTCTGTCATCACAGCGATGGTGTGCACACACCTCTATGGCTAATGGCCTCCTGTTCCAGCTGTTAACCTCTGATTTGGTTCTTTAAAAAGAAAAGCCTGCTTCATCAGAGTTGCCCTTGCCAAAAGCTTTTAGCCTTTTAGATGCACACAAAGGCCCTTGACAGACTTTTTATGATTCTTCATTTAGTTTTTAAATAGCGGAAAGCATTTTACATTTGTATTTGGTGCACAAGAGAAGTCTAACTGCTCCAAAGGGCCAAGGCAGTAAAAGAATCCCTGCTGCTGCTGGGGTTTTCTCAGTTCCAAATGATGCTTATGATGTTCAAATCCAAGACAGGAGAGACTGTGGGAGGGATTTACCCTTAATCGCTCGCCTCCTTCTCCGGCTTGTCACATGGAAGGAAAAGCTGGAGGAGGAGGAGACCAAGAGTGAGAAGGGACCCAGGAATGGAACCAAAGTACACCTAGGAGAGCAAGGAGGCAGCTGAAGTTAAGTCAAGATCTGAATTCAGACCTGATCTGGCACCACAGTGAAGAGCTTGATCCCACGTGGTCAGTGTTGAGACGGGACTGTCTCAGGATGAGCTCCAGACCACTGGGTCAGCTAGGCCACAATAACTTTCTTGACTCAGGGTTATCTGAAAGCTGGAGAGAAGAACAATAGCAGAAAGTTCACCAGAGAAACAGAGGCCGTAAACATAACAAATGATTAACTGCATTTATTTTTTACTAAATTGAGCCAATCTTTGTGCATCAATGTCAACTAGAGAGTAAAAGAGATGGTGACAGAGATTCCTTCATTTCCCTTTACATGGGAGATGCCATTAGTAAATGTTAGTCGAGGCTTTGGCCATTAAATTTCATTTTCGGGGGATCTGAATTTCTTAGTAAAATCTTCTCCAACATGGTTGGAAGGAAAAATAGTAGATAATAAAGGAATGAAAATCCCAAGTTGTATGAAACCTTTCTCTGGCAGATCCTATGGGTAGTATGATCTGATCTCCATCTATTGTAGAGGATCCAAAATGTAAAACCTCAAATTTTAAGGCTCTCTTATAGAATAAGGAGGCCATGTGGCCCAGTTCTGGCCAATAATACATAAGTAGAAGTGTAGAAGGGTGCTGTTTTCATCTCTCCTTTTCCTTCTCCTTCCTGCTTCAATGAGGATGTGATGTCTGGAACATTGCAGCCTGAGTTCGGTCATGAGGTAGTAATGAGGGCAATACCTAAGGGTGGCAGATGAAAAGATAAGAATAACTTGGCACCCTGTGGGTCCCTAATGACATTACTGAGTTTTTAGTTACCCTAGTCCTGGAGGGCCAATATCTGAGCTACTTTTAATGCAAAAAAATGACTCCCTAATTGCTTAAGCCAAGGTGGCCAGTTTTTAGTTACTTGAAGCTGGAAATTTACTAACTAAAGTGACATCTAAGCCTTATGTTTAAAACTTATTATATGAGGCTGGGGTGACTTTTTCCTTTTCTTCAAAAAATGTTCCAATAAATTTTTCTCAAAGGAGTTGATACCTGATTTGATTGAGGAGAAGTCTTCCATTTCCTACAAATGATGTTAGAATGAGTTCTAGCTCCCATTTTCTCCTTATTTTTCTGTGGGTTGGTTGTCAGTGCTGCACTGATTCCCTGTCTAAAAGAAACTGTAAAGTATAAGAATCTTGACATCTCTTTTAATGAACTCAGACCTCAATTCTTAAGGTTGGTAAGGGACAGAGAATTCTCCGTGGTGGCAGTTGTGGCATGACGGAGATTTCTTAGTAATAAGAGCAGCCTTGAGCGCTTGGGAGTCAGGTTTCAGTGTCCAGTCCGTCACCTTGCTCCATGTAGAGATTCTTACTCAGTGATCACTCCGTAGGTCAGGGGGGGATTTAATTAAGAATATAGATAGACTCCATCACAGGAGCCTCTAAAAAAGCTATATATACTATTGCAGGAACATGAATGGAGATGGAGGCCATTATCCTTAGCAAACTAACGCAGGAACAGAAAACCAAATACCACATGTTCTCACTTATAAGTAGAAGCTAAATGATGAGAACACATGGGCACCTAGAAACAACACATACTGGGGCCTTTCAGAGGGTGGAGGCTGGGAGGAGGGAGAGGATCAGAAAAATAACTAATAGGTACTAAGCTAAACACCTGGGTGATGGAATAATCTGTACAACAGACCCCCATGACATAACTTTACCTATGTAAAAAACCTGTACTTTTATCCCTAAACTTAAAATAAAAGTTAAAAAATTATTTATTCTCATAAAAGATGCAATTGATGGCATTTTGAATCCTGACAGTTTGTTTGGTGTGGCTGAAACCTGTTAACACGGTTTGTTGCTTCATTATTGAGACTGGCTAGGACCATGGCTAGGACCTTCTTTATGTGTATGTATACACATAAGTAACTTTCATTTTCTGAGGTATAATTGATCATTCTAAGGTAGTGATTCTTGATCAGAAATAATTTTGCCCACTCCCTCCCCTGGGGCATTTGGCAGTGTCTAGATCCATTTTTGCTTGACACAATTGGTATAGGGTGCTACTGACATTGAATGGGTGAAGACCAGGGAGGCTGTTCAACATCCTAGAATGCATTGGACAACCCTTCCACTCCCTGCCCACAGAAAAGAATAATCTGGAGGTCCTAAATGTCAATAATGTCAAGGTTGGGAAATGCTGTTCTGGTTCATTGTGTTTTTAAAAAATTTATTATCATGCTTTGTCATATTCAGGAGTCCGAGGACATGAGTATTTTCGTATAGGTTATGAGCTCAATTTGCCCTTATAGATACTGTAGCAAAATTGGATCCTGGGAGTAAATATTCAAACTTAGGGAGAAGCAAGATGCCCAAAAAAAATTCTAAGAGGGATTATAAAATATGTAACAAGAGAAACGGGCATAGCACCTACCCTGATATAATGAAAATTAGGAGGGACTTTTCTCTTGAAACTCCTGTGGAATGACACACCTCTGCTTTGGCTCTTAGTTCACACAAGCTGGAGCTATGATTTCTCTTTTGGGGTATGTTTCACTTTTCTCCAGTTAGGTTAGGAGCTTTTGAGGACAAGTGTTCTACTTATCATCTGTCGAATTCCAAGCCTATATGGTATCTTAAGTTTGATAGATTCTCAATAAACAGCTGTTGTAAAATATGAGGCAAATGAAATTGAATCCTGCTTCGTTAATGAATTCAGACTCATCTAGCATGAACTCTGGTGATGTGGAAATTTTGAAAGAATGTTAGTTATTTGATACCTTTTCCAAATATTTCATTAAAAACACAGTCATAAAATGACAAAATTGTTTATTTGGATTATAAACTACCTATTACAAACAAAATGTATTCCAAGGTGAGGCAGTTCTCTTCTTTGATCAGGCTGCTGGCTGAGAAAGTCAGGCTTTGATTTCTCCCTTCTCTTTCATAGACATTATTAACAAATTAAAAAGAAGATTAATAATTTATCAGAAATGAGCTGAATATTTTCTTCTATTTCCCAGCTAGACAGCAATGCTGTCTTACTTTAAAATCAATCTTTATTTTATACTGTGCACTTCCTGTTCCAAAGCAAAACTGATTTTATTTTATGCAAACAACTAAGCAGTCATCATAGAATAAGACTGATTCTGAAAACGTTCCTTTTTCTTTAAAAAAATTAGTGTTAATAAAAACATGGTATACTGTTAAATTTAGCTTAGAATTATTGTCTACATGGAAATTTTTGGCCACTTAAATAGTCCACTCAGTTCAGGAATATAGGGCTACAGAGAGGATTCTTTTCTCCAGTGATTTTGTATTATAAATGTCAGGCCTCTGAGCCCAAGCCAAGCCATCGCATGCCCTGTGACTTGCACGACTACGCCCAGATGGCCTGAAGTAACTGAAGAATCACAAAAGAAGTGAAAATGCCCTGCCCCTGCCTTAACTGATGACGTTCCACCACAAAAGAAGTGAAAATGGCCGGTCTTTGCCTTAAGTGATGATATTACCTTGTAAAATTCCTTTTCCTGGCTCATTCTGGCTCAAAAAGCTCCCCCACTGAGCACCTTGTGACCCCCACTCCTGCCCACCAGAGAACAACCCCCCTTTGACTGTAATTTTCCTTAACCCACCCAAATCCTATAAAATGGCCCCATCCTTATCTCCCTTTGCTGACTCTCTTTTCAGACTCAGCCCGTCTGCACCCAGGTGATTAAAAAGCTTTATTGCTCATACAAAACCTGTTTGGTGGTCTCTTCACACAGACGCGCATGACAATAAATATTATGAAAAGCAATTTAAAAGGAGGAATTCATTACTTCTTGCCATGTAAGTCTTCCTTAATGAATAGACCATAAAGGCTTTTCTTGAAGGACTTTCTGGTGATTTTTTTTAACACAAACTTATGCTATAATGGAACAAACTTATGGGAATAATGGCAATATTTTTCTTCTGCATGGTTTATAGAAACTCCATTGTTATATTTGTTTATAAATAAAATTATGAGATAATGTACATTTGCTTATGCCAAATGAACTTAAGAACCTTAACAATGTTCCACATATAATGCAGAAACAGGCTGATATACTGCATTTGTCATTCAACCAATTTTTGTTAAATATTAAGTACTTACTATGTGCCAGGCACTATTCGGTTTATTTCTACAGTCATGTTTGCTGCACAACCTTCCTTTTAAAACCAAGTAAAAGTCAGTCCATTCCTCAACCTGGTTAAAGGTACCTTTAATTATTTTTTAGGATAAAATAAAGTCAAACTCTTTTAGATATTTGAATTTTGAAACTCCATATTTTTTTAATGGTATAACTCTGGCTTTACCACATAAATCCTGATATCTAAGGGAAAATTTGACCTGTGGATACTGTGAACCCTGAAAATCTGGGATAGGTCTCAGTTAATTTTTTTTTTTTTTTTTTTTGAGACGGATTTCACTCTTTTGCCCAGGCTGGACTGAGGAGGCACAATCTTGGTTCACTACAACCTCCGATCCCCAGGTTCAAGTGATTCTCCTGCCTCAGACTCCTGAGTAGCTGGGATTACAGGCATCCACCAACACACCTGGCTAATTTTTGTATTTTTAGCAGAGATGGGGTTTTGCCATGTTGACCATGCTATTCTAGAACTCCTGACCTCATGTGATTCACCTACTTTGGCTTCCCAAAGTGCTGGGATTGCAGGCATGAGCCACTGTGATCAGCCAGATCTCAGTTAATTTAGAAAGTTTATTTTGGCAAAGTTGAGGATGGATACCCATGACACAGCCTCAGAACGTCCTGACAACATGCGGCCAAGATGGTAGGGGCACAGCTGGGTTTTAGGGAGACATGAGACATCAATCAATATATGTAAGATGTACATTGGTTCAGTCCAGAAAGGCGGGACAACTTGAAGCGAGGAGGGGGCTTTCAGGTTATAGGTAGATAAGAGAAAAGTGGTTGCATTCTTCTGCGGTTCTGATTAGGCCCTTCAAAGGAGGCAACTCAGATGTGCATTTATCTCAGTGAACAGAGGGGTGACTTTGAATAGAATGGGAGGCAGGTTTGCCTTAAGCAGTTCCCAGCTTGACTTTTTCCTTTAGCTTAGTGATTTTGGGGCCCCAAGATATTTTCATTTCACATTTCCCCTTTTTCTTTTTAAAAATCTTTTGGAGAAAGCATTTTATAAAAAAAATGAGTCTCTCGTCTCAGGTCTCATTAGATCTCTAATGGCTAGGATGGTTTATTTTGTTGCTGTTATTTTCTTCTGAAGTTTAAGTTGTTTAGCTTCAGTTTGCAGGGCTTTATGAAAGCGCAGCTTAGTTTTCAGTGACTCCAAATTAGGAAAAATGGGAAAAAAGGCAAAAAATTGAAAACATTATTTTGAAGACTTGCAGCCAAGAAAAATTAGAATTCAGTTCAAACTGTAGAAAACAATAAAAATTGAAAAATATTAAGCAAGACTAGAATCAAACAAAGGTGTACTATAGGTTTTGAAACATTATTTTTCTCTCTCCAGTTTCTCATTTTTGCTAAAGACAAATCATGATAGAACTGGTTTGTTTTATTATACTCGGCCTAATTATTTATATACAGTGCAGCAAAAATAATTGCATTGGATGAATTTCTTTCCTCTTGAGGTTCCACAGTAAACTGGGGACTCCTGGGCCTGTTAGAAAGTGACATTCTTTACTTACCACAGGTCAGGAACCCTGTACAGGCACTGTGTAGACAAAGGTATGAGGCCAGTTTTCTTCAAGGGGCTTTTATTTTCTCCATAAATCAAGCTTGATTCCTTAAAGGAAAGCACACCATTCCAGTCAAAGCCTTGGTAAAACAACATTTCTCCAATTGTGTTTTGTTACAAATTGAAAACAGATTTTTTTTTTTTTTTTTTTGAGATGGAGTCTCACTCTGTCACCCAGGCTGGAGTGCAGTGGTACAATCTCGGCTCACTGCAACCTCTGCCTCCTGGGTTCAAGCGATTCTCCTGCCTCAGCCTCCCAAGTAGCTGGGACTACAGGTGCCCACCAGCATGCCCAGCTGATTTTTGTATTTTTTAGTAGATATGGTGTTTCACCATATTGGCCAGGCTGGTCTCGAAATCCTGACCTCGTGATCTGCCTGCCCTGGCGTCCCAAAGTGCTGAGATTACAGGTGTGAGGCACTGCACCTGGCTGAAAACAGATTTTTATTGTGCTTATGCAAATAACTGTGTTGTCATAAGTTAAGAATATATACAAATAGTTTCCAAATTCTGTAAAAATCTGGTAGAGAGAAATAAATATGCTCCAAATTTTGTTCATAGGAGTATACTTTAGTCAATTGGTAAAAGCTGTAAATAGCTTAAAACTTTTCCTGACTGTGGAAAACAAAGCAAATGTTTTAAGCAAAATTAAAAAAAAAATTACTTCAGACTTCTATTAGTTTAGTCATGCAGTTAATTCCTGTTCTGTGTGATAGTCATGAACATTTCAGCTCTCCTTGAGTCCTGAAAGTTTTTCCTCTCTTCTGCTGTCACAATCTCCAAAGTTATCAGAAACCTGCATTCAAGAGCACCTGTTAGAGTTTATAGCTGGTTATAAAACCATCTTCTAAAGAGGACTAAAACAAGACAACAATTGTTCATGGATGATGAAAAGGTTTTGGGCAGCTGTAGTCAAAGACACAATTGACAAGGAAATGTGTTACCTCTGTGGCACACAATAATTTAACATAAAAAGTATAATTATTAGTGATAATGTACATTAAGTCAAATCAGAATTATAGGAGTTTCCCATGACTTTGGAACACATACTAATAACATATTTGTACAAATATAGCCCAAAGAAAACCAAACACTGTTTTATATTTGACAATGCTTTCTGTATAATTTTTTAACACCAAATATACCATATATATCATTTTTGGATTTAGGAAACCTATTAGTAATATCTAAAAGGATTAATTAGGTCAGAAAAAGACAATTTATAATTTGATTTTGGAAAGTTTGTCAGATATCAAAGATTTAAAACATTTGATATTACAAAACAGGATCACAGTCATTGTAAAACAAGTCATTAATTTAACCAAAGTGATAACTCAAGGATTTTTTTAAAAGGTGAAAACCTTCATTCTTTGAGAGAGGAAACTTAATTTTTCCAACAATAAGCCCTAATAAAAACAGCATGAAGCAAATTAAATGTTTTTCCAAAATTTTATAAATAATCTATAAAATTTTTGTCTTGATCATAAGATATAACTTTCGTAAGCCTTTATGACCTTTATTAAGGAGTTGGTTAATGCTTCAAGAAAACCTCGTTAATCTGACACAGAGGCCCATATGTTAGTTTTGCATCAGTGTGCCTTTGATATTAAGGATTAATTTATAGAGAAACTAAAAGTATTTCATCTTTCAAAATTGGTGCTTACAGTCTCACATGTCCACCTCTTCTGAATACCTTTAGTTTTTGGCCCTATGTCTCAGGAATGCAGTTTGTTTTGATTAGCATCTCCTATCACGCCTGAAGATGAGGCTTTAATTGCTGTCAGTGTGTAAGAGTTAGCAAGACTTGGTGTTCTTTTTAGACCCAGGAGTCAAAGCCCTGTAACTCAATGTCACAGAGACTTTAAAAGCACATACAGGAAGATACAAGGATGTAATAACCTTAATTATTATTTTTTAAATCTCAGTTTTTCCTAAGCAAACCAAACTTAAAAGTAATGGCATAGAAATTATTTCGATAAAACATAAAATCTCTTAAGCCAGTTACCAAAAGGCAAACTAAAAGGCCTTCTGCAGTGCACAGAATATGTTGGAAGAAAAGAATTTTTTGAACCTTTAAGAAAACATTGTTAGCATTAGGCCACAAAAAACAGAACCCAAGAAGCAAAAAAAAAAAAACTTGTATGAGCTAAAAATGAGTTGAAGGGGCATGTTACTATTTTGTGCCTTTTAACAGGGAAGAGAAAACCGAAACTGGCAAGATGCAATAACAGTTGAACTTTGGGATACAATTAAAAAATTAAAATCTCTTATAATTTATTTTAATCAACCCTTAAGAAAATTTTATTGTTCTAACCAGTTCTTTGTTGTATAAGTGTCTTGTTTTTTACATCAAACCCAATTTCTAGAAAGACCATTATAATTTCCCTTTAATTATAGACAACTTGATCATATAAAATTTTTAAAAATAAATCCTGTTATTGTGACTTACCCAAACTGTTCATGACATGCTTGGACTCTCTAGTTTGTCCTGAAGATCCCTCTTTCTTAACCAACCAGTCGTTTTACTCTAGGACTAAACTTACCATACAAGATTCTTTCTGATATGAAATTATTTCTCTTTAAGCTTTATTTTTATGACTTTCTTTACATCTCTTATTTCCTGGTTCCTTTTACCTTGTTTTATAAACGACCTTTAAATAAGCTTTGAATTAGATAAAATTTGTTGAACTTTTTAAAAAAATACACTTTTTTAAAAGAAAGAATGTTTTCCTACAGATATACTTTCATTGGAAAACTCAAATAATGAAATATCTATTATTTAATTTAATGTAACTTTAGATTCTAAATTATGATGAGTTTGCCTATAAGTATTTATCCTATTACAGTTACTTAATTATTTTATTTTAATCACTTACCTAGATTATTTATAAAAACTGCAATTGTCATTATTTAAAGTTATGGAACCATCATTGCAAAATTATAACTTAGACAGTGAAAAAGATTTGACCTAACTGACTCCATCTTGCTTCCAACTTCTAAGCTGTCCTTCTTCATTCCTGGGCACAGGCCAAACTAACTTTCGGAGGAACTTAGTTTATAGTTTAGCTTGGAAACAAAGACAATAGCGGTCTTTCCCCAAAGGAAACCTTACTGCATGTGGACTAGACTGCCTCAATCCACAAGATTAGAAGTTACAGTAATCTTACTAAGTTCAAGATGTAGCTATTTTTACTAAACCAATATCAATGTTTTATCTATTAAAGATTATACAAGCAAAGATCCTTCTGTCTTGGGCTGTGTTTATAGTTTTGTAACCCTTACGCCAAATTTTGACCCATTCTAGTATTTGGCAGGGATAAGCATGAAATTGTTTGATTAATAAATGCAAACAAAAATGTAAGCTGACAATTCTTAAGATATTTCTAATATTACTTTGTTAATAATTTTAAAGCTAGCTTATTTATTAAAGATTTTACTTAAGTTACATAAACTTGAAAAAGCATTTGACTAACCTTATCTTTTTTCCTGATAAACTTTGATTCAAGCACTTTTATTTTCTTTAGCTAATTAATTAGAGCTCTTTTATATATTTTCAGTAGTGAAACATTGTATACCCAACACATAAATACACAAATGTATTAGGCATGCCAATAGAAGTACATCTTATGGATTTATAAAAACCTTTTTTTTTTTCCTATCTTAGACTTTCAGATCCTTGATAACCTGTTTTACAACCCTAGACAGTTGTCAGCTAAGTAGCCTTAAATTTGGATAGTAAATGAAACAACTCAGGTGAAAATCAAATAGCAAAATTTACATCATAATGTACAGAGAAGAAAAAATCTGGCAGTGTTAGAGGGAGATTAAAGATGGATGCCAAATCAAACATAAAATTATAGAAATCTGTCATAGGATTGTATAAGGAGACGAGTTTTGTTTAGATAGGGACTACCTATCTTTTAACTGGATCTCTGCACTGTGGGCAGAACCCACACTGAATCCTGAATCTCCAAAAAGGGAGAATTATTATGAGGTTAGACCACCTGATGCTTTTACAGTGCACTTAAAAAAATTTTTATGGTGTAATTTTCTTTCTTTTTTTTAAAATTATACTGTAAGTTCTGGGATACATGTGCAGAATGTGCAGGTTTGTTACATAGGTATACACGTGCCATGGTGGTTTGCTGTACCCATCAACTCATCATCTACATTAGCTATTTCTCCTAATGCTATCCCTCCCCTAGTCCCCCACTCCCCAACAGGCCCCCATGTATGATGTTCCCCTCCCTGTGTCCATATGTTCTCATTGTTCAAATCCCACTTATGAGTGAGAACATGTGGTGTTTGGTTTTCTGTTCCTGTGTTAGTTTGCTAAGAATGATGGTTTCCAGCTACTACTCCTATTCAGCATGGTATTGGAAGTTCTGGCCAGGGCAATCAGGCAAGAGAAAGAAATAAAGTGTATGTAGGAAGAGAGAAAGTAAAATTGTCCCTGTTTGTAGATGACATGATTGTATATTTCGAAAATTCCATTGTCTCAGCCCAAAATCTCCTTAAGTTGATCAGCAACTTCAGCAAAGTCTCAGGATGCAAAATCAATGTGCAAAAATCATAAGCATTCCTATACACCAATAATAGACAAACAGAGAGCCAGATTATGAGTGAACTCCCATTCACAATTACTTCAAAGAGAATATAATACCTAGAATCTAACTTACAAGGGATATGAAGGACCTCTTCAAGGAGAACTACAAACCACTGCTCAAGGCAATGAGAGGACACAAACAAATGGAAAAAAAATTTTAAATGGAGATATTTCTAAGTGTCTAAACCACACTCTTCTTTAAAAACCCAAGAATAATCTGTGTTGCAGTAAATATTTTAGTAAAAAAAAAAAAACCCAACAACCCAGGTAATGCAATACAAAATTCAGCAGTTTAAGAGCTGAGTTGAACTTGTCTGTTTATATTCTTGGGGTTCCAGAAGATAAAACAGGTTCCTTCCCCAAAGGGAGTCTGGAGCCTTCTCCATTTTCTTTAAGGAGCCCCCTCCTACTCCTACACACACAATGTATATATAATATACATATACATATACATATATGTAATACATATATACACAGTGAAACATTATTCAGACTTAAGAAAGATCATCCTGTGATTTGTGACAACATGGATCGAACAGTAGGACATTATGCTAAGAGAAATAAACTGAACACAGAAAGACAAACATATGTGATTTCACTTACATGTGGAATCTAAAAAAGTCAAACTCAGAAACAGACAGAAGGGTGAATTACCAGAGACTGAGAGTGGGGGGCATGGGGAGATATTGGTCAAAGGGTACAAACAAGCAGTTATGTTTTGAAGTCCTAATATACAGCATGGTAACTATAGGAGATGTTGAGTATTCTCACCAAAAAAGTAATGTTCTACATCAAATTCTGTCTAATTAAAAAAGTAACGATGTTAAGTGATGAATATGTCACTTAACTTGATTATGATTATCTTTGTACAGTATCAAAACATATAGTAAACCTTGAATATATATATGATTTTCTCAATTATACCTCAATAAAGCTGAAAAAAAGTTCTCCAACCTCAGCTTTGTGACAGTGTTATTTTGGAGGAGATGGAAGAGTTCTTATGAACACAAAGCATCCTTGGTGAATATATGTTGAATTGAATCCCTTGGATTGATTTCTGTGTAAGAAACCCTTCTGTATCTCTTATCTCAGAAATAATTTCAATTTGTTTTCAACTTTCTGATAAATATGAAAAACAGACCTTTACTCAAGATGGCTCCCTTTTAGAATACACTCAAATCCAATATCCCACGCTGTCATTTCAAGTCACATAAGTTTTCCTGGGTAGGTGTTACTCCAATCATTTGAATAACTTCCAGACAATTTCTACATTTAGGCTTCATTTCTCACAGTTCACTAATTATGGAAGCAGCAATTAAAAAAGTTAACTGTGTAACAGCCACACTAGCAAAACCATAAAACCAGTCATTTGTCTTAATTTTAAAATTATACAAGGTTACAAAATTCATTCTATGCCTTTAAAACATTGCTATTATTAAAAACTTTAAGAAACAATATTCTCCAGTTTTGAATTTGTATGTGAATTAGAGCAAATTAATCTGTCTTCATTAACTAAGAAAGAGACATTTTGCAATGAGTTGTTTGTTTTTCAAATCTGAGTCTGACATTGCCTCATAGCAAGTTTAACAGGAGATGGGGCTGTCAGTAGACCAGCAGCCCAGCCAGTGGGATGCTCAGGCAACTGTGGAGAACAACTCACTTATACATTCCATTGCTTTGCTTCTCATTTTTCCACATATTCAGAAAAAATCCTTTTTTTTGAATAATATTATTTCTGCAGACTTAAATAATAATATTTCACTTTTGCCTTGAAAAATTGAAATTGTCAATCTAATGATCCTGTGTGCCCCAAACCTTCTAGGGGATTCATGAAATAGTATCAGATGGGTAATGGGGGGACAGGAAAATGGCACAAATGAGGAAATTAAAAAGAGACATTCCTTCACAAACTGAACATCTGCTCATAGTGACACACAATAAATTCACATGTCATTTTTAAAAGACATATTTCAGATGAATTGTTCCAAGATGGCCGAACAGGAATAGCTCCGGTCTGCAGCTCCCAGCGTGATCGATGAAGAAGACGGGTGATTTCTGCATTTCCAACTGAGGTACCAGGTTCATCTCATTGGGACTTGTTGGACAGTGGGTGCAGCCCATGGAGGGTGAGCTGAAGCAGGGCAGGGCATCGCCTCACCTGGGAAGTGCAAGGGGTCGGGGGATTTCCCTTTCCTAGCCAAGGGAAACTGTGACAGATGGTATCTGGAAAATCAAGAGACTCTTGCCCTAATACTGCACTTTACCAACGGTCTTAGCAAATGGCACACCAAGAGAATGTATCCCGTGCCTGGATTGGTGGCTCCCATACCCACAGAGCCTTGCTCACAGCTGGTGCAGCAGTCCGAGATCAAACCGTGAGGTGGCAGCCTGGCTGAGGCTTGAGTAGCTAAGCAAAGCAGCTGGGAAGGTTGAACTGGGTGGAGCCCACTGCTGCTCAAGGAGGCCTGCCTGCCTCTGTAGACTCCACCTCTGGGGGAAGGGCATAGCTGAACAAAAGGCAGCAGAAACTTCTGCAGACTTAAATGTCCCTGTCTGACAGCTCTGAAGAGAGCAGTGGTTCTCCCAGCACAGAGTTTGAGCTCAGAGAATGAACAGACTGCCTCCTCAAGTGGGTCCCTGATCCCTGTGTAGCCTAACTGGGAGACACCTCCCAGTAGGGGCCTACTGATACCTCATACAGTTGGGTGCCCCTCTGAGATGGGTGCCCCTCCAGAGGAAGGATCAGGCAGCAATATTTGCTATTCTGCAACCTCCGCTAATGATACCCAGGCAAACAGGGTCTGGAGTGGACCCCCAACAAACTGCAACAGACCTGCAGCTGAGGGTCCTGACTGTTAGAAGGAAAACTAACAAACGGAAAGGAATAGCATCAACATTAACAAAAATGACATCCACACCAAAACTCCATCTGGAGGTCACCATCATCAAAGACCAAAGGTAGATAAAATCACAAAGATGGGGAGAAGCCAGAGCAGAAAAGCTGAAAATTCTAAAAACCAGAGCAACCTCCAAAGGATCACAGCTCCTCGCCAGCAATGGAACAAACCTGGATGGAGAATGACTTTGATGAGTTGACAGAAATAGGCTTCAGAAGGTTGGTAATAACAAACTTCTTCAAGCTAAAGGAGGATGTTTGAACCCATCGCAAGGAAGCTAAAAACCTTGAAAAAAGATTAAACGAATGGCTAACTAGAATAGTTCTCATGGCACATAGTACTCATGGCATGAGAACTACATGACGCATGCACAAGCTTCAGTAGCTGATTCAATCAAGTGGAAGACAGGGTATCAGTGATTGAAGATAAAATGAATGAAATGACGTGAGAAGACGAGTTTAGAGAAAAAAGGGTAAAAAGAAAGTAACAAAGCCTCCAAGAAATATGGGGCCATGTTAAAAGACGAAATCCATGTTTGATTGATTGGTGCAACTGAAAGTGATGGGGAGAATGGATTCAAGTTGGAAAACACTCTTCAGGATATTGTCCAGGAGAACCTCGCCAACCTAGCAAGGCAGGTCAACATTCAAATTCAGGAAATACAGAGAACACCAGAAAGATAATCCTCGAGAAGAGCAACTCCAAGACACATAATTCTCAGATTCACCAAGGTTGAAAATAATGAAAAAATGTTAAGGGCAGCCAGAGAGAAAGGTCGGATTACCCACAAAGGGAAGCCCATCAGACTAACAGCAGATCTCTCAGCAGAAACTCTCCAAGCCAGAAGAGAGTGGGGGCCAATACTGAACATTCTTAAAGAATTTTCAACCCAGAATTTCATACCCAGCCAAACTAAGCTTCATAAGTGAAGGAGAAATAAAATCCTTTACAGACAAGCAAATGCTGAGAGATTTTGTCACCACCAGGCCTGCCTTACAAGAGCTCCTGAAGGAAGCACTAAACATGGAAAGGAAAAACCAGTACCAGCCACTGCAAAAACATGCCAAATTGTAAAGACCATAGATGCTATGAAGAAACTGTATCAACTAATGGGCAAAATAACCAGCTGGCATCATAATGACAGGATTCAATTCACACATAACAATATTAACCTTAAATGTAAATAGGCTAAATGCTCCAGTTAAAAGACACAGACTGGCAAATTGGATAGAGTCAAGACTCATCAGGGTGCTGTATTCAGGAGACCCATCTCACATGCAGAGACACACATAGGCTCAAAATAAAGGGATGGAGGATGATCTACCAAGCAAATGGAAAGCAAAAAAAGGCAGGGGTTGCAATCCTAGTCTCTGATAAAACACACTTTAAACCAACAAAGATCAGAAGAGACAAAGAGGGCCATTACATAACGGTAAAGGGATCAATTCAACAAGAAGAGCTAACTAACCTAAACATATGTGCACCCAATACAGGAGCACCCAGATTCATAAAGCAAGTCCTAAGAGACCTACAAAGAGACTTAGACTCCCACACAATAATAATGGGAGACTTTAACACCCCACTGTCAATATTAGACAGATGAATGAGACAGAAGGTTAACAAGGTTATCCAGGACTTGAACTCAGGTCTGCACCAAGTGGACCTAATAGACATCTACAGAACTCTCCACCCCAAATCAACAGACTATACCACATCGTACTTATTCCAAAATTGACCACATAGTTGGAAGTAAAGCACTCCTCAGCAAATGTAAAAGAGCAGAAATCACAACAAACTGTCTCTCAGACCATAGTGCAATCGAACTAGAACTCAGGATTAAGAAACTCACTCAAAACTGCACAACTACATGGAAACTGAACAACTTGTTCCTGAATGACTACTGGCTATATAACGAAATGAAGGCAGAAATAAAGATATTCTTTGAAACCAATGAGAATGAAGACACAACATACCAGAATCTCTGGGACACATTTAAAGCAGAGTGTAGAGGGAAATTTATACCACTAAATGCCCCCAAGAGAAAGCAGGAAAGATCTAAAATTGACACCCTAACATCACAATTAAAAGAACTAGAGAAGCAAGAGCAAAGACATTCAAAAGCTAGTGGAATGCAAGAAATAATTGAGATCAGAGCACAACGAAGGAAATAGAGACACAAAAAACTATTCAAAAAATCAATGAATCCAGGAGCTGTTTTTTTTTTGAAAAGATCAACAAAATAGACCACTAGCAAGATTAATAAATTAGAAAAGAGAAAAGAATCAAATAGATGCAATAAAAAATGATAAAGGAGATATCACCACTGATCCACAGAAAACTATCTGAGAATAGTATAATCACCTTTATGCAAATAAACTAGAAAATCTAGAAGAAATGGATAAATTCCTGGACACATACACCGGTGCTCCCAAGACTAAACCAGGAAGAAGTTGCAGCTCTGAATAGACCAATAAAAGGCTCTGAAATTGAGGCAATAATTAATAGCCTACCAACCAAAAAAAGTGTAGGACCTGATGGATTCACAGCCGAATTCTACCAGAGGTACAAAGAGGAGCTGGTACTATTTCTTCTGAAACTATTCCAATGAATAGAAAAAGAGGGAATCTTCCCTAACTCATTTTATGAGGCCAGCATCATCCTGATACCAAAGCCTGGCAGAGACACAACAACAAAAAAAGAGAATTTTAGACTAATATCCCTGATGAACATTGATTCAGAAATCCTCAATAAAATACTGGCAAACCAAATCCAGAAGCACATCAAAAAGCTTATCCACCACGATCAAGTAGGCTTCATCCCTGGGATGCAACGCTGGTTCAACATACACAAATCAATAAACGTAATCCATCACATAAATAGAACCAAAGATAAAAACCACATGATTGTCTCAATAGATGCAGAAAGAGCCTTCGACAAAATTCAGCCCTTCATGCTAAAAACTCTCAATAAACTAGATATTGATGGGACGTATGTCAAAATAATAAGAGCTATTTATGACAAACCCACAACCAATATCATACTGAATGGGCAAAAACTGGAAGCATTCCCTTTGAAAACTGGCACAAGACAGGGATGCCCTCCCTCACCACTCCTATTCAACACAGTGTTGGAATTTCTGGTCAGGGCAATCACACAGGAGAGAGATAGAAAGGATATTCAATTAGCAAAAGAGGAAGTCAAATTGTCCCTGTTTGCAGATGACATGATTGTATATTTAGAAAACCCTATTGTCTCAGCTCAAAATCTCCTTAAACTGATAAGCAACTTCAGCAAAGTCTCAGGTTACAAAATCAATGTGCAAAAATCACAAGCATTCTTATACACCAATAACAGACTAACAGAGAGCCAAATCATGAGTGAACTCCCATTCACAATTTCTTCAAAGAGAATAAAATACCTAGGAATCCAACTTACAAGGGATATGAAGGACCTCTTCAAGGAGAACTACACACTACTGCTCAACAAAATAGAATAATTTTTGGATGAGGGCTGTCATTGGGGAGGGTACATAAACTTGGTGAGGCAGCTCACTTTGGCCAAGGTGAAATTACTGGAGAGCCATTGGTCACTAAGACTTCCAGTAGCTGGGGGAATAAGTATCTTAGTCCTGAAGGAGGGGGATCTGGGTGGTGTACCTCAGTATCTACCACAAGATCAAATGAAATAATTCATGTAAAATGCTTGGTGGATCTTCTGATACTAGTTAATGCTGAAAAGTTTGTGATGGTCACCATCCTTTCTCTTAAATATCTGCTCAATTCTGACACATGGAAGTTTTCAGGTAAATAGGAAAGTATGACCTTGTTGGGAAGCATGGTGTGGATTTTAGGTCTGGGTAAAGGTTAGAGTACACTGAATTCCTGTGAGAACTGGACTGAAATAATTGCAACAGTGTTTGACCTTTGTTGTTTGCTTCTGCAATTATAGACAAGAATGTCATGGGAGACCTGACTCTCTCAACACCTCCTCCACAGCACAGTGTGTCCCTCTCTTTCCTCCAAGACTCAAACTCTACTGAAGCTTGAAATGGCTTTCACCAAAATGCAGGAGAAAGCTGTGCCCTTTTAGTAAAAATTTCCATGAAGATATAGAAGTGAATTTATTACATGCATTTTTTTTCTTTGTTTGGAATTAAATAAACAACCTAGGGCATTTTTTTTTCCACTTGTGGACAGATTGCTAACACTAAGCTAAAGTTAGTTGTTTGTCTGGTTAGTGGTGGTAAATTGTAGTCTTTGCTTATTTTCAGGGAGGCACATCATTAATGTCTCTGATCAGAGTAAATTAAAGCACAGGTGGATGATACCTTTATCCTCCCAAAACCAAAATATTCCCAATGCAGAACCATTGAATACTATATGAAAACAAGATTTTAAAGTCATTCTCACAGACAAGGGGCAAAACATTTTGTTTCTGGGCATGCCAGGGTAATTGTGGACTCTAAAGTTTCATAAAATATAATGACTTCTTTCCAAAGAACTCCTGGAGGAAAGTTCTCAAGATTCAGGTATTGGGATTTTTATTTGGCCTTTTCTAAAGGAAGCTCGCTGAACTCCTGAATGAATTAGCACATGCAAACTCCTTTGGTGATTTTCCAATCTCTTCCCTGTAAAAGTAAGATTCTGCCTTGAATCAATTCAGTGACATTTTTACATGGAGCTTGAAAAATTGAACATTACGTAAACCAACTTCCCCAAACTCAAGGGCCTTTCTTTCACTAGGAACAATATTAAAGTGAAAAAGAGCATTTGAAGTGAAGCAGATTGAATGTTCTTTCATGTTAGAAGCATGGGAAGATTTATAAGTACACATCTGAGCTACTTCATGGACACATTATGATTTAATCTGTTTTATATTTTGCTTTTCCAATAGACTTTCCAATAGACGCTTTTCCAAACGTCTTTTCCAATAGATGTTTCATTGGAGTGGGTGAAGATAACACATTTACTGATAAAATTTTAAGGGAACCGAAGCCAATGAGATGTGGCTTTGGAATTGTACAACATTATGCTGGTTATTCTTAAGATCAGGTCTTATATTTTGATGGAGGTTATGATGTAATTAAAAAGATATGACCGAGCACGGTGGCTCATGCCTGTAATCCCAGCACTTTGAGAGGCTGATGCAGATGGATCACTGAGGTCAGTAGTTTGAGACCAGCCTGTCCAACATGGTGAAACCCAGTCTCTACTAAAAATGCAAAAAATAGTCAGGCGTGCTGGCATGTGAAGGTAATCCCAGCTGCTCGGGAGGCTGAGACAGGAGAACCTCTTCAATCTTGGAGATGGAGGTTGCAGTGAGCTGAGATCCTGCCACAACACTCCAGTCTGGGCAAAAGAGAGAGACCCTGTCTCAGAAAAACAAAAAAGAAGAAGATAGAACATGACAAATCTATGTCCTGATAGAATAAATATATATATAAACACACAAGATTACGACAATAATACAAGACATTTAAGATGTGTCTGAATAAAGATACCATTATTTGTACTCTAAGAAATAAGACACATGCAGTCTCTGTGAGGTGAGGTATTCAGGGAAGTTTATGTGGAACAGATTTCTCTTGAAGGACAAGTGGGCTTCCAATTGATAGAGAGGAGACTGCTTCTGTTTGTTGTGAAGCTCTTGGGTATTGCAGCATGATCTGAATTTACAGTGCACCTTGTTACCAGTCTCAAAAGGTGTGTTGACCAATTTATATGCAGTGATGGAGTTAGAAATACTGCTAAAAGTACAAAACAAAAACAGTCTTCCTTTCAGAAAATTATAGTTGATTTGTATCATCAAAGAAGCTGATATGCAGTTGAGACCTTTTGGGTGAGGATGTGGAGACAAAAGAGGCAGGGGGCTGGGGAAATGGAGCCCTGAAATGGAACCAGGGCTGCTTGTGCTGGATACTAACCCTTGCACTCCAACTCCAAAGAGTTGTCCTCCCTGCTACACTTTGACTTAAAGGCAGTTTCTGACTCTTGATTATATTGACTTGACAGGGTGCGACGATGATTCTTCTCTCCCTGTCTCTCCTGGGGGTGCTTCTGCTGGTTCTGAATGGTGGAGGATTTGCTGAACAGTTTAGCCAGGTGTTCGCATGCACACAGTAAGCTAAAACTGCTTCGAGAGTCATCAGTGTTGAACTGAGTTTCCCTACCACCAAATATAAAAATAAATTAGAAATGAGGACCAGGTCCCATGATCAGGAATTGTGTGAGATTTTGGTTAGGTGGTTTTAATAAAAATGTGGACTTCCTTTTAGTTTCCTTCTGTAGTGACTGACTGATTCACATTAAGATTAGGTCTAAATCCCTCCCGCTCACCATTCTCCAATTGCAGATATGAAGGTGTTCTTCTATTGCTAGTTTATTGCCATAACATTGCAGTCATTCAGTTAGAAAACCCTAAATCTGTATAACTAAAAATTTTTCTTCTACTCACACTGTTCTTCCCTGTAAAGGCTATAATCTTGGCAGTCACCTGCCCAGAGACTCAAATGAATAAATATGAACTTCAGAGAAAAATCAATGTCCTGGAGAAAACCTGTAAACTAAAGCATTACTTGGAAACAGGATAATATAGCACAGGTTTGTGTGTTGTTCTTCTTGCCTGAATTCAATAAAATTGGCATAAAGCAAATTCACCAAAAAGTTAAATTCTAAAGTCAAAGTATGTGAGCTTCTCAGGGATTAAGAGCCCAGAGTGTGCATAGGTTGTATTTCTGAGAATCTTGGAGTGAGCAGCTGTTTTCTCTGCATATTGCTTGACAAGAGACAAAAATGTCCTCTGTGTATTATACAACCAGAGGTGGGGATGTGTCTGACTAACTCTCCTTGGTGGCCCTTGTGAGCAAACCAACTCCCCCAGAATTTCTCATCTCTTTCCAGAAAGCCCATACTTAAAATCAAATGCCATATAGGTTCCCAAGCACCTAACTGAGCATATGCAAGAAAAGAACGTAAACAAGAGCTAGCAAGAGCCCTTTAATCACTGAAATCTAGGCAGGCAACTCTGAACATGTGTTCTCCCTAGAAAACATATCTAACATTCCATGGCTAGTGGGAGTCCACATCCCTCCTTACTGTTTCTGAGGATACCTAGGGAGCGTTGTTCTTGTGGCCTCCCTTGCCTCTTGGGCTCCAGATTCCTCATTCAGGGTTCCCGTTTGATATGGTTTGGCTCTGCGTTCCCACCCAGATCTCATCTTGAATTGTACTCCCATAATTCCCATGTGTCCTGGGAGGGACCTCGTGGGAGATAATTGAATCATGGGGCGGTTTCCCCTATGCTGTTCTCATGGTAGCGAGTAAGTCTCACGAGGTCTGATGGTTTTACCAGGGGTTTCCGCTTTTGCATCTTCCTCATTTTCTCTTGCCTCCGCCATGTAAGACGTCCCGTTTGCCTCCCGCCATGATTCTGAGGCCTCCTCAGCCATGTGGAAATGTAAGTTTAATTAAATCTCTTTTTCTTCCCAGTCTTGGATATGTCTTTATCAGCAGCATGAAAGCTGAGTGATACACTGTTCTCCTCCACACTGACCCAGACTTGAAATCCAGTCCCTTCACTGATTTTTCATTAACCACCACCAACACTCAAAACTCACATGAAACATGCGTAACTTCATAAAGTGGGTGTCATCTCACACCACAGAGCCAACAAAGTGGTCTATTCTTCTTCTGCAGATAAATTTTTTGCAATCTCATCCATCACTCAGGACTCAGCCCCAAATCCATTCTCCTCTCAAATTATTCCTGTTTCCTCTCTTGTTCATCTTTCTTCCTAGAGCCAAAAGGAACTCGAGACTTTTCTCCAAAGTCTTTGGTGCCACCTGATTCCTAGGTTTTTTGAGTTCCACCCATTGTACCAAACATTTGAATTTCCATATTACATGTATTTCCCTCCTTTAATGGAGTCCTAGTGCCTGTTGTTAGAATAATGACGTGTGACCGTGTTTTTATGCCAGAACTGCTGAGAGGTTAGGCACTGCCTCACGACCCCTGTGATAATTCCAGACTGGATTTGCCAGCTCAGCTACCCCCTGATTGAAAGAAGGACTTGCCACAGCAGAGACACAGCCTGGTCACATAGCAGCAGAGACCTGATCTTAGTCCCAGGTGAATTGCAGCTCCAGAGTCACAGAAATGAGTGGCAGCACCAGCCTCCCCTTCAGAGAGCCAGCAGCACTATTTGTGGTAAATGGCCATAAGTGCTATAACTGGCTACTTTTTTCAAACACTGAGACAACAGAAACATGTGCAAATAGGCCATGCACAGAGAAAGTACAAAGAGATTTCCTGCAGCAGACAAAATGAGCACAAAGTCACATTCAACTACTGATATCCAGGGATTTGAGCTCTCAAACATCTTACCAAGGTTTGGCATAAAGTTCTAGCGAGTAACTGTCCTGCCAGGTGGTCTTAGGTAAACAACTGAATGCTCCTGGCTTGCTTGTATGATGAGGCCAATGGTACCTGCTCCACTTGCATTGAAAGCACTTACTGCTGTGCTTAGCACATAGAAAGTGCTCAGTAAAGGGTGGCTTTCACAATACAAGTCACACAGAAAAGGAGCCAGTGCAAAGCTGAGCTCCTGAATTTACTAAAGCATTGTTAATGGATGTTCCTCTTGTGCAGCCTTGATCTTCACACACAGTGACACATCCTTAAGTTCATTTATAAGCAAAGTAAGTTTGAATCTAGCACTCCAAAGCCTATCATTCCATTACACTAAGCTTCTTTCTTGCTTTCCTCTGAAACATATTGAAAGCAGATTAGGAGAGACTCAGATTTCCTATTCTTGATTTGATATCTGTGATCAGTGCCATTTACTTTCCTTTTGCTTATAAACAGCATCCCCTTCTTTCTGAACTCTTCACTAGGGGGTCCACTCAGAGCCTTCAAAGAGGAGAACATGGCAACTGCAAATCATCATCCCTCAACCCCAAATCTGAGAAGTGAAGGTATTGGTGCAGGAAACCATCCAGCTACAGCAGACTGCTAATTGTCTTCAGAAATCACTCAACACTTCCAAATTCCAATGGGCTAGTGTCCAAACCACATCCTTTCTTTTACCTATTATTCCTGGGAATGACCCCCAAATCCTTTTTCACACTATAAGTCCTCATGCCTGCTGCATAAAATACTGTCAACAAATTTACCTCTCCCCCAGTCCTATCAACGCCATCCCATAGATGCCTTAGTCCCCATTACAACAGTCACGGACATCTGTGCAGCCCCCTCATCATGCCCTGGAGGAAATAAAGTTGAATTCATGCTTCAATGGATAAATGTGCATGGTGGGCATGTTGGTTCTTTCCTCATGCACAAATCCTGCATGCAAATGGCCAGTCTAAGGAAACCGTCTGCCCTGAGCTACCAAACCTGAGAAAATAGTTTACTTAGCTGACACAAAAGTCTTTTCTCTACAAAAGAATTTGCTTCTTATTCCTCAAAATAAACGTTTTGTGTTTATTAAAGATCATGACAATGTGTAATAGAACTGTATTATTACATTGTCATATAACATCAATATAACATGGATATTATATTTAGTACATATTGTGCCAGTCTCCTTGGTAAGTGCTTTGTAGGAAGTGTTGAATTTACTGGCACAATACTATGAGATAGAGACTCTTATCAGCCCCATGTTTCAGATATAGTATCTGATTCCTGGATAGTTGAGATAAATTGTCCAAGGCTGGGAAGCTAACAACCTGAGATTAGAGCCTAGATCTGTCTTAGGCCAGAATCCAAGCCCTTACCAGTGCATACAATTGAGTTTACTCTGAATTTTTCAAGGACAGAGCTTTTAAATATAGGACCCACTGGACAGATAGTGAAGGATACAATTGCCAAGAGAAGTATGGAGTTGGTGGAGCTGACATTTGGGATATAGTGATGTTATTTAGAAAGTAAGTAGCACAGCCCTCCCTGTAAAGCCTTGTCAGCATGGGGTACTTGCAGACAGAATGAATTCCTAAGACTTAGCTGAGAAAATAGCTGGGAGTCAATAAATATATGCTATTTTATGAATTGACTCAATCTCTTCTCCACTGTCCCACCCCATCCCACTCTAACAGAGGAACTTACGAGACTATATAACAGTCCAGCTATTTACTTGATCATAAAGACCACTCTTACCATAATCTAATGAATGAAGTTTTTAAAAGTTTAAACCCACATAGATGCATATGCATACGAGTAAAACTGAAGAAATCTGAAAACAGTTAATAAATAATTGAATAAGATTGATGTCAATATCCTGGTTGTGACATTATACTACAGTTTTGCACAAGTCACCACTGATGAAAACTAGGCAAAGTATATAAGGATATCTCTGTATTATTTCTTAAAACTGCATGTGACTCTAATGTTATTTCAATAAAAGTTTCAATTACAAAGCTTTAATTATAGCATTGGAAGTTGGCTTAGATCTGTCTCATTCAACTCTGGCCCTATGAGTTACACAGAGTCTAAAATGGCATAATAAATTATATATCTGCAACCTGGATGGTAGTTTGCCGTACACATTTGTTTTTGGGAAACACAGATATTACTAAGTATATCTTCATCTGTCTGAAAAAGAAAACTTCCCAACCATTAATAGCCCCCATCTAAAGGCTGCCTTGCTGTGCCCATCTTCTGGTGCCTACCCCCTCCGTCCACACAGTGTGCCCTTTAGCTACCCTTGATTGGGTCAAATTCTTCCCTCCTGGGGTCCCATTTGGGGAATACATGTTGTATATAGGTATGTTTATTTATTTATTTTTTAATAAAAATGCTGCCCTAATGAACTAATATATTTATTTATTATAAGAAACACAGCTGTAAAATGGATGGATAGATAACTTGCAGATTTTTGTACCCAAGGTGTCATCTGTAATTAAAAAATAATTAGATGCTCCATCTGCTTCCTGTCATGCACCCCTCTATTTTTTCACTATCCATGGTACTTAAGAAGAGTTGGCATTTTTAAATACTAATTAATCACTAACAAAAACTTTGTAGAGCAATTCATTGGCATTGCAATGCAATTTTGTCAACACTTAACACACTGTTGGTTTTAAAAATACATTTAAGTCTATGATGAACTCTCTTATTAATAGTTTCCGTTTTATCCCCATATTATTGAGATTTCTTTTTATTTGTATTTTATAGACACTATTAAAATAATATGTAATAGGAGAAACAATAATCTACTTTATTATGCCTATGGTAATTCCTGATAAGAAGACAAAAATCACACACAGTTTACATCTCCATGCTGGTATTATTCAGAGGCAAAGGTTGAAATAGATAATAACCTTTGGAACCAATTAAACATAATTGTACCAGTTTCCTCCCACGACTTGTAATTATTGCAACATGAGGAAGCACGTGTCGTTGCAAAGGAAAGCTGAATTGTTTTCATTTTCAAGAATTTTTATTTTCACTCTTTCCTGCTCAGGAAACTTTAGCGTTTATTTCCTTCATCCAGAAAAATATTTGCAGCACTTTGACAGGAGAAATGACATCTTTAAAAAATGTCTTTATTGGCCATATAATTTAAAAATTATACAATAAGTCTACTTTTACTGTTAAAAATGTTACAGATTTTAAAAAATCACTACACTCACTACATAAACATCACTGACACTGTTGTTTTTCCTTCCAGAATTTTGAAATATGCATTGCACGTTTAAACCAATGCAATGCCATAATACTGGTTAATTTTAAAATCTGATTATTTTCTCAATCAACAAAATGTGGATTGAGCGTCTCTCCCTGTCAGTAGACATAGATCATCCTTGTTCTAATGGCAGCATATCCATTTGTTATTATTTGTTACAGTCAATATTGTTGACATCTAACCTATTCTGGTATTGCCAGCACTTTAATTCATGCTTAGTTTGCTTCTGATAGCTTCCCTAAAGCCTAAAGGGCATATATATATATATATATATAAAAAAATATAAATGAACAGGTTATTCTTAACCGTAATGGGCCTTGTGGCAGAATCATTATCTCCATTTTTTAGAAATAGGTTTGTTTTATATAGAAAAAAAAGCTGAAATTTAGCTAAGGATTATGATTTTCTAAATTGAGCTTGCCCTCTTCCTCTCCATTCTACTTTTGTCACTGTTGCACAAGCAGACCTTGGTGCTAGGACTGGCCCTGAGCTTTATGTCTCACAGTGGCTTTGTGACAGTGGCAAGTAGTTCAGGAATTAATGCAATTCACCTACTTTCACTGTACATTTTCTGTTATTCCTGGGATCACCTCCCAAATGAACTCTTTGGATTCAAATCCTCCTCTCAGGCTTCTAGGAAAAATCGACCAAGACAGCTCTCTGGCCCAAGTGTATTTCCTGGGTCTCCATTTTCTGCATAGTAAAGCCCTAATGTCTGATTTCCTACAGCCCATTATGAACAGCCCTAGCAGTCATTTCTAATGACTCTTCTCATCATACTCCTCAGGTAGCTCCTGGCTACAGCCAGATTGAGTCCCTGCTGTTCTCCATTCATGCCCTCTAGGGCCCCAGCTTTAGCTTTTCTGCTTTTACCCTGGCCTGAAATACCCTGGAGTAGGAGGTTAGGAGCACAGGATCTAGAGGCAGAGAAGAGCAAGAGCTCTAAACCCAAATTTAGAGCTACACTTTACTTACACAAATACAACCCAAGTTAATACTGTGGAAGTTAAATAATAGTTCAGTCCCATCTGCCCATCTCCATTAGAGGTCAGGATAGATGCCATCGTGGAGCTTCCTATGTAACACAAGAAAAATAAAACAAGATAAATGTGTAGACAAGGCCCCGTTTTGTACTTTAAAAAATGTTCCACAAAGCCCTAATCCAGAGTGTCTGCTAGTTCTCTGAAATGTTTATGAAATACATAGCAGCTCAAAGGAGTTGAAACTCTCTTAAAGAAGCATTTTTGTCATGCACACACGTCTCTCCCAAGATCGTTCTCTGCTTCTATATTTAAGAATCTGTTCAGAGCACGCATATAAAAAAATAATCATCACGTTAAGATGGTAATTTGGAAGGAGTTCCACAGAACAGCTTCTGCTGTATAATTGAAGAGGTGCTTCTCATACATCCACATGGGGCCTCTAGACTCTTAAGTGCAAGTCACTGCCAGTATCTGAGATGAGGCCAGTGATATTTCAAAGTGAAAACTAGGATACACAGAAATGAAGTTGAGGCTGCTTTTTCTTCTCCCTCCGGCGTTTTCCTTCCTCTTCTTTGCTTCTGTGGTTGTGTCTCCTGGGAGCACTTTGCTGAGTCACTTGATCAGTCAGTCAATTGTCTATGTTGTGTAGGGACCTACTGTGCACCGAGAATTGCTGAGATGAGAAACACAGTGGCCTGCTGTGTTGTACATCATCAGGGAGCCAGCCACTTCTCAGGCCTATAGGGAGACATAAATTTTCTTAAGGCCATGAATGATGTGTTCTGAATCTTACTCTGTTGTTGCAAAGACAACATAAGAGAACAGAGTGCCTTGTGCATGCTTTAAGTCAAGACAAGACACTCACCAAGTGACTGATGTTCTGTCCTTTTAGCTTAGGCCAGACCAAAAACCTTTGTTGCTACTTGTTCCAGACCTAGATCTTCCTAAGTGCCTGGAGTCTCTTGGGAGGGTTTAGAGTTAGGGCTGCTTTGAGCCATGAATAATGAACTGGTTTTAACAATGAACACATTTGATACCTTACGTATTAAGAAGTGTGGGCTGGGTGCGATGGCTCATGCCTGTAATCCCAGCACTTTGGGAGGCCGAGGTAGGCGGATCACGAGGTCAGGAGTTCGAGACCAGCCTGGCCAACGCGGTGAAACCCTGTCTCTACTAAAAATACAAAAAATAGCGGGCGTGGTGGTGGGCGTCTGTAATCCCAGCTACTTGGGAGGCTGAGGCAGGAGAATCCTTTGAACCTGGGAGGCAGAGGTTGCAGTGAGCTGAGATCGCTCCACTGCACTCCAGCAGCCTGGGCGACAGAGTGAGACTCTGTCTCAAAAAAAAAAAAAATAAATAAATAAATTAAAAAAAAATAAAAATAAAAGAAGTGTGGTGGTTGCTGTATCCAGTATTTGAAGCCATGGGTATCCTCCATGGGTATCCTTCCTAGACCAGATCTGCCCTGCTTCCTGTCCCTTAGTGAGTTGGAATTATGCATCAGCCTAGTTCCCCTCATGGTCATGTATTTTTCCAAACAAGTTAGATTCTTTCTTCTCATGTGTTTCTTTTTAAGGGCAGACACTTTTCTCAGAAGACAAAGCTTTTCCTCATAGCTATTTGGTCTAGACTTAAAACCAATCTCTGGAAAAAAGAATTATAGTGACATCATTTGGTGAAAACTAAAAAGTATGTGCTCCTCATATTGCCTATAAGATAAACACTCAGGAGTGATTCTTGGGTAGGCATACAACTGGTTGTTTGATTCTTTGGGGGTTCACTTTTCTCATTTTTCCAATTGAGGCATAATATACCTTTCCTCTAAACATGGCGTGGTTGGGAAATTTAATTCAACAAGCATTTACACTCATCTGCTATTGAGCACTGTGCTGGATGCTATAAGGTGTGGAGATGATTAAGACACTCTTTGGGCTCTTAGATTGCTTGTGATAAGCTTGTAAGGAGGCTAAGATAAGTTCATATTGTACAAGGCACCGCACATTGTAATAAAAGCCATGTGACAGTTTAATCTACTGTGGGAAATGGACTGAACCAGGATGAGTAACTGGAATGGTACTTTAAGTAGATCCATGCTTCTCAAAGAAAGTTTAAATCTGGGCCATAACTAAGGGTCTGGAGCTTGAGCTAGGATAAAGGGCTTGGCCAACCACTGCCCTGGCCACCATCTCTCCTCTACGAATTATCCAGAGCATATCCAGAGTTTTTTGTCACCTCCCAAAATCTTAGCTAGTGACAATGAGTCTTTTTTGGTAATGTTAGTAGGTAAAACTAGTTGTAGAGTCACAGCAGGTCATTTCAGCAGCTCTAGGTAAAATTGCTCTTAAACTTATAGTGTTATAGATCCTCTTGGCAGCTGACTTGTGATGTAATCCCCAGGCAGGATCTTGTATCCTGAGCACCTTTCTTCTCCTCTGGTCTCTCGATTTAGTTGGGTATGACAAGATAACTTCAATTCATAGAATCAATTTTTACACCACTTTGGAGAGGTAGTAAAAAAAAAAAGTCAAGGAAAAGAAAGCAAAAAGGAAGCCTAGGAGAAATGTCCTCTGATCTAAATACTTTTCTTCCTTACCTGTCTTCTCTGTCTTTACCTATAGAGGTTGGATACAAAACCTGAAGTTTAGAAAGTTCCTAATATTCAAAACAGAGCCCTCACACTGAAGAGAAGAGATACATTGCAGGCACAAAAAGAGATGTCTGATTAGCCTTTGGAAAACCGGCACCTGAATCAACTACTTCCTTTCCCTACTTACCCATCTATCCCAGATAATTTATTTTTTGTTTTTGTCTCAAATTGTGCTTTTCAAGTTAATATACAGAGTTGTCATTGAAAATGTGAGAACCATGAAAACAGAAAAAAAGCAAAACTAAAAGAAAACAGAGTAATATGTAAGTTAGAAATAATGAGAAAAAACTACAAAAGGTTTACTTTGTAAAATTTAAAATCTTATTTTGTAAAATTATAAGGCAGACTGGGAAGACTATTTCCAGGAGGTATGTCAAAAGGTTATTAAACTTTTCTTAGAAGAGTTTGTACAAATGGATAAACAACTAAGACCCTGATAAATAAAAGGATATAAAATATGATTTAAAAATTTTTTAAAGGACCTAAAATTATAAAATAAATATGTGGAAGAATGTTCTTTTTTTAGAAATGTGAATGAAAGCAACCAGGAGTTACTATACTCATCAGTCAAAATGGCTAAGACTTTTTAAAAGATGAAAATGACCAGTGTTGAATGCAGTTGGTGCTCAAACAGTGCTGATGAGAGTGTGCCCACAAGGGAAGCTCTTTGACAAGTTGGATCCAATTGTCAAAATGTTCAAAGCCTTTGACTTGATAGTATGCTAATTAAGGAGTCTATACTAAAAAATAGTCCTACATATGGGAGAGTCTTTAAGCATAACGATGTTTTCAACCCACACTTTCAAATACAGAGATATGTTTAAGTAAAATACATATAATCAGTAATTTTAAAGATCTTCTTATGGCACATATATTATCTCTGTAATGTTAAAACAGGTACTAAACATGAGGAGATACGAATATAAACACTGTCATACCAAGACTCTGTCTGCTCTTCAAGGAGCTTGCCAACCAACTGAATGGGGGCAGAACACACATGGAGATAAAATTGAGAATAACAGAAAAGCAAAGGATCAATAAGATATGTGTAAGAGACTGAACATGTGCCAACTGTGGGGACAGAGCAGGAAGGCACGTTAGAGTAACTAGGATTAATCAATGAATCTTTCTTTTTTAATTTATTTACACTTTTAAACTAGAAAACTAATGCAAGTTCATTGTAGAAAAACTGACAAATATGGAAAAAATAAAAAAAAATAAAAAATACGTATAACCCTTTAGACCACACAATTAAGGTCCTGGCTACGTTCCTTCTTTTTTCCTTCGATCTTGGATTAAGAAGAATGAGAATTGAGAACAATCTGTAGGGTATTTGTGGGAGCAAAATCAAATAGGTCTTTTAAAAGTAAAAATGCCATTTGGACATTGTACAAGACCCTATCTGGTGGTTGCAAGAAAAACAAGGTGAATGTCACTTATAGAGACTTAGTTGTCCAATTTGGAAAGGATCTCATTCTACTCTTTCTACTCTCAAATGAGAAAACAAAGGCTAATGAGGCTTAGGATTTGTCGAAGTCCCCAAACCTGAATCAGGACCTCTGACTTCCAATGGGAAGGTGGGCAGAGGTTCAGTATGTGCATCCTGACTCAGGCTCCTGGGTTCAAAACTCAAGCTGTTTGAGTTCAGACATTATTTAACCTCTATGAGCTCCATTTTCCTCATCAGTGTAAGGCAAATAACAACAGTAATGCTGTCTTCATCATAAGCTCATCGTAGGAATTAAATGACATCGTAACTTGTACACGCACTTAGCCCACTGCTTGTCTATCTCTAAGTACTTTTTAATGGGCTATTACTTTTATAGATGGAATCATGCTTTTCCACCATGTGACATTTTGTAGCACTTGAGGAGGTTCATTTTCAACTTTATAAGCAGCCAATTTTTTTCTCTATGGCACATCCTTTTACATTTGGGAGGCCCTGAGTTAAATAAACTTCTTTAATGCTAGAAACCACTTTTCAATTAACATCTATTAATGCCTAAAGACTTTATATATGGTAGAAAAGTCCTGGGAAGTGCTGATCTATGCGAATAATAACTACTGAAGCTTAGATTTTAAAAAATGCATCTGTACTTGTTTTTTTTTCCTGACTAAACCACGAATATTTTATTTATTTATTTATTTATTTATTTATTTATTTATTTATTTATTTTTGTGGGTACATAGTAGGTGAATATATATTTGTGGGGTATGTGAGATGTTTAGATACAGACATGAAATGTGAAATAAGCACATCATGGAGAATGGGATATCCATCCTCTCAAGCATTTATCCTTTGAGTTACAAACAATCCAATTACATTCTTTATTTAAAAATATTCAGTGAAGTTATTATTGACTGTAGTTAATCTGTTGTGCTACCAAATAGTAGGTCTTATTGATCTTTTTAGTCTTTGGATCCACTGTACTTGGTTATAATAAATGTTTTAATCTCAACTTGGTTGTCACTGAGAAACCGCACTGTGATGGATGAGAAAACATATTTGCCTTTCCCATTTGGTGTTGCTCTCCCGGCTCACCTGATGCCCCCTTCCCTCTCCGTTGTGTAGGAGATGATTATCTATAAAATGGATGTTACATGAACTCCCTAAAGAAGAGTTAGTTTCTCTCTCTAAATCTATTTATATGTGCCTTTCTTGGAGTAGTGAAGTATAAATTTTCATTTTAAGACCCTTCCTCTCCAGTCCCTGCTTATCTACAAGGCTCTTTCACAAAGGCAGGATGGAGGATTACAAATCAAATTATTTTCAAATTTCCATAATATTTAGAAATCCAAGTCATCTCATTGACAAACAGCAGAAGTTACCAAACCTATCCCTTCAGCTAAAATCCTCGGTGTCAGTTTATTAGATAAATAAAGTAGGAACCTGCTCTTCCTTCTCTTTAAATATTCAAGGAATCATGGGGATGTAAGTTAATTCACTCTGAACTGTGTTTAATAATAGTAATTATTAAAATTTGTGTACTTTATTGGTTTTAGGCTAAGGTCTAGTTTTTTTTTTCTTTTCTGTTATTTTGGGCTGTGTTTCAGCTATCTAAAAATCAATTCAAATCAAATGGGAATGTAATAGGCATCAACTCTGTGACTTAGAAGAACACTTTGATGCCGGTGGGGAGTGTGTGCCTGCTTACGTTAGATGTGGTCTCTAACATGGTGACACCTGATCAGTAGAGTAATTTGTGTTTATAGTGTTTGAATGGTGGTCTTCAGTGTTGCCTTAATGAACTTGACATTTGTTCACTTTCTGTATTGTGTGACAAAAGAAATAAAAGCACCACTTTCACCCCCAAGACAGTCCCATTGAAGAGCAGTTCAGTTATTGAAGTAGGCGTGGCCTTATTCTTGTATATTAAAAGTGCCAGTACTTTAAAACTACAACTGATAGGCTTGTCTCTCCTATCACCAGTATACTTCCTCCTAGGTAAAGCCTTTCTCTCCCTTTAAATAAAGAAAAAATCTTTTAATCTTTCAGTCGGCAACAGCAACCTGACACCAAAAACCAGTTGTAATCAGGGGCCTGAGGCTGACAAACTGGTGGGGTATGTGATCTTAGATGCTGAAATTCTACATTACAATTTACTTAAAAATTATAAAATATGGAAAGTGTATTCAGTGAATTTTTGTGTAAAATTTATTGAAAAATTTATAAAAGTAGAGATAGGGATAAAAGATATTGGGGGGAGACAAAGAGAGACTTGCCTGACACCATTCGTGTCTTGTATTGTGGCACATATGAGGAAAAGATTCAAGCTGCCCTCAGCAGTGACAGCTCCTGGACTGATTTGAGTAAAGGCTGTGCCCTGGCTGATGGAATGCTATTACCCAAAGGGAGGCCAGGTTAGGGCAGAGTGCTTGCAGCATTATACATTTATGCTTAGTGTTCCATTATTGGAATGTTAAGCATGTGGGAGTTATTTACATCCTACTGCTAAAGGTCATCACCAAGGTCTGCTTGCAAAAATTCAAAAAATTGCAACCTTGGGGATAAATGGGTCAAGACAATGCCCAAGGTGTTTGGCATTAATGAATTTATCGAACCTTATTTTATTCATTCAGTGAATATAATTGAGTGTCTTCACTGTGGCAGTGTTGGATAGAGCAGGGAGCAAGCCAGACAGTTTCTGGGTCATAAAACTGATTTTCTGGAAAGAGAGACAGAAAACAGGCACAAGGTAGACTAAACCTGGTAGACTTCAAATAGTAGGAGGCTGAATGCAACGGAAATGATTGGATCTCTCTCTCCCATCCCTCTAGAAAAAGAAGGTGTTTTTCAAGAAAGAGCTAATCTGATAATTTTCTTTTCTATTTCCTGCTCCTGGGTATGTGCATATACACTCTCTCCTTTCTCTTTCTCCTTCTCTCTTACATGCTAGAAAAATAATTTCTAGGCATGCAAATTGCACCACAGTAAAATAAAAAATAATAGTTTGAGGAGTTTATGTAGAATTGTCAACTTTTTTGCTATTTTTATGTGTACGTGTATGCATACATATAGTACCATATATGTTACTGATAGTAATATATCGTACCATCTACTTTAAATATTAGCTAACATTTGAGAGTTTAATGTGTGAATGACTCTTCTTTTATCTTTTTATTTTTTATTCAACATTTATTTTAAGTTCAGCGGTACATGTGCGGGATGCGCGGGTTTGTTACATAGGTAAACGTGTACTATGATAGTTTGCTGCACAGATCATCCCATAACATAGGTACTAAGCCCAGCATCCATTAGCTTTTCTTCCTGATGCTTTCTTCCCCCGCACCTCCCTCCAATAGGCCCCCAGTGTGTGTTGTTACCCACTATGTGTCATCATTTAGCTCCCACTTATAAATGAGACCATTCAGTGTTTGGTTTTCTGTGCCTGCATTAGTTGGCTGAGGATAATGGCTTCCAACTCCATCCATGTCTTCCAAAGGACGTGATTTTCTTCCTTTTTATGGCTGCATTGTATTCCTGGTGTATATGTACCTCATTTTCTTTATTCAGCCTGCCATTAATGGGCATTTAGGTTGATTCCATGTCTTTTCTATTGTGAATAGTGCTGCAATGGACATATATGTGCATATATCTTTATAATAGAATGATTTATATTCCTCTGGGTATATACCTGGTAACGGGATTGCTGGGCCAAATGGTATTTCTGCCTCTAGGTCTTTGAGGAATCACCACACTGTCTTCCACAAGGGTTGAACCAATTTACACTCCCACCAACAGTATAAAAGCGTTCCTTTTTCTCTTCAACTTCATTAGCATCTGTTGTTTTTTGACTTTTTAATGATAGCCATTCTGACTGGCATGAGATGGTATCTCATTGTGGTTCTGATTTGCGTTTCTCTAATGATCAGTGATGTTGAGCTTTTTTTCATGTTTGTTGGCTGTATAAATGTCTTCTTTTGAGAAGTGTCTGTTCATGTCCTTTGCTCACTTTTTAGTGGGGTTGTTTGGATTTTTTTCTTGTAAATTTGTTTAAGTTCCTTATAGATTCTGGATATTAGACCTTTGTCAGATGGATTGCAAAAATTTTCTCCATTCTATAGGTTGTCTGTTAACTCTGATGCTAGTTTCTTTTGTTATGCAGAAGCTCTTTAGTTAGATCTTGTTTGTCGATTTTTGCTTTTGTTGCTACTGCTTTAGGCGATTTCATCATGAAATCTTTGCCCATGCCTATGTCCTGAATGATACTGCCTAGATTTTCTTCTAGAGTTTTTATAGTTTTGTTAATCCATCTTGAGTTAATCTTTGTGTAAGGTGTAAGGAAGAGGCCCAGTTTTAATTTTCTGCATATGACCAGCCAGCTCTCCGAGCACCATTTATTAAATAGGGACTCCTTTACCCGATGCTTGTTTGTTTGGGTTTGTCATAAATGGCTCTTATTATTTTGAGGTATGTTCCTTCAATATCTAGTTTATTGAGAGTTTTTAACATGAAGGGATGTTGAATTTTGTCAAAGGCCTTTTCTGTGTCTATTGAGATAATCATGTGGTTTTTGGTTTTAGCTGTGTTTATATGATGAATCACATTTATTGATTTGCATATGCTTAAGTAATCTTGCATCCCAGGGATGAAACTAACTTGATTGTGACGGATAAGCTTTTTGATGTGCTGCTGGATTCAGTTTGCCAGTATTTTACTGAGGATTTTTGCATCAATGTTCATCAAGGATATTGGCCTGAAGTTTTCTTCTTTTGTTGTATCTCTGCCAGGTTTTGGTATCAGGATGATGCTGGCTTCATAGACTGAGTTAGTGAGGAGTTCCTCTTTTTCAATTTTTTGGAATAGTTTCAGAAGGAATGGTACCAGCTTCTCTTTGTACCTCTGGTAGAATTAGGCTATATACCCATTGATCCTGGGCTTTTTTGGTTGGTAGGCTATTTAATACTGCCTCAATTTTAGGACTTGTTATTTGTCTATTCAGCGATTCAGTTTCTTCCTGGTTCAGTCTTGGGAGGGTATATGTATCCAGGAATTTATTAATTTCTTCTAGATTTTCTAGTTTCTGTGCATGGAGATGTTTATGGTATTTTCTGATGGTCGTTTGTATTTCTGTGGGGTCAGTGGTGATATCTCATTTATCATTTTTTATTGTGTCTATTTGATTCCTTTTTTCTTCTTTGTCTAACTAGAAATCTGTCCATTTTATTAATTTTTCAAAAAAACCAGCTCCTAGATTTGTTGATTTTTGAAGGGTTTTTTTTTTTTTTGTGTGTGTCTCTATCTCCTTCAGTTCTGCTCTGATCTTGGTTATTTCTTGTGTTCTGTTAGCTTTGGGGTTTATTTGCTCTTGATTCTCTAGTTCTTTTAGTTGTAATGTTAGGTTGTTAACTTCAGATCTTTCTAGCCGTTTGATGTGGACATTTAGTGCTATAAATTTCCCTCTTAACACTGTGTTAGCTGTGTTCTGGAGACTCTGGTACATTATGTCTTTGTTCTTATTAGTTTCAAAGAACTTCTTGATTTCTGTCTTAATTTCACTTTTTACCTAAGAGTTGTTCAGGAGCAGGTTGTTCAATTTTTGTGTAGTTGTGTAGTTTTGAGTGAATTTCTTAATCTTGAGTTCTAATTGGATTGTGCTATGGTCTGAGAGACTGTGTTTTATGATTTCAGTTATTTTGCCTTTGCTGAGGAGTGTTTTGCTTCCGATTATGTGAACAATTTTAGAGTAAGAGCCATGTGGCAATGAGAAAAATGTATATTCTTCTGTTTTTAGGTGGAGAGTTCTGTAGATAATCTGTCAGGTCCACTTCATCCAGAGCTGAGTGCAGGTCCTAAATAACTTTGTTAGTTTTCTGTCTTGATGATCTGTCTAATATTGCCTGTGGGGGTCAAAGTCTCCCACTGTTATTGTGTGGGAGTCTGATACGGTTTGGCTCTGTGTCCCCACCCAAATCTCATCTTATAATTCCCACGTGTTGTGGGAGGGACCTGGTGGGAGATAATTGAATCATGGGGGAAGGTCTTTCTCATGCTGTTCTCATGATAGTGAATAAGTTTTGTGAGATCTGATGGCTTTAAAAACAGGAGTTTCCCCGCACAGACTCTTTCTCTTTGCCTGCCGCCGTCCATGTAAGATGTGACTTGCTCCTCCTTGCCTTCTGCAGTGGTTGTGAGGCCTCCACAGCCATGCATAACTGTAAGTCCATTAAACCTCTTTGTCTTTCCAGTCCCAGGTATGTCTTTATCAGCAGTATGAAAACAGACTAATACAATAAATTGGTACCAGTAGAGTGGGACACTGCTGAAAACATATCTGAAAATGTGGAAGTGACTTTGGAACTGGGTAACAGGCAGAGGCTGGAACAGTTTGGAAGGCTCAGAAGAAAACAGGAAAATGTGGGAAAGTTTGGAATGCCCTAGAGACTTGTTGAATTACTTTGACCAAAATGTTGATAATGATATGGACTATGAAATCCAGGCTGAGGTGGTCCCAGATGGAAATGAGGAACTTGTTGGGAACTGGAGCAAAGGTGAATCTTATGTTTTGGCAAAGAGACTGGCAGCGTTTTGCCCCTGCCCTAGAGATTTGTAGAACTTTGAACTTGAGAGAGATGATTTAGGGTATCTGGCAGAATAAATTTCTAAACAGCAAAGCATTCAAGAGGTGACTTGGGTACTGTTAAAGGCATTCAGTTTTATAAGGGAAGCAGAGCATAAAAGTTTGGAAAATTTACAGCCTGACAACACAATAGAAAAGAAAATCCCATTTTCTGAGGAGAAATTCAAGCTTGCTGCAGAAATTTGCATAAGTAATGAGGAGCTGAATGTTAATCACCAAGAGAGTGGGGAAAATGTCTCCAGGTTTACATCAGAGATCTTTGCAACAGCCCCTCCCATCACAGGCCCAGAGGTTTAGAAGGAAAAAATGGTTTCATGGGCCGGGTCCAGGGTGCCTCTGCTGTGTGCAGTCTAAGGAACTGGTGCCCTGGGCCCCAGCTGCTCCAGCCATGGCTAAAACAGGCCAAGGTTGCTTCAGAGGGTAGAAGCCCCAAGCCTTGGCTGCTTTCATGTTGTGTTGAACCTGTGGGTGCACTCAAGAATTGAGGTTTGGGAACCTCTACCTAGATTTCAGAGGTTATATGGAAAAGCCTTGATGCCCAGGCAGAAGTTTGCTACAGGGGTGGGTCCCTCATGGAGAACCTCTGCTAGGGCAGTGCAGAAGGGTAATGCGGGGTTGGAGGCCTCACATAGAGTCCCTACTGGGGCATTGCCTAGTGGAGCTGTGAGAAGAGGGCCACCATCCTTCAGACCCCAGAATTGTAGATCCACCTACAGCTTGTACTATGTGCCTGGAAAAGTCACAGACACTCAATGCCAGCCTGTGAAAGCAGCCAGGAGTGGGGCTATATTCTGCAAAGCCACAGGGGCACAGCTGCCCAAGACCATGGGAACCTACCTCTTGCATCAATTTTCAGTGTGACCCGAATGTGAGACATGGAGTCAAAGGAAATGATGTTGGAGCTTTAATATTTGACTGCCCTGGTAAATTTTGGACTTTTTTGGGGCCTGTGGCTTCTTTTTTTGGCCAGTTTCTCCCTTTTGGAATGGCTATATTTCCCCATGCCTGTACCCCCATTGTATCTAGGAAGTAACTAACTTGTTTTGATTTTTCAGGCTCATACACAGAAGGGACTTGCCTTGTCTCAGATGAGACTTTGGACTGCGGACTTTTGAGTTAATGATAAAATGAGTTAAGACTTTGGGAGGCTTTTGGGAAGGCATGATTGGTTTTGAAATGTGAAGACATGAGATTTGGGAGGGGCAGGAGTGGAATGATATGGTTTGGCTCTGGGTCCCCACCCAAATCTCATTTTGCAGCTCCCATAATTCCCATGTGTTGTGGGAGAGACCCAGTGGGAGATAATTGAATCATGGAGGCGGGTCTTTCCCTTGCTGTTCTCATGATGGTGCATAAGTCTCATGAGGTCTAATGGTTTTAAATATGGGAGTTTCCCTGCACAAGGTTCTTCTTTTTGTCTGCCACCATCCATGTAAGATGTGACTTTCTCCTTCCTGCTGCCTTTCATGATTGTGAGGCCTCCTGTCATGTGATAATGTAAATCCATTCAACCTCTTTTTCTTCCCAGTCTTGGGTATGTCTTTATCAGCAACATGAGAATGAAATAATACAGAGTCTAAGTCTCCTTGTAGGTTTCTAAGAACTTGCTTTTTGAATCTGTTTTGGGTGCATATATATTTAGGATAGTTATTTTTTCTTGTTTAATTGAACCCTTTACCATTATGAAATGACCTTTTTTTTGTCTTTTTTGATCATTATTGTTTAAATTCTGTTTTTTTTCTGAAATTGAAATAGCAACCCTTGCTATTTGTTGTTTTCTGTTTGCTTGGTAGATTTTTCTCCATCCCTTTACTTTGGGCCTATAGATTTTATTGCTTGTGAGATAGGTCTCTTGAAGACACCGTCCCTGTGAGCCTTGGCTCTTTATCCAGCTTGTCATTCTGTGTCTTTTAATTGGGGTATTTAGACCATTTACATTTAAGGTTAGTATTGTCATACGTGAATTTGATCCTGTCATCATGATGCTGGTTACTTTGCAGACTTTTTTATGTGACTGCTTCATGGTTTCACCAGTCTGTGTATTTCTGTGTGTTCTTGTAGTGACTGGTAATTGTTTTTTCTTTCCATATTTAGTGCTTGCTCTTGCAAGCAAGCCTGGTGATGACTAATTCACTAAGTTATCCCTTTTTTGAAAAAGATCTTATTTCTTCTTTGCTTATGAAGCTTACTTGGGCAGGATATGAAATTCTGACTTGGAAATTCTTTTCTTTAAGAAGGTTGAATAGTGATCCCCAGTCTCTTTTGGCTTGTAGGGTTTCTGCTGAGAGGTCTGCTGTTCTGATAAGTTTCCCTTTTTAGGTGACCTGGCCCTTCTCCCTTGCTGCCCTTAAGATTATTTTCCCTTCATTTTGACCTTGGAGAATCTGAGGATTATGTGCCTTGGGGTTGATCTTCTCATGGAGTATCTTACTGGGGTTCCCTGCATTTCCTGAATTTGAATGTTGGCCTACTTGCTAGATTTTGGAAGTTCTCCTGGATGTTACCCTGAAGTATGTTTTCCAATTTGGTTTCATTCTCCCCATCTCTTTCAGGTACCCCAATCAGTGATAGGTTAGGTCTCTTTACATAATCCTGTATTTCTCGGAGGTTTTATTCATTTCTTTTTATTATTTTTCTCTATTCTTATCTGCCTTTCTTATTTAGGAAGATAGTCTTCAAGCTCTGAGATTCTTTGCTCTGCTTGGTCTATTCTCTATTGATACTAGTGATCATATTGTAAAGTTCTCGTGTTTTGATTTTCAGCTCCATCAGTCAGTTATGTTTCTCTTTAAACTGGCTATTCTGGCTATCAGCTCCTCTATTGTTCTATCATGATTCTTTGCTTCTTTGCATTGGGTTACAAAAAGCTCCTTTAGCTCAGTTAAGTTTGTTATTACTCACCTTCTGAAACCTACTTCTGTTAATTCAGGCATCTCAGCCTCAGCCCAGTTCTGTGCCCTGGCTGGAGAGGTGTTGCAGTCATTTGGAGGAGAAGAGGCACCTGGCTTTTTGAGTTTTCAGTGTTTTTGTGTTGATTTTTTCTCATCTTTGTGGGCTTATCTACCTTCAATCTTTGAGGCTGCTGACCTTTGAATAGGGTTTTTATGGGATCTTTTTTGTTGATGCTGTTGTTGTTATTTTCTGTTTGTTTTTCTTTTAACAGTCAGACCACTTTAGGGCTGCTGTGGTTCGCTGGGGGTCTGCTCCAGATCCTACTTGCCTCAGTTTTTCTGGTACCTGGATATATCACCAGTGAAGGTTGTGAAACAGAAAAAATGGCAGCCAGCTCCTTCCTCTGGAAGCTCTGTCCCAGAGGGGTACTAACTTGTTGCTGGCCCAAACACACCTGTAGGAGGTGGCTGGAGACCCCTGTTAGGAGGTCTCACCCAGTTAGGAGGAATGGGATTAAGGACCCACTTAAAGAAACAGTCTAGCTGCTTTTTGGTAGAGCAGGTGTGCTGTGTTGGGTGGAACCCTTCCTTGTTCAGACCATTTGTATTTTCCAAAGCCAGAAGGCTGGAACAGCTGAGTTGACTGGACCACAGTGATAGTGGCTACTCCTCCCCCTCAGGAACTCTGTCCCAGGGAGACATCAGAGCTCTATCCATAGAATCCTGGTTGGAATAGTTGAAACCCCCACAGGCCCGTCCCACCCAGTGAAAAGGAATGAATTGGGGTCTGCTTAAAGATGCAGTCTGGCCACAATCTGGCAAGGCAGCTGTGCTGTGTCGCGGGGGACCCTTCAACATTCAGACTGTTTGTATTCTCCAAAGCTGGCAGGCTGGAATGGCTGAGTCTACTGAACCACAGGAACTCAGCCCTGTCTCAGGCAGATTCCAGCCTGTTGCCATTGGCTGGCTGGAATTCCATGCCAGCGGGTCTTAACTAGGGAAGTGGCCATGGAAGTGGAGCCCAGAGAATGACGCTGCTGCTTGGCTCCTTGGATTCAGTCCCCTTTCTAGGGATATGTATGAACGGACTTCTCACCTTGCCGGGTATCCCAGAGCCGGAGTATGTACAACTCCTGGCTCTCTGTGTGTGTCTGAGTGGCTGCTCTTCTCAGAGTCCACATAGCTCTGTGGCTCTGTGTAGCAGACCCCAGGCCCTGGTGGCATGGGCTCACTGAGGGACATCCTGATCTGCAGGTTGCAAAGATCCATGGGAGAAGTGTGGTTTCTCGGGTGGGGTCACACAGTCACTCATCTCTTCCCTTGGCTAGGGGTGAAGGTTCCTTTAGCTCTGTGCCACTCGCGAGTGGGCCGTCACCATCCTCCCCAGCCCCCTGACTTTTCTTCATTCTCCGTGGTTTGAGCTGGTTGGTTAGTCCCAATGTGAGAACCTGGATATTTCCGGTGAAGGTGCTGAATTCACTCACTCCTTTTCATTCCTCTCCGTGAGTGCCATGGACTGCAGCTGCTTCTAACTGGCCATCTATGAATGACTCCTTATATTCAATCTATACAACACTTATGATATAGGTACTATTACCATTCCTGTTTTACACATAATAAAACAGAGAAGCTCACAAAGGCTAAGCACATATCCTGCTTTGATCTAACCTGGCTGGTGGGTGGTAGGGGTAAGCTTTGAACCCAGGAATATGGTACCGGAGACTGGACTCCTAACTACTCAACACCTGGATTCTCAACACCACTATTTCCTATAAAACAAAAAAACCCTGCAACTATTCATTACCAAAAATTACCAAAAATATGGGAAAGAAATAATTTCAGAAATCTTGTCAAAGGCCTGCCTGATTTGGCCCAAATCTTCAGCAACAGAGAAACTTTTAATCCACATCCTAGGTTTACTTTCTAGATATTTTAGATCAAGAGCATAGGCATGTCAGTCATTTCAGGACTTTCCTCGTTCATTTTGTGAATGACCTTCAAATGCATTTACAAAATACCTCAATTTTAATAGCTCCAACTGGTGCTATAAACTACATGGAGTTAGAAGACTGGGAAATGATTCTCAGGTAAGAAAAGCTCTTTAACACCGAATCCAAGGACTTTTGGGATTGGGGAATTCTCTGAAATGAATCATAAAATTTTGCCACACATTCCCTGCAGCTTGGGGAGAAAGTCTTTCCAAGAATTCTTAGTCATTTCCATAACCCGAAGGAGCTTAAACATCAGCACTCATGGCTCAGTAACTAAGTGTTGATGTTAGCTTATCATATTAAGTGACTGACCATTCACTTGACTATTCAGAATCTAAGTTTCTCCATCTGTCAAATCAGAATAACCTAATTCCAATCTGGCTTATATTCAAAAGGCTAAATGTTAAAGATGAAATGTGTGTATTACTCCTTCTTCCCTTTTTCCTTCTGGAAAGCTTGTGCAGTTTAGCCTGCAGTTTCAGGTGTGTTCTTGTGCACCAGCTCCAATTCCTTGTGTCCTTTGAGGCTCCCTTCTGATGCTTTATATGTTTCCCCATTTGCAGGTATTTAGTATTCTATATTCAGTTTCCTCCAAATTATTATTTCTGTTTGCTCCCCAAAGCCCATAAAATTTTAAATTAAGAATAAATAAAAACACTTCATATTGCAATTCTGCCAATCAACGTGTAGATAGGAGATGAAGTGAGCAGGTAAAAATACCAAAATGACACACCATTACTTCCAGGTAGATTAAGAAACTAGCAGGGGTTCTTTTAAAACAGCAACTCTCAGAGAGAAAGACAATGCTAGGTGGCCACTCTGGGTATGTCACCAAAGTATTTTGAAGAAGAAGAAATTCCAAATGGTGTGATTTTGTCTCTCAATGAGGAGGATGTGGGAGCCCAGCAGGCACTGAGGGCACTGCTTTCATTACTCTCTCCTAACTCAGCTGATTCACGTGAGGAGCAGCACATGCACATGTAATCACAGCAGCGTCTTAGCACTCGGATGGCACCCAGGAGAAATGCACAAGGAACATTTAATAACATGATTCTACTGACTGTGGCCCAATTTCCATGGTGAATTTCCTGTAGAAGCCTCATATTCAGCCATCACTTAAGAAGAAAGCTAGCCTTCCAGCGAGTGAGGCTTTTATCATCAGTCTGAGCAACCTGCACCTTCTGAAATACAGGTAGCAGGGGAAGGCGTCATCAAGAAGGCGGTAGGGTAAAGGGAGTAAAAGAGAGGGCCATTATGATTCCTTGCAATATAACAAAAAGTCCTATAAAAAAGCACACAGCTCCCATCCTACCATGGGCCATGGAATTATAACTCATTCCTTAAGGAATGTTTGCAGATGGGAAGAAAAATTTCCATAAAAACTGTAAAGAGGCAGAATTGCTGGGCATGATGGCTTGAACTTGCAATCCCCCACTACTTGGGAAGCTGAGGCAGGAGGGCTGCTTGAGTACGGTAATTGGAGTCTCTAGTGAGCTACAGTGTGGTGATTATGCCGCTGTACTCCAGCTTGAGAGACAGAGTGAGACCCTGTCTCAAAAAAAAGAAAAAAAAAAAGTAGCATAGTTACACAGATAGTTACACATAGGCAAAATATACATTCTAAATTAATACTGTAGTTACTGGTTTCATTTTGTCTTACACTCATTTTGAAGGTCCCTGAAATTGGGATCGTACACACGATCAGATATATATTTAATTCAATCCCGCACCTTGAGATTTCTGCTCTAATCTCACCTGTGTCAGCAATGTTGGAATGTCTTTGGTGATGGACAGCTCACCACTTCCACGACTGGACAGCTCTAACCCCATTACTCACTTATGTCCCTGCTCAGATGCCTGCTTTATGGGCAGTAGGAACACAGCAGTGAACGAGAGACATATGATTCCCAACTTCAGGGACCTTAGAATTGAATGTCAGATAAGATGAGATGAATAACTACAATATTATATTCTTCCTTATTGAACTCTCATGCCAGTAAATGCCACTCACTGTTTAAGCACACACAATAAAGCTAATCCACCTCCCATAGGACAACTCCATCTGGTATTTGAAGATAATTATTATATTTCCATTTTTAAAAATCTTTTTCTCAAGACAGAGTCTCATTCTGTAGCCCCGGCTGGAGTGCAGTGGCATGATCTCGGCTCACTGCAACCTCCACCTCTCAGGTTCAAGTGATTCTCATGCCTCAGCCTCCCAAGTAGCCGAGATTAAAGGTGTGTGCCACCGGCTAATTTTTGCAGTTTTAGTGGAGACAGGGTTTCACCACATTGATCAGGCTGGTCTGGAACTCCTGGCTTCAAGTGATCCGCCTGCCTCGGACTCCCAAAGTGCTGAGATTACAGGCATGAGCCACCGTGCCCAGCCTGATCGTATTTTCTTTTAAAACTTGAAAATACACATCTTTCTTGCTCTTTCCTTTTCTCCCTCTCTAATGTGAATTAGGCAAACCTTATTAGTTAGGATGTGAAATAGGCTATACCTCTTCATGTTTGTACTGCCAGGAGCCAAGATGTAGATTATATAAATAAAGTCAAGTAAGCTTATACTTACTTTCCTGTTTGCCTTCTGAAAATAAAACAAAACTGAATTTGTGAAGGAAATTGGGGAAATAATTTTTGGCATAAATATTTCTTAGTTTCCCTCGTCTGATTAGAAAAATTGACTCTCTATTCTACACCTCCCCTCAACCACTGAGACATTTATTATACTTTTCATATCCTCAAACTTTTCAGTAAGAAACATAAAGCCAAACAAAGAAACCTAAACAAATTAAATGGAATCTATTTTTTTTCACATGCAAAATGGATTTCAGTTTTGCCTTTAGGAGGTTTTATGTTTCATTATTATTAAAAATGTCAGGAATATTTTGCCTGCTGGGAGCACAGATTTCCCTTCTATTTTTCAATCTTACTCAAAACCCCTTATTGCATATTTTATGAGTCAGAACAGCACTTAGTTGTTACTTTTTAAAATTATAAACTCTAAAGCTGATACTGGCATTCTGCTAAATGGCGTTTGTATGTGTAGGATTGTTGAACATTAACAGAGCGAGATGTAATAAGAGAATCATTTATGGGATGAATATACACTTGTGTGACCTTTAGAAACAGAAATAGAGGTTTACTGAGGGAGCAAGCTGTGTTCCTCCACATACTGATTTTGTGAGTCCTGCTTTCATCTTGGGTGGCAGAGACCACAGGCTACTTTGTAATTCTCTCTCTCCTCTCCTTACCTGACAATTTTGGGAAATCATTAATTGCATTATAGAGCTGAAAGCTGGGTTGGGTGCTTGAAGGCTTCTATTTTCTCCTTTGCTTTGCCCACTGGGGTACTGTGAGCTTCTTGAACTCATTTGGCATGTCTGCAGTGTGAACTGTTCCCTTTGAACTTGGGAAGAATTGAGGATGTTCATGGAAAATGGAACAAAAATAGGAGAAGTAGTCGAGTTGGGAAATATTGGAAATTGAGGAATTTTTAGAGTTGTCTTTGTGTGATTCATTTCTAGAAGGGATAGAGGGGGTAATCATGAGAATTAAGTGAAATAAGGCCTGGGGAGTGCTTAGCACAGGGCCTGCTACTTGGAAAGTGCTCAATAATTGTTGCATATTATTATTAAGTTGTAGGCATATTCCTCTTGAATGGGATTCATTTTAAACCCCTCAAAGGGGTTTGAGAATCAACTTTTAAAAGGGGGTTTTAATTTCATCAGGAAACAATGGTGATGCCCAAGAACCAATAATGGTGGCTGGAGGTGAGCTGGTGACACTGTGTGAGCTGGTGACAAAATGTGAATTGGAGGAGGATTTGACCACTGCCTACCTGTTATATCTTTAGACAGCCCTGCTCAAAAAGAAACTTTGTGGTAGATGGGACCAATAAGTCTCATGAGCTCTCCAAATCACTTTGGTTTTGGCCTCCCCTAAGCACATCACGTTATGGAGACTGATATAGTTCTGTGGGGGTCAGAATAGTGGAACTTCAGGGTCAGAAGTTGTGAGAGACACAACTTAGTTTTAACAGCATCTGCATCTTCCTTTCTTTACTTCTAAGAACCACATTCCAAAGTCGTGCCCTGAGGAACCCTGTTCTCCTCCCCCAAGTGTTACATTCCTGCAGTGCTGCAAAACAAATGTGGAGAAAGTTTTCCTTTAACTGTTACCCTTCCTCTCTCTATTGCCCTCTTCATTTTCCCAGGTGAACTTCTGAAGGTCCTAAATCTGTTTTTTTTCATGCTGTCCAGAGACCTCTATTAAGGAGAGCCACTTGGACACAACCCAACTCAACTATTGTGTATTTTATTTCTTTTGGGACAATCCCTCAGTCAAGACAATGTCCAGAATTCTAGAATTGAAGATGATTGTATTTTAAACAAAGACATATCCATTAATCACAATAAACATAAAAGCAAATATTCAATGAGCATTTATTGTGTGCTAGACATGGCTGCAGGTATTTTGTATGTGTTCATCTCATTCAAGTCTCATACAAATGCCAATCTTTAAACCAAGAGAGTTTGTTTATTTAATACTCCGTCCATCTCATTCCAGGAAGGATTGACATAAAGGTCATTCCTACTCATGAGAGGTGTGAGGCAAATTTAGTTTTCAGCCTCCTTCCAGCCAGTGTAAAGAGACACTGAGATGATTTACCATTCTAGGATACAGAACTCCTGTGATGTTTGCTCTCCCTCTAATTTTTTTCCTGAAATGTCTACATCCATTAGAATAAACTATGTTTGTTTGATTCATTGCATTTCTATCCAAAAAGCCTAAGATGAGCAACAGTAAAAAGAGAAGCAATGCTTTAAAGAGGTCCCCTTGCCTATAACATGGAGGCAAAGCTGGAGATAAATCAAAGATAAATCAAAGCAGTAGCTAGGACCATATAATTTGAGACTAGAAGGTATGGACCAGCCAAGTCTAAACACGTGTTTTGGTTTCTCCAGAAGTGCAGAGAGTCACAGGAGTCCAAGTTGTTACAACAACAGCTTCTTTAGCAGTAGCTCTGGCCACAGAGAATAAGAAAAAAGCAGGTGAACACTCACCAGCTGTTGCAGCTACCCCTGCTCACACAGTTGGCAACACTATTAGTGGGCATCATGTTTAAACATGAAGAACACAGTGAGTGTTGTTACAGTCAGAGAACAATGGCTCTAAATCAAGAGCAGAGAATAATAAGCCAATTCATTAGTCACACTTTTATTGGTCAAAGCCAATTCTTTCATAACGGTGAGATGATGTGCCTTGATTAAAGCCATTTAAGTGTCTATTATTAAATTGAAATGTGTGGGTATTCCCACATTTGTATATTAACCTTATTTATTTTTATGTTTCACAGCAGGAGTCCACTTAGATTATATTTCTGTAATTAACCCAAACATAAGATGAATAAATTGCCCTTCCCAGCAGAAGAAAAAACAAGTCCCTTATTCATGAGTTTACTCAATGTTTTCTCTTCCCCAGTTTGTCTGTTTACTTAATGTTCCACCCTCCAATACAGTTAGCCACTGTTTCATCTCTAGCTACGGCCTTTTGAAAGGTTCACCCCCAATGTTGAAAAGGAGAATCTGTATTTGAAACAAACTGTTGAAAGTAACTCAGATTGTCCAGCCCAAGAATATAAAAACAAAGTAAATCCGATGGAGATGGTTGAGTCTATTCCATCTCTTTATTAAGTAGCACTTTTAGTACTTCAGGCAATCTGTACACCCAAACACAGCTGGTGCCTCTCTTGCTATATTTACAAAAGCAAAGATTCTTGTTGCATTGCAGGCTGTATCTCCTTGGAAGCACAATCAATGCACTCACCATTTTCAGTATAGTTACTGGCATCTTCACTCTTTCTACAGATGTATTTCTTTTCGGGGGCAAAGAAAGTAAGTATCCTTAGTTCTGAGTATTAGTGGCGTTGCGCAGAGGGTCACAGGGATCTTGATAAGCAGAGAATATAATTCTTGAGGACCCTGTAGACTGGTCCCTTACCGGGCTTTCCCCAGTTGTTGTTGGCACATCTGCAGGTGAAGCATTTCATTTACCTTTATTCCCATTAAGGAAATACTGTCTAGTTGTAACAAATGATTGAATTCTGGCTTATGTACAAACAAACACAAGGAGCCAATGTCAATGGACAGCAAGGCTCTGCTGAGGTTAACTTCAACCGTCATCCTTGAGGCTACTCTACCTCCTCCCTCACTGAGTTCACCATTACCAGGACTTCTATTGTTTTGCATATAAATATCATATCACAATATTTCTGTGATACAGAAATCCCAGGAAGATATAATTCCTGTCCATGCACAGAAGTGCATACAATTATATTTCTATGTTCTTGCCTTTCCATTTTAGAGGTGAATTTTATATTCACCATCATAGAAGAAAAACTTCCAGAACAAAGAAAACCCCTTTTCTTTTCCTTTATCCTGTACTCATAGCATGCATAAAACTTAAGCCGTAGGTTAAATACAATTTCCCTGCTTTCATTGCCCTAAATTCAGACCTTACACTTAATATACTTAGGTGATAGCAGTATCTCTTGATAGATACCAACCTAGCATGCTGAGCCAATAAGATGCTTGTTCTCCCCATTGATTTTCTTAAATGTCCGCAGTTCATTTTCATGGCCATATTCTTATAATGTGCTCATTGTTCAAAGATCTCTCTTCTAAGATCACATTTGCAAGGTAACAGCCTTTTCCAGAGGAGTCATTTGATTAGTGCACAATGCAGTATCTCAGCTGCTGCAGCTCATTCTGTTAAGCTCCCCCAAGTCTTGCTTCCTAGTATGCAGACCTGTTCTGAGATTTCACCATGATCTCAGAATGGAGACAATGTGGGCCAGAATTTGGAATTATTTTAGTAAACTAACCATGTTGTGCAACCATCACTGTAAATCGATTTGAGAACTTTTAAATCATCCCAATATGATTGCTAATGCACATTTGCCACATCCTAATTTCCACATCCAAGGCAAACATTAATGTACTTTCTATCCCTGTAACTTTGCCTTTGCTGAATATTCCATATAAATGGAATCATACAATATGTGGTCTCTTGTGTCTGGTTTGTTTCAGTGAACATAATGTGTTGAGGTTCATTCATGTAGTAACATGCATTTGTAGTTTATTAACATGCATTTGTAGTTTATTCCTTTTTCTTCCTGCATAGTATTCCATTATGTGAATACACTACATTTTGTCCATCCATTCCCACTTGATGGACATTTAGGTCATTTGCCATATTTGCAAATTATGCATAATATTAAGAACATTTGTTTACAAGTCTTTGTGTGGACACATGTTTTTTATTTTCTTGGGTGGATATGGAATTATGCTTTTAACAGCGTTCTTGAGTTATAATTGATATAAAATAAACTGCACATATTTAAAGGGTACAATTTAGTACGTTTTGACATCTGTATGCACCTGTCAACCCATCACCACATCACAAAAATGAACATCTTCATCACCCCCAAATAATTCCTTGTTCTGCTCTGCAAAATCCCTGCTTATTCCCCATCACTCCACATCTGCAGGCAACCCCTGCTTTGTTTTCAGTCACTATAGATTACTTTGCATTTTCTAGATTTCATATCCATGGAATTAAAGAGTATGTCTGGTTTCATTCACTCGGCATAAGTATTTTATAATTTATAATGTTGTGGTGAATATCAGTAGCTCATTCCTTTCTATTGTTGATAAATATGTTATTGTCTATAAATACAGTATCTCAATTTGTTCATCCATTCATCTATTGATGGATATTTAGATTGTTTCCAGTTGTAGGCTGTTACAACAAAGCTGCATTGAACATTTACATTTATACAAGCATATGCCTTCTTTTTTCTTGAATACATTCTCAGGATTGAAATGGTTGAATTATGTGGTAGGTGTTTAACTTTGTAAAAAATTTCCAGATCATTTTCTAAAGTGGTTGTCCCATTTTACATTCCCACTAGCAGCGCATGAGAGTTGCCACCCTCCAGATCCTTGCCATCTTGTTACAACGAGCCTTTAATTTTGTTTTGTGATTTAATTTGCATTTCCCTAATGACAATAATATTGAGTATCTTTTCATGCATATATTTACCATCTGTATATTTATTTGTATAGTGAAATACCTGTTCAAAACTTTTGTCCATTCTAAAAATTTTGTTTGCTTTTTGAATATTGAATTTTGAGAATTCTTTATACATTTTAGATGTAAGTTTGTTATCAGACATTTTTCGCTTTGCAAATATTTTCTTCCAGTCTGTGGCTTGTTGTTTCATGAATCAAAATAAGTTTGGCGCAGCTATATTATGAGACAAAATATATTTTAAAGCAGAGTATTACTGGGGATAAAGAAGTTTATTTCATAATGATAATAGGGTTAGTTTATCAAGAGAACATAGCAATTCTAAACATTTATGCAGCTAACAACAAAGATTCAAAATACATGAAGCAAAATCTGTTAGAATTTCAAGGACAAGTAGGTAATCTCATAATAATAGTTGGAGATTTTAATACCCATACCTCAATAATTCCTAGAAAAAGTAGGCAGAAAATCAGGAAGGATACAGTAGGCTTGAACAACACTATCTGATTTGTTGTCTGATTATTTACAGAACACTCCACTTAACATTGTACACATTCTTTTCAAGTTTGCACTGAACGTCTGCCAAGATGGACTATATTTTGGCCCTTAAAATAAGTGTCAATAAATTTCAAAGTATTTAAATTATACATAGCTTTTTTCTTTGTCCTTACAATGCTGTGCATTCAAAAACTTTAACTTAGACTAGTCATCAACTCTCAAAGCCTGTGTCCTCTGTGCACATGGTGTGTATATCCAACTGCCCAGCTCATAGGAAAACTACAGGTGTATAGCTACAATGTTCTCAGGAACCCAGATCACATCCAGCTTAAACCACTGCCAACAAATAATCACATTTAGGAACTTCCACAGCCCTAAGAAGAACTAGTAGAACCACGCTGCAGGAGTTGAGGGAAGCCTGTCCTACTTCTTTTCTCCTGTGAGCACTATTAGGTTGGTGCAATTGAGATTTTTGCTGTGCTTTCAATTGCACCAACCTAATAGTACATTTAAAAATATGGAGAAATGCCCAAACAGGAGTTATAAAATTATGGTGTAATTTAAATGTTCACATTTTAAAATTTAATGCTTTTAGCATAATGGCTAAAAAAACTCCACAGTTAATAGTGTACTACAGACCATGTAGGTCATAAGTGTAAAGTTATTTACCAAACATCTTCTTTATTTCAAGGTATCTGTATAACTATGCATCATTTCATTATGATTTTGCATCAGAAATGAATTTGAGCCCTTCAGAAATTCTCTCCCCTTCATGAGAGGTCTTAGATCATGCCTTCTGAGTCTGTGAAGAAACTTCTGCTATCATCATGAACAATCATTGCCCTAGCCTATCTCCAGGCCACCAACTCTTCATTAATCTAGGTACACAAATGTTAATTTTTATCTTCCCAATGTTGAGCCAATATGCTAATTACAAGTCACTAGTATCACTTTCAAAGGACAAGAATCATAGATACTCAAAAACAGTAATATTTTGCATAGAAAAACTAGATTATCTCGCTGCTCCCATGATAAAAGGCGTGTGGATTCTGGATTGGGACAAAGAACCTTGAATTCCCACTAAGATTGTGAAGCATCATGATTAGATTGTGACCTTGTTATTGTCAACCTGTGGTGTGTTATTAATGGATGAAACATTGTATGGAATAAAGAATGTGGGCCTTGAAGACCGGCCAACCTGAATTCCAGTATCAGCAGTGACAATTATGAGGAAAGGGGCCTTGATTCAGTCATTAAGCCTCTCTGCACCTGAGATGTCTCACTTTAAAACAGAAATTAATAACCCCTGGATTATGGTTTTAAGATGTATATAGTGTAAAGCACCAATCTGCAACAAAGTACACACTGAATAAATAGTGATTATTTCAGCTAAATGTTGATTATCCATGGGTATGTTAATAATGGTAAACAATGAGAAGAGATATTGCATTTGTTAAAAAAATATGTATATATAGTTGACCCATGAATAAGATGGGTTTGAACTGCGTGGATTCACTTATACATGGATTTTCTTCCGCCTCTGCCACCCCTGAGACAACAAGACCAACCCCTCCTTTTCCTCCTCTTCAGCCTACTCGATGTGAAGATGACAAGGATGAAGACCTTAATGATGATCCACTTGCACTTAGTGAATAGAAAATATATTTTCTCTTCCTTATGATTTTCTTAAAACATTTTCTTTTCTCTAGCTTTATTTTAAGAATACAGCATATAATACATAGAACCCACAAAGTATATATTAATTGGCTATGTTATCAGTAAAGGTTCTGGCCAACAGTAGGCCATTAGTAGTTAAGTTTTGGGGAGTCAAAAGTTATATGTAGATTTTCTACTGCATGTGGGTTTGGTGGCCCTAACTTCCATGTTGTTATGGTATCAACTGTATATATAGTTTTGAAATCAGTTAAAACATTTACAAAGCAGCAGTTATTTCTCATTTAGAACACGGTACCACTCAGCCCCCAAACTGACTACTTACAACATTAATACATGCAGGCTGTATTATTTTTAGAGAATAATAGACCAGAAAATACATAAGCTAGAGTTTTAGACACTAGGTGCAGATGCCATAGTGTTATCATTGAGGAGAAGAGGAAAATGATCAAGAGGGTGAGGGAGAAGTGCCCGTTGGCAAAACCAGACGGACCCATGGCTGACCTTGCTGGTTTCTCAGTAAAGCCAGTGTCCTCTTCTTCCTGAGCTCAGAGCTGGACAGCATTTTCAGCCTCCTTTCGGGTTAGATGGGGCCATGTAACTGCGCTCTTGTCCATGGAGTCTGAGCAGAAGAGCTGTGCTTCAATTTTTGGCCTGACCCATGGAAGTCCTTCAGCATGTGCTCTTCATGTCATTTTCCCTTTAAATGGTAGCTCACAAGGAGACTCTCAGGGGTGGCAAAGCCACTGGATGGAAGGATTATGAGTCCCTGAGTCATGATAGAGAAGAGTCACCACCAATCAAAAACATAGTCCTTGGGTTGTTACTTAAGTGAGAAATACTGTTACTGTGTTTTACGATTTGCATTTTGGGCAGCCTGCACTAACTGCTGCAGTCTGGTATTGCGTTTGGTTAGCTGCATGCCTAATAGATCGTGCAGAAAACAAAGGTAGATTGCTTTGTAACAGATAGATGTGCCTTTCTAATTACCAAGGGCAGTAATTAAATGCATTTGCTTTAAGTTCATTTTGGAATACATTTTGACAGGTTTGTTCTAATAGTATTTTGTGTTTATCAGTGACCTTCCATCCAACCTCATACACAATTGATTGAGAATTATCTGATTTAGAATTTTTTAGCCACGTTGGCTATACCACTGTCGCTTGGAGGGTCCTTGGTCCTTTCTAAACTCACCCATCCTTTAAGGTCCAGTTCATTTCCTCTCCTCTGGAAAGCCATTCCTAATGCACTAGTGTACAAAGTTCTCTTCGTCCTCTAAACCTGTACAGCACTGAGAGTCTGGACTGTCTGTTAAGCTCTAAAACATACCTTGCCCTTTTTTGATAGTTATCTTTAAAATATGTGTCATTAGGCTGGAAGCAGTGGCTCATGCCTGCAATCCCAGCACTTTGGGAGGTTGAGGTGGGAGGATCGCTGGAGCCCAGGAGTTCTGAGAGCATACTGGGCAACACAGGGAGACCTCATCTCTACAAAAAAAATTTAAAAAATACCTGGGTGTGGTGTTGTGTGCCTGTAGTCCCAGTTACTCGGGAGGCTGAGGCAGGAGGATCGCTTGAGCCTGGGATTTCAATGCTGCAGTGAGCTGTGATCGCACCACTGCACTCCAGCCTGGGTGGCAGAGTGAGACCCTGTCACACACACACACACAAAAAGTATCATTTATCTGCTTTTATCCATCCATCCATCCATCCATCCATCCATCCATCCATCCATGCATCCATCCACCCACCCATCTGTCTCATTATCCAGGTACTCATTTACTCATCCATTAATTAATTTATCCAATACATATTTAAGCACTTAATGCTATTCTTGGGATTTTTCAAGGTACTAAGTCTACTGAGATAAATACAACATGATTCTCTATGTTTACACAGATACAGTTGGTGCAGAAACAGATTTTTGATCAAGTAGTCCTTTAAAATTTAATATATATCATGATAATGCTATATAAGAAGGGCTTTGGAAGCATAGAGAAAAGGTTGGGGAGGCTTTACAAAGAAAATGAAATTTGAGGTGGGTCACACTCACAGTTACGCTCACTTCAGTACTTACTTGTGCCAGATCCTTGATGAGTGCCTGTGCTCAGTGTCTCATTTAATTACTGTTACTATGCTAGGGAGGGAGGATCCTTGAGCGCATTTGTACAGATTAGGAAACTAAGGCACAGGAAATTATTGTTAGCTGAATTTACCTCAGATCACTTTGTGGGTGAATATTGGGGCCAACGTTAAAATCCTGTCTGCTTTGATTTCTCAACACTTCTAACCACTGAATTCTCAAGACCTCCTTGGAAGAGTGAGTGGTTGTTTACTGAGTGCAGAGGGGAAGGAGCTATAGACAGAAGGAGCAGAGTGTGCAGGGGTCAGAGGAACAAAAAGCATGTGCCACGCTGAGGAAACAGTCCTGAAGGTCTGATAAAAGTCAGGATGGGGTGGCAGGAGATGAAGATGGAGGAACCTAAAGCCATATTTTAAAGGACCTTGGCATCACTGTCAGGAATTGAGTGCATTTGTGAGGCAGTTGAAGGCCACAGGAGTATTTTAACCTGGTGAGTGACTTTATAATAACATATAGTAATTACCGTGTGTTTACCAGGTGTCAGGCACCATTGTTCTACATACACTACTTACCTGCGCTATTCCAGGCCTATGAGAGAGTACTATTGTTACTCACAGATCAAGGAAGAGGAAACTCAGGTATAGAAAAAATCAGCTTGACCAATGCCATCCTTTAAGAACATAACTGGGGGTGGGATTTGAACGCTGGTTATCTACCTATGAGTCCAAGTTCTTAACCATCCTCCCTTTGAAGACCTCTCATCTTTTGTGATTTTGAAAAATATCTCTGTCTGGCAAAGTCCAGGAAGGTGCCTCATGAAGATCAAGGACAAATTTAGGAGGGTAATGAATATACAGGATAAGAGACAATGAAAATCTGAACACTGGCTATGGGAGATGAAAAGAGAGCATTCAGTGTTGGACGGAAACAGTTTCTTGAATATCTACATGTTCCACCTGTCTGGTACAAAATTGGTAGTTGACTTACTGTTGAAAACACATCCCCTACCCAGACCTCCTTGAGACTGGTTTCTGTATCTTTAAATTTGAGGAACAGAGCTGGAAAAATGGAGAGCTCTCATTCCCCTACCTTGCTTCAAGTGTAGCTTGCAAACCAAGTTTCTCCTCCATAAATAAATGTATTCTTCCTTCGCTGAGCTGACCTCTAAATTAGTTTCCTTCTGGAAAGGTGTATAAAGATTTATAAAGATGGGCAATTATTTATGTGGAAGATCCTCCTTACCATCCCTTCTCCTGGGAGAAAATACATGGCCTTTCTCCAAGCCTCAGGGAAAAACAGCTTCTTATTTTGGGTAATTTTCTAGTCATCTGAGGTGAGTTACAATCGCTCTGTTTTGTGCCTCCACAAACCTCTTCCTGGCCTTGGAGAGGCATCCTCTATTTGTAGAGGCCTTGAAGCACCACCAGACCTGCCGAAGCATAAATTTCCCTGCTGTAGTATTCTGATTACATTATGCCTTCCTCTATGTCCCCAATATAATGTGTAAATACCAATTGGCATCATCTCGGGGAACATCATTTGGTTTCCAAGTCTAGTGTGATCAAAAAAGGCATTCGTGGTTTAGTCACCAACTTAGCTTTTCCTGCTCTGATGATTTGAGATAAACAAGCATCTTGCACTTCTTAGCACACATGGATTCACTCCTACAAACAGCCTCTTATCCAGCATCACTCCACCTGACAAAAGGTATCTGTGAGTTAATATCAGGCTCAGGAGAGACTGCTTTCCTTGGGGAGCATCCTAAGATGCTTTGGGTGATGGCAAAGCCACAGCAAAAGTATCACGTCTGCAAAACAGAAGGGGAAGTAAGAATTTTCTGTATTTAATAGAGTAGTGCTATGAGAAGTGTTACCAAGATTTTCAGCTTGGATAAGAAAATCAGTGCAGTCCAAGGGTTGTCAATATCACCAATTATATCTCATATTGCATAATTGAAAGTAGTTTGACAGCTTGATTACAGATTATCTTTAAAACACTGGTGCCTTACTATATGTCACCCTAATCTCTGAATCAGAAGTAGGTTGAAATAAAAATAAAACCTTCTTCTGTCTTCCAAAAGCTTGGCTACCAGCCAACAAGCAGCTGATTTATCTATAATATAGAGTACGTAATTCAAAATGACATTGCAGGTAAGGGGGGAAAAAAGCCTTGCTTAATTTCATGTACATGGACGGTAAATTTTGCCAGCAGATTTATGAGCTTTAACCTGCTAAACAATCATCTGCTGAATTTTTTTCACTAGTTTGTCTTTGAAGAGAGGCACATCAGCTCATCTTCAGGCCTTTTGGATGATCTCTCCCCAGGATCTGATGGACTTTAAAACTGCCAGAGAGAAACCAATTAAATTTGACTCAATGCTACAAAGGGTAGCGGTCTAAGCCCTTGAAAAATGTCACAGACCTCTCAAATTGGTGTTTGGCATGGAAGACAGCAAAGTGATGATGAGCACCACATCTTCATTAGAAGTGGAGTGGAGACACTCATGGTGGGCCATCACCTCTCCTCTTGAAGGCCCCATATTATTTGAGTGACACAAAACTGCAGGTCATTGTGACAACTGCTCAACTGCAGTGTTCTTTTCTAAACTTTCAATAGGGGTAGAAATGAAAGAACTCAGAACCATGTGGTCTCTCATCTCCCGAATCAGCTGCCAGTGACATCAAAAGAGACCTTTGGGGGAATGCTAAGAATGAAAGAATATCATCCAAGAGAAAACAGAGGCAACAGTGTTGTTCCCAGAGTTGGCAGCTCCCATTCATATGCTTTCCAGAGTTTTTAAAGTCTCAGGCTGAAACAGGTGACTCTGTAGATTTGAAAGATAGATAGATAGATAGATAGATAGATAGATAGATAGATAGATAGAAAGATGATAGATAGATAGATAGATAGATAGATAGATAGATAGATAGATGATAGATAGATTTTTAAGAAACTGGCTCCTGTGATTGTGGGGACTGGCAAGTCTGAAACCTGTAGGGCAGGCTGGCAGGCTTAAAACCCAGGCAGGGGTTGATGTTGCAGTCTTGAGGCAGAATCACTTCTCTGGTAAACCTCGGCTTTTCCTTTTAAGGCCTTCAACTGATTGGATGAGGCCCATCCACATTATGGAGGGTAATCTTCTTTACTTAAAATAAACTGATTATAGATATTAATCACATCTAAACAATAACAGAACAACACCTAGTGGTGTTTGATTAAATAACGGCTCTATAAGTCAGCCAAGTTGATGCATGAAACTATTCATCACACAGGTTTCGATCTAATGCCCTATCTGGTGAAGATGACGCAAAAGTCAAAAGGCCAAGCCAAATGAGTTCTCTGTGGTTTCTTTTCCAATCATATGCTTTCCCCAAATAGCACTTAGTCTGTAGATCTCTATTGAATTAAAAAAGGAATGAATGGTCCTTGAGATAAACCTGAAAGGGCCTGGCATATAATGTATATCCTTCGGGTGCTCAATAAGTGGGTCCTCCTTTCTTCCTCATGTAGGATCCTTGCTCCTCTCCTACTGAGCATGGAAGAGGAAAGGAGGTTAATTCTGTCCAAAGGAGAGCTGGATCTGAGGCTTTGCTGGGTTGATCCCTCAGCTATAGCCAGAGTTCAGGAATCACCTCATTGTTACCCATGGCCACCTGGAAATTTCCCACTGCAGATGGAAAGGAAACATCATCACCCTGGGAGTGAAGGGGGATCCCAGCTAATTCCTTATCATGGTCAGTTTGTGTGCAGGTGGAGTGGTCAGAGCTTCTGGCTGCCTGTCATAGAGAAGGCTCTCTCACCAACCACAAAGGTTAGGTAGAGTTTTAGGAAGAAACAGACCAGAGTTTGAACCCACTTCCTTTATCTACCTGCTGTGACACATGAGGCCAATCACTTACCATTTCGCTATTAGTAAAATGGGATCAATGATCTGTCGTGTAAGGTTATGTGAGGTTTGAATGGGATGGGATGGGGAGAACTTAGTGTAGTATCTGGAACTGAGGAAGAGCATAACACCTGTTAACTGTTATTGCTTTGACTTAAAATTCTACCACCTAAGAAACATTCCTTTACCGTAAATCCTCACACACAATTATCTATTTTAGTGTCACTTGACAGAGGAGTCACATTATGTGACTAACACCCAGTGTGAGTCAGTATCTTAGGTCACTTTGCTGCATGAGAGGAGTAAAAATATGAATAAAGGAAAAAAGAAAACAAAGACAGAGGAGCATGAGGGCTGAGAGTAATTCCCTGACTTTTAGATTTCAGGGTCAAGGCCATTTGAGATCACAGAGGTTTCCTAAGCAGAGCATATATGAAACTAAACTGTGGACAGTTGTTTTCAAAAACCTGCACAAAATTCCCTCAGCTCACAAGTCTTCAGAAATCTGAAGCAAATGAAAGCTGCACGGTGGCTACAAGTGCGTGGTGTACAGTCGGCCAACTTGGGTGTGAATGTCGGGTGCAGCACTGGTCAGCTGTGTGAGGTGGGCCTCAGCTCCTGCCTCTGTAAAATGGGAATAATAACAATAATACCTACTTCCTAGGGTTCTTGTGAGGAGTAAAGTGAGTATGCAAGTGAAGTACTTAGCTAAGTGCTTCCCATCTAGATACTCAATAAATTCTCTTTTGATTATCGTCATCACCCTGCAACTCACAAAACAGAAATAGCAGTGTCAGAAATGGATTTACAATGGAGAGTGGTGGAACAATATTATTTACAGCAAATCTGAATTTATTCTCTATTATCCCAGATAAATCTGCAGTCAAGATTTGGTTAAATAAATCTCAGGCATCTTCAGACTGACCCAATTTAGAGGCATTCAATGACTATGAAAATAAAACCTAGAAGAGAATTTGCAGCTAGAAACAGAGAAACTGCCCCAAGTAGAAGGTTCTTAAGTGAGCCAAACAACACCAGACCATCATTAAACTCTTCCCTAGCAGCAGACTACAGATCCTGTGGGTTATAACCCCAAACAGCCTGCAGAAGCCTTTGGTGGTCAAAAAGACTTGGATTTAGGATTTTCAGCAGAGGGGTGGCAAGTGTTCTATGAACAAAGGATGCACCAAATTACACACAGGCTTTCAGGAGTGTTAATTTTACTTTGTATCATGAATGTGTAAATGTTGCAAATACATACAAGCATGACAAATAGGAGAGTACAAAATGACCATTCGGGTTACAATATGTGCACAAGAAAGCCATCAAATAATCTCTGCAAATAAAGGGCCATATAAATACCAAGTAATTCCACCCCTTATTACTACTAATAATGTATCATCTGGCCAAAGCAGTTCCTTAAGTACTTTTTGTTCTCTACTGGGATCATGTCATTAATCCCATTTGTACAGTGAATAGGGAAGCCTTGAGTACAAATTGGGTTCCCGAGAAGATGTATTAGAATTAGGGCAAGTGACGATTCTTCTTTTCTTCCTGTGCGGACGCCATGCTGATTTTCTGTCAAACGCTCTTTGCCCCTGAACTCTACTTTGAATACTGACTAATACCCTGGAAAGAGGTGGCTATTATAGCATCCGATGGTTTTGAGTTGGATGACCCCTGCATTGCTGAAACCTCAGAACAACCCTGGGCCATTAATAAGCCTCCTCTCCAACATTCCCATTCCGATCAGCACAAGCAGTGAGGTTTTTCTGTTTGTCAATGAAATGGGAAAGAGGGAGAATGTCCAATGATGTGTCCCTCTCAAACTGCATAAGGCAATTAACCTATCGACCACCTTCGAAATGGGAGGTAGTAACACGAGGTAGCTCAGAACGCAGGCTCCAGAGTCAGACAAACCTGTTTTGCAACCCAGCTCACCGTTATCTGAATCATTGTTGGGTAAGTCCCTTCATGTCTTTCCGATGAAGTTGTCTCCTCTTTAAGATAAAGACCAAGCTTTTCAAATGGACATATTAGTAGTAAGTACTTTTAGGTTTATTAGGAAAATTATTTATTATTACTGGGAAGCAAAGAAAGGAAAGAAGGAAGACAGGTAAAGAGAGAGAATGCCCTGAACATTCACTGCTTTCCTACAGAAATCCGTCCTTGTTGTGAACCTGAGCAGAGCAGCATCTGCCTTCTAGGAGCCAGTCCCGAGGCCACGTGAGCAGCAGTGGCACCTACTTTTGTTTTTTTTTGTGGGGCATGTGCTGTGAACCTGTTTAAAGACTATAAAGATAGGAAGATGCTGAGTCCGTCTTGTGGCTGTACTCCCAGCAGAGGCTGAACCAATTTGTCCTTGCTGGGCAATTATAGGCCTTAATTAGAGGAGGAGGTTACAACAAAGGAAGCTAATGCAGCTTAAATGACTGCCAGCCACTCTGGTTACAAATATAAACAAATACATAGTTAGAATTAGGGACACAAATACATGAAGAAGCTAGCGCCTCTTGGTTTCAGATAGATTATTTCAAGGAAATGAAAGAGGTTTCCGTGGAACTCTTGAAGGAGATTCCACGGGTCTTTAATGCAACTGATGTAAACAAGCTGGTAAAGGTTGTTCAATATGTTTTCTATCAAAAGCTTCCAGGTTATTCTGTATCAGAAGTTTCACACCCAGGAGATGAAGGTCACCATCATCATCAACAGTAACAACTTTTTTGAGTTCTTTCTATGTGCCAGAAACAGAGCTAATGCTTTAAAAATATTTTATCTTTTATTTTATAAAACAACTTCATTTTCTGGGTGAGGAAACTGGGCTTTTTAAGTCAAGTAACATTTTCAAGGCCACACTGCTACATGCCAAATTGGGTTTTGAAGCTATATTTGTCGTCCTAAATCCTCTATTTTTTCTTTTAATTTTTTTTGTAGAGATGAGATTTTGCTATGTTTCCCAGGCTGGTATTGATCACCTAATCTCAGGCAATCCTCCTGCCTCAGCCTCTCAAAATGCTGGAATTATAGGCATGAGCCACTACACCTGGCCTAAATCCTCTATTTTTTAGCCACTATGGTCTACTTTCTTCCACAGCCAAGAATATGTGCACACACGTGCATGCATGCATGCACACACACATGCACACACACCTCCACAGTGAGAAAGTTGAGTGGCAAGAAAGACAGGTATTGGTGATGTCTACAAGGGTGAAGAAGGAGGCAACTCCTGAATTGCTGATGATGACACTAAGGAAAGTTGTCACCCTTGTGTTAGGTAAGATTTGATGTAAAATGGATGTTTGCTGGAAAGTAGAAGCCTTTGGCTCTGCACACAGATACCCAAAGGGCTGTGGGAACTGGCCAGTGCTGGATTATCTGCTCTTTTCTGCCAGGAGGACTGGACATAGGAAATGGGTCATCATGGTGATGGTGTCTTACTAATTGCAGGTCATCACTCTCAAGGCCTCCGTGGAGGAATGAGTTCTGCTGCAGAAGAACTTTTACCTCCCTGGGTATCTTTGGTATCAGCTTTGTCTGATACCAGATGTGTTCTCCTCACTGGCATTTGATAAATTACTTAATATGTTGATGATGTAATGCCCTCACATATTTCAAATGTAGTTGAGGATTAGAATAAAAAGATTAATTCCCACTCCTATCTCTCCTCCTTCAAGTTTACATACTTCTCCATTAGATAACAACCATTTTAAAGTAGTTTTCTGTGTATGTCTCTGGCATTTTGTTTATGTTAAAAAATTAAACAATCAACTTTTTTTTTTTTTTTTTTTTAAGACAGGGTCTCGCTTTGTCTCCCAGGCTGGAGTGCAGTGGCCGGATCTCAGCTCACTGCAAGCTCCACCTCCCGGGTTCACGCCATTCTCCTGCCTCAGCCTCCCGAGTAGCTGGGACTATAGGCGCTTGCCACCTCGCCTGGCTAGTTTTTTTTTTTTTTGTATTTTTTTAGTAGAGACAGGGTTTCACCATGTTAGCCAGGATGGTCTCGATTTCCTGACCTCGTGATCCGCCCATCTCAGCCTCCCAAAGTGGTGGGATTACAGGCTTGAGCCACCGCACCCGGCCTGACAATCAACTTTTTAATTGACAAAAAATTAACATATTTCTCATGTATAGCACAATGTTTTGAAATGTGTATACATTGTGGGATGGCTAAATTGTGCTAATTAGCATATACATGACCTCACATACTACCTTTTTTGTGGAAAGAACACTTTACATATACTCTTAGCAATTTTCAAGAAAATATTGTTATTAACTATATCACCATGTTGTACAATAGGTCTGTTAAACTTATTTCTACTATCTAACAGAAAATTTCTATGTTTTGACCAACATCTTCCCAATCTCCTCCCTGCCTGGTTTTTTAAAAATGCAACAAAATATGCATAGATATGCTTCTTTTTTCTTTCTTTACATAGAAAGAAGCACACTATTCTGCAAAATTTCCCCATACCCTCCAGTTAGCAGCATCTCATTTTTCAAGAACATGGAAAGATTTCTCATTCTTTTTTATAGGTACATAAAGTTTCACTGAAGGTATATGCAACAACTGATTCCATCAATTTGCCATTGAATATTTGGACTATTTCCAATATTTGTTATTTCAAAGGATACTGCAGGGAACAACCTGGGCATGTGCCATCTCACACATGTATTTTTGGAGGTAAGGTCTCCAGAGATTGCTTGCTGAGTCCAGGGAATGATCATTTGTCATTTAGAGAAATATTGGCATGCAAATGGATATTCTGAGAACTGCAATCAAAACTTAAAATCTCATTCTTGAGAGCTGATCTGGAATGTGCTAGGTCACATGTGTTTTCCTCATTCTTTAGTGGAAGAAATCTCTTCATTTGAAGATCCTTTCCAAGCCTTGGCATAGACTCATTCCATTTCTTAGAAACTCAAAAACCTCAGGACCAGATTAATCCTCCTGAACCTGGCTTTGCCCATCACCTTCCCTGCTTAGATATCTTCAAGGCATCCCCAGTGGCCAGTCTGGAAACTGAGGCCATTCACTCTCAGATTTCAGCAAACATTTCCACTGCTCCTCTGTGTACTTCTGTGCTCCTTGCCTGTCCACAAACAGGCCTGGGCTCTCTACCTACCAGTGCCCTCTCCTGCCTTTCAGCTCTTTCATGGTAGTTTATTTGTTTTCCTCATTTTGGTGCTCACTCTTGTTTCACTGTGTTCTGGGTACCCCCCTTTTCTCTCCTTCTAGACCAAAAGATCTTCTGGTATAGGAGTTTGTCCATCTTTTCCAGGCATCCACCTCCTGCAATGCCTAGTAACAGCCTTGTGCATGGTCAATGTTCAGTTAATGTTTGTAGTGACTCTCAGCCACTGCTGTCTGAAGCTCTGAGCTGTGGCTTCTATTCTTTTCACTGAGAAACTGCAGTAGCGACTTCTCTCAGTGGTAACTTCCCAAGGATGTTTCTGTGGAGTCCTGTGTGTTTCTCACCTTCTTAGAAACTTTCAAACAGCCTTTGGACTGCTCTGAAGCTGGGCAGCTCCATTTTCTTTCTTTTTGGAAAGTTGCTCACAATAGGCCCTACTGAGGGCCTACTGGTAATGGATATGGTGCCACAATTTGTCTTTGAAAGCTCTGGTTCAAAGTCCCCTCAGTATCTGTCCTCTCAGCTACCTTCTCTTTAGCCTCATGAAGGACAGAAGGTCTTGTCCCCATAGTTTGAGCTCTCATACCAACCAAAGACCTTTCCTCTTGCTCTCAAGGTGGCAGAGAACTTTCTATATCTTTTCAGTTTTCAAACCCAGTAACAGATGTAGTGACAGTCCTAAATTCAGCTTCATAAATCCTTACTTGCACTGAGGAATTTGGAAATCAAGTCTCAGAAGCTACTCTGTTGAGCCTGAAGTGTCCTTTTTAGTTGTGTATGCTAAATTCCAACAGTGGCTTTGCCGTTCTGCAGGGAGGAGGTGATCAAATTCATTTGCTCCCATATCAATGTCCTCAAAGTGTGGTCTAAGCACATAACAGCACCTGGGTGATTTTGATGCAGTTCAAACTTGGCAAACCTTGATCTAATTATTGGAAGTGATTGATGAAAAACCCAAGAAAGAGAGAGCGACTAGGATCTTCATGATCCAAATATCTTTCCCTACCCCTCAGGCAGTTACACTGGATCATCCTTGTGGGAGTCACGTTAATCACTTGTGCTGGAAAAACCAAGCCCAGCAAATCTCCCTGAATTACAAACTAGGTAAACCGGGGATGCTTAATCTGGAGTCTGGATGTATTAAAATGTGTCTGATAAATACCTGCTTGTATAGTTGGGGTATCTGTAGGGACTCTTTCTGCTGAAAGGATCAGAAAACCCAAGTCAGTATGGTTTAAACAAAAAATGGATATTTATTCACTTCTATAGGTGAACATTTCAAGATCTATATACTGCTGCCTCTAGAGGTCCTGTTGACTCCACTTTCCTGAGTGTTGGCTTCACTCTCAGGCAGGCTCTTCCCTGTGATGGTGCTGCAGCTCCGGTCTTCCTGTCTTCTCACTTCACATCCAACAGGAGAAAATTTCCCCTTCACAGCAGCTTTAGATAGACCAGCAGGGACTGAGTGCTTACTTCTGAACCAAACACTCTGGCCAGATGGAGTTTATGCTTCCCCCAAGTATACACACACACACGTGCATAGACATACACACATACACACACCCACATATACACAGGATAAGAAAAGGGGAAAACTGATTTAGGACAGGCAATTCTTGTTGCCATCACAAGAAATAAAAATGAATATTTTGCATGCAAAACAAAAGATTTCACCATAGTGTATACATTAGAAACAAACAATTAAAGTTCTTTACATACTGTAAAGGTAATTATGAAATGGTAAGAGTCTTGAATTGAGAGTCAAAGTCCCAGATTCTTGCTCCCACATCTGTATCAGAGCCTCTTGGGCCATTCAGTTTTCTTGTTTAGAAAGCAGAAGTAATGCCTGACCTGAAAAACTCCCCCTTTTGAAGAAGACTTTTGATTTGTAATTACTCGTTTACTAAGTGCCCACCTTCCATTAGACTCTAAGGCCAATGGGTGCAAAGCCAATGGCTGTCTCATTCAATGCCGTGTTTCCAGTGCCTGGCACAGAACTTGGCATACAGTAGATGTCCAATAAATACTTGAAAAATAAATAAGTTAATACATGGTATAAATATAATTGAAAGAGAAGTCAGTAAACTAAAATGTTCTTGATCCTGATCTCTGGGTTTATACTAATGGAAAATCAGACTATGTGCTGAAGAGAATCTTAGGAAACTTTAAGTCTAACCCTATCTCTGCCTTTAATTGTGGTTGTAACCTCACTCTATGAGCCTCAATTTTTTCCTCTGAAAAATGTGGGAACTAAAGTGGATGATCCCTGACATTCTTTCACCACAACTAAATTCTGTCAGCTAAGATAGGTGGTAAACCAGAATATGATCTCAAAAATAGAATGAGTTCATATATTAAAATCTTCATGTAAAATGATTGCTCTATTCTAGAATCATAGGCCAGGAGTATGAATCCTGATCATGGGGACGACCAATTTTGTTCTTTGTTTTTCTTTCCATTCTTTCATGCACTCAAATAATTATTAAACAGTTACTTTGTGTGTTCTGGCTCCACTGATAATTTAAAATTAATCTTGTTAATCTACATCCCTGCCTTGATAAGGCACCCCTACTTGAGCTTTGTAGGTTCAGTCTTTGATGACAATCAGAGTCCCAGTCATCAAAGGTCTACCATGTATATCCCATAAAATGATTAAGTTCATTTCTGATCTTGATGTATTATAAAAATGACACAATCTAATCCTCCCTGAAGTATAATTTTCTGGAATAGAATTTTGGTATCCAAAACATGCTGAAATCAGGGCTGGCTGCAGTCGCTCACACCTATAATCCTCAGCACTTTGGGAGGTTGAGGTAGGAGGATCACTTGGGCTCAGGAGTTCAAGAACAGCCTGGGCAACATAGTGAGACCGTATATTTCTAAAAACAAAAAAATGAGCCTGTTGTGGTAGTACATGTCTGTGGTCCCCGCCACTAGGGAGGCTGAAGCAGGAGGATTGTTTGAGTCTGGAATGTTGAGGCTGCCAGTGAGCCATGACTATGACATTGTACTCCAGCATGGGGAACAGAGAAAGACCCTATCTCAGAAACAAAAAACAAAAAACAAAACAAACAAAAAAAGATCCCAAAGTCCATACAGAAGAGGGGCTTTTCTATGCTACCCTCTTCTTTGTGACTTTCTTCTTGCAAGAGGAATTAATTGGGTTGCCCTTAGTTTCCAAATAGATTTCCTTGTCGTTGACCATAAATCAATACCACACTTGCCAAACTGACTTCCCTTATGATACTCTGGGAAAGAAAATAACAAATGTTCAGTTGATAAACTTTATATCTCCTTTTTATATCAGATCTGCAGGTACTATAGCTTTCACATGCTTGTTTATTAGTTCAATCCATTAAGAGAACAATGATCAAATATAAATACCCCAGGCAGAAACATGACAAGAGCAAGGAAATAGATGACTGCTGGCACTCATTTGTAATATAATAAATTGTATTGCAACATACTGTAAGTTTTTGACCTTAAGCAGTAGAAAGTTGATGACTTTAACAGAGTTTTCTTCATAAACCTTTTCTTTTGTGCTTCAAAACTGCTGACTTTTTTTTTTGTATCACTGGCTCTTCTACAATTTGTTTTCAACACACATCTTTAAGTGTGGGCTCTCAAAGACTGGACAAAGGTCAGTGTTGGAATGCCTGCTTCCTGCTTCTTGCAGAAAGCCTCCACCTTAGGTATGCAAGAGGCACTGCTTTTGTCTAATTCTCTAGGAATTGAGTTTAATAATAATAACCTCTTACATACACAGCATATGAATGTAACCACTCTATAGATGTGAAATTTGGGGCATTTACTTAACTTCTCTAAGTGTCAGTTTCTTCAGCTGCAGAATCTAAGTGACACTGATACCCACCTCACAGAGTATTGATGAAAGTAAAATTATATAAGGCTCATGCCTGGATCATAGGGTGCTCTGTAAATGGTGGACACAGACATATAGATGTCTATGTTCTTGTTCTCTTCCTTATCTCTGCCTCTTGTCGTTGTGTAAGCACAGAAATGCGAAATGCTTTTGGTTCACAGGTAAACCAAACCAGTGGCAGAAGAAATCCTTCTCATAAACATGAAATAGGATCTGTGGCCATTTCCAGCCCTTCCCAATCAGTCTGTCTCATACCCAAACACTCCTGATACCTTCTTGTAATGCTTCTGCTCAGGGGACTCCTGCATTTGCTTTATAACTTAACTTTCTCCTTTTCTGTTATTCTATGATCTCATCATACCCCTTTCTTCTGTGCAGAGCCCACCCAAAGCTAACTTGTATCCATCAATTTCTGATATCCTATCGTCTCAGAAAATAGTAGTCTTTAAAAATCTCTTATCTCATAGAAATCATAGAGGCTGAGCCACATAAGAAACTTTGAACTTATTATAGTAGAAGTATTGATCTCTTTCCCAAGATGGAAGAAAAAAAAAACCACTCTTTTTAGATGGCTAATGGACTAAAATACATGGTGTTGACAGCAAGCTGTAAGAATGTTGTTTTTGTGATGAAGAACTGAGAAGGAGTTGGGAAAATAGAAATCATACCAGACATATATAGCAACAGTTCTATAAAAGTACAAATATTTGACTAACTATATGGCAGTGTACCCTATGGGATCTACAAGCCAATCCTCCTATAGAAAACCACCTTTGATTTTATTGGGAGAGGACTGATTTTTGTCATTTATAATATTGAACACCTACTATCGTTTGAATGTGTCCCCTGCAAAGCACATGTCATACGCTTAATCCCAGATGCAATAATGTTGGGAAGTGCTGCCTAATGAGAGGTGATTAGGTCCTGAAATCTCCACCCTTATGAATGGATTAATGCTATTACCATAAGAATGGGAGTGGGTTTGTTACAAAAGGATAAGTTTGGATCCCTTTTTTCCCTCTCTTGTACTCTCTTGACCTTTTGTGTTTCACCAAGAAGCAGCAAAATGTTCCTTACCAGATGCTGGTACCTCAATCTGGCTTCAGTTTCATACTTCATAGCCTCCAGGACTGTGAGCCAATAAATGTCTGTTCATTATAAGTTACCCAGGCTGTAATATTCTGTTGTAGCCTCACAAAATAGACTAGGAAAAAAATCATACTAGGAAGTGGGGCTGTTGCTATAACCAATACCTGAAAATGTAGAAGCAGCTTCGGAACTGGGTAATGGGTGGAGGCTGGGACAGTTTTGAAGTCAGTGCTAGCAAAACTCTTTATTGCTGTGAATGGAGCATTAAAGCATTTCTCAGAAGGCTCTTTTGAGGGCTCAGAAGAAGAGCTGCAGGGAGAGTCTGAATTTTGTTAGAGAATCTTTAAGTGGTCCTGAATAGAGTGCTGGTAGAAATACAGACAATAAATACCATTCTGATGAGGTGTTAGATGAAAATGAGTAACAAAGTATTGGAATCTGGAGAAAGAGCCATCCCTGTTACAAAGTGGTAGAGAACTTAACTGAATTACATCCATGCCTGAGAGCTTTAGAAAAGGCAGAACTTAAAAGCAATGAACCAGAATATCTGGTGGAAGTTTCTAAGCAGCAAAACATTTAGGGTGCTTTGTGGCTTCTTTTAACCACATATAGTAAAATGAGAGAGGATAGAAATTATTTGAAGATGGAATTTATAATTAAAATGGAAGTGGAATGGAAAGATTTTAAAAATTCACAGCTGGAACATGTAAAGAATGAAAAGTCATATTTAGGAGAGCAAGCCACTCTTTGCTAAATAAATTAATATAGATGGAAGAGAGCCAGATCCTATTCATCAAGACAGTGGGAGAATGACCCTGAAAACATTTCAGAGATCTTAAAGGCAAGCTAGAACCCTTAGGGAAGGTTTTCAGAAAGGCACCCATAGGACTGCAGCATTTACAGCCCTGTGTCCCATTTTCTGCCTCAGCACTTCTTAACCACCCCAGCCATGAGTTAAGTGAGCCCAAGTGCATTTTGGGCTAACAGTCAGGAAGGTGCACAATCCACATGGAGCTAATATTGCAGGCATGAAGAATGCAAGAGTTCTAGGGGCATGGCTTCCTTCACCTAGGTTTCAAAGGATGTCATAGACAGCCTTGGGGCTCAGACGGATATTTGTCACAAGAGCAAAGCCACTGCAGCAAGCCCCTGCTAGGGTAATGCCTACTGGAACCATGGGAGTGGGACTGCCCCCAAAAATGCGGAACTGGTAAACCACCAGTGCACAAGTCCAGCCTAGAAGAGTGGCAAGCATGACTGCAATCTGTGAGATCTGCTGCATGAACTGAGCCCAGCAAAGCCATAGTGTCAGGGCTGCTCAAAGCCTTGGGGACCCAGCCCCCATCTCAGTGTGCCCACATGGTGGGACCTGGAGTCCAAAAAGGTTATTCTCTAGTCTTGATATTTGATATTGTTTACCCTGTTGGGTTTGGGACTTACTTGGGACCTGTTACTCATTTCTTCTTTCCTGTTGCTCACTTTTGGAATGGAAATGTCTATCCTTTGCCTCCCCACCATTGTATTTTAGAAGAGGATAACCTGTTTGATTTAACAGGATTATGACTGGAGGGAATTTGCCTCAGGAGAAGTAAAACATTGAGTCTTATCCGTATCTGATTTAGATAAGACCCTGAATGTTGGACTTTTGAATTAGTGCCGGCATGAGTTAAGTCACTGGAGCAGTTGGGTTGGAATGAATGTATTTTGAATATGAGAAAGACCTGAGTTTTGGGATCCAATGGCAGAATGCTATTGTTTGAATGTGTTCCCCAAAACATAAGTGTTGGAACCTTAATTCTCAATGTAACAGTGTTGGGAGATGAGGCCTAATGAGAGGTGATTAGGCAATGAAGGCTCTGCCCTCATGAATGAATTAATGCTGTTATCACAGGAGTACATTTGCAAGTTCACATTCTCTCTCTCCTCCTTGCTCCCCATCCCTCCCTCCTTTGTCTCTCCACTTTTCACCATATGATGACACAGCAAGGAGGCCCTCACTAGATGCTAGATCTTCAACCTTGGACTTTCCAGCTCAATTTTGAGCCAATAGATTCCTGTTCACTATAAATTACCTAGTCTGTGGTATTTTGTTATAGCAGCAAAAAATGGACTAAGACAGCAGCAAAGTGTATTTAGTAAGTCAGGTGCTATAATTATACCCAGTTTCAAAAATCATCATGAAGGACCTTGAAAATTCAATTAACTCATCCCACCATCTTTATACCTGACAGCCCCACATAGTTCCAACAATAACCTCTGTGGCCTGGAAGGAGTAATCAGGACCTTTGAAAGGCAATGCAAACACAATTTACCCTGGATTTAAAACATCTTAAAGAGGTTAACAATGGTCAGCTTCTGTGCTTCCGTGACTTGATTCTGATATTGTCTTTTTCATCTATAGATTGCCATGCCACATACTACAAATATTGTGCCTCTAATCTTAATAGTAATTTGCATGGCATCACTCAGACCTTCCTATTATTCTCTAGGTAGGCTCCTCTTTCTACCTGAAACTATTCCATATTCTTTTTTAATTCTATGAACCAAAAATCACGAGTGTTGGCATTACACCAAAATCGCTATGAAATTATAGCATCTGTGTACCATGAGAGGTCAAAAATGTGAAAACACCAACATAAGAATGCTTCCCTCTTCTTAATTTTATAAATTGAAATCCTAAAGAAAGCTTCAAAGTCAGATATATTTTAATCAAATGCTTTTTCTATGAGGCTTTCTTATTCTAGAAGTCATAGCCTTCACTTTTTAAACATCTTTATTTGTATATTACTATCTCCAGGCCAATGTTCTAATAGGTGGCATGGTGAAACGAGAAATGTGGCTTGCTCTTGCACTGCTTAGGTTAGAAGCCCTATCTACATTTTTCTTAAGGTAGTCTAAATGTTATCTGTTATTCAAGGGCTCTCCTATTGCATATCTTAATTTTTCAAGGAAAGCCAATTGATCTATAGCAATTGAAAAGAAATGAATACAGATGCTTATGTGCTAAATTAAAATGTTGTTTTTGACCTTTGAATGTTAGAGCATCCAAAGGGGCTATGATCAATGTTCTCTGCAGCTGTCATGGGTAAAGGAGGCACATTTACATATCAGAGCTTGCAGGAGGAAGTAGGGAAGGCATATGAGCATGGGCCAGAGTATTAACATCATTCCCACGCAGCCCTCCACCCTGTCTTGTGGGCCACCATCATTTAATTATGCCAGTTTCAGAAAACCTGATTAGGTTGTGGTTTAGTTTATTTATTAACAAGATTTTTATAGAAATAAATTATAAGATGTTTATTTTAATGCATTAGTAACTAAATGTCTTTAAGGAACATTTGGAAAATGATAATTTTGGCAGGAGTCTGAGTTAAAAATCATGTTCTCCTGTCGCCACATGAAGCCCTGGTCAACATTAATATCTCTACTGTTCCCAAGACAGGTTCAGGGGGACAATCCTATTTCTGGTTGTCAACTCAAGCAACTTCTCTCAATGTGCCTGATGGGATGGCAGATAATCATGGCCTTCGTCAAGGTGTTCTTGCCTGGTCTTATAAGTTACCAAAATCAAGTAGAAAAAAACAAAGCTATTGATAGCTGTTTGTTGTTTATTTGTTTTCAATATCATGATACTAGTAACTCTCATATTCTGTGAAGGGGCCTAAGCCTCATTTTTATTAACAAGTCCTATCCTACCTTCTCCATAAAAAGGCAGAGCTCTATTAGAGGGCAGGGGCCATGTCGTCATTGTATCCTAGTGCACAGGTAATGCCAACTTCCTGAAAACTTCACACATGACCTCTGATTTCTGACAGTATTCTGATATGTTTTTTCTCATGTTTAATTTTCACAACACACAGCCTGGACCATGTTGCCCCTACCCACCTCCCATCACCAATGTTAACCTTTCCCCACAACCTGCAAACTCTACAGCCCAGGCCCTCAGCGATCTGGCCCCCATTTCTCATTCTACGTTGATCTCTTTTCTCCCTCTCCTACATGATGTCCACCCTCCAATGAAATGGAACTGCTCTCTGCTGGAGAACATTCTTCCTACCTTTGTAAAGCATTTTCACACAGGATTCCCTTTTCCTAAAAGGCTTTTTCCCATTACAGTTTCAACCCCTTAGAAGCCATCTCAAATATAACCTTCTTGAGCCCTTTCCTGTTTAACTCCCTTCCAAACATACGTGAATTTTCCTTCCTTTAAACTTCCACACTTTGTATGTTCCTGAGGCACATACCATCTCTCTACTTTTAATTTTAGAATTGGTCTATTTTATTTCTATTCTGGTTTGCAGGTGTTTTGAGGAAGCTGAAGTTACGTCTCCAATGTCTTTGCATACCTTGTAGTGTCAGGTAGCCAGAGTGTCACACACACAAACACACACACACCACACCACATAAACTTATTTATAAATATTTTTAAAATGCAGCAAAAAGCCACATTCCAGTAGGGATGCAATTACATATAAAAATTCAACATAAGTTTCTGTGGCTATTGAAATCAAATGATGAATAAAAATCGAACTGACATGTTCAGAATATTTCAAGGAAATCTTCAGAAAGAAAGCTTCACAAAGACTCAAAATTCGCCTCTGTAGAAATTCTACTCACTTGGATCTAGACTGTCTGAAAATCTAGGATGAATGATATATCATGAAAGTATGACGTGATTTTGGAGAGAAAGATTTATAAGAACTGGAAACACTCATATTATTTTGTCAAAGAATAATTAAGAGAACTTTTTTTAAAAAGTGAATTTAGGTTAGAACTACTGGGTTTTTATCTGGAGGAAAATAAACCTGGGTTTATGTCTCATGTCAGAATATATTCTAAATGAGTCAAATATTTAAATATTTAATTTAGTTAATAATTAATTTAGTTAATATTTTAAAATTAAAGCCATGAAATTACTAGAAGAAATGGGAGAATATGTAGGTATGTATTTAAGCAACGTGCCTATACATGCCTGCAACCCCCATATAAAATCTTGATGTGGAATAGGCCTTTTAAATGTCCATATCAGCAAGGGTTAATTTTCCTAGTATATAAAGAACCCTACAAATCAGTAAGAAAAAAATACCAAGAGTCTAGCAAAAATTTGGGAAAAGATTGGAAAACAGTTGCAGAACATGAAATAGAGATAGATTTTATATACTTGAAAAGATGTTCAGTCTCACATATGAGAAAAATGCAATTTGAAACTATACTAAATACTATATTTCGTATTTCATGTTGGCAAAACATGAAAAATCTCACATAATTTTGCTTTTATGAAGCAAACCTTTTATGAAGCAAAACTGAATAATGCAAGATACAAGCCAAGGCTTATTTGTTTAAAAATGAGTAAAAAGAAATATATATTCTAACAGATTTTGATTGAGTCTTTAGGTTTTTCTAAATATAAGATTATGTCTTCTGCGAACAAGGATAATTGGACTTATTCCAAAGTTGCAGGATACCAGATAAACACACAAAAGTTAGTAGCATTTATATACACCAATAGTGGAGAATCTGAAAAAGAAATCAAGAAAGCAACACCATTTATAGTAGCTACAAAAATATAAAATACCTCAGAATAAATTGAACCAAAGTAGTAAAAGAGCTCTACAAGGAAAACTATAAAATACCATGAAAGAAATTGAAGAGGATACACAAAAAGTGGAAAGATACTACATGCTTATGGATTAGAAGATTCAATATTATTAAAATGTCAATACCACCCAAAGTGGATTAGAAGATTTAATATTATAAAATGTCAATACTACTCAAAGTGGTTTACAAGTTCAATGCAATCTCTGTCAAAATTCCAGTGACATTCTTTAGATAAATAGAAAAAAAATCCTAAAATTTTTATGGAACTACAAAAGACCCAGAATAGCCAAAACTATCCTGAGCATAAAGAACAAAACTGGAGGAATGACATTACCTGACTTTATTATACCATAGAGCTATGTAACCAAAACAGCATGATACTGGCATAAAAACAGATAAATAGGCCAATGGAACAGAATAGAGAACTCAGAAACAAACTCATACACCTACAGTGAACTCATTTTCAACAAATATCCCAAGAATATACACTGGGGAAAATGCAGTCTCCTCAATAAATGGTGCTGGAAAAACTAGATATCCATATGGAGAAGAATGAAACTATACCCCAGTCTCTCATGATATACAAAAAACCCATACAAAAAAATCAAATGACCATATACAAAGTTGCCATATACAAAAAAATCAAATCAAAATGGATTAAATACTTAAATATTAGAACTCAAACTATGAAACTACTACAAGAAAACATTGGGGAAAATCTTCAGGACGTTGCTCTGGGCAAAAATTTCTTGAATACCCCACAAGTACAAGCAACCAAAGCAAAAGTCAACAAAGGGGATCACATCATGTTAAAAATCTTCTGCAAAGTAAAAGAAACAAATAGCAAAGTGAAAAGACAATGCACAGAATAGGAGAAAATATTTGCTAACTACCCATCTGATAAGGAATTCATAACCAGAATATATAAGGAGCTCAACTGTATTTTAAAAAAATCTAATAATTTGATCAAAATATAGGCAAAATATTTGAATAGACATTTCTCAAAAGAAGACATACAATAGGCAAACAGGCATATGAAAAGGTGCTCAACCTCACTGATCATCAGAGAAATGCAAATCAAAACTACAATGAGATATCATCTCACCCCAGTTAAAATGGTTTATTTAAAAAAAACAGACAATAGCAAATACTGATGAAGATGTAGAGAAAAGAGAACCCTTGTACACTATTGGTGGGAATGTAAATTAGTACAACCACCACAGAGAACAGTTCCTCAAAAAACTAAAAATTGAGCTACTATATGATCCGGCAATTCCATCATTGCATATATATATCCAAAGGAAAGGCAATAAGTATAGCAAAGAAATATGTTCACTCCTATGTTTGCTGCAGCACAGTTCACAATAGTCAAGATTTAGAAACAACTGAAGTGTCCATCAACAGATGAATGGATAAGAAAAATGTGGCATATATACACAAGGGAGTACTATTCAGCCATAAAAAATAATGAGATCCTCTCATTTACAGCAACATGGATGGAACTGGAGATTATTGTGTTAAGTGAAATAAGCCAGGCACAGAAAGACAAGCATCACATGTTCTCACTTATTTGTGGGATCTAAAAATCAAAACAATTGAACTAATGGAACTAGAGAGTAAAAGGATGGTTACCAGAGGCTGGAAAGGGTAGTGGGGGGTTTGTGAGGAGGAGGTGGGGTTGGTTTATGGGTACAAATAAATAGTTAGAAACAATAAATAAGACCTACTACTTGATGGCACAAAAGGGTGACTATAGTCAATAATAATTGTACATTTAAAAATAACTAAAAGAATATAATTGGATTATTTGTAATACAAATGATAAATGCTTGAAAGGATGGATACTTCATTCTCCATGATGTGATTATTACACATTGCATGCCTGTGTCAAAATATCTCTTATACCCCATAAGTATATACACAAAGTATGTATGTACAAAAGTTAAAAATATGAAATTATAAAAAAATCCTGTTAAAAATGGGCAAAAGATCTGAATAGACTTTTTTTTTTCAAGAAGACCTACAAATGGCCAACTGCTATGAAAAAAATGCTCAACATCACTAACCATCAGGGAAATACAAATTAAAACCACAATGAGATATCATCTCACACTGATTAAAATGGTTTTTATAAAAAAGACAAAAAATAACAATGCTGGTGGGGAAGGGGAGAAAAGGGGAGATCTTATAAATTGTTGTGGGAATATAAATTAGTCAGACACTATGGAGAACAGTTGGGAGGTTCTTCAATAAACTAAAAATAGAACTATCATGTGATCTAGGAATCCACCCCTGGGTATATATATAAAAGAAAGAAAATATGTTGAAGAGATATCTGCACCCCCATATTTATTGCAGCACTATCCACAATAGCCAATATATGGAATTAACCTAAGCGTCCATCAACAAATGAATGGATAAAGAAATTATGATATAGATACACAATGGAATATTATACAGCCATAAAAAATCCTGTCTTTTGCAGCTACATAAATGGAACTGGAGATCATTATGTTAAGTAAAACAAGCCAGGCACAAAAACACAAATATCACAGTTTCTTTATTATTATTATTATAATACTTTATGTTCTACAGTACATGTGCACAAGGTGCAGCTTTCATACATAGGTATACACGTGCCATGTTGGTTTGCTGCACCCATCAACTCGTCATTTACATTAGGTATTTCTCCTAATGCTATACCTCCCCCATGCGCCCACCTCATGTCAGGCCCCATTGTGTGATGTTCCCTGCCCTGTGTCCAAGTGTTCTCATTGTTCAATTCCCACCTATGAGTGAGCACATGCAGTATTTGTTTTATAGTATTCTCTGATGGTAGTTTGTATTTCTGTGGGATCAGTGGTGATATCCCCTTTATCATTTCTTATTGCATCTATTTGACTCTTCTCTTTTTTCTTCTTTATTAGTCTTGCTAGCGGTCTATTAATTTTGTTGATCTTTTCAATAAAACAGCTTCTGGATTCACTGATTTTTTGAAGGGTTTTTTGTGTCTGTATTTCCTTCAGTTGTGCTCTGATCTTAGTTATTTCTTGCCTTCTGCTACCTTTTGAATTTGTTTACTCTTGCTTCTCAAGTTTTCTAAATCTTGATATTAGGGTGTCGATTTTAGATCTTTCCTGCTTTCTCTTGTGGGGATTTAGTGCAATAGAATTCCCCCTACACACTCCTTTAAATGTGTCCCAGAGATTCTGGTATGTTGAGTCTTCATTGTCATTGGTGTCGAAGAACATCTTTATTTCTGTCTTCATTTTGTTATTTACCCAGTAGTCATTCAGGAGCAGGTTGTCCAGTTTCCATGTAGTTGTGCAGTTTTGAGTGAGTTTCTAAATCTTGAGTTCTACTTTGATTGCACTGTGGTCTGAGAGACAGTTTGTTGTGATTTCTGCTCTCTTGCATTTGCTGAGGAGTGATTTACTTCCAATTACGTGTCAATTTTAGAATCAGCGTGATGCGGTCCTGATAAGAATGTATATTCTATTGATTTATCATGGAGAGTTCTGTAGATTACTGGGTCTGCTTGGTGCAGAGCTGAGTTCAAGTCCTGGATATCCTTGTTAATATTCTGTCTCGTTGATATGTTTAATAGTGACAGTGGGATGTTAAAGTTTCCCATTATTATTGTGTGGGAATCTAAGTCTCTTTGTAGGTCTCTAAGGACTTGCTTTATGAATCTGGGTGCTCCTGTATTGGGTACATATATATTTAGGATAGTTACCTGTTCTTGCTGAATTGATCCCTTTACCATTATGTAATGGCCTTCTTTGTCTCTTTTGATCTTTGTTGGTTTAAAGTCTGTTTTATCAGAGACTAGGATTGCAACCCCTGATTTTTCTTGCTTTTCATTTGCTTGGTAGATCTTCCATCCCTTTATTTTGAGTCTATGAATGTCTCTGCATGGAGATGGGTCTCCTGAATATAGCACACTGATGGGTCTTGACTCTATCCAATTTGCCAGTCTGCGTCTTTTAATTGGGGCATTTAGCCCATTTACATTTAAGGTTAATATTGTTATGTGTGAATTTAATCCTGCCATTGTGATGTTAGCTGGTTGTTTTGCCCATTAGTTGATGCAGTTTCTTCATAGAGTCAATGTTCTTTACAGTTTGGTATGTTTTTGCAGTGGCTGGTACCAGTTGTTCCTTTCCACATTTCGTGCTTCCTTCAGGAGCTCTTGTAAGGCAGGCGTGGTGGTGACAAAAATCTCTCAGCATTTGCTTGTCTGTGAAGGATTTTATTTCTCCTTTGCTTATGAAGCTTAGTTTGGCTGGATATTAAATTCTGGGTTGAAAAAGAATTTTCAACCCAGAAAAAGAATATTTTTGAATATGTTGAATGTTGGCCCCCACTCTCTTCTGGCTTGTAGGGTTTCTGCTATTCCTTTCTGTTTGTTAGTTTTCCTTCTAACAGTCAAATCCCTCAGCTGCAGGTCTGTTGGAGTTTGCTGGAGGTCCACTCCAGACCCTGTTTGCCTGGGTATCACCAATGGAGGCTGTAGAACAACAAATATTGTAGAACAGCAAATATTGCTTCCTGATTCTTTCTCTGGAAGCTTCGTCTCAGAGGGGCACCTGGCTGTATGAGGTGTCAGTCAGCCCCTACAGGGAGGTGTCTCCAAGTTAGGGTACACGGGGTTCAGGGACCCACTTCAGGGGGCAGTCTGTCTGTTCTCAGCATTCAAACACCATGCTGGGATAACCACTGCTCTCTTCACAGCTGTCAGACAGGGACGTTTAAATCTGTAGAAGTTTCTGCTGCCTTTTGTTCAGCTGTGCCCTGCCCCCAAGAGGTGGAGTCTACAGAGGCAGGTGGGTCTTATTGAAATGTGGTGGGCTCCACCCAGTTCGAGTTTGCTGGCTGCTTTGTTTACCTACTGAAGCCTTAGCAATGGCAGACGCCCTTCCCCCAGCCTGGCTTGCCGCCTCACAGTTTGATCTCGGACTAGCAGTGAGCAAGGCCCTGTGGGTGTGGGACCCACTGAGCCAGGCATGGGATATAATCTCCTGGTGTGCCATTTGCTAAGACTATTGGAAGAGCGCAGTGTTTAGGTAACAGTGTCCTGATTTTCCTGGTATAGTCTGTCATGGCTTCCCTTGTCCAGGAAAGGGAAATCTCCTGAGCCCTTGCGCTTCCTGGGTGAGGCGACACCCCACCCTGCTTCAACTCGCCCTCCGTGGGCTGCAACCACTTTCTGACCAGTCCCAAGGAGATGAACCAGGTACCTCAGTTGGAAATGCAGAAATCACCTGTCTTCTGTGTCAATCATGCTGGGAGCTGCAGACCAGAGCTGTTTCTATTTAGCCATCTTGGAATGGACCCCTGTTAGTTTTCCTTCTAACAGTCAGGTCCCTCACCTGCAGGTCTGTTGTTTCCTGGAGGTCCACTCCAGACCCTGTTTGCTTGGGTATCAGCAGCAGAGCCTGCAGAACAGCAAATATTGCTGCCCGATCCTTCCTCTGGAAGCTTTGTTTCAGAGGTGCACCCGCCTTTATGAGGTGTCTGTCGGCCCCTACTGGGAGATGTCTCCCAATTAGGCTACACGGGGGTCAGGGACCCACTTGAGGAGTCAGTCTGTCTGTTCTCAGAGCTCAAACACCATGATGGGAGAACCACTGCTCTCTTTAGGGCTGTCAGGCAGGGACCTTTAAGTCTGCAGAAGCTGTCTGCTGCCTTTTGTTCAGCAATGGCCTGCCCACAGAGGTGGAGTCTATAGAAGCAGATGCCTTGCTGAGCTGCATTGGGCTCCACCCAGTTCAAGCTTCCCAGCTGCTTTGTTTACCTACTCAAGCCTCAGCAATGGCAGAGGCCCCTCCCCCAGCCAGACTGCTGCATCGCAGTTCAATCTCAGACTGCTGTGCTAGCAGCAAGCAAGGCTCCGTGGGTGTGGGACCCGCCAAGCCAGGCATGGGAGAGAATCTCCTTGTCTGCCGGTTGCTAAGACCTTGGGAAAAGCACAGTATTTGGGCGGGAGTGTCCCATTTTTCCAGGTACAGTCTGTCACGGATTTGGCTAGGAAAGGGAAATCCCCTGATGTCTTGTGCTTCCTGCGTGAGGCAACACCCTGCCCTGCTTTGGCAGGCATAGCTGAACAAAAGGCAGCAGGAATTTCTTCAGACTTAATTGTCCCTGTCTGACAGCTCTGAAGAAAGCAGTGGTTCTCCCAGCATGGTGTTTGAGCTCTGAGAACGGATAGACTGACTCCTCAAGTAGGTCCCTGACCCCCGTGTAGCCTAATTGGGAGACACCTCCCAGTAGGGGCTGGTAGACACCTCATAAAGGCGGGTGCACCTCTGAAACAAAGCTTCCAGAGGAAGTATCAGGCAGCAATATTTGCTGTTCTGCAGGCTCTGCTGCTGATACCCAAGCAAACAGGGTCTGGAGTGGACCTCCAGGAAACTCCAACAGACCTGCAGGTGAAGCCTGGAAGCCAGCTGGGACAAAAAATGCCTTCCCAGAAAGCATCCCTGAGAGAGATCACATATAATAATTGGCCTGGATTCCCCTGTTCCTTACAACCTGTGCTCCTGATTCAGCCAGAGATGGTCAGCCTTTGGCTTAATCATGTGAGCTGTTTTTCTATTTGTGTCAAGAATAAATACAGTAACTGATGAGATTGAGATCTTGTATTAGAGTCTCAGAAATGTTAAGAAACCAGTATTCTTGGTCTTTGGCTTGGTGTGGATTTAAAGAAATGTCCTTATAGGCTTTCCCTTCTCTTAGGAAAGCATCCTTCATATTCCCAGGATCCTGGACTCTGCTGTTTGTATCTTGGAGGGCTTGATGCAGACATGTGCAGATTAGCAGGCCCAAGTAAACAGAGAAGATCAGTATGAAGCTTGAAGAAATAAAGAAAAAATTCTACATCAACTACTAGGGCTAATTACATAGCCTCCATACTTCCGTCTGCCCTTGTCTTTAAAAAAAATCTGTTATACATTTCTACAAAGGAATACTATAATAATGACAGTGAAAATATAATTTCAAAGACATTTTAGATAAAATAAGGAAGATTTTCTTTGAAATTTGCCAGAATAGTTTTTAATTGTACCTTGGGAAACACCAAAACAATTAGTCAGGTAATGTATCTGATTTTAGGCATTTGAGAAAGTAGTTTTGATTTAAAAAGTGATCTTTTTTACTTAGCGCCTTGATCCTTGTTAACATCAAGTGAATAGAAATGGAGGGGTGTGAAGAATTTTAAAAAAAGCAGAAGTTTTGTGGCAAGGCCTTAAAAATATAAACAAAACATCATCAATCTTCATTGTGTCAGCAAATTGACAAAATTCAAATTTCTCTAGAAGCTGTCAGGGGATGGTTCCTGTCTGCTCTCTTGCTGGAAGATGTTTTCAAACTCATTAACTTCCATTTACCAGAATGGAATTGCTTTCTAACAAGCATGGAAACCTCTGAAGTTGCAAAGGGCTTGGTAGGGAAATCATATTATGTCCATGGATGACTAAGTGTATGGCTTCAGAATTGTCTCCCCTTTAAATCTTCCTCACAGAATTTGGAGCTAAGAAGCATTTGAAAGAAATAATTTTATTTCTAGCCTAAAATTTCCAGGGTAGCTGCTGCAGCTATTTTGTATTTTATAAAATCACTGCCACCTCACTACAGTCTATAAAAAGACTATAATATAGAAACAATTTCTTTTTAAATCTGTACCCCAGAATACTCCATGCATTTAGAGGTATGACAGAAATCCATTGTAATATTCAAAATAGATGACCAAGCACATAATAAAAGAAATAATTACAGCTAACAGTTATTAAGTATTCAATATATGCCAAGGATTATGAACTAGGATATAGTAGGTTGGTGCAAAAGTAATTGCTGTTTTGGCCATTAAAAGTAATAGAGTGTTTTGCCATTAAAAGTACATAGAGGACATCTGGATCAAGATGGCCAAATAGAAACAGCTCCGGTCTGCAGCTCCCAGCAAGATCAACGCAGAAGGCAGGTGATTTCTGCATTTCCAACTGAGGTAGCCTGTTCAAACAGGGTCTGGAGTGGACCTCCAGCAAACTCCAGCAGACCTGCAGCAGAGGTGCCTGACTGTAGAAAGGAATAGCACATCCATTCAAAGACCACATCCAAAGGTCATCAACATCAAAGACCAAAGGTAGATAAATCCACAAAGATGGGGAGTAGCCAACCAGTGCAAACAGTCTGAAAATTGCAAAAGCCAGGAAGCCTCTTCTCGTCCAAAGGATCACAACTCCTTGCCAGAAAGGGAAAAAAACTGGATGGAAAATGAGTTTCATGAATTGACAGAAGTAGGCTTCAGAAGATGCATAATAATAAACTCTGAGCTAAAGGAGCATGTTCTAACCCAATGCAAGGAAGCTAAGAACCTTGTAAAAAGGTGGTACAAATTGCTAACTAGACTAACCCGTTTAGAGAAGAACATAAATGACCTGATGGATCTGAAAAACACAGCACGAGAACTTTGTGAAGCATACACAAGTATCAATAGCCGAATAGATCAAGTGAAAAAAGGAAATCAGTGATTGAAGATGAACTCAGTGAAATAAAGTGAGAAGATAACATTAGAGCAAAAGAGTAAAAAGGAGCGAACAAAGCCTCCAAAAAATAGGGGAATTTTCTTGTGAAAAGACCAAACGTATGTTTGATTGGGGTACCTGAAATTGATGAGGAGAGTGGAACCAAGTTGGAAAACACTCTTCAGGATATTATCCAGGAGAACTTCCTCAACCTAGCAAGACAGGCCAATATTCAAATTCAGGAAATACCGAGAACACCACAAAGATACTCCTTGAGAAGAGCAACCCAAGACACACAATCATTAGATTCACCAAGGTTGAAATGAAGGAAAAAATGTTAAGGGAAGCCAGAGAGAAAAGTTAGGTTACCCACAAAGGGAAGCCCATCAGACTAACAGCTGATCTCTCAGCAGAAACCCTACAAGCCAGAAGAGAGTGGAGGCCAATAGTCAACATTCTGAAAGAAAAGAATTTTCAAGCCAGAATTTCATATCCAGCCAAACTAAGCTTCATAAGCAAAGGAGAAATAAAATCCTTTACAGACAAGCAAATGCTGAGAGATTTTTGTCACCACCACGCCTGCCTTACAAGAGCTCCTGAAGGAAGCACGAAATGTGGAAAGGAACAACTGGTACCAGCCACTGCAAAAACATACCAAACTGTAAAGAACATTGACTCTATGAAGAAACTGCATCAACTAATGGGCAAAACAACTAGCTAACATCACAATGGCAGGATTAAATTCACACATAACAATATTAACCTTAAATGTAAATGGGCTAAATGCCCCAATTAAAAGACACAGACTGGCAAATTGGATAGAGTCAAGACCCATTAGTGTGCCGATTCAGGAGACCCATCTCATGTGCAAAGACACACATAGGCTCAAAATAAAGGGATGGAGGAATATTAACCAAGCAAATGGAAATAAAAAAAGCAGGAGTTGCGATCCTAATCTCTGATAAAACAGACTTTAAACCAACAAAGATCAAAAGAGACAAAGAAGGCCATTACATAATGGTAAAAGGATCAATGCAGCAAGAAGAGCTAACTATCCTAAATGTATATGCACCCAATACAGGAGTACCCAGATTCATAAAGCAAGTTCTTAGAGACCTACAAAGAGACTTAGACTCCCACACAATAATAGTGGGATACTTTAACGTCCCACTGTCAATATTAGACAGATTGACAAGACAGAAAATTAACAAGAATATTCAGGACTTAAACTCAGCTCTGGAAAAGGTGGACCTAATAGACATCTACAGAACTCTCCACCCCAAATCAATAGATTCTTCTCAATAGATTCTTCTCAGCACCTCATCATACTTACTCTAAAATTGACCATACAATTTGTAGTAAAACACTGCTCAGCAAATGCAAAGAAACAGAAGTGATAATAAACGGTCTGTCAGACCACAGGACAATCAAAGTAGAACTCAGGATTAAGAAACTCACTCAAAACCGCACAACTACATGGAAACTTAACAACCTGCTCCTGAATGACTACTGGGTAAATAAGGAAATGAATGCAGAAATAAAGATGTTCTTTGAAACCAATGAGAATGAAGACTCAACATACCAGAATCTCTGGGACACATTTAAAGCAGCCATAAAAAAGGATGAGTTCATGCCCTTTGTAGGGACATAGATGCAGCTGGAAACCATCATTCTTAGCAAACTATCGCAAGAACAGAAAACCAAACACTGCATGTTCTCACTCGTAAGTGGGAGTTGAACAATGAGAACACATGGACATAGAGTGGGGAACATCACACACTGGGGTCTGTCCAGGGTGGGGGATAGCGGAGGGATAGCATTTGGAGAAATACCTAATGCAGTTGACGGGTTGATGGGTGCAGCAAACCACCATGGCACATGTATACCTATGTAATAAACCTACACATTCTGCACATATACCCCAGAACTTAAGTAAAATTTAAAAAAAAAAGTACAAAGAGGCTGGACGTGGTGACTCATGCCTATAATCCCAGCTCTTTGGGAGGCTGAGGCGGGCAAATCATGAGGTCTGCAGATCGAAACCATGCTGGCCAACATGGTGAAACCCTGTCTCTACTAAAAATACAAAAATTAGCTGGGCATGGTGACATGCACCTGTAGTCTCAGCTGCTTGGGAGGCTGAGGAAGGAGAATCGCTTGAACCCAGGAGGTGGAGATTACAGTGAGCCAGATTGTGCCCCTGCACTCTAATATATAAATAAAATAAAAAGTACATAGAATATTTTGTTAAATCATTCCTAGTTCACTAAGGTATAAATATTAAGTTTATCACACAATTTTTATTTTGACTAGAACTAAAGCTCTCAAATTCCTAGTCCTTCTCTTCAAAAATGTCTTCGTCAAGAATACTGACAAATCCTTCCTTAATGCTACCCCCATGCCATTGCCAGAAATAACTGACAAAGCTTTTCATCCTCAGCCTGAAAAAGTAAAAAAAGCATTAATTTTCCCCCACGTGGAACTCAGTCACCACATGGCTGTCTGTTTGCCCTCAAAGAGGTTTATACTTGACATCAGCAATAGAGAGCATAGCTAATTAGAGAGTCCCAATCAGTGGGAGGAAGATGGTAGATGACAGATTAAAGTTTTCTGGAGTCTGAAGGGGGCGACAGGATGAGGTGGCTCTTGTCTGCCACATCTCTGGTTGTTTACAAATGACTGGCCCCTCCATAACCTGCACTACAATGACAGGAGACAGATACAGGTTATCAAATCTATTTCCAGACAAGGAGCTTGTATTGCTTGCTAACTTCACCTGCTACCCAGGACTTTGCATTTCAGTGTTTTTTAATGAGGCAGAGAACTTTCTATTTTGTTTTATTTTATTTTATTTTATTTATTTATTTATTTATTTTTGAAACAGGGTCTTGCTCTATTGCCCAGGCTGGAGTACAGTGGTGTGATTATGGCTTAGTGCAGTCTTCACCCCGTGGGCTCAAATGATCCTCTCATCTCAGTCTCCTAAGTAGCTGGGACTAGAGGCACCTGCCACCATGTCCAGCTTCTAATTACCTTTTTTTTTTTTTTTTTTTTTTGTAGAGACAGAGTCTTGCAGTGTTGCCCAGGCTGGTCCTGAATTCCTTGGCTCAAGTGATCCTCCTGCCTTGGCCTTCCAAAGTGCTGGGATAATAGGCATGAGCCATCGTGCCCAGTCAGAAAACTTTTTAAACCTTTGGTTCAAATTTTGTTACCATCTATTCAGTTTAATTAGCTGCAAAAAATGAATAATGTATAAGCAAAACCTGGAAAGAGCTGCAGTGTCCAAGAGGCTTAGGCTTAAAAATACTAAAAATCTAGATTTTATCAGACACATAAGTGAAAAATTTAAAAAGCAGTGATAATATAAAATAGCAGGTCCCAGTAACTTCTTCAAGTTTTATCTTCTTCAAAAGTTGCCTTATTCTTGGAACCCTCATCAAAATCCTCCCAAGATCTGGGACTTCATCCTCATTATTATCTCCAGTAGCAAATGCTTTTCCATCCCCTAGATTATTTGAACAGAATAACTTGTCAGTCTCCCTTAACTAGTCAGATTGTCTGTACCAAGCTGGTTTAAGATGCTGGGCAGCATTTGTCTCAGCTGCTTTGTCTCAGCATGGCCTGTAATAGTAGTGTTCACTGCTAGAGATGCCTGACCTAGAGCATTGTTAAAGTACATCACCATTCTTTGGTTTGTACACATATTCCCCTCTTTGATACCAGAAATATTGTTGACCTCTAACTTCTTTAAGGAGAACCAAGCTTTTAATTATTTGCTATAGATGTTCTATGAACCATTTTCTTTCTGCTAGCAATTATTTTTTCACTGTTGCACACTTATGATTCTAGTTTGGCAAGTTTTTCCCAGTTCATGATAATCTCTTTCATCCTATTGGAATGAAAAGAGACTGAGAGGAGCTCTAGGGCCAGCACTCAGGAGTTTTGAGCCGAACAGCTGGGATTAGGTGCACATATGCAAGAATAAAAGATGGCAGCTAGAGGCCTCCTTGCTTTTGATTCTGCAGTATATAACCCTAGAGCTTGGCCATTGAATTCTAGTGACTCTGCTGGGCTTATTTCCAGCTGTCAGCTCATATTTCTCCCCGTTGCTGAGCTCTTTTTATACCCTCAAGTGATCTGAAGATGGCAGGCTGAGCCCATGAGCCTACTTTCCTTCTCATCCTAAATTCCATGAAATAAAAACTGAAGGAAAATATTTTTCAAAAAATTTCAACAGTGATGCTGTCTAATAAAAGAACTTCCAGTAGTGGATTGAAAATGAAAGAATTTCTGAAGATTAGAAATCAGATGAAGTCAGATCTAGCTGCTCCCCACCCCTCCACTTTATATATTCAGCCTTACACACAGACACACACACACACACACACACACGAAGGACAAATGTGCAAAAGAGAACTGTTCTGGAAGAGATCAGACAACAATTAGGAATCACCAAACATCTAGGAAAGCTACAATCAGAAATGAGAAGCACCAACATTAAACAAAAGAATAATTATCTACGGAAACAAACTCAATAGACTCCATACAAGAAGTAATAAATAATTATAGTTTTTAAAAATATTTAAGAGGTTATTAATTGCATCATCTGAAGCCAAGTCTACAAGTCTTGGTGTCTGCAGTTTTGATTGTCAAAAATAATAAGTGAGGAAATTGATGGAGGGGATATGTAAGGTTGGAAATAAATGAACTAAAGCCTGTGGTAAGATTGACATTAGCTTAAAATATACATGAAAAATACTACACAGATACTTGGATTGACTGCATATTGGACTTATGGTTGCCTGGCAGTCAAAGTGAAGAGGGAAATTAAACCAAAGTGAAGACGGAAATAAAAGTTCTAGTTACTAAATAAAAATAAAATATATGTTCAGAGGAAACCAAAGCATGGATCACAGTAAAACTGGAGAGAAGTTTTTTTTTTTTTTTTTTTTTTTTTTTTTTTTTTTTTTTTTTTTGAGATTGAGTTTTGCTCTTGTTGCCCAGGCTGGAGTGCAATTGCACGATCTTGGCTCGCTGCAACCTCTGCCTCCTGGGTTCAAGCAGTGCTCCTGCCTCAGCCTCCCAAGTAGCTGGGATTATAGGCATGTGCTGCTATGCCTGGCTAATTTCGTATTTTTAGTAGAGACCTGGTTTCTCCATGTTGATCAGGCTGGTCTAGAACTCCCAACCTCAGGTGATCTGCCCGCCTCAGTCTCCCCAAGAGATTTTCATAAAGCAAATATGTTTATGAATATTCTTACTGTAAATAAACCAACTATTATCACAAGATTCATTGTTGTATATTCCTTAATATCAAACATTATTGTGTTTTTTCCCTTTTCTATTTAGACATAAATGTATATAAAGTTCAAAAAGTGCCCTGATCATCAGAATGAACAGGCAACCTACAGAACGGGAGAAAAATTTTGCAATTTATCTATCTGACAAAGTGCTAATATCCAGAATCTACAAGGAACTAAAATTTACAAGAAAGAAACAAACAACTCCATCAAAAGGTGGGTGAAGGATATGAACAGACACTTCTCAAAAAAAAAAGACATTTATGCGACCAACAAACATACGAGAAAAAGCTTATCATCATTGGTCATTAGAGAAATGCAAATCAAAACCATAATACCATCTCACACCAGTTAGAATGGTGATCATTAAAAGGTCAGGATACAACAGATGCTGGAGGATGTGGAAAAATAGGAACACTTTTACACTTGGTGGGAGTGTAAATTAGGTCAACCATTGTGAAAGACAGTATGGCGATTCCTCAAGGATCTAGAACTAGAAATACCATTTGACCCAGCAATCCCATTATTGGGTATATACTCAAAGGATTAGAAATTATTCTGCTATAAAGACACACGAACACGTATGTTTATTGCAGCACTATTCACAATAGCAAAGACTTGGAATCAACCCAAATGTCCATTAATGATAGACTGGATAAAGAAAATGTGGCATGTATACACCATGGAATACTATGCAGCCATAAAAAATGATGAATTCATGTCCTTTGCAGGGACATGGATGAAGCTGGAAACCATCATTCTCAGCAAACTAACACAAGAACAGAAAACCAAACACTGCATGTTCTCACTCATAAGTGGGAGTTGAACAATGAGAACATATGGGCACAGGGAGGGGAACATCACCCACTGGGGTCTGTCAGGGGGTGGGGGGCAAAGGGAGGGACAGCATTAGGAGAAATAACTAATGTTGATGACAGGTTGATGGGTGCAGCAAACCACCATGGCACATGTATACCTATGTAACAAAGCTGCATGTTCTACACGTGTATTCCAGAACTTAAAGTATAAAAAAGTAAAAAAAAAAAAAAAAAAAAAAGTTGAATATTGGCCTCCACTGTCTTCTGGCTTGCAGGGTTTCTGCAGAGAGATCCGCTGTTAGTCTGATGGGCTTCCCTTTGTAGGTAACCTGATGTTTCTCTCTGACTGCTCTTAACATTTTTTTTCTTCATTTTGACCTTGGAGATTCTGACAATTGTGTGTCTTGGGATTGCTCTTCTCGAGGAGTGTCTTAGTGGTGTTCTCTGTATTTCCTGAATTTGAATGTTGGCCTGTCTTGCTAGGCTGGGGAAGTTCTCCTGGATATATCCTAAAGCGTGTTTTCCAACTTGGTTCCATTCTCCCGGTCACTTTCAGGGACCTCAATCAATCTTTGGTTTGGTATTTTCGCAAGAAAAGTCCTCTATTTCTTGGAGGCTTTGTTCATTCCTTTTCCATCTTTTTTCTCTAATCTTGTCTTCCTGCTTCATTTCAGTAAGTTGATCTTTAATCTCTGGTATCCTTCCTTCCACTTGGTTGATTCAGCTATTGATACTTGTGTTTGCTTCACAAAGTTATCGTGCTGTGCTTTTTAGCTCCATCAGGTCATTTATGTTCTTCTCTAAACGGGTTATTCCTGTTAGCAGTTCCTGTAACCTTTTGTCAAGGTTCTTAGCTTCCTTGCATTGGGTTAGAACATGCTGCTTTAGCTCAGAGGAGTTTGTTATACCCGCCTCCACTTCTGTCAATTCATCAAACTCATTCTCTTTCCATTTTTATGCCCTTGCCAGAGTGGAGTTGGTGATCATTTGGAGAAGACGCCTTCTGTTTTTTGGAATTTTCAGCCTTTTTGTACTGGTTTTTCCCTCATATTAGTGGATTTATCTACCTCTGATCTTTGAGGTTGATGACCTTTGGATGAGGTTTCTGCGTGTGGGTCCTTTTTATTGATATTATTGCTTTCTGTGTTAGTTTTTCTTCTAACAGTCAGACACCTCTTCTGCAGGTCTGCTGTAGTTTGCTGGAGGTCTGCTCCAGACCCTATTTGTCTGGGTACTAGTGGAGGCTGTAGAACAGCAAAGATTGCTGCCTGTTTTCCTCTGGAAGCTTCGTCCCAGAGGGGCACCAGCCTGATGCCAGCCAGAGCTCTCCTGTATGAGGTTTCTGTCAACCCCTTTCAGGAGGTCTCTCCCAGCCAGGAGGCACAGCGGTCAGGGACCCACTTGAGGAGGCAGTCTGTCCTTCAGCAGAGCTGGAGTGCTGTCCTGGTAGTACCCTCCTTGTCAGGATCCACTGCTCTCTTCAGAGCTGGCAGGCAGGAGCGTTTAAGACGCCGAAGCTGCACTCACAGCTGCCCCCTTCCCCAGGTGCTCTGTCGCGGTGAGGTGGGAGTTTTATCTATAAGCCCCTGGCTGGGGCTGCTGCTTTTCTTTCAGAGATGTCCTGCCCAGTGAAGAGGAATCTAGAGAGGCAGTCTGGCCACAGCTGCTTTGCTGCACTGTGTTGAGTTCTGCCCATTCTGAACTTCGAGGCCTTTTTAGTACTGTCAGGAGAAAACCGCCTACTCAAGCCCCAGTAAGTGTGGACACCCCTCCCCCGACCAAGCTCAAGCATCCTAGGTCGACTTCAGACTGCTGGGCTGGCAGCGAGAATTTCGAGCCAGTGGTTGCTAGCTTGCTGAGCTCTGTGAGAGCGGGACCTGCTGAGTGAGACCACTTGGCTTTCTGGCTTCAACCCCCTTTCCAGGAGAGTAAACGGTTCCGTCTCACTGGGGTTCCAGGTGCCACTGAGGTACAGAAAAACCTCCTGCCTCCTGCACCTAGCTTGGTGTCTGCCCAAACAGCCACCCAGTTTTGTGCTTGAAACCCAGAGCCCTGGTGATGTAGACATGTGAGGGAATCTCCTGGTATGCGAATTGCAAAAACCATAGGAAAAGCATATTATCTGGGTTGGATAGCACAGTCCCTCATGACTTCCCTTGGCTGGGAAAGGGAGGCCCCCCCACCCTGCTCCCTGTACTTCCCCACTGAGGCAATGCCCCACCCTGCTTCTGCTCACCCTCTGTGGGCTGCACCCACTGTCTAACCAGTCCCAATGAGATGAACAGGCTACCTTAGTTGGAAATGCAGAAATCACCTGCCTTCTGTGTTAGTCTTGCTGGGAGCTGCAGACTGGAGCTATTCCTATTCAGCCATCTTGCCAGCAGATCTCGATTAGGGAAGTTTTCTTAAATTAATTTCTCAAATACATTTTCTAGGTTGTTTACTTTTACTCTTACCCTTAATGAGAATGCCATTACTTCCCCAGGTGAAAGTCTCGTCCTGTAGGTTTGGCACAAGATTGTCATCAGTGAAACAGATATGATTCTGTTATGTGATTGTCTTAGAGATGTTCTGGGCTGCCTAATCTTGTTAATTTTGATGTAGCCAGGGTTCTTGCTCAGTGCTTCTCCAAGCATCTTAGCAGCCTCGGCTTCATACTTGGCCTGGGCAATCTTTTGCTGGTGTTCTAGTTTTGCTTTTTCTACCAAGAACTGGGCCTGCTAGGCCTCCTCCTGGACCACTTGTTTGGCCTCTGCAGTAGCTATGTACTCTCAGCTAAAGCTCATCTCTGTGTTGGCTACATCATCCAAGACAAGACTGAAGTCCTTGGCCCTCTCTGGCAGCTCCCAGGGATGAATCAACAGGGATACCTGGGCCCACTGGGTAATCAGCTATGAGGCATTGAACTTACCACACTCTTGAGCACCTTTTTGACAATGGATGGCAGCACTCATTCTTTATTGTCTAGCCCTAGGTGATTGTGCATGCTGGGAAACTCCTGAATGTTGGGTTGAGACACCACTCACAGGGATATGTTCACCACCTGCAGGTCTTTTGAGCCTGTTAGGGAGGAAATTTTTCAAGGTCTGGCCAGAATGTCATCCTTAATGGGTTACTAAGACCAGGGGATCCTGAAATGAAGGCTTCGGCCAAGATAGTGTCCTGCTGCATGCCACCGATATGATTGAAGAAGATGGTTGTGTTTGCCTTCCATGGTGAACATGGATTTCTGGACACCACAGGCTACAGTGCTAGCCCCTAGCAACAGCGTCAGTGCCATAACCATGTCCTAGGAGTCAGTATGCAGCCATTCCTCTAAGTCCTTCAAGTTCTGGACCATGTCTGATTCTGAGGCTGTTGCACCAAAGGTCAGAAGGGAGTGCCAGCCCATCACTGCCCAACTCCAGTTTAGGGATTGTACCCTTCGCGTGAGAGTTCAGGTCAGTAATTCTGGCAGGAGAATGGTGTATTGATTTTCAGCCTTGCCTTGGATCTCAATGAGCTTCCTTGCAATCCATGCTTTACATTCTTTATCTGTCATTTCCGTGTTTCCATTTTGGCTATGGACCATTGCTGGAGAGCTATTGTAATCATTTGATAGTATCACTACTTTCAGATTTTTCATGGTGCTAGAATTCTTGCTCTGGTTCCTTCTCATCTGGAGCTGCTAGCACTTCTAATTTTTGTAATTATTTTCATGCAGGTAGGATTTTTTTCTTTTTTTTTTCTGTCCTTTTATCAGCTGGACACTACCATGAGGGCTGTTTGTCAGTGTTTTCTTCTCTGGGATCTGGGTTATTCTTTAAGATTCTGGTAGATTACCATTTGCTTCTTGAATTAAAGCTCACAGACTTGATCTTTATATACTATCTTGCTCAGCAAGTGGCTGAGGCATGCTGAATGCCTCTAATCTACCAATATTGGGAAACAACAAACTACTTCTTGTGTTCTATGGTTTGTTAGAGAAGGATCTCAGTGACCTGTGAGTCAGTATCAATGACTTCCAAGTTAGAAAATTAAACTATTCTTTCCTCCAGTCATCCTTTAAAAAGCATTTTGCCCCTTTAAACTGGCGTCCCGATTTTAGACAACACCCCACAGAAAATTTTTAAAAATTCAGCTCTCATTCATCTTGTAAAGGTAAGAAAGGTGGTGGATGGGGAGGGAAAGAGAAGACAGGGAGAGGGAGAGAGGGAGAGGGAGAGGGAGAGAGAGGGAGAGGAAGAGAGAGAGAGGGAGAGAAAGGGGGGGGGAGAGAGAGAGAGAGAGAGAGAGAGACTGAATGACTGACTTGTAAATGATCTTGCTAAACTACATGCCCAGTGTTGCAGAAAAAAACTAGAGTACTTCTTTCCCCAAGAGTCAATGGACAACAGAGGGATTGCTTTAAAAGACTTTGTAATGTGTCTTTTTTTTTTTTTTTTGAGACAGAGTCTCACTCGTTGCCCAGGCTGGAGTGCAGTGGCGCAATCTTGGCTCACTGCAAGCTCCTCCTCCTGGGTTGATGCCATTCTCCTGTCTCAGCCTCCTGAGTAGCTAGGATTACAGGCGCCTGCCACCATGCCCAGCTAATTTTTTTGTATTTTTAGTAGAGACGGGTTTTCACCATGTTAGCCAGGATGGTCTTGATCTCCTGACCTCACGATCTGCCCGCCTCGGCCTCCCAAACTGCTGGGATTACAGGCGTGATTTGAGTTTGTTTTGATGACTAATTTGTCTTCTAATTCTATTCAACTTCTATGAAAACAGGAGGAAAATAAAAAGAAAGTATTTAAACCTGGGTATGTTTTAGTTGGAGTACTTGCAGCTTTCAAAATTCCGGAGTAAAATTGTGACATTTCAGATTTTCACTGCTTAGGGCACAGACAAAATGGAGGAAAGCAAACCAACAAAAAAACCCAGGGGTTGACTTTTATTCTGAGAAGCTGTTAACCCCACATGTTGAATTTTACAGTTGCCAATCTCCCCAGTCTTCCAACCATCAAAAGACCTATTTACAACCATCAAAAGACCTATTTACAACCAAAAGGAATATTTAACATCTTTTATTAATTTGCTTTCTATCTAGGGCTCAGCACAATGCATGCTGGAGGCTCATGTGCTGATTCATGGCGGAAGGGAAGAGGCTTTATTTCATACAAAGAAATTGACCAGGCTGAAGGCTGTGTCCTTTACACAGCTAGTATTCTACTCTACTGTGTCCAACTCAATGAACTGCTGGCATTCTAATTATTTGGGCCTGAAGATTTGGCCACTTAGGTTAAATTTCAGACAGGATTTCTTTTAAATGGAGTAGATGGTCAGACATTTGAATATGGCAGCAGAAGACTAGGAAGCAGAGCACCCTAATTTCGGTGGGCAGAGGGGTATGGCTCCATGTAATTGGTCCACTTATAACAAGATGCCAGTGATTAGTTGGTAAGTACTAGAACAATATTCAGAGGAGAATTCTGAGGGCATATCCAAGAAGGTCACTTCAGGATCTGGCTGTAGTATCAATAGGTAACCTTGGTTCAGGGCAAGCAAGCAAAAAGGCTAATGTCCAGTGATAAAGACTAAGTAATCTAGCAGAAAGCTGGAGTTGAGAAGGACACTTGGGTGTCTAGAGTTCTAGATTCTAGATTTCAATGTGGGCACACCTGATGCCAAATCTATGGTTGTGAGATCCATTCCATACTCTATGACCTGCTGGGCTAAAACTGTTGAAACAAAGTACTGTGTAGTTCAGGACTGAGTGAGGAATAAGCTGGACAGATCCTGGGGGGTAGAAAGCCCAAGGAATTCCAGATAGAGTGACTTGGGCAGCTACGGGCTGAAGCAGTGTTCTCCCTGACTAAATACTTTGAGATGGTAAAGGAATGTCAACTAAGCTACCCCTAACCCCATGCCATAATTATAAGGTGCTTATGCTCTGTCAGACATATGGATTTTCTGACTTGATCCACCCCTACTCCACACAACATCCTCAGCCATATGTGCTATTGTTACTAAGATGAGGAAACTGAGACTTAGAGAAGGGAGATGATGGGTCTAGGATGCCACAGCTAGGAAATGACAGAAAATGCTTCAATGTTCAAAGTCGAGCAGTTTGACTCCAGAAAGTATACACCTAACTGCTATGCATACTCCCTCCTATTTACTGGGACAACCTTAGTGAGCACAGAGCAAAAAGTTGCCCATCTCTCTGGTGCTGATGAAGATCCACCCCTCTCACCACCTATTATTTCAAACTAGGCGTTTTCTTTAAAAGGAAAACAGCTTTATTGAAAGATCATTCACATAACATTCAATTCATCCATTTAAAGTGTATGATTCAATAGTTTCTAGGATAGATATGCACAGATATGTGAAAGCATCACCACAGTCAATTTTAGAGTATTTTGATTACTTCAAAAAGAAACTCTCATCTTTTAGCTATATCTCCCAATCCCCATCTAATTCCTCACCCTTAGCCTTAAGCAACAATGAATTCACATTTTATATCTATAAATTGGCTTGTTCTAGACCCTCATATGAATTGAATCATACAATATGTACACATTTGTGACTTTTTTTTAACTTAGTATGTTTTGAGGTCTCATTTAAGTGGTAGCATGTATCAGTACTTTATTCTTTTTGATAACTGAATACTATTTTATTGTAGAAATATATCACATTTTGTTTCTGTTTGGGTTGTTTCCACGTTTTGGCTATCATAAGTAATGCTACGATATATATTTTTGTACAAGTTTTTGTGTGAACATGAACAAAACATTTTGTTTCTCTTAGAAGAGAAGTGAAAACACCTAAGAGTAGAAAATGCTTTGTCAGATGGTAACTCTAGGTTTAATTGTCTGATGCATGGCCAGACTGTTTCACAGTGGCTGCACCATTTTACATTCCCATCAGCAATGCATGAGGTTCCAATTTTTCCACATCCTCACCAACACTTATCTGTCTTCTTGATCCTAGCCATCCTAGTGGGTGTGAAGTGATACCTCATGGTGTTGATGTGCATTTCCCTGATGACTAATAGTGTTGAACATATTTTCATTCATGTGCTTAGTAGCCATCTGGAGAAATGGATATTCAGATCATTTAAAAAATTGATCTGAATAAACATTTCTGTCATTTTATTAAGCTTAATATAGTATTGATACAAGTCCCTTAGATATATAATTTGTAGATGTTTTCTTCCATTTGGTGGGTTGCCTTTTTATTTTACTGATGGTGTCCTTTGCAGCACAAAAGTTTTTAATTTTGATGAAATCTCACTTATTTTTTCTTTTGTTGCTTATGACTTCTATTTCGTATCTAAGAATACTTTGCCAAATCCAAGTCATGATTTGTTCCTATGTTATCTTCTAATTTTGTAGTTTTAGCTCCTACATTTAGGTCATTGATCCATATTGTTTAAATCTCTATATACAGGGCATGTTACTTTTCCTGAGTTCTAAGAGAGTCCCTAAGTTTTTATAAATAGCAAATACTACCCACAGGCAGCAGTTCATGCCTGTAATTCCAGCACTTTGGAAGGCCAAGGCAGGAGGATTTCTTGAGCCTATGCATTTGAGACCAGCCTGGGCAACATAGTGAGACTTTGTCTCTACAAAGCATAAGCAAAATTAGCCAGTGTGGTGTCATGTGCCTGTGGTCCCAGCTACTTGTGGGGCTGAAGTGGGAGGATCGCCTGGGCCCAGGAAATTGAGGCTGCAGTGAGTCATGATCATGCCACCAAACTCCAAATATAGCAGACACTATATTTTCCTTTGAACACTAGACCAATTTATAAGATGATGATTTCTCATATACTGGAGTTTGGTTAGGATCTCAAGAAAAAGACAAGTAATAAAGCCAAGGTGGGCATATCACCTGAGGTCAGGAGTTTGAGACCAGCCTGGCCAACATAGTGAAACTCCATCTCTACTAAATACAAAAATTAGCTGGGCATGGTGGCAGGCACCTGTAATCCCAACTACTCGGGATGCTCAGGCAGGAGAATTGCTTGAACCCGGGAGGCAGAGGTTGCAGTGAGCCGAGATCATGCCACTGCACTCCTGACTGGGTGACAGAGTGAGACTCCATCTCAAAAAAAAAAAAAAAAAAAAAAGAAAGAAAAGAAAGAAGAGCAGGGCTTTAGCTCTCTATCTTTCACACTATTATTTGTGTTTATTTTGAAATACACTTGCAACCACTTGACTACTGAATTCAGCATAATGGAGGTATATAACATGGTGAAGAGCTATAATTGTGTTTTCTGTAATGTACAGTTTGAGATACAAGAACATTTTAAAATTTTATTATGAGATTTTATTTATTATTTTTCAAACAAATTAGAGTTTGATAAAATATTTAGAAAGAGCTGGATAACTAACCCAGCACACCATGCACCTAAAGTGAATTCGACTCAAATAAATACAGTATTTTTTTTTGACAAATGACCTCTGCCTGCAAGATTTATCAAATTAATGTGGAACAGCTCTACAGGAGCAAGGTAGTAGTCCTGTTTCACAATTTTTTGGACTTTTCACTGTAGGCTGAGGGAAGTATGGAGAGGAATATATTTCATTTCCAAGGGGAGGTTAAGGAAAAAAATGAGTTTGTTTTAGGTTGACAGTGTATGACTCAAAAACTGAAGCTAAAAAATGTAAAAGGCAATAAAAACAAAAATTTTACTTGAAACTACGATTGTGGAAATTAACTCTGGCTAGTGAAGAACTAAAATAATCCTTTAGAGTTAACTGAGTTTGTTCAACCATAAACCATAAAATGACTTCTCATATCATAAACTAATTACAAAAGGGCCAGAGTCATCTTGGAGTTTTAAGGGGATCTCCACAGATTAACTGATTTAGGTGGGATTTGGAAATATGAAATATTATTACTAAAATCTATACTGAGTAATGTACCTGAAAATCACAAACAAGTGATATTTAAGTGGTAAAATGTATATTCAGTGCTGGAGTAGATACAGGTGGAAAGGGAGAAATAATGGTCAATGGTGGTATCTGGGTTTCTAGATTGCAGTGCCGTTCCTCAAGATATGGGAGAGGACCTGTGCCATGGGCTGAATGTTTTTGTCCCTCCAAAATTCATGTGTTGAAAACGTAATCACCAATGTGATCATACTAGGAGATAGGGCCTTTGGGTGGTGATTAGATTATGGTAGAGGAGACCTCATGAATGGAATTAGTGCCCTTTTAAATGAGACCCAAGAGCGCTGCCTTTTCCCCTTCACCATGTGAGGAAAAAGCAAGAAAGCATCTTCTGTGAACCAGCAAGGGGGCCCTCACCAGACACCAAACCTGCCAGCACCTTGGTGTTAGACTTCCCAGCATCCAGAACTGTAAGAAATAAAATTCTGTTATTTATAAGGTATCCAGTTTATTTATTTGTTATAGCAGCCTGAACAGACTGAGAAAACCCGTTTGGGAAGAAATGACCATGAGTTTACTGGAATTTATTGGATTTGATATGAATTTTAAACATTGAAGAAGAAATATGTGGAGAACCTGTATATCTGGAACTCAGAAGAGGATTTTTTAGCTGGGAATATGTCTTGGAGTCCCATCACGAACATAAAATTACCTATGGAAAAATATAAACCAAAAACAGGGTCTGCATTTAAGCCTTCATATTTTTAAAATATTTAAAGCCAGATAGAAAAGTAAGAGCTAAAAAAGAAGATTTAGAAGGAGTGGCCAGCAAGGTAGAAGAAAAACCATGAGAGAGTGGGAAAAGAGAAGTCAAGGTTAAATGTTACTGAGAGGCCAAGTAAAATGAGGTCTTAGAAGTGCCCACAAAATGCAAGGGAAGGTCACTGTTGATCTTAGTGAGAGCCATGTTGATGAAACAGAGCATGTTGAAGACATGCTGGAGCGATTAAGAAGTGGAGATGGTAAAGTCTGTAATTTGCTCCAACTGAATGGCAATACCATTACATAAGATGGTAAAGAGGTCCAGATTGGGTCCTCATTTGAGATGATTGGTTTGAAGAAAATAAGACAGAGCAATAGCTGGAGGAGAATATTTGATTCAACTAAGTTATTTTGATTTTTTTATTTGAAATATGGAAGCAATTTTAGCACGTTCAAAAGCTCATGGGAAATGTGAGGTAGAGAAAGAAATTAAAGACATAGGCAAGGGGATTATTAATAGGTTAAGAGACAAGCAGTTATGGGATTCAGAGTACAGGTAGGAGAATATGTATTTCATAGTGGGAACAGCTCCTCCATGTAATGGGTGGGATGGGGGATAGAATGAAATAGGGGATGAAACGGGAGGAGAGATAGAAAGGAGGATGAAATGTGTAGGTTTACAAATATGGTGGTGGGTGGGAGTTCTAAATAGAAAACTAGGTTTAAGTGGCTGGGCCTTTTGATGGCGTGTTGAAGGCTCACTGATCATACATTTACAATACTTCTGAGCTGCCTGGTTGGATCATTTTCCTCAGCAGTGCTCAACAATTTGAGTACAGACAGAGGGAAGACAGAGAAAGAAGTTCAACTAGGAGGGAGTATGGCATGACATTCAAGAGAATCCAAAAATTAATATTTTTGCCTCCAATACCACAAGCTGTATCTTAATCTAGCATTATGTTAAGGGTGCTATAGGAATAAACTTTTCAGGGTTTATAATTTGTTGTCATTTTAAACCAGGTTTTGTCAAATCTGGTATTTCTAAGAGGCCCTGATAGTCCCTGTAGACTAGCATAGACATGTTGACTGATTCTGTTATATAGAAAGAGTATTGTGATATCATCATAATTGTTAATAATCATAGGCACTATCTTCAATTGATAGCTTATTCTGTGCCAGACTTTGTTGGATCATTATAGATTTTTCCTTAACTCTCCCAATGACAACATTATGATTATCTCTAACTGAATTCAAGACATTTTTAAATAATTCAAATGATTTTTCATGATAATGTATCAAAATGGTAGCAATGGAATGCATCCAGGTGCATGTGACACCATGTTCAAAATGCAAAGAGGGCATTAGATCACCAAAACTCTACACACAGGAAATAAACTGAGAAAGCTATTCAGCTGAAATGAAAGGAAAAATAACTCAAAGGATGAAATCAGGAGCACAGAGGGTAGAGCCAAAGTCATGGAGATAGCAACAGATGCAAGTGGGGCGATGGATAGGGCTATCTTCTGGCTTGATGGAGAAGTGTGTTGTTTCCACCAATAATATAAGTGGAACTCCTGGCTGACAGATTAATTTCTCTCTACTTGCTAAAAGAAATAAAAGTACTTCTTACACTCTGTAACCATGTCTGGATGATACATAAGTCCAACAAAAAATGGGTCTTTCCCACCTGGTTATCCCCCAACCTGAAATACTCTTTCTTCTTCTTATAGAATCAATGCAAACACGACCTCCTCTCACACCCCTTTTCTGATTCTTTCAGGTAGAATCAGTTTCTCCCTCCTCTGTGCTTTCTTGAAACTTTGTACAGAGTTTTATTGTTGTACTAACCACATTATTGTAAAATTATACATACACGTATTTGTTTCTCCCTTCTTCTCCTTAAGAAAGAATGCATTCTTCCTAAGGTTTCATTTTACTCACCCAAAACTGAGTCTCTTTTGTTCACTTCATGCCTGGCATCAAGCATGGTGCCTGGACATGGTCATAGTTTGATGTTTATGAAATGAATGTTCACAGTTAACTGCATTGACTCTGAAGACAGACAGGCCCCTAAGAAGAGAATATGTTGAGGCCTTTCTCCACCAAGACACCAAATATTTTTCTAGGCATTGTTCAAGTTGTTTCAGAGTTCAAGTCATGTACAAAAAGAATACCCAATCACTTAGCAAGAATGATAAAGAACCCAAAGAAAAATTCTGAAGCTTTGTCTTTTCACCTTATGATAAATGTAACTGAAAAGACAGTTTAAAAATAGTCCAGAATTCAAAATACCATCTTTTCAGGCAAGCAAATGCTGAGGGAATTTGTTAACACCAGACCTGCCTTACAAGAGCTCCTGAAAAAAGCAGTAAATAAGGAAAGACTCTTAGCAGTCATTGTGATAACACACTCAAGAACACAGACCAATGACACTATAAAGCAACCACACAAATCTGCATAATAACCAGCTAACAATGTGATGACAGGACCAAATTCACACATATCAATACTAACCTTGAATGTAAACAGGCCAAATGCCCCCCATTTAAAGGGCACAGAGTGGCAAGCTGGATAAAAAAGCAAGACCCAATGGTATGCTGTCTTCAAAAGACCCATCTCACATGCAATAACATCCATGGGCTTAAAATAAAAGGATGAAGAAAAATCTATGAAGCAAATGGAAAACAGAAAAAAAGCAGGGGTTGCAATCCTAATTTCAGACAAAACAGACTTTAAACCAACAAATACAAAAAATAAAAATAAAAATAAAGATGAAGGGCATTACATATTGGTAAAGAGTTCAATTCAATAAGAAGATCTAACAATACTAAATAAATATGCACTCAACACAGGAGTACCCAGATTCATAAATCAAGTTCTTAGAGATCTCTAAAGAAACTTAGATTCCCACAAAATAACAGCAGGAGACTTCAACACACAACTGTATTATATCATCAAGGCAGAAAATTAATGAAGATATTCAGGACCCAAACTCAACACTGGACCAAACGGACATAATAGACATCTGCAGAATTCTCCAGGCCAAAACAATAGAATATACATTCTTCTCATTGCCACATAGCACATACTCTAAAATCAATCACACAATTGGACACAAAACAATCCTCAGAAAATCAGAAAAAAAAAATAAGAAAATCATACCAACCACATGCTCAGACTACAATGAAATAAAAATAGAATTCAATATGAAGTAAATCACTCAGAATGATACAATTTCATGGAAATTAAATGACCTGCACTTGATTGACTTTGGGGTAAATAATAACATTAAGGCAGAAGTTGAGTTCTTTGAAACAAATGAGAACAAATATATAACATACCAGAATCTCTGAGAAACAGCTAAGGCAGTGTTAAGAAGGAAATTTACAGCTGTAAACCCCCACATCTAAAAGTTAGAAAGATCTCAAATTAACACTCTAACATCACAAGTAGAAGAACTAGAGAAGCAAGAGCAAACCAACCCCAGAGCTCCCAGAAGATAAGAAATAATCAAAATCAGAGCTGAATTGAAGGAGACTGAGACATTAAAAACCATGGAAAAGATTAATGAATCCAGGAATTGGCTATTTGAAAAAATTAAAAATATAGATAGACTGCTAGCTAGACTAATAAAGAAGAAAAGAGAGATCATCCAAATAAACACAATTAAAAATGACAAAGGGGATATCACTACAGACCCTACAGAAATACCTATAACCATCAAAGACTACTACAAACACCAGTATACACACAAATTAGAAAATGTAGAAGAAACAGATAAACTCCTGGACATATACATCTTCCTAAGACTGAATCAAAAAGAAACTGAATCCCTGAATAGACCAATAATGAGTTCCAAAATTGAACTGGTAATAAATAGCCTGCTAATAAAAAAATCCCACAAAAAACAACATCCCAGGACCAGATGGATTCACAGCTGAATTCTAACAGACATACAAAGAATAGCTGGTCCCATTCCTGCTGAAACTATTCCAAAAAATTGAGGAGGAGGGACTCCTCAACTCATTCTATGAAGCCAGCATCATTCTGATACCAAAACCTAGCACAGACACAACTAAACAAACACAAAACTAAGCATCAAAATCCTTGATGAACGTAGATGCAAAAATCCTCATCAAAGTACTAGCAAACTGAATAGAACAGCACATTAAAAATCAAATTAATAATGATCAAGTAGGCTTTATCCTTGGAATGCAAGTTTGGTTCAACATATACAAACTAATAAATGTGATTTGTCACATAAACAGAACTCAGGAGAAAAACCACATGATTGTCTCAATAGATGCAGAAAAGGCTTTTGATGAAATTCAACATTCCATCACAAAACCCTCAGAAACCTAGGCATCAAAGGAATATAGTTCAAAATAAGAAGAAACAGCTATGACAAACCCAGAGCTAACATCATACCAAATGGGCAAAAGCTGGAAGCCCTGCCCTTGAAAACAAGCATAAGACAAGGTTGCCTTGTCTCATCACTCCTATTCAACAAAGTATTGGAAGTAGGGGCCAAATCAATCAGGCAATAGAAAGAAATAAAAGGCATCCAAATAGAAAAAGAGGAAGTGAAACTACCCCTGCTTACAGATGACATAATTCTATATTTAGAAAGCTCCATAGCCTCTGTCCAAAAGCTACTTGAGTTGATAAACAACTTCAGCAAGGTTTTAGGATACAAAGTACATGTAAAAAATCAGTTGCATTCCTGTACACCAACGACATCCAAGCTTAGAGACAAATCAAGAGTACACTTCCATTTACAATTGCCACAGAAAGAAAATACCTAGGAATATATCTAACCAGGGATGTGAAAGATCTCTACAATGAGAATTACAAAACACTGCTCAAAGAAATCAGAGTCAACACAAACAAATAAAAAATATTACACGCTTATGAATAGGAAGAATCCAATATCATTAAAATGTTCATACTACCCAAGGTAATTTACAGATTCAATATTATTCCTATCAAACTATCAATGACATTCTTCACAGAACTAAAAAAAACTATTTTAAAATTCATATGGAACCAAAAAAGAGCTCAAATAGCCAAGGCAATTCTAAGTACAAAGAACAAACCTGGAGGCCTCACATTACCTGGCTTCAAACCAAACTGCAAGACTACAATAACCAAATCAGCATTGTACTGGTACAAAGACAGACACATAGATCAATGGAATAGCATAGAGATGCCAGAAGGAAAGCTGCATACCTACAACCATCTGTTTCCTTGACAGAGCTGGCAAAACAAGCAATAGGGAAGAGACTGTCTATTCAGTAAACAGTGCTGGGATAACTGGCTAGTTATTTACAGACAATTGAAACTGGACCTCCTCCTTATAGCATATGCAAAAATCAACTCAAAATGGAGGAAAGACTTAAATGTAAAACCTAAAACTGTAAAAATTCTGGAAGATAATCTAGGAAATGCCATTCTAGACATAGGAACTGGCAAAGATTTCATGGCAAAGATGTCAAAAGCAATTGCAACAAAAGCAATTGCAACGAAAGCAAAAATTGATAAACGGGATCTAATTAAACTAAAGAGCTTTTGCACAACAAAAGTAACCATCAATAGAGTAAACAGAGAGCCTACAGAATGACAGAAAATATTAGCAAACCATACTTCTGAAGAAGGTCTAATATCCAGAATCTATAAGAATCTTAAACAGATTTACAAGAACAAAAACCAAACAACCCCATTACAAGGCAGGCAAAGGACATGAACAAATACTTTTCAAAAGAAGACATACATGCACCCAAAAAGAATAAGAAAAAATGTTCAACATCACTAATCATTAGAAAAATTCAAATCAAAACCACAATGAGATACCATCTCACACCAGTCAGAATGGCTATTACTAAAAAGTAAAAATACCACAGATGCTGGTGAGGTTGTGGAGAAAAGGAAACACTTATACACTGCTGGTGGGAGTGTAAATTACTTCAGCCATTGTGGAAAGCAGTGTGGTGATTCCACAAAGAAGTAAAAACAGAATTATCATTTTTATTAGTCTGTTTTCACACGGCTGATAAAGACATACCAAGACTGGGCAATCTACAATAGAAAGAGATTTAATGGACTGACAGTTCCACGTGGCTGGGGAGGCCTCACAATCATGGCAGAAGGTGAAGGGGACTTCTCATCTGGTGGCAGACAAGAGAAGAGGGGTTAAATTACATACCTAAGATCATACAACTGTAAATAGCATCTGGATTTAATCTTAGACATAAGATCTGCCTCTCACAGTTTCCATATGTTTCTAATGTTTATCAGAACCCTAAGAATTGACAAAACTGGAACCAGAATGTAATGGAAAGACTTCATGGTAGAGGTAATACTCAGACAAAATTTGACAGAAGAGTGAAAGTTTACCAAGCACAGCACAGTAGATACCCATAATATTTTCCAATTAATGATCAGTTGAATTATTAATTAAGCTATCTTCAGCAAGCATGGGGTTTTTAAAGACTCTGAGTTAGTTATGACTGTTGGTTATAAGACTCATAAATGCAAGTCAAACTGAATTGAAGAACAAAAAGAGGTAGGAGATATTTATTAGCTCACAGTCATGGTAAGATTCACAGACTATAACAATGTGAAGAACAAAAGCTCCCTGTCTCTGCTTTGTTTCCTTCTGTGATGGCTTCATTCCTAGTAAGACTCCTTCCACATTTGTGGAAAACTGACCACCAGGTACCCCAGGGTCTCACACTGTAAGAGTAGCTATCCAGGAAATAGAACTCTGTGGCTGGAGCAATGCTAGGCAATCCCTGTATTATTTCCTCTTTCAGGATGAGGAGTTGGGTTGTGGCCAAATGGTTGAGTTCTGGCCAAGAAAAGATGAGTAAGAGGGATTAAAGCCACTTCAAAACCACTTTCATAAACCACTCTTGATGCCTTCTAGCTCTCTCTCTTCCCTTTATCATGATGTCTTCAAGGCCCCATGATTCAGATGGAGAAGCTACAACATAGTAAAGTGGAGGCCAACCAGAATTGGACATTTTGTGAACCCAAAAAATAAAGTTTATTGTTGGGAACCGGCCCCCAAATCTGGCCATAAACAGGCCCCAAACTGGCCACAAACAAAATCTCTGCAGCACTGTGACATGTTCCTGATGGCTATGACACCCACGCGGAAGGTTGTTTGTTTACTAGAATGAGGGCAAGGAACACCTGGCCTCCAGGGTGGAAAACCTAAGGTGTTCCTGAACCACAAACAATAACATGAGCGATCTGTGTCTTAAGGACATTTTCCTGCTGCAGATAACTAGCCAGAGCCCATTCCTTTGTTTCCCATTTTAGTTAATCTATGATCTATAGAAACAATGCTTATCACTGGCTTGCTGTCAATAAATATGTGGGTAAAACTCTGTTTGTGGCTCTCAGCTCTGAAGGCTGTCAGCCCCCTGATTCCCACTCCATACTCAATATTTCTCTGTGTGTGTCTTTAATTCCTCTCGCGCTGCTGGGTTAGGGTCTCCATGACCGAGCTGGTCTCGGCAGTTTATTATCTTAAACCACTGAGATGTGAGATTTTCTTTGTTTCTTCAGCATGGTCTAGCCTATCTAGATTAATATAAACACAATTTTCCCAATTTTCCAAGGACTAAATCTCTACTAATTTGGACTTTTGCCCAACTTTGCAATAGCTCTAGCAAAGCTAATCAAGTATTAGTAGAGGTCATTCCCCATATGGTCTGAAATGGGAAAAATAAAATTGCCCTACATTCTTCCATGGCTGTTACTGATCTTTTGAGAGATGAATTACTATATATCGTGCCCAATTTCCTGGATCATTGATAGAACACATGCTCACAAGTCTACCAAGAGCTACAAGAATTGTCATTCTGAAAAAAGAAGTTTGGTCACTTTTGTCAACACAAATTTGTTGGACATTTGTTAGTCCAGTTATCAAGTATTTTATGAACCTAAAAAATTTTCTTTTACTCACGACATTTTCATGTCTGGGAATTTATGCTACTCAATTTAGTGTGTTTGTTCAAATATAGAAGGGCTTTATGTAAATTCCTTATTTTTCAGTAACACTGCAATCTGGCTTTGTTTCTTTATTAAATATTAATACATTTATCTTGGGGAAAAATTAATTTTTTTCTTTGCAAATCCTACAGAATTGAAAAGTTAAACTCCAGAGATTATGATTCGTATTGTACTTGGGCAATCTCATCTATAATAATCCAATGCTGGGACCAATTTTTATTACAGAAAATCTTTCTTACACTGAAGAAATAGGGCTGGGAATGTTAGCATACTGAGATCATAGGAAAATCCATTCTATTTTTCATACTAAAGTTTTTACAGTACAAACAGAGCAGACATAGGTTTTCTTTCTTTAGTGACATAGGTTTTCTCTACTTATGAATTTCAGATATCTCTGGAATGTTCTATTTCTGCAATTGGACAAAATTTAAAGGCAACTTCTTTCAAGATTATTGGTTTTTTTGGGGGGGCAATTGCATAGTTTTGCACTTCTGGTGTTATGGTGTAGACATTTTACTAGGGCTGGACAGAATTTTACAAAATACACGAGACTCAAAAAAGCAGATTTTTGTGCAGAAATAAATGCCCAGATTAGTAATATAGGTGATAAATTAGTATTGAAAATTTCAAACCCACAGGAATTTGAAAAAAAGAAGGATGCTTGTACCCCCTTCATGTAGTTTTATTACTCTTAACATCTTGCCACAATGGCTCTGTCTGTGTATGTGTATGTATGTGTGTGTATACAAGTACATACACAAATACACACATGTGGATATATATAAGCTTATGATACTTCCCTTTTTCTAAATCTTCCGACAACAGCATGAGGACATCAAATCATTTATCCACTAAATACTTCACTATGCATAACCCAAGAACAAGAATATTTTTCCCCCAAACAGACTTAATACCATTACCACACTTAGGAAAATAAACATTAACGCAGGAATATCATCAAACACGTAGTCCATACACAAGTTTTTAATATTGTCCCCCAAAAGTCCCTTATAGTTTTACTCACTTACAAAATAAGAATCATTTTAAGATATAGACATAGCATTTACTGTTGTATGTTTTTAGTCTCCTGTAATCTAGAACTTTCATTTCCCTTTTGTCTTCATGATACTGGATTTTTTGACAATTCTTGGCTGGGTGTCCTACAAAACATTCCAACTTTGGATTTTTCTTACTGCTAGATCTTGGTTAAATTCAGATCACACATTTCTGGCAAGAATGCCAAAAAGATGATGTGTGCCTCATACTGCCCATATTGGAAGACACAGGATATCAGGGCATTCTACTATTGGCCATGGAACCTTGACCATTTGGTGAAAATGGTAACTGTTGGATTGCTTCATTGTACAATTTTCCCTCTGTAATTTGTTGGTAATCTGTTGGGTGACATTTTGAGATAATGTGAATTCATTGTCCAATGCCTTTTCATCCAGTAGTTTTAATATTTATTGATGATTCTTGCTTGGATCAATCATTATTATAATGGACGTTACAAAATGTGATTTTCTGATTCCATTTTTCCTTCTACTTTTGCTATTAGACATTCCTTTTTAAAAAAGTTTTCATTTGTTTTATCTTTTCGTTCTATGCATTATATATATTTATATAGTGTTCATGTTTAATATTATCGTGGACTTATGGATTATTTAAGTCTAGTTGTTCTTATACATTATTATTTTATTTGTGTTGCTTAAATTATTTCAAATTTGTCCAGGGGCACAACTTCAAGCAAACTCTGTATTTACTTGACAGAAAAACAATATTTTAGCACTCACTTGATTTCTGGTCTAACAAAATGCTTAAATTACCCTCCCTGCTCCAGCCACAGAATGAGTCATATACCAAAGAACAAAACAAAACAATAGTTTTATTGAGATGTATCTTTCATATCATATGATTTGCTCATTTAATACATAATTAATTTATTTTGATGTATTTAACATAACAAGTTAATTTTTTAGTTTTGTCTTCCCAAAAAGAGGCTTCTAGCCATCAGCAACACCTGCTATTCTCCTTCAGTCTCCAAGTGGCCATCCCCTCCAAGACAGCTCTAGGCGACTACTAATCTACTTTCTGGTTCTATAGATTTAGTCAGTTTTGGGTATTTCCTATTAATGGATTGATACAATATGTGATCTTTTGTGATTAGCTTCTTTCACTTAGTATAGTTTTCAAAATTTGATCATATTATAGCATTTATTGGTACATCATCACTCCTTTTAATCTAAGTGAGGTTTATATTGACATAATTCCCAAAAAATATGAGACTATGTTCCTACATAGCTCCATTCTATCTTCTCTTTTTGTAGTATTATTGTTTGCATATTATGTCTATATATGTTATAATAAAAACCTGAGAACAGATTATTATGATTACTTTATATTATCTTATATTTTTAATGAAAATGAGAGAAGAAAGTAGAACAAGCAAATATTTATAGACATTATAACATCAACTTTCTTTACTCTTTCTGCTTGTCATTTCTTTCTGTGAATTTGTGTCACCATCTAATGAACATTTCCCTCTTCTACACTTGTTTCTATCCACAGTTTTGTGCTTTTATTGTCAAAGATATTACATATCTAAATGTTATTGGGCTCAGCAATGTAATTATATACATACCGTTTTATAGGTGGAATGCATTTTTCCAATCTGTCCTTGCTTTGGTCAGTTGGAAGTTAGCAGGAGTATCTCAAGCAGTAGCTTCAGTCATGCTTGCACAACTGCTGTTCCTCTTATATACTTCTTTCATCACCATGAAAAAAGCTTCCCTGATAGCTGTTGTCTCCAACCTAGCCCCACAAGTAAATATTGTGTCCAAGACCAGCCTTTTCCTTGTTCTGGAAAAGGTTTTTTGTTGGGACCATACTCTGAGGAGGCAGAAATAAGGGAGATAAGAAATTCTCAATGAATTATTGGGTTAAGAAACCCTTTATCCCTCCTCCTAGTAGAACATCAACAATACCACTTTTTTGGATATTGCAAACTAGTATATTGGATCTTCTCCCTTGTTTACTGTTTCAACCTCTGCAATGGAGACAGTAACATCCAGTACCAGTACTCTTCCCATCTAGCCCCTTGACAGATGTGCTCACTTGTAGAAAGCTTTCCCTGAGGGTCATTAGAAACCTTGGATGAGTGCCTGAGAAGTGCCAGTTTTTTCTCTGATTGCTTTTCACTGAGCTTCTTCCACCCACCCACACCCACACTATGTGTAGTGCTCAGAATTTAGCCCAACCAGCACGTGCCTTTCTCTACCACCTGGTCTTTTCCTCTATTCATCACATAAACATTCCAGCAAATATCCCCGTTACACAATTATCTCCATACCACCAAGCCTCAAGTCTGGTTTTTCTTTTGTTAGAGGGGGAGAAAATACTATATTCTGACAAAACACAAGTCTTTTTGCTCTTTAGCTAAATATCAAGTCCTCTTTTTTATTCCTGAAGTCTTTAGCTGTTTGACTTTTTAAAAAATCAGGCTCACAATGAATAAATCCATATTAAAAACAGTGTTTAGGGCCAGGTGCAGTGGCTCACGTCTGTAATCCCAACACTTTGGGAGGCCGAGGTGGGTGAATCATGAGGTCAGGAGTTGGAGACCAGCCTGGCCAACATGGTGAAATCCCTCTACTAAAAATACAAAAAATTAACTGGGTGTGGTGGCGGGTGCCTATAACCCCAGCTACTTGGGAGACTGAGGCAGGAGAATTGCTTGAACCTGGGAGGCAGAGGTTGTAGTGAGTTGAGATCACACCACTGCACTCCAGCCTAGGCAAGGGTACGAGACTCCATCTCAAAAAAAAAAAAAAAAAAAAAAAAAGAAAGAAAAAGAAAAAGAAAAAAGAAAACAGTGTTTAGCTCTAATTAAAACACTTTCATTATCAGCTTTCTCTTTTAACTTCTCTTGCTGTTTACAACAAAAGAAACCACTGCCTTTCATCTGAGGCAGGTTTCTATAAAGGAACAATTTATTTCACTTCTTAACCCAACTCCATGAATTCCACATTTATACAACATGGTTCATCTCAACATATCAGATCATGATATTTTCATGGTTCATCTCAACATATCAAATGATATTTTAAGATTCCACTTATCTTAGAGATGACTAAGCCTTGTTAGAATGCACTGAGGATGGCACCAGGAAAATTTCATCTTTCATTTTGACAATGTGATATAAATTTCTAAGAAAAAGTACAGCTCAAATTTATAAATATATTTAAGAACTAGAACTTAGGGTAAAGCTAATGGGTAATGGAGCTGGAAAGAACAATGAACTTATTACCTATAGGTTGTTTCATCACTAACTCTCCCTAGTTGTTTAAACTGAAGTCTTTATTTTGTCATAATTCGAGAGAATAGCGAATTATAATGTGTCTGGGTTGTCATGTTATTTGAAACATTTCAATAGGTTACTAGCCTAGCATGGCAATTACAGTTACATTTCTAAGGATAACTATGAAGAGAAATTCTGAGTTACAAATGTACATATGGTGTTTACTGGCTATTGGTGGTAGCCTCTGTCTAATGCCTTAAAATGTTGTATAGGTTTTTCATTATGGTCACTAGCTATGTGACTTTCGGTAAGTCACTTACACTTGTTAAACAAGAGTTTCCTCATCTGTAGGAATAGACTAATAAGACAATTCAATTGTTATAAGGATGAATTAAGCCTGGCATATATCAGAAATCAATAGCTGTTAGCTAAAATTGTTATTATTATCAACATATAAATACTTATTGGGTATCCATTTCATGTCTAACACTAGGCTAGGTTCATTGGTGATTGTCAGAGAAGCAAGAGACATGATTCCGACTTTCAAGGAATTAAACCCTCTATGAAGAGAACAAGATGAGACCAGGTATATTAGAGCCCAGTGCTCTCTGCAGGGTTTCTAGGAGTTGAGAGCAGGAATAGATCAGTGAGTTGGAGTAGATAAAGTGGAGGATGGAGACCTCTATGGGCCTATCATGAAGCATAAGTTTCTCAAAATCTTAATCCTCCTCGTGAATTTATGAAAGCAAGTTATACTATATACAGCAGAGATGATAGATTTGGGGCTTACTACCAAGACAAGAGAGAAGAGAATATTTAACAGGAGATGGTGATACTTCCAGAGATGCCGTACTGACAGTACTGCATAGGGTCTTTGCAACACAAGTTCAGTCCTTTCCAACTTTGCTACGAGATTTACAGGTAACACTAAATTTTAGAATAACATTACTGGAAACTTTATGGTACATGCATTAAGAGAAGCTGCTATTGTAGTTTTTCCCATGATATGTATGGAAAAGGAAATCTATTGTCATTCTATTACAGCTATTTTAATACTCTAAGCATATCATTTGTACATTTGATTGTAAGCCATCAATAGGAGCTTTCAAGAATGATTTTTCTCAGCAGAAAGAAGATGCAGAAGTGTTATAGTAATTATGGAAACCTACACCCTATATTTTTCACATGTAAAAGATGCATGCTTTCATAGCGTGTGATAATGGAAATGTAGGCATAACCATCTATTTCTTATTATGAATCACCATTTTTATAAGGAAGATAAATGGAGAATCTTATATAGAGGTATATCTTTAAATAGCTGATTAAAAGCAGTTATGAAATTGCTTTGAAGTCTGGATGCAATTGAAGCTAATTTGGATTTTCTTATCATCCTAAGATTTCAGAAGTGAATGAAAAAGAATAATAGGCCCTGTTACAAACAAATGACTTGATTCACACCTAAAAGCAATGTAGAATTGTTCCCCAGAATAATGTGTATAGGACTTTGTCTAGTGTTGTGGGAAGTGAGGGACCCTAAACAGAGGGACTGGCTGAAGCCATGGCAGAAGAACATAAATTGTGAAGATTTCATGGACATTTATTAGTTCCCCAAATTAATACTTTTATAATTTCTTAGGCCTGTCTTTACTGTAATCTCTGAACATAAATTGTGAAGATTTCGTGGACACTGATCACTTCTCCAATCAATACCCTTGTGTTTTCCTATGCCTGTCTTTACTTTAATCTCTTAATCCCATCATCTTCTTCCTAAGCTGAGGAGGATGAGGAGGTTGCCTCAGGACTCTGTAATTGTAGTATCAACTGCACAAGTTGTTTGTAGAGCATGTGTGTTTGAACAATATGAAATCTGGGCATCTTAAAAAAAAAAAAAAAAAAAGAAGAGAACAGGATAACGGCGATGTTCAGGGAACAAGCGAGGTAACTTTGAACTGACCGACGGTGAGCTGGACGGAACAGAACTATATTTCTCCTCTTTCATAAGCAAATAGGAGAAATACTGGTGAATTCTTTTTCCAGCAAGGAACATCCCTGAGAAAGAGAATGCACCCTGAAGGTAGGCTTATAGACGGCCCCTTTTAAGGTGACCCGTCTTTTATAGTTGAAGCTGAAGGGATGAAATAAGCCCCGGTCTCCTGTAGCTCTCCCAGGCTTATTAGGAGGAGGCAAATTCCCACCTAATAAATTTTGGTCAGACAGGTTATCTGCTCTCAAACTGTGTTTCCTGATAAGATGTTATCAACGACAATGCGTGCCCGAAACTTCATTAGCAATTTTAATTTCACCTCAACAGGTGGTCCTGTGATCTTGACCTGCCTCCATTTTTTTTTTGTGATATTTTATTACCTTGTGAAGTATGTGATCTCTGTGACCTACACCCTATTTGTGCACTCCCTCCCCTTTGGAAAATTGCTAATAAAAACTTGCTGGTTTTATGGCTCGGGGAACATCATGGATCCTGCCGACATGTGATGTCTGCCCTGGACACCCAGCTTTAAATTTCTCTCTCTTGTGCTCTTTCCCTTTATTTCTCAACCCAGCCAAGACACTTAGGAAGTAGAAAAGAACCCACGTTAAACATCGGGAGTGGGTTCTCCCAATAGTCTAGACCAGTCAGAAATGAATGTTCAGGAAAATGCACAGATCTACCCGTTTTAGTGTTAGCTTGGAAACAAATTTCGTAACAGTAGTGAAGACTAGCCTTCCAGACGATTAATCTCCCCTAAAGATGGAAAAGAATATAGTATCTTGAGACTATCATAGATGGAGGATGGTTGGCTTTGGAGTATCTAGATATATGTATGTAAGAATCAAAAGTGGACTCTTATCTCACTCAATACACAAAATTTAATTTGAGATGAATCATTGACTTAAACACTAGTGCTAAAAATCATAAGACTTCTAAATACTAGCCGAATATTTTCTATGACTTTAGGATAGAAAAAGATTTATTAGAACACAACATGCATTCACAAAGGAAAAAACAATAAATTAGATTTCATCAAGATAAAAAAACTTTTGGTCATAAAAAGATGATGAGAGGGCGAACCACATTCTGGATGAGAATATTCGCAAAATATTATATCAGACAAAGAACTTGTTTCATGAAACTATATGGAAAGGCTTTTAATTGTGGAGTGACTCAGTCATGTTTTCATTTTAATATATTACTCTGGTAGCTGTGTTGGATGGGTTTTTAAAAAACAGGATTGGACACAGGTGGAGAGCAGGACACTGTGATTGTCATCCAGGTAAGAGATGACAAGGGCCTAGGATATTAGATACAGTTTCATGTAGAAAATTCTCTGAAGTTTTCAATGTAGTGAGGACCAGGAGAAAATCTAATATGTGTTTTTAATTCCTTCTTATAGACTGGTGTTTGGGAAGCTCGGTATGATTTCCGTTACATGAGGGTTACAGAAAGGTCTTAACTCTTTACAATTGTAAATTTTAGTTTTTGCCCATTATTTCGCTGATTTTTTTCCATAACAGTGTTTTTCTTCTTCCTTCCTTCCATTAGGTCCTTCCATTAGGTCCATTAGGATCTTCCATTAGGTCCTTTTAATATTGTTCCACAGTTTCCCAAGGCTCTGTTTTTTTAATCTCTTTTTCTTCTTTGTTTTTCAGATTGAGTAATTTCTATTGTTCCACCTTAACAGTTTAATAACCAATTTCTCTGTCATCTACATTATTCAATTGAGCCCACTCAGTGAATTTTTATGTCAGATATTATAGTTTTCAGGTTTGAAATTCAAATTTGATTCTTTTTTATAGTTTCTATTTATCTGCAGAGAATGTATACATGCTTCCATCAATTGTAAGCATTTACCTTTATTCCTAGAGCTGATTATAATAGCTGCTTTAAAACCTTTGATAATTTCAACATCTGTAATATCTTGTGTTGGCATCTGTTAATTGTCTCCTCTCTTGAGACTTGGGTACTTTTTGATGTTCTTTTCATTTTAGGTAACTTTGAATTATATCCTGGGTGTTTTGAATATTTCATTGTAAGACTCTTGGTGCTGTTAAAGTCCTCTGGAGAATGTTGCTTTAAAAATAATAAGGAAATCAAACCCAGCAATGTTCAATTCATGAGTTCTGTTTAGCTTTTCCTCATGTGAGGATTCCAACATTGGTTCAGTTTTCAAAGCCTTTGCCATCCTGCTTGTGGTCTGTCCCATCATGTGCAACTTGGTGATGAGCCTGGGACTTGTGTTGGTTCCTAACAGAATGAAGGGAGAGACGCTTTTCCAGGTCTCTCCCCTGGAATCCCCCTCACCCTCTCTTACTCTGTGTTCCATTTCCTACTCATCTGACAAGAAAGACTGGATTCCTTTTGCAGCTTTATCCACACTTATTTCTGCACAGTTCCACATGGCTGACACCACTTTGGGCACAAAGTAGGGAAAGAAAAAGAATGGAATTTCTCTACACTCTTTGGACCACAGGGGTCCCTCTCCCGAATTCCTCTGGACTCGAGAGACAGGTTTTATCTTGGTTTTAGATGACTGTTCTGTTGCCACCTCTACCACTATGGTTAGGGCTGCCTTTGAACCAGGGTTGGGAGTAAGAAAGAGAAAAACAAAACAAAATGAAAATAATTCCATCTATACTCTCAGACCCACAAGGACTCCTTTTTCTTGTCTTCTGACCAGAAAGACAGGGTTTTACTCAGGTATTTTTCTGTGCCTGCTCCCTACACAGTTACACGCTGGGATTGCCTTTGAGTCAACCCAGGGGAGAGAAAAAAAGAAAAAAGTAAGAAACTCATCCCATGCAGGTCATTCTCCAAGTTTTGTCTCCTTTCTGCATTCTGCTTGCTATTTGCTTTTCAGAGCTCTTAGGTAATTGCTTTTTGTATTTTCCGACTCTTTAGTTGCAATTAATATAAGAGCCAGGCTATAGCAGGCTTGTTCCATCTTTGTTGGCACTGGAATTCTCCATTTGTGCATTCATGACCGGCACTTTTAAAAGTTTTAATTGACGTTCCCTTTCCTGTGTCCAAGTGTTCTCATTGTTCAATTCCCACCTATGGGGTGGGGGGAGGGGGGAGGGATAGCATTAGGAGGTATACCTGATGTAAATGACGAGTTAATGGGTGCAGCACACCAACATGGCACATGTATACATATGTAACAAACCTGCACGTTGTGCACATGTACCCTAGAACTTAAAGTGTAATAAAAAAAAATTTAAAAAGTTTTAATTGACATGAAGTATAGGGTATAGGGTACAGAGTGATGTTTTGATACATATACACAATATGTAATGATCAAATAAGGATAATTAGCATATTCATCATCAAAGATATTTATCATTTCTTTGTGTTGGAAACATTAAAAAATCTTTTCTAGACATTTGAAGATATACAACAAATTATTAATAACTATAGTCAACTTACAGTGCTTAAGAGCACCAGAACTTATTCCTCCTATCTCGCTGTAAATTTTTGGATTTGTTAATCAGCCTTCCCCTGTCTTCCCCTCCCCATTACCCTTCCTACCTTCTATTAATAACGATTCTACTCTCTACTTCTGTGGGCTTAGCATATTTTAGCTTCCACATATACATGAGAATGTGTGGTATTTGTCTTTCTGTGCCTGGTTTATTATAGTTAACATAATATTCTCCAGTTCCATCCATGTTGTTGCAAATGATAAGATTTCATTATTTTTATAGCTGCATTATATTTAATTATGTATATGTACCACATTTTCTTTATCCATTCATTTATTGCTAGACATTAGGTTGATTCCATCTATTGGCTACTGTGAATACTGCTGCAATAAACCTGGGGTGCAGATATCTCTCTGATACATGGATTTTCTTTCTTTTGGGTATATACCTAGCAGAGGAATTGCTGGATCATATAGTAGTTCTGTTTATAGTTCTCTGAGGCATCTCCATACTGTTTCATAGTGGTTGTACTAATTTACACCCTCACTAACACCATATGAGGGTTCTGCTTTCTCCACATCCTCACCAGCATTTGTCTTTTGAATATAAGCCATTTTAACTGGGGTGAGATGATATCTCATTATAGTTTTAATTTGTATTTCTCTCATGATTAGTGATGCTTGTTCTTTTTTCCTAATTCAAATTTCCAACCTACATTGATGCTTTTATTGAGAATACACACAGAATTGATGTTAAGTATGAAGCAGATTTGTTTATTTAAGGTTGGGTCTAGTATGACATACAGTGGAGGATTCCATTTTTAGGAAAGGGATGGACTTAGGATTTAACCCAAGTTCTGCTATTTTCTTCTGCTTTTTGCTATTCATCATCTAAGTTCTCTGAATCTTCACTTCCCTCATCTATGCAATGGAGATAATAACCTGTGCTATGATATTAGGAAGGTTAAATAAGGAATTGCATGGAAAATGCTGGTATAATTTCTGGGAACAGAATAGCCCATCAAAAATATTTATCCTGTTAGCTAAACATATTAAGCAATTATCATATTTCAAAAAAATTTCTTCATAATCAGTATCTCCTCTCCTCCTCAAATGAGCCCAGAACTGTAATGATCTCAGTTTTATAGCTGAAGACCCAGACTCACTGGGGTTAAGAAAAGACCACACAGAAAAAAGGCAACAGAACCTGTGTTTGAGTAAGTCTCTCAGACTTCAATGGTGGGGTCTATGACTGCAATTCTATGGTGCCTCAGCATGACACTATTATTTAACTTCCTCCATCATCCTCTCCTGTGGATTGTAGACGGATCTCACTGGCCAGAGTTCTGCTCCAAAGCAGACGGGATTCTTGAAGAATCTATTATCTATCCACTGACCATCCATATTATCTATTCACTGACCATCCACTATCCACTGACCATTTATAATTTTTCACATGGTCTACTCATGTCTTGCAGAGTAATTCTTCTCTTCCCCTGATTTAGTCCCTTATTTTTATTTCCATCAATCCAATCTCTCCCCTTTCCATCTATTGATATCTTCCAGCTCCAGCCATGCCTGCAGAGAAGGCTATGTTCTAACGAGGGACTTGTGGCCACTTCCATTTACACCTGAGGAGAGGGAGCTTCTGATTTCTGAATTCAGCACACAGGTGCTCTGAAGTCAGGAAACAAAGCATTCATAAATCTGGTTTGGTGCTGCTGTGGTTATACAGAGAATCACAGATATTTACTTGCATGAAATCCAAACAAAAGAGATGACCTGTAGCATTTTTTTAGAATAAGAAACCAAAGAACACGTAAAATAATAAACTGGCAAAATGTAGAAATGGTGTTCTGCTTGTCTGCAAAAAGAAAGTGTTTTAATACCAGTTGCTTGGGGACACACACACACACACAAATACACACACAGAAAATACTGCCCAACTAACCCAACTCGAATGAGCTGTCAAGAAAGAAAAAGCATCAGAAGAACAAGAAAACAGTGAGGCTGTCTTGGAGGTCAATGTAAATATCTACTGTTTTCAAGGTTCTATAAATGCTTTGAGGTTATAAACAATAGATAAATTTTAAACTTTTCTATGGAAAGTCAGTTTGGGGCAAAAACAAGATGAAGACAGAATGAGAGATGACAAAAAGCTGCAGCTTCAGGCTGAAGAGCAGCCCTAAATGTACTATTTATTAAGTACTTGTTAAGTTTCAGGCACATTTTGTTACCTTTTATTCATTCTCACTCAATCCTCATGACCACCTAGTAAGAAAGCATTACCCATTTTACAGATGAGAAAATTGAGGCTCAGACTACTAAGTAACAGGGCCATGAACATATACCTAATTATTCTTTCCATAGCCAGGAGTTCATCTAGCTCTGCAAAATCTTAAAGTGCATAATTTTTTTCTTTTTTTGAGACAGGGTCTCACTCTGTTGCCCAGGCTGGAGTGCAGAGGTGTAGTCATAGCTCACTGCAGCCTTGACCCTTGGGCTCAAGTATTCCTCCTGCCTCAGTCTCCCAAATATGTCTCTTCTAAGAAGCCATGTTTTGGCTGGGTACGGTGGCTCATGCCTGTAGTCCCAACACTTTAGGAGGCTGAGGCAGTTGTATCACCTGAGGTCAGGAGTTCGAGACCATCCTGACTAACATGGTGAAACCTTGTCTCTACTAAAAATACAAAAAATTAGCCGGGTGTGGTGACAGGTGCCTGTAATCTCAGCTACTCAGGAGGCTGAGACACAAGAATCGCTTGAACCCAGGAAGTGGAGGTTGCAGTGAGCCAAGATTGTGCCATTGCATTCCAGCCTGGGCAACAGAGTGAAACTCTGTCAAAAAAAAAAAAAAAAAAAAAAAAAAAAAGCCATGTTTTGTTGTCACTGCTCTGTTGTGGAATTATTATCTAGAGGTGGTGGGTGGAAGTAAAGCTTCCCACTCTACAGAGGGCTGGCCACCATTGAAGAGCAGTGGTGCAGTCTGTTGTTTTCAACCATTTTCCTGTTCGTGGCCACATGACTTTTATCCATGGCTTGTTAAATATATACGCTTTCTGTTCCAAAAAATGGAAATCTATTTAAACATGCAATTGAATTTTGTTTTCATTTTATTTGTGCCAATCCTTCTAACCCTCATTTTAAAGCAAAAAAGGCAAAAACTAGATTAATAAACTTTAGAATATATAAAAATATTTATTCTGACTAGAGTGAGCAGAAATAAAAGTGTTGTTTCCTTTGGTGATCAAATCTCTTCCTGTTATGGTATCCTTATAAGAACTGGTGTATGCAACTCAATTCTGGTGCTAATCCCCTTGAGTTACTGCAGACTCCACAGGTTAAAGACTCAGTCCTCCATAATCCTATCCTCACATTAAAAGCTATGCTTCAGAGAATCTCAGGCCAACCATACTTCTGACCTACTGGCTATAAATTCAGGAGTTCCCACAACCCTCTCAGGTTTTGATAATTTGCTAGAGCAATACACAGAACTCAAAAAAGTACTATACTTATAATTATACTTTTACTGTGAAGGATAAAATTCAGGACTAGCCAAATAAGAGATACATAGGGTGAGACCTGGGAGAGTCTCAAATGTAACACTTCCATGCTCTTTCCCCATGGAATCAGGGCCTGTCATCCTCATAGCACTTCAATGTGCTCAGCAGTCAGAAAGCTCCACTTCTGTGTCCAGAGTTTTTATTAGGGTTTCCTTATATAGGCATGATTGATTGAACATTGACCATGTGATTGATCTTTATCTCCAGCCCCCAGGACTCCCTGGAGGCTGAACTGGCTCAAAGCTCCAACCCTATAATCATATAATTAATTTTTTTGGTTACAATTCTCTATCCTGAGTTATTTAATCTCACTAGCATAAAGTCAGATATGATCCAAGGGGTTCATGAGCAACAATGACACTCTTATCACTCTGGATATTCCAAGGATTTTAGAAGCTCCATGCCAGAAACGGAGGACAAAGGCAAAATAAATTCTTTATCATACAACAGATGGGTTGGAGTACTTAATTTGGAACCAAATGGATGTAAAGAAGTTCTATTGATTAAATTCAGATGGTTGCATAATTTGTTATTCAAATGGCAATTTTTTTTGGAAAGAAAAGTGGGGTGCTAATTGGATGGGGATGCCAGACTGCAGGCATAAGCAGGACATATTCTGAGTGAACTGAGACTTTTAATCACCTTAGGTCTTATTTTATTCCCAAGGAAGTGTGAAGGGTTTGGGACCAATTTGTAAGTTCTTGGAGTCCTCCTTGGCAAGACAAGAACTTCTTTTGCCTCTGCTAGTTACATACATGAAACTGAGGGAGACTGTTCAAAAGGAATGACAGTATGTGTAAAATTAGAGAAAATTTGACATTGATAATAGACTGTGTCTCTATTTGAATAGAAAAGTAATTCCATAGCAGATAACTCAAATTATTTTTATTACACATAGGTGACAACATATGTACCATTCTCTTTTTTACTTATATATTCTGAAATTTAAGGGTATGATAAGGTCTTCCAAATCAAAAGGCCCACCCTCCCCATTATCACCCCACCTATAAAAGTAAACTTTATCCCCTTTCCCTACAAAACCAGTCACCTTATATGCTTCAAAATTTGTTGGTTACCAAATACACATAGTTCATGACCACATCTCCATTCTTTCCTACACATAAGTTCCTGAAAGCTCCTGATTTCCTGTCATTACTTTTTCATACCAAAAAAATATCAAAAATGTTCAATACCACTGTGTTAGTCAGTTCAGGCTGCCATAACAAAATACCACAGGCTTAGTGACTTAAACAACAGAAATTTATTTTCTGATAATTCTGGAGGCTGAAAGTCCAAGGTCTAGCCTGGTCTGTTTAAGTTTTTCTGGTGAGGGCTCTCTTCCTGGCTTGCAGACAGCTGCCTCCTTGCTATGCTCTCAGATGGCCTTTTCTTAGCGTGCACGTGTGCAGAGAGAGAAAGCTCTGGTGTCCCTTCCTTCTCTTATAAGGACACAGTTCTGTTGGAATAGGGTCTTATCCTTATGATCTCATTTTATCCTAATTACTTCTATAAAGGCCCTATGTCCAAATCCAGTCACACTGGGGATTGAGGCACCATCATATGAATTGGGAGGCATAATTCAATCAACAATAGTCACTCCAGTTCTAGAACTCTGCATGTTTAAAAACCATGCCAGTTCTTTAAAGGCATGACCCTTTAATCATTTCTATATTCTTAGGGCCCAGCATGTAGTATGCAACCAGACACATTATTATTAGGATAAATGTATTTATGATTGAAAGGAGCACTGGCAAATCAAATTCAAGAGAGACTTGAGTTGCCTACTGACACCTATTTTCCAAAATGTTACAGAGAAAATACACTCCCAAGTTTCTTTCTTTCTTTCTTTTCTTTCTTTGGAGATGGAGTTTTGCTCTTTTGCCCAGGCTAGAGTGAAGTGGTGCGATCTAGGCTCACTGCAACCTTTGCTCCCTAGTTCAAGCGATTATCCTGCCGCAGCCACCAGAGTAGCTGGGATTATAAGCTCCCACCACCATGCCCGGCTAAGTTTTGTATTTTTAGCAGAGACGGGGTTTCGCCATGTTGGCCAGGCTGGTCTCAAACTCCTGACCTCAGGTGTTCCACCTGCCTCGTCCTCCCAAAATGCTAGGATTATAGGCATGAGCCACCGCACTGGCCTCCACGTTTCTTTTATGCCAGTTCTAGTATTGTCATTTTTTCCATAAGGAGAAGGAAATCTTTAGGCATGAAACTCCTGAAGAAAAGGACATTAAGTAAAGAATTCATCAAAGCCTTTTGACCCAGATGGGTAAATTGCTTTATTTCATGGCAATTACTGAAAAGCTCTCAATAATTTCTGATGACAGCATTTGACTCTAATACATTGAGTTCTGGCTAATTGTCTCAACTGGTCGCATTGGTCTCAACTGTGACAGCATAAGAGAGCAAGCAAGATGGCAGGCCACTAGCAGTCCAGCTCAGGTGGAAAGAGAAGGCTTGGGGGAAATCGTGTTGGCAGTGTTCTCCACTGTTGCAGAAAGCCTCCAAGTATTCCATAGCAGCCTGACCTTGCATTTGTGGCCATTGGTAATGATAATCATGTAATGGCCTAATGGGCTTTTTCTGCTCACTTCATAGACAAAATCAATCTACTGAGATGATGGCACTGCAGTGGAGAATCAGTTCGATTGACATGAAGCTGGCCTATGCAGGAGAACTGGAGTTATCACTCAAATCAGTCTCCCTGGAGCCCTGGAGGTTAGAGTTTTTATGACAATTTGGTGGGAAGGGGGCTGAAGAATGGGTTGATTGGTTGGAGATGAAATCAGAAGTGTGTGGAAAACTGTCCCCCTTCCCTGAGTCTGCCTCTAGGTGGGGCCACAGGAGTCATGAGTTGAGTCATGAGTCATAAGTCTGGGTGGGTTCAGTCTTAAGGATATTTTATAAAACAACCTTAGGTTCTATAAGGGTGATGCTATCTATAGGAGCAATTGGAAAAGTCACTGATATGGTTTGTATTTGTGTCCCTGCCCCAATCTCATGTTGAAATGTAATCCTCAGTGCTGGAGGTGGGGGCCTGATGGGAAGTGATTGGATAATGGGGGTAGCTTCTCATGAAGGCTTTAGCACCATCCCCCTTGCTACTATTGTCGTGGTAGTGAGTGAGTTCTTACAAGATCTAGTGATTCAAAAGTGTGCAGTACCTCTCCCCTTTCTCTTCCTCTTGCTCTGGCCATGTGAAGTGCCTACTCCTCCTTTGCCTTCTGCCATGAGTATAAGCTTCCTTAGGTCTCCCCAGAAGCAGAAGCTGCTATGCTTCCTGTACAGTCTGAGGAACCATAAGCCAATTAAACCTCTTTTCTTTATAAATTACCCAGTCTCAGGTATTTCTTTATAGCAGTGTGAGAACATACTAATACAGACACAGATTTTGTGACCTCCACCACATGATCTCTGAGTAGTAAGAGATTATAGAAAGTAGGCCTATCTTATGACCTCTGACCTATGACTCCCTAGTAGTAAGGGATTATAGAAATTATGTTTGTCTTGTCATAATTCAGCTCCCTCTCATAATACTAACCTTGTGGCCTTTCATTAGTTTTATGAAGGTGGTTTAGTTTTGGGAAGGGCTATTAACATCTTTGCTTTAAAGTAAAAGTATAAACTAAATTCCTCCCAAAGTTAGCTTGGTCTATGCCCAGGAATGACCAAGGACAGCATGGAGGTCAGAGCAAGATGGAATCAACTATGTTAGATTTCTCTTACTCTCACAATTTCACAAACGCAGTTTTGATAATGATATAAATAACAATAATTAGTGGAAAAGGAATTCCAATTAAAGACATGAAATCAAGAGGCCTTGGTGAAGTGACTTATTGGTAGTTTGAATTGGAAGCAGGAATTGCAAAGATACGTAAAGTGGTTTAAATTTTCATGGACATATAGGTTTGGGAGACTAAACTGAACTTAGAGCACAAAATCTTCATTCCATAGTTCAAGAGATTGAGGCCCAAAGAGGGAAATGCCTTCTCTATTTCTCATTCAGTACTCCACAACTAAGCGAGTAAGGTCCAATATAAGCGCAGCATCTCTTTATCATCACTAGAAGGTAAACTCTATGAAGACAAGGTTTCTGTCTTGTTCATTCATTAAATTTTCACCAGTTACCTAGAACAAAGTCTGTTGCACATTAGGCAGAAACTCTGTTGGATGACTCTCAAAGTACAGCATCGTGGTTATGATCTTGGGTTTTGAATTAATGGATGTAAATCAAAATACTACTACCTACTAGATGTGTTACTTTGGACAAGTTATTGAACTTGTATAAGCCTTAAATAAGACATCAAACAAGATAATTCATATAAATCAACTTGACCAGACCAGTACATAGTAAGCACTTAATAAATGCTGAATATTTACGATAGTAGTAGCCATAGTTTATTCTTGCTGATTACATTATACATTCTAAGGTATTTTATTTCACGCAACTTTTTTCCCAAGTTCAATGTTTTAACATTTTGCTTTTATAAAAGAAATGCTAGGGTATTTCCATACCCAGTCATTCTTAAAATGTTTTATTTTGATTTTCTTCCTGAAAATACATTAAAGAGATGTGTCAAAAATTAACATTCATATTACAATCTCATTTCTCCTGCTGAGCAGCCTATCAATTACTGTTGTTGTTTTTTTAAAAATCATAATTGCTCCCTGATTGCTCATACATTTAAACAATCAATGCTGCTATTACATCCTCAGTCATGATTATCAAGATAAAAACTATCTGGTGGGAGAGGCAATTTCTAAGTAATATTTCCAGTTGTATACAGGATGCTTGGAAATTTAAAATAGTGTCCCCCAGTGTTTATGTTTATTAACTGCAAGAAAAAGAAGAAAACTCTAGGGCCCTATTCACCTAGAAATCACTATAGCACTAATAAGCAAGGGAAAACAATTTCAGCCCAAGATTGCCAGAAACTACATATGGAGTGAGTGAGAAAAAGGCCTGGTGGAGTAATTAACAAAACCAGACCTTTTCAATGCACTATTCGCCATTCAGCAGCATTGGCATCACCTGGGATTTTGTTGCAAATTGTAGGTTCTCTGGCTCCACCCAAGACCTACTCAATCAAAGCATACATTTTAACAAGATTCTTTAGCTGATTGAAGTTTGAGACACACTGGTTTAGTTTAAAAGGCACAGAGAGGCCAGGTGCAGTGGCTCATGCCTGTTATCCCAGCACTTTGGGAGGCCAAGGCAGGCAGATCACCTGATGTCAGGAGTTCGAGACCAGCTTGGCCAATGTGGTGAAACCCTGTTGCTACTAAAAATACAAAAAGTAGCCAGGTGTGGTGGGGTGCCCTTGTCATTCCAGTTACTTAGAAGGTTGAGGCAGGACAACCACTTGAATCCGGGAGGCAGAAGTTGCGGTGAGCCGAGATCATGCCATTGCACTCCAGCCGGGGCGACAAGAGCAAAACTCTGTCAAAAAAAAAAAAAAAAAAAGGCAAAAGGCACAGAGAATCGAACTGCTTTCTTGTTTCGAAGCATTTTTTTTACAACATATTCTTATTAAACCAATTTAATATTAAGTCAAGGGAATAGACAAAAGTAAAAAAAATTCTTCTTAATCTCATCATCTAGCCAAAACTGCATCATCTATGAATGCAATGTGATATTTAATATACAGCAAGCGATGTTATACATGCTGTTTTGTAACATGCTTTCATCCTTCTAAACAATAATACATCATGTTCATCTATCTAGGACAATACACAGAGCTCTATATCATCATTTTGAATAGCCGAGTAGGATTCATGTTTTTTATGCACTCTTGTTTATCAAATGTCCTATTGATTGAAATTTAGGTTGTTTTCAATTTTATGCTATTATAATCTCTAAGTGAAATGTCTTTGTGATACATCTCCTTGCTCTTTTGTATATATCTCCTAAATCCAAGAATATTCATCATTTGTCACAAGTTGCAAAACGTTTTAGTAGGAAAATACTGGACTGGGAATCAAGACACTTAGATTCAAATCCTAGGTTTGGTCTCTATTAACTTCTTCATTGTCATCTCAGTTTGCATATTCATAAGTGAGAAGTTTGAAAATTATCAGTTTCAAACTTTCAATACAAGTGGTGTCAAATCTATCATATTTGACATTATAGTGCATTTCACAGGGAATTTCTGCCTTTGTTTTTCAGAAATTAGTAAACTCTGTTAACTGTATTTAGTTCAGTCTAATATCTAATTTTATTTGCATGTCATGATTTCACATTAACTTTACAGTAGGAAAAGATGGCCTAGGGAGATCCTGGGTGCCAGAAAGAACTTAATTACATACATACTGCATTTGAAAAGTTATGGTGCATTGCTTTTAAATCAGGCTTTGCTACCAAAATACTCAGAACAAGTATTAGTTGGTGTCAGACAACCAGGGTTTGTGACCCAACTCTGTTATTTTCTAACTACATGAATTCGGGTAGATTATGAAAAATTCTTTTAGCCTCACTTTCTTCATCTAAAAAATGATCTACGGGGTGCTGACGAGTTGATGGGTGCAGCACACCAACATGGCACAAGTATACATATGTAACAAACCTGCACGTTACGCACATGTACCCTAGAACTTAAAGTATAATAATAAATAAATAAATAAATAAAATAAAAAATGATCTACAGAGATCATAGTTCCTTTGTGTGTGTTATGTGAAGATAATGCATATAAAATCCTTAGTGCAGGCCGAGCGTGGTGGCTCATGCCTGTAATCCTTTGGAAGGCCAAGGAGGGCAGATCATCTGAAGTCAGGAGTTCAAGACCAGTCTGACCAACATGGTGAAACCCCGTCTCTACTAAAAATACAAAAATTAGCTGAACATGGTGGAGGGTGCCTGTAATCTCAGCTACTCAGGAGGCTGAAGCAGGAGAATAGCTTGAACCCAGGAGGTGGAGGTTGCAGTGAGCCGAGATCGTGCCATTGTACTTCAGTCTGGGCAACATGAGTGAAACTCTGTCTCAAAAAAAAAAAAAAAAAAAAAAAAAAAATTCCTTAGTGCAATGCTTGGCACACAGAAAGTACTCAGTAATGTTTTGTCATTTATGAATACTAGAATTCTAAACTTCTTCCTACTTTGAAAGCTTTCAGGACTATGAAAAGACAAAGAAATATGCCCAACACAATAAGGATATGAAGACAGCTGAGGCCTAAGAGGATCTGAATCATAAACTCATTTGGTATATTCACAAACAATATATCCGGCAAAAGTCTAACATCCAGAATCTATAAGGAACTTAAATAACTGAACAAGCAAAAAACAAATAGCCCTATTAAAAAATGGGCAAAAGACATGACCAGACACTTCTCAAAAGAAGACATATATGCAGCCAACAAATGTGATAAAAGTAGTCACCATATTATTAATCACCAGAGAAAAGCAAATTAAAACCACAATGAGGTATCATCTCACATGAGTCAGAATGGCTATTATTAACAAGTTAACAAAACACATATGCTGGTAAGGCTGGGGAGAAAAAGGAACACTTATATACTGTTGGTGGGAACATAAATTCAGGCACTGTGGAAAGCAGTTCGAACATTGCTCAAAGAACGTAAAACAGAGCTACCATTTTACCCAGCAATCCCATGACAGGGTATATATTCAAAAGAAAGTAAATCAGTATAACAAAAAGATCATGCACTTGCATGTTTATCACAGTCTTATTCATAATAGTAAAGATACAAAATCAATCTAGGTGCCCGCCAACAGTGGACTGGATAAAAATATGGTACATACATACCATGGAATACTACGCAGCCATAAACATAAGTAAAATCATGTCCTCTGCAGCAATATGGAAACATCTGGAGATCATTATCCTAAGATGAAATCAGGAGCAGAAAACCAAATACCACATGTTCTCACTAATAAGTGGAAGCTGCGTATCCAGTTCTCATGGACATAAATATGTCAACAGTAGAAACTGAAGACTACTAGGGGAAGAGGGTAAGCATGGAGAAACTAACCATTGGCTACTATGCTCAGTATCTGGGTGACGGAATCATTTATACCCTAAACCTTAGCATTACACAATATACCCAGGTAACAAACCTGCACATGTACCCCCTAAATCTAAAATGAATGTAGAAAAAATTTTTTTAAAAAATAATTTTATAAATGTGGAGCATAGTATTTAGATTAGAATAGTGTTACCCTTTCCAAAAATGTAAGATTATATGGACTGTAGAATTTAAATTATTCTTATTCAGATGAAAAATATAGGGTACAGGGAAGAATTAATTTGTGCAGATTATGTAGCAAGCTGCTCTCGGAGCTGTGGTTGCTTTAGCCACCAGCATCTCCACTGGCTACAGAGGAGTGTGGAAGTCAGTGACAGCTGGGTGCTCCAGTCCAGTGACAAATTACAATTGTTCTGTGGAGTATGAAGGAGCAGCTTAGAAAGTGTCCAAATGGACAAATTATATAGTCATCCTCACTAGTAATTACTAGGCAAAAACTGTATCAAATGCTGTTTTTGACCCATTAGATTTCTGTTTTCAAAAATGCTAATACCAAGTTTGGCAATAGATCATAGAAATATCCATTTGACAATAAGTATTGAAAACTAGAGACGTTCATCCTCTTTTATCCAGTATTTCTTCATATGGGGATCGATCCTAAAAGATAGTCATAGATACACACAATATTTATGAAAAAGGATAACATGAATAACAGAAAACCACATAAAATCCAAGACATTGACTAAACACATTGCAGAAATAATGCAGCCATGGAAAATCAAATTTTAAAAGAATATTGAATGACATGAAAAATGTTCATGATGTATTAAGTGAGAAAGCAGGTCACAAAACAATAGATCCAATATACCCCTAATTTTATAAAATATGGATGAATAAGCAACACAGATATTAAAGAACTGGAAGGGCTTACAGCAAAATGTTATCAGTTTTTGTCTTTGGAGAGAGGAGTTAATAAGTAAATATTATTTTTTGCTTGATTTTCCCTTTTCCGTACTGTTCCACTATCCCTATTGGATTACCCTAACATAGTCATGCTGCAGTAAATATTCAGGTTCTTCTTTTCAGTAAGCAATTCCAAACCCAAGTGTTCTTTATTATTATTTATTTATTTATTCTTAATTTTTATGGGTACTTAGTAGGTGTATACATTTATGGGGCATGTGAGATATGTTGATACAGGCATGCAATGCATAATAATCGCATCATGGTAAATGGGGTATCTATCACCTCCAACATTTATCATTTCTTTCAGTTATAAATATTCCAGTTACATTTGTTATTTTTAAAATGTACAGCAAATTATTGCTGACTGTAATCACCGTGGTGTGCTACCAAATACTAGATCTTACAAACCCAAGTGTTCTTAAACTTGAGTTGTAATGAAAGAAATGCCTTTCTTAGTCATCCCCTCCATAGGCTTTCATATTTAAACAGTTGCTCCATCTGGGATTTTCTCCATGCCACAATGTTACCAGACAACATAAAAGGCAATGTCGATCACAAGACATTTGTTTTTTAATCTATACTGACCATAAGCAAAATTTGCAAGATATCCAATAGGTCTGCAATACCCAAGAAGTTCCCTAACACATGGCTCAGTGCAGCTCATCCCAAATCAAAATCTACCCCCTTGTTATTTCTTTTTCTACTTAAGAAACCTTTCCTAAACTCTCCCCATGTATTTCTCCAAGTGAGCAAGCTGGGATTTTGCTCTGTCAGACTTGACGCTCTATTAGCCCCTATTTACTATACATACATGTGTCTTTTATCATTATCCTATTGTTTTCAGAGGCAGGGGCCCTAAGAATCACTGGGAAAAAGCAGTTTAGCTGATTAGGAATAAGAACCCAAATATATTTGGTTTGAACCACTCTTTTGGTGTCCCAAATTCGAGAATTTTGCAGTATGTTTCTCCTACGTTGTCTGTTTTACTAGAGTATCTTGATGACCTGTGCAGATTTTTTCCCCACATTTGCTAAATTCATTAATTTTGTTTCTTCTAACATGGAAACCTTTCCCTGTTTAAAGTACAGTTCCTTTCTGGATATTAGCCCTTTGTCTGATGAGTAGATTGCAAAAATTTTCTCCCATTCTGTAGGTTGCCTGTTCACTCTGATGGTAGTTTCTTTTGCTGTGCAGAAGCTCTTTAGTTTAATGAGATCCCATTTGTCAATTTTGGCTTTTGTTGCCGTTGCTTTTGGTGTTTTAGACATGAAGTCCTTGCCCATGCCTATGTCCTGAATGGTATTACCTAGGTTTTCTTCTAGGGTTTTTATGGTATTAGGTCTAACATTTAAGTCTCTAATCCATCTTGAATTAATTTTCATATAAGGAGTAAGGAAAGGATCCAGTTTCAGCTTTCTACTTATGGCTAGCCAGTTTTCCCAGCCCCATTTATTGACTGATTCTGCCTAATTTTGTTTGCTGCAGAGCATAGTTCTTATTAGCTTTCATCACACTTATTCCACTCATTTGACCAATATTCTATTCTCTCTTCATGAAATAAATCACCATGACCATTAAACAAGGTGAATCATATTGTTCTCAGCAACCAAGCAGCCATTTCCCAAAGGTTTCCCTAAAATCAGTCTCTAAGCGCCTTTCACTATGACTTTCCCACTAAGAGCAGACATGCTGAATAAAGTTGTGACTTAGCATATCTTGAAGAATTTTAATGTTCTTTACATTATTGACCAATGAAGTGACAAACCAAAAATTTCCAGCTTAATGAGGAACCTGGACCCATCTCATACAGTCATGCTTTAGACTATTTAGGAAAAAGGTATTTGGGTATATTTTTTAAAAGTCTGTAGCAGGGATTAAATGATGGAATTTCAATATCTGAAGATTTTTCAGGTAAAATTTTTGAATTGGAGTGAATATTGAAATCACCTAATCTATCATTCTTTCTGATATCCCATAAGTAGGCTTTTGTGTACAGTACATGGAAGTTCTAAATCAAGGTAGAGAAGAATCAACTTTTGACTCACATTAAGAAAAAAAATTCTTAGACTCACAATTTTCCAAATATATAACAAAGCAATCCATCTCCAGCAATATTTAGTAAGAGGCTGGTGATAATTTTTCAGATATAATGTAAGAGATATTAGGTAAAAATTGCATTAATGATCTCCAAGTTCCATCCTAAATTATGCATCTGGGATATTTCACTTGAAAAGCTGTTCTCGCCGGGCGCGGTGGCTCAAGCCTGTAATCCCAGCACTTTGGGAGGCCGAGACGGGCGGATCACGAGGTCAGGAGATAGAGACCATCCTGGCTAACACGGTGAAACCCCGTCTCTATTAAGAAATACAAAAAACTAGCCGGGCGAGGCGGCGGGTGCCTGTAGTCCCAGCTACTCGGGAGGCTGAGGCTGGAGAATGGCGTGAACCCGGGAGGTGGAGCTTGCAGTGAGCTGAGATCCGGCCACTGCACTCCAGCCTGGGTGACAGAGCGAGACTCCGTCTCAAAAAAAAAAAAAAAAAAAAAAAAAAAAAAAAAAAAAAAGAAAAGCTGTTCTCTGCTTTCCGAAGTCAATGTTGAATGGAGAGTTAATAAGAAAAGCATCAATGACAAGCATGTCTGCGCTCCTAAAGATCATTGTTTTGGAGTTTGAATGTCTATTTTACGTACCTTAAATAGTACGCCTGTTGTCCAGAGACACAATGTGGTACTGGTAGATTAGAAAATAAAATATACTTCAGGTCAGAAGGTCTCAGCTTTTCTACCACAGAAGAGCTGTATGACTTTAATATTAATAGCTACATCACCTCTCTGAGAATTGTATCCCCAGGATTGTATATATTCATAACCTTTTGAAAGCTATAAAATAATTTTGATTATACAAGTTTTCTGGAAATTATTTCAAAGGGAATTCTCATTTAATAATGTAATTATTAAACTCACTTACAAAGTCCTAGTCTTTCAAACAGCAACAAGACCACCTCCTCATCTCATATAATTGACAGACAGTTCCTAATCCCCCAGAAATACTGGTTACTTTTTTCATGATGCCTGTAGTTAATACACCAAATATACTTGTTTCGCACTGTGAGTGATCAACTGAAATAGCTCCCTTTTATTAGTTGCTATATACAATGTTGGCTTACATTCTGATCTTTCTCTACATTTGGCAAAGTAGAGAGCAGAGCTTAAAAGTAGTAAAAGTAAATTGTGTAAGTCATCTAGAGTAAGGGCAGACTAAAATAGTTATGCACAGAAAATCCCTTGAATAACTGGTACTGGCATAAATGGCACAAAAGAAGGAACCTTTTAACAAGTTCACTATTTTTAAGGGAGGAAGAAAAAATAATTATGGCTGTTCAATACCAGATGTTAACAGTGGAGTTACATGACATTTCATTGCTGAAGTGGGCTGAGCATTCTTCTCCATGGTTTGCTTGAGGCACAAGCTTGAGGCTTTTAACACATTTATCATGGGAAACAGCTGGGCTTACTGGACTGAGTGGGCTATATGGAGTGTTGACTGATGTAGTAACATTGGGTGGGATACTCATGCCCTTGGAACACATGATTCATTCATAAAAAGCGGAAATATTATTTTACCACGAACAATCACAGTCGGATTGGTGCATGGCAGCAAGGTGCTTTCAAAGGTGAGCTTATCATCTTTTTGAAGTTGGGGGTGTATTAGTCCATTTTCATGCTGCTGATAAAGACATACCTGAGACTGGGCAATTTATGAAAGAAAGAGATTTAATTGGACTTATAGTTCCACGTGGCTGGGGAGGCCTCACAATCATGGTGGAAGGCAAGGAGAAGCAAGTCACGTCTTACATCCATGGCAGCAGGCAAAAAAAAAAAAAAAAAAAAAAGCTTGTGTAGGGAAACTCCCATTTTTAAAACCATCAGATCTCGTGAGACTCATTCCCTATCCTGAGAACAGCGCAGGAAAGACCCACCCCCATAATCCAATCACCTCCCACCGGGTGGGTTCCTGCCATGACATGTGGGAATTGTGGGAATTACAATTCAAGATGAGATTTGGGTGTGGACACAGCCAAACAGTATTAGGGGGGAATAAAAAGTAAAATGAAAATCTACAACCCAGAATCTGTCCTCAGTAATACCTGAGTATTCTCTAGCCAACCTCATTGTTTTGGATCAATAAGAAATAATAGTGTTTGGTGGTTAAATGTTAATTTTTGGCATTGGACTACCTAGTTTTGATTCCAAATCTGCTACTTTATATTGGATATTATTTAACCTTCTTGAGCCTCAGTCTTTTTACCTGTGGATTAGGATTATTATGCTAAAAGATCTGTAGGCTTGTTTATACTCATTAAATGAAATATGCATTTTGTGGTGTGTGCCAGTAAATGTTTAACAATCAGCTCTTGAGGTGAAGGGGAGGTCGGTATCTGTTGATTTCCATGGTGTAAATGCTCTCACCTGGGCCATTTCGAGCTGGGAAGATGTGCACAAGTTCAGCTGTGTGGCCACAGCACATATCGCTGATGGAAATCAGTTAGTGCTTGGAATATCCAAGGACTCAGTTATTGTAATTGGCTATTATCATATATTTTATCATTATTTTGTTACGGATTTTATTGTTATTGAAATTCACTAAACAAAATTTGTACTCGCTCCTCTCTTGCCTTCCTACAAAATATAACAAATGTGCAAAAATTATAAATTTGGGAATTATAACGACAAAAAATAAAACATAGACAACAAAAATCCCCCTTAACTTCTCTTGTTTAGAGGGAAAAGCCAATTACCAGAAGACTCTTATTTGGGCTCTTGTTATAGTTTATTTGATTTGGGCTAGCCAACCTCTCTTAGGCTGCTTTTCTCCTTGTAAAATACATGAAATAATCTGTTTTGCTCACTTTACTGGGAGGTTTAGTATTAAAATTTAAAACTTATGGGGGAAATTCCTTGCTAACTTAAGTCTTATTTTGTATTCAGAATCACTGTTTCAGTAATCCAATTTATGGGATTTATTCTAAGGAAAGAATTACAAAGAAATAGGAAGCCTCTTAAAAATATCAAACAATTGGAAAGAACTAAAATTTGCATGAACATACTTAATCTATTTTAGTAATTTATCTTCGGTAAATACAATTGAATGTTATATTGGTATAAATGACTATTACGTTAATATACAGGATTATTATGCTAATGTTCTATTAATGTTAATATAATATTAACTTTGTCACAGAAAATGTCTTCATGAATATAAAAAATTGTACTTTTCTAGGAGAAAAGCCTTATGACATACAGCAAAAAGTCACAGAACTATATTATATTACAAATGTGATAATGTAATATACAGTACATTTACAAAACACGAGAAAGGAATACAAGAAGAATTAAAACTGGTGTTAGTAATGAATTTTGTAGCATAAAAGTCATGAGTAAAAATCAAATTATAAAAGTGCATTATGAAAGTAGTTATAGGGTAATAAGGCATTCATGGAAATCCAATAAATAGAAAAACACCAGCTCAGAGAATCATTTCTTTCAAACTGGCTCTTTATATTTTTCCCGAGAAATGACCTAGTTATTTGACTAATTACACCACAAAAGTGATTTTTCTGAGACCTGAGAATGGAAAGAGCGGCAGTTTCCTTAAACCAGAGATATATTTAAAATTGGAGCTAGTGACAGCTCTTCTTTTTGAGATAAAACTCATTAAACTTACCACCGCTACAATGTCGTGCCTGGGATCGCCCCTGCACCGTTGAGAGAATAGTACATAAGAGATTTCTGATTGAGGCAGGACTTGTTTCCAATCCTGGCCCACATCCTCGTGCTCAGATGACCAAGTTTTGACTTATCATAAGCCACGACCTCATAGTCTTAGTCTTCCTTGACCTCCAATTTGGGCTGCCCTAAACGCTTGTCTTGCTTGTCTGAGTTTGAGACCACTTTTGCTTGACTTCTTACAAGAGTACACTTCTGTACAACTCCCTGGATCTCCACTCCCATTCACATCTTATGGCATATGTCCCAATGCTACTGGGCACTCTGCAACTTATGATAACTTAGAGTAAGAATCGAATCTTTGCTTCCTCATTGGTCTGAATGACTGTTATCTTTGTGTGTGCATGTGTGAGGGAGGCTCTTAAAGAACACCGGAGTGAAACTTGGAATATGCAGTACAATGAAGTGCAGCTCAAATGCCTGACAGAGACAACAGCTGGCCTCCGTGACTATCAACAGGTTTTAACTCACAGTTTGCAAACACAAAATTATATAGGGGCAGGGTAAGAGGGCATAAAAGAGGGGAAGGTTGGTAAATTTTGTTAAGATCTAGAGCAACACTCTTTAGTGGCACTGTACACTGTGCAAATTCTGTGTGGAGTAGATAAGTGAGCTGCATAGAATGGGTCTGCAGGCTGCTAGTCTGCTCTAGCTCATGCCTGCTGTCAAACATAGGGTGGAGAGTAGCAAGGATGCTCGTGCAGTGATGTGGCATGTCCAGCAGAGAGTGAATGCAGCCCCTCTGCCTGACCTCCCTTGCTTTGTTTCTCCTTCCTTGCCTCAACTGGCCCCATAGGTTGCTCTGTTTTACTTCTAAGAACAATCTGGGCTTGAGTCAGAAAGGTAGTTCCTTGCAGGTCTGACAAAGTAAAGAAAACCTTCTGATTCCTCACATTGTTTCCAGTGTCCCTGTCCATTCCTTCTTCATAAGCCCATTCAGTTTCCAGTTTCATTCACCAAGGAGAAAGAGCTAATACTTTCTCCTCCTCTTTCCATTAGCTCCAGTTTCTGGAGCATGACACCTGCATTCATTCTTTCAGAAATGAAAACCAGCTCTGCCTTCATGATTTATGCACAGCTTCCTTCCTTCACTCTTGTATCAAATGAAATGCTTGGGGCAAAGATGACTGTCCTCTAAGTGCAATATCTAGGCTGATGGGCTCACAGTTTGATTGGGAAAAAGATTTTCTGTGGCTTGGACTCAGATGTTCAAGTACCCTTAGGATCTTTTCAAAAGCTGTAGTGAATCTACGAGGGTGTAGTTTTGATGTTTTAAAATATACTTAGTGGAGCTAAAGATAATTTTGCATTTCCTTTCTGTCAATATATTGATCAAAAATAATTGCTATACATGTTACATGCCCATTTACTATATCGTTAGCACTTTGTTGGGAGCTGTAGGGGATTTAGAGAAAAGGTAATCTAGTCTGTTCCCAAAGAGTTTATAATACAGATGTGAACACACACTTATTTACATCTCCCTCACACACAATCACACTCAGGAAAAGAGTACACACTAAAAGTCAGTATATAAACAATAACACTTATCATCTTCTGAGCTTCTACTAGGATGGGCAATTTAAGTGATCTTATGACCTCACAACAATTCTGAAAGTTGTCATTTCTCCCTTCTCCCATTTTCACATTATGAACTGAGGTTCAGAGACTTCTGTCCTAGGTCGCTCAGGCAGTGCAATGGTAGAGCCAATGGTGTCTGATTCCAAAGCTGGTGCTCTTTCCTCTATATGCATAGTTTTCATTCTTCACTGAGTATATGAATCAACTGAGGCACTTAAAAAAAATACGGATGTCTGGGCCATGCTGTCAGAAATCCTGCACATTTGTCACCTGGGCATTGGTAGATTTAAAGAGCTCCAGGTGATTGTAATGTGTGGCCAAGGAAGAAGACCTATTATGCCATTGTATGCAATCAAATGCTGGGGAAAAAAAGTATAGTCTGAAGAGAAAGTTCAGTGGGTAAGAATGTACAGCAGGTGAGCTGGGATGAGACCTTTTCCCGTAAAACAAATGCTCCAAAACACATACTTACAGGTTAAACATTTTGCTCCAGATTTGCAACAATAAGTCTTCCTGACTTCATCAGATTCTGGTCTTTAAAGGAAAGGTAAGTGGATGAAATTCGTAATATGTGCATGTTGCTCATTCCTGATTACACTGTGTCTTGACCTCTTTATCTCATTTGAGCATTAAAACAATCTGGGGTGTGATGGGTCAGGGAATTTATTTTGCCAATGAGAAAACTGTGGTTCAGACTGAGGAAGTGACTTACTGAGCCTCCCTTGGCTAGACAGTGACCCCATCCAGTGCTCATTTCATTGCACTACACAGATTCTGCTGCTCCCACAGCACTGGAACTTCGTGGCACTTCTGCAAATTGAACGGTGAGATCAATAATTGAAGAAGCTACTGATTGAATGGTGTGAAGGATATGGCTATATTAAAAGACATCACCACTCTCTCAAGCACTCCTTAAGTTCCTAAGACAGATGCAGCTCAGGCTGTATTATCATAATCATCCCTCTAAATAAATTATTCAGATTAGGCCATGAATGCTCATGAGTTTGTGAAATGTAGATAAGCACATTTCCCCCCAAGCTACTTGCACAGGCGTTAATATGCCTTCCTTCGCCCCTCTCCTCTCCCAAATATAATGGACTGAAACACTTCAGACCATGACCAGGTGAAGGAACAGGGATGCCCATTGAAGTGCTGGTAAAGCATCAAATTAGTAGTTTTCAGCAAAGCTACTTTATTTGGCCAGTGCTTCCAGAAAAACAAGTTGTTACAGAATAATTAATTTGAAGCAGGCAGCTACATGAAGCTGCCACAACAGAACAAGAAGCTAAAATACCAGATGGTGCTATCGATGAACAGCAGATGTTTGCCAGTGAGCTGGGATCTGTGGTTTTAATTCCCAGAGTGAAATGATTTTCTAAAACAGAGAAGAGCAGTGTTATGGGTCCCATTTGTGGAAGTGATGCACACTGTGAAACTCACTGGTTGGGAGACCCAGGTCGTTCTGTGCAAGGTGGCGGAGAGAAGTCAGCATAGCTGTCTTCTTGGCCTATTGTAAATCACTTTAAATTTCTAGGAAACTTTAGGGAAAATGGGGACTTCTGGTCCTAGGACATTCAAGAAATCTGTTGGTTGGTCGTGGAGAATAAAGAAGGAAAGATGAGAAAGTTTCTAAATGATTAAGATGTATCTTCTATGGAATAAAATAATAATATTGAAGACAACTAAAAAATATATAAACCAAAAATGAAGAGGTAAAAATTACCCACGTGTACATTTAATTCTTCAAAAAAGTATCTATTGCAAATATTTTCTTAAAAATTATTAATAATATCATTTACATATTATTTGCACACGAGAACTTAGAATTCCCATCTTGGAGCCACCAGATCTGAGCTTAAATTCTAGCAGCAACTCAGGGTTGCATATTAGGCTATTTTATTTTCACATAATAAATAGTTAATTGAATAGGAAATGATTGAATCCAAGAAAGAGTTGGGAAACTGGGCCTTGAAACAGACAATTCCTCTTCTTCCAAAGAATTAAAGGTGATCAAGGGGCAGCTTGGAAAACCTTATCAGGATAGAAGCCATGTGAAGCTCAGATAGGAAGGGGCCGGCAAGCCTGCTGCCATTCCCATACAGCATGCATCCAGAGAGCCTTCTGTGTCAACATTTCTCAAGAGAGAGCAAGGAAGCACCTGGGTTTATGTGCCTCTTAAGCCTTTGTGGTTTGTGACCTCTATTCTCTCTGGTTCATTTATCTGGAAGCATGCTGCCATCTCCTAAGAAATGTGAAGGACTTCTGACAGGCAGCTCTTTTTCAACATGTAGACAAGAGAGAGGACAAGCAGATAAAATGCTGGGAAGCTCATACATACTTTCCCTCTGGTTTATAAAACTGCTTTATTTATATCAACAAAGGAAAAAATGTGACTGAGAATGGGACTTTTTTCACTTCTCATGCATCTTTTTTTTTTTTTTTTTTTTTTTTTTTTTTTTTAAAGACGGAGTCTCGCTCTGTTGCCCACTGCAAGCTCCGCCTCCCGGGTTCACGCCATTCTCCTGCCTCAGCCTCCCGACTAGCTGGGACTACAGGCGCCCGCTGCCACGCCCGGCTAATTTTTTTTGTATTTTCAGTAGAGACGGGGTTTCACGTTGTTAGCCAGGACCGTCTCGATCTCTTGACCTCGTGATCCGCCCGTCTCGGCCTCCCAAAGTGCTGGGATTACAGGCGTGAGCCACCGCGCCCGGCCTCTTATGAATCTTTTCTAAGTGGCAAGAACTGATTGCTCATGGAAAATGTTGGGGAAATAAAAACAAAAGCGTTTCCCAAACCGGATATCTTCTCCGTAAAGGTAGTAGAGAGAGAAAAAAGCAGTTATGTGATGCGCATCACAGGCAATCGCTAAGAGATTTGAGAGAACTCTCACCCTTTACAGTCAAGTAATAGAGACAATCCACTGCACACACGTTTTCAATATAAACAATAACTGGTCGTCAAGTACGAGGATTCGCCAGCACCAACTGTCCCTCATTTCATCTTAGAGTCACCTGGCAATTGGAGTGACCACCTGTGTTGGCTAATCGGCTTTATCCAGAGGAGAAACAAACTTCTCATATCCGAATGACAGGAGGTAGTATTGCAACTGGGGACAAAGTGCCTAGTTAGGCTCCTAACCTCTCGCAGAACCATAAGAGACGTTACACAGATCCCGGAGAAAGACGTTCCTGAGTCATAAAGCTGGCAAAAGGCCTATCTAGTTTTCAACAGGATATACATGCATTTCAAAGAGAGGAGAAAGAACTTACGATTTTCTAAGGTAAATACTCCGAGAATCTCTTTGCTTATTTTCACAGGGAGGATTAAACCTCTTAATTTAAATTTTTAGTTGCCTTTACAAAAACTAATTTTCACTATTGTCTAGCATCTGTCTTGACAAAAAATGTTCAGGCTTTTGCTTTCAGAAACTTTCTATTGTGCTAACATGAGACAAGGGGATTCAAGATGAAGCAAATGAGAAAGCCACAGGTAACTCAATGAATAAGAAACCAATTGTGTATGATATTTTAGCAAGATTTTCTTCATTTCCTTCCTACCTATAACCTTCCTACCCGTAACCTTGGCATCTAAATGCTGCTGTGTCTCCCCAGTCGCAACTCAACCACTGAAGAACAACAACAAAAAAGGTGGGGAGGGTGCGGGGGAAGGGGGAAGCCAGACTTTTCTTAAAGGGCTATTAGCATAGCTCTGACTTCGACAGTTTTGAAAGTCAACTGGAGGTGGGGTGCGGTGGCTTACTCCTGTGATCCCGGCACTTTGGGAGGCTGAGGCAGGCAGATCACCTGAGGTCAGGAGTTCGAGACCAGCCTGGCCAACATAGCAAAACCCCATCTCTACTAAAAATACAACGATTAGCTGGGTGTGGTGGCATGTGCCTGTAATCCCAGCTACTCAGGAGGCTGAGGCAGGAGAATCAGTTGAACCTGGGAGGCGGAGGTTGCAGTGACCCAAGATGGCGCCACTGCACTCTAGCCTGGGTGACAGAGGGAGACTCCGTCTCAAAAAAAAAAAAAAAAAAAAAAAAGATGGTCAGTTGAAGTTCATATCTGGTTAACATTATCTTCGGCTGTCATTTTGACCTAGTAATTTGAACCAAGTTGCTGCAAACTCAACAGGTAATAATAAAGGAAGTGTAAGGCAAGCTGAGTATACTAGAGAGGCAAAACATACAGTGAAGAGTGCACGCCCATTTACAGGAACAGCAACTACTCAGCTTCAGCTCATTGCTGCAGGAAGTAGAGTCTGATGTTGTGGAATATTAACATTTTCATATAGAAGCTGGAAATCTGATTTTTTAATCTGAAATTTTTTGGTGTTTAAATGTTGGAAAATAATTTAAAACATTATGTGGGCCAAAAAAAAAAAAAAAAAAATGTATGTTCTGAATTTAACCCAAGCCAAGTCCTGACTTTAATGGGCCATAAGCTTCTGAGGACAGAAGCTGTCTTCGGCTTTCTTTTTGTTACCTACAATCTGCACTACAGCGTGGGTACACCTAGACCTTCAGAAAAGACTGACAGGCACAGGAGGCTGGCATCTCCCATCCTGGACCAGGTCAGAATAATCACATTCACCAAATAGAAATAAATAGATACTATCGTCTGTGCCTGTATTTAATGAGGGTTTGTTTGACATTTGTCCTTCTTGCCCCCTGAGGATCTGAGCTCTGTGGAGAAGATAATCCTCCCAATTCTTTTATTCAGGTGTTTCCCTCCCCTCTCTCAATCTTTACCTGCTTACCCAGATTCAGAGTGGAAGGACTAGAAAATTCTTGCCTTTCCAGAGGTAGTAGCCCTTAACTCACTGGCAGATGTCACGTTGGTAAATATTGAATAGTTTGACAGTAACCAGTATATGGAAATGGATTTCTTCCTGCATGCCTAAGCTTGAAAAGTTTCTCTTTTATTCATGCTTTGAACCTTTAATAGAAGGGTACAAGAAAATATGTATATTTAATTCCTGACTTAGAATACTATAATTTTCTGGTGTCTAGGCTGGGATGAGATATGGGTGTTGTGGATAGCCAGTGGTCTTCAATAAATGCCTGTGATGATGCTAGTGTTCCAATATCGGTCATGTATAGATTGCTAATTATCAAATGCTGGGACTACATTCATTAGACACAGTACTATGAGCCTATGGATGGTAACCCATTAGCTTAGAAATGCAAGAATGTCACATTCATTTAAATTAACATAATTTTAGCTCCAAGCATCATTCATCTAGACTGTATATCAATTCTGTTTCACTTTTATGGGGACCTTTCTATCTGCAGGATTATGCCAGATCTTGAGTTACAGGTAGCATCCAGAAAGGAGAGACAGAGCCTCTCCTTTCCTTACATACTTGCTGCTGACATCCTCATTGTCCAAGTCTCCTGGGGTGCTCTTCTTATCGATTCCTTCTGTGGAATGGGAGACTCAATGAAACACATGGTACAGGTGGTCTCATTCCCAAGTGACCCTCATGTCTAGATGTGTAGTCTTCTCTGGAGGCTGTTTAGGAGCTGGCTTAGGACCCTGTCCTCTCACCTGCTCAGGGTGTGGCACTCTCTCTCCTCCCCCAGTGTAGGGGCACTACTTCCTTACCTTCAGAAAAGCACAGCCTTGTACCGCGTCCACTCTGCTGCAGAGACAGCAAAAACTTATGTGCATTTATCTTTACCACATCCTTGCATTGCTTCAAATCACAATCGTGAACCCAGAGCAACATGGATTGTGAGATAAATCCAGGTAGTTAGAAATTTACAGTGCTCAATATTTATCAGACTATCTAAGGATAGTTTTTTCTTCCATGTAGTTTCTGAGAAGTTATGAACTTATTTATTTTATGCAGACATCTGATTTATTGACCTTTACAAACCTGTATGTAGACATATTTGTACTTGTATTTTGGCAATGCGGAAGATTAGCGATTCAGAGCAGTTCAGCCATTTGAATGAGGTCACAGAGGGGCTTTCTAATTAAAAAGGTTAAATGCTATTTAGAACACACACAAATACATGCACGCACACATTCAGCTGGCTATCTTTTCACCTGAGTATGAGCCATCACAGATTAAATGTCACTAGGAGTGATAATTGGGTCCATACTTTATAAGAACAAAGCATTGAAATGTAAAACACCAAGGAAGACTAATATAATACATCTATTAGCCACAAGACTTGTGTTTGCAAGTATCAGAAACCCAACTAAAATTTTGTTTTATAGGAACATAAAAAATTTATTGGCTTGAACCCCAAATTTCAGAACAGATGGATGTAGGGGCTCAATTTATATTCACCAGTATATTGCCCCCACCTCTCTCCCCCTCCTCCTCTCCCCCTCCCCCTCCCCCTCTCCCCCTCTCCCCCTCCCCCTCTCCCTCTCCCCCTCCCCTCCCCCTCTCCCTCTCCCCCTCCCCCTCCCCCTCTCTCTCCCCTCTGGATGTTTTCATTCTCTGACAGCCTTCCTCTTCTTTATGTAAAAGAGTGAGATCCTGGCTTACGCAGTCATTACAGCTTGTGATCTCTTAAAGAAAGACACCTTTCTTCACCCAGCATCCAAAGTTAGTCTTTTAAAATGGTCTCTGGTTGGTCCTTGTTGTCACCTTCCCAGACTTCCGGTAGACAGACAGTATCCCTTGACTGACAGTCCCCAACCCTGCCCCAGGTCACAGAGATTCTGGGAGAGGATATTCCTAAAAGAAAGGACACTGGAAAGCAAACAAAGTAACAACAGGTGGTGACAATGTCTGACATTCAAACTTTGCTACAAATGAATGATTTTGACAGTTTCCTGGGAACAGGTTTGGACAGGGTTTCTTTCTTGCTTAGAGTCTTTGCCTAAAACCGTGTTGACTATGCTTAGGTCCTGAAAATGTAATGTAAATCAACATGCCTGCTTCAAACACACTCCCACACTTGAGAGCTCAAGAGTTAGCACCGTATTATGATGGATGACATGGATGCAGATGATTGAAATCATAATTAGTAATTGTGATCAAGAATTACTTATCCTATGATTTTATTCACCTCTTCTAGATTTTTTTCTAGCTCTTCCAATGGTTTTTCTCCTCTGTTGCATCATTCCTAACCAGGGAAACAGGAATGAGGTCTGCTATTGCTTTTAGATTTATTTCGTAGCTTCCACCCCATACACACAGAGCCCTGAACTGTGTCAGGATCCTGTAGAAAGCTCTTGAGGGAACAACATGCCTTGGGGCTTTAAATTTCCATGAGCATCAGCTGCCCTGGGCACCATCCAGCCACTGCACCCTCTTGATTAAAAATCAAATTACCTATTCCTCTAAAGATAGAGTGACCAAACAGACACTGAATTATTTCTTCTCACCATTTGAAGCCTAATTTGAGGTTCTCATGAGTTTACAATGACAGGAGAGAATGAAAATAGTAGTGATGAGTTTTGAGGTACTGAGAAGTGACAACAGAAAGATATATGTAAACTGAAGCATTCAAATCACTCTTCTAGTCTTAACTCATTAACCTTCTTGCCATCTTACAGAGAGAGGCAGCAAGTTATCAAGCAGCATTTAGTCAGTATCTACCTAAATGTACAATGCTGTACTGGAGGCTTTGCAGAATGAAAAATAATAGAAGGCATCACTGGTTTCCTTTGCACCATGGTCATTACCATCACCATAACAGTTAACATTCACGGAGGGTTTAGTATGTGCCAGGCACAGTCTTAAGCACCTTATATATATTGCCTCATTTAATTCTTATCACAACTCTACAAGGTAGTACATCAGTCGTGACTCTTTCAATTACAAATAAGAAAAGCCCAATTCAAGCTATCTTAAGCAATAACAATAACAGCAGCAGCAGTAACAACAACAGCCCCTTGAAATACTGGGAAGGGTTGGTGAGGCTATGTGAATCAGGTATAAAAAGCTCCAGCCCTTATTCACTTGTCCTTTTCCGTCCCTCTTTAACTTGGGCTTCAGGCCCTCCATAAACATGCTTCCCTATTATGGCAGAACTGCTTGATGCCTGCAGCCATAAGCAGCAATCCAGCCTGCTTGCTTCCCCTGTGAAATCCCAAGGAAAAACACTGATCAACTCGACTTACGTCACATGTCTGTTCTTAATCAATTGTAAGAGTGTTCTCATTGGCCAGTTCTGGGTCATATTGAGGTCTAAGGAAAGAAATCTCATGACTAGTAGCCCCACTAGAATTTGCACTGTGTGGTAGAAGGGGCAAACACAATAATCAGACATCTACTCCTGGTAAATTTCATCATAAACATACCAAACTTAGGGAAATCATCCGTATATAAGTGGCTGAAGGGCATTTGATTGTAGGTTTGACAGTTTGAAAGCCCATGCTCTTAGTTACTACCATACAGACCCACATTGCTTCCTAGTTCCTATCTTAAAGGTATTTACTTATCTGGGTGTGATGGTGCACACCTGCAGTCCCGGCTACTTAGGGGGCTGAGGCGGGAGGATCAGATCACTTGCATCTGAGAGGTCGAGGGTACAGTGAGTTGTGCTTGTGCCACTGCACTCTAGCCTGGGTGACAAAATGAAACCCTGACTCAAAAAAAAAAAAGACTATTCAGTATATTTTGCAATGACTGTTACTATTATACACAACTCTAGGTAATGGATACACAAAAATGTAAAAGCAGATAAAGGAGAACCAGATTCTTCACCTAAATTCTCTAAGCCTATAAAGTAGGGAACCCTAGAGTGGGGTAAAAATGAATTATAAAAGAGTTTGTAGAGGAAAAAGAATTTAATTATGTAGATTGGAAGAAAGGTATGTGATTGGTTAACTAGAAAAGAGGGAGAAATGCTGCTTTGCTTAATTATGTTTGACAGTAAAATATTATTTTATAGTTCCTGCTAGATCTTTATTTCTAGCACAATATTATGAAACTTAGAGTTAAGGAGAAGTGGGTCAAGGCCTGGCATGGTAGATCACGCCTGTAATTCCAGCACTTTGGGAGGCCGAGGTGGGCAGATCACCTGAGCTCAGGAGTTCCATACCAGCCTAGCCAACATAGTGAAATCCCATCTCTACTAAAAATACAAAAATTATCTGGGCCTGGTGTTGCATGCCTGCAATCCCAGCTACTTGGAAGGCTGAGACATGAGAATCACTTGAACCCAGAAGGCGAAGGTTGCAGTGAGCCAAGGTGGCACTACTGCACTCCAGCCTGGGTGACAGAGTGAGACCCTGTCTCAAAAAAAAAAAAAGAACCAGGTGTGGTGGGGTGGCTCATGCCTGTAATTTTTGTACTTTGGGAGGCTGAGGCAGGTGGATCACCTGAGGGCAGGAGTTTGAGATCAGCCTGGCCAACATGGCCAATCCTGTCGATATTAAAAATACAAAAATTAGCTGGGCTGGGCGTGGTGGCATGCACCTGTAGTCCCAGTTACTCAGGAGCCTGAGGCACGAGAATCGCTTCAACCGGGAGGCAGAGGTTGCAGTGAGCTGAGATTGCGCCACTGCACTGCAACCTGGGTGACAGAGCGAGACTCTATATTTAAAAAATAAAAATAAATAAATAAATAAATAAATAAAGGGGATCAAGCCCCAGTTTAGCTGCTCACATTTAACTTTGGACACATCATTTAAACTCTGGTCTCAGTTCCTTGTCTACAAAACAGCTGCTAACACCTGCTTCCCCATTCCACAGAGTTCTCAGGGGATTCAAATACTAGAGCAAATACAAAAGTGTTTTGTAAAGCTAAAAATACCATCCAAGTGGATGACTGCATCATTATTTCTTATTACTTGCTTCCTCCTAGACATAAAATGGGCAACTTTTCCTCTGACAGACTTTCTAAAAGTAGAGGGAAAGCGATACCATATTACAATAGTAGTTTTATAAACAACTCTTTCTGAATTTTTCTTTGCTAGCCAATCCTCCACAGCAGGACTATTATAGAATAAATTCTGTGTCCAACAAAATGTTTCATTTGCAACTAAATTAAAAGAGTTCCCTTACGTTTACACATTTGGTAAGCAGGACAGCCTTCTTGACAGCCTTCTTCCTGGTTATTCATTCATACTTTTATGTATCTCACCTGAATATTCACATGCTTAACAAAAATTCCTCTTTGTTAACACTCAAAGTCATCCCTAAGCCTTTTCTTAGTAACTCCAAAAGAGTATGAGGCTTTTGATGCAGGATTTTTGTTCCTTTAGCTCAGCTAGGTCCAGGTTCTTGTCTCATGACTAGGAAAAATTAGGCATGCAGAAGCCATCAAGTGAGTGGAGTAGAATTTACTAAGCAAAAGGAAAACTCTCAGCAAAGAGAGCGGTCCTGAAAAGCAGGTTTCTGGTTATCCCCTCACAGTTGAATACCAGGACTGGGATTTTAGGTGAGGAGTCGTGGGATGGAAAGCTGTTGCTTTTTATTACAAACCTATCTTGAATTTTTGTTTAATCATGAACGTGTATTACTTTGACATAAATACTTTGATATAAATAATGAGAAATAATATAAATATGGCATCAATTAAAATAATTTGAGATGAGACAAAATGTGAATTAAATCCTACAACGCTGGTATGGGCTTCATGGATTGGCAGTTTATAAAATTCCCCAGAAAGTAACGATAGTCTAAAGTTCTTACTGTGTATCAGGAATTATTTTTAGAGCTTTATAAATAGCAACTTACCGAACCTTCACAGACTCCGTAGAGGTAGGTACTACTATCCCCATTTTACAGAGGAGGATGCAGAGTAACAGAGAGTTAAGTAAGTTTAAACCAGTAGCTTCAGAGTTACTACACCCATGCGATTCTGATACACATAAGATCTGAGAACATTGATTTACAGGATACAGAAATGTGCTATAGTGGCGAGCTTAATATTGAAGAGTTATGGCACTAAGCATCAGAAAAATAGAAAAATGACTAAAACTGATTATTTCCAGGAGTGGAATTTTAGGTGAGGAGTCATGGGATGGAAAGCTGTTGATATTTATTATAAACCTATCTTGAATTGTTTAATCATGACCATGTATTACTTTGATGTAAATGCTTTGATATAAATAATTAATGAGAAATAATATAAATATGGTATAAATAGAACTTGAGTTGAGACATATTGTCTCTACTACACCCACATGATTTTGATACACATAAGATCTGAGAACATTGATTTACAGGATAGATTTGTGGAGGCTTCTGATATAAAATTTCTAAGATACAGCTTGGGAAATACTGCAGTAGCAATTTACTGGCCCTTACTTTTGCTTCTAAACCAAGATTTTAGGCCAAGGTATTTCCATCAAACTCTGGATCTGTATATCTTACTTTTTTTTTTGAGATGGAGTCTCACTTTATCACCCAGGCTGGAATGCACTGGTGTGTGGTGTGATCTCAGCTCACTGTAACCTCTGCCTCCTGGGTTCAAGCAATTCTCCTGCCTCAGCCTCCTGAATAGCTGGGATTACAGGTGCCCACCACCACGCCCAGCTAATTTTTGTATTTTTAGTAGAGATGAGATTTTGCCATGTTGGCCAGGCTGGTCTCGAACTGTTGACCTCATGTCATCCACCCACCTCGGCCTCCCAAAGTGCTGGGATTATAGGCATGAGCCACTGTGTCTGGCCTTGGATCTGTATATCTTACTATTAATATCTGTTCTGCAGGTCTCAAATGCACCTTGCTATGTCCTAAAACAGACTGACACAGTTCTCCTGCTAATGGTTCTTCTTTAAGTGTTCCCTATTTCAATAAGGTTATCACCTTCCATACACTTGAGTAAGTCTGAAAACCTGGAAATCACCTCAAATCTCCCTTTCCCTGGCCACCTACCATCACTCTGCAGGAATAAGTGAAGCCTATCACTCTTACCTACTACATGTCTCACAAAAGCACATGCTTTTCCCTCCCCTGAGCACCCACAATCTTCCAGGGACCATAATCTCCCAAGAACTATTGCAAGTGTCCCTGCAATCCATTCCTCACACTGCAGTGAGTGTGAGAAATACATGATGAAGTCCCAGATCTTTAGCATTTGCTGCAAATCTCTGCCTGCCTCTGCCGGTGCTGTCCTGACTGCCTTCTGGGCCTCAGCTCTGACCACTCTCCCCAGCTCCCCACCTCTAGCCATAATGCTTCTCTTTAGCTCTTTGAACTCTCCATGTTCCTTTGGCCTTAGCCTCCACACACCACATGCTGTGCCCTCTGCCTGGAATTTGTCTCCAGGCTTAATCACTCAAAGCCTCAGTTATCTCATCCAAAAATGGGAATTAAAATGCCACAGATCAGAGTTGCTAACAATATGGGCTGGGTGCGGTGACTCATGCCTGAAATCCCCGCACTTTAGGAAGCCCACGCTGGAGGGTCACTGGAGCCCAGGAGCTCAAGATAAGCTTGGGCAACACAACAACTCCGTCTCTCTCTCAATCTCTTAAAAAAACAAACAAACAAAAAAAAACAAAACCAAAAAACAACTAGCTGTGTGTGGTGGCGAGTAACTGTGGTCTCAGTAGAGGCTGTAGCAAACCGTGATCATGCTACTGCTTTCCAGCCTGGGTGACAGAGTGAGACCCTGCCTTAAAAAAATGAAAGAAAATAAATACATAATGTGTTAATGGCACAAAATATGTTTTCAATACATTTATTTCCCTAGTATATCCCAGAATTTTAAATTTGTTCAATAATCTTATATAATAAATTTATTTACATTTGTTTTCTAATAGTGATTTATAAAACTTTGATGCGAGAGGTAAAGTTTAAAGGATTTATTTCATTTTAGAAATTTCTTGAAAGCATAATGCATCTTGCCATGAAGTATTTGTACTGCAGTTTTTAGTTACTGTCAAGTTAACAGAGTCCCCTAGAATGTGGTGCCTTTGATAAATGTAGGTGTTAGATGGCTATAATTTTCAAAATTACTGCTTTGTTCTACAACCCATTAAAACAGTCAGCGGAACTAATTAATGAAATGCACATACGTTTAGAGGTAACGATATGAAAAAGGATGCCAAATAAATGAGTAAATAAAAATCAGCATCTAATTCATAATTAGAGATTGTAGTCCTTGATAATTTGAAAATGAGTTGAACCTTTATGCAAATGTATGAAGTGGAAGCACAGCCATATTCTCATTGAGATTAAAATTACTTTAATAAAACTGTTCAGAAAACTGACATAGTAAAAGAACAAAACTATAATTATATGAGGAACATCCATAACAAGAAAGACTCAAGTTGCTATAGCCAGAAAGGGGACATTTAAAGTATAATATATTCATGTAAAATGTGGAGGTGCAGCGAGATGCTGGAGGAAGCAAACAAAAGACTTCATAACCTAACAACAAGTTTATCTATAGTAAGTTGAAAAAGTACATTGTGATGGGCAGATACTTAGAAAATCAAAATAAATGTGATTTTGATATTTTTGTATTTTGAATATTAGAGGTATTCTAATATTTAAAATGAGAAGTTCTGGGTATGTCATGGCTATATTTTAAAAAGCTATCTTCATGGAATTGGATAACTCTTTGAACTCAACGCTAAGCAGTATATCTAGTTGCCTTTGAGGTGATAGTATAATTCTCAGTCATGCTCAATATTAAAAGTTTCAGCTAGTAAACATTCCAGAGTTTAGAGAGAGAGAGAGCTGTCATACTCAGATGAGAGAAAAAAAAAATGCATATGTGCCTGTGGGTGTGTCAGATCTCATTTGTAGATTGTCCCTTGCTGGCTATATACATGTGGGAAATTATTTAATCTTCATAAACCTCAGTTTCCACATCTGCAAAGCAGATATAGTATGTGACTCACAGGATTCTTACGATGGCCAAGAAAATATCAAGGCAAGAGGTAATGCCAAGATTCTCTTAAGAATTTTGACTCAAGAGTTCCACACTTTTAAATTGTTTTTAAAATTTTAACATATGGTACAATTTGCTTTTATTTTGGTGCAAAGCTCTATGAGTTTTAACACATGTGTAGAGTCACATAGTCAGCAACACAATGAGAAGACCTAATAGTTCCATCATCCAAACAGCTCCCTGTGCTTGCTCTTTGGAGGCCTGTCCTCTCCCCATCCCTAACCTTTGGCAACCATGAATTGATTCTCTGTTACTATAGTTTTATCTTTTTGAGACATCAGTGGAATCATGTAGTACATAATCATTTGGGATTGACTTTCTTCACTCAGCATAATGCCTTTCAGGTCCATCCAAATTGTTGCTTGTAACAATAGTACCCTCCTTTTTCTTGCTGAGAAACATTCCATTGAATAGCTGTACCACAGTGTGTTATTCCTTTCACCCATTGGAGAAGTTTTGTGTTGCTTCCAGTTTGGGGTAATTACAAATATGTTTCTGTAAGCATTTGTGTACAGGTTTTTGTGTGAGCATAAGTGTTCATTTATCTTGGGGAAATATCTAGGAGTGGAATTGCTGGATCTGGCAGTATTTTTAGCTTTGTACATACAACTTTGCATATTCAACTTTATGAGAAACTACCAAACCATTTTCCACAGTGGCTATGCTGTTTTGCAATCCCAGTATCAATGTATGAGAATTACAGTTGCTATGCAGTCTTGCTAGTACATGCTGTTGAACATATTTTTAAGAAATAAAGCATGCTTCATGCTCTGTACTTCCACCCATGGATTATTCCAGCTCATATGACAAGGACTCTCCTCTTGGATTTTAATTCCTCTAGTCCTATTTGCTTTCACAGCTCTTCAGTGTCTTTAAAAATAAGACTACAAAAGTTACATGAATATGGTTAACATCAATTTTTTCTAGTTCTGGCAATAGCAATAGTATTGACGGTATTATTTCAGACTTCACCATTTCAGTTTAATTATACAAGTTATTCTTCATAAATCTTACATAATTATGCAAATAGTACATAACAGGTGAAATATAATATGTCATTTTAACACACCAACACACACACACAGAGCAGGGAAGCAATTAGACCAATTGTGGTTAAAAAATTATAGAGTTCCATTTAAAGATTCTGTCTCTAAATGTGCGAACATGGGTAGGTTTCATTATACTCTATGAGAGTAAAAAATATTGTCCTCTATCCATCTTTGGCACTGCTATAAAATTTATCAATGTAAAAATCTAGAAATCATTTAACAATCTGATGAGATAGGTGTATCATAAATACAAGGCAGTATCATTGATATTGGCAACAAACTTACAAAGTTGAATTAACTTTTATGGCACTTTTTGAATTGAGTAGATAACCTTTCTTCCATTTTACAGAAGAGAGTTCTTAAATCCTTCATCCAAAGCCCCTCAGAGAAGGTGAATAAGCTGAGACTTAAAAGAGATGAGAAGAGGCCGGGCGCGGTGGCTCAAGCCTGTAATCCCAGCACTTTGGGAGGCCGAGGTGGGCGGATCACAAGGTCAGGAGATCGAGACCACAGTGAAACCCCGTCTCTACTAAAAATACAAAAAATTAGCCGGGCGCGGTGGCGGGCGCCTGTAGTCCCAGCTACTCAGGAGGCTGAGGCAGGAGAATGGCGGGAACCCGGGAGGCGGAGCTTGCAGTGAGCCGAGATCGCGCCACTGCACTCCAGCCTGGGCAACAGCGTGAGACTCCGTCTCAAAAAAAAAAAAAAAAAAAAAAAAAAAAAAAAAAAAAAAAGAGAGATGAGAAGAAACCAGCCATGTGAAAAGAAGGGATGAGCATTCCAAACAGGTGGGACAGTATGCACAAATGCCATGAGTTGGCGGAAAACAACTACACGATGAAGTGTTTGTGAGACCATAGCGGCTGAGGAATAACACGGTTAAGACATAGGCAGAGGCTAGCTCATTCAGGCCTCATGGTCCATTTCTAATGTTGAGTACAATGGGGAGCCATAAAAGGGTTTTAAGTTATGTGATGTTTTTATGCTTTAAAAAATACTTTCCTGCTTTGTAGGGCAAAGATTTCTATACTGTTTGGATCATATACGTCATATAATAGAAAGAATTTTCAGCATGTACTTCCAAAATGGTCATATTTGTTTATAAATTATTTGTGTTGCTACCCTTCAGTAAGGAAACATTACTAAAGATAAATTGATAGCTTTTGAATATAAAAATTTAGTATACATAAAAGTGAGGCCAGGCACAGTGGCTCACACCTGTAATCCAAGCACTTTGGGAGGCTGAGGCGGGCAGATCACCTGAGGTCAGGAGTTCAAGACCAGCCTGGCCAACATGGCAAAATCCCATCTCTACTAAAAATACAAAAATTAGCCGGGTGTGGTGGCACGCGCCTATAATCCTAGCTACTCAGGAGGCTGAGGCAGGAGAATCTCTTGAACCTGTGAGGTGGAGGTTGGAGTGAGCTGAGATCATGCCATTGCACTTCAGCCTGGGCGACAAGAGAGAAACTCTGTCTCAAAAAAAAAAAAAAAAAAAAAAAAATTATCCTTCTTCTCTCGCCATTGTGGCTGGTGCCTATGGGTATAAAAACTCTACTTTGAGTGTGAATTTTATAAAGAAGAGATAGGAAGGGAGTGCCTGAGAAGCTGAAAGAGTAGCATGGAAGTTGCTGGGCTAGACATGATGAGCTGTAGAAAGATTCGAGATATAGTTTTCACATTTAGAGTCTTCAGGCTTCTTGTAATATCTACCCATCTGCTCCTGACATCAATTATCCCCTCTTCCACCCACTGGATAGCTCATCCTTCAGCATCCCATCAATGAAACCTCTTGGAAGAGCTTAGGAGTTTGCTGAATTGGAAACCAATTGAATTAGACGAGTCCAATTCTCTATCCAATTAGGCTATTTCTTTGTCAGTTTGGTTAAAGGGGGTAGGTTTAGGGTTTAGTGATTTTTTTTTTTTAACCTTCTGCCTGTTGACAGAGGACAATGAAGAACAATGCTCTATGAATTAGAAGAAAATGCCGTAAAACAAACAACTACCACAACCAGACAACCAGTCTTGGAGCCATCTTAAGATCTTTCTGATTAAGCCCTTCCTCAAAAGGAAGATTAAAATTGAAGATTTACAAAAAATCGGGCATCAGCAAATTATTCTCAAATGAATTTCAAACATCTCTTCTCCAAGGGGGTGACCAGGAAAGTCAGATCAGGAAGGAAGGAGTTGTAACCTATGTGAATTCCATTTGGGTTTCTGACTTTTTAATTTGGTTTTCCTTTCCTGGAAGAATTCTCACGTACTTATTCAGGATGGAAAGAAGGTTAGTAGAGCATGAAGAGAGGGCATTAAACAAACAATACTGTCAAGCTCTGAAAACTTACTGAGAAGAAAGAAATGACTGGCTTGAATTTCACAAAGAGCACTTTCAGTATGGGATGAGGGAGACACCAATCTAGTAAATATCCACAAACTCAACTTCAGTGACTGAGGCGGCTGCTCTCCCTCTATTCTTTCTTATTTTGGAGTGGTTTTAAGAATTATCACTCAGAGTACTTTGTCGTAATTCTGCCTCAGGAAGGGTTTGTGTAGAAGAAGTGTTTTTGGACCTGTTAGAAACATTAATGAAGTACTATTCCTATGTTGTCTTCCAGGGAGGCTCATCACAGACCTGGGAGTCAGATTTTCAGTGATCTAATCATGGAAGCAATGGAGCAGATACATATGTGTTCTGGAATCAGTACTATTTTTATTGTGATAGCCATTATCCTGAAATTTAGTCATAAATACATATTATGTAATTACAATATACAAACAGCTATATTATTATACTAAGTCCATGAGAAATAGAATGAGGACATTGTAACTCTACTTTTAAAAAGAAGAGACAAGCTATGAAATCAGAGAAAATACTTGTGAAGCAAACATTCAATAAGGGATTAATATCTAAAATACAGAGGGGATTCATAAATTTCAGTAGCAAAACAAAACAAAATAGAAAAAAGACCCCCCCCCCCCCGCAAAATGCCAAATTACCTGATTGATAAATGGGCAATGGACCCGAATAGAAATGTTTCCAAAGAAAACACACAAATTGCCAACAGGTATATGAAACAATGCTCGATATCACTAATCAGCAAGGAAATGCACATCGAAACCACAATGAGATGTTACCTCACACCTGTAAGAATGGCTATTATTAAAAAAACAAGAGATAACAAGTGTTGGTGAGGGTGTGGAAAAGACGGAGCTCTCTACACTGTTGGTAATGTAAATCTGTACAATCACTATGGAAAACAGTACAGAGGTTTCTCAAAAAATTAAAAATAGAACTAACATACAATCTAGCATTCCTGCTTCTGGGTATTAAAATAATATGTTGCAGAGATATTTGCACTCCCATGTGTATTGCAGCATTACTTACAATAGCCAAAATATGGAATTAACCTGAATGTTAATTGACATAAGAATGGATAAAGAGGCGGAGTGCGGTGGCTCATGCCTGTAATCCCAACACTTTGGGAGGCCGAGGTAGGTGGATCACCTGAGGTCAGGAGTTCGAGACCAACCTGGCCAACATAGTGCAACCCTGTCTCTACCAAAAATACAAAAAAAAAAGTAGCTGCATGTGGTGGTGCGTGCCTGTAGTCCCAGCTACTCGGGAGGCTGAGGCAGGAGAATTGCTTGAATCTGGGAGGCGGAGGTTGTAGTGAGCCGAGATCGTGCCATTGCACTCCAGCCTGGGCAACAAGCAAAACTACGTCTCAAAAAAAAAAAAAAAAAAAAAGGATAAAGAAAATATGGTGAATGGAATATTACTCAGCCTTAAAAACGGAAATCCTGCCACTTGAGACAACATAGATAAACCTGCAGGACATTATGCTAAGTGAAATTAGCCAGGCACAAAAAGACAATGCTAGCTGTGGCTTAAACGTATCCCCACCAAGGTCATGTGTTGGAAAATGAATCCTCAATGCAGCAGTATTGGTAGCTGGGACCTTGAAGAGGTAATTAGGTCATGAAGCTCTGTCCTCATGAATGGATTGATGCTCATATTGTGGGAATGCATTAACTATCAACGGAGTGGGTCCCTGGCAAAAGGATGAGTTTAGCTTTCACTCTCTGGAGCACACTCTCTTACTCTTCTGCCTTCTTCCGTGGGATGACAGTGCAAGAGGACCCTCATCAGATGGTGAGCAGATGCTGGTGCCATGCTCTTGCACTTCCCAGCCTCCAGTACTGTGAGCCAAATAATTTCTTTATACGTTACTCTGCCTCTGGCCTTCTGTTATAGCAATGCAGAGATTAAGACAGACTAACACTGCATGCTCTCATATAAATGTGGAATCTAACAGTGTCAAACTCACAGAAGTAGAGAGTAGAATGGTGGTTACCAGGGGCCAAAAGTAGAATGAAGGCATGTTGGTTAAAGGGCACAAAATTTCGCTAAGACAGGATGACTAAATTCTGGGGATCTATTGTACGGCACGGTGACTGTGGTTAATTATTATGTATTGTCTACTTGAAAATTGCTAAAGAAGTAAACCATAAACACTCTTACCACAAAAAAATAAGTATGCCAGGTAATGCATGTGTTAGTTGGATGTAATCATTTACAATGCCTGCATGTATCAAAACATCACTTTGTACATCATAACTATCTACAATTTTATGTGTCAATTATACCTTAATAAATCTGGAGGAAAAAGGTTTGGCTTTAAAGGAAAACCTAGTAATTTAAAACTCACCCACCATAGATCTTCACCTGAACTTTTTACGTAGCAGCAGAGGGGTTGTACAGATATTACCACATCAGAGTTTTAAGTACCAAAGAGGACTTTCTCATTTAACCAACTCCTTCATTTTAAAGTTCCGCTGAGAGATACTTGAGCAATGATCCTCTACAAACTAGTGGCAGAGTATGCAGTGCTAGAGTTGAAGTTAGCTAACTTCATTTGGTTTTATTCCAAGACATTACAAGGGACATGTCACCAGTTCTGGGCTAGACCTGAAGGTGAAGACAAGCTCAATCTTGATGGGTACCTGTCTCTCCGGTGATATCTATGTGTCATACTCGGTGCCAAGCACATTTCAAAGTACCAGGGCTATAATGATGAGCAAAACTCAACACAGTGCTTTGTCCCATGAAGCGTCCAATTTTATCTTCCTGCCTTCAATAAGTTTGCAGTGTTTTGAGGAAGCTAAAATACATAACTACAAAGCACGTAGAGGATGGCCAATAGGAAAGTGCTCTTTTAAATAAGATAGGGTGCTGAATGAGAGAGGAGTGCTTTAGGAAGCCAGGACGGGGAGCAAAAAAGGATCAGTAATTAACATTATTTTCTGCCCAAGCCAGGGCATAACCTGCGCTCGGTCAGGTCAAGGTCTCAACGCATAAAGAGTAGGAAGCCTCCAACCCACGACACAGCGCAAGCTTTGGGATCCCAGAGTGGGCCGGATTAGAGGCACCGGGGCGGAGGCGCCAGCGAGCTCATGGGGGTCGCGGCAACTGCGGTGGCGGTGGCGCTTCGGGTCTGTCCGCAGCCGTTAGCAGTGCAGAGCGGTGGGGAGATCGGAGCCTGGGTCCCCAGCAGTTCCGGGCCCCGCGCTGGGTGCTGCTGGCGGCCGCGCCAGGTTCCTGAGATTCCAGCGCCTGCTGGCGCGGCGGCGCCTCGCTCTGCACCCACGGCCACCCGTGCCCGCGCAGCCTCCGCCCACCCCGCCGCGGCCCTACTTGACTGGAGTTGGGGTCCTGAGCTCCGGCCCCCCCAGCCGCCCACGCAGAGCCCCTCGCTGCCACCTCTGGTCCAGGACCCCCTCTCCGCCGCTCTGGCTTCCGGGATGGCAAAAGTTGGCGCCAGCGGTGGCTCCCCAGACGCTCCTCGGTTGCGCAGCGCTCTGGGTCCTCCGCATCAGGGCGTCTGCGGTAGCGGCTCCTGCTGCTCCTCTGTACCAAAGCCCTGACCCCCGGGGGCTTTGTCACTTGGGACACCGAGGTGAGGCTCCTTCCACTTCTTGGCCTCTTCCTGTGCGCCCCCTATACCAAGCAGGCCAAGGTGAAGACATGAACCGGATCCCTGAGAGTGCCTGTAGCTCGACAGAAACCCCGGCAAAGCTACCGGCTTCCAGCTGGAGGAGCCGAGGCCAATCAGCGTCAGATTTGCTCCGACAGGCAACTCTGTGCACATCTAAGCCTTGGTCCACTGTTCTGGTCACAAAAGCAGCAGAAATAGAGGAAAGGTGATGGAGTTGGAGGCAAGCGAATGAAAGGAGTAAAGGGTAAAAGTCCACTGGGTGATCCTAAGGGGAATGTGGATCAATGGGGCTTTTGGACTGGGAGGTACTGCACAGGAGCCTTTGCCCATTTTTCCCACTGAAGCAATGTTTCCTTCTGCAATATCTACCTCCATCCCACCGAATCTTTTCCAAATCCCAATCCTAAAATAATTTCGAAGTGAGCAATATGACTTGTCTCCCTGCTTACATGGGTATATGTTGTTGAAGACCAGGTAAAGTTGGGTGTGAAAAAGAAAAATGGAGATGAAAGAGTTAAATTTTGGCATGCGGACATTCTTCCCAGGGACTTTCCTTTTAGTTGCTAGACTTTCTGGTGAGCTCATGTTAGACAAAAAAGGCTCGTATGTTTAGGGTAATTAGATAGGGGAGCCCCGCCCCTTATTCCTTCTTCCCCGACAAGGGAGAATTTCAATGGACAATCAATGTCCTCAGAATAGTCCCTGTTTCTGGGCACTGACCAAATGTGAGTTATGGGGAGAGAACTCGCAGCATCCTCTCACAGCAATGGGGAGTGTGGTCCGACCTGGCTCTTTCCAACCTGTGGATGAGTTATTGATCTTTGATGTGATCGGTCCTAGGAAGATAAAATATCCCAGTGATGACAACCCCCAGTTTTCCCCCATGTCTTGATTCCACTAGTGAAGAGCACACGTAAAGACTTAGCCCTCTTCTGGGTTTATGGAGAGAGAAGAGGGATTGCGGCATGACAGGAGGCTGAAACTGAGGGAGTGGGTGCCAGTGGGCTTCAGCTAGACAAAGAGTGTGTGAAAGGCAGCAGTCTTTGGCCCTTTCAAGGGAGGTTTTAGGTTTTTGAGAAAATGCATCTTGTAAACCAAAGATAACTTTTATAATTTAAGCTGATCCTGGAAAATTTAGCATCCTAAAAAACAAAAATATTGTCTGCAATAGCTGAGGACCATTTCTATAATGTCTCATTCTCCAGGCAATGAAAACATTAACACCTAGGAGCGATACCTTTCATGGTGTTTTAGGTTGTCATGTAATTGGCAGAAACATTGCCAGAGAGGTGTCGTGTTTAGTTGTGCTCATTGGCAGCTTATAATGCAATTTGTGAACATTTAAAATTAGTGGCTTGCTTTTTCTGAATCCTTTTGGTGCCCAGCCATAGACTGCATTAAGACAAATCATAATAGCAGTTCTGACACCACTGGTTAATTTTGTGTGTTTTGAACTTCATGTAAATATGTACTATTTTGGTTATTGGCATTATGTTTATGAGATTCATTTGCAGCTATCCTTTTAACAAGCAAATAGATCTGGAAAAGGGTAATGCATTTATGAATATTTATTTTATTTTGGTTGTAGCTTGTTGGCATGGTGTAACAGAAATAAAATGTCAACAATAGTTTGTCAAACTCCTATTGTGCACCCAGTCTCTGTACTGGGTATTGAGGACACATAGATGACAACAGTACGAAAGTTTTACCCTGGGAGTTCTCAGTCTAATATGAGTGTCTTATTAACCAAAGACCATTACATTGTGATAAATATTATAGAATGAATGTACAAAAGTGATGAGAATGCAGAGCAAGTTTGGACTCACATTCCCCAGGGCATTGTCACCCAGGAGGTACATATGTACTGATCTTTAAGGATCAGCAACAGCTCATCATATAGAAACTTGAAATGGAAGCTGGGAGGTTGTTACAGGAAATCCTGGGTTCAAAGTGGCTCTGTCAACAAACCTTGAGATGTGATCTCTGAATTCAGGTTTCTTCTGTGTCCTTGGGGGATGTCCTGTACTCCCTGTCCTCACAGGGCTCTGGATGAGCTATAATGAGATGTGGTTATGATGACATCTCCTGCTAATGGCTGTGTACAGAGGTAGCTGTCACATTAACTCTAAGCAGATTCATCAGTTCTTATTGTACACAACCTCTGTGCCAGAAACTGTTCAGAGAATGGCACCAAGATTGGAAGATGTGGCTCTGCAACTGAGGGTATATTTCTATCTTGTGCTTTTTTGCCTTTGCTGTGAGAGCCTGATGGTTTGTGTGAGGAGAAGCTGAAAGAGTTAGAAAACCATCAAGGAAGGGAGGTGAGTACAGAGCATAAATATCTCAGGTAACATTAGTTTGCAGAAGTATGGCAGGAGATGGGGGTAGGTGAAGCAAACACAGCTAAATAGTCCAACAGGCAAAGCAGGGTGGTTTGGAGCAGAGTATGGGGTCTGTAGCCAAATAGGGGGATAAAATCCTGGCTTCAATTCAAGTTCTGTAGCCATTGAACAAATTAATGCTCTTGAGTAAGTCAGTTATCCCCCCGAGCTTCTGAAATGGTACCTTGTAGTTATTAATTCAACAATGTTTGAAAATAACCCGACATTGTCTTTTACTACCTTATTTAACCATAGGTGCCGAGTGAAGACCATGTAGGTGCTTTGGGTGCTGCTGTGATAGTCAGGACAAGGCTACTAGTTTTGTGGAGATTCTTTTGTAGGGGCAGAAAATAAGTTAAAGATGAACTTGGGACTCCTAGTTATATGGGTTAATCAATAGAAGTGTTGATAGCAAAGGAAGATGTTGAGAAGATGAAATGAGGTGTTGCAGGATTGATGAGGAGAAATAAAAAGCACGCCAAGAATTTCCTGCTCAGTCAGTGTTCTGTGATATAGCAGGAGTAGTATTAAATCTCCGATGACAGTTTGGAAGATGTTTAAATTCCCACTTTAGCTCTTCTAATGCTTGGCTACAGAATGTAGTAATGCTAGAAAGTGCACACAACTGAGAATGGTATTTGTAGCTTATGACCCTCTAGCTTGCCTTGCTGTTCAGATCTACAGAAACATGTGGCTGGACCCAGAGATGGAGGCCTTTTTGACTGTCAGGGGTCAGAGTTTATTATTTGTTGGAAAACCTTACCAGCCTTGGTGAAATATCCTGTTACCTCCAGGTGCATGGAGTTGTTTGTGTTCAGAGAACACCACAGAGTCATTACAGTGTGAAGGGATTTTTTTTTTGTGGGGCTCCTGTTGAAAAGCTCTTAGGAACTTGAAAGTTCTGTAATATCACTTCTGAGCCCAATGCCTACCAGTGGATCTACTATGATTTTGGTCTCTTTTACCATGTCAACAAATAAAAGCAGTGGAAAACTGGCTTTGAAAAGTGGTTACAGTATTTGGTAAAAATCATAGCTTCTGTCCATTCAGATGTCAGGCCATAGAGGTTGGAATCAGTACACCTGAGCCCTCTGACAGTGTTTCTCCCCAACTGTAGTTTCCTACACCAACTTTGCTAGGATACTGGATGCTGAAATTGAGGAGGGAGGGAGAAGAGACAGGCAGGCTGGAAAACACGTGACTTCTCATCTCTTCTAACTTCACGATCCTTCCCTTCTTGAAAACCATTTTCACAGCTAGGATTTGTGCAAGTGTCCTGTTTAAAATCACTGAAATGAAAGCTTTCATTGAAATAATCACAGTCTGAATAGGCTGTCACCACTTTTTCTAATCTCTCTAAATCTCATCAAGTAATAGTAGTTTTACAGTGTTACAATCCAAGGTGCTATGTCTTTAGTTTCAACCTGGACTCTACATAGTGAAATTATTTATTCCTCTTAGTTGGATAGGTTTTAGATAACTCACCCTCTCTGGCCTGATTCATACCATGGTTAGTCTCAGGGAAAGATAAAAGAAAAACAAATTAGTACTTTGGTGAGTAGGACTGTTCCATTGAGCTGAGCTATCAGTGGTATAACCAGATCTCTCTTTAGAAAATAAGTTAAGAACCAGAATCATGTCCATCTTCCAGGGTAATGGAGATAAGGAAAGTGACTTGCAAGTCTTTAACAAACTATATTCTGTGGGACATTAGTAGGTGTTACATGAAACAATAGATATATTTTTATTGTGGTAATTGTTTGGACAACATTGGGTTAAACAATGCTTACTTGTTCTCCATTACCTATCATAGCTTTTAGTATTCTAATGCTCAATGAGAGGTTCCAAATTTATATAAAAATGTGAACTCCCCTTGGCCCCCAGCATTTGCTAGACAAGTCTTGTGTGGAACCCATTTGAAAAGGTCTGGATTATTTTCATGTTGTGTGTTTCAAATTAATACATGATTTGGGGACACATTTCTCACTTTTTGAGGAAGACATTATGGAGGGCCATAACCCGATCTTAAACATTTCACTTTTGTGTCCGTGTGAGAAATACTTTTTGTATGGCTGGATTAGGGGACAGAATCAAGGGTGAATGTTCTGTGGAGACATTATCTGTCTCAGATGCCACTCCAGCAAGTCTTTGGTCTGTTCCCCTTTTATTTGCTGGCACGTCATGGTTTGTATTTGAGGGTGAGGAGTGGAGTGATGGTAACAATTGGCACCGTGTCTTTTGCCATACATTAATTTTCCTAGTCTTGCTTGTACGTAAGGGTGGCCTCATGCCCTAGTGGCCAATGAGATAAAAGACAAGATCTGCTGGGGTGGTTGAGAGAGGGAGAAGGGAGACAAACATTTTCTGAAAAACGTTTGGAAAAGCTCCCTAATAGCTTACAGTTGCTATAAATAAAACCATCTATGAACCCAAGCAAATTTGTCTAGTCTTATGGTCCAGTAAAGGATAATTCCTGAGAGTTTTGGAAAATGCAAATAGGCCCACAGTTCAATGTTATCTATCTACCTAATTATTCTACTTATGTAACTTATATGTATGTATGTATTCACCTACATAGTTACTTATCTTCCCAACGTACTCAGCACTCCTAAAAGGATAATTCCGTTACTAGACCATAAAACTAGAGACATTTGCTTAGGCTCATAGATGGTTTTACTTATATTTCTTATTAGGAAGTAGTCTTTTGCCTTGAATGTGCTTGGAGCAGTGGCTGCCGTCTTGTGATGATAAAGGCACGGATGTAAGAATGAGGATGGCAGAATGAATGGACGCAAAGAACTTGGATTTTTGAGATATTATTGAGCTGTTGCACTGAGTTACTTTTTTCAAACTCCTTGTGAAGTAAACAAAATATAACTTTATTATTTAAGCCCTTGTTAATAAGCTTTTTCAAAGTGAACTTGTGGTGAACACATTCTTATCGATACATATTATATTTCTGATATAGGCCTTCATTTTATTTTCTTTCTCTGTTGTCTGCTCTTGAACTGTGGGTGGCTCAAGGAAGCCAGGACACATCTTGGAATGTTTTGAACAGCATCTGAGCATGCTGATAACTTTGTATTGACTTCAAAAGTAATATCTTGACCTGCTTTGAATTACTTTTCTCTTTTGCTTTGGTCACGCAGAACAGGAACTTCCATGAATATATGCCCATGTTCCTCACTGGTGCCTGAGGTGGGCTGTGTTTATTAAAAATTAAGTCATATACTATTTACATACAGTTAATAAATTAGGATTGTTATTCACTGTACAAAGGTAATTACTGTTGAGTTAAACCATGAGCTTCCTGAAAGCCTCTTAATAGGATTTCACTAGGCAAAAATGAGGTCACTCAGACCCTTTGAGGAGCTTGTCATTTGAATTGATCGATGTCTGCCCTTTTCTGTCTTTGCTGCTGAGCTCTGTTCCCAAACAGCAGGGCTGCTCCACTGACAAGAGGGCTCCCAAGAGCTGGATCTCAAGTTCCCTGGGGGCTAAGGGAATTTATAAGGGATCAAAGGTCCCATCCAATGAAGGGTAATTAAGGATTTGGAGAATGCAGAACTGGAATGCACCTGTGGTAGGGGCATGCTATTTTAAATGCTTTCAATTTATGGACTATTAGTGTACAGTCACTGGTGTCCTCCCTTTTGCCTTCTAATAAATTAACCTCTACTTAGATCCCCAAGCCTCAATCTGTCCCACTGTAGCCCCTTCTGATTTTGTATTTTTCTCAGGATATTGTTGCCTGAGAGTTTTGGAAAATGCAAATAGGTCCACAGTTAAATTTTATCTACCTACCTAATTATTCTACTTATCTAACCTGTATGTATGTATGTATGTATGTATGTATGTATGTATGTATGTGTGTGTGTATATATATATTTACCTACATAGTTACTTATCTTCCCAACCTACTCAACACGCCTAAACTACTTGCTTTGCTAACCTACTTTGTGCCTATATTTACGCACCTATCTTTTCAAAACATAAAGAGCATCTACCAGTGAAATCAATGACATTCTTTCTGTATTTTACAGCTTTGCTCAATGTTACTCTGACCTTGAGTTAAATGGTTTTCAGCTTATGTTCAGGGCTTGTTATTATTCTTAGTGTTTTTGTTATGGTTCTATTTAGGAAGCAGCCTTTTTGTAACATCTATGAGGATAGACAGATGTGGTTTTGTCAGATTCTTTAATACATGATGATATCGAAATTGATCATGAGGAGGTTGTAGAAATTGTCTCTGTTGTAGATTTTAAAATTAGCTTCATATAGAATGATTTATTCATTTATCTATTTTTAATTATTACATTTTCCTTCCATACATGGTATCTTCCTTTACTCTGTCATTCATCAAGTGTTTAATAAATGCCAGTACATACTGAACCTTATGCTAGGTGATATAACAAAAGCCATATTTTGATTCCAAAGAAATATAGGCCGGTCCCTTATAACACATATTTGATCTTTGTCTCAACAAAAGGAAGGAAGCTCTAAAATATTGTACTATTGAAGAGTATCTCCCAATAATTCATGTCTGCCTGAAACCTGTGAGTGAGACCGTCATTGGAAACAGGGTCTTTGCAGATGTAATCAAGACGTCTGGTGGTGCAGCTGTAAACCAAGGAACATCAAAGATTGCTGGCATCCACTAGAAGCTACGAAGATGTAGCACGGACCCCTTCTTAGAACATTCAGAGGGAGCATGGCCTGGCCTATGATTTTGGATGTCTGGCCTCCAGAACTGGGAGAGAATAAATTTCTCTTGTTTTAAGCCACAAAGTTTGTGATAATTTGTTATAACAGTCCTAGAAAATGAATTCAGTTATTTTAAAAGGACATTTGATTCAGAGATTGAACATTATGAGAGAAGGGGAAAAATCACCCAAACTTCTGGGTGTAAATCCAGTCACTTTCAATTCTTCCCTAATCTAAATAGTTTTTGCTGGTTGTAGTCATAATCATAATCATAATTCTAATCATAATCTTTTTTGTTTTGTGTGTTTCTGGTGGAAAATACCATTTTTTGACTGTTTAGCATTTAAATCCTTTTTGGTAAAAATTTTCAGGGGATCCTCCTCCCACTGTGGCAACTACAAATGCCAGGTCCTCACTGTCTCAGCAACTGCTAAAGCTCATGAACAGACACACCCACCTAAGACTTGAATTAAAAGCTGATGACCTGAGGATGCAGGGGCTACACAGGAGACAATGCTGTTCTAGGGATAGCAACATCCAGGTTCTGGAGGCAGTGGTCAGTGACTGTAGACTTCAGTGCAGAGGCTGGTGGTTATGAACACTGAGATGTCTATGCTGTGTCAACAGCAGCCACACTGTCTTTCCTCTGTGATATTCTTGACTGGGCTGCCATTCACCTTGGTTTTCCAGGTCCCGGTGACTACTTTAATATGTATTTATGTGATGACACTAATGCCAGTGGATTCTTAGTGCCTAGAGGGTAAACTGTGGCTGATACAGCATCCTTCTATTTTAATTTAATATTATACTATATGCAAACTCCATAATGTTACCTATTTCTGACCATCATTTACAATTTCTGGATTCTACTCAATTGTGTCAGTGTATAATGATAGATGTAGCAATTCTATTAAAACAGTAGGTCATTTCAAAACAAACTTGCAATGAACATGCTTGGGTATATAATTATTTTTCCACTGTATTTTTAAAAATAAAAATTACAGGAAATATGTTCACTGGATCAAAGAGTGTGAACTGTGGATATATCACTGTGCCTTCCTGAAAAGTAGTAACAATTTACACTGCTGCCAGCAATGTATGAAAAAGTGCTAATTTTATTGCATTATTATTAACGCAAAGGGGTATTATCAATGAGGAAATATTGCTACTACATTTCTGGGTGAAAAACAGTACCTTGATATTTTAATTTGCACTCCTCTGATTACTAATGAGAATAACATTGTTTCCTTATTTTGTTTACTAATTGAGATTTCCACTGATTTTTCTGTTGACTAAGCAGGAACTTGATACAGGCATGGATGAGCATGGGCTGAGCTTTTTAGTCAGACTACAAGTCCAAAATCACTACACCTGTTTCAACCGACTGAGGAGCTGCTTGTTAGTGTTGTGTTGGGGGATGGGAAATTTAAGAGGTATGGGTGCAATAAAATCTTTCAATCCTGAGATTTGTATTCTTCTTAGGAGAAAGGAGATACGTGGCAACCTGCTGTACCTGCAAGTGCTAAATTCAGAGTGGTGGACTCACCACTCTGGCGTTCAGGCGTTGCCTCAATGTTTTCATTTCTTTTCTTATGTGTTTTCTTTTTCCCACCCTAGGAAACTAAATCTTGTCAACATTTCTCTAATGATCACTTTCTGATTAGCACCTTTTAAGAACCAAGTTTTAACCTGACATTTTCTTTTGTCATCTCCAGGGTCTTAAAAGCCAATATTGTGGTTTCTGAAAGCTAATTTCTCACCAGTGGGTGGCAGCCTGTTGCTTTCAAGGCAGACAGCCGCAAGTGTTTGTGTGTAGAGGCAGGGGTGGGGTATGGTGTGTTGGAGATAACCGGGATTCTGGGACAGAGAAAAGACTGTTGGATCAGCTTGATAGGACCAGTTTGGCAGTTTGCTTGAACAACTTCGAATGACTGATGTAAAAAACACTGATTGCATAAACTCTTGGATATTTCCTGGGAAGTTTTGGGGGACATCCTATAAACTGTCACACAGAGATTTGATTTCATCAGCATAAACAGGCACCGGCACAACCCCCACCTCCCTGGGAGCCCGCCGCCCTGAGTCAGAGGATAAATAGTAATGGAGTAGTCTCAAACTCCGCTTGCTGATGATAACATTTACATGATGCTTGTAACCATTTATACTGTGTTCTAAATAGTGGGGCTGGGGCCATGGTAGTGCATGCCTGTAATCCCAGCTACTCAGGAGGCTGAGGCAGGAGAATCGCTTGAACCCGGGAGGTGGAGGTTGTGGTGAGCTGAGACCACGCCACTGCACTCCAGTCTGGGCAACAAGAGCAAAACTCTGTCTCAAAAAAAAAAAAAAAAAAAAAAAAAAAAAAAGGGGTAGGGCTGGGAGGAAAGAGAGGAGTCCTTAGTCCTTAATTCCTCCAGAAAGAGATTTTGATCATTCTGTTAAAAAATGTCAGTGAATTGGGGTGGCAGAAATCCCAGAGCTATAATGGTCCATATGCTGGTTAATCAGGTCAGAATGTTTATTTTTCCACCTCCAAACTTTTTGCTCAAGCCTTTCTGGAGGGAGGTAAAGCAGACAAGAGCATGAGAACAGCACCAGATGAGGAGTAAATAAGCTTGGTTCTCAAATGCAATCTATCACTCACTAGCTGAGGGGCTGGATGCAATCTTTTGTGTCTCTGGGCACCAGTTTTTCAACCACAAAATGAAAGGGCTGGACTGGACAGTCTCCAGAGTCAATTTCTGCTCTAAAATTTGGTGATGCTTCCATCATTCCTGTCTTCAACTTCCCCAGGTAATCCAATCTCACATCTTCTTCATGAATCTTTCCTTAAATTGTGGACTCGGGATACATAACGTGTAGTATATTTTCTTTGCATTTCTCTTACTGGGATAAGCATAGCACATTCCTTACCTTGATCCTTTTCCATGGGTACTTTGATACACAGGGGGACTTCTCTGGTGAGAAAGTTGGCAATTCCCAAAAGCATACTTAGTGCCTCTGTGTTTCTTTTAATTGGCTGAGAGAGCCCTCTCAATGTCCTGCTCAGAAAAATAAATTTGTTCATTCAACAAATATTCAGTGAGAACTTGCTGATTTTTAGGTAGACTACCAGATGCAGTAGTGCTTCCCAAGGGCTGTTGGAATCCACCTTTTTTCTTGCCTAAATAAGAGTCTGTCTACTGGCCTGAATGAATCTTCATGGGTAGAAGACCCTAGATTCTCAGATACTTCTCTAGAAGCAGGAGTTGCAAGGGGGAGAACAGACTGTTCCTCGGTAAAACCTTTCCAATGGGGCTTCCACAGGACGTTAACCCAGGGACCCTTCTCTAAAAGGTAGTGGGCAACTGAATCCCGGGGAGGGATGTCTTTCTCTAATATGTACAAAAGTCCTTTATGGGCTAGGATGGACCTGCTTTTCAGGGTCTGAGCATCTGAAGTTTCATTGCTTTTCCTTTGTCTTCTTAGATTCTCCCTCATTTCTATCTTTAGATTTCCATTTCCACAGATGAGAGAGGTATTGTTCCATTCTAGACCTCTCTTCTTTCTTTTTATTAGTAAAGTATGCTAAAAAATGCATTTACATTTCTATGAAACACTTTGTTTATTATACTAATAAATCCTCCTTTGGTTTGCCAAACACTTGCAATAAATGTGATGAGTTTATATGGAAATTAAGGTAGCAGTACATCTTTTTAATTAGACAGATATAGATGTACAAAGTGAATGTCTGCTGACATGAAAGAAGGATTGGGCTCGGAGGAGAATTTTCCTCGGTTGTATCTTAGGTTAATTTGAAGAGTGTGGATTCATAGGGTCTAGTCAGGTGGGGCGCCTCCTTCCTCAGCAAGAAAGTAGGCAGGCAGCTCTGTCCTTTTCACACAGGGCAAATTATTCAAAGCTCCCTCAGCCTCCCCACTGATAGTATTGATGTGAAAGGCAAGGAAAGTGGTTTTCAGCTTTCCAGGGAGGATGGTAGAGATCCTGGTACAGTTCTTCTCAGCCATGGCCGCATATTAGAATCCCCTGGGGTGCTTTACAAGTCTCATGTCCAGACTCCACTGCAGAGCCATAAATGATAATTTTAATATCAACAAGTGGAGTATGGGCATCAGTGTTTCTTTAAAAGCTCCTTGGAGCCTCAGCAGACAGGTTGGAGAACTAATGGCCTGTGTTTTCTAAGGGTTGGTTTGACCACGACACGGAGTAACCTAGGATCACTGATGAGCCAAGTTGAAGTTGCTCAGTTCTGTCCTTTGTCACGTAAACATACATGTACATAGCATGGGATACAAAAGGAGTTTCATTGACAGATACAACACAGACAGAAGAAAGCGGACGCATACAACCCTATTAGACATACACACACACAGTTATAGACTATGACTCCTGACACAGAAACAGACACAGACACATATTTAGGCACATCTCTGTGCTGAAATGCAATCCTAGAACTTGTTAGAAAAATGCACATTGAGGCTGGGTGCAGTGGCTCATGCCTGTAATCCCAGCACTTTGGGATGTCAAGGTGGGCAGATCATGAGGTCAGGAGTTTGAGACCATCCTGGCCACTGTGGTGATATCCTATCTCTTCTAAAAAAAAAAAATACAAAAATTAGTTGGGCATGGTGGTGTGTGCTGTAGTCCCAGATACTCAGGAGGCTGAGGCAGGAGAATCTCTTGAACCCGGGAGGTGGAGGTTGCAGTGAGCTGAGATCGCACCATGGCACTCCAGCCTGAGCGACAGAGTTAGACTCCATGTCAGGAAAAAAAAAAAAATGCATAGACACAGATACACACAGACACACGTTCACAACATAGAGACAGAGTCACATGCACATAGGCACATAGAGACAGATACAGTTTCATGGATAGACACACAGTTATACACAAAATGACACACACAAAGACACACACAAGTGCTCCCATGTAGGCCGGGCGTGGTGGCTCAAGCCTGTAATCCCAGCACTTTGGGAGGCCGAGACGGGTGGATCACGAGGTCAGGAGATCGAGACCATCCTGATGAACACAGTGAAACCCCATCTCTACTAAAACTACAAAAAACTAGCCGGGCGAGGTGGCGGGCGCCTGTAGTCCCAGCTACTCGGGAGGCTGAGGCAGGAGAATGGCGTGAACCCGGGAGGCGGAGCTTGCAGTGAGCTGAGATCAGGCCACTGCACTCCAGCCTGGGCGACAGAGCGAGACTCCGTCTCAAAAAAAAAAAAACAAAAAAAAAAACAAGTGCTCCCATGTATAGAAATAGTCTGAGATACACAGAGAGGTGTACGGGAGTTGACACACATAGACTTATATTCACGGACATACAGAGTGGCGCAGAGAGGTACATTCAGACCCCCTATAATAAAGAGATATGCACTCAGAAATGCAGTGTTAGTAACTTTTAGGACTTTTTGCCTGCAAGATCCTGAAGCAGTCTTTTGCTCCTGTGCAATTGATTTTGCCCAGGCCTACTTCCGGGTGAATGTATGGAACAGGGGATGAAAGTTTTATGGCCTTAGAGTTGGCCACACACTAGCTTTCAACAAAAATAGATCCTACTGAGGAATTTTCCTTCACATGAACTTGAAATCTTGGAGAAGGAACAACAACAACAATAACAATAATAAAACTGTCACTTTTTATGGTGTGGGGACAGCTCTAGGGAGCAGAGCAAAAGAGCCTGTAATAATGACACCATGCAGTCTACCAACTTCTCTCACACCTGTGATCTCAAACTAACAATTTGCAGTGAGCTTTACAGTGAAAATGTCATTTGATCTTCTGAACAGCCTAGTGGGCTAAGTTTACTATTTGACCTCATTTTGTAGCTGTGGAAACTCAAGTACAGGGAGGTTAGTTAAGTAACTTTTTCTGGGTCTCTCAGCTAGGTTCATATTCATGACTGATCTGAGAGTGTGTGCCTTTTACCACCCCAGCACTGCTGCTTCTCCCACCGAGGAGATGCAATCTGCCTGTTCTTTCCTAAAAATGAAAAGACAGAGTGTCAGAGAGGCCAGACATCTTAGCCAGGCCTCCTCAGAGATGAACCCAGGCTTTGAATTTGAGTGTTTGGTTCCTGGTCTATGCCTGCTTTCACTAGAGAGAGGGGTCTTTGGATCATTCCTTAGGCTGTCTGTGAGCTTGATAGTGTGGGGTTGCTGACTCTGAGGGTAAAGATCCAGGATGATAAATAGACACCAATGGCCATGCCATGACTATCCTCAGAGTCAGGATTTTATTTTCCTAAAAGACAAAGGCATTGGAGGTCTTCCCTACTTCTTTCTACTCCTCTGTGCCTCTATGAGAAGTGGGAATCTGGTTTTTGTGCAACCTAGACCACTGATACTTAAAAGTTCTTAGGTTTGATGTGCCCTGGCAGAGTGTCCAGAATGTGTCCTGGCATCCCATTCCTAGGCTGGGATGACCACAGCTTTGGGAGATGTGTTTTCCATGAATATGGGTTTCACTGGAATGACAAGCACTCATGAGAGGAGCAGCCTTCTTGGTCATGGTACCTCATTGTGCAAGCTAGTCCTCTCCTCAGCGCACGATTGTGGAGAGGATTGTGGCTCAGCGTACAAATATGATGTTTCCTGTCAGTCAACAGTCAATCATGAGTTTATGCAGCATTTGTCATTAGCTCACCCCTGTAGGTTCTATAGCGTCTACAAAGTGAGTGTTCCTGTAATCAAGGGGTTTATAATTTAATTCAAGAGGCAAATAATGAGATTAATTAACATATTAAAAACAATTAAACCAGAGGTTAGAGATTAGAAGTGGAATGACTGAATCTTATCAGGAAATACTCTCCCCTCCCCCAACATAATGCTTTAAAAATATTTTAAAATGAATTGGTAATATTTAAATATCAGAATATTTCACATAAAAGTTTTAGATAGCTAGGTTGTCCTGAAAAGTATAATAGTAGATGTGGCAACTCTGGGCCTATGCACAATTATTTGTGCCACTTAAGAAATAGTCGGCTAGAGCTGAGTAGCCACTATCCCTGAAAATGAGGCATGTGCTATGCTACTCCCTATACTTCCTATAGTCTTGATTCTCATCCTATTTACTCATTAAGATTGCCTGCCTGAGTGCTGCATATATTTAATTCACTATCATGCATAGGCATACATTAATATAAAGTTCAGTGATAAATGTCTTAGGAGGCTAAGGAGGGAAAGTCATTGAGGGCTGGAGCAGTCAGGGAAGGCTTCATAAAGGCATTGGTAACTAAGCTGAACTATAAAAAAAAGTCAGGATTTAGGCAAGGGGATGGAGTGTTGGAATGTACTTGTGTGTAGGGCATATAAAAAGAGAGGCAAAAGTGAGCACACAGTTACATAAGTTCCAAATAGATTAAAGAGCTCAATGTGATAGGCAAAAATTTAAACTTGAGGAAAAAAGTATAGGAGGCTATTATATCAGAACTGGGAAGAATTTATTTTGATGACATAAAAAGCGTAAAGCATAGAGGAAAGGATTCAGAAGTTTGACTTTACTGAATTAAAAAAACCTGTTTTATGGGAAAACGTAGAAAACAAAGTCAAAAGGAAAGCTTAAGACAGGTAGAATATTTGCAGGGCTTAAGTAGAGGATTAATATTCAGAATTCATTAAGTAAAAACCCCTACAAATCAACAAAAGAAGATAAACAACTTAATGAAAATGTATAAAACATATGAACATTCCATTGACAGAAAGAAAGCATAATGGCTAATAAATAATGAAAAGACGCTCAGCCTCAAAAATTTTATCTGGGACAGTAAAGCAAAACAATCATGATATATCATTTTATACATATAGTGGCATGAGTTTTAAATGTGATAATTCCAAGGGTTTTGGTAAGATTGGTAAGAATGATAAAAATTAGCCCTTTCACACTCTGCTTATAGGAGAGGAACATGGTACAAAACCTCAGGAAACTATCCTTCATGTTTGTTTGTTTATTTATTTATTTATTTATTTATTTATTTATTATTATACTTTAAGTTCTAGAGTGCATGTGCATAACGTGCAGGTTATTCTTCATGTTAAATTGCTATTTTGGCCCCAAATCTACTGTTCTCTACTCTGCTTTGGTCCGGAACTCTGCAAAACTGTTAAGTCCAGTGGGAATCTGGAAATTAGGGTGAATGGGGAAGGAACTTGTCTTTCATATCTCTTGCTATTGCTGTAAGTGTTATCTTATGAACACCCCTCGCACAGGTTTTTATCACCACTCCCAGAAAAAGCTTCATTGTGTCCTCTCATAGGAAACAGCCCATATTTACTATCTTGGAACTGCCCCATTTCCCTGTGAACTCTTTTCCAGGCTCCTAAACATGAGTACTAATGCAGCAGCCCTTCTTCAGAGGTCTCATTTGAGCTCCATGGAGCCCTTCTGTCAACCCTCAAGGTTCTGTTAATTCAAATCCCAATCCATGGCTGGGAGACATTTGAGTTCTAACCAGTCAGAGTGGGGACTTCTCCCTGAATAGCGAATTCATGTAGTGGAGATCCCAAAAGGGCTGTAAGTTAGTTGGAGGGACAAAGTAGCCTTAATACAAAGACTTCTCTAAATCCAACCCTAAGGAGCTTAACAATGAACCTCCAAAATTAAGATGATTCATAAGTAACTTGTCTGCCTCACAGAAAAGAAGAAAATAACATTCTAATGAAAAACAATAAATGCTGGCACTTGACAACAAAAAATTGACAAAAGCCATCATTTAATCACAAATGACTACACAGGGCAAGAAGTAAGAAAGTGCTAACGATAACCAGGAGAAAAATGAATCAATAGAAACAGACCCAGAAATGATAATAATGAAAGAGTCAACAAAGACTTTAAATAACTGCTATCAAAATGCTTGATGATTTTAAAACATGAACATAATGAATAACTTTTAAAAAGAGGTAAAAAGAATAATACATTTTACAGACATGAAATATAGTATCTCTAATAAAATATTTTACCAAATGGGCTTAAAAGCAGATTATAAAAGGTAGAAAAAAGATTACTGACATTAAGAGGGTGTAGATAGAAAGTAATTAAACTAAGAAAAAGGATGAAAAAAGACAAAAACCCACAGAAATTTAGTGACAAACAAGAGCATGGATTCTAACATGTAAATGTGGAGTTTAAGAGGCAGAGAGAGAAAAGTAAAAGTTTAAAAAATTGAAGAAATGAAGATGACTTTTTTCCCCCCTGAGTCCTGAGAATTTTATGACACTAACTTGATGTCCAATTGGGTGTTTAATTTAATTTTGACCAGACTTAGTGCAGACTCCATAGGGTAAAAGCTCAGTCTCACAAGACCGCCCCTATGTTAGACACCAGGTGCAAGTCCCTGGACCACCTGCACTTCTGACTGACTGGCTTGGTTACAAATTTGGGCGCTCCCACACCCTCCACTTCAATTCAATAATTCACTAGACTTATAGAATTCAAGAAAGCACCTTATTATAAGGCATTTAATTATAAAGAATACAAATAACCAGATGAACAAGTATATAGGGCAAGGTCTAGAAGAGTTGCAAGGGCAAGAGCTTCTGTCCTCTGAAGTCAGGGTGTGTGATCCTTCAGGTAAATTAATATGCTTTCCAACCAGGAAGCTCCCAAAGCCTCACTGTTTTTGGAGCTTTTGTTGAGGTTTCATTAGGTAGGCAGGATTGGTTAAATCAATGACCACTGGTGGTTGAACTCAATCTCCAGCCCCTTTTCCTGAATGGTTGGGACCAGTCCCCATCCCAGAACCCTGTAGGGCACCCAGCCCCTTACCATGAATTACCTCATGAACATAACAAAGACATTTCTGTCACTCAGGGAATTCCAGTTGCCAGGAAAGATGTGATACAAATACATTTTTAAAAATTATACCATCCCCCACAAATTTGATGAAACTTATAAACCCCAATATTCAACATATTGAGGAATTCCAAGCAGGTTGAGCATAAAGAAAACCACACCAAGGCACAAGAGATTGAGAATGCTGAAAACCAGTGATAAAGAAAAGCTCAAAAGCATCCAAAGAAAAATGACACATACTTTTAGATACACAAAGAATCACTGACTTCTTGTCTGAATCTGAGCAAGAAAAAAAAAGACAGTGGAATGACATGACATCTTTAAAGGGTAAAGGGAAAAAAACCAACCCCAAATCCCTAGAATGCTATATCCTATGAAATATTATAAAATAGAATCAAGAAAAATATTTATTAGATGAAGAAAAACAGAATTTATTTCCACCAAAATGTTAAAGTTCATAAGACTTTGTGATACCAGGTGGAGCTACGAGGGGATGAAGATTGCTGGAAAAGGTAAATATAAAGACTTTTTGTAATTATAAATTTCTTTGAAAGATACTGAATCATCAAAGAAAAAATAATGTATTGTGGGCTTACCCTATATGTAGAGTTAAAATGTATGACAACCATGCACAAAGGACTCAAAGGGGAATTGAAGTACAGTATTTTAAGAATTTTATATTATACATGAAAGGGTATAATATTTGAAGGTAGATTGTGATTAAAGATTCATAGTTTAACTATAGAGCAACTACTAACAAAATAAAACAAAAATGTATATATAGCTAAGGAGCCAAAAGTGCAGCTAAATTAAAATATTAAAATATTCTATTATCCCAAAAGAAGGAAGAAAAAAGGGATAAAGAACAGATGGTTTACACAGAACAGAATCAAAAAATAAAATTGTAGATTTAAACATTACAATGTTGATAATTAAATAATCTAAATGCACAATTAAAAAACAAAGATTGTAAAACTGGATTTAAAAAGAAGATCCAGTTATATTCAGCTTACTGGAAACACATCCTAAATAAAAAGACCCAGATAGGCTTAAAGAAAAGGACTGAAAAAGTATTTGAGAAAGAAAAGAAATTTTTTATCTGAGGGATGTGAGCCCCCTCAAATTATCAGGCCCGAAAAGGCATTGAAATGTGACAGGAGTTAAGTCTCACTCCCAGCTTGAGCTAAGTAAGTAATTACCCCTTGAAGCCACTTGCTATAAGACTGTAGGCTGAGTGATGCCAAGTAACCCTAAAATTAACCTAACAGTGCCATGTACTGGACACTGTAACTCATACTCTATAGTTCAACAATGTATAGCTAATCACTAATGAATGTTATTTCTGTAAAGCAGTGAGGATTCTTGTTAAATAACTTTGTATCAACCCACTCTTTGTTCCCTTTTGTCTTTAAACACCTATTGGTACACACACCTGGGCCTGTGGTGGGGGGTGGGGACAAGGGGAGGGAGAGCATTAGGACAAATACCTAATGCATGTGGGGTTTAAAACCTAGATGACAGGTTGATAGGTGTAGCAGACCACCATGGCACATGTATACCTATGTAACAAACCTGCACGTTCTGCACATGTATCCCGGAATTTAAAGTAAAATAAAAAACGAACAAAAGAACCTATTGGTAATAAAGGCAGCATAGAGCACTTCTCAAGGCAACTTGGAAGTATCTTTTTTCCTAGACAGCTGTCTACACTTTGGCTCAAGTAAACTGATACAGTTTGGCTGTGTCCCCACCCCAATGTCATCTTGAATTATAATCCCCATGTTGATTATAATTATAATTATAATCCCCATAATCTCCATGTACTGAGGGAGGGACGGGGTGGAGTCGGGGGGAGGTGACTGGATAAAGACGTGGTTTCCCCCATGCTGTTTTTGTGAGTGAGTTCTCAGGAGATTTGATGGTTTTTAAGTGTTTGACAGCTCCTCCTTCACAGGCTCACACTCCCCTCTGCAGTCCTAGTAAAGAAGCCGCCTGTTTCCCCTTCGCCTTCCACCGTGATTTTAAGTTTCCTGAGGCCTGGTAGCTATGCTTCCTGTTAAGCCTGTGGAATTGTGAGTACGCTAAACCTCTTTCCTTTGTAATTACCTGGTCTTGGGTAGTATTCTTTATAGCAGTGTGAGAATGGGTTAATACAACTAATATATATATAAACTCTTTAATATTAGATTTTGTACCTCTCCTTCTTCTTTAGGTTGACATATTTAAGACAAATAATAATCACATGAGAGCTGGAGTGGCTATGTAATATCAGTAAAAATAGTCTTCAGAATAAGGATTATTTCTAGGGATAAAGAGGAAAATTTTATAATGATAAAAGAGTTAATTATCGTTATAATTATCAAGACAATCCAAAATGTGTATGCACAATAACACTGTTTCAAAATACATGAAGCAAAATTTACCATTACTGAAAGAAGTGGTAAAATCCATTATTATGATTGAGATTTCAAAACACTACTCTAATATTTGGTTTAATGTTTAATAATTGTCAAGGAGAAACAGTAATAATATAGAAGGTTTGAATAGCATGGTCAACCAACTTGAACTAGTTGACCCTTGTAGAGCATAACACTCAATTGGAGCAGAAAATAATCCTTTCAAATGCAAAGAGAATACTTAAGGTGGGTTACAGGCTGGGCCACAAATAATTCTCAGTAAATTATGAAGATTGAAGTGTATATGGAGTGTTTACTGTGACCACAGAAGTAAATCAGAAACCAATAACAGAAAGATATCTTTGATACCTTTGAGACTTGTAACTAAACATTACATACTTCCCAATAATTAATGTATTCAGGGAAACTATAAATGAATATAAATGAATACAAAACATCCAAATTTGTGGGATATGGATAAAGCCATGATGGGTGGTATAGTTTTCAATGCTTATGTTAAAAAACAATGTCTATAAGCAATTATCTAAGCTTAAGCCTTAAGAAAGAAGTAGAGGATGAAGACCAAATTAAACCTGACATAGTATAAGAGATAAAATAATACAGATAAGAACTGAAATCAGTGCAGTTTTTGTTCAAGAAAAGGAAAAAAACAGAGAAAAGAAGTACTTTAAAAAAAAAAAAAGAAAACTTCAGTGGTAAAAAAGAAAAAACTTCAGTGGCTCGAGAGCCACTGTTTGAATAGGTTTCCACTGGCCAAATCTGGGATATGTGAGCATCAAAGTAATTAAGTATAGTTATAAATTATGAGCTATTAAAAATAGAAAATGATAATCTCACACTGGTAATAGATTGATGAATTAAAAAACAAATAGATTCTTACTTACAGTAAATGCTGAGACTTGACCAATAATTGTTGAGGTCAGGTTAGAGTTAGGGAATTGCTCATTTTACTATCAACATAATAAATACTGTGCCAGGCAAGAATCACTGATAGCTGCTAAATCTGAGGGGAAGTTCTGATGATGGGCAAGATACTTATGTGTTTTTAAAGTATCACCTCAGAGACCATTTATTAGTTACAAGGGTGACATAAAATGTGATATACTAAGGGGGACACCACATCACTGATTCAATATTCTTTACTAAGAATAAATAACTAATCATGATAAAACATCCAAAAAGCACAGAAGGAGAAATATATTCATTTCAAAACATCAACATCATACAAGACAAAGATTGTGGGGATGCTGCAGATTAAAGAAGCTGCTATGGATTAAATGCTTGTGTCCCTCCAAAATTTACATACTGAAACCCTGTTTTCTAGTGTGATGGGATTGGGAGATAGGGTCTTTGGGGGAGGTAATTAGAATTAGATAAGGTCATGAGGGTAGAGCCCTCATGAATGGGATTAATATTCTTAAGAGCCCTGAGAGAGCGTGCTTCCTCTCTTCACCATATAAGGACACAGAAAGAAGTCTACTGTTTATAAGCCAGGAAGCAGGCTTCCACCAGATGCAGCATCTGTGAGTACCTTGATCTTGGACTTCTCAGCCTCCACAACTTTGAGAAATAAATAAATTTTTGTTGTTGAGACACCTAGTTTATGGTATTTTGTTATAGCAGCCTGAGCTAAGATAAAATTAGTACTGGCTGTGAGGTGCTTCCTAACAAATGACTCAGAATGTGAAAGTGGCTTTGGAACTGGGTAATGACCAGAGTGTTCAAAAAGAAATTGTAATTCACAGACACTTCTATTAATAAATAAAATTAACGTTTGTGTAATTTTTCCTTTGTTCATATTTGGTTGATATAAATGCTTTTTTCTTTTTTACCAGATCACTTGTAATTAATTTTTAAGGAAAAAAAAGAAAAGATACCATTTGGAACTTGCCTTTCCTCCTTCATTCTCTAGTGCACATTTTCTGGTTCAAAAGTCTGGACAGGATTTCTGATTTTCAGAGATCTTCTGGAAAGATGAAAGTATGGATAACAGGACAAGAAAGCAACTGTGCAGTTTCCTCCCTCTCATAAGAATGAAGGTGGCTCTCACACCTAATTAGTTTCACAGTGTGTAGGGATTCTGTAGAGATGTCTGACAACAGTGGGCTCTTATCCATACCAGAAGATCGTTTCACTTTGGAAATTCAAGCCACAGATCCCAGCTCACCTGCAAACATCTGCTGTTAATTGATAGCACTGTCAGGTGCTTATTTCAGCTCTTTGCTCTGTTGTAAAAGCATGTGTGTAGCCACCTTCCTGAAATTGTTTATTCCGAAATGACATACTGGAAGCAAATAGATGGGTTTGCTGAAGTCTACAAGTTTAATTTCCCTGCTCTTGAATAAACATTCCCGATACCTTCACCTTGTCATTTTTAATGATATCAGTGCATTACATTTGGGAAAAAATCATATTAATGTGTTCAGTAAGTAACTAGGGAAGAAATGTGTTCATCTGATTTGACCAAAAGCTGATGGCCATACATTTCCTAATCTGAATAATTTTTGGAGAGGAGGGTGATTATGGATTATGATCATACAACTTGGATTGCATCTGTCACAGGCGCTTTTGCAGTATGTTCTGGAGAAGTGATAACTTTGAATACATCCATACTCTACCTTGTTCAATTAGCAACTTCTTGAATCATTTATTTCACAGTTTAATTTGCAGTGGTGTCATCAGGGCCAGCTTCATGAGCCTATGACCTATGCAGCTATTTAGGAGGCCCTGCACTTGGTTTAATAATACTCTGTGGTTTCTGTCGTGAAATTCTTCATATGTTTTGGACAAGGAGATCTGAATTTTTATTTTTCACTTGGTCCCACAAATTATGTAGCCAGTCCTGGGTGTCATTGAGTGGCAATGGCATTGGAGTGAACCAGTCAGAATTACGTAATGAAATGAGCACAGAGCTTGGTCCCTGGTTAGCTCCCTGTGACCTGTAGTAAGTTTGGTTCTTGTTTTTTGCAATGGGAAATAAATTTAAAAAAAATAACTACTCCCACTTCCTCCCAAATTCTTATGATACCTAAAATGAAATGATGTATGTGAAGATACAATATAAGCTTTAATCAATGATATGCATATAATAGTACTATCTAATCATTTACTTTTTCTTTATAGACCTGAAGTCAAGTTAAGACTTTGGCACAATTTGATTAACAATGAAGACTTAGTGGCTGGGAAATATCTGTGATAGGGGAAATAGTGTCATCTAGTTGGCCTGCTAGAAATCTTCACTTGCTGAGCTTTCATAATAGGTATACTTTTAGCATTTGGGCCATATAATGACTATTGTTTTAGTTCAGTTCTGCACCTGATATCCTTAAAAAAAAAAAAAAAAAAAAAAAAAAAAGGCCAGGCTTCAACTGAATAAGAACCTGAAAGAAACCTAGTATTCTGCTTTTTAAAATTTTTTAGTGGAAAGAGCATCAGCTTTGGCATGAGATAGTTTTGGTTCTACCCATTTTGCTGTGGCTTTAGGATGAGACCTCTGAACTTCAATCCGTTAAATGGGAAATTAAGTGAGAACTTCCAGAGTTGCTGTGAGGCTGCAAAAAATCACTCTTTGTAAGGTGTCTACCTCTTTAGGGCCTCAATAGGTGGCAAATATTTATTTTTCATTATTCATTGAACAAAGCTGGAGGCATCATATTGCCTGCCTTCAAATTATACTATAAGATTATAGTAGCTAAAATGGCACAGTACTGGTATGAAAGCAGACACATAGCCTAATGGAATAGGATAGAGAACCCAAAAATGAAGCCGCATCTTAGAGCCAACTAGTCTTTGACAAAGTCTACAGAGACATACACTGGGGAAAGAACACCTTTTTAAATAAATAGTGCTGGAAAAATTGGGTTGTCATATGTATAAGAATGAAATTGGATCCTTATCTTTTACCTTATACAAAAAATAGCTCAAGATGAGTTAAAGACTTGAATGTAAGACCTGAAACTGTAAAAATACTAGAAGATGTAATCCTAGCACTTTGGAAGGCCAAGGTGGGTGGATCACTTGAGGTCAGGAGTTCAAGACCAGTCTGGCCAACATGGTGAACCCTGTTCCCGCTAAAAATAACAAAATTAACCTGGCATGGTGGTTTGCACCTATAATCCCAGTTACTTGGGAGGCTGAGGCAGGAGAATTGTTTGAACCTGGGAGGTGGAGGTTGCAGCGTGCCAAGATGGCACCACTGCACTCCAGCCTGGTAACAGAGCCAGACTCTGTCTAAAAAAAAAAAAAAAAAAATTGCTAGAAGAAATCCTAGGAAAAGCTCCTCTAGACATTAGGCAAAGTAATCATGACTAAGACTTCAAAAGGAGAGCCAACAAAAACAGAAATAGGCAAATGAGACATAAACTGCAAAGTGTCTGCAAAGTAAAAGAAATAGCAGACACAAGTTGTAGAATGGGAAAAAGCATTTGCAAACCATATATCTGAGAGGGGACTAATATCCAACAATTCCAAGGAACTCAACAAAAAAACCTCAAATGACCCCATAAAAAAGTGGGCTAAGAACATGAATAGACATTTTTCAAAAGAGGACGAACAAATGTCCAACAAGCATATGAAAAAATGTTCAACATCAGTAATCATCAGAGAAAGGCAAATTAAACCCATAATGAGATATCATCTTATACCAATCAGAATGGCTGTCATTAAAAAGACAAAAAATAACAGATATTGGAGAGGATGTGGAGAGAAGGGAATTAATACACATTTGGTGAGAATGTAAGTTAAGAAAACAGTATGCAGATTTCTCAAAGTACTAAAAACAGAGCCACCATATGATCCAGCAATCCCACTATTAACTATCTACCTAAAGAAAAAGAAATCATTATATCAAATAGATACTTGCATTCTTATGTTTATTGCAGCATTATTCACAATAGCAAAGATACGGAATCAACTTAAGCATCCATCAAAGGAGGACTGGATAAGGAAAATGTGGTATATATATACAATGGAATAATATTTAGCCATAAAAAATGAAATCATGTCTTTTTCAGCAACATAGATGGAACTGGATTCTATTAGTTTAGGTGAAACAACTCAGACACAGACAGATACCTTGTATTCTCATTCATAAGTGGGCATTAAATAATGTGTACACGTGGAAGCAGAGTATAGAATGATAGACAGTGGGGACTTAGAGAGGTGAGGGGATTGCCGGGGTTGGATGGTGGGAGGTTGCTTGGTGGTTACAATGTATATTGCTCCAGTGATGGATATACTGAAGGCCCTGACTTCATCACAATGTAATATATTAATGTAGCAAAATTGTACTTGTGCCCCATGAATAATACACAAATTAAAAAAATATTTTTTCCTCTTTTGTTGTATACTCTTGTTTCACCAATGTTGTGTGTGTGTGTGTGTGTGTGTGTGTGTGTGTGTGTGTGGGTACATGTCCATACCTGGATCCAGAAGTCTTTGACATCATAGACTGTGATCTACTTTTTAATTACCTACAACTTTTAATACTGTGCTGAGCATTTAACAAATAGGTTCCTAAAAACTATTTCGTGATTGATTTTTTTTGACAGAAATAAATTTAAAAATCAGCTCAGCTCTGTCTAATGTACTTAAAAACAGCAAAATTGCATCCTGGCAGACTCATCGTAATTTCAATAGGATTCTAAGAGCTTTTGCTCATCTGTATCTAGGCTACAGACACATTTTTTAATAATCATCCTGTGGAACTCGTTAGTTCGGAAATTTCATTTAGAGGACAGATGCATTTGTTCTGAGTCATTCCATGCTATATAAGACTGCAAGGAGAAAGCTGTGCATAAATTTTGAGGACAGTGCCTGGCTCTCATTTCTGAAAGAACTAATGTGGTGTCATAGTCTATAAACTGGGGGTACTGGGTAGTTAGTGATAGAAAATATTGCTCAAGAGATTGGTGCCTGAGCACAGACAATAGGATTGCAACACAGGAGGGGAACTAGAAGCCATGCAATAGAGTCAGAATAACAAGGAGTGTGACTGGAGAGTGAAGGAGCTTAGTGGTCAGCACTGAATCTTGCCTTTCTAGAAATTCCAATAAGAAGAATGGGCTGGTCTTCGTTAAGCTTCACTAGATTTGGGGAGGAGAATAAGGGAAAGGGATGAAAATGAATATTTTTTTTTCTGCTAGAAGCCTAGTTTAGCATAGAGTTAGAGCAGAACTGAACCTATAGGTGGGAGACCTGTGGGTTCAGTGGTGGTGGATTAAAGAGGTGAAAAGTAAAGAAGTCAGGCAGAGGGGCTGGACTTCTCTTTTCACCAGACATTCTCTATTACTGTGTGAGTTCCCCTGCCATTATCTATACTGAGATAGGAAGCAGACCATAGGCTCATAGGCGTGTTTGCATGGCCAAGGGTTTCAAGAAAAAAGAGAGGAAATATTTGGTGGATTTAATATATTTAGATGGTTATTATATAATAGTAAAATAATAAACTTAATCATGATTAGCATTTATTAACTACTTCTGCATGATGGTCACTGTGCTAAAGGCTTTAAATTAATTATATCCTTTCTACAAGCCTATGAAGTTTTTAGTACAGAAATTCCTGTTTATACATCAAGAAACTAAGGCCTGAAGAGGTAAAATAATTTCCCATGGACAGACGGCTATTGAGCAGCACAGTCACAATCCAAACTAGACAATCTGAATACAAATCTATATACTTAATCTCCAGCCTCTGCTATTACCCCATTGATGATATTGCTGATAGCCAGTTGATGCCCCAGGTTTATCAGGTACAGATTCTGAAGTGTGAGTTTTGGTTGTGCTTTATTTTTTCAACTTCAGCTGCATGATAAGGATTAGCCTTGAACCCAGTATCTTTTTGTTTTCTAACAGTACAGCTGTTGCCCTGTGGTTTGGGTTTGTGTAAAATTATCTGACCGTTATGAATAAGTCTAATGTGACTGTAATGAATAAGTCTCTCTTGCCCAAAGTCCAGCTGGCATGATGCTACTCAGTCTATTAGGCTAAGCTGCTCCCCATGATGGATGAACTATGGTCCTAGCTTATGACTTTGGTAAGCAAGAGTGATGAAAGTTCAGACTTTTCAAGCTGTGATCACTGTGGAACTCTACCACGGCTGATAATGAGTAATCATGATTTCCCTTAGGAAATCTTTTTCCCCTCTTCCTTAATGAAAACGAGTTTGTTGATACCACTTATCTTCTGACCTGCCATCCATTTCAGTACCAGTTATTCTGGGAAAATTTTTATTTTAAATAATTACTCCTCTGTGCGCTTATCCAACTGGCTTCTAAAATTGGTTGCCAATGATCAACATTAGATCATAGCGTATAATAAAAGGGAATCTCTTACTTTATAATTCAGTTAGTAAAGTGAACATAGAGCGTAAATAAGCATAGAACATAAGCTTGGTTTTTCTAGGGTAGAAATGACATGTCTGTCATGATGAAGATGTAATCTTGGTGCTTCTTAGGAAACCAGGACTTTGGAAATGAGTTTAGTAGCTATAAATCAACTCTCACTTTAAAATAATTCCCAGAAAATGGTTGTAATTGTATTCACTTGATATAAAAAATTCTTAGAATATGGTAATTTAAAAAAATTTATGGTGTTTCTTTATTGAAGTAGAATTTAGGAATTACCATAAGCTGAAAAATGTAAGATACTTTCTACACTTCCATCCAATTGCATAGAATGTCACTTACACTGAAAAATATGTTCTAATATGTTTTGCTTCAAATCTGTGTTTTCTCCAGCTGGAGATGTAATTGACAAATAAAAATTATATAGATTAAAGGCATAAAACATGATGATGTGGTATACATATACATATTACCACGATCAAATTAATCGACACATCTATCACCATGCTTTTTAAGTAAATAATACAATATTATTAACTATAATCACCATGTTGTACATTAGATCTGTAGAATTTATATGTCTTATAACTGAAAGTTTGTATCCTTTGTCCAATATTTTTCCATTCCCTGACCCCACATGCTGGGCCACCCTGGTAGTCACCTTCTAATCACTTTATGTTTCTGTAAATTCGACTTTTTAGATTCCACACACAATCAAGATCATATGGTATTTGTCTTTCTGTGAATTTGGAAAAAGAAAATTATTTACTGAGTAAATAACTGAAATTAATTACATAGTCTGTCTCATTCTAAAACTTATTTTGTTTGTTTTTGCTTTTCCCCATTCTATGTTATACTGTATCTGACATAAAGTAAATAAATTTATATCACGTTTGCAATAACTCAAATTCTGCCTAATTTCTAAACAGAAACAGGTGTGGTGTAGAAATTTGAATAAGCAGGAAGAACAGGGCGAGAATGTGTCAGTTGAATAGATTTAATTTGGCATTTCTAAATACCACATGGTACAAAGCAAACTTTAGGATGACTAAACTTCCCAGCAGGTTTCATAGGGGAAAGGCCTAATAGTCATTTCTCCTTTAATCACCATACCTTTTTAAGACAGACATAGGGAAAGATCCTGCCTTGATATCAACAGTTTAAACCACCCGGGACAGTTTTTCTACCACTTTGTCACAAGTGGCCACATTCATCTGGAAATCAGACTATTCATTTCCTGACTTTTTTCTTTTTCTTTTTTTTTTCTTTTTCATTTTTCGAGACGGAGTCTCACTCTGTCGCCCAGGCTGGAGTGCAGTGGCGCGATCTCCGCTCACTGAAACCTCCGCCTCCCGGGTTCAAACGATTCTCCTGCCTCAGCCTCCCAAGTAGCTGGGACTACAGGCGCCCGCCACCACGCCCGGCTAATTTTTTTGTATTTTTAGTAGAGACGGGGTTTCACTGTATTAGCCAGGATGGTCTCGATCTCCTGACCTCGTGATCCGTCCGCCTCGGCCTCCCAAAGTGCTGGGATTACAGGCTTGAGCCACCACGCCCGGCCCATTTCCTGACTTTTAGAAACTCCTGAGAGTGGAGATTGTGACTTTCCAGGTTTGATTCTTTAGTACTTGGCATAAAACTTGAGAAAATAGTTGTTAAGTACTGGGTGCTTCAGCCCATGGATTCCTGCAGACTCGGTAGTCTTTCAATTCTCAATGATGAGCTTGTCCCTCTTTCCTCATTTACGTTCCAAAAGGCCCCCAGAAACACTTGCCTGAGGTTAAGGATGGCCTGCACTTCCTTTCCTGTCACATTTGCTCCAAGGGCTTACGAAACCTGTTTAGACAGTCATTTCAGTATTCGTTCATTCTAAATTCTGTGGAGTACTTCCTTAGCTCTGGCCTTAAACTTACTGCTGTGCCTCAATTTTCCTGGCTTTTAGTCTAGCACTTGCTTTTCTTTACTTAACATTAGTTTTATGGGAATAGAGCTTACTTCAGACCTCTCGTTCTCTCTCTTGCCTTCTTAAGACTGAAGTATTGGAACCTCCTTTTCCTGAGCCTTCTGGTGAGTAGGTTTGAGTCATTGCAGGTACGTAGGTTTGCTTTGGAGAGAAACTAATGTTTGCTTCTGGAGGTCTGGCTGGAATACACTCACTCTGGGCAATGTTCCTGGTGGCTGCCTGATCATTGGACTATTATACTTGCTTTTACAGTCTTTTTCTCATTCACAAATACGGCCTGTCATATCAAGGTTACTTTCAGTTCCCTCATTTCCACCCCAACGTAGCTTTGTTTTACAAGATAAGCCTTTGTTTTTTTTTTTTTTAAACTTGCATGAATATAAAGATTTCACGCTAAAACTATACCCTCTCTATCAACCTATTCCCATTCTCCCTGCCTTCCCATCAGAACTATTTGTGTGTGGGTGTTTGCTGACTTGGCCCTCACTCTTGCCTATAGGTAGGTATGGATGAGAATATTTCTGCTGATGTGACAATGACTTTGAGAAGATCATTTGTCATCAAGGGCTTCATAACATTTTATCTTGACTGTAGAGACTCACTGAATATCATCTGAGCCTCTGCTGTGGTTGCTGCCCATAAAATAAAAACTCATACTGTTATCAGCGGAATAAAATGGTACATATGTAATGATCTCAAAAGGCCTTGAAGGTGAATAGCCTTTGAAGAAAGGGACAAGGTCATTTTGAGTTAATATGGAGTATTAAATGTATCATTGCTGAATTTGGAAAAAGAAAATTATTTCAGTCCAAGACAGACGTTGAAGAAAGCTTGTTTAAAAAGGCAAGTCACGTATTGTACTGCAAGCTCACTGCTAACAAGGTTAGAGTTAATAGATTATCGATCTATTTAATGTTTAGTAGCAAGCTAATTTTTTCATCAGCTATGCGATTGGGCATTTGTCTGTTTTAGAGGCCAATCCAATAAACACCTTTCATTTGATATTACTTTCTAATGTCTTGAAGCACATGCCTTGGAGGCAGTAAATTCTGTGCATTGCTACAGTCACCATGGGGCATTGGTATTCCTGCCATTGTAAGCACTCTCTTTTCTGAGATTTACCTTTCTTTGTCCCTCAGGAGACTGGCAAATGCTTTCTAGTGTAGAAAGTCTTAGGCTTGCAGGCATGGAGGAAGATAGGGGTGGAATTTGATTGTATCATCCCATGCTAACACTTGGTCCACTTGACTAAGGTTCCGATTATGTGGGATTTTATTCAATATTGTGATGAGGAACTTGAAATAGTACTTTGCTAGTTATCTTCCTGGTGCCCAAGAACTAATCTTTGAATAATAACAGAGAATCTTGTGATAGTGCTTAAGCCCTGAGGTCCTTGAATTTTGAAGAAGAAAATACTAGATTTAGAAAGAACAGACATTAAACTCCAAGATACATGGTATGTGTGTGTGTGCATATGCATGTGTATGTGTGCATTCCAGGTTTCAGTGAAATTAAAGCCATGTGATTTTTCCCATGATTTCTATTGATAAATAATCAAAAACTTAGTAAATGAAATAAAGATGCTTAATCTGCTTCATCTCCTATGGGGATCTAACACTCTTGAAGGGCAGCGTAGTGCAGAATTTGGAAGTATAAACGTTGCAGGCAGGAGCCTGTGTTCAAATATCTCCTCTGCCACCAGGGAGCTGTGAAACCTTGAATAAAACACCAGATAACTCTGGTTCTGTGTTGTTTTCTGGAAAATATGGAAAAATAATAGTTTTGTTCATAGAGTTTTCAGAGAATTAAATGAGGTAATATATGAAAAATGCTTAAAACAGTGCTTAGATAACTCCTTGGGAAAATGTCTGGTTTTGCCTCTAGGGCTGGATATTTTTGTTGCTATCAGCCTAATATTTACTTCTTTTCAGTGTATCCCCCTTGATTTAAATGATTTCTTCCTCCTTTTCTAACTTTACTGCTTTCTTGTCTGAGTTCAGTGATTGTAAGTGACACAGTTTTTTTACCCCAACAATTGTTAGCAGAAAGGTATAAAGACATAGTTACAAGCGGAGATTGTCAGTCTAGTACCTGTGGCTGGATTTCATTAAGTCATTCAACTAACATTTAGTGGATATTTTCTTTGGGCTGAATACTGGTGTAGGTTTGGGATTATAAAAGTGAAATATGCAACCCTTAAATTTGACCATTAAATTCAAAGAGTTTATGATTAGTTTGAAAGATCAGAATTAGTATGTTGTCATCTATAAGAGACTGTGGAGACAAAGTCACATTAATGTTTAACATTGAAATCATAATGAAGGTGATATCCACTTGCTTGTTAGCCCTCAGCCTTCCCTTTCTGGCCTTAAGAATCTCCTCAGTGAATTTTAAAATGCCAGATAGGGTGCATCACACTTGCCATCCACATATTCCTGCATTTCTGAGCACTCTTTCCACTGAACCAGAGCATTAATTCAAATGATGCCTTTTTGTGTTACCCACACAATTTACACTCAGAATGTCAGGATACATTGAGTAAGTTGTGATTCCTGCCCCTGATAGGGGCCCCTCTAACCTGCTTATGACAAGAACTCCTGATTTCTCTGCCCTGTTCCCTCTCCACCAAATTTGTTCCTCTTCCTTGTGTGTCTGCTGAAATGGCAAGGAAGGCAGGGTCTGTTATCTTATACAGAGGATGGTGGTTTCTGGAGTTTTGAGAAATCAGAAGTATCGAATGAACAGAAGTCTATGGAATTGAGGGAACCCGGAAAACCTTCCCAGGAGATGGCAGCACCATATTGAATAACGTAAAATGTCAAGGAAAATCCCTTGGCTATGGCTGGCAACAATGCCATCCTGTTGGAATTGTATCAGGCAGTGATATTTTTACACAGAACCATTTGAGTCTTACATTTTTCCCATAACTTAATTATCTATGCAGTAATGGAACAATTAGGATATGATTTGTGATATGGAATCCAGAGGGATAAATGTGACATTTGGAAACTGTGGTACAGATCATAACACATAGACATCTTTTTCCTGCTTAAGGAGTAGGTATCTCTGCTACAGAAGAGACTTGGGAGAAGAACCTATCTCTGCAATTCCAAGATACCTTCATCACCCTTGAAACAGCCCATACATCTCATTCCATGTTTTTCAGTCTCCTCTTCATTGTCTCAGGCTTCCTGTGGAGCAAATCTTATTCCACTAGATGCCAGATGAATTGGGGCTTAAAAAGCACTTGATGTAACCTCAGCTACCACCTCGCTTAGGACCTGTGAGCAACAATCCCCTATGGCCAGTGGCTCCAAAATACTGCTTTCTTTTACATCTTTAATGGAAGATAAAGATGGGCAGGCAAACTAGTCATTACTGCCATTAGAAAATAGGCTTTCAAGCCAAAAATAAAGGGGGCTATTAGAACTGTGCATTTTTCTGGGTATGCATTTCAGACGAGTCTGGATAAAGCCTTGCAGACATTACTGTAGGGAACAATTTCACATTATCTCTAGGGCTGGATCAGGTGACCTGTCTGTAATGGGCCCTTTTTTTCACTCTGTACTCTCTTCAAAAATCCTATTGTGATGGAAATGGCCTGGCCAAATCTGCTTCAATTGCAGCCAGGCTTCAAAAGCCATTTTTATAACTGCTTTTTATGAAGCTATTTAAAGGTATAATCTCCAGATAAATTTCCCCATTTAACTCCCTTATAGAAATAGAAATGATTAATAAGAAAGAAATAATTAGTCTAGTGTATCCCTTATACATGCCATTATGAAATCTTGCCTACCTTGGGTGTTTTAAATACATTCTGCATGTTTTCGTAATTATAAATACCCTCCTGTCTCTTTTTTACCTGCTAAGAAAAAACTATTTCTAGAAAGCACTTATTGAAGGCTTATAATCAAATGTGCCAATAATATGCTTAGAGAACATTAAAATAGCTCTAATAGGGTGGCAATTCATTTTTTTCATTATATATGATGAAAAACTTGAATAGCAGTTTTTCTTAATGCTTTTACCATAAAGAATAAAATTCCACACTAATGTAATTCTAAAATTTAGTGTTGCCTGTACTTTTCATAAAACGAATGAACAGGACAGCTCTTATGTAGGAGACAGCCTGGGCTCAGTAAGACGTGAGGGACTAGACAATCTGAAACACTTTCCTCCTCTTTTAGAATTGGCAGGAAACCAAGCCGCTTCTCCTCTCTTGGATTTAATAAGAATATATTTCTGTAAAATGATGAATATCTTTAAAAATGTGATTGAAGAGTCTGTGGGACTCTTGATTTGGAATAGAGCCATTTCTCTCTGTTCCTCTGGGTCACCGTGTCAAGTTTCAATGGCCTAGAGATGTGTTAAGCAAGATAATGAGTTCTCCAGGGTCCTTGAGGCAATAGGACTAGGCAACAGCTCTAGTTCTTTCTCAGCTGGGTGATCTTCTCATGATGGCAGTATCCAAACAAGCCTAAGTACCAAGCGGAGCAGCTCAGAGTCCTCCCTCTTTGAAGCAGTAAGGTTAGTATGTACAGCACTATGAGAACAGGGCAAAATAACACTGGGTTGCATCTATTTGATGAAAGCCAAAGAAGAGCTCAGAGAATTTTTAGCAAATCTTGATTATATTTACTCTATGAACTATAGTTTTATTATCTCTACTACTTTTCTTACATGGCAGAATGGTGTTACATTATGCAATATTGCTGCTAATGAACATTTTAGATGAATAATGCTAAATAAGAAAAAGATATAAGCCCTCTTTTAAAGAATCTTTATGGCCCATACTTTTGTAATGTCATCTTATATGAAATATACACAATAGCGACAATTTCTTTGTTACATTTGCTGATGACTATGAATGTCTATTGATACCCAGGGCTTGGATTCCAGTTAATTATCGTGATTTTTTGTTAACATAACACCTTCTATTCCAAGGAATTACGAAGCATGGTGAAAACCAGCCTCATCAGTATTTATGGATCTCTTCATTTGTTAAGTGAGAATGCAGCCTGAGATAAATTACCCTAAGTAATTTTAATCAAGAGCTTAATTTTAATGATCACCTGCACAAATAAAATAAGAGAAGTGATGAAACCATCATTATCAAGGTAAGCCACATATGTCTCTGAGGGAAGTTATTTTTAGCAGTGTTCATTAAGGATTTCTGTAAACTCTGAATAGAATAACAGGATGGTAGAACAAAGCCACAAAAATAGCATAAATATGTGTTACAAATATGTAATTAAATCATAGGAAACATCTTATTTTGTGCTCATTGACAATTGCTTTGGCACTGTACTTTAGTTGTTTAATATGTAACTGGTCTAGTTCTATGATCAGGTTGAATACTTCCGTAAGGCAGTGTCTACACTGTCTCAAAGATTTTAATTTCTCCATGAGTGACCAGAATCTAACACAAGTTCAAAATTAGCTCTTCTCTAACTAAACATTCAAGGGAATAGACAGACAAAATTAGTTTGGGCAAGTGGGAAGAGACAGAAAAGAATAAAACATGGTAAGATATGGTGACTTATTGGTAGACCAAAAAACTGATTTTGGCTTTCTGCATAAGCATGGAAGACTATAGGTTGCCATTTCTTAGAATTAAGGAAATAATGCATTTCAAATACCTGTATCCATGCACTTTATTATTTAGTTTTTCTGGATTTAAGCTGTGCTGAGTTCCATGGCAATGATATTAAAACATAATATATGATGTTTAGTGAATAAATTGCCCACTGTTGCTTAGTACCAAAGTCTAAGTACCAAGTACTAAGTACTTAGTACCAAGTGTTCTTCATCGTATCTACACTGTTGTACTGTTATTCCCTCCCGCCTTTTCTTCTTCCTTCCCTCACTCCCTTCCTTGCTTCTTTCTTTCCTCTCTCCCTCTCAACAGCTTATCTCTGTCTCTTTGTTTTCTTTCTTTCCTAGCAGCACAAAACAGTTTGTATTTCTGTGTTACACAAGATTTGTCTAATACTGTTACAATTACAGACTTAATTAGGCCAAATATTCACTCAAGGGGTGAATTGAGGACAGTATTAAAAAGATCTGTAGCTTCTTCATTTATCATTTTCACAAATGTTTATGGTATCTGATATCCATAAATGCCATCTTACCTTAACTTCTTGGGCCTGGGGACCTAGGAATGTATGTTTTACCAGACTGTGCAATGAGAAAAAAACAAAACCTTGGCTTTGAGATCATCTAATATTGGCATTTTCTGAAATCTCTTCCTAATGATGGAGGTACATTTCCCTATAATGCAAAAGATACTGTACTTGTGCTTCTTTCTAATAGTTTACACTTACTGAGATAGACAATTAGTACAGGGAAATTGGAGAATATGAAATGCCCAGTTAGTTGCTAATGAAGTATGAATATGCATTTCTACTGCATATAGAGTAGACTCACCCTTGGTAATTGTTTTCACTTTGACTCCACGGTTCACTGCTGAGAGGCTTGGAAACTCATCACCTCGGTTTTAATTCTTGGCCTCACTAGTTACTACAGAGAATGGTGAGATAAGAGCATAGAAAAGGCTGTAAAAATTGGGAAGCAGGAGAGGAAAATATGTGTTTCTTTCCATTGCCACTGCTCAGATAGCTGCAAAGACTGAGCCAAATATTCTCATAGTAGAAGTACTTCATTTCTGGTGGTATGGCTCTGCTCATAACTGCTGCTTCTGAGTCCTTGTGCTTGACTGGTCAGGCTACACACACTTATTGAATAAACTGGGAGCTGTGAAAGATTTTAGGGTTATTGGTGGGAAGTTTGGTTTCATCCTTAAAAGTTCTGAACTTAGACACTTTTAAATTGTCTTGGATACTTATCAGTGGTGTGATCTAGGGAAAAGTGCTTAAGGTTTCTCTACCTCAGCTTCCCGTATATAAAAAAGGGAATTATAATATCTAAAAATGATGTAGTGAGTAGTAAATAAAAGATGCATTTAAAGCATTTAGTAGAATCTTCAATGTTTGAGAACTATTAAGTGATATTATTATACTAATGAGCATCAATCATGTATTATGTTATAGAGCACATGTAGGCTGTGTTATTGAGTTGAATAAATACTGGGTTTTGTTTAATGAGAGAAGGTGACATGGCAAGTGCTGCAATAGAAATGTCTACATAGTGTTGTGGAAACAGGAATATTATAAATCGGTTTTAATGGTTTAATTGGTAAACATCAAGGAGTTTAGTGTGTCTGAGCATCCTTATCTGATTCTTGGGGGACAGCAAACTCTGTTTGGGTCATAGTGGATATAATGGAAAGAAGAGGGAGAGAGGTGCAGGTAAAAAGTGAGCTTGTCTGGGGCTATGACAAAGTTATAGAATCCAGGATTAATGAGGCTCTTCTGCCAAATGAGATGTCATGGTGGACATCTCAGTCCTTCCAAATTGGTTCATCTCCTGATGTAGATTTCTCCAGGTCTCCAAAGCTTCTCAGAGGTAAAGGATTCATCGTACATGCGAAGGTCTTTTGGGTGTGTCTCTACAGGAAACATCTACTTGCTAAGTGAGCACAGGATTCCATTTCCTCAGTAGCTCTGTTGGGTCAGACTATAAGCAGAGTTAGAGAACTGCTGAATGTGGCCATCAAATTCTCTCCTGGGCTTTGTGCAGGAGACACAAAAATGAATAAGATGTGACATCTGATGTCAAGGAACTTAAAATATGGATAGGTATTCTATTAGGTTTTCAGAAAGCTATTGTCACCTGAAACAGAAATTCACAAGACAATGATCACGGGAGGGTAAGGATTACAAAAATGTTACTCTTCAGATCCAGGGTTCACATTGGTGCATTTTATATTATAGTATGGGATGTTGTAACCCCATTGAAGATGATGAAGCTTGGTATACTGCCTCTGCAATTCACCATCTGTAAGAAGTGGGCAATTCAACCTCTCTAAACCTTGGTTTTCTCATGTGTAAAATGAGAATAATAATAGTATGCCCCTGCAAGGTTACTGTGAGGCGATGAGCTAAAATAGGTCAAATGCTTATCACAGTTTCTCCTCCAATAGATACTTAGTGAATGATAGCTATTATTTTTAGAGGAAATCAACTGACAACCCATGGTAAATATGGCAGGGGTTTTAGAGGACATTTTTTTTTTTCTTCAAGATCATAGGGAAGAGATTAAATGTAAACACAAAAAAACTCTATTTGTGGAATGAATCTCATTTTTCAAGCTTGTCTAATTTATAATCTTGTCCCCGTTTTACAGACTGGAGAATATCTATCTCTGATAATGATTATGTGGTCTTTCAACCCAGTATCTTTCCTTCTCTTCTTTGTGGTGCTTTGAAATTTTCTTTAGACAGAGTCTTGCTCTGTCGCCCAGGCTGGAGTGCAGTGGCGCGATCTCAGCTTACTGTGAACTCTGCCTCCTGGGTTCACGCCATTCTCCTGCCTCAGCCTCCCGAGTAGCTGGGACTACAGGCACCCGCCACTACACCCGGCTAATTTTTTGTATTTTTAGTAGAGATGGGGTTTCACCACGTTAGCCAGGATGGTCTCAATCTCCTGACCTCGTGATCTGCCCGCCTTGGCCTCCCAAAGTGCTGGGATTACAGGTGTGAGCCAAGCCACCGCGCCCGGCCACGTATTTTCTTATGTTTCTGTAATCTTCATTGTCCACATAAATAAATAATTATAAATTATTAAAAATGGTGGAAGATTGAATAATGGGAGGCCATCAAATTCCTCATACTTTATTACCATTATTTAGGTAGTAAAGAAAAATAGTAACATAATTTAGGCCAATATCCTTCATAACTGTATTAGACAGTGTTTTATTTTTTTTTTTTTTTTTTTAATTTATTTTTTTTTTTTATTATACTTTAAGTTGTAGGGTACATGTGCATAACGTGCAGGTTTGTTACATATGTATATTTGTGCCATGTTGGTGTGCTGCACCCATCAACTCATCGTTACATCAGGTATAACTCCCAATGCAATCCCTCCCCCCTCCCCCCTCCCCATGATAGGCCCCGGTGTGTGATGTTCCCCTTCCTGAGTCCAAGTGATCTCATTGTTCAGTTCCCACCTATGAGTGAGAACATGCGGTGTTTGGTTTTCTGTTCTTGTGATAGTTTGCTAAGAATGATGGTTTCCAGCTGCATCCATGTCCCTACAAAGGATGCAAACTCATCCTTTTTGATGGCTGCATAGTATTCCATGGTGTATATGTGCCACATTTTCTTAATCCAATCTGTCACTGATGGACATTTGGGTTGATTCCAAGTCTTTGCTATTGTGAATAGTGCTGCAATAAACATACATGTGCATGTGTCTTTATAGCAGCATAATTTATAATCCTTTGGGTATATACCCAGTAATGGGATGGCTGGGTCATATGGTACATCTAGTTCTAGATCCTTGAGGAATCGCCATACTGTTTTCCATAATGGTTGAACTAGTTTACAATCCCACCAACAGTGTAAAAGTGTTCCTATTTCTCCACATCCTCTCCAGCACCTGTTGTTTCCTGACTTTTTAATGATTGCCATTCTAACTGGTGTGAGATGGTATCTCATTGTGGTTTTGATTTGCATTTCTCTGATGGCCAGTGATGATGAGCATTTTTTCATGTGTCTGTTGGCTGTATGAATGTCCTCTTTTGAGAAATGTCTGTTCATATCCTTTGCCCACTTTTTGATGGGGTTGTTTGTTTTTTTCTTGTAAATTTGTTTGAGTTCTTTGTAGGTTCTGGATATTAGCCCTTTGTCAGATGAGTAGATTGTAAAAATTTTCTCCCATTCTGTAGGTTGCCTGTTCACTCTGGTGGTAGTTTCTTTTGCTGTGCAGAAGCTCTTTAATTTAATGAGATCCCATTTGTCAATTTTGGCTTTTGCTGCCGTTGCTTTTGGTGTTTTAGACATGAAGTCTTTGCCCATGCCTATGTCCTGAATGGTACTACCTAGGTTTTCCTCTAGGATTTTTATGGTATTAGGTCTAACATTTAAGTCTCTAATCCATCTTGAATTAATTTTCGTATAAGGAGTAAGGAAAGGATCCAGTTTCAGCTTTCTACTTATGGCTAGCCAATTTTCCCAGCACCATTTATTAAATAGGGAATCCTTTCCCCATTTCTTGTTTCTCTCAGGTTTGTCAAAGATCAGATGGCTGTAGATGTGTGGTATTATTTCTGAGGACTCTGTTCTGTTCCATTGGTCTATATCTCTGTTTTGGTACCAGTACCATGCTGTTTTGGTTACTGTAGCCTTGTAGTATAGTTTGAAGTCAGGTAGCGTGATGCCTCCAGCTTTGTTCTTTTGACTTAGGATTGTCTTGGAGATGCGGGCTCTGTTTTGGTTCCATATGAACTTTAAAGCAGTTTTTTCCAATTCTGTGAAGAAACTCATTGGTAGCTTGATGGGGATGGCATTGAATCTATAAATTACCTTGGGCAATATGGCCATTTTCACGATATTGATTCTTCCTATCCATGAGCATGGTATGTTCTTCCATTTGTTTGTGTCCTCTTTGATTTCACTGAGCAGTGGTTTGTAGTTCTCCTTGAAGAGGTCCTTTACATCCCTTGGAAGTTGGATTCCTAGGTATTTTATTCTCTTTGAAGCAATTGTGAATGGAAGTTCATTCCTGATTTGGCTCTCTGTTTGTCTGTTACTGGTGTATAAGAATGCTTGTGATTTTTGCACATTAATTTTGTATCCTGAGACTTTGCTGAAGTTGCTTATCAGCTTAAGGAGATTTTGGGCTGAGACAATGGGGTTTTCTAAATATACAATCATGTCATCTGCAAACAGGGACAGTTTGACTTCTTCTTTTCCTAACTGAATACCCTTGATTTCTTTCTCTTGCCTAATTGCCCTAGCCAGAACTTCCAACACTATGTTGAATAGGAGTGGTGAGAGAGGGCATCCCTGTCTTGTGCCAGTTTTCAAAGGGAATTTTTCCAGTTTTTGCCCATTCAGTATGATATTGGCTGTGGGTTTGTCATAAATAGCTCTTATTATTTTGAGGTACGTTCCATCAATACCGAATTTATTGAGCGTTTTTAGCATGAAGGGCTGTTGAATTTTGTCAAAAGCCTTTTCTGCATCAATTGAGATAATCATGTGGTTCTTGTCTTTGGTTCTGTTTATATGCTGGATTATGTTTATTGATTTGCGAATGTTGAACCAGCCTTGCATCCCAGGGATGAAGCCCACTTGATCATGGTGGATAAGCTTTTTGATGTGTTGCTGAATCTGGTTTGCCAGTATTTTATTGAGGATTTTTGCATCGATGTTCATCAGGGATATTGGTCTAAAATTCTCTTTTTTTGTTGTGTCTCTGCCAGGCTTTGGTATCAGGATGATGTTGGCCTCATAAAATGAGTTAGGGAGGATTCCCTCTTTTTCTATTGATTGGAATAGTTTCAGAAGGAATGGTACCAACTCCTCCTTGTACCTCTGGTAGAATTCAGCTGTGAATCCGTCTGGTCCTGGACTTTTTTTGGTTGGTAGGCTATTAATTATTGCCTCAATTTCAGAGCCTGCTATTGGTCTATTCAGGGATTCAACTTCTTCCTGGTTTAGTCTTGGAAGAGTGTAAGTGTCCAGGAAATTATCCATTTCTTCTAGATTTTCCAGTTTATTTGCGTAGAGGTGTTTATAGTATTCTCTGATGGTAGTTTGTATTTCTGTGGGGTCGGTGGTGATATCCCCTTTATCATTTTTAATTGCGTCGATTTGATTCCTCTCTCTTTTCTTCTTTATTAGTCTTGCTAGTGGTCTGTCAATTTTGTTGATCTTTTCAAAAAACCAACTCCTGGATTCATTGATTTTTTGGAGAGTTTTTTGTGTCTCCATCTCCTTCAGTTCTGCTCTGATCTTAGTTATTTCTAGCCTTCTGCTAGCTTTCGAATGTGTTTGCTTTTGGTTTCTCTTCTCGCTTCATTTCATTCATTTGATCCTCAATCGCAGATACTCTTTCTTCCAGTTGATCGAGTCGGTTACTGAAGCTTGTGCATTTGTCGCGTATTTCTCGTGTCATGGTTTTCATCTCTTTCATTTCGTTTATGACCTTCTCTGCATTAATTACTCTAGCCATCAATTCTTCCACTTTTTTTTCAAGATTTTTAGTTTCTTTGCGCTGGGTACGTAATTCCTCCTTTAGCTCTGAGAAATTTGATGGACTGAAGCCTTCTTCTCTCATCTCGTCAAAGTCATTCTCCGTCCAGCTTTGATCCGTTGCTGGCGATGAGCTGCGCTCCTTTGCCGGGGGAGATGCACTCTTATTTTTTGAATTTCCAGCTTTTCTGCCCTGCTTTTTCCCCATCTTTGTGGTTTTATCTGCCTCTGGTCTTTGATGATGGTGATGTACTGATGGGGTTTTGGTGTAGGTGTCCTTCCTATTTGATAGTTTTCCTTCTAACAGTCAGGACCCTCAGCTGTAGGTCTGTTGGAGATTACTTGAGGTCCACTCCAGACCCTGTTTGCCTGGGTATCAGCAGCAGAGGCTGCAGAAGATAGAATATTTCTGAACAGCGAGTGTACCTGTCTGATTCTTGCTTTGGAAGCTTCCTCTCAGGGGTGTACTCCACCCTGTGAGGTGTGGGGTGTCAGACTGCCCCTAGTGGGGGATGTCTCCCAGTTAGGCTACTCAGGGGTCAGGGACCCACTTGAGCAGGGAGTCTGTCCCTTCTCAGATCTCAACCTCCGTGTTGGGAGATCCACTGCTCTCTTCAAAGCTGTCAGACAGAGTCGTTTGCGTCTGCAGAGGTTTCGGCTATGTTTGTTATTGCCCTGTCCCCAGAGGTGGAGTCTACAGAGACAGGCAGGTTTCCTTGAGCTGCTGTGAGCTCCACCCACTTCGAGCTTCTCAGCAGCTTTGTTTACCTACTTAAGCCTCAGCAATGGCGGGCGCCCCTCCCCCAGCCTCGCTGCTGCCTTGCCGGTAGATCACAGACTGCTGTGCTAGCAATGAGGGAGGCTCCGTGGGTGTGGGACCCTCCCGGCCAGGTGTGGGATATGATCTCCTGGTGTGCCTGTTGGCTTAAAGCGCAGTATTGGGGTGGGAGTTACCCGATTTTCCAGGTGTTGTGTGTCTCAGTTCCCCTGGCTAGGAAAAGGGATTCCCTTCCCCCTTGCGCTTCCCAGGTGAGGCAATGCCTCGCCCTGCTTCAGCTCTCGCTGGTCGGGCTGCAGCAGCTGACCAGCACCGATCGTCCGGCACTCCCCAGTGAGATGAACCCAGTACCTCAGTTGAAAATGCAGAAATCACCGGTCTTCTGTGTCGCTCGCGCTGGGAGTTGGAGACTGGAGCTGTTCCTATTCGGCCATCTTGCTCCGCCTACTCTCTAGACAGTGTTTTATTCTTGATCCACTGCCCCTGCCAGAAAAGTCGAGGTGAATTCCACTGAGAAACTTCTTTCTCTCAACAGAAATTGCTTCTGTTGTTAAAGTGTTAAACATTGTCACCCCTTTTGAAGGTGACTGCTCTGTGATTAAGAGCCCAAGGGTACACCAGGCTAATTATATTGTTGGTTTTAGTCCAAAAAAATGACTTATTTTTGCAACTTATTACTAAGTTTATTGGATTGCTAAATCATGAGTGTATTAAAACAAACTGTGATTTTTCTTATCTTTGCCAGAGCATTGGGGTTATAGAATAAGGTGCTTAAGGTCATTAAAGGCTGAAAATTCATAGGCTTAATGCTTATTAAGCAAAGCTAATTTGGTTTAAAAGTAACAAAGCATTTGCTTTATACTTGGAAGTCTTAGTAAATTAACTCTCATTCCATGTGAAAAGATTTCCTCAGCTTGAAAAGAAATTCAGGTCTTGAATTTGGGTGAGAAACTGGGAAGTTTGAGAATATTTTTTTGTGGTCAAATGGTTTAGTAAGAGATAAGTTATTATTATATAGAAACTAGCCCTTAGGCCAGATGTGGTGGCTCACGCCTGTAATTCCAGCACTTTTTGGGAGGCTGAGGCAGGTGGATCACCTGAGGTCAGGAGTTGGAGACCAGCCTGGTCAATATGATGAAACCCCGTCCCTACTAAAAATACAAAAAATTAGCTGGGCATGGTGGCAAGTGCCTGTAATCCCAGCTACTCAGGAGGCTGAAGCAGAAGAATTGCTTGAACTCAGGAGGTGGAGGTTGCAGTGAGCCAAGATAGCACCATTGCACTCTAGCCTAGGTAACAAGAGCAAAACTCTGTCTCAAAAAAAAAAAAAAAAAAATTATCTTTAACCCTGTCTGCCATGAGAAACATTTTCTTCATTTTTTCCCCTGAGTTTACCCTTTTTATTTTGTTTGTTTTTTCTTTAGATGGAGTCTCGCTTTGTCAGTGCAGTGGCGTTGTCTCGGCTCACTGCAAGCCCCACCTCCCGGGTTCAGGCCATTTTCCTGCCTCAGCCTCCTGAGTAGCTGGGACTACAGACGCTTGCAACCACACCCAGCTAATTTTTTTTATTTTTAGTAGAGGTGGGGTTTCATCATGTTAGCCAGGACGGTCTCTATCTCCTGACCTCGTGATCCGCCCGCCTCGGCCTCCCAAAGTGCTGGGATTATAGGCGTGAGCCAGAGGCCCGGCCGAGTTTACCCTTACTTAAATACTTTCTGAAAGTCATCATCACTAATGAGAAACAAACAACAGAATCCGAATCAGTATGTGTTTTTGAAATGCGAAGATGTCTTTTCCTTCACTTTGAAGACCCATCACTCCCCTTACCTGTCCAAATTCTATGCACATCTGAAGATTCTCCCGAGTTCCTTTGGCTTCTGTGCCATCTTCCATGACTATTCCAAATTCTAGTCAGCCCAAATAATATCTCCCCAAAATTCATATGTTGAAAACCATACCTCCAATGGGATGGTGTTTGGAGATAAGCTTTTGGGAAGTAATTAGGTCATGAGGATAGGGCCCTTGTGATGGAATTAGTGCCCTTATAACAAGTGGCACCAGAGCTTGCTCCTTCTCTCTGCCATGTGGAGACACAGTGAGAAGAAGGCCATCAACAAGCCAAGAGAGCCCTTACCAGAAACTCAGTCCTGTGACATCTTGATTTTGAACTTCTTATCCTCCAGAACTGGAAGAAATAATTGTTGTTTAAACCACCCAGTCTATGAAATTTCATTAAAGCAGCCCAAGCGGACTAATATAGTTCCCAAAGTGATACCTAATTGAGCATTTGATTCTATGCTATCCCATGATTTTTAAATTTCCTCATGAGTGAAAATTTGTCCCCTTAAAGGAATTTCAAACTCCTTAACTCATTTATGCCTGATGTTGTAAAAATTTATTTGTGTGAAAAATCAGATCTTGGCAACGACCTTAAGCAGTAGGATATAAATAACTCCTACAAGCTTGGTGTTCCAATAATGGAACACTAGGCATAATTAAAGGCAAAGACAGTTACGCCTCCAGATGACTGAACTAGAGTCTCACTACAATTTCAGGTATTCTTGGAATGGTCCAAAGATTCACTCTTTTCTGGCCTTCCCTTTCACTCCTGGCATGCACTGTACGATGGTGGCTAGTTTAACAGTATAACCTAGGCCTGGGAACCATGGCCAGACTAGGCTGAACTATTTGAAAAATTCAAGACTTTAGCCTCATTAGTGTCTCATGCTAATTAAGTGAGCTAACTAGCTCCAGATTTAAGATAACAAAGATAAAGTCAATGATGAAACAGCAACAAGGAAGATATCATTACATTTCATTTTGTAGTTGGGAGTAGGGAAGCCTGAAAGGGAGAAGAAATTGGGGGATTAAGTGAGCTTACTTGTGCGTGGGATTCATGCATGCCACCCTACTAGCTGCATGATCTGCCAAAATTTTATTTTCATGGGGCTTTAAGCAACTCCAGAGAAAGAGCCCTATCTAAGGGAAGAACGACCTGGTGATGAAGAAAGGCATCATTGCTAGAGATGAGTGACAATTGTGTGTAGAGTGAAGTCTGTTACTTAGCTTTATCTCTTGAGCCAGTCTGTGCAGGAATCATAAGATCAATGTAGCAAAGGATGTACAACAGAAAAAAAAAGCTCAGCCAGGATTTTGTGCATTGGAGCATTCTTTGGGTGCCTCAACAACAGAGCATTATCCAAGGGCAGACAGGAATTTTTCCATTTATCACAATAATAACGTACCACTTGACACTTTGAGACTCTAGGGCTTCCATTGTAATAGGAAACAATGGTATTTGGTAGTTTCTAGTGGGCAATCATCTGGAAACAGAACCATCCAAAGGGCCCAGAGAAGAATGAGAGCCTTCTTTAGAATTTCTATTCGTTGTTATCCTGTAAAACAGGATATCTGTAATTACTAGCTTGGGCAGGATTCTCCCTTTTATATTTTTGTTGGATTGCACAAGATAGCTATAAAATCCAAATGCATTATTTTTCACTGTTCTCTCAAATTACCACAAAAAGCAAAAACTAAAATTTTAGACAAACAACTGAAAAGAGTTAGCAAGGAAATTGTAAATAGAACGTGGGTAACAAATTTTTTTTTGTTCTTTTAATCTTCCCCCCATTTGTTTCATCCTAACTTCTTGTTTTTAAAGATATTTATGAAATGACAGGCAGTGCTGTTCCTTCTTTCAGGATTATTACTGTCAAAATGGAGGGTTGAGTTTTCCCGGGGCCATCCTCGGTTTATTCTAGCGGGTCTCAGCAGGCTCTCAGCTCTGAGAGAAGCAGTGAGAATCTTAAAATGTCATGAGCTGATATATTTAGATGAACCATATTGTGTAAATGCAGCATTCATGGAACTGGACTCTTAAAAAGTAAACTAGTTGTTCCCTTATCGGAAACTGCCTCTGATGGAAGGCAGGGGTTTCTTTTGTTGTAAAAAGTAAGATAAATGCTAATGAAGAGAACTGTTCATTGAAATGTTTGGGTGAGACCTCAGCATTGTTTCTGAACAGGGATTTATTCATTGTGAGGAAAAAAAAGTCAAATGGGAAAAGAATTGAGGAAGAAAATGAAGACCTTGCATGTTAAAGAGCAAGGCAGCTTGCTTAGGAGATGGTAATTTTCTCAGGATATGGTAATTAAGTAGGATAACCAGCTCCAGATTTAAGATAGCAAATCTGGAGTGTTTTCTCAGGATATGATATTTTCTCCCTCTTTGTCAAGAAAAAAGCCAGACTTGAGACCTGGTGATAGGGAGATAATTGAATTGTGCAATGGGTGCTTTTGTGGGAATGTTTAAATGATCAAGAGGAGGAAATGATCAGGTAGTAGAGAAAGGAACATGCTGGTTGGGCTGAATTCTGAGCAGTGTGCATTGTGTGGGTGTGGGTGGGTGGAAGGAGCTCAGTAAGGGGCTAAAGTAAGACAAAAAACAGTAATTGTAATCATAATTATTACATTTTCAATAATAAGAGTTAATATATTAAGCATCTTCAAGTCATTGTGTTAAATAACAAAATTATGTGCAGTTTTTCAGTGTATTGTTTAAAGTCCCAGGATGATACACTTTTGTGAGTCCTGCGTCAGACAAATGATACCTTTCAAAGAGATTTTCTTTATTTGGATACTAGACTGTCCTTTATATTAGTTGAAGCTTGCAGGCCCTAAGATAGAATTAGGCTCATGACACCTTGTTATGATGCAGTAATTTGAATTTTGGTGCAAGTAATATATTTGAAATGTGAGGGTATATTCAGCTTCATGCAATATAATTTGAAGGAATTGCTGAGTTAGTAATTGTGTGTAAACAAACAGTCTTGGCATACCTGGCTACTCCTGAGAGTCAAGACTATGTTCAGCTATGACCACAGGAGAGAAACCTTTTTGGCCCACTCTCTGGGGCATACTTTCTGGTCTTTTTTGATGCTGGAACCTCCTACTGGAATTATTGACCTTCCTTTACTACAAGACGCTGACCAAGCCTCCTTAGATCCTCAGAAGCTTCCAGAACCTGTCTCCTTGTGTGTAATCCCTCATTCTCAGCAACTTGACAATTTGTCACCTTTTTTTGGAGGCCCATTGCATTTCTAACTATATTTTAGAATCAGCTTCCCAATGTAAAAAAAAAAAAAAAAAAAAAAAAAAATTGCTGAGATTTTGGTTGTAACTGTGTTGCTTTTTTAGATTAATTTGAAATTTGAAAAAAAATCTGCCTTCTTTTGTATTGATCATTATTTTTTAATATTTTTTTCTCTTTTAAGGGACTTTTCTCATGTATTAAATATTACTTTTTTGTTACACTAGAAGTTAAAAAATACATTCTAAACATTGACTATGAAACATTAAATAGTACTGTTGAACTCTTAGCTTCTGTGTACTCAGATTTTTATTTCTAAAGACTATTCCACACTAAAAATAAATTTGTCTCTTTGGAATGGCTTATTCCAGGTTTGGGGCAGAGATTAGAAAATGACCGTGAAACATCTTATTGAGACAGAAAACAAGGAAGTACTAAAAGATTAATGAGGGTCATGTTAAATGATCGAAGAATTGTTTTGAAGGGGTCCTTACTAGCCGAATTCAGAATAATTGGAACAGTTAAAATAATTAAAAGATGATGATGTTAAGAGTGGTGAATTGAGATAAGACATATATAGGATTTCTTTGTACTGTTATTTCATGTTTGTTGTGGACATGAATGATTTCAATGATAACACTGTATTACTAATCCGGGCATATAGTCTTGCACATTTTATCTTCCAAGTCCCATAATTGTTTTATTTTAAATTTTTGGTATTCTTTAGAGTACCAGTACTGTTCCCATTTCCCAACATTTGAAGCATAAAGAAAATGTGGCTGCAGACAATAGGAAGAATTTGTTATGACAGAAGCTTTTCTTTGAGATTCTGTCCAATTGTGACAGTAAACATTTCCTAAGGAATCTGACATGCAAAGTGAGAGAAACCATATGCTTTTAATTCTGGGGTGGGGTGGCACACACCTGTAATCTCAGGACTTTGGGAGGCCAAGGCAGGAAGATCTCTTGAAGCAATGAGTTCCAGACTAGCCTGCACGACAAAGTAAAACCCTGTCTCTATTAAAAAAAAAAAAAAAAAAAACAAAAAAAAAAAACTAAAAAGAAATAGCTGGGCGTGGTGATGTGTGCCTATAATCCTAGCTACCTGGGAGGCTGAGGCAACGGGATCTATTGAGCCCAGAAGTTTGAGGCTGCAGTGAGCTATGATCATGCCACTGCATTCCAGCCTGGGCTACAGAGTGAGACCCTGTCTCTAAAAAAAATTTTTTAAATACCAAGTAAGAGAAGCCACGTGTTCTTAAAGATCTCCTCTCTGATTTCACTGCAGAATGCTTAAGATAGGTTTTTCCTATTGTCTCAGGATAGAAACATTTCCTACTAAGAGAAAAAAGATACTTGGTAATGAAAATTAGCCCTCAAATGGGACTAATGCTGATGATTTATTACACCAAAAAAATACAATCATAATTCCTGAAGTTTAACTTTCCAACTCTGCAGTATTTTAAAAAAAATTTTACCTGAAGATAAATTTGGCAGGAAAACGGCAGGGCTATATGATAATTTATCTACCAAAAGGCCATTAACGGGCAATGGAACATGTAATGCAACCAAATGACTTTTCCTATGTTGGTCTGTTGGGGTATGAATAGTCCAAAGGATGGTTCTAGGCTAGGCACAAGACTCAAACAAGTAGAATTAGAATTGGGCCTGGGATTTGTGCTAAAAGCAAACAAACAAACAAAAAACCCAAAAACAAACAAACAAACAAACAACCACACACACTGTTTTGAGTAATCAGAATAGGCTAGACTATGCTGCATGAACCAAAGATCCCTGATGGCTTAATTTCTTTGTCATATCAAGTCCAGTTCAGGTTGACCAACTGTCCACTATGTTGTAGCTCCTCCATCTGAATCATAGGACCTCTAACAGGATGCAGCCTTTTTTTTTTCTATTTTATAAGCACCTTTCAAAGAAGATGATTTATTGAAATGTTTTGCAGAATTTTGTCAGTTACCCACACTCCTATTGGCTGCAGCATCTTTTTTTGACAACTTCAGGCTGTTCTTTATTATTGCAGCAAACCCTAAGCCCTGATATTTTCATACAGATTAGTCTTGTCATCTCAACTAGATTGTACATTATTTGAAAATAGCATCTTGAATCCCTATAGTCAGAAGCACAGTTTAGGAGACATAATAGTTTCTCAAGCAAGACTGCTTGGTGTTTTGATTCATTGGGAGAAATTGCAGCTCTTTTTACTTTTTGTACTGAGACATTTTATACAAAAGCAACACAACTCCTGTGTTGTGTCTATAAATCTTATTCTTTTCATAGGTTTGCTTTTTGCCAGTAAAGAAACAAAGGGCTAAGTTGGAATGTGTCATATCATGGACCTTCTCTGACCCCTATCATCCATCTCTCCCTAGGTTTGGAGCAGAGTTGAACACTGATAACTGGTGGCTGCTTCCCGTACCACTTATTCACATGACCACTGGGAACACAAGTAGGTGGAGTACTTTTGTCCTTTGCTACGTTTCCACTCACCACTGACACCTTTGTAGGTTGAATGCTGGCATGCCCACCTGGGTGTCCAAGATTAGTTTATTCTAGCACTATCTCTTTTTGAATGTCGAAGGCTTTTGGGAGACAGTTTAACTGCTTCCTGGGACCTTATCTGCCAAGTGAAGGGCAATTAGTAAGCAAATAAATAGCAATGAGCTACCATGTAAAAACTAATTTTGATCTGCTTAATATTCCTCCTAGAGCCATCTTTCATCAAGAAAGTTCTAATCTATATTAAATTTTCATTTTATAATAAGTAAAAATGGAGACCAATGGATTAACATACAATAAGGGAAGAATAGTCTCAAAATAATGTTTCCTTTCTAACCTGAAATGCACTCTCAGGTTTAGTATAGTTTGATTGGTATTTCCTTCATCTTCAAGGAGCTTTATTTATTAGACATCTTGACAGCAAGAAAAAGAATCAAAGGGCAATATTTCTCCTGCTGAGTCATCAAAGTACCCCATTGGAAGCCTTTGTCATGAGTTGTGGGCAGAGGAAAACTTGGTTCTGAGAAGCTGTTATGTGGAGCTGGGGTCTGTTTTGCCTGGCACAAATGAAATCTCACAAAGGGAATTAACAAAGTGGTCAAATGGGACAACCTTGCCTTTCCAGAGAAAAATACTTGACTGATAGCTTAGGAGGTGGGGCTAATGAGAAGCAGAGGTTCTTTGAAAGGTCTTGATCTTAAGGTAACAGAAAAACCTGGCTGCCGAAGGGGGATCTGAGTAACACTGTGTCCTAGATTTTATCTCGTCCTTTATCATTCACATAAAAAATAATTTTACCCAGCGAAGACATGAAATCACATTTTAAAATTTCTGCAACTTACCAAGTCTTTTCTTCTTTGCCTGAGACCCAGAAGTCCTGTTCTGCAGTCAGTCCTTTGCTGACCTTAATCAAGGCCCTATTACTGCAGCACTGTTGCTGCCAGAAGTCGTTGTCACCTTTGCTTTTTGGCAGGGCTTCCTGGGAGCTGGTGGTATTCCCATTAATTTCAGAATGCAGATGCCTGACACAACCCATTAGTCTTGGAGTCACATTCTCATGGTTTGGCCTGGTACTGTGTACATTGACCGCTTCCAAAGTCAAGGTCAGGGGGACACAGACCTGAGGGTCAAGCAACAAGGAGAGGGAAAGGAGGAAGATGTGGAAGAGAAGGACATTTCCTAAAGCTGAGAAACAGAGCAGAGAGTTAAATATTTTAAAACCAGAGGAGATTGAGATTTAGGTATAAAGAAGTGTCAGGAAATCCAGATTTACTATGCTGTTTAATTCAAAGAATTATTCTAGCCCAGGCAAGAATAATGATGATGATAGTAACAATAAGAGCCGTTTATTTCGTAGCTATTATAGTTAAGATACAGTTTTAAATTGTTTTGCATATAGTTTCTAATTGGTTTCTTATAACAAACTTATAAAGTGTATGCTATTAACCTTTCCATTTTACATGTGAGAAAACTGAAACTCAGGAATGAGAAGTAGTTTGCCTAGGGCCACACAGGTAATGAGTATAGCACAGAGATTTTTAGCTTAGTTCTAATTGACACTGTGGTATGTGTTTTATTTTTTCTTTATTGTTTTAAACATTGTAGTCTATAGGTACTCTGTCCAAGTCTCTTGTAATCATCTTTATTAATTCTGAGCGCATGGCTGCTAACGTCTGTGTACTTCTCCCAGGAAATCACACCTGCAGCTTTCTCTAGAGGATTACCTTTGGGCTACTAGAGCCTCTTAGACCAGAGCAGGGAATGCTTAGTAATTTACAGTCCTCTGCTTATGACCCCAAACCAATGACTAATCACTACAGCAGTATAAAAGCCCAACACCTGTGCCTCAAGTTGGGACACCTCTTAAACTGTGATAAACAACAGCGGAGTTGATCTCCAGAGCTCCCTACGGATCATGCTGAGACTGGGACTTCACCTTGAATTGTATCCTCATGTGGCCTTCTCTTCCTCCTTTTCCTGCAAATTCCACTGCTTTACCAATTTCTCCTGATAACTCTCATTAATAAATCACTGGTATACAAATCCATATCTTGGTGTCTGCTTCTGGAGAAACTGAATTAACGTAAGTACAATTTGGTTTTGCCCCAAACTTGACTTTGGAAATGAAGCAACTTTTAAAATAGGGATTATGTAACAATTGTCAACATCTAATAAAAAAAACCATTCAAAGTTGTCTCAGTGTTTTGGATTGACACCCCAGTTACCATTCATTCATTCATTTCTATGTATCTATTTATCAATCATTAAGTGTGTCACATGTAGTGGTTCTTCAACCACCCACTGGCCTCTGTAATTCTTGGAGGGTTGTCACTGAAGGAAGGGGAGGTCAAAGAAGCCAAATACTCCATCCTTGCAAATGTTGGTACTAAGACAATTTAATGTGGGAACAAGATTTCATCTAGGTTTGCAGTCACCCCATGCCTCTGTATAGAAGGTCAAAATTAGAATAGAATCGGTGACAGGAAGTAGATGAGCCCAGGATTTTGACCTTTGCTCTCTTCAAGTGCTCAGTAGTAGTGTCTGATTTGGTTGCTCGTGGACGTTGTTCCTGCCCAGTTACTTTTTCCCCTTCTACCCTATCTCACTTCTCCCGTTTTCTCCATATACACGAATTTGTATAACCTGCAGATTCTGTCATCTGTAATCCAGTCTCTTTCATTTACCAACCCTGGTTGTTTTCCAGGCTCATGGATATAGTATTTATTTTAGCTGTAATGTGTTATTCTTCCTTCCTGATGGCATTGGCCATTTACTGATCCAGAATGGAAACAAATGCAGTATTTCACCAAAAATATAAAAACGAGATTCCAAAACAAGTACATCGCCATATTGACTTAAATATAGTATCAAACAGGGTGTTGGTAATTTTTTTAAAAAGAACTGCATAAGACAGTAAATGTCTTTTTTCATGGAACTGAATTTTAATGTGTACCTTCTAGAAATACTACACAAAATATTTGGCATGAATCCTGGCACATGCAGCAGAATACAAGTTAGAATAGAAGAACTTCCAGCTCAGAAAACTCACCAAGTCAAATCCCCTGGACTGAAGGAGTGAAAACAAATTGCCATTTTTTTTTTCCCGAAAAACTTGTTTAGCAAAATTTTTTTCCTTTTGTTCTCTTTTTTATTTCAGTAGCAGTAACTTTGGCAAATAGGTTTGAACTGTCAAAAGTACATTAAATCAAGCTTCAAATATTATGAAACAGAAACTGTCATGGCTTTATGATTGTACTTGCTTTGTGATTGTGTGAAAAAATCACAATCGCAATAGCATAACCATAATAATGAATAAAGGCTATGAATGCCTTTTCGTGGAACAAAACCATTCTAAGATATATGGCACATTGAATCTTTTTTCTCAACAGCTTTATTGAAGTATAATTCACATTCTATATAATTTGCCCACTTTGAGTATACAATTTACTGCTTTTTGCCTTATTAACAGGACTGTGTAACCATCACACGATGTAAGTTTAGAATATTTTTGTTTTGTCTACAAGAAATTCCATGTTCATTAGTAATCAATCCCCATTCTCTCCTATAAAAACACCCCAATCCTTAAGCAACCACTAATCTAATTTACGTCTCTAAAATACGCCTATTCATATTGCACATAAATGGAACCACAGAATATGCTTTTTGTGACTGGCTTCTTTTACTTCTTTAACTTGGCACAGTGTTTTTAAGGTTTATTTATATTGTAGCATATACCAGTACTTTATTCCTTTTTATTGAAACATCATACTCTATTTTATGGATAATCCACATTTTGTTTATCCATTCATCAGTTGAGGAATATTTGGGTTTTTCCGTTTTCTGGATATAAGGAATAAATATGCTGTGAATGTGCATGTAGAAGTTTTTGTGTGGGTATGTTTTCATTTCTTTTGGGCGTATACATGAGAGTGAAGCTGCTGAATCATATGGTAACTCTATGTTTGGCATTTTGAGAAACTGTCAAACATTGTTCCAGAATAGCTGCACTATTCTACATTTCCACCAGTAGTTCATGGGGGTGCGAACTTCTGTATACCCTTGTTAGCACTTGTTATTATCTTTCTTTTTTATTATAGTATTCTACTAGATCTAAACTGGCATCTTATTGTGGTTTTGATTTGTATTTCTCTAATGACTAATGATGTTGAGATTCTTTGTATTTGCTTATTAGCCACTTGTATATATTCTTTGGAACAACATGTGTTAAAATTATTCACTCATGATTTAACTTGCTTTTTTATGATTAAGTGTTCTTCACATATTCTGAAAAAATTTCCTTATTTGACATATGATGTGAAAATATTTTATCCCATTCTGTGGGGAGTATTTTCACTTTCATGATGGTATTGTTTGTGGCACAAAACATTTCAATTTTGACATACTCCAATATAACTTTTTTTTTTTCTTTTGTTGCTTTGCTTTTGGCATCATATATAAGAAACCATTGCCCAATGAAGATTTACTCCTATGTTTTCATCTAAGAGTTTTCTAGTTTTATTTCTTACATTTAGGCCTCTGAACTGTTTTTATGTACTATTTTTTTTCTTTATTCAACCTTTATTTTAGACTTAGGGGATACATATGCAGGTTTGTTACAAAGATATATTGTGTGATGCCGAAGTCTGGAATACAAATGAATCTATCACCGAGGTAGTGAGCGTAGTACCCAACAGGTAATTTTTTTCAATCCTTACTCCACTCTTTCTTCCCCACTTTTGTATTCCCCAGTGTCTACTATTCCCATTTTTATGACGATGCATACCCAATATTAGCTCTCACTTATAAGTGAGAACATGTGGTATTTGGTTTTTTGTTCCTGTGTCAGTTCACTTAGGACAATGGTTTCTAGCTACATCCATGTAGCTGTGAAGAACTTGACTTCTTTATTTTCTATAGCTGTGTAGAATTCCCATAGTGTATATGTACCATCTTTTATTTATCCAGCCCACCATTGATGGGCACCTAGGTCGATTCCATATATTCACTATTGTGAATAATGCTGTGATGAATATATGGGTTCATGTGTCTTTTTGGTAGAACAATTTACTTTTCTTTGCATATATACCCAGTAGTTGGATTGTTGGGTTGCATGTTAGTTTAACTCTTAGTTCTTTGAGAAATCTCCAAACTGCTTTCCACAGTGACTGAACTAATTTACATTTCTACCAACAGTGTATAAGTGTTCCCTTTTCTCCACAGCCTTGCCAACATCTGTAAGTTTTTGACTTTTTAACAAAAGCCATTGAATTAAATTTTGATTATGGTGTGAGTAGGGGTTCAATTTTATTCTTTTTAATGAGACAAATCCAGCCTTACCAGCACCATTTATTAAAAAGATTATTGATTTTCCATTGAATTGTCTGGGCATCCTTGTTAAAAAACAGTTGAACAATAGGCTAATACTAAATGTATTAGTCTATTTCTGGATCCTTCCATTTGATTCCATTGATCCGGATGTCTATTTTATGACAGTACCATACTGTCTTAATCAGATTATAGTTTTTGAAATTGAGATATGTCAGTCTTCCAGTTCTGTTCATTTTCAAGATTGTTTTGGCTATAAGGTATTGTTTTTATTTCTCTATCAATATTATGCAAGCTTATCAATTTCTGCAAAAAGGGCAACTGGAGTTTTGATAGGTATTGTTTTGAATCTGTAGATCAATTTGGGAAGTATTGTCATGTTAACAGTATTAAGCCTTCTAATCCATAAAAATGGAATGTCTTCCACTTATTTAGTTCTTCTTTAATTTCTTCCAATAATACTTTATAATGTTCAGTGTATAAGTCTTTCATGGCTTTTGTTCAATTTATACCTAAGTAATTTTATTTTTTTGATACTGTTGTAAATGGAATTTTTAAAAAATTTATTTTCAAAATATTCATTGCTAGTGTGTACAAATAAAATTGATATTTCCATAGTAATCTTGTATTATGCAGACTTGCTGGACCTATTAGTTTATTAGTATTAATTAGCTTTTATTAGTACTTATTTTATTACTAGTACTACTAACAGTATTTAAATTGATTTTCTGTGATATGCATATTATATGCAAATGTAGTTTTACTTTTCTCTTTGTAATCTGGATGCCTTTTGTTTCTTTTTATTGCCAAATTTCCCTTGTAGAACCTCCAGTACAAGGTTAAATAGAATTGATAAAGAGGGCATTCTTGAATGGTTCCTAATTCAGGGGGAAAGCATTAAGTCATTCACCATTAAATATGATGTTCACTGTTCACATAGATGCCCCTTTTCAGATTAACGAAGTTCTCCTTTGCTCTTAGGTTACTGAATATAATGCTCAGGAAATGGTGTTGGATTTTATAAACTAAATTTGTATCAATTGATATGATCATGTGGTTTCTGTCCTTTATTCCATTAATGTTGTGTCATATATTGATTCACTTTCATATGTTAAACAAATCATGCATTACTTGAGATAATTCCCGTGTGGTCATAATGAATAATCCTTTTTAAATTTTGCTGCACTTATTTTTCTAGTACTTTGTTGAGAGTTTTTGAATGTATATTGGTTTTTATTTTTTCTTCTTGTGATGGCTTGGTTTAGCATTGGTATCAGAATAATAGGATAATACGGGCTCACAGAATGAGTTGAGAAGTGTTTCTTCATCTTCTATTTTGTGGAAAAGTTTGCAAAGGATTAGTATTAATTCATCTGGACATTTGATAATAATTCATCTATGAAGCCATCCAGGCCTGAATTTTACTTTATGGGAAGTTCTTAAATTACTAATTTCATCTCTTTACTTGTTATAGATCACTACAGATGTTCTCATTCTTCCTGAGTCAGATTTAGTAATTTACATCTTTCTAAAAATTTGTCCATTTTATGTAAGTTATTTGATTTCTTGACACACTGCTGTATATGGTATTTTCTTATGATACTTTTTATTTCCATAAGATCAGTAGTAATGTCGTGTCCCCTCTTTATTCCTGAATTTTATAATTTGAATCTTCTTTCCTTTTTTCTTGGTCAGTCTAGCTTAGTTTGTCAGTTTTGTTGACCTTGTCAGTGAACCAATTTTTAGCTTTGTTGGTTTCTCCATTGTTTTTATATTTTCCATTATGTTTATTTATGCTCTAGTCTTTGTTATTTCTTTTCTTTCTTTCCTTTTCTCCCTTTGGATTGATTTTTCTCTGAATAAGGCATGGTTCAGATCTCCCATTTCCTTAACTTGGCTTCCTTTCATTGAAGTCTTCTTCTGATGAATTCTATGGGATTGACTGTGAGGAGTGTATGGGGCTGGGCATCAGAACCAAGCATTGACAGATATCCACCAATTAACTTGGCCACAGTAGGATTTCATTACTCGATATGTTCTTGTTTATCTTCTTTTGAGAATTCTGTCTAAAATTAGTCACTGAGTGGGATTGTTTAAATGTTTGGGAATAGTGAAGAATAAAAATAAATTCATATACAGAGATACCATTCACGGTGGTAAGAAATGAGACACATTTAACGAGGGAAATAGTGTGTCTGTACTTAGCTTAAGGGGTTTTCCTTACATAGGGATAGTCAAGGTCATGAACTTTCACACAGTGGACTTTCAGCCTTTCAAGGCACTTTCCAAAAATGATATAAGATTGAAAGTTAGAGGTAAACCATGATGGGCCCTGAATGTAGATACCAGATCATTGAAAACAATTTTAAATGGATAAACAAATAGGCAAATAGCAAACAAAAATTTGTAAAACAAACAAACAAAAACACACAAAAACATTAGTTCAATAGGTCTAAGCCCTAGCTGTCTGTAAGAATCACCTGTGAAACTTGGTAAGAATACAGATACCTAATCTGAACCTATTAAATCAGAATTTTTTTTTGACTGCTGGTATTGGATATTTGCAGTTTTACACTGCTTAAGAGACTCTGTGGTGCTGGCTGGGTTAAGAACTATAGAACTAGGTCCAATGGCTTTATCCTAAATGCAGACCTGACTTCCTCTAGATATACCAGCCTGCAGGTTGAGTTGGGTCACAATCACACATATCACTGTCCCTTGTCCCTACTTCTCCCATCAGACCTAATTATGCTGATGGAGCTCTGAACTATTTTTGGTTTCCCCAAGGATAGTCTCGTGTGCTCCTGAATGGACCTGGGTAGATGCCATATAGTGCTCTCTGGGCCCTGCTGATTCAGGTGTTACTACTGTGGCTTCCTCAGAAGGACCCAATCTTGTCCCAAAGCTCAAAGTCTGCCACTGGGCACTGGCCCTTGTAGCCTGGATTCTTAGGGCTTTGTGATAGCCTGATCTGTGCTATCTGTGAGTTCTCTTCCAGGAGTTCTCTTTCTAACCCACTTTCTCACCAGGTATACAGAAATATCTATGTTTCTCTGAGGCAGACTGAGGCACTTTCAGAAGAAGAAACTATACACCTGGGAGCTTATGGGACTGGACGGAAATGAGCTGGGAGCAGGGAGCATAATTGCACTCAGCAGCAAGGGGCGAGAGCAGGGGTTGGGGGGTAGTGGGGGGGTCAGCGTGGGGGTAGCACTGCCCCTTCTACAGCATGTTGATTGCTTAGGTCCACAAGGAGCTTGCTTTGCTTTCATGTCATGTGCTTCTCTGGGCCAGGCTGGTTTAAAAATTAAGATATTGGGATAAAAGGTGTAAAAAAAAAAAATCAAATGCTAGAATTATCAGAGTGAAAATTATGCGTTTTCTGGAGGAAGAAATTATGCTTCTTTTAGATGTGAATTAAGTTTTATTTCAGTCCCAGAGTTGTTGCTCATTTTCTGCATGTTAGGGAAAATTCAAGTTAGAAAAATATGTTAGGCTTATCCTGAATATGAATAAGGAACACACATAGGCTGCAGGAGGAGAGACTAATGGGGACTTAATGCTTGACGGCCTGCTTAACACTTTCCAGGACAAATCTCTCAGGATGTAGCCATGTAGGAAGGTAACAAATCGCTCACTTTTGTTGCTCTTTCTCAATACTTTCAGAAGTTACCCTGGTCCGAGAGCTAGTAGACAGATCACGAGAAGTGCGCAGGGCACAGCATGAAGGTTTGACTTCAGTCTGAGTCAGGGAAGCTGGAGTGACACATCTGTTTTCAAAGTTTACCGTGGAGGTTGTGTGGAGAGCCGTGGGGCTGTTGTCCTCATTGCAGTGAGGGCTCCTTGTCCTGGATCTTTGGAATCCAGGTGTGTGCATGTGTGTATCTAGGTGTTTGGGGGTAGGAGGCCTAGTAAATGGCAGTGAAGATGGCTGAGACCTACCCCAGCACCTGTCAAGCACTGGACTCAAACAGTGTTGTAGTATCAAAAGAATCAGCAACTGGTGGCTTTGGCTCTTCCTATTTGATTTAGTACTTCATCTAAAAAGGCAAAACCATGACAAAGGCAATGATGCTCCACTGTCGCATTAGGTGGGGTTGAGAAGAGTAGTTGTTTGACGTGACCACTATCTTCAGTGTCTCCTGAAGTTGCTCACTGACATGATGGGGTCAGGAAGAAAGTGTGGAGAACTGCATGACCTTATTCACGAGCCTCCAGCTGGTTCTGATCTATGAATGTACCTCCTTTACCCATGAGGGCTGCGGACAGCACTGATGACAGCTTCCTTTAAATGCTTTGACTTCAAAAGATGAGCATAGACACTCATATTGATTTTCTTTTATTTACTATAGCTGGAATGACATTCCCGGAGGAAAGGAGCAGTGCCCTTTGAGTCACAGAGAGTGTCTGGGGCACCTTTTTAGTAATGTAGATGGGACTTCAACCTTTGCACTATTCAGTGAAAGAGGGGACCACATTTGACTTTATGCCATGTTATCTATGAGCTCATCATCTTAGAAATAGCAAGTGCAAAGGAGGGTATTAAACAGAAATGTAGGGCAACATCTGTTGAAATAGGGAGACCCTAGAAGGAAAGCAAATGATTTAAAATAAATCTGACATTGAAAATCACACTGGGGCTGAGAATTAATAGATTTAGGAGAAGAAAGCAATGAATATGTGAGCAGCTTTATATTTTGATCTCTTTGAAATGTACATACACTAAATTTCCAGATTTCTTTTTGGTGTCATGAAACCCTAGGGCTATTTGTCAGGGTGTACAAAAACGTGATTTGGAATGTTGTTAGAGAGGAAGCGAAGAAGAGAAAAAGAGGTGCTGGGCAGATTTGTATACACAAGAGGATGAATTTTTCTGTAGAATGTTGATCAGCAGATGGATAAGACAATGTCAGAATCAAGTCATAGATGCCCAGAAACTAATAATTATGGAAACTTCTGATGTCAGTGACTGAAGTCTGGTAAGTTTTGTTTTATTAATATGTTGCCTTTCAAGACACAACCTGTCCCAAGCCATAGGGATATATTCATAAAGGATATTATTTTTTTTTCAAAAAAAATTTATTGAGGTATAATTTACATTCCATAAAGTATGCAATTCCATGACCTTTATTAAATTTACCTAGTTGTGCAACCATTACCACAATCAAAGTAAGGTCTAGAATATTTATATCATCCCAATAAGATTTCTTGTGTTAAGTTGCAATTAATACTCATTGCCACTCCCACCTCCAGACAGCCACTAATTTACAGATCTCTGTAGATTTGCCTTTTCTGGATATTTCATGTAAATACAATACACAAATGGAGTGTTTGCTCTTTTGTGTCTCACTTCTTTCACTTAACGTAGTGTTTTGGAGGTTCATCCCTGTTGTAGGATTCATCTGTATCTTTTTCCTTTTATTGCTAAATATACCACATTTGGTTTATCCATTTGCCAATTGATGGACTATTGATTTGGGTTGTCTCTAATTTTGGGCTAGTATGAATAATGCCATTATGAATTATTATTGGAACGGTTTGTAGACTCTTGTGTATAGAGAGGAGCAAGCTTTCATATGTGAAAACTTTTCCAATGCTTTTTGAAATGAAGTATCATTATCGGCACCATATTTTAGAAATATGGTATTTACTCGATATTATAATTAATAAGTACAGCTCTATCCAAATGAAATCAGAGAACATTTTATGTAGAGACTTTGTTTTATAGATCCTGTAACATACACCAACAAAGGTAGTACATGTCTATATTTTCATAGAAATACTGATCAAAAGGCTGCAGTCACTTTTAAATTCACAAGTCTTCCTCATGTTTTCATCCCTCAAACAAATCCCTTATATCTTTTTTCTCATATGATCATTTTTTTCTCCCTTGACCCTTTGAAAAAGACTTACATTATTCTTCAGTGTTGTCAAACAGATAATTACTTCTAAGTTGGTAGCTTTAAAGTTTCTTCATGAAACTTTATACTTCAGTCTTTACACTTCACGTGTGATAAATAATTTTTAAACACTATTATTTTCTAAATGAACTTTTATCATGGGGATCACTAAGTTATAGAAATAAAGATGAGTTTAAAAGCCAATACAGGTGTCCACTGGGTGGAGAGGTGAGAAGAGGAGACCCTGGAATGTCAGGAAGCTAGTTATGGACCATAGGGAGAGTCTCAGGTGGATTTTGAACTGTCGAACAACAGGATTCCCTCTGCCTTTGGTCTGGGTTACCTGTGGAGCCAAAGAATTTTTGTTTACACAATGGCAAGAGGCAGTGAGAAGAAGAAGAATGAGAACACAGACAGCTGCATGGCTGTAACCACCATTTACAGAGTACAGGGTCTATGCCAGGCTTTCTGCTAAACACAAGCCTTATGCGGTTTTATATTCACCAGGATTCTGTGAGGTGGGTATTGGTGTCACTTATAGTCTATAGATGAAGAAACTGAAGCTCACGAAGTCAGGTAAGTGCCCCAGATTTCACAACTATGGAGTGATGGAAGTGAGATTTAATTGTATGTGACTAGAAATTTCTTAATTTTTATGCTGTGATATATAAGAGATTATTATCATTAAGACAAATCCTTAGAGAGTTACAGTCAAAGAATTACCTTTTGCATATATATCTGTGGTGGAGACTTTCTGCAGAGAGCAGGGAGCAGACATTCCAATGCTTTTCTTCCCCCAGTCTTCGACAGCCCTGCTTGCCACCAGCTGTGAGTGCCCATACAGTGAACCAAGTATCATCCAAGTGGATCCTGACTTTGAAACTTAGAGAATTGTGTTGCAATGCAACTATGAGAAAGCCTGGGATTTTAAAAAATCAACAGTTTTGAAACAGAAAGGGAGAAAAAGGTATAAAGAGAACACTATTAGAGTCATCAAATGTCTCCTGCTTAAAGATGTAAGATTGAAAAACTTACATTATACAGAATACTACAGTATTATACAGAATTTGTCATATTTATGCCCAGGATTTAATATTGGCCATTTTTTTTTCTTTTAATGGTCTTAAACAAATGGATAAGCTATTGAGAGCTACACTACCTGCCAATTTAAAAAAAAATTAAAAACAAGATAGTGCAATAAAGTTTAGTGTCTAGAGATGTTTTTCTCTCTTTTCCATGCATACTGTATCATCAAAGTCAATTTGACCTAGAGGCATTGATTTATAGTTAAGGACAAGGAAATCTTTCAGAAAAATAAGTTCAACCACATGAATCCATCTAGGAAGCAGGAAGGCCCAAAGGAAGAGAGGGTCGTGGAGGGGAGACCCTCTCTACGGTGCACATTTGCAAGGCAGAAAGAGTTTTGGGACTGGGTTTATCCAGCTCACAATTGAGCTGATAGAGATATCTTCCTCAAAGATAATTGTGTATGTCTTTGGGTGGCGGGAAAGGATTTTTGGATCACAGTTTCTATTACCTGTCTCCTGAGATTCTCATTATTAATCACCTCCAATAGTTAGATCAGGGAGTCTCAACATCCTACAGGTGATTCTGATATGGTGGTCTTTGAACTGCATTTAGAAGACATTGAAATCAAATGACATGATTTTGATCTTCCTCTCCCTCCATAACTTAGAGCTACAGTTAGAATTTAATTTACTTATTTGACTAAGAAAACTCAAGGCTCAACAACATAGCTTCTGGTCCGTGATATGAAGAGGTGTCACTTTCCTTCACATAGGGACTTGAGAAGAGGAATTTAGAACTGTCATTGAGTTTGTTATTTGAGTTTGGAAACTGTGAGACTATGTGGGAGAATTCTCTGCAGCCTTAAAAGTACAGAAATGGATCTTTTGTGGCTTGTGAGCTCAACCAAACCAAAGAAGAAAAAAGGTCCTCTGTCTCTGTGTTGAGGTACAGGAGAAAAAAGGTGAGAGGGAAGAGGACCGGGGACACAGAGCCAGAGCTTTCAGAGGTCACTTGAAACACCATAAGGAACACTAATGGGCTCTCATTGGAGCTACCCAGCTTTGGAGAGGCTCAGTAGCTATTTGGTGGCTCTTTCATGTATTTCCAGGTATGTTCCAAATTTGAATGTGTATTCATTATATGTTGTTGGGCTTTTTTTTTTGAGACCAGTCTGTCACCCAGACTAGAGTGCAATGGTGCAATCTCGGCTCACAGCAACTTCATCCATGTCCCTGCAAAGGACATGATCTCGTTCCTTTTTATGGCTGCATCGTATTCCATGGTGTATATGTACCGAATTTTCTTTATCCAATCTATCATTGAAGGACATTTGGGTTGGTTCCATGTCTTTGCTCTTGTTAATAGTGCTGCAATAAATATATGTGTACATGTGTCTTTATAGTAGAATAATTTATAATCCTTTGTGTATATACCCAGCAATGGGATGCTGGGTCAAATAGTATTTCTGGTTCTAGATCCTTGAGGAATTGCCATATTTTCTTCCACAATGGTTGAACTAATTTACATTCCTACCAACGCGTAAAAGCATTCTTATTTCTCCACAGCCTTGCCAGCATCTATTGTTTCCTGACTTTCTAATAATCACCATTCCGACTGGTGTGAGATGGTATCTCATTGTGGTTTTAATTTGCATTTCTCTGATGATCAGTGATGTTGAGCTTTTTCTCATATGTTTGTTGGCTATGTAAATGTCTTCTTTTGAGAAGTGTCTGTTCATATCCTTTGCCCACGCTTTGATGGGGTTGTTTGATTTTTCTTTTAAATATGTTTAAGTTCCTTGTAAATTCTGGATATTAGAGCCTTGTCAGATTGCAAAAATTTTCCCCCATTCTGTAGGTTACCTGATAACTCTGATGATAGTTTCTTTTGCTGTGCAGAAGCTCTTTAGTTTAATTAAATCCAATTTGTGAATTTTGGCTTTCATTGCAATTGCTTTTGGCATTTTCATCATGAAGTATTTGCCTGTGCCTGTGTCCCGAATGGTATTGCCTAGGTTTTCTTATAGGGTTTTTGGTCTGACATTTAAGTCTTTCATCCATCTTGAGTTAATTTTTGTATAAGGTGTAAGGAAAGGGGTCCAGTTTCAGTTTTCTACATATGGCTAGCCAGTTTTCCCAGCACCATTTAATGAATAGGAGATCCTTTCCCCATTGCTTGTTTTTGTCAGGCTTGTTGAAGATCAGATGGTTGTAGATGTGTGGTGTTATTTCTGAAGTCTCTGTTCTGCTCCATTGGTCTACGTATCTGTTTTGGCACCAGTACTATGCTGCTTTGGTTACTGTAACATTGTAGTATAGTTCGAAGTCAGGTAGCATGATGCCTCCAGCTTTGTTCTTCTTGCTTAGGATTGTCTTGGCTATATGGGGTCTTCTTTGATTTCATATGAAATTTAAAGTAGTTTTTTCTAACTATGGGAAGAATGTCAGTGGTAGTTTGATGGGAATAGCATTGAATCTATAAATTACTCTGGGCAGTATGGCCATTTTCATGATATTGATTCTTCCTATCCATGAAGACGGAATATTTTTCTATTTGTTTGTGTCCTCTACTATTTCCTTGAGCAGTGGTTTGTAGTTCTCCTTGAAGAAGTCCTTCACATCTCTTGTTAGCTGTATTCCTAGATACTTTATTCTCTTTGTAGCAATTGTGAATGGGAATTCATTCATGATTTGGCTCTCTGCTTGTCTATTGTTGGTGTAAAGGAATGCTTGTGATTTTTGCACATTTCTTTTGTATCCTGAGACTTTGCTGAATTTGCTTATCAGTTCAAGATAAGCAACTTATCATCTCAACTTGGGCTGAAATGATGGGGTTTTCTAAATATAAAATCATGTCATCTGCAAACAGAGACAACTTGACTTCCCGTATTCCTATTTGAATACACTTTATTTCTTTCTCTTGCCTGATTGCCCTGGCCAGAACTTCCAATACTATGTTGGATAGGAGTGGTGCGAGAGGGCATCCTTGTCTTGTACCAGTTTGCAAAAGGAATGCTTCCAGATTTTGCCCATTCAATATTATATTGGCTGTGGGTTTGTCATAAATAGCTCTTATTATTTTGAGATATGTTCCATCAATACCTAGTTTGTTGAGAGTTTTTAACATGAAGGGATGTTGAATTTTATTGAAGGCCTTTTCTGCATCTATTGAGATAATCATGTGATTTTTTTCTTTGGCTCTGTTTATGTGATGGATTACATTTATTGGTTTGCATTTGTTGAACCAGCCTTACATCCCAGGAATAAAACTGACTTGATCGTGGTGGATAAGCTTTTTGATGTGCTGCTGGAATAAGTTTGCCAGTATTTTACCGAGGATTTTCACATGTATGTTCATCAGGGATATTGACCTGAAAGTTTTCTTTTTTAGTTGTGTCTCTTCCTGGTTTGGGTATTAGGATGCTGCTGGCTTCACAAAATGAGTTAGGGAGAAGTCCCTCCTTTTCAATTGTTTGGAATAATTTCAGAAGGAATGGTACCAGCTCCTCTTTGTATTTCTGGTAGAATTCAGCTGTGAATCCATCCTGTCCTGGGCTTTTTTTGGTTGGTAGCCTAATAATTACTGCCTCAATTCTAGAGCTTGTTATTTTCCTATTTAGGGATTCAACTTCTCCCTGGTTTAGTCTTGGTGGGGCGTATGTGTTCAGTAATGTATCTATTTCTTCTGGATTTTCCAGTTTATTTGTGCAGAGGTGTTTATAGTATTTTCTGATGGTAGTTTGTATTTCTGTGGGGTCAATGGTGATACTCCTTTTATCATTTTTTATTGTGTCTATTTGATTCTTCTCTTCTTTGTTAGTCTAGCTAGTGGTCTATCTATTTTGCTATTTTTTTTTTTTAAAAGCAGCTCCTGGATTTGTTGTTTTTTTTGGAGGGTTTTTCATGTCTCTATCTTCTTCAGTTCTTCTCTGATCTTAGTTATTTATTGTCTTCTGTTAGCTTTTGGATTAGTTTGCTCTTGCTTCTCTTGCTCTTTTCATTGTAATGTTAGATTGTTGTTTTGAGACCTTTCTAGCTTTCTGATGTGGGCATTTAGTGCTATAAATATCCCTTTTTACACTGCTTTAGCTGTGTCCCAGAGATTCTGGTACATTGTCTCTTTGTTCTGATTGGTTTCAAAGAACTTCTTCATTTCTACCTTAATTTTATTATTTACCCAGGAGTCATTGAGGAGCAGGCTGTTTAATTTCCATGAAATTGTGTGTTTTTTAAGTGAATTTCTTAATCCTGAGTTCCAATTTGATTGCACTTTGGTCTGAGAGACTGTTCATTATGGTTTCTGTTCTTTTGCGTTTGCTGAGGAGTATTTTACCTCCTATAATGTGGTCATCAATTTTAGAATAAGTGACATGCAGCACTGAGAAGAATGTATATTCTGTTGTTTTGCAGTACAGAGTTCTGTAGACATCTACTAGATCCACTTGATCCAGAGCTGAGTTCAAGTTCTGAATATCTTTGTTAATTTTCTGAATCATTGATCTGTCTAATATTGACAGTGGGGTGTTAAATTCTCCCATTATTATTGTGTGGGAGTTCTTAGGTCTCTAAGAACTTGTTTTATGAATCTAGGTGCACCTGTATTGGTTGCATATATATTAGAATAGTTAGTTCTTCTTATTGAATTGTTCCTTTTACCATTATATGATGCCGTTCTTTGCCTTTTTTTGATCTTTGTTGGTTTAAAGACTGTTTTGTCAGAGACTAGGATTGTAACCCTTGCTTTTTTTGTTTTTTGTTTTTTTCCATTTGCTTGGTAAATTTTCCTCCACCTCTTTATTTTGAGCCTGTTTGTGCCTTTGTATGTAAGATGGGTCTCCTGAATACAGCACCCTGATGGGTCTTGACTATCTAATTTGCCAATCTGTGTCTTTTAATTGGGGTATTTAGCCCATTTACATTTAAGGTTAGTATATGTGAATTTTTCATCCTGTCATTATGATGCTATTTGGTTATTTTGCACATTAGTTGATGCAGTTTCTCCACAGTGTCATTGGTCTTTATATTTTGGTGTGTTTTGCAGTGTCTGGTACCAGCTTTTCCTTTTCATATTTAGGGCTTCTTTCAGGAGCTCTTGTAGGGCAGGTCTGGTGGTAACAAAATCCCTCAACTTTGCTTGTCTGGAAAGGATTTTATTTCTCCTTCACTTATGAAGCATAGTTTGGCTGGATATGAAATTCTGAGTTGAAAATTCTTTTCTTTAAGAATGTTGAATATTGGCCCCCACTCTCTTCTGGCTTGTAGAGTTTCTGCTGAGGGGTCTGCTGTTAGTCTGATGGGCTTCCCTTCGTAGGTGACTTGGCCTTTCTCTCTGGCTGCCCTTAACAGTTTTTCCTTCATTTTGACCTTGGAGAATCTGATGATTATGTGTCTTGGGGTTGTTCTTCTCATGGAGAATCTTAATGGTGTTCTCTGTATTTCCTGAATTTTCATGTTGGCCTGCCTTCCTAGGCTGGGGAAGTTCTCCTGGATAATATCCTGAAGTGTGTTTTCCAGCTTGTTTCCATTCTCCCCATCTCCTTCTGGTACTCCAATTAATTGTAGGTTTGGTCTTTTTATGAAGTCCCATATTTCTTGGAGGTTTTGTTCATTCCTTTTCATTCTTTCTTCTCTGTTCTTGTCTGCATGTCTTATATCAGTAAGGTAGTCTTCAGACTCTGATATCCTTTCTTCTGCTTGGTCGATTCAGTGTTGATACTTGTGTATGTTTCACAAAGTTCTTGTGCTGTGTTTTTTAGCTCCATCAGGTCATTTATGTTCCTCTCTAGACTGGTTATTCTAGTTAGCAATTCCTCTAATCTTTTATCCAGGTTCTTAGGTTCTTTGCATTGGGTTAGAACATGCTCCTTTGGCTCATCATAGTTTTTTATTACCCATCTTCTGAAGCCTACTTCTGTCAATTTGTCCTCCGTGCAGTTCTATGCCCTTGATGGAGAGATGTTGTGATCCTTTGGAAGAGGAGGGGCACTATGACCTTTTGGGTTTTCAGCATTTTTTAGTTGATTCTTTCTCATCTTCGTGAGTTTGTCTAGTTTCCATCTTTGAGGCTGCTGATCCTTGGATGGGGTTTTTGTGGGGGCCTTTTTTGTTGTTATTGTTGTTGATGCTGTTGTTGCTTTCTGCTTGTTGGTTTTTCTTTCAGTAGTCAGCTCCCTCTTCTGTAGGGCTGCTGCAGTTTGCTGGGGGTTCACTTTAGGCCCTGTTCATCTGATTTGCTCCTGTGCCTTGAGATGTCACTCAGGGAGGCTGGAGAGCAGCAAAGATGGGTGCCTGTTCCTCTCCTGGGACCTCTAACCTTGAGAGGCACCAACCTGATGCTAGTAGGATCCGTCCTGTACAGGGTGTCTGACAACTTCTGTGGGAGGGTCTCACCCAGTTGGGTGGTATAGGGAGAAGGACCCATTTAACAAAGCACTTTGTCCCTTGATGGAGAGGGTGTGTTTCGCTGGGGGAAAACCCACTCATCTGGGCTGCCTGGATTCCTCAAAACCACCAGGAGGAGAGGCGAAGTCTGCTGCTGGTCCCAGAGACTGCGGCTACCCCCCCCCAGGGGCTGAGGTCCAGGGAGATCTGAATTCTGTCCCTGAGCCTCTGGCTGGAGTTTTGGAGATCCTTCAGGGAAGCCCTGCCCACTGAGGAAGGATGGATCAAGGTTAGATCTGAAGATGTATTCTGGCCACAGGCTGCCAGAGCCAGTATGTTGGCTGTGGGGACAAGTTTTGGGACCAAGCCATCCAGTCTCCCTAGCTCCAGCAGGGGAAGAGCGCAGCCTGAAGCTATAGAAATGCGTGCTGCCCTTCCCCCTCCCAGGGAGCTTAGTGTGTTAGGCAGCTGTGAATCCCAGTGCTGGTTGCTGCCCGTCCCCGAAGGAGCTCACATGGCTTAGAAAGCAGGCAGCCGTGGTGCTGGTTGCCTTTCCCATAGGAGTTCGATAGGCTTAAGCAGATTCCAGCTGAGAGACTAAGAATCTACATGTTCTGGGGTTGGGATACTAGGCCCGGTGGTATGGGTTAGCAAGTGGGATCTTCAGATCTGTGGGTTGCACAGCTCCGTGGGAAAAGCACAGTTTCCCGGGCTGGGTAGCACGCTCATCCACGGCCTCCCTTGGCTGGGGGGAGGGGGTTCCCCTTCCCTGTGGGTCTCAGGTGGGCTGCCCACCACACTGCTCTTCCTTCTCTCCGTGGGTCACGTCAGCCTTCTAGTCAATTTTGATGAGAGAACCTGGATACCTTGGTTGCTGTGGGGAAAAGAAAGAGAGATCAGACTGTTACTGTGTCTATATAGAAAGAAGTAGACATAAGAGACTCCATTTTGTTCTGTATTTGAGATGCTGTTAATCTGTGACCCTACCCCCAACCTTGTCCTTACAAGAGACCTGTGCTGTGGTGACTCAAGGTTTAACAGATTTGGGGCTGTGCAGGGTGTGCTTTGTTAAACAAGTGCCTGAAGGCAGTATGCTTGTGAAAAGCCAACACCATTCTCTTAATCTCAAGTACCCAGGGACAGGTACACTGCCAAAGGTCGCAAGGACCTCTGCCTAGGAAAGCTAGGTATTGTCCAAGGTTTCTCCCCATGTGATAGTCTGAAATATGGCCTTGTGGGAAGGGAAAGACCTGATCGTCCCCCAGCCTGACACCCGTGAAGGGTCTGTGCTGAGGAAGACTAGTATAAGAAGAAAGAAGGCCTTTTGGCAGTTGAGATAGAGAAAAGCATCTGTCTCCTGCACGTCTCTGGGCAATGGATCATCTCAGTGTAAAACCGATCGATCGTATGTTCTGTTTACTGAGAAAGGAGAAAACCGCCTTAGGGCTGAAGGTGGGACGTGCTAGCGGCAATGCTGCTCTTTATGCACTAAAAAGGTTTATGGAGATGTTTGCATATGCATATCAAGGCACAGCACTTTTCCTTAAACTTATTCATGTCACAGAGATCTTTATTCATATGTCTTACTGCTGACCTTCTCCCTACCATGATCCTATTATCCTGCCACTTCCCTTTTTTCTAAGATGATAAAGATAATGATCAATAAATACTGAGGGAACTCAGAGACCGGTGCCCGCATGGGTCCTCTGTATGCTCAGCGCCGGTCCCCTGGGCCCGCTTTTTCTTTCTCTATACTTTGTCTCTGTGTCTTGTTTCTTTTCTCAAGTGAGAGACTTGGAACGAGAGACTGGAATGAGAGGTTCCACCTAATGAGAAACGCCCACAGGTGTGGAGGGGCAGGCCACCCCTTCAGGTTGCTGGTGAAGGATTCGCGTGCCTAATTTGCTTTCTTTTTTCAATAGGAGCCACCAAATGCTGCTGTTTCTAGTGGACCATTTTGGCTCCACCCCCAATGGCATATTATGGACAGTTGTGTTCCAAAGGAGGGATGAGAGTAGCTGCTGAGGTCTTAAAAAGCATGCCTAACTCTAGCCATGGGCACACAGGCACGAAACAGGAAACAGGAGGATGGAAGTTGAAATAGTGGAGTCCTTGTCTGGACCAGCTATATCAATTTACTACTGGTTACATGTTTTTATCTGTGAATGACTTGGTTGGGTGCAGCTTTTGGAGACCATTTAAAGGTATAAAGAGTCACCGTGACTACGATGCATGGAGCAAGTTTTAAGTAAAGGACTGAAAATTCATGCTTGGAGAAGTGCAGGCAGACCTATTATCCTACCAGCTTCTAGGGTTTTTAATGACCACAGCAAGCATGCAGCTTACCCCTTGAAAGGGTTTCACTCTGTTGCCCAGGTTGTGCAGTGGTGCAATCATAGCGCACTATAGCCTCAAACTCCTGGGCTCAAGTGATTTTCCACCTCAGTCTCCCAAAGGGTTGGGATTACAGGCGTGAGCTACTGCACTCAATCTAAAAGTGGTCTTTGTTGCAGGCAGCTTGATGCTTCTCATGGGATACAAGATTAAACAATGTCTTTCAATTTTAATCAATTTATGAAATTAAAAAATTCATTTCCAACCTGATTATTTGAAAGCATTCAGGTTACTTTCTATATTAGGAATCCTGGCTATAGCTGGAGATGGGAGGCAACACTGTGTCATTTTATTAATTAGTGGTTGATATGGGCATAGAGAAATGGGGTAAAGAAGACAGGAGATGAGCAAAAGACATGTGTACATGTCTTTTGTGTGGGTGCTTTCATCCTCAGGTGAAATAGTTTTGGCTTACTGAGAGCTGAAGGAGTGAACTTATGTAAATACTGGATTAGTTTCCCGTGCCCCACTCCTCTCCTTAAGTTTTAAAAAATTGTGTGTGTGCCAGTACCAGCACCAGCGTCCTTACCCTGCAATGACAAGCTTTCCCACAGCTTCAGTTAAACAGTTCTACTTGCCTAACAGCGTCTGATCCATTCTTCCTCAGCTCATTCATTCATTGAGATGCCATGCTTTCTCTTGGGATAAAAATGTAATTAGAGTCCAGGCGCCGTGGCTCAAGCCTGTAATCCCAGCACTTTGGGAGGCCGAGGCAGGTGGATCACGAGGTCAGGAGATTGAGGCCATCCTGGCTAACACAGTGAAACCCTATCTCTACTAAAAATATGAAAAAACTAGCCGGGCGCGGTGGCGGGCGCCTGTAGTCCCAGCTACTCGGGAGACTGAGGCAGGAGAATGGCGTGAACCCAGGAGGTGGAGATTGCAGTGAGCTGAGATCGCACCACTGCACCCCAGCCTGGGTGACAGAGCGAGACTCCGCCTCAAAAAAAGAAAAAAAAGAAAAAAAAATGTAATTAGAAGATCCTGCTGTAGGATTTCTCAGAGCTGGTTCTGTCCACTACCTGGATAAACTCCATCAGGAGAATGTATGAAGGTGCAGATTCCTGGGCTTCACCCACAGAGATTTTGATTCTGCTTGTCTGGGGTGAGTCCTGATGTTTATATAGCTACTCATTAAATAAGATGTTAACTTACAAACTCACCAATAAGACCTCTGACCTTTTCATAAATGTTTGCATTTTAAAAATATATAGGAAGATTATATCATGGTATATAAATCAAGTTGAATAGACCTTTAATGATTTTGTTTTTTAAATATTTTCTTTGATTATATTTTACCTGTAGTTTTAGTCTTATGACGTGTACATTTTCTCCTTGCAGTTGTATATCTCTTGCATGTTGAAATTTTTATTTTTATTTTTATTTTTTTGTAAAGCATATTTCCATCTGATGCAGTTTGGATATTTGTCCCCATCCAAATCTCATGTTGAAATACAATCTCCAGTGCTGGAGCTGAGGCCTGGTGGCAGGGGTTTTGATTATGGAGACAGATCCCTTATGAATGGCTTGGGCCATTCCTTTGGCGATAAGTGAGCTCTCGCTCTGAGTTCACGTGAAATCTGGTCGTTTAAAAGTGTGTGGCACCTCCTCTCTCCTGCTCCTGCTTCTGTCACATGAAGTTTACCCTTCCTTCACCTTCTACAATGTCTGGAAGCTTCCTAAGGCCTCCATAGAAGCAGATGCCAGTGCTATGCTTCCTGTACAGCCTGCAGAAACCATAAGCCAGTTAAACTTCTTTTCTTATAAATTACTAAATCTCAAGTATTTCTTTATAGCAATGCAAGAATGGCCTAAATCATCATCCTATTTTTATCACTGGATCCTCATGAGATATGAATGAAGAGAACCCATTTCAGCTGAGGACACTGAGGCACAGAGATGTTATGTGACTTGCTTAAGTGACTTACAGTCAGAGCGATCAATCTCAGTTCTCATTCCAGAGGTATTTCTGATTTGACTTGAGGCACTGCCTGCCTTCATGCTTGATCAGATTTGTCTATGATGGACAGAGACCTTTGGAAGTCACCTGGAACCTTCTCCTGCTGTTGAAGCATCTAAAACAGGCCAACTGAAGGAGAGTGTCACATGTAAGGCTCCTTGGAAAAAGGCCTTATATAGTCAGGTGCTCTCCAGAGATGTTCCTCTGCAGGTGACCACCCTGTCCTCTGACTGTCTCCAGCCAAATCTAAATCAGTCCAGGTTTGAAACAGGCTTCTCTGAGGCCCCAGGGCAACTGAATTTCTCTCCTTGAATGTAGCCAATCACTCCGTCCCCTGTGCAGGCTGGTCTTGACTTATTTCCACTCCTTGCTAGGCACAAGGCCATACTAGCGGCCAGTAAGAGAAAGAGCTGAGGCTGATATGTGCATCTCTTGAGGCACCCTTTGCAGTAGAAAGAACTCTGGGAGACCTGGCTTTGCATTCTGCATCTGGCTTTGTGACCTTGGACAAGTGACTTAACCTTTCTGAACTTTGGTTTCCTCATCTGTGAAATGAGGATAGTAATACATAACCCATGCGGCAATTTTTTTTTTCTTTTTGAGGTGGAATCTCGCTCTGTTGCCCAGCCTGGAGTGCAGTGGGACGATCTCAGCTCACTGCAAGCTCCACCTCCCAGGTTCACGCCATTCTCTTGCCTCAGCCTCCCGAGTAGCTGGGACTACAGGCGCCCACCACCATGCTCGGCTAATTTTTTGTATTTTTAGTAGAGACGGGGTTTCACTGTGTTTGCCAGGATGGTCTTGATTTCCTGACCTCGTGATCCACCCACCTTGGCCTCCCAAAGTGCTGGGATTACAGGTGTGAGCCACCGCGCCTGGCCAGGAAATTTTAATACTCAAAATATCATCTGTGAAGCAGTATCTGGCCTTGTTGACCAGGATGTGTGCATGGGGAATGCTGATTCCCTTTCCTGTCTCTGCTTTCCGGCACTGCTCTTCTCTTCCTCAGGTCTAAGCTGACAACAAAGACTCCTCTCCGCAACTGCTAGGATGAACTGTCTCATTAGAGATGACAACAGATGCACAGTAGCACCCTGCTACTTAACCTTTGTTATTAGAGGCAATTCTTTCTTAATTTTAAGTCCATCCGTAATGTGTGTCAGAGGCTTCCTGATACCTTTCTGAGTGCCCAAAGCAACAGTGACATCATGTTCAGCCACAGTCTTCGGTGATGACCTTCTCTCCTGCTGCCCCTAGTGGTCCCAGCCCCAGCTCTCAGAAGTCCGGGAGCTGGGAGGAGATTTGCACCATCTCCTGGGGATGGTGCTTACCCAGGGCCAAATTCAGCCTGGACCTCAAAGACCTGCTTCCTCCTCAAGGGAGGAAGCAAGATCCCCTGACAATCAAGGGATCTTCTAGGTCTTGGTAATGAAATGCAAGAGGGTGCTGGTGCTGCTTCAAAGGGAACTTCTCACTGGGCGAGGAAGAGTAGGATGATGCTGACGTCCACCAGGTTGACTTGGGCTGTGGAACCCTTTCTTGAGGGAGTGGCTTTCCAAAATCAAGGAAGAAGGAATCTGATTGTGTTTCAGAAAGACTCTTATTAGCATAAATGTCCGTAAAATGAAAATAGAATTGTCTGTTCATATTTAAGATTAAACTCTATCTCTCTTGAATCTGTAAAATATAAGCTGTTTGGCTCTGCTTTTAAGATCAGCATAAATTGCAATATTTCTGTGGGTGTTTGCTTTTTTGAGATTTTTTTGTCTGGCCAGGTTATTAGAAGCATTTTGCAGTTAAAATGTTTGCTTACCATTATTCAAAAATAGGGCTGGAGGAAACTTAAATATCATTGTTCTGTGTTTTGAAGCAGAAATGAAAAAAAGTAGTTTAAGGATAAGAAAGGCTAGTGTGAGATGCCGTTGCAGAAAAGAAATGGCAGGAGTGGGGACTGCGTGTGGCTGCTTCGGCCCTTGCAGCTCTGAGTCCTGTGTTTCCTGACTGTACTCCCCTCAGGAAAGGAGGATGCACAGCTACACCCACAGCCCTGACACCTCCCCAAGTAACATAACGGTAGCCTTCCGCCACACAAGTGACTGAAGGTGGAAATGGAAAATCCCAAAGCAGGATCATAGGAGAGTTCTTAGGGACAGAGGGACTGTCTTTATACTCCCCAGACTCATTGCTAAAGCTGCCTGCCCTCTTGATCTGAAAATGGACTTTTCTTTAATCCAAGTTAGGCCAACAGAGGACTGGAGTCAGGTCAGACAGGGGATTAGGGTATACAGTGTTGTAGAGAACTGGGGAGTTTGGAAATAGGAACTCATTTTTTTTTTTTTTTGTAATGAAGAAGCATTTAGGTGAAATTTAACATTTTCCTTAGTTTCATTTCAGTTTCCTTTTTGTGTGTACTATGTAAAATTAAATTCAACTCCTTTTATTAAAAGTACATAAGATTTTTTTTTCCTAAAATTATTTTGTCTTTCTGCCCATCCTTCCATTTATCTATTTATTCTTCAAGTGTGGAAATGTGGAAAAAATGATTTTTAGCACAAGATGACACTACCTCCTCTGCCCCACACTGGTAATATTTTCAGTAAATTTTTGTACTTTTCTGTATTTTTTACTTTTAATAGTTTTGATATATTTTATTTTAAAATCATTTCTTTTCTTCTTTCCTTTTCTTACTACCGTCCTACTTTCTCTTCCTTCATCCCTCCTTCCTTCCATCCTGCCTACTTTTCTTCCTTCTTTTGAAAAACAGTGAAGATAGTTTAAATGGAGAAGGTAACCAGCACAGAGGCCACTTCCTGCTCCTTGTGAGGGTTCCCCAGCTTGTAGCCCCTCTAAAATCACTCCCTGCTTCAGCAGCCTGTCTTTTGCTTAGGATGACCGACTGTGGGTAGTCACATTCTATGCCTATTTGCTCAGTATATTATTACCAGTGCTTGCTTTCACTCTCTACATGTGTTGTCCTGTTATTGGTGGGAGGTATCTGTTACTGTTGGCAAAGCTGTACAGGTCCGCAGCAACCTCAATTCTTGCCTCCTCAGAAGAAAGAATTGGACTGAGTGGCATAAGGCAGAAAAAAAAGATGGAAGCAAGTATCAGAGCAGGAGTGGACATTTATTAAAAAGCTTTAGAGCGGGAAAGAAAGGAAAGTACACTTGGAAGAGATCCACGTGGATGACCTGAAGAACAAGTGTGGTGTTTAACCTTGATCCTGGGACTTTACAGGCTGGCCCACCTCTAGCAACTTGCACCCCTTTCCCATGATTCTATCCCTTAGGGTGGGCTGCCCATACCCTTGGGAAGCGAGCGCACGCAGTGTGTTTAGAAATTTGTATGCATTCTCCTCTGAGGCTTTCTGCCCTTTTCCAGTGGCGTGCCCCTGGAAGATCATACTCTGCCATTTTGTCTCTTAGTGCACAGGCCTGGGCAGTTGCTTCTCCCTGGCATCTGCATTCAATGAACACGTTAGTGCAACAGGTATGGACCATCAGGAAATGGCCACTCCCTGGTGCTGGCTGCCAATTTATCACTTTTAGAGAGGCAATGTGATGACTGCTGAACCATCGCCTGGCATCCCTTGTGGGTTGGGAGAGCCCTCTCCTGCCCTGCACGTGCCTGTCAACTACCTGTACAAGTCCTGGACAATGACTTGCCTGGCTGCTCTACTTTCCTTCAGCACAGTGTCCCAGAGCAGGGACCCAGGCCACCTATTTTACATTTATGGGCACAGTGAGCCTGGGGCCTGAGAATCTCTGGGGATAACATTTGGTGCTGCCCTTCCACCACATGCTGGGCACAAAATTGGGAGAGGAGCTGCCTTTAAATGTGGCTGCCTCTTGATGCTGAGAAAAAAAAAAAAATCCCACAGGACCCAGGCTGGTGCCAAAGTGTTTCCCCCAGAGGATGCCTGTGGGAAGAATGGCTAACAACAGTCATTTCAGCTGCGTTAGGCTCCTTTGCTGTAATTCCCCAATCTAAATAGGCTTGTAATTGTAGAGTGGAATGAAGTGGTTGGGCAGACGTGTTCTCTGTTGGAAGCACAGCCACAAAGGGACTTAGCATCTCATTTTCCTTGTCATCCTTAAATGTGCTCACAGTATATACCCCACTACCCCATGAAAAACCTAATGCTCTCCCTGATGTTCAAAGGGCCGTGGGTCTGGCTCCAAGAAGGTGGCTGCTGCTCCTTTCAGGTTGACAGGCTTTGCTCCGGAACCACTCAGTGACAGAGAACAAGGACAGACTCTCTAGTATGAGAGACTTTGGGCTCTGGTAAGAGTTCCTGCAGCCTGTCCTGTCATTGGTGTTTTGAATAAAGCAGTGACTCTTCAAGGAGTCCTCTCCTACCTTCCTTCCTCCCTTCCTCCCTCCCTCCCTCCCTCTCTTCCTCCCTCCCTCCCTCCCTCCCTCCCTCCCTCCCTCCCTCCCTCCCTCCCTCCCTCCCTTCCTTCCTTCCTTCCTTCCTTCCTTCCTTCCTTCCTTCCTTCCTTCCTTCCTTCCTTCCTTCCTTCCTTCCTTCTTTCCTTCTTTCCTTCCTTCCTTCCTCCCCTCATCCTCCTTCCTTCCCTCATCTTCCTTCTTTCCTTCTGGTCACTTATTTATTAATAGTAATAAATAATTATGCAAATAATCCCAAGAATACCTTGTACTTCTGCATCCACTTTAAAAACAATGGAAACAAGCCTGAGAGATGGTAACTGACCCAGAAGCTTCAGATGCTGTTAGAGCAGGGATGTCTGTCTGACTCTGGAGCTCAAGAAAACATATCACATATCACTATGTGCTACTGTGTCTCATGTGGAAGAGGCCACAGACTGACAATGCATTGCCACCTAGAGCTTTGGGGGAGTATGATGTGGCATGGCAGGTGGCTGTCCTAGTTCACTGGCGGGCTGAAAAAACTGACTCAGCCCTCATGGTGCTAATCGGAATATGGATGCTTGAGGAAAGAGACCAGTGACTGTGGTCACTAGGGGACTAGAGTGACTGTGCCATGTGTGGGTTGATCAACTCCAAAACTATTGATGTAGGTGTTTTAAGTGTTTCTTTCCTGAGCTAGTCAGTATTCAAGGTAAAGTTCAGGGTCAAAAAGTTCTATTTGGCAAAGCAACGTTATAGTTCTAGTGAAAAAAATGATTCCCCTTTGTCATTAATTCCAGTGCTTTTCTTTAGGACCTTAATTTGGACTCATGGTTTCCCCATTAACTATATAAATGGGATTAATGACTTGATTCCAGTAGAGAACATGAAGTACTTAAGGAACTGTTTTAGCCAGATGACACGTTATTATTACCAGTAAGAGGTGGGAATATTAGCATTTATGTGGCCATTTATTTGCAGAGACTATTCTGATGGGTTATTCACACACGTATTATAATCTTTTTTTTTTTAATTTATTTATTATTGTTATACTTTAAGTTGTAGGGTACATGTGCATAACGTGCAGGTTTGTTACATATGTATACTTGTTCCATGTTGGTGTGCTGCACCCATCAACTCGTCATTTACATCAGGTATAGCTCCCAATGCAATCCCTCCCCCCTCCCCCCTCCCCATGATAGGCCCCGGTGTGTGATGTTCCCCTTCCTGAGTCCAAGTGATCTCATTGTTCAGTTCCCACCTATGAGTGAGAACATGCGGTGTTTGGTTTTCTGTTCTTGTGATAGTTTGCTAAGAATGATGGTTTCCAGCTGCATCCATGTCCCTACAAAGGACACAAACTCATCCTTTTTTATGGCTGCATAGTATTCCATGGTGTATATGTGCCACATTTTCTTAATCCAATCTGTCACTGATGGACATTTGGGTTGACTCCAAGTCTTTGCTATTGTGAATAGTGCTGCAATAAACATACGTGTGCATGTGTCTTTATAGCAGCATAATTTATAATCCTTTGGGTATATACCCAGTAATGGGATGGCTGGGTCATATGGTACATCTAGTTCTAGATCCTTGAGGAATCGCCATACTGTTTTCCATCATGGTTGAACTAGTTTACAATCCCACCAACAGTGTAAAAGTGTTCCTATTTCTCCACATCCTCTCCAGCACCTGTTGTTTCCTGACTTTTTAATGATCGCCATTCTAACTGGTGTGAGATGGTATCTCATTGTGGTTTTGATTTGCATTTCTCTGATGGCCAGTGATGATGAGCATTTTTTCATGTGTCTGTTGGCTGTATGAATGTCTTCTTTTGAGAAATGTCTGTTCATATCCTTTGCCCACTTTTTGATGGGGTTGTTTGTTTTTTTCTTGTAAATTTGTTTGAGTTCTTTGTAGGTTCTGGATATTAGCCCTTTGTCAGATGAGTAGATTGCAAAAATTTTCTCCCATTCTGTAGGTTGCCTGTTCACTCTGATGGTAGTTTCTTTTGCTGTGCAGAAGCTCTTTAGTTTAATTAGATCCCATTTGTCAATTTTGGCTTTTGCTGCTGTTGCTTTTGGTGTTTTAGACATGAAGTCTTTGCCCATGCCTATGTCCTGAATGGTACTACCTAGGTTTTCCTCTAGGGTTTTTATGGTATTAGGTCTAACATTTAAGTCTCTAATCCATCTTGAATTAATTTTCGTATAAGGAGTAAGGAAAGGATCCAGTTTCAGCTTTCTACTTATGGCTAGCCAATTTTCCCAGCACCATTTATTAAATAGGGAATCCTTTCCCCATTTCTTGTTTTTGTCAGGTTTGTCAAAGATCAGATGGCTGTAGATGTGTGGTATTATTTCTGAGGACTCTGTTCTGTTCCATTGGTCTATATATCTGTTTTGGTACCAGTACCATGCTGTTTTGGTTACTGTAGCCTTGTAGTATATAGTTTGAAGTCAGGTAGCGTGATGCCTCCAACTTTGTTCTTTTGACTTAGGATTGTCTTGGAGATGCGGGCTCTTTATTGGTTCCATATGAACTTTAAAGCAGTTTTTTCCAATTCTGTGAAGAAACTCATTGGTAGCTTGATGGGGATGGCATTGAATCTATAAATTACCTTGGGCAGTATGGCCATTTTCACGATATTGATTCTTCCTATCCATGAGCATGGTATGTTCTTCCATTTGTTTGTGTCCTCTTTTATTTCACTGAGCAGTGGTTTGTAGTTCTCCTTGAAGAGGTCCTTTACATCCCTTGTAAGTTGGATTCCTAGGTATTTGATTCTCTTTGAAGCAATTGTGAATGGAAGTTCATTCCTGATTTGGCTCTCTGTTTGTCTGTTACTGGTGTATATGAATGCTTGTGATTTTTGCACATTAATTTTGTATCCTGAGACTTTGCTGAAGTTGCTTATCAGCTTAAGGAGATTTTGGGCTGAGACAATGGGGTTTTCTAAATATACAATCATGTCATCTGCAAACAGGGACAATTTGACTTCTTCTTTTCCTAACTGAATACCCTTGATTTCTTTCTCTTGCCTAATTGCCCTAGCCAGAACTTCCAACACTATGTTGAATAGGAGTGGTGAGAGAGGGCATCCCTGTCTTGTGCCAGTTTTCAAAGGGAATTTTTCCAGTTTTTGCCCATTCAGTATGATATTGGCTGTGGGTTTGTCATAAATAGCTCTTATTATTTTGAGGTACGTTCCATCAATATGGAATTTATTGAGCGTTTTTAGCATGGAGGGCTGTTGAATTTTGTCAAAAGCCTTTTCTGCATCTATTGAGATAATCATGTGGTTCTTGTCTTTGGTTCTGTTTATATGCTGGATTATGTTTATTGATTTGCAAATGTTGAACCAGCCTTGCATCCCAGGGATGAAGCCCACTTGATCATGGTGGATAAGCTTTTTGATGTGTTGCTGAATCCGGTTTGCCAGTATTTTACTGAGGATTTTTGCATCGATGTTCATCAGGGATATTGGTCTAAAATTCTCTTTTTTAGTTGTGTCTCTGCCAGGCTTTGGTATCAGGATGATGTTGGCCTCATAAAATGAGTTAGGGAGGATTCCCTCTTTTTCTATTGATTGGAATAGTTTCAGAAGGAATGGTACCAACTCCTCCTTGTACCTCTGGTAGAATTCAGCTGTGAATCCATCTGGTCCTGGACTTTTTTTGGTTGGTAGGCTATTAATTATTGCCTCAATTTCAGAGCCTGCTATTGGTCTATTCAGGGATTCAACTTCTTCCTGGTTTAGTCTTGGAAGAGTGTAATTGTCCAGGAAATTACCCACTTCTTCTAGATTTTCCAGTTTATTTGCGTAGAGGTGTTTATAGTATTCTCTGATGGTAGTTTGTATTTCTGTGGGGTCGGTGGTGATATCCCCTTTATCATTTTTAATTGCATCAATTTGATTCTTCTCTCTTTTCTTCTTTATTAGTCTTGCTAGCGGTCTGTCAATTTTGTTGATCTTTTCAAAAAACCAACTCCTGGATTCATTGATTTTCTGGAGGGTTTTGTGTCTCTATCTCCTTCCGTTCTGCTCTGATCTTAGTTATTTCTTGCCTTCTGCTAGCTTTCGAATGTGTTTGCTCTTGCTTCTCTAGTTCTTTTAATTGCGATGTTAGAGTGTCAATTTTAGATCTTTCCTGCTTTCTCTTGTGGGCATTTAGTGCTATAAATTTCCCTCTACACACTGCTTTAAATGTGTCCCAGAGATTCTGGTATGTTGTATCTTTGTTCTCATTGGTTTCAAAGAACATCTTTATTTCTGCCTTCATTTCGTTATGTACCCAGTAGTCATTCAGGAGCAGGTTGTTCAGTTTCCATGTAGTTGAGCGGTTTTGATTGAGTTTCTTAGTCCTGAGTTCTAGTTTGATTGCACTGTGGTCTGAGAGAGAGTTTGTTATAATTTCTGCTCTTGTACATTTGCTGAGGAGTGATTTACTTCCAATTACGTGGTCAATTTTGGAGTAAGTACGATGTGGTGCTGAGAAGAATGTATAGTCTGTTGATTTGGGGTGGAGAGTTCTATAGATGTCTATTAGGTCTGCTTGCTGCAGAGATGAGTTCAATTCCTGGATATCCTTGTTAACTTTCTGTCTCGTTGATCTGTCTAATGTTGACAGTGGAGTGTTGAAGTCTCCCATTATTATTGTATGGGAGTCTAAGTCTCTTTGTAAGTCTCTAAGGACTTGCTTTATGAATCTGGGTGCTCCTGTATTGGGTGCATATATATTTAGTATAGTTAGCTCTTCCTGTTGAATTGATCCCTTTACCACTATGTAATGGCCTTCTTTGTCTCTTTTGATCTTTGATGGTTTAAAGTCTGTTTTATCAGAGACTAGTATTGCAACCCCCGCTTTTTTTTGTTCTCCATTTGCTTGGTAAATCTTCCTCCATCCCTTTATTTTGAGCCTATGTATGTCTCTGCGTGTGAGATGGGTCTCCTGAATACAGCAGACTGATGGGTCTTGACTCTTTATCCAGTTTGCCAGTCTGTGTCTTTTAATTGGAGCATTTAGTCCATTTACATTTAAGGTTAAGATTGTTATGTGTGAACTTGATCCTGCCATTATGATATTAACTGGTTATTTTGCTCGTTAGTTGATGCAGTTTCTTCCTAGCCTCGATGGTCTTTACATTTTGGCATGTTTTTGCAATGGCTGGTACCGGTTGTTCCTTTCCATGTTGAGTGCTTCCTTCAGGGTCTCTTGTAAGGCAGGCCTAGTGGTGACAAAATCTCTAAGCATTTGCTTATCTGTAAAGAATTGTATTTCTCCTTCACTTATGAAACTTAGTTTGGCTGGATATGAAATTCTGGGTTGAAAATTCTTTTCTTTAAGAATGTTGAATATTGGCCCCCACTCTCTTCTGGCTTGGAGAGTTTCTGCCGAGAGATCTGCTGTTAGTCTGATGGGCTTCCCTTTGTGGGTAACCCGACCTTTCTCTCTGGTTGCCCTTAAGATTTTTTCCTTCATTTCAACTTTGGTGAATCTGGCAATTATGTGTCTTGGAGTTGCTCTTCTCGAGGAGTATCTTTGTGGCGTTCTCTGTATTTTCTGGATTTGAATGTTGGCCTGCCCTACTAGGTTGGGGAAGTTCTCCTGGATGATATCCTGAAGAGTGTTTTCCAACTTGGTTCCATTTTCCCCCTCACTTTCAGGCACCCCAATCAGACGTAGATTTGGTCTTTTCACATAATCCCATACTTCTTGCAGGCTTTGTTCATTTCTTTTTCTTCTTTTTTCTTTTGGTTTCTCTTCTCGCTTCATTTCATTCATTTGATCCTCAATCGCTGATACTCTTTCTTCTAGTTGATCGAGTCGGTTACTGAAACTTGTGCATTTGTCACGTATTTCTCGTGTCATGGTTTTCATCTCTTTCATTTCGTTTATGACCTTCTCTGCATTAATTACTCTAGCCATCAATTCTTCCACTTTTTTTTCAAGATTTTTAGTTTCTTCACGCTGGGTACGTAATTCCTCCTTTAGCTCTGAGAAATTTGATGGACTGAAGCCTTCTTCTCTCATCTCATCAAAGTCATTCTCCGTCCAGCTTTGATCCGTTGCTGGCGATGAGCTGCGCTCCTTTGCCGGGGGAGATGCACTCTTATGTTTTGAATTTCCAGCTTTTCTGCCCTGCCTTTTCCCCATCTTTGTGGTTTTATCTGCCTCTGGTCTTTGATGATGGTGATGTACTGATGGGGTTTTGGTGTAGGTGTCCTTCCTGTTTGATAGTTTTCCTTCTAACAGTCAGGACCCTCAGCTGTAGGTCTGTTGGAGATTGCTTGAGGTCCACTCCAGACCCTGTTTGCCTGGGTATCAGCAGCAGAGGCTGCAGAAGATAGAATATTTCTGAACAGCGAGTGTACCTGTCTGATTCTTGCTTTGGAAGCTTCCTCTCAGGGGTGTACTCCACCCTGTGAGGTGTGGGGTGTCAGACTGCCCCTCGTGGGGGATGTCTCCCAGTTAGGCTGCTCAGGGGTCAGGGACCCACTTGAACAGGGAGTCTGTCCCTTCTCAGATCTCAACCTCCGTGTTGGGAGATCCACTGCTCTCTTCAAAGCTGTCAGACAGAGTCGTTTGCGTCTGCAGAGGCTTCTGCTGTGTTTGTTATTGTTTACTGTGCCCTGTCCCCAGAGGTGGAGTCTACAGAGACAGGCAGGTTTCCTTGAGCTGCTGTGAGCTCCACCCAGTTCGAGCTTCCCAGCAGCTTTGTTTACCTACTTAAGCCTCAGCAATGGCGGGCACCCCTCCCCCAGCCTCGCTGCTGCCTTGCCGGTAGATCACAGACTGCTGTGCTAGCAATGAGGGAGGCTCCGTGGGCGTGGGACCCTCCCAGCCAGGTGTGGGATATGATCTCCTGGTGTGCCTGTTTGCTTAAAGCGCAGTATTGGGGTGGGAGTTACCCGATTTTCCAGGTATTGTGTTTCTCAGTTCCCCTGGCTAGGAAAAGGGATTCCCTTCCCCCTTGCGCTTCCCAGGTGAGGCAATGCCTCGCCCTGCTTCAGCTCTCGCTGGTCGGGCTGCAGCAGCTGACCAGCACCGATCGTCCGGCACTCCCCAGTGAGATGAACCCAGTACCTCAGTTGAAAATGCAGAAATCACCGGTCTTCTGTGTCGCTCGCGCTGGGAGTTGGAGACTGGAGCTGTTCCTATTCGGCCATCTTGCTCCGCCCCTCCACATATTATAATCTTAATGGTCATTTTGTGCTCTCCCATTTGTCATGCTTGTATATATTTGCAACATTAAAAAATTATATTACTAAGGAGAAATGATGTCCATAGAAGCCTGCAGCTGCCTGTTCCATGTGGTCATAGAATACTTGCTTTCCTGTTGGGGATCCTGACCCTACTGCCCCAGTCCTAAAGGCCTCTATAGGGGTTTTAGGTTCAGGGATCTTCCATTTAGTTGTCTCCTCTTGATAGAGAATTAAACGATGTGTTTTACAGCTTATTAAGGGGTCTTCTATGTGGAATATTTCCACATTGAGTGGGAGGGGAGTGGGGGAGTTGGGGTGGTGGTGATCTTTGTTTTTAGTTGTAAATTTTTAAATTCTTTTTTTTTTTTTTGGCTCTATTTTCATAGTCTCTTAATGTGTTAAATTTGGCTTAGGCTTTTTTGAGTTATTAGATTTTCATTTTTACCGGAGTTTAAATAGATACTTTATTTATTAATATATCATAGATTTTGGGGGCACATATGGTATTTTGATACTTGTATGAAATGTGTAATGATCAAATCAGGGTAATTGGGATAACCATCACCTCAAACATTTATCTCTGCTTTGTGTTGGGAATATTACAGTTCTTCTCTTTTAGCTATTTTGAAATAACAATAAATTATTGTTAACTATATTTTCCCTACTATACTATTGACTACTAGAACTTATTCCTTCTGTCTAGCTGTATTTTTGTACCCATTAACCAGCTTCTCTTATTCTCCCTCTTCCCTAATTAACCATCGAAGCAGAGTCTATTTGACATAATACAGGTTTGTCATGGAAGTTGTCTCCCACGTTTTCCATTACAATGTCATTTCTAAGACCTCTATTTTCTGCTTAACAAGTTAGAGGATGACAACAACAACAACAATTGAACAAGTATTGAGTTTTAAATGTTAAACACCCAGCTAAATACCATAAATTCATTATCACATTTACCCATCACAGCAGTGCTATAAGATATATTTGATTATTATCTCCATTTCACAAAGACAGAGCTGAGACGTAGAGTATTAAATGACTTCTCCAGTCAGCACTCTATCTAATATTCCAACTCAGTTATCTACCGTTACTTGTAGCTAAACTGCACCTCAAATCTATTGAATCTCATAACTTAAAAGAATTTTTTGCTAGTTTTAGAAAACAGTTACCTGTAGCTTAGTTTAATTTATGGTGTTTTTTAGGGACCTTCTCTGCCCTCAAATGACCTTGATGCACTGAGATAAAGTCAGAAAATGTCCTCAGTGTTGGACCTTTTTTTGGTCTTAGCTCTGCTTTTTCTGTTGATAAAAGGAGTCACACTCTATAAAACATTTGAAGAGATTTATTCTGAGCCAGAGATGAGTGACCATGGCCAACAACATAGCTCTCAGGAGGTCCTGAGAACATGTGCTCAAGGTGGGTGGGGTGGCAGTTTTGTTTTGTACATTTTAGGGAGACATGAGACTTCAATCAAATACATTTAAGGAATACATTGGTTTGGTCCACAAAGGTGGGACAACTCGAAGCAGCCGGTAGATTCCAGCTTATAAGTAGATTTAAAAAATTTTTGGTTGACAATTGGTTGAGTTTATCTAAATACCTGGGATCAATAGAAAGAATGTCTGGATTAAGAAAAGGGATTGTGGACTAGGTGCAGTGGTTCACACCTGTAATCCCAGCACTTTGGGAGGCCGAGTTGGGTGGATCACGAGGTTAGGAGTTCAAGACCAGCCTGGCCAAGATGGTGAAACTCTGTCTCTACTAAAAATACAAAAAATTAGCCGGGTATCGTGGTGGGCACCTGTAATCCCAGTTACTTGGGAGGCTGAGGCAGAGAATTGCTTGAACCTGGGGAAGCAGAGGTTTCTGTGAGCCCAGATCATGCCACTGTACTCCAGCCTAGGTGACAAAGTGAGATTTTGTCTCAAAAAAAAAAAAAAAAAAAAAAAAAGGAAAGAAAGAAAGAAAGGATTGTGGAAGCTAAAGTTCTTATTTGCAGAGGAAGCCTTCAGGTAGAAGGCTTCAGAGAAGATAGGTTGCAAAATGTTTCTCATCAGACCTAAAGTCTGTGTTGACCTTAATGTTGGAGAGGTATAATGAGGCATGTCCGACCCCGCAACGTCATGGCTTGATCCAGTTTCTCAGGTTAAATTTTAAGAGTATCCCGTCTGAGGAGGAAGTCCATTCAGATGGTTGGGGGGCCTTAGAATTTTATTTTTTTGTTTACATGTCTCATTGTTTTTCCTTCTAGACTGATTATCTCACCTCCAATTTTCATTTTCCCGTTTGGTTTAAAACTTTGAGTTTTCTTCATTTTGCAGTCAGTCCCTTGAATTATAGTGGGCTTTGGAAGTATTGCTCTTTACCACTCTTTTGTGTTAATGAAGTAACATCTGTCAGCAGCTTCTTATTTTTCTTCTTATGTGTGAACCCCCAAAATCTGAGACAGGTCTCAGTTAATTTAGAAAGTTTATTTTGCCAAGGTTGATGCCATGCACCTGTGATACAGCCTCAGGAAGTCCTGACACGTGTCCAGTGTGATAGGAGCACAGCTTGATTTTATACGTTTTAAGGAGGCATGAGACATCAATCAATATGTGTAAAATGTACGTTGGTTCAGTCCAGAAAAGTGGGACAACTTGAAGCAAAAGGCGGGACAACTTGAAGCAGAGAGGGGCCTTCCAGGTCATAGGTAGGTAAGAAACAAATGGTTACATTATTTTGAGTTTCTGATTAGCCTCGCCAAAGGAGGCAATCAGATACACATTTATCTCAGTGAGCAGAGGGGATATTGATTTACGCTGAGGGGTTGGTTCCTTAATATCAAATATGTCAGGAGAAAGTTAAATCTTAACTGTGTGTGAGGAAGAGGCAATATTAACTTGGAAGAAGACACCTCAAGTGGTTGAATTTCAAGTAAAAGTAGTAAGAGTTAACATCTGTTACATGCACTTCTGCATAGTCACACTTAATCCTTCCCTTAGGCAAGTGAAGTGGGTACTAATTCTGATTTTACTAATGAAAACATGGAAAGTGATTTGCTTCATGAGATACAGCTGGTCAATGGGGCAGTGGGTTCATATGATGCTGTCGATTTCTGAACGCCAGACTTGCCTTGTGATGGACCTGGGGAGGGGACCACAACTGTGGTTGGGAGCAACTTCTCCAGCATGGTCAGCCAGAGGCACCAACTCATCAGTGGGTCCTAAAGAGACTGGGGATTCCTCTCTCATTTTCAGGGTGCTAATATCTCCTTCCCACTTGGGATGGGAATTTTCCTAGCTGTTTGTGGTGGACAGAGAGTGAGGTGAATTCTTGACCCTGGACTACTGACAAGGGAGCAGATTTCTTTCAGTGATCCAGGGAATCCTAAGACCTAGCTCTCCTTTAGACAGAATTAACCCTTCTTCCATGCTCGGTAGGTCAGTGGGTCCTACACCAGAAAGGAGGAAGGATCTGAATATTGAACATCTACTAGATGCACACTCTGTGCTGGGCTCTTTTAGGCTTAGCTCTTTCCTCTTTTTCTTGATAGGGGTTTGTGCCTAAGCACTTTTTTTGCTTTCGTTTTTGTTTGTGGGGAACATATGACTGGAAATAAACTTTAGAGAACTCACTGGGCTTTGCCTTTGTCTGGCCTTCGTCCACAACATAAGGTGTTAGATCAAAGCCTCCAAGAGCCACAAGATTTTTGAAACTCTTGTGGCTCAAGCCTGTAATCCCAGCACTTTGGGAGGCCGAGAAGGGCGGATCACGAGGTCAGGAGATCGAGACCATCCTGGCTAACACAGTGAAACCCTGTCTCTACTAAAAAATACAAAAAACTAGCTGGGCGAGGTGGTGGGCGCCTGTAGTCCCAGCTACTCGGGAGGCTGAGGCAGGAGAATGGCGTAAACCTGGGAGGCGGAGCTTGCAGTGAGCTGAGATTCGGCCACTGCACTGCACTCCAGCCTGGGTGACAGAGTGAGACTTCGTCTCACACACACGCACACACACACAAAAAAGAAAATGCACACAGATGGGAACTGCCACTTCTGGAAACAATGTTGCCTCTGCTTTCCTCCTGGAAGACATTTGTTACTTCTCAGCATTCCCTCAAGGGGCTCTTTAGGTGTTACTGACACCTGGCTCCAAAGGTGAGAGAGCACATGCTTCTGAATCCTTCCATTTCTACCGCCCACTGAAAGGTTAAAAAGAAACACATTGTGACTGAGCAGTTGCCAAAATGACCTGGAAATTTGTGTCACTCTGATGCTGTATGGAATGGGCTCCTTCAAGAGGAGAGGGGACTGCCCACAGTGCCTCCACCCCATCCTAATGCAGCTGTGATTATAACAGCCTTGCCTTCTTCTACAGAAAAATGCAGCTTTGGAGGTCTGTGTCACTTTAGTGCTCTCAGTGCAATGTGTAGCACTGAGATACATTTCTAAGGCTTCTTCCTGACAGACTGAAAGTCCATCAAGCCTTATGGAAAGATCACTGGAGAGGCCTGAAAATGAATTCATTTCCCTGTCTCCAAAGGAAGTGTGTGGAACGTTTTGGCAGTGCGGCCTTCACAAGGTCAAAACCCACAGCAAACTCTACCCTCCACACACGTGACACTAGAAAACTCTCCTCCTTTGGGGTTCTTTTGCATTATGCAACTCTGCATTTTACAGTGATTGATCCTCAGCTGGTAACTAAGCATTTGGATGATGGAATGGGCTTTATTTTCATGTCAACCTGCTTCTGATTTAGAGTTTAAGATGTGATACAATCAGGCATCAGTTTAAAAAATGATCTGTACAATGGGAGTGAGAACCAGTTTCCATTATGACCAAGGAGATGTCCTTGATGCTGTTGACAGCACTCTGGGCTTCATCGTGTTTCCTTTCCGACTGAAACCTTGATGGTGCTTTTATTCAGCTCCACCTGTTCTCCTACTTATGACACATTTTGCAAGAAAAGTATGTACATATATCTCTTACAACAATAACCACTTACTGATTGCCTACAATGCAGGACCTCTGTGGGTTACTATTATTCAGCTTGCAAACTGGGGCAAAAAGCCAGCCACACTGTACTTGCCAGGCTGTCCACCTGGAGCAAGTCTGTGTTGTCTAATTCATGAGGACTTACATGGGCTCACAGCAGGCCTGTTCCAATGCAAGCCCATCACGGAAGTTTATAAACACCATTATGTTTAACCTGCACAAAAGGTGAGCAACAGAGATATTATTATCCTCACTTTACAGAGGGAGAAATTGACTTGGAGGAGTAAAATCACTGGCTCAAATTTTCATAGTATAGAGAAGTGGAGTGGGTATGGAAAGGAGGAAGACTGGAATGTATCCAATAGTGTTGGAATTACAGATATTAGTATGAACTCATGGCTTTTAATAAGTAGATATAGAAACAAATGTAGGCTAACAGCAATGACATGCTACTAGCAATAAATATATTTAGCATCCAGATCATTGTCTCTAAATATTATTTTCCACCCTAGAAACCAGGTTTCCTTTGGGTAAATGTCTATTTTGGGGCTGGGGTAAAGAAGGTGCAAGATAAGTCTGAAACACATTATTTTGCCAGGAAGTGAACAAGTGCTCAAGGAATGATGGAGAAATTCCCAAAGGACACCGAATCTAGCTAGACGGGTCCACTGGCCAAATTAACAATAAAATGGATTGTTATCCATTGAACAAAATAAAAACCCATGAGACCACAATGATAAAAACAAGCAAACAAATAAATAAGGATATAATATAAAGAGTGTCATTACTGGAACAAAACAATCATTGGTCCAAAGTTACATAGTGAGGTTTCAAACTACCATCTGTGTTCTTGCAGAACTTACATTTATTCTTGAGTCATGGGACCTCTCTACTGCAACAGAATTGTTGCAACAATTGCAAGTACTGCAGTTGACTTCCTAGGGAAAGTGTGGTGTCTTCACTTAGTGGGACTGGATTCAAGATGGGCTTTCCCATGTCTGTCCCCTCTAGTCATCGATACTTTGCATATAATTTTTTGAGGTTATTTCCAAAGCATCAGCCAGTGTGCACGATCCTTTAGGAAAAGAAACCTGGTATTCAGTTGACTCTTCTGTGCCTTTGCTTTTAGAGTTGACACATGGCTTCTGTTCTCATCAGAAATATCACTGGGAGGAAGGGGTGGTGGGGGGGAGGAGGAGGAGGAAGAGGAGGTGGAGGAGGGGGGAAGGCGAAGGCTCCAAACAAACAAAAAGAAACAAACCCAAGCTCAAATAAAATCATTGGAGGGAGGTGTTGGCTAAGACTAAAGCAAGGTTTCAAGAAAGAGCTGAACATTAGGCCCTGGGAAGATCAAGAAGCAAATCTTCTGCAAAATTGCTCTGTGATGGGATGGTTTTTGCCATCTTCCTTTTTATGGCTTCTTGGAGTCTGTCTGGCACTGTGCTCTGATTTACTCTGAGTTGCTTCTTCTGGAACTCTGCCCTTCCTAGGAATGTTGTGCATATGAGGCAATAGGGCACTTTCAGAAGTGTAACTGTACTATCTGAAACTTCCTTTTGTGTTTCTTGGTTGAAATTCCCGATGCAAAGAGTCTCATTAACTTTATTCCTTTTTTTTTTTTTTTGCCAAGCAGCACCCAGTCCATGGATGGACCACCCTTACTTAGGTGTCTCCTCATCATCCTGACGCTAGTCTGAGGGGGTGGGTGGGATAAATGAATCACATATTAAACTACACGCTGGATTGCTGGTGGGGAGTTCCCTAGTGGAGATGACTGGGTCTCAATAGACCCCAAAATTAACTAAGGTTGGTCTAACCACATTCCCATTATGGTAATAAGTTTGATCAGAGAGAAAGAAAATCTTTCAGCAAGGAGGAAGAGACCAGAGTGACTGCTATGGTTTTGCATCCTTTGGTGTCCCTTGACTGCTGCTCATTTAAGAATTTTAAATTCTTAAATGTTGTGTGTGGTCAGGGGACCTAGACTGAAGGGGCCCCCACACTTGTGGGCAGCTCTAAAACTAGGCCCTATTTCCACTCTCTGATTGAGACCTCTTCCCTCATCTATTTCCTTTGGTTGAAGCCTCCTTGGACATCCCTCCTCCCTGCACTGGCCCTGTTTGGGTTGCAGTCAAGTCTCAGATGCTCTTCTTGACCAGGATATCCCTTAAGTTGTTAATTTTGTAAGCATCCTTAAGTCCTACCTGATCACACCCAGTCTTGACATTTTTATTCCTATTTTTGACTGTTAGTAATGGCTAACATTTACTGAGGACTTATTACATGTCAGACATTATGCTAAGCTCTCTTTTTGCATTAACTCATTTAATACCCATGAGGCATTCTCCCTATTTTACAGATGATGAAATAAAGTTTAAGAAAATTAAGTAACTTGCCAAAGCTAGCACAACTATTAAGTGGCCAAGATAGAATTCAAACCTTTTATGTTTGAATATGTGAGCCTATAAATTTCTACTTTGCAGTATACTTGTCAGCAGGAAAGAGCCTAGCACTCTCTGTGTATAATGTGTTTCCGTTTTTCCAGCTGTGACGTACATTTAAGCTTGGTCTCCCCACCTAGGCTACCCCAGGGTATCCATCTATTGAGTTTCAGACTTGAGCCTAATTGGAAGCACAAAGGCAGTTCTTGGATACTGTTCTCCGCCCAGACTTCCATTGTAGTTTAGTTCTCAGGCACATCAAACGCAACCTATAATTTTATATTCTCTTCCACTCAGCTCCAAACTGGCTTTCAAGAAGAGGTTTAGTGTTTTTCTTCTGAACTCTAGACCCCTAAATTTCTACTGACAATAATGGGCAACATCATACGCCTAACACAAATTCCAAAGAAACTGGCCCTGTTAGAAGAGGCAAATGCAATTATATGGCTCACTGGTCTTGTCTGGCAATCAATTTGCTTGAGGAAATTTGATAAGAGTGAAACATGTGATTGATTTGGCTGATATCTCTACATATATTCCACTCCTCTGCCCCCACCAACCCTAGCCAAAGCTAGGGGTGAGAAAATATGGCATCTTTTACTTGTCAGTTACCAGGCCTGCCTCTGAGAGGTTTTTTAATGGGAAAAAACCCCTCAAAAACACATTTTTATAATCTTGCCTGATTGAATCAAATGAAGTCCCCTTCTTCATTTGTATGTCTCTCCCTGCATGTCAGGTCACTTTGTCCCATTGATGCCAAGGTAGATGACACAGAGAAAATAAAGATGACTGAGTCACATTCTAAATGCCTGAAGCTTCTCTGTCCCTAGACCTGTGTAGCATGACCTGGTTAGCCGAGGGAGCATGAGGCTCATCTATATCTCCCACCTGGGGAACACACATATCTGTGCATGTATGCATGCTAACAGAACTGTATGCATACATGCACAGATGTGTGTGTTCCTAAAAATTCCTACTATGTCCTTGTAATCTGAGTATAAAAAGGAGATAGCTCTGGTAGGAAGAGATCAACACTCTCAGCTTTCTCCAACATATCACCTTCAAGGTGCATCCTACCGCGGAAAAAACATTGGGAACAAAAGGTGCTGGTGTTGAACCTGGCTTTGCTAATTAACTTTTTATTTCACCTTCTGTTCATTTTAACCTCAGTTTCTTTGTTTGTAGAATAAATGGGATAATATCAACTCTGCCTTTCAACATTAACTCAAAAGAATCCATGTCAAATGTATGGGGACATTTTTGGACCAATGAGCTCATGGCAGTCTCGTGCGTATGTTGAAATGGTCACTCAACAAAAATCTCAGATATTACAGGAAAAGTTCCCTGCACTCCATTAAACAGTGGTAGATTGATGTAATAGTGCAAGCTCTCACTGAGTAACAACATGGACATTGCATTCAGACAAACTTGATTCCTAGCACTATTGCCATATGGCTTTGAACAAATAATTTTACCACTATAAACCTCAGTTTCTTTACCTATAAAAAGTTGGTGGTAGAATAGTTATATCCACCTTACAAAGCTGGGATGAGAATTAAAAAAGACATAGCATGTAACACTGTACTTGGCACATAGTATACACCCCAAACCATGGTTACTATGAGACCTTTACTACTATCATTAGTAATAATTTCAAAGTGAAATTTACCAAAAAAACTATGTCCAGGACACCCAGGGAACACTAGTTTTTCAGCTGCACGTCATGCGCCTTTCTCCTATGTTAGTTTCTTCCTTGTTTCTGGAATTAAATGCAGTCATCAACGTCCAGACAAGATTTCCCAGGGGAAGCTTCCCCTTCAGTGAGTTAGGATGAGCACAGGGGATTGTGACTGCATTAGACAGGAGGCTGCACGAGCAAGGGCAAATCTGATCACACAGCTCAGAAAGTCTGTCTTTGTGGAGATGCAGCCTGGCTGAGCTCTTCCAACACAGGGCCTCAGGGTCTATTTTTTTTTTTTTTCTCTTCAAACAACAGCTTATCAGAACTAATAAAATTAAAGAACACCTCTAAAATCTGCCACTTTCACTTAATGAAGTAACAGGTGGTACCTGAACTGACTAATGATGTCAAGGCATTAGTGGCATTTGTGGCAAGCTAATTAGGCATTTGTGGCAAGCTAATTTCCTCTGAACATGGAAGACTAGTCTTAAAATAAGATGAATGTCCTTCCCTACCTGGTTCGTCCTAACCGTGGTACCACAATTAATGAAAGCAGCCAGACATTTCCAGTGCTAACCTGTCAAATAAAGATTCCCATCTTGAGAGGTATGGACAGCTTCAGAGCTTGCGGCTCTTTGTTTGCACCCATATCCTTCCAACCTCTTCAGACTAAATGTCTGGTTAAGAATGCACAGGGAAGGGCCAAGTTTGTGTACAGACAGCTGAAGAACCTGGGGAGAGGCAAAATGTTACTTTTTTTTCCGATGATTGTTTATTTAAGAAACCTGGAATAATACCTGGGGTTGTAAAGCCTTATGCACTATCTCTGATGAAATAGCAAGTTTCCTTGACAAATACAATTTTGGAAATCACTTAAAGAAACAGTCTTCTAAACCGTAGAAAGTTATTAATTACCTGGTATAGTCAACATTTTGCTTAGATTTTTCTTCGAATCAGAAGAAGAAAATTGCCTTCATAAACATATGATTACTTTTGGGACTAGTACGTAACTAGAATCTCAGTCCAGTAAGGGATATAATAATACTGGTAACAATAAGTAATTAAATAAGATTGTATGTATCCACATTCACTATTTTGTTAGCTGCCCACAGAGGGACCTCTGAGTTGGTGTAGTGTTTCTGATAGTGCGGTCGACAGATGTACTACAATAGATTCTGCTGGTTTTGGTCATGCAATTTAAAATGCACATTATGAGCCTCTCTCAGAATCTACTGAGATACAATATCTATGGATTTGGATTGGGAACCCTCATTGCCCTCCAGCTTTATGGATGATTCTTATGTATTACTTGTAATTTTGGAGTATTTGTGATCATTCTTTTCCTGTGAAGAGAGCTCATTAAGTGCAGCTCTTGGCTTTTCTCCACCCTTTGCTGACTCCAGCCCAGGAGATGTGGAATAATATGCTGATTTGTAAATTTGCAAAGAATTATCTGGGCATGCTTGTGTTAACTCCATTCCCCTTGTCCTAGAGACGTAACTGCCTTCAGAAAGGAGATCAGTATGTGGAGGCAACTACCCCCAAACCCCTATTCACTCTGGTTGGACAAACAACTATATTTTAGAATGTGCTATTTTGTTTTATTTTCTTTTTTCTTTTTCGATAATAAAGTAAAAACTGGCATGTTTCCCTTTTTTGCGTAGGATGGTAAATTCTCACTCTTCTGTCAACTCTACCTTTTTCCTCCAACTCTCTACAAAATTTTGCTGTCTTTTCATTTGACCCTTGAACAATGTGGGTGTTAGGGATGCCAACCTCCTGCACAGTAAAGTATCCTCATATAACTTTGACTGTCCCAAAACTTAACCATTAAGAGCCTACTGTTGACTGAAAGTCTTACCAATAACATAAACAGCCAATAAAGACACATTTTATATGTTATATGTCTTGCATACTATATTCTTACAGTAAAGTAAGTTAGAGAAAAGAAAATTTTATTAGGAAAACAATAAGGAAGAGAAAATATATTTACTATTTATTAAGTGGAAGTGAATAATCATTAAAGTCTTTAACCTCATTGTCTTCAACTTGAGAGGGCTGAAGAAGAGAAGAAGAGAGGTTGGTCTTGTTGTCTCAGAGGCAGAGTCTATGCATGGACAAATGCCAGATTTTTCAGGCAACATAAGCTGTGAATGTAGTTTTTAAAACCATTTGTAATGATATGGAGTAACTTTGTCATGGCAATTCAGCATCATGAATGAAGATTTGGGCCCTTTCTTATGGTTCATTTTTGGAGTCCTAGCTCTGCCACATATTAGTAGTGTTGTATGGAACATATTGTACATTCCATAGGCCTGTGCAATGAATGGCTAGTGTGCGTGAGTTCTACTACTGACAGGATGCCATTCTATAGGCTCATCAAGGAACATTAATGGCTAAATGGAACATGAATCCTGTTCCTGCCCACTTACCTGTAGTGTGACCTTTAGCAAGTTGTCTACTTTCTCTAAGCCTCTTTGTCTTATATGCGAAAATGACTGCCCTACATTCCTACAGAGTGGGTGCAAGAAAAAAGTCATTCTTATGGATACCTTTGAAAATGTTAAAACTCTTTGGAAATATGGGGTGTAATAGTAATTTAAAAAGGCATTCTATTAGTACTTTTTTCTGGCAGACACAAATATATGTATTAAGTATGGAGAATGCTGACTTCTGCCATTAAACCTTAGCTTCAAACAAATATTCATTCCTTCATTTCAATTAAGGATGTGAACATGTGCTTCGCCTTCTAGGTGACTCACTAAAACTCTAATGCCAGTCATGCAATTCTTTCCTTTGTGCCTTCCTTTTGGTCAATCATTAAGTTTTTTTTTTTTTTAATCAGCTGCAAACACCTGTTACTTGCAACCAGATTTAAAAAAATTCATTCTGCAATAAATAAGTAGTTAGTTGTTTTTTTAAAAAACTTTTTTTTTTTTTTTGAGATGGAGTCTCACTCTGTCGCCCAGGCTGGAGTGCAGTGGCATGATCTCAGCTCACTGCAAGCTCCGCCTCCCAGGTTCACGCCATTCTCCTGCCTCAGCCTCCTGAGTAGCTGGGAGTACAGGCATCCGCCACCACGCTAGGCTAATATTTTTTGTATTTTTAGTAGAGACGGGGTTTCACCGTGTTAGCCAAGATGGTCTCGATCTCCTGACCTCGTGATCCGCCTGCCTCAGCCTCCCAAGGTGCTGGGATTACAGGCATGAGGCACCGCGCCCGGCCTAAAAAACTTTTAGGTTCATGGGTACACCTGCAGGTTTGTTATACAGGTAAAATCATGTTGGGGGTGGGCGGTGTACAGATTATTTCATCACTGAGATACTAAGCCTACTATCCAATAGTTATTTTTTCTGATCCTCTCCCTCCTCCCACCCTCCACCCTCAAGTAGGCCCCAGTGTCTATTGTTCCTCTCTTTGTGTCCATGTGTTCTCATCATTTAGCTCCTACTTATAAGTGAGAACATGCAGTATTTTGTTTTCTGTTCCTGTGTTAGTTTGCTAAGGATAATGACTTCCAGCCCCATCTGTGTTCTGGCAGAGGACATGATCTCGTTCTTTTTTATGGCTACATAGTATTCCATGATGTTTGTGTACCACATTATATTTATCCAATCTGCTGTTGGTGGGCATTTAGGTTGATTCCATGTCTTTGTTATTTTGAATAATGCTGCAATGAACATACACAAGTATGTGTCTTTACGATACAACAATTTATATGACTTTGGGTATATACCCGGTAATGGGATTGTTGGGTTAAATGGTAGTTCTGGTTTTAGCTCTTTGAGGAATTGCCACACTGCTTTCCACAATAGTTGAGATAATTTCACTCCCACCCATGGTATATAAGTGTTCCCTCTTTTCTGCAACCTTGACAGCATCTGTTATTTTTTGACTTTTTAATAATAGCTATTCTGACTGGTGTGAATGGTATGGCAGTGGGGTTTTGATTTGTATTTCTTTAATAGTCAGTGATACTGAGCTTTATTTCATATGTTTTTTGACCACATATATGTCTTCTTTTGAAAAGTGTCTGTTCATGTCCTTTGCCCACTTTTTAATGGGATTTTTTTTTCTTGTAAACTTGTTTAAGTTCCTTATCGACACTGGATATTAGACTTTGTCGGATGCATAGTTTGCAAATATTTTCTCCCATTCTTTAGGTTGTCTGTTTATTCTGTTGATAGTTTCCTTTGCTATACAGAAGGTTAATTAGATCCCATTTGTCAATTTTTGCTTTTGTTGAGATGACTTTTGGCATCTTCGTCATGAAATCTTCACAAGTTCCTATGTCCAGAATGATATTGCCTAGGTTGTCTTCCAGGGGTTTTATAGTTTCAGGCTTTACATTTAACTTTTTAATCCATCTTGAGGTGAGTTTTGTATATGGTGTAAGAAAGGAGTCCAATTTTAATTTTCTGTATACAGCTAGCCAGTTATCCCAGCACTATTTATTGAATAGGGAGTCCTTTCCCCATTGCTTGTTTTTATCAGCTTTGTCAAAGATCAGTTGGTTGTAGTTGTGAGGCTTTATTTCTGGGCTCTCTATTCTATCCCATTGGTCTATGTGTCTGTTTTTGTACCAGTAGAAAAGAACCGTTTCGATTACCATAGTCCTGCTAGTACAGTTTGAAGTCAGGTAGCATGATGCCTCCAACTTTGTTCTTTCTGCTTAGGATTGCATTTAATATTTTGGCTTTTCTTTTGGTTCCATATGAATTGCAAAATGTTTTTTTTTTTTTTATAGTACTGTGAAGGATCTCAGTGGTAGTTTGATAGGAACAACATTGAATCTGTGAATTGCTTGGCCAGCATGGCTATTTTCATGATATTGATTCTTCCTACCCATGAGCATGGAATGTTTTTTCCATTCGTTTGTTTCATCTCTGATTTTGCTGAGCAGCGTTTTGTAATTCTCATTGTGGAGATCTTTCACCTCCCTGGCTAGCTGTATTCCTAGGTATTTTATTCTTATTGTGGCAATTGGGAATGGGATTGTGTTCCTGATTGGCTCTTGGCTTAGCTGTTGTTGGTGTATAGAAATGATAGTAATATTTATATATTGCTTTTGTATCCTAAAACTTGGCTGAAGTTGTTAATCAACTGAAGGAGCTTTTAGGCCAAAACTGTGGGGTTTTCTAGATATAGAAACAAACTAGAAAACCTAGAAGAGATGTAAAGTTCCCAGACACATACACCCTCCCAAGACTGAACCAGGAAGAAATTGATTCCCTGAACAAATCAATAATGAGCTCTGAAATTTAATCAGTAGTAAATAGCCTATCAACCAAAAAAAAAAAAAAAAAAAAAAAAAAAAGAAAAAGAAAAAAGCGTGGGACCAGGCAGATTCACAGTGGGATTCTACCAGATGTACAAAGAAGAGTTGGTACCATTCTTACTGAAACTATTTCAAAAAATTGAGGAAGAAGGACTCCTCCTTAACTCATGCTGGGAGGCCAGCATCATTCTGATAGCAAAACCTAGCAACTAAAAACACCAATATCCTCGATGAACATTGATGAAAAAACCCTCACAAAATACTTGCAAACGGAATTCAGCAGCACATCAAAAAAGCTAATCCACAATGATCAAGTAGGCTTCACCCCTGGGATGGTTGGTTCAACATACACAATTCAATAAGTGTGATTCAATACAAAAACAGAACTAAAGACGAAAGCCAAATGATTATCCCAATAGATTAAGAAAAGGCTTTCAATAAATTCTACATCACTTCGTGGTAAAACTCTCTGCTGGGCATGGTGGCTCATGCCTGTAATCCCAACACTTTGGAAGGCTGAGGTGGGTAGATTGCTTGAGCCTCAGGAGTTTTAGACCAGCTGGGCAAAATGAAAAAAACCCCATGTCTACAAAATACAAAAACTAGCCAGGTGTGGCAGTGCATACTTGTATTACCAGCTACTCAGGAGGCTGAGGCAGGAGGATTCATTGAGCCTGGGAGGTCAAGGTTGCAGTGAGCCATGATTATGCCACTGTACTCCAGCCTGGGTGATAGAAAAAGACCCTGTCTAAAAACAAAAAAAAAACTCTTAATGAATTATGTTTGAAGGAACATATCTCAAAATAATAAGAGCCATCTGTGATAAACCCACAGCCTACATCCTACTGAATGGGCAAAAACTGGAAGCATTTCCCTTGAAAACTGCCACAAGACAAGGATGCCCTCTCTCACTACTCCTATTCAACATAGTATTGGGAGTCCTGGCCAGAGCAATCAGGCATGAGAAGTAAATAAAGTGCATCAAAATAGGAAGAGAGAAAGTCAAACTATTGCTGTTTGCAGATGACATGATTCCATGTCTAGAATAAAATGCTGTTTACATTTTTGATACTCTCACTCCACTGAAAACTCCTTAAGGAAGGAACCAAATGTTATGTTTTACTTTGTACAACTCTAGATTCTATCACAGTGCTAAGCAAATAATGTGTGCTAGATAAAAGTATATGTTGAACTGAATTGAGTTGAAATTATTTTTAAAATTATGTAGGTAATACATACTTTTGGTAAAAAAAAAACTAGGAGAATCTTGAAAAGTATAAGTAAATTCAAAGAATTTATAGTACATTCACCAAAAGCCATCAGTTTCAATGTTTTTTTTTAAAGAAACATCTTTATCAAGGTACAAATTACATACCATAAATATAATATGTGTAGAGTTCAGTGCATTTTCTTAAATTTACGCAGTTGTGCAACAGTCACCACATCCAGTTTTAGAACACACTGATCATCTGAAAAAGTTTCCTTCTACCCATTTAAATCATATTATAATAACATACATAGAATTTTATTCTTAGAAGAAGAGAAAAATCCTAATATATTTTCCCTGTGGAATTAGGAACATAAAATATAAACATTGGAATCACTGCTTTATAATATACTAATGATGTGCCCCAAATTACCTTCTAATTTTATTCCAATATAAACTACAGGTATATTTGAGAAAAAAAATATTTGTGTATACGTTTCTGAAGTAAAAAAAGCTTTAGTATTGGTTACTAAAGCTGGAATCACTGAATTTTGCCATATTACATAGGTAATTGTTTTTCAAATATTTACAACTTTCTTTTCCCAAATAAGCATTAAGAGTGATTATTGCCACGTTTGAGTATAACCGACATTTGTAATTACATAAAATTATATACACTCTTGCAAATTTTAAGGATGATTTCAGAGGATGTGGGCATCTGTTGAAGTTGGGGCTGATGTACATAGTTTTGAGCAGTTTGTGTGCTCCTGCTTGAGAGTGCCCTTAGGGCTGAGATCAGCTTGTGTTGAATCCATCAAGCTCGACACAAGGGGCTGTGTCTGCCTGGGCACTCCTCTACATCACACAAAGGCATGCTCTGCTTTCTCAGCCCTGTGCTCATCTGAAGAGAGCCCTTCTGTCTAGTTGGTGCAAAGGCTTCCTATGGGCCAACTCGAGCTCTGATTGGGGTTTTCAGGATAAGGCAGTTGCAATCTGAATCCTTGCTTGCTTTGCAAGCATCGCTTTATGGAAGAAGCCAAGCTCAACTGTGGAGACTAACCTATATGGGGCCAGGTAAACAGAGCTGTTCATTGGGGGAGCTTAGAAGGCTGCTAACCTGATAGTCAAAATTCTCCACAATTGACCTGTCCAGCCTCATCTCTCACTGCAGTTCCCCTGGGTTCTTCCCTCCTGCTACCCATACCTGCTGCCGCCTTCATGCTGAATTTCCTCTTTCTACTGCTATCATCCATTCCACTGTCCATCCAACACTCTCCATCCTTCAAGATTTGCCTCACCATCTTAGGACGTGGAACCCTGTCTTGTTGCGCCAATGCTCAACTATTCTTGGTGTGTAATTATCCTACCTTTCCTTTTGAACTCATTGCGTTCTGACATCATATCATGCAGTAGTAGTTAAGTGCACATGATCTGAAGCTGGCTGGGCTTGAAACCTGGCTCTGATAATTAACCAACAGAGAGGCCTTGTAAAGTTTCCAAATCTCTCTTTGCCTCAGTTTTCTTGTGTGTAAAATTAAAATAATAATACCTACCTCTTTGGGTTGTTATGACAACAGCAAGTTAGTACCTAGCAAATTTTATTTATTTTTTTTCTTTTATGTGAATTACTTTGTTTTGCCAAATATATTGTGAGCTATTTGAAACCAGCAAAGAAAAATAAGTTGGGAGAGGTTGTGACTCACTAAGCCCAGAACTAGACTAGTGATCTATTGATTCTCAGTTCTGTGTTCCTTTGACTTTTGCCATTTTGTCTGACATCGATAATATTATTTTTTATAATGAAGTAGTGATAATATTGATAGTCATAATAAAGATGTCTTCAAAGTGTATTTTGTGTAGCTTTTAAAATTTGTGCAAGTAAGTCTTTTCTTTATGCCCGTACATAAATGAGAGATCATGGATTATATTATATCATGTATTTGTTATATTATTTATTATTATTTATGTATTATATTATGTTTTTATTATTTTATTATAACCTAGCTATTTTTCTTCTCTTTCCCCCCCAAGTATCCTTTCCCATTGTATGAAATACATTTTTAGTGCTATGTTTTCTTATCTTTGAATAAAATTACAAGAGGGAGTGTTCAATCAAAACAAATCCAATTGGCTACAAACATAACTACAACCTCATTTCACCCATATTGTTGGAACAGTTAATTGGACTTGCAGAGCCATCAGCTAAATACATTGGTTTATGCAAACAGTGAATCTAATTTTCTCCAAAACATCTTTTTGCAGGAGCAGTCAAAATAGGTAGGAAGGAGAAAAGATTTTGAATGAAACTTGAAAAGATCAATTTGGTTTCAATTATCTGCCCTTGCCAGATAGACATGGAAAAAATATCACCACATTATTGAAATAAAAAAAAATATACATATACATATTCATAATTTCTTTTGAATTGAAAGAGCAAAAACAATAAAATAAATAATAAATTTTACACTGCAGCTGAATTCAGCCAGAATCAGCAATGATGGACTTCCCCTCTTTCCCATCCTCCTTCACCCAAATCCTTCATAAATATGTCTTTAAGAGTTTAGGGAATTAACACAGAAATGAGAATGTTTTCTCTTTTCATTTTTTAAAATCTTTGCCCTATGGGTATATATGTCCTTCAGAAAAAAAAGTAAAAAACAAAACAAAGTAAAATTGTATTTATTCAGACTTCATCGACTTGGAAGCTGTACAATTCAGATTAGTTACCTGCTCTGCCTTTGGCAAGTCAGGAAATCTTTTTAAGTCTCACTTTTTTCCCCTGTGAAAGCGGTGAAAAGTCACACATAATGTCTACATGAGAAGGTGCTGTTAAACTGTGTTACACTGCACAAATATGAGAAAACAGCATGAGAATAAAATTTTTAACATTTAAACAAATATTACAGAGGAAGTACCTCTTATTTTTAAAGTCTATTTTTAGTCACTCTGGGGGCATTTTTTTTTTTTTTAACATCCTAACACTAAATATGCTAATGTAAAATCTTCACAATGAGTTTACTAAACAAGGTGCTCTCTCATTGGAGTATTTTCCCATAACATTTAGTTAATCAGATTTGAGTTATTGTGCCTTTTAAATGTGTTTCATTTATTTTTCCTTTTCACAAAGTCAAAATGATGGTCATTTAGTTAATGCAAATTCGTGTCTTATGCTTTTCATTTTCCACACCTTAGTTGCCAAGTCTTAGATTTGCAAATCTAGATTGAATCACAAATTTCTATTGTCTTATAGCAAGAATGTTCCTTTTTGTAAATCTTCTAAACTTCCCTTTTCTTTGGCACGTCTTTAGGCAGAAAACATAAAACAAACCCAAATGGGGAAATTGTGCCCTCATTCCTAGTTGATTATCAGTACAGCATTTTATGGGGCACCAAGTGCTGTTGCATATTTTACAAACATTTGAAGTCTTTCCTTCACATATTATTTGGTGTCTTGAGATTTTTTTCTTAGTGTATTATTCAGTGCATGTGTCTGGAAACAATCAGTAACCCTCCCACTTATTTGATCTGCTTGCTATGGGGCTATGGGTATGCTTTGAATAAATAATGCTAAATTCCATCCTCCTAAGGTCTGACACCAAACATGATTACTAAGGCTACATTCAGCCTCATGCTGCAAGGTGCATGAAATAGAAGAAAGGCAATCTTTAATAATTAGAGCTATGGGCCATAATTGTTATAAAATATTTAAGAAGCTTAAAATCCAGAAGAGGAGACGAGCTGTATGCATACAATAATTAACCAGTAAATGCAGGAGCTGGCCAAGGGATACACATATGAATCAAATTGTCAGTGAGGACAAGAAATAAATCACTGAAGCATATAATACTTGGGGATGGCGTTTTGGAAGAAAGACGACATTCAGCAAGCTTCATGGGATTAGTAGGGATTTAATAGGATTAAATGTGAAAGAAAAGTTGTTCAGATTGAGCTTTGAGATATGTGGCCATAGGAACATAATTGCTGTTTTGGGCCGAATGTTTATAGGGTGACATTTCTTTTTTGACTTTGCTTTTTCAGGAGGCACATTTTATTACATAATCAATTGGGGACGTCCCTTTGTATGTAATTTTAATGGACACTTATTTTTGTATTTGACTGTCAGAAGGAAAGGCATTCCTGTTCTTCCGGAAGACGTTCTCTCCTCACACCCCCAGCTAACTGCTTCCTATAGATGGTTTCTAAATAATTATCTTTTAAAAGTATAACCCTGCCCCGAACTGCAGCCACAATTGGGCGGTCCAAGAGTGGGTACCACACTGGATCAGTAAGTCTCTTACCCAGGAACTTGGACTTGGAAACAGGAAGAATGTTAGGCCACTCTTCCTCTGGTACCAAAGCTGTAAGATATAAACCTTAGGAGCTCTTGGCAGTCATTCTTGGCCTGACGGAGCAAGCTGCTCTGCAGTAAGAGAAAAGAATGAGGCTGACACACAGAGAGAAACGGACGAAGAGAGACAGAGGAGGGCATCCTGCTAGATCCCAGGTTTCTGAGATCCAGTCATTGTCCTGCCCCTGGTTTCATGATATATTTCTGTTATTCTTCGACAAATTTCCTTTTCTGCTTAAGAAAGTTAAAGCGTTTTGTTTTTCCTCTCTCACTTAAAAAGCCTTTCTTATACTTTAACAAATTCACAATTAAGTTAGGAATTGCTTTTTGTAAGTTAGGAAAAGGCTCTTCCTCCAGCTTGACTTGGTCTCATGGGTTCAGGGATTGTTAAAGGGAATGGGAATAGATTCCAGCCCCTATTGCATCCTCAGCAATGAGCACTTAAACAGTAAATATGCAGAGGCGTATGTGGCAACCTTCCAGAGGCCATGGGTCCTCAGCCTTCGCTGTGAACCCATTTTGGTTAAAATTCCCCCTCTATTTCCCCAACTCTTTGCTATGGCTTTATAGTCATATAAAACATCCTAGAATGTTTACCCTTTCCTATTACCCTATTTCATGGTTCTGGTCGCTTCTGTTCATAGTAGCTTCTGTAATAATCCACATACATGAAAACTCTTGTGAGGCATGGAGGTCAATGAATAGGAATGGAAATTGTTCATAAGAATAAAGCAATATGTGCCAAGAATTGTAAGTGTCTTGTTTACCTTCTTCCTTGTGATTTAAATTCTTTGAACAAGAAAAGAAAAGTCGGTCACTCAATCATAAATACTTGTCGTGAAACCAAACTGGGATATGAAATAACATCCCCAGGGATATTGCAAATTGGTATCTACACCTTATGTTGTGGAAGCAAATTAATTCATAAGGCAAACAGAATGTAACAACAAGGAAAGTTATGCACGGGTAGATCTGGTCATGTGTCAAGCTCTGTACAAAAACTACTCTGAACAGGCACCAGACACAGCCAGAAAATCCTGCCAAAGCAAGATGTTTTGCTCTGAGGTCTTGGAAAAGGTCACATAGTTTTCTCAAAAGGATAGCAATGGGAAACTGTCTAGTATCTCTAATTTTCTTTATAAATTTTTTCCATTAAGAAAAACATAATTTAGGTTATTGGTGCAAGAAAAGAAGAATACATTTTATCTATGGAGCCGATATCTTGTTAGCAAGTCACATACAAAGCTATGAAGCAGAAAGCAGCCTTCCTCGGAGCACAGAAATTCTTTAGCCTTAGAGTTTTCTAGCTCTCCTTGTTAGATTTAAAGGTACAGGAAAAAATGGAAATAGGGGAGGAGGGTGGCTTGTGATTTATAAAATCAATAAGTCAATAAAGCAATATTTATGCTCCAGGAAGGAGCAAGTGCAGTTTAAGTCACTTCTCCTACTCTTAGATTGTGTATAATCTCTCTGCATTGTCTCTTATTGTTTATTGTCTCTTATCTTGTGTATCACACAGGTTCCTGAACTCTCTCCCTGATATCTTCTCACTTCCTTGAGTTCTATAAGCTAGAGTTATTATTTGAAATCACAAAATGTGATATGTAGTATATAAGCATGGTGATTAAAAATTTGAGGCTTCAATAGAGAGATTAAAAGCAAACCATAAAACTGCCAAAATCATTCTTAGGTAACTTAGTTGCATGCTACAGCAAAATCCAACGTATATTATCTAATATATATAATTTAATAATGTAAAGTAATATAATAAATTAATTTGTTAATATAAATATAAAAATATGTGTATATATGATACATATATGTATGTATGTATTTATTTAGAGACAGGGTCTCACTCTGTTGCCCAGACTGGAGTGCAGTCGTGCAATCATGGCTCACTGCAGCCTCAACCTCCTAGGCTCAAGTGATTCCCTGTTCTCAGCCTCCTGAGTAGCTGGGACCACAGGTGCATGCCATCATGTCCGACTTATTTTTAATTTTTGTTTTTGTAGTGATGGGATCTCCCTGTGTTGCCCAGGCTGGTCTCAAACTCTTGGGCTCAAGAAATCCTCCTGTCTTGGCCTCCCAAAGTGCTGGAATGACAGGCATGAGCCACCATGCCCAGCTTCAAATTCCAACATATTTAAAAGCAATATAGAAAAATCTGATACTCAGTGTTATAAAGTTAGGAACAATGTCTGCCATTCAAGAAAACATTACCATGTAGGCAAAGAAGTGGGAAAAGAGAATTCATTACCAGGAAAACAATAAAACAATAGAAATATATCTAGAAATGACAGATAGAATTAGCTGACAAGAAACTTAAAGCACTTATAAGTATGACAAATAGGGTCAATAATATAAAGAAAAACATGAACATAATGAATAGAGACATAGAAAAAAAGGCAAAATAGAGCCTCAAAGGGTGAAAACACTGTATCTGAAATACCACAAAAATGGAAAGGTAAAACAATGAACAAATTCATACATAGTCATTTTTTAAAATCAGGACAAGAGAGCTGCAGAATACTTCACCCATCAGCGAAGAATATACATTCTTCTCATCTGCATACAGCACATATTCTAAGATTGACTACGTGCTCTGTGATCAAACAATTCTCAATAAATTCAAAAGAAATTGAAATTTTACCAACCACACTCTTGGATGATGGTGTGATGCAAATTGAAATAAATACCAAGAAGATTGCCTAAAACCATGCAATTATATGAAAATTACAGGAAAATTAACCTGCTCCTGACTGACTACTGGTTAAAGAATGAAATTAAGGCAAAATCAAACAAAAATTTTAAACTAACAAAACCAAAGATGTAACATACCAGAATCTCTGGGACATAGATAAAGCCATGTTAAGAGGCAAGTTTATAGCACTAAATGCCTAAATAAAGAAGTTAGAAAGATGTCAAATTAACAGTCTACCATCACACCTGGAGGAACTACAGAAACAAAAGCAAAATGACCCCAAAGCTACCAGAAGACAGTAAATAACAAAAATCAGAGCTGAACAGAATAAAATTGAGATGCAAAAATCTATACAAAAATCAACAAAACCAAAACTTTGTTGTTTGAAAGAATAAGCAAGATTGATAGACTGCTAGCCAGACCAACAGAGAAAAAAAAATAGAAAAGATCAAAATAAACATTATCAGAAATTGCAAAGGGGACAGACAATATCACCTGCCCCACAGAAATACAAAAACCCTCAGACACTGTTATGAACACCTCTATGCACAAAAACTAGAAAACCTAGAAGAAGTGAATAAATTCCTGGAAATATACACCCTCCCAAGTCTGAACCAGGAAGAAATTGTGATCCCAAAAAGACCAATCCAAAATGGCAAAATTGAATCAGTAATAAAAACCTTACTCACCAAAAAAAAGCCCTGGACCAGATGAATTTACAGCCAAATTCTACTAAACATAAAAGAATGAGCTAGTGCCAATCATGCTGAAATTATATCAAACAATCCTCCCTAATGTATTATTTGAAGCTGGCATTATTCTGATACCAAAATCTGGCAGACATAAAAGGCAAAAAGAAAACTTCAGTCTAATATCCATGATGAATTTAGACACAAAAATCCTCAACAAAATACTAGCAAACGGAATCCAACAGCACATCAAAATGTTAATCCACCATGAACAAAAAGGCTTTATTCCTGGGTTGCAAGGTTGATTCAGTGTATACAAACCAATAAACGTGATTGATCAAATAAACAGAACTACAACAAAACAAAAACATACCGTATCATCATCTCAATAGACGCAGGAAAGGCTCTTGATATAATTCAACATCACTTCATGTTAAAAACCCTCAACAAACTAGACATTGAAGGAACATACCACAAAATAATAAAAGCCATTTATGACAGATTCACAGCCATCATACTGAACCAGAAAATGCAGGAAGCATTTCCGCTGAGAACTGGAACAAGACAAGGATGCCCACTTTCACCACTCCTATTCAACGTAGTGCTGAAAATCCTAGCCAGAGCAAGCAGGAAAGAGAAGGAAATATAAGGCATGCAAATAGGAAGAGAGGAAGTCATACTATCTCTTTTTATGGATGATATGATTCTACACCTGAAAAGAAACCCATAGACTCCTTTGAAAGGCTCCAAGAACTGATAATTAATTAAGTTTCAGTATACAAAATCAGTGTACAAAAATCAGTAGCATTACTGTTATATATAAAAATAACATCCAAACTGAGAGCCAAATCAATAACCCAGCCCCATTCAAAGTAACCACAAAAAGAATAAAATATCTAGGAATGCGACTAACCAAAGAAGAAAAATAGCTATGAGAATTATAAAGCACTGCTGATAGAAATCATAGATGACACAAACAAATGAAAAAAACATTTCAAACTCATGAATTTGAAGAATCAATATTGCTAAAATGGCCATACTGGCCACAGCAATTTACAGATTCAATGTATTCCTATCTAACTACCAATATTATTTTTCACAGAATTAGAAAAAACTATCCTAAAATTCATATGGAACCAAAAAGAGCCTATAGAGCTAAAGCAAACTTAAGCAAAAAGAATAAAGCTGGAACCATCACATTACCTGACTTCAAACTAGACTACAAGGCTACAGTAACCACAACAACATGTTACTGGTACAAAACAAACACATAGACCAATGCAACAGAATGTAGAACCCAGAAATAAAGCCACACACCTACAACCACCTGATCTTTGACCAAGTTGACAATAACAAGCAACAAGGAACGGACTACCTGTTCAACAAATGGTGCTGGGATAACTGGCTAGCCATAAGCAAAAGATTGCAACTGGATACCTCCTATTCACTATATAGAAAAATCAACTTAAGATGGATTAAATACTTAAATGTAAGTTTATAAAATTATAAAAGCCCTCGAAGAAAACCTAGGAAATATCCTTCTGGACATAGGCCTTGGCGAAGATTTCATGAGAAAGTCCCTTTAGGGGACTTGCTTTTAAGCAATTGCAACAAAAACAAAAATAGACAAGTAGAACCTAATAAAACTAAAGAGCTTCTGCACAGCAAAAGAAACTATCAACAGAGTAAACAGATAATCGACAGAATGGGAGAAAATATTTGCCAACTCTGCACCCCACAGAAGTCTAATATCCCAAATCTATTAAGAACTTATACATGTCAATGAGCAAAAAATAACCCCAAAAACAACCCCATTTGCCATTAAAAAATGGGCAAAGGACATGAACAGACACATCATAAAAAAAGACATACGCATGGCCAAAAACATATGAAAATATACTCATCATTAATCATCAGAGAAATGTAAATCAAAATCACAGATGCCATCTGTCAACAGTCAGAATGGCTGTTATTAAAAAGTCAACAAACATAAATGCTGGTGAGGTTGCAGAGAAAAGGGAATGTTTATAGACTACTGGTGGGAATGTAAGTTAGTTCAGCCACTGTGGAAAGCAGTTTGGAGATTTGTGTGTGTGTGTGTTTGTGTGTGTGTGAGAGACTGACTCTCACTCTGTTGCCCAGGCTGGAGTGCAGTGGTGCGATCTTGGCTCATCGCAACCTCAGCCTTCCGGGTTCAAGCTATTGTCCTGCCTCGGCCTCTTGAGTAGCTGGGACTACAGGTGCATGCCACCACGCCTAGCTAAATTTTTTTTTGTATTTTTAGTAGAGATGGAGTTTCACTGTGTTAGCCAGGATGGTTTCAATCTCCTGACCTCGCGATCTGCCTGTCTCAGCCTCCCAAAGTGCTGAGATTACAGGCGTGAGCCACCACGCCCGACTGGAGATGTCTTAAAGAACTTAAAACAGAACTACCATTAGACCCAGCAATCCCATTACTTGGTATATACCCAAAGGAATATAAATTCTTCTACCAAAAAGACACATGCCCTGGTATGTTCATTGCAGCACTATTCACAAAAGCAATGAAATGGAATCAATCTAGATGCCCATCAGTGGTGTATGGGATAAACAAAATGTGGTACATCTACACCACATAATTATATACATGCATTAAAGAGAACCAAAAAAACGAAATCACGTCCTCTGTCCTCCGTAACAACATGAATACATCCAGAAGCCATTATCCCAACTGAATTAATGCAGTATCAGAAAACCAAATACTTCATGTTCTCAATTATAAGTGCAAGCTAAACATAGAGTACACATGGACACAAAGATGGGAACAACAGACACTGGGGCTTATTTGAGGGAGGAGGGTTGGAAGAGGGTGAGGATCAAAAAACTGCCTATCAGGTTCTATGCACACTTCCTGGGTGGTAAGATCATTTGTACACCAAACCCCAGCAACGTGCAATTTAATCATGTAACCTGTGCATCTACCCCCTGAACCTAAATTAAAAGTTGAGAAAAAAAGAATGAAATTCTAGTATTCATGGTAAAATGGATGAAACTGGAGGAAATTGTGTTAAATGAAATAAGTCATGTATGGAAAGATAAGTACTGCGTGTTCTCACTCATGTGGAAGATAAAAAAAGTTGAGCTCATAGAAGTAGAGAGTAGAATTGTATACTGGGAAGAAATAGTGGGGAAGAAGAGGTTGGCTAACAAATACAAATTTGCAACTAGATAGGAGGAATCAATTCCAGTGCTGTATAGCACTGTAGCATGCATATAGTTAATAATTTATTTCATATATTCAGAAAATAGAGAGAATTTTGATTGTTCTCAACACAAATGACAAATGTTTGAGGTGAACAATATGCTAATTACTCTGCATTATTATTCATTGTGTATTTGTATGGAAATATCCCTCTGCAATCCCATAAATGCATAAATTATTATGTGTCAACTAAAAATAAAAGAAAAAATATATTGAGTCTATTAAAAAACAAATAAACAGGAGAGAAGATCCAAATAAGCTCAATCAGAAGCAACAAAAGTGATTGTTTCTGATCCCACAGAAAAACATTACAACTAATCACCCAGAAATACAAAAGAACCTCAGAGGCTATTATGAACACCTCCACACACACAAACTAGAAATCTGGAAGAAATTCCTGGAAACACACAATTCCCCAAGATTGAATAGGAAATAAATTGAAAGACTGAACAGATCAACATCAAGTTTTAAAATTGGATCAATAATAAAAAATCTAGCAACCAGAAAAAGCCATGTATCAGCTGAATTCACAGTTGAATTCTACCAGATGTGCAAAGAAGAGCTGTCACCAAATCTATGGAAACTATTCCAAAATATCAAGGAGGAGGAATTCCTCCCTAACATATTCTATGAAGCCAGCCTCCCTATAATACCAAAACCTGGAAAAAGCACAAGGAGAAAAGAAAACTACAGGCCAACTACAGTTCATCTTTGATGAATATAGACACAAGAATCCTCAACAAAATACTAGCAAATCAAATCTAACAGCATGTCAAAAAGTTAATTCACCATGATCAAGTAGGCTTTACTTCTGGGATGATTCAACATATGCAAATCAATAAATGTGGTTCACCAGATAATCAGATTTAAAAACAAAGATCATACAATCATCTCAATAGATGCAGAAAGAGCTTTCAGTAAAATTCAACATTGCTTCGTGATAAAAACCCTAGAGAAATGGCATTGAAGGAACATATCTCAAAATAATAAGAGCCACCCATGACAAATCCACAGCCAACAGCATACTGAATGGGCAGAAACCAGAAGCATTCCTCTTAAAAACTGGCACAAGGATGCTCTCTCTCACAACTCCTATTCAACTCAGTACTGGAAGTGCTAGCTAGAGCAATCAGGCAAAAGGAAGAAATAAAAGACATCCAGATAGGAAAAGAATAAATTAAACTATCTCTCTTTGTGGATGATGATTCTAAACCTAGAAAACCCTGTTAGACTGCCAGAAGGGATTCTGGGACTGACAAATGACTTCAGTAAAGTTTTAGGATATACAAAGTACGTACATAACTCAGGAGCATTTCTACACACCATTAATGTCCAAGCTAAGGACCAAACAAAAGCATAATCCCATTTGCAATAGTCACAAAAATACCTACAAATATAACTAATCAAAGAGATAAAATATATCTATAAGGGAAACTAAAAAACACTGCTAAAAGAAATCATAAATGAGGCAAACAAATGGGGAGAAACATTCCATGCTTGTGGTTTGGGAGAATCAATATCATCAAAATGGCCATACTGGCTAAAGCAATCTGCAGATTTAACACTATTCCTATCAAACTGCCAATGTCCTTTTTCACAAAACTGGAAAAAGCTGTTCTAAAATTCATATTCAACCAAAAAAGAGCTTGAATAGCCAAAGCAATCCTAAACAAAAAGATCAAAGCCAGAGGCATTACATTACCTAACTTCAAACTATACTACAAGACTACATTAACTAAAACAGCATGGTACTCACACAAAAAAGGCAATAGGACAGAATAGTGATCTCAGAAATAATGCTGCACACCTATAACCATCTGATTTTTGAAACAATTGACCAAAAAAGAGAGAAAAAACAATGGGGAAAGGACTATTCAATAAATGGTGCTGAAATAGCTGGCTAACCATATACAGAAGAATGAAACTGGACCCCTACCTTTCACTATATACAAAAATTAACTAAAGATTGACTAAAGATTTAAGTGTGAGACTCAAACTGTAAGAATACTAGTAGAAAATCTAGGAAACACCATTCTGGACATCAGCCTTGGGAAGTAATTTATGACTAAGTCTTCAAACGCAATTGGAACAAAACCAAAAATTGACAAGTGGGATCCAATTAAGCTAAAGAGTTTCTGCACAGCATAAGAAACTATCAACAGAGTAGATAACCTGCAGAATGGGTAAAAATATTTGCAAACTCTGAATCCAACAAAGGTCTAATACCCAAAATCTATGAAGAACTTATACATATCAACAAGCAAAAAACAAACAGCACCATTGAAAATGAGCAAAATACAAGAACTTCTCTAAAGGAGGCATACAAACAAAAACAAACATTTGAAAAAAGGTTCTACATCACCAATCATCAGAGAAATGCACTTCAAAACCACAATGTGATGCCATCTCACAGCACTCAGAATGACTATTACTAAAAAAGTGAAGAAACAACAGATGCCAGTGAGGGTATGGAGAGAAAGGGAGCACTTATATACTGTTGGTGGGAGTGTAAATTGGTTCAGCCACTGTGGAAAGCAGGTTAGAGATTTCTCAAATAACTTAAAACAGAACTACCATTTGACCAAGCAATTCCGTTACTGGGCATATAACCAAAAGAAAATAAATCATTTTGTCAAAAAAGATACACATATTTGCATGTTTATTACAGCTGTAGTCACAATATTAAAGACATAGAATCAACTTAGATGCCCATCAGTGGTGGACTGGATAAAGAAAATATGACACATGCACACCATGGAATACTACACAGCCATTAAAAAACATCATGTCATTTGCAGCAACATGGATGTAGCTGGAGGCCATTATTGTAAGCAAATTAATGCAGGATCAGAAAACCCAATACCACATGTTCTCACTTGCAAGTGGGAGCTAAACATCTGGTACTCATAGGCATAAAAATGGTTATAATAGACACTGGGGACTACTAGAGGGGAAAGAGGCAAATGTTGAAAAACTAACTATTAGATACTATGCTCAGTACCTGGGTGATGAGATCATTCATACCCCAAACCTCAGCATATCACAGTATACCCAGGTAACAAACCTATACCTGTACCCACTGAATCTAAAATAAAAATCGAGGAAAGAAACTTGGGAGTATGTATACTATCAAGTGAAAAGAACATTTTACAGTATTTTTTAAAGGTATGATCACAACTATGAAATAAGTTAATATTACACGAAAAAAACTACAAATAGGTAAACCAAAATGTTAGCAAAATCAACTGCATCTAAGTAATAACAAAAAGAAAGGCAAGAAGAAAAGAAAATCAGAGGACCTTAACTACTTGATTTCTAGCCTCACTATAAAGCTACAGTAATCAGAAGTGTTATTGGCCTAGACATAAATATATAAATCCATGGAATTGAACAGAGTCCGTAAGTAGATCCTTACATATGTTTTTGTTTCTTGTTTAACAAAGTTGTACAGGTAATTCATTTTGACAAATTGTGCTAAAACAATTTGAGTGGATATCCATATGCAAAAATATAAAATTTAACTCTTGCTCACAATATACACAAAAATTAAAATGGAACACAGAGCTAATATAGAGGCCAAACCCTAAAATGTTTAAAATACCTAGGACAAAATCTTGGTGACCTTCTTTGGAATAGGCAAATATTTCTTAAATAGGGTAGAAAAAAATGAGTCATAAAATGATAAATTAGACTTTATCAAAAGTAAATACTTTTGCCCTTTGATTCAAACTTAGAAAAATGAAATAGAAAAATAAAATCCCATTAAAAGATGTATCTGACACAGGCCTTGTTCTGAATATAGAGAGAACATTTTCAACTCAAATAATAAGAAATGTACCCTCACAAAAAAGAAGAAACCAAATAATCCAGTGAAAATGGGCAAACAATGTGAAAAGACACTTCTCAAAAGAAGAGAGAAAAATGGAAAATAAGCACTCAGAGACTCTCACCAGCACGAGTCATTAGGGAAATGCAAATGAAAGTCACAATGTGATATTACTACACATCCACCGGAAAGGATACAAATTAAAAGTATGACTATATCAAGTTTGTAGGATTCCAAAATGGCACAGCCAGAAAGTGATTTGAAAGTTTTTGTAAAGTTTTATATAAACTTACCATATGACTCTATTCCACATCAATGTATTTTCCCAATAGAAATGAGAGAATCTCTTTCTCTCTATATATACTTGTATGTAAATGCTCCTAACAGCTTTATTAATTATAGGTAAGTATTGGGAGAGACTCTCTATCAACTGGTACATGGATAAACACATTTTTGTATATCCATATGATGCAATAGTACATGCAGCAACATGGAAGAATCTCGAAAGCATGCTAAGGGTTAGAAGCCAGACAGAAGAGACTGTAGATTATTTTTATATGAAACCAAGAGTGTGGATCTGTGATTGGAATTGGTGTGGAGAAAGTTACTGACTTCAGGGGAGAATTTTGGTGGTTAAAAAAAAAATTCTATGTTATTATTGTGGTGGAGGGTACATGATTGTGTGCATTTGCCCAAACTCATCAAACTGTACATTTAAAATGAGTGATTTTTTACTTGATATATAGTGTATGTCAAAAAACTGATTAATAGAAACATTCTTTTTACTTCCAAAGACAAAGTAATATGCAGTAAAAAAGAAAAAAAAAAGCACCAGACAGAAATCTATTTTACGGCCAAATAAAATGTCAGTCAGTCTGCATGTATGGAATCTTATCATTTTAGGAAAGTGAGAAGTAATTGTGATGTTAGCAGGAAGAGTGATGTTCCAGATATGTGAATCTCACTCCAGACAATGCACTTGTCCACTTCTTAATATTCAGACTCCAAAAAGGCATTTGTCCATGGAAGGTGTATTTTCTTTCAACAAGTTCTGTTTCTCATCATAATATTGTTAGGCTAGCAGTAAAACAAAAGTGCCACTGAAAAGCCAGAGAGAAGATTGGCCATGCAAGACCTGGAAGTGAAGACAAACGGTGTGAAAGTGATGTCACATCTAGTACAGTTTAGAAGTACATTGTCGTCATCAGCATCACTACTACCACTAACAAAATGCACTGAAGGAGAGCTGCAGTAGAACTTGTGCCTTGGTGTATGACATGCAGATTTGATGAATTGAAATGGGTAGTTCCAATGTTTTAGGCATTTTATATTTATTCTCACAATAACCCTATGAGATGGCTATTATTGTCTTGTCTCCATAAATAGTGCGAGGCTCAAAGAAGTTTGGTAGGTTATCTTCAATTAGTATTTGCCCAAGAAGGTATTCAAACGCAGTCCTTTTTCTAAAGATCTTGCCATCTCTACTGTACCAAGTTAGAGAACAGAGTAAGTTGGAAAAATGGGAGGAAATATATCACTATCTTTGTGTGTCTATATCTGTGTCTTGGCTCTCAATCTGTTCCCTATTGCCCCACCTCTGTCTTGGCATCTATTTTTATCTCTCTCCTATATGGAAATCTGTTCATCTACTTGCCTTTCTGCAAATAGAATTACTGACTGCAACCAAATACAAAGAAGTATTTTGGGTCATTCAAAGCCAAGCGCAGAAGACAGATATCACATGTTCTCATTTATTTGTGGGATCTAAAAATCAGAATAATTGAACTCATGGACATAGAGGGTAGAATGGCATGGTTACCAGAGTCTGGAAAGGGTAGTGGGGAGTGGAAATGGGATGGATATAGGAATCATTAATGGGTACAAAAAAATAGAAAGAATAAATATGACCTACTGTTTGATAGCACAATAGGATGATTATAGTCAATAAAAACTCAATTGTACAATTTAAAATAACTTAAAGAGTGTAATTGGATTGCTTGTAATGTAAAGGATAAATGCTTGAGGGGATGGATACCCCATTGTCCATAAGGTGCTTATTTTACATTGCATGCCTGTATGAAAACATTTCATGTACCCCATAAATATATATACCTACTACGTACTCACAAAAATTTAAAAACTTAAAAAACAAAAGCTTATTAGAAAAACAATGAGAATGGTTTTGGAGAAAAATTTCTATTGATGTAATTAAAAATTTTTATCTTTTAAAATTGATTAAGTAGTTCTCAAGACCTTGATTTCTTGAAGTTATTATCAATGCAATATTATCAAGTTGTTATAAACTTATCATCAATACTATAGTAGATATGATTGGAAAAAAAGAGTCACTTGAGGCAGGCCCTGTCCATGGCTTTCTGAAACCTCTCATATTACCATTGGGGTGGAAGCTCTCTGGGCTTCCAACCACTGATGTACCAAGTGTATTTCTGCTTCTTGCTGTCTATGTAGGCTGGGCATTAAGGAACCCTTCTATGCAACAACCAATGAAAATGTTAGTATCCAAGTGACCTCTTAAGCCCCTGCATCTTTTCTAGGGGATAACTCTTGAGAAATATTTTTTACTTTGACTCCAGATCTTTTCTGTGGAATTAGTCACAAGTTTCCTACAGTGGGAGCTTGCTTAAAACATCACCCTTTACCAGCCTTCCCTTCCTTGTTTCATTTTTCTCTACCCTCCATCTTTGTGTTTTCTGGAACCATCTCCCAAACAAACTATATTTACTAGAATTCTCTTCTCAGGGTCTGTTTCTGGGAAACACAAGCCGAGACAGCACCTGTGGCTTCCAATATAGAAGACAGTGTGTGGGACTAGAAGCAGTGAGGCGCTGCCTCTCACTGAGATGTTAAATTTTCCAAGAGGTGCATGAGAGAAGGGTTAAAATTGCTTTGGGGGAAGCAATTTTAGGAGGAGAGCACAGTGGGTACCAACATGCCTTCTCTGATCACTCCATCATAGCTGGAGTGAATGATCATTTTGTTTGTTTCGTTGTTGGCTTGATTTTAGGGACCGTGTTGTATGAAAAACTAAAACTTTGAATACTGAGACAACACTCAGAGTGGCATGCTTGGTGCTCCCACTGTGGGGAAGGGGATGGCACCATCACTCCTGTCTCTTGCTCCCTCCAGGGCACATGGCCACTGAGCCCATTGCCAGGGAGAAGTCCTCTCACTGTTTGAGTGGTTATCTGGGTCTCTCCTTCACACCACACCCAATTCCTCAAATAAGCATAGTTTGAAAATGAGGACTAGTCACATTGATTGCATTTGAATTTAGTCTCTATGACTTATTTTTCACCTCATTGAGATTCTTAGCCTCTCTAAGCCTCAATTTACTCATATATTAAAAGGGAATACTATTAGTGAACCTGCCATATGCTTGTTTTAGGGATTAAATAGAACAATATATCCAAACCTTTTAGCAAATGCCTAGCATTTGCTAAGGACCTGGTAAAAGCCGACTGTTGGTACTTTCCTGCTATTGATGCCTCTCCCCACTCCTAAGCCTCTCCCCTTTCTCACATTGCCCTGGATATTTAATTCAATTATTCACCTTGGCTACCAAGGCCTGAATGTTGGCAGGATATGTGATAAACAATTTCTTTCATTTAGCTTAGATCGCTGATAGTGCATTTCATCGACTTTTGCTCCATATTGTGATTTTAGGTAAATTTTTTGTGGCCTGTGCTGAGATTTATTTTTTATTTGAATGTATTTCTTTCTAAACTAGAAACTAGTGTTAAAATAAAGCGGATGGGCTGGGCGTGGTGACTCATGCCTGTAATTCTAGCACTTTGGGAAGCTGAGGTGGGTGGATCACCTGAGGTCAGGAGTTCAAGAGCAGCCTGACCAACATCGTGAAACGCCGTCTCTACTAAAAATACAAAAATTAGCTGGATGAGGTGGTAGATGCCTGTAATCCCAGCTACTCAGGAGGCTGAGGCAGGAGAATTGCTTCAACCAGGTGGCGGAATTTGCAGTGAGCTGAGATCATGTCATTGCACTCCAGCCTGGGCGATACAGCAACTCATCTCAATACATACATACACACATACATGCATACATACATACATACAGCAAGTGACAGGATAAATGAAAGTCTTAAAGGTAACCTGGAGGACTTTTATCTTTCCAGGTGTTTCTCTCTTTCAATGCATTTTGACTCAACTAGGATTTACTTTTCTCTTGTTTCTAAAAAGAGATACATTTCCAGAAAGAGTGGTCAGATTATATAAGAGATGGAGAAGGCACTGACTACGCTGAAGGAGATCCAGCCAGCAATGTGACAGGAGTCTTTACTTCTGCAATATACAAAGAGAGGCATCAGCTATACTTGGGTATATTGATTGCCTGAAACACTAATAATGCTATTTAATAAAAATATAGAATAGATCCAGGCATCTCTATCAGATTTACTTTACAAAAATATTTTCCAGTTGCTGGATAATTTGAGTCTTCTTAAGAAAAGTTTGATTCAAGATCAGACTATCTTGTTCTATGCTAGCCTGGTGCTTACAAAATCTTATAAAGACGAAACTCTGGTTCACCTCTATCGGAGGAAACAACATTCAGTAAATTAATAAATTGAGGGAAATAAAAGTTTGTTAAGTGAATTAATTAGATTCCATTCTGAATTATGTTGTGAAAGTTAATTAATCCATCTTTGATTTGGATTAATTATAGAAACATACCCTAAGTGGACTCCTGTTGTGACATGATAAAATGTATGAAGCTAAAATACTGATGGAGAAAATCATCCTTTTTAAACTTAGCATCATTGCACACTTAAGATTTAATTAATGTAGACTATGTCACTGATATCAAACGACTGGCTTTGATTGACTGTACTGTGATAAATGCATTTACTTATAGTTTTCTCTACTCCAGACTTGATCAAGTCATGGGATTCTTTCTGTGACACACATTCATGAGATTGTTGGCACCAGTCTTTGTGCTTGAGGATGCTGCTGCTGAGATACGGAAGTGTGTGACTTTGCAGGTGGGTGCTCACATATTCTTTCCATCTTGTCATGTGGCTACCCTTTTCCGTAGTCAGAGATGCTGTTTTAGGGCCCTTGTTTATAGCTAACATTGCATAAATGCTTGCATTCTTGATCGACACTTGTGATTATTCAGACTCAATAGCTTCAAACATCTTATTTTCATATTACTTTGGCCAGCTCACTTCTGTGTACTCCCACACCTGTCTTTCCTTATGATTCTACACTGGTATTTGTCCTCAAGATATCTTGAAGGCATTCTTTTTCACTTGACTGCTGACACAACACAGCTGTTTGCATTTAAATGCAACGGGAGGAGAAACCATGGTCCACACCCTGGTGGCTTATGTCACCCACTATGTATCCCTCTTTCACTGGTTGGAAGAAGGCTAAAATCAAACTGCAGTCCAGAGTGTGTGTGATAAAGATGATAATCCTTTATAAAATAAAGTTAAGTATTAAAAGAAAAATAAATAAGTTTTGTGGTCCCATGAGCTATATCTTTATATTTTTTACCCCTTTCGGTCATTTCATAGCTCACTGCATAGCTCAATGTTCATCACCTTGACAGGGTAGGCAGTCAACAGGACAAACATAGATCTCACAAATGGGACTTTGTTTATGTCAGAAAAATCTTCTACCTTAAGCTTGACATTTTTTTTATTTTTTACTTTTATTATTTTTATTTTACTTTAAATTCTGGGATACATGTGCAGAATGTGCAGGTTTTTCACATAGGTATACATATGCCATGGTAGTTTGCTGTACCGGTCAACCCATCATCTAGGTGTTAAGCCCTGCATGGTTAGGTATTTGTCCTAAAGCTCTCCTCCCCTTGCCCTCCATCCCCTGACAGGCCCTGGTGTGTGTTGTTCCCCTCTCTATGTCCATGTGTTCTGATTGTTCACCTCCCACTTATGACTGGGAACATGCGGTGTTTGGTTTTCTGTTCCTGTGTTAGTTTGCTGAGAATGATGGTTTCCAGCTTCATCCATGTCCCTGCAAAGGACTTGAACTCATTCTTTTTTATGGCTGCATAGTCCATGGTGTATATGTGCCACATTTTTTTAAGCTTTGAAATTTTGTCACACACTATTTGGTGGTGACATACGTACCTAGGTGCTATGGATGCCCTACATCTTTTTGGAAAGTCTACAAGGTGTTTGATAGCTCCCAGCTGTGGCTAAGGACCGGCGATCTAACTTCTCTTTTCTCTTCTCCCCAACATTCTGTATGATGTAGATTTTTTCCATCATTTTCTTTGGCCTTAAGAACAACTGGTCTCCCCTGAGGGCCTGTTTTTTTCCTGAAAGTATCTTTGTCCTATGGCCTGTCATCTGGTTTTCCTACCAATACCTTAACCCAGGAAAAAATTAAAGGCAGGAGGGAGGAAAGTACAGAGACATTTGATTAAGGCACCTGAATTTTTATATTGGGGTTGACGTTTGATTAAGTCACCTGAATTTTATAATGGGGTTTTATATTGGGTTGGTCATAGACATGCTTCTGATTGAAACATAAATCCTCTAGGAAGCATTCCTGGTGTTTGTGGTGCCCATTTGTCTTAATGTGGTTAGACTGCCATAGCAGAATCTCACAGGCTGGGAGGCATAAACAAGAGGAATTTATTTATCACAATTTTAGAGACTGGGAAGTCCAAGATCAATGTACCAGCCAAGAAGGTTTCATTCTAAGGCCTCTGTGCTCATCTTGTAGGCAACTGCTAGCTCTCTGTGAGATGCCATGACCTCTTCTTTGTGAGAGTGTTTGGAGAGAGAAAGAGAAAACCCTCTGCTGTCTCCTCTTATAAGGGCACTAGTTCCATCCAGAGGGTCCCATGTTTATAATTTCATCTAATCCTAATCGTATCCCAAAAGTTCTATCTCCAAATAACCATCACATTGAGAATTAGGGCTCCAACATATTAATGTTGGAGGGACACAGACATTCAATCCTTAACAACATTGTTTGCCCAGGAAGCCTTCATGGACATTTGCAGGGGCCTAAAATCTAGACTCTGCTCTGGGAAACAGGTAGAGATGGAGGGGGGCAGGAGTGGGGCTTGAGTTACTAAATAAATGACCTATATAGCATTAAAACAGTCACCCCAGACTCATTACACTCTTTTGTAAAATCCTGTTAGTCTGAAATGAAGAATTCTAGAGAAAATCAGATTCCAGTCAGAAAAGATTAATAACTCATTCTGCCTCCAAAGAACAGAGCACTTGCAAATAGCTCTGAAAATTTCACATCTGATGGTTCAGACAGAGGCTAGTGAAAAGTATAATTGCTTCATTTGTCACCCACTCCCCCCGCCCCATTCTTCTCCTCCTAATTTGTCTTTCTATGACCCTTCCTCATTTCACTTTACCTGGAAGACGCCTCTTATTCCTCATTCCTGATTTGACTTGCTTTGAATATGGCATTGCTTTTCAGGGAGCAAAGGCTGGTTTGGGTTCTAAGTGGAAACTTTACATGGCATTTCTCATTGCCACTGCTCACCTCCAGGGAGGCTCCTGAAGGGTTCCTCTGACTCAACATGGCCTGTGGAACTCCTCTTCTCTCTCAAAATGGCTGCTTCTTCTGTATTTGTCATCTTAGAGAATGACAACACTTTCTCCTTAGCCATCCATGCCAGAGGCTTTCTTTCCAGTCCTACTCCTTTTCTCAACTCCTGCATCTGATTGTTCATCAAATCATATCACTTAGATTCTTGTGATGCTCCCTCTGTGATCACACACTCTATCCTCCACCTACTGCCTATGTTCTCACCTTCTATTTCTCTAGTCAGGATTAACAGCTTGCTAGCTGGTCTCTGTGCTTTCAGACTTGCCCATTTCCAATCTATCTTCCACACTTTTGCTAAAATTCATATGTAATTATGCCTCTTCCTTGTAACACTCCTCTAGGAGTGATTTTGAGGCTCACTGGATAGAGCTTAAACTCCTAGGTGGGCATACAATGCTCATGATGCTCCAGCCCTAGGTGCTTTCTGGCTTCACATTGTCTGTGTCACTCTCAGGTATCATTTCTGCTGTCACCACATTGAGCCGCTTATGCTTTCTCAAAACATCACGTTTCACCAAACTCTGCCCTCGTGTGTGTTGTCCTCTCTGCCTGGAAAGTTTCTCACTTCTTTATCCAGCAAATCTACACTGAGACTTCAAGACAGGTCAAATGTCACCTTCTTTTGGAATTGCTTCTCCACAACTATTCTCTTTTCCTTTTCTTTCTCACTCTCTCCATCCAAATGAGTTAACTACTCTTCCTTTGTATCTTACTTGTTGCTCTATACCAAACGATTTTGTAATCTGGAATTTTCATGATTTTCCACAGGACTCTGAGATTACTGATGAAAGGAACCCTGGTGTCTGTTATAGAGGCAGTAATAAAATACGTTTATTAAGTGAGTAAATAAATTAATGAGTGAAAAATGAAGAAAACATATTTGCATAAACTTACTGAATGGTCAAAGATTTCTTGTTTTTCTTTTTTATTTTTATATGTTTATTCAGCATCTTATCTCTCCCTTTGATTTGACGAACTTTATTTCTGAAAGATTTGTAAGAGTCCAGATTATCTCTCCCCTCTGAGGAACAATGGACAAAAAACTAAGTACTTCCCTGAGGTAAAAGAATAGGATCAGAGTACCAAATACTGGTTTCAGTGATTTTCTACTGTAAATAATAGCCTTGCAGATTACTGTCCTATCAGAAAAATGTAATCCCTTTGGGATTTGAGAGGATGGAAGCATACCTAGGCAATGAAGAATCAAACACCTGAAATGTATTCTCCTCCACTAGTACATATTTTTTTCTTACTATGAAAAATAGGCTGTTTGTTGTTATGTTTATATGATTATCTCATGGCACATAGAATAATTTGAGTAGAAATGCATAGAAATATAAGAAATATAGAAATAGAATAGAAATGCTTAAAAATATAGGAAAGAGTCTAAAAACTCACTTGAAATTCTACCACTGTTGAGGGTCCATCCAAAGATGGGCGAATAGGAACAGCTCCGGTCTGCAGATCCCAGAGTGATTGATGCAGAAGATGGGGGATTTCTGCATTTCCAGCTGAGGTACCTGGTTCATCTCAATGGGACTGGTTGGACAGTGGGTGCAGCCTATGGAGGGCAAGCCAAAGCAGGGTATGGCATCGCCTCATGCGGGAAGCACAAGAGTTTGGGGGATTTCCCTTTCCTAGCCAAGGGAAGCCATGACAGACTGTACCTGGAATAATGGGACACTCCCACCCAAACACTGTGCTTTTCCCATGGTCTTAGCAACTGGCAGACCAGGAGATTCTCTCCTGTGCCTGGCTTGGTGGGTCCCATGCTCACAGAGCCTTGCTCACTACTAGCGCAGCAGTCTGAGATCGACCTGTGAGGCTGCAGTCTGGTGGGAGGAGGGTCATCTGCCATTGCTGAGGCTTGAGTAAGTAGAGTAAGTAAACAAAACAGCCAGGAAACTCGAACTGAGTGGAGCCCATCACAGCTCAGGGCCTACTGCCTCTATGGACTCCACCTCTGTGGGAAGGGCATAGCTGAACAAAAGGCAGCAGAAACTTCTGCAGACTTAAACACCCCTGTCTGACAGCTCTGAAGAGCTGGGAGAGCAGTGGTTCTCCCAGCATGGTGGTTAAGCTCTGAGAACAAACAGACTGCCTCCTCAAGTGGATCCTTGACCCACATGTAGCCTGACTGGGAGACACCTCCCAGTAGGGGCCAACAGACACCTTGTACAGGTGGGTGCCCCTCTGGGACGAAGCTTCCAGAGGAAAGATCAGGCAGCAATATTTGCTATTCTGCAATATTTGCTGTTCTGCAGCCTCTGCTGGTGATACCCAGGAAAACAGGGTCTGGAGTGGACCTCCAGCAAAATACAACAGACCTGCAGCTGAGGGAACTGACTGTTAGAAGGAAAACTAACAAACAGAAAGGAATAGCATAAACATCAACAAAAAGGACATCCACACCAAAACTCCATCTGTAGGTCACCATGATCAAAGACCAAAGGTAGATAAAACCACAAAGATGGAGAGAAACCAGAGCAGAAAAGCTGAAAATTCTAAAACCAAGAGAACCTCTTCTCCTCCAAAGGATCGCAGCTCCTCACGAGCATTGGAACAAAGCTGGATGAAGAATGACTTTGATGAGTTGACAGTAGTAGGCTTCAGAAGGTCAGTGATGACAAACTCATCTGAGCTAAAGGAGCATGTTCTAACCCATTGCAGGGAAGCTAAAAACCTTGAAAAAAGATTAGACGAATGGCTAACTAGAATAAACAGTGTAGAGAAGACCTCAAATGACCCGATGGAGCTGAAAACCATGGCGCCAGAACTTCGTGACACATGCACAAGCTTCAGTAGCCAATTCGATCAAGTGGAAGAAAGGATATAAGTGATTGAAGATCGAGTTAATGAAATAAAGTGAGAAGTGAGAAGACAGGATTAGAGAAAAAAGAGTAAAAAGAAATAAACAAAGCCTCCAAGAAATATGGGACTATGTGAAAAGACCAAATCTACGTTTGATTGGTGTACCTGAAAGTGATGGGGAGAATGGAACCAAGCTGGAAAACACTCTTCAGGATATTATCCAGGAGAACTTCCCCAACCTAGCAAGGCAGGCCAACTTTCAAATTCAGGAAATACAGAGAACACCACAAAGATACTCCTTGAGAAGAGCAACCCCAAGACACATAACTGTCAGATTTACCAAGGTTGAAATGAAGGAAAAAATGTTAAGGGCAGCCAGATGGAAAGGTTGGGTTACCCACAAAGGGAAGCCCATCAGACAAACAGCTAGCTGGCACCATTCCTTCTGAAACTATTCCAATCAAAAGAAAAAGAGAGAATCCTCCCTAACTCATTTTATGAGACCAGTATCATCCTGATACCAAAGCCTGGCAGAGACACAACAAAATGAGAATTTTAGACCAATATCCCTGATGAATATTGATGTGAAAATCCTCATTAAAATACTGGCAAACCGAATCCAGCAGCACATCAAAAAGCTTATCCACCATGATCCAGTCAGCTTCATCCCTTGGATGCGAGGCTTGTTCAGCATACACAAATCAATGAACGTAATCCATCACATATACAGAACCAATGCCAAAAACCACATGATTATCTCAATAGATGCAGAAAAGGCCTTCAACAAAATTCAACAGCCCTTCATGCTAAAAACTCTCAATAAAATAGGTATTGATGGAACGTATCTCAAAATAAGAAGAGCTATTTATGACAAAACCACAGCCAATGTCATACTGAATGGGCAAAAGCTGGAAGGATTCCTTTTGAAAACCAGAACAAGACAAGGATGCCCTCTCTCACTACTCCTGGTGTTGGAAGTTCTGTCCAGGCGATCAGGCAAGAGAAAGAAATAAAAGGTATTCAGTTAGGAAAGGAGAAAGTCAAATTGTCCCTGTTTGCAGATGACATGATTGTATATTTGGAAAACCACATCATCTCAGCCCCAAATCTCCTTAAGCTGATAAGCAACTTCAGCAAAGTCTCAGAATACAAAATCAATGTGCAAAAATCACAAGCATTCCTATACAGCAATAATAGACAGAGAGCCAAATCATGAGTGAACTCCCATTCACAATTGCTACAAAGAAAATAAAATACCTAGGAGTCCAATTTTCAAGGGATGTGAAGGACATCTTCAAGGAGAACTACACACCACTGCTCAATGAAATAAAAGAGGACACAAACAAACGGAAGAACATTCCATGTTCATGGATAGGAAAAATAAATATCGTGAAAATGGCTATACTGCCGAAAGTAATTTATAGATTCAATGCCATCCCCATCAAGCTACCAATGACTTTCTTCACAGAATTGGAAAAAACTACTTTGAAGTTCATATGGAACCAAAAAAGAGCCCGCATTGCCAAGACTATCCTAAGCAAGAAGAACAAAGCTGGAGGCATCATGCTACCTGACTTCAAATTATACTACAAGACTACAGTAACCAAAACAGCATGGTACTGGTACTAAAACAGATATATAGACCAATGGAACAGAACAGAGGCCTCAGAAATAACACCACACACCTACAACCATCTGATCTTTGACAAACCTGACAAAAACAAGAAATGGGGAAAGGATACCTTATTTAATAAATGGTGCTGGGAAAACTGGCTAGCCATATGTGGAAAGCTGAAACTGGATCCCTTCCTTACACCTTATACAAAAATTAATTCAAGATGGATCAAAGGCTTAAATGTTAGACCTAAAACCATAAAAGCCCTGGAGGAAAACCTAGGCAATACCATTCGGGACATAGGCATGGGCAAGGACGTCATGACTAAAACACCAAAAGTAATGGCAACAAAAGCCAAAACAGACAAATTGGATCTAATTAAACTAAAGAGCTTCTGCATGGCAAAAGAAACTACCATCAGAGTGAACAGGCAACCTACAGAATGGGAGAAAATTTTTGGAATCTACCCATCTGACAAAGGGCTAATATCCAGAAACTACAAAAAACTTAAATTTACAAGAAAAAAAACAACCCCATCAAAAAGTGGGCAAAGGATATAAACAAACACTTCTCAAAAAAGAAATTTATTTAGCCAACAGATGATGAGCAAAACATGCTGTTGGTGGGAGTGTAAATTAGTTCAACCATTGTGGAAGACAGTGTGGCAATTCCTCAAGGATTTAGAATTAGAAATACCATTGGACCCAGCAATCACATTACTGGGTATATACCCAAAGGATTATAAATCATGCTACTATAAAGACACGTGCACATGTATGTTTATTGTGGTACTATTCACAGCAGCAAAAACTTGGAACCAACCCAAATGTCTATCAATGACAGACTAGATTAAGAAAATGTCACATGTATACACCATGGAATACTATGCAGCCATAAAAAAGGATGAGTTCGTGTTCTATGCAGGGCATGGATGAAGCTGGAAACCATCATTCTCAGCAAACTATCACAAGGATAGGAAACCAAACACCTTGTGTTCTCACTCATATGTAGGAATTGAACAATGAGAACACATGGACACAGGGAAGGGAACAGCACACACTGGGGCCTGTTGGGGAGTCGAGGCCTGGGGAAGGGATAGCAGTAGGAGAAATACCTAATGTAAATGACAAGTTTATGGGTGCAGCAAACCAACATGGCACATGTATACCTACGTAACAAACCTGCACATTATGCTCATGTACCCTAGAACTTAAAGTATAATAAAAAAGAGAAAAAAAAGAAAGAAATTCTACCACTGTTAAACGGTCCCATTAACTACTTGTTGACATTTTTGCATATTCTTTATGTACATATACATACACATATATTGTTGACATGGATGAGATTATTATAGGCATGCTATATTTATTTTGGGATATGTTTCTAAAAATTCAGTTTTTTGTTTTCATACTTCCCTGCTTCTCTTCTGCATAGTCATTCATCTGCATCAACATTTCCTTGCATTCCAGGTTACACATAACAAAGACCTGTATCAGGCACTGGACTGAAGGACAGGGAGGCAAGAATAAATAATTAAATACATAAACAAGAAAACAAATATTGTCATTTTCTTTATGAAAAAACATATTCTAGAAATCCCTTCCAGCTTCTTGATACAGATTTAATTCTTTGTCTTATTAGTTTAGACCCTAGGAATCTGTTGTAATATTTGTTAATTTGTTTAGATTTTGATTGTGCTTTGGGTTGGCTACTTGGAACAACAGCCATGAATATCATTGAATATACGATCATTACATTCCCATGAACTTTTACTTCCATTTCTATGAGATAGATGCCAAGAAGGGACACTGATGGGTAAACGTTTATTTATATTTTTTACTTTAAAAGGTAGAGCAAAGTTGATCTCTAAAAGAACTGCTATTCACATTTTTATTTAGGGAGTATTTTAGGAATCCTCATTTCAACATTCTCACAGTAAGTAGCTGTTTTTAAAGCTGTTTTTTAAAAGTTAAGCCCACTTTAACTTTTTACCAGCCTAGTGGATCTAAAATGATGCCTTATTAATTCTAAAATCTATATTTATCTGATGGTTTTATAAAGGACAGTTCCCCTGCACGTGCTCTCTTGCCTGCTGCCATGTAAGATGTGCCTTTGCTTCTCCTTTTCCTTCCATCGTGATTGTGAGGCTTCCCCAGCCATGTGGAACTGTGAGCCAATTAAACCTATTTTTCTTTATAAATTACCCAGTCTCAGTTATTTCTTCATAGCAGTATAAAAATGGACTAATACAGGAGTTTTGTCCGATCATATTCTTTCTGCTTTAATAACTTCTTTACACAATTCTTAAAGAGTAGGTCTGCTGGAAGTAATTCCCATAGCCTTTGCTTATCTGAGAAAATCTTTTTTTTTTTTTGCCTTCCTTTTTTTTCTTAAGTAATTTCAACATTTATTTTAGTTTCACAGTGTACATGTGCAAGTTATTTACATGGGTATATTTCATGATGCTAAGGTTTGGGGTACAAATGAGCCCATCACCCAGGTAGTAAGCACAGTACTCAAGACTTAGTTTTTCAACCATTGCCCTTCTATCTCCCTTCCCCTTTAGTAGTCCTCAGTGTCTATTGTTGCCATCTTTATATCCATGAGCAGCCAGTGGTTAGTACCCACTTATAAGTGAAAACATGTGATATTTGGTTTTCTGATCCTACATTAATTCACTTAGGATAATAGCCTCCAGCTGCATCTATGTTGCTGTAAAGGACGTGATTTCATTCCTTTGTATGACTGCATAGTATTTCATGGTGTGTATGTACCAAATTTTCTTTATCCAATCCACCATTAATAGGCATCTAGTTTAATCTACAGATTCAATGCTATTCCTATCAAACTACCGATGTCATATTTCACAGAATTGGAAAAATAGTGTTCTAAAATTTATATGGAACCAAAAAAGAGCCTGAATAGCTAGAGCAATCCTAAACAGAAAGAAAAAAGCCAGAGGCATCATATTACGTGACTTCATACTATACTATAAGATTATAGTAACCAAAACAGCATGATACTGGTACAAAAACAGATACACAGTCCAATGGAACAAAATACAACAGAGGTCCCCTGGGCCGCAGACTGATAAGAGTCTGTGGGCTTTTAGGAACCAGACTGCACAGCAGGAGGTGAGCAGGCAAGTAAGGAGGTGAGCAGGCCTGAGCCCCACCACCTGTCAGATCAGCAGGGGCATCAGATTCTCATAGGAGCATGAACCCACTTGTGAACTGTGCATGTGGGGAATCTAGATTGTGAGCTCCTTATGAGAATCTAACTAATGCCTGATGATCTGAGGTGGAACAGTTTCATCCCCAAACCATACTCCCACCTGCCCTCCACCCCATCTGTGGAAATTGTCTTCCACAGAATTGGTCCCTGGTGCCAAAAATGTTGGGGACAGCTGGAAAAGAGAACCCAGAAATAAAGCTGCGCTCTTATAATCATCTGAACATCGACAAAGTCGACAAAAACAATTAATGGGAAAGGACTCCATTTCAATAAATGGCCCTGGGATAGCTTGCTAGTCACATACAGAAGAGTGAACCTGGACCCCTATCTTTCACCATATACAAAAATTAACTCAAGATGGATTAAAGGTTTAAATGTAAGACCTAACTGTAAGAATTCTAGAAGAAAATCTTGGAAACACCGTTCCAGACATTGGTCTTGGAAAAGAATTTATGACTAAGGACTGAAAAGTTGTAACAAAAACAAAAATTTCCCTCCTCTTTGAAAGGCATTTTAAACATTCACTTCCCTCCCTCCCTTGTTTTCTTATTATCCTCTACCAACCACCTATCTGTTCTCAATTTCTATAATGTTGTTATTTAAAAAATGTTCTGTAAATAGAATCATACAGTAAGTAACCTTCTGGAGTTGATTTATTCACTTAGTAAAATTTCTTGGACATTCATCCAGGTTATTGTGTGTATTGAATTTGTTCCTTTATATTGCTGAGTAGTATTCCATGGTATGAATGTACCACAGTTTGCTAACCATTCACTTCTTGAAAGACATCTGGGTTGCTTTTAGATTTTAGCTCTTTATGAATAAGGTTGCTGTGAGCATTCACGTACAGGATTTTGTGGGAACACAAGTCTTAGTTTCACCGGGATCAATGTCCAGAAGTAACAATTTCTGAATTGTATAATGTAAGAAACTGGCAAACTGCTTTTCAGAGAGGTTGTACCATTTTACAGTCCCATGAGCCATGTGTAAATGATCCAATTCCTCTGCGTCTTCACCAGCATTTAATGATGTTTCTATTTTCTACTAAAGCCATTCTGGCAGATGTGTAATGATATAGATTGTGGTGGTTTGAATTTTAATTTCCCTGATGGTTTATGATGTTAAACATGCTTTTGTGTATTTTCCATTTATGTATCTTTTTTAGTAAAATATCTCTTCATGTGTTTTGCCTATTTTCTAATTGAATTTTTTATTACTGTTGAGTTTTGAGAGATACTTACATGTGTTAGATACTAGCCTTTTGTTGAATATGCAATTTGCAAATATTTTCTTCCATTCTGTAGCTTGTTTTCTCATCCTCTTATCAGTATCTTTCACCTTGCAAAGGTTTTAATTGTGATTAAGTTTAATTTGTTAATTTTACCTTTTATGGATTGTGTTTTTGGTGTCCAGTGTATATATCTGTTTTATTTTTGTTGCCTATGTTGTTTTTTCCTTTCTTCCCCTATCCCTTTCTGCCTTCCTTTGGATTATTTGAACATTTAAAAAAGATTCCATCTTAATTTAGCTATTCATATTTTAAAATATACTTTTTGTAATTTTTAGTATTTCCCTGGTGATGCAATTGCAACTATGTCCTGTAACAGTCTCCTTAGGACTGGACATGGTGGCTCACGCCTGTAATCCCAGAACTTAGGGAGGCTGAGGTGGATGTATCCCTTGGGCCTGGGGATTCAAGATCAGTCTGGATGATATGATGAAACTCCATCTCGACAAAAAATACAAAAAAACTAACCAGGCATGGTGGCACCTGCCTGTAGTCCCAGCTACTTGAGAGACTGAGAGGATGGGAGAATCATTTGAGCCTGGGAGATTCAGGCTGCAGTGAGCCATGATTGCACCTCTGTACTCCAGCCTGGGTGACAGAGCAAGACCCTGCCTCAAAGAAACAAACAAACAAGAGTCTGCTTAGAATTAGTATTGTACCATTGACTATAAACTGTAAAAATCTTGCTACTTCCATTTAATCCACTCCTTGTCATTCTTTATTCTGTAGTTGTCAAAGGTGTTATATCTACATAGAGTATATACCTCATAAGAACATAGTACAATTTCAGTTTTAAATAACCATATACACTTTAAAGAAACTAAGAGGAAAATCTCATATTAAAATAGACACAATTTTAAGTATTATTAATTTTTTCCTGAAGATCTTAGTGCCACTGTAATATTTTTCCTTAGCTGGAAGGATTCCTTTAGCATTTCTTGAAGTGTAGATCTTCAAGAAATTTCTTGGAAAAAAATTTATTTATTTCATTTATCTAAAAGAATCTTTATTTTGCCTCCATTCTTTGAAGACAATTTTAACTGAATATGGAATTCTGCATCAATCTCTCACTTTTTTCTTTTTCAGTACATTAAAGATGTGTTTCCAGTGTCTTCTGATTTCCATGGTTTCTGATTTGCTTTTCTCCTTATATATTATCTTTTATTTCTAACTGTCTTTAAGAATGTTTCATTTTTTGGTTAACAACATATTGGATGTACTTCTTCTAAATGTAATTTTCTTAGTTTTTATCCTGTTTAAAGTTTTCTGAGCTTGTTGAATCTGTAAATTTATGCCCTTCATAAAACGTGGATAGTTCTAAGCTGTTATCTCTTTATGTATTCTTTCTCCCCACTTTTACTCTCCTCTCCTTCAGGTATTCTGGTAATAGGTATGCTAACAACTTTTGATATTGTCTAACACTTCTCTGAGTCTTTGTTAATTTTTAAAATATTTCTTTCTTTGCTTCAGATTGCATATTTTGTGTTAATAAATTTTCAAGTTCACTGACCCTTTCCTAAGTGCTTCAAATAGGTTTTTGTTTCAGATACTGTACTTATAAATTCTACGTTACATTTCTTCCTTTTTAATATATTTAACTTCCATGTGGAGACTTCCTGGTTTTTCACTTATTATGAGAATATTTTACTTTTCTGTGTTTACCATAGTTTTAATGGCTGTTTTAAAGTCTTATCTCAACCACTGGAATATCTCAGGATTGGACTTTTTAAAAAGTATCTTTTTTCTTGAAAATAGGTGTCATTTTTCTTGCTTTTTGTATGTTGAGTAATTATAGATCATATCTTACATACTGTAAATAATATGTTTTAGGGACTCTGGATTCTGTTACATTTCTGTAAATATTGTTCATGTTTGTTTTAAGCAAACAATTAGCTAAATTAAATACAAACTGAAAACTCTTTTGGTTAGAGTAGGTAGTGGATAGCAGCCTAGATTCTAGATTCTAGTTCAGATTACTTTTAGTCTACATTGTGCAAGAATAACTTAATGGGCAGTCAACAATTTTAGCAGAGTTTATAGTTTATACATTATATTTGGGTTTTATATTTCCTGATATTCTCCTTTCTAGGATAAACCCCTTTTTCCAGTGGCCTTAGTTTCATAAGGCAGCTTACTTTGTTTCTTCTGATCAGAAAGAAGACCTTTAGCAGGAGGTTTAGTACCTCTATACCATCCCACAACCACAGTTATCCTCATAGCAAAATCACATAAACGGGAAACTCATTCAGTCCTTGCCTTTTTTGCCTTTTCTTCCGTGTGTTGACTCCTCTCCAAAATCTTCCTGCTGTTTTTCATTCTTTAGAGCTCTCAGGTAATTGGCTGTTGTATTTTGCCCAGAGTTTATACTTATATGTGGGAGAGTCAGTTTTCTAGGGTCTTACTTCTTTATACTGTTAGTGCTTAAATTAGGACTACTTTAGTTTATTTTAAGAAATCTTGTTGATTTGCTAACCTCTAATCATAACCCAAATTTATCTAGATGTTCTGAGTGGTTGACCTTAAGGGAAGAGAGTCATAGCCTCATGTTAATTTCTTTTAAAATGTCAAGGCAATTCAAAGGGCACCTGGGATGAAGATGTGCTAGCTTAGTAGCTAACAGATCATGCTTTGGACTCAAGCACCCTAGGTTTAAATCATTCTTCCATTACCTTCTTAACTATTGACGTTGGGCAAGTTGTTTCATCCCTGCAATCCTCAGTTTTTATTATCTATGAAATGATTATAAAATCATTACCAACTCATGGAGTTGTTGAGTGAATTATAAAGCACTAGGACTGTATAAGACAGAAATATCATATCCAATAAATAGTCTCTTTAATTCTTGTTATTATATACATGTGCTACATAAAACACCTTCTATTTCAGAATTTGAGACAATACTCTCTTGGTTGTGGGTCAAAGGAATAGGACATATGATTGTTGGATAGTGCCTAGGGAAGAGGAAAAGCAAAGTTCAGAGATGAGAAGGGAGAAGACCCAGTGGTGCTCTCCAGTGCTAGATCCCAGGCAGCATGATGGGAAAAGATTCAAGAATCCTAGGAATGGGCTCGAGGGGAACAAATATGTTCATGGAAGGAGTGAGGGTGCAGTGTTAAAAGAAAAATAATCTCATACCACTTTTGTTAAGGTCAGAAGCTGGCTGATGCATCTGCATAAATACAATGGCTTTTTTCAGCAGAGAGACTGAACTTTCTTTGGCTATGGCATTGCTGGGATGTGGTCCTGAGGATGAGGGAAAGAGAAGATACAGAAACTCAAGGGATTGAGTTGTAGCTCTCACTGCTCATGACCCTGCAGGTCAACAAGCCTGACACATGTAGTGAGGCCTCTATTTCCTTTGGGTTGTGGATCTCCTTTAGTTTCTGGAAGACCAAACCCAAATTTGTTCTGGAAAGGCCAAGATTACTGGCCCCACCTGTGATGAAGCATGCTTTTGAGCAAGGCTATCTCAAGAGACACCATTCAGAAAGTGGTGAAATTCCCCTCAAACTCACATTCCCTTTTACTGCACAGTCATCCAGGCCACCATTTTTTATTCTTCGACATTATTATGGACCCCAGGAGACTGGAAAAGATGCTCTTCCCTGCAAGTTTACTGTTGACGTTAAGGTCTCATGAAGAACTTATATCTCTATGTGACCTTAACGTCAACAGTAAATTTGCAGGGAAGAACACCTTTTCCAGTCTCATCTCCCTGTAATCTTAGCTACTCGGGAGGCTGAGGCAGGAGAATCGCTTGAACCCAGGAGGCAGAGGTTACAGTGAGTGAGGTCGCGCCACTGTACTCCAGCCTGGGCAACAAGAGCAAAACTCCATCTCAAAACAAACAATCAAATAAACAAACAAACAAACGACAAAAAAGGAACTTGTATCTCTACCCCTCAACCCCCCTTGCAGGGTTTATAATGCTTCGCATACAAGAGGAACAGACCTGGCCCTTAATAATCCATAGTATTTATTGTGTAATTTCTAGGTGCCAGGTCCTGTGCATCACACTTCACATACTTTACCACAGTAATTATCAAAATCATCCTATCAAATCATTCTGAAAATGTATTACCAAAAATCCATAATTTGCAAACCCCCCAATTACCAAATTCAACTATTCCCCACAATGGTTTTATTCTATTTTCTCAAAACAGACCCTCAATTCTTCCCAAATTCAAGAGGAACCATTTTTTTTTTCCTCTTCTGGCAGCTTTAACACACTGATGATACAGGGAAAATTGATTAACACTCCAGTACCACAGTGGACAAGACAAAGGGGGAAGCAGGGAGCATCAAGACACTTACCGCAGCTCACACCTCGTAATGTTTCTCTACATTATAATGATTAATACGTTTTTCAGAATTGGGGGATTGGTGAGAGAGGAAGGAGAGAGAATGATAAGATAGCTTGTAGGCTATGTTGCACAAAGGGAAAGGAAAGAGCGTGAAGTTAATAGGAGCAGGAACTTGGCTTGCTCCCTTGATAAAGGCCTGTTATATCTACTTCTGAAGGTTACACAAAGAGAAAAACCATCCTAAGAATGTTTTTCTTATTATGCTTTATTATTATTATTATTATTTTTTTGTAAATGCTCAACAATGCTCCACGTGTAAAAATCCATTTAGCAAAAAGCCCCCTTGGGTTTCAGAGTTTGTAACACTGAAAAGCAGCAGTTAAAACCTCCTGTGACTCATAAAGTATGCAGTAAGGGGTTTGGAGTAATATGGAAAAGTAGGGGAAAAAATTTGTGCTCTTTGCAGGTAAAATATTGCTGACATTTTTAATAATAATGAAGCATATGATCTCCTTGGGGCAAAACTAAAATCTATTGTACAGTGAAAGAAGAGATCCATTTAATTTGTTAGGCTTCTTTGTTCATTTTGTGTTATTAAATCTGTTCGAGGTTATGAATAGTATTACTAATGGCTGAATAGTTGTGGAAGGTATGGTACAGAGAGCTGACTTTTCCAACCAGATTTTGGAAGATGAGATGCTTATGCAAAATGCAACTTCTCCCACTTTGCTATAAGAACATAGTTTTGTTTAATGTTCCAAAGGTCAATAGGAAAACATCTTCCTTTAAGGTTATATATATTCTCCTAATTATGTATGAATTTGAGTATAGTTCTGTTTCTGTCCTTAATGGTTTAGTTTTATCTAATTTTGATGAGATGTCACAACACAGATTCTTGAGGTTTAACACATTATTGGTAAAGTTGCCAGATAAAAAACAAAAGGCTTGCAGGTAAATGTGAATTTCATATAAACTACATGCAAAGTTTTAGTATAACCATGTCTCATGCAATAGGTAGTACATACTTATACCAAAACATTTGCTGTTTATTTGAAATTGAAATTTAAATGGGCATCACATCTTTTCATTTGCTAAAGCTGGCTGTCTTAAATTGTTGGTCATTCTCGTGGGGAGAGAGAGAGAGGATGAAATCAGGCTCTATAAGGGTAAGCTTTAAAATTGAAACACACCATTACTTGAACTTCAACTGGCCTGGAAATAATGCAATTTAAAAACTTATTTATGATTGACATAATAATTATACATATTTATGAGGCACCAATGTGATGTTTGGATACTTGTATAAATTGTGTAATGCTCAAATCAGGGAAATTAGCATATCCATTACCTTAAACATTCATCTCCTTGTTCTCAAAGAAGTAGAGAGTAGAAAAGTGGTTACTAGAGGATGGAGATGAGGGGACAGTGAGAGACTGGTCAACTGGTACAAAGCTACAGTTGGACAGGAGGAATAAGTTCTGGTGGTCTATTGCATAGTAGAATAACTGGAGTTAACAATAATGTATTGTATATATCACAATAATTAGAAAATAGGTTTTTAAATGTTTTCATCACAATGAAAATGATGCAATTTTAATGGTGCTTTTCAAAAACCCTTGAAGTATTATTTAAAAATTGTGCTTCTTGTAGGTGCGGTTTCTCATACACATAGTTGAAGCTGGAAGTGAATGACAATGACACAATATACTCAAGAGTTTGCTGGGTTCCAGAAGACCTTTTTTTGTAGTTTTTTTTAAGTGGAGTAAAAAAGAATAAAAGCACATCATTTCAAATTTCTTTTCCTAGATTAAAAATAATATTAGAAGATATCTCCTTCGCAGCCACTCAGTGCCGCACATTTCTACACAAATGCTGCTCTGACTTAAGATAATGCTTATTAGGGTATTTTGATATTCTTGGAAGTTACTATTTGTCGTTTGAGTATTTGCCTTTTCACAGCAAATCCCATCCACACATTGATGGGCAGAAGTGAAATATGTCCTGTTTATCCTGATTCTCAACTTAAAATTTTTATTGGCTTTTGGGAACAAACAGAAATAACAATTTTCAGAAAACAGTAAGTACAGAATGCTAAAATATCTACAGAGGAGGTATATGTAAAATATTGAAATAAAATCTCTAAAAGAAATAGAGCAAATGAAGTATACCCAGAAATCCCCTCATGAAACTAAAGGCTAAATTTCACAACTTCTCTCAGAGGGGGACATGGGGAACAGAGAAATAATAACAGCTTACGGTTATATACCTTCATTTAATTTTTATCCTTTTGAAAGAAAAGTCAAGCAGGAACCATGTTATTCCAATTTGATATCTGGGAAAACCGAGTGTGCAGTGTGAACAAATGACTTGTCCCAATTAGTAACTTAGCGACAGAGCTAGGAGCTGTGGTTTTTAAGTGCTTATAGAATAAATATAGCATTAAAATCATTTCAAAGCTACAAATCTTCTTCCTGGATGGTGGTGGGGCCATTGCAGAAACTGGAAACATTTTGTGATTCATTTCAGAGGACTCTCAGCCCCCTAAAGCCCTTGGACTGTGTGAAGAACCTGTCCTCATACAGGGGTCATTTTCCAAACTTGTGACTTCCTATGAAGCTTCGGCAAGTGGGAGTTTCAGCCCCTTCGTCCCCTGCAATGTGCTATTAAAATTAAAATGTAAATGGGGATTAAATTCAGGTACTTTTATAGGTGTTTAAAAGTGTGAAACGCATTATGAGTGTTATTCTAACAAAGACTAACACGGTTATGCTCTTGATCTACAACGTCTGGAGCCGTTGCCTGAGATAGGAATTGAAAACTTCCATATTGCTAATGTCTGGGTGTTGTGGCTCCTGAATGCAGGGTAGTGAGCCAGCAACAGCTTTTGACAGAGCATTTACCAGGCTACAGTGAATTGAGAAAAGTAAGGACAAGTGAATTCTTTATATAGATAACTTTAGGGTCTACCTGTACTCTGAAATTATATCCTTCCACTATTTTTTTTTCTTTTTCTTTGAGTAATGAATAGATATTTCCTTTTAATAGCATGGTCATGTTGAAAGGCAAGGCAGGGTCAAAAATGCCAGCATCATAGTGTGGCTCTATCACTTATTAAATGGTTGTATTGAACAAAGTATTATTATAGCTTCATCTAACTTTAGATATCTGTAAAATGGGAGTGATAACTCTACCTTCTTTAAGACTAATGTTCTGATAAAATAAGTTAATGTATCTAAAACACTTAGAAAAGTATCTGGGCTGTATTAAGTCCTCTGTGACAGTGTTTAATTATATATTTATATAGATTTAAAAGAACATATATATATTTTTTTCCATAGCAAAATTGTTTGGAAATCCTAGGTAGATATCCCAAATTATTATTAATTTTATTTTAAATTTTACTGTCTTTAAATCTATGTAAGAGTGATGTGTGTGAAAATAATAAAAGGGTAGGGGGATGAGAATGAGAGAAAAACCAAGAGAAGAACGTAAAATGTTATCTGGTCATTAAAAAAAGCAAAACAAAACTGGCCAGTCGCAGTGGCTCATGCCTGTAATCCCAGCACTTTGGGAGGCAGAGAAGGGTGGATCACGAGGTCTTACATCTATGTAAGAGTGATGTGCGTGAAAATAATAAAAGGGTGGGGGGATGAGAATGAGAGAAAAATCAAGAGGAGAAGGTAAAACGTTATCTGGTCATTAAAAAAAAAAAAATCCAGAGAGATACCTTTTTTGCCTATAGACAGATGGAGGGACAGGAACAGGCAATTGTGACTGCATTGGACTTTAGATTTAGTTCAGGCAGTGTCAATTTTCTGTCTCTCTCACTGGAATGGCAGTTTTATAAGAACAGTGATCTATTCTGTTTGGCTCTCAGCTTCATCCCTAGCATTTGGTGCAGTTCATAGGACAGAGTAAGCATCCACATTTTATGTGTGAATAATGAGCAAAACTAATTACCAAATGCTTTTAGCATAAATTTGTTCTTTCAGGCTCTTTGTCCTCTGTTGGCACTAAGCTTCCTCCAGGAACTAGATAAGGAAACAGTCTCTGCACAGGCCAGTGAAAAGCCAACACTGGGTGGGTACTGTTAGAATCTTCTGCTCATCTTAGGTACAACACAGTGCAAAGAATGGTGCCAGCCAGTTTCACCCCCTTCCGACTCTTCTCCGCAGAAATTTAGCCTCCAGGATGACCTAACCTAATAATTTACCAGGCACAGGTAAATGATTTTAATTGATTTTTAATGTCAGGTAGCTTCCAACTATAACGTTAAAAGATGTTTGCCTTTATTCAAGTGGAGAGAAGAGTTTGACCTTGGATGAATACATAATGGTGATATGAGAGACGGATATTAGGTATAGCTTAAAATAACTGTATTTATGAAAAAGAATAATGCCATGCTCACTTCAAGGACTAACCTGACTTTTAATGAGAAGCATTCTGGGTAGGTGGAGGTTATATTTCTATTTTGATCATGAAAGAAAATACACCTATGTCTTAACACATTCACTGAGACAACAGTCAATATTCAAACACCATGAGCCAAACAAGTGTGATGAGAACCAGGTGTTGTGTCATCAGAATCGAGGAGCATAGTAGGCAAGCTTGTGTGCATCTCATGGCTCTTGCATCTCTGAATTGTTTACACTCATGAAGTTTGTGCCATTGCCTACTCACACCTGATTCAATCTGACTTTAAAGAGTGAAAGCCAATGTTCACACAAACTACTCAACCCAGAATAATGACAAAGTATATTTTCCAGGTCTTAACTCCAAACCAACAAAATCTGAGCTTCTGAATCATTAAAAGCTTTTAACCACATCACACAGCTAATGAGTTTCTATCTCTACTATTTGTATTTAGGGAGAGGAGGAGAGTGTGTCTGTGTGTGTGTGTGTGTGTGTGTGTATAGAAAAGGAAATAGCAAATTTCTATTTCATTTACTTAATATGGGTACAATATACTGACAGAGGGTATACATTGAAGGGATGTATTTGATAAACATTATTTTTTTCCTACACAAAATGACTTAATTTTCAAAACATTTATTGCAATTTGCAAAAACCCCTATTAGCCCCTTCCTGCTAGCTTTTAGAAACAGGATCTTAAGGTCAGTAGAGACAGAAAGTAGGAATTTGAAAATCAACACTCATGTTTAATTACCACAGGAGAAGCATATATAGACAGTTGTAGGGAGAGATTCTCTTTTTTTCAGCGTTCAATTTAACATCCATTTTATAGGTGATAGAGCTCACTTCCACTGGAGAGGGAGAAGGGAAGTTGATTCTCTCAGGGAATGGGATAGAAAAACCAAGTAACTTTCTCCTTTCCTTCAGCATGTGGTTTCTCCAATTTAAATCAAATTGTTTTACAAGTACACAGATGTTATTTGACTTGAAGCTTTAAATTTGTATTATTCATACCTATCTGATTTTCCCAATTATTTTCTATGCTATAGAAATGATTTACACATTAATGAATGTTATTAAAACTAGTTTCAGCTTTCAATAAGTTTGTTGAAGCCATATTCTCCTAAATTTAAGTAGGTGTGGTTCATAGCAGTTTTTGGAATTTTTATTAGCTAAACTGCACTGAGAGTGGGTAGGTGTTTCCTCAGAAGAAAATCAGGAGTCTCTGACCAGATATTGAGAAGCTGTGGTGGTTTGGGACCATCTCAAAGTAGTCAGGTTGTCACCACATTTTCCGGAATTTCCATCCTTGAGCCCTTCAGGGTTAAGTTTGACCCCCAAGACAAATTTTGTGAAATTCAGGAGGTGGAAGTGAAGCAATAGCCAAAATACTCTGAAAGTTGTCGTTGGCTAGAGGCAGATTCTAGCTTATACTCTTAGTATCTTTATAGAACAGATATGGAAACAGAAGCACAGAAAACCTAAGCAACTTATCTGAGGACACACAATTAGCAAATGGCAGAAACAGGATATGATGCCCAGGATTCTAGCTATGGATCTAGTGCTCCTAACCACTTTGCTATAGGGCAGTCCAGGGTAATAGTTGAAATATAAGAGCAAAACCAGGATGATGTGAGTAGGAGAACAAGAAAATGTTCAATTTGACTTTGACTTAAAGTCAACTGATGTACATGAAGGAAAAGATATTAGCAATTTGAGATTGGGGTCCTCATAATGAGCTGCAAGAGCTAAGAAGTTGGACTGTACTTGGCAGGCATTGGAAACCTTAGAAGTCATTGAGCCAGGATTTAGGTTGGGCTGTCACAGAAACTGCTGACATATAGATTTAAATACAAATAGTCTGCTTTTTAGGCTACCACAAAAGCATCATTAGGGTTGGTGGTAGGAGTGGGGAGTAAAATAGGGAAAAAGAAGAAACCAATGGTGATAATATTTAGTAGAATATAATGATGGGGATAGTGAGAATGCTATATTCCTGCATAGATCCAAATAAAGCAGAGATTCTTAACTTTTTGAGTTTCAGATCTAAAGCCAGTTTTACTTGACCTCCATTACTGGTGAGTGAAACCAGAGGAGAATGGGGTCCAGCAAGGTGGTCAGGCCAAACCTGGTATCCAGAGGGTTTGGATGGCATTTCAGGTGACATGAGTGAGGTTGGGAGGGCAGACGGGATGGGGACGTATAAGTGGGAGGGAAAGGGCATTGGGAGTCTGGGAGCTGTCAGGCCTGTCGCTGCTTGGGCTTCCAAAGACAGAATGCTGGCACCAATACAGAGTTTCAAGAATGAGAAGGAACTTCAGAGCTGAGAGACCTGCAGAAACTGCCAGGTTACCAAGGAGCACATGCTTGGAACTGAGCTGTGTGGTAAATACCCAGACAAGAAGGCAGAGTTCTCAGCACTGGATCTGAGGTTTATGTTAAATCAGGCCTGAAGGGCAGGTGCCAAAATCATGTTGTCTGCCATTTGAGCTGTGGAGCTTCAGCCTTTTAAATTCCCTCTGTGGGAGTCAGAATTGGTCCAGGAGCCTGGCTGAATCTGCAGTAAAAGTCCAGTCATGTAGCTGTAGCTGAGGGCTGGAGGACTTACTGGGACCCAACAGGTTCTTACAGATAAGTGGAGGGGAGGTTCTCAATGGGTCACATTATAGGGAGCGTTTGGAGCATGTAAACATTACTTGATCTCCTGCATGCAATATGATCACTCACTGTGGGAAGAGTCTAATCAAACTAGATGTTATGGATTTTTATTTATTGGTAAGAGTGCTTTAAAAAAGAGAAAAAATGATGAGCTGAATAAGATATCTACATCTTTAATAGTATGACTTTCCTCAGAATCTTGGGAGGGAAAATAAGCTCTTTGTATGTAAGTTTTTATTTTTATTTTTCCAAACAGTAAAATAAAGTAAAACACGAAAGAAATATGATTGAACTGCCTGTGCTGTCATCTAGAAAAAAAGAAGATGTAAATGATGAAACCTTATTAATTATTGCACCACCTTTGCCTGGGTCATCTGTGTGAACAGAATGCTCAAGGACAAACCCTAGCAATGGAAGACTGTGTGTGCAAATATTGGCAAACATAGAAAGTGGAAAGAGAGAGGAGGGAGTACTTGCTGGGGAAAAACGTTGATCCCTCTATAATCCTTAGCAATGTCTTTGACTTTTTCCTCCTTCTCTCTCTGTCTTTTTTTGGTAACACAATGCTTTTTATGTGTCATTCAGAGCTGCTCCAAATTGAACAGCAAGGCCATCTTCAAAAGAAGTGGAAGTAAACCACTTATTAAAATGGTTTTCCTTGCTATGGGAAATACATTAGATTAAAACTAATGGAAATCAAAAGTGTTGGCAAAAATCAAATGGTTTATCTGCCCAAAGGTAGGGGCCTGGGGGAATAACTAATGGCTAGACAAGCTTGGGAAATGATGATGTTGATCTGTATTTGTTGTCATGGATAGATATGTAACCTCTATTGGTAACCGAAAAAAATACATTACAGAAGAGTATTACGGAAACTTCCATTTCGAGAAAGTTGGAATAGATGTACCTTCCCTTATTCTTCCTATTAAGTACAAATAAAACCCTGATTGTTATATGTACAACAAACGTAAGAAGATTCTTAACGGTGGAAAGAAAAAGGCTGACTCGCTAGGCATCTTGGGACCCAAAGAACAGGACAGTGTGGGTTTCCTGAATTGTCTTTTTGCCTCATATATCCCAGACTTAGAGCTAAAGAAGCTAGCAACCCAGAGACACCAGTCGGTATGGACAAAAAAAATTCCCTGATAAAATTCTGTTCTTTCCAATTTAAGGACTATGAAAGGGACAGCTTAGCAAGACAGAAAACTTTTAGACAATGACTGTTCTACTTCGACCAAGCATTGTAGAGTAAAGTGTGGCCTCATCTACATCTATACTAGCAAAGACCAAATGAGGAGCCTACTCTCAGCAGGCTGTAAGAGGTATTTCAAATCCCTGCTAGGGTGGCTTCAGAGAAGGCTGAATAGAGATCCTAGATTTTCATCCAGCTGTAAGAAAATGAACCCCTTGTCCCATGTGGAAACCACATGAGAAATCTGGACTTACACATTTACCTGAGAGTAAGAAGGTACCTTCCCTCTCCACACAGGGTTGGAGACCTACTGGAGAGGCAGGAGTTTCACCAGTGTCCTGCGGTAGTGAGGCTAATGACCTGTCCTGTCCCACCCCCTCCAACTGTAGTGCTGGTGGAGGCTACTTAGGAGTAGTAACACGGCACTCCTACCCATTCCAGTGAGAGTGGTATCAGCAGAAACTTAGTGTGAGCCAAATCTCGCACCACTATCCAGGTAATGAGGAATCCCCTTGGGTATAAACAGAAGCCAAATAAGCGTCTTGGATTTCTGTACCCAACTGGATGTCATGAGGCAGCACCAATTCCCTTTAACTGCCAAAGTAGTGCCAGAGAAACCTAATTAAAAGTGAAGGTTGAAATTAGATCTAGGGTCTCATGATTTGGTATCCAAATTGTCCAGGTTTCAATGGAAAAATCACTTGTAATATGAAGAACCAAAAAGCTGTCAACTTGAATGAAAAAAAAAATCAATATGACTCCAAGATAACAGAAATGTTAGAATGATGTGGTAAAGATTTTAAAGCTTTCATAATAAAAATGTTTTATTGAGCAAATTGTGAACATGCTTGACACAAATAAAAATGTAGAAAGTCTCAGCAAAGCAATAGAAAGTCTAGGCAAAGCAATAGAAGATAATAAAAAAAACTAAACAGTAGAATGGAGAAGATGGAGGAAAGAATCAGTGAACTGGAAGACAAAACAACAGAAATGATTAAATGTGAACAACATTGAAGAGATAAAATAGGCTGGAGATAAATGCACAGAGTCTTGGGCCCTGTAGGATCACAACAAAAGATCTAACATGTCACTGGAGTCCTAGAAAGTGAATAGAAAACAGCAGGTTTAAAAAAGTACTTGAAAAAATAATGGCTGGAAACTTCTAAATTTGGCAAGAGACACAAACATTCAGATTCAAGAAGCTAAGCAAACCCCAAACACAACAAATCCAAATAAATTGCACCAAGACACATTATTGTAAATTTTCTGAAAACCAAAGATAAAGAAAAAAAGACTTAAAGCAATGAAAGAGAAGGAACACTTTACATATAGTGGGGAAAAACTTGAATTACAGGAGGTGTTTTACCAGAAAGGGAGTAGCGCAAAATTTTGTAAGTGCTGAAGTAAAACTGCCCGGTGAAAATATTTTTCAGGATAAAGGGGAAATCAAGACACATAAGCCAAAGGACAAGGAAAATAATTTATCACTAGAAAACCTACAATGAAAGATGGCTAAGAAAGTTATCTAACCAGAAAGAAAAGAATAAAAATACAGAAAATATATTTTCTTTCTCCTTTTGAGTTTTCTGAATTATGTTCGGTGGTTGAAGCAAAACTTATAATACTATCTGATGTTATTAAAATGTATATAGAGGTAATATTTAAGAGAATTCTATTATAAATGGAAGAAGGGGAAAGGATTATACAAGGAGGTGCAGTTTTATACTTTAAAAGAAGTGTTAAGGTATCGACATCTGTAGACTATGTCATTATACATATATAACATATATATTGAGATATCACATCGTATATATGTGATGTGATACATATATATGTATCCGTATGGATTTTTATTTATTGGTAAGGGTGCTTTAAAAAAGAGAAAAAATGATGAGCTGAATGAGATATCTACATCTTTAATAGTATGACTTTCTCTCCTCAGAATCTTGGGAGGGAAAATAAGCTCTTTGTATGTAAGTTTTTATTTATATTTTTCCAAACAATAAAATAAAGTAAAACACAAAAGAAATTCTATTGAACTGCCTGTGCTGTCATCTAGAAAAAAAGAAGATGTAAATGATAAAGCCTTATTAATTATTGCACCACCTTTGCCTGGGTCATCTATGTGAAAAGAATGCTTAAGGACAAACCCTAGCAATAAAGAACTGTGTGTGAAATTGGGGCAAACATAGAAAGTGGAAAGAGAGAGGAGGGAGTACTTGTTGGGGAAAAATATTGATCCCTCTATAATCCTTAGCAACATCTTTGACATCTTATCAAATCATATATATGTGATGTGATATCTGAATATATAATGTAACATCTGAAGCACACACTATAAAAGCTATACAAAGAGGTACACTAAAAACATTATAGATAAGTCAAAATGGAGTTCTAAAAAACGTTCAAGTACCCTACAAGAAGGCAGAAAAAAACCCCAGAAAAACAGAATAAACAGAACAACACTAACAAATATAAAATGACTAACTTAAACCTTAACATGTCAATTATTGCATTAAATGTGAATTGTTTAAATGTACCAATTAAAAAATAGAAATTGGCAGAATGGGTTAAAAATTTAACCCAACTATATGTTGCCTATAAGAAATTCACTTTAAAGGTAATATTATAGCTGGTATGAAAGGAAATGATAAAAAAGAGATATTATGCAAACAGTAATCAAAAGAGAGCAGGAATGGTTACATTATCAGATAAAAATATTTCACCAAAGTGGATATAAGATGATAAAAGATGTTCAACATAATTAGTCCTTAAGAAAACACACGTTCAAACTGTAAATGAGATACTACTGCACACCCTTCAGAATGGTTTAAAAAAATAGTGACAGCAAATAATGGAGAGGATATAAAGAAATTGGATCATTCACACGTTGCTGGTAGGAACTTAAAAACGGTACAACCACTCTGGAAAACAGTTTCTTACACAATTACCATATGACCCTGGATTTGTACTTCTGGGCATTTATACTGGAGAAATGAAAACTTACGTTCACACAAAAACCTGTACCTAAATGTTCATAATGGTTTTATTCATTATGGCCCCCAAACTGTAAATTACTGAGCTATCCTTCAATAGGTGACTGGATAAAACTGCTGTGGTACATCCATACAGGGGATTATTACTCTGCAATGAAAAGAAATAAACATTAAAGAAAATGTCAATGCATGCAACAACTTGGATGAATTATTGCCAAATTATGCTGAGTGAAAAATGCTAATCTCAAAGCTGAAAGATTCCACTTATAGAATATTATTATAGAAATGGAGAATAGATTAAGGATTTCCAGAGGTAAAGGGGAGTGGGAAGGAAGCAGGAGGAAGTCCATGTTGCTATGAAAAGAATCCTTGTGGTGATGGAAATGTTGTGTATCTTCATTGTATCAATGTGAATATCCTGGTTGTGGTACTGGACTATAGTTTTGCCAGATGTTACTATTGGAGGCACATGAATAAAGGACCAATGGTACTGTGTCACTCTGTATTACTTTGTACAACTGCATGAAAATCTACAATGATGTCACGATAAAAAACTTAAAGTAAAATGGCTATATAATACCTTAAAAACAAAACTAATAAAAAATAGTATGATATCATTTTGTTTTGAAAAGAAATCTGGAATTGTACAGAAGAGAGTATTAGCAGGAATTATTTTTGGGTGGAGAGAGTGCAGATATTTTATTTTCTTTTTGCCTATTTTACATTCTATTTTCTACGTTTTTACAGTGATGGTAAATTACTTGTATACATCTAAAAAGTTAAATTTTGTCAGTAAAGATATTTAAATAAAAAATCATAGTCCCTGCCTGCTCTCAAATATTTTTATACATATTTTTGCCTCATAAGCTAGGAAGTTAAGAAAACAAAAGAAAGAAGAAAAAGAAAACTGAAACCTCCAGAGCAAGGAAGACATACAATTAAATATTTGAAAAACATAAATGAAATTATTGTGGCTTTTCCCTGTAGTGACATATGCTATGTCACTTTTGGATTATTTTAACATGTTTTGGTGAAAAATAAATTGATATAATTATGTTTAAATGGTGAAACCAATGTCTGTGGGTTACTCAGCCTTCACCTCTACGTAATATTAGCAGGGAGAACTAATCTTGTGATACAAGCTACATGAAATAATTCCTCCTCCCTTACTCACACACATCTAGGAACTTCCACTTGGACCATAGATTAGATAATTTTTTTCCTTGTTATAGAATGTCTTACTTCCATCATTGCTTGTAGGACCCTAATAAAGAGAAAGTCTTATTAATATTGACATGATGGAAGAAAAATGTTAACAAGTAGAAATAGTTCATTATAGTCAGTTGATTTGAATATGTTGGGAGAGCCACAGTATGTTAAGTGTTGGCAAAATTGTATTACAAGGCCAATCAATTTCTATATGGAGTTCTGTTAGTGAGTCATTAGAAGTAGTGCTGACTGTCCTTGAATACCATGGTTCTACAAGAAAATAAAGAAATGGATGATGGGAGGCAGGTGGGTCATTTAATTTATTTCTCAATTAAAGCTGACACTTTGAGTAGAGAAATCTGCATGCAATCTACTTTTTATGGTTTGTTCTAATACATATCTCATTAGGGCAGCAGTCTTATAACAATAGGAAAATGGTAATCACACTCACCTGCAACCTGTATGCCCCAAATGAACCCGATAAGAAGATGTATTCATCCAAATAAGCTGAAGATCAGGCCTTGTGGGGTGGGGAATGTAGGGTGCATGAAGTGGTCACAACAGAGAACAACATATTGCCTTTTGTTCATGGGTTAACAATGGTGGCAAAGGTTCTTGTTTGTTTGTTTCTTCCCTGAATCCTTCTAATAATAAAGCTATTCAGAAACGTGTGGTTGTTTCCCAGCAACACGTGTGTATGGCAAACTACCATCTAGGTTGCAGATGGGTAGTAAGGTGTACTGTCCCTGACTTTAGACACTCTCTGCAACTCACAGTGCTCTAGAGGCTGAGGGGGAGATTCTAGCGAACCTCTGGTGTTGTAATTACAGATTTAAAAGCTTCTGTCTTTATAGTAGAGAAGAATGGTCTTTATTCTCAAGTGGACAGCTACGCTGTTACATGTCAGCATCCTTATTAGTGAAGACAGCGATGGATACAGATCCAATCAATCAAGGAATCAATCAGCATGTGTTTATTAGACACCTACTATTTTCCCTAGCTTTGAGTTTGAAACTCTACTTCTGTTTCTCACATTGATGGAAATTCATGGAGGTATCAGTACTATGTGGCAAACACACTAGACCTTATTTGAACATTAAATTCAATCTTGGATCACAAAGAGCTGCTCTGCCCATTGTTAATTGCCTAGGCTATGATATCTTTCACTCTCTTTACTGGGGATCTCTTTTATTCAATAATTGTTGCTTGAAAAGGCCAGAGAAGGCTGGGCGCGGTGGCTCACGCCTGTAATCCCAGCACTTTGGGAGGCCGAGGCAAGCAGATCACGAGGTCAGGAGTTCAAGACCAGCCTGACCAACATGGTGAACCCTGTCTCTACTAAAAATACAAAAATTAACTGGGTGTGGTGGTGGGCACCTGTAATGCCAGCTACTCAGGAGGTTGAGGCAGGAGAATCATTTGAACCTGGGAGGTGGAGGTTGCAGTGAGCCAAGATCGTGCCACTGCACTCCAGTCTTGGCAACAGAGCGAGATTCTGTCTCAAAAAAAAAAAAAAGAAACAGGCCAGAGAAGTCTGAAGTTTATAAGTACCACGTGCTAACTGATTGCACCACTGAAGCCACTGAAGCCTGAATTTTAGTCACATTAAGAACTTGGACTCTGGAATCAGCTGTACAACATTGGCAGAGAGTCCAGAAAGCAGAGGATGCTCTTTCCAAACAGAATAGAAAAGAAAGAAATGTCATTGGCCACATCTAATAGGATATGAATTTAACGTTTGCTCTTGTATTTTGTTTTGAAAGTGTTTCAAAGAAGAAATAAAAAAAAAGATTCAGTTTAGTCAAATGATCAGTTTTTGGGGGCTGGATTTAAAATTGCTTTGCAACCGGGCATGGTGGCTCATGCCTGAAATCCCAGCACTTTGGGAGGCTGAGGTGGGCAGATCACCTGAGATCAGGAGTTTGAGACCAGCCTGGCCAAAATGGTGAAACCCTGCTTCTACTAAAAATACAAAAATTAGCTGGGTGTTGTGGTGGGTGCCTGTAATCCCAGCTACTCGGGAAGCTGAGGCAAGGGAATAGCTAGAACCTGGGAGGTGGGGGTTTCAGTGAGCCAAGATCGAGCCACTGCACTCCAGCCTGGGTGACAGAGTGAGACTCTGTTTCATGAAATGATGATGATGATGATAATAATAATAATAATAATAATAATAAATTGCTTTGCTTGCAAGTGAGTATGTGTGAGGGGAATGCTGTTCAAAAGGTTCAACTTATGCATTGGCTCATTTTCCATGTGACTTGTCTTTGTGAAAACTACCATTTATTGAACACTTAATGCATTTTCCCCTTTCAGACCCATGGGAAGAGAAACATTAGCTTGAGTATATGAATAAGAAGGGAGAATTAAGCCATTTATTTAAGGATGCTTAGCTAAAAAGTGAATAATTGGAAATTGAACTCGGATCTGTCTGACTTCAAAATTTGTGTCAGGTTTAGCTATTTGAGTGGCCCAATCATTGGATTTCCGTGGTTTGAATATCACTTTCCCCTTATTTGTGTCTGCTCCAGGAAATCTCTGCTTTGTGCTACTCCCACTGTGCGTGGCCTGTTTTCACACTTCCCTACTGTCTCTCAGTGTTTGAAAAAAGCAGCCAATTATAGCAGGGTGTGGCCATTTGCTACAAATGGTACTGGTGGCTCTTTGAATAGACGAGAGTTGCTGACATTGATTTATGTGACTCTGAAGTTGTGATTCATCTGTGGCTAATGACACAGAGAAGACCAGGTCCCTGCTGCTGTGTGACCAGGCAATAGCACAACTGGGGACGTGCTGTGCCTCCACTGTGGCGAGTCCTTCCTTCAACCAGGGAGAAGGAAATGTGGAAAATCCAGTTTGGAATTATCGCAGGGATTGTGAGACAGCTGCTGACCTTCTCTCAGCAGTGCTGGTGTAAAAACTTGGGAACATGTTATTATTCTAATAATGGACACTAGGATTCCATTTAGGGAGAGATATACTTATGTGGAAAATCAAGTGTTTGATGCAGTGGGTGGGACCCAAGGACTTCGGAAAAAAGGCACAAGTGCCTCTGCAGGGACATGGAGAGAATTCAGCAGCTCTAGGAGGGAGAAGGCTAACAGGAGAAGAAATGGGGGAGATGAGCTGGAGAGTGGATTTGGGGCTGGGTCCTGAATCATGAGATTGCAAAAAAGTTCTTTGGAAAGGAGAAATTGGCCACTTCGTTGGCTCTGTGGTGTGTGAAGTGATACCCTCTCTGTGAAGTCACACATGTTTCATATGAGTTGGGAGGGCAGGTGGGAGGTTGATGAGAAATCAATGAAGGGACTGGATTTCAAGTCTAGGTCAATGTGGAGAATAATAGAGACCCTGAATGAGGAATCTGGAGCCCAAAAGGCAGGGGAGGCCACAAGAACAGCGACTGCCTGGTTATTCTTAGAAATACTGAGGAGGGCTGTGGACTCCCACAAGCCATGGAGTTACAAATGTTTGTGTGTCTGTGTGTGTGTGTGTGTGTGTGTGTGGTGTGTTGAGGAAAGCATGCTATGTCACAAACCATTTTGCTAAGATCTTGAAAGTTGAGGTTCCAGCTCACATCTTGTTTGCACTTTTTTTCTTCATACCCCCACAATTGAGTGGTTGAAGCCTAATAAGTCATAGGATTAAAAGTGTGGGCTTTCCGGAAAGAGATGACACGTTATGAAAAAGAGAAGGAATGTTAGTTTGCTTACAAGGACCACCTAGGAAACTTAATCCCACCAATACCCACTTCTGGCTGTGTGCTGTGGTTTGGTTATTTGTGCCCTGAAATTTCATTTTGAAATGTAATCCTTAATGTTGGAGGCAGGGCCTGGTGGGAGGTGACTGGGTCATGTGGGTGGATCTCTCATGGCTTAGTGCTATCCTAGTGAGTTCACGTAAGAGCTGGTTGTTTGTAAGTGTATGGCACCTTCCCCCAACTCTCTCTCTCTTGCCCCTGCTCCTGCCATGTGAGACACCTGCTCTGCCTTCATCTTCTGCCATGATCGGAAGCTTCCTGAAGCCCCCCAGAAGCCAAACAGATGCTAGCACCATGTTTCCAGTACAGCCTGCAGAGCAGTGAGTGAATTAAACCTCTTTTCTTTTTTAACCCAGCTTCAGGTATTTCTTTATAGCAATGCAAGAATGGCCTGATACACTATGTCATGCACAGATGTTGTCTGTCTTTTGCCAAGTGATGTGCAGGGAGAACTGTCACTCACTCCTAGATTCTCAAAAGCATGGCCTGCACATGCTCTGGGCTCTGAGCTTACCGTGGAGATGAGTTGGTTAGTCCACCCCTGCCTTGATTCTTGCTCAGAATGGGCACACTGCTCCCCCAGAACAGATGTCAAAGCAGGACTGGTGAGAGGTGGCTTTCAGGACAGTAACGGGTTGCAAGGTTTCCTTTGAATATGCCCAGTAAGTGAAAAAAGGCTAGGAGTAGGTAATCCAGGATTGTTCCAGAGGGAAATAAGTTCCTTCTACCTTCCCTTACTATCCATCCTGGCATATATCTGCAAATTTCAGTTTACAGAGCCATTGTTTCTTTAGCTTCAGGGGAGACTTCCAAGAGAAAGAAGGCAACAAGGACGTGGAGTATGACAAGATTAGGAAAGTGAAATTTTCACAGAAATCCCCAGTACACCTCCCTTATTTCATTAGTCAACCCTGTGTCACATGGTGTTTTTGCAGCAAAAGATACTGGGAAATGTAGTTTTCATTTGGGTATCTATTATACAGTTTCTCTGAACGCAGGAATAAGGTGATTATATACAAGGTTTTAGGAAGTGAGAATTCGGGGGCTGGCAGAATTTTAGAAGCAGGAGTGTTCAAAGAATGGATAACCTTTTTCTTGGATGGCTGATCACTTGACACCATGCTTGTTGTCAGACTTTCAGCAGTGTGTTGTTCACTGGAGTGAACTGTCACTAATCAGCATGGATTTGAAACCGGGTCTGGGGATTACTATGGCCAGATAATAACCAGTGTTTTCCTGTAGGATAGGAACCTTTTATTTATTCTGCCTGTAAAGAAAGTAGAGTCCTCTTAGCCGGGAAGATAGGAAAAATAGATATTGACAACAGGCCATGTCTGCCACATCTGCTGTGCCTTCATGCTGATGATACCCTGCTTGAAAGAAAATCAAATCTATGAAACAAAAAGTGTGCATTCTTTCATACGCATTTACCTATTTATTTGCACTTACCCAGGTTTGCATTTACCAGTTTATTCACTTAATATGACCTGATTAAGAACTTATGATATTGGCACTGGCAATTCAAGGATAAGTCATATCTTGTCTGCAAGTCACTCATTCTCAGTGGAAAGAAACAGAAAATGAACATCTATAGCAATGAGACAGATGCTATAAGAGAGAAACAGAGGACACAGCAGGAGAGCATGAGAGAAAGGCTGTTACCTCTCCTAGAGGGGTCAGGGATGGCTTGTTAGAGAAGAGGATTGTGTGAGATAGCAGTTAGATGATGAATGTTGTGCAGATGACTTCATATGCTTTGTTAGTTAAAGAGTAGATGTGTCATTCATTGACGGTGCTACCTGGGAGTAAATAGATGCCAAACTAATAGGAGTGATGTGAGGATCGTGTGAGCTAAAATCTGACATAGAATAGGATTCAGGAAAAGTTGATTGAATGAATGCCTGCATACAGAGACTCTTTGCTTTACAGGTGAGGATATTGAGGCTCAGGAGGTGCAAAACTTGCCAGTGGCCCCACATCCAGTAAGTAACAGGCTGAAGCTTTAATCCCAAGGCCCACATGCTTTATTTATGCTTTGCCTCAAGCTTTGGGTTAAGAAAAAATTTCAATTAGAATTACACAGATTCTGTGGAGAAAAACACAAATCTACCTGAAAATTCATCAGCTAGATGGAATGCAGCATGTACCTCTCTTCACCTCCCATTGAAATGACTTAGCAGTGTAAGTTCTTATTTGCAATAGACATTGACTGAGCACCTACCACAAAGAAGGTACCATTCTCAGAAATGTGAAAGGCATACAAATAGGTTACACATGGTGCTCTCACTTGATACGCAAATTTTTATTCTTGCACATATTTTGTGTTCAAAATTCCAGAGGTAGAGACCTCTGGGGTTTTGGAGCAAGGCCCTACCATCTTCTGCAGATAACTACTCTCCTTTTGAGAGACAGCTCTTGGCCTGTTACTGGGCTTTGGTGGAAACTGAACGTTTGACTGTGGGTCATCAAGTCACCATGTGACCTGAACTGCCCGTCATGAACTGGGTGCTTTCTGATCCATCTAGCCATAAAGTGGGCCATGCTCAGCAATATTCCATCATCAAATGGAAGTAGTATATAAGTGATTGGGCTTGAGCAGGTCCTGAAGGCACAAGTAAGTTACATGAGGAAGTGGCTCAAATGTCCATGGTCTCCACTCCTTCCACCCTGCCTTCTCTTCTCCAGCCTGCACTGATGGCCTCATGGGAAGTCTCCTATGATTAGTTGACAGAGGAAGAAAAGACTAGGGCCTGGTTCACAGATGATTCTGCATGATATGCAGGCACCACCCTGGAAAGGACCACCTTTCCAGGACATCCCTGAAGGACAGCAGTGGAGGGATGTCTTCCCAGTGGGCAGAACTTCTAGCAGTGCAGCTGGTTGTGCACTTTGCATGGAAGGAGAAATGACCAGATGTGTGTTATACACTGTTTCGTGGGCTGTAGCCAATGGTTTGGCTGGATGGTCAGGGACTTGGAAGAAGCATGATTGGAAAATAGGTGACAGAGAAATTTGGGGAAGACCTCTCTGAGTGATCAAAAACTGTGAAGATATTTGTATCCCATGTGAGTGCTCACCAACAGGAGACCAGCAGATGAGGATTTTGATAATCAAGTGGATAGGATGACTACTTCTGTGGACACCACTTAGCCTCATTCCTCCAGCCACCTCTGTCATTGCCCAATGGCCCCATGAACAAAGTGGCCATGGTGGCAGGGATGGAGGTTATGCATGGGCTCAGCAACATGGACTTCCACTCACCAAGGCTGACCTGGCTATGGCCATATGGCACCATTCCTCAGGGTGATCAGCCAGCTACCTGGTGGCAGATTGATTACCTTGGACCTCTTCCATCAAGGAAAGGGCAGAGGTTTGTCCTTACTGGAATAGACACTTACTCCAGATATGGGCTTGCCTATCCTGTACACAATGCTTCTGCCAGGACTACCATCCATGGACTCACGGAATGCCTTATTCACCATCATGGTATTCTATGCAGCATTGCCTCTGACCAAGGCACTCACTTTACAGCTAAAGAAGTGCAGCAGTGGGCTCATGCTCATGGAATTCACTGGTCTTACCATGTTCACTGTCATCCTGAAGCAGCTGCATTGATAGAGCAGTGGAATGGCCTTTTGAAGTCACAATTACAATGCCAACTACGTGACAGTACTTTGCAGGGCTGGGGCAAAGTTCTCCAGAAGGCCATGTATGCTCCGAACCAGTGTCCAATATATGCTTCTGTTTCTCCCATAGCCAGGATTCATGGGTCCAGGAATCAAGGGGTGGAAGTAGAATTGACACCACTCATCATCACCCCTAATGATCCACTAGCAAAATTTTTGCTTCCTTTTCCCGTGACATTCTGTTCTGCTGGCCTAGAGATCTTTGTTCCAGAGGGTGGAATGCTGCCACCAGGAGACAACAATGATTCCATTAAACTGGAAGTTAAGATTGCCTCCTGAATACTTTGGGCTCCTCCTTCCTTTAAGTCAAAAGACTAAGAAGGGAGTTACAGTGTTGGCTGGGGTGATTGACCTGGACTATCAAGATGAAATCAGTCTACTACCCCATAAGGGTGGTAAGGAAGAGTATGCATGGAATACAGGAGATGCATTAGGGTGTCTCTTAGTATTACCAAGCCGTGTGATTAAGGTCAATGGGAAACTACAGCAGCCCAATTCAGGCTGGACTACAAATGGTCCAGACCCCTCAGGAATGAAGGTTTGGGTCACTCCCCCAGGAAAAAAAAAACACCCACAACCTGCTGAGGTGCTTGCTGAAGGCAAAGGGAATACAGAATGGGTAGTAGAAGAAGGTAGTCATTAATACCAGCTATGACCACGTGACCAGCTGCAGAAATGAGGACTGTAACTGTCCTGAGTATCTCCTCCTCCTTTTGTTAAAAACATGTTTGTGCATGTATACACTTGTACTAAGAAAATATCTTCATTTTATTTCTTTTTCCTTTTTCATGTGGCGTAAGATTTATTGACTTCATATCAGCAGTGAAGTATTGTTAACTTTATGTAATAGTGTTTTGGTTGAGGATTGGTGCATTTCTGGTTATAGGAAGGATACTTGCATTAGGCATAATTATGACCTTATTATTGTCTTTATTTGAAGATTATGTATGATCTCAGGAGATGTGTATGGGTTCAAGTTGACAAGGGGTGGACTTGTGATGTTTAATACTGAGTGTCAACTTGATTGGATTGAGGGATGCAAACTATTGATCCTGGGTGTGTCTGTGGGGTATTGCCAAAGGAGATTAACATTTGAGTCAGTGGACTGGGGGAGGCAGAACCACCCTTAATCTGGTGGGTACCATCTAATCAGCTGCCAACAAATATAAAGCAGGCAGAAAAATGTGAAAAGGCAAGACTGGCCTAGCCTCCCAGCCTACATCTTTCTCCCCATGCTGGATGCTTCCTGCCATCAAACACTGGACTCCAAGTTCTTCAGTTATGAGACTCGGACTGGCTCTTCTTGCTCCTCAGGCTTGCAGACAGCCTATTGTGGGACCTTGTGATCATGTAAGTTAATACTGTATATATAAATAAATATTATATACATATATATAAAGTTAATACTTAATAAACTCCCCTTTATATATATATATATATATAAAAATATATACCATATTAGTTCTGTCCCTAATACAGCCTCTTTTTAGTAATTTGCATATGGAGAGGTTAAGTGCTATTGTAACTTCTGGCAACATAGATCGATTTGGCCTGTTCTTGAATTTCATATGATTGAAATCATACAGCATCTGCTATTTTATGGCTGGTTTCTCTCACTTGACTTTGGGTTTATGAGATTATTCCATGTAGTTATATGCAGTTGTGGTTCTTTTATTCTCACTGATGTACAACATTCTAATGCATACTTTTCAATTGCTTCTAGTTTGGGCAACTATGAATAATCTGAACATTCTCTGAGTATGCTCTGAGTATTTCCATTCATGTCTTTTGTGAACATATGTATACATTTCTATTGGGTATAAAGGTTAGCATGGAATTTATGGATGTTAGTGTACACATATGTTCAGCTTTGTACTTGCAAGTAGCTTTTCTAATGTAGTTGTAAAAATTTATGTTCTTGTTTAAAGTTTTCATTGTTCCAATTACTTGCCAACTCTTATTTTCTGAGTTGTTTTTACAAATTTTAGATATTCTAATAGGTACATAGTAATATTTTACTGAGGTTGAAATTTTAATTTGCAATTCCCAGATGACTAATGATGTTTATTCACCATTTGGATATCTTATGAGTTTCTATCCAAGTCTTTTATTTTTTAAAAAATTATTTGGTTATAGGCTTATCTTATCGATTTGTAGGGTTTTTTACCTTTCACATATGCTACATATGATTACTTTGTTAGATATAAGTATTGCAAATAATATACTCTGCTACTTTGTGGTTTGCCTTTTCACTATATGATTTATTTTGATAAATAATACTTTTTAATTTTGAGGCTTTAAAAGCATACAGTTTTTCTTTTGTGTTAGTGCTTCTTTTATTTTTTTTATTTGTTTTTGTTTTTGTTTTTTGAGATGGAGTTTCACTCTTGTTGCCCAGGCTGGAGTGCAATGGTGTGATCTCAGCTTACTGCAACCTCCACCTCCGGGTTCAAGTGATTCTCCTGCCTCAGCCTCCCAAGTAGCTGAGATTACAAGTGCATGCCACCATACCTGGCTAATTTTGTATTTTTAGTAGACATGGGGTTTCACCATGTTGGTCAGGATGGTCTCGAACTCCTGACCTCAGGTCATCTGCCCACCTCAGCCTCCCAAAGTACTGGGATTATAGGTGTGAGCCAACGCACCCAGCCTTAGTGCTTCTCATATCCTATTTGAGTTATCTTTGCTTAATTAAAAGTCATCAGGTTATTATCATATGTTTTAAAAACTTTACTGTTTTATATTTCATATTTAAAATTGCAATCTGGTTGTAATTAATTTCTGTGTAAGCTGTGAGAAGGAGTAAAATTCATTATTTTCCAAATGGATGCCCAGCTCACCATTTATTGGCAAGACTGTCTTTTCCCTATGGCACTGCACTGTCACCTCCATCATAAATCAGGGGACAATATATGTATGAGTCAGTTTCTGCACTCCATTATGTTCTTTGGCCTATTTTTGTGCTTCTTTTGTGATATATTGGAAGTCCATATTAAAGCTGATGGAGATAGCTCTTGATTTAGTGTAAATAATTACTTTCTAATCATTAGATATGGCCACAAATGGGATAGGAAGATTTGAATAGTAGTGAGTTCCTTGTCTCTAGGAATATTCAATCAAGGATCACAAAAGTCATCAAAGAGAATAATTGTTTTGGTGGGCAGGAAAAGAGGACATACAGCTGTAAGATTGTCTCTGGAGCATCTAGCAGACAACATCTGCTTCCTGGAGTGGTGGACCCAGGGGTAAAAGGCAAACAGTCAAAATGTAATAGAAAGGGCCATAGATAAACCTTGTTAGTATTATTTAACTAAAGGAACATTCTTTACCATGTTTGTCTGAACTGTCTCCACTTTTAGTCTGAATTGGCACCAGTAAGGATTCCAGCAGGATTTCCTCCCTGTAATGCCTTTTCCTGGGCAACCCCCAAAATTAAGCTGTCTGGTGACAAGTATCATCAAAACTGGCTGTTTTCTATCTTACAATATTTTCAAATATGTTATATACCTTTCAAACCCTTAAGTAGAGCAATCAGCTGGAAAAGATAATTTGATCCAGTAGTAAACTAGGGCTCATTTATTTTGGGAGAGATTTCTATGATCATAAACTTTGTACCTCTCATTTTCCCATTAGAATTTTTGAAAGTACAGAAACTTGTATCTACTACTTCTTACTTTCAAGTTGTGCTTTCCAGAGAAAATGAATTTTTTAATTTCCTAGGCTATTTTGTTATTTATGTACCTATTTCTAAATTACATGTTTACAATGCCATTGTTTGACTATCTTGGTATATCAGGTTTAGACGTTATCTGTTAATTTCCTATGATAAATGAAGATTTTGCACTTTTCTCAATACTATTATCCCAATATTGCTGTATAAAAAATTTAGTTTAGTAGGGCCATTTAATGACTATGTACACATTGCTCACTCATAAAAAATTTAATTTGGGTTTTTAATATTTCAAAGAATGTTCAAATTCTTTGTATTGCTTCAAATATGTTTACTCAAAAGTAGTTGTATGCTTTCAAAGTTTCCTTTATTCTCTTCTTTCTTTTGTGAAGGAAAAATATCTGGGATCTCTTCAAGCTGGGAACTGCTCAGGGCAAGCCTGCCTCCTATTCAAGTCATCCCTTCTGCTCACAGAGATAGATGCATATTCTGATTGCCTCCTTTGGAAAGAATTATCAGAAGCTCAAAAGAATGCAAGCATCGGTCTCTCACCTACCTGTAGCCTGAAAGCCCCCAGTGGGGGGTGCTTGCTTTGAGCTGTCTCCGCCTTTCTGGATGGAACTAATGTACTTCTTACATATTGATTGATGTCTTATGTCTCCCTAAAATGTGTAAAACCAAGCTGTGCCCCGACCACCTTGGGCACCTGTCATCAGGACTTCCTGAGGCTGTGTCATGCGTGCGTTCTCAACCTTGGCATAATAAACTTTCTAGATTAACTGAGACCTCTCTCAGATTTTTGAGATTCATACTTTGTTTTGGAACACCAAGCCTCAGCTAGGGTTTGTAATTATACATTATTGACATTTCCCTTTTCATGGAAGTGAAAGAAAATTAGCATTTGGCTGTAGTGTACCGAACAAACACAGGTGGTCTTATCGGTTCCACATTTATAGTTTTGTTTCACTCCCTTAGCCTTTGGCATTGCTTCTGGGAGTTGCTTTTACCATTTTTGTTAGATAAATAGAGATGATGACTATATACTGACGATTTAGATTTTGGAGCAACACTAAATCTGGCTTCCATGCCTTGGAACAAAATCAGAGACTGGCTACCCCTGTAGAGACTGGCATCGCAATCCTCTTATAGAAGCTGGGCTAGGTTAGTAATACTTGAGGGTATCCTTATGGTTTTTTTTTTTTTCAATTTAAAAAGCTACTTTTTCCACCAAGTTGTTCTCTCAGTTACTGTTTCTATTTTTTTCCTTCAAAATTATCATACTTTTTTCATTTTATGCCCTCACTGAGATCTATGAATCATAGCTGTTAGCAAAGGCCAAATATGTCTTCTATTGAAAAAAAGCGTATCAATACTATCCAAGCCAGGAAGAAGGACATAACAGGGGCTAAAAGAATAGGACATTGTGCAGGGGCCAGTTGGAGTCATAGCATAAAGAAGAGACTGGTTTTGTTTTTAATTAGAGTGGAGAAATTTGCTGTGACTCCTGGAGCGTCACCATTTTGCCAGCAAGAGTTATTACACCTCTGCAAGGGCAAGCAGTTCAGTGGTGCTAAACACAAAGAGAGAAGGATTTAGCAGATTAGCATTCACAGAGCTCCTACAGCATTAGGTGCTGGGCACTTTGTACACATTAGAGCCAGTATGCAAACCCAGACCTTTTTATTCACCAAACTAGTTTCCTCTGCACTTAACCCTGTGGGTTTCAAAGTTCTCCTGATCTATAATAACTAAGAAAATATTACATATGCATAATACTGCAATGCTGTAGATAATTGGGTCCATGAGAGTTTCTCTTACACAGAACACTGTATTGATTTAGAAGAAACATTTTGGTAAGTTCGTTGGTATGTGGCCAAGTAACAAAAATGTTCATTAAATCAAGAAGCATGAAAAAATGAGAGACATGTTTTACCCTATTTAAAAAGTTTAAACTAAAATGATTGATACATAATATTTCTACATATTTATGGGGTATATGTGATATTTTGTTACATGCATAGAATGTGTAATAATCAAGTAAGAGTATTTAAGGTATCTATTACCTTGGGTATTTATTATTTCTATGTGTTGGTAACATTTTAAGTCCTGTCTTCTCCCTGTTTTGAAATACATAATACACTTTTGTTAACTATAGTCACTGTACTCTGTATTAAACATTAGAACTTATTCCTTCTATCTAACTGTATATTTTTACTGATTAACCAACTTTCCTTATCCTCCTTCCCTCACCACTCTTTACAGCCTCTGGTATCTGAGGACTAAGTTCTGAATTTTTATCTTGCCCAAATTCCTATCTAAGGGGTCTAGAGAGTCATGCACTACAAACCATAAATTCTCATCAGATGAGTTTTATATCATGTATATCATGTATATCATGACTTACTTTTCAGTCTGACTCTGGCGTAACATTATGAGACAAGGAAAAAATATTTAAACCCAAAATGTATTTCCTTGCCATACCTCGAAATTGCCCTGCAAAGTCTCTTGTGGGAAAATCCCCATTGTACAGAAAATGCCCTTTCCCCTTTGTTTTCTTTCCTTTCTTTGCAGATCCAGTAGATAATCGACTAAGAGCCAGGTAACCTTTCAGGTCTGATAAGAAACATTTTACAACCTGCTCTCTCTTTCTGAAAGCTGCTATCTGAGAGATTCCTCTGCACAATAAAACTTGGTCTCCACAATCCTTTACCTTGACTTAAACATTCCTTTTCATTTATCCTGGGTCTTCAGATAAACTCAACAAATTGTCAACCAGAAAAGTTTAAATTTACCTATCGCCTGGAAGCCCCAACTTTGAGTTGTTCTGCCTTTCTGAACTAAACCAATGTATTTCTTAAATGCATTTAATTGATATAGCATACCTCTAAAATATATAAAACCAAGCTGTACCCCGACCACCGTGGGCATATGTTCTCAGGACCTCCTGAGGGCTGTGTCACGGGCCATGGTCACTCATATTTGGTTCAGAATAAATCTCTTCAAATGTTTTACTGAATTTGACTCTTTTTGGAAACATACCTGTTATTCTACTCTGTAACTCCATGAGATCAGCATTTTTTACCTCCCAGTTATAAGTGAGAACAATGCAATATTTGTCTTTCTGTGCCTGGCTTATTTCACTTAATAACTCTCAGTTCCAACCAGGTTACTGCAAATGACAGATTTCATTCTTTTTTATGGCCAAATAGTATCCCATTGTGTGTATATGCCATATTTTCTTTGTCCATTCATCCATGATGGACAATTAGGTTGATTCCATAGCTTTGTTAGTGTGAATAGTGCTGCAGTAAACATAGGGATGCAGGTATCCCTTTGATATTTGATTTCCTTTCCTTCGGATTTAGAAAAGAAAAATAGCTCTGTGCAGTGTATCAACATAGGTCATGTTCCCCAACCCTGCTCCCGCATATCCATGCCTGTGGATAATTGTTAAAGACATTTTGTTCCTCATTAGCTGTCTCACTCATTCCCTTCATGTTCCTGGAATTTGTGATACAAAAAACAATGTATAGCCAATCAATAGCTTATGTTATTTTAATGTAAACTCTTGGTAAACAACTCAGGAATTTCATCTTCTTTTCCTTTAAAAATCTACTTGTAGGTGCTGCTAATTAGAGTGGCTGTATTGATTTACATTCTTAATAAGAATGTATGAGTTCTGTTTTCTCTTCATCCTTGTCTGCATCAGTTATTCTTGACTTTTTATTAATAACCATTCTAACTGGTGTAAGATGATATCTCACTGTGGTTTTGATTTGCGTTTCCCTGATGATTAGTGATGTTTAGCTTTTTTTCCCCACATACCTGTTGTTCTGACCATTTGTATGTCTCCTTTTGACAAATGTTTATTCATCTTCTTTGCCCACTTTAAAATGGGATTTTTTTTTATTTTTTTTATTTTTTGTTGTTGAGTTGTTTGAGTTCCTTGTATGTTTTGGCTATTTGTTCCTTGTTGGATTAATAGTTTGAGAATATTTCCTATCTTTCAACAGGTTTTCTTTTTACTCTGTTGATTTTTTCCTTTGCTGTGCAGAAACTTTTAAGTTTAACATAGTCCTACTGGTCTGTTTTTGTTTTAGTTGTCTGTGTTTTTGAGGTCTTATCCAAAACATCTTTGCCCAGTCCAATGTCCTTGTAATTGTCAATGGCTTCCTCCTGCCTGCTGCACAAACCCAATTCACTGAGACTGTGGTATTGCAGTAAATAAAGAGTTTAACTGATGCTGAGCTAGCCATGTAAGAGACAGAATTTTACTCAAATCAATTTCCCTGAAGGCTTGGTGATTAGCGCTCTTCAAGGATAGTTTGGTGGACAGCGTACTAGGGAGTGGGTGCTGCTAATTAGTTGGGGATGCAATCATAGGGGTGTGGACAACAGCCCTTGTGTGCTGAATCTGCTTTTGATTGTATGGAGGCCACAGAACTGGCTAACTAGTCATGAGTCCAGGTGAGGTCAGTCTGAAAAACATCTCAAAAGACCATTTTGGGTTTTACAATAGTGATGTTATTTTTAGGAACAATTGGGGAAGTCACAAATCTTGTGATGTCTGGTCGCATGCCTCCAGAGCAGTAAGAGATTATAGAAAATATGCTTACATTTTAGTAGAATTCAGGCTCCTCCCATAATCCCAATCTTGTGGCCTTTCATTAATCTTACAAAGGTGGTTTGAGCCTCTGAACAAGGAGGGGATCAGCTTTGAGGAAGAACTATTATCATCCTTGCTTCAAAGTCAAACTATAAACTAAATTCCTCCCATGGTTAGCCTGGCCTATGCCCAGGAATGAGCGAAGACAGCCAGCCGGTGCGACTAGAGGCAAGATGTAGTCAGTCGTGTTAGATTTCTCTCACTGTCATAATCTTTGCAATGGTGGTTTCACTTTGAAATGTTCCCCTACATTTTCTTCTAGCGGTTTTATGGTTTTTGATCTTACATGTAAATCTTTAATTTATTTTGAGTTGATTTCTGATTATGGTGAGAGACAGGGGTCCAGTTTCATTCATCTGCTTATGGATATCCCATTTTCCCAGCACCATTTATTCAATAGGATGGTCTTTCTTCAGTGTACATTTTTGGCACTTTTGTTGAAAATTAGCTGTCTGTAAATACATGGATTTATTTCTGTGTTCTCTATTCTGTTCCATTAGTCTATGTGTCTGTTTTTATAACAATATCGTGCTGTTATGGTTACTCTATGCTTGAAATACATTTTGACATCTGGTAACACGATGCCTCTGGTTTTATTTTTCCCAGGATTGCTTTGGTTATTCACGCTCTTTTTTTGATTTCATACAAACTTTAGCATTGTTTTTTCTATTTCTGTGAAAAATGGCATTAGTATTTTCATAGAGATTGCATTGAATTTATGGATTTCTTTGGGTAGTATGGTCATTTTAACAATATTAATTCTTTTAATTCATGAGCATGGGATGTCTTTCCATTTGTTTGTGTTTTCTTCAATTTCTTTCATCAGTGTTTTATAGTTTTTTTTTTATTGAGGTCTTTCACCGCCTAGGTTAAATGTATTCTTTGTTATTTTATTTTGTAACTATTGTAAATAAGATTGCCTTCTTAATTTCTTTCTCTAATAGTTTATCATCAGTATGTAGAAATGCTATTGATATTTGTATGTTGATTTTGTATCCTGCAATTTTATTGAATTTATTAATCAAATCTAGGAATTTTTTGATGAAGTTTTTGATTTTTCTAGATATAAGGTCATGTCATCTGTAAGGAGGGACAATTTGACTTTCTCTTTTTCAATTTGGATACTTTGTATTTCTTTCTTTTGCCTGATTGCTCTGGTTAAAACTTCTAGTACTATGTTGAATAGAAGAGGGGAAAGTGGGCATTCTTTTTTGTTCCAGGTCTTAGAGGAACAATTTCATCTTTCTCTCATCAGTATGATACTCATTGTGGGCTTGTCATGAATGGTCATGAATGTTGAATTATGTTCCTTCTATAAAGTGGAAATGGTTATGGAAGTAGAAGAGAGAAATATGGATAGGGAAGAAAAGGGAGAAAAAAGAAGCTGGAAAGCCAATAAAATGATGAACTATACCATGTGATATGCACACTCCCTATGACAATCTTGAGTTTCTGAATGATCAAATGCTTGGCCTGATAAATTTTTTTCATAAAATACAGTTACATTTTTGAGTAAGTTATTTTGATTTTTAATAGGTTATCAAATAAGCATTAAACCAGAATATGATGCATATCCCAGGCAATCCACTAAGATATTGCAAAGAGAGAAATATATCTCACTCCTTTAAATAGCCAGACAGATACAACCAATTAGATACATGCTGCCAAAATAAATAATTATTTGTCCTCAAGAAAGAGGATTTGACAGTACCATTTGTCACTCATAGTTCTTCATAAATTCACTTGGTAATTGGGGTGACTGTCTGTGTTAATTTATTGACTATTCAAAGGAAAAATGAACTTCTCATATCTTTGTGATAAAAGATAGTTTCGGAACTAAGCTCCTGCCCTTAAGATTCCTACCTTCCCATAGAAATGGGGAGATAAGGGGACTATCTTTCTTGATGATTACTTCTTGAAGATATGCATTCCACATCTTTGAAAAAGACATTCTTGGGTCATGAAGCTGGCAAGCAACTTATCTAGTTTTCAAAAGGATTTGTATACATGTCAAAGAGGCAGAAAAAGACCTTGTAAGTACAAATCTTCTAAAGTAAACACTCTAAAAAAGGGAGGAAGAAGTCTTTTTCCTTGATTTCCACAGGGAGAATTAATTTTTTCCTTTCAATTGGTATTTACCCTTATAATATCAACTCTGAGTTAAAAGGGAGATAACTGTGAACATTGTGTAGGAGCATTGAGACAGAGGCTGAGAGGACATAAGCCCTTAACTTTTGCAAACCATGGGATGAAGCTACATAGAGAATTTCAATGGCTGTGTCACTGGGAGTTCCAACACTGTTTATGCAGCTCTGAGGGGCATCTGAGTTCCAGAAGAACAGCTCATAATCTTAGCGAGTCAGCCAGGAGGAAAAGGTAAGCCTAAAGTTTGGGATTTATTCTTCTCCTTTCTCCTTTTCCTTTCTGCTCCATACAGGGGCTGTGTTTTCCTTTCCAACCCTGGACCCTTGGTGGGCAGAGCCTAAACATGGAAGCAACTACAGGTTTCTGGCCATGGCCAGTGAAACTGAGGGGTTTCCATGTGGAGAAGCCTGACTGCCACCACCTTAAGGAACCTGGGTCTTTTTCATTTTGGTTTATGGGGACCTTGGGTAAGGGGTTTACTTCAAACTCTTGGTACTGTCCTCCCAATAGTCATAATAGTAGCCTCCCTGTGTGCTATATTCTCTCAAAGGTTTTAAATGCTTGCATGCAGCCATCTCTAGAATGTCATATGGCCTGTCTTCAAAGGGAATAACAGGAGATGAAAGAAATGTGCAACCATGAGGACACTGTAACCTATAAATGATATGTTGAGACGGGAAACCCAAAATGATGGTAACTGAGAGTGGCGCTAAGGCCCTCAGTTTTGGTCACACTCTCAACTAAGTAAGAACCTGACCAAAAAGGGAGAATTTTTTTAAACAAAATTCTGGAAGGCGGTTCTTTTGGACTGAGCTCATGTACTAGGCCCCAACAAACCAAACCAAACTAAACCAAAATGGAGTCGCTTGTGCTAAAACTTTAAGGAAATATATAGATTCTAGTACAGACCAGGTTTTGTTTTTTCTCCTACAAATCTCTATAACAAACATTTCTACCAGCATAGGTATCAACCCCCTGAATTTCCCATTAAGTCTTTTAACCAAATTCATTTCCTCTAGCCTTGAGACCATCAAGCTTCAGATGATGATGCAACAAAGGTTCCAGTCAGTTCCAGTTGAAGACATTACCCCTGACCATAAAAAAAGTACCCTGCCTCCACTAGACAGAACAGAATGAGAGTTCTGTGATCTCCAACATGTAGGGGCTACACCCCAAGTCAGCATGAAGCAGTTACAGAAGAAAGACCTTCAGTCCCTCTGCCTCCCGTAAAGATTTACCAGGATCACATCTCTTAGTGGGGAGATGAGGCAAGAAAATAGGGTCTGGAGGCAGGAGACCTAAGGCTGTTTCACGCCAACTTCCTAGAACTAAATGGAAAGGAAAACCCCAACTTTCCATGACTAAATAACTAAAGGACCAGAGGCTACTTCTTTTGACCTTTTCTGCCTGGCAGATGTGAAATGGGCTGTCTGCAACAAATCATACTGAGTGTGGATTGACTCTTCATTTGCAACTTTGTAACTTCACTCCAGCCTCTGAATCCTTGCTGTCTGCAACCTAGGCTACCACTTCAGTTCCATGACGTAAGCATGAAGTGGCCAGTGGGAAACTTGTAGGGGGTATATGAACCCCAAGGATATTCTGTATATGGACCCTTGAGCTGCTGCTCGGGTCTGCTCCCACACTGTGGAGTGTACTTTCGTTTTCAATAAATCCCTGCTTTCGTTCTTCCGTTGTGTTATTCTTTCTTTGCTTTGCTGGGTGTTTTGTCTAATTCTTTGTTCAAAACGCCAAGAACCTGGCCAACTTGCAGTCACGACCCTCTACTGTTAACAATAGCACCATGTGACACAGGCTAAAGGGCCAAGTCCCAGGTCATTAGTGCTTTGGGGAGTCAGAGTAAAAGGACATCACCAAAAGGCTGAGCTGTGGGAGGAGACTTCTTGGAGAAGGTGGCTTTTTGAGAGGAAAGAAAGGTAGAGAGGAAGCTGCGTTCCATCTGTGTGAGGCAGAATGAGGATAACTCTGCAGAGGAAACTGCATATTGTATGTTTAAGACAGGATTAGTCAGAAGTTTCTGGTTCTATGTGGTAGAAAATCTCATGAGGTGGGAGGAAGACAATGGCAACAACAACAAAAACCAAAAAACAGACCAAAAATATCCAAACCCCAAACTAAAATAATCATTGCCTCACATCCCTGAAAAGTTATTTGGTTTTGGGGTTCAGACACAGCTAGAAGCCATGCCCTATTGATGGTTCTCCCTCCGTCTCTTAGCTCTCTTTTCCTCTGTGTTGACTTAATTTTCAAACAGGTTCATTTAATCCAGTGGCAAAATGGTCATCAGAAAGTCTAGGCTTAAATCCAAACAACATGGAACATTAGTAACTAAAAAGATCCTCATTTTTGCAATGAATGAAGCATGTGTGCCAGCCTGCATGAGGTTCATTGCCCAGCTTGGGTCAAGTGTCTACCCTGGACATACACAACTACATTTTGAGTGTGACTTTCAGTAAAATAAGAGATTCTTTTAGGAACTTATAGAAGATCTCTTGTTCTTTGTCTTTCAATTGTTCTAAGGGTTTAAAGTCCTAAGCTTATACCTTTTTATTTGCTTTCTAGTATAGTAAGGGAAAAACATTCTACTCCATTTGCATCAAGAGCAGACACTTGGTTTTACAAATGTCTTTAGACACTTTATCATAATTACCCACGGGTGACAATTTAATTAATCATGATATACAGCATGCTAAGCATTAATGGGTTTTTTATTTCCCATTGGTGAAAAACTCCAAAGATTGTTCAAGGCCAAGGATACAAGTAGACTCATCCATGAATCTCATTTTCGAGGTTGGTTTCTTGGGACTATGTTGGGTACAAACATAGTATCAGACTCAGAGTCTGGTTAGGAACAGAGAAATCATAATAAATATGGCAACAGAAAGAATGTAGTGTAATTAAATTGGATAAAGAGGTATTAGAGAACTGAAGGATCAAAATAGAACACTAAGGTAGAACGAAGTTAGTCCATTAAGGCTTGAGGCACAAGGGGAGGAGTCAGAGTTTTAGGGAAATTCAGAGGAAATTCTCTGTAGAATAGAGATTCCCTCTAAGAGGGTGATGCCATGCATCTGCAGCCCATGCCATGGGAGCTTAGAGGACAGGCTTTGCAGATCTAAGCTCCAGTCTTTGAAGAGGAGGCACTGCTTGGCTACTTTTGGTATCTCAGGAGATTAGAGGTGGGACACCAGAGAATTTGGGTCCAGACCTCTGAGATGGGTCATCTCCCAATAAGTGCTAGTACCTGTGAAGGAACAAAGTGATGTTGGTTCTTGGAGGACCAAAATTATTAGAGAGTAGGACTAACTGCCACTGCTTGGTAAACGGCCATTGCTAGAGTGAGACTGGAGTGATGCTGACAGGGAGAGCAGAGAAACAAGAAGTAATAAGTCTTCTCTTCTGTTTTCTTGCCTGTAGTTTCAGTCTAGCGTCCTAGATTGGTGGGACTTGACAGAAAGTCACTCAAAATGATGAAAAATGTAATTTTTATTTATCATAAAGCAAGGTATGGATGGGTTGATTTAGAGATGAGTGATGATGCCTTAAAAAAGTAATGTAGCTTTAAAATGATATTTGTATATAAAATTGAAGGGGAATCAATCAACTCAAGCTAAGAAAAATGTATAAGGAATGAATGAAACTGGGATGTGGAGAAAAGAAAATTATAAAATATTAACATACTGTATGTATATATAAGATGAAGGCAAAAGTTATATATAAGAAATTTTTAATATTCTATGAAACTAATTAAGAAAAATCTGTCTCTCTGTGTCTGTGTATGTGTTTCTGTGTGTGTCTAACTTCTTACCTTTCCCAATAATTAGGACTTGAGTTTAAATAGAGAGTTGAACTTATATTTACCTTAAATTACTTATATACTTACATTTTTGAAAATAGTTTTTATTAAGTATAAGGTACTATATTGCAGCAGAGCATCACAACAGAGGATATCAAATCCAACATAAACATAAAACATGAAACTATGAGGTAATGAGAGATTGAGAAACCTTAATGATAGCTACTCTTTTTTCTAGGTAGATTCATCATTTATAATAAAACCGTGTATTAGATCTCAAATGTAATAAGCCATTTGATTTGTCTTTGAAAGAATAAAAGAGCACCATTTGAAATTTCTAACTTGGTTTGTTTTTGCTTTTAGAGTACAGGATCATAAAAATATCCTGGTAATGGTGAAACCTTTTGGCATAAACAGTGGTTCCATTCTGCCTGTACAGAGAGTAAAAGGAAACGGGTGTTTTGTTTGTGGTAAGCATTGTATTAAGTATATCACAAATGTCTTTGGGACCAAGGAAATGTTAGAAAAGGGTCATTCTGAACATGATTTGAGGAAGATAAATGACAGCAAAAATGAGAAAAATCTAGGCGTTCAGAATCAACTGCAAACTGACAGGATGAATTCTGAATTTTGCTCAAGCTGTTGTATTGATAAATAATTGCACTGCTTATTGCCAAGTAATTCTGAACAATCAGGAGAGAGAGCCATTGAAGTTGTCTGCATGTGAAAGTAAAATATTTTGCAAATGATTTTAGACTGAAACATTTTGCTGAAACATTTGAAGGCCATGCATATTTTTCAAAATGTAGTTCCTCAAGAGAATCCTCTGATGATGACCAAGTTCAGGAAATCCTAATAAGAAACAAGAGAGAAGAAAAGAACTTTTTCTATGAGAAACTGAGCTTTAAAACTGCAGGGAAACAGCATATATTCTGAATCTTAGAGGTATGGATTTTTCTAGAAAGAGAAAGGTGGCCAAAACAGTAAGAGGCCGCTCTGAAATTCTAGATGGAAAGATGGGAAATGGGCCCCACTTTTGTGTCTGTCATTTTTGGAAAGGTGGAGAAACTGGTAGACTTAAAAAAGAAAAGAGAGAGTCCTTTCCATTTTCACCTTGATTTTGATAAGAGTACTTCTCAGGTTTGTCCTAAGTTCTAGTTTTTCAAGGGCAGGATTTTTTTTTTTGACAAACAAATCAGCATTTGGTACTTTTCTGTTCATGCAGGATACCTTAAGAAGGGATGAATGTAGAACCACATGAAAGGCAAGAATCAAAGTCAGCTGCTGTTGGTACAATTTGCAGCTTGGCTGCAATACAGTTATTTGGATCTAGTCTTCAGTGGGAGCTGACTTTATGAGCTCTCATGTTGATCAGGGCTCGGCTGCCAAAGTGTAACTCCAACTACGGATATGAAAACAAATTGAGTGAGTAACCACCATCAAGTCAAAATATGCCAATGCTCTGACAACCTCCGTGTCTATGGCTACATGCGCTCATCCCTGCTTAGGCTGGGTACTTATATTCTGTAACTTCCCATGAAGAGCTCATGTGCATTCAGTGTCAGCAATGAACAAGACACTGACCCTGTGGATTCAGAGAGAAATGAGGCACAGTTCTTTCCCTGATGATACTCACAGTCTTCTGAGTAGAGACAGGAGATTGTGTAGTGAATGAAAGCTAAAATAAAGGTATCCCCAGGTTATATTGGGAGCTTAACAGGAGAGTAAGAATGGTTGAGATATGGGAAGGCAAGTCAGAGAGGATTCTTGAAGATGTGTGATCTTGAAATATAAGCAGAGGCTTGTGAGATAGACAAAGAAAAAAGTAATACAATCTTTTTTTCTTTTTTTTTTTTTTTTTTGAGACAGGACCTCACTCTGTTGACCAGGCTGGAGTACAGTGGAATGATCATCTTACAGGCTCAAGTGATTCTTCCACCTCGGCTTCCCTAGTAGCTAGGACTAAGGCACACACCACCATGCTTGGTTAATTTTTGTATTTTTTGTAGAGATGGAGTTTCACCATGTTGCCCAGGCTGATCTTGAACTCCTGGACTCAAGAGATCCACCCACCTCCACCTCCCAAAGTGCTGGAATTAAAGGTGTGAGCAAATAAAGCTATTAATACCAAAATCTGATCCGTGTGAGTGCTTCTCAGTGAGGCACTAGTGCACTGCCATGACCCAGGCACCTGCTAGGTGGTCTGTGAGTAGTACCACATTTAATACCCTCAGTATCAATAATGAGATGCACATTATTATGATGATGATGTCCATTATGATGATGATAAGGAAATGGGCTAAGTGGTGGTGGACATGATGTTCAAGCCTGTGCTCTCTGGGTCCAAGGCATCTGTTCTTAGCCTCCTTGGGCCCTGTCCTCAACATGGAAACTGAGAGAAGGGCATCCTAGGCAAAGGAAGTAACCCATGCAGCAGTAGGGAGATGCGAGGGAGAGGGCAGATGACAGAATGGCACAGTGTATTCGTCTGTTTTCATGCTACTGATAAAGACACACCTCAGACTGAGCAATTTACAAAAGAAAGCTGTGTATTGAACTTACAGTTTCACATGGCTGGGGAGGCCTCACAATCATGGTGGAAGGTGAAAGGCACATATCACATGGCAGCAGACAAGAGAAAAGACAGCTTGTGCAGGGGAACTCCTGTTTGTAAAACCATCAGATCTTGTGAGACTTATTCACTATCATGAGAATAGCATGGGGAAAGACTTGCCACCACGATTCAATTACCTACCACCTGGTCCCTCCCATAACATGTGGGAATTCAAGATGAGATTTTGGTGGGGACATAGCCAAACCATAAAATTCCACTCCTGGACCCTCCCAAATCTCACATGCTAACATTTCAAAACGAATCGTGCATTCCCAATTGTCCCCCAAAAGTCTTAACTCATTTCAGCATTAACTCAAAAGTCCACAGTCCAAAGTCTCATCTGAAACAAGGCAAGTCCCTTACACTTACGAGGCTGTAAAATCAAAAGCAAGTTAGTTACTTCCTAGATGCAATGGGGGTACAGGCGCTGGGTAAATACAGCTGTTCAAAACGGGAAAAATTAGCCAAAACAAAGGGGCTACAGGCCCCCTGCAAGTCCAAAATCCAGCAGGGCAGTCAAATCTTAAAGCTCCAAAATGACCTCCTTTGACTCCAGGTCTCACATCCAGGTCACGCTGATGCAAGATGTGGGTTTCCATGGTCTTGGGCGGCTCTGCAGGGTACAGCCTCCCTACAGGCTGCTTTCAAGGTCTGGTGTTGAGTGTCTGTGGCTTCTCCAGGCACATGGTGTAAGCTGTCAGTGGATTTAACATTCTGGGGTCTGGAGGACCGTGGTCTTCTTCTCACAGCTCCACTAGGTGGTGTCCCAGTAGAGACTCTGTGGGGGGGCTCTAACCCCAAATTTTCCTTCTGGACTGCCCTAGCAGAGGTTCTCCATGAGAACCCTGCCCCTGCAGCAAACTTCTGCCTGGACGTCCAGGTATTTCCATACATCCTCTGAAATCTCCAAACCCCAATACTTGACTTCTGTGCACTGGTAGGCTCAAGACCAGATGGAAGCTGCCAAGGCTTGAGGCTTGCCTCCTCTGAAGCCACAGCCAAGGCTCTATGTTGGCCCCTTTTAGCCATCACTGGAATGGCTGGGATGCAGGGCACCATGTTCCTAGGCTGCACACAGCACGGGGACTCTGGGCCTGGCCCATGAAACCACTTTCTCCTCCTAGGCCTCCAGGCCTGTGATGGGAGGGGCTGCTATGAAGAACTCTGACATGCCTGGTGGATTTTCTGTTATATATTTTTACCACAATAAAAAATAGACAAATAGAGATAAGGAATCTGGGATGATTTCAATATTGTGCATTTCAATATTGTGCAACTGGATAAATGTATCACTCATTGAGTTTTGGAATATAAGAAGAAAAAGAGCAGATATGGGGGGGTGGTAATATTGGAAGAGCCTCTAGGCCAAATATTGGCAAAATTTTTCTGTAAAGGGCCAGATGACAAATATTTTTGGCTTTTGGGGTAATATGGCAATTCCTCATTTCTGCTATTGTAGCTTGAAAGCAGCCACAGGACAATAAGTAAATGACGAGCATGGCTGCCCTCAAATAAACTTTGCTTACAAAAACAGGCAGTGGACCAAATTTGGCTGGCCCACAAATAGAGAGACCTAGCAGAAATGTGGGTCTGAGATTCAAGTGAGATGAAAGGGAGTTTCTAGAAGATAATGAGGTCTCTAACTTTAGCCATATGTGCTTGTTGCGATGTTGGAGAGGGGATTTATATCACCAGTTGGATAGTAAGATAAGATGCTGTAAATGGGCCAGGCACGGTGGCTCATGCCTATAATCCCAGCACTTTGGAAGGCCGAGGTAGGTGGGTCTCCTGCAGTTAGGAGTTTGAGACCAGCCTGGCCAACATGGTGAAACCCCATCTCTACTGAAAATACAAAAAAAAATTAGCTGGACCCAGTGGTGGGTGCCTGTAATCCCAGCTATTCGGTAGGCTGAGGCAGGAGAATTGCTTGAACCTGGGAGGCTGAGGTTGCAGCAAGCTGAGATCTTGCCATTGCACTCCAGCCTGGGCAACAAGACCGAAGCTCCGTCTCAGAAAAAAAAAAAAAAAGAAAGATGCTATAAATATTTCTTGTGCATGTTCTAAGGGCTTGATACTATATCTGGTTAATGGATCTTATTATTATTCTACATTACAATAATGATGATGTATAAGAAATGGAGCCATGCTTCTTTCTTCAATATTCAAGCTGTATTGGGAGTTTAACATATAGTTCAAAGGGGGAAAAAAAAACCCAGAAAATAAAATGGGAGACATTTTCAGGATTTTAAAATACGTGTGCATTTGTAAGCACATGTAGGTTTTGTGCATTATTACATACATAAATATTTTCATAGTACATATTTATTGGCCTAGGTTTGGTGTGGTCCTTGTAGAGAGGGAACGCCGTTTTAAGATTCTCTAACTGGGGCTTATTAAGAAACCCTTTGCTGAAATCTGAAACTCTATTCTCACTTAGCAAGAGTAATAACCGTTCAGAGCCCGGTTGCCACTGCTGGTTTCCAGAGTTTATTATCTCCAAGCCTGGTTGACAAGAGTCACCAAGGTAAGTGAAACATACATGGTCCCTGAAGTCCTGGAGCTTACAATTTAGTAATGGGGCTGGAATTAATGAATTACCCACGGCATTGAATGTATATTCTTAACTGTTAGGTGTATAACAAAGGGGAAGGTCAGGGTATTACAAGAGTTTGTAAGTGGGGATTTCACCCAGGAGAGGGGGTCAGAAAGGTTCACAGTCACTCCGAGAAGCAGGAGCACCTTCAACAGAGCCAGCTCATTAACCACCATGCCTCAAAGACTTTTTCAAGCTTCTCTTGCAGCTGATGATGTAAGCCATGCATGAGGAGAGGACAGTTATGAGGGGCTCATTTGCTGCCAATTCCGATGCTAACTGTCAACTGCTTAGCCTTCTCTTTTGTGTACAGCATTGATAGGAATTTATTATATCTTTAAGGCAGAAAATATATCAGTTCATATATTAGTTTTTGGAAAAAGGGAGTATTTTTTGCTTCGCTCAGACTACACTGACTAATGGGAATCTTAATTTTTCAGAACATTTTCTCAAAGCAAAAACCTAAGAAAAATTCATGTTGCACGAGTTGAATAAAGAAGCTCTCTTGCTATTAAGGTTATCTGGCGTGTTTCATAATAAGCTCTTCATTTCTCTCAGAGTGAGCTGCAGAAAATGAGGCCCATTTTAGTTCATATCCTAACTGTGTGGCAGCAATGCTCTAAGATAGAAATTACAGACAGAAAATAAGTTTTTTCTCTGTTTTAAAATTTTCCCTACAGATACGGTTGGATTTTGGCATATGTACAATAAATCAGAACAGTTTCCCTGAAAGTGATTTTTTCTTATGTTACTATTCTTCCATGCTGCAAACTGAATTGTATCCCTTCAAAAATTCATATGTGGAAGTCCTAATTCCAAGCACCTCACAATGTGTATGGAGACAAAGTCTTTAAAGAGGTAATGAAGGTAAAATGAGGTCATTTCCCGGGCCTTAATTCAGTATGGCTGGTGTTTATAAGAAGTGGAAATTTAGAGACACACAGTTACAAAGGGAAGACTATATGAAGACACAGGGAGAAGCCATCTGCAAGTCAAGAAGAGAGGACTCAGAAGAAACCAACCCTACTGACATTTTGACCTCAAACTTCTAGTCCCAGAACTGTGAGAAAAATAATTTCTGTTGTTTAAATTCCTCAGTCTGTGGTACTTTGTTATGGCAGCCACAGAAAATGAATACATCCCATAAGAAACAAATAAAATTTAAGACTAACTCCAATCGAGAAGGAAAATGCATTTAAGAGCCCACTTGTCCTCATTTGTAATTTTGCACTAACATCTCTGATGTATTTCCAGGGTGCAAACAACCTCCTTTCTGCACATGGTGGACAGGAGCTTTCTGATGGCAGGACCCTTTTTGTTTTGCTTTTACTGTGTGACACACCTTGTGGTAATTGTATTTATTTATCCCTCCATTTGCTCTGGCCATAATGTAGAATATAATGTTTGCCACATTGAATATTGAGCATGATATTATTAGAGATGCCAACCTGAAAGACTGCATTTCAGGAAAGAAACATGTTGACCACAAAACAAAACGAACGCTCACCATATAAAATGAAGAACCACATGCATAAGAATGAGCAGAACTACTCTGAGGAAAAGCCGTAGGCATCCCCAATTCAATATAAAAATTCAAATTTATGCTTGTTACTCAGCATCTTTCAGAGAGCTGTGTCTCTTCCCAGAACAGGGAAGTCTGGGTTTGCAGAGAATTTACCCCAGGCTTCCCTCAAATTCTGAGTTGTTTTGCATTAAAAATGAAATTCAGCTTATGAAAACAACCTCCCTTGACTTTGCAGGAATATGACTAGTAACTCTTGTGTAAAGTGAGTCCCCACACTGTGAGAGTTGGGTGGATTATAGTTCCTGTGTGGCTGAATACAGTCTCTTCCCAAAGAGAAATCCCATAAATTGTAAGCATAATTTTATCCACAGGCCTTTCTGATCTAAGGCTAAGGTGTAGCCCTAGAAAGGTTTCTTCCAGTCATTTCTGTGATGTCCACTTTATAGGGCTGCTGTTGACCTGTAATAGCTCTGGAAAGTGGTGGCGTTAGTAATCACAACGAAGAAAATCAAGTGTGGTTCTGGGGTCTAGGAAGGTCCCACATCAATAAGAATGTGTTGTTTGAGGATTTTAGTACTTCATTTTCTTTGTGTTGCTGTCATTCTCTGAAAATGATGAAGGATGTTGATCATCAAAAGTTGTGCAGCCTTCAGATGGGGCAACTGTCCCTCTGCAAAGATGGAGTCTCCTGCTGTGGGAGCCAAAGTGAAGCAGGAGGAGTTCATGGGTGCGGGAGGTGCTCTCATAGTCTGGCCTGCTACTGCTTAAAAGGATTAAATTTGATGTTAAAACCTGTACATCTGATACCTCATCTTCCTGTTTGTATTAATGTGAAAGAAGAACCAAAAATGTTTTCTTTTGGATTTCAAAGGGAAGTCTGGCTTCAATTAATACTGGGATTTAAAAAGCAGATCTTAATGTTGCCTGTTTTATTGGCAATCTCTCCAATTCAATTCAATGCCATTTTTATTTGGGGTTGCCAAGTGCTGATTTTATATAAGATGCAGAATATAAGAACTCTTGGTGGTCCAGGAACTGTGACCTTGTCCTAGCTGCACTGACACCTCTGAGCCCAGGACAAGGCTGGTTTGCTGGGTGTGCACAGTTGCACTGATTTCCACACTTAGAAGGGGTTCCCACCCTTGAGGTTGAATGTTCTGTATTTACGCCACAGAATTCTTAATTATTTTATTTTTGACTATATGTTTTATAAGTAAAGTCTGATGGGACAACGGAGCATGTACTTGGGACTATGTAATTCTTAGCAACTCTCAATTATAACAAAAAATAGAAAAATTATATGCCAACTGGTTCTAAAAACAAGTGATGTAAGAGCAATATATTCAGTAGAGGAAGGCAGGATAATTGCCAGTGAAGCCTTGAAATTCGAATAGGTATTAACCAGGGATGTATTTTTTCTCTCTCTTACACTTGAATGTCAACTGTTTTCCCACATTTGTTCACATTAAAGCCTTTCCTTTAACTTTTCCAAACCATGGAGCAAATGGAGTAAGCACTTAGTATCCCCAAATAAGAATCAACTGTGCACTTTCTATGCTTTTTGGATCCTCAGAAAGATTCAGGCATCTGCTCCATCAAAACATCATACACCTTGGTTATAGACACTGAATATTGGGGCATTTGCATACACTAGTTGAAGAGATTTGGGAGTTACAAGAAATATGAAAGTGCTATCACTTTTTCTATCCAGGCTTCTTGAAAGTGAAAGCATGCTTAAAGGATTTATCAGCAAATGAATTGGGTTTTTCCAGTGGGTAGGATTTGTACAGTGTATTCATTTATTTCATTAACAAAGGCAGATATCTCTTGCATTTAAGTGGCAGTTCTTTCCACTCAAAGTCATGAAGTTCAACAAATGCAGAACTAGGCTGGCACCTGGGCCTCCTGGTCTACAATTTCTTAATACACCCAACAAATTTGACAGATCATCAACTGTGTTAACTCTGAGGATACACTGGAGAGTACGGCAGGATTTGCCCCTGCCATCACGGAGCTTTCACCCTGCGAGGAGACTCGTGTTAATCAAATAATTGCACATACAAATTAGATGATAACATTCAGAATATAGCGCATCATGGGATCACAAAACAGAATATATTAACCTTTTCTTGAAGGTTAAGGTTATGGTACACGCTCCCGAGGGGTGGCACATGAGTCATGATTTGGAGGAAGAACACCAGCTAACTAGGAGGTGACCAGGGAGGGAGGAGGAAAGTGGGTCAGGCAGAAGGTCCCATGGCAGGTAGTAGTGGGGGCAAATGTGAGGTGTGATTGGTGTGTCCGAAGCAAAGAGAGACAGGGGAATGTGGTGTGAGATGAGGCTGGAGAGACCGACAGTAGCTAGATTACACAGGCTTCTGGGAATAATGTTAATTTTTCTCTTAGGAGCAGTGAGAAACCATTTAGTGTTGGTTTTAGGCTGCAGGAATGGGAATAACGTGTCAGATTTGCTTTATTCTTTTAGGAACTCTTTTGTTTCAGTGTGTACCTGGTGGTGGGTATGAGATTCCCTTGAGACGTTATATAGAGATGCCAATGGGGACAGCTGGTTAAGGGAGGCCACAGCTCAGGGGGAAGGAGGGTGAGTCACCTGAACACAGAAGACTGGGAAAGTCCTGGGTGTCAGGATCCTTCAGGAAGAGTGCAAATTGTGACAAGAAAATAGAGCCAAGGATGACCCTCAGCAGCATTTAATGATTGAGGTTACAGGAAGATGAATCTAAAAAGAAATCTGATAAAGAATGACAAGAGAGGGAGGGGGAAAAGAAAAAAAAGAAAGGAAAGCGAGTGCAGTGTTGGTCATAGAAACCAAGGCACTGAATGTTCTAAGTAGAACTGGTCACAGTGGAATTTCTTTTGATGAGTCAGGTTAGATGACGACTAAAATACATACATTTCTTTAGTGATAGGGAGAACCCTGTCAATCTTACAGAGTAAGTGAGCAAGGGGTGGTAGTGAGTGGTCAGAGAAGTGATGAAGAGTTGGAAAGGGAGAAAACTCTTTTTAAAAGTTTGTCTGTGAAGAGATGGGGTGAGAGAGGGAGATAGCTGGACAAATTTTCTACTATCACAAATATTCTTGTTTCCATTAGCTGGGCGTGGTCATGCATGCCTGTAATCCCAGTTACTCAGGAGGCGGAGGCACAAGAATTGCCTGAACCCAGGAGGTGGAGGTTGCAGTGAGCCGAGACTGCGCGACTGAACTCCAGCCTGGGAGGTAGAGTGAGACTCTGTCTCAAAAACAAACAAACAAACAACCCCAACCCCCTCAATATCCTTGTTTCCAAACCTTGAAATTCTGGGTCTCTACTGCTGTATTCCCGGCTTCACTAAAACACACAGAATTAGACTTCAATTTGTTACAGAGATATCTTGGGGTTCAGCTCAGAGCATTGTTCTAAACTGCCGGCGAAATCTTACATGAATCATCTCATGAAATAAGTCCCCAATATCCTTATGTAATACAATCAGTCTGCTGTTGGAAGAGTTTCAAAGATGAAAAGATAACATTTGGCAACCCATCTAAGAGCTTTATTTTTATAAACAAAGCAACGGTTTTGAGAAACGAAACCGTTCAAAAGTAACAGGTTCATTCCTTTATATGACAAATGATGAGGACAGTTCTATTTTCCTAATACTCTGTTTCATCAACTGAAGCTATTTATTTCTTTAGCATTTACTCACTTATCCTGACAACAGGCCAAACACAGTCTACTTGAAATATATATTTATTTATGATTTCTCCAAACCTCCTTCTCTAAGGTTTCTTTTATTTTCACTGAGTGAGGTTTATGTTGGTGAAATGTTGCAGTCACTTGTCACTTTCCCGGAGCAGTAATTTAGCATCTGAAGAATGAAGCTCCTGGGTTTCTGAGAAGTGCAGATCTGTATCTGATGCTGGGAGTGCAGACAGGTGCCTCTGATCACGGTGAGAGAACACTCGCCAGAATGTGTTAGGTAAGGAAATAAAAATAGGGAGTTATCCCGGGAAAGTGATAGATGTCGAATATATTAGAAAGGGACAGTCATTATGGTAGTAAAGTTAAATTAATAAACAATTATAAATGGATTCGAATCTCTTATTTACAATCTGCTATGCAATTGCAGTGTCATACGCTGTGCTGTGGGTTTTGCAAGCTTCTCTCATTCAATCTTCTGCCACAACTCTGTGTATTGGGCAAATTTCTTAACTCCCATGAATTTCAGCTTATAAATTTGCAACATAGAAATAATGGTAATACCTGAGTTTATAAAGCCAGTATCAAGTGCAAAAAACCAATTTGCAAACTAGGTCCTGACTTCCATTTCCAGTTAACATAAAATAACTGGGATCTGCTTGTTCTCCAACCTGAAATGACCAAAAATACCAGGCAATGTGTGTGAAGCAAAGGTTTTCAAGTAACTGGTAGGGTAGCCAACTAAACCAATTTAAAAGTATCAGTGGAATAAGTATATTCTTTTCAACAAATAATGCTGGAAAAATTGGATGTCTATATGCACAAAATGAGTGTCAACCCATTCTTTTCCTTACATAGGAAAAATAACTAACAATTGGTCATAAACCTAAATCCAAAACCTAAAGCTATGAAACATATAAAGAACATGGAAGAAAGATTTGTGTCCTTAGTGTAGTGAAATACTTTTTAGGTACAACAACAACAACAAAAAATTATCCAGAAAAAAATTGCTAAATTGTACTTTGTCAAAAAATTTTTAAAAATATTTGCTTCTTAAAAGACACTGGTAAGAGAATAAAAAACAATTGACTGGAAAAACATATTTTCAAATCATACTTCTGATTAAAACTCAGAACATATAAAGAAACCTTAAAGTGCGATAATAAGAAAACAATTACATAAAAATTGGGTAAAATCATTCGATAGACATTTCCTCAAAAAAGATATATAGGCAAATAAGCACATAAAATGATTATCATTATTGCTTAATGAGGTATCCCCCACATAATATTGCCAAATATTTAAATTTTGACAATTATATTTGGCAATATATAATATATAATATTTGGCAATATTATAATTGTCAAAATTAAAAAAGGTGGATCATACCAATCATTGGCAAGGATATGGCAGAACTGGGACTCTCAATACACTGCCGCTGGGGGTGTGAAATGGTTACAGCTACTGTGGCAGACAGTTTGGGAGCTTCTTAACAGGTTAATCATACTCTTATATATGATCTATCCATTCCACTCCTAGGTATAATACCCGGAACAAAGAAAGCGTGTGTCTATGCAAGACTTGAAGACAATTTATGGCAGCTCTGTAGTAACCAAAACCAGTACACAGTTTGAATGTCCATCAATAGTTGAATGTATAAATGGTCTGTGGTATACCTATACAACGGAATACTGCTCAGCAGTAAAAATGACTTGGCTATGGATACATGCAACAACAGGAACAAGTCTCAAAATAACTATGAGAAATGAAGAAGCCAGACAAAAAAAAAAAAAAAGAATATATCCTGCGTGATCTGATTTATAAAACCTCAAAAGAATGCAAACTAATCTCTACGACAGCAGATTAGTAAGGATCTCCTGGAAAGGTAAGGTGTGAAGAGGGGAGTTGTCGAGAAAAGGAGAGGACTGGGTTAACAGTCACAAGAAAACTATTTTGATTGTGGTTGATTATTTCATGGGTGGTGGTGTTGATTATTTCATGGGTGTTTACATATATCAGCTCATCAAATTGTATACTTTAAATATGTACAGTTTTTTGTATATCAAGTAAACCTCAATAAGGATATTAGGAAACAAGAAAGAAACAAGGTGATGTGTGTAACCGGAATCACAACATTTTAGGAACGACTTCCCAAAACACTTATGGTCTAATAGGAAAAAAGGAATATGAGAGAATACAGAGAGATCGGAGAGATAATGCTTACAGCTAAGCATTATCCATGTTAATATGTTTATGGCAAAGCTGGTGAAACAAACTTCTTCAGAGTATATGTCACACCCTGAGAGAATCCATTAATTCCTGACTGGGAATCCTGAGAATGTTACGCTTAGGTGGCAATGAGAGCATCATTGGACCCATCGGAGTAGCAGGAAGAAGCAGGTTAGGGGCTGAATGAAGAAACACACCAATTGTCATGTTTGTAGGAAGGATTCTCTTGGTGACACAGGATGAAGAAGACAATCTGCATTGGCGTCATCCTCCAGAAGTTCATCTCTGTTGTTTTGGGAGAAGTAAAGCAGTACCGAGACATATTTACAAGTTGGGGCCACAAAGAACTTCACTGTGAGCCAGGGACAAGTTCTGTTAACCCAAACACTGCTCTGGGTCCTCAATCACATACAATTTCTACCAATTGCAAATCCAGGGAGAACTCGGTTCATTCCAAGATGAGTCATATAAATTTATGTGAGCACAAGTATCTCTATGAATGTACCAAAAGGGGAGAAAAAAGGAGGACAGAAATAGGAAAAACAAGTAAAAGACAAAAATTCATTCACCAGAAAAATGTTACCATGAATTTGATAAACATTTTCACCAAGGATGTTTCCATGAATTTTTAAAACATGTTATAAAGGATGCTCAATAAAACAACACAGCAGCAGGCTTCAAGGACTCAAGGAAGATATGATGATACAATAAATGATGTTGAAAATGAACTTAAAATTGAAGTAAAACAGAAATAGGAGAGATGATAGATATTATTGCCATGCCAGAAGCTTCCCAAAGGAGAATAGACATGGCTAAAATACTCTATAAACATGTAGGAATTAATTAAGGAAAGCAAGCAAAATTAAATGAAACTACAAAAAAATTAAAAAGGGCATCTGGGCATGGCAGTTCACACCTGTAATCCCAGCACTTTGGAATGCCAAGGCTGGAGGATTGCTTGAGGCCAGGAGTTTGAGACCAGCCTGGACAATAGACACAATTTCTTTAAAAAGAACATAACAGAAAATGGATTTGCGCCCCTGTAGTCTTAGCTACTTGGGAGGCTGAGGCGAGAGGATGGCTTGAGCCCAGAAGTTAGGGGCTGCAATGAGCTATGATCACACAACTGCACTCCAGCCTGGGCAATAAAGTGACACCCTGTCTCTTAAGAAACAAAAAGGGACAAGTATATTAAAAAAAAATTGTTAAGAAGACTGAATAGTCAATGGTATAGAAATAATATCCAAATATATAGTTCAATATTTTTTTCCAGAAATGAAACACTTGGATCTTAAAGTCATACTAGGTCCCAAGAAAAACTGATGGGGAATAATTAACACTGAAATCACATTCTAAAAATATTACTGACATTCAAAGATTAAAAATCTATTTGCAGTTAGGCAAAGGATCAAATCTCTTATGAGGAAAAAGAAAATGAGTCTGCTTCAGACTCTACACCCAGAGTTAATGCTAAAGAAATAGCAATGCCTGAAAGTCCTCAAGGAAAAAAAAGAGTGAGTCAAGTATCTTATTCCTGGACTCTGTCATCCAATTTATAAACAAAGCAGACGTCTCTAAGTACACAAGAACTCCAGGAATACCAGTGAATCTAGAATGCAACTTTCTGTTATAGAAGATTCTAAAGGGCAAACTTCAACTGATGAAGAGATGATTAAGGAAAGTATGGCAAAACTTCGTTTTGTTGGGAGAGGACTGAAATAAAGGTAGGGTTTATATTAACAGAATAGAGTATAAATAATCTATAATCCCTGAAAAAATGGAAAGAACAGAGTAAAGTTGGGATGAGAAGAAGAAAGATAGGAGGTAGTATAGAAAGCTGTGTAGCTTAAAATTAAAAGCTTTTAAAGCTGGCAAATCAAGTAATAGAACTGTAAACATGCTTAAATACTTAAAGGTAATTGGTACAAAAACCTTATAATCCACTAACATCAGGTGGTAGATGAGGCTGAGCAGTGGAGAGGAAATGGAAAACAACAACATTTTCATTATTGCTAAGAGTAGAGTTTTAGCCCGGTATCCGCTAAAAACTAGAAGAGTAAATGGAAAGATATAATTAGTCCAGAAATATACTTGCAAATGTGAAAACTTAGAAGTATGCAATAATTTTTTGTAAAGGCAAAAGATTAGAAGTAGTTGAAATATTTGGCAATTGGAACTGCACAACTGTATAATGAAGTCATTGGAAAGACTGAGAAAGCTCTCTGTGTACTTGCATGGAATAATCTCTAATGTGGCTATTAAATAACAGGAGTGAGGCAAAGAATAGTGTGTATGGAATGCTACCAATTGGATAAGAAAAACACATATGCATTTAATCATGGACCAAAATGTCATGCAGCATATACACATATATATGTATATATATGGACGTATGTATACATATGGACATCATGGACAATATGCTGTCATACGGCATATACATATACATGTTGTCCATGATGGACCGCATATGTGATGTTGGTTCCATAAGATTATAATGGAACTGCCCTATACAGGTGTACCCTTTTTTGGTCTTTTATACCATATTGTTACTGTAACTTTTCTATGTTTAGATGTATTTAAATACACAATTTGTGTATTTAAATTGTCTATAGTATTCAGTACACGAACATGCTTTACTGGTTTGTAGCCTGCGAGCAATAGGCTATACCATATATCCTAGGTGTGTAGTAGGTTATACAATCTAGGTTTGTGTAAGTACGCTCCATGATTGCACAATAACAATATCACATAAAGACGCATTTCTTGGAATGTATTTCTGTCATTAAATGATGCATGGCTGTATATATCATATAAAATATACCTGGAAAGATAACCAACAAAAATGTGTTTATAACTTAGATGTTTATGAAGGACACTGTAAGCAGAGGTCAGGAATAAGACAAAAATTATTTACTGAATACCTTTTCATACATTTTAAGTTCTGCACCATTTGTACATGTATTAATTATTATTATTATTATTTTTGAGACGGAGTTTCGCTCTTGTCGCCCAGGCTGGAGTGCAATGGCACCATCTCGGCTCACTGCAACCTCTGACTTCCCGGTTCAAGAGATTCTCCTGCCTCAGCCTCCCAAGTAGCTGGAATTACAGGCGCCTGCCACCATACCCAGCTAATTTTTTGTATTTTTAGTAGAGACAGGGTTTCACTACGTTGGTTAGGCTGGTCTTGAACTCCCAACCTCGAGGTCTACCTGCCTTGACCTTTCAAAGTGCTGGGATATCAAGCGTAAGCCACTACGCCTGGCCTAATTTTTAAAATAATAAGTTTTAAAATTTCCTTTTAGTGAGATGAAATTCAAATAACAAAAATTAATTATTTTAAAGCGCACAATTCAGTGACACATAGTATATTGTATATTCATAGTGTTGTGCAATCATTTTCTCTATCTCGTTCTAAAACATTTTTGTCACCCTCTAAGAAGACCCCGTATCTATCAAACAGTCACTTCCAATTCATAATTTGTTTTTAAAGAAAAATCAAAACCCTCATGATGGCTTATAAAGACATCCATAGACTTCACTTTTCTTTGAATCCGTGCAACCTTAATTCCAGCTACATTCCTACTTCTTATTTTGAGTCACAGTGGTCTCATTTATGTGATTCTTGAATTTGCCAAATTCTTTTTCTCTCTTCAGAATATTTGCACAAGCTAGTCTCTCTGCCTGTAACACAGTGCTCCCTACTTTTCACCTATCACATTCCTAGTCCATCTTGAAATTTCCATAGATGCCCTGGTTTGCCATCTAGACTAAGAAGTTCTCACAAAGTTACTGAGGTTATGCAGCTTTTTAGTAGTATATTTTGCATTTAGACCTAGAAAAGCTAATGCTAAAGGCTACTTTCCAGTAACTTAGCTCTGCTGGCCATTCCCTGGCTCATCTAATGATATTCAATTCACACATGATAATAAAAAATTAATTTTTCATAAATACAAGCCTTAGGTCTCAAATATACACATTCTGAGGACTGGGACATATGATATGCTTTAGAAAGTTACATAAAATAAGGCACCTCCTAGAGCAAATGATTTTTAGCGTAAATTTCATGTGAGTAAATTGAGTAAATAGAAACCAATCAGCCAGTACCACAGTGACACTAGTGGCAGATCAAAAAAAAAAAAAAAAAGAAAAGAAAGGGTAGTACTAAATAGAATGCCTTGTCCTGAGCTCAAAAATCATTATTTGTTTCTGGTGATTTACGTGAAATTGGAGACTCAGATCTTGAAACAGCCACAAAGAGTTTTTAATGCATGCTGCGTATGTTAGGGCATGAAAAAGCAAACCACCACAAATTGCACAAAGGAGATGCAACTCGTGTTGTCTGATGGCCAGTTCCTTAGGGATTAAGGTCTTGAACACACCGTTTGGGTTTTAGACAACTGAATTGCATCCCAGGTCTCCATAAAACCTTTAATAGGGAAGGAAGGCTGCTTTTGTCAACATGTAAGTCATTCTCTTCATTGTGCATATAATCTCCTAGATAAGTGATGCCATGATTTTGTACCTTTTTGAAAAGTGAATATTACAGCTGTAGTTTCTATAAAGCTGGCTGCCATGGCACAATTAGAGGTGAAATAAATCCCACCATTTTGGATGACACCCTATGCAGCTGAAACCAGGGCGTATAGATGGATCTGAGAAAATGGGATTTGACTGTGTAATTATCATACTCAGTCAATGTACACAGTTTATTTACCATGAAAAATAATTATTATACATGCAGATATTAATTTTTGCTATCAAATACCACTTAGGAAAACACTAACAATTTAGAAACTTTTATATTAAAAATGCCTGAAATGCCTATTTTAACCAATTCATGAAATACCATAACCTTTTTTTCCCCAGAGTTTTGTGTGATTGCTTCAGTGTTGATGTTGAACATCAGAGGGAACAAAGGGATCCACCTAATAAGCCAGTGTCTGGGATTTGGAAGCCAGGAATTAACAGCAGTGTTAGAAATGGTATTCCAAGGTCACAGTGACTTTTTTTTTTTTTTTTTTTTTGAGACAGAGTCTCCTTCTGTTGCCGAGGCTGGAGTACAGTGGCATGATCTTGGCTCACTTCAACCTCCACCTTCCAGGTTCAAGCAATTCTGCTTTAGCCTCCCGAGTAGCTGGGAATACAGGCATGTGCCACCATGCCCAGCTAGTTTTTTGTACTTTTGTAGAGACAGGGTTTCACTGTTTTGCCCAGGCTGGTTTTGAACTCCTGAGCTCAGGCAATCCTCCCACTTTGGCCTCCCAAAGTGCTAGGATTATAGGCATGAGCCACTGCGCCAGGCTGACTTTTAATCTTAAGAAGATAATGTTTTCTCAGTATTAGTTTTAACTTTTACTTGATGTCTTCTTAACATTTAAAGAAAAAATATCACTGTTGAAAATGATTTAGTATTTGGCTAACATTCACTGGTAAGAGAAAAATGTATTTTTGATGCAATAGTGATAATGATGAGGATGACAGTGATCAACATTCACCAAAGGCTCACCAGGCACCAGACACTGTCCTAGGTGCTTCACACATATTACCTAGTTTAATTCCCTTTACTACCTTTGGTAATAAGTAATAGAATTATATTCCTCTTTTACAGATGTGAAAACAGGTAGAGATTAATTGAGTTAAATAATTTGATTAAGTTTACACCATTAACAAGATACCATAGTAACTACTACATTTTACTACTTCCTATTTATAGCTACCAATTACTGAGTACTTGCCTTTGGGTCTCATGCAAGTTGTTTTTTTTGTTTTTTTGTTTTTTTCATTTTACTTTCACAACAAATGAGGTAGATCTCAACAGTTTATGTTCTTATACATAAAGGAAATGAGGTTTGTAGCAATGAAACAAATTGCCCACAGTCACCTTGCTAGTGTTACCTAATTTTCAGCCTACTAATAAAACCTAAATCTCAGTATATTAAAGAGTATTTAGTTTTGGCCATTTCTCTGGATGTGAAGATTTTCTTGTTTTCTTAAAAGAAATTGCATTTACAAATCATCTCATCTTGCACGATGCCTCGTGCAGTCAGAAAGACTTGTTGGGCCCTGGTAGAGAATCTTCTCATCTTTAGGCTTAGATAAATATATATATATTTGATACATAAGAGAACTTTTCTTTATATTGGTTTATTTCCACAATGAAAAAAATGTTCTGTACTGAATCTAATTGCATGGACTTGATGTGTGGAGTGAATTTTATATATACTTCATCTTCAAGTTGTTCTTCAGAAGTTTAAATTGCTCTTCCAATAAGAAGATAAAAATAAATTTTGATGCTAGATTGCTTATGTCAATGCCTTATTTTCATTACTGTAGAATTGGAAGTTTTTCTTCTGGCAGAGATGTCTGTAGGAAATATATGGTTATATTTTCAAGGGTACTTACAGTAATAATGATGTGTTTGGCTCTTACTCTTTAGTACTTTATGTAAGATTTTAATTAACCCTCACTGTAATCAGGCATAGATATTATATAAATTTTATTAAGGCACAGAAAGTGAGAAGCAATTGTGAAGTCATAGGTCAAAAATATAATTGCCAAAAATCTCACAACTAGTAAGTGGCAGAATTATTTGACACTATAGACACTGCATTCTGGACATAGCAATGACATCAGCAACATTAAAATGATGTGGGAGGGGCAGCTCAAAGGACATGCTTGAAGCAGAAGCAGTGGAGGGAAGGTTAAGGGATTTCTAGTTGTCATATGAGGGCATGATAAAATAAAAACAAGGTAATTGTGCATGTGGGAATCTCTCTCGCTTGGGAAGACAAATGCCAAGAGAGATCATTGGCATGGTGAAGGAAAGCTTGTGAAGATACAAAATGTTGATTGCCATATGGAAAATCTATGTGATTTAAGTCAAAATATTGTTTGCCATAATGGAAAGCCATCAGAAGCTCAAGCACACCACTTACCAGCTGTGAACTTGGACTGGACAAGTTGTCTAAGAGGGATGATAACACTATCCTCTGTCTAGTTTCACTGTGCGACGTTAATGAGAAAATGTGGATAAAATCCTCAGACAGCTTTGATAAATCTCTTACAATATTCTGTTGTTCCAGTTTTTAAAAAGCCAGGAAGACAGGGTCGTTCTCAAATACTTAAGTGCACTAATATGGGAAAGGAATTAAATCTATTTTTTGGGAGGACTTGGTGAATTGAAACAGATTTTGACTTAATGCCAAGCCTAGTTTCAATCAAGGCTTGCCATAAGAGGTTAGTTTTCCTTGAGAATATATGCATTATCTATCAGTGAAGAAGTGTAAAGAAATGGTGGTCACTTAGTGTGAAGAAGATTCAAGCATTAGATCAGCATTAATGTAGGTAAATTTTAAGGCTTCTTACGATCCTCAGGATCTATGATAATACGAAAGTCAAGCCTAAGAGAAAAGAAACTTCTTCACTGATTTTCCTATCCTTATGCCAAAGGCCTCCCTTGTTAAGACACATTTGAAACAAAATCTCATTTCATGTAACAAGTGCATTACCCAAGGAACTATGTCTTAACATAAATATTTGTGAAAGTTGTTGGGGTAACTTACTCATAAAACACCACCTTAAGATAGTAGAAATGAAAAATAATATATCACTGAAATATATATCTTAATAAAAGCTTAAAATATGTTATAATAGCATGTTAATTGTATACTTTTCTTTCTAGGGTAGGGATTGCAATCTCTTCTTGGAAAGAGTAAGACAGTAAATATTTTAGGCTTTGTGGGACATTTGGTCTCTATTGACTCAACTATGCTATGATAGCTCTAGGCAGCCATGAACAACATGCAAATGAATAAGCATGGCTATATTCCAATAATACTTTAAGGCAATGGCCAGATTTGGCGCACATGCGATCATATGTCAGTCCTTTGCAATGAGGACAGTGTAACTATGAAGTTTCTCCGTTGCAAGCAAAGTAACTGCCTTTTCATAATTTGAGCAGAAAATGAATTTATTAAAGAATATTGGCAGTTTGCAGAATCTATAGCAGGCTAGAGAACAAGCAATGAATGTAATAAAGCCAGGAAAAATGACCAAATCATGCACAAAACCAATCACATGAAGACCCCTCTGCTCCAAGGCACTTAAAGGGGCTACTAGAATTGTGAACAACACTGCCTCTGGATACTGGGTGTGGCTATGTCTGTCACTCTTCCCATCAGCCTTGACAGAATAGGATCTTCAATAGTTCTATTTCATTGTTTCACCAGCTTCGAAATCCAGGTTCAGTGTGGGTGCCTCTGATTAGCAGAGTCTAGGTGAAATTCTCACATCCTACCTTTAATGCAGGGTGGGGAGGTGAGTACTCAGCATTTTCATCTTATATGATTGACACAAGAAATGAAGAATTACCCAACTTAAGAAAGAAATTCAGCACTGGGCAGCAAAAATGAGTGACAAATGTCTAGTATAAAAAGGACTGAGGTTTTTTTTTCCCCCCACATATGTCTCTGTAGGAGCTAGAATGCTGCCCAGTGTATGACAAAGTTCCATGAAAAAAATACCTAATAAACAAAAAATAGGATAAGAGTTACTAAGAGCAGCCTAAGACTTAATAGTGACACAAGAAATGATAATTCTCTTCCCACACTGTATGCCTAAGCTCTTACAGAAATAGATGTACAGTAGAAAGGCAGCATATGCATTCTTTGAGATGGGTACGCTAGGAAGACAGTGTACTCATGCCTCATGAGAAAGCAATGACCAACAATGGTCATTTATTTATTGGCTCTTTGTGATATCCATTTATTCATTGGCTATTTGTGAATATTCCTTTGTGCCAGGCAACATGATAGGTAGAGGAAAAAGAATGATTAGCACAAGCAGAAGTGAGGCCTGCTCTGATGGAGTTTCTCATCTATAAGGGAGAGAAACATTTAGAAAAGAGAATTTAATATAAAATTGCAAGTTACTTAAGTGCTACAAAGGAAGGTACATGGTGCTACCAGTGTAAATAAAGAGACATGAGATCTGGACAGGGTTTCAGAGAAGGTTTTCCTGAGAAAGTAATAGCTAAGCTGAGATCTGAAGAATGAATGGAAATAGTCATGTAAAAGAAGTGGTGGAATTAGGAAAACAAAAGCCTACAAGGCAAAGAAAAAGCATATGCAAATGCCCTAGGGAAGGGGTGACAAGAAGAGTACTTCTAAAGGCACTTTTTGAAACTGGATCCCTTCTTTACACCATATACAAAAATCAATTCAAGATGAATTAAGTAAGTAAATGTAAAACCCAAAACTATAAAAACCCTAGAAGAAAATCTAGGCAATACCATTTTGCCCATAGGCCCTGGCAAAGACTTCGTGATGAAGATGCTGAAAGCAATTGAGAAAAAAAAAAAAAACTGACAAATGAGACATAATTAAACTAAAGAACTTCTGCACAGCAAAAGAAACTATCGACAGAGTAAACAGACAACCTACAGAATGGGAGAAAATGTTCACAAATTGTGCATCCAACAAAGATCCAATATCCAGAATCTATAAGAAACTTAAACAAATTAATAATCAAAACCAAATAACACCATTAAAAAGGGCATGAACAGATAATTTTCAAGAGAAGATATATGTGTGGACAACAAGCACATGAAAAAATTCTCAACATCACTAATTATTAGAGAAACGCAAATCAAAACCACACTGAGATACCATTACGTACCAGTCAGGATGGCTATTATTAAAAAGTCAACACACGGCAGATGCTGGTGAGGTCGCAGAAAAAAAAGAATGCTTATATCCTGTTGGTGGGAATGTAAATTAATTCAGCCATTGTGGGAAGCAGTGTGGTGATTTCTCAAAGAATGTAAAACAAAAGTACCATTCAATCCAACAATCCCATTACTGGGTATATACCCAAGGAATATAAATTGTTCTATCATAATGTTCATTGCAGTACTATTCATGAAAGCGAAGACATGGAGTCAACCTATATGCATATTAATGGTAGACTGAATTTTTAAAAAATGTAGTATATATACATTATGGAATACCAAGCAACCTTAAAAAAGAACAAAATCATGTCCTTTGCAGCAACATGGATGGAGCTGGAGGCCGTTATCCTAATTGAACTAACGCAGGAGCAGAAAACCACATACTGCATGTTTTCACTTATAAGTGGGAGCGAAACATTGAGAACACATGAGCACAAAGAAGGGAACAACAAACACCGGGGTCCACTTGAGGGTGGAGGGTAGGAGGAAGGAAAGGATATAAAAAGACTTCTTGGGTACTATGCTTATTACCTGGCTGATGAAATAATCTGTACAACAAACCCCCGTGACATGTAGTTTACCTATATAACCTACACATGTACTACCCTGAACCGAAATCAAAAGTTAAAAATAATTAAATAAATAAATTCTGACTCTGTCTCTCTCTAAATACACACACACACACACACACACACACACACACACACACACACACACATATATATATATATATACACACATATGTATACACACATACTCATAAATTGCTATTTCTCTGACATAACCACAGTGTGAAGAATAAATTGGAGGGTACAAGAATGAATTTGGGGATGAGAGTCTCAGGAGAGGAGAGAGAGAAAGAAGAAGAAAAAATGTGTGACGTAATTATGACTGAAACTTTGCAAATGTAATTTTAAAAAGATAAATCTACACTTCCAAAAACCTCAGTGAGCTCCAAGAAGATTAAACTCAAAGAGATCTACAGCAAGACACATGACATATTTTAAATAAAGTATGTCAAACTGAAGGGAAAATCTTGAAAGCAGCAAGAGGAAAGTGACTATCACATAGATGTAACTCAGGAATGGAAAACCAAACGTCGTATCTTCTCACTGATATGTGGAAGCTAAGCTATGAGGACACAAAGGCATGAGAATGATATAATGGACTTTGGAGACTTGGGGGAAAAAGTGGAAGGGGGCAAGGGATAAAAGACTACAAACATGGTGCAGTATATACATGGGTATGGGTGCACCAAAATCTCACAAATCACCATTAATGAACTTACTCATGTAACAAAATCCCACCTGTGCTCCAATAACTTATGGAAAATGTTTAAAAAAAGAACTGTGAAAAAAATGCAAATGGATTAGACTTTCCAATTAAAAGTCAGAAATTGGCAGAATGGATAAAAAGCAAAAACAACCACAATCCAACTACATGCTCTCTATGAGAGATTCATTTTAGACCCACAGACACAAATGAGTTGAAACTAAAAGGCTGAAAAACTTATCCTATGCAAAGAATAACCAAAGAGAGCTAGAATGGTTATACTAACACTAGACAAAATATGCTTTAAGATAAAAATTATAACCAGAGACAAGGAAAGACATTATGCACCAATAGAAGTATCAATCCACCAAGAAGATGTAATAATTATAATTATATAAATGACAAAGGAAAAGATACAAGTCCAAAATTAATAGCATTGAAGAAAGAAATAGACATTTCTACAATAATAGTTGGAGACTTCATTACTCCACATTAAATAATAGAACAAGTAGACAAAATACAAAAAAAAAAAAGGAGTAGTGGAGTTGAACAACACTATAAACCAATACACGTAGCAGACATATGCAGGACACTCCACACCAAAATAATATAATTCACATTATTCTCAAGTGTATATAGAACGTTCTCTGGGATATGTTGGGTCACAGATAAATGTTAATACATGGAAAAGATTGAAAACATCAAAATACTTTCTCCAACCACATGGAATGATTTGGGGTTGAGTCCACATTCTCCTCCCTGGGATCTGTGGCACCCTTCGTGATTCTGGTGGAATCCCATCTTGGAAAAGTTGATCCACAAACTTATACAAAATTACAAGAGATTCCAAATAGGCAGAACAATATTCAAAAGAACAAAGTTGGAGGGTTCTTATTTCCCAATTTCGAAACCTACTACAAAGCTACAGTGATTGAAGGAGTGCGGTACTGGCATAAAGATATACAAATAGACCATTAGATAAGCATTCAGAATCCAAAAATCATATATCTATGCCTAATTGATTTTCACAAGGGTGCCAAGACCATTCATTGAGAAAAGAATAATTTCTTCAATATGTGGTGCTGTGAAAACTTGATGTTCACCTAATACAAAAGAATGAATTTGGGCCCCTACCTAACATTACATACAAAAATTAACTTAAAATGAATTATTGATCTATATGTAAGAGTGAAAACTGTAAAACTCCTGGAGAAAAACATAGAGGCAAATCTGTATAATCTTTGATTGGACAATGGATTCTTAAATTTGACATATGAAGTGTAAGCAACAAAAGAAAAATATATAAATAAATTAGATATCAAAATTAGTATTAAAAAAAAAAACAGCAAAGCACACTGGCTTATGCTTGTAATCCCAGTGCTTTGGGAGGCCAAGGCAGGAGAATTGATTAAGGTCAGGAGTTTGAGACCAGCCTAGGCAAAGAAGTGACACTCCATCTCTACAAAAATAAAACTTAAAAAAAATATATTAGCTGATTGTGGTGGCATGCACCTGCGGACCTAGCTACTCGGCTAGGAGAGAGGATTACTTGAGCTCAGAAGTTGAAGACTTCGGTGAGCTGTGATTGCACCACTATAGTCCAGCCTGATTGACAGAGTAAGACCCCATCTCAAGAAATAAATAAACAAAACTAAAAACCCTAGGTGCATTTAAGAATATTATAAAGAGGCCAAGTGTGGTGGCTCATGCCTGTAATCCCAACACTTTGGGAGGCCGAGATGGGCAGATCACAAGGTCGGGAATTTGAGACCAGCCTGGCCAACATAGTAAAACCCCATCTCTACTAAAAATACAAAAAAAACTAGCTGGGCATGATGGCAGGTGCCTGTAATTCTAGCTACTCAGGAGGCTGAGGCAAGAGAATTGCTTGAACCTCAGAGTCGGAGGTTGCAGCAAGCTGAGATGGCGCCACTGCACACCAGCCCCGGTGATAATGTGAGACTCTGTCTCAAAAAAAAAAAAAAAAAAAAAATTATAAAGAACGTGAATAGATAACCTACAGAATGAGAGAAAATATTTGCAAATCATATGTGGATAGGGGTCTAGTATACAGAATATATAAAGAACTCTTACAAGTTAAAGAAAAAAACAAATCCAATTAAAAAATGGGTAAAGACCTTCGATAAACATTTCTCCAAAGAAGATATATAAATGTCCAATATACATATGAAAAGATGTTCAAAATCATTAGTTATTAGAAAAATGCAAATTAAAACCACAATGAGATACTACTTCCCACACACTAGGATGGCTATTATAATATATAAAACAAGTCAAAATCCAGAAAATAAGTGTTAAGAAGATATGGAGAAATCAGAATTCTTAACCACTCCTTGTGGGGATGTAAAGTGGTGCAGTGGCTGTCAGAAACAGTTTGGTGATTTCTTGAAAAGTTAAACATAGAATTACCACATGATTCAGCAATTTCACTCATAGGTATACAGCCTAAAAAATTGAAAACAGATACTCAAATTCATGTACAAGAGTGTTGATAGAAGCAGTATTCACAGTAGCCAAAAAGTAGATTTCTTGGAACCCAAATGTTTGTCAAGAGATAAATGAATAAACAAATTGCAGGATATGCACACCATAGAATATTCATCACCATAAAACAGGAATGAAGTGTTTATACACGTATAATGTAGATGAACCTTGAAAACGTCATGCTAAATGAAAGAAGCCAGACACAAACAGTCGCATATTTTATGATTCCATTTATATGCAATATACAGAATATGTCAATCCATAGTGAAAGAAAGAAGATTGGCAGTTGCCAGAGCTGGAGGAGGAGAGAATACGGACTGACTTCTTAATAAGGATGGGGTACTCTTTGGGGGTGATAAAAATGTTTTGGAACTTGATATAGGTAGTGGTTGCACAGTACCATGAATGTACTAAAAGCCACTGGATTTTACAGTCTAAAATGGCAAATTTTATATAAATTTTACCGCAATAAAAAGCACAGCAGCAAAAGAAACAAAGAATGGATGTGGGAACTGACTGGGAGGTTGTTGGATTAGTTCAGGCAAGAGAGGAGAGTGTTTTTGACTAGGGTGGAGATGGAGATAGAAAGAAGTAAACCATCTATGACAAGCTGGGCTTGATGTCAGAGGAAGAGGGGAAGGAAAAGGGCAGACACTAACAGGCAGGCTTTGATTTGGGTCATGGCCAACTTAATGCTGCAAAAGTGTATTAATGGGAATTCATCCAGATCAGACTTACCCTCAAACTCATTATCTGACCCTATTTAAAATGGACTTACAGACCCATAAAACCAATTCTGGTTAGGGCCATTTATTTCTATCTAATAAAACTTGAAGCTTTCATTTGATCCATTAAAATTCTTAATATCATTTTTTTATCTCTCTCTTTAAAAAGCTATTTTTTCATGTTCTAAGCATAATAATTATCTACTTGACAAATGTATTCCTAATTACACAATTACTTCATTATATAGTATCAGCTTAAGAATACCTGAAGTCTGAAATCTGTCTGGGAAGCAAATTATTTTATTTAATATATAATGTAATTTCTCCTGAAATAATTTTTAGGGGCTTGGGAAAAAATGATTTGGGCAGAAAAACTCTGGTGTATAATGTTAGAACTGATATTCCTGACAAAAATCAGGCAGAATGGATCAAATGTTGTGAAATGAGACAGGGTTGATTAGAGTCTCTAGCTAGGTCTTTGTTTGCTGTAAATGTGTATCTGTATGTGTGTACATGTTCACATGTGTGCATGAGTGTGCATGTGTGTGTGTGCATGTGTGTGTGTGTGCTTAAGGCAGTGAGAAAAGGTGTCTTGGTCATGAAGTGGCCTCATTTTAAGTCAAAGTGGTGAGAAGTTGAAGCAATAAAAAGTTTTTCTCTGTGATGCAAATGGTACCCCACCCCAATCTCTGAAATATTCCTCTCTACATCTTCATAGCAGTGGCTGTAATTCCTGTATGTTAAAGGCAAATATAAAGAGGCAAGGTAATATGTTTTACCAGCTATTAAAACTCAATAGGAGTATAATATCAGATCTTTTATATTCTCCAACAGCTGAGAATAAGTTATAGGGGCAATGGGAGTTTTGACGGAAAGTATATTAAAACTGCCGATTAGGGGCCTAAGACACTTCTGGACACCTTGATAGACAAATGGAAAGTCTGGTGTTTGGGGAAATGGTAATCAAAGACAAAACTTTTCTTACTTGACAGATGTAAAGAGGTCATTCTAAAGATTTTTGCTTATATGAAAAGTCTTCTCTTAGGCTTATCTTGGCTTCTTCAACTATCCCAGAAATTGGTTGTCCAATAGCTTAGAAATGTAGTCAAACCTGAGATAATTTTCTCTATTAGGAACATATTTGGTGTTCTTTAGAAGACTTTTCAACAACCCTCACATCCTAATAATCCTCATAGGGACACTGAAGTGTCAAGAAGAAACCCCACTACTGCCCTCAGTCAACTTAGGTTACACTGTAGGGACTGGATTGAACACTTTGCTTTTGGTTATTGCTCTCAATGTCATTGACATTGACATTTGTCCCCTAAATTCATTATTTATCCCTCCTTTCTCAACTACTTTATAAGATAAACATGCTAAAATCTCATCTGTTTTCCTCCTGCCTTGCTTTTCTCCTACTTAGTTCTTAGGCTCAATGTTAAAGTCATTTCTGATGGAAAGCCCCCACCATCCTCCCACTCCTCAGGTTACACTGGGCATCATCCTCTGTGGTCTCATAGCACCCTGTCCTCCCTGCATCATGGATGGGTCTTATTCTGCACTTTCTTTGTCATCTACTTGAGTGACACAGATGTCACCTAGATGCCTTCTTCCTTTTTGAGATGTTGGTAAAATTGAATCAAACCTTTTAATTCAATGGCCTGAGGACATCCAATCCCTCCACAGGGAATCAGCTAATATCAGCTATTACCCACAGGGTATTTGAGGTGAGGAGAGAGGGCATGGGAAGATGTTATTTTTCTGAAAGTCCTGAATTTAGAGCAGGAAAAGAAAATGGGGACAAACCATCCTGCTCTACATGGATCTCAACTGGAAACTCACCAAAGGACTTTGTTTCAATGAGACAGCAATGGAAACAATCATCACTCTTTACAAGCACTCAGGGTACACTACGCCACTAGAGATTGTGAAGGAGAGTGAGTCATGGAAGGGGACCTGTCACAACACCCTCTGCCTTCCCTGATGCTCCTCTCCCTCTTGTTTCTTCTCATCACCTTCTTATCAGCCTGCCAAGGATCTCTCAATTATCTTCCCCAATGGGGCAAAGCACTGTTCTTTCTCTGGATCTTTGGCACCAGCCGCCATTGAGACACCTGTTTACACCTGCTCATTTCTCACTAGAATATGGACCACACTGGAGTAGGGTATGAGTCTATCTCCTTCAACTCTATTCCCAGTGAAGTGCGTGATTTATAATTCTGGGAAGAATTTCTATGAAGTAATGAATAGAGAGTTATGATGGAATTAAGAGAACTATCCACCTGTGGACATAATTGGAGTCTGTGCCATTTTTAGACTTACAGTCAAAATTTTTAGACTTACGTCAGCTATTAAGTTTAACTCGAAGTAACTGTCTTGTGCTTGGCACAATGTAAAACACCCTGGGGAGTTTGCTAGGAGCTCATGATGTCACTTTCATTATAAAGTGGACAATGAAGAAGATAACATTATTGTGCCTGAAATGGTTAGCTGATGGCTAAGTGCTAACCTAGGTGGAACTGAAAATTGCCTTCAGAGAAAAGAGGCTGGTGTGGGCTGGGGCCTCTCGGTGGGTTTTATGTATGAGGAAGGTGTTGAAGAAGGGGTAGGACTTTGGATTGATAGGGAGGAAGTGAGATAACTTGACCTGTCTAGGCAGTGGGGCAAAGGTGAGCAGGCATGCACAGAGGACAGCAAATGGCCATCAGCCAGGACACAGGCACACGTGTGGTGCTTGTGATAACCAGGAATAGGAACTTGCACCTGTATCTGTAAGTAAAAAGAAAACACTCTATGTTCCTGAGCACCTCTTACATGCTAGACATGTCTATATAAATCATTTGTACCTACTAAACTCTTATCTGAGATTTACAGATGAGAGAACTGAGGCTTGGAGATGTTGAACGAGTTCTCCAATTCATATGGTGAGCAAGTTGTAGGGCTGGAATTCATCCTCCACTTCTCACTGCACACATAATACACTCCTCATTTCATGACTCTACCTATTGAAGAGAGGTTATTTTGATAATAGGATGTGGGGAGGCTCAGCTCTAAGGAGAAGGGTCATTGGGTTCCAAGAGGTCACTGCTTTTTCTGGAAGTTGGGAGGCAATAGAGCAGAGGGCAACTCAGTCAAGGATTCTACAAAGCGGATGCTGAGAAACACCTGTGCCCTCATGCTCTTCTGAAGCCCCCAGGCAGGTAAGGAGCCTAAGGTAGGGAGCAGTCTGTAGGGCCTTCAGAATTCTCAGAGCATCTCCCACTTTTGGGTGGCAAATTGTGTCCTAGAGACATCCCAGTAGGGGCAGCCAATGTGGAATGTGAGTAAATGCTATCTTGTCAGTCACTAATAACTTTCTTGGCTGAGTCTGTGTCCCCTTTGGGGTTTTCTGGATTCCCTATTGGACCTCTAACCAGCCTCAGAGCTACGGAGTGCTAATTGAAAGGCAGGGAGTAGGGAGGTATGTTTTATTTTCTCCGTTTAGCAGATGAAGAACACAAGACCTCAAGAGCTAAGTCACATAAGCTGTACATGAGATCACACACTCCAATAAGGGAAAACTGGGATTAGAACCCTGTTTATCTGATGCTAAAATTTTGAGTTCTTTCTATTGTGCCATACCATACTGAAACCTCAGCTAACTTGAATATTTAGGGAATGATGTCACAGAAAGGGAGGCAGGCAATGTGGGAATATTGGAAATAAACCAACAATTTTAGCACATATTTTAGAGTTTCTAAACTTGAGATTACATAATTTTTATGAGCCTGGATTTTAAATCACTATATTTTTCTTCAGATTGAAGACTCATACAACAAAAATACTGTCTAGTTGGGTGCTTCCACCAGATGGGCCGATGAGCTCTGGTTATAAACAAGACCCCATGCTTTGTTTTAAAACTTTTATGCTTTATTTGGGGGATCATAAAACCTGTGTGTGTGTGTGTGTGTGTGTGTATGTGTGAGAGAGAGAGAGAGAGAGAGAGAGAGATGGAGATCAAGAGAGAAAGATTTCCTTTCCATGTATGTAAGACACCAAGTTCCAACTAGGAGAACAGAGGTGCCAAAGGTTGAGGGAATCCGCCCTGGGTGACAACACTCAAACTGGACAGTCTTTACTTTTTGAATGAAGAGGAATGTGTCCTCATTCAACAAGTCACTGAATCTCTTGCCACTTTTCAGTGGGAGAGAAATTGAGATCAGTGCAGCATGGTATAGGTGGAATAGGGTGTGGACAAGGCATCAAGAAGCCTGAGTTTGTCCTTGCAGTAGCTCCTTGTGTGACCTTGAGTGATTCATTTGCTTGCTGGGCAGTACTGAACTCATATTTAAGAAGGAGAAATTTAGTGTAGATAGTGTATTACATCATATAATTTAAAACAAACACACAAACAATGGACACCCTGGGGTGGGGGACTGAGGTGACCGGAAGGGGACACAGAACAGCCTCTGTGGTTCTGGGATTGTTCTGTTTCTTGATCTGTGTGCCAGTTACAGGGGTTGTCTAATCATCTATACATTTTTGTTAGTTCACTTTTCTATATGTACTTTATTCTTCCAGAATATTTTACAATAAAAACATGGAAATCAAACCAATTGAAGTTCTAGTTACTTCAAATCATTATTTAGAAAAAAGGCTAAGGAGAAACATAGTGAAAAACAAGATGAAAAATGATTTAAAACCTCCCTAACAGACGTCATCTCATTTGTGGGTTGCAGTTTTCAAAGGAGATCAGAGATGAATAGTCATGTGAGAAGAAAAGGAAATACAAATAGTAATAGCGCAACAGTTCAGGATGGACTGCTCTGGACAGCACGTCTTTATGATAGAATTGATCATCTATCACAGGTTTCCACTGAATGTGACCTTGCAACTACACAGTCTGATTTACTGTAATAACTGTATTTTGAGGCATTACATATTTAATCAATTTCATGGAGGAGGCAGTAAGTTAAAAACGATGTTGAAACTCAGGACTCATGTTGTTGTGCTGGGATGCTATAGTCCCACAACACAATGTTACAGAATGTTAATGCACTGAGGACCCAGAAAGACCAGGAGCATACAAATAGGATCACAGTCAGTCCTGCTAACACACAGATCACTTTTAGATAAATGCATCTCTTTCTTTGACATTAAAGGCAACTTTCAATTTTGATGGGAATCTATACTTAAAATAAAAGAGATACAATAGTTGAGGGTTGGAAGGTAAAGCTTATACCTGGAACACTGAGCTGACACTGTGGCTTGTGCTCAGGAAGCTGCAGTGGAGGACTAGAGTACCATGGTGGCTGGAGTTCCTGCCTTTGAACTGACACCAGCACATCCTAGAAGCTTTGAGAGAGTCCTTTGGCAAGCTTGGCAGCAAAGAGTATCCTTGCTTGAAGTCAGTACCCAGATGGCTAGAAACTGGTGTCACAAAACTGGAATCTTACAAAATGAGGATTTATGGGAGAATAGATTGGTATAGCCCTTTTGGAGAGTTATACAGTGATCCCTAGTATAACTGAGAACGCTTATTCTCTGTGACCATACAACTTTGCCCCAAGGGATTTACCCTATAAAAATCCACTCACTATGTACACAGAGACATGGAAAGAATGTCTATAACAACTTTGTGTGTAATAGTAAAAATTTGGAAGAATACCCACTTCCATTTATGTGTAAAGAATAATTATGCTATTTTCACACACCAAAATACAATTTAGCAGTGAAAACAGTTGAACTACAAGGATGTATATCAACCTAAACTAACTTCATAATATCCTTGATTATAAATGAAATTTTCAGAGTAATATAATATTTTATAAGAGTTACTGTAAGAGTTAAAGAGGAAAGAAATACAAAAAGCAGCCCAACAGTCAAAGACAGGTTTATTTTGGAGAATAAGCTTGAGAGGGGCTTCTGGCCAATTTTGGTCAGCAGTGCTGTCTCTTACAGACTAAGAGTATCATTGGATTTTTGAGGGTGAGAGAGCTTATCACAAGCTTGGAATGTTTCTGTGTAGGGAAGTTTATGGCAGGGTTGGAATGTCTCTGGTCAGAGGGGAGGTTATCTTGGGGCTGACACTTCTCTGGCCAGAAGGGAAGTTATCTTGGGGCTGGCATGTCTCTGGTTGCGGAGTGGTTTGGAATGTTTCTGGTCAGAGATGTTATTTGTGGTTTATGGTCATGGTGACTGTAGCCATTAGGTTGATGCCTTGTGGATTTAGGCAGTTTTTGATCAAAGTGAACTTTAAAATGACAGTGCTTGTCCAAGATGGCGATGCTCCTGCTCTGTCATTTACCAGCACGTGAAAATAACATTTAAAAATACTTAGGGACCATATATAACTAGTGAAGGTATGAAGAGATTCGTGTGAATGATAAACACCATGTTCGATATACTGGTCATCTCTGAGAAGGAGTGATGGGGATGTGAACTGGGAGGAGCTCACAGGTATTCAATTTGTGAGTCTTTGCAGCAGTTTCAGTTATTCCTTGTGTTAATCATCCTGTCTGGATGGCTAAAATAATTCATAAAACAACTTTAAAAAGTTAATCTGAAAATAAAATTGTTAATTTTACATAGATCTGTTAATCTATATATCAATCTATTTTTCATATAATAAATGTTTACTGAGCTCCTGCTTCATGTGCATGATCTTCCAGGAGCTGTGAGAGAAACAAGAGAAGTAAAAGGCATAGTCCATGTCCTCCAAGGACTAATGGTTGATTTGGGAAGACAAGACATAGGGAAATTTAGTCAATATTATGATAAAAGAGAAATCTGAAAAGAAGACAGCTTGAAACAATGGTTCAGAAGAATCCTGCTTCTAAGAATGTGGCAAAAGATAACATGATGGACAAAAAACCAAAACCAAAAACAAACCAATAATGGAACATAAATCCACTCACTCACTGGAGTCCTGGATCTTCTTTCTAGGATACCATAAAATCTACTAACTTGACAAGTGCTGCCACTCAGGCCTGGGTCCTTTCAAACATTTCTTACAATTGCTAAAGTTCTGCACAAAGGGTGATTTTTCTTCTACGTTGTGTATGCTTTGTCAATGTAAGTGTCACAGCTCTCCGCATGGTGGTGTCACAATGTCAGGGCAATATCCATTTGTCATTATAATGTCCATAGAGCTCTTTCTAACTCTGTTTTATGCCTAAAATATATAAGAACATATTGAGTTTGACTAGAATAGCTTCAGTCCCCTCACAGGAGAATCAAGGGATACAGTGGAGGAGGGTTCAGTTGTTTTGCTGACAACAATTTATGTGGGACTGGGTAATGGATATTATGTGAAAGGCTAGATCACTTGGAAGGTCCTTACCAGCTGACATGGTTTGGCTGTGTTACCACACAAATCTTGTCTTGAACTGTAGTTCCTATAATCCCTGTGTGTCATGGAAAGATCCCGGTGTGAGGTAATTGAATTATGAGGTTGGGCTTTTCTCATGCTGTTCTCATGATAGTGAATAAGTCTCATGGATCTGATGGTTTTATAAAGGGCACCTCTCCTACATATGCTCTCTTGCCTTCCACCAGGTAAGACATGCCTTTGCTTCTTCTTTGCCTTCTGCCATGATTATGAGGCCTCCCCAGCCATGTGGAACTATGAATCCATTAAACCTCTTTCCTTATAAATCACCCAGTCTCAGGTATGTCTTTATTAGCAACATAGGAACAGACTAATACAGCAAATTGGTACTGGTAGAATGGGATGCTTCTGTAAAGATACCAAAAATGTGGAAGTGACTTTGGAACTGGAAAACAGAGAGAAGTTGGAATAGTTTGGAGGGCTCAGAAGAGGACAGGAAGATATAGGAAAGTTTGGAACTTCCTACAGACTTGTTGAATGACTTTGACCAAAATGCTGTTAGTGATATGGACAATGAAGTCCAGGTTGAGGTAGTCTCAGATAGAGATGAGGATCTTGTTGGGAACTGGAATAAGGGTAATTCTTGCTGTGTTTTACCAAAGAGACTGGAGGCATTTTGCCCCTGCTCTTGAGATCTGTGGAACTTTGAACTTGAGAGAGACAATTTAGGGTATCTGGTGAAAGGAATTTCTAAGCAGCAAAGTGTTCAAGAAGTGACTTGTGTGCTGTTAAAAACATTCAGTTTTATGTATGCCCAAAGATATGGTTTGGAATTTGAACTCATGTTTAAAAGAGAAGCAGAGCATAAAAATTCAGAAAATTTGTAGCCTGATGATGCCATAGAAAAGAAAAACTCTGGCCGGGCGCGGTGGCTCAAGCCTGTAATCCCAGCACTTTGGGAGGCCAAGACAGGCGGATCATGAGGTCAGGAGATCGAGACCATCCTGGCTAATACGGTGAAACTCCGTCTCTACTAAAAAATACAAAAAACTAGCCGGGTGAAGTGGCGGGTGCCTGTAGTCCCAGCTACTCGTGAGGCTGAGGCAGGAGAATGGCGTGAACCCAAGAGGAGGAGCTTGCAGTGAGCTGAGATCCGGCCACTGCACTCCAGCCTGGGTGACAGAGCCAGACTCCGTCTCAAAAAAAAAAAAAAAAAAAAAAAAAAAAAAGAAAACAAAAACTCATTTTGTCAGGAGAAATCAAACCAGCTTCAGAAATTTGCATAAGTGACAAGGAGCCAAATGTTAATGTTAATCACCAAGACAATGGGTAAAATGTCTCCAGGGCATGTCAGAGGTTTTCACAGCAGCCTCTCCCATCACAGGCCCGGAGGGCTAGGAGGAAAAAATGGTTTCATGGGCCGGGTCCAGGGCCTTGCTGCTCTGTGCAGTCTTGGGACTTGGTCCCTTGTGTCCCAGCCATGGCTAAAAGTGACCAACATAGAGCACAGGCCATTGCTTCAGAAGGCACAAGCCGCAAGCCTTGGCAGCTTCCATGTGGTGTTGGGCCTGCAGGTGTGCAGAAGTCAAGAATTGATGTTTGGAAACCTTTGCCTAGATTTCAGAGGATGTTTGGAAATGTCTGGATGCCCAGGAAGATGTTTGGTGCAGGGCCAGGGACCACATGGAGAACCTCTGTTAGGGCAGTGCAGAAGGAAATGTGGGGTCAGAGTCCCCACACAGAGTACCCACTGTGGCACTGCGTAGTGGAGCTGTGAGAAGAGGGCCACCATTCTACAGATCCCAGAATGGTAGATCCACTGACAACTTGCACCATACACCTGGAAAAGCCGCAGGCACTCAAAGCCAGCCTGTGAAAGCAGCTCGGAGGGGTGCTGTACCCTGCAAAGCCACAGGGACAGAGTTGCCCAAGGCCATGGGAGCCTACCTCCTGCATCAGTGTGACCTAGATGTGAGACATGGAGTCAAAGGAGATAAATTTGTAACTTTAAGTTTTAATGATTGTTCTATTGGATTTCGGACTTGAATGGTGCCTGTAGCCCTTTTGTTTTGGCCAATTTCTCCCATTTGCAATGTCTACCCAATGCCTGTACCTCCATTGTATGTAGGAAGTGACTAACTTGCTTTTGATTTTACAGGCTCATAGGTGAACGGGACTTGCCTTGTCTCAGATGAGAGTTTTTGGACTGTGGACATTTGGGTTAATGCTGGAATGAGTTAAGGCTTTGGGGGACTGCTGGGAAGGCATAATTGTGTTTTGAAATGTGAGGACATGATATTTGGGAGGGGCCGAGGCAGAATGATAGGGTTTTGCTGTTTCCCTACCCAAATCTCACCTTGAATTGTAGCTTCCATAACCTCCAGGCATCACCCCCAGTGCTTAGCCCTAAAGGGAAGCAATGAAAGAATATAGGGCCCACTTTCAATGAGAGTGATAATGTGCTGTGGAAGCATTTGTGACGGCACTAAGCATGCCTAGAGGCAAATGGTCTAGACCTGGGGAAGGGCAATCTCCCGCTTTCAGTCAAAAAGAATAACAAGTTGCATTATAAAGAACTGTTGCCCTTCTGTTCTGAGGTAGACAACCTTCATGTTTCTTTCTCTTATTGCTCTTTTTTTGCTTTGCAGCACAAATGGCATTTGTGTATGAGAAAGAACAGCTATCCTTCCCCTTGAGAGTGAGTGAATATGAAATATCTCAATCAAGGGGATTTATAGCTAATGAATCCTGCACAAAAACAAATAATTAGTTCCCATCGCTACTCGCAGGAGTAAGGAACAGTCCTCATTTTCTAGCTTAAGTGTACAGGAAACCTAGTCATTCAAGAATGACAAGTCATTTTATTTCAGAATCATACTTTAATCTGCCAAAGCAAATGAAAGTTGAAATGAGGATAAAATGTAGCATGACATGGCCATCTCTGATCATTTGTGATTGTAACAAGCACTTATACGGGATTGGGAGCACCATTCTTTGAGAATATGGAGACCCAGATTCTTTTTTCAGCTCTTTCATGAACAAATTGTGTGAACTCATTGCTTAATCTATCTGGGCTTCAGTTTCCTCATCTTAAAAATTGAAAGGGTCAAATGTAACACCTTCAGTAAGCTGTTAGACTATAAAATATAAATTAGCACATATGTGTATATTACTAAACACATGTGTGTGGAGAATGATGTTGGTAACATTAAGTAGCCTTTTCTTGTTGTTTTCCTGCATGTCATAGTAAACGTTCAATGCAGGAGGAATACTGTTGCTATAAATTATTTCTGGTTTTCTGTAATGCATGTAATGAGAGGGACATCTTTGGTAGAATGACTCACATAATAAATATGGTACATATCTTCCTGTTTAGTAACCAGGCAAGTACATTTCTGTCATTACCATGATAGAATATAAGCATCAGCTGCATGCTATCCACACCTTTTTGGGAAAGTGTTATTCACTGAGTCCTCCCCTTCCTCCTCCCCTGCTCAATTTCAGTGCTGACCCGTTACATCACTTTGGTAAATCTCTCTAACATCTCCATGCCTTTGTTTTTGCTCAAGTAAAATAACAACTTTGGGTTAGACTTGTATCAAATAAGAAAAGGAAGAAGAACAAAAGCATTTTAAATGATTCTGTGAACAACAATGTTCAGAAAATGCTGCACACCTGATCCCTTCTCAGAGCCTTAGCATCACATTAACATTCTGGAGACTCTGAGAAATCCTGCACAACAAAATCCTGTCTAACTTTAATTCACCCAGCTTGTCCTGGAAACAATCGTCCATGAATCCTTTGTTTCTGGGTAGAAGCAATTAATAATGGCACCTCAGAAGTAAGAATCACCAGACTTCGGGAAACCTCAAACATGATGGTCTCCAAGATGTCATTTTAGCTTAAATATTTTATGAAACCATGGCAAGAAACCCCACCCAGCCACAAAAATGTTTGCCATCTGCACACGTGACCTAAGTTCTTCCTGCAAGGACCTCCTGAGGGCCTAGCTTTACTGCCTTAACCCAGTCTGGACAGTTTTTCTTATAGGTATCTGACTGCCTGTCTGATTCTAAGAACAAGCCATTCTCCCAGCAGACAGTCATCACAGGTCTGGTTCAGACACTTCTGATTACGGGCCTGCTTTGCCCTGAGTGTTCTGTGTTGACTGGGCAGTGCTTCCTTTTCTGAGGTACCGATCCCCAGGCTTTGGTGTCTCCTGCCTAGATTACCAGGACTAGCCTGTGCCTTCCTCCCTAGGTTGTCTAGGTTCTCTAGAGTGAGTTCCCTTTTTATCTGCTATGTATAATCTCTATTTTGCCATAAACACTTGTATTATCTACCAGACACCTGCTGACTCCTTTAACTCTGTCTTCACACACTTGGCCAGCCCATTATACTCAAAATCTTGAAGCAGCATTTTAACTGGAAGCCTCGAGGATTGCAGTTGATTAGAGGCATATTCCAGAACATAAATACTAGGGTGTCAGTTGTGATGCTGTCCCTGGAGGTGCTGGTTCTTGGTATTTCCGATATTTCCAAGTGTTGATTTCATCAGTGTGCACTATGGAGAGGGGATGCCTTCTTCCTGCCTGAAAAACTGGGAGCAATATTTTATATGTTTTGTGACAAGACTAGTGTCAAAGGTAGCAAAGACATTGTAAATATTTAGGGCACCTGATAACTCAGGTCCAAACTGTTACAGCAGCTATGCTATTGTATGTTTCTCCATCTCCATAGATGAGTCTGCGTAGGCACCTTTATTGGAATCCAAATGCATCTGAATTTCCCACTGCTTCTCTAAGAAGCGTTGTCTTTAGCTAATAAAGCACAGCGTGGTTTCCTGTACCTCGAGCATATGTATCACCTTGAGATTCTGCTCATGTCTCTGTCTAAGTGAGATGAGCACTAAGGGATTCTGATAGAGAAGATATCTGGGGAGCTTTGGGAGGAGTGGGGGCCATATTTATTCAAGCTTTAAAAGATAGAACAAGGCATTAAGCCCTCATCAGAACAGTTAGATCTTGTTCCTAAACTTCCCTATTGATCCATAGTTTTGTCAGAGGCATGTGAACCAGAGCAACTCCATCTTGAATAGGAACTGGGTAAAATGAGGCTAATTTTACTGGGCTGCATTCCCAGATGGTTAAGGCATTCTAAGTCACAGCATGAGATAGGAGGTCAGCACAACATACAAGTCATAAAGACCTTGCTGATAAAACGGGTTGCAGTAAAGGAGCTGGCCAAAACCTGCCAACACCAAAATGGCGATGAGAGTGACCTCTGGTGTCTTCACTGCTACGCTCCCACCAGCACCATGACAGTTTATAAATGCCATGGCAACATCAGGAAGTTACCCTAGATAGTCTAAAAAGGGGAGGCATGAATAATCCACCCCTTTTTGTTTTTAGCATATCATCAAGAATTAACCATTAAAATGGGCAACCAGCAGCCCTTAGGGCTGCTCTGTCTATGGAACAGCCATTCTTTTATTTCTTTACTTTCTTAATAAACTTGCTTTCACTTTGCACTGTGGACTTGCCCTGAATTCTTTCTTGTGCGAGATCCAAGAACCCTCTCTTGGGGTCTGGATCTGGACCCCTGCCCTGTAACAGTGTGATGGCTTGCTCTTGATAAGCCAAGATCACCCTCAAAAACTTGGAGATGGGTTATGGCAGACATCTTTAGGTATCCCAAACGAAACTGTGGTGTTGCTCTCTTTGCCTTTTGCCTTGAAGGAAGTCAGAAAGAATGGGAAACTTTGTGTATAAAATATGGCCTGGAAGGAATATTACTTCTATTAAAAAATGTTTATTGCCAGCATATGATCATTCAGGTAATAGATACTACACACATAATATTTGTAAACTACCAAATAAATGAACTCAGATAAAAATAAAAATCACCAAACTTCTGCCAGACAAGAATAAATACATTATCTTATAGCTATTTCTGGTTCTTTCCATATGCATATATAAAAATACATAATAAAAGGTAATAACATTAAATAATATATAAATTTTCTAGTTAGCTGACTGGATTTTTAACAAAAAAAGGAATTTATCCTGATTTCATAATTCTATGTAGATATTTTCACTTCCTGATATATTGGACAATTTCTTCTGTGCTTTAAATATTCTTATAAATAATTTTAATAGTTGCTTAGAAGTCCATTGAAAGAATGTACCATTGTTTACATAATCAATTTTTCAACATTTAGGACTTTTACTTAAACATATAAATATTGTTTTAATATCCATCTTAATGGAATAAACTTTAAATATTTCTCTGACAATGTCCTCAAATTCCTGTAAGAGGGATTTCTAGGTCAAGCAATACATATGTTTCGAAGACAAGTGACACATATCAACAAATTATTTTTAAGAAAGACTCTACCCACTTATAGCACTATCAGAAATGTATTAGATAACTCACATGCTATATTATCATTAAAACAATTTCAAAAAATAAATTTTGATAGCAAAATATACAAATAATTTTTAGTTTTTAAATGTGTATAACATTTTCTTTATAGGCTTGGCATTTGTTCAATTGTGATTTATATGTACCTTTGATACATCTGTTATAGTGCTCCATTTTTCTTATTGATATGTAGAAACTATTTATATTTTGAGGCTCATACAACATTTTTCTCATGTCTTTAAAGTTTTTTTTTTCTAGTTTTTTACTTTCAATTTTGCTGAAACATGATATTTTTCTGTAGGTAATTTAGAAGTGGGAAGAGAGAACTGAAACTCTAAAACAACTATTTGCACATGAAAATTCAGTGCTCACATGCTGATATAAAACATAATATTACAAAGTGGGTTTTCAAAGAAGAGCACATTTGGCATTTGATTCTTTATCTTTGCCATGTTTCTGGACAAGCTGGCACACTTAATTCACAACCTGTGTTCTCTCTGACCAACATTTAAAGAGATTGATGTTCTTGCATGCAAACAATAAATCTACAGAGAAACTACCCATAAAGTCTCTTCTGAGATGTTTAGTGGTATAGACTTTGGCAGAAAGAGAAAATTCCTAGTATATTGTTCCAAATTCTTTGAGAAATCAGCAGTTGAGGTTTGATAGATGGGTATTTTCCACATCATTATACCCAACATTTCTGCAGTTTATTTCTGAAAACTCTAATACATTTTCTCAGAAGAAATACAGAAAGTGCATTTTCAGGTGATAAGATCTTTTTGCTTCCTGTATCTAAAGCAGACAGCAGGCAGATTAGAAAAATGTCCAAAAGGGATACCAAGTATACAGACAAACACAAAAGAAAAATAAACAACCATCATATTAAACAAAAGATGTTTTGACTCTTAGTCCACAGCTATCTTTAAATGTTTTAAAAGTTCTTTTCTGTTTTCCTCGTGTAGTAGGTCACTTTTATTTTTATGTATTCAAAACACAAGAGTACTGTCAGTAGGAGTTTGCCAATCTGGAAGATAAGCAAAAATTTACCTCCTGCTTTGAGTTTAAACTAGAATCCAGTTTTGGCTGGGTGCAGTGGTTCATGCCTGTAATCCCAGCACTTTGGGAGGCCAAGGTGGGTGGATCACCTGAGGTCAGGAGTTCAAGACCAGCCTAGCCAACATGGCAAAACCCCATCTCTATTAAAAATACAAAAATTAGCTGGGTGTGGTGGCATATGCGTGTAATCCTAGCTACTCAGGAGGCTGAGGCATGAGAATCGCTTGAACCCATCAGTGGAGGTTGCAGTGAGCTGAGATCATGCCACAGCACTCCAGCCTGGGTGACAGAGGGAGACCCCATCTAAAAAAAAAAAAAAAAAGATAGAATCCAGTTTCATATAAAATATTCCCCCAGTATCCTACATTAATATTTAAAATAAAAGAATCTTAGAAATATAGGGGGTATACCTGCCCAAATCTCTTGTCAAATTGTAATCTCCTGTCTTCCAGGTGGGGCCTGGTGGGAGGTCATTGGATCATGGGGGTGGACCCTTCATGAATGGTTTAGCACCACCCTCTCAGTGCTGTTCTTGTGATAGTGAGTGAGTGAGTTATCATGAAACCTGGTTGTTTAAAAGTGTGTAGCACCTCCCACCTCTCTTTCTTGCTCCTGCTCTAGCCATGTGAAGATGCCTGCTTTGACTTTGCCTTCTGGCGTGAGTAAAAGCTCCCTGAGGCCTCCCAAGAAGCAGATGCTGCCATGCTTCCTGCACAGCCTGGGAAACTGTGAGCCAATTAAACCTCTCTTCTTATGTATTACCCAGTCTCAGGTATTTCTTTATAGCAATGTGAGAACTGACCAATACAGGGAGTCTTGCAGGTTTCCTAATTAAGTAGTTGCTACACAAAGAAGAGTGAGACTGTGGGTGTATACTCTTGTCCATTGTGAATATAAAGTGTTTCTTATCTTCTTTTCCTGATGGGACTGAGAAAGAGTGCATTTGCCAGATAAATGGGCACATATTATGCACCTAAAAATATTGTTAATTTGCTTTAGCAAGGAAATCACATTTTACATGGCAGTTGCAATTGGGCTGCTACTGGATTGCATTTGTGTAAGTCCACTGTCCTCTAGGTTCTGGCTGATTTTTCCAGTGACCAGAATGGTAAATTCAACGGTGATGTGATAGAAACCACCACCTCTTCATAATTTAGATCTGTAAGGATGGCACTGATCTCTGGGATTTTCCGTAACAGGGCAATTTCTGAGGCTTTCACTCAGCTTTCTCCACGATGATAGCTCTTACCCCATAGGCCAAGGCATTAGTGTAGGGGTTCTGCCAACTAGCAAGTATGTAAATTCCAGTTATAAATTGGGTCCAGGCATATGACCCCTGGTATATCCTTGGGCTGAGTGGATTCTCTGTGAGCGGGACCTGAACCACAACTCCATTTATTAACAGGATGCTTACTCTAATGGATGAGGCATGATGACTCTTTGGGTCCCCAGATATTAATGTCAGTTAGGATCGTACATCCAGTAAGTTTTAAAAATGTTTGGATATTCCCCATTTCCTAGGATATAGTACCCAGTTGAATGGTTGTATTTGCCTTTGGGGAAGAATTAGGAATATTATTATCATATACATTTATTGTAATATTATAGGGCCCTTTCATTGAGGACTAGACCTTCCTTTCAGTTCATTGGTTCTAGGTCTGAGAACTCACTCAGATCCAAAAACTTAGCAAGGGATTTTGACTTTTTATTGGGATAATTTCACTTAGCCTCCAGGTTATCTATTTTTTTATTTCTTTGGGGGCAGATAGATCTACCTAGGGATGATTTGGTCAATCCTCCTTGGCTGATATTCTGACCTTTCTGCTCAGCTCATTATAATTGTTCTCACTTTGTTTTGATAGAAAAATACCATCTTGTGGACTCTACAGTTCAGGACTATTTTATTTTTGTTGCTATAAGGTCAACTAGCTCTGTAAGAACATCTCCTACCAATACTTCTGGCCTTCAGAGGACAGCTATTATTGACCTTAGCATCTCCCTGTTTCCCTCACCACAGTTCTCAGTTTCCACATGGTATCATAGTCAAGCTTATGGCCAAGTAGATATTGGACCATTGTTGACATATGAATAGGTTTTCTAGTTGGGGCTGGTTCTTGAGTACAATGGAGGGAGGAGTAACATCAATGCATTAGCAAATGAGTGAACAAAAAGGAACAGGGGATCTACCTGGGTAAGAAGGGAAAGAAATACCTGAGACCAGTGAAAATAGGAAAAAGTAACAAGGTCTCAGAACTGAAAGTCATGATGAGGTGATGCAATTGCTAAAGTTGGAGCTCTAGAGAAAGTGAGATGGAAGGATAGGAAATATGAGACACTGCAGACCCATCTAGTTAGGCTGATTTACACTTTCCAAATCCCAAGCCTTTTCTGTTCAGTTTGTTTCCAAGATCCAGATGCTTTCTCTTTAGGTATTAATTCATCTGTGGATACAGGGCTACAGTAACCAAAACAGCATAGTACTGGTACAAGAACAGACACATAGACAATGGAACAGAATAGAGAACCCAGAAATAGGACAGCACACCTACAACTATTGATCTTCAACAAACCTGACAAAAACAATCTATGGATGAAGGGTTCCATATTTAATAAATGTTGCTGGGATAACTGGCTAGCCATATGCACAAAATGGAAACTGGACCTCTTCCATACACCGTATACAAAAGTCAACTCAGGATGGATTAAAGACTTAAATGTAAAACCCAGAACTATAAAAACCCTAGAAGAAAAGCCTAGGCAATACCATTCAGGACATAGGCACAAGCAAAGATTTTATGATGAAGATGCCAAAAACAATTGCAACAAAAGCAAAAATTGACAAATGGGATCTAATTGAACTAAAGAGCTTCTGCACAGCAAAATAAACTATCAACAAAGTAAACAGACAACCTACAGAATGGGAGAAAATTTTTGCAAACTATTCATCTGACAAAGGTCTAATATCCATTATCTATAAGGAACCCAAAACAATTTACAAGAAAAAAATGATTAAAAAGTGGACAAAGGACATGAAGAGACACTTCTCAAAATAAGACATACATGAAGCTAATAATCATATGAAAAAAGCTCAGCATCACTGATCATTAGAGAAATGCAAATCAAAACCACAATGAGATACCATCTCACACAAGTCAGAATGGCTGTTACTAAAAAGTCAAAAAATAACAGATGCTGACAAGGTTGTGGAGAAAAAGGAACACTTTTACACTGTTGGTGGGAGTGTAAATTAGTTTAACCATTGTGGAAGACAGTGTGGTGATTCCTCACAGACCTAAAAACAGAAATACCATTCGACCCCAGCAATCCCATTACTGGGTATATACTGTGCCTCCCTCCCAGCCACAAAATAAAATAAAATAAAATAAAATAAATGATTCTATTATAAAGACACATGCACATGTATGTTTATTGCAGTACTATTCACAATAACAAAGACATGGAATCAACCTATATGGCCATCAGTGATGCACTGAAAAAAGAAAATGTGGTACATAACACCATGAAATACTATATACCCATAAGAAAGAAAGAGATTGTGTCCTTTGCAGGGACATAAATGGAGCTGGAGGCCATTATGCTTGGCAATCTAACATAGGGACAGAAAACCAAATACAGCATGTTCTCATTTATAAGTGGGAGGTAAATGATGAGAATACATGGACACACAGAGAAAAACAACACACAGTGGGGCCTACTGGAGTGCAGAGGGTGGAAGGAGGGAGAGGATCAGGAAAAATAACTAATGGGTACTAGGCTTAATAGCTTAATACCTGGGTGATGAAATAATCTGTACAACAAACCCCCATGACACACGTTTACCTGTGTAACAAACCTGCACATGTACCCCCGAACTTAAAAGTTAAAAAATAAAAAATAAAATATAAATTACCTTGACGCCCTATGGCCTGCATATACCCAGGCCACTAAACGGGTACCGTGATGGTTTCAGAACTAGTAGTAAAAACTTTCCCAGATTCATACCTTCCTGCTATTGCCCTTCTTGAATTTTGACCCTTCTTAACTTCTCTATACTCTATGCTCTGATTCTTGGCTCATTATCCACGCAAGATCCTAGCTGTCGCAGTGAATTCTCTTAGGTGGTCATTATGTTCCAGTCAGTTCCTGGAAGCAGAACCTCTGGCAGAGGTGGCATGCCCTTTGGGTCTGCTTAGTGCTCCAGGGGGAAAAAACTAGAACTGATCCATGACTTTGTTAAAGTTACCCTAAAGGAAGCTGTCTCCGTCTTCATGCTGTTAACCCCTCTCTCCTGTTGTCTCTCAACACTTGGGAAGATGTTGTATCTGTCTTGTGAGCATGCATTCATTATTTGTCAAAATACTATTCTGCTTCTCTTAGTTTTATTTCTTATTGTATCAATAGTTTTCATTGCTTATTTTTTCTTCTCTAAGTTAATGGTTCTAAGTTGAATTCCAGTATACAAATGTAGTAGTTTCAGAATTGCTAATCTACAACCACTCAGGAAAAACCAAATAGAGTGCATCTTACATGCACATATTATACACATTAATTTTGTCTTTATTTAGTTGTATAAACTCCATTCATTTCCTAAGCTACTCACGTTAGCACCTTTTTCTTCCAGTCCTTTCAGTGAAGTTTTTTTTGCAATACAGTATTTGTATTTGTAATAATACTTTTTTCTCATAGTGTGTATTCTACCTTGAGTTCCATTGACTTCTTAAAGGGCTTTAAAAATTTGCATACATTATTTACTCCTTGAGTTGTAGAATTCTGTGAAATTTGGAAAAAATATGTAGTATCATATATTCACCATTACACTATCATATTGAATAGTTTCACTGCCCTAAAAAAATCCCCTGCACTTCAGCCCTCCTCTCCCCACTCCTGAAGCTCTGGTAACCACTGATCTATTTGGAATGTATATAGATTTGTCCTTTCCAGAATTTAATATAAATGGAATCATACAGTATGCTTTCCTGGGCTGCCTTCTTTCATTTAGCAATATGTATTTAAGATTCATCCATGATTTGTATGGCTTCATAGTTCATTTCTTTTTATTGCTGAATATTATTTTATTATATAGATATATCACAAATTTGTCCATCCTCCTATTGACAGAGTCAGATGAGAAGCTGTGACATAGCCCTTTGTTCCATGTGACTGTATGTAAAGAGAGCTAGTCTGCAGACAGAGACAGGTAAAGCAAATGCATGGATGATAACAGCTAAAGATGTGAAATGCACAGGCAGAGGTGCCCTGGATACCTGACACTATGTCCTTTCCTGATGCCAGCTCCTTCTTAAGATTCAGCTGTTGTCTTTTCTTCCGTGACCCCCTTTCCCCAATGACTTCATGATAAATTTCCATGCTGATTCTTAAGCTAGCTCAGTGATTATCTGTTACTTGAATCCCAATGCTCTCAAATAATACAGAAGCACATGCTATTATTAATGTCAAAATCATAAATTAGATCTCTGTTCAATCCAGAGCTCCATCCAGCTTCAGACAGTTTGAAACTCAGGCCATTTGGTCCTTCATGTGTTTCCTAGTTACAAAGCCCTATGTATGTAATGCCTAGATCATAGGGAATCTGTGTTTTTTAACATGTTATCAAATATAGCTGATGAGAGTGGTGGTCAAAAAAGAGTGGGTAAATAACTCTGCATACTGATCCTTTACTATTCGGAAAACAACTCAAAATGTCTGTCCTTCCTGTAAAGCAGGAAGAAATAGCTAACATTCATTGTGTCCTTCTTTCAGGGTCCAGAGCCAGCACATTGACTTTAGGACTTTTAAAAATTGTATGTCATAAAGACTTAGCCATTGATTAAGCAAGAGACAAAAATGTGTTTTCTTTGTAGGTTTAAATGACCTTTGTAGATAGCAGTGACTGTGGGTGTGCAAATGCTGAATTAATTCTACCAGAGCAGCCTGAAGACAGGTTGACTGAACCCTTGGATGTCAATTTCCTCAAAAGAGCAATGTGAAAAGTTACCAGTTTTTAGCATTAGGGATTGAATCACTGTTTTCAGGACTATTCAATCTACCACGTCAACATCTCATTAAATTCTAAGCACTGTTGTGGATGACAAGGTAGGAGGTGGGAAGATGTGAGTTAGGGATGGAGGGTGAGGGACGTAATGATGGGCTCACCAACATGGTTTGGGTGTTGTGCCTCAGGAAGTGACTAGAAGAAGCAATCACACCAACATAAACCTGTCTGGCCATGAGCATGCATTTTTTTGCTACCCATGTGGGCCTTTGTGGTAGGTGGGAAAAGGCGACTCTCAATTTACTTCATGTACTCCCTGCCAGAAACCTCCATATAGGCAAGAGATTTCCCTAGTAAGCATCCACTATACTATATACGACCACTTTCTGGGAAATATGCAGTGCCCTCAAAATCTCCTCTTCCCTGGAGATGGTGGAGATTTTTGGAGCTTAGCTTATACAGACACTGTGTTCTCCTCAACCATTCCACACCCAGGGTAAAGTCCATGAAGTCAGTGTTAACTAGAAGGAATTTCCTGATGAAACTGCTGGGCATTAATGGGAGAAGCTGTGCTTTCTCAGAGTAACAGGCGTTGTAGTTTAGAACTTGACTGTTTCCAAATTCTTCCTCCTGCCACAGTCTCTTTATAATTCATTGAAACCTCCTTGTCCCAGAGCTGAAGATCAGAAGATCAGTACCATCTGCATTTTCCCAAACATCAAAGGAAGGCAGTTTTTCACAAGGGGATCAGTTGTACTCATATGCCCTCTTTTACACGTGATGATGATGACACTGGTGCTGCTATTGATGATGAATTTATCCCACCAGAAGATACATGCTTCAGTAAAAATGAGGCAGATACACCATGGGGATTTGGAAAAGGCTCTTAAAAGACCATCTTCTCCAGGAATCTTCCATACCACAAATATGAGACAACATTTCCCTTCTCTTGTCTGTCAATAAAAAATCTTTTGACGAATTGTTTGCATTGTTTGTAGTAAATTCAAGTTGTTTTTGTTTTTGTTATTGTTGTTGTTTATCTGTGTAGTATTGTTTTGGTAGGATAAAAAGAGAGCCATGAAATCAGCAATGTGGACGTAATCTGGAGAAACATGATTACTCATCGTATAACTTTAAGCAACTTGCTTTACTTCTCTAGGTCTCCATTTCACCTATAAAATTTAGATAACAATGCCTATGGTTGAGCTGTTGTGAGGATTATAAGATGACGTGTACAAAGTGCTTAGAACGATTCTATACTCACTATCTGGAGTAAGTATTTTTTTCTTTCCTGCTATTTTCTCTTTTACTTGCCTTATACAAGAGCATCAATCATGGGGGCCACAGGCATGAAAATCTATTTTATAGAAGGAAATGAGAATCTTTTTATATAAGGAAATGAAAGATTTCACCTAATGACTTTAAATTTCTGAAGATTTTTATATTAGCCATGTTCAAATCTCCCACTGGACTAAAGCAGTTGCATTTCTAAGCTTTTGAGATTGGTGTGCTATATCTCCATAGAATGTTAGAGCCAAGAAAGTCTTTTCAGGTGGTTTATTTAGTGTAATTCCTTCATTTTGCAGAAGAAGAAATTGTTACTTTAACAGTTGAGATGATTGTTTGAGGTCATTTGCCCAGGTAGTACCAAACCAAAATTTGAATTCATTCCAGTCCATTTCCATTCTGTTATCCTACCTAATAGCTGACATTAAAGATGTAATGATTTTCCCTGGGTTGTCTTCTTGCTAACTTTTTAATTAAAGAAAATGAAGAAAGGTCCAATTTTTCTTTCCCATTTTATCTTGGTTCAAGATTATGTACCCAAGTTTTCAATCACTGTAGAGCAGGGCAAATTATGGAGGAAGTTTGGAGAAAGTAAGAACTAAACAATTCCATGCAGCCCAAACATCCTTAAGAAACAACATTCTTTGAAGGATCTACCCAGATTCCAATAAGGAAACACAAGAGGCCTCACAGGTCATTCACATTGCATAGCATCTAAGAACAAGCACCAGGACACCAACAACATGACCCAGAAACCAGACTAATTAAAGAATACAGCAGGGAATGAAGCTGGGCCACCGGCATCGCAAATATACAGTGTTCAAACCAGAGAAAGGATAGAAAATTCCACCATTGTAGTTGGTTCCACGAGAAGCATGCTGTGGCCTCTTTGATGTTTCACCAGAGGGTGTCTGCGATAAACTGCCAGGCCTGAAAATGTTCAGCTATTCAGTTAGAAAGTGAGCATTAGGACCAAACAGTATCAGGAGAGACTGGTGGGATGAGCCTGATGGTTTCTGTGTGTGTGACTTGGATGAAGGGCAAGACCAATTTCAAGTGTAAGATTTGTTCAGCAGCCATATCTGTTCCATGCGTGGAGGCGACCAAGCAAGACAGTGGCAGGAGACAGACCACAGTTCCTTGGTTCTACCTAGATAGACAAGGCAGCTCCACTATAAGGACTGACCACCAGAAATATCAAAACCTCAGTGCCAGGCGGGTGACACAGGCATGAGAGCAGGAGCAGTCAGGGTTAGAAGAGATTCCTGAGGCAGCAGTGAAAGAGGGTTTTACAAAGAAGGTGAGGTTCTGACTATCTCCCTTTGCCTGCCCACTTCCTCTTGGGCCTGTGGGTCTGAAGCATAGCAGGTTAATTTGGACCTTTGTAGTACATCATCTGCTATTGACCTCTTTGTGTTCATTACAGGGCTTACAGAAAAGTCGGGAACATGAGCCACTGCTTCTCTGCTGTCTCCTTGTGTCCCCAGCACCAGCTGAGGCTGTGTGGGAAGCTCCTTTACCAACTCAACCTTACCAGGATGTAATGATGATGGTGTTGTGGTCCTGCTTAGACACTTATCAGGTGCCCGTGTCTTCCTCTCAGGGCCCTTAACACTATTCATTCCCACTTCTCCAAATTTTCAAGATTCTATTCCCTGAGCAGGCCTCTAGAACTATCTCTTTCTCCGGAATGTGCTTGATTTTTCACGTGTTTCAGTGGTTCCTGTAGCCACTAGGCTATTTATCAGTTGCCTTCACTTATGTCTTTGGTTGATACAGCTTCTGGCTAATTGATGATTTGTGTTTGTCTAGTAACACTGTTGAATCTCTTCACTCTTCTTGTCCATGTGTAACTTAGATTTGAATATCACAATTAACTCTCTACTATGTAAGGAAAAACAATACTTTAAGATATCCTTGCCAGGCATGGTGGCTCAGGCTTGTAATCCCAGAACTTTGGTAGGCCAAGGTGGGCGGTTCAACTGAGGTCGGGAGTTCGAGACCAGCCTGACCAACATGGAGAAACCCCACCTCTACTAAAAATACAAAATTAGCCAGGTGTGGTGGTACATGCCTGTAATCCCAGCTAATCGGGAGGCCGAGGCAGGAGAATTTCTAGAACCTGGTAGGGGCAGAGGTTGTGGTGAGCCGAGATTGCACCATTGCACTCCAGCCTGGGCAACAAGAGGGAAACTCTGTCTCAAAAAAAAAAAAAAAAAAAAAAAAAAAAAAAGGAAAATCTTCTTAATTTTCCCCAGGAATGTTCTATGGTTGTTATCCTTAAATATTATTGTAATCATTATTTAACTGTGCACCGGCTGTTGTAGGAAACAAAGTCGTGTTCTCTTCTCAGTGGATTAACGATTTAAATCAGAAAAGTAATGCATTCTAAGAAGATGAGGAAAGTATAATAGGAAAACGGATAAAGCGCCCAGGAGATGGGTCATTATGTTGAGGAGATATGTGTCTCTGACCCTGTGTTGACTAAACCCTGCAACCCAGCAGAAGGTACCCGTGAGGCCCTTGGAGGATTGCTTTGATAACTTGAACTGGCAGCAAACCAGTTTCCAGCTGGGAAAGGCTTCTTTTACTCCACTTAAAGAATAGATAACAATAGATTTTAATTGTTTTATTCACTTTGAACAACTACCACATACTTCTGCATCCTAGGGATCACACCTTGCTATAGACAGGCCTGCTTCTAAGTGCGGGCTGTAACCTACACTGCCATTTTTCTTGCAAAAAAGGGTAAGTTTCCAGTGTACACAAGGCATTAGTAGGACCTGTAGACACAGGTGAGCAAAGCAGACCAGGTGTCTGTCCTGGAGTTTACAGTAAGGGAAGTGGATTCCCTTAACTGTGAACTATATGATTATGTGTTTAGTTATAACTGCTCGGCTATTCACAACTGCAAAGACTTGGAATCAACCTAATTGCCCTTTAGTGATGGACTGGAAGTAAAATGTGGTACATATATACCATGGAATACTATGCAACCATAAAAAAGAATCAGATCATTGCTTTGCAGGGACATAAATGGGGCTGGAGGCCATTATTCTTAGCAAACTAATGCAGGAACAGAAAGCCAAATATCACTTGTTCTCACTTATAAGTGGGAGATAAATAATGAGAACACGTGGACACATAGAGGGGAACATCACACACTGGGACCTTTTGGAGGGTAGAGGGTGGGAGGAGGGAGAGGATCAGAAAAATAACTAATGGGTACTAGGCTTAATACCTGGGTGATGAGATAATCTGTATAACAAATCCCCATGACACAAATTTACCTATGTAACAAACCTGAACTTGTATCCCTGAATGTAAAAGCTAAAAAAAATACTTATACCTGCCTTGGATGCAAAGTTCTGTGAGAGGGACCCGACCTAGCCTGGGAGTGGAGGTGGTCAGAGAAGCTTTCCCTGAAGATGGAATAATTAAGGTGGTATGAGAGGTGAATGGGGACTAATCAGGGGAAGGGGAGGATATCAGAGAATGCAGTAAAAGGCAAGAGGGCTGTGCATGTAGAAGTCCCCAAGGCACAGAGGAGGTGCATGCTACCCTTTAGAAAGCTGATGATGGCCAGTGTGGGCCTGAAGTGGGGAAGGTGGCCAGAGCAAAGGTTGGAAAGACAAATAAAGACCAGATCAGGCAGGGCCCGGTGCACAGTGTTGAGGATTTGGAATTTTGTTTTAAGAACACAGATAGTCCTTGCAGGGAGTGTGCAGTTAAACAGGAGGTAGATTTGAGATGTCATGATGATCCAGAAACTGTGGAGTTAAATGCATATTAACTGGAGCTGAGCTTGATTCTGGTGAAAACATACCTACTCTTGGCTAATGTGAAGAAACACTGATACAAAAATTGATCCCATTTTTGGGTGTCTTTTTTTCTTTGTTTTCAACAGAACCATTAGAGTTGATCTTTATGGCACTCATCTGGGAACTCTGCCTTGACTTTACAGACAGGGTGGGGAAGAATCTGGCCCTGGAAACCATGGATCCCCCCTTGTGATCTACAGTCTTCTCTACTCATTTCTTAATTCCCTCAGGTATGCATTCCTTTTGGAACACAAAGTTCAAAAGTGGATAGACACAAAGGAGTGTGAACTTGGTGTCTATGGAGGTTGGTGGTGATCTGTGGCAAAGCAACAGCGAAGTCCCCAAGTGGGCGAAAGTTAAGCTGCCTCTCTCAGCCTCACTCCACATTCCACCTCGGGCCTGGTGCACAAGCTTTTTTGTGCATGTTAACACGGATAACTATGGAGTAGTTTGTAAATGGATTAAATATGAATTTAAGGTTAACAATTGTCGAGTTGACTAAACCCATTGACATTCTTAAGATCAATGTCTTTAGGCTCAGAGAGAGGCAGAAATTAGGAAAAGGATTTATTGTTGATTTTGGACTGATGCTGCCTCCTTAAATTCATGCTGAGAGATGTCCATACCACCCTCCAACTAGTTCTTTCTTTTGATGTTTTGTCTCCCCTATCCCCCCAACAACCAGTTCTTTCTTTTAGTCTATGCTTTACTCTCTGCCTCCTCTCTCTTCTTCTATCGACTAACAACCCCACCTCATCCCCCTTCCCATCACATCTAACCTCCATCACTTATTTCTTTCCCTCTATCCCTAACCCCTCCCCCTCCCCCTCCCTTTTCCCCTCCTCCTTCCCTCCCATCCCCTTCCCCTCCCTCCCTCCCTCCCTCCCTCCCTCCCTTCCTTCCTTCCTTCCTTCCTTCCTTCCTTCCTTCCTTCCTTCCTTTCTTCCTTCCTTCCTTCCTTCCTCCCTGCCTCCCTTCTTTCTTCCTTCCTTCCACTCATATTTATTTCTTTGTGATGTAAAATTTAATGGGAGAAAATCTTTGAAGAATATGAAGAAATTATACACAAGAACTGGTTGTTGGTGGGTATGGGGGAGACAATCATACACAATAACGTTATGTCAAGAAAGACTTCCTGAGAGTCAGCTCCTTTCTATGATGGAATGAGCTCCCAGAAGATATAATAGGAGGCCAATCACTTGAATTATTTAAAACGCAACTGGATAAAGTCATCAAGGATGTGCTGCCAGGAAGGGGACCAGCCTCAGCCATATAGGAATAAAGAAAATGGTCCTAACCGGATTGTTCTCTTCTCAGCTCAGTTTGTCTCTAGGCTGAATTCTGTAACTCCTGCTGAAATCAGCTTTATTTATAGTCAGCAAGTTCCACTACTCTACTGTGGTAAAATTAATCAGCAATTAGAACAAAATAAGGATAGGAGATATTAGGGATGCCCTTCTCAAGGAAAAGCCTGTTCTTGTAGATAAAACATTGAACTTGATATTGAAGGAGCTCAGTTCTTATTCTAGGCTTACTCTTGATTATGGGATAAGAAAGGAAAGTTATTCTGCTACTTCATGACAAAATGTCCTGGTTAAACATTACTTCCAGAGGTGTCTGAGTATGATTTTTTACAAAATGAGTAAAGCACTACAGCTTTCTCCCCGCAAAATCCTTTTTTCCCTAATATACATTTATGACATTTATACTGAGATCCATATTATACTTCCAGTGCATTGCAGGAATCTTTCTTAATATTTTTAATTTGTGGAATGCTTCATGAATTTTCCTGTCATTTTTGCTCAGGGGCAAATGCTAATCTTCTCTGTATTGTTCCAACTTTAATATATATGTTGTCTAAGTGGACACAGAAATCTTTTAACAGAAAGTATGTGGAATATAAATATTGCTACTTTGGAGCAGATCAATGTCCTTGCTGCCTAGCACTGTAGGACTTATGGAAAGCTGTTGTTGTTTACAGTGATGATGTCACCAGACAAACATATCCCTTGATTCTCCTCAAACTTTGATAGAAACCCACTTGGTTCTATAAACCAACAGAACTTTCTACATGGGGTGCATACTTTATAATTTTTTTCACAAGTATCCTTTTACTTGATATTTCATTTGGGTATTATTAAGATTGTTTTACAGATGAAAATCCTAGAGCTGACAAGGGGAAAACTTATTTGCTCAGTGACCCAGAGCTAGCAAGTGGTAGAGTGGGAACACAGTCTGTCTCCAAAGCCCTATAGCCTTCTCATTTCACCATCCTGCCCTTCCTAACCCTTTTCCAGGCCTCAGCCTAGCAATGTACAGATGATGGCCCTCCCTACCCTCTATATATGTCTGGCCAAATTGACCACATACAATGTTGTAGTCAGTCTCAAAAGCTGCTTCTTTGAATGTAAGTTTTCATTCTCAGGGAAACAAATGCAAATTCCTTTGAATTTTATACCTCTCGGTTGAACAAATCAGCCCTTTTCCTGATCAGCTAGGAATTGGATCCATTCTTCCTCCTCTCTTTGCAGATCCGCCTTCCCCTAAACTCCTGATACAAGCTCATCCACCCCACAAGGCCAGGACACCTGAGTGATTCCCCGGGCTTTGAGAACGCAACTTGTTGGGGCGACAACTTATTCTGGACTAGGTTTGACAGGAAGACCAACTTATTCATGCCCTCATTTTGTCGTAGTAAAGAGCCTGCTATCTTTTGCAACTGACTGGATCCCTTGATCAATTCCAAGGGACCATCAAAACTCAACGTTCTGACCATAAGGATGATAAGAAGTAAAATAATTAATGAACCTAAAATAAATTATCCAAGTGCTGTGAATACAACACAGGAAAAAAATTCTCCCAGTAAAGAACTTAACATGACTTTCACTGAAGGCCTTTCAAAGCTGAACTACTATGTTCACTCCTCATGTTCCCTGACAAACCTGAATCTTGTCACCTGCCAAAGGTATCTGTCTGTAGCATCTGTGTCCCTGAATTAATGTAAGGTATTTCTTTAGCCACGTACTGGTTTCTGTCTTGTTAGTCTTCTGTTTCTGAGTTGCAGGTTTCTGCTAAAAATGTTTCAGTTCAGAAAAGGTAAATAAAAAGTAATTATGTTTCTTTCATGGTTTGTCTTGCGATTTCCCTACTGGCACATTTCCCTCAGGAAAGGACTAACTTTCTAGAAATCAGCTTTCTCCACAGCTAGGACAACATGTCTGAGAACTCAGAGACGAGAGCAACGTTAATCAGCAGGTAATACCCATTGGTTTCTCTGGAAGGAGTTAAGAGATGGAGTGGATGGAGTTGGCACAGCAAGGCTGGACCTGTTTTAGGAGTGGTAATATTAGTAATTAAGTGAAAATAATTATAATCATAATAGTGATAGCCACTTTTATTGATTAGCACTGTAATAAATACAGTAACACATTATCTCACTTGAAACGCACCCAAAGCCCATCAGGTAGGTACTAATATTCTCCACTTTTCAAATGAGAAAACTGAGGCTTTGTCAGGATCTCGTGATCTGCTTTATTACTCACCATGTGCTTCGTGACTATGGTGACAGAGGTATCAGTGAACTGTCTACCCAGGGCCCAATGCCAGTGATGCTTGTCTTCTGTTCTCCTCCCTTCCTCCCAGAGTTCCGGGCTCTGGATGTCTGTCTTGTAGCTGATTTATTATATCCCTACTATTCATTTCAGGTGCAGACAGGGGAAGGTAGAAATGCCACTCAGTGCGATTTGTCCCCTTATGGTTTAAAAAAGTTGTTCTTACTGTCTATAGATTCTATTTCTCCCCAGTTAGAAGAAATACGAAACAGCAGCAATAGAGTAGAACTTGGGATTTGATAACTTTGAACTCTGGTCTTCCAGCTTGACATGTGGCCTCCTGCAAGTCAATTCACTCCATAGGTAACAACTTTCTTACCTTAAACATAAGGGAATGAATTACAAGATCTGTAAGATCCCTGTCTGCTACAGAATTGCATGTTTCTGTGATCACATGGTTTTCAGTCATTTATTTTGATGTCGTATAAACTCAGACTTCTCTTAAGGATAAGTTAGGCCTGGCTCAATGCCACAATGACTGCCATATGAAATCTATTTGGTTAGTCTTGCTTTAACATATCATGAATTTACTTAAGAAAATAAACCCAACAAATCTTAGGCTTCATTAAATAGTAAGATATTATTTGTGTCAGAACAATAGGGGATCAAATCTAGGTGTTGCTAAATGTAAACGGTGACACAGTATAATTTTCAAGAAGTGAAAAACAAGAATGTTCTAAAAATACATAGAAAGTATCTGTCAGGAATGACTTAAATCATTAACAAGGAAACCAGCAAACTGGTAAAGCTGGTTCCAAGAGTATTTGAGGAACGGAAATTCACGTAGTCTGTCAGGAAGGGCATGCTGAAATAAGTTTGCAAGTCAGATACAAAGCTGGCTAGTTTCCTACAAAGCAATAAAGCCATTACATTTGTGGCATCAACCATTACATTTGTGGCCAAAAGTCTCTTGAATTTCTACTCAACAAACACCCACAAATTAGTATGTAACTCAGTATCTGAGCCTTAATCAGTAGTAAATAGCAAATCAAATAAAGTTACACTTAGTAGAGAATTAAATAATAGTAGAGTGGGCTTGTTAGATAATACTTCAGCATCGAAAAAAACATAACCATCCTTTTGCCTTATTTTCATGTTTTGGATAAATCTTGTTGTCAACTAAATTCACTGTTCAACAATATTATCTCTCTGTAACTAAGATTCAGCATCCACAAAAGGGATAAGTGATACCCACCCAAAAGGACTGATGTGAGTCTTATATAAGATGTGTAATTCATGTAGTTATGGACAAAAACCTAGTAGTTTCTGATCCTTTTCTCTGTGTTTTGAAAACAACTACACTCAAAAGGTGAATGATTGCCAGATTTCTAAGCAATGTCCTTATTCTCCAAGTTTATGCGAGATTGTTCTTTGGCATCCTTGCCCCAGAAATCAGAGAAGCAAAAAACAGAGAGAAGCACTAATGGTGTGCATGCTTCCCACCCACACATCATCATCAAACAATAAGTGGCCCTTTTTAGGGGGTGAGGAACAGAATAGAATTCAAATTTTTTGATACATATATATATATATATATAGTCTGACAGACTCCAGTCTGTCATCCAGGCTGGAGTACAGTGGTGTAATCATAGCTCACTGAAACTTCAAACTCCTGGGTTCACAAACTTTTGATAAATATTCAAGAATATTTTCAGTTATCCATTATTTTAAAAATAATTTAAATATCTATAAAATCATAGAATATCTTGAGATAATAGAGACTTGGACCTCCTACAGTCAACCACATTGACCTGGTTCATGATGAGTGCTTTACACAGTCTTCTCTGCCAGACGGTCTCTCATCTCCAGTTCTGAATATAAACAATGATCAGTGGTCACCGTGGGGTCAGGGGACTAGAACTGACCATGACAATCTCTTAGGGGTCTTTCCTCATCGTTACTTTTAGTTTGAGTTTCTTCGTATCAATAATTAATGGTTCTCAATAAGCTCTTCCAATAGACCTTTCTGTGATGCTGAAAATATTGAATATCTGCACTGTCCAATATGGTAGCTACTAATCACATATGGCTATTGAGCAATTCAAATGTGGCTAGTATAACTGAGAAAATAAATTTTTATTTTTATTTTTTATTTATTTTTTGAGACGGAGTTTCACCTTTGTTGCCTAGCCTGGAGTGCAATGGTGCCATCTTGGCTCACTGTAACCTCTGCCTCCCAGGTTCAAGCAATTCTCCTGCCTTAGCCTCCCGAGTAGCTGGGATTAGGTATGCACCACCATGCCCAGCTACTTTTGTATTTTTAGTAGAGGCAGGGTTTCTCCATGTTGGTCAGGCTGGTCTTGAACCCCTGACCTCAGTTGATCTGCCTGCCATGGCCTCCCAAAGTGCTGGGATTACAGGCATGAGCCACAGTGCTTGGCCTGTTTTAAATTTTATTTCATTTTAGTTAATTTAAATTCGAGTTTAAATAGTTGCTTATGGCTAGTGGCTACTGTATTGGACAATGCAACCCTGTAGTCTCAGGACTGGTATTCCTAGTCTACCTTATAGATATTAAGGAGTAGAACCTAAACTGACCAATCAAGCAAATACACTCTTTGAGGACAGGAATCACACTTAATACTTACCCCTAAAGTTATAGATTCTTTCATATGAAATATTCTTAGAAAGACTTCTGCTTCTGAGATGGAGTAAACATTTTTTCCTATTCCTTCCACTAACTACAACTAAAAACCCTTCTTTTGTAGTCATTTTGTTCAGTCATCTGATAAGGATAACAGATTAGTAGACAAATAATTATTGTATTTTGTGATGAATGAAACCCATTGTCTTATGCCTTTTATGTGTATCATATTAATAAATGTTCCTCGTACTTATTTAGAAGACTTTACTGTCAGCTCCACCTGAAGAGCCAGTGAATATCTAGTGAGGTGGTGCATGAGCTGAATGTTGATGGAAGAGAGTTTACCAAGGGACCCTGAGGGTGAGGGAAGAGGGCGTTCTTCTTAAAGGAAACAGCATGCGCCAAGACCTGGCAACATTAGTGTGCAGAATAGCACCTTCACTGAACTTCATAGAGGGACTACGCTTTATCTAAGGTCATGAAATTCTTCAACAGCAGAGCTTGGGGCAGCATCAGTCCTTTCCACACAACATTTCTGGTTGTAAGTGATCAGGCGCTTCCTAATTCGCCACTTTGAGCTTCCTGAACAGAATGCTGCCTGATCAGTTGCCCTCCAAATGTGTACTCAGAGCATGTAATCTTTATTATTCTTGACTTCAAGCCACATTTTGGATGCACCATGTCGATACACTGGCAAACTGCAAAAAGTGAGATAAAAAATATCAAAGCCAATTGAAACAAAGATGCACACATTATGTCTAGGCTTCAGGTATTGCAAGGTGCATTTAAGTTTAGTGCCCTTTAAAATTCCCTGGAAGTTCTCTATAACCTGATTTTGTTTGGCAATTTGTCTCCTCTTTCCTTCCCTGTCATATCTTCAATTTCAAAAGTGAGGGAAAACAATCTGCTTGCTGTAATCAGAGCCTATGCAAATGAAGCCAGGACCAAAGTCATGAAAGATTACCAATTCATAATTACCTTCAAACCATTTTCCATCATGTGACCAGACTGAATTTTTGTATACAATCATGCAGCAATTAGCCTAGCAACTTAGTTCTTTTATCATTTCCCTGAGGGTAGCTGAAAAGTACCTATTTCCAGGCCAACACAGCTAAGTCGCATTGTTATTATTATCTCATTTCATACTATTGGATGGCCACTGATTCTCTATATAGAAACAGCAAACAGTCTAGCTGGAAATGAAGGCTACAAGACTTGTTTTGTAGTTTCTCCTTTAATAAGTCAATACTCAACAAGAGTGAACCCCGCCATCCACACTTCCAGGTGAATCAGTTTACTCAGATTGCTTCTCTCTACAGTTGTGGTTCTGAAAGTTTAGCGAGCATCAGAGTTTCCTGTGGAGCTGGGCCCCACTCGCAGACTTTCTGACTCAATAGATTTGGGCTGGGGCATGAAAATTCTCAGGTGTTGCTGATGCAGCTGGTCAGACACCAGATTTTGAGAACCACTGCACTATGATCTGATTACATGGAGAAGTGGATGTCTGGTAGCTACAGGGCTTCCTGGATACACTTAGGGAATGAAAGTATTGCTGTGAGGAAATACTCATATGATTGTGAGGAATTTTATTTCCTGACCAGAAGTTTAATTCCTTGGAATGAAATAACCTCTTCTGTATTCTTAGATACCCATGCATGTTTGCACATGAACAAACACACAAGTATATGCACACTAAATCTTAATTTGGAAAAAAGGAACGCACTGATAGGCTGACAGGCTCCGCCTTCCAAAATTCAAATGGAGAGGAGTCAGACTTTATAAAATAGTATAGTATTTACTGAATTTAAATTATATAATAAGTTGAGAAAATGACTTCTCCACTTCATTTTGCAGTCTTCACATCTGTAAGGTGAAGATAAATGTTTCTTGCCATGTAGTAGCTGTATAGATTCAATTCAATAGGACAATGCATATAAAAACTTTTAGCTCAGTCCCTTGCACCTAATGACCACTCTGCAAATGCTTTGTAAAATATGTACATTTCTGAGACCGAAGTTTACAAATCGACTTAACCAGCACACAGCCCTTCAGTCAATGGGATTTTTTTCCAAACAGAGCAACAACAGCATAGAAACACCTGGCATTGGCATTTCCTTTTCACTTACTTCCACAATCCAAATCACTATCCATCTAGCTTTTGGTATGTCACCAGTGAGAAAGTTTAACACTGGGGGCTTCCCATCTACATTTCTAGGTTTTCTCTCAACTCCTTGAAGCCCCAGCTGTTTCCTCTAAGAAGAATGCCCTCTTCCCTCACCTTGCAATAGAGAAAGGCTTGTCCTTTCATCCTTTCCTGGGAGGGAATGGCCTCTCATTTCAATTTTCAATGGGGACATGTATCCCCAGGCTGTAATTTATGAGAAGAATTCTATCAGTGGGCAGAAGTGGTAGCTTATTATAACTAATTTATTCCTAAACCCCACCCCCCTAACAGTGAGGGATGTGGGAGTGTTAAGGGGAATGGGACTACAATAACAAAAGTAGATGTGTAAATTTGGCAACTTTTCACTCAACATATCTGCTGCTTTCATAGTTCCTGGCTCCCCCATCTCAGCAAAGCAGAGGGCGCATTGTTTGCAGGGTTCCAATAAATGTTCATTGTGCAGCACCTTTTCATAATTTGGGGTGAGGATTGAGGCAGGCAAGGGTACAGTATTTTCTGTTTTTCTTAAGTAATTCTTTCAAAAGCTTTTTTTTTTTTTTTTTTTTTTTAAAGAAACTTGTATTTGTGAATGAGAAGACAGGAAACAACTTAAATAGCGGTTGTGGGCTTTGGGACTAGAGAGGGGTAGGTGAATCTTGGCCCTACTATTTATCGATTAGAAAAGTATAAATGACTCTCATTTTTGAACCTCAGTTTTCACTTCCGTAGCATGGAGAAAATACCTCATTAGTTTTGCGTAATGAAATAAGGATATAAAGTTCCCATGGCCTATAATAAAACTCTCATTAATGAACACAATCTGATATATAAGTAACATTACCTTCTGATATGGTTTGGCTGTGTTCCCACCCAGGTCTCCTCTCAAATTGTAATCTCCATAATCCCCACGTGTTGTGGGAGGGAGCTGGTGGGAGGTAATTGAATCTTGGGAGTGGTTTCCTCCATGCTGTTCTCATTATAATGAGTGAGTTCTCACGAGATCTGATGGTTTTATAAGCGTCTGGCATTTCCCTTGCTGGCACTCATTTTCTCTCCTTCCATTCTGTGAAGAGGTGCCTTCGGCCATGATCATAAGTATCTTGAGTCTTCCCCAGCCATATGGAACTGTGAGTCAATTAAACCTATCTTCTTTATAAATTACCCAGTCTTTTGGGTATTTCTTCATAGCAGCATGAGAATGAACTAATATACCTTCCATTTACTTCTCTATATTAAAGCACATTCTTATCATATCATTTCATCCTCGCAATAATCGCTTCTGCCAGTCAGATATTCTTGTGTCTATTTGCCCATGTAGCTTTTAAACAGAATGAATGATTTATCTAGTTTTCAATCCAGAGCTTTTGATATACCAGCTACAGAAGAAGATAGATGTTCTGTAAGGCTTGGGAGATGCAGTAAAGCTACTCACATCGATTCATGTGGCAAAATGCCTGCAGAGCCTAATGGTCTCTATAGAATGCCTTGATCCTAAATACATTCTTTAGTTTCTAATATAGCCGTATACATTCTTATTTACTTTCTAATAATATAGCCATCATTGAAGTTAAACATTTAGGAAAGAAAACTACATAATTACAAATAATTCAATCTATTTTTCTAATTCTTCAATAAAAATTGGAAAAACAGATTATTCAATTAACTGTAAATGTTTAGCTGAAGAAATGTGAGTGAAATGATATGTAATCACCAAGTGCTTATGGTTGCCCATCACTTGACAATTCACTTGGGTCAAACAAACTTCAGCTGGGCTTCTCTTCTCCCACTTACCCTGGACCTTTGGCTCATCCCCACAGTTAAGGTTAAGCTAGCACTAAGATGTGGAATATACCTCTGACCCTTCCACTCCCTTAACAGCTTACCACAGGGAAGAGCATCTCCTGTTGAAGCACCCTGATCATGCTGTCTGCTGGCCCCCACAATCACTTTCTTCCCCACCAAAGTTCCTGCTAGCCCTGCAGACCCCTCCCTATACAAGAAAAACCTTTTACTTTTGCTTAATGTTGAGACATATACGGACTCTGAGGTTGATGTGTTCTCTTTATTGCAGTAGTCATGTTGAAAGTGTCTTTTTCTTAATTAAGTCTGGATTCGTTTTTCATTTGACAGTAACTTTTAGACAGAAATTTTGAGTCGATGATAAAGTGAGAATTCTTTTATGATACTACATTACTTTTACTGATAAGGCCACATATGATCTCTCTGGGGGTGTGTGTGTGTGCACGCATATGCATGTGTTGAGAGACAGGCAGAGAGACATAAAGACTGAGATCATTTAACTGAAAAATAATAGTAACATTTATTGGGTATTTGCCACACTGAGAGGCTTAAAGGGCATAATCTCATTAAATTCTGACAAAAACTCTATAATGCGTGTCCCAGAAATAACTCCATTTTACAGGTCTTAAGAAACTAAGACTTACATTATTTAAATTTATTCACTAAGTTGCCGTAAATTAGTAAGTTGCAAAGCTGTCTGATTCAAAAGTTTGCATTTATAATATCCGTATCATATTCCTTTTTTCCAATTTGGGATGCTTTAGGTGCTATTTTCTTACCTGTGTTATGTTTGTTACTAAATTATTGATATTTTAAAAATCATATTCTTGGCAAAACCGGATTGAACTAATTTAATATGTAAGACTGGTCTAGACACAGGGAAAGCCAAAACACAAAGAGGAATGCAAAAATGTTTTTAAGAGGTATACAGTTTGGTATTGGAACTGAGATACAAAGAAGTAACTCTAAAATGACTGCAAATGACATAGAACACAGGGAAACAAAGGACTATAGGAATCAGGAAGAGGGAAGGAGTCTTTCTGGTGCTGATGAGGACCTTTAGATGGTGCTTCAGGGCCAGGTGCCATGGCTCATGCATGTAATCTCAGCACTTTGGGAGGCCAAGCCAGGAGGAACACTTGAGCCCAGGAGTTCGAGACCAGCCTGGGTGACATGGTGAGACCTTCTCTCTACTCAAAATTAAAAAATAAAATTTCCAGGCAAGCAAAGTGGCGTGTGCCTGTAGTCCCAGCTATTCAAGAGGCTGAGCCAGGAGTTCAAGATTGCAGTGAGCTATAATCACATTACTGTACTGCAGCCTGGGCGACACATTGAGACTGTGTCTCATAAAATAAAATTTAAAAATATATAATTTGTGCTTTTACAGTGCCTAAGTATAATTGTGAAATGGAGCCTCCATGAAAAATCTTCAATTAGTGGCTCACGCCTGAAACCCCAGCACTTTGGGAGGCCGAGGCGGGTGGATCACGGGGTCAGGAAATCGAGACCATCCTGGCTAACACGGTGAAACCCTGTCTCTACTTAAAAAAAAGAAATACAAAAAACTAGCCGGGCGTGGTGGCGGGCGCCTGTAGTCTCAGCTACTCGGGAGGCTGAGGCAGGAGAATGGCGTGAACCTGGGAGGCGGAGCTTGCAGTGAGCGGAGATCAGGCCGCTGCACTCCAGCCTGGGCGACAGAGCGAGACGCTGTCTCAAAAAAAAAAAAAAAGTTTGATCCATAAGATAGTCATTAAATATAAACTCAGGGTATATTGCAAAATTTAACTCACAGGTGTATCATTATTAAAAGGTTTGTGAAGGTGAAACGAGCTGGTACTGGAGAGATGAGGAGTAATTAAATACATTACAAAGAACACCAAGCTGCTCAATGTCCCATGATATAGCTATGGCAGATCCGAATCCTTAACATTTTTATGCAGATGCTTAGATTCTCCTCCTAGCTATTTTTAATGCATAGCTACAGAATTTAGCATCTTGAGAAAGTGCAAAGAGAGGAAAATGGGTTCTGCAGTGTGATTTACTATGTGGACTTACCCCAGGTCAGTCACTGAGTGCCTTTGGCATTCCATACAGGAAAAGATCTGTAGGACATTTGTGTTATCTGGTGCCTTCCAGGAAATAACGAGCTCCTGTTAAGGATCTTCAGATTGCCAAGATGTAAAACAAAATAATCTTTTTCCCTGATGTGTTTTCAAACAAAAATACTCCTGTAAAGAAGTGATGTGATGTTAATAGTTCAATGACAGTAGTACTTTGATCTCATTGCTTTGATTGGGCTTTGAAGATAATTTGATTGTAATTCCTTCTCTGGGACATGTCTGAAATACAGTTTGGAATGGTCAATGAAGCCATTGACTGGCCTTTTTGCTGGAAATGTTAGCTCTTGGGGTCCCTGTTGTACTGTTTATTTTCATCTGTAGTGATCCTTCTCTCACTTTACATAGCTCTTTGTGCTTTAAGTTCTAGAAAAAGGAATATTATATTTTAATGGATGTGATTTTTCTCATCAGTGACCAATAGCAGTGAGTCCCTGAGCACAGGCTTCCTGGATGAGAAATCTCAAGTCGCATCTTACTAGAGCCAACTACAGACTTACTCTTTTTTGAGGCAGTGAAGGGCATAAATGGGCTTTGGCAGACAGACCCCACCTCTACCACTCTGTAACTGCTTATCTATGCTGAGTGGTCAACAAATAGATGAGTTTGGTTGATGATCTCAGAGGCTAAATATGATGTGGGAAAGTTGGTCACTTTGGTGATAAGAGCTAGATTCTTGTATTCCTATCATTTTTCACTTCTGATGTGTATCTGCCGAACCTCCCTGAGGTGCTTGGGGGCTGCATACGTTTGGTGGTCTCCAATATGCCACAGAGCCTATAGCCAGGTGGGAGGTACCCCATGCAAGGTAAAGGAAAAAGGGAAAGTAATTTTGAAATAAACACAGCTCAAATCCTTTGAACTCAGTCTCTGGAGGAACACAATGGACATGTGAATTTTCACGTGTGAAGTCTGAGCTCTAAAACTCCAGTCGGTTAACCTGATAGCTCTTGGGATCCAAAAGACCATGCTATGAGGCCTGAAGACATTGACTTTCTTGATGGTAGAGGGGTTTGGTTGTAGGGTGAACCTTATGAGCATTGGAGAAGTTATGCTGCTTTCGTGTGGACTGAGCTGTCTTTGTTCAGAGGATTAAAAATGTTTCCTTCCCACAAAGACTGTGAAGATGTAGGTTTTCTATGGAAAACACACAGGGCCTTGGAATTCTCATAAGAAAGTCCAGTATCTGATGGTTCTGTCTTGCTTTTGATCTCTCTTATAAGAGCAGTAAGGAACATCTTTGAAAAATGCAGTTGGAAGATTCAAATATTACGTTTTCTGTGTATCAGCATATCAGCTACGAGGTATAGGGGTGTATAGTACTGAGCCCCAGAGAAATGTGACAGTGTGTCCTTGTTTCTAGATGCTGGCATAGCTAAGGGTTGAATATTCTAGAAAGGTGAATTGTGAAAAGTAGGGAGTGCTGGGAAGGGTTTTGAAAGAGACCAATTATAGTACGTAATTTCAGAGCTCCTTTAACTCAGTGACTTTTTCTTTCTTTAAATGATATTTTCAGAGCTGAGAACTGGCAAGAGATCTGTGTAAAGTTACTCAGTCACTTAAATAAAAAGCATCCATTGAAATAAACACAGCTCAAATCGGCTGCATCCACTTTCCATAATCTCTCTAAATTTTACCAAACAGTTTTCCCTGTTACCATTCAAGATGCCAGCTGCTTAATTTTCAGTTTTGCCTCTGCTTTGTTAATCTCATCAGTTTCTGTCAGAGGCTCTTTAACTGACAAAATGTAAGACTGTTGACTCGTTCCAGCCTAATTTGTACCTTGTTTGGTCTGATTGAGAGGGAAGAATAAACACAAACGATTTTTATATGTAACACAATTAGTGGTGAGCTAGGCTATCAGTGGTATCTTCAGCTATCCCTTTAGATACATATTAAACACCTGATCAGCTGCTTGTCTGCCTCCTGAGGGAATCAAGAGAAATGCATTTACCAAACTTTCTGAAAGTGCAGTGAGCAGGATATTAGTGTTACATAGACAATACGTGATATTTGTTCTGATGTTCAAGGAATCAGGATGTGGACATCTTTAGGGGAGCCTAATTTTGGCTACCACAGACTTGTACATTCTAACTGCTACACATTTTAAACTCTTTTGTTTTTGATATTTGCCACTTCACCTTGTTGTCTTTCTGCAAACCTATAACCTCAGATTTTGCATACCTCCAGTGGAGAAAGGTCCTCTCTTTAAATGTTTGTGTTTTTCTATTTTTTTTTGTTGTTGTTGTTTTGAGACGGCGTATGGCTCTGGCCCAGGCTGGAGTGCAGTAGTGTGATCTTGGCTCACTGCACCTCTGCCTCAGTCTCCCGAGTAGCTGGGACTACAGTCGCCTACCATCACGCCTGGCTAATTTTTGTATTTTTAGTGGAGATGGGGTTTCACTGTGTTAGCCAGGATGGTCTCGAACTCTTGACTTCATGATCTGCCCACTTCAGCCTCCCAATGTTTTAAATAGCATCTGAAGACATCTTTTCACTGATCATAGAAAAACTTTGTTCTATATTGGACTTTTTTTCTTTCTCTTAACTGCTCTACTTGTTTTCTTGTCTAACCTGCTTACCTAGCTACTTACCATACTTACCTATGTACCCACCATACTTACCTATCTACCTACTTTTCAAAATATAAAAATTGTTTATAAGATAACAAGATTATTTCCTCCATATATTTTTCATACATTTCTCTAAAAAGTTGTAATAGCATATGAAATGGGCCTATGTTTTTTAAATAAATAGCAACAAAAGCAAAAACCCTGATGGTATATAATGTACACACACAGGTAAAAAGTTAGGGCCATTATTCATGTATCCAAGAGTAATTATTACTGCATTCAGCATTGATCTTTCTGGGATCATTTCAGATAATAGTAGCAAAATTGAGGTTTCCCAGAGCCAGTGAGAAGCACATCAATTGAACTGATGGCTGCCTTTTTTTCTCGATGCTGCTGAGCTCTGTTCCCAAACAGCTAGGCATCTCATTTGGCAAGAGGGTTCCCAGGAGTTGAATGGCAGATTCTCTAGGAGCTGAGGGAATTACTATTTGGAATCAAGGATATCACACAGTGATGGGTAATTATGAATTAAGGGGATGAGCAATCAAGATACACTGTGTGACAAGGGCATGCTACTTAAAATGTTTTCAATTTGTGGACAGTTACTGATGTAATTCCCTCTGCTTTCTATTAGAGTTAGCTTGAGTTCAGGTTCCAAAACCCCACCTAGTCACAGGATAAACTTGTCTCACACTTTGTCCTCTGAGATCATTATTTCTATTACTTGTGAGTTTGAGAAGCTGAGAACTGAAAGTGATGACTTGGGGAAATTTTATGTTGCCTGCTTACCTCCTTGTTTTGATTACTTAACTCCCCTACCTATTTTCTTGTCTAATCCACTTACCTATCTACTTACCATACTTACGTATCTACCCATTTTTTAAAACATGAAAATTATTTATCATTGAGATCACAAAAGTATTTTCTCCATACACTAAGTTTTTGACTAATATTTAACCTTGAGTTTAAGCATTTGCTTCATTTGCTCTGATTTAGAGATTCTTTTTGCTATATTAGGAAAAAACCATAATTGAGATGGATGGGCAGACTTTATTTTATGATATTCTTTAAGGGCTAGATAGTATGATCATTGTGATGATGATAATGATAATAACAATTATGATAATAGAGAAATGGATATAAAAGGAAGAAAAGGAGGAAGAAATTATCTCTGGGCTTGTGGCAGATTTATTAACTATTAACTCCCTAAAATCATTCACTTATATATTCTTGGATTTCAAGCACATTTTTTCCCTCAATTTCTCCTGTCATTTCTTTCTGCATCACTCATTAAGTCAACTAGATGCCGTATATGTACTGAGTCTTCAAGGTACTATAAGAGAAAGTTATTTGGATTTCAAAGAAATACACAACTCCTAATATCAGAAACTGGATCTTTGACTCAACAGAAGCAAGAATGCCCCAAATTATGCATATTTAAATAATATATAGAAAAATACAGAACATTGGTAAATAGAAAATGACCCAAACCCAAGTACTATTTTGATTTCCTTTCAATCTTCCCCAACGACAATAGTTTTACTGGTTGTAACCTAAGTATAATGTAATTTTGTGTCTGGTGGATATTTGTTGTTTCTGTATACATGGGGCATCTAACCTTTGTCTTGTCTTGGGAGAATTCCTTCCTAGACAAGGTTTTCTCCCACTATAGTGGTTGAAAATGTCACATTTCTGCTTTCACGACATCCTCTGAATCCACAGTGCTGCCCATGAACAATCAGAAGCTCCTATCTCAGATTAAATCAGAAACAGTGACTTGATGTTACAGAGAATGCACTGGATCCCATCCAGTGGGAATGGCAGTGAACTTGTCAGGGAGTTATATCTAATTTTCTGAGGAGCAGCAGAGAATCCCTATTAAGGAGACTCCCCCGGATCTGGTAATGCTGGTCGTTAAGCAGGTCTGGGACACTATATCACATGATGTATTAGGATCCTTTCTATACAGATATCTTTTCAGAGATATCCCCTACAATGTGTGTTCCCCTTGAAAAGTAGAGCCTTTATGCTGGGGCTTGGCTGCCCATCCTATAAGCACATTTCCAGTCAGGGGAACATATGGTTTTGGCTGTTAGAATGTGGGTGTGGCCAAAGCTTTTAGGAAGTGGTCCTACGCTTTCCATGCTCTCCTCCCTTTGGCTCACTGGATGTGGACCACAATTAGGCTTCAAGGCTGGTGTTTCCACAAGATGGAAGGTATTTAGGATTATTGAAAAGCATGAAAAAGTGTGGTTTGTTATGTGAACAAGAGGTAAACTAGTATCTTAGGTCACAGAACCATGGGGTTTTTTTTTTTTGTTACAAAACTAGTGTTGCCTTAACTGCTCCTCTACATAAATTCTTCTCCAAGGAAATACACTTAAGAAGTCGTGTGAGGAAATGTATTATGCCTTCATCAGTGCACTACACCTGAGAATAAGAATAAATGTATCTTTTCATTTTTTGTTAATATAAACCTATGTCTAAACAAAGCAACATTTTCAGTAATTACTAGTTTTTATATTTCATATTGATTGAGAACTTAGTAATTAGAAAATTGTGCATTTGGAAGATATTTCTTCAGATTCTCAAATGGCCTTTGAATATAAATGAAAAGTCAGCAGCTTTCAGGTCAACCTAACTCTATTCTTTATTCAGATGTGGTTGAATGGTTTTGTTTGTCCTCAAATAGGAGGAGATGGGTCTGTATTCTTTATTTTTTCAGACAATCACCTGGTTTTATAAAAAGTAAAAATGTTGCTTTGAAACCATTAACTAAAGGCATCAATCTCAGAGAAATGGCATAAACATAAACATTCACAAATAATCCATTTTTAAAGTAGACTGGCTAAATTTACATATAGATTAAAATGGAAATGTATGAAATACTTTTTTTTTAAATCCTGATAGCTTTACACCACTCATTTTTTTGTTTGAGATGGAATCTCACTCTGTCACCCAGGCTGGAGTATAGTGGCGCAAACTTGGCTCACTGCAGCCTCTGCCTCTCGAGTTCAAGCAATTCTCCTGCCTCAGCCTCCCGAGTAGCTGGGACTACAGGTGCTACTAGATCCAGCTATTTTTTATACTTTTTAGTAGAGACGGGGTTTCACCATGTTGGTTAGGATGGTCTTGATCTCTTGACTTTGTGATCCACCTGCCTCAGCCTCCCAAAGTGCTGGGATTATACCACTCATTTTTAATGGCTGTAGACTGTGCACAAAGTGCCACAGGTGTTTCCGTCTACCTGGAGATGTAAGTGCCCTAGTCCCAGCCAGACTTCATACGGTTAATTTGAAAATTGCTTCCAAGGAGAAGGCAGGGAAAGAATGTGTTGGAGAGAGACTGAAGGATCTACATCAGAATAAGGTGGAATTGATTGAATTAATTAATTAATTAATTAATTTTTTTATTTTTATTTATTATTATTTTTATTATTATACTTTAAGTTCTAGGGTACATGTGCATAACGTGCAGGTTTGTTACATATGTATACTTGTGCCATGTTGCTGTGCTGCACCCATCAACTCGTCAGCACCCAACTACTCGTCATTTACATCAGGTATAACTCCCAATGCAATCCCTCCCCCCTCCACCCTCCCCATAATAGGCCCCGGTGTGTGATGTCCCCCTTCCTGAGTCCAAGTGATCTCATTGTTCAGTTCCCACCTATGAGTGAGAACATGTGGTGTTTGGTTTTCTGTTCTTGTGATAGTTTGCTAAGAATGATGGTTTCCAGCTGCATCCATGTCCCTACAAAGGACACAAACTCATCCTTTTTTATGGCTGCATAGTATTCCATGGTGTATATGTGCCACATTTTCTTAATCCAGTCTGTCACTGATGGACATTTGGGTTGATTCCAAGTCTTTGCTATTGTGAATAGTGCTGCAATGAACATACGTGTGCATGTGTCTTTATAGCAGCATGATTTATAATCCTTTGGGTATATACCCAGTAATGGGATGGCTGGGTCATATGGTACATCTAGTTCTAGATCCTTGAGGAATCACCATACTGTTTTCCATAATGGTTGAACTAGTTTACAATCCCACCAACAGTGTAAAAGTGTTCCTATTTCTCCACATCCTCTCCAGCACTTGTTGTTTCCTGACTTTTTAATGATTGCCATTCTAACTGGTGTGAGATGGTATCTCATTGTGGTTTTGATTTGCATTTCTCTGATGGCCAGTGATGATGAGCATTTTTTCATGTGTCTGTTGGCTGTATGAATGTCTTCTTTTGAGAAATCTCTGTTCATATCCTTTGCCCACTTTTTGATGGGGTTGTTTTTTTCTTGTAAATTTGTTTGAGTTCTTTGTAGGTTCTGGATATTAGCCCTTTGTCAGATGAGTAGATTGCAAAAATTTTCTCCCATTCTGTAGGTTGCCTGTTCACTCTGATGGTAGTTTCTTTTGCTGTGCAGAAGCTTTTTAGTTTAATGAAATCCCATTTGTCAATTTTGGCTTTTGCTGCCGTTGCTTTTGGTGTTTTAGACATGAAGTCTTTGCCCATGCCTATGTCCTGAATGGTACTACCTAGGTTTTCCTCTAGGGTTTTTATGGTATTAGGTCTAACATTTAAGTCTGTAATCCATCTTGAATTAATTTTCATATAAGGAGTAAGGAAAGGATCCAGTTTCAGCTTTCTACTTATGGCTAGCCAATTTTCCCAGCACCATTTATTAAATAGGGAATCCTTTCCCCATTTCTTGTTTCTCTCAGGTTTGTCAAAGATCAGATGGCTGTAGATGTGTGGTATTATTTCTGAAGACTCTGTTCTGTTCCATTGGTCTATATCTCTGTTTTGGTACTAGTACCATGCTGTTTTGGTTACTGTAGCCTTGTAGTATAGTTTGAAGTCAGGTAGTGTGATGCCTCCAGCTTTGTTCTTTTGACTTAGGATTGTCTTGGCAATGCGGGGTCTTTTTTGGTTCCATATGAACTTTAAAGAAGTTTTTTCCAATTCTGTGAAGAAACTCATTGGTAGCTTGATGGGGATGGCATTGAATCTATAAATAACCTTGGGCAGTATGGCCATTTTCACGATATTGATTCTTCCTATCCATGAGCATGGTATGTTCTTCCACTTGTTTGTGTCCTCTTTTATTTCACTGAGCAGTGGTTTGTAGTTCTCCTTGAAGAGGTCCTTTACATCCCTTGTAAGTTGGGTTCCTAGGTATTTTATTCTCTTTGAAGCAATTGTGAATGGACGTTCATTCATGATTTGGCTGTTTGTCTCTTACTGGTGTATAAGAATGCTTGTGATTTTTGCACATTAATTTTGTATCCTGAGACTTTGCTGAAGTTGCTTATCAGCTTAAGGAGATTTTGGGCTGAGACAATGGGGTTTTCTAAATATACAATCATGTCATCTGCAAAGAGGGACAATTTGACTTCTTCTTTTCCTAACTGAATACCCTTGATTTCTTTCTCTTGCCTGATTGCCCTAGCCAGAACTTCCAACACTATGTTGAATAGGAGTGGTGAGAGAGGGCATCCCTGTCTTGTGCCAGTTTTCAAAGGGAATTTTTCCAGTTTTTGCCCATTCAGTATGATATTGGCTGTGGGTTTGTCATAAATAGCTTTTATTATTTTGAGGTACGTTCCATCAATACCGAATTTATTGAGAGTTTTTAGCATGAAGGGCTGTTGAATTTTGTCAAACCTTTTCTGCATCTATTGAGATAATCATGTGGTTCTTGTCTTTGGTTCTGTTTATATGCTGGATTATGTTTATTGATTTGCGAATGTTGAACCAGCCTTGCATCCCAGGGATGAAGCCCACTTGATCATGGTGGATAAGCTTTTTGATGTGCTGCTGAATCCGGTTTTATTGAGGATTTTTGCATCGATGTTCATCAGGGATATTGGTCTAAAATTCTCTCTTTATGTTGTGTCTCTGCCAGGCTTTGGTATCAGGATGTTGGCCTCAAAAAATGAGTTAGGGAGGATTCCCTCTTTTTCTATTGATTGGAATAGTTTCAGAAGGAATGGTACCAGATCCTCCTTGTACCTCTGGTAGAATTCAGCTGTGAATCCATCTGGTCCTGGACTTTTTTTGGTTGGTAGGCTATTAAATATTGCCTCAATTTCAGAGCCTGCTATTGGTCTATTCAGGGATTCAACTTCTTCCTGGTTTAGTCTTGGAAGAGTGTAAGTGTCCAGGAAATTATCCATTTCTTCTAGATTTTCTAGTTTATTTGCGTAGAGGTGTTTATAGTATTCTCTGATGGTAGTTTGTATTTCTGTGGGGTCGGTGGTGATATCCCCTTTATCATTTTTTATTGCGTCAATTTGATTCTTCTCTCTTTTCTTCTTTATTAGTCTTGCTAGTGGTCTGTCCATTTTGTTGATCTTTTCAAAAAACCAACTCCTGGATTCATTGATTTTTTGGAGGGTTTTTTGTGTCTCTATCTCCTTCAGTTCTGCTCTGATCTTAGTTATTTCTTGCCTTCTGCTAGCTTTCGAATGTGTTTGCTCTTGCTTCTCTAGTTCTTTTAATTGTGATGTTAGAGTGTCAATTTTAGATCTTTCCTGCTTTCTCTTGTGGGCATTTAGTGCTATAAATTTCCCCCTACATACTGCTTTAAATGTGTCCCAGAGATTCTGGTATGTTGTATCTTTGTTCTCATTGGTTTCAAAGAACATCTTTATTTCTGCCTTCATTTCGTGACGTACCCAGTAGTCATTCAGGAGCAGGTTGTTCAGTTTCCATGTAGTTGAGCGGTTTTGATTGAGTTTCTTAGTCCTGAGTTCTAGTTTGATTGCACTGTGGTCTGAGAGACAGTTTGTTATAATTTCTGTTCTTGTACATTTGCTGAGGAGTGCTTTACTTCCAATTATGTGGTCAATTTTGGAATAAGTGCGATGTGGTGCTGAGAAGAATGTATATTCTGTTGATTTGGGGTGGAGAGTTCTATAGATGTCTATTAGGTCTGCTTGCTGCAGAGATGAGTTCAATTCCTGGATATCCTTGTTAACTTTCTGTCTCGTTGATCTGTCTAATGTTGACAGTGGAGTGTTGAAGTCTCCCATTATTATTGTATGGGAGTCTAAGTCTCTTTGTAAGTCTCTAAGGACTTGCTTTATGAATCTGGGTGCTCCTGTATTGGGTGCATATATATTTAGGATAGTTAGCTCTTCCTGTTGAATTGATCCCTTTACCATTATGTAATGGCCTTCTTTGTCTCTTTTGATCTTTGATGGTTTAAAGTCTATTTTATCAGATATTAGTATTGCAACCCCTGCTTTCTTTTGTTCTCCATTTGCTTGGTAAATCTTCCTCCATCCCTTTATTTTGAGCCTATGTATGTCTCTGCATGTGAGATGGGTCTCCTGAATACAGCAGACTGATGGGTCTTGACACTTTATCCAGTTTGCCAGTCTATGTCTTTTAATTGGAGCATTTAGTCCATTTACATTTAAGGTTAATATTGTTATGTGTGAACTTGATCCTGCCATTATGATATTAACTGGTTATTTTGCTTGTTAGTTGATGCAGTTTCTTCCTAGCCTCGATGATCTTTACATTTTGGCATGTTTTTGCAATGGCTGGTACCGGTTGTTCTTTCCATGTTGAGTGCTTCCTTCAGGGTCTCTTGTAAGGCAGGTCTAGAGGTGACAAAATCTCTAAGCATTTGCTTATCTGTAAAGGATTGTATTTCTCCTTCACTTATGAAACTTAGTTTGGCTGGATATGAAATTCTGGGTTTAAAATTCTTTTCTTTAAGAATGTTGAATATTGGCCCCCACTCTCTTCTGGCTTGTAGAGTTTCTGCCGAGAGATCTGCTGTTAGTCTGATGGGCTTCCCTTTGTGGGTAACCCGACCTTTCTCTCTGGCTGCCCTTAAGATTTTTTCCTTCATTTCAACTTTGGTGAATCTGGCAATTATGTGTCTTGGAGTTGCCTTCTCGAGGAGTATCTTTGTGGCATTCTCTGTATTTCCTGGATTTGAATGTTGGCCTGCCCTACTAGGTTGGGGAAGTTCTCCTGGATGATATCCTGAAGAGTGTTTTACAACTTGGTTCCATTTTCCCCCTCACTTTCAGGCACCCCAATCAGACGCAGATTTGGTTTTTTCACATAATCCCATACTTCTTGCAGGTTTTGTTCATTTCTTTTTCTTCTTTTTTCTCTTGGTTTCTCTTCTTGCTTTATTTCATTCATTTGATCCTCAATCGCTGATACTCTTTCTTCCAGTTGATCGAGTCGGTTACTGAAGCTTGTGCATTTGTCACGTATTTCTCGTGTCATGGTTTTCATCTCTTTCATTTCGTTTATGATCTTCTCTGCATTAATTACTCAAGCCATCAATTCTTCCACTTTTTTTTCAAGATTTTTAGTTTCTTTGCGCTGGGTACGTAATTCCTCCTTTAGCTCTGAGAAGTTTGATGGACTGAAGCCTTCTTCTCTCATCTCGTCGAAGTCATTCTCCGTCAAGCTTTGATCCGTTGCTGGCGATGAGCTGCGCTCCTTTGCCGGGGGAGATGCACTCTTATTTTTTGAATTTCCAGCTTTTCTGCCCTGCTTTTTCCCCATCTTTGTGGTTTTATCTGCCTCTGGTCTTTGATGATGGTGATGTACTGATGGGGTTTTGGTGTAGGTGTCCTTCCTGTTTGATAGTTTTCCTTCTAACAGTCAGGACCCTCAGCTGTAGGTCTGTTGGAGATTGCTTGAGGTCCACTCCAGACCCTGTTTGCCTGGGTGTCAGCAGCAGAGGCTGCAGAAGATAGAATATTTCTGAACAGCGAGTGTACCTGTCTGATTCTTGCTTTGGAGGCTTCCTCTCAGGGGTGTACTCCACCCTGTGAGGTGTGGGGTGTCAGACTGCCCCTAGTGGGGGATGTCTCCCAGTTAGGCTACTCAGGGGTCAGGGACCCACTTGAGCAGGCAGTCTGTCCCTTCTCAGATCTCAACCTCTGTGTTGAGAGATCCACTGCTCTCTTCAAAGCTGTCAGACAGAGTCGTTTGCATCTGCAGAGGTTTCTGCTGCTTTTGTAGTTATCTGTGCCCTGTCCCCAGAGGTGGAGTCTACAGAGACAGGCAGGTTTCCTTGAGCTGCTGTGAGCTCCACCCAGTTCGAGCTTCCCAGCGGGTTTGTTTACCTACTTAAGCCTCAGCAATGGCGGGCGCCCCTCCCCCAGCCTCGCTGCTGCCTTGCGGTTAGATCGCAGACTGCTGTGCTAGCAATGAGGGACGCTCCGTGGGCGTGGGACCCTCCCGGCCAGGTGTGGGATATTATCTCCAGGTGTGCCTGTTTGCTTAAAGCACAGTATTGGGGTGGGAGTTACCCGATTTTCCAGGTGATGTGTGTCTCAGTTCCCCTGGCTAGGAAAAGGGATTCCCTTTCCCCTTGCGCTTCCCAGGTGAGGCGATGCCTCGCCCTGCTTCAGCTCTTGCTGGTCAGGCTGCAGCAGCTGACCAGCACCGATTGTCTGGCACACCCTAGTGAGATGAACCCAGTACCTCAGTTGAAAATGCAGAAATCACCGGTCTTCTGTGTCGCTCCCGCTGGGAGTTGGAGACTGGAGCTGTTCCTATTCGGCCATCTTGCTCCGCCCCACCCGAATTAATTTATATGACTTGAACTCATGTTGACCCTGTCTCCCACCTCACTTATATATATGTAATATATATAACATAAAATATAAAATATAATGTAAAAATGAGGGGGTGTGTGTGTGTGTGTATATATATGGGGTGGTGGAAGGAAGAGGGAGTTAATTATCAAGGCTTCATGTTTACCAATTTTTTGATTAGCATAATCTCATCTTGAACTTTGCTTGGAATAGATAATTTATTTTCCTGGAGGTTTATTGTGCAAGTGCGTGCGCGCGCGCACGCACGTTTGTACACATTCTTAGGCCAGCTTCTCTCACACAGCTGAATTACGTGAGACTGATCTCTTCTAGTCTGTCCTTGTTTCTATAAAGCAGAAGTTCTAGATATCTCTCCCTCACCAATAGGATGAATAGGAAAGAATTAAAATGGGAGTGGGCGAGTGAGGCCGGAGTAGATGTCAGTGGGGCAAAAAGGAATAAGTGATACTGATTGATCAATACACTACATACAGGATATTAATCAGTTGGTGAATATTGTTCACCCCAGGCCCATTGACTTATTCTTGGAGGTGGGGTCTTGGAAGTAGCTTTACAAAAAAGATTCTCAGGTGATCCTGTGAGTGCTGGTTGAGTATATGCTAAGTATTAGTGTAGTTTTGAAAGGACTGATAATCAACAGACTCAGCAATTACCTGTAATGAATTTTTAGTGTTGTAACAGCACTGATAACTCTCTATTTCTGCTCCCTTCCCCACCCCCACCCCAAAACCCCATAGCTGCAGTGGGTGGGATGAACAAACCAGCTCTTTCTCTTTTCTGCTGGGATCAGTGGAAAAACACAGCCTTGGTACAGGAGACAGTACCTTAAAGCACTTCAGATCCTTTTTTGCAAGTAGGGAGGGAATAATTTTGAGTAAACATTCGACAAGGGCAACAATGAAAGCTCTCCAAATCCAGCCAGAGGTCTCGAGCCATCAAATCCAGGGCAGTTAGGAAACTGTCAAATAAATAGCCATCCCTGCAAATAGCCCCTGGAATATCGCCAAGTCCACAAAGCAGGTCTAAAATAAAATCTTTCCCATGGCTAATAATCTTGTTCTAAGCTACTAGCTATGATTGAAGTACTTGTTTATTTTTCTTTGTTTTATGTGTGTATTAGCACAATTCTTTCATCACCATGGTCCTAATGACCAGTGCTACATTATGGACCTTTGATTTTGCAGTGAGTAAGAAACATGCAAAAAATGAGCCAGTAAATAAATGTGTTCTGTACCCTTCAAAGCCAGGAGCAGGTCCTTTTATATAACAACAAAAGCAATCCAAGAAAGTTTCCCATGTGCTGATAATTCTAGTTCTGTTTCCAGGCCGCAGGGAATGAGTGATGAGTTTATACTGTAATGGTGATAGTCCTTCCTACAGGTTGTAAACAGCTCCAATGCCTAAACTAAGTAAGTGGTACGGCTTAGTTGTTTTTAAGAACATGGATTTTACAAGTAATGCTGGAGATAGACCTGGAATAAAATCCTGCTTTGCCACGTGTACTTGGATGATCTTCAATAAATTACTTAACCCATCTAAGCTTTTTTCCCCCCTCTATCTGTTAAATGGTAAAATGGTATACCTACCTCTAGTGGACTTCGATATCTTTAATTTAAACCCTCCATAATTCAAAACAACTAACATAGAATCCCCACTCCTTGGATCTGAAGACTGAGCATATTGACTCAAGATTGTTCAGTGAAGAGCTTTATTCCTGTGGTTGCAGCCATTGGTTAAAGGATAAACCTGTAACTCGAGAGAATAGAGATGTTCCTTAGGATTTCTTTGCTGAAGGAAGCAGGGCCAACTGCTGTTTCAGCTGCAGGTATCCATTTTTCCTGCCACAAGTAGAACACATAACTGTGGAAGGTGAGATTGAGGCCAATGAGTTAAGAAAAGTTGTAGAGTGGCAGGGGGAGACATAGCAAACAAGTCCGATATAATACTGCATCGAGAGCCACCCTTCCCATTTTCTTGAACTGTTAAATCCCCAATTTACTTTAGCATTGTTATTGTTAGTAGTAGTAATGAGACAGGAATAATATAGGATGGTCACAGGAGAATAGAAGTGCCCAGGCAGCAGCTTCACATCACTAGCAAAGGGAGACTGTTGGAATAGTTGCATAAGCTAGGGGTGGATAAGGCTCTGAGAAACAGGATGTGGGCCAAACTCGCTAAGACTGACTGGACCCAACACAGCATTGGATTTGACCTAGGTTTCACCTAGGACCTTGTTATATGCCCATTAACATACCGAATCACACACTCACTAGTGCCATGACAGTTCTGGGAACATCCATATTTGGTGTAAAAATGGATGGCACCACAGTTCTGAGAAACCTTCACTTTCTTCCAGAAATCTTCATGAATATTCCACCCCTCGGTTAAAGAAACCAATAAAGATAGAGGCCCCAAACTCTGTGGGTGAGATGCTCTCTCTTGAGTATGTCTGTACTCCTTAAGTACACTTTCACTTTGCAATAAATCTCCCTATTTTTTCTTTTCTTTTCTTTCCTTTTTTCTTTTTCTTTTTCTTTCTTTTTTTTTTTTGAGATGGAGTCTCGCTCTGTTGCACAGGTTGGAAGGCAGTGACTCAGTCTCAGCCCACTGCAGCCTTTTCCTCCTGGGTTTAAGCAATTCTCCTGCCTCAGCATTCCAAGTAGCTGGGATTACAGCCGTGTGCCACCATGCCTGGCTAATTTGTGTATTTTTAATAGAGATGGGGTTTCACTGTTGGCCAGGCTGGTCTCAAAATCCTGACCTCGTGATCCGCCCACCTTGGCCTCCCAAAGTGCTGGGATTACAGGTGTGAGCCACCACACCTGGCCTACTTTATTTTCTAACTAGCCCTTTAATTCCTTCTCTGGATAGTGTTAAGGGCCTGGACACCAGCTGGGGTTAAGGTCCCACCAGCGTTTAGGGACCTCTCTTAGCCCACCAGTATCAGTAACAGTAGTAGACTAATATTATTTGTTGCTCTGCTGTTCAAGTCAGCTTTAGTTGAGGTTCTCTAGTTTGTAACTGGAAAAGTCCTAGTTAATATAGTACCACATAGGACTACAGCAAGGGGGAAATGAGGTGCTTACTACATGTAAAACACTTATTGTGACTAAAACCTTAATAAATATTAGCTGTGATAATGAGGGTGATAATGACAGTTATAATGACAGTGATGATAATGATACCTTCTATTTTTTTCCTGTAAAATATCCAGAACAGCACCGTGAATGTCATAGGCACTCACTAAATGTCGCTTGATTTTTTTCCCTCTTCTTGGAAGATAGTGAGAAAGTTAACAAGAACTGGAAAAAAACTTTGCATCTGTTTCTGTTGCCAGCTCTAGCCATTATCAATTTTCTGTTTCTATGTTTGATGTGGTTTGGCTCTGTGTCCCCACACAAATCTCATCTTGAATCGGAATCCTAATAATCCCCATGTGTGTAGGGAGAGACCTGGTGGGAGGTGATGGGATCACGGGGGCAGTTTCTCTCATGCTGTTCTTATGATAGTGAGTTCTCATGAGATCTGATAGTTATATAAGGGGCTCTTCCCCCTTCACTCTGCACTCTTATCTCTTACCTGCTGCCATGTAAGACATGACACTTCTCCTTCTGCCATGATTGTGAGTTTCCTGAGGCTTCCTCAGCTGTGCAGAACTGTGAGTCAATTAAAACTCTTTTCTTTATAAATTGCTCAGTGTGTCTTATAGCAGTGTGAAAATGGACCAACACAATGTTCAATTTTTTTTTATTGGTAATTCATATTAATACCTTACCTCAACTTCAAATTATGGAAGAACTTAGTTCTCAGTATTTTCACCTTTGAAGGATTAAGTAGTTTGTTGTCTGGGAGCTGGATGGTGCTGCTCAGAGTGAGAACATATTTGCATGAATTAAAATACTGGAATATGTTCTCCTCAAGCTTCCTCTGTTTTCTGTTTTGAGAAACAATGAAAAACACATTGCCTCAAATCAGAGGACTTTTAGAAAATAAAACCAAAAGGCAGTGGCATTATTAATTACTGTCAATCTTGTTAGGATGATACATATAAGGAAAGCTACAAAGGTTTGGAACAATCTGGAAGAAAGCTCTGATAAAATTACAAAACAGATACATAATTTTTCTAATGATTATTAATCATCACCATCTTCATCCTCACCTTTGTTATTTACGTTCATATTGAGTTAACGACTGACCCTGAATGATGGTAATTAATTTCTAGTCCATACATTGATTTGCATTGCATGTTCAAGAGCTGGGCTTAACAGAATTTTGGGCAGAACTATGAGTCAAACAGGATCACTACCAATATAAATAAAGAAATCTCTATATCAGCATTTGAATAGAGAAATGAAAGACACAAACAAAACCATTTCCTCACTGTGGACACTGGCCATAGTTTGGACTACATAACCCCAGACAAATGTGCTAGGTAGGTATGGGAGTTAATTTCATGTTTTCTATATCTTTGTGAGGAAACAAAGCTGAGGAAAAAGTAATAATGACTTGGAAATCATATAGGTCATATAGCTACTTTAATTTAGGTTGATGCATGTATACTTATATATATGCACATATACATGTATATAAATATATGTACATATAATACTTATATAGGTATACATAAATATATATTCATACAAATACATAAATATGAGTATATATAATATATAACTTTAAACATGATGGCAGAAGCTTTTATGTGTTCATCAAAATCAGTTAAATATATTTCTTCTACCACTTAGGCACATAGTTCATCTGCATGCTGAAGACTCACTGTTATTAGATGTGACCATGTGGCTAAGTTCTGGCCGATGGAAAGGGAGAAGAAGTAAAATGTGTTATTATTCCCAGGACTGGCCCATTATTTTGTCTCACATGAATATCCAGATCCTCTCAGGATGTAAATGGTTATCAGAGAACACTTAGAATCTGAGGGTAGACTCATAATATTGAAGAAACTCATTTAATTGATTACACAGGGTAAGAAATAAACTATTGTGATTAGCCACTGAAATCTGGGAGTTTGTAATAGCACCTGGTAAAATTTTAATATTATAGTAATCTATAATCTCCTAAACTCCTTTAGGACTAAGTAGTCTTAAAATATTTGTATGATAATGTGATCAAAAGTGACTCTTAATAAGTGTTTTATTGTTAATTAGTATATTTTTACTTCTTTTAGCTGTGTGGCCTTAGAAAACTTGAGGTCTCTGAGTTTAATTTAATCTTTCTGAGCTGGAAAATAAGGTAATATAGTACTTAACTCACAGCATAATTATGGAGTTTAAAAGAGCTAGTGTGTGCTTCAGCATCCCAGAGTAGGGTAAGTTCTCCACGAAAAGTGTGTGTGGCCCTCAGGCCCACCTCTGGCAGAGAAAACTGCAATTTCCCAAAACACTCTATTTCTCCTTTCCCATTGCCTCATCTCTACTTGATGAGCTCAGCTAGAGCCAGAGAGGCCATGTCTCATTCATCTTCAGATCTACAGCACTGAGATCAGGCAGCCTGACTAGCAAATACATTCCAAATAAATAGCTGCTGAATACATGTATTCATGAATCAAATAATTTGTGATATTTTCTGTCTTCATTAGAGACTGTTAGCACATCAATATGGTGTTTGTTGAACCTGACAAGATGATCAGTTACCCTTGTGTTTATTCTTTCTTGCCCATGGTTAGTGGATGTACTAAAAAAAGGATACATATCTGAATTATGAAATGAAATGATGAGTTTTCCTAAGTACACCCAAATGATTTGCCAACTCTTGTGTCTACTGCTAATGATACAAAACACTAGCATTGGATTCAGAATCATCAGGTTTTAATTTAGTTAAAATTTAGGGGTTCTCATAGGAGAAAGAGGGGGCAGCTAATCAGAATACCTGAGGATCTTTTCCAAAACTCAACTACAATTTGGGAATCCAGATGGGATCATTCTACAGGCAGTGTCTGATGCCCTACTCCCATGGGGACTCACTGACCTTTCTGCCATGTGCTTTTGCAGTTATTTAGTCACATTTATGCCAGATAATCAATGGAAAATCATAACTTTCCGAGCCTTGTTTTCTCTTCTGTGCAATGAACATCTCAGTGTAATTGCAAGGACTGAATTTACAGTTCCCAGAATCTAGTACTGAATTGATTGCATTTGCTTTCTTGTACTATTGGTGACCCCATTAAAGGTACCTCAGCTCTCAGTGCTCATTTTCTCTTGTCTAATTTTCCTATCTAAACTTACTCTTGTAAACAACTCGTATCATTCTTTTAGAATGATAGAACAGATTTTTCAGAACAGTGTCTGCTGTTCTATTCTGATTTTATTTTTTTACTTCACTGCGTTAGAAGGTGTATGTTTTACATTTTAATATGTAGTGCTGGACTGTTCTCCCTTAAGCCATTCCTAATCTGTGCTCTCACCAGCATTTATGAGCTAATCTGTTTCCCATTTTTTTTCCCAATAGACTTTTTAAATAGTTCCTTTCCCCCCAATTTAACATCTATTACCATTTTAAGAAACACCACCTACATGTTTTTTCATGTTCTTAACAGTTTGAGTGTGGTCAAGTAGATAATCATGTCTTATAGCTATGGAGGGTCAGGCAGAGAGTAGGGTATGGGGACAGCATAATTTTCTGCTCAGTGGTCAGAGTACAAGGAGGGGAGTCTGAATGCCAGCTGGTCCTGCTGCTAAAGGCAGAATGCAAGGATGAAGCACAATGATTTATTTGCTTTTGGTAGCTATCATGGCTCTGCCTTGTTTTAACTTGGGGGCAGCCAATCTGTGACCTTGTCAGGACTGTGAGTTTTCCTGGGGACCTGCAGTGAGCCCCACATGGTGGTAGAGACTGTAGAGAAAGTAAAGGAAGCAGAAGACAGTTTTCTATTCTCAAGGAGTCTGACTCACTGGAGCAAAAAACTAACCAAAGTTGAATAAATTCGCCTGATAGTTTTTCTTTTAGCTCATGTAGTATTTGTATCACATTAATTAGTTACTTTTATTTAAAATGAGAGTTTCATTAAAAATGCAGATTATTATCATATTTTGAAAAGTGGGAGATCTGGCGCTAGTGACCTTGAATTCCTGTAATTATCACCTGTAGCTAAAAAGCCCTTACGGTTTACATTTTTTTCAGTTTTCTACATTTCCTACCAGTCCCCTTGTGTAATAATCAGCCTGTTTCATTCTTATTCATTATCTGTGAGGACATAAGATTTCAATACATTGGCTTAGAGAGTTGAATTGGAATTCCTAGAGGAAGTTGATACTAACAAAAATAACATATAAAACTGACCTGGACTTTAATGGACTTGTAGGTCTTTCAAATTATAATAATGTTGATGAATCTTTCAAAATTCTGTTTTTTGAATGGGATCACATTATATACATAAAATCTTCTAAATTTTTTTTTTCATTCAACAGTAGCAGTAGAAATACATAATGTTCTTTCAATCTTTTTCTTCCATAGAGTATATTCTGATGTTCCCAATACTATGTTTTTTATGCTGTTATTTTGGGTATAGGATCCCACCTGTTCTAACCCTAAAAATTTCACCCAAGGCTGGGCGCGGTGGCTCACGTCTGTAATCCCAACACTTCGGGAGGCTGAGGTGGGTGGATCACGAAGTCAGGAGTTCAAGACCAACCTGGCCAATATGGTGAAACTCCATCTGTACTGAAAATACAAAAATTAGTTGGGTGTGGTGGCACGCACCTGTAGCCCCAGCTGCTCAGGAGGCTGAGGCAGGAGAATCACTTGAACCCGGGAGGTAGAGGTTGCAGTGAGCCAAGATCATGTCTCTGCACTCCAGCCTGGGCGACAGAGAGACTCCATCTCAACAAAAACAAAAACAAAATTACCCGCTCAGTCTTGTCTATCCCTTGTCCATATACTTTCTGCAGTCTTGGCTGTGGGAAAGCATCATGGATCTAAATATACACTGCCTAATTTGAATCCCAGCACTGCCACCTGGTAGTTGAGTGACCTTGGGCAAATTGTATAACTGAAGTTTCCACATTTGGAAAATGAAGATTACATTCTACCTACTTACCTCATAAGGCTGTGGGTGGTGAGCACTAATTGTGTTAATTCATGTAACGTATTTAAAACAGTGCATGGTACATAATAGATCTTTAGTAAGTGTTAACTGTTTCTGCTATTTTCTAATGGAATATGATATTTTGAAAATGTTAAATACAAGAACATTGATAGCCACTATTTATTGCTCACCTTATGTAATGACAGATACTTTGCTTAGCTTCTCTCATTTCATCCTCACAACACTAAATCACTTCATAACCTTTCAACACATTGAGAATCTACTTTGTGCCAAACATTTTGTAAGACACTAGGAATTTAGCAGTGAAGAAATCAAACACCTGTCCTCTCACAAAGCTTACATTCTATTGGAGAAAAACATAGAATGTTTATATTAATAAGTAAATAAAATGTACAGCAGATTGGGACACTGTGAAAATATAATAAAGTAGATATGGTAGAAAGTAGGTGTAATTGTCTCCATTTCTATAAAGAAACTGGCACAGGGAGAAAAAGTTATTGTGGTCAAGGATTTTTAAGATACCTGCCCAAGTCCTGATGATCCCAGGTCCTTGGAAAGGCCAAGGAAGGACAACTATATTTGTGTTCTACGTTGTCATATGTGGTAATTGTGGATTTGGAATAAAGAAGATATTTTTGCCCCAGCTAGACCAATTATATTGTTTCTTTTGGGAATTTTATAACACAGTCAAAACATTCATATATTGCAGATTGGCAGTGGTTATGGACAAGTGCTTGTCTGAGTTGTCAGAGTGAATGCAAATGATCAAGCTTATGCACATTAGCTTAAGTAAATAATTTATCACTCTAAGAATACATGAACAGAGGTATAGACAATGTTGATGCATCTATCACAGCTTGACTGTCACGCAAATCCTTGCAACTGGCAATGTTCCAGAGTGGTCTATTTATCACTTTTGGGTGTGTGAGCCTCTAGTGATAAATTTAGCAAGCCTTACCTCAACCTGTTAACTCAACAAGACTATCCTCAAGGAGACGAGCATGCAGGCTTGCCTCCTTTACATAAGCTCCACTGAGCCCACAAAGGAGAATTGAGACACCTTAATGCTGCAGCCTCTAGTTAGTGAGATGTCAGAATATTCTTTTCTATTTACTTGCTTTTAGCTTTTACTAAAGAAAAGAAAGAATCTGATTTTAAAATGTGTATGCAAACACACACACACACACACACACACACACACACACCCACCCCTACAAGGATTTGAACCTATATCTTTGTATTCTCCGTAAATAGTTTGAAGAATAAAACATACAAATGTTTTGAAGAATAAAATACAGTTTATTTATCATTAATGTTTTAGGAGACTTAAAACTTCTTGTAAAAATTCCATTTTTTTAAATGTTAAAAAAGCCATCTCAGAAATTTAGGAACATTTTATTCTCTCCTCCACTCTTGAATTACCAATGCCCACATTTCCCAGTGCAAAACACTTGTTGAGTATCCCTGTACTACATCCCTATTTTTCAGAAGTTTTAGAAAGAGCAAGTTACCAACAAAAGACCACAAAGAGGAATGAGCTGGTCCCTCCCAGCCACCTCACACAGAATGGAGCTGGCTTTCACACCTGGCTGGTTTTCAAGTGTGTAAATATTCCACAAGAGGGACTGATAACACTAGGCTTGGCTAATTTCTAAAGATCATTTTCCTCTGTGAGTTAAAGCCAATGACCCCAGCTCACATGCAAACATCGGTTGTTCCTTGCTGACCCTTCCAGGCACTTCGTTTGATTTCTCAGTCTGCCCTGTAATCTGTGTAGTTGCCTCCCTGAAGTTGTTTATTCTGAAAGGACATACTGGGAGCCTAGACCAAATAGTGCAGGTTGGTCAAAAGCTACTGGCTGATTGTTTTCTTGCATGTGAATGAATTTTAATGATGATTTCACCTGCTGATGGTCTAAGTGTATCATTCATTACATTTGGGTAAAATGCATGTTAATGTGCTTAGCAAGTAGTTCAGGAAGAAATATTTTTATCTGTATTTCAAAAACTAATAAGCATGCATTTTGAATACAAATATTTTATTTGGAAGGATAACTATGACAATGCTGGTTGGGTTGTATTTCTCATAGGAGCTTTAGGAGTACTTCATAGGAAAGTGATTGTATCTGTTTTTTGTCTTGCTCAATTCGTTCTTTGTGAATCTTGATCTCTCATTTTATTTTGAAGAGGTGCTGCAAAGTTACAATGCCATTGGAGCAAATTAGAGTAGAATAATCAAATGAGTGCTGGACTGAGACACTAATCTGCTGTGTGACCTTGGGTAAGTCACATGGATCATTCTAGGACCCAGTTGTCTCATTTTCTCATAAAATACCTATGTTTTGTTGTGTTTCTTAACAAGAGTGTGGATATAAAAACCTACTCTGAGCTAAAATGTGTAACATGTAGGTACTGTTACTGTCATTTGCAAATATTGTTGATATGAGAGTCCGATGATATAGGGTAGATCTCATCTTGTGAAGTCGAATCGAGTTGCTTATTACTTTTCTTCTTAGGTGGGAAACATTTTTGTTAGGAGGAAGCGTTCATATTCCAAGTTGCCAGCTATAAATTGTAACCTACTGAATAATCTTTCTGGGGGATATGCATCATTTTTAGAGTTTGGGCTACATAATGTCCTTCTGGTTGAGTGCAATGCTTTTCCTCCTGGGCTGAGTATTAAAATCACATAGGGCTTTAAAAGCTACTAATTCTCAGGCCTTAGCTGAATCCCTGTTTCTAAGAGTAAGGTACAGCAACTTGTACTTCTTAAAAAGTATCTCAAGTGAGTCTGATGACAGCAAAGTTTGTCGTTGACTATTTCAGTAGAAAGAGCATCAGATTTACAGGGAGATACACCAGGAACTGAATTCTGTCAACTTTGTGATTTTAAGTCGAGGTCTACTATAAAAAATAATTCAGTTTGCCTTTATCTCTGGTTCTTGGGAGGTAACCTCTAAATTCTTGAAAGTTCCTGATTCATGTCAGTGTCTTTGTTATTTATGGTGGACCCTGGGACCACATTACTTAATTCATGCTAACAATATGACTCAGATCATGCCATAAAGACCAACTATGTGGTTAGAATGCTGGGGCTTTGAGTCATGTGATATCAATCTGGTCTCAGAGAAGGGATGACTGGAGATTGAGTCACATGGCTAATGATTCGATCAGTCATGCACACATAACATTTTTAAATAACAACATTTTTAACATTTAATTTTGTCTTTCACTTTTATAGCATGAAATCTTATGACTAATAAAACTTTAAGTATACCTTATTTGTCCATTTACATAACATTTTATTATTTTTGAAGAGTAATACTTTTGTGCCCCCCTTTTAACCTAACATTTTAATCATGAGCCTTTACTCATAGAGAACACAAAAATATGCTTTTATTGGTTATATATTTCATTATGCTTATCTAAAATGAATTAAGATATTAAATTATTGAACATTTTTATTACAATTATGTTACTTTTATAAAATCTTTTTTTTTTCTTTTCCTAGAGATAGTCTCACTCTGTCTCCCAAGCTGGGGTGCAATGGTGTGATCATAACTCATTACAGCCTCAAATTCCTGTACTCAAGCAATCTTCCTACCTCAGCCTCCCAAGTAGCTGGGGCTGCAGGCATACTACAATGTCTGGTTATTTTTGTTTTTCTATTTCTTTTAGAGGTGTGGTCTCACTATGTTGCCTAGGCTTGTATTCAACTCCTGGCCTAAAGTGATCCTCTCATCTCAGCCTCCAGAATAGCTGGGATTACAGACATGAGCCACCATGCTGGACTATATTTGTTATTTTAAAAGACAGTTTATATCTTTGAATTCATGGCTTCATGCTTTTTAAAAATAAATTTTTAGAATAATTCACAGGAAAGGGATTTCTACATCAAAGACTAAGAACACAGAAGAACATTTTTAAGTGACAAAGAATGTTTCCATAAGTTTTCTAATTTAACACTCAAAAAAAATATCCTGAAGGTGAAAAACACATGTTATTTAACAGTTTATAGATAGAAAAACTGAGTTTAAGACTATTCAATGACTAAGACCAAATGAAATGTAAGAAACAGGCCTAGAACCATTTGCTTGGCCTGGGATTTTTCTCAGTGACTTAGGGAAAATAGACATTATTTGTTTCTTCCTTATTTTGTATTGATTACTGTATAACTTTTATAATAATTATGTATTTACCTATTTTGGATAGAAAATGTCAAGGGAGGAATAATTTGCAATTTTTTTTTCAGTGGAATTAGACAGTCATCAGGATATAAAGATATACTCAAACTACAAAGCAATAATTCTAATGTTAATTTATGAGGGAGAGAAGGGAGGAAAGGGGTGAGGAGGAGGAGAGGAGGAAGAACAGAGCTCCTAGAATGAACTACCATTGGCCCGCTGCTTTACTAACTGCCTTCTTATGAATAATCTCACATCTAAAATATTATTATTTTTCTTTAAGAATCCTCCCTTTACAGATGAGAAAACTGAGGCCTAGAGAATTAACATGCTTTCCAGTGATTTGAAATTTACAAAATAGCATATGAGATTCAGCACAGGGCTGCCAGACTCCAAAACTCTTGGACTAAACCACCCAATTCCTTTGTGACTTGATTGAAGCTAGACAGAGTAGACAGGTAGAGCAGGTCCTGGGATTAAAGGGGCCAGATTCTGGGTTGTGGATTTTACATTTTCTTTTCTTCACTTCGGGGGATGACGAGGTTCAGCTCTGTGCCTAGTTGTCTTTTCTGGATCAGCTATGTCATTGGATAAGTGAAGTTTGTGTTGGAACTGGCATGGGTTGTTTGAGCCTTGAAGCCTTACTCTTGTTGGGTTTCTTCAATATTCTGTGCTCATGTGGGCTTGGTTTGCAGTAAAAAGTCACTATTTTTATTAATGAGTCCTGTGTCCTAAGGCCATGAGTAATTTGCGGAAGGTGTCTGAATAGTCATCAGTTATCCATTACTGACCTGCTTCCCATACAGAATGAGCTGAGAGTCCTGACTTAAGACTTAGGAAGGAGTGAAGATGGATGCTCAGCCTGTTTCAGCAGTGGATCATCATGTGAGTCCATTTTGCTTGGTAAAGAGCAATCACAATTTCTTTACACAAGTCTTTTATCCCTCCCTTAGTGATAATGACTTTTTTAATATCTTGGTTCTTGTTATATGTTATCTATGACAGTGCCAGTTATTCAGAGTAAAATTTAAAAAATAATCTTCTATGCTGTGTTCCAGATGGCTCCTATCATTGGTTTATTACTTTTACAGAGGTTTTAGAGAAATTTCAGAAAATAAGCCAACAGTAGATTGCATCAGCTAGTGAAAGTGGCCTTCCCCTGTTGATGATTCTGCTTGGGCAAATATAATCTGTGTATTAGCTGGAGCGCTGTGTTTCATAGGGCCAGAATTTATGGGATTTGAGGGTTTACCGGTTTATTATTTAATATGGGAAGATGGTCTTGTTGCTTCTTGGAAGACTGGACCCCTGCAAACAAGTTTAGTAGTCACAAATCATATTTCCCATTGAACTGACTCTTGAGAAAAGTTGCATAATTATAATCGCCTATTTTAAAAATCCATTTTATAGTTTTAAAGGTTTTTTGACAATAATCTTGAAGATAAAACAGAGCAGGTATAATTACTAGTCTTGTTGTTATTTCTGTATTCCTAATGAGACAACTAATGTCCACAGAGGTGATATGGAATAATGCAGGTGTTCTGGCTCCTTGGTTAATCTTTTTTGCTTTTCATTATTACCATGTCATCTTTCCTATATTCAGGAGCCATAATTGAGGATGTTCTACCTCCAATAGAGGACAGTTCCCACGCACCCAGGTGCCAGGAAAGGAAGTAGGGGTCAGCTCAAACTTACTAAAAATATTCAATCCTGTCATGGAATGAACCTTAAATGTCATTAAGTCCAACAACTCATCCAGTGTAGAAATTTATCCTACAGTGTTGCTGACTGATGCCCTTCCAGCCTCTGACTGAATATTTCTGGTGATAAACTGATTTATTCCATTTGGGGATAATTCCGAGTTATACAAATTATCTTATTAGAATGAATTAAAATGAACCATTATTACTTTGAGTTTGATCTTAGGTAGCCATCTGCATTTTCACAAAGGAGTTATGCTTGTGGGTGGCAGAATATTCTTGGATTGATTTAAAGTTTATGGAAGTGGATTAGATGACTTAAAGCTTATTCTAGCTCTAAATTTCTAAGTAAAACACTTCTTGTATTAGAAATTGATCATCTTGTTTATGTTGTCTTTTATCCTTAATACATCTTGATGCACCAGTATATGTTCATATAGTATATTATTAGAAAATTATATCATTTATATATAATATACTTTATTTACTTATATTTTATGTAATTTATATGTAATAGTATCATATTTATATAGTATATTATTAAATTACATAATTTATCTATTATATATACTTAAATGTATTTATAAAATTTATAATAGTATCATATTTTATAAAATTTATACAGATCTCTCCCATTTTGGGCAATTTTGCTTCTCAGTACCATTAATATTTTCAAGATATGCAATCTGTAGGTTCTCTCAATGTATCTGCTATTGGTGGAGAAATGCTTGGAAATTTTGGTAGAGAAAGTATCAGAACATGTTTAGAGAGGCTATTTGAGAAATGGTTGCAGAGGGCTTTACCTCTTAGTTGAAAAGTATTTGTGATTAAAGGGGAAGCTAAAATTAATACATAGATGTGGAGGACTTGTAAAGAGAATGATTGGAAATTGTGCTTTACCTTCAAACAAAATATTGAGTGGACTGAATTAATCAAAAGAGAAATGTATCAATTGAGAAAAAAGTATCAAAGTTGGTAACAATGAATCATTGTATTGAAAAAAGTATCAAAGTTGGTAACTAATGATGAATCACATTGTATTAGTAAATTTAGAGAATAAATGTATGAACTATATAAAAACTATATTACAAAGTTGAAAAAAATAGACTTCATAATTAATACTTTTTGGTACCGTAAGAGTGGTATAGGCTAGGAGTGGTGGCTCATGCCTGTAATCCCAGCACTTTGGGAGGCTGAGGTGGGGTGGATCACCTGAGGTCAGGAGTTCGAGACCAGCCTGCCCAACATGGTGAAACCCCGTCTCTACCAAAAATACAAAAATTAGATGGGTATGGTGGCACGCGCCTGTAATCCCAGCTATTCAGGAGGTTGGGTCAGGAGAATTGCTTGAATGCAGAAGGCAGAAGTTGCAGTGAGCCAAGATCACGCTATTGCACTCCAGCCTGGGCAACAAGAGCAAATCTCCTTCATTGAAGAAAAAAAAAAGGTGGGGGGAGTAAACAAAAGAGCTCACTAGTTCATTTGTAGCCCAATCAAGCAACCTGAGAACCAGTTCATAGTGAGCTATATGTCCTCTCACTTTCTGTTCGTCTCAGTGACCCCATCTCACCCCATGTAAATATACAAAGCAGAGTTTCAGCATCACAAACATTAGCTGTACTAGTACAATTCATTTTAGCTAGCTCCACATTGGAAGGAGGTCTAGAAAAAATGGGGAAGAGTTGGAAGAGTTTGTAATCAACACAATGGACAAATCTTCACCTAGACAGACCAAAAATAACGAGAAGGTACAAATACCAAAATCAGTAATGAAGGAGGTGTCATCACCAATCTGACAAAAAATAAAAGGAATGTAGGAAAACTCTGAAAAATCCTACACCTAAGATTATACTACTTAGAGATAAATATCTAAGCTGACACAAATTATTAAAACTGACACAAGAAAAAAAAAAGAACATTTGAGTTTACCTATGACAAGTAAGAAAATTGAATGACTAATTACAAGTCTTTCTAGAAAGCAAAGTCCAGGCATAGAAAGCGTTCCTAATTAAAGCCTATTAAATACTTAAAGAAAAATAAAACTAATGCTTTAATCTCTCTCAGAAAACAGAATGAGACAACACATCCAAATTTATTCCCTAACCAGTACTACTCTAATACCAAAGCCAAACAACGTCATTATAGGAATAGAAAATCATAAAATGGCATCTCTCTTGAACATAGATGCAAAAATCTCAAGCAAATATTAAATCAAGCCCAGAAATATATTTTTTAAAAAAGACAAATGGATCTTGGTCATATAGAATTTATACCAAGAATGCAAGGGTTGGCTTAACATTTGGATATCAATTAATGTAGTAAGCATTAATTCTATTACTTGAATGAAGGAGGAAGAACTAATGATTATCTGACTAGAGTTAAGCATTTGACGAAATTCAAAATATATTTATGATAAAAAGTCTCAGCAAGCTAGATATAGAAGGGAACTTCAACTTGATAAAGAGTATATATTGTAAACTTATGACTAATATCGTACTTAATAATATTAGACTCAATATTTTCCTTTAAAATTAGGGATAAGGTGGGGATACTACTCTTGCCACATTTGCTCAACATTTCACTGGAGAAGCCAGTCAGCACAATAAAGCACAATGAAAATGGATAGATGGATGGATAGATATATGCTGTTAGAAAAAAAGTAAATCTGTCTTTATTTGTGGATGACATGATCCTTTATGTAGAAAATCTTACTGAATCAACAATAATAAAAATATACCACTGTAATCACAAAGAAGTTCAGTAAGTTTGCTGGATATAAGATCCACATACAATGGTATAATTCTATATACTATCAAAAAACAGTTCAAAAATGAAATTAAGATGATAATTCCATTCAAAAGAATAAAACACACAGGAATAGGCATAAGAAAAGTATAATACTTGTACACTGAACACTACAAAACCTCACATAGAGAAAGAATACATAAATAGGAGACATTTCATGTTCATGCATTAGAAGTTCCAGTGTTGTAAAAAATAAAATTCCCCCCTTATATATCTATAGAATATTAGAATTTATATCTCCAGATTCTTAATTTTGCATTTTTCTACGACAGCATTTTGCTCCTTGTGACAAAAGCTGTTTGTTTATACCAAGGACATAATTATAAAAGTACAAAATCTTAATGTGCTTAGTGTAGATTTTAATGGCAAAAATTGGAAACAAAGTTTCTTAACATAAGATTTTATAAATAACAAATGCAAAGTAATGAAATGTTAACATCCAATAAAAATAATGTAGAATTTTACTCACTGATCTAAAAAAAAATGCTCATGGTTAATTGACAAAAGTAGCATGTGTATAATACACTCTATGCACTTCTATGAGCAGAAAAATATCTCTTTTAATATTCAAAGGGTTAATTATCCCTGAATTATGAGACTAAGTATAATGTTTTATATTTTTTTTTAGATTTTAGGAAAGACAGTTTGAATTCTTTAAAATAACCAAATATTGTAATATAAATAAAATAACATGTTCTCAGATGTCTAGATTCTTATTCTCTGTCTCCTTGACTGTCCCATCCTGTTTTTATAAAATATTTCATCTGGTCATTTGCTCTCTCCCTCCCTCGGTAATTTCTGGCAAACTTTGCCTGGGATCCTTTTCCCTCATTTGTTGCTAGTTCTACATCAGTTTTTGGTTTCTTGGTCAGTAGAATGTTAGTTTTCTTATCTGTTATTACAGTTAATGAACATAAGGTTAGAGGATGTTGTTGTAATTTCACAGTACTACACCAGCTACACAACGGGAAATCAAATTTGGCAGTTTCTTCTCCCATCAGATAAATTTTAAATGTATATTCTTGACTGAGACACCCTCTGGTTTAATGGCACTGATTGCCTGTTTAAATGTATGAATGACTGGGGAGCAATCATGCTTCTCCAGAAATAACCATAATTGACAGGCTGTTAAATAAGGAAAATGAGGTCTTAATGTGAATGTTAATTTCCAGCACATTTCCATTGTGTATATTTTTATGTATAAAATTTCAATGTTAGAAAAGCTTTTTATTTATTTTTCGTTAACATTTTATTTTAGAGTTTGAGATTTACAGAAAATTTGTGATAATTTACAAATTTCTCATTTACTCCATGCCCAGTTTTCCCTATTAGTATTTTATTATACGTATGGTAAATTTGTCACAATGAATGCACCAACATTTCTACATTGTTATTGAATTTTATACTTTATTTAAAATTTCTGTTTTTTTTCTGTTTATTTCTTCCTTCTCCTTCCTGTGTGGAGTACCTAGCACTCATGTCTGTTACCTCTTGTCATATAGTGCCAGGGTAACACCTAGGTCAAGGAGTGAGGGAGACAGACGACAATTTATTATTTACAGTGAAATAATTAATACAAAATCTGCCTCAGGTCCAGAATATCTCAGGTGTGCATTCAGGACAAAATTAATAAAGATGAATATTAAAAATTGAAGAGGGAATAAAGGTCACTGTCATAGAGTGATACATAATTGACAATGAAACCAATTAAGGTAGTTTTAATTGGATAAACAGTGTAGAACCACCTCTGAGGCTCACAATGGGGTCTAGTGCCCCATTAAGGGCTGACCTTGGCAGAGATGAGAATAAACAATTTATCTTCCAGCATTTCCAAGTTTTCTTCTCTGCGGTGCCTCTTTCCCCAGTTCTGCCTCACTCTTTCCTTGAGCCCTTAGGGTCCTGTTTCTTTCTCCCAGTAAACTATCATAACTATATGCCTTATACTGTGCTGGATGCATTGCAAGCATTCTCTTCAGCACTTACAAACAACCTTTCCAGTCCAGAAAGCTGTAAGGGACTCCCCTGGATTACACAGTGAGAGGCCAGTGTGAAATCCCATTGTTTTCTCTTTTACCATTAAGTCTATATTTTGTCAATACAGTATACTCTTTTTCATGACATTGCCACAATTAAAATTTATTTTAGAAAAGACATTGTCTTGGACTTCCTATACTCAATCATGAAATTCAGTAAATATTTTCTCTTCTTAAGGACATTAATTTTAAGTTGTCTATCTTATAGTTGAATGAAAGCCTTAATCCTTAGTTTTAATATCCTTGGAAGAAAGATGGGTGAGGTGCTTTGACTTAGTAAGTTTTTCCAAGTATGTGAAATTACTTTGTGTAGGCAACATCTCCTTTCATTTTAATAAAGGCAGCTTTATTAGGTCTATTTGTTATAACAATCAAGGAGATTAGAGGCTTGCAGTGGGGTTATCTTTTTCCATAAAGCAGGATGTGCCACTCCTGAAGAATAAATTAATATTTTCAAGAATTCATCAAGTATGTAGGTCTTTTGTGAAATGAAATTCTTTTGCATAACAATATATTCTTCAAAACAGATCTCAACGGGCTGTTATTTAGTTTTTCTGTCATTAGCCTACTGATAAGTTGGGAAGCAAAATATCACAAAATCTCCGGAGGCTGAAGTTAAGTGGTATGTAAGGAAGCTTATAAATTAGGAATCTTGATGTCAATTTTACATTTTCTGTCTCTTCTATTGGGATTAAGGAAGACAGACAGGTTCATTTGTTTAATAATGTGGTACACCTGAGAGATGATCTTTGCATCATCTTAACTGGTATTTTCGAGAAGGCCATAGTTAATGGTTTATATGTCATTTGAGTTGATTTTTTTTTGTTAAGTACATGAAGTTATACTAGAATCTTAAAATTCGACACAAATAGACAAGGTAGTTTAGTCTGAAAAGGAGGTTATTAACCCAAACAAATAATAATACAAAGCACAGGACCACATGTGATTTCCCCATCCCAAGACCATACAAAGCATATGATTTAATTCTGCAAGACTCTGATTCTGTAGGAATTGAGTATTCTCCACCAATTTCCATGAAATTTCCTCTCAAGATGAGTATACATCCAAATATCTGAACATAGAAAATGGCTGATCACAAGAGACTGAACCAAAATAAGACCTTGTCCTGGCTCTACAAGATTGTAATTGGGTATAATTTTCTAACTTACCTGTGGAGGTTAGAAAATAAATTCCCGTATATGCTAAAGGCAACTCTTATTACTTACAACATTGCCCATCTCTGCCTCAGAAAATTAGGTGGAAAAAGGGTAGGACTCTCTCTGTCAATCATTGTCAGTGAAATACGGTCTTACTCTGTAACTGGAAGAAAGATGTTTTTTTTTTTTTTTTTTCTCGTACAGATGTACAGCAGCCTTTCTGGAAAATTACATAATTTCAATTTTTTATTATGAATAAATTGGGGCCTAATTTGTATTACCTCTTTTTAACACTAAGAAACTGAGTATGAACTTCCCTTTTTAATATGTAATTACGAAGAAGGAGATAAGATCTTGGGGAGAGGGCTGGAGACGCAGAGCTCTGTCTTCCTGTCTGCCTCATTCATCCATCCATTAACACATTGAATGACAAAGTTGAATGCACTCTGATGTACACAGCTGGTTGCCCTACAGGCTGTCTTCACTCTCAGACAGATTTTTCTGCCTATAGACTGGGGGGAACTGGAAAGAGAATAGAGATCAGGGGTGTCTTTCAACCATTCAGAAGGCTGAATGTTTCAGGGTCTCATCCTGGTCATGGACTCAGAGGCATGGTTTGTAATCTTCAAGCAACTTAAGTTTATGGTGATTTCCAGCAATCTCTCCTTCTTCAAGCTCCCTTCCTCAGGGGGCAGCCACAACCTTATCCAGATGTTCTCTTCGGATGTATTTTCCCATGCATTGTTTTGGAGGGTCTCATCTGACTCCCTTGCCTTTTTTGTTTGACTGCACACATTGGCATTCTACTTTCTTTGTCTTTCACTTTTTTAAAGGTCCACAAAACATCTGTACTTCTGTTGTACTGGTTTATGGTCTAGGAATGAATCTGTATCTGAGAATAGTTTAGATTTTGCTTGACTTTTTTTTTCTCTTAAACTAGGGTCCTACTTTTAACATGTTGTCCCTCTAGTAGAGAATGTGCTTTCTTTCCTTTCAGGCCTAAGGACAGTCACCACCCTATAGATGGACACTTGGAAAATTGTTTGCTTGGCCCTCTATATGCTTCTAGAGGAATCCAGAAGCAATGTGTAAGTGCTATTTAACTCTTGCGCTGTCGTTTATCTATTTCCACTATTTAAAATTCCCAATTACAGCACTAAGACATTTATTTTTCATGATTTCTTTTACCTCGTAAACAATCTTAGAACAAATAAATGTTCAAAAACATCATATTTATTACCTAACTTGATACACTCTGTTCCCTTCCTCACGGAGTTTTCGAGTGATTGACAAATCACATACTTTTCCTAAACTGTAGTTTTGCCATCTATAAAGTGGGATTAATAAGACCTGTTTTAACATGTAAAAGTCTAAAACTTAGAAATCATAACATTATTTGCAACAGAGAGACAGCATATGATGATGAAGAGAGTTATTTATATTTACTATTTGTAAGTACCTACTCTGTGTAAGGCAGGGCAAGGTGCTTTCACTACATTATCTCACTTGACGTCTCATGTGAGGCTTAAAGAAGTTCAGTAACTCACCCAGGGCAGTACATCTGGTAGATCATGGTTATTACGAGACCTGTTTATGTCTGGCTCAAAACTCAAGCTCTTACCAACATCGCTGTGCTGACTTCCAACAACAGGATTCTTGCTGGGAATCTTCAATCTGCCAAGTATTCCAAACAGTAGAGAAAGTTCACTCTGTCTTTGTGAAACTTGCCCTCTAAAGAAGATAAAGAAAAAGAAATAAATATTCTTACAAATTTAGGGAAACCTAAATCCCTTAGGTATATAATCCAAAGTGTAAAATGTCAAACAGGCTGACAGATTCGGTTGTAAAGAAGACATTTAAGTCTAGAAAAATGCAGACAGATTGTTACTTGCTTAGACAGCAAAAGCAAGATCAGCAATGATGTCAACTCCTCATGTCCCTTGTCCCATAAGATGACATGGAATAAAAAGAGGCCAGATGACAGGCAGTATGAGTGGTGAGGCACCCTGTTGTTAAAGGACCAGGTCCATTCTGTAGCTACACAGCCTGTGCCAAGGTGGGGCAAGGAGGAGAGCCCCTTCCCTCACCAGAATGAGGGAGGCAGATGAGAAACTGCCTTATAACAGCCTCCCTTCAAGAGAGGAGGCAATGCCTGTGGCAGCTCTTCACAAGACTGCCGCTCTTGCCCTGAACTTGGAGGGTCACTGGATATTCCACAAGGATTTTTGGTCAGCCTGTGGTTGAGCTTTATTTATACAGCGTATGTAAAGATGTGCAAAGTGATCCGGGTGCCAGCACGGAGCAGTTCTGTTAGAAATAGACACATCTCTGCCCCGATCTGGACCTCAGTCTCCTCAACTGCAGAATGAGGGCATTGTACTCTGTCAAGCTCCTTCATTGTATACCCAGGGAACTTCTACATATTTTATGTCTCTTCTGTTTTTTCTCCAAGTTGAGCAATTCTAACTTTCCTTATTTCCTCTTATTTTCTGGCTTTGATCATTTTTTTTTCCTAGTTTTTATCAATTTCTGAGTGTGAATGGTCACAAATGGAATCAAGGAGAATTGGGATTGAGCAGGCTGGCATGGAAGGACTTAGCATGGCTTGGTGGTCTTTAGCTAATGCTAAAGGTTCTAGTAGCTTTTCTCCGCTATCCCTTCTCTCTCCACCTATGCCAAACAGCTGACAGCCTGCCACCTTGTTTGTGGGCTCCCTGCCATTGTCACAGATGGGCCCAATATGCTGGAGTAGGAAAATCACGTATGAGAATTATATGTGGTCATTGAAAATTACTGCAGTTGCTGCCATAAAATAAATCGGTCTACTAGCTGAATCCCAGAAGACTTGATGGATCTATTTGGTTGATTCTTTAAGCAATGTGATAAAATTTTGGCATTTTATGCCAGAATTTTCCAGCTGTTTATAAAAAGAACATGAATTAAACTAAGATATGATGAGAGGAGTATTTGTGAATTTCGCCGTGCAGTCTTTTTTTTCATAAAGAGTGTGCCAGTTCCAGTCTCTCTTAATTTGCCAATGCCACTGTCAATCATTAACTGATTAATCCTTATAGTAACGTGTGGATTTTTTTTATCAGGTCAATCATGCTGTTTGGAAGTACAGACAATATAATTAAAACAGAGACCCTAAAAAAAAAAACAGGTTTTTTCTTTTAATTTAACTTTGATTTTAAGTTCAGGGATACATGTGCAGGTTTGTTACGTAGATAAACTTGTGTCATAGGGGCTTGTTTAGATTATTTCATCACCCATGTATTAAGCCTACTACTCATTAGTTATTTCTCCTGATCCTCTCCTTCCTTCCATCCTTCACCCTCAAATAGGCCCCAGTGTCTGTTGTTCTCCTCTATGCGTTCTCACCATTTAGCTCCCATTTATAAGTGAGAACATGCGGTATTTGGTTTTCTATTCCTGTGTTAATTTACTAAGGATAATGACCTCTGGCTTCCTTGATTTAAAAAAAACTTTTTTCTAAAATTTGTTTTTAAAACCCTTATTTTTAGAAAAAATCATGTAAGGCTCCTATACATAGTTGTAGGGAAAGAGGATAATACTGTTTTAATTTTTTAAAAAACCTTATTTTGGAACAGATAAGTACAGAAAAGAATTTTACATAATTTTCACTTATGCAGAGTTGAACGAATTGGAGTCAATGGCAATGAATTTTTTTTTATTTGATTTTGCTCCAAATTTGAGCAAGCTATCATCTTTTGAGCAAACCAAGGGTCAACCTGGGTTGTAAATAAACTCGCAAGGTGGTATCTAAAATTTTTCATTTGGCTAAAAACTCTTCATCCTTTCTTGGAGGTAAAATTACAAAAAACCAGCAAGACCAAAATTCCCAGCTTATCCAAGAAATTCCAAGTTAATGCCTGTTTGACCCACAGCTAGTCCAAGTGGCATTCTCTTTTCTTAAGAGAGTTGCAATTTGGATGAATTGTGTGATCACTCTACATATAACCAAGCAACAAACCCTCTTTCCACATTTACCAACAATGCCAAAAATCCCTAAGTAATCATGCATGGTTCTCCAACATAGTCTAGGAAGAAATTTAACATCATAATTAAGTGTCTCTTTATCTGCTTGTTGTAGTTAGATTCTTTTGCCAAGGCAGACATATTCATATACTCTGAAGCCTACTAAACATGAGATTCGCTTTATTACTTTAGGATTCAGGGTGTGTTGATGGGACAGGGAGAAATAAAATAAAATAAAGTTCAATTGCCTATTTCAATGAATTCCCATTTCTGGCACGGAAAGAATTGAACAGATCATGGTAGCTGAACATTATGTGGCTACAAAGAGCAAAGTGTCTGAAAACAAGACTGGACCATTCTTGTTTTCTAGGTTGCTAAGTATGGCTGCCTCTTTCTGGAATGGGAACCCTCATTGCTCGTTTCTCCCCACAAGAGCCAGGGGAGCTGAGGCAGTAATTCCAACCATGAAGCAGGAGCTGTAAAGGCTGTTTCTTACGAGAACAGAAGAGTGCTTATGAGGGCTTGAAATTATGTCGATCTGGGTTTGAATCCTGTGATGAGAAATAATTTCTAGGTAGTAGTTTGTACCACAATTTTCATCTTTTAAATTTTTAACTATTTTTTTACTTTTTTCTTTGCAAAGCAAGATAGACATGTACTTCAGTTTTTTAAGCTCTATGAAGTTGATAATAATTCCTTTCTTGGAGAGTTGTTTTAAGATTATGAACAGAGTGTCAAAGAGTAGCAGGTACCTAGTAAGAGCTTAATGAATTGTGTATTTAGGACTATTCTTCAGTTTGGAACTGTAACCCTCTGTCACCCTGTCCTTCCTCTTTGTTCTTCACTTTTGTCTTTGGTTTTAGCTGGGTTTGAACTCTCTGTGGAAAAATTTCTTTGCTGTGTGAAGCTTCAAAGAAATATGGGGCCCTTTGAGAACACCTGCATTTACAGTGTACCAGAGTGGACTGTTTTTTCTTTTTTAAAAATTGTTTCCTTTTAACTGCTTGGCAGAGCTTATTGCGCATTTTCAACTTTTTTTGACTTTGTGATGTGTGCGCGTATGTATAGACTTTCCATCCAGCAATCATTATTCAAATATTTGCCTCATGCAGACAAGCAGAACTGCAGTTGTAGATATCTACAGCTCTCTGGTTTGTGTGTTCTTCAGCTTCTCATCTGAAAAATGCCTCAGGCCTCCTACTTATCCCCTTTTGTTTGAAATTCATGCAAGACGATTCCTGTGATTATCACTATAGCCACCAAACTAAATTTCAGTGTTATTTTTCCTGCTTCATGAGCACTGGGAGGCTGAATTTAGAAATGGAAGCTACTCTGCTTGGGTAGAAATAGAGATCCTACAAACTTCTGAAACCGTGGCTTTATTTCAGAGCATTCCTGTACCTGGAAGTTGTCACCAAACGGTGTAGGGAGTACCTGAGAAAGGAGGAAGCAAGGTAATGAACCAGGCCAGAGGGCAACCCATTTGGGTAAAGATACCAAATATGTATGGTTTTGGGAAAAAGATAGTGAACAAAAGTTGGTGAGAAAAAGAGCTCTGAGCACCCTCCTTCCTGAAAAAGATGCTAAAGGGCAGAGAGGAATTATTTGGAACAATCGGGTGAAAGCTGAACATGTTGGGTTCAACAGTTAGGGGGATAGGTGATATATTGGAGTCCTCCTATAATCTATTTTGGAGTAAAATTCAAGACAAGTATGTTTTTCTGGAATCCAAGGATGATACTAGCATAGTGGCATACGGAGCACAGTAAACACTTGTGTTTATTTCTTCTACTTCTGGGATCAGATTAGAGTTTCTATCCCCACACTTCTGCTTTCTGCCTGTGTAATGTGTGGGCAAATCACTGAATCCCAGTGTGTCTTGATTTTCCATGTGTGAAATGAGGATCATAATAGCTTCTACCTCATAAGATTTTGATAAAAGGAGATAATATATGGAAGTCATTTGATACAAAAGTACTTGGATCATAGAGAATTCTTAATTGTAGATATTATTATTTTAATTGTTTCTGTCCCAAACACTGTGACACTTGGCATATATTAGTTTATTCCCCACAACACCTCAAAACAAGCATTACTACCAATCCTGTCTATTTCACAGAAAGAAAATGAAGACTTGAAGATGTTCAAGGCCAGATATCCTTAATATAGAAGAGTTAAAATTGCATCTCTTGTCTGCAACCTCCAAGTCCTTTTTTAATGATGTCATACTGTATTCAAGACAAGATAAATAAATTGGTATTTGACTGATAATAACTTTAATTATACCTATTCTCTGAATAGAAGATTTCATTAAAATAGGTGGAGACTAAGTCTCTTTGTAGGTCTCTAAGAACTTCCTTTATGAATCTGGGTGTTCCAGTATTGGGTGCATAAATATTCAGGATAGTTAGCTATTCTTGTTGCGTTGATCCTTTTACCATTATGTAATATCCTTCTTTGTCTCTTTTGATCTTTGTTGGTTTAAAGTCTGTTTTATCAGACTAGGATTGCAACTCCTGCTTTTTTGCTTTTTTTTTTTTTTTTTTTTGCTTTCCATTTGCTTGGGAAATATACCTCCATCCCTTTATTTTGAGCCTGTGTCTTTGCACATGAGATGGGTCTCCTGAATTACAGTACACTGATGGGCCTTGACTCTATCCAATTTGCCAGTCTGTGTCTTGTAATTGGGGCATTTAGCTGTAGACTCCCATACAATAATAGTGGGAGACTTTAACACCCCATTAATATTAGACCAATGAGACAAAATTAACAAGGATATTCAGCTCTGGAACAAGCATACCTAAAAGACATCTACAGAACTCTCTACCCCAAATCAACAGAGTATACATTATTTTCAGCACCTCATCACACTTATTATAAAATTTATCACATAATTGGAAGTAAAACACTCCTCAGCAAATGCAAAAGAACGGAAATCATAAGTCTCTCAGACAACAGTGCAATCAAATTAGAACTCAGGATTAAGAAACTCACACAAGGGCTGGCGCAGTGGCTCACGCCTGTAATCCCAGCATTTTGGGTGGCCGAGGTAGGAGGATCACTAGGTCAGGAGATTGAGACCATCCTGGCTAATATGGTGAAACCCCGTCTCTACTAAAAATACAAACAAAATAGCCAGGCATGGTGGCAGGCACCTGAAGTCCCAGCTACTCCGGAGGCTGAGACAGGAGAATGGCGTGAACCTGGGAGGCGGAGATTGCAGTGGTAGAGATTACGCCACTGTACTCTAGCCTGGGCAACAGAGCGAGACTCAGTCTCAAAAAACAAAACAAAACAAAACAAAAAAACAAAAAAAACCAAAACAAAACCCTCAAAACCGCACAACTACATAGAAACTGAATATCCTGCTCCTGAATGACTACTGGGCAAATAATGAAATGAAGGCAGGAATAAATAAGTTCTTTGAAACCAATGAGAACAAAGATACAACATACCAGAATCTCTGGGACACAACTAAAGCAGTGTGTAGAGGGAAATTTATAGCACTAACTGCCCCAAAAGAAAGTGGGAAAGATCTAAAATTGATACCCTAATATCACAAAAGAACTAGAGAAGCAAGAACAAACAAATTCAAAAGCTAGCAAAAGACAAATAACTATGATCGGAGCAGAACTGAAGGAGATAGAAACCCAAAAATGCTTCCAAAAAATCAGTGAATCTAGCAGCTGGTTTTTTGAAAAAATTAACAAAATATATAGACTCTTAGCTAGACTAATAAAAGAATCAAGTCGACACAATAAAATATGATAAAGGGGATATTACCACTGATCCCAGAGAAATACAAACTACCATCAGAGAATATTACAAATACCTCTATGCAAATAAACTAGAAAATCTAGAATAAATACATAAATTCCTGGACATATACACCCTCCCAAGATTAAACCAGGAAGAAGTCGAATCCCTGAATAGACCAATAACAAGTTCTGAAATTAAGGCAGTAATTAACAGCCTATCAACCAAAAAAAGCCCAGGACCAAATGAATTCACAACTGAATTCTACCAGAGGTACAAAGAAGAGCTGGTACTATTCCTTCTGAAACTACTACAAACAATGGAAAAAGAGGGACTCCTTCCAAACTCATTTTATGAAGCCAGCATCATCCTGATACCAAACCTGGCAAAGGCACAACAAAAAAAAAAATTCAGGCCAATATCCCTGATGAACGTTGATGTGAAAATTCTCAATAAAATACTGGCAAACTGAATCCAGCAGCACATCAAAAAGCTACTCCACCACAATTAAGTTGGCTACAACCCTGGGATGCAAGGCTGGTCCAACATATGCAAATCAATAAACTTAATCCATCACATAAACAGAACCAACATCAAAAACTGCATGATTATCTCAGTAGATGTAGAAAAGGCCTGCAATAAAATTCAACACAACTTCATGCTATAAACTCTCAATAAACTAGGTGTTGATGGAACATATCTCAAAATAAGAGCTATTTATGACAAACCCACAGTCAGTATCATACTGAATGTGCAAAAGATGGAAGCATTCCCTTTGAAAACTGGCACAAGACAGGGATGCCCTCTCTCACCACTCCTATTCAACATAGTATTGGAAATTCTGGCCAGGGCAATCAGGCAAGAGAAATAAAGGATATTCAAATAGGAAGAGAGGAAGTCAAATTGTCGTTGTTTGCAGATGACATGATTGTATATTTAGAAAACCCCATTGTCTCAGCCCCAAATCTCCTTAAGCTGATGAGCAACTTCAGCAAAGTCTTGGGATACAAAATCAATGTCCAAAAATCACAAGCATTCCTATATACCAATAATTGCCAAATCATGAGTGAACTCGAATTCACAATTGCTACAAAGAGAATAAAATACCTAGGAATCCAATTTACAAGGGATGTGAAGGACGTCTTTCAGTAGAACTACAAACCACTGCTCAAGGAAACAAGAGACGGCACAAACAAATGGAAAAACATTCCATGCTCATGGATAGGAAGAATCAATATTGTACTCCCTAAAGTAATTCATAGATTCAATGCTATCCCCATCAAGCTACCATTGACTTTCTTCACAGAATTAGAAAAAACTATTTAAAATTTCATATGAAATGAAAAAATATGCTATATAGCCAAATCCTCAGCAAAAAGAACAAAGCTGGAGGCATCATGCTACCTGACTGCAAACTATACTACAAGGCTACAGTAACCAAAACTGCATGGTACTGGTACCAAAAACAAATATATAGACCAATGGAACACAACAGAGGCCTCAGAAATAAGGCCATACATCTACCACCAGCTGATCTTTGACAAACCTGACACACACACACACACACACACACACACAAAAGCAATGGGAAAAGGATTCCCTATTTAATAAATGGTGTTGGGAAAAACTGACTAGCCTTATGCAGAAAACAGAAACTAGATCCCTTCCTTACACCTTATACAAAAAAATAAGATGGATTAAAGACTTAAACATAATACCTAAAACCATAAAAATCCTAGAAGACAAAGCTATGCAATATCATTCAGGACACAGGCATGAGTAAAGACTTCATGACTAAAACACCAAAATCAATGAAAACAAAAGCCACAATTGACAAATGGGATCTAACTAAAGAGCTTTGCAGAGCAAAAGAAACTACCATCAGAGTGAGCAGGCAACCTACAGAATGGGTGAACATTTTTGCAATCTATCCATCTGGCAAAGGGCCACTACCTAGAATCTACAAGGAGCTTAAATTTACAAGAAAAAACAATCCCATCAAAAAGGGGCAAAAGATATGAACAGACACTTCTAAAAAGAAGACATGTATGTGGCCAACAAACTTATGAAAAAAAAATCATTGCTGGTCATTAGAGAAATGCAAATAAAAACCACAATGACATACCATCTCACGCCAGTTAGAAGGGTGATCATTAAAAAGTCAGGAAACAACATGCTGGAGAGGGTGTTGAGAAATAGGAAAGCTTTTACACTGTTGCTGGGAATGTAAATTAGTTCAACCATTATGGAAGACAGTGTGGTGATTCCTCAAGGATCTAGCACCAGAAATACCATTTGACCCAGCCATCCCATTACTGGGTATATACCCAAAGGATTGTAAATCATTTTACTATAAAGACATATGCACACCTATGTTTATTGTGGCACTATTCACAATAGCAAAGACTCGGAACCAACCCAAATGCACATCTATGATAGATTAGACAAAGAAAATGTGGCACATATATACCATGGAATACCATGCAGCTATAAAAAGGATGAATTTATGTCCTTTGCAGGGACATGGATGAAGCTGGAAACCATCATTCTCAGCAAACTAACACAGGAACAGAAAACCAAACACCACATGTTCTCACTCATAAGTGGGAGTTGAACAATGAGAACACATGGACGCAGGGAGGGGAAGATCACACATCGGGGTCTGTTGGCTGGGGGGTGATATAGGGGAGGGATAGCATTAGGAGAAATACCTATTGTAGATGGCGGGTTGATGGGTGCAGCAAACCACCATGGCACGTGTATACCTGTGTAACAAAGTGCACGTTCTGCACCTGTATCCCAGAACTTAAAGTATAATTAAGTGGAGAATTCAGGTAATGTAATAAAATAGAGCATTGTATGGGCTGCATATGTTTAAATGGAACAATCTCTGATGGCATCCCCTTACATACAAGTACCTAGTGTAGAAAGTTACTCTTCAAAAGATAGGATCATTGAAGACTGCAATATCCACTTCTTATCCAATTGCTCTTCATCTTAAATCAGAACAATGAAACAATTCTGTGAAATTGTCTGGTTGTTCCATGTTTTGCTGTAGATAGGTACTTATCCATGCTACTCAGAGCAGCCAGCTTTTTTTTTTTTTTTTTTCTTTTAACTCTGTGGATCTCTAGAAAGAAAATTTCACTTAATTCTTATAAATAGTACTTGTTTAGTATTGAAATTGATATGAACAGGATACAGGGAAATTCTGGGTAGAAGAGGGCAGTTCCCTGGCAAAAGCCTCACCCTCAAGCCTAGAGACCTGTGGCCTTAGGTGGGAATAGCCATTTCTATTTTCGTGCCCCAAAAGCTGCCTTTTGGCCTGCCATACACCCTTATCCTGTACCCATATAAATGCTGAACCCGAGGCTCTAGAAGCAGATGAGCAGGTGAGGAGATGAGACAAGCCAGACGGATGGTAGAATGACACAGCAGAGAAAGAAGAGGAACGTCGAGCTCTGAGAAAAGTTTGGCTGGGGCTGGTCAGAGAGCAGTTTAGCCACTGGTTGGCTAAACTCCAGGGGAAGATCATTTTCCCACTCTATCGCTTCTTCTGGTTCCCCATCCATCCGACTGAGAGCCACATTCATCCTTCAAACCCATGTGTGATTTGATTTTTCTGGGATACTGGGTAAGAGCTCAGGAAACAAAAAGGTGTCACGCTGTCCCTCTGCCCTTGCAAAAAGGCAGAAGTTCCATATAGCTGGTTAACACGTAAGCCTTCTGCGGATGGCAAGGCTAAGAGAGCACTGTAACACTGGGGCTGCAGGCACTCACCCCTAGACACCACCATGGAGCGGAAGCCCAAAGCACTCGCCCTGGCTCCTGCACCTGCCTGTCTGTGTGATCCCCTTCCCCTCAGGGATTTGAGCAGCAGGAGTGACCCAACAGGCAAGTGACACCCCTGTCACACGTCCTGCAAGAGGGATCAGGGAACTCTCTCATTTCAAAATCTAGAATTGTTTTCTCAACATGAAACACACCAAAAGGAGTTTTCATACATGTCTGTTCTGTCAACATTCATTCCTTGTTTCAGCAGATATTTATGAAAGGCATAATCTGTTTCAACAACTGTTCTAAGTGCTGCAGATAAAACAGTGAATAAAAAAAACAAAAAACGAACAATAAACAAAGTCCTTTGTTCTCTTGAGGCTCGTATTCCAGTGCCAGAAGCTAGATAAATGAATGGTGAGATGATAAATACATGCATGTAATGGGTTAGAAGATATCTGCAATGGGCAAAATAGAGAATAGAGGGATCGGATATCTGGTCAGTGAACTATGTTGATAATGGGCTGGTCAGGAAATGCCATATTGAGATGTGACATTGAAACCAAGACCTGAGGAAGTGGAAGGAGTAAGCCCTGGGGCTAGCTGAGGGAGAAGCATTCCAGCCAGCGGGAAGAGGAGGCAGCAATGTGTAGTCCCTCTAGCTTGGCAGGGACTGAATGAGGGAACGGGAGATTAGTAATAGTTGCAGCTGCAGGGATAACAGAAGATCAGACAGTATAGGGTATTGCTCTTGCCTTATAGGTCTTTTTTTTTTTTTTTTTTTTTTTTTTAAGATAGATTCTTGCTCTGTCACTCAGGCTGGAGTGTAGACGTGCTATCTTGGCTTACTGAAACCTCCGCTTCCAGGGTTCAAGTGATGGTCCCACCTCAGCTTCCTGAGTAGCTGGGACTACGGGTATGCACTACCACTCCCAGCTAATTTTTGTATTTTTAGTAGAGATGGGCTTTCGCCATGTTGGCCAGGCTGGTCTTGAACTCCTGACCTTGAGTACTGTGATTACAGGTGTGAGCCACAGCCCCCAGACCTGCTCTAGAGGTCTTTAAGGACATTTTGCTCTAAAAAAGTGGTGACTCTGTTGAAGATTTTGTAACAAAGAAGTGACTTCCACTTTTTGAAGCAAAGAAGCGCCATGATTTGATTTATCCTTCACAGGGTCTTTTGGGCAACTGTGCTCAGAATGGGCCCCATTTTGCAACTAATTCCTTATTGTTTCTTTCATGTCTTTTCCATATTTGGCTAAACCACCTAGAATCAAACAGCTTTTCTGAATATCAAAAAGACTCAAAGTCTGGACTATAAGATCTTCAGAGGAGAGACTGCCCTTTCCGTTCTTCAATTTTCAGTATCTAGCACAGTGTCTGTCACATAAACAATATTAAATATTTGCTTACTGTGAGCTGAATGTATGCCTAAACAGTTCTGTTCTTCTGGGAGTCTTGATGCTCAAGATGGTTCATTCTTTTTTTTTTTTTCTCTTTAATGTTTACTAATTAACTCAGAGAATTCATTCAATATCTTCAAAGTGACAGTTCTAATATTTATTTACTCCTGATATCATATATTTCTTCTATGTCTCTTGCTTATCTAACCTTTCTTCCTGATCTCCCTCTTGCTTTTATTCTAGCACATTTTCTTTTAATTATGTATGTTTTATGTAAATATAATTTACTATAAAACTTCCGCTCTTTCGTTTTGCTGAATTCTTAAGACTAGAGACTCATTGAAGACTAGGGCGAGCCTGCCTGCCCGCCCGCCTGCCTTCCTTCCTTCCTTCCTTCCTTCCTTCCTTCCTTCCTTCCTTCCTTCCTTCCTTCCTTCCTTCCTTCCTTCCAGAAAAGAAATAGGAATGCCAATTTGGTTACACTGATGAGATGAGAAACTCCAAATTATGAAAACACCACCTAACTATATGGTTTTCTTAAATTCTGTCAGAGCTATAGAAAATACTTCCTGTGCAAACCATCCACTCCCCTTTTCAAAAATGAGATCTCTTGCTTCCCAACTTCAAGAAGTCTTTCCTACTGTGAAATGTTAGAGAAGTAACAGAAAAGTCAAAATGACTTTGCAATCTTTCTTCCCTTTTTTGTGCCAGATAAGTTTCTATAGTCATATATTAAAATGTGCTTTTCAACATAATGCTATTCTTCCTCTACTGGTCTATCCCCATGTGCACTGCAATTCTCTAACAACATTTATTTTCTAAACATTTGCTGACTCTGTCCTTCAAGACACATATGAGTGGGTACCAATGAGAAGATTTACATGGACATGGAAGTGATTTGAGAAGATGTTTTGGCACTGAGAGTTTTTTAATATTTCATTGCAAGTAAGCAGATTTACTAAAGGTCTTCAAGAGATTCTGCTGTGGTTTGTTATGCCGATCATAATAGAATAAACTGAATGTAATGATACATTATATAATGTTCTTGAAAGGCCATGAAGGTGAATAGCTTTTAAAGAAAAGAACAAAGTTGTTTTAAATTATTATTAAGCTTTTGGATCAAGGGCAAAAGTATCAATGCTGTTCACATGTAAAGATAATTTTTAATTGGGCTAGCAAGTACAAAATTTAGGTCATAATTATAATGAATACTTGCTGCTAGGAAGATTAGAGATAATAGGTTATATTCTTGTATCAGCTCTGCTTTGGGGCATCTGTTTTAGAGGCCAATCCAATAAAAGTTTCTTAATTGACATTATTTTTTGTGTGTCCTTAGCATATGCTATAGTTGAACCTTAATTATTGCTACGACCTCTCAAGGGTAGTCGTAGCTCAGCTATTACAGTCTATTTCTGAGGCTTCCTTTTCTTTGTCCTTCTGGAGACTGGTAAATTATTTTCACTTTGAAATGCCTGGGTTTACAGGCACTGAGATAATGGTAGTATATGATTTTACAATTACCATCTACCTTCTCTGCTTGGCTAAATGTCCAATTATGTGATTCTGTACAATATGTTCATGAGGAACTTGAACTTCTATTGTATCAATATCACTTGCTTTCAGGAAAGTCTAATTTTTTTAATAAAAAAGACTTTATTTGATAACACCGGCACTGATGCCCCAGAATTTTCGAGAACGCAGTGGACTTTCAGAAAGTAGACTTTAAAATCCCAATTTCATATGTCAAATCATTAAAAATTGTTTCTGTATGTAGGTAATCTTCCAGCCTTCAGTGAAAGTGAAAGCTGGAAGATAACATGAATTTACTTTTAATCTATCAAATGATGGTTTTAGAACTTTTTCAGTAAATGGAAAAAACTGGTATAATGGAATCACTTAATGCTTTTAAGTCTTTTTTTCCCCCTTAACTGTAAATTTCCATTGATCAATAGAGAATAAAGTTTAATGGTTGATAGCCTGGTGCTTGGTGACCTGGGTTCAAATCCTAGCTCTGCTCTTTGGTTGCTCTATGACTTTGAGTAAATAATTTACTTCCCTATATTTGTATTTAGCTGTAAAAATAGGCAATACTTCCCTCATTATGTTGTTTTGAAAGCCAAATGAGTTACTGTACAAAAAATGTTTAGAAAAGTACCTGGCATAGACTAAGCACACCGTAAGTTTTAACTTTCATTATAGGAATTTCGCTATTTTCATTACAAAATCATAAGCATTTTCAGTTGACATCTATTGTTTATGACAGTCAAGCATTCCTTTCTCTTTGCTTTGGAAAAATCTCTTTCATTTCCCATGAGAACCACGACTTCCACATTGTGTATGTGTTATCCTGCTTGGACTCTCAAACACAGAAGCAGTACCACCTTTAAGCTCAAGCAAAAGAAATCCTGACACTCAGGACCTGTGCCTCAGGATCCCTTGAACTTTGGAGTCTTCTATGGTGCCGAGGACCAGCCAATGCAGCAGTACCATCGAGGCAGGGTGCTCCATCCTGGACCAAAACCCATAATGGGTTCTGGCCCTTTCCCTCTGCAGGCACTCTCCAACACTCTACCCCTCATAGGGGTTTGACCACATACCCCAGGTAATTCTGGGCTGTGAAATTATCCCAGGGATTCATAGTGCTGGTCTGATTTCAGGAAAGTGACTTGGTAAGTAGAATGTTCCTTCTGACCAGAATGCTATTTCCTTCACAAGATTACATGAGATTGTGCTTCTAGAATAGTTATAATGCCCTGATTTTGGTGACTCTTGCTCACATTAAACACAGATTTTAAGGCTCTGGGCTATAAAGAATATACCATTGACCATTGGGCACAAGCTCTTGTGCTTTTGCTTGCCTGTGTTCTAAATATGCTATTGCCTCTAGTTAACAGTGTTAAAGGTTGTTTGTGGCAGCAGAAGTCATTTACCCTATATGCTCTCCATTATTGGCTCCTAGGGGACCCCAGGGGTACAGCTTTTTGGGAGTAGCCATGTTGGTATGTTCTGAATGCTCCACAAAGCCAAAAGTCCAATCCAATTGGTGTTCTTTTTTGCTTCCAATTTTAAATTTAGTCAAAGATATAAACTTATTTCAATTTCACTCAAAATTGAACTAGCAGTCTTAGCCTATGCAACAAGGCAAGAAATAAAAGGCAGACATATAAAAGGAAGAAACAAAATACAGCAGATAGTATGAATCTACAAACAAAAACAACCCTAGAACTAATAGGTGAGTTTAGAAAAGTCACAAGATAAAGCACAAAAATAACTGGATATTTATACACTAGCAACATATATTTGGAAACCAAAATTAAAATTATATCATTTTGAATAATAAAACTGATGAAATATTTAGCTATATATGTAACAAAAATATATAAGCTCTATATGCTGAAAACTACAAAACACTGATGAAAGTAATTTTAAAAATCTAAATAAATGGAGATGGATACCATGTTCACGAATTGGAGAAGCATCAGGAGTGAAGAATCGTCACAGGAAATCAGAGACTCCTCCCAAAATTATTTATAAATTTAACTCAATACCAATAAAATTTCAGCAAGATTTTATTTTGGTAGATATTGATAAGCTGATTCTGAAATGTGTATTCAAAGACAAGAAAATAGCAAACAATTTTGAAAAAGTTCCCCAATTTTAAGATTTATTATAAAACTATATAATCAAGACAGTTTGATATTGGCATAATAATAGACAGCTCAATGAAGCAGAATAAAGAGTACAGAAATAGATTCATATATATACAGATAATTTGTTGTTGACCAAACTACAAAATCAATTCCATGAAGAGCTTTTTCAATAAATGATGCTAGAACAATTAAATATCCATAGGCAATACAACAAAAAACAGGGTAATAAAACAGAACAAATCTTGATCTAAATCTTACAGCTTATACAAAAATAAACTCAAAAGGGATTATTGGCTTAAATGTTAATGTAAGGCTATAACTATAAAAGTTTTAAGAAAAACTTCAGAGAAAATGTATTTGACGTTGAGTTTTGTAATGAATTCTTAGACATGACACACAGCATTATTCATTAAATAAAAATGTATAAATTGGATTTCCACAAGAGTAGACCAAAACAACAAACAGCTAAGATGTGACTCAAGTGTCAAAGGGAGAGAGTCGCAATGTAGTGGGGAAGTGGAGATACACCTCTGGTGGTTGAAAGCCCAGGAAGCCAGCAGAAGGGATTCAGCCTATACAGTCCTGTCTCCTCTCCCTGGATTGGATCAGCCTGGAAATAGGAGGGATTTCCCAATATGCAGAAAAGGTAAGCCGAAGACAACCACCATCCTGACTCCTACCACAAACAGCTACAATTCTTACTACAAAATAATTCTACAATCCTTATCACAGGATACTTTCACAGTTCTTGCAAAGTCTCGGGCCCAGCTTGGAGCTCTGCTAGAAATTCATAATTTCAGGCCGGGCGCGGTGGCTCAAGCCTGTAATCCCAGCACTTTGGGAGGCCGAGACGGGTGGATCACAAGGTCAGGAGATCGAGACCATCCTGGCGAACACCGTGAAACCCCGTCTCTACTAAAAAATACAAAAAACTAGCCAGGCGAGGTGGCGGGCGCCTGTAGTCCCAGCTACTCGGGAGGCTGAGGCAGGAGAATGGCGTAAACCCGGGAGGCGGAGCTTGCAGTGAGCTGAGATCCGGCCACTGCACTCCAGCCCGGGCTACAGAGCGAGACTCCGTCTCAAAAAAAAAAAAAAGAAATTCATAATTTCCCTAAATTAGGAGCCCAAGGTGTTCACTCCCCACCTCCAACTCATCCCCTGTGAGACAAGCTGCAACAGCCTTAAGCCTACGACTAGCTATGACTCTTGTCCTGCACATTACGGAAACTAAACCCCACTGCCACACTATCAGCCAGTGGAACAGTCCAGCAGTCTCACCCAGGGAAAATACACCCTTAAGCTGGCCAAATACTATGTGCCGTCCCTCAAGTAGGGGAGGTCTCTGAGCCTACAAGCAGCTGAAATGCCCCTGAGCCCATGTGGCTATAAGCCCATGCTTCGGACCTGAGAAACAGCCCAGCAGCCCCCCCTATTCCTCACAGACACGTTCCTGGTCTGCCCAATAGCCCTGCACCTCCAATAAGGGCTTATAAACAGTTCTGCTGGGTACTCCTAGCAGCCATATCCCCAGCCTGGCTAAGTAGGCTTTGATCCACATCCAGAGTTTGAGAGGCAGTCCTGTGAGCTGCCACTAACTGACATATCCCCTGCCCAGCTAAGCAACTCTTTGCCTATGTCCTGAGCCAGAAAAATGGTCCCTAGACTGTCTCCAGCAAACGCACACCCTGGCCAACTGTGCAGCCATGTAACTCTGTCCCAGGCCTGAGAAACAGCTCTGTGGGCTGCTGCAGCAGGCATGCGCCCTAGGATGGCTGAGCAGTCTTGCACCTGTGTCCCACCTCTGAGGAAACGGCCTTACCAGCCACTCCTGTCAGGCACACACCCAGGCTGGCCTAGCAATCACATGCTCATGAACGGTCCCATGGCTCTAATTCCAGTAATCCAAACCTCAAGTTGGCTAACCTACCATGCGTACTCACACATTCCTGATTTTAGAAACAGGCTGAAAAGTCCATCCCTGGCAAAACCACACCACCATTGCCACAAGATCACTCAGTCTAGGCCACTGAGAAACTCACAAAGACCTCTAGTGTGGCTTACAACTGAAGATTCAACATGACGACTACACTACTGTGTCTGCCTAGAACTAAGGCCAACATACCCCACAAAATGATATCCCACAACTTATTCATACAAATCTTTTCCAACGAAATCATATAATATTAGAAAAGATGACACATAGAAATCAACATAAGGATACACCAACCATGACAACGCAAAGAAACATGCCATTTCCAAAAAAAATAACAACAGACTAGTATCATAAAGAAATACATAAAATGCCAGGAAAAGTCCAAAATAATAATCTTTAAGAAACTCAGTGAGATACAAGAAAATACCAATAGGCAAATAAAATCAGAAAAAGAATTTATAATTTGAGAAATCCAATAAAATGATAAATATTTAATAATAAACAGAAATCTTGGAACTGAAAAATTAAAAAATAGCTTCAACACCAAACTAGCTTTATTTTTATTTTTATTTTTTTGTTTGTTTGAGACGGAGTCTTGCTCTGAAAAGATACACATAGACAAAGTTAAGGGATGGAAAAAGATATTCCATGTAAATGGAAACCAAAGGTAAACAAGAGTAGCTATACTTATATTAGACAATACAGACGTAAGTTAAAGTTAGGATGGTTATTATTAGAAAGACAAAAAGCTACCAGTGTTGGCAAGGATGCAGAGAAAGGGAAACTCTTATACATGCTGGTGGGAATGTAAACTAGTACAGCCACTAAAAAAACACTCTAAGGTTCCTTAAAAAAAAAAACAACTAGAGCCACCAGATGTGTCAGCAATTCCACAACTGAAAATATATCAAAAGGACAGGAAATTATTATATTGAATAGCCATGTGCACCCGTATGTTTATTGCAACACTATAATAGTTAAGATACGGAGTCAAACTAGGAGTCCAACAACAAATGAGTGGGTAAAGAAAATGTGATATATATATGTATATATACACAATCTAATACCATTCAGCTCTGAAATGAAATGAAATCCTGTCATTCACAGCAATATGGATGGAACTGGAGGACATTATGTTAAGTGAAATAAGCCGGGAGCAGAAACTTAAACATTGCATTCACTCATACGTGGAAACTAAAGAATGGTGATTGGCTGGGTGTGTTGGCTCACAACTGTAATCCCAGCACTTTGGGAGGCCAAGGCGAGTGGATCACTTGAGGTCTAGAGTTCAAGACCAGCCTGGCCAACATGGCGAAATCCCATCTCTACTGAAAATACAAAAATTAGTCGAGTGTGGTGGTGCGTGCCTGTAGTCTCAGCTACTCAGGAGACTGAGAGAGGAGAATTGCTTGAGTCTGGGAAGCAGAGGTTGCAGCGAGCCAAGATTGCACCAGTGCACTATAGCCTGGGCAACACAGTGAGATTCTGCTTCAGAAAAAATGGTGACCTTATAGAACTAAAAAATAGAACAGAGGGTACTAGAGGCTGGGAAGAGTAATAAGAAGGGAAGGTGATATGGTTTGGCTGCATGTTGAATTGTAAAAATCCCCAGTTTTGGAGGATGGGCTGGGTAGGAGGTGATTGAGTCATGGGGTGGTTCCCCTTGCTCTTGTTGTGATAGTGTTCTCAGGAGATCTGGTTGTTTGAAAGTGTATAGCACCTCTCCCTTTGCTGTCTCTCTCTCTCTCCTGCTCTGGCCATGTGAAGATCATGCCTGCTTCCCCTTCACCTTCTGCCATAATTGTGAGCTTCCTGAGGCCTCCCCAGAAGCAGAAGCCTGTACAGCCCACAGAACCATGAGCTGATTAAACCTCTTTCCTTTATAAATTACCCAGTCTCCAGTATGTCTTGATAGCAGTATGAGAATGGACTAATACAGAGGGATAGGGAGAGATTTGTTAAATAATACAACATCACAGCTAGGTAAGAGGAATCAATTGTAGTGTTCTATATCACAGGATGACTACAGTGAATAACAATATATGGTTTCAAATAGGAGAAAGATATTGAATGTTCCTAACACAAAAGATAAATGTTTGAGACAATAGGCATGCTAATTACCCTGACATGATTACTATAGATTATATGTTTCAAAATATCACTATATGCCATAAATATATATAATTATTTGTCAATTTAAAAATACACTTGAAAAAATTAGACTTCATCTAAATTAAAAATGTTAATTTTGCAAAATATCCTATTAAGGAAATGAAAAGATAAACTACATGTTAGGAGGAATATTAGCAAAACATAAATATATACTTATATATATTTATGCTTATATATTTATGCTTATGTATTTATGTATATACTTATATATAAGTATATTTAAATATAAGTGTATGTGTGTGTGTGTATATATATATACATATAAAACAATTCATTTTAAAAAGAATATATAAACTTTTTATATTTTATTTTTGGTAAAGATGGGGTCTCACTATGTTGCCAGAGTGGTCTTCAACTCCTGGCCTCAAATAATCCTCCTGCCTCATCCCCCCAAAATGCTGCGATTACAAGTGTGAGCCACCACGCCTATCCCCAGAATATATGACTTCCCAAACTCAATAATATGAAAATAAAATAAAAACAATTCTAAAAACAGCTAATGACATGAATATACCCTTCCTTAAAGAGGATATAAAGTTGGCAAATATGCCTTTAAAAAGGTATTTATAGTAGTATTGTAAATATTTTCAAATGTTCTGTGTATCGTATTGTTTTGATATCTTGAAAAACGTTTGTGACTGGGGAGAGACTGCCCCTCCTGGAGCTGGCCCATTCTTAGAAATAGCAAGGGCTCAGCCAGGAGCTTGCATTTGAGGTGCGAACTAATCAATCCAGAGCCATGCCTCCTCTCTCTGGCCTATACACCCCAGGAACCAACATTCCTCTTGCTTAATCATCTCAAAGCCTGGTATTGGACACCTGAGAACAATCCCTATAGCTTAGAGTCCACTGACATTATTCAGACTAGCCAGGCTTAATCTGTTCATTCTTCTCTTTCTTTTCCTGCGGAAACTCTCATAAATATCGTGATCTACAGGGTCCTTCCACTCCTGTCTTCTGTCTCCTGACCACCTCAGTGTCTTTCCCATCTGGCCTTGCATGGTGTTCCTATGCCTCCTGTCTCTAAAATCTGTTAGTATAATAAACTTAGTTTTTCCCTGAGCCTCTCTTCTCTCTTGTGGTCATGTCTTACTGACCATTTCAGAAAAGAGTACCGAAAAAAAAAGTCATTAACATTTACAAATTGAAATCATGATGAAATATTACTACATATTAGGCTAAAACAAAACATTCAGTAACACGTACTGACAAGGGTGTAGAGCAACTAGAACTCTTCATAGATTGCTGGTGGGTTGAAAACTGGTATAGCCACACTAGAAAATGGTTTGGCGGCCGGGCGCGGTGGCTCAAGCCTGTAATCCCAGCACTTTGGGAGGCCGAGACGGGTGGATCACGAGGTCAGGAGATTGAGACCATCCTGGCTAACACGGTGAAACCCCATCTCTACTAAAAATACAAAAAACTAGCCGGGCGAGGTGGCCGGCGCCTGTAGTCCCAGCTACTCGGGAGGCTGAGGCAGGAGAATGGCGTGAACCCAGGAGGCGGAGCTTGCAGTGAGCCGAGATCCGGCCACTGCACTCCAGCCTGGGCAACAGAGAGAGACTCCGTCTCAAAAAAAAAAAAAAGAAAAAAAAAGAAAATGGTTTGGCAGTTTCCTACAAATCTAACAGCATTCTGTTGTGTGACTCCACCAATCCCACTCCTGGAAATATATCTTAGAAAAATGAAAACATATATTCACACAAACATCTCTACATGGATATTTATAGTGACTATTAAAAATTGACTCAAATAAAAAAACATAATGTTCTTCAATGGGTTAATGGATAAACTGAGGTATATCTTACACGGTGGAATACAGATCAGACACAGCAACAAAAAGGAACAAATTTGTGATCCACACAACTTATATGAGTCTCAAAGGCATTGTAGTGAGTGAAAGAACCTGGTCTCCAAAGGTTACTACTGCATAATTAAATACTAAAAAAAATAAAACTGTAGGTATGGAGACTATCTCAGTGGTTTTTAGAGATTATAATTGGGAACAGAGGGAGAACACAAATTGAAAGCCTAAGAGAGTATTTTGTAGTAATTTAACTTTCTGCATATTGATTATTGTGGTGTTTATGTGGATCTATCTATATATGTTAAAATTCACATAACTGAAAGAGTACCAACAAGTCAATATTGCTGTATACATTAAAAAAAAAAAAGAACATTGTTAAGAAAATACAAGGGCAAGAGAAAGTGAGAAAAAAATTTCAAAATACATGTCTGATAAAGGATGTGTGTCTAGAATATATAAAGACCTCTTAAAATTCTATAATATGGGTCGGGCATAGTGGCTCACGCCTGTAATCCCAGCACTTTGGGAGGCCAAGGCGGGTGGATCACGAGGTCAGGAGATCAAGACCATCCTGGCTAACATGGTGAAAACACGTCGCTATTAAAAAATACAAAAAATTAACCCGGCGTGGTGGCAGGCGCCTGTAGTCCCAGCTACTCAGGGGGCTGAGGCAGGAGAATGTCATGAACCTGGGAGGCGGAGCTTGCAGTGAGCCGAGACAGCGCCACTGTACTCCAGCCTGGGTGACAGAGCAAGACTCCATCTCAAAAAAAAAAAAAAAAATAAATAAATAAAAAAAAAATATATATATATATAAAATAATAATAATATGAAAACATTCAAGCCTATTAAAAAATAGGGTTGAACAGTGTTTCAGCAAAGAAAAGAAATAGGGCCAAGAACAAGTACTCAGAATCAGTCATTTGGAAAATACAGATTTAACTATAAGACAGTGCTAGTTACTTTAGTGTCTTAAAAAAGCTTACAGTCAGGTACTTGTGAGGATGCAGACGATCTAGACCTCTCATACATTGCTGGTTGGAGTATAAAATGTATTAGTCACTCTGGAAAATAGACTCGCAGTTTTTTTTTATTTTTTTTTATTTTTTTATTTTTATTTTTATAAAGGGATGTGTGTATGTGTGTGTGTGTCATATGAGCTAGGGGTGTGTGTGTGTGTGTGTGTGTGTCATATGAACTAGTAGTTCTACTCCTAGGGTTTTTTGTTGTTTTGTTTTGAGACAGAGTCACTATGTTGCCCAGACCGGAGTGCAGTGGCGTGATCTCAGCTCTGCAACCTCTGCCTCCCTAGTTTAAGCAAGTCTCATGTCTCACCCTCCCAAGTAGCTGGGATTACAGGTGTGTGCCAACATGCAAGGCTAATTTTTTTTTGTATTTTTAGTAAGGACAGGTTTCACCAAGTTGGACAGGCTGATCTCAAACTCCTGATCTCAAGTGATCTGTCTGCCTCTGCCTCCCAAAGTGCTCCAAGTGCTGGAATTATAGGCATGAACCACCGCTCCTGGCCCACTCCTAGGTTTTTATCTGAAAAATAAAAACTTGTGTTCACATAAATACATGGCCATCAATGTTTACTGCAGCAATCTTCATAACCACCCCAAATTTCAACTGTCGAATAAACAAATGCAGGAATGCCCACACAATTGGATACTACTCAGCAATAAAAAGGAACAAGCTACTAATATAAGTAATGATACAAATGAATCTCAAGTGCAAATGTTAAATGGTAGAAGCCATACTCAAAAGGCTACATGATATATGCTTGCATTTGTATGACATTCTGGAAGTAGCAAAAATATAGAGAAAAAATTATATACCAGTGCTTGCCAGGGACTGTTGTTTGAGGGAAATGCTGTACTAAAAGGAGGCATGCGGAAACTTTCTAGTATGAGGAAAAGCTCTGTATCATGTCTGTGTAGATGATTGTACAACAATATGCATTTGTCAAGGCTCATAGAACTGTATACTTAAAATCTGTTTTTTCAGATATAAATTATACCTCAATAAACTGAGTTAAAGTATAAGGCTATAGGAGTGCCACAATATTCACAAATTGGTAAAGCTGGGTGATGGGCATTCAGGGGTTTGTCATACTTTTCTCTTTATTTTTATGTTTGGAAAACAATAAATAATAAGTCTAACACATTGCTGGCAGGAATTTGGGTTAAAGGATGTTCAGACATTGTTGGTGAACATGTAAATTGCCATGGAATTTTTTGAAAGCAATAGTGCAACAGCTGTTGAAACTTGAAACTACATAAAGCCTTCCTCCCAGAAGTCCTACTCTTTGAATCTCTTCCATAAAAATAAAAGCTCTGGGTTTTTAAAGATATACATACAGGATGTTTATTAGAGCATTGCACTTAGTGGCGAACCACTGGACACAAAATGAGTACACATAAATTAAGCACTAAAAAAACCCCAAACCCCCCTTGCCATTTCCCTTGGTAGTCACCCACTGGACTATGGCTTAATTACGCAACAGCTGCACTTTGAAATATTATGCAGACACCAAAAATAACAAATTAGAGGACTAATTTACAAATAAAATAAATGATGGGGTAGTGATTCAAACCTAGCTGTGTATCTTAGTTTGGGCTGCTATCACAAAAATATCATAAGTCAAGTGGCTTCTAAAGAACAGAAATTGATTTCTCCTAGTTCTGGAGGGAGCCTGGGAAGTCTGATATAAACGTGCTGGCAGATTCAGGTCCTGGTGAAAGCTTTCTTCCCTTTGGTGGCACCTTCTAGCTGTGTCCTCATGTGATGGAAGGGGAAAACAAGCTCCCTAAGACCTCTTTTATAATAGAACTAATCTCATAAAAGAGGGTTCTGATCTTATGGCTTAATCACCTCTCAAAAGGCTCTACCTCTTATTATTATCACATCAGGGATTAGGAATTAACATATGAATTGGAGGAGGTGGTAAGCACAATCCATAGCATTCTGCTTGACTCCAGTGTCTGTATACTAAGCCTCTGTATGTTACTTCATTTTTTTCCTTATTTATTTCCTTTTGTGTGCTCTTCCTTGCCTTCATCTTACCTTGATTAGGGTGATAAGCTCTAAGAAGGTGAATTTAAGGTTTGGGCCTGGAATAAAGGGCCCTTGAGATAGTGGGACTTTTGTCTGGAAAGAAGCAGTCTCCATTGCTCATTTGAGCAACACCAGCTCATTGACACATTGCAGTGAGATTTGAGGACAAAGTCCCAGATGTTGCTTTTGTACTCAGCTTTGTCCCCCAAATCTCCCTGAGCACCTTGGGACTGAAGACCCAGACATGTAGAAATCCTGGTGTTGAACTACCTCTCCCTCCTTCCCACTCTGTGACATGAGAAACCATTGCCTTCATTATAGAAGATGAAGGTAAGTGTTCAAGATACTACAGGTTAGATTCAGAGTGAGGAAGGCTGTGTTCTTACATCAGGAGAAGATATCAAAGTTCAGTCTCATGATTCCATTTCTACAGTGCAGAAGGAGGCCAAACTTGTCCTTGATGTTGGAAGCCGGGCTGCTAGAAACTCTTGAAAGCTATGGCTTGTGGAGGTCATGAGGGTGGCTTTTGGGAGCTTGATAGGGTTTGGCTGTGTCCCTAACCCCTCTCATTTTGTATTCCCATGTGTTGTGGGAGGGACCCAGTGGGAGGTGGGGTATTCCCTGAATCATGGGGGCAGGTCTTTCCCATGCTGTTCCTGTGATAGTGAATAAGTCTCACAAGATCTGATGGTTTTATAAGGGGGAGTTTCCCTGCACAAGCTCGCTCTCTCTTTGCCTGCTGCCATCCACGTAAGATGTGACTTGCTCCTCCTTGCCTTCTGCAATGATTGTGAAGCCTCCCCAGCCATGTGAGCTGTAAGTCCATTACACCTCTTCCTTTTGTAAATTGCCCAGTCTCACGTATGTCTTTATTAGCAGCATGAAAATGGATTAATATGCAGTTGATAATTTTGTCTTGTTTCTTGATCTTGGTACTGGATGCACAGTGTGTTCATTTTGTGAAAATTCATCAAGCTATATACTAATAATTGAGGCATTTTTCTGTATGTATATGTTATACTTCAGTTAAAAGTTAAATAGAAAAACAACTATACTAAATAGTATAATAAATATCAGTTACTATATAAATGACCATAGAATCTCAATGGCCTAATATAATAAAATGTTATTATTTGCTCATGTTTCTGAGATTATTGCTAGTCAGGAGTACTCCTGAAGGCTCTTCTCCAGGTACTGACCCAAGGGTCCAGGTTCCTTCCATCTTTGGACATGGCCATTATCAACATATGATTCTTTGTGGAAACGAAATGGTGCAAGAAACTCACGAAGGGTGAGGTTTTAGGGGCTCAACTTCGGAATGGTGAACAACATTTTCTCCCACATAATATTAGATAAAAGTGGTCAAATGACTTCACCTAGAAACAAGAAAATTTAGTCTTCCATTTTTTTTTCTCATCAGTCAGGGAAATGACATGGTTTGATAAACATACAATGTTATTTCGCTTTGCATATACTTTATTTTAAAAATTATAGTACAATTCATTTTGAGGAAGCAAGATGAACATTTGAAACATAAATAATAAAGACTGAACCGTTTGAGAAGGCTTCATGCAGAAACAGAACTCGAATTGTGTCTAGAAGAATGAGAATGATTTGAGCAGGTGAAGGAACAAGGAGAGGCATGGGTCCTGAGACCCCTGGTACATCACAGAAAGGTCCCAACACAAAGAGAAGCACGTGAGTATCACTACTTTATAACCATCAACACATGACTCCTTCATTCCTCAGAGAACTCTCTGGAATCATAATTTAAGAAATTCAGGGATGAAAGTTGGGGTTACCTCTACTGTAACTGGGTGCCGGCTTAACCAACTGCTTTCCCATCAGGAATGTAATCATCTTTCAAATAATATCACTCTATAAAGAGTGTTTGTTGATCTGCTTTAAGATATTTTGTCATGTGCCTCTACATTATTCATTTTGCATTGCTATAAAGAAATACCCAAGACTGAGTAATTTATAAATAAAAGATGTTTATTTGGCTCCCAGTTCTGGAGGCTGTACAAAAATCATGGCACCAGCATCTGCTTCTGGTCAGGACCTCAGGAAGCTTTTACTCATGGAGGAAGGCAAAGGAGGGGCAGACATTTCACACAGGGAGAGAGGGAGCGAGAGAGAGAGAGTAGGGAGGTCCTAGACCCTTTAACAACCACATCTCACATGAACTCATTACCATGGTGAGGACGTCAAGACATTCATGAAGTACCCACCTCCATCACCCCCATTAGGCCCTGCCTCTAACGTGGGGGATCACATTTCAACATGAGATTTGGAGGAGACAAACATCCAAGCAATATCAACCTCCTTTCAACCAAGACATTTTCTGATAATTTCAGCATGCCCAGTGATCTTTTACTGTATTGTGAATCCTTTCCTATTTATTTTGCACACATACAGTCTTGCCTTCTCTACTAGACTGTACTTCTGCATGTATTAAATAAACAGATTTTTTTTCCATCGTTGCTGAGCACAGTGTGGGAGGCATAATAGCTGTAAAAAATTAGAACATTATGGCCCGTTGCTTCATAGGGTCTTGAAAATACCTGGCATTGTATATTTATATTTATTTATTTATTTGATTGTCCAGACTTTTACATAAGACCAACAAAAAACAATCGTGAATTTAAATTATCATATCCTTTTCATTTTTGCTGCTAGTCACTGAGGGAGCAAGGGGCTAGGTTGCAAGGCTCACCATAACAAAGCTACATGGGTTCCTGAAACCCATCGTATGAGGCCAGGAATGTAGCTGAATTTCATGAAGTAAAAAAGATGCTTGTCACTCTGCCTTTTTCATACAGCCGCTAGTACTCCACAATGTACTAAATATTTTGTGTTCCAATACATTATTCATTTAATGCCCTGCCACATTTATAGGTTGGGGCTATGTGAGCTTTGGTGTGTATTGAAAATTGGCTTCAAATTCTAGCACTATTTCTCTTTCAAGGCCAAAAATAATTTGGTGGAAGTGTGATAGTTTCCTGGGATCTCTTTTGCCAAGTTGGAATCTTAAATGAGCAAAAAAATAGCAATAAAATGTCATGTAAAATCCGATACACGTTTAATTGGTATGCCTCCAAGAAGCATCCCTCAATAAAGAATTTTTAATCTATGTTAAATTTGCATCTTAAATTAAATGATTTGTGTTAAATTAACTGAGAGAAAAATAGACTAATTTTTACTTTCTAATATGAAATATTATCTGAGGATGTGAATAATTTGGTTGACATTCCCCTTATCTTCAAATTACTATATCCTTAGGCAGCTTGAAAATGATAATATCACGTAACCACAGGGCAATATTTTCCCCACTGGGTCATCAGAGTGTCTCACTGGAGTCTTTTGTCTTGAGTGCTGAGGCTAGGTTCTGAGAATCTATTGTATCTGTCATAGATATCCATAATTAAAAGCATGGTATTTATAATGAAAGATTAGACCCTTCTATAATTGGAAGCAAGACAGAAAACCCAAAGAGAGATCTTAAGTTGGTATAAGGGGACATTCTTGATGACAGAAAGATGACCACAGCAGCAGGTTGGACTAATGACAAGCCTGACAAGTTTTTTGGGAGCCTTAAAAGTTTAAGCTCTTTCTGTTTTGTTTGCTCGGTATTTGAAGTTTTCAGGTCAAGGTTCCCTCTGAAAACACACTGCTCTTCTTATTCCCCTTATGTGTGAATCAGAAATTAATTTACCACCGAAGGCAAATGAAATCATACTCAAAGATTCTGGGATACCCAAGGCTGTCAGCAGTTCTGAGCCCCAGCAGTTCCGTTTCGCAATCTCTCCATCATTGCCTTTTAATAAAGCCTGATCATCCCAGGATTGTTGCTGCCAGAGGTCTTTGTCACTTGTGCTTTCTGGCAGACCTTCCAAGGAGCTGGCAATGATCTCCTTAATTTCAGTGTGCAAATAACTGACAATATCTATTCGTTCTGGATCTACACTCCTCTCTGAGTCTGCCTGGTACTGGCTGAATAATGAATTGGCTGGCTCTAAATGTAAGGTCAGGGGAAACACAGACATGAGAATCAGATAGAGGTGGAAAGAGAAGAATGAAGTGGAAAGAAAAGAATGAAGTGGAAAGAGAAGGATGAAGTGGAAAGAGAAGAGCAAGCATCTTTCTTGAAGCTAGAAAGTTGAATATTTTGGACCAGAAAACACAAGAAAGCTTGGAATTTAGGCATTAAAGAAATGTCAAAATATTGAATTTTACCAAAATATTTTCTCATTTCAGCAATGTTGAGGATGACAGGGAACAATGAGGAGGAGGAAGAGCATGGTGATGATGATAATGATAATGAACATTTATTGAGTAGTTATTATATAGAAGGCACTGCTTTACATTGTTTTGTACACGTTTTCTAACTTGATCTTTGTAAACCTACGGGGGCAGTTACTACCACATTCATTCTGCATATGGGGAAACCGAGGATCAAGAAGCTGCAGTAATTTGGCTAATGTGGCACAGGTGTAAGTGCTCAGGTGCGCCTTAAGTTCGGTTCTGGTTGATGACATAGTAAGTGCTTTCAGGTTTCCCCAGTGGTTTTAAATATTGTAGCAAATGCTGTTGTCATTCCTCAGATCTCTGTTACCAGTTCCATGGGTAAAGCCTGCCTGTTAGTGCCTCCTAAGGGCTCACACCTGCAACCTGTTTAGAGGACCACCCTGGGGCCTCGGGAACCCTTTGATCAGACACACCAGGAGCCAGAAATGCCTGGGAGTTTAATTCCAGTTGGAGAGTTGCCAGGTACTTGCAAAGAAATATGAAAGCCCAGCTAGCTCCCTTGCCTTACAGGCCCTGTAATGTTTAAATGTGCTTCACGGCCCCCTGCAGCCTCAGCTGAAGTCTGGCGTGATGCCTAAAACTGCACCCCACTTGGCTTCTTCCTCTGATCCTTCCTGCTTCTTTTGCTCTCTTCCTGGTTTCTTTTGGGAGCGGTCCCTTAATAAATTCCACAGAAATACTGTCTTTGTGCCTGCTTCCCGGGGAATCTGAACTAACACAACTATGCTTTGCTCTAATTCTAAACTTGGCCATAAATGAGCCAATTTTAATGAAAGTCATTATGAAATGATAATTGAACACAGCTGATAAAGAAACATAAATGATTGTTTCTGCATGTTGATTTGGTCTCCCAGTTACTCTCATTTCATCCATTCAATCATTCACTCAGAAAAAAAATGTATTTTTGTACTAAGTAGCTAAGATCAACAATAATGCGCATACATCCCTTCATGCAGAAGGAGGGGAGAAAACCTTTTAGCACGTACTCTCAGGATGCCCGGAATGGATAGAGCAGGAAGTCTCAATAAAATTCAATCTTTTATGATTATGTGCATCATTTCTATTTCCATAATATATTTTTTTCGAGATCTAAATTTATGTTTGGGAGTATTTTTGTAGCTGAGTGGTGTAAGGGGCACGGAAACCTGAGGAGGCGTTGACTTCCCACTAGAAACCTTCACTCACAATAGGTTGAGTACATCTTCCCTGAAGTAATGGTAAAACCATCCAACGGCTCTTGAAATCTTGGGAGAATGGTCTTGGACAAATTGAGGAGAGTCATAGGATCGAAAGTATTCATTAGTTAAAATGTTGTCATTAATATAATTAGTTATTAAATAAAAGTATTTCCCAGGCTGAAAATTACTCCCTGCTCCAAATTTATTGTGTGAGAGGTGGGAGTTGGGATAAAATTCTGGTGGCGGGGGAGGTGGGTAGATAAACTCAGAATTTGGATCCTAAATTCCTCTATATTAAAAGTTCTTCAAATCTTGTGGGCAATAGACATTGCTCCCAAGTAGCTCTGCCTCTCATTTACTCTCTGTCTCCTACTTCCCCCATTTTATCCATATCTGAGAACTCACTGGGTTTAGAGAATGTCTCATCTGTCTCTCTCATCTACTTTCTAAGCTCAAGACTGTACCTGCCATTCTTTTGGCTGCTTTATCTTTATTTAATTTAATGCCCCTTTTTTTTTCTTTGAGACATATTACTCTCTACTCATTTTTGAAATTAATATTGGTACATCAGGTTGTGTTACCCTTGGCCAAAGCCTATTACAAAATATATAAGGCAGCCTGGGTGTGATGGCTCACACCTGTAATCCCAGCACATTGGGAGGCTCAGGTGGGTGGATAGCTTGAGCTCAGGGGTTCGAGATATTATTGTTGGTCTTTTTTCCAGTAAAAAAATTTTATTAACTATAAGAGTAATAAAATATTCCTTGAAAGGTTTAAAAATTTTTAAAAAATTGTACTTTTTTATTAGAATGTGCAGTTTGTCACCTATTAATAGTACATTGTTACTCTCTAATGCAATAGGAACACATCTGTTTTTAATACTGTACAGATTCATTAGCCTACTAGTCTCTTTGATCTGTTTCTGCAGCGGCAGAATAAATATGATAATAAATGTTATTTTTATGCCTATATGTGCCCTTTTTTCACAAGATAAGAGATGTTACTGCTAATGTGACCTTGTTTTTCAACTCAGGTGATTAGTCTAGGGAAGTAAATGTGTATGCTTATGATCCATTGGAGATTATAAGATATAGTAGACAATCAAAATTATAATTCCAAGTGAAAAAAGGGCATAATTCTTTAAAAAGTGTTTAGAAGGGTACATAGCAGAGGATATTTTCTTTCTTACTGGCAACAGATAAGAAAGATATATTGTAGCTAGATATATTAATGTTACCAAGAACAGTATTGATTCAAGCACTTACTGAAGAATCCAAGTGCACACTGGCTGGTTCTACTTTATTCTTTTAAAATATGAATTATATCCTTTGTTCATTGTGGGCAGGTACAACTTGGCTGATCCTTCTCTTCATGTATTTTTCAATATACAAAGTGTTATTTGTATTGTTAAATTTACATGATCTCCTCTTTAATTTTATCTGTTGCTAACTAGATCCAGAAATGATGACATTTAAAGGGAAAATGGCCACCATTTCCAGAATACTGCAGTGTAATAGAAGAACCGAATTAATTTAAACTCACAGTCCTCCATAATGGCTAGGATTCATCATTCCCACAGATAGAGCTCAGAGGAATTAACAGCACTGCATATCCCCATAGACTCTACAGATTAGCTGGCCAAGGTGAGATTTTTCTTTATATTCCTTCAATGCACATATTGACAATGTCTTCTTGAAGTAGATTAAGAATACAGATTGTGTGGCGTTAAAAGGTGAAAATGAAAAAATCATCATTGCAAAATTCTTTGATAGAGTCAAGACAAAAATCTTTTTGTTGAGAAATGTGAGACCAATAATTTAATTTACCTGTAAATATTTTTTCAAGTTTAAATTACAACAGAAAAAGACAGAAAGGCTTAACCTCAGGAAAATAGGAGATTTGTAGGAATCTACAGCTAGTCTTAGAAAATGCCATTCTTCATTTCTTTTTTCTTCCCTGAATGATTTGTAGTATCTTCCAGAACCTTTGCTAATACGAGAAAACGGAGGCTGAGCATGGTGGCTCATTCCTGTAATCCCAGCAATTTGGGAGTCTGAGGAGGGAGGATCAGTTGAGGTCAGGATTTCAAGACAAACCTGAGCAACATAACAGGACCTCTGTCTCTAACAAAAAGTAAGAAAAAAAAAAAGCTGCAAAAATTGTCTGTAATTCAAGCTATTAGAGAGCCTGAGGCAAGAGGATCCCTTGAGTTCAGGAGATCAAAGCTGCAGTGAGCTATGCACTCCAGCCTGGGTAACAGAGTGATACCCTGCCTCGCAAGAAAAATAAAAGAAAAACAAAAACAAAAAAAAAGAAAATGGAAATAGGTGGGGTTCCTGTAACTCATGAACAGGTAAACAACAGAACAGGGGCTATTTGAAAAAGATAGTTACAACACCAAATTAATTTTGCTGCTATGCTATTTCTGCTACAGTGACTATTTCCCTAGCTGTTACGTACTTCCCCAATTCATCATCAGTGAAGAGATCTAGGATATCTCCTCCAGTAATTTTTCTTCAAAAGACACAAATTTATTTACATTGTTAAAAAATTATATATTTGTTACTTTACATTCCTTAATTGTGAGTATAAACATGTATATGTGTTTCTCTGATCACCATAAACGAAGATAATTCCAGAAAATATAGTATCTGAAGGAACCCCAATTCTAAGACCCTATCAGTAACTTAGCTGCATTAGATTAAAAAAAAAAATCCTTCTTCAACAGCTTTCCAAGCTGACAGTCATGAAATTAAAATTATTTACTTGGGTCTCATAACAATCATAGAAACAGGGAAAATGATACCTGCAGAGGGATCACCAAAGAAAGAACATTGCCGGTATTATCACAAAAGGTCACACACTCATTCAATAACGCACTTCTGTGTGCAAACCCTGTGTTAGGGGTGAGAATCAGCCCTTCCTGCAGGTAAATAAATAAATAATAAATAGAATCCAGCATTTTAAAAACGTAACTATTAAAGAAGTGGAGGCTTAAATTTGTATGCATGTCTGTGTAAGTTAATGTAAGTTGGTGTGGGAGAACTTCCAGCTTAAAAGGCCACACACCGAGATTCACTGAGCTAGGGTAACCAGATGGGGTTATTTGGCCTTTAGTTGGCAGAAGAACCAGATTAGGAGAGAATTTAAGTCCAGAGTGAAGTCAGAGAGACAAGTCATGGTGTTTCAAAGTGTACTCTATATAATGACTTTATAGTGAGTATCTGAGTGCTTTTTAAAATTTAAGTTACAAGGCTTCTCCCCAGACCTACTGAATTGCACTCTTTGCCATCAGGCCCAAGAATAGCTGGTCATCAGGCCTTAAAAATGCCTTCTTTTCTACACTGTTGCTCAGTTTAATAATATTCACATCATTTATTAATTAACTTCATTATTGGTCAGGCTTTGTCTCTGGGCCACAGTTGGCTGCCAGTCATTCCTGGGCTACGTTTTTCCCAGTTTATTTCCAGTCTGAAATGTGCATGTATTCTGTGTGTGTGTGTGTGTGTGTGTGTGTGTGTGTGTGTGGTGGTGGTGGTGGTGGGGGCAGTTATTAAATAATTGGCTCATGGAATGGTGAAGGGAGGCCTAGCGAGTACAAAATCTCATGGAGGAAGCTCATAGGCTAGAGACTCAGGGAAGAGGTGCCGTTCAAGTTCAAAGGCAGACTGCTGGTGGTGATGTTGCCGATGAAGTCTGAGTTGATCTGATGACTGAATTCCCTGTTTCTTGAGCAAGGTCAGCCTTTTCTTCTCTTCAGGCTTTCAGTGGATGGGATGAAGCCCACACACATTATGGAAGGCAACCTGCTTTACCCAGAACCTATTGATTTAAGTGTAAATCTCTTAAAAGCACCCTCAAAGAAACATCCAGAAAAATTTTTGTCCAAACATCTGGGTACTGTGGCCCAGACAACTTCCTGCATAAATCTAACCATCACAGGGCTCTAATCCAGTTGGACTGGTGTGCTTATAAGAAGAAATTTAGACACCTAGAGACATGAGGGACATGAGTGCACAGAGGAAAATCATGTTAGGACACAGTGAGGAAATGGCCATCTGCAAGTTAAGGGGAGTATATGTAGTGCCTATAGTGTGTGTATACCCTATAGTGTGTGTATACCCTATAGTGTGTATATACAAATACAACACACTACAGGACAGCAAAGATGTCATTTCTTCAAGAGCACTGGCTATCAGCACCAAGACTGAGATTTCTAGGTTCTCAAGTAGAACCATAAAACTTGCATAGGTTCATTTGGTTTATAGTTTAGTGACTGCTATAGTTTGAATGTTTTATCCATTCCAAAACTTAGGCTGAAACTAAATCCCCAATGCAATGATATTGGAAGATGAAGCTTAATGGGAGGTGTTTAGCTCATGAGGGTGCTTCCTTGATGAATGAATCAATGTTACTATAAAAAGGGCTTGTGGGAGTGGGTTTGCTCCCTCTACTCTTCTGCCATGTGAGGAACAGTTCTTCTCCAGAGGACATTGTGTTCAAGGTACTGTTTAATATTTTGGAAGCAGAGACTGAGCTCTTACTAGACACCAAAACCTGCTGGTGCTTTGATCTTGGACTTCCCATCCGCCAGAATTTTGAGAAATAAATTTCTGGTTTTTTTGTAAATTACCCAGTTTCAATTATAGCAGCAGAAAATGGACTAAGACAGTGATCATTGTGCTCATTGCCAATTTCTCCATGCTTACATTCTAAAAAGAGCTATTTCAAGTGGGGTTCCTGTGCCCATCTGATTGGGATTACTCTTGTTGGGAAGAATTGTATATATGCCACCTCAGAGATGGTTTGCCATCTTCATACTTGGCCAATGTATAATTGCTTTCAGCTCACAGCCAGGCCTTTGTCCAACCCATATGTCATCAAAGTAGTGGAGATAGTTTTGTTTACTCAGAACATTTATCATGCACCATTAAAGCATACATCCTGAAAGCATATATCATGAAATATTTGTGAGACAGAGTTGATGCTACTTTCTTGAAGCATCAAGGGTTCCTTTACCATAAAGTCGACCCTAAGTAGCTCAGAACCCATAGTTGTTGATAAATGATGGTAATGATGATGTTAATGTGACAGCCATCACTGAAAACTCTCTTTTCAACTGTCTCTGCTTTAAGGGTTTAATTTTATTTACTTATTTAATCTTCAAAACCACTCTACCAAAAAGTAGTGTTATTAACCAATTTCATAGACATGAAAATAAACAAAGTGGTTAAATAGGTTGCCCAAGTCTTCAAACTCTTAGTGAGTATTGAGAAAGTAAAAATAGTACTGCAGTCAAAAGCCTAGTTCTAAAAGTGCTGTAGCTGTGTAAATAGAATCAATGATAATGTCATTGGTACTTGCCCCTAACGTACTTCAGAACTCCCCCAGGGATCCTTTTTAGGAGGCACACCATTCTAAATTCAAGAAGGGATTACATCCTGCAGACAGAGAGACTTGTTATGAATCCCATTGCTGAAGGCTATGATTCTAAAACTCTTTTGCTTCTGAGATTTTGCTGAGTGACTCCCTTTTTTTCCTCCAAATAAAACATTCCAAACACAGACTATAGTATAAGTTTTCATTTATAGTATAAGTTTGGAATTTCTTTTCTTCATGAAGTGCTATCAATTTCTCACTTTTGCTGGAAAACTGTCTAAGAACTTCTTTCCACACTCCTTGCTTATTTGATAACACTGCTTATGTATCTCTGAGAATTTTTTTTGTTTAATTTTAAAAAATATTTCTTAGTGTTTTAGAAAATAACTTCTAAATCTTTATTATTCTGAAAACACATGAAAGACTTGTGAGAAGGAGTTCCTCTCAGATGACAGGTTCCTCTAACATGCATTTCTAAAACTTTTGAAGTCACTATCTTTATCATTTCTTATTTCATAGCTACAGTTAATAACCCAACTATAAATTTAATACCTTCACATTATTCCAGATTGCATTTCATTGTGAGACCTGGCAATGATGCTGTCATCCAATAAATCTGATGAAAATGATTGGGTTCCTCTCGCTATGTCAGCGTTAAAAATTTTGGTTGATTGATAAATAGCTTGTTCTCACAGCTGTCAGAAGTTCAAGTTATTATATGTTAATTAATAATCAATAACAGATTATGTATCATTAATCATAAATAATTCTACACAACACAGGTAGGGTACCTTGTGTACTATAGTTGAATACATCAATAAACTTGACCATGTCATTAAATATTTATTGAGTAAATAAGGAAGAAAGAAGCCTTCCACAGGGATCAGCGAGGCTCTCAGAGATCAGTGTTCTTGGTCTCTGGGCTTCATCTTTGCAGATTTTCTTTTCCTTTATGGTGAAAATTCTGAGTAGCAGCTCCACCTCTTCCACTTTCATTGACACTGCTTGCTGTTTTCAACCAGCGTCTTCTCTTTCCTGAATCTCCCATAAAACTCTAGAAGTTATCACAGATTCCTTCTCTACCTGTTCTTAATGTAAGCACAATAACCATGAAGGTTTTCTAAGATTTTTGCTGTGTCAATTACCACAGGAATTAGATGGGGAGTAAAATGGTGGCTTGTCTCACCTACTCACCAAACACACCAGAACATATAGGAGCCTCAGCAGTGGAAACAGACACTTACACTTGAAAAAACTAAGGGCAACCGAGCTGAGGAACTGAAAGTAAATAATCAGTTCTCTCCATACTAAGTCCATTGCTTAAACACAAGAGACTCTTCAAAGAACTTTCTCCTGCATCGTCATATATGCCTCTAACTGAGATGGATGGTTTAGAATGTTGGTGTAGGGGTCTCTCCTTCACAACAGAATTCTAACAGGCAATGAAGGCATTTCAGATGCTTGTCATTACATCCTGCAGAAAATTATTTCCATAAATTAATTTCAAGTGTAAACATAATATGGAATAAGCCTTAAAAATCAAAAATTTTGATATTTTTGATATTAAAGATTTTGATATTAAATTAAAAGCTACAAAAGTATCAAATGCAAGAAGCGTCAGAGTGAACATCATACTTTTGTCAAGTATCAGGTCTGAATTCCACTTCAGCTCTATTGTCTCTGTTCCAGGTCCAGTGCCAAAGAAAACTTTAGTGAAAAAGCAAACAACCACACACTAGGCCTGTTTAAGATATGGAGCTAGAGCCTGTGGGCTCAGAGAGGAGTGGTTCACAGGAAATGAGAGAGGTAGTGTCTAGAGGTCTGCTGGTCACTTTCCGGGGTGCATTTCTTAGACCCTTACCATGTAGACAAATACCAATTTCACTCACTTATAATTGTTCTCTCTCAAACCTTTCATAAGGTTATCCTGGTCAAAGAGTTGGAGTCAGATCATAAGTACTACAAAGGACATGGCACTGAGCTTTTATTTTTATTTTAAGAGTCAGGAAAGGCATTGAAACAGTTCAAGCAAAGGAGTGACAAAGTCTGATTTTGCTGAATGAACTCACACTGACTGTTTGTGGAGGGTGAATTAAAGAGACCAAGAGGGAAGGAAGCAGGGAGATGAGTTGGGAGCTATAGCAGCAGTCTTGGTGAGAATTCCCAGCCAGCACTTTGGAAGGTGAATTAGAACTTAGGCATTCATGTGACTCTGCCCGCCCCAGTCACCACGCCAGGCTCTGTCAGATTTAAGAATGCTCCCTAGGCTGCAATAGCGTAACACTTCCTCCTCTGATGAGATTTTTGGCAATCATTTGCTTCTGAAAAGACTTTTTTGAGAAATTTCTATTTCCATCTTTTAAACAGAGAGAATAGAAAAAAATACTTGATATGCTTATAGGCAAAAGTAATAGAAAGACAGTAAAAATCTTTCAGCCTAAAAATAATTACACCAAAATCAAAGGCATGAACGTGCTGACTGGCTTGCAGTGTTTTGTGTGATGTAAATCATGCTAAAAGTAGAAATTTGAAAAACTACATTTCACAGGGAAGGCTATGTGTCATTTTTGGCCACATAAATTTATTTTCTCTCAAGCTGTAGGCAGGTGTCACCTCAACCTTTGGTACCATTGCAGAAGCATTAGCCAGGTCACCATATCCATGAAATGTGTTGTATGAGAAGCTGGCTCTTGTGCCTGGGATGTGTTTTCTTAGTAATACCAGGCTGACTTTTTTAAATAGCAGATATTATGGAGCTAATTCTGCATCTCCTTTATGATTGCGAGAAAATTGGTGGCTGTCATCATGGGAAATGGATTTCTGACTTTCTTTTGCTTCAAACCTGGAGAGCTTTAATGACTATTACAGAAAACATCTTTGTTGCTACACTCATTATGGGATATAAAAAGAGTAAGTTTCAGATTTACATTATTTTCCTGGGATTATTCATCATTCTTTATCATTAAGTCTTTAGCTTTTTTTGAAACATGCATAATAGACTCTGAATTAACTTGAGTGACTTATCAGAGTCTATATTTGGTGAAGAAAGGCCTCCACATTTCCTTTTTAGATATTTCTTCTATATCTGTCTTCAGAGTCAATCCAGCTCATTATGTATACCCAGTTATTCAACGACTATTGAACCACTGTTATGTGCAGGCTCTGTGATAGGTATTGGGCATCTATTAGTGACATAACTGATCCAATTTTTGCACACCTAGACCTTTTACTTTTGGGTACACAAAGGGTCGTACAGTTGATATTCTGCATTGCGCTGAGCTTAAGATAGATTTAGGGGAGGGTCCAGCCCTGAGGTTGTGTTTGGAAAAACAAAGGCACACATTGCTATGTCTCATTGGATTTAGCATCAATATGGGTTTTCCCAATGACCTGGAGTCAGAATTCTGCCTATGGAGCATTTGCATCTGTAGTGGATAATATAGTACCCTGGCCAGATTTCTGTTTCGGGACAGAGCCATTCATTCCCCAATCTGCCAGAAATGTTAACTGCTGGGACTCACATCTGTGTCTGTCTCTAGCATCACCCTCTGCTGAAGGGAGCTGTCCTGCCCAGGGTTATGATTCTTCCCAAGGACAGCATTCATCCAAAGATGGGTTGGTATCAAGGAACAAATTGAGTTCCCTCGCCTCAATGTAAACAATTCTCATAGATTATCAGGACTCCAAAGATTCCCATGGTGTCAGCTGATGCTTACATTGAATCTTCCTCACAGTTCAACTTCTTCCTCTTCCAATGCCACTTCCTTCATTAGCTTGCATAGGATGATTCTGAGTGTACTTACCAAAAATCTCCTTTAGGAAAAGCTCTATTCCAGAACATGTTTTCAGAGAATCTTAACTAAGAAGATTTAATGCTTTTTGCAAATTTAGTTTGTAATGTTGAGTGCCCATGGTCTATGACATGGTTTGGCTCTCTGTCCCCACCCAAATCTCACCATGAATTGTAATAATCCCCACGTGTCATGGGAGGGACCCCATGGGAGGTAATTGAATCATGGGGGCGGGTTTTCCCCATCTTGTTCTCCTTGTAATGAATAAGTCTCATGAAATCTGATGGTTTTAAGAAGGGGAGTTCTCCTGCACATGCTCTCTTGCCTGCCAACATGTAAGACCAGACTATACTCCTCCTTTGCCTTCCACCATGACTGTGAGGCCTTGCTGGCCATGTGGAACTGAGAGTCAATTAAACTTCTTTCCTTTATAAATTACCCAATGTTGGGTGTATCTTCATTAGTAGCATGAGAACAGACTAATACAGCCTATATACCTTTTCTTCCCTTTTTCCTTACTCTTTGCAAAATTCCATCAAGCTAGGGTATTTTATGTTTGACTGACAAATGAGAAATCGAGACGCAAAGACTGACTTTGCCTCAGGCTACACAGCCAGCAAATGGTGAAATCAAGTTTCATTGCCCTGTCTGGTGGGAGAGCTGCACTGTCTCTACTGCTGCACTACCCCTCTCTTTTGCCTTTCAGTCCCTTCTGATTGTCTTTGTGGAGTATGGTAGCTTTCACTGCTTCTTCATTCTCAGAACAAAAATTAAATCATTGATGTCTCAACTTATTTTTTTGTTTCACTTCTCTCCTTCACAACGGAATTCTAACAGGCAACGAAGGCATTTCAGATGCTTGTTATTACATCCTCCAGAAAATTATTTCCATAAATTAATTTCAAGTGTAAACATAATACAGAATAAGCCTTAAAAATTAAAAATGATTTTTTCACACCACCTTGAGAAAAATACTTTATCTTTCTGAATCTCAGTTGCTTCCTTTATAAAATGGGGATGATAATACCAGCTTCTCAAAATTGTTGTAAAATGAAATGAACCAATGCAGGTAAAACACTCAGGACGGTGTCTGCCTGTATTAGTAAGCATTCTCTAGAGGGATAGAACTAATTGATAGATGTATATAGAAAGGGGAGTTTATTAAGGAGTATGAACTCGCACAATCACAAGGTGAGGTCCCACAATAGGCTGTCTGCACGCTGAGGAGCAAGGAAGCCAGTCTGAGTTCCAAAACCTCAAAATTAGGGAAGCTGACAGGGCAGCCTTCAGTCTGAGGTCGAAGGTCCAAGAGTCCCAAAGTCCTTGAATAGATATTCTTTATGCTTTATGAATAGATAAAATGTGGTACATATTCCCAATGGAGTACGATTCAATCATAAAAAAAGAATGAGATCCAGTCATTTGCAACAACATAGATGGAACTGGAAGTCATTATGCTAAGTGAAATAACCCAGGCACAAAATTTGTGGGATCTAAAAATCAAAACAATTGAACTCATGGACATAGAGAGCAGAATAATGGTTACCACAGACTGGAAATTGTAGTGGGGGATGAGGGGATATATAGGTACAAAAAGTAGTTACAAAGAATGAGTAAGACCTATTATTTGATAGTATAATAGGATGACTATCATCGAAACCACTTAATTGTACATTGTAACATAACTTAGAGTGTAACTGGATTATCTGTAACTCAGAGGGTAAGAGGATAAAGGCTTGAGGGGATGGATATCTAATTCTCCATGATGTGCTTATTTCACACTGCACATCTGTGTCAAAGTATCTCATGTACCTCATATATACACCTACCCTGTACCCACAAAAATGAAAAAATAAAAATTATAAAGTAATCCAGATTTTAAAAAAAGCATATGTATATGTGGTCAAAAAGAAATGTCTGTTTTTTAACCAAACTATCCTCAATTAATTATTTGGCTTCAAAAATTGAGAAAGGAGTTTGAAAAAATGTCTTTAGGTATTTCCTGTCAGGAAAGATTGAGTACATTTCAATGAGGGAAGCCAGACTGCAGCTTATGCTAGAGCTATGCTTTTCAAATATAAGTGCACACATGAATACCCTGTGGATCTTATTAAAATGCAGATTCTGACTCAGTAGGTTTTGGGTAGTTTTAGATTCTTTATCTTTAACAGGCTCCCAGGTGATTCTGAGGCTTCTGGTCCAAGTACAACACTTGCATAGCAAGGGACTAGGGCATGTTCAACTATATGGCTCACCTGTGATGTATTTCCAGCCAGGCATGTGGACTTAGTGCTTCACTTGTGCACTCATGATGCAGTTCCCACACTCAACACAGTCATGGGGCAGTGGGAAGGGGAGACAGATACACAACTACCTAAAACAAATCACAATATTATATCATGTGTACAATAAACATTCATTCATAGTGATATGAAAATATAGAGGGAGTGGGGAACCAATTCTGTCTGAGGGAATCAGGGAAGTCGTTTCAAAGGATGTTTGAGTATACTTTTTTAAGAAGGAAAATGAGTTTTCCACATACATGCATGAAGGGACATATGGGTGGAATTAGGTGTCACCATGTGGCTGAAGATGATACATAGAAGAGTTTGGTTTCTCCACTGACAAAATGAGGGAATAATTTTGTGACTATAATTATGCATTTTCCCATATTATTGAGAAAATCAGTACATTTCTCTGTCAAAGGGTTAGCACAGCTGTGTCTGTGGTCCTCCACCTTTCTCTGTCACACCTGAAACAGACTTCAGGGCTGAAGCTTCTTAATACTTCATAGGATAACCCAAGTCAGGATGTAAATGTTCTCTCCTCCCAACTTTGGAACACTCGCATTTATTGAATGTAAATCTTTTGCTCATAATTTCCTGATATAAAACATTTTTGTAGCATCTCGAAACAGCTAATGGACTTTCTTGTACTTAATAATCTCATTATAGCTATCACCTAAGTGCCGGATACTGTGCAATTTTCACATTACAAATTCTCTTCTGTAATTCTCACAATTAGGAGCTAGGCAGCAGTATCACAGATCTCATTTTACAGTGCAGAAATTTAAGTCTCTGAGAGGCTTCTTGCTCAGAGAAGGACTTACCCTAAACTACCCAACCAGAGAGTAGCAGAGCTAGCATTAAAACTCTGTGAAGGCAGTGCATTTTAATCCTCTCATATACGTTGGAAGGATACATTGATAGATTCTGTTGTTGATTCAAGCTTGCTGCAAATTCTTTGAATTTCACCTATTGAGAAGCTGGGTTTTATGTTTCCTTTCCTTAAATCTAGTGGACTCTGTGAGTGCCTTGCCTGGTAGAATACAGTGAAATTAACACCACACCATTTTCTGGGCCCAAGTCTTAAGAAACTGAAACTTTCTTGTCTCTTGAAACATTCTGTCACCTGGGCATGGCGGCTCATGCCTATAATCTCACCTGGAGACTGAGGCGGGTGGATCACCTGTGGTCAGGAGTTCGAGACCAGCCTGGCTAACATGGTGAAACTTCATCTCTACTAAAAATACAAAAATTAGCCAGGTGTGGTGGCACGTGCCTGTAATCCCAGCTACCCAGGAAACTGAGGCAGTAGAATCGCTGGAACCCAGGAGGTGGAGGCTGCAGTGATTCAAGATCTCACCACTGCACTCCAGCCTGGGTGACAAAGCAAGACTCCACTCAAAAAAAAAAAAGAAAAAAGAAAAAAACAAGAAACACTCTGAACCAACATGTAAGAAGCTCAATGCCTTTCTGGAGAGAGACTACCTGCAGAGGTTCTGAAATTACAGGGAGAGGGAGAGTTTCCAGCTGAGCCCACCTTCCAAGGAGCCAAGGCATCAGACATCTGAGTGAAACTATGTGGATCCTCTAGACTAGCCCAACAGCTTTACAAAATCCCAGTGAATGAGGTTAGTCAATGCTGTGTAGAGCAGAAGCATCATCTGACTGAATGCTTCCCAGATTCATGAGGTCTTATAAAATGGTTATGGCCTTAAGCCATTGAGTTTGAGGATGGTTTCTTATGCAGCAGCTGATAGCTAATGACCTGTCTTATCTAAAACTTTGCTTGGGAAATTGTAGATGCTTTCTTCCTACCCACTTATGGCAGTTTTTGTGAGATATTAAGGAAGAATGAAAAAAAGTGGTTTCTGACTTTTAGTGTCTTATTTTTCAAGCCTGTGGTTTGCACGTGTTGGTGGTGGTAGTGGTGGTGGGCATAGTATAGTATGTGAACATCTCCTGGGGTACGAACAAATGGCACTGACCAAAACACCCCACGTAAATGTCACAGGTTTCTGCCCTTTACCCTGGAGATACATCATTAATACTAGGTTAGAGTTTTAGAGGTAGAAAGTGTTTTAAAATCCTTTGAACTAATCATTTATTTTACAAATAAAGCACTGAAGCCATGGAAGTTTTGTCACTGGTTTAAGCATAGCACTGGGAATAGAACACATAGGTGAATGAATTATAATACTATATAAGTATATATAAATCAATTGCCATAAATTGAGATTGCCATAGTCACTTATTAATACTTCAGAGTGAAAGAATAAACTGAGATTCTCCATAAAAAATGTAATCAACTACCAGTGTTTTTCAAATTTGGCTGCACATTAAAGTCATCTGTGGTTATTTAAACAAAATTGGCAGTCTAAGATCCAGACCTATCAATTGTTTTAATAATCAGTTTGTGAGTGGCCTAAGAAAGTAGTACCTTTTTGGTAACAACCCTGGTAACTAATAATGAATTCATGACTAGTAACTAGTAATTTGAGGGATTATATTTTAATAAGCTTATGTAATATTAATGGTGTTTTTACTTTCTTCAGTGACCATGCACAATTTGTATATCTGATTCAAACAGTTTGTCTATCTTCATTTTGCTAACTGCTTGAGCTACTCATCTTTAATATGTATTTAACAGGAACCTAACACAAATTTTTCTGTTTTTTAACATTGATCTTGTGAAAAATGAATTATACTTTGAGCCATCCTTTTCCCAGCTTTCAGTAGAAGTTCCAAATGCAAAACAGGACTAGTAGCTGGCTTTTAAAGACCATTTTATATTAACTTGGTAAATCATTCAAGCAGGAGTTATTTGTCAAACATATATATACTTGAATAAATTAGCTTTTTGTGAAGAGTGTGCTAGATTTATTAGCTAGCTGTTACTAATTTATCATATCCTCATTTGTTTGAATATAACTCCAAAATAATTCACAATTAAATGAAAGTATCCATATCTAGAATTAATGCACGGGAGGAAATGTAATTTCACTTGAGGTCAGGAGTTTGAGATCAGCCTGGCCAGCGTGGTGAAACCCTGTCTCTACTAAAAATACACAAATTAGCCAGGCGTGACGGTGCGCACCTGTAATTCCAGCTACTTGGGAGGCTGAGGCAGGAGAATCACCTGAACCCAGGAGACGGAGGTTGCAGTGAGCTGAGATTGCGCCACTGCACTCCAGACTGGATGACCCAGTGAGACTCTATCTCAAGAAAAACAACAAGAAAAACAAACAAAAACAACCAGGAGCAAAATAGGTCCTGATTTGATATAGTGGATAGTTTAATTGTGCCATGGTAGGAGTCAGTGGCTTGGATGTACTCAAGTGACCCAGAAAATAGAATGGAGCAAAATATAGCCTAATGGCTAAGTGTGCAGGCTCTAAAGTCAGGCTGTACAAACTGGAAACTTGGCTCTGTGATCTCCCATCTATGTGACCTTGGACACATTTCTTAACTTTTCTTTGCTCCTGTTGTTTCATGTTAAAATAGCATTAATAATAGTGCTCACTGCTTAGTATCGCTGGGAGGATTGAATTACAAAATATACATCCTGATACTCTCTGAACTCTCAGTAATGGGGAGCTCTGTGGGGGTACCTTAGTTAATATGATTCCACCACCTCAAAAACATTCAGTTAAAAGAAAAAGCTGGGGCCCTCTAATTTCAGGTTATTTCTTACTAAACATCTTGGTCAGTTCTAACCAGGTTCTCCAAATCATGAGGTGACCTGCCTGCCATAGATCTGGCACTAATTGTGCCTGTTTTGCAATATGGACTCCCGAATACTGTCTCAGCGCACTTTCGCAAACCCCGCTTGCCTCTATGTTGATTTAGTCTTTGCTTCTTGCGTTATACTTGGAGTTTCTTTGGCCTATACCTGGTTTCTTATTCCCAGGTTTTAGAGGTCAAAAATCCTTCTGATCATCTGCTTTTTTTCCTCCCTCTCTTCTTTAGCATTATCTCAGCAATAAGGGGCTGAAACATCATAGTTTGATTATATTGTTTTCTAAAATGTCCAGAATTCCAACAAAAATGTCTAATTAGGTTTCCATGTTTACCTTATCTTATTTTCCTATAAGCTACAAATATGCTGTATAACATTTGTTGACAAGCTCAGATGCATTATAACACATTGAGAAGGCTACAAAAGCATCACTCTTATTATATAAAAATTCCTTGAGAAAAAATGCTGTGCTTGAATCCCTTTTTGCTACAAAACTGGGCTTGCAATTTAACAATGACTCCAAAGAAAAAAGACTTCAATATACATGTAACAGAACATGTGTATGATCTATATGGTGAAAACGTTAAAATGTTGATAAAAGAAATCAAAGGAGACCTAAATAAATAAAGGCCAATACTGTGTCCATAGATGGGAACACTCAACATAGTAATTATGTTAATTCTCCTGAAATTAGTGTGTAGGTTTAATGTAATTCCTATCAAATTTTCAGCAAGGTTTTGCAGACACAGATATACAACATCTTGAATGAATCTCCAGGGATTTAAGCTGAATGAAAAAAAGTCAGTTTCAAAAGATTACCATTTCATTTATATGACGTTTTTGAAATGACACAATATTGAGAACCGGAGAACAGATTATTGATTGCTAGTGGTTAAGGATGTGATCCCCATCCACCCTGGGAATGCAAAGGAGTTGATGTGATTCTAAAAGGGGTTTGCGAAGGATCCTTTTGGTGATGTAACTATTTAATATCTTGACTTGGTGGTCCATACACAAACCTATGCATTTGACAGAATTGTATAGAACAGAACATACACATGGATCCAAGTTAAACTTTGGCAAATATAAGGTGGATTGTATCAATGTCAATATCCTGGCTGTGATATTATACTATAGTTTTGCAAAATGTTAACTGGGCATATTTGTTTCCCAGAGCTGTGATAATAAAATACCACCAACTGGGTGGCTTCAAACAACATACGTTTGTTTTTTCACAATTCCAGAAGTTAGAAATCTCAAATCAATGTTAGCAGGGTCATGTTCTTTCCAAGGATTCTTAAGGAGGAAACCTTATCTCTTCCTGCTTCTGGTAGCCGCAGTCATTCCTTGGGTTGTGACTGCATAAATCCAATTTCTGCCTCCATCTTCATGTGACTGTCTTCCCTCCGTGTATCTCTATCTCTGTGTCACTTCTCTTCTTTTAGGGGCACCAGTCATATTCGATTAGGGCCCACCCTAATGATCTTAAATTGATTAAATCTGCAAAGACTGTTGTTTCCAAATAAGGTCCTATTCGCAGGTACTGGTAATTAGGACTTCAGCATATCTGTTGGTTGGAGGGACACAATTTCACCTATAACACTGAATAAAGAGCATGTAGGCTCTCTCTGTATTATTTCTTAGAAACTGCATGTGAATCTACCATTATCTCGGTAAAAAAGTCAATTGAAAATAAAGAGCAAGAAGGGTACAGTAAGGGCAACCAAAGGGGTTGGTATGCAGCATAGGGGCCACTTTAAGAAACAGGTTTAAAAATCCGGGATGTGTGTGTGCAGTACTGTGCAAAGCAGGTCTAGCTGCATGTATGAGGCCAGGACCCAGAGCAAGTTATAATAACCTGGTCCAGTCAATTACCCTGTGGCACCCAGAAAAAAATAATCACTGTGTCCCTTGCTCCACCTCCCTAGGACTGATGTACTCTGTATTGCTGATTCAGAGGCCTAGTGAATAAATTGGTACTTTTTGTGTGTGAATGAAGAAAGAAAGCACAGAGTCTGACATTCTTCAGATTTGCTTGGCTTGATTCCCATGAGCCATTTTTTAGTGTTTCTAGTAGAGTTAGTTTGAAGACAGGGCAAGATGTTGTTACAGATGAAATTAATGCATATTCATAGGAAAGTTAAAATGATTCAATAAATCTATGCAAAACCCAAAGTACAGAGCCAGACACATATTGTTCAATAAATGTAAGCAAGTATTATATTCTATGTGTAATTCATTAGCTGATTTGAATATCAAATGGATCACTCTCATTCCTCCAAAATGCCTGAGGTCTTTTGGGGTAAAAATGAAATTAAACCAGACATATCTCCAAGGTGATAAATTTGGGATAATGTAGAGAAAATCTCCAAGCTCTTCTGGCTTCAAATCCAGGCATAGTTAAATAAGTGATCATTTGAATTTGTACATGTAATCACCCCAAAATTAATATGATCTGGTACAAGCCCTTTGCAACTTGTAGGGCTTCATAACTAAATCAGACCTTCCTGCTACATAGAAATTGAAGAGCTTGTAAACATCTCCCTATTGGAGTCAGGCAGGAGACCATCTTTCAGCTGTTTAATAAGAGTTCCGATTGGTGTCAACAAACTGACTCTACTAAGACAGGAGTTTGATTTGTATTTTTTAAAACCTCAATACATTTACTGTCACCTTTTCAGCTGCTTAATGCCTCGATTTTTGTTCACTCATTATCCACAAAGATAAAGTACTTATTTAGATTTTTTTAAAAAATTATCTCTTTTCAAATGAAAACCATTTCTGAAAGCACATTGATGGGAATATACCTAAACAAGGATATACCTCCTAACTAGCTCTTTTTAGTTGCTCACATTGCTGTAATTAAAGCTCATTGAGGCCAATTCAAATGAAGAACTGTATTCTTTATTTTTTAAAGTATCATTTCAAATGATTTTGAAACTGACATTATCCTCATTATCCCTTCTTATAAATGAGCTTTCATGATTAAAGAGGAGAAAGTGAGATTAGCTCAACGGTTGATGAAGGTTTATTATTGTTTTCTTTCCTTTTGTTTTGCTTTAATTTTGTTTTTGACCATTATACTTATTAGTTGACCTTTGTTTTACACCAAAACTCTCATCATATGCATGTGTTCAAATAAGACTGAAACCACCTTTGCAAAAATTGTAAGTGAGTAAATTATGATAGTGAAAGAGATCTGACCTAATCAAATCTATTTTGCTTCTAACCTCCAAACTGTCCTTGTTAATTCCTGGGCATAGGCTGAACTAACCATGGGAGGAGCTTAGTTTATAGTTTAACTTTGAAACTAAGATGATAACAGCGCTTTCCCAAAACAAACACCCTTCTTGCCTGGGGACCAGATTGCCTTTCTAGGGCTAACGTATTAGCCACAATATTAGAAATTATGGATCAGATGTCATTCGGCTAGAGGCCACAAGATTCTAAACCTCCCCAGTTCCCCCAAGGGATAAAATCACTATTGTAAAACCCAAGATTAGTGCTTGAGATATTTTTCAAACCCTATACTTGATGGATTGGCTGACACCACCCAGATCAATAAACTGGCTCATTTGGTCTTGTGGCCTTCACCCAGGAAACAGCTCAGTGCAAGAGGACAGCTTCAACTCCCTATGATTTCATCTCCAACCTGACCAATCAGTGCTTTCTACTCCTTGGCTGCTTCCCCACTAAATTAGCCTTAATTGACTCCAGCTCCCTAATTTTGAGGAGACTGATTTGAGTAATAATAAAACTGTGGTTTCCTGTTCAGTTGACCCTACAAGAATTAAACCCTTTCTCTATTGCAATTCCTGTCTTGATAAAGCAGCCTTGTCTGGACAGCAGGCAAAATGAACCTGTTGGGCAGTTATAGGACTCTCTGAGACTCTCCAGGGTCCAGGCTGCTTTGGGATTGATGGAAGCTTCCCTGAAAGAATTTGGACAGACGTTTCACCAAGTTCACAGCCAGCCAAAGACAAGAAGCTAGCTCCTCAACTTTTCCATTCCTACAGAGCTCTATGACTTCCAGTCCCAAAATCCACTTATTCTGTTTATTCATGATACAAAAGAGACAAATGAATCAATCACCTGATTATTAAGTTAAATCTTGGCCATCTCTGACTGAGGCCAAAGCACAAGAGCTGAGGAACCTAGAACAACTGTCATGAGGACTAAGCTCTGATTTTTTTTTTTTTTTTATCTTGCCCGAATTTCTATCTAAGGAGTCTGGGGAGTCATGTGCTATAAACCATAAATTCTCATCAGATGGGTTTTATTTAACCCTATATATTGCAACTTACTTTTCAATCTGACTCTGGCATAACATTACAAGACAAGAAAGAAAATAAAAATATTTTGCCCCAAGACATATTTCTCTGCCTTATCTTGAAATGGCTCTGCAAAACTGTCCTTTGTGGGGGAAAATATTCATCTCATAAAGAATCTCTATTAATGCAGCTAGATCTTTTTCTTCTAGGCCCTCCCAATCCAGAAGAGATTGACTAAAAGCATAGCACCTTTTAAATATCTGAACAGGAAACATTTGTCATGCATTGTCTCTAAGGGCAGTCATTATAAGACTTCAAAAGAACCTTGGTCTCCACAATTTTAATCTTAACCTGAACATTTCCTTTCTGTGGATCACAGGTCTTTAGACAAACTCAACCAAATGTCAACCAGCAAATGTTTAAATTTACCTATATCCTGGAAGCCCCCACTTTGAGTTGTCCTGACTTTCTGAACCAAACCAATGTATTTCTTAAATGCATTTAATTGATGTCTCATGCCTCCCTAAAATATGTAAAACCAAGCTGTACCCTGACACCTTGAGCACATGTTTTAGGATCTCCTGAGGGCTGTGTCATGGGCCATGGTCAGTCACATTTAGCTCAGAATAAGTCTCTTCAAATATTTTACAGTTTGACTCTTTTCATCAACAGTCAGGTATGAGCTCCTTGCACAATGCTTTCTGCTGATTCTTCTGACAGAAGGTGGCTGAAGAGGAACTTTTGATAACTTCAAAAATTTAGTGAGGATGATCCCCACAATGAGCATTCCAAGAATACTCCCTTACAGATTCTCATCAACACCCGCTTTTCTTGCAATTTGGAGTGTTGCACTCCAGGCATCCCTGGGGTCCCACTGAAGAAAGCATTGTTCCAAAATGGGATCCAAAGAATGAGAAGTTTATTTAAAATGTTATTTAATGATAATTATAATCTTTCAATTCATAATACACTTTCATGGTCAAGATTCGATTGACATCAAATAATGTAAAATAAAAATTCTCTGGTATGGTTTGGATTTGTGTCCTCACCTAAATCTCATGTCGAATTGTAATCCCCAATGTTGGAGGAGTGGCCTGGTGGGAGGGTGATTGGATCGTGGGGGGAAGATTTCCCCCTTGCTGTTCTTGTGATATTGAGTGAGTTCTCATAAGATCTGGCTATTAAAAAGTGTGTGGCACCTTCCACTGCACTCTCTTCCTCCTGCTCCAGCCATGTAGGACACGTCTGCTTCTCCTTCACCTTCTGCCATGATTGTAAGTTTCCCGAGTCTGGCTCAGCCATGCTTCCTGTATAGCCTGTGGAACCATAAGCCAATTAAACCTCTTTTCTTTATACATATTCCAGTCTCATAGTTTTTTACAGCAATGTGAGAACGAACTAGTACACTCTCCCTTCTGTTCCTGTGCTCCAGCAATTCAGTGTTCCTCTCCAGAGGTAACCATTATTATTGATTTCTTTTGCAGCCTTTCAGATATATTTTATGTATGTGTGGCAGGCCAGGTCTCACTAACACAAGCCTCCATTACAACTGTCCCAGCACTGAGTGAGTAGCTAGGTTAAACATTAAAAACTGATTGAGCCAGTGCCTTTATGAAAGACTGGAATGTAACAAAGAGCCCACCAAGAGTTTTGCCTAGGCTTTTCCTGGGCCTTGAAGAATGACAAGATAATGAAGAAATTCTTAATAGGACCTTTTTAGGATTAAACAAGATTTATTGGGGAGTCTGAAGAAACTCCCCAGGCCTCCACAAACAAGTTTATTGGGATCTAAAGGAACTCCCCAAACCTTTGTGATTTAGCAGGAGAAAAGACAAGGGTAATTACCGCAGCACCTAGACCCATTCAGATTAAGTAAACTTATTGAGGCTCCAGAAGAAGGTCTTTAGGACCCGGACATTAGTTATAGATTAAAATAAGTTAATCACTTATGTCTTTAGATGAATGCACACTTACACGTAGACATATAGCTTAGAAGGTATATAAGCTCTGGAAAACTTGTAATTTTGAGTTGGCCTGGGGATAATTTCCAGGCCTTTTCCCTGTGACCAGTTACAGAAATAAAAACTTTCTTACTCCCTAGTTCATCTGCATCTTGTTATTGGGCCACGAGAAATAGCAGCCCGACCCTCACTTTGGTCCAGGAACATATGCACATGGAAGTCTGTGCATATTCTTTTTCACTTCTTTCATCAAACGCATCATTGATTTTCATCAATATTTTTGTTCTTTGTTTTCCATCTTCTTTAAAAAAAAACAGTGGTATAGTGTTGTGGTTCAGAAACAGATACCTCAAAATATAGCTTTTTGATAAGCTGAACTGAAGAAGCCCCAAGGTCCCCAGACCTTCCTCCTTACCCCCACAGTCTCTCCAAATAATAAGACTAAGTTCTTCCTTGAAGTTCCTTTTTCTGCCGGAAGTCCAGACCCACCAAAAAGAACATTTTTTTTTTCCCTCCCCTTCCTATAGTCTCATTATCTATTGCAGAAAATAAGACCAAAAATGTTACCATATCTGAACAAACCTTTTTACAAAATAATAGCTATCTCTCAGATGCATTCAAATTCCAAAGAGAACTATTTGCCAGTTAATCTCTGTTCCCCATTAATTCATTACCCCAGTAATCATATATTGCCCCTCAACATAATTTCTTTTCTCTCCACAACATAACCTGTTTTACTAGGATCCAAAGCTCCATTCTTTTTGTAACCTTAAAATGATATGTTAGCTTTAGTACGCAATTGAGTACTAAATTACGTTTTCATTTTGAAGGCTTCTGTGTATATATGTTAAATAAATTTGTATGACTTTTCTCCTATTAATCAATCTGCCTCATGTCAGTGATTTTTCAGCAGACTTCCAGGGATCCAAGGACCTTGGCCCCTATGATAGTATTCCATGATAAAGATGCACCACAATTTGTTTTTTTATTTTTATTTATTTATTGTTTTTGAGATAGAGTCTTGCTCAGTCACCCAGGCTGGAGTGCAGTGGCGTGATCTCGGCTCATTGCAAGCTCCACCTCCTGGGTTCACGCCATTCTCCTGCCTCAGCCTCCTGAGTAGCTGAGACTATATACAGGCTCCCGCCACCACGCCCAGCTAATTTTTTTTGTTTGTATTTTTAGTAGAGATGGGGTTTCACCATGCTAGCCAGGATGGCCTTGATCTCCTGACCTCGTAGATGCACCATAATTTATTTACCCCAGCTGCTTCTGTGGACATTTGTATTGTTTCTAACTTTTAACATGTAGTAGCATAATTGTAAGCTAAACACTTTAAAAGCAATTGCTAGATCAAAGGCTATGTGGATTTGCCATTTTGACAGATATTGCCAAATTATTCAAACTAAAAATTGTACTAATTTGTATTTCTTCCATCAAAGTATAATAATGTTTCCTTAGACACTTGTCAGCATGTACGTAAGTGATCATGATTTGTCTTTGCCAATAAAGTAGATGAAAAACATATTTCATTATAGTTTTATAATTTGCATGTACAATGGATTGCAGTCACTTATTCCTATTTTTAAATTGGACATGTCAATTGAAGAGTGAGAGGATCATACATTTGGAAAGAATAGCTTTATTTTTCATAAAGGGTTGTAGCTTGCAGGGTGGCCATTCTGACAGACTGGGAAATGTAGCCTCTAGCTCGAAATCAGAAACACACACTCAAGGGAGATAAAAACGGAACAGGTATTTATGCTGAGTGGGGTGACTGAATATACATATTTAATAAGCCAAAGGATAATTCATGAATATTTATGAGAGGAGAAACCTGAATATGCTCAACTGAGCTTTATGCCTCTCCATGGAATCCATGTTGAGAAAACAATGCTGTTAGCGTGATATGAGGGTAGAATTTTCAGCCCTCTGAAATCAGAGGACGCAAAAACCTCTGCACATCCTCCATATACTGGCCAGAACCACTTTGGTAGGTTGGTGGTCTCTTATCAGGAAGGAATGCTAGTCAGTTGTTTTGTGGAAACCCACAAAAGGGAGGGATAGTGTCAGGCACTTGGTTGCTATCAGTAGTGGAGCCTTTCCAAAAGGCTTTTGTTTAACCCTTAGGGAAGAAAGTCTAATGACTGTTGTCCGAAAGAGGGCATATCACAAGGTGTATCTAACCTCCCATCCCGTCATGGCCAGGAACTCAGCTTCTAAGATTTCTCTGGCATCCCCTTGGCCAAGAGGAGGTCTGGGCCACTGGATGGTGGGCTTAGGATTTCATTTTTTATTTCTTTGCTACGGCTTATTCAAAAGTGTATATTGCATATCGATCATGTATAAGGCACTGAGACTGGCATTGCAGGGCATAAAGAGGTATTCAAGTCATAATCCTCCTTCAAGGTTCTTGCGGTTTAACTTGGGGCCAAAGCAATAGATTAATACTTATTTTAAAAAGCTCACATGTGATACCAGTCTCAAGAACATGTAAAGTACTATGGGACCTCAAAGAAGACATAAGACGAAAATCACATAAGATGAAAATGGAAGTTAATCAAGAAAACCTTCACAGGGAAATGAACGTCTTTAAAAGTTGAAATTGAAGTGGGATGGAGATTCAGGAAAAGAAATGCTGTGTGAGAATGCATAGAGGTCAGAGTACTGGTGAGAAGTAGTGGCAAGACTTGTTAGAAAGGAGTGTGGAATTTGTAAGGAAGAAGAAGGAGAGATGAACCTATTAAGGCGATTTGGGCCAGATTGTGAATACCCTTGAATTAGGAGTATGCGGGGAGTGGAGTCATATTAGCAGAATTTGGGCATATGGGAAGGTAAATGAATCAAAACTATGTTTTGGAAAACGTAACAAAATATACAAATTAAGGGTGTTTGTGGGAATTTAAGTTCATCAAATGCATGAAAAGTTTTTATTATTTTTTTACTAAGAGTTAAGGAAGAAGATATCTCTACCCTCCAGGAGCTTCCAGCTCTCTTGCGCTCTCTCTCTCTCTCTCTCTCTCTCTCTCTGTCTCTCTCTTCCCTCTTTTCCCTCTCTCCCGTGTGTGTGTATGTGTGTGTGTGTGTGTATGTGTTACGATGTGTGGGGAGTAAATGGATAATGAAATTGAATCTGGATACCTCTCACCAGGCACTGGAATCTGTTAGTGCTGCAATATTGTCTAAGTATTAATTGGTCACTTGGATTATTTTAACCTCATTTTTGTACCTCAAAAACATCATACCAAGGACCATGATGTTGACCCTGTCCATAGCGCTGTGTTGGAGGAGAGATGTTTGACATAGCCACAAATATCTGCATTGTCAGTACTAGTCCGTTTTCACACTGCTATAAAGAAATACCCGACAGTGGGTAATTTATAAATAAAGGATATGTAATTGGCTCACAGTTCTGCAGGCTGTACAGGAGGCATGTTGCTGACATCTGCTTGTCTTTTGGGGAGGCCTTAGGAGCTTTCTATCATGGAAAAGGTGAAGGGAGAGTTGGCACTTCACATGGTCAGGAGCAGGAGGAAGAAAAAGAAGAGGCAGGTGCTACATACTTTAAAATAACGATATCTTGCATGAACTCACTCACTATATAGTACCAAGGGAGGATGGTGCTAAACCACTCATGAGAACTCCACCTCCATGACACAACACCTCACACCTGGCCCCACCTCCAGCATTAGGGATTACATTTCTACATGAGATTTGGGTGGGGACCCAGATCCAAATCATATCATTCTGCTGCTGACGCCTCCCAAATCTTATGTCCTTTCACAGTTCCCCAGTCTTAACTCATTTCAGAATTAACTCAGAAGTTTGAAGTCCAAAGTATTGTCTGAGACAAGGCTAGTCCCTTCTGCCTATGAGCATGTTAAATCCAAAAGAAGTTAGTTACTTCCAAGATACAATAAGAGTACAGGGGCACAATGCAGCCAGGTTCTTTGCTAAAGCGTAACAAAAGTGATCTTTACTCCAGCTCCCAATAAATTTCTCATTTCTATCTGAGACCTCCTCAACTTAGACTATGGGAACATTTGCAGGGGAAATATTCCCATTCCAAAAGGGAGAAATTGGCCAAAAAAACAGAAAAACAGAAAAACAAAACAAACAAACAAAAAAACACGAGCTACAGGCCACATGCAAGTCCAAAACTCAGCAGGGCATTACTTAAATCTTAAAGCTCCAAAATAATCTCCCTTGACTCTACATCTCACGTCCAGGGCATAATGGAGCAAGGGCTGGGCTCCCAAACCCTTGGAAAGCTCTGGCCCCGTGGCTCTGCAGAGTTCATCCCCCAAGGATGCTCTCATAGGTTGATGTTGAGTGCCTGTGGCTTTTCCAGGGGCACAGGGCAAGCTGTTGGTATATCTATAATTATGGAGTATGTATGTAGATCTATAATTCTGGAGTATGTGCGTCTGCAGTATGGTGACCCTCTTCTCATAGCTCCACTAGGCAGTGCCCCAGTGGGGACTTTGTGTGGGGGCCTCAAGCCCACATTTTCCCTCCATGCTGCCCTAGTAGATGTTCTCCATGAGAGCTCTGCCCCTGCAGCAGGCTTTGCCTGTATATCCAGGCTTTTCCATACATCCTCTGAAATTTAGGTGGAGGCTCCCAAGTTTCAACTCTTGCACTCTGTGCACCCACAGGGATAAAACCATGTGGAAGCCACCAAAGGTTATGGTTTGCATCCTCTGAAGCAATGGCCAGAGCTGTGTCTGAGGCACTTTGGGCCATGGCTGGAGCAGCTGAGATGCAGGGAACAGTGTCTGGACATTGTGCAGGGCTGCTGGGCCCTGGGCCTGGCCTACAAAACCATTCTTCCTTCCTAGGTCTTCAGGCTTGTGATGGGAGGGGCTGCTGCCAAGTTCTCTGAAATGCCTTAGAATCTTTTTCCCTATTGTCTTGCCTATCAGTACTTGGCTCCTCTCTATTTATGCAAATTTCTGCTGCTGACTTGAATTGCTCCCCTGAAAATGGTCTTTTCTTTTCTACCACATGACCAGGCTGCAAATTTTTCAAACTTTTCCATTGTGCTTCCCTGTTAATTATAAATTTCAGTTTTATGTCATTTCTTTTCTCATGCATATGAGCATAGGTGTTAGAAGCAGTCAGGTTACATCTTGAATGCTTTGTTGCTTAGAAATTTCTTCTGCCAGAGTCCATAAATTATCACTCTCGAGTTCATAGTTCCACAAATCCCTAGAGTAGGGACACAATGCAGGAAGGCTCTTTGCTAAAGCATAGCAAAGGTGACCTTTACTCTGGTTCCCAGTAAGTTCCACATTTCCATCTGAGACTTCCCAGCCTGGCCTTCACTATCCATATCACTATCAGCATTTTGGTCACAACAATTTAACAGGTCTCTAGGATGTTCCAGATTTTCCTTAATCTTTCTGTCTTCTTCTGAGCCCTCCAAATTTTTCTATCCTCTGCTCGTTACCCAGTTCCAAAGTTGCTTCCACATTTTTGTGTCTCTTTATAGCAATGCCCCACTTTTCAGTACCGAATCTCTGTATTAGTTCATTCTTGCATGGCTATTAAAAAATCTAGACTGGATAATTTATAAAGAAAATAGGTTTAATTGGCACAGGGTTCCAAAGGCTGTACAGAAAACATGATGCTGGCATCTGCTCATGTTCTGGGGAGGCCTCAGGAAACTTTCAATCATGGCAAAAGGTGAAAGGGGAGCTGACAGTTCACATGGCAAGGAGCAGGATGAAGAGAGAGATGGGGGAGGTACTACACAGTTTTAAGCAACTAGATCTTATGAGAGCTCACTCACTATACAGTACCAGTGGGGATGGTGCTAAACCATTCATGAAAACTCCACCCCCAAGATTCAATCTCTTCATACCAGGCCCCACTTCCAGCATTGGGCATTACATTTCAACATAAGATTTGTGTGGGGACACAGATCCAAACCATATCATTGTCCCTTGAACCTACTCTGGGACATAGATGGGAAGATATGTTAACAGGTTTTTAGTGGAGACAAAAAGTGTATGCTGAATTACCTGGACCCTTGCCTAACTTTTCTCTTCCTGAAACCTCTTGAATGATGTATAACTACTAATGTCCCCCAAAATATTAAATTAACAAATAATGTGGCAAAAAGTTATGAATGATTGGCCAAACCACATTCTAATCAGCTTTTTAAAACTGGCATAGTTTAGTAATAGACAAGAGATTGAAGCATTTGGCTTGAACCTTTCCCACATCCTGTCTAGTAACTACCCACCTTCCTCTCTTCATCCTGGAAGTTGTGATTTATAAATGTGTCTCTTTACCCATGAAGCCTGGGGAACCATTAATCATGACTGTCTTTTGCTTGTTCTAATCTTCAAAGGTCAGAGTTGACATTTTAATACAGCACCTGAGCGCTCTAGTCATTTCATTTCTTGTTATACTATTTCACTGGAATAGCATTCCTACAAGAATGGGGCATGTGTTAGTGAAGCCATTAAATAACAGGTGGTATTGTTACTTCCTGTAGAATAGTGTGGCTGCAGGGTTACCACTTCTATCCAGCTGGTGAGAAAGAGAGAAGCATCTGTACAGACAAAATAGACACCCTTCTTGATAAGGAAAATGACAAAGGAAGCACTTAATTTAAAATAGATCTGGCTTTAAATCATTCATTAGAATTGAGAATTTCAAAAAATTAGGGAATAAAATTTCCAGAAACTTTTAGGAATATTGCAATTACAGCACTCTCCTGTGGGAAGGATTAAAAAATGATGACAAATGGCTTCAGGTAGGGAGAAGGGTCTGTATGGAGAAAAAGGGTATCAGCACTAGGGATGCCATCTTTATGAAAAAGAAATTGACTTTATCTATGCATTGGCTACATTCGTAAAGGCAGAAAGTGGAGGATTTAGGTCAGAATCAGCTCACAGAAGCACAGAAACTGGTAACTGCTAAATCTGTTGAAGTAGATGACTGAAGTCCAGTGTTAGTATAGCCTTTTAAAGCTCCTGATCATGGTTTCCAACATACTGTAGTATATTCAAACGGGAGGATAATAGTGGAATAATTTTGGGGTTATCATTTGCAGAAGTAAAAGGTAGGATTAATTGGCCTCTCAATGTTTTTTCTCATGATTTTGAGATTAAATTATTATGTACGGTATTGATTGATTTTTATACATACTCGACATTATTAAGAACAAATGTAACCCACCGCAAAGAAAATCAGAGATTCTCTTCAGAAACAAAGTATTCTAAATTAGAGTGGAGTTCTACACTAGAGTTGGGGAAATGTATTTCTATGGAAACAATAAACACTATGATTGTAATGAGTTTCTGATTTTTAATCATTTTTTCATTTCTCCATTGCAAAATTAAACTATTTGCATGTTTATGTTAACATTATGTGTTTTGATCCATTTTGCTTGTGAAAAGGACTTGCTTTTTTTTTTTTTTTTTTTTCCTCCAGGACACTTCTACTACAACTAGTATTGTGCCATAAAGGACCTAGTTCTGGCATATCAACACTGCTTTTACTCTCTGGGCTGTGTAAGCCAGTTCTCCACTTTGATTCCAAAAATGATACATTGCTTCAGAGGCAGGGTATGTGTCTCTAATCTCAGGTGGAAAATAGAGTAATATTTATGTTGCAGTGGCTCCCAAGTTTCATTCTTCAGTCCAGTATTTATAGTTTTGGTGAGATAAAAGATTTTTAAAACTATATCATCTAGGATTTAGGGAGATGTATAAAGTTGATGGATAGAAGCTGTATTTGATTGGACCACAGAGTGGAAAGGAGACAGAATAAGATGGTCAAGTAACAGGAAAGAAAGAGGGTGGGTTAGAAAGCAACACAACTGTTGGCTAGAGGTGTGAGAAGAGATTCCAGGAATGCAGGAAAGCTACTTATGTGTGAGACTGATTAGACAGAAGGTCGCAGACAGAAGGTTATATTATATCTTAAATGATTCCCCATATCTTTCATTTAGATCGCCTTTAGAACCAAAGGTATCTCCTCTGTTTTCACAGGTATAACGGGGAGAGCAAGAACATGAATATTCATGTCGAATTTTATAAGAACATGCCACATACCAATCTGTTCTTAAGTGTTCTACAAGCTTTTGTGACGTTTGTATTAGATCTGTTTTATACAGCACCTCAAGTTATATCTCAAAAATGCTTCACCACAGCTCTATGAAGTATGTACTACTAATGTTCCATTTTAGAGATGAGGACATTGAGGCTGAAATAATTCAACTAATTTGAACCAAAGTTCAAAATTGCAAATGGTGATGATGGGGTTTGAATCTAGATATATAAGACCAAAAAACTTAATTATCATTTTGAATAGCTAGGACAATAGTATGAAGCCAATTTCTTAGACAACAGGAATAAAATAAATATTATGTACATTTTAAAATGAGATTTTTTTTAAAGAGTGATAGGTATTTAAATGTTTCATTTTGTGCAATTAATAATTTGTGTCTTCTGCTTGCTACCAAATGCCCGTATAATTAACCAAGCATTATTGAAGTAAGCTTTAAAATTTAGAAATTAGTATTGTCAAGCAATTGGATGAGAGCCTGTGATGAAAATTAGCAGTTTTTATGCAGTAAGGAAAAGATTCAGAAAGAAAACTCTATTATAGAACCATCAAGTTCTTGAGTAAGGTAAAAATCCTACAATGTGATGAAGAAATATATTACAAATGAGTGTAAACCACCACCTAGATCTTCGCTCCTGCTCTGTTTATGCTTGAAGCCTTTTTATTTGATCATGGTTTTATTAATGGACTTGAACCAATGTACAAGCTGGTGAAAGTGGTAGTACCTGTGGTATAAAGTATATTGTCTGAAGAATGACTTTCCCCCCATATCCAAGTGTAATAAATCATGGAAGTCAGTTTAGCATGGGTGGCATTAATATATGAGTGAGGGCTGCTAAATTTTTCAGAAAAGCAAACAAAGCCAAATTAATCCATATAGGGAAAAAAATTCACAAGATAGAACAGCCTTTCTCCAATGTGCATTTGGTTAAATTATTATGCTTGAAATTCTATTTTCAAAGGTTTTTACTGCAGGCAGTCTCTGTCATTCACATAGTATGTTATAGGGCATACAAGATCAGGAAATAATTTATCTTATTAACCTTATAATAATTAGGTTTTGAACTTCTACAAAGGGAGATACTAGGGTACCAGAGTGGGGTCCCGTATTGGAGATATTAAGAAGGCAGCGATATAGAGAAATCTGATTTATTTTTTCACCTATAGAGCCGACACACAGAGCAAATGTTTCATAACTTGTGAATGAATAAGAAGATAAACAGGAAGTGAAGAGGTGGGAAGCATGGTATGCCGGGAAACAGAGCTCGCCTTCACAATCTATGGCTCTAGATTAATTATTTTTTTACATTAAAAATTGATATATAAAATGGCTGTATTTTAGGAAGTACACATTCTTCTACTGTATATCAAACCTACATAATTTGTATCTGGATGAGATTTGGAGGGTTACCCACATCTGACTCTGTATTTTACAGATTAAAAAAATGCCTAGAGGCTCAGAGAAGATGAGATATAGGGCCATCCCTAAGCTAATGAAATTAGAATACAGTTTTTCTTTTTCTAATTTATTTTATTATACTTTAAGTTCTAGGGTACATGTGCACAACGTGCATGTTTGTTACATAGGTATACATGTGCCATGTTGGTTTGCTGCATCCATCGACTTGTTATTTACATTAGGTATTACTCCTAATGCTATCCCTCCCTTAGCCCCCTAACCCCTGACAGGCCCTCGTGTGTGATGTTCCCCGCCCTGTGTCCATGTATTCTCACTGTTCAATTCCCACCCATGAGTGAGAACATGCGGTGTTTGGTTTTCTGTCCTTATGATAGTTTGCTGAAAATGGTTTCCAGCTTCAACCATGTCCCTGCAAAGGACATGAACTCATAAATTTTTTATGGCTTCATAGTATTCCATGGTGTATATGTGTCACATTTTCTTGATCCAGTCCATCATTGATGGGTATTTGGGTGAGTTCCAACTCTTTGCTATTGTGCCACAATAAACACACGTGTGTATGTGTCTTTATAGTAGCATGATTTATAATCATTTGGGTATATACCCAGTGATGGGATCGCTGGGTCAAATAGTATTTCTAGTTCTAGATCCTTGAGGAATCACCACACTATCTTCCACAATGGTTGAACTAATTTACACTCCCAGCAACAGTGTAAAAGCGTTCCTATTTCTCCACATCCTCTCCAGCATCTGTTGTTTCCTGACTTTTTAATGAGTGCCATTCTAACTGATGTGAGATGGTATCTCATTGTGGTTTTGATTTGCATTTCTCTGATGACCAGTGATGATGAGCATTTTTTCACGTGTCTGTTGGCTTGCATAAATGTCTTCTTTTGAGAAATGTCTGTTCATATCCTTTACCCACTTTTTGATGGGATTATTTTTTTCTTGTAAATTTATTTAAGTTCTTTATAGACTCTGGATATTAGTCCTTTATCAGATTAGTTGATTGCAAAATTTTTCTCTCATTCTGTAGGTTGCCTGTTCACCCTGATGGTAGTTTCTTTTGCTGTACAGAAGCTCTTTAGTTTAATTAGATCCCATTTGTCAATTTTGGCTTTTGTTGCCATTGCTTTTGGTGTTTTAGACATGAAGTCCTTGGCCATGCTTATGTCCTGAATGGTATTGCCTAGGTTTTCTTCTAGGGTTTTTATGGTTTTAGGTATAACATTAAAGTCTTTGATCCATCTTGAATTATTTTTTGTATAAAGTGTAAGAAAGGGATCTGGTTTCAGCTTTATGCACATGGCTAGCCAGTTTTCCCTGCACCATTTATGAAATAGGGAATCCTTTCCCCATTTCTTGTTTTTGTCAGGGTTGTCAAAGATCAGGTTGTTTAGATGTGTGGTGTTATTTCTGAGGCCTCTGTTCTGTTCCATTGGTCTATATCTCTCTTTTGGTACCAGTACCATGCTGTTTTGGTTACTGTAGCCTTGTAGTATAGTTTGAAGTCAGGTAGTGTGATGCCTCCAGCTTTCTTCTTTTGACTTAGGATTGTCTTGGCAATGTAGGCTCTTTTTTTGGTTCCATATGAACTTTAAAGTAGTTTTTTCCAATTCTGTGAAGAAAGTCATTGGTAGCTTATGGGGTTGGCATTGAATCTGTAAATTACCTTGGGCAGTATGGCCATTTTCGATATGATTCTTCCTATCCATAAGCATGGAATATTCTTCCATTTGTTTGTGTCCTCTTTTATTTTGTTGAGCAGTGGTTTGTAGTTCTCCTTGAAGAGGTCCTTCACATCCCTTGTAAGTTGGATTCCTAGGTGTTTTATTCTCTTTTTATCTATTGTTAATGGGAGTTCAGTCATGATTTGGCTTTCTCTTTGTCTGCTAATGGTGTATAGGAATGCTTGTGATTTTTGCACATTGATTTTGCATCCTGAGACTTTGCTGAGGTTGCTTATCAGCTTAAAGAGATTTTGGGCTGAGATGATGGGGTTTTCTAAATATACAATCATGTCATCTGCAAACAGGGACAATTTGGCTTCCTCATTTCTTAATTGAATACCTTTTATTTCTTTCTCTTGCCTGATTGCCCTGGTCAGAACTTCCAACACTATGTTGAATAAGAGTGGTGAGAGAGGGCATCCTTGTCTTGTGCCAGTTTTCATAGGGAATGCTTCCAGTTTTTGTCCATTCAGTATAATATTGGCTGTGGGTTTGTCATAAATAGCTCTTATTATTTTGAGATATGTTCCATCGATACCTAGTTCATTGAGGGTTTTTAGCATGAAGGGGTGTTGAATTTTATTGAAGGCCTTTTCTGCATCTATTGAGATAATCATGTGCTTTTTTGTCGCTGGTTTTGTTTACGTGATGGATTACATTTATTGATTTGCATATGTTGAACCAGCCTTGCATACCAGGGATAAAGCTGACTTGATTGTGGTGGATAAGCTTTTTGATGTGCTGCTGGATTCGGTTTGCCAGTATTTAATTGATAATTTTCGCATTGATGTTCATCAGGGATATTGTTCGAAAATTCTCTTTGTTGTTGTGTGTCTGCCAGGCTTTGGTATCAGGATGATGCTGGCCTCATAAAATGAGTTAGGCAGGATTCCCTCTTTTTCCATTGATTGGAATAATTTCAGAAGGAATGGTACCAGCTCCTCTTTGTACTACTGGTAGAATTCATATGTGAATCCTTCTAGTCCTGGACTTTTTTTGGTTGGTAGGCTATTAATTATTGCCTCAATTTCAGAGCCTGTTATTGGTCTATTCAGAGATTCAACTTCTTTCTGGTTTAGTCTTGGGAGAGTCAATGTGTCCAGGAATGTATCCATTTCTTTCAGATTTTCTAGTTTATTTGCATAGAGGTGTTTATAGTATTCTCTGATGGTAGTTTGTATTTCTGTGGGATCAGTGGCGAAATACCCGTTATCATTTTTTATTGCATCTATTTGATTCTTCTCTATTTTCTTCTTTAGTATTCTTGCTAGTGGTCCATCAATTTTGTTGATATTTTGAAAAAAAAAAAAAACAGCTCCTGGTTTCATTGATTTTTTGAAGGGTTTTTATGTCTCTATCTTCTTCAGTCCTGCTCTGATCTTACTTATTTCTTGCTTTCTGCTAGCTTTTGAATTTTTTTCTTCTTGTTTCTCTAGTTCTTTTAATTGTGATGCTAGGGTGTCAATTTTAGATCTTTCCTGCTTTCTCTATGGGCATTTAGTGCTACAAATTTCCCTCTACACACTGCTTTATATCTGTCCCAGAGATTCTGGTATGTTGTGTCTTTGTTCTCATTGGTTTCAAAGAACATCTTTATTTCTGCCTTCATTTTGTTATTCAACCAGTCATCATTTAGGAGTAGTTGTTCAGTTTCCATGTAGTTGTGCTGTTTTGAGTGAGTTTGTTAATCTTGAGTTCTAATTTGATTGCACTGTGATTTGAGAGATGGTTTTTTGTGATTTTTGTTCTTTTACATTTGCTGAGGAGTGCTTTACTTCCAATTATGTGGTCAATTTTAGAATAAGTGTGATGTGGTGCTGAGAAGAATGTATATTCTGTTGATTTGGGGTGGAGAGTTCTGTAGATGTCTATCAGGTCTGCTTGTTGTAGGGCTGAGTTCAATTCCTGTATATCCTTGTTAAACTTCTGTCTCATTGATCTGTCTAATATTGACAGTGGGGTGTTACAGTGTCCCATTATTATTGTGTGGGAGCCTAAGTCTCTTTGTAGGACTTGCTTTATGAATCTGGGTGCTCCTGTATTGGGTGCATATATATTTAGGATAGTTAGCTCTTCTTGTTGAATTGACCCCTTTACCATTCTGTAATGGCCTTCTTTGTCTCTTTTGATCTTTGTTGGTTTAAAGTTTGTTTTATCAGAGACTAGGATTGCAACCCCTGCTTTTTTTTGCTTTCCATTTTCTTGGTAGATCTTCGTCAGTCCCTTTATTTTAAGGCTATGTGTGTCTGCTTATGTGAGATGGGTCTCCTGAGTACAGCACACTGATGGGTCTTGACTCTTTATCCAATTTGTCAGTCTGTGTCTTTTAATTTGGGCATTTAGCCCATTTACATTTAACGTTAATACTGTTATGTGTGAACTTGATCCTGTCATTATGATGTTAGCTGGTTATTTTGCCTGTTAATTGATGCAATTTCTTCATAGCATCAGTGGTCTTTACAGTTTGGTATGTTTTTGCAGTGGCTAGTACAGGTTGCTCGTTTCCATATTTAGTGCTTCCTTCAGGAGCTCTTGTAAGGCAGGCCTGGTGATGACAAAATCTCTCAGCATTTGCTTGTCTGTAAAGGATTTTATTTCTCCTTCACTTATGAAGCTTAGTTTGGCTGGATATGAAATTCTAGGTTGAATATTCTTTTCTTTAGGAATGTTGAATATTGGTCCCTCACTCTCTTGTGGCTTGTAGGGTTTCTGCTGAGAGATCCGCTGTTAGTCTGATCGGCTTCCCTTTGTGGGTAATCTGACCTTTCTCTCTGTCTGCCCTTAACATTTTTTCCTTTTTTTCAGCCTTGGTGGATCTGACAATTATGTGTCTTGGGGTTGCTCTTCTTAAGGAATATCTTTGTGGTGTTCTCTGTATTTCCTGAATTTGAATGTTGGCCTGCCTTGCTAGGTTGGGGAAGTTCTCCTGGATAATATCCTGAAGAGTGTTTTCCAACTTAGTTCCATTCTCCCCATCACTTTCAGGTACACCAATCAAATATAGATTTGGTCTTTTCTCATAGTCCCATATTTTTTGGAGGCTTTGTTTATTTCTTTTTACTCTTTTTTCTCTAAACTTGTCTTCTCGCTTTATTTTATTCATTTGCTCTTCAATCACTGATATCCTTTCTTCCACTTGAACGAATTGGCTATTGAAGCTTGTGCATGCATCATGAAGTTCTTGTGCCATGGTTTTCAGCTCCATAAAGTCATTTAGGGTCTTCTGTACACTTTTTATTCTAGTTAGCCATTCATCTAACTTTTTTTCAAGGTTTTGAGCTTCCTTGTGATGGGTTAGAACATGCTCCTTTAGCTCAGAGAAGTTTGTTATTACCAACCTTCTGAAGCCTACTTCTGTCAACTTGTCAGTCATTCTCTGTCCAGCTTGTTCAGTTGCTGGCAAGGAGCTGTGATCCTTTGGAGGAGAAGAGGAGCTCTGGTGTTTAGAATGTTCAGCTTTTCTCCTCTGGTTTCTCCCCATCTTTGTGATTTTATCTACCTTTGGTCTTTCATGTCTGTGACCTAAAGATGTGGTTTTGGTGTAGATGTCCTTTCTGTTGATGTTGATGCAATTCATTTCTGTTTGTTAGTTTTCCTTCTAACAGTCAGGTCCCTCAGCTGCAGGTCTGTTGGAGTTTGCTGGAGGTCTGCTCCAGACCCTGTTTGCCTGGGTATCACCAGCAAAGGCAGCAGAACAGCAAATATTGCAGAACAGTAAATATTGCTGCCTGATCCTTTCTCTAGAAGCTTCATACCAGAGTGTCCCTCCGCCTTTATGAGGTGTCTGTCAGCCCCTACTGGGAGGTGTCTCCCAGTTAGGCTACACGGGGTTCAGGGACCCACTTGAGGAAACCGTCTGTCTGTTCTCAGAGCTCAAACGCCATGCTGGGAAAACCACTGCTCTCTTCAGAGCTGTCAGATAGGGAAGTTTAAGTCTGCAGTTGTCTGCTGCCTTTTGTTCAGCTATGCCCTGCCCACAGAGGTGGAGTCTGTAGAGGCAGTAGTCCTTGCAGAGCTGCAATGGGCTCCACCCAGTTCGAGCTTCCAGGTGCTTTGTTTACCTACTCAAGCCTCAGTAATGGTGGATGCCCATCCCCCAGCCTGGCTGCAGCCTCACAGATTGATCTCAGACTGCTGTGCTAGTGGTGAGCAAGGCTCCATGGGTGTGGGACCTGCTGATCCAGGCATGGGAGAGAATCTCTTTGTCTACCAGTTGCTAAGACCATGGGGAAAGTGCATCATTTGGGTGACAGTATACCATTTTTCCGTGTACAGTCTGTCATGGCTTCCTTTGGCTAGGAAAGGGAAATTCCCCTGACCTCTTGCACTTCCTGGGTGAGGCGACACCCCGCCCTGCTTTGGCTCATCCTCCATGGGCTGCACCCACTGTCCAGCTAGTCCCAATGAGATGAACCAGGTACCTCAGTTGGAAATGCAGAAATCACCCATCTTCTGCATCGATCACGCTGGGAGCTGCAGACCGGAGCTGTTCCTGTTTGGCCATCTTGGAATGGAACTCAAATACAGATTTTCTTATGTTGCCTTCAGTACATAGATTTTTTCCCCCAATAATTTGATCCCATGGGTAGAAAATAATAGAATACAAAAAAAGAATTTACTTCCAATTATTTTTCTTCCAACTTTATTGATGACGTAAAAAGACAATCCACTGAATGTGAGAAAATATTTGCAAATCATATACCTTATAAAGGACTTGTATCTAGAATAGATAAATTTATCACTCAATAATGAAAAGATATTTAATATTCAATTTAAAAATGGACATTAGATTTGAAAATACATACTTCCATAGAAGATATACAAATGAACATGGAGCACATGAAATGATGCTAAATATTATTTGTTATTAGGGAAATACAAATAAAAGTCACAGTGATATATCACTTCACACCTACAATGATGGCTAAAATTTTAAAATGGCAGATAATGACAACTTTTGGCAAAGGTGTAGAGATATTGGAACTGTCATACATTGCTGGTGTCAAATGTAATATTTGTTATATGACCCGGAAATTCCACTCTTTGGTATATTTTGAAGAGGAATGAAAACATATGTCCACACAAAAAAAATTGCACACAAATATTCATAGAATTGTTATACATAATAACCCCCAAAATGGAAATAACCGACATGTCCATGAACTGATGAGTAGATAAATGAAATGTGGTATATTACTACAATGGGATTTTGTTCTGCCATGACAAGGAATGAATTACTGATACATACTACAACATGAATGATCCTTGAAAACTTGCTATGTGAAAGAATACATACACAAAAGGGAACTTACTATTTGATTCTGTGGGAAATTAATGAAGATCATACAAATGAAAACAAGCAAAGGCTATTTATTCAGAGCTTGTTGTAGCAAGGAAAGCAGCCACCATCACTTGCATTTAGCAGAGACTCTAAGGCAGAAGAGTGGAAAGCTTTATAATGGAAAAAAAAAGGGGAAGGCAGGTATGTACTGACTGGAGGCTGTTGATGTGGGAAGCTGTAGGTCGGCTAACTAGAAGTAGTGCTTCCTAAGTAATTGATTACGGTGCATGTTTTGCTTTCTCTGATTGGTCCTAACTTGGAAACAGGGACAAGAACTAGGAAAGCTGTCAGTTACTAATCAAGTCCTAGCAACTTTAGGCCTATTACTAAGGGTTTGTTGTCTGATTTTCTTTTCTTTTCTTTTTTTTCAAATTATACTTTAAGTTCTAGGGTACATGTGCACAACGTGCAGTTTTGTTACATAGGTATACATGTGCCATGTTGGTTTGCTGCACCCATCGACTTGTCATTTACATTAGGTATTTCTCCTAATGCTATCCCTCCCCCAGCCCCAAACCCCCTGACAGGCCCTGGTGTGTGATGTTCTCCACCCTGTGTCCATGTGTTTTCATTGTTCAATTCCCACCCATGAGTGAGAACATGCAGTGATTGGTTTTCTGTCCTTGTGATAGTTTGCTGAGAATGATGGTTTCCAGCTTCATCCATGTCCCTGCAAAGGACATGAACTCATCCTTTTTTATGGCTACATAGTATTCCATGGTGTATATGTGCCACTTTTTCTTAATCCAGTCTATCATTGATAGACATTTGGGTTGATTCCACTATTGTGAATAGTGCTGCAATTAACATACGTGTGCATGTGTCTTTATAGTAGCATGATTTATAATCCTTTGGGTATATACCCAGTAATGGGATCACTGGGTCGTCTGATTTTCTAGACGGATTATTGAAGGTAGTAGGTTGACATCCTGGGCCAGCTGCTGCAGGCTTTAGGCCAGGGTTCTATTTTTAGATATATACACTATCTATTGATCTTCTGTTTCTGCAGTCTCTAAATTCATTATATGAAATGTTCAGATTAGGCAAAATCTTACAGTTGGGAAGTGGATTAGGATTGCCTAGTTCTGGATGGGTGGGGTGAGGACTGATTGTTAATTTAGTGGATACATGGTTTCTTTTCAAGTTGAAGAAAATATTCTAAAATTAGATTATGATGATACTCTCACAACTTTGCAATCTTAGTAATTGAATTTTATACTTTATATGGGTGAACTTTGTTATTTAAATTATATATCAAAGCTTTTAAAATAACTTACTAATTGTTTTATAGATTTGAAACAATTTTTTGAATGTGTTTGGCCAAATGCATTCATAATTACAATTAATTTTACTGTTTTTTATTGTATTAATTTGACTATTAGAAATTCTAAACTTTCTTATGTGTCTAACATTTAATTTTTGTTTTACATCTTTGGTCTAATTGGAAGACAACTTTGAAAAAGTGATTACACATGTAAAGAATGTTATGAAAGTAGAAGTTTAGTAGAATCGTTGGTGTTATTATTTTGCCTTTTGTAAACATAGATGAGCAAAGTGAAATTCTTAAGAATTTGTTAGGAAGATACAGGGGCAAGAACCTCTGCCTTTTTACTCTTCGTTTAGCACTCTACTCTTCCGTCTCACAACTACCTCCATGGTAGGCAAAGAACTACCGGCTTCTTTGAACTGTTAACGACTTCAGAGGCTTTGACTACATTGAGAATATGATAAAAGTTATTGATATTCTTAAGGGGAAAAAAAACACACTTATGAACTATGATGAAATCTGTTGTTTTGTCTGCGTAAGTTTCATCCACACTTCCAGTAACACCAAGCAAACCTTTTTTGAGGAATCATCCTTCTCCTACTCACAGTCCTTGTAATTTGGAAGAGAAGGAAAGGAATACTCACCTGTTCTAGTCTCAGTGATTGGTTTAGGAATGAAGGCTTTACTTCAATTGGCCAAATTTGGAGGTTTTAGGAAGAAAGAGCTCCTCTTTTGCTGAACTCAAAGCACAAAGAGTCTAAGATTTTCAGGGCTATCACTTGGAAACAGCTTGCCTGAGACATGGAGAATAATACACCCTAGATATCACTTCAGCCTCTGGACCCAGTCCTGTCAAAAACAAATTTATCAGTTGCAGAAGTCAATAAATAAATAAAATATTTCTGATTAAGCTGATCCTAGATAGATTTTCTGACATTTACAACAGAAAAACAAACAACAAACAAACAAACAAAAACAAAACCCCTTGTTGTTTTCCAACCTGAACACAGGTGTTTTTATAGATATTATTTGGCACAGCCACAGATTTCATCTTAAGTATCCCTGGGATATATCATTGGTAAGCTGGGAGTTGTCTTCTGGAGTTTGAACAGTGCATAATGAATGTGCTTAGACTGCATATTTTCTTTGAGAATCATCCTACCTGCTTGTTTGGTGAAGGTGGGATTTATACATCACAAGCCTGTATCCTCTTTTTCCTAGCAGGTGAGATGATCACCAATCATATCCAATAGAGAGTGGTATTTAATTTAGACTTTACCCAAATCACCCATTTATTTATAATATGATGGTCCTTGGACCACATAGGAATACGTAGGTCAATTTTCCTCAATGTTCTCCCTTGCCACCACCCCCAGTCCCAGCATAACCTCAGAGTCCCTGTTAGAATTTAGTTTGGATATCAAATGATATTATAGTTGCAATAAAGTATCTTCTGAATTTGATTTGCATACAGTCCTCTGTGAATAATGTTGGGGAATTTTGAGGAATATTTGGATTTGTGGCTAAATCTGTAATCTGACTTTCGAAACTGAAAATATGTGTGGATTTCTTTTCTCCTACTTCATGAGTGTGGGAAAAGACATTTCATGGCATGAGTGCTCACCTACAAAATGGACTCATGGACATCTGTCTGCTTTGGGGAACAGAAGGCATCTGATGGATGGGAGGAGAGCACCTGTGAATTCAAAGCCCATTTGCACACAACATTCATTACTAGTGGGTTTGCACAGGACAATGCTTTACTTACTTTCTGGAACCAAGTATATGGAACAGTCTGGCTTCAGAGATGCCTAATAACTTTTGAAAAGTGTTATGTTAGGAGAGAAACATTCATGACTTCACAGAACAGTTGCTGGAATTAACCACTGAAGGAAGCTTCCTGCTTCAGCTGCTGGTGTAAGGAATAGAAAGCCACAGCTGTAATCTTGGAGCAGCTGCTGAAAGTTATCACAGCACCATCCGTACTAATTAGGTACTATCCATCTGCAAGGGTTTCACTAGCTCCCAGAGGGTGGTCGAAGAAGGTAAGGCACAGCTCCCACTCTAGGCGATTTTGCAATCTGGAAAAAGACTGAGCCATCTTAAGTGCTTCACCTATGCAATGGGGATAGCAATAACTATCTCACAAGGATTCCAGTGTAAATTAAATGCTGAAGTTTTTTACAATATGAAACACTTCATCCTGGACCATGATAAAAGTCTCAAGTATGTGGTTGATCATGATGACTCTTATCTCTTCATTGGAAATCAGGAGATATAGAATAATCTTTTGGCTTTTGATAGGTCAAGAATTGGACAACCCTGATCAGGATGTTTGATTCGGTTGCAGTAAAGGGGACAGGGAAACAGCCCCCATCATGAGTTCATTGAGAGTGTCTTTATTTTTTGCATTATCCCAACTGGAACCTAGGGGTCATGGTTTCTTCTCTCATTTCCAGATATTGTCACAATTCAGGCATAGGCATGTGTGTGTGTGTTTCACATTAATGCAAGATATTATAATTGCTTACTTGGCAAGTTTTCAAAACGTATCTGGGGAACAAATATTGACTCAGGTGATCCATTTTCCTGGGTGACAGGCATTTATTGAGCCTTCAATCTGTGCCAGGCACTGCATTAAGAATATTTCATCTCATGTAGTGTTTACATGAACTACGCAACCTGGGTGCTAATATCAATCCTATTTTATAGATAAGATGAGTGCGGCTAACTTTCTCAGTAATGCAGCTGATTGTTACTAGAATTGGGATTTAGTCCCAGCTGTTCTTATTCCAGAGGTCACATTTTTAGCCATTATGATTTTGAGATAGCTTGATGGATGGTCTGGGGTTTTCAGAGCATTAGGATTATTGATTCTAGTACAAATGTTCAGTCTTACTTCTTGAGAGACTTTTGGTTCTGTAGACATGGAGTAATGTAAATGCTTTTCCCAGGCAAGATTCTGTGGCACCCTGATCAACTGTGACTCCCATGTCTTGAAACACACCCAATGTTCATCCACCCCTACCACAGCCCTTGATACCCACCCATTATAATCTGCTGGGCTAAGCCCAGGCAAGGTTAGATTTTTCATTGTTAATCTACTCCATCAAAAGCATTTAGCCAACTCTCTATATCCAGAGTCCTGAAGACCACCTAGATGTGAATCAGTTGGGGAATGAAATAATTAGTTAAAATGTCGATCTAGGGCCCAGCGCGATGGCTTACACCTGTAATCTCAGCACTTTGGGAGGCAGAGGTGGGTGGATCACCTAAGGTCAGGGGTTCAAGACCAGCCTGTACAACATGGTGAAATCCCATCTCTACTAAAAATATAAAAATTAGCCAGGTGTGGTGGCAGGCACCTGTGATCCCAGCTACTCGGGAGGCTGAGGCCGTAGAATCACTTGAACCTGGGAGGCAGAAGTTGCAGTAAGCAGAGATGGCACCATTGCACTCCAGCCTAGGCAACAAGAGTGAAAACCCATCTCAAAAAAAAAAAATAAATAAATAAATCTATAGGTCTCACTCCTAGAAATTCGGAGTCAGTTGGCCTTGTTCATGGCACAGGTATCTGCTTCTGTAAGAAAGTGCCCCCAGTGTTTCTGACTTATGTTTCTGTATCATAATGAGGAATACTAGTGTATATATAAATAAATTTTCCAGAAAATGTGACCTTTGTCCTTAAAATTAGGGTTTTGTTAAAAATATAGACAGAATGTTAACATGATCAAACATAAATGATCAAATTTAATATAATACATGTAAATTTAAATATATTCATTCCTTTTCTGATATTGGATACATGCTCTTTTCTAGTTACAAACATCTAACTTGCCTGCCGTGACCATCTTATCTTTTTCAAAGTGTTTTCATGTCTCAATTTTATGATTTAAAATTCAAGAGATCCAAATGAGGAGAACAGGTGTCATTCCCATTTTACAGCCAAGGAGACTGAGGCTAAACAAGGTTAGCTGGCCTTTTTAAGTTACTAAGTTAAGTCTCAGTTTGTAACTGCTGATTTTGGGTCTCTTTATGTGACAGGGCAATGCCTTAAATTGCAATCAGAATGGCCACTAGTATATAGAGACCACTGCAAGGGCAGACATTAACTTCCAGGCTAGAGGACAACCAAAATGTGATGGATGAAGGAGGGTGTCATCTGCAGGCACCTTGGGTATGAGGTCACTCTGAGAAGGATGTCCTTTCAGAAGTAGCACATCCTTCTTTAGTTGTTCTCAGCTCTGCCTTTGATATTCATGCTTAAGTCCAAGCCAGAAGGTAAGAAAGATAACATGAAAATAACTCAGAAATCATCTAGTCCAGACCACTCATTTATTCCCAAGGACCAAGTGGGAATGAATGATTCATCCATAGTGGCTAAAACAAGTTAGTGACAGAATCTGTGCCAGAATGTCCATCTTCTGAGGCTCCTTGATAAGGTGGAATAAACTAGAGGCAAGCAGACTAGGCTTTGAAATTTTCCTCTGCCCCTCACTGGCTTTGTGGCTTTGGGTAAATCACTGAACATTTCTCAGCCTCAGGCTCTTCATTTGTGATAGGAGGAAAATAACCAAGAGCCCCATTCCGGTTTATTAAATTACCTATAGCATTTCACAGCACCTGGCCTCTGACTCAGGGTAAGTCTCTGGTGAATAATGGTTTTATTCTCACCCAGTCTCCCTTTATTTCAAAGCTCATCTCTCAGGCCTCGTCTAACACCAAATAGCTACTACAATATATACTGACTCTCAGATGCTGTCACATTTGTAAAGCAATATCCTACTACTACATATTCATGAATGCAATTCAGGCTCCAGGGCTGCAGCCTTTGACTCTGCAAATTTAAATCTGGATATTAACAAAAGTTTCTGCAGGTGTCTGTGTACTATATTAGCTAGAAGCAGAAAGGTAAACAGGCAGTGAACATGTAGAGGAAACTTTTTTTGGGGAGCAGTAGAAAAGGAATGCCCATATGATGAACTCCTGTTGAGTCAACAGCACCCCATACTGTAAATGTTTTGGGGCTGGGACTGTCACTATTCTATTCACTACTATTTCTGCAGCAGAGAGCACAATAGCTGACATATAGTGATACATGGTGATTACTACAAGACATAGTTAATGCATATTAATGAAGGGAATCTCTGACTTTAGCTCTTACTAGTTCCCCATGTTTTGTTGTTGCTCATTTATTTCATTTTGATTACTCCTTTTCCTCTAGCTGTGCTTTAACCTCCTAAAAGATGGTTTCTGATAAAATTAGTCACACAAGTAGCTTCAATTTCTAAAGTGTCTATTTTTTTATAACAGGTCCTGTGGGGCACATATCACAAACTCAATCCTCTCACATTTTTTATGAAGTGGATTATTATTCCCATTTGACAGATGAAGAAACATAAGTTAAGTAACTTGCCCATGATCACACATCCTGTTGAATTCAAGCCTTGTATTCTTTGCCACCATGCTTCTGCTCTGTCTCATACAGTGTTTTGCAGAGTCTGCATTTGCTAGTGCTAAATATAAACCATGATTAGCAGAGCTGGGTAAGGTAAAAATCTGACATGAAGAGTGGGGCTTTCTCTGCCTGCTTCCATTCCGGGCAGCCATTCTGCTATTCTAGGGCTGCCATGGCCTTGGGTCTCCATTACCATATGCTATTTAGGCCTATCCCAGCAAGTGCTTTCCTGCCGTTTTTCTGACAAACTCTTTTGTTTGGTTTTGTTCGCTGTCATTTATAAAATGCTCATGATGACCTAGAATCTTTGTTCTAATCATTATATAGAATGCATTATTTAGTTCTCACACTAACCTATGAGATGAGTGTTGTTATTTTTCCAATTTTAAAGATGTGGAAATTGAGACTCAGGAATTTTAAGAAACTGAGTCAAGGTCATAGACATAAAACTCATTCCACTGTAACTTTCTATTTATTCTTTGCTCCTGGCTCAAGGTTCTAAATGCAGAATGGCTGCATGGGCTACTGACATAACCATACCTTAGAGTTATCGTTTGTGAAGATTTTAAATAATCTCTCCCATTCGATCTTCACACAATCCCTAAGTGAACGCAGAGCAACCTGGATTAAAAAATCATAAGTACCAGATAGTAGCCAGTCTAGATGAAAAGCCTTGGTCTCCTGTCTTCATTAATCACTTCTCACTGCACAATCAACCTTCCAAGTATTATTTCTGCATTTAATCAGGGGCCTTTCCCCAAACGAGTGTCTGAAGGTAGAAATTACTGATCCCATACTTGGACCATAGGGACGTATTTGTCAGAAGGAGTATCTTTTGTGTTCCTTCAGCCTCACGACCACATTGACTGTCCTATTTCACTGGAAGGCCAACCTTTTCTTTAAACTGACATTGAACTTAGGTTATGTCCGAAGATGATTAGGATATATAATCTTTTAGAGACAGGAGAGTTTGGGAATGGAAACTCAACTTCTGACTGGATGCGGTAGCTCATGCCTATAATCTTAGCAGTTTGGCAAGCTGAGGTGGGAGGACCACTTGAGCCCTGGAGTTTGAAACCAGCCTGGGCAACATAGTGAGATCCCATCTAAGAAAGAGAGAGAGGTGGCGAGTGCCTGTAGTCTCAGCTACTCAGGAAGCTGAGGCAGGAGAATGGCGTGAACCTGGGAGGCAGAGCTAGTGAGCCGAGATGGTGCCACTGTACTCCAGCCTGGGTGACAGAGTGAGACTCCATCTCGAAAAAAAAGAAAGAAAGAAAGAGAGAGAGACAGAGAGAAGGAAAGAAAGAGAGAGAGAAGGAGGCAGAAAGGGAGGGAGGGAGGAAGGAAGGCTTAACTTTCTTGTTATAAAGAATGGTTTATTTGAATTTCAACTGTTTTTTTTAAATATTCATTTATTTTGTTATACAAAAGCAAATTTAAATTCTTTAAAAAATATTGTACATATTATGATTTCATTGAATTAAGTTTAGTATAACTATTTTTCTATTTATGTATTTATTCTTTTTTTTTTTTTTTTTTTTTTTTGAGACGGAGTCTCGCTGTGTCGCCCAGGCTGGAGTGCAGTGGCCGGATCTCAGCTCACTGCAAGCTCTGCCTCCCGGGTTTTTACGCCATTCTCCTGCCTCAGCCTCCCGAGTAGCCGGGACTCCAGGCGCCCGCCACCTCGCCCGGCTAGTTTTTTGTATTTTTTAGTAGAGACGGGGTTTCACCGTGTTAGCCAGGATGGTCTCGAACTCCTGACCTCGTGATTCACCCGTCTCGGCCTCCCAAAGTGCTGGGATTACAGGCTTGAGCCACCGCGCCCGGCCGATGTATTTATTCTTAATAAGTAGAAAGACAGAAGAAATGATGTTCAGCAAATGGCAGTGCCATTTTATGCCCTCCTCGGGATACGAACTTTACAGTGATTTCTTTTAAATCATTTTTTTTGGTATGTTTTTGCATTGCTTATTCGTTAAAAGTTTTAAAAAATATTTTATTTTCAGAAATCATTACTAAAGAAAAAAAACTAGTATAGTGGTTTCTGGTACCTGCTGTAACAAAGTACCAGAAGTTTGGTGGCTTAAAACAATTAAAATTTATTTTTTATAGCTCTGGAGATTAGAATTGTCAAGTCACTATCACTGGACAAAATTGGCAGGGTTGCGCTCCTTCTGGAGAATCTGTTCCTTGCCTCCTTTAGCACTGATGGCTGCCAGAATTCCTTGGTTTGTGACTACATAACTCCAATATTCACGGCCAGTGTCTTCAAATTATCTCTACTCCATCTGCACATTGTCTTCTCTGTATGTAGTCAAGTTTTACTTGTATAAGGATACATGTTATTGAATTTAGGACCCACCTAAATAATCCAGAATAATCCATCCATCTCAAAATCCTTAATTTAATCCTATCTGCAAAATCACCTTTGTCAAGTAAGGTAATATTTACAGGTTCCAAGGATTAGAAGCTGATATTTTTGGGGGCCATTATTCAGCCTACTACAAATAGTTTCAAAGGGAGAATAAGAAACAAGAATTCCATACTTGCTTTTTAAATGAATTTCTGCAGCATGAAACCTTAATTTCATACCCTGCATTCACTACATTAATCTATATTTAAATAAACTGCCTCTAGCTAGTCCTAGTTTGCATCCATTGTTTATGGAATTAATATACTCTCTGTACTCTTAACCATGCCTAGGTTTCTGTGATAAAGTATATGGTCACTCTCCATGTGTTGTAGCATATATCCACAAAGCCAGGTATATTAGTCCATTCTCATACTGCTAATAAAGATATACTCAAGACTGAGTAATTTATAAAGAAAAAGAAGTTTAATGGACTCACAGTTCCACATGGCTGGGGAGGCCTCACAATCATGGCAAAAAGTAAAGGAGAAACAAAGTCGTGTCTTACATGGCAGCAGGCAAGAGAGCATGTGTGGGGTAACTACCCTTTATAAAACCATCAGATCTCATGAGACTTCTTCACTATCATAAGAACAGCATGGGAAAAACCCACTCCTGTGATTCAATTACTTCCCACCAGGTCTCTCCCATGACACGTGGGGATTATAGAAAAAGCAATTCAAGATGAGATTTGGGTGGGGACACAGCCAAACCATATTACCAGACTCTTTCAGGCTTATGGAAATAATGGTTTTAGAGGCAGAGAATCTCACTGGGGACAATGTGTGGTCACCACATTCCACTATAGACTGGATGCAAAACGGGGAGAGAAGCTGCCTCACAAGGCAGATGCCAATTGACAATGAGAAGGCATCTCAGCAGACCAGGGCTGGAACCCAAGTGACTTCCCTAATCGGTCTGAGGATATGTGTGGGCAGAGTGACTGACAACAGACATTTAAGATGCTGTAGGGTCTTTTGCTTTAACCTGGCTTTGTAATGGTGTCTGCAATTGCAGAGCAATAAGAACAAGGCCATTCATCTGCTGGTGTTCTTTGCTCGACCACATGGCCACAAGAAGACTCAGCATCTTCTTCATTCCACACAAACACCATCAGTAAGTATGCTTGATGTTGGGATGGCCTCTGGGCCAGTGCTCCTAGAGGGCTGCTGCTCTTTCATGCTCATATCCTTTTGCTTGTGAATTATTCAGTGAAACTTGGAGAACAAGAACAGACTGTGGGGGGAATGTGCTGGGAAAGATTCTTCAGTCTGTCCTGTTGCAGATAATTTGTGTAAAGAGTTGACTTCAGAAAGTTTTATTTGGTTTATCCCTCCCTTCCCCTCCTCTCCACTCCCCTCCCGTCCCATCCTCTCCCTTCTCCTTCCTTCTGCTCCCTTCCCCTCCCCCCGAAATGGTCTTCTTCATAAGCCTAACAATAGGTACTACTATTATATCCTCTTTGTAGATAAGAGATCCCAGGTTCAAAGACGTTAAATAACGTACCCGAAATTTACTAAGCTACAGGCTGAGCTGGAATTTAGCCTGGTCTGTGTGACTCTGGAGTCCATGCTGTTGACCATTGTACTTTACTCCTTGTCTCCCAAAGAGTGTAACAATTTTAACATGGACAACTCACATGGGAGATCACTAGACATCCTTCCTCTCTGTCCTCTTTCCTTGACATACAGAATAAAACTTAGTTCAATTGGACTGATTGAAATATGAATGCTTTAGCAGAGACCGAGTTGGACCAGAGTTATTTCCTATCCTGGCAATGTGTGTGTAGTCTAACTGGAAAGCTCTGATAAAGGTCTCTAGGGTAGATTCTTCTGGATTCAAGGTTAAGGCTAGGAGTTGGGGACAGTTCATTTAGCAAAGCAACATTCAAGATTATAAAATGCTCCTTTGCCTTTAATTCTGATGCATTTCCTCTGGTCCATAACTTGGACCTAGGATTTCCCCAGTAACCGTATAAGTGAGATTAATAACTTAATAATGGCAGAGAATATAAAGTACCTAAGGAATAGCCTTGTCCTGATGAAACATTATTATTGGTAGTAAATGGTGGAGTAGTTAGTATTTATATAGTGTTCTATTTGGAGTGTACATTTGATTACTCATTCTTATACATACATTATAATCCCAATAGTTGTGTTTTTGCTCTTTTATTTACCATGTTTGTGTTTGCAGCATTTAAATATTTTTAATATTCAGCAAAATTAATGTTGATGAAAAGACTGTGGCTTACTGTGTGATTTGGTGATTCATTTATTCATAAAACTTTTGCCTTTTTTGCTGAGGCTCTGAAACCCAAGCCTCCTCCATCATTAAAAGCCTGAGTGAGCTGTTTGCAACCATCAACTCTAGAATTGAAACAGGAGCATTCCCTTATCCCCCTCAAAGGACATGTGACAGGGCTGTGGCTCACTCCTTCTGTTACTCCGACTGCTCAAAACCCTATGGGGAGCATGCAAATGGGCAGGTGCAGAGGCTGTGGGAGTGCTTTTGGGCTCCAGCCCCATGGCAGCATTGAGGGGTAGGTGTCTATGACTCCCAAAGCCCAAGTGGGCATGTGTTACAGTGTGCTCTTTCAGCTTTGATGTCTACAGATGGCTTGTATTAATCAGCTCAATAGATCCTCTGCCTTATTGCAAGGACAGAGGAGCAGTATGACAGACTGAGTTCTTGCCCAGTGTGCCAGAAAAATTGTATCACATGTGGGCTGGAAGGACGAATGCAAAGTTTTATTGAGTGGTGGAGGTGGCTCTCTGTGAGACAGATGGGGAACAGAAGAGGGGGATGGAGTGGGAAGGTGATCTTACCCGAGAGTTAGGCTGCCCAGCAGCTGGACTCTTCTCCAACCACCCCCAGCTAAATTTCCACTGGCATCCAGATGTCCTTTCTTTCCTCTCATTCTCTGCACCATTGCTGTTCTGCCGGTGTCTGTTGGTGTCTGGTGCTCTGCTCCTCTTGATGTTCAGCCACTTGTGTGTGTGCCCACTAAGGTCTTGGGTTTACATGGGTACAGGATAGGGGGTGTGGCAGGCCAGAGTGGTCTTGGAAAAATGCAACATTTGGGCACAAAAACAGGAATGCCTATTCTCACATAGGTCCATGGGCACAGGTCTGATGGTAGAGTCCTTGCCAGGGACCCCACCCTTTTCCACCCAACACTTCCCTGCTGCTCTCCCATATTAGAATCATCTGCCTTTAGTTAGTGGGCAATCTAATGATGCCTTGGTATTGTTTGATTTATTGAGAAGCCCTTCTACTTGGAAGAGCTTCTCCATTAGGGGAATTCTCCTTTTCTGACTGCAAATTTGATTTTGATGCATGACTTTTCAGTCCCTTTAAATAGCCTGATTTTCTTTTTTTCTGTAAGAAGCAGAGCTCTCTTACCAGTTTCTGATTGTAGATTTACCTGGAAATTACCAAGTTAAGGGTGTGTGGGTATAGATGTGCAAGGGAGTCCAGTTGGATATAGGAGAGATAATTGGTTAGGGAGTGTTCTACCAAGATATAGATGCAATGACCTGGTGAGCACCCTGGGAAATGGTGCAAAAGCCCAGTTAGGATGACTCTTAGAAGCATGGAAGCAGCCATGACCCAGTAAGTAAAGTTGAAATGCTACAGTTGCCATGGTAGACAGTGGAGGAAGGGACTGAAGGGCTCAGGGAAATGGACACACTAGACTACCGCACTATATAAGGCCAGAGTACCTGACAGATGGTCATGCTTCACGTGGATACCTAGAGGATACACTGATTACCAAAGTCATTAAAGCTGGGGAGGGCACCCATGCTGAAACTGGCCCAATTGTCTTATAGAACTTATATATACAATTTAAAAAAAGAAATACAGAAATTGACTTTCCCTGGTCTTAAAATGTGAAACTTGCATTTGTCTTAGATCTGAGTTCCTTACTCAGGAAACTCACCCTCAGGCAAGGAACTGAAACTCACTAGATCACTGCATGCAGATAATGAGATGCCAGACTCCTCATTCATCATGATTGCTTCCTTACTCCTCCCTAATTCCTGTTTTCTCACCTTGCCTGCTGTCTAAACACTCTAATTTTGCCCATTCAGGGAGAGGAATTTGAGACAGATCTCCCATCTCCTTGAATGCAACATTCGAATAGAGCCTTCTTCTGTGGAAATACTCGTTGTCTCAGTGATTGGCTTTCTGTGCAGCAAGCAGCAGGACCAAGGGGGAGCCCCTGGCATTTTGTTAACAGTATCACTAATAGTGGTCAGGGCTAGCTCTACTCTGGACTCTATGACTGGTAGTAGGAGAGAACGAGGCTCACTGAGAGCAATGTGATCAGAGAACACAAAAATTATAATAGCACTGAACCCCCGGTAGCATGTATGCCAAAAATTGAAGGAGAAGATGCTACAGAAAAGTGCTAGGAGGCCAGGCATGGTGGCTCACACCTGTAATTTCAGCACTTTAGGAGGCCGAGGTGGAAGGATCATTGGAGGCCAACAGTTTGAGACCAATCTGGTCAATATAGTGTGACCCCATCTCTACAAAAATAAAAAAAATTAGCCAGGCGTGGTGGCTCATGACTGTAGTCTCAACTACTCAGGAGGCTAAGGCAGAAGGATCACTTGAGCCAAGGAGTTTAAGATTGCAGAGAACAATGATTATGCCACTGCATTCCAGCCTGGGTGACAGAGAGAGACCCTGTCTCCCTCCTCCACCCCCCCAAAAAAAATAAAAATAAAATAAAAATAAAAAATGAAAATAAAAATGTGCCAGGAGACCAATATGCAACAGAAAGAAAAGAGTAAAAGCTAAAAGAGAAGGCACAGTTGGGAGCTTACAAAGAGGCACTCACCTCTAGGAGTAGAAAGAAGAGCACAGAAAGTTCAGGACTAGATACTGGGTCAGAGTGGCTAAACTCTAAAGATTAAAAGCTCCATCAAGGAAGGTCTACCCTGCTAAAGCCTACTGGGAAAAGAACAGGACCCTTTCAAGGGAGGTTTTGTTGCCCCAGCAGTCAGCAAACAGCTTTCCACTCTTTCACTTCAGGGATTACTTCATACAGAGACCTACATTCCCCAAGGGTATTCATGCCTTCCTGGGGTGGCCCATATTCAGTGACTGATTAAAGCAGGGCTGTAAAAGCCTGGCCCTTTCGGCCCAGTGTGGGACAACTCAGACAGGCCATATATGCTCTTGCACTTCCAGTGGAGTTGGCCAAGACCTTGTAAACCTGTCTCACAGTTAGACTTTTGCTCCTGACCAATTCTGCTTCCTCCAACACTCTCCCACAGACGTTGGTTCTTAATAGATATCCAGCATGTCAAACTGCATCTTATTTGCTTCTGGAAAACCAGCCTCCGGCAGACCCTGAGAAACTTCAGGTCTATCTATCCTTTGGATAGAGTTAATATTCTTCCTTCCCGCATGGCAAGGAAAAACCCCTCAGTCTGAAGCATGGAGTGCCCTGTATAAGCAAGACAGGAAGGTCCATTTACTGAAGCCTGTGGCAGGCCCATTGTGAGGCACAGTCCCACTTCCCCACCTAGAAGCCCTGTTCCTCTTTTTCTTGATTATGTTCTGGTGCCTGAACATTGCTTTCTGGAAGCAGACAGATGCAGTATCAATTGTAGAGAACACAGTTTGCTCAAGCTTTGTCATTCTTAGAATTTGAATGAGTTAATCACACAGGGATTATATTAGGTCAAAGAGTTCCCAAATATGATGCATTTAGAAGGCTTCAACACTCATAGCTTGGAGCTGCCACATGTGGTAACAAACATATGACCTCCTCCCGGTCTTTGGGTGGTATTCTTCAAGCCGTTCTTAGTGTTGCTTCCAGACATTCACCATCGCATTATTCTGGAGATGAGAGAATCGCATGATTCTGAATTCTTTCATCCATTTACCCCTGGTCATTGAAAAGTGAAAATACAGCACAGTCTGACTGGGCAGTGGCCACCATACTTGGAGTTGGTGTCTAAGAGGGACAAGAATTGCAAATGCTTCCTTTGGTTTCTAATTTGGAAGATGGCAATTCTAATAGCTTTGCTCTTCTCTATCATAAAATGCCATATGGAGAGGTGTGTGTCATCTTTAGAGCTGCTAAAACTCAGGGCTTCAGCCTGCTACCATTTATAGCATTGAGTCACATTTAATAGGTCCCTATTTGACAGATTTAGAGTCCATCAGCTCCCAGAGAAAATTTATCCAAAGGGCCTCAGGATGGAAGAATTTGCCTGTCTGCAAAGAGGAGTGAGTGAAACATTTCCACACAGTCTTCAGCAGGTTTTAACCCATAAATCTGTCAGCAATCCTTACCTTCCATGTGTGTGAAATTATGGTAGCTTCTTTTTTCTTTATTGTCACTTTGTTGTTGTTGTTTTGAGACAGAGTTTCACTTTTCTTGCCCAGGCTGGAGTGCAATGGCACAATCTTGGCTTACTCCAACCTCTGCCTCTGGGGTTCAAGGAATTCTCCTGCCTCAGCCTCCCAGGTAGCTGCGATTATAGGTGTGCGCCACCACGCCGAGCTAATTTTTGTATTTTCAGTAGAGACAGGGTTTCACCACATTGGCTGGGGTGGTCTCAAACTTCTGACCTCAGGTAATCCACCTGCCTTGGCATCCCAAAGTGCTGGAATTACAGGCATGAGCCAGGGTGCGTGGCCATTTATTGTCGCTTTGAATTACGCACTCTGTGATATAGATAGATGAACTGTTCATAGGTGGCTACTGGAGCCATTGGAAGACAGAGATAAGTTTTATTTTCATGTCAACCTGCTCTGATTCAGTGTTTAGAGTGACATACAAGCAGGCATCAAGTTAAAAAATAATCCATGTTAAGTAAATTCAAACTACTTTCCATCATGACCAATGAGATGTTATCGGTACTATTGACAGCACTCACGGCTGCATTGATTTTCAGCCTGCTGAAAGCTGATGACACTATATTTGACACCAGCTACCGAACTAGTTATAAACCACCTCCAAGGAAAAATTATATAAACTACAATTTGTTATATGGAGCTATGCTGCATTTCTGAAAATAAATGAATTTAGATACAAATTATCTGCAACAACAATTTAATAATGAACACTTAATGACGATTAAGAACTCCTACTATGTACTGCTCTTCAGATTCCACACCCTACTTGCCAGTTGTTCTCCCAGAAGAACGAGTACATTTTTCTTATCCCATAAGGGCAGTATGGGCTTTTGGCAGGTCTGCTACTGTGTGTTCACATGCTGAAAGTTTAATGCACTATCACATTTAATCTGTGCAAAACTCATTCAAGGTAAATATTATTACCTCCAATTTACAGATGCAGAATATGAGCCTTACAGAGGTGATAAAGCTTATCCAAGGTCAGACAACCAGTAAATGAAAGACTTATTTCAAGTCCTGGTCACTGAAATTGCAGAATGGTGGTTTATTTTCCCTTAGCAGGGTCTGCACTGCATCAGAGAGATGGATTTTTTTTTTTTTTCTTTTTTAGCCATCCCACCAGCCAAACTGAAAGAGATGCATTTTATGGAGAGAAACTCTGTCGTCTGCTAGTCAGATTAGATACAAGGTGGCATACCTGTAGTGTTCCCAGGTTGTTGTGGATGCTTTTGCTTCTGGTTTTCTTGGATAATCCCAAAGCATCAGCTAGTGTGAAGTGAAACTTTAAAAAAAGAAACCGTGTTCTTTTTATTCTAAAAAAAGACGAGAGAAGAAGTCTTGCTCCTTTGGCTCCTTCAAATCTTTGCTTTGAGAATTGGCGTAGGGTTTCTGTTCTACTTGACAACTAAGGAAAGCAAGTGCAAATAAAAGGAACAGAGAGGAGAGCCGTGGAAAAACTACAGAGAGGCTTCATGAGAATCTAGGAAGAGCTGAGTGACACACCTCTGCGCATCAGGACCTGAACCCCCAGAATGACAGCTCCCAGATGTCACTGTTCTCTCAGCCTCAACTCTCTTTCTCATGATCTCTCTGGGTTTCTCTGTACATTTGCTCTGTTAATTTTGTCCTAATCTGAGGCCTCTGAAACTTAATTTTTTCTAACAGTACTGTATATATGGGCTGATAATCTCTACTTTCGTGAATCTCTCAAGTCTTCCATTTAGAATTAAAATTTCACTCCTGATAGAAGGGTCCTGGACTTGAGACATAAACTGGCCAGTCCATAGATGAGCAACCCCTACTCAGTTGCTATCCCTGGTCCAGTAAGCTGGGTCTGGGCTGGGAGAGAGTGGTAACAATGTGGTCATGTGATATATACTGCACCCTCTGTAGGATACAGTGGCTACACACCTAGATACTAGGGGGGTCTCACTCCCTGCACGTCAGCTCTGAATTTATTCCACACTCCAGTGCCTCTTCCTCTATCTGCTTCAAGCCACTTCCTCTATCTGCTCCCCTTAGTATTAGCCCCCTTGGGCATCACTCTTCTTTCTGATGTGCCTGTTGGATTGCCAATACAATTTCAAGTAAGCCTCTTAGATCTAACCTGGGACTCCTTGAGATGTTCTCTCCCACACACATTCTTGAGCCTTCTCTAACTAAACATGCATTAGTCCATTTTCACACTGCTATAAAGAACTACCTGAGACTGGGTAAATTATAAAGAAAAGAGGTTTAATTGACTCAGTTCTGCATGGTTGGGGAGGCCTCAGGAAACTTACAATTATGGCAGAAGGCAAAGGGGAAGCAAGGCATGATGGCAGGAGAAAGAGAGGGGAGAAGCCCCACTTTTAAACCATCAGATAGTGATATCGTGAGAACAGCATGAAGGAAATTAACCGCTGTGATCCAGTCTCCTCCCACCAGGTCCCTCCCCCGACATGTGGGGATTAAAATCCCCCATGAGATTTGGGTGAGAACACAGAGCCAAATCATATCGATAACAATTTTTTACCTTTTTTGCTAACAGATTTTGCTTATCACTACTACTACCAGTGCTACTACTGTTGCTGCTCATACAGATAGCTAAAATTTATGAGAATTCATAAAATGTCAGGCACTGTTCTGTTCTTTTCCTGCATTATCCCATTTAATCTTCATGGAAATCTTATGTGGTTCCTAATAGTATTGTCCTCATTTTATATATAGTAATGTAAAGTTTTGGTAAGAATTCCTATCTTATCCAAGGCAGCACAGTGTCCAGACTGTTTCCTAGGTGTATCTGGCTCTGGAGTTTATTATACTCCTAAGCCCCATGTTACGGTTGTAAGCGACCAATGACTGACCTGTTTATATCTAAAGTTGACTGAGTGCCCTGCTTATGAAGAACCACCTTTCTGTTCCTGCATGTTTAGTATACATCAAAGGCTTGTCTCTTCAACTAGACTTTGTGCCGTGGGAAGGAAAGAGAACGTGTTTTTGGTGTCTTCTACAACATATCCCAGTTGGAAGGACAAATAAAGCTCACGTATACTTATGGTCTGTCTACCTCTACATTTTTTTTTTCAGCTTTCAGTCCCATCAAAAACCAAACTTTCACTCTATTTTTTCTCTTGCACAACTGTAATATTGAATTTCTAGAGACAAGATTTAGGATTATTCTTCTGAGATCTACATGGCCAAAGATTCTCGATGATAGTGCACTATCATCTGCCTGCTCTGGTAATTGATTTATTTATTGAAATTGAATAAGAGGTAAAATTCTAAAATTAACCAAACCTAAATAAACACCCATTTGTCCCTACTGCACTAAATAGTGAGAAAAACTAGCACCTGCCTCTTGGAAACACTGCCCTATTAACATCTGTAAAGGAAGACCCTAAAACATCTTTTCATTATTATCTTCTGGTTGAATATCAACGAAAAATGATACCTTAATTTTACCCAATTCTGCTACTTTCCCAGCAAGATAGGCTGGAACATGTGCTGATTTCTCTGTACCATGCCTGCCAAGATAATATACATGAAAATGCAAAAATGGCTTTGTCCATAAGCTGGTGTGTCCCTAGCCTCAGTCATGGGGTGTGTCTGAGAAATAGTTTTTAGGACCAAGAGATGCACATACATATGTGGATTTCTCTTACGTTAAAGCACAAGGTTTGAGGAAGATCAGGAAAAGGCCCAGACATAACTATCTGTGTTCATAGCTTTCTCCACCACCTTGCCTTCTGATATCTTTCCTCTTATCTTAACCATGTATAGAGTTTCTACTGAAGGGACAATTAGACCAAAGGCCAGGGATTGATGCTGGCTCTTCTAATTACCAATCACATGACCTGGCTAATTAATTAGTTTTTTGGCCTCATTTTAAAAATATATTTTTTATTATTTTTCATAAGGGGCTAATAGTCTCCATTCTATTTTCCCACATGGCTGTTGTGAGGAACAAATAGGATAATAAATATTAAAGACCTCTGTAATCTTATAAAATCCCAGAAATTATTATCTTTTTATAATTTCCATCTACTCTTCTGGCTACTAAATTACTTAATGCAGTAATGCTTGCTTTATTCTTTTGATCAACCATGACAAATCTTACCTTTTTATGAAAGAAAATTCTTGCCCCCTACCCTCCCGTACCAAGACCACAAAAGAAAATAAAACAGAATAATTTTCCCATCATTGTTTTGACATCTTCTTTAAGAAGATGAAATTTGGACTTTCTCCCCTGCTATCCTGTTCTTCGTCCTATCTCCATCTTCCCAGGCTGGACAGAATACCTGAAAATAGTCCAAAGAACAGTTTTTTTTTTTTTCTCTACGGATAGATTCCACTTCCTATTCCCATTCCTCAATACACAAAATAATTGAATTTAGAAGATACCTTCAATGATGACCGAAAATAATCTTTGGGCTGTGGTGACCATGTGGGTAAGTTTTGAACAACTGAAGTTTGATGTCCCAAATCATTCCAACTAATTAAGGCTCATTTTGCTTGTGCCTAACAAAAACTTAGATCATCAGGGTTCCCTATCCCTCATTAACCTGATTTGGTTGATAGAAGTACTGGTTGGAGATAGCACGATGGGTAAGACTGTGGGTTTTAGTATTATAAACCTAGACTTTAATTTTGGTACCACTAATAATTAGCTTCTTAGCTTTGGGCAAATAATTTTAACATCTGTGGAATGTCATTTTCCTCATCCCCCTAAAAATGGTGTTCATGATAAAATCCTCATCACAAGTTGGTTGTGAATATTGAATGAGACATAGTAGCTCAATGTCTGGTGCAGGGTATGTCCTCACAAGTTATAGCTATTATGTCATTACTGCTATAATTAAGTGTAGCGATTATGTCATTACTACTACTAAGTGATTTACTAATTCATTTAATGATAGCAGTAATGAAATAATAGTGAAAACCAGTGAGGATATACTCTGCACCAGATATTGAGCTACTATGTCTCATTCAATACTCACAACCATCTTGTGATGAGGATTTTATCATGTTGATTCAACTTTGAATCAGCATTTCAAAGTTGATCTGAAATGATGAAAATCTGTGTTTCTTCAGGACATCCAGCTAGCTCCCATCTTTGAGGCAGCTCCACATGACCTTTGCCCTGCTCTACTTTTTCCCAGGACTCTCCGTGTAAGTGGAGCCACCAAACCAGAAGGAATTTCCCCAGGGGTTCCTGAATGTTCAGTCCTGTGGGAAGTTGTCCTCAATGAGTCAGGCTGAGTCCAGGAAATTTTGTTTGCATTAGATAAGAGCCTGGGTCACTGACGCACCTTAAATCACAAAGCCCTGCTCTATGAGTACAGCCTGGATGATCTCTGGCAGGGAACAGGAAATTGGAAATTCTATTTTTTTCCAAGCAATAGTTCATTTATAGTTGATAAGGTCCAGGACATCACCATCATCTACCACCCTAATTTAATAAAATATCTTATTAATGAAAACAGTCATGCTTGAAACATCTATTGATTCTAAAGGCTATCATCATGGACCAAGTGTGCCCCAATTAATTACATAAGCCAGATATTGATCTTCTTGAGCACAAGCAAAGCAATAAACCAAACAAACAACAACTCTCTGTGAAAACTTGCAAGTGAAAAATGGGCAGCTTCCAAGCTGCTTAACCCATGTCCACCAACCCTGTGTAGATTTAATGTCTGTATTTCAGCTTGGAAAAGGAGGGCTAGAGTTTAATTACTTGATGTAGATCTTTTACTTGAAAGAGTACTTGAAACCTAGGGAATAAGGATATGATTGTTTCAATGGACACTTGGCTAAGAAAACTGGGATGAGATTTGTGTGAATGTCAGGGTCCCAAGACCTCTAATGCTGCTTCTGCTGGGGTGGAGAGCTCTTGGAAAAAGGTCCTAGGCAGAGTTTGAGGGCTGTTTCTCACAACTGCAGTTTGAGGAACTATTTAAGAAAGTGTTCTTCAGTGCATTTAAGAAGTTATTAAGTACTTGCTTCAGTGAAAATGATCTTTAGACATTCTTTGTACCAATTGAGTCAAAAGAACTTCTTTCAAAAATATGTATTTACTTGGGAAAATAAAAATGAAGCAGAGTAACAATTTGGTACATAATTACATAGGACTAAGCATCATAAAGAAGCATATGAAACCTGTCATAGTTAACATCATTACCTCGTTAGGCCATCACAAGAGAACCTTGGAAATAGGCAGTATGAGGAAATAGGTAGTACATTGCTCCTCAAAGAGTGTCTACAGTCAAATGGCAAGAAAATCACTTGGGGTGGGGTGGCAGGTGGAGGGGGGAATGAGGGATGGGATGGGACTAGGGGCTACTTGTTAAAAAATATGTTGGTCTGCTTGTATTTTTCTTTCAGGAGGTAACGGCCAGCAGGGAGATGATGCTTTCTGCTATTATTTCAAGGGTGGTCCTTTCCTGTAAGTTACGCTCCAATGTGGCCTGGCCTGTCCCAGTGCCTCTGAGAGCACTTATAAGTCTTTCTCATTCTAGGATTCATTTAGCAGACCTGATTGTTTTGTTTTGTATAGATGTTTTTGTTTCATTGTATTTGTTTCTATACTAAACTGTGTCCACTAGTTTTGACTTTATTGTAGTAAAGGTTATATTTTGAAGTCTATTGGCCTTACTCTTTAGTTTAGAACCCAAGATAGAGCAGACAACTGTTTTGTATTGGGTCTCCCAAAAACCTAATCCCTTTTGCTGGTTCTTTCCATAGTTCAGCCTGCATCCCATTCACTCATTTGTACCGAGAAATGCACTGACACCTGTGTGCTTTCTTTGATCCATTCACAACTAGCCCATTCACTCTGCTGGAGACACAGCTATTTCATTTGATAGTGATATTCTTCTGGACACTGTCCACTGTGAGTGTTAAATTATCTTCTCTTGCAATTCTTTTTCCCTCTGACAACTGTACTTACACACCCTTCCTCTCTCCTCAGTACAGGGTTTATTTATGTTTATGTTTGTTTTTAGCAGAAATAAGTTCGTTCATCAGTCATAGTAGGTTTTCTTTCTTCATTGAATGGTACTTTGAAATGATGTCCCTTAATTTACATCCCAAGAGACACACATGAGAACTTCCTGGCAGGAAGAGTCTCTTCCTTTAAGGACCAGGGCAAAGAAAGGCCACTTCCCTGACATTCCCTATTATTTGCCAATTAATCAGTTGCTCCTGCCATTCACCTTCCAGGAGCTGTGTTTTTAATGTTATTGAAAGCAAATGTCTTGTACCTTATGTAAGTGGTTTGTATGTTATTATATCTCTCGCTAAGTTGAGGCACCTTACACGGGGAGAGATAAGCTCCCAGCTGCTGTGGCATTTTTGACCAGAGCCACATCTACCAGGTAGTATGAAATAAATGACAGGTGAATTTGGTCAGCTTAAAAGTTTCCTTCCTTTGAAATAATTGGAAACATCTTTGGGAGGAGAATTCTGCATCAGAACTGGCAGTGTGTGCAACCTAAGAGGGCTTACCCATATTGTGACAATCTGTTTTTGTTCATGCATATTTATAAAAAAAAAACAACTCATACAAAAAGTTGGGGTTTTCATTCATAACTACTGTAGCTGAGAAAAATAGTTTTATTTGGTGCCAAATCAGGCAAGAACCAGGCAGGAAGCTACTGATATGACATCATTATGATACATGTTAAAGCAAGGCAACTTGATTACAATCAGTGCTGAAATTATCTATAGACTGTTGTTATATATGCATTTATGTTATTTATAGTACATTTTATTCCAGCCTGGTACTATATATTATATGCCTCACTATATTGTAAAGTACAAGGTTATTAACCTGCAATTTCACTTGCCATCTTATTGCATGACATCCTGTTCTGATTGGTATGGAATTGTTAAGCCTTCTTAGGTTACTTGTCTATTACTAGTTCATTTCTATGAAACTCAACAGGCTCTGATTACAACTGGTGAAGCAGGTGTGATCTGTGCTGTAAGCAACTGGCTTTCCTTAAATATCTGGAGTTGCTCCAGCATGAGTGTAGGCCTGTTTAGTCGTGTCTCCTTCCTCATGTTTGCCCTGGTTGTTAGTCTTTGAAGAAGTGAAAATACATGTTTCCAAGTTGTGGGCCATTAGAGATCTTGGCACCCTTACGGAGAGCGCTTGGAACGTGACATCATGAATTGTGGTAGACTCTGTCAGCAAAATGCTACTTCTAATTTTGAAGTCAGTGTATCACTCAGCTTTGGGAGGTCTGGTTCAGTGAGCTGAGTCTGGTTAGTAAGTGCAACAAGTCTTGACTTGTGGAGGGGCGGTCTCCATGTTGTTAGTGTCTCCCACATAAACCTGTTTGATTAATACAGTGTACATGCAAACTTTGTCAAGGCTAACCATCACTGGGTACACATGGGTTCAACTCTGTGGATGGATCAAAACCAATCTGCCTCCACTTACTGTCAGAATGGCAGAATATTCATGTGACTAGGAGAGAAATATTTATTGAGTTTCTCCTATCAGTGTGCCAGAAACTGCTGAGCTAGGGATTTTTCTGAGCTAGGGATTTTTCATTAGATAACTCAATGCCCAATTCTGAAAAGCTAGTATTATTAAAAAGTTCATTATACACCCAAAGTAACTGAGGCTCGGAGAAGTTTACTTATCCAAAATTACACAGTTACCAGGCAGCTGAGCAAAGGCTCAAACCCAGTTCTGGACTCCAAAGCTCTGACATATACTCTCTGATTTTCTTTTTAGTATCATTATATAAAAGTTTCCATGGGTGAGTTGTTCTGAGGACAAATTCTATAAGTTTCGCTTTCCTCTGCTTAGTCCTGTATTCGACACATTACTTGGGCCTTTCACTCAGAAGGCAAGCAGGAGAAAGGGGAGGCAGTTCAAGGCAGTCACAGTGAAAGTCCAACTCTTGGTCAATCCTGGGGAATTAATTTTTCTGAATAACAAAGATTTTCAGCATGCCCGTAATTATTCCCTTCATATTAAAAAATAGCTTTATTTGATTTTTTAATGAATTTTACTTCCTAGCTTTTTGAGTAGAACCATTTAAATATGCATTAAAAAAATCTGCCTTCACTACAAGAGTATAATCCCATAATGGCTATGACTTTGATGGTCAGATTAATTATGCTTCCTCCTTCATCTACAGCAATGCAAATGACATACGTGCTCAGTAACTGTTGACTTAATGAATATCTATTATAGTAATTATTTATTATTCTGAAAGTTAATGTAGTATGCCTTTAAGGATAAAAGTATAAAGAAAGCTCTTTGTTCCTTATTCTAAAGCTCTGTATCCTCAGCCTTCTTGTGTCTGTTTTGTTTTTATGTCTTTCAGTCTCCTTTACTGTCAGCTATTACCACTCTATCATTATTTATTAGTGTTGGGCATGTGTCTACCAACAGGAGGTATCTGCTGCTTCCAATAGGAAAGCTATAGTAAATTGGGCAACCAGCTGTCCCATGCTTTTCAAATTGTGTGAAGGTTTGAAGCCTTTCCTAGGAGTCAGCAAATACATTCAAGTGAGAGTTCATGGCATTCTCCACAAGGAACGGAGCTTTGAGTGCTTGAGGATACCATTTTTAGCTAACTTTTTGGTCTAGATCTGTTCTGGGAAGTTGACACATAAGTGGTCTGAGAAGACACTGTTGGTGCACTGATGACATGCCCTTAGCCCTTATATTTTCACTGTATACTGGCCCAACTTCCAACTGCCATTCCTACCAGCGATGGTTAATTTTGTGTCAACTTGGTCAGGCTAAGAGATGCCTACATTGCAGGTAAACATGATTCCTGGGTGTGTCTGTGGGGGTATTTTTGGAAGAGATCAGCATTTGAATTAGTGAATTGAGTAAAACAGATGGTCCTCCTCATTGTGGACGGGCATCATCCAATGTGTTGAGGAATAAGATAGAACTAAAAGGTGGAGGAAGGTAGAACTCACTAAATGGAGTGAATGGAGTAGAGACATTCATGTTCTTTTGTCCTCAGACAATGATACTCCTGGTTCTCGGGCTTTCAGACTCAGAACAGGAGAGGACTTACAGCATCACCTCTTCCCAAACCCAATTCTAAGGCCTTCAGGCTTACACGAAATTACACCAGTGGCTTTTTTCATTCTCCAACTTGCAGATGGCAGCTTGTGGAACTTCTCAGCCTCCATAATCTGTAAGCCAATTCCTACAATACATTTCCTCTTATATACGTTTATATGTTCTATTGATTTTGTTTCTTTGGAGAACCCTAACTAAAAGACTGCCTGTCTCTGTCTGAGTCTTTCTCTAACCACCAGGACCCGGCCTGCCTGTGGACTGGACACATCAGGTGCGTTAAAGAATTCTCTCTCTTAAGGAAGGGAGGGCTCTCATCCAGCAACTGATGGGACTGTTATATAAGTTCCCTCCCCACCTCGAATGGGATGACTCAGAGGTATATATGCCTTAAGAAGTCCTAGACTTTTCTGGTGTGATTATACTCCAGTCATCCATAATGCTAACTTGCTTGATAACTCACCTCTCTTTGTTCCTATCCTTCACTGCCTGTCTCTTCTATTTCTCTCTGCATGCTGCCTGAGATTACCTCCTCCCACCTTCAAAAATACACCACCCTCACTTGGATCTTTGCCTCAAGGTCTACTGTCTACTTTCTGGAGGAATTCAGGCTAAGACACAGAATTACAAGTAAGTGAAATGTCACCATACTTATTACAAGGGAAATTATGCAATTTGAAGAGGGAGGAGGCTAGTGGCTAAACGGCAAAAACTTGAATGTATTCAGGTTTCATTATCCAGGCTGCTTCTACTTTACTGAGAATTGAACAAGATGCACATTTTCCTGGTGGACGTGGCATTCTTGCTATAGTGTGGATTCAGAGTTGAAGCATATGCTTTATGTAATCTATCTGATAGGGAAATGGCACTGAGTTAGCATACAAGGTGAAGGGATCTGAGCAGCTGTTTGGACTTCAGCATCAGGTTAACACCTCAGAGGCCAGGAATGAGTTTGTTGGCACTTGCAGCCTTTAGAAATAAATGTGACATTGCCTGAATAAATCATTGTGCTCTTGCCAATGATACAGGAGAAATTTTACTTCTTCCTTCCCTCAAGTTGATCAAGGTCAGCAGTTTAAAGGGACAGTACTGCCAAAGGAAAAATAAAATAAAGTAAGTTAGTGAAGAAAGAAAATACTTTAAAAATAACATTTCAGCCAGGCGTGGTGACTCACGCCTGTAATCCCAGCACTTTGGGAGGCCGAGGCGGGTGGATCACAGGGTCAGGAGTTCGAGACCAACCTGGCCAATATGGTGAAAACCCATCTCTACTAAAAATAAAAATTTAGCTGGGCGTGGTGGCGCGTGACTGTTAATTCCAGCTACTCAGGAGGCTGAGGCAGAATTGCTTGAACCCGGGAGGCAGATGTTGCAGTGAACCAAGATAGCACCACTGCACTCCAGCCTGGGTGACAGAGTGAGACTCTGTTTCAAAAACTAGAAAATAACAATAAAAATAAAAATAACTTTTCATTCACCACACACTTGTCTCTTTTCAAAGTACCACCTTCAAACGTAGGAGAGGTAGAGAAATTTGCTTAGAATTCTCCCTCTGTGAAAGGAGATCATGAAGCCATTTGTGAACTTCATTGCGGGAAAGATAACCTTCAACAAATGATGCTGAGAAAACTGGGTATGTACGTGCAAAACAATGAAGCTGGACCTCTTCTTCATACCACACACAAAACTTAATCCAAAATAAATAAGATTATTAAATGTAATAGCTAAAACTATAAAATTCTAAAAAGAAAACCCAGGAGTAAATCTTTGTGACCTTGGGGAAGGCAATAATTTCTTAGATATGAAACAAAAGCAAAAGTGACAAAATAAAACATAATTTGTACTTCATCAAAATTAAAAACTTTTCACCATAGAAGGAAACCATCAAAAATATAAAAGCACAAACCACAAAATGGGAGAAAATATTTACAAATGATAGATCAGAATATGGACTTGTATTCAGAATACATAAAGAACTCTTAATTCAATAATAAAAAGGTATATAACTCAACTGAAAATAGACAAAGCATATAACTAAACATTTCTCCAAAGAAGATATACCAATGACCATTAAACATATGATAAAAATACCAACATGAGTAGCCACCTGGGAAATACAAATTAAACCCACAATTAACTACCACTTTATTTCCATTAGCATAACTGACATCACAAAGACAAATATTAACAAGTGTTGGGCAATGTATGGCGATATTGAACCCTCATACGTTGTTGGTGAGTGTATAAAATGATGCAGCCAATTTGGAAAATAGTTTGGCAGTTCCTCAAAATGTTAAACAGAGTTACCATGTGACCCAGTAAATAAACTCCTATCTATATGCCAATAAGAAATGAAAACTTATATCCACACATAACTTTGTATATGAAAATTAATAGCAGTGTCATTCATAATAGTCACAAGGTAGAAAAAGCCCAAATGGACTAGGTGCGGTGAATCATGCCTGTAATCCCAGCACTTTGGGAGGCCAAGGCGGGCAGATCACGAGGTCAGGAGATCGAGACCATCCTGGCTAACGCGGTGAAACCCCATTTCTACTAAAAAACACAAAAAATTAGCCGGGCATGGTGGCGGGTGCCTGTAGTCCCAGCTAATCAGGAGGCTGAGGCAGGAGAATGGCGTAAACCCAGGAGGCGGAGCTTGCAGTGAGCCGAGATTGCACTCCAGCCTGGGTGACGGGCGAGACTCCATCTCAAAAAAAAAAAAAAAAAAAAAAAAAAGAGCCCAAATGTCTACCAACTGATGAGTGATGAGTTGAATAGATATGATTTACCCATTTGGTGGACTATTATTTGGCAATAAAAAAAAAAAAAGTACTGCAGCAATATGGATAAACTTTGAAATGTTATGTTAGGTGAAAAAAGCTGGAAAAACTACATGTTGTATAATTCAATTTATACAAAATGGCCAAAATAGATAATTTATAAGACAGAAATCAGATTCATGGTTGCCTAAATCTTAGGAAAGAGGGATATGGGAAGCAATTGGCAAGTAACTGCTAATATGGGTTATTTGGGATACGCGAGAAACATTTTTCATATAGATTGTGATGATGACTGCAGAACTGTGAGCAGCCTATTAAAATTTATTGAATGTGATACTTTAAGTGAGCGAATTGTATGGTATGTAATTAAAGCACAATAATGCTGTTAAAATGTTCATCAAATGTTTAAATACAAATATTGACAAAGTATTCTGTCATTAATAACTTTTGTATCAATGAAACGTATGACAGCAGTAGCATACAATGTTGGAGTGAAAAAACAAAAGTATGCTTTTATAAGTTTCCAAACTAGATATGCGGATACTCAATCTTAGCACTATTGTCATTTTAGGCTGAGTAGTTAGTTCTATCATATTTTTATAGGCTGTACTGTGCACTGTTTAGCAGTATTTTGGCTTCTACACTCTACATAGCTAATACCAACAACCACACTGCCACCATTTGTGCCAATAAAAAGTGTCTATAGATACTGTCAATTGTCCCCTAGTGGGCAAAAATTATCCCCGGTTAAGAATACCTGCTATATGTGAAGTGGTACAATATTATTTGACTATGATATATTTGTTTCCTATTTCTACTATAATAAATTACTGAAAACTATGTGATTTAAGACAATACAGTTTTATTATTTTATAATCCTGGAGCTCCAAAATACTTTTACTAGGCTAAAGTCAAGGTATTAGCACCACTGTGTTTCCCCTGGAGGCTTTAGGGAAGAATCAATTTCCTTGCCCCTTTCAGATAATAGAATCACTTCTTTGTTGTGGCTCCTTCCTCTATTTTCAAGCTCAGCAGTATAATATCTTCAACTCTCTCTCTCTCTCTTCCTCTCTCTCATGCTTGCCCCCACTTCTCATGCTTGTCCCCATGCTTGCCCCCACTTCACATCTCCTTGCCTCTGCATCTCTCTTATAAGGATCCTTGTGATTACTTTGGGCTCATCTGGATAATCCAGGATCATCTCCACATCTCACTTTTTTTTTTTTTTTTTTAAACATAGTCACATCTCCAAAGTCCCTTTCATTGTTTAAGGTCACATACTTACAAATTCTGAGGATTAGGACATGAGTGTCTTTATGGGGCACTATTAAGTGTATCACAGTAAAACTTGATAAGTTAAAGATATATAATGTAACTCCTAAAACAAGCATTAGCATAACAATGAGTTATATGTTTAACATTGCCCCACAGGTTCCTGAGGCTCTGTTTTGCTTTTTCTCTGTTCTTTAGGTTAAATAATCTCTCTGCTCTATCTTCAAGTTCGTGGGTTATTTTTCCTTCCAGCTCAGTCCTATTATTGGGATGCAGATACTCTAGTGAGTTATTCACGTACTGTATTTTTAAACTCTGGAATTTCCATATAGCTTTTTTTAAAAACAAACAAACAAACAAAATAAAACAACAAAAAAAAGAATTTTAATCCTGTGATAGTCTGTCTTGGATGTCATTATCTTAATACTTTCCTTCAATTCTCTATGTACTTTTTGGCATATGTATAATAGCTGTTTGAAGTCCTTATCCACTAACTCCAACATCTGAGCCCTCTCAAAAGCAATTTCTATTACCTTTTATGTGTTACACTTTCATGTTTCTTTGCATGTTTTGTAATATTTTTCTGAAACCTAGACATTTTGGGTAATATAACGCTCTGGATTCTGATTTCTAATGGGACTCTTGTTCATGATTTTCTTTGTTTCTTCAGTTATTTGCCTGGACTAATTCTGTGATGTGGATTTCCTGTATAATGTGCAATCTCTAATTTTACTTCTCAGTTTTTTTAATTTTTTTATTTATGTAAAAAATATTAAAAATTATTATTTTCTTGATTGACTGGTAAAATTATATGTATTTATTGTATATAACATAATGCTTTGAGATATATGTACATTGTGGAATAGTTAAATCTAGTTAAGTAACAAATTCATTATTACCTAGGAGATATCATGTCAGTCCTGTTAGAATGGCTGTTATCAACAAGACAAGTGATGGAAAAGATGTGAAGAAAAGTGAACCCTTACACACTGTTGGTGGTAATGTAAATTAGTACAGTCATTATGGTAAACAGTATGGAAGTTTTTTTGTTGTTATTATTTTTAGAGACAGGGTCTTTCTGTGTCTCCCAGGCTGGAGTGCAGTGGCATGATCATAGCTTACTCAGCTTCGGAACTCCTGGGCTCAAGCAATCTTCCTGCCCCAGCCTCCTGAGTAGCTGAGATTATAGGTAGCTGGGACCATACTTGACTTTTTTTTTTTTTTTTTTTTTTTTTTTTACTTTTTTTAGAGACGTATCTCACTTTGTTGCCCAGGGTGGTCTTGAACCTCTGGCCTCAAGCAATCCTCCTGTCTTGGCCTTCCAAAGTGCTGGGAATATGGGTGTGAGCCACTGCACCTGGCCTGGAAGTTTCCCAAAGTATTGAAAATAGAACTATTATGTGATCCAGCAATTCTGCTACTGAGTATATATCCAAAGGAAATGAAATCAGTGTGTCGGAGATATCTGCACTCCCTTGATGATATGGTTTGGCTCTGTGTCCCCACCCAAATCTCATCTTGAATTTTAATCGCCACATGTTGAGGAAGGGAAGTAATTGGATTAAGGGGGTAGTTTCCCTCATGCTATTCTTGTGATAGTGAGTTCTCACTAGAGATCTGATGATTTCATAAATGGAAGCTTTTCCTGTACTCACACTTCTCTTCCCTGCTGCCTTGTGAAGAAGGTGCCTGTTTCCCCTTCCACCATGATTGTGAGTTTCCTGAGGCCTGCCCGGCCATGTGGAACTGTGAGTCAATTAAACCTCTTTCCTTTATAAATCACCCAGTCTTGGGCATTTCTTTACAGCAGTGTGAAAATGAACTAATACACTTGCCATTATTTTTCACATTTTTCCTTAGGTTTCCTTATATTAATATTGCCCAGGGCTGATTACCATTGCCTAGTAGTCAGCCAATGATTATTCAGACGTTTGTGCTTAAAACCCCTGAGCTAGTAAGGCTTCTACCTTTTTCAGTTTGATCCACGTGTGGTTTGATGAATGTTTTCAAATTTAGGATCATTAATAACTCTTCCTTACATTCAGTTAATGTAAGGCCTTTTGGTCTCTTGAACTTTTCCATGGTCTTATTGGAAACTTCATTCTCACTTATAAAATATTTGTACCAGGGGAATGAGTGGGCTGCTTATTTATCTTTAGCATAATTCAAATAAGGTTTGGTTCTCAATTTTTTTCATAAGTACTTTTTGAGTATATTTCTAATGTGTAAAGTATGATTTGCTTATACTATAATTTAAACTAATTTCAGAAGAAACATGTGTGATTCCAATTGTATTTTATAATTCATACCTTATTATTTATACTTTCCAAGGCACATCATGTTTATTACCTTATGTGAGCCTCATGATATTATAATGATTATTTCCTCTTTAAAAATGATAGAGACTGTGACTCATGAAGCACAAGAAATAAAATTAGGACTTGGGTCTATTAATTTTCCAACCAAATATTCTGTCTACTTTACCGTATTCTCTCCCCTGATAATGTTAATTTTTCGAATGTGTAATAATACTGGTAATGATAATAAGGAGAGGTCTTTCTACTTTCTACTATGTTGTGCCTTACATATTTATGAGTCTTATGGAAAAAGCCCTTAATTTATTCCTAAACATATATGAGGTCCATAAATATCTTTCAGTACTAGGATTTCATAACTCCAAATAATGTTACAAGAATGAGTAGTCAACCATGACATTTCTAATTGGCTACAAACATAATGCAATATCCTAATCTTACCATGTTGTCAGAGGAGTTAATTGGACTTGCATAGCCGCCAGCAAAATATATTGGTTTATGCAAAGAGTGAATCTAATTTCCTTCATAAACATTAATTCCTGTACAAGAGTGGTGCAGACAGAGGGGCAAGAAGGGAGAATGCTCAGTGTAACTTCAAAAGATCTTTTTGGTTCCAATTTTCCACTCTTGATAGATAGACATAAAAGAAAATATCATTAACTTGTTTTAACATATATTATTGTTTATAAGTTAGAATAGGCAACAAATAAAGAAATGATAAATTTCATAATGCAGTCCAGGCCAGTCAAAATGAAGGGAGATAGACTCCTTCATCTTACTTCCTAGAATTTCATATTCCAAGTCCCTAAGAACTTTAAGAATTAACAGACAGATAAGATTTTTTTCATTGTAGTCTATCTATCTATATATCTTTTTAAATGGCTTTATTTATTCAGACTTCATTGACTTAGGCCTCATAAATTTTTGTCAATGCTTACCTTAATTATGAGAAGGAACTTGATTTTATCCGTTGCTAGCTCCACTCCCTGCATACTCCTTTCCTTGGGTAGTCACAAAATACCTTTAACCTTTTACTATTTGGTCTATTAAAGTAAGTAGTTTTCCTTACCTCATGAAGGCACGCAATGATTAAATGAGACTGTCACCTTAAACTTTAGTGCATATATTCAAGAAAACATGATAATGGTCAATAAACAATACTGTGTATATTCCTATAAAAGGGAAAATTTAACTTATTTAGAAGAACGAGCTGTTTTTAGCCATGCAGCGGTAATTGTTTACATACTAACAACAAACAGGCTAATGTCAAATCTTCACTATTAGTTTGCTAAGGAATGTTTTTTGGAGCATTAATTCAGATTCAAATTATTTTACCTTTTAAAAATACTCTTCATAATTCTGAGTTTTTACACATTCAAGTTGGTTATTACTTTAGTCAAAATTAGTGAGCTTGTGTGTTAGTAGTTTTTTTTTTTTTTTTTTTTGAAATGGAGTCTTGCTCTGTCACCCAGGCTGGAGTGCGGTGGTGCGATCTTGGCTCACTGTAACCTCTGTCTCTGGGGTTCAAGCAATTCTGCCTCAGCCTCCCAAGTAGCTGGGACTACAGGTGTATGCCACCATGCCCAGCTAATTTGTGTGTTTTTAGTAGAGATGGGGTTTCATCATGCTGGCCAGGATGGTCTCAAACTCCTTACCTTGTGATCCACCTGCCTTGGCCCCCCGAAGTGCTGGGATTATAGGCATGAGTCACTGTGTTTGGCTGCTAGTAGTTTTTAATGCATGACTTGACAAGCCTTGGCATTAAAAATCAGTGTTGAAAACAAACATCATTTTGTTTCCTGGAAAATAAGGAATGCTTGTTTTAACTTTCTCTTTTGAGATGAGCCCTATATAGATAATAAAAGAAATGGGATATAGGTTTCCCTACTGCATGCTCATAATTAGTACAATACTTTGGGGTGGACAAAATGCTGTCTGGTATATGACAAACGTTGAATTTGATCACTTAGCTTGAGATGATTCCCGACGGTATTATTCAGAGACTGGGAGCTCTTTTACATCTTGAGAAAGAGTCCATTACTGTGGAACTTAACTATCCCGCTTGCTGTGGGGCTATTTAGTGTGCTTCATATAAGCAATACTTATAAAACATATGGGCAGCATCTTCTTCCTAAAATATGTTCCCAAATATAGGATTGCCCAGAGTTTTGCAAGGTTCATGATACAAATTGTTGAATATATGGGAAGGATATTTTTTTCTTAACTATGTTAATAGATAATAATTCTTATAAGGTTTTTAGGGAGCTTATAATCTATAATAGATGAGCTATATGACAAAAAAAGTAATGGACAATAAATGCATTCCATTATCAAGGAATGCAATGTGCAAATCATTATTATGCATTCTTGGGGAAGAGATTGACAGCTCTTATATATAGTACTTGGTGAAAGTTTCTAGGAACGGGAGAGAAATCCATTGAGTATCTCAGTGTGAGGAGAATTGAAATAAAATAAAATGCAAGAGAAAGGCTATTCAAATTAGAGCTGAGAATGAGAATGTAGGATCCAAGTTCTTTTTTTCTTCTTCTGGTTTTATATGAAGGTACACTCCTTTTATTTGATGCAAGGCTTTTCTTCATATATATGGTTATAATGGCTATTTAATTATTTTGCCTGACTTTTAATACTTGATTTTATGGCAAAAACAATGAAGTATTTTCTAAAATGATACCCTCCGATACTATCTGGTTTATAAATATACAATTTCTAAGTAGATGGCATTTATATACAACCCATTCTCCTGGTGAAGTTTCCTTTGTTTAAGGATGGGGTGACTGACCCAAGTTGGATGAATGAATCTCTTCTCTATGCTTTAGGGATGGAGAAACATGAAGAGTGTTAGGCCAGTCTCCAGGGAACAAAGCAATGATATGAATACATTGATATTATAGTGATAATACTCAGGAGGTAGTCCTGGTTTTGACTGTATAGAAAAAGCTGGCTAATAGGTAGAGAGAAAGTACCTGAGAACACAGAGAGAAGAGGACAAGAGGGACAGAGAGAAGAGATGGTTTTATTGTAGCCTGAGGACCATCACAAACTACTTTCCCGAATCTGTGACATATCCCAAAGATCTTTTAACAGAATCGTTGTTTAAACCTTGTAGTCCACCATTATGGAAAACAGTATGACAATTCCTCAAGGGTCTAGAACTAGATGTACCATATGACCCAGCCATCCCATTAGTGGGGATATACCCAAAGGATTATAAATCATGCTGCTATAAAGACACATGCACACGTATGTTTATTGCGGCACTATTCACAATAGCAAAGACTTGGAATCAACCCAAATGTCCATCAGTGACAGACTGGATTAAGAAAATGTGGCACATATACACCATGGAATACTATGCAGCCATAAAAAAGGATGAGATCATGTCCTCTGCAGGGACGTGGATGATGCTGGAAACCAAGTATACATATGTAACAAACCTGCACGTTATGCACATGTACCCTAGAACTTAAAGTATAATAATAATAAATAAATTAAAAAATAATAAATGTAAAAAAAATTTTTGGATGGCTGTAGTCAACGATGGTAGTTTAGAAAACATCCTTTCCAAACTTCCTCTTCACACTACACAGAATATCTTTTACACTTAGGAAACTTCCAGGAAAACCCATAGTAACAGTACTGCTTGAAGACGGAGAAAGAGGTACGTCTGATTTGAAAGATCAGGGACAATTTAAGAGGCAGTCTTGTAAACCTATGGCTTCTAGGGGAGAAAAATAAGCCAAAAAAAAAAAAAAAAAAAAAAAGGAAGTAACTTTGGTAATTGGGTGGTAAAGGGCACAGCACAAAAAAGAATAAATATAGGATCTTTAGGACAGAAGAGAGTCATAAAATCAGACTCACAACTAGCTCAGTTTTCAATCACCAAAACAAAACAAACAAATAGTTTCTGGGCATTTGCTAGACTAACAGAAAAGCATACCATTAAACTTGCAAACTTGCAGAAAACTTGATTATTCCGAAATGAATAAAAGGAAACTAAATATCATAGGGAACTCTTGCAGAAAATCTGGAAGCAAATTTTTATACAAGTCAGCTAAGTAAAATCCTTCTAACCCCAGGGCAACCATTATGAAAGTGACTAAAACATATAGTAAAGTAAACAACAAGCAATTAAAATGTTAAACTACAAAATAGCTATTGAACACAAAAGAAGGCAGCAGTAGCCGAAAAACACACAAAAAAACACAACCAACCAAGAATCATACAGCATAAAGAAAACAAATAGAAGATGTCAAATAGAAATTCTTTATTTAATGTAAATAGACTAACTACCCATAAAGACAGAGTGAAAGAATGAAAAAAATATATAATTCAACCAAATTGGAGTATAAGACACCCATCTTAGATTTAAAGACACAACTAGATTAAAATTAAATGGATGGAAAAACTTATGCCATGCAAAAATTTTTTAAAAGGTATGGAGTAGCTATACTAATATAAGACAAAATTGACTTTAAGACAAATGTTGTTATTAATGTTATGAAGGTGACAAAATAAAATTTTACAACGATACATTAATTCCTTCAAGAAAATGTAACAATCTTAAACAAATATATACCTAACAGCTGGGCACCAGAATACATGAAGATAACACTGACAGAATCAAAAGAAGAAATCAGTGATATAGCAATAATGGAGAGTTCAGCTTCAATACCTAACTTTTTTTAAGTAATGAGGTTGAATTTTATAGAAGGTAAAATTAACCATTGTAAAATGTAAAACTCAGGATCATTTATTACATTCAGAACGTTGTGCAACCACCTCTTTTAAATCCCAAAATATTTTCATCATCTTAAATGAAACTCAGTACTCATTAAGCAGTTATCTTTATTCCCCCAACTTCCCAGCCCACGGCAGCCACAACTCTGCTCTCTATTAATATGGGTTCTGTTATTCTGAATATTTCATGTGAATATAAACATAGAATATTTGATCTTTGTACCTGGCTTCTTTCACATAGCATAATGTTTTTGAGGATGCAGTAGCACATATGAGTGTCTCATTTTTTATGGGTGAATAATATTCAATTGAATGGTTACCTTACCTCTTCGTGACCTTATGTTTGCCAACGAATTCTTAGATATGACATCAAAATTATAAGCAACAAAAGAAAAACTAAATTGAACTTCATAAAAATTTAAAACTTTTGTGCATCAAAAGACATCATCAAAAAATGAATAGACAAGAACATTAAGTTTTCCAATTCATGAGTATGAGATATATTTTCATTTATTTAGTTTGGTCTCCTTTAATTTCTTTCAGCAATATTTTGTAGTTTTCAGTGTAGAAGTCTTTTACTCCCTTTATTAACTTTATTCTTGGGGGTATTTTATTCTTCAGATACTATTGCAAATGGAATTTTTTAACATTTCCTTTTTGGATTGTTTATTGTTCATCTGTAGAAACACAGCTGATTTCCGTGTGCTGATCTTGCATCCTGGAACTTTGCTGAATTTGTTTATTAACTCTGGTTGGGTTTGTTTGTTTATTTTTTGCAGGTTCTTTTTTTTTTTTTTTTTTTTTGGCAAGTTTAAAACATGTATTTAAAATGCAATTTATAAAATGCTTAATCTGCTGACTCAGTAGCCCAACGTGCAGCGTGGGATAGGGTGGGCAACTGCCCGCTAAACTAGCAGAGCAAGACAGCAGAGGTGCGACTCTCTCTTCCATGCTTTTTGGTTTGGACACCCAGGTGGCCCATATGTACCCCTGGGATCACATGACCAGAAAGTAGGACCCCAGAGGTTTCTTGAGTTTCTGCTTATGAGACAGGCTGGGTGCAGCCCTGCCAGCCCAACGCTGAGTAAGGTACCCCAAGATGGGCAGAGCCTGGTGTGGCAGGGCAGGCCTGGTTGGGACAGGTGGGCTCTGGAAGGGACTGTTGGTAGCAGATAGGGCTTTGCCTCCTGCCTGCTGGTGGGGAGCACCCTCACTGAGTGGGTTGAGAAGAGTTGGTCACCAGTCTTGGACACCCAGCTATTTTGTATTTTTTTCAAATTCTTTAAGAAATCTCTGTCTTTGATTTGAAAGTTTGATGCATTTGCATTTGAAATACTGATAAGGAAAAGTGATTTTGCTATTTCTTTTCTATATGTCATATACCTTTTTTTTGTTCTTCATTTCCTCCATTACTGCCTTCCTTTGTGTTAAATTGAATATTTATTGTGTACTTTTAAAATTTCATTTTAATTTCCCTTTGTTCATGTTTTTAGATATTTTTAGTGGTTACCATGCCATGTGAATTACAACTTAACATCTAAAATTTATAACACTCTAGTTTGAATTTATATCAACTTAGCTTCAAAAGCCTAGAAAACTTTGTTCCTATATACCTAGTTTCTCCTCTTATGTTGTTATTCTAAAAAATTATACATTTACAAATTTTCCATTAATTTATATTTATAATTCTTTTATGTTTCTGTCTTTTAAGCCATACAGGAAATAAGAGGAGTTACCAACAAAATTATAATAATAGTGGCTTTTATTTTAATCTACTTAGTTACTTTTACTGAAGTTCTTTATATGTGCCTTTGAGTTACTTTTACTGTCCTTTATTTCATCCTGAAGGACTAACTTTAGCATGTCTTGTAGGGTAGATTTGTTGGCATCAAGTCTCTCAGCTTCTCTCTGTCTGGTAATGTCTTCATTTCTTCTTTATTATCGAAGAGTAGTTTTGATGGATATACATTTCTTCATTGATAGGTGTTTTTTTAAATTTTCTTTCGTCACTCTTTTTTGGCCTCCATGGTTTTCTGAGAATTTGCTGTTACTTTGATTGAGAACTCCTTGTACTTGATGAGTCTCTATTTTCAATATTCTTTTTACCCTTCAATACATTGATTGTAATATGTCTGGGTACATACCTCTTTGTGTTTATCCTTCTTTGGGGTTTATTCATCATGAATGTATAGATTTAAGTCTCATCAAATTTAAAAGGTTTTAGGTCAAATTTCTTTAAATATTATTTCTGCCCCTTTCTCTCTTTTCTGTCCTAGAATTCTCATTTTATAGATGATGCTACACTTGATGCTCTCTTACAGATCTCTTAGGCTGTATTAATTTTTCTCATTTTCTTTCTTTCTTTCCTCAAATTAGAGAATTTTAATTGATCTAGCTTCTAATCAGCTATTTTGAGATATACTGATTCTTTCTTCTACCTGCTCAAATTTGCCATTAAAATCCTCTAGTGAGTTTATCATGGTAATTATTGCATTTTCAACTCCAGAATTTTTGTTTGGTTCCTTTTTTATGGTTTTAATGTCTATTAATATTCTCTATTTATTCATAGATTATTCTCCTGGCTTTCTTTTACTCTTTTTTCATTGTCTCCTCAGCTCTTTGAGAATATTTAGGACACTTAAAGTCTTTATTAGTAAGTACAATGCCTGTGCTTCCCCACAGACAATTTCTATTAGTTTATTCTATGGATGGATTATATTTTCTTGCCTCTTTTTATAGTTTATTTTTTTTGTTCAAAACTGAATATTTTGAATATTATGATATAGTAACTTTGGATATCAGATTCTGTTCTTTACCTTCATCGGGGTTTATTTTTGTTGTTTGCTGCAGGCTATAGCTGCTTATTTGTTTAGTGACTTTTCTAAAATAGTTTTGCAAAGTCTATATTTCTTGTAGTGGTAATCTCTGAAATCTGTTCTTTAAGCTTCTGTTCTGCTAGTTTGTTGACAGAGATTTCCTTGAATATCAGGAGCACCCCAGCCCCCTCCCCCACCAAAAAAGAAAAAAATGAAAGAAAAAATGAAAAAGAAGAGGGATAGAAAGAAGAAAATAAAAGAAGAAAGAAAACCACCTCTCTCAGTCTTTACAGATTGACTCTGCCCTGGGGTACTCTTTCAATATCTATAGTGTTTACACCTCTTCCTTACCTTTCACTTTCTGCTTGCACTATGACTAGAGATTAGCCAGAGGTGAAAGTTTAGTGTCTTATCAGGCCCTGAGCATGTGCCCTGTCTGGGGCATGTGTGTGGCTTTCTAAATTTCACAGTATATACATATTTTTAGTTTTATTTTATTTTTAATTGGCACATACTCATTGTTTATGTTTATGGTGTAACGTTTCAATACACGTACATATTGTGTAATGAGCGAGTCAGGATATTTACCATATCTATCACCTCAAACATTTATCATTTCTTTATGGTGAGAACATTCCAAATCCTCTTTTTAGAAATATACAATAATGTTAACTAAAGTCATCCTACTGTGCAAAAATGTGGTATATTTTTGCCACATTGTGGAATAAAATTTTATTTAGCCATTAAAAAAAAATTCTGTCATTTGCTACACAAAGTGGATGGACCTGGAGGATAATATGTTAAGTGAAATAAGCCAGGCACAGATACTTTTGAATACCCTAATTTCCAAAAGAAAGTCTCAATGTTTTGTCCTGGGCTTAGGCACCCTGTTATTTACCTCTATTTTAAACCTTAGCTTCTAGTGACTGCATGTTGTACATTTGCCTTAGAAAAGTTTTTGAAAAAAGCCACAACTTTCCCATTCAGAGTGAGTCCCAAGCTAGGTGAAACAAAGTCAAGTCCTTCAGATAATCATCAGACAGGGTAGGACAAACAGACACGATTATTTGAGAATAATTTCTGCTCTGCTTCCTCTAGAATTAGGTTCAGGGTCCCATACTGAGCAGGTGGATTGTAGTCTTTAAGACTATGCCAAGCCTGAGAAAGGGTGGGGCAAGAACAATTATGTTAGGGAACAAAATAATCTTCAATACATTTAAAATGATTAAAATCATACAAGATATGTTTTCTAACAGCAATAGAAGTCAATTAAAAATGAATAATAGGCTGAGCGCAGTGGCTCATGCCTGTAATCCCAGCACTTTGCACTTTGAAAAAGAGGCCAAGGTGGGCAGATCACCTGAGGTCAGGAGTTTGAGACCAGCCTGGCCAACATGGTGAAACCACGTTTCTACTAAAAACACAAAAATTAGCCGGGCGTGGTGGTGGGTGCCTGTAATCCCAGCTACTCCAGAGGCTGAGACAAGAGAATTGCTTGATCCCAGGAAGCGGAGGTTGCAGTGAGCTGAGATCGTGCCACTGCACTCCAGTTTGGGTGACAGAATGAGATTGTGTCTCAAAAAAAAAAAAAAAAAAAAAAGAAATTATTTTATCAATACTAGAAATAAAAAATAAATAAATAACAGAAAGTCATAAATATATAGACATTAAACAACACACTAATAAATAACTAATGGGTTAAATGAAAAAATTACCAGAGAAATAGAAAACAATTTGAGATGAAGGACAATGAAAACAAAAAATACAAAATTGTATGGAACATAATTACATTAGTGTTTAAAGAAAACTTAATAGCTGTGAATGTCTTTAGTTAAAAAAAGAAGTTACTGAAATCAAGAGCCTAATCTTCTGCTTTGGTAATCCTGAATAATAAGAATAAAATAAACCCCAAAGAAGTTGAAATAATAAAATAATATTGATTACAGCAACAATTAATAAAATGCAGCATAGCAAATCCATAAAGTCACTGAAACCAAATTTGGTTCTATGAAATGATTAACACCATTGACAAACCTTTAGTTGAAATGAATAAGAAAAAAAAAAAACTCGAAATACTAAAGTCAGGAATGGTATGCGAATACACTTTCAAAAAAAACCCTAACAGATTAATATTGTTTGTGAATATAAACACAAATATCCTCAACAGTTCCAAGAAACTAAATCCAGCACATTAAAAAAAGACATAAAACATCAAGTGGGATTTATTTCAGAAATGCAAGTTTATTTTAACATCCAAAAATCAGTCAAAGTAATACACCATCTAATAGAGAAAACCCCACATGATCATCTGAATAGATGCAAGAAAATAATTTGACAAAACACAACACTATTTTAGAAAAAAAAAAACACCACTCATCAAATTAGAAATAGAAGTGATCTTTCTCAACCAGATATAGGACATCTATGTAAACAAACAGATGACATAATATGTAATAGTGAATGACTAAATGTTTTCCTCCTAAGATCAATACAAGGGAAGAGAAAAACATCCACTACATCTATTCAACATTGTACTGGGGGAGTTTTCTTGTGTATTTACACAAGAAAAAGAAATAAAAGACATCCACATTAGAAAGGAGACGAAAAGTGTTCTCTATTTACAACCCATATGGTCTTGTATATAGAAAATTCTAAAGTTTACTGTATACACACACACTATTAGAAATAGTAAAAGAGTTCAGTGAGGTTGCAGGATGCAAGATTGATTTCCAAAAATCAATTCTATTTCCATACACTGTCAATGGGCAATCTGAAAATGAAATTAAGAAAACAATTCCATTTACAATAATATCAAACTTGTTTCTCAGTAATAAGTTTAAGATGTACATTAAAACTTTCAAAATAATGTTGAAAGAAATTACAGATGATCTAAGTAAATGGAAGAATATTTTACTTTCTTTAAATGGAAATTACTCCCCCAATTGACCTACAGATTCAACGCACTGTCTATCAAAATACAGATTCCTTTTTGTAAGAAATTGATGAGCTGATCCTAAAAGTCATATGAAAATGCAAGGGTCCTAGAAAAAAACAAAACAACCTTTAAACAGAAGAAAAAAGTGGAAGAACTCATACTTCCGAACTTCAAACTTATTACCCATCTACGGTAATAAGGACAGTGTGTTGCTGATAGAAGGTAGGCATGCGCAGATTAAAGGAATAGATTTGAAAGTCCAGAAATAAACCCTTATGGATGGGTGCAGTGGCTCATGCTTGTAGTCCCAGCACTTTTGGAGACTGAGGCAAGAGGATCACTGGAGCTCAGGAATTTGAAGCTAGCCTGGGCAACATAGCAAGACCTCATCTCTATTAAAAATTTAAAAGAAGCTGGGTATAGTGGCATGTGCTAGCTCCAGTTACTACTCCAGAGTTTGATGTGAGAGGACCGCTTGAGCTAGAAGGTGAAGGCTGCGGTGAGCTGTGATTGTGCCACTGCACACCAGCCTGGGCAACAGAGCAATACCGTGTCTCAAGAATAAAAAAAAAAAAAAAAGCAGAAATAAATCTTTACATATCTGGTCAGTTGATATTTCACCTGGGTACCAAGGCAAATAGGGAAGGAATGGTTTTTTCAATAGATTTTGCTGGAACAACATGCTATTCACAAGCTAAACAATTAATTCATATCCTACCTCAAACCATATATAAAATTTATCTCAACATAAATCAAATATGTAAATGTAAGTGTAAAAGCTATATAACACTTAGAAGACAGCATAGGGATAAATCTTTTATACTTTGGGTTATACAATGTTTTCTAAGATAAGACACAAAAAGCACAGATTACAAAAAGTAGATCAATTGAATTTCATCAAAATTAACCACTTGTGTACTCAATACCATCAAGAAAGTGAAAAGGTAACACACAAAATAGGAGAAAATATTTACAAATCATACATCTGTTAAAGTACTTATATCCAGAAAATATATGTAACTTTCACTACTCAGTGATAAAAAGACAACTAACTCAATTTTAAATTAGCAAAGGACTTGAATAGACATTTTTCCAAAGAGGATATAAAAATCTTCACGCTATTTAAATTGCACCACAAATTGTTTTTAATTAATCCTATAATTATCTTGTGAATAATCATTTTTTGTTTGAATTAAAACATTAATTAAAAAATGTAAATATTAAAAATATGCCACAGTTTGTAACCCCATTTTGCAATTATTTGTATGCATTTGTTTCCTCTTTTATTAGGTACTAGTATCAAAAAATGTGGAGCTAGGCCAGAGATCAATCAATCTCTTAAGCACTCATTCTATTACCCAATAAATCAGGTATAGAGCACACATTGGGGTGTTGGAAGGTTTTGTGAATGGCTATCAGAAGCCGTTCTGAACTGATGAATTAGCTAGATGTTATTTAGCCAACCTGAAAATAGTGCTGCTATGGGTATCCCTGGTCTGTAATTTACCTGTCCGCTAGGGCACTGTTTGCACCACTATGTCCAGAGGATGTGGGCTTGGTTCATACCTTATGGACTGAACAACGACATGAAAGGAACAGATAGGAACATAAAGACACACTGAAAAAGCTCTAGTGTATATCTGAAGTTTATATTTATCTACTCTAATAGCCTGGTTTGATAATGTCCCCTGTGTGCAATATGAAGATTACCTATTTTTAAAAAGAGCTACAGCAAACATTCATCTCCTTTGTCCTTTGTACTGTTATGTTGCTCAAATTTCATTTTATGTGGAGTCTCAGAGGATAGAGGCACTATTTGAAGTCATAAATGACTAATTTTATGCAGAGGCTATTAGCATCTGCAATCCACAGATATATGCCAAATAAATGCAATAGGTATTTCTCTCAGTGGTTTACCTCTAATGACCTTCCAAAATATTTAACTGATGTTATAATTAACAGGTGACAGATCCAATTATTTTCTAGTATAAAAATAAAATCACTATATATCATTATTAGTAGTCTGATTAATTATCTATGGCAATAGTAGAAGTAAGCTCCTTAATTAAAAATCAAGATTGCAGGACCCTACCAAAGAAGGACTTCTCCAAGCTGTCTGGATATGTTAGTATTTTTTGACATTTCATGACATCATCCATTATGATCATCTTTGTTTGATCACCATAATAGTCACAGAAAAAACATGAGGGCTTCCAAATGTATTAAAGCACCTTTTTTACATGAGTTTTTTCATTTAATTTACACATAAACCCTACAAAGTAAGAAGCAATGCTAACATTCCCATTTTACAGATGAGCCTTAAGGAGGTTAATTAACTTGCTCAACATTTCACATCTAGCAAACACCAGAGCCTACTGTTTATCTTTATGGAGTGAACATCTGATGTCCTAACAATTTTGCACTTCTCCTCTCATCTAAAAGCATCTTTAATTCAAAGGTTCCAGTACCTGCCACAGTCATAAATAAATATCTCATTCTGTCTTTCAGAACTAGTAGTACAACCCAAAATAGAACTAACCAATCAATGGACAGAGAAATGTTCTCGATCAAGAGTAACAAATCAATGTCAAAGTTAGAAGAGAAATCCAGGGTACTCATAGCCAATATGTCTGCCATAATCAGAATTTATTGCTACTTTCAACAACTACTTCATTTTTTAAATTGTTTTCTCTTCAGCAACAGTGTTTTATTATAGGAAATTTCAAAATATTTATTTTATACCTATTCCGGGTGCTTCTTATATATAGAATCCTGAAAGGTAGGTCTATTGTCATGATTTTAGAGGGTGTATAACAAACTTACAACTTTTTCAAGGTCACCCTTAGAGCTAGGACTCCCACCACATTTTTGGACTCTAAAGACCATGTGCTTACCTTCTAAACAATATGGCCTTTCCGATACACTGAGTATTGTTCATCAAAACCTTGATATGAAGATTAAGAACAAGAGAGAAAGTGGCACTGGGAAAGAAAGAGAATGGAAAAAATATCTGGAAGAAGTTTGGGTTAAGTATAAGAGTGGAATGGAGATTGAGGGAGGGTATTATAAGACAACGTTTCCCTGTTTGTTTCTTTTTTTTGTTGTTTGAGACAGAGTCTGACTCTGTCGCCCAGGCTGGAGTGCAGCGGTGTGATCTTGGCTCACTGCAATCTCTGCCTCCTGAGTTCAAATGATTCTCCTGCCTCTCAGCCTCCTGAGTACCTGGGACTACAGGCACCCACCACCAAGCCCAGCTAATGTTTGTATTTTTAGTAGAAACGGGGTTTCACCATATTGGCCAGGCTGGTCTTGAACTCCTGACCTCAGGTGATCCGCCCGCCTCTGCCTCCCGAAGTGATGGGATTACATGAGTGAGCCACCGCACCTAGCCCCTGTTTGTTTCTAGCACAGAATTCAAGTATGACTCCAGAGAAGGAAATTGATATCATAACTCCAGGTGCTTGTGTGAGACACTCCTCTATCTGTTCTTGCTCTCACCATTCAGTGGCTTAAGTTATAATTTATCTTAATTGGAGTTAGTGTGACTCAGCAGAGCCGAGTTCTTGAGCTGAGGATTGTATTGAAGATCTATAAATAGAAATTACATTTTAAATGAAGATGTGAATAAACAAGTAAAAAAGGTGGTTGTTTCTGGGTGCTAAATTTGGGGAAGAGCAGATATTGGTGCAAGACACCGTAAACAATCTGTTTTCTGTTTTTTTGTTTGTTTGTTTGTTTTGTTTTTTGAGACGGAGTCTTGCTCTGTCGCCCAGGCTGGAGTGCAGTGGCGCAATCTCGGCTCACTGCAAGCTCCGCCTCCCGGGTTCACGCCGTTCTCCTGCCTCAGCCTCCCAGATAGCTGGGACTACAGGCGCCCACCACCACGCCCGGCTAATTTTTTTGTATTTTTTAGTAGAGACGGGGTTTCACCGTGTTAGCCCGGATGGTCTCGATCACCTGACCTCGTGATCCGCCCTTCTTGGCCTCCCAGAGTGCTGGGATTAACAGGCGGGAGCCACCGGGCCCAGCCTACAATCTGTTTCCTTAATAAATAAATTGGTACAATATCTTTTTACTGTGATATTCAGTACACACATTATATACTATTATGAAATTTGTAAAGAAGAATCTCACAAGCAGCAAAACATAGACAAGGAACAGAATCAAAAGGAAGATATAAAGTGTCTGTTACTGCCTTTCTGAGACAAGCTTGGAGAGTGACTTACAGATGGTGTATTGTGACCTATCATGAGGAGGGCCCCAGCACGTGCTGGCCACACTTAGATTCACCGTCAGGAAGGTTTAGTTCTTGGCACAAAGTAGATATGCAATACATGACTGCTAAATTGATCCTAACAAAATGTAAGCACCAGACTAGCTCCTTCAGCCACTAAACATCTTTTTATGCCCCCTTACCCCATTTAAGTAAAATGGGGTGCTCTCAGCGTCAGAAATGGTTTCATATTAGAGGGATTAAAACTTAGTTAAGGAGGGAAATATGCTATAAATAGAAAGTCTTGGACCCATTGAGATGATATTATGGGGTCATCTGTATCCTTGCTTATTTGCCAGTTTCCATCACGTAATCATGGGGCTGAAGCATTTGTCCTGTAGGATTTAGAGCCAGCCGGTCAGAGTCCCATCTATGTCAGAGAAGAAAGCAGTGATTGTATTTTTACACTTAGGTACTGATATAAAAATACTAAATTGAAGTGGTTTAACTGAACTTTTTCATAAAGAAATATGTTTTTTTTCTTTAAGACAAAGTAAAATACAGAAAACAAACAACAACAACAACAACAAAAACAAAGCAAAAGCCAAACCAAACAAAAGCAAACCAACAAACAAAAAACAGGATCAATCAGATGGTCACTTTGGGACTAAATAAAATATAAGTCATTATGAAATTGTCAAATCTTAATTCAGGGAAGTGGAAAGCAGGTGTGGTGTTAGCAAGAAATAGGTAACTTTTTGGTGACAGTTGTACGGTGAAAGCAGCATTCCCTGTGGACAGAGCATCTGCACGTTATTATGACTCACAACATGAACCTGCCATGATACGGGGGCACTCATTTTTTTCAAAACATTCTCTGATTCAGAGCGTGATATTGTCATGCAGTTAACAGACTCCAAAAATATTGTTAAGAAGCCAGAGAGGGAAATAAATGAAGTGTAAATTCTGGAAATAGAGACAAACTGTGTGGGAGAAGAAGCCAGCACACCCCTGACTAGGAACTGAAGAGTACAGCATCTTCACCCTCATCGTTAGAATGGATTCCTGGATAGTCACATTTTGATTATGTGCATGAGGTTTTCTACTTTTTATTTCTTGAAATGATGTGAGGCTGGGCATGGTGGTTCACACCTGTAATCCCAGCACTTTGGGAGGCTGAGGCAGGTGGACCCCTCGAGCTCAGGAGTTCCAGACCAGCCTGGGCAACATGGTGAGACCCTGTCCCTACAAAAAATACAAAAATTATCCAGGGGTGGTGATGCGTGCCTATAATCTCAGACACTCAGGAGGTTGAAGTAGGAGGATTGCTTGGACCCAGGAAGTGGAGGTTGTTGTGAGCTGAGATCACACCACTACACTTCAGCCTGGGCCTGGGCAACAGAGTGAGACCCTGTCTCAAAGAAAAAAAAAAAAAAAAACTTAAAGAAAAGTAAAAGAAATAGTGAGTAGGAGGAAGTTGTGGAGGCTGCAATTTTAGTAAAAGATCTCTACTCCAGGAACTTTATACTAATTTCCCCAGTAATCCTCTGAAATAGCTATCAAGATAAACTTTCTATAAATGCTAGGGATGGGGGGTTCACATAAATAATGGATGCACAGCTAATATTTGACAGAGCAGGAATGCAAACACATTTCTCTCCTTTACTAAAGACGTTACATCCTTCCTTGCACAAAGCTGGAAATAAAAGGGGAAAAGGTGGACATCTGTCTGTATTTGCATATGTATATGTTTATGTCCAGTCCTTCATGTCTAACTCCTGATTTTGTTTCTATATTTATCACCATATCCTAGTTTGAAGATCTGTTCACTTACTTTTCTACCAATGCAAAGATTATCTTAGGGCAATGAAGAGACTAGATGGAGCCATTCAAAATGATTACTACAATGAACCTTGTCTTAAGTAAAAACACCTGTTCTTGAGGAATTGCTTCTAAAATGTTTTCTAAAGAAATCAAAAAATAGTTGCACATTATTTTATACTACCCAGTAATATAGAAACCTGAAATATGAATGGCACCCAAGGGCATCCAAGAGGATCACGTGGCATCTGGAAAAGAGTGTGAATTTTGCTGTCTGGAAGCACAGAGGAGTTGCCTTTCACCCTGGCATTATGTTTTAACAGTGGCACATGAGGCAAGGTTATATCACTTCTGAAAACCCCTTAAGAAGGGGCCACATTGGAAACAAATGTGCCATCTCTCAGTGAGTCTAAGTGTAATTCTTCTCTGGGAGTAGGGACAAAGGATCTTCCTGTGATTGAGCATCTGATGAAGTAGTTGATGCATGTATAGGGCCATGCTATGTGAGAAAGTCTTGTGCTTCATATGCTGAAAAGACCCCCAAGCCACACACAAGATCCCACTGTGAGAGATGCTGACAACTGAGACTGAGGAAGCGAACGGCAGAGTCAGGTCTCCTGTGTCCTGTTCCTCCAGGGAACACACGCCTGGCACAGAAAGGGAGGAGGCAGTGCTTCTCACTGGTTGGCTAGTCAGAGCATTTTCTCTGTCTCTCTCTCTCTGTCTCACATACACACACACACACACACACACAAATTTTCTTCCCTTCTTAAGTAGATGCGGTTGCAAATTCCTGTCAGATACAAAGCAACTACTGTATGCAAAATGGTGAAGCCTCTCGCTGCCTGCATTTGAATTCAGGCTCCAGGGCTTAGTTTTCACTTAGTTTTCATGCAGTTTAAGCTTCATAAACCTTAATTTCTTCATCTGTAAAATGGGGATAATAACAGTACTGGTATCATTGAGTTGTCATTTGAGATAACCGATGGGAAGGGCTTAGCGCAGTGCCTACCTCGTGGTAATTTCTCAATAGCAGCTCACTGCTAGTGTTGTCTTGCTCTATTCAACCATTGGTGAATACTCTGATACTGACAGAGGTCATCTCTCCAGGAGACACTTCCTCTCTTACATCTCCTTGGAACCACGTGTTCCAGTGATTTCCCATCTGCCAAGGCCCAGAATTTAACAGATTATATGAAGAATAATTTTCTTTCATTGTGTTTGAGTCTTGTTCCTCCTGTAACATTTCCCTGATGTCTACTTGGCTGTTTAAATAATTAAATTTTAGGTAAATATTTTGTAATCTGTGCTGGGTTTTATATTTTAGGTGCCCTTTTCTTCACTGAACTGGCCAGATGAGGTAAAAACGAAACAATGGCTTGGAAAAACGAGTACACTAAAGGTGGCTAGGATGATTTTCACTTTTCCTGTTGATACTCTCTCCTTTCATATATTTTCTCTCATGCAGATACATCTAGTGTTCGTTCCTCTTGCCTGTGACCTTTCTCAGATAGGCAGAGTGGGTCTTATGATGGGGAGGAAACCTGAGACACTTTGCTGAGTGGCTGCAGTATTTGGGATGCCACACTGTACACTAAATAAATAAAATCATACGGATAAACACTGAACTATTGTTACTTTGAAAATCAGCTGTCGTAATATAGATATCTAAAAAACAAGTATGCCAAAAATACGAGCAGTGAAATGAGCCTTCAGTATAATAGAAAATCAGAGGAGAAAATATATGTCATTGGCTGGGAAGGCCTAGGTTGGTTCCTATCAAGGAAGACTGCTATGCATCTTAGTATATTGAGCAAAAGTTCAAATGCTGAAAAATTCATGGGGGGGGAATAAAAGCAAGAAAGCAGAATTACAACACAGAGCTCTAGTTTGATGTATACTATGGTGACAGGATAAAAAGAAGAAAAACATAGAACTGAGGGCAAATCTTCAAGTTCAGTTATTTTTCTTTTCTCTCTGGCCATGCTTATATAATTTTTGCTTATGCAATGAGAGTACCAGAAAAATTAAACATATATTTTCCAGAAGGGAATCCCTTACGCATCTCTCTAGAATGTCTGCCTTGCTGAAACATTTAGATATAATATTTATTTGCAAAGCAATGGGGTTCCTGTTTGTGGCAGACTGATGAAAGACAGTGCAGAGTGGCCTCTAGGCTGATAGTTGATTTTAACCCACATCACAGCCTCGCTGCCTGATGGTTCTTTGTGCTTGTATGCATCTCAGAATCCAATTAGTCTGAAATATGTTTACACAGAATAGTCACAATGATAATGAAAGAAGGTAGAAAATTTCACTCTCAGAAGATATGCAAATACTGCCATTGCGAGTGGGATTCTGGGGAAGAGTGTAAATGAAGTGGGGATTGAGCGTCTTTGCTTAGCAAGATTTCAGTGACCCTCTGAACCTCTGACCTTTGCCTACTGCTCTGATTAAACTGAAGATATTTACTTTCCTTTATACACACACGCACACACACACACACAAGCACACACACATACACACACACATAGAAGTTGGGGGAGGGAGAGAAAAGAGTGAACTGAGGTGACAAAGACTAGATAGAAGATAATGAATGCATCCAAAATAAATCAGCCAGCCAAGAGTTATTTTTGGATGCTTTGCTTCTGAAGATATATGAAGAAAGGCAGTAAATGGTTTGGTTATATAAGTTGCCTAGAATGCCAGTATGTTTCCTGAACACTGAACAAAGTTATAGAAGAAATGAAAGCTCTTCTACATACAGTGTATTCCGTTTTACATTCTAGGACTAGAAAATCTTATTCACTCACAAAATAGTTTGACTGAATTGACAGATGACTCTGTTCATTATTAAGCCGGGACTCACAAAACATCATTGATAAATACGTGGCTAAGATTTATAGGCAGGAAAAATCATCAGTAGTTTTATGATTTAAGAGGGTGAGGAACATTCTGAAAATTAATGAATTGGAAATCTGTTTAGATTCTGTTCTGAAAGAAAATGTACTTTTAACAAAATGCTCTGGGTTAAATATAGAACCATAACATAGGAATTCCTGATGAGAAATGGAGCAAAACATGTGAAATAAAAACAGAAGCCTCAAAATACAAACACATTTTAATTTACTAATGGACACGAATGGCTTTGAATAAGGCTGGTGATGCCACTGATAATAAATGATTGACTTCAAGCAATAGAAGTGTGACTAATGTATTTGGTCATTTTTCTTCTCTGCTCTGGACATGAAGTAATTATTGGATACTGGCTCTGACACACACATTTTATGCATTTGTCACTGTCCTCTGTTGTTTGAGGATGATGTTATTGAGGTTGATAAACGTGTATATGTACAAATGTAGCTACAAAGTCATCTGGTAGGTCTTCAACTTCTCTTTCCACATTATTATTGAGTGACTGCCTTTTCCAACCAACTTTGACACTTGGATTTCTAGTTGGCCCAATTCAACTATCCTACACCTTTCAAATTATACCATTCTTCAGTTATGCCTTGAAATTGCCATATATGTATCAGAATACATTTAAGCTGTTCTCTATTTCTCGTCTGTTCATATCAAGTGTTGCATCTGCATACAATGAGTATTACAGCTATAGTACATGTACTACTGTATATTATGGAATTCACCAGTTTTCCTCTTTAAATTGACTGTAAGGAAACAAAGAAATTCAAAGTTCATTTCTCACAAATACCACTTCATGACAGTACTTTCTGGAATAAGGTAGGGTATTACCAATTCATTAAGTTTTGTTGTGCCATGAGCTATGTCTTCGTGTCCTTCATATTTTGTGGTCATTGCTAAGCTCTTGAATAATATTGCTTCTTCTATCCCAATCAGCCAATGAGGCCAATGTGGGTGAATGCAGATGCTATGATTTGTCTATTTTGGAAATGTACTTTAAGGTTGCAGTTTGATCTCAGTCCATTTTGGTGGTTGCATTCCAACCTAGGTGCTATTTCACTCTGCTAGGCTCTTAGGGTAAACAGGAAGGTGATTGACGGCTACTATTTGTAGTTGACAGTCCAGTGATCTATTTACTATTTTCTCTTCTCTCTGCCATTTCAAATAATGGCAACTTGCTTCCATCATTTTCCTTGACCGTATGAACTGCTGGCTTCCTATAAGAACAAATTTGTTTTCCTGAAAAAACTTTGTGTTCTGGCATTCTATGTGGATTTGCTCTCAACAAGTCAGCCAGGTAAAGATTTATGGCAGGAGGGAGTTCTCAATGGTGCCATGTGCTAAAGTAGCTGAATTTCATTATTTAGCTACAATGTTGGCCATAAATATACATCAGACTTGGAAGCACATCCTATGTCTGACAGTCATGTCCATAGTTGGTAGTGGCTGTGGTTGATAAAGAGAGACAATGAGCAACTTGACACCTCATTCTGGAGGTAGCCAAAAGCTTATTGTTGGGCCTGTCAGTGGAAGATGATCTATGGTAGAACTCAGGATTATTGCTATAGTCTGAATGTTTGTGTCCCCTCCAAATTCATATGTTGAAATCCTAATCTCCAAGATGATGGTATGACAGGGCCTTTGGCAGGCAATAAGGTCATGAGGACAGAGCCCTCATAAGTGGTCTTTTAAAGGAGGCTGGAAAGAGTGTTTTCCCTTCTACCATGTAAGGACACAACTAGAAGGTATCATCTACAAACCAGAAAGCAGGCCCTCGCCAGACATGGAATCTGTCAGTGCTTTAATCTTGGACTTTCCAGCCTCTAGAACTCTAATAAATAAATTTCTATTTTTTATAAGCTATCCAGTCTAAGGTATTTTGTTACAGCAGCCCAAACAGATTAAGACAGTTTTCAAAGATGGACCTGAGGGCTATGAAAAATGTCACCTTAAACTCATTATATTTACTGGAAAATCTAAAATCCAGTGGTGCAGAGAATAGTAGTTTTTAATCAGAGCAGATCAAATGTATACACCGCTACAGGAGAATGACACTATGTCGAAGACTAGTTTTTATTTTCTTTAGTTTTTCTTAAATTGAAATTTAGCAAAGGACTTCTTGGAATAGCCTCCCTGATCTGACAGCTTCAGGAAAAATTCGTGGAAAGTTAAATGTCTTCATATGTTGGTAATTTCTCCTCACCTCTCCTATCACTGTTTTTATTCATTTACAAATTGCTTTTCTAGGATCCACCTCCTTCTCACTTAAAATGCATTTGCCTCTCTCTTTCTCATTCCTTTGAATTGCGCAAATTCAAATATGTTGCTTCTTTGGCTTAAATGATATTTCTAAAAGACACCTCTTTTTGGTATTTTTGATGCCTATTACTGACCTGCAGTTAATTTTCCTGCAGGTTAATGTCACTCAATTTGTTCCACTTGAGCACCACTTTTCTCCCTCAGATAATAAAGGCATCTTTGGGTTTATGGTCATCTAATCCAGAGGCCTCTATTCCTATGTTTCCTTCTCTCCCAATCCTCATTTCTAATTGATCACTAATGTACTTTCAGTGTTTTTTCTCACCATCTGTTGACTCCCTAGTTCATGAGGGGAGTCTCTACCCTCTTTTCTCTTTGCCTGGATTACAAATGTAACCTCCTAGCTTGGCTCTAGGCCTTCAGGCCTTATCTTTTTTCCAATTATTTTTTCATTCTATCTCCTGTGTGATTGATTATTGCTAAATGCATGTGATTTTTGAGCATGTATCCCCTTATTTTAAACTCCTTCACTGCCTAATTGAATTTCAGGATAAAGTTCAACTTCTTACCATGCTATATACACTATTCTCCACAATTTGGCTCTTGTCTGCTTTGGGGTCTTGTAGTTTACCTTTACCTGCACAAATATTTTGCTTTAGCTTGTTGAGCCTCTTGTATTCTCCTTAAAGCATCTGGCTTCACTCTGGGCCTTTGCACACACTGTTTCCTCTGTTTGGATGCCTTTCTCTCACTTTACTTTGTTCCTAAATCTAGACTCAAATATTGCCTTTCATAGAAAGTACTTCCTCTAGTTACTCACCCTTCCTTCCTTACTTTGCCTCTAGATATGCTAACTACCTTTCTATTGTGCTTTAACTTCACATTTTAGATTCTACTGTTTTGTGATCATATGTGCTGTTGGTGCAATACTGTGAACCCACTGAGGACAGGAATTTTGTGCCAGTGTCTAACTCTTCTTGTGTATTAATTCAGTATCTGGTATTTATTTCATTTTCAATATGTTTGTTAAATGGGTAAATTGAATAATAAGTGAATTAATGATTCTACTTTGAATGAGTTTTAATAACTTTACAAAATATCCTTTTGTTTTTATTGCCTGTTACATTATTTTATAAAGTAACTTTCTACAAGAAACTTGAGACACTTTGCTATGGAAATGTTCAAAGTTTATATTTCTCTTCTGGGGCACAATACACATTAGGAGAAACAAGTACCGATATCTAACCTAAAGAAATATTAGGAATCCTACAGAAACTCAGGTGTTCAGAAACTAGACTTTCAAAGAGCAAATAGAATAAGTTTGGTGATTTAGTCAGCAAATATCTTATGTAATTGATAAAATAGGCATGTGCTCTCAATAGTTATTGTCAGAGAGACATCAGGATGTGATAAGTCTATGTAAAGTACAAGTGAATTCTGAGAACAAATACTTGGTCTAGAATGATGGATAGTTTTTTCCTAGACGAGTCACTATGAAAGGCATGTCTTCTGGTTCAATCATTTACTTAACATTTCTATCAGCTAATCATGTGCCAGCTGGAGGTAGCATGATAAATAAGATGAGCAGGGCCTCTGTCCTTGAATGGTTTACCTCAAATTAGAAGTGGCATTAAGGCAGATGATATGCAGACTATAAAAAGTTAAAATATAGATAAATAAAGGAATTCGAGTATGAAACACTCTCTGAAGTACAAACAAAGTAAGGAGATACTACTTTGAAAGTAATATCTTTGAAATGAAAGAGTTTTATGGCTACTATTTTAGACTGGGTGTACCAGGAAGGAATTTCTGAGGGTATGACAGCATGAATACCTGTGCTTTGTCTACTGGATGATCCTTGATCTGTCCTTTATCTCCAAACTCCACCACAGGGCTGAGAGTTACCAATGAGTGGGTGGGAGGAGACTCAGTGATGGAATAAGAATGTACTTAACATTCATTAAGTGATAATTTAAAAAGCTGAAGCTTGAGTTATTCAGTATTAGCCATATTAATATATTATTATGAACTAAAGATCGTCTCAAAGTAATCCATTAAAGAAATATGGCAGAGCTTGTAATGCTTAACCGATACATGGATAGACAGACCCTTGGGAAACTCAATGGTGCAAGTCAGAGACTCAGGTCAAGAAAGCAGAAGAGAAAGGAAAGATGACAACCACTATCAAAATACTTCCCACCCCTCTGGAAATATTGGAGGCAGCTTATGTAGTGTGTGGTGTTTTGATGGAAAAAAGACAGGCAACGATTATGTTGTGTTCTTTGACATTCCCAAAGGCAGGAGTTAGAGAGATTTAAGCCAGAGTAAGCTGAAATACAGTGAACAGGAAGAGGAAAGGGAGAAGATTGAGTTGGAGAACTTGCTGAGAGGATTTCCCTGGCAAATTTCAAGCTTTAGTGTTTCAGTAAGGCCTCAAAATGTTGAATGGCCCCATACAGAATAAATTGCAGCCCAGGGTCTTAAAAAAGATCCTAGAAAAAAAGCAATAAAACATCAATTACCTTGGGTTAGATCGATGTGCTTTTCGAATTTAGAAATCTTCAAAGACTGCACATAGCCTCTATACTCAGAACTCAATATTCATTTTACATAGTTTTTGATAAATGCAAAACCTCATCGTATTATCTTTCCCACATATTTAGTTACCCTTGATAGTGTTGGAAAAGGAGAATCTACATGCCTAGTTTAGAAAATTCATGATAAATGACATGAGTTGGAGTCTCTTGGCTCTAAACCAGCCCATATGCTTTTTGATGGCAGGGACTGTGTCACTTAGTTCTGTACATGAATAAATCTCTGCTCAGTATTCATTGTTAATATTTAAAGTGGCACATAAAAATATATTTGGATCTAGTCTACAAAATTTTTATCTACAAAAATTTGTAGATGCAAGCATAGGTATCTACTTCTTGAAGGCGGAGGCTGTGTGAGGCTGGGTTAGCATTTAATCTGCTGTGTCTCCGTAACATGACACACAGTAGATGCTCAAAAAAAGTACTGAATAAATCGATTAGGGTTTTTTAACTGGCAACTGGTAATAGTTGTCTTCAAATGCTTTATGAATTTGTCTATGGGATATAAATTGGACTTATATATATATATTGATAGGAGCTTAAACCAAAAAAATGAGTGGGATTTATATACAGGGAAGTTTGGTTAAAACTAAGTAGTGCTCTAAGGTTATTTCTGTTTTAGTTGTATTTTCTACTAGATTCCAAGCTGCCTGTGGCAGAGATCTCCTATCTCCTATTGCATTCCATTTGGAATGCCTTCAAGATATTAGAAATTTAATAAATCTGGGGGTTAATGCATAGATGAATGATGATTACAGATTTTCACATTTGAAGTATTGAGCTCTGCTTTTAGAGGCTTTCTAGCATTGCCTAAGTAATTATACATTGTGAGCTTTATAGCAGGATTGAAAAATGATGTAGAAATGACACATAATGCTCGTTCTAATTATGAAAACCTCAAAGTAATCTTTCTAGAAGTCATTTTAATTCTTTTAATTTGAAGCATGCATTTTATCTATATGTAGCAGTCCGTCCACATAATTTTTAGAGAACTAGTTTTCCACTAACTATACAGAATTCTACAGGGAGAAAACCATCAATTTCTTGGTACTTAGTGAGGAAAGAGAGCCAGGTGCTTTTTCTGGGACTGCGGGGAAAAATTGCTTTATGTTTTGAAGAAATCAAGTGGCTGTCTCTTTATTCCCTTCACCAGACCTTAAAATAGCTCTCCCTATGATTTGGGTTTCAGAAACTCTGTATTTCCCAGGCAAGTATTAGAAGCACCCACTTGCCCCCAGAACAGTAAAAACAATAAAACTTCCCACCCAAATGTTGGCCAATTATGGAGCTCCTACAGGAAAGTCAGGCCAGATCGTAATTATCAGAAACCACACAATGAGGTGTTCCTTAAGTGTTGTTTCTGAGAGTGTGAAAGCTACCTATCCCTTTGACGCATTTATGTATGTATTTGTGAGTGTGCGCACGTGTGTGTTGCATGTGTATGTGCTGCTTCTCACGGACGGAGCAGCAAAGCCATGACAGCAATCATGGCATTGGGTCCGAAGCACATTAGCTGAAATTCTTTCTCTGGCAGAAATATTCTGTTATTTAAGCTTAGTTCTGGAGCTGCTACATAGCATTGCCTGTTTCTTTAGAAAAGCTGCTCTGTTATTAAAATAGCCCTGCTCAGGTTTTTAAGTCCTCCTGGAATGATGGTGTGTCATTCTGATGTTTACTTGTCACTTTATCTTCCATTTATAAGATGATGGGCAGAAATGCATATTTACTGTTTTTATTTATTCTTAATTTTTTTGTCTATTGGTACAGATTGGAAAAGTAATTTGCAAACAGTGGCAAATACAGAATACTAAAATATCTTCAAAAAAGAAATCTAAATAAAGCATTGTATAAGTCAGATTTTGGAACTTTCCCAAAAGAAACTTCATGACTAAATTTCACAAGATACCCCAGAAGGGAAAGAGGAAGAGTAAATAAATAATAATAGTTAATGTATATGTAGTCCTTTGTATCATTCAATATTCACACTTCAAAGGTTTGCCAGAAAATAATTATATCATTATGATTTGACAGGAGGGGAAAGTGCAGTATGTTATGGCCAGGTGATTTGTGTAAGGTCACATGGTAAATTAGTCTCCAGACCTAGAACAGTGGCTGTTACTCTCTTTTGTTTATGGAAACTTCTTAGGATTCCTGAGAAAGTTGTAGATCTTCTCCCTAGAGCAACATATTTGTCATATTTGTGCATTTGTGTAGGGGTGTGTGTGTGTGTGTGTGTGTGTGAGAGAGAGAGAGAGAGAGACAGAGAGACAGAGAGAGAGAGAGAGGAGGGCTTACTTGCATTTGGTAAATCTTTTCCTTATGACTCTAGGCAATTCCTAGGTTCCTGAAGTACTGCCATGTTGGAACTTTCCTAGACCTATAAACATGTTATTAAAAGGGATAGCTGGAGAAGGTATTAAAAAATCAGGTGGTATCAGCTGGATGATTGCTTGAGGACAAGAGTTCAAGACCTGTCTGGGAAACATAGGGGACCCCTGTCTCTACAAAAAAAAAAAAAGAAAGCCAGAATGGTGGTGCGTACCTGTAGTCCCAGCTACTCAGGAAGGAGACTGAGGCCGTAGGATTGATTGAGCCCAGGAGATCAAGGCTTCAGTGAGCTGTGTTCACACCACTGCACTCCAACCTGAGCAAGAGTGAGACCCTGTCTCAGGCAGTTCCTTATCTCTCTCTCTTTTCATACACACACACACACACACACACACACACACACACACACATACACTCTCTCTCTCATACAATATGGGTATAAACACTTTTTTAAATGTAGAAACTCAGTATTCAGCACATCTTGCCTCAACAGTAAATTACCTGCAGGCAATTAATTAATTGGCTTTGTAATGTTGTGCTGCTTTCACCCATAAAAGTTAAAAGTTGCTTGTCTCATTTAAGGGAAGGAAGTGCTTTATCTAGGATAAAATCATTTTGATAGTGTTAAAAGACAAACTTTAGACAATTTATCAGAATTTATTTGAGCAAAGAACAACTCATGAATCAGGCAGCACTGAGAACCAGGAGAGGTTCAGATAGCTGCACCCAGCATCATGGGCAGGCAGTATTTATAGACAGAAAAACAAAGTAATTACAGAAACAGCTTGACTGGTTACAGCTGAGCCTTTTCCTTATTTGGGCATGGTGTAGTGAGTCATTTGCCTTTTGTGGACATGGTCTGATGAGTTAGCAGGCTGTGACTGGCTGAGGCTCAGCTGCCGTGTTTAAGACACAGTCACTTGTTACAATAACATTACTCTCAGCTTAGGATGCAATGTGTTACTAGGAAATGAAAGTATGAAGACAGTCTCAGTCCAAATTTAGTTTAACAGTTATGTGACAGACAGCTATCAGTGCGTTTTAAAGCTCTCTACTTACAAACAAGATTAATGCTTTTCTTTCTTCAAGAAACAAACTTTAAAAAAAAATCAGGCGTAACAGAAAAAAATAAATGCTCTACCATTGATGACAAGAGGAAACCATTTAAACCCAGAAAACACAAACAACTTGACATACACTGAGTAGCTGATGGGTTGAACTTCGTGCTTGAGCTTGTGTGCCACCAGCTCAGAGTGTGGATCACGCACCATGCTCTTGAACATCACGGAGTTTGTACCCTCAATATCCCACCTAGTTCAAGCCGACATTTGATCACTAAAAGCAACATTAACTCCATCAAATAAACTGAAGATTAGCCCCAAGCCAACAGAATCCTGAGCTTTGTAACAATGTATCTTGAGTTTTTAATCTTAAGATAAAGTAAATTAACTGTATTTCTACTGTTTATCTTTAAGTTGAGGAAAGTCCATTTACAGTCCTGTTCAGTAAAGACATTTCTGTCAACAATGGACCACATACATGATAGTGGTCCTGTAGCATTATCATACTGTATTTTTTTTTCCTGTAACTTTTCTGTGTTTGGATACGTTTAGATACAGAAATACCACTGTGTTATAGTTGCCTACAGTATTTATGACAGTAACACGCTGAACAGGTTCTTAGCCTAGGAGCAATAGGCTTTACCACATAGCCAAGGTGTGTAGTAGGTCATACCATCTAGGTTTGTGTAAGTCTTGATGCAGGATATTTTCTTGACCCCTCCATGGGACTCACGACAGGGGTGCCTTGTTTACTCAGCCCTCCCTGCTCAACCCCTTGCAGGAGGGAACGTATGAGCTACTGAGTGAGGGAGCCAGGGTGAGTGACCACAGGAACTGGCCAGTGGTCTGGCAGGAGCAACCTCTGTTCACTCAGGTCCTCCAATCTCCACCCCTTGCAGGAGGAAGTGTGTGAGCCTAGGAGTGCAAGAACCAGCTGACTGCTTCAGCGCCAGCAGAAGCAAACTCTGTGCAGGCCCCGTGGCAGCATCAAGGTGGGGGTGCCTGTCACCCCAAGGCCCCAGAGGGTATGTTACAATGCTCTCTTAGCTCCACCATCCACAGACAGCAGTGTGTTATCAGCTTAGTGGGCCCTTTGCCTCATCACGTGGGGTGGCTGCCCTCCACCAGCAAGGGCAAAGGGCCAGTGTGACGACCTTTTGGGGCACCTGCATGTGGTGTATCCCAAATGTTTGTCTGGTGCCCAAGAGGAATGAGGTCACATGGCCAAACTGAAGGATGGTGAATGTGGAAAACTTTATTGCATGATAAAAGCGGCTCTTGGCTGGCCGCGGTGGCTCACGCTTGTAATCCCAACACTTCGGGAGGCTGAGGTGGGTGGATCACAAGGTCAGGAGTTCGAGACCAACCTGACCAATATGATGAAACCCTGTCTCTACTAAAAATACAAAAATTAGCCAGGAGTGGTGGCACATGCTTGTAGTCCCAGCTACTCAGGCGGCTGAAGCAGGAGAATAGCTTGAAGCTGGTAGGTGGACGTTGCAGTGAGCCGAGATCACACCACTGCACTCCAACCTGGGTGACAGAGCAAGACTGTAGCAGCTCTCAGTGGAAAGGGGAGCTGGAAAGTGGACAGGAAGGGAAGATTGCTCTCCCGAGAAGTCAAGCCACCTCCCTGCCTCTCTCTTCTGAAGTCAAGTTGTTTCATCCAGCCACCATCTCAAAGTCACCTCTCCCCCAACATCCAGCCAAGGTCTTCCCAAGGTTCAGCTGCTGCTTCTCTCTGCCACCTGAGTCTGGGGTCTTTATAGGCACAGGATGGAGGCAGGGAGGGCCGTAGGTAGTTTTAGGAAAGACAATATTTGATTGGTAAAAGTATATCATTTGTTCGGAAAGAACCAATTGGGAGAGAGTGGGCAAACAGGGATAGAAGTTCTTATTTTGGGGCCAGGTTTCAGGCTTTTGGGTTCAAAGGTGGGGTTTTGGCAGGAACCTGCCCCTGTCTGCCTAGAATTTCTCTGCCTCCTGTCACTATCAGTACTCTATGATGTTCACACAATGATGAAATTGCCTAACAATGCATTTCTCAGCATGTATTCTCATCGTCAAGCTACATATAACTATATTTAATGGAGCTTACTGGAAGGAATCTATTTTGGAATGTCAATTCTGTTTTTCTATAGAATGACTGAAACTTCAAATTGTCACTGATTTTCAAAATATTTTGATTATTAAGGGCTCCTGTTTTTCCCTACTACCCAGCCTGCACACAAACACAGAGGCCCCTTAGGATGGGGTACATCCCAGGAAACCCATAGTAAATAGAAAATATTGTAAATTGAAAGTGTGCTTAATACTTCGATTAATCGATCATAAAGTTGAAAAATTTAACATCATATGCTCCTTGACTTAAAATATATTATTTTAAACCTATTTTAAAAAGTTTAAGTAAAAAAGTATGAAGTCAAAATCATAAGTCAAACTATTTTAAATCAGGAACTCTGTAATATCTTAAGATAAAAATAAATAGAATAAAAGGATTTTAGAATTGAAATTTGTACTTTATACAGCAAGAAAAGACATAAGTATACAAGTTTGGAGACAGATGCTAATTATTCTTGGGGTATCCATTTAACATCCACTATATTGGTGATGTCATATAATTCTTGGTTCAGGCACAGTGAGGAAGCCAGTTAAGAGTAGCAATGGGTTAAGTGAGAAAAATAATTTCCTCTTTTACTTAGAATATGATTTTTCCAGTATCTAATCCTTCTTAAATTAAATAATGTATCAGAACTGAGGATAGGTATACTGTTTTATTTGAAACTTTTAATATATGTCTTAATACAGATAAGAATTCCCAAGAAGATTTTGGTGTATGTTACTTTTTTAGAACATTAAGAGATGACGATTGACAGAAATAAAAGCTTCATAGAATTAAATATTTGGCATTATCCAGATTCTCCCAAAGTTAAACAGTTTGAGTACATGGGGGGGCCATTGTGTGTCTTGTGAATCCTGAGAGACTAGTTTATGTAAGACTTCCAAGGTTATTTGAACTTAAGAGCCACTTTTGTTCTCTACGGTATGTTTCATGGGGTGAATAGTCCTCCCATAAATAAAATATATTTTCGGAAATGTTGGTATAATTTTAGCTCTTCTCATTTGAAACTTAAAATCTTGCTGGCAAAAAGCCCCAGCCCATAATGCCTAAATTTCAAATACCTTACTAAGAAAATGGACTATTCATCTGTACAAGAGGGCGTGTATTTGTTAGTGGAGGGTACTGATTTCTTCTCAACTCCCTCCCTTTGGGTTTAATGGGTTGCTGCAAATCAAACTTTGCAGTGATAGGAAAGCTGTCTCTAATCACCCCAACTATTTACAGGGGCAAATGAATCAATTGCTAAGCATCACCAGCACTCCTAATAAATTACAAAATCCTTTAAAAGGGGTTTTAAATACCCCCACCCCCCAACAGAAAAAGAGTGATGAACATTCAAATGAGTGTGCCTGTTGCCAAAAGCTTGCAGGACTTACGGGGCACTCTTTCCATTCTTTGATTTCTGCTACTGTTCCCTGAGAACTTACCACGTGGCAGACAATGTGCTAGCCACTTTTCTGAGTTTAGTCCTCTCAACAATCCTTTGAAGTAGGTCTTGGAATTGTCTCTTTGTGAGTCTTGTGAGGCTCAGAGAAGTTCATGTTTGCCCAAGCCCTAGAGTTTATACATGGAGAGCTGGGATAGGAATGTAGTCTGCTAGCTCCCAACCACCCTCCTCCAGCTTCCCCAGCCACACCCAGACCAAACCCATCGGCTTTTCTTGATGTTTAGGAGAGGGAATATCAGAGCAACCCACAGAATGACTGCTATGGATCACCTGAGATCAAGAGTTTGAGACCAGCCTGGCCAACATGGTGAAACCACATCTCTACTAAAAGTACAAACATTAGCCAGGCGTGGTGGCATGTGCCTGTAATCCCAGCTACTCGGGAGGCTGAAGCAGGAGAATTGCTTGAACCTGGGAGACAGAGGTTGCAGTGAGTCGAGATTGCAACACTGCACTCCAGCCTCGGTGGCAGAGCGAGGAAAAAAAAAAAAAAAAAAAAAGGAAATTGAATGATGGCTTCAAGTACTGTGACACATGTAGGAGAAAAGCATAGGACTAACTAAAAGTAATAATAACTGTTAATATATGTTTTACCAGGAGGTGGACACTTGACTAAGTGCTTTTACAAGTCATGTCATTGAATCCCCATGATGATCTTATGAAGATAGATTTATTGCTATCATGCTCATTTTATACATAAGTACTTATGAGTACACTGAGGATAATAAGCATTTAAATAACATGTCCAAGATCACAGAACTTAGGATTTGAAACCAAGCAGCCCGACTCCAATGCCATGTACTAAATCTGTCCTGTGTGTCACCCTCAATGTAAGTCAAGAGGTCTGACCTTTTGTGCTAGAGCCACTAAGGATTCAGATTTGGGAACTTAGCGTAAACTAAAACCCATTCGATTTTTTATTTGTGAATTCAAAAAGAATGACTAGAAAAGATGATGTCTATACAGACTCTGCCCCTGCAAATGCATATTTATCTTGCAACTTTTTCTCAAAAAACAATATATAGGGCCTTAAATGATACTAGTCTAGTGTCTAAATAATTATCATATAATCATATGTACATTAGCAAGCACCCTGCTTCTTATGCCATGCATATGTAAAGGAGAAAATAAGAAATTAAGCAAATATTAATTCTTGTTACCTGAGGAAATAGAGACAATTTTATGTTCTTCATTTTACTTTTTCTTGTATTGTTCAAATTCTCTGCAATAGTTTTTATTACTTTAGTTATTACAAAATAGATACAAAAGAAGATGATTGATGGATTAATCTGTCATTTTATTTTGCTTTCTGCCACATCCAATTTTTTCTTTTAATATTATTCTAATTTTTTTCCCAATGTATACTATATTCCTTTCAATTAGATTGCAGATCTCTTGAAGACAGGGCCTACAGAAAAATTCTTGGCATGCCATTGTGTATTTTCTTCTTATGTTTACTATTTTAATATTATGACATCACTATGTGCTCAATGAATAAAGTGAAAATACCTAATTTAAATATTTTGCCAAGAAAGAATATCTCTCTGCATAAAGCTTATTCTGTACTTTGAACTATTTTTCACAGGGTAGACTCTCCTAATTATCATTACAAAGTCTGTCTTTGGACATTTTTCAGGCTTGAGTATACATTTTCGAATGGCTTCCCTATAGCATAGCACACTCAATAGAAATTTATGAATTTTTCCAATTACTGGTTATTCTTATTTAAAAATATTTTGGCTCCCATGATAAGTGAAAAAAGGACCTCACGGTTGTTTTAACCAGCATTTTTGAAAGTTGGAGACTTTTCTTCTTTCCTTTATAGCGTCAGGGTCACCACAGTGAAGGATAATTTTCTATACACTTAATTTTCTAATACACTTTCTCTGTGAATTGTTTTTCTCATGTTTGAGGTTTATTTAGTTTGGTCGTATGTATTGCTTATCTGCTTCTGATAATTTCTGCAGAAAAACCTTTGGGTTGTTTGATGTACTTTCTAGAAATACTTCTCTTCGTCTGTGTTCAAATGGGGGTTTTAAATTTTGCTAAGCAAAATCTTTGCAGTTTCCTCTTTTACTTTTATACTTACTTTGTATTTTTGCAGTTCTTAATTTTTCAAGAATAATTCTGTGTTTAGGATGTTAAAGCGGAGAGTATAATTTATGGATTAGAAATAAAATAAAATGTTAGTTGCCTGGAATGAGGGGAGAATGCATAGTTGACAGAAGTGGTTCCTGTGCATTTAGTTTATTTCAGGGCTAAGAAGACATCCTATTTCTCCCACTCCTTTTCCTGCCCTGGTGAGGTCAGCCTAGAAAATAACAGCTGTTTACTGGAAGAAGGTACTTTCAGAACGTAGGTTGCATCAAAATCTCCACAGGTAGAGAAAGAGAAGTCAGGAACCTGGAGGAAGCTTTTGAGATGAGAGAATCTTTTCCATTTTTCATTTCTTTTCTCTCTTAATCCATAAGAGATGCTTGTTTAATTGACTTTTTCTTCTGTCTCCTCTTTTAAAAAGGGTTCTTTGAATAACATGCCCTAAACGAGGTTAAATGCACCAGCTATGTGCCCCCAGCACAGTTAATTTTTTTTTTTTTAGAAGAGCTTTTATTATACGACTGGTATCTATTGCCAGCTGGAATATCTACTGGCAAACTCTTTAAAAGCAGAGACTGACTGATAACATGAATTAAGTATTTAGAAATGAATATGAAGATGTAGTGAGCAAATTCTACAGGCAAGTGAAATACATGAGGACCCCATCCTTTAGACCACACTTTCTGACACCATTAGAGCTCTTAAGACAGAATGTTACCAAATGCCCAGACCAGATTAAACACGTTCAGTTTGCTTCTTCCAGGACTCCAGCTGTTTTAGAGTAGTTTTGCTCATCTTTATTATCCTTTTTGTCACTTATATTTTATGGCTGTAGATAAATCAATATTTGCCTGTGAGATATAGAGATTTTAAGACCTCCAGAGGAGCGATTCTGGTTTTGGCCCCAGATACTCTGAAATGGTTGGAAAGGACTCACAAGTGCAGTGTAGCCATGGATGTCGTATAATGCCCAGACTGTGAAATACATAAAGGTGGTTAGTCCTCATGCTCAGTGCTTGTGATAATTTTCCATAGTATCTATATACCTGGGTGACTAAATTCTTTACAAGGAGCTAGAAGCTGGCTTTCCTTTTTGCCACACATTTCACAAGGATAATAAGATTTAACAGTTTGCCATGAACTTGTTATGGATTGTCTGAATACCTTTGGATCCTCAGAACTAAGCCAAATTAGTTTCTAGGAAGGCCTAGGGCCAGGTCTCAGACCACAGCCTTCTTGCCTGTCCTGCTCACGACTGAATGAACTGCAGCAAACACAGTGACAGACACAGATATCACTCGGTAAGCATTCATACGATGGGTCTATGGTGACATCATTTACAATGACTTGGAAGGCCCAGGTAGTTGAAGTCAAACGAATCAAGACTTCACTGAAAATATAAAGGCATCCCTGTTCTTTCTAAAGGGGTTAAAAAAACCAAGCTACTGTGCATTGTCAAATACTGCGCTAAGAGCATATATTGACAATATTGTTTAATTTTTATAGCAATTCTCTAAGGTGAGTCTTATTACTTTCATTTTATAGATGAAGAAACTGAGACATGAAAAGTTTAGCTAACTTATCCAAACACAAGCAATTAGCAAGCAGAGCCAGGATAAATCCCAGATACGTTGACTCCTAACTCTGGTGCTATTAGCTGCTTTGCAAATCCACCTTCTAGATGATCCCAGACATGGCATGTTCGGCTACTGCCTGTGTTCTCACATCACTCGTTTACATCACCTGTCCAGCCTTTGTAAGCATTTAAGTGTTCAGTACCTACCATAGTGTCTCTACTTTTGTAGCTTCTAAGAACAGAGTAGATATTTGGAGTTTAGTCCTATTCACTATACACTACCAGGGGACTGACTTGATGTATTATTTTTCCGCCATTGTTTCTGAAATAGCATTTTGTCTTTAGCTAGAAGGTAAACCTCCCCAATTTACAGACTCCAAGATGAGGGCACCAAGAATACTGCTGACTTTCCCAAAGTCAAATAGTAGGTAACAAGATACACAAAGCAACTGTTGGCATGTTTTAGCAAATGCAAACATCTATCAAACCGTTTGAAAAAAACAGAATCCCAAATTGGAATCTCATGGTCTTTTGGGTCCTCTTGTTTGTGCAGTTTGCATTACTGAAACACAACAAAGGCTGCTTTGTAACTTTTGTCAGTAACTTAGGAAGTTGATATAAGCTCCTGGTATAACAATAAAAAAATTTGTCAGATTGTGCTTTTCTCAAAGCCTCTTCTTTCCAAGTCACAGTATTCGAAAACTAGATAATCAGGCATCAAGATTGATTTCTATTTTTTCTTTGAAGAAGAAGCTATCTCAGCTAATTTTTCACATGAAAACAGTCGCTAACAACAACTATACCAACAAATAAAGTCTCTATAATTCATTTAAAAATGGCATACCTTTTGATGGAATAGTTTTTGTGTGTGTGTGTGTTTTGTGCTTTGACACACAGCCGCCACTGACAGTAGTGGGAGTGAGTGTGTGGTGTGATGTACTCTAAAGTTGTAAATACAATGGACAACAGAGATCGAATTCTGGTTTAGAAAATTTCAAATTTGGTAATTTGAGGCTCTTACGTAACTGATCTGAACCTTATTTTATTTATTTGGTAAAATAGGAATAACAGTATCTACCACAAAAAGGCTCCATGTGCTATCATTTGATTAGGAAAGATAACGCATATGAACATCAGGTTGCAGGTGGTTTTTAACAAATGTGAATTTATTTCCTTAACTGAAGCAGAACTTCCTGTCTCTCCAGTACACAGTTGCCCTAGAAAAATTCACTGGGAGCTGGTGGTCTGACCACTGGACTGCCACATTTTAAAATTTAACCCCAGTTCCAGGCCTTTAATTATGGTTGCAATTTAACTTCCCCCGAGAAGCAGGATCTACACGAAGGCCAAGTCAGGGTGGCCGGGCTCTCATTCTGACAGTCCAGCTCTCAGAGTAGCTCACCTCTCGAGACCTCATCTTTTTCATCTATTTTGTGTAACTGTGATCAATAGGAACAGCATATTTCAGAGCAATAATTTATTTGTGAATTTCAACTGTAAAAAGCAAATGCTGCAATTTTTCCCCTAAGAATCTGGACTTTGCTGGGCATCTATCTAGCAACCTTAGGGTCTGCACAGAATCGTGTGTTTGACTCTATATCCATAAAAGCAAGGGAGCAAGCTCTCCATTCGCCTCCAAAACAAGTTTTCATTAAGCACCTAAAAGCTTCTTATATGCTGCAAACTTACAGATTATTGTTAGGATAAGGATTGAGAGTGGGACTTGTAATCAGATAGAGCTTTTATTCTATTTGACCTCTGAGGGGAATGTGAACAAGTTAATTAACATTTATGAGCCTTAGTTTCCTAATCTGTGTAATAGAAAAATGGTGCATAAGTCACATAAGGATTTTTATGAAAGTATGAAGGAATTATACATGTAGCACTCTCAGTGCAGTTCCTAGAATATAGGAAGCCATCAAGAATGAGAGCTATTATACTGTTATCATCAAATCTCACTACCAGCTCTCAGCTTACTACCATTCTGACACAATAAGAGGAAGGATGGACAGGATTGTGTACTGATGAAGCCTTCTGTGCCAGTTAACCCTGTGTTAGGTGGAGAACGCCACTGTATTTGTCTGTTCTCACACTGCTAATAAAGATATAACTGATACTGCGTAATTTATAAAGGAAATAGGTTTAATTGACTCACAGTTCTGTATGACTGGGAGGTCTCACAATCATGATGGAAGGTAAATGGAGAGCAAAGTCATGTCTTACATGGAGGCAGGCAAGAGAGCTTGTACAGGGAAACTCCCGTTTATAAAACCATCAGATCTCTTGAGACTTATTCACTACCAGAAGAACAGTATGCGGGAAATCGCTTCCATTATCTCCACTTGACCCCATCCTTGACACATGGGGATTATTATAATTCAAGGTGAGATTTGGGCAGGGACACAGCCAAACCATATCAGCCACTAAGTGGGACAGGAATGGATATAAGCAAAAGAAATCTAATATTCATAGTAAAAGAACTTTCATTGTCTTGCTCTCACTTTCATTTTACATTGAGATGCATTTAATAGAAGCTTATGTGGTGATATCTGACACTGAACGTGAATGCCAATCCCTGAGAGTGCTAGATATTGACAGTTATCGATAATGTCTATACAGCAGAGACCTTTCTACTAGCTGAGATATTGCTTCTCCCACATGTGTTTTTCCAGAACCATGTATTTATTTGCTATATTCATTTTGACCTTTTATTTGAGAAGCAACGAAGAACGTGACTCAAATAACCTTGAGCAGAAGAATTTCACTGGTCCAAGTAACCAGAAAGTGCAGAGTTGGCTAGTTCCATGTGGGCTTGATACTCAGGCTCCAATGACATCATCAGGACTGAGTCTTCTCTATCCCCTGATTCTTACTTCTATGATAGCTTTAGTCCCAGGGTTCATGGAGAGGGAAGATGGCTAATAGTCCCTTCAGGCTTATATGCTCTCATGCTCAAGACCATTAGCCAATGTGGATGGCTCCTTTCTAGTCACTAAAAAGTCTTGGATGAACTCTAAACACACCTGCCTGGCCAGTTCCTAAACCAATCACTGTAGGTAGTAAAAGGGAAGGACGGGTCTAGATTATGTGCCACTGGTAACATTAAACCCATTTAAAGAACACGGACATAGAGTGGTGCTTCCTCAAAGGAAAGTCAGAGCTATTGTGCCAGGAAAATAATAGTTGTGTACCAGCCAGCCAGCAAAAATAAAATAGCACACCTGTTCTTTATTTTCCATAGAGACCCTTCCTTCACTACCTCCATAGGTTGAGTCTGTCTCTTCCTTCCAGTCCTGTCTACAGTGTTACTTCCTCCATAATGTATATCCTGATTCAAGTTCCCATTATCTTGGGTGAATTTGTTCTCTTCTCCAATTTAATCCAGATGGCACTTAGGCTTCTCGTGGATTTTATTACAATGAGCTTTTTCTTTAATGTGTTTAAGCACCCGTATTAACTTCCTAAATGCTCCTTAAGGGCAGAGACTGTCTCATCATCATGGAATCCCTTAAAGCAAACAGCCCAATAGCTGGTACTCAGAAGATACATTGTAAATACTTTCTGAATTACCGGCCCATAGTAATTCCATGTTTCTAAAACAATAATTATGTTTCAACTGGAAAATTAAACAAAACAAAACAAAAAGTGAGCTCCAATTCTATTTCTCTTATAGAAACATCATTCTAGATTTTGCTTTGAAATATTGTGGAACCTGGCCCCAGAAATTGGTAGTGAGCCGCATTTAGAGATTTGAACTCATGCGATAAATAATGAGGGAGTATTTCCTATATTATAGAGCAGAAGCTGCTCCATGTAACTGCCCTCCAAGTCATCATCTTTACACGGTGGTTATTTGTTTACGTGAACTGAACAGATTCTTAAGTCAGAAAGCTGATGAAAGACTGGGGAAGAAATATATGTTTGAATGAAAATAACGCTTCCTTGTAAGTGTTTTGGCTCATTAGAGTTTCTATGTGATTAATAAACATGTGAAGTAGTTGAACATAATATTTTGGCTCAGGAAGTTGTATACCAGGAAAATTATTACACCACCACCACCACCACCACCACAATAGCCATATTTGTCATATCATGTTATATTATTTGACATAAATGAATCTCTACAGTGAAATTAATCCTGATGTTTAGTAGAAATGAGCAGATGAAGTAAACTATTACTTAATTTTTACAGTTTTAACTTATAATTTGTTTCTTGGGGTTAAAATGTAGCCCTAAATTGGAAACTTTTTATTGCTCTTGTAAATTAAATTGGTTAAGATCTTCTAAATGGACATGCATTAAATATATCTTTTTATTTTATTTTGTTGTGAAAATAAACCTTTATTTAATATTTCTTAAATATGTACTATGTATTAAGCATTGAATTGGATTACAAAAGGGATTCATCTTTTTTTCTTAAGGAGCTTGCAGTTATTTGAGGAATTAAATGCATTTATTTATAATACATGATAGAAAAAATGCAAAGGGAGAAATACAGGTGAAGAGTCTTCAAGAGAGGCAACTTATATACAGATTTTGGTTCCGAAAAGCCTCCTTGACGTGGAAGGTTGAGCTTAGCTTTGAAGAATGGTAAGTTTTAAAGATGGGAGAATACGGCTGACATTCACTGAGTATTTACTAAGCAATGGGGTACAATTCTAATCACTATTTTTTTTGTTTTGATTTTCAGTCACTTCACGAGATTGTTCCTATTTTTATCCCTGGAAAGAAGTGAGCAAATGGAGGCAGAGAGACTAAGTAGCTCAACCAAGAACACAGCTAGAATCAGGATATCAATGCAAAGACCCTGACTTCCGAGTGTTTGATTTTAATCACTCTATTGTGGGAAATTCCAGTGTGAGTAACAGCACGGCGTAAGAGCAGGGACAGGAGAATGTGGCTATGGGGAGAAAACAGGCCTAGTCTGGCTGTAACAAATTGTCTCCTGGGGAATGTGCTGAGAAAACCAACCAACCAAACAAAAAACATTAGGAGTGACAATTAGAGTAATTGTCAAAGGCTGTATACACTAAGAAATTTGGACTTCACATGGCAGGGAATTGAAAGCCATAGGCAGCATGTGAGCCAGGGAGCTGTCTAGGATTTGGCTCCCACAGTTAGATCCTAAGACAAGGATTTGAATCAAGTAGTTAATTTAGTAAATGATTCTAGGAAGAACTCACATGTGTGGGCAAGTGATAGAATGAGAAAAGGAAGCCAAAGATGTTATGTTATTATGCAGGTATATGATATATGCCAGAATGTGGTAAGTTCTGCCTTAGACCTAGAGGGAGTTCTACATACCAACATATTCCCTGATAGAAATATAGAAGACCAAAGAGCAAGTAATGAACACATGTAAGGAATAACTCAGGGCCGAAAACATACATTTGTAAATAATCTAGCTCAGAGAGGAGACAGCTAGTCCTACATTCTCTCTTTTTTTTTTTTTTTTTTTTTTTTTTTTGAGACGGAGTCTCGGTCTGTCGCCCAGGCTGGACAGTGGCCGGATCTCGGCTCACTGCAAGCTCCGCCTCCCGGGTTTACGCCATTCTCCTGCCTCAGCCTCCCGCTAGTCCTACATTCTTATCGATCCTCCTAAGAGATTTTACTCTCAGAAAATATAGAACTGACTTAACTTGCAAGTTTTAACCTTTGCTCCTGACCGGCACTAAATGAATAGGATTTATGGTTTGAATTTCCCTTTGGACTGGAATAAATGATAATTACATAGTTACACAAATGTGTGTGTGCATGTGTTTTGTGTGTGTCTGTGTGTGACAAATTTCCACATGGATCCCATGGTGAAGAAGTCCCTAACCGAATTAAGACTGTAGAATCACATTTTTATTCTGCCTACTTTTATCAGTAGATAAGCTGCAAGAGGAGGCCCATCAAGACAAACAGGAGAAGCCTTGTTCTTAAATATTTGGGGAAAGACAATAAGGAGTATTTCATCTAAAAACATCAAGATAAGCAAGAGTTTAAAGGCATATGTAACTATAAAAAAAAGGGAGAATTAAGGAGACAGGCCATTTTTGTCTTAGTAGGGCTGCTGTGGAAAACCAGAGAAAGATTCCAGTGTAATGTTGGACTGCCAAGAACAGCGTAAGACCTAAGTCATGAAGACGTTGGGTGGCTCCAGGTTTAAAGCACATTATTGTAGGAAGCATAAGAACCTATGCATGAGGAAGGTAAAGGCCCTAGCTCTATAAACCATTGAATTCATGTATTCCTCTATGTATACATATGTGCATGTGTGCATGTGGGTGGGTGTGTATGTGTATACACACTCATAAATGTATGTACATTAGGAGTCTGAATTTTATTTTGTATATACTGGGAAGATATTAAGAAGATTTACATAGGAAATAATATAATCAAGTGTACATTAAAAATTTTTAGCAGCTTTATTAAGATATAATTCATCATATAATACATCTATTTAAAGTATACAGTTCATTGACTTTTAGTGTATATATGCAATCAGTTTTATAACATTCTTATAAACCCCAAAAGTGAGTGAAGAGTTTAAATATATATGATAAGCCCTGTAACACCCACTGATGGATACATTGATCTTCTTTGGCTTGATTTTAAGCCTTGTTAAGGCAGATATAGAGAATCTCTTATTCTAGATTCTAAGAGATTTACATCTCAGGAGTGACTTTTCTCGTGTATTGAGTTGAATGATCTGAGAGTTCTGCCAGCCCTTCCACTTCACCCAGTCAGAACTATCATGCTTTCCACTTTTCTGACTCCTCCTCTATCTCTGTTTATCTTAGAGCTCCCCAGTTTTCTGCTGACCTTCAGACCCTCACCACAGGACATTTCTAAACTTCTGGAGCTCCCTTTTTCTTTTTGCTGCAACTTTTTCCTTAGTATTCTGTCCCACAAATTCCAGTCACCTTAGTAGCCCAATTTCCAATTTCTGTTCCCTCCTCTAAACAGACTGCCATGTTCTTCCAGAACTCTTAACTCTCTAACTCATGCCAAGCCTGGAAAGCAACCCAAGGCAGAGAACTTGAAGAACTGAAGGGGCTACTTCAAATATTTCCTAATAGTGCAGTGTCTAAAAACAGTTGTTGCACATATTCTATCCAGTTTTATATAATAGTTGTTTGGGGTAGGAAGACTAGTCAATACTAGTTTGTTTATCATGGGTAGATGCAGAAGTTATCGTTATATTTAATTGCCTCCAGTAGCTGATGGCTATTCACACCTTCACCTTTGAATAATGTTATCAGGGAGATTGAATCTTATGTTTTTTCTTTCAACACTAGCTTTTCACCTTCTCCTAGAAATTCTCAACTGGACAATAGACTACATTATTGATCCATCAATTATGTATTATTTCCTGCGGTGTATGTAAGACACAAATAAAGAGAAAACACAACATTATTAGTATAACGAAGTGAAAACTATCCATAAGAAAAGAGGGGTGATCATTTTTATCATGTGTGAGTGTACCGAAAGAACAATGTGTTACATGAAAAATTTATTGCAAGACTAATCAATTTTTGTTTGCAGTTTTGTTGTAAGAATTTAGTACAAATTATGATGACTTCTTTTACATACCATGAATATTGAAGAAAATAGAAAGTAGATGATGTGAAACGAAAAGATAATTTATCTTTTGGTCACAGATGAAATATTGGGTGCAGACATATGCAAATAGCCTACTTATGATCCATTTTAAGGTAATGCTTATTATTATAAAAATAAACACATTCTCTTTAGGGCAGTGATGGAGAACTCAAGTTACAACATGAACCCTTATGTCTACACAAGAAATGTATGCCTTAAACAGAACCATGGGAAGAGAGAATGTTTACTTAGGCAAGTATAGCTGAGTGGTAGGGATAGAAAAAGACATGGTCACAGAAAAGTGTGACATTCCCATTTTTTCTACGTGTTATTAATAGTTGGTACATTTACTTACCAGCAAATCCTTGTGATAATGGAGCCACATTTAGATAGCTGTGTGTGTCCCCAGCAACAAATATGCATTTTTAACTGTATCCATGATGTAAATAAACAATTTTTTAAAAACTGTGTAGAAATTACAGAGAAGATATGTGTCTAAACACTTCAGAGGAGTGATAGGATACTTACTAGTTTCTCCCAATCAGTAAAGTGAATAATATCAATCTCAGAAGGCTTATATAGTATTTGAATTAGCTCATATAAAAATACATCTTGCAAATTGTCTTGCACATACTCACAATTCAATGTGTTGATTAAATATGCATTTGCATACAGTTTCAATCACTATCTTCATGTTATAGTTGTGAAAATGTGGCTCAGAGAGTAGCTTGAAAAAGTTCTCACAGGAAGTAATAGAGCTGATATTCCAACACAGGCCATCTGACTCCAGTAGTGCATCTGGCCTTAAATTAAAAATTATTCGAGTGCTATAACAAGTGGTAACTGAGTGCCTACTATAGGGAAAGGCTCTTATGATGCACAGTGCAAAAAATAATAACAAAGGCATATTTTTCACAGAAAAGAACTCTGAAAGAGCTTTATCCTACCTGGGGAAAGAGAATTCTTCCCACTTGAGCTCCCTCCACGCTTCCTGTCTTATCTAAGTGGGAAAGAAAAGAGTCAACAGGGGTCAGATCTTCAAGGAAACTTACTGGGAACATGGAAGAGATTAGGAAGGAAAACGGAGGGAGGGAAGGGGAGAGTTTTACTACTAGAGAAATACTTCTCAAATTAGCATCCCTGAGAAACAGGTCAAATAAGAGATTGGGATTTAGTTAGATTATAGACGACAACCCATCCTCCACACTAATAGGGCTCTAGTAAAATAACAATAGATTACAGGAGAAAGAGTTGTGAGATACATACTCCCTCTGAGAATAAATTTTTAGGAAAACCCAAGGTCGAGAGAGAGATAACAAAAAGCATACTAGATGAATTTGAAGCTATAGCAAACATTAAAAAATCCCAGCTTCTAGCCAGATTCCCATCAGTCCTCACATGAAAGGCAAGTCTACTTCAGTTCCTATTAACCAACATAACATGTTTGGTTTCAGGAAAAAATACAATACATGCCAAAAGGCAATAAAGAACATTGAAGTAATCAGTAACCAGAATCAGACTAAGGTATGCCATACATGTTCAAATTATCAGAGAGGGAATGTAAAATAACTGTAAATAATGTATTAGGACTCTAATGGAAAAAAATAGACAACATGCAAGAACAGATGAATAATTTGAGCAGAGAGTTAGAAGCTCTACAAAAGAATTGAAAGGAAAGGCTAGAAATTTAAAATCAGAACATCATAACAAGAAGGAAGAATAACTTTGATGAGGTCATCAGTAGACTGCACATGGCTAAGGAAAGACACAGAGCTTGAACATAGGTCAAAAGAAACTTCCCAGACTAACAAGTAAGTAGAATAAAAATAAAAAACAAACAGAACAAAACCTCCAAGAACTTTGAGATGCTTTCAAAATGCATATTATGTACACAATTAGAATATCGGAGAATAGAACTCAGCAGAAGAAATATTTTAATAAATAATGACTAGCTGGTTTCCAAAATTAAGGACAGACATCAAACTACAGATGCAGGAAGCTCAGAATATCAAACTAGACACATATTTAAAATTTGACATGTACCTATATTGCATTCAAGCCACAAAAAACAAAAATCTTCTTAAAAAATTAAGAAAAATTTGAAAGAAGTCAGAGAGAGAGAAAAAACATTTTCTCTCTAGAGGAACAAATATAAGAATTATAGCATATTTCTCACAAAAAATGCAAGAAAGAAGAGCATAAAGTGAAATATTTAAAGTTTGGAGGAGGGAAGGAAAATACCACCAATTTAGAATTCCATATTCAGAAGAATTAGTTTAAATCGAAAAATATAGATTTTTCTCAAATAAACAAAAATAGAGAAAAATTGTAGCCAGTAGACATGTCCTGAAATGTCAAGAATATGTCAGAATAAGAATACAAGAAATGTCAGAATAAGTTCTTTAGTCAGAAGGAAAATGATATAGGTCAGAAACTCAGATATAAGTAGAAAAGGAAAGAGCATGACAGAAGAAATAAAGTTAGGTAAAATAAAACGTTTTCTTTTTGCTAATTGATGTAAAAGATCTGTCTGTTAAAAGAAATGATAGTGATATATTGGGTGATTATATTGAATGGATATATGAATGGATATTGAATGGATATGTGAAATGAATGACTGGATTATCACATGAAATGGAATGATGGAATTGGTAATGCTCTGTCATAAGCTACCTGCACTACATGTAAAGTGCATAGTATTATTTGAAGGTGGACTTGAATTAATTAAACATGTGTATTGTAACTCTAAGGTAAACAATAAATTTTTTAATAAGAATATGTCAGATAATCCTGTTTACCTCTTCTCTGGATATTTCAGGGGCCCTCTGAACCATCCAGAAAGCCAGGCATCAGAAAAGACAATTTTGAAAACAGAAGTTTGATTTTGGGATGCCTATTAAATGTTAGAGGTTTAAAACACTTGATGTTAGGAAATAGAATTCCAAATTGTCATAAATTATTTATTTTGCCAAAATGATGACTCAAAAGGCAAAAACTTCTTATTAACCTTTACTATGACATGAAAACCGTGTTGAAAGCCAAATTTTACCCTTGCATTCATTTATTAGTGTTACCCCCAATTGCTTCAAATGAAACCTTACAGATAATTCCATCTAATCTGAACCAGTTTGACCATGTGTGAAATCTTTACAAACCATTTATAACACCTTTTGCTAAAGGCAGACCAGTGTCTTAAGACAACCTTGTTGTGCTTTTATTTCAATGCTCAATTTATGAAAAAACTATATAATATCCTTTTGAATTTAGTTAATGTTTACACATTTTTGCAAGATTAATTTTTACAATCTGTCTAAAGGGACATCTTTTTCTCCCTTCTCTTTCTAAATGGGTACCATCTTCAGCCTGCACTCCCATGCATTCTGAAGCACAAGGACTCCTGTGACCCTGAAACTTTAGCAAAAAAAAGCAGCTCATTTTCTTTTGCATAAGGGCATGGTCTTTTTACTAGACCTTTGCAAGCATTGCAAAATCAACCCAACTCTTTTAGCAATCATATTGAGCAGGGCCAAAGTGAATAATTCCCCCAAATTAGAGAAGCAACTTCCTGGGGAACCATCTGAGGATCCCCCTTATTTGGGCACCCTTCAAATTCCCTTCTCATTATTGGACCTTAGGCAAATAAAGGGAGAACTTAGGCCAATTTTCTAAAGACCCTAATAGGTATATAGAAGCTTTCCAAAATTTAACTCAGGTATTTGACCTCTCATGGAGGGATGTTATGCTGCTCCTAAGCTAAACCCTAACCACAGCTGAGAAGCAGGCAGCACTGCAGACCACAGAAAAATTTGGAGGTGAGTAATATGTCTCTTATTGTAGGCCTTAAAGGAAAAGAGAAAATAGGGAGGGTGAAGAAATAGGGGAAACACCATTCCCCATCGGAAGAGAGGCAATACCTCTTGACTACCCTAATTGGAACCCCCAGACTTTTCTATGGTGTTTTTCCTTCTTTCAAATTTAAACTGGCTCTTTTATAATTTTCCTCCAAACTAAGAAAAGTTAATTTTCCCAAACCTTAAAATGCTTTGCTTAGAGGTGAGCTAGGGGAAGGGAAACCAGAAGCCTGACATACTGGCAAAAGGGTAAAAACTTCTTACCAGTGGGGCTACCACCAGGTGGAGGCTGCATTTGCATAATGAAAGATGAGGGTGGGAGAACCAGTCTTTTTCGGGCTTTGTTAATGGCACTCCTGGTCAAACCAATCCCCTGAGCCCTATGTAAATCAGTCACCACTTCCTCAAGCCTCTGTAGAAAAACAATTGCATTCCACGGCAAACCAGAGACCCTCTTTTGCACAACCCACTTTCTCAGCATTGGGAAGATTTTTCTCTCTCTTTTCTTCTTTTTCTATTAAATTTTCCACTACTAAACCCACTCCTCATGTGTGTTTGTCTCCTGAATTCTTTCTTGACTGAGACCAATAGCCAGGGTATATACTCCAGACAATGGAGTTGTTTCACATGGATATTGAACTTGTTGGACCTAATTTTAGCTGATATTTCAAATGGAATATAAAGAATGATCAGGAGTCTGATAGGTAAAAAGGGATTATGGGATGGGGAGTTCTGTATGTAGGAACAGCATATTCAAGGGACCTGTGATGGGAATAAATAAGGTATATAAGAAGTTAGAGTAATCTGATATGCTTAGAGTGTAAGGACTGAGTGGAGAAATGAAACTAGAAAATACACAGGAGTAGTTGTGCTGAGAAAATGAGATAGCACACACACAGGACATAGTAAGCTGCCTGGCTAAGTAAGAATGCTTTAACTATGTTAGCTATTAATTTTATTTATTTTAGTTCCTACTTTGGGCTTAAAATGTTGTCTCATTTTCAGTGACCTATTAAATCAGGATCTTTTCCTCTCATGAGAAGTTATTTACCTTAAGGAAGTAGCAGCAAAGTGGGTTGAGGCTAAAATAGAGTCAGTAGGGAGGAGCCTTCATTGTGGGACAATGTGTCCATAGCCATTGGCCCAATTTGAGACTAATAATTTATTATTAATTTTTTAACAATATCAAAGTGCGAGCACTAGTTATGACTTTGTAACCAGCTGTGTCCAGGGAAGAAACAAGAAAATATATTTGTCAATTTCCTTGTATTTGAATGGTAAAATGATTTTTTAAAACTTGTTATACATTCCTGATTCTTTGAAAACAAGGCTTGTCTTATGTTACTTTAATTAAATTGAGGCAAATATAGAAACAACAAAACCTGTGATATGTGATTAGAGTTGTTTCCAAAAGGATTTCTTTCTCATTGTTGCTTTTATTTTGAAAGCACTTAATAATGAGGCTGTATGTTTTGATAATGGCATTTCTTCAATTATGATTTGATTACTTATGTCATTGCCCATTTTCCTTTTGGGGTATTGGTTTATTTACTATATTTTAAACACATGATTTTCATGTACCAATAGGTTATTATATTTGAGAGTTTATTATATGTGGGTTATATTTCTAAGCTGTTTACAAAAATACATAGTTTTAATCATTACAAAAATTAAGCAGGATATAAGTATTATTATCATTTCTGTCTTACAGATCAAAACAAGTAGCATAGCCACTTGCTGAGTTCATCTCTACACTTGATAGTCAGTTGTTCTATTAATTGTTTAGAGAGGAGTATTGAACTCTACCTATAATTGTGGATTTGCCATTTCTCTTTTCAGTTGTATAGTGTTTGTTTCTCATATTTTGCGGATCTGATTTTTAGTCAGTACTCATTAAGAATTACTTGGGGTTCTTGTTGGATTGAACCTTCTGTCAACATGTAACGTCCCTCTCTGTCCCTAGTAATTCATTCTCTGAAGTCTACTTACCTGATATTAACACATGTGCTCTTGGATAATCTTTTCCTACCATCTAATTTCAACCTACATGTATAGTTATTGCTGTATTTTCCTCAAATCCAAACTTAATATTTCTCTCCTGAAAGTAACCATAAACTCTAACCCTTCCCTGACAGTAATCCAAGGGATGTTGTCATGGATGTTTATACTATGCCTTTCATGGGATACTTCTTAATCCTAGTGGATGACATAATGCCTAAGTACCTGATCTTCAACAGGTATTCCTCTTACAGGAAACCTATTTATACTGACTGATGTCCTTGTGACTCTTGTCTGACCTGTGTCCAGTTTATTCCTACCAAGACAGCCACTCTCTAGGAGAGCCCTGACTGAGAAAAATGTTGTATGTGTATGTCCCATGTTGAGGTGGTTACCAAGAAGAAGCTGCATTGGGAAGATTTATGCATTTACTACATTGAGGAACTAGGAGGAATTAGAGAACTGAAAACCTTGTCAAAAGTAATGAAGTCCTGCTTCTGGTATGAGACAGTTAACCCTATACTCAGAATGCATGCCAAGGCAATATAATGTTGCATTTATTATAGTTATATTTGAACTGCATTTCTTGTAACAGCATACAGTTATCATGTATTTTTATCAACTTGGACAATCTCTGCCTTTTTGTCTAGAATTAACACCCTTCTGCATTTTCTTCTAGGTCATGTATCCTCTAGTCTCTGTATAAATGCCTTTTTTGATCAAGAATCACTTTTTACTGTTAAAATCTGATCAAAACAGAATAGGCCTACTTGTGCAGTAGAGAGCTCCCCATCACCAGGGGTTTCTATAAAGGATTTGTGAAATCTTTACTGGAAACTGTATGATCTACACAAAAGAGAATTTTAAAAGGCTTAAATATATTGACATAGGAGGACATTCTCATGGAAGAAGTAAAATTTTGTTCAAAGGTAGAGACCATATTTATTTAATATAATTATTGCTATGTTAAGGCTTATGTTGCCATTTTATGTTTTGTTTTGTGGTGTAGCTTTTTTGGGAGGGGGGTTCTGTTTTTCCCTCTCTGTTATTCATTTCTCTGTTTTTTAATTACAGCTGTGTTGTGGGAAACTGTGATATTTTCTGGAAAACAATTCAAATTTGATTTATCTATATTTCTTGGGTAGATTTTTCAGTAGATGTTCTAGGCGATATATATTTATCTCTCTATATAAAACTTATCTATATATCTTATCATAGTTTACTGTTATTGACATTTTACAGTGTAGAAAGAGTATCTCCTCTTAAATCCCGTTACCCTCCCCTGTTTCTAGTATAATTACCTTCAGTATTTCCTCTAAATACATTGACAACCACATCAGAAAATGTTATAAATTTTGCTTCTCAACGTAATTGATAAAACTCAAGATCACATTTACCCGTATCTTGCACTTTGTTTTTCTTTCTTCCTAATGTTTCAAGATTCCTCAATTCCTTTATGTTTTAAGAGTTTCTTTTTGACACTCATCTTGGATAGGTATGCTAGGTACATATTATCTTGATTTTCTTCCTGAATAAGATTTTATTTTAGAGTTGTTCTGTTTATTTCTTTTTCTTTAAAATCCATATTTATTCATTGTATTTGGGGCTCTGCCTGGGTGATTGACAAGGGCATTGATTCTTCAGAAAAAAAAAATTCTGTAGGCAGAAGTAAAACCCAAGGTGTATTGGATACTTTTGCTGTGTGTACAGACATTTTAGGAAGGATTGGAATATCGGTCCAGTCAAACAGCAATATAAAACAAAATTTCATGTCTATAGTTGGGGATTAGGGTATTGCAGGAATTTGGAAATAATCTTAGTTGTGAATCAAGGGCTGAGGAAAGGGAGTTAGAAGATATACACTTTTTGTTAAAACTACAGATAGAGACCTCACTCAGCTCCTGATGATGAAACCTGGTTTGGAAGCTCATTACATTTTGACCCTTTAGGAAAAGCACACCTAAACATCATGTTGGCTTTTCAGGTGTGTGTAAATGGCTGGCAGAATTGATCACAAAATCCATCACTATTCAGAGTGGATAGGATCACCCCTGACAGAGGCAAAGAGAGCAAAAAAACTGTGTTGCATCCTGACAAGTCAAAATAATTGAGGATCATAAATCACCTCTAAGTCAAAGGGCACGTGGATGGGGAATATTGGGAGTGGATGTGGAGAGATCCAGGAGTTGGCAAATATGGATCCAGTTAAATTCTCAACTTAACCAGCTGCCTTCTTTATTAGTTCTCCGTGTTGTTTTCAAAAGTACTTTTTAATTGTATCTGAGGTATTTTAATGACATTGCTCAAATTATAATTTTCTGGGGATGGGAACTTTTGTCATTACACAATTGTAGCAATCCTTTTTCTCCCTATAACTGCACATACATTGGATAAACAGAGCATGTACACTGGTACTCTGTAAATTAAAAAGAGCATGTACACTGAGTACTCTGCAGTACCTGGAGACCCACAAGTAACCACAGGTAGCCTCCTCTCACTCCATTTGAATCCTACCTGCTTTTCCAGTCATGCCTTTTCCATGATGATGTCCTCAACCACCTTCACTCATGGGGATTATTCCTGTCTTATTTTTAATAGAATTAACTCATTACAGCTGGGCATGGTGGCTCACACCTGTAATCCCAGTACTTTGGGAGTCTGAGGCAGGTGGGTCACGAGGTCAGGAGTTTGAGACCAGCCTGGCCACATGGCGAAAACCCATCTCTACTAAAAACACAAAAATTAGCCAAGCATGGTGGCAGGTGCCTGTAATCCTAGCTACTCAGGAGGCTGAGGCAGGAGAACTGTTTGAACCTGGGAGACGAAGGTTGCAGTGAGCTGAGATCACGCCACTGTACTCCGGCCTGGGTGACAGAGCAAGACTCCGTCTCCAGAAAAAAAAAAATTAATTACATCATCACACCTATCTTAAATTACCTTGAATTATAATCAGCGTATGGGTATTAACATATTTTGTACATATATATATATATTTCCATGTATTTTTAATTATATGTATTGTATTTCAATTGTGCTGTATTGGTGGTGTATTTTAATGCATATTTTTGTATATGTGTTATTCTATTTGACTTTTTCTATGTTTCAGCACCACAATTGTACTCTTTAGAAAGATATAGGATAGTATGTCAAAAACAACTAATATCTGTATAATTTGTGTTCTATAATTACAATCTGATTACATGTATGTGCCTTATACATTCTATGAGATGAGCCATTAATACTTTTGTTCTGATGATAAAGCAACTGAGACTCAGAGAGGAACTTTCCTGTTGAGTTTAAAGCTAGTAATAACTCAGAGCTTCTGAGTCTACATGGTTTAGTTAGGTCTCTTCCAACAAGTGCCTTTTCTGTTTCATTCCCATCTTTGAGTCAAGCACAGGGGCTGGCTCACATAAGTACTCAAAAGTATTTATGATTATATAAGCATGAGTATATATTCAGCCTGATGGGCATTTACTACTTGGTGGGAATGTCTATTCAGGTAGTGGTGGTAGGGGATAGTCGCTGCTTTTCTGCCTTGAAAACGTTTGTAGTCTAGTGGAGTCAAGTAAATAGATAAAAGATCAAACACCTTGTTAAGAAACTTCATGAGTTATTAACAAAGTATTGTGGGGGTACAGACAAGGGAAGTGATTAATTGTCTCTGAAATAACTGAAGAAGCCTTCACATAAAAGGGTAACTGCTTGTAGGCCCTAAAGATAAGTAAAAATTTTCCAGGTGAAGAAACAGTGACAGACATTGTACAAAGAGAGATTAATATGTACAAAAGATACAGAGTTGTAAAGAGGTATAGGGAGAATGAGGGTATCAGTGTTTCTGGAGTATAGAGGCAGGATGGGGAATTAGAGCTATTAGCAGAGTAATCTGAAGAGGTGTGTGTGGCCTCTACATAAAATAATTTCCATCTCAAGTCAGGGAATTAATCCTCTGCAATCCTGTTAATCAGAAGAGCTTTACAACCTATTTTTTTAAATAAAGGAATTAAAAAATAAACTATAGGAGCCCTGGCTTATTATGTTCTAAGCCTTATAATAGGTTCTTTATGGATGTCATAGCATTAATGGACTAGAATAATCCTGCAAAGTAGATAACATGATTCTTATTTTGCTGATGATGGATCTCAGGCAGGGGAGAAAAGCAGCTTGCCTATGACCACAAAGCTGGTAGACACCACCTCCAGGATTTTACTGTAGATCACCTCCAGGGTTTTACTGTAGATCACCTCCAGGATTTTACCGTAGATCACCTCCAGGATTTTACTGCAGATCACCTTCAGAACTTCCCATGAGTTTACTGGGAATGAGGGGGCACACATACATATCACACACTTTGGAACCTGGGAAATCAGTTGTGAAATGGGGAATCATAGACCAGTGTGCTAGATGAGTAAAGATGCTATGAGAGCCTGAATGAAGGCAGAATAGATGGGCTTGGTGGGAAAGATCACACCCGAGGGGTGATTCAAAGGTTGCACCTAGCACTCACTTTCTGACTTCTCTCCTTCCTTCCATTCTTCCCCTTTACAATTCAACTGTCACCAAGTTACAGAAACTCCCTTTAAAAACGAAAAAAATAGTCAAATTTCATCTTTGTCTGTTGTCTTTTAAATGTAGAATTAAATTTTAAAAATTAATATGGATATAACATATCTGCCAAATTATCTGCCTCACTTTCTCTGTTGTAGGAATGCCAGTGCTCCTTACATTCTTCCAGAGTGATGTTTATATTTTTTCATCTTTGTTTTTGTTTTCTCCCATCTCAGAACCCTTGCATATGCTCTTTTTATCTAGAATTAACACCCTTCTGCATTTTCATCTAGGTCATGTATCCTATAGTCTCTGTATAAATGCCTTTTTGATCAAGAATCACTTTTTAATGTTAAAATCTGGTCAAAACAGAATAGGCTTGCTTGTGCAGTAGAGAAGTCCCTGTCACTAGGAGTATTTATAGAGGATGTGTGAAATCTTTATTGGAAATGTTATAGGCTACAGAAAATAGAATTGTAAAAGGCTTAAATATATTGAAATAGGGGGACATTCTCAAGGAAGAAGCAAAATTTTGATTGAAGGTGGAGAAAGGGTCAGTTTTATAAAAGTAGGGGACAGCCTGGTGAAGTGAGTGGAGTAAGAGAGAGAGCATTCAGGGAGGATGAGATTGTGTGAAGAATCTGAGGGCACAATGGATTCCATAGGCTCAAGAAGCAAAGAAAAGAGCAGCCCAACTGGGCTGTGTATGTGGACGGAGGGTGGAGCAGCAGGTGGGATTATTGTGGAGACGTGGGCCTTAAGCTTTGTAGTGCATGCTAAGAAATCCCTTAGTGTACAGGTACAGAAGCTCAGCCAACCCTCACTCACGAGTACAGGAATAAAATTGGTTTCTCTTGAGGTAACTCAGAGGGCATCAGTGGCCTGCGGTTCCAACAAATGGGTTATGGTCCACCCATTGTGATGGAAAGTTCAAAGAAGTCTCTTGCAAAGTCAGAATGTGAATCAGATTGCATCAAAGTGTGTCAGAGGAAAAGGTCATGGATGTGCTGATGCATCTCTCTGTACTTCCCACATGAAAGAGTCCTTCAAACCGTCTCTGTCAAACATTCCTGCTCATGCCAAGATGGTTCTTGGCTGAAAGAAAGACCTGTGGGGTTTGTGAAAGTCGGCTCTTTCTATATAGAGTTTTTCATGCTTCTTGTAAAAATGTCACTAAGTTAATTTAAAAAAAAATATTGGCACACATATTGGTGAGTCTGCAAAAGACTCTCTACAAGCTGATTTTTTAGAACATACCAAAGCCCCCTCCAGGGGAGACAAAATAAAATCCTCAGAATTGAATCTCAATCTGGAGAACTTTCCTCTCAGAAAGTTTCCTTTGCAAACACATTATTTTTTATTTTTTATTTTTTTTGGAACTGTTTTATTCATCTCCTTGCAAAAAAGGTAGTCTAGCAGATTTTTTTTTAAAATTTATTTATTATTATTATACTTTAAGTTGTAGGGTACATGTGCATAACGTGCAGGTTTGTTACATATGTATACTTGTGCCTTGTTGGTGTGCTGCACCCATCAACTCGTCATTTACATCAGGTATAACTCCCAATGCAATCCCTCCCCCCTCCTCCCTCCCCCCTCCCCATGATAGGCCCCGGTGTGTGATGTTCCCCTTCCTGAGTCCAAGTGATCTCATTGTTCAGTTCCCACCTATGAGTGAAAACATGCGGTGTTTGGTTTTCTGTTCTTGTGATAGTTTGCTAAGAATGATGGTTTCCAGCTGCATCCATGTCCCTACAAAGGACACAAACTCATCCTTTTTGATGGCTGCATAGTATTCCATGGTGCATATGTGCCACATTTTCTTAATCCAATCTGTCACTGATGGACATTTGGGTTGATTCCAAGACTTTGCTATTGTGAATAGTGCCGCAATAAACATACGTGTGCATGTGTCTTTATAGCAGCATAATTTATAATCCTTTGGGTATATACCCAGTAATGGGATGGCTGGGTCATATGGTACATCTAGTTCTAGATCCTTGAGGAATCGCCATACTGTTTTCCATAATGGTTGAACTAGTTTACAATCCCACCAACAGTGTCAAAGTGTTCCTATTTCTCCACATCCTCTCCAGCACCTGTTGTTTCCTGACTTTTTACTGATCGCCATTCTAACTGGTGTGAGATGGTATCTCATTGTGGTTTTGATTTGCATTTCTCTGATGGCCAGTGATGATGAGCATTTTTTCATGTGTCTGTTGGCTGTATGAATGTCTTCTTTTGAGAAATGTCTGTTCATATCCTTTGCCCACTTTTTGATGGGGTTGTTTGTTTTTTTCTTGTAAATTTGTTTGAGTTCTTTGTGGGTTCTGGATATTAGCCCTTTGTCAGATGAGTAGATTGCAAAAATTTTCTCCCATTCTGTAGGTTGCCTGTTCACTCTGATGGTAGTTTCTTTTGCTGTGCAGAAGCTCTTTAGTTTCATGAGATCCCATTTGTCAACTTTGGCTTTTGCTGCTGTTGCTTTTGGTGTTTTAGACATGAAGTCTTTGCCCATGCCTATGTCCTGAATGGTACTACCTAGGTTTTCCTCTAGGATTTTTATGGTATTAGGTCTAACATTTAAGTCTCGAATCCATCTTGAATTAATTTTCGTATAAGGAGTAAGGAAAGGATCCAGTTTCAGCTTTCTACTTACGGCTAGCCAATTTTCCCAGCACCATTTATTAAATAGGGAATCCTTTCCCCATTTCTTGTTTCTCTCAGGTTTGTCAAAGATCAGATGGCTGTAGATGTGTGGTATTATTTCTGAGGACTCTGTTCTGTTCCATTGGTCTATATCTCTGTTTTGGTACCAGTACCATGCTGTTTTGGTTACTGTAGCCTTGTAGTATAGTTTGAAGTCAGGTAGCGTGATGCCTCCAGCTTTGTTCTTTTGACTTAGGATTGTCTTGGAGATGCGGGCTCTGTTTTGGTTCCATATAAACTTTAAAGTAGTTTTTTCCAATTCTGTGAAGAAACTCGTTGGTAGCTTGATGGGGATGGCATTGAATCTATAAATTACCTTGGGCAGTATGGCCATTTTCACGATATTGATTCTTCCTATCCATGAGCATGGTATGTTCTTCCATTTGTTTGTGTCCTCTTTGATTTCACTGAGCAGTGGTTTGTAGTTTTCCTTGAAGAGGTCCTTTACATCCCTTGTAAGTTGGATTCCTAGGTATTTTATTCTCTTTGAAGCAATTGTGAATGGAAGTTCATTCCTGATTTGGCTCTCTGTTTGTCTGTTACTGGTGTATAAGAATGCTTGTGATTTTTGCACATTAATTTTGTATCCTGAGACTTTGCTGAAGTTGCTTATCAGCTTAAGGAGATTTTGGGCTGAGACAATGGGGTTTTCTAAATATACAATCATGTCATCTGCAAACAGGGACAATTTGACTTTTTCTTTTCCTAACTGAATACCCTTGATTTCTTTCTCTTGCCTAATTGCCCTAGCCAGAACTTCCAACATTATGTTGAATAGGAGTGGTGAGAGAGGGCATCCCTGTCTTGTGCCAGTTTTCTAAGGGAATTTTTCCAGTTTTTGCCCATTCAGTATGATATTGGCTGTCGGTTTGTCATAGATAGCTCTTATTATTTTGAGGTACGTTCCATCAATACCGAATTTATTGAGTGTTTTTAGCATGAAGGGCTGTTGAATTTTGTCAAAAGCCTTTTCTGCATCTATTGAGATAATCATGTGGTTCTTGTCTTTGGTTCTGTTTATATGCTGGATTATGTTTATTGATTTGCGAATGTTGAACCAGCCTTGCATCCCAGGGATGAAGCCCACTTGATCATGGTGGATAAGCTTTTTGATGTGTTGCTGAATCCAGTTTGCCAGTACTTTATTGAGGATTTTTGCATCGATGTTCATCAGGGATATTGGTCTAAAATTCTCTTTTTGTGTTGTGTCTCTGCCAGGCTTTGGTATCAGGATGATGTTGGCCTCATAAAATGAGTTAGGGAGGATTCCCTCTTTTTCTATTGATTGGAATAGTTTCAGAAGGAATGGTACCAACTCCTCCTTGTACCTCTGGTAGAATTCAGCTGTGAATCCATCTGGTCCTGGACTTTTTTTGGTTGGTAGGCTATTAATTATTGCCTCAATTTCAGAGCCTGCTATTGGTTTATTGAGGGATTCAACTTCTTCCTGGTTTAGTCTTGGAAGAGTGTAAGTGTCCAGGAAATTATCCATTTCTTCTAGATTTTCCAGTTTATTTGCGTAGAGGTGTTTATAGTATTCTCTGATGGTAGTTTGTATTTCTGTGGGGTCGGTGGTGATATCCCCTTTATCATTTTTAATTGCGTCGATTTGATTCTTCTCTCTTTTCTTCTTTATTAGTCTTGCTAGCGGTCTGTCAATTTTGTTGATCTTTTCAAAAAACCAACTCCTGGATTCATTGATTTTTTGGAGAGTTTTTTGTGTCTCTATCTCCTTCAGTTCTGCTCTGATCTTAGTTATTTCTAGCCTTCTGCTAGCTTTCGAATGTGTTTGCTCTTGCTTCTCTAGTTCTTTTAATTGTGATGTTAGAGTGTCAATTTTAGATCTTTCCTGCTTTCTCTTGTGGGCATTTAGTGCTATAAATTTCCCTCTACACACTGCTTTAAATGTGTCCCAGAGATTATGGTATGTTGTATCTTTGTTCTCATTGTTTTCCAAGAACATCTTTATTTCTGCCTTCATTTCGTTATGTACCCAGTAGTCATTCAGGAGCAGTTTGTTCAGTTTCCATGTAGTTGAGCGGTTTTGATTGAGTTTCTTAGTCCTGAGTTCTAGTTTGATTGCACTGTGGTCTGAGAGACAGTTTGTTATAATTCCTGTTCTTGTACATTTGCTGAGGAGTGCTTTACTTCCAATTACGTGGTCGATTTTGGAGTAAGTACGATGTGGTGCTGAGAAGAATGTATATTCTGTTGATTTGGGGTGGAGAGTTCTATAGATGTCTATTAGGTCTGCTTGCTGCAGAGATGAGTTCACTTCCTGGATATCCTTGTTAACTTTCTGTCTCGTTGATCTGTCTAATGTTGACAGTGGAGTGTTGAAGTCTCCCATTATTATTGTATGGGAGTCTAAGTCTCTTTGTAAGTCTCTAAGGACTTGCTTTATGAATCTGGGTGCTCCTGTATTGGGTGCATATATATTTAGGATAATTAGCTCTTCCTGTTGAATTGATCCCTTTACCATTATGTAATGGCCTTCTTTGTCTCTTTTGATCTTTGATGGTTTAAAGTCTGTTTTATCAGAGACTAGTATTGCAACCCCCGCTTTTTTTTGTTCTCCATTTGCTTCGTAAATCTTCCTCCATCCCTTTATTTTGAGCTTATGTATGTCTCTGCGTGTGAGATGGGTCTCCTGAATACAGCAGACTGATGGGTCTTGACTCTTTATCCAGTTTGCCAGTCTGTGTCTTTTAATTGGAGCATTTAGTCCATTTACATTTAAGGTTAAGATTGTTATGTGTGAACTTGATCCTGCCATTATGATATTAACTGGTTATTTTGCTCGTTAGTTGATGCAGTTTCTTCCTAGCCTCGATGGTCTTTACATTTTGGCATGTTTTTGCAATGGCTGGTACCGGTTGTTCCTTTCCATGTTTAGTGCTTCCTTCAGGGTCTCTTGTAAGGCAGGCCTAGTGGTGACAAAATCTCTAAGCATTTGCTTATCTGTAAAGGATTGTATTTCTCCTTCACTTATGAAACTTAGTTTGGCTGGATATGAAATTCTGGGTTGAAAATTCTTTTCTTTAAGAATGTTGAATATTGGCCCCCACTCTCTTCTGGCTTGGAGAGTTTCTGCCGAGAGATCTGCTGTTAGTCTGATGGGCTTCCCTTTGTGGGTAACCCGACCTTTCTCTCTGGCTGCCCTTAAGATTTTTTCCTTCATTTCAACTTTGGTGAATCTGGCAATTATGTGTCTTGGAGTTGCTCTTCTCGAGGAGTATCTTCGTGGCATTCTCTGTATTTCCTGGATTTGAATGTTGGCCTGCCCTACTAGGTTGGGGAAGTTCTCCTGGATGATATCCTGAAGAGTGTTTTCCAACTTGCTTCCATTTTCCCCCTCACTTTCAGGCACCCCAATCAGACGTAGATTTGGTCTTTTTACATAATCCCATACTTCTTGCAGGCTTTGTTCATTTCTTTTTCTTCTTTTTCCTTTTGGTTTCTCTTCTCGCTTCATTTCATTCATTTGATCCTCAATCGCAGATACTCTTTCTTCCAGTTGATCGAGTCAGTTACTGAAGCTTGTGCATTTGTCACGTATTTCTCGTGTCATGGTTTTCATCTCTTTCATTTCGTTTATGACCTTCTCTGCATTAATTACTCTAGCCATCAATTCTTCCACTTTTTTTTCAAGATTTTTAGTTTCTTTGCGCTGGGTACGTAATTCCTCCTTTAGCTCTGAGAAATTTGATGGACTGAAGCCTTCTTCTCTCATCTCGTCAAAGTCATTCTCTGTCAAGCTTTGATCCGTTGCTGGCGATGAGCTGCGCTCCTTTGCCGGGGGAGATGCGCTCTTATTTTTGGAGTTTCCAGCTTTTCTGCCCTGCTTTTTCCCCATCTTTGTGGTTTTATCTGCCTCTGGTCTTTGATGATGGTGATGTACTGATGGGGTTTTGGTGTAGGTGTCCTTCCTGTTTGATAGTTTTCCTTCTAACAGTCAGGACCCTCAGCTGTAGGTCTGTTGGAGATTGCTTGAGGTCCACTCCAGACCCTGTTTGCCTGGGTGTCAGCAGCAGAGGCTGTAGAAGATAGAATATTTCTGAACAGCGAGTGTACCTGTCTGATTCTTGCTTTGGAAGCTTCCTCTCAGGGGTGTACTCCACCCTGTGAGGTGTGGGATGTCAGACTGCCCCTAGTGGGGGATGTCTCCCAGTTAGGCTGCTCAGGGGTCAGGGACCCACTTGAGCAGGGAGTCTGTCCCTTCTCAGATCTCAGCCTCCGTGTTGGGAGATCCACTGCTCTCTTCAAAGCTGTCAGACAGAGTAGTTTGCGTCTGCAGAGTTTTCTGCTGCGTTTGTTACAGTTTACTGTGCCCTGTCCCCAGAGGTGGAGTCTACAGAGACAGGCAGGTTTCCTTGAGCTGCTGTGAGCTCCACCCAGTTTGAGCTTCCCAGCGGCTTTGTTTACCTACTTAAGCCTCAGCAATGGCGGGCGCCCCTCCCCCAGCCTCGTTGCTGCCTTGCCGGTAGATCACAGACTGCTGTGCTAGCAATGAGGGAGGCTCCGTGGGTGTGGGACCCTCCCGGCCAGGAGTGGGATATGATCTCCTGGTGTGCCTGTTTGCTTAAGGCGCAGTATTGGGGTGGGAGTTACCCGATTTTCCAGGTGTTGTGTGTCTCAGTTCCCCTGGCTAGGAAAAGGGATTCCCTTCCCCCTTGCGCTTCCCAGGTGAGGCAATGCCTGGCCCTGCTTCAGCTCTTGCTGGTAGGGCTGCAGCAGCTGACCAGCACCGATCGTCCGGCACTCCCCAGTGAGATGAACCCAGTACCTCAGTTGAAAATGCAGAAATCACCGGTCTTCTGTGTCGCTCGCGCTGGGAGTTGGAGACTGGAGCTGTTCCTATTCGGCCATCTTGCTCCGCTCTGGCAAACACATTATTTTATAGCAAACTTGAGACAACCACAATAGCTCTAGTCTGCCAGGAAATAGTGCATTTTCTTTCTTTCCTCCTGCTTCTCCTCCTCCTCCTCTTTGTTTTTCTTTCTCCTTCTCCCTTTCCTTCTTTTTTTTTTTTTGTATTTAAAATACTAGTTCCAAATAGTTTGTGAGTTTTTCACACCAAAGCAATTTTTGCTTTAGGATGACAAAGTCATCAGCAACCTGCATCCCTGAAATAGTCTACTTTTTAAAAACTCCCTTAGCTGAGGCATTAAAGGAGTTCCTTCAGAAAATAGTAAGGAATTAGATTCACCCCTCTTAACAATTTGAAGTGTGTTGTTTCTTTGACAAGAGCTAAAGAAACCCCCATCTTTTAACTGAGTCTGTAACCCAGGGACAATGCTATTGATGGAGTCACTCTAATCGCCCCACTGAAACTCCCTCTGTGAGAGTCACAGCTTTCTCCATGGTTCTAGTCATAGTCATTTGAAGCAGAATGCAATTTGCCCTGTGTGGGAAGAGGCACAGACATGCTGAACTGTGGTAGTGAATTGAGATAAGCCATGGTGTCAGAGGTTGGTTCACAGTTACTCCAGAATGGTCTTCTGTGGGTGGAATACACACATAAATACGGCAGTTCTTACAGATGGCTGGTGCTCTCTGAGCAGCTCCCACACCTGGTGTCCATGTCAGTCCCCTCCTGCGCAAATTCATTCACTTGCCTGGCGGAATCTGAGGACCAGCACTGTGCAGTTTGCTTTTGGGTTTTCAAATAACCTTTTATTCTTCCCATGGGAAAGAATAGTAGCACCTACTATTTACTGAGCATCTACTATGTGTTCGGCACTGTGCTAAGCACTTTAAATGAATTATTTTATTTAGTATTTTTAGCAAAACATCCTAAAACATGGATGTTAACCTCATCTCTATTCTGCAGATGAAGAAATTAAGCCTTAAAGACAGTATGGGGCAAAGTCAGTTCTGCCCGGAGGTTTGCTTGAAATACTCACGAAGTCTAAGCTTTCAAAGCACTAAGCTTTCAAAGCACCATGGACAGATTGATGATGAGGAGAGAGACAGCAGTGACTTGCAGCCCAGTGGACTGAGTGTGACCGGTAGCTCTCCCACTCACTGAGGTGCCCGAGGGCCATCTCATGGAGATGTGGTTTTCTTAGCTGTCAAAAGCAGAAAATTGTAAGACTTGGTGAAAATGAAATCAACCAAAGTTAGTGAGTGGCATTTTGCCTGCTATCAAGTAGGTGAACTTGGCTTGATTCTGAGCTTTATAGTTATCTCAAAGGCAGACGATGAGTACCATTTTAATTCATGTAAAGGTATTTTGCTTCACTAGAAAGCATTTATTTTGGTAAGTGGTTGGCCATTTACACCCTTGAAGTACTTAAATGAGCTCATCCATGAAGACCCTGAAGAAGTTAAATTATAGTTCATTGGGGAAGTGATCAGATCCATACATCTGTGATAATTATAGATATTGAGAAGGCTTTAATTGATAGATGATGTTTTATTCGTTAAACTGCAAGGCATGTGTTAAGATGGTCATTGTATATGTTGATACTCCTAGTGGATTTGAACTTTTTCTAATAACAAACACAAGTAGGACACTAACAAAGAGCGCCCTCTTATTGACTTTGGTTTTCAGACTGAATTCTTATATATTTTGTTTTGGCTGTTGTTTTTTATTTGTTTTCAAGGCGCTGATCCAGAAGTAGAAACCCTCTCAGCCTTGATCTGGGATCCAGCTCAGGATCATTGTGCTTAAGATTCATTGTTATTGTGGCTTATCATCAAATCCCTTTCTAACCTCATTAGGTGTGATTTTTACGTCTCTATGTCTCTATGCACGCAAGAGAACAGACACTATAGCTCACTCTTATTATTTTAAGTTACTCATGGCATGAAGCACACTAAAAATGACTGAGACTGCGAGTTCTGTGAAGGCAAAGGACCTATTTATCTTTCCCTACTGGATCTTTAATGCCTAAGATGGCACATAGGAGGTGCTCTTGGTGTATTTTCACATTAATTGACTTGATTGAATATATGCAATAAAATTTTATAAGCTCTCATAATTAGTGTTGAGTTATTCTTACCAAGGATTGTCATTTCTCAGGTTTCACTTTTTTTTAAGACTGATGTTAATTAAGATTAGGAAAAAAGGAGCGGATGTAAGGCACAGCTAGAGGCTATGAAATAATAGCATCATCAGCAGCAGCAATACTAACAAAAACTAATTATGCTTATTGAGTGCTTACCATATGCCAGGCATACACTTAGTACTTTATGTATTATTTCATTTAGAAGAAAAGAGTTATTCATTACCATTCCCATTTATGGATGAGAAAAATGAGGCACAGGGAAATTAAATAACTCACTTGAGGTCCCAAGTAAGTTGCTGAGCTGGGCTTTGAGCCTGTCTATTTGTTGCCACAGCTACGTTCTAACCACTATGCATTGTTGTGATTCCAAGTCCCTAGATATAACCCCCAAATGCCTCCAATTTCTCTTTTAACATAAGAGATGAATATCCTGGCAAGCTTCATGGAACTCTTGTGTCTCCTTTGCTATGGCATTTGCTCCTGATGGCATGAAATATTTATAAATAGATTCCATATTGTCTTTTGGCAGCATGGTGGGGTTGTTCAATCAGAAGTGCTGAGTCAGCCAACCAGACTATGAATTCCTTGCTCTGCTTAAAAGCTTTTGTTTTTTAAAGTTACATAACTGACTACATTAGTTTCTTGTTTTATAAGTGGAAATGAGAGTACTTATATTCTAGAGCTGTATATTGCTCGACAGAATACATGCAAACTACTTAGCACAAAGTTTAATGCAGAAGGGTAATTATTATTTTGTTATAACAATATTAATTACTACAGAACTAGCATTCCTATAGTGAGGTCAATATGGAGCAGAAAGTGAAATTTTTATGTAGATACTGAGTAATTTAGAAAATCCTGGATAATTAGATTTTTCCCATATTTGTGCAATCCTTCTAAAAAGTCAATTGTTAAATAAAAATAATGTGGTTACGATGATCATATTTTCCAAACCATAAAAATAGGATCATCTCATTTGATAAAAATTTTGTTCTGGTGTATGACTATGTATAAACACACACACACACGCACACACACACACACACACACACACACACACAACACAGGCTTACCAACCCTTAAAAATGGATTCAGTTGTGCTTTTATCAAAGCAGCCTAATAGAAAAGAGCAAAATTATCTACAATTGTGACTGTCTTGGAAAATCCAAGATTTATAGGCCCCATATTTATAATGCACAGTGTCTATGAGGGAGGATATCTCTATTTTCAAAGCTATCAAAAATCCACTTTGAATAAGAAATATTTTTCTTTCTGCTAAGCCCAGAGATTCTGTTTTCCTTAATCATCTCTTTATTTTTAGTGAAAGTTTCATTAGCCATTGACACTGCTGCTTCATTATCTTTCTAGATTGCTCGCTCCATGTCATTCTCATTTTCTTAGTCCTTGGAAAACATCTGTTTCATGGACATATTGCCTCACTCTCTCTTCCCAACTTTGAATTATACTGCATGGTGTTAAATTATCTTCCTTTGTTCCTCCTCTTCCCATTCTTTTTCCTTCCCTTCCTTTCTTTACTCTCCTCTTCTTGAACAATTAAGTCCTGAAGCCATTTAATTGGGCAGAATAAAAAAGATAAGTGGGTGTCCTGGGAGGAAAGGGAGGCTGGAGGGGCCTAGTGCAGGAATGAGGAGCATCTCACCTTGTTCTGTGCAGGGTGAGGAAGACACACATGAGCGGGAGTAGCTTAGAATAGGTGAGGGGGACATGCATGCAGTGGTGGTGAGAGAGGCCCAGCTTGGAGTATTGGTTATGAAATGGGATGAGGAGCGAGGGCTTTCCTGTGGCCCACATAGCAAGTTGGAACCGAAGTTAGGTAAGGTGGGGTTTGGCAAAGAAGAAATATTGGCTATGTGCAAGGGGATAGAAGGAAAGGAAGAAAAATAAATTAAGGATAACGAGAGCCCAGTTTCTCACTGTCAGAGAAGGGAAATCAAATGTCAAAAATGTAAAAACTAAAAGGAATCTTTTCAGTTTGGGTAGATTGGAATTTGAAGTATCAGTATGACTTCAAGGAAGGGTGTGTGTGTTTCTTAGTTCATTTGTGCTACTGTAACAAAAGAGCACAGACCAAGTAATTTTTTAAAAAATAGTAATGTATTTCTCACAGTTCTGAAGGCTGAGATGCCAAAGATCAAGTGGGAAGGTATGGTGAGGGCCTTGCTGTGTCCACACAGGGCAGATGAGTGGAGAAAAATGAACTAGGTCCTGCAACCTCTTTTCATAGCAGCATTATTCTATTCATGAGGGTGGATCTCTCATGACTTAATCACTTCCCAGAGGCCCTGCCTTCCAATACCTTCATCTTGGTGATTAGGTTTCAACACGAATTTTAGAGAAGGCACTACATTTAAACCACAGCAGTACGTGTGTTGTTGGCTTTCTTTAATTATTTGTTCCATTAATTGAAAGGGCCTCAGAGCAGTTACAGCAGTAAGATCTTACATTAAGTGTTCTTATTACACACGCATACACAAATACATAAACAATAATAATTTAAAAAGAATAGGAGGAAGATTTTAGAGGTGATGGATAAGTTTATGACATAGATTGTAGGGATGATTTTATGAGTTTACACATTTCTGAAGTCATCAAGTTGTAAACATTGAAATGCACAGGTTTTTATATGTCAATCATACCTCAGTAAAGTGTTTTTAAAAATAGGAGCGCTCCTTCTGACCATATCTTATCTTCTAAATATATTTTTCACTATGAGAACCAGGAATATTTTTCTGCATGTGTGCCAGAAAGTAAATAAATAATTAATGATGGAATGTGTCAGAAAGACACAGAAGCCAGTTAGGAGAAGTTCTCTGTGCCAAATTGAGCATAATTTGAGCATCAAAATAAGTAATACTAGTAACACATTATAACCCATTGACTAAAATAGGAAACCATCAGTCTAACCATGTTTAAACAAGTGAATAAATAAGTAAATTTGAAGAGGAAAAGAATCTTTGAATAGTTTCAAAGTGACCCTTCTGAAACAAAATACTTAAGAAAAAAAGAGGAACTTCAGAGTGGAGAAGCACTACTTAATCAACAACATCATTTTTAGTGAGGAAGTGAACATTATCGGTAACGGGACAAATTGAAATCATCCACTGTATGATAAGATTAAAGGGAAAGGACAAAGAATCAAACATGCATATAATCTAATCATGAGGGAACAGCAGGCAGACCCACAAGGGATATATATTTTACCAAATATCCGGCCTGCAATCATCAAAAGTGTCAAAGTTATGGAAGTCAAAGAAAGAAAGGAAATGTTCCAAAACTGAGGCAGACTAAAGAGACATGAAAATAAAACATAACAAATGATTCTGAACGGGATCTTTTTGTCATAAAGCCATTATTGGGAGCATTGATATCTGAGTACTATGTGGCAGTAATGCATCAACATTAATTTATGGCTTTAATGGTGATCATTGTTTGTAATTATGCAGAAAATCATATATTTTTGGTAATAGGAATAAGATGGCTGTATGTATGAGTAAGGGGATATCAGTTCAGCTACTTACTCTCAGTTGGTTCAGGGAGGAAGTGTTCTTTTTCTAAAACATACTTTAAGTTCTGGGGTACATGTGCAGAACGTGTAGGTTTGTTACATAGGTATACACGTGCTATGGTGGTTTGCTGCACCCATCAACCTGTCATCTACATTAGGTATTTCTCCTAATGCTCTACCTCCCCCCTTGCCCCCCACCTCCAGACAGGCCCAAATGTGTGATGTTCCCCTCCCTGTGTCCATGTGTTCTCATTGTTCAATTCCGACTTACGAGTGAGAACATGCGGTGTTTGATTTTCTGTTCTTGTGTTGGTTTGCTGAGAATGATGGTTTCCAGCTTCATCCATGTCCTTGCAAAGGACATCAACTCATCCTGTTTTGTGGCTGCATAGTATTCCATGGTGCATGTGTGCCACATTTTCTTTATCCAGTCTATCATTGATGGGCATTTGGGTTGGTTCCAAGTCTTTGCCATTGTGAACAGTGCCACAGTAAACATATGCGTGCATGTGTCTTTAGAGCAGAATGAGTTATAATTCTTTGGGTATATACCCAGTAATGGGATTGCTGGGTTAAATGGTGTTTCTGGTTCTAGATCCTTGAGGAATCGCCACACTGTCTTCCACAATGGTTGAACTAATTTACATTCCCACTAACAGTGTAAAAGTGTTCCTATTTCTCCACATCCTCTCCAGTATCTGTTTTTTCCTGACTTTTTAATGATCGCCATTCTAACTGGCGTGAGATGGTATCTCATTGTGGTTTTGATTTGCATTTCTCTAATGACTTGTGATGATGAGCTTTTTTTCATGTTTGTTGGCTGCATAAATGTCTTCTTTTGAGAAGTGTCTGTTCATATCCTTCACCCACTTTTAGATGGGGTTGTTTTTTACTTGTAAATTTAAGTTCTTTTTAGATTCTGGATATTAGCCCTTCGTCAGATGTATAAATTGCAAATTTTTTTCTCCCATTCTGTAGGTTGCCTGTTCACTCTGATGATAGTTTCTTTTGCTGTGCAGAAGGTCTTTATTCTAATTAGATCCCATTTGTCAATTTTGGCTTTTGTTGCCATTGTTTTGGAGTTTTAGTCATGAAGTTTTGCCCATGCCTATGTCCTGCCTAGATTTTCTTCTAGGGTTTTTATGGTTTTAGGTCTTATGTTTAAGTATTTAATCCATCTTTTTTTATAGCAATAGAGAGTATATGGAAGCGACCAATACTGCTTTTATGACCTGCAATCTATTAACAGCTAGTGTGCACTGGCTGCTTCTCTCTTTCTCTGACTCTTCCTTTGTAGTTGAGCAAACAGGCGAATCTTGGTTCTGATGTCAGCTTTGTCATTTGTGAGTTACATGATTTGAACAACAATACACTCTTTCCAAACCTCAGTATTTTCTTCTATGAATTGAGGATAATAGTAGATAAAAAAGGATTAACACAGTATTTGGCCCATGTTAATCACTGAATAAAAGTGTGATTATTATTATCATTGTTGCTCATCTATTTCTGTGTCAAACTGAATAGGTATGTCTTATCCTTTTCAACAGTTTTACAACATTCACTATTTTTATGTACCTTATACATCTATATGTATTAATATTTATGATTTATTTTTGGTGTACTTTAGATATATTTCAAATATTTTGCTATTGTGTACAGCATGGCAATGAACATCTCACTGTCTATATCCTTCTTTTTCACTTACTACTTAGTATATACGTCTAGAATTTATATTTTACTTATATCCCTTAATATATATTCCTAGAACTGGAACTTTTGGATGAAAGACATGCTAGCCTTTTTAAAACAGGGGCTAGTAACCTATTTTCTGTAAATGAACAGATATCTTAGTGTTTTCATGCTAGATAGTCTCTGTCACAGCTATTCAGTTCTGCTGTTGTAGAAGCAGTCATAAGCAAATGAATGTGACTATATTTCAATGAAACTCTTTAAAAGAAAACAGGAAGTGGGGCAAGTTTGTCCATTAAAAAAAATCAAGAGAGAAGAAAGAGTCTTCTTGTACTTTTAGTTTCAAAGGCCTGAAAATCAAGAGGTAATCAACTTTCACTTCACAATAACCTTGATATGAAAATTCTACTGTAGGATGGGAAATGTCAGCACCTACAAATGGAAGCAAGTTTGCACTCATCTGGCAGCTGTAACTCTGGCTGCCAAGTATGACTTCTGTCATCTGAGGTTCACCATCCAATACCACCTCTGACCACACTGACCTTTAGGCAGAGAAGAACTTGGAAAAAAATTATAGTGGTGCCTCATTTCTTAATGTGGAAGGATAATAAGCTTATAATGGAAATTATGCATTGTTTTAAAGTGGAAAAATGAGCACTTGGGACATAAAGTCTTGCTAGTGTGGTGGTTTGTTGTTGTTGTTGTTGTTTGTTTGTTTGTTTTTTGACAGAGTCTTTGTCTCTTACCTAGGCTGGAATGCAGTGACACGATCTTGGCTCACTGTAAACTCTGCCTCCCAGGTTCAAGTGATTCTTCTGCCTCAGCCTTCAGAGTACCTAGGATTATAGGTGTGCGCCACCACGCCCAGCTGATTTTTGTATTTTTAGTAGAGACAGGGTTTTACCATGTTGATCCGGCTGGTCTTGAACTCCAGACCTCAAGTAATCCACCCACCTCGGCCTCCCAAAGTGCTGAGATTACAGATGTGAGCCATCATGCTGGACTAATGTGGCTTTTAAGAAAAAGTGGGCAGTATTTTTTCCTACCCTCTAATGTGGAATAGGTTAAAGTTTCTAGTTCTTCCAGGTTAAGCCTCACTACAGGTCTTTCTGGGATACTTTCTTGTGTATTTAAATGAACCATCTGATGATTACAGATGCTTCTTTCTGTCTTAGAATAGTTTGCATTTCCCCAGCTGTTATCTAGGCTTTCTGGAGTCTGGACACTTGTCTGATCCAGGGCTGCTGTGTATGAAGGAGGAACCAAAGCAATGATGTGTGTGATACAGCCGGGATCAACAGTGCTTGTGGGCAGAGGATCGCAGGTTGTTGAGGAGGCTTCCCAGGACAGACCGTGCCATGCTACCTTTCCCCTATCACACAGTGTGTGCCATTGTAGGGACTGGAGGCTCCTAGAACTAAAAACAGTTGCTCATCGGTGGAAGTGTGTGTGTTTTGCATTTTTTTTTTTTTAATAGAAACTGCAATTTAGAACGTCCATTCTGGAATTAGGCTGAAGATGCCAATGAGATGGTTTCATAATTGATTATAATATTAACAACAAAAAGCAAAAATAATACTTATATAGTACCTACCCTTTACCAAGCACTGTTCTAAACCCTATACATTATTAACTCATGTAATCCCTGCAAAAACCCTGTGGAATAGATACTTTTATAATCCTCATTTGAGAGTTCCAGAATCTGAGGCAAAGAGGGGTTAAATTACTCGCTCGAAGTTACTTTTGCAGTGTGTAAAAATAAAAAATGGCACCGCTAATATAGGCATCCACACGGTTGGGCTACACCATCATACTTTTACACTGAGCCACAGGACTTTGGTATAATGGTTACAGATTAAATTAGATAGGCCCTGAATTTCCACGGAATCCCCAAGGGCCACACGCATCTCCTGAAAATAGAATCCTGACAGAGCAAATGACTGACGTTAACATTTGGAAGCACCATACGTGTGGGCTTCCAATGCCATGTTATAGAGTCTGCATTTTATTTTCTCAAATTTCCTACAAGACAGTTTTTATTTATATTCATATTTGACAGATGATGGGCCCACATCTCAGAGACATTAAATTTGTCATTTTAAATCAACAGACACTGAGTGGCAGACTGAATATTCATATGCAAGTCTGTCTCCAAATCCCAAACTCTTAACAAATATCCTGTACAATTTCAGAGGCAAGGTAGTGAAAAGAGTACTGGGTTGGAATTAAAATACCTACATTTTAAACCCAGCAGCTCTATTTCATCACCAAGGGACATTGGATAAGTTAGTACCTTTCCCAAGGCTGAAGTTTTGTCCTATATCATGTAAAAGAATTGGTGTTAGTTACCACTGTTTTCTTTCAGAATGATACTGTATGATTATGTGATTGTTCTATGTCAAAATATGTCTGAGTACCTTTTCAAATTCTAAACTATCCCAAGACATTTCCAGTCCCCAGAGCATAGTGTAAATAGAAGAAATTTAGATAAACACTATTTTCAGTCATTGGGATAAAACACTAAATGCTTGAATACAGAACAACACTTTTGAAAAATAAGCTAATGCTAATCCTTTTTTTTTTTTTTTTTTTTTTTTTGAGATGGAGTCTTGCTTTGTCACCCAGGCTGGAATGCAATGGCACAATCTTGACTCACTGAAACCTCCACGTCCCGGGCTCAAGTAATGCTCCTGCCTCAGCTTCCCAAGTAGCTGGGATTATAGACACGTGCCACCATGCCCAGCTAATTTTTTTGTATTTTAATAGAGACGGGGTTTCACCACGTTGCCCAGGCAGGTCTTGAACTCCTGACCTCAGGTGATCCACCCACCTCGGCCTCCCAAAGTACTGGAGTTACAGGCATGAGCAACTGTGCCTAGCCACTAACGCTAATCTTTGACAGAAACCCTGTTGATTTCTTCAGGCCTCAATTTTCACATGTATAGATTGGCCATCTGAATACCAGTGCCAAAGCCCCTTTTTTGTATGTCCTACATGTAAGACACACAGTGCAAGATTAGTGGAGTTCAGAACTTCCTGGTGCCTGCCAAGCTGCCATGCAGATTGTGAGCTGCATCCAAGGTCTCTTTCAATGTTGAGTTTCCTATCTATTAAATCAGGGCATACCCATGAGGAATGGACACTGCATGGACTCTCATGTTGCAGTTCACTTGGTCTTTTGCAGCGTCCCACTAATTCATGTCCTTTGAATGTTCCAGGGTCATTTTTTTATTCTTGGCCAAATGCAATATTCCATCATAGAAATGCTTTTGCTGGGGTCCTTCTAGGTCTATCTCATTTTGTACCTTTCTCTTTTTCTCAGTACGCACCCTTTCCCTAGTGCACAGATCTCAGCAATATGTCCAGGACCCTTTCTATGGAATGTTGAAATATGAAAAGTAAAGCTCATTTTCTAGGCCGCTTGAAACTGTTTCTTTCTGTCTTTTGTCATTTTTACATCTTTCCAACATGGGTGATTAATCCCTAATTCTTCTTCTTTAATAAGAAGAGCCTATGATAGATGGAAAATTCCAGATTGTGCACTTACTTGCTCAGAATTCCTTGGCTTTAGAGCATAAACAGTGATCTAATCCATGCAGTCAGACCTAAGGGAAAATATACAGTCAAGAGGGTGGAAGACCCTCTGGCAAAACGTATACAGAGGGATTGCCCACTTTCTTCCTGCAGGTATGATTAGGCAAAGATATGGCACATGGAGGAGTAGCAGTATTTGGTGATTATGAGGGCATTAGCCTGAGGATTTAAGCCATCGTGCTCAAGATGTTGAGTAGAAAGAGAAGCACCTGAATCATAGATGACATCACTATGCTTCCTAAGTAACCAAATCTGGAACTCTCTTTTAGTGAGATGATGAAGACACTGATCTTAAGACAATTTTGTTGGATCATTCTGTGAGTTTCAGCAAAAATATTTTTGAAACATTATACAAATCCAAGATACCCCCTTGCAAAAGTTTTACATCTCCTTTGCCTGACTCAACATGTTTTATTTCATAATCTTGGCAGAAGTGTCATTTCAGAAGGACACTAGATGGCAATATATGCTTCATAATTTATGGTGGGGGAAGGGAATTTAGGTTTAATATTGAACTGTCAAACATACATGAAATGTTCAACGTGTGAATGTGAAAATATTTCAGAGTTTTATTTATTCTGTAGCTCTGTAAAACTACTCTTTTAATTAAGACAGAAAGAAGCACTCTGAATATAATAAAAAAATGTTTGAGCACTGGGACATACTGGGTAGGATACTCTAATGTCCCATCCAGGTTTAGGGAACAAAGAAGGTCCTGTCTCAGAAGAATGTGTCCAAACAAAGGCTACAAATATTCAAATCTCTTTTCTTCTGCTATTTAAGTCAGGTGCTGTGTCTATGGTGTAGTTGGTAATCCAGGTGGACCATGTGTATTGTAGATGTGTCTCAATGAAGAAAGCATTACATTTGTGCCTAGAGAGAAATGATTTAAGAAATATTAGCCACATAGTCAAATTTATAGCCTTAACCCTTTGCCCAAATAGCATCCCTTGTATAATTTATTTTTATTTCTAAGTGATGGTCTTAAAGATTGTAGTGTTTCCATTCTTGACAAGAATTTGCATGTGACTTTATCTGTGTGCCTTAATGAATCAATCAAATGCTGTCATATAAACTATATGTTCCTCCAAATAAGTTTATGCATGATATCAGTTTCTGTTTGGGACATCTGGAATTTATAAGTGGTACATAAAATATCACTTATTATCAAAATATATTTTCTGTGTTCATGGGATAATGTCTATTATTTGTTTTTAGAATTTGTCTCATACACCATCATCTTCTGGGCTCATCTGTGAATTCCCAAGTAGTAGCAGTTAATCATTTCAGAGATACGTTCAGAGATTCAGATACATTCAGAACATTCAGAGATGTTCAGAGAACATCAGAATAGGACCCCATTGGTGATTTATTTTAGTGAAATAAATTTGAAATATATGTATACTTTATAAGAATATGGATTTAAGAAATTCAAAGCAGGGAACTTAGTGAATTATTTGCTCTTGTGTTCCTGTGTTGGGTCTGCTGTTTTTGGTGGCAGCTCTTGTGGCTTAATTGCCTTCGTTGGCATGTTGTTCTCCAGTTGAAAAATAAGCACCTTGTTTCCAAATGTCTTCCTCCATAATTAATGAGGTATTAATTAGCTCTAAGTCTTAAAAAAAACCAGAGAATAATTACTGTACAAACTTTTATAATAACAGTGTTTAAAATCATGTAGGTGTCTTGGTAAATATTGAAGAGGAAGATTTGAAACATTTTTTTTTTCATGGTATTACTTGCTTCTAATGAAACAACAAAAGAAAAAGAAACATTTTTTTCCCTTCCATCATTCTCCTTCTGTCATTAAGACATTGTGAGAAATCAAGACCAAATGCGACAATCACTTGGTAATTTGAAACTCTACACCCTTCCCCAAGGAGGATCAGTATATAACATTTTACTTGAGTGTGTTACTAAAAGGATCAGTCTTGGATGGAGGCATATTCATATTTTTGATAATGAATGGAATAATTGATATCCATGGAATAGTCCATGGATAATAAATGGAATAGGCTTATTTCTGAGTTTGAGATTATAGAAGGATTTCTTACAGAGGAACTTGTTCCAAGACATTCAATTCAGTGAATATACAACAAAGATCAACCCCCTGCCACCCAGCTCCATCGATCAGCAACAGAATTGAAGTCAAACATTTCTTACTCAGGGATAAGAACAGAATTTTGTGGCAGCCTAACCACTAGAAAGTAAATTAACTCTAATCATCATAAAACTCTAAGATTGTTTCTCTCATTTCACATGGGTGAAAATGAAGTCCAAAGAGGTTGTGTTACTTGCTGAATAACAACCTCTGTATATAATGAAATTTGTTTTATTTCACACAGACGGGTATTGTATAATTTTTCAAACACACACACACACACACACACACACACTACAGAAAAGATTATAGTAGAGTTTATTTTATGTTATTGTTTGTGTAGCTGTTTGTGAGGAAGAAGTATGCTTCCCCAATTCATGGTCAATAATCTACATTTGGAGAACTTTTTTTTTTTTTTTGAGATGGAGTCTTGCTCTGTTGCCCAGGCTGGAGTGCAGTGGCATGGTCTCGGCTCACTGCAACCTCTGCCTTCCAGGTTCAAGTGATTCTCCTGCCTCAGCCTCCCAAGTAGCTGGGGTTACAGGCACCCACCATCATGACTGGCTAATTTTTTGTATTTTTAGTAGAGACGGGGTTTCACCACGTTGGCCAGGCGGGTCTTGAACTCCTGACCTCGTGATTTGCCCACCTCTGCCTCCCAAAGCACTGGGATTACCCCCATGCCTGGCCAGAAGATGCTTAATAAACGTTTGATGAAAGATTGAATGAATGGAATAGCATTGTATTAAGCTTCTATTTGTGGCAATGTAAATCATTTATTAACACTGTATAAAAGCAATACAGCAATATTTTAAGAAAAGATTAAGCATGTGGTTTGTAGAGATGCTTTATTCTGATGAGCATAGGAAGTAACAAAATCCTGTATTTTCCAATTTCCAGCAGAGACTAAAATTATTTCCAGAGTCGTGTTCAACTTTAGCTTCAATTTGCAGACAGAACCCTCCACAAAATTCTTTAAGAAAAGTCATTACTCTCTATTCCTCAAAAAGGATTTGTTTGAAGACATTATAATGCTTCCCTGTCCTTGAGTCCTTTTTTAAAATATGTATTTTACAAAACTACAGTAGGAAAAAAAAAAGCTATCCAATGGAACAATGCTTATGTTTTCTAAAATCAGTGGATTTTTTAAGTTTCTAAAGCTCTCTAGGTAGAAAATAAACTGAAATTGAATTATTTAAGGCACAGCGATTTTATTAATACTGATAAAAGAGGAAGTTTCTTGAGAGAAATTCAAAATCAATCTTATTTCAGTGGCAACTTCAGTAGCTTCTATATGATGAATAACATTAGTCATATTTCAAAAAATGAGATGTGCATAATAAAGCATCTGTTTTAGACTGATTCTCAACTCAGACAACATTTCTGCTTAGCTGAAAAAAATAGTGGAAGAAAATATTCAGCTCATTTTTGATAAAATATTAATCTAGTGCTTCTTTATGAAATTGTTAATGTTTGTCACAGAAAGTTAATATTTGCAATTTCTCTGTTCAGCAGTGTGGTTGAAGAATGAAATTATCTCGCTGCAGAATGCAGTTATTTGCATCCAACTGCTGGTCATGCACATAAAAGATTTATAGTTCATTTTATGACTGAAATTTGTTTATATGAAATATGTGAAAAATGATTTTAGAAAAAAATTCAACTGTTTCTCCTTTTCCTTTATAATTATCAGGCTATCAGTTTTTCTTGTTGAGTGAATCAAAATAAATAAGCAAATGTTTTATTTCTTTTGCATCATCTTTAATAACAACTATTTCATGAATACAAACCATATGGCGGGAGCCATGTAGGCTTGGAATTGGGGAGAGGTGGAAATACTGTTTTCAAAGGGCTTCTACATGGCATTGGCAGAGTCTTACAGGTGAGGCTGTTCTTACAAAGCCACCTCTGCTCTGGAAAAAATGGATCTTGTTTTTTGTGCCAGATTCTGGGCTCCTTTTAATTTCCAGTTAGAAGGATTAGCACAAAATTTTTTGTTGTTCCCCTTGTTCTTGAATATTTAGTTTTATAATTCCTCTTAGGAGTTTATATAGGTATCTTGGGTTCTCCACATCTAAACAGGAGTTTGGGTTTTCACTTCTCAGATCCTTACAGATTTGCATAAAGAAGCTCATCTGCATTCTTTGTGAAATTAAACGTAAGTTCGCAAGGTCCCTTAATGAGGGAGGGTCTCTACTCAGAGAAGGATGATGGATGGAATGCTGAAATCTGATTCATGCACACCCCACACATACCATTGTCCTAATCCCTAAGGAATCTCCCTCCTCTCATCTCTGCCACTGGGTGAGGATTCTCCCTCCCTGATCAGCCTTTTAAGATTGGAATTTAATTTTATTTAAAGAAGTGCCAGGGTCCTTACACTTTTGAGTTTCTTTTAGAGGTGGCGCCAGTACAGCACTAATAAGTCAACTCATAAGAAAATAAAAAGCAAAAGAGGGAGATGTATTTTTATTTAGAATAAACAATGAAGTAGGCTTCTTCCCAATTAAAACCAATTAACAGCTCTTTTCTGGGAAAAAAATAATCACCTTAATGTCAGAGGACATTAATAACATTTTAAATGTCATATTGGTTAGGAATCTTCTTGGCTGCAAGGAACAAAAATCATCACTGTTCCTAAAATGACTTAAACATTCAAAATACTGTTTTCCTCAACTAAGAGGGATTTCAGATGTCAGCAGTCCCAACCTAGTACAACTGCTCAGTGATGCCGTCAGGGACCTTTCTCTGGCCCACTCTGTCATCCTTAGTTTTTTGGCTTCTTATTTTCATGGTTGTCACCTCATGGTTCCCAATGGCTAGTGTGTCTCCAGGCATCATATATTCTGACAAGGAGGAGTAAGGGCAAGGGGCAGAAACAGCACAATTCTTGTATGTACTATTGGCCAAGACTATGTCACGTCGACGTCTCCCAATCTACTAGGGAGGGGAATAATGTGCATTTTTGCATTTTGTAGCTTTCTGAGGTATTGAACAGAAAAGGTAGTTGGGAAATGAAATGGGGATGTGTGAATATTCTCAGCTCATCTTCACATGTTGCTGATGTCAGCACTATGTGATTAGGTGAGTTCCATACAACTTGGTACTTTTCATCTTTTTAATGTCTTATAAGTTTCCTTGTAAAATTTTAGGAAGAATTGTTATTAAAAATGCAAGCCAGGCATAGTGGCTCACGCCTGTAATCCCAGCACTTTGGGAGCCTGAAGTGGTCGGATAACCTGAGGTCAGGAGTTCAAGACCAGCTGGCCAACATGGTGAAACCTCATCTCTGCAAAAAATACAAAAATTAGCCAGGCGTGGTGATGTATGCCTGTAATCCTAGCTATTCAGAAGGCTGAGGCAGGAAGATTGCTTGAACCCGAGAGGCAGAGGTTGCAGTGAGCCCAGATCGCACCAGTGCACTCCAGCCTGGGCAACAAAGCAAGACTCTGTCTCAGAAAAAAACAAAACAAAACAAAACAAAACAAAACAAAACTCAAAGCCTCTCAAAGGAGTACTCAGTTCTCAAACCCTCTGCAGACACATTCTTATGAACCCAGACATGTAAGAAGATTCCAAAGACCTTATATGGTCACCTTGTTTTCTCTCGAAGTGGCAGTTTTAACAATTCTTCATTTAAAAGCAAATTCAGTCAATCTGGTGCAAATCATCACAATGAGCTATTTGCTCTTTTGTGCTATTTCTCTGATGAACTTCTTGCTGTCTTTGTCTCTGGTTCTCATTTCGGCATTTCTATATTCCCAGCGTCATTATATGTGTTCACCCTGGGTAGTAAAGCATGATTGACTTGTGCCTGACTCAAAACTTTGGATTATTGAAGAAGAAAACTCTCTCTGGCTTATTAAATTCTTAACCTGGGCTGGCTGCTTCTCAACAGAGAACATTTGGAATATTATAGCGGCCAGCTAAACCTTCACTGTGGTGCAGTTTTAGGAACAAATCCATCCCTTGATGTAACTGAAATACCCATCTACTCTCCTCTATATAGGTATTTGGCATTCCAAGCCTACTTCCCACTCTGCTTGATCTTCCAGAGTCTCTGTGTTCTCTGCTGGAGTGGCCGGGTTTTGATTGGGTACATTGCAGATGCAGGCTGTCTCCTCTCTTGAATCTGAATGACAGTAGGTATCAGAGGACACTAGGAAGACAGCAACAGTATGCTTCCTTTCACTGACTTGAGTCTCCAGGGTGTCAGACTTCTTTTGTATCCAAGATACAATAAGAAAATGTGTCTTGGAATTTAACAGCAAACTAAAAACCCTGAAAAAATATCCCTCCAAATATAAACAAGCAATAAACAATCCAGAATCTATGAAGGGCCAAGGAGTTCCCTTTGTGTAAATTAAAATAGACAAAAGTAGTGAACACATGCAGCTTTGGAGAAGGCAGTTCTTCTTATGAAAGGGCAGAATCTGTTTCTAAGAGCGGGGGCAGGAGACTGTTGGCCATAGAGGTATGTGCACATGTGTGACGGTTAATCTGTGTCAACTTAACCAGGTCAAGGGGTGCCAGGATATTTGGCTAAACATTATCTCTGGCTTTGTCTGGGAGAATGTTTCTGAATGAGGTTCACATTTGGGTTCCAGGACTGAGTACAGCAGCTTGCCTTCCCCATTGTTGCTGGCATCTTCTGATCCATTGAGGACCTGAATAGAACAAAAATGCAGAGGAGGGGATAATATACTGTGGACTGCAAAACGGGGACGTAGGTCTCCTTCTCCCCTTGAATTCAGACTGGAATTTATATCATCAGCTCCCCTGGTTCTCAGGCCTTTGACTCTGGACCTACACCCCTGGGTTTCCTGGGTCTCCAGCTTGCAGATTCCAGGTGGGTGATCAATTGTGGCACTTCTCAGTCTTTATAATCATATGAACCAATACCTTGTAATAAATAAATCTCCCTCTCTACATATATATGTGTATATATAAATATATGTGTATATATGCACACACACACACACATACACACTCAGATATATAAATATATACCATGGGTTCCATTTCTCTGAAGAATTCTAACACAAAGTGATACCCATGATGACAGAAGGAACAAACCAATTAATCAAAGTGCAAGCAGAGTCCTTTGTTCCTGTATCACCCACAATCCATCATTCCATTTCCTGCCCCAGCCACACCCCACCCTCTGCTCTCCCTCCACAGTTTCAGATCCTGAGACACTAGCATTAGGAGGCTGTGGTTTGAGAGTATCCTCTAGAGTCAACAGTTTAAAGCCATCTGTAGTTGACTAAGGTATCTCTGAGAATCTAGAAGGAAAGTTAGAAAAGCCTTGTAAATACAGGAACACTGAGGCTGGGGCAATGAGGGAAGCAACTGGGGGTGCTTAGAAAAGAGCAGACTTTTGCATGACAGTCACCAAGTTTCAAATTCTGACTCTACCACTGCCTGCTGAGATCTTGAGCAAGTACCATAAGCCTTCTGAGTGTCAGTTTCCTTACCTATCTCTAGAAATAATATGAGGGAAAATAATGCATCCCACCGAATTTTGGGAGGATATAATGGTTTGAGATATACATACATGATAAATGTGTGCATGATCACAAAGTGGTATCCGTTAATATAAAATTCACAAACTATGAAACAAATTCATTATTTGGATGCATTGACTACATAATGGGGTTAGACAGAATCAGTGGTCATTTCTGTGTTTACTTGCTGTACATAAGTTTTTTTTTTTTTTTGAGATGGAGTCTCACTTTGTCACCCAGGCTGAAGAGCAGTGGCATGAACTCTGTTTACTGCAACCTCCACCTCCCAGGTTCAAGCAATTCTCCTGCCTCAGCCTCTCAAGTAGCTGGGATTACAGACACATGCCACCATGCCCGCCTAATTTTTATATTTTAATAGAGATAGGGTTTCACCGCTTTGGCCAGGCTGGTCTCAAACTCCTGACCTCAGATGATCCACACGCCTTGGCCACACAAAGTGGTGGGATTTCAAGCCTGAGCCACCATGGCAGGTGTACATAAAAATTTCTATGCATAAGGTATGAGGTGAGAAGTAACTGTGTGAAGACTTTCTACAAACATCATCAGTTTTGAAGTATTTGATTCATTATTCATTAAGGAATATTTTCATTGATGAAGTATGCATCTTATTTCCTTTATCTTATTTTTTTGCCCATAAATTTAATTGTTGGTTTAATTATATCACTTTATAATTACTGTATCTTGGCATTAATTATATCACATTAAGCCATTAATGATATTATTCAGCATAAAATAATTAAGTCATGAACATACATTGCCCATGGCTTGCCTGTAATACGCTGCTTCTTTCCTCTTTTTTTTTTTTTTTCAAATTTCATCCTTTTTTCTAACACATTTGAAAATACTTCTTAATGACTTAGTGAGTTTTCTTTTCTTTTTTTTTTTTAAGTACTATTCTCTCAGAATTTACAATACCCACAACTGACTTATGGAGTCTTATTTGCTGGGTGCAACTTTCTCCTCTCACCTACCAACAGCCTGGACTCATGAATTTCTCTTTCCAGGCAAAAGGGGCTGTGAAGTTGTTTAGTGATGTTTCCTGAGACTGGATTCTTGCCACAAAATGTAACCCTTCCTGTCTGTCATTCCAGATACAAATTTTGCTAAGTTCCTATAAAAATATATATATATCTTGTTATTTTCTGGATCAGACCCCTGTCAGAAGATCACTATATAGTCAAAAGGCCATGAAATTCTATTCAAGTAGACTTCATTTCTTGTTCTGGCTCCAATTCATTGTTGCATGCTACACAAAACTCCTTACCAATCTGGGGCCTTAGTTTCTGTATTTATAAACAGGTAGTTGGACTGGATGCTGTTGAAAGTCTATATAGCTCTAAACTTGTAGAACCACTTTCAGTAAAATTTCATTACCAGTTAATCACTTATATGTTCAGACTACCTCACTGCTAACCTTTATGCAAATAAGAAGAAAAGATCCTTTCATATCTCATCTGCTAAAGAAAATGTAATGCATCTACATCTATGTTGATTGCACATTCAAATGCCTCCCCTCATATATCTTTAGGATACAACCTGAACAGCATAGATGGTGATCATGTAAAATATTTATCAGTTAATATCTAAGCAAGGATTATCAACATCACATAATAAGCATCCATGTAAACACAAAACAGAATAAAAAAAGAAATGTCAGAAGGATGGGCAAGGGTGCTGCTGTGACATGAAGTAAGAAGCCAAATTTATCCTAGAGCAGACAGGACAAGCAGGATTCATTTCGTATGCCAACTACAGTTGATAATCACTGGATGTTATGTTGAGCAGGATTCCAACCTAGGCAGCAGGACAGTTTCCTGTGGGTGTAGTGATGTCTGCCATGGGTAGGAAGGGGCTGTGGTGGCGTGTATCTGCCATCCCTTGTCCAGAGCCAGCTCATTGTTCCACATACCCTTTGAAAAATAAAACCTAAACTATCTCTTAGCAGAGGAGGATGCTGAGCCTGACTCATTATATGTTAAGACACTGACATATTCCTGCCAGAGAAAACATAATGAATAAGGTAAATCGAGGGTCCCAGTTGTCGTTGACTTTTTTTTTTTTTAAGTTTCTGAGACAGAGTCTTGCTCTGTCGCCCAGGCTGGAGTGCAGTGGCGTGATCTTGGCTCACTGCAAGCTCCGCCTCCCGGGTTCAGGCCATTCTCCTGCCTCAGCCTCCCGAGTAGCTGGGACTACAGGCGCCCGCCACCGCGACCGGCTAACTTTTTGTATTTTTAGTGGAGACGAGGTTTCACCGTGTTAGCCAGGATGGTGTCGATCTCCTGATCTCGTGATCCACCCGCCTTGGCCTCCCAAAGTGCTGGGATTACAGGCGTGAACCACCACGCCCGGCCTCCTGTCATTTACTTTTTAATTCATATCTGGGGTTACGTTTTGGGAGCTTTGTAAAGTCATAATTGATCAAAGCTCTTTGGCTTTACTTGAACAACTCTAGGGGCAGAGAGTTTTCTGCACCTCTATCTTCAGTTTTCATCATAGGAAAAATCTTCTTTAAGGAGAAGAGTGACTTTCATTCACTTGTTCCAGTTTTGTCTCTTAAAGACACAAAGAATTAAGTCAGGTCTTTGCCCACAGCCCAGTCTTCAGATAAGCAAAGCCACCAGATTCCCTAGGGTTGTAGCCCATGGGGCTAATTTCTCATGTGCTTTGGCAGAGCCATGCTTCTCTTCTGCTCACTTTGCTCTGAGGTGCTCCTATACATTTCAGTTTTTCTTAAAAGTGTGACCCTGAAATCAGTTATTTTTCCCCAGAGGAAACCTGTTTTTATTTCTTTTAGTTGTTTATTTAGATACTTATCTCCATATTTCTAAATAATATGTTTATAGTGTTTTTAAATAAAACTTTCTTGGCAGGGCGCGGTGGCTCATGCCTGTAATCCCAGCACTTTGGGAGGCCAAGGCCAGTGGATCACGAGGTCAGGAGATTGAAACCGTCCTCGCTAACGTGGTGAAACCCTGTCTCTACTAAAAATACAAAAAAAATTAGCTACGCGTGGTGGCGGGCGCCCGTAGTCCCAGCTACTCGGGAGGCTGAGGCAGGAGAATGGCGTGAACCCGGGAGGCGGAGCTTGCAGTGAGCCGAGATCGCGCCACTGCGCTCCAGCCTGGGCGACAGAGTAAGACTCCGTCTCAAAAACAAACAAACAAACAAAAAAAACTTCCTTGCTTTGTCAAGTTTACATAGTATCCTTCGATATACTATAATAGATAAAGATTTGTTGTTATTATACAGCCCTTCATCTCCAGCTTCTCCCATTCTCTCAGTAGGTTTCCCGTAAATATTTTTATATTTTTTCTTATAATTTTTTGTTTTTCTTTAGTTAGTATGTGTTATTTTGATCAGTTTCAATATGCCTGTAATTGGTTAGCTTTATTGCCTCTATCAAATGCCTATTAATCTATTTTTACTCCAAACACACACACATCTGCTATTCCATCTTTTTCTTTATTTAATTCCCATGAATTCCTCTGTTTGTGAGGCTCAATTCAGTACTACAATTTGGACTAGTGGGTTTTTATGTTTGTTTCATAGTTTGTATTTGCTAGATTCTGTCTTTCTCTTTATTAATCAGTTTCCTTTATTTTGGCATGTAATAGTTCTTCAGTAGATTCCAAAGAAATGACATATTGGAGTAAAACACCAAGTTATTATATGCATGAAATGTCTATTTCCACACCCAATTGAAAGCTAAGCTGAATATATGATTCTAAACTAAAAATAATTTTATTTTAAGTGGATATTATACACAACTGCAGATTTTTTGCAACTCCTTTTGAGAGATACAGTCTAATTACCCTCTCCTTGAGTCTGGGATGGTCTTAATGGTTCACCTGACTAATAGAATGAGGCCAAAATATTCTAGGAATTCTGAAGCTAGGTCATTAGAAGCCATTGCACCTTCCACGTTTACCTCTTAAAACTCTTGCTCTAGGGAAGCAATACACTGAGATGACCATGTCACAAAGAGGTCCAAGGTAGCCATGTAAAGAGGAGACAGGGAATGACAGATGAGTGGGCAGTCCCCAGCTGTTCCTGCCATCCCAGCCCAGACCCCAGATATTGCAGAAAGGAGTCATCTTGAACATTTCTAGCCCAGTGGATGTAACTGAAGACAGGAAAAACAAAAACAAAAAAACCCCATCTAACAACCAAAATTGAAGTCCTAGGTTATGACCCCAGTCAATCTATCCCAACTATTTTCAGCTGTTCAAGCTTCCAGGCTGAGGCCTCAGTCATCATGGGAAGAGCAAAGCTGCCACTGCTATGCCCTGACATAAATTTTTAGGCATAATCAAATGGCTATTGCTTTAAGACACTAAGTTTTAGGGTGGTTTGTTATTTAGCAATTGATTGAAAGCCTGTCACTTTGATGTTTTACTATTTAATGCTGTGATTGAGAAGGTTGATATCATTCTGAGTTTCTACTCTTTTGGACTCTGGAAGCTTTTAGGACTTCTCATTATAGCAGCCTTCTGTATCTATGGCTTTTGCATCCGTGGATTCAGCCAACTGTGGATCAAAAATACTTGGTAAAAAACAAAAATAACAATACAGAAATAATACAAATAAAAATATGGTATAATAACTACTGTATTTGCATAGTATTTACACTGTATTAAGACAATACTAATTTATCACTAATTAAATACTAACTAATTTAGAAATTATTTGGGTTATATGCATAGGTTATATGCAAATACTATGTCATTTTAAATAAAGGTCTTGAGCATCCAAATATATTGGTATTGGGGATATCCTGGAACCAATCCTTGGTGAAATGAAGGGACTACTGTATTCTGGGATTCTGAAACTGCACAAAGATACACCCTAATTTTCTCATTTCGTTCATTGTGCTGAGTCCTTGGTAGACTTTCAAACTGGAAGCTGATGTTCGTCAATTCAGGGCAGTTCTCAGATTAGTTTTTGTTGTTCATTACCATGTCAAATCAGAAATACATGTCAACTTTTTTATTCCCTTTTGTTCATTTGAAAAAAAATTCAAACTTGTTCTTTCTTGTTTGATCTTTTGCACATGCTATTTGGTGTGATAATAATGGTAGCCAAATAGTCATCACCCTATGTCAAACTCATTGTCACCTTTATGTCTTGGCTTAGCCCCTTTCCATTTTTCCTTCCCTTAGTATCAACAAGGCCCAGCTCAAGCCTTATACCCTTAGGAGGACTTCCTATTATCCTGTCTCTGTTCTTATCTCTCTTCTTTACTGAATTTCTAAAGTTAATATTCATATTCATCACTGTTATATGCAGAGAAGTAAGCACTTCCAGATCAGTGCTGCCCAGTAGAAATATAATGCAAGCCAAGTATTTCATTAAGACTTTCTAGTAGTCACAATAAAATAGATAAAAAGAATTTTAATCACGTATTTCATTTAGCCTAATATAGATAAAAATTAAAATATTATCATTTAACCTGTGATCAATGTAAAAATATTAACGAGCCATTTTGCATTTCTTGGTATAAAGTCTCAAAATACATTATATATTTGGTCCTTCAGAATATCTCATAATGTTTTAGATAGTACTTTTTTACTAATTGATAATTTTATTTATTTAAGTAACTTTATTTGTATGCTATAGAAGGTAGTGTGATGAGTTTTGTCATGTTTTGATGTCTAAATTTTGCTTTTTCTTCTCTTTCTTTGTTAATTAATGGCAGCTTAGAAACTGCAACCTATTGAGTACAGAACAGCATGCATTTTTTTCAGGCTTGTTAACTTAATCTTTCCAACTACCTCATGAATTGTTTGGTTCTCCTGTATCCCCTTAGTACCTCACATAATGTTGAGAATATTTCAGACATTTGAAATTCTTGATTTCTTATCTTTCTCTGATCTCTATCTCACTTTCTCTTTACTTTCACTTTGTTCCAAAAAAGTGTTTCAAATTTCTTAAACAGCATAACATAAAATGACATTGACTATCTTGGTAGTTATAGCCATCAGAGTGTTTTAGAACTTAAACTTAGAACTTTAATTTCATAAATAATGTAATATTCATCAAGGTGCTTTCTGTTGAAGTGCTCAATGATTATTTCTTCTCCAGGATGCCCAGTACTAATTACTCCAAATATATCCTATCTAACATTTGTAAACATTCCAAATTAAAAACTTTCCTTTGTGAATTGTCTTTAAAAACGTATGATGCTTCTACTTGGCTTATTGTAATTGTAATACATTTAGCTTCCATGAAAAACTCTTTAATCAATTTCAATGTTCTCATTTAGCTGCAATATTTGTATGGTTCCTTCAGCACAATGTCGATGCTGTCAAACATATCTAAGAGTGCAGAGGACATTTATTTCCATTGGGATTTTTGAGACTGGGTAAATGATTGTATTCTAACTTTTAACTACATTTTAATATAAATGTTCTTTTAACTATAGCTTTAAAGTATCTCCCCACTAACTTAAATATCTTAATTTTTGAAGTAATGCACATTATAAAAATGCATCCTAAAAGCTCTTGGGCAGGATCATTAAGTGTTCTACTTATATAATTTTAATCTCATTTAATTGCACTTTAATTTTATGGAGTTTTAGAGTAGTCACATACATGATGTTATTGCAAATTGTCCAGGTCCTGTTTTCAAGCCCTTCATCAGAAGATTTGTGGAAGTGAAAGGAATTTACACAATGTGGAGAACTTTAATGAGCTACCTGGTGAAGAGTTAGGAGATATAAACTGATGGAAGATAAAAAGAGGAGAGGATGACTTAATCAAATACAAGTAATTGGGGGTATGAGGTAAAGGAGAGAAAGAAATGGTAATTTGCACCCACCACATTGGAGGATTGCTGTAAGTTAAACAACAATTTCCTAATATTTTATTCTTGGTAAATTGTTTCTTCCAACTATTTAATTTTGATGGATGGATCGTGTACCACTGAATAGAAAGGAGAGTTATTTTTCTGGTTATGCGAGAATAAAATGAATCTTCAGATTTCTAGATCTACATTATCCTAAGAACAAAACTGAATGATTATCTCCTGTCTTAGTCTGTTTGGGTTGCTACACCAAAATACCATAGACTGGGTGGCTTATAAACAACAGAAATTTATTTCTCACAGTTGTGGAGACTGGGAGGTTCAAGATCCAGACATCAGCAGATTCAGTGTCTGCTGAGGACCTGCGTCCTGGTTCATAGAAAGCCCTTTCTTTGCTATGTCCTTGTGTGGTTGAAGGAGTAAGGGAGCTCTCTGGGGCCTCTTTTATAAGAACACTAATCCCATGTGTAAGGGTTTTACCCTCATTACCTAATTACCTCCTGGTACGGTTTGGCTCTGTGTCCCCACCCAAATGTCATTGTGTTGAAGGTGGGGCCTAGTGGGAGGTGATTTGATCATGGAGGTGGTTTCTAATGGTTTAGCACCATCCTGCTCGTGCTGTCTCATGATAGAGCTCTTACAAGATCTGATGGTTTAAAAATGTAGCACTTTCCCTTTCCTCTCTCACCTGCTGCCATGTAAGACATGTCTTGCTTCCCCTTTGCCTTCTGCCATGATTGTAAATTTCCTGAGGCCTCCCCAGCCATGTGGAACTGTGAGTCAATTGCAGCTCTTTTCTTGGTAAATTACCCAGTCACAGGTAGTTCTTTAAAGCAGTGTGAAAACAGACTAATACACCTCTCAAAGGCCCCACTTCCCAATAACATTACAATGGGGGTTAAGATTTCAACATACAAATTTTGGGGATCTAAACATTCAGTTTATAGCATTCCCTGCTCCTCCCCGACTGCCAAAGACTATCCTAAGTAAGACTATGACTAACACTTCAAGAAAAACAAATATCTCATTTAAACATTTCTTGGGTGAAGATCAGGTCTCTCTCATGTGCTTCAATAGGACATTATTCAATGTTCATTATGTACCACTAGAAAAAGCAACAGGAAAAATAACTGCAGGAAAACAAATGTTGAATGTTGAGAATTGACTTGGGATAAGCAGTGAGCCAAAGTTAGGCCCAGAGAGGGAACAGATAAGCAGAGGGAGATTAATAATGACATCTAACACAACATGCCAGATGGTGTCTCAGTACTTATGTTGTTTACTTTATCCTAACTGTGAGGTAGGTACTGATCTTTCATTGCACACATTTTTAAAATGAGAAAGCTGATGCATAGAGATGTTATGTTACTTGCTCAAAACCACATACCTGGTAAGTTGCAAAGTTAAGCTTTGAAACCAGGCAGTTTGATAGCAAGAGTGTAATTATTTACCTTCTCGGTTGTGATTAGTAATGTGATAAGTTGGAAGTAGATTTTTGCTAAATATTATTCTAAAATTTGGTCAATAATTTATATTTAATTCAAAATTTTATCTATATATTACATTCATTACCTTGCATTCTCTTACAGATTTTGTTATTATATATATAATGAAAAAGAGTTTCGTTAACTCCTACTTTTCAAGAGGGTCTCAGCATAAGTGCCAGTTATCTAGAATAGTGTTTCTTAAACTTCCTTAGCAGAAAGATTACCTAGAATCTTTTAAAAATGCATATTTGGAGACCCTAACTTCATTATTATTATCATTTTTTTTTGAGACAGAGTCTTGCTCTGTCACCCAGGCTGGATTGCAGTGGTGTGATCTTGGCTCACTGCAACCGCTGCCTCCTGGGTTCAAAGGATTCTCCTGTCTCAGCCTCCCGAGTAGCTGGGACTACAGGCACACACCATCATGCCCAGCTAATTTTTATGTTGTTAGTAGAGATGGGGTTTAATCATATTGGTCAGGCTGGTCTCAAACTCCTGACCTCAGGTGATCCACAGCCTTGGTTTCCCAAAGTGCTGAGATTAGAGGCATGAACCATTATGCCTAGCCTGAAGGGCCTGACTTCAACAGTTTTGATTTTGAAAGTCTAGGTTAGATCTTTGAAATTTTTATTCAAATACAATTAGGAAGAAAAAAATCTGTTATTGGGTACTGTCCCTGGCACAAAGACTCTTTTGATGGGCGACATAATGCCCTCCAAGAATCTCACATGTAACCCATTGGAACATTTTCCACATTTTATGGTCATTGCTCACTTACTCATCTTTGTGCTATTTTAGACTCTGAAGTCTTTAAGGGCAAGAATTGTGTCACTCCATTGTTGTACCTCTCATATCTTCTACTCACCTTTGATTTGGTAGATGCTTTGTAGCTGTGTGTTGAAGGAAAGATCTGTTAGAATGTATACGATTGAGTGAAGGAATGATTGTGAGATAGCCTTAGAAAGTGCAAAATAATACATTATTTTGAGATGACTAGATTTAAGATGCCTAATTACCTCACTGTATTTAATATGTGTAGACTGAAACACTGCTTGTTTTAGGGATCTATTCTGCATAACAAACTATCTCAATGCTCAGTGGCTTATGTTTCTCTCTTCTCTCTCTGCTGATACTGTCCAATTTTACCTTTCCTTTCAAATTCAACTCCCTACATTTTATTCCTCTTCACAGAATTTCTCAGAATATGCTCCTACACTGAACTATACTTCTCTTTTTGTATTATACCTACTGGAAATGGATACCTACTTTAGCAATTTTATTGGAAGAATCAAGGTTCCAAAATGTGGTAGTTGCTGATTGTCCTTCTCCTTGGCAGAAGCCAGAGTCTTGGACTTTTATATTAATGTCTTCTGTCATAGCATAGACCTTGATCAATGACAGAAACACATCATTCAATTTAGCAACAATTTAATGAGTATGCTAGCACAATGTTAAACACCAGAGAAGAGCAATTTAGTACATAAAGTCTTTTTCTATTTTTGCAGCATTCTCCCACACATTAGCCCATTCTTATTCTTGAAACAACCATTTCAACTAGACAGAACACTAGAGATTTTTCTTACTTTTTCCCAAACACTAAGCTCAAAAGTAGAGGTTAAACACCTGCCTAGTGACTCAGTTGGGACCGAAACTCGTTTTATAAAATTTGAGAGGCAATGCAATCCAGGCTCTCTCTGAATGAATTCATTCAATTAAATCAACAAACATTTACTGAGCCAATCTCTGGTGATGGGTAGTGGTAAAAACTGGGGTTTCAGAAATAAATAAGAAATTCCACTTGCCCTCACATAACTCAAGGACTACTATAGGAAATAGACTTGTAAACAAATACATTATAGTCAACATGTAAGTGATATTATAAAGGTGTGAACCTGAGTGCGGACTGTAGAGGAAGGAGCAAAACTTGCCAAGGGCCGGCAAGAAAGGCTTTTTTTCTTTTTAAGTTCTGTTTTGAGCATGAGAAAGATAATGCTGATATTGGTGCCTGTGGAATGGTGGGGTTGAAGGGGGAGAGTGTGGAACTGAAATACTTCCAGAAACAAAGAACAACCTTACAGAGGCACGGGAGTATAAAATACACAGCTCCTTTAGGGCAAGTGAGATTTTCAGTGCTGCTGGACTAGAGCAAGACAGGACAAGAGGATGAGGGTGAAGGCAAATGTTGTGATGTTCCTTTCAACCAACATGAAGCCTCTTTCTTTATTTAAAGGGATTCACTGAAAATCTTTTAAGACAATGGTTGAGAAAGAGGATTGTTGTGGGACTGCTTGGTATCTGTTATTCTTAGTAGTCTGTTTCAACCTTAAATATACATTTCTGTCTTAGCACAACAAAGTCTTTAGAAAGAAGTTTAATTCCATCTCATGCCAGTTAGAATGGCAATCATTAAAAGTCTGGAAATGACAGATGCAGGCAAAGATGCTGAGAAACAGGAACACTTTTATGCTGTTGGTGAGAGTGTAAATTAGTTCAACCATTGTGGAAGACAGTGTGGTGATTCCTCAAGGATCTAGAACCAGAAATACCATTTGACCCAGCAATCCCATTACAGGGTATATACCAAAAGGATTATAAATCACTCTACTATAAAGACACATGCAGGAGGGCGGAGCAAGATGGCCGAATAGGAACAGCTCCAGTCTCCAACTCCCAGCGCGAGCGACACAGAAGACCGGTGATTTCTGCATTTTCAACTGAGGTACTGGGTTCATCTCACTGGGGAGTGCCGGACGATCGGTGCTGGTCAGCTGCTGCAGCCCGACCAGCGAGAGCTGAAGCAGGGCGAGGCATTGCCTCACCTGGGAAGCGCAAGGGGGAAGGGAATCCCTTTTCCTAGCCAGGGGAACTGAGACACACAACACCTGGAAAATCGGGTAACTCCCACCCCAATACTGCGCATTAAGCAAACAGGCACACCAGGAGATCATATCCCACACCTGGCCGGGAGGGTCCCACATCCACGGAGCCTCCCTCATTGCTAGCACAGCAGTCTGTGATCTACCGGCAAGGCAGCAGCGAGGCTGGGAGAGGGGCGCCCGCCATTGCTGAGGCTTAAGTAGGTAAACAAAGCTGCTGGGAAGCTCGAACTGGGTGGAGCTCATAGCAGCTCAAGGAAACCTGCCTGTCTCTGTAGACTCCACCTCTGGGGACAGGGCAATAACAAACACAGCCGAAACCTCTGCAGACCCAAACGACTCTGTCTGACAGCTTTGAAGAGAGCAGTGGATCTCCCAACACGGAGGTTGAGATCTGAGAAGGGACAGACTCCCTGCTCAAGTGGGTCCCTGACCCCTGAGTAGCCTAACTGGGAGACATCCCCCACTAGGGGCAGTCTGACACCCCACACCTCACAGGGTGGAGTACACCCCTGAGAGGAAGCTTCCAAAGCAAGAATCAGACAGGTACACTCGCTGTTCAGAAATATTCTATCTTCTGCAGCCTCTGCTGCTGATACCCAGGCAAACAGGTTCTGGAGTGGACCTCAAGCAATCTCCAACAGACCTACAGCTGAGGGTCCTGACTGTTAGAAGGAAAACTATCAAACAGGAAGGACACCTACACCAAAACCCCATCAGTACATCACCATCATCAAAGACCAGAGGCAGATAAAACTACAAAGATGGGGAAAAAGCAGGGCAGAAAAGCTGGAAACTCCAAAAATAAGAGCGCATCTCCCCCGGCAAAGGAGCGCAGCTCATCGCCAGCAACGGATCAAAGCTGGACGGAGAATGACTTTGACGAGATGAGAGAAGAAGGCTTCAGTCCATCAAATTTCTCAGAGCTAAAGGAGGAATTACGTACCCAGTGCAAAGAAACTAAAAATCTTGAAAAAAAAGTGGAAGAATTGATGGCTAGAGTAATTAATGCAGAGAAGGTCATAAACGAAATGAAAGAGATGAAAACCATGACACGAGAAATACGTGACAAATGCACAAGCTTCAGTAACCAACTCGATCAACTGGAAGAAAGAGTATCTGCGATTGAGGATCAAATGAATGAAATGAAGCGAGAAGAAAAACCAAAAGAAAAAAGAAGAAAAAGAAATGAACAAAGCCTGCAAGAAGTATGGGATTATGTAAAAAGACCAAATCTACGTCTGATTGGGGTGCCTGAAAGTGAGGGGGAAAATGGAACCAAGTTGGAAAACACTCTTCAGGATATCATCCAGGAGAACTTCCCCAACCTAGTAGGGCAGGCCAACATTCAAATCCAGGAAATACAGAGAACGCCACGAAGATACTCCTCGAGAAGAGCAACTCCAAGACACATAATTGCCAGATTCACCAAAGTTGAAATGAAGGAAAAAATCTTAAGGGCAGCCAGAGAGAAAGGTCGGGTTACCCACAAAGGGAAGCCCATCAGACTAACAGCAGATATCTCGGCAGAAACTCTCCAAGCCAGAAGAGAGTGGGGGCCAATATTCAACATTCTTAAAGAAAAGAATTTTCAACCCAGAATTTCATATCCAGCCAAACTAAGTTTCATAAGTGAAGGAGAAATACAATCCTTTACAGATAAGCAAATGCTTAGAGATTTTGTCACCACTAGGCCTGCCTTACAAGAGACCCTGAAGGAAGCACTCAATATGGAAAGGAACAACCGGTACCAGCCATTGCAAAAACATGCCAAAATGTAAAGACCATCGAGGCTAGGAAGAAACTGCATCAACTAACGAGCAAAATAACCAGTTAATATCATAATGGCAGGATCAAGTTCACACATAACAATCTTAACCTTAAATGTAAATGGACTAAATGCTCCAATTAAAAGACACAGACTGGCAAACTGGATAAAGAGTCAAGACCCATCAGTCTGCTGTATTCAGGAGACCCATCTCACACGCAGAGACATACATAAGCTCAAAATAAAGGGATGGAGGAAGATTTACGAAGCAAATGGAGAACAAAAAAAAGCGGGGGTTGCAATACTAGTCTCTGATAAAACAGACTTTAAACCATCAAAGATCAAAAGAGACAAAGAAGGCCATTACATAATGGTAAAGGGATCAATTCAACAGGAAGAGCTAACTATCCTAAATATATATGCACCCAATACAGGAGCACCCAGATTCATAAAGCAAGTCCTTAGAGACTTACAAAGAGACTTAGACTCCCATACAATAATAATGGGAGACTTCAACACTCCACTGTCAACATTAGACAGATCAACGAGACAGAAAGTTAACAAGGATATCCAGGAAGTGAATTCATCTCTGCAGCAAGCAGACCTAATAGACATCTATAGAACTCTCTACCCCAAATCAACAGAATATACATTCTTCTCAGCACCACATCGTACTTACTCCAAAATCGACCACGTAATTGGAAGTAAAGCACTCCTCAGCAAATGTACAAGAACAGGAATTATAACAAACTGTCTCTCAGACCACAGTGCAATCAAACTAGAACTCAGGACTAAGAAACTCAATCAAAACTGCTCAACTACATGGAAACTGAACAACCTGCTCCTGAATGACTACTGGGTACATAACGAAATGAAGGCAGAAATAAAGATGTTCTTTGAAACCAATGAGAACAAAGATACAACATACCAGAATCTCTGGGACACATTTAAAGCAGTGTGTAGAGGGAAAATTATAGCACTAAATGCCCACAAGAGAAAGCAGGAAAGATCTAAAATTGACACTCTAACATCACAATTAAAAGAACTAGAGAAGCAAGAGCAAACACATTTGAAAGCTAGCAGAAGGCAAGAAATAACTAAGATCAGAGCAGAACTGAAGGAGATAGAGACACAAAAAACTCTCCAAAAAATCAATGAATCCAGGAGTTGGTTTTTTGAAAAGATCAACAAACTTGACAGACCGCAAGCAAGACCAATAAAGAAGAAAAGAGAGAAGAATCAAATAGACGCAATAAAAAATGATAAAGGGGATATCACCACCGACCCCACAGAAATACAAACTACCATCAGAGAATACTATAAACACCTCTACGCAAATAAACTGGAAAATCTAGAAGAAATGGATAATTTCCTGGACACTTACACTCTTCCAAGACTAAACCAGGAAGAAGTTGAATCCCTGAATAGACCAATAGCAGGCTCTGAAAGTGAGGCAATAATTAATAGCCTACCAACCAAAAAAAGTCCAGGACCAGATGGATTCACAGCTGAATTCTAGCAGAGGTACAAGGAGGAGCTGGTACCATTCCTTCTGAAACTATTCCAATCAATAGAAAAAGAGGGAATCCTCCCTAACTCATTTTATGAGGCCAACATCATCCTGATACCAAAGCCTGACAGAGACACAACAAAAAAAGAGAATTTTAGACCAATATCCCTGATGAACATCGATGCAAATATCCTCAATAAAATACTGGCAAACCGCATTCAGCAACACATCAAAAAGCTTATCCACCATGATCAAGTGGGCTTCATCCCTGGGATGCAAGGCTGGTTCAACATTCGCAAATCAATAAACATAATCCAGCATGTAAACAGAACCAAAGACAAGAACCACATGATTATCTCAATAGATGCAGAAAAGGCTTTTGACAAAATTCAACAGCCCTTCATGCTAAAAACGCTCAATAAATTCGGTATTGATGGAACGTACCTCAAAATAATAAGAGCTATTTATGACAAACCCACAGTCAATATCATACTGAATGGGCAAAACTGGAAAAATTCCCTTAGAAAACTGGCACAAGACAGGGATGCCCTCTCTCACCACTCCTATTCAACATAGTGTTGGAAGTTCTGGCTAGGGCAATCAGGCAAGAGAAAGAAATCAAGGGTATTCAGTTAGGAAAAGAAGAAGTCAAATTGTCCCTGTTTGCAGATGACATGATTGTATATTTAGAAAACCCCATTGTCTCAGCCCAAAATCTCCTTAAGCTGATAAGCAACTTCAGCAAAGTCTCAGGATACAAAATTAATGTGCAAAAATCACAAGCATTCTTATACACCAGTAACAGACAAACAGAGAGCCAAATCAGGAATGAACTTCCATTCACAATTGCTTCAAAGGGAATCAAATACCTAGGAATCCAACTTACAAGGGATGTAAAGGACCTCTTCAGGAGAACTACAAACCACTGCTCAGTGAAATCAAAGAGGACACAAACAAATGGAAGAACATACCATGCTCATGGATAGGAAGAATCAATATCGTGAAAATGGCCATACTGCCCAAGGTAATTTATAGATTCAATGCCATCCCCATCAAGCTACCAATGAGTTTCTTCATAGAACTGGAAAAAACTGCTTTAAAGTTCATATGCAACCAAAAAAGAGCCCACATCTCCAAGACAATCCTAAGTCAAAAGAACAAAGCTGGAGGCATCACACTACCTGACTTCAAACTATACTACAAGGCTACAGTAACCAAAACAGCATGGTACTGGTACCAAAACAGAGATATAGACCAATGGAACAGAACAGAGTCCTCAGAAATAATACCACACATCTACAGCCATCTGATCTTTGACAAACCTGAGAGAAACAAGAAATGGGGAAAGGATTCCCTATTTAATAAATGGTGCTGGGAAAATTGGCTAGCCATAAGTAGAAAGCTGAAACTGGATCCTTTCCTTACTCCTTATACGAAAATTAATTCAAGATGGATTAGAGACTTAAATGTTAGACCTAATACCATAAAAATCCTAGAGGAAAACCTAGGTAGTACCATTCAAGACATAGGCATGGGCAAAGACTTCATGTCTAAAACACCAAAAGCAACGGCAGCAAAAGCCAAAATTGACAAATGGGATCTCATTAAATTAAAGAGCTTCTGCACAGCAAAAGAAACTACCATCAGAGTGAACAGGCAACCTACAGAATGGGAGAACATTTTTGCAATCTACTCATCTGACAAAGGGCTAATATCCAGAACCTACAAAGAACTCAAACAAATTTACAAGAAAAAAACAACCCCATCAAAAAGTGGGCAAAGGATATGAACAGACATTTCTCAAAAGAAGACATTCATACAGCCAACAGACACATGAAAAAATGCTCATCATCACTGGCCATCAGAGAAATGCAAATCAAAACCACAATGAGATACCATCTCACACCAGTTAGAATGGCGATCATTAAAAAGTCAGGAAACAACAGGTGCTGGAGAGGATGTGGAGAAATAGGAACACTTTTACACTGTTGGTGGGATTGTAAACTAGTTCAACCATTATGGAAAACAGTATGGCGATTCCTCAAGGATCTAGAACTAGATGTACCATATGACCCAGCCATCCCATTACTGGGTATATACCCAAAGGATTATAAATTATGCTGCTATAAAGACACATGCACACGTATGTTTATTGCAGCACTATTCACAATAGCAAAGACTTGGAATCAACCCAAATGTCCATCAGTGACAGATTGGATTAAGAAAATGTGGCACATATACACCATGGAATACTATGCAGCCATCAAAAAGGATGAGTTTGTGTCCTTTGTAGGGACATGGATGCAGCTGGAAACCATCATTCTTAGCAAACTATCACAAGAACAGAAAACCAAACACCGCATGTTCTCACTCATAGGTGGGAACTGAACAATGAGATCACTTGGACTCAGGAAGGGGAACATCACACACAGGGGCCTATCGTGGGGAGGGGGGAGGGGGGAGGGATTGCATTGGGAGTTATACCTGATGTAAATGATGAGTTGATGGGTGCAGCACACCAACATGGCACAAGTATACGTATGTAACAAACCTGCACGTTATGCACATGTACACTACAACTTAAAGTATAATAATAATAAATAAATTTAAAAAAAAATTTCAGCCTACAAAAAAAAAAAAAAAAGACACATGCATATGTATGTTTATTGTAGCACTGTTTACAATAGCAACGACGTGGAACTAACCCAGATGCCCATCAATGATAAACTGGATAAAGAAAATGTGGCACGTATATAACATGGAATACTATGCAGCCATAAAAAAGAATGAGTTCATGTTCTTTGCAGGGACATGGATGAAGATGGAAAGCATCATCCTCAGCAAACTAACACAGGAACAAAAAACCAAATACCACATGCTCTCATTCATAAGTGGGAGTTGAACAATGAGAACACATGGACACCGGGAGGGGAACATCACACACCAGGGCCTGTTGAGGGGTGGGGGGAAATGGGAGGGAGAGCAGTAGGACAGAGACGTAATGCATGTGGGGCTTAAAACCTAGATGGGTTGATAGGTGCAGCAAACCACCATGGCACCTGTATACCTATGTAACAAACCTGCACATTCAGCACACGTATCCCAGAACTTAAAGTAAAATTTTTTTAAAAAGAAAGAAGTTTAATCACCACATTCTATAATTCAGCTTGCCTTTTAGAAGTCTTACCCCCTGCCACAAAATGATTTGCAAAACACTCTTGTGTACCAAATGTAGCACTCCTTTTCTTACATTTGAAATACATTTTTGTGCCCCTTAACGACTGGTGTTCTTGCAGCTGCTCACCTGGTCCATCAAGGAATCCTCCCAGGAATGGTACCTGGAAAGGTAGAAACAAGGGAGATGTGCATGGCCTTGAACTATGTCTTACCCTTTCTGGATTAATTATTCAGCCACAGGGAAACCGAAACAATTTCTAACAATGAACTGTCAAGACCCGTTTTAATTTTGAAGAAGCTATTTCTGGAGGGGATGTCGCCTCTATTAGGTAGACACATTAGAACAGAGTTACTGAAATTGGAAGGATCAGAAAGAAGCCTGTTAGGGGAGTGTAAGAGGCCAGGGCATGCTTAGGTATTGTAACTGCAGCTTAGCAAGGAGCACCTGAATTCAGAGACGTTTTGAGGTACAAATGACTACACTTAATGATCGGTCTATTGTAGGGAATAAAGGAGGAAAAGGGGATTGAGGACACCTTCAAGGTTTCTAACTATAGAGACAGCTCAGACTGTGACATATGATTAGCACTGGGGACAAAAAGAAAACAGTAAATTGAAAGAGATGTGTGTTTGGGGAGTGGACGTATTAGGTTTGAGGTACACTTAAATCACTGAGGTGAATGTATCTGGCATGTTAGAGTTGGTTCCAGGTTAGAGGATGCTGGCATTTTGAAATGAAGTCACTTTTAGAATTGACCACCAGTAATTGCCAGTATTATTCAAAATAGGGAAAATGCTTGTCTTTGATGTTTAAATTATCTGTGTTCTTAAAGTTGTTTTGTGTACATAGTGAAGTGACACTTTACCTAGTGAAACAGCCCCACTTCTCTGATGAGTCTTTAAAAAAGAAATTCATTTATGAGTGATCTAAAGTGAAATGTGTAAAGCTGGCTACAAAAGAGAAAGTTAATGATTCTACAATTTAATTGCAAGATAATGGTTCAGTCTGGGATGATAGCAGGCTTTCCTTTCGATCACAGCGGAAGAAGGCTCACACTGTCGCAGGAGCTGGCAAATTACAGCCCATGAACTAAGAATCACTTTTTTATTTACACGGGACTGAAATAAATTTTTAAAAAGTATGTTCAGACTCTGTGAGGCCTGTAATACCTAAGATGTTTACTATCTGGCTTTCTGTAGAAAACGTTTGCTGACTCTTGGTACAGCAAATGGCTTTTGTTAATTTAAATAATTGAGTGGATGGCTGTATGACTGAGTTTTTGTTGGTTTTGGTATTATTACACTCTCTTCCTCAAATTCTTCCCGGTATTTGGCATTGATACTTAATTCTCTTATTTTGGTTTGAACATTTTCAGTGATAGGAATTTCTCTGTTTTATAAGACCCCATTTACTTTGATCTATTTTATTTTACATATGCATATAGATGGTAGATAGATAAATTATCTTACCATATACACATATGTGTATATACATACTTATATACATATATACATGTATATATGTATACACACGTATATATACATACATATATACACATATACGTGTATATGTGTGTATGTGTGTATATATGTATATACACACATATATACTCATATATATACACATATATATACTCTGATTTTCATCAGAGATTCGTATTTCAGCTTTTTAACTTAAAATTTATATATACATTATATATGTGTATATATATACACACACACAATTTTTTCCTTAGAGCAAGGTGAGGTAAAATTTACTTCCCTATGGCTGTCACCAACTGGCCTTTCCTCTGCCTCCCAATAAAATACAAAGAGGCCATCTGATGGACAACTCTATGCCCATGTAATGGCTGCAAAATATTTTCTTTCTAAGTGTTCTCCTCTAGACAAATTTATTCAACTTTTAAAATCAGCCATTTTATTATCATTATTGCTTTCTGCCTGAGACTGACTTTCCAAAGCCCTTTCTCAGTTTGATTTTTTTTTTTTTTTTTGAGACAGAGTTTTGCTCTTGTCAGGCTGGAGAGCAATGGCACAATCTCGGCTCACTGCAACCTCTGCCTGCCAGGCTCAAGTGATTCTCCTGCCTCAGCCTCCTGAGTAGCTGGAATTACATGTCCCCGCCACCATGCCCACCTAATTTTTGTATTTTTAGTAGAGATGGGGTTTTTCCATGTTGGCCAGGCTGGACTCAAACCCCTGACCTCAGGTGATCCACTCACCTCGGCCTCCCAAAGTGCAGGGATTACAGGCATGAGCCACCGTGTCCTGCTTCTCCATTTGATTTTTTACTGTAAACTATTTTTGTCCAGTCTCACGCTTAGTGCTTCTCATATAGTCTGGGCTATCCAGATCATGGTTTTCTGATGAAAGATCCTGGAAGGATAGTGTGATACAGGCAATATGAGACCAGGCTTTGAAATCAGGGTTTCCAGGAGACCTGAGTTAGAATTCTGGCTGCAAACATCCCAATTTTCTTGTCTATAAATTGAGGATAATGTACCTATTTCACATTTAGCATAATGTTACTATCGCATTTATAAGGACAAATGTGATACTTATGAAACATGACTAGTGCAGTGCCTTACACAGAGGAGTTATTCAAGTAATTGCACATACTAGATAATGAAGGTGGTGGTGCACCTGAAGTTGAAAATGACTACATGTTTTGTTGGTTAAACTATCATCACTTAATAAACATAGACCAAGGAAGACTTCAGGCCTTTTCTTCAAATTGCTCTGAAATTTGATGACTTGCATCAGAGATTTGTATTTCAGCTTTTTATTTTACCTTAAAATTTAGAAATTTTCTGTTTATAGCTTCTAAATCCTTCTTGCTTTTGAGGCGTGATATTAGCTCACCTTCCCATCTGTTGGCTTGAGGAGCAGAATACCATTCATTAATTTTGACCCTGGGTTTTTCCGGAGACCAGGACCTGGCATTGTGACTACCAATGGTGTGGCTCATTTCAGTGATACATGACTGTAGGACATGATTAGGTGGGACATTGTTCCTGCAGCTTCAGAAAGGCCAGGTAATTTCCTAGTGCCTAATATTTGCAGCCATTCTTTGTAAGACAGCTTAGAGAATATTCAAATGTTCTTGTTTCAGTAACAAATGCCTGGAGGACCAGAAACTAATTTCCTCTCCCATGGTACATTACTGCGTTATTTTCCGCTTTTTCTTCTCTTAGATTTTTGAGATATTGTTAATGCTAGGGGCAGAATTTCTGGATTTGTCAAGCTGGCTTTCGATTTCAAATAGGTCACAACTAAGACTTCAAGAAAACTGAGAAAACTCTCTCTGATCTTAGCCATAGGATATTTAGAACTTGTAAATAACTTTATGTATGATTTATTTTCCACTTTTCAAACTCTTTAAGTAGCTAATTAAAAAAAATTCCTTTAGAGAAATTTCCCCAATCTGTAAGGTATACAAAAGCTGTTTGCTGTGCTTAGATTTGAATTGTTTTAGGCTTTCCATTTACTAAATATGTTAATTTCAAAAGTCATTAAAATTTCGAATCATTATATTTTTAAATCTTAGAATGAGAATGATAGTTCCTGCCTTGCCTATTTCATAAAGTGAAGAAGTAAATTCATATAAAAAGTACTTCATAATTTCTAAAACATCATATCACACATATTCATTTTGCTACAGAGAAAGAGAAGCACTGATGGCAGTACATGACAATATGATAAATATGTGGTTTACACAATAGATATTCTAACAGCAAAGAGAAGAAAAGCTTATAGATAGCTTATATAAAAATAATTTTCCATTCATTAGTAACTTACCAAATGATTAGGACTTACCATATTAGGACATATAATTTTATTTGGTTATAACAAGCATATCTGTGATTATTCTAGTCATAAATGAACAAACTAACACTAGATATTGTCTTGCATCGTGGATGACAAATTTGTGTCTGGTTGAAAAGTTGGAAGTGGCTGCTTGGAGGGCTGGACTCACAAAGATTTTGAGGCTTTCTCATTCCGTCACAGAAAAGATTTGGGGACAGATTAGGATTTATATAAATGGCCACAATTTTCTGCATCTACTCACATCCAGAGGTGGAATCTAATTCTCTGATCATTAAATATGGACTGGCCTGTGACTTCCTTTAGGTGACAGAATATGGTCAAAGCAATTTTGTTCTGAGTTTTGAGACCCAGGCATTAAAAGGCTTTGTTTGATTCTGCTCTTGCTCCTATAAGTTATACCACTAAGATCTCTTGAACGAGTCCACAGTATTTTTTAAGGGATTAAGTACCATCTAGGGGCAAAGACTGGCTGTCCCAGCTGAGCCGTCTTAGTTCAATTAGCCCTGAAACAAATCTGGTGCTGACTATAAATTCATGAGAAGCAAGGCCTGAACAGCCCAGCCCAGACTAGCAGAATAGCCTCTAGCTCACCTGTACACTTCTGAACTTGTAAATGCTTTCAGCCATTGAATGCCGAAGTGTTTTATTACAGAGCAATAGATAATTGCTATAATTAGTGATGTAGGGGATAATATGCATTGCTCACCACTGTTATAATAGTGATAGGAGATAATATTAATGTGCATTATATACCACACTATAATTACTTTCACTTCTTTGATTTTTTTCTCCCAAGTTCACAATTCTGGGTCAATAGTACAACACTTTTTAGAACAGTTGGGGTTCATCATTCGCAAAATTTTAGGTTGAGAATGGTGACTAGTTGCCTAGGCTTTCTGCTAGCACAGTATATGTTTCTATTTTTGGAGCCTTGCAACTTGGAACTCTGACAATCTACCAGCTTCTCAGCGCCTTTTCCTACATATTGCACTCTGTCTTCTATACTGTACCACTCTTACAAAATCACCCATGATGAGGATCCATGAGGCCCACACAACCCGTGGACTGACAAATTTAATAGTCGATTATTGCAGATGTGTCTTACCTCTCTCTGATATACTTTAAAATTGAATCTAAATGTTCTGCTTGGAGAACTAGAGAGCCATCTTAATAAGTGATCAGTTTACTTAAAAAGCAAAAACAGGACTGTAGGTGGAGCTTGTCAGGAAACAGTGGATACAACTTTCTCTGATGTGCCTCATCTGAATATTTTCAAAAGTGGCCCATCAACTTGGCAAATAGCTGATGGTGTCACTGAGGGAAGGACCAGAGAGAAATGAGCAACTCCACGGACCTGTGTTGTATTGATGAGAAAAGGAGTTTTGTGTCCTGGAGCAGTGCTGCGTATCCTACTGCAATGTTGATGTCATGGTCTCACCTAAAGCAAATGGCATTACTCATGCCAAGGAAGACTTAGGGACAATAGCAGCTCTATCTGTAAATCTTGCCTCTGAAATTGTGATGCCTTATGGAGGTACTTGCCCTAAGTCTAGATTTGGGGTCTTCAGAAAATTGCTGTTTTTCTTTTCTGAAGCAGGCTACATGAATGATTGGAGTAGATTAAAAAATCACTTTCTGCAAAATTTTTTTTTGTAGATTGATTAATGGATGGAGTCATTCTAATGATAGATAGGGAAATTATTTCCACTGTAACTTGAAAAACAAAAACTGCTGTATTTTAAGTTAAAGAGGTCTAAAATTTGTCAAGCTTATCAAAATTGCATGAACAATGAAGAGGTGCAAGTTTATAACCCGTCATGGAGCACATGAATTTCTTAATATGTATGGTTTTTCTGCCTCATTACTGTTGGTGTGATCCTTGTGGAAAACAGTGATTTTGGAAAAAAAAATATGGGTCAGAATAATAGCTTTTAAAGATATTGAGATGTCTCTACTTGATTAGCATGTTGCAAATTAATTTTATTTCATTGGCATTGCCCTCTCCGTAGCCTTTTTGTTCTAAGCTAGAGGCATGATCCACCAAGTTTAGAGATTAAATCCAGATTTGAACTGAATCCAGTAACAATGTTAGCCAAGGCTATAAAAATGGTGAACAAATGGCTTAATAAAGTCAGAAAAGCAGTGAGAAAAAGGCAATATCTAGGTTGAAGAAATGACAACCCAAATTATGTAAGTGAAAGTTTCACCTGTGGTTACGTGGAGGCTACAACATTTACGTAATAAACTTGTGAGCCTTGAATGATTTCCATGCAGGATGTTTCTAGTGCTTGTTGGCTTCATTTTCCTGCCTGTGAAAAGTAGGAAGAGAGGGAAATGAACTAAAGAAGAAACAGTTTGGTTTGCCAGCAACATTTGAAGCTGTATGAGGGATAGGACTTGCCTGGTTGGAAAACTGTTTATCTTTAGTCTTCCCAGAAAGTAGAAAATGTTTCAAGTGAAGCAAAGCTTGAATCATGGAACAAATCAAGGGTATAGGTATATACTCCTTGTTAACAATCTTTGAAACATTTAAGTTGACCCCTGTTGGAACTTTCAGTTAGACAGAGGGGCTTCTAAGTATCCTGAGGGAACTATTCCAGAACAGTCTGCTGCAACCAAAGCAGAGAGTCCTGTCTGTCAGCCTTCCCTGCTCCTTCTTCATTTAGTTCTCCAAATATTTATTTATCTCTACCTATATATGTATATATAGATATTATATAATATTACATACACATATAAATATGTGTGTGTAATACAGATATATAAACGTGTGTATGTGTATATATATACACATGTATGTGTGTATATATGTATATATACACATGTATGTGTGTGTGTGTGAGTGTTCATAATATGTGTCTAATTTCATCTTGGCCTCTGCTTCCCAGAGGACTTTTATATAAGTTCCATAGAAAAAGATGTTCTATGGCCCAAGAGTTGCAATTAAAGATCTAGAATTGTGTCTCAATGACTCAGATTGTTCTGGTTTGGGTTATATGACTAACTCTAAATCAATCACTGTGACCAGGAGTCTGTGACATTCTCACTGGTTGTTCTTAACTGACATTTTAATGCCTGATAATCAGACAGGACCAAGCCTTCTCTACCTCAATACCATGTGAAGAAAATATTGGAGAGGCAGTTCACCAAGGAAAATGAGGGGCTATAACTAGAGGAAAAATGAGTGCAAGGCGGCCAAAAAGTATCAAGCATTTGCTTCATCTTCAACTTACCTTCTAGCCCTTTCTGCAGACTGGCAGCTTGTGAATTGTATTCTTTCTTGACCCTGCTATTAGCCCCTAAATAACACACACAGCCTTTCTGTCTGACTTTTCACTTTATTTTCTACCTCCTTTTTCTCAGCGAACACACATCTCTTCACAAACACTCCATTAGTTTTCATGTTTGTCTCAGTGCTCGGGTGTGTTTGAAGGGTTTCTCTAAGGCTGACTGACGTTTCCTGATTGCTTACTATGTACTATTTCTGTTTTACTCCTGGGCCATCATTCTTGGAAAGTCATCCAGTTCATCAATATCCTTTAACACTGTTTGGATTTGTGGGTGTGCATTCAAGCAGGAAGGGTGGCCTAAGGAGGTGAGCAGAATCTCACTTATGTGCTTTATCAAGTACCAGGGGGATTCACAGCAAACAGAGGAACAGGCTTAGTCCTGGTTCTCCTTTCATCATGGGGCTAATAGGACAGAACTATCAGGGTGATGGAGGAGGTGCTCAGGTGAGAGGGGAGGGACAAGCTGTTGAATATGTGTACTTTAGACACATATCTCTGTCAGAACATAAAGTCCTGAATATTTTCATCTGAGCCTAACAAACTGTTGCCATGACTCTTCAAGTCTCAGGGAAGGGCATCATTCAGTGTCCACTGCACGGTTTACAGCTGCTCATTGCGAATACTCTCAGATATCCTTGGCTGGTTTGGGCATTTCTCCCAGACTCATATTCAAGAATGATAACATTCTGGCTCAAAGATGTGGTTATAGATGAAGTTGTCCATGACTGGTAGGCAGTTCTGAGAATACAGTGATACATTCCAGTTCCTGGCCAGCCCCAGGCTGCAGCTCAGATCCTCAACAGTTATCTTGTAATTGTTGTCATTTGGTCACAGTGTAGATTACAGATGAAAGCATATGTGGTGTGCACAATGATCACCACTTTTCATGTCTAACTTTCCCAGCTTCTTTTACTATCCTTGGATAAACTTGCCAGACATCGATTACATTGGTGATTACAAAATGTTAATTTCTGAATGCTACCATTCTTTCTACTGTTATTAGCTAGTATTTCCCTCTGCAGAAGGGAATTTATTTGGAAAGGTGAATTTTTAAAATGTACTTTATGAAATATTTATAGTATCATTGATGTAGACATTCCATGAAAAATTTGTCATGTTTTATAAATAACCAAGAGAAAGCATTTGCTCTGTAGGACTTGTGGCTGGTGTGTTCAGCTCTGTGATCCTCGTTCTCTGGATGAGGCAGAGAGCACACAAGCCTGCATATTGTCTATTCATGTGTTGGCCATTTTTCACCCTACTTCTATCAGTACTGACTCTGATTTTGTCCATATGGTGCTAACTCAAAAAGTTCATCTCTTAGAGAGTTTGTCACAGTGTTTTGGGAGTACACTGAATAGTTGAATAGTTTTCAACTTAATTTATTTCAAAGAGTACTGGACTAGGAGTCTAGAGGAACAGGTGCTGCTAATTAGATTGTGATTCTCAATTTTCACTCCTACAAAATACAAATGTTTGGTTTTGCTTCCCTTTATTAGTCATGTTGATTGATCCTAGAATCCTGTGCCTCTACAACTTGCTATGAATGTTTTTGATGGGCTTCAGATAATGTTTTAATAATGTCTTAACTATTTTAAGATCTTATAGAGTGTCTTAAAAGTTCCCATTCCTCCAAAAATGTTTCCTTAAGGGGATACGTCTTACACGTGCAAAATCTAGCATCTTCACTATCATCATTAACAATCATCAGCATCTGAGATCATCACTGACATTTATTCAGTGCATGTTATGTGCCAGACATGATACTAAAGACATCGTATATTTTTTTCTCATGTGTTCTTACAGTAAGAGGTAATGGCAATATCTCAGTTTCATAGATGAGAAAAGTTAAATTGAGAGGAAATTTTCCTAAAGATGCACAACTAGGACATGATGAAACCTAGGGCTCAAAATCAGTTTTGTCTGCCTTCAAAGTGTATTATTTCACCACTGTTCTGTATTCATTACCAAATGGATAAAATAAATGAGACAAATCCCTGCATCCTATATGCGGTATATTACCAAATTAATCAGTAGAGCAAGGATATGTTTTTGCATTTCATATACAGCTCCCCAACATCAATGTATACCCACAGTGCATATTGATGGCTATCCTTAAATTTTACCTCTGTCCAGCAAAAATAGGCCCAAGATTTGTTCATTCTAAGGTTGCCATAATAAAGTTTTATCAAATATTTAAACATCAAAATGCTTCCCCACGGTGACCTTTTTTTTCTATCTCTCTTATTACAAACTGTTATTGTTCTATTGTTTTCTTCTATGTTAGAATTTGTTTCGACTATTCCCATATGTTTCCAGGATTGAATGTTCCAGTTACTCATTACATTTTAGAAATATTTGCTCACAGTAATAGGCAAATAAAAGTTCCAAGATAAAAAGTAACCTCTATGTTGATGTCTTTAACTTAAATAGAATATTTGGAGCAAGGAATATTTCTATTTTTTTCTCTCATCAAACTTTTGACAATAGAAGTAGTTATTTTTATTTCTGAGTTTCATGTGTTTACAAGATAATGGAGTTTGTTATTTCTCCACAGCACCACTCATAGGAGAAAAAGAAAAAAAGGCGAATTCTCTTAGAATTGCCCTGGGATCTTGGATTCCTCTCCACCTCCCTTTTCCACTCTAGCCTGCCCTTTGAGCTAACTTTCATAGATTTTTAGAGGCCAGAAGCAGAGAGAGGACTGCTAGGAAGAATTTGCATGCATTCTACTATTTGCATATGTTTATGTAATGTGCTTCCAAACATTTCCCTGTAACCTCAAGTTGTACATTTAAAAATTAAAACCCGGGCTGGGCACAGTGGCTCATGCCTGTAATCCCAGCACTTTGGGAGGCCAAGGTGGGCCGATCACCTGAGGTCAGAGTTCAAGACCAGCCTGACCAACATGGAGAAACTCTGTTTTTACTAAAAATACAAAAATTAGCCAGGCGTGGTGGCGTGCGCCTGTAATACCAGCTACTCAGGAGGCTTAGGCAGAAGAATTGCTTGAACCCAGGAGGCAGAGGTTGTGGTGAGACGAGATTGTGCCACTGCTCTAGCCTGGGTGACGAGAGCGAAACTCCATCTCAGAAAAAAAAAAAGTAAAAATAATAAAAATAAAAAAATTAAAACTAAAACCTTTACATTTCTACTCAGTTTAAGGAAGAAAATTTTGTAAGTGAATATTTATGGTAGCAGTCATTTAACATGTTATCATTAAAAACTGGTGAAACAAGAAGAACCTGAATGTAGAACAGGTTAGTCGTATACTCATATTAATGGCCTCTTGTCCCGTTGTATTCTATGTTTGGCATTATAAGCCCATGGTGGTGAGAACTGAAACAAGAACATAAAAAATATGACTCTGTTTTGTATTTTATTGCAAAATAAATACAGATTGGACATCCCTAATCTGAAAATTTGAAATCCAAAGGGCTCCAAAATTTAAAACTTTTTAAGTGTTACCATGACTGCACAAGTGGAGAATTTCACACCTGATCTCATGCGAAAAGTTACAGTCAAACTTTGTTTTATGCACTAAATGATTTGAAATGTTGTATAAAATCGCTTTCAGGCTATGTGTATAAGGTCTATATAAAACATACATGAATTTTATGTTTAGACTTGGGTCCCATTCCCAAGATATCTCAAGTTGTATATTTTGTATGTGCAAATATTTCAAAATCCAAAATTATCTGGAATCCAAAACACTTCTGGTCCTAAATACTTTGAATAAGTGATACTCACACTGTGTGTGTGTGTGTGTGTGTGTGTGTGTGTGTGTATTTTTTTTTTACTTGACCTTAAATTTTCCTCATACTAAGCAATATGAGATTGGGTAAATTATCCCCATATTTTAGATAACTATGCAAAATAGTAGGTACAATGCATGCAACCCTCAGGTGTGCAGTCCCAGTATTTAGTAGGCACAGCTATGAAAAGTGATGGAGGACAGAGGCAGTGCAGTAGACTAGCTCTCTTCCCTTCATTATTTACCGTCCAGTAGTTGTGTAATCAAGAAGAAACGTGTGAAAGGTCAATAATATAGGGAAGCTTATTATTATTCATAAACATGAACCATTTACAATGGAATAGTAGGGTTAAGGAAGATTAATTAAAGGAGATATTTTAGAATTGGGCAAGGACAATACCTAAAGAATACATGAAGGTGAGAAAACAACCCACATTGTGAATTTTTCAATTAAACTTGACCTTTGAACAACACAAATTTGAACTGCAAAAGTCCTCTTATATGTGGACTTTTTCCTATAAATGTCACACTGAGTAGCCTGCCTCTCCTGCCTCCCCTTCTACCTCCTTCACTCCTTCTGGCTTTGCCACCTCTGAGACAGCAGGACAAACCCCTTCTCTTCCTCCACCTCTTCAGCCTACTCAGCATGAAGATAATGAGAAGGAAAGAATTTATGATGATTCATTTCCACTTAATGAATAGGAAATATATTTTTTCTTCTTGTGATTCTCTTAATAACATCTTTTTTTCTCTAGCTTACTTTATTGTAAGAATACAGTATATAATTTATATAACATACAAATATGTGTTAATCAACTGTTTATGTTATTGGTAAGGCTCCTGGTCGACAGGAAGCTCTTAGCAGTTAAGATTTGGGGGGGTCAAAAGTTATATGTGGATTTTTTTGATTGTATAGTGTGTTGATATTCCTAACCCCTCCATTGTTTTAGGGTCAACTGTATGTCTCTGTGACATATTTTGATATCTGAAAGATTGGATTAGAACTGAAGGAGTTAATGGGGAAATATATGTATTCTTTATTTATAACATGATTATGTTTTATGTATGTAACAAACTATATCCTAAGTATTCTTCCCACACGAGTCCATGTGATTTATATTATCATGATTTTACAGATATCCAGACAACATGATAATTACAAAATTTGTATAATCCCTAAGTTTCCAATTTCCATACACATATTTCACTGTCAAAGCAGGGGCTACAGAGGCAAGTGTTAGAAACAGGGAGATTGTTGAATTTCTAGATCCAGCCTTACCCGAAGGTATTTTCTCAGTTGATTTGTTTGTTTTCTGGTTTTAGCTTAAGGGATTCAGGACTCAGTTTAAATTGGGTTTTTGACACTGTAATCAACAGTTATGATTTTAGCACAGAAAAAAGGAAGGGGCAAATTTAGGATCCCTCCAGCAGTAGGGGTGGGGAAATTATTCAGGGGTGACCTTATTTTCCACTTTATTTGGTAGGAAGAAACTGAGTTTTCTTTTTTTTTTTTTTTTTACCTTATGAAGGGGAACTTGCAAATTTCTAACTAAGCTAAGCAAAATATAAAGCAGGAGAAGACTAGTATTTATTATGAAACATTTAAAATGAGTGCTCTTCCACTTTGACTGATTTAGATACATTATAGTGGTGGAAGCCGGGAAGTGATGCATTTTTCTAGACCCGAACATCATTTATTTTATTTGCACTGGCTGCTTTCAAGAGAGCTACTTCTCCCCTCATTTCTAATGCCCGTCTGTCTCTTTACCAATTAATCAGCCAATTAGTCATTTGTCTTCATAGCTTCCTTTCCCTTCTCCATGATTTTTCATTTTAAGGAGATAAACCTTCTGAGAGAGAAACCTCTAACCTTGAACTAGGTAAACAATCTAGTGCTGCCAATTATCTTCTTAAAGGAATGCAGTGCAGGTTTTATGCATCTCCTGAATGCTACTTTGTCGATTCTTATCCCCAAAGAGAAAGCGGTGAATTTCCTGTGTTCACATCTTAAACAGAGGCAGCCTTTTCTCTTTTCCTCTGGTTTCTGATTATCATGACTTATAGTAATAAAGTTCAAGGGAATGGGCAGAAGGGAGATAAATTGCGGTTTTTAATGAAAGTGATCTTTATCATTCCTGCCAGACTGGAGTTCTGTGTAGGCACCAATGAAATAAGGGCATCAGGACTCATAAACATACACACAAATAAGCTTTCTAGTAAATGTTCTTTATCATGACCAGCCTGAGACTTAGCGCTGCATAACCACATAGACGTTTTTGTAAGCAGCTATTTCAAGATCACTTCAGGGATTTGAAGAAGAGAGCAGTGAAGGATGGCAGCAGGTGAGGAGGATTCCTGTGGATAGGCAAATCTGCCTTCGTGTGTCCCCAAAATTATAAAGAGGTTGGAAGGATCCACTGTAGCCACTGTGTATCTCAACAGAGTTGTAGACAGTGGAATTGGTTAAATCAGTTCATCGTTTGGAGAGGGAACAAAAATGAGACATGACTCGATAGTAAGAGGTATACAGCTGTATACCTATAGAAGATAAATTGGTATACAGCTGGTATTCATAACAACTGAGATTGCAGCAAGAATAGATGCCCTCACCGTCCACCTGGAAAAGTCATATTAAGCAAATGGGAAAACATTCTGACAGGTAAACATGAAAGCTTTTGAGTGGATGGCAGAGGACAGAAACTGAAGCTTTGTGTCTTAAGGCCTAGAAAGGAAGAATTTCCATCCATGAAATCTCTTAGAAGTTCTGTAATGTCCTCAAAATTTCTTCTCCACACAGTCACCAGGGTTTGAGAAAGTGTTTGTGATGAAGGCATGTTGAAATAGAGGTGAACTGCTTCTGATTCTATTGCACAGAAGCAGAGAAAAAGAGGGAGGATAAAGCAAAAGAGCAAGAATTAATAAGGGAGAGACGTGGATATCCTGAGTAGGATTAAGGCTTTGAGCAAAGGCTAGAAACTGCAGTGTGTATTGAATCATGAGGGGATCTAATTAACTATCAGATTCTGATTTAATAGCGCTGATTTGGGGCTGATTGTCTCCATTTATATCAGGCTTTCAGGTGATGCCAGAGCTACTGCTCCTCAGAACACACTTAGAAAAGCAAAGATAAGAGATGCAAGTGAATTACAGGGTAAAATGAACATCAACAACTTTAAAGGAGAAAAGAAGGAAAATACAAGCTACAAAGTGGAAAATCTATCGCCTGAAGGCAGGAAGGAGTATATGGAAGCTGGCACTCAGTATTTACAAGGTTGTCTGTTACACTCCTTAAAGTCAGGTACGTGGCTAAAGAGCTAGAATATGCTTGTTATTGCATGAGTCTCTGTTTTTGGCAACAATTGGTATCACCAATTTATTCTTCCCCTTCATTATCAGTTTTTTACAACCCATCTATTCCCAAAAGTGTTACAAGGCTGAAGCAAGCAAGCTGATTTGCCATACCCAGCTATATCTTGGAAAGTAAGACAGGAAATAGAGCCATAGCAGCTGAGATGAGGACTAGGATCTCCAGTTTGGGAGAAATAACATGGTGGTCACAGCATGAGTTTTGCAGTCTTTGATATTACATGTGGCTTTGGCACCTACAAAATTTAAATTAAGTTTCTCATCCTCTATGAGTTTCAATTTTCTTATAAAATATGGAAATTATATTGTACTTATATAAATACAATTTATATAAATTGTATAAATATTATATAAATATTAAATTAAATTTAATATTTAAATTTATAAATTTAATATAAATATTAAATTAAATAATTCATGTATGTTCTTAGGGGACATATATTATGGAAAGTACTCATTCTGATCTTTATTATTGGTTGAATTGGAAGCAACAGAAAATTCTTGAGGGAGAATTTTAGTGATTTATCCTTCCATAACTTCTATCTTGAGCCCTACTTAGGAGCCTATGTTCAGACTCTGAGGTATCCCACTCAACAACTTTGAAGATTTTTTATAAAACATGTTACTCATTGCAGACTGGGGAGTTACTTGTGAAATGAAACTGAGAAAAATTGAGTTGTCAAGGTGAGATTAACCCAACAGCTTGAGAAACCAAAAAAGATAATCATATTCTATGTGGCAAATATATTTATGAGGAGTCTAAGAGACACATTTGTCTTTAAGCTTTCTACCAAACAGAAGAGCCCATATGTCTGTCCATGCCAAGATGGAAGCTAATAGCCCTTTGCATTGGTTTAGAAAAAGTACTCAAAGAAAAATTAATGTTTTGGCATTGAATCAAGTAAATTTTCTTCATTTGACATGGGTATTGTTAAGCAAAGGATCTGATGATATTTGCCTGTCTAGAAGAAAATGAACAAGGCAGTCTGATGAATTGCAAGGAATTTTGGACTCTGGGATCAGATAATCCTGATTTAAAATTTCAATTTGGCCACTTAGCAGCTATTTGGCATTTGTCCCATTTCTTAACTGATAATGAGATTTTATTTCCCACACAGAAAAGGTACGTACACACACATGCACACACACAAAGAGATAAAACTTTTAACTGGTATAAGCATTGGTCATAATATTTAGTAAAAAAAAAAAAAAAAAAAAAAAAGGAAAGTGGGAGGTTGAGGCAGGCAGATCATCTGAGGTCAGGATTTCGAGATCAGCCTGGCCAACATAGTGAAACCCTGTCTCTACTAAAAATGTAAAAATTAGCCAGGCATGGTGTTGGGCACCTGTAATCCCAGCTAATCAGAAGGCTGAGACAGGAGAATCACTTGAATCCAGGAGACAGAATTTGCAGGGAGCCGAAATCAAGCCATTGCACTACAGCCTGAGTGACAGAGTGAAACTCCCTCTCAAAAAACAAACAACAATAAAAAACAAACAAACGAACAAAAAACTAGGCATGATCAAGAAGTGGAGGCTTACGGAGATAGCCCCATGGAAAGCATGTGTGTTCATCTTAGGCCCATTCTTCACATTGGCTAGAAAATTTGGACCGATTGTTTATTAATTCAGGAAAAGCATATCAACACAGGTGATGACCCTCCGTAGAAGCTTGGTGAAACTGCATAGACATGTTAATTGAGGTTTGAGAAACATTTATCTTTGAAAAGTGGGATTAAGTTCCAAGGAGATGGTGATGGAGATGGTGAAAAAAGCCGTGACTCTTGGAAAGTAGTAAGAACCAGGCCATGACCACCTGTATTAGTTTGTTCCCATGCTTCTAATAAAGACATAACCATGAGTGGGTAATTTATAAAGGAAAGACATTTAATTGACTCTCAGATTAGCATGGCTGGGGAGGCCTCACAATCATGGCACAAAGCCAAGGAAGAACAAAGGCACATCTTACATGGTGGCAGGCAAGAGAGCATGTGCGTGGGAACTGCCCTTTGTAACACCGTAAGATCTCATGAGACTTATTCACTATCATGAAAACAGCATGGGAAAAACCCACCCCCATGATGCAATTACCTCCCACTGGGTCCCTCCCACATCACATGGGGATTATGGGAGCTACAATTCAAGATGAGATTTGGGTGAGGACACAGCCAAACTATATCATCGTGCCCCTGGCCCGTCACAAATCTCATATCCTCACATTTCAACACCAATCATGCCTTCCCAACAATCCCTCAAAGTCTTAACTAATTCCAGCATTAACTCAAAAGTCCAAGTCCAAAGTCTCATCTGAGACAAGGCAAGTCCCTTCTGCCTATGAGCCTGTAAAATCAAAAGCAAGTTAGTTACTTCCTAGACACAATGGGGGTACAGGAATTGGGTAAATACACCCATTCCAAATGGGAGAAATTGGTTAAAACAAAGCGGCCCCACTTCTGTGGATGAGGCAGCCATTCAAAACTGGGACTACATCTCAAGGAAAATGGACATGAGTTGCACAGACATAGGTGAAACAGACCTGTTTTCCACATTCATCAAAAGACTGTCAGTGATCTCCCAGCCAATTTTCCCACTTTTTGGCTTTGTTCAGTTCATATGGGTGATGTGGTTGTGCTGTGATGAGTAATTGCTACGTGAATAGAGTCACAAAAGAGGCATAATACAGGACTCTTTTATGCTACCTTTCTGTGGAACAAGATACTAGGGACTCTTTCACCACTTACCCCACACTTTCATTTCACATGTGAAAACATTCCATTTTATTTTGGAGCCCTTTGTCTTCTTAGAGGGATACAGTGAGAGAAAGCTCCCCTTTACACACTCTTCAAATAAAAGATCATATGCTAAGAACATACCCATATTTTCAGTTACCTCAATATAAATTATACATTTATCTATCTTTTTTCCCTGTAAGTTCTGCATCAAAGCTTAATTAACTTTCCTATTGGTAAGAGCAGAGGTGCAGTAATATTTCTCTACGTGTTAAAAGGAATTGTTGGTTGTCATTCTCTTTATTTCATTCCCAGCCATTTGAAGGATAAATGCTGCTGTCATGTTTACAGAAGCACCTGCATGAATCTGGGTATTTTATTATTGGAGTATCATGTTGACAAATTTCCAAAATGTTGTAATTTATGTTCTTGTAAATCACCATGCTGGGGTAATAAAGAATAAGTGTTTATGACAAGAAATGGGCTTAGCAGATGCTAAAAGGAGCATCAGTCATTGTCTTTTTCTGACTCGTAAGTCCTATCCTACAACTACACTCCCTTCTCAAACTGCAGTTCAGAATGATGTCATTAGGTTGTATTTTTAGAAGAGGAATCATAACAATTTGGCCTGGCAAATGGCAAATTTGCTACATTTCTTGTGCTGACTCAAATGATTTAATAAGTGTTGTTCAGAGTATGTGGTAGGAAGAATGCTTAAACTTTGTTTAGACTCAGCTAGAAACTGCTGATTAGTGCTGACCATCATAGACAGAGGGGAGAAGACTGACTACATATGAGCCATAATGTTTGCCAACTAAGTATTTAAAAATAGAACAAAGTATACAGAAGCTTTCAAAACGTTTGATAGAAATCAGATGTTATGGAGCCTGGAGATATGTGATTGTCACATACTGGCGTTAAATCACCCAGAGGACAGTTGATTTATTTTCATAGACTTCTGCAAATCTTCAAACATGCAACAAAAGCTCAACATCTACTGACCATTTACTAAGTGCCAGGCATTCTTTCTCTCAATTTTCACAACAGCTATTGCATAGGTGTTCTATATTTCCTGGTTTATTGTCACCAAAAAAAATGCAGATGGACCATGATTATTTATAAAAGTCAACCCTTGGTCTCATTAGTAATTTTTCAGAACAATGAATATTAGATCCATAAATGCATAGTTACTATGAAGTGCTAAATATTATCATACTTACCTTTTGAAGATGAACTTTTGGAAAACAGGAGAAAAAAAAAAGGTACAGACTTTTTCAAGTTCTTTTCTATTACCCATAATTGGACCTTCAAATACAAATGCAAAAGAGAAGGAGTCGTATGGAAAATTTGTTTGCAATGGAATGTCCTGTTTATGTTTCTTTATGTTCAGATACTACCAAACACAACTTCACTGCATATAAATATTTTATGGAACTCATTTGTGTTGTGCTTCATTATCATTTATCTTCTGCCATTATTTATCAGTTATTGTAAGAGTTAAAACGAGTCCTTGAAAATTAAAATAATAGTCAGGGAACACCTCTCTCCTCCACCAGGGAAATATTATATAGAGAATATGGGTCAAGAAGGTTTATTTTTATTAAAATTTGCTTTGCAAGGTTCCCTTCTTTATTCTGACATTTGTGGAAAAATTATATGTCCACCTTCAATACATTTCTTGAAAACTCATATAGAGATGGTCAATGATTTGCATAAGGAGGCTCAGGTCATATAAACAAATCTTCCATTTCAGACGTTGTTATAGCCAGATTTTATTTTCTTAGAAAATAAAGCCAAAATATGAGCAATAGCCGGTTGCATCTGCACATCTTTGTGATGGGCCCTACTTGAAAAGGCAAGAACGTTGTTTTTAAACCCTGTGGGTGTGCTCTGCCTTAGCTGTACTGCTGCTGTTCCATCTGTAAGATAGTGAAACTCAGGGATGAAGCATCACATGGCAGAAAATGGGGCCATTTTTGAAGATGTTTTTATTTTTATTTTGGTAGAATCAGGAAGGTTTTATCAAAAACAACTAGCACAGAAAGCACCTAAAATCTCTAGCTGTAATTGTACTGCAAACAGAATATTAAGATAAAATGAACAATGACAGAGTGAAAGAACAAGAACTTTGGACTCCCAGAGACCTGCTCACAACCTTTATCTACCACTTTTCAACTGCATGAGACAAGTCACACTGATTCATAGATCCCTAAGACTGTTTCCTCACCTTTGAAAGTAGAATTAGAAAAATGCCCACTGCTAGTTTCATGAGGTGGGCTTCGTGCCAACACGCAGAATGGATACTAGAGATTGGATTCCATAGTCTACAGCATGAGCGAATATTGATCTATTTACGGAAGGACTAATTGTTCCTTCTGGCACAGAACAGGGATGATGTCAAATATGGAGAAAAAGGAGGTGTGCATTACAGAATATTAATATTTGATATTAAAGTTGAAGATTATCTCTGCATCAATAAACTTTTCAGATTCAAAATTCTCAAATTAGACTTGATTAGCATTGAATCTTTTAATTAGAAGGGAGCAGGCATAACTTGTTGCTATATTCTGATAGTCTTAAAATTAACATTTTAAAATATGCCTTTTGATTGTTGAGACAGAGTGTGGAGTGATAAAAAGAAAGGTAGATTGTTGTTTTTAATCTTGGATACATCATTTTTTAGCTATGTGACCTAGGACAAGTTAACTAGTGCCTCTCAGCCTCAGTTGATTCACCTAAATATGAGAATCCTAGCTCTATCAACCTGATAGTTTTTTTAGGACCACTATGGCCATTTTGTGAAGTGATTTCCCCCAGCTCTGGAAAGCTGTACCACTAGATCACCCATTCCATTTATTTTATGTCATGGGTCACTTTATTCCTGATTATCTCCTTTGCTTTATTATATTCTACAGTCCTTGAGGACACAGGAAGTATGTTCTTCATCGTGTTTCTACCAGTGCTTGCCACATAGTAGGTGCTCAAAATGGCTTTAAGGGAGGAAGGAAGGAAGATAAGGAAAACACACTTATTGGTTGAATAATTACTTCATATTTTCACTCATTTTAGAATGCGTGATTTAATGCCAGGTACTGTTATGATGTTTAGCCAAAAATAAAATGAACTCCCAATTTCAGCTCTTCTCCATGAAAGCGTCTTGTTTTCTATGACTGTTAATATTTTTGCGCTGCCATTGGGTGAGTAGCTTGTGAATGTTTGGTCCACCTTCATGCTTAGAAAACGTGCAAGGACCCAAGGCAATGGAGTTCACTTAATAGTTGTCTGAATGGGTTGGAGAAAGAATAAGAAGAGAAGAGTAAAGCTGGTTTATAGATGATGCGGCTTCTTCAAAAGACTTTCTCAGGCATCTGCTTTATGCCAGGAGTATAGAAAGGATTCTGTCAGTACAAGAAACAACCAGGTGTGCTTTAGAGCTTTAGAGAGTATACGCATCCGGAGAAGTGATATCCTCTCTTATAATGCTCTCATCAGTCCTTTTCTTTGTAGAACAGTATTTTGTTGTTTACTTGCTTATTTTCTTTAAAATTTGTTCACAGCACAATTTTATTTGTATGTTAAAATAAACTCTTCTGGACCAACACACACACACATACACTCTCTCTCTCTCTCTCTCTAACTAAAGTTTTCTTTAAGCCTAACATTTCCAGATCCAATTTTTATAAGCCCACAGCTTGACCAATTACCTTCTTAGAGTCTCAAAATGTATTTAAAATCTCTAAATGTGATCAACAAATAAATATTGTACTGCCTAATGTGGTTTGGATCTGTGTCCCCACCAAATCTCATGTCAAATTGTAATCCCCAATGTTGAAGGTGGGGCCTTGATGGAAGTGATTAGATCATGGGGATTGATTTCTCACGAATGGTTTAACACCATGCCCCTTGGTACTTTCATCACGATAGTGAGCGAGTTCTCATGAGATCTTGTTTTTAAAAAACATGCAGCACCTCCTGCTTCTCTCTCTCTCTTTATCCTGCTCCTGCCAAGTAAGATACCTGTTCCAGCTTTGCCTTCCACTATGAGTAGAAGCTCCCTGAAGTCTTCTGGGAAGCAGATGCTGCCATGCTTCTTGTATAGCCTGAGGAACTGTGAGCCAATCAAACCTTTTTTTTTTTTTCCTATGAATTACCCAGTCTCAGGTATTTCTTTACATTAGTGCAAGAATGGACTATACACCACCTTTTGTTTTATTTTGTTTTGTTTTGTTCTGAGAGGAAGTTAAGTTAAATCTTTCTAAAAACAGACTTCAAGCAACTAATGTAGAGCTTCATGGTTAGTGGTAGTTTGTCATAGAACACATGACAAGGTACATATAGTCTACTTTCCCAAGAGTGCCTATTTTGTTCAATGATATTGGGAAATATATTTACACTAAACCAAATATTAATAAATGCAAAAATACACTGGCATTTTAAAGATAAACAGACACTTTGAAGAAACGTCTCACTCATACCTGGTCATTTCATATGGCTACCTCAGGTCACACAAGATGACTGGTAGAGAATCTCCAAAGTTAGACTTACCTGAGACACTCTCTATGTGAAGAGGTTCTAGGTAGAATAGAATGGTACTAACTCTAAAAGCATTGTTCTCTGTATTGTACAGGTAGGCTAAGATCTAAAATTCTAACATTAGAATTTATTTACTGACTTTCAGGGTTGATTCATTTAGACTTAACTACGTTTTAAAAAACTTCTAGTTATTTCCTACATAGTGTCTTAGATTATTTTGTTCACATGTGCCAGGAAATAATTTCCCATCACTTAATTCCTAATATATGCATACCCTTCTCATTTTTTAAGGCCGGTCTCAAATTCTACTTACACACACACACACACTCACAACACACTTCCTTGAAAACTCTGCTCTCCTGTTACTTTCAGCCAGAAGTTATCAAATGTATCAGAAGTTTAATAAATGTGTATTAAATCTTAATCCTATAAAGACATTATTTCAGGCACCTGGGATATGGCTTTGACAAAAGAAATTATCTGGGTTACATCTCCACCGTTATCTCTATTTTCACTTACAATTGTTAGTATTTGTTTTTTATTTTGCAAACCACTTGCTATAGTTACCTATAAATATATAGTGCACCGGACTGGACATGAACATTGAAGTCATCAGACTTGGTGCTAAATCAGAGCTTTACTTTTGACAAATATATGGCCTTTAAAAACATCATTTGACTTCTCTGAATCTTAGCCTTTGCATCTTAAACTATAGGGACAATATTTGTATTATCCATCAATTATGATAGATGTTAAATTTATAAAAAACTGTATATCTATAGCATGGGATGTTCAGCAGTCAGAGAGCTACAAATATTGTTCTCCCATTACTCTTATTAAGTCTATAATAGTCTTTGAGGGCAGCATATTCCATAGAATTTAGCAGACTGATAAGCAAATACTAGAAACAAAACAAATAAACAAATAGTTTACAAAAATCAAGATAAAGAATGAATATCACTGGATATACTCTAGGGAGAAGTGACATAGTCATAGATGCTTTCAAACAAATGAAGGGTTGGAGAACAAATAAAGCAATGTGGAGGGGGCATCATTAAATGTCTGTAAGGTGTGGATTGGGGGTGATTCAGTATGCAGAAACTGAGAGCTCAAGTTGGACCTAACTTCGTTGTTTATCAAAGACCAGCTCTATCTACCACCATACCCTTAGATGTAGCTCTTTCTTTCCCTTCTCTGTTCTAAGGCAGTGGGGAGAGGGTCACAGGCATTTCAGGACTAAGGCCAGCACTAGGTTGCTTTTCAAAACTCAATTCTGTCTCTGCACTTTCAGGACCTAGGATGGAGGGAGTTCTATTAGGCACTACCACAAGAAGGTTCATTTTTATTCTTGAATCAGTGACATACCCCTGAGAGTTGGATGTTTTATCCTGAGGTTCTCTAAGCACCCAGTTTCCTCTTTTCCTAGAACTAACTGTTCACCAAGTGATCCTGATATTGCAGCTAAATCATTGTTATAGTTATGATAAAACACTAAACCAAAACTAATTTCAGATCATTTCAGATCACGAATATATGAAAGGGAATAGGATAATGACCTTAAAGTGCTGAACAGATAGGGTCATGTGTTGGGCCTCTGCTAATTGACTTCCTGAGAAGAGTTCCTCCTGGGGTGCCAGTACCCTTTCAGCTCACTGCAAGCTCTGCCTCCCGGGTTCACGCCATTCTCCTGACTCAGCCTCCCAAGCAGCTGGGACTACAGGCGCCCGCCGCCACGCCCAGTTAATTGCTTCCTGGACCTTTTACCAACTGGTCACATCACTAATAATTGTCTCTGTTGTTTTATTTATATTGACACTTCAATGTCTATGATTCTCTCATTCTTCTGATAAATATTTTTCCTACTAATCTCCTGTATTAGAAGGAGATCAGTTAAGGACATCTGAAGTAGAATTCTGATCCTTGAAGATCCTTCTGTCTAATTGGGGATATAAGATATGTACATGTAAGAAGATAATTAACATTACATGTTGTATCAAATTAGTTTAAAAATATCTGATCCAAAATTGTCATGGAGTGGTGGAACAAGAAGGCTTCCAAGAATAAGTAATAGCTAAGAGGATTGTAATAAATGACCAGGGATTAGAAGGGTGTAAAATAGACTAAGGGGCTTCCAAGCCTGGGGATTAGCATTTCCACTAGCAATTAATCAAATAGCGTATGTGCAACAGCATTTCAGACTGGCGAGGGGCTTTGCCTTATTCTTATTTATTTTCCGTATGTAGCTTATACAGGTTGGGAAGATGATAGACAGTCAACAAAAATTTGTGGACCAGGGATACGGTATGAATCAGTGAAAAACATACTGAGTTAAAGCTCGAATGGACTTTTGGCTTTATCACTAACCAAGTGTGAATCAGAATATTAAATACCCTCTCTGCAGCTAATTTTCCCGTTGATAGGAACATATTGCCTGCCTCATAAATTTTTTTCTGAGCATCTCTTCTCATTTTAAAACTCTCCCTGGTTAAACACAGCCACATGCATGGTTTCTGCTGCCCTCTGTATGCTGAGGACTTCACACCTGAGTCTCCAATGCCAATCAGTCTCACAGTGCACACCTCTGCTTCTGCTTGTTGGCCTGACATCACCTACTTTATGCCCATGAACATCTTAAAATCAAAGTGGAAAAAAAAACATATCCCCCCTCTCTGTTCCACTCCCCTGTGAGGCTCCTTTTGCTGTTTGCTCTTTGTATTCTACATTGTAGTGAATAATAACCTCTCTGTCTCAAAACTTCAAAGTCTCAGAGATGCCTCACCCTCAACCAGCTGAAAAACTAACAAAAACAAAACCCAGATTCACTCCAGCAAGCTAGGAACGGGTAAGTTTCTTATGTTGCCTCTTCCAAGGGCATTTTCGTATTATCACTGATGTATAAAAACCTCCTTTTATTTGTAGATTTCAGTGCATTCTATAGACTTTTAAAGGAACTGATACTTTTAAAATTCAAATCTCAGTAAGAGGTTATGGAGTGGCAATGGGAGGTGCTTTTTGATTAGGGAAGCTGCCTGGCTCCAGTTACTTCTCACCAACCACATACTGGCATTCATTCTAACCACAACTTAGTTGGCACAGGAACATACCATGCCCAGCACTTAGTAGAGTACTACTAAGTGAAAACAAAAAAGGATTTATAAGTTAATGAATGATCCTGTAAATGCAATGAATCCTCTAAAAGTGGACATATGTACATGTGCAGCTAGAATAGCTGGCTCCCAAATAAAAAATCACCATATACTACCTTGATGGTATAGACTGAGGATGTGTAAAGTTGGCACCTGACACAGGAGACTACAAATTAATTGCCTGTAAACCTCAGACTACCTCACTGATGTCTTTCATTAAGAATCTTAATGCATCAAGTCAGTTAATCTAGTCCTGCAGGTTTTTTGAAATAATGACACAAATTCCAAAATTAGGGCACATAATTTTGAGAAAGAACATACATTTGAACTTTACTTTTAATAGGACCAAAGAACACAGGCCATTCTTTCTTCTGGGTTTGGAGTGGGATGAAACCCTGCATAAATTATCAGGGTGTGCATTACTAACTTTTCCCCTGCCAATGATAATATGAAAGCCTTGAGTAGTGGATATGGGCATTTCTAAAAGGCAAAAGATTTATACAATCTGAAGAGAAACCAGAGTACTGACTATGGGCCTCTCTAAGTTCACTGTATACCGTAACACATTGTACCCTGAGGTACCTCACTTCAAAGAGAACTCTCTGTTGGATTCTAAGTCAAACTACCCTCTTTGTTTGAATAATTAGATTTTTAGACTTATGCTCACTGTTGAGTTGATATGATACATTTATATGTAGAATACTACAGTCATCCCTCACTATCCATATGGGATCGTTCCAGTACCCCCATGTATATCAAAATCTGTGCATACTCATGTCCCACAGTGGAACCCACTTATATAAAAAGTTGACCCTTCATACCCGTGGGTTTTGCATCACCCAAATACTGTATTTTTAATCTGTATTTGTTTGTTGAGGTGGAACCTGCAGCTATGGAAGCCAACTGTATTTATTGAAAATAAAATCCATGTATAAGTGGGCCAGTACAGTTCAAAGACATGTTGTTTAAGGGTCTACTGTATGTATATATTTCATATGTTTTATATAATAATTTAAAAATTTAACAATTAAAGGGGGGAAAGTTGCAGTGTGGCCCTCGAGTTTTTGCTATAGAAGTTGTCTCAAGAATTACTGAGCTGGAGGCTTTTGAAGTTTCTTTTGCTGCTATATCTGACTGCTACTGTGTTTGCCTATATGTTTAGCAGTCTGACGCTGAGCTAATTTGGGTTTGTAAGCCTTGGAAGAAGTGTGCAGAATTCAGCTTTACTGAAGGCTAACTGAGACAGTTTAGATTGAGGACTGAGTGGTTGCCAACCTATAATCAGCCGACAACGAAGGGAGGTTCCACTACCAAAGGTGACACTTGTGTTCAGGTAGATCAAACCTAGTTCAGTTTTATTTATTTTTTTTTTCCAGTTTATTAACTGTGTGTGGCTTTTACTGGTGCTAAATTTGAGGCTATAAGTCAAGAGCATGAGATCTTATCAGCCTGTCCTGCACTCTGGATATAGCAAAAGTAGGATTAAAATTTGATTTAAAATCCTGAAGAAGCTCATTCCAGAGAAGCTAGTTAATTAGGATGTAAATGAGAGACTCTTTATAGCAGGAGAGGACAGCTGTAGACAACATATGCTAATCTCTTTACAAGGCAATGGTTATATGCAATTAAGGGGGAAATCCTTTTAAGGGAATGCAACACCATTCTTAGAAAAGAGTATAAATTGAAGGTATTTAAAGCAAACTTTTGGAACCGATTCAATACAGAGACCTAAGTATAAAATACAGGTTCCTTCAATTTCTTCAAATCTTTTGAAATGCTAGAAAGAATATTTAGAAAATCCATAAGCATTCTTGAATATAGAAGGATAACCTTCAATGGATGAGCAACTGTAAAGACTCCTAAATAGATGATCAGCAAAATGAGATTAATTGAAAAAGGAAACCTCAGCCCTGGCAGGCACATTGGAGAACTGCTGTAGAAGGAGATATGAGTGGACCTTAGATGTGGAAATTGAGGGTCAATTTAAGTAGCTTTTCTAAGTGACATAGTAATAGAGGTAAATTTCAAGCCCAGTAGTATCTCATTCCCATGTCTCTGACTTCATTGCCTCCTCTCTGTGTGCCAGACACTTTACATAGCATTTCTCATTTGCCTTCCCACAAAAATTCTATGAAGTTTGTCCTGTGGACCTTGGACCAATGATTCAATTGGACCTGTGTTTCCTAAGAAATTGCTCTTGAAACCTATATTTCTTTTTTGTTTCTCCTTATAATAATATTAATAAACAGCCAGATAAAGATTTCAGGTCTTCTAAATCTGTGCTACACTCTTGATTGGAGAAGTTGTCTTTATTCTGGATTAACCAACTAGTATAGATGTGTGCCTTGTGTTGTCATATTATAACCTTATTTCAACCTCGGAAGAAATAATGTTACTGTTGTGAGCATTTATTTGTATCCCTCTTTAATGTCCTAGCCTTCTTCCATGGTCTTTGGATTCACAGATATAAAGCCTGGTCTGATACAGATATGAAAAATCAACCTGTAGTATACTTGTTTTTATTCTATGGGTAGCATTCATTATTTAAGAAATGTATTTTCTATATTTATTTCATTTTAGATGGCAAAATGGTGCCTGAGTGACCAGGAGAATCAATATCCAAGGTTCAGAAATGCAAAAATGTTACAGGAGGTCCCTAGCTTAAGGAAATGTAGCATGTGCAAAGGAGATTTACAAAATGACACATAAATGGATGATTATCAATTTTCAAAAAGATCTTATGATCTACAATAAAATGGGAGGCTCTTTAAGTGACAACTTTAAATGTTAAGTGTTTGTTTATAGTGTATTGTCAAGAAGGGGATCAAAGGGAGATTAAAAAACAATTGAACTGAAATGAAACAAACTATTGTAAACAGAATATAAATTTCAAAGAAAGTTGTGGTATTTTTGACATGGTTTGTAAACATCAATGTAGGTAAACGATTTTGACTCATAACACCTCATTAGATCAATTGAAACCTTTTTAGTCAATGACAAAAATGAATTATGCATCAAGTAGTATTTTTATTCATAGACCAGAAAATGAAAAAGTCTGGAGTTAGTTTGGCTTCCAAAATAACTTGATTATGAGATTAAATTATATCATCAGTGCATTTTCTATATCTGGGGTCCACCTTTGTATTGTTCTCACTCTCAGAAAGGCTCTCACCATAACAGGGCATGGAGCTTCAGTAGCAGGTCCAAGCTACACCACTGTGAGTTAAATCCGAAAGGAAGGAAAATCATGCCTTTCTTCCAGCACACCAGCCAAGTTCTGAAATGAGCTGATTTTCTACATTTGAGATCCATTACAAACCTGAACCAGTTTTTTTTGTACCCAGAGGGATGAACTGTGCTAATTGGCTTAGGCCAACTTCACATGCCCCTCTCTGAACCTGGAGGTTGATCACCCCCAAAAATGTGAGAAGCTGAATTCCAAAAAGTATATACTTTGGTGAGCATACACTGATGTTCAGCAGTCGTATGAAGTATGATCAGGAAATATGGTGCTCCTCAGGCCAGCACCTAAGAACAAATGATGATAGTACTTCCACTAGAGGTGAAATCAGATTTTGGCCTTGCTACAAGATGTAGTAGAGCACAGAAGAAGATGTAAAGCATGCCTTCCCACAGGGTAAATCCTTCCAGTTACCTCTGGCTAATTCAGTATGCCCACCCCGCCCCCACCCCCACCCCAGTGCATGTATTATCACTCTCATCTGCAGTTCACACATCAGCCTTATGCATTGTCTCAACTCCTAATGCAAACTCAGAGCCTGGATGAAGGATGATATCTACTTAGCTGAGAACCGGAAGGAAAAAGGATAAGTTTTCTTTCTTTTTTGTGTTATAAGATAAAAGTAGGTAGGTAAAATGGAGAGCGTGAATTGGACCTAAGGGGGAGGTCCAGAACATTGCTGCTATGTGAGACAGCAGGAACAGAACTGCAATTGCAATTTTTCAGGAAAATCCAGGAATCCTTAGCTTAGTTGATAGTTTCTAACTATTAAATATTGACTTAAATGAAAGCAAACCAGGTGCAGTGTGGTGGCTTATGCCTGTAATCCCAGCACCTTGGGAGGCTGAGGCATGTGGATGGCTTGAGGCCATGAGTTCGAGATCATCCTGGCCAACGTGGTGAAACCCCGTGTCTACTAAAATTACAAAAATTAGCTGGGCATGGTGGTGTGCACCTATAGTCCCAGCTACTCAGGAGGCTGAGGCAGGATAATTGAAATCACAGAAGAACTGTGATTTCAAATATATGGAAGTCTACTAGTTACAAAAAGAGATTAATATTTTTTTCTGTATGGCTCCAGAGGTTTGAGTTTGCATTAGTGAGTGAAGGACACTAGAGAGAAATTTTGTTTGGATAGAAGATACCAGTTATCAAAGCTGTTGTATACAGATGGAGATGCTTCAATAGACATTCTGAGTTCACTGTTATTTTAAGTATTTAAACAAAGATTACAGAAACACTTGGCAGCAATATTGCAAGAGGGACTTGAACAATGGAATTTAGGGTTGAGTGAATGAAATAGTGGTTTCTAAGTTTGACTGCCACCATAATTACCTAGAAAGATTGTTAGGCATGTATTAAATATAACATTTGACTCACTATGTATGCAATAAAAAAGTGGGTAACTCTAATAAAACATATCTGGGTGATTCTGTTGCATTCACCTCTCAGCAGAAACACTGGAGTAGGTCTCCATAAACCTCTTATACCCCCAAGATTATCAAAAAAGAAAAAAAAAGAAGTAATCATTAATATCTATTGAGGAAATGCTTTGTTCCAGGCGCTGGCTACTTGTATTATATTTCATTTTATGCTCACTCATTGCTACTGTTTTATAAATGATAAAAAGGAGTCTTCAAGAAGTTAAATAATTGGTAACCATGAGATTACAGGGTAAGTGAAGAAGTAAAATTTTGAATTTGGAGATTTACTCCATAATACCTTAACTCATAGGCTTAGTATTCATTTCCTTGTGCCTTAGAACGTGCTCTTGGATACAAGGATCTGGCCAGGTGTTGGATGGGGTGATACTCTCAGGAAGAGAATAATAACTAATACCTATGACAGATCTTCAAGCACCAGCTTCTGTAATGTCCTTCTCCTCAAACAGAATAATTGTGGATGTTACCTTACTACTGAGCACTGAGCTGACATCTGTGAATATATGATTAAATGAAATCCCGGGTCAAGAGTAAGGAGAAGAGAAATGAGGCAACAACAACAAATGAAAGTATTTTCTAAATGGAATACTATTTATCTGATTAATCCTTTAGGCCACCTGCCCACATTTAATGAATACTGCCCTTGGCCACACAGAATTCTATAATAAACATGAAAAAAATCTAGTAATACAAACACAAGCAAGATGACCTGTTTCAGAAGGAAGTGGGGCAGTGCCTGCAGTGTCAAACATTTTAATTTTTAATATCTCTACAGTTGTAGCAAGGCAGAGCAGAGTTTTGTTTACTTCTCTAGTTTACTCTTTTCTCCAGCATAGGCCAATGCAAATGAGAAGAAATTTCCATTCATAAAAGGAAGACCACATTTTACTAAATTGAAATGGGCTCCAGATTGTAAAGGTTCCCTGGCCTTGACTCTTTTTATTCATTCTCAAGAAATCAATGCCCAGTTTTTGTTGCTTCCAGTTCTTTTAACAGAGATGCTTGGAGATGTCATGAGAAAGGGCCATGATGCATATCTGTTGCAGAATTGCAAATAGCTGAGACAAGTTCAATACACACAAACATACACACACACACACTCACACACACATTCACATTGTCTGAAAGCACTGTAAACACACTGGCATAATTAAACAAACTATAAATTTAGAGTTAATGATCTTTCTGGAAAACAACAATTGGACCATTGTGATGAACAATTCTACTTAGTTAATTGTTTTGGGTCTTGCAGTTGCATGATAATATCAACAAGGAATTCAAATGGCATCTAAGACACACCATCATATTTCTTTCTTTACTGAGGTTTTGAGCTATCTTGATGTCCTCTTTATGACACAATATGTGTGTTACTTCTCCAGATAAATTGAGTTAAGTCCTTGTAAATGTAATAAATGGGGGAAGAGAGAAAGTAGATAATGAGACTCACTAGGAGATTACTACAATAGGGTAGTAAAAATAGAAAGGTGATATTGCCTTTGACACTCAATTTAGAGGTAAAATTTCTGCCTATCTCCATGCCAAATATATAGTAAGCTCCCAATAAATATTTACTAAACTGAATTCAATTTGGCAACTGATTGGTTAAGGAAAAAGTTAAAGCTGATTTTAAGTTGAAAGCCAAGGTATTCATGGTTGAGGACCAGGAGGGGCAAGAATTTGGGAGAATATGAAAGCTGGTGATTTTAGTTATGACTATAGGTCTTTTTCAACAGTTCCAATTTCTGTTTATTTAGTTCAGATTTAAGAAAAAGAACATGTAAAAAGTCAAGAACTGGCAAATTGTGAGATGTCAGTATCGCAACAAAAGAATGGCCTCTACATATAAAAAGTTCAATTAAAATTGTTTATTTATATTTTCTGAGACAGAGTGTTGCTCTATTGCCAGGCTGGAGTGCAATGGCGTGATCTTGACTCACCGCAACCTCCGCCTCCTGGGTTCAAGCAATTATCATTCCTCAGCCTCCTGACTAGCTGGGGTAACAGGTGCCTGCCACCACACCTGGCTAATTTTTTGTATTTTTAGTAGAAATTGGGTTTTGCCGTGCTGGCCAGGCTGGTCTCACACTCTTGACCTGAAGCGATCCACCTGCCTCGGCCTCCCGAAATGCTGGGATTACCGGCATGAGTCACCATGCCCAGCCAAAAATTCAGATTTTTAAAATGTGGCTCTCCAGTTGGCACTTAGGTACAAGAGAATGAGACTGGACTCATTCAGGTACAGTGTCTCAGTTTGCACAAGAGTCATTATTGTTTATAACAACCAGTTTCACAATGAACTAAGTTGAGGAAAATGCTCTCTGTCCTAGCAGCGAAACATAAGGAAGTCTGAGGTGAAGCCTGTAAATATGTATCCTAAAGCCAAGTGTCAATTTTATTGTAAGCTATGTTATCTACCAGCAGAGTACACCTTTCATTTATCAGGTCTCCATTGACCTGTCCCTCTAATGTAATTTCCACTTCTTACAAAAGTAGTCTCAAGTATTCCAAATGTACAGATGGAAATTTTAGAGTAACATAGAGATGGAGAAAGTGCTTGGTTTATTGATTATTTGGGGCCTCTTTACCTCGTGAACTTTATTAAATTTAACAGGAAAATAGAGGCAAATAAATACCAATGATCATCCGGATTAAATGCCCCTTTATTTTCTTTTAAATAGCATGTATCTTTAATAATCTTAGATAATTATTTCAGAGTTTTAAGCCTGAGGTACAATCACACCTCAGTCATGAATGTGGTGTCTGTGGGTTGTCATGTCTATTTCTGACACTCAGGATGGTTTGATCTCCATCCTTCAGCTTTTTGACTATCAGATATTGAAATTGGCGAGACCATTTCATGGATAGTGAAGGAGGTATGCAGTTGAACTTATTTTACTGGCACAAATTGATCTCATTGGAAACCATATTACCTTTTTCTTTGTACTTAGCCCTTGGCGTTGGTCCAGAAAAAGTCTAAGAAAGAGTAATATGGAGATCATAAGAAAGAGGATTCATATCTCTTTAGATAGTCTCTCTGGTTTAGGTGCCTGATTAGTTTATTCCTTGGGTTTTTAAATAAAATAATATCCATTTAATTGTGCATTGCTCTGCACCACAAAGGTGATCTTTTTTGTTCCATGGCAAGATGGACTTTCTTCCTGGATATCCAGTAACTAATAGCTTTGCATTCACAGGTAGATCACCTCTTTCCCATGGTTTCTCATACTGTGCCTAAAAGGGCGTGGGGCTGTATTTTCCCATTCTGGAGACTGAGGATGTTCTTATTCTCAACTCATCACTCCATGTTGTGAGATCAGTTTTGAACCCTCCTTCCTGTGTTGTGGGTAATAGTGTATAATCTCAGTTTCAAAGATTCTGTGAAGGATAGTTTATTTCACTGAAAATAATAGAAACAGATTGATGACAGAAGCACAGGTGATAAAAGAATATCCTTGAACTTTTTCCCCCATTTTGTTCAGAAGTAAAATGTAATCTCCATTGAAGCTGGGCATCTGGAAATACTGCGAGTCTCCATTGAGGTTGAGCATCTCAACATACTGTGTTATGTCAACCAGCCCATGCATGCCAACTATTAACTACCTCATTTTTTATGATCTCTAATGTAATAGTATTTAATGCTGAGCAGGTGTTTTTAATTCTCATTGTATACTATTTTTATTTGTATGTGATGGAATGACTCCATGTCCTCTAACACCTGACTAGAATGAGGCACCTCTACCACCAGAAAGCCTCACTAATGGCACATCACAAAACAGAAATACAACATAGAATTTTGAGTTACTGAAAACTTATTAAAATATTTTATAACTGACTTTTCTTTCTAAATAGTTTCATCACTTATACTAAGTTGATACTTGGAATCCAAGTGAATGTTCATGAATCAGTAAGTAGAACAATTTAGAATTTGTTAACTGGGTATCTTATTGCATTTAGTGTGTAGGATTATCAAAATATCCTGGGGGCAGTAATATATGTTTGTATAAACAGTAGCTCAATTATCTTAGTACAGAAAGGAAAATGTTTTACAAAAGTTAGGTATTGCATAATACCTGCATGCTCTGGAGTCAACACAGAAAGAAGAATTGTCCTGGAAGTGGTTTAAGTCAGACACAAAAGAAAGAAAAGGGTGAGGAAGAGCTAGGATGTGAGAGTCAAACTGCATACTATAAGCCAAAATGCAGGTTTTGTTGAAATATCTTTGTCCACAAAAATTGTAGTAGTAATTGCCAAGCAATCTAGAGAGTAACGCATTGTCTACATGCAAAGGCAAGAGTTTAAAAAGATGATTTTTGTTGTGATGAACAATTTGTGCGTGTGTGTGTCTGTGTGTGTAGAAATGAGTATATGTGTTTGAACCTCTCATGTATTTTCTAACTGATGATTAATTTCAGGGTATTCAGATAAAAAAATTTTAGTGAAGGGAAAGGAATCTCCTCTACAGTGGGAACTGAGCTTAAAACAGGAGAAATTGCCTCAGGGTTAAATATTATATTTTTAAATTTGGACATGACAATCTTTCCTAAAGAAAAATTTGGCCAAACTAATAAGGGGCTTTTTTGAAATTCCAGATGGAAAAGCACGGCATGTTCCATACTCAGATTTGTGGTTTGTGGAAAGATAAAACAAAAATTGGCAGATTTATCAAAACAAAACCTTCACTTTTTCATCATGATTTTGATGAGGGTAAACCCTGATATGCAGCTCAAATATTGGCTGCTCAAGGGAATTTTTTTTCCCAATTATGGATAAATCATCTGTTTTGAAGAACAATTTTATGTAGAATTATCTGGGGGAGAAAGAGTTCATGAATACATGAAGAGGCTGGAATCAAAATTAGCTATAGTTGGAATGAATGAAGGCTTGGCTGGATCACAGTTGTTCAAATCCAGAAACCTCGTAGGATGCCTGGATTACTAGCTCTTTGTGTTAGTCAGAACTCAGCTGGCTGGCAAAATAGCCCTTCCAGGCACTCATGTGGAAGCCAACTGAGTGAATAACCTTTCCTGAGCCAAGAAATCTCTACCTCTGACATCTTCCTCAATGGCTATGCATTCTTGTCTCTGCTACAGCTGAACCCTGATGTTTTCAAAATTCAGAAAAGGAAATTTGTATTTACTGAACTTCTTCCTCAGACTAGACGCTGGCACTAAAGATTCAAAAAAGAAAGGTCCAGTCTCTGCCCTTAAGATGTTCACAATTGTTTGAAGGAAGGCAGAGATAAATTATTACTATGCTATTGGTAAGAGCTACTATAAATGTTTGTCCTGGGTATAACAGGAATAAAGTTGAGTAATGAACATGGTATGGGATGGGGCAAGGTCATTCAAGAAAAGATGTTTGCAAATATCTAGTCTGCAAGTTGAGAAATGAATAAGGACTTGTGAGATGAGCAAAAGAGAAAAGGAGAATATTAAGAACAATAGCCAACCTTTGTAGAGTGCTCACCAGGCAAACATCATTGCACTTCATACTCCCCATCATCCTATGTTAACTACTGTTACTATCTCCATCTTACAGATAAGAAAGTGAAAAGTCAGTAGATGGTAAGTGATGGACACAATTCTCAAACCCATCCTGTTTCCAAAAGGTCTACTTTTCACCAAGACTCATATATCAAAACAGAAGGGAAGCGAATTAATGTAAAAGTAACAAGTTATAATTGTTTTTCATATTTGCATAGTAGAGCTAAGTGAGAAAAAGAAAAAAAAACAGGCTAATAACTATGTTTTAAAGGTAGGAGAATGCTAAATCATCAGGGATTATACAAGCCATATTATAGAGTATGGATTATTACCTGGAAAAGTATTGAAGTGCCATTGAATGGTTATTTGCAGTGGAATAGCAAGGTCAGATTCGCATTCGTGGAGCTTACTATGGAGGAATTGTGGCTAAATGAATTGGCAGCAAGTGAGGATAGAATTAGGGAGACAACTCAAGAGGTTGTTGCAATAATTCAAGAAAGAAAGAAGGAAGGAGGTGCAGGACTTCTAGGTTGACTGAGTGAGGAGCTTGACTAAGTTGCTCAGCAGATGTTCCTTCCAGTAAAACAAAAATTTAATGGGTGAAAATTATATTTAAACAAATACAAGTCATTTGAAAACCCTGGATATTTTCTTAAGGACATAGAGCAAATGGAGAAACATTCACTCAAGAAAATCTACTAATTCTCAATGGTTACAGTGAGAATCTGGATATTTGAGCCATGACTCATGCCCTTACTCCACTTAACCAAGTTCTGTGTTACAAAAGTTTCATCCAGTCATTCTGAGTGATGTAAGGTGGTATCTCATTGTGATTTTGATTTGCATTTCTCTGAATGATTAGTGATGATGAACTTTTTTTTCATATGTTTGTTGGCCACTTTTATGTCATCATTTGAGAAGTGTCTGTTCATGTCTTTTGTCCCTTTTTAATGGGGTTACTTGATTTTGCTTGTTCAATTGTTTAGGTTTCTTACAGATTCTGTATATTGATTTTGTTAGATACATAGTTTGATAATATTTTTTCCTGTTGTCTGTGTTGTCTGTTTGTTGATATTTTTCTTTGCTGGGCAGAAACTCTTTAGTGTATTCAGGTACCACTTGTCAATTTTTGTTTTGTTTCCATTGCTTTTGAGGACTTAGTCATAAATTATTTCCTAAGGCTGGTTTCCAGAATAGTGTTTCCTATGTTTTCTTGCAGAATTATGTTAGTTAAAGGGGTATATTGAAATATTTAATCCACGTCGAGTTAATTTTTGTATGTGGTAAAAGGTAGGGGTCCAGTTTCATTCTTTTGCATGTGGCTAGACAGCTATCCTTGCATCATTTATTAAGTAGGATATCCCTTCTCCATTCCTTATTTTTGTTGACTTTGTCAAGGATTAGATGGCTGTAGGTGTGCTGCTTTATTTCTAGGTTCTCTATTCTGTTCCATTGTTCCACATGTCTGTTTTAGTACCAGCACTATGCTGTTTTGTTTACTGTAGCCCTATAGTGCAGTTTGAAATCAGATAATGTAATGCCTCTGGCTTTTGTTTTTTTGCTTAGAATGGTTTTGGCTATTTCAGTTCTTTTTTGTTCTATATGAATTTTAGAATTTTTTTTCCTAATTATTTGAAAAATCACATTGGCAGTTTGACAGGATAGCATTGAATCTGTAGATTACTTTTGGCAGTATGGTCATTTTCAAAATTTTGATTCTTGCAGTCCACGAGCATGAAATGTTTTCCTGTTTGTTTGTTTGTTTGTTTGAGACAGAGTCTCGCTCTGTCATCCAGACTGGAGTGCAGTGGCGCAGTCTTGGCTCTCTGCAAGCTCCGCCTCCTGGGTTCACACCATTCTCCTGCCTCAGCCTCCCCAAGTAGCTGGGACTGCAGGCGCCTGCCACCATGCCCAGCTAATTTTTTTGTATTTGTATTTTATATTAGAGATGGGGTTTCACCATGTTAGCCAGGAAGGTCTCTATCTCTTGACCTCATGATCCACCTGCCTCAGCCTCCCAAAGGTTTTTTTTTTTTTTTTTTTTAATTATACTTTAAGTTCTGGGATACAACTGCAGAACGTGCAGGTTTGTTACACAGGTATACACGTGCCATGGCGGTTTGCTGCATCCATCAACCCGTCATCTACTTTAAGTATTTCTCCTAATGCTATCCCTCCCCTAACCTTCCCATCCCCCAACAGGCCCTGATGTGTGATATTCCTCTCCCTGTGTCCATATGTTCTCATTGATCAACTCCCACTGATGAGTGAGAACGTGCAGTGTTTGATTTTCAGTTCCTGTGTTAGTTTGCTGAGAATAATGGTTTCCAGCTTCATCCATGTCCCTGCAAAGGACATGAACTCATCCTTTTTTATGGCTGCATGGTATTCCATGGTGTATATGTGCCACATTTTCTTTATCCAGTCTATCATTGATGGGCATTTGGGTTGGTTCCAAGTCTTTGCTACTGTGAATCATGCTGCAGTAACCATATGTGTGCATACGTCTTTGTAGTAGGGTGATTTATAATCCTTTGGGTGTGTACCCAGTAATGGGATTGCTGGGTCAAATAGTTATTTCTGGTTCTATATCCTTGATATTTATAGTATTTATAGTATTTTCTGATGGTAGTTTGTATTTCTGTGAGTCGTTTGTATTTCTGTGGGATCCCGTTATCATCTTTTATTGTGTCGATTTGATTCTTCTCTCTTTTCTTCTTTATTAGTCTGGCTAGCTATCCTGCCAAACTGCCAATGTGATTTTTCAAATAATTAGGGACATTGAAACCAATGAGAACAAAGACACAACGAACCAGAATCTCTGGGACACAGCTAAAGCAGTGTTTAGAGGGAAATTTATAGCACTAAATGCCCACAGGAGAAAGCAGAAAAGATCTAAAGTCGACACCCTAACATCACAATTAAAAGAACTAGAGAAACAAGAGCAAACAAATTCAAAAGCTAGCAGAAGACAAGAAACAACTAAGAGCTGAAGGAGATAGAGATACAAAAAAACCCTTCAAAAAATCTATGAATCCAGAAAAATAGATAGATTATATTATTCAAAATAACCTTCTAGGAAAACAGAAGAATTCTGCTCTGTCTCTCAATCAACATCCCTCAAAAATAGAATCTGGTAAGCAAGTTTATGGGGAGCATCTTGATATTTCTCTGGAAAGAAAAATCAGACCAAGAAATCAGGACCATAATTGAAACCTGTGAAAATCATCCATGGCCTATCATTGGGAACTATTTGGACACATCTGGTCAAAATTAAGAAAGGCGGTAATGTAAATTGACTTGTGGTGTATTTTGCAAGTCAAACTTTTTGAGTCTACTAGTTCATTTGCTAGAGGTCCATCACTGACATTTTGTAAATCCTGCACTGGTCTTGGGCTCTAGGTAGTCTGAAGACCTGAGAGCCTGCCATTGGTTTCGGTAAAATTACAAGATGCTTCCAAGTCTGAGGCTGGCTCTGACCTCTAATGTCAGGGAGTTCTCTTGACTGAGTGCCCATGGTTGATATTGCTTTGTTCTAACTCCTGTCTTCATGCTGGGCTCCCAGGTTCAAGATTGCCTTTTCAATTGATGATACCTCCTTCCAGCATAGGCCTTCACAGTCCCAGATCTAGCTGATGGCAATAAAAACATGTGTGGTTTCTCACTCTTGGATCTCATCCAACAATAGGTGAGACATATTCATGGTTCTGAATGGTTTTCTTAGATATTTCACTGAATATGACAAAGGAGATGATTATGGTCACAGTAGAGCCTATAAAGGGAGATATAACTTCGGAAAACAAATTAGAGAAGGTTCACAACTTATCCTAGAACTAGAGACAGCTTCAAATTATTTGGTGTAATAATTGTGTCCAGATTGAACAGAAGAAAGGTTCTTACTGTGCAGTATCATGTTATTATGCCTCTCTTACAGCCAGGCAGTTGATAATTCAACACCAACAGCAGGGAAGGGAGTCAGGTTGCTATGGTGAATCTGCGATTAACTCTCAGACTTTCTCTTTATGTATGCAGCAGGAATTTATTGTATAGTTATGATCACAATAAACCAATCCATGACTTTTTGGTAATAGGCAGTATCTTTAGCTTTGCTCAGCCTGCACTGACATATCTGGAACTTAGTATTCCCTATTTCCTCAAAATGAAGTGCTGAGAAACTTAGGAGATACCAAAAATTGAAGATGGTGAAACAATACTGGGTGGTGTATCTAGAACTCTTCTTCATATTAAAGTTACTTGAAGGTTTGTTTTCCTTTTACATGAGACTTAAAAATTTTTTACAGTGGCTTTGCAGGTTTTGGCTTATTTTCATTAAAATTATGCATAACACAAATATTTTGAGATAAGAATAGACTAAAATATTTTACTCTCTTGAAATTTTCTCTGCAAAGGTATTCAATTGTATTTAGGACAATGACCCAGAAATGACATTTTACTGGAGTTTTTTTTTTTTTTTTTTTTTTTTTTACTGTAAGTTCTGGGATACATGCACAGAACATGCAGGTTTGCTATATAGGCGTACATGTGCCATGGTGGTTTGCTGCACCTATCAACCTGTCATGTAGGGTTTAAACCCAGCATGCATTAGGTATTTGTCCTAATGCTCTCCCTCCCCATGCCTCCCACCTCCCCAACAGGCCTCAGTGTGTGATGTTCCCCTCCCTGTGTCCATGGGTTCTCATTGTTCAATTCTCACTTATGAATGAGAACATGCAGTGTTTGGTTTTCAGTGCCTGTGTTAGTTTGCTGAGAATGATGGTTTCCAGCTTCATCCATGTCCCTGCAAAGGACATAAACTTATTCTTTGTTATGGCTGCATAATATTTCATGGTATATATGTGCCACATTTTCTTTATCCAGTCTATCATTGGTGAGCATTTGGGATGGTTCCAAGTCTGCAATAAACATACGTGTGCATGTGTCTTTATAGTAGAATGATTTATAATTCTTTGGGTATATACCTGGTAATGGGATTGCTGGGTCAAATGGTATTTCTGGCTCTAGATCCTCGAGGAATTGCCACACTCTCTTCCACAATGGTTGAACTAATTTACATTCCCACCAACAGTGTAAAAGCATTCCTATTTCTCCACATTGTCTCCAGAATCTGTTTTTTCCTGACTTTTTAATGATTGCCATTCTAACTGGCATGAGATGGTTTGGTTTTGATTTGCGTTTCTCTAATGACAAGTGGTGATGAGCTTTTTTTCACATTTGTTGGCTGCATACAATTATGCATTTTAAAAATATATGTACCTTTTTCTACTAGAAATAAACAATGTAAAACCCAAAACTCAACTGATTAGAGCAGTAAATGTAGAACTTCACTTTGCACAATGGCTTTGTAGTTCCTCATCAGTGTCCCTAGTGAGTTTTCTGGATGTTAGTTCTCCTACTTACGCTCATCACTATGATCGAGAATTTTTGATTACACTATGGGAATATTTGTTTTTTTTGAGATGGAGCCTTGCTCTGTTGCCCAGGCTGGAGTGTAGTGGCATGATCTCGGCTCACTGCAACCTCTGCCTCCTGGGTTTAAGCGATTCTCCTGCCTCAGCCCCACAAGTAGCTTGGATTACAGGGCACCTGCCATCACACCTGGCTAATTTTTGTATTTTTAGTAGAGATGGGGTTTCACCATGTTGGCCAGGCTGGCCTTGAATTCCTGACCTCAAGTGATCTGCCCACCTCAGCCTCCCAAAGTGCTGGGATTACAGGCGTGAGCCACTGTTCCTGGCCAGGAATAAATTTTTGTTCTGCAGTTGCATTATGATAAATTATGTGCCAATTGGTTTCATCTTTCTACCTATTTTCCCTGGACTTAACCTAGAGTACTACATTTCCCATATTCAATAGTTAGTATAATACTATTACAGATGCCAGTGAAAAGTACTGTGTTTTCAGAGGAGAAACATGTTGACTGCAAAATAAAACTTACTCTCATCATTGAAGAAAAAAGCCTCAGAACTCATCTGAGGAAAAATGTAGGCATCATCCTCTAATATGAAAATATAAACTTTCACAACCAAGTGGACATATATCTTAGAGCCATACTTATTCATGATGTAAAAGAAATTGGTGATCTTCCATAGGGATCACTGCAAGATTGGTTCAAATATCGAGTTACGTTAGTGAGTATACTAAGGATATAGTTTATGAAATTTAAATAATCTGAACTTGAGAGAAATCTGTCCATTAATTTTGCATAAAGCATGGTACCACAACACTGTATGTGGACAAGTTGGAGTACTATCTGATGTCCAACTGGGTCTCTTTGCCAAAAAAAAAAAAAAAAAAAAAAAAAAAAAGAAAGAAAGAAAGAAAAAAAAAAACCCCTGGAATTTTTTGAAGCGTCATTTGTAATCACTCACTGTTCTGGTATGAAGTTATTGTCCAGTCTCAGAAAGATTATCTGAAATGATCTCCCTGAAATTCAGTACTTTAAATCTGCACACAGGTGGGCCTGGAGAACACTGAGAATACAGCTAAGACAGACAGTAAGGCCAGGGTACTATTTTTTCTCCCTTCGTCTCAGCAGAAGTGTGTTTTTGTGAAGTGTTCTTGGCTTCTTTTTTGTGTTAAAGTTATCTAAAAATGTGTAAGCTATTGCTTGTTAGATTGTGCTACTAACATATAGAATTCACCCTTTTACAAAGATAGCTTTGCTCTGCAGATAGACAGATTGAAAAAGGAAATCATAAATGAGGGTCTCTCAAACTGGCTTGCCATTGATTATAACGGATTACAATTTTGATTTAAATTTATGCTTCTTTCTGTCCATTTTTTTAAAAATTTAACTTAATTTAATTTTAAGTTCCAAGATACCTGTGCAAGACATGCAGGATGGTTACACAGGTAAACATGTGCCATAGTGGTTTGCTGCACCTATAAACCCATCACCTAGGTATTAAGCCCCATATGGCATTAACTCTTTATCCTGATGTTCTCCCTCCCTCCATGCCTCCTCTCTGAAAGGCCTCAGTGTGTGTTGTTCCCCTCCCTGTGTCTATGTGTTCTCATTGTTAAACTCCCCCTTATAAATAAGAACATGCAGTGTTTGTTTTTCTGTCACTGTGTTAGTTTGCTGAGAATAATGGCTTCCAGCATCATCCACGTCCCTGCAGAGGACATGATCTCATTCCTTTTTATGGCTTCATAGTATTCCATGGTGTATATGTACCATATTTTCCTTATCCAATCTATCATTGATGGGCATTTGGGTTGATTCTATGTCTCTGATATTGTAAGCAGTGCTGCAATGAACATCTTTATAATAGAATGATTTATATTCCTTTGGGTAGATTCCCAGTAATGGGATTGCTGAGTCAAATGGTATTTCTGGTTTAGGTGTTTGAGGACTCGGCACACTGTCTTCCACAATGGTTGAACTAATTTACATTCCCACCAACAGTGTAAAAGTGTTCCTATTTCACCACAGCCTCGCTAGCATCTGTTGTTTCTTGAGTTTTTAATAATTGCCATTCTGACTGGAGTGAGATGGTATCTCATTGTGGTTTTGATTTCCATTTCTCTAATGATCACTGATGTTGAGTTATGTTCGTTGGCCACATAAATATCTTCTTTTGAGAAGTGTCTGTTCATGTCCTTTGCCCACTTTTTAATGGAGTTGTTTGCTTTTTTCTTGTAAATTTGTTTAAGTTCGTTGTAGATTTTGCATATTAGACCTTTGTCAGATAGATAGATTACAAAATTTTTCTCCCAATCTGTAGGTTGTCTGTTCACTCTGACGATAGTTTCATTTGCTGTGCAGGAGCTCTTTAGTTTAGTTAGATCCCATTTGTCAATTTTTGCTTTTGTTACTACTGCTTTTTGGCATTTTTCTCATGAAGTCGTCGTCCAACAGGGAGCAAACCTTCATCTGTCTTTACAACTGTTCCCCATCACTCATATTACCACCTGAGCTCCACCTCTTATCAGATTACCAGGGGCATTACATTCTCATAGGAGCCCAAACTCCATTGTGAACTGTGAATGCAAGGGGACTAAGTTGCATGCTCCTTATGAAAATGAGAATCAAATACCTGATGATCTGTCACTGTCTCCTAACACCCCCAGGCCCACAGATGGGACCATCTAGTTGCAGGAAAGCAAGCTCAGGGATCCAACTGAGTCTACATTACAGTTAATTGTATGATTATTTCTTTAGATATTATAATGTAAGTCCTGTAAAGTTTCTATATGAGCAATATAGAAAACTTTGTCAATGAAGCTTTGAATTTTGTGTGGATAGTAAACAGTAGAGTACATATTTGCATCCCCAAGAGTGGTATTTTTCGGTTTTCCTACATAGAGCTAAACCTACTCTTTTTCTGATATTTCTGGAATAATAGAACAACCAAGGCAAGCTCAAATTATCGCAGAGTATAAATTTGTCATGAACTTTCTGTATGTACTCTTTGCATCAACCTAAAGCCATGGGCAACTGCTCCTGTTTCAATGTTCAGTTGAAATCTGAACCCTAAACACTTATAGGCGATAATAGAGAAAATATGGAAAATTAGATAAAGTAGTTAAGTACCACCAATTAGCTTTATCCAGACATTAAAAAAAATGAAACCTTTGCTTAAAAAACTTATTAGTAAATGAATTGCAGCCCCCAGATGAGTTCAGGCAGATATAAATAAATTTCCAGAATAAGGATAGAAATTGCTATGATCCAAGCATTATTTCTTTGGTTTATTGCATATGAACAACCCCCAACCCTGAGCCACCTGGATCAGAAGATGACTCTCTCTTTCCTCACTAAAGAGTCCAGCGAGTCAAGAGGAAGAATGCACTGGAAATCACTTTGAGGTATGGTGACTTGGGGAAAGCATCTATTTACCACATGAAGTTGAAATATGAATATTCTAAAAAGGTGACAAAGATAATCAGATATCTAAACTAAGCCCAAATAGAAGCTCCTGAAGCTCCCAGTCATCTCTCTCTGGTAAATCATGGAGTTAGCAGAAGAAGTCATTGATGTCTTTAAGAGTATTTCTTTGAAACCTTCACCTCAACTTCCTCTTTCTATTAATACCTCCCAGAGAGTTCCCTTCTGTCAATAATAGAACGGTATTCTTCTAATTGTTTCCTATTCCCATTTTCATCTCCTCCTCCACTACTCTGTCTTCCTCACACCTGATTGAGATATCATCTGAAGAGGGAATGCGGCTAGGCACAGTGTCTCATGCCTGTAATCCCAGCACTTTGGGAGGCTGAGGCGGGAGGATTGCTTGAGGTCAGGAGTTCAAGACCAGCGTGGGCAATATAGCAAGATCTCTGCTCTGCAAATAATAATAACAATAACAACAATAATAATAGTAACTAGCAGGCATGGTAGTGTGCTCCTGTTGTCCCAGCTATTCAAGAGGCTGAGATGGAAGGATTTCTTGAGCCGGGGAGTTCAAAGCTGCAGTGAGCCATGATTGTGCCACTGAATGTCAGTCTGGGAAACAGAGCAAGACCTTATCTCTTAAAAGAAAAAAAAAAAAAGGAATCCTATTTCTTCGGTTCTTCAGTTGCACAAATCACTTACCATTTGGAGTGATATTACTTCAGGAAGATGAGATCATTGGGACAGCATGAAGTTTTCTTTAGAATACAAGTCCAACTGATACAAATGCAGCTTCATGAAGCACTCGACTGAGGAAGATTCTGACAATCATCTAAATACTGACAGGAAGTAGTGGGTAGTGGAGGCTTCACAATGATCAATTGTCCATTGAAATGATTTAAGCCAAGGAAAGTAGGCTAATGAGACCAGTTTTAAACAAACAAAAAATGATTGTTTGTCATGAAGAAAAATGACTAAATTGGAATAAATTTAAATTGAGAGATAATTTATTTGACTCTACCAGTCTAAACAAGAAAAATTGGGTCATGGATGTAGGTTGACTCATATAGCAAATATCTGTTGCTTACTACGTGCCAGACCCTGTGCTAAGTGCTGGAGATGAAAAAAAGGGGGCTAAGTCTGAGCATTGTGTTTGGAGGCATTTGAAAGCAGTAGATCTGGAAGTATTGAATGTATTCAGATTCTAGAATATGGTATGGAACTTCTTTTGATTTGAATTACATAAATGGCATAAACCTGAATTTTGTTGTGATATTTCTCTCATATTGAATTAATATGATGCAAAATGCTGCATAATTAGGTATCTCCCAGTAGGTGAGCTCTCATGAATGATGATTTATTTTTTCTTTGCATTCTTTATCAGTCCCACATGGACTGAAAACAGTCTTTGTTTCTAAGAATCATCTGCCAGTGTGTGGAGATAAAATGTTTCAAGAGTAGAGAGGTGCCATGGAAGAAGGAATTCAACATGGGCTGAAAATCTGCAAACTTGAGTCTTGACCTCCATATGGAGAAAAAGTGAGACATCATTTAATAGATCAGTTATGTCCTCGCCATGTTTAGGTTGAAATTAAAAGATCACTGGGCAGTGTGATATGACAGAATGAATACTGTATGGCCTAAATCTAAATCCAAAGAAGGCCTAAATCGAGCCTTATTTCTTTCACCAACCCTACAGGTGACCTAGGGCAAGTAATTTTTTGTTTGTTTGGTTTTAGACTCATGTAAAATAAGCAGTGTAATTTACATATTTCAGTTTCCAGAGAGCCAAACCCTGGTTTTGGAGAACTCATGTTGGATAAAAATGAGAAAAAATTTTTTTAATCTAACTCATATTAGATATAAATGAGATAAAATCTCATGTTAGATAAAAATTTGCAGGAGTTTGATTTGATTCAATGACTATGGGTAGTTATCCAGTGATCACTACTAAAGGTAAGGAAATGTGTATCCTATGAGCCAGAAAGTTCTACTCATCAGGATGGACTTGGCAGAGTTCTCACATGTGCACAGTTGTGGGTAAAATGTTCATGGCAGCATTGAAGGTGACAGTAAACTACTGAAGCAATCTGCATTTTCATCAATGTGAGAATGGAAATAAATTATGGTTTCAAATAAAGTAATATTTTAAATTGTGAAAGGACAAATGTATTAACATTGATTTATTTCTTAAATATATTCATGACTGGAAAAAAGCAAGCCACAGAATAATACTTTATGATATGGTTGTATGAAGTTCAAAAAAGAAGCAAAAATAATCCTGTCTGTTATTTATGATTTTATCCATTAACGTGGAGAGATGCACAGATACAATAAACACCAAGTTCAGTGCAGTGGTTTCCACTGAGAAAGAGGCTGAAGATGGTAAATGTGTTAGGTTAGGGGAGGAAGGGGGTGAGCACCCAGGCATCTGCTGTATGAATCAGGAACATGGCTTCATATTCATTCATTGTATTAGACTGGATATTTTATACTGTAATTTTAAAACAATCTGAGGTATCTATTTAGTCACCTATTCATCCATTTATCCATATATTTATTTATTTAAGTTGAAATTAAAAGATCAGTGGCCACCGCTGTGATATGACAGAATAAATACTCAATAAATTCTATTTAGCTTCCACTTTTTGCCAAGCTCCCTTCTAGAGACCATGAGAAAAGAAGAAAGTAGGGCATTATTCTTACCTTCAAAGATTTCACATGCTACTTGAATGTTAACATATAGTTAAACCTTTCATAATAGAAAATATACGTGTGTCTAAAAGCAAGGCGTGGCTTGCAACATAGGACACACATGACATTTCTCTAAGACAAAATCTATAGACAACGTTTAGTACAAGCATTGAAGAAAATTAACATATTGTATTTCAGACTCTTTTCTTGTTTCCCCAGGATGCAGTTATATGCATTATTCTGACATGTGTTCTTTTTCAAATGTGACTATTTCACACAGTTTATACAATGACCAAAATTTTTGCACAGAGTGAATTTTATTATGTGTCATATGCTTTTCAATATGTCACTTCTCATAGAGTTGTGATAGTGAGAGGCACTGTATAAATCAATCATGCATTTCGTATTTGGAGAACACTTTGTGACTATGTTTTTTTTTTTTTCCCCCAGACTTTGTTTAATAACATATTGGCTCAAGAGCAGAATCTCTCTCTCACAAAAAGCCAAGGGAAATATGACAGGAGGACTAGGCTGTCCCATTGACAACTATTTGTGTGGAATTGGATGGGAAATATTAAAAATAAAAAACCTAGATCACCTGCAAGTTCTTCATAAGCTCTGAGATTCCCTTGATTCAGCTTCTAAAAGCAAGGGCTACCATTGAAAATCAACTGGAGTATTTTCCTTCGTGACTGACTCACATATACATGAGATGGATATATATATATATCTCTCTCTCACATATACATGAGATGGATATATATATACACACACACACATGTAAACATATATGTGTGTGTGTATGTATCTCTCTGTTACCTAAAATAACTTTAGAACGCTTTTATTTTTAAGACCATCATATATGATGATATGATATATATGGTATCATCATATAAAGATACATATTATGTGTGTATATATATATAAAAAACATATAAAATGAGGAAAAAAGGAAACTATTTTCATCCATTCCAAAATAATCTATTTTGATATTCAAAATTTCCAAAATTAGTGCAAAGTCTGGATGTGAGGGTGATCTGGTTGAGACATCTGTCACCCCATTGATTGCCAGGGTTGATTCGGCTAATCTGGCTGGCTAGGCAGGTGTCCCCTTCCTCCCTCACCACTCCAAGTGCATCGCTTCAGAAGCTAAGCACTCTATCGAAGAGGATGACCATCCCTGATAGAGGAGGATTGGTCTTTGGTCAAGAGTATACAAGTAGCTGTTCTTCCCCAGAATCTCCAAACAAGTTCTCAACATTAGTGTGAAGTCTGAGGTCAACTCTTCCAGTCTTTCTCGAGTTTTCACAGCCTTCAAACCCAGTTCTTCATTCTGCTTTAATTTCTCTAGGATATGAAGTAAATTTTAATCCACAGTTTATATATTTTATTTACTTTGTAATCTTATTTATATAATGTCCTCATAAGGTAGACTAGGCAGATATTATCAACTCAGCTTTTCAGATGGGAAAATTAAGGTATAAGATATTAAAATTTTCCTAGACCAGTATTATGACAGCCCACTGCAAGCTGAGTTTAGAAGGCAGCTTGGTTTATAGGCTTATGTTCTTCTATGCCCCCTAAAGCGAAAGCGTCACACGGTTTTCATAAACTAGGAAGCTGCCACCCAGAAGTCACACTGTGTTTTCAATCCACATTTCTACACTGAAGATTTGTACATTTGATTGTATGAAAATTTTTCTTAAAGGAAAGAACTATTAACAAACATTAAACTCTAGTTTATTATATGAAAAAAAATTTATCCCATGAATTTATGAACTATTGAACTAAAAGAGACTTTGAGGTTTGAGATTTCTGCACTGAACCCAAAGAGTATTTCTCCTATGGGCCTGTTACAAATTGATGTTACCCAGAAAGAACACATAACTGTTCTGTCAGACTTCACAGAGCTTAAAAATATGCAAGATCAATCTCTAGGTACATGTACAGTATGCACCATTTCTCAAAAACCGTTGACTATAGAATGGTTTTTTTTTTTATGTTGGTCATGCTGCAAGTTGAACAACATATTTTAGGAAATAGAGGTCTAGTCTAGCACAATTTTTTCACAAATTAAAAATACCCATGCAACCTACAACCCCTTCAAGAAGTAGATTATTTCTGTATGCTTCCCCATTACTGAAGCTCTTCTTATTCTTCCTTCTATTCCTGCCCCACCTTTACACAATGATATCTGCTACCCTAGCTGCTAACAGCATAGATGTTGAGTATATGTGCATGGCTGGTTTCATTTGCTCAGTAATTTGTAGTTGCAGATTTGTCATTGTCACCGCTGCGTGATATTCCTTTGGATGAATGTACCACAAATTATTCATATGTTCAGTTATTGTAGGCATTTGAGTAGTTCAAGATTTACTTTTGTTTTGTTTTGTTTTCTGCTATTATGAATAGTGCTTTTATAAACATTTTGTTTCATATGTTAATATATTAATAGATGCATTTCTGCTGGAAGATACCTAGAAGACTATTGCCAGATCATAAGGTACATATATATTTAGCTTTAGGAGTATTACAAAACAGTTTGTGTCAGTTTTCCTATTTGTACAGTAAGTTTATATAATGAACAACTATAAAAATCTCAGTATCCCTAAATAAACATTTATTGTTTAAGTGCATGTGTTAAGCAGAGGTTCAGCTAGGTGATTCTACTGTTCCAGGATGGGCTGACTCATGTATGTGGGGTTAGATTGGCTGTTAGCTGATCTAAGATGGCCTTGGCTAGAACAAAGGTAACCCAAATCTTTCCATATGACTTTCATCCTTCAGCAACCTACTCCAGTCATGTTCTCATTACACAGGCAGAGATACTAGGGCATACATGGAGATGGCAACCGCTTTCTATAAGAGTCTGCTTGTATAACACAAATACTGTCTGAAGCAAATCAGATAGATGAACAAGTTGCTGAAAGTCAGGGAATCATACTTTGGTTATCACTGGCAAAGGACATTAGCACAAGGTGGGGTGCTGAAATGAGGCCAGCAATGCCATTGATCTCCTGTAGTTTTCCAAAGTGGGCGTATCAATTTACACTGCCTGTGGTATTGTTTGTGAATTATAGTTGCTTCAATCCTTACCAACTTGGTAGCTTTTGCTACTTAAAATTGTTCTTTTCCACTTCCCTTTTCTATTTCTCTTCTTCCTCTCATTTTTCTTCTCCTCCAGCCCTTCCTCACCACCTTCTTCTACCAGCTCTTCTTAAGAATATGTAAAGATTTTGCATTGTAATGTTGTTTATATTTTCCTGATAATTCATGAGGCTGAGGAAGTTTTCATAGATATAATTGTAATTTAGATATTCTCTTTGATGCAATGCCTGGAAAAGTTGGTTTTGGTGTTGTTTATTTGGGGTTCTACCCAGTATTTTTATTGGGTTGTCTGTCTTTTTTATGTATTGGAATTTTGGGGGCTAAATACACATTCACACACACACACAATCATATGTTGCTTTATGATGGAAATACATTCTGAGAAATGCATCATTAGGTGATTTCCTCATTGTGTATATATCAGAGTGTACTAATGCAACCTGGAAGGTGTAACTTACTACACACCTAAGCTAATGATATAGTCTATCGCTTCTAGGCTACAAACCTCTACAGCATGTTACTCTACTGAATACTTTGGCAACTATAATGCAATAATATTTATTTATCTAAACATAGAAAACATACAGTAAAAATATTACATAAAAGATACAAAATGGTTCACCTGTACAGGGCACTTACCATAAATGGAGCTTGCAGGAGTGGAAGTTGCTCTGAGTGATTCAGTGATTGATTGGTGCATGAATGTAAAGGCCTAGAACATCGTACATTACTGTAGACTTTAGAAACACTGTACATGTCGGCTATACTGAATTTATTTTTTAAATGTCTTTCTTCAATAATAAATTAACCTTGGTTTACTGTAACTTTTTAACTTGATAAACTTCTTATTTTTACTTTTTCACTCTTTTGTAATAACACTTAAAACACACATTGTGCAACTGGACAAAAAATATTTTATTGCTTTGTATGCTTGTTCTAGATTATTTTTTCTATTTTTAATTTGTTTATTTAACATTTTTATAAAAACTAAGACGCAACACACACATATTAGCTTAGGCATACACAGGCCTAGGATCAGCAATAACACTGTCTCTCACTTTCACATCTTGTTCCACTACAGAGTTTTATGGGGGGAAAATATGCATGAAGTGGTCATCTCTTATAACAACAAAACCTTCTTCTGAATCCCTCCTGAAGAACAGGCCTGAGGCTGTTTTATACTTAACATTTTTTTCATAAGTAGAATAATTACACTCTAAAATAACAATGAAAAGTATAAGGTTGTAAATACATAAGCCAGTAACATAGTTGTTTATTATTATTATAAAGAGTGATGTATTTTACATAATTATACATGCTATACTTTTATACAACTGGCAGTGCAGTAGGTTTGTTTATGCCAGTATCATCACGAACACATGAGGAATGCATCATTACGCTACAAGCACAGCTATGACATCACCAGGTGATAGGAATTTTTCACCTCCATGACAATCTTTTTTCTTTTTCTTTTTTTTAAGAGATGGGGTCTTGCTCTGTCTCCGAGGCTGGAGTGGAGTGTGCAGTGGCATGATTGTCATTCATGGCAGCCTCAACCTCTCAGGCTCAAACGATACTCTCACCTTAGCCTCCTTAGTAGCAGGACTATAGGCATGAGCCACCATGACTGACTAATGTTTTGTTTTTTTTCTTTTTTGTAGAGACAGGGTCTCACTATGATTCCTAGGCTTGTCTGGGACTTCTGAGCTCAAGTGATCCTCCTGCCTTGGCCACACTCCCAAAGTGTTGGGAGTACAGATGTGAGACACCATGCCCTGCCTCCATTATAATCTTATGGGACGACCATTGTATATGCAGATTGTCATTGACCAGAATGTAATTATGCAGCACTACTGTATGTATGTATGTATGTATGTATGTATGTGTGTGTGTGTATATATATATGCTTAAGATATACTTAAAGACGCTGCTTAAGGTAGCATCTTTCTCCACAAAGCGTTTGTGGTCTAGAATAAGGGTCAAGCAGAACACTCCTAAGGGGAAGAAATATGAAACCAAATATCAATTTGAGCTACTGGGTAAGAGTAAGAGCATCAAAAGGCCTAATTTAGAATCCTGGCTGTAGATGGATTCACTGTATGATATTGTGTAATTGATTCTTCCTTCCTGAGTTTCAAATTCCTTGAAAAAAAACTTTTGGGTCATTTCTCAGACCTAGCACAGTTTCAAGCAAAAGGGATCATAATTCTGCTTAAGTCCTGTCCCAATTTTGGGGAAAAACTTCTCATCTGAAAAGCAAACAAAAACTCAAACAACAACAAAAGAAACTGCTGGTATGAAAGAGCAATATTTTCTATAATATCCTTTAATAGTTCAGAAAGAAATACACATAAAGCTGTTTGGAGCTAAACTACATGTTTTCACTTATTATTATAATTTCCCAAGAAATGATATTTAATCTGTTAAAATTCACTTCGTTTTTGATGAATTTATGTATATATATATATGAATTTTATATACCTTCTTGTTCTATATTGCAGAGCAAGGAGAAAAAATGTTTTTTTACATCAGGCAATCTGTCAGAAAAGACCAGTCCATATTAAGGGGAGAGGAATCTGTGAAGAATTGTTGCAAGTCAGTTTACCAGTTAAGGTGCTGTGCACAGAGGAGAGATTTGTAAACCATGAGCTCCTAGAAAGAGGAAAGTTCTAAATATATTCACAGTCATCTCACCCTTAGGGTTTAGGCTTTGCTCCAGAGTCAGTTTCAAAGTCTTATTTTGAATGAAAGTTGTGTTCAATTTGTAACGCACTGAGACTGCAGCAGGTGGATCTCATAGAGAGAAATGTTTTTCTGCAATAAAATAGGATTTATTCATTAATGTGTCTGAGCCTTTTAAAGGAAATTGCTCTTGGGGTTATATCATTAATTTATTAATTTAAAACCACTCCATTTGTTTGGTCAATATGTGTTTAAGTAATGTAAAAGTTGGAATAGAAATATATCTGTGGCTGTGAATGATAGCTCATGCCTGTAATCTTAGTACTTTGGGAGGCCAAGATGGGAGGATTACTTGAAGCTAGGTGTTCAAAACCAGCCTAGGTGACAAAGTGAGACTCCATATCTACAAAAAATTTTAAAAAATTAGCCAGGTTTGGTGGCTCAAACCTGCTGTCCCAGCTACTCATGAGGCAGAGGTGGGAGGATCACTTGAGCCCAGGAGTTTGAGGCTGGGCTGGAGTGAGCTGATTGTGCCACTGTACTTTAACCTGGATGACAGTAATACCCTATCTTAGACAGATAGATAGATAGATAGATAGATAGATAGATAGATAGATAGATAACAGTTTAATATTGTTGAATTTGGGACTTTAGAGAAATTTGCTTCTTTATATGTATGATAAGCTGAATAAAGCCCCCTAAGGATATCTATGTCCGAATTCCCAGAAGCTGTGACTATGCTACCACACATTTAAAAGGACTTTGCTGATATATTTAAGAGTCTTCAAATGGTGGGATTTTCCTGGATTATCCAAGTGGGCCCGGTGTAATCACAAATGTCCTTGTAAGAGGAAGGCAGTAGCTTAGAGAGAGAAGAAAGCATGTGACAGTGCCAAGAGGGTGAAACGGCTCAACAGATTTGGAGATTTTTCACAATTACTGAGAAATCAAGCTGCCAGATGTTGAAGATGAGCTATCCCACAGTTATTCAATCAATAACATTTATAATTTTTGATTGCAAAGTTTCTTTCCAGGTTAATAGCAGAATTGAGGTATAAAGTTTGCTCAGTTCTAAAGACAATGGCCTTTCCTCTGCCCCAACTTACTTTCCAAGTTCATCCTAAGGAAATCCACATTTTCTTTCTTCCAGGAATGTCATAATAGGCTCTGGACGCTCTTAGGAACTTTGAATATAGGGGGCTCATTAATGCCTCTACTTTTCTTAAACCCAAGAGTGTTCCCATTGACTTTTGCCATTAAGAAAGAGCAATAGAGAGATAAGGTACAGTACAGGAAAAGTTCTGTGAAGGAAATAGGCTTTATCCCGTTTGTAAAAATGCATTTATTACCTTTAAGTAATTATAAAGGAAATTGATGTTTAGTTTAGACAATAAAGAAACTGCATAATAAGAACACATAGAAGAAAGTAAAAATCATTATAACCTCATCACACAAACATGAACACCTTCTGGTATAAATATTTTTGGCTCTGCATTTATGCATATAAAATAATAAGTAATGATACATAATGACATATAATACTACATAAATTCTCCAGCTACCTATATTTTTCAGAGAAAAAAGCATAACTTAAATTTTAATATTTAATATTATAGCAATTACTTTGAATTCCATTGAAAACGATGTACCATAATTTACATGCATGTACATAGGTGAGTGTGTGTGTCTTTTTTGAGGGAAAAACCTTAACAATAGTGCTATTGCTAATATCATACAATGATAGTAAATGTTGGTATTTAATATATCTTAACATTAATAAAAAATGGTATTTAATATATTTTCTTGTGCATGTATTTTAGATATTAAGTTATTTAATATTTATTTTTCCTCATTGATAGTAGAAGCTTTTTATGTATTTGGTATAATAATTCTTTTTTTCTCATGTATAAATCCAATCTTTTATCTGATTTTGTTTATCTTTTGTGTTGTTAAAAGGTAGTCCCTCTATCTGTTTATGTATTTATTTTAGGGGTAAAGGGTAATAGAACCATTCTTTCCAAAATCAATATTTGCAACATGAAAATTCAAAGTTCACCTGCTCAGATCTACTGTCTTATTACAGAATGAATTTCCACAGAATGGAGTTGGTGTTTGATTGTTTTTACCCTTCAATCAGGCTTACTTGTTTCACATTTTAAAGTTCTCCCTGTCCAACATTTAAAGAGGTTGATGTTCTTGCATGCCAAGCAGTAAATCTACAGGAAATCTGTCTATAACATCTCTTTCAAGGTGTTTAGTGAGATAGGCTTTGGAGAAATAGAAAATTTGACCTATATTGATTTTATGTCCTTTGAGAAATAGGCAGCTTGAGCTTGATTAATGAGCATTTCCCACCTCATTTATGTCCAAAATCTCTGCAATTGACATCTGAAAATTCTCATACATTGTTTCAAAGTAAATTATGTGGAGTGTCTTCTCTGGTTGTGATGTCTCTCTGCCTCCTAGGGCCAAGTGTTTTCTCCTTGGCTGTGCAGACAATAGCCAGTTTGAGGAGGAAGCAAAAGGTATAAACCCAAACAAAATAAAGCAAAGCAAACAAATAAACAAACAAAAAACTAAAATATGATCAATATGATCTGAATCTTAGACCACAGCTATCTTTAAATTATTTGAGTTTTTTTCTTGAATCCTTGGCCTTCTGATTAATGTTTTTCGTATTTTAAATACAGTAAACATATAAGAATGACTATACTTACAGGAGAAGAGGAATATTGACTCATTAAGATTAAAGTTGCATGTGCTATTTTGTGACGTTATACTCCAATATGAACACTGATAACTAGAATTAAAGACTCTCAGAAATGTTAGGGATACTATAATATGTTAATGGAGTGGTTTCTACCCAGGCTATGCATTAGAATTATCTGGAAATAGTATTTTATTCCAAAATATACTTATAAGGCTTATACTCTAGACAGGGATTGATAAACTTTTTCTGCAAAGGGTCAGATATTTAATCTTTTAGGCTTTGTAGGCCATGAAGTCTCTATAGCAGTCACTCATCTCTGCTGTTCTAGCCCCAAAACATCCATTGATGATGCCTAAACAAATAGGTATGGCTGTGTTCCAATAACACTTTTTTTACAAAAATAGATGATGGTTCAGATTTGGCTCAGGGCTATAGCTTACTGACCCCTGTTCTACATGAGGAGTTTGATGTGCTAATATTTTAATTGGCTGATAGAAAAGCAAAATTGTTATTCTTTAGAGAGTGATTACAGAAGTCATACTCTCATTAATATATTACCCACAATGCCTTGCATAAATTGAAAAGCCACTATACGTGAAAACAAAATAGAAAATGTTACCCATAGTGAAGTAAAATTTTGCTATAAAGTAAAACATTTACAAATTACCCAGATGTTAAAAATCAGGAGACTTTAAAAAAAACTTTGAAATAACTTTGATAAATAAACTCAGAGTACGCTGGAAATGATGAATCTGTAGGAAAGAGCTTAAGAGTTTCAGAAGAGAGAGAAAAAATGAAGAAGCAAATTTAATTAAGTAATACATAAAATAAACAATCAGCGTAAAGACCAAATAATAGAACACACAGAGTAACAAGTACATGGAGGAAAAAATTTAAAAAATGAATCGAGCATCAGTGACCTATGGAGCAATATTAAATATGTTTACATTCATTAAATTGAAACCCAAGAAAGACAGAAGGAAGACAACGGGGCAAAAACTAACTGAGCAAATGTTGGTTGACTATTTTTTTTTCCTCAAAATTTCATCAAGAACAGAGATCCAGAAAGATCTCTGAGTTCCAGAAAGTTCAGTGGAACCCAAGCAGAATAAACAAACAAACAAAATCTATTAATGTATATCATAGTCAACTGCTGAACATGAAAGCTGTAGAAAAATTCTTAAAGACAGAAAGACAATGAAACACGTATTACATAGAAAAGAATAAAAATAAGAACTCCAGCAACTTCCTCATCAGAAGCTGAGGACCAACAGACAACAAATGACATATTGAAAGTGCTAAAATGGCAGGAAAATATGTGGTGATCCAGAATTTTATATGTTGAGTGCTTTATGTGGCTAACTCTACCTGAAAAGATATGAGGACATGTATGAAAGATGATGTTTGAGTTAAAACTTCAAAGTAGAGAAAGAGCTTACCAAGTGGGTCTTAGGTGAAAGGAAAGAGGGCATTCTCAGCAGAGGAAAGACCTTTAGCAAAGTCGTGGTGGCATTAAGTAGAAATATATGTGAAACAAATTGCATAGACATGGAATGCTGATATGGTCTGGCTGTGTCCCCACACAAATCTCACTTTGAATTATAACTCCCACAATTCCCACGTGTTGTGGGAGGGACCCAGTCGGAGGTAATTGAATCACGAGATGAGTGGATCTTTCTCATGCTGTTCTCATGATAGTGAATAAGTCTCACAAGATCTGATGGTTTTAGTAAAGGGGAGTTTTCCTGCACAAGCTGTCTCTTGCCTGCCACCATGGAAGAGGTCCCTTACTCTTCTGCTATAATTATGAGGCCTCTCCTACCATGTGGAACTGTGAGTCAATTACAACTCTTTCCTTCATAAATTACCCAGTCTCGGGTATGTCTTTCTTAGCAGTGTTGGAACAGACTAATACAAATGCCTTGTCCGATATTGTGCAAGAATTCAGTGACAGAGTTTGTTTTCAAGTGTGGTGTTCTTTCCATGTCTTCCTCCCAACTTGTAAGAATCCAGGCTCTGCTTAACATTGCTGCACGCATCTTGAATGCAATGCTGCCTGATCAATTGCCCTCCAAATGGGTACTTAGAGAACTTTATCATCTTAATTTTATATTTACAGCCACAGTTTCATTCTGAGGAAAGCTATCTATTCACACTAGCAAATTAAAACAGTTTTGATCATAGTAATAACAGCGCTTGAATAGAAAATGCATCAATTTAGGCTGGACTTGAGCTACCATAATGTGCATTTCTGTTTAATACTGTTTATGTTTCCCTGGATACTATAATGGACTGGGTTGTGCAATTTAGTTTTATTGACAACCACCAACTCCATCCCTATCCTTGAAAGGCAGGGAGAACAAACGATATAAACTGATTATAAACAAACTATGCTAGGGCTCAGGCAATGAAGGATGAATAATTATAATTGCATTCAAACTATTATCACTGGCGTAGCTACATTGAACTAGTCTAAGTAGAAGTAAAATGATCTTTAAAAATGAATTAGCAAAGCAAATATATCTTTTTGTACACATCCTGTCCTTTTTTACACTTCCTGTGATCTTTTGAATACTATAGTCTATTGCAAAGTGTGCGTGGTTTCATTCTGGCTGCTCTATGAATGCTCATGTTAGTTGGATATAGTGTCTGCTAAAATATTTAGGGGTATTTTTGTACAGCAAAGGGACAATGTGCCTGGTAGCTGGGACTTTAAGACTTGTATTGAAGCTGCATTTGCACATCAGATATTGCTTTAATCTACATTGTATAATTAATTGAGGTAGTTTGGGACTGGAGAGGTGAGTGTGGTTTGCTGTAGTTACAGGTTTCCCAGGTCACCCCATAGATGTCACCAGTTTTGGAGATCAGGCTACTCTTCTTTCAGCAGTAATTAAGATGAATCTGTAAACATACTCCTAATGATCAAACTAGGAATGACACTTGTTTCTGTGACAGTTTACACCAACAAACAAGGACTCAATAACTCTTTTCCAGGCTTCCTTGTCCCGTATAGAAAAAATAAATAAAGTCCTTCTACACTTATTTTCCGCTCACGGCCTACTAGATATTTCAAAATAAGTGTCCCACAGCAACTAATTTTCTGTCCAACCATTTTACACAGAAGAAATACAGCTTGAGTATGTTAGATTAACCTCTGCAAACTGAAGTTGTCTATTGAATTTATTTGTAAACAATTGCTAAAAGTGTTGAGATGGTCTTAGCTAAAGCAATTTACGGCTTGTAGCCTCCTGAACAAGAGGTGCCCTGATGTGATCTGGCCACCGGTGTGGATGAACAGGAAGGACTGCTTTAGGATTCCCATCCTGTAGTTCATAATATAAATGATGGAGTGAATCAGGTATACATTTTCCACAAATGTGTCCCCACATGTTCTATTCTCATCAACACTGGGCAGGTATTTTTCCTGTCTATTGGTTAACAGAAATGAAATGAGAATTGAGGCTTAAACATTAGGCATTTCATCTTTCTAGAAAATCCTGTGGAATAAAGTAATTGTTATGCCTGGGTTAATTGATAATCCATTAAATTAACCCCCAAGTTCATAGTCAAGAGGGACAAAAGCGAAAAATAATTATTATTTTCAATGTATGTTATTATGTACCTGGCACCAAAGTGAGCATCTAACTTACACACTTTTATGTAATTTTCACAATGTCCCTATTAGATCGTCATTGGTATTCCCATTTTATAAGTAAAGAGAGTAAAGCTTAGACTTGCTATTGAAAAAAAATCGGTTGCCCAAGAAAGTAATGGAGACAAGGGTACCAAAATAAAAATCCATATTCTAAACAAGAGATCTGCAAACTACAGGCTGAGGGCCAAAATGACCCACTGCCTATTCTTGGATGGCCCGTGAGCTACTTTTAAACGGTTGAAAAAAATAAAAAGAGTATTTTCTAACCACACAAACTGATATTAAATTAAAATATCAATATCCATACAAAATTTCGTTGCAACATAGCAATGCTCATTATGTAATGTCCATGTCTGTTTTCCTACTGTGATGGCAGAGTTCCATAGTTGCAACAGAGACTGTATGTGGTGCTTGTATCACTTTGCACTGTTGCTTGGTGCGCTACCACCTGGCAGGGATGCAGTTATAATTTAACTGTGTTTGGAGTGTGCTATACATGGCTATATCAAGATATATGTTTTTTATTAGTACTGCATACTTATGATGTCAAAACCACAACAAGAACAAAATTGACTTCTAATGTATTTTAAGGCACAGGAGAGTGTGAATTATTTTTTATTGAATTGAATGTCAAAGCATTGTGTTTATGATGCAGTGGTATGTTAGCTATTCTAAAAGAATAAAGTAGACATTAACATGATCAAGGTAAGCACTCAGCTTACCAAAATACTCCCACTCACTAGAAAGTGATGGTGAGAAAAATTAGAAAATGTAAAACAGAACATCTTTGCAGCAGAATCTCTTTACAAACATAAAAATGAAACTGCAACTAATGAAAGTGTCTCTGTGACTCATTTGTTAGCCAAGCCAAAAATAAAAAATAAAAATAATAAACGTCTTTATCAATGATGAGATAATTAAATAACGTTTGATTGCAACAGCTGAAGAAATGTCTTGAGAAATAAAACTTGTTTGAAATCATAGTCTTTCTGTGAGAAAATTTAATTGAAGAACTGTGGACATTAGAAGCTATCTCAATAGCCAATTAAAAGTTAGCTGGGTGATTCTGAGTTGTTTTTCTTGAATCTTGATGAGTAGAAAGCTTTTGCCTTTTCAAGGAGTCACTATTAAGGTTGAAGTGACTGAGGGATCAGCCTCTATGTATACCCTATGTGGAGCAACTATAGGTACGATTTTTTTTTCTTTTTTAAATTTTTTTTTAAAATTTTTGAGCATACATAGTAGGTACACATATTTAGTTCAGAAAACACAAAACCTGAAGTGGAATCTGCCAAGATGTATCATAACTAATGCTGTTAAAAGTATGGATGGAGCAGAAAAATCTTATTTGAACAGATTTTAAAAGTCTGTGAAAATGTAAGTTGTTTAAAACTTTATGTTTATTTAGAATAATATCCATCAGCATGCACTATGTAGAAAGTATTTGAATCTTTAGTGTGTTATTGAACCAGCAGTATCAATGGTGGAGTTAATTAGCTCTAGTGGACTTAAACATTGCTGTTCCAGGAATTTTTATTAGAAATAAAAGCTAAATATACTAATATTTATTCTTTACCACTTAGCAGGTCTATGATTAACCAGGCAGAAATTTTATTACTGTTTTTGAGCTCAGGGTCAAGATAGAAATTTTTCTAAATGAAAAGAACTGTCCTCAACCACTATCATTAAACATTGACTGACTTTGGAAATTAGCTTCTATTCCAGACTTGATAATAGTTCTTGGTGATTTCAACATAAAATTTCAAGACAAAACAAAGCTGATTCGTGAAACCTATGCTAGTTTAAAGTTGTTTCCAAAAACACTAATGGCTGAAGCAAAAATAAAATAAACCACCTTATAAATTATCCATGCTAACAAGTTAAGACAAGAAGCAAGATCATCATTCTCACACAAATTTGTAGTCTAAATGTTCACATTTTCAAGGTCAACCTACAGTTCCAACAGTGTGTTTCAGATTTCAGTGCAAGTTCAGAAATAATATTCGTATTTCAAAATCTATTTAACCATGTAATTGAATAGCTTCAATCTAACCTTGAACTGGAAGTGATTTTAGTTTGCAATATTGTGCATACTAAGAGGTGAATATCAAGAAAAAACCCAATAGAATTGTATCAATGTCTCTGAACAATAAATGTGCTCAATTAAAATCATATGCCCATGGATTGATATCAGTATTATGCAGTACCTAACTGTATAATAAGACATTTTCAAAGATGAAATACATAAGATCTCATTGCAGATCATCATTAATAGATGAACATTTCCAATTAATTTTGATGGCAGAGAAAACTACTTTTGAACCCAAATTAAGTGAAACATTATCCCCCACCACATCCTTGAAAATGTCATTCTTCTGAAAAGAGAAACTTTTATTTTGAAATGTACTACATTATTCTTATTATATTTTGAATGTCATCAAAAATGTGTAGAAATGTGTTTTCTCTCTAGTTCTATAATACTTTCATAATATCCTCAATTTTGCCTCTTGACCCACAAAACCTAAAATATTTACTATCTGGCATTTTACTAAAAAATTTGCTCACCCTTAATCTAGTGGTCAGGACCAAGAAATAGAATTATTACTGGCTTTTCTCCTTTGGTCTAACACTAATGTTAGGATGGTGGGTTCCTGTTTACTTTTACTCTTCTAATGTTCACTCATGCTCAAAATTATTCACCCTATGGGGTACTGTGTTGTGTGCAAGGCTCTGAAACTTTTTGCAAGAAGCACATTACATGTTTCAGTCCTTAGAGTTCATGTGTTTCGAAACCAGTGTTTGTGTTTCTGAACAATGAGACAAAATATAACTCTATATTGTCAGATCCTGAATGAAATAAAATTAGATGCTTTAATGATTGGTCAGCAGAACAGCGTTATTAAGCCCACAGGGTTTAACATCACTTTTCTAGTCCAGAATTCCGGCAACACCACTAACTAATTGCATGAACCTGGTAGCTGCAAGAGATGATACTAAGGACTACAGTCCCGGTCTGGTATTCAGGAAAAATTCGAGGTGAACTAAGTTAGCTGGGTGTAGAGTGGACACTGTCGATACAGGCAGAGAGAATAATGTGTGCAAAGGCAATGAGCAGATAAAATAATGTGGCTAATTCAAGAGACAGAATGGAGATCATTGTGATTCAACAAGGAACAGAAATGGATCAGATTGGGGCTGGAGTGATGGAGTGGGAAAGGCAGACGGTGGGTGGCTTTGCAAGCCACAGTCAGTTTCTTTTCCTTTAAAATGTAATTATTTACAAACAATTAAATATTATTCAGCCTTAAAAGGAAAAAAAAAGTCTGAATTATACTACAACATGAATGAACCTTGAAGACATTATACTAAGTGAAATAATCCAGTCACAAAAGGCTGAGAAAGAAAGCGGGTTGGGGAAGAGAGAGAGAGAGAGTGCAGCAGAGAGAGACAAGGGCGGAGACAGAGAGATACACAGAGAGAAATAATGCAGTCTTTCCATCTTAAGCCAATATCATAGTTTTTTCATGGAATCAATAGATTAATTGGGCCATTATCTAGAATGTTTTAATGACAATGAGATCTCACTATTTCAAACTATGGTCTGTTTCATACTGTAAGATTATGTGATATTCTAATATGTGATAAAGCATTGTTAATAAGAATCTTATCGCATTTGTACATTTAACTCTTACTGCATGGTTTACAAAATAAATGTTTGGACTACCACTTATTTATTATTGCTCTCATGCACTAAGGTTATTCTAATTAAGACTCTGAACCTATTATTCTTAATTAAACTCTTCTTAAACTCAGTTATCTCCTGAGAAAGAGTTTAGATTTTTGCTAAATTCACCGTACTAATGAATGCAAAAGAAACTTGTTCTTTTTCCCAGCTGAAACCCAACACACCCTTTATTGTCCATCTTTCTAACAAAACGTCTTCCAACATCATCCTGCTTTTTCTGAACTGTAACTTCCTTGTGGAAAGAAATGCTCTAGCCATTCATCCCTAAATCTTAAGATTCATTAGGTTCTTCTCCCTAGTTTGAATCTCTGTCCTCCAGTTGGCCTTAGCAATGCACTAAATACAGATCTTCTCTGAAGCTTTCTTTTTATTGCCGTCTTTGTAATTGTTATATCAAGAAATAAATTTAAGGCTGGGCACGGTGACTCATGCCTGTAATCCCAGCACTTTAGGAGGCCAAAGCAGATGGATCACCTGAGGTCAGGAGTTTGAGGCCAGACTGGCCAACATGGCAAAACCTAGTTTCTACTAAAAATACAAAAATTAGCCATGTATAGTGGCAGGCACCTGTAGTCCCAGGTACTCAGCAGGCTGAGTCAGGAGAATTGCTTGAACCTGGGAAGTGGAGGTTGCAGTGAGCCGAGATCGTGCCACCGTACTCCAGCCTGGGCAACAAAGCAAGACGAAAGAAAGAGAGAAAGAGAGAGAGAGAAAGAGAAAGAAAGAGAGAAAGAAAGAGAAAGCAAATCAAAGAGACAGAAAATTGAAAAGGGTTAGAATAGAAATTACTTTGTGGGAACGTGCTGTGGTGGGGGGCTATACCTCTGGACTCCTTCCAGATACCTCTGAAATAAACAAAGGCACAGAAATTAAGTAACTTTCTTAAGTATGCATAGCAAGTAAGAAAGAAGGCAGAAATTCTGTCCAAGGTTTGTAGAATCTGGAAGTTAAACCCTTAATGTCTAAACAATACATCCTTGATAGTAGAGTGTGGAGGGCATGTTTTTAATCCTCTAATTGTCTCCATCAGAAGGAATTATGATTCCTAGTAACTAAGAGATCGTCAGTTAATTAGTACCTAATGTCACTTTTTCAGTTTTTATTGAGAGAAAGCAAAACTTCTCAATTTCAGCAATTTTAATAAAGAACAAATTTTATGTGCAAGGTGAAGAAAATGATTCTCTTGGATTACATAGTTACTTGTTTCCAGCTGGATTGATTTTTTTTTTTAAATAATGGATTTGAAAATAGCTTTTTATAATTTTACAAAAATCTTTCTTACCTTGGACTGCAAGCTTTAGGACTTTTTTTTTTTTTTAATTACTTGTAGGAAAGGATGTGGTTCAACACTTCACACTTTCCTCTCTCTAAGAGAAATGCCTGAGACAAGTGTGGTAACCACTATCTCTTTATGTCAAGGGGATCAGTTATGGGAATGGCAGCAAGAGCTATTATTGCTTGCAGGAAAGAGAGAAGTAAGTACAGTGGTCTCAGGATGGAGAGGCTCGCTGTGTGGGTAAGGTTGCTGGAGATACTGCAGGACTGCTAACGTGCACCTCTTAGTGGAGGTTGGTTTCTTCATTGGGGACCAAATGTGTAAGAGGCCATGGGAAGAAGAAAAGCAGGAAAATGAGAAGCCAGGAATAACACGTAGATATCATAACTCACAATGTTGAGAGTGCTAAGCGAGTAATAATTCTAGTAATACTAAGCTACATAAGTGTGCCAGCCTCCTACTCCAGGACTAATTAAAAATATTGACCAAATACCAAATAACCCTACTCCCAAAAGATAATAGTATTCTGGGAATAGTAATAAGCACCAGAAACTTTCACAGAGGCACAGAGATGATCTAAGCCTTAAAAAATAAATGCATCTCACAGTCTCATGTTTTTAACATGTAAGCTACAGGAAGATAAATTAGACGAGAGAAAGATTAGCTTATTGGCTCAAAGAGTTTTCCATTTCACAGATACAAGCAAGAAAGGAGACCTAGATCTGTCAAAATTCTGGAGAAATAGTATGCAAATTTTCTATCTTATTAAGAATCTTTTATTCGAAAAAAAGTTAAAAATGTAATTGAGTTTGCTGAGCCACTGTAGGGATTCTGAACTTGCAAATGCATCAGTTGCCAAGAAGAAACCATGTGTGAAAGAAAAATCTATATATTGCTATTTAATAAATCAAGTGAGAGAATTTTGTATATGTAGTATCATTAAGTTTATCCCACACAAACTCTAGATACTGAATCATTCAATTTTATTCAAAACATTTTCCTGTTTTGATTTCTCTGTAGGCAGTGATTACAAATCCATTAGCAAAATACATTTTAGAACATATTTTAGCCTGATGTATTATGATAATTCTAGCAAACAGTCAATGTCACGTAAAAACAAGAATAATTAACGTAAACCACTTTGTTATCAGCTCCTAACTTGTTTAAAGTTGAATTTCTTCCCTTTCAATATTCAGCGAAAATGTTTTCTTTTTGGTAGCACAAATTATGATAACAATTATTATCATCTGACTTTTTACCAACATAGCTTGATTAAATGAAATAAATATGCAATTATAAGAATTGTGAAATTGTAGAATTGATGGTGGAGGTTTTTGCTGAACTTCTGTGCATGAAATAGTGAAGGGAAGGATATATCATTTGGATAAAGAGAAAAATGGAATGTGGAAGTGAAATAGTTTTGAACTTCCCTCCCTAGCTTTGGTTGTACTGCGGAACATTTCAAACAAATCAGTGTTCATTTAACACAATTTTAGAATAGCCATCTTAATTCCCATTGCATCTTGCATTCGTGTAAGGTTTTTAAATTTTTAGAAATGTCCACACCTGTTATTGTTATTATTTGAACTTTATGCTCACCTTGTAGGAATGCAGAACAGATATTTATAAAAAAGTAAATTAAAGCAAAGAGAAATTAGGAAACTTGCAAAGGTCACACTGCAAGTTAATGGCAAGGACTGCAACTGAATTTGTCATTTATTCATTAATTCTTTTGAATAAACATTTTATAGGTTTGTAGTTCACCATTAATAAACTCAAGTCAGTGCAGTGTGTAATGATGCACATATAAAAGTTAAGGATTACAGAAAAGGTAACAGACCTTGAGCTGCAAGACAATACTAGATCAAATATAAAAAATCTAGATTTATTATATCACATTGTTCTTGAGAATGGACTCCTTAACTTTACAAATGATGCTGAAATGAAATCCACAGTCAGTGTCTCTTACCACATCTATACTTGTTTCCACAGGTGGACTTGCTGCAGAATAGCCTTCAATGCACAGACCTGGCTTAGCTTTTCCTCTCTAGACTATTTGGAATCAAGGCAAACTTCTTGTCTGAATGCATGTGAAGGCAGTAAGTTAATGAAGCATGACAGTGATTTTATGCTCACTTTTTGGCTATGGGATATTCTATACCCACTTTAGTCACATACCAGTGCCATATCAGAAATCAGAATATCCAATACAACTTATTAACCAAAACTCAATTTTATTTAGCATTAAAGTGGAAGCTAAATGATGAGAACATATGCACACATAGAAGGGAACAACACACACTGAGGCCTTTCAGAAGGTGGGGGATGGGGTGGGAGGAGGGAGAGGACCAGGAGAACCAACTAATGGATACTAGGCTTAATACCTGGGTGATGAAATAATTTGTACCACAAACCCCCATGACACCCATTTACCTGTGTAGCAAACCCTCTCTTGTACCCATGAACTTAAAGTTTAAAAAGAAAAACACCTTTCTTTTCTCTCCGTGAGAACTTGCTTTAGAATGGAAGCCTGCAGTAGGAAAGGGGGCATGGTCAGCTTCTTCTTAAATTTTTATCTGTATTTTTGTATCCTAAGCTCACCCTGCTGGGCATATTCTGACCCCTACAGAGCTGGGGTAAGAAGAGTACACAACAGTAAATAAAAGTGAAACCTGTTATTTGAATGGTATGGTAATAAGCTGAGGCCCAGAGATGTTTTAAGCTGATTCTTTATCTTTTTTTTTTTTATTTATTCTTTTGTGTGGTATTGTCAGAGACTCTTTATGGCTTTCTTAACAGGACTCTCCCACTTTAGTTCACATGCCTTTGACAAGAAGATGAATCATTTTTGGATGATGTTTTTCCCTAAATTATACAATGGCTAGAAATGCAAAGCCCCTTTTAGTTTTTGCTACTGGGATTTGTGTATCTCTTGTGGTGACTTGATTTGGAAAAGATCCAATATGAACTCGTTTTGGTTCTCATTTTTGGTGATTCTCATCTCTCTGTAAGATATACCTACATATCCCTTGTTCTAACTATTGGAGGTAGGCTGATTGCCCTATCTTAGTCCATTTCTGCTGCTATAACAAAGTATCACAGAGTAGAAAGTTTTTAAATAATAGAAATTTATTTCTCACTGTTCTGGAGGCTGGGAAGTCCAAGATCAAGGCACCAGCAGATTTGCTGTCTGGTGAGAGCTCTCTCTCTGCTTCCAAGATGGCACCTTGTTGCTACCTCCCCTGGCAGAGGTCAATGTTGTGTTCTCACCTGGTGAAAGGCATGGAAGGTGAAAAAGAAAAAAGGAGAGAAAGAACAAATACTGTGTGAAGTCTCTTTTGTAAAAGGGCATTAATTCTTGATCCCATCCACGAAGGAGGAGCCTTCATGACCTAATCACCTCCTGCAGGTTCACATCTTAATGGTCTTGCATTGTGAATTATATTTCAGCATACATTTGGAAGGAATGCAAACATTCAATCCATAGCAAACCCTCATTTTGATGCCTCACAAAGTAGCACTATTTGGATTGTTATTCCATCCTTGGTAGGAGTCATGCCCACCACAGAGTATGTATTTATTCTGAATAGACCCAGGATGACCTCTCTCACTGGGGATGAGGTGAAACAATTAAAACAGCAAGGTGGTGGGAGAATCAGAACACAACACTCTTTTCAGGGAAAAGCACTTTTCAAATATTTCTTTAAAAATACCCTTTTCTGGCCGGGCACGGTGGCTCATATGCTTTGGGAGGCTGAGGTGGGCAGTTCATGAGGTCAGGAGATCGAGACCATCCTGGCTAACACAGTGAAACCCTGTCTCTACTAAAAATACAAAAAATTAGCCGGGCATAGTGGTGGGCACCTGTAGTCCCACCTACTCAGGAGGCTGAGGCAGGAGAATGGCGTGAACCCAGGAGGCAGAGCTTGCAGTGAGCCAAGATCACACCACTGCACTCCAGCCTGGGCAATGGAGTGGGACTCCATCTCAAAATAAATAAATAAATAAATAAATAAATAAATAAATAAAAATACTCTCTTCTTTTCACTTACTAATTACTTATTCTTTTATTTAGGTGAGAGATACAAAAGTTGTAGAGGTTACTTACAAGATTGCTTTTTATCATTGACCTGTGATGATTTGAAACCTCACTATGAAAAGCCTAATTTGTATATTGATGCCTGTTTGAAATTTTACTTTTAATATCTTTCAGTATGTGATTTATACTCAAGAATATGGCTATATGGATCTTAGAGAAGCAGTTCCTGTAGCAAAGTAGATATTCATAATAATCAATAATAATTTGTTATTTATTTCAATATTTAGAGCTCCTTTTAGCAGTTCTTGTAGTGCTGACTTGGTATTGGCAAATTCTTTCAGCATTTGTCTGAAAAATACTGTGTCTTTCCTTCATTTGTGAAGCTTAGTTTTGCTGGATACAAAATTCTTGACTGACGATTGTTTTGTTTGAGGAGGCTGAAGATAGGGCCCCAATCTCTTCTAGCTTATAGTGTTTCTGTTAATAAATCTGCTGTTAATCTTATAGGGTTTCCTTTATAGGTTACCTGGTGCTTTTGCTTCACAGCTCTTAAGATTATTTCAATATTGATTCTTCCTATCAATGAGCATGGTATGTTCTTCCATTTGTTTGTGTCCTCTTTTATTTCACTGAGCAGTGGTTTGTAGTTCTCCTTGAAGAGGCCCTTTACATTCCTTGTAAGTTGGATTCCTAGATATTTTATTCTCTTTGAAGCAATTGTGAATGGAAATTCATTCATGATTTGGTTTTCTGTTTGTCTGTTACTGGTGTATACGAATGCTTGTGATTTTTGCACATTAATTTTGTATCCTGAGACTTTGCTGAAGTTGCTTATCAGCTTAAGGAGATTTTGGGCTGAGACAATGGGATTTTCTAAATATACAATCATGTCATCTGCAAAGAGGGACAATTTGACTTCTTCTTTTCTTAACTGAATACCCTTGATTTCTTTCTCTTGCCTAATTGCCCTAGCCAGAACTTCCAACACTATGTTGAATAGGAGTGGTGAGAGAGGGCATCCCTGTCTTGTGCCAGTTTTCTAAGGGAATTTTTCCAGTTTTTGCCCATTCAGTATGATATTGGCTGTGGGTTTGTCATAGATAGCTCTTATTATTTTGAGGTACGTTCCATCAATACCGAATTTATTGAGCGTTTTTAGCATGAAGGGCTGTTGAATTTTGTCAAAAGCCTTTTCTGCATCTATTGAGATAATCATGTGGTTCTTGTCTTTGGTTCTGTTTATATGCTGGATTATGTTTATTGATTTGCAAATGTTGAACCAGCCTTGCATCCCAGGGATGAAGCCCACTTGATCATCTGGATAAGCTTTTTGATGTGCTGCTGAATCCGGTTTGCCAGTATTTTATTGAGGATTTTTGCATCGATGTTCATCAGGGATATTGGTCTAAAATTCTCTTTTTTTGTTGTGTCTCTGCCAGGCTTTGGTATCAGGATGATGTTGGCCTCATAAAATGAGTTAGGGAGGATTCCCTCTTTTTCTATTGATTGGAATAGTTTCAGAAGGAATGGTACCAGCTCCTCCTTGTACCTCTGGTAGAATTCAGCTGTGAATCCATCTGGTCCTGGACTTTTTTTGGTTGGTAGGCTATTAATTATTGCCTCAATTTCAGAGCCTGCTATCAATATTGTGAAAATGGCCATATTGCCCAAGGTTATTTATAGATTCAATGCCATCCCCATCAAGCTACCAATGACTTTCTTCACAGAATTGGAAAAAACTGCTTTAAAGTTCATATGGAACCAAAAAAGAGCCCGCATCTCCAAGACAATCCTAAGTCAAAAGAACAAAGCTGGAGGCATCACGCTACCTGACTTCAAACTATACTACAAGGCTACAGTAACCAAAACAGCATGGTACTGGTACCAAAACAGAGATATAGACCAATGGAACAGAACAGAGTCCTCAGAAATAATACCACACATCTACAGCCATCTGAAATTTGACAAACCTGAGAGAAACAAGAAATGGGGAAAGGATTCCCTATTTAATAAATGGTGCTGGGAAAATTGGCTAGCCATAAGTAGAAAGCTGAAACTGGATCCTTTCCTTACTCCTTATACGAAAATTAATTCAAGATGGATTAGAGACTTAAATGTTAGACCTAATACCATAAAAACCCTAGAGGAAAACCTAGGTAGTACCATTCAGGAGATAGGCATGGGCAAGGACTTCATGTCTAAATACACCAAAAGCAATGGCAGCAAAAGCCAAAATTGACAAATGGGATCTCATTAAACTAAAGAGCTTCTGCACAGCAAAAGAAACTACCATCAGAGTGAACAGGCAACCTACAGAATGGGAGAAAATTTTTGCAATCTACTCATCTGACAAAGGGCTAATATCCAGAACCTACAAAGAACTCAAACAAATTTACAATGAAAAAACAAACAACCCCATCAAAAAGTGGGCAAAGGATATGAACAGACATTTCTCAAAAGAAGACATTCATACAGCCAACAGACACATGAAAAAATGCTCATCATCACTGGCCATCAGAGAAATGCAAATCAAAACCACAATGAGATACCATCTCACACCAGTTAGAACGGCAATCATTAAAAAGTCAGGAAACAACAGGTGCTGGAGAGGATGTGGAGAAATAGGAACACTTTGACACTGTTGGTGGGATTGTAAACTAGTTCAACCATTATGGAAAACAGTATGGCAATTCCTCAAGGATCTAGAACTAGATGTACCATATGACCCAGCCATCCCATTACTGGTTATATACCCAAAGGATTATAAATCATGCTGCTATAAAGACACATGCACACGTATGTTTATTGTGGCACTATTCACAATAGCAAAGACTTGGAATCAACCCAAATGTCCATCAGTGACAGATTGGATTAAGAAAATGTGGCACATATACACCATGGAATACTATGCAGCCATAAAAAAGGATGAGTTTGTGTCCTTCGTAGGGACATGGATGCAGCTGGAAACCATCATTCTTAGCAAACTATCACAAGAACAGAAAACCAAACACCGCATGTTCTCACTCATAGGTGGGAACTGAACAATGAGATCACTTGGACTCGGGAAGGGGAACATCACACACCGGGGCCTATCATGGGGAGGGGAGAGGGGGGAGGGGGGAGGGATTGCATTGGGAGTTATACCTGATGTAAATGACGAGTTGATGGGTGCTGACGAGTTGATGGGTGCAGCACAGCAACATGGCACAAGTATACATATGTAACAAACCTGCACGTTATGCACATGTACCCTACAACTTAAAGTATAATAATAATAAAAAATAAATTAAAAAAAAAAGATTATTTCGTTTGTCTTAACTTTAGATAGCCTAATGACAATGTGCCTAGGCAATGATCTTTTTGCAATGAATTTCCCAGGTGCTCTTTGTGCTTGTTGTATGTGGATGTCTAGGTTTCTAGCAAGGCTGGAGAAGTTTTCCTCAACTATTCCCCCAAATATATTTTCCAAATTTGTAGATTCTCTTCTACCTCAGGAATGCTGATTAGTCTTAGGTTTGGTCATTTAACATAATCCCAGACTACTTGGAGGCTTTGTTCATATTTTCTTATTCTTTTTTCTTTGCCTTTGTTGGATTGGGTTAATTTGAAGACCTTGTCTTTGAGCTCTAAAGTCCTTTCTTCTGCTTGTTGAATTCTATTCCTGAGACTTTCCAAAGCATTTTGCATTTCTATAAGTATGTCCGTTGTTTCCTGAAGCTTTTATTGTTTTTTTTTAATTTATGCTATTCATTGAATAATTCTCCCTTCACTTCTTGTATTATTTTTTTATTTCCTTAAGCTGGGTTTTGTCTTTCCCTGGTTCCTCCCTGATTAGCTTAATAACTAACCTTCTGAATTCTTTTTCAGGTAAATCAGGGATTTCTTCTTGGTTTGGATCCGTTGCTGGTGAGCTAGATGATTTTTTGTGGGTGTTAAAAAACTTCATTTTGTCATATTACCAGAGTTGATTTTCTGCTTCCTTCTCATTTATGTAGGCTCGGTCAGAGGGAAGGTCTAGGGCTCAAAGCTGTAGTTCAGATTGTTTTGTACCACAGGGTGTTCCCTTGATGTAGTACCCTCCCACTTTTCCTAGGGATGTGGCTTCCTGAGAGTCAAGCTGTAGTGATTGTCATCTTTCTTCTGCATCTAGCCAGGCAGCAAGTCTGGACCCCCTTGAGGCAAGGCAGAAATGGCTTGCTAGTGGACATAGTGAGCTCGCAGGGCTTTTCCTGCTGCTTCCTCTACCCTGTATTACGCTTGGCTCTCTACATGGACTCAGTTCCAGGTAAGGTAAGAATGTTCTCCCATCATCTAGACCTTCAGGTTCCCTAGTGCAGGTGTGTGTTCCTGGGCAGACAATCTTCCTTTCCCACTTCCACAGCTTGGGCCCTCACAGTATTTGGGCTGTCTTCCAGGTCCTGCAAGAGCAATTGGCTTCCTTCAGAGGGTCTGTGGGTTCTCTCAGCTTTCCTAATGTATTTCTGCAGTCATTCTGAAGTAAAAGTTCACGATGTGAGCCTCCACACTCTGCTGTGTCTGAGTGGGAGCTGTAGTCTAGTCCTGTCTCCTATCCACCATGATCCTGCACAATTATAATTTTTAATCAGTTGACACTGTCTACACTAAATTAAAAATTTAGGCATGAATGGTTGTTCTTTACATTAAAAATGTTTAAAGAATATGTCCTTTAAGCTAGAAACTCTTCATATTAATATATATTTGCCCCATTATTTGCAAATTAGAGAAAAGGTAGTTTTTTAAAGTCATTTTTTAAATCATTATTAATGAAAACTGAAAACACAGTTTACAGATCATTTCACTTGTAATCTTCCCTTCCACATCATTATTTCCTGTCCTCCATTAAGCTCTTCCAGAATCAAGCGAAGAAATATAGTGACAGTGATGAGCAAGGGTATTTTGTGCCTTGTCAATTCAAATAACCCCCAAGCTAGCAAATGACAAGCTGTTTTGTTAGCAAGGAGAAACATCCAGTGATATCTACAAAAAGGACCAGTGTATACATAATCACAAGTAGTGCTCTAGTATTTTAAAGATTATTCCTAAAAAAAATCCTCTATTTGGCACGGTTTGAGCACATTGAATATCCTTTTCTCCCCAGTTTTCTATGATTTTTTTCTTAACTGATCTGAAATACAAGACACTTTTTCTCATTGATAAATATTAGGAACAAATTATTTTGTTAATTTTAATAACAACATTGTTCTTATTAGAAGACATATTATGTAATTAAGTGCAAAATGAAGCCAGATTACCCGTCAAATATAAAAAGTCTATAGGAAGAGGAAGGAAAACAAAGTGAGAACGATGCTACCGAGTGCCCACACCATAGGGTTACCTGAACAGTGACCATGTTATTTATTTGATTATTGTCCTTTCAACACAAGAGCAAATTGATATGGCACTTTTCTTTTCCTTTGAATACTTTGTACAACCAGATTTGTTTGTACAGAACAACTAAGAAGGACACAAAATGCTTATCAAAGGAGTTAGAAATAATAACCAACCAATAGTTGTTATCCAATAATAATAGTTATATACGCGTTGTGAGAAAGACTTCCAGGGTTCAAACCCTGCCTTCTTCACTAAGCCACTATGTGACCAGGGCAATTACTTAAATTAATAGTACATAAGTGCTATTATATGAGTAACAATATTTTATACTATTACTTAAACCATAATAATTTTTAGATTCTATAAAAATGAGTGAGATAGTACATGTAGGATGTGTAGCAAGTTCCTAGTACACAGTGAACATGTGATAAATATTATGTAGTAATATTTAGATACAGCTGTTATAGAACTATCACTTAGCCAAACATTATTTAGTGACCACCACAGGGAGCCAGACACTGAGAGGGAATTTAAGATCAAGCAGTCCTGGTCTTGGTTCTCAAAAGATTTCCATCTGGATGGAAGATAAACAAAACAGAGTCAAATAAAATAATTGCGTATTTTAATAAAATCTATAAATAAATAATAAGGTCTTTTCATAGAAAATAGTGATTTATATTTATATTTATAATATCTACTACCTTTTTTTAATTGGCAAATCATGGGGCAAATATATATTAATATGAAAAGTTTCTAACTTAAATAAAAGACATATTCTTTAAACATTTCTTAATGCAAAGAACAACCATGTGTGCCTAAATTTTTAATTTAGAGCAGACAGTATCACCTGATTAAAAATTATAATTGTGCAGGATCGTGGTGGATAGGAGACAGGACTAGACTGCAGATCCCACTCAGACAGAGCAGAGTGTGGAGGCTCACATCCCGAACTTTTACTTCAGAATGACTGCAGAAATACATTAGGAAAGCTGAGAGAACCCACAGACCCCCCGAAGGAAGCTGATTGCTCTTGCAGGACCTGGAAGAAAGCCCAATACTTCAATAAGAAGGGAACACTTACTGTACTCAGTGAGCAGCTTAGCAGATGAGAGACAGCTGTGTGAAAGATACGGGTAAAAGCAGCCAAGTAGGTGAACCATATGTGCAAATGTAACGAGAAGAGAAAAATGCTGGGCACATTGAAGGAACTGATAGACCAGGAAGCCTGAGGTACTCTGTGAGAGGAAGAAATATCATGTAAACGTCTTTGAAGATGTAATCAGTGTTCAGTCCATTCAATATCCCACAGACCATTGTAAGCTTCTTGGATTTCATTGTGTGGAATAGGAATTTATTGAAAGGTTTTCAATACAATAAAAGCTGTAGCATGACACATTTTATATTTAAAACATCTCTTGTGCTGATTTATGGACACATATCTCTAAATGATTTTCTTCTAATAAGTTAGTGGAAGAGGAAACTTTGAACCTATGTAGAGTTTCTGACAACATGTGCTTAACCACTGTGTGACACTGCTTCTACAACTAAAAATATAATTATTGGGGCGTTATGTCCAGACTCTCTGATATGCACTTTGAGTTATTTTAATTATGTTTTATAAATGAATCTGATTGCACAAAATATCTGAAGGAAAAAAATTTACCATTTTAATTTGCTATTGTGTTGAAACAACAATGATCAAATAAATAACATGGTCACTATTCAAGTAATACGATACTACAGTGTGGGTACTAGGTAACATAACTTTCCTTTTATTTTTCTCTCCTTCTTATAGTTCAGTCTATTCTGACTGAATAAATTTGGCTTCATCACGCACTAAATCATATATCTCATAATTAAGACAATGTTTCTTCAGTAATTAACAAAACTATTGGTTTTTAATGGGAACTGATATGAGACAGTGTCTTGTTTTTCAGATGAGTTTCAGATGAAACCAATGATAAAAAATTGGGGCGAGTGAAGACACTGAATGTGCTGAAACCATGTCAAAGAAATAATGGCTTGTTTTAAAAGACTAATATTTAAAATATTATCACTTTAGCTTGCGACTGTGTATGCATTTGTCCTTACTAGATGTTAATTCTTGCTAACAAAATAGGTTGTTATGTACCAGAGTGCAGTTTATTTGAATTGACAAAACACAAAATAATCTTGCACATCATTGTTACTATATCTTTTTACTTGACTCTAGAAGAGCTCACTGGAGCATAAAGAATAATGATGGGGAAAGAAAGATTATAAGTATAATGATCCATAAGTTACATTTTCAGTTTCACATGAAAATGATGGTATGAAATAATGGCTTCAGGAGAAAAAAGCACTTTTTAACCAATTGGTAAATAATATAGCAAGTGTATATTTATATGCAGACTTCCAAGTGTAAAAATATTGTAATTTTTATTTTGAAAATTGTAAAAAACAATTATATGTGGTGAAAACTTCAATTTGCTTTAGTAGGGACTATCTTATTAGAAGAAAAAACCACGACTGAGAAATCCTTAAATAAAATTTGAGAGACATGTTTTCTCCCCAGATTATCTCCAATTAAAATGCTTCACTGAAATAGTAGATCTTCCATTTTTGCTTTAAATTATATATGAACTGTTAAAGAACCAAATTACAACAAATTGAGTTTAAATATCTAATTGGGTTTATTTGTGATGTGTGAATTGGGCAGTATCTCATCTATAAATTAGAAAGGCATTGTACTGGACATTGCAGAACAGTTGGTTTTTTGTAAGGTAGCTTGAGCAGGAACAAGGAAACAGCTTAATACAAAGAAGTAGATTGGTTAACACCAGGTTATTTCAGGTTACCTTCCTTAGAAGGGTTAAAGCAGAGGGGTTGTCCTTATCATGCCTGCTCAGGTTGATTGGGCCCATTTTTCTTTGGTCTGTAGGGACTAGTAAGGAAGCTTGGTCCAAAACAATGGCTTCCAACAAATTTTACTCAAGAGTATTGAAGTCATTAAGTGAAATCATTAGGTAACGGGACATTAAAAAGAGTAAATTTCTATTTTGTTTACGCAAAAGTACGTATACATAAAATGTCTATTATTTTAATGCTGTGTCCATTGTCCTGTGGTGCTGCTGAGTTAATGAAACCCATGCTGGAGACAGTGTGGTAAAAAAGGAATTGGAGAGGAGTAATGGTGGAGGCAGGAGGTGCAGCAATATGCAGCTCCTGTGGTTGTCCAGATAGATGACAGTTTCAACTAGAGTGCTGGCAATTCTGATGGTAAAAAGGGAATTTTTAATATATATATATAATGTTTATGTAAAAATATGTTTATATAAACATATATATTGATATATATTTTCAGTTTTTATATGCAATAAATATAAACTTTATTAATTTATATATAAATATAATGTTTATATATTAAAATATGTTTATATATAAAATATATAAACAAATGTATGTATATATAAATTTATTTATGTTTACTTATACAAATAAAAATAAGATATATATAATCTCATTTACAATTGAGATTTACAATAAGGATTTATTACAGAAATTACATGACTATGCCCACTTCCCAACTTATAACATCAGTGGTTTTTCCACTGGCTGCCTGTTCATTGAAGTTTATTGAGGGCACTTAGTGAGCCAATGGATCAAAAACACATTTAATTAGACTAGCTCACTTTCTTCATGTTTGGCAATGGGATTGGTTTGGAGATTTTCTGATATTTTCACTTCTGCTTATTGACAGAGGTCAGTGGGTGGTAGAAAAATTAAATGTAATGATGTGAAAAATGAAGCCAATTTAATCTACATCCACGAACACTTCCTTTGCAGGAATAACTAGCATAAGGCATCAAAAATCTTTAGGTCTCAGTAAATTGACATCTAATTGATCTCAAAAACTGCCTGTTTAAGACATGATTGGGGACAGTGTGCTTGGGAAGTTAGGAAGTCTAATTTTTATGGATAGACAAAAATTCATCTATATTTTCACCAAGTTCTGCAGGAAATGTTTTATTTTGGAAAAGCATTTCCAGCTTATGCAAGGTCAATAATACCCTAGGATTAGGTAATTAAGTGTTCATTCAAAATCAGCTTTGTTTCTCTGCTTTCGAATTCACCGTTTTTTTTTTGTTGTTGTTTTTTGTTTTTCATTTTGTCATTTTCAGTGATATATTTTGACAGAGATCTCTTTAAATTTGTTCTTTTTAATGTGTTTTCCTATCCTAGAGGAATTCCCACTCACTTATTCAGACTGAGAAAGGAGTTTAGCAGAACATGAAGAAAAAACCTTAAGCAAACAGTGCTGCACATCTCTGAAACCCATTGAAAGAGGAAAGAGGAATGGCAGTCCTGGACTTCCACAAAGAGCTGTCATTAATTGTGATAGAGGGATGCGGAAAGATTTTCTGGTTCCATTTTCTTATTTAGAGACCACAGCTAGTCAGGTGGTATCAGTTTTATACTGGTGTGTAGGCCTGGGTTCCAAGAATAAGCCATTAGTCAAGGGTAACAAAGATGCTCACACACATCCCAGGCTCCTCTGATGACAGACATAACACTTTCTCATCCTTTCACCCAATATCAAAGGCTGAGACGCCTCCTCTTCCATTCACATTAGTTTTGGGTAAGAGAATTGTTGAAAAACGCTACTTTGTGAAGGTGGGTATAACATAAAGTATACCAGTTTTTTATTAGTGTTACATTTCAGCTCCAAATTTAATGATTTAAAACAACAATCATTAATTTTGTTCAGGAATTTGCAATTTTGGTGGAGCCTGACAGCAACAGCTCTGCTCTGTTTCACATGGCAACAGTTGGGGGAGCTTTTCTGGGGACTGAGAATAGGCATTTGGGATGGCTCACTCACATGACTGGCTAGCTGACTCTGGCTGTCAGCTGGGAGCTCAGCCAGGGCCTGGGGTGTGCGGGCTTCAGTTCCTCTTCCTTGTGACAGGGTGGCTGAATTTTAAAGCAAGTGTTCAAAGAAAATCAGGCAGAACTTGTATTGTCTTACATCAGCTAATCTCGGGAGTTGCATAATGTCACTTCTGTCATAGCCTCAGCCTGCCCAGAAAAACAACAACAAAAAGGAACATAGACCCAACCTGTCTATGGAAAGTATCAGCCATACGATAGGCACAGCGCTTAGGATGAATAAAATTGTTGCAGCCATTTTCAAAAAATACAATCTGTCGTAACTAATTTTTTTAGACACCACTTGAAATTTGTCATTTTCAATAAGAAACAATTGCTTGATCTTCACGATGTCACCGTTAGAGAAACAGGGATTAAATTTTCAGTGAGGTTACCGTTTAAGTACTAAGAAAAGACAAAATTACACAGTATTAGAAACTGGAAGTGTTACTTTATTGTGATTGTTATTTGTATTTTTGGCATGATTCTTTCATTGATTAAATGGAGATATATTAGGATTCTGAGAACTGAAAAGGAATTAGAAGTTTGCCACAAAAGCACGCGCCCAGCACCCCTACCCACCCTGCCCGCCACCCCCCACACACATAGAGGCACCCCCCCCCCCCCCCAGCCCTCACCCCGCCCACAGAGGTAGAAACCCTGGCTTGCATCTCTGGGGTGTTCTTGTTAGGATGCTCCAGATAGGACACTCAGACCGTGCTCTGGGTCAGATCATGGTGTCCGTTTACAAAGACAAAGATAAAAGAAGACGCCCCTCCTCCCTTACACTCCCGCCCCGACCCAACCCCGCCGCCCCCACCCCCCAACACACCAATAACATTTTGAAAGGTCCTGGAGCCCTGGAAACAAGCCCTTGACAGAGAAAAGGTGGGGTTGGGAGCGGGAGCAGGTGGCACTGGTAACTGGCAAACCTGGCGGGCGTGTCAGTGGGGGCGGTGGCGCAGGCGATCCGCGCGCAACCGGGGTCCCCACAGCGACTGGAAGGCCTGACGAGACTCCAGGAGTCCCCGCAGCTCCCTCAACTCATTTGCTGTCCAGGCAGCCAGCCCGCAGCCCCCTCCGCCTGCGACTTGCTCCCATCTCCAATCCCCGGTGGTGGCTGTGGCTCCTGCTCTGTCTGCGGCCGCCGCCTACGCTAAAACTGTCTTCGCTGACCTCCCCCTTCATCTTGATGTCCGTGTCCTGAGCTCCTTCCCCTACAATTGGCCAACTGAGATCCCCGGGGACCTCTCTTGGCTCCAATCATGGGAAAAGCTGGGCAAGGTTGGCAGGCGGCGGAGTCGCCTCTCCAGCCCGGCGTGCGCGCGGTAAGCCGCCCACCTGCGCCGGGCTCCTGCGTCCCTTTGCACAGCGCGAGGGAGCGGTCTCGGTGGCCTCCTCCTTACCACGGCTCAGAACTGCTCACGGTCGGATTCCAGGAGGGAGGAATTTCAACCTGGATCCGCGGAGCGGGGCTCCTGCCACGCCCCTACTTCGCTCAGCGCGCCCTCTGTTGAGAGCGAGTGGAGAGGAGGAAGGGAGCAGGAGTCCGCGGAATGCCCTTAACGGAAGGAGTAAGACACAGACAACTGGCCGCCTCCTGACTGAGGAGCTGAAGCGGACCATCCGCAGGGCTGCGCCAGCGGGAGGCTCAGCCTAGACACGAGCCATAGTCTAATGGTCTGTTAAAAAATAAAATTAAATTAAAAAGGGAGAGCGATTACAGAAAAGGCATTGGAACTGCGTGCAAACATGAAAGGTGGAAAGGGTTCAAGCCCGCGAAGGATCAGAGGGAAGATGGGACTGGATGGGAGCTTCTGGATTTAAGAGCACCTGTGAAGGAAATCCTTCACCTATTCCTTGGACTTAATATTAGCTGAGGACGAAACTATCTCCATCTCATTCAAAAGTCATGTTCAGGAAACTTCCAAGGCGCAGACAAATTTAATCTCAGTTTAACTCCTCAAAACTGCCCATATCATCCAGTCTAATATCTTTCCCAGTGATTTTAGTTGTAATGCAATTGCCAGAAACCTTTACAGAAAAAGTGCTACTTGAGTTAGTTGGACTCATCTTTAGCTTTTTATTAAGAGTTGAATACGTTTCAAAATAACAGTCTGTTCATTTATTTCCTTGATACATAGGTGTATATTGTATAAAGGAAAACCTTGATAATAGCATTTAGAATGAGATGATTTGCAGGAGTTGCCCTGCAATTCAGATTTCATGTCAGAGGTTATTATTTTATATCCTTCCCAGCAGTAGTTTAATCAAATAATTGAATCAGAAATTCTTTCCATTCAGGTTTGAGAGACTTTTGTCTTCACTTCCTAACTCAATCACCGTATCTTTCCTATCATAACCCTGAAAATTAATCCTCCAATTTGAACTTGAATCTTCTTATACTAATTTAATAACTTTCCTACAGCTTTAGGTAATTAATTGAAGTTCTGCATTTAAGCAGAAAATTTATATTTGTGGAACAGGTAATACTTCAGAGCCAGGATTGAAAGAACTTTGGACTTGAATTCATTTTTCTTTGAAATGCTATCTAAGTTGGGAAATATCCCTTGCTTCTTTGGCTTCTGCGTTTGTTCACATCTTGAAAGAAAGATCTTGAAAAGACTGAGGAGAAGAGAGCACATCTTTGGCCAATCCAAAACTCCAGTTAAATGGCAGGAAAGACGGCCAAGCTTTTACCTAAAGTGCTCTAAATCCTCTAAATCACAGTGTTTGTTTGTTTGTTTGTTTTGCCGGGGTTGGGGGAGGGCGGTGTCAGGACATAGGAAGAGAATGATAGGACGAGATTTCTGAGACAAAAAATAAATGGTAGGAGATAGCATTTGTTAAACATTTGAGGAACCAAAGCATGTTTAATAGTGAAATGTCTTTTCTCTGTAACCACTCCAAACATACGAAGAGGTGGCTTTTTCAGGGTGTACATAGTTGTTGAGAAGTAAGAATTTATTTTCCTCCTCTAAATTGATATGCAAAATACTGCTTTTCCTTTTTGTGTTAGCTTAATTACTATATGATTTCTCTAGCTGAAAAATGAAGACAATTATTCTGTCTTTCCCGAAAAGGCGATACTGGCCAAATATCTCCTGCAGCAATCACAAGTAATAGAAAACCAGGGATGCGGTTCATGTGAACATAAGCCACACAAATACAAAATTAATGGTTGCCTTGGAGAAGCATGTGCCTCTCTTTACTTTGGGTGGGAAATATAATCAAAAAGTTTACATGAAACAAAAGTGGAACCTACTATGTGATGTTTAATATGAAAGAATAGAATTTATTCCGAGGTCCAGGTAAGAAAAATCATATGGGAATGTTCTGTAGGCCAACATTTTTATGTTTTAATTTTTATTTTGAAATAATTTTAGTTTTACAGAAGAGATGCAAAGATGGTGAAGAGAGTTTCTGTATCCAATGACCCAGATTTCCCTAATGTTAATAACTTATAAAACTATGGAATATTTATCAAAAAGAAGAGGGTAACATTGGTACTGTCAAATTAAATAACAGACTCTAAAACAAAGTGATATTTACTTGGGGGTAACATGGCAGTTGAAATATGCAATGTTACCATAGTAGACAATGTGTATATTCAAGGAGATTGAGGCAAGGAGGAATATTTATGGTAAAATGAGGAGGATTACATAAGTTGTTTTGAGATAATTAATCTGAGGTACAAAAATCAATAACAAGGGTGGCACCAGTCTAAGGTTAGCCTGGCAGTTGTTGGGCAGATATCCTTGCAGAAGAATTTTCTATGTTAGGCTGGCTTTGTGCAAGGTTGTGGTTTTTGCAGCCTTTAGTGATAGTTCCTGTTATCAGGCATACATGCATGAGAACTCTCCATTTATGCCCTTCTTCAGCTCCGTTTGTCAAGGTTTTCACACTTGTGACTTCATGTTGCTTCTGGCAACTTTCATCGTGAATTATTAGTAACTAGGCTAAAAACCTTATTTTTTATAGCTTTTTTCATTAATGTCTTCTTTCTAAGATTCGATCCAAGATACCATACTGCATTTGGATATTATGACTCCCCAATCTCCTCCAATCTATAATAGTTTTTTAGTGTTTTCTTGTTTTTCATGATATTGACACTTTTGAAGAATATTGGTCCACTGCTTTGTAGAATGTTCCTCAACTGGTATTTGATGTTTTCCCAGGAATAGGGTGGGGTTTTGATTTTTTAAAAATAATATTTATTTTAGAGTAATTTTAGATTTACAGGAAAATTAGGAAGATTCAGAGCTGGAGTTCCTATATATCCTACACCCAGCTGCTCCTATTATTAACATTTTACATTAGTATGCTGTACTTGTCACAACTAATGAAATTATGTTGATAAGTTACTACTAACTAAAGTTTGTGCTTTATTCAGATTTCCTCAGTATTTACCCAATGCATCTTCTGTTCTGGGATTCCATCCAGGATACGATGCTGCATTTAGTTGGCATGTCTCCTGTTACATTCCTTTTGACTGTGACAGTTTTCTCTGGTTTTCATTACTTTTGAGGTCATTGGAATTTTGGAGTACTGATTAGGTATTTTTTAAAATGTCCCTGAATTAGGATTTATCTGATTTTTTTCCGTGATTATTTAGGTGTGTTGAGGAGAAGGCCACCAAGTGTTATTTTCATGACCTGATATGGGTATGTGCTATTTATATGAATCACTGCTGTCAATATTAATCTTGAGCACCTGGCTAAGGTAGTATGTTAGGTTTCTCTACTAGAAATTTACTCTTTCCCCCCTTTACAAATTGTATTGTTTGTAAAGAAATCACTGTGCACAACCCACACCAAAGTACTAGGGAGTGGTGCTTTCCTTTCTTGAGAGATGTCACTGAATCTACTTTTGCACATAGGGTTTATTCTAACCTTTCATTCTTGCTTATTTGCAACTTCTTTCTTCCAACAGTGAAAAACTGGCTCATGTTATATACTATGTATTTACTTATTGTTTCCTCGTATATGGGTGAGTTAGTTTTAGCATTGCTAACCCATACTCCTAGGATAAATAAAATTGCCAACTAGAGTGTAGTGTTTTCATACAGGTATTTTTGTGTTAGAGTATCTAATCCAAAACAGTATTTCTCAGAGTTACTTAGATCAGCTGTTTCTCTTCAACCCTCTTCAGTGAGATTATAACATACATTTGTAATATAGTTAATTTATTAAAGAAAAAGAAAACCATGAGTTCCAACTTAGACTTTACCACCCAGAAGGGCTTTCTGAGTCTCTGTTTCTTTATCTGTCCAGGGATATTGCAGGAATCTAGGAAGATGCTGTGCATACAACATCCCACATGTGGTAAAATACTATGCCATGTTGACCATCACCATAATTGCAACTGAGTTTATTCAGCACCTGTTTTGAGCACAGGCAGTATGCCAAGCACTGTGTTGGTAGTGGTAGCAGAAACAAATAAGATTCCTGGGTCTGAGACAAATATTTTATGGGAACAGTGTCTGAAAGAGGAGACACTTGTATGGTGACACAGGTGAGGAGACCCAAGTGTGGTAGGAACACAGCACACAGTGTAACAGCTGTCTCCATTGTTCATGTTGGCTTAGCCAGTAAGTAGAGATGGGTGAGGCAAATATACAGATGTCAATACTTCGATTAAGTGTGCTGTAGTGGAAAGAGCATGAGCTTTGAGTCAAAGAGAATAATTTGAATCTCATTAGTCATATGGCGATTAAATTAGTCAATAGTCCTGGGCAAGTCGGTTCGCTTCTCTGAGCCACAGGGCATTGCAATTATTAATCAATATGTGACAGGTACTTGACCCATTCACTCGTTCACTTATTCAACAAATAATAACATTGTTTAATATAAGAGGTTAGCTAGGCTGACAGAAGATAAACATAAAATACATGAAACTGATTATTTTTTATAACGATGAATCATATGAAGATAATAAAATAGGATGATGTCATAAAGTGACAGAAAGGGATACATTAGATTGGTTGGCTAAGAAACTACTTCCTAAAGAGAATTTTTTTTTAGCTGAAATGTGAATTATGAAAGGGAGCGACTATGCTCAGTGGACTGTTAATGTGAATCTAACAAATGATTATTACAGAACCCATGTTTTTGCCTTGAAAAGTACATATCAAATAACAGTTTGGGAAAGGACCCTAGAGATAATCATAACCTGTGATCATGTTACCTTTAGAATGTGTCACAATAATTTAAGGAGCTAGAAAGATCTGATGCTTATTTTATTTGCATACTTTTTTATTTATTTGCATACTTTCTTATTTATTATCACATGCCATCATTCCTTCTTCTAAGTAGCGTAACAGATTCTTGAGATACTGTTTCAGTTGTCTTTTCCTAGTCCAGCTCTTCCTCTCAGTACCTGGGTTATGGAATTCTATCTACAAATCTTAAGGGATGATGGCATAAAAGATTTTGAAGCTGAATTTCAGAAAAGACAAGTGGAAATCTGAAGCTAGGGGCTTTTTCCTGGACCATAAGAGGGACTGTCTCTAACGAAAGGTACCGTGAGACACCTTCTCTCTGTTTTCCTTCCTTTTGTTACCTCCATAACTGTGGGAGATTATGTTAACAGCAATATTTAGAGAAGCCTCAAAAAAGTAAAATGTAAACAGTATTCAGTGTTAAGGTTTGATGTGCTTTTTATTATATTTACATAATTTTCTTCAAAAAGAAATATTATAATCATATATAAATTATTACTAAGTAGTATAATGGGCACTAATGCACTCAAGAAAACATCTTTATCAAAACTTGACATTTTTATATATTTTAATTTTTTTCTTTGCTTATTCAAAAACATACACCCACAATTAAATTGGTTGGATTTTGTAACAAGATGAAATCAAACTGTTCATATTGTTTCTAAACTTGCGCTTTTTATTCATTAATAAGTCATGTATTGTTTTTAAGTACGTAGAAGATAGTGTTGTTTGTCAACCTGTGATGCACATTATAATCATTTGAGGATCTTTGAAAACAATGCACACGTCCACACCCACACCTGTAGAGATTCTGATTCAATTAGCCTGGGGTTCAATTAGGTTGAAAGTACCCAGATGAATCTGCAGGACAGCTGGGCTTGGAGCTATCGATGTGGATGCCTCTTTTTTTTTTTTTTTTTTTTTTTTAATTATATTTGGATGTACCATAATTTACTCTACAACCTGTTTCTATTTTCACAAATATATATTTATGTTAGGTTAAGTTTAGCAGAACCTAGTTATCTTTTCTCCTGTATACAATTTTCCTTGGCTGGAAGCTGGCTTCGTAATTAGAAGCCACAGTAAATGATACAAGCTTAGATTTGACCCCAGAAAAGGCAGATAACAATGCTGAGCAGGTGTGGCAGCTCAGGGCTAATCTGCAGGTTAATTTTTGGCTTTCTGGTACTTTCTGATGATTCATGCTCATTTAATCTCATTACCAAGCCACCTGGCACCCAAAAGACCCCATTAGTGCAACTGGCCATCTGACATGAGTGAGTATTAACATCACCAGTTTTCCTGCTTCATGGATTAGACGTTTGGTTGCCTGCTTTTCTGCTAAAAGATCTCATAGAAGGTCCTGAGGAAGCAAAATAGAGGGCAAATAAATCTTACATCTTTCACTGGGCTACAGGGTACAAGGTAAGAGAAATTATTGAGTTAAACCAGTCAGCCTTGCAAAACTTGATATTGCATGCAATGGTGACCGGATGTGCACTTATTGTTCAAAATCTGTGCCTGTGCTTAAAAAGTTTTCTGAAAGAAATATAAGGAAGGGAACTTCAAGGGAATTATATTTAAACTTGGATTTTGTCTTCTACGAGAGGCTAGTCCTTGTAGATAAGAATTTGTTTGAAAAGAAATGTGTATTGCTATTGTGTAAAGATAGTGCTGGGATGGTGTTTTTTTGTTTTGAGGGTTTTGTTTGTTTGTTTTTCTTTTTGAGTGCTTCTTTCTCCCCTCCCGAACCTTGGATCTCCCCTCTGCTGAGACTGGTTTAAAATTCCATCCTGTGATTTTATGAAAATTCAATACTGACAGATGCAATGGTTGTAATTGCTGACAAAAATATGTGTTTGAGGCTAAATTTACCCTTCTCAATCCACAAGAAAGACTGACTCTGCTAACTTTATTCGTTTTTTCAGCTTGTATTCATTGAGTGCCTGTTATGTGTCAGGCACTGTTCCAGGGCAGAAAGTCAGTGAACGAAGCATATACGTGGTCTCCTCTTTCATGGAGCTAGCAGTCTGGTAGACAAATAGATGAAAACATAATAGTTGGAATATAGTTCAGGGAAATTCCCTCTTCTCTCTCTGTTTTTACTCTTCTCCTTTCTACCTCCCTTGAATTCCTTCCTCCTTTTTTCTGGCCTCTCAATGAGGAAGCCCATCTGAGGACCCCAGTGCTGAACTCTCTGAACCTGTGGAAAAATCACACGCTGCATCCTCTTATGCAGCTGGGTAATAAGGTCTTACAGCCTGCAAAGGAGGACACAGTGAAATTGTCCCTAGTGAGAGACCAACAGCTGGGTCATGGGGAGGGTGGCCTGAACTAACACCCCAGCTAGAAAGTGGATGCACCAGGTGGGAGGTGCTAGATTCAGATCTGTGAAATCATAAGCCATCTATATGGCTAAATGAAAGGCATATTTATAGAGCTGTGATTCTTTATTGAAGAAATAAAATGCAAGTGGTACAAACCGTCCCTTAGATATAGTGAGTGCTTGGCTCAATTCATGAGCTGAACTAAAGAAACTTGAGGACAAATGAGTCACTCCACAGAGGATGTGTGGGTGTCATGATGGATTTTGAAATTGATGTAACAGAGCCAGTTATTCTGCCTCAAACCACCCCTTGAGCCATTATCAGAGGTGGATCTCTGGTTTAAAGGTTTTATAATGACCCTGAAGTGGGTGGGTGGGTGCACAGCAGCAATCAATATACTTTTTCTGTAAGAGGTCAGTTAGTAAATATTCTAGGTTATGTGAACCATGAAATGGTCTCTATAGTACTTACTTACTCAACTCTGCTGCTGTAGCTCTGAAGCAGCTATAGACGGGCTGTGTTCCAATAAAAGTTTACAAATAGAGGCTATGGGCCAGAGTTGGCCCAGGGCAGTACTTTGCTTAACCCTGCTCTGCTGAAAGCATAGATCGAAGAGGCAAGAGATCTAGGTGAGAATTCCAGCTTTTGCACTATCTCTCGGAGGAGTGACCTTGGGCACGTCATATTGTGTATTTCTGAGAACTAACTTTTCGAAGGAAAATGGTGAAAGCTATTTTATTTCTCTGGGTTGTGGTGAGAATTATGTGACATCACAGCTTTGGAAATTATTTGGGGAGAAATTTGTATTTGTATTTTTATTTTTTATTTATTTATTATTTTTTGAGACAGAGTCTTGCTCTGTCACCCAGGCTGGAGTGCAATGGTGCGATGTCAGCTCACTGCAACCTCCACCTCCTGGGTTCAAGCAATTCTCCTGCCTCAGCCTCCCAAGTAGCTGAGATTACAGGCGCCCACCACCACACCCAGCTAATTTTTTGTATTTTTTAATAGAGATGGGGTTTGGTCATTTTGGCCAGGTTGGTCTCGAACTCCTGACCTCAGGTGATCCACCTGCCTCGGCCTCCAAAAGTGTTCGGATAACAGGCATGGGCCACCGCGTCCGGCCTGGGGAGAAATTTTTAAAACTGCATACAATCCTAAGGAGGTCATATCTTAACAGACTTTTGAATTAAAGCATACGGCTTTGCATTTAATGGGAACAACTGCTCACCATCTTTAAATCAGAAGCACATTTTGCTTCCTCTGTTTCTTATGTTTCTACTGTTCCCTTCGTCACTTTTCTTCTTGTCCCTGATATTCCAGGTTTAGTTGTAGATGCAACGTCAACTCATAGTAAGTGTATAAACTTTCCTGTAGCTCATTTTTGAGAATTGACTTTTAAGTCCCCTGAAGCACCCACTACTGTTTTCTCCCTTCAAACTACAATACAGTTTTTTCTTGATATTCACAAGGAATTTGTTCCAGAACCCCCATGAATAGCAAAATCCAAGGATGTTGAAGTGCCTGATATAAAATGGTGTAGTGCTTATATATAACCTAGGCACATCCTCCCCTGTACTTTATGGCATCTGTGGGCTACTTATAGTACCGAGAATACAACATAAATGCTATGTAAATAGCTGTTATACTGTATTTTTACCTGTATTATTTTTTACTCTTGTATTTTTTTGGTTTCTTTTTCCTGAATGTTTTTCTGTTTGAGATTTATTGAATCCGAGGATGTGGAACCTGTGAGTGCAGCAGCCCGACTGTATTTCCTGTTGACAGGAGCAAGCATTTTACATGATTTGATTGCAGCTGTTAGCGCAGAGTGGTTCAACTGCATTTAGAAATAAGTGTTAAAATAACGGTTGACAGGGAAGCTTCTTAAAAATCACGTTTTCTTCATGTTTCATGTTTTTCCAGCTGTTAGGCAGCAGCCAGGGGTTTATTATGCATTGGAGGGCAGGCCTGGAAGCAGCTTCTTCTGCTCCCCCAACACACATTTTCATTTTGAGTAAAGATTCCTTTGCTCCAGGAGAGGCACATGGCTGCCTTTGAAAGCGTGAGTTCCTCCATGACCCTCTGCTCCATCAGGGTGATCTTCAGAGGCAGGGAAAAAGTGACTATATTGGTAGGAGAGTGAGAAGAGGCTGCTGTTTACTAGCTTCTGGCCTTAGGCAAGCCATTTATACCTCCAGGTCTCTCTTTCTGAAGAAGTTTGAAACTGTAAGAAATTGAAACTGGAAGCAACTGAAATTGAAAGCAGTTGAAACTGGAAGCAACTGAAATTGCTTCCAACTCTTCATTTTTCTTTGATTCTTATTCTGGCTACAATGAGGAAACAACTAAGATTCCATCTCTGATTCCTGCCAGAGATTGACCCCATATCAAGGCTGGTGTACAGATGGAAAGGGAAAGTTGATGTGTCCACTCATCAGTACAAGGGAGCCTGATGTCTTGGTGCCCCCAAGTTCTGACTGGGTGGTCCTATTCACTGACCCTCCTGGCTGGAAGACTGAGTGGACAGCAGGACATCAAGGGCAACAGGGCCCTTGCTGTGTTCCTGGGGAACCATGAGAAAGCCTGAGCCAGGCCAGGAAAATCAAGCATCCAGGCCAGCACCTGCCCCTCACTGGGTGTTAGACAAACATTTGCCTATTTAAAAATATTTACCTATTTATCTCTTCTCACCTCAGTGGGAGGAGACCACACAGCAGAGATTCAAGCGCCCCAGGGGGCTGTTTGCTGCACCTTGACCTCTTGGTCAGAGAGTGCTTGGTGGTCTCTGGTCTGAAGGAGTCAATACTTGAATGTTATTTATAATCAGCTCCATTTCATTCATGTATTTTTTTCTTTTATTCCTTCATTTGGTATTTATTGCTTTAATGTCAATGATTCAGTAGTCACAAGGCAGTTGACCCTCATGGAATTTACATTGTCACTATATGGTTCAGCCTGTCTGAACTCTCCAAATTGCATGACATCCATAAAGCCTTTACAGGACAGCTCAGATTTGTGTTGTGAGAGATTGCAATTGTTTGTGGTGTTGTGGGATAACACAGCAAGCGGCATTTTCCCATTTTAAAGTGGGTCGGATAATGTGTGCTCCACATAACCCACCAGATGAATGTGAGACAAAATTCTATGCAATACATTCTAAATCACAAAATGGCATACAAATTTAAAACTCACAAATCATCTCTTATATTGGTATTTAATGTATTTTTGCTTTGTGCTTCAAATGAATGTCCCTCCACACTTTCCACTCATGATTTTAAAATGTCTTAAAGAGGCTCACCCTGTCGGGATGCCTAGCACTGTTTACCCTCAGATAACATGCTTTCCTGGTTCTCTGCTGGTTATTTTTCACTGGGTTCCACACACATTTTATTTTATTTTATTTCCAGAACTTCGCTCATTTTGTTTCTTGCTCATTTTCTTTTCTTTTCTTGTTTGAGGAAGAGTCTCGCCCTGTTGCCAGGCTGGAGTGCAGTAGCATAATCTCGGCTCACTGCAACTTCTGCTTCCCAGGTTCAAGTGATTCCCCTGCCTCAGCCTCCTGAGTAGCTGGGACTACATGCACGCACCACCATGCCCAGCTAATTTTCGTATTTTGCCGGGCGCGGTGGCTCAAGCCTGTAATCCCAGCACTTTGGGAGGCCGAGACGGGTGGATCACGAGGTCAGGAGATCGAGACCATCCTGGCTAACACAATGAAACCCCGTCTCCACTAAAAATACAAAAAAATTAGCCGGGCGTGGTGGCGGCGCCTGTAGTCCCAGCTACTCGGGAGGCTGAGGCAGGAGAATGGCGTGAACCCGGGAGGCGGAGCTTGCAGTGAGCCGAGATCGCGCCACTGCACTCCAGCCTGGGCGACAGAGTGAGACTCCGCCTCAAAAAAAAAAAAAAAAAAAAAAATTAATTTTCGTATTTTTAGTAGGGATGGGGCTTCACCATGTTGGCCAGTATGGTCTTGATCTCTTGACCTCATGATCTGCCTGCCTCAGCCTCCCAAAGTACTGGGATTACAAGCGTGAGCCACTGTTTCTTGCTCTTGATTTCTAGTTCTAACTGTGTTTCTGGATTATTTTGTTCCATGTGCTGCTGCATAAATCTTATGAATTTTAGCCAACAGAACACCTTGTCCGCATTGAATACACAGACAGTTCCCACAGCTAAATTAAGCAGGTTCAACTTGTAAAAGTCCATGAGATCATGAGCCACTACCTTTGTGATTGTACCTAATTAATCAATCAATGAATGTTTAAATAGAAAATGCCATTATGCTGTAATGCTGATTGTAGCTTTCTTGTAACCCCCACTTGTCAAACATCATAGTCATTCTATGGTTCAGAAAATCATTTTATGTTATTTTAAAAATATTTGATGACATCAAAACTAATTTTGTACTCTTGGATGTGCAGGTTGTATTATTTGCTATTTTAAGTAAAGTCATAATGAGAAATTTTAGTGTTATATCATTGTCTCCTGCCTAATAATTTTCTTAGGATAAAGTACTGGAATTTTGAGTCATTGAATTATATGGTATGTATAGTTTTACAGAACTTTATTTTGGGTACATGTTACTAAATTGTCATTTCAAATATTTTTTGGTTTGAATCTTGATTATTTTCCCCCTAACATGATGATCACTTAATTTGGTTTTAAGATTGCAACTCAAAAAATAAGTAAAAATAACACAAAGAGAAAAAAAACATGAAATTGCAACTCAATATAATAAAAAGCTTCCTCTATTAAGTTTCTGACATGATAATATTATCAGCCATGGTCAAGTTAAAAAAACAATAACTTGAAGCAAACCTTAGAAATAGCTTTCAAGGTTGCCACATGTATGAGTTTTAATCAATTTTGAATCCATCCAATATATTCCTTGTCCCTGGTGTTCGTCCAAAGCAAACATTATATTTTATTTGAACCTAATCAGACTCATAAACTAGAATGAAATCCTTTCTTCCATCTTGAAAATCAAGACAGCACCAATATTGTTTTCAAAATGGGGTGTGTGTGTGTATGTGTAGTGTGTTTCTTCCTGCATCTTCCTTGTCCCCATGCAGTTATACAGTCTTGGGTATACTAGTCCATTCTCACACTGCTACAAATAACTTCCTGAGACTGGATAATTTATGAAGAAAAGAGGTTTAATTGACTCACAGTTCTTCTGGGTAACAGAAATCATGCCTGAGAAGCCTCAGAAAAATTACAATTATGGCAGAAGGTGAAGGGGAAGCAAGCTTGTCTTACCATGGCAGAGTAGGAGAGAGAGAGACAGAGAGCGTGCAAAGGGGAAGGTACTACACACTTTTCAACAACCAGATCTTGTGAGAGCTCACTATCATGAGAACAGCAACGGGGAAGTCAGCCCCAACTTCAATCACCTCCCACCAGGCCCCTCCTCCAACACATGGGAATTACAATTCAAGATGAGATCTGTGCGGGGACAGGGAGCCAAACCATATCAGATGGCAAGGAAAATTGAGGATAATAATTTTTGTAAAAACCCATTCCATGGTGACTTCTAGTAATGGCCAATTTTCCCCTTCCTCTTCTTTCCCCTGTTCCCTTCCTGTTTCTTTCCTTAATCCACCTTTTTTTTTTTTCCTTTCCTTTCTTTCTTCTTAGGAAGTCATATACCTCAGTTTAGTACTACATGGTAGACCTTAGTATGACTTTGGAACACTCTGAGCCTATGATTTTGTAATTAGAGGACAATTAAAATTGGCCTTGGAAAAGTCATAAACCATTGTTACTGAATTTTTATTTGATTAAATGTTGGAGTCAAAGTCATATGGCATGAGATAGAGCTAGAAGAGATTATAAAATATTTGATCTAACTTTGGGCTTTTAATTAATAATGGAAGCTCAGGGAGGCAGACCTTGGACTAACTGCCAGTTCATTTGGGGCTTTAAAACTTTTTCCTTCCATTCTCATTTTTTTGTGGGTTGAATGAAATAACTACTCATTAACTTCTGTGCCTTTCTAGGCTTAATTTTCCTCCTTTATTTGATTTCCTCTCTCCCTCTGTGTCATCTCTAGCAATTCAGAAACATTGAAAGATATAAAGGTCTTGGTTTCTGGGTTACATTATCAGTGCTTTTGTGTCTTCCTGCCTTTCTAGGTGAAGTCATGCCCAAATAAATATACGACAACTTCAGCCTTGGCAAACACTCGTGTAAAATGAAAGTCTGCTTTTATTTTCTTGATTATATAGAAAGCATTGTCTTTAGGTTCATTCCTATTTAAAAATGATAGCATTTTTATCTCAGACAATATGTCATAAGTGGCCATCTCTTTTTCATTGTGAATCAGGGAGTTAAATGATGATAGAAGATTGAGGCAACTCCCGGACTGGTGTTTGATTTATATTCTAGTAGGATATTGGTCCACTGATACCTCAATGTGACATCCAGATAGTTGATCCTGGCTTGCCGTCTAGCAGGTATTTCCTGAGTTCCATCTCTCTGCCAGGCATTGGGAACAGTTGGGGAGAATCAGTTTATCTCTCTCTAAATAAGAAATACAGGCATGAGACAAAAATCAGGAATTGGATTTGGTTATGTCACATTGGCAAGGCTAGGAACTACATTTCCCAAAATGAAGAACTTGCATTAGATTTGGAAGGCAGATAAGAAGCAGCCATCGTAACTACCCAAAAGCTTCAGTGGTCAGGCAGGTACCCAGCATTGTCTAGTGGGCTCCAGGTTGTAGCTTGTCTTTCTGTTGGTTTCTGTGATCAACACTGGTTCCTAGGCCAACCAAGTACATGACTGTAGGTTGTTTCAGATAATCCCTTATTTGCATTTCTATGTCAGTGTCAGGCATACACAAGTTCTAAGATTTTTCTGCAAACACCAACCTGTGCATTTATGCCAGGCTTCAGGCCATTGTGAACAAAAACGTTCTCTGATACTCTGTCTTATCTTCCAGATCTTCACTTATCCAGCTCTCCCCAGGTATGTGCAAGGTCTAATTTCTTTAGTAAGCCCCTAGTTCTCATAATGTTTGCAGTGGCTCTGCTTTCCTGACCAATCTTCACTGATACAGTATGCAAGGGCAGTACTATATACAGAAACAGCAAGTGAAGAAAAACCAATGTCACCAGCAAGGTATTAATATATACAGAGGCTGGGCACGGTGGCTCATGCCTGTAATCCCAGCACTTTGGGAGGCTGAGGTGGGCGGATCACTTGAGGTTGGGAACTCAAGACCAGCCTGACCAACATGGAGAAACCCCGTCTCTGCTAAAAATACAAAATTAGCCGGGATCGGTGGTGGGTGCCTGTAATCCCAGCTACTTGGGAGACTGAGGCAGGAGAATCGCTTGATCCCGGGAGGTGGAGGTTATGGTGAGCTGAGATTGCACCACTGCCTTCCAGCCTGGGCAACAAGAGCAAAACTCCATCTAAAAGAAAGAAAGAAAGGTAGAAGATGTAGAAGATGAAAAAATTCCCTAGTACAACCCCAGGCTGATACCTGATTTTCTAGGTCCTCAGGTAGGACACAGATCTTCTTTGCAGATGGTATCATTTCATCTAGTTACTATGCATAATGGTGATATTTTGAGGAAAGAGGATAGATTGAAGGCTTGAAAGGTGAACAAGTGGACAGGCATGGTGGCTCGTGGCTGTAATCCCAGCACTTTGGGAGGCTGAGGTGTGTGGATCACAAGGTCGGGAGATCGAGACCATCCTGGCTAACATGGTGAAATCCTGTCTCTACTAAAAATACAAAAAATTAGCCAGGTGTGGTGGAGTGCACCTGTAGTCCCAGCCACTTGGGAAGCTGAGGCAGGAGAATCGCTTGAACCTGGGAGGCGAGGTTGCAGTGAGCTGAGATCATGCCACTGCACTCCAGCCTGGGTGACAGAGTGAGACTCTGTCTCAAAAAAAGAAAAAAATGAAAGGTGAAAGGATGAAAGACAGAGAAGCCCAAGAAAAACTTGGGTCACCTTGACAGTTTTGAGCCTCATTTCTTTGTAATTTAGAGTTGGGAAACAGAGAAAATTTTGCTTTATTTATTGTCAGTAGGCATTGTCCTTATACTGCCCATTTGCCAGTAGTAGCTTACCCAGCCCTGGATCACAAAAGAGAGAGAAGACAGTGCAACATCTAGTGCCGTGGGAACCCTGGTCCCTTCTGAATCATCCAAAAAGAGCATGGTGGTGCCCCCCCACTGCCCCAGAGATAGCCAGACAAGCTGCAGGCAGTTGGGAGTCTGTCACTTTCTTCTTTCTATCACTTGCTCTTCATTAACAGGAATTTATTGAACATCTACTTTGTATGAGAAGCAATTGAGCTAAACCCCATGATACTTTGATGCCAGAAATCTTTATATGTATCTCTTCATTTTCTTATTGTTTTGTCTACCTGGTGGAGGATACTGTGTGTGTCTGAAGGAAACATGTTTTAAGAATGTACTTGTTGATATGGTAAAGTCAGTGTGGCCACATGAAAAAAGGAGAATGAGGCTTGAAAAAGAAGTTTATTATGCTCACAGGTCCCAGAGAGGCAGTCACTGCATGCCTTAGCCAGGATGGTCAGGAGGCAGATGACAAGAGGCAGAGGAGAACTTAGGCCAGAGATTTTATTGGGGTTTCTTTGAGAAAGGCAGGGTAGGGCAAGACAATCAGTTTAGAACTGGCTTGTTTGAATAATTTTAGGGAACTCTAAAGCCTAGAGGTATTCCCTGGGACAATTTAGGTGACATAGGGCAAGGAAAATATTGGCTTGATGTGTGAGACTTAGATATAGAGGTAGCTGGGGGTATAAATTCAGTATTGGTTTGTATATGAAAGGTACACTGATAGGCAAGTTTTGATTTATTATCTCTAGGGATATCTGGGGATTTGATAGTTCTGAGAGGGGCAGTCTTCCCCAAGACAAAAAGACTTTTAAAGATATCAAAACAACATAATAAACTGACAATTAAAAAATACATATTTGCAATACAAACTGAGATTTAGAGGAAGTTTGTGCTGCCCTTCCCAAGCAGGACATCAGTGTTCAGAGGCAACTCCCTGATGCTGGAAAGTATTCAAGGAAATGGACCAGTGAGAGTTAGGCAGCAAGAATAGCAGACGGAACAATTGACATTTTTTGCTGGAAGTAGTTGATAACATCAGAACTGGAACAGACTTGGGAGAGCTTTCAGCTCAAGCCATATATATGTTTTCTGAGATAGAGTTTTGCTCTTGTCGCCCAGGCTGAAGTGCAATGGTGTGATCTTGGCTCACTGCAACCTCCACCTCCCGGGTTCAAGCGATTCTCCTGCCTCAGCCTCCTGAGTAGCTGGGGATTACAGGTGCATGCCATCGTGCCATGCTAATTTTTGTGTTTAGTAGAGACAGGGTTTTGTCATGTTGGCCAGGCTGATCTCAAACTCATGACCTCAGGTGATCCACCCACCTCGACCTCCCAAAGTGCTGGGATTGCAGGCATGAGCCACTGTGACTGGCCTCAAGCCATATTTTGAAAATTCAAAAATAGGCTCAAAAAGTAAAGATGGCCTCCCTAAGTCAGGAGTCAGCATGGGAATTAGAACTTAATTCTCTTAATCTCTAGTATAGTGGTCTCTCTTTAGTGCTAGACTGCACAGGACACATTATAATACAGATACTTGCTGAACACTTATTATGTGCTGGGCAAGATCTGTAACTAGATCTTGTGTATTTATTCCTTTCAAGAACTCCATGGTGTACTACTGTTATTTCTATTTTACAGATCAGGCTCTGAGAGAAAGGGGTTTACTAGAGCTCATATAGTTAATAAATAAACAACTAAGAGTCTGCTTTGGGTCTCTGGATATAGGGGTGAAATTTTGTTGAATTATCTCTTTTAATTGTCACAAGAAACAATCTCCAGACTTGGTGCCATTATCTTCTATGTTTTAGGGATCAGAAAACTGAGACAGAGATTCATTCAGTACGTAAATGTTATAGCTAGTAAATAACCAGATCAAGTTTTGAAGCCAATGTGGCTGACCCCAGAGTCTCCTAGAATAATGAGTTATCGTAAGGCGTAGTTGGCTGTGGGCTGGCAGGTTGGCTTGTTGTGTGTGTGAACCCAGTGCTCTCTTTTTATCAGTCTAGGCAGAGAATCCTCCTTAGGGACTGGGGGAATCTTTGAAAGGAAAAAATAAATTTTCTCACAATCCACCAATATCACACATTGAAGGCAGGGCCAGAATGTTCTGGGCATTGGTAAGAACAAGAGTCAGGGAACTAACAGCTTCCTCTTTATCAAAGTTTATTATCTAGAGAGGATAGACAAGGGCCTGGCAGACCTACCTTTCCCCACTCAAATTGAAGCCTAATGCTGCTCATTCTCTCCTAGACCTTAGGAGTTACCTAGAGGATGCTTATTCTGACATTGAGAACACGAGTGAGGAGAGCCATGGCTGATGGGCATGAAGGAAGAGCAAGAAGTATTTTAAGCCACCTGGGTTTGAGAGTTGTTATTGCAGCATGACCTAGCCTGTCAATCTGTTTTTATTGACAACTACAGATACCTCTGTGAAGAGTGTGTGTGTGTGTGTGAGAGAGAGAGAGAGAGAGAGGCGCCGGGGAAGCGGAGGAGGAAGTGAGAGAGTAAGAGGTAGAACTTACGTTTTCGGTCTTTTGTTTTTAACTGAAAGAGGAATAGCCAACTTTAAATGGGTATTGAAAGGCATAGGGGAAGCTTTGAAAGCATCATCTCATTTAATTCTTACAAAAAAAGCCTCAATTTATCTATTTGTAGTCTCATTTTACAAAAAAAGAAACTGAGACACGGCATGGTTAGATTCCTAAACCAAGATGTCACAGTATGTGCTTAAGCAAGAACTCAAATCTCAGCCTGAGTGTAAGGTTTGAATTTTAAATACTGAAGTATGTTATTTTCTATGGTTAAAAGTTATTTAGATGATGACTAATCACCAGTGTATTGACTACTAAGTTATTGCCTTTAAAGATTCTAATTGAGCCAGAATAGATGCATTAATTCTATGTGTCCAGTTCTACTCTAGACAAGGGTGAGGCTAAGGAGATAAACAATTACCAAGGCATTTGCAAAGAGGGTGTGGTAAGTTAGAGATAAGATGTGCATCAATAACTCCACAGTGAGTAAATTGTAAATGCCATAAGAGAAAAAATACAAAAGCCTGTGAAAATTCAGAGCAAGGAGGGATTTTTTCTAGTGTGTATGAAATCCAGACAACAGGTATGGGAATGGATAGTAATTGTGTGGGATAATAGTGGAAGAAACATAAAGTTAAGTCTGGCTGAATTTATTGATATTGGCCCACTAAGCTTAGATTTTGTATTTAATGTTGTAGCTTGGGGAGTTAAAATAGATTCTGACAGTTTATTTGCTTGACTAGGTGAAACATGGATCAAAAGATGGCCCACTGTAAGTGAGCCAGAATGCCTGATCTCCTGTGGTTTAATGTAGAGGAAGGGATTCAAAGGCTTAGGGAGATTGGAATGCTAGAATGGATTTGTCACTTTAGACGTACTCGTCCCAACTGAGAGGGTCCAGAAGACATAGCTTTCTCCAATACTTTGCAAAGTAGATTTGTGAGGAGAGCGCCTACATCCATGAAGAGCTTTGTGATTGATCTTCTCTGTTTGCCTAATCTTACAGTGGGAACTGTGGTTACTCAATTGAAAAACTTAAATGCAATGGGAATAATTGGATCCTGAGGTGGCAGGAGCCAAGTGGTGACACTCAATGGTCAAAGGCAAGGTGGGCATAGTTACCATAATGGACAGCAGAGGCAAAGCAGTAAAATCAGAGTAGTCTGACATGTGTAGAGCTCTGGTATTGGCCAGTTAATCATGGTGTTCCTCGAAGTGCAATAGATAAGAATCCTACTACATTCTTACTTAATGTGTACAAGCAGAAAAGGTCTTGGTAAAGCAGACAAAAGACTACTTTGAATTATAAAAATAGAGAATCACAGCCCCTCAATTTCCAGAGTTGAGTCAATTTATAGACCCAGAACCCCTTGAATGAAGGGGAGGCTGCATCCTCTTGAGGAAGGACTCCACTATACTCCCAATAATTTATACTATTAATCTTTCTTTCACCCTTCCCCAAGGATACCTCTGGCCTTTTACCAGGGTAACTGCTCACTGGGGAAAGGGGAATTATCAATCTTTCAGGGACTATTGGCCACTGGTTCTGAGCTGACATTGATCCCAGGAGACCCAAAATGTCATTGTGGGCCCCTAGTTAGAGTAAGGACTTAAGGAAGTCAGGTAATTAATGAAGTTTTAGCTCAGGTCCAACTTACAGTGGGTCCAGAGTGGTTCCCCAGACTCATTTTGTGGTCATTTCCCCTGTGCCAGAATGCATAATTGGAATAGACATACTTTAGAAACTGGCAGAATCCCCACTTGGCTCCCTGACTGGTAGAGTGAGAGCTATTATAGTGGGAAAAGCCAAATGGAAGCCATTAGAGCTGCCTTACCTAGAAAAATAGTAAATAAAAACATTCCTAGAGGGATTGAAGAGATTAGTGCCACCATTAAGGACTTGAAAAACACAGTGGTGATAATTCCCACCACATCTTCATTCAACTCTCCTATTTGGCCTGTGCAGAAGACAGATGGATCTTGGAGAATGACAGTGGATTGTCATAAGCTTAACTAAGTGGTAACTCCAATTGCAGCTGCTGTGCCAGATGTGGTTTCATTGCCAGAGCAAATTAACACATCTCCTGGTACCTGGTATGCAACCATTGACTTGGCAAATGCCTTTTTAAACATTCCTGTCCACAAGGCACACAGAAGCAATTTGCCTTCAGCTGGCAAGGTCAGCAATATACGTTCACTGTTCTACCTCAGAGACACATAACTGTCCAGCTTTGTGTCATAATCTTGTTCACAGAGACCTTGATCGCTTTTCCCTTCTACAAGAGATCACATTGGTCCATTACATTGGTGACAGGCTGATTGAACCCAGTGAATGAGAAGTAGCAACCACACTGGACCTACTGGTGAAACATTTGCTTGCCAGGAGATGGAGATGGAAAATAAATCCAACTAAAATTCAGGACCTTATACCTCAGTAAAATTTTTAGGGGTCCAGTAGTGTGGGGCCTGTCAAGATATTCCTTATAAGACGAAGGATAAGTTGTTGCATTTGGCCCCCACTACAACCAAGAAAGAGGCACAATGCCTAGTGGGCCTATTTGGATTTTGTAGGCAACACATTTCTCATTTGGGTGTGTTACTTCAGCCAGCTTATCAAGTGACTCAAAAGGCTGCAAGTTTTGAGTGGGGTCCAAAACAAGAGAAGGCTCTGCAACAGGTCCAGGCTGCTGTGCAAGCTGCTCTGCCATGTGGGCCATATGACCCAGCAGATCCAATGGTACTTGAGGTGTCAGTAGCAGACAGGGATGCAGTTTGGAGCCTTTGGCAGGCCCTTATAGGTGAATCACAGCAGAGGCCTCTAGGATTCTGGAACAAGGCCCTACAATCTTCTGCAGATAACTACTCCCATTTTGAGAGACAGCTCTTGGCCTATTATTGGGCCTCAGTAGAAACTGAACAGTTGAATATGGTTCACCAAGTTACCATGAGACCTGAACTTCCTATCTGACCCATCTAGCCATAAAGTTGGGCATGCACGCAGCATTCCATTCTCAGATGGAAGTGGTATATACATGATTGGGCTTGAACAGGTCCTAAGGGCACAAGTAACTTACATGAGGAAGTGACTTGAATGCCCATGGTTCCCACTCCTGCCACCCTGCCTTCCCTCCTGGAGCCTACACTGATGGCCTCATGGGGAGTTCCCTATGATCAGTTGACAGAGGAAGAGAAGACTAGGGCCTGGTGTACAGATGGTTGTGCACAATATGCAGGCACCACCAGAAAGTGGACAGCTGCCGACTGTAGCCCCTTTCCAGGACATCTCTGAAGGAGAGTAGCACCATTGTGGATCATTCCTCAGGATGATCAGCCAGCTTCTTGGTTACAGGTTGATTACATTGGACCTGTTCCTTCATGGAAAAGGCAGCAGTTTGTCCTCACTTGTGTAGATACTTACTCCGGATATGGGTTTGCCTATCCTGCACACAATGCTTCTGCCAAGACTACCATCCATGGTCTCACAGAATGCCTTATCCGCCATCATGATATTCCGCACAGCATTGCCTCTGACCAAGGCTCTCGTTTCACAGCTAGAGAAGTGCAGCAGTGGTCTTATGCTCATGGAATTGACTGATACTACCATGTCCCCATCATCCTGAAGCAGCTGGCTTGATAGAATGGTGGAATGGCCTTTTGAAGTCACAATTACAATGCCAACTAGGAGACAATACTTTGCAGGGCTGATGCGTAGTTCTCCAGAAGGTCCTGTATGCTCTGAATCAGTATCCAATATATGGTATTGTTCCTCCATTAGCCGGGATTCACAGGTCCAAGAATCAAGAGGTGGAAGTGAAAGTGGTACCATTCACCAGCACCCCTAATGACCCACTAGCAAAATTTTTGCTTCCTGTTCCCACAATATTACATTCTGCTGGTCTAGAGGTAAACTTCTAGAAATGAACTTCTAGAAATTTGAGTTCTTTCTACTCAGGATTGCTTTGGTTATTCGAGGTCTTTTGTGGTTCCATACAAATTTTACAATTTTTTTTTTCAATTTTGTGAAGAATCACATCAGTACTTTGATAAAAATCACACTGAATCTGTAGATCACTTTGGGTGATATAGACACTGTAACAAAATCTTTCAATCCATGAGCATGGGATATCTTTCTATCGTGTGTGTGTGTGTGTCCTCTTCAATATCTTTCATGAATGTTTTACAGTTTTCCTTGTAGAGATCTTTTACTTCTTTGGTTAAATATATTCCTTTTTTATTTATAATTTTTATTTATTAATCTTCTTTGTTTCATTTTCTTCCCAACTCTTATGAAGAGATTTGACTTAATAAAAAATGTGGGCACCTGCCATTGATTCACCCTGCCTCCTTAAACATACACACACACCCACACACCCACAGGGATCTATCTGTAAGTTAGCAGTCAAAATAATATTGTGGAGTCATTTAAGTTTATTTTTTAGTGGCTGGACTTGCTTGCACAATAGTACTTAGAAGCATTTGCCACATGTTACAAATTTATGGCCTCCAGAGAAAATGGAAGGAAGAATCTTTATTATTTCTCAGAGAGGAAGAAAATTATTTTGATATTGTATTGATAAATTCAATGTGGATCAGGGAAGCAGAATGTATCAGGGCTGAATAGTCCAGGAAAAGGTTAATGGGGTCAACAAGTCTGTATTTATTAAGACACAAGGTTAATAAGTCTGTGTTTGTCAGGACATTCTAGATGGAAGTAAAGCAGCATGATACAGTAAAAAGAGTAAACGATAAAGGAAAATACTCTTTGGTTTTGATTCCATCATTGATAAGCTCTGTTACCACAGATAAATAACTTTGTATCACTGCAAACTGTTTTCCTCAAAATTATATGAGAGGTCTGGACTGTACAGCCTCCAGGGGACTTTGCCAAATTAACATTATTTATGTATTTATTTATTTATTGAGTCGAAGTCTTGCTCTGTCACCCAGGCGGGAGTGCAGTGGTGGGATCTCGGTTCACTGTAACCTCCACCTCCTGGGTTCAAGCTATTCTCCTGTCTCAGCCTCCTGAGTAACTGGAGTTACAGGGGCATGCCACCATGCCTGGCTAATTTTTTGTATTTTTAGTAGAGATGGGGTTTTGCCATGTTGGCCAGGTTGGTCTTGAACTCTTGACCTCAAGTGATCCACCCGCCTCAGCCTCCCAAAATGCTGGGATTACAGGCATGGGCCACCATGCCCGACCCATCTTTCTTCTTTGAAAATTCTCCAAAGTAAAACAATTGCACACCTTCCTGAATAAAGCATTCCTCAACTTTTTGGGGATCAAAAAGCATCTTATGAGGTACATCATAAGAGAAAACTTGACATGGGACTCATCCATACTTCTTCAACTGCTCTATTATCTTGTCAATGGTGGATGGAGAATGAGTGGTGTATCTGTTAAGCAAATGGGCCTCTAGAGTCCTGTGATTTGAACTGGAATTCAGGCTTTGCTACTTACATATCACTGGACCTTAATTCTATTTGACCTCTTAGACTTTGTTTTTCTCATCAATGAAATTAATCTGATGGATATTTCTGTCCATTGGGTAGTTGAGGGTATCAATTAGGAAAATCATAAAATAATGTCTTCCTGTTGCTTTTTCAAGGATATTTTGTTCCCAAGGTAAATCTCCTTGGTGATAACTATACTGATGTTATCGAGCTCCCTTTTGACTCTCTTGTTGACGTTAGTTGAGTTTCTTTGAGTGGCCCATTCAGTTCTGACAGGTTGTTAAACAGTACATAATGCATTTCTTTATTCCAGAAATGTTTATTCAGCATCTTAATATGTTTCTCACAGATAAATACAGTAATGGAACTGAGGAGTGTTTTTAAACCTGGCTTTCTTCTTCCTTAATCAGGAGTCTGTCTATTCACCTGATGTTATGTTCATAGGTGACAGAGTCCAAATTATGAGTCCCACAGAGAGGTCCCCAAGTAAGAGAGTTTGAGGAGAGAATAGGGCTAGGTGGATACCAGGCAGGCTGCCCCTCTCCGTCTGAGCTTCTGGTATATTCACTGAAAAAAAGATGTCTGCTGAGGAGGCAAATGGGGCTGGATTTTGAAGGCGTGAGGGGCCTTAAGCTTATGCAAAGGTATTTTTTAGGATTAAAAAAGAGACCAGTCTCCCAAGGTTAAATACCTGCAGCTTTATTTTTTTTTTCTTCCCAATTATTGCAACCTTTCTGTATTAGTCTGTTCTCACACTGCTAATAAAGAACTGCCTGACTGGGTAAGTTCTTTATTACTTAGAACAGTAAGTAATAAAGGCAGTAAGTAATCATGGGGGTAAGGCAGTTACCCCCATGATTCAATTATCTCCCACTGGATCTCTCCGACAACAGGGGGACTATGGGAACTACAATTCAAGATGAGGTTTGGGTAGAAACACAGCAAAACCATATCACTGTCTCTCTCCTATCCTTTGATTCTCATTCTTCAAGGTTATCAGTTCTGATGCATTTATTTTCCTTCCTATTTTCATTGCTATGTAAAGGACATCTCAAAACATGCATTTAAATTTTTATGTAGTACTTGTTTTATTATACTAATAAATCCTCTTTTTGTTTGCCAAAGGCCCACAGTGGCTACAGAGAGTTTATATGTAAATTAAGAAATCAATTTTTCTTCTTAGTTATACTGAGGTATACATAACAGCATACGAGTGCTGGCCAAAAGAGAGGTGGACTGAGGAAGAAGTTTCTCCTCATTGGTTTCTGTGGGTTAATCTGGGGCTATTATCTCACAGGTTCCAGTCTGATAGGGTACTTACTTCCTCATCAGGAAAGTGGTGAGAGGGGAGATGTTCTCTACGTAGATAAGTTATTTAAATACTCTTTCTTTCCCCACTGTGATATAAGGAAAGTCACATATAATCAAAGCACATTGAAGCTTTCTATAAAGAGTTTCAGCATTTTCACCAGTATACTAATTCCCAAGCCTGGCTTTATATTACAATCAACAGGAGGGCTTTTCAAAGTTACTGATGTCTGGGCCTCATCTCAGAAAAGATGTAATAATTAAATTTTTATAAGAATAGAATGTTACTGTTTTAAAAGTAGGTGATTCTGTTTTACAGCTGAGACCTGAAAAACTGACCTTACTTTCTAAAGGGTCTGTGTAATAGTAGCACAGAGTAATTTAGGAGCATTAGGAGCATCTGGACTAGGTAGCAGTTTCTTAATCTCTGCCTTTGTTACAGAGAAACTCTCAGACACATAGACATGGTTCAAAGATAGTTTCACTGACACAGGCATATAAACATGCTTGGACACCTATGTATACAGTCCCAGAAATAACTTCAGAAACACAGTCCTATTCCAAGGTATTATCTAGCATAGGCACAGAAAATACATTCACAACATAGGCACATGGTCATACACACTCATGCATATACCTATATATAGACACTGGTATACACAGGTATACATAAAAGCATACAGAGATACACAACACATAAAATGACAGACATAGAAACAGATGAACATAATTAGGCTTACTTATATAGACATAGCCCTAAGCACACAGATACACCCACAATAAAGACATTCAAGGGTGAACACATACAGAAATATCCACACCAAGACATACAGGTATTAGATACCAAGCCATAAACTGACATGAATTAGATGCACATATATTCAAAAATTGACCTTAGAAATTTTTAGCTTTTTGTTCTGTGCAGGGTATTGGAATGTTATTGAAAATTATTTGCTGCCTCTCTCTGGATGTGACTTGGCCCAGCTCAGTGCAGGCTCCGTGATCTCTCACTGAGATGGGTATTGAAGAAAGCAAGATGGCAACTGTAGCCCCAAGGCAGGAAACCACTCAACATTTTAATGAGAAAGGCAACTTTACTGAAAATTTCCCACTCTCTGACCTGGGATGGGGTGCTGAACATCTGAATAGCACACCAAAGGAAGTCTTAAAATGATAATTAAAAAATAATATTTGAATGACATCATACATTTATAAAGTACATTCCTACTGTCAATCTCATTTTATTATACCTTCACCTATAGAGAGCTTTACAGGTTTGATTTTAATATCATTTAATCATGTGAACAACTCAAATTGGTAGATTTCTTACCCTCATTTTACAATGAGATTGGAATTGACATTCTGATTATTCTTACTTTACAGATGATAAAACAGGTTTAAAAAGACAATTGAGTACCCCATTGAAGGGTACTCTGGGACAAACCAAATTCCTAGTTCAGGGTCAACTTCACTATGACAATGAGTTGTATGGGAACTTGACCAGGTGTAAAAGTGAGCGATTTAACTTAGATATTAAGTACCCAGCTCTGGAAATTAAACAGTAATATGCACGCCTCAAATAAACTTAGAATCAAGTGTGCATTCTCTAGAATACAGTGGTGGAGTTAATATCTGAGATATGTATAACTGCTCTCCATAGCACTCAGGCCAATGACATTTTAATAGATCTTAGACACTACTGCCTTGTCATCTGTTGGGTGTTGAGATCTGGACTTTGGGAGGAGAGGCGTCTGTTCATTTGCCATTTTCTCTGAATATGGGTCTGGATGAAAATAAAACTGGATGGAAAGGCATTTGGTCACATTGACATGTGGAATTATCTTTTAATCCTTTCCTCTATATTGGACTATAGAGACAGCTGTGTGCTCAAAGGTGTGAGTTACAAGAATCTCCTGTCAATCAACATGAAACTGGATTTACTGAGCAGTTATCTTGTGACTTTTCCCTGAGATTGGATCTGTGATCAATGCTAATGAGAGTCTCTTTATTCAAATGGCATAAGTTTTTATTTAGGAGACAAGTAGGGATTAGAAATAATGGGACAACTAAACAAAGATAATTCAAAGGGAACAGACGGAAGGCCAAAGAGATGAAGAAGGTAAATACATTTTTTTCTGGCCTATTATTGCTTTAAAAGCTAGTAGAAATACTTTTTTTCATACACAAATCAAGTTTTTAGATAAAAATACAGATTCCTAAGGATATTTATATTTATAGAATTTCAGATGATTTGCAACTCAGGGCCCATATTCCCACACTTTGTATACTTTCTATTGTTGTAATTCAGCTCCATTTCACCCATTTGGGTTACCTTCTTGGCACTGGCAGTCTATTGGTTTACAACCTCTGATCAAGCAATAATTCAGTACAAATACAATGGCTGATGCTTTAGCTATCAGCCTTCCTAGCTATGCTTTAGCTAGGAAGGAGAAAGTCAGTAAGGGCAGGAGCAGTCAGGGAAGTTCCTGCAATGAAACTGGAAAGAAATCAGGGTTTAGGTAAGGGCAGTATCAGATGCAGATACTTGAGAGTGGAGTTCCTGAGAAGAGGCAGAAAAAGGCAAATAAAAATTAAATTCCAGATGAATTGAAGTTCTGTGAGTATAAACCATAATTTAACACTTTAAATAGATGGTATAAGAGACTCTATTTATGATATTAGGACTGAGAAAGACTTTTTTATACCAGACAGAAAAATTACAAACCATAAAAAAGTTTGATCTTTTTAAAAATTAAAAAAAAAAAAGGTTTGTACAAATACAAATCACAGACATGGGGTAATTATAATGAATAAAACTGGCAAAGAATTATAAAAATAATTCACAAATCACGTGAAAAAGATAAGTTAATAAAGGGGGATGACATATGAAAATGTCATTTAGAAAGCAGGACACACAAATGGTCAATGAAGATATGAAAAACTGCTCACCTCTCAAACTCCCAGGGTTATGTAAATTAAAATATCAGTGAAGTATCATTCTGTACTTAGTGTATTTGCAAAATTCCAAGAAGTTGGCAAAGATGTTGAAACCTAGAATGCTTATACCCTGATAGGAGGAGTGTGAATTGGTAAAATTATTTTGATTGCAAGTTGGAAATATTTTGTAAAGTTGAATAGTAATTATGTTTCTTTGAATAAGAAATGTTATATATTTATGTATGTGTATATATATGTATGTGTGTAAAATTGGCCCTCTGTATTTTGCGTTCACAGATTCAACCACCTATGGATAAAAATATTTTTAATACAATAAAAATAATATAAAAATACAGTGTAACAACTATTTACATAACATTACGTTGTGTCAGATATTATAAGTAATTCAGAGGTGATTTAAAGTATATAGGAGAGTGTGTATAAGTTTATGCAAATACTATGCCATTTTACATCAGGGACTAGAGCATCCCTGAATTTTGGTATTCACATGAAGTACTGGAACCAATCTCTTGTGGAGGGATATGTCTGTATATATATTTGTTTTTGTGTATGGATATACCCTACGTGTATAATTTGTGTATAAAACATATATAATTTCTCTAGAATATACACGTAGACACACACACACACAGTATCAAGTGTGTACCCCTTAGAAGACAATGAAGGTTGCATATCTAAGACATATGCAACTGTAACTGTGTGTATATATATCCTAGATTATATTTGCACAGGAATTATTTGGACAAATGTCCAATGTAAAATTGCATGTAAAACCCAAAATAATTATAATTATCTTAAATGTTCCCCAGCAAGATGATAGCTAAATAATTGGTAGTGTATACATTCAAGGGAAAAACCATATAGTGGTGAAAATGAATCAACTAGTGTTAAATATTTCAACTTAATTAAGCTAAAACCTAAGGTTAAGAGAAAAATAACAAGTCCCAAATACTACATATAATGTGATCCCACTTTTTATCAACTATGGGTGTATGTAAAACAACAAACCAATAAAAGGCTAAATGGGCATAGTTCACTCTGGACTAGAATATTCTGAACTATAAATAAGTCCGGTGGCAGGAGATTTAATTGGCCTGCTCTGGCTCAGAGACTCAGGGTCCTTGGAGTGGGGCAAGGTCCAGGCTCTGCCCTGGAACTTTGAGAATCACTCTGCTTTCATTATCTGATCGAGCAGCCATTGCTACTGTCCTCTTTTCAAAGCTGCTACCTTGGGGGAAGATAGCTGTTACAGATTCATGTGTAAGACACTATTCATGTGTGGTTACAAATCACTATCTGAAGAAAGATGAAAGTCTGGGAGAACAGCCTGTTCAGAGAGATAAAGGAAAGGAAGAGTCACAAACCATTTGTCATTCTTTTGCTGTGAAGTATCATCTGGAGGAAAGTCTCAGAAACTCACAGATCATTCGCTCAATCAAATAAACATTACCTAGTGCTTGGATGTGCTACTGAACTGCTCTTTCTGCCCTTTGTGCCTGGCTACCGTCTGCCTCCTTCATACCAGATGAATTCCCTAGCAACATACAGCTCTGACAATTTATATCCAGTTCTGACTTATCTGAATAAAGTCCAGACTCTGCATCTACTGACATCTGCTTCTAGCTTCTCTTGCTAGTCTCATTCCACAGATGTCTGTCAAGAGCTTGAGTTGTGCAGCCTTCTTTGTAAGCACTGCGGATTTGAAGAGAGCGAGATGGACAAGGGTATTTTCCTCAGAGTACTCTCATTCCACGGGAGATACGGACAGCAAAACTACAAATGAGATCACCACACACGGCTTCAGGGCTATGCGTTCAATAAAACAAGTGTGCATGCGCAGCAGTGAGTGACTGGGGACATTAGATTCGATAATCAGGGAAGACTCCGCTGGGGAGGTAACATCTGAGCTGAAATCAAAGAGATGAGAAGATGTAAACACACAAACATCAATACTGGGGTCTTCTCTCTTTTAGGCAGGACTCTGAAGATAACATGTGACAGAAACTTAGTTGGAATGAGGGTAAGCCTACAGTGAGGAAATGTATTGGTTTTGGTAAACAAACAGAATGAGCAGGGGTGACTGGATGTTGGAATCTGTCCAAACAGGAGGTGCTTCTGCAGGTTGCCTTCTGTCTATTTGTGGTTTCCAAAAGCATCACCCCAGAAATGCTTCTTTGCTGCAGCAGCAGCTGAATCCAGTTTGCCCTTTTCCCAGCACTTACAGAATCAGTTTCTTTATAATTTCCACACCATCCTCTCACACCGCACTCCACATACTCCCAGACGGACACCAGCACCAGTTGCCCAGCAACCCATCTTTAGAAGTCCGGGTCCCGGGTTCTGTGATATTCTGAATTTGGTGACGCCAGCACCGGCCAGCAAGCTGCCTGTCCTCTGAAGTTTGGGTCCTGATCTCATAATGTTTCCTCTCTCTAGAGGGCCGAGTTTTACCTCTCTTTTTTATATTTCAAAATTTTAATAATTCCAAATTAAAATCCATTTGCTTTCATCTCTAAAAGTGAAAGTGTTTCCTTATTCACTAACTTCATTATACCGGGGGTCTTTTTTCTTTTAAAATGTTTGGTTACCTGTTTGTAACTTCATACCTAGTTAACTAATCTGTATGTTAAATTCTGTTTGTTGAAACAACAGATGTGGTAGCTGAAAGAACATTACCGCAAATTCTCAAAGCTAGACAATATACAGAAACACATCACTGAGTCTTCAACCTTTCCAACTAATTCCTAGTAATGTTTTCTATATTATAATATACAATAATAAAATGAATAGTGAACTAAACTTACTCATCCTAATAACATGTCTGGGATGGGGTGGTCTCTGAAGGCATCTGAAAAAGAGCATCTTTTAATCAGTCCACACGTCCTTTGCTTTGGAAGTAAGAAACCTTGCCTTTTTTGACAGGGACCACTCTTCATCCTCTCTTCTTTTAACTGGTTCAGGTATTTAACCTGACATCTTTCACCCCATCTTAAAACAACAGAGATGCTTTAACACTGTCCCAACACATGGCATTTTGTTTTAGATCTTTTAAGGAATATATTAGTGCTAAAAATTTCTTTACAGCTGTAACAAGGATAAAATAAATTATACAATTTTGTAAGTATTTGCAATTGAATCTCTTCCCTGCTGACTTTTCAGGAGGAGCCATTGTTGATTTCCATGTTAGCTCTTGGGTCTTTCTTTAGGGCATAGAATCTTGGTAAAGAAGCTTAGAAAATTTTAAAGTGGCAACAAGCTTAAGTTGATGTGAATGAAAATAACCAAGGCAGAAATGGTGGTGGGTTGGAAGGGTGGCACAAAATAACGTAAAAGCTTGTTTGATCTTAAGGCTGATTTAGAAAAAGATTTTTTTTTGTATTTTTAAGGAGATTTAAGAATAGAAGAAAGGATAGAAAGATTTTGAAACCTCATTGCCATGCATGAATGAGAAAGGTTGAGTGAGAGAGAATTTAAGGTTTGCTGAGGGTTATAAATGGGATCGCCATTTAGGACACATAAATAGACTTCAAGGAGAATAAATATTTCAATTATCTGTGTGTACCATCCTGAGATTTCTTAAAATGTGACTTTATGCCAGAATTGTACCAAAGCCCGCCTGGTTTGGCATGTTTTCTGTTGTTTGGTATTTTTCTAGTTGACCCTCACTCCCAATACGATGGATATTTCTGGGAAGCAGATGTTGTCATTTCCTGCAGTGCCTATGGCCATGTCTTGCAAATAGAACTTGCTTCATAATTGTTGAGAAATGATTGTATTGTTATCTAACATGTATGAATTACTTATTGCCAATCAAGCTCTATGCCAAGATTTGTACACACCTGACCTCAAGCAGCACAATAAATAGGCATGATTATCATTTCTACTTTTCAAGAGAAAACAGAGGTTTCTAATTGTTCAGTCACTGGGCCCAAACTCATGAACCTTAAAAAATACTTTGAGCAAAAATCGTCAACCAGGAAATTTGTAGTATTCTGGCCTTTTCATTTATCAGAACGTCGTTACAGAGTACAGCTCCCTAAAGGACATTTTCCTAGCCTGCTCTTTCCTACTATTAAAATGGGAGACGTCAGGGACTGCCAGAATGATGTAGTTTATAGCAAATGAGCCTGAGGTCACTTTCTTGGTCATTTAAGCCCTGTGGTGAGAGGAATTAGGTCTCCCCATATTCTTTTCATTTCTTCATAGGTCCTTATCCACTCACATGGCCCCACATTTCCCCCAAGTGCTAGCAGATGGACCATAGAAAATTTACATGTCTGTCTTACCCTTTTCAGGAAGGAGAGACTGGAGTTTCTAGGAGGAATGCCTGACACAGTGATTAGAGACTTGCTTATATTGCTGTCTGTTTACTGTCAGGGAGAGGAGCACTTTATCCTGTCGTTGTTTTGTTTTATTTCTAGCCATCAAGACCTTACTTTTTTGAAGCATGGGAAAGGGAATTTTGGGAACCTGGGTGGAGAAGCTTTTCATGATGGAGGCTGTCACATTGTGACACCCTTGCCCTCCCAGGGCAGAATAAATGAGACCTAAGAAGATGCCTTTCTTGCGATAGAATGGCATAATTTGTTGGCTGGGAGAGTCATAGAGGTGCTGAGTGGGAAAGGGAGGCAGGATACTTGAAGCATATGCAGCAATTATTAGGGCACAACATTTGATCTTCTTACTAGCGTCCCCTGTCTGTTTTCTGCTCTGAGCTTCAGCTTCATATATTATTTGGCAAAGGAAGTGGCATTTAGAAATATTTGACTCTCAAAATCTGGAACGGAGCAGACTCTCTTTTTTAACTTTTATTTAAATTCAGGGGTATGTATGCAGGTTTTGTTACATAGGTAAACTTGCGTCATGGAGATCTGTTGTACAGATTATTTCATTACCCAGGTACTAAGCTTAGTTCCCAATAGTTATTTTTCCTGACTCCTTCCTCCCATCCTCTACCCTCTGATAAGCCCCAGTATCTGTTGTTCACCTTCATGTGCCCATGTGAGCTCATCATTTAGCTCCCACTTATAAGAGAGTACAAGCAGTATTTGGTTTTCTGTTCCTATGTTAGTTTGCAAAGGATATTGGCCTCCAGACCCATTCATGTTCCTGCAAAGGACATTATCTCATTCTTTTTTATGGCTGTGTAGTATTCCATAGTTTCTGCAGTGGTGCAGACTCTAGATACATGTTAATGGAGTCAACAAACATAATAATCCAGGAATACATTGCACAGATAAGTGAATAGTTAAACCAGATGGATGAATATCAACAACATTACCACCACCACAACTTATTAAAACATACTATGTGCCAGACCCCAAGATAAGTGTGATTGCATTTCCTCATTAAGTCATAATAGTAACCACTAATAAAGGTGACATTGTTATATTTAAATTACTAATGATACGGAGATTTAAGGATGTTAACTTTGCTAATGTTCGATAGGTGGTAAGTAGTAGGTGTGAAGATTAAACCGAGGTCTGTCTGCCTCCACTAAACTGCAAGACATTATAGAAACCCAGTGAGGATCTTGTTGTTATTACACAGATGAGCAAAATGAGGTTGAGAGAGATTGATTCCCCTCTTTTATCAGAAGTGTAAGCATTGGAGTCAGTCTGACCCAGGTTTAATGCCCAAATCTGACTCTTAAGAGTTGCATGATCTTAGGCATTTATTTAACCATTTGGGGCTTCACTCATTTTACTTTCTATAAAATAGAGATGAAAATAATGCCTAACTCATAGGGTTGTGGAGATAATTAAAATGAGATAATCATACAACCTCCCTAACACAGGGACTATTAAAAAACTCAATAAATGTTTCACTTTCTATTTCGCAGTATATTCACACATTCAAAGGTATACACGCTCACAAGTAGAGAAAAGGAGGCTGTTAAAGGTGACAGGGCTCTAGAAATGTAAATTAGGTCAAGTACTGAGGAGAGGCAGCTCTTGCACTGGCCATATAATTTTTAAAACTTCCTTAAAAATGGACACTGTATTTATCTTACCATCAATCAAGCATAATCCTGAGTATGTAGCAGGAGTTCAGTACATTCATGTTAAATTAAGTGGATGAAAAAGTAACAACCCAGAGAGACCTTACATCAGGAAACCTTTACTTCCAGGAAACATTATAGATTCATCTGCGGAGGTCACCTGGAGGGACATGGTCACACTTTTGTCTCGGGTGGTATACAAAGGAAGAAGGATCAAATTAAAGGTTTCTAGAAATTGTTTGTAACTCTTCAATTGCTTATACTCCACAAAGGAGGGAGGAAGTAACTGCAATATGCACCATGTGTCATGTCTTCTGTATTAAATAGCACTGTATCATTAAACTCCTTTTCTTGCATAGCAAACCTCCCCATCATGGGTGCTTAAAATAATAGCAGTCATGTATTTTGCTCATAAGTATGAGGGTTAACGAGGCTCAACTGAGTGCAGGATTTCTCTTTAGATTATAGTCAGGCAATGACCCCAGGGTCTCATTAAAGGCTTCTTCAGTCATTTTGATACAAGTGGGTTAGGAAGACTCAGGCAGATGGATGCTGTTTTCCTCTCCCCTCTCCTCCTCCCCTTACCTCTCACTTGTCTTTGCACATGGCGGCCTCAGAATAGACTGCATTTTTATGTGATAGTTGAACATTCCAGAGTGAATACCAGCAGAGGCAATGTGGTTTTTCTAACCTAGCCTCAGAGTCATGCAACATCACCTTTGCCGCATTCTATTCATCTAGCTATTCCCAAAAGCCATTGAAGTTCAGCGGATTCCACCTTCTGATGAGAAGAGTGTCATAGAGTTTACAGATGTTTAAAAACCACCAAAGACTATCCCCTTGCCAAAATTATTTACATTCCTCCCAAACGCAAAATGTACTCACTATTTTCTAAGATACCGAAAAATGCCATCTATTACAGCATCAGACTGAAGGTGTAGTATCTATCATCATAAACATCTAATCATAAACCAGATGCAGGTGGAGAGGGAGCTTCTCGAAGCTCATTCATTGGGTAGCATCGTGAGTGCTGTTCTTCTCAGCCTGAAGTCTTGGGAACTAAAGACAAGCTACTGTTCCCCCAACCATGCTCAATAATAAAATGTGGAACTGGCATAAGGTAACCACTACAGACACACTTCAGAAATTTTGAAAAGTGAAGAAACATGGCGATCACTGTTCCTTCATAATTCTGAAATTAGACCAAGCAGGTCCTTGATTAGGAATTAGCTCCATTACTTGGGAACAATTTTCCATTGCCCCAGAGTCAGCCCTCTGGACTCCTCATCCTGTCCTCTGCATTATTCTTTGTTTTCAATAAGAAGTATCTAGAGTTTGTAGCTATAAACTTTTGTCAACCTGTTTAATGCTAATTTGGGTGTCTAAAGTCATCTTTTAATTTTTTAACGTGTATGTTTCTTTAATAACATTGCGTTTTTGTCAGGATAGTTCTCTGAAGAAATATTTGTGTTTTCTATGAATATTATTGAAATCCACTTTATCAGAACAAAACCACGCTCACAGATCTTGTTGATATAATCACTTCTCTACCTTGGGCTTTCTGTAAGGCTTCAGTAGGACAAAGCCCTGAGATCTGAGATTTTCCTGTTTATTTGAGAAGATCAAAGAGGATGCCCTGATGATTGAATGTCTTTTGTACTTTGACAAGGTCAATTTAGCAATGTTTAGATATTTCTGAATTCTTAATTAGAGAATTTACTCCTACCTCAATTTGATCTTCGACTTGGGGCCCTGTTTTACTTTGAGAATTATCTATCTACAAGACTGAAAACAATAAATGGTACTGTTTTTATTTTTAGTATTTGTTATTATTATTATTTTAGACAGGATCTCTATCACCCAGGAGAAAGTGCAGTGGTACAATCACAGCTCAATGTGACTTTGACCTCCTGGGCTCAAGTGATCCTCCCACTTCAGCCTTCCAAGTAGCTGGGACCACACATGTGTATCACACTACCCAGCTAAAGCTTAAATGTTTTAGTAGAGATGAGGCCACACTATGTTGCCTAGGCTGGTCTCAAACTCCTGGCCTCAAGCTATCCTCCCACCTTGGCCTCTCAACATGCTGGGATTACAGGCATGAGCCACTGTGCTCCACTGTCTTTAGACCTAGAGCTACTTCGATCCTTTATGTTCCCTGCAAATTTTTATTTTCTAATTAAGAGTTCCTTATTTAATCCATCTCTTTTGATTTTTATCTTAGGTAGTTAAAAGAAAATAACTAACGGTTACTTTCAATGTTTTGCCTTGAAATCTTGTTAGCCAAACTCACTGGTTCATTATATATATTTTATTTTATTTTTTCACATCAAAGCAAGCAGCAGTATTGCTTATTTTACTGCTGGTACATAAAAAGCTATCCTTACATCCAGCTCCCAATAACTTTATCCTTACTTTACTTTAATCCCTCATTGCTGGCAAGCCACCTCTATGATTTGGAGCCAATGGGCTTTCACTAACAGTCTTTTCAGGTCTCTTTTAAACTCTATTCACCATCCAGTGTCACAGCTACTATGACATATGTTAGGTTTTTTAACAGCACCCCATTAATCTCTTCTGGTTGTCTATTATTAAGCGGGGGAAAAACACATCACAACCGAGCAGATTCATGAATCTGGACACTGACTGGACTCCTATAGGCAGTTTTCACTTGGGGTCAGTTTTGTGGTTTCATGCAAATAATATATGTTGGGGTCCGTGCCGGGGGTGGTGGAGAATGAAAGAACACACAAAAGACAAAGACACACAGAGAACATGGCAGCCGCACTCAGAGCCTCCGCCTCACTTTATTTATACCCCATAAGCCCCACGTCAGCAGAAAGAATGCAATGCAAAACAAACTTTCTTTTCCCAGATGTAACCTTCTACTCAGTTGCTTATTTCTATGCTCTTCCTTATCTGCCCGCCTTCTTGGCGCCTACGGAAGTTCATTAAAAGTTCAATTGGAGATACTGTCCTTGAGCCCTATCTATTCTCAGCATACTGTTTTCAAAGGCCCCTGCAAATATAGATACTAGGTTCATCCCAAGGACTTCTTCACACACATCTCTGGCACCAGGCTGGTACTCAAACAGCTAGTGGTAGAATCTCTGGGGATCCTTGGGTCTCTCTCCCTTTCTATCACCCTCTGTCTCCTTCTCCCCCACCTCCCTCTTTCCCTGCCCCTTACCCCTCGTTGTTATCTCTGTATGGTATTTCCATGTGGCAGCCTTAATATAGGTTGACTTCTTATTCGTTGGAGGAAGACTTCTTAAACAACCATCACTGGAAGGAGCTTCTGGGTCTTTGCTAACATATCTTTAAAAGTTATTAAAATCACTCCCCCCACTAAAATTCCATTAATCAAGGCAGTCACAAAGGGCCACCTACTTTAAGGAAAGGATACATAGCCTCCACCAATTCATGGGAGGAGTATCAAATAATTTTTGGAGATGGGAAACCATGATAATCTTCAAAGAGTAGTTTTAACTCACATTTTACCCAAGGAAATGGAAGCTGTTTAAGTTGACTACCTTGGTATGCTATATAATAGTGAAACATAAGAAACAATGTAATTATTTTAAAATATGAAAATAGTTAAATACATGATGCTCGTATATAATGGATCATTGTACAACCATTAGAAATTGTGGTTTTGAAGAATCTTAATTATATGTGAAAATATCTGGTATATAATATTCAGAATAAATTAGAATACCAGATTATGTATAAAGAATCATGCCATAGGGGAACAGTCATGTATATATTCATAGGATAAGAACTAGAAGGAAATATAACAGTCATCTTTATGTTGTGAGCTTATAGACTATTTAACATTTATTTCTATTTTCTGTAGTTACAAATTCCCTACAAAAGACTTTGTATTACTATTAGAAAGTAAGGGAAAATAAATTAGAGGCTCATAGATGCTAAGTAAACTTTCACATGGTTCAAATCACTGAGTTTTCTAGTGAGATTTAAATTTGGTGTCTCTTATTTCATTTGTTTCTTCTTAATGATGTATTTTTCTTTTCTATAAAATTGGAATAAAACCTGCCTTCGTTAATAGCACTTACCCTATCCACACCCTCTGGCTTTAAATATTCAAGCCACCCACACTCAGTGTCCACCCACACCTTCTCAGCAGTACATATGGAAAGCAGTACATACTGGGGTTAATGTGTCTGTATCTTATAATGAATATCAGTATTAATATTCCACGTTCTTTGGCCTTGAGAGGACACAGGACTCATTTTCTTTAAGATGTTACCTGTTGGGATGTAATGTGTACACTTGACTCATAGATCTTCACAGGCCTCCCCAGATGCAGGTTTCATTGTTTGTTTCAGGCCTGCAGTGGCTGACAGCCTCCTGCCAGCGTCACTTTCCCAGTTGCAATATTTTCTTGTGTATCTGGCCTTGCTCGACCCACAGCAGCCTCTCACATTCATCTCTAATGGAACCAGCCTTCCTCTTTTCCTCTGCATTATCCTGGAGGTCTGTACCCAATTCTACTCCTTTTCAGACAGTTTTAAACAGCTCAGGCTTACAAGGTGAAGATTCAGTTGAAAGGCTAATCAGCATTCAACCTAAAAATGAAATGTGAGCAGGTTAGTTTCCTTCAAGGAGAATAGTCAACCGTCAAGCCTCTGTTAACAACTTTATTGTCAGGTGCTAATAGGTTGGCAAGGGGGGCATTTTCCCATTAATTTAATTGAGTAAAAATGAACATTAAAATTTCTCAATTGTTTAGACCACCTCAGTCTATCATTGTAGGTCCCTTTATTTCTTTGAAAAATCAAAGGGGTTCAAAGAAACTTATTAAGAAGACAGAACAGGCAAGAGTCTCAGGATATTTTCAAAGTCTCTCTCCCTGTGGCCGATTTCTTTTCATTTCTGTTTGACTCTCCCCTTTCCTTCATCCTCCTCCTCTTTCTCTTCAGGAAAATGTTAATTGTCCATATCCTTCACAGTTCTAGCCTCACCCTGTTTATAGCCTCGAGAGGTTCCTAGAAATGAGATACAAGAGAGAGGGGGCTAATTTGCTAAGGAGAATGTTTCCCTAAGTCATAACTGATGCCAAAAAAAAAAAAAATCACACAACATGACCCCGTTGTACATTGTTCTGCATAGCACATTGCATTTGCCTTCATGTGTGATTAGACCTTCTCTTTTTTTTTATCCACTCATCATGAGATATGTTGTGCATTACCTCAGTGCATCTTATGACAAATATGTGAGGTAGACACTATCGTGATCATCATTAAACAAATATATTCACTTGTTCATTGTACGAATATTTGTGGCATGTGCCAAACTGTACCAGATAGTGGAAATATAGCAGTCAACCAAATGGACGATAGCACATGTGTACTTTTTAATAAAACTTTTGTTGCTTTCAAAATGTTTTATCTGAGGATTATTTAATTTTTATTTTAAGTTCATGGGGATACATGCAGGTTTGTTATATAGTTAAACTCATGTCAGGGGGGTTTGTTGTACAGATTATTTTGTCACCCAGGTATTAAGCATAATACAAGTTAGTTATTATTTCTGATCCTCTCCCTCTTCCCACCTTCCACCCTCTGATAGGTCCTGATGTCTGTCATCCCCGTGGATGTGTCCATGTTGTTGTTGTCATTTAGCTTCCACTTCAAAGTGAGAGCATGTGGTATTTGGTTTTCTGTTCCTGTGTAAGTTTGCTAAGGATATGGGCCCTCAGCTACATCTATGTTCCTGCAAAGGACATGAACTCATCCTTTTTTATGGCTGCATGGTATTCCATGGTGTATATGTGCCACATTTTCTTTATCCATTTTACCATTGATAGGCATTTAGGTTGATTCCATTCTTTGCTACTGTGAATAGTGCTGCGATGAACATCCATGTGCATATGTTTTTATGATGGAATGATTTCTTTTCCTTTCAGTATATACCCAGTAATGGAATTGCTGTGTTGAAAGGTATAACTCTGTCTCTAGGTCTTTGAGGAATCACCACACTGTCTTCCACAATGGTTGAACTCTTTTACACTCCCACCAACATGTAAAAGTGTTCCTTTTTCTCTACAATGTCACCTGGATCTGTTAATTTTGACTTTTTAATAATCGCCATTCTAATTGGTGTGAGATGGTATTTCATTGTGGTTTTGATTTGCGTTTCTCTAATGATTAGTGATATTGAGCTTTTTGTTATATGCTTGTTGGCCGCCATGTATGTCTTCTTTTGAAAAGTGTCTGTTCATGTCCTTTGCACACGTTTTAATGGGGTTGTTTTTCTCTTATAAATTTAAGTTCCTTATAGATGCTGAATATTAGATCTTTAAAGCATAATTTGCAAAATTTTCTCCCATTCTGGGTTTGTTTATTGATAGTTTCTTTTGCTGTGCAGAAGTTCCTTTAATCTTTTCAAATAATGATCTCCTCTAGCATACATAAAATATAGTTTCTCAAAAAAAATGTAGGGGTAAAACTTTTTCAATTAGTATAAAATGTGAGACTGACTTGTAAACCATAGACTTCTTCTCAGGACCAGATGAATTAGAAGCCTTCCTCATAGGGCAAACTACTTTAATTCCCTATGGAAGTGCTAGTTTGAGAGGCGGACATTTGCTTGGGATGAGTAAAGCAATCAAAAGACAAAAAATACAACAGAAGCTTATAACACACCACATTACTTCCGCAAGTGCCTCCGGGAAATGGGTAACTTGTTGATGTTCACACCAATTATTTTCTTCTTTTCCCAACCTCATCTGGCTTCCTCCTGGGTCTCACATGCAGTTTTCAATCTCTGAAGGAGACATATTAGACCAAAGTTGGGTATTTCTTGTCTTGATCGATTTTGATCAAATGCCAAAAATGTAAAATTATTCTGGATTGTGATAAAATGATTTATATTCCTTTAGGTATATACCCAGTAATGGGATTACTGGGTCCAGTGGTATTTCTGCCTCTACTCACCTTTACTGAGTACTTACTATGTGCCAAGCACACTTGTATGCATTCAAATCATGTAGGTAAACTGGAAAGGTGGGTGTAGAATCATCATTTTAAGATTGGGGATTCTGGCATTGGACCCCAGTAGTAATTCTGGTTCTGCCACATTACATGATAACCTTATCTGATATTCAAAATAAACCAATTAATAGTAACATTATCTTCATTTTCCAACTGAAGAAATCAAGGCTTAGAAAAATTACATAATTGGTGAAATTCGCACAGCCTTGAAGTGTAAGTCGTGAAATTGAACCCATATCTATGTCAGTCTAAAGCCCTGTGTCTTAGTCATGGTACTGCAGAAATCATGACTGATGCTCTGTCCTTTGTCTCCATCGTCTGTGTACAGTTCTCTCCACTGAAATTATAATTGTACCCGTCTAAACACTTCTTAGTTGACACAGTTGAGAATTACAAAGACTCCCCCAAGGAATTTAATATACTATTAAGTATTGAGTTTTAATAATTATAATTTCTTGAAGATAATTTAAAAAGAAAACTCTCATATCAATCTTCCAATTATTAGTATCATAAACTCATTTGTTTTGATTTTTCTAAAATAAGCTAACATCCAATCATTTAAACTTAGCATAACACAATTCTTGTCATTACTTTTGTTGTTTGATTATCTTCAGAATCTTCTTTTTCTCTTTTCATAAGTCTACACTATTCTTCCAATATTCTACCTACTTGCTTTACCAAGTTGAGTGTACTCAGAGATGGGTATTTCTTATATATTATATCTTTGTTTCTTCAATAAGTCAGTTTTCTTAACAATGTGCTGTTTTGCATTGATCTTATCTCAGTAAGAATTTGGTTATGCTTCCAATCATTATACTAATACAAAAGTTCAATTCATTTTAAAATATTTGAATGCTGCCATTTGCTCTTTTAAATTAGACACTAGTTAATATATTTTTCAACCTTTTCATTTGTTGGAAACTTGTTTTTTTTCATGTCAGCACTTACAAAGATATGCACATTTTGTTAATGATTCCATAACAAAGCAATTGTGTTGAAAATGTTAGGAGTTCAGGACCTTTATTTGGAAAAGATACAATGCTTAAAGATAGTATTAATTTGACAGTAATTTTAAACTGCTATGAGCCTCCTTCAGATAAAGATGCCCTGTGATTTTAACACATTTCTGAATAAAGGTAAATACATTATTTAAATGTTATTTCCACCTTAGCGATTTAATAAAATCATGATTAGAGAAAGAAGAAAATTGATATATATATGTATATATATTTATGTGTGTTGGATAGTATTTAAAAAGCTGGAATGTATCAGGAAAAAATCATTGAAAACCTTTTATATACCAACCACTGATTTTATTTCATTTTTAAAAAATAACTCCCAATTGGTGACATTTAAGTCCCATTTTATAGATGACGATGTTTGGAGTATTTAACCATCCAAAGTGAGTTAAAGGGTGTCTTCATCCCTTGTGGCTACTATAACAGGATGCCATGAATGGTGGCTTGTAAACAACAGATACTTGCTTCTCACCGTTATAGGAGCTACGAATTCTAAGACTGAGACACCAGCAGTTTTATTTTCTGGTTAGGGCTCACTTTCTGGTTCACAGACGGTGCCTTCTGTGTCCCTAATATGGTAGGAGAGTCAAGGTAGTTATCTGGAGCCTCTTTTATAAGGGCATTGATCCCATTTATGAGACGGTCTTCATGATCTAATCACCTCCCAATACTATCACATTGGTGATTAGGTTGCAACATTTAACTTTTGGGGGGAAACAACATTCAGACCATGGCAAGGGAGAACTGTAGGCAGACAGGCCTGCATGCAAACATCTTAACATCAAAGGAGATGACTTAAAGTTGGAAAGATGGGAAGAGTGGTCCGATTGGAAGGCTGACAAATGGAGGGTTGACCGGCAAGGCTGATTAACAGGCAAGGTTGGCATATGGAGAGTTTTCCAATAAACTTTAAGAATTTAGGGCTTTAGGTATTACATGCTAGAAAGTTCACTTTTGCTACAACGTAATGAATAGATTGGTGGGTGGGAGAGATGGAACCCTGTTGGAATCATTCACAGTTGCCAAAGCAATGTGATGGTGATGTAGACTTGGGAATTGATAGTGGAAATGGAGAATGCATGATTTTAAGGAGGATTTTGTAGATAAATTGCTAGACTAATTTATTGTTGGATTGACATGGTGGAGAAAGTTGGTGAAAAATGATTCCCAGATGACAAACTTGTAATACCTGTGAGAGTTGTAACCATTTGTTTTGATTTGTAACACTGGAAAAAGAGAATTTTCAGAGAAAGAGTATCTGTTTGTTTTAGGATATAACATGTGCTTTTAAACAATCAGAAGAGGAGTTACAGAGTTGGGATTTAGAGGGCTTTTTTGGATGATTTAAGTGACAGACGAAAAGTAACGAACATGTTATAGACTGCAAGGATTCTCAACAAAAATCTTGTACAATCTCAATTTTCTTCATTACTATCCTTTACTCAATGTATTTTAGACAAAGTGTTTCAGGATTACCTAGATATAGGGCGGTAGGAAAGATGGCAGGCTTTGGAGTCACACTACTTGGGTTTAAATCCCATCTATGCCATCTGCCAGTATAACTTTTATCATTTAATTTAATATTTTGGTGCCTTAATTTTCTCATTCATAAAATTTGGTTAATAATAGCTAACTTGTAATGTTTCTGTGCAGAACAAATAAGGTAATTCCTATGACACTTCTAGAAAGTACTTACATCTTCTATGTGCAATAAAAATGAGTTAATATTATCATCTGGGGAATTGTTAAAATGAATATTTCTGGAGACAGAGTAGGATTTTTATGATTACTACGTTTGAGTGTATTTGAGTTCAAAGATAAATATCCGTGCAAGACACAGTCTATGTGCCCACTTGTAGGTAGATGATGGATTTGAATTAAGTGGGTTGTGTCGGGGTGATCTCATTTGTAGACCCTACCACAGACTTCCTAAATGTTGATTCGTGAGTCAAGAGCCACATGAATATGCATTTTAAAATAAACTCCCTAGACACTTACAGTGATGTTGACAAAGAATCTCATTTGTAAACAATTTTCTGATGTTTAGATGCCCCATTGCGATCCCCTTTCTCTCTTAGGTGTATAGATGGCTAACAAAATGTGTATTCCTTTAAGAGAAGAGAGATTTTGCAAAAATGGGCTGTCTAGGTACCAATCACATTGCCCAGACCACTTGCTTCTAAGGATGGCTATGTGATTACTTCTTGCCATTGAAATGTGAGTGGAAATAATGCTTGTAGTTTCTGCGGCAAAGCTTTGAAGAAGTGACTGTACACATTCAATATTATCTTTCCTATGTAGTTTGCTGACCCACAGAGGACAAAGAGGCCCTGTGGGAATGTGGGAGCCAAGGATGAAAGGAACTTAGATCTTTAAATATCCATGTGCAGAAAGAATAAATCATCAACCTAGAATAACACATAGGGCTGTTATAAGAATAAAAATTAAGCTTCTATTTTGTTAAATTATAAAAATATTGGAGCATATTTGTTCCAGGATCTTTCTACCCTCAATAGTTTTCAACATGAGGCATTTTTTCCCCCTTCAAAGTCTGTGATGATTAATTTTGTGTGTGTGTGTGTGTGTGTGTGTGTGTGTGTGAAATTGGCTAGACTATTGTGCTCAGTTATTTGGTCAAATACTAGCTTAGATACTAGTTTGAAAAGTTTTGTTGATGGAATTCCATCTATCTTAGTTGACTATAATAAAGAAGAAATTATCTTTGATAATGTGGGTAAGCCTCATCAAATCAGCAGAATATGTTAAGGGCAAAAATGAGGTTACCTAGAGGATAAATTCTGCCTCCAGGCTCTAAAACAGAAATCCTGCCAGAGTTTCCAGGCTGCTGGCCAGACCTATGGATTTCAGAATTGCCAGATACCACGGTCACTACACACACACCGTATTGGTTGCGCTTCTCTGGACAATCCTGGTTGATACAAAGTCTATATGCTTTAAAAGAAGCATGATGAAATGTGTGTTTCCATCATCATACATGTACTCTTAAATTTATATACTATATGTTGTCGAGTGTGGTAGATCCTGAAGAGGGAAAGAATAAGATCATTGGTATGATGCTTAGAATACAACTCAATTCTGAATAAACATCAGCATTTCAATCATTATTGGTTTTATATTTTATATTACTCAATTATGTAATAATTTTTAAAATGTGCATTTTTCAGAATCATTTTCTATTCTAAATTACATTCCAATTTTGGTAACTTTATGCTCAGCGTCAACCCCTTTTTATGTTTTTAGCTTAGAAAGGGTTTAGTAGTTACAATTTTCTTTATATGGGAGATGGATCGCTATTCTGTAGCTCCACATGCAGCCAATTACTGGGTTTTATAAAATGAAATAATGTGCTTCTAAACCATAATTTAAAACACAATTTTTAAAAGCCTTTATAGACAAACATTATAATATATTCATAAATTATTCTTTTAAATACATTGGCTAAATTTACATAGAGATGAAAGTTGAAATTTATGAAATGCTATTTTATGTTCATGCTGATGGCTTAATGCCAGCAATATTTTATGGTTGAGATCCCTGAACACACTGGGCTACATTTCTCCATCTGACTGAAAACACGTGATTCCAATCCCCAGTCAGACTACACAAGGTAATCTTACACACTAGCTTCAAGATGGCTGGGAGAGATAGATTTGAGAGGGACTGGAGCCTGGAAATTCGAATTATGTGAAGCTAATTTATTTGACTTGAGAAACTTATAATCAACCTGTGTTCTCTTAGAAGCAAGGTTATAAATGGAAACTTTAATTATTGAGGCTGCATGTCTGGTACCAGCCTTTGATCAGCAACATCTCAGCTGTTCTTTGTTAGGAAAAGATAGTAATCTCTTTGCCTGGAGATATATCGCATATGCATGTAGATATAGACAAATGTGTGTGCTTGCACTCACACACACACACCCCTTTGGTAGGGTTTTTTTTTAAATAGATGAATCCAGCCTCTTAGGTTCACTTTTTAGTTGCTTTCATTTGTGATTTAGTAACAAATGCTACCATTTTCTTTTCAAAGCCACAGTATTTGGCACTGTCGGCTATTGGTCAACTTTGACCCCTCAGGGATTAATGATTTCTTAATATCTATAGTGGCCCTCTCAAACTGAGACTTGACAAATGTCCAGTTTGCAATAATCTTCCTTCCTCATGTTGTTCTGTCTTTTCTATCCCATTTGTATGTCCTTGACTTAATTAGTTGAGCTCTCTGAACATCAAATTCTTCAACTAGTAAAGAGAAGAGCTGTAATACGAAAGTTTATAAATATTCTGTGGTGGTTAATTCAAATCTCCCTTATCTCTGCCATGTCTGCTTCTCTTTCCATTGCTATTGCTGAATGGCTGAGGGTATAGGGGGCAGTTACAGGTCTCTCTATTCTTGTACAGTGACCTTTCCAGGTGGGGCCAGTTTAGCCACACACAATAGACTCAGCAAATTAATTTAGGGAGAATGGGGGAGGGGGTGGTGTCATGGGATCAATGGACTAAAATCAACAAGTCATGTGAAAGATATTGACCTACCAGTCAGAGAACACTGTTAGTACTTCTCAAAATGGGACCCTCGTTCATCAGATGCACATCAGGTGCTTGTTAAACACTGAGAATTCTGGTTGTTATTCAAGGTCCCAGAAGGAAAACTTTGGGGACTAGGCTTGGGGCACCTATATTTGGGGCACCTATATTTTTTACAAGCTCCCAGGTGATCTTGAGGAACACAGACATTTGGGAACCACTGGCGTGGAATGTGCCTATCATTTTGGAAGTTTCGAGGATGATGCAAATATGCAATGATTCAGCTGCTACTTGCTACAAATTTTTACGTTTGAAATAGTAATGTGATGATCTTCGCCTCCATCTCATCCCTCGCTAACCCTGTACCATCAGGTGCACTTTGATGGGATGGTAGGGCCAGCTTCAGCTTTTCTAAAAGATGTAGGATCATGTAAAACACCACCTTGGTAGACAAGCAAGTGTGCTGTAAACTGCTTTAAATATTTTTGGCAAGTAGGCCATTGCTTATAAACATATAAATTAGAGAAACAAAACCAGGGTGCTCTAGAAGCCTAAGACCTCCAACTATTAGATCTACCAGCCTCAGGAAGCTTAGCGGCTTCCAAATGTCATCAGCTCTGTAAAGTAGGTGAAAAATAAAATGTGTACCAATGAATAATGTAATATTTTTACTACTTCTAGATAGTTGCAAAGCACCATAACTATTTTCACTTTTATATGTATTTTTAATACCTGCAGAATGTGTTTCTTTTATACTACTTGAGCCACTTTGATCAGTGCTGCATTGCTGATTTTTGTTTTTGCATTGGACAAAAATTATAAAACATGTATGTCCATAAATTCAAACCCAAACTTCTCAGAACCAAGAGTAAAATACTTTTGTGAAATCAAAAGTAGATAATCGCTCTTCATTTTCTGATACAATTGCACAGAGACTTCAGGAAAAGCAGAGGAAAAAGCGTCATTTTCACATTTACTCTAGAAAAAAAGTGAATTTTTTTTCTCTCTCTCTTCCTTCTTTCATTTATTTCTCCCTTCCTTTCCTGCCTCTCTTTCTTTCATTTTCTTTATTTTCTTTCCTCCCTTTCTCCCATCTTCTCTGTTCTCTTCTCTTCTCCTTTTCTTTCTTCTGTAAGTAAAGACAAAGATATATGAGATGTTTTATGACATTTGGATAGAGAGGTTTAAAGCTGTTGTCTTTAGAAAATAGAAGCAATGCATAGTCAGGTTGGCTATTGGCTTCTATTTTTCTGTGTAATTCTAAAATTCAACATTAACATTGAACATACGAATGTGTCAGGCTTGGATTAAGTACATCATATACATTCCTTTTATTTCACAAAATATATGTAAACGTGAATATGGAGAGGCCACACGAATTGCCCAATTCACCCGGATAGTAAAGCAAAAGCCATTCATTTATTTATTCTTTCATTCATTTTCCAGATATCCATGGAATAGTTATGCCATTATTCTAGATGCTGGGGAATACAGCAGCAAATAGGACAGAAACAGTCCCTGTCTTAGAGTGCACATTCTAGTGGGGAAGACCAATTATGTTTCCATAAAGACACACATGCACAAAGAAGAGATGCAGAGAGAATAACAAGAAGGTAAAGGACTAGAGAGTGAGAGAGTGGACGTGCTGCTTCGATGTAGTGATCAGGAAAGGCCCACCTATGCACATGACTTTTGCACAAAGACCTGCATGTAGTGAGGAAATAAGCCTGGGAGCATCTGAGGGTGGTATTCATGACCATGGCATGTAACAACCTGTAGGAGCTAGGCCTTATCCACCTCTGCTGTCCTGCCCTCTGCACTCTCTCCTCACATTGTAACCCAGCTTATACGTGTTCTTCAGTGAGCTCTGTGATTTTTTTGTTTTAAATTTCAGATCTTTTATTCATGCGCTTCTTACTTTCTTCTGCTGGAATATCTCTCTACCCAAATGGGTTAGATCTAGTGGTGATATTTTCCTATCACTGGACATGTCTTTAAATATTCACCATAATCAAAATGATCAGAAAAAGATACAAGCAAATCTCCTCTTCTCCTGCATAGAAGGCCAGGAGAGTCACAGGGGAGTGATGTGAGTTGCTCAGGGTCGACCATTGCAATGTATCTGTAGAAGTTATGTGCAAGCAGCACTTGCTTACATCTGTACACTGACCTTACTTCAGTGGAAGAGATTTATTCTTTGTCTTTGCTGACCTCTACATCTAGAATTAAATGAATTGTCTTACTATGTTGAACTATAGTTCACTCATTTCTGTGTGTTCGTGTGCTTTTCTGTTAGTCTGTGTGTTTGGTCAGGGATAATTTATAAGAGAACCACTCGGCGTTCTTAAAATGTCAGGGCTCTATTCCAATTTTGTGCAGTTTCTCATAACCGGAATAGATCAGCTGTTCACACATTTATCACTAAAAGCTTTCTTGAATCAGTTGATACTTTGGTCCCTGTCACCTCTCAGGTAGATATTTATCTGGCTACTGTGTTATTCTTATTCCTTCCTTTGCCCTAAATCTCTTTTGCACTAGTGGGTGGTGTCTTGGGTACATCTCTTTCAATCTGGTGGTCAGGAAGGAGCACCAGAGTCAGGCTCATGAGACAGGTTCTCTTCCCCATTACTCTGGACAACTTTGGGAGACATCCCCCAATTTTTCAACCTCAAGGTCTCTATATGAACAATGGGACAATAAACCTGATCTATCTAACTTAGAGAGTTACTATGATACTTGAATAGGCAAATAACTATGAAAGATAATTTCATTCTTATAGTTAACTTGTTTGACATTACACTTTCACTTTAATCTGTTAGTCTAGAGACATTATTATTTATATTGCTGATATTGCTATTATTGTCATCGTCACTACTGCAGTAATATGTGCACATTGAAAATAAATCCAATAGTACCAAAGGGCCATGATAAAAAATAACAGCCCCCAACCCACTGAACCCTAGCTATAATTTCTCTTCCTGAATACAATCAATTTTAATATTTTTTATGTTTATATGACAATGTTTTTGTAATGTTTCTCACCTCTATGTCTTGATTATTTTTACTCCTTCTTTCTATTCACTATATTTTACCCAATTCCTTTTTTAAAAAAAATCTCTTGTTTTTCTCTTACACTGAACACAGAAAAAAACAGTCTGAGGAAAAGAGAGAGATTTTCCTCTTACATTTCTAAGATCTAGGGATCCTGTGTAGAAGCAAAAGTGCTGCTCTGAGACCAGAGGGCAGCTGCTGTTCTCAGTAGCTTTGGTGTCTCTGAGAGAATGCCTATTGCGGATTATTTATCCTATTGTGGAGCATAATATGAAGAACCATCCAGAATGCTCTAACAAATTATATCCCCAACTCATACAATGATTGTGCTGCCACACTTAATCACAATTTATTAGTCTTTACGCTTCAGGGAATCTGAGTCTCTTTGACTTTATTTTTTTCTTTTCCCACCTATATTTACTAATATTAACATGCGCAATGAAACGTGAACTCCTACAACTGTCAAAATAACGTGAAACAGACAGTCACACATTTCTGTTGACTTCTGGGTTTGTTTTAAAAACCAACTAGTCACAAAATGTGTCATTTTACTTTTTTCCTTAGGGCTGTGGATAAGGACTTAGACTAAAGCAATGCTTGCTTCCTACCTGAAATTGTATGGGAAGAGGGTTCCCCAAAAGGATTGGAGGTATTTGGGAAAAAAAGACATTTCTCATTAAAAAAATGAAAAGACTACTTAGATTCCAGAAAAACAAATTCAGAAGATTTAGGGAAAATTATTGACCAGTGTGGATAAAGTAAGATATCCCTGTTTACTGAAGAGAACACAATATAAAGAAATAAATGTTTACCTGCATGTAATATAACCAAACAAAGCAACTTGTTTGGAGAACAGAATTTAATGCACAGGAATTCTGCTACATGGGAATGATTAGCAAAAACATTTTTATATTAAAAAAAGTTTGGATAACATATTAAGTAAGGAGGAAATTAGTTGGTATAAAATTTGTCTCTTCAATTACCCATTTAAAAACTGCTCTTGTGATAAAATCTTAATTTGTCTTGGACTTTAAGAATGCTGATAGTGAAGAAAGCAAGCCCTGCAATTTTATGAACAGGAAGAAGCATAAATACAACAAATAATGCTATCTTTTCTTTGAATAGTGATTTTACTTTTGTTCAACATGCTTTGATGTTTGCTCCCCAATCTCATGAGAATATCATGAAATGGAGGAACAGATATTGTTGCCCATTTTTGTGGATAAGCAACCTGAGTCTGATGAACAGAATGTTTTATCCAAAGTTACAAAGGAACTGGCAACTGAATCTGGACTAGAATCTGTGTCCCTTTATTTCCAATGTCTGTGATATTCTTGCAAGAAATAAAGCTCTAGCTGGAGACAGAAAACCATAGTCTACCTTCTCTCTTCTCATTAGGTAATCTTTTATTCTTATTTAAATTTACTTATAATTTCATTCCTCCAAGAAGTCCTTTGTAAGTTTTCTTTTTTAGTTATGATATCTCTCATTTGAAAACTCTCAGAATTTATGAAAATATTCTGGACCATTCGGTTGCCCTGTATTCATTATCCACTTTGTAATAATAATAATAATAGTAATAATAATAATAACCGTCATCATCATTATTACCTTATCTATCATCAGCAGCAGCAGCACCCGTATATGTTGTAAACACCATCAAAATAGGAAAAGGGAAGGCACTGTGGCTAAGCTATTTAGAGCTTGGGTGTACAATTCGGTTAGATCTAGAATCAAACTCCATTCTGGCGATTTACATAGATGACTTTCAATAAGTTATTTAAACTCTAAGCTTCCTATTCACCTACTTATAATTGCCCATAGTTATTTTTGTTTTCCTTTTCCAATATTTATTTCTAGTTAGACTGTCAATCATAGGATTCCATGATTTGAACCTCAGGGTTGAGCATGTGACCTGAACTAGCCAATACGGAAAACTTCATTTTCCTTGCTATGGCATTGATTAAAAGATAGACATGTGACACAAGCAATGCCAGTGAGGATATGTTCTGGAGGTTTCTTTGCTTGAGAAAACAAAGAAGTGGTGACCACTTTTACAGATCTCCGTCCTGAGATATAAAGTGGTACTTGCCCCTTTTATGGATATCTTGCCTATGTACCTGGTAGCCCTAAGTATCCATATAGGTATCCATCCTAAGAATATTGTTCTTAGAATGAGAATATAAGGCTGAAACATAAAGAGAAATGAGGAGAAAAAAAGAGCTAGTAGGCACTAGATATAATGCCTGATCAATTTTCACCTATTCTTCCTGGTTTCTCACGATGCTAAACCCTCATTATTGCCAAGATTGTGATCTTTATTTCATTTAATACAGGTGCAGTTAGATTTCTTCCAACTGCATTTGAAAGAATTAGGACTAGTGTATAATGCTGTAAGGTTGTGATGACTGTCAAATTAAGTCACGTGTAAAGTACAAACTATAATTTCTGCTGTATGACAAGCATGCAATTGATGTTAGCTAAGAGGATTCCTATGAGATTATTAATAGTGTTGATAAGAATTGTTTTTGTTTCTGTAAAAATTTTAGGGCAGCATCCTGAATATGGAAGGTTGTAACTCAGTATGGTTTGAATGAATGAATTCCTTTTCTTTATAGACAATGTGTGGAATGATGAGTTGGAATTAGAATATATATATATATATATATATTTTTTTTTTTGAGACGGAGTCTCGCTCTGTCGCCCAGGCTGGAGTGTAGTGGCTGGATCTCAGCTCACTGCAAGCTCCGCCTCCCGGGTTTGCGCCATTGTCCTGCCTCAGCCTCCCGAGTAGCTGGGACTACAGGCGCCCACCACCTCGCCCGGCTAGTTTTTTGTATTTTTTAGTAGAGACGGGGTTTCACTGTGTTAGCCAGGATGGTCTCGATCTCCTGACCTCGTGATCCGCCCGTCTTGGCCTCCCAAAGTGCTGGGATTACAGGTTTGAGCCACCGCGCCTGGCCTAGAATATAATTTTGAATTACTTGAATGAAATCCCTTTTTTTGTTTTGTCAAATATAATTATTCCTGATTACTTTCTATTTTAATTCATTCCTATCATAGACAATTTCATATATCGAGGTCATAGGATACAGGTTACCATATGAAAGTCAACTGCTTTCCTATATAACAATAATGAACAACTTGAACCTAATATGATTAAATTATTTTGTAACATTTGCAAAAAGATTTAGAAACTAGGAAAATGAGTAGTATTTAAGTATGAATCTATAAATATGTGTATAGTATCTTTATGCAGAAAACTATAAAACTGACCAAAGAAACCCTAAGTAAATGGTGAAGTAGTCCGTGTTCATAGATTTGAGGACTCAAAATTGTTAATATGTCAATTTTTCCAAATTTGATCTATAGAATGAACATTATTACAGCAAACATTCCAGGAGTCTATTTTGTAAATATAAGCAAACTGATTCTAATGTTTGTAGGAAAACAAAAGTATTAAGATAGTCAACATAATACTGAAGGGTAGAAAGAAATCTAGATGATACACATTACCCAATTTAAAGACTTCTTATAAAGTTACAGAAATCAGGAAAGCATAGTATTTGTTATAGAATAGACAGATCCAAAACAGAATGGAGAGCCCAGAAATAGATGCACGTAATATCAGTTAACTGATATTTGGCAATGGAGTAAAATCAGTTCTGTGGGCAAAGATAGCCTTTTCAACAAGTTATCCTAGGTCAATTGGATGGCTGCATGTCAAAAAAGTAAACCTAGACATAGACCTTATATCTAGACATACACCTTCTTTCATCATAATTAATTAATAATGGATCATAGGTCTAAATACCAAACACAAAACTAGAAAACGTAGAAAATATAGAAAACAATCTATATGATCTTGGGTTTTACAAGGTGTTTTAGACACAACATCAAAACCATGATCCCTGAAAATAGAAATTGACAAGCTGAACCTTATTAAATTAAAAAACACAAAACAAATTTAGTCTGCGAAGAAAACTGCTGAGATTAAAAGAAATTAGCCACAGACTGTGAGAAAATATTTTCAAAACACATATTTAATAAATAACTTGTATCCCAAATATCAAAATAATTCTTAAAGCTCAAAAATTTAAAAGCACTAATTAAAAAATGGGAAAATGATCTGAACAGACATCTCACCAAAGAAGATATGTAAATGAAAAAAATGTACATATGCTCAACATCATTTGGTCATTACAGAATTGAAACCTAAAACAACAAGATAGCACTGTATATTTACTAGAATAGCTAAACCCAGAAACTACCAATACTAATTGTTGGTAAGGATGCAAAGCTATATAATTCATTAATTGCTGGTGAGAATGTAAAAGTGATACAGCCAATTTGGAATATTGTTTTGTAGTTCTCACAAAGCTAAACAGTCTTATCGTACATTCCAGAAATTGTGCTCCTAGGTATTTACCCAACTCATCTCAAAACTTATGTCAACGACCAGGCCCGGTGACTCCTGCCTGTCATCCCAGCACTTTGGGAGGCTGAGGTGGGTGGATCACGAGGTCAGGAGTTCAAGACCAACCTGGCTAAGATGGTGAAACACTGTCTCTGCTAAAAGTACAAAAATTAACCAGGCATGGTAGCAGGCACCTGTAATCCCAGCTACTTGGGAGGCTGAGGTAGGAGAATCACTTGAACTTGGGAGGCAGAGGTTGTAGTAGAGCCAAAGTTACCCCACTGCACTGCAGCCTGGGCAACAATGTAAGACTATGTCTCAAAAAAAAAAAAAAAAAAAAAAAAGAAAAAGAAAGAAAGAAAAAGAAATAAAATATCCTATGTCCACAAAAATGCACATACAGGTGTTATAACAGGACTATCTATAATTTTCAAAAACTGGAAGTAATCAAGATGTCTTTTAATAGGCATGTGGATAAAAAGCTGTGGTTTAATGCAATTCTATGCGCCAATCAAAACAAATAAGCAGTCAAACCACGAGAAAACATGGGTGAATCTTATGAATAAATACATATTGCTAAGATAAAGAAGCTAATTGGAAGTATCTACATACTGTATAATTTTTATTATATGGCATTCTGGAAAAGACAGAACCAGAGGCTATACAAGTGTCAATGGTTTTCAGGGGCTCACAGAAATCAGATGGTTAAATTTTGAGGCACAGTGGATATTTTTTAGGGTGGTAAAACTACGTTGCACAATCCTGTAATTGTGGCTACATGACTATGCAAAACCCACTGAACTTTATAGCTTAAAGAGTGAACCTTGATGTACGCCATTTAAAACTATCATTCAGCAAGTTAAAGAAAATCCCAAGATGGAATTCAAAGTGTGACACAATAACCTAACTGTATTACAAATATATAAGACAACTATTCTTAAGGTGATGGTGGAGGAAGTCTGACCTAAATAACTATAAATCACTGAAGTCTGTAAGACCAGGGGCAAAATAACTATTCAAGAGCAGTTTGAACTCCAGTTTATACTCGAGTTGATAAGTCTTTTCTACAAGTGTATGGGTTAGCAATTCTGTACATTGAAGGTGAAAATTTAGTAAATAAATGGTAGATGGTGGAAGCTAGATTTCTCAGTGTTGGAGTAGTTTACAAATATGCAATCAGAGGACGCTAGAATAATCCAGATTGAAATCTATCAAATTTGGAGACATCGGTATGAATCCTGGTTTTAGCATAATAGATATAATCACATATAGATATATTTAGAGATATGTATATATAGATGCATTAGTATATTCACATATATACTTCCTTGCTATGTCAGCTGAGAGGGCCTGGAAACAACATCCAAATAGCAACCAGCCTACTCAGCATCCGCATCTTGGTTTAAATACCATTTTTTCCATTAAAATGTAATTAGAGAAATGGCTAACTATAGGACTTGGTCAGGAAATGTACAGGATAAGCCTTGAGTATTATGTGGTGCCAGAAAATAAGAAAATTCTCAAACAAAAATATTGTGATGGGAATGTGTCAAAGGGGCACAGGAATCTAATGAAAGAGCTTCCAAGGGCCAAAGTGGACCAATGTGAAAAATAAATTAGTGTTGAAATATAATCCAAAGTATAAAATGAATATCCATTAGTCTTTCCAAGGGCCAAAGTGGACCAATGTGAAAAATGAAGTAGTATTCAATTATAATCCAAAGTATAAAATGAATATCCATCAATCTATAGTGATGTAAATGAATGAATGAATACAGTTTTATAATTATTACAAATAATATTTCATGATAAAAATAACTTATTATGGCAAATAATTCCAAATAATTTATGTGAATACTATACTCTCAAGAGATAAAGCATACCATCCCACTCTGTGTGGGCTGCACATGGTGGCTTATTTCTAAAGAGTGCAGTAGGGAAATGTGAAAACAAAGTATAAATTTATGGTGAAAAATCCTGACCAATACAACCTTGGTCAGGGGATCAATGTCAGCATCAACAGTAAGAAGTCATGTCAATAGTATAATTATATATATATATATATATATATAAAACATATATATCTATATGTCTATATCTATATCTATGTATCGTGATGAATATAGCACTTCCATGGCAGCCTGAAATTTGTAACTTCAGCCTAATAATGAGAAATAGTTCAGAGAAATTTCAATAGAAGGACATTTGACAAAACACCTGATAAGTACTCTTCAGAATTTTCAAGGCCAACAAAAACAAGGCAAGTCTGAAAAACTGTCATAGCCAAGAGAAAGCTGAGGAGACATGAGAACTAAATGTAATGTATTATCTTTATTGGAAACCTGGAACAGTAAAAAAGAAATCAGGTAAGCAGAAAGAATATCTCAATACAATATAGACTTTAGTTATTAATATATCAATATTAATTCATTGTGACACGTGTATTATACTAATGTAAGATGTTAACAGTAGGTATAATTGGCCTTGTGATGTTTGGGAGCTTTGTAATATCATTGCAATATTCTTGCAAATCTAAACAGTTCTATAAAAGCTTATTTTTCACAATTAACTTCTAAAAATTAAAAAGGGGACATAATATTTAAATAGCCACTTCACCTATGAAAATAAAAAATGGCAAATAAGCATGTGAAAAGATGCTGAACATCAGTAGTCATTAGGGAAATGCAAATTAAACCACTGTGAGACCATTCTAAACTACTCGTCAGAATTGCTAAAATTTAAAAAGATGGGGAAACCAAATGTTGACAAGGATGTAAAGCAACTGAAACTCATATATCACTAGTATCATGGCAAAATAGAGGAGTCTGCAGTTTAGCTAATGATATTGTATCAATGTTAATTTTCTATTTTCGATATTGTATCACAGTTACATAAGATGTTACCTTTGAGGAAATATGGGAAGGACTGTATGTACTAGTTTGGCAAATTCTTATGCCTATAATTATTTAAAAACCTGAAGTTAAAAAGAAACGCATTAGGACATTAATTTATGCTTATTAGGATTTTATAATATAAAATTCTACAACTATGATGCAACTGATTTAATTTTTACATCCTTTCCAGACAATACATGTTTTACACTGTTATATTTGATTATATAACTGTTTGATGCCTTTTATCTTCTAACTATATTGGATATGTAAACATTTCTCAAAAGAGCAGTTTAGTGTTTGTGAATTTGATTTGAATGGAAACCTAATATGCAATAACATTTACGTAATACATAATAAATTTGTATTTATTATTAAATTTGTTAAGTAACAAAATAAATTTAGCAAATCATTGGGCATTTTCACTATTTGGAATTGATTGATACTTTAAAAAAAAGCAAATGTAAAAACATATGAATACATGGTGTCTTTCTTTTTTTATATGAATAGACTATTTTTTGGAAGAATGTTAGGGTTATTAAAATTGAGGAAAAAGTTCAAAGAATTCCTATATACTTACTTCCCACAATTTGCCCTATTATTCACATCTTGCATTACTCGAGTGCATTTGTTACAGATAGTGAGCCAGTGTTGACACATTATTATTAAACAAGGTTCATAGTTTATAATAGGGTTCACTTTTGGTGTTGTATGGTTCTTGGGGTTGTGACAAATGAATATCACGTGTCACCATTATAGCCTCATACAGAATAGTTCACCAACCTAAATATTCCCTCTGCTCAACCTATTCTTCCTTCCGTTATGTCCCCTGAACCCTGGAAACCACTGATGTTTTTGTAGTCTACAGTTTTGCTTTTTTCCAGAATATCAAAGAGTTGAAATCATACAGTACACATTCTTCTCAGGCTGGCTTCTTTTACTTAGCAATATGCATTTAAGTTCCCTTCAAATTTTTCGTTGGCTTGCTAGCTCAATTCTTTATGTCACTGAATACTATTTTATTGTATAGATGTGCAATAGTTTATTCATTCACCAGTTGAAGGCAGCTTGGTTCTTTCCAACTTTTGACAATTATGAATAAAGTTGCTATAAACATTAGCATGCAGATTTTTGTGCAGACATAAATTTCCCACAAATTTGGATAAAAATAATGAAATATGACTCTTGGATCATACAGTAAGACTATGTTTAGCTTTGAAAGAGGCTGCCAAATGTCTTTCCAAGTGACTGTACGATTTTACATTTCTACCACAATGAGTGAGAGTTTCATTGTTCCACATCCTCTCCACCATTTGGTCTAGTGGGTGTTTGGGATTTTAACTCATTCTAATAAGAGTGCCATGTTATCTCATTGTCTTAATATGACATGTAATGTTGAATACTTTTTCATATGCTTATTTGCTTTCTTTTCAATTTAATTGTTACTTAGGAAAAATTTCCAGGAATAATATATCTAGAGCAAAGTTTTGGAACACTAAATAATTCTAGTTAAATCGACAATGATTCTTCCCATAAGTTTTATTTTTACTTATTTTTTATTGTGACATGTACAGTTGACACGAAATCCATCCTCTTAACAAATCATTAGGTGCACAGTACAGTATCGTTAACTATAGGCACAGAATTATACAACACATCTCTAGAACTTGTTAATCTTGTATAAGTGAAACTTTATACACACTAAATAGCAATTTTCCATTTCACCCTCCCTCTCAACCACAATCCTCATCTCTGTTATCATGAGTTTGACTATTTTGTACACCTCATATGAAGTATTAAAATACAAGTGGAATCTCATGTAAGTGGAATTATGTAACATTTGTCCTTCTTTAGCTAATGTTACTTGGCATAATGTCCTCCAGGTTCATCCATGTTGTAGCAATGGCAAGATTTCTTTCTTTTATAAGGCTAATATTCCACCATATGTGTATACCACTTGTTTTTAATCCCTTCATTCTTCCAAGGACATTTAGTTTGTTTCCATATTTTGGCTATCCTGAATGCTTCAGTGAATATAAGGGTGCTAATATCTCTTCAAGATCCTGATTTCAACTTTTGGGTATACTGTAGTCTCCACCTTATCTACCGTTTCATTTTGGTTTCAGTTATCTGTGGATCACTCATGGTCTGAAAATACCAAATGGAAACATAAACAATTCATAAGTTTTAAATTGCATGACATTCTGAGTAGTGTGATAAAATCTTGTGCTGTTCTGCTTAATTCCACATTGGATGTGAATTATCCTATTGTCCAGCATATCCATATGCAATCCCCCCCACCATTAGTGACTTAGTAACTAACTCAGTTATCAAATTGACTGTCAAGGTTTGGCAGGGCTTGTGTTCAATTAACTCTTATTTTTACATAATAATGGCCCCAAAGTGTAAGAGCTATGATGCTGTCATATTGTTACAATTGCTCTGTTTTATTATTAGTTATAATTGTTAATCTCCTGTACTTAATTTATAAATTAAACTCTATCTTAGGCATATATGTATAGGAAGAAACATAGTATATATAGGGTTTGGTACTATATATAGCTTCAGGCATCCACTGGGGGTTTTGGAACGTATTTCCTGTGGATATAGGGGGAATACTCCATACCCACAAATGGAATTGCTGGGCTATATTGTAGTTCTATTTTTAATTTTTTTTTCTTTTTTTTTTTAAATTTATTTATTATTATTATACTTTAAGTTGTAGGGTACATGTGCATAACGTGCAGGTTTATTACATATGTATACTTGTGCCATGTTGGTGTGCTGCACCCATCAACTCGTCATTTACATCAGGTATAACTCCCAATGCAATCCCTCCCCCCTCCCCCCTCCCCATGATAGGCCCCTGTGTGTGATGTTCCCCTTCCTGAGTCCAAGTGATCTCATTGTTCAGTTCCCACCTATGAGTGAGAACATGCGGTGTTTGGTGTTCTGTTCTTGTGATAGTTTGCTAAGAATGATGGTTTCCAGCTGCATCCATGTCCCTACAAAGGACACAAACTCATCCTTTTTGATGGCTGTTTAGTATTCCACGGTGTATATGTGCCACATTTTCTTAATCCAATCTGTCACTGATGGACATATGGGTTGACTCCAAGTCTTTGCTATTGTGAATAGTGCTGCAATAAACATACGTGTGCATGTGTCTTTATAGCAGCATAATTTATAATCCTTTGGGTATATACCCAGTAATGGGATGGCTGGGTCATATGGTACATCAAGTTCTAGATCCTTGAGGAATCGCCATACTGTTTTCCATAATGGTTGAACTAGTTTACAATCCCACCAACAGTGTAAAAGTGTTCCTATTTCTCCACATCCTCTCCAGCACCTGTTGTTTCCTGACTTTTTAATGATCGCCATTCTAACTGGTGTGAGATGGTATCTCATTGTGGTTTTGATTTGCATTTCTCTGATGGCCAGTGATGATGAGCATTTTTTCATGTGTCTGTTGGCTGTATGAATGTCTTCTTTTGAGAAATGTCTGTTCATATCCTTTGCCCACTTTTGGATGGGGTTGTTTGTTTTTTTCTTGTAAATTTGTTTGAGTTCTTTGTAGGTTCTGGATATTAGCACTTTGTCAGATGAGTAGATTGCAAAAATTTTCTCCCATTCTGTAGGTTGCCTGTTCACTCTGATGGTAGTTTCTTTTGCTGTGCAGAAGCTCTTTAGTTTAATGAGATCCCATTTGTCAATTTTGGCTTTTGCTGCCGTTGCTTTTGGTGTTTTAGACATGAAATCTTTGCCCATGCCTATGTCCTGAATGGTACTACCTAGGTTTTCATCTCCGTACCATTTTCCAAAGCTACTGTACCATATTATATTCCTTCCAGCAGTGTAAAAGGGTTTTAATTTCTCCACATACTCATTAGTACTTGTTATCTTGCTTTTCTTTTCTAAATAATGGCCATAATGTGAACTGATATCTCATTATGGTTTTGACTTGCATTTTCTTATGATTGCTGATGTTGACTATCTTTTCATATATCTTTTGGACATTTGTATGTCTTCTTTGGAGAAGCACCAATTCAAGTTCTTTACCCAATTTTGAGTAGAGTTGTGTTTTGCTGTTAAGTTGTGATAGTTCCTCATCTATTTGGCATAATAACCCTTTATCAAATGTGGGGTTTGCAAACATTTTCTCCCATTCCATAGGTTGTCTTTTCATTCTGTGGATTCACTCTGTTTAAATCACTCTGTTTGAATCACTTTGCTTTCTGTGCAGTATCTTTTTAGTTTGATTCATCCCTCACCCTTGTCTATTTTGTTTTTGTTGGTTATGTTTTTACTTTCATATTCCAGAAATCACTGACTAGAACAATATCAAAAGGGTTTTTGTTTTTGTTTTTGTTTTTGACGGAGTCTCACTCTTGTTGCCCAGGCTGGAGTGCAGTGGCGTGATCTCAGCTCACTGCAACCTCTGCCTCGCGGGTTAAATTGATTGGCCTGCTTCAGCCTCCCGAGTAGCTGGGATATCACAAAGTTTTTCTCCTGTTTTCTTCTAGGAGAATTATAGATTCAGATCTCATATTTAAATATTTAATCCATTCTGAGTTGATTTCTATGTAAAGTATATGGTAAGAGTCTAGTTTTGTTCTTTTGCATGAAAGTATGCCGTTTTGCCAAAACCATTTGTTAAAAGGACTATCCTTTCCCTATTAGTTATTCTTGGCACCCTTGCCAAAGATAGTTGATCATATATGTGTAGGTTTGTTTCTGGCTTCTCTATTTTGTTATTTTGGTTTATGTGTCTGTTTTTGTGTCAATACTATACTATTTTAATTACTGTAACTTTGTAATATAGTTTGAAATCAGAAAGTGTAAGGGTTCCAGCTATGTTCTTCCTTCCAAAGATTGCTTCAGCTTGTTGGGATTCTTTTTGGTTTTATATGAATTTTAGGATTGTTTTTTTCTATTTCTAATTAAAAAATGTGACTATGATCTTGATACAGATTAAATAGAATCCAGTGGCTCACGTCTGTAATCCCAGCACTTTGGGAGGCTAAGGCGGGTGGATCACAGGGTCAGGAGTTCGAGACCAATCTGGCCAACATGGTGAAACTCCGTTTCCACTAAAAATACAAAAATGAGCTGGGTGTGGTAGCGGGTACCTGCAATCCCAGTTATTCAGAGGGTGGAGGCAGGAGAATCGCTTGAAACCAGAATGCGGAGGTTGTGGTGAGCTGAGATTGTACCACTGCCCTCCAGCCTAGCCTAGGTGAAAGAGCAAAACTCTGTTTCAAAAGAAAAGGAAAAAAAAAAAAAAAGAATCCAAAGATAGTATAGGTCTTTGATTTTAATGACCACAATTTGAGAAAAGTACATATTTTTCCATGTTTAAAATGATAAAAATGAGAAAATTTAAGTAATTTGCAAAGAGATGAGGGCATTTGAGTAGCAGAGCCAAGTTTAGCATAAAGATTTTCATGCTAACCTAATAAAAGTATATAGATACTTTATTTTTATGTGTTTTATTTTGCTTAAATGTAATTATTGATTACTTTCCAGTTTTTATATGATTTTTAAATTTGATTAGAAAATTGATTTCTAAATTTGACAAATTTTAAGAAAGGATGTCAAAAGAGGAGAAAATTGTTTTTGATTATTATAAGTTTATAAGAAAATAATTAAAAATTAAGATGATTAATAATATATGGCAAGTATTTCTGCTTAAATGTTTTACATGCTTAAAATGCACAAGGGAAAAGGAAAGGCAGAAGGGTTATGTGAATTATTTTAATTCTCATATAAATCTTTGAATATTTTACTACAATAATTTTCAACTTTCAAATGAATAACGGAGTATTAGAAATGTCAACAGCTAGTAAGATCTAGATTATACAGTAATTTTGAGATTTGTAATTCAAAGCAGATTGACTTTATTCTTAGTTACCGCATTTTATTATCTTCCTATTGATACAAAGTAGATAAAATGGCTAGAACATACCCTGGGAGTATCAGTAACAGACTGTGAGAGGTCTGTTACTTTCTCAAACTAGATGAATAACTTGGGTAAAGCCTTGCAACTAACATTTTCTTGAATTTCTTCATTTATTTTGTGGTTCTGTAGGATGGGCTGATAGTTAAAAATTCATGTTTTTATTGAAGAGGATAGTGTCCTGTAGGAGTGAATGTCTTGCCCTAGGTCACCAAATAATTCACTAGCTGAGAATCTCAGCTTGTGCCTCAAATATGCATAATGACGGATGCTCAGCCTATCTCAGCTGTGGATCAACATGTGTCCCCACTTTGATTACAAGCAATTACGATTTTCTTCATACAAATTCTTTTCCTTCTTTCTTTAATGAGAATGGTTTTGTTAATATTGTTCTGACATGTCATCTATTATAGTGCCAATTATTCAGGGAGAGGTTTAAAAAATACTTAGTTCCAGATGGTTTCATAATTGGTTTACTATTTTTGCAGATGTTGTAAAGGAAACTTCAGGGTGCAAACTAACAACATATCATGGCTTTTTTATTATTCATTTTGTAAAAACAATCGTGTCATATGTCAGTGGAAGATTCTGTGAACTGTGAGTCAAGCATGTTGTGATTTTATAAGCTGCATCAATTATGTGGGATAGAAGTTGATGTTGCTTTTGGGAGATAGCTATCTTTGAATATGAATTTAGTAGTAGTCCCAAGTTAAATGTCCCTTCATCTCAATTTTCAGAAAAGTCATGTGATGACATTCTTTTGCATTTTTGTACTATTTTATGGCTTTGGAAGAACTTAACCATGATCTTTGGAAGAAAGCCAGGCAGATACTATTATCCTCAGAACCATGTTGAGGAAACTGAAGTTCAGAGAAGTAATCTACTACAATGCCATTCAGCTCTCCAATGAGTAGTAAATTCAGCCTCCTGATTCCTAACCTAGTCCTCTATACATTATTCTAATACTACAGCCTCTCCTGGATATAGGATTTCTAATGTAGATGCAAGTTAAATATGTCCTACACTCTCTGAGGGCCACTCACATCTACAGGAATACAAAAGATTGGTCTTTCATGGATTATCTTCTATTTATCTCTCAAATACTTTGGTTTTCTAAAAGGAGGTATGAGAAGCTTTTCACTGAAAAGTTCTTAATTTTAGAATTTTAGATGGGCCATAGAGGTCATGAAATGCAACAACACATCCCAGCTAAAAAGCTCTACTATACCCTTGCTGACATATGTTTCCTGCCTTTGATGGAAAGTTTTCAAGATGGGGTTGATATATATCTACTTTTTTTTTGAATTTCTGGATTTGAAATAATTTCTTCTTAGAGGAAGCCAATATTTGTTTTACTCTGATTATGGTCTCAGGCTTGCCAAGTACATGGAGCAGATCTATTTGCTGTGTGGCAGAATGGTTGAATTAATTGATTTAATATTTCATTTTGACTCAAACGATCCTCCTGTAAATCTTCAGCTGTTGATACTATTGCTTTGTCTTTGCCAGATCTTTTTTCTAAAAATACCTCAACTCTCTAGTGAAATACCATATCAAAAGTTTCCAAGTTTCTCATCCAGTTGGTCATTTTCAGTTTTCACTAAACTTAAAATTCTTCAAGATCTGTCAAGCCATAACACCACCCAAAAGTTCTGCTAATAGCTGAATAGTTGAAGTAGTTGTGATACTTATGATGAGAAGGGATGGAACTTATTTGGGGTAATAATGAAAAGATGGCTGCCAAGAGAGTCATATTTCAGCAAGTTCTTAATTGCTCTGCTGTTTTATACATCAGAAAGAGAAGGTAAAATCAGCACAGAGATGTGGAATGAATGTAGAGAGAGTAACTGAGAACTCTGCTCTTCCTTAAAGAAAATTATTAAATGGAAGATTTTGGTCAGTAAGAGAATTCATACTGAGGAGGGACAAATCCTCTGGTTAATTAATTAAATAAATTGAGGTATTGTATTTAAGAACAATTATATAGCTCATTAAACACTTGTCTAGAAACAAGACAAAATAATACTGGAGAATAATTGCATTCTTAGGGCCTCAAAACCCAGTGGAAGTCCAACCATGTATATTTGAGGAACAAACTGATACTGAACTATAAGTACCACCACTCTTCTCTAAGGGACCTCTCGTTCCTGATGATGATATTATAATGACCAAAAAAAAAAAAATTGCCACAAACTATAGTTAGAAGTGCTATGACCTGAAATTCAGTTAGCTTCATGTTCAGTTTAAGTCTGGGGTAGAGAGTGGGCATGTTTAATGCAGTAGATAAAGATGAAATCATAAAGGGAAATTTTTGGGTTGCACTAGCACAAAGGCTACAGATCTTTTGGGGTATTGAAGACCTATGGAAATCCCCACTGACAGTGGCACATAAATTATGCTTTAGGAATTGCTCTTGTTCAATATTTCAACCTGATGCCATTGCCGCATGGAAGGAGATCTGTGAGGGAGCAGCCATTTTTATCTTAGTATCTGTGACTAGAATTGCCAAGATAAGCAATTTATTTTAGTGTGATTCTGTTTTAGAAAAATATGTCTTGAATTTGGATACTGATATGAAGCAATTAGCTAAGAGGTAATTAATTTCAAAATGGATTTAAGATACCAATAATTATCCACATTCAGGAAAATAGAATTTGGAATATGTTCTTATCATTTTTACTGACTATAATCGAATCAATGATTTAAAGTAAAAATATGGAAAATACAGAAAAGAAAAAATGGATCATAAATATTTGATATGTATATCTCATATATATATACACACACACACACACATATATGAAGGAAATCTTCAGTAATCATTTTTTCTCTGTAGACTTCATACTTGTTCTAGGAATATCCCTAGGTGCTTTATCTAGAGCTATATTTTATGAAATTGGTATTATACAATGTCCAGTCTTCTGTAAGTTGTTTTCTCACTTAATATTGCACAATTATTTTTATGTTATTAAATATTAATCTAAATCTTTATTTTTATTTATTTTTATTTTTTGAGATGGAGCCTCACTTTGTCGCCCAGGCTGAATGAAGTGAAGTGGCACAATATCAGCGGTCACTGCAACCTCCGCCTCCTGGGTTCAAGTGATTCTCCTGCCTCAGCCTCCCAAGTAGCTGGGATTACAGGCGTGTGCTATCATGCCCATCTAATTTTTGTATTTTTAGTAGAGATAGGGTTTCACCATGTTGGCCAGGTTGGTCTTGAACTCCTGACCTCGGGTGATTCACCCACCTTGGCCTCCCAAAGTGCTGGGATTACAGACTTGAGCCTCCACACCCAGCCTAGATCTTGATTTTTAAGGATTGTGTATTATATCTCCATTTAAAAATATTGTAACCCACAATGCAATGTGGGTCTTGGGGGTTTTTGCTCTTCTAAGCATTCTATGTTCATAGATATTTATTGTATTTGTAATATTTATACAACATAAATTCCGATTTATACAAATACATTTATCATAATAAATGGTATGAGGTTTTTAGGCTTTCAATATATTATAAATGGTCTATTTCTATGCTCCATAACCAATAATACGTATTAACATTAAAAAATAAAGTTTGGAAATTTTATAAGATAGTATGTCATTTGATGCTATAATAACCTGTGCCTCTACTACAGCAAGTATATATCACTGATATTAAGATTTCTCTGATGTTTGATGCTGGCAGCTAATGTCCTGGATCAGGAAGTTGAACGTTGAGTTCAACCAAGTGTCTCTGACATTGGCTTGCTGCACAATCTTGGACAAGTTTCTTTATTCCTGTTCCTTAGTTTTCTCATCTGTAAAATGGAGGTAAGAATAATCCCAACCATTTGTACCTCATCATCAAGATGCTATGAAAATAATTGAGATCACCATTCAAACCCTTTTCATACTTGAACTACCTGCAAAAGGTCTATATATGGTTTAATACCCTTGTAGTGTTGTTTATGACAAAAATAGGAAATCTTTATGTTTATGTATTTTAAAAATCTATCATGTTACTAAAATCCTGACGAAATCTAAGACTGGAAGTGGTTTGCGGTTTACATGCCACATCCTGTGCTAAGGTTTTCACATGCAAATAACTACAAAATATATATTCTGACTTTCACCCATCATTTAGACAAACATACTGAGGCTATGAGAGAATAAACAAAATATAAGCATTTGATTAAATCAATAGATTAAAATTTATAATTTCATACAAATAATAAAATCAAATACAGTTTTTAATGTGTCACTTTTAAGAATATTTTCATAGGCCGGGCGCGGTGGCTCAAGCCTGTAATCCCAGCACTTTGGGAGGCCGAGATGGGCGGATCACGAGGTCAGGAGATCGAGACCATCCTGGCTAACACAGTGAAACCCCATCTCTACTAAAAAAAAAAATACAAAAAACTAGCCGGGCGACGTGGCGGGCGCCTGTAGTCCCAGCTACTCGGGAGGCTGAGGCAGGAGAATGGCGGGAACCCGGGAGGCGGAGCTTGCAGTGAGCTGAGATCCGGCCACTGCACTCCAGCCTGGGTGACAGAGCCAGACTCCGTCTCAAAAAAAAAAAAAAAAAAAAAAAGAATATTTTCACTTGTTGAGTTGAAGTTTAAATCTTAGAAGAGTCTTAGACATCTTCCTTATTCTCTTATTTTCTTTTGTACATACTGAGACAGAAAAGAAGAAGTGAAAGAAATATGAAAACTAGCTCTAGACTTTAGGTTTCTTGATTCACAGTCCAGTACTTTTCAAGCAACAGATTTTGCACTTCGTGCAAAAGCTGATTAATCTCTGTTCCAGGGGAATAACTAAATGTATGATGGCATATATAAAAGGATATTCCACTTCTTATACTTCACAATACCAGAAAACTGAGAAGAACCTAAAATTTCCTGAGTAGGAGCTTTGTAAAGGAAAGCTGAGTTAAGAAAATCAATGCAAGATTATACAGCCATTAAAACTAAAGACATGTAAGTTCATATAATAACTTCAAAATAGGTCCATAATATATTATTAATTGAAAAAGACCAGACCACCAAACAGCTGGTACAGTCGCAGTATTCTGTGTATAAAATCGCAGATGTAGATTTTATAGATACGTACAGATTCAGAATAATGTCTGAAAGAATGTTCAAAATGTTCACAGTGGTTATGGTCAGGTTTCAGGGTCACTGTGGTTATGGTCAGGATTCAGGGTGACTTTTTAAAAATTTAAGTGCATATTAAGCAGAGATGTCACTATACTTGGGTCGCTGCTTACTGTTCATAGTTGGTTTATTTACTTTATTACTGGTAAAAGAACTTTGTTGGGTAATACCATGGGCTGCCTTATGAATATAAGAATAAACAGTTCTAAAATAATAGAATATCTCTAGGAACTGAGTTTTTCTTAATACTTTACTACCACTGATTTCTGTATTTACATCTATATAGTATTATTAAACTGTATCAAAATGTCATGAAAATATATATTATAATATATAAAATTCATTTAGGGAATAATTTTTCAAATTTTTTAGAAACATTTTTTTCAAATTGTCATTAATTGGATTCATGAGATGTGGTTTGCTTTTCTACACAATTTCTGCCAGTCTTAGTCAATCTATTTTATGTTTGAATTCACAATATTCCAGCTGAAGCGCTGCAGAATATCATTGTGGAATTTCCACCCCTGCTATATTCCAAAACTTATGTGTGGCTTCATTAAGCTTCTTACCTTTATTTTTTTTTCCAGCCTGTGAGAGAATACACAGAGCATCATATCTCAGAGTTTCCCCATGTCAGCATTCGAATCCTTCACTCCATTATCACAACCATAAACACTGTCCTTTGGCTTGGTGAAGGTAGCACTCTCTCTCTTAGAATGGGGTTATTTGCAGAGCGCAGGGGGTTAAGTCTGACTGTAGTACATGAGCCTGCTAGATTCCTGCAGCCTCTGTCTTCTCCACCATCAGTTGAGCACAGAGCAGCCCATTGCACAGAGCTTCAGTCAAATTGCGCTTCATCTGCTCCCCACTCCCTTGATGGTAAACTTCTCCTCTAGGTTGACCTCATGGAGTTTTCTCACATCTTGCTCACCTCTGAGGTCTGGCTTCATGCCTGTGTTTGAAACTTGTAACTGCTTCTCTTTCAGGATCTTTCTCCACATGTATTTTGGGATTGTCTTGCTATTGCATTTGGAGTAAAAAGGAGAGACTCCACATAGCATCTTGTACGTAATTACCCTGACAGTCCACCTACCACAGCCCTGGTTGTAAGTGTATCATGTTAGCAAGGTAGATATGATGCCAAACTCTTCTGAGGAATTCTCGCATCTCCTGAGGTGCTGCCTAACAAAGGGCGAACTGGCATTTTGGTCATGTTGCTTTGATCAGTTTTGGCGAATTCAGTTATAAATGCCACTGGGGCATTCATAAGGTTATCCTGCAAGGGCAGATTGTCAGGCATAAGCTCCCTATGTGTGATCTCTAAAATATGACGTGCTATAGAGTCAGAGCTGTCTGCTTTGATACTTGGCTGGCTTGCTTCTCCGTAAAATGCTGGTGCTGGGCTATGCTGTGAAAGAGCTATCTCCCTTCCATCATTTCTGTTACCATTGAGTCAGACCCTGGGTCTGGACTCATGAGGAAGCCACACAGTTAGCTAACACTTTAATAATATGAACTATATTGGGGCACATAGCACACACTGTGTTTACACACATTTCTAGCTTTGAGGTGATTAAAAGGAATTTTCAGTGTACAAAAATTCTCAGCCAGATTTTTTCCACACAAATTCTCAGCCAGCTTTTTTCCCCATAATCCTGACTCAAACTGGATTACTAATCCCAGTTCTTAACTTGAGTCCAGGAAATACTGTATTTCTTAAATGAATGTTTCCTTGATGACATCATCATACTTTCTTTTGACATGCTCCATGAGGACCCCACCCTTGGAGACAGAGATTTTTTCATTGCATTTATCTTTACTACTTTTTATATTGTTTGAATTATTTATAATAAATTCCGTCTGGCCTTTTTTTCTGGCTGGGGCATCTTTTATTTCATTTATTAGTTCTGTAATTTGTAATTTTGCATAGGTAAGTGATACTGTTTCCATTTTATTTCCTTCCTTTCTTTCTCCCTTCATTCCTCCCTCCGTCTTTTCACTTTCTCTCCTTTCCCTCTCTCCTTCCTTCCCTCTCCCCCCCTACCCCCGCTCTTTCTTTATTTCTTGCATTTATAAGCATAGGGCTTATGGGACATTTTCTAAATTTGTAGCATGCTTGTAAAATTAAGAATATGGGCCGGGCGCGGTGGCTCACGCCTGTAATCCCAGCACTTTGGGAGGCCGAGGCAGGTGGGTCACGAGGTCAGCAAATCGAGACCATCCTGGCTAACACGGTGAAACCCCGTCTCTACTAAAAATACAAAAAATTAGCCGGGCGCGGTGGCGGGCGCCTGTAGTCCCAGCTACTTGGGAGGCTGAGGCAGGAGAATGGTGTGAACCCGCAAAGCGGAGCTTACAGTGAGCTGAGATCACGCCACTGCACTCCAGCCTGGGTGAAAGAGCAAGACTCCATCTCAAAAAAAAAAAAAAAAAAAAAAAAGAGCTGAAAAACCACTTCTTAAATGTTATATTAATGTCCTTGACAGATAATGTTTTCTGATTTAATGGAATTCATCATATTTTTAACATAGAAATGGCAGGAGAGTAATCATGCTTTTCAGGAAACAAGAATTGCCTAACAAGTGAAATGAGGAGTAACAATTTGTATTAATTTTGAAAATAATTTTTGTGTATTTTAAAATAAAAGTGTCAAATTGAGAGAAATATTTAATTTTCCAATGAAAAGGATAATAACATCTTTGTTTTAATAGATGTATAAGAATATACATCCGTGTATGGGGATGATCCAACTCTTAATGAATACTAAAGATTTGGTTTGCTTTTCTGGTTATATTCTTGGCCTACTTGAGGAATTACTTACACATCTTTAACATATCTTCTCTCCCCATCCCATACCAAGATTTAGATGAGAATAACAATAACTGATCATTATTGAGCATATTGCACCAGGTGGTATGCTAATTGATTCAAATAAATTAGCATTTGTAATGGGGAAAAATATATAAGCAGTGAGCTGTACAGAAAGGAATTGTACAGTTCAATGAGTTTTGACAAATAAATGTACATGTAATCTCTACTCAGTCAAGATATAGAATATTTGCATCACCCTAGAAAGTTCCCTTAAATCCCTGTCTCACTACCACGCCAAGGGCAATCCATGCCATAGAAAACCACTGTTCTGATTTCCAATCACTTTATATTAGTTATTTCTAATTAATGTAAATGCAGTTACATAGTGTACACCTTTTTTTTCAAAATAATGTTTTTTTGAGTTCACCTTTGTTGTAGATTGGTCACTTGTTTGATTGTTTTTTAACTGCTGCATAACATTTCATAAATATACTACAATATATTTAACAATTTTCTTGTTGATTTACATTTTTTACAAGTTTTGGATACCATAAATAAAGCTTCCATAAGTATTATTTTACAATTTATTTTTTTGTGAAAATACTGTTTACTTCTTTTAGGTAAATGTTTAAGAGTGCAAATGAAAGGTCTTAGGGCAAATGTATTTATATTTACCTTATAAATACTGCCTTACTTTAAAAACATAGTTGTTCCATATCCTCAACAGTATTTGGTATTGTCTTATTGTCTTTTCAATTTTAGCTATGCTAGTGGGTATAAGATTTTATCTCATTGTGATCAGCATTTTCCTAATAATGATCTTGGGCCTGCTATTTAGTAGTCTGAACCTGATTTCCTTCACCTGTATGATTAATTTAATATGTCATGTCTCACAATGTTGTAAAATTAAGATTACACACACACACACACACACACACACACACACACACACACACACACACACAGTGCCTGATACGTAGCAAGGGCTTACTAAATTATTGATTGAAGACTATCTTTTCAGCCTTGGCTGCCACTCTGTCACTTTTCCTTGTCTTCTTTTCTCTTGTGTTTATGTTTATCTTCCAGGCTCAGCCTTTCCAGAAAGGAGTTGGTTATTTATGTGCCATTTGTAGCTTCAAATCATATATAATGCCTTTTGAGATAAGCATGGGTTCACACTGTGCCAGGGATGCCTCTCTGCTTTCTTGTTCATTTTATTTTTTAAAATAATTTCAACTTTTATTTTAAATTCAGATGGTACATGTGCCTGTTTGTTACATGAATATATTACGTGATGCTAAAGTTTAGAGTATGAATGATCCTAACACCCAGGTTTGGAGCACAGTACCCAGTAGTTACTTTTTCAGCATTTACTCCCTCCCTATCTCCACACTAATACTCCTCAGTGACCACTGTTGCCAACTTTATGTCCATGTGAACCTAATGCCTAGCTCCCATCTGTAAGTGAGAGCATGCGGTACTTGGTTTTCTGTTCTTGTGTTAATTCACTTAGGATAGTGGCCTGCAGCTGCATTCTTATTGCCACAAACAACAACAACAACAACAACAACAACAACAAACACAAAAAAAAACCATTTCATTCTTCTTTATGGCTGTGTAGTATTTCATAGTGTATATGTACCATATTTTCCTTATCTACCATTGATGGTCGCGTAGGTTGATTCCATATCTTTGCTATTGTGGATAGTATTGCAGTGAACATGAGTGCATGTGTCTTTTAGTAGAGTTATATCTTTTCCTTTGAATATATACCCAGTAATAGGATTGCTGGGTTGAATGTTAGTTCTGTATAAGTTCTCTGAGAAATCGCCAAACTGCTTTTCAAAGTGGTTGAACTAATCTGCATTGCCACCAACAGTGTATAAGTATTCCCTTTTCTCTGCAGCCTCACCAGCAACTGTTAATTTTTGACATATTAGTAATATCCATTCTGACTTGTGTAATATGCTATCACATTATGGTCTTGATTTGTATTTCTCGGATGATTAGTGATGTTGAGTAATTCTTCATATGTTTGTTTGGTCATTTGTATGTCTTCTTTAGAGAAGTGTCCATTTTTAATGAGGTTATTTGCTTTTGATGTAAATTGGTTTAAATTCCTTATAGATTCTATATATGAGACTTTTGTCAGATGTATGATTTGTAAATATTTTCTCTCATTCAGCAAGTTGTCTGTTTTCTCTGTTTATAGTTCCTTCAGATAATCTGAATAGATGGGGTAAAAAGCTTTTAGGAAAATCCAAAATCCCTTCATGATTAAAAGCCCTCAACAAATGAGGCATAAGTGGAGCATAACTCAAGATAATAGGAGCCACTTATGACAAACCTACAACTAACATCATACTGAATGGGCAAACCTGAAAATATTCCCCTTAAGAACAGGGACAAGATGAGTGTGTCCACTCTTACCGCTCCTATTCAACATAATACTGGACGTCCTAGCCAGAGCAATTAAGCAAGAAAAAGAAATAAAAGAAACCCAAATAGGAAAAAAAAAAAAATCTATTATCTCTCTTTCCTGATGATGTGATTCTATACCTAAAAAGCCCTGAAGACTCCATCAAAGGGCTCCTAGAGCTGATAAATGACTTCAGTAATGTTCCAGGATATCAAATTAACATAAAAATTAGTGGCATTTCTATACACCAATAACATTCAAGCTGAGAACCAAAAAAATTTGATTCTACTTACAATAGCCACAAAAAGATAACATACCTAGGAATATATCTAACCAAGGAGATGAAAGATGTCTACAAGGAGAACAACAGAACACTGCTGAAAGAAGTGTTTTGTGTCATGGAACACCAACAAATGAGAACACAATACATGCTTATGGATTGGAATAATTAATATTGTTAAAGTGGCCATACTGCTCAAAGCAAACTATAGGTTCAACACCAGTCCTATCAGATTAGTAATGTCATTTTTCACAGAATTAGGAAAAACAATTATATAGAACAGAAAGATCCCAAATAGCCAAAGCAATCCTAAGCAAAAAGAACAAATTCAGAGTCGTTACATTACCTGGCTTCAAACTATACAATAAGGCTATAGTAACCAAAACAGTGTGGTGCTAGTACTAAAACAAACACATAGATAAATGGAACAGATTAGAGAACCCAGAAATAAAAGCTGCATACCTATAACCATCTAACCTTCAACAAAGTTGACAAAAATAAGCAATGGGGAAAGCACTCCCTATTCAATAAATGGTGCTGGGATAGTTGGCTAGCCATATGGATAAGAATAAAATCAGACCCCTACATTTCACCATATACAAAAATTAACTCAAGGTGGATTAAATATTTAAATGTAATACCTCAAACTATGAGAATCTTCAGTGAAAACCCAGACAATACCATTCTTGACATTGGCCTTGGGAAAGAATTTGTGACCAAGTCCTCAAAAACAATTGCAACAAGAACAAAAATTGACAAATGGAAACTAATTCATTTGATATTTACTTTTTAAAACTTGGGAGAGTTGAGACAGCTAACTTTGGCAGCATTCTCAACTTTTTTATGAAGTTTTTTTGTCTTCATCAAGAAAGTTTTATTAAAACATTTCTGGAAACGAGTAGCACAATGCCTCCTGTGGTTCAATGCACTCTAGTCATCTATTCTGTGATTCTGCATCCAGAAATCTGATTTAGGCTCCATCTTCCACGACGCTTATAGTTCATGCAACCGTGTATCTGTGATCACTGCTTTAAGCACAGTGACACTATAGGTTTTTGAAACTTTTTTCCCCAGATTCGGGGAAATTGTCTATTATGAATTCAGAAATCAGTATCTCTCTCCTTAAATGGAAATGAAGATGTCTGTGAATCTTTCATTAGAAGTAGGCTTTCTCTTCAAGCATTGCTATAGCCAAAACTTGTCAGCTGATGAGATAGAAAATGGTTAGGAGAAAGAAGAGGCAAAATGATAAAGCCAAATGGTTGACATCTGCCTAAAGAGACCAAGTATTGATGGCTTAGGAAGGATGACAAAGGAAGAATGAGAGAATAGATATGAAAGAGCTTCCTGATCATCTGAAGAGGATGCAACCAAAATGGCAGAGAATAGTTATTTAGTGAGAATATGCAGGAGGGAGATGAAAACTTTGTAGTGTTATCCTGGAATCTTCTTGTAATGATACAGTACTGTTTGGAGCAGAATTCAGGCCAATGCAAGTTCATCATGCATCAAAACGGAATGGAGAGGAAGACAATGATAAGAATATATAGAGCACAGTATAGAATTGTAGTTATAAATCTATTCCTAGAGTCACTAGTTCTGCTATTTTCTTGCTATGTGTCCTTAAGCAAGTTACTTCTGAGAGGTTTCCTCACTGAATATTGAGAATAGTAATAGTTTATATCCCACAGGGTTATTATGCTGAAAGAGGACAAAATGCATGTAAATCACTCAGCATGTGGATTGGAATTTAGTAATTGTGTGACATGTATTAAGCACTGTAATTAATATGTTTGAGGATCTAGCTTGCCCACAATTCTAGCAGTAGTAGTAACTCCTATTATCCAGTTTTGAGAATTAAATTTAAAAAGTACTCTCAGTTTTCAGATGAAGAAACTGAAGGTTTAGAGAAATTAAGCAGTTGGTCTAACTGTAAAGTCCGGTGTGTATGTTTTCTCACCATATCCACGTGGTATCAAATATAAACCAAGTCCCTGATGTAACTTTTAAAACTATAGTTCTGTTTATTTTATGGATAACATCATCTCATCAATTTAGGTGAGAAATATTAAGATAAAGAGCGATGCAGAAGGATGCTATGAGGGTTAGATTGATTGATTGATCGTCCTACCTACCTACCTACCTACTTACCTACCTATTTTAATAGGACAGTGTCCATGTGTTATAAAATACCAAACTGACTGCAAGATAAAGCCCTACAAACCTTTTCTTGGTGAAGCTTTTGACATTCAGTTCTTATTAAATTGTCATTACCCTGAATACAAGAAGAAATTAAAAAAGATCTAAGGAGGTGATCTATTTCAGCTTTGCATTTAGACAGATACCCATCTAAGACACTGTAAAAAGTTGATTTTCTATATATGTGAACTTGTGTAACAACAAAAAAAATCACTTAGAATTATAATTGTTGTTTCTGGTCGCTTTAAGAGGTACAAAGTCACAAGAGACTTAACAATGAAAACATATTAGATAAACTCCAAAAACAAAAAATTCAAAAAACTGTCGGACCAGGATGCAGATAAAACTACATGAAATAAATTCTAAAACAAGGTGAACCCTTTCTGGAGAGAGAAGGGTTACTTTTCTCCTTGGGAGCATGGCAGGAAGCACCATGAAATCAATAAATTTGTTAGGGAGATTCAAATACTCTTGTTCAATCTCTGAACAAGAGATTGAAAATGTGTGCAGTTGGGTGGTGTCCCTGCATTTGTCAAATTGGTAGTTTCCCTGCAAACAACCTTTTCTCTCCTTTATAAACAAGGAGTGTTCTTAATCTTCATCTCAAAGAAGTTTGTCATATAAGGTAAATAATATAGAAATAAACCATAATACCTTGGCATCTCTCTCTGTTTAATCGGACCAGAAAACTTTACCCTAAAATTGGACTACGATTCAGTCAATTGTCTCTTCCCCATAGTGACTCTCTTAGACTTTTCTCTGCATTGACATTTGCTGAATCTGCAAATGGATGTTGATTAGTGGCTTTCCTTTATATGGCAGTAACTTTGATGAGGTATCTTGCCACAAATGGCTTTCTAATACTTATCTAAGTATGAATTTTCTAAGACTCTACTACACTTTCTACTACTAATAGGATATGTAATAGGAAAATAAGATGATCATAAAAGTTGATGATGAATAGTTTTTGAGAAAATAATGAAGTTATTTTTAGTTAATATTAAGCTTCTGCATCAGTGTATCAGTGATTTATTTCATTTAAAGCCACAGATTTGGGAGTGGAGTCTTCAAAATACAGGTCCCATTTTATAACAAAATTTCATTGCTAGCAAATGAGCGTTAATGGATAATTGATGTAGGTAATGTTTAATGGTTAGTCACAAATTATTTTTTTTTTTCATAAGCTTTGCTATTTGCCTGTTCTAGAGACCAGTCCAATGAAAAGCTATTATTTGACATCATCTGCTTTTTCGCCCAGCATAGGCCCTGGGTAAATTGAAGTCTGCTTATCACTGCAGTTGCTAGAGGGTATTGATATTCCTGCTTTTGTGAAGACTCTCTTTTCACAGGCTGCTTTTTATTTGTGCCTTCTGAGACTATAAATCCTTTCCAGTGTGAAATGGCCTGGGTTTGCAAGCAAGAAGATAAGAGTGGTATCCGATTGTACCATCACCTGTTAATGCCTGTTATGCTTGGCTAAGCTTCCAATTATATGATTCTATTCAATATTGTGATGAGGGACCTGAAATGACATGGTGTTAGTGATCTCACCTACTTCAAGAAATTCTAATCTTTGAATAAATAACAAAAGGAATCTTTTGATAACATTTAGGCACTGAAGTCTCTGATTTTTGAAGGAGAAGATAGTGGACTTTTGAAAAACTCCAAACCTCAATTATATGCCCTGAATCGTTAAGAACTTAACTTTCATGTATAAAAGTGAGATTTTTAATCTTCCAAGCTTTCATGAAATTGAGGCCAAGAACTGGGTTCTGATTCATGAAATGAAAGTTCAAACACTCTTTCAATAAATGCAATAAAGTCGTATAATGAAATAGTTTAATGGCTTTACATTTTTTCTCTTCTCCTTTACATGGCATTTCTTAGCTGGAGACTGGCTGCTCTATTTTCAGGCAGCATGTATTTGAGAAGCCATGTGAAGCAGGGAGTTAGCTTGTAGATTCTGGGGCCAGGTATCCTGGACTCAAATTTTGTTTCTGCCACTACATAGCTGTGTAACTTGGAATCAACTCTTCCTCTCTAAATATGTGTGTCTTTATCTGCAAAAGAGGAATAAAGAAAATTTTTGTGAGGGTTAAATGAGTTAATATCAGTAAGTCTTAAGACAGAACCTGCCACAAAGGGCATTATACATGTGGATATTATTAAGTAGTCACTAGTAATAGTTTCGTGCTGTAACTATGTGTAATGAACATCTGAAACTGAGTTTGTACAGCATCCTTTCCTCCAGCTATTGCTAACAAGTTTTAAAAATTTCCTTTGAGGTACAACTCTCTTCTTCTCTGAGTCTTGGTGAGACTGTCAGTCGAGCCTCCCTGTAATCCCCCAACCAAATCTGAAATCTCCTGATTCTTTCCCAGGAATTTGAATCTTGGGTAGGTAGGGTGACACAGAAATAGTCAGAGTTGATACCTATCAAGGGTAGTGCTCCAAAGTGCCTATTTTGTTTTTCCTGCTATTTATATTCCCCCAATTATCCTGTCTCCCTCCTATTCTTCTAATTAAGACTACTCATTTCTTCCTCCTCCTCCAAAGTAATTCCCATAGAGACAGTTTAAGGAACATCTTTTGTTTTTGGAGTGTGTCTCCAGGTAAATAAAATCTTATTTACCTGAGTGGTTGTTCCAGCCACAAAAAAATATTTTTTTATTGTTATATTTTAAAAGACCGTTTAGTACCTTAGGCATATTTTGGAGCCCTTTATATAATATATAGGCACAATAGAAAACTGTCTGGCTTGTTTCTAGAATACAAACCGAAACCCTAACATATTTACATTCATTAAAGTCTCATTTCCCCCCTCTCCTTTGACTGAAATCATTTCATTTTTCAGTCTTTCACTCTTAATGTTTTTCTAGCTTGAGTTCAATAGGCATTAGGATACAAATATTGTTTTCTAAATAACTGTAAGGAGAAGGGAATGAAGACAGTTATGAGTGAACATTTTGACTACATTTTGTTATGTATGACAACCTTACTGAAGAGAGAAAACAGTCTTTGATAGCTTTACATATACGTGTATATGTGGGATTTACGTAATATTTAGAATATAAGGCACTTGGCTAAGTTTTCTGTGTACTTTTTGGGTGCTAAGCACTATGTGAGGTTGAATGATACAAATGTGAATGATACAATCCCTGGTAAGAAAAAGTTTTTAATCTTCGATGAGAGGTATGTATCTTGTATGTTGCCAGATACACTAGCCTTTAGGTTAAAAAAAATTGAAAATTTCACTTTTTTTAAGTTTTATATTGTTTTTGAGGTAACACTAGTGATAGATGCGGGAGGCAGATGAAGGAGGGTCCCCAGAGAATCTCCAACTCTCCCCACAAGTGTTTACATCAGATGCTTTTGTGCAGACGAGGGAACCTGCCCAGGGTCTTGTCTGCACATGCCTGCAATGGACGAGGGGCCCACCTGGCAGACTAGGGGCTCACCTGCACACTAGGAGAATGGGGAAGAGCCTGGCCTCTTCAGTTCTTGTGTGGTGGCCTGGTATTCAGTCTGCGAGGTGAGAGCCTATTAGCAGTACCCCTTTTTTCACGGAGAGCAGTCAGTCTCCAGATAAGAGATGCTGTCTAAAGGAGAAGAGAAAAAACATAAAGCCATTTTACAAAGGAGCTTATTAACAGTGCTCCTTTTTTTCTGCTTTCCTTACCTTTCAATGTGTCCATGTGCCTAATCTTTCCTGGTTGTTAACAATAACCCATATTCAACTGAACTAAGGAGCAAAAAGTTATTCATCACTAACACATAATAAATGTATATATTTATGTGGTACAGTATGATGCTTTGATACATTTGATGTTGGATTCACAATGGCTATCAGACCTTATTAGTCTAATGCTAGACATCAATTTCTCTTCCTTTCCTTAAAAATTTATTTTTTCTCGTAGATGCATTCAATTGGGTCCATCACATAAGCTATTAATATTAACATATTAATATTATATCTTAATATATCTCTCTCCTCCTTGATCTTTAACATTAATTCATGCAGGATTTGATTTATCCAAGTTGTTTATCTTCAGATTATAATAGCTATTTGAGATAAGTCCTGTCTGTGGAAGATGTTGTCTAAAATACTCCTAAAGGAGGACTCAGCAACATCTGTGCCTTTATCCAGAACTTTCTTCTCACCTCTCTGTACCTCGCTTCTTCCTGTGCCTACTGCAGTGCTGTGGTTAGCAGGGACCCATCCCCTTGGCAGATGGTAGTGCTCACTTGAGTCGTGAGAAAATGGTAGTGTGAAATCAAAAGGTGCTGGTAGAACCAAGAGGCTCTTGCTGGGAGGCTGCAGAAGAAACCATCAAATGATAAAAAATAATAATAAGTACAAAAGATGCCTTAGCTATAGCTGGCCTTTATGAAGAAATAGTGAGAGACATTGTGTTAGACTTTTACATTTTTCTACAGTGTTTCTAGGTTTTGATATCTCTGTGATATAATTACTAATGAAGAAAGCTGGAAATTTTTGATTTAATTCATAATAGTGAATCCTAGCACTAGCTGATATCTTATTTTGAAGCAATGGTTTCAAACATTGAAACATAACAAATATTAGTGCAATCTCTCAAGTAAAGGTAGTTTTCTCCATGTTTTCCACATTTGAAAACCAGAGGAGAGATGCAGGTGCCTGTGGTTCCAAGGTATCCTCAGTGCTATCTGAAATAGCTCAAACAACATGCTATCTAGCTTTCAGAATCTCCTCTTTGTTTTCTTCACTGCATTAAAATAATGCTTGTCTCAGAGAGTTGAGTTCTACTCAAAAATAGATGTACAACTTTAGCTGCTCATTTATCACCTAGAAACTGTGAACCAATTCTGCTCTTTGCCCCACATACTAAAAGACTGCTATTTTACTCTTTAGAGGAAGATGAATGTGTTGGCAGACTACTCATTACTGCCATTAGAAAATAGGTATTCAAGCTAAAAATAATGAGGAAGGTGAAATGTGTGCAAATTTCAAATGAGATTGGACAAAGCCCTCCAGACAGTGCTAAAGGGAACAATACAGTATTGTCACTAGGGCTGGATCAGGTGACCTCTCTGTAATGGGCCCTTTCTTCCCCTGCACTCACTTTTGATATCCTATTATGATGCAAATCGGCTGGGCAAATGAGCTCCAAATAAATCTAGATTTTAAAAGTATTCTATAACCACTTTTAATCTGGCAATTTAAAAGTATAACCTCCAGATACATTTCACCATCAATCTCCATTATAGATCTTATAATTACTTAAAAAAGAAAGGGAGTCTTTTCGGCATATTTTTCTTTATCTCATGATTTCATAACATTATGCCTATTTTGGAAGTCTAAATTGTAGTTTGCATGTTTTCCTAATTAAAAATATATTGCCTTTTATTCTGTTCCTGCTGAGAAATAAAAGAACTCTTTCCAAAAAATAGTTGTTTACCCGTGGATAGACCTGATACCCATTATCCTAAGCAAATTAACACAGGAACAGAAAAACAAATGCCACATATTCTCACTTAAAAATGAGAGTTAAACATTGGTACTCATGGACATAAAGATAACAACCGTAGACACTGGGGACTACTAGAAGGGGTAGACAGGGAGGAGGGTAACGGTTGAAAAACTAACTCTTGTGTACTATGCTCAGTACCTGGGTGACAGGATGATTCGTATTCTGAACTTCAGCATCGTGCAATATACCCAGTGAGCAAACTTAAACATGGACCCTGAATCTAAAAGAAAAGTTGAAAAACAGAACAAAATTTATGCATAATATCAGAGGCTCACATTCTTATAGTTACACTTTCTCTTTACTTGGAAAATAACATGGTCGATTCAAGTAACTGAAAAGTAAGTTTAGAATCTTTGAATGATTTGGAGATTTTGCTTCTTTATCATTGTTATTAATTTCCTAGTCAGTGGAATCATTTGGCTGCTTCTCTCAAATATCAACAATCCTTTCATCTAACTCCCTTAGATGAAATCTGAAAGTGTTATTTAGGTATTAGTCATACTCGCTCATGTATAACCCCTGTTATTGACAAGAGAGCCAAACTCGTGACTTTGAAAAGGGATCAGGCAGGATTTGGCCTTAAGAAGTAACCAAATTGGATATTGAACTTGATTTAAATAATTAACAAAATGATGGGTAGAAGTATGTCACAGATAAATGTCTGGCAAGTAATATTCCCTTAAATGGGGAATTGTAAAAACATCACAGCTGAAATAAACGAAGTGTCACATGAACAACGAAAAATAAGTTGTTTATGGCTTGAGATGAAATGTGCAAATAATTTCCTTAGGAAATGTTAAAATAGTTTAGTGAGAGAGCAACAAACTTCCATATATATGTGTGTATGTATATGTGTGTGTGTGTGTATATATATATACACACACGGGTTTGAACCACACAGTTTCACATATATGAAGATTTTCTTCCACCTCTGACACCTCTGAGACAGCAAGACCAACCCCTCTTCTTCCTCATTTTCTTCAATCTATTCACCTTTATGGTGATTCACATCCATTTAATGAATATATTTTAACAACATTCTCTTTCTCTAGCTTCCTTTATTATAAAAATGCAGTATATATTTGTATACATACATACGACATACAAAATATGGTTAATTGACTATGTGTCAGTAAAGCCTCAACAGTAGGCTATTAAGAAAGTTTTGGGGAGTCAAAAGTTATACATTAATTTTCTAATGAATGGGAGTAGGCACCCTTAAACTCCCAGTGGTTAGAGAATCCACTGCATGTATGAAACTTCGATGCAGCCAGTTGATATACTTGCCCTAAATAATAGACATTCCTACTAAAGAAATTCTAAAATCTAGTTCTATCAGCAAATTTCATGAAGGGATAGAAAAGAACAGAGCCATGAAGCAGAAGTACTGGACTGCCTCAGTTAGACATTGGTGACTTGTCTTTGGAAGGCCCTCTGGATGGTTAAGCTTCTCATTCCCCCATCCCCTAACTTTAGTAGACTAATCTACTGGCTTTCCATATGCATTTGTCTTTTCTGGACATTTCATATACATGGAATTATAAAATATTTAGTCATTTATAACTGCTGTTTTTACATGTATTCTGGGTAAAACTGTTTTGAATATGTCAGTACCTGATTTCCTTTTATTGCTAAATAATGTGTTCTATTATATAGATAAGGCACATTTTGTTTATCCATCCACTGCTTGGTGGACATTGGATGGTTAACCCTTTTTTGCTGTTAAAAGTAATGCTGCTATGAATATTTGTGCACAGGTGTTTGTGTGAAAATACATTTTTTCCTCTTGGGTTTATATACCTAAGCATAAAATTACTGTGTTATATGGAAACTCTCTATATAATATTTTGAGAAACTGTTTAACTGTTTTCTTAAGGATTGTATCATTTTAAAATTCCACTAGCATTATATGAGGTTTTAGTTTGTTTACATCCTTGCCAACACTTATTTTTATTGTTCTTTTTAAAATTTAGCCATACTAGTGGGTATGAAAAAGTATTTTATTATGGTTTTGATTTATATTTCCCTAATGATGAATGACGCTTAGCATTTTTCATGTATTTATTGACCATCTGTATATCTTCTTTGGAAAAATGACTATTCAAATATTTTACCCATTATTAATTTATCTTTTAAATTTTGAATTGTAAGACTTAAAAATATACATTCTGAATGTAATTCCCTTAGATATATTATTATAAATATTTTTTCCCATTTCATCAGTTGATTTTTCACTCTATTGTGTCCTTTAAATACAAATTTTTTAAGCTTGCTAAAGTCCAATTGATCTATTGTTTTTATCACTTATACTCTAAAAGGCATTACCTAGCTCAGGGTCACTAAATTTACATTTTCTTCCATGTGTTTTATGGTTTTAGCTTTCATGTATAGGTCTATAATTCACTTTGTGTTGATATTAATATACGATGTGAGAACCAGGTCTTTTTTTTTTTTTTTGCACATACCTCTCCATTGGTCCTACCAGTGTTTTTTCTTATTCCCCACCACTAAATTATGTTGTACCTTGTCAAATAACAGTTTATAATAAACGTATAGTCTCTTGAACTTTTCAATTACCTTCCATTGATCAATATGCCCATCCTTATAGTAGTATTACAGTATCTTGATTAATGTAGTTTGCTAGTTTGTAGTGAGTTCTGAAATAAGAAAGTGTGAACCCACTGACTTTATTGTTTCTTTTTATTAAAGGTGTTTTGAGTTGTCTGAATCCCTTGCAATTTTATATAAATTTCAAGGTCAGCTTATTTCATGCTAGAAAAGAAGTTATGATTTTATTAATGCTTGCATTGATGCTGTAGATGATTTTGGGAGTACTGTCATCTTAACAATATTAAGTACTTTAATTTATAAATGTGGAATGTGTTGCCTTTTTAGTAGATTTTAATTTCTTTCAACAATACGCTATCGTTTTCAGTGTCGAAGGCTTGCACCTCTCTTGTTAAATTTATTCCTATTTATCTTTTATTTATAATTATATTGAAATACAATTGTGTTCTCATTGCATTTTTATAATTTTCACTAACAATTTATAGACATACAATTAACTTTCATTTATGAAAATGTTATTGCACAACCTTTCTGAATGTGTTTAATACTTCTCACAGTAATTTTTTGTGTTCTTAGATTTTTCTACATCAAATGTCATGCCGTCTGTGAAGTGAGACAATTGAATTGTTCCTTTCTGATCTGACTTACCTTGTTCTTTCCTATTCTAACCTAATGATCCAGCTAGAACCTCCAATACAATGTTGAATATAACTGGGAAGAGTGGGCATCTTGTCTTTATCCTCACTTTAGGGGGCAAATATGTAGTATTTCACCATTAAGTATGATGTTATCTGTGCATTTTTCTTAAATACCCTTAAACAGGTTGAGGAGTTTTCCTTTTATTCCTAATGTGTTGAGTGTTTTCACATGAAAATTTGTTGGCTTTTTCTGAATGATTTTTCTATGTGTATTGATAAGATACTGGAGTTGTAAGTATCTTAAGACTTTTATTCTATAGAGTATATTGGTTAATTTTAACATGGCGAGACATTCTTGAGAAAAATTTCACTTGGCCACGGTGTATAATCTATTTTATGTTAATGATTCTATTGCTAGCGTTTTGTTGAGAATTTTTATGTCTATATTCACAAGGAATGTTGGTGTGGAGTTTTCTTCTATACCTTTTTCTGGTTTTGCTATTGGAATAATACTTACCTCTTAGAATGAGTTTAGAATTTCCCTTTTTTGGAATAGTTAAGAAGGTATGCTATTGTGTGTTCTTTAAATGTTGAATAGAATTCACCAGTAAAACCATCTGGCCTGGCCATAGTTTGTGCAAAGCACTTTTTAATTACAAAATTATTTTGTATTTATTATAAGCTTATTCAGCTTTATAACTTCTTCATTCAGTTTCAGTAGTTTATATCTATTGTGGAATTGTCCATTTCATTTTGGGTTGAAAATTATTATTATTTTTTGAGATGGAGTCTTGTACTGTCGCCCAGGCTGAAGTACAATGGCGTGATCTGTGCTCACTGCAACCTCCGCCTCCTGGATTCAAACGATTCTCCTGCCTCAGTCTCCCGAGTAGCTTGGATTACAGGTGCCCGCCACCATACCTGGCTAATATTTTGTATTTTTAGCAGAGACGGGGTTTCACTATGTTGGGCAGGCTGGTCTTGAACTCCTGACCTCATGATCCACCCACCTCAGACTCCCAAAGTGCTGGGATTACAGGCATGAGCCACCATGCACAGCCTGAAGTTTTTTTTCAAGCAAGTGTTTATAGTATTATATTACAATCTAATGCATTTTTATAAGGTCGGCATTCATGTTCTGCCTTTCATCATTTCAATAATATGAGGTTTTCTCTTTATTTCTTAGAAAATCTATTACAAAACAGCTTCTTGGTATTATTTCTCTAGTGCTTTTATTCTTTATTTCATTTATTTTTCTTTGTACTCTTTTGTTAACTTTGATTTTAAGTCGAGGGATATATGTGCAAGATGTGCAGGTTTGTACATAGTAAACATAAGTCATGAAGTTGTTTCTACAGATTATTTCATCACCCGGGTATTAAGTCTAGTATCCATTAGTTGTTTTTCCTGATCCTTTCCCTCCTTCCACTCTCCACCCTCTGAAAGGCCCCAGTGTGTGTTGTTCCCCTCTATGTGTCCATGTCTTTATCACTTAGTTCCCACATATGAGAACATGTGATACTTGGTTTTCTGTTCTTGTGTTAGTTTTCAAAACATAATGGCCTGCAGCTCCATCCATGTCCCTGGAAAGCACATGATCTCATTCTTTTCATGGCTGCATACTATTCCATGGCATATATGTACCGCATATTCTTTATCCAGTCTATCACCAATGGGCATTTGGGTTGATGCTGTGTCTTTGCTATTGTGAATAGTGCTGCAATGAACATACGTGTTCATGTGTCTTCACAATGGAATGATTTATATTCCTTTGGTTATATTTCCAGTAATGGAATTACTAGGTTGAGTGGAAGTTCTGTTTTGGGGTCTTTGAGGAATTACTGCACTGTCTTCCACAATGGTTGAACTAACTGATTAGAGAAATGCAAATCAAAACCACTGTGAGATATTTTTTCACACCAGTCAGAATGGCTATTATTAAAAAGTCAAAAAATAACATACTGGTGAGGTTGTGAAGAAAGCGCAACACTTTTACATCATACTCTTTATTCTTTTCTTCTGCTTGCTTTGGCTGAGTTGCTTTTATTTTTCTAGTTTCTTTGGGTGGAAAATTTGGTGGATGGGTTGAGATCTTTCTGATCTTATAATACAGGTTTTGAGGGTCATCAATGTCCTCTAAGCGCTGCTTTTACTACATTACGTAAATTTTACTATATGATTTTATTCATATAAAATTATTTACTAGTTTACCTATGTTTTATTAGTTGACCTGTTGGTTACTTAGAATGCCGTTGTTTACTTTCCACCTATATATGATATTCCAAATTTCTTTATATTACTGATTTACACATTTATTCTATTGTGGTTGAATAACACGTTTTATACAATAATTTTAATCTTTTCCAATAATTGATTTGTCCATAATGTAACATATTTTATAGCCTGGAGAATGTTTCACAGGTACATAAGAAAGTGTGTATTCTTTGTTGGGTGGAGTGCTGCATAGATGTTTTAGATCTAGTTATCACATTTGTTTTCCAAGTTGCTATACCAAATTACCACAAACTCAGTGGCTTAAAACAACACAAATATATAACAATTTTTTAAGGTCAGAGTTTGAGTAAAATCAATGTGTTGACAATCCAGCAATGGCAAGTAGAATCCTCACATTATATCCTTCTGACCTGTTGTTGTACTACCCTCACCCAATTTTAAGGACCCTTATGATTATATGATATGGTTTGTTTCTATGTCCCCACCCAAATCTCGTGTCAAATTGTAATCCCCATTGTTGGAGGCTGAGCCTGCTGGGAGGTGCTTGGATCATGGGAGCAGGTTTCCCCTTCGGTACTGTTCTTGTGATTGAGAGTTGTCCTGAGATTTGGTTGTTCAAAAAGTATGTAACACTTGCTGCCACTCTCGACCCCGCTCCTGCCATCTAAGACATGCCTGCTTTCCCTTCACCTTCCATCATAATTGTAAGTGCCCCAAGACCTCCCCAGCCATGCTTCCTGTATAGCCTGTGGAACTGTGAGCCAATTAAACCTCTTGTCTTTATAAATTACCCAGTCTCAGTCTCAGATATTTTAATAGCAATGTGAGAACTGAGTAATACAGAAAATTGGTACCAGGAGTAGGGCGGTGCTATAAAGATACCTGAAAATGTGAAAGTGACTTTAGAGCTGGGTAATGGGAAGAGGTTGAAACAGTTTGGAGGGCTCAGAAGAAGGAAGGAAGGTAAGCAAAAATTTTGAGCTTTCTAGAGACTTGTTGAATGGTTATGACCCAAATGCTGATAGTGAGATGGACAGTGAAGTCCACTCTGAGGACGACTCAGATGAAAATGAGGAACTTACTGGTAACTGGAGTAAACATCATGCTTTCTATGTTTTAGCAAAGAGACTGGCGGCATTGTTTCTCTGTTCTAGTGATCTGTGGAACTTTGAACTTGAGAGAAATGATTTAGGGCATCTGAAGAAAGAAATTTCTAAGCAGCAAAGCACTCACTAAATGGCCTGGTAGCTTCTAGAGCTTATGCTCATATGCGTCAGCAAACTGAGTGACCTGAAACTGGAATTTATATTTAAAAGGGAAGCAGAGTGCAAATGTTTAGAAAATTTGCAGCCTGGCTATGCGGTAGGAAAAAAAAAAACTCATTTTCTGGGAAGAAATTAAAGCCAGCTGCAAAAATATGCGTAGCCAAGTACTAAAAGCCAAGAAAATGGAAACCAGGCTCTGAAGGTATTTCAGAGACCTTCACAGTAGCCTCTCTCCTCACAGGCCAACAAGCCTAGAGAGGGAAAATGGTTTCATAGGTCAGGACCGGGGCCCCACTGCCCTGCACTGCTTCAGCACACTGCTGCCTGCATCCCATCTGCTTCAGCTACAGCCATGGCTCAAAGGGGCCCAGGTACTTGAGCTGCTGCTTTAGAGGGTTAAAGCTGTAAACCTCACTGGCTTCCATTTGGATTTAAGTCTGCAGGTGTACAGGGTGTAAGAGTTGAGGCTTGGGAGCCTCTACCTAATTTTAGAAGATGTATGGAATAGCCTGGATGTCCAGGAGGAAGCCTACTGAAGGGGTGGAGCCCTCATGGAGAACCTTTTCTAGGGCAATGTGGAGGGGAAATGTGGGTTTGGAGCCCCCACAAAGAGTTCTCTCTGGAGCACTGCTTAGTGGAGCTGTGAGAATAGGGCCACCATCCTGCAGACCCCAGAATGGTAGATACACCAACAGCTTGTATCTTGCACCTGGAGAAGTCACAGGCACTTAATACCAGCCCTTGAGAACAGCTGTGGGGACTGAGCCCTGCTGTGCCACAGAAGTGGAGCTGCCTAAGGCCTTGGGAGCCTATTGCTTTCACCAGTGTACACTGCATGTGAGACATGCAATCAAAATAGATTGTTTTGGAGATTTAAAATTTAATGACTACCCTGGTGGGTTTTGGACTTGTGTGGGGTCTGTAGCCTCTTTCTTTTGGCTGATTTCTCTCTTTTGGAAAGGGAGTATTTACCCAATGCCTATACCTTCATTGTATCTTAGAAGTAATGAAATATATATATATATACACACATATTTATTTATTTATTTCACGCACTCATAGGTAAAAGGGATTAGCTTTGTCTCAGATGGCACTTGGGACTTTTGAGTTAATGCAGGAATGAGTTAAGACTTGGGGAAACTCCTGGGAAGGCATGATGATATTTTGCAATGTGAGTAGAACGTGGGATTTGGTAGGGGTCAGTGTAGAATAATATGGTTTGGGTCTGTGTCCTCGCCCAAATCTCATGTCAAATTGTAATCCCCAGTATTGGAGGTGGGGCCTGGTAGGAGATGATGGGATTTTGGGAGTGGATTTCCCCTTTGGGGCTGTCAGCCTGATAGTGTGATATTACGAGATCTGGTTGTTTAAAAAGTGTGTAGTACCTCCCCACAACACTCTTTCTCCTGCTTTGGCCATGTAAGATGTGCCTGCTTCCCCTTCACTGTCTGTCAGGATTGTAAATTTCCCAAATCCTCCCCAGCCTGTGGAACCATGAGTCAATTAAAACCCTTTTCCTTATAAATTACCCAGTGTGAGATATTTCTTTATAGCAATGTGAGAACTAACTAATACATTATATTTGGCCTATGTGTATAATCCAGGATAGCTTCTTTATCTTAAAGTAAACTGATTAGCAATCTTAATTTGATCTTCAACCATAATTCCCCTTTGTCATGTAACATAATAAAAACAGTGATTCTGGGGTTTAGCATGTGTACATCTTCAAGAATCCATTATTCTACCTACCAGACATACATTATTATTTTTATGTTCTATTTCCTTATTGATAATATGCTTCCTTTTTCTATCAATTGTTAAAAGTAGGGTATGGAAGTCTCTAATTATTATTTGTGAATTGTTTATTTCTCTCCAATCCTGACTATTGTTGACTGATAAATTTTATTGGCCTTGTTGTTGGATGCATGTATGTTTACAACGTTTATGTCTTCTGAATGTATTGACATTTTCATTACAAAATGTCTCTAATTTTCTTTAACAAATTTTTGCTGAAACACTATTTCGTCTAATATTAGCATAGCCTCTTCACTCTCTTTTGACTACGTTTTGCATGGTATACCTTTTTTAATCTTTTATTTTCACCCTATTTATGTTTTAAAAGTGTGTTCGTTGTACATAAAATATAGTTCAATTAAGGTTTTTTTCAATTTATTTTGACAGTCTCTTGATGGAGTGTTTAGTCAATTTTTATTTAATGTTATTAATAAAGTGGGTTTTACATCTGTCATCTTGCTTTTCATTTTCCATATGACTCATGCAATTTATAAATTTCCCCATTACTGCTATCTAGGTATTCTCTAGTATATTAATATCCTTTATGTATACTACATTTTTGAGTTATTTTCTTTGGGCTTCCCCAGAGAATTACAATACACATCTTATCTTCAAATTATCTAGGGTGGATTAACATCAACTTTATTTCTATATTGTTTGAAACTTTGCAAAAATACAGTATTTCCCTATCCCCTCTCATGCCATTATCATACAAATTACTTCTTTATAACACCAGCAAAAAGGTTTTATAATTATTGTTTATGCAGATGTCTTAAAAAATAGGAAAATAGAACTACAAATAAAAATGCATTTATACCAAAGCCTGGCAGAGACACAACAAAAAAAGAGAATTTTAGACCAATATCCCTGATGAACACTGGTGCAAAAATCCTCAATAAAACACTGGCAAACTGAATCCAGCAACACATCAAAAAGATCCACCATGATCAAGTGGGCTTCATCCCTGGGATGCAAGGTCGGTTCAATATACACAAATTAATAAACATTATCCAGCATATAAACAGAACCAAAGACAAAAACCACATACTTATCTCAATAGATGCAGAAAAAGTCGTTGACAAATTCAGCAGCCTTTCATGCTAAAAAATCTCAATAAATTCGGTATTGATGGAATGTATCTCAAAATAATAAGAGCTATTTATGACAAACCCACAGCCAATATCATACTGAATGGGCAAAAAATGGAATCTTTCCCCTTGAAAACTGACACAAGACAGGGATGCCCTCTCTCACCACTCCTATTCAACATAGTGTTGGAAGTTCTGGCCAGGGCAATCAGGCAAGAGAAAGAAATCAAGGGTATTCAATTAAGAAAAAAGGAAGTCAAATTGTCCCTGTTTGCAGATGACATGATGGTATATTTAGAAAACCCCATTGTCTCAGCCCAAAATCTCCTTAAAAGCTGATAAGCAACTTCAGCAAAATCTTGGGATTCAAAATTAATGTGCAAAAATCACAAGCATTCTTATACACCAGTAACAGACAAACAGAGAGCCAAATCATGAGTGAACTCCCATTCACAATTGCTTCAAAGAGAATAAAATACCTAGGAATCCAACTTACAAGGGATGTAAAGGACCTCTTCAAGGAGATCTACAAACCACTGCTCAACGAAATAAAAGAGGACACAAACAAATGGAAGAATATTCCATGCTCATGGATAGGAAGAATCAATATCGTGAAAATGGCCATACTGCCCAAGGTAATTTATAGATTCAATGCCATCCCCATTAAGCTACCAAAGACTTTCTTCACAGAACTGGAAAAAACTACTTTAAAGTTCATATGGAACCAAAAAAGAGCCCGCATTGCCAAGACAATCCTAAGCCAAAAGAACAAAGCTGGAGGCATCACGCTACCTGACTTCAAACTATACTATGAGGCTACAGTAACCAAAACAACATGGTACTGGTATCAAAACAGAGATATAGACCAATGGAACAGAACAGAGTCCTCAGAAATAATACCACACATCTGCAACCATCCGATCTTTGACAAACCTGACAAAAACAAGAAATGGGGAAAGGATTCCCTATTTAATAAATGGTGCTGGGAAAACTGGCTAGCCATAAGTAGAAAGCTGAAACTGGATCCTTTCCTTACTCCTTATATGAAAATTAATTCAAGATAGGTTAGACACTTAAATGTTAGACCTTAAACCATAAAAACCCTAGAAGAAAACCTAGGCAATGTCATTCAGGACATAGGCATGTGCAAGGACTTCATGACTAAAACACCAAAAGCAATGGCAATGAAAGCCAAAATAGACAAATGGGAACTAATTAAACTAAAGAGCTTCTGCACAGCAAAAGAAACTACTATCAGAGTGAGCAGGCAACCTACAGAATGGGAGAAAATTTTTGCAATCTACTCATCTGACAAGGGGCTAATATCCAGAACCTATAAAAACTCAAATTTACAAGAAAAACCCCATCAAAAAGTGGGCAAAGGATATGAACAGACACTTGTCAAAAGAAGACATTTATGCAGCAACAGGCACATGAAAAAATGCTCATCATCACTAGCCATCAGAGATATGCAAATCAAAACCACGATGAGATACCATCTCACACCAGTTAGAATGGCAATCATTAAAAGTCAGGAAACAACAGGTGCTGGAGAGGATGTAGAGAAATAGGAACACGTTTACAATGTTGGTGGGACTGTAAACTGGTTCAACCATTGTGGAAGACAGTGTGGCAATTCCTCAAGGATCTAGAACTAGAAATACCATTCGACCCAGCCATCCCATTACTGGGTATATACCCAAAGGATTATAAATCATGCTACTAGAAAGACACATGCACACATATTTTTATTGCGGCACTATTCACAATAGCAAAGACTTGGAACCAACCCAAATGTCCATCAATGACAGACTGGATTAAGAAAATGTGGCACATATACACCATGGAATACTATGCAGCCATAAAAAAGGATTAATTCATGTCCTTTGTAGGGACATGGATGCAGTTGGAAACCATCATTCTCAGCAGACTATTACAAGAACAGAAAACCAAACACCTCATGTTCTCAGTCATAGGTAGGAATTGAACAATGAGAACACTTGGACACTGGAAGGGGAACATCACACACCGGAGCCTGTTGTGGGGTAGAGGGATGGGGGAGGGATAGCATTAGGAGAGATACGTGATGTAAATGACTAGTTAATGGGTGCAGCACACCAACATGGCACATGTATACGTATGTAACAAATCTCCATGCTGTGCACATGTACCCTAGAACATAAAGTGTAATTTTAAAACATGCATTTATAATGTTATTTGTATTTGCCAAAGTAGTTACCTTTACAGATGCTCTTTATGTTTTTGTATGGATGTGAGTTGCTCCCACTGTTTCTTTTCTTCTTGTTGTTGTTGTTATTTCAGCCTGAAATGCTCGTTTTAATAGTTCTTATGATACAGTTTGTTAAAATACTCTTAATATTTATTTAAACATGTGTTAATTTCTTCTGCACGTTTTTAAGGATAGTTTTTCTAGAAACAGAATTTTTAATATAGTGTTTATTTTCCCAGCAGTTTGAATAAATCAACCCATTGCCCCTGGGCTCAGTGATTTCTGATGAGAAGCTAGCTGTTCATCTTATGGGAGATCACTTGTATATGATGAGTTATTTCTCTTTTGCTGATTTCAACATTTTTCCTTTGTCTTTGACTTTTGATAGTTTTATTATAATTTGTCTAAGGTGGATCTCTTTGAGTTTACCTACGTATAGTGTGTTAAAGTTCTTGAAGGTAGAGGCTAATGTTTTCTATCAAATTGTAAAATTTGTGGCCATTATTTCTTCAAATGTTTTTTCTATCTGATTATGCCTCTTTTTCTTCCAGAACTCCCAAATCCAGAATTATATTTGCTTCTTTTAAAAATAATTTTTCTTTTTTTAAAATTTTATTTTATATATGTATACATGTATAAAAATATATGTAGTAGAATAGTTGTGTATTTACAGAGAAAATACAAGGACTCTACAGGCAGTTCCCATATTATCTACAACTGCTCTTACTATTTTTTGTTTGTTTGTTTGTTTGTTTTTATTATTATACTTTAAGTTCTAGGGTACATGTGCATAACGTGCAGGTTTGTTACATATGTATACTTGTGCCATGTTGCTGTGCTGCACCCATCAACTCGCCAGCACCCAACAACTCGTCAGCACCCAACAACTCGTCATTTACATCAGGTATAACTCCCAATGCAATCCCTCCCCCTTCCCCCCTCCCCATGATAGGCCCCAGTGGGTGATGTCCCCCTTCCGGAGTCCAAGTGATCTCATTGTTCAGTTCCCACCTATGAGTGAGAACATGCGGTGTTTGGTTTTCTGTTCTTGTGATAGTTTGCTAAGAATGATGGTTTCCAGCTGCATCCATGTCCCTACAAAGGATGCAAACTCATCCTTTTTGATGGCTGCATAGTATTCCATGGTGTATATGTGCCACATTTTCTTAATCCAATCTGTCACTGATGGACATTTGGGTTGATTCCAAGTCTTTGCTATTGTGAATAGTGCCGCAATGAACATACGTGTGCATGTGTCTTTATAGCAGCATGATTTATAATCCTTTGGGTATATACCCAGTAATGGGATGGCTGGGTCATATGGTACATCTAGTTCTAGATCCTTGAGGAATCGCCATACTCTTTTCCATAATGGTTGAACTAGTTTACAATCCCACCAACAGTGTCAAAGTGTTCCTATTTCTCCACATCCTCTCCAGCACCTGTTGTTTCCTGACTTTTTAATGATCGCCATTCTAACTGGTGTGAGATGGTATCTCATTGTGGTTTTGATTTGCATTTCTCTGATGGCCAGTGATGATGAGCATTTTTTCATGTGTCTGTTGGCTGTATGAATGTCTTCTTTTGAGAAATGTCTGTTCATATCCTTTGCCCACTTTTTGATGGGGTTGTTTGTTTTTTTCTTGTAAATTTGTTTGAGTTCTTTGTAGGTTCTGGATATTAGCCCTTTGTCAGATGAGTAGATTGCAAAAATTTTCTCCCATTCTGTAGGTTGCCTGTTCACTCTGATGGTAGTTTCTTTTGCTGTGCAGAAGCTTTTTAGTTTAATTAGATCCCATTTGTCAACTTTGGCTTTTGCTGCCATTGCTTTTGGTGTTTTAGACATGAAGTCCTTGCCCATGCCTATCTCCTGAATGGTACTACCTAGGTTTTCCTCTAGGGTTTTTATGGTATTAGGTCTAACATTTAAGTCTCTAATCCATCTTGAATTAATTTTCATATAAGGAGTAAGGAAAGGATCCAGTTTCAGCTTTCTACTTATGGCTAGCCAATTTTCCCAGCACCATTTATTAAATAGGGAATCCTTTCCCCATTTCTTGTTTCTCTCAGGTTTGTCAAAGATCAGATGGCTGTAGATGTGTGGTATTATTTCTGAAGACTCTGTTCTGTTCCATTGGTCTATATCTCTGTTTTGGTACCAGTACCATGCTGTTTTGGTTACTGTAGCCTTGTAGTATAGTTTGAAGTCAGGTAGCGTGATGCCTCCAGCTTTGTTCTTTTGACTTAGGATTGACTTGGAGATGCGGGCTCTTTTTTGGTTCCATATGAACTTTAAAGCAACTTTTTCCAATTCTGTGAAGAAACTCATTGGTAGCTTGATGGGGATGGCATTGAATCTATAAATTACCTTGGGCAGTATGGCCATTTTCACGAAAATAATTCTTCCTATCCATGAGCATGGTATGTTCTTCCATTTGTTTGTGTCCTCTTTGATTTCACTGAGCAGTGGTTTGTAGTTCTCCTTGAAGAGGTCCTTTACATCCCTTGTAAGTTGGATTCCTAGGTATTTGATTCTCTTTGAAGCAATTGTGAATGGAAGTTCATTCCTGATTTGGCTCTCTGTTTGTCTGTTACTGGTTATAAGAATGCTTGTGATTTTTGCACATTAATTTTGTATCCTGAGACTTTGCTGAAGTTGCTTATCAGCTTAAGGAGATTTTGGACTGAGACAATGGGGTTTTCTAAATATACAATCATGTCATCTGCAAACAGGGACAGTTTGACTTCTTCTTTTCCTAACTGAATACCCTTGATTTCTTTCTCTTGCCTAATTGCCCTAGCCAGAACTTCCAACACTATGTTGAATAGGAGTGGTGAGAGAGGGCATCCCTGTCTTGTGCCAGTTTTCTAAGGGAATTTTTCCATTTTTTGCCCATTCAGTATGATATTGGCTGTGGGTTTGTCATAAATAGCTCTTATTATTTTGAGGTACGTTCCATCAATACCGAATTTATTGAGCATTTTTAGCATGAAGGGCTGTTCAATTTTGTCAAAAGCCTTTTCTGCATCTATTGAGATAATCATGTAGTTCTTGTCTTTGGTTCTGTTTATATTCTGGACTATGTTTATTGATTTGCGAATGTTGAACCAGCTTTGCATCCCAGGGATGAAGCCCACTTGATCATGGTGGATAAGCTTTTTGATGTGTTGCTGAATCCGGTTTGTCAGTATTTTATTGAGGATTTTTGCATCGATGTTCATCAGGGATATTGGTCTAAAATTCTCTTTATTTGTTGTGTCTCTGCCAGGCTTTGGTATCAGGATGATGTTGGCCTCATAAAATGAGTTAGGGAGGATTCCCTCTTTTTCTATTGATTGGAATAGTTTCAGAAGGAATGGTACCAGCTCCTCCTTGTACCTCTGGTAGAATTCAGCTGTGAATCCATCTGGTCCTGGACTTTTTTTGGTTGGTAGGCTATTAATTATTGCCTCAATTTCAGAGCCTGCTATTGGTCTATTCAGGGATTCAACTTCTTCCTGGTTTAGTCTTGGAAGAGTGTAAGTGTCCAGGAAATTATCCATTTCTTCTAGATTTTCCAGTTTATTTGCGTAGAGGTGTTTATAGTATTCTCTGATGGTAGTTTGTATTTCTGTGGGGTCGGTGGTGATATCCCCTTTATCATTTTTTATTGTGTCTATTTGATTCTTCTCTCTTTTCTTCTTTATTAGTCTTGCTAGCGGTCTGTCAAGTTTGTTGATCTTTTCAAAAAACCAACTCCTGGATTCATTGATTTTTTGGAGGGTTTTTTGTGTCTCTATCTCCTTCAGTTCTGCTCTGATCTTAGTTATTTCTTGCCTTCTGCTAGCTTTCGAATGTGTTTGCTCTTGCTTCTCTAGTTCTTTTAATTGTGATGTTAGAGTGTCAATTTTAGATCTTTCCTGCTTTCTCTTGTGGGCATTTAGTGCTATAAATTTCCCTCTACACACTGCTTTAAATGTGTCCCAGAGATTCTGGTATTTTGTATCTTTGTTCTCATTGGTTTCAAAGAACATCTTTATTTCTACCTTCATTTCGTTATGTACCCAGTAGTCATTCAGGAGCAGGTTGTTCAGTTTCCATGTAGTCGAGCGGTTTTGAGTTTCTTAGTCCTGAGTTCTAGTTTGATTGCACTGTGGTCTGAGAGACAGTTTGTTATAATTTCTGTTCTTGTACATTTGCTGAGGAGTGCTTTACTTCCAATTACGTGGTCAATTTAGGAGTAAGTATGATGTGGTGCTGAGAAGAATGTATATTCTGTTGATTTGGGGTGGAGAGTTCTATAGATGTCTATTAGGTCTGCTTGCTGCAGAGATGAGTTCAATTCCTGGATATCCTTGTTAATTTTCTGTCTCGTTGATCTGTCTAATGTTGACAGTGGAGTGTTGAAGTCTCCCATTATTATTGTATGGGAGTCTAAGTCTCTTTGTAAATCTCTAAGGACTTGCTTTATGAATCTGGGTGCTCCTGTATTGGGTGCATATATATTTAGGATAGTTAGCTCTTCCTGTTGAATTGATCCCTTTACCATTATGTAATGGCCTTCTTTGTCTCTTTTGATCTTTGATGGTTTAAAGTCTGTTTTATCAGAGACTAGTATTGCAACCCCTGCTTTCTTTTGTTCTCCATTTGCTTGGTAAATCTTCCTCCATCCCTTTATTTTGAGCCTATAAATAATTTTTCTTTATTGAGCTCTTCTATTTCATGGAATTTTATCCTCATATATCCTCTAATTATTTGGAAAAAGTCCTTTTATTTCTTTAAACTTATTTATAATAGGTGATTTATAGCCTTTTTAATATTAAAGTCTAAACATCTTGGCTTCCATATTCACTGTTTCTATCATGTTATTTTTTTCCTGTGTGAAAAAAATGTGTAAGCAACGCTTTCTCTTTCAGTATATGTCTTAAAATTTTATGTTGAAACTCGACATTTAAAATAATACGATATACACTAGATAATATTTTAATGTTAAAGTATTAAATTTTAATATTAAATGTATTGTATTTAAATAATATAGTATGAGAATATTGTAAATCAGAACTCTCTCCCACGCACACATACTTCAGAGTTTCATGTTGTTGCTGTTTGCTGATGTTTCTTGCTGTTGTCAATCCTTTGTTTAGTGATCTTTCTGGTCTAACCATGTAAAGTATGTATATCCTGTCATATGTGGCTGCTTAAGCCTCCACTCGATGTCCTTAATATTTATCTAACAGACAGAAAATTCCTTAATTGATGTAACCTTAGAGTTTCCCAGCCTTTGTCGAGTGGTTCTTGTTGTGCTGAGACATATCTTCAATTCTCCAGCAGTTCACAACTTTTTTTTAGCCATCACTTCTTTCATATGCAGAACTTCAAGTCAGACATATGTAAAAGATTGTGTTTTTTTTAGTTTCTTCAAAACATATGCATATACTAGCAGATATATGTGGCCCACAAGATTCCAAGGAATATGTTGGAGCTTTTTTTTTTTTTTTTTTTTTTTTTTGAGACGGAGTCTCGCTCTGTCGCCCAGGCTGGGGTGCAGTGGCCTGATCTCAGCTTACTGCGAGCTCCGCCTCCTGGGTTTACGCCATTCTCCTGCCTTAGCCTCCCGAGTAGCCGGGACTAGAGGCGCCCGCCACCTCGCCCTGCTAGTTTTTTGTATTTTTTAGTAGAGACGGTGTTTCACCGTGTTAGCCAGGATGGTCTCGATCTCCTGACCTCGTGATCCGCCCATCTCGGCCTCCCAAAGTGCTGGGATTACAGGCTTGAGCCACCGCGCCCGGCCATGTTGGAGCTTTTTAAAAACTTCCCGTAGACATCTGACTTCCAAGATACTTAGGTTTTTGGACAAACCTATTGTTTCTCCCAACTCAGGCATGTATGATGTTAAATAATTTCCTTTTTTTTTTTTTTTTTTTTTTTTTGCTGTTTTCAAATTCCTGGGTATTAAACTTTTTACACTGAGTAAATTCTTAGTAAGGGCTGAATAATGATAAATGAATGCACCTTTTACAGGTTGCTGCCAGTAACAGTCACATAGTGAAAATACTTTGGAGATGGGGCTTTTTTGAAAGTTCCCATTGTGATATACTCCCCTCAGTGACTGATAGGCAGTGTTTTTCACAACTTTCCTGGTTGTAAGGATGCTACTTTTATGGCTTCTGCAGAGCTGGAGAGAAGGGGATGGGTTTAAGGCAAGTTAGAGCACAACAAATGTAAAGTTTTTAGTTTAATTCAGCATTATGTCTTGAATAACTATTACTTATCCTTGCAAGCATTTATTCATTTCAAAATTCTGTAAAAGTTAATTTTGACAATATTCCTCAGTGTTGTCAGATTTTTAATGAGACAGTAGATTTTTCAGGGTTTCATATCCCACTACTGTAGAAATCATAACTGGACAGTGGAACTCTTAATTTTAGAATTCTAGTGTCATACTGGAATTTTGACAGGGTCATGATGTCAAAACAAAGGGAGTCAGAGATTTGTTAGTATACTTAATGAGTTGTCTGGGATTATTTGGACAATTGACCCGTCTCTAGTTCTTTTTTAGTTAAAAAGTAAAGCCTGCAAAACAGCCTTAGATCTTATTATAGTTATTCTGAATCCTCCTGTCTTTGAGGGGTTCAGGGAAATATTACCACATACAGCCCCCTGAGAAGAGATCACAGTGTCACTGGGGACAATATTGGATGAGAATCCTATAATAACTTATGGGAAAACTGCAAATTCTGACATTTCTCTCTGGGAAGTATAGGTTAACTATTCCCCTCCCATTTCTTCCTTTGGTGAATTTTGTTACACTGAATAATGTGATGGCTAATGAGCTTTTGGGATGTATAATTCTAAATTATAAAAGCATTCTGCTCTTCACTAAAAAATCATCAAGCTCCATGCTCCTGCCTTGGTAACTATACGCTAATATGCACTATTAGTTATGGTAACTGTCCCTTCCTTGTCCTTATTTATGAGTCCATGAATATCTGTTGATAACCAGGGGTTGATTTCCAGTTAATTGTTGGAATCTTATATTAACACAACACATTACATCCCAAGGTGTCACTTATTGTGGTTAAATGTTAAGGTCCACCATTTTTCACAAATCTCTTCACCTGTAAGTGAGTTGCAGCCTGGATTACAGAATGCTATATCTTTGTTTTAATCACCAGAGCTTGATTTTAATAATCACATGCTGCACTAACAAAATAAGAGAAGCAATAAAATTATTATTGAGAAAACACACGTGTTTCTGATGCAGGTTTTTAAATAACACTTCTTAAAGATCTTTACAACTTTAGTAAATGGAAGAACAAGACAGTAAAACACAATATTAAAGAGAGCATTAAAAATGTAAGTGGCTTTCTTATGCATTTAATTTGTAGTAACTTATTTAGAACTTGCTAACGGTTTGTAAATGTCATTTAGTTGCTTAACATATGTGTCCAAATTCCACAAGCAGATTGCAAAATGTATGAGAAGACTTCTCTGTGTTCTCTGTTGTTTGGATTTCTTCAAGAGGAATCAGAGTGTCATACAGGTTGAGCATTTCTAATTCAATAATCCAAAATGCTTCAAAATACAAAAGCTTTTGTGTGCCATGTGGCACTCAAAAGAAAATGCTCGTTGGAGCATTCCATATTTGTAATTTTTTGGATTAGGAATGCTCAACCAGTAGGTATAATACAAATATTCCATAATCTTAAAAAATCTGATTTCCAAAACACGCATTTCAGATAAGGGATACTCAAGCCCCTATACAGGTGCAAAACTAGTTTCTCCACAAACTAAAACTTTAAGAAAAAAATTAGATAAAAATATAAATTGTTTGCACAGATGAGATTGGTATATGTAATGAACAATTATATAATATTATTCTCTTCTATAGCCTAGATTTGAATCATCTTTAAAATATGCTAAAATGTATTATCTGGCAAAACTTTGTGGTTTAATCAATATTGGGCTTCAAATTACCAGTATGCCTGGCAATTGCTATCAATTTAAACAAGATACTTTTTATACTTTTAGGGGAACAACCAAATACAAAACAGATAAGCCTCATCTGAACCATCAGAACTATTATCTTGCCTAATTTCTTCATAGTAATAGCATTCCGTGCCCTAAAATAGCCCATAGATAGCATATCCACACTCACTCAATGAGTAATAAAGTAAAATTAAATGAAGTTTCTAGTTCATAAATTGGCTTGATAATATTGGACCCTATGAACTAGCCTCTTTGGTTAAAATAATAAATACAGTGCAATATAAATTAAAACAGGGCCTTCAATATTGAAACTCATTATATAAGACCTATTTACAGAAATAGTGATTATGGCTACTGTTGGGACAATTATAAGCCAAATTTGCTCCTTTTGAAAACTTGGAAAGGATAAATAGCACCTCACTATGTATTGCTACAATCTTAATGCTGTAGTCCCACTGATTAAGGCCCCTATACCCAATATTATTGAGATAAAAATAAAAGAGATTCCTTGCCATCAGAAACTAGTACATATTTAGCAGTCATGTTCTGTTCACTGTCTATTTCAACAGCTTCTCAGCTGCAATTTGTCTTCACCTTCAAAGGGAGACAATATGCCTTTAATCAGATACCCTGAGGCAGATAATTAAATTAATATAGGGAAATCTAAAAACATAAAATGTCCATGAAGTGAATAAAATACTTAGATCCAATTCCAGGCAACATCACTCTGGTAGGAAACATCTAGTAATTTTTCCCCTTTTTACAGATCTTTATAGGACTTCACTTCTGAAGGCCACCAAGACTCAACATCTGGTTTCAATCATTGGTCTTATAACTAACTGCGTAAAATGGTGAGGTGAGAGGTAGAAAGGCTGTTGTGATTGGAGAGTAGAAGAAAGAATTCCCCAACTTTATCAGAACCTTTCAAATATCTACAAGGGCTCAAACAAATCTTCTTGTAAAAGCATCATTTAGTTTCTACTGCCAGAATAGTTGGCAACAATAACTGTCTCTTAAGTCCTGCTTGATGATCAATTTCTACTTACTGATCCACTAGCCAATTTTCAAACATGATGAAAACAAAGTAAGAACAGATTCAATTTGACAGTTGCTCTCAGAGAGATATACATTCAGTGCAGTAAAACAACAGAAACAGGAAAAAGAATTGTGTTCTTATGATATTTGTGAAAGGATTCATAAGATAGTCAAGCTACATTTTGAAACAGTAAAAATTCATCTGGTTTAGAAAAGACAAAATTTGGAGAGATGAGGTGTGAAAGAAGCACAGATAATTGGAAAACAACAAGAAATTTGATGTGTCTGGGCATTCTTCCCTGACACCAGGGGCCAGTGAGCAATGAGCCATTAGAAAAATATAGAGAGCAGTTCGAAGTTTAGAAGGGAGTCAGAGAGACATAGTTAAACTTGAGCTTGATTAGGGTCATGACTGGGGCAAAAGAAGAAATCCAGTATTAATGGTGCTTCTAGGATGAATGTTTTCTTTAATGCTAGATAACTCAATCGCAGATGGTTTGTCTAACCCTCTATGGGAAAATCTCTAGTTTTTAAAGGCTGTCACTGGTGAAGCCAGTAATGTATTAAGTCTCTTTGGTGAGTAATCTTTGCGACCACCTGAAATGCTTCACTATGGTTGTCAACACGGAAAGCCCTACCTACCACATCAATGTGGGATTTAGCCATTTGTCTCAGCACCCTTTTAGCCAGACAATGGATAGAGTTCCAAGTCCACTAAATGATGCTTCCTTCTCCACAGTCTTATGGAGTACTATAGTATGGATGTTTACCCCTCCAAACCTCATGTTGAAATTTGATGCCCAGTATTAGAGGTAAGACCTGGTGGGACATGTTTGGGTCATGGGAGTGGATCTTTCATGAGTAGATTAATGCTCTACATTGGAAAAGGGGTAAGTATTCACTCTGTTAGTTTTGACAAGAGCTGGTTAGACAAAAGCTGGCACCTGCCTCCTCTCTCTTTCCCTTCCTCTCTCACCGTGTGACCTCTCCATGCAGGCTCCCCTTTGCCTTCTACCACGAGGGGAAGCAGCTTGGGTCCCTCATCAAAAGTAGATGTTGGCACATCATTCTTCTTGTGCAGCCTGCAAAATCATGAGCCAAGTAAACCTCTTTATGAATTACCCAGCCTCTGTTATTCTTTTATAGCAACCCGAGTAGATGAAGACATGCAATAAAAGACACAAAAAGATCATCTTAGTTTGTGTCTTGCTGCTATAACAGAATACCAAATCAAGACGCTGGCATCTGGGGAAGGCTTTCCTATGGCATCTTCACATGACAGAAGGCAGAGGGCAAGACAGAACTAACTCCCACAGGTCTTTTTTATAGTGGATTTCTTAATCCACTCATGAGGGCTCCGCCTAACTCCTAAACACCTCAAAAGACCCTACTTCCCACATTGCTGCATTGGGGGATTAAATTTACAGCACTTAGATTTTGGCGTAGACATTCAGACCACAGCAAAAAGTAAGATGCTTTTGAGGAGCTTAAAATACAATTGGCTGACTAGATTCTTATACAAATCAAAATAAATCTAGGAAATGAGCAAGGAAGAAGGGAGTAATAAGATTTGAGTATGAAATTATTCAACCTCAAGATTACAATTGTGATTTAGAATTAACATGGGGAATCATTTAAACCCACTGGATTTGTTGTTCCTGGCTTTATCATTTATACATGGTGTAATAGTAGGACAATTAATCAATTAATATCTTTAAAACTTGTATTTTCACTACATTGAGGATAATGATAACTGCATGAGATTATTATCAGTCTTTGATATGAAATATGCAAAATTTCTATCTCAGTGTTTAAGCCAAAAGAAGCAACAAAATTGGTGATTTATATAACTTGGCTTACCAGGTGATTTATTCTAAAAACAATAGGGAACTTTAAAAATATTTATTCCAAGAGGGAGACTCAAACACACAAACAAAATATCAAAATTATTCTCTTTAATTATTACTTTGTTTCAGGCCCATTTGATGGCTCTGTGGGCAAAAACATGACCTGAATCTGCCTGTCTTGGAATTTATGGCCATTTCACTCAAGTATATGATTTTGTTCCCTCCCCTTTTATCATGATGTTTAAAATTTTAAGAGAATTCTGTGAATACCATTTGGCTTTAACCCTATTTTGTTTATTTTCATAATATCTTGTTTACTTAAATATTAATAAAAAATAATTATGGAAGCTCTTATAATGGGAGGCATTTAATTACCTGTACTTTATGCTGCCATCATCACTGTGGTCAGGGGAACAGTGAAAATATGTGGTAGAGGGCAGACATATTTCACTTAAAGTAGTACAAAGCATAGGATAACAAAACATTCTGCTTTTTCATAAACATTTTGTCCTTGCTCACAAAGAGATGTCAAAAGCCCAGGTGGAGTCTACTAAGAAAATTATATTTCCTAAATACAACTCTGTTTTTGAAATGCTGACCACTGTCATGTTTTGTGAAGTGACTGCTAATTATATTTCTGCTTGAGTCTAACAACAAGGTCTTAATTTTTGCAACATTTTAGTAAATTTTGTAGATTGCTAAATCAAGAATTCATTAAAGAAAACTGCATTTTTCTTTAGTTTTCCCAGTATGATAATGCAAGTTGCTTAAGTTTGAAATAAAGCCCATAAGCTTGAATTTCTTAATATACAAAAATAGTTTGATCAAAAATGAGAAGAGCTTTTGATTCACACTTAGACTTACAGGTAAATAAATTCTTTTTGTAGAAATGGATCCCTCATTTGGGAAGAAAATGTTATATGGACTTAAATGAGAAAGTGATTTGATTCCCCACATTTTTCGATTGGTGTATTTGAGGGTTGATTCTGATTTTATAGACTGTGGCTCCTAAGGGACAAGTAGTGTCAACATTATTTGTCATGGTGAAGACTTTTTCTTTATTGTTTCCTATGGCTTATTTGGACAGCTCAGTCATCACTGTTGATGAATAGTGATCTGCAGAATTTGATTTAGTGAATTAATTTGGACCATGATATTAATAGGGTTATAAAGATGTCCTTTTCTTAACTTGAAACACCTACTATCTGGATTTATTATACAAATTATACACATAATTCAGGACACAGGAGAGTTCTCATGGCAGAAGAATCAGTTCTACTCAGTTAAGCATTTTCTTCTGTGCTATCTTAGAGTGACTCCTTGTACATACACAGGTAAAACTTTGTCTTCCAAACTGAGCTGAAAATTGCTACAGGCCAGAGACAATGATGCTACTAGATGACTGAATTCAGCTTCTGTTAACATTTTTTAAAGAATGACACCCTTGGACGTGTCTGGGAAAAAATACCCTCTATTAGTTAGTGTTCTTCAGAGGAAATAAAACAGGATCCAAATCTATATGCCCTCCTCCCAGACACACACACAATCTAGATTATAAAAGGAGATTTATTATGGGAATTGGCTCATGTGCTTATGGAGATTAAGATGTCCCATGATATGCCATCTCTGAGCTGGAAAACTAGGAAAGCTGGTGGCATAATTTTGTATAAGTTTAAAGGCCTAAGAATCAGGAAAGCTGATGTTGTAACTTTTTGCTAAGGCCAAAGGTCTGAGAACCCAAAGCAGAGGTGGAGAGGTTGTGTGTTCACAGACGGGAGAAGATGGATGTCCCATCTAGAAGAGGGGAGGGAGAGATAAAGAGAGAGATATTCACCCTTCCTCCACCTTTTGGTTCTATGTGGGCCCTGAATGGATTGGACTGGATGATGCCAGACTGCATTAGGAAGGCAGATGGCCTTCACTCAGGTTTACCAATTCAAATACTAGTATTTTCTGGAAATACCATCATAGACACACATAGAAATAATGTTTTCATGAGCTATTTGACATCCCTTAACATAGTGAATTTGACACTTAAAATTAACCATAACAGTCTCTTTTATACTGTTAAACAAAATATTTTACTTTTGACCTGAAGATTTCTCTGTACATTGTGAGCTATAAGCTAAGGGAGTTGTAAACAGACTGTAGCCTACTCTTGTACCAGTCACTGAGTTTTGGCCAGTCAAAGGTGGCCAATTGTTTAAACCATATTCAAGTAAGTCAGAGTCAAGCTGTAACCAATTCAGCTGTTTCTGTATCTCACTTCTGTCTTCTGTCTTTTCTTTTTCTGTCCATAAATCCTTTTCCACCATGTTGCTGCACTGGAGTCTCTGAGGCCCCTGTGGCTCTGGAAGCTGCCTGATTCACAAAGTATTCTTTGCTCATTTAAACTCTGTTAAATTTAATTCAGCTAGGGTTTTCCTTTTAACAATACTCTGCCTTTTGACTAAAGGGGTACTCTAGATTATGGTATCTGAATTAGGCATGTGGCCTACATATAATTGCTCTATGCATGTCCCATGTGAATTAATTTAACTGAGTACCTTGAAATTTGAGACTTGGAGTAAAATAACAGCAAATAAGGTATTTTAGCTACTTCATTATGTAGTAGGGTAGTGGAGTATGCTGAAATGGAGAGAAACAGCTTATCTTTCTTCCTTTATAGTTATCCTCTTTATTTTTGAAAACAGAGAAGTTTTTAATACTTCCTAAATACAGCATGTAATTCTGTGCTAGAAACTGAATACACAGGAACGATAAATTGTCTGCAACAAGGTAAATTAGGAAAAGACAGACATGAAGTCACTTACATGCAACGAAGGCATAGAGAATAACTCTAAGGTATCTGACTTAGTGACTTAGGTGATGGTATCATCAACTGAAGTTGAGAACAAAAGGTTTTGGAAGTTAAATTGTTTTGTGACATGTCTGATATTTAGCCAGCAAGTTGTGGTTTGGCTTGCTCCAATTCTTTATGTCTGGTTGCCATTCAGAGTCAACTGGCATCTGTTCTGATTAGTTAAAACTTATGATGCTCTTGCTATGAAATGTTTTCAATGCTAACCCTGGCCCAATACTGTAAATTGGATTTGAACATGCATAAAATGTGAGATGTCCACTGAATATAGAAGTCTAGAAGTCTAGGGATAACTTGTAGAAGAATCCAAAACATGCCATTCCAAAATGTACTTCTTTGGCATATTTTGATATAGTTATTGGAAGGGGCTGCAGACACACCAACAGCTCTGAAAAACTGTCACTATGTGGAAGAAATTTGCATCTTTAAACAGAATCTACATTAGTGAGGTAAACAGCAGATGCAGAGGCTTTCTAGATCTTTCTTTCCAGAGAAGATTGATTCACAGGAAAAGGAGATAAAAAGTCTGACACTTTTAAAGGTCTGGCAGAAGAACCATTATCACAGGCTTCTATCCATTCCTCCTGAGAGCTGCTATCTCAGAGATTTCACCTACATAACAAAACAGCCTTTGCTTGCCAAGCCTTTTCTCCTGTCTCCCTGTCATAACCTGTCACCATGCTCTAAGCTTCTATTTCTTTCTGTATTGTATGAAGACTTAAGTCATCTGACCCTTATTTGAGTCTCATATGAACTGAACTCCCATGTCTATATGCATGTTAATAAATTTGTATACCTTTTCTCCTGTTAATTTATCTATTGTCAATTCATTTCAGTAGACTTAGACTCCTACCTTAAGATGGAAAATTTGAACTTCACTACACTTGAAGATAATATTCTAGAGGTTGAAATGTAACTCAGGACTTGCCTGACTTCATAAGTTTTATAGTCATCGATTAATAGATAGTGTTTGGTGCCATTGTTGTGGATACAGGAGATGTGTCACATGTTTTTGAGAAGAGGAGATGTCCTCATATTTTACCACCTCCACTTTCTAATTTTCACTGGGTCTGGTCTTTGAGGCATCTTGACCTTCAGCTCCACTAGCTTCCTCAGCCTCCATTAAATTCATTTGCTCCAACCTGCACACCATGTGTTGCCATTTCAGTTACGTGATTAGATTCCCCTTGGAATCAGTTACCCTGCCTACATTCTAAACTTTGCCTTTACCTCTCCATCTTATTCTTAATTAACAACACTCTTCTTGGCTACAAGAGTGACTGCAGGCTTTTCTCCTAAATCCCTGACTCAACAGATCCTAGAATTCCTATTAATCTATTAATTTGATCCCCCAAGAGCTTTACAATCCATTTCTTCAGTTCTTTTGCCCATGCTTTGTATACCTTAGTGTGGCTCCTTACTGAAGCCCATGTGGATTACTGACAGTCTTTCTAGATGACTACTTTGCCATCAGTCTCATACCATTTTCCAGTCACCATGTAGCTACATAGTGGTCTTTCTAAAATACTAATGGAATCATGTTTTCCACTTGATTAAAATCCTTTGAAAAATTTCCGTCTCCTTCATAAGGTCTTATTTATTTGTATGTCAAATCCTGCATGCCTATCCAGCCTCATCTCTTAAAACATACATGTTGACATACTATGCCCCAGCTATGCCAAGCTACATAAAAATTCCATAACTTACAAGGTTTACTTAGGCATTCACCCCTGTATGCCTGCACTCATGTAGTGCCCTTTGCAGGAAATCCCTACTCTCCACCGCCTGTGAATACTGCTATTGTACCATTTAGTCTATGTATTATCATTGCAAATTTACTTTTCTAGTATGTACTCTAAATTCCTATTCATTTTCTTAACACCATTTTGTATATATTTATGGGGTCAATGTGATGTTTTGATATGTGTATACATTGTGGGATGATTAAATCAAGCTAACTAACATATTTTGTTATATGAGTTATCCTAGATTTATTTTTGTGTGTGGTGTAAGATATAGGTCAAGGTTTTTATTTTTTTAATGAATATTCAGTTATTTCAGCATCATATGTAAAAACACTTTTTTCACAACTCAGCATATTACCTTGATAAACATTTTGATGTCAGGTAGTATAATTCCTAACAATCTAGTCCTCTGTTTTCCAGTTTGTTTTTTAAAATGCTCCTGAAATTGCTTGTATATTCACATAGACATTTTAGAAACAATTTGTCAATTTCTACAAAATTCCTGCTGAGGCTATAATTAGATTTATGTTAAATCTATATAATTATATAATTATTTTTTGAAAAGTGCATAGACCTCCCAAACACAAAGTCTTCTTAGTTTGAATTTTGCTTAGCTTTCCTGCACTGGGCTCTTGCAAATCTTGATCAATTACATTATTTTGTACTTCCACATCTCTGATTTTCATTCTGATTGATGTCTTTCATTCTTTGCCTTTTCTTTTTGTCTGACAACTTGGGGTTCTCTCCTATAACTGAATTTCCAAATTAACATGGAGTTCGAGGTTGAAAATGACCAACTTTCTGTCTGGTTTGTGTTACTATAACAGAATATCTGAGACTGGCAATTTATAAAGAAAAAAGACTTATTTAGCTCACAGTTTTACAATCTGGAACATTAAAGAACATGACACCGGCATCTTCTCAGATTCGGGTGAGGGTTTTCATGCTGTGTCACAACATGGCAGAAGATCAAAGGAAAAGGAGATATGTGTGAAGAGGCTAAACCCAAGGTGTGTGTGGCTTTATGATAACCCACTCTCTCAGAAACTATTAAATTTCTGTGAGAACCAATGCAGTGTCACCAGAGCAGAAACTCACTACTGTAGGAATAGCATCAAGCCACCCAGGAGATCAGAGCCCTCACGACCCAAACACCTCTCATAAGGACCCACTTCTTCTTTTTTTTTTTTTCTTTTCTGAGACAGTGTCTCACTCTGTTGACCAGGCTAGAGTGCAGTAGCATAATCCTGGCTCACTGCAAGCTCTGTCTCCCGAGTTCATGCCATTCTCCTGCCTCAATCTCCCGAGTAGCTGGGACTATAGGCGCCCACCACCATGGCCGGCTAATATTTTGTTGTTGTTGTTGTATTTTTAGTAGAGACAAGGTTTCACCATGTTAGCCAGGATGGTCTTGATCTCCTGACCTCGGGATCCGCCCGCCTCGGCTTCCCAAAGTGCTGGGATTACAGGTGTGAGCCACCGCGCCCGATCTGGTAGCACTTCTTAAAGGTTCTACCTCTCAACATTGCTGCCCTGGGAATTAAGGTTTCAAAATGAGTTTTGATGGGTAAAAATCACATTTAAACCACAGCATTATGCCCCTGTGCCCTCAAAACACATGTGCTTCTCACATATAAAATATAATAATTCCATACCAATAGTTCCAAAATCTTAACTTGTTCCATCAGCAACTCAAAACACAAAATCAAAATCTCATCGTATACTCAAGGCAAGTTCCTTTCAGCTTAAGTCAAAACAAATGATGTATTTCTAAGATACAATTGTGGAACAGAATTTGATAAACACTTCCTCCCAAAAGGGAGAAATAAGACAAAAGAAAGGAAAGACACACTCCACATAAGTCAAAAACCCAGCAGGGCTAACATTAAATCGCAAAGCTCCAAAATAATCTCCTTTGACTTCATGTCCTGCATCTGGGCACACTGTTGCTAGGGGTGGTGTCCCAAGGCCTCAGGAATCCCTGCCCCATGGCTTTGTTGGATGCAACCCATGTGACTATTCTCACAAGTTGGAGTTGGTTGCCTGTGGCTGTTTCAGTCTGTTCTGGGGTCCCTGTAGTGACCTTGCCACTGCAGATTTACTAGGTATTGCCCTTGAGATGACTCTCCCCATTGGCACTACTCCTGAACAAGTCTCTGCCAGGATTGCAGGCTTTTCCATACGTCCTTTAAAATCTTGGTGGAGAAAGTCATGCCTACCTAGGTTTTGCATTCTCAGTCCTGCAGACTTAATACCATGTGGCAGCCACCACTCTCTGGATTACCAACGTGAGTAGCAAATGGGGTCATTTGAGCCATGGCTGCTCCAGAAGCAATTACCAGATAAGGAAGCAGCTATATCCTAGGCCTGTTTCTTAAAACCATTCTGTTGTCCAACTGGGCGAGGTGGCTCATGCCTGTAATCCCAGCACTTTGGGAGGCCGAGGAGGGCGGATCACGAGGTGAGGAGATCGAGACCATCCTGGCTAACATGGTGAAACCCCATCTCTACTAAAAATACAAAAAATTAGCTGGGCATGATGACAGGCGCCTGTAGTCCCAGATATTCGGGAGGCTGAGGCAGGAGAATGGCGTGTATCCAGGATGTGAAGCTTGTAGTGAGCTGAGATCCTGCCACTGCACTCTAGCCTGGGCAACAGAGTGAGACTCCGAGACTCCGTCTCAAACAAAACAAAACAAAACAAAACAAAATTCTGTAGTCCTAGGCCTCAGGGTTTATGGTAGGAAGGGTGGCCTTGAAAATCTTTGAAATACCTTAGGAGGCTTTTCCCCATTGTTCTGACCATTAACACCTGCCTCTCTTTTAGCTATGCTAATCTTTTTAGCAAAGAGTCTCTCAGCTGTACTCTTGAATTCCTCTCCTGAAAAGTCATTTTTCATTCTGTGTCTCATGGCCAGGCTATGAATTCTTCAAATTTTATGCTCTTCTTTTCTTTTATAAATTCTGCCTTTAACCATTCCTTTGCTGCTATAACTGGGCACGACCTATTAAAAGTAACCACAGTTTCTTGAGCACTTTGCTGCCTAGAAATTTCTTCTGCTAGATATACTAGTTCATCACTCATATGTTTTGAATTCCATAAAGCCCTGTAGCATAGACACAGTCCCACCAAGCTTTGAACTACTTTACTAAAAGGGCAGCCTTCATTCCAGGTGCCAATATCTTGCTTCCCATTCTCCTCTGAGACCTCATCGGAATGACCTTTATTGTTGATATTTCAGTCAGAATTTTGATCATGAACACTCAACTAGAAGTTCCAATCCTTTTCTCATCTTTTTGAAACCAACCCAGTTTCCCTGTAGAACTGATGTTTATGGTCATGTTCGAATAAGTATAGAAATTGGCCCTCCCAGTTTTACAACCTGAAACTTACTTTGGACTTACCTGATTTTCTTTCTCAGGAAACTGAACTTCAGGCCCACAGTATCAAGAAACTGAAGCTTACCAGATTACCACATCCAGAAAATGAAACACTAGATCCCTCATTTTTACGATGGCTTCCTTACTCCTCTCGAATTCCTGTTTTTCCACACACAGTTGTATTTCTTCCCCAGTACATTAACTCCCAATTTTAGCTGGTTGGGGAGATATATTTGAAACTTATGTCCTATCTCCCTAGCTGACATTACTCATCCCCTTTTTTCCCTGGCCATGCTGATTGTCTCGGTGATCAGCTTTCTGTGCATCTAGCAACAAAACCTAGACTGAAACTGGCATTTTAGTAACATTTTTGTCTTATTCTGAGCCTTCACCAGAATCACATTTAACGCTCCCTTCATGGCGTACAATTTTTTTCTACCCTGGTCTTCCAAACTCTTCTAGCTTCTGCCCATTGCTCAGTTCCAAAGCCACTTCCATATTTTCAGGTATCTGTAAAGAAATGCCCAACTTCTTGGTACCATTTTTCTGTCTTTGTTTTGTATTGCTATAAAAGAATGCCTGAGGCTGGGTAATTTAAAAAAAAAATAGGTTTATTTACCCCACAGTTTCCCAGGCTGGAAAGTTCAGGAAGCATGCCACCAGCATTTTCTTGGCTTCCACTAAAGGCTTTTGTGCTACATCATAACATGTCAGAAGGTCAAGAGAAAAGCAGACATGTATGAAGAGGCTAAACCAAAGGAGCGTTCTTGGCTTTTTAATGAGCCACTCTCCTGGAAACTAATCCATTCCTATGAGAACTGATCCAGTGTCACCAGAGCAGGAACTCACTCACTATTACAAAAAAGGGCACCAAGCCACCCATGAGGTCAGAGCCCTTATGGCCCAAAGATTTCCCATTAGGCCTCTGTGATGGTTAATATTAGGTGTCAACTTGATTGGATTAAGAGATGCCTAGATGATAGATGAAGCATTGTTCTGGGTGTGATTATGAGGGTGTTACCAGAGGAGACTGACATTTCAGTTGGTCGACTAGGAGAGGAAGACCCACCCTCAATGTGGATCGGCACCATCCAATCCAGCTGCCAGCACAACTAGAACAAAGCAGGTGGAAGAAGGTGGGATAACCTTGCCTGCTGAGTCTTCTGGCTTCTTTCCTTTTTCCATGCTGAATGCTTCCTCCCTCTCTTCCTGCCTTTGCACATCAGAGTCCTGGTTCTTTGGCCTTTGGAGTCTGCCACTTGTACCAGTGGCTTGCTGAGGGTTCTCATGCCTTTGGCCACAGACTGAAGGCTATACTGTCAGCTTCCCTGGTTTTGAGCCTTTCGGAGTCAAACTGAGCCACTACCAGCTTCCCTCTTCCCCACCTTGCAGACGCACTATCATGGGACTTCATCTTGTAATTGTGTGAGTCAATTCTCCCTGATAAACTCCCTTTCATATATTCATATATCCTATTAATTTTGTCCCTCTGGAGACCCCTGAATAATCTAGCCTCATTTCTTAAAAGTTGTAACTTCCAACATCGCTGCACTGAAAATTAAAGTTGCCACATGAGTTATGGTAAAGGCATACCATATTCAAATCATAGCACTGGCTGGGTGTAGTGGCTCATGTAATCCCGGTACTTTGGGAGGCAAAGGCAGGAAGATCACTTGAGGCCAGGAATTTGAGACCAGCCTGGACAACAAACCAAGACTGTCTCTCTCTCTCTCTCTCTCTCTCTCTATATATATATATGTATATATATATATATATATACACACACACATATATATAAAGAAAAAAATTGTAGTACTTACACTTCAAATTTAAATTTTTGAGATCCCCATATCCCATCAATTGTAGATTTTGATATATTTTCTTTCACATTTATATCTGCAGTTTTCTCCCCATTTTCTTTCACATTTATATCTGCAGTTTTATCCCCATTTTCTTTCACATTTATATCTGCAGTTTTATCCCCACTTAACTCTCTCTAGATACATGATCACCATACTTCTCAACTTCTTCCTTCTTATTTTAAGTTTGTCCTTGCTGCCAGATCAATTTGTATAGGCAACCCTCTCATCATGTCACTCCTTTGAGTAACATCCTTTGATGACTCCCATTACTCGCCTACAGAAAACACAAATTCTGAAGTTCAAGTACCAACAAAACTACACCTGTATAATCTTATTTAATCTTCTTGGGAATTGTATCACTATTTTAAATTTACAAATGTAGAGATTAAGATTTGTAAATGCTAAGTAGTTTTCCAACGTTGCAGTTAGTGACAGATATTCTTCTCCATTCTGATAATGACATCACTATACTCTAAGGCCAGTATCATAAAATGGCTGATGCCCACAGTAGAAAAAATGCATAAATATTTAATTTGGAAATTCTGTTCCTATACTGTGAAATATAATTAGTAGGTGAAGAAAGACATCATTTTTTTTTTCTTTTTTAGATCATGAAAACTACCTTGAAATTTAAATTCGTTGTCTTTCAATAGCCTCCTTCATTTCAACAAAGACAAAAGGGGTTCAAACTAGCAGTGCAAGAGTAGGGAGAGTAAGCAACATAAAGGTATACATAGCTCATGAATAATCAGTAAACTCATTGTTCTTTTTATTGCTCTTATAGCTTTTTTCCAATTAAGTGTATTTAAGAAGATTTATAAAAGTGTCAAGCAGTGCCTTTTCTCAGGAATATATATTTTGTAGTCCAAGTACAAAGATTTAAGCCTCTCTACTATGTTCCTTAGTTCATTCTAAATGGGATTAGCCAGAACTGAAAGAAGAAGCAGGGAGTCTTTAAGATATTGTAGGCTGATATGCTCAGATGAGCCTGTGCTGTCTAAATATATCATTTATAGAGTTGAGCTCCAAAAATGCAAAATGAATTGCTCTTTCAGAATAAGCCACTTCAAGTAAGAGTCAGAGTTTCTTTTGTTATAAATAACAAGAGAAATGAAAAGAAATAAAATTAGCTAAAAGGTTAAACATTGAAACAGAGCAACATCACAGTTTTTGAAAAAGGATCTATCCTTTGTGAGCAGGAACAATCCAAAATTCAAGTAGGAAAAGGACTCAAGAATAGAAATAAGACCTTGTTTGTAAGAAAGGAACTGGGAGATCTGTGCTCTTTCAGACTATGATACTTTCTTTCTCTAACAGAGAAAGGTCAGTCTTGAAACTTGAAATGTAGAGACAATTGTGCAATGCATAATTTGTCAGAATTTGTAAGTGATGAAAAATGGAAAATAACCAGGTGGCAATGAATAGGATAGGCGATTGTACTTAATTCTGAGCCCTGGTTATACAGTGGGTGGATTCAAAGTGCCTTAGAAATAAGGAACTTCATTCAGAAAAACAGAATGAGTTTCCAGTATCGTTTACAAATGGCTTTGAGTTGCCCATAGAGGAGGCATTATGTAAGAGTATTGTAGTACTGGCTTCACCGTAACAATTGTGAAGTTTGAAAGCACTGAGGGGAGAAAATTATTTTTCTAAAGAGTAGTTTATAATACATACAAAAAAATGTACTTTCTCCCAGGGCTTTCCTCAGATCAGTAATTTATAACTTCCTAGGAGAAATATTTTTCCTTCCTATAGTCATGCATCAAGAGAGATTTATGCCATTACCACAAATGGCTGATACAACTTCTCAGAGGGTCTGTAGAAAAAGGCCAACACTAATTGTGGCATATAAAAGTTGAAAATTGAACTTCTGGTAGAGTTTTCTGTTCTGTTCTCTCTGAAGTCCTGTTGGATATTGTTACATTCCCACTAGACATCTTTGGAAATGGTAGTAATAGTAGTGGCATTTAGTTGACCTTAAATCCCTCTAAAAATTCCATTATAATCCAATGCTTAGCTTGTGCTTGAATGATTTCGATATAGAAAACTCAATCCCCCTGGAGTAGGATGCTCATCTTTCAACCGGACAATTTTGGTTACTGAACAAATGGCTTATATCAAACCAAAAGCAATCTCCTGTGACTCATTATGACTCCTTAGTCTTAGCTCCTTTTGACTCCCTCTATTAGCTCCACCTAGTAGAAGGGGTCAAAAAAAAAAAAATGGAAGTATTTTGACAGATTGATTTATAGAGACCTGCTACATCTCCCTAATTTTTCACTAATCTTTCAATATATAGTCTAAAAATATCTACTTTCTTTAATAACATCTTTAATGGTATGTGTGGTATTATGGAATATACATTTGGTCTTCCTTCCTGGTTTCATTTCCTAGCATATGACTCCTAAAATCCTTGGAATCCAAAATGTTGTCTTTTTTTTTTTGCTAATGTTGACTGATAGTTTTAGGGGAGGCTGATCACCAGAAAAGCAAATGCAAGATTACAGAGTTGGGACTTTCAGCTCCATGTTCCAACTGCCAGAGTGTGGAGAGGGGCTGGAGATCAAGCAGATCTCTGATAGCCAACGGTTTAATCAATCTTGCCTACATAATGAAGCTTTAATAAAAACCCAAGAGGATGGGGTTCAGAGAGATTTTGAACAGCTGAACACATGGAGATCCCTAGAGGGTGGGGCAGCTAGGGAAGGCATGGAGGTGTCATGCCCCTTTCCCTTACCTTGCTCTATGCATCTCTTCATCTGTATCCTTTATAATAAACTGGTAAATACAAGTAAGTGTTTCCCTAAGTTCTGTGAGCTGTTCCAGTAAATTAGTCAAACACCAAAGCAGGTAGCATGGAAACCCCACTTTGACATCAGTCAGGCAGGAGTTCCAGAGGCCCATACTTGTTAATAGTATCTGATGTTGGCGGAGGCAGTCATGGGGACTGAGCCCTTAACCTGTGGGATGTGACACTGACCCCAGGTAGACAACAACAGAATTGAATTGGGGGATACCTAGATGGTGTCCACTACAGAATTGATTGCTTGCTGTGGGAAAAAAAAGACCACATATTTTGGGGTCACTGAAGTCTTCTGTGTTGCTTGTTGTTGGGTCGGTGTAAGAGCAGAGGAAAAATACAGCTTGAATAGAGTTTTTTCCTAAACAGAATGTCATTAAATTTCTTTACCATTTTTGTTTGTTGTGACAATCTAAACACCCTGAGATGTCAATTCTTCTTTCGATATGGCTGTATAACTCATACTTTATGCTATTTTGTTTCTTGACTTCCCCAAAGTTTCTTAAGACTATTCTAATTTCCAATGGAAATTCTTTCTTTGAACATCGAAAAGTCTAGTATAAACCTACATAAGTCTTGTGACATCTAGATATTAAGAGTAATTAATGCCAACTCTCATAAAATACAAAACAACAAAAAATGTCAGTACCTTTGCACACTAGGAGTTAAATGTTCACTCATTCAAAATCCTATGTAGAAGTTACTGACACGGTGGCTCGCATCCCAGCACTTTGGGAGGCCGAGGCAGGCAGATTACCTGAGGTCAGGAGTTCGAGACCAGCCTGGCAAACATGGTGAAACCCCGCATCTACTAAAAAAAAAAATACAAAAATTAGCCAGGCATGGTGGTGCACACATGTACCCCAGCTACTTGGGAAGCTGAGGCAGAAGAATCACTTGAACCTGGTAGGTGGAGTTTGCAGGTAGCCGAGATCGCATCAGTACACTCCACCTAGGTGACAGAGTGAGACGCCACCTTAAAAAAAAAAAAGTTACTTATTGGGTATTTCTTCTGGGAATCACCTCTCCATTAAGTGACTAAGGGATTCAGGCTCCTTCTAGCCTGTGTCACTGCCCTTCCTCATCACAGAGCTTCTATTGCTACAATAATAGACAGAAAACAGGACATGGGAGGATTTTTTTCATGTTTTAAATTAGCACATAATAGTTGTACATATATTGGGGATTCATGTTATGTTTTATATATGCATACAATGTGTAATGATCCAATCAGGGTAATCAGAATATCCATCACCTCAAACACTCTTCTTTATGTTAGGAATATTCAAATTCTTAGTTATTCTGAAATATACAATAAATTATTAACTATAGTCACCCTACTGAACTATCAAATACTAGATCTCATTTCTTGCATCTAACTGTATTTTTGTACTCATTAATCAATTTCTATTTATCTTTCTCTTTCCTCTATCCTTCTCAGCCTCTGGTAAGCAACAATTTCCTCTTTATCTCCATGAGATCCATGATTTTTGCTCCCATATATAAGAGAGGCCATGAGTTACTTGTCCATTTGGTCTCGCTTATTTCACTTAACATAATGACCTCTGTTTCCATACATGTTTCTGCAAATGACAGGATTTCATTCCTTTTTATGGCTGAATGGTATTTCATTGTGTATATGTACCAAATTTTCTTTAGTCATCCATTCACAGATAAGTTGATTCCATCTTTGGCTACTCTGAATAGTACTGCTCTAAACATGGGAGTGCAATCCCATTTCTTTCTCATTTAGAGAAAGAAAAGAAAGGTGTGGAGTTTTTACAAGGCAAATTTGAAAACTGTGTGTATCATTTCCACCCACATTCCACTAATCAAAATTAGTCATTTTTCCCTACATAACGACAAAAGGCTGGAATGTTGTTTTCATGTGTCTCCTGGAGGTAAATTAGGAGATTTGGGGAATACTTAGTATTGTCTCTGCCACCCATAGCCTTTTCTCTTCAAACACATGTGATTCAGTTTGGAGAGGCAAGCGAAACACAGGAAATTTGAATGAACAATGAAGAGTTCTAACATTTGAGAGAGTTTCCTAAAAAGTAGAATTTGAAGTGAACATTGGAACAAGAAGGATTTTCACAGATAGTGGGAAATGACGAGAGCCTTCCTGGTGAGTGTCTCACATAGGCAAATGTGCAGAGAAATAAAAGCATAGGATATACACTTTCTTGTTGGATAGTGGAGAATTTCTGGAGATGTTCCCACTTAACACAAATCGATCTAATACCAAGCACAGCACATGCTCATCCTTACTAGCTAGCAATGAACACAGTCACTGCTATTTTTCCAGAGGTCCCTTTGAAATTTGCATCAAAGTATATTGATGATGGGATCTGGGATAACATTTACTATAACTACTTGACATTTTAATATACACCTTTCATGAAAATGTAGGCATCTTCATATGCATAGACTTTAGATGAGTTGACTTTATTTACCTGACTTTTTAGAATTTTGATAGGCAACCTCTCCAACTACCTTTTATATTTAAGCCTCTAATGTCTTTTTGCACCCTCTTCTGATTCCTGATATTTTTCAGATTAATCTTATACTCTCATGTATATTTTACACTCTTTGAAAGATATCTAGATATTTCAATGTCCTCAGCATAGTGCAGGAAGTTTAATAATTGTTACAATGACTTAATAGTCATTCAGACAATATTTTCTAGCTCTGATCCTTTGGGTCTTTGCACAACAATAAAACCTTGAATTTTTGTCTATAAATCTTCACACTTTTTAAATTTTACTATTAGACAGTAAAAGAGCAAAAAGCTGAGTTGAAATGATTAGCACCATAGTTCAGCTCTGGAGCCTATAATCTATCTTCTGGGATGTGGTGCAGGACTGAACATTAGGAAATAGTTCATACATCCCACCCTAGTTTTTTCATGCCACCTTGGCAACATGCAAGCTAAATATTTTATACTCGAATAGTTTAATCATGTATTACCCTGCCACATTTGATATTCTTGGTTGGTTTCAAATTCTGTTACCATCTCTTTTTCAAGGCCCAAGCACTGGGGGAAGTGCAATTGCTAACACGGGATCTTGTCTGCCAAGTATGCAGCTTCAATAAGCAAAAGTAAAGCAAAGAGGTATCTCCTCAAAGTCAATTTATATCCATCTGGCTACTTCTTAGAAGCATATTTTAATAAGGAATTTTAAATCTATGTTAAATCGCAGCTTAAGTAAGGACAGAGATAAATTAGAAAATAGTGGAATTAAATTGATTTTTACTCCCTAACATAACATGTGCTCTCTTTGATATTTGGAATAGTTCAGCTTGTTTCTCCTTCTTCTTCGCAGAGTTGCATCATTAAGTATCTTGAGGAAATGGACAAAGTTCCAATGGGCTCTCTTTCCTAGGTTGGGTCACTGAGGCATCCCACAAGAGACACCATCTTGACCTCAGGTATCAGACTGTGAGAAGTGTGGAGCTGCAGGTCTATTTTCTCCCGGCCTAATCTAATGAACAGCAAGGACAGGAGTCTAGAGAAGAACGCAGAGGAAGTGGTCAAAATGTCAGCCTTGCTAATTCAAGGAACAACTACTTTCCTAGGCTGGTGGCAGTCATGAGGAGCCTGAAAGATAGGAGTCTTTGTGGGAGTAAATAGTCCTTTAAAAAGTGAAGCTGTCTACAGAAAACAAGGTTTTGCTGGCTATTAGAAGAGTTCAGGGAAGGACAGAACTTGAAACACTCCTAAGCCTTTATCTGCTGTTACTATTCAACCCCACACAGAACAGAACACATGAAATCACATCTTGAAGTCTCAGCAAAATGAAATTCTTTCCTGTCTTGTCTGAGTTCAGCAGCTGTGTTCTTTAGCCAGTTAGCTGAAGCTTTTCAAAAACGTCTGACCATCACAGCAATATTTCAGCCATGAGTGCTAGACACTGCTGCTTATTGGCAGGCACTCTTGGAAGCTAATAATATACTCATCAATCTTAGACTGTAGATAATAGAGAATATCTGTTATTTTAAGAGCTAAACTCAATTGGGCATGGTGGCTCACACCTGTAATCCCAGCACTTTGGGAGGCCGAGGCAGGTGGATCACCTGAGGTCAGGAGTTCGAGACCAGCCTGGCCAACATGGTGAAACCCTGTCTCTACTAAAAGTACAGAAATTAGCTGGGCGTGGTGGCAGATGCCTGTAATACCAGCTACTCAGGAGGCTGAGGCAGGAGAATCGCTTGAACCCAGCAGGCGGAGGTTGCAGTGAGCTGAAATCGCGCCACTGCACTCCAGCCTGGGGGACAAGAGCGAGACTTCATCTCAAAAAAAAAAAAAAAAGAGTTAAACTCCACCATATTCATAATTGGCTGAATAATGACTGTCCCCAACATCAAGGCCAGGAAAAACAAAAAGCAAGATAAAATAGAAGAACTGGGAAAACGAGGAAAAGACAAAGACATTTCCTGATATGATAAACCTGGTGAAGAAGTAGAGTATTATAAGACCTAAAGAAACTCTAACACTCTGAAATTTAGGTGTAAGAATCTTTAGGAATTAAAGGCTTATCAAGATACCTAATTCAAAAAACATTCTAACCAAGTCAGTGCTAATGATGATAATAATAACAGTCAATATTGATAGAATAGTTAACCCAGGGAAGGCCCAGGTTTATGTGTGTTTACAAACATGAACTGATTTAATCCTCACAATAAATTTGTAAGTAGGATGCTATTAACATACCTATTTTACATACAAGGATACCTTCTTAGGAAGGTGCCATTACTTGGTCAAGATTACCCAAGTAACAAATACGGAGCTGAAGTTTGAATTCATAGTAGGTTAATTAAAAACCTTATAGTCATATGTGGATCAGTGCAATTCTGCAAACAATATGGGGAGTCATAGAAGCCAAAAAACTAAAAACTAATGCAGCCATTAAGAAAGAAAGAAATGAAGCATAGTAGGAGCAGCATATCCCCTGGCCAGGTGTCATTCCCTGCTCCAGCTTCATCTCCTGTCCTCATCTAAGAGGCTGAAGTTAGCATATAATTCATGGAAGAGAAACTCGAGATTTTAAACACCGATCTTTCATGGTAGTAACAGCTCATATTTTGTTATCTGTAGATGGTACTGTCCCGCAGATATTTCTCTTATCCATTTCCTTCCTCTAACTTTCCTTATTTTATTCATATAAGAAAATTCATGTGTTCGACAGATTATTCTATCTCTATTTTAACCTCTCTAATTCACTGAGTTTCATCTTTTTGCTTATATCTGTCAACTCATTTTAGCTGTGAAGTTATGCTTATTTCTTAGTAAAATCTTCCAATTTTCCTTCATTTCTCTGATTAATGCTCTCACATCAGATTATATTGCTTTTAAAGCATTTTATGACACACATATAACAAGATACAATATGTTTCAAAGATGGGATATTTAAAAATATATTTAATAACATTAAAATATTAAAAGATGAAATGTTTTAAAATATGTAAATATGCAAATAATCACCAAAAATCTCAAAGATGAATTTTAAAACAGCATCGTATATGAATTTAAATTTAGTACCTAAAATAAATTTAGCATATATTATGTAATTATTTCAAAGAAAGAAATTACAAGTTTATATTCACTTCTGTGTAAAGTAATATATAACCCACCTATCCAGACCCAATTGTGCATGAGTGCCATTTTGAAACATTAGACAAAATATCTGGCATAGATTCAAACACAAAGACAGGAAAAATATGTGTGGTAAAGCCTTTATTTCAGAAAGTCCACAATTCACATGAACTGGGCTTTCAGAGTTAGATGGAGTGCTGTGTTTAGTTAACAGAATTGACAAGCCAGTGGAGAATTATGAGTCAGTAGTTAAGTTACAGGAGGCAGAATTTTTTTCAACAGCCCATAATCATAGTTTTCTAAGGAGTCATTTGAAGGAAACCTATATCAAAATCACCTGTATGCTTTTAAAAATCAGAATTCAGAACCCCTTCCCAGACCAATTTACTCTTTTTTGGTAAAATGGATCAAAGAAGAAAATAAAATGTAAGTCTGTTCCCTCCATAGCTCAAACAAAAATCCCAGCCATTAAAAATCACTGCAGTGGGCAGTGGGAGCCCTAGATCTCTTTTAGATAGACCAACACTTAGTCATATTTTGTGATACAGAGGAATGACTGGTGATAGTATGGAGGACATGCCTGATAAAGGGAGAAGAGCCTGGAAATTAGTGGCTATTTCAAGAAACAGGTGAGGGATAAAGGAAGCAGAACAAACAAGTAAAGTGTGGAGAAAGGGCAGACAACTGAGTCAAGACACATTTCAGGAGTAACATTGGCACCATTTGTGGCTGTGACTGATTGAGCGGATTGAGGAGTCACCGGAGAGGGCATCTAGATTTGGCAAAGTGTGGATTTAACTTCAGGAACAGGTTTGGTGTCTCAGGTGATCTCATCGACTTCGTTTCTTGCATCTCTTAGCCCTTCATTCTAATCGGTTTTCTTAGACTAATGATTCTGGAGTAATTGCTTATGTCCTAAACAAATCATTTGGCAAAATGTTTATGTCCATTATGTCGAGTCCACAAAATGATTCTAATGCCATCGTTAATAAAAGACTGTGTTGAGGAAGGGGGTAGGTATAACGTGCTCTTCATCAGCCTGCTGATACCACATGCTCACATTTATGGCAAGGTATCTGAGGATGCATCATTCACACACATACCCAAATTACCAGGAACAGAATTGGGTAACTTCATTAAAGAGATCATTGACTTTTACAATAATAGTTGTCTTTATCTATGTTAGAACTGGAGAGATAGAGTGCATGTACTAAGAGAGTGGGTCATTGAATCAGGAAAATACCAGAAAAAGAATGAAGATATAATCAAGGCTTCTTAATAAAATATGGAAGCCAAAAAGGGATGCAGAAATTGAGCATCTTGGTAGTCCTAGAAATCTATATTTATGTAAGATAGCAAAGAAACTTGTCAAGGAAGACACATAGAAAATATTTAATAATAGGGGAGGAACTATTTTAAAATATTTAAAACTATAGGATATAAAAGTAAGTCATTTTATCAGGAAATCTGGATTCAAGTGCTCTCAAGAATGGATTATGTAAAGGCCTTAAAGTAAAGCAGGAAAGATATAATGGTATCATTAGTAATACATCATAATTATCCACATTGTTGTTTTCATTTTTTAATGAGTTCATTTTCTGACAAAGAGTCTCTGAATATTTGATACTACTTAAAAATTGAGTGCTAACCAACATTGGTCAGATTTTCATACAAAGCCACTGTGGGTCCGGTTCCTTCACGTCCAATCCACGTATGAAGTCTTTTTGTTCATGCTCCTGTCCCTGGTCCAATAGTTGGTGGCTAGAGTAGCAGAATTAGCTTCCTTTTAGGAAATACCCAGCATATGTACCACATTTGTGTAAACATTCACCTGTTAAACACCTGGAATAGTTTTTTTCAAGTTTTTTGGATAAAACTTGTTTTTAAAACTCACTCTGGCTATTGAGTGGATAATAACTTGCATTGAACGAGAATGAAAGCAAAGAGACCAGGAGGGAGGCCATGACAGTTGGCGCTATGGTAATGCCCAAGCACCACAGTGAGAGATTCTTTGGTCTGTATCTGGTGAGCACAGATGACCAACCAGGGCACCTGGGATGGATAATTACTCCCAGCCTGCAGTAATTGACTATTCATTTTCATAATTTCCTTTGTAATTATTTCTTTTGTGGAAAACAGAAACAGAAGACTGTAATGTTTCTGCTTTCATGCAGACAGGGAACAAAAAATCAAAGCATCTTATATTTAATGGCCAAAATTAATGTGAAAGATAATAACACAATTTTTAGCAATAAAAATAATTCCCCAAATTCAAAGGCATGAAAATCCCAGCTGGCATTCATCACTGTGTTTTGGGTCATGTATATCATGCTGAAAAATGGAGTCAGAGGGGACCTTTCCCAGGAGAAGCTGGGGTGATTGTAAGTCAGAATTATTTTCTCTCTCCAGGCAGCCATCCCTGCAAACTGTGCTCTATTGTCTCCTAGATTACACGTGAGAAGTGTCAGTCAGGTCAGTGTCTCAGAGAAACAAATTGTAGGACAGGCCATATCCCCTGCCTGATATACATCTTTTGTTAGCAATATTATGCTAGAATAATTTAATAGCGGTTATTATGGAGATAATTCTGCACCTCCTTTCTGGTTGCTAGAAAATTGGTACCTGACAGTTCTGGACAAAAATTTTCTGATATAATTTTGTTCTTCATTCCTGCTATAGAAATTTTAAACTACTGTCTTTAAAAACTGTATTTGTAGCTATACTCATTCTGGAATATGAAAACGTCCACATTTTAGAGTAGCATCCCCCACCCCATGAGTTTTTGATTATTCTTTATATAATCCTTTGAGTTTAATTTTATATATGAAATAAATTCTGGAAACTTAAACAGCTTCTAAGATTCCGTTTGATGTTTTGATAGAGAAAAATGCCTTTCCCATCTTATCTTCTTACATGACATCCCAAGGACAAGACAAGTTAAGCATTAATATTGATTTATTAATTAAATGTTGAGAATCTACGAACCAGGCATGGTGGTGTTTTTCACACAGAAGTGAACAAAATTGACTTCTTTTCAGTATCTAAACTTTTATTTCCCTATATTTCTTTTAATCTCAGAGGAAGCTTTCTCTATTCTATGTCCAACAGTTTTATATGAGTGAGTGAATTTCGCCAAATAATTTTTCTGCATTTGTTGTGATGATTAAATATTTTATCCTTAATTTTGTTAGTAAATTTACTTAAACTGATTGACTTTTCAAAAGAGAAAACCATCTTGAATACCCGAAGTAACTACTTACTTGATGATGTTGCAGAACAATTTGCTATTGATTAGTATTATTTCATTTAGCATAGCATTTCTGTTTCTGCATTTATGAGGTACTAATTTATAAATTTCTACTTATAACATTGTCAGATTTTGAAAGCAATATTATATTGACTTCACAAGATCAGTTGCAAAATAATCTGCTCTCTTCTAGAATAAATAAGTTATATTTTTTCTTTAAATATTGGTAAAATTTTTCCTATGAATTCATCTTGGCTCAGAGAGTTTGGTTTTGTTGTCATTGCACTTAAGGTTTTCATTACAAATTAAATTTCTTCAAGGGGTACAAAGTCATTTCGTTATAAAACAAAATTTACTTGTCAACTTTGACAAGTTTCTTTCCTCAAGAAATAGATCAATTTATATAGAGTGCTGAGTTTATTGACACAAAGCTATTCATAACATCTTTTTTGTATCCTTTTAAAGCCAGTAAAATGTATATTCATACAGCCTTTTCATTCACTTGTTTCATATGCCTCTTATACTACATTACTTTTATTCATTATTTTTCCTTATGTTTCAATTTGAAATTTCCATTGACCCAGCTTCAAATTTTCTAATCTTGTCTTCTGTTTATTTGCCTATCAAATCTAGGTAAAGAGTTTTATTTTCCCAATATTATTTTATCAGTTCTAAAATGTTTGTTCAATTTTTCCTTGTGGACACTGATTCTTTGTTGATATTTTCTATTTTTTTCCCATTTAATGTAATCATCTTCTATTTTCTTAGTCATAGGTATTATATAAATTCCTTGTATGCTAACTCCAATATCTCAGTCACGAGTCTACTTCTGTAATATGCTTTCTTCTTCATCTTTATAATGTTACATTTTTTCTGTCTTTTTGCACATCAAGTAGTTTTTTTTTTTAATATTAAGCCATATGTTGTATATAATAGACATGTGGAGCCTGTAAATGATGTCTCCCTCCAGAGACAGCCTGTTCTTATCTGTTAAATGATACATGAACCTGCTTTCCCCAATACATGTGGAACGTATTGCAATTACAGTAAGATTTAGCACAACTTTCGTTTGTCAGTACTCCATATGCACCTCTCCTGTCCTTTTGGTTGATAACCTGGCAAATATTGGTCTTCTCATCCCTACAAGAATAAAAGACTTTTAATTATGCTTTTCTAATGTTTTGTCTTTAAGTCTTACTTTCACAGCTCCTGTAGCTTCACCTCTGGTAACAATCCCAATGGCAATGTCAGACACAAGTTTGAAGCAGACACCCTTCTCATAGTAGAATTTGCCTTCAAAGGTTGGCAAGATTACAGAAAATCTTACACTACTTTTAGCATGATCCTGCAGCATTCTACACACAGCCTCAGGAGAGAGCAATGGAAAAACTGGCTTATTCAGGTGACTCGGGGTCCTAGACTGTCACCTCAGGTGTACATGACAACCACGTTTGTTGGTTTCTCATTTCTCCAATATACTATATTTGTTTGGGCCAGACCTGATTCTCAGTTAATGCATACAATCAGCAAATGCCTTCAGGGAAAGAATTAGAACACTCAATTGTCTTTGAAAATAATCCCTCTGGAAATATGAGTCATATAGTCTATGTTTCCTGCATCATTCTCTAATATTTTAAAACTGTAATTTGTATAAGTTACCCACCTTATGTTTAATGAATGCTCAATGAGTTCAATGACCTGTTATATACTATGTTATAGTTTCAATATTGGTCCCCACCAAACCTTATGTTAAAATTTGATCCCCAGTGTTGGAGATGGGACCTAATGGGAGGTATTTGGCTCATGGGGGCAAATCTCTCATGAATAGGTTATTCTTCCTGAGAGTTGGGAGTGAATGAGTTCTTGCTTTATGAGTTCCCATGATAGCTGGTTGTTAAAAAGAGCCTAGCATCTTTTCCTCTCTCTTCCTTCTGCTCTTGCCATCTCTGTACATGTGACCTCTATCAGGAGTGGAAGCAGCCTGAGGCCTTCACCAGAAGCCAGGGAGTTGTTGGCGCCTTGCTTCTTGTACAGCCTGCAGATCTGTGAGCCGAATAAACCTCTTCTCTTTATAAATTACCACTTTTCAAGTATTCTTTTACAGTGACACAAAATGGACTAAGACACTTAATGAGAAGCAAAGTTCTCCACCTGCACCTTAAAGAGTGTTATTTCTCAGAGCTTAAATCAAGGATCTCTTTATATTCATAATTTTCTTCCATCATTTCATCTTCTTGAGAGTCTTCAATTTATACTTCAAGATACCTCTTTTTAAGCTATAGATCATTACGTAAAACTATTTTGGCTCTCAACGTGGATGTTACAAATGTGCTTCAAATTTTGTAGTCCAGAACTGACCTCATGAGAATTGCCCCTCAAACAGGTCATCTTCTGGTGCATGATACCAACATTCAATTGTGTGAATTAGAATCATGGGAATTACCCTTGCCATCTCTTTCTACACAATCCTGTGTACCTAGTGAACTGCCAGTTACTGGTGATGTTATTATCTAAGCATCTCTTGAACCTATTCGTTTTACTATATATGTATTAGTGTCATTATTTCCTAACCTGAAGTGTTGCAGTAGCCTCTTCATTCTTGCCCTCCTCTAATTCATTGCAAAGAAAGAGACAATGTTATTTCCCGAAACTATATTTAATTTTGTTGCTTTCTTGCTTAAGTCTTTTTGATGACTTCTCATTAATTATAAGAGTGTTGCCAAAATACTTAACAAGGTTTCTAAGATACCAACAATTCATCCACACTCTTCTTGCAATTTTCTCTCTTTTATATTTTATTTTCCATCTACAGTGTAACTAAGCCTCTTAGCTACAAAATAAATTATCAAATAAACCTACATATATTCAACATCCAGCATCAGTGATTGACAACTTGTCGATCTTATTTCACTCATACTCACCTGCAGTAATAAACTTGAGACTATTTTGAAGCAAATCCCAGACATCATAGTATTCCATCAATAAACATGGCAGTATATATTTCTAATGTATGTCTTTTTAGAAAATAAAGTCATTTTCAAATCTAAAACTAATAATATTCAATATTCTATTAGTAGTGTCAACCATGCAGACAGTTTCTCTTTCTATTTCTCATTTGATGATCAAGATGATAAGAGTTCAAGCATTACAATTGTTTAATATTTCTTTGAAGAGTCTTAATTATTTACTATTTCATTTTAAAAATTAATTTCTTAAAGAAATCTAGTGCATTTGCCCTGTAAATTCTCTTGCAGTCTAAATTTTGCTGAATGTATCACTATGGGTTTATTTAACATATTTACCTCTTCTCTTATATTATCTTTAAACTAATTATTAGTTTCAGAGCCTTTTTCAGATTTGTGCCAATTGAGGGGCAATAAGCATATTATAGTAATAGCTGTTCTTGTATACTTCCTTGAGAAATACATAATTTTCAGTCATCTCTATATTTGGAAGCACAATTTTTATTTATTATATATACCATTATTAATGCTAGTTTCACCCATTAGATTAAAATTCAACATGTGCATAAAATAGTCCTGTATTATTAACCGTAGTAGCCCATATGACTAGCGTAGTATCAGGCATAGAAAATATTTTAATACACGTTTAATTAAATGAATAAATGAGAATGTATCTTATAGCTTGCATGTCATGTATTTAGAACTCCAAATAGATACTGGTGTGCTACCTCAGCTGGACTAAAAATTCTTTCACAATTTATGTTGGTAATGTTTAACATGGTTTTAAGTTTGTATAATTGATAGCATCGTTTCCCTTGTCATAGCAACCTATGAGCCAATGAAGTAAGTACCTTAAGCTTGTAAACTTCTGCAATTTCATCTTCCTGAGGCTGATTTTGGGAGGTATGCCAACCTCTTAGCTACAGAATTTTCCTCCTATTCAAACTGTACCAAAGATTTTTAATGCTGCTTAATGCTCAGCTAACTAAATAAAAGCAGACAGGAGCCCACTCGGAAAAAGTTTATGATATGAGGAACCACATTTTGGTTTAGTGTTAAGTAAGTTTAGTTAATTCTGATGGTATTTTTTTTCTTTTATTCAGCAAACATGAGTCATTTCATAAGTCAAGATTGAAGTAAAGTTTTGTGTCTTTATTGCTTTTGCTTTATTTTCTGTTATTTGAGTCATACATTGTCAACTAACACAAAACTAATTCTTAACCTCCAATTGGAAATAACTTCTACTTTTGCCTTCATTTTTCAGCCTGCAATAAAAGCTTCAAATGTTGAATAGGTCTAGTGCTATAAAATTGTAGGGCAATTCCACATTAGGTTGATAAATCAGGCAGAACTCATTGATCAAAAATATAATTTATTTAAAGATGTTTTATGTGCAGGAGTACTAGATTGTTTATCCAGTGCTTACTAAATAATTTATCAAACTCAGTTTTTTTTAATATACCAAACATTAGCCTATAGTAAAATGAGATAAACATCCCAATTTATGGGAATAGCACAGTGGAGGAAAATGTGATTAAAACTCATTATCACATCCTAAATGCTGAATTCAATAGCCAAATATTATCTGTGTATTTCAAAATAGATATAACAGAGTTTAATACATATTTTGTTATAACTCTTGTTTTCAAAATGGTATCTTCTAGTCGTGCTCACATCTCCTCCCCTAGGTATTTCTGCTGATGATATATAGAAAATAATAACTTTATAAGATGAACACAGAGCCTTTGGTTTTAACCTGTATTCCTGACTGAATTCCAGTACCACAGGCAACTCTGATTTTTCCCTCTTCAAAATGCTCCAGTATTCAAAGGAAAGCTCATTTCCTGTGATTCATGAATCACGCACAGGGTTTCTGTTAATACTCAAAAGCCAAGACCTGCTCTGATATGAAATAATGATTAGTAATAGGGACAAATCTGCATTCAGAGCTGTGAGCTGGTTCTTTGTTCTATCCTCAGCAGATGGTGTTCCAACAAGCAGAGGTGGGCATTTATTAGGTACAGTGTTTCGGTAAGTAGGCTCCGGAGTAGGGATGTTCTACCTTATATCGTGACTGACTCACTTCCTAGCAAGGTCAACTTGGACTAGTAAGTAAACTTTCTGTGTCTCCGTTTTTCTCATCTTAAAGATTACACATACTTTATTATATAACCTAATAATTATAAAACATTTATGAAGTGTTAGGCAAGCTTGACTGATACTGTTCTGCCAGCTTAAGTCGCCTAATTAGGAGAAATGCTAAGTCAGCCTATAGCACCATAAGAATGTCTTTGCAGTCTTCTAAACATAGAGCATCATCAAGCAAGGGCCCTGGTTGTTGTCCTGTGAAATCCCTTCCTCTGTTTATGCTAACACCATACTTCTCAGGGCTTCTGGCCAATGATAGAGCACAGCAGGTATACTAAGGCAGGCTCATTCCTGTGACACACAGGACTCCCCTGACTGCTAAACTTCGGCTCAAGAACTCACAGATGACCCTGCGCACTCTTCCTGGGACTACCTAGGTGACTTCCATCTAATCTTCACTCTCTCCTTTATTCAACTGCCATGTAACAATGTGGTTTGGCAGTCTCCCCACCCCTACCTTTCCTAGCTCCCTTCCCATGTCTCTGTTTCTTTACTTGTTTGACCTCTAAAAACCCTTGCATGTTTTTTTCTGGTATTAGTCTTTGCTTTATGGATACATAATAGGTAGTTTCTACTCTCTGATCCCCTCTCAATTAGAAGTACTGACACCTCCTATCTTTAGGTCACACCCTGCCTACTTCCTGAGACATTTCATCCCAGGACAGAAAACATACCAGTGGTTTTCCAGTACACCAAATCATGGCATCTGGGATGAGTCTTGATGCCATGGACCTAACATCTGCTGTGCCAGTTGTATGGTTTAGACCCTGGACTGCCAATCAAATCAACCTCAGCTTCCTGCCCTGTTGGATTCAATATGACTAGTCCTCTCCCTTGTGGCTTACTTGTCCTAGACCTTGATTGAGTCAGAAAACAAATCTGTCTCTGAATCCTGGTATACTTGCCCGATCTTAGGCGTGCTACCTGGACTTTTTCATCATCCCCTCCTGCAAAGGTGAATCTTTTCCTGAATCACCAACCACAAGCTAATGTCTTATTGCAAATAAACTCATGGATCAGATCCATGACCCTTCTTCCTCTTTATACACAAGCTCGTTCTGTCATTTCTGGATTAATTCTTTTTGAATATCAGAACCAAATTAAAGCTTGGCAGAGCTGACCATACACGGTGACTCAAAATGCTAGCTATGGCCAGAGGTCAGACTTTTAGACTGGTCAGTTTCTCTTAGCTAGTTGGGGCTTCCTCTTTCTTGCAATAGGCTAATTTTGTTGAACCTCTGGAATACATTGGAGTTGATGTCACATGTAGTGATTATTTAACACTGAATGCCAAATTCTCTTCTTTTTATCAACAGGGGGTGGAACAGAGGGAGAGACTGGGGAAGCTGACATCCATAAAACTCAGTTTTGGGACTAAAGCTAACTATAAAAATATGACAGTTACTTTGACGTTTTCTGTCTTTATATCTCTTCTCTAGAATCTCCCTAGCAATGAGAATTGAAATGTCACAGTTTAGGATTATTATCAAGCTGTCAGCACTCCAACAGGAATGTAGGTTTATGCTTTTCTTTTATTTTCCTCTTATTTTCAAATAAATTGTGTATATTTGATAGCAAATTATTTATCATAACAAGCTCAGTTACATTTTATTATATCAACACAACCGTAGAAACAATTTCTTCTGTTGTCCAAGTAATTCTAGATAAGGGAATGTCTCAGAATTCACTTGCTGCAAAACGGTCTCTGTCATTTCCCTTCCACATAAGTACACTGTTTTTATTAGAGACAAAAGGCATTCTCCTGGTTATTCTTTTAGAGGCATCATCTAGAATCAGGAATTCATGGTGACAGTTAAAAGAGATCAGATGGATTTTACAGGAAGCCTGAGGCAAAGGAGAGTTTTATAAGCTGACATCAGAACCAATGTATCTTCTGAATAGAGTCGTACTGTACATTCCCAAAAAAGCCAAGGGTCACGAGGCTAATGTAAATTAAGAGAGAGAAAGGAAAAATGCTTTCAAATAATAACAATCATTTTTGACCTGAAGGATGTGCTAACAAACTTTCTTATGAATACGGTTATTGTATTTGCTACAGAGATGTTGATGAGCATGTTATCATTATGAAAACCTGCGGGAGAATTTTCTCTTAGCTTCCACTAGGAGATCAACTGCACTTTCTCTTTATCAATTGTTCATTTTATTATTTTGTAAGCCCTGTAATTTGTGTATCAAGTTGTATTTTAGTCTTTGCTTTGGCTTTTAAGAGCTCTTAGATGAATTTGCAGCTTATCTTTGACACACAAATTTTGAATATCTGACAATTTTACTTTGGGCTATGGCTTTTTTTTTTTTTTCCAATTTTATGGCCTTTGTCAATTAATTTGTATTTTACTTATGATTTTCACAAATATGTTCTATGAGACTTCTTGTCTTATTTAATTGGATGCAGTCATTATCTCTTTGTTCTAATAGTATTGATTTATTGATCTTAATGTCTTTGATCGTTTGTTCTCTTTAGTCTCTTTGGGAATCATTTTATTTTCTGTTTATTAAATTCTTCTTTTCATTCATGACACTCACTGTCTTCAGCACTTGGTAGTTCTTGATCATTACATTACTTCCAGAGCAGTCTTCTTTTGCAGAGATTCTTATTTTTTCTGTTGTCTATTTTACAGATGATCCTTATTTTTGGTCTAAAGATATGTTTTATCAATGTTTTTAGTGTTTTATTTTTCTGAAATACCATCTGATTTTAAGAGATGAGGCAGAGACATATAAGCTTAGTCTCTCATTTTGACTCACTTTCTTTTACTCACTGATTTTCTGACTCATGCAAGAGGAAGAAAAGAGAATGTGAGAGAGTCAGTAAATCAGCTCAGACCCAATCTGAAGGCCATGAAAGACAATGGGCACGTCCCCCTTGCTGTTTTCTTTCCTTAGTTCCTGGGTCCCTGCACCTTGTTAGATGCAATGCCCATTGTTCCAGGTGTGACCCCCAGCCATGGAACCAGAGGAACTAAGAAATTGGGATTAGTCACACTCACCCCTGCAGATCTAGTCCTCTTCCTATGATTTCCCTTTGACTTCCTAGACTTGTGTGACCCACCTGGCTCCCCAAATAATGGATCTTGGGAGAGAGTATGTGACAGTTACATCTGGGCAACTTCTGCACTTCCCTCTTTAATGGCAGAAGTGTGCTGGTTTGAGTTCTATATCCTGCTGTTACAGCACATACTAAAGCATTTACCCTTAGAGAATGGTTCTCGTTAACTTCCAAACTTAAAATCCCCGCACTAATTAGGTGCCATTCTAATTCGAGAAGGAATAGGTACCTTAAAAGAATGTAGGGACCAAATGGCCATTTTCCTGCTATGGAACAGTATCAACACTAAAATTTGGCTTTGGAGGATATTTTACTCCTGGTTGTTGAAGGCAGAATTTTCTGGTTTACAGAAGCAGCATGAAGCCTGATTTCTAGTAGAAAGGTGCAGAAGGGGAAGATAATTGGGAAGCTAGAATATTTAGGTAAAGGACTGACAATGTGCCTCATGGGGAGGATCCCTATTCCTGTGCCTCATGGAGAGGATCCCTATTCCACTAGGTGGTGGTGGTGACCTTGAAATGCCATGTGCTCTCCAGGCCAATGGGAGCATGACCTTGACATGCCATGTGCTCTTCAGACCAACGGCAGAGAGAGACCTGGAAGTGCAATGCACTCTCCAGATCGAGGGCAGAGAGAACCTAAAATGCCTTGTGCTCTCTAGACCAAGGGCAAAGAGTGATGCTCACTGTGGTGGAGGGGGCCCTCTGTAGAAAATCACAAAGATGCCTCCCTTCCCCAGTTACTATGACATTCCCTCATCTTGCCTTAACAAGATGATTTCCCTGAACTGTAAAACTTCCCACATACTGCATACACAGAGAGGATAAGCAATATGGTTGTTGTGGAAAGGAAAGGAGGAAATTATGATAGAAAAGTTGGAGATTGTGTTGCTGAAACCCCATCAGGCAGTTGGAGGCTGGTGTCAGTCCAGATGTCTTTGAATAACACTGGGGGTTAGCCACAGCCAGAGATCCTCAGTTGCTCCAGAACCTCTTCCAGCCTCATGTGACGGCTAAGTCTTCCGTGAAAGAAAGCTGATACAAATATGGCCAACATGCTCAGTAACACATAGATACTGGGGGATTCTCTGTGTTCTCCCCAGCAAGCCTGTCCCCTAAGTCTTATAAGGCTAGCAGCCATGCTAGTCATTTTTAGATGGCTAAAGGAGGCCCAGTATTTGGTTTGATTTGGTTTTAAAATGGAGTGCAAGAGCCCCAAAATGAAAGGACAGAGTTGGAGTTTGCTCCTCTACTCACCATTTTGATGACTGTTGTACCATGGTATCCCAGATGAGGTCTCCACTATGAAGTAGCTATGTTGTCTGGGGTATATACCTGGGGTTCGTCATCTCATGCTAGGAAAATTTAGGACACTGACACACAAGGAGTTTAGGAGTAGAGGTGTAATATGCAGAAGAAAGAGAAAGGAAAACAGCTTTCTCTAGTAAGAGAGAGGGGATTTCCAAGAGGAAAGATCGGCTGGTGGCAGATGCACTGGATTTTATAGTCCAGCTTGAGAGGAAGAAATGTCTGATTTACATAGGGCTCATGGATAGGTTCAATCAGGTCTGGTTGCCCCACCCTAATCTTATTACACAAATGAATTCTTCCCTTGGTTGGTGCCATCTTATCTGCTTCTTACTGTACACGTGGCTGGCAGAGAATTGAAGATGGAGCTGCCATCTTGAACACGTCTGGTCACTAGTTCCTGCCAGCATTCACCCATGCAAGTTCCCAGCTTGCTTGTCTATGACTGCAGTTCAACTTTACAGGCAACTCTTTGTTAGAAAATGATTTGGTGCTGCTTTTCATTAAAAAGTAAAGCGTTACTGAGGACCCACATACACTCACTATCTGCCTAAGTGATTTCTTCTTAACTCTTAGATCAGTTTAACTGCAAGAGGTGTTGTAACTTAGAAGTCAGTGCAATGTCATGCATAGTTTCTCCAAATGCTCCTATAAGTAATAGCAGGCAATAGCCACAGTAACCTTCCACTCAATGGAATTCAGGAAAAGTATCCCATTGCCCTCACCCTGTCTTATCTTCCCAGATCTGTAGTAGTTGGTATCATCATATGTGCGTCATGTGGCTGATCTGAAGTGTGGAGTCTTTCTGAGAGTAATCAGGCATCTGTAGACTGGTTCTATGCAGAACACTGATGATATTTGTCTTTTCCATACTGGAGAGGAAATGAAGAATTTCTTTTTCCTAGAAATTAGCTCAGGGTTGGCCTCTGAGAAGGTTTTTTTAGTGTGTCTAGTAAAGACATTTTGAAGAGGTCAAAGATTGTTATGGTTATCAAAAATGAGGATTTTATTATGGATAAAATCATAATTTAATATATAGGAAATGAATATGAAAACTAATAAACTATGTGAGGCCCAAAGTTCAGTTCATGGTGAGTTCGCAACTATTTTTCCCATTTTCATTTTAAACATATCTTTTACCAGCGGGTTAAAATATTCAAGTCATTCCCTGTCTCTTCTCCACAATAGCTGGCATTTTCTGGGGCAAGTATTTGAACTCAGATGTATCTTTGTGGTTAAGTGGCTATGATTTTGTATGAGACAAAGTAACAGCATCACACTTCTCTTTTAAATTGTTAAGGTTGAGATAACATTATTCCTTTAAAATGACTCTCTGGCTTTAATCCCAGTTAGAAGTAGTTAAGCAGAGTGAATTGAAAACCATATCCTTAATCATTGAAATAATTAATTCAATCTTGATATAGCCCTTTGCAACTATTAGAATTTCAATACATGTGAGAAATAAATTATTTCCTAGGACATAAAAATTAAAGAGCCTAAGAAAATCTCCCTGCAGAAGGGAAATCAGGATACCACCCTTTAGGTTTCCTGAGACATAAGAATTTCGTCAATTTGCTGGCACAATTAAGACAGACAAGTATATTATTTGTTTTTTTTCCCCTAGGCCTGTCAGATAATAATTTCTTTTCACCTTTAAAAATAAATCTTCACATACATTCATCATCTCTCCTTACTTATATTGACGAGGATCATGTCACTAAGGAAAAAAAAATCTTAAAAACTCCATTAGTGGAGGGCATTGATATAAATGTGCCTAAATACTGATATGTACTTTTCAATGGTTATTCTTTTTCACTGTCTATTCTAGTAGAGTTAAGGAATATTTGAAAGAATAAAGAGAGCTTTCTCCTCTCTTAAAAGGATAGTTTGAACTAATTTTTTGATACTGCCTTCATCTTTATTATTTCTTATTTGAAGGGAGCCATCTTTATTAAGAGAGGGTGTGGCTATAGAGTAACTTTCAGACGCTTTCCAGTTGTAGGGAAGAAGTTCCCCACTGTGAGCTCACAAGAACATTTCCTGTTTACTTCTCTCTTCTCTTGTCTTCCTTCCTGTCTAGCCTTGCTGAGAGCCTCACAGCATCCTCTGACTTGAATTTCAGAGTCTCCCTGAGACATCCTCCCAGCATGTAGGAGAAACGTTCTAAAATGGTAATCCAAGGACGTAATGCTTCATATTGACTTCAATTATTGAAATTATGTTTAATTAAATGCAGTTATATTTATTTTTTGAATAGACAATGCATTTTTATTGTTCAAAATTCAGTAGGTATAAAGGTTACAAAGTAGAAATTCTGCCTCTTGCTACTTATCTCAAATTCCAGTTATCAGGCTTTCTTCCCTAGAAGAAATCAATGTTATTAGTTTATTCTGTATTTTTCAGCAGATGTCATTTTTTTTCTCACTTTCAGAAGCATGCATATTGATTGTATTTTTTTCATTTAACAATATGTCCCAGTGGTAAATCCAAAATAATATATGGAATTTAAAATTTTTTTTAAAGTGCATGGTACTTCATTATGGAGTACATGTTTAATAATTTATCTAGCCCTACCTACAGATTAGCATATATTTCATAACTCAGGTTGTTATTTTGAATGATAGGAAAGAAAGACTAACGTGGAAAAGAAAGCATGGGGCAAATTATAAAGAGATTTGGTAAAAGATTTTGGAATTAGTGGGGGAAAAGTTAACCATATTTGTGTATGTGAGTGAAGCAAGAATTAAAATTATGTGTTGTAAAAATCAATTCAGTGACAAATTGAGGGTACTGAAAATAAATAATAATGTCTTTCTCTTACCTAATTGCTCTGGCCAGAACATCCAATTCTATGTTGAATAGGAGTGATGAGAGAGGGCATCCTTGTCATGTGCCGGTTTTCAGGAGTAATGCTTCCATCTTTTGCCCACTCAATATGATATTGGCTGTGGGTCTCTTATATATGGCTCTTATTGTTTTGAGGTATATTCCTTCAATACCTAATTTATTGAGAGTTTTTAACATAAAGGGATGTTGAATTTTATTGAAGGCCTTTCTGCATCTATTGAGATAATCATGTGGTTTTGTCTTTAGTTATTTTATGTGATAAGTCACATTTATTAATTTCTGTATGTTGAACCAAACTTGCATCCCAGGAATGAAGCCTACTTAATCATGGTGGATAAGCTTTTTTGATATGCTTTGGGACTCAGTTTGCCAGTATTTATTTGAGGCTTTTTGCACTGATATTCATCAAAGATATTGGCTTGAAGGTTTTTGTTGTTGTTGTTGTTGTACCTCTGCCAGGACTGGGTATCAGAATGATGCTGACCCCACAGAATAAGTTAGGGAGGAGTCCCTCCTTTTCATTTTTTTGGAATAGTTTCAGTATAAGTGGTACCAGCTCTTCTTTGTGCCACCACAATTAATCTCGGATGCCATCTGGTCCTGGGCATTCAAATAGGAGGAGATAAAGTCTTTGTTTGTAGATGACATGATCCTATATCTAAAAAACCCCATCGTCTCAGCTCAAAAGCTTCTTCAGCTGATAAGCAACTTCAACAAAGTCTTAAGGACACAAAATCATTGTGCAAGAATTGCTAGCATTTCTAAACACCAACAACAGGCAAGCTTAGAGCAAAATAATGAATAAACTTGCATTCACAATTGCCACAAAAAGAATGAAAGACCTAGCAATATAGCTAACAAAGGAAGTAAAGGACCTTTTCAAGGAGAACCCAAACCACCATTCAAAGAAATCAGAGATGACACAAATGGAAAAAAATTCCATGCTCATGGATAGGAAAACCCAATATGGTGAAAATGGCCATACTGTCCCAAACAATTTATAGATTCAATGATATTCCCATTAAATTACCATTGATGTTCTTCATAGAATTAAAAAAAAACCCAAAAAACAAAACTACTTTAAAATTCATGTGGAACCAAAACAGCCCAAATACCCAAGACAGTCCTAAGCAAGAAGAACAAAGCTGGAGGATCATGCTACCAAATTTCAAACTATACTACAAGTCCACAATAATCAAAACAGCATGGTAGTAGTACAAGAATAGACACATAGATCAATGGAACAGAATAGAGAACTAAGAAATTAGACCACTTACCTACAACAATCTGATCTTCAACAAACCTGACAAAAACAAGCAATGGGGAAAAGATTGCCCGTTTAATAAATGGTGCTAGGAGAACTGGCTGGCCATATGCAGAAAACTGAAACTGGACCCCTTACTTAACACCATATACAAAAATCAACTCAAGATGGATTAAAGACTTAAATGTAAAACCCAAAACTATAAAAACCCTAGAAGAAAATCTAGGCCAATACCATTCAGCACATAGACACAGGCAAAGATTTCATGATGAAGATGCCAAAAGCAATTGCAGCAAAAGCAAAATTTGACAAATGGGATCTAATTAAAGAGCTTCTATATAGCAAGAGAAACTATCATCAGAGTGAACACACAACCTATAGAATGGGAGAAATTTTTTGCAATTTATCCATCTGACAAAGGTCTAATATCCAACATCTACATGGAACTTAAGTAAATTTACCAAAAAAAAAAAAAAAAAAAACAACAAAAACAAACAAACAAAAAAAAACATTAAGATGTGGGCAAAGGACAAGAACAGACACTTCTCAAAATAAGATATACATGCAGCCAGGAAACATGAAGAAAAGCTCAACATCACTGATTATTAGAGAAATGCAAGTGAGATACCATCTCACACCAGTCAGAATGACTAAAAAGTCAGTAAACAACAGATACTGGAGAGGTTGTGTAGGAAAAGGAATGCTTTCACATTGTTGGTGAAAGTGTAAATTAGCTCAACAATTGTGGAAGACAGTGTTGTCATTCCTCAAAGACTGGGAGGCAGAAATACCATTCAACCTAGCAATCCCATTACTGGGTATATACCCAAAGAAATATAAATTATTACATTATAAAGATACCTGTGGACAGACACAGTGGTTCATGCCTGTAATTTCAGCACTTTGGGAGGCCAAGGTGGGCAGATCACTTGAGGTCAGGAGTTTGAGACCAGCCTGACCAACACGGTGAAACCCCATTTCCACTTAAATAAATAAATAAGCAAGCCAGCAAGCAGGGCATGGTGGTACATGCTTATAATCCCAGCTACAATGGAAACTGAGGTGGGAAAATAGCTTGAACCCAGGAGGCGCAGGTTGCAGTGAGCCAAGATCGTGCCACTGCACTCCAGCCTTGGCAACAGAGTGATATTCCGTTAAAAAAAAAAAAAAGACACATGCACATGTATGTTCATTGCAGCACTATAGCAAAGACATGGATTCAACCTAAATGCCCATCAATGATAGACTGATTAAAGACAATGTGGTGCAATGCCCATCAATGATAGACTGATTAAAGACAATGACTAAAGACCATGGAATACTATGCAGCCATAAAAAGAAAAGAGATTATGTCCTTTGCAGGGACATAGAGGGAGTTGGAAGCCATTATCCTCAGCAAACTAATGTATGAACAGAAAACCAAATACCACATGTTCTCACTTATAAATGAGAGCTGAATGATGAGAACACATGGATACATGGGGTCAGGGAACAACACACATTGGGGCCTGTTGGGGCAGTAGAGGGAGGGAGAGCACCAGGAAGACTAGCTAATAGATGCTGGGCTTAATACCAAGCTAATGGGATGATCTGTGGAGTAAACCACCATGGCACACATTTATCTATGTAACAAACCTGCACATGCTGCACATACAAATACCCCTGAACTTAAAAGTTGGAAATTTTTTAAAAAAGTAAATAATGTAACTGCAACAGGGTTTGCTGAGGAATCTGTCATTATTTCCAGACTATGATACAAGGATGACATTTTTGTACCTTAAAGAGGGCTTCTAGGCCTTGAACATGGTGTGTGTGTGTGTGTGTGTGTGTGTGTGTAGGAGAGAGAGAGAATGTGTTTGCTAGGGGAAAGTGTTACCAGTCAAACTGATTCCCTTCTTTGGTACCTTATAGAAATAGGACTCAGCCACTCTTGTGGTATTAAAAGTCCCAGCAAGCAGCTAGTAATTTTGTTATGTTTTTCAGCCATATGATTTTATATATCATGTAACTAAGCAGCATAATGCCAAAGACCATGAGATTTGTTCACATTCACACGTAATCCCAGCACTTTGGGAGGCCGAGGTGGGCAGACCACGAGGTCAGGAGTTTGAGACCAGTCTGTCCAACACAGTGAAATTCTGTCTATACTAAAAATACAAAAAAAAAAAAAAAAAAATTAGCTGAGTGTGTTGGTGTGCAACTGTAATCCCAGCTACTCGGGAGGCTGAGACAGGAGAATTGCGTGAACCTAGGAGGTGGAGGTTGCAGTGAGTTGTGATGGTGCCACTGGACTCCAGCTTGGGCAACAGTGTGAGACTCCATCTCAAAAAAAAAAAAAAAAAAAAAAAAAAAAAAAAAAATCCCCTTCCCTCAGTACTGGAATGCACTTGGGTATTGGATTGAAAGAGAAGTACAAAAGAGATTCTTCCCTAACCTTTTCTTTCTGGAAAACTCAGGAAAACATTATGCCACTAATGCATTAAAAATCTATAACAAACATTTAATTTTAAAAACTATGAATAAATGATCTAAATCTAATTCTAAGTAGTTTTGTTTACCCTGGCATATTAATTGTGGTAGCCAGAAGGAGAGAGAGTGGAGAGCCCATTCCAAAAGCCTGGAATGCTTTTGACATCCTGTCCAGCACCTGTACACCTTCACCCTCTGCTCCCACAAGCTGAAATGTATAATCGTCATGCCTTAATCATGAATTATGCATGAATCATGATTGTGGTTGGATATTTTGACCTCTAAATTCAGATGTTTTAATTTAGCAACTGGGAATTCATGTTTATTTATTTTCATTTTTCACAGATGTAATACCCTTCCTGGGAGAATAGAGTATTCCAGGGCCCTTTGAATTATAGATGACATCTGGGCTGTCATTGAAAAATGAATCTAGGGCTCTCAATTCTACTACAGCCATTGAAAGGGAAAGGAACAATTCACATATTGCCAAGTTGTCTGGAGCTCATAATTTTATATTTTGCAATACAGAAATGAAGATGTAAAAATAAACAGAGAACTTTCTTTTCTGTTATTCTTGAATAAGCTCCTACTAGGCCAATACTCCTGAAAGTAACAACTGAAAACTCTAGACAAAAAATAAAATTCTAAACATATGATGACAAACCCACAGCCAATATCATGCTGAATTGTCAAAAGCTGGAAGCATCCCCTTGAAAACCAACACAAGACAAGGACGCTCTGTCTTACCACTCTTATTCAACACAGTATTGGACATTCAGGCCAGGGCAATCAGGCGAGATAAATAAATAAAGGGTATTCAAATAGGAAGAAGGAAGTCAAATTGTCTCTGTTTGCAGACATCATCTAAAAAAACCCATAGTTTCAACCCAAAATCTTCTGAAGCTGATAAGCAACATCAGCAAACTCTCAGGAAATGAAATTAGTGTGCAAAAATCACAAGCATTCCTATATACCAACAGTAGACAAGCAGTAAGCCAAATCATAAATGAACTCTCATTCACAATTACTACAAACAGAATAAAATACCTAGGAATAGAGCTAACAAGGGAAGCGAAAGACCTTTTCAGGGAGAACAACAAACCACTGCTCAAGGAAATAAGCAAGGGCACAAACAAATGGAAGTGCATTTCATGTTCATGAATAGGAAGAATCAGTATTGTGAGAATGGCCATACTGCCAAAAGCAATCTATAGATTCAGTGGTATTCCCATTAAAATACCATTAACATTCTCCAGATAATTAGAAAAAAGTATTTTAAAATTCATATGCAACCAAAACAGAGCTCATATAGCCAAGACAATAGTAAGCAAAAAGAACAAAGCTGGAGGCATCACCTTACCTTACTTCAAACTATACTACAAGACTATAGTAACCAAAACAGCATGGTACTGGTACAAAAACAGAAACCTAAACCAATGGAACAGAATAGAGTTCTCAGAAATAAGACCACACATCTACAACATTATAATCTTTAACAAACATAACAAAAGCAATGGAGAAAGGATTGCTATTTAATAAATAGTGCCAGGAGAACTGGCTAACCATATGCAGAAAATTGAAACTGGGCCCTTTCCTAACACCATATACAGAAATCAACTTATGATGGATTAAAGACTTAAATGTAAAACTGAAAATTATAAAAACCCTGGAAGAAAATCTAGGTAGTACCATTCAGGTTATAGGCACAGGCAAAGATTTCGTGACAGAAACATCAAAAGCAATTGCAACAAAAGCAAAAATTGACAAATGGGATCAAATGAAAGAGTTTCTGCACAGCAAAAGAAATGATCATCAGAGTGAACAGACAACCTACAGAATAGGAGAAAAAATTTGCAGTCTATCAATTCAACAAAGGTCTAATATCCAGAGTCTATCAGGAACTTAAACAAATTTACAAAAAGAAACCAACCCCATCAAGAAGTTGGCAAAGGACATGAACAGACACTTTGCAAAAGAAGACATTGATGCAGCCAACAAACATATGTAAAAGAGCTCAACATCACTGATTATGAGAGAAATGCAAGTCAAAATCACAATGAGATACCATCTCATGTCAATCAGAATGGCAGTTATTAAAAAGTCAAGAAACTACAGATACTGGTGAGGCTGTGGAGAAATGGGAATGCTTTAACACTGTTGGTGGGGATGTAAATTAGTTCAACCATTGTGGAAGACAGTGTGGAAATTCCTCAAAGATCTAGAACCAGAAATACCATTCGACCCAGCAATCCCATTACTGGGTATATACCCAAAGGAATATAAATCATTCTATTGTAAGGACACATGCATGCAAATGTTCATTGCAGCACTGTTCACAATAGCAAAGACATGGAATCAACCTAAATTCCCATAAATGATAGACTGGATAAAGGAAATGTGGTACATATGTACTGTGAAATACTTTGCAGCCATAAAAAGGAATGAGATCATGTCCTTTGCAGAGACATGGATGGATCTAGAAGCCATTATCCTCAGCAAAATAACATTCAAATAGAAAACCAAACAACGCATGTTCTCACTTATAAGTGGGAACTGAACAATGAGAACACTTGGACACGGAGGGGAACAACACACACTGGGGCCTGTTGGGGAGGGCAGGGGCAGGGAGAGCATCATTATAAAAAGCTAATGCATGTGGGGCTTAATATGTAGATTATCAATTGATAGGTGCAACAAACCACCAGGGCACATATTTACCTATGTAACAAATCTGCACATCCTGCAAATGTATCCCGGAACTTAAAACAAAATTAAAAAGCAGTAAAAAAAGAAAAAGAAATCAACCCAACAAGGCAGGTTAGTAAGATGAGCAACACTTGAATGAAAGTGTTAATATATGGTGCATTTCCAGTTTTTGTATCTTTTAACCTAAAGGTGGGTCATGATTCATGTGAGAGGATCAACTAAAACTTCAATGCAATTCCTGAAATTTTTCTGACCTGAAGAACGAGAGGAAGAATTTGGAACAACCTTAACTTATAACCATTAGAAAATGAGGGGAGAATCCCAGGGACAAGACAATCAGAGAAAGAACAAAAACGATTGCCTAAGTGTCCATTTCTGAAACATGCAAATGTGTAGCAAACTGCAAATAGCCAAGCTAAGGATAAAAACTTAGCTGAGATTTTAGCTGCCCCAAAGACATTTTGAGGTTCAGTCTAACTGACTTACTGTGTATTATACACACACACATTCCATTTAAAGGCACTTAAAATAATAAACGTATAATATTCACAATGTGTATAATGTGATATAGAATTACTCCGCATGTGAAGAAAGAGAAAAATGTGCCCCATTCTCAAAAGGAAAGATAATCAATATATAGTGACCTTAAGATGACAGAGATGTTGGAATTAGCCAACAGGGATTTTATAAAATGTTATTATAAATATATTCAGTGAAATGAAAGACAATATTAATTTAATAGATGAAAAGTAAGGAAATATCAGCAAACAGAAAGTGCGTAAAAGAGCCCAATAACACTTAGAACTGAAAAATTTAGTAATATGAAATTAAGGCTGAAAGACTTGCTTAATTTCATAAAGGATATTAAAAAGGAGTCAAAAATCAAGAACACAAAACAATAGAAATTATCCATGCCACAAATATGAAAGGAAATAAAAATAACCCATAAAAGTCAAAGACTTACAATCCTGTAAGAAAATATCAAATTATTTAACGTATATGTGATCTGGATCCTGAGGAAGAAGAGTGAGAAAAATAAGTAAAATGTATTCAAAGAAATATCTGAAAACATCACAAATCGCAGAAACATAAATTTACAGATTCACCAAAACATCACGATAGATCTGCTGAAAAACAAGCAAAATCTTGAAAACAGCCAGACAAACAAATGATACATTATATAAACAATGATTTGAAGAATGTTTTAAAACCTCTCATTAGAAACTATAGAGTCCAGGTAATGATGCAACAGTCACTTGAAAGTTGTGTGTGTGTGTGTGTTGGTGCTCACGTGTGCATGCATGCACGTGTTTGTGGGGACAGAGTAGATACTGTCAGATTTGTATATCTGGCAAAATGTGGAAACTGTGCAACCCCTGAGATCCTTTAACTCTCCAGTCTTTCCCATCTTACAATGCGATAAATATCCAAGTCAATGTTATAGCAGGTTTTAGCATCGTATGTATTCTACAGTAATAAGAGAAGTAAATATATTCTGTCATATTACATTTATATAGAGTGGTACAATATTGACTCAGAAATCTGTGAAGACTTAAAAATACTTTTTGTATGTCCCAGAGAAAATTACCTTTAAAAAGAGTACAAATGGACATGAATAAAAATCAACGAATTAAAATGAAATTCTAACATGTCTTCAAATAATACAAAAGAGGTAAGAAAGGAATAGTAAGATAAGAAACAATAAGAAAACAATAAATCAAAGCAATATTCATACATTCCACAAGATAAAAATTGCATTAAGTGGAGTAGCATATGCAATCCATAAAAATCACAGAGATTATTAGAATGATGGAAAAGTAAGAACAAACTCTGTATTGTCTATTAGGGATATCTTTAAATATTCAGACACAAATAGGCAGAAAATAGAATATTATACCATGTAAATGACAATCAAAATAAATCTGAAGAGCCTACATTAATAGCAAGTCAAACAGGCATCATAACAAAGGGTATTAGCAGAGCTATTTCATAATGTCAAAGTATGAATTAGGAATAAAATCATAAAGATACATGTGCTTAATAGCAAAATTATATGAGGCAAAAACTGACAGATTTGAAGAAAAAATAAACATTTAAAATCTCAAATGAAAATTTGATCTCACTGTCAGTTATATACATAATAACTACAACAAAAAGAAAAAAACAGACATAGATAATCTGAGCAATACCATCAACTACTTTTAAGTAATTAATGTTTATAGAACACTGCACTCAAATGCCAGACAAATAAATATACCATCTCAGATATCTCAGTAGTCATTGGTTTCTCTATTTTAATAGTTTCCATTTATCTCCTGAATTTTCATATATGACTATACATAATGATCTTATTATCCTTTAACTATTTTAACATACTAGTAATAGCTGTTTAAAACTTCTTATCTGCTAATTCCAATGTCTAGATCATCTCTGAGCATTTTTTATCCTTATTTTCATTTCTCTTGGTTTATGTGTCACACTTTATTGCTTTTTCATATGTTTAATATGAAACAATATGAAACATCTACAATATTGGAAATTGTAGATGTTGCATTGCTGAGAGTCTGCTTGCTTGCTTCTATTAAAAAGTGTTTTTTTCAGGCAGTTATTTAAATTTTAGCAGATCAGCTTGCCCTATCTAAGCTTGGTCTTAGGTTTTATTGTGTTGGAGCTAAATAGTCCTGACCTAGAGCTAGAGTAGCCCTGCTCTTTAAGGTCTGGCTTTCTGGATTTTTAATGTATTTATTGGGATGGGAAGTAAGATTTATCTGCTCTGATAGCCAATATCCATCAACATTGTACTGTCTCTCAGTCCACAGTAGCTTTTTTTCTGCCAGGTTTCCTTGGTTCTCACTTGCACATATGCAGCTAATTACTAGGTCAAAGTCTTAAGGGAACTCTTATTTAAGTTTCTCAAGGTCCTTGACAATTAAGGTTCCTTGTCTGTGTAACCTTGCCCAGAAAATGCAAATAGCCTCAGCAGCTCCATACGTCATTTCTGTTTCTTCCATTCATTGAGACCAAAATGAATGAAGGGAAGCTCTATGTTTGGCATTCACTTCTCTGGGTGTATAAAGTGTCTTAAGTCGTGGAAAATACAGAGCTCACCTCATTTGCTTCCTTTGCTCATGGATTAGAGTCCTATGCTTTATCTTACTCAACATCTAAAAAGGGTTGCTTCGTAGTTGGTCTGGTTTTGCAGTTATTTAAAGAAAGAGGTTACATGTGCCATCTGTTGCTCTATCATGCCTGTTACTGGAATCCAGATGAGCAATTTAAAAGGAAGTATGAATAAGTAAGGTTAAAAACAAAATAAAATTTGTATTAAATATGTATCAACTTTTCATTGGTTGAGGAAGAAAAAATATGACATGTTAAAATGATATATTACAAGTAGGTACAAATAATCATATCTTTTCTTACCCTTGTCATGCTTATGCCTATTGTCTTTTTATAACCGTTGTTCTAGTAATGTATAGTAATGATGTGGAACTAATGATTAAGCTAGTGAGAGCTGACAAACTTACATATGTAAAATAATAACTAAATGAAAAACTCTCTATGATATGGAGAACATTTTATTTTTTCATTTTTTATGGTATAATATATCATGGAATGTCATTGGGTATTAGTGCTTTGTTTTATGGGTAAGGTTGAGGAAATCTGTCAGAAAAAGACATTCAATCAAATAGCCCATCATTGAAGAACATAAGGCAATGGAGGACAGTGAAGGAAAATTTCTAAATTGACTATGCTATTGTGACAAAAGTTCTGTTCCCTGAGGATTATGCTTCTTGGTTTAAATTTCTGAAATTCACAAAGCACATCAGCCTGTGTATTCAAGGTCAAAAATAAGAAAAATAAAAGGAACTTATTAAATGATATTATGGGCCAACTTCATGGTAGCATTTTGATAGAAAGTAGACATTTCCACCATTCCTCTATACAAGGGCATGCTCTATGTAAGACATGAGGGTTCGATTTCACAACTCCTCAAATCCCTTTCAGAGCTAAATTCTGAGACTTAGTGATATTGTGGACCAAAATATGACCCACCCCCATATCATATCAATTTTATGCATTAAGTTTCTGATATAAAATGATTATTCTAGAGACCTATTCTGCAAACATTAGCCTTGTTTTATGATACCACCCATCTTATCTTTACCTTCACTTCTCTTCAATCTTTCACGTATTTCAATGGTTGTTGAGCACTTACTCTCTTTTTCAAGGCCCTAATGATGCTCAAGAATAAATCATATTTCTGTATACCCTGACTTGAAAGAACCACGATCTGGTCCCACATTTTTTACCTTCTTTCTACCCAAACTCTCTGAAAGTTACATAAATGCCAATCGCTTGCAATAAACTCGTATTCCAGCACAAAGGCAGCATCTTTGAATCCTCACAGGACAGGTCTGAGTTTTCCTAAGGGCTCAGATTAAGTAGAAGCACCAACAATAGCAAACGATGCCTGAATATTTCAATATGTATAGTCAGAGATATGAGTTTTCCCACAATATAGTCTGGAGACCAAAGAATACTTGGAAATGCAGTTTCCTATAAACTCTTCACCATCAAATTCTGATTTAATTTCAGTAACTCTGGGTGGAGCCTGGGAATCTGATTTTTAAAATAAGTTTACTAGGTGCTTTTACTCAGGTATTGTATTAGTCTGTTTTCACACTGCTATAAAGATACTACCTGAGACTCAGTAATTTATAAAAGAAAGAGGTTTAATTGATAGTTCTCCAGGGCTGAGGAGGCCTTAGGAAACATAACTATGGTAGAAGGGGAAGCAGGCACCTTCTTTACAAGGTGGCAGGAGAGAAGTAAGCGAGGGCACAGGAAAAACTACTATTTATAAAAACATCGGATCTCATGAGAATTCACTCAGTATCATGAGGACAGCATGGGGGAACCACCGGCATAATCCAATCACTTCCTCCTAACAGTTCTCTCCCTCAACACCTGGGAATTACAATTCAAGATGAGATTTGGGTGGGGTCACAAAGCCTAACCGTATCAGGTATGTTATGCCAAAATTTGAAAAAAAGAAAAAAAAATACGTATATATAATTTGTTCTCTGGTGTGTGTTAGTGTGTTTGTGTTTGCATTAAAAACATTACGCAGACCAGTAATGTGAAAAGGCATACTTTATCAAAATAAATGGTATGTAATTTCTACTTAATTTCTTATATTATAAATACTTTATCTTAGTTATTGTAATGTTTCAGATCATTTTATTCTCTTGAAGCATTTTTACATCTGATTTTCACCATTTCATGTGATCCAAATGAGAACATAGGTACCATGCTGATTTAAAGTTGGAGTAATTGAGGACCAGCAATGTTAGAATTGCTTGTCTAAGCCAGTTGGGGTTGGTACTGCTAATCATGGCTCTGAGACCAAGACTATAGTTCATCTCAGTCTCCTTGGGGGATGGGTCTGCCAGTCACAGGGTGTCTAAAGAGCCTCCAGCTCCAACACATGCACACAGACTTGAAACAGTACATCCTATTCTTTGATGTCTGTAGCCAAATGTAAGCCAGTTTAGCTTTGGGGCAGGCTTTTGTGAGCCTCTTCGTTGTTCTTTTTGGAGTTAATCACTCTTCTAAAGAAAACTGGAATTACTCCCTCAATGTAATTCTTTCAATCTGCCTAGATTTCAGGTCTGGTTTCTACTCCTCTGTTGAACACTTAGCACACTGATACTTTAGGTCACAGGATGAGGACCTTATTAGTTAAGACACCCAGAAGTTACCTAATCTAAACAACTCATTTCCTCACAGAAGAAGCCAGTGGCAGAAAATGTACAGCCTAAAAGGCTAGGCCAGTGGCCATTTAGAAACAGAGCCAAGGCCAAGGTGTACATCTCTTGTGCCACCACATTACGATAGAAGGAACCCAGACATGAAAAGCATAGCTGTCTTCGAGTTCAGCATCTTCAGCATACAGATCCTATAATCTCAGCAACTCACCTAACCCCTCAGAGTCTCAGTTTTGTGGACTGTGAAAAGGGAATAATGACAAATATTTTCTGAGGCAGTTGGCTGAATTTAAGATAACATTTGTCAGCAATGGGTACTCTGTGAATGCTGGTTCCCTTCCCTTTGTGTAGACCAACTTTGGATTGACTCTTTACCTATCTAGTTCGACAGCAGTGATCCTGCTTTTTACCAAATGGTATACTATCTTTTTTAAGGTACTCTGACATTTTTAAGGCAATGCACTACTGTCTGTGAATCTAGTTCAAGTATTTCAAAAAATTGAGACATTATGCCCAATGAACCCAACTGACTTCAGCCGCTACCTCAGTGGCCTGATGACACCCTGAGATCGAGGGTCTGAGAGGAGGTGCTGCTTCACCTCCTGCCGATGGAGATGGAGTTCAGCCAGCATCAAGTCCTCCTGGGCCATAAGTCTTACTCCTTCCTCCAAGGAGGCACCCATTACCCTCTCAAGATCATTTTGGCCCTGTCAAAAGAATACATGAAGGAGATAAGATAGATAGTGAACATGTGCATAATGGTGGTGATTCTAATAGGACTCAAGGCCCATTTTCCCTGCTGTTCTTCTATAGAAAATGAGAGGTGTCTTTCTTAACAAAAGACAAAAAAGAGTCTCTAAATTTTTTCTGAATCTATTCCAAAGGCTTCTTATCTACATGATAAGTGCCAATCACATGAAAATAGTATGATTTGAAAATATCAAATATTCCACTCCATCTCTCTTAAATTTCTGGAAATGAGCTATTTGCCTACATTTTGAAGATCATCATACATGGCAGTGATTGCTTATTTTTATTTGTTTGCTTATTTGTTTTAGTCTGAGTGGTATGTTAGTAGAACACTTGACTGCAGTTAAATGATTTACTCACCATCCCTCAAACCATACTGCTGGAGGAAGCTGTAAAAAATCACATCGTCTCTCCCAGAATTTATACAGAAGTGAAAACATTTTAGGGGATGCCGAAACCAGAGAGAGATTTGCTGCAGAAAGAAAATAGAAAAGGAAGTTATCCTCTGCTCTACAGCTCAGATTGCATTTCCTGAGTTGGACATTCAGTTCAGAAAGAGAAAATGCACAGCCATACACTTACCAGTGACACCCATCATAGGGCAGAAATCCCAAGCAAAGGGCTCTTGCTGCTGCATATTCATGGATGCAAATCAGGCCCCAAGGCTATAGCACTTGGCTCTGAGATTTCAAATCTGGGTATTAACAGGGATTCCTTCAAGTTTCTATGAATATTAACCAGGAGGGGTACGTCAAACATGTGGTGAGTGCATGTAGAAACTTTTATTCCAGTCAATTTGAAAAATTAAGCTTTGGTTAGAAAAATGTTCCACCTTCCCATTTAGCCCCTTTGTGATGTAGGGTGGTTCAGGGCTTTGGTTTTGAAAGAGAACTGGGGAGCACTGGGCCATGGACTTTCAGAGTCACAAAGCAAACCCCATACTGTAAGCCCCAAAGGGCCGGGTAGGAATCTGGATTGTTACTCTCATATTCCCAGCTGTTAGCATAATGTCTACACTGATACCTAATACCTACACTAATACCTAATACAGGGAACCACTGTATTAGGTATTTATTGCTGCATAACAAGTTACTCCAACATTTAGAGACTTAAAATTACATTTATTATCTCACAATTTCTGTACATTAGATACCTTATCACAAACACAAAATATAGGTACTATTCACGAACAGTCCTAGGCATAGAATTGAATATGCACTATCCCATTAAAACCCTCATGTCGGTCCTATGGTCTGAGGTGGTCACTATTATTTGTCCTCCTTATAGGGAAGGAACCTGGGGCTTGGAGAACTGAGTGTCTCCACAAGTCACAGTGCTAATACCAGTTCAACCTGGTATTCAAGCTCTGGCAATGTGACTCTAAAGTGTATACATTTAGCCACAGTCTCACTATTGCTTTCCTAAAATAAAATCTTTCAAGTCTCTCAGTCTGGAGGAATGTCTGCAGGTATTTGGGCTCTATAGGCATGGCTTAGCTGGGTCCTCCAGCTCTGAATCTTCATACAGTCACTGTAAATTCAAGGCTTGACTAGGGGGAAAGTACTTCCTTGCCCACTCACATAGCTGTTGGTAGGATTCAATTTCTCAGGAGCTATTGGCAAGAGGACTTGTGGATCTCTCCACAGAGCACTTTGCAGCAGGGCAACTTGCTTCATCAGAGAGAGAGCAAGAGGTCAAGGGAGAGCGTGCCAGCAAGACGAAAAGCCCAGTCACATGGCTGGTATACAATTAAGCATCTTGTCTACAGTTGTACAAACTCATCAAATTGAAGACTCAGGACCAGTTTTTTTAAAAGACTGACATGAGACCTCTCTGTAATATCTTAATACATTTTCTGTAAATAAAAAACTATTCTAAAAGAGTTTATTAAAACCTTATGTAAAAGAGTTTCAGTGGAGATTTCAAAAGTAATAGCAAAGATTCTAGAAATGTGGCAGGGACATTTTTCAATCTTATTGAATCTTCATGTAAAACTAGCCAGAAAATCTAGATTGAAGAACTAAAAACCTTTGGATCACATTTACGACCAAACTAGGTGATAAGATTATTCACAAAGCCCAAAATAGAGGTATTAATCAAAAACACGAAGTACAGGTACTAATCATGAACAGCCTTTGGCATAGAATTGAATATGCAACATCCCATTAGAACCTTCACCTCAGCCCTATGAGGTGGGTAATAGTATTTGTCCTCCTTATAAAGAAGGAATCCATGGTTTAGAGGGCTGAGTGTCTTCACAAGTCACATGCTAATCAGAGTTCAACCTGGTATTCAAACTTAGGCCATGTGACTACATATTACAAAAGTTGAGCCATGATCTCTTCTTTTGTGTTCCTAAAATCTCTCCAGTCTGGAGGAATGTGTGCAGGTATTTGAAAACAGAAACATACATGGGCTGTTTAAAAAGCCTCAGTAAACTCAGATTACTTTGATGCTAGGAGCTAAAAGCCAGAGAATTGCTCTCAAGACTGAATACTATTTTCTTCTTCCCATTTTTTTCTTTTTTTCCTTTTTTTTTTTTTCTCATCAAGAATGATGTCTGACTTTGGGAGCCTGAGGGAGGAAAATTGTTTGAGCCTAGGAATTTGAAACCAGCCTGGGCAACATATGGAGACCCATCTCTACAAAAATAAATTTTAAAAAAATTAGTTGAGCTTGGTGGTGTACACCTGTGGTCCTAGCTACTTGGAAGGATGAGGTGGGAGGCTGAGGTAGGAGAACCACTTGCACCAGGAAGTTGAGGCTGCAGTAAGTGGTGATCACACCACTGTACTCCAGCCTGGGTGACAGAGCAGGACCCTGTCTGGAAAAAAAATCTGGAACATTTGTGTTTTTTCTGTTGAGTTTGGAATTTGAGTTATCATACAGCTTCTGGTGCCCAGTATTCTAACATCAGGCCACTGGACTATTTTTATTTCAGCCCACGTTTGAGAGAATAAGATAATGGTAATGTAAAGATGGCTGACTTTATTTCTTCTTAAAGAATATTATACTTCTGACTATTTGTGGAATTTTGAATATTTAGCAAAATTTGTTTTTGGAAGTCCTACCACTTCTTAATGTACTGAGTCTTCTTCATCATCAGCCGGGCTTCCATGTTCCCCAGAAATCTCCTCTCATCTCTAGTATCCTGATTTACATGGAGATATTACTAACTTACTGTTTTACCCATTTAATATGTACCAAGTGCCAGGCACTATATTAATATCTTCTCATATTATCTTTTATTCTTTACTTCAGTCTTACATAGTAGAAATTTTTGCTCCACTTGAATAATAAACTATGGGTCAGAGAAAGTTATACTATGTCCCATAGGATTCAAAATCTTGTCTGTTTAGTTCTTAGGATTCTAAAAAATCACTTTTACTTAGTGGAGGACATGTGTAGTTCTTGGCTGTAGGCACAAAAGACTGATCCTGATGGAGGATTATCGGGCATCTCCCCTCACTACCCTCCCGTATGAGTTGAGTGTTTTTGAGTATTGGATGTGCCATTCACTCTTACTGAGAGAACAGCTTTGTATCAGAGACTCAGACACTCTTCAGGACTAGTTCTTTTTTTGGGAAGGATTAGCCACCTCCCTTCTACCAGACTTACAAGGAATCCCTAAGACAGAATCAAGATGTCCTATGTGAGGAAGAAGGGAAGACCATTTTATTCAGAGCTTAATGTACTTTAGGCCATTTGCTACCCATTTTCAGACCTATCTCACAGGAATCTTATTCCTATTTTCCTTTATTGTGCTTAAACATTTATAGAGGTTGGGATAAAGTATGTGGGTTGAATAAATAAAAACAAGATAATGCAGTAGTGCAATATTAAACATTCTTGGCTTTTTCATGATTATCAATACTAAATTGAAGCTTTTCCTGAACTTGATAACTGTGAAACTTTTTAACATCGGCCAAACCTGGAAGTAAAAGCATTGTTTCTGACTTGTCTTTTAGATGATACTTTTAAACAAATTTTCAGTGTTTACTTAAGGCACTCTTTTTATCTGTCTTGTCCCCCTTGCTTTGAAGATAAGAATTATATGGTTCTGAGTTCTTTTATTTCCACCTTTCCTGGAAGGTATAGAAAGAACACAGGGGGACTAAGCACTTGTCACAGTATCCTGGAGTTTGAGTCACTCAGCAATTTTGTAAGGAAGATCTCTCAAACAAGATCAGGGATTGCAAATAATGCCTCCCTCCTATTTCTAACTTGGAATGCATTAATTATTTCTAACCTCCATGTACAACACAATTTGGGGAGGTCTGTGTCACTTTTTAGAATTTCTACAACTCAGAGCTTCAGATGGTTACCATCTGTAGCATTGCGTCAGATTGAATGAATTCCTCTCAGACAAATTTCAAATCCATTAAGTTCTGGGGAAAGATCATTCAAAGGGCCTTAAGATTAACTGATTTTCTTGTCTTCGAAGGAAACAAGTGAACATTTAAACAGAAGGACTTCAGCCAGTTATAATCCACAAATCTGTCAGCAAAATGTATCTAGCATGTTCATAAAATTAGATGGGACTTTTTCCTCATTTAATGTCATTTTCAATTATGCACTCTGCGTTATATAGAGATAAACTGTTTCTTGGTGGGTAGCCTATCTTTGGAAGTCTGGGACATGTTTTCTTCGCTTGTCAACTGGCTTCTGATTTGGTGCTTAGGGTGACATTTAGTCAGACATCAGGTTAAAAAATTAATACAAAATAGGTAAGTGCAAACCAATTTCCATTATAACCAATGAGAAGTAATTCATTCTTTCAACAGCTCACTGATCTGTACTGATTTTCCTAACTGGCTGAAACACTTTGTGATTCCTCTTTTTAAAATTTTTATCCAAGCTACTCTTCCAGTTATGTAACCTTCTCTGAGGGAAAACATTAGTTTCAACTTCCTTAAGTGAATCTATGTTGTTTTCCTGATATAAATCACCCACAAAAACATGATAATCGCTACTTACCTCGTATCTCATATTGAGAGTCACCATGCACCATTATTGAAGAGGACAGAGCTGAAAAAGTAAATTGGGACTGAAATCCAGTCTACACCCAGCTTGACAAATTGTCCAGCAAGAAAAAAAATGCAAAATTTTTTCAAACTGATGGCAGAAATTGTATTGGAAGCTGCATGGACACTATTATATCAGGTCTATTCCAAATCTATGTAAGTTAGATGTCACTATCTCAGTTTCACAGATGCAGAAACTGATTCTCCAAGAAGTAAACTAGTTCTCTCAGGATAACACAGTAAGTGGAGGAGTCAGATTTAAACTGTGGTCTGCAGCGCTGTCCAGTCCCTGCTTATTTCCCCTGAGCCATGAGGCTCCTACTGCATTAGTGATAGACCTACCTAGGAAAAGGCACTGTCTTCACTGAGCTGGACTACATTCAAAATGGCTGTCCCATGACCCTTCCAGTGGTTACGATGCTTTTGCTTATAGTTTATCTGGGTCATTCTCATAACATTGGCCAGTATGGATGTGAAAATTTAGAGAAAAAAAAGCAAATTTGTGTTCAGTTGGTTCCTCCAGCTCTTTGCTTGCAGAGAACATAAGGTTTCTCTCCTAGTTAGGTTCATTTTTGTGGTAAGAAAGACAAGCTCAAATAAAAGGGACAGTGGGAGGGATCATTATACAGCCACAGAGAGTTTGCAGCACACTCTGAAAACAGCTCAACACTAGGCCTTAGGAAGATCAAGAATCAAATATCTAGAAGGGCAGTTCTGCTTCGTGGTACTCTCTCCATTTCACCTTTCCCTGTCTTCTCTGGGTTAACTCTGCACATGTACTCTTTCTTCTCTGTTTCTCCTCATTACCTTTTTCCTAGATTCTACTCGTTTGTAACTCTATGTGCATCTAGGATGGAAATGGCAGCCTCAGCTTCAAGATTACATGACTTTGAAACCCCAACATCTGAAATTGCCATCTGTGTCTTCCAGTTCATATTCCCAAACTATGAGTCTCTTTGCCGTTGCTTTTCTTTCCAAGACATTTTATGGATGGTCCACCCATAGTTAGATGTCCGTCTCTAAGCCAATTAACGTATTCAAAGTGAACTGACTATGTTAAAATCATCATTCTGTAGGAGCTGTGAGTGGGAGGAGCCCTCTGTTAGGTGCATAAATAGTAGGTACCAAAGTTAATCTCAAATGTGTCACAACTACTCTGGCACCAAATTGTGCTTGTCCTCAGATAGTCAACTACTTGGTAAGGAGCACTAATAGACCTGAAGTACAGCCAGGGGCCTAATAGTCATAGTCTTTTTCCAAGGAAGAGGTTGTTATGATAAAAATAAATGAGCCCAGCAGTAAGAGGAAGAGGAGGAAGTAATGGTTAGAATTCTAAAAAAAATAAATAAATAATAATTGGCTCTTTATATTTTCTTGTGTCTTTTCTCCTACCATCACTGAAGCCCAATGACTGGAGGAACTATTAGTTTTCTGCAAAAGTAATTGCATTTTTTTTGCCATGAAAGGAATGACAAAAACCACAGTTGCTTTTGCATCAACCTAGTCTCTAAAAACTCACCTGAGTTGCATGTATGCCAGCGAATAATTAATTCCAAGGTCTAATTTTCACCATTTGCTTTAAATTCCTCCTTTCATCTGTTTCCCTTGGTTGCACACACCTTGGACTTCAAGGGAAGGTATTCTCTTGCTTAGCCCTGTCTAGACTGACAAATTTCAGTTCATCCTCTTGGCTCTGGCGTAATACTTTCTTAAGATGTTGCTTCCAATACACACCATGTGCTTCACCTAGGCATTCTCTGCCTTGCCTTTTATCTTATCTTTATTTATTAGTAATAACTGTGATGGATAATATTTATTGATCATTCACTATAGATGCTGTCTTATGCCTTTTCATTGTCTTATCTAATTTAACTGTCACAAAACTGTATATGGTAGCTAATACCATTATCTTTTTTCTATAGAAAAGGAGATAAAATTTCAGAGAGATTGAATAGTTTACCTAAGAAAACACAGTGACCAAGATGAATATAAACCTAGGTGTGATGAATTTTGGGGCATATACTCAAAACAATGAATGATTAACACCTACCACTGATTGAGTTTTCTGCGTGTGCATGATGAAGCTATGTCTAAGATGTGTCTCTTCCTTTAAAACATAAGTTTTAATGGGCAGAAACCTTAAAATATACCTCTGGTGTCCTCATAATGCAGACCTAGTTGCAAGCACCAATTAAACTCTCAAATTCTAATTGTTTGTCTAAAGCATGCTTTAGCTATCAGAATTGTCCCAGGCAAGTTACAATAACATCAATTTCTTCTACTTAATTTCAGATTAGCATTCTGAGAATAAAAATATTGAAAGTTGTTATTCTGAATTTTGTACCCCAAAGATGGATACTACCTGGCAATCATGAGTCACTATCATTATCTTAAACAGCTCTTTCTGAAGTAATTAGAATTATTAGAGTCAAGACATGTGATTATATGATTCATTGGTCTGTTCCTGTGATCAGTTTGCTTAATATAATTCTAAAATTGTCCCTAAAAACATTGCTGCACTCTTCCCTTCCTCCACTCGTTAATGGATCACTATATGGTAAGAAATGAATTGTTGCATATCCCACACGCAAAGCCTGTGCTATGAAACTGCCTTTGTTATAGGCCGGCTTTAACACAATATTGTCATTATTGGCTAATAAAGATCGTAAAGTACCCTTCATCACCTCTGCTCTGCTTCCTCATCTTCCCAACAAGGCGATCTGCAAAATATTCAGAGCACTGTGTTCCCTAGTCACTGAAATAGGTAAAAAGGGGATATAAGAAGGGTTTTAGTCCATGTTCCATATAAGCAAACTTAGTCTGCTCATATTCCACATTTAGCCATTACTTACGTCTTAGAAGAGGACTTTAGGATTACCTTACTTTCTCCACCCCCACGTAAGCAAAACAAAACAAAATACATATTGTTTGTGCATCTAAACAGGCACACACCACACACACACACATACTCTCTCTCTCTCCTTTGATTCTAATTCACAAGATGTGGGTATAAGCAGGAGATGACCCAGACAGAAAGGATCAACACTCCTGTTACTGCCCAGCAGGTTCTCCTTGCCCACTGCCTAGACAGAGCTGATTTATCAAGACAGGAAGTTGTAATTGAGAAGGAGTTTAATTCATATAGAGTCAACTGTATGCGAGACTGAGTTTTATTATTATTCAAATCAGTCTCCCTGAAAATTTGAGGATGGCTTTTTAAAGAATAATTTGGTGAGTAGGGGTTGGGAAAGGGGGTGTGCCGACTGGTCAGGACAAAAATGAAATCATAGAGAGTTAAAGCTATCCTGTTGTGCTGTCAGTCCCTGGGGGGGGTGGCCTCAAGACCAGATGAGCCAGTTTATCCATCTGGGTGGTACATCAGAATCCAGGGTCTGCAAAATATCTTAAGCACTGATCTCAGGTTTTTCAGCAGTGACTCCTAAACCACAATTTCTCATCTCATGACTAACTTTTTAGTCCTGAAAAGGCAATCTAGTCCCCAGACAAGAAGAGGGTTTGTTTTTGGAAAAGGCTGTTATTGTCTTTGTTTCAAAGTTATAAATCAAGTTCCTTCCAAAGCTAATATGGCTGACGCCCCAAAATGAACCAGGACAGTTTGGAGGTTAGAAGCAAGAGGGAGTAGGTAAAGTCAGTTCTCTTTCATTGTCATAATTTCCCAGTTATAATTTTTGCAAAAGCAGTTTCATCCCCAGCTTTTAAGTGTCTGAAACGCCTGACTTCTGAGGTCTCTTTTTCTCCATTTGCCCCATTTTCCTTAGCTACTGCAGAAAGAGCACTGGGAGCAAAACAAATTCTGTATCTGTTTCTATTAATTGCCAGTTCTGTGTCCTTGGGCGAATTCTTGACTTTCTCAGAATCTGTTTCCACATCTGTGGAACAGCAGTGACAATAACTGCCAAAGAAAAATTTTGCTGAACAGAATTAAAAAGGCAAAGGAAACTTAATTCAAGACTATTGCATATTGAAGTCAATTCTGATGAAACAAGGCCAGAAGAATTTTTAAGTGTTGGCGTGAGCTAGGGGAAGAATACTGAAGGATGTTAGTGGGTAGACTGTTCCATAAGATCAGGCCATCTGTGTTTTCTCATTGGCACTGATCAAAGCCCCCTACCTTTCCATAGAGATGCGATCTAGGGGCACTATCGTCCTTGATGATTACATTTCAAAAGGATGGCTTTCACTTCCTCCAGAAAGATAATCCTGGGTTGTAAAACCAGCAAGAGGTGGGAGAAGATTTCCAACTCAAAGTGGCAGAGAAAGAATTACCAATACCAAGTTTTCTAAATTGAATGCTCAAAGAAAATGTAGGTCAGAGGCCTGTAGTTATGAGGCTACCTGTTGAAAGTTTGATCAAGCTTAGGGAAACATTAAGACCTTTTGGTCATAATCAGCCTACCTTTTCTACATGGTTGTTGAGAGGAAAAAATAAGCTAATAAAGATCAAATTCCCCTTAAAGTTTCAAATGTATGTGACAATGGGGAGGAGGAAGAAAAAGAGAAAGAGCAAGATAGTTATTATTCTTAGTCACTGAAAATGTCTGGAACATAGGGGGGAAAATATATATATATAGATATATATATATATACACACACACACACACACACACACACACACACCCACACCCACATATACACAAACATACATATATATACACACACACACACATATACATGTATGTATAAACATCCATACCTATGTACATAAATGAATGAATAAGCAAAAAAATTATCCCCTTTTATCAAATAAGACCATTTTTCTGAAGAGAGTTATTTTCAGAAAAACAACAGAACAAATAAATCAGGTTACTTTGTTTTGGGACCTCATTTATACAGTGAGCATAGACTGTTCCCTGCTCATATGCTGTTTTCTCTTATATATTTTACTTAGGATCCAACAGATATCTGAGGATAATCCAAAAATTCTTTTTAATTCTGCTGAGGATTTCAAGAGTCAATCCCTACTCTTCTGTGAACTCTCTTCAAAAACAAAATAATTTAATTTAAAGAAAATCCAGCAAGGCTAAATCAATGCACTCTTAGGCCTATGGTAAATAGTTTGGCAGATGAATTTAGTTATTTCCAAATCTGTACATGATGGAGAGGACCTTCAATAAAAATACTGGGTCATCTGGAAGATGTACCCCTGTTCTACATTGATGAATGTTGGTAGATTGGTGAACTAGCTACTGGGTGGTGCTTACAACCACATAATTTAGAGACATATTGTATTAACCCTGGCAAATTCTATTGCATGCCATATGGGCAAATTATTTTATCATTTGGAGGCTCAGTTTCCCTATCTAGAAAGGTGAAAATGTAATAATAATCACCTCCCAAGATTGTAATGAGAATTAAGTGGGATGCAGTACCTAACACTGCCTAGCGTATAGTAGAGCACCCAAATTAGAGTTATAATGCCTTTGCTGTTATCATTAGCCTACACATTTAGCCTATCATTAGCCTAGTTGATAATAGTGTTGATCTGAAATGCTTAGACTGTTCATATATCTAAGACTCCTAGTTAGCCACCATCTTTTGGACAGCTCTGCAGGTCTCTCTTTCTGCTTGTGATTTTTCCAGAGAAATTGGTCTCAAGGGTTTAAAATTTTCCCAGGGGCTTCCTGAAGGTCAGGGTCTATCTTGTGGGAATGTGTTCTTCTCAATGAGTCGAGGCTAAGCACAAGAATTTGTGGTTTTTAGTAGAATGGAGCTTGGATCAGCAAGATGGAATTTGGTCATAGAGTAACCCAGAAATCCAGTCCTTATAGAGACATCAACCTGACTGATACCGGGTAAGAGATGCCTGTTGTGTGTGCTTTACACAAGAGATTATTTATAACTGATGAAGTTTAAAAACATCCCCATTACTCATTACCCTAATTTAATAAAATACCTTGTCAGTTAAAATAGTGATGCATGAAACAGGTTTTGTTCCTAATATTCATCATCTGCCAAAGTAGATTTGGGAGGACACTAACAATATGAAATGAGTGCCCAAGCATTTTACTTCCTGGTTTATCCAAAACCTGTGGCCTCAGTCAAAGAAGTCAGCATTGACATATCAAGCACTAGCAAATGCAGAAACTCTCCCAGTGAAACGTCTGCAAAGGAGAAAAGAAGCAGCTTCTATGTTCTGGCCTTTTATGATGGAATATACCTGCCCTCACGCTTTTTAGACTTACTCTGTGTGACAAGGCATGAAAAGGGAGGGCAGAGTTTATCTACTTGCTGCTTTAACCTTATTTGAGTGACCACATGACAAAGTTGGGGAGAATAAAATGTTACTGCTTTAGTGGGTGTTCAGTCAAGAAATTTAGCTTAAAGATGGGCCAAGTGACCAGAATTTTCTGGTTGCAAAGATCAGATGTCAACAACATCTGAAGGTTTCTTCAGCATGGATGGTGAAGTCCTCCACAATTTAACTACAGCTTTGTCTTTCCTTGTGGTCCACCTGAGCCCTTTGCTCTGACCATGCCATGTTCACCTTTGACTCCATTCTCACTTTCCTTACTCATCAACTCCTTTCTCCATCTGACTCCGCCCACCCTTGGAGACACTACTTCTGCTCTGACACTGTCTTTAGTTGCCCCAATGCATTAAAGATTATTGACCTTTGCTTCCTTTAAATACTCTATTTAATACTTTAAACAGAGTATTCTTGTAGTTAAATCTTGCAGTAATTATATATGTAGGCTCAGGAGCCAGCTAGCCTGGGACAGAAGGCTGGCTGTTTCATTTACCAGTGGAGAGGACTTGGGAAAGTTTCTTCAACTTGGTGTGCATTTTGTCATATATGAAGTAAGGATACTAATAGTACAATAACAGCATCATTGTGAGGACTGAAGAGCTCATATTGTTTTCAGAGCAGTGTCTGACAAAAAGTGATTCTACCTTAATATGGGTATTCTTTTTGGTAAGTGGACTGTACTTCATTTGAAGGCAGGAATTATCATGTACCTGTGTTTATATCTTCAAAAACCCTTGGAGTTGGCAGACACTAAAATGAGTATGAATTGGTTTAATTAATTATTACATATGGGCTCTTAGTGATTATGATATGCTGTGAATTAGCTTTACTTTCTTTTTTTCCTTCATGGACAACCAATATATTTGAGTACACAGCATATTTTAGGATCTGGAAATATACAAAGGGTCATAGTTCTACCCTCAGGAAAATGGATACATATATCCATAAATAAATGATTGAAATATGGAGAAAACAGTACATTGACATGGTTAAACACAGGAGCCATGGGAGTACAGACAGGGACAGATGACCCAAAGGGATCCCATGGAAGCTTTATATATAACCAACACTTACAACTGTAGTGACATTTCTGACAAAGGCATTCTCCTTTCAGTACCAAGGAATATATGGGTGGTGAAACTAGCTAACCGGAGAGGCACCTTAAGCTTTAAGGGAAAAACCATTTTTGGAGAAGCCTGAGTCAGAATTGACAATATTTCTTGAGACACAAGAAGAGTTCAAGTTAACCCAATTTACTTTGGTATTGTTTTTCTTTGTAAATATTCATTTAAAAAGGCAAGGGGGGAACAGAATTAACCCTTAAGTGTAGAGCTGGGATTCCTTTGGACCTCCACTGCCATGCAAAAGTTTGAAGGTATATTCAGAACTACTTTAGCTGAGTCAAATAGTTTTCTTTGTTGCCAGGTTCAGGCAAGAACCAGGCAGCAAGCCACCTATGACTTAATTACTAGGCCATATTAAACCATGGCAATTTAATTGCAATTAGTGCTATAATAATGTATTTATAAAACACCAGTATATGCATTTGCGTTTGACAATCCATTTACTTTCAGCCTGGTACTATGTGTGTCCCATTAAATTACAAAGCGCAAGGTCATTAACCTACAATTCTACTTGTGATCATGTTATTAAATTGCATCCTGTCCCTTCTCTGGCTGAGACAAAATTGTTAGATCATTTATCTGTAACTATTTAATTTCCCTCTTATCTTCTGAAAGCTTTTATTGTTGCTAACTAAGCAGGTGTGACCTGTGGGGAAATCACTTGGCACTTCTTTAACATCTGGGCAAGATCCAAAATTTGGTTGGCTTGCTTTAGTGGTCTTATTTTCCTCTTATTTGCTTTTGGTCATTAGTGATTTTGGCAGATCGATACATGTTTTCATGTTCAGAATCATTAGAGTTTTGGGGACATTAAAGAGAACACTTGGCATGTGACCAGGTGTGCCATGTATGTACTATGGAACAAAACACTTCCTCTCTTTCTGAAGCCAAGGTGGCACTTAGTGTTGAGTGTTCAAGGTTCTTTGGCTCAGTGTTATGGATAATGAGTCTGGCATTTGTACTATAGAACTTCCCAGATAGATTCTTTCTCATGGATAAAACCTATCTTTTATCAACACAGAGCACAAGGACTCCTGTTCCAGACCAGCTGTCTTATGTACCTCACTGGGTATGTGTCCCAGAGACTGGATAGTTTAATACAACTTGTGTTCATAAATGAAGAATGAAATAAATAGAAGGGGACTACCATTTGTTTTCCTTTTTTGACTTATTGATTCATACTGAATGTGAAAGACCGTAACTCATGGTCTCTCAAATAATTTCCTGTTAAAATGCTATAAGAGAGAGATTACTGTAAACCCAATTTACAAGAAACTGGGACCCAGAGAGAAAAATTTACTAGTGTAAGTTTGCACAGTTACTAGGTGATATGGTTTGGCTATGTCCTCACTCAGATCTCATCTTGAATTGTAGCTGCCATAATCCCCATGTGTCATGGGAGGGACCCAGTGGGAGGTAATTGAATCATGGGGGTGGGTTTTTCCCAGGCTGTTCTCATGATAGTGAATAAATCTCATGAGATCTGATTGTTTTATAAAGGGCAGTTCCCCTCACACGCTCTCTTGCTTGCCACCATACAAACTGTGCCTTTGCTCCACCTTCGCCTTCCACCAGGATTGTGAGGCCTCTCCAGCCATGTGGAACTGTGAGCTCATTAAACTCTTTCTTCATAAGTCACCCAGTCTTGGGTATTTCTTCATAGCAGTATGAAAATGGACTAATACACTAGGTAGTTGAGCTAGGATTTATAGTCAGGACTGTAGGACTCCAAAATGCTTTGTGACAAATCACAATTTAGTTATCATCTATTATGTGCAGAACTAACTCTGTTTCCCTGAGTTTAGGTATCTTGTCTAAGGATTAAGCATATTTGGCGTTCATCTTCCTTCTCTTTTTGCTGACCCTCTACTGACCACATTATTACTTGCTAAGATGTTTTACACTGAAGGAAAGAAGGAGCAGACGTAGAAAGTATAAAGCAAATATAGTCAAATTTCAAATACTGGTAACTGTTGATCAACAAAGCATCATGTACATATTTAAGACCCAAATATGAAGGAATGAATGTATGAATGAAGAAAGAAAGGTGTTTTTTATTGAACTCTTCTTCAAATGAATATACTCTCTTTTTTAACAGAGCCATATATATTCATCCCTAGAGTAGTGTTCTTGCTGAAGAATGTCCAGCTTCACCATTGAGATAATAGTTTAGTAGAGGATTGGTAGGGTGGTGGCATTGAAGAGCACTTTGTATAAGTTCGGCTGCCAAGAGTGTGAAGAGAGAAGCAAGTGACAGAGTGAACATGTTTTCAGAATACCTGTCTGCAAGAAAAATACCTCATCTGTGCAGTGTCGTGATCTGTACTTGGAGTTCATTATTGGGCATCAATGATATACTAGAGACTACATCAGGTCCCAAACATACAATGGTGGAAACAGTATACATGATTCATATTCTCTTATGTATGTATTCATATATCTCATGTATATCCAAGTAAAGTCAATGAATAGATTGTAAATTGAGAAAATTCCTTCCAATTCTCTACTTCTCAATGCTTCTCTCCACTGTCCCTTGTGATTGGCAGAACACATCAAGTAAAGGGACTGAGTGATGCTTCAGCTGTATCCAAGGTTATCAGATTTATATTTAGAATCTCATTCCCTCAGCACTTCTTTCAACCCATGAGTTGTGGATTCAAATACAATTTCCATTAGTCCATATTCAAAGAGGCTGACTGAATACTTTGACTTAAGTGACAGTAACATTTAAAATACCCTCAGGACCTGAAGTGATTGCCAGACTGCAGAAATCTGTGCTGGGGAGAAACAATGCAATTAAAGTTGGTCACACATGATACAGATACTCTTTTTCTGGGTCAAAGAGAATTTTGGTGACATTTTCTTGTGAGTAAATAATTGACAATGAATATATGCAGTCAGATTATATATAGAGGAAAGGGTCAGCTCAATATTTTATCAGATTGTGAATACCTATTGTAGAATGAGATTGGCATCATGACTTTATTATGCTGTGTTCTACCATTAGCATTCATACCTGTTAGGGTATGTCTGATTGACTAGTTGAGGCGGTTTGCCAATTAGTTATCTTATATGAGACCAGGCTGCATCCTGAGAGACAGCTCTTCCTCAGAGAGATGGAGTTTTTCTTACAGTTCCCTGATCAGGGAAAAGAGGGTCAATTCTGAATATAGCATTAAAGGCTTAGAGCATATCCCCATTGGGGTCCTGATATTTTTTCTCCTTTCATCTGAGTAGGTTTAAGTGCTTGAAAAATAGAGAATGTGTATCGTCCACATTTTAAATTCCTGATATTTACCATGGTACCTGATCCTTAGTAGGCAATCAATAAATATTTCTGAATCAATAAAAAGTACAGGGTTTGGGTTGTGGTTAGTGAAATGCTTGGAATTCGAGTTAGTTCTATGTTCCGGGCCCTGTGCTAAGCAGTGTACATATATCCTTCATTAGCTGCAATAGCCTTTTGGAGTAGATGATGACATTATTATCCTTCTTTTCAAATGAAGAAACTGAGGTTCAGAAAAGATAAATTAATTAGTTAAGTTCACATGGCTGATGAGAAAGGATTTGACTGAGGATTATACGACTCTCAATCTCATGGAACCTCCCAAGTATTTTTGTGCCAACTTCAACCTTAATCTCTAGCATAGTATTAAGCGCACAGTATGAAAACTGAGAAAATTTTCCAGCATCAACAATAATATTAATATAAAGTAGTTGATGACATATTATGAATATTAAATACTCCATGCACCTAGGCTCTCTTAGAATCTGAGAGTGAGGATATACTATAAAGATTAATCAATTGATATTTTTCCTTCATTGTATTCTAGGATATAGTTAATAATGTTGCTGCTGTTGATGAATATGTGTATCTATCTGAATAATGAAGAATGTAATAAATCCCCCTTGATATTATTTCAGTATTTGAGTTCAATATTCAGTTTGTAACTGAAGATCTACCTCCAAATTCTTTTTACTTCCTAGTTTATTGGAGGGAATTGTATAAATTCCCTTTAGTTTTTTTTTGTTTGTTTGTTTGTTTTTTGTTTTATTTTGAAACGGAGTCTCACACTTTTGCCCAGGCTGGAGTGCAGCAGCGCAATCTGGGCTCACTGCAAGCTCCGCCTCCCAGCTTCATGCCATTCTCCCGCCTCAGCCTCCCAAGTAGCTGGTACTACAGGCGGCCGCCACCACGCCCAGATAATTTTTTGTATTTTTAGTAGAGCCGGGGTTTTACCACGTTAGCAAGGATGGTCTCGATCTCCTGAGCTCGTGATTCGCCTTCCTCGGCCTCCCAAAGTGTTGGGATTACAGGCATGAACCGCCACGCCCGGCTATTTTGTTTGTTTTTTAGGTTGTTTTGGATTGGATATTTCTGACTGGAAACAGAATGAGTTTTACTAAATACAGCATATATTTCTTCCAGTTCTGGATCCATATTTTCTGCAGACCATTTAGTGGAATGGTGTTATGGCTGGGAATGCATACTCCTTTACATCTCAGTCTGGAATTGACATGAGTCTTTCTGAATTTGAATTATCTGCATTGGAATTGGACTCTGGAACACTTAAAGTCTTACTTGTCTGTAGCTGAAAGATCTTGGGAAATGTTCCTTGTGTGATAACTACATTGAGTTCATTACTCTAAGGAAACCTAAGGCACCTGTGAATTTTTATAGCTGAATTTTGTTGGACCAATTATACAGTTATACAAAGTTTTAAACTCTGCTTCATGAATCACATGGACAACTTCTTCTTCACTAATAATACCTGAGGATTCAGCTTCTGTTTGCCTTTGTTATTGAACATGTTAAGAAAATCATATTTATGTGCCTGTCTGAGAGTTTTCTGACATTTGATATATATTCATTTATCTGCCCTCCAGGTTTTTTTTTTTTTGGTAGTTTTTGGTGGAAGTCTGACTACCCTACTGGATTATTTATGTAGTTATATGTTTTTAATATGAAGTATAATAAAACTGGTTTTAAATAAGAATATAAAGCTACTCGAAAATAATAAAGATTAAATCAACATTTTAAACGCCTCTTTATTAGGCTTTGAAATACTGCTGAGTTCATTTCTTTCTTTATCTCTCTTCAGCAGATTCAGTATTTTTTAATGATTAATTATATTAGCTATGTTTCATGATTCAGTAGAACTGTAATAACATTTTAGATGCACAATCATTTATCACCCAAGCAGAGAGGCTCCTATTTTGTTCTCTGGGTTTCACTTTATCCATTTAGTATAAATACCTAACCTTATAATCTTTCAAATTCAAATATCTCTGGATTGGAAGCTAAACTTACTTGAGATAGGAAGTTGAACTCAAATTATCTAAGCACTCAATATGGGAATCATATTATCTACACTAAAAATTAGAATATTCCATGTGATAAAGAATTATTGTTTGTTGATTGGTAAATATATTCACATAAGCTTTATTACCCTCATGGATATTAATAAATTTAATGTAAAATGATGGCTGTATCATAAATTTGATTGTTCATTTGACTTAGCTGTTTTTTTACCTTTTTCTTATTTTTTTCTACAGGTTTGATGTAAACATATTCAGCAAGTTCTATAGTTAAATACACTTGCTTAATACACATGAAGCAACTAAAGATAATGGAAGATAATTATGTGACACTTAGACATGTGTTCTAAATTAAGCACTTAATATGTGACCCAAACACCTCTTGCATTGAGTCTTGACATGAGCACCAGTAGTAGAGTCCTTAACCTAAGTTTATGATAAGCTTCAGTGAAATTACATGCATATCTACAATTATATGTACATATACTTTCATCTAATAAATTCTACTGAAATGATGGTTTCTCCATTGGTGAAACCAAAAACAATAGATTTTATTTCCACTAAATTCCCTTCTACCTCTCAAATTCTGATCATTCATATTGCGTGTACTGCTCCCTTCCCTTTTCCTTTCCTTCCTTAGATAATGTAGTCAAATTTCCTACTTTTATAGATGAAAACAAATCTGACAGTTAATGACTCTCTAAGTTGGGTTATGGTGATAGAATTGAGAAATGAGGAATAAATTCACTAAGCCAGAAAGAAAAGTTTGGCTTTTTAACAAAGTGGAGGACTAGGTGCAGCTATAGAGGTCCAGGAAATAGAGTCCAACATTGTAGAGTCATAGAAATAATAAAAAAAAAGTAGTGGGTCAAGGCAGAAAACAGTACAGAGCAATTCTTTTGAGGAGATATTATAGTGTGATGTCCCAGGCTCATACAAATATGCTGTGTTAAGGGACATGGAAGAGCCAGCTGTGTTTAGAGAGTATAGCAAGAAGCCCAAATAGATTGCTCTGCTGTTTCCCTTCCATCCTACTTCTTACACTTAGGTTTTTTCTCTGCAACAACGAATTCAAAAACTTCTTGAGAACTTAAAGCTTGTGGAATGAACTAGATGAACATAAATGAGGACAATTTTGGACTTTGGCAATGAAGTCATGGATTATCACCCCAAATAAACACAGAAGACAGATTGCAAATTCAAATCAGAAACACATATGTGGTTCATTGAGCATCAGCTCAAAGCGTAGCCCCTCCGTGTCACATAATGGCAAGGGGACATGTGTCTGAGAAGGGATCTCATGTAGAATTCAAGAGCTGCTTGCTGCCTGGATATCTGATATACTGAGAGATAAGGTCTTTGAATGATTTCTTGGGGACATTTCAACCACCAGGATTTAGATGATTGTCTAAGGTCATTAAGTAAACAAAATATGTGGGGGAAAATGGCATGGGATTTTAGAGGCCAAATGACACAAATTAAGTCAACATAGTAATTTCATCACTAAGCAGCTTCCCCATGTGAAAAAAATGCAGAGACTCATGGGGTTGGATTCAGGATTTAATTAGATGATATACATGGCAGAACTTCGTAAACCTCTTTATAAATGTTAGCTTATTTATTTAAAGGATAATATATTTGTCCCTTGGACTGGCAAGGCCCAGAGTCCATTTGGAAGTTAAGCTTGCAGGCAGTAAACAGATCAGTGCTCAAATGGGGCACAGTGGGAACCTCTCCCTCTGCAGTTTGTCCCTACAGTGCAGCTGGAGGCAGCCAAGCATCCTGAGCCAGCGACAGCATGAGGCCCATCAGAACTCCTGCCAGGGCTGCCCTTTCCTCTGTGGGGAGATTTTCCAGTGAAATGTTTTTGTCATTTCTCTGGGGAAGAGGGATTGAGACCAGGAGAGAATTCAAAAGGAGCTAAATCCAGGATGGGTCAACAGCTCCTAAGCGTGGTGGTGGAGCAAACATTTGCCCTTGCACTTTTCTGTCTTGAATGAAAGATAATTTAGCTTCTCTGAGGGAAAAAGTATCCAATGTCAGTAATGTCAGAATAAAATGAGGTCCTTCTGTTTATATATCTGAGCAGCATGATGTAGTAGGAGGGGATCTAGACTTAGAGGGGGTCAATCTGGTCCCTTCACTAACTCACCGTGGAATCATAAGGAGTTCATTTGACCTCTTGTTTTCCCATCTGTAAAAATGGGATATAAAAATCTGTCCTATTTTCCTTATGAGCTGTTAAAAAGTTTATCTGAAAATTGTTTAAAAGCATACAAAATTATATAAAAATATGTTCCTCCCTTTTTTTCATTGTTTATATTGTAAGATAAATCCAATTTTGCCTCACTTATAAAACACCAGATTATACCTACTTCTGACTCAAAAATCAGCACTGCAGTAAATTACTACTGCATCAGTTCTTAAAGTTGTGCCTTAGGGAGGATGTGTAGGAGCTGAAAGAGTGTGCACTTTAAAAATAGGTAGACCTGGGTTTAAATTCTTGCCAATCATTTACTTACTAAATAATCAGGAAATATTTTCTTAAACTTCCTGGGACTCAGTTGTCTCTCTTGTAAAATGGTCAAAAGTATGCCTTTATCACAGAAGTGATGCAAAGTACAGGATATATCATAGGCCTCTATACAATATCTGTACCCCAAGAGTAGATTCTAGCTAATCATTAACTCTATTCCATCCACCCCGTACAGTATTAAAATGAGACACATGAGTGGTGTAAAAGTGTGAAGGTCTTTACCAGACATTTAACAACTTTTGCTCTTTTTTGGATTTTTCACCTGAACAAAGTATATGAGAGTAATGTCATGTGGACATGTTAAGGAAACATTTAAAAAAGTAAAAGCACATTAAAGGACACATCAGTGGGTTCAAGTGAGAAAGGTGTAATTTCCTTGTGAGGATTCAGTTCTTGAATTTAGAAAAGTTTTTATATAAAATGAACATAGTGACAAGCATATCTGTAATAGATGTGGAAGGAATATTAGTATTAGAGACATATTTTTTTCTTTTGTGTAATTTTCTCTTCAACAGGTCATAAGTTTACATTGGACATCAGTTTTCTTCTTTGTAAAGTGATGTAGTTCATACAAGGCCTTTTCCAGCACTCACATTTCCTAGACCTACGTTGCTCTGTTCATATTTCTGAGTCTTTGGCTTGGAGGAATTCATCCCTAAAAGAGGAAGCTTGGGGGCAGGCAGCAGACAAAGTCCAGGTGTTAACATGAGTGAATGTTCACATTTCCGGCTTCAGTTCAGTCTCTCTGAAATCCATCCCTGCGAATGGCCAGTGCTCTACTTAATGAACATTTGCACTGGCACATTATACTGCAGGCCAACCAATGACCACCCCACCATGAGCCCAAGTCTCCTTCAGGGAGGGGCTTGTTTTATGGTTCCTTTTGGTTGGAGTTAATACAGTGGAAGCTCATTATAATCCCAGTGCTGATCAAAAGTGAAAAAGACATCTGCATTACCAAAAGCATTAGGGTGAATTTAACATGATGCATACTTAATTCTGTAGGCACAGACTCTAAAATGGCTGATAAAAACAGACACTTTTTTATTTATAAAGGTGTTTGCACTCTGCTGTGGCTGCCCATGTGGAGGCAGAATGTGGATCACTTTTCAGCAGGATGTAACAATTAGGGTGTGGGCGACCCATCCAGTTCTCAAGGGAAAACATTGACAGGGTTCTAACAGTTTCCTTGAAAACAGAATGATTTGAGTTACAACATGGGGACTTCAGGCCCTTCCTCTTAATCTGGTTCAGTGTTTCTTTCACTTTAGCATGTATAGGTATAACTGTATAGGGCCGTATATTTCCAGGTGCACATATTGCACATTATGGATGACTCAGGAGATTTTCCAGGACAGTTTTGGCAACATGCAATTCTTTTGTTATATGCTGAATGTACAATCTACTTACTCCTTTACCCTTTCATGTTAGAGATGACCACAGACTCCCTGACTATCATAAAATGTAGTCCAAAGGTATAGGAATATTTCACCACTCTCTCCAGGGTAGGGTTGACTTCTTCTAAAGGTTTCAATCACACTTCCATCAAAATCAGGACAAAGGTGCCAAATACAACTCTCTTTCCACATCAGCTGCCAAGCACCTGAGCTCACAGGAAGACACCTAGCTCAGCTTTGCTATTTTCCTTTGTTCCAGGACTGTGGTGTTGGAATTAATAGCTGCAGAGACACACCTGTTCATGATTAATGGCCTAATCAGAGGAGTATCTCTTAAACTTGCAGAAGTTGTTTATTTTCTTACTTTAAGGATCCTAACTGCATGTCCTACCTTTTCGGTCTAGCATTTGGTCATTCTTTATATAGCAATGTGACCTCTTTGTTGTTGTTATTCTTTTTGACTGTGTGTTTTTGTGTATTATTTGGTAAACAGTAGTGCTCACTGAAGGCAAAGCTGCAAAAAGGTATCAGGAAACTAGAGGAACAAAGGGGACATGTTTCTGGTCTGGTTCTCTTGACCTCTTGTCTTGGAGAGACCACCAAAGAGCCCTGGCCCTCTGGAGCCCCCAGTTCACCTCTGTAATGGGCCTTGTGACCACATGATCTGCTTTGCTAGGGACACTCTTAGTTTATGCCACGTTCACTTGTCCTGGTTTGCAAGATTTATTTCATGGTTACACTAACAGTGGAGAGAGTGATTGTATCTTCTCCACAGGGTTTCTGTGAAGATTAAAGGGACTACCCCCAAGTGGGGTGGAACTTGTATGGAAGACACTATGCAGTTGAGGACACGCACTTGTCTTTGGGATACAAAGGGAAGAAATGTACTTAAATGAATTTGCCTATACAGGGTAGAAAGTAGGTTGGGGTTATTTTAAGGATACAGTGCTATCAAGGATTTCATGAATATGGAATTGAGAAGCTAAAAATCTATGAGGACATAAAAACCGTGTCTCCTTCTTTCTGTTTATCTTTGATTTTGCCCCTGTCTCTGATCTTTTCCCACATCTTAATTTCTGTCTCTTTTTACCTTGTTATATTTCTCTGAGTCTCTGAGATCTCTCATTTCTGCTTTTGATTCTTTCTCCTAGGTAGAAATTCACACCTTCTATTTTACTCTTTCTGCTTTCTCCTTTCAAAATTTCATTTCTACAGAACACTGGATATGTGCCCTCTTATGTCAGATGTCTCTGCCAACTGATTACAGTCTTGTGTCTCTTTTAGTTCTGATCAAATAAGGCTAGGAGCCCCTCTTCCAGGGGTTGTGGGGAGGTTATGGGCATAACACACCAAAGTATAATAATACATTTGCCTGTATAATTTCTTGCTGAATATCCTCATGAATATGTAGGTCAGATAGGGCTGAAGCTAGGTGTTTAAGGATCTGAGTTTCATCAAAACATAACCTATCACTACTAGCAAACATAAATTCAGTTATTTCAAACAATTACATAAGGGTCTAATCTATTCCAAAGATAATTCTTACCACATACACACACAAAAATGTGTCTCAAGCATTAGAGGAAGGGCCTAACAATAATACCTGTATTAAAAAAGAGATTATTATGCCACTGCCAGCTAACACCTCTTTGTTTTTTTGAGGGGTGGGGATTGTCATAATTTTTTTTTCTAATAGGCTGGATAGTTTTATTTGTGTCACCCATAATTTCTGTCCTGGCCCTCTCTGTGGCTTGTAGGAAGTTGGATGGGATTGAGTAGGGGGACTAATTGTGGAAAAGGCAAATTTATGTGTCACATTCATAACTCTGGCCTTATGATCATTGCCTTCCCAGTAAATGAACTAATGGAAACAATGCATACACACACAGGCAAGCCATGTCAAGCTCTGCCATAGAATGGTCCAATGACTTCACCAGCTTGAATCTTTTGATCCTAGACATGCCAATGGCTGATGCTAGTTATAAATATTTTCTGAGAAACAGCATGGGACACATGGGCTCCTTGTGTTTGAAGGTAAATATCCCCTGGTTAGTTTCTTTTGTGTGAAAAAGAGGCAGTGCCTCCTTTGGGCTTATGGGTTGGTCAAAGGATCAATATCCATTGATGTTCTTGTCCCTGCTCCCAGGCTTGCTACAAAAGAGCAGCTAGCTGGCCATTCTGAGGCCTGGCATTCCAAGCTGCTGAACTATCCAATGTCTGATTCTCCATTCTCACATTGCTGAGAAAGGAAAAGCCCATCTACCTTTTGTTCCTGCCCTCATTTGCTTCATAAGAGCCATCCAGGAGCTATATGACCTTTTCTTAGAGTGTTATTAAGCTCTAATGGATATTTTACCTAAGGTGGGAGGCTAGGAGAGGAATTGTTGGGCTCAGTCTTAACCATTAAGTAAAGGTAAATGACAGTATTGAAGGCTCAGCTTTAAAGAAGGAATACTTAGCTTTTTCTGTCAGTGCAGTGGGGTGAAAAGGAAATGGGTGCCATACTTCCCAGGCAAAATCCACACCAAATACATGTATTTCAATTGCTAGTGTTCTGGCTTTAGGCAAATTAATTAAACATCTTGAATCTTAGTTTACCTGTGAATCAATAAAGTATTTTTGAGATTGACAGTCTATTATCTTTGTGGGAGTAGAGTTGGGTTTTAGCCACAGGTAGAATGCACTGGTGATTATAAACCAGTAATCTTTAGTACCTGGCTTCAATTTCTTTACAGAACCCCTGTATTTCTGGCTATCTCCTCAATTACTGAAACCATTTGCAGTTCTAGCACAAGGTCATGAACTTTCCTATTATCTTTTTAAAAAGCCCATTCACATGAATAAATAGGTACTCAAGAGGAATGAAGAAGGCAAATTATTCATCTTAAGGACATTAAAGTAAATTGGTGAATATTCTTATTATTAAACCCTGTCTTGGGGAGACTTTTATTATATAGAACTAAAGTCCATTGTATTATAGTCTAAAATAATTTGAGAAGGAACAATTGTCCCAAATTCATGTTATAATTTATACCTTATCAATACACATTACGATTATTAGTGCATTGAATCCTTAAGGTAACAGTGTCATTAATCCCAACTTCCAGATGACAAAAAAAAGTCAGTTCATGTAGGTTGTGACTCACCAACCCTCAAAGACCTTGTTCAACTTGTTTTCAACTCCATATTCCTTTAATTGTTGTTATTTTGTATCCCATTAATAATATTAGTTTTTACTATATAGTAGTGATTAAAATGATCAAATAAGATGCCTTAAAGAGTTTTTTATTTGATGTTTGTGTTCTGATGTCTGTAACAAAGCCCTCTCTTTATCCTGAATAATAAATAAAAGTCATGTCTTTGATTTCAGGATCTAGCTATTTGCTTACATTTTCCCTCAGGTTGTCCCTCTGTACTCCATGAAATATTTTTCAGCACTATTGTTATTGACATTAAACATTGTTACAAAATGAAATGTTTAACCATATCAATTCTGCTGTGCTACAAGCATAATACAATTACCACATTTTACTCCTATTATTTAAAGGAGTTAATTGAACCAGAACTGCTACTAGCTAAAAACGTGTTATATGTAAATTTTGAATTTAATTTCCTTCATATATAATGCTCTGCAATAGTAATACAGATGAAAGAGGGAGAGATTCTGGGATAAAACCTCAAAATATGATTTGGTTTCAAGTATCTACTCTTTCTACACAGACAGGAAAAACCACTATTAAATTTTTGATGAAATTATGTGTTTACATGCATATGTTTTTTAAATGAAATAAGTTAACAAATGTTTTAGCAAGACAAATTTGAGGGGCAGGGCCAAGATGGCAGATTAGAAGCAGCTTATGTGTGCTGTTCTCACGGAGAAGAAACAAAGGGCTAATGAAGATTGACCGTGCAGGCCATTCATCTGGGAAAACACATCAAGATCCATCATGGCAGCAAGGGAGCATAGCAGAGAGGAGCAAAGCTGGGCAGTAGCCTGTCTGGGCTTGGCATGGAGCCAGAAGAACCTCTTCAACATGGGAAAGGCTGAGTGAATGAGAGGCCCCTAGGGGAATCATGCTCTCCACAGGGACATGGGCAAGACTGGGAATGGGAGAATATTCCTAGCCCCATGAACATTCCCCAACCCCTACCCCCACACCATACTTGTAGTCTGAGGCAGAGAGCCATTTGGACATTTTGCAGAGACAATACTTGAGTCTGAGGGAACCTCTACACACCTTGGTCCCCGGAGCAGATAAGCACCATCACCATAGCCCCAGTAGAGACTGCAGTAGCAGGGCCTGTGAGCAGTAAGATTGCTCCACCTCCACCCCTTGCCAGGTGGTACACAGCACCAGCTTCTAACCCAGCAGTCCTACTTCAGCAAGAACTCAAGAAGTCACTCCAGCCATCCCCACCACTAGTAGCCAGAGGGACAATGCTTGCTAGAGCTCCCATCCCAGAGGTCTCACTTCAGTGTAAACTCAGCTGGAGGGTGCAGCCTCCTGTTGTCCCAAGAAACACACAGACAGCAGAGTGCATGACCCTGCCCACCCCTGCCACTGTTGGGAAAGAATCTGAGATATTGAAGCCTGGTTTTCTGAAATAACTCAGACAAAAGTAAAGAAAAATGAACAAAACGTCCAAGAAATATGGAATTTTGCAAAGAGAACAAATCTATGACTCACTATTGTCCCTGAAAAAGACAGAGGAGACCAAACAATACAAAAAACATGTTTCAGAATATCATCCATGAAAATTTCACCAACTTCACTAGAAAGACCAACATTCAAATTCAGAAAGTGTAGCAACCCCCTGTGAAATACTACACAAGAAGACTATCCTCAAGACACATATTCATTAGATTCACCAAGGTAGAAATGAAAGAAAAAATGTTAAATGCAGCTAGAGAAAAGAGGCAGGTCACCTACGAAGGTAACCCAGTCAGGCTAACAGTAGACCTGTCAGCAGAAACCCTACAAGACAGAAGAGATTCAGATTCAATATTCATCATTTTTAAATAATTTTCGGCCTGGATACGGTGGCTCACACCTATAATCCCAGCACTTTGGGAGGCCAAGGCAGGCAGATCACTTGCAGTCAGGAGTTTGAGACCAGCCTGGCCAACATGGTGAAACCCTGTCTTTACTAAAAATACAAAAATTAGCCAGGCATGGTGGCATATGCCTGTAGTCCCAGCTACTCAGGAGGCTGAGGCAGGAGCACTGCTTGAACCCAGGAGGCAGAGGTTGCAGTAAGCTGAGATGGCACCACTATAGCCTGGGCAACAGAGCAAGACTCTGTCTCAAAAAAAAAAAAAAAAAAAAAGAAAAAAAGAAAGAAAATAACTCGGTGAAGAATGTCATATCCAGCCAAACTAAGCTGCATAAGTGAAAGAGAAATTTTTTTTTAGACAAGCAAATGCTAAGGGAATCTGATACCACCATATCTTCCTTACAAGATGTCTTAAAAGGAGAGCTAAGGTTAAAAAGGAAAGGCCATTACTAACTACTACAATATACACTAAGGTACATAAACCATTGATGCTATAAAGCAACACAAACAAGTCTGCATAATAAGCAGCTACTAACATGATAACAGGATCAAATCTGCACAGACCAATACTAACCTTGAATGTAAACAGGCTACATGCCCCAATTAAAAGGCCCAGAGTGACAAGTTGGATAAAGAAGCAAAACCCAACATTATGCTGTCATCAAGAGACTCATTTCACAGGCAATGACATTCAAAGGAAAAAGTAAAGAGATGGAGAAAAATCTACCAAGCAAACACAAAATGTAAGAAGGCATGTGTTATGATATAGTTTGGATTCGCATCCCCACCCAAATCTCACGTTCAAATGTAATCCCTAATGTTGGAGGTGGAACCTTGTGGGACCTGATTGAATCATGAGGACAGATTTCTCATGAATGGTTTAGCACCATCCATTTGGTGCTGTTCTTGTGCTATTGTGTAAATTCTCATGATATCTGGTTGTTTAAAAGTACGTGGCACCCTCCCTCTCTCTCGGTCTTCCTTTTGCCATGTAAAGTGCCTGCTCTTGCTTTGTCTTCTACCATGAGTTGAAGCTACCTGAGGATTCCCCAGAAGCAAATGCTATTATGCTTCCTGTGCAGCCTGAAGAACCATGAGTCATTTAAAATTCTTTCTTGGAAATTACACAGTCTCAGGTATTTCCTTATAGCAATTCAGGAATGAACTAATACAGAATATAGGTACCAGAAGTGGGGTATTGCTGTAAAGATAACTGAAAAGGTGAAAGCACTTTGGAATTGAGTAATAAGTTGAGATTGGAAGATTTTGAAGGGCTCAGAAGACAGGAAAGATAAGGGAAGGTTTTGAACTTCTTAGAAACTGATTAAATGGTTGTGACTAAGATGCTGATAGTGATATGGACAGTGGACCTGACAGACACCTACAGAACTCTCCTCCCAAAAAGAAAGGGATATGTATTATACTCACCTACACATGGCAAATACTCTAAAATCAAGCACATAATCCTCAGCAACTTATTAAAAACACCTGAAATCATACCAACCATGCTCTGAGACCACAGTGCAATAAAAATATAAATGTAAAAAAACACTCAAAATTGTACAATTACATAGAAATTTAACAACGTGCTCCTGAATGACTTCTGAGTAATTAATTAAATTAAGGCAGAAGTCAATAAATTCTTTGAAACTAATGAGAACAAAGAACATACCAGAATTTCTGGAACACAGCCAAAGTAGTGTTAAGAGGGAAAAGTCTACAGTACTAAATGCCCTCATCAAAGAGTTAGCAAGATTTCAGATTACCAATCTAACATCACAATTAGGGAAACTAGAGAAATAAGAGCAAAACAACCCCAAGGCTAACAGAAGAAAAGAAATAACCCAAATAAGAGCTGAACTGAAGGAAACTGATATGCGCAAAGTCATGCAAAAAATCAATAAACTCAGGAGCTTATCTTCTGAAAAAATTAATATGATAGATTGGCCACTACCTAGACTATAAAGAAAAAAAGAGAGAAAATTTAAATAAATACAATTAGAAATGACAAAGGGGGCCTTAACACTGACCCCACAGAAATACAAAAACCCTAAGAGATTATTAAGAACACCTCTGGGCACACAACCTAGAAAATCTAGAAGCACTGGGTAAATTCCTAGAAACATATAACCTCCCAAGATTGAACTAGGAAGACACTGAATTCCTGAACAGACCAATACAGAGTTCTGAAACTGAATCAGTAATAAAAAGCCTAACAACCAGAAAAAGCCCTGGGCCAGGTGGATTCACAGCCAAATTCTCTCAGATTTATAAGGAGGAGATAGTAGCACTGCTACTGAAACTATTCCAAAAAAAAAAAAAAAAAAAATTGATGAGGAGGCATTTCTCCCTAACTTGTTCTATGAAGCCAGCATCATCTTGAAACCAAAGTCTAGCAGAGACAAAACAAAAAAGAGAGAACTTCAGGCCAATATTCTTCCTTGATGAATACTGATGCAAAAAATTCTCAACAAAATACTAATTGTATTAGTCCGTTCTCATACTGCTATGAAAAATTGCCTGAGACGCGGTAATTTATAAAGGAAAAAGGTTTAATTGATCCACAGTTCCACGTTGTTGGAGAGGCCTCAGGAAACTTAAAATCATGGCGGAAGGCAAAGGATAAACAGACGCCTTCTTCACAGGGCAGCAGGATGGGGGGAGTGCAAGCAGGGGAAATGCCAAATACTTATGAAACCATCAGATCTTGTGAGACCCACTCACTAACATGAGAACAACATGGAGAAAACCACCCCCATGATCCAATTACCTCCACCTGGTCCCACCCTTGAGTATGGGGATTATGAGGATTACAATTCAAGATGACATTTTGGGTAGGGATATAGCAAAACCATATCACTAGTAAAGTGAATTCAGAAGCACATAAAAAACTCAATCTACCATGATCAAGTAGGTTTTATGCCTAGAATGCAAAGTTAGTTCTACATATGCACATCAATATATGCGATTCACTACATACACAGAAGTAAAAAACCATATGATCATCTCAATAGATCCAGAAAAGGCATTTGACAGAATTTAACATCCCCTCATGTTAAAAACTCTCAGCAAACTAGTCATACCTACAAATAATAAGAGCAATATATGAAAAACACGCAACCAACATATTGAATGGGTAAAAGCTGGAAGCATTCCACTTGAAAACCTGAACAAGACAAGAATTCTCTCTTTTACCATCCTGTTTGATATAATACTTGAAGTCCTAGCCACAGGAATCAGGCAAGATAATGAACTAAAAGGCATCCAAATAGGAAAAGAGGAAGTCAAACTATCCTTTTATGCCAACAATATAATTCTACACCTAGAAAACCCCACAGTCTCTTCCCAAAAGCCCCTTGATCTGATACACAACTTTAGCAATGTTTTGGGATATGAAATTAATGTACAAAAATCAGTAGTATGCCTATATGGCAACAACTTTCAAGTTGAGAGCCGTATCAAGAATACAATCCCCTGCATGAACAGCCACAAAAATAATAAATACCTGGGAAAACATCTAACCAAAATAGTGGAAGCCTGCTGTAACAAGAATTACAAAGCTGTTCAAAGAAATCTCAGAGAACAAAAACAAATGGGAAAACATTCCATGTTCATGAATAGCAGAAATAGTATTATTATAATGGCTGTACTACCAAAAGCAATTTATAGACTCACTGCTACTTCTATCAAAGTACCAATGCCATTCTTCACAGAATTAGAAGAAACTATTTTGAAATTCATATGGAACCAAAAAATAGCCCAAGTAGCCAAGGCAATTCTAAACAAAATGAACAAATCTGGAGACATCACATTACTCAATGTTGAACTATACAAGGCTACAGTAGCCAAAACAGCGTGTACTAGTACAAAAAAGGGCACATAGACCAATGGATCTGAATAGAGATTCCAGAAATAATGCTGCACACCTACAACCATCTTCAATAAAATTGATAAAACCAGCAATGGGGGAAGCACTTCATATTCAATAAATGATCTGGCTAGCCATATACAGAAGATTTAAACTGAACCACTTCCTTATATGCAAAAATCAACCTAAGATTGATTAAAGGCATAAATATAAAATCTAAAACTGTAAAAAGCCTGGATGATAACTCGGGAAATACCATTCTGGACTTAGGACCTGGCACAGATTTCATAATGAAAACAACAAAAGCAATTGCAAGAAAAACAAAATTTGGCTAATGAGTCCTAAACTAAAGAAGGTCTGCATAGCAAAAGAAACTATCAACAGAGTAAACAGATGACCCACAGAATGGAAGAAAATATTTGCAAACTATACATATTAACATATTATACAAATTAAAGGTATAATATTCAGAATCTATGAGGAACTTAAATTTACAAGCAAAAAGGAACCCTATTAAAAAGTTGGCAAAGGACATGAACACTTTTCAAAGAAGACATATATGGGATTAACAAACAAAATTCAACATCATTAATCATCAGAGAAATGCATATCAAAACCACAAGGAGATACCATCTCACATCAGTCAGAATGGCTATCATTAAAAAGTCAAAAAATAATAGATACTGGCAAGTTTGTGGAGAAAAGGGAATGCTTATACACTGCTAGTGGGAATGTAAGTTAGTTGAGTCATTGTGGAAAGCAGTTTGGCAATTTCTCAAAATTTAAAGCACAATCACCATTCAACCCACCAATCCCATTATTGGCCATATACCCAAAATAATATAAATTGTTTTACTATAAAGACACATTCACATGCATGTTTATTGCCACCCTATTCACCCTATTCACAATAACAAAGGCATTGAATTAACCTAAATGCCCATCAGTGGTAGACTGGATAAAGAAATGTCCATCAGTGGTAGACTGAATAAAGAAAATGTGGTACATTTATGTAATGAAATACTATCCAGTCATTAAAAAAAAAAAAAAGAATGAGATCATGTCCTTTGCAGCAACATGAATAAAACTGAAATCCATTATCCTAAGCAAACTAACAACAGGAAACCAAATAACACATGTTCTCATTTATAACCTACACATTGAGTACATATGGACACAAAGGAGGTGACAGTAGCAATCAAGGCCTACTGGAAGGTGGAGTGGAGAATGGGGAGGATGCAAAACTACCTATCAGTTATAATGCTTATCACTTGGGTGACAAAGTAGTCTGTACAACAAACCCCTGCAACATGCAATTTACCTGCATAACAGACCTCTACATCTACTCCTAAACTTCAAAGTTAAAAAAAATAAAATTCAAAAAAAGAGAAATTTCTCACTTCTGTCAAACCCAGCTCAAAACTACCAAAATTGACTTCCTTTCTACTTGAACCTCAATGAGTCTCTATGACATGAAACATGTCACTAGGAACTACAGAAAATCAATGAAAGAACTTTGCTTTTGACCTTGAATTTTTACTTTGTTGGAAAGTCATACTAATATTTCTTGTTCTCTACCGTAATATCATGGTGTGAACTACATACAATAAAATGCATTATTTGAAGTGTAAGTTTACATGGGTTTTAATAAATTTAAACAGTTGTGCAACTATTATAAAAATCCTATTTTAGATAGTTTTCATTTATCCCAAAAAGTTCAAATTCTCTTTTAAAATAGGAAAAAAATAATTTAAAATTTTTGTTATTCAGAGCCCATGACTTAAAATTATTGAAAAATGGGCATTTTGTATATGAAAGATGGCTTTGGGCAAGTAAGAAATACCTTTAAGTTTCACTTTATTTACATGGGAACATAGTAATTCCTGCTTCACTTCATTCCTAAGATCATGCATGGTTTAAATGAGAATGTGCTTTTATTCATTTGTATAAAGCATATAAACCATACTTTTATTTGGGTCATTTTTACTCTCCTTCCTTTTGAAATATAATTGCCTATTTCTTCTGCATACATTGAGCAACATGTCATATGCTGTTATGATTTTTATTTCAACAAATATTAAAGAAATTAGTACCAAATAAGATACTGTATTTACCCTTCTTTTTCCCTTTTCGATATTCTTTACTTTGTGAAACTCTATTCTTTCTGTTATTCCCTTTCTGTTTAGAGAACCCATTTTCAATGATTCATTGAGGGATACTTATGCTAGCAACAAATTTTTAGTTTTCTTTTCCCAAAAAATGTCTTGCTGTCCCCTTAATTGATATAGTTATAAAGAATGTTTTTTTAGCAGATGTAGAATAACAATATTATCCTTTCAGTAGTTGAAAATGCTACACTTCTTTCTGGCCTCTGCTTTCTGATAAGAAATCCTCTATCATTCAAATTGGTGTTTCCCTATATGTATTGCATCACATTTCTCTGACTGCTTTTAAATGTTTTTATGTGTCTTTAGTTTTCAGAATTTTAATTATGATATTTAGGTTTATTCTTTTTGGTGTTCACTAAGCAGCTTGAATCTACAGATTTGCATCTTTCATTATGTTTGAGAAATTCAATAATCATTTTTTCCAACACATTTAGTGACACTTTCTCCTCTACTACAGCTAAGATGATATGAATATTATCTTTGTTATTGTACCATAGGTACCTCATACTATTAATTATCTTACAGTTTACATTTTCTCTGTTCAGATTTTGTAAAATACATTGGTCTGTCCTCAAGCTGATTTTATCCTCTGTCATACCACTTTACAATTGAATGTATCCGGTTCTTTTATGTTATAAATGTATCCAAAGCTTTTTGTTTGTTGTTTTTTTAAATTTCAGTTACTGCATTTTTAAAATTATACATTCAGGAGATACACGTGCAGGTTTGTTACATGAGTGTATTATGTAAATAAAAATTATAAAAATTATGTAATGTCTTGTGAATCCATCACTCTGGTGTTGAACATAATACCTGTGGCAGAGTGCCACTGCTACTACTTGAGACCATCATTACAGCAGTGAATACTGTTACCACTTGAGACGGTCATTACAACTGAACGAAGGGATGAATGTAGAAATCACAAAAGAACGAAAGAAACTGTTTTAAGGAAAGGCTAGCATGGGGAAGAAAAAAAGAGAAGAAAAGAAGAAAATGGCTCCCTACTTCTAGTGAGCAAAGGCAACCACTCTGAGCATCCACAGCCCTTATTTATTGGGTAACAAGAGCAAGGAGGAGGAGGTAATGATTGGTCAACTGCTTAATTGATCACAGGTTAATATTACTAACAGGTTTCAGCTGTACCTAATCACAAGAAACATTCGTGTGGCCTCCAACATCTTGTTGTTTTAAAATTAATTGAGCAAGACAATTGCAGGCTGTGCAGCCCTTAATTGCCAGTTGGTGATCCAGGTTCATTTTTTAGCCCTTATTCAAAATAGAGTTGCTCTGGTTTTAATGCTGCTTATGTATTTTCCCCTTCCCTTTTACAAGAGGACCCTTAATCCTAAGGGTTGCAGAAAGATGAAGGTCTGTGTTCTGCAACTTCTTCATGCTGAATAGGGGTGATGATATTCCTGCCTATTAGGGTGTCTTGTATTCAGGGTAGAGAGGAGCTCAGTCAGAAAGCATTGGTCCATTCAGCATCAATTGTACCTCTGAGTTCCAGCAAAAGGTGAAACCCTGGCACTCCAGCAGTTTCTCAGCTTCCTGTGTGGTTTTCTTGATCTGTCCCCTGGCTCATGGCTTGTACTAGGGGAACCAGGTCTGTAATTGGAATCCATGGGTCCCACCAGTCTCCCATTCCATGGTCGCACACATCTTGAGGGCACCCCCATGGTTTGTTCGTCTTCTGTAAAGACACAAGCATACCCTCGTACCCACGTTAGTAAATCTACTGAAACAGAAGCAAAAAGCTTTTGTGGCTGGAGCCAGGAGGCAAGCCGTTGCTGAGCATTTGTTAGCTCAGCTTCTGCCTCTTTGGTTAATTACCTACTGTGGGGTAAAACTTTCCAGTGATAATGAGAGAGAGTCTCTTTCTGATTAACATAAGACACACAGAAAGCAAATCAAGGCTTATCCTTTTCATACAACAGTATAGCAAAAAGCAATCCTTAAACTTTCAGTTTGCACTGTACAGGCGGGTCCACTAGATGCTATGGGTTATGATAGATAAATCTCTCTCCTAGTTGCACTTCCAAGTCCCTGACCTCGTTTCTTCTTACACAGAGAAAGGTACAATTTACAGGGAATAAGCAAAAATTGAGCAACATAATCTCCTGGTTCAAAAATCCAAAGATCTTGTGATATTACCACTGCCTGAATTTCTCCTTCACAATCAAAATGAGCAACTCCTGGGCCTGTAAGTTAGGACAGCTTTTACCAAAATCAATCCCATGTATCTTGTTGACAAAGGTCCCCAAATACCAATGGGAATATTAGTGAGTCTGTTTCTTTCCATTAACATAATTTGTTCTCTAAATAGGAGATCTAATCCTGCATTTCCATGTGTTCCTGGGGAGACGGAATCAATGTGCCTCCAGAAACCCACCCCTGAGATGGCATTGTGGCTTGGATGGGAAATGTCCTCATAGTTTGAGATGCCCAGGTCCAGGCCCCCTTCTCGCTTCCTGACAGTGGGGTGCTGTTTTGATGAAATTTTGAGCGGCATTGAGTAGCCCAATGGTTTCCTTTATTTCAATGTGGGCAAAGTCCTGGCTTTTTTTCTGTTAAGAGGGGAACTGTTACAAGATCCCTTTAGCCCAGAGGTCTGACAGCATTCTTTTTTGAAATGTCCAGTTTTTCTACACTTACAACACTTTCCCACTTTAGGGCTTGACCCTTGGCTTCCTTTAGATCTGTCAGCTACCAAATTAGCCATTGCCTGAGTCAATACTGCAGAGCAATGAAGCTCAGCTCCCACATCCTGACAAGCTCCCGGAAAACCTCCCAAGTCCTCTGCACATCTGACAGGTGCCGGCACACAATTACAATCCATGAAAACCAAAGCTAGCCAGGCGCGGTGGCTCAATCGTGTAATCCCAGCACTTTGGGAGGCCGAGACGGGTGGATCACGAGGTCAGGAGATCGAGACCATCCTGGCTAATACGGTGAAACCCCGTCTCTACTAAAAAATACAAAAAACTAGCCGGGTGAGGTGGCAGGCGCCTGTAGTCCCAGCTACTCGGGAGGCTGAGGCAGGAGAATGGCATGAACCTGGGAGGCGGAGCTTGAAATGAGCCGAGATTCGGCCACTGCACTCCAGCCTGGGCGACAGAGTGAGACTCCGTCTCAAAAAAAAAAAAAAAAATAAATAAATAAGAAGACCAAAGCTAATGTTAGCCTTTCTGTAGCCACAAAAGACAGTACAAGCCAATTTTCATCCTCCCTCTCCTGTTCACCACTTTTGATAGCTGCTGTAGGTGGGGCAAAAAAATTTCTTAAACCCTGAAATAAAAGATGGTGTTACCAAAAATCCAAACAAAAAAGAGAAAAGAAACAGCCAAATTCTTCCTCATGTTACCCTAATTCTAAAACTTCCCATTTGTTTCAATGTAAATGGGATAAATGCTCCAATTAAAAGACACAGACTGGCAAATTGGATGAAGAGTCAAGACCCAGCAGTGTGCTGTACTCAGGAGACCCATCTCACATGCCAAGACACACATAGGCTCAAAATAAAGGCATGGAGGAAGATCTACCAAGCAAATGGAAAACAAAAAAAGTGGTTGCAATCCTAGTCTCTGATAAAAAAGAATTTAAACCAACAAAGATCAAAAGAGACAAGGCCATTACATAATGGTAAAGGGATCAATTCAACAAGAAGAGCTAACTATCCTAAATATATATGCACCCAATACAGGAGCACCCAGATTCACAAAGCAAGTACTTAGAGACTTACAAAGAGACTTAGGCTCCCACACAATAATAATGGGAAACTTTAACACCCCACTGTCAACATTAGACAGATGAATGAGACAGAAAGCTAACAAGGATATCAAGGAATTGAACTCAGCTCTGCACCAAGCAGATCGAATAGACATCTACCGAACTCTCTACCCCAAATCAATAGAATATACATTCTTCTCAACACCACATCACACTTATTCCAAAACTGACCACATAGTTGGAAGTAAGGCACTCCTCAACAAATGTAAAAGAACAGAAATTATAACAAACTGTCTCTCAGACCACAGTGCAATCAAACTAGAACTCAGGACTAAGAAACTCAATCAAAACCGCTCGACTACATGGAAACTGAACAACCTGCTCCTGAATGACTACTGGGTACATAACAAAATGAAGGCAGAAATAAAGATGTTATTTGAAACCAATGAGAACAAAGATACAACATACCAGAATCTCTGGGACAGATTTAAAGCAGTGTGTAGAGGGAAATTTATAGCACTAAATGCCCACAAGCAAAAGCAGGAAATTCTAAAATTGACACCCTAACATCATAATTAAAAGAACTAGAGAAGCAAGAGCAAACACATTCAAAAGCTAGCAGAAGGCAAGAAATAACTAAGATCAGAGCAGAACTGAAGAAGATAGAGACATAAAAAACCCTTCAAAAAATCAATGAATCCAGGAGCTTGTTTTTTGAAAAGATCAACAAAATAGACTTCTAGCAAGACTAATAAAGAAGAAAAGAAAGAAGAATCAAATAGACGTAATAAAAAATTATAAAGGGGATATCACCACCGATCGCACAGAAACACAAACTACCATCAGAGAATAAACACCTCTATGCAAATAAACTAGAAAATCTACAAGAAATGGATAAACTCCTGGACACAGACACTCTCCCAAAACTAAACAGGGAAGAAGTTGAAACCCAGAATATACCAATGACAGGCTCTGAAATTGAGGCAATAATTAATAGACTACCAACCAAAAAAAGTCCAGGACCAGACGGATTCACAGTCGAATTCTACCAAAAGTACAAGGAGGAGCTGGTACCATTCCTTCTGAAACTATTCTAATCCATAGAAAAAGAGAGAATCCTCCCTAACTCATTTTATGAGGCCAACATAATCCTGATACCAAAGCCTGGCAGAGACACAACAAAAAAAAGAGAATTTTAGACCAATATCCCTGATGAACATCAATGCAAAAATCCCCAATAAAATACTGGCAAACCAAATCCAGCAGCACATCATAAAACTTATCCATCATGATCAAGTCAGCTTCATCCCTGGGATGCAAGGCTGGTTCAACATATGCAAATCAATAAATGTAATCCAGCATATAAACAGAACTAAAGACAAAAACCACATGATTATTTCAATAAATGCAGAAAAGACCTTTGATAAAATTCAACTGCACTCCATACTAAAAACTCTCAATAAATTCAGTATTGATGGGACGTATCTCAAAATATTAAGAGCTGTTTATGACAAACCCACAGCCAGTATCATACTGAATGGGCAAAAACTGGAAGTATTGTCTTTGAAAACTGGCACAAGATAGGGATGCCCTCTCTCACCACTCCTATTCAACATAGTGTTGGAAGTTCTGGCCAGGGTGATCAGGCAGAATAATGAAATAAAGTGTATTCAATTAGGAAATGAGGAAGTCAAATTGTCCCTATTTGCAGATGACATGATTGTATATTTAGAAAACCCCATCATCTGAGCTCAAAATCTCTGTAGGCTGATAAGCAACTTCAGTAAAGTCTCAGGGTAGAAAATCAATGTGCAAAAATCACAAGCATTCTTATACACCAATAACAGACTAACAGAGAGCCAAATCATGAGTGAACTCCCATTCACAATTGCTTCAAAGAGAATAAAATACCTAGGCATCCAACATACAAGGGATATGAAGGACCTCTTCAAGGACCACTGCTCAAGGAAATAAAAGAAGACACAAGCAAATGGAAGAACATTTCATGCTCATGGATATGAAGAATCAATGAAAATGGCCATACTGCCCAAGGTAATTTATAGATTCAGTGCCATCCGCATCAAGCTACCAATGACTTTCTTCAAAGAATTGGAAAAAACTAGTTTAAATTTCAAATGGAACCAAAACAGAGCCCACATAGACAAGACAATCCTAAGCCAAAAGAACAAAGCTGAAGGCATCACGCTACCTGGCTTTAAACTATACTGCAAGGCTACAGTAACCAAAACAGCATACATAGTATTGGTACCAAAACAGAGATATAGACCAATGGAACAGAACACAGCCCTCGACAATACTACACATCTACAAACATCTGATCTTTGACAAACCTGACAAATACAAGAAGTAGGGAAAGGATTCCCTATTTCATAAATGGTGCTGGGAAAACTGGCTAGCCATATGTAGAAAGCTGAAACTGGATCCCTTCTTTACACCTTATACAAAAATTAATTCAAGATGGATTAAAGACTTAAATGTTAGACCTAGAACCATAAAAACCCTGGAAGAAACCTAAGCAATACCATTCAGGATAGGCATGGGCAAGGACTTCATGACTAAAATACCAAAAGCAATGGCAACAAAAGCCAAAATTGACAAATGGGATACAATTAAACTAAAGAACTTCTGTGCAGCAAAAGAAACTACCATCAGAGTGAACAGACAACCTACAGAATGGGAGAAAATTTTTGCAATCTACTCATCTGACAAAGGACTAATATCCAGAATCTACAAAGAACTCAAACTAATTTACAAGAAAAAAACAACCCCATCAAAAAGTGGGCAAAGGATATGAAGAGACACTTCTCAAAAGACGTTTATGCAGCCAACAGTCACATGAAAAAATGCTCATCATCACTGGCCATCTGAGAAATGCAAATCAAAACCACAATGAGATACCATCTCACACCAGTTAGAATGGCGATCATTAAAAAGTCAGGAAACAACAGGTGCTGGAGAATGTGTGGAGAAATAGGAACACTTTTACACTGTTGGTGGGACTGTAAACTAGTTCAACCATTGTGGAAGACAGTGTGGCAATTCTTCAAGGATCTAGAACTAGAAATACCATTTGACCCAGCCATCCCATTACTGGGTATATACCCAACGGATTATATATCATGCCACTATAAAGACCCATGTACAGGTATGTTTATTGTGGTACTATTCACAATATCAAAGACTTGGAACCAACCCACATGTCCATCAATGATAGACTGGATTAAGAAAATGTGGCATATATATACCATGGAATACTATGCAGCCATAAAAAAGGATGAGATCATGTCCTTTGTACGGACATGGATGAAGCTGGAAACCATCATTCTGAGCAAACTATCACAAAGAAAACCAAACACTGCATGTTGTCACTCACAGGTGGGACTTGAACAATGAGAACACTTGGACACATGATAGGGAACATCACACAATGGGGCCTGTTGTGAGATAGGGGGAAGGGGAGGGATAGCATTAGGAGGTATACCTATTGTAAATGACTAGTTAATGGATGCAGCACACGAACATGGCACATGTATATATATGTAACCTGCACATTGTGCACATGTACCCTAGAACTTAAAAGTATAATTAAAAAACAAAAAGAGACCATCAGGCCTAATGCCACTAGTCCTGTCTGTCCGTCACCACAGAAAAAAAAAAAAAAAAGATATCTTTCACCTCTTCAGTTATATTTTATTTGTGTGTGTGTGTGTGTGTGTGTGTGTGTGTGTGTGTGTGTGTGTCGTAAATAGGATTGCATTCTTAATTTGGTTTGCAGCTTGAACATTATTGGTGTATAGAAATGCTACTGGTTTGTGTACATTGACTTTGTATTCTGTTCTTCATCAGGTCTAGTAGTGTCCTTGAGGAATCACTAGGGTGTTTTAGTTATAAGATCATATCAGTAAACAGAGATAGTTCGACTTACTCTTTTCCTTTCCGGATATACTTATTTCTGTCTCATGACTTTGTTCTGGCTAGGACTTTCAGTATTGAATAGTAGTGAAACTGGACATCCTTGTCTTTTTCCAGTACTTAGGAGGAATCCTTTCAAATTTGTGCATTCTGTATGGTGTAGGCAGTGCGTCTGTCATAGATGGACTATATTATTTTTAGGTATGCTATTTTGATGCCTAGTTTATTGAGGGTTTTATCACGAAAGAATGTTAGATTTTATAAAATGCTTTCTCTGTGTCTAGTGAGAGGATATATGTTTTTTGTTTTTAATTCTGTTCATATGGTGAATCACATTTATTGATTTGCTTATGTTGAACCATTCTTGCATCCAGGGATAAAAGCCACGTGATCATGAATAGTTATATTTTGATGTGCTGCTAGATTTGTTTTGTTAGTATTTTCTTGACACTGATTGCATCTATGTTCACCAGAAATATTGGCCTGTAGTTTTCCTTTTTTGTTGTTGTTGTGTCCTTACCAGATTTTGGTTTCAGGATGATACTAATTTTGTAGAATGAATTAGAGAGGAATCTCTCCTCATTTTTTTTTTTTTTTGAAATAGTTTTGAGTAAGATTGATACCAGCTCTTCTAGTAAACTTTGGCTGTGAATTTCTTTGGTCAAGGGCTTTTTTTGTTGTTGTTTTGGATGGTAGATTTTTTTATAATTGATTTAACTTTGAAAATTTTCCTTGGTCTGTTCAAGATTTCAGTTTCTTCGTGGTTTAATCTTGGGAGGTTATATGTTTCCAGCATTTTTTTTCATTTCCTCTAGGTTCTCTAGTTTGTGCGTGTAGAGATTTCTACAGTAGTCACTGGGGATCTTTTGTGTTTCCATGTGTGTAATGTCACTTTTGTCATTTCTGAAGTTGCTTATTTGAATCTTTCTTTTTTTCCTGGTTAATCTAGCTAGTGGTCTATTAATTTTATTTATCCTTTCAAAGAACCAATGTTTTGTTTTTTGATTATTTGTATCATTTTCCTAGTCTCAATTTCATTTAGTTCTGCTATAATTTTTGTTATTTATTTTCTTCTTTTATCATTGGGTTTGTTTTCTTTCTTGTTTTTCTAGTTCCTTTAGGAGAAATATTCGGTTGTTAACTTGAGATATTGCTACCTTTTTGAGATATGCATTTAGTACTGTAAGCTTTCGTCTTAACACTGCTTTTGCTGTATCCAAGAGGTTTTGGTATGTTTTGTTTCTATTTTCATTTGTTTTAAAAAGTTTTTTTATTTCTGCCTTTTTTGTTTACTCAAAAGTTATTTAGGAATAAGTTGTTTAATTGCCATGTACTTGCGTGGGTTTGAGAGTTCATCTTGGTATTGATTTCTAGTTTTGTTCCACTGTGGTCTAAGAAGATGCTTGATATTATTTCAATTTCTTTGAATTTATTGAGATTTGCTTTATGAAAAACATGTGGTTAGTTACATAAACTATTCCATGTACAGATGGAAAAAAATGCATATTCTGTGGTTGTTGGGTGGAGTATTCTTTAGATGACTACCAGGTCCAATTTGTCAAGTGTCTAATTTACTTCCAGAATTTCTTTGTTAGCTTTCTGCCTTGATATACTGCTGTCAGTGGGGTGCTGAAGTACCCCACTGTTATTGTATGACTGTCTACCTCTTTTCTTAGATCTAGTACTGTTTGTTTTATAAATCTGGGTGCTCCGATGTTGGGTGCATACATATTTAGTGTAGTTAAGTCTTCTTGTTGAATTAAGTCCTTTATCTTATATAAAGGCCTTATTTGTCTTTTTTTTTATTGTTGGTTTAATATATACTGTATTTGATACAGGAATAGCCATTCTTGCTCATTTTGTTTTCCACTTGCATGATTTCTTCATCTCTTTACTTTGAGCCTGTGGATATCATTTGATGTGACATAGGTCTCTTGAAAGTAACAGAGGTTGAGCCTTTTTTCAAATCCAGTTTGTTACTCTATGTCTTTTAAGTAGAGTGCTTAGGCTATTTACATCCAAGGTCAATATTGATATTTGAGGTTTTGTTCCTGTCATATTGTTGTTAGTTGGGTGCTTTGTAAACTCAATTGTGTAATTGCTTTATAGGATCTGATAGCTTTGAACTTGTGTGCTTTTATGGTGTCAAGTATCATTTTTTCATTTCATTTAGAATCTCTTTGAACATTTCTTGTAGGGTTGATCTGATGGTCACCAATTCTTTTGGTGTTTTCTTTTCCAGGAAAGACTTATCTAAGGTTATGAATCTTAGTTTGGCAGGATATGAAATTCTTTGCTGACATTTTTTAATGAGGCTAAAAATAGGCTGCCAATCTTCTTTGGCTCATAAGGTTGCCACTGAAAAATCTGTTGTTAATTTGATGGGATTTCCTTTATAGATAATTTGGCCATTTCTCTAGCTGTCTTTAAGATTTTTTCTTTTGTGTTGACATTGCATAATCTGATGACTATATGCATTTGGGATAGTCATTGATATCATTTGGCTCTGTGTCCCCACCCAAATGTCATGTTGCAATCCCCAATATTGTGTGAGGGACCAGCTGGAGGTGATTGAATCATGAGGGCAGATTTTCCCTTCACTGTTTTCATAATAGTGAGTTCTTAGGAGATCTAGTTGTTTAAAAACAGCATGGTACTGGTACCAAAACAGAGATACAGACCAATGGAACAGAACAGAGCCTTCAGAAATAATATCACACATCTGCAACCATCTGATCTTTGACAAACCTGACAAATACAAGAAGTAGGGAAAGGATTCCCTATTTACTAAATGGTGTTGGAAAACTGGCTAGCCATAAGTAAAAAGCTGAAACTGGATCCCTTCCTTACACCTTATACAAAAATTAATTCAAAATAGATTAGAGACTTAAATGTTAGGCCTAGAACCATAAAAACCCTAGAGGAAAACTTAGGCAATACCATTCAGGACATAGGCTTGGGCAAAGACTTCATGTCTAAAATACCAAAAGCAATGGCAGCAAAAGCCAAAATTGACAAATGGGATCTAATTAAACTAAAAAGCTTCTGCACAGCAAAAGAAACTACCATCAGAGTGAACAGGCAACCTACAGAATGGGAGAAAATTTTTGCAATGTACTCATCCAACAAAGGGCTAATATCCAGAACCTACAAAGAACTCAAACAAATTTACAAGAAAAAAACTCATCAAAAAGTGGACAAAGGATATGAAAAGACACACAGACACTTCTCAAAAGAAGACATTTATGCAGCCAACAGACACATGAAAAAATGCTCATCATCACTAGCCATCTGAGAAATGCAAATCAAAACCACAATGAGATACCATCTCAAGCCAGTTAGAATGGTGATCATTAAAAAGTCAGGAAACAACAGGTGCTGGAGAGGATCTGGTGAAATAGGAACACTTTTACACTGTTGGTGGGAGTGTATACTAGTTCAACCATTGTGGAAGACAGTGTGGTGATTCCTCAAGGATCTAGAACAAGAAATACCATTTGACTAAGACATCCCATTACTGGGTATATACCAAAGGATTATAAATCATGCAGCTCTGAAGACACATGCACATGTATGTTTATTGCAGCACTATTCACAATAGCAAAGACTTGGAACCAACCCAAATGTCCATCAATGACAGACTGGCTTAAGAAAATGTGGCACATATACACCATGGAATATTATGCAGCCATAAAAAAGGATGAGTTCATGTCCTTTGTAGGGACATGGAAGCAGCTGGAAACCATCATTCTCAGCAGACTATCACAAGAACAAAAAACCGGGGCGGGGAGGAGGAGGAGCCGGGTGGGCTGGCGGGCGGCCGGGTGGCGGCGGCGGCATGGCGGAGCCGAGCGGGTCCGAGACGAGGCCCCCTATTCGGGTCACCGTCAAGACCCCTAAGGACAAGGAGGAAATTGTGATCTGCGATCGAGCCTCGGTCAAGGAGTTCAAAGAGGAAATCTCCCGGAGGTTTAAGGCTCAGCAAGATCAGCTGGTCCTGATCTTCGCAGGCAAGATCCTCAAGGATGGGGACACACTGAACCAGCACGGAATCAAGGACGGGCTCACTGTCCATCTGGTCATCAAGACCCCTCAGAAGGCTCAAGATCCAGCTGCTGCCACTGCTTCTTCCCCCTCCACACCTGACCCTGCCTCAGCACCCTCCACCACGCCTGCTTCACCCGCCACCCCTGCCCAGCCCTCCACCTCTGGCAGTGCCTCTTCAGATGCTGGCAGTGGAAGCCGGAGGAGCAGTGGTGGGGGGCCCTCTCCAGGGGCTGGGGAGGGACCCCCCAGTGCTACTGCGTCCATACTCTCTGGCTTTGGGGGCATCCTGGGGCTGGGCAGCCTGGGCCTGGGCTCTGCCAACTTCATGGAGCTGCAGCAGCAGATGCAGAGGCAGCTGATGTCCAATCCTGAGATGCTGTCGCAGATCATGGAGAACCCCCTGGTCCAGGATATGATGTCTAACCCTGACCTGATGCGTCACATGATCATGGCCAACCCCCAGATGCAGCAGCTGATGGAGCGGAACCCTGAGATCAGCCACATGCTCAACAACCCTGAACTCATGAGGCAGACAATGGAGCTTGCTCGGAATCCAGCCATGATGCAAGAAATGATGCGGAACCAGGATCGGGCCCTGAGCAACCTTGAGAGCATCCCTGGAGGGTATAATGCCCTCCGCCGCATGTACACGGACATCCAGGAGCCCATGTTCAGTGCTGCCCAGGAACAGTTTGGCAACAATCCCTTCTCTTCCCTGGCCGGGAACTCCGACAGCTCATCCTCCCAGCCTCTGCGGACTGAGAATCGAGAGCCCCTCCCTAACCCCTGGAGCCCCTCGCCCCCCACCTCCCAGGCCCCCGGGTCCGGTGGGGAGGGCACCGGAGGATCGGGGACCAGCCAGGTGCACCCGATAGTCTCGAACCCCTTTGGGATCAATGCGGCTAGCCTGGGGTCAGGGATGTTCAATAGCCCAGAAATGCAAGCCCTCCTCCAGCAGATCTCTGAGAACCCCCAGCTGATGCAGAATGTGATCTCAGCACCCTACATGCGCAGCATGATGCAGACGCTTGCCCAGAACCCCGACTTTGCTGCTCAGATGATGGTGAATGTGCCGCTCTTTGCGGGGAATCCCCAACTGCAGGAGCAGCTCCGCCTGCAGCTCCCAGTCTTCCTGCAGCAGATGCAGAACCCAGAGTCACTCTCCATCCTTACCAATCCCCGAGCCATGCAGGCATTGCTGCAGATCCAGCAGGGACTACAGACCTTGCAGACCGAGGCCCCTGGGCTGGTACCCAGCCTTGGCTCCTTTGGGATGTCCCGGACCCCAGCACCCTCAGCCGGCAGCAATGCTGGGTCTACGCCTGAGGCCTCCACTTCCTCGCCAGCCACGCCAGCCACATCTTCTCCAACAGGGGCTTCCAGTGCCCAGCAGCAGCTCATGCAGCAGATGATCCAGCTTTTGGCTGGAAGTGGAAACTCACAGGTGCAGACTCCAGAAGTGAGATTTCAGCAGCCGCTGGAGCAGTTCAACTCCATGGGCTTCATCAATCGTGAGGCCAACCTGCAGGCCCTGATTGCCACAGGAGGGGACATCAACGCAGCTATCGAGAGACTGCTGGGCTCCCAGCTCTCCTAATCCCTCGGCCCATGCCTCCTGCCTCTCCCCTCCCTCGATGTCAGCGTTTGGTTCTTCTGTCAGCCCTTACCCTCTGCAGTTTGTCATCCCTTCCGTCTTCTCCCTCATCCTCTCCAAACAGCAGGGTGACTTTAGAGGCATGGGCTCCAACCCCTTAGCACTGTCTGAGAATTATGGTTTTACTGCTACATCTCTAACAGAATCTTCTCTCCTGGTCTCCTTGAGCAGTGCTACTTAAATAGTTTTCACAGTTTCATTGATTGACTCTACCTCCTTACCCCACACCACCTTTTGCAATCTTTAAACTTTCAGTGGCTGTGCAGAGTCGAAGGAGGAACCAGCTGTCTGGTTTACTGGAACATAGTCTTCCATCTATACCACTAGGGTTTTGTCTTATGTTTACTTTTGGTAACTCTCTTCCTTCTTTTTCTCCCTACTCCCCACCCCTAGCCCAACCAATGCTAGAATTTCTTGCTCTGAAGGAGGAGCAGGTGAAACACGCGGTAATTTTCCTCCTCGGCCCCTATTCTGGTCACTTCATTCAGCACTTTTTCGTGGGCACTGTTGGGACTTCCAGGGTAAGGAGGAAGACGCTTGTTCTCTCTGTCTGAAGAGGGAGATGAGACAGCCCTCTGGACAGGAATTAACAAACCCTGGACCAGCCCAGTGGAAACTGGTGTGAAAGAGGAGGGAATGAGATTATTCAGAGGAAGGGAATAGGGGAGACAGCCTGAGTAAAAGGCTTGGAAGTTGGAATTGGGGAGCAGAAGCACTCATAGCTCTTTTAGGCAGAAGAATCCAGGCCCAAGCTGGCAGAAGAGACTTAGAGATGCTAATGGAATTTGAACTGAAGAAAGGAGCTCAATGAAGCTAAGTGCCATGCCCCACGAGGGGTCATATTGGCTTTATTTCCTCAAACACACGTGCTTATATGCACACACACACACATTTCCATGGACCCAGGACTTGCTTTTGTCCCCAGGCACTAGTAATTTGAGCCCCCCTCCAAAGACATGAAGGGGATTGGGGTCTGTGTGAGTAGTGGGGGGGTGCGTGTGTATCCGCATGTGTGGGAAGTGGATTCTTTGTTGGTTTCTGGTTCAGAGTGCTTTCCCACTACCAGAGACAAGTGGGTAAAAGGGTCAGTCCATTGCAGGAATACAGGAGAACTAGGTCCCTTGGGGCTCTGGATGCTGAGTAACCCAGAGGTAATGTGGGTATCCTTTTGGAAGCTGTCAGAGCTGTGACTAGCACCCTTATCACCCCTCACTGCCTTATGGGAATAGTAGAGGGTTTTTTTTCCTTCAGAGCCCCTGGCCTTTCAGTTCTTAACTATTTCCCTCCAGGCCAGAAAGTTTTCTTTGAGGAAGGAGAGGAGAGGGTGGCAATGATGCCTTTGATCTGGAATTGGACATTGCTCTGTCAGAGCACAGAGGAGGCTCATATCACCTCTTCCCTCTGCGACTTGGCCCAGCTGCTTGGAGGACCGACCCCATGGCTGAGAATATGACGGCAAGAGGAATAGAGTTTGCTCCAAGTGGGAAAGGTCTCAAGCAGTCCAGAGAAGATGTCTGTGTGGCTTTCCCTCCCTACCTCCCCCAGCTCCCACACTGGCCTTTGTAAATAAATGGCGTGGTCTTTGTTGAAAAAAAAAAAAAAAAAAGAACAAAAAACCAAACACCACATGTTCTCACTTATAGGTGGAAATTGAACAATGAGAACACTTGACACAGGAAGGGGAACATCACACACCAGGGCCTGTTGTGGGGTTGGGGGAGGGGGGAGGGATAGCATTAGGAGATATACCTAATGTAAATGATGAGTTAATGGGTGCAGCACACCAACATGGCACATATATACATATGTAACAAACCTGCATGTTGTACACATGTACCCTAGAACATAAAGTATAATAATAATAAAAAATAAGTATGTAGCATTTCCCCTTTTGCCTTCTCTTCTGTTTGGTCATGTGAAAATGTGCTTTCTTTCCCTTCACCTTTTGGCATAATTGAAGTTTCCTGAGGACTCCCCAGGCATACTTCTTCTACAGCCTGTGGAACCATGAGCCAATTAAACCTCTTTTCTTTATAAATTCCCCAGTCTCAAGTAGCTCTTTATAGCAATGTGAGAATGAACTCATTCAGTCATCTTATATAGTATCTTGTTCTTTGAATTTCTTGTATCTGGATGTTGACCTCCCTAGCAAGATTAGGGAATATTTCCTGAATTACTCTCTCAAAGGTGTTTTCCACCTCTTTTCTTTTTTCTTCTTTTCCCTCAGAGATGCCAATAATTTCTAGGCTTGATCATTTTACATGATTCCATATTTCTATAATTCCAAAGGATTTGTTAGTTTTAAAAATGTTTTTTGTATGACTGGGTTAATTTGGAAGATTTGTCTTCAAGCTCTGAAATTTCTTTTTCTGCTTGATCTAGTCTATTGTTAAAGCTTCCTACTATATTTTAACAGTCCTTTAGTGAAATTTTCAATTCCAAAAGTTCTATTTTTTTTTCTTGATATAGCTATCTTGTCTGTCATATACTGAATCTGTTTACTGGTTTCTGTTAAATTTCAACTTTCCTTTGGAACTGATTGAGTTTCCTCAGATCCATATTTTGAATTATCTATCTGTTTTTTCAGGCTTTTCAGTTTCATTAGGATTCATTTCCAGGGAGTTAGTGTGATCCTTTGGTGGTATCAAGACACTCTGGCTTTTTGTAGTGTCAGTGGTTTTGTGTTTATCTCTTCCCATTTTAAGAAGTTGTTGCTTCTTATTTTTGAATTTGCTATCATTTGGATGGGATATTTTTAAAATTCTTTTTTCCCTTGGTGGTATGAGTATGGTGTACGTTGTATATAATCACTTGGCTTTGTTTCTGGACCCATTCAGTGGGGCACTGCTGTGTTTGGGCTCCTTAGTTGTGGATAACTTTCATGCAGTGACTTTCTTGGATGTTGCTGTTATAGCTATGCATTGGACATATGAGTGGACACACTATTTTCTGTGGTCTGAGGATGTGGAAGTCAGCAAGCTTGTCTTGTGGGCAAGCACCAAGCCTTTCTGGAAGGAGGTTTATTATTTGGTAATGTGTTTTAGACTGTAGTTCATAAGTGGAGCTTAAGAGTAATAGCTTGCTCACACCCAGATGGGTTGATAACGGGTGGAAGCACCTGCCCTGAAAGGGGGGTTTGGGAAAGAGATCATGTGTGATGTGCTGAGGTCTCAAGGGAAGAGGCGGGGTGGGTGCACCAGTTCTTCATCCTGAGCCAGCAGAAACCTGGTTCATTTCCCTATCACACCTGTGTCTCTGGGCGCATGACCTTCAGTTTGTAAAGAATTGATCCGTTGGTTGCCAGCCACAGTGCAGCTGCAGGCCACAAATACGCTCCATCAAAGTGGGCTTGGGGCAGAATCTCTTCCCTAATTCCAGTACAGACAACTCTGTGACATTTCTTATCTCCATTGGTGAGATACTGCCACTCTGTGTAGGAAAGGGGACTTGGGTCCAGTCCTTCATATATGCCCAAGCAGCAAGGGCTAACTTTCAGCAAGAGTCATGACTCTGTGCAAGGGCTAACTTTCAGCAAGAGTCATGCCACTGTGAAAAGTGCTAAAAAATGCTTTCTCTAAGTGCACATGTGCAGGCTTTCCAGTGGGAAGAACCACTAATGTGTCCACACCAGTTGATGGGGTATGGGGATGGGAGATGACACACTCCCCACGTCTATTCCCAGGCATCAGTGCTGCCATTTTCATCAATTTGTGCCACACCAATGTGTCCTTTGTCCCAAGGGAGGTTTCGGTGGAATGTGCTCCTCCTTTTTTTAGGGGTGGTCCATGCCAAGGGTTAGATCTCCAGGGGGTCCCACAGCTCTCCAGGGACCCACCGTTCTGCTGCACTTGCCAAAATCAGACCAGGCTATGAGGTACATTTGCTAAGAATCTGGTGGTGCAGTAACTCAAGAGCAGAGAATCTCCAGGCAGGGCAGTGACCCGCAACAGGTGAACAACAAGTATGGTGCCCAATGCTTCAGTTCAGGTGTGAAGGGAGTGCAGGCATGGAAACCGTGTTCTTTCCTCAGGAAACCTTAAATCTCCACTGATAGCATCGCCCTAGGTCAAGAGGACAGAAGGGCTCACCAACAGTTTGGTCACAAGGGTGAGGGAAGGAGAGAAGCACTCCTACCTATCCTTTCCATAGAACTTCAAGTTTCTCTGGGGTTGATCTGTGCCAGTGTCTTGCTGCTTTTCTCTTCTGAACACCAGCTTCTCTCCATGGGCACTATGAGAGGTCCTGGTTTTCTTCATTAAGTTTTCCATTCAGAACTTGTCCATTAACCTGTAATTTTCATCATTTTTCTGAGGAAATCTGGCATCCAATGTCCTTAGTCAGCCATTTTGAAAAAATACTGCAATTTTTAGTTCTAAATTATCGATTTGGTTCTTTTTCATAACTTTTATTTCTTAGTTGAAATGTTCTACTTATTCATTTGTTTCAAGAGAATTGGTAAATGTATGTTGAAACATTTTTATAATAGCTGCTTTTCTTTATCAGACAATTTCAGCATCTGATTTATTTTAACGTTGGCATAGCTATATATGATCTTTTCTTATTCAAGTTGCGATTTTCCTGGTCCGTAGTATGATAAGTCCTCTTTAAAATTGAATCCTATACATTTTGAATATTATAATATTCTGAATCTTGTATTCCCCCTGTTGATGTGTAGCATGAGGGCAGGGGGCACGTATGTTTGGCTTTCTGTTGGATCCCCTCCTCAACCTGTTCCAACTGGAAAAAGTGGAGTGTTGCCTCTTCGCAAATAGGTCAGCTAGAAATTCAGCTTCCACCTTCCTGGTAAAAGTGGTGTACCAATATCGGTTCTCTACTGTGCCCTTCTGACACCATGAAGAGGGAAAACAAATATCTGAATCACATCACTTTATTGCTGCTGTAAGTTGAGGCCTGCCGCTCAGCTCCACACTGGGCCTCACTGACATTCGGGGAAGAATGGGAATAAACGAAGTGCTAACCAACTTCATTTCCGAGTCCCTTGTTAAATGGGGGTGGGAGTGGAGACTCAGCTTGCCGCTGGAATCTACTGATTCTACCCTGGCAGGAGAATTAGAGTATGTTCTGCTGCCACCAGATGAAGGATGAGGATCCACTCCCTACTCTGCCCCACTGACACTACTTGAGCATGAGATTTGGAGCATTCCTTCCCTAGATAAATAAAGAATTGATGGTCAGCTCTCTATTCAGTCCTGCAGACATCACTAGGCAGAGGATTTGGAGCATCAGTACCTGCTTCTACAGGATGCTTCTCTAAGTGGTAGGGTAGAAGGTCAACTCCCACTTGGCCCGAGTGAAACTGTGCAAGTGGTATGCGAGTGGGATTTCTGTGGTGTTTGCCTGGAGTAGGTTGTGTATTGGAATTTTTTTCCTCCTTAGGTCACCCATTTTCTGTTCCTTTGGCTAAAGGAGACAGGCCTCTCTTGGATATTTTTTTTTCCATGCCTGTTGGCCATTACAAATTAAAGGCTTATGAAGTGTCCTGCCCAAGATCTATGGGAGGAAATAAGAAAACCAAGGACATGCATTACCATGTTGTTGAAGTCCTGAGTACTTGAGGCAGTCCACCTTTAATACTCTTCCTCAGCTTGTTTATTGAGTTATGTCCAGAGTTTTTAGTTGGGCTAAATAAAAATCACCACTCCATCTTGGCCAGAATCAGAAATCCTCTGATAATCTGCTTTTAAAAGTCCAACCCAAATGTAAAAACACATTGCCAAGAACAAATTCTAGAAGCAATAATTTAGGCAAATATATAAAGAAAAATTTACATTACTTAAAAAGATAGGCTTTCTTTCATCTCTCTGGGAACATTATTTTCAATCTAACAATAAATATGATAATGACACATTTTCAGAATTAGTTCACTAAAACATTCTCATTATGGAATTATTTTTGGTAGCATTTCATTACACAGATTGTGGTTATTGTGCCTTTTAAATGTATTTCATAATTCTTATTTTTCAGAAATTTAAATGTTTATTACTTTATTTAATAAACAAATATGTCATTCATTTTCAAAACCTGAGATAATGAAGATTAAAATTCATATTGAAGACTACTATTCTTTTATTTAAATATATATTGAAAGCTAATTATATATTTAAATATATATTTAAACCTTATATGTAAACATCAGACACACATGCGTATGTATATGTGTGTGTGTGGTATATCATTTAGTGCCTAGAAGATCATTTACATCGCATAAAAGTCAGCAATGTCATTTATCTGTTATTCTTTCTATATGGGTACACAATGTGTTTTGTATAAGTGATGCTAAGCCCCAGCTTAGCAAGATCTTTTTCCAATTATGTATTTATCAAGGATGCACTTGTGCTGTGTTACAAGCTCTAATTATGGACAAAGCTAATCATTAATTACAAATGCTACTAATAATTATTATAAAAGTGTATATACAAGATCGAAGGAGCTTGCAATCTGGTATGATGAACTAAATTTACAAAATCCTTAATGATTACACAAAATCACAGCCAGAATCCATGAGACACTCTGGAGCCTTAATTATGCAACACTATTGGTCCAATCTGGAGGAAGCAGGCAGGACTTTTATACCCGCAAGTCAGCCAATATTTATCTGTGGCTTACTGAATTCTCAGTGATAGAGGAGAAACATGCAGGCAAAACAGCTTCTGTTTGAAAGCAGTTCTCAGTGGTAGGAGGCTCCTGTGGAGTATTAACTGACAACACTCACAAGAGTTATGGGATGAATGCTCCTGTACATGTTTTATGGTTTGAATTGTGTCCCCTCTCAAATTCATATGCTGATGTGCTAACTTTAAGTACCTAAGAATGTGACCTTCTTTGGAGACAGTATCTTTACAGAGCAAGTCAAGGTGAAGTAATTAAAATGAACCACAATCCAATATGACTGGTATAATTAAAAAAAGGAGAATTCAGACACTCAGAGAGACACACACAGAAAAAGACAAAGTGAAGGGACCTGGTAAGAAGACAGCCCTCTACAATCCAAGGAAGAGGCCTGAAACAGATCCTTTACTCACGGTCTTCAGAAGGAACCAGCACTGCTTCACCTTGATCTCTGACTTGTAGGCACTGGTCTACTGTAGTATTATCATTACAGAGAACCTGCGTGAGTCTCAAGCCTTGGTGCTAAATACCACTTTTGTTTAATGCTTCCCTTTTGTTTCTCAAACATCAAATCCTTATTTTTATCCACAGAAAACATCTTGTGATTCTAACCAAGACAATAGATCACTATTGTTAAGTTTGTCAGTTCTCAGTTCATGGATGTGGTGTTGCCTCCTTTCCCTATTACCCCCTCTAGTAACCTGCAAATGCAGATGGAGTGTGTATGGTTTGGATTTTTGTCCTGACCCAAATCTCCTGTCAAATTGTAATCCCCAATGTTGGAGGAAGGGTCCGGTGGAAGGTGATTAGATTATGGGGTTGAATTCCTCCCTTGATGTTCTCATGAGAGTGAGTGAGTTCTCATGAGATCTGGTGGTTTAAAAGTATGTGCCACGTCCCCCCCCTCCCCGTTCTCTATTCCTCCTGCTCTTCTGTGTAAGCCCTTTGCTTTCCACCATGATTGTAAGTTTCCTGAGGCTACCCTAACCATGCTTCCTGTACACTCTGCAGAACTAGGAGTCAATGAAGCATCTTTTCCTTTTGAATGACCCAATGTCAGATGTCTTTATAACAATGTGAGAATAAACTAAATTGGTACAGATAGTGGAACATTGCTATAAATATACTTGAAAATGTAGAAGCAGATTTGGAACTGATTAATAGGCAGAGGCTGGAAGAGTTTGGAGAGCTTAGAAGAAGAAAGGAAGAAGAGGGAAAGTCTGGAACTTCTTAGAGACTTGTTAATTTGTTGTAATTAAAGTGCTGATAGTGATATGCACAATGAAGTGCAGGCTGAGGTGGTCACAGATGAAGATGAGGAACTTACTGGGAAATGGAGCAAAGGCCACTTATGCATTAGCAAAGAGGTTGGAGGCATTCTGCTCCTGTGCTAAAGATCTGTGGAACTTTGACCTTGCGAGTGATGATTTAGAGTAACTGAAGGAAGAAATTTCTAAGTAGCAATACAATGAAGTTGTGTCCTGGCTGCTTATAGTATGCCATCCTCATATTTGTGAGCAAAAAATTATATAAAACTGGAACTTATTTTTAAAAGGGAAGCAGAGCATACAAGTTTGAAAAATATGAAGCCTGGCCTTATGAGAGAAAAGAAACCCCATTTTGTGGGGAGGAATTCAAGACAGCTGCAGAAATTAGCATAAATAAAGAGGAGTTAAATGTTGATAGCCAAGATAATGGGAAAAATGCCTTGAAGGCATTTCAGAGACCTTTGTGGCAGCCCCTCCCATCACAGGCCCAGAGCCCTAGGAGGGAAGAACAGTTTCATGAGCTAGGCCCAGGGCCCACTGCTCTGTGCAACATCAGGACATGGGACCCTGGATCACGGGTGATCCAGCTCCAGCAGCGGCTAAAAGGGACCAAGGTAAAGCTTTGACCATTGCTTCAGAGAGTGCAAGCCAAAAGCTTTGGTGGCTTCCACATGGTATTAAGTCTGTGGGTAGAGAGACTGCAAGAGTTGCACCTTGGGATCTGTATTAATTTGTTTTCACACTGCTGATAAATACATACCTGAGACTGGGTAATTTATAAAGAAAAAGATGTTGGGCCGAGCACAGTGGCTCACGCCTGTAGTCCCAACACTTTGGGAGGCCGAGGAGGGCGGATCATGAGGTCAGGAGATCGAGACCATCCTTTTTAACATGGTGAAACCCCCTCTCTACTGAAAATACAAAAATAAAATTAGCCAGGCGCGGTGGTAGGCGCCTGTAGTCCCAGCTACTCGGGAGGCGGAGGCAGGAGAATGTCATGCAGTGAGCGGAGCTTGCAGTGAACACAGATCGCGCCACTGTACTCAAGCCTGGGTGACAGAGCGAGACTCTGTCTCAAAAAAAAAAAAAAAAAAAAGATGTTTAATGGACTCACAGTTCTATGTGCCTGGGGAGGCCTCACAGTCATGGCAGAAGGTAAAAGCATGTCTTACATGACAGCAAACAAGAAAGAATGTGAGCCAAGTGAAAGAGTTTCCCCTGTATAAAACCATCAGATCTCATGAGATTTATTCACTACCATGAGAACAGTATGAAGGAGATTGCCCCAAGATTCAAATATCTTCCACCAGTCCCTCCCACAGCACATGGGAGTTGAGAGCTGCAATTCAAGATGAGATTTGGGTGGGGACACAGCCAAACCATATAATTTTGCCTTTGGCTCCTCCCAAATCTCATGTCCTCATATTTCAAAACCAATCATGCCTTCATCATTAACTCAAAAGTTCACATTCCAAAGTCTCACCTGAGACAAGGCAAATCCCTTCTGCCTATGAGCCTGCAAAATCAAAAGCAAGTTAGTTACTTCCTGGATACAATGGTGGTAGAGGCATTGGATAAATACACCCATTCCAAATGGGAGAAACTGGCTAAAATGAAGGGGCTAAAGGTCCCATGCAACTATAAATCTGGCAGGGGAGTCAAATCTTAAATCTCCAAAATGATCTCCTTTGACTCCATGTCTCACATCCAGGTCACACTGATGCAAGAAGTGGATTCCCATAGACTTGGACAGCTCTGCCCCTGTGGCTTTGCAGGGTACAGCCTCCCTCCCAGCTTCTTTCATAGGCTGGCATTAAGTGTCTGTGGCTTTTCCAGGCACAGAGTGCAATCTGTCAGGGGATTTATGATTCTGGGGCCTGGAGGATGGTGGCCTTCTTCCCACAGATCCACTAGGCAGTGTCTCAGTGGAGACTCTGTGTCGAGGCTCTGGTCCCATATTTTCCCTCCACACTGTCTAGCAGAGGTCCTTCTCCATGAGGGCCCTGCTCCTGCAGCAAACTTCTGCCTGGACATCCAGGCATTTCCATACAAACTCTGAAGTCTAGGATGGATTCTCAACCCTCAATTCTTGACTTCTGTGTACCTGCAGGCTCAACACCACATGGAAGCTTCCAAGGCTTGAGGCTAGCATTCTCTGAATCCATGGCCTGAGCTGTACCCTAGCCTCTTTTAGCTGTGGCTAGAGTGGCTGGAACTGAGGTAAACAAGTTCCTAGGCTGCATACAGCAGGGGGGCCCTGGGCCTGACCTATGAAATGATTTTTCCTCCTAGGCCTCCAGGCCTGTTATGGAAGGGACTGCAACAAAGTTCGCTGACATGAACTGGAGACATTTTCCCCATTTTCTTGGTGATCAACATTTGGCTCCTCGTTCATTATGCAAATTTCTGCAGCTGGCTTGAATTTCTCCTCAGAAAATGCTTTTTTCTTTTTTATCTCATTGTCAGGCTACAAACTTTTTGACCTTTTATGCTGTTTCCCTTTTAAAATTGAATGGTTTTAACAGTACCCAAGTTACCTCTTGAATGTTTTGCTGCTTAGAATTTTCTTCTGCAAGATACACTAAATCAACCCCCCCTAGTTCAAAGTTCCACAGATCTCTAGGGCAGGGGCAAAATGCTGCCAATCTCTTTCATAGCAAGAGTCACCTTTACTTCAGTTCCCAAAAAATTCCTCATCACCATCTGAAACCACCTCAACCTGGATTTCATTGCCCATGTCATTATCAGCATTTCAGTCAAAGCCATTCAACAAGTCTTTATGAAGTTCCAAACTTTCCCACACTTTCCTGTCTTCTGAGCCCTCCAAACTATTCCAACCTCTGCGTGTTACACAGATCCAAAGTCACTTCCACATTTTTGGGAATCTTTACAGCAGTGCCCCACTCTACTAGTACCAGTTTACTATATTAGTCTGTTTTCATGCTGCTGGTAAAGACATACCTGAGACTGAATAACTTATTAAAAAAAGAGGTGTAATGGACTCACAGTTCCATGTGGCTGGGGAGGCCTCATAATCATGGTGGACGGTGAAAGGCATGTCTTACATGGCAGCAAACGAGAGAATGAGAGTCAAGCAAAAGGGGTTTCCCTTTATAAAACCACCAGATCTCATGAGACTTATTCACTACCATGAGAACAATATAGGGGAAACCACCGCATGATTCAATTATCTCCCACCAGGTTCCTCCCTTAACACATGGGAATTATGGGAGCTATGATCCAAGATGAGACTTGGGTGGAGACACAGCCAAGCCTAGGAGCCATTGCCTAGATTTCAGTGGATGTATGGAAACACCTGTATGTCCAGGCGGAAGCCTACTGCAGGGGTGGAGCTCTCATGGAGAGCCTCTACTAGGGCAGTACATTGGGGAAATGTGGGTTGGAGCCCCCACATAGGGCTCCCACTATGAGACTGCCTAGTGCAGCTGTGAGAAGTGGGCCACTATTCTCCAGACCCCAGAATGTTAGATACACTGACAACTTGCACCATGTGCCTAGAAAAGCCACCGACACTCAATGCCAGCCTGTGAAAGCAACCTCAGGGACTGTACCCTGAGGAGCCACAGTCGCAGAACTGTTCAGGGCCTTGGCAGCCCACCCTTGTGTCAGTGTGACCTGTATGACACATGGACTTAAAGGAGATTATTTTGGAGTTTTATTTAATGACTGCCCTGCTGGGTTTTGGACTTGCATGGGCTCTGTAGCCCCTTTGTTTTGGCCAATTCCTCCCTTTTAGAAAGGGAGTATTTAGTATATGTGCTGCTGAAGCGAGCACAGAAAGGGAGTATTTACCCAATGCCTCTACCCACATTGTGTCTTGGAAGTAACGTCCTTTTTTTTTTTTTTTTTTTTTTTTTTTTTTTTACAGGATCATAGGTGAAAAGGACTAGCTTTATCTCAGATGACACTCTGGACTTTTGGGTTAATGCCAGAATGAGTTAAAAACTTGGGGAACCTTTGGAAGGCATAATTGTATTTTGAAATGTGAAAAGTGTATGAGATTTGGAAGGGGACAGGGACAGAAAGACATGGTTTGGAGTTGTGTCACCACCCAAATATCATGTAGAATTGTAGTCCCCAATGTTGGAGCAGTGGCTTGGTGGCAGGTGATTAAATCGTGGGGACAGATATCCCCCCTTGCTGTTTTCATGATAGTGGGTGAGTTCTCACAAGATCTGTTTCTTTAAAGTGTGTAGCACTTCCCCCTGCTCTCTCTTCCTCCTGCTCTGGCCATGTAAGACATGCCCTTTGCATTCCACCATGATTGTAAATTTCCTGAGGCCTCCTCACCCCTGCTTCATGTACATCCTGCAGAACTGTGAGTCAATTAAACCTCTTCTTTATAAAATACCCAGTCTCAGGTAGTTCTTCATAGCAATGTGAGAACAAACTAATATAGGGTGGAAGGTGGTTAAAATTTGCACTGGGAGGAGCAAGTGGCTTGTTGGCATTGGACTAATATTACTTACCTGCTGAGAAGAAGCAGATAAGTTCCCAAGTTATATGTATTATTGTATGTATTGTATGTATATTGTAGTACAATATTAAGTTTAGACATCACATAATGGTATTTGGTATGTCTGCTTTTATTTTCTAGAAGTAAATAAAGTCATAATTAAAATGTAATGTTATCAGTGGGAAATATTATGTGTGAACAGGGCTAGTATAGCTCTAAGACCTACGTGTAGATTGTTCTACAAGAGACGATGCCCGCCTCTATGCAAGGCAGAGAATTAGGTGGCAACAGATAAGGGAATTGTATCTCTAGCCAGAGAGGCGAGAACATTACTTCAAATAGAAGATTTTCTCTGAGGTTTGAGAATATGCCAGGTATGTGAAAAGAATACTCAAATAATTGCCCAAATTGTATATATTTTCATGAGGAGAAAAATATAATTTAGAAAGTCAACTTAGGAAAGAAATAAAGCAATCTATTTAACACATATATTTAGTAGGCAAAACACTTATTTAGTTAAGGTGGAGAGAATGATTTAAATGTAATGTGGTTATCCTATTGACATATTTTTTCCAGTTCTACTCTCAAATAATCCATAAGACAGGGAGGTTGGGCTTGATTTATCTGTTAGGGGTTTTGTGCAGACCTGTCATGGACTCTGAGAGCAGGTGACTCGACATCCTGCTTTGTGGACTGCGCAAGAAAACACAGGATCCTGAAGGTGGACAGAAAAAAATCTCTAGTGTGTATTTGCAGTCAGTATTTATCTACTCTAATAATCAGTCTGCTTTGGAAATATTCCCTGTGCTTTCCTTAAAGATTAACTGCTTTTTAAAAAGCTATTGTAAACAGTTAACATTTTTGTCCTCTATAATGTCATTTACCTGAGACTTCATTTCAGATAGTCTCAGGGGACCATTGTAAATATTTGAAGTTACCCATTACTAAATTTATGCTGGTGCCATTTCTACCTGAAGCACTGAAATGAAAGAAAGTAGTTCAGTAAGCATTTTACTCAGTGAATTATTCTGACAACCTTTCAAAATATTTAACCAATGTTGTGTTAACAGATGATGGATCTGGTTATCCTTGGATAGAGAAATAAATTCACACAGCATGTTATACATCAATATTAATGGTTTGGTTAAATGTCTATAGCAGTTGCAGAAATCGGCTTTCATGATGTTTTCAAGACATCTTAAGCCTTCTTGAAGTCTTGGTAATATTTTACACTTCATGACATCATTATCTTCATCATCATCATCAAAATAATAAATATGAAAATATGTATTGATACATACCAGACTCTGTGCTAAGGACTTTAAATGCACTAATTATCTCTAACATGCATGCAGGCATGTACACACGCACCCACACACACAATGAAACAGGTATTTTTATCATCACTATTTTACAGGCAAAACATAGAAAGACTAAATAACTTTTCCCAGGCAACTACTAATAGCAGAGACAGGATTTCATGCCTTTTTGAATCAGTCTCAGGCTTTATCTATGGGCCACACCACATCTCATCTAGAAGACTATCTGAAATCTTTAAAGCACAGGTCTTGGAACCTGTCCCAACCATCAATTAGCTTTTTCCTTTGTCCTTGAAACATACTTGTATTACAGAGGGTCGGACTAACCTTTTTTTATTTTTTAATTTTTTGAGACAGAGTCTTGCTCTGTCGCCCAGGCTGGAGTGCAATGGTGCATTCTCGGCTCACTGCAACCACTGCCTCCTGGGTTCAAGCAATTCTCCCTGCCTTAGCCTCCCAAGAAACTGAGATTATAGTTGCCCACCACCACACCCAGCTAATTTTTGTATTTTTAGTAGAGATGGGGTTTTGCCGTGTTGGCCAGGCTGCTCTCAAACTCTTGACCTTAGGTGATCTGCCAGCCTCGGCCTCCCAAAGTGCAATTACAGGCGTGAGCCACTGTGCCTGGCCAGGACTAACTTTTTAATACCGAAATTCTTTGTGTTTCTTCTTTGCAAAAGAATGTAATTGCAAGGGATGTGAACGTATTTGTTCTATTCTTATTATATGCCAGGTTTTGACATAGCTCATTTTATTCTCAATCATGAAATGTTATTTTATTAATTTTGGATATAGTGTAACAGAAGCTTAGAAAAGTGAAGCAACTTCCCCAAGACTATAGCAAAATTGCAAAGATTGGACAGAAATCCAAGTGTACTGGGCTAACCACTAAGCAATCCTATCTCTAACACAGTTTTTACCAGTCATTCACTTCTTGGTGTCAAGACTTGAGACAAGGCTGAGATACAGAAAAATGAGGGGAAACGGAGAGTATTAAAAGCTTAGCGGTGCAGAAGTGGGGCTAAGGCAAAAGGGATTTGTGAGGTATATGAAGAAAGGTAGCAGGCACATGGAGTGTTGGGCAGGGAGGTGAAACCAAGGGTTGGAGGTAGAGATTGTGCAGGCTCTGCTGTGTTATTTGTCTCAGGTTGGCTTCAGGAATGAAACTATGAGGGAAAAAATAACCTGTGCAGTGCTGCTTATTCCAGATAAAGAATATTGCTCCTGTTCTTCCCTCTCTGTTTAATGGCTTAAGTAAGACCCACCCTTATATGGAAATCTCCCAGCATACCTCTGCTCTTGCTTAGGCGATTGGCGAGAATGATGATAGGAAGATTCTGTTCTGGTGGGAGAGGGTGAAGACACATTGCAGTTTTTTTTTTTTTCCCTCATGTTTCTGTTGTTATTGTCACTGCTGATAAACCCATAAATACAATTTGCTATTTCAACTATGTATATATGTATTACATACTTTAACGAAAAAATAATAAAACTCTGGATAAATAAAATCATAGACAAATAATGTAGTCAGAAAAAAAAAAAAGGTAGCTGTTGAATGAGAAGTCCCATTTCTAAAATGAGCATGGGAGAGGGACCTTCAGATGAGAAGACTTGGATCAGGACTGGGGTTTCAGAGAGCACTGGCCGCTCTGAGGTTTGGCTGCTGACACTTAATTGGTTCTAAACACATGGCTGTCAAGCTGAAATTGAAGCCTTGAAGAAAAATATGCTCAGGATGGTTCCCACCCAATGTATTTCTTTTCAAACTTTGACCCACTTCAGTGACATAAGTACTATCTTGGAATAGGATTCAATTTTACATAATGTGGAATAAAATCTAATTTCCAAAATAAATTTGCCTTAATCAAAGAGATTCACAATTAAAAATAGATAGCATTATGATTTGTCTGTTCTGTAACCAATTCCAACCAAGTCAACTTAATGAAATCTGAAATTAGTGATTCATTAATCCCATCTACTTCTTGAAAAGTAAATAATGCTGGCTTTCTTAAAATGGATATTGGTTAATTGCATAAGAAAAGCAGGCTCACTTGAGAATGTTTTGTCAGGCCCATGCTCCATCCAAAGCAGTGTGTGTATATGTATATTCTGAGGATGAAGTATATGCAGTCATTTCTATGATAATATATTTTAAAAACATGAATTTCTTCTAACAACTGATATGCTAGGGATTGATTTGAGCATAACACAAATTTTGTGTTTGCCTATGCATATTTTTGTTCATGTGAAATACTGTGTGAACTTAGAAAGCTTCACCAAGCTGAACAGAGCTCTGTAGAAATATATAAAACAAGTACACATGCATACACCTCAAACACCTATAAGCTACCTCAGTTCACTGCAGGTGTGTTGTGAGCCACATTCATGCACATCTGGTGTTATAACTTTCTGTCTGATTTCAGACAACACTCCTTCTACCACTTTACAATTACTCACAAGCTACACCCTTCAAATGCCTGTTTCCACAAGCAAACTTCAGCTCTCTTAAAGGTAAAGTGTCACATTTATTAAAGTATTATGTATTACTTAACTATTTTATATATGCAAAACTGTACTACTGTTCTTTTTGAATGCTCCTATCTTTCTCACCCCCACCCCCGAACCACTAATGAAGTTTTTGAGTGTCAAGCCACTAATCCCATTTTCCCCCATAATTCTTGTTGCTTTTATGAACTTTTTTTTTTTTTTTTTGAGATGAAGTCTCACTCTGTCACTCAGGCTGGAGTGCGGTGGTGACTAAGGATATTCAGTCCCACATTATTTAATTTCTGAAACCATTAGAATAGCTTCAGAAGTTCAACAACAGGAAAACGATGAAGTAAGCCACAGTTTATTCATTAGAAGAAATAACATGCAGCCATTTAATGACTAGAGAGACTATATAGCAGAGTGTAACATGGTTATACTGGACCAAGTGAAAAAAGGTAAAAAATTAAATGAACACTGAGAAGAAAAATTAAACGAACACTGATAGTGACTTTTAAGAACACTTACAGGGACAAGGTAATATTTGAAAATAAATGCCATGAAAAAAACTACTTTAAGGCCAGTGAATGCTATTATGAACATGTGTAATACACATTAGAGAGGTGGGGAGCATGAGTGGTTTAGCCAACTGTAGAAAACTGCTGTGTGATGTTCAGATAATGAACATAATAAACCACTCCAGGAAGACCATCTGTATGTTGTTCATTATTCTGATTCAAGCCAGACAGATGCTCATATAGAAGGTTCATACCCCCACCACAAATCCTGTCTGACAAATCATAATCATGTTACATAAACAACAAACCCAGAATCATTGGGAAGCAGGCAGAAGATGGAGCAAGCATAGCATAGTATTAAAAGTGGACATGATCTGGAAATAGAGATAAATTGTTTTGAACGTAATCTTGTACCCATGCTTGAGAAATAAACTCAGTACCTTCACTACCAGTATCACCAAAGGCATTTTGAAAGAGCTATGTTTAAAAATATGCTAAAACATGTTTCTTGAGAGAAAGTGGGGCCAGGACCTATATTGCATGTAAGCGAGGCTACATTTTCTGCATTTTATACTTATTTTCATAATTACCCTGTGAACTAGCTGTATGTCTTTTTGTATAAATGGGAAACATGAGTCTCAGAGAAGTAAGTGACTTGCCTAAAGACATAGTTAATATGTGATGGGCCAAGATTCAAACTCCATTCTTTCTCCATAATTCTTGTCCTGTCCGTGGAACTAAGCTAAAAATGGAAGAGTGGAACTAAGGGGACAAGTGATTCACTTATATACATACATGTCCATGTCCTTGTCAAGGTTCTAGCTTCTTGTCTGTCACTCTGTCTTGGTCTCTTGTCCTTGTTTTATTTGTATTTCTGTCATCTTGCCATATATAAATATCTTGCCATTTACTTAGCTTTCTGTAAATAGGCAGATTGAAGTGGACCAATTTGAGAAAACTATGCTAGACCATTCACAATCATTTGTACCCTTGAAAAAATCTTGAAAAAAGTTATTGGGAAAATAAGTTGATTTACCCTCCAAAGGATTTGAAAGATAGTTCTTAAGATTGGCTTTTTTTAAATCTATTAACATGGAACACAATCATATATATGATTAGGAGTAAGAAAGATTAGTTTCCCAGCACTTTGGGAGCCGGAGGCAGGTGAATCACAAGCTCACGAGATCGAGACTATCCTGGCCAACATGGTGAAACCCCTTCTCTACTAAACATACAAAAATTAATTGGGGAAGGTGGTGGGCACCTGTAGTCCCAGCTATTGGAGAGGTTGAGGCAGGAGAATTGCTTGAACCCAGGAGGCGGAAGTTGCAGTGAGCCAGATTGTGCCACTGCACTCCAGCCTGGGCAACACAGTGAGATTCCATCTCAAAAAAAAAAAAAAAAAAAAAAAGAAGGAAAAAGAAAAGATTAGCTCGGCAGAAGGAAAGCTACTGATTCATGACAGTATATCAGATTTGTATCATGAGGGTATGATACATGTATTAGCCCTGTGAAACAATCTCTTCTCTTGCACTTATTTGGTGCAAGTCAAAACAGTATTGGAAATTGAGCCTCTTTACTCACCAAGGTTGCAGTGAATCTCTGCCTTCTACCTTATACTAACATTAAGCTGAAGCAATTTAGTTTTCTCTTTATCCTTAAAAGAAATGCAATTTAGAAAGACAACTGAGATAACAATGATATTATGGGAGATAATGAATTCACTTATAAAGTTTCAAAGGAGAACCAGTTAACTATAGTCTTGAATGTTTTGTTTATAACTTTATATGATGCTAAAATGTAACAAATTATGCTTTGGTATATACGTTGTTAGGAAAGTTAAAAATGCTACCTGGACATTATTTTAGTAAAGATATGAAAGCGGATCAAGCTGATATCCACAGATATAATTTCATTTTCATTTTATGGTTGGATGATTTGAGTAACATTCAACATATTTCAATTTAAGGAAAAATACCCAGCTTATCATTAAGCAGGGCTTTCAAAATGTTGCAAATAAATATGAAACCCAATTTTGTCTACAGAAGAAAAAACATACAGTAAAGTAATACATTGAGTGAGAGGAGAACATTCAGTATATTATTGTATTAGGAATCTGGTTAGACTGCATTGTGAAAGTTAATTTAATTACCTAATATTTTTGATTAACTATAGAAGTAGAAACTAATTGAGTTCCTTCTGTGAAATGTATGAAATTAATATCCAAGTGAGGACACACAAAACCCCTTTTAATTTAATAATGACCATTTATGACTTTAATTAAGCAGGCTATCTCCCTGATAATAAATGATTTATTCTTGTATTTGCTCATTCTTTTATTCTGTTGCAGACTTTAGTCATTGGCACCTGGCTGTGACAAACATTCTTGATTCATGTGTCATGAGCCTTTTGCTTTAGGATGCTGATGCTGACTTTTCTCCGTGGTGCAAATGTTGCTACGAAGTCTAGTAAATGTTCAATTGCACTTTTAGTGCTATTCTAATTTGACTGTCCTTCCATCTATGGTCAGAGTTGCTATTCTAGAGCCTGCCATTATAGCTTCCTTGACATTTGAATTTCTAATTGGCCCAAAACACTTGTTCAATCTCAGCAGCTCCACCTCTTTTCAAATCCTGCAGAATAGATGGGCCTATTTCTCTTGCCCTCCCATCATGTCCAACTAGGCACGCTACTAAGTTCATATGTAAACATCAGAGTAATCTTTAAGGTATTGGTCTGCATTTACACAACTCCCTCTGGATGTGATTTAAAAGCTGGGCTCTGCCATGAGACAGGGTGGTTTATGACAGCTTGTAGATGGGAGGTGGTCTGAGATGATGCCTCAAATCATTGAATAGTGATTCACGTGGCATTTAAAAAAATCATCTCCAACTCATTATATTCTACCATAAAATCGCTCATCTGAAATTCATTGATTCGGAGAAAACCAGCTTCTGTTAGGTTGGTGCAAAAGTAATTGCGGTTTTTGCCAGGTAAAATAATGACAAAAACTGCAATTACTTTTGCACCAACCTAATAGTAGGGGTCAGTGACTTATTTTGCTTCAGGAGATTACTGCACTTAATCAAAATTTGTTTCCATGGGTCTTCCTGACTAGAGTGACAGTTGTGGAAAATTGTATTTCTTTATTGATTTTTTTTTCTCTTCCCTTCACCTCAGTCTCTTCCTCTCCTAATCGGCTGTGCTTATGAAAGGTCTTCATTTCGTATATCATGTCATGTATTCCTTCCACATTCCTGCTTTGAATCCTATGTTTTTGCTATTTTAAATTAAAATGGCTGGTTTTAAAAGGCTATCTCCACTTGGAATTTTTACTGCTCCAGCTCACTCTCAGCCCAAAATCCTACTGCCTCCTCTAATTCGTGGAGCTTTCCATGGAGCTCCTCAAAACACCTACTCCTTAGGATTCATCATCTCATTAGTGACATCACCATCTCCTTAGCTACTGAAGTCAGAGATCTTCTGCTATGGCTTACATGTTTTTGTCACCTCCAAAATTCATGCTCAAACCTAATTCCAAGTTCAATAGCACTGTGAGGCATGGCCTTTGAATGGTGTGGTTGTGCCTTCATGAATGAGATTAGGCAACTTTATAAAAGGGCTAGATGGAGGAAGTTCAACCCTTTTGCCCTTCTGCTTTCTGCCATGTGAGGACACAGAATGGGTCCCCTTTTCCCTTTTTGCCTTCTACTGTGTAAAGACATGTCATTCCTTTTGTCTGGATGACTCAGCTTTCAAGGTGTCATCTTTGGAAGCAGAGTATTCCTCACCAGACAACACAATCAGATGGTTCCTTGATTTGGACTTCCCAGCCTCCAGAATTATGAGAAAATAAATTTGTGGTTTTAAAAAAATAAATTTTGGTTCTTTATAAGTGTGTCTTAGACATTTTGTTATAATAGTATAAAATCAACAAGACACCCTCTTTTCTCTTCTTTCTAAATTAATCACTGACTCCTGTTGATTATACATTTATTTATTTTCACAATATGTCACTCTGCCTACACCTCCACCTCCCACGTACATCAGCACACACATATGCATACTCACACATTAAGAGATTTCTCACCTGCTATATTTCTTGCCTGGATACTACAACAGCTTTCAACCTTCTTTCTCTGCCTTCAGCCTTACTAGAGCCAGTGTTACCAGCTGAAAACACAACAGACCAGTCCTGATGTAATGTCTGCCGAGGACTGGGAAGAAAACACCATAGGCCTCTATCCATGCTCTGTGATCCAAGGGCTTTGGCTGGAGAAGGGGTGAGTTGAAGGGGAGGGTTGGATCTAAGCTGGGAGTTTGCTAAGACCTCCAGACATATTTTCTGGCTTCAGAAATCAAGACTGTGGCTAAACCAGAGCATTAACTTCTATAAAGCAGAGACAAATCCAGGGTTGTCAGAATGCTACCTGCTAGTGTCACATTAATGCTGGGTAGGAATGAAAGCAGAAATAGTATATTTGTTTAGATAGAGAAGAGGAAGAGGCAGAAAAAAAGAAATGCCTGAAAAAGGCAAGTCATTCAATCTGGGGCCATCCGAGTGCTATTAAGAAACTATTTTAAAATTATTTTCATCACCTACTTATCCTTAGTGACTGAAATTCCACATAAAGATTTATTCTTCTGGCCTAATGTACTGATCTCTCTCTCTCTCTCTGTCTCTCTCTCTCTCTCTTCCTCTCCCTCTCTCCCTCTCTCCATATATATACATATATATGCCTTTCTCATATACACACACACATACACATAAATATGCCTGTCTCTCTTTCTCTCTCTCTCTATATATACATGTATATATACACACACAAACATATATATATATACGTACATATATGTATCTATATTCCCCGAGAAAGGTGATATATTTTGTGAAATTATTCCTTAACGTTTTCTCTTTCCTTCCCATCTTCCCACTGGCCTTTTTTTTCTCTCTTTCTCTTGCTCTTTTTTTTTTTTTTTTTTGCTTAAATTCACTAACAATTGAGCACCTACTCTGTGTTACATAGCAGTGAAGAAGTTAAATAGCAGACCATTCAAGTGGAAACTCGAAGTGGATCAGTTTGGGAGTTCGCTTGGCATTAAAGACTGATGCCCAGAGTTGCAAAGGGGCTGATTGAGAATTAGAAGCACATTAGTGTCTGATTTCAGGGTTTCTACACCCATTTCTGCATTTGATGTTATTGCTCTTAATTCTCCCACTATAAACCACCTTAGTTTAGCTCACTAAACTAGGTATATTAGTTTAGCTCACTAAACTAGGTATATTTTCAATATTTGCCCATCTTTGTTTCATATATCCGTATTTGACAATATCTGTATACATCTATGTATTTCTTATTTGCTGTTTATAGATAATAACTGTAAAAATAAATACAATAAATACAATGAAAATAAAATAATGTTATTAAACCTAACTTGACATAATAGCTCCAAACTGAGGCTTTGCCTTTATTGAAACAAAATAATTAAAGTAATTGTAAGGGATAAAGTTTCTTCCTTTAGGTGATTCAGTTCACAGCAATGGCTCTTAACCTTTATTACCCATTATCATCACCTAAGGAAGCTTTTAAAAATTAACTGATATGTAGAGGTCCAGAAAGTCTTATTAAATTGGGAGAATAATCCTGGCGTTAATCATCTAAAAAATTTCTCAATTAATGATCAGTTTCTCGGTCAGGCTGGGGCACTGCTAGCTCAGGAGCACAGGCCCCATTCTAGGATCAGACTGCCTGGGTTCAAATCCTGATTTATCACTGTGTGATCTGGGTCTTTTACTTTGCTAAGTTTCAACTTTCTTATCTGTAAAATAGAAAAGGATATGTATCCATGTCATAAGGCTGTATGAGAATGAATTGAGTTAATAGAAAACACAGAACAAAGTCTTGTATATGATAAATGATAAATGGGTGTTTAGTTTCATTCTTGTTTTTATCAATGTTTGGGTTCTTGCAGCATTTGAGATGATCTTGAATGCACAGAAATGAAGGGAGGGAGGAAGAAAAGGAGCCGTTGCATTCACACAGTGGTAGTAGCCACCTTCTACATGTTTTATTTTGTTTTATATTGTTTTAGTTTCTTTAGCTTTAGCTTTTAGTAGAAGAAAACTGAAGGCGTGTTTTTCTTTTACTCTCACCTTTTACTCTTTCTATTCCCATCTCCCATCCACTTGGTACCACTTATCTCTTTCTTGTAGTTCCAGTCACCTTTATGCTGACTGGACTCTAACATGATAGCTGGTTGTGGAGAACATACAGGCATGGTTCCTGCGAGCCTCCCATCACCCTGTCACAAAGTACTTACTGTGTATTTTTACTACTTTGGGGAAAATTCATTAGCAAAGGATTGTTGCTGTGGTGGACAGGAACATATGACCAGGGTAGTCTATTATTCTAAAAACTTATTGAACAAAACATAGCTATTTAAAACCCCAGTTGTAAAACCTCAGTGTCCCCAGCTCTCTTGATTTCCCCAAATATGTTATTCCATTTCTCCCATGAGTGCCCTTTAAGTATTTCGTATTACAAAGGGAATTATTTTTCCAGTGACCTTGGCGCACTGAAAACACACCTCGTAAACTCGTTTAAGCTCACAGAACACCAGAGGAAGCGGTTAGAGAGAAAGCAGGTGGCTTTAATATACTGCTTTGGTTTTCAGCTAGTAAGTGCTCTCCACATAACACCTAATCAATGAGTTTCTCAGCAAAAGGTAGGATGAGGGGAGGAGTGTTGGTGAGGAATGAGAGAGACTGATAAGTAGTTTGAGGATTACATCACCCAAAATGAAAGACAAGCTCATGAATTGAATAGACAGATGATTTGACTCACTCAATTGCTCTATTGATGAAGCCAGATTATTTTCTCTCCTGAAAGTTGCACATAAGAGAATAATCATCTAAAGAAAATTCTTATTGTGTACTTTTAGTCTATAAATGTTCAAAAGCCAGTATGTGCAAAATAATTTAGCAAAATGCCACCGTAGGATTCATAGTTTGTAATTTTAAAAAAGCAACCAAAGGCTGCTGTACCTCATAAATTATGCAATAAGGACGTTTGAGTAAGATTGAAAAGTAGGAGTAACACCTATACTCCCAGCAGGCGAAATATTGTTTGACATTTTTAATCATAATGAAACATACGACCTAGTGGGGCAAAACTAAAACACATTTGCATGTCAAAGCATAGGTTCCATTTAATTTAAGTTTCTTTGTTAGCATTTCTGTTTCTTATGAAATATCTTCAAGGTTATGAAGAATATAATAAGTATCTAAATGGTTGAGAGATATGAACACAGATAAAAACAGCTGATTTTCTGACCAGGCTTTGGAAAGTGAGAAATTTGTATGCAAGAAGCCACTTCTCCCCTTTGCTTCTTTAATGCAGTTTTATTGCATTTTCAGAAGGCAAGAAAAGTAACCAAAGTATCAGCCAACTTACATTTATACAATGTGTTGTCTCCTGACCGTGCATAAAATTAAGGACGTATACTGTTTTTCACATTTTTGGCCCTTACCTCAGGAAAAATGTCATGACAAACCCCTAAGTCTAGGGGTTTACTTAATCATTTTATTCCTGTCTTAAATGGAGTGGAAGGGAGTTGGGCCTGTGATTTAGAGGAAAATTGGGTTTCACAAGTTCAAGTTTAGAGTTGAGGCAACTCGAAACTTAAACTTTTCTTATCCCGAAAAGCTTTAAGAGTATTGAAGAAAACAAAATGAACAAACAAAAAAACTCTTTCCACCTATATTTTAATCAATTTTTTAAATTTTATGATAGGTTTTTATTTCAAATTGAATAAGGTGAAAAGTAACTTTAATGGCTAGTGAATTGCTATTAAGGAACATACATGTTTTCCATAGATTTTCCTCTTTTTAATTAACACCATCATTTCTAGTTGAGAGAAGACTAAGAGAAACTGATCGAGGCTTAAGAAAATATTCTAACTTACTAGGAAATCATCCTGAGGACCTGTGGTTAAATGATTCAGTTGGTTTAACAATGTGTAGAAGAGAGTTTTGCAAGAGTTTACACTTCACAAAGATTTTCCAAGAATTGGATTTTGTTGAGCTAACCTTTAATGCACGGAAGAGATGTTAGGATTGGAGACACATGGGTATGACTCTGCATTGTCTGGGTCTGTTCTCTTGACTGTTCCTAGTAAGATGGGACATTCCTCCAGGTCTGGGACAGAGCATGACACCTTTGGTTCTATATCCCCAGTGTCTGACATTTACTGGAAAATCAAATATTTGAAAGAGCAAATGTGTAAGTGCACAAATGAATGAATGAAATGAAATTATGGCTAAATCTGGTTTCCTGGAAGGAACAGTGTTTCTTTGCATGTGATGGCATTTAAAGAGATTTATGCAGTTGGACACTCACAGATAGCCAACTCCAGGGTATGAACCACAGGCCGTTTACATAATTTGAATGAACTCATAAGTGAGTTTATTTTAAAGGGGACCCAAATATTATTTGTTTTGCTGCAAAATTCGGTGCAATCATTCTTAATTTCCCAAATCTGTAATTTCTCCTACTAACCTCCTTCTCTCACGAGCCTCTCTTACAGCATTTTTCCAATTCTAGTGTCCTCAGTTTAGCTGGATTTCCAAACCCAATCCTGTCTCTGTCTTCCTCTTGCTATTTTGTTTTGGGTGAATTACCTAATCTCTCCTACCATAAATTGTTCATGTGTCAGAGGAGGTGCAAACACACTTCTCAGTGTTATGAGGTTTTAGTGCAATAATGGATGTCTTTTACTGAGTACATAGAATCTTGTAGCAAAAACAAGCTACCAACAGCAGTAGAATTAGCAGAAACACTACCACCAAGAACAGCAATATGTTCAAGGGGGAGTTATAAGTTAATATGCTAATCTCATCTAATCCAGGGGCTTCTCTGACCACTGGGTGGTGCCCCTCAGATCATAAAATACCTGTACTGAGATATCTATATGTATATATATCTATACATTAAAAATATTTTGATGAACGGGGCAGTAGTCTTCAGGAAAATCTCAAGTTGTTGACAGTTTCCCAGGTCTTAAGATGGGAGTAGAACGTTATGCTGGGTCAAGCAATCTATTTTGAAATGATCACATCAAACATGTCTTGACAATGTGAAATCTCTTTTTATGTTTGTAAATCATCACTAGATAACATACAAAACAGTTATCTATTACCTGTGCTCCATTTTGAAGGGCTCCTTGATAGTAGAATACAGTTGATTTCCTTGTGAGTTTTTTTTTTCAGTTTTGACAAGATTATTTTATAATTGGGGAAAAATAAGAATTTTTCAAGGTTATTAGGATAAAATTAGTATCTGTATCATACCTGATCACCAAAACCACCTTTTTTTTTTTTTTTTTTTTTTCCCCTGAGGTGGTATCTTGCTCTATCGCCCAGACTGGAGTACAGTGGCACAATCTCTGCTCACTGCAAGCTCTGCCTCCTGGGTTCGTGCCTTTCTCCTGCCTCAGCCTCCCGAGTAGCTGGGACTACAGGCACCCGCCACCATGCCTGGCTAATTTTTTGTATTTTTAGTAGAGACTTGGTTTCACTGTGTTAGCCAGGATGGTCTCGATCTCCTGACCTCATGATCCGCCCTCCTTGGCCTCCCAACACCAAAACCATCTTTATAAAATGTTTTGTTAAACTAAATGACTACTGAGTTTTTAATGTTAATAGAGCTGTAAGAAATATAATTTGAAATTTCCTATACAGTCTAGAATGCTAAAACAAAGATCACACGTGGCTCAAATATCCTTGGCCTATGCTTATCCTAGTCCCGTGTACATCATATATAATCAACCGAAATAAAATCATATATAGAAATACAACTATAAATTTTAAAATAGAAATAGCTTACATTTGTGATTTTCCAGACAAATTTCTTTATTAGTTGAAAACAAAGGCAGAGTTATTTTTTTTCATTGCTGAGAAATTACCAGAAAACATTAGATACACCTAGTTAAGGTAAAGTTCCAAGAATGAGCACTTTGCTTAGAAGGATTGACAGCTATTTATGGAATAAGCCAATGTGAAAAATATATTTCTTCTGGTTTAATCATTCATTAAAAGGTGCATGCATGTATGTGTATGTGTAGTGTTTTTCCTGTTGATTTTATGCCAGCTGGAGATATAATGACAAATAATACCAGTACGTGACCTGTCTTTATACGCTGATGTTCTAGTTAGGAGCATGGGTGGGTCTACAGTAGAGGCAATAAAGACATAAACAAGTAAATAAATAGATTATTAAAAACAATTTAAGATAGTGGAAAATGCTCTGTAGAAAACAAAACCGTGACAGTGTAAGAGAGGCTCACTGTGTATGCAATTTCATATTGGATGGTCAGGGAAATTATTTCTAGGACAGTGACAAACACATATAGATATGTTATTACCATTGTAGCATGCGTAATTTGTAAGTCTCAAGTTCTCAAAAATCATTACAAGACAGGAATAAAGCATCAGTTTTTGTGGGTTTGGTCTGGTAAATGGGCTTTGCTGACTTACAAATTATAGGAGTTCTTAGAATGTACACAGCCTCTGAATTAATAAATCTGATATGTCTTCAATGTACATTTTCTGTTAATTATACATGCTGCAATAGTAATCACATATCTTAGATATCTATATCTTCATAAGATATGGTATATGGAAATATACCAATAAAAATATTGCCACATAACTAATTATCTTGGCAATTCATGATAAAAACAAAGATATGGGAAGTATATTATACTATACTATATTATACTATACTGTACTATACTATACTGTACTATACTATACTATACTATGTATATTGGCTCTACAAGACTTTAACTTCTGTAAAGGCAGCGCCTATGTCACATACTTCTTCATACACTAGATGTTATTTCAAGTAGTAAGTGGACAGAGATTTGTAGGAAAATGTTTTCATGAAAAATAAATGAAAGATTCAAAAACAACAGATCGTCTGCTTAATGAAACGGGGATCATGTCTACATGTTTTCTGCTTTATCTCTGATACATAATATCTAATTAAAACGTGCTTGTTGAGCGAATTAACAAATCAATTAACGAGAGAATGGAAATGGATGAATTGTTAGCCTGCAGAAGAGAAACACGGTGAAACCATGATATCTGAAGGATTTGGCCTGTGGAAGATTGTGAGACATATTATGTGTGCCCTTAAGAATTTAATATAGGAATAGGGAGTCAAGTTTTAGGCAAAGATAATTCAGTTCAAAAATAAGGAAGAATGTGCTATTGTAGTTACTGGTTTGTCTATGAACTCTCTAAGTGTATGTCTGTGTGTATGTGGTTCACTTTCTAGCAGAATGTCTGTCAAAAATTACCCTTTTAATAAATGTTTACATAATAAATAATGACTAGAGCTTCCCAGCCATATGGAAGTAATGATTTCTCTATCACTGTAGGTGTTCTTGCATTACTCAAATGACTACACAGCATAGGCATGTAGTAAGGATTAAACCATCCGTGAGGTTTGGATAGTTAACACACTATGTCTATGTCTAATCTTATCTTCTAGAATTTCACTAAATTAGAATGCATGTTTTGCTTGCACGTGCAGTACCTCCTTATCCAGTTGTTAGTGCAATTCCCACATCAAAGCATCTCTGAGGAGTCATAATTTCTTGATCAATGGTGAAGAGAGAGTGCTATGTGCTCTCTGGTACGGCCATGGGGGAAGGGACACCCATTGTTATATTCAGATTAAATCCAAAAGCCTTTTCCTTTATTCTTTCTAGAGAACCTTCATCTTGACTACAACCCCATTACCTGGATTTCAGACGATGCACATTGTTCAGGCTAATAGCATAAGCTTCACTGGGGAGCATAATTTAATAAATGGTTCTTCCTAAATGATGCCAAATTATGAAGTTTTCGTGGAGAACTTGCCAGGGAAGCAGGGTCATAGTCCATAGAATTCTTATTACTAAATGTTCCTAAGTGTTGCTCCTAAGTGTCATGTGAAAGCTAAGCATTGCTCCAATGCATGTGTACAGGTGTGCAAAGCTAATCAGCAAAGCTGAGAGAGTAATGATGGCTGTGTCTTTGGTACCTGTTATCCCTCTAGGAGAACTTATTTGTGAGACAAAGTCACACTAGTTGGATTTTTTTCTGGAGTTGTATTTTGAAATTCAAAAACATCCTCAGAGCAAGTACATAGCATTACCTTTCCACTCAGAAGAGATTCAGTGATTGAAGAACAATCACTATTGCAGTTGCTTAATCTGCCTGGAAGCAATTATGGCATGTCAATTGGACAACTGCAGGTAGGCACCTTTTCATTTGAACTCCCATCCATACCACAATCACCAGAAATGCAATGTTTATTGCTATTTACATATTCTGAACCTAAATTTGGGGGACTTTGGAAACATTGCAGATAAGAGTTTACAGGAAGCGATGGGTATAGAATACTGCAAAATCAGTAGACAAGGAAAATAGTTAAAGTAAAAAAGTCTGGCCTTTAAATAACATAGGTGCAATGGAAGTTGCCCCAAATGGTCCTCATGAACAGTAAACCTTATAAGTCCTCTTTTTATAGAAATAAGATAAAGAGACATAATAACTACTTGGCTTTACATAGCATTTAACTTCATGTAGTAGTCATCACTTTAAAGGGGCATTACTCATATATTACATTATTTAATATTTTCATCTGATATAACAGTCAAGTGACTTGCTCAAGGTCACCCAGTGAGTTCTTGACTAAAACTAGAGTAGTAGTCTCTAAACAATTTGTGTTCTAGAGCCACAGCATATATGCCTATTCTTAAAAATTCACAAATAGCCTCCAGGGATTTTCAGATCCTTGAAGTTTACCCTTTGATTCTGTTAAGAACCCTTTTTAAGATAAGGGTCATTTCCAAGTTCTAAGGTTTCGGGAGTGGTAGTTTCTTATGCCAGCCAATGCAACATTAAAAGTATAGTTTGGAGAAAATATTTTTAAAAAAAGGATACAGTAGAGTGACAGGGGATTAAATTAAGATATTTTGTATATACATTTGAAGGCCATTAGCAAAATGAAATGTGAATGTAATCCTGAAAACACATAACAAGTTTATGCTCTTGTTTTAGAAGTTTTGTAAAGCAAGTGAAGGAGGAAACTTGAAATCTTCCATTTAGCTGATATCTTGGGGAACAATGTTCGTGAATTCAGGTCTGTGTACCAGCTTAACCTTTGACAGTGGTTCATCAACAAAATGACAAAAATAAGGACAACACATTAGTTGTTCATAAAGATTTTTGGATCAATTTTAGGGATGATATATATTCTAGAAATAAGTCCTTCCCACTTTTCAGTGATAATTTCTGTAATGGAAACCCCCATTGAAATGTAAATGTATGTAAAAATCAAATGCAGGTTCATTTTGTCACGTTGCTTGTTTTATTATTATTTAATTTTTTTAAGTTAATGACAATTTATTGGTGGGTAAAAATATTCAGGGGAAATGTACATTATTATATTTAACAATGTATTATATTCTTGAAAATTACTAAAACAGTAGATTTTAAGTGTTCTCACCACAAAAAATGATAAATAGGTGAGATAATGCATACGTAAATCAGTTCAATTTTGTGTGTTGACTTTTTATTCTGCTACTTTGCTACAGAAATGGTGTTGAATTTTGTCAAATTCTTTTCTTTTGCATCAATTGAATTAATCATAAGGTTTTTCTTTCCCTTTATCCTGTTAATGTGGTATATTACACTGGTCATTTTTATATTTTGAAATATCCTTGCATTTCAGGAACAAATTCCACTTTGCCATGGTATATAATCCTTTATTCATACTGCTAAATTTGGTTTGCTGGTATTTTGTTGATGATTTTGCATCAATGCTAATAGAGTATATCAGTCTGTAGTTTTCTTCTCTCATGTCCTTGCTTGGGTTTGCTGTCATGGGAATGTTGGCCACATAGCATGAATTAAAAAGTGTTTCCTCTTTTTCAATTATATTGGAAAAGTTTGAGATGGATTGGTGTTAACTTTTCTTTGAATGTTTGATAGAATTTACCAGTAAAGCCATCTGGTCCAGGGGTTTTATCTTTCTGCAGATTTTTGATTACTGGTTTAATCTCTTTCCTCATTTTAGGCCTATTCATATTTTCCCTATCTTTATGATTTTGTCTTGGTATAGTTTATATATTTAGAATTTTAAAATTTCATACAGGTTAATCAATTTATTGGAATACACTTATTCTTAGTACACCTTTGTAATCATTTTTATTCTTGCAGAACTGACAGTAATGTTTCTACTTTCATTTCTGAGTTTAGTAATTTGATTTTTCTGTTTTGTCCATTTGTCAATTTTAAAAATCTTTCTGTGAACCTATGTTTGATTTTGTTGATGTTATGTATTGGTCTTATCTTCTCTATCTGTGCCTTGATCTTAGTATTTCCTTCTTTCCACTAGTTGTTGTTTATTTGTTTAGCTTATCCTTCTTTTTCTAGTTTCCTAAATCAAAAAGCTTGAATATGATTTGAGACCTGTTTTTTTTTTTTTTCTGAATGCAAGCATTGAAAGCATTTATAAATTTACCATTAGCACTGCTTTTACTGTGTTTAACTTTTTTTGGTAAGGTGTATTTCTATTTTCGTTGGCCTGTATTTTTTATTTTCCTTGTAATTTATTATTTGATTCATTGATTAAGAATATGTTGTTTAATTTCCACAAGTATTCAAATTTTTTGGTGCTCCTTCTGTTATTGATTTCTAACTTCATCCAGTGTGGCCAGAAAAGATACTTCGCGCGATATCTCTTTATAAATCTACTGAAAATTAATTTTCTGGCCTAACAGCATCTATCTTGGACAATGCCCTGTGTGCATTTGAAAAGAATGTATTCTGTTGTTGAGTAGACTGTTCTGTATGTTTCTTAGAACTAGTTGGTTTATTGTGTTGTTCAATTCCTCTGTTTTCTTATTTGTCTTCTATCTGGTTGTTTTATCTATTGTTGAAAGCAGGATATTGAAGTCTCCAGCTCTTATTGTACAACGATCTATTTCTTCCTTCAATTCTGCTCAATTTTGCTTTATATATATTGATTACCTTTTATTAGGTATGTAAATATTTATGGTTATCGTATCTTCTGCTGTATTGAGTTTGTATTAATATATAATGTATATCTTTGTCTTTTTAAATTAAAGTCTGTTTTATCTGATATTGGTATGTCCACCCCTTTTATCTTTCGGTTTGTATTTGCATGGAACATTTTTTCCCATCCTTTAATTTTCAACCTGTTGTTTCTTTGAATATAAAGTCAATATTTTATAGACAGTATTTACTTGGATCTTTTAAAATGCATTCTGCTTGCCTCTGTCTTTTGACTGGAAAATTTAATATATTTACATTAAAGTAATTACTGATAGTGACTTAATTCTGTCATTTTGCTGTATGTTTTCTATATGTCTTATAGCTTCTTTTTGTTCCTCACTTCTTACATTACTTTTTTTGTTTAATTGATTTTCTATAGTAAAATATTTTAATTCCCTTCTGTTTCCTTTTGTGTATATTCTATACTCATTTACTTTAGCATTACCATATGGATTTTATTTAACGTCCTAAAGTTATAACACTCAAGTTATACTATCTTAACTTCAATGACATACAAAATCTCTGTTTCTTTACGACTCTATCCTTATCCCTTCCAGTTATTCGTGTCACAAATTTACATTATTATACATTTGGTGTCTGAAAACATGAAGTAATATTTGGTGTTTTTGAATGCATTAGTGTCTTAAATCATGTATAAAATAACATGAGTTACAAACTGAAGCTATAATAAAACTGGTTTTTATATTGCCCATGTATTTGCCTTTACTGTGATCTTTATTTCTTCAAGCAGCTTCAAGGTACTGTTCAATGTTCTTTCATTTCTACCTACAGGTCTCTGTTTTGCATTTCTTATAGGGTGGTTCTAAGGTAATAAATATCCTTAGCTTTAGTCTATCTGGAAATGTCTTTATTATCTCTCACTTTTGCAGGACAGTTTTTGCTAGATACTGAATTCTTGGATAACAGGTTTTTTTGTATATTTGTTTTTTTTTTTTTTTTTATCTTTTAGGATTTTAAATATATCAACCCACTGCCTCTGACCTCCAGTTTTTATCTTTTAAAATGTGTTAGTTTCTCATGAAAAAAAATCTGCTCATGATCATATTAACATCCCTTCCATGTTACAAGTTGCTTTTCTCTTGCTGGTTTAAAGATTCTCTTTTTGTCTTGCAACAGTTTTACTACAGTGTCTCAATGTGGTCCTTCAAAAGTTTATCCCACTTGGTGTTTTTGAGCTTCTTGGATGATTATATTTATGTCTCATCAAATTTTAAAGATTATCAGCTGTTATTTCCTCAAATATCCTTTCTTCCTGTTTATTTTTATCTTCTTGTTCTGGGACTCTTACATGTGTATGGTCTCCTTTGTAACAGGTCCCCTAGGCTCCGTTCACTTTTTAAAATCTTTTTTCATTTTGTTCCCCAGACTTTACCATTTCATTTGTCCTATAGTAAATTTTGCTAATCCTTACTTTTGTGTGCTCAAATATGCAGTTAAATATTTTAGTAAAATTTTCATTTCCATTATTGTGATTTTAAGCTTCAGAGTTTCTTTATGTTTTATATTATCTTATTGATATTTCATTTCATTCATACATTTTTATTTTGACTTTCTCAATATCTTCCTTTAGTTCTTTATTTCTTTATTTATTCATTTTTAATTATACTTTAATTTCTAGGGTACATGTGCACAACACGCAGGTTTGTTACATAGGTATACATGTGCCATGTTGGTTTGCTGTGCCCATCAACTCATCATTTACATCAGGCATTTCCCTTAATGCTATCCCTCCCACAGCTCCCCACCCCCTGACAGGCCCCAGTGTGTGATATTCCTCTCCCCGTGTCTATGTGTTCTCATTGTTTAAGTCCCACTTACGAGTGAGAACATGCGGTGTTCAGTTTTCTGTCCTTGTGATATTTTGCTGAGAATGATGGTTTCCAGGTTCATCCATGTCCCTGCAAAGGACATGAACCCATCCATTTTATGGCTGCAGAGTATTCCATGGTATATATGTGCCACATTTTCTTTATCCAGTCTATTATTGATGGACATTTTGGGTTGGTTCCAAGTCTTTGCTATTGCGAATAGTGCTGCAATAAACATACATGTGCATGTGTCTTCATAGTAGCATAATTTATAATCCTTTGGGTACACACCCAGTAATGGGATCGCTGGGTCCAATGGTATTTCTAGTTATATAGATCCTTGAGGAATTGCCACACAGTCTTCCACAATGGTTGAACTAATTTACACTCCTACCAACAGTGCAAAAGTGTTCCTATTTCTCCACATCCTCTCCAGCATCTGTTCTTTCCTGACTTTTTAACGATTACCATTCTAACTGGCATGAGATGGTGTCTCATTCTGGTTTTGATTTGCATTTCTCTGACGACCAGTGGTGATGAGCTTTTTTTTCATATTCTTGTTGGTTGCATCAATGTCTTCTTTTGAGAAGTGTCTGTTTATATCCTTTGCCCACTTTTTGATGGGGTTGTTTTTTTCTTGTAAATTTGTTTAAGTTCTCTGTAGATTCTGGATATTAGCACTTTGTCAGACGGATAGATTGCAAAATTTTTTTCCCATTCTGTCAGTTGCCTGTTCACTCTGATGGTAGTTTCTTTTGCTGTGCAGAAGATGTTTAGTTTAATTACATCCCTTTTGTCTATTTTGGCTTTTGTTTCCATTGTATTTGGTGGTTTAGTCATAAAGTCTTTGCCCATGCCTATGTCTTCAATGGTATTGCCTAGGTTTTCTTCTAGGGTTTTTACAGTTGTAGGTCTTACATTTAAGTCTTTAATATATTTTGAGTTAATTTTTGTGTAAGGTGTAAGGAAGGGATCCAGTTTCAGCTTTCTACTTATGGCTAGCCAGTTTTCCCAGCACCATTTATTAAATAGGGAATCCTTTCCCCATTTCTTGTTTCTCTCAGGTTTGTCAAAGATCAGATGGTTGTAGATGTGTAGTGTTATTTCTGAGGGCTCTGTTCTGTTCCATTGGTTATATGTCTGTTTTGGTACCAGTACCATGCTGTTTTGGTTACTGTAGCCTTATAGTTATAGTTTGAAGTTAGGTAGGGTGATGCCCCCAGCTTTGTTCTTTTGGCTTGGGATTGTCTTGGCTATGTGGGCTCTTTTTGTTTTCCAATTCTGTGAGGAAAGTCAGTGGTAGCTTGATGGGGTTAGTATTCAATCTATAAATTACTTTGGGCAGTATGGCCATTTTCACAATATTGATCCTTCCTGTCCATGAGCATGTAATGCTCTTCCATTTGTTTGTGTCCTCTTATATTACGTTGAGCAGTGGTTTGTAGTTCTCCTTGAAGAGATCCTTCACACCCCCTGTAAGTTGGATTCCTAGGTATTTTATCCCCTTTGTAGTAATTGTGTATGGGAGTTCACTCATGATTTGGCTCTCTGTTTGTTTGTTAATGGTGCATAGGAATGCTTGTGATTTTTGCACATCTATTTTGTATCCTGAGACATTGAATTTGCTTATCAGCTTAAGAAGATTTTGGGCTGAGACAATAGGGTTTTCTAAATTTTCAATGATGTCATCTGCAAAGAGAGACAATTTGACTTCCTCTTTTCCTAATCGAATACCTTTTATTTCTTTCTTTTGCCTGATTGCCCTAGCCAGAACATCCAATACTATGTTGAATAGGAGAGGTGAGAGAGGGCAGCCTTGACTTGTGCCGGTTTTCAAACAGAATGCTTCCAGTTTTTGCCCATTCAGTATGATATTGGCTGTGGCTTTGACATAATTAGCTCTTATTATTTTGAGATAGGTTCCATAAATATCTCATTTATTGAGTTTTTAGCATGAAGGGCTGTTGAATTTTGTCAAAGGTCATTTCTGCATCTATTGAGACAATCATGTGGTTTTTGTCATTGGTTCTGTTTGTGTGATAGATTATGTTTATTGATTTGCATATGTTGAACCAGCCTTGCATCTCAGGGATGAAGCCAACTTGACCGTGGTGGATAAGCTTTTTGATGTGCTGCTGGATTTGGTTTGCCAGTATTTTATTGAGGATTTTCGCCTCAGTGTTTATCAGGAATATTGGCCTACAATTCTCTTTTTCTCTGGTGTCTCTGCCCGGCTTTGGTATCAGGATGATGCTGGCCTCATAAAATGAATTAAGGAGGATTCCCTCTTTTTCTATTGATTGGAATAGTTTCAGAAGGAATGGTAGCAGCTCCTCTTTGTACCTCTGCTAGAATTTGGCTCTGAATCCATCTGGTCCTGGACTTTTTTTGGTTGGTAGGCTGTTAATTATTACCTCAACTTCAGAACCTGTTATTGGTCTATTCAGAGATTCAACTTCTTCCTGGTTTAGTCCTGGGAGGGTGTTATGTGTCCAGGAATTTGTCCGTTTCTTCTAGATTTTCTGGTTTATTTGTGTAGAGGTGTTTATAGTATTTTCTGATGGTAGTTTGTATTTCAGTGTGATATGTGGGAATATTCCCTTTATCATTTTTTATTGCGTCTATTTGATTCTTCTCTCTTTTCTTCTTTGTTAGTCTTGCTAGCGGTCTATCAATTTTGTTGATGTTTTCAAAAAACAAGCTCCTGGATTCATTGATTTTTTGAAGGTTTTTTTGTGTCTCTATCTCCTTCAGTTCTGCTCTGATCTTATTTATTTCTTGCCTTCTGCTAGCTTTTGAATTTGTTTGCTCTTGCTTCTCTAGTTCTTTGAATTGTGATGTTAGTGTGTTGATTTTAGATCTTTCCTGCTTTCTCCTTTGGGCATTTATTGCTATAAATTTCCTCTACACACTGCTTTAAATGTGTCTCAGAGATTCTGGTATGTTGTAGCTTTGTTCTCATTGGTTTCAAATAACATCTTTATTTCTGCCTTCATTTTGTTATTTACCCAGTAGTCATTCAGGAGCAGATTGTCCAGTTTCCAGGTAGTTGTGCAGTTTTGATTGAGTTTCTTAATCCTGAGTTCTAATTTGATTGCACTGTGATCTGAGAGATAGTTTGTTGTGATTTCTGTTTTTTTACATTTGTTGAGGAGTGTTTTACTTCCAATTATGTGGTCAATTTTAGAATAAGTATGATGTGTTGCTGAGGAGAATGTATATTCTGTTGATTTGGGGTGGAGAGTTCTGTAGTTGTCTGTTACGCCCACTTGGTCCAGAGCTGAGTTCAAGTCCTGGATATCTTTGTTAATTTTCTGTCTCATTGATCTGTCTAATATTGACAGTGGGGTATTCAAATCTCCCATTATTATTGTGTGGGAATCTAAGTCTCTTTGTAGGTCTCTAAGGACTTGCTTTATGAATCTGTGTGCTCCTGTATTGGGTGCATATATATTTAAGATAGTTAGCTCTTCCTGATGAATTGATCCCTTTACCATTATGTAATGGCTTTCTTTGTCTCTTTTGATCTTTGTTGGTTTAAAGTCTGTTTTATCTTTGCAACCCCTGCTTTTTTTTTTTTTTTTTTTTTTGCTTTCCATTTGCTTGGTAGATCTTCCTCCATCCCTTTATTTTGATCCTATATGTGGTTTTGCATGTGACATGGGTCTCCTGAATACAACAAACTGATGGGTCTTGACTCTTTATCCAATTTGCCAGTCTGTGTCTTTTAATTGGGGCATTTAGTCCATTTACGTTTAAGGTTAATATTGTTATGTGTGAATTTGATCCTGTCATTATGATGTTAACTGGCTATTTTGCCCATTAATTGAGGCAGTTTCTTCATAGCTTGGGTGGTCTTTACACTTTGGCATGTTTTTGCAGTGGCTGGTACCATTTGTTCCTTTCCATGTTTAGTACTTCCTTCAGGAGCTCTTGTAAGACAGGCCTGGTGGTGACAAAATCTCTCAGCATTTGCTTGTCTGTAAATAATTTTGTTTCTCCTTCACTTTTGAAGCTTAGTTTGGCTGGATATGAAATTCTGGGTTGAAAAGTATTTTCTTTAATGATGTTGAATGTTGGCCTTCACTCTCTTCTGGCTTGTAGGGTTTCTGCCGAGAGATCTGCTGCTATTCTGATGGGCTTCCCTTTGTGGGTAACCTGACCTTTCTCTCTGACTGCCCCTAACATTATTTCCTTCATTTCAACCTTGGTGAATCTGACAATTATGTGTCTTGGGGTTGCTCTTTGCGAGGAATATTTTTGCAGTGTTTTCTGTATTTACTGAATGTGAATGTTGGCCTGCCTTGCTAGGTTGGGGAAGTTCTCCTGGATGATATCCTGAAGAGTGTTTTCTAACTTGGTTCCATTCTCTCCATCACTTTCAGGTACACCAATCAAACATAGATTTGATCTTTTCACATAGTCCCATATTTCTTGGAGGCTTCGTTCATTTATTTTCACTCTTTTTTTTTTCTAATTTTGTCTCTTTATTTCGCTAATTTGATCTTTATTCACTGATATCCTTTCTTCCACTTGACCAAATCAGCTATTGAAGTTTGTGTATGCTTCACGAAATTCTCATACTGTGATTTTCAGCTCCATCAGATCATTTAAGCTCTTCTCTACACTGGTATTCTAGTTAGCCATTTATCTGACCTTTTTCAACGTTTTTAGCTTCCTTGCGATGGGTTAGAATGTGCTCCTTTAGCACAGAGAAATTATTTATTACTGACCTTCTGAAGCCTACTTCTGTCAACTTGTCAAACTCATTCTCTGTCCAGTTTTGTTCCCGTGCTGGTGAGGAGTTATGTTCCGTTGGAGCAGAAGAGATGTTCTGGTTTTTGGAATTTTCAGCTTTTCTGCTCTGGTTTCTCCCCATCTTTGTGGCTTTATCTACCTTTGGTCTTTTATGTTCCTGACCTACAGATGGGGTTTTGGTATGGATGCCCTTTTTGTGAATGTTGATGCGATTCTTTTCTGTTTGTTAGTTTTCCTTCTAACAGATAGTCCCCCTCAGCTGTGGGTCTGTTGGAGTTTTCTGGAGGTCCTCTCCAGATCCTGTTTGCTTGGGTATCACCAGCAGAGGCTGCAGAACAGCAAATATTGCTGCCTGATCCTTCCTCTGGAAGCTTTGTCCCAGAGGAACACACACCTGTATGAGGTGTCTGTCGGCCCCTACTGAGAGGTGTCTCCCAGTCAGGCTACATGGGGGTCAGGGACCCACCTGAGGAGGCAGTCTGTCCATTATCAGAGCTCCAACACTGTGCTGGGAAACCGCTGCTATCTTCAGAGCTGTCAGGTAGGGATGTTGAAGTCTGAAGAAGCTGTCTACTGCCTTTTGTTCAGATATGCCCTGCCCTCAGAGGTGGAATCTAGAGAGGCAGTAGACCTTGCTGAGTTGCAGTGGGCTCCACCCAGTTCGAGCTTCCCTGCCTCTTTGTTTACACTGTGAGCATAGTACCGCCTACTCAAGCCTCAGCAATAGTGGACACCCCTCCCCCCACAAAACTCCAGCATCCCAGGTCAATCTCAGACTGCTGTCCCAGCAGTGAACAAGGCTCTGTGAGCATGAACCCACTGAGTCAGGCATGGGAGGGAATCTCCTGGTCTACCGGTTGTGAAGACCTTGGGAAAAGTGCAGTATTTGGGCAGGAGTATACCATTCCTCCAGGTATAGCCACTCACAGCTTCCCTTGGCTAGGAAAGAGAAATCCCCCGACCCCTTGTACTTCCCAGGTGATGTGATGGCACACCCTGCTTCTGCTTGCCCTCCATGGACTGTACCCACTGTCCAACCAGTCCCAGTGAAATGAACTAGGTACCTCAGTTGGAAATGCAGAAATTATCTGTCTTCTGCCTCAGTCTTGCTGGGAGCTGTAGACCAGAGCTTTCCCTATACAGCTGTCTTGGAAGCGACTCCCTCCTTTAGTTCTTTGAGAATCTTTAAGAGAGCTGTTTTAAAGTCTTTTTTTATTAGGTAGATCTACCACGAAGTCTTTCTCAGGGATAGTTTCTCATGTGTGTGTGTGTGTTTTGTTTCCCTGTGAATGAGCCACACTTTCCAATTAAATTGTATGCCCTATAGTTTTGTTGTTGTTGTAAACTGTACATCTGAATCTAATAAGGTGGCAGCTCTGAAAATCAGATTCTTCTCTTTCTCCAGGACTTGTTTTCAATTTCTGTAGGCTGTCTCTGTGCTGTTGATCAACCTGAGGTGTAAACTTAAATTCTCTTCAGGTGTTTTCTGAGCCTGAGACTTTGCCTGGGTATGCACAGTAATTTTTAAAATGTTCCAAGGTATACAGTTGCTTTTCAATGTCCTCGTCTAGTTTGGCTCTACAAAGAAGAAAAAGAGAAAAAGGAAAGTGATGAAAAAAAAAAAAAAAGGACAGTGGACCTTTCAGTCTCCTCAATGTCACTTCAACTGAAGGGAATTGGGTTTGTTATAACGGGGGGGCGATGAAATAATAATAGCTGCTCACCTCTTGCTCTAGGCTCAGTGATTAGAAACAGCAATCAGAGCTCAGAACACAGATCCCCAAAATTTAGAGGACAGGGTCTTTATTGCTGTCTGACACCGCAGTTCCTACGAGATGCATGGAAGCTGCTTCAGGAGCATGTGCACCGCTGTCTGCCATGGGGCTGTGCATGGGGAAGTAGTAGCTGCTGTTGAGCCTAGAGCTGAAATTGACCAAAGTTAACCACAACTGAGTGTTGAAGGCTTCTCTTGGAAGCTTCAAGGCTTTAATAGACTCCAGAGTTCCAACATAATCATATAAGGCAGATTCTGCAAGCTTAATTGTTATCTAACGGGGAGATAGATTCCTGGTGCTTCCTACCCAGCCTCTTCCTAGACTCCTTCTCTTGGCTTTCAGTTTCTTAGTCTTCTTATCCATGTAGTTTGATAATGGTTTAACAATTGCTGTGAGAATATGTGTACATATTTATATTTACTTATGCTCTTTATGATACTTCTGAGACCTACGAGCTAGAAATTGACTTATGTAAACTGGCTTACATATTTCCTTTGGAGAGAATAATATTTTGGCTCACTTCAAAGTGTTGCATGCTCTCTAAGGAAAAATGCAATGTTTCTATACATACTTTAAATGAAAAAGAACCACAAAATTGTCTTACCTGTTCATGGAAATAATTGAATTACTAGTTATTGGAGTACTCTGTCCCATCAGCTTTTTTTCTTCTGAATTGTGAGAGGGCTTGATTTAATGGGCCTGACTTTAAACAGTGGAGAATTCTAATTCTGTTTCTCCTCTTACTAGTTTGGCAATTTGGGAGAAACTATTAACATCTCTATATATCAAGTCTGTATTTGCTAAAATGGGAATAATAATAACTAACTCAAGGGCATATTGTATACACGGTCAGTAAACATAGTAAACGAGATGAAGTATAAATATGCCTAGTCCCTAACTGGGCTTCAGCAAATGCCAGTTTATTTCCATGCTTGAAACTGAGCTGGGCAGCTTGCTATGCAGTACAGAGTTGCCTAAAATGATGCAATGATGAGACTTGATGACCAGGTCAGTAGTCTGCCAGGCTCTATTTTCTAACCCCTCCTACTGACTCTTAAATATGGCCCAGATCCAAACTTCCCTTCAGGAGCTGGTTTTTATTCACAGCCCAATCTAGAGTGTTTGGGTCCTTAACTTGACCTAGTCTGGTTCCTGGAGAGGCTTACCTTGTCTGGCCTTTGTCTTTCTCTTTTAATCAGTAGGAGTTGTGTTTTTAACAAAGAAAAACACAGCGTATTTCAGAACAATGTATTATATGATAATTCCAATCACAGAGAGAAAGTTCAGTCCCTGTTTTATCAGTGATGTTACTGTTAGAATGTTTGTCCTCTTCAAAACTGATCTTGAAATTTGATTGCCATTGTAACTGTATTAAGAGCAAGAACCTTTAAGAGGTGATGGGGCCATGAAAGCTCCACCTTCAGGGATGGGATTAATGCAATTATAAGAGGTCAAATTTTGCCCCGTTATACCTTTCTCAGTCCTTCCACCTTCTGCTCTGTGAGGATCCAGCCTTCCTCCCTCCAGAGGGTGCAGAGTACTAGGCACATCCTTCTTGGAAGAGGAGAATGTCCTCATCAGACACCAAAACTGCCAATGCCTTGACCTTAGACTTCCAACCTCCAGAGCACAAGCCAATAAATTTCTGTTAATTAAAAATTATGCAGTCTCAGGTATTCTGTTATAGCAGCACAAAATGAATTAAGACAAGTAATCTCTTTTACAAGACTCTAGACCACTCGTTTACAGCCAGATGTAGATTTTGTATCTGATGGATATCTGGAGACATTTTTGGTTGTCACACCTGCAGGGGGTGCTGCTGGCATCTAGAGAGTAGTACAGGCCAAGGATACTGCTAAACATTTTATAATTTGCAGGATGGGCCTCACGACAAACAAAATTATCTGGTCCCCCGTGTCAATAATGACAAGATTAAGAAGTCCTGATCTAGACTGAACTGGATATCCAGCTAACCCCGTTAAACTCCCTCCCAATAAGCAAGGAGATATTAATCTCCCTGACAGTAAGAGAAGGACGGGCAGCATTCCATTGCCATGGTCATCATACATTTATTAGGTACATGCCAGGGGTTCAACCCAATATGAACCCCTAAGACAAGATGTAGAGTAACTATAGTATATTAGATGAAATGCCACATCTTGAAGTTAGACAAATTTTTATCTGGTTTTGGCTCTGTCACTTACAAGCTATAGTTCTATAAGAAAGTAACTTGTATTTCTGGAGCTTTAGCAACACTCGACAAAATGGTAGTGGTGGTATGCAGAAATTATGTTTATAATATCTTTAGAATAGTGTTTGGAATATGGGAAACATACATTCAATAAATTGTAGATGTTACCATTGTTGACATCTTCATTACCACCATCATCTTTGTTGTCATCGTCATCATCATCACCATGTCTCATCTCAGCCTGGCTTATAGCAACCTCCATGATACAACTTAAGCTGTATGTGCAGGAAATTCTGCATTTAACAAAAACCATCTGTGTCAATTAACTCCCTAACACAGTCAGGGAGTCAACTTTAGGAGGGTGAAAGGAAATCGAGCAGTCAGAGAAAATGACATTTCATCAACTTGGCCCTACTTTCTATTAGCTTTTAGATTGATTTTCATGGAAATATATGATATGGGCTGGCACTGGGGAAAAATGTCAACTCACAAATGTGCTGGTTGTTGACAAGTACCCTATATTGCAGAATATTTTTATTCTTCTTTTCCTTTTTTTCCAAGATAATTTTTACATTTTTTCTGGCTGTTTCTGAAACACTCAGGCCTTCTTCAGCTTCGTGCATTTGTTCACTATATCACTTTGATCCTTTAAATTAGAAGAAATTGTACTGGTCTAAATTATAGAAAAGTCCAGAATTTCCTAGCTTTAAAGCGATCAATCTAAGGCTCAAGTTGTATCCTCAGTACTCAGTGTCTTTCCATATTATCTCCTAACTCTAATCTCAACTGTTTTAGTCTCAGAGTCCCCCAGGTGTCAAGTCACTTGTCAGTAGCTATGGATTTATGTCTTTTCAGGTTGAATCCAATGGCATGGGAGAATGTCTATCTAATCCCTTAAGATCTTTAAGGGCAAAAACCATATCTCAGTAATCTTTGAAACTCTTACAGTCTAGTGTAGAATCTTACAAGTGTAGGAGTCTACTCACCAAATATATAAAAAAGGCTGGTTGAATTAGATTTTCCCAGAGTTCATATAGTTAAATGTAGGTAAGATACTCAAAAGGAAAAAAGAAAGAAGAAAGAAAGAGAGGAGAGGAGAGGAGAGGAGAGGGGAGGGGAAGGGAGGGAAGGGTTGACTCCTAGAGAGAAAAGATACTTAAGTTGTACAACTGGTTAGTAGCAGAACGTGGAAAACACTATGGATTGCCTATAAGACAAGGTCATCCAATTTCCATTTCCAATAAATGTTGTGACGTGATTGCCAGTGAAATGTTAGGAGATATCTGCCAGTGGGACTTCAGAGAGAGGGTATTTTTGGCTTGTTTTTACCTTAAAAAGTGACCCATGAAAAGATACAGAATCATTATTTGGCACAATGCTGCTTAGCAGTATATGCCAGATGGAACTCCAATAGACATTATTTGGCCATGGAAGGAGTGAACACAGAGAGACTGGCAGAGAAGAAAGTTAGGAGAAACCTAAGCCATGATCATGTCATTAAGCTGTTTATTTAATGAACCAGGAATATCCTACTTCTACAGTTCTTCTTATTATGCAAGACAATAAATGTATTTATCATTTAGGTCAATTATGTTAGGATTTCTGTTCCTTGCAGCCAAAAGTATCCTCCTGGGTACCCAGAGAATAAGGGCTTTTCCAAGAGGTCAATTCCCTTATGCAGAAAGAACACCTTTGTTTGGAATGAAAGCAGTTTTGTTTGGCCTAAACATATGAAGAACATTGTCACCTGGTGAATAATTTCACAGATTCAAAGTCTGTAGATAGTCTACTGGCCCCTTTTGATGCCCTTGAAGTCAGCATAATATTGAAAATATAGCTTCTTCCCTCAAGGAGTTTTGGCCTCCCCAGAGAGCTGAGAACTGATCTGCCCAGCCTGATAAGGTATGTCATGCCAGCTTACTCTGTTTTTATCTCAGCACTACCAGGGATGTTGCAGGCATACTCAGCATAAAGGTTAGTTAGCAGATCCAATGACCTAGGTAATATGTATGTAGGAGATGAACATCTCTAGAAATAGATGAAAAAGAAATGTGGGAGGGAAGAAAAAAACATGAATGACCTTCATTTATCTTATTAATACATTATGTTAAATTCTGCTTTTAATTACTGGTTGGTCTGGTCTCAGGAAATGGCAGTAGAGCTGCACTTAGAATTCTGAGTTTTGGAAAAAATGAATGAGAAATATCTCTTCAATTAAAAAGCAGAAGCTATTCATGACTTCTTCCAAAATATCATCCTAACATGGTAATTAATTTTTGTGGATCCTGAACAGCTAAAAAATAATAATTATGGTAAGATACATGTTACATAAAATTTACTGTTGTAATCATTTTGAATGTACAATTCAGTGATGTTAATTATCTGCACATTGTTGTGCAACAGAGCTCTCGAATTTTTGATCTCCTAAAACTGAAACTCTACACCCACTGAACACTAACTCTTAATTTCTCTTTTCTCCTGGTCCCTGGAAACCACCATTCTATTTTCTGTTTCCATGAGTGAAATCATATAGTATTTGTCTTGTGACTGAGTTATTTTATTTAGCACAAGGTTGTCCAGATTTATACGTGTTGCTACAAAAGGCAAAATATTCTTCTTTATGGCTGAATAATACTCCATTGTGTGTGTATGTGTATATATATGTGTGTGTGTGTACATATATGTGTGTGCATATATGTGTGTATATATGTACATGTATATATGTGTGTATATATATTGTGTGTGTATATGTGTGTGTGTGTATATATATAAGTGTGTGTGTATGTACATATATTTATATAACATTTTCTCTATGCATTCTTCCATCCCTGGACATTTGGGTTTCTTCCACATCTTTGCTACTGTGAATGATGCTTCAATGCACATGGTTGTGATATCTCTTCAAGATCCTGATTTGAATTTCTTTGGATATAACTCAGAAGCAAGATTGCTAGATTGTATGGTAATTCTGTTTTTAATTTTTTGAGTCACTACCATACTGTTTTCCATAGTGGTTGCACCATTTTACATTTTCATGAGCAATACACAGGTGACCCAATTTCTCAACATCCTTGCAAATACTTGACAATGTGTTTTTTTCTAATTGTGTGCATCCTAGTGGGTGAAAGTGATATATCATAGTGGTTATGATTTTAATTTCTCCAGTGCTTAGTGATGTTAGGATGTATTTTCATAAGCATCGTTTTTATTATACTTTATGTTCTAAGGTACATGTGCACAATGTGCAAGTTTGTTACATATGTATACATGTGCCATGTTGGTGTGCATCCCATTACTGGGTATATACCCAAAGGGTTATAAATCATAAGCATTTTTAAAATTGGGTCATTTCATTGTTGAGTTGTAGGAGATATTTATATATTCTGGATATAAGCCCCTTATTAGATTTATGATTAGCAAATGTTTTCTTTCATTCTGTAGGTTTCCTTTTCACTCCACTGATTGTTTACTTTGATGTGCAGAATTTTTGGAGTTTGATGCATTCCCATTTGTCTGTGTTTGTTTTTATATTGCCTCCAAAATATTATTCACAAACCCAATTTCATAAAGCTTTTTTCCCAATGTGCTGTTTTCCAGTTATGATTTTGGGTCTTATTTTTAGTCGTTTAACTCATTATTAGTTAATTTTTGTATATGGCATAAAGGGTCCAACTTTATTCTTTTGCAAGAAGACATAAAATTTTCACAGCACTGTTTATTGGAGAGACTGTTATTTCCCCATTGTGTGGCATTAGTTCCCTGCAGATGTTTTTTTAAGTCAGAAAGCAGATAACAAAATGGGCAGGAACATATTTTTGATATATAATACTTTAATTTATAGTGAGAGTTTGAGCTTCTAAGAGCTACTGTGTTTTGCTTAAACGTGACATATAACAAGACATGCCAATCTTTAGCCTTAAATTTCTCATTTTTCATGGTTTATTTTTTATGTACTATAAATGAAATTTCATAGCAGAATTAATTCTGACCTCTAATGAAGATAGGCTAATTAAACATATTTAATGTTTACAGTTGCTGTACACTTTGTGTTTTATTTTCTGGAAATAAAGTGGAAATGTTTTATTTTCTGGAAATAAAGTGGAAACATTTTATTTTCTGAAGCTGGCATTTTCTGTAGTCCTTATGAAACCAGTTAAGAAGTTTTGAATGCTCTAAATTAATTGTACTCTATCTTTCAGTGTGATTTTTATTGGTAGGCAGGTGGAAATCAACTAACTCATTGTGTGTTTCTTGAATTTCTACTTTGTGTTTAGCAATGATGTATTAGATGAAAGAGATATTTTTCCTCTTAAGGACTAGATGTTTTAGTAGGAATACTGTATGCATTTAATTATAATATATGCCAGAAACTAAATATCAACAACTGCATCTAGGTGGAATATGAGCTAGGAATAGAATTGTATATCTGATCGAGTGCACCAGAAAAGTCTTCCTGAAGGATGACCTTTAGCTGATATTTGAAGGATGTTAAGAGTAAAAACTCTCTAATAATAGTTGATATTTATTGAAATCTTACTATGTCTTCAGGTATTATTCTTAGGGCTTTAATATGTCTCCAGGTATTGTTCTAAGGGCTTTAATACTTTTTTAACCTTTGTAATAATCTTATGAATTAGCTATTATCCCATTTTATGAGTAAGTAAATGAAGTCATACTGGGGTTAAACCACTTGTCCAAGGGCCTACAGCTGACAGGTAATAGAACAGGGATATAAAGTCCTGTAGTCTGACTGCAAAGCCCAGCTTCTAACCACCCTGTTACAGGGCATTCCAGGACAAATGAAGACGTAACTATAAAAGCAGGGTTAGGAATATATGAGGAGTTAATGGGAGTTCTCAGTGAGCTCCATCTGTCAAAGCTGAGAAGCTTGTTCTTTATTCTGAGGGCAATGAAGACCATTGAAAGGGGTTAGCATCAGGGAGTAGTGTGTTTAGAGCTATGATATACGAAAATTGAATGTACATAGGGTATAGAATGCTGTGGACTCACAGTGTATCACCTGTGTGGTTTGATTATGCTTGTATTGCTGAAAGGGAAAATGAGACTCAGAGATGCTACAGTAAATAACATCCTAAGTTCTCCTAAATAGTAAGTAAAAGTAAGATAGCCCAGCTAGCATCAAAATCCCTCCTCCCTGCCCCTCCCCCGCACAACTCTCTCTCTCTCTCCCTCTTTCTCTCTCCCTCTCTCTCTCTGTCTCTCTCTCTTTCTCTCTCTCTCGTAAGGAGAAGTGACTTGCAGGCAGAAATGCCAGTCAGGTGACTACAATGCCACAGAGGAAGAGGTAATGAAGGCTTGCATTAGGAAGAAAGGGTATGATTGTCAGAGACTTGAGACGTTCAGAATAATTTTATTTCTACTGTTAATTAGGACTAGGAAATTGTAAAACAAAGAAAAAACAAAGAGTATTCTATGGATTTTGATAGCAAAGTAGATATTGGCACCTTTAACAACAACAACAACAACAAAAACAATGCAATAAAGAATGAGGAATGCATTTTAGGGTGAAGATAGAGAGTTCAATTTTGGACTATCTTCCGGGTCCCATCCAGTCTCCAAGTAGATATGACTGGCAAGCTAGACAGGCATATCGGAAGAAGCACAGAAAGGAAGATGTGGATCTGGAAACTAATATTCTCAGAGAAGTGATGGCTGCTCTTTTCTTTGGAACTTAATTGAAAAATTTTGTTATATAAAGTTAACATGTCCCAATTTTTAAATATGTTTGCTGTTTTCTCATAAATCTTATTTCAAGGGGTTCTTATTGTTTTTTCTTTCTCTCTTTTTTTTTTTTTTGCTTTTTGAAGCTTAGGGAAGTATATGAATATATTTATACATATTTGTATTTTATGCCTATGCACATGGAAAGATAGATATATAGATAAATAAATAGATGATAGATACTGTCACATTGGATCATACTAAAACATAGATTGCAATATTTTTCCCCTCTGAAGCTAATGAGATTCTGGAATCTCAGTTTTATTCTGCCTCCACTCATTGGCAGAAGATATTGCAGCAAGGACAAGAAAGGAGAAGAAAAAAATGGCAGAGGAAAAGAAAATTTATAAATACAGTCTATCAAAGCCTAGCATCTGGAGTTTGGCATTTCAGGTGACACCAGAGATCTGTCAGGGAATGAGGACTGTGCTAAGCCTCTAAGTGGGTTAAGCAGGACAAGTGTCTGGAGACAGGGGACAGAGTAGTCTAAGCAAGACTGCTGGTAAAGTCAAGGGGAAGATGCTAGAACCAGATTAAAATTTCAAAAAAAGGTAGAATTTCAGTTTTGGGCTCTCTGGGGTAGCTATCATGTTTCACAGAAACTGCATTATGTGTACTAACATGAGAAAGTTAGTGGTTCCTGTTTTGGCTCTGAGAACCCCAGTTAATAAAGGATAAAGAACAGACTTATTAGTGCCAATATTTGACTTTATGAATTGAAGTTTATTAAGCTTGCTATGAGAAATATCAGAGATGGTGTCTTTGTCTCCACCCTTAAATCTAGGATGCCCATATGACTGATTGACAGCAGAACAACATTGTATGAATTCTGAGCCTAGGTCTGAAGAAGCGTGGTTTACTTTAGGTCACTTTCTTGGAATTTCTCTGCTCTTCTCTTGAGAACAAGTCCAGGCTGACCTGCTGAGGAATAAGAAAACATGTGGAGTAGAGAGGAGATAACACAGCTGAGACTTGTTAGATTAACCAGCAGCTGCCAACAATCACAAGAGTGAGCCAAATAAGACCAGCAAGTCCTGCACTCAAGAGCAGAAACACACAGATGTGTCCAGCACATACTGCTGACTCTCAAGATCACAAAATCATGAGCAGAAAAGGCATTCATGGAAAAACATGTGATATGTAAATTATTAGCATTAGGGGAAGCTGGGTGAAGGGTATTCAGAGTCTTCATATTGATTTTGCAACTGTTCTGTAGTTTTAAATTATGTCAAAATAGAAAATACTTTTTAGAAAGGCCAATATAGTTTCTGCCAAATCTCGTTGAGATGTTTGTTTTTGGAACACACTGATTCTGCTACAAAGAAGTCAAACAGCCCCATAGAAAGGATGTGTGTAGTTTTTTTCAGCCACTCCTTAACCTGAGGTCCCAGAGACATGTCAGACATGAGCAAGTGCATCTTCTGATGATTCCAGCTTCTAAAAATCAAACCACTAGAGCTGATGCCAATGGAATAAAGAAGAACTGAATCCACATTGACACCCACATTGCTGGTCTATGAGTGAAATAAACATTCTTATTGTCTTAGGTTTCAAGATTTTGCAGTGTTTCATTATGCAGCAATGAAAAATGGAGCAGACACAGAAGGTGTAAGGGGCCATTATATCTGATCAATTATATTTTATTGTTCTTACCTATGTTTCTATTATTATCTCTGAATTTCTACATGAATTTCTTATGTAGTTAAAATAAAACATTGGAAGAAAAAGCACTTACAGAGGCAGATTTGTATTATCATTGCCTCTCTAAAATGTTGCAAATAGTTTGCTAGGCTGAGTCATGAATATATGTGTGAATTCAAGAAAAAAAATGAATTCAGCAATAAGCAAGGGTTAAAATATAATAACACACATACACACATATATATTTGAAAAAATGAAAACAAATTCTTGCTGTGTTCCCTATCTCATTGTGAGATGTTTAAAAATATGAGGGGAAATATGTGAAATAATTATAGTTAATTTATTTCAATGGCTGTTGGTTATTTCGACTCTCGCCACTAAACCAAATTAGCCAAAAGGTTATATTGCATGATTTAACACACATTTAACATACATATTCTTATTATTTATTTATTTTCTTCTTTTGTTTGAAATCACAACCACAGGAATAGATTAGTTTTCCACTCATTACACAAAAGCCTGTAAGTAATCAGCACAGATAAAACTTAATCGTATAATATAAAGACAAAATGATATTAATGAGACAAGGAGTTCATATGCTCATTAGATTTGAGTGTATTGAAAAAAGCAACAGTATGTTAAAGATTGACAAAATTATACTACAGAGCCAATCAATAGAGATGTGGCATTTTTGTTAGTGAATAATTAGTATAAATAATGCTGTCTTGGTTTTAAATACCCAAATGCTGAAGAAAATGGTGAAATCAATGGTAGGAAGCAGATGGATCATTTAATTTATTTCTCAATTGTAGCTGACACATTAGTTACAGGAATTTTCATGTCATCTATTTTTTATGGTTCATTTTACAGCTGTGTTTATTGTTGTAATAAATAAATACATTATATTTTCTTATTAGAGAAAAAAATTGAAATTTACTGTAGCAAAACACATTCTCACATGACTCAAATACCCTAAATGGAACCCCTATAAGGGAAAAGGTTTTTTCAACCCCAGAGTAAGGCCTGTGTGTAGTTGAAGTCAAATATAAGAAAAGATGGTCCAAAAAATGGTGACATTTTGTTTTTCAAAGGGTTATTGGTACTTAAGAAGATTTGCATTTCACATAGTCTTTCTAATAATACAGACACACTCATAAATCTGTTTGTATATTCCCAGCAACAAATAAATATTGTAAGCTACCATCTGGGATGCAGATATATAATAAAGTTATTACCTCCATTCTAGACTTTCCCTACAACTCGCAGTGCCAAAAAGACTGAGGGGATATAGCTACACCAACTTGATCTTTTAAACCTTCACACATTGGATTAGAAGAAGGGGATCTCTAATTTTTCCAGAGACTCCTTATGAGAGTAGAGTGGGATAGATACTGAGTATATCAATCAAGTAGAATATACCTATCAAACACCTACGATTTCTCTAGTAAGGAACTTGTTTGATATACTAGTGATATAGTTTGCATCTGTGTCCCCACCCAAATCTCAAGTCAAATTGTAATCCCCAATGTTGGAGGTGGGGCCTCATGGGAGGTGATTGGATCATGGGCCTGGGTCATGAGGATGGATCATTCATGAATGGTTTAGCACTCTCGGTGCTGTTCCCATGATAGTGAGTAAGTGAGTTACTGCGAGATCTGGTTGTTTAAAAGTTCATACCACCACCTCCCCCTCCTCTCTCCTGCCCCTACCATGTAAGACACTTACTCCCCATTTACCTTCCAACATGAGTAAAATCTCCCCAAGGCCTCCCTAGAAGTAGATGCTGCCATATTTCCTGTATAGCCTGTAGAACTGTGAGCCAATTAAACCTCTCTTATTTATAAATTACTCAGTCTTAGTTATTTCTTTACAGCAGTGTGAGAACTGACTAATACACTTGTGTCTCATATTGACAGAGATTTACAGAAATAGAAGTGCAGTTTAGGAAATGTCTTCCTTGGTTATTTGACTATACTATTCAAACATATAACTATAACATTCTACTCATTATTTTCCTTGACTATTGCGGCCTTGATTAACTGTCCACATGGATGTCCTTTTGTCTATGATTTTGTCCTTGAAAAATTTTAGATAACCTGAATTTTAGCAGCTACTAAGTACTTGAACTTGGAATCAGATATATATAGAGAAGATGAAATTTGAAACAATGAAAAATGTGATAAAAGCTCCAAAGAGGAGGCCCTAAGTTTCTATGTATAATAAGATGTATAATAGGCAAATTTAATATTTTTCAGGGTAGAAATATGTTAATACAATTTGAAAGAAGAAGACTTAATGTTTGATAGATCAGTGAGATGGCAGTAGTTTATAATGATCTATTGTATATTTCAATCAAAATACTTAGAATAGTCATGTTTCTAGAATAAAGAAAAGAATAATATTTAAAGTAATGGATATCCCAAGTACACTGATTTGATCTTTGTAAAGTATATGAATGTATTCTATTATCATATGTACCCTGAAAATATGTGTATCTATTATGTATTAATAAAAAAATTATATTGAAATGAAAATAATGTGTTAGGTAATGAGCAATGATGAGAGAAGGGAGGGAGAAGGAACTCCAGCCAGTCCTAGGAAACAGGATGTGCAAAGATCATATGTAAGTAGATCATGTTAGCTGGCAGAAACTTAAAGCCAGTATGTGTAAAGTGGGGAGACTGAGGGTATGTAGGAAATAATTTTGGACACATAAGTGGGGTTGCTGAAGCATGAAATGAAATAACCCATATAACAGGTTTAGTAGAGAACTTTCCTCATGGCAAAATCTAACAAGTATTGTTTCTACCATTGACTGAAAAGTATAATGTCTGCTCACAAAAGTCTGGTAAATAACAAATCATTTTCCTTTTATAGAAGAGTGTTAAAGAAGGAGAAATCAAGTAATTTTCAATCTAAATTGGAGGAGCCAAGGATTCTTCTCAGTGAGCTTTTCTGTGGTTCTGGACAATTCTTACCCAACATTTTATTAATTATTGAAGACATCAGATTCCAGAATAAGGTGAGCCTTTCCAGTTATCTCTGCACAGAAAGTGGCTGGACCAGCCTTTTCTTAATATTAAAAAATGAGCTATTTCCAAATATCTATATCCAATGTCCTTGGCTTCTTGAGAAACAAAGTTTGTTAAATTCCAATTTCAATGAACAGAGTCACGAAGATAAATACATGTTCTCATGATAAATGATCAGAATTATTTTCAAATAAGGTTTTATTTTACTATTTGTCTTCTGGACATTGCAGACTTTGTAAAGCACATATTTATTCATTGCATCCCGTTATCTGGGTGAGTGATTGTCAAGTGCAATGTCTCTGCAAAAAAGAACATTACTATGACTTAAAGCAAAATCTAATGAGTTCTGAACATGTTTGCTAGGTGTACAGATTATGTGTTTTCCACACACACACAAAGTTGAATACAATGCCATTAGAACAGAAATTGAAAGACAACATGAAGTCTGTTACTGGAGAAAAGTGATTTGGAGGGATTTAGAAGGATATTGTTTATGAGTCAGGGGTTGGGGAAGAAAGGAGAAGGCTTAATTTTTACTAAAACCACCTCAAAGACTCTTACTCAGCTCCTGGTTATGGTACTTGGCTCTGATTCCTACTTTATTCATATTTTATTTGGTAGTAAAAAAAATCATTTTAACACTGACAGTTCTGTAAAGAAACCTTTCTTTAAATGCACATGCAAAAATCTGGCTAAATTATTCAGCAAATCTAACATTGTTCAGAATGCGTAGGAATACTTGAGAGAAAAGAGAGAAACAGAATTATTGACTTGCACCCTGAGAAATCAACACAATCAAAAATCAGGAACTGCCTTTAAGTAAAAGAGTAGGTGGCAGGGAGGCTCATTGTTGTTAATGTGAATAATTAGGTTTCAATGGGTGGTGGTGCGGGGGCGCGTGCAGTGGGAAATGACACTCTTGGGTCCTTCCAAGACTTCAGTTCTGCAGTCACCACCTCTTGTGATCTCCACCTTCTTATCCAAGACATTGTCTGGATATATTTCTGGTTATAGAATAACCTTTGTCAACTATCCTGTTATGAAGAAGGATTTGCTGCCATTTTATACCTTTAGCTGTTTTTGCTTCCCGTCATTGCAAACAAATTGAACCAGCAGTCACCTTTGGAAACTGTCTGCCGGATGCACTGCAAATTCACATTGTGCTGCAGTATCTGGAAACTCACAAATATATAACTAGTCTTCACTTCATATGTTTAAATCTTACCTGTTTTAGTTATATCTCCCCTATGTCGACTCCTCTGATGACTTCAACTCCATTATTCTTGTCTTTTTTGGTAGAGAACAAACTAATGGCTTATTCTTTAGATACATTGTATAGTGTCTTATATTAATATCAGGTTATAGATATTGCATTTTCCTGGGTATCTGTGGGTCATAAATCTCAACTAAATTCAATGTAAACCTTAGGAATTCCATAAAATTATAAAGCTATATCTTTAAGACAACCAAAAATTATAGACTTTGATAGCCACAATTTAATTTATGTTTTAAAAAATTCTGTGTGGTAGGATTTCTTAATGATTTTACTTTAGAAATGAAGACACTAGAATCCATGATTACATATCCAGCACTTAGAGATTCTGAGTCTTAATTTTTCCACTCTTCTTTAGTGCATTTTATATTTTATTCCCATCTCAATACCAAGGACAAAGATTGGTTAACACAGATGAACAGTAAATGTTTGTGACTGAATTACAGAGCATGCATGTACATTAAGCTTTATTATAGTTAATTAATAAATTCTGCTTGCTGGAGATACAAAGATGAAACAAACAAACTCTGCCTTTTCTGCCATATCAGTGTTTGCAGGTTGATGGAGTCATGTAAATAAATAACCTCTAATGTTAAAGTAGAAAGGCAAAAAATGAGCATACAGAATGTTATGTGGATTACAGATAAATGCAGTGATAATCTCCCCTACTCTAGGAGAATTAGCAAAGGCTTTACCCAGGACTTTACAGTTTGCTGGGATTTGAAGGATTACATAGAATTGAAAATTTCATGATGTCCTATGAGAACAAAGTGAACATTATTGTGTCTTAAGCTTAGTTGCCTGATGGAGAAGTACTTTATAAGAGGAGACTGGAGAATTAGGTAGGAGCCATAGGAAAGAAATTATGCCTCAAGTTTAGTAATAATTTTATACAATTCTATAATTAATCTTACTCTTCACCAAGGTAACTATAAAACCTATTAACAAAGAATAGCCATTAATGATTATCTTTTATGTTTCTAAACAATATGGTAAGTGCTTCATAGATTATTTATTATTTGTTTATTTATTGAGATGGAGTTTTGCTCTTGTTGCCCAGGCTGGAGTGCAATAGAGCGATTTTGGCTCACCACAACCTCTGCCTCCCGGGTTCAACTGATTCTCCTGCCTCAGCCTCCCAAGTAGCTGAGATTACAGGCATGTGCCACAATGCTTGGCTAATATTGTATTTTTAGTAGAGATGGGGTTTCTCCATATTGGTCAGGCTGGTCTCAAACTCCCGACCTCAGGTGATCCACCCACCTCAGTATTCTAAAGTGCTGGGATTACAGGTGTGAGCCACCCCACCTGGCTGCTTCATAGATTTTAAAAAATTAAATTCATGTCCTGAAACCGTGATCTGAGATAGAACGCTTTCTAATTTTGAAGATGGCCCATCTGAGTCTAAGAGAACTTATAAAGTTGACTTTTGTTACAATTCTGGTAGGCAGTCATACTTCATTCTCATCCAGGCTTCAATTCAGAAGATTCCCATGAGTTTGCTGATGATGAAGTGGACAGACACACACAAATACATGCACATAGTCAAACACAAAGGTACCTAATTGTATAAGCACTTAACAAATTACATATTCAAATTATATATTCCAAAGCTAATAGAATTGAAATAAAAATAGTCTAACCCACAATAATAGTTACTGATATTTATACTTTCTAAATATTAGTAAAATTAGAAAATTAGAACACAAAGACTTGAACAATCCTATCAACAAATATATTAGTCCGTTTTTGTGCTGCTGATAAAGACATACCCAAGACTTGGCAATTTACAAAAGGAACAGGCTTAATTGGACTCACAGTTCCACTTGGCTGGGGAGTCCTCACAATCATGGCAGAAAGCAAAGAGGAGCAACTCACATCTTATGTAGATGATGGCAGGCAAAGAGAGAACTTGCGCAGGCAAACTACTGTTTTTTTTTAAGGACATCAGATCGCATGACTTATTCACTATCACGAGAACAGCATGAGAAAGACCTGCCTCCATGATTCAATCACCTCCCATAGGGTTCCTCCCATGACACATGGCAATTATGGAAGTTATAATTCAAGATGAGATTTGGGTGGGGACACATCCAAACCATATCAACCAACTAGACATAACTGACATTCATCAAGCAATTCACCCAGAAATAGAAGACTATACACTCCATTTAAGCTCACATGGGACATTTACCAGGGTAGACTATTCTGGGCCATAAAAACAAACAAACAAATAAACAAAAAAATGAATTTAATGAAATTGAAATAATACAAAGTAACTTCTCTTACCACAATCAAATTACATTAAAAAAAAAGAAAGAAATGAAAATATCTGAAAAATTTCCAACTACTTGAGAGTTGTTTTTTATAAAGCAAGAATAAAAAATAATCACAAGGTGAGAAAAGAAGTTGAATGAGAGAAAAGAAGTTGAATAAACATTTGGGATGCAACTAAAGCAGTGCTTACAGGGAAATCCATCATCTTAGTTGCTTATCCTGGAAAAAAAAAAAATGAGTGGTCATAAAACAATTATCTAAGCTTCCACTATAAGACATCAGAAAATAAAAAATGAATTAAATGCAAACTAACCAAAAGGAACAAAATTATAAAGACAGAGAAAAAGAAACAAAAACAAAAGACAAAAGCGGCTTCCTTAAAAAGAAGTAAATTGGAAAACATTTAACCATATCAATAAAGAAAATAAAACAGATTATTGATATCAAGGATGAAAAAGCTGACATCACTGGAGTTTCAACACACATACACAAATAATAACGATATATTTTAAAACACAGATGCCAATAACTTAAAAAATTTAGAAACAATAGAAAAAATTCTTAAAAGGTCCAAACTAATGAAACCTACTAAAGAAAACATTTTAAATAAACATGTTATTTTAAATAAACATGTTAAATAAACATGTTCTATGTTTATTTAAAATAATTGAATTAGCAGTTAAAATCCTCCTCACAGAAATAACTGTAGGCCTAGATGAACCTGCTGGGTAATTCCATTAAATGTTTAAGGAAGAAATGATGTCAGATATTTACAACTCTTCTGCAATGTAGAAGCTGGAGAATAAATATTTTGAGATTCACTCTATGAAGCCAACATTAACCTAATACCAAAAAAGGGAAACAAATAATAAAGAAAACCATATAACAATGTTCATTATAGGCATAGGTGTAGAAGTCCTTAATAAAATCAATTGTAGTAATTTGAATTCAGAAATATATAACAATTATGATCAAATGGAATTTATATCAGAAAGTCAAATGTGATATACCAAGTTAATATACTGAAAAGGAAAAAAAAAGGTGATCAGTTAAAGTAGTTCTTTCAGTAAATAATATGCATTTGTCAAAATTCAATCATTTGTGATTTAAATTAATAAAAACCCGACTCAACACACTTAAACCTAATAAAGGGTGTTTGTAAAAGCATTCCCCTGCTACCATCACATTTAATAAAGAAAAAATATGTTTCCATAGTACCAAAAATAAGGCAGACATGTCTGGTTCTACCACTTTCATTCAACATTGTACTGGTTAGTGCATTAAAATGGGAAAAGAAGAGTAAAGAGATCGCATTTCATGAGAAAAAGAGATAGAAAAAAAGTCTCTATGGGTGACATGATTTTCTACATAGAATATGAACCTACAGAAAATTGAAAGCTGAAAGAAACATTATCAGAATTAATAACTGTGTTTGGCAAAATTACACTGCAAGATCAGTATACAGAAACTAATTGCTGACAATAAACATTTTGAAAATGAAATTTTTTAAAAATAGCATTTATAAATTAGAAATATTTTGAGATAACACTTTACCATGCTCTTTGAAGACTCAATATTGTTAAGGTATCCATTCTATCCAAATTAATCTATAGATTTATTGCATTCATTAACAAAATTTTGCAACCATTTTAAAAACAAAAATAAATTCAAATTTAAGTTTTATTAACTGAAAAGTGATTGTTTCTAGTTCAGATTCAGGTTCCTCTTCTTGGGGGAGGGGAAATATGGCAGAGGGTTAGGTTGCAGGGTGGTAGTAAAGGAAGCCTTCAGCTTTAACTTAGTATTTATTGATGAAGATGATATCTTTTAATTCTACGCATTTACTCTTCAGTATAATTTTTTCCAGAAAGCCAAAGCTTTCTCCAGCATTTTGAAAGTCATTATAAGGTTGAAATGACTAGTCCCTAGAGGAAACAGAAGGACTTTAATGCAGTCATTGTGGAATAAGGAGGATACCTTGGTCTTCAGGGTTCTTGGCTATTTAATCAGAGAGAAAAAGTCAACCCAGCTCCATGCAGGCAGCAGGTGCTCTCTGACAGTTGGTCATAACCAACATCTACTATATTTGCCTCCCAAAGCCAACTCATTTACATAGAAATTCCAAGTGTCAGCCTTCTGCATTTTGCTATGGAGCTTTAAAATCACCTTCACAAAAGAAATAGCAATCCTAACTATCATTATTAAGCATTTACTATGTGTCAGGGATAATGCTAATTACTTTTAATAAGTGGCTCCATGAAATATTTAGAATATTCTTAATACAGAGTTTTCATTATTCCTTCTACTTTGAAAATTAGACAAGTTAAACCTAAGGAGTTCAAGTAATTTGCTCAAAGTAATACACACAGCATTTGTTAAAACCAGTATTTGAAACCCATGTAGGATTATCACAGAACCTAAATGTTATCACATCTCTGAAAAGCATCAGCACTGGACCAGAAACGCTGAAGTCAATTTGCAGTCAGAAGGACTGAGTAGAAAGCCAGCTCTTCCGCTTAGTCATGTGACCCTGGACAGCATCTCACAGGAGGTACCGTTTTCTTATCTGAAAGTTGGAAAAAATAAAATACCTGTGAGAATTACATAAGCTAATATGTGAGAGGGTGTTTAGCACATAGCAAAATACAGGTAAATTCCCCTTGGTTCTAAACAGTAGAGCTATATCAGAGGTTATAAATCAGGTATGCGTGTACCCTACATGGGGCTGTGTTGCAGCAGCAGAGCATATCTGTTTATGCATATCATGCAAGTAAGTAATCTTGTTTACAACATTATTAAAAGCATTTATTTATAGCGCATTACACAGGTGTCCAGCCTTATACATCTATAAGAATCACATGATCCTGCAGAAATACATTCAAAGGCAGCCTCACATGCTATTGATAACACTCAGCTGAGAGGCAAGCATATAATGGTCATCATATACTTTTGTGTGTCTGAAAAAAAGTGTATACTAAATTTAAACATTAAAATATTTTTAGGCTGAGTATCATTACATTTCACATTTCTTTGGATTTTCCTCTTCTAGAGATTCCTCCTAGAGGTTTTCTCCTACATTCTAATTTTCTCTGAATGTTGTGTTTAAAGTCAATGGCTTAGCACCAGGCCCTCTCTGTTTCATGTGTGATTATTTTGTCTTCTGAAACCTAAGCCCCAGAAATAGGTCTTGTGTCTCACATTCTTTCAATTCCCTCCTGCTGTGAAACATACCACACCACGCAGAATGCTGAAATGTTCACAAAGTTAAGGAAACTGTTTGTCTTTCATTCATGAGGCTCCAATGCCAGGGCCAGTGTTTTGTATATAGCAGAGACTCAATGTAAGTGTGGACCATCTGGCACTATGATTTTTCAAGCTCATATAATGAAAGATGACTTGTTCCTTTCAAGGATTATCATTCCTCAAGTTATAAGGTCAAGCACCAATTTATTCAAGCTCAGATAAAGGAGAAAATATAGGTCATGCAAGAGGCTGCAATATAAGAACAGTATTATCAATAATTTATTGACTTTTATTATGCATATGAACTGTTGTTTAAATTACGCACCCCTAATGTTGCATTTGCTCCTAAGAAACAGTCAACTGTTACCCTTTTTATTTTATTGAAGAGATAAATATGGTGCAGAGTGCATCTTGCTGAAGGGGCAAGGGGCATCAAGTTTTTTGTTTGTTTGTTGGTTGGTTTGTTTGAGACGGAGTCTCGCTCTGTCACCCAGGGTGGAGTGCAGTGGTATGATCTCAGCTCACTTCAACTTCCACCTCCCGGATTCAAGCAATTCTCCTGCCTCAGCCTCCTGAGTAGCTGGGATTACAGGCACGCATGCCACCACAACCAGCTAATTTTTGTATTTTTAGAGATGGGGTTTCACCATGTTGATCAGGCTTGTCTCGAACTCCTGACCTTGTGATCTACCTGCCTCGGCCTTCCAAAATGCTGGGTTTACAGTTGTGCGCCACCACACCCGGGGGGATCGAGTTTTTGCTTAGGTGCTGGTCATATCCCCATACTACATCCCAGTGCACGTTTTATTTCAAAAGGAGACCCTCAACTCTAGAGTAACAAGTAAAGTCTGGCTTTTCTTCCTCTGGATTTGTTCCTGATTACTATTATATATTTATATAACGCACATCCTGTTCTTCTAGAGACATGGGGATCAAGGGATATGGAATCAAACGAACTGGAGAGGAAGAGTCTCTGTTTAGCCTTTAATAGCTGTTACTTTGTGCAAGTTATGTAGTATCTCCAAATAGGATTATTGTTTTGTAAAATGGCAAAAAATGTATACAATCTCTAAGATATATGTGCACTACCTGCTTGAGAAAATACCTAAGAAGTGCTTATCACAGAGCTTTGCAAAAAGGAAAGCTTCAATTCATACACATTCTTGTTATAGTTTTTTTAATTAGCTTCATCATCATTGCTATTATTGCTATTATTAGCAGGGTATTCTTGTTCACAAAGCCCTTGGAAAATTTAGCTACAGAGGCTGGAAAATTTAGAAACAACCCAGTCATATATATTACTTTTATCATCCTAATAAATAGGTTGCTAAAGCAAATTTTTCTGATTATACTTCCTGTATTTTCCAAAATCCAAGGTGAAATAATGGTTCTGATAAAAGATTTTTTTTCTGACTGTAAAATTATCTGCATTTAAAAACTTTTCAACCATTAGAAACAGATACTTAGTTGTAATTTTCATTGAGCCACTCTTATTGAAAATAATAAAATTACATATAATGGGAACTTTCTTGGAAAATCCAGGGTGCACATTGGCCATGTCTATAATGCCACTGACTTCAAGAGAAACACCTGTCTCTGTACACAGAGGAGAAGCATATTTCTCTTTCCACTGCACTCAAAAACTATCTTCTTTCCTCTACCCTCGTATTATGTTGTGTGTTTTGTGCATATCTCATTAACCAATAGCAATGTTCTCTTTATTTTCTTTCTAGATTTATGGTTCCAAATTGTTTATATTTTATTGGTCCTTTGTCCTTTTTATGCCAATTTCCAGGACCATATTTCCCCAGTATCTCATCCCAACTGTGAATAATATTATGACAGGGTAAAAAGTATGATACTTACAAAAAAACCCAGCTTTGATCAACAATTGCAAACTAGTTAAAGTTGTTGTAGTTGTTTTTACATTAGTGAGGAATGTTTTGAAGATCTAGAAGCTCTTGTGGTCTTATGAAGGAATTAATAGATCTGTATCTGAAGTTATACAGAACTAGGTTCAAACTTTCTTTCAGTCAAGTTTAAGCTCTGTGACCTTGAAGAAGTAATGTAATTTTACTATTTCTCAGTATTTTCATGTGTACTAGTTTTTATTAGGAATATTACAATATCTGCACATGTTGAGCACTCAAATTACTATTAATATCTGTGTACCACTAAATGGAATTCTATTGCCTTTTTTTGCACTGGTATTGTATTTCATTGCATAGATATATCGTAATTTATTTTTGATGCATATCTAGCTTATACTTTTATGTTTTATGAGCAACATTGAAATGAGTATCTTTTTGCATGTGATTTTGTATATTTGTCTAGAATTGCTTTTAGAACTTAAACTTTTGGGTTAATGAAATTATTTTTTTCAATTTCTTACCAACCATTACTAATGTCTAGCAAGAAAGTGTTCTCTGACCTACATCCATTTTAAAATATTTAATATATGCAAGAAAATGACTCTCAGTTCAAATCGACCTCAAAGCAAAAGTGAATTGGCACAGCTGATAGGATATTGGTTCAAGCCTGGCCGCAGTGTTTTCTCTTGAGCTAAAAAACCTTAAACTGGCCACATAGGGTTCACCATCCAGCACCACTCCTCAGCCAGAGTAGAATGTAGAGAAAATTACAAAGATTGTGTTGCAGACCCAGCATAGAGGGGCAATCAAGCTATAATGGATTTAGATGGGAAAAAAAGGAGAAGAATAAGAATGAACATTACCATTTATTGAATAAAACTTAAAGAATATTGCAGGCTCTTCAGGAAAGAGGTAAGTAATTTAAAGCCCTGGGTAAAACTTTGTTACTACCTTCTCCTTGACATTTTCTTCTGGGTTTTTATTTATTTATTTTTTTGAGACAGAGTGTTGCTCTGTCACCCAGGCTGGAGTGCAGTGGCGCGATCTTGGCTCACTGCAAGCTCCGCCTCCCGGGTTCATGCCATCCTCCTGCCTCAGCCTCCTGAGTAGCTGGGACTACAGGCGCCTGTCACCACGCCTGGCTAATTTTTTTGTACAAACGCACACACACACACACACACACACACACATATACATATATACATATATATGTGTGTGTGTATATATACATATATATACAAGTAAAATATCGTGTATATATATACGTATATACAAGTAAATATATACTTATATAGGTATATACACACATATATACATATACATATACATATACATATACATATACATATAGAGAGATGGGGTTTCACCATGTTAGCCAGGATGGTTTCGATTTCCTGACCTTGTGATCCACCCGCCTCAGCCTCCCAAAGTGCTGGGATTACAGGAGTAAGCCACCATGCCCGGCCTGACATTTTCTTGTGTTTTAAAATGAACCACCTGTTCCTTTGGTTTGAGGAAACCTTTGTTTCCTCTTTGTATTTGTTTTAGACTGTTCTGAATTTTTTTATTGATGGGAAAATTCTCTGGGATTTTGGATATTTGTCGTGTCTAATACTGGGATCAGGAACTTAAAACACCACTGAACCTAACAGTCTGAATTGTAGAAAGTTCATGGGCAGAGGGTCACATGGTATTGACAGCTTCAAGTTGAATCAGGAAGGTACCTTCTCAGAGGTATTTCTGAGTTTGCACTTCCCAATTATACCAGGTTGGTCATTAAGGGGAATGAAGAGCCCTAGAATTAAAATGGGTTGTAGAATAATGAAATGGGGTTTTCTCTTTCTAATAAATACCAAGTTCAGGCTCCCCATTTTGAAGCTACGCTGAAGACATCCAAGGCTTGCTACACCCTTCTCCTCTCAGGCATGTGTTCACTATCCTCCCAATTGACTTCTGGAATAATAAGGATTAATACACACACACACACACACACACACACACACACACACACACACAAAATACTGTAATCTGAAGCATTTTCTGGGTCTGTTGTCTCTTTCTCTGTTTTTTTTTTTTTTTAAATTATGAATAGTTTGTAAACTCTACTTTTTGTTTGTTGACAGAGACCAACTTCCATATAAAAGCTGAAAATGCCAGAGAGTTTTTAGGCTTCCTCAGCTTTTTGTGAAGTTAAGATTTCTCTTTGTCTACACAGGTTGCTATAAGAAAATACCATAGACTGGGTGGCTTAAACAACATAAATTTAATTTTTCACAGTTTTGGATCCTGGAAGTCCAATATTAAGATGCCAACAGGATTGATGGCTGGTGAGGGCTTGCCTCGTAAGTTGTACACAATGAGTGCCTCTTTCCATGTGTGCTCGCATGGTCTTTCCTTGGTGCATGCTTACAGAGAGAGTGATCTCCCTCTCTTCCTCATCTTAGAAGGCCACCGATCCGATTAGATCAGGCCTCACCCTTATTATCTCGTTTAACCTCAATTGCCTCCTAAATGCTCTATCTCCAAACATAGTCACGTGGCTTAGAGCTTCAACATACGGATTTTGGAAAGCATATAGTTCAGTTTACAGCAGGATAATAAGCAATAACTTTATCCAGGCCAATGGGACCTGAGAGGAAGACCACACAGGGATTTTTCAGAAAGACAGGCACAAGGAAATATTTTCTTTCCCACATTTTGACATATTTGTGTAAAAACTTGATAGCTAGAGTAATGCAGCCATGGTGTGAGCAGAGTGACTAAGTCTGAGAGCAAAGGTTAATTTGTTGACGATGATAAATAGAAAGATAAAAGCATCTCAGTTCCTGATGATGCAACCTAGCTGCCAATTTAACTAATCCTGGCCATGTCTATGCCCTGTTATATGAGAAAGGTAATGCACTAATATGCTACTTTATTTGTATACATTTTTAAGTAGAGATAAGTGATTCTAGGCAAAATACTGAAGTCCTACATATTCTTTGCATCGTGTTTTCACCCCCTCTATTTGACTTAACATTTTTTTGGTTTTAGTTTATGATCAAATCCCATGTGCGACATCAGAGACACTCAAGATAAAGATATAGACTCCTTAATTTCTGGGATTGGAGAGAATTGTAAAAATAAAACCAAAACCAAAAAACAGAAAAAAAATGAAATAAAATCTATACTATATATAAAATACATTGCTTAAATTGTGAAAGATAAATCAGGATTTTGGTTACTGTGCAACTGTGTAAAAATAACAGTAAAATATAAAAGCATAAATTAAGATAAAAGAAAAGAAGTCTTGAGCCACAGGAGAAAATAGATAAGAAACTCCAGTATCCCAGAATTCAGGAATAAGAGCATGTCCTGTGACAAAACAGCATTTAAGGACTAAGGCTAGCAACACTCATGCTTTATTTCCACCCTGATATGCTACTGTGCCTATGCTATGGATTGCCAACCAGACAACATATGGAAAATTCAGACATGAATAAGCCTAGGAAGAAACATTTTCTCTTCCAGGTGGTCATAAACCAGCACACAAGCATCTAGAGAAATAATGAAAGTGACCTTAATCACATATTGAAATTGTGGACATATTTTGGTTTATATATCTTTTTCTTGATTTCTTATATAATACAATTGTAGTTGTCAGTGATGGTCTGGAATATGACAGGTCTTTTTTCTCTTTAAAGGGTGCTAAACATGACTTTAAGATTATGCCTTTACAGTTTAACAAAATATTTATTGTTATATAATATCTTTATCTAAATAATTTTATGCACAGCCCGCGTTGCTCTTTGGGAAATATAAATCTACATGAATTGCATGTTGATTATATGTTGTTAATGTTAGGAAATTATTATTATTTCACAAAAGTGCATATTTTCTCCAAATTTGCCTCTAAGTTCTATAGTTTCGCTGTATCCTTTCTGTGGGCCACCAGAGCACCTATGACCACTGTTTAAAATACTATTTTTGAGATCAGTAAGCATTTTTTTAGCTAATAAAATGTATTTTTAAAAAATGAACTGATGAGAACACTGGAATATAGTCAATGAATTGTTTTACACAGATGTCACTAAATCCTTTTGACTGGACTATTGTTTTCAATGGCAGCTAATCACCTTTTTCAGTACATTAGACTGGTTAAAATAAGCATATTGTTTCAAAAGCTATTCCCACTTAATTTGTAAAGTCAGATTGCTTTAGACATTAACTTTAAAGGCATAAACATTGAGTGAATTGCGTGTCTTTGTACGTTTTTCTGAAACAAGTAATGAAACTCATCTTCATATTTTTTTGCTAATCTGGGTTGTTACAGAACTGATCTCTTTTACAATAGAGATATTTTCATTCTTGTATTATCAATGAAAAATAAAATCTAGGTGCTGAGATTATGTAACTTTTTAAATGTTTTCTCCTGGAAGATTTATCAAACAATCATGGATTTAAATATATTACAGAAAATGTGGTGTTTTAATAGCAGATGTTTTGTACAGTCATCAGTGATTGAGTGATTAACGATTTCAGTTGCTAATGATTGTTTTTTCACCTAGAAAAGTGATCCAAGGTATTCAGTTTAAGAAATACTTATTAGATATTTACTGTGATTAAATAAAATCTCTTGTTACAAAAATCAACAAGTTAGGAAAACATTTATTAATATAAAATAAATAACTCCTGTTTATTGAAGTTATGTGACATGGATTTAACATATTACAACACTATAGCTTATATCATCCCATTTTACAGTTGACAAAAATAATTTGGCTGTGGCTCATGCCTATAATCTCAGCATTTTGGGAGGCTGAGGCTGGTGGATCACCTGAGGTCAGGAGTTCTAGACCAGCCTGGCTAACATGATGAAACATTGTCTCTACTAAAAATACAAAAATTAGCTGGATGTAGTGATGGGCAACTGCAATCCCAGCTACTCAGGAGGCTGAAGCAAGAGAATCACTCGAACTTGGGAGGCAAAGGTTGCAGTGAGCCAAGATCCGCACCATTGCACTCCAGCCTGGGTGACAAGAGCAAAACTCCATCTCCAAAAGTAAAAATAAAAATAAAAAATAAATTGTCGACCCTCAAACTCTGGAATTGAATCAAAACACAAATCTGTTGTATTTCATACCCATACTCTCAATTACTGTACACTGCTCAATACACAGTCACACACTTGCATGACACACATACACACATGCACACACTGTAAGAGAAAGATTTTAACACTGCTCCAACTAAAGATAATGGGAGTAGGACAAAAGAAAAATGAATTCTTAGTAGAGGTATTAATGAGAACAGAAGCCTAAGTTTTAATATTCTTCTACAACTAAATCCTGTAATACATTAATGTCATTTGACTCTCAAAAAGAAAAGATTAGCTCATCACTGGTTTATATTTAAAACATCTATCTGACGCTAAATTTTCAGTAACTGAATGGAGATATGTTCAGAAACAAATTATGTAAACATAAGCAATCCCTCAGAATACTGATCCTATCAATATTTTGTTAAATAATGCTTATTTAATAACTGTAACAATAATACGACATCCATACTGTATAGTATCATGGATATTTAAAAAGTTTTAAATACATATGAATACTAAGTAAATATACTGTGCCCGAAGGAATCATCCAAAGCAGTACAAACTTTTTAATCTTAAATAATTTTTTAAAAATATCATTCACGTGATTTGGGATGAGAGAAATAGTTGCTTTTGCTTGAAAAGAATAGTTGTATAGTAACTTGTAAAAGTAGACATAATTGTAGAATAAATAGAACCTATTATATTCCCTAGCATAAAGTAGGTGATTAATAAATTGATAGAAACTCTAACAAATGGTTATGACAGTATATTTTGCTACTATTCTGTGGCAAGTTAAATATTTACTAAGATTAAAAGATAATTGTGCAAAGGCATAATATCCATTTCATGAGATTTTATTTTGAAATGCAGTTTCTAAGGATGCTTTATTTCATAAGCCTGACTAGTAAAATAAACCTTTCATTTTATTCAGTAAATACTAATTTTTACCACACAGTACTGAAAGTATTCTAATAGCATGTTCCACTTTAGATTGTTTGTGAGCAAAAACGACCACAAATCCCTCAAGAACAGTCATTATTGTCTTTTTCCCTGTGGAGGATTTGTATGAAAATAGAGTAATTCTTCTCTCTCCTTAAAAAATAATCCCTTTAGAATATCATTCAAATAATATATTTTTAGAATATTATTTTAAAATAATACTATAGAAAAAAATATTCTTCTAACTCATGTTCCAGAAATGTCTAAAGTTTTAAACGTCTAAAACATTCCAGGTGGAAAAAGTATCTTAAATTGAATTTTGCCAAGACACTGTGGTTTCATTAACATGGATAAAAAATAAAAATAAAAATAAAAATAAAAGAAGCAGTTACTTTGGAGAGATTCAGAATCAATCTTGTTTTAGCAGCAATGCTCCATGACTTGCAGAAAATAAATTGATCATGTTTTGTAACAACAGTAAGTACATAAAAAAAAATAAGGTTAAACTTGACTCTCAAGTAAGTCAGCAATGCTGCCCTCCTGGAAAAACAATGAAACGCATCTGCACAGATTTGTTATATTATTAACCAGTTTCCTTTTTATAAAATTATTAATACTTGTGACAGAAAACAGGATGTCTGAGTTCTGTTGTGAACAGCTGGGTTGATGAATGAAATTACCTTTCCTCAGAATATGATGGTTGTTATGTTGCTTGTAGTGCAAATAAGTTTTACTTCTCATGTAAGTTTGAATATTTTTACATCAAATACATAAAAAGCATTTTAGAAATGTAACATATTCTATTCTCTTATAATTCTCAAGTCATCGTTCTATTTTTTTTCTAAGCGAGTCAACATAAGTTGCAGGAGCTACAATTCATTTCATCTGCATAAATTTTCACAACAAAGCAGTATTGCTTTTCAATGACATCTAAGGCATCGTGCAGGCTAGAAATGGGAGTTACAGAAACAGCCTGTCCATGAGGGGCATCTAACCTAGCCAGGGAAAAGCAGTATGTGTGGAAGAAATAAATAGCAGTTCCAGGCACTGAGCACTGAGGCCCGAGTTAAGGAGGAGCCTGTGACCTCTGCCCTGGGGAGGGGAAACTTTCCCACAGCAGAGGGGTGTGTCCTTTGAGGTTCCAATCAAGGGCACTCATTCAAATTCTTATTTGATCAGAGTAACTATCCTGTCTCTTGCATAATTCCTCTCAGAACTTTATTTTGGTGTCTTGGGTGCCCTCCAAAGAATCAATATTTACCCCTGAGAGCCTTGGCTTTTCTCTCTGCAGTACACTTGAATGCAAGTTTGGATCACAGTCCAAATGATATTGGCATATTACTTTGGCTTCTGAGTTTGACTGAGAATAAAAATATATTAGAAGCAAGAATAATTATCTTTAAAGGGCAATTAGAAGCAAGAATAATTATCTTTAAAGGGCAAATTAAACTTTAAAAAATGAAAAGTACATATAATTATACTAACCTATATGAGATCCTAGCCATTCTCAAGAACTGGATATTTAAAAGATTAGGGACAAGTAAAATGAACAACCAGAATAAAACATGTCAGCAATTATATTCAATATTAAGATGAGCCAACACAATAGTCAATTCCAAACCTTCTTACTGATTGTAGAAGAGGCCCATGAACTTTCTTAAGTATTGTTTGGAGAGAATTGGATAGTTTAAACAGATTCCTGCCCCATGAGCTTCACCTTATCTTCAAGAAATCTTTGTGATTCCATGTGCCTCATGCTAGGAGGATGCTCCTTTATCAGCCTTTGAGAATTAGAGTTGATTATTGTAAGGGAGGTGGCAGGATTCTTTATACTTGGTTATGTCTTTTATATGAAGGAGTAGTAAAGCACTCAGGAGCCAATTCACAAGAAAAGCTGGAGAACAAAGAAACGAAGAATCTCCTTATTGATATTTGTGGAAAATGGAAGGACTTTGTATTGGAAAATTATTTTTTAAATGTTTAAATGAGCGTGCGTGTGTTACCTTGACCCTAGAAGTCTTGGAACACTTTAGGTTTGGGTTATTGCAGCTGCTCAGTGATGCCTTTGGAGACAGTTTTTCTCTCTTTTCTTGTGGCCATCCTTCCAAGTAAATTTAAGAAATGTTTCTTTCCCAAAGTTTTAATTACAAAAATGTATTAACAAACTCAACTCCTCTGAAAAAAATATATTTACTTGTCAAAGCGTCTCCCATTTCTAGCTTATAACTTATATGAAAAAATTTTAAATACCTGGGTTCCATCAAAATGACATTTTCTCTCAAGCCTGCTTGTATTTATGATTCCAAGTTAAATTTAAAGGTCAAGTCTAGTAATTTGACATACATAAGTAGATTTAATTGTTTGCAATTTTAAGATCTGTTTATCTGTTAGGCTATTTTCTCTCCGCTCTATGTCTAATTTTCAGGTGTGTGTTTCTAAGTCCTTGTCCTTTATGTATGCTCACATTGGTCAGAAAACACACATGCCCACGTGTACCCCTTCAGTGAATTCAGGTTGATCAAAAGTCTGGATCCCATAAAAAGGGGATTTGCTCCTGCTCATGGGACTGTCTTCCTGTGACAGATTCACCTCAGCATTGAAGTTGCAGGTCATCTGTGGTTACTGGTTATGCCTCTCACTGTGAAACAACGTCAGGAATGAATTCAGTCTTTGAATTGACTAGAACACATTCCTGCTGTCCTTGCTACATTTAAATTCCATCCTTTGACCCTTTCACTATGCACCTCTACTACCTTCCAACTTCTCTTCCTGTGTTCTCTGTTGGGGTTTCTGAGCTTGATTAAGAATGGACTCCTATTGTTGTTGTTCTACTGTCTAAAATTTAAATATTAATAAGCATCCGGTGGTTCTGAGACAGTAGGAAGAGTATGTTTTCTCCTACTGGTTAGATCCTTTTATGTTTCAGATTTCTTTTATGTACAAGATACAGAGGGAAAAGAATTCTGCTATTTTAATACAAGATTGAATGCCATAAAAGACAATATAAAATTGTGAAAGATCATAGAATATCCTATGTGAACGTTTAAATAGGCTGTTAGAGGCTATTAGAATAAAGCCTAAAGGCTGTTAGAATAAAAAGTTTTGGTGAAAGAAGTTATCGTTGTTATTATCATCATTAATATTATTAATCAGCAGAGTCAGAGGTTAAGAGCTGGGGCAGGGAACGATTATTCCTGTGGGTCATATTAAGCTGATTCAGAAAGTCAGGGTACAGGCATCCTCGATTTCCTTTGCTGATTCCTTTTATCCATCTATCAGCTCTCTCACCAACACTCTACTGGCTCCATGACATTGCCTCATGCTGCAGCTCTAAGGCACCCTGTCTCTCCAGGACTTCATTTCCCCAGAGGCAGCATATTAGCAGAGCCTGTTTGTGACTCCACAAACAGTGGAGTCTACTGGTTAACTTAAAGCAACCAACCGTCTACTATACTTGCCTCAGAGAATGTAGAGCCTGGGAATCTCTTGTAATTAGCAGAGGTAGAAGGTGGTTACAAGAGAGGAAGCAGGAGATGGTAAAAAAGTAAAAACTTTGGCATTAGAGTTACCAAAATTCTAATCCTTACCCCACCACTTGTTGCCTGAGAACTTAGAGAAGTACCTATCCTCTGCGAGCCTCAATTTCCCGTCTCCAAAATGAGGAATATAATACCTACTGTATAACTTTCTTCATGGGGATTAATTAATGTATATGAAGTAGTGGACTTCACAGTACAAATCTATTTATCTGTGTATCTCTCTAGCTCAGCAGTCATCATCTGAGTGTGTATGTATGTATGTACATAGGTATGTATGTACATAGGTATGTATATCTGTCTCTCTCTCTCATCATCTCTCTCCAGATCATGCCCACAGAGAGCTCCATGTTTAGGAGCATTGCAAAAATACTTGAGGGGAAGGACAAGTGTGATTTTAATTCCTGTGTTTCTTTGTTTTTCACTTTGCCATGAGGAAAAGTTACCTACTTAATGGCTTCACACAGGAGTCCTATCCTTCTCCCTGCTGTGAAATGTGACAGGATAGAGATTTTCTAAAACCCCATTATTTTTTAATGTTTTTGATTAGTTATTCAGTAAACAACATTTCCATTACTGAATTATGCATCTTATTTTCTTCATCTCATTTTTGCCCATAAAGTCTATTGTTAGATTTGACTATAATTACTTTCTAATTGCTGTGTTATGGCACTAATTGATTTCACATCAAGCAACTAACAGTTCTTTTTCTGCATAAAGCTCATCAAGTCTCAGTGACCACACATGGCCCATAGATAGCTGATGGTTGTCTCTCTTCTTTGGCTATTATTATTGTTATATATTTTTTCTAACAAATTTGAGAGGACTTTTTAACAGCCTAGATACCCTTAACTTATTTCCTGAAGACAATAAACGTTACCTACCTACTACTGTCTTGAGCATACTTTCTTGTCCACAACATTCTGTCTCTCAAAGGACATTTAGTGTCCTACTCCCTCTTACTAATAGACCAGACCAGTGCTCAGGAAACTGCTCTCTGTGGCTTAATCTAGCCAGTAGCCTATTTTTGTGTAGCTTTCAAACGAAAAAGGATTTTTCCCCATTTTTAAAGAGTGATAAACAAACAAATAGAAAAACAAAACAAATAATATGGGTCGGAGAGTATCTGTGGTCTGGAAGGCACACAATTTTTATTCTTTGCAACATTCCAGAAAAAAGCTTTCTAACACCTGGCCTAGAATCCAGTCTTAGCCTTTCCATTCAAAGGAAGTCAGAGAGAAAATAGAAATTGCAGAGCCATAGTTCTGTTTTGTGCCCTCCTTCAGGACTAGCCTCTTGCTACACACTGTTAATCTCTGTGTTTGTCATTCTATTAAATAGTTTTGGTATCTGCATCTGAGTGACTTTCTCTTTTTTTTTAGATTAGATTCACATTATAGCAGCAATGAAAAGTAGAAAGAAGATAGGATTGAGTTCAAAGAGGCTTGGTTTCTCAGTCCATCCTCATTCATCCAGTAACCCCACTGAATCCCACCAATACCTCCGATCCTTAGTTTCATCATCTGTTAAATCAAGAAGTTTGACTGCACGGTGTTAAAAGGCCCTTACAGCTCTAACACTCTGGAATTAAATTATATAAATGCAAGAATATTTAAATTTCCTACAGGCTGAAACAGCTCAGTTGCAGTACTGGATGACATATGAGAACTTTTGGCCTTCCTTGAGCAGCTATAGGAACAGAGAACTCAGACTTCCATCATCCCGCAATTAAAATTGTAGGTAATCTCCTTTTTTTTGGTTTTTTTTTTTTTTTTGACTCTGTAAAACTGAGATCAACCTCTCTGTGACTTCTAACCAGCTGGCCCCAATTCTATTTTTTCAGGACACAAAATGTTAGGATAGACATGCAGAAATATTAGAAACCAGTCAACATGTCCCAACAGATTTTTCTTTTACATATGAAGCAATTTTAATGTCTTTGAGCAATTCAACGAACAGGTGATCTAGAGACATTTTTATTGCCCTAAGTACACTATACTATATCTCAGCCTCGTGAAAGGTGGCTCAGAAGTCAGCATTCCATATGAGAGTCATATAGGTCTAGGATGTTTAAAACAACATTCAAATATAATAGAGTGGCTAGTAGTAAAAGTATGTCAAGTTTACTTTCTCTAAGGAAATACTCTTCTACCAAGTTTGCTGAAATACTTGGCCTGTTATGGTACCACAAAGCAATCCAGTCCTCCTAGGAGCACCTAATCCTTAGGTCTGCCAATACATTTCATACATTTTGTAACATGAAAATCCTAGAACAGAGCACAGGAAACATTGGTAGTTCATTTTTCCAGTTCTAGAAAGGCAGTTATTTAATTTTCTGTAAAGATTTGATGATGTCTCTTACTTTGTCATTAGAAAAATGTTAAGAAATTCAAAATGATGATAACTTTAAAGATTTTAAAGATCAACGTTTAAATTCAAACTAAAATATTTATAATAAAATAGGCTGATGCTTTTCACCATTTCAAATTCCCAAATTCAAATTCCCAGAAGAAACATGTTTTTAATTATTGACATACATCTATAATGCTGTATCTTGGTGTTCTTGCTTTATAAATGTATGCCTGTTGATATCCTGTTATGATAGATGGGGGTTTATTAATATTACTATCACATAATACTGCATCTCTAGTTCCTATTTTTCTCCTATTTTGCCAATAGATTTAATACAAATTACTTAAATAACCAGCCAATAATACTATCAATATAATAAACTATGTTCATATTTGTTTGTTGTCAGTTGTATAGTTTTAGCATATCCATTATAAATTATTTCTATCATTACTATTATATGACTATCAGTATTTTTCCCCAAATGGCTCAAATAATTTTGAAAATGATTAATTTTTATTTTCTCTGAGATCTCTCTTTTAAAGTTTCTGTTTTCCATCCAAACAGTGAAATCTCTGTCAATTTCTTTTTGGATTTGTTACATATCTATTATGTTTTAGATGTTGGATTCTCTTTCTCTTTTAGTCAGCTAGTTTACCCCATTTTCTGTGGGGTTCCTTCCTCAGTAGTAGTTTCTTGAAAAAGATGCTTTGGAAGCAAAAAAAAAAAAAAAAAAAAAACAAAACAAACAAAAACAAACCAATCCACAAGAAGAGTTCTTTCAACTAAGCTGAAATCAGTTGCCCTGCCTAAAATTTCATAGACGTGTTTCTATTGTCTTTATCATTCGGTGCTGCTTGGAGAAAATACTGATGACTTTCTGATTCTCATATTGTTTTCGCTGTCTCAATGCATGTGGATCTTTACTTCAGCCCAAGCAGTTGGAAATTCCACAAATAAGTGCCTTGGTTTGTATCCCTCTTATTCGTTTTGACAAATGGTCGGTGGATGCTTTAAATCTGGACTTGAATGTCATTCAGTCCTGAAAAATCTGCTTGTAAATGTTCTTTTGAAAGCCATCATTTTCAGTCAGGAGTCAATGGTAAATTTTTTTAAAAAAATTTTCATTATGTTCATTAAAAATCATTTATATTTTCATTCAAGCCATTTTTCCTGGTTTAATGATCTGGAGACACTGCTTGGTATGCTGGCAATTGTCACTGAATACATCACTAACTGCTCTCCACCCTGTGATATACTCAGCATATACTGTCTTATTTCAAGCACTCTCTGTTCTCCCTTTCACGCACCAACATCCTATTCATTCAACAAAGACCAGCTTAAGCCATGTTTCCTAAGAAGGTCTCTGACTATCCCAGTCCTTCTCTCTCCCTTTCCTGAAACCTTGTAGTCAGTTTCTCACACTTGATCACTGCTATACACATGGCAGTGAAAAGCAGGCGCTGTAAGTTTCTTGGTAGCTGCCCCTTTGAGCTCTTGATAGCTTGCTCTTTCTAAACAAACTTTTTAAATGCTACAGGTTGTGTGATGAGTCATGTCATGTTTTAATATTTAAATTCCTGGCAGCTGAGGGACTACAAGCTCTTGAATACATAATGTCATTTTATTTTGTCAGTATTTAATCTCCAAAACATATTATGAACACCTGGTTATTTTGTAGCCCCATAGAATATTTTACATATTCTGAGAAAACATTTTACATATTTTGGAAATCCCCGATGTATTTCTCTTGCTCTCATTTCTTTCACCTTGTTTCCAAAAAAATTTTAGGTGCTTTAAGAAGCAGAGAAACTACTGACAATAATAATGTTAATAAAGATTATAATACTCTGATATTTTAATTTATTAAAAAATATAATATTTCTCAGGACAGGTTTACTTGAACTGATCCTTGAACATTTTATTAAAGAACAACTAATTCCAGTTATCTCAGACTCCTCCAGAGAAAAGTACTGTAGCCATTTAAAAAGTCTTTGAAACTAGAGGACAGGTGAAATGGTTTTAAATACCTTAAAAATTGCAAATAACTATGCTGTTGGTTTTCTTGTGATCTGCAATAATAAGGGAGGCCGTTAAAACCATCAGTGTTTACACTGAGCTGAAAGGTTTGATATGGTTCCTCTAGCACAATATAATGCCATAAAATTTCTGCATACATGGAAGACATTTAATTCATTTATTCTTAGGCAAGGGCAAATGAGACTTTGTAAGTCACTGTTTTCCTATTTAATGACAATTATTTAACTGCATTGTAAAATTGGCTTATCAAAGTCTAATTTACATACACTGAAATTCACCAGTTTTGTGTATACTTTAATGCATTTTGACAATAAATATGATTATGTAACTATTACCACAATAAAAAAATAATACCATCACTACAAAAAATACCCTTATCCCTGTCACAGTCAATGCTCTCCCTCTGCCCTTACCTGTGAAAAATGTCATAGCTGTTTTCTGTCACTATAGCTTTATCTCTTCTGGAAGTTCATATAAGTGGAATCATACAGTAGGAAGTCTTTTGTGTCTGATTCTTCTCACTTAGCATATTGCATTTGAGGTTATCTACGTTATTTCATGTAACAATAGTTATTTTTATTGCTGAGCAGTGTGTCTGTATAAATCCATCATTATTTTTTATTTATTTATCAAGTTGAAGGATACTTGGGTTCTTTGCAGTTTGGGGTCATTACAGATAAAGCTACTGTTACCATTCATTCATAAGTCTCTATGCGAACATAGCTTTTTGTTGTTGTTGTTGTTATTTGTTTTTCTTATGTAATTACCTAGGAGCAGAATTGCTAGATCATGCAATAAGTTTGTGATCAACCTTATAAAAAACTGCAAAACTATTTTCCAAGGTGATTATTAGTATAGTATTTTGATTTCCCATCATTAATGTATGAACGTTTCATTTACTCTGTTTTTTCTTTTTAATTAACACTTAATATTGTCAGTCTCTTGAACTTCAGCTGTTTAACTACGGGTACAATATCATATCATCATAGTTTTCATGTAATTTCCCTAATGGCTAACATTATGTATCTTTTTCTTTGCTTATTTTTCATTTGCATATTATTAGTGAAGTATCTGGTCAAATATTTTGTACATTTTAATTTGAAATGGATAATTGATCTAAATACAAAAATTAAAGTTTTCAAATTTTCAGAAAAAAAAAACACATAGGAGAAAATATTTGTAACTGAGTTTAGGCCAAGATTTCTTAGGTAGGACATAGGCAAAAATCATTGAAAAAAAAATTAAATAATACTTTATCAGCAATTTTAAGACCTTATAAACACTTTTGCTTTAAAAAATGCTCTTAATAAAAAGACACAGGCTAGGAGAAAATATTTGCAAGACATATATGTGATAAAGTACTTATACCTACAATATATTTAAAAATATTATAACTCACTGATAAGATACACAACTTGATACAAATACATAAATGCATCACTTTTAAACATAGCCATAAAAGTTGTTCTCACTAACCAAAGAGGCTTAATTTCTAAAGTAAGTAACTTTTAAAAATCCATCTAAAATTTTTTTAGGATTTAAAATATTCAATATGTATATTAATTGCACTGGAATTTTTCTAAATTTTAGAGAAGTGGGCTATGAAATGAGACTCAAATTATATTATTAGAAGATTACATGACATGATGTAATAAGCAATTTTTAAGAGCAGAGAGAGGCTTTCGAGTAGTTCTTAACGATGACCTTGGAGACTCATTTCATCACATACATATAAGTAGGACACACAGAGGAGAGTGGAGGAAGAGGCATTCTAACAATCTTTTTTTTTTTTTTTTTTTTGAGACAGGATCTTGCTCTGTTCAGGTTGAAGTGCAGTGGCACAATCATGGCTCACCGCAGCCTTGATCTCCCCGGCTCAAGCCACACTCCCGCCTCAGACTTCATAGTAGCTGGGACTACAGGCGTGCACAATCATGCCTGGCTCTTTTTTTTTTTTTTTTTAATTTTTGGTATAGATGAGATCTCACTATGTTGTCAGGGCTGGTCTTGAACTCCTGGGCTCAAATGATTCTCCTACCTTGACCTCCCAAAGTGCTGGGATTACAAACATGAGCCATCATGCCCAGTCACAAGGCATTCTGATTTTCACACAGCACCTCTGAAGATAAAAGATCTGAGAGTAAATGCCAGCTGCCTAATATTCGTACTCTCAGCAAATCCTCACATCCAAATAACTTCATTTTGAAGAACTAAGGGTTGTGCTGCTGAAGAGGGAGGGAGAGGAATTATTTGCTCATTGTTAAGAGGTGAAAAGAAATATCAGGTTTCTAGATTTCTATGGTAAGGGCAGAGTGGCTGGTTCTCCTAAGGATCATGTCACCCTGGATGAAAGTCATGCTTTCAGTAGAAATAAATCTCTTCTCAGTGCAGCCCTCCTGTGGAGATTAGACACTTCTGTTCCATGGGCCTGTCCAGGAAAACATCAGAAAAGACAACAGAGAGATGATGTGCAAGAAAGCGTAAGGTAGTGACATTAGGCTAGGTCTAGAGAGGGAAGGGATTGAGAGACTGAGATTACAGATAATACCTAACACTTTTTTTTGCCCTTATTATGTGCCAAATTCTTTACATATATTAATTTATATACCAAGTAATTTACATATAATAACTTATTCTGTCCTCACAGATACTCATAATGTAGATAGCTCACTAAAATCCCTGTTTCACATAAAAAGGTAACTAAGACAGAGGAAAACTAGATTTTTTATTTCAGGCTACCCAGATGGTAAGGGGCAGAGCCAGGATTTCACACAGGAACTCTTAATTCAGCCTCCTGTGTTTTCTTCAGTTATGGAGTGGGCTGCAAGTAATTTGTTACTAATCATAGTTAAAATAATGAGTCTGTCAAGGATTTACATTTTAATGCTATCTCGGAAATCTCTCCCACTGAATTGCATTTTTAAAAATTAATGTCAGTGTATTAAATACATTAAAGAGGAAGTAAGAATCGAACTTAGCAATACTGGTTATCCATGTCTCCAAACATATGTCAATTAATCTGCTGCAGTGGTTCTCAGACTTCACTGGGCAGGAGAATCACCTGGGATACTCTTTAAAATGTAGGTCACTCGACTCTGGCCACAGAGATTCTGATACATGAAGTCTATTTTTAGAGTCCTAGAATTGATATTTTTAACAAAATCCTAAATGTTTTCTCCCCCCCATAACCTTCTGCATTTTGACCATTTTTATAAAATTGGCCCTTGGAGGATGTTGCTGACCACAACTGCACCAAGACAGTATTAATTTCTCCATATATTAGACACAAAAAACTTTCCTATAAGCTCATTCCAAGGCAGACCACATAGTATGCAATTATCTATTTGCTTCTCTATTTCTTTATCTATCTATCTATCTCTCAGTTCTGGAAGGCTCTTGAAGCCAATTCTTATATATACATGACTACTATATTTCTAAAATCTTCCACACAATTTACATATAGTTGGAGCCCACAATGGGATTGTGGTTTAATGAATGATTATAGAAATGAGCAAATAAAAATAACATGGTTTGGATCATGCATAACATTATCAGATGGCTGAATTCAGTATGCAGAAATGCTACATTTAGTTAAATATTTGAAGGCAGTACATTTTTTAAAAAAGATATTAACACATGAAGAATGTTATGAGCTTCCTAGAAAGCAGTTTAATATATGCAGACATAAGCACGTATTAAACATAGCACCGGAAATGGTAGATGATGCCTGGGCCTTTGTCTTACTAGCAAGATGGTTAGCAGCATGAGACTAATATTGTGTTTTATGTCCACTTTGCACCATCCTTGCTGATTAATCATAAAAGCAGGCACATCTATCAAACAAAAGCCACGTACCAGTGACTTGTTGACACCTTAAAGCTGCTACTTTATATACCTCCCCAAGATTTGGTTGACTTTTAATTCTGTTTAGCTCAGTATTCTGTGCGCAGCAATTTGAGCTGGCTTCGATGAGTGGTTTTGAGCTTTCCTTGTTTTCTTCCTGCATCTTTTGTCAGCTGACTAGTCATCTTGAGGTCGGTTGCTCCAGGATGGTCTTACTCACAACTTTGAAAGTTGGCTGGCACCTGACTGGGGTTGTTCTTATGATGGAAGTAGGATTTCAAAAGGGTTAACAGAGTGTTCAGAGTCTGTTGTGTTAGATTAATTATTAAAATGACCTCAGTTATCTATTTATACATATTTACCACCTTTAAAATGTGAATTTGTAGCTCCTTCCATCAAGAAGTAGAATCTGTTTCCCAGTCCCTTGAATGCGTGCTGACTCTTTGAATTGTGTTGGAAAACAGAAAGAATAAATGTGCTGGTTCCATGTCTAAAGATTAAGAGGCCTGTCATACTTCTCCTGACTCTCTTTGAAATTGGAACCACCATGTGAAAAGATATGGGTTCGCCTGCTGGATGATGAACAGGCCCTGCCAAGATCAGCCACGCATGACCCAAATTGACAGAACCACTCAACTAATCTGTAGATTTCCAAGCAACAAAAAAATGCTAATTATTTTAAGATATTGGGTTGTGAGTGGTATGTTATACAGTGAGAACTGACTAATATTCCTTTTGCAGCCTTGGTTAGAATAGACACAATGTCACTTACACCTCAATTTATGGGCCAAAGCAGGATTAAAGTGTGGTACAATTAATTCCAGCTCTTAATGGGAGGAGCTACAAGGTCATATTGCAAAGAATTTGTATACAGGGAGGCATAAAAAATTGGAGACATTTTAAAAATCAATCTACAATAGCTTGAAACATTTCCCTCCTTCCCTTCCCTTCCTTCTTTCTCTTTCTTTCTCTCTCTCCTTCTTTCCTTTCTTTTCTTTTCTTTTTTCTCTCTTCCCTCCCTCCCTTCCCTCCCTCCCTCCCTCCCTCCCTCCCTCCCTCCCTCCCTCCCTCCCTCCCTCCCTCCCTCCTTCCTTCCTTCCTTCCTTCCTTCCTTCCTTCCTTCCTTCCTTCCTTCCTTCCTTCCTTCCTTCCTTCCTTCCGCCTCTATGTGTGTGTTTAAAAGAGGGAGAGTGAGAGACTTCTCTTTGCAGTTTATACAAATAGCTTTTGTATGCAGTGTTTCAAAACAATGGTCAATTTCTTAAATTGAGCTAATTATATTCATTTAAAGACAGTTGCCTACTGAAGTATTTCTTCTTAGGAACACCAAGCCTCAGTGCATATATACTTTTTTGACCACATCTTTTACACAGAAGGAAAATGAAGTAAACTTGATTACAGTGTTCTGAAACAACACTGGTGATGTCAGTTCTAAGCTTGCAGTGGCGCTATGTTTCTTGAAATTTTGTCTTGGTCTGTGACTGACACGGTTCCCTTTACATTAGATAATATAGTGAGGGTTTGAGTTTTGAAGCAGTATTTTATTTGGAACACTCAGTGGTAGTAAGAATTAGAGATGTGCCTCCTGCCTCTCTGGGCACTAGTATTAATTGTATTATCTTTGGCATTATGGAGGAATTTCACTGGGTAATGGGATAGGTAGTAATTCTTATGGGTATACTTATAACAATTATGCACTTTTAGTATTTTTAATGAAGAGATTATTTTCTTATGTATTTTTAATATTTGTAATAAGAGATATTTTGTCCCAAAAAGGCTATCTTCATTTTAGTTTTTCCAGTTTCTAAATATACACATGTGCATATGCACACATGCACCCATATCTTAGTTTTTTGTTCTGATGTTCTTATTTATATTTGTGAATCATGGATTTTGGCAAAGACCAGAAAGTACTAAATTTAAAGCAACCATAAGTATGCTCTATGAAAGGACAGATAACTTATTAGGAAATGAAAATGATAAGCCATGCTTCATGGACATATCAGAGCAACAATATGTGTGGGAGCCGAGTTTTCATCAGGAGTGCAGTATTATGCTGTAATGCCAGAGCACCACTATCACTACACCATTAGTTACTTACTGAGAAACTATGCCAAGCCATATGAACTGAGATTGGTGGATGGATGGGTTCGGAAAATCAAAGATATTTTACAAAATAATGTATGTTTGACAAAGTCAATAGGTATTTACTACCAGGGGTCTCTATTTAGAATATTTAGTGAAACAGGTGTTAGCTGAAACAAGTTCCTAGACTCATTTGTTTAATTTTGTTGTTGTTTCTTTGAGGAATAGAGTGTGGTGATACAGTAACCACCTTACATTTGCAGGTGGAGAGTGTATCATTTAGGACCTTATAATGGTTGCCTTTTGTATTCCATATAAAGAGAACACTATAATTGAAGAATCCTGCCAAGGCCTGTCTCAATGACATTTTAATTTTATTTCCATGCTGTTGTCCATTCTCAGCAGTATGAGTATACATGTCACAGATTTCTTTCCATGTCCACAAGTATTATAGAGACTGCTAAGGCACTGGACAATTGCTTTGCTATTCTGGACTTATATGCTTGCTGACTTGGAATGCTAAACGTCTGTAGATTTCCTTAGAAGAGGAGATGTTTCATGATGCAGTCTTCACCAATTACTCTCTGGTCAGGAAATGTGGATCAGTAACTAAACACCTTGGACTTTCACATTAATGTGATTTTTTTTTTTTTACAGGTCTTGATCTACTACTGATTCATTCCACTCAATTTAACAAATCATCTTATATGATGAATGATGTTTAAGATAACATAAGTTGGTACAGTGCTTTACTATAATGTATCATTTTTTATTAACTTATTTTATTTTTCACATAGTGCTCCAATGTATATGGGCATGCCCTGCCATTCTCATTGCTTTAAGTTAGTGAATGGGTCAGTGACTCACTCAAGGCTAGAACCTCCTCTGTAACCTTTAAAAGGTAACAGAAACTAATTCAATTAATTCAAAAACCTTTATCTGATCACTCAGCTAATGTGGAGACTGGATAAGCACTAAGAAAATGAAAATAAGTGAAGAATTCCTGCCCTGGAGTAACTCAAAGACTATTATTGAAAATATACGTGTGAAAAAATATATATAACATTAACAATGATAGGAAATAAAAATAAAGTGATGTGAACAAATACATGGGGGATACAAAACAAAGAGGAATTCAGTGCCTGGGGCCTTAAGGGAAAGCTGATACTCTTTAAGCTCAGTTAGTTACTGACAATGAAAATATTCTCAGGAGTGGAGGAGAGGGAGTGAGAGAATGGATGGTCATTCACGACACATAAAACAATGTGGGTAAAGGCACAGCAATGTGAGTCCCAGCATATCCAGGGTACAGGGAAACTTTCAGAGCAAAAGTGAGAAGGGCCAGACCTAGGCAGATAGGTGAAAGGACAGGATCATAAGAAGGAGGTTATTTAAACCAATATTGTTTGTTTCTGTGTGTATGCATTTATATATACTTAATTAGAATTGAATGGCTTATGAAATGGAGTAGTGATCACTAAAGAGGACACCTGGGAGGCTACTCTGCCTCTGATTATTCTGATCAGTTCACTTCTACACTAATATCCCCTCTCAAGAGAACAAAACTTTTCAGGAAACCAATCACACTCACCTTAAAAAAAATGGTTTGTTTTGATTCATTCTTGACTTTTAGAAGTCTAATTCCAACTTCAAGTGGTATACCAAAATGTTTCTTCAAATCAATTCAATATTTTCCCCAATGCAAAATTTGTACTAGTGAGTACAAATTTATCCTTCATAGTACATTTTAAAAATAGTTTAAAGATTAGCATTTTAAGTAGCTGCCCAGCAGGTATCTTTGGGTGATGTCTTGGTTAGCTTTGGCTGCTATAAAAAAAAATCAGCCTGAGTGATTTATAAACAGCGGTAATTTATTGCTTACAGTTCTAGAGGCTGGAAAGTCCAAGATCAAGGTGTCAGCAATGCAGTCGAGTGAGGGCCTTCTTCAAAGATGATGCCTCTGTGTGTTCTCACGTGGCAGGGGAGGAAAGGGAGCTCTCAAGCCTCTTTTATAAGGGCACTAAATCCCATTCATGAGGGTGGGACCCTCATAAATTATTAACTTCTCAAAGGCCCCACCTCCTAATACCATCCAATTGGGTATTAGGTTCCAGTTTATAAATTTTGGGGGGACACCAACATTCAGACCATAGCAATTGGAAACACAGCAGTCATAGGGAAGAGGAACAGGCTTCACTGGCAGTGGGGGAAATGTGATAATTGAGTTTGTATGCCTAATATAATGTGTGTAGGAAGCCTGTAGGTTTAAGGGGTTGCTATTTTTAGACAGACAGATCTGGAGACAACATTTTCTTTTTTTTTTTTTTTTTTTAATACAAAGTAAACTATGATTTTCATTGTGAAATTTTCATAGATGGAAAATTGAATATTCTGTCCATTTCATTTTACAATTATCTTACCACTTATTTTTGTACCATGTATTTCAATTGCCTGTTTAGTGAAAAATAAAAATTTAAAAACTTTTAAAAATTTAAAAATTTTTGGCTTGTGTTTAGCTTAAATTTTATCATTAAATTAAGGAGCCCACAACAAAATATGTTGCCAGCAGCCATATCCCAAGCCCCTGTGTGAAGAATGTTTTGGCTGCTATTTCAACCTAAGGAAACAACCTTTGACCTCAGTCACCTTAAAATGCCAGTGTGGGCAGATTTTTTATTCCTCACAATTAAAAAACAAAAAAAGACCCCTAGGATCTTGAAGGTCCTATTTCAGAAAATCTTCACACATGCAAAATGTCACCAAAATAAATACATTTCCCTCAATTATCATTACCACCCAGTATTCATGTTTTAATTTTTAGGGATATAATTTCTAAAATTAGAGAAATCAAATTTCCTGCTTCCTATTTTAATGCTTAAACCCTCCTCCAACACCAAGTTAAGCAACTGTGGAGGATAAAATAGTTGAATCTGACTGAAAGCATGGAAGAAAAGTTTTTTATCTTTTAGCCATAGTAATGTCTTATATATTATTACAGTGATTTTACACTTTCATTAATCCATGCATCATAAAGAATTTTATACGTATTCAAATCATTTTGCTTATTCCATAAAGCAAAACTGCTCTTTACTGCTGATTCCAAAGATAGACTTACGGTCAGTATGTACAGGAGCTATTGAAGTTAAAAAGCAGGATTTATACATGGAGCTGCTGTGGTTATCATCTCCTCTTTGGTATAATTACAATTACTGATATGGGTAGCGGAATGCTTCTGGATGTCTTAGTAGCCCTTGACTTTGCACAAGGATAGAAAAACCTGATATTGGGAGCCAACCATGTCCCCATTAGGTCACACTGGTTTTCTCATCAAGCCACGGGGAACCTGTGAAGTTGATCACTTCACCTCTTATCCCTTGACTTTTAGGCACAATTATTCCCTAAGCAGCCAAACGATGTTTGAAATCAGCAGATCAAGGTACAGAGGAGGAATTTTAGGTCCTTTTAGGTATGGTCCAGTATGATCTTTCTGTCCCCTATAAAGAACACTTGAATGTATGTACAGAATGCTCCAGAGAAACAGAAGAGACAATTAAAACACTATATTAGTAAGTATGCAAATTCCTAAGATAAATGAGCTTCCATGAAACTTTCACATCTGATGTTATTTTCTGAGTATAGTAGTATAAGAAATAAATGATCCTGTTAAGTTAGAAGACTGGCCAGAATTTAAAGCAATAAGACCCAGAAGACCAAAACATATTGCATAATGAGAAGTGTGAACATGTAGTTCCATCCTCAAATAAAGCTTTTGGGACTGTAGAATTTCAGTTGTTCTATGAAATGGTGTGAGTCCTAACACCAAGGACCCACAGTCAAAGACGTGAGAGGAGAAAGCAAAATGAAGTTAGATTATTTATAACATGGATAGGAAACATAGGGCACAAATGCCACTGCTATTATCTCTTACAAATGGCAGAAATCATAAATTTATCATAAAACTCTTTCTGAATACTAAGAAAGCTATATTTTTTAATTATACTTTAAGTTCTGGGATATATGTGCAGAACGTACAGATTTGTTACATAGGTATATATGTGTCATGGTGGTTTGCTGCACCTGTCAACTCATCATCTAGGTTTTAAGCCCCATATGCATTAGGTATTTGTCCTAATGCTCTCCCTCCCCTTGCCCTCCATCCTACGACAGGCCCCGGTGTGTGATATACCCCTCCCTGTGTTCACGTGTTCTCATTGTTCAACTCCCACTTATGAGTGACAACATGAGGTGTTTGGTTTTCTGTTCCTGTGTTAGTTTGCTGAAAATGATGGTTTCCAACTTCATCTATGTCCCTGCAATAGATGTTAACTCATTCTTGTTTATGGTTGCATGGTATTTCATGGTGTATATGTGCCATATTTTCTTTATCCAGTCTATCATTGATAGGCATTTGGGTTGCTTCCAAGTCTTTGCTATTGTAAATACTGCTGCAATAAACATACATGTGCCTGTGTCTTTACAGAATGATTTATAATTCTTTGGGTATATATCCATTGATGAAGAAAATTTTCTGTGAAACTGCTCTCAAACTTCCACAATCTTATTTGTCATCTCTGATGACCTATGGACATAATCAGTGTTATGTCAAGTTCCTTAAATGTAATATACTCCAATCTTTTGGGACACTATGAATAGGCAGAAAAGGGTCACTGGATAAAAGACATAGAATATTTCTGTCTCTCCATTGTTAGAGTACTTCTTGTCTAACCCCTCATTCATAACTTTGTTTTGTCAGGTACTACATTGAGTGTTTATCTTTTCCTGTAGTGATATTATCTTAGCTGAAAATGCATTTTATAATTTATAAAAACTCTTTCACATTAATTATTACTTCTGATGTTTATGACAATGCTATGATATAAATAATGCAGGTATTTTTTCCCCACTCTAAGAAGTAAAATGTCTGGCTGAAATATGTTAAGAATGGTTTCACATTCTTATTTTTACTGACTAAACCAACCAAGATGAAAAGTTAAAACTTCAATAATAATAGTTGGTTTTTATTGAGTTTATATATAGGAAACTCTGCCTCCGATTAATAGCTTTAAAAGTTAGCTAATACTAGAACTTTGTAAACCATGAGAACAAATGATCTCTAAAGTTTCTTCCAAAAACAGTACCTATAGATCTTGTGGCTAAGTCTAAAAAGGGTCTTTCTAACTTTCCTAAGGGTTTAAATCTGCCTTTTAAGAGCTGCCTGGTCTAATCTTTCAGTTCTGCCTTCAGCATTACAATATACCAAAACTCCAATAGTAGAGTAACCAGAAAATTACACCATAACATAACATGGAAGAGGAGATTAGTTCTTGATCCTCCAAGCATTTGTTTTGGCACTTAAACAAAATTATTTGTTGTTTTTAAAGTGGTCTTAAGTAGAATGGCTACAAATGCTATTAAGCATCAGAAAATTACCAGGCTTTACTAAATCTGCAGGAACGATGTTCAACCTTAACATCTTCTCATGAATTTTGTGTCATAAAAATGTGTCATTGGTGGTTACAATGATAGTAAATAATTTTAGAAAGAAACTGGTCAAACGTAATGCATTTTTTCTCTGCCCTATGCACCATAGTTTCTTCTAGAAACAATGAACACAGAATTCTTGACTGAATAAAATATGTAAATATTTTTTCTTTCTTCTTACCTATACACTTATTTATGCATTCATGTATTTATTTTCGTGATAGGGTCTTGCTCTGTCACCCAGTCTGATACAGGGGCATGATCATAGTTTACTACTACATTCTTGAACTCCTGAGCTCAAGCAATCCTCCTGCCTCAGTCAGCTTTCTCAGTAGCTGGGACCGTAGGCACAAGCTACCAAACTTGGCTAAGTTTTACATTGTTTTTGTTGTTGTTGTTGCTGCTGCTTGTTTGGTTTTTTTTTCATAGAGACTGTCTCACTATTCTGCCCAGGCTATTCTAAAACTTATGGTCTTGAGCAATTCTGCCTTGACCTCGCAAAGTTTTGGAATGACAGGTGTGAGCTGCCACCACACCAGATCAAATATCTTCTTTGAAGGAAGAAAAATATTCTAGAAGGCAAAAAAATAAATTATTAAATCTAATAGAAGAATGACCAAGGGGCAATGTACAACAAAGTCTTTCTGTGGTTAAGTGTTCAGGTCTTCCTGCAATGGACACAGAATTATTATAATATAGATGCATGTTGTGAAACACTTCATGTCTCTCGTGTGTGTGTGTATATATATGTGTGTGTGTGTGTGTGTACATATATATATATATCGTGGTTAAGTCTAAAAAGGGTCTTTCTAACTTTCCTAAGGGTGTAAATCTGCTTTTTAAGAGCTGCCTGGTTTAATCTTTCAGTTCTGCCTTCAGCATTACAATATACCTAAACTCCAACAGTAGAGTAACCAGAAAATTACACCGTAATATAACATGGAAGAGGATATATATATATATATACACACATATATATATATATATATACATATATATATATATATATATATATATATCAAGTCACTTCCTCCACAAGTGAAGCATTTTTAGAAATCACAGTATTTTAGCTTATTTATTGATTTAACTTGTGAAATGATCTCATCACTTCCAAAGTGCAAAATAAAAATGGTGTTACTATGGCACTGTAAAAAGAGTCCTGGGCTGAGTGGGGAGACTATGGGAATGAGGTAGGAATCCTTAAGAGGTGGAGATAAATAAAACAAGTAAAACAGAGAAAACAAAACTTCAATGAACTTCAGGCAAAAAAGATTGTTTGAATACTCTTTTTTGTGTTTCCTCAGACATTTCTGGGCTGTGTTATTCTCTAATGTCACAGAACACTTAAACATGGTTCTTTCACCTGATATTCAAGGTCCAATGTCAATTTGATGAGAAGTCTAGAGCTGAATTATAGGACTCTTTCAAAACAACTTTTCTTTTTCATGAGTGAAGGCATAGAAGGCACATTTAACAGTATGCAGATAACTTCCAGCAGAGGAAGAACAGATTTTAACACTCAGATCATACTTAGGGCATCCAGCTAAAAGGGAGAATGAATACCAATACTTAAAAAAAACAAGTTGAATAAATTTATTATTGCTACATTGAAAGACTTAAGATTTAAATTAAAAAAAAAAAACCAAATTCATAAGTGTAAGATAGTGAACTTACAAATTTAAAATTTAAAAGCAATTCACTTTGTAGAAAACCCTGAAGGGATCATTAATCTCTGACTGATTATGAACTTGTAGTCCAACCAGAAGAATAATAAGAAAAAAATAGTTTTATATGATTTTGACATCTTTATCCTCATTATTCTCAGTTACATCATTCTTCTGTATCAAGTATGGTGCTATACTCTTAATATAAAATACGTCATTTAGCCCACACAACTAATTTTATGATGTTAATATTACTATCCTCATTTTGTAGCCAGGATTCAAATGTAGGTCAGCTGATGCTAAAGTCCCTGCTATTAATTCTGTATTACACTGTTGCCCCACAATGTCTATCAAAGGACCATGCTCTGGGAATTTCAAATAACCTCATAGCAAAAAAAATATATATGACGACCAGCATAGTACAACAAAAATAATAAAGCAGGTTAAAAATTGGTGCATGCACAAAAAGTTTAATATTTTTTAAACTGAATTCTTTTGAAAGGTGAATGATGCATCTAGAGAAGTTGACGTGTGAAGACTATAATAAGTAGTCATTATATAGACATAGAGCCGTCTGTGGCTTGATATGCTCTGGGAATCTGAAAAGGGATGATAGTTCTTGGCGGTAGAAAGGCAAATTTTGTCTGAGTATAAAGAAGAAGGAATAACTTCAGGGATGGGACTTCAGTTCCTGAGAGACAGATGAGAACACAGATGAGAACTATGTTCTCTCTGGGAGGCTATGTTGTCATGCAAGAATTCTGTTACAGAAATTAAGTATGGGGCAATGTCTTGGTAACAGGAAACAAAGAGTAGTATTGCAACCAGAATGTTAGCTGAGGTACATAAATAAGCCTGATTTGGTGCTACTTGGTGTTGCTTGGTGGTGTTTTATGACCTCTGGAAAGACATTTCAAGAAGATCATAAAACTTGTTTGCTCAGTCAGAGATTTGAATGGGCTATGAGATTGATCTGCACTACAATTGTGAGTAAGAAATGCACATCCCCTAGATTCAGAGACTGAAAGAATACCTGAGAGGTCATCTTACTTTCCACGTATGAAACCTTCCTGTCCAGCTCTGTCTTGCTGTCATACACCCTTCACATAAAGAGTCACATGAACAGGGACCAGGTCAATGCCTGTTGCCTTTCACTTGGATTGTGTGTATCTGAAGCATGGGTAAAATGACTTTCAGCTTGCAAGTGTGGTATGTCTCCTATTAAAGATGACATAATATTTTAAAATCTTTTAAAATTAGCTATGTTTAAAATTCCATTTATGGCAACTGAACTGTCTTCCAGGGAAACAGTCTCTCATTTGCAGAAACTAAACAAGCATCTGTCAGACATCCATTGTTATTGCTTGAAGTTTTTACCAGGTCTCTTCTGTTGGGAAGGGTGAGTTATTTATTCTACTGAGCGGGGGGTTTTATCTGTGATATGAAAGAAGAGTAGTGCCCTCTGTAAAGTAGAGAAGTTGGAGATTAAAAAACTTGAATTTAGCAAAGGTCAGTTTTCAAACTGCAGGTTATCAGGTTTGTTTAGGAGGAACAGGAAAGTCTGAGTTGTTGAGAAAAAGTGGAAGTTCAAATATTCAATTCATTAACTTAAGGCATTAGAATGTGGGACTGTGAAACTTAATCCTGAGAGGAAGCCATTGGAGGTCAGGGAAACTTAGAGATTCTGGGGGAAGGTGATAAGGATAGAACGTGGATATTCTGGCAAACAAAGTAAATAATTTTAAGCAGTTGAGAAGAAAAGGGGAGTTTTCTAACCTCATACTGTACTGTAAACTTCGTACTTTTAAAATAGATGCTGCCTACTTCAATAAGAATATGAAGGGAAAAAATTCTCTCCAGGGTTCAGATATTGACAGAATGAGGTCTCAAAATCTCCTTAAGCTGATAAGCAACTTCAGCAAAGTCTCAGGATACAAAATCAATGTGAAAAAATCACAAGCATTCCTATATACCAAAAATAGACAGAGAGCCTAATAATGAGTGAACTCCCATCCACAATTGCTACAAAGAGAATAAAATGCCTAAGAATACAACCTAAAAGGGATGTGAAGGACCTCTTCAAGGAGAACTACAGACCACTGCTCAAGGAAATAGGAGAGTGCACAAACAAATGGAAAAACAATTCCATGTTCAGGGATAGGAAGAATCAATATTGTGAAAATGGCCATACTGCCCAAAGTAATTTATACATTCAGTGCTATCCCCATCAAGCTACCATTGACTTTCTTCACAGAGTTAGAAAAAACTACTTCAAAATTCATATGGAATCAAAAAAGAGCCCACATAGCCAAGACAATCCTAAGCAAAAAGAACAAAGCTGGAGACATCATGCCACCTGACTTCAAACTATACTATAAGGCTACAATAGTCAAAACAGCATAGTACTGGTACTAAAACAGATATATAGACCAATGGAACAGAACAGAGGCCTCAGAAATATCACCACACATCTACACCCATCTGATCTTTGACAAACCTGACAAAAACAAGCAATGGGGAAAGGATTCCCTATTTAATAAATGGTGTTGGGAAAACTGGTTAGCCATGTGCAGAAAGCAGAAGCCGGACTGGTTCCTTATACCTTATATAAAATTAACTCAAGATGGATTAAAGACTTAAACATAAGACCTAAAACAATAAACAACCTACAGGAAAACCTAGGCAATACCATTCAGCACATAGGCATGAGCAAAGGCTTGATGACTAAAACACCAAAAGGAATGGCAACAAAAGCCAAAATTGACAAATGGGATCTAATTAAAATAAAGAGCTTCTGCACAGCAAAAGAAACTATCATCAGAGTGAACAGGCAACCTACAGAATGGGAGAAAATTTTTGTAATCTATCCACCTGATAAAGGGCTAATATCGAGAATCTAAGAATCTACAAGGAACTTAAATAAATTTACAAAGCAAACAAACAAACAACCCCATCACCATGTGGGTGAAGGATATGGACAGACACTTCTCAAAAGAAGACATTTATTCAGCCAACAAACATATGGAAAACTCATCATCACTGGTCATCATAGAAGTGCAAATCAAAACCACAATGAGATACCATCTCACGCCAGTTAGAATGGTGATCATTAAAAAGTCAGGAAACATCAGATGCTGGAGAGGATGTGGAGAAGTAGGAATGCTTTTACACTGTTGGTGGGAGTGTAAATTAGTTCAACCATTGTGGAAGACAGTGTGACTATTCCTCAAGGACCTAGAACCAGAAATACCATTTGACCCAGCAATCCCATTACTGGGTATATACCCAAAGAATTGCATATCATTCTAGAATAAAGGCACATGCACATGTATGTTTATTGCAGCACTATTCACAATAGCAAAGACTTGGAACCAACCCAAATGCTCATCAATGACAGACTGGATAAAGAAAATGTGACACATATACACCAAGAATACTATGCAGCCATAAAAAGGATGAGTTCATGTCCTTTGCAGAGACATGGATGAAGCTGGAAACCATCATTCTCAGCCAACTAACACAGGAACAGAAAACCAAATACTGCATGTTCTCACTCATAAGTGGGAGTTGAACAATAAGAATACATGGACACATGGGGGAAACATCACACACCAGAGCCTGTCGGGCAGTGAGGGACAAGGAGAGGGATAGCATTAGGAGAAATACCTAATGTAGATGATGGGTTGATGGGTGCAGCAAACCACCATGGCACATGTATACCTATGTAACAAACCTGCATGCTCTGCACGTGTATGCCAGAGCTTAAAGTATAATAATAATAAAAAACTCTACAAATTCTTGTTAGAAGTATAGATATATTCAGTTACAGAAATCTAATGCAAACTGGTTAAAGCAAAAAAAAATTATTGACTCATCAAGTTAAAAAATTTAGGACAAGGCTGAACTCAAGTGATGTCATGATTGAAATAGCTTCTCTCTGTCTTTCTGCTCTGCATTCTGTTTTGGCTTCATTATAAAACTGGCTTCCATTTTACAGTGGCCTCTGCATCTTAAAGTTTACGTCTTATTCATTTTAAGCCAGTAAAATAGATGATCTGTTTCTCAGTGGTTCTAATAAAGGTCAATGAAAGAATACCATTAACTCAGGATGTCTTGAGTTGGGTCACATGTTTGCTCCTCAGCCAATCAGATGTAATGCTCTGACTGGCTATTCCTGCATCACATGTCTATTCTTGAAGCTGATGATGGGGCAAGTCTGTCTGTCTCATCTCTCTATATCAACACATTTTGAGAGTGAGAGATGGGTTGTTAGCAGTAAAAAACCAGGAGGATATTACCAGAAAAGGAGGTAGTGAGTAGGGGGTGAATATTTGTCAAACCAGAGAAGTTATTCAATCTATGCTTTAATCCTCTTGACTTTAGTTGCCAGAAACCTCTGCAAAAAGAAGACACACACAAAAAATGGAAATATATCCCACGTTCACAGAATGAAAGAATTAATATTTTTAAATGTCCATACTACCCAAAGTGATCTACAGCTTCAATGTAATTATTATCAAAATACGAATGACATTCTCCACAAAAATAGAAAATCAATCCCAAAATTTGTATTTTGAACTATTTGAACTGAGGTAAGAGGCAGACAGGACTCTTCCAGATCAGACTGAAGGCAGGCTGAGGCTGGAAAGGGGCACTGAAAGTACCTCCAGTTGCTCTCATTGACCATGACCATAAGACACTCCCACCAGCACAGTTCACCAATGACATGGCAATGCTCTGAAGTTATTGCTTCTTTTGACATAGCAACACCTGAAAGTTACAACTTGTTGTCTAGCTTTTTCTGAATATCCCACCCCTTAATTAGCATGTCATTAAAAGGCATAAATATGACTGCAAAGTGCCCATAGGCACACTGCCTGTGGAGTAGCCCTGCTCTGCAAGGAGCAGTCACAGAGCTGTAACATTGCTGCTGCCTCAATAAAGCTGCATTCTTCTTCCACCAGCTCACTCTTGAATTCTTTCCTGAGTGAAGCCAAGAAGCTTCCCTGCATTTGAACCACAAAAGATCCCAATTAGCCAAAGAAATCTTGAGCACAAAGAACAAAACTAGAGCTATCACCATATGTGACCTTATAGAACAAAGCTATAGTCACCAAAATAGCACAAGAGTAAAAAATAGACAAATATAGACCAATGGAATGTAAGAGAGAGCCCAGAAATCCACACATTTACTATGAGCTGAGTTTTGACAAATATTCCAAGAACACACAAGTGAGAAAGAAGTCTCTTCAATAAATGACATTAAGAAAACTCGATATTCACATACGGAATAATGAAATTAGATCCTTATCTCTCACCATATACAAAAACTAACCCAAAATGAACTAAAATACTTAAATGTGAGATCCAAAACTATGAAACTAATGGAAAAAAACATATCAGAAATGACATAAGTCTGGGCAAGGATTTTTTTTTTTTTGATAAGACCCCAAAGTAAAGGCAACAAAAGCAAAAATAGAAAAATGGGATTATGTTAAACTAAAAAGCTTCTGCAGAGCTAAATGAAACAATCAATAAAACCAAAAGATAACCAACAGCATTGGAGAAAATATTTATAAACAATACAACTGACAAGGGGTTAATTTCCAAATTATGTAAAGAACTCAAATGACTCAATGACAGATAACATAATTTTTAAAATGGGAAAGACCTGAATAGACATTTCTCTAAAGAAGACATATAAATGGCCAAGAAGTATATGAAAAAAATGTTCAACATTACCAATTATCAGGGAAATGCAAATCAAAACCACAATGAAATATCATCTTGCCCCAGTTAGAATGGCCATTATAAAAAAGGACAAAAGATGACAAGTGCTGATGCGGATGTGGAGAAAAGAGAATGCGTATACACTGCTGATGGGAATGTAAATTAGAATAGCCATTATGAAGAACAGTATGGTGGTTCCTCAAAAAATTAAAAATAGAACTACCCATATGTTTTGGCAATTTCACTACTGGGCATATGTCCAAAGGAATTGAAATCAGAATGTAGAAGAGATAGCTGCACTTCTGAATGTATTGTAACACTATGCACAATAGCCAAGATACAGAATCAACCTACATGTGCACTGGTGGGTGAATAGGTAAAGAAAATGTGGTATGTATACACGATGGAATACTCCTCCGCTATAAAAAGAATAAAATCCTGCCATTTGTGACAACATGGATGAACCTGTAGGACACTATGCTAAGTTAAATAAGCCAGGCACTTAAGGAAAAATAGTGCATGATCTCCCTCAAACATGTAATCTAAAAAAGTTGACCAAATAGAAGTAGAGAGGAGAAAGGTGGTTACTACATAGGCTGGGGTGACTAACAGAGAATGAGGTGATGTTGGGCAAAGGATATGTAATGAAAGTTACATAGGAAAAATAAATTACAAGAGATCTATTGTATAGGAGGATGACTAAAGCTTATTATGATATATTGTATTCTTGCAAAATGTAGAGCAAATGTTATGTGCTCTTACCACAGAAATGATGACTGGGGGAAGTAATGTATTTGTTAATTAGCTAGACTGAGTCATTCCATGCCATATGAGTACATTAAAACATGATGTTAATATGATAAAAACATATAACGTTATCTGTTGATTTATGAGAAATAGGAAAAGGAAGATTGTGAGGTTGTGTTTTCCTCCTTCCCAGCCCTTTGCCTCAAAAAAGGTAGGAGAAAAAGGCAACATGCAAAGCCCTCCTGCTTGGTCTCACACATCATTTACCCTGCTCTCCCAGCAAATACACATCTCTTTACAAACACTCCATTAGTTTCAGTGTTTGCCTCAGAGCTGTGATGTGTAGGAAGTGTTTCTTTAAGGTTCGCTGATGTCTCCTCTGAGTGCTATCTGTGGGCTCTTTTTATTCCTCCCCTCTCCTGGGACCATCACTCTTGGGACTACACTGGCTTCATCAATATTTATTAGCATTGCTTGACAGTCTGTGTGTGTGCATTCAAGCAGTGAGGGAGACCACCAGAGGTCATCGGAATCTTGCTGATGTGTTGTGTCAAGTACTAGGAAGTCTGTATATAATAAGAAAGAGAGGGACAGGAAATGGCGTTATAAATGCCCAGTTTATCATGGAACTAACAGAAGAGAATGAATACATGATGCTAGATTTACCTAAGCAAGAGAAAGGGGATGGGCTGTTGAATTTGTCCAGGAGTTTTTACTATCTAAGTAGCAGAATATTCAGTTTTGGAGGCTGATTTATTCAAGAACTTCTGCAGTCCTTTTAGCTTCAGTAAAGAGAGTATTTACTGTCTATTCTGCAGATCACCAACTGCACAAGGGAATCCTCTCTTCTGCAAACTTGATGGGACCAGGCCTTCACCACTGATTCATGACTTCAGAACTATCCTGTCATCACGGCATTATGCATTAATTCTGTCTCAGATATGTTATTAGAGATTAAGGGTGATGCAGTGCTCAGTGTGCAATGAGAGGCTCAATTCTTATTGGGCAAGTAAACTTTAAAGTTGCAGACTAAATTCTTACCAGTCATTTTTTAAGGGAAAGTGACTTCTTTTTTGTGAGAGAATGGAGGAAGAAAGCATATTTGGCTCCATACAAAAGGAGTTCCCCCAAGAAAAGAGTCCTCAGAATGCATGACTTATTGACAAAGATGTCTGCAGTATAATTTGAAATGTAAAGCAAATCTAGCATCTAGAGCAGGAACCATGCATGGGTGAACAGTCATTTTTGCCTGAGTCTTGGAGAATTGACTGGGCTCTTTCATCTCGTAGCTACAGCAAGAAGATAGATTCAGAAGATGTTTTGACATCTAATCTTGGTTTTCTCTGTGTTTTTCAGCAAGATCTTCCATAAATATCATATATCAAGAAGACCACATCTCCCCTATGCAAATACTTCTAGAAAAATAATTATACTGTTAATGTACTTTTAATGGTTTGGCATATATTTTTAGTTTCTGGCATTTTGTGTGTGTGTGTGTGTGTGTGTGTGTGTGTGTCTACATTTAGCATAATCAATCAGGCAGGAGAAAGTAACACTCCTGTTGTGAAGACTGGATTTGCCTACCTTGGAAGAATTATGACAATTTCTGTAGCCACCATGATCTAGAGAAGTTTCTAAGGTCATATTTGCTCTTTAGGAATTATTTTTGGGGTTGTGAAGCATCATGCAGACCAGGACACTAAAAGAGGACACTTAGTGTCCACCCTACAGCTCACCAATTGTACAAAAGAATCCTCTCTCCTCTCATAAACTCTTGATGGGACTGGGCCTTCACCACCGATTCATGACATCGGAACTGTTCTGTCACCGTGGCATCATGAATGATTACTTCTCAAGTATGCCATTAGAGATTAAAGGCAGCACTGAACGTGCAGTGAGAGGGTCAGTACACATTCCACGTAGGCAGGGAATGTCACATGCAAGGTGTTGCTAGCATATAGTAAGCACTCAAAAATAGTGAAAAGGCAAAATCCACTGTCATCACAGTGTTTGCATTCTGGGCATAGGGAGACAAAAGTAAATATGAGGAAGTAAAATATGTAGTATATTAGTGAAAAAAGTATACCGGAGAAAAAAATCAAAGAATGCTCATAGAGGCTGAAGACAGGGTACAGATGTAATAGGGTAGTCAGAGAAAGTGATTTGGGCAAAGGGCTGAAGGAGGTAAGAGAGATTCATACCTACCTGAAGAATAGTCCAGAGGAAAAGCAAGAGATCTGAGGTAGGGGCATGCCAGCTGTGTTCCAGAAAGAGGCAGGATGTCTGGAGAGCAAAGAGCAGAGTCCTTGAGATAACCACCCCATTCCCAACCCAGATCTCTTTGATAAAACATCAGGTATCTGATTCTTCTTTCAGTGCTGCAACTGCATAGGGCATGTGTTTTCTCCCATTGTTCCCTAGACACACAGACATTCAGGTTTTGCTTGGGAAGGTAAAGTACCTGTTTTGCAGTTAGTTATATCATGGCTTGTAAATCTCTATGGTCTGGAGTAGATTTGTGATGTTTCTTTTTCATTCATGATATTGAAATTTTTAAATGGTAAAGGCCAAGTATCTTATAGAATGGGCTTCAATCTTGGTTTGTCTAATTTTCCCCCATTATTAGATCCAGGTAAGAGTCAGAGCAAGGCTATTCCTCAGGGACGTCATGCTGTTCTTCCCACTGCTTCCCAGGAAGAGAAACATCCATGTACTCTGCTATTGATGCCACATTGATCATTCAGCTAAGATGGTCCCTTGATTTCTTTGTAAGATGCTTTTCCTGCTTTGGCATCAGTAGTCATCGCTGAGCCAGTGTAAATATCATGTTTCCCAACTCCTCTCTCTCAGTGTTTTGGCAATAACCTCTGATTCTTTTCTTAGTGAATTATTACATTGATGGCTTTCTACAGGTCTTTCTTTTTTCTCATTTATACATTTGTTCTCTATATGTTAGCTACAATTATTATGTAAAGAAGAGTTGTCCCTCGGTAAGGTATATTTTTAGGAGGGTAGGGGGGCAGATGTCACATTCTGAAATTTTCACTCCTTTTCCTGTTCCCAAATTGCTTCTTGTTGCTGACATAAAGATTTCAGAGGGGTGCTTGCAGGAGAGAAACTGCATGTACTCTACAGTTTGCATGTATTTATACATTGTGCTTTCATACATTTCTCTATAACTTTGAGCTATACATGCTAAAATAAATAAAACCTTTAAATTTCACTAAGTTTAAGGTAGGAAGCTCAATTCTGAAAGGGTATATTTATGTTGACAGTCATTCTACCTAACATGTACTTATGAGGAAAATGACAAAAAAGCAAAAACATAGAAACTCTGTGATAATGCATCACTCATACACACTTGTTGAGTGCCTGCTGTATGGCACCTCTGGCATTACAAGCCTTAGGGTAGGAGAAAAAGGCAACAGATATCAAGTATATCCACAGGAAAGTTTACATATATACATACACAGACATATATATACTATATGACACATATACACACATATATATACACAGACATATATATGTCATATATATGTGACATATGTCATATATGTCATATATATGTGACATATGTTATATGTGTCATATATATTGACATATGTCATATATATGTCTGTATACGTGTGTGTGTGTATATGTGTGTATATAGATATACACACATACATTTTAGGGAGTTGTTTTTTAAGTTTTTATTTTTAATTGAAAAAATAATGATTGTATATATTTATGGGGTATAATGGGATGTTTAGATGTAGGTATACACTGTTGAATGATTATAGCAAGCAAATTGACATACCCGTCACCTCAAATACTTATCATTTTTTTATACCGAGAACATTTAAAATCTATTGTTTTAGCAATTTTGAAATATGCAATATATTATTATGAACTATGGTGACCATACTGTGCAACAGATCTTGAAAATGTATTCCTTCTGTCTAACTGAAATTTTGTAGCCTTTGGTCAACATCTTTCCATTCTCTACCTTCCCCTCTCCCAGCCTTCAACAACCACCATTCCCCACTCCACTTCTATAAATTCAACTTTTTCAGATTCCACATATAGTGAGATTATGTGGTATTTATCATTCTATGCCTGGCATATTTCACTCAGCATAATGTCCTCCAGGTTCATCCATGTTGTCACAAATAACAGAATTTCTTTCTTTTTTAAGGCTGAGTAATAATCGTGTGTGCATATGTGTGTGTGTGTATAATAATTGTCTTCATTCATCTCTTAATAGATGGTTAGGGTGATTTTATACCTTGACTATTGTGCATAATGCTGCAATGAATATGGGGTGCAGATATCTCTTTGATATACTGGTTTCATTTCTGTTAGGTGTATACCCAGAAGTGGGATTGCTAGATCATATAGAAGTTCTGTTCTAGATTTCTGAGGAGCTTCCATACCATTCTTTATAATGACTATTAACTTACATTTTCACCAACAGTGTACAAGGGTTCTCTTTTCTCTATATCCTCATCAACACTTGTTATTGTTTATCTTTTTGGTAATAGCCACCCTAACAGGCATGAGGTAATATTTCATTATGATTTTAATTTGTGTTTTATTGCTGATCAGCCATGTTGAACATTTTAATATTAAGTTTCATACACACATACCTACTCTTGAAAAGCTATTAGAAGTATTACCTTACTTTTTCCTCCAGCTAATATACTAGGCAACACACACAAAATGTTTGTAATCCTTAAGTGTCCACATACTGTAATCAGTATGCATTGTATTGCATGCATAAGCTGAGTCGGAGGATGGAGGGAGTGGAAGGGTTTACTATCTGGTAGGGAAACAAAGATGTTCTCACATATGATGTTAGTAAATAACATGAGATGGCCTACTATTAAATACAAAGTTGGGTGATATAGACTGTTGTATGAAACTATGCAGAGACATGGATCTGTTATGAGAAGCCTAGCAGGGTATAGACGGGTTTCCTGGCAAACAAACAAACAAATAAAACAAGACAACAACAACAAAACAGCATAAGAAAGGGCAATAAGGTGGGAAAAACAGCCAACAACATGGTAAGCTTTCCTATCAGAGTTATGTATCATATAATAATGTTAGGAGAATGGGACTGGAACTGAAGAATTTATCCCGGGAGAAATGTAGAGACCTTTCTGGAGAAATTGAAATGGGCTTTTCTTGTGTGGGATCATCAATTTCAAGGTCAATTCAGGGCTGAAGTTCCTGGGAGTGAGCTTGATACCACCAGGAGGGTCAGATTCAGAGACAGACAGAAACTCTATGTCTCCAGGGATATGCTTTAGATTCACTTGTATTTGATGTTTCTAAATTTACAAACAGTTTGAATTAGATTTTACCTAGTCGCTGGTAACAAGGTTGAGATTGGCTAATTAAAGGAATGGAAGGGACACAAAAGGATTGAAGAGTAGGAACTCTCCAGGAGAGGGTCTGAGGGAATTATTGAGAAGGAATTGCCCTAATTTCATCACATTTATAGAGAAGAAGCTCATTTGTTGTTAATTACTTATTCAGTGAAATATTTTCTTTTTGCCTCCACTAATGAGAGACTGCAAAACTCTAGCCTAGCTGACTAAATTTTGAAATTGTCAGGTGCAAGATAAAGTAGGAACAGGCTAATATTTAGTATTTAACATCCAAGACCAGTATTGTTTCACTTTATTTTATTTTTAAAATTACAGTTTTGTAGATACTATAAGAAGCGTATTTTTCAATAACCAGTCATTATTTATTCTAGCTGGCTGTGATATCATTTATCTTATGAGTTGTTTCACCTACTACTGCTTTTAGAATAGACCCTGCTTCTATTGTCTACATGCTTTCATCTCTCCTATCCCTTCATCAGTTAGCCATCAGTCTGCCTTTGACTTCTCTCTGTGTGTGTCTCTCTCTCCCTCTCTCCCCCTCCTGTTATTTCTGTGAAAGGGAGAGGGAGGAAGAGCAAGGGCAAGAGCGAGAGCAGGAGTGAGAATGAAAGCGAGAAAGGAGGCCGGGCGTGATGACTCACGCGTATAATCCCAGCACTCTGGGGGACTGAGGTGGGTGGGTCACTTCCAGTCCGGAGTTCAAGACCAGCCCTGACCAACATGGTGAAACCCAGTCTCTACTAAAAAATACAAAATTTAGCTGGGTGCGGTGGCGCATGTCTGTAATCTCAGCTACTCGGGAGACTGAGGTAGGATAATTGCACGAACCCAGGAGGCGGAGGCTGCAGCAGTGGGCTGAGAACGCACCACTGCACTCCAGCCTAGGCAACACATGAGACTCTGTCTCAAAACAAACAAACAAACAAACAAAACAGCATGAGAGGGAAAATAAATGGTAAATGTAAACTGGGCACATTATTGATTGATAGGTAACCTGCAAGTTATTTTCTTATGGGAATATTATGATGTTTATGTTGTTATGTATGCAGTAAATAACACAGTTTTCTTTCTCTATTCCACATATAAAGAGAAAGCAAGCAGAGATTTGCTTGCCATCCCATCTTAAGTGAAAGTAAACTTTGCTATGAAGCGCTGGTTTCTCACAGCTGTATCATATTCTACTAAAACTGAAGTAATACGTGAAAGGGGGATAAATGTGTTTATAATTCGAATGATCCTTTAACATCCTGAACAATTCTGTGTGCTGAAAAGGCAGTGATAAAATAAGGGCCTCAGCAGACATCAAAAAAATAAATAAGCTTCCTAATAACAGTATGCTAGGATTAACCCCAGAATGTCTACATAAGTGTCTTGTCCCGGAAATATGATGGAAATTACTCACATGAGGAGGAGACTGGACGAACAATATTAGTATCCTTTTAAAAGAGGCAGCTCTTCCCTCAAGTCTCCTCAGAAATGTAGAGTAATTTGAAGGGAGCTACAGACACTATGAAAACATGGGCAGACTGGATCTCAAGGAAAGCTTCAGACTGGCCTGGTTTAGACTGAGAGTCCGGACGGGCACAGACATGAGGAAGGTGACTCCATGGGACAACCTCTTATGTAGGATAATAAAGTGGCCAGTGGAATATAAAGGCGGGAGCTTGATAAAGGCCACTATTACCTGCATGTTAAAGTGCAAGTTGGCATTCTCCATGTTACTCTTTTTTCTCTCCCCAGTTGCACAAAGGAACCCTTCAGTTATTTTGAGCCAGGCACTAGAATCTGAATATATCTCTATTCCCGATAGGAAAAGAACTTAGAAGATGCTTGAAGAAATTTTAGCCATTTTTGTTGTTGTTGTGCTTATTTTTCTGCCTATGTTCACTCCATTTCTCTTATAAAATTTACCTCCCTCCCTGATCTGTGATTCAGAAGAATAGCATCAGAATGAGTTTCCATGGGAATAGCGTCATTGACTTCCTCTCATTTGCTCACATCAGGGTACTCTATGTGCTGAGCAGGGATCTAAGATGTGGGTCGGGCTCATAAAGAGTGTTGATGATGCCATGAACAGGAAAAAGAATGGTGGCATTGGCTGTGCTGTCCATTTTCCAACCCTGCCTCTTTAAAAATATGTCTAAGGACATACATGATTTAAAAACCTATTGTAGATCTCATATGTCATCCAGCCTAATGCTAGGGATCTGGAACCTGCAACCAGGCTAGCCTTAAATCACAGGGACTACTGCTGATGACATACTTAAGGGAACCTGTTCGGATGCCTTTGAAAATCCTCAATCTTGGTAACAGTGCTTAACATTTATTAAGCATTTATAAACAGGTACTGTTCTGAGTTGTTTATATGTATTATCTTTTTAAAAAATCTTCAAAGCAGCCTTAGGAACTAGGTGCTTTATAAGTGAGGAAACAGGCTTAAAGAAGTGAAGTAATTGTTCCTGGTTACAAAACATCCCTAAATCCTTTGCTGTTATATAATGTCACTAATTGAGATAAAGATGCAAAATAGCCAGGTAGGGACAGTTACCAGTTCATAAACTGCTCTTTCAGACTCCTGAGTGCTGGTACTAACTTATTCAAATTCTGACTTCACATTTTGCATACACTGTCTCATTTAATCTCTGCAATGATTCTATTTGGTAGCTGTTGATATTCTTAAACAGTGACTGGTAGGTTCAATATCAGATAAAACTGAATTTACACACACAAAGTGACAATTGTTGCAATTATCTTTCATAATCACATTTAGAAGATTACCTTTTTGAGAACACAAAAACAAGTAGGCAAGACATTGAAGGCCCATGTTCATTTCTGATAATGAAACCATCCAATAAACTGTGCTATCATGTTGATATAGAGGGGATCTGGAAATAGGGGAGTGCTCTATTTATTTATCTTTCTTATTAGATAATTTCAAACACAATTTCACTGCAGGTAAACATTTTGTAAATGCCATTTGTCTGTATAATTATAATGTATAATTTCATTTCTCTTTTGCCAGTTTTTTTTATATGTTATTCTAAGGGTCAAAATCAGAAATAGAAATTACAACATGAGCCAGGAGGAAAAGATCTTCTGTCAGCTATGTCTCCACTCAATCAAATAAATTTTCTCTTGAGAATCTAGCTCAAGTGGATTTATTTTTATTAGAACTTTAAATCACCATTTCTGTTTTTGCCCTGTGAGGTCAAACCTCACTATGTTTATCCTTACTCTGTTTGCCAGGGAATTCACATACTGGTCAATAATTCACATAAATAGGCAACAGATCACAAAAGTAATTCTTTAAATTCATACATTACTGTTAGTGATGGAGTAGTGCTGGCTACTTCCACCATTTCTAATATGCATCCTCTTTGGGGAACATCACACACCGGGGCCTATTATGGCGAGGGGGCAGGGGGGAGGGATGGCATTGGGAGTTATACCTGATGTAAATGATGAGTTGATGGGTGCTGACGAGTTGATGGGTGCAGCACACCAACATGGCACAAGTATACATATCTAACAAACCTGCACGTTGTGTACATGTACCCTAGAACGTAAAGTATAATAATAATAATAAAATGCTCCTTAATTCCCGTAATTTGTTCTACTGCTTTACCTGAAAGATAATGTGAATCCTGGGAACAAGGCTCTATTGCCAGAAACTAAGTCATTTCTGCACAATGTTTTTAAAAAGAAGATGTCTTATGACTAACTGGCAGAAAAGATAATGAGGCCCAAGTACCAAATAACAGCATCCAAAATTTCCAAGTTTAACTTTAACTGTAACTGAAAGAGAAGACAAGGAGGGTAACCCCCATATTCTAGTAAGCAAGGGTTTTGGACTGCCAGAGACCCAAGGTTCAAATCCTGTGACCACTTTTAACCAACTGCGTGACTCTAGCAGGTTGTATAGTCTTCGTAAGATTGTTTACTCGTCCATAAAATTGAGACCATGAGAGTCCAGGGTGGTAGAGATCATTAAATGAGATAATGTGCATGATGTTTCTGGCACAATTTCTAGGACACAGTGGTTCAGGAAGGACTAGTTCTTTTTTTGGAACTGCCTTATCCATCAAAAAGAAATACAAGATTTATTTTTTTTTTCTCCCAACTCCTAATACTTCAGTAAAGATTCATTTCCTTACTAAACCAAACACACACACACACACACACACATACATGCGCACACTCCACACACACCTCCCACACACACATACACACACACACCCCAGAAACAAACACAACCAAATTCTCTGCCCTGTGCAGGAGGGGGCCCTATTCTTTGGTGGTGGATGTTGATATCCACCTTAGGGTAGATAGAAGGGTTGTCAAGTTTTATATTTCCAAGGTTATTGGCAATCAGTGTATCCAATCACCTCTAATTGCTTGGCCTTTCTCTTTCCTTGATAAAAGCAAATAAATGTCCCTGTAGGGACCTCTCTACACACACACACATCTTTCTCTTCAAAAATATCTTATTTGAGACTATTAGAAAGAAATTATTCTTCTTAAGGGATGGTAAAGCACGGGTCACCATATGGAAGCACTCCATCTGAAAATAGTCTGAGGCAGAGAAACCAATGAGTGTAGCATGCACACATATATACATACCCAGGAGGAGCACAGACAAGCAGCATCTAAGATGGCCTCGCTCCAGAGAATTATAGAAGCTTTCCAGCATGAAGGTCTGAGTGACTTAGCTAGGAAAAAATGTAGATAAAACTTGCCATTGAGAGACAAATCATGCATAAACACATTGTGCTGTGAGAGAGATTCCAGGTTTTGGAGATAAAAAGAAGTTAAGAATGACTGGAGAAACAAATTGTGAACAAGGTTGTGATCTCACATAATTTGTTTAAATGTTTAAATTTATTTCAAAGTCCACATCTCTTAACTGCAAAACTAAGTTGTAATGTCAAAAGTAAATTAATAAGGCAGATAATTACTAACTTATGAGGCAAAGGAGCTGGAATCTGAATAATATACCCATTTAAGAAAATAAAATGGGATATAATTTAAAATGGGATATAATTATTTTAAAAATGTGGTATTGAGCAGAATCTACTACCACTCTAATGGGTTCAAATTCTTCGTAAGTAAAGGGAGACATACATTGTTACTTATATAATTTTGTCTAAACTGTCCTCTTTTGTATGTGTAGAATGTCCCCTGCTCTCCCCTTCCGATCTGTATCTTTCCCTTCTTTATACTCTGTCAGGCACCCTCCTGCACAGACCTATGAGTATGTTTTTTCTACCTGTGGCTGAACCACCATTATGATTTGTGTGGTCTACAAATGTGGTGGGTAATTTTCTTTATTCATACACATCATGTCCATACATGAAGAAACTTCCTCAAGTGGGAGAAACTCTATGTGTCTGGGAATTAACTTGGTAGGAAATCTTCAGGGCCAGTTTTTAATCTTCAGGGCCTTGCATGCCTGTGGCCCCTGGAATGCATTATTTTAGTTGATCTGTGTTCTGGACACAAAGCACTTCTTCCCCTGTATATTTTCTTAACATATATATATATCTATATATATTTATTTATTTTCAATTTTATTCTAGATTCTATGCTAGGCACAGGAAGAGAGTTTCAATCAAAGACAGCATCTGGATAATTTCTAGTTTGAAATCTGCTCTCTCTATGTGTCCTTTTCTATCCTGTGTTGCAGTTATTATAAACAAACATTGCAGTAAAAATGAACATAGATTTTGGAGATAGGCCCCCCCTGGAGTGAAATTGAAGCTGTAACATTAATACATCTATGAATTTTAAATATGTGTTTAACCCTTCCAAATCTCAGTTTTCTTATTTTATAAATGGAAACACTAACACTGACTTCATGTCATCTGTTAAACAACATAAGGCACACAAACTGCCTCATCCCTTGCATAGAAATAAGTCACAAATATTGACTTTACCTTTCTCCTACACACTTGAATACTGGAGGGTTTGATCTAAATATTTTTAAAGCACTCTGCTGAATACTAAGCAAATAGTGGAGATTCGATAAACAGTGCAGACATGAATAGCAAGATACGCACACGCACACACACGTACACACACACACACACCTGGAAGAAGTAACTTAGTCATTGACATTTGAAATATATGGACGGGCTAAGAGCAGGTGAGGATGAGGAGAGAGAGAGAGAATGCGAGAGAAAGAGTGTGTCTCTGATGGATACTGAGACTGAGATGTCAAATTAGGTCAAACTTCATCATTTGACCAAAGTTGGGTTTTATGTGTCATAATTTGAATAAGATTCTGAAATGCATTATATTATTTGGTGGAGAGAAGAGGATTGAATTCCTTTCAGAACCAAGATCACGGTCTGGTTACAACCTCAAAACCAGATGTGGCTGTGGGACTTCTTTCAGGAGCCCATGCTGTCCTCAGCTGGATCACACAGCCATGGGGGAGGGTATTTGGTATGGCATGATAGCAGGAAGTTTTAATTTGATCCTCAAATTGGTGACATGTCTCAATTAAGAGATTCTGTCCTGATGTGCTCTAGTCACCCAAACTACGCTCTCTCTAGAATTAATCATTTTCCCAGGTGCCCCTGATGCTACAGTTAAATATTTCCTGTGGCTATGGAAATTATATGGCACAGTAACTAATTACAGGTTATAATAATAAAAAGGGAATAGAGAAATAGCCCTAGAATAACTACTGAGCAGACAGAGTCAGGGGTGGACTTAAGCTAATTGGCTTCCTGACAGAGTTCTTCTCCAGGGTCTCCAGGTGGCCTTTTATTTTAATGAATGTTTGCTAAGATTAGAGGCTTCTTAAAGCCCCTGGCTACAGTGTGGAATGGCCGAAGAGAATAAACTTTTTAACAGGCCCACAGGTTTCTGGACTCAAACAGAATGTTATGTAAGAAAGTACAGAAGTTTTAATTATTTTACTTACTCAATTTCTCCTATAGCTAGGGACAAGTGACCTTAATGGGTAATATGAAGCTGATGCTCAGAAACATTTGCTCTTGCCAGCAATTTTTAGGTTTTAGGCTAAGTGTCCCAGTGCCTAAACCTAAGACTCTACCTAAGATATCACACAGCAGATCATGAACAAACGCTTATTGTTTTAAATACCTATGAAACTTATATTCAATTCTGTCATTGTTCTCGTTAATTTTCTATATTTGTTTTAATTATATAACTGGTCAAACACAGATATATAAAGCAGAGATCTTATCTTGAAGATAAGATCTTCTGGTTATTATTATCCTCTGGTTGCCCTAATAATATATATTCAAAAAATATCTAACAACATATTCTGAACTAGATAAATTGTAGAAAGTAGTTATACAGAGCTAAGCATAGGCTGTGATTCTAAGGGACATTTTCTCAAAGGACATGGCATTTAAGTGAATCTTTTAAATAAATGCAATTTAGATGGGTAGAAACATGGAATGAATTTTGCTTATAAGCCTGAAATATATGTCTACTGATGAAGAATATTGAATGGTGAAATGGGAGAGGTCAGGTTGGGTCCATCAGAGAGTTCAACCCGGGAAGAAGATAGAAGTAAGAGTGGCCAATGTGGAATGTCAGACAAAGAAGGCTTCAATTAGAGTTGAGTAGATTTTTATCCTGTGGGTAAAAGGGAGACATCGTAGTCCATAGGAGAAACAACTTTGGAAGGTAATTCTGGCATGAATATGCTGATCATGAATTTGAATGAAGGGACTAAAGTTGGGGCTTCAGATAATATGAAGCCTCTAATGGTCCACAAGATGGACCAATGGAGATCTAAATGAGGGAAGGACAGAGCAATAAGAGAGAGATTCTTGATGTGTAATAAAAGATAGCCTCTGTGTCTACAATCTTATCAAGGGTTCATGCTTTTTCTTGTTTTCTATGCTCATGAGGCTATATGTATATTGCGTAGATGGTGAACACTGATCAAATATTTTTAATGCAGAAAGAGGTCAATTTAAAGAAAGGAGGGTTGAGTTAAGGCAGGAGGACTTGGTTCTATATTTTGGATTTATTACTTACTGGCCATGTAACCAAGAGAAAATGCAATACTCTTCTATGTATTTATATCTTGGCTTCTCTTACCATTCAAATATAATTTATGAACAACATCTTCAATCCATGTTTCTCCAAAATTCAAGACAATTACAGTTGCCTATTTTTTCTGACAGCTCCAGTCTGGTAACTACAGACATCTCAGAATTAATAGATCAAAAAAGAAAAAGAATAATTTTCTCTCTTCCTTCTCATCACCACAAAAAGCCTACCTGTCTCCCATACTCTTTATCCTAAAATAGAAACTACTTTACCTCAAACCTTTTCTTTCTCAGAGGAATGTATACCTCAAATAGTTGGGGGAAAAAGAAATTTATATTAGGAGGCTAAAAATGATTAAAAACTGATTGGGGCCAGACGCGGTGGCTCACGGCTGTAATCCCAGCACTTTGGGAGGCTGAGGCGGGAGGATCATGAGGTCAGGAGATCAGACCATCCTGGCTAACACGGTGAAACCGCGTCTCTACTAAAAACACAAAAAAATTAACTGGGCGTGGTGGCAGGTGCCTGTAGTCCCAGCTACTTGGGAGGCTGAGGCGGGAGAATGGCGTGAACCCTGGAGGCGGAGCGTGCAGTAAGCCGAGATCACATGGCTGCACTCCAGCCTGGTCGACCAAGCGAGACTCTGTCTCAAAAAAAAAAAAAAAAAAAAAAGAAAAGAAAAGAAAAGAAAACCTGATTGGTTAACTCTTCCTAAGGCAACTTTGTGTTATTACACACAATAATACTGCTATGATCCAAATGTTTGCATTTCTCCAAAATTCATACATTGGAATATTAACCCCCAAGATGATAATATTACTTGGCAGAGTCTTCTGAGAGGTGATTAGGTCATGAGGGTGAAGCTCTCATGAGGGGGATTAGTGCCTTTTTGAAGGAGGTCCCAGAGAGCTATCTTGCCCCTTCCACCTGTGAGGGCATGGCCGAAAGGTGCCATCCATGAGGAAGCATGCCTTCACAGACACTAACATCACCTTGATCTTTAACTTCTGACTCTCCGAAACCTTGAGGAATAAGTTTTGCTATTTACGGGTTACCTAGTTTAAGATATTTTATTTTACATCAGCCTGAACAAACTATGACAAATACCTTATATTCGGATGACACTGTACAATCTATAAAATGTGTTTTCAAAGATCCTATGGCTTAATCATGACAAAATGATTAATTTTACTGATAAAATTGAGTCTGTAATGAGAGGTTATCAAGATAAAAACAATGTTAGGGTAAGGAAAACCACCAGACAGCAATTTTGCTTCAATATCCACATACCCAACTGCCTTTTTTTTTAACTAAAAATATTCTGGACCTAATTACCTCATATTTTTAATATCACGCAGTTGGTTCCTAAGCACTGACATACAAAATATCAAAATATCACATGTATCCCATAAATGTGACTCTTCTGTATCCATAAAAATTTTAGAAGAAAAGAAGGAATTTTTGTGTAATGTTCACTGTATCTACATTTGATTTATAAGTACAAAGATGCACAAACACACAGACATATACACCCTTATGCACAAGCAGCTGAAACAGCTACCTTCTAAACATAAACCTCCAGGAGGCCATATGACAGCATAGACTGAGGACACTAGACATTGTCTTATGATTTAGGAAACTACATTCATTCTCTGTATTTTCTTCCACTATGTTTTCCATACTTTTTGCTTACAAATCTCAAAGCATCCAAACAATATCTGAGTCTGCATAATCTCAGGGATCACAAAATGAGAAATTTAGGAACAAAATATTGAGTTCCCCTTTGAATGAATATAGACAATGCTTTTTTGTCTGTTGTCCTAGACCCAGAGAAGAATGAATGCCTAGAAAAATTTTGAGAAGTTGTTATTACCATATCTGTCCCCTGTTAGTGGTTACATGAAGAATTAGGCCAATTAGATTATGATCTCTCATATGATTTTTAAAATTTATTTTAAAGGCTTTAAGATATAATTTTTATACCATAAATCTTACTACTGATTTCAAAGGTAAAATTCATTTTTTAATATGTTCACAAAATCTTGCAACTAGTATCTCAATCTAATGTTATCTTGTGATTTTCAGTTCTAGGGTATCGTAAACCATTTTTGTATTTTCTTTCTTAAATTGATTACTCTATAATTTTTAAGTTTTTAGCATAATTCTTGAAACCCTGGGGCTCAGATTTTTATAATTAGAAGTGCTTGTTAGAAAGGCAAATTCATGGGTTACACCCCCAGATATTGCAAGTTAATATATTTTAGGTTGGTTCCAAATCATCTGTTTATATGTTTTTACCAATAAACCTTAGGAGAACGAGGTGATACTTCCATGGATGCTTTAGCCAATTCTATTCAAAAGTCTCCTTGGGCATATGAAAGCACCCTTCCAAAGAATAGGAATGTCTCTGCCTCTTAGTCTGAATTTCCCATTTTCACATTTGGCCACAGAGCTGCCAAATATCTGCCATAAGACATTGGAAAAAAAGTCCCAAGCCAGAGAAATTAGAGAAAATTATTGAGAACATAAAGTTTGCAGAACCTGTCTGACTTGGGGATGAATGGGAGGGCTAGGGTTTTGGCACAGGAAAATTCTGATGATTCATAGGGATAATGCCAGGCATTTGAGTCATCAATTAGTTTTTTGTCAGGCTCTTCACAAGATAGGAGAAGGACCTCAATTGCAATCCTATGGTCAGTGATTTACCAAGTAAAGTATGAACTCTGATCATACCATCACACACACACACACTCACACACTCACCCATCAGTTTTAATAGGTTACAAAAATATTTACTCCACTCAGGATCCAGCTTGAGTACATGATTCAGAAGCCACCTTGCACACAGGACACACTTTGTGTTTATCATACAGGAATATGTGAGTGAGCTGGATTGAGGAGCATGTTGAGATGTTTCAGTAACTTATCCAGTGCTTGACCATGAGAGAGTGTTCATTAGCAGCTCTGTGAGGCTTTCATTTTTAGCAAATCTAGAAACTGAAGTCAAGAGAGGTACATGAGACAAAGTGAACGTGGCAAGCCTTACCATGGTAGGAGCCCTGTATTAGATTCCAGGAGACCTGGATTTTCTACCTCCTACTCTGCAAGAAATGTTTATGGCTAATATTTATTATGAACCTTTACTCTGAAATCTCTGCACCATAGTACCCTGCCTGATACTTTAGAGGACTCAGTTATCTTATCTCTATATAGCTAAAATATACACGTGTTATTATAGCGGTTCCCTATATTATGTAGTGTTGTGATGGGCTCAAATAAAAAATAATATATGAACATGCTTACAAGATTGTGTGATATAATACAAAAGCAACATGGTAAACATTATATAATGTAAAAAATCTTACATTTTAAAAGAAGCCAGAAATTTATAACTTTAATGTAAAATCTGAGTTTTAAATACTACCTCCCAAAAGTTAGTCAGGTGAAATAACAAAATATCTGGGTTCTGGCTTGAGAGATCTGTACCAAATTTATGGGAAATCTTGTTATAAGGAGCTCTTGAACAGTAGGATGGAGGCTAACACGATTACACGAATTTGTGGAAGTCAGTTAAGCTCCTGGTGCTTCAACTGCCTAATCTGTAAAATGGTTATGACAACAGGAATTTGAGCCAAGTGTTCTCTTAATGATTTTTATCCCCACCCAGTTCCAACTTTAAAATCTTAGATTCTCATGTTAATAGCAATGGTCTTTGTCTTTAATACCTTACATTATGATTAAGGAGATAGAAAATATGAAAAATATGAAAGTTCTTTTATAGCAGCCTAGACAGCTGCAAAAATGCCCCATTCCCTCCCAAATTAAAATAGGTCTTTACTTGCCAAGGAAAGGGGTAATTAGAACATGGAAAGGGAAAATTCCAAAGAGGATTACTTGGTAGAGAACAGAAAGGACAGGGACAACTGAGACTCTAGATGAAGAAGTATTTGGCAAGAGCATTTCGACTGGGTAGATTAAAAAACGTTGGGTTTCCTGGATTGGCACTTTGATTATACAATAATCTTAGAGCACAGAAGTCTAGGGAGGTTATGGAAGATGTTTTCAAATTTCCATAGAGCAGAAAAATGGGAAGAGAAAATAAATTTGCTCTTTCTAAACCCAGTGGTAAAATTAGCATCAGTGATAGGGATATACTGGGTCCAGATTTGGTTAGATATGAGGATGCATTCTCAAAAATGTTCAGTATGGACAAGCCTCCTCCAACAGGTGAAAAGTTTCTTCCAGTGGCGATTTGTAAATAGAATTTAAAGCAGCATTTGGTGGTGATATTCCAAAATGGATTTTAACATTAGACATAGTGAGATGGGAATAGGTAATGAAAAGCTAGAGATTAGAGATCCTTAGCTTTTTCTGAGTTCATCCAGATGTCCCCATTTCAAATCAGAGTGCTTAGAAGAATATTATAAACAGATTATTCTTAAAGCCTGTTCTAGCCCTGAGATTATCTTTAAAATATTCTATCTAGCATATACGGTAGGTCTAGTCATTGTGATAATTTATTAACATTCATTATATTATCTTACCTGTATCGTATTCCCATCTGGGACATTTTAGAATTTACAGGTGAGAAAAGTGGAGGCTTGTATGACTGTTATGAGGTTAGGTAAGCTGGTTGAGTGAGGAAGTAGAAATTTTATTCTAGATGATTTTGACTTCAAAGTCTGTTAATCACTACATATACTGCACACGGGAAGTGTGTGTTTCTGTGTGCCTACAAAACATAGCATGCTCTTGGAGACTGCAAGAAACATGTGCCCCCAGGCAAAGAACAACATCTGTGACAGGTTTGTGAGCGGAACACCCAAAGGGAATATTTAAGATTTGTCAGGTTCCTAACCTGCCTCTGTAATTTCAGCTGGCTTCTGTGAGTTTATGGGAAAAATTAATTCAAGGGGCAAGGAAAAAGCACAAGAGCAAGAAAGCAAGGGAAAAACATGAGAAAGATTTATTTTTGAAATACAAGTATATTTATACAATTAATGCTCTGGGCTGCCTGCCCATGTGTAATGCAAGTCTCCCCTCAACGCGATACAGTTTTCTCAAATTGAGCAGGCTGGACATGTAAAACAACCCAATAATAAAAACACAATAAGGGTGACCTCTTCCAGAGCAGAGGGCAGTGCCTACAGTGCTATAAATTTCAATATCCAATGCCTCCACATCAGCGTAAGGCAGAGTGGCACTTTGTGACGAACCAGCAGCTCCATTTACTTCTTTATTCCCTATCCAGGATAGAAAAATGGAAATTAACAAGTCGTATTGTTTCTTTCCATTCCAACCTGACAGCATTTTTCTAAATTAAAATGGACTCTGGGTAAGTAGAGGTCAGTCTAGCCTGCACACTTTCTTCATTAACAGCAAATCGACATCAAGCTGTCTCTGCTTCCAGCTCTTTTACCAAATCAAGATGCTTGACGATACCATCAGTATGGGCCAGTGAAGCAGAGAACGCATATATTCAATATCAGAGGCCAGAGGGAAGAGGCAATTATTATTTAGCTCAGAAATATTTATGTTATATGTATAATAGCACTGTAAATATAATATTCACTAGGATTAATGCTATACTATTAACTCTAGAGATAACGACTTTTCCACACAAAACAATGAGATGACTGTGTTGTATGTTTCTGTTTACTTAGAGGTTTTCACTCCTTCAGATATAGAAGTGTTATAAGTCAGATAGCCTTTATGACACCCCATAGTACTATCTTTTAGCTGGGTCTTTGTCTATGTTGATATTTTTTATGGCCCAGAATGTGTAGACCCTCTAGGGAGTTTGGGTAGATTTTCATTGATAAATATAGGTAAAAGTAAAAGGGAAGAAAGGCATTAGTAGAACAATTAATTGACAATTAAAACATCAGAAAAAATATAAGTAAAGCATGGTTCAGCAGTATTTGCAAAAGACTTACGTCAAGAATATAGTAGGGACTGATTAATAATAGAATTTGGCAACTAATTGGATGAGAAAGAAGTTAAATCTGAAATGTACATGAATGTCATATTTAGGGTAGAGACACAAGAAAATGTTGACGAATCTGTAAATTATTTTATATTGTAGTACTGCAAACAGCACAATTAAATATTAAGTGTGATTTTCAGGCTGGGCATGGTGGCTCACACCTGTAATCCTAGGACTTTGGAAAGACAAGGCAGGTGGATTGCTTCAGTTCAGGAGTTTGAGACCAGCCTGGGCAACATGGTGAAAACCTGTCTCTACAAAAGACACAAAAACGAGTTGTGCATGGTGGTGCAAGCCTGTAGTCCCAGCTACTCAGGAGGCTGAGATGAGAGACCACTTGAACCTGGGAGATCGAGGCTTCACTGAGCCGAGATCATGCCATTGCACTCCAGCCTGGGTGACAAAGTGCGACCTGATTTAAAAAAATAAAAAAAAAAAAAAGAAAGAAAAAAAAGTTGTTTTAGGACCACAATATAAGCACAATTAAACTTTTTAATTGAGACAATTGTAGATTCACAGCAGTTGTTAGAAATAATAAAAAGATTACATATAAACAGTTTTCTGAAAGGTAATCTTTTGTAAAACGATAGATCACAAAAACAATATTGACATTAACACAGTTTAGATACAGAACAGCTCCATCACCATAAGGATCCCTCATTTGCTTTTAGCTTTTATTGCATTGCATGGTAATTAGATGTGTAGTTTTATAAGAAATTGCTAAACTGTTTTCCAGAGTGGCTGACCATTTTACATTTCCATCAGTAATCTATGAATGACCCAGTTTCTCTACAATCTGGCTAGTATTTGTGGTTGCCACTTTTCTTATATATATTTTTAGCTATTCGGATATGTATGTGTGATATCCCATTGTGGTTTCAATTTGCATTTCTCTGGTGGCTAATGATGTTGAATATCTTCCTTTGTAGTTATGTACCATCAGTATTTACAGCTTTGGCAAAATGCCTGTTCATGTCTTTTTGCCCATATTCTAACTGGATTGATTGTTTTTCACTGTTAAGTTTTTGTTTGTTTGTTTGTTTGTTTTTAAATGGAGTTTCACTCTATTGCCTGGCCAGAGTGTAGTGGCGTGATCTCGGCTCACTGCAACCTCTGCCTCCCAGGTTCAAATAATTCTCCTTCCTTGGCATCCCAAGTAGCTGGGACTACAGGCACATACCACCAAGCCCAGCTAATTTTTGTATTTTTAGTAGAGACAGAATTTCCCTATGTTGGCTACAGTGGTCTCAATCTCTTGACTTCGTGATTTGCCCGCGTCGGCCTCCCAAAGTGCTGGGTCTGCAGACATGAGCCATCATGCCCACCCTTCACTGTTAAGTTTTAAGAGAGATGTATACATTCCAGATACTAGTACTTCGGTGGTTATGTGACTTGCAAATATTTTCTTTCAATCTGTAGTGTGTCTTCATCCTTTTCCCAGAATCTTTTCAAGATCAAAACTGTTATTTTTTTTTCATTTAATAAACATTAAAAAATTTAGAACAGCTTTGAGTTAAGAGGAAAATTGTAATAGTGGTACATATTTTCTGTACCCATTTCTCCCCTGATATTGACACCTCAGTTTACTATAGTATATTTGTTGTAATTAATGAATGAATATTAATTCATTATTATCAACTGGCACTTGTACTCTATTCAAATGTCCTTAGTATTTACTTTATGTCCTTTTTCTCTTCGAGAATCCATTCTGATGCCACATTTTATTTTGTACTCATGTCTCTTTAGCTTCTTGTTGACTGTGATAGTTAGACTTCCCTTGTTGTTGTATTTAATTAACTAATTAATTTATTTATTTGAGAAAGAGTCTCTATCTGTCACCCAGGCTAAAGTGCAGTGGCATTGTTGGTTCACTGCAACCTCTGCCTCCAGGGTTCAAGTGATCCTCCCACCTTAACCTCCTGAATACCTGGAAATACAGATTCACACCACCATGCTCTGCTAATTTTTATATTTTTGCAGAGATGGGGGTCTCACTATATTGCCCAGGCTGCTCTTAAACTCCTGGGTTCAAGTGATCCACTTGTCTTGTGCTACCAAATGCTGGGATTACTGGCATGACCCACTGCACCCCAGCCAGACTTTTCCTGTTTTTGATGACTATGGTAGTTTGAAGAATTCTAGTCAGGTATTTTGATCCCTTAATTGAGATTTGATGTGTTTCTTTGCATCTTATGTTATGTTTGTGTGTTTTGGAGGGGAAGAACACAGAAATAAAGTGTTGTTTTCATATCACATCATATCATGAGTAAATATGATCAGTATGGCTTACCAAAGTCAATATTAACCTTAGTCATCAGGCTGAGTTGGCGTTTATTGGGTTTCCCTATTATAATGTTACTCTCCTGTCTCACAAAGGAAGTCACTATGTGCAGCCTTCACTTAAGGAGTGAAGAGTTACATTCAACCTCCCTGATGGTAGAGTATCTCCACATGTTAATTAAAATTATTCTGCACAGGGTATTTAAAATATGTTATTTTATCACTTTTTCCTTTTATAAGCTATGCTTTTGTTGTCATGTCTAAGAATGATTTTTCTAGCTGAGATCCCATGGATTTTCTCCATGATTGTTTTCTAAAAGTATTATAATATTTCATTTAAGCCTGTTTCATTTTGAGTTATTCCTATTTAAGATATGAGGTTTAAGTTAGGTTTGTATTTTCAGCCTGTTCATGTCCCATTGTTTCAACATCATTTGTTAAGAAGACTGTCCTTCCTCTATTAAATGCCTTTTGTGCTTTCATCAAAATCTAATTGGACCTTCTTGGATGTGAGTATATTAGAGTTTTTTCTTCTGTTCCATTAATCTATTTGTCTATACTTCTACGAAAAGGCCACCCTCTGGACACTTCCTTGATTACCATAGCTATCTGGGAGACTTTAATATTGGATATAATAATTTAATAATTAGTAATGCCTCTTATTTCTCCAATGTTATCCTTTTTATTAGTAGTAGTAGTAGTAGAAGTAGTAATTTTAGAGACAGAGTCTCTTTTTGTCATCTAGGTTGGGATGCAAAGGCACAATCATAGTTTACTGTAACTTCAAAATTCTAGGGTCAAACTCCTGGGCTCAAGCAATCCTTCCATCTCAGCCTCCTGAGTAACTGACTACAGGCATATAAAACCATACCAGTCTATCACTTTATCCTTTTTTAGAGATTCTTTTAAGCATCCTAGGACCTGAATCTTTCCACACAGACTTTAGAATAAGCTACTCTAAACCTACCAAAAATGCTGGGATTTTCATATGAATTGAATTAAACCTAGAGATCAATTTAGAGAAGAATTGACGTATTTACTACATTAAGTCTTCTAATCCATGAACATGATATGTGTCTCCATTTATTTAAGTCTATTTTGATTTGAGAAGACTTTTCTTGGAGATTTTGTTGTCTGTGTGGGTTGGCAGTTCTGCGCTGGAAACTTTTAAAGCACCCTGTCCAGGATATATGAGACAGAACAAGGAATAAGAGGACACATCACTATGTCATTCCTCAAGTTCTGAGTTATCTAGGTAATCTGCCTTTTTATTCAAGCTTCCAGACTATTCTTCTGCTTGTTATTGTGCCATTTGTGGCCTTTTAGATGTAAGAAAGGGGACCTGGAAGTAATGAGAGCTATCCAATGTTGGTGAAACCAAAAGTCCTTTTTTGTTTTCTTTTTAATGTAACTTCAGCTGAAATTTTAAGCCCTTGACTTTTCACTTTATTTATGTTAGCACTACAGTATATAAGACACATGTAGCCTTTACAGACATACACACATGCACATACACACATACATTCTGTTGTGAGTTTTTTTTTTCAACTTTTATTTTAGGTTCAAGGGGTACACGTGAAGGGTTTTTACATATGTAAACTCGTGCCACGAGGTTTGTTGTACAGATCATTTCATCACCCAGGTATTAAGCCCAGTACCTGATAGTTATCTTTTCTACTGCTCTCCTTACTCCCACCCTCCACCCTCAGTAGACTCTAGTATATGTTGTTTCCTTCTTTGTGTTCATAAGTTCTCATCCTTTAGCTCTCATTTATAAGTGAAAACATGCAGTATTTGATTTTCTGTTTTTGTGTTAGTTTCCTAAAGATAATAGCCTCCAGCTCCATCCATGTTCCCGCAAAAGATATGATATCATTCTTTTTTATTGCTGCATGGTATTCCATGGTGTATATGTGCCACATTTCTTTATTTCAATCTGTCATTCATGGGCATTGAGGCTTACTCCATGTCTTTGCTATTGTGAATAGTTCTGCAGTAAACATTCACATGCATATATCTTTATGGTAGAATAGTTGATATTCCTCTGGGTATATACTTAGTAATGGGATTACTGGGTCGATTTGTGGTTATGCTTTTAGCTGTTTGAGGAATTGTCATACTGCTTTCCACAATAATTGAATTAATTTATAGTCCCTCCAACAGTCTATAAGTGTTTCCTTTTCTCCACAACGTCACCAACATCTGTTATTATTTGACTTTGCATTATAATACTAGCCATTCTGACTGGTGTGAGCTGGTATCTCATTGTGGTTTCAATTTGCATTTCACTAATGATCAGTGATATTGAGCTTTTTTTATATGACTCTTGGCCACATGCATGTCTTCTTTTGAAAAGTTTCTGTTCATGTTGTTTGCTCACATTTTAATGGAGTTGTTTGTGTTCTCTTGTAAGTTTGTTTAAGTTCCTATAGATGCTGGATATCAGACTTAAGTCAGATACATAGTTTGGAAATATTTTATCCCATATTGTAGGTTGTCTGTTAACTTTGTTGATAGTTTCTTTTGCTGTAAAGAAGTACTTAAGTTTAGTTAGATCCCACTTGTTAATTTGTGCTTTTGTTATAATTGCTTTTGGCCTCTTTGTCATTAAATCTTTGCCCATTCCTATGTACATGATGGTATTGCCTAGGTTGTCTTTCAGGGTTTTTACAGTTTTGAGTTTGACAGTTAAGTCTTTAATCCATCTTGAGTTGATTTTTGTTTATGGTGTAAGGAGAGGGTCTAGTTTCAGTATTCTGCATATGACTAGCCAGTTAGTTCAGCAGCATTTATTCAATAGGGAGAACCCAGAGATTCTTAATGGTCATTTGCAGCAGACCACATGCTTCTCCTATGTTCTCGCTTAGATAAATCCTTTATCTCAATTGAATAAAAGTGATGGTTTAATTAATCATGAATCTATTCTATGGTGTGGATCTATGGTATTGTTTGGAAAATCAATGAATCCAGGATCTGGCTTTTTGAGAAGATTAACAAAATACATAGACCACTAACTAGCCAGACTAATAAAGAAGAAAAGAGAGAAGAATTGAATAGACACAATAAAAAATGATAAAGAGTAACCAATGATCCCACAGAAATAGAAACTACCATCACAGAATACTATAAACAATTCTATGCAAATGAGCTAGAAAATCTAGAAGAAATTGATAAATTCCTAGACACATACACCCTCCCAAGACTAAACCAGGAAGAAGTCGAATCCCTGAATAGACCAATAACAAGTTCTGAAATTGAAGCAGTAATTAATAGCCTACCAACCAAAAAAAAAAAAAAAAGCCGAGAATCAGATGAATTTACAGGTGAATTCTACCGGAAGTACAAAGAGGATCTGGTACCATTCCTTCTGAAACTATTCCAAACAATAGAAAAAGAGAGACTCCTCCCTAATTCATTTCATGAGGCAAGCATCATCCTGATTCAAAAACCTGAGAGAGACACAACAAAAAAGAAAATTTCAGGCCACTAGTCCTGATGAGCGTCAATGCAGAAATCCTTAATAAAATACTGGCAAACTGAATCCAACATCACATCAAAAAGCCTATCGACCACAACCAAGTGAGCTTCATCCCTGGGATGCAAGGCTGGGTTAACATACACATATCAATAAGCATAATACATCCCATAAACAAACAATGACAAAAACCACATGATTATCTCAGTAGATGCAGAAAAGGCCTTCGATAAAATTAAACACCGCTTCATGCTAAATACTCTCAATAAACTAGGTGTTGATGGAATGTATCTCAATATAATAAGAGATATTTATGACAAACCCACAGCCAATATCATACTGAATGGGCAAAAACTGGAAGCATTCCCTTTGAAAACCAGCACAAGACAAGGATGCCCTCCCACCACTCCTATTCAATTTCGTATTGGAAGTTCTGACCAGGGCAATCAGGCAAGAGAAAGAAATAAATAGTATTCAAATAGGAAGAGAGGAAGTCAAATTGTCTCTGTTTGCAGATGACATAATTGTATATTTTGAAAACCCCATCGTCTCAGCCCAAAAACTCCTTAAGCTGATAAGCAACTTCAGCAAAGTCTCTGGATACAAAATTAATGTGCAAAAACTACAAGCACTCCCACACACCAATAATAGACAAACAGAGAGCCAAATCATGAGTGAACTTCCATTCGTAATTGCTACAAAGAGAATAAAAGACCTAGGAATACAACTTACGTGGGACATGAAGGACCTCTTTCAGGAGAACTATAAGCCACTGCTCAAGGAAATAAGGGGACACAAATAAATGGAAAAATATTCCATGCTCATTGATAGGAAGGATCAATATCGTGAAAATGGTCATACTGCCCAAAGTAATTTATAAATTCAATGCTATCCCCATCAAGCTACCATTGACTTTCTTCACAGAATTAGAAACAAACTACCTTAAATCTCATAGGGAATCAAAAAGAGCCCTTATAATGAAAACAATCTTAAGCAAAAAGAACAAAGCTTGAGGCCCCACGCTACCTGACTTCAAACTATACAAGATTACAGTAACCAAAACAGCATGGTACTGGTACCAAAACAGATATATAGACCAAGGGAACAGAACAGAGGTCTCAGAAATAACACCACACATCTGCAACCATCTGATCTTCAACAAACCTGACAAAAATAAGCAATGGGGAAAGGATTCCCTATTTAATAAATGGTGCTGGGGAAACTGGCTAGCCTTATGCAGAAAACTGAAACTGGACCCCTTTTTTTACACCTTATACAAAAGTTAACATGGATTAAAGACTTAAATGTAAGACCTAAAACCATAAAAAATCCATAAGGAAGACCTACGAAATACCATTCAGTACATAGGCATGGGCAAAGACTTCATGACTAAAACACCAAAAGCCATCATAACAAAGTCAAAATTGACCAATGGGATTGAATTACACTAAAGAGCTTCTGCACAGCAAAATGAATTATCATCAGAGTGAAAAGGCAACCTACAGAATGGGAGAAGGTATTTCAATCTATCCATCTGACAAAGGTCTAACATCCAGAATCTACAAGGAACTTAAGCAAATTTATGAGGGAAAAACAACCCCAGCAAAAAGTGGGTGAAGCATATGAACAGACACTTCTCAAAAGAAGATATTTATGCAACCCACAAAATATGAAGAAAAGCTCATCATCACTGGTCATTAGAGAATGGCAAATCAAAACCACAATGAGATACCATCTCACTCCAGTTAGAATGGAGATCATTAAAACATCTGGAAACAATAGATGCTGGTGAGGCTGTGGAGAAATAGGAAAACTTTTACACTGTTGGTGGGAGTATAAATTAGTTCAACCATTGTAGAAGACAGTGTGGCGATTCCTCGAGGATCTAGAACCAGGAATGCCATTCGACTCAATCTCATTAATGGGTATATACTCAAATAATTATAAATCATGCTACCATAAAGACACATGCACACATGTGTTTATTGTGGCACTATTCACAATAGCAAAGACTTGGAAACAACCCAAATGCTCATCAATGATTGACTGGATAAAGAAAATGTGGCACTTATACACCATGGAATACTATGCAGCCATAAAAAGGAATGAATTCATGTCATTTGCAGGGACATAGATGAAGCTGGAAGCCATCATTCTCAGCAAACTAACACAGTAACATAAAACCAGACACTGCATGTTCTCACTCATAAGTGAGTGTTGAACAATGAAAACACATGGGCACAGGGAGGGGGCCATCACACACTGGGGCCTGTCGGGGGAATGGGGGACCAGTTGACGGAGGGCATTAGGACGAATACCTAGTGCATCTGGGGCTTAAAATCTAGATGACAAGTTGATAGGTGTGGCAAACTACCATGGCACATGTATACCTATGTAACATACCTGTACATTCTGCACATGTATTCCAGAACTTAAAGTAAAATAAAATAAAATAAATCAGACTACAGTCAGTAAAACAGAAGTCGTGCTACGTATTTTAATAGAAAGTATTTAATGAATTGGTTAAATAATTGTTAAAGGATTGAAAGATCAAAAGGAAAACTGAGGTAATACAGAGGCCATAACTGCAGAGGCATCGACCACTCTTAAGGCTGTGAAACCAACAGAAAAGGCTGTGGTTATTAGATAATACCCACATACTCAGAGGATTCAGGGCTCAGACATTTGCGGAAAATGCACATCCAAGCTGTTTCTGACATTCCAGACTTTGAAGGAGAGTTTCACAGATATGGGGCTGAAACGTTTAAGTTAAAGTCACCAAAATAATAATATTGATAACTCAAAAACTAGGAAGAGGATCATCACAGAGCTGGGGCCACTGAGGAGATAGCACTGCCCAACTGGTAATGCTATCTCTGAATGTGCACCCTGAAATTGGTTCTAGTAGTGCTAAATGCAGCTAGATACACAACCAGCTACTGATGCGTGGAGACAGGTCATTACTTGGTGACAGCCTTTTAATATTGCCAGCAATAGCAAGTAAATGGAAGAATCAAGTGATGTCTTCCTATACTGATCTTGTGGGAACCGAACAGGAAGCTACAAGAATTAAGAAAAATATAATTTTCAGAATTTACCCTCTGAATTATAAAACAGAGTATATTTATTTTGAAATGAGAGAAAATAATTATTGACACAGAAGGTATTCTTTTGGTTTTAATATCTTTATTTGAAGCAAGTACAAACATTTTAACCATATCTGTTTACAAATTGGAAAAGAACATGTAAGAACAAGCACAGAAAAGCAGTAAGGAATTATCAGTAGTGGAGCTACAGGAACAAAGAAGGAAAAAATCTAAACATATACTATATTTATAAACAAGATATAGGAAGAAGAAAGGCATGCTTCAGAAAATTGTAATCTCCTTTGAACATATTTAAGGAAAACCTAGTATGTGTATATTTGGCTTCTCATCTCTGCATGGTAGTATTTTTCATTAAGTGGGAAATTAAACTTTCATTCACATTTTCCTTAAAGCAAATTAATTCTCAATTTTTAAAAATTGCTTAAAGGATATAAACATTAAAGAGTAAAATATGTCATTACATCAAAAGTCATCAAACATAAACCTAAAAATAAAACTTTGAAGTAATAGAAACGTGTTAAGATTACCTTATAACAACTTTTTCTCTTGTAAAAAGCATTTCTTATTTATAATAAGATGGTATATTGTTACTCACATACAATAAGCTGTCCAATTTATGCAGGCATAAAGGAGAGAGTAGAACCATTTTTATTTCTCACTCAGACATCTCACTGTGTTTAGTGTAAAGGGCCATTAAAATATGTTGTTCCTGGTGATATACTGTTACATAAACAGTAGTAAAATTATTCATCTACAGAAATAAAAAGGATTATGTGCAGTTTTGCAAAAGTGAAGTATTATATATCACCATGTCCTCAGGAATTAAGACTAAGTCAGAAATAGAATAGTTCAGCGAAGGGCTTAAGAAGGATAAATATGATGGGAAGTGAGGTAGAGCTAAGAGTTTAGAGTACAGCCGGGCACAGTAGCTCACGCCTGTAATCCCAGCACTTTGGGAGGCCAAGGCAGATGGATCACCTGAGGTCAGGAGATCGAGACCATCCTGACCAAATGGTGAAACACCGTCTCTACTAAAAATACAAAAATTAGCTGGGTGGGGTGGCACATGCCTATAATCCCAGCTATTTGGGAGGCTGAGGCAGGAGAGTCACTTGAACCAGGGAGTCGGAGGTTGCAGTGAGCCAAGCTTGCATCACTGTGCTCTAGCCTGGCAACAGAGCAACACTCTGTCTCAAAAAAAAAAAAAAAGAATAAAAAAAAGACTTTAAAGCCGAAACTGCAAACAATCATGCACACATACTGAAACTCTCGAATTCTCAAGTCCTCAAATAAGTGCACCAGTTTTTGTGAGGTGATTTTGAGCCATTAGAATGGATGTATGAAAGTTGTCTAAATGCAAAACAAGTTTTCTGAAAACAAGCCTTGAAGGGCTAATAAATCCTCCTAATAAGTCTTCCTGAATAAGTCCTCCTAGACATATTGGAAGATAACCTTATTTTAAAGAACTAGCTCTTCAGTGAATTACCTGATTCATGAATAAGTTTATCTGATTCTGAGCAGTCAAAAAACAGGAGAAAGCAAATGCCTTTACAATGGAAATTAATCTTTAAACTCCTGAGACGGTTTTACATAGGTTTTGTATCAGTCAATGTTCTCTAGAGTAACAGAGCAGTATAAAATTATATAATAATAATTATATATTATATATACTATATATATATAGATATAGATAAAGAGAGGGAGAAGCAGACAGAGACATAGAGAGGTAAAGAAATTTTTAAGTAATTAGGGCAAGAGATTTTGGGTCTAGCAAGTCTATAGTCTGTAGGGTTGTAGACTCAGGCACAAGCTAATGTTGCCATCTTTGCACAAATTTTCTTCTCTGGGAAAGTTTTTATTTTTTATTTTTTTTTCTTTCTTTCTGTTAAGGCCTTTTGGTTTGAATTAGGTCCACCCACATTATCAAGAGTAATCTCCTTTACTTAAAATCAATCATTGCAGATGTTAGCCACGCCTACAAAATACCTTCACAGTAACACCTAGATTAGTAGTGTTTGATTAAATAACTGAGCATTATACTTTAGTCAAGTTTATACATAAAACTAGTAATTATAGGTTTTAATATCATATTTTTTAATTCTGGCAATAGTGATCATTCTAGAAATAGGAGTATTGACAAACTGGTAAGGGGATGGGTTTAGTTGCCCTTTAACAGGTAGAAAAGATAACAGATTCAACAGAAGTCAGACTGTTATTTTTAACCTGATTTTGATGAGGGTAGCCTTTCACAGTTGTCAAAATGTTGACTTCTTGTGGTAAGATATTCCAGGGACTAAATAACTCATAGTGCTTTTCTACTAATTAGGATTCTGCAGAGGACTTGGCTTAGATCCTAATGAAGAGACTAATAAACCAGTGTAACCTAAAACTGGCTGGAACCTGATTATTTAGATTTAGGGTCCTGGTACAATGCCTGAGTTATAGGTTCTCCATTTTAATCAAAGGAATGCTGGTTGAGTATTACCTTCCAGCCACTCACTAAAAATCTTATTGGGTAGTTAACCTCCACTAATCCTAGAAATTTCAATCACCGATCAGCTTCCACATCTGGGGACATGCATACTCATCCCTGAAAAATCTGTGCTCTGACTTTCCCTAACTTCATATGCAAGGCTCATACTTGTCAAATATCTATAGTGGATTAGATGCTGGCATAAGTGACTAGTACATGAATGAGTCACAGTTCTTACCCTTTATGTATTTAAAGTCTCCAGAGGGAGTAGAACATAAGTAAACTAACAATTACCTTGTTATACTTTAAGTGCCATGAAATGACACGTCGAGTGTATTATGAAATCATAGCATAGAAGGCAAAATGAGGTGGTAGGGAGAAGGCCATCTCAAATGATATCCTTGACAATGTAGGTGAAATAAAAATTTTAAAATATGCATATTGGTCTCTGCTCCCAGTCCCTAGCACAGAGCCCTTAATACCCTTGTAGATATGAATGCTAAGAGGATCTTGTGTTTTAATATTTGATCTCTACCCTGATTCTTGTCACTGAGGTTCTAAGACTTTTGTAATTTCCTGGGTGATAGGAGCATCTTTTGTTCTAATGAGACCACTTTTGGTGGGCTCCTGGATGGGAGTCGGCCACCAGAAAGACCACTCCAATGATTAGAAGCTTATAGATTTAGCCACAACCCTCAATCTTTAGAGAGGGGCTGGAAATTAAATTAACAATCAATCATGCCTACGTGAGGAAGCCTCCATTAAAATCTCTAAACTATGGGATTCAGAGCGCTTCTGGATTGGCAACCACATCTGCATGGCTTGGAGATTGGCACACCCCAACTCCAGGGGGACAGAAGCTTCTGTGCTCAGGACCTTTCCAGAACTCCTCCTGTGTATGTCTTCACCTGGCTGTTCATTTTTATCCTTTTAAATATCCTTTGTAATAAATAGGTAAATGTAAGTAAATTGTTTCCCTGAATCCTGTGAGCTACTCTAGCAAATTAATCTAACCTAGGAAGGGTTGTGGGGACCCAAATTTGTAGCCAGTTCACCAGAATTTCAGGAGGCCAGGACTTGGAAGCAGGATCTGAAGTGAGAGGCCATCTTGTGGGACTGAGCACTTAGCCTTTGGGATCTGATGCTATCTCCAGGTGGATGGTGTCTAAATTGAATGGAATTCGAGGACATCCAGCTGGAAATACCTATAATCCCCAGGGTGTCTCCTGGAAAATCTGCTGGAGAATTGCTGGAAGTATGAGAGACACCCCTAGACTTCAGGGTCACAGAAGTGTCCTGTGTTGAGTGAGAGTAGAGGAAAAACACTTGAGTTTTTCCTACATACTCAAAATTTGGTCTCTGAACATTGACATATAAAAAGAAATTTATTAGGTGGAAAAGTCAGAAATATTAATCACAGTAGCAAATGTCACACGCGTCTGTGTGAAGAGACCACCAAACAGGTTTAGTGTGAGCAACAAGGCTGTTTATTTCACCTGGTTGCAGGCGGGCTGAGTCCAAAAAAAGAGTCAGCAAAGGGAGATAGGGGTGAGGTTGTTTTATAGGATTTGGGTTGGTAGTGGAAAATTATAGTCAAAGGGGATTTTTCTCTTGTGGGCAGGGGCAGGGGTCACAAGGTGCTCAGTGGGGGATCTTCTGAGCCAGGAGAAGGAATTTCACAAGGTTAATTGCTCAGTTAAGGTGGGGATAACTAAAATGGAGTGCATAAAAGAATGTTGTCCAAATTGGCATCAAAGCTGGGGAGTTTTAAGAGGTTTAGAAGCCTGGCCGTTAATACCTACAACAGTTATGGAGGCAAAGGAAACGGGCCTTTGAAAAGAAGGTAATGTGGAGTTGGTAGCTTCTGTATTGATTAAGAAGGGGACGGACTTACCCTCTACTGTAAGAGTTACCCAAAGTGTCTGTGATGGTCCAGGAGGCTTCTGAGGTGATGGGGCAGCATCAATCTTCAGTCCGTTAAGCTGAGAAGATCTGGGAAGGAGTCAGTCAGAGAGCCCTGGGCCAGAGTGCCAGAGACTCTGGGAGTGGCTGCCTGGCAAGTTGGACAGTCCGATTTCCAGTGGGATCCTGCACAGATGGGACACGGCTTAGGAGGAATCCCGGACTGCGAGCATTCCTTGGCCCAGTGGCCAGATTTCCTGCACTTGACGCAAGATCCTGGGGGAGGAAGTCCTGAAGGAATGCCTGACTGCTGTGGCTTAGGTGTTTTGAAGTTCTTGTGTGCTGGAGATGTGGCTGGGGTTTCTTGCACAGCAGAGGCAAGTAATTGCAACTGTTCTCTATTATTGTACACCTTGAAGGCGAGGTTAATTAAGTCCTGTTGTGGGGTTTGAGGGCTGGAATCTAATTTTTGGAGTTTTATTTAATGTCAGGAGCGGAATGGGTATTAAGATGCATATTGAGAATAAGACGGCTTTCTGACCTTTCAGGGTCTAGGGTTGTAAAGCGTCTCAGGGTTGCTGCCAAACGAGCCATGAACTGGGCTAGGTTTTTATATTTGATGAAAAAGAGCCTAAAAGCTAACTGATTTGGGAGAGGTCAGATAAAGAAAAAGGAGTATTAACCTTGACTATGCCTTTAGCTCCAGCCACCTCTTTAAGAGGAAATTGTTGGGCAGGTGGGGGAGGGCTAGTCACAGAACGAAACTGTAAGCCGGACCAGGTATGAGGAGGGGATGTGATAAAAGGATTATAGGGTTGGGGAGTGGAGGCCAAGGAAGAACTGGAGCCTGATTCAGCCTGGCAGGGAGTGACCTGAGGAGGAGCAGTCTGGGGAGGAGGAGACAGGTCAGATGGGTTGGTAGAAAAGGAAGATTGAAAAGACTTAGTGATGCCAGGGGACAGGTGGGAGGGAAAGAAGGAGAATTTGGCACAAGTCACATTGGAAACAGAGTCTATGGAGGGACCAATGTGTAAAAGAATGCCTGGACATCAGGCATCTCAGACCGTTTGCCCATTTTATGACAAGAATTACCTAGATCTTACAGGATGGAAAACTTGAAAGTGCCATTTTCTGGCTATTTGGAACCATTATTGAGTTTGTATTGGGGTAAGCGGCATTGCAGAAGAAAATAAGGCATTTAGGTTTTAGGTCAAGTGTGAGTTGAAGAGGTTTTAAGTTCTTGAGAACACAGGCTAAGGGAGAAGGAGGAGGAATAGAGGGTGGAAGGTTGCCTATAGTGAAGGAAACAAGCCCAGAGAAAAGAGAGGGTAGAGACACGGAGAGAAGGGATGGGGAGTGCTTGACCCCTGGGAAAATGGTGCTTGTCACTAAGAGTGAAGGATCAAGGCAGGCATCCCTGTGGTGATCAGACACCTCTGAAACATGGATGAATAATCAAGCAGGCATCCCCGCAGTGATTAAACACCAAGGGAAGACTGTCTTCCCGAGTCCATGACCAGCGCCGGAGTTTTGGGTTCGTGGATAAAATGCATCTCCTCTGTCTCTACCAGAAAAGGAAAGGAATTAAAATTAAGAGAAGGGAGAGATTGAAGGATGGCACCAAGATTGAAAGGACAAAGGGATAGTGAGAGAGGTTGGAGAAGAGAGTAAAAAGAGGCCACTTACCTGATTTAAAATGGTGAGATGTTCCTTGGGTTGGTTGGTCTGAGGACCCAAGGTCGTAGGCAGATCTTTCTCATAGAGCAAAGAACAGGAGGACAGGGGACTGATCTCCCAAGGGAGGTCCCCTGATCCGAGTCATGGAACCAAATGTCACGCACTTCCATGTGAAGAGACCACCAAACAGGCTTTGTGTGAGCAAGAAGGCTGTTTATTTCACCTGGGTACAGGTGGGCTGAGTCAGAAAAGAGAGTCAGCAAGGGGTGGTGGGATTACCATTAGTTCTTATAGGTTTGAGATAGGTGTACAAAGTACATTCTCAAGGGCAGGGAGAATATTGCAAATAACCTTCTGAAGGGCGGGGGAGAATATTACAAAGTACCTTCTTAAGTATGGGGGAGAATATTACAAAGTACCTTTTTAAGGGCAGGGGAGAATATATCTTATCAGGGTGGGACAGGAACAAATCACAATGGTGGAATGTCATCAGTTAAGGCTATTTTCACTTCTTTTGTGGATCTTCAATTGCTTCAGGCCATCTAGATGTATATGTGCAGGTCACATGGGATATGATGGCTTAGCTTGGGCTCAGAGGCCTGACAGCAAACATTTGTGGACCCGAGGTCGACAAATGATTTTAGTCTCAAGTAAGTTTTAGCTTACCTAGTCTCAAACAAAGTGTACATGTTTTTTAGATATCATCTCATTAATTCCAGGGGATAGGTGATTTTCTTATCCCACTTTTATAGGTAAGGAAGTGGAAGATTAGGGAGACTGAGTGGTGGGCTCCACTTTTAAACCCAGACTGTCCAGATCCAGAGCACCTGCTCTTGTTGCCTGTGGGCCCTGCTTTCTTTATAAGCATGTCCTTAATAAGATAAAGAATAGCTTTTAATATAATAAGGGGACAGCTCATGCAAATACAGAGAGATGTGGAGAAAGTACACCTATGTGGGAGTCTGTCCCACAGACCCTGACCCAAGAATGGATGAATAACGTACACTGACACAGGTATTATGCCTGTCAGTCCGGCTGAGCGTCTGGGCCACTTACAGACTCCAAGGAGAGTGCTGTAAGGAGTAGCAGTCATGTCCTCGACTGGCTGACCCTGCTGGCATTTATTCAGCACACATTAAATGACAAAAGGTCTCAAGTAAACACCACTAGAAAGTAATTACCATTGCCAACCTCCAGAGTAGAGAGCAGTCATGTACCTGTGGATGGTCAAAGGTTTGTCTTAGGACCACAGGAGTAAACAAGCTATTTAGATAGACTCCTCTACATTCCTATGTTCATTACCCTTGCCATAGCTCAAAGAGGATTAAGCTGCCTTCGGCCATAACTCTATCCTGAGGCTTTTGCAAAAACCTTCCAGCCTTCCAAGAAGATTTTTGTTTAGTTTACAATTTCTCCCGTCATCCTAACTGAACCCCTACACACCTATGTAATAACAAATGCACTGGAATGACAGGAAGGGGCTAGATGATGCACAACATGTGGAGGGCACAAAGGGTTTAGAGCAATGGTGTGGCATTGTCAGACATGCTTGAAAAGCTGACCATGGCAGTCATGTGAATATATGAGTGTAGGCCAGTGAGACAAGTGACTGGGAGACAATATGGAATTACGTAAAATGAGATAAGAAATAAAGAGGCATGAAAAATGCAGGAATAGTAATATGCAGAGGCCAAGCAACAAATAAAGGACCATTTAGAATGTAGTCTTCACATTATTCTAAGTGAAGTAACTCAGAAATGGAAAAACAAATACGTATGTTCTCACTTGTATGTGGAAGCTAAGCTATGGGTACACAAAGAGATACAGAGTGATATAATAGACTATGGAGATTCAGAAGGTGCAAGGTGGGGAGTTGAGGGATAAAAAGTACATATTGGGTGTAGCTTACACTTCTCAGGTGACAGGTGCACTAAAATGTCAGACTTCACCACTATGCAATTCATTCATGTAACCAAAAACCACATACTCCAAAGGCACTGAACTTTTTTTCAAAAACAGAATCTAGGCTTTATAGAACTTGTTGACTGACTGGGTACAGAGGGTAATTCTGAGAGGGTTTATTTCAAGATTTCTGGAGTGACCTACTGGATGAGTGATTATAATATTTATTGAGATAGGGAATACAAGTAGAGAGGAAGCAGGTTTGTTAAGGAAGATAATGAGTTAAGTTTTCTTGAGTCAGTTAAACTGGATGGCCCTCTAGGCCTGTGCTTTCCAATATGGTATTCCCTAGCCAGATGTGGTTATTTAAACTTAAAATGATTTAAAAGCAAATAAAATTAAAACTTTAGGACCCCAGTTTCACTGGCCAAACTTCAAGTCCTCCATAGCAACATTTCCCTCACATTGATCTCTGTGTTGGACAGCATACATTACCACACATTTTTGTCATAACTGAAAGTTCTATTGCATAGCACTTCTCTAGGTCATGCAAGTAAAGTTATTCATCAGAAAGTCGAATACATTGTTGTAAGATTCAGAGAGCAGTGAAATGAAATGAGTAGGAAGTAGTGAATTTCTGATCTTTGGAAATACTTCCTTGGTGAAGATGTTGGAAAGGATGTTTAATGGTCACATAAGTGGTTAAATTGGACTCACCAGCATTGCTGAGCATGTTCCAAGGGCTGTATACTGTGTTAGCTTACTATATATAATTACTATTGAATTTGATAAAGATGTTGATATATGGTAGAATTGCATGAAGAAGAACAGGGGTCAGTTTTTAAACAATAAAGTTATTTTGTTATTTTGCCTTAAACATTCAAAGCAAAAGCCATCAAAAAAATTACAAAAGCATCCTCACTATTTTAAATATATGTATTGTTATAGGAGTAGGTAGTGTGCATATATTATTTTACATTTAAATATCTTTAGCACATATTTTTGACTCAGCTTCAGTTTGGTCTAGATAGAAAAATAATTCATTTCTGGTTTCATGAACTGTTGAATTATGAGTGGTTACTTTCTTAAATCTTATGCTTTTTTAACTATAATTTGCATTCTATAAAATACTCCCATTTATAATGTACAATTCAATAATTTTTAAAACATTTGAAGAGCTATGTTAGTTTCACCACAATTCAATTTTAGAACATTTCTATCACCCCAAAAAGATCCTTAGTGCCTTTTCGCATTCACTCTCCATTGTCAGCATTGGCCCCGGACAACCATGGTTTACATTTTGTCTCTACAGATGCCTCTTTTTATGGATGTTTTATATGCATGTCCTCTTAAAATAAGTGCTCTTTTGCATCTGGCTTCATTCGGTTACAGCAGCTTTTTTTGAGATTCGTCTAGATTGTCCTTCTAAGCCTTTTATTCCTTGTTATTGATGAGTAGCATTCTACCTTATAGATATATCACACTTCATGCATTCATCAATTGATGGCCATTTGCATTACTTCCACTTTTAGGCTATTTGGAATAATGTAGTTGTGAACATTCATGTAGAAGTCTTCATGAAAACCTAAGATTTCATTTCTCTTAGAATGGTATCTAGGGGAAAATTGCTAAGTAATATGGTAAGTTAATATTTAAATTTTTAAATTTTTAAGAGACTACCAAAATGGCTGCACTATTTTACGTTTCGGCAAGAAGTTTCTGGTTTTTCCACGTCATCTTCAACACGGATGTCTTTTTTTTTTTTTTTTTTTTGAGATGGAGTCTCGCTCTGTTGCCCAGGCTGGAGTGCAGTGGCCAGATCGCAGCTCACTGCAAACTCCGCCTCCCGGGTTTACGCCATTCTCCTGCCTCAGCCTCCCGAGCAGCTGGGACTACAGGCGCCCGCCACCTCGCCCAGCTAGTTTTTTGTATTTTTTAGTAGAGACGGGGTTTCACCGTGTTATCCAGGATGGTCTTGATCTCCTGACCTCGTGATCCGCCCGTCTCGGCCTCCCAAAGTGCTGGGATTACAGGCTTGAGCCACCACGCCCGGCCACGGATGTCTTTTTATTTTAACCATTATTGTCCATGTGAAGCAGTATCTCATTGTGATTTTAATACTCATATTTTTCTAAAGACTAATATAACTTTAAGTACGTTTTCATATGTGTATTGGCTATTTGTTTGTCTTTGATAAGATGTTGATTTACATCTTTTGCCCATTTTCTTTTTGCTAATACTCATTTCACTGAGTGAGAACACTGGAGGTGGACAGGTATAGGCTGAAGGCTAAGTCCCTTCCTCTCTATCCTCATTATGCACATGGTGCAGAGGGAGAGCCTTGCTCCTTTTTGTTTTTCCTTCACGCTTTTCTCTTTCTTCATAACATGATATGCTGATCTTTCTTTAATGTCTATTGGCAGCTTGCTCAGAATAAATACATATAATATGTGCAGGATGTAAGCAGACATAAAATTATTTTTCCTCACTACCTCCCTGTCTAAACCCTTTCACTTTCTGTTAAAAAATAAGGCATATCAATACAAGATATTAAAGTCATAAAGTCATCACTAGGGGTTTCTCTGCCCCATGAACCCAAGGAAGCCAGAGCGGAGTAAACCCCGAGTACCTTCCAGGGCTTCTATTTCATTTTACTGGACACATCTGTTGAGGCTGAATATGAAAAGGACATTGTATTACCCTAGGTAATACTGCTGTAATCAAAGCTTTTTAATTTCACATCAGTCTACCAGCCTATCCACTTGATGCTCATGCTTGTAATAGGCAATGATTATTCAGTAAGGGATATCAAATACACAGTTCCATAAATATATACAATTTGTCAATTTAAAAATTTGTTTTAAGTGTAGAGCATTTAAGATACAGTGAATCTCAAATCACAGTGATGCTCAAATTCTGTCATAATATTAGGCTCTAGGCAGCCCATGGCCCTGAAGGTTGGGCATTGTTTTCTTCCTGGGGTTAGGTCTGCCCAGCCTCTGGGCTAAAATGTTCAGTTAGCTGTCCTGTTTGAGGACCTGGTATGGACCCCCTGATCTGTTCTGACCCTGTCTTCATGCTGGACTCCTACAGTCCAAGCTCTCTTGTCTTGAAGCAATTGATTATTCGCAGCATTCGCCTTCACAGCCCCTGTCAGTCCTCTGACTGACAGGGTTCACAAAGGTGAACAAAATACAAGATCCCTAAACTCACAGAGCTTATAGGCTGGACTGGAGACAGAAATAATAGAATAGTCATAATACTATACGTACATTTGTTACTGTTACGAGTATGTTAAAGGAGAGAAGCACAGTATTAAGGGATTTCATATGACCTTGGGCACATCTATAACCAACTCTTAGCCAGCAGCTCATCTTTTTCTTCTTGAATGCAGCCGCTGTGTGTGTGTGTGTGTGTGTGTGTGTTAGTGTGTGTGTGTAGGGTGTGTGTGTGTGTTTGTGTGTGTGTGTGTGTGTGTTTGTGTGTGGGTGGTGGGAGTGGGGGCGGTGTTATTATAAGTATTGCTGCTGGGGAATGTACTGTCCACACAAATGTTTTCTTTAATAGACATATTTCCTGCTTTGTTCAGCCCATAATGATGGATGTGGACCACAGTATCCCAAGCACATTTCCTGGGAGAATTTAGTAGTTGCGTGAATTGAATGTGGAAACATAATGAAACAGGCTTTGTTAGAACTTCATGCTTTTGTGTATACTTTACATTTTTCATAATGGGAGGGTGGAAAATGAAACCTGTTTCAGCGGAAATCTGATACTTATGGCAGCACAATTCCAAACTAATAGTAAAGTAAAGCTAAAATTGTTTTCTCTGTTTTAAAGTTTGTTCTACAGATAAATGTCACTGCCAGTTTATAAATAGCTAATTTAACAAATAAAGTATCTTTGCTGAAAGATTTGCATTCTTTTTTTTATCATTTTGTATTCTTTTAAATTTATTCTGTTTTTCCACCAGAAGCAAATATAATGTAAATGTCAATGACTTCAGTGCATGCCTTTGCATAGTCACTTCTTAATGCCCCACAAGTGTCTGTCATGCATTTTTTACATGAACATCTCCTCTTCCTCTCAAAGCTGGAAACAGGATAATTCAATTTTAATTATAACAGAGTTTTTGTTCTGTTCTCAGGCCGTGATAAATATTATGTGTTAATTAGCCCATTTTCCCTCCACTTTCCTCAAATATAATATACAATAATATTTTTCCTATATGAAACATTCAACATTACACTAATAAAGAAACCAACTGAAAATAATCACATTTCAGGAAATCAACATGGTATCTGGAAAAAAGAAACAAACATTTGCTATTTAAAACAAAGAGTCCCATAAATATTAATAAACAAAATTGACCTGAGATAAAACCATTGACTCCTCTTCAGAAATATGAAAATCTGAACTTGCACAAATAATTCAACAAGGTTTTGAGAGTCATGGTTATTCACAGAATCAAAGACTACAGGGTTCCTTCAAAGACTGAGTTATCACAGTGCATTTTAAATAGAATTCAGTTTTCAAAACCTAAATCACCCCCAACTTTGCAGGAATATAGCTATTACTCTTTAAACAAAACCCAAATGACATTAAAATCTGTAGCCCAATAGGGTAGCTTCCACAAGAGAGGAAGTCCCATAAATTTTAAGCATTATTTTTAATCATGGGCTATTTTAGTGCAAAGTTAATGTCTAGCACCAGCAATGTTCCCTCTAATAATCTCTCTGGCAGCCAGCCTTTTAGAGCTATGGTTCTTCTTCTAATGTACCCAGACAAAGAGAGTATTCATGAAGAGACAACTACATTTAAGAAAGATAATAGTGCAATAAAAGGATTTGTTTCTTATCTGGCATCCCCTTTATTCCTCCAGGAGTTTGCTGTTTAAAGCTACTTGAGTTTCATTCCTTTTTGTTCCTTGTTTGTCTTAAGCTATCTTTTCCTAAAAATGATGAAAGCTATTGCTCATCAGAGGTTCTGTCATTAAATTAGGGAAAGACATCTACCTGAGGAAAGACATCTTGGTGCTTTTATCCCAGGGAGATTTGAAGAAATAAGTTAAGGTGAGTGAGGCAATATTGCCACCTAACCTGCTACAGCTTTCAAAGTGTGAAACTACTATCCTATTTATCTAACAGTTCATATTTAAACTTGATTTATTTGAATGCATGCCCAATTCTGTAGAATTAAAATCATTAATGCGGTAATATGTCAATTTTAATCTGTTAAAAAAGTTAGACATAGTCGGGGCGTGGTGGCTCACGCCTGTAATCCCCAGCACTTTGGGAGGCTGAGGTGGGTGGATCACGAGGTTAGGAGATCGAGACCATGCTGGCCAGCATGGCAAAATTCCGTCTCTAATAAAATATTAAAAAAAATTAGCCGAGCGTGGTGGCACATGCCTGTAATCCCAGCTACTCGGGAGGCTGAAGCAGGGGAATTGTTTGGGCCCTTGAGGCAGAAGTTGCAGTGAGTTGAGATCAAGCCACTGCACTCCAGCCTGATGGTGGGGTAAGACTCCATCTCAAAAAAAAAAAAAAAAAAAAGTTAGAAATATTACAGTGTAGTATTCAAGTATTTTTTATTAGGAAATATGTCTATAGATAGATGTTATAGGAACTCATATACACAAAAATGTCTATGGATGTTATTTTAGGTAGAGGAACTATGCATAATTTTATGTTCATTTTCAAGTTGATCTTTATGTTCAGATTTTCTCCCCAAAAGTTTATACTCAATATTCAATAAAACAAAAGAAAAAAATATTATTTTGAAGCTTGTCTCCTTATGATGTCATTTTTCCCTGAGTTGGTAGTTTCTGAGATTAATGATCACTATTGTGAATTTATATATTAAAGTTAGGATTTTAGAATTTTCCTCTCTTACCACTGAGAGCAAATTAGCTGAGTTAATCAGGTTACAAATTAAAATGTGATAGGTTGGAGAATTTGTAAACGCTCTCAAGAACAACCTACCCTGACAAGGACATGTGCCCATCTACAGACTGGCCAAATTAAGAGAAAAGAGACAGTCTCATCTTTTGAAAGGAGATGCAGCAGGACGTTTTCCTTCATTCCTATTGGTTCATAGCAAAGTCTTATACTCATCGCATAAATTGTACTTCTTTCTGCCTTTCCTCCTTCAAATATGGCCAAGACATATGGAGTTAATGTGACACCCTAAACAATTGTCTCCCTGCAGGAAAGTCTTCTGTCCTGGGAGGAGACAGTTTAGCTTCAAGGCACTGAAGTCAGTGAGGAACTGTTTCCACTGGCCAGTCTGGGAACCTGAGGGTGAGTCATTATCTAGCTCAAACCTTTCTGAGAGTCATTACCTAGATCAAATCACGTAGGGTTCCTAAGACTATTAAAATGTCATTATTAAACACATAGAAGAACATCAACTGAAATCACTTTGTAAAGGCAAAAAATGGGACCTTAACACCTCATTTTCTTAACACCTCATTGTCTTGCCCCAATCTCCTTTTCTTGCTGCTGTATTTTAAATCTTCTATTTTTTTCAGCTTTATGTAGGTTCAGTTGACAAATAAAAATTGTATATATTCAAGGAGTACAATGTGACGATTTGGGATACTTATACATTATAAAATGATCATAACAATCAAATTAGTTAATACATCCATTACCACAGTTACCATGTTACATATGTGTGTAGTGGTAAGATCACTTAAAATCCATTCTCTTGACAGATTTCAAGTAAACAATATGGTTTTATTAACTATAATCACCATGCTATAAGTTGCCTGCATCAGAATGTATCTTATTATTGAAAGTTTGTAATCTTTGACCTACATCTCCCTATTCCTCCTTCTTTCTAGATCCTAGTAACTGTCGTTCTACTGTCTGCTTCTATGACTTTTTTTGATTCCATGTGTAAATGAGACATATAGTAATTGCCTCTTCTGCATTCAGCTCGTACTGTGCATAGCCCTGTCTTATACTTAACCTTTACTTTGGTCAGTCCTTCTATTTGAAGTGTTCTCTCTTCCATTTTTGCCTATCAAAATCCTTCTGTAATTCAAATGTTCCCTTTTCAGAGAGCTTCACTCAGAAGGAGGCTTTGCTTGATCACCTTGTAGCATCTTTGCAATTTGAAGATGACAGTACTGCCTTCCTTAGATTTACAGCCTTAGGAGCCCAGGCCTGTGAGACAGCAACAGGCATATGGTGGGTTCTTCACACAAATTAATTGCAAGAAAAAAACCAATAATGAAATCTTGTACTTCATGGTCTGTATATTTCATAAGACTTAGACCTTGTATTTCTCCAGGGACGTTAATTTTTTTCTCCTATCGGATAGTAAGGAGCATGAAGCCAGGAACTGTGTCAAGGATGTCCTGGTACTCTTCCCCTTTTTCCCATGAGAACTAAGTAGGTACTCAGTAAAAATTATTTAACTCAGACAGTGCATAAATGAATAAATGAATTCCTATACTACATGGTTCAACCACCCATATGGTTAAAGTCCCTAAATACCCTTGTATTCTTTGAGGCTCTTCCTCCTCATATTGAACCAACAGATCTGTAACAATGTACATGAACTGCAATACTGCCTGACTCCACACCAAATATCCAAGTGTAAACTTCACTATTCCTTTATATCTGTCTTCCAAATGATATGCAACTTCTTTTGTGAATAATCCTAACACAGAGACTATGGGGAGGGAATTCTGAGAAACAAAGTTTCATTTTAACTTAACTGCCACAGTGCAAAACTCCTGACAAGGCCATATTGTGGTGTTTGGTTATCATGGAGGAGACGTAGTATAGGTAGTCTTTGTTTTGTCTTGTTTTACTGATGTAAATGTTGATAAATAGACAACAGGTGAATCTCAAAAACAGTAACTAATTTGTTAAATGCATTAGTAACCAGTATACAGACAAAGCAAAAAACTCTGTCTTACCTTATTTCATTTGGGGCCAGAAGAAAATTTCACTGTCATGGCCAGTGTTTAAATATTAGAAATCTTACTATAAAAAAAGTAGTAGAAAATTTCAAAGGAAATGTTATCTGATACAAAAACTCTACCATCCATCACTGAATGAATGTACAGATTCCTCCCCTGTTTCAATTGTCTCATTTCACTTGGCGATACTTAGACTTGCAGATAGATCTTACTGCACTCTGAACTATGATTTGAGACATCACAACCAGGTCAGCTTGGGAGAGTCTTCCCTCATCTTACCTTGTAAACCCAGGAGGAGTGCTCAACTCTTTGGCAGAGCCAGGATTTCTGAGACCAACATGGACATGAACATCTGAAATTTGGGAACATCTGAAAATGTGTTTGTGTTTTTTGTCTCCCTTATTCTCTTTACTTCTCCCTTTCTTTTTTAATCCTCATTCCTTATCTAGTTATCATTTTTCTCTTTTTTTTCTCTATTGTCTCACCTACTTTTCTGTTTTTTCTTCATTCACCCACCACTCTTAATCTCCTAGCCAATCTAAGCTTGTATACTACAAGTTCTGTTATTTAGACCTCCTTTTATTTGTATTTGTGTTTTTTTGTTTGTTTGTTTGTTTGAGACAGGGTCTCTCCCTGTCACCCAAGCTGGAGTGCAGTGGGGCAATCTCGGCTCATTCTCATTGCAGATTCAAATTCCCAGGCTCAAGTGATCCTCCCACCTCAACCTCCTGAGTAGCTGGGACTATAGGTGCATGCCACCATGTCCGGCTAATTTTGTTCATTTTTTATTATTTGTTACTCAGACTGGCCTCAAACTCCTGGGTTCAAGGGATCCTCCTGTCTTGACCTCCCAAAATCCTGGGATTACAAGCATGAGCCATACCATGCCTGGCCTATTATTCCTATCTAAATATCCCTCCATCCTTGACTCTATTTCTTGTATTCTCCCCATCCTTTGAAGCTCCACTCAGTATTCACTTCCCCAGGAATCTTCCTCTAAGTTCTCTAGTGGACACTTTCTCTAAGTTCTGTGGAAGGATCTCTCCCTCTGCAGAAGTCCTAACCTCTGAGAATCAGTACCTACCTTTTGTCACTCAGTACCCACTGTCTTGAGTTGTTTTACAAATGTCCCTGCACAGTATTGGCCATAAACCATATATACAAGGAATTCTATTAGCTCAATAACAGTTTGCTGACACATCAAAAATTAATAATGAAAACACATGTTCTTTTCAAGTCCCCGTTAATGTCCCTCTTCCATTTACTTCTTGCATTCCCCCTATTTTTTCTGTCATCACCTGATTTTCATTTACTTTTACATGACCCTTCAGTTTCCCATAGTGTAAGACTGTGAGATCTGCTCAGACTGGAGAATAATTCGTTTTATACTAGGAGCTAGACCCCGTATAAGGACACAATTGTGATATGGTAAAGTATATTCTGTAATATGTTTGTAATTGCAGAGCATCTGGTCAGAGTGAATTACTGTCATTTAGACATTCATAAACAAATGGCATAATTTGTAAGAACATACATGTACTGACTAGATTTTAGAACTTTCCAAGATGTTTCATTGGAAAGGCTAAAGGAAGATTGTTATTTATTGCTGGGAATTCAAGAGATACATATCTCATGAGGAACTAACTCTTGATAAATATCTTTGCCAAAACTCTTGTCCTGTCAGACAAAACCATCTATTGTCTGATAGGAAAGAACTCTGTGGACTTGGGCGGTAGAGCCACCTGAGATGCCACCTGGAGATGAATGTTTTACATAACAACAACAAACAAACAAAAATCTACCCAAACAGGAACATCCGCCTCAGACTTTTGAGTTAGAGAGAAATTTATCATCATAACACACTGACTTTTTCTAGTGTTAGAGAGATCAGTCAAACACAAGGCTGCCCACAGGCTGATAGTAGTGGTTTAGGTGGATTTTGCCCACTTTGTATTGCCATACTCCATTTTTCTGATATCAGCACCCTAATATTCCCAGGAAACTATTCCTGCCTTGAGATCCTGTGGTTTCAGTGGGTTGAACCCATCTCTCTTCAGATTCAAAAGTGAGCTTATGACCCAGAACTCACAAGTACCATATCAAACCCTCCTCCTCCACAGTGATAAATGGATGCATAACTGAAATTTGGTCAATTAAAATTATTATTAGCACTTGTGTACATGATGCAAAGAAAGAAACATTACATTTACAGAGGGCTTACGTTTATAAGAAAGTCATCGTAGAGGTTCCAGGCTTCTCTGTAGAGAATGCCTGCCAGAGAAAACAGAATTAAGATTCAGAGAGAGCTTTTGGTGATGTCTTGTGCAAATTTGAATCCAGCCATACCTGAATAAGGTACTCATGGTGTTAGTGGTGGAAGTTATCCAAGTTACCTGTGGTGAATCTGTACAGGTCTGCAGCAACCTCAATTGTTGCCTCCTCAGAAAAAATTCTACTGAGGGGTATAAGGTAGAAAAATAGACTGTGCCGGGTGCGGTGGCTCACACCTGTCATCCCAGCACTTTGTGAGGCCAAGGCAGGTGGATCACAAGGTCAAGAGATTGAGACCATCCCGGCCAACATGGTGAAATGCTGTCTCTACTAAAAATACAAAAAAAAAAAAAATAGCTGGGTGTGGTGGTGGTGCACCTGTAGTCCCAGCTACTCCAGAGGCTCAAGCAGGAGAATCCCTTGAACCCAGAAGGTGGAGTGACCCGAGATTGCGCCACTGCACTCCAGCCAGGCAACAGAATGAGGCTCCATCTAAAAAAAAAAAAAAAAAAAAAAAAAAAAAAAATCAAAGACTGAGGCATGTGTCAGAGCAGGAGTGGACATTTATTACAAAGCTTTAGAGAAGGAATGAAAGAAAGGAAAGAAGACTTGGAAGAGGCCCATGCGGGCATCTTCTTCCTTTAGTGGGAACCACCTGCATGTGTGGTGGCCTACTAGTGCCTGGGAGGTGAGCATGCACAGTGTGCTTACTGGAGTTGTACACATGCTCACCTGAGACATTCTTCCCTTTTCCAGTGGAATTCTCCTGGAAAGTTACAGTCTGCTATTTTGCTTCTTAATGCACATGCTTGAGGCCACTCACACAATTCCTGATAGCTACCAATTACCTATTTCATGTGTGTTTATCTATTGGGGAACTGCTTTATGTTGGCGCTGACTGCAACCAATTATTATTTTAGAGAGACAGTGTGACAACCACCTGCCCATCACCTGACATTCCTAGTACCCCCTGCTCCCTAGGGGGAGCTCTGCGCTTGCCTGACTGGTTACCTGATGTAGCAAACAGCTTTCAGTTATGTGAGCATATAAATCTCCCTTTTCCAGTTGCTACATCAGTTTCTGATTACTGCTGTAACAAATTACCAAGAACTTAGTGGCTCAAAACAACACCGATTCACTGTTTATTTTATTTTTATTTTATTTTTTTGAGACAGAATCTTGGTTATTTGCCCAGGTTGGAGTGCAGTGGCATGGTCTTGGCTCATTGCAATCTTTGCCTCCTGGGTTCAAGCGATTCTCCTGCCTCAGCCCTCCTGAGTAGCTGGGACTACAGGTGCCTGCCACTGAGCCTGGCTAATTTTTGTATTTTTAGTAGAGATGGGGTTTCTCCATGTTGGCCAGGCTGGTCTCGAACTCCTGACCTCAAGTGATTCACCCACCTTGGCTTCCCAAAATGCTGAGATTACAGGCATGAGCCACTGCACCCAGGCCCAGTTTACTTTTTATAGTTCTGGTGAACAGAAGTCTGATTTCACCTGGCTCAAGGCAAGCTGTTTGCAGAGTTGGTTCCTTGTCAGAGCTCTATGAAAAAATCTGTTTCTTTGTGAAGGAAATCAAACTATTTTGCCCCAAATGTATTTCTTTCACATATTTTAAAATGGCTATTGCAGTACCCGCAGAATGAGGTGGCCTGCAAAGCTGCCTTTTGTAGGGGAAAATTTGTGTCTATAGAGAATCTTCATTAATGCATCCACGCTTCATTTTCTAGGCATTTTCTGAATCTAGGAGAGTTTTACCATGAGTCTGACACCTTTAAAAATCTGAAATAAATACTTAGCATTTATTCTGTCTGAGGGCTACTTCTTGTAAGGTTTCGCCTACATAATAAGACCCTCTCTGCTAAGCCTCTTCCTTTCTCCTTCCCATAATTTGTCTTGCCACTAAAACCTGATTTACCAGTATAACCTGTTTTCACCCATGCTCTAACACCCATTTTGTACTACTTTAAGATGATATATGATATATAAGATTCTGTGCCTCATTGGGAGGTTGGGTCATCATTCTGAAGGCTCCAGTGTATACATATTAAATAAATGTACATGTCTTTTCTTCTATTAATCAATCTGCCTCAAGTCAGTGATTTTTCAGTGAACCTTTAGTGGGGAAGGGTCTTGGTCCCCTACATTGGCTTTTCTCTGATTCTGGAGATTGCCCACATTTATTTCATCATGGCCCCTTCTCAAAGCCATCAGTGTAGCATTTTCTCTTCTTCTGTCTCTGGCCTTTCTGTCTCCTTCTTATAAACACCTTAAGACTGTTTTGGGCATCTTGGTTAATCCAGAATAATCTCATCTCATGATCCTTCAATTAATCATATTTGCAATGTACCTTTTACCATGTAAGATAACATGTTTGTAGGAATTAAGACATGGTCATCTTTGGTAGGGCTCATAGCATTATTCAGCCTACCACAGTCAGTGTGATTTGGATTTCTATCACTTGAACCCTGAAGAATTGTTCTGAACTATTTATCCTGAACTATTATCTGAACTATTTATCCTATGTCCTTAAATCTTACAGAATATATGTTTGTAGCCTGTACCCATGGCCCCAACTGCAAGAAGAAACACAAGAATACCAATGTGGTAGGAAGTAAGCAGGCCACTACACAGGGAAACATAAAACACAGAGGTTGACAAAGGATACCTAATAACCATTTGATGTAGGATTTTTCTTGGCCGCCTGGCCAGCCAGAGACCTCTTGCTGGTGACACCCCTGTCCTGGCCTCGCTTGACCCCAGGTTTGCTGCAGGAGGTGCCCTCCCAACTCGTGCCACTGGGCTGTGCTTGGCTTGCACTACAGCAGGAACTTTTACGGGCTCAGAATAGGGAGTGCATGCTGCTTGGTTTGGGAATACGCAAAAACAAAAGCACCACTCAAAGAAGGGCACAATAGTGTAAAAAAACAATTAGGGAAGGGTAGGTCTATGTAAAATAGGTGAAGGGTGGGGAGCAATCAGAGGAAACCATGCCAAACAGGAAGGGAGGTTCTCAAGCCAGTCTGTGGATTTATCTGAGACTTGTAGCCTAGCTTTTAGGCTTTAAACTGTCTTTGGTTTGAAGGTGGGGTTTCACCAGGGACCCGCCTCTGTCTGCCTAGGATTTGTCTGCCTCCTGCCACTATCACATTTTTGAAAGATAAGCCCTATACTATATTCTTCAGTGGGGATCCACCTGCTTTCTCTTAGAATACTTCTTTCCTTTCAAAATGATGTGAATCTCATTATTTTTCTGGAGTCTGGAAGTTCTGAAGACTTCAGGCAAGTGATGAGACACCTTCAGTTCACTCTATGCAGGGCAGGGGCTTCTAGGCCACTCCATTGAGCAAACTTCTAGTTCAAGCTAAATATCAAAGGAGAAGATAACACAGATTGCAAGAAGGTCTTGATCTTGCTCCAAGAACTCGCTTTATATGAACCCATCACAGCAAGAAGCTTCTGTAGCTGCTCTTCCAAGGGCCAAGAGGCCATGACCGATTAAAACAGATTTAGGGCTCCCTGCCAAGGGAAACCACAGGGGCTGGCCTAGCCCTTGCTCAGTGAGGACTGTGTCACTAATAGAATCTGTTCTTTGAGTCTTGTTAACACTTGCATCACTACAAGGGGGCTTTACATCTCAGGCTGTGTGTCTTCTCTAGCCCTTGCATCAGCCCTTGTCAAGAATTTAATTTGTTTAAATAGGAGTATTACAATCCTCCCAAAGAATCCTACTCACCTTGAAAGCATTTGACAAGTTAAACCCTAAAAATGTGTTTATGTCTTTTTCAATAATTTCAAAAAATAATGTGTATTAACTGCTAAGAGTAATAAATTCTAGAATATATTAAAATGATTTGTAGAGTACAGTTTTAAGCAAATTTTCCATTATCTTTACAGCATCACTGTAAAAAGTGTATTTTATATATCTTTTAATAGAATTAAAAAACTGAGGGTCAGAAACTATAATTTATTTGCATAATATCACATTGTTTGAAGTGGCATCCCTGGGACTTTAATTCAAGTCTAATCTATACTACTGCATTATACCACAGCTGCTGTTAAAAAACAATAATTAGGATTTTAGTGCATTAGAGCTTATAAGTCTATTCCATATACATCATCTAATTTTATAATGCCCCAAATAGTTAAACTATTTGCCTGAAGGAACGTGGCAGGTTAGTGGCTTAGTTGAAGATGGAAGCTGCTCTCAGGGACATTCTATCATGTCTATTTCCATGACATCATAATATGCCAGTAATAAGAAAAGGGCTGTTTAATATGTGCTTCTGTTTTCTCAATGGCACTGAGACATTCTAGTCTAATTATTCAAATGGACACATTGTTAACTAAGAAGATAAATTCAGGCCCCTTGGAGGCCATGAGAATAACTCAACGAAAGGTGATAGCAGTGGGAAGTCCTGGTTGCCCTAAAGTCAGGTCCTAAGGAGCAGTATGTGGGTAGCTTGCCCCTGCCCTCAGGCCTCTGTGGGATAACCTTGGTGACTCACTGGAAAAGCAATCTGTGGCACAGACTTTGGCAGCAAATAAATCTGGGTTAGGTTGGACTGGCTTGGCTCATTATAGACTTGGTGGCCTTGGGCATTTGTTTTCTGATCTCTAAAGTAGGATGCAACCAAAGCCTACTTCGTGAAGAAGCTGTGCTAGCTAACTGAAATGATGCACATAAAGTACTTCACACTTCCTAGCACAAATGGAGAGGGAGACTAGAGAGAGGGGATGTCTTCACTTGGAGGTATTGATAGAGTTCAGGCTAGATAGGAAAGAAAGGGCAATGGGATTAAATGTTGGATTTGTGTTCTGCTTTGTTCTCAAAATTGATTCTCAGCTGTTACCAAATTTGTCTTATTTTCCTTACTCTGTCATTGACATAGCCATAGACAGCTTATAAGGTACTTGAAAAGGGAATTAGCTGTTTGAATTCTCACAACCAGTCTATAAGAGAGATGCGGAGGAGGGAGTCAGATCCTGACATGGGGAGAGGAACTTGCTGATAGTTACACCTTGAACATTTGGCAGAGCAGAGGCCAGAAATTCCCTCTTTGTTATTTTCAGTTGGACAGCTTCCCCTTGGCTCACCAAGGCAAACACAGCAGAGTCATGAAGCTGAATGTCAGAACGTCATCAAAAATCATCCATTAGCCTGCCACCCAAAGTAAGACTTCACTGTGGCAACATCTCTGCTGGAGAGCTCCTTGAGACCCTAGGTTGACCCTTCCTTCATTGGGCAATTCCCCTTTACACTGTGTCAAACCTGCCTCCAGTCCCCAGTTTTACCATTCACTCAGGGTGCAAGCTTTGTGCTTTCCTGTATTTTTCAAAGCACAAGTAGTCTGCTCCATCAAAAAGGACCAACTCATTGTTCCTTGCATATATTGGCCTATTATAAATACATTTGTTTAATTAATCTCCAGGTGGTCTAAAATACCTTTTCCCTCATTCTATTTCTGGTTAAACTATAACTCCTAAAATATGTCTGTGTGTATAAACTTCTAAATTAAACTAATTTGCTTATGCATCACTAACTTTCATAGTCCCTTCTCCTTTGAATGTAAAGTATTTATTTTCTGAGCATTTGTTTGGCAATTGATCACACACACAGATTTGTGACATCGTTCACATGCATTCATGCCTTATATTGGGTTCTTTTTGAGGGCAAAGAGTGCCGTCTTGACTTTATGTTGCTTTCATCTTGCAAACAAGTATTTGAGACATAGTAAAAAGTACACATAATTGTTATATTATTTGATTGTATTAAAATCTAATATTACAGAAATGTTAAGTCTGGAATTAGGATTCCACATTCTTCACATTAATGGTGTCTTTTTGTTGAGTCCCTACTACACAACGTATGCTCTGCTGAGTGATCTTCATGCATTATATGATCTAACACTTGGAATGATTCAATACCAGAAATATATTCACCATCATTCCATCATTTGATATATGACTAAACTGAGACATAAATGGCTTAAGTAACTTGCCAAGATGTATACAGTTGGTAAAATGATGGAGTTCGGCTTTTATGCCAGGAAGTTTGATGGCAGAATTCATACTTTTTAAACTTATTACTATATTCTGTCTAAAGATTCGGTTGATTCTGTGATTCCCCAGCACATAGCAGGAACACGGCAAGAGTGGTCTGTTGATAATGTCGGCAGCTGCTAATAATGTTGACTGATGAGATGCCAATTAGGAAAGCTGTTCTTACTTCAAGTTTCAGGAAACTGAACTGTCTCTCAATGCAGAATTTCTAATATAGTTTGGATTCTCTTCTGCCTACAGTAAAAGAAGGGGAAAATTCCATAAGAAGCCTCTGGTAATTAGAAGTCAGATTTTAGCTACAGGGTTGTTGATAGGTTTAAAATTCATCTTTTTGGTTTTACTGCCACCTGCAAGATCTGAAAGCCTTTTCCATTACTGCAGACTTTCCCCTTGCAACATGCAAATACCTAAGGGATCTCAGCGAAAATTCATTTTTATAGAAATTCCTTTCTACTTATGATTGGCCAGCTTCTGTATTTTCCCCAGAGTGTGCCTAAAACATGCATTTTTTAAAATCTCTAATAGAAATGTTTTTGTCCTTTTCTCGTAAGCAGTGAGTGAGCACATCCAACCTTGACAAGAGAGAAATAGGAGAGACTATTCTATTTAGGGTAAAATATGCTTTTAGAATTCACGGTATTTTTTTGTCCTCTGAATGAATGTTTTAAGCTACCTCTGGGTTCTGCATCTGGGTGTAGATCAGAAGTTTTGTTTTGCGCATGAGTTGTCTCTATTTTCACAATTTGAATTTTTATTGTTAATAACTTGAAAGTCTCCATATCTTCTTGGTATATTTGTAACCATCCAATGGGTTTACCTTGCCTGCTGCCTAGATAGAACTGATATCTCAAGACAGGAGAATTGAAGTGGAGAAAGAGTAATTCAGAGATGGTTGTGCAGGAGACAGGAGTTTTATTATCACTCATGTCTCCCCAAAAACTAGGGGATCAGAGTTTTTAAGAATAGTTTGGCAGATAGGGGCTTGGGAAGTGGGGAGTGCTGATTGGTCAGCTTGGAGATGAAATCACAGGGGATCGAAGTGAGTTCTTCTTGCTGTCTTCTGTTCCTGGGCAGGATCACAGAACTGGTTGAGCCAGATAACTGGTCTGGAAGGTGTCTGCTGGTGCATCAGGTGCAGGTCTGCAAAATATCTCAAGCACTGATGTTAGGTTTTACAATAGTGATGTTATCCCTAGGAGCAATTTGGAGAGGTTTAGACTCTTGCAGCTGGAGGCTGCATGACTCGTAAACTGCAATTGCTAATCTTATAGTGAATTTGTTAGTCCTGCAAAGGCAGGCTGGTCCCCAGGCAGGAAGGGGGTCTTTTCAGAAAGGGCTAGTATTAATTTTGTTTCAGAGTCAAACTATAAACTATATTCCTTCCCATGATTACTTCAGCCTATGCCCAGGAATGAACAAGGGCAGTTTAAAGCTAGAAGCAAGATGGAGTCGGTTAGGTCTGATGTCTTTCTTTGTCATAATTTTCGCAAAGGAAATTTCATATTTAGAATTCAAGTGCTGTTAATAAGGAAGAGAGACAGATTTCATTTCTTTGACACCTTTAGATTTAGGTAGTGGTCTTTCCTCCTAGCAATTAATTAGGTTTTGACTGGATCCCAAACAAAAGGTCATTGTAACCTACCTGTCATAATGGATATGACAGCAAAAAAGTTAGCTTAGTATAGGTCACACAGCAATGGCAAGCTAGGAACGGTCAAAGTAGTAGTACTGTGCTTTAACTAGAAATGTCCATCCTTCATACTTCTTTTTACAGAATAAAGGGAAGTCTAGGTCAACTGGCGTCATATCTCATGATGTTCAAACTGCATGGTCTTCTCCAGAGTTCCAACTTTTATGACCTTAGACTCATGGGGACAGATTTTTAGATTAGAGATGCGTGGACTCCAGGATTCAGTTATCACAAATGTTGAATAAGACATGGGGATTCATGGTTGTAAGAGAAATATAAGTTGTGAAAGGAAAATAAAACTGAAGATCCGGGAATCACTAAGCCAAAGGAAAAAGTCAAGCAGCGAACTGCATCAGAAAAACCTGCCTCCCATTTTATTCTTCAATAAGATGGCTACAAATATAAAAAGCTACATACTTCCCTCACAGTTTGCCCACAAAGAAATTCCTTGTGGACAAAGGACAGAGAGAACTTAGTCATCCCTCTGTTCACCTGAGACAAATGCCCATCTAATTGCTTCCTCTGCCCTATTGTTTCACTAAACCAGACTAAGGCATAAGTGACTATTCCTCTACCTTACTCTCACATATAAATTCTGTATCTGGTGAAAAGCTAATCAGAGACTAAAAAGAATGCAACCATTTTTCTCTTATCTACCTATTACCTGGAAGCCCCTTTCCCTGCCTTGAGTTGTCTTGCCTTTTCTAGATCAGACCACTGTACATCTTACACATATTCATTGATGTCTCATGTCTGCCTAAAATGGATAAAGCCAAGTTGTGCCCCAACCACCTTGGGTGCAAGTTGTCAGGACCTCCTGAGGCTGTGTCATGGGTGCATCCATAACCTTGACAAAATAAACTATAAATGGACTGAGATCCACCTCAGATACTTTTGGGTTCATAAGGTGAATCTGATGATTTACCAAACTTGGATCCCACTGATTTTAACCACATTCTGGTCAGTTTGACTGAATTCAGCCCACCTGAAGAAGACTTTGAGTGAATAGATAGCATTAACAGGGAGATGGGATAGGAGGCCTCAGCTTTACTTTTGGTTTAAACAGTAACTTATTGTGGGCTTTGGACAAGTGATTTAACCATGCAGTTTCTTCATCATAAAAGGGTGAAGGTTGGATTAGATGATCTTGGTGACCTCCAGGATCTAGCATTAATATGCTGTGATGGGTAAAAAGAGTTTGAAATAGAAATATATGGGTAGCTTGGCCAATTTTATATCCCCTCTCTGCTGCCTTCTTCTTTGCAGTCCAGAAAGCAAGGCTACAGCCACCCACAATCTTCTTCTATTTTTGAGGGGTGACTTAGCCAAGGAAAGCCACACAATCAAAAGAAGCAAAGATGGTTTTTAGGAGGATTTCGGTCTACATTCAAGTCACAAGTGACAAGACATCTTTTCAGAGGAAGGAGGAAATGCACTGGGTTTGTAGCAAGAAAAGAGAAAGCTCAACTCTTGAAAAGCTGAGAAAATCTATTGTAGAATCTTGAAGACACGTTTACTCTTGATCAATCCCTCTGATAAATCTTAAACTTTAGGGGCTCTTTGCCCTATTTTCCATCTGTAATCTTTTGTGAACTTTGTAAGATAACTACAGTTGTATGCTAAAAGTCAAAAACAATTTAGTTGGGGGGAGAGGAGATAAAACATAATTTTTTTTAAAGTTGGCCATAAGTATATATATTTTTCCAGACAAATCTTTAATAATAATTAGCTAAGGACATTGGTGTCTTATTTTCTTAAATAAGTGTTTCTCCAAATCCAGTCCATGGATCATAAATATAATTCTCTCTAAATGCTCCTAGAAATTTCTTTGTATTTTGGTATACAAATTTAGAGAATATTATCATCCTACATGCAGCTCCATCATGTGCATTAGAATATTGAAGATATTGGTAAGTCCAGCAGTTACAATGTAACAAATGCTCATTAAACTTAATTATAAGAATGTACTGCCCCCAAAAATGCATGTATCAATTACCTACATGGCTAGTGTTTTGTGGAAAACAGACTGCCATTTAGAATTGTTTGAGTTATGCACAGAGCAACTGCAAAACTCTGAAGTTTGCATTAACCTTGCAGTCATCACAAGTATGTGTAGTAATTAGACCATTTTTTGTTTATTTGTTGAAAGATGCCAACAAGGAATGCCATCACTTGAGGAAGTGATGCATATTTTTTTCTAAGTCACCGTAATTCACCTTGTATGGTAGTGACAGAGTAAGGAAAATATTTCAAACAGAGCAGTCAATGCTCCTGGCAGAGATGTGGGAAGGATGATATCTCTTGTCTTCATGACAGTTTCTCTTTTTAAGATGCTAAACTGAATTGCCTTCTTCCAGGGTTTTTAATAGACAGACAGCTGATGTTTCAGGAGAAATTAAAGTCAATTGGTTTTGGAGATACCGTAACTTCAGCTGGACATGCTTTTATTTTTTCTTCTTATGAATTTAATAAAAACTATCAGCAAACAAATGGCTATCATCTGCAATTGGAGCAGTGAGAATTTCAAACATCTGATTTTCTATTGCTGTAGGACACTGGGATTCATGGAATGAATTTGCCTTAGGAATCTGGTTACCTACCGGATTTGCATGTTGCAGTTGCTCAAGCAATGGAAGAGTAGACAAAGATTTAATGTTGATTCTGTGATCCATATGACTTTTGCTATGTAAGTATCATACCATATACCACAGTTTTCTCATGTGGAAAATGGACTCTATCATGACCACTATGTAGAGATCAAATGTACTAAATGACATAAACATATGAAATAACTTTGTAGACCAAAACACTCTAGTACCTAAACGGCTACTTAGGCAACTGTGCTGATTTTTAAGCTCTTGTCTCCTAGCTTCAAACCCATCCTTACATTTGTTATTCTATGTTGCCAAAAGCTAGATGTCCACTACATTTCTGGTTTGCTAGATGCTCTTTGTTAAATTCTGCCAATAGGTCACACTATTAGGCAGCCAGAAAGCTGGAGAAAGGAAGATATTTCCTTTGTTTGCCTCCTGTTAGCATTTTATTTCTTGTTCTTTTGGGCTTCCTATCCTATAAGCAACACCCTAGCAAAGGTCACCTTTGTAGCAGCAGTTTATTCTAGTACTCCGTGTTGATTCCACGTTAAGGTTTTTACAATTGCAGAACCACCCTCCTTGTGTACCCCAGACACTCTAGTGCCAGTCTAACAGCACCCTTTCTTCAGAATTCTTGGTCCCAATCAAATGGGGCTTCTCTTAGATTAGTGATACCAACATTTGCTAAGCAATAACCCCTTCTTTTCACAGGTTTGTTTTTTTTTCCCTGTGAGCTCCAAGTTTTCAAGTTTCTAATCCCTTCTCTCTGTTTCTCACCTCCAATGTTGATATCTGCTTTCCATGGTTATCTCAGATCTTGATAATTTCATGATAGTTGAATGGTTTTCAATACCTAAATAACACTTCTGTATAAATGACATTATTTTTCCTCTCTTGGGTCCTTACAAATTTATGATCCAGGTTTTTTTTCCCTACCACATATTTGCTCTTGGTTTGCATAATTAAACACGTAGACTTAGTCTTTACTTCTATAAAAAAATTATGGTGTAGTCTTTTATGTAAAACAGGCATGGTCTTTATTTCTATAAAAAATTATAAGCTCTTGATTATTCATTCATTTATTCAACACTTCACAGTTAAATATCTTATTCTCTTAGTTTAGCTTAATGGTCCCACTTCTGCTAGAGACATGAACTGAATAAATAGTTTTCTTTGCCTTTAAAACTACTGAGAAGTTAAGTGCAATTGCTATATAGGAAACCCACCTTTTGACTTCATAGTTGAGAAATAATTTGGAGTAGTGGGGATTGTGCAAACTGGAAACTGCACTCTGAAGGGGTAGCCCTATTTTCAGGTACAGCTGACTGTTAACAGAGACGAATGTAGACTCAGAATTTCTGAGTTTTTCTTTCTTTCTTCTTTTTAAACAAAGGACCAGAAATAGAGATTTTTATTTGAAGATTCTGATTTTAAAATATTAGTTGCTTTTTAAAAATAAAATAACATGCAGGATACCTTTGTGTGAGACATACAAAGCTCACCTATAAACCAGATTTGATTCCCTGAGCGCCAAATGGCAACCTCTATTTTATAGAATCCAGCACCTATGACTGACAGCCTGATTTGAATGCATATTCTCGTGTTGTATAATAATCATGTTAGCAGCAAAAGAAGGTGGACAAACATCTTCTGATCAAGAAGAAAGATTCTGTTATTAATAGAAGTAATTGGACACATAATCATAATTTCAAAGAGATCAATTGCTGAACAAGTGTGCTCTATTTCTGGAACCATTTAGGCAAAGTATAACACTGCATGAGTTACTGTTAGGAACTGATATAGAATGAGAAAGATACCCTTACAAAATGATATTTTACAATACTTGAAAATAATTAATATATTCTAAATGTAGACCTTGAAATAGTAACATCACATTTAAGACAAATGAGTTGTTCAGCACTTACGTGTAATAAATCACCGTTACTGCTTGAAAAAATGTGGTTAACATTGATGGAGGCAAACACAGAACGGCCTTTTTAGTAGCAAGTTTTCAGAACTCCTTTTAGGGGAGTGAACAGAGTTAATATAAACTGAGAGATATTTTTGCTTATGGTGGCAGATGGAGAAGGTAGTATTTATATTGTGAAGATATTGTTTTTGAAGTGTAATTGAGTTTTCAAATCAATCATGTAATCAACAAGTCAATCATTTTAAGTTCCTATTCCTAGTAAATGCTTGAGAAATATCTAATACACTCCGTTTTTCCTTTCCTCTGCTTGTTTTCAAGTGATTCCATTTGCCTGGATGTATTCCCCCTCCTACTGCTTGTCCAATTGCCAGTTTTAAAATTATTACTTATGGCACAGTTTTTTTTATTATGGTACAAAATATAAAATGAAATCTTTCCACTTAAATATTTAAGTGTACAGTACCATATGGTTAACAATATGCACATTGTTGTACAGCATATCTCTAAATCATTTTCATCTTGCATGACTGAAAATGTGTACACATTGAACATCAACCATGCAATTACCCCTCCCTAGTCCCTGGCAACCACCCTTCTATTTTTAGCTTTGATGAGTTTGACTATTCAGGATATCTCATAAAAATGGAGTCTTACAATGTTTGTTTTTCTATCACTGGTTTATTTTGCTTAGCATGATATCCTCAAGACTCATTCATGATGTAGCATGTGACAGATATCCTTCTTTTACAAGGCTGCATAATATTCCCTTGTGTGTGTGTTTTATCTGTATAAATATATACAACATACAACATATAACATATGTAACACAAATAACATATATAACATCTATGAAATCATTAATCGTTTATATATGTATAAATTTTTTTTATTCCATTCATCCATCAGCAGATATTTAGGTTATATTTACTGCCTAAAACAACCTGTTTTTACTGCTTTTATGGCAAATTATAAATGATGCTGCAATAAAAACAGAAGTGCAAATATCTCTTGGAGATCCTTATTTGAAATGTTTTCAACAAATATCCAGAAATGCGGTTGCTAAATCATAAGGTGGTTCTATTTTTATTTTTTGAGGAGCCTCCATACTGTTTTACATAGCATCTACGCCATTTTACACTCCCACCAACAGTGCACCGGATTCCAATTTTCCATGTCCTCACAAGCATTTGTTATTTTCTTTCTTTTTTTAATTTGCTTTTCTCTTTATATATGCATATATTTACACACTCATATACATACATAAATATGTACAAATTCTATATAATTATCTCTCTACGTAATATCCTCCATATAATTCTAAATACACACATTATATTCTATTTATAAATATATATGTGTGTATGTATATATTTATAAATACTATACAGTATTTGCTAGTATTTTCTTGACAATTTTAACATATATTCATGAGAAATATTAAACTAGTCTTCTTTTCATGCAGTATCTTTATCTGACTTTGGTATCAGGGTAATACTGGCTTTGTATAATGAATTTGGCAGTATACTATCTAATTCAATTATTGCAAGAATTTGAAAAGGCTTGGCATTCATTCTTTTAACAATATTTGGTAGAATTCTTCAGTGAAGACATCAAGTCCTGGGCTTTTCTTTGTTGGAAGGTTTTTGACTACTGATTCAATCTCTTTACTAGCTATAAGTATTTTCAGACATTCTCTTTCCTTGTGATTCCATTTTGTCATATTACATGTTTTTATGTATTTATCCATTTATTCAAGGTTATCCAATTTGTTGACATATAATTTTTCATAATAGTTTCTTATGGTCTTTTTAATTTTCTGTAACATCAATTGTAATGTTTGCTCTTACATTTATGGTTTTACTGTACTTATATGAGTCTTCTATCTTTTTTCCTTGGTCTATTTAAAATTGTTTTTTTTTTTATCTTTTCAAAGAACAGACTGTTAATTTCATTGATTTGTTTCTTTTATTTTTCTTCTCCACTTCATTTATTTCTACCCTAATTTTTATTACCTTCTTCCTTCCGCTAACTTTTTAAATTTGTTTTCTCCCATTTTTCCAGTTTTTTGAGGTATAAATTTAGGTTGTTTGTGTGAGTTTTTTTAATAATTTATGTGTTTAAACTTTTCTCTTAGTATCTGTTTTGCTGCGTTCTAAAGATTTGGGTATGTTGTCTTTTCATTTCAGTTTTTTCCTAAGATATTTCTTAATTTTTTCTTCACTTTTTTTTTTTCATCTTTGACTCTTTGGTTGTTCAAGGATGTTGTGTTTAGTTTCCAAGTCCTTTTGAATTTCTCAGTTTTTCTTCTGCTACTGATTCCTAGCTTTACTCCATTGTGAGTAGAAAAGACATATTTTTAAGACTTTTTTGTGACTAAGCATGTCATCTGTCTTGGAGAATGTTACATGTATGCTTGAAAAGAGTGTGCATTATGATGCTGTTGGGTAGAATGTTCTGGATGTATCTGTTAGATCCATTTTGGTTATAATGCTGTCCAAATCCTCTGTTTCCTAATTGATCTTCTGTATGGGTACTCTTCATTACTGAAAGCAGGGTACTGAAATCTTTTGCTATTATTAAAGAGCTATCTATTTCTCTCTTCAGTTCTGTCAATATTTGTTGTATTTATTTAGGTGCTTTGATGTTGGGTGCACATCTATTTATAGTTGTTTTACCTTCCTGGTGAATTGATCTTTTTATCATTATGCAAAGCATTGTGTCTTTGTCTCTTCTTATGGTTTATCATGTAAAGTCTATTTTTTTCTGATAGAAGTATGGACACCTTGCTCTCTTTCGGTTACCATTTGCATGAAATATATTTTATAATTTTTCATTTTCAATCTATGTGTGTCCTTCAATAAAAACTGAGTATCTTATAAGCAGTATATAATTGAATATTTTTGTTGTTGTTGTTTTTAAATTTATTTATCTTGGAAAGTTTAATCCATTTATGTTTAAAGTGATTGCTGATTAGAAATAGCTGAATTTTATCATTTTGTTGTTTTCTGTACGTCTTATTGCCTTTTATTTCTTCCTTTCTCCTTGCTGCCTTTCACTGATTTTTTTGTAGTGACATACTTTGATTTATTTTTTATTTATTTCACATGTATATTTTTAGGTATATTCTTTGCAGTTACCACAGGCTTACATGAAACATCTTATAATTAGAACAACCTATTTTAAGCTGAAAACAACTAAATCTTAATTGCTGACAAAAACTACTACTATTTACATTTTTTACTTTATTAATATCACAGATTATATCTTTTCACATTATGTATTCATTAATGTATGTTTATAGTTATACTCACTTTTATACATTTGTCATTTAACTTCTATACCAGAATTAATATTAACTCATGCACCAGTATTAATCGTCTATATTTGTCTATATATTTATTTTTACCAGCAAGCTTTATATTTTCATATCCTTTTGTGTTACTGTATTACATCCTTTCATTTCAACTTGAAGGATTCCTTTGCAATTGCTTGTAAGGCAGCTCTAGTGGTTAGAAAGTTTCTCTGCTTTTAGTTATCTGGAAAAATATTTCTCCTTATTTGTTAACAGATAATTTTGATAGATATGGTATTCTTATGAATACCAACTGTATGGTATAGTTGACAACTATATGATATAGAACTATATTCTATACCAACTATATGTTATACTCGACCGTTTTTATTCTTTTAACACTTGCACTATGTTATCTCGTTCACTTCTTTGCTATGTTTCTGCTGAGAAATCTGCTGAGATTCTCATACATATTCCCTTGTATATAAGTTGCTTTTCTCTCTCTCTTTTCTAAATTCTCTTTTTGTCTTTGAATATTTGATTTGGTAATAATGTGTTTTAGTTAGACTTCCTCCTTGTGTTCTTCAAAGTTGGAGTCCACTGGGATCCTGGAATCTGGATGTTTATTTCCTTTCTCATATTTGGAATTTTTCTTTTATTAATTTTTTAAGCAATCTTTCATCTACTTCTTTTCTATTCTCCTTCTTAGAGTCATGTAATAAATATATTGATCCACTTCATTGCATTCATCTTTCTTAGATTTGCTTCATTCTTTTTACATTATTTTCCTCTTTTTGCTCCTCTGGATAATTTCAAATATCCTGTATTTTAGTTCACTGATTCTTTCTTCTGCTTGATCGAGTCTGCTTTCGAACTTCTCCAGTAACTTTTTAATATCATTTATTATATTATTCAACTTCAAAAAATGATAGGTTGTATTTCATATTTTCTATATCTTTGTTGATAATCTCCTTTTGCTCATTTATCATTTTATGAGCTCTTTGAGCATCTTTATGATGCTTATTTAGAATGATTTGTCATGTAATCTGTATACATTCATTTCTTTATGGTTGGATCCTGGAGATTTGTTTTGTTCCTTTCATTTGTCCAGGTTTTACTGTTTTTTTGTTTTTTGTTTTTTTTAATGTGCCTTATAATGTTGTGATGGGATCTACATTTTCAAAAATAAAATAGCCACCATTCCCAGGTTTTATGAATTGGTTTCATCAGGGAAAGACCTACACCAGTCAGTCTGGCTATAGATTCTAGAGAGGCTCTTAAAACTTTTCTGAATGTATCTTCCCTGGAATTGTGTTTGTAAATTACAAGCTAGAGGGATTTGCTGGTTTATTTCCTGAAGCACTTGTAATACATTTCTCTCTCTGGTGTGTGGTACTGCAAGTACTCTAGAGCTGTTATAAGATGCCTAGCTTGCTTTTGTTTGCAGCAGCTCTCATCCATGTGGCATATGCCAAGTCTAGTAAGCACTCCAAGGCAGGCAAGACATAAACCAGTTCCTCGGGCAGCCTCCCAGAAAAGCTGGGAATATTGGGCACTTGCTCCAACTTTTGCCCTCCCAAGCAAGTTAGTGGTTTTCTCCTGCTCATTATTTATTAGAATGGGAGTTGGAGTGGGACTATGGCAAACTGTCATTTTTGTTCTCTTAGAACTTAGATTCAGGCAAGAAAGAAACAAATTCCACAGACATCTCCCCCAAAAGTCTGAACATTTGGTGTATATTTTAGTCTTCTTGTTCCCTTCTAATGAGAATCTGGGAGCTAGAAATTTTCTACCAATTTTTCTGCACTCAGCTGGAGGAAGAAACTATGTTGAGGGGGTGCCACCAAATTTCCTACTCATTTTGACGCTTCTGTTTCATACTCATCTGAGGGGCAGGAGACTTAACTTGCTTCTGGATTTCTCTTAGAGGGTATTGGTCTGTGTATTATTTCTGAGTCTGTGTCTCCAAGAGGGAGGAAGGATAAGGAACTTCCAGTTCTGCCATCTTTCTGGCATCATTCCTTCTGCAGTTTTTACCTAATTTCTTAAGTGTTTTTTTTCAAATTGCCTTAATAAAGATCAATTATTTCTCTTAGTACACTCTTTATATGGTTTATTTTCATAATTCCATATTTGCTCCTTTTTTCTTAAAATATTTCAAATGAGTCTTTTTCTATTATAACTCAAGATGTAATTATTTCTAATATTGAATGCTCAGCATTTTCCCTTTTCTATATACATCTATCATTGAAAATTTTATAAACACATCTTTTTTTTAAAAAGATGGTGTTTTGCTCTTTCATGCAAGCTTGAGTGCAGTGGTGCAATTAAAACTCACTGGTAGCCTCAAATTTCTAGGATCAAATGATCTTCCCAACTGAGCCACTTGAGTAGATGATGGCACAGGTGTTCACCAAAATGCCTGGCTAGTTAAAAAAAAAATTATATATATTCCCACCTGAGCCTCTTGAGCAGATGATGGTACAGGTGTTCACCAACATGCCTGGCTAGTTTAAATATATATATATATACACACACACACACACAATATATATATATATAAATATATAAAATATATGTATTATATATAAAAATATATATATTATAAACATACATATATATATATATTCCCACCTGAGCCTCTTGAATAGATGATGGTACAGGTGTTCAACAACATGCCTGGCTAGTTTAAATATACATAGATAGATAGATAGATAGATAGATAGATAGGAATAGATATATTTAGAGACAGGATCTCACGAGTCTCACTATATTGCCCAGGCTGATATCAACCCCCTGCGCTCAAGTGATACTCCTGTCTCAGCCTCCCAAATCACTGGAATTACAGACATGAACCACCATGCCTGGCATCGTTGTTTTCCTCATAGTCTATTCTTAATGAATTCCAAAGCTAAAAACTTGATTCATGCCTTCTTCTGAATACACAGATGGCACTACCTGACTGTCAGAAATATTCAAAAAATCAGAGTAATCTTCACCAGAAATTAATTTCAACAGAATGTATTTTCTATTCCAACATATATTCCATTTATCTAGAGCTTCCTATCTCAACAAATGGCATTATTCTCTCTTCTAATGATAAAAGCCATAAACTCAGATATTTTTCCATCCCCTGATCATCCAAAGTTAATCAGTTACTAACTCACATCCTCTTCTCAGTTTTCTAAACATTACCCATTTCTTCATTTTCTCAGTGATAATATATTTTCACTGAGAAAGGAAGATATATTTCACTTGCTATCTAAACTACTGCAATAAGTTTTGAACTGGTCTTGCTGCTTCAGGTTGCTCCCAGCTATGACATAGTATATTTACAAACAGTTAGATTTTTTTTTCTTTAAAACAAATTTGATTCACTACCTTGCTTAAGATCCAGTGGATTAAATTTGAAATTTTTGTCATTGTTTAAAGGATATTTATTATGTGGGTTTTGTTTCACTCTACAGTTTTATCTCAGTGTTACTCATGTGCATTTTCTACTATAAATATATAGAATCATCTTTATTTAATTGAACTTGCCATAATCTTGAACCTCATGGTAAATATTACTAATTTGGGAATCCATTCTTGATCTCTTTAACTTTTTTCCACTATGTACTAAATACTATCTTGTATGCATTTCTAGCTTTCGGTTCACTGTATTGTAATAATTTATTTACTTCCTGATTACACCAATTAGACCAGAGATATCAAAGAGATTATAAGTTACTCATGAGCTCTTATTAGTTGGTAGATACTGCATGAACCTCTGTGTTGAGATGAGTCTAAGATAGTCTTTCCTGGGTCCTTTGGGGGGAAAATATGCCATGAAAATCCTGTAATCTCTGCAAAGGAAAAGAGAGAAAAGGAGGAGTGGTTGAATAACTAACTGTTTTTGTAGTCATTGACTATATTTTGAAGCAGGTGCTAGGATAGAGCCCTATCATATATCAAATACTGTGTTTGATTCATTGTATGTTTAACTAAAACTTCAAAACTATATTATGCAGTGTATATTATTCCAATTTTTAAGGAAAATAATTAAATTGCTCATTTGATTCCTTGTCTAGGGACGCAGAATAAATGTAAACAGGATAAACCCATGTCTAGTCAACTTTGGAATCCATATTCATTTTAGGAGATAAAAGAAAACAAACACGTAATGACCAATGTTCTCTTAATTAAATGGACTGCTGAGAGTATTTTAGAAATATACAGTCTGAACTAGATATTCTAAGAATAGAGAAGATGTAGAAGAAGACATTGTTCCTGTACTTAAGAAGCCATTTTAGAATGTGACATAACATAAAATAACTGGACAAAAAAATAAGTGTAGACTATGGTCTATATTCATAATTGTTTTGGGAAAGCCAATTAGAGAAAGAAGAAAAGGAGCTTTGAAATTGGTATCTTTTTAAAATTTTCACCCACTTTTATAATAGATATCTCTTAGTCCTCCTTCTTTGCCAAAGATGAAGTGATGTTTAACTAACGTCGCTTTCTAGGGTAGGGATTGGAGAAATTATTTCTCTTGGGGGTTCAGTTCATTGATGTGCTGTGTGAATTCAGCTCTCTCTTGTGCCCCCAGATGTAAGATTTTTTTTTTTTTTTTTGAGACGGAGTCTCGCTCTGTTGCCCAGGCTGGATTTTATTGACTGTCCAGCTTGCGCTTGTTGTTAGGCTGGGGAGAAGGCTTCCCTGCAGCTTTCTGCAGCTTAAACACAAGCAAAACAACCCTGGCTTCATCATTTCTTCAGTTACAAATAACAGACCTAATATTATGCTAATACAGGTGCAGAGGCTGGGAACTCTTATGCAGAGTTAAGTCCTTGTCACTGTAACAAATGGCATTCTTTTCCTTTTCTTAAGAAAAAGAAAGACCTCAGCTACAGTAATTTTTTCCTATTTCTAGTGACTCTAATAAGAGGGACAATTACCTTGCAAGCAGAATCTCAATTTTGGCAGTGTTATTTTAGTTTTATCTTTACACTTACTTTCAAAGACTATGTTATCTGCTGTTATTATAATGATTTTCTCATTATTATTAATACTTTATGTCTAACTTTATTTTTATTAAGCATCTGTTTTACGCAAGCATTGTACCATAAGCTAGGCCTCCTTTATTAACTGTAAAAAGTCTGTATAATGTCATTAGGTCTTTCAGTTTGTTCTAATGTAGACAACTTCCCATAAGTTTTACTAGCATTTGTGTGTAAAACTATTTTTTTCCTTAGAATTATGCATGAGAACTGAGTGTAGTACTCATAATATTATCTAAACAATACACACAATCATGTGGACTTTACTTCCCTGAAACAAACTCATGTCTGCCTCTCATTTAATTCTGCCTGGCTCCCTAACATAACAACAATCCAATCCTGTACCATGGAACCATCTCCACATAAACTTGTCCCCCAACATTCTGACATGGCTCATGCTCTTGGTTCTGCCTTCCTACTCCGACAGGTTTGTGCTCCACCTTCTAATTATTCAAAGCAATTATGAATTGTTAATGTTGTGGTTCATTTTACCTCCTATTCAAAGGAAATCTCACCATTCTTACTGTGGGTCTGATATCAACTCTCCTTGTTGACTGTGTTTTGAATCTCCTCTCAGCTATCTGGCTTCTATCTTCTGTGGGCCAACCTTATTTCAAAAACAGTGGCATCCTCTTTTAATAGCCCCCTTTTGTAAGTGACAATATTATGTGTGGAACTCTGGCTTTCGAGCAAGACTTAGATACTTACCAATTAGGCACTGTGCTGAGCAGTGTACGTAGATTATTGCTTTTAATCTTCATGATAGCCTATGCTATTGTTAACAGAATCTTAATTTGACAGAGAGGGAGATGGTAGTGAACTAACTGATCCGAGACCATATGGCTAGTGTGTGATAAAGCCAGGATTCAGATGCAGGAATGTTGATGCCAAACACTGTGCTCTCTGTTCCTGGGCTTTATCAAATTATTTACTAATATATGTAATTGTATTCAAGTTGGAATCTAATTATAGAAAGTTGTATCTTGCTCTTAATATTTTTATTAACACAAGTTTCAATATTCCAGTGCTGGTCTAAGCATCCTGAGAAGCGGGACAGATCATATGTTTCCTACATATTGCCCCCTGAATCTAACACCAAACCGGTACACCACAGGTGCTCATGAAATTCTATTAAATGGGTATGAACAAAAATGGACATTTGGGGAATTAGAGAAGATGCGGACCAACCAGATCACCATATGGTGACACAAATATCAGGGCCAAGGAGACATGTGAGTACAGATTCTAAGCGCTAATCCTAAGCACTAGATCATCATGGGTCCCTAATGATTTATGTGTTAAGTGTCTGGTTTTAAGGGGAGGACACTCACAGATATTCCGACAGTCATCTAGGATGAATAACACACACTCTATATTTAAGTTACGGCAATGCAAATCCTAGAAATTTACACGCATGCAAAGGTCAAACTTCACATTTTCAGAATAGTTTCACTGAGCAGGGAAAAAGAAAATAATTATTTTGAATGGGGGACACTTTTCACCTTTTAACTAGTCAACAAATTACCAATTGTTATATATTTTTAAATAACTAGATATGACCTCAGTTTCAAACACCTGATTTTTCTCTGCCCCTCCCCCTATTTATTAAAATAGTTGTATCCTTAATTTCCTAATAAGCAATGTTATAAATTTTACATACTTCTGGAAAGTGGTACCAAAAATATTTTTCCATAAAACAGACTGTCATGGTGTGGTTAGAGAAAAAGTAAATTCACCATCTTAAAACAGACGTGAAACCAAAACCAAAGTTTATAAATGGCTCCAAGAGAAAGGAACCATGTAGTCTTTGATAGCATAATTATTATGTTGTCAAAAAATTTGGATTTTTCATAAAAATCACTTAATACATTAAACAGATGTTGCTTTACCACCAAATATCATTTAGTGACACTAGTTAATAATTTAGAAATTATTTTTTTAAAGGACATTTTAATTCATGAAATGACATAACTAGACAGGTTACCCATAGTGAATGAAAATGTAAATATTTTAGACACGAAGTGGGGCATCAGAGTGAACAGGGAGATACCATAACTAAGGTGACTTTTAGTAGGTTTTATTATTTAAATATGGTTTATGTAGATATTTTGGTAATGATCATAGGTCAGGAGCTGGCTGCCACTGAGAAGATAATTTGTTACTCACATTTCCCAAGAGGAGGAGGCATGCCATGTTGCCTTGTCACTGCGGAAGAGGACAGAGAGGGGACATAGGAAAGCACTGGGTTCTGCCAGGTGGCAGAGTAAATGAGAGAGAGGGGCATATTGTATTTGAGTCTTTATTATGGTTTGTACAGGAAGAAACAATGAGGTAGGGTATGCATGTTTAAGACTGGCTAGTTTGAGTAATTTTAGAGCTTGGAGGTATAGGAACTGTCCCTAGCCCAGTAGTCAAGTATCCAGCCCTGGGGCAATTACAGAAGGTGGATAGTGGCTCAGAGGATGAGACCCTGAGAATGGAGGAGGTTGAGGGTGTGTGCTCTGAATTGGTAGGGTTGCTTCTGAAAATTTTGCTTACCCAGAGAATTGCTTACTATACCTAGGAATTGGTATAGTAACCTGAGAATGCCACTTCCTCCAGATGGCAACAGAGCCTCAGATGTGAAAGCATTAGAATATAGAAAATAAAAGACATGGTTAATACAGTGGCACTTATTAAGCCTTGGAATCCAGAGAGTCGAAAACATACTGGAAAGGTTTAGGACTACTTTTATGGGATCTTTGGGGTGTCGTTTTTATGGCAGGAAATCTGCGGCCGGTGGCACCTTTGCCTGAGTTTTGCTCCTGGGCCTGCTGGACTCGTTCCACTCATTCGGCCTGACATACTGTGCTCAGCTCACGCTACTGGTCTGGATCCCACGCCTCCAAGGGAGACTGCAAGTCAGGAGTGGAGGGGTAAAGGTTGTGTGAGCGAGCATGGGGTCCAGTCACTGCTCAGTAAGACACACCAGCTGCTGCCTTGGGGCGGGCAGCTTCACGGGTGGGCATGGGCACTGGCTCTCTGCAAGGCTGCAGATGGACAAGGCGCACTTCAAGCAGCTTCCCTCGCTTCACCAGGGAATGCGGCGGTGTCTGGAAGCTTGGAGATGCCAGGAACTGCAGGGGGCCAAAGAGGGAGTCACAGCCCTGGGTCTCTGGGAGCTCCCAGGTCTGGGCTCCGCAAAGGGCTGCAGCTCTTCTCTCTTTCTCTTTGCTGGCAATGTGGGGAGCAAGGAGCATGTTTCAGCTCTGTTTGTGTTAAGCATTTTTAGCCTCGTCATTCGGTGGGTCCAGAGTTCTGTCTGCCTCTTGCTGCCATCCACGGAGTCCAGGTTGCTGCCTGCTCCCCGCCCCCAAGAGCACAGGGAGGCCCGGGTCCCCAACCAAGGTGGCTGCAGCTGTACCTGGGAGGACAGAGCTGCTGCTTCCTCCGGGCTCCCGCCGGCTCCCTGGAGTATATGGCCCGGCTGCACCTTCTCGCAGCCTGGGCAAGGGCTCCAGGTCCTTGCTGGGCTCGCCCGATGTCCAGGGCAGGGGTAACGTGCCTGCGAGCTTCCTCCATGGCCCCGGAGCTCAGGGGCTGCACAGGCTCCCACTCACCCAGCTCGTGGCCCTGCCTAGGGGGAACCTCCAGGAGCAGATCACAGGCCCCTGAGACTGTCAGGTTCCACGGCTGGACCCTGCGGACTGAGCCCCAGGTAACCCCGCGCAGAGGCGCAGTAACTGGGAGCCTTCGGCAAAGTGGGCGCGGTGGCTACGCCGCTGGCTAGGTCCCCAAAGTGGGCGCCTCTCCTACTTCCTGCCCAGGGCCCCTGAATCACGGCTTCTGCTCCACACCCCAGGTATGGTTCTTGGGCTCTGCTTACAAACTGCACTGCCCCAGCCTAGCTCCTCCTGGGGCCTCTCTGCCTGACTGCACTGCTCCCCTGTAGGTGGACAACCCGCCAGCCTCATCGTGGCAGCCCCCCAGGGAGGCGGGCTACAGGGGGACTGTCTTCCTCCTCCCTACACCCTCCGGGCAGCAGGGGCATGGCGGCAGCGGCCGCTCCAGATGGTCCGCGGCTGCCATCAGTACATTGCAATTTTTTAAGGAAGAGAGAATTTTCCTTCCAGCAGCAGTCACATACACTTTATGATACATTATTAACAACTTTGTTTATGTATGATTGACACATAAAACACAGCATATATTTAAATGCACAAGTTAATAATTTTGGCATCGATTTACACTTGTGAAACCATCATTACGATTATACACACGTTTATCACTCCCAAACGTTTCCTCATGCCCATTTGACATGACTCAGTCTTGCTCTCACCACCCCCCTCCCTATTTTCTAGGAAACCACTAATATGCTTTCTGTCACAATGGATTAATTTATATTTTATGGAGGTTTATATAAATAACATCACACAACAGTATCCTTTTTGGTGAGGCTTCTTTCATTCAGTATAATTATTTTGAGATTCATCCATGTTATTGCATGTATCTGTGTTTGATTCTATTTCAGTGCTTAGTAGAATTTGATATTTAGGGTATTTAGGCATTATCATTTTGGAACAACTACAAATAATGCTGCTATGAAATTTTATATACAAGCAATTGTATGCTTTCATTTTTCTTGTGTAAATAAACTCCGCTTAGAATAGCTGGGTAATACGGCAGGTGTCTGTGCAATGTTTTAAGAAATATGAAACTGGTTTTCTAACAGTTTGCACCATTTTACAATCCTGACAATAGTCTATGAGGATTCTGGTTTCACCATGTCTTAATCGATACTTGGTTCCTCCCTCCCTCCCTCCCTTCCTTCCTTCCTTCCTTCCTTCCTTCCCTCCCTCCCAAATTCTTTCTTTCCTTTCTCTCTCCCCTTGACTTTGACATTTTAATAGGTGAGTAGTAGTATTACTTGTGATTTTTAAACTATATTTCCCTAATGACTAAAGGAGTTGAACATGTATTTATGCATCTCTTTGCCATCAGTATATCTTTGGTATAGTATTAGCTCAATCGTTTGCCCATTTTTATTTAATTATTTATTGTTATTGAGTTTTGATAATTCTTTCTTTATCTATTCTGGATATAAGTTACTTATCATAGATGTGATTTGAAAATTATTTCACATAGTGTGTGGATACTTTTTCCTGCTTTTATCACTGTATTTCATGTTTTTTTATCACTATATTTCATATAGTATGTGGATACTTTTTTCATGCTTTTAACAATATCACAGAGCAGAAACTCTATATTTTGATGAAACACAATTTTTAATTTTTTTCCTTTATGGATTATATTTTAGTGTAATATCTAAGAAATTTTTTTCTGGTACACGACCTCAGAAATTTTCTCCTATATTTTCTTGCAAAAGTATTTGAGTCTTAGGGTTTGTATTTAAGGCTATAATCTATTTTGAATTATTTTTTTGCAAATGTTATTAGGCATGAACTTAAATTAATTTTTTGCATATAGATATCTATTTTGTCCAGCATCATGTGGAAGAAACTATCATTTCTCCATTTAATTTCCTTTTCACCTTTTTGAAAATAAATGTATGAATCTATTTCGAAATTTTATCTTCTTTTGCTTTGATTTACTTATTCATATTTATTTCAGTTATACGTTTTCTAGAATATTTCAGTTTTAAAACAAATTTTGAAGTCAAGTAAAGTAAGTCCTCTAACTTTGCATTTCATTTTCCAAAGTCGTTTGGGCTCTTCTGTAATTTTAGATTCATCTCATCAATTTGTAGAAGAAAAACTGTATGAATTTTTATTGGAGTAGTGTTGAGTTCATCAGTCACCTTGAGGCTAATAGACATTGCAACAATATCAACCCTTCTAATCCATTGGTATGATATAAATTTTCATTTATTTAGATTTTCTTTAATTCTTCTCAATAATGTTTTATAGGTTTCAATGTACAATTTCTGCATAATTTTGTAATCTTTACCCCTAAATATTTTATATTATGATGCTGTTGAAAAGGGTATTTATTCTAATTTTTATTATTGTTAGTATATTGAAATAAAATTTATTTTTGTATGTGTATCTTGTTTCTGCAACCTCCACTCCTCAGGTTCAAGAGATCCCCCTGCCTCAGCCTCCCTAGTAGCTGGGACTATAAGCGTGGGCCACCACGTCCAGCTAATGTTTTGTATTTTAGTAGAGACAGGGTTTCACCATGTTGGCCAGGATGGTCTCAATCTCCTGACCTCGTGATCCACCTACCTCAGCCTCCCAAAGTGCTGGGATTATAGGCATGAGCCACCGTGCCCAGCCATGTATTAGTTTTAATAGTTATTCTTATAGCTTTCAGGTGATTTTTCTATGTAGACTAACAACTCATATACAATGAGTTATTATTTTAACCGTTTTTCCAATGTAGATATCTTACAATAATTCTTTTTCTTGTTTTTATTTATTTACTTATTTTCTTCTAGCTAGAACTTAGAGATCAGAGGTGTGGTATTATTAAATGGTAGTCTAAGCACCATAAGGACTGGGATAGATCATATATTCACTGCATCTTGTATCCAGGATCTAGTACAAAGCAATTACTATAGCTGTTCTCTGGGAGGTCATTAAAGGATTTAGAGTACAGCCTTCTCTACCATGATCAGATTTATGATGGGAAAGAGAATTCTTGCTGCCCTGTGAAAAATGATTAGATATGTGCAAGAGCGTGAGAGGCCAGCTAGAAGAATAGCCCAGGCAAGGGTCGAGAGTGACTTTGAGTGGTGATTGAAAAAGGTAGAAGTAAATGCAAGCTGAGCAGGATGCAGAACTTGTCAGTGTCTAGCATGTAGATGAACCTCAAGAAAACTTGATTTGAGTGATGGGAAAAGAGGGGAAGAGGAGGAGTACAAGCTAAATCTCCAGTTTTAAAGCAGTACTAATAAGAGTCCAGATGATTTAGACTCTCTCCTAAACTTTGTATGCTTCTATTTAAAATGTCTTACAGGCACATGAAAACAAATGTTGTTTACCTCTATTCTGTAAAACTTGGAGCCTTCCTTTGACCAAGTAAAAATCTTGGTCACCTCTTTCTATTTTACTTTCTAGAATTTTATTTTACATGTTCTGAGTATAATAATCACTAACAAGTGATGAAATGTATTCTTATTTTCACAACTTTTGTGTAAATAGCATCAACTTCAAAATTATCAAATTCTGAGACACTTGAGAAATGCATTGTTTTATTTATTATATAGTATAATTTATTCTTAAATAACTATGGATGGGGAAGATAATTGAGTTGGGCTAATGAGCTTTAGTTTACTTTAGACTTGATCTCCTTAGTATGGATAAGACATAATTGATCAGCCAGTATGGAACAGATAATATTGATTAGGCTCTCTGGTTGGGGTTTTGGGTTCTTATAGAGTGCTAATGTGCCTGTATCGTGTGTGTGTGTGTGTGTGTGTGTGTGTGTGTGTAGCATTCAATTTACCATGAATGAATCAGCCGGTGGCCTTGTGTCTAGTTTTATTGGCCAAAAGTTAAATGAAGCATCAGAGACATTATTAAAATTGGTACTCTACTTCTGGAGTCTTGCTAGCAGAGCTTGGATTGTGTTGAAAATTCTTGTGAGGATTTTCCTCTTTGATATTTCCAAAAGCAGCAAATATGTATGCTATTTGCTTAACATAAAATACCCCTGTCCTTCTATCATCTGAGCCTTCTTCTAGGGATGAGAAACTTTCCTTAGCATTGGAGGATTATAAAAATACCATCTAGGTTTAGATTGATAACAATCTTGTCACGAAGAACATTAAGTACTAAAATAGAGAATAGTGATATATTTGAAATGTTTCCTAATCAGAATGATCACAAAATAAATGGAAGTGACTCTCCTCATCTAATTGGTTTTCAATAAAATTATAATTTATTAGGATCTTTCGGTTTTGGGCACTGGGCTAAATGATTTGTGCCCTCTCATGTATCCTAATGATCACACTTTGACATACGTAATACATATTATTCTTCTAATTTAATAGATAACATAATTATTGGAGAGCAAAGGGAACTAGCCTACAGCAGCAGGTACATAGTGAAACTGGAAATAGAACACAAATATATCAGAATCTGAAATTTCAGGCTCTTTGTACTGAATCACACTACCCTGAAACCTCAGTTAACCAGAATGTTTAGGAACTGGCATCACAAAAAAAAAGGCTTTGGACTTAACATTAGACAATGACAATGTATTAGATGTTTTTGCAAGTTAGGATCTCCAAGTGGCATATTTTAAGCAGAATTAAGAGGCTGACATTTTTATTAAGGAGTATTAGCTATGTAGAAAAAATGTGAGAAGGGACGGATTTGGCAAGGGAAGCTTCAGACCATCATGCAGCCTAACCAAGAGTCAGCCAGCCTAACAGGATACTGCAGAGCAAAGGTTATTTGTTAGAGGAATTCTATATTGGGTGAAATCAGCTACAACATTGTTTGGTCATAGGCTGGAGCTCAATAATTGCTTAGTCATTGGCTGGGGACCAGCCAAAAAAAGTCTACCCTTAGCTATCACTTTCTCAGTATTTGGTGGAGGTTACCTTGTAAATAGCATGACCTCTGCTGAAAAAGTAGTATGAATCCTAAGGAAGTTAATAGCTGAAGGCTGCAGCTACTAGATTCCAGAGAGTGGCCTGGGGCACAGGGTACTCAACCAGAGCAGAGAGTGTCAGCCTGTGTCATGGAAAGGTAATGTGACAGCATTCAATTTGTTACTGAATTTCATGCTACATTTAAATGAAATTGAACGTGAGCTAAGTAGCTATAAAAAGTAATAGAATGGACAATGGACAGGACATCAAGATGCCTAAGTCTATCTTTAATTCTTGTTTTCCTTTCTTTGGTAACCCTAAGTTAACCCTTTTCTTCTGTTGGTCTCACTGATTTCATAAAGAACTTTTTGGTATAACATTTTTAAAAGTGTTTGGTTTATAATTAACAAACTAAAATGTGACTTAGTAGTTGTCTTGATAGAGGTAATGCTTGGAAGAAGACTGAAGGAGGCTTCCACGGTTTTGTAATGTTTCGCTTTTTGATCCAGATGCTGATTAAATGATTGTATTCATTTTGATGGAAAATTCAAGTTGTTTAGTTATTATTTGTGTACTTTTCTACATTTATAATATATTAACTTTTTAACAAAATATTCATAGTAAGACAAAAATATAGTATCCACCTCAAATTCTTGTTGAGAAAATGACCAGATAGAAATATATATTTCTATATCTATCTATCTATCTATCTACCCACCCACCCATCCACCCATCCACCTGCCTACCTACCTACCTCTCTGTCTTGCCTCCTAAATCCTGATCCTGACTCACATTTGTAGGGACTACCAGTTTCCACAGGAAATATAAGGTGAAAAGTAAGTTAGGACAAAAAAAAAAAAATACCAGTAGTAATCTCAGTGTCAAATCAGAATGGGCTCTTTTTGGTAGTAAATCCTTATTTAAATGATCACTTAACATGGGCTTCCCTTTGAAATATGGCCTGAATACTTCACAGTCCAGCTTGTTTTATTAAACTGTGCTCTGAGGCATTAGATATTTAATAAATTTCAGTTATGGGGCATTAGCTGAAGCCTATAGTTATCCAGACCTTAAAATCTGAGCAGCCATATTATTGCCCTGTGGTGCTATTAATTCACAGCACAATGAAACCGTATATTAAGCTTGTCAAGATACAAGGAGACCAGAGCATGTGAATCATCTGGTAATCTGTCCTATTAAAATAGATCGCATTTAGATAAATGCAGTCCTTTATTTGCCATTAAGCCAAACTTTCAATTATAGTAGAAGCTGTGTTTAAAATGAAAAAGCTCTAAAAAAGTTGAGGATTAGGAAAAAGGAACTCATAGGCTTTGGACGCAAAACAACTCCAGTGGCTTCACATGATGAAATCACAGCAGAGGCAGAGGAACTGATTCAAATAATGGTATACCTGAGTCGTGACTCTTGAGCAAACACAAAAGTGCATTGGGAGATTTGAGAAACAGCCCCTTGAGCAAGGTTGACAGCAAAAAGTATCCTCACATAAATGTCACTGTCTAAAAGGCCAAGAGTTAAGTGTTGGGAAACTATAGTTTTAAAAATGAAGATTCATGAAAGTATAAATTGTAAAACCAGTTTGGATAGCTGTCTGGAAAACCTTAATAAAATTGAAGATGTGCGCAGGCTATGACCCAGCTTTTCCCCTGCTAGACGTGACATACAGCAACCGTCTCATGTATGCCCTCAGAGACATGTATACAAAGGTTCATTGCAGCATTGCCGTAATACAAAAACTGGAAATGACCTAAATTCCTATCAACACAAGAAAGAAAAAACTAAATTATTTTATATTTATAAAAATCCATGCTAAAAGTAGTGGAAATGAAGGTATTCGAATGCAGTGACTCAACGTGAATTTATCACGCAAACATACTTACAGTTTAAAAGCAAGTTTCAGAGACTGTGAATAAAATATTATTTTTGCGGTTTAAATATATGCAATGGCAAAATTATATGTTGTGTAAGAATTTGTACATGAGTAGGAAAGATATAAAGAGGTGCTTGGGGATTGAGACTATCCTGGCTAATACGGTGAAACCCCGTCTCTACTAAAAATACAAAAAAATTAGCCAAGAGTCGTGGCAGGCGCCTGCAGTCCCAGCTACTCAGGAGGCTGAGGCAGGAGAATGGTGTGAACCCGGGAGGTGGAGCTTGCAGTGAGTCGAGACCGTGTCACTGCACTCCAGCCTGGGCGACAGAGCGAGACTCCGTCTCAAAAAAAAAAAAGAGGTGCTTAGAAACTGGGGATGATAAATATCAGAGGCACAGCGGTTACCACTGAGCAGGAGAGAGGCAAATGTAAACAGAGTGAAGTTCACAGTATTCAATATGTGAGTCTGGTGGCAGCTTCAGTGTTTTATTATATTAGTCATTGTGCCTTTTTGTATTGCAGGTATTTTTAAGAAAGTTAAAAAACTTGTGAATATCAATTTTGGCTTTAGCTACTTATAGATCTATACACATGTTCATTAATTTAGTGACTATATGTGCTGCTTCTACTTAGAATGAGGACCTCAGCTAGAGTCTTAAAAAGAAATAAAAAATGTATAAGCCATCATCCTTTTCCTTAAAAAACTTACATTTCAGTTAGGAGAATTAAGCCTGCAGAGAAGTTTGAACATTTAATAATATCCAAAGTATTCAATATTTTGTTGAAAAGAGAGTTTATTTTTTAGGGCAGTTGTAAGTGCACAGCAAAATTGAGTGGAAGTCCGGGGACAGCGGCTGATACCTGTAATCCCAGTACCTTGGGAGGCTGAGGCAGGAGGATTGCCTGAGCCCACGATTTTCAGACTAGCCTGGGCAACATACTGAGACCCTGTCTCTACAGAAAATTTAAAAAAATATATTATCCTGCTGCGGTGGTGTGCACCTGTAGTCCCAGCTACTCTGGAGGCTAAGGTGGGAGTATCACTTGAGCCCTGGAGGTCGAAGCTGCAGTGAGCCAAGATTATGCCATTGCACTCCAGCCTGGACAATAGAGTAAGAAACTATTTAAAGAAAAAAAAAATAAAAGCAGAAGAGTAGAAAGTGCAGAGTCCCCACATACCTGTAAAGCTCTGTTTAGTTTCTGTGTGTGTTTTTTTTTAATTTTTATTTATTTGTTTTATTTCACAAATAACATATATATTTATCACGTACAACATGACATTATTAAATATGTATACATTATGGACTCACTAAATCAAGCTAATTAACACATGCATTACCTCACATATTTATCATTTTATTATGGTAGGAGAAATAAGTTTGAGAGATCTATTATAATACATGGTGGCTGTAGTTTGTTAATAATGTATTGTATTCTTCAAAATTGCCAAGACTACATTTAATTCTGTGAGAAACTGCAAAACTGTTTTCCAAAGTGGCTAAACTATTTTGCATTCCTATGAGCAATAAATGAGAGTTCCTTTTGCTCCAAAATATTCATCAGCATTTAGTGGTGGCATTATGTTGGATTTTGGCTGTTTTAATAGGTACTTAGTAGTATCTTATTGTTGTTTTAGTTTGCAAAATCATATGTCATCGATCATTTTTTTCATATGCTTAATTTCCATTTTTACATCTTTGGTGAGGTGTCTGTTTATATCTTTTACCTGTTTTTTTCCATCAGGTGTAACCATTTGGGACTGATGCCTTCTGTTTTGGAAGTTTATTAATCATTGATTTAATCTCTTTAATAGACTGATTAAGACTGTCTACTTCTTGTATGGAGTTTTGGCAGACTGTGTCTTTCAAGGAATTGATCTATTTAACATAGGCTATCAAATTTGTGGGCATTCAGCAGTTCATTACATTTCTTTATTATATTTTAATATCCATGGGATCTATAGTGATGTCTCTCCTTTCTGATATTAGTAATTTATATCATTTTTTTCTCATTTAGCCTGGCTAGAGGCTTATCAATTTTATTGATCTTTTGAAATAATCAGCTTTAGATTTTGCCAATTTGCTCTATTGATTTCCAGTTTTTATTTTCATTTATTTCTGTTCTCTTATTCATTATTTTTTCTCTGCTTACACTGGATTTAATTCTTATTTTCTAATTTCCTAAAGTGAAAACTTAGAGTATTGATTTTAGATCTTTATTCTATTTTTTGCTGGTTCACACAAATTTTAATCAGTTATATTTTTATTTAGCTTAAAATATTTTTAAAACTTATCTTCCTTGGCTTATGTGTTATTTGTAAGTGTGTTGGTTGATCTCCGAGTATTTGGGGATTTTCCAGCTATCTTTGTTATTAATTTTTAGATTAATTTTATGTGGTCTGAAAGCAAACATTGTGTAATTATTATATTTTAAAATTTGTTAATATGCATTTTATAGCCCAGAATGTGATCTACCTTGTAGAATGTTTCATGTAAGCTTCAGAAGAATATGGAATTTGTTGTTTTGGGGTAATCTACAGATGTCGATTACATCCAGTTGATTGAGGGTACTACTAAGGTAAACTGTATTCTTACTAATTTTCTGCCTGCTGGATCCATTTCTAATATAGAGGTTTGATGTCTCCAAGTATAATAGTAAATTATCTATCTCTTCCTGCAGTTCCATCAGTTTTTGCCTGAAGTATTTTGATGCTTTGTTTTTAGGCACATACTCACTGAGGATTGTTATGTCTTTTTGGAGAATTAACCCATTTATCGTTGGGTAATGCCCCTCTTTATTTCCAATAACTTTCCTTATTATGAAGTTTGCTCTTTCTAAAATTAATACAACTACTCCAGTTTCCTTTTGATTAGTGTTAGCATGTTATATTTTTCTCCCTGCCTTTCCTTTTAATCTATATGTGTCTTCATATTTTAAGTGGGTTTTGTGTAGACAAGTGTATTAATCTGTTCTCAGACTGCTTTGAAGAAATACCCGAGACTGGGTAATTTATAAAGAAAAGAGGTTCAGTTGACTCACAATTCTTCATGACTGGGGTGGCCTCCGAAAACTTACATTCATGGCAGAAGGTACATTCTTCATAGGGCAGCAGAAGAGAGAATCAGGCAAGCAAGGGAAATGCTAGATGCTTATAAAACCATCAAATCTCATGAGACTCACTCATTATCACAAGAACAGGATGGGGGAAACAGACCCAATGATTCAATTACCTCCATATGGTATTGCCGTTGACATGTGCAGATTATAATTCAAGGTTAGAATTGGGTAAGGACAAAGTCAAACCATATCATTCTGCCCCTGACTCCTCTCAAATCTCATGTCCTCACAATTGAAAACACAATCATGCCCTTCTAATAGTCCCACAAAGTTGTAACTCATTCCAGCATTAACTCAAAAGTTCAAGTCCAAAGTCTCATCTGAGACAAGGCAAGTCCTTTCTACCTAAAAGCCTGTAAGATAAAAAGTGAGTTATTTTCAAGATACAGTAGGGGCAGAGGCGTTGGGTAAATACACCAGTTTCAAATGGGAGAAATTGGCCAAAACAAAGGGGCTACATGCCCCCTGAAAGTCTGAAATACAATAAGGCAGTTGTTAAACCTTGAAGTTCCAAAATGATCTCCTTAGACTCCATCTTTTGTATCCAGAGCAAGCTGATGTAAGAGGTAGGCTCCCACAGCCTTGGGCAGGTTTGCCCCTGTGGCTTTGCAGTGTACAGCCCCCTCCTACATCCTCCTGTCTTCTTCCAAGCCCTCTAAACTGTTCCAACCTCTGCTTGTTATCCAATACCAGCTTTCACAGGCTGGTATTGAGTGCCTGTGGCTCTTCCAGGTACATAGTATAAGCTGTTGGTGGATCTACCATTCTGGGGTCTGGAGGACGGTGGCCCTCTTCTCACAGCTCAACTAGGTAGTGCCCCAGTGGAGCCTCTGTAGGGGCTCTGACTCCATGTTTCCCTTCTGCAGTGCCCTAGGAAAGGTTCTCCATGAGGGCTCCACCTCTGCAGCAAATTTCTGCCTGGACATCCAGGAGTTTTAATACATTCTCTGAAATCTATGTAGAGGTTCCCCAACCTTCATTCTTGACTTCTGTTCACCCACAGGCCCAACACCACGTGTAAGCTGCCAAGGCTTGGGGCTTGTACCCTCTGAAGCAACGGCCTCAGCTGTACCTTGGTTCCTTTTAGCCACAGCTGGAGCTGAAGCAGCTAGGAAGGAGTACACCATGTCCTGAGGCTCCATTTGGTAGGGGGGGCCCTGGGTCCATCCCAAAGGGGGCCCTGGGCCCATCCCACAAAACCATTTTTCCCTAGGAGACCTCCAGGCCTGTGATGGAGGGGCTGCTGTGAAAGCCTATGACATGCTGTGGAGACATTTCCCCCATTTTCTTGGTGACTAACATTTGACACCTTGTTACTTACACAAATTTCTACAGCTGGCTTGAATTTCTCCCCAGAAAATGGGTTTTTCTTTTCTATTGCATCATCAGGCTGCACATTTTCTTAACTTTTATGCTCTGCTTCCCCTTGAATGTTTTGCAGCTTAGAAATTTCCTCTGTCAGATACTCTAAATCATCTCAATCAAGTTAAAAGTTCCACAGATCTCTAGGGCCGGGGCAAAATGCTGCCACCATCTTTGCTAAAGCATAGCAAGAGTCACCTTTGCTCCAGTTCCCAAGAAGTTCCTCATCTCCATCTGAGACCACCTCAGCCTGGACTTCATTGTTCATATCACTATTAGTATTTTAGTCAAAACATTCTACAAGTTTCTATGAATTTCCAAGCTTTCCCACATCTTCCTGTCTTCTTCCGAGCCCTCTAAATGGTTTCAACCTCTGCCTTTTACCCAGTTCCAAAGTTGGTCCCACATTTTCCGGTATCTCTACCACAGTGCCCCACTACCTTGATACCAATTTACTGTATTAGTTCATTCTCATGCTGCTATGAAGAAATACTCAGTACTGGGTAATTTATAAAGAAAAGAGGTTTAAATGAATTACAGTTCTGCATGGCTGGGGAGGTCTCAGGAAACTTATAGTCATGGTGGAAGGCACCTCTTCACAGGGCAGCAGGAGAGGGAATGAGTGCAAGCAGGGGAGATGCTAGACGTTTATAAAACCATCAGACCTCCTAAGTTTCACTCATTACCACAAGAAGAGCATGGAGGAAACCATCCCATAATTTAATTACCTTCCACCAGGCTTCTTCTTTGACACATGAGGCTAGTGGGAATTTACAATTCAAGGTGAGAATTGGGTGGGAACACAGAGCCAAACCATATCAACAAAGGTGTAATTGATGTTTGTTTTCTAGATCCAATCTGACAATCTGTGTCTTTTAGTTGATAAACCATTTAAATAATTACTTATATAGTTACGTTAACATCTACTACATATGTTACTGATTTCTATTCATTGCCCTTGATTTTTGTTTCTACTTTTATATTTCACTCTTTTCCTGCCATTTGTAATTTTAGTTGAGAATTTTATGATTACATTTTCTCTCCTTTCTTAACATATCAATGATATTATTATTTTTTTTTACTTTTTAGTTTTTGTCCTAGAATTTGCAGTATACTTTTACAACTAAGTCAGGTCTGCTTTCAAATGGCACTATACTACTTCGCAGGTAATGTCAAGTACCTTGCAATAACAAAATATTTCTAATTATTCCTTCCTGTTTTTGGTTTAATTGATGTTGTTTATTTCACTTATATATAAGTGTGTGTGTATGAACACACATTTTTTTTTTTTTTACTTATGACACTGAATTTTATTTTGTTGAAAGTGCGAAAATGAAACATAATTATAAGCTTAAGCTTCATTTGTTAGTGTGTCTGTGACTGTTTTCTTTAAAAAAAAATTTTAAAACATTTTGTGGCTACATTGTAGTTGTATGTATTTATAGGGCACATGAGATATTTTGATACAGGCATGCAATGTGAAGTAACAACATCATCAGGAATGGGGTATCCATCCCCTCAAGCATTTATCCTTTGAGTTACAAACAATGCAATTATATTATTTAAAAATATGTATTTTTAAATTAAAAATTAAAAAATAATTATGTATTAGAAAAATAACAATTAGTTATTATTGACTATATTCACACTATTGTGCTATAAAATAGTAGGTTTTATTCATTGTTTCTTTTTTTTTTATGAAATAACCTTGCCCACCTTCCCTTTCCAACCCCCCACTACCCTTCCCTGCCTCTGGTAATAACAAACAGTTATTATCTATTATGCCAGTTAAGAATAAGAAATAAAAGTTTTCATTTTATCTTCATTTATTACTTCTCTGAATTTACGACTAAATCATTTTCCTTCACTCTGAAATCTTATTTTAACATTTCTTACAAGACAAATCTACCGACATGTAAGTTCTCAATTTTTGTTTGTCCAAAAAAAGGCTTTATTTGTCCTTCATTTTCAAAGGATAATTTTCAGGAATACATAATTCTAGGTGAGTGAGTTTTTTTTTTTTTTTAAACACTTCAAATATTTTACTTTATTCTCTTTTTTGCTTGCATTGTTTCTGAGAACAAATCTGATGTAATTATTGTCTTTGCTTCTCTCTATGTAAGACATTTTCCGATTTCTTTCAAGTTTATCTTTTAGTTTCTCCATTTTTAATATGATATGCATAGATGTAGATTTTTTGGCATTTTTTTCTGCTTGCTGTTCCCTGACTCTCCTGCATCTGTGGTTAACATTAATTTAATGACATTAATGTGTCTGACATTAATTTAGTAAAATTCTCAGTCATTATTACTTCAAATATGTCTTCTATCTTTTTCTCTCTCCTACGTTTTATATTCCCATAATGCGTATCTTATACATTTTGTGGTGGTTTCACATTTCTTGAATTTTTTTTTCCATTTTTTTATTCTTTTTTTCTCTTTGCCTTTTAGTTTTGGAGGTTTATTTTGACATACACTCAAACTCAGAGATAATTTACTCAGTCATGCCCAGTCTATTAATGACCCATTAAGACAATCTTAATTTATTTTTTATTTTTTTGATCTCCTGCATTTTTTATCTATTCTTTCTCAGAATTTCCACTTCTTCATTTGCATTATCCCTGTGTTCTGACAGGTTTTCTACTTTGTTTATTAGATCCCAGAGCATAGTGATTATACTTTTTAAATTATTCATTTCTTGTCTCATAGTGCTAACATTCTTCTCATATCTTACTCAGATCCTGGATGCTTGCTTCGTTTATTGAAACTGTGCTTTCTGTCTTTTAGTATTACTTGCAATATTTTTTCTTGTTAGCTGGGCATGATATAGTGTGCAAGACGAACTGTATTAAATAGGCCTTTATTCATATGGCAGTAAGATATGGGGGAAGGGGGAGTGTTCTATAATCCTATGTTTGGGTCTCAGTCTTTTAGTGAGTGAGCCTGTGATTCTTGGACTGCGAAATTGACAAGCACATCTGAGCAACCCCGCAACTCCACTTCCTTTAGGTGAGATAGCTAGCTGGGGCTGGAGTTGGGTATTACTCTTCTTCCAGCTCAGTCGTGCCCTGATAAACCCCTATAGGCTAGGTTCTAGTAAAATAATTTCTTTTGAGGACATACTTTATTAAGAAAAATGAAATGCTCTGGAGTATTCCAAAATAGCTATTTTTATTCTCCTTCTCCTGGAAGCATGAGAGGATTTTTCTCTAATCTTCCCTGTGGGAACATGGTAGAGATGTCAGTGGTAAAACTCACAAACATGTGAGGGTTCTTCTGGAGTTTTAAGCTCTCAGACATGTTCAAACTGAGCCTCCAGAAAATTTTCAGTTACAGTTTGGATTTTCCTACCCCATCACTGGTGTCTGTGGTGGTTTCTGCTCCTGGGTTTCTGCCTGTTAAGTCGTAAGTCTCCGTAACCAGCCTGTCTCCAATTTTTGAGGCAACAGTTCACCCTGTTGTCTCAGTACTGTGACAATTCTAAGAAGAGTTATTACTTTTTCAGTATTTTTAGTTTTTACTTATTGTTAGAATAAGTGATGACTTCAAGCTTCTTATACAGCAAATTGGAAACTAGTAATACCAGTAATTATTTGATAATGGAATTGACCATGTCTACAGTAAATCTCTGTTAGGCAACAGCATACACATCACCTATCTCCTGAAAACTTGAGTAAAAATAGAACAGATGTAGGCAATAAAGCAAAACCAACACCACAGGCACTCATCTGTTTATTAGATACTTTGCTTTTTTTTTCCAGGACATGGCAGAATGTGTTAAGTTGGCAAGTGCTCCCACTTGCCTAGATTATTTCAAACATTTTATACAATGGTTCAAGTTGTGTAGCAAGAAAGCGATTTTTGTTCAGTGTGTGTCTACCTATTCATTTTTTATTGTTCTATTGATGCTACATTTTCAGAAAAATAAATCAAAATGTAGAGGTATTTCAATTACAATAAAAATATATTATTTTAGTGTAAATTAAAACATAGAGACATTTCAAGTCCCCAGTGGCCAATTTCAAGCCCACTTGTGAATCGTGGGACCAGTTACTTGATTTTTAGCTTGATGTTCCTATGTTATTTTTTGCTACTTGAATCTAACTTATAAAAGGCTATACATCTATCTCTACTTCTATCTATCTATCATATTAGTTTATCTGCTAAGGCCTTAAAATATATTTTCTAAAAGCTTTTCTGTAACTGATCAACTTAAGTGTCAGTTGGGTGTCTGACATCCATAAGGCTTTGAGATTATTGCTCCAAATTCCATAGGAAATTATTCTCTTTCTTCTCAATACTGTTTTTACTAAGATCCAAACATAGGGGGCTTATATCCAAGGGTTTTTTTCCTAAAAAAAAATGCAAATATATAAATATATGTAAAGAAAGTATTCAGAGTAGAAGCATTTGAGGAATAGTGTGTCTAATAGCATGTACTCCATGTTTTCCCCATGAGCAAATGAAAAATGTTCAAAATATGTGAAAAGAATGAAGTGAAAAGTGAGATCTTGAAACAGGATTATTCACAGCTGAAAGATAAGTAAAAAGCATCAAGGAAGAGGCCAGGCTCTCTGGCTCATACCTGTAATCTCAACAATTTGGGAGGCCAAGGTGAGAGGATCACTTGAGCCCAGAAGTTTGAGACCAGCCTGGGCAATATGGCAAGACCTTCCTTCAAGACCTTGGTTCTACATAAAAAAAAAAAAAGAAAAAGAAAAAACAAGCACAGTGGACATGCTCCTGTGATCCTAGGAGGCTGAGGTGGGAGGATTGCTTGAGCCCAGGAGGTAGAGGTGCAGCTGTGATTGCATCACTGCACTTCAGCCTGGGAGACAGTGCAAGGCCTTATCTAAAAAACAAAAATTCAAGGAAGAGGACTCTTCGGCTTCAAATGAAAGGGAAAGAATAAAGTGAGTTTGTTTTACTATATGGTAATTGTGAATTTTTCTATTCCATAAGGTAATAGGGCCATAAATGCTGCAAGTTGATGTAGCTGGGCCATTGCAACACTTAGGTGATATATCCATTAGTTCAGGTACTGCTGCAACCAATATTACTAGTACTGCCTAGTACTGCCACTATCTGCCAGTAACTGAGAACCAACACTCTTCCCAGTACTGCACTAAGAGTAACCTAGTACATATCTCATAAACTTTCTAGGTAAATAGATGTCCATGTTCTGTGGAGTGGTCCACCATTTGCTAGCTCTATGTCCTTGTGAAATTCCTTTATTTTCTCTAATTCTCAGTTTTTCATGTGTAAAATGAGTCTCCTGGTGCTATTCATCTTATAGGTTGTTTTCAGTGCAGTTGGTCTCTGACTTACCATGTTTAGACTTACAATTTTTCAACCTTGCAATGGGTTTATCAGGACGTAAGCCCATCGTAAGTCAAGGAGCATCTGTATTATGTAAAGTGTATATCACAATGCCTAGAACACAATAAGCTCTTGGTGAAGAGTTTTCTACTATTATTCTTATTAGTGTTTTGTTAATATTGTTAGTTTCTCCTTCTTACCTATGAAAACTACACGAGAGATACAGGACTATGGTGACTTGAAAAGGTAAATCACTAAATAAGTGTCATCATAAAGAATGAAATCCAGAAAAAGGATTATGAGAAGATGGTAGGGTAGGAAGCACCAGGAATCCATCTACTCATCTACATAAAAATTACAGTGGAAGAATCTGTTTGATGTAAATGTTTAGAACTATTAAAGGCTTTCAACTTCCAGAAGATTTTAGTTGTACATTGTAATTAATTTTGGCCAATTGCAGCTCTTAGTGCAATTGACTTCCTATCTGTCTCTAGCCACCACCTCCCACTCCCTACTCCTCACTGTCATAGAGGAGGGCAGCCGTTGTTTATTGCAACTGCCCCCATTTGTAGATTGCTGCAAGCCCCTCCCTTCTGGTTGAAGTAACTTCCTGGAGGTTTAAAGGGCCAGAGATTTTCATTTCCACTTTATATTCTCTTTTTTCCTCCATGAGAGTCAGACATTATTAAAGATTAGGACATTAAAAAGCAACCACATATGGGCAGAAATTAGAAAGCTACCACAATTGCTCAAGGAAAGGGGAAGGCTCAGCAAAGACCTAAACAACTTTAAATTTATACCTCAGATTCATCATTAGCACAGAGACAACCAGCAGCACAATTAAAAAAAAGCAAACATCAAAAAAAAAAAAAATCCAAGTGAAAAAGAATAAAATTGGACCCTTAATTAACACCATATATAAAAGTTAACTCAATTAATGTAAGACCTAAATATAAGATCTGAAGTGATAAAAGTCTTAGAAGAAAGTGAAGCACAGGGCAAATCTTTATGTTGAGAATTCCTAAAACTCAATAACAAAAACAAAATCAAATTTATAAATGAGGAAGATACTTGAGTAGACATTTCTCCAAAGAAGATATACAAAGGATCAAGTATTAGGGACATTAGGCACATGATTAGGAAACATCCCTAATCATTAGGGAAATAGAAATCAAAACTACAATGAGATACCCTCTCGCACTCATTAGAATGGCTACTATCCGAAACAAAAACAGATAAAAAGTATTGGTGAGGAGGTGAACAAATTAGAATCCTTGTGCATTGTTGGTAGGAATGTAAAATGGTACAACCGCTGTGGAAGGCAGTATGATAGTTCCTCAAAAAATTAAAAATAGAATTAACATATCATCCAGGAGTCCCACTCGAAGGTATATATTCAAAAGAATTTGAAGAGATATTTTGAAGAGGTGTCTGTAGAATTATATTCACAGTAACATTAGCTGATACATAGAATCAAACCATTTTTCCACTGCTGGATGAATAAGTAAAATATGGTACATCCAGTGGAATATTATTTAGCTTTAAAGGAAGGAAATTCTGGCGTGTTTACAAGATGAATGAACCTTAAGGACATTATTCTATGTGAAATGAGCTGGTCACTAAAGGACAAATACTGTATGATTCCACTTGTGTGAAGTATTTAGAGTAATCAAATTCATAGAAACTGTGGGCAGCAAGCCACCCAGGTGCCGAGGCAAGAGACTGAAGACACAAGCTGTTCCAGTATAATAAAGAAAATATATAGAATAAGAATAGTTATACTAGAAATAGATTATAGATATGATTATGAATATTATGAATCATTAATTTATAGATTATTCTTTATTTCAATATTATAATAATCTTTGTTCTACAATTATAACCTAGGAAAAACCAGGCCATACAGAGATAGGAGGTGAAGGGACACACGGTGAGGAGTGACCAGAAGGTAAGTGTGAGCCCTCTGTTACGCCCGGGCAGGGCCACTAGAGGGCTCCTTGGACTAGCGGTAACGCCAGTGCCTGGAAGGGCCCCTGTTACTTAGCGGACCTTGGTCTAGCGACAGCACCAGTGCCTGGGAAGACACCTGTTACTTAGCAGACTGGGAAAGGGAGTTTCCCTTTCCCCAGGGGTGTTAGAGAAGACCCTGCCTCACCACCTCTTGTGGAAGGCCTGATGTCAGTCAGGCCCACCCACAGCCATCCAGAGGCCTAAACATCGCCCTGTTATGAGGTGCTTCAGTGGTCAGGCTCCTGGTCCACTTTCATGTTCCGTCCTGTATACCTGGCTCCACCTTCTAGATAGTAGTAGCAGAATTAGTGAAAGTATTAAAGTCTTTGATCTCTCCGAGAAATACATAGAAGAAATAATGACGTAAGCTGTCCCCTCTCTCTCTCCACTGGACACGTGACTCGCGTGACCTTACCTATCACTGAAGATGACTCACGCTCCTTACCCTGCCCTCTTGCCTTGTATACAATAAATAACAGTGTGGCCAGGCATTCGGGGCCACTACTGGTCTCTGCACTTTGGTGGTAGTGGTCCCCCGGGCCCAGCTGTCGTTTCTTCTGTCTCTTTGTCTTGTGTCTTTATTTCTATGATCTCTCGTCTCCACACAAGAAGAGAAAAACCCACAGGCCCTGTAGGGCTGGACCCTACAGAGACAGAAAGTAGAATGGTGGCTTTCCGGGGCTATGGGAATGGGGAAATTGGGTGGTGTTGTTCAATGAATATAGAATTTCAGTTTTGCCAGTTGAAAAGAGCTCTGGAGAGGAATTGTGATATTTGCACAACAATATGAAGGGACTTAGTATGACTAAACTGTACACTAAAGGATGGTTAAGATAGAAAATTGTAGTTTATATGTATTTTGCCACAATTTTTAAAAAATGAAAAGAAAAAAAGAATCAGATCCAATTTTGACTTTTGGACTGTACTATTTCTACTTCTATGGTAAAGTGAATGGTACTCCTGCCTTAGCAGATTTCAGACATATTTACAGAAGATTTTTACTCGTCTTTGTATCATGTGCAGTTAATAATAAATAAATAATATTTATTCATTCAATCGAAAGTTATTAAATACTTTCTAATGTACCTGACACTATGCTGAGATGAATAAGACACATCTTCTGAGATATTTGCAACATTTTCTGTTCTTTAGATTTATTTTATAATTTTTATTAAATTGGTTATAATGATGCCCATTTATTTTGTTATGGTTTTTAACTCAAGAAAGTGCCATTTTTCTTTATTTTAGTTTACACTTTTGGTTGTTGCTTTTGATTCATTTAGTTTTTTGTTTTTGTTTTTGTTCCAGGACAGCATGTGTGTTGTCTCTGCAATGCACTTTCCATGTTTGTATTCATTGTTCTAATCAGTTTTTAATCTTCCTATATTGAGGAAGCTGAAATTGCATCATTTGTTCCTAATTTTCTGCAGTATCAATGCTGCTCTTCAGTGCCTCCAATGCTAATTTATCCATTTCCTAGTAGTCTTTTGTAACTTGTGTACTTCAACCTGACACACATTTTTCCTTTTATCTTGTTACACTTTTTCTTCTTTTGGATTTCAATTTTTTAAGCCATGTGTACTCATAATTTCTAAAATTCACATTAGATTATATTCTTTTTTTTTTTTTTTTTGAGACGGAGTCTCGCTCTGTCGCCCAGGCTGTAGTGCAGTGGCCGGATCTCAGCTCACTGCAAGCTCCGCCTCCCGGGTTCAGGCCATTCTCCTGCCTCAGCCTCCCGAGTAGCTGGGACTACAGGCGCCCGCCGCCTCACCCGGCTAGTTTTTTGTGTTTTAGTAACCTTTCCAGTAATGTTCTTTTTCCTGATCTACATGATTCCCCATTAGCCTTAATTTCTTCGTGTTTTCTCCTTCCTCTGTTTCATACAAGTGAGAGCTATCTGGGCTTGATTTCTGTAAAGAGGCTCATGACTTTTTTGGCCTCTTTTTATGTCTATTTCTGTGAAAATCAAATTCCTTAAAAGCTGTACAACTTAAGGGAAGATTCATGAGTTCAGTCACCTCTTTCGATTCCCACTTTATAGTTGATAAAACTAAGGCACTAAGAAACTTTCCCAAGGTTACACAACTGGTAAGCAGTAGCAGTGAAGTTAGCAGTGAAACCCAGGCAATCTGTCTTCAGAGTCCGTGACATAAACCACTGTGTCAAATACTTCCTGGTGCTTTTTCTTTTATCTTTTATCAATGTATACTATAATCAGAGAAGAACACATACATCATAACTTTACTGCTTGATAAATATTCACAAACAGTCAACTTCCAGAATATTACCAATTCCCAGTCTCTACCATGCCCTTGAGATTTACCATTGTTCAACTTTTTTAATAGGAAAAAATAGTTTCATCTGTTTTTGTACTTTTATACAAATAGAAATGTCAGTATTTATTGTGCCTGGTTTCTTTCTTAAAAATTACGTTAATTATATCCATTTAATAATTCTGTTGCTATAAAGTAATGGAATTGTAGGAATATCCTCAGTATATATTAATATATTCATTGTAATGCTGATGGGCATATGGGTAGTTTCTATTTGTTTTTGTTTTTTTGGTGAGAGGAGGCTGTAAAAATATTGCATTTTAGTTAACATTTTAGATGTGTATATGTCTAAGGGTGGACTTTCTGAATCTTAGGATATTTCGTTGCTCAGCTCTATTAGATCATCCTGAGTAACGTTCCAATGTGGCAGTGCCAGTTTAACTCAGCTACAGTGTGTATAAAGGTTTTATTTATGTATTTATTATACAGTGTGTATAAAGGTTTATTCACACTCTCAGCTGGTATTTTAAAATCAATAGTTGTGTTTATCTTTTCAAATAAACCATGTTTAATATGTATTTCCATTATATCTAAATAACTTAAAATCTTTTCACATATTCATTAACTATCTTGGGATCCTCTTTTTTTTTCTTCTTTTCTTGAGACAGCATCTTGCTCTGTCACCCAGGCTGGAGAGTAGTGGTGTGATCATAGATCACCACAGCCTTGACCTCCAGGGCTCAAATGATCCTCCCACCTCAGCCTCCTAAGTAGCTGGAGGTACAGGTATGCACTACCACACCTTGCTAATTTTTTTACTTTTTTATAGTGACAGAGTCTCACTATGTTGCCCAGGCTTGTCTTGAACTCCTGAACTCTAGCGATCCTTTCATCTCAGCCTCCCAAAATGCTGGGGTTACAGGCATGAGCCACCACCCCTGGCCACATTTTGGTATCTGTTTTTTGTGAAGAACCAAGATTTTTGTCCATTCTTCAATTTGGTTGTGTGACCTGTTCTCACTGAGTTGTAGATGTTCTCAATGTTTTCTGAATATAATGCCTTTGTTATTTAAGAATGGTGCAAAAGTAATTGTGGTTTTTGCCATTGAAAGTAATGCAAAAATGCAATTACTTTTGCAACAACTTAATATTTTTTCACTGTGTTCTGCTAGCCTATAGTTTCCCTTTTCACTCCTATTAATGTCTTGTGAGGACAATATGATTTTTTTCATTTTAGTAAATTTTAATTCTTCAGTTTTTCTTGCTACAGATTTTATGTACTGTTAACTATCTTTCCTAATCTACATCAAAATGATATCCTCCATTATTTTTCTATAAATTTTTTTACTGCCTTTCCATTCATTTTTAAAGTTGACAATCTTTTTGGAACTAATTTTGAGTATGAAGTGAAATAAGGATCTTGATATATTTTATATCAAATATATACCTAATGGAGATCTTTTCCTCATTATACTGCAGTTCATCTTCTTGGTGACTCCCGGTGGAGTTACAGGTGTAGCTGCTTTCTAGATTCTGTGTCCTTGGTTGTTACCTATCCTTATGCCAACATTATGACATATTTACCATAGATTTGAAGTACTATTTCTGTTTGATCCTGGACATTCTTCAGCTTTCTTCTTCTGCTCCTTCAACCTTGCCTTTGGTTATCTTGGATTATTAAATTTATGTTTGAATTTTAGAATTAGCTTGTTAATTCCTACAGTGACTAATGCATGCACATATACACAAAAGCAAACTAGTGGCATGTACTGAACTTATAGATTAATTCAGGGAGAATTTGTGTCTGTACAAATGGAATCATTTAAGCCATAAACATTTTGTAGCCCTCCATTTCGTTTTCTTCTGTTGGTTTCTTAAGGTTCTTTCAATAATATTTTTAGTGATTTATTTGGTTTTAGCATAGAATTATATACCTTATGAGATAGATATATATGTTACACGTTTCTAGATGTTTTATGATTTTTAATGCTTTTGCAAATCATAGCATTTATAATTTCTTGGATGCCATTGTAAAGAGTGCCATTTATAACTTCATTTTTCTAGTTGTATGTAGTCAGGTGTGAAATATTTAGTTAACCATGTATTCAGTGACTTTGACAAATGGAGCAATTAATATTAATACTTTGCCTGCAGATTACTTTGGGTTTCCTAGATAAGCAACCATCTATAACAGTGTGGTAATTATAATTTCAAATTGTAATTTCATTTATTTTTTTTTCTACTTAGTAGAGCATTATTATTTTCTTGTTTAATTTCACTTGTTGGCACCTCTGGTACAATATTTTTTAAAAAGAAAGTTGAGATAGTAGAGATTTTTTTCTGTTTCCTACTCTCAAGGGAATTCAATATTCCAACATTGTGAGTGAACACAGATCACATGTAAAGTGGTGGAACCTGGACCTTGTTGTATGTGTCTAAGGATGGGAGTCTATTGCTTTATTCTGTCTCCTTTCCTACCACTTAGCTTCTACGTAGTCTCCATCTCATTTTTGGCTAATCACTCTCTGGCTGTGCCATGAACACTTTCACCATTGGTAGTCAGGCTATTCTTTTTCTCTGCAATGAAGTCACCAAGCCGGTTCTATGGAAGGACTCTGAGGGTATTCCTTTCAAGAGGATGGATACCCAGTATGAAGGCCTCCAGGTCAAATTGAAAATTTGTTCCTAGAAAAAGTGATGTCCAAGACACAACATATACTCTTTCTAAGGCCTTGTGACCCTCCCAGGGTCCACCAGAGTAATACCCTTACCCCCAAACACACTTTATTACCCAGGGCCACCCAGCCCTATGTCCTCCACTGCTTTGAGTTTCCTGGGGCTTTCTCTCCAGATGGTATGAAATTTATGGTGTGAGAGTTTCCCTGCTTCCTGGCTTTCAGGATATCTTCTGATTTTTTTTTATTATTTGAGCAAGAATGACATCTTCAGCCTTAATTATTTTTCTAGACTCCAGCTTCTGAAGGAATTTCTATCTTCAACTCCCATATCTTTTTTCTTTCCTGAGTCCTTGAAATATTCTGTCCTAGAATCATCTGATCTACTGTACAATGTCTTCAGGTCTGGTTTTTGCCTTATTCAAGCCAACAGTTCCTCTCCTTAATAGAATTAATGTAAACTGTGAAAACGAACAGGAAAATGCTTTGTAGCATGCATATGACTTACGTTCTGAGAAGAGGAAAAATAGCTAGCAATTTTTAAAATTCCACTTCTTCGTAGTTCCTCATGGTTTAGCTCAGAATGCAAAGCAGCAAGATCCTTTAATAGTGTGGTAATTAATACTCAATGTGTGATGTCTCATTTTATTCAATTTATGCCTACTATGCCCTGCCAAAATGCAATAAAAAGAAAATTAAAATAGCCAAAAAGGCATACATTATTAACACTTTTTTCCCCCGAAGAGTAATTTTAAATAATATTCAGCGAATACAATGTCATCCAGGGCATTTGGAAATTATACATTTTATTATTAACAAATATTTTGGCTAAGGCTCATTACATGAGCAGAGGTAAAGCAAGTTACATGTATCTTTCTTTGAGTGTAAGTAGATAACTGCATAAGGACGGGTGTTGGGTGCCCTTCGTCTGTCAACCTCATCATGCAAGAAAGCTTAGTTGATGAGAGTTTCTGGGAGAATATCTGAGAATCAGTGTGGTGCTGGTAGAGACAAGGCACCACACCTGCCCTCACACTCAAGCAGCTTTTGTTCAGAGTGCACCTATAGGTAGCATTCAAGAAGGAGAACCAATGATCTCAGGCCTCCACTTCATTCAGTATCCTAGGAGAAAATAATGATTAAATAGTGAATTAATCTTCTATTCCAGAAAACATGCTCCTCTGAGTATCCTTGTCAATACCACGGCCTCAGCATTGATGGTTTTTAGATATATTTTGTGTGTGCAACCTCACTTTCCTATGGAGAGGGAAGCAACACAGTGTAGAATTCACTAGCATGAAAATAGGAATAGTAGGGAGCATAGGCAGAGAACAATGGGAATCTATATGCTTTTCAAGATTTTTAAAGATATGGAGGATATCTCTCCTTATCTGAAGTGCTGAAGAAAAAGAGGTGCTGGCCTCTGCAGAGATCAGATGGTAGGAAAGGAAAAAAGGACAGCTGATGTTTTCATATAGTGGAAATTTGCAGAACACATAAAGGACAGGGAGGAATTTTGATCTCATCCTATCCAAGTCGGGGATATTCTAAAACTGAAACTGGATTTTGGCTTTTGTACATCCATCTTCTGCCTGCAATTTGGACTGGCACAGACGGGAGGAGTTGACATGAAATGAATAGGAATAGCCCAGTGATTTTTATTTCTTTAGAGTCAGAAAATAAACCGACTTCTTTATTGTGTAAGAAAGAGTTCCTTGACCATTATTACCTTTGTATTCCACAACTCCCTGCACTTTCATACTTAAAGACCATCACAGCCAAGATTTTCTGACATGTTATTTTCATCTAAGTAAGTCATTGGGGACTTTTTTTTTTCGTTGTTTTTCTCTCATCCCTCCCCCTACCATATATATGTGTGTGTGTGTGTGTGTGTGTGTGTGTGTGTGTGTGTGTGTAGAGAGAGAGAGAGAAACTTTAAATGAAAAAAAACCTAAATATATGGTCCTTTCCTCATGAAACCTATAAGATAGGTTTGTATGCATAAAATAGACAGTTTAGGACCCCAAACTAAAGTCCTGATAAATCATCCTTGTTCAGATTAATTAGAGAAGAGTTTGGTTGAGAGTTGGGTCTTGAGAGAGGTAAAGAACTTGGATAGGCAAGGAGAAGTGGACAGAAGTTATAGTATGAGTAAAATTCCAGTGTCTAGGGAGAAATATTGTATGTGCAGAGCCCAGCCTGGCTCAATCAGGATATTCACATAGATATGTACTCTGGAGACCTAGGACCTAAGCCACCACCCACTTCTGCACACCCCAATCATTCTCAAATTTTTATTTTCTTGATTATTTTCTATTAGTCAAATTAAAAATGAACTAGGGTCATGGATCATGATTTTTTGACTAATTTTTATCCCTAGAAGTAGACATAATGCTCTCGTATTAGTTACACAGCTAGGGGCTTTCTGTGAGTTTTCCAAGTAACTTCTAAGCTACTTGGTATTTTTGCTACTTTCCTGGCTATGTATAATATATATTATATAAATATATATATTTTTCTAGTTGTGTATAGTCAGGTGTGAAATATTTAGTTAACCATGTATTCAGTGACTTTGACAAATAGAGCAATTAATATTAATACTTTGCCTGCAGATTACTTTGGTTTTCCTAGATAAGCAACCATCTATAACAGTGTGGTAATTGTGATTTCAAATTGTAATTTCATTTCTTTTTTTTCTACTTGGTAGAGCATTATTATTTTCTTGTTTTATTTCACTTGTTGGCACCTCTGGTGCAATATTTTTTAAAAAGAAAGTTGAGATAGTAGAGATTTTTTTCTGTTTCCTACTCTCAAGGGAATTCAACATTCCAATATTGTGAGTGAACACAGATCACATGTGTTTATATAATATATATTATATATATTTATATAATATACATTTATGTAATACATATTATATATAAAAATATATATTATATATAAAAATTTTTCCAATGACATTGAGCACAACAGAAACAGAAAATATCATATTACTATATATTACTATATACATGTATATCACATTACTATATTTATATACAACATATGACACATAAATAAATATATAAGTCCTATGTTATTGATGTGGTCATGCAGGTCTAAACTGGGAACACTGTACAACCAATAAGAGAAACAAGAACTAAGGTGGTATGAAATTGTTGAGCCAGAGTGGTAGAGCACTTCTATAACAAAAAGTCCAGCAAATGACTATTTAAAAAGGGTATGAAATTGTCCTACGACTGTCTTGTAGAGACAATTCCAAGATGAGGGTTGCTGTCTGTCTGGAGGAGCATTGTGGAAATTTATCAGTCTTGCTCACTGTAGCTTCCCATTTAGAAGAGGAAGCAGTAGAGAAAACTCAGTATAATAACACAGTTTTCAACCTCCCCCACCCAAGAAATAGCTTCTAAATCTCCAACTTATTCTCTCTTTAAAAGTGAACAAGTTGAGTGTGGTAGCATACACCTATAATCCCTAACTATTCAGGAGGCTGAGATGGGAGGATAGCTTGAGACCAGGAGTTTGAGACCAGCCTGGACAGCATAATGAAACCCTGTATCTGAATGAATGAATGAATGAATGAATGAATGAATGAATGAACTGGTCAGATTTAGTACATTGTTTGCCTTTAATTATTTAATTATGAGTCTTATCCTATAAATGACTAAAATTTCTCTCCATTTCCCTTTATATTGATTCTCCTGTGAAGGCCTCTACCAAAAATCATTTTGATATTTATAATAAAAAATGTATTATGCTTATATATTATGGTGATTGTTACAAATGGAGATCATGAAAAGACACCTTGAATTCATTCTTACTAATAATAACACTGAGAATCTCCATTGCATCTTTTTTTTCTCTCTCTTTTTTTATTATACTTTAAGTTCTAGGGTACATGTGCACAACGTGCAGGTTTGTTACATATGTACACATGTGCCATGTTGGTGTGCTACACCCATTAACTCATCATTTACATTAGGTATTTATCTTAGTGCAACCCCTCCCCCATCCCCTCACCCCATGACAGGCCCTGGTGGGTGATGTTCTCCACCCTGTGTCCAAGCGTTCTCATTGTTCTATTCCCATCTATGAGTGAGAACATGCGGTGTTTGGTTTTCTGTCCTTGCGATTGTTTTCTCAGAATGATGGTTTCCAACTTCATGTAGCTACAAAGGACATGAACTCATCCTTTTTATGGCTGCATAGTATTCCATGGTGTATATGTGCCACATTTTCTTAATTCAGTCTATTTTTGATGGACATTTGGGTTGTTCCAAGTCTTTGCTATTGTGAATAGTGCCGCAATAAACATACGTGTGCATGTGTCTTTCTAATAGCATGATTTATAATTCTTTGGGTATATAACCAGTAATGGGATGGCTGGGTCAAATGGTATTTCTAGTTCTAGATCCTTGAGGAACTGCCACACTGTCTTCCACAAGGGTGGAACTAGTTTACACTCCCACCAACAGTGTAAAAGTGTTCCTGTTTCTCCACATCCTCTCCAGCACCTATTGTTTCCTGACGTTTTAATGATTGCCATTCTGACTCATTCTGACTGGTGTGAGATGGTATCTCATTATAGTTTTGATTTGCATTTCTCTGATGACCAGTGATGATGAGCATTTATTTCATGTGTCTGTTGGCTGCATAAATGTCTTCTTTTGAGAACTGTCTGTTCATATCATTTGTCCACTTTTTGATGGGGTTGTTTGATTTTTTCTTGTAAATTTATTTAAGTTCTTTGTAGATTCTGGATATTAACCCTTTATCAGATGGGTAGATTGCAAAAATATTCTCCCATGCTGTAGGTTGCCTGTTCACTCTGATGGTAGTTTCTTTTGCTGTGCAGAAGCTCTTTAGTTTAATTAGATCTCATTTGTCAATTTTGGCTTTTGTCACCATTGCTTTTGGTGTTTTAGTCATGAAGTCCTTGCCCATGCCTATGTCCTGAAAGGTATTGCCTAGGTTTTCTTCTAGGGTTTTTATGGTTTTAGGTCTAATATTTAAGTCTCTAATCCATCTTGAATTAATTTTTTTACAAAGTGTAAGGAAGGGATCCAGTTTCAGCTTTCTACATAAGGCTAGCCAGTTTTCCTAGCACCATTTATTAAATAGGGAATCCTTTCCCCATTGTTTGTTTTTGTCAGGTTTGTCAAAGATCAGATGGTTGTAGGTGTGTGGTGATATTTCTGAGGCCTCTGTTCTGTTCCATTGGTCTGCAACTCTGTTTTGGTACCAGTACCATGCTGTTTTGGTTACTGTAGCCTTGTAGTATAGTTTGAAGTCAGGTAGCATGATGCCTTCAGCTTTGTTCTTTTTGCTTAGGATTGTCTCAGCAATGTGGGCTCGCTTTTGGTTCCATATGAACTTTAAAGTAGCTTTTTCCAAATCTGTGAAGGAAGTCTTTGATAGCTTGATGGGGATGGCATTGAATCTCTAAATTACCTTGGGCACTACAGCCGTTTTCACAATATTGATTCTTCCTATCCATGAGCATGGAATGTTCTTCCATTTGTTTGCATTCTCTTTTATTTCATTGAGCAGTGGTTTGTAGTTCTCCTTGAAGAGGTCCTTCACATCCCTTGTAAGTTGGATTCCTCGGTATTTTTTTTTTGGTCTTTGTAGCAGTTGTGAATGGGAGTTCACTTATGATTTCGCTCTCTGTTTGTCTGTTATCGGTGTATAAGAATGCTTGTGATTTTTACACATTGATTTTGTAGCCTGTGACTTTGCTGAAGTTGTTTATCAGCTTAAGGAGATTTTGGGCTGAGACGATGCAGTTTTCTAAATATACAATCATGTCATCTGAAAACAGGGACAATTTGACTTCCTCTTTTCCTAATTGAATACCCTTTATTTCTTTCTCTTGCCTGATTGCCCTGGCCAGAACTTCCAACACTATGTTGAATAGGAGTGGTGAGAGAGGGCATACCTGTCGTGTGCTGGTTTTCAAAAGGAATGCTTCCAGTTTTTTGCCCATTCAGTATGATACTGACTGTGGGTTTGTCATAAACAACTCTTATTATTTTGAGATACATACTATCAATACCTAGTTTATTGAGAGTTTTTAGCATGAAGGACTGTTGAATTTTGTCAAAAGCCTTTTCTGCATCTATTGAGATAATTATGTGGTTTCTGTCTTTGGTTCTGTTTACGTGATGGATTATGTTTATTGATTTGCATATGTTGAACCAGCCTTGCATCCCAGGGATGAAGTCAGCTTGATCTTGGTGGATAAGCTTTTTGATGTGCTGCTGGATTCGGTTTGCCATTATTTTATTGATGTTGTTTACTATTGTGTGGGAGTCTAAGTCTCTTTGTAGGTTTCTCAGGACTTGCTTTATGAATCTGGGTGCTCCTGTATTGGCTGCATATATATTTACGATAGTTAGCTCTTCTTGTTGAATTGATCCCTTTACCATCATGTAATGGCCTTCTTAGTCTCTTTTGATGTTTGTTGGTTTAAAGTCTGTTTTATGAGAAAATGGGATTGCAGCCCCTGCTTTTTTTGCTTTCCATTTGCTTGGTAGATCTTCCTCCATCCCTTTATTTTGAGCCTATGTGTGTCTCTGCACGTGAGATAGGTCTCCTGAATTCAGCACCCTGATGAGTCTTGACTGTTTATCCAATTTGCCAGTTTGTGTCTTTTAATTGGGGCATTTAGCCCATTTACATTTAAGGTTAATATTGTTATTTGTGAATTTTTTCCTGTCCTTATGATGTTAACTGGTTATTTTGCCCATTAGTTGATGCAGTTTCTTCCAAGCATTGATGGTCTTTACAATTTAGCATGTTTTTGCAGTGGCTGGTACTGGTTGTTCCTTTCCACGTTTAGTGCTTCCTTCAGGAGTACTTGTAAGGCAGGCCTGGTGGTGACAAAAATCTCTCAGCATTTGCTTGTGTGAAAAGGATTTTATTTCTCCTTGACTTATGAAACTTAGTTTGGCTAGATATGAAATTCTGGGTTGAAAATTCTTTTCTTTAAGACTGTTGAATATTGGCCCCCACTCTCTTCTGGCTTGCAGAATTTCTGCCGAGAGATCTGCTGTTAGTCTGATGGGCTTTACTTTGTGGATAACTTGACCTTTCTCTCTGGCTGCCCTTAGCATTTTTTCCTTCATTTCAACCTTGGTGAATCTGACAATTATGTGTCTTGGGGTTGCTGTTCTTGAGGAGTATCTTTGTGGTGTTCTCTGTATTTCCTGGATTTGAATGTTGGCCTGCCTTGCTAGGTTGGGGAAGTTCTCCTGGATAATATCCTGAAGAGTATTTTCCAGCTTGGTTCCATTCTCCCTGTCACTTTCAGGTACACCAATCACACATAGAGGTCTTTTCATGTAGTTTCATATTTCTTGGAATCTTTGTTCTTTTCTTTTTACTCTGTTTTCTCTAAACTTCTCTTCTCACTTCATTTCACTCATTTGATCTTCAATCACTGATACCCTTTCTTCTGCTTGATCAAATCAGCTACTGAAGCTTGTGCATGCATCACGTTGTTCTTGTGCCATGGTTTTCAGCTCCATCAGGTCATTTACAGTCTTCTCTACACTGTTTCTTCTAGTTAGCCATTCGTCTAATCTTTTTTCAAGGTTTTTAGCTTCCTTGTGATGAGTTTGAACATCCTCCTTTATCTTGGAGAAGTTTGTTATTACTGACTTCCTGAAGACTACTTCTGTCAGCTTGTCAAAGTCATTCTCCACCCTACTTCATTCTGTTGCTGGCAAGGAGCTGCAGTCCTTTGGAGGAAAAGGGGTACTCTGGTTTTTACAAGTTTCAGCTTTTCTTCTCTGGTTTCTCCCCACCTTTGTGGTTTATCTACCTTTGGTCTTTGATGATGGTGACCTACAGATGGGATTTTGGTGTGGATGACCTTTTTGTTGATGTTGATGCTATTCCTTTCTGTTTGTTAATTTTCCTTCTAACAGTTAGGTCCCTCAGCTACAGGTCTATTGGAATTTGCTGGAGATCCACTCCAGACCCTGTTTTCCTGGGTATCACCAGCAGAGGCTGCAGAACAGCAAATATTGCTGCCTGATCCTTCCCCTGGAAGCTTCGTCTCAGAGGGGCAACTGGCTGTATGAGGTGTCATTCGGACCCTACTGGGAGGTGTCTCCAAGTTAGGCTACACGGGGGTCAGGAACCCACTTGAGGAGGCGGTCTGTCCATTCTCTGAGCTCAAACACCATGCTGGGAGAACCACTGTTCTCTTCAGTGCTGTCAATCAGGGACGTTTAAGTCTGCAGAAGTTTCTGCTGCCTTTTGTTCAGCTATGCCCTGCCCCCAGTGGTGGAGTCTACAGAGGCAGGCAGGCCTCCTTGAGCTGCAGTGGGTTCCACCCAGTTTGAGCTTCCTGGCTGCTTTGTTTACCTACTCAAGCCTCAGCAATGGCTAGCGCCCCTCCCTCAGCCAGGCATGCATCCTCCCAGTTTGATCTCAGACTAGCAGTGAGCAAAGCTCTGTGGTTGTGGGACCCGCTGAGCCAGGTGTGGGATATAATCTCCTGGTGTGCCATTTGCTAAGACTGTTGGAAAAGTGCAGTGTTTAGTTGGCAGTGTCCCCATTTTCCTGGTACAGTCTGTCATAGCTTCCCTTGGTTGGGAAAGGGAAAACCCCCAGACCCCTTGTGCTTTCCAGGTGAGGTGATGCCCTGCTCTGCTTCGGCTCACCCTCCATGGGCTGCACCTACTTTCTGACCCGTCCCAATGAGATGAACCAGGTACCTCAGTTGTAAATGCAGAAATCACCTGTATTCTGTGTTGATCACACTGGGAGCTGCAGACCGGAGCTGTTCCTATTTGGCCATCTTGGAACAGACCTCCATTGCATCTTCAAGAGAGCAGAGGGAGTCAGAAGTGACAGCTTATCATTCTTCAGAATCTGAAGCTCTACCTAAGGAAATATTTACAATGATGCTCATTGTAGCATTTCTTATAATAGAAAAGAATAGGAAATACTAAAATTAGAAAATATAAGAAAATACCTAAATAAATCATTGTGTGAAATATTTTATAATGTGGATATATCATCATTACATAATGGTGTGAAAATTCTAAAACTTAATATTGAGTGAAAACAGAAAATTGTAGAACAATATGAGCAATTTGAAATAACTAAGTAAACCCTAAAGTAATACTACATATACAAATGCATGCATGCATTCGTATGTATAGAAATGAATCTGGAAAGAGGAACATCAAAATTATAACAATGAGAACCTCTGGAAAGTGTCTAGGATTGCAAGTGGTGTGAGACATACTTAAGGGAGAATTTAATTATGTGCGATATATTAAAAAATGAATAATATTCTGTACTTTAACTCTAGAATTAACCAGTGTAAAATCTCATCTCTTTATTACTGCTTAATTTTCTTTTTGTTAAATGTTGTATGCTCCTTCCAAAACCAAGATTTCAAATAATGATGAAAAATATCAAAATGAAATTTCAACTTAAACTAATCTTTTTATTAAGTGAGCATGAATCCACATAACTCTCCAAGTATTTAAGTGTGCAAATAGTTAGATCCACGTTTATTAAAAAAATTCTAAGAATGAGATCACATTTTATTAAAAATGTAATAAAATGTTTTAAATATAAATTTACTTAACTTATAAGGAGAACAAACTGTAATGATGACTGAAATTCAAATAAATGTTACCTTATCATAACATGTACCATTTCCTAAAATACTCTTTTAAGGGCAGCTTTTCACACTACCTGCTAAAATCCCTTTTCTCTATTTCCTGACTTTTTCTAGTTATGTTAATATTTTTATACTGACAAGGTTTCTGACATTTTGTTATATAACCACAACTTTTTTTTTTATTATTATTATACTTTAAGTTCTGGTATATATGTGCTGAACATGCAAGTTTGTAACATAGGTGTACATGTGCCATGGTGGCTTGCTGCGCCTATCAACCCGACATCTAGGTATTAAGCTCCACATGCATTAGGTATTTGTCCTAATGCTCTCCCTCCCTTTTCCCCCACTCCCTGACAGGTGGTGGTATGTGATGTTCCACTCCCTGTGTCTGCATGTTCTCACTGTTCAGCTGCCACTTATGAGTGAGAACATGTGGTGTCTGGTTTTCTGTTCCTGTGTTAGTTTGCTGAGGATGATGGTTTTCAACTTCATCCATGTCCCTGCAAAGGACATGAATTCATTCTTTTCTATGGCTGCATAGTATTCCATGGTGTATATGTGCCACATTTTCTTTATTCAGTCTATCACTAATGGGCATTTGGGTTGGTTCCAAGTCTTTGCTATTGTGAATAGTGCCACAATAAACATACGTGTGAATGTGTCTTTGTAGTAGAATGAGTTATAATCTTTGGGTATATACCCAGTAATGGGATTGCTGGGTCAAATGGTATCTCTGGTTCTAGATCCTTCAGGAATTGCCACATTGTTTTCCACAATGGTTGAACTAATTTACACTCCCACCAACAGTGAAAAAGTGTTCCTGTTTCTCTGCATCCTTGCTGGCATCTGTTGTTTCCAGACTCTTTAATGATTGCCATCCTAGCTGAAGTGAGATGGTATCTCATTGTGGTTTGGATTTTCATTTCTCTAATGACCAAAGATGATGAGCTGTTTTTCGTATGTTTGTTGGCCATGTAAATGTCTTCTTTTGAGAAGTGTCTGTTCATATCCTTCGCCTATTTTGTGATGAAGTTGTTTGGTTTGTACTTGTAAATTTGTTTTTGTTCCTTGTAGATTCTGGATATTAGCCTTTGTCAGATGGATAGATTGCAAAAATTTTCTCCCATTCTGTAGGTTGCCTGTTCACTCTGATGATAGTTTCTTTTGCTAAGCAGAAGCTCATAAGTTTAACTGGATCCCATTTATCAATGTTGGCTTTTGTTGCAATTGCTTTTGGTGTTTTATTCATTTCAAATAATGATGAAAAAGTCGTTGCCCATGTCTATGTCCCAAATGGTATTGCCTAGATTTTCTTCTAGGGTTTTTATGGCTTTAGGTTTTATGTTTAAGTCTTTAATCCATCTTGAATTAATTTTTGTATAAGGTGTCAGGAAAGGGTCCAGTTTCTGTTTTGTCCACATGGCTAGCCAGTTTTCCCAGCACCATTTATTAAATAGGGAATCCTTTCCCCATTGCCTGTTTTGTCAGGTTTGTCAAAGATCAGATGGTTGTAGATTTGTGGTGTTATTTCTGAGGCCTCTGTTCTGTTCCCTTGGTCTATATATCTGTTTTGTACCAGTACCATGCTGTTTTGGTTACTGTAACCTTGAGGTATAGTTTGAAGTCAGGTAACACGATGCCTTCAGCTTTGTTTATTGCTTAGGATTCTTGTGGCTATATAGGCTCCTTTTCTGTTCCATATGAAATTTAAAGCAGGTTTTTTCTAGTTCTGTGAAGAAAGTCAAGGGTGGCTTGATGGAAATAGCATTGAATCTATAAATTACTTTGGGCAGTATGGCCATTTTCACAATATTGATTCTTCTTGTCCATGAGCATTTGTTTTTCCATTTGTTTGTGTCCTCTTTTATTCTTGATCAGTGGTTTGTAGTTCTCCTTGAAGAGGTGCTTCACATACCTTGTAAGTTGTATTCCTGGGTATTTTATTTTCTTTGTAGCAATTGTGAATGGGAGTTCACTCATGATTTGGCTCTCTGTTTGTCTATTATTGGTGTATAGGAATGCTTGTGATTTTTGCACATTGATTTTGTATCCTGAGACTTTGCTGAAGTTGTCAGCTTACGGAGGTTTTGGGCTGAGATGATGGGGTTTTCTAAATATACAATCATGTCATCTGCAAACATAGACAATTTGACTTCCTCTTTTCCTATTTGAATACCCTTTATTTCTTTCTCTTGCCTGTTTGCTCTGGTCAGAACTTCCAATACTGTGTTGAATAAGAGTGGTGAGAGAGGGCATCCTTGTCTTGTGCTGTTTTTTAAATGAAAGGCATCCAGCTTTTGCCCATTCGGTATGATATTGGCTATGGGTTTGTCATATATAGCTCTTATTGAGATAATTTTATAGTAATACTGAATGTAAATTTGAATGGATTAACTTCTTACTACCAGTTTCCAGTTTAAAAAAATCACAGTTTCTTCATTCCTAAATTCTTTCTTTAATTGACAAACTTTAGATACTAATCTTTTATCTTTTGACATTAAATTTTGATGTAGGAAAGTCTGAAACTAGTCTAATTTAAAACATATAATTTTTCTACTTTCCTGGGAGAATTGTTTTCTTATTCCTGTAGTTCAGTAGCTTAACTGGTATATGAGTTAGAAGTTAGTATTTTATGTCTATGTTTCATGGTATACTGTATGTCCCTTTAAATATTCAGGTTTTAAAAATTAATTTTAGAAATATATTTTTATATTTTTAAACAAATTATTTATTGAACCCTTTTTTTCCCCCAAACAACAAATTTTCTTATGTGAATTTTTTATTTGCTTTCTAATTTTATAATTTCTGTTTATCTCTATATACTAGTATTTGAATTTTTTCAAGGTAATTATTTTGCTTCATGTTTTTCTAATTAATTTGTTACTTCTGCCTTGCCGCTGTATTTTCAACCTTAGGTCTATCTGGACTATTCCCCTTCATTTACTTCTGACATCATTTCCTCTTGTCTTTAAGTTTATCTTGAGGTTTTTTGTTGGCTATTACGTAGTTGTAAATGTTGAGAAGATATAATTAAAAAGTCTTCCCCCCACCCAGAAAACCTCTTCAAAAAGGTAGAAGAGAAAGAAATCAATTTTATTATTGAATGAGCATTAAATCAGAACTTGATTGCATCACAAGCAATCTGCTAGAAGTTGCAGACTGACAGAAATCTACAGTTTTATATTGCCAAGCAGATACAATCCACTACATGTACGTTCTCAAGGTAAACAAGAACTAGTCCTCAAGTAATAGAACTAAACAGCACCATTTGTCACACGTACTTCACCTGGTGAGCACCTGTATTTGCTGTTGGGCTTTATCCAGAGGAAAAATAAACTTCTAACATTTTTATGACAAGAAGTATTTTTGCAGCTTAGGACAAGGCATCTGTGAAGGTTGCTACCCTCCTACAAACATTGGGAGATGAAAGTGCTATCTTGATAATTACATTTCAAAGAGATAGCTCCCATGATTTTGGAAAGAAACGCTTAAGTCTTAAACTTGGCAAGAGGCTTATTATTTAGGGTTTCAAAAGACTTACGTGCTTTTCAAAGAGAAAGAAAACAACTTAAGAGTTTTCTAAAGTCAATGCTTTAAGAAATGAAAGAAGGAAAAGTTTCTTCCTTTATATACAGGAGAGAAATTAAACCTCTTACTTTAATTTATATTTCCCCTTCCATAAACCCTTGTGAGTAATATCCTCCTTCTTGAGCTGTATTTTCTTCTACATCTGAATCTTTGACTTTCTTATTATTGATGAAAAAAAGAAAAACGCTGTAAAATATTTGAAGATGTTTCATCTGAGCCAGATATTAGTGACCATGCCCATCACACAGCCTCAGGAGGTCCTGAGAACATGTGCCCAAGGTGATTGAGTTACGAAGTGGTTTTATACGTTTTAGGGAGACAGAAGTTACAAAGACACATATTAATACATGTAAAGTATATATTGATTTGGCCCCGAAAGGCAAGATATCTCAAAGTAGGCTTCTAGGTGACAGGTAGACTCAAACATTTTATTATTGGCAATTGGTTGAAAAAGGTTAGCTTTGCCTAAAGAGTTGAAGTCAGCAGAAAGAAATGCTTGAGTTAAGATAAAGAGGGTTGTAGAAACCAAGATTCTTGTTATGTAGGGTGATGACTCTAAGTAGCAGATTCGAGAAAGAATAGATGTACATGTCTCTTATCAGACCTTAAAAGGTGTCAGACTGTCTGGAAAACACCTTGCAGGGGCCATAGGGTCTTAGCTCCCTAAAGGTCCACTAAAAATCACTGTCATGAGGCGAATTGATTATTAGGAGAATAGGCACACAAATTTATTTAACATGTGTACATGTGAGCCTTCAGAATAAAGACCCAACTTCCCAGTGAGTTACAGAAACTTATATACTATCCTGAGGCCAGTAAATTATGCAGACTCAGAGCATGACCAGAAATAGGTAAATCAGTTTTACTAGCAAGGGAGGTTAAGAGAGAAAGGAAGAAGCTTGGCTACCAAAGATGGCCTAGCTGTGTAGATGAACCTTCCTTCAAAATGTTCCTAAAGAGAAAGTAGATGGTAAATGTTTGTTTTCAGATTTTTAAAGATATCAGACTCTCAGTCTTTTCTGAATCAGGGAAAGGCATAGAAAGGGGAAGGGGTTGCATTAATGGAGATTCTCTACAGGTGCAAATTTTCTCCACTTAAGACGGCTTTGCAAAGCCACTTCTGCCTGTTGGTGAAATGGTAGTGATGTCAAAATATGTCAAAGAAATATATTTTGGGATAAATTATTTCAATTTCCTTAACCTAGTAAGGGAAAGAGATCATCAACAGAGTGCAAATTTCCCCCACAAAAGATGGCATTGCAGGGCCATTCCAAAATATGTCAAAGAAATATATTTTGGCATAAAAGGTTTTAATTTCCTAAACCCAGTAAGGGAAGGAGATAATCTACAGAATGCGAATTTTCCCCGCAAGAGATGGCTTTGCAGGGCAATTCCAAACATATCAAAGAAGTATATTTTGGGATAAAAGGCTTTGATTTCCTTCAGGGCCTGCTATCTGTCATGTGACTGTATACCACACTCATGTTGGAGTTTAGTATCTGATTGTTATGAAGAGTCTATTTTGTCAGTCTTATGATCTCTATTTTAATGTTAATGTTGGTCAGTTATGTCTAAATTCCAAAGGGAGGAGGGTATAGTGAAGCACTTCTTAGTCATGGTCCAAACTAATTTTTCGGTTTCTTTGGCATCTTCTTGGTCAAGAGAGGAGGTTCATACAATTGATTGTGGGACTTAGAATTTTATTTTTGGTTTAATTATAGTTTCCTTCCCCATTCATTTGCTTAGTTGTTGTTGTTGTTGTGTGGTTTTGTTGTTGTTGCTGTTGTTGCTTTTTCCCTAAGATTGGATGCAGGCTATTTTTGGGCTTCTTACCATTTTTCCAGAATATTTTATAGGCCTGGAGTCTTAACTCTCATAGTGAATTGGCCTGGTTATTGGTTTTCACAAGTTTCAACACTTACTTTGCAGTTGTAATTTGTATAAGTTCTCAGTAAAATAGGATAATTATAAATCTACTTTTTACACATCTCTAAAATGAATGGACTTGTGTGATTATTTAGAATTTTGTTTCCTCACCTGCATAGCAACTGTGGGTTTGATCCCATGAGAACACCTTTTCTATTTGATATCCAGGAAGGAATGCCTTTTCTTAATTCACAAGAATCCCCATGTAGGCTGACTTGTCCCTGTCTTAAATTGTGGCCAGTGCAGTAAGTAGTTTCCTTCTTCATTGTTTTATCATCCTTTCTGTTTTTTGTTTGTTTGTTTGTTTTCAGGTGGAGGTGGCATTTCAATGTTCTCTCACTTTCGAAAGGGGCATTTTTTTTTTTTTTTTGCGGAAGTGGTCTTTGTGTGTACTTCAAATGACTGGTCTCTGATACCAAGTTTTAGCTTCAGTTTTCTTCAAGATTTGTTAGATCCATCAGTGGCTTCAGAGTGAGATGATTTTACCTTTCTTATGTATACAATAGAGTAATTTTGATAGCTAAGTTTTCCCAATTTTTACCATTATCCCCATTCCAAGCTAATCACTTGGTATTTGCACCAAGCTCTCACAAAAGCTTTATAAGGTGAGTTTGGAATTTATGTTTTACATAATGAGACAGTAAGGCTCAAAGAAATTAGATGATTAATATATTGTCACAAGATGGATTGAGACAACATTCAAACCCAAATTTCTCCAATTATAAGGATCCTATTCTGAACCACTCTGCCTTATTGCTTCCTTCCAGAATTCTTGAGATGCACCAATGAGACAGTCAGGTGGGAAGGGTTCCTTGGCAGAACCTCCCACCAACTTGTGCACTGGGAGGAATGTGCACTGGCGCGGAGCCTTGGGAAGGTTACACCATTTGCAGTGGGGAAGAGCTTGGCCTCTCCTCTTCCTCAATGGAACCTGGGATTTTATCTGTGAGGCAAGAAGCCCACTAGCAGGACTCTGGCTTTGCAGAGTGTCCCTGCTTCCCTTTTTGCCCAATAAATTCCATTTTTTCTCACCCTTCAAAGTATCTGCAAGCCTAATCTCTCATGGCTGTGTGACAAGAACCTGGCTCCTAGCTGAACTAAGAAAAAAGTCCTATAACACTGGTAATACAATGTATGTAATACTTGGTGTATAAATGTCAAACAGTCTATTATTATTAGTTATTTTATTCTATTTCATTCCTCACACTATAATTTACTAATTGTATGATATTACGTCAGTCACAGACGCCTCTCTGAATCTTGGATACTTCATTTGTAAAATCAAAATTTTAGTTCCTTTCAGAATCCTTTATTATGTTTCACTGAAACTCAGATTTACTCACTTCCTCCATTTATTCAACACATTTTAAAGATTTCAAAGAAAAGAAAGACACCGACTACTGGTATGGTAGAGGTTCAGAAAAACTGTGTTAGAAAAAGACTTTGAATGTTAAATTCTCAGTCTGCAGTTTTTCCCTATCCCTGACTACTCTCTTGACCTTAGATTCTAGGCCTCATTACTTTCACTAACTTACTAACTATAAACTGACCCCCATTGGTTTGTATTGTCTCAATTTTCTCTTCTGTTAAAAAGAAAATTGTGTCTTTTCTCCTCTTAAGTCTAACCACTCCATTGTGTAATGCAGTGCACTCCAGCCTCCTGTTAAGAGACTTTGGTTCCTTGTTTATGCTTCACTCTTCCCTAAATGTTCAAATACTCTTTAAAAATTAAAACTAATTTAAAACAAAACCCTCCATGGGTCTCCTATTTTTCTCCAGCCCCTGACATGTTTCTCACATCCCTTCATAGAGAATATATTTAAAAGAGTGGTACACTGTTGTGGTCCCCATTTAATCAGTTGCCATTATTTTTTTTTAATCCTATCTCCGTCTTATGGCCAGAAATAACTTCCCCATTATTAAGTTCCAATTGGATTTTCTTAATCCTATTTTCCCAAAGCTCTGGGTAGCACTAAACATTGTTGAATACTGTGAAATAAAAAGTGTTTGAGACAGGTCTCAATCAATTTAGAAGTTTATTTTACCATGGTTGAGGATGGACCCAGGAAGAGACACAAGTCACAGTAAGATGTGTAGCTCCCACTTTTTCTAAAAAGGGTTTTTGAAGGCTTCAGTATTTAAAGAGGAAAAAGATGGGTAGGAAAGAAAAGAGGGAGGAAAAAAGTAAGAGGGAGGATACATAGTGAGGTAAGTGGTCACATGCTTGTGAGGTTTGATTAGCACACACAGAATCCACATGATGAATGTGAAAGGAGAGGGTAGTGGAAGAGTATTTGTCTTGTGCTCAGTACGTCTCCATTTTACATAAGATAAAGTAAAAATAGAGTCAGGGAGAGGAAGAAGTCAAGTCTCTAAATATCTCCCAAAATTCTCTCCATCCCTACTGTGGTGTATAACTTGACACACCATGCAAGTCTGTCCTTCAGAACTCAGTTAACATTCATTTTGCTTTCAGAAGTTTTACCTGGTGCTAGCTTCCATATGAGCGTCTCCCCAGCAGTTGCTCTCAGCTGACAGGTACTGTCTCATCCAATTTCAAGCGCCTCCCCAGGCACAGCCAATATCGTATGACTGGTCAATGTATGGTACAAAGGCTAAACAGTCTTGTTTTAACTTGAAACATCTATAACAGGCCATTTTCATCCCTGTAGAATGCATTGAAACCTCTGATTTAGCAGCATCATAGTTCAACATCTCCCTCTACCCAAGTTGGCTTCCCTCACCCAAGCCCTTCAATAAGCTACATGTGTCTCTTTATCAGAATTTGTTTCCTTGTGGAACCAACCTGTCACTATTAGCATTTATACCACTGTGATCTCTCACTTTTCCCTCTGACTTCACTCTGGCTCTTCAAGTACCTTCTGTACACCGCCCCTTAAGTGACTCTCCTAAAATACCACTGGATCCTATCAAGATTTTGCGAAAGACCATGAGGTAGATTCCCAACACAGTTAGTTTATATTTTAGTGCCCCATATTTTATATTATAAATAATGAGAGTTAAAACATTATGCTTATCTAATAAACTTCTGCGTCCCAAGTGCCTGACACACAGTAGGTTCTTAGCATTTTTTAAAAAGGTAAATGATTGATTATTCTTTACTTAAACTTCTTAATAAGTAACAGTGAGAAAAGCTAGTACACTAAAGAACCGAATTTTAATTTCTACTCTGAGTCAAATGAGTTGTACGACCTCTGAATGAATTTTGCAACTAATATAATAGGAAAGTATATGAACCAGATAAGTTCCAAGGAACTAACATATCTGACATTGCATAATGGTGTATGTCTACCAACTTATGATCAACCTCTGTCAGAGCTTACAGATGAACAAACAAGACAGACAAGGGGCAAATTTGAACTTGATTAATAAATATAACTCATACAAGTAAAATTAATATAAGCAGTACCTTGAAAATAGAAACCTATAGTATTAATGTTTTATAAAATGAGAATATGCTTCTCCATTTCTGTCCCTATAGATCTTTGTGTATTTATATATCTGAAATACACATGCCAATTAGTATTTTAGGAACAAGTTAATGTTTTCCTAATAAAGCAAGGAAAAACTAACCACTCTTTAATGCGGGTTGTCTTGAAAACACTGAGATATACTTTATTGTTTTTCTGTAGAGGATCACAATGTTCAACCCAGATATATTATGTGAGATTATTTTCTTGCCAAGTTAGTCACTCAAAATATAAGTGTGAATGTATCTGAGTAAACACATGTCAGAATGTATCTGAGTAAACACAAGAGTGCCAATTGGCCTTACTTATATGTAATTTTGTAAAACAATAAAGTCCTACCAGAACAATATTTGAGTGCCATCTGTTATGCAATAAATTTTGAATGGCTAACTAAATCTTTTATCATTTGAAAAAAATATCCCAGTAAAAAGAAGTAGAGAATTTCAGTCTATACTTAACAAGGAAAATCAACCTTCTATAATCCAGACAATTTTACTTTCCTAATTTAGTAGTCTTTAACGCAATAAACAATATTAGATAATATTTCATTTTTATGCTTAGCAATACATTCTATTGAGACCAGAAATAGCAACGGAATTCCGGGGAGTGACATATTACCTCTTGCCTCAAAGGAACAAACTATATTAACAATACTGTGATGAATGACTTAAGAATTGTTAATGATTAATAAATTAAAATAAATGTTCACTACCATGCTATGACAGATGTGTTAGTCTCCATACACAGTAAATAACTAAATGTTGATTCCTGCTGTGAAAAATAAATACAATAGCAGCAGTTAGAGGTGTTTCTCTTAATCATGTAATGTGATATTCCTTCAGGAGTTGAGTGCCACTGCGAAAATTGTGCTGGAGAAAAAAAAATGACTTTCAGTGTCTCTCATTTTACCTTGGTGGCCTGTAAGAGATGTTTCAAATTAAAACAAGACTGTTTAGCCTTTGTATCATACATTCATCAGTCATAAAATATGGGATATGCCTGGGGAGGAGCTTGAAATTGGATGAGATAGCACTGTCATCTTCAAACAACTTCTGGAGAAAAGTTCATATGGAAGCTAGTACCAGGAAAAACTTCTGCAAGCAAAAGGAATAGTGACTAGGTTCTGAAGGAGGGACTTCCATGGTATGCCAAGGTATGCATTACAGTATGGGTGGAGAGAGGTTAGTGAGATGCTTAGAGAGTTAACTTCTTCCTCTATTTGACTCTATGTTTATTTATCTTATGGGATGCAGAGAGGTTAGAGAGAGCCTCTACCTTGATTCAAAATATAAATAAGATAGGTGGAGAATTTAGTAGCATTGTGTAGATGTTAATCTCTCTTAGCCTTTGTAATTATGCTCTGGTTATATGAGATGGTAACTATTTAGGGAAGCTGGTTGAAGGGTTCTACAGGTAGTGTTCATTTAAAAATAAATGAAAATGCATTCTGCAGGACTCAGCTCTGCTATCACAAAGCGGGAAAAAGAAATACTGGTTTGGAGCTGACAGGTAAAAAATTAATAACTGGCCTAGTTACTCTAAGGAGCTGTTGCTCTGTCCCCAGATCCCAGCCTGTTCATCTAGAACATATTGCTCCATTAGAGGTGAGAGTCAAGACTTTGCAACGGGTTGCTGGCTCTTCTCAAGACCTCCCACTGTGACTTTAGCAAGTGTAACTGCTTTTTAGAAAGGTTGTCACCTCTGCAAAGGTCAGCCTCCTATTTCTCTGAGACTTGAACATTGCCATTACTGCCCAGAGAATGGGAAGAGAGAGGATTTACTGCTTGAAAGTCTTCTTAATAAATCGTTAGCTCAGCAGAGATGTGTTTCCCTAATTTATGGAGGAAGTGATAAATGACTAGAAAATACATCCTTCCTATTAAAGTGAGTCCTTGGCCTCTTGCCCAGCCCCTCCTGGTAAACGGAATGGTCTAGGCCAAGGACACCTGCAGCTGTATCGATGCTTGAGGGGCCCTGAAAAACTGGCATTCAAGAAAGTCGGTTTGTGTGTCTGTGTGTGTGTGTGTGTGTGTGTGTGTGTGTGTGTGTGAGAGAGAGAGAGAGAGAGAGAGAAGAGAGAGAGAAAGAGATGTGAGAGGAGAAGAGGTTCACATTTCGTGGGGTAAGGCTGAGGGAGAAGCTCTAACTGTTCATTTAGATAACGAGGATGCAAATGTGAGTTAATGAGTCCTTTACTTGTGGCCAAGTATTCATCTAGAAGGTTAGGATATTTGAATTTGGTGGATATCCAGGGGTTTGTGGAAAACATAAGGAGCCTTTGGCTATTGTAGGGGAGGAAAGCAGACAGAGGAGAGTGGCCAACACCCCTAAAATAAAGATAAGCTAGTCTCAGCATCTCGGGAGGCTGAGTCAGGAGAATGGCGGGAACCCGGGGGGCGGAGCTTGCAGTGAGCTGAGATCCGGCCACTGCACTCCAGCCCGGGCGACAGAGCCAGACTCCGTCTCAAAAAAAAAAAAAAAAAAAAAAAAAAAAAAAAAAAAGCATAGCAAATTTATTTGTATCATAGCTTTACATGCCACAACAGCCTTCAGATTGAAGACCTCAAAGACAGAAGAGAAGCGATCTGATTTGATGGTTGTATTTGATGAAGCAGGGACAGCCATGCAGAAATGGGTATGAGTTATTGGAAATAGCCTGCGTGGGGAACCCCAGCAAGGTCTGTTCATATTCTTCTTGGCTTCTCTGTGTGGCACTTCTCTCTTCCTGGGTTTGTGGCTAGACCCTTCTGGGATGAGGTTTCTAAGTTTGTTAATGGCTAGCTGTTACACGAAATAACTGTGGAAAGTTTGAATAACGTTTTTAGGCTTTGTGGCTGACTTTGGGGAAAAGAGGCTCTAGTTTCCATGATCCACCTTGGGAAAGAGGAATTTCAGTTTCTCTGGGTTTCCTCGGAGGAGAATAAGGAGAGAGAGACAGGAGAGCGGAAGAAGGTTAGAGAGAAACTGTTTCGGAGGCCTTCATTTTGTGGTATTGTTTTCTGAGCCCCAACACTATCCAACCTCTATTTCTCTCATAGAATAAGGAAAAAGAGCAGGAAACAGACTGAAGGAAATAAAAGAAACTCAGAAAAATAGAAAAGACAGGATGGATATAAAGGCAAGTAAAAGAATGGTTGCCTGTTTTAAAAAAGGCTAAGATACAACAAATTGAAATCTGGAATCAGACTGTTTCTGTAATAACCAGTTGTCCGCCACCTTGTCTGAAATCTGATGTCATTTTTATTTTTAAATTGTTCAGGAGCTATCAGAAATGCATTTATTCTGTCTCCTCTAATTTAAAAAAATGAAAAATCCCAGACATCGTGACAGCTTGGCATACATTTCCTGACACATTGACCTGAGCTCCCTCTGATTGGTCTGACCTTATGGCAGCAGATTTGGGGGTTGCAGTTTGCCTGGCCCACAGGTCTTAAAAGTCGGCTCCTTGACCACCAAATAAAAGACAGTCTAATAGGAGCAACTGGAAATACTCTCCCTTAATTCTCTCCAAAGACATTGCTTTACAGTCTTTCTCCAAACTGTGTTATAGAATGCCTCCTTTTCTTCTTGTTTGTAGATTAATTAGGGAGTCTCAAACTCCTAAAACCTGGTGGTCTCTCTTTCAGAGAAAGCTTTGCTTCATACCTACCCATGACACTTATTTCTAATTCCAAGTTTCTGTGATTCTAATGGTGTTCTCATAATCCTGAAGGTCTTCCTTTGCTTTGGGGTCACTATTAACCCATGATGGTTAGCTCCAACTATGACCATTTTACAGGCTGTCATTCCTGTGCATTAACTACACTCACATCAGCACATAAAAAGGCATTTTGAATGCTGCAAATTGGCTTGTTAATAACTCTGCAGATCTCTTCTGTTTGCTTTTGCTTAACACTCCTACCTCATCTTTCTTCCTTATCCATTTGGGATCCTGCCTTCTGCTTTGTCTTCTCCTGGTTGGTTGTTATTTTTCCAGCCCATTTCTTTTCCCAGTCAACCATTACTGCCCAGCTCATTCTAAACGTTTCCTCAAGCACGAGAGGTTTGTGTAAACACCCAGTTTGCTTCTAAATTCCTCCGTAAGAAGCTCCCTCTAAATGACCAGGTCTCCTCACATTTTATGATATCTTTCCTTATGCTGCTATAAAGACACATGCACACGTATGTTTATTGCGGCACTATTCACAATAGCAAAGACTTGGAATCAACCCAAATGTCCATCAGTGACAGATTGGATTAAGAAAATATGGCACATATACACCATGGAATACTATGCAGCCATAAAAAAGGATGAGTTTGTGTCCTTTGTAGGGACATGGATGCAGCTGGAAACCATCATTCTTAGCAAACTATCACAAGAACAGAAAACCAAACACCGCATGTTCTCACTCATAGGTGGGAAGTGAACAATGAGATCACTTGGACTCAGGAAGGGGAACATCACACACCGGGGCCTATCATGGGGAGGGGGGAGGGGGGAGGGATTGCATTGGGAGTTATACCTGATGTAAATGACGAGTTGATGGGTGCAGCACACCACCATGGCACAAGTATACATATGTAACAAACCTGCATGTTATGCACATGTACCCTACAACTTAAAGTATAATAATAATAAATAAATAAAAAAAATTTATTAATTATACTCTTAAAATAAGATGTTATAAATTGTATGTGAGAATAAATATGCAGTCATGACTGCCCATTTTATCATAGTAACTATGACACTAAGAAACAGAGAATAAAAGTTTGCAAAATTGGGAAAAAAAAAAAAAGACACTGGTGGATCTGCTCGCATTTTTTTTATTTCTTATCTAAGTTCCTGTAGGTCTCCTGTCTCACTAAACATCTATACTAGTGTGTTCCCACACTGTTATAAAGAAAAGCCCAAGACTGGGTAATTTAGAAAGGAAAGAGGTTGAATTGGCTCACAATTCTCCATGGTTTGGAAGGCCTCAAAAAACTTACAATCATGTTGGAAGGCAAAGGAGAAGCAAGGCACCTTCTTCACAAGGCAGCATGAGGGAGAAGTGCCAGGCAAAGCGGGAAGAACCCCTTATAAAACCATCACATTTCATGAGAAATAGCTCACTATCATGAGAACAGCATGGGGGAAACTGCCACCATGTTTCAATTACCTCCACATTGTCTCTCCCTTGACATGTGGGGATTATGGGGATTACAATTGAAGATGAGACTGGACAGAGGACACAAAGCCTCACCAAATTATTCTGCTGCCCCTGGGCCCTCCCAAATCTCATGTCCCTGTTACATTTCCAAACCAATCATGCTTTCCCAACAGTCCCCAAAAGTCTTAATTCATTCCAGCATTAACCCAAAAGTTCAAGTCCAAAGTGTCATCTTAGACAAAGCAAATCCCTCTGCCTATGAGTCTGTAAAATCAAAAGTAAGTTAGTTACTTCCTAGACACAATGGAAGTACAGCTATTGGGTAAATACACCTGTTCCAAATGGGAGAAACTGGACAAAACTAAGGGGCCACGTGTCCAAAATTCAGCAGGGCCATCACATCTTAAAGCTCTGAAATGATCTCCTTTGACTTCATGTCTCACATCCAGGTCACACTGATATAAAGGTAGGTCCCCACTATCATGAGCAACTCTGCCCCTGTGGCTTTGCAGGGGACAGCCCCCATTCTGGCTACTTTCATGGCTGGCATTGTCTTCAGCTTTTCCAGGTACATGGTGCAAGCTGTGGTTGGATCTACTATTCTGGGGTCTGGAGGATGGTGGCCCTCTTCTCACAGCTCCGCTAGGCAATGCCCCAGTAGGGACTCTGTGTGGTGGCTTCTAACCCATTTTTCCCTTCCACACTGCCCTAGGAGAGGCTCTCTATGAGAGCTCTGCCCCTGCAGCAAACTTCTGCCTGGATATCCAAATTGCCTCCATCATTCAATTACCTCCACTCGGTCTCTCCCCATGGGAAAGCATGGCAGTCTCCCCAGTGCTGTTCTCATGATACTGAGTGAGTTCTCATGAGATCTGATGGTTTTTGCTTTGCTTGGCACTTCTCTCTCCTGTCCCCTTGTGAAGAAAGTGTGATGCTTCCCCTTCACCTTCCATTATGTCTGTAAGTTTCCTGAGGCCTCCCCAGCCATGCTGAAATGTGGATTAATTAAACCTTTCTTTCCTTTATAAATTACCCAGTCTCAGGGAGTTCTTTATAGCAGTATGAAAACAGACTAATACATCCTCAAAACCCTCTTTATTCTCTCTTTGCTCTGAGCCTTCCAACTTTCTCCTACAAGTCCGCATTCTCTATTATCAATGTAAACAAATTATGCATAGTTTACAGTATTAAAATAGTATCTTTTATTTCCTTAAAATGGAATTATATTAAGATATTCAATATGCTTCTTCAGCTATGTACATTTCCACTGATAGAAAGCCAGAGTTTGTGTCTACTTCTCAACAAGTAGCAATGTCTTTTATGGCACTGGTTGATCACTTTGGTTACCATTAGAATTACTGGGGAGTTTACCAAAAAACACTGATTCCCAGACCACAGCATATATAATTTGGCTATATTGTATACAGACTGACTTCCACATTTAACTCAGGTTTCCTAGGGATATTTCTCAAATGTGTAGGAAAATAGAGTAACAAAAGAGAGCTGAAGTTTCACTTCATGGAAGAAACATAGCAGACTTCAGAGTTGTTAAGGTAACTGTAATTTGCAAGGTAGAATACCTTAGAGGAGTATGTAAAATTTGCTTTGGGCTGGCCCATTAATTCTTGGCTAAATCTTAGATTTCATGTGGGCAGGATGAGATTGCACAAGGTCTGGCAGAACATACATGAGGGATTGAGAGCTGAAAAAAGATGTTAGATTTGGAGATACCTGGAGGTAGCTGGAGTTTTTTATCTAAAGTTGAGATCTCAGCAAGACATCCTCCTGAGAATAACATCCATAACCTAATAGTGAAGGCTATTCCTTAGTAGAAAGAAGAATACTAAAATGGACTTTCCCTGACAAAGTCAAAACCTAATCTTTAGCAGTATTAAAAGGATATGCTAATAATTTAAGTGCTTTTAAGCAAAATACATGCATATACATAGGTACACCTGTGTGTTGCATAGAATAAGAAATAATATCTTTAATATACAAATTCTAATATAGTTTTCAGAAGCAGGCATTAATAGGAATGGTAAAATGTAATCTACATGGAAAAAGTCAATAGTTACCAATAGACATATGAGCCAGACATGTGAATTAGCATATGTGGATTTTAAAATAACTGCTATAAATATGTTGAAGAAATTAAGGAAATTGAATCTGATAAATTTAAAATCAATCAAATGAGAGTTTTAAAATTAAAGTTATAAAATTTAAAATATTGAATCCATTGGATATGTTTGAAAGCAGATTGTACACAGAAAAATTTGAGAACAGTGAAAGCTAACATGGATCAATAAAAATGACAAAAAAGAGAGAGAGAAAAATCAACAGAGCATCATAGAATATTGAGACAATATCAAACATTCTACCATACATGTAACTGGAGTCACAAAAGAAGTAGAGAGAGAAAATGAGGCAAAGTATCATTGATGAGGGGCATTAACCCATAGATATGGGAATCTTAGAAAGCCACAAACAGAATAAATAAAAACAACACCACATGAGTACCTCATAGAAGAACTGTTGAAAACCAAAGTAATGGAAAAATAGATATTTCATAATGCCATGAAATGTCTATTTCACCATGAAAACAAAACATAAAAAATGCACACCTGACAATGTAGTTTCAAAATAAATAAAGAAAAATTGGCATACACACTTAAAAGAGGAAGAAAATACCTAGCAAGTATATTTTGAACTTTCAATATCCCTTTCAAGGAACATAGATCAATGGAACAGAATAGAGTTTAGAAATAGAAAACTTATGGAAAAAAAATAAGAAAATGTAGGCGATGCTGGGTTTGACAATTAATTTTAAGATACCACATCAAAAGCACAATACATGAAAAAAATTGATGAATTAGACTTAATTTAAATAAGCTCTGCTGAGTGCATTGTTAAAAAATTAAAATGCAATACACAGTCTGAAATAAATATTTTCAAAATAGACATCTAATAGAGGACTTGTATTTAAAATAAATAAAAATGATTAAAACTTACTAATAAGAAATTAAGCATTCCAATTACATAGGCTGGCGTTGGCACTGGATTCTTAGTTGTGACACAAAAAGCATAGCATCAAAAGAACAAGTAAATAAATTCAACTTCATCAAAATTAGCAAGATGTGTGCCTGAAAGGACACTATCAAGACAACCAAAGACATCCTACAGACTAGAAGGAAATATTTCCAAATCATACATATGACAAGGGATTAATATCCAGACTATATATAGAACTCCTACAACCCTGCAACAAGAAACAACCCAGTTCAAAAATAAGTAATTTTCATAGACATTTCTCCAAAGAAAATATACAAATAGCTAACAAGAACGTGAACAGATGCTCAATATTACTAGGAAAATATAAATCAGAACCCCATGAGATGGCATTCACTCTTACTAGAATGGCTATCATCAAAAAAACAAAAACAAAACATAACCACAACAAAATGAGAAATAACAAATGTTGTTCAGGATATGGAGTAATCAGACCCTTCATACATGAATAATGAAAATGTCAAATGGTGTAGCTTCTGTGCTGAGGAATTTGGCATTTCCTCAAAAAGTTACATAGACTTACCATTTGGCTCAGCAATTCTACTCCAAAGAATCTACCCAATGAATTAAAACATGTATTTAAACAAAATCTTGTACATGAATGGTCACAGCAGCATTATTTACATCAGCCAAAAGGTAGAAACAACACAAATATCTACAAACTAACGAATGAATCAACAATATGTGGTATATTCATAAAACAAGTATTATTCAGACATAAAAAGTAATTAAGTGTTGATATACTCTATGATGTTGATGAACCTAAAATATTATGGTAAGTGAAAGAAGCCAGAAACAAAAGAGTACATACTGCCTGACTTCACTAATATGAAATGTACGAAACAGGTAAATCCTTATCACAGAAAGCAGACTAGTGGTTGCTAGGAAGTGGGGAGAGGAGAAAGAGAGGAGATTCCTCTTGGGATAATGAAAGTGTTTTGGAATGAGATAAAGGTGGTGGTTGCACAGAATTGCAAATGTACTAAATGCCACTAAATTATACATTTTAAAGGAGTTGGTTATGTGAAATTTTATCTCAATTTTAAAAATACCAAAAAGTCAGTAAAAGATCTGAAGAATCATTTCACCAAAAAAGACAGAAAATGGCAAATAACTATATGAAGAGATGCTCAACATTGTTTATTATTAGGGAATTTAGAATTAGAACACCTGTGAGATATCAATACACATTTATTAAAATGCCAAATACAAAAAAGATACTACCAATTACTGGCAAGGATGTACAGCAGCAGTTCTCTTTCTTTGCTATAGGAATTCAAAATTATACAACTAATTTAGAGGATAACTCTAAAATTCTCTACAAAGCTAAACAAGGTCTTATTATATGATTCAGCAATCACACTTCTAGGTATTAACCTAACTGATTTGAAAATTTATGTCCTTACCAAAACCTGTATACAACATTAATAGCACCTTATTTATGACTGCCAAAAAATGGAAGCAAACAAGGTGTTCTGTAATAAGTGAGTGAACAAGCTGTGGTACATCTATACAATGGAATTTTATTCACTGATACAAAGAAATTAGCTGTTAAGCCACAGAAGTACCTGGATAAATCTTTAATATATACAATTAAGTAAACAAAGCTAGTCTTAGAAAGCTACATAGTATATAATTCCAATTATATGATATTCTGAAAAAAGCACAAAACAAAAAGAGAAATTAAGAAGAAATCAGTGATTGCCACATGTCTAAGCATAGTGTAGGGAGGAGGTAGGCTAAGAGAAGTACAAGAGATTTTTTCTAGGTGGTGAAATTATTCTATATGATAGTGTAATTTTAGATAATTAACACTACGTATTTGTCAAAGCCCACAGAACTTTATTGCACAAAGAGTGCTGTATCACATATTAGGTCAGAAAATCCCAGGATGAATGGAAAATTGTGATAAAACATGATATCAAAATATATGAAACAACCTTACTGAAGGGGATGAGGGGAAATGGTAATGACCCAAGTAACCTTAGTTGTGAGTGAAATCCTTAAGACTGACTAAAGCCAAAAGGAGCCATCTATAAACATTGCACTCTAGTTGATAACCCCTTTAGAGGGGATACTGGTTAACTATTCGATAGGGCTATTCATGTTTGCTGAAATCAAACAATTAAGTAAATGAATGGTGGATTGTGGGAGCACCTTTCTTATTGTGATAACAGAGTTTACAGATAATCAAGGAGAGGCAATGAGAATGACCCATGTGGTCATGGATTACAGTTAGAGACCTGCATATGAATTCATGTTTACCTTAATACAGGTACAAGTAATTACACATAGACATATTTATAGATATGTGTATACATTAGAATCATCATCCCATATGTCATTAATCATTTAGCTTCTAGTTGGTAAACCCTTTAGAGGGGATACTGGTTAACTATTCTGATAGGGCTCTTCCTGTATGCTGAAATTGAACAATTAGGCACATGGATGGTGGATTGTGGGAGCAGATTTCTTATCGTGAAGTCAGAGTTTACAGATAATCAAGGAAAAGCAATGAGAATGACCCATGTGGTCATAGATTAGAGTTAGAGACCTCCATATGAATTTATATTTACCTTAATACAGATACGAATAATTACACATAGACACATTTACAGATACATGTATAAATTAGAACCATCATCCCATATGTCACTAACCCCTAAGTATGTATTTAAATTTTGTATCATCCTTCAGAGTGTTGGAATTAGAAAATGTCTTTGTTAAGTTCTTCAGGGAGAGGAAGTTGAGACTGTAATAGGTTTGTTGGCGGTCCATGCCTGATTAAGATAAAAGTGTAGAAAGTAGGATGGAGCAAGGGGAACTTCAGACAATTATGCAGCTCTGACGCTTCAACCAAGCTAACGGGGAACTCCAGGACAAACATATGCCAATGGGGAACTCCACGACAAACATACGCCAACAGAGGAGTCCCACATGAGCAGAAATGGCAAAGCCCCAGTAAGTTCTTCCTGTGCAGTCACTGGTGGGAGGCTGCCTGAAAGTCCATGACCTCAACTCAAAAGCTCAGGTAGTTCCCACAGGTTCTAACACCTAGAGGCTCTTAGCTCCAGTAGCGGTCCTTGGAACTGAATGGCAAAACTTTTCTTTAAGAAAGATCTGAGCAGCAAGAGGTGGGCAGAAAGTTAGTCAGCCATCATTTATTTAGACTTGGTCTGTGTGTGCAGTGGAAAAGTTGAACATCGTGAGATACAGATCACATTGATAGAATAATACAAAAGGGGATCATAAGGTAATTCATGCTCAACAGATTGAATTAATTTTTGAAGGCAGTAAAGAAATTGAATATCTAGTTTGTTTTTATTACAGATCTTCCAAACATGCAGGGAAAATAGAAAACACAAGCACCCGAAATGTCCTAATTTATTTTAAAAGAAATGCGTGAACTTGTGGAAAAAATAAGTGCATGCAGGTTGTGAGAACAACTGTGGATACTGGTTCTTTTTGCAACCAAGTGTTACCATTGTGTAAATTATTATTTGATAATTTGGTATTATGTGATAAATGTGCACCTCAGATAAAGGGAAATGAGGAGGAATGTGTGAGGACGGGTTGGAATGGGGGTTAAGTGACAGAGTCATAATTTCAGGAGTCAGTAACTGGCATGCAATAGGGAGCTCTTTTGAATCCATGGTCACACATTTTGTTAAGTTGAAATGTTTTTAAAGTATTCTGCTTCCAGCATTAATAACCACAGCATCTTACCGAGCTCTCAGGAAGCCACTTGCTCTTACCTCATCTCTCCACTTAATGCTGATGGTTTTCACCTTCAGTTTAGTATCTTGGTGATCTTAGTGGCTTTACACAATTTGTCAGCTCTTTTATCAACTACTTATTTTAAACAAAAATCAACCAACCAATGAACCAAACAACAACAACAACAACAACAAAACACAACTCCTGTTTTAGATTGTGCTGACTGCTAAGTTACAACAAGGCCAGTAATGTAGAATATTTTGCTTTACCCTCTGTTTAAAACACCCAGTAACCTCGGCTGTAAAATCACCTGTTTGTTCTTCAACTGACTTTCAGAATTTCTACATCTTCTAATTTTTCTACCTAACCCTTTCCCCTGATAGTAGGGTCCAGCAGTTTTACCATGATTTATGGAATTGTATAGATATTATTTTTACAGCCTCTAAAGAATTTTAACATATGTGCTTCTAATAATCTCTCATATTTGAATAGGCAAAATCATTCTAAGAAGTTGAGGATTCTGCCATCTGATTTTCTCTTTGTGTTCTTTCCAAAGACATTAGAAAGAATTGTGAGCCCAGGAGTAAAGACAGAAAGCAAGGGAACACTTTCATTGGTATAGTTTCATATTCCCTGCTGCTGCTATGAGATAAGATTTTATACGGAAATAGGGAAGGGGCGGCAGGGGGCTCTGGGTTTGGTGAAGCCTAAATATTGTGCTTTTTCATTTGTTTTTGTTTGTTTGCTTGTTTGTTTGCTTGTTTTTGTTTGTTTGCTTGTTTGAGACAGGGTCTTGCTCTCTGGCCCAGGCTGGAGTGCAGCAGCATGATCTCAGCTCACTAAAGCCTCTGCCTTCGAGGCTCCAGGGATCCTTTCATCTCAGCCTCCCAAGTTGCTGGGACTACAGGTGCATGCCACCATGCTCAGCTAATGTTTTAATTTTTATGTGGTGACAAGATCTCACTATATTGCCCAGGCTGTTCTCAAACTCCTGGGCTCAAGCAATCCTCCCACCTCGGCCTCCCAAGTGCTGGGTTTACAGGTGTAAGCCACCGTGCCCAAACAGACTGTGAAATTTAAGCACAATTTTGTAAATGCAAATAGAAATTCAGAGACGAAAGTTTACATTTCATTAGTTCCCAGTGAACCAATTTCATCCATTGTAGCCACCCACTGCTACCAAACCTCAAGATCTTGTGAGGACAATGGACAGAGTGGTTAAACCCCACGAGAGAAAAGACCACAGGCAATTGGGGATGAAGTGGTGAGAGAAGACATCCTGTGGGAGGTGAGATATGTTTCAAGTCACCCAGACTACCTGGACCCAGTCTGACTCTTCCTTTTTCAGACTAGTTCCTCTCGAACTCATTGGGTCTTGAACTAGGCTGTTAAATTTAGGTCATTGTGCTGTCATCTACTGTTGAAATTTAAGTTTGACTCAGAATATTTACAAAAGTTGGGAAGCTTCTGTTTCTAATTCTTCTTCCTTGTGTATTCACCTGTCTACTCTAGTTTGCAGTAGAAACTCTTCACCAAATTCATTCCAACACAATGATAATAGTTACCATCATGCTTATATGTTTCCTAAGCCCCTGTGTTTTCCTCTCAGGGCATTATTATAATTCCTTTACTTTCATTCCTCCCAATGTTTATATACCTATGAGTGCCTCAGGAACAGACCTCTTTCACTCAAAAGCAGTCACATTGTTCATTGTAATGAAACAGGGACACTCACAATCATGGTATTCTCTATTCGTCAGATCCATTTATTTATAACTGAATAATATAGCTTCTGAATGATTGATGATTTCTACCTACCTATGCAATAGCAAGAAATCTCTTCATTCTTGCAATTCAGATTTAAGCTTGAATCTAAATATTGCAGTTAAAAACAAGTTATATAAAGGAAAAATGTTATCTGAGAGTCTCTTAAATTGTTATGATTGTTACTCCTCAGTATTTATGTAAGCAGTATCTAACAGTATGTTGGCTACAGGGAACAAAATGTTATCAGAGGTGCACATCACTGCTCTGTGAGTTTACAGAGTTTGAATAGCTGTGTATACATTTCCAAATATTTATGTATGTGAGTGTGTATGTGTGAAATGTGGTGTACACACAACACAAACCCACAGAATCCAGGGAAAGCCAAGGAAGAAAATGGGCTGAACACTCTAGAAAGTAGTAATGACTGCAATATTAGTTAGGGATGTGCTATGTGCATGAATTGGGATGTATTTCTCAACAGATGGTATCACAAAATTTGGAATTTATTAGAAGGCATTTGTAAGTTCCCTAGAACATATTTATTGATTAAAGAAATGCAAAAATTAATTTTCAATAGAACTTTTCTTTCTAATTTATGTTAGGGGAGGTAAATGGCAATAGACCAAATGTTTAGTAAAGCTACATAGAGATCTCTGAATTTGAGCAGTTTCCATTTGGTCATTCTCAGTGCTTCACATGTTGTTATGATGTGCTTGCTTTAAACAACATGCAAGTCATTTATTCAACAAAAATGTGTAGCATAAGCACTGCATACCACTCACCGCTCTGAGTTACAGAGATACAACGTGCACAAAAGAGACAAGGTTCCTGTCCTTTTAGAGTTTACGTTTTAGTTGGGAAGACATATTTACTTGTGTGAATATGTGCTTAATTAAAACTGCCATAAAGAGAAAGTTTGAGGATGAGGAAGGAGAACTAACCTAGTCTAGGGATGAAGGTGGTGAGGAAGTGCTTCTTGGAAAAAAAAATATATATATACACACACACACACACACACACACACACACACAAGGATCTAGCAAGTAAGTATGAGTTAATTAGCAAAATTAGGGAGAGCATGGTAGTAAAATTTAAGGAAATTAAAGCATATAAAGGCCCTTGAACCATGAAGACCACACATTGTACATATGTGGACACATATGAGAACATGGATTATGGCCCATGTGGACAGAATGCAGGTAATACAAGCCTTAAGGAGGCTGGAGAGATGAACAAGAGCCAGATCAGGTAGGCTGTGGTTTATCACATTAAGGATTCTGTATTTTATCTCAAGAGCACTGTAAGCCCTTGCAGTGTGTTAAACAGAGCTAGAATTTTTTCGTGGGTCTAGTAACTGTAGATAGTTTGAGAATGATGAAATATGACTACTTTAAGGTGGCATGAAGGAAGTAATACGTTAACGTTTCTCCTCTTTTCAATTCGTTTCCCTAAGAACCTTAGAATTGCATCTGCTGCTGTTGTTTAAACTTGCAACATCCATCTGGAATCTTTGCTATTGACTACACTGACATGTAGAACAGGGAAAAATTTGGTTCTCTTTCTTCCTTGGAGATTTGTAGAGTCCTCTTGTGAGCTGCCTGTCTGCCCTCTTGTGAGGTTGAGAAATCATTGCTCTGAGGATTCAGGGTTTGGAACCTAATAGCCTTAAAGCTGTGATCTCATGAGTTAGGGGTAGGGGATGAATAGGGTTCTCTCTGCAGGAAAGTAAAGCTCTGTACCATGTGGAGGAGAGTCAGACCACTTTCTCCAGTCACTTCCCCAATTACCCCACTTCTGGTATCTTGTTCAAACTTTGTTTATACAGTTTAACAGGATAGCAATGGGATTTTTTTATATGGATCAATTTTAAGTCAGCTGGCTGAGAATTTACCAAAATGATAGCAGTTACCAAAATCAATGTCTAAAGACACACTTCAGCTGAGAGAGAGCCCTAAATAAGGGAGAAAATCTGCTACCATTTCCAGACCATTGCTGCCTCCTCAGATTTGTTTTTATTCATATTCACTGTCATATTTTCTTCAATATTCCTTTTGTTTTACTTTTTAAAACATACCCTGGCACTGTCTACTTCTAAACTTCCTTACCAGTGATAAAGAGTTCCACCTCCAAATCAATATTTTTCTCTTTTTTAATTAGTTTTACTTTATTTATGGAAATAAATTGAGTAGAGGACAGTTTATGTCAAGAAATTGAAACCAGCTATAATACAAGAAAGGTTACCTAATAGTTAACTCCCTCATCTGAGTGAATGGTTTCCCACCTGGAATTATAAGAGACCAATCACCTGATTTATTTAAAATCAACTGGAAAAAATCATTCCATGATGGGCTACCAAAAAGTCACCAGCTCCAGCTAAACTAGAATAAGGAAAATAATCACTATAAAAACTTTAAACAAAAAATCCAAGTTTCTCTAGATGGAATCTTTTTAACTCCTGTTGAAATCAGTTGTATTAGTCAGCAAGTTTCACTTATGTTCCTTGACAAAATTAATCGGGAACTAGAACAAAAGAAAGGTAGGTGATAGTTAGGAAGCCTTCCTTCAAATACCAACTTCGGTGCCATAGGTAAAATTCTGACTTTGGTGTGGCGCGATCTGTGTTGTTTTTTGTTTGTTTCTTTTTTTTTGAGACAGCGTCTCTTACTCTGTCACCCAGGCTGGAGTGCATTGGCGCGATCATGGCTCCCTGCAGCCTTGACCTCCCAGGCTCAAGCCGTTCTCCCAGTTTAGCCTCCCAAGTAGATGAGACTAAAGGTGTGCACCACCTTTAGTCTCTAACCTAACTAACTAACCTAGTCTAGGGATGAAGGTGGTGAGGAAGTGCTTCTTGGAAAAAAAAAAAAATATATATATATATATATACACACACACACACACACACACACACAAGGATCTAGCAAGTAAGTATGAGTTAATTAGCAAAATTAGGGAGAGCATGGTAGTAAAATTTAAGGAAATTAAAGCATATAAAGGCCCTTGAACCATGAAGACCACACATTGTACATATGTGGACACATATGAGAACATGGATTATGGCCCATGTGGACAGAATGCAGCGAATTCTGTTATTTTTATTGTTTTAGAGACAGCATCTCACGATGTTACCCAGGCTGGTCTCAAATTCCTGGGCCCAAGCAACCCTCCCACCTTGGTTCCCCAAACTGCTTGGACTACAGACATGAGCCACCACTTCCAGACAATCTGTGGTCTCATTCTTGGTCTGCTCCTTATACTGTGAACAAAAGGAAAATTCCCTGAAAACAGAACAGTAGGTCTTATTACAATTTCATGGTAAAGTTGGTTGTTTATACATCATATCTTGAAGTATCTAAATATTGTCTTTGTCGACCAAAAGCAAAGCTTCCTCCTCCCTACAATTTTTTTCCCATTTTAAGTTTATGGCAGTTTTACTAGGGTTGGTTTGCATTTGTTTTTGTTTATATATCAGCCTTGAAAAGTATTACAAAAGTTTTGCCTAACTTAAAAAGTGTGAATTGCTACATTGGGACTTTCTTTGTTGACACCATTAAAACCATAAACCTCTCCAAAAATTCAACTGCAACAACAACAATAGCTGTTATTTTATAAACTAACTCTACTATGTACCTAGTATTTGTAGTTTATGAAGCACTTCTACAAATATTTCATTCTTTGACCTTCAATTTGGGTATTAATACTAACCACATTTTGCTGATGAAGAAACTACGGCTCAGAAACACAACTAAATTGCCTTCTTGTTACACACCTAGGAAGTGGCAGACAGTAATACAAACCTAGGTCTATTGATTTCAGAGACTCTTTTCATTCTACTATTCTTTTCTTTTCAAACATTTGTGGGGGCCTCAGCCTCTAGTAACAGTCAATGATTCATTTTATCTACTAAATACTTTCTCCCTTGATTACCTGCATTCTGTTCTGCCTCTATATATGCCAGTCTAAATTACCAAAACAGATAACATACAGTGTTGCTTATCTACTTTCATGCAGTTTCTCATTCATGAACAAATTCTCATGCAAATTCTCTAAGACTCTAATGATTTCAAGTTGAAGGAATTATCCTTTTACTTGATCACACTAGAATAATATCTGTCCATTCTGCCTACTCACTTTGCAGGACTCTCTGATCTTAACATTTATCAGCTTCATGTTCCTCTCCTTCCCCAGACCAGGGTACCTAGGACATGCACATGCTCTGAGAAGGCATAGCATGAGGGGAACAATGACCCATAGTTTATTAGGTATAAGAAAAGCAAAATGACCTCAAAGCCAAAGAATTATCAAAATCCTCAAAATCCTGACAACACAGATAATAAGAAGTAATAGATACAAATGAGTGAGCTAAGAATCAATGCTTTGAATTATGTGAGCACAGTGTGGGAGGAAAAACAGGGGTTTTCAGAAAGATCTTAATTCCTTCTCTCGGTAGCTTTTTAGTGCTCAGATTCTTAGTGTTCACCATGCGTACTGCTCTGACAGACCCAATTCTGTCTTTGTCATCTCCAAAGTCTTACTTTGTCAGTAGGATCTGGTTCCTCATTTACTCGGTGATATCTCTTCAGGCAGATACTGACTGCAATTCCTGAGTTGCAGGTTTCTGTCAAGCAAGTTTAGCTCAGAATAAAAAAAAAATTCTAAAAACTGCTTCTTCTTGTTTGTAATTGTTTGTAAGGTGTTCATCCAGATTTTAATAAAAAGGAATGCCTTTTTATTAAAATACAAACAAAAAACATCTGTCTCCAGCCATAACCAACACATGTAAATCCAAATGTGATCAGAAGGCAGGATGGGGCAAGCCAGCAGGTAACACCTTTAGGTATTCCAGAAAGCATTAATATAAAGACTGTCTAGGATTTGTTTAGTCACTCTAAGAGTAATCTAAATACAGATATAAGAGTAATACTAAATACACTAACATCTTAGCAATAACAGCACATACTTTTATTATTTATTATTATTCCCTATAACTGTTACTGTAATAAGTACATGAGCACATTTGCTCAGTTGCTCAGTCCTGAGCAAGCCAACCCTGTCAAGCAAGTGCTGATACCTTCATCTTTTCAGATGCTAAATCCAATCCTTCAGTTAGGCATCATTCTGAAAATCAGTCTTATAAACTTAGGTCTTATTTTCAAGCCCTGTCTCTGGCTGCCAGCAGGTATGAGTGCCCAATTGGCTTTCATAGTTGGTGGTGTATTGTAGCCATATGTATCTCATTCCCATTTGCACTGCCATGATGAGCAAGGTCGGGGAGTAAAATGAGTGGTTGGAGCTCTCAATCAAGATGAGAAGTGGCAAATAAAAATTCAGGTAAATTACTCAATGGAGACATCAGCCCATAAGGGTAGGGTGGAGATAAAGAGTCTGACTATGAAGTTAGTGGTATGGAATTTGGCCTGACTAGGCAGAATCAAGGTTAGAGCAAGGATGAGGGACAGCACTGGAAGTAATCCAGAAAGTCGATCAATACCATCTTACTGTATTCTTATTTTGGGAGCATAATGCTAGAGCTTTAAGACACAACACAAATGGAAACACAAGAGTGGTGTTTTCCCAATGAGAAGAGTGGGTCAATGATGAAACCCATAAGGAAATGATGGCTGGTATAGATATATTCAAGTAAGTACATGAATTTAGGAAAAAATAGAAAAAACTTAGAAATCATAAATAGAGCATCAAAGTCATGGCATCCTGAAAAACACACCTCTAAGTTATAAATCAGGGATAATTTTAAGCAATTTAACAAATAATATTGAGGTGGTGCTATAGGTTGGAAGTTTGCCCCCTCTAAATCTCAGGTTTAAATTTGATCCCCAATGTTGGATGTGAGGCCTAATGAGAGGGCCTAATGACAGGTTTGTGTCATGGAAGTGATTCCTCATGTGTAAGTTAGTACCCTCTCTCATGGAGGTAGGAGAGTTAGTGAGTTCTCATTTTATTAGTTCCTGTGAGAGCTGGTTGTTATAAAGGCCCAGTAACCTCTCTGCTTGCTTTCTCTCTTGCCATGTGATCTCTGCACACACTGGCTCTCCTTCACTTTCCTCTGTGAGTAGAAACAGCCTGAGGCCCTTATCAGAAGCTGAGCAGATGCTAGCACCATGCTTCTTGCACAGCCTACAGAACTGTGAGCCAAATAAACCTCTTTTCTTTATAAATTACCCAGCCTTAGGTATTCTTTTATAGCAATACTAAATAGACTGAAACAGGTGGTAAATGAATGTGCCAACAGTTATGAAAGCAGTCCTAGAACACTGTGTTAAGTTTAGAAAACACTTGATTGTACAATATGATTGAGCATTCCTTATTATGGTGCACTCATCTGGGTGCTAGATAGAAACACTATCTAGCAAACAAAAATGTCCACTAATTTTTGTCAAGAAATTTAAATTTTTAAAATTCACATAATTCCCATTTTTTCTTCATTGAAAAAATATTTCAATGTATTCCATATTGTTATTTCATATTATGATCATATAAGTTACATTTGTACACATAATAATTTAACTTTCTAATCTAATATTAAAACATCCATTTGCATAGGCTTGACACTTGTGCATTTCCCAGTGCCCTGGCTGCTAATTTTTACAGGCATTTATTTGTTAATTTTTCTTTTAAGTGGCAAGTCTCTGAGTCTGTGCTCACCAGGCCTGAGACCACAGCCACTTGGACCTTTTATCTCATAAAAAGTACCGCTGGTTCTTGAGAAGAGTCATCCCATAATCCTCTCTGTTACAGCATCTTTATTCTCTAATTTTAAGCCTAGAACAAGGAATAGATAGTCACCATTGCAGTCAGAATATCAAGGCTGACAGTACCAAGACTGAGAGAGTTCTATTCCTTTTTATCTTTCATTTTTATTTGGAAGGTAGATTTTTCCTTTTTTTTTTGTTCCTCTGTTCCTCTCCTCTCCCCTCCCCTCCTCTCCTCTTCTCTCCTCTCTTTTCCTTTCCTTCTCTCTCTCTCTCTCTCTTTTCTTTTTTTGTCAAATAGTTGTGTGCAACATTCCTCAGGGTCAGTCTTTGATTTTTGCTAACTTGGAGTTGAGAGGAGAGCCCACTGTCTTCCACAAACAAATTGGCAAAGTGATAAATACTTGTAACTTTGAGTAATTGCCTTCATTTTTTTTCCTGTTTTACAATTCTTCATTAGTCAACTTAGTGAATCTAAATCACCTCTGCCATGACTCCACCTTCAGATATTCTGATTCTCACATTTTAAATAAGCATCTACTGCATATTTTGTTCCATGCATTTTTTGTGGGATGAAAAAGCTCTGCATTGAGGTTCCCTCTGGTACAGTTTTATTTTCCCTTTAGACATTCTTTGACAAAGAGGTCAAAGCACAGTCAGGAGAAACGATTAAAGGATCACATGGTTGTGCGAATCTGTAAAGTTCCTCATCACCCTCTTACTCTGAGAGTAAGTACAGAGAGTTCTTCAAATCTGCTGAGCTACCTGTCAGCTGGTAAAGATGTTGGTGAAGTTAAATGTGTGTTAAAATAAAGCTGAAGGCTCTTTCTAAAGCCAAAAATCTTCATTACCCATGATGTAGACCTTTGCTAATGTTCCTTCTTCCTGAAAAATGCAAGCAGGTCTCTCTTATCTTAAGGCTAAACAATTTTTTTTCATTCAGCTTCATTTTGCTGTGACATGCTATTATGCTTGGGCATGGGGTTGATGTCTTAATGTATTTGATCATGAAGCTGAGAATGACATTTGCTTCATGAAAACACATTGGTTGATATTACGAATGTATCCTTATTAAAGAGAAAATGAGGATGATGTGAATTCAAAGACAACTCTGTGAGAGAAGACAAGTCATCAGGCATAACTTTTAGCAAAGCATTTTTCATCATCTAATGTCAAGTATAAAGACTAACTTTTGAGAGCAAGTCAAATGTGATACCAATTTGTTTTCCAGGCTCAAGCTCAACTCTGGCTATTTGATTCCTTGAACCATTTATCCATAAGAGTTCATGGGAGATCTTACCATTCCCATGCCCCCAAAATGGTAGAATATGCAAGTGTATCAAGAAGAAGGGGTCAAAATTTGTTCACCTTAAAACAGTAGATAAGCAATGTTTTTATATTCAACATTCATTGACGTTTAATGTGGTAAAATAGTAGCATAACTTTTTTTTTCTAAATGAGCATCCTTTCTCTGAGCAGGCCCTTGGTCCATGGGCTTTGAATAGTTAGGGTTGACCTTATTCACAGGACAGGTCTTGTATAGCAAATGGTTCTTCATGCTGTGTACACACTGGAATCCCCTGGAAAGTTTAAGGTGCTATAAAAGGAAGAGGCGGAGCTTGTATTTCTTTCAGCTTTAGTTATCCTTTCTTTTCTTCCAATTTCTGTGAGTTTTGTTTCTCTTAAATTTTTAAGGTGGAAAATTATGTTATCTAAATCTTTTTTTAATATAGGCATTTACTGCTATCACTTTCCCCCTAAGCACTGATGTTGGAGCATTTCATAAATTTTGTTATATAGTGTCTTAATTTTCAGTTATGTTGAATTATTTTTCTAATTTATCTTGGATTTCTTCTTTGAGCTATTAGTTATTTAGTTATTAGACAACACATTGTTGTCTAATTTTCACATATTTGTGACTATTCCAAATTTTCATGTTATTGATTTTTAACCTCATTGTAACATGGTCAGAGAATAAATATATATAATTTCTATTTTTTAAAATTTATCGAGGTTCTTTTATGGCCTATCATATTATGTATTCTAGATAATGTTTCATGTGACATTGAGATGAATATTTATTCTACTGCTATTGGGTGAATTTTTCTATGACTATCTGTTAAGTCTCATTGGTCTTGTTGTTCAACTCATCTAGGTCCTTGTTTATCTTTTGCCTAGTAATTCTGATTATTATTGAAGCAGATATTGAAGTCTCCAGCTATTATTGCTAAATTTTGTATTTCTCACTTTAATTCAGGCAGTTTCTGCATAATGCATTTAAAGGCTCTTTTGTTAGGTGTATATTTGCTTATAATTTCTATATCTTATTGATGTAGTGACTTTTTAATCACAAAATGTCTGCTGTATCTCTGGAATCATTTTCTTTCCTTATAGTTTGTTATTAACATAGCTGCTTCATTCAGTCCTTTTCTACACTGAAATAACTATCCTAATTGGTTGCCATTTTTATTTTTTAAATGTTATTTTCTACCCATTGACTTCAAATGCTTTTTTGTTTGTTTGTTTGTTTGAAACACAAACAACTTCAAATGTTTGTTTTTTGAGACAGGGTCTCTCTCTGTCACCCAGGCTGGAGTGCAGTGACACGATCTCAGCTCTCTGTAGCCTCCATGTCCCTGGCTCAAGCAATCCTCCCACCTCAGCCTCCCAAGTAGCTGGGACTACAGGCACGCACCACCACTCCTGGCTAATTTTTGTATTTTTTGTAGAAATGGGGTTTTGCCACATTTCTCAGGCTGGTCTCAAACTCCTGAGCTCAAACGATCCTCCTGCCTCAGCCTCCTAAAGTGCTGGGATTACAGGTGTGAGGCATAGTGGCTGTCCTGCCTTTTTGTTTGTTAACCTACGGTGTGTTTCTTTTATATAGCATATTGGTGGAACTTGAAAAAAATCAAATCTGTCAATCTCTAACTTTTGATTGACTTTTAATACATTAAAATGTAATATTATTTATGTGGTTAGATTTATTTTTGCCTTATTCTTTTGACTTTCTCATACAGTTTTCTTCTTCAGTCCTCTTTTTTTTCTTACTTATAACAAATATGTATTTTCTAATGTACCATTATAATTCCCTTGCCTTTTTCTTTACTATATCTTTCTATTTATTTGTGTTTACACTAGAAATTTCAATTAAATTCATACCTAAAACAAGTTAAATTGAAATACTAAAATTAATTTCAATTGAATACAAATAATTTTATTCAGTGTAACCTTATTCTCTCCTTTTTTGATACTATTGCTGTCATACAAATTACATCTTCATAAATTAGAAAACCATCAGCACATAATTATATCTTTTCTGTATTCAACTGTCTTTTAAATAAGAAGAAACAAACAAAAATACATCATAACATGTATTATATTTACCAGTACACTTACCTTTACTGATAGTGTTTATTTTTTCGTGTGGATTTGAGTTGCTGTCTACTGTTCCTTCAATGCAGCCTAAAAGATGTTTTTAGAATTTCTTACAAACCATGTCTGTTGATGACATATGACTCAGTTTTTGTTTATCTGGTGTATTCATCTGTTTTCACACTGCTATAAAAAAATGCATGAGACTGGGTAATTTATAAAGAAAAGAGGTTTAATTGACTCCCAGTTCTACATGGCTGAGGAGGTGTCAGGAAACTTACAATCGTGGTGGAAGGGGAGGCAGGCACATCTTAACATGGCAGCAGGTGAGAGAGAGAATAAGAGAGAAAGAGGAATAAAGTAGGAACTTCCAAACACTTATAAAACCATCAGATCTCATGAGAACTCATTCACTATCATGAGAACAGCATGGGGAAAACTTCCCTCATGATCCAATCACCTCCCTCCTCAAGACATGGGGATTACAGGTCCCTTCCTCCACATGTGGAAATTACAATTCAAGATGAGTTTTGGGCGAGGACACAGGTCTAAACCATTCTCATCTGGGAATTTATTAATTTTACCATTTTTAAAAAAGATAGTTGTATTGGATATAAAACTTTTGGTTTACAATAATTTTCTTTTATTAATAGCACTTTAAACATGTCATCCCACTGCCTTCTGGCCCTAATGACTTCTAACATTTCAGTTTGTTAATTTCATTGATGACCTAGTATACAATAAGTTGGTTTGTTCTTTCTGCTTTCAAAATCCTCTCTTCGTCTTCTGAGCAATTTGATGATGTCTCTAGTGTGAATACCTTTGAGTTTATTCTGTTTAAAGTTTGTTGAGCTTCTCAAATGTGTAAATTATTGTTTTCCTTCAACTTTGGAAAGTTGTCAGTAATTATCTCCTGATTTATTTTCTTTTTTTCCTCTCTTCTCTCCTTTTAATATTCCTATTATACAAGTGTTGGGATGTTTGATGGTGTCCTGAGTTTCTCTTAATTTTTCTTCATTCCTTTACTTTTTCCTTTCTATTTAGCAGAATGAATAATCTCAATTGACCTGTCTTCACATTTGTTATTATTTTCTTCTGCCAGTTCATATTTTCTGTAATTTTTTAAAATCTTAGTTATTATACTTTTAAACTCCAGAATCTATTTGGTTCTGTTTTTAAATCATTTCTGTCTTTTATCGATTTTCCCTGTTTGGTAAAACATCATTCTCATGTTTTCCTTTAGTTTTTATACATGTCTTTCTTCAGTTCTTTGGAGAGCTGATTTAAAGTTTTTGTCCAATAACTCCAACATATGAGATTCCTCAGGGATAGTTTCTATTGATTGAGTTTCATTCACATGTATGGGACATATTTTCCTGTTTCTTTGTGTATCTTAAAATATTTTGTTAAAAATGAGACAGAAACTTTCCTTGAGCAAAGAGTCCTCAGATTGCTGAAAGCCTTTGGTTAATTTTCAAAGTACTGGAAAAAATGGTTTTTATAATTTTTCTAGTACTTTAATAGCCTTTAAGGAGGAGTAAAATTTTGGTTGTTTTTATTCTAGTGGATCGGGGGCCAGGAATATGTGACACTTCCTCTATTGTTATATTTTTATATTAAAAAAAGTGTTATATTGATTCATGAACTTTTTCTTGCCATCAAGGAAGATTCTATTCATGTAATTTGAAGTATTAGATAACATATTGATCTATTAATATAAACTAATGTTATATTGGATGAAAGTTTATTTTGGGAGTCTGCTTCAGTGTGTTTAATTTGGCATGTAATGCCAAAAACATATGAATAACCAGTTTCAAGGACAAAGATATACAATTTTTTTTTAAGATTAATTACTTGTCTGTTGTGAAATTTGTCTCTTCGAGGCAATGTGTTGGTGAGGTGGTATTCTGGCATTAATACCTTATTTTCTATAAAACATAGGTGTCACATGTAATGCTCAACAGATACTTGGCCTTGAGATGTCATGAGATAGTCCTTTAACCTGGAGGTTTTCCCTTTATTTAAAAAAGCAATGCTTGAGTGAACTCGATTGTCTGAGGCTATATCTCACACCTTTTTATTTTTTTTCCCTAGAGGTCAGGTGGTTATTCTGATTTAAAGCCTTCTGTGATTATTATGTTGGCCAATGGCTTCAAACAGAGATGACTTTTTCCTTGGCCTGTAGAAGTAATCCAGGCCACTTTTGAATTTGGGAGAATGGAATGCATAAAATAAATGCTGACTAATTATTTCCAGGAATGCAAGAGCTAGTGTACTATTGGTACTGCTTTTAATCCTAGAACTTGATAAGACCATTATGTTTGTCATAAAATATCATTTAATCTTCAGCTCTAAAGAACTGTTTTAAAATAGAAAACATTGTTGTTCATGTTTCAAAAGCTAGTCTAGTAATCATATAACCATAATTACTATGACAAAGAGAATTGAAATAATAAGTAGAAGTTCTATCTACAATTTTTTCCCAACAGCTTACTATGACAGCAAACCTGTAGACTAACTGGTATGCATATTGAGATGTAATTAGAGTATATTATACTGAAAAGGAAAACAATGTTTGTTAAACATTTTAGAATAATTCTTATTCTTGGGGTAATGAGTTGGAGGAAAAGTGGCCAGGAAGAAAATAATTTTATCGGTGAATGATGATGATCACATTCAGAATTATTAAAGTAACCTGTATAATTCCAGAGCATCCTTAACTTAACATATCAAATAATAATGTTTAGACTAGTTTATTACAGAAGATAGGAGGAAACATTATGTGTCTTTTTGAGGGAAAAATGGGTATGAGTTACACCAAAGCAACTGTTCCTCTCTTAAATGTGAGCACAGAATAAATTGTCTTTGATATTCTTAATTCCAAATCACATTTCTTAGGGTATAAAATGCTACTTCAATAGCAAATTGCAACATCTATGATCTTGGAATTAATATCACAAGAAAAATTAAATGCAATTAAAACAAAAGTACATCAATTTACCATGGGTTTCAACTGTTGTATTGAACATTTAAGCTTAATAAACTTTCTGACTTCTTAGAAGCTGTGATAGACTGCCCTCTAAAATCTGGTTTTGTTTGGCAGTTTATCTCTCTGCTCTCATCCCCAAGGAAAGGAAAACTAGCCAACTTGCTCTAATAATATGTAACAAAGCCAAGGCTATAATAATGAAGGAAGGTGAATTTACAGTCAAACATTATCATTGTTGAGCCCAGATTGGTTTAGTATAAATTTATGAGTGAGTAACATTTGAACAATAATTAACTCATCAACTCAGACCTTTAATCATGTTTATGAGGCTGGCTGGGGGAACAATCTCTTGTTCAAAGTTGGTGGTGTTACTTTTGATGCTTTGATAATTTTAAAAATTGGATTGAGAACCATGAATGTTATTGATTTTCTATACAGAAATGGAACAACCTGTTTGAAAGTGGAGGCTAGAAAAAACTTGTTTTAAAACAATAGTTGAATGTAAAGAATATGAATTTTGCTTAGGTTGTGGATTTATTTAGGATGGTTTTGGATTGGTAGGGACTGAGCAGATTCGAGTTGCTGCAGTCGAGCTCTCACAGGTCATCTTTCTGCATCATGGGTAGGAAAATAGTTTGTCTCTGTCCCCTTCCAGATGGACAGACCTAACACAGTGACCAGTTGCTTATTACCATAAACATCTTGCCACTGATGCAATGAGAGACAACACCTGTAGCTGCGGTGGTATCATACAAGCAAACTGGGCCTCGATTTATCTTCCTAGTTTCTCATTCTTTTCACTAGTTTCCCTGTGTAGAGAAAACAATGGAGTCTTCCAACATTTGCCTTTCCAAACTAGGCCCATTGAACATTTCCAGAATGAAAAGTCTGCTTCAGTAACTGATTTCCTTCTTTGTTTCCAAATTTATTTATTTATTAAATTGATGGATAAAATTGTATTTATCATGTACAGCATAATATTTTGAAGTATGTATACACTGTGGAATATTTAAATCTAGATAATTAACAAATACATTACCTCACAGTTGCCATATTTGTGTGGTGAAAACATTTAACATCCACTGTTTCAGCACTTTTCAAGAATACAATATATCATTTTTAACTATAGTCATAGGCTATACAGTAGATTTCTTGAACTTATTTCTTCTCTCTAATTGTAATTATTTATACTTTGAAATACATCTCTCCAATCCTCTCTCTCCCCATATGCCCCAGCCTCTGGTAACCATCATTCTGCTCTCTATGAAATTACCATCTTTAGAGTCCTGTATGAGTGAGATCATTTGCTATTTGTCTGTGTGTGCCTGGCTTATTTCCTTGAATGTACATATGTGTATAATATGTACATACCCCACTAGAGGTTTTTTTAATCCATTCATCAGTTGACAGTCACTTAATTTGATTCCTTATCTTGGCTATTATGAATAGTGCTACAATGAACATGGGAGTACAGATATCTCTTTAACATACTGATTTCATTTCATATCAATAGATAGAAAGTAGTAAGATTGCTGGATCAAATGATAGTTTTATTTTCAATTTTCTGAGGAATGTTCATAGTGTTTTTCATAGTGGCTCTACTAATTATGTTCCCACAGTGTGCAGTCTCTAAAGCTGTCTTCAAGGAATGGAAAGAGGAGTGGGGACAGTATTTAGGATCTGTGGGGTCAGCTAGGTTTGTTTTGTGAGTTTATATAATGGGTTAGTCAGGATGGTGAAACTAAGTATCCAAAGGTGGAAATACCTAACCATGCCTAGAAAGGAAAGGAGTTGTTGTTTTATAAAGGGGATTGGGATTTGGGAGATTAGCCAGAAATAGTCAGCAGGGAGAGCACGTGTGTTTTCATGAGAATTATGCCGAGATAGGTAACAGATGAGGAAGAAATTTGGGCTTGACTGAAGTAATGGGGGCTGTCTGTGAAGCCTTGAGGCAGTACAGCCCAGGTAATTTGCTGAGCCTGATGGGTGTCAGGGTGAGTCTAAGTGAAAGCAAAGAGAGGCTGGGATGAAGGGTGCAAAGGAATAGTAAAGAAAGCATGTTTGAGATCCAGAACAGAATAATAGGTTGTGTAGTGAGGTATTGAGGATAGGAGAGTATATGTGTTTGGCATCACGAGGTGGATAGGTAAAACAATTTGGTTGATAAGGCACAGATCCTGAACTAACCTGTAAGACTTGTCCAGTTTTTGGACAGGTAAAATGGGGGAATTGTAAGGAGAGTTTATAGGCTTTTAAAAGGCCATGCTGTAACAGGCAAGTGATAGCAGGCTTTAATCCTTTTAAAGTGTGTGTGGGATGGGATATTGGCATTGAGTGGGGTAAGGGTGATTAGGTTTTAATGGGATGGTAAGGGGTGCATCATCCATTCGCCAAGGAGGGAGTAGAGGTGTCCTATACTTGTGGATTAAGGTGGGGAGATTTAGTTAAAATGTCTCAACCTAATAAGGGAGCTGGGCAGGTGGGGATAACTAAAAAGGAATGCATAGAAGAATGTTGTCCAAGCTGGCATCAGAGCTGGGGAGTCTAGAAGCCTGGCCGTCAATACCACAACAGTTATGGAGGCAAAGGAAACAGGCCCTTAAAAAGAGGGTAATGTGGATTGGGTAGCCTCCATATCGATTAAGAAGGGTGCGGACTTACCCTCCACTGTGAAAGTTAGCCGAAGCATCTGTGATGGTCCTGTAGGCTTCTGAGGCGATTGGGCAGTGTCAATCTTCAGCTGCTAAGCCGAGAAGATCTGGGAAGGAGTCAATGAGAGAGCCTTGGGCCAGAGCTCCATGGGCTCTGGGAGTGGCTGCCAGGTTGGACAGTCCAATTTCCAGTGGGGTCCCGCACAGATGGGACATGACTTAGGAGGAATCCTGGGCTGCGGGCATTCCTTGGCTCTGTGGCCAGATTTCCAGCACTTGAAGCAAGATCCTGGGGTAGGCAGTCCTGGAGGAATGCCTGGACACTGCAGTTCAGGCGTTTGGAAGTTCTTGTGTGCTGAAGATGTGGCTGGGGTTTGTCTCACAGTGGAGGCAAGGAATTGCAACTTAGAAATATGTTGATACTTGGCTGCCTCTACTCTATTAATGTACACCTTGAAGGTGAGGTTAATTAGGTCCTATTGTGGGGTTTGAGGGCTGGAATTTAATTTTTGGAGCTTTATTTAATGTCAGGAGCAGATTGGGTATAAAATGTATATTGAGAATAAGATGGCCTTTTGACCTTTTAGGGTCTAGGGCTGTAAAATGTCTCAGGGTTGCTGCCAAATGAGCCATGAACTGGGCTGGGTTTTTCATATTTGATGAAGAGGAGCCTAAATGCTAACTGATTTGAGAGAGGTCGATAAAGAAAAAGGAGCATTAACCTTGACTATGCCTTTAGCTCCAGCCACCTTTTTAAGAAGAAATTGCTGGGCAGGTGGGGGAGGGTTAGTCGTGGAAGGAAACTGTAAGTCGGACCTGGTGTGAGGAGAGGAGGTGATAAAAGGATTATGGGGTGGGGTAGCAGAGGCTGAGGAAGAATAGGGGCCTGGCTCGGCCTGGCCAGGAGCAGCCTGGGGAGGAGGGGAGAGGTCAGATGGATCCATAGAAAAGGAAGATTCAAAAGACTCAGATGGGTCCGTAGAAAAGGAAGATTCAAAAGACTCAGCAATGCTTGGGGTTGGGACTGAAGGGACAGGTGGGAGGGAAAGAAGCAAGATTTGGGATGAGTTGCATTAGGAACAGAGACTAGGGAAGGACCGATGTGTAAAAGAATGCCTGGACGTCAGGCACCTCAGACCATTCACTTGCATCCCTGTGAAGAGACAACCAAACAGGCTTTCTGTAGCAACAAGGCTGTTTTTTTCACCTAAATGCAGGCAGGCTGAGTCCGAAAAGAGAGTCAGCGAAGGGAGATAGGGGTGGGGCCATTTTATAGGATTTGGGTAGGTAGTAGAAAATTACAGTCAAAAGGGGTTGTTCTCTGGCGGGCAGGGGCAGGGAACACAAGGTGCTCAGTGGGGGAGCTTTTGAGCTAGGATGAGCCAGCAGAAGGAATTTTACAAGGTAATGTCATCAGTTAAGGCAGGAACAGATCATTTACACTTCTTTTGTGATTCTTCAGTTACTTCAGGCCATCTGGATGTGTATGTGTAGGTCACAGCCGGTATGATGGCTTAGCTTGGGCTCAGAGGCCTGACAATACTACTCAACCAAAAAAAGCAACAAAATAATTGCATTCACAGCAACCTGGATGGAATTGGAGACTATTATTCTAAATGAAGTAACTCAGGAATGGACAACCCAACATTAAATGTTCTCACTTATATGTGGGAGCTAAGCTATGAGGACACAAAGGCATACGAATGATATATTGGACTTTGGGGACTCAGGGGAAAGGAAGGGATGGAAGAAAAAACTACATATTGGGTACAGTGTACACTGTTTGGGTGATGAGTGCACCAAAATCTCAGAAATTACCACTAAAAACTAATTCATGAAACCAAACTCCATCTCTTCCCCCAAAAAACCTATTGAAATTAAAAAGTTTCAATTAAAAAAATGAAAAAATGAAATAAACAATGTTTAAAATAGAACATGCTTGCCAGTGAATTTAACAAACATTTGGGCTGTGATTACAATGTTTTAGACACTATTTAATTCTTTTATAAATATCAACTGCTTTAATCTCACACCAAAAACAAAAACCTTTGTCACAAAGCATTGAAAAGTTATGAAACATGAAAATGGATAGAATATGTGTATATTGGGCTGGGCATGGTGGTTCATGCCTGTAATCCCAGCATTTTGAGAGGCTGAGATGAGCGGATCACTTGAGGCCAGGAGTTCGAGACCAGCCTAGCTAACACGGTGAAATACTTCTCTACTAAAATACAAAAAAAAATTAGCTGGGTGTGGTGAAGCACGCCAGCAATCCCAGCTTCTTGGGAGGCTGAGGGAGGAGAATCACTTGAACCCAGGTGGCAGAGGTTGCAGTGAGCCGAGATCACACCACTGCACTCCAGCCTGGGCGACAGAATGAGACTCCATCTCAAAAAAAAAAAAAAAAAGAAAGAAAAAGAGAAGTTAATGTGTATATTGGTTTGGGGCTTGCAAGGAGCAGTTATCTAGATGGGTATAGTCAGATAAGTTTAAAAGGTCTGGATCAATCTGTATTATTCAATAGTAACCTATCACTCACTGTCCATGATAAATTTGATGGTGCTGAAGCCAGGGCTCCACAGATTACTACAGCAGAGGTGAGCTCCAAGAAGAAAAGAGAGGAAGTGAGAGTAAATAGCATCTATGTCTGCATTAGCCTTCCAAATCCTGGTTCAGGTCCCCTCGAGGTCCGGCTCTGTGACCTGTTTAAGATTCCAGAGAAATCTTTTTGTTCTTCTATTACATTTTCCTCACTTGATTAAGAGATTTTAAATGATATATGTCACTTTCAACCAAAAAGTATCTACCAAAAATCCCATGCTAGATAAACTTAGCAGCTACATGGTTCAGACCACGAACCATGAAATACAAATTCAGAGAAAGCTAAAATAAGGAAGTCTATGCATGACATTGCAGAGAAGTGGCACTTGAATTGGACCTGAGGTCTGAGGAACATTCACATAGCCAGAGAACAAATGTAGGCACTCCAGGTAATGAGTTCAGTGTAGTCAGAGGCAAAGATGCCGCAAGGCTAGTTTGGTTTTCTCAGAGGGTTTATGCTATGGATTGAATGCTTGTGTCCCTCAAAAATTCATACATTGATGTTCTAATACATCAGTCTAATACACAATAGAATTTGGAATTGGGGGCTTTGGAGTATGATTAGCTCATGAAGATTTGAACCATGATGAATGGGATTATTTCCCTTATAAAAGGAGACACCAAAGAGATTATCTGTCTGTAGATTATGTCTTCTTGCTGAAGATGCAGCAAGACTATGACTGTCTGCAAAGCTGGAAGAAGACCCTCCCAGAACCTGACCCTGCTGGCCCTTGATTTTGGATCTCCAGCCACTAGAACTGTGAGAAATAAATGTTACTTATTTAGGCCACCCAATCTATGGTATTTTGTTATAGCAGCCCACACTGACTAAGAAAGTTTAAGGTATAAATGCTACTGTTCAAGTATACAGAACCTGAGAAATGTTCATATCATTGTGGATCATGATTATTGCAAGCTGACAATTTTACCTGAAAAGGTTAGGGTTGTGACAGTGATACCTTTAACTTCCTATTATCAATTAGATGCTCTATCAGTCCATTCTCATGTAGATTTAAGGAAATACCCAAGACTCCAACACTGGGAAATTTATAAAGAAAAGAGGTTTAATTGGCTTACAGTTCCACATGGCTGGGGAGGCCACAGGAAACTTACAATCATGGCAAAATGTACCTCTTCACAGGCGGGCAGGAGAGAGAATGAAAGCCCAGTGAAGGCGAAAGCACCTTATAAAACCATTCAGATATCATGAGAACTAACTATCATGAGAACAGGATGGGGGGAATCACCCTCATGATTCAATTATCTCCACCTGGTCCTCCCATGACACACGAGGATTGTAGGAACTACAGCTCAAGATGAGATTTGGGTGGAGACACAGCCAAACAATAAAATTCCATCCCGGCACCTCCAAAATCTCATGTCCTCACATTTCAAAACACAATCATCCCATCCCAACAGTGCCCCAAAGTCTTAACTCATTCCAGCATTAACTCAAAAGTCCAAGTCAAAAATCTCATCTGAAACAAAGCAAGTCCCTTCTGCCTATGAGCCTGTCAAATCATAAGCAATTTAGTTACTTCCTAGATACAATGGGGATACAGGCATTGGGTAAATACAGCCATTCCACATGGGAGAAATTGGCCAAAACAATTGAGCTACAGGTCCCATGCAATTCCAAAATCCAGCAGGGCAGTCAAATTTTAAAGCTCCAAAATGATCTCGTTTGACTCCATGTCTCGGATCCAGGTCATGCTAATGCAAGAAGTGGGCTACCATGGCCTTGGGAATCTCCACACCTGTGGCTTTGCATAATACAGCATCCCTTCCTGGCTGCTTTCAGGGACTGGCTTTGAGTGTCTGTGGCTATTGCAGGTGCATAGCACAAGCTATTGGTGGATTTACCATTCTGGCTTCTGGAGGGTGGTTGCCCACTTCTCACAACTCTGCTAGGCCATGCCCCAGCAGGGACTCTCTGTGGGGACTCCAATGCCACATTACCCTTCTGCTAGAGGTTATTACCCATAACCTCTAGCAGAGGTTCCCCCATGAGGGCCCTGCCCCTGTAGCAAACTTCTTCCTGGACATCTGGGCCTTTCTATACAACACCTGAAATCTAGGTGAAGGTTCCCAAACTTCGATTTTTGACTTCTCTGTACCTGCAGGCTCAAGACCATGTGGAAGCTGCCAAGTCTGGGGCTTGCACCCTCTGAAGCCATGCCCCAAGCTGTACCTTGGCTACTTTTAGCCGTGGTTGGAGCCGCTGGGATGTAGGGCACCAAGTCCAAGGCTGCACTTAACAAAGGGGCCCTTGACCCCACCTAGGAAACCATTTTTCTCTTTTAGGCCACTGGGCCTGTGCTGGGAGAGGCTGCTGACGCCTTAGAGACATTTTCCCCATTGTCTTGGCAGTTAGCAAGCATTTGGATCCTCATTACTTAACAGCAAGAGGAACTGCCAAGCAAAAGGGGGAAAGCCCTTATAAAACCATCAGGTCTCGTGAGAACTCACTCACTATCTTGAGAACAGCAGCAGGAGGGTAACCACCCCCGTGATTCAATTACCTCCCCCTCAGTCTCTCCCAAGACATGTGGAGATTATGGGAACTACAACGCAAGATGAGATTTGAGTGGAGACACAGCCAAACCATATAAATGCCCATGCACTTAATCTGACATTGTCCAGAAAATATTGTAACAAAAATGAGAATCTATTGTAGACAAAATCACATAAGCTTTGAGAATACATAGTTTGATGCTTAAAACAGATCCATGACATCTCAGTTATGTGATGCTGAGTATGGTACTTAACCTCTCTGAGCTAATGTGTTTTCATCTATAAACTAAAGAAAATAAAGCATAGTACATTAATTTAATATGAAAGTTAAATGAAATTTAAAGTCCCTGGTACAGTCTCCTAAGTCCTTTAAGTGAAAGTGTTTTTAGTCCCTACCTGGGCATTGTGCATCAGCTTTGCTTCCCATCAGAGGTGACAGACATCACTGGTCATTGTCATAGAAAAAGTAAAAGTATCTTATAATAGTAGTTATTGTTACTATTAATTGAACAACCTTTAAAAATTCATGAGCATTATGCTTAGGGTTTTATATGGATTATATTATTTAACACTTGCAACCATCCTGAAAGAAAAAAAATCCAGCACGTTTGTCCTTGTGGAAATGTTCCATGTGGTTATTCCCAGGTAAGGATTATGACCAGTTTGTTTAGAATCTGGACTAGTGGGTGCTTCTGTACTGTTAAATGGCATTAAGTTCTGTCATGGTAACATATGCTGTTCCTCAAATCAAAGAATGTTCGATGCATTTAATGAAATTTGCAGCAAGTTCAGGAAACCATGTGTTTCTTCTCTTGAGAGATAGTGAATATGTATGTGTTGAGGCCGTCAGAGAGTATTGACTGAGGATTTCATTACGTGATAACATGAAAAGAAAGAATGTATGAATTTATCAAAAGGCAATATAGAGCAGGAGACTTGGTTTAATGAGTAGATTAGCTGAGTGATCGCCCCACCAGCTTCCGCCCAACAAGTTACTTGATATCTCTGACCTTGAGTTTCTTCACTGTAATAGATAATGGATTTTCTTATATGTATAATACAGGAAAGTTGTTTAAGATTTTTGATACCCAAACCTGGCTGTATAAATTCGATAAGGTGATGTTGAAGTTTCAACAAAATAATTAAATTAGAATCTCTGGAGTATGATGGCTGCTCTTAGATATCCAGGTTTCAGAACTATTGAGAAAGATGGTTTTAAGGGTCAGTTTAGGACTAAGATTTTTAGTTTGAGATGTTAGACAGCAGAAGGGGAAGAAGCCAGCATATATTTAAGAGCCCGAAAGCCAATAAAAATAATGCAGTCCAAACAGAGATCATGATATCCTGATTATTTTGGGAAACTATGAGGCTGATGCCAATGTAGTGAAATGTGTTATGAGTCTGGATAGAAGAGAGAATTCTTAATCATCTAAGGATGGTCCTGCTGAGAGATTTTTTAAAAATCATTCATTCAGTAAATATTTATTGAATATCTAATATGTGTGAGTCCCTGCTGGGGTTTTTAGTGTGTCAGAAAAAATAATTTGTTATAATCCTACAAAAACCTAAAGAAATTTACTATCTCTTTGGGATAAATTAGATATGGACATAGAGAGGTGTTTTGCAGGGAGACTAATTTCTTTCCACAGGCGTCAGGAAATACGAAGTAAGTTGCTATGGACTGAATATTTTCTTCCCCCGAAAGTGTATATGTTGAAGCCCTAATCCCCAATATGATGGCTTTTGTATATGGTGCCATTGGGAGGTAATTAGGATTAGGTAAGTGTATTAGTGTAGGGGCCTCATAATGGGATTACTGCCCTTATAAGAAGAGACTATAAGGAACTTTCTGTCTTTCTCTTACTCCTCATGTGGCATAAGGAGAAGAGGTCATGTGAGCCCACAGTGAGATGGCAGGTGCCTTCCAGACAAGAAAAGAGTCCTTAGAATCAACCTATCTTGTGAGCAGCTTGATTTTGTATTCCCAGTCTCCAGAACTGTGAGAAATATCTTTCTGTTGTCTAATCCCCCTCGTCTATGGAATTTTGTAATGGCAGTCTGATCAGACCAATAGGTATGTGGTGCTAGAATTGACATTAGGAAGTGGTTGGGAGCCACATACCCATGAGAAACTCAAAATGGGGTGGGCATGTTGTTACAATAACCCTGAGTTATGAAACTTCCACTTGATTGTAATGTAGGTTCTGTAAGGACAGATATTTCATGTCCGTCTTGTTTATTATTACAGTGTCAGCATCAGAACAAGGGTCAACACATAATTGACCCTCACTATTCATTTTATTACAAAAAGGAAATAAATGCATGGGAAATGACGTTTTGTTTAATTTGGTCTCCTGTTACATTTAAAAGCAGAACAATGGGAGTCGGGGCTAGAAAGTTTGTCTTCTGCCAAATTAAATCAATATGACTTTTGTAGAGGAGTAAGTAGTCAAGTATATGAAATAGGATGGAGTACTAAAATAAAACTGCAAGTTGACTTACAGTTTAGAAGAAAAAAAAAAAAACAAGAAAGCAAGCCTTCTCTGTTTTTCTTGTTTTGACATATTTTTTTAAGAAATGGAGTGGCCATAATATGCATCTAAGTTTCCTAAGCCCCATATCTGTAAACAAACCAGGCAACATTTATACAACACTTTGATATTTAAGCCCCACACGGCAGAATCCTTCTGAGGAAAGATACTGTGTACTTGTAAATGTAACACTAGTAAGTAAGTCTTCTCTTGTCATTAAATCAATAAACAAATTACAGACGTTTCCAATAACAGTGTGTCTTGGAATGTATATTCTAATAGTATTTTTATTATTTTGATGATGATGATGATAATGATGATGTTGGTGATAGTGGTGATTTTGATGATTTATTTTATGTGTCAACTTGGCTGGGCTATGGGGCGGTCGGTCAGGTATTTGGTGAAACATTCTGGATATTTTTGTGAGGCTGTATTGAGGTGAAATTAATACTAAATTCATGGGCAGAGTAATCATATTTCCCACCTTTAATAGGGGTGAGCCTCATACAACCAGTCAAAAGGCCTGAATAGAACAAAAAGCTTACCCTCCTCTGAGTAAGTGTTTAGATTGCCTTTAGACTGGAACACAGGTTTTGGGTTCAAATGGAAACATTTGCTTTTCCTGAGTCTCAAGACTGACAGTGTTGAGGCAGAAGCACCATAGGACAGATAATAGGAGCGAAAGGAGGCCTGGTTCTCAGGCCTTTGGGCTTTAACTGGAACTAAACCATTAGCTCTCCTAGATCTCCAAGTCTCCAAGTTGCTGACTTACCATGCAGATCTTGAAATTTGCCTGCCTCCACAATTTCATGAGTCAAGTCTTCATAATAAATATATAGAGAAGTATAAATATTGGAACTGAAAAGATTTGAGAATCATCAAGTTTACCTTTCTCATGTTACAGAAAATAAAGGTCTCAGGGTATTATATTTGATAATAGTATATTAACTTGGAAAATGTCCTCCTCCTTTTAAAATGTACCTAGATTTAATCAGGTGACCTTCCAATCTGAAAGAAAATACTTATATAATAAGATGGTTATTTAGAGGATCTTCTAATTTATTATGTTTGTTGCTGATAGTAATGATGCCTTCCTTAAACTTTTCGGGTCAGATTCATGAGTAATCACTACTAGATCAGGAATGCAACTGGATTATTATTCATTGGAGCAAAACAATGCCAATTTAAAATTTCTTCAAGTTTTCACTTCAATTCCCTCATGAAAAGGAAGATAATAGAATATTTATTGAGTATCTATTGTGTGCCAATACTAGAGTATGCATATTTATGTCACTTATTTTGTTTTCAAAACTTTCTGGAGATATAATTATATCATCTTTTTAATTCCTATAATTCAATCTGTCTGCACAAAGTATATATTGCTTAATGTAATGAAAGGAATCATTCTTTGTGTAGTCAATGCCATTCCAATTCAATTCAACAGGAACAATAGGAAAAACAGAGAAGTAAACACTTAGAAGATTTCAAGATTATTATAAAGTACGCATTTCCTTTTGGGTCCTTATAATTCAAAGGCAATCAGACTTCTAGACAAAAAACAACCAAAGACAATTCAAACAACCTTGATTTAGGCTGTAGGTATCACCGTGTTGAATCAGAGACTCATTAGATTTCAGACTCCTGCACACTGACAGATGAAGCAATTGGATACAGCAGAGCAACAAAAGTTGACTTAGATATAAAGATTATTACAGAAACAGAAAGAGGTCAAGAAAATTCATTCATTCTCTTGCAATTATATGGTAGACTTCTTGGAAGATGTACACTTAAAATTGTCATTAAAAGAAGGATAGTAATTAAAGAGAAAAACAAGAGTATGACATTCCAGAATGTAGAAAGAGCATAGCAAAGTTATAGAGACATTTTGATGTTGGTCACTGCCAAATAATAAGTTAACATTTTTTATATGTAGGGTGAACTAAGGGTTAAGGATAACAGCAAGTGAGGGTTTGGGTACCAAGGAATAGGAAAAAGCATCAAAAACTGAACAATATGTAGAGAATGTTGAATAAGTTTTTTACGAAATAAGTAAAGTATTAGTATAGGGTAGAGTCTAGTCTACCAACATATTGCCTTAAATGAAATAGACTGTATTTCATTCACAATAATTGGAGACTAAGCAGGCCAGTAATAGTAGGATGATTCTGACATCCTCAATTTGTTGGTTCGTGATGTGGAACCAAGGTGGTTGTTTCAAGAGTGATGGTTAATTTTTTTGTGTCAACCTAAGTGATCTAAGGGATGTCCAGATATCTGGTAAAACTTTATTTCTGAATGTGTCTGTAAAGGTGTTTCTAGCAAAGATTAGTATTTGTGTTGGTACACTGAGTAAAGAAGATCACCCTCACCAACATAGGTGGGAATCATTCAATATGCTGAGGGCCCAAATAAAACAGAAAGGTGAAGAAAGGGAAAATTTGCTGTTTCTATTTGAGCTGGGACATCCATCTTCTCCTGCTCTTTTATATTGGTGCTCCTGGTTGTTGGTCCTTTGGATTCAAATCAGGACTTACACTATTGACTCTCTTGGTTCTCAGACCTTCAGGCGTGGAAAGGAATTGGGGATCTGTATGAGCAAGGACTGTTGCAGAAGTTTAAATGGAATAGGTGGGGCTTGAGCCAAACCATGAAAACTGGGCAGATCTGCATAGGGGGACTAACATGATCAGGCCCTTAGGTGAAGAGCAGTGTGCTTTTCAACAGCAGTGTGTTTAGGTGAAGAGCAGTGTGCTGTTGCAGTGTACAACAGCAGGGCAATTGTATCCATAGACATTTGGCCCAGTTATAATATACTCTGACTTAGTATTTGCAAAAGTCGTTTCCTTTTGAGTTGCAGGTGACAAATGAATGTCCATAGATAGAGGTTCTTCAAGTGGATGAGATTCTTTTTTTAGAGGTGGGGAAAAGGTAACAAAGAAAACATTAGAACTGAATTATATCTATGGGGTCATTCCAACTATGATACACGCATTTACATAGGCCGTGGAGAGTGCAAAGTTATATAAATCTTTGAGTGAATTATGAGTAAAGAAAATATGTTATTTTTCTCCAAGAGTTACACAGACTCTGACTATCCTTTTTGTACCAAACATCCCATTTTAACAGTGTTCTCATGTTTTGGATTTTAACTGTGGCAGTTCACTGGCCTTGTCTAGAGTACCAGACTTTGATATGCTTTGTTTGGTGTGCTCTCCCATCTCCACATTGAGAAGCTGCTTCGTGGTTCAGCCCTGCATTTTTAGGATACTCTAAAAATGTTATGACACAGTGAAGGCCACATGTCAGCATTATCCTCAGCAACTTAGAGTAGCTGTAGTCAAAAGTACTGTACTGGCCGTTTGGGCAAAATGAGGAATCACTTCAAGGAGAGAGTCTGCTATAATCTTTCCTAAGGTGGCTGTCTTCAAATGAATGTAATTTTGATCCATACATATTTTTAGTCATTAAGCTGAAAATAACAATTAAATCATAACTGCCACATACCAGAAGCACTTCATAAAATGTGTGAGAAATGAGTACTGATATTCCTGCCTGGAAGAGCAGGCTTCTTGTATGCCATCAAACTCAAGAGCACTATCTTGCCACTAACAGTCAGAGGTCACTTCATGTGAGTGAAGAAAGTTTCTGTCTTATGGGAATTCATCATTAGCCCCACAGCTACATGCTCTCCACACAGACCTGTCCATTTTTGAGGACATATTTGCCACTCTCAGAGGATCAATGGAAACTATTGATACTGAAACGTTAATCAGCAACTGTACATTTATAATAAGAGTTGATAATTTATTATGCGCAGAGACTGGAGTTAAGTGGCAAAGCATGTTACATGGATAATCTCCTTGAATCTCATGTGCAACCTTACAAAATCCTCTTGTAAATATAAGGAATCGGAGACACAGAGAAGTTAAGAACACATAGTAAGTAGAGAGATAGGAAGGATACCCAGGAGGTTTTGATTCCAAAGCCCAGTCTTAATCTCCATGTTTTTCTTGCCATATGTCAAGAGTAGTATGAGAAGCCAGGGACCAGAGAAAACATGTCCTTTCCTCACCACACATCTTCATTTCTAAGAATAATGTGTTTTTTATCACACAGCCCTAAATATGTATGGGCGACTTCACTTAAACACAGTTATTGATTCTGCTCTCCTATGGGGAACAACTGAAATTGGTTATTACAGACTGACAGATGCAGGGAAGAGGGCTTTGAAACCACCTGGATTTTATCTCACTCTCAGCTTCCTCCTAGACTAGTGTTCACTTTAACTTTGGTGTCAGGGGATAAGGAAGACTTGATATTCCAGTAGGTCTGGTAGTTACTCTTTGGAACATAGAATAAAGGGCAAATCTTTATCATGACTTTCAGGACCATTAATCATGTGGCCTTCTGTAACCTTCCCAAGTGAATCCTCAACATGCCCCTTCCCATATCACCTACTGCAGTTGTATCTGCTTTACCATAAGGCTAATAGACCACAGTGACTTTTTTAAAGAACTAGGTGTGTTTGGGAATGAGAGAGCCTATTAGGGAGTAAAGAACAAACATATTTGTTGAATGTGATTGTTTGAGTCCAACTCTTTCACAATCTGCTTATTCAGTATTTAAAATACTGAATAGTGGTATTATTTAATACAAAAACTAATTTGTGCCATGAGCTGAGAACTCTTGTTAGTGTTTTTTATGACATTGGGAGACCTTGGGACCAAGAAAGACTCAGGCTTTTCTAGAGTCATGAGGCAGATTTAGTCTTGGTCCTATTATATGGGAAATATAATTGACTAAAGTAAACACATTTATTTTGCTGCTCTAAAGTATTATTAAGATGTATACTAACCCACAGGCATGCAATCATCATACAATTTTAAGCCATAAAATATTTACAATGCCATGTCTGAGATAGATGACATATAGTATATTACTCCACAGTTAGTTTAGTAAAGTATAGATAGAGAGACTCAGATTGATGCTTTCAAGTGATCGTGTCAGTGTAAACAAACCTTTCCTTAATAATAGTTGTATATTTGGAGGTTTTTTATTTTTCTTCTGAAAAGTGTTTTCTACATACCTTTTAGACAGCAGAGATAATTCTTGACTGTAACACTTTCTGACAGCTATTCAAACATATTCTGTCTTTTTGGCTGTATCTTTTTCTCTACATTCCTGCAGTTCTTTACAGAATATGACTGTCTCATAAAAGGATATTTGTAATAAGAACCTATTTGCTAAATGAATAAAATATTCTTTAAGGTGCATTTCAAAAAGTTCTGAGCAAGTCTCCTACTGTTTTGATGTATCAACGAAAGCACTGCTATACATCAATAAATTCTTAGTTCCTGAGACATAACAAGTACTTAGTCGTAGGCTTTGCTGAAATTGGAACATGTCAGGAGCCCTTCTCTTGTATGACTGAAACTGTGTTTACTTACTTTTATGTTTTGTTAATTTTATCTTTAAATGACATTGTCTTGGTTTTTTTATTATTCCATATTTTTTCTTTTTGTTTCTCTTTCCATAATCTCCATAGTTATCAAATTGTTTTTAGAGATTTTATAGATATTTGTTTACTGAAAATAAATTCATGGCAATGATTTATGAAACTTTCTAACTGTAATCCAGGTACAGTGCTAGGCACTAGAGATAAAATAATGAAGAGCCATAAAAGAAAAAAAAACTGTTTCTGCTACCATGCAGTTCACTATAATGTGGAAGGGACAACATTTAATGTAATTATCAAGCTATACCAATGGGAAATCATTGAACACCTTGATATAAAGAAAAGGTCAGCAAACTTAAAAAAAAATACCGGATAGTAAATATTTTAGACTTTGTAGATGATGTTGTTTGGCTGTGTCCCCACCCAAATCTCATCTAGAATTGTAGTTCCCATTATTCCCTTGTGTTGTCGGAAGGACCTGGAGGGAGGTAATTGAATCATGGTGGTGTTTACCACCATGCTGCTCTTCTCATGATAGTGAGTTCTTACAAGATTTGATGGTTTTATAAGGGCACTTCTTCTTGCTGCTGTCATGTCAAGAAAGACACGTTTGTTTTCCAAGGCCTCCCTAGACATGCTGAACTGTGAATCAATTAAACCTCTTTCCTTTATAAATTACCCAGTCTCAGGTACGTCTTTATTAGCAGCATGAAAACAAGCTAATACAGTAAATTGGTACCAGTAGTGGGGTGTTGCTGTGAAGATACCTGAAAATGTGGAAGCAACTTTGGAACTGGATAACAGGCAGAGGTTGGAACAGTTTGCAGGGGTCAGAAGAAGATAGGAAAATGTGGGAACATTTGGAACTTCTTTTATTTATTTATTTATTTATTTATTTATTTATTTATTATACTTTAAGTTCTAGGGTACATGTGCATAACGTGCAGGTTTGTTACATATGTATACTTGTGCCATGTTGGTGTGCTGCACCCATCAACTCGTCAGCACCCATCAACTTGTCATTTACATCAGGTATAACTCCCAATGCAATCCCTCCCCCCTCCCCCCTCCTCATGATAGGCCCGGAAGGGGAACATCACACACTGGAACTTCTTATAGACTTAGAGAGGTCACAAGCCCAGAAGATGTGGAAAAGTTTGGAACTTCCAAGATAGTTGTTGAATGACTTTGACCAAAATGCTGATAGTGCAATTAGGTCCAGTCTAAGGTGGTCTCAGATGGAGATGAGGAACTTCTTGGAATCTGGAGTAAAGGTTACTGTTGCTATTCAAAGAGACTGGCAGTATTTTGGCCCTGCCCTAGAAATCTGTGGAACGTTGAATTTAAGATAAATTATTTAGGGTATCTGGGGGAAGAAATTTCTAAGCAGTGAAGCATTCAACAGGCAGCAAAACATAAAAGTTTGGAAAATTTTCAGCCTGATATGCAATAGAAAAGAAAAGCCCATTTTCTGGAGAGAAATTCAACTTAGCTGCAAAAGTCTGCATAAGTAGCAAGGAGCCAAATGTTAATCACCAAGACAATGGGAAAAATGTCACCTGGGCAAGTCAGAGTTCTTTAAAAGCAGCTCCTCCCATCACAGGCTCAGAGACCTAGGAGGGAAAAATGGTTTTGCAGGCCCAGGCCCAGGGGCCCCCTTACCTTGGGACTTGGTGCCCTGCATCCCAGCCACTCCAACTGTGGCTAAAAGGGGCCAATGTACAGCTCAGGCCGTTGCTTCAGAGGGTGCCAGCCCCAAGCCTTGGCAGCTTCCATGTGATATTAAGCCTGCAAGTACACAGAAGTCAAGAATTGTCATTTGGGAACCTCCGCCTAGTTTTCAGAAGATGTATGGAAATGCCTGGATGTCAAGGCAGAAGTTTCCTACAGGGGTGGGGTGCTCATGGAGAAATTCTGCCAGGGCAGTGCAGAAAGGAAATGTGGAGTTGAGGGTCCCACACAGAGTCCCCATTTGGGCATTGCCTAGTGGAGCTGTGAGAAGAGGGCCACCATTCTCCAGACCCTAGAATGGGAGATCCACTGACGGCTTGCATCATGTGCCTGGAAAAGACACAGACACTCAACACCAGTCTATGAAAGCAGCAGGAGAGGGACTATACCCTGCAAAGCCACAGAGGCAGAGCTGCCCAAGGCCATGGGAACCCACCTTTGGCATCAGCATGACCTGGATGTGAGACATAGAGTCAAAGGAGATCATACATAAAGCAACCTTCTATATCATAGGATCCCACAGCACAAACTATGAATTCAGTGATCTAGCTACATATTGATGCCATTAAAAATTCTACAGAGGAAGGAAACAGAATGTTATTAGTTTACAAAAATAATGTTATAGACCTTGAATCAATAAATTGCATGCTCAGGCATTTGTAGGAGTGAGAATTACCCTGTCATAGTCACCTGAAATCAGAATTATACTTGGTAACTATACAGAGTGTGCAACTGGTAAGCCTAAGTGGCAATGGAACTGACCACCAGGGCATCATCTTCTGAGATACTAAAGATATCAACATATGAATTCGAATTACAGTATATGTAGTCTATATTTTACACAGTTTATTTCCTTTATAAAACTTTATATTAAGGATGTAGCATATGTATGTGTGTGTGTGTGTGTGTGTGAATGAAGCCTATTATACTAAAGGAGAAAGGAATTGCACTTAAACCCTGCAATCTAGTTGGTAAGGTTACTTCACATGGGGTTACAAATTAAAAATTTGGCACAGCTATTCATGTAGACCAGCATTAAGCAGATGAGTAAATGGGTGATAAATGATGGTTTGCACGTTTCTCACTGTTGGGGTCTGAATTACCAATAAGTAAGAAAGCAGGCTAGAAAAGTACATATGGTTATGGATTGCAATTGGAGACATCATAATAAACACACATGTAGCATAACATAAATACAGATGCATATAAAATGATTTACAGGTATCTGTATATATTGGTTAGTATACACAAATATAAATGCTTGTTCTTTGTGAGTTTTGTTTGCTGTTTGTATTTTATTTTATTTTATTTTTATTTTTTGCATGTCATTATTCATTTAGATGTTTCAGCTCTTGCACTAAGTTTTTACACTGACAAAACTATTTCTCCCACAGAACTATAACCACACATCCCCAGACAGTATAAATATATGGTTGAACTAACATTAATACACATCACCATTTTATCAATTACATAATAAAACAAATTATCAAGTATCCAAATATTAAGTTACACAGCTCAAAAGGCATATAAAATGTTAGATGTCTGCTCAATTCATTAGCAGAAACCCACTTCTTTTTTTGCAAGAGAGGCTGGGAAGGTAAAAAAAATTACACTTTCAAACAAAAATAAGTTGGCAAACACACTTCTGATAAGTATGGAAAAAAATTACAATAATTTCAGGAAGTTTATGATTACAATAAGAAAGCATCTCTACCTTTTAAAAATGTTTTGCTGAATTAAAGAGCATATTCTACATGTTCTGCACAAGACAAAGGCAACATCTTGCTAAAAATAATTAATAGCCCCCTCCAATTCTTTTCTCAGGCCCTCCTTGTTAAGTTGCACTTCAAAGTGCAAACATTAAATTAATGTAAGGCTTTTTTGTCTGAAGACATTAAAGACATGTGCTTCTGTACAATGTAGATTTTCAAAATGGAGTTTTTTTAAATAATAGCACAAAGTGAGATTTATAGAAACACATTAAATAATCACTGTAAGACTTGGTAAAAAAAAAAAAATCAATGGTTAGGCAAACCTGATGTATACTGGTATGAGTGTGGGAGATGTAAACATCAAGTGAGCAAATAACCATGTAAGCCCTATTTTCAATGTTTGAAATGATTGAAGGAATAAACCACATAAGGTCTAGAGTGTTCATAGTTCCTGGGATTTTAGTTCTGTATGGTACTAAAAATATACAAGTATTGTGCTGGGTATTTTGGCACCTAATCTTCCTCAATTTCTTATGTATTGATAAGATTCTGGCATGGGAATAGAAACAAGTCATAACTCAATACTGCATGATTTTGGGAAAGGTCAACTGATACAAATGACAAGCACATTTTATATGCTGACAGCGAGAATCTTTTGCCAAGTATCCAAATAGGTTGACTGTAACCCAAATACAGAGGTTGCCAAATCTGTCTAGCTTGTGGCCTGGTAAAACTGCCTTTCAATACTCCTATGGAAGCTACACTAGACTTACTCACTAAGCCAACATGTTGGCTAATATGTATAACAAATTAGGCTCTATCTCAAGTTCCACTTCCAATAGCACTAGGCACCCCAATTTTATTGAATGCAACAGTTGTTTCTATGACCATTGGAATCTTTGAAACACAGCCACATTTTAGGACGAAACTTCTCCAAATACAAAAGTTGCTTGCTGTTAAAAGCTCCATGCTGCTTTTGTTTTATGAATTGTACTGCATCTTCATATTTCATTCCACCTTCAATTAATGCTAGGGCAACAAGTCCTGGAGCTCTCTCAAGGCCTGCCACACAGTGAACAGCAATACAACAACCAGGTTCTTCACGAAACTTAATTTTTACAAGGCTTAACCAGTCATCAACAATCTGGTTGGATGGTGGTGCACCATCATCAAAAGGCCAATCAAAAACATGGATACCTTCTTTCTCCACAAGAGTGATGTCATAAGTTGCTTCACATACTCTTACTATTGTGGTAACTCCATACTTCTTAAGTTCCTCTATAAATTTGTTTAAGGTCACATTGGTTGGATTGTGTGTAATAAGAAATCTTATGTTCTTGTATGTGACTTCCACAGGAGCTGGGCGGTTCATTCCAGCCATGTTAATTTAGTTAAAAAACACTCAATAGGGTTATGAAATAATTTTTTAAAAATTGGAATACAGAAATGATGCAAAGAAACTGAAGTCTACTTCAATATACTCCACTGAAATTCTCAGTGCTTGAGTATGAAGTTGTAAGTAATGATAAATGAAATGAACCTCCTAACAAGCAGCAGCAATTCTTTAATCCAGTAATACTGAGGCCACCAGAAAAGAAGTGCACTGAGGTTTACCCCATCCAGGTCAGAACTCTTGTAAAATGCTCTGTGGATTTCAATTCAACACTTCTGTGTCCAGGATAACCAGTCTTATGTGGGCTTCTTGATGGAGTATTAATCAGTTTCTACAGTTCACTTGTCTGCATAGAGGTCGTGCTGTGCCTGGCAGTAATCTCCACTGCCCTTCAGAAACTCCATAAATGTGTGACCAAGAACACCACAGCATTGAGCAATATGTTTACTCATTGAAGATTGTGGCCTAATCATACAACCAGTCCCGAGGCGGCGTCAACACAGGCGGTGGTGGCGGCTGCAGGGCAGGAGGCAGCGGTGGTCATGGCGGAGCGGCGGTGGCGGCGTTGCAGGAGGCGGCAGGGGCAACAGACCTGTATTTTATTTTATTTTTTATAAGAATGCAGGTAATTCCTTCTTCCTGCCTATCTTTCAGAGCACCTGTGACATTTACTAATTTAGAAAAAAATGCAGAACCTATTTAACACTGTGATGAGACGAGTTATATAATGCATGAAAATAATGTTTTATTTTCAGGCTGTTCATAAAGTGGTTTTACCTTTTACAACTTCCTTGTAAATTGATTAAAGGATCTTAGTCAAATATTTATAAATAGGAGAACTTAAGCGCTCTTCTTAAGCCACTGTAGTTTGGAATTTAAGCAGAGATACAATGATTGGTTTCAGGCCTATTCCAGAATTTGTTGATGCGTGGCAATATTTTAAAGGACAGTACCATCATTCCCTGGGTAGCGTGTGAAAAGAACCAGCATCTTTGCTCTTCCTCTAGTTTTCTCTCGTTTCTTTATAAAAACAATCTAAAATAGAAGATATTTTATCAAATGGTATCACAAGGTGCAGCATTTTGTGAGCCAATAAGTCACTGTTCTAATTTGTGAGACATATATTTGTACTAAAGTCATGTAACCATCAAGGAAGGGAAAAAACCTAAAAATGAGAAGGAAGAAAACTGAGGGTAGTATTTACCTGAATGAATACAGAAGCATTAAAGGAAGAGAGACTATGCTGTACTCTAAAATAATGTCTCCAAAAAATGGAAAACTTTCGAAGGAGAATATGGATATTTTTCCTTTAGCATAAACTAGCATAGCATTCTTAATTAGTTTGAAGAATTATTTCCTCAAATAAATTGCTATTCAAATTCAAAATAGCTGCAATACATGCTCCTATTATAAGTTAAGAGAAATAGTGTAAAATAATCAGGTATCAGATTGGTTTCCAACCCGATTTCACCACTAACCAGCTGGAACCTCATCGATCATAGAGTGTGATAATTGTTGTCTTAGATCATCTTTTGAGCATGTTGTGTGTATATGTGCCCAAAGGATCCAACATTGTTTTTGAGGTCTTCCTTTGTAGGGTTTCCCACAGGCCAGAACACGGAGCCCGAGTTAAAAGCCAGGTAGAGGTGTCCAGTCATTGGGAATGAGATGGCAGAGTAAAGCCCCTTCCCAACTCGGATACATCGACCCTCCAGGAGTCCGGGGTCGACCGCCCCCGCGGGCAGGGTGCGCCGACTCAGCGGGGGGGACCCGCGGCTGAGGGGGCGCAGAGTAGGCAGCGGGAAGAGGCGGAGGCAGCCCCTGCGAGGCCAAGGGGAGGTCGCCGGCTGCGCCTCCAGTGCCCGGAGCCCTGGCAGCGCCCGCCCCTCTTCCCGCGTCGCCCGCCAGCGCCCGCGCCCGCTCAGCCAGTGACTTCAGCTCAGCTCCACCTCCGCGCGGTGGCGGCTGGCTCCATCCAGACCCGCGCTTGGCACAAACCCAGCCCGGGCGAGCGGCCGCCGCCTGCCTGGAGCCACCTCCGCCTGCCCCCACCACGGCCCAGCTTGGATGGAGCTGGGGTCCTGAGCGCCAGCCCCCGACACCCTGCAGCGCAGAGCCGTGCGCGGCTACCTTGGGTCTGGGACCCCTCTCTCCGCTGCTCTCCGCCCCCGCGATGGGAAAAGTGGGCGCCGGCGGCGGCTTCCCAACCCAGCTGAGCCCTAAGTTCTGTATTCTAGCGGGAGATGTGGGCGCAGCCACCGCGACCAGGTGCAGGAGCGGAGGCCACTTCGCACAGAATCAGCCACTGTCCAATGGTCTGGCCCGCACAGCAGGAGTTGTGAGGTTCCCATGTGACTGGGGATAAGGGGAACGTTCCAAAGCCTGTTGGTTGGTCTGTTGCAATGTGGGGGCGGGTGGGGCTTCAGGACTGGGAAGCGCTGAGCGCCTTCCGTCACCTGCTGAGGGATCTGGCTTCACCATTTCATGCTACACACCAGACCACTGAATAGTTTTCTCCAAATCTCTATTTCCCAACTCCTTGACCACCATGTGTGAAGCTGAAGATCACACCAAAAGGGGAAGGGGTTAAAATATAGTATCTGGGGTTCAACGATTAAAAAGTTTACATTTACAGGTAATCTGCAATACATGCCCTTAGTGTACTCCTTGTGGAGTTTTTTGTTTGTTTTCCTTCTTTTTTTTTTTTTTTTAAAGAACTTGTCTGTGTATTTCCGGACAGGGCACTCCAGCACTCCAGCATCTTCTAAAAGACCCAGTGTAGGAAGTGATGTGTATGTGTATGTGTGTGTGTGCGTGTGTACTGTGAGCAGTCCTAGGTAGGTCAGATATCCCAGTACAACTACACTTTCCATCCACGCCCCCATCATGCCCCTATTGCAAGAAGAAAAATAAACTCTTAGCCTTTCCTTTATGGAGGGAGGGAAGAAATTACTGGATTACAGGAGGCCGATACTGGAGTTTGAGGCTGGGATTCTGCTGAGAACAAAGCAGATAGTTAAAAGTGAACGCTGATAATTTGGGCTCTTACCGGGAAAGTTTTCGGGTTTCTAGAAAATTTTGTATGTCTGGAATTTGAGGGAGGTGTTTTGTTTGTTTGTTTTGTGTGTGTGTGTGTGTGTTTTAGTTTAAGCTAAACTTAGAAATCAACTTGCCCTCAAAATAAGGCAACAGTTTCAATGGCAGTAGCTCAAGACCATTTATTTTCAAATGTGAAAAGGTCTCCAGATTGTCATAAAGCAGGCAAGAGACCATAAAAAGTAAGGGTGGATAAAAATAAAATGAAATAAAAGTTGGAAACTCAGTTAAGAAACTGAGAATTTTATTGTTTGTCGTATGCGATGGTTATCCAGCCTAGTAGTTTTCACGATGTTTGTATATGACGTTTAATTTCCAGAAACTTTCCAGGAGAGATACACATTATCATGTTGTACTTGTTTCTAGATCTTTAATAATAGCAGTCATGGACATTCAAAATTAATAGTTTGCATTTTATGAATATTCTTGGTACACAGATACAGATTTCATTATGCCAAATCATGATAAGGCATTTAGTATTGAAGTTTATTTCATAAGAATGTGCCCAGGATTTCCCCTAATATTCAGCCTTCATTACATGGGCTCTGATTTTATAGCCGTTAACTCCAGAGTAATAAAATAAATGAAGTAAAAATTATTTTCCTTTGGACACTGAAGACTTTGCCCTCACTTCCTACCTTACTTAGTTGAGTTTTCAGATTGTAGCCACCATAATTAATCCTGGAATTTGAATTTAAATCTTATTGAACTGATTGAATAACTTTCTACTTTAAATAACTTAACGTTTCTGACTTTAAAGGAGGGTTTTCAAAAGAAGCATGTAGTTACCAGACTATGAAGCAAATAACTTATGAATGATATTGTTTATGCTGTAAAATATGAATTGTGCATTAAACCTCTTTCATCTAGTTTACTTCTTGAAAGAGTGAGAAGAGTATATCTTTGTCTAAGTAACACCAATTAAGAACTGTCTAAAATAACTTCTACCCTCCTTGCCTATCCATGGTTGCTTATAAGTGTAATGGAGCTTATGGGGTTACACCTTAGAGACTGGCTGGCACAGAATTCTAGAATAATGCAGTAAATATTGAGGTGGTGATTGCTAAACATTTGAGTACCCTAACGTATTTCACTCTACATTGTACCCAACATAGACACAAACAAGTTACTTTTTCAGTATTTACATATAGATTGAGGGTGGAGAAAAATAGTTATTGCCCAAGTCTTCAAAAACAAAGGTATTCAATTTCCCCAGCCCTCTTTTTCTGGTCTGGTTTCATAGGAAATTACGTATCACATATACATTATGTGTGTGTATTTTATTTTAATGAGTGAGTGTTTATAAAACTTCTTTGATGAAGGTTAACAGACGTTTCTCATTGGCAATGATTTATGAGAAATGGTTATCAAAAGGAGCCATCTCCAATTTTTTTCTTTGACTCGTCTTAATGTTATTATATTTTTAGTGCTATCTATATGAAAAAGCACAGCTCTTGGATCATTCTCCATGAAGCTTCTTTTTTTGAGTTGACATCCATCAGCTCACTGTTCCTGTTAAACTAGAGGTTCAACCTGGGCCAGCTTTAAGAATTTGTTTTAATCTTTTAAAGCAAATAGCTGAAAAATGAAATTATCTCATTTCAGCTATTTTATGGAGTAGGCATTATAATTCTCATTATATGGAAGAGAGAGCCGACGTTTAGAAAACCTGTGATGTGGCCAAAGAAATTGACTTGGTCTGTTCAGGCTGCTAGAACAACATACTCTCAACTGAGTAACTTATAAACAACAGAACTTTATTTCTGCTAGTTCTGGATGTGGGAAAGTCCAAGATCAAGGCACTGGCAGATTCTGTCTCTGGTGAGGGCCCATTTCCTGGTTTGTAGACAGCCATCTTTCTTCTGTGTCCTCACATCGTAGAAAGGGGTATAACAGCTCTCTGGGGCTTGTTTTCTGAAAGCACTAATCCCACCATGAGTGCTCTGACTTTAGGGCCTCAGCATCTCCCAAAGTCTCCCCAGTCCCCAATATCCTCACCTTGGTGACTAGGTTTTAACATATGAATCTGAGAGGGACACAAACATTCAGACCAGAGGAGGTAAAGAGCAGAGCACTGGCTAGGACTGTACTACACACCTATTAGAACAGCCAAAACCCCAAACACTGTCAATTTCCAAATGCTAGCAAAAGTGTGGTATGGCCAAAACTGGTGGGAATGCAAAATGGTAGAGTCATTTTGCAAGACAGATTGGAAGTTTCTTACGAACTAAAGATACTCTTACTGTAAGATCCAGCAGTCATACCAATTAAACATTTATGTAAATGGGCTGAAAACATGTATGCACATAAAACCTTATTTTATTTTCTTGAGATGGAGTTTCGCTTTTATTGCCCAGGCTGGAGTGCAATGGCGCAATCTCTGCTCACCGCAACCTCCGCCTCCCAGGTTCAAGCGATTCTCCTGCCTCAGCCCTCTGAGTAGCTGGGATCACAGGCATGCACCACCATGCCTGGCTAATTTTCATATATTTAGTAGAGATGGGATTTCTCCATGTTAGGCAGGTCTTGAACTCCCAACCTCAGGTGATCCGCCCACCTCGGCCTCCCAAAGTGCTGTGATTACAGGCATAAGCCACCGCACCCGGCCCACACAAAACCTTTTACATAAGTTTTCATAGGAATTCTAATCATAATTTGAGAAATCTGGAAGCAACCAAAATAACCTTCAATAAGTGAATTTATAAACTATGATACCATTGTATCTACATAATCCATATAATGTAATATTATCCAGTGATTTTTTTAAATGAGCTATCAAACCATGAAATATACGGAGGGGTCTTAAATGCTAAGTGAAAGACACCAGTCTGCAAAGGCTACATACTGCGTGGTTTCAACTATACGACATTCTGGAAAAGGCAGAACAGTAAAAAGATCAGCAGTTGTCAGGGGTTAGGTGGAAGGAAGTGATGAATATACAGAACACAGAGGATTTTAGGGCAGTGAAAGTATTCTGTATGGTTCTATAATGGTGGATATATGTCATTATTCATTTCTCAAAACCCACAGAATATTCAATAGCAAGAGTTGACACAAGGATTTTTGGTCATCATAATGTGTAAATGTAGGTTCATGGACTGTAACAAATGTCCCACGGCGGTATGGATGTTGACAGTGGGGGAGGCTGCCTGTGTCAGGGCAAAGGGCACAGGGAACTCTGTCCTTTCTACTCAATGTTGCTGTGGACCTAACACTGCTCTAAAAATTATAGTCTATTAATAATAAAAATAACATTAGATATAAACGATAAAAAAATAAACTCCAATTGATCTTTCACCAAAGCCTAGGGAATATCTTGCCTTTCAGGCTTTGATGCAGGATATAGGAAAATGAATATTAAAGAACTTGTATTTTAAATAATTTCGCTGGGTAAATTCCAGTGGGCGGTGTGAGCAGGGAATATCTTTAGTTTGGTAACTTCGTCTCTCTGTAGAAAAGAAAGACTTTAACATGTGCCCGTCACATCACTTTCTTACCTAAGGTAGTGATTAGTGGTTCTCTCACCTGCTCATCTCTTTATTTTTTGTGCTGGAATCTGTAACTGGCAATTCCTTGAGCCTGAGATAACCCATGATGATCATTCAGGTTATTCAGCAGACCATTTAAAGGATTTGTGGTTCTTCTGGGTTAGAGTGCTTCTCTGAGTTAATAAGGAAATGCGATTCTGTTGAGAGGTTGGATATGAACACTTGACTTGATGTTTGATAAGATCTTTTTACCACCTTTTAAAAGTAAGAAGATAGGGGCCGAGCATGGTGACTCATGCCTGTAATCGCAGCATTTTGGGAGGCCGACGTGGGTGGATCATGAGATCAGAAGTTCAAGACCAGCCTGGCCAACATGGTAAAACTCCATCTCTACTAAAAATTAAATAATAATTAATAAAAGAAAACCTGGACATGCTGGCGTGTGCCTGTAATCCCAGTTACTAGGGAGGCTAGGCAGGAGAATTGTTTGAACCTGAGAGGTGGAGGCTGCAGTGAGCTGAGATTGTGCCACTGCACTCCAGCCTGGATGACAGGGCGAGACTCCGTCTCAAAAAAAAACAACAAAAAACCATATACACACACATGCACACACACATATATACACACATATACATATATACACACACATATATACCCTATATATACACACATATATACACACACACATATATATATGAAACAATTTTTTGTTTTTGATTTTTTCAGCAAGACCGTAATTTTTTCTTTTCTAAATAAATAAAATTAGTGTTCTGGCAGTATTCATCAATGAGAAGGAATGTGTCAAGGAAAGCAAGACACTGTAGTGGAAAATTCATAATATTTGGTAGGAGACAGAGAATTCTTGTTTATTAACAATGTGATGGTCAGAAAGTCTCTTTGATTTCCTTATTTAAATATGTTGATTGCACCTGCCTGGCTTGCCAACTATGTGAGATATATGTCTAAAGCATTTACACTGGTGGGTACTTAATAACTGGTACTGTTTTTATTAAAGGAAAGGGATTTCTGCTGGAATGCAGTACGTTCTAGTTCTCCAGTTCTTAGGTTCTAGTTCTCATTCCCTATGTAAATTTAATTAGCCAAGTAATCACAACACATTCATATTTCTTGATATCAATTTTATTCTCTATAATATCAAGATAAATAAGCTAGAACTTATCTGAAGTGCCATCCAGGTATGAATCAGTGTATCAGATTTTTAAGTTTCAGGTGTTGAGCACCAAGGACATCTAAGTGAAGTGCACTGGATATCCTGGAGAAACAGAGATGATGCATAGATCTGTACCATCAGTGTAGCAGTAATAATATATCACATTTCACATGTAACGTTGCCCTTAGATAATTGGGGAAGTGTCTTCCCCACTGTTAATATGCATATTATGCAAGGAAATTCCTGAAATTTAAAATTCAGGGTGACTTTTATTTAAATCAAAGTAAAGAATAGATTTTTCATACTGAAAAACAACTCATGAATATGTCCTTTGTGTGATAGATTTGTATGAAACATTATATAGAAAATATTTATTGACTTGATATAAGCATCCTCTACTATCAACCTAATACAGGTGAAAAACAAAAACAAAAACAATAAATGCTTGCCATGAGGACAGGTATCTGAGTCTGCATTGTTTATCAGTATATTTCAGGGATCTAAAGAATATCCGTCATAGTTTAAGGGATCAATAAATGATATATGTAGATAAATACATACATAGATACATAGATATGTAGAAATAGATATATCTGCAATATAGTAAAATCACATGTGTTTTCTTCCAGAGTTGCCTGCAAAAGGAGCTTCCAGGCCTTTGTTTAAGAACTACCTTGTTTAGAAGACTGTAGGGATAATTGTATTAATCTCACTTCACTGTTTTATATTATGTAGAAGTCAAGCTTCCCCAAAAGTCCATCATTAGCTTTTTTATATTTAAGTATATGTGTGAGTGATTCATTTATTTACAGTAGAATGTGATTATCTAGGCTGTGATCTTTATTTTCCACCATTATTTAATATGTTTCTGTTTTTTAAAAAGGGGAACAAGAGTGATTTTATCATCTTTTTGTCAAGCAGCCCAAATCAGAGTACACAGTAGAGTGTGTGCATTGTGTCAAGTTGGTTGGTGGCCCATTTTATTGTGTTACTGGTTTCCTGAATACTGTTCTCACTAGTCAGCAAAGTTTACACATTCAAATAAAAGACAGTGGTTATATAAATTAAATCATTACCTTTCAATATTTTAATCTTCATAGACTTATACAGTTTATAGGAAATGTATACAGATTAATACAAAATTTATACAAAAAGACCTTATTTTATTATTAGAGTAATTTGAGTGAAATAAAAATGATTGCTTGAAGCTGCTCAGGGAGAAATTTGAATCTCTGAGTGAAGCATTACAGGCAGCTTGAAGGGCGTCCTCGTGGTCTAGTGGGTCAGGGAATTTGAGGTCACTTAGAATCATTGAGCCTCTTCAGCTAATTACTGGTGAAACAAACAAACAAAAACCACGCGTTCAGTGATATGCATTTTTTTCAATATTATTACTATACTTTTTTTTTCTTTTTTATTATACTTTAAGTTCTAGGGTACATGTGCACAACGTGCAGGTTTGTTACATATGTATACATGTGCCATGTTGATATTCATTTTTATCTCATAAACAACTCCTTTTGGTTACCATCTCAAAGGAACGAAGCATTTCTTATTATCAAATTACTGACTTCATTTCCCTGTACACTGGATAAACTAAAGTATCCATTTAGGCTACCCTATTATCAGCAAGTAGAGTTTTATGACAGAGTATATAAATTTCAGGCTTAGAAATCAGATAGCCGGCCGGGCGCGGTGGCTCAAGCCTGTAATCCCAGCGCTTTGGGAGGCCGAGACGGGCGGATCACAAGGTCAGGAGATCGAGACCATCCTGGCTAACGCGGTGAAACCCCGTCTCTACTAAAAAATACAAAAAAAAAAAAAACTACCCGGGAGTGGTGGCGGGCACCTGTAGTCCCAGCTACTCGGGGGGCTGAGGCAGGAGAATGGCGTAAACCCGGGAGGCGGAGCTTGCAGTGAGCCAAGATCCGACCACTGCACTCCAGCCTGGGTGACAGTGCGAGACTCCGTCTCGGAAAAAAAAAAAAAAAAAAGAAATCAGATAGCCTAGTTTAAAATCCTAGCTCAGCCTCCTACTAATAAAGTCATCCTGGACAAATTTTTTAGTACAGTTGACTCTTGAACAACACAGGTTTGAATTGTGTGGGTGCACTTATATGCAGATTTTTTTAAAAAAAAGATATTAGAACTTTTTTTGAGATTTGCAATGACTTGAAAAAGCTTACAGATGAACCATGCAGACTAGAAATACTGAAAAAATTAAGAAAAAGTTAGATATGTCATGATTATATAAAATATACACTGATACTAGTCCATTTTTGTCATTTACTACCATAAAATACACACAAATCTATTGTAGAAATTGAAACTTATCAAAACTTATTAACGCAAACACAGACCATGCATGATGCTATTCTCAGTGAGGAGAAATGTAAACATAAAGATACAGTATTAAATTATAACTACATACATAAATTATAACTGCAATAATTCTGTAGCCACCTTCTGTTGCTGTTGCAGTGAGTTCAAGTGTTGGTACTATCCGCTTAAAACGCCCTGTGATGCTCTTCATCTCCCCCCTGAGCAGTTTCTCTTTCCAGCAAATTGTATTCTCGCATATTTTTCATCCTGTTTGGCCCAGCACTATAAACCTTGACTAACACCATGGGACTCATACAAAGTGCCACTAGTGTTGTTGGAAAAGCTCCCAAGAAACTGATGAAAGTCATAACATTACCAAAAAAAAAAAAAAGTTGAATTACTTGATGTGTACCATAGATTGCAGTCTGCAGCTGTGGTTTCCCGCCATTTCAGATAGGTGATTCATCTCATAAACAAAATATGTGGACTTCAACATGATCAATAAATACAGTATAGCACTGTAAATACATTTTATCTTTTCTATGAATTTCTTAATAACATTTTTTCTCTGGCTTTATTGTAAAAGTATAATATGTAATATTGTAACATAAAAAATGTGTGCTAGTTGACTGTTATTGGTAAGGCTTCCATTCAACAGTAGGCTATTTATAGTTACATTTTCAGAGAGTCAAAAGTTGTATGTTTATTTTTGACTATACAGGCAATCGGCTTCCCTAACCCCCACATTGTTCGAAGGTCAACTGTATTTCTAAGTCTTAGTTCTCTGGAGTCTAAAATATGATGAATAATAGTGTCTGTCTCTAGGGTGGTTGTGAACATGAAATGAGACATTCAAATAAAACATTTAGCACAAAACCTAAGATATAGTATGTGGTCAATAAAAGTTAACTCTTTTGTTAATAACCCACTTTAAAATCTGTCATTGATAATCGATGTACAATTGATGTTTAATAACATGAGCTTATTCCTGAGAAGCAGTAAATACATAGATACATGAACTATGGGGGAGCTTGATCTATGGTAGATGCTTGAAGCCTTCAGGATTGTCATTGTCAATGAAGCTCCAGAAGAATACTTTCCATGAGAATCTATACACAGTGTGCACTTACCCTTCGTATCCTTCTACTGAAACCCAGTATTGCTACTGCGGATAGTAGTGTCTGACTGAACAAGCAGCTGAATTGCTGAAATCAGTTGATGGCAATTTCTTTAATTCACTGCTAAAAACTCCCTTGGGAACCAAAAAACCTATTTCACTGTGTAATTGTTAGATGTACTTTGTAAAATACATATAACAGTTTTCTCTGAATTTATTTAATTAAATGATTTTAAACGTTCTTAATGTAATGGCAAGAACCAAACTTTCCTGAATTTTGTCATGTGTAAAGTGAAGGGATATTGGGGTTTACCTAGCACAGTGGCTTCTAAACTTAGAGGCTGCAGTTGTCCTGAAGTCAAGGAAACTGATAACGGGAACCCAAATATATTTGTAATAATCCAAATACTCAATGAATATTTATCATCTAATCTTGGTTGACTGTGTCTTCGATTTTTCACACTTTGGATGGAGTTGGTGATCTGTGCAATGTTGCTCTCAGACTTATTGACATTGTTGGTTTCAAGTAAAGTAGAAGGAAGATAAGGTTTTAGGTAAAAACAAAACAAAACAAACAAAACCTTTTTATTAACATTTCCTAAACAATCTTCCTGCCCATAATTCTCAGCAACTTACTTATCACATCCGACCTTATTTGTTACAGCAAATTTTGGATAATACAAATATAAGTAAGGGATCAGGAGCTGGGGAAACAACTGAGGAGGAAGAAAATAATACTTTTACTCTGGATCTACTTTGATAATCACAGAAATAGAGATCTCAGGCTACAGAAGTCATATGTGTTTGTGTGTGTGCATGAGCCTGCATGCAATGTTAGCTTGACTACACCTTCTCATGTGACTGGATTCTTTCCCAATCTGTGGATCCTCTGCAGACCGTTTATCAATACAGGCTATAGAGAAATCCTGTTCAATAGAACTTTCTGCATTGATGGAAATATCCTCTACTCTGCCAACACAATAGCTTCTAGCCACCGTGGCTATTGATCATTTGAAATCTGGCTAGTGCAACAGAGTAATTGCAGTTTTAGTTTTATTTAATTTTAATTATTTTGAATTTAATTATTAATAACCATGTGTAATCAGTAGCTAGCATACTGGGCAGTGCAGTTATATAATACCTCCTCTTGATTGCCTTTGCCTGACAACCATGTACAAAATTCAGTGGTCTTTGCAAGCACCATGACGAGCTATTCAAAAGCCTGATGCACAGGTCTCTTCCTAAGGGAAAAGTGGAAGGGCCAGCTATGCCATGAGTGAAGCCATCCTCAAATTCAGCATCTCCTCTGTGGTCACTTCTATACTCCCTGTCCTCCTATGGTGACTGATAATGCATCCATAAGCTTTTCAGCTCGTGCAGTATCTGGCCTTGTCTTTCAAACCCCAGAACAGAGTGTCTAGTTAGTTCAATTCCCAGAAAGATCACAGCAGCTGTTTTACCTGAATGAGTCCATTGGGCTAAATTCTTATTTAGAGGTGAGAGAACCTGAGAATTCAGAGCCAACGACCTTTAGAAATCATGAATCTCAGTGTTTTCCAAGGGTGGTACGTGTGATGCCATGGTGTGTGAAGTGATTTTGGGTGGGAGCATAATGCACTTTGATGTACTATTTTATTTTAATGTCATTAGTTAAACTTACTTTAATGTGTACTCGAGTTAATATTTTCATGATATATCTTTCTCTATTTCTTTAATCTTTTGTGATACTACTCAGACCACTCAGTGACATTGTCTTGGACATACAAGGGGAAGTTGGAGCACATTTGAAAGTGCTTTTTAATGTTTGAGAAAATGTATTCTTACATGAAAGTAACTGTGGCTCATTTTCTTTTCAGCAGAATAAAATCATTCTGTTATTCTATCACTCCATCTATCTCTCAAAGTGAAAAACTAATATACATCTTTTTTGTCTAGTGGCCTAGAAACATAATTAGATATATTGATGGAGTCAGGGCTGAAGGAATGAGCTGGAGTCTTTGGCTAGAGCCCGAGACTGCCAGAAACATGTGGAACTGATTTGCAATCCTGGTTCTTTGTTCCCAGTCCCCAAGATAATTTAGCTTGCCTCTTTTTATTAAAAGTAGTTCCAACTTTCTTTTGTCTTTGATTTGATCTAGGCATATATTGATAGAGACATAAAGAAATATATGTTAGCTGTCTCTCCCATGAGCTCACCATCTGGTTGGGGAGATAAGTTGACTGGTTCTTTGAAGAGTAGAAAAGTAAGAATAGCTGAATTAATTAAGTTTAATTATGTTTCTTAGGTCTGTCTGTGAGGCTCTGTCCCTAAATGAGATGGATCTCATCAACTCAGTTGCTCAGTAAAAGAAAGTGAACCAAGGCTGCAGTATGACTCCACTATGCTTTTGAAATACCACCCATGGTTTTCTGTTTCCACAAATCACTGTTTGACATGAACACTTATTTCCCATTGGGCAGTTATTTTGGGTTAAATAAAGTAGGCTTATGGAAGCCATTTTAATGGCTTCTAATTCAGCCTATCAATCCTCAGTCTGTTCCTCATTCCTGTGACTGTCCTGGGCTCTTATGAAGAGTGATTCATTTATTCAAGTTTGGTTAAATAAATGAGAGAACAAGCATAGATGACCTATTGAATTGCATAATATTCTCCCACATCTTGCTTTTTCACAGTCATCTTTCATGATAAGTTCTTGTAAAAGAATTTAGGTTTGGAAATTGGTCTTGATATGAAAGCCAGTGAAAGAGAAAGAGCAAAAAGGTAGGAAAAGAGAACTTGGAAAGTACAGCTTTGTCATTGAGTGGATGGATGGACTTCTGTTATTGATAGTAATTGCCTCAACTAAAAATATTAAGGCTATTTAAGTTATTTCATGAACATTTGTTCAAATCTAAATTATATCAAAATACAAAAAAATACCCCTTGCAGGGAGCATGGGTGTAGATGTTGTACATGATAGCAAAACAGTGTCTTCAGGCTCTCTGCCAGTAAGTCCCTCTGCTTCACAAAACCAGGAGTTGGCTTGTAGCTCTAGTCTACTTTGTCCAAAACAGTTTTGTTTTACCAGGACTTGCAGCTACAAGTGCCTAGAGGATAGTTTGAGGGACAGTATCTTCCATAAAACAAATTACCATCAAAGGCAAAGAATCTATATATCAGAGACTGGTCAAGTTCATTTCTACCACTCTGTGCCACCCTCTGCAGTTTACCCTCAATTTCATTTTTTTTTAAATTTTATCTCTTTTAAAAGAGGGGCTTCTTTTGCCTTAAAAACAATTTTGGAACCCTTTTTGGAAAGAGTTGGTATACTTCCTCTTCTCCTCACAGCCTACAGAAAGCAAGGTGGAGGCAAAACCTCAGAGCTCACTTTGCTTTCTTAAGGAGAGCACTACTCTTGTAAAAACTAGTTTGTAAGAAACAGTAAAATTATATGAAGGTCAGTAAAATAGCTCGTTAGTGTGGAGTCAGGTTTATCCATTTATGAGGTCTATGTAATTAATTATTAAAGGGTAAGACATTTATAGAAATTACAAAAGCATTCTGTTAAGGTCAAGGTGGTTGAGATTCAAGTTTAAACAGGTTTAGTCTTTGTCTTGATTCTAGAACTTTCTATTCTGTGATGGAGATGAGGTTAAGGACTTTTTGCTGGACAGCATTTACACCAGATTATAAAAACTCCTCTAATCTTTCAAAACCAGTTTCCCAACTAAAGACTCTACTTTTTGAGGTATCTTCACACACACTCTCTTAACTGGAATACCATGTTTCCAATATGTCCTAGATTGAACAGGAGAATCTGGAACAAGGAGTCAGAAGACCTGGCCCCAGACCTTGGTGCCTGTGTACTAGTTCTATGACCTACAATCAGTCACTTAACTTCTATGAGCTCCTCTCTTTCCATCTGTAAAAAAGGAATATGTACTACCCATTTCCTGGGTAGATATTGAAGATGTCATAAAATATAAGAGTCACTGGCACAAGGAAATCCTGGACCACACTAAGTGCATGGTGCTTCGAGGTTGAATCTCTATGAATTGCTTTTAATCCAAAAAAGTGCTTTAAGACAGTGTCTTTAGTAAGAAGTTTTTCTGATGGCCAATGGGGCAAATCTATGGTTCTCAGTTCATCCCTGACCCATATGTATTAATTAGCACTTTGGAATAACATGAGCTTTGTGTCTGGGATCTCTTTTTATGCTATGGAAAGAGCATCAGACAAGCCTTAGATTAGGGTTTTATCCTAACTGTCACATATTTGCAGGTTGATTTTGAGCAAATCAGATAACTCACCTTTTGAGCACTAATTCCTTGTTTGGCAAATAAGCAAATAACCTTCAGTGTGGTGTGGTTGTACTGAAGTTGCTTGAGTTTGAAACCTGGCTCTGCTTCGTGCGATGTAACCTTAGACAAATCATAGCTAAATGTGCTTTGGTATCCTTCTTTGCGAAGTGAGCGTAATAATCATACCTACTTCATAGAGCTGTTGTCAGGATGACATGTAGTGATAGAAGCAAAATATTTAGCAGAGTGTCTGTCACAAAGGGTACACAGAACGTCTTAGTTGGTGTGATTTCATGTTCCTTAAATTAGTTTACCCACAGCAAAATCTTCCATATGCTCTAATTTACTATGGGCTCATATCCAAGACATATCTCTCTTCACTAAGTCCCTGTATCAGCCCATTTATTTTCATGATGCTATAATGAACTGCCTGAGACTGGGTAATTTATAAAGGAAGAGGTTTAATTGATTCACAATTCAGCATGGCTAGGGAAGCCTCTGGAAATTTACAATCATGGCAAATGGAAAGGGGTAAGCAAGGCACCTTCACATGGTGGCAGGAAGGAGAAGTGTTGAGTGAAGTGGGAAGAGCCCCATGTAAAACCATCAGATCTCATGAGAACTCACTATCACGAGAACAGCATGGGGGAAACCACCTCCATGATTCAATTACCTCTACCTGGTCTCTCCTTTGACACATGGGGACTACGGGGATAATGGGGATTACAATTCAAGATGAGATTTGGGTGGGGATACAAAGGCTAACCATATCAGACCCCTTTTAAAATATTTATAGAAATCTATCCCATGGTGTTTTGTTTTGTTTGTTCATGATTATTTGTGTGGCAGGGCAAAATGCTTTAAAACATTTTTATAAATATTCTGTATGAAGGGGACAAACTGCCAAAAAGAAAAAGAAGGAAGAGTAAAGGGGGAAGAAGAAAGTTGTGGAGGAGTAGGAGAAGGAGAATCTGGAGGAGGAGAAAAACAAGAAAAAAATCTATTTCCTGATAAGTACTATGGCCCTGTGAATTTTTTGGCAGAAATACTGTACATGTGTCTTCGTGGTCCACATAGCTTGGATGCAACACACTTCTCTCCAACTAGAACCTAAGATAGGTGGTTTCTTTTGCACCAGGCTCATTTTCCAATTCACGGAATGAACACTTTAACCATTTGACGTGGAAGAGCTCACTGTGTCAGCTTCCAGCCTACGTCAGACTGAGCTAAACTAAGAAGAGGTACTGCATGAAGTGTTTGAAATGAGAGCAGCTTCCAGGGACCAAGGCCTAAAGATTATGATGCGACCTCAGCAGTGTTTTCTTCCTGGTAAATTATGATGTTGGGTGAAATGCGAGGCCATGATCCTGGAAAGAAAAATCAGATGTAGCATCCAAGGGCCCAGGGGAAGTTGCCACCAGCCCTCCCTCTCTGTTCTTCAGCACTGGGCTAGTGCTGCTTTCCATAATCTTTGTTGGGATTTATTTTATGGACATACAGGCTTTGAGCATATAGCCTTTTGCTTGGAGACCAGATAATGGAGCACTGGGCTGGAAGTTGACCAGGCCTGGGCTGGCCCTGGTTTTGCCACTAATCATTCATATGACTTAGAGTAAGTCATTTAATATCTGTGAGCCTCAGTTTCTTCACATGAATGATGAAAGTAGTCATAATGTTTTATGAGTGTCTATTAAATCACAGTTTTGTTGCTTTGGGAAGTTAGCTCTGAGAAAGTATCAGTAGAGTTAGAGTTTACCTAATACGGCCCTGACTGAGGCATAGATCCTCCTACTCATTACCATCAGGACCAGGGAGCCTCTGGCTTCTCACTCTCACTGAACACCATCATGGCTGGGGATCATGCTTCCTCAGTAGGCACCTGATCTTGCATCTGGAGAGCTGTGGTTATTATGAAGGCAGAATGCATGATTGATTTTTGAAGAAACAAAAATTATTCTGGAGGTTTGACCCCGGAATAGCTCTCAGGAACCAATAACCAAGATTGATATAATAGAGTCTACCAGCATGTGTGAGCGCATATACCCCGAGCTCAGGCATGCCTATGTCTGAACTGTGGTTTCTCTTCAGTTTAGGTAGACGTTTTTCTTGTTGATCCTTATTCAGTAACCTTCTATCCACGTTCTTCATGTTTTCCTGGTAATCCCGGAGCAGTATCTGCAGCTGATGTAACCAGCTGTGTTAATCACATCCCTCACGTGCCTTGTGTAAATGGTGAGCCACCTTCCACTGGTTCCCATTTACTCCTGTCCTCTGTGCTGATGCTGAGTACTGAGAGGTGTCCCTCTCTGGTAAACGAGTTTTTGATAATTGTGGTAAAGAGCCATATAATCTGCTTCTCCTTTCTCCCTTAGTACATTTTTAAGTTCAGAAAATTCTAGTGTTTGAATTTCCAAATTTGTTTCCAATGGAGAATACAATAATAGAGGTGGATTTTAAGTTCAGAAAATTCTAGTGTTTGAATTTCCAACTTTGTTTTCAATGGAGAATACAATAATAGAGCTGGATTCTCTCATGAAGTGAGGTTAAAGGAAAGATAGCAGGGAGCAGGGTTGTGTTGGGTAATGGAGGTATCCTAAATTCTCCACAATACTCTCATTTTTTAATTAACAGGTTCAAGTCAACCAATTAAAAGCAATATATCACATGAAGATGAGCATATCTTCTATTTGTTGGAACATAACCCAGAGAGGGTCTTTCTCCCCAGATATTATAGGATGGCCAAATTTTACAGCTGAGAATGATAAGTGATCAGGTGAAGCAGAGTAAGTACCTGTGGACAGCTCCATTGAAGTGCATGTAGCAAAAATGTGACTGTAGAAAATGTCAGGTGGGTGCTTAAGGCTTCCTGACACTGTGTATAAGGGAGCGTTTTAATCTTGCTGTGTTGCATGAAGCGTTTGGGAATTGAGAAGCAGAGTCTTACACCTGTTTGTATACCGGTTCTCCCACAGAAAAGATAAGTGGCATCAGTACTTTCTTATCAGCTACAATAATCACACAGGGGAAGTCAAAACCTTCCAAAAGCAAGGGACAGTAGCTAAGGCTTAATTTAGTTTAACAAAGATTATACTCCTATGTGTGCAAATGCCCAGAGTGCCAGGTAAGGGGGCCTAGGGACCTGGAGCAGGGTTGTAGGATCACACAGATGATCAAGGTTGGATCAGAGCCATCGCCTTGACCTGGGGAGACACATTGCACAGGGCAGACAAGCTGTCTCCAAACACAGACAGGCAGGAGTCCTATGGACACTAATTTCAAATGACAGTGACACAGGTGGTCAAAATTCCTGGGAAAAAAATTTGAAAAAGGCAAGGCACGGTGGCTCATGCCTGTAATCCCAGCACTTTGGGAGGCTGAGGCAGGTAGATCACCAGAGGTCAGCAGTTTAAGACCAGACTGGCCAACTTGGTGAAACCCCATCTCTACCAAAAAAATACAAAAATTAGCTGAGCATGGTACATGTGCCTGTAATCCCAGTTACTCGGAAGGCCGGAGGTAGAAGAGTCACTTGAACCCAGGAGGCGGAGGTTGAAGTGAGCCAAGATTGCACTACTGCACTCCAGCCTGGGTAACAGAGTGAGACCCTGTCTCAAATAAAATAAAATAAAATAAAATAAAATAAAATAAAATAAAACAAAAATAAATTAAAAAATATAAATTGGCAGGAACCAAGAAAATAGTTACTCCCAGAAAAAAATGAAACTAAAAAACCCAGAACTCTTTATATGAGGAAGCCACTTGCTTTATCCCCCAAATACCTGTTTACTTCTCAAGGTAGGGATTGTTCTCAGTTGGGGACTGATTGAGCATTTTCAGTGGTAATAAACAAAAATACCTATGAAGGATGAAGAGTAATGGAGAACACTTCCATTGGCTCTTTCCTCTAGCTGGTTCTCCCGGCTGGAAACTCTTCCAGCTTGTAGAGCAAGTTCGGAAGTCTCTCTGGGATCTTAACTTCTTGATGCCTGTGATTTCAGTATCAGGATGTTGTTCATAGTGTGTCACCTGCAGCGACTTTTCAAAAATAAAGCTGTGAGGGTGAATGGTGAGACTTCCGTTTGCATCATCTGCAATCTCATTGTCCTGATACCACCTGTCTTACAGAAATGTACTCAGGAAGGAAACAGGCCACCAGGAGTCTATTGGTGCCTCAATGGAGAGACAAACCTACCTCCAAACATTACTGACACTTCTGCATTTTAGAAATATGCTCTGGGTCACTACTCATGAGAAGGGAAAAAAGCAATAAATAAAATAAAATATGCTCTGGGGAAAGGAAGAAACATGGCAGGCAATCTCCAGACCCTTCCATCATCCCTCCTCTTCCTCTTTTCCACCTACCTCTTTCTGGGTGTTGCTTGTTTTCCTACTCTAAGAAGAACCCCTAAACTTCCATAAATTTTTTTGGCAACAACTTTGATTTTCTTTTGATTATTATTTTAATTGTTGAGAATAATATCAATGTGATGCTGCTGCAGAGGCTTATGCCTTAAGGAAGCTGAAAACTCCCGGCCGAAATGCTCCCCCTACCAGAAGGTTCTCCGGCCTGTGATGGCAAAACAACCTTTTACCTGATCAGATTCCAGCTCTGACTAGTACTGGAGATAGCTTTATTGTCGGGAGAATATATTTAGGACTGGTAAATAAAAATGTCTAAACTGCATGCCTTCCTGTTGTCTGTGCCCCACAGACCTGTCCCTGTGTGTGTCAGGAGAGATATTTCCAGGTCTGGCAGCTGAAATGGCTGGGACCACTGATAAAGATGGGGCCACTCAAAGAAGCCACAGTGGCAGGGAGTTTCCGGGAAGAGGACATTCTTGTGCAGAGGCCTCGAGAATCCCTACTTCTCATTTGGATTTACTGTAGCGACTTTTAATTATAAAAAGTAATTTGTGGGGACTATTTTTATTATATACTTTTTTGGTGATGGTTATAGAAATGTATTTATCTTAAAATTCATAGAACTTCCCACCAAAAAAATAAATTTTGACATGTAATAATTTTGAAATAAGATCAAAAAGGAAAATATATGTGGTATAAATGATTCAAAAATGTAATGTGAAACCTTTTAACATAATTGTCATATATGATATATGGCATATATATATATATATATATATATATATATATATATCTCCTTGACTTTTTTCTGTTCATGGATAAACATTATACATGAATATATATATATTTAAATTATCCATATAGCAGATGATTACACAAACTTGATCATAATACATTTTTATACAGCTTGAACTTTCATTTGATGTTATTTCTTAGCCATGTTTCCCTATCCGTGCATGTAGGCCTACCTCATTCCATTTAATGGCTATAAACAATTTCATGAGATAAACCTATTAATTTAACTCCATTGATCCTTAAAATCTGTCTTTAATTCAGATTGCATTAAAACATGAATAAACCAAAACATAACTTTGGTTATTCACCTAGGTAAGGTTGTCTCTGTCTGCATCTTGCTCTAGTTGGAGGCCCAGAAAGTGAAATAAAATAATCTACTGGAAGTCCAAAAATCAGGAACCGTGGAATAAACTGATTTTTAAATAGCATGCTAGTTGTACTAGGAAGTACTATGCTCAATATGTTCTCCTCCAACCACTATATTTTAGGAATGTCCAAAAATTCTGGAAGCACAAGGAATAAAATATATTTATGTCTGCAGATTGAGTATATTCATCATTCAGAACCATGATAGACAGCAAAATCGTAACAACATTATCCTATATTAATAGTACACATTTAATCTAAGTTTAAAAATAACTTATCTGAGATTATTTTTCTTTCTTTGCTCCTTCCAAGAATTCAGTTCCAACTTGATTTGCGAGTAGAATGAAGGTTCACAGATAGTTTTAAGTTAAATTTTTTTAACCAGGACACAGAATAACAGCAATCATTCTTCAGACCTGCAGTATATGTTTCACCAAAGATCGATTGTTGGATGTCTTTGGTTCAGAATTGCTTGTATATCCAACATGTTCTGTAAGAATGGGCTTAAATAAATGTACCCTCTTGAATAATTGGACATATAGCAATTATGTAATTCACCTCTTATCCTCCTCCCTTTCCCCCAGCAAGTCTAGAGTCCTGGGACTTGGCAGTAATGTTCTCTATGATATCCCCAAGGTTTCCATGTCTTAGGAAGTAGAAACCACAAATTGCAGCTGATTTGTAGTTTAAACAGAGTATCATTCAAGTGTGACTGTAACTCCTCTGTTTGCTAACCAAGATATTAAGCCTGTCTCTTCCTAAGGCAGTCTCAGAGTGAGTTTGATTTAATTGGCAAAACCCAAGAAACAAAAATGTCCAGGCGCCAGGTCCCTGAAGCTTTTTGCTGGGTCCTACTTTGCCTTGGCATTTAAGTTCAAGAGAAATAAACTAGGCAAAATGGCACCATAAAGATTGCAAATACCAGATAAAAATGTAAATTTACAAGAGCACAGGGGGAAGATTAGGTCATAAAAATGTGGGTCAAAATAAATGGTCTTTCTCACTTGTATATGTATGGAACAACTTTTGGATAGCAAAAGCAGGCACCAGATAAAAATTAGCCAGTAACCCCCAAGGGGTGGGTTTTATTTATTTGATTTGCTGTCTTTATCCTCGTGAAGTTTTATGTCTAAAGAAATGAGTTTTCACAAAGGGTTCAGATATGGGGATACTTTCCTTCAACATACCAATTACTGATTTCTGGAAAATTCTTTCTACCTCTAATGAAACCTTCTAGTCATGAAACATGGGCCAGTGAGAGGATTCCCCTGACTCCTTCCCAATCAATGCTTCTCCAGCTACAGGGTGTTTTTTGCTTTGTTTTGTACTTGATGGGAAATTGTCAGTAACTTGTCAACATTTAAAAATACTGGCTTGCATGATAACGTAATCCCTGACCTGAATTTGGCCCACAGGCTCCAGGTTATGGCACCTTAGATTGCAGCCTTCTTGAGAAGATGCCTAATTACCTCCCATCCCCCAAGGCCTACTACACTTGACGATGGGGGCATGTTTACCAAATGAGTGGATTATTAGCAAATAGCAGTCATAGTAACAACTGAAAGAGTCAGTGGTGACCACGAAGATTCAGTCATTCCCATCATGATACCTTTGAAAAGATGCGTTAACCATGCTATGTATTGCCTCACAGCAGACGAATTTTTTCAAGCCAGAATATTCTGTGTTCTGACTGCAATATTGTTGTCCAAACAAGTGTGTGTTGTGGAGTTGGAAGGGATCATGTGTGTCAACTAGCCAACCTCCTCATGGAACAGATGAGAAGATTGAGGTCAGGACTAAAGATGTAGCCCAATGTCATACTGATTCCTGGTCTCCTGGCTGTGTATGCAGGACACTTTCCAACAGAGGGTAATGCTTACCCAATCCTGAAATTCCCCAATGCCTGTCACATAAGTAGGCACATTCTTTGATTCTAATCTTCATTTTAGAAGGCCACCTCTGTCTAATTATCGTTCTGAATCATTCCTCTTGAGTCTAGTTCAAGTCTCACACGTGTGTTTAAAGTTTTTTCTTTGTTTATTTGTTTCTGATTGTTCCAGTTGGAACACCCTTCTCTACATTTCTTTAGCACTTACTTTCTTTTTGAGTCTTAACCAACCATTCCTTTTTATTATTATGAAAAATTTTTAAATTCTCCCCAATGACAATAGAAGCTCCTATATAATACAAGAAATTTCACAGGGTCTGGCATATAGGAGACATTTAATAAATAATCATTTATTGATCAGACTGGTGGGAAAACACCAAGGATGTTTATAAAATAGGGGTTAAAGATGCAGAAATGCCAGTGTTCACTGTTGAGCTACGCTCATTGTTGAACTGCCTTCATGCTGAGCCAGTTGAGAGGGCACTTTTGTTTACCATAAGAGTCACAAAGGTAGGCCGGGCGCTGTGGCTCAAGCCTGTAATCCCAGCACTTTGGGAGGCCGAAGCGGGCGGATCACAAGGTCAGGAGATCGAGACCACAGTGAAACCCCGTCTCTACTAAAAATACAAAAAATTAGCCGGGCGCAGTGGCGGGTGCCTGTAGTCCCAGCTACTCAGGAGGCTGAGGCAAGAGAATGGCGTGAACCCCGGAGGCGGAGCTTGCAGTGAGCCGAGATCGCGCCACTGCACTCCAGCCTGGGCAACAGCGTGAGACTCCGTCTCAAAAAAAAAAAAAAAAAAAGAGTCACAAAGGTGAAAGCCTCCGTATCTGGACTTCTTTCACAGTTGCAGGTGAGGTTTGACAAAATGAGAAATAGTCTCCAGAGGCTTGTAATGCTAAACTAGCTTAGTATTTAATTCAGCATCCCACAAAGGATGCTGGATCAGCCAGGAGGAATTTTAACACTGCAATTATAGTCATTCACTGTATTTTTACATTTTATGCTTCTTCAGTGTCTGCAAACTCCCTAGAGGAAAATTCAGATTTTACTAAAATTCTCAGTCTCATAATGTCCTGAAAAGTGTTGAGTAAAATAGGTTTAATCCTCAGTATTGGTTCTTTTCCTAGAAGTTTATAAGGAATGCAAGAGTAATGGTATGGTTGTCTCTTAGTCACAACTTGATTTGAAAGAAGAGCAACATCCCCCATCTTAAATTTCTGACTTGGCTACAAATAATCATTGTTTTAATTTTAATTTTTATTTATTTATTTTTTTGAGAACAAATCTTGCTCTATCACCCAGGTTGAAGTACAGTGGCTCAGTCTTGGCTCACTGCAACCTCTGCCTCCTGGGTTCAAGCAATACTCCTGCCTCAGCAGGAGTAACTGAGTTTACAGGCCCCCACCACCATGACCCGCTAATTTTTGTATTTTTATTAGAGTCCAAGTTTCACCATGTTGGCCAGGCTGGTCTTGAACTGGCCTGAGGTGATCCGCCTGCGTTGGCCTCCCAAAGTGCTGGGATTACAGGCATGAGCCACCACACCCAGCCACAATTTTTAAAATTTCTGCAAAGGACTAAGCTCTTCTAAATCAGGGGGAAGTGGAAAAACATTTTTTGTAAAGGGTTTCAAAGTAAATATTTTTGGTATTGAGGTCCACCCAAAGTGAGGACTTCTGTGGTGAGAACTTTGAATATGGCAGCTAAAAAACCAATCATGGTATCTCATTCTCACCCATCTGAACTTTGTCTCTCCCCTAAGTCCTACTCTCATGTTCATGCATGCCTTTGTCTCTGCCTCTTCTTCCTACTCAGCTTCTCTGACCAGAGTTTGGGGATGCAAGAAACATTCCATAGCCTTCCACATGGAGTAAGTTCTCCTCGCCATGTGTAGCCATGTGAAGATCCCTTGATTCAGGAGGTTATGATGCTTTGTGTGCAACTGGTACAGAGTAGAATCTGAATGTTGTCTTGTCACAACCATGAAAAGTAGGGACATTAAAGGCAGTGCTTTTAAGAGAGTCTGGTGGATATATGGAGCTTGATGGTAATTAGATATGAATGTTTAGGGTGCAAGTGGGGAGTAGAAAATGGAGAGATTCCTTTTTGAGATAATTTCTCAATATTAACCAACAGTAACACAATAACTGGAGAACACCAAGGTAAAGCCCTTGGTCTCTGGAACCCACTGCCTAGATCTTCCAATCTTCTATTTGCCACTACTCACTGCGTGACCACTGGTAAATACTTAACTTATTTTTTGCTTCAGTTTCCATATGGGTAAGTGGGGTAATAATAGTGTATACCTATGAGACAACATATATAAAGTGCTCAGAAAAATATGTGACATAAAGTTACAACTAAATAAATTGCAGCTACAGGTGTTATGTTACCTGAAGCACCTTAATGATCACCTTGTCTCCATGTTACAATCCTGAGGTTGGTAGAATGGGGATTGCCATGGCCATTCTACAAGTGAGACACTGACAGCTCCAAAAGTTAGTTGGTTGGAGTATCTGGATTGGGATTTAACTGTCCAATTTCTGATTAGAATTTTCTCTCCATATCATTTTTTTTCTTTTCCTTTTCCAGGGAGTGACAGAAGCCTGTGATATATTTGCATGCAGTGGTGAAGGGCACGTGCCTCTGGCCAAGAGAGAGATTTTTCAAGGAAAGGTATTCAGGGAGATCATTAGAAAACTTGAGAGATCAGACCCTCAAGTTTCTACAGCTGGCAGTGTCACTTGTTAAGAGATAAGAGGACATTACTAGGGAGTCCAGCAGGGGAATTTTCCAACTAACCTCCACATTGCTGAGTACAGCATGTTTCTGTAGACGTCATTTATGCATCCAGCAATTAACAAAGGTTTTCTTTAGAGAGAGCCAGGGGAGAAAATCAAAGAACACAAATTGACTTGCAATCTGTCAATTCCTGAATTCCTGGGGAAGACCCTCACTTGCTTCCCCACCATTGATACTAAAGGCAGGCATGTGGATTCCACTTAGTTGCTGGAATGGTAGGGACTCAGGGATCAGTGTGTCCAGGCCAGGGTCTATGTATAAGGGAAATAAATTAAGGAAGTTTGATTCTGCCACCTCAGAAAGAGGTTCTCTGCTGAGTGGGGAGGAAACAGAAAATAGTATCACGCAAGGTTGCTCCTTTCACAGAATTCTAGGGTCTCCCTGGTTGGGTTGTAGCACCCTGTTGCATTGATATATCCTTTACCACTTGGCTCAGGCTGCCCCAAACTGTCCTGTAATTCCATTTTGTTATGAGAACAGCTTACCTTTAGTGTCTCTGATCTTTTCATCAGATTATAAGATCCTCACCATTTCAGTCCCAGGCTTGTCACCATAATAGGAAATACACACACCACCAGTTCTTCAGGGACTCTATCTTCCTAGAACTTAGTGACTCTCCCTGACTTTTCCAAGTTATGTCTTATATGACAAAGCCCGACAAAGTATTCTGTGCTGAGAATTATCTTCAATTTCAAACATGCTGCAAATATCCCACTAGAGGTTTTTTTGTGTTTATTGTTTGTTTGTTTGTTTTCTTTTAATGAAAGCTCCATGCTGCTCTGTCAAGAGGATGATGTGCCTGCTGACCCCTGCGCTGGCCTGCAGGTGATTGGCCCTCTCCACATATTGTTTTGAACTCTACAGCCTAAGATAGATTGATTAGTTCAGTTAAAGCCCAACTCAAATTAGGTTTGAAGTCCTGCATTCAGTCCCAAAGTGGATCAAAAATTCGCTTTGTTCCATGGTCATGGCCATTATCTGTAAACCTGCCCCATCTCTATGGGTGTCTGAGGCTTCTTTTTCCACTCCTGAGTTCCTCAAATCTGAAAGTTTTTTGACTTCCACCTGCAGAAGCAATCACACATCAGGCTTCAGGACTAAACCCTTCCCTGGTCAAGAGGATTTACAGGGCTCTAGGTGATTACTGTATTGATACTGAGTACCCTTTCTGCTACCTCTCTTTCCCCTTTGTGCACCACTTCTAGGAATATCTTTGCCTTAATTTTTCAAGCCTGAGAACTGAGCTTCTGTTTTATCTCCAGCTTTTGTTTTGTGCATGGTCCCCCAGTGGAGAGAGAATGGCTTTGGAATCACAGAAACCTTATTCAAATCCTGAGACTACCACTAATCAGTTCTGGCACTTTGGGGACTATAATGGTTAATTTTATGTGTCAACTTGACTTAGTTAAGAGGTGCTCAGATAGCTAGTAAGACATTATTTCTGGACGTGTCTAGGACGATGTTTCTGGAAGAGGTTAGCATTTGGAAAGGAAGACTGAGTAAAGAAGATTGCCCTCACACACAGATAGGTATCATTCAATTTGTTGAGGACCTAAATAGAGTAAAAAGGTGGAGGAAGGGTGAAGTTGCTCTCTTCTTCAGCTGGGACATCTCATTTTGCCCTCAGATGCCAGTGTCCCTGGTTTTGGACCTTCCCACTCGCTGAGACTCACATGATTGGCTCCGTGGTTCTCAGAGTGTAGAGTTTTAGCTGAATTGCACTAGAGATGTTTCTCAGCCTCCAACTTGCAGATCATAAGACTTCTCAGCTTCTATAATTCTATAATTGTGTGAGGCAATCCCTCACAATAAATCTCTATTATTCTGTTCTCCTCTACTGTATTCTATTCTCCTCTACTCTATTCTATTCTATTCTACTCTACTATAGTCTATTCTATTCTATTCTATTCTATTCTATTCTATTCTATTCTATTCTATTCTATTCTATTCTATTCATTCTGTTTCTCTGGAAAAACTGATTAATGCAGGCAGGTTCTTTGACTTCTCTGAACCTCATTTGCTTTATCTGTTAAAAGTAGTTTAAATTGTTTAAAACACTGTCTTGTAGTATTATGAAAAGTAAATTCAATAGATTATAAAGCATGCCTTATAAAAATTAGATGTTTACTGAACGTCAGTTTTCTCCTTCTTACCTTTGCCCTGCCTGAAGTTCTAGCCCTGGGGCCAGCCACAATTGCATATTTTGATGCCAGCTGTCTGCTTGAATTTCCATATTATTCTCACCCTAAACTGGCACAAGTTCTTATTTGTTTTACATGGTAAAAGAGACTCTCTTTGCTGTATTCTGTGGAGGTGTCTCTACCCGGACTATCACGTCTCACCTCACTTTCCACCTCACTGCTCTACTACTGTGTTTTTGTGCTGTCCCTCCTTCTGCAGGTATGTTTACTTCTATATCTCGCATCCTACCAGTCTGTTTTCTGGCATGGCCCGTTCTTCTCTTGTTGCAAGAGACGTGAGAAATGATGTCCTAGTCTGTAACACTGATCACTATGGACCAAGGTGAGGGAGTGTGGATGAATCAGCATTGTTCAGTAGCATCCCTGGAAAGCTGTTTCTAAGGCATCTAGTGAGGAAAGTGGGTCACTTACTTTGTTCCATGTACGAAAGCCAGTGGGGACGAGCCCTCATCAGAAACGGAATCAGCTGGAACCTTGATCTTGGACTTCTAGCTCCAAAACTCTGAGAAAATTAATGTCTCTTGTTTCAGCCACCTAATCTGTGGTATTTTGTTTTGGCAGCCTGATCAAACTAACAAAGTTCTGTATACATTGGATCATATTTCAGTTGTACAAGGACACCTACCCATTTAAAGGAGTGCAGTTGCTTCTTTTCACAAGCTATTCATTAAAAGAAAAAAAAAAAAGCCTAAACGACCTTATTTAAAATGCAAAATTTTACAACGATGTCTTTTCTTAAAGGGGGCTTTAATGCATATGCCACTGAACTCTCCTGGGGAAGTTTTTCTGAATACTTGAGGTCCTCTCTATTTGAGCATATATTGATGAAACATCCCATTATGGATCCCCTTCCTTCATCAGACAGTCATCTCTTACACTCAGCATCCTGGGAAATGTTTTGATTTTTTCTTCCCCTGAAGGTTCTGTCTCACTATGGCTTCCACAGCCAGGTGCTATGTATAAGCTGCTAAAGACCAAAGCAAAACCTAGCACAAAAATTAGTTTTGCAGCAACAAAAACTATTTTTGCTTCCAGCCTGAACCAATTATATCTACTTCAGGGAATTTATTTAGGATAATTATCTCTCTGTGTAGTACATGCATCTTCCTGCTTCTTCATGACCTCAAGCTATCCTGCTCATTCCATAATTCCACTGACACACCAAGCCTGAACTCATAGATTCAAGCTTTAATTCACACTGTTTTACTCTTTTCTCTCATTCTTTGTCTCTTATTTTCTCTTAGCGAGTCATGTGTCCATTCCCAGGACAGACTTTCAGGTTGTTGCTTATGGACATTTGAGGACTTTGGCCTGTTACACAGGTAAACTTAAATAATTTATTACTGTTATGAGGTGGATACATCTAGAGAGGATATTTATCCCCCATAACTCTTCATTCACACTCTCTCAATCAAGAAGTATCAATTGTTTGGTTGTTTGGACTTTCATGGGCATCTGTAAGAGTCTGCAGCCTCTTCTCCTTTCAAAACTCAGCCATCAAAGGAAATTCAGAATCTCAAGTTTTGTCAAACAAATCACAGAGCTCAGAACCTTACAGGTGCTCTAGCTCAATGGGCTACAGATCTAGCTGTTGTAAAATCCAAGCAAATTTCAAGAAAGCATATAATTTGGGATATAAATTTTCTAAAGTCAGGTGCCCCAAACTATTAAACACTGAAATCAGACATCCAGCTGTTAGAGATGGATTTCATAAAATGAAAAAAACAGGGAAATACATGATTCAGAATAGGAATAGTTATTAAATGGAGTAAATTTATACTTAAGAAAAACTGAACTCTTTTTTCTAATTTTTATTATTTTACTGAAAACTTGGTCATTGTCTTGGCACGGAGCCTTCAGTCCTGTGGAAAATTATTATCTGGTTCAAAATCCCATTTGGTGCTGCATGGGGAAGGGGATTATTCAAGGGCACTCAACAAGTCCTGGCCAAACAGGGAATACCCATATTGCTAGAAATCCAGTCCAAGGAAATGTTGTCTGCTTAGGTTCCACACAGCTAGTTAACCACCACATTGGAGGTGTTCAGTGGAAAGGATTCAACAGGTGGTGTTTGTTTAGGGTTCCAGGCATGAGGTACACACAGTACATATTTTCTGAAAATATTTCATGTATATTGCTATCATTCAGTTCTCACCACTGATGAAAAGTTATCTCCTATCTGTATGTCATGCAGTCATTATAGCCTCATGTTATTACTTCACTAAAAAAAAAGAGTTACCCTTTGATCACCTGAGATTAGGAGTTTGAGACAAGCCCGGCCAACATGGTGAAACCCTGTCTCTACTAATAATACAAAAATTAGCCAAGCATGGTGGTACATGCCTGTAATCTCAGCTACTCGGGAGGCTGAGGCAGGAGAATCGCTTGAACCTGGGAGGCAGAGGTTGCAGTTAACCAAGATTGCGCCATTGCACTCAATCCTAGGCAACAAGAGTGAAACTCCATCTCCAAAAATAAAAAATAAAAATAAAAAAAAGATTTACCCTTTTTCCTTCAAATAGAAACACCTATCTCACGTGAACTCTTAAGGCCATTTACCACCAATCCCTCCTATTTTATTTATCATCTCTCTCATTATTATTTTTTAACTCATCTTTATAATATCCACCCCTTCTTCCTACAATTATCCTCAGCATTTTTCTGCCATAGGGGAGCTATTTCTGACTCCCTGTTATTTAGTTAAAATTTATGTATTAAGTGCCTCTAGATTTCAGGCTCTGTAGGAGGTGTTAGGAATACAACAATGAAGAAATGTGCATGGTCTCTACCATCACTGAGTTCACAGGTAAGCCAGACCTGGTGCCCTCATAAACTACTTTTCAGTATCGTTCCTCTGGTGTCCAGCAATTATTTTTTAAGTAGCATGACCTGCTCTCATTTTCTGCTTTTCCTTATCTCTTCTTATCTCTTTAGTACATTGCTATCTGCCTTCCACCTCAGTGTTCTACTAGGACTATTTTTTCAGTCACCAGTTCCCTCTTAGTAGGGAGACTAAACATCTCCTTTATACCTGTTGTCTTGACATATTATTAAGAGTACTTGCTTTCATCTCAAAAGTATCCTAACATGAACAGTAACTTATAGGATCACCTATGTCTTAGTTACCAGTGAGGGAGGCCCTCCCTCACTCTTCAATCTCAGTAACTCTTCTGTCATATTTGTCACAGTGGAAAATTTTAGTATAGGAAACATGTTTTAATTGTTGAAGCAATGCATTTTTAAATCCTGACTCCTTCACTTATTCACTATGTGACCTTTGGAAAATTTGCTTTCTACTCCATACATTTTTTCCTCTTCTGTATAATAGAAACAAGTGTCTTCCTTACAGGATAAATAAAGCAATTCAAAACAAAAAGTTTCTGATGTAATTAATATTGTGCCTAGCACAATGAACAGGAAACCATTCCTCAGCATCTTATGCTTCTGGAAGATCCTTGTCCCTTGGCTCTGAAGACTTCCCTGTCTTCTGTCACCGTGATACATCTTTGTGTCCTTTTCTGTCACCTGCCACTTTCACTCTTTATGCTTATCTCCTTGTCCTTGGTTGTCCTTGGCTGTGACAATTTGCTCCAGATTCATTAGCATGCATGCACACACACACACACAAACACACAGACACACAAGCGCGATCTAGGAGCATTGCCAGAAGAGCACATACAAACACAGATGGATGTGGTGCCCCAGGAGCTGGTAAGAACTGAGGGGCTGTGAGTAGGAAGTGCCCAGTCATGCACCAAAGTGGAAGAAGGCTCTGCAGATGAGGAGGGGCTCAGAGACAAGGAGACTCAGAAGTTGGCAAATGAGAGAGGAAAGGCTACCTGCCCTTTGTGTGAGAGGATTTAGGTGGGTGGCAGCCATACCTTCTGCTCTATGTACTATCTACTTTCTGCCTGTGAGATAAGGTTCCACATTGGGGATACTCAGGGTAGTAGTGATCAAAACAAGAACATCTTCAGAGTGTAGCCTAGAATTTGGAGAAGATTAATCTTTCATGGGTAAGAGGGAGAACATGGATTTTGGAGTCTGGGTATGGATTCAACTCCTTCCACTTGTGTATCATAGGGCAAGATCTAACCTTTCTGGGCTTCAGTTTTCTCATATGTGCTTAAGAATAAAGACTTCGGAGAGAGTTTGACTTGGGTTTATATTCTGGCTGTCTTAATTGATAGCTTTGTAACCCCAGAGAGTGCTGAACTCTGAGAGCTTTCATTCTTCAACTGTAAAATGGGGATACTAGTGCCTCATAGGATTATCATAAGCTTGAATAAAACTGTGAGTAAATGCTTGGCATATCTCAGTATATCTTATATTTTATTAATATTGTTGTTGCTGTTGTTGTTATTATTATTTTATCATATTCTTAAATTCAGTCTCCTCATCTATAAAAAGGGATCAGTAAGCACTTCCTAGCGATGTTGAGTGAATTTATTGAACTAACATTTGTAAATGCGGACTGCATAATGGTCACTAATTAAATGACAAATTTAAAGAAGCTTCAAGTAAGAAATAATGGGAATTGATTAAAAATTATTGTCACAAATTATATAACATTTGTATTTCTCCTCATCCCCCTATTCCTCCCTTTCTTTCTCCTCTTCCTCCTCCATCTTCTTCTTTCTATTTGAATGTCTTTTTCTTCCTTTTCCACCTATCCTCCTGCAATATAAACTCCACACAGCCAAGGACTATGAATATCTTTCTGTCACTCTACCCCAGCACTTGGAAGATATGACAGATGCTCGACACCCATCAGTTGAATTAACAAAACAGTGAAAAGAAGAGAGGCAGGAAAAAATGCTCAGTGAAAATTATGGGACAGGCAGTTGTAGATTTCCTGGCTTGTAAATAGCAGCAGGTGAATGAATATTGCCAAGTATTTGCAGAGTCACTGAAATAAAGGGGCCTCTGTATACTTCCTGAGTCACAGTCCAGCTATCTGTCACCAAGTCACTGGTTGGTACAGAGGTTCCACCTACTGGTGGGCTCTAGGGCCAAGGAACTAATCACATTGGATGGAAGCTGACTTTGGTAATTATAAGTCATGGTAAAATAAGTGACATTATATTTGAACCCAGAAAAACTTGAGTGTCTAATGCAGGGTTAATTTGAAGGTTAATGCATGGAATACTGTAATGATCTAATATCTTATACTTATTTTGTTCATTACCATAACACATGGCTCTGAGGTCTGTCTGGGAACCTAATTGGCCATTTGACATGAATGATGGCAAATTCAGGGTTCCCTGTTTTGTGAATCGAGTGCTTAGTTGCCTGCTTTCATACTGAAGTGGCTCATGGAAGAGACCCAAGCCATGAGAACCATGGGATAATTAGTAGAATAAAACCCTTCTTTGGTCTGGAGAACACAACTGGATGTAGTTAAATTAAGTTTAATGATTCACTTTTCAGCATACTAACTTCAGAAGACTTCACATTGTATCCAACTGTAGCCCCCGGTCTTCAAAATTGCTGATTGTGCTTTAAAAATAAAACAAAAAATAATAAAATTAGGCCACAGAATACATTTATGTCTCCCATGGACCAATCCCTGTCTTTAATTTCAAATCTTAGATCTTTTTTTTAAAAAAGAGGAAATAGTTGTATAAAATGTCTATATTTTCTAGAAGATAATTAGTTGATGATATAGTTTGGCTGTGTCCCCACCCAAATCTCACCTTGAATTGTAGCTCCTATAATTCCCACATCTTTTGAGAGAGATTCGAACTCTCCCAAAGAGAGTTTCAATTAGGAGATATTCAATTAGGAAATAATTGAATCACAGGGACAGTTTCCCCCCTACTGTTGTAGTAATAGTGAATAAGTCTCGTGAGTTACAATGATTTTTTAAGAGGAAACTCTTTTCACTTGGTTCTCATTCTCTCTTGTCTGCCGCCATATAAGATGTGCCTTTTGCCATCCACCATGATTGCAAGGCCTCCCCAGCTACATGGAACTGTGAGTCCATTAAACCTCTTTTTTTTTTTTTTTTTTTTTTTTGGTAAATAACCCAGTCTTGGGTATGTTTTTATCACAGCATGAAAACAGACTAATACAGTTGAAGTTGTTTTGTTTTTTTTCCAAACTCTGATCATGCCGAGTTCTTTTTAACTTTATTTATGTATAAGACAGATATCTGTCAGATGATGTTCAAGGAACTAAGAAGATGGGATGGGCATAATAGATGTGGTTCCTGTTTTCATGGAGCTGATTGAGGATGTTTCTGGGCATTTCTGCACCCCTCTACCCTCACATTTTAATTCTAATTTTTTTCTTTCTTTTTTTCTACCTCGTCTTCTGGCTTTTCTCAATTCTTCCTTCTCTCTAGCATCTTAATGAGAAGTGGATGGGGCCCTATAAATAAAACATCTGTGTCTGTGGAAAAATATCCTAACATATCTACTTGCACAGCTGTTAAAAGGTCTAACTTCCTGCAAAGGAGTCAACATTGGTCATTCTCAGAAGAACCAGAAATGTTATCATGGGGCTAGATAGGAGGGAAGACTAAAGAGAAATACAAGAAATACAAACTGTACCCTGCATATGGTAGCTTCTCAATATATGTTCGGTGAAATGAAGCTGGTTCAGAAGGCAAGAGAAGAGAATTCACAGTTGATTGCCCCACAGAAGATGTCTGGGGCATATGAGAGATTTGCAATTAATGCCACAAAGCCAATGTTCTACCTAACACCATGCCTTAGTGCTATCAGAGATGGACTGATTGGCTATGATACTGACATTGGTGGTCATTTATCATGTGTGATGGTTAATTTTAAGTGTCAACTTGATTGGATTGAAGGATGCAATATTGATCCTAGGTGTGTCTGTGAGGGTGTTGACAAAGGAGATTAACATTTGAGTCAGTGGGCTGGGGAAGGCAGACCCACCCTTAATCAGGTGGGCACAATCAAATCAGCTGCCAGCAAATATAAAGCAGGCAGAAAAACGTGAAGCTATGAGGCAAGCCTAGCTTCCCAGCCTACATCGGTTCTCCCATGCTGGATGCTTCCTGCCCTCGAACATCAGACTCCAAGTTCTTCAGTTCTGGGACTTGGACTGGCTCTTCTTGCTCCTCAGCTTACAGACGGCCTATTTTGGGACCTTGTGATCACGTAAGTTAATACTTAATAAACTCCCCTTTATAGATACATACATATATATATATATGTATATCCTATTATGTCCCTCTAAGAGAACCCTGACTAATATATCACGATTCAGTTAAAACTCTTAGTATGTGGGCTCAAGAGGTCTGGGTTAAAGCCCAGGTTTCTCACCAACTCATTTAGAGACTCGGGCAAATCAAGGAACTTCTCTCTCCATGTCATGTACCCTCTCAAAGGGAAATCATAAGAAAGTGGGTTCACGACAGGGGAACGTGGTAAGAAAGATGAGGCACAGGTGTGGAAATACTTTAGCGAAAATACCAAAATCTCTGCACAGCATCTAAGAGAAGACACCTTACACTTAGACTTGCAGTATTAACAACAAAATATTTGGTATTGAGTAGGAAAACTATCCTTCCAGACTGTGTACTTTTTCCTAACTCTTGAATTCAAAACCACATTTACTTTTCTCCTCCCTCACTGCCCCATCGTTATCTTCAACTTCCTCCCCCTCTCTGGTGCCCTGGTTTTATTTCTGGATGTGTAATTGCCCCTTCCTTAAAACTGCTGTGGGAGATGCTTCAAATCCTTCTTCTGGGAAGAACATGTTGCTTGGTCACTAGAAACTCTGTTACTGACAGTCTAGAGCTGCTGCCTCCTTCATGGTCTGCCTCAACTGTAGTGAGCTGCATGCTTTTTCACAATGACCCATACTGACTGCTTGATCTTGCTGGGGATAGCAAAGATTTCTGTGGGGAAACTCAAATAGGCCCTATACACTTAGAGTTCTCTTTGGGGTGACAGAGTGTTTGTGAAGCCTGAATCACTATTCAGATTTTCTTTCTGCTTTAACCAGCTTTCAAAACCTCCCTTTCACAGGTGTTGATTCCTAAAACATATTATTCAAGCCCAATCAAGCCCAATTCTATCTTAGCACCTGCTTTTAGCATCTTCAACCTGCAATACCACCGTCTCTATTAACTTTCACTTGCTGGTAATAGGATTGTCATTATATACTTCGTGCACTCATCTTCCCCCTCCTCAGGGTACAGACTCGCTTGCCTAAAAGGTCATTTTGCAGGCTTTGATTTTTGTCTGCTAGAATGAACGAATGAACCCTCGCTAAAACCAGAAAAAGTGATCATCATTTACTTCCTGTTTCAGAATTACATGATAAAAGTTGCCAGGGAATTTTTTTAAAGGATCACATAATCCCTGTGGTCAATGTTGTCATCAAGTCAGAGTTTATTATGCTCCAAAGATCGAGAATGGATCCTGCAAGACCAATGAAAGGAACAAAGTCAAAGAAGAATCCAACAAGCATTTTTTGAAAATTATTTTTAACATAACTGAAATCTGTTCATGAGGAGGCATATGGTTCAGATGGTGGTGCTGATGTGGGGAAAGGTGTCAGTTTCATTCCCTGACACCTTTCATTGGGGTTCCAGACTTCCTAAGAGGAAGAGGGTGATTGCAGGGCTAGGATATTCAGAGATCAGGAACAGCTGTTGTTGACTTACCATAGTCCTTGCAAACCATTTGCCTTCTCAGTCTCATTTTCTTCATCTGTGTGGGTAAGGGAGGGGTTAAGCCCAGTGAGACTGCTTTTGATAACTCTCCTACATCTAGTTCCTCTGACTCGAAAAATGAGTTTTTATTGTATATTGAATTGTACTACAATGAGCCCTCTATGATTATTCATATGACGGGGAGGGAGGGAGGGAAGAAGAAGGAGTGGGAATGGGAGAGGAAGAAAATGTTGTGTTCAATCTTTATTCCCATGATAATATATATGTGTGTGTAGAGATACATAGACACACACATATAAACAGACATTACAATAGAAAAATCTTTTGTCCTGTGTTTCAATCATGGAGAGAAGAGTGGATCATATTAGTTGTCAATTGATGAATATGAAGGGAATGGTGCCTCAGACAAATATGAGACACAGGGAAAGACCCAATGGGCCAGATTCACACTTGCTTGAACAAGATCCCTCCCCCAGCCCATTCCTGTCTTCCCTTCCCCTCTCCCTTTTCTGCCCCCTCTCCTTTTCACTCCTCCTCCTCCCCCTCCTCCAGTTTGTAACTTCAGAGGACTGGCTTCTGCCACAGGTGGAAGGCTTTATGGCTCCAAAGACTTATGTAACTAGCCCAATCTTCTCCTTGATTTTAATGTACTTCAACCTTGGCAGAAAACATCTTGGCTAGCTCGCTCCCCCTTCTTAACATATGTCAGCTCTTTATTATAAAAACCATAGCAGTTCTTACCAGGATCTCCCAGGGAAACCCAAAGAGACCTGGAATTTGTCTCAAGCAATCAGATGTCACCATGAGAATACCAGAGAAGCTCCAGGAGTAGTTTGAAGAACTTTTTTTTTTTTTTGGGGGGGCACTCAGTCACCCTTCCCTGGTTGAAAGAGCAGGGAGTTCTGCCTTTGAATGCCAGTGTCCTGTAGTTCACGTTGACCATACTACACAAAGCCCTGTGGCGTGGTCCATTTCTAATGTAGACATGTTCCTGGCCACCAGGATAGATCATCAGCTGGGCCAGGGGGAGTGTGGCCAGCCCTGTTCAATAAAACAATTCTGTCTAACTTTGCTCTATTCAGTGTACAACTATTAATAGCAAGTGATATGGAACATTTGGGGAAGCAGAAAGGGCTGAGTACAACCAGAGATCAGTCTGAAGCTCAGGCCACTCTAGGCTGCACCTAGCCCTGCAGCAAACCTAGAAGACCAGAGCACTGCCATGCCTCAGCCCTGCCCTGCACAGGAGCATGCCAGAGCAGAGCAGTGGGGTCCACTTCAGTAGAGGGCATCCCTGGTTGAGGTTCATTCTCCTGATCTAAAGTTTTCTTCTGCCTCAGGGAAGTCTGACCTTGTCTGCACAGGATACAGGGATCTCCATCTTATACAGGCTCCATGTCCCCTTTGTGTTTGATCCATGCAGGCAGGGAGGTAGGGACAGGACTAAAGGGTCCAAGCAATGATGTTTTAGGAAAGATCTAGATTTCAGCTGTGAGAACACACAAGAAACCAGGTGGAACTGGCCAAGTCTTACATTTTCATTGAAGCCACTTTGTCCTTATTTATGCAAGTGTTTCTGGATGGAGGTGACTCCTTTGGGTGGATTCAGTGACCCAGGCTTCTTCCCTCCTGAGACCCTGCCATCTTCAGCTTGTGGACCCAATGGTTGCCCCAGGACAGTCTCCAGTCTCCAACTTATCTTCAGTAGTGTGTTGAACTCTTTCCTATATAAAAATAGTATGTAATTGAAGTTGGCTGGAGAACACATATTCCTTGCAGTCCCACACTATTTTTATTTGATACATATTTGATGAAATATATTTGTGTGTTATATTTAGTAAAATCATGGACATCATTAAGCTTTGCTTATGATTGGATCCAAAGCTTTAAAAATTCAGAGCTTCAGGAGATTTTAGAAAACATCTAGTCACCATAGAAATGTGTTTTGAATATTGAGGCCCAAGGAAGGTATTTAGCTTGTGCACCGTTACCAATTAGTTTTTGCAGAGCCTGGACATACTTTCATGTCGGCTTTTCTTTTTAATTTCCCTTTTATGGCATCTCAATTACTGACGGTTGACTGAATAAAGTCTTGCATATTTCTGGACTCCTTTCTTCTGTTCTCTTCCTGTCCTCCTTTTCTTTTTGTTCTTTTTAAATTTATTGTCTTCAAAATCTCAGAAGTATTCAAAAAGGCTCTGGGTCCCCCCAGCAGCAATGTGGAATCTCCCTGCTCTTCTAGCCCAAGCAGTGCCTGGATGTGCCAGCACATAATTACCTCTCCTTGAGCTTCAATATGGGCACACTGGTACCTTATCACATTTTCCCTTTTGGACCACTTCTTTGGATCAGTGTTTTCTCACTTCCTCCTTTCACACTTATGAAAGCCAATCTCTTCATTCAGAATCTAGGAACTCACACGGTCTAAGAAAAGCATTTGTGGAGGGCTCATTCCATCCCAGGCACTGCGCTGAATGTTTTTCCTTTTTTAACATTCATTTTCTTACTTAACTAAATTACTCAAGAAAACATCATGAGAAGGCTGATACTTTGTATCCTTATTTTCATAGATGGGAAATTAAGAATCAGAAGAAGCAATTTTCTGCAATTTTACTATTAATATACAAATGAGCTAGAGTTTGACTTTCAGTTTGTCAGACTCAGACATTCCCTTTGCCCCTCAAGTTCCAGGCTTTCATGCCTGAGGCTTGGCAGTCCTTTCTCTTTTCCAAGCTAAAGTTGAGGTGCTTGTACATGGTGTGCTCAAGCACATACTTTCATTTATGTCTTAAAAGAGGCATAATCATCGCATCCCAAGGAATGCAGCTTTTGGCCAGGAAAGAATATTTCCTTGGAATACTTTATGTCTCTCAAATAAATACATTAATACCTGCTCCTGAGGCCTCTCAGGGGAGTCATGGTCTCCATTTCACTTTTTTATGAGGACCCAGCCTGAAGTTTATAAGCGACATCTTTTCAGGAGGCAGGCGCAGTGACGTATATTAATTTCTTCCTCACTCCTACACCTTGGAAGGTGAGGAATGGGAAAGCATTAAGGGGAGTGTCGTTACAGTCCAAGAAGGGAGTCTGTAAAATTGGCACCTTCTTAGTCAACATTACTGCTCCCTCGTATGCCCTGACTCCTCCATCTTAGCAAGTTATGAGGTTCATTCTTGGCAGCACACCAATAAGATGTTCATGGCCACAGTTTTAGTATACGAATTGTCATGGAGACCTAGGCAGGGAGATACTAATTTTATTACTAAAATCTTGCTGAATATTAAAAAAAATTAAATGGCTTTTCTTAACCTATAAGAATAAACTCAAAGGCAGATAAGAGCAGGAAGAAATGAACTATTTACGTAATGTGAATTTGGAGGCCATAGAGACATGAGTGTGGATCATGGCTCTGGTATGTAATGAATCTGAGGATGGTTTAAATCACCATTTTCTCTGAGCCTTAGTTTTCTCATGTATAATATGTTGACAATACTATTCTCATAATGTTTTAGGAAAGACAAACTGGATAGGATTATGTGTCCAGCAGAGTACTAGTACCTACTCAGTGCTCATGAATGGTAATTAACATTAACACCAATCTTTGTATGTGTCTACTCTTGTATAGTTTACTAGCCATAATGACATTGCATCATTTTATCTTCACCTTAGAGAGACATGTGGTTCTATTTGAAATACAAGTAGAAGGGCTGACTTGTTTCAATTCTTAATACTTTCTTTTTTTCCGATAACACCAGGAAGAGAATCTCACAGCACTGTGAGACTCAAGGATAAGTCTGAACACCATACTTGAGGCAGGCTTACTGACCTTGTACAATAGAGCAAAATATCTTAGGGAAAAGTGATCTTTCTTAATTTCCCCAGCTCATCTGTGTCCCTCGATCAAGATCCATGAAGAATAGAACCTCAGCACAAACCATTTAAGCTCTAGCAATATTTTTTTAGAAATTATGTATTTTTTAATTGACAAATAAAATTATATGCATTTATTACATATTATCTGATGTTTTGAAATAGGTATACATGATGGAATGGCTAACTCAAGCTAATTCACATATGTATTACCTTACATACATAGTATTTTTTACACTTAAAATCTAATCTCAGTGATTTTCAAGAATCTAATGGTATTAAATATGGTGACCATGCTGCACAATAAATCTTTCCACTTATTTCTCATATCTAACTGAAATTATGTAGTCTTTGACCAATGTCTCCCCAATACTTTCCCACCCTAGCCCCTGGTAACCACCATTCTACTCTCTGCTTCTATGAGTGTAACTTTTTTTAGATTCCACATATGTGAGATCATGCAGTATTTGTCTTTCTTTGCCTGGCTTATGAAACTAATGTCCTCTAGGTTCATTCTTGTTATTACAAATGACAGGATTTCCTCATGTTTTAAACCTGAATAGCATCCCATTGTGCACACATGCCATATTTATCTTTATCTGTTTATCCACTGATGGACACTTAAGTGGATTTCATACCTTGGCTATTGTGAATGATACTGCAATGAACATGGAAGTTTAGATATCTCTTCAACATCCTGATTTTATTTCTTTTGGATATGTATGTTTGATAGTGAGATGCCTGGGTTATGTGGTAATTCCATTTGTAATTTTTGAGAAACCTGCATACTGTTATCTATAGTGGCTCAACTAGTTTACATACCCCCCAACATTGTATCAAGGTTCCCTTTTTCCCACGTCCTCGCCAGCACTTGTTATCTTTCTTCCTTTTCATAATAGCCATTTTAACAGGAATGAGGTGATAACTTTGATTTTTATTTACATTTTCCTGATAATGTGATATTGAAATTTTTTTCATATACTTGGCCATTTGTATGTCTTTAGAGTAATGTTTTCAGTTTTGTTGCCCAATGGGTTACTTATTTTCTTGCCATTGAGTCTTAAATTCATTATATATTTTTAACCCTTTATCAGATGTATGGTTCTCAATTATTTTCCCTCCCATTCTATAGGTTGTTCTTCATTCTGTTGATTTTTTTTTTCTTTGCTGCACCAAAGCTGTTTAGTTTGCTATAATTACATTTGTCTATTTTCATTTCGTGTGCCTGTGTTTTGGGGTTATAATTAAAAAATCAATGCCAAGGTCAATGTCATGGGATTTTTTCCTATGTTTCTTCTATTAGCATTATAATTTCAAGTCTTACATTTAAGTCTTTATCTCATTTTGAGTTGATTTTTATATAAAGTGAGACAGGCTGGTCTAGTTTAATTATTCTGCATGTGGGTATCTAGTTTTCCCAACATCATTTATTGAAAAGGCTATCCTTTCCCCATTGTTCCTTCATGGCACCTTTGTTAAAATTCACCTGACCGTAAATGTGTGGATTTATTTCTGGGCTCTCTGTTTTTTTTTTTTTTTTTAATTTAAGTTATAGGGTACATGTGCACAATGTGCAAGTTTGTTATATCTGGGCTCTCTATTTTGTTCCACTGGTCTACATTTCTGATTTTACGACATGGAAAGTGCTTAATGCACATCAAGGGTCTGAATTTGCTGTGCTGAGTGGGGAACTGGGTCTCCTGAATTTTCTGGTGCATTAATAAAGGGCAGTGGTTTTCTGTTTGCCAACATGTCATTCTGGGAACTGTCTTCTTATACTGTACATGCACATGCCTATGCATATGTGTATATGCATGTGTGCCTGTGAATCTGGAAAGTTAAGGTACTAACTTTAGGACTGTATTTTTGTCCCCATAACAGGGAGTGGATTAGCCAACACCACTGGATAATTTCAAGGCACTTGGTCCCTGAATTTTCACCCAGAAAATATTTATGAAGGACTTTCTTTCTGCTACACACTGGGCTTAGGCCAGGGGAGTCACTTTGCCTTTCTGAAGACAGAAAGCATAATATATAGACATATAGACAAACCAAAAAACGTGGACAAGGACAAAACATATGGCATTTAAATGACATAAAAGTGTTTTAAAAGTGTAGGGTCCTTGATATTCAAAAGAGAGAGAGAGAGAGAGGTTCTCCATCGTATCTCCAAAATTATACCTAAAAAATTAGTTCCAATGGCAAAGCAAGGCTTATAAAGAAGCTGGCTTTTATGATTCACTGTTATTTGGGGTAGGGGAGATGAGGAAAGGAAAATAGGTTAAAATAATCTTATCAAGGAGATTAGGTAACAAGAAATATAAAGGAAAAAAAAGTGTCAACTTTAACAGCCTTTTATTGCAATCTTGGTGTCAGATGAGGCTGTGATCTTATCTGAGGTTCCACTTGGAAAAGATTTACTTCCAAATTCTCACAATTGTTGGGAGCTTTTAATTCTTGCTGACTGTTATACTGAGAGCCTCATTTTTTTAGACTTTTGGCCAGAAGCCAACCTCATCTCCTTGTCACAAAGCCTTTCTAACACAGCCACCTACTTCCTCAAAGCCAGCCAAAGAGAACACCTGATATTATGATGGGCGGTTAATCTCTTATAATGCATGTAAGAATACGTTCGTATGTATTCCCTGTCATGTTTGCCACATTCTATTAGGTAGACTCAAGTTAACAGGTCTTGACTACACTAAAGAGAATTACACAGGTGTGTGAATTACTGAGATGTAAGGATCATGGAGGTCACCTTACAATCTATCCTTCACAACTTCTCAATTATTGAGCATTTGAGTTATTTTCTTGATTAAACAAGAAGGCATTAAATTAGTAGTTATGCCTTCTAATATCTTCTCTGAACATGGTAGAACCCACAGAGGTAAGCAAACCTCTATATACTTTTGAGAAGCTTGTAGTCTCAGTAGAAAGCTTAAGATGTAAATAATTAACTCTAAAGTGAGGCACATAATATAAGAATCAAGAAACAAGAATGGTGGTTGAAATTCGAGATGGATTTCTTCTGAAGTGTTGAAGAGTTTTTAGTCAGGCTTATAGGATGGGTGGGGTTTGGGGTGATGAATAAAGAGGGCAGCACAGTTGTAAAACTGGACCAAAGAGATTTCAACATAGCCTTGGGAAGATAAGTTTGACTCCAATATTGTCACTAAAAAAGCTAGAGAATATTTTATTTTCTAAAGGTTAATTAATAGATATACAGTTGGCTAAGACACATTTATAAAGTTAAAATGAAGTGATGCCAGTTACAGCAGAATTAAGAGCTTTACAAGGAGTTTCCTGCTAGGGCAATGTCCACTGAGATAGCTAAATTATGTAGCAGTAACAGTACAAAATCCCTTACAAAATCTCTGAGCAAGTTTCTTAACTCTATTCTAGGTGTTTATAGTCCTCAGATACAGAAGTTGGCATCCCTGAAAAGTAAACATAAATGAAAATGGCCTCCACCTCATGTTAGTCTCAGGCTTTGCTACCTTCATCAAGAAAGGAAAGAAATAGGGCTTTATCTTAATGAGGCATCATCTACCATCTGGCTTTCAGAAAATAGTGGTTGGTACTAAGAAGCTGGGATTTGTCAGGAAGAAATTCAAGAATGCTGTTTTCCTGAAGGGTATTGCCCCATGACATGGAGTGTTTTTCTCCATGAGAGAAAGATATCAATTATCAATATGGTAGCACTGTTGAAACCTTTTTTATTACTTTTAACTTTTAAACAATTTTAAAGTTATGGAAGATTTGCAAGAGTAATTTTTTCAAATCCCTATACTTTGCACCCAGATTTGGCAATTCTTGACATTTACTATCTCTTCTTTTATAATTATTTAAACACAATAATCCCCCCACGACACCCCTTATCCATAGTTTTGCTTTTGCTTTCTGCCTTTTATTATCCATTAGGCCAAAAATATTAAATGAAAAAATCCAGAAATAAGCAATCTGTAAGTTTTAAATTGCATGCTGTTCTGACTAGCATGATGCAGTCCCACTCTGTCCCACCCACGATGTGAATCATGCCTTTGTCTTATTTATCCATGTTGTATATGGCACCTTCCTGTTACTCAGTAGTCCTTTCCGTTATCAGATCAAAAAAGCATGGTATATATATAGGGTTTGGTACAATCCCTGGTTTCAAGCATCCACTGGGGGTGGGGGGGAGGCTTGGAATGTATTTCTCACTGATAAAAGGAACTACTGTATGCCATATATAAATATACAAGTGTAGGTGTAATATTTTCAAACCATGTAAGAATAAGTTACCAAAATGATGCTTCACTACCTTGAATGCTTTGTGTGCATTTCTTACATCAAAGGACATTCTCCTATAGACACCTAGCAAATAAGAATAATGCTTAAGATTACAAGCATTTTGTCAATTATTTCTTCATACTTAGTTTTGGTGTTATAATAATTGGATCTAGGTTATATATTTTTGTCCAAAATAATCATAGAAATAAGACTGTGTTCTTGTTGAAACCTATCTGGCACCACTCCAGATGGATTTGTCCTATTGTTAGTGCTGCTGACATTGGTGCCATTTGGATCAGCTGTGTCTACCAGATTTCTCTTCTACATAGTTCTTACATTTTCCGTTTGAATTTAACACGTATCTTGTGGAATTATACTTTGAAACTAGCTAAATACCTTTTTTTTTCCATTACATTTTCCCATCAGTTTTGGCGTCAATTATTACTATGAAAGCTATCAAATGTTTCTAATACCATAATTCCTCCTATATTTATTATTTGGCATTCTAATATAAAGCTATATATATATACACACACACATTATATATATACATATACATACACACACACACACACACACGCACACACTTATTTTTGAGATGGGGTCTCCCTTTGTTACCTAGGCTGGAGTGCAGTGGCGCAATCTCAGTTCACTGCAACCTCCGCCCCCACAGGCTCAATTGATCTTGTACCTCAGCCTCCCCAGTAGCTGGGACTACAGGTGTGTGCCACCACAGCTGGCTAATTTTTTTGTATTTTTGGTACAGATTGGGTCTCACCATGTTGCCCAGGCTGGTCTCACACTCCTGGGCTCAAGCGATCTGCCCACCTTGCCTCCCAAAGGGATAGCATTAACAGAAGTGAGCCACTGTGCCTGGCCTATTTAATCATGTATTTTTTACATCAATATGAACTCATGGATTTTCATGTTATTTAGTGGTTTGTAATCTGTTTATATCATTTTACTCTTAAACTCAAATTATCGAAATTGACCAGTGGAAGCCTCATCTATGGCTTTTTGATAGGTTACTATTCTGTGAATACGTATTGCTGATTGATACAATAAAATATTCCAGTTTTATCTAATAATTTTTATTGCCCCAGTGTTAAAGCCTTTTCTTTAAGGAGCTCTGGTTCATTTTAATGAATAATAATATCTATAAATAATCTGAGGGCTAGATATACCTGTTGCTACTGGTCTTTCAATGAACAGAGCTAGAAATACTCTGTGTGCATATCACATACATACATTTTCTATACTAATTTTTATATCTACTTGTATTAGTGAAAATTATAAATTTGCCTCAATTTGAATTCATTCCCCAAAATTTATGGTTCATTCTAGTCTCCCTGTGTTTTATTTGTAACTCCCTCCTCTGACACTGAGAATTCTGGCTTCCATTATCCCAATACACTGATTCTCTTATTTGCACATTGTCCTTGTGGGTTAGTGATTCAGTGACCAACTCCTCACCAGAGAAGCCACCTCATTTACATGGGTTCTTGCTGCACACTGAATGCCTAAGGGCACAATGTGTCAAACACCTGCCTCACTTAGCCCCCAGTCCTGGTGGGCCACGAGCTCACTCAGCCACTTTCCTTGATGGGATCCAAATCTTGCCGCTATTTTTCTCAATTATCTTTTTTACTCAGTTCCAAATCATATAAGGCTACAACCACACTCAACCTTCTTCTTCCCTCATCCTGGACCTCTTCAACTGCCTGCAGCAAATATTCAGGAAAATCCAGGAAAAGGAGGAAGAAGGAGGAAGCCTGTGGGAAAAACTGACTTATACATTTAATTGGGCTTTGAATCTAGTATTACAGCATCCTTATTCCTAGAATGCTTATAGAATACATGTTTGAAATTACCAAAGGAGTCATTGATTAGCCTTCTCTTATATTAGTATGTTATATCCTTATACAATTGTTAGTTGTATATATTATTCTTCTATCAAATGTCCATCTCCTCCTTGAAAAAACATATTAGTTATTCAACTCTGAGAAGGGTAGGCTGTGTGTAAGAGGATGTGATTTAACTATCCAGAGTCTTAAGAATAACTTGATAGAATTTTTTAAAAGGTCACAGTGGTAAAGTGATTAAGGGCATGAATGCTACCATTAGGCTGTTTAGGTTAAAATCCCAACCCCCTTCTTACTAGGACATAAAGTTATGGGTATGGATGGCCATTGGTGTCAGTCTGTCAAATGTGTGTTCAAATCCCAAACCGATCACTTATTATAGCTGAATGTCTTAAGCTCCTGAACATTTCTGAGCCAAAGGATAGGGAAAGTTCCATGCAATAACTGGATGTTAAGGAAGAGCAACTCCAATGAGTAGAAAGAAAGAAAATGAGGATTCCAAGGACAGATGTTCACTTGTCATATTTGATAGACACTGGAAAGTTGTTAGGCTGGTGTAAATCATTTGGGAGAAGGACCACTTGGAAAGGAATCTGGTCACTTCGGCGGTAGAGTCAAATTCCAACCTTCTCAGTGTTTCCCACCTCTGTGTGTTCTCGCCAGCTGACATGCAAAACCCAAGGATAGGTGTCCCTTAGCAGGTAAAGGAGGCAAGAAAAGTATTTTGACAAATCACTTAGAATTAAAGTATTCATGAAACGATTTAAGTGAAAATGCCCAAACATAGGTACTAAGCTGTAAAACTTAGCTATATCAACCTTCTTGTTCAAAGAAACTAAAACAACACGCTCAATTCTGAGATGGAGGTGGTCTCCACTGGGCTTGAGTTTGCTATTTGTAGAGAAGATTTCCAGGCATCGTAAAAGAGTTTGGTATGTTAGTATACGTAAAACTGTTTCTATTACAATCATATCCAAAAGATTGTCTCCCTTGGAGTCACTGACATTTGAAGCAATTTCTATGGGAGTTGTATTGAAAACCCATGAGGATTTGACATTTCTGTATTGGTCGTTTATTAGCCACTGTTTTGCTGATGGGTCTGCCCTGACTTTGATCTTTATCTTCCTAAGCCAGAAAATGACAGTAGGGGAAACTCGACTTTAAAAGTAACATTAGAGACACTTTAACACATGCTACAACATGGTATACCTTTAAAACATTATGCTACATGAAATAAACGGGTCACAAAAGGATGTACTATATGATTTCTCTTACATATTGTATTTAGAATAGTCAAATTCAGAGACAAAGTAGAATGATGGTTGCTACAGACTGAGAGCAGGTGGGAATAGGGAACTTCTGTTGAATCATACAGCTTTAGCTTTGCAAGATGAAAAGAGTTTTGGAGATAGGTAGTGGTGATGGTTGCACAACAATGTAAATGTATTTAATGCCCATGCAATGTGTGCATAAAAGTAGTTTATATGGTAAGTTTTATGTTATGTCTTTTATCACAATTAAAAAATTAAGTGTGTTATATATTTTTAAAGATGGCATCAGAATGTTTATAAAATAACATGTTTCCTGTTTCTTAATATGCCAGATCGTGGGAGTTAAGGTCAATATTATTGATCCCTTGGACAGCATGGTGCCCATCAAGAGTTTTTAGACTTCTGTTTGGCTATTGTTTCATGACAGTGCTTGGTGGAAGTTGGTCAAGATAAAAGAGATACAGGAAGTTATAGAAGGCACAAAAGAGTACAATTTTAGTCTCTTTAAGGAGAGGGTGTCTTTTCTGTTTTTTCTTTCTCTTGCAAATTGTTTGCAGAACGAGGACTTGTGCAACATTCCTGCTTAAAGTCAACTCAGTGAAATCCACAATTGAAACACACGTGACTTGAATTGCTATCTCTTAATTTTCATAATATTTGGAGATCTCACCAAATGTTATTTGTTTTTTCCATGTGACAATTCAAGATGGAATTCAACTTGATTTTCAGTTTTGCCTCTGCTTAAACTCATCTGTTTCTGTCTGAGTCCCCTTACGTGGATAAATATAAGACTGCGTACTCCTGGCTGCCTAATTTATACTTTGTTTAGTCTAAAGAAAGAAAAGTATAAAGAAAACACATCATAGACTAGCAGCACTCTTAACAGTGAGCTGAGACAACCTTGATACCATCACTTTGGTGCCATCAGAACATCTTTTCTTAGAGAATATTAAGTGCCCAATCAGAAACTTGCCCGTTTTCCGTAGAGGGCAAAGATGTACATGACTTACCAAACTCTCCACATTAGTAGTTACAATATAAAACATTTTTGATATTATGCCTAGTTTTAACTATAATATTTGTCACTCTTTAATATACTAGTGTGTATTGAAAATACTCAAATTTATCTGACAATAAGAATTATTTCCTCTGGACTACCATGCTGAACAAATCATTTGTTGAACCCCTTTGGAGAAAAAGCTGGTTTCCAACACTTTCTTTTCATGCTGTCATTATGAAAGTGATAAATAAGGAGGGGACGGTCTCCTTACATATTGAGCGAGTCATTGTAGAAAGACTTTACCCAATTCTAAAATTGTCTACATGTATTATTTTCTGAATCCGGCTTGTCTAAATGGATGAAAAAAGTGACCCATATTATACTCCATCACTTAGCAGCAGGAATTCTTGCTCTGTATTATTTTTTTTTCTTGATGATGTAAAACAATTTTGGGGGAGTATACCTCAAAAATGAGGAGGTATGAAGAAAGGGAAAAGAAGGGACACTACTTCTGTTACCCTTTGCCAATATAGACACTTCCCCAGCTTCCTTGCTGCAGGAGACCGCGAGTGATCCTGTAGTGGCTAATGCAGCAGAGGGGAAAATCAGCTACAGATGCAGGTTGCAGTAAAGTTTGGGCTTCTTAATAGGGAAGGGGATATCTTTTCCTGAGCATCACTTTGACCTTCAGGTCACAGTCATTTCCATTGCTACATAATGATAATATTAAACAATTATCAGCACTACTTTGTTTTATTATATTTCTATTTCAGAGGAATTTGTTTCCCTTTTTGAACATGTTTGGAACTGGAATGAAGAAGATACATACCTGATAATGAAAATCTGATACTCTGAGGTTGTCAAACAAGAAGGGCAAAGGGAATTTATACTTAGGATGACTTGGTTGAGCTGCTGTATTAAACTCGGAACCACTTTCATGCAGACTTCTATTTATGTAAACCACAAAAGTTCTCACGCTTTAAGCAACAATTTGTCAGGTTTTCTGTTACTGGTCACTGAAAACATTCTAATGGATAGAGATTTAAATTTCTTTGTTCTTGGTATGTGTCATGTTACCTTATTTTCTTTATCACCTGCTTTTTAGATTAAAAAAAGTATTAAACACCTGCCTCTTAATTTTATGGACAGTGTCTGAGCATGTGAGTAACATTTTACTTACAATTTAAAAACTATTAATTTGCTTTGCTTTGAATTATTCATTTTTTTAAATTTACTCAAAGTGTAAAATGAGGAAACTTAAGGAAATTTCCTTTCATTCTTCAAAGCATCTGGGTGTATGAGCAAAGCAAAAGATTTTTAAAACCTGAAGATATAGATATAGGGGTGTGTGTGTGTGTGTGTGTATGTGTGTGTATGTATGTATGTATGTATGTATGTATGTATGTATGTATCAGGACCACTATTTGCTATTTACTTTTCAAAAGCGATTACTACTAGGTCAAGATACTAGCTTGCTGGGAGCATCTCAAGTAGGATTTAAGTCACAAGAGTAAGTCTTTCCCAGACTTTGAAGAACACAAAATTATCCTCTTTCCTGCTCTTCTGTGTTTCCAAACATGTGGCAGTTGAGCTGGCAAGAAAGCTCCCAGGAGTTGAATTGCAGGTATTCAAGGGCTAAGGAAATTATAAGGAATCAAAGTCCTCACACAGTCATGTGCAATTATGGATTTGGGGGATACTCAGTCAAGGTATACTGTGGGATAAGTGCACACTACTTAAAATGCTTTCTTATTTATAGAGACTATGCACAGCTGCTGATGTTCTCTTGCTTGACATCTGGTAAAATCACCTTGAACTCAGGTTCTCAAACCTCAGCCATTTCTTTGTAGCCCTTTTCACTCTGGACCTTCACTGGACCTGGGGGAGATCATGTCTGTTGCCTTAGTGTCTGAAAGGAGAAAAAGCAATGGTCCATGGAGGAATGACATCTATGTACTTGCTTGTCTTAGTATACCCATTTACCACATACTACCTAGCTTTTTGAAAAAAAAGCATATCAATTAAATTGATAAAATGCTTTCTCAAAAAAATTGAGGCTTTTCTTAATGTTACTTTGTCCTTAACAACAGATATAATTTACTCAGATTCATTGACTTTGTGTGTCTGTGTGAGAGAGATTTTTATAATTAAGAAAAACTATAACTATAATGTCAATTAAATAGACACAGAGACTTTACTGTGGCAGATGATTTATGTAGTAAATAATGTTGATAAAAATGATAGTGAAAATGAGAAGAAAGTTTCCCTGACCTTGTGGTAGATTTCTACCAGAACCAATAAAGTCATTAGTTCACTGAATTATCCAATTGCTTATCCATTAATTTTTTTCCTATTGCCCTCAGACTGTCTCTCTCTCCATTATTTTTCAGGACTTTTCTAAATACTCATCATTTTCCAAGCCCTATGCTAGTTTCCCTAAGGAAAGTAAGGTTTGTATTTAAAAGGGAAGAAAAAGGTAGTATCTGACATCAGAAGCTTGAATTTTAACTCAGCAGAGGAAGGACACTTGAAAATAATTTTGTTTTTAATATGAATATATTTCAGTCTGTGCTTCTCTAACAGATTACAGAAGTTCTCCATTATCACAGTTTTGCTGTGGTTTCAGTTACCCTTGGTCAACTACGGTCTAAAAATAGGTGAGTACAGTACAATAAGATAGTTTGCAAGAGAAAGAAAGAGAACAAGTACCTTCATACAACTTGTATCACAGTATATTATTATAATTGTTCTATTTTATTACTGTTGCTAATCTCTTACTATGCCTAATTCATTTAAACTTCATCATAGATATTATGTATAGGAAAAAATATGCTATAAACATACAAAGGGTTCAGTGCTATTATGGTTTCAAGCACGCACTGGGGGTCTTGGAATATATCCCCCAGGGGGAAGAAGAAACTACTGTACCTGAGACTGACTAATTTATAATGAACAGAAATTTATTGCCTCATGGTTCTGGAGGCTGAGGACGCCAAGATCAAGGCACTGGCATCTGGTGAAGGCTTTCTTATTGCATCACCATGTAACAGAAGGCAGAGGGACAAAGAGGAAACTAGGGCCTATCTCATCCTTTTACAATGATATTAATTCTTTATTGAGGACAAAGCTTTCATGACCAGACAGACACCTTCCATTAGGTCCCATTTCCCAACACTACTGCATTGGGGATTAAGTTTCAACATGAGTTTTGCAGGGGACAAAAACATTAAAACTATGTCAGAATATAACACAGACCATTAGAGAAATAAGAAAACATTACCTAGATTGCTAAGTGTGAACTCAGCTATTATTTTGATTTTATTACAACCTTGTATTAATGCAAAGAGTTTTTCTTAGTGATAACCATAGTTCAATATACTTCTATGTCTATAGTGGGCACATGACATTGTTTTTGTCTAATCTGGGTCTAAACATTCCTGAATGAAATAAGTCTTACTGTGTCTACTTTATGAATTCATAAATTCACAAATTAAGCACAGTAGGACTCTTTCCCTTATAAGGAGAAGGCCTCGTAAGAGACTCCCTTTTATTACATGCCAGATCCCTCTTTTTCTTTATCTTTTGCAACACAGAGTGCTACCCATGCACTATTAGATACATAAACCTCAAATCTGAATTGGAAGCTGGTAATGTGAATGGACAGGGTCTGCCTAGGATCCACCCTGGTGAGAGTAGCAGTGGTGGTAGCAATGGCTGTAGTGGGGTTTCCAAAGCAGCAGTTACCATAATAATGTCAGGGCAGCACCCAGGCTTTGTTATCAGTGCCATCAGCAGTGGTAGCTGCGGTGCCCGTCTCAGAGGCTCGCCAATGGTATTTTCCAGTACTGTGGTGTGCTATAAAATATTTTTTATTTGGCTATGTTAACTCAAATCCTACTTCTGCAGTCTTCCTTGTGTTTGTCCTTGTAATTCTTTCAATTGCTGAATGTTATTTTATGAGTTTCTTGTTAAAATTATCCATTGTTGACTTCTGGCTCTTGCAACCAAAAACTCAGGCTGTTAAAGAATTCTGCTCTCTGAAAAAAAGAGAAGAATCATAGCCAAATATTGGACTGATATGTAGTATTCAACCAAATTTAAAAATATCTGAATGTTTGAGTGGATTTAGCTTAATAGATTAAATAAATGTCTTACTGTCAAAAAAGTAGGCTCTTTATAAACAACCATAATGTGAATATTACTGTGTATGTGTGTTGTTTCCCTACTTTTGATTTCCCTTGGATGTTCACCAGAGATGTGTTTATGGAGTCAAAGGGTCTAGAGACCTTTTTTAATATTTCATATGCTGTCAGAGTTTTCATGAATGGTAGGTTTTAATTTTACTATTACTAGGGCTTATTACATTATTATTTACATAAAATATTACATTCAATATATATTTCCTGTTACTCCCTATAGAGAGATAGATGTTATGATACATATAGATATGTATATGTATATTGAATAATTTTCCATGTAAGTAATAAAGTATACACACACACACACACACACACACACACACACACACACACACACACAGAGATGTAGAGAGATTTTAAAGCACCTAAATATTCTAATTTATACTCTGAATATGAGGAAGAATGACATGTCTACACATTTGCTAACTGGTTGAGAATTTCACTAGTTTTCTGTTCATGAAATAAAATTCTATTACAAATATAGAAGGAAGAAATAAGTTGCTGAGGCCTGTGGCATTTTCAACATCCTGGTTTCTTTAAACTTGGGCTGCACAACAGATTAAAGGGGATGTAGTAAGAAGGGAGTTAAAAAGAAGCTGAAGCACTATTCAGAATAGCAAAGATATAGAATCAACCCAAACGCCCATCAGTAATAGATTGGATAAAGAAAATGTGGTACATATATCCCATGGGGTACTCTGCAGTCAAATAAAGGAAGGAGATCATGTCCTTTGGGAGGACATGGATGCAGCTGGAAGCCATTATCCTCAGCAAACTAATGCAGGAACAGAAAGCCAAACACCACATGTTCTCACTTATAAGTAGGAATTGAACAATGAGAACACATGGACACAGGGAGGGAAACAACAAACACTGGGGCCTGTTGTCAGGGTGGAGGGAGGAAGAGCATCAGGAAAAATAGCTAAAGCAGCTGGGCTTAATATCTAGGTAATGGTTTGATAGGAGGAGCAAACCACCATGCCACACGTACTATGTAACAAACTTGCACACCCTGCACATGTATCCCAGAACTTATTATTAAAAAAAAATAAAAGGAGAAGCTGAAATAAAGAGGCTTTGAGTCAATTTCAGTCTGTAGAATCCAACAGTATTAGTTGGGGACAGGCTATGCAGAGACATGGAATGTCTGAAGTCCTAAATTCAGAGTGGAAGAATCTTCAAGGTGACTCTTTCCTCCTACATGTTGCCTCATGTCCTAATTTTCTCTCCTATTCCTATTTTACTGCTTCTTGGGGCATGTCATCTTGATAACATTTCTCCAATGGTCACTTTCTGATTAGCTTTTTTAAGCTCAGCCAAGTTATAACTGGGCATTTGCTTTCCTTCATCTCTAGGGCCTAAAGATATTGCATTGTTGATTTAAAAAGCAGAATTTCTATCGGTAAGTTGCCCTTTGAAAACAGGTAGCAGTAAGTGGAGATAAGCATAAGGGTGTGGGGTGTAAGAGATAACTAAAAGTATTGGTCAGATAAAAGGCTGCTGGGTCTCCTTGATAGCTGGGCCAGCTTCCCAGTTTCCTTTACTTACATGCAAGGAGAACACAATTTAAAGGAACACATGGTGTGTGAAACATAAAAGTGTGTGATTGTTTTGTTTGGCATCTCTAAATATGAAACACTTTGTTTGATTTGCTTTTATTTCACACTTCCTTGAATAGATTAGCATAAATCAGAGCACAAGGACACCTGGCCTGCCTTCATGTTCCCACAGGGCTCTATCACTCTGCTGAGAAGCCAAAGCAGGGAAGAGTGACAGAAAACATTGTAGAAGATTCATGGTAAATTCTACATCTGCATGTGTATAAGCATTTTCTCCACATTATCAGTGGTGGAGTAGGGGAGACGAGAGAAGGGTCCTTTTTGGTTCTTACAGAAAAATCATTTCTATTTTGATTGAAAAAATGGTAGATACACTAAAAGATGAGACATCACCACCATGCAATATATGCATATAACAAAATTGCGCTTTTGCCAGTTAATTTTATACAAAGAAAAAATTTGGTTGGTCAGAATCTTTTGGGACTACAATGGCTAAAGAATACCTAAATCAACAAATCTGTCTTTTGAACTTTAAATAGATGTGCTTAAGTAATTCAAAAGGAATATAAAACAGCTTGTGGAATCAGCTTCAGAGGAGGAGTATGTGGATCTTATGCTGGTTGGGTGTCTGAGTTGCTGAGTGACTTAGATACATGACTTCTATTCCTGGGCACTGGTTTCCTCAACTATCAAATGAAAGGTATAGACTGTCAATCTCCAGTGCTATTGTCCACTCTAAAATTTTGTGAGGCGGCCATCTTTCATGTCTTGAAAATCACTAAGACAGGCTCTGGGACATGTGCCTGTAGCTCCAGCTATTCAGGGAGCTGAGACAGGAGGATCTTTTGGGCCCAGAAGTCCAAGTCCAGCCTGGGCAACATTTCAAGACCGATCTCTAAATAATAATGAAGATGTCACCAAGCAATGCACTCCATTGTTTTCCACATTAAGTAACTATTTAAACTTGTGGAATCAGAATACATTTGTGTTGGTTCTAAGAGATTAGTTTATGGAATTCAAAAGGTAGTGTTCTTAAGATTTCTAGTCATACCTTGTCTATGCTTCCTCACATTTATCAATCGCTTTGTTACCAGTTGATGATCATACTCAACTCTTTTGTGGCTATATAATTAAACTCTATTCTGTGCAGTCATGTGGGCTCTAGAACCATATGACATGCGTTGGAATCCTGGCTTTGCTTACTTCCTTGTTAAAAGAAGCTCAATACTTATTTAACCTCTTGGACCTTAGTTTTCTCAGCTATGAAACTGGCAAAATATTTCTAGCTACTTAATGAGGTAGTCAAGAAAATAAGATAATCAAAGGAAACATTGTACATAGTACATAGTGAATATTCAACCAATAGCAATAAATATAACTTCCATTTTATCCATCCAAATTGGTTGTTAATTTTAGCTAACAAATGGCTAGTGTCTGAAATTAATATAGTTAATCCAGCATTTTTAAAAAATATATTAGCATCATATATATTTATCCATTTACTTTTAACCACCTGAGGTTTTAAGTTTTTTTTTTTCCTTTCAAAAAATCAAATCTGACAAGCTCTGCCTTATAATTAGTATGTTTAGACTATTTAGATTTAAACTGATTACTGATATTACTGGATAAAAATTCACCATCTGCTGTTTTCTACATGCTTGTATTTTTTTTCCTCTCTCTTCGTCCCTCTTTTTCTGCCTTTACTTTAAAAAACCAAATCCATTTTAAATTCAGATTTTTTAGTTTTCTATCCTTTTCCATTCCAGAATCCCATCCAGGATGCCATATTACGTTTTGTTTTCATGTGCGAGAGTTTCCAAAACTTTTCTTGTTTCTGGTGATTTTGATAGTTCAGGTATATTGCAGAATGTTCCTCAATTTGGATTTGTATATTTCTCTCATGCTTAGACTATAGTTATGTATGTTGAGAAAACATATTTCAGAATATTAGAAAACATATTTCAGAATATTAGAAACCATACTAATCACATCATACAAAAGGTGCACGCTGTTAACCTGACTTGTCACTATTAATGTTAACCTTGATCACCTGACTGAGGTAGTGTTTAGCAGGTTTCTGTATTGGAAAGTTACTCCTCCCCCACCCCAATGTTCATACTGTGCTTTGGAAAATAAGTCAGTATGCACAGCCCACAATTAAGGAGCAGGGAATTATACCTCACTTCCTTGAGCATAAAGTATCTATGTATCTATTATTTAGAATTCTTGTTCATGGGAGAGTTGTCTCTTCCCCTTCATTTTTTAAAAGTAATTTATTCTATTAGTATGGACTTGGCTTTCAATTCCTGATGAATATTCCATTCTACGAATGTACCACTGTGTGTCTCTTTATTCATTAACCTATTGAAGGCCATTTTGGCAGATGGTAGTTTATGGTAATTATGAATAAAGATGCTTAAGCATTCATGTAAAGATTTTGTGTGGACGTAAAGTTTAAGGTTATGTAAATACCTAAAAGCATAATCGCTAGACTGCATGCTGAGACTGTTTAGTTTTGTAAGAAACTTCCAATCTGTCTTTCAAAGTGGCAGTACTGTTTCATATTCTCACCAGCAACATAATAGAATCTATGTTGTTCTGTATCCTTATGAACATTTTTTTGTTTCTTCCTTATATTGTCATTCTACTGGGTGTGCATTAAAAAAATCAATTTTATTTTTATATTGGCTTATTTATTCTTTTAGTTTTTCATTTTGACAATAATGTACATTTAAAAATCTAAGCTCACCTTCATGTAATACTATACTTCTTCATATGAAGTGAAGATGCTCTACAACAGTATATTCCCAATTCCATCTTCCTATGTCAGAGACATTGCTGTCATTTATTTCATTTTATATATACTTTAGTCACTTCACAGAAATAAATGCTGTCATTTATTTCACTTTATATATACTTTAGTCATTTATTTCATTTTATATATACTTTAAATACACTGTATTTAAACGCTTTACATAAACTTTAATGGTGTTATTGTTGTGGTTTTTAACATTTATCTTTTAGACAAATTAAGAATATAAAACATGAAAGATTACATTTATTTTCATCCATTGATTTCTGAATGATCTTCAAGTTTTTGATAGTTATCATTTTTCTACTAACTGAAGAACTTTAAAAAAAATTCATGCAGGACCACTAGTGATTAATTTCTTCGGTTTTTGTTAGGGAAAGTCTACATTTTTTTCTTCACTTTCGAAGGCACATTTTACTAGATGTAGAGTTTTGGCTTAGCATTATGTTTTCACTTCAGTTTTTTTTTTTTTTTTTTTTTCTCTTAGCACATCAAATGTTTAACTCTGCTGGCTTTTCATTTGCATGTTATCTGCTGAAAACTCAGCTATAATTGTTGTTCATGTTTCTCTGTAGGTAAAGTGCTCCTTTATCACTATGGCTACCTTTAAGATTTTTCTGGTTATCTTTTGATTTCTATAATTGGTATATAAAATGCCCAGGTATTTTGTTGTTGTTTTGCTTTGTTTTACTTTATTTTGTCTTTGTATTCATCTTGCTGAGCATTCTCTGGCTTTCTTGAATTTATGATTTATCTTCTGTCACTAATTTTAGAAAATGTTCATCCATTGTTACTTCAAGTATTTATTTTGCTCCATCTTTCTTTTTTCTTCTCTCAAGTATTTGCATGTTATACTGTTTTATAATGTTCCAAAGTTTTTGGATACTCTGCTGTCTCTTATTTTTTCCTCTATTTGCCTTTAAGTTTGGATAATTTCTATTGACATATATTTAGACTTACTGATTCATTCCTAAGTTGTGTTGAGTCTACTGATGATCCATGTAAGGTAGACATCATTTCTGTTACAGTGTTTTAGATTTCAAGTATTTCTTTTTCTTTTCTTTTTTTTTTTTTCTGATATTGGTCATCTCTCTGTTCGTGTTATACATCTGGTCCTACATATCATGTATTTTTTCCATTAGTGCCTTTAAAATATTAAACATATTTGTTTTAAATCTCTGATAATTCTAGTTTGTGTTATATCTGTCCTTAATTCTGATTATTGATCCTTTAATTGAGACTATTTTTTCTTGTCTTTTTGTTTGGCTTGTGATTTTGTTGTAGTTGATAGTCAGGAATGTTTTACAGCACAATATATACTGAGGCGAATTAGCATTCATCAGTGTGAGAACTTACATTTACAGAGCTAAGTATTAGGCTATGTATAATATTTGTTGTAGCCATGTGGACCAAAAGCTTATTGACCTGTCTTCTCTTTCTTCTTGGCTTTGGGTCTTCTCTTTGTGCTTCTTCTCAGGAATATTGTTTCTCTTGCAGTTTTCCCAGTTACAATCCACTGTTGTTTTTACTGGAGTCTTATTAGCATAGATTTAGAAGAGCAAGGAAGTAGTGAGAGTTTTCTTTTGGTTAATTTCCAGTATTTGGAGTTCACCTTAGATCTGTGTATCAAAGTCATGGCCTTTGGTCTGTTTCTGTCCCTTCTCCAGGAAAGAAAAAAAAAAGCTTTCCCCTCTGTGCTCCCTATTCCCTTTCCATTTACAGATTTTTGGTAAGTATCCTTTAGTGTCCCCAGTCTGTGTCCTTCAAGCCCTCTCTCCTACAGATTACAACTTTTATTTTATGTTTATATGTAAATCAGAGAGGTTAGAATAGGGCTAGAACAAAGCAGAGCAAAGTTTCTTCCCTTTAGTCAGATAGGATTTCACGGCTACTGTCTAGAAATTTTCTTCCTGAGATTAAGTGTTCTCTGCGCAGATTGCACAATGGTTACCCTTCCCCTCCTTTTCTTCTGATGTGGTCAAGTGGGGAGCTGTCTTCAGATTTTCTCAATTTTCCCTGTGTGAGAATGGTAGAGTCCTTGGAGGAGAAGCCTGCAGAAATGTAGGGACCCTGCAATGACTGCAACTGCCAGTAGCTTGTTCTTCCGGTAGCCCACACTTGGCCACCAGCAGTTCAGTGGTATTTCTAGTTTTATGCTCTTACAGCATCTAGTGGAACACTGCTCCAGCTAAGTAAATCTCAGGTCCTGTGTTTTGCTGTGCCTCTCCTAGATTTGGGGATAGCTCTTTGCCCTGAAACCTCACTTACCTGGTGGGACAAAAAAAAGTGTCTGCTTTCACATGTTTCCAACTTTCCTTATTGAAAGGATGGAATGCTTACTCTGAGTTCTTTACATATCTGAGCTGACCCCAAAGCCCCTCTCCAAGCTTTTCAATACCTCCCTTTGTAGTATACCGAAGTAGGTATGACATTTAGAATTTCTTTAAATACAGGTTATCTTGGGTTCCAGATTTCTGTCAACTGATGAAGCAAACTATAAAAGCCCTTAAAGCATTTTGAGTAACACATTGAAGTGAAAATTTCTGCTTAATGAGCCAAAATTTATTCATTAGATTACTTCAACCCTGATCCAGGATTTTAAGACTACTCTTCAACATGTATTTTCTACATAATTTTTTCTTTTCTTTTTTTCTTTTTTTCTTTTTTTTTTTTTTTTTTTTTTTTTTTTGAGATGGAGTTCACTTTTGTTGCCCAGGCTGGAGTGCAGGGGCATGATCTCAGCTCACTGCAGCCTCTGCCTCCTGGGTTCAAGTGATTCTTCTGCCTCAGCCTCCTGAGTAGCTGGGATTACAGGCGCCCACTACCACACCCAGCTAATTTTTGTATTTTTAGTAGAGATGGGTTTCTTTATGTTGGTCAGGCTGGTCTCGAACTCCCGATTTCAAGTGATCCACCCTCCTTGGACTTTCTATATAATTTTTTAAAAATAATGCAGTGCATTTGGTGTGCATGGCACTTTGCCAGGGGTCACACTTTGTTTCTTACTCTCATGGTCTACCGAGACTTGAGTCTTATAATAGGTTTTAAGGCAATAAGAAGTAGCATGTATATGTAATGGAAAAAACCATCAGATCCTTGCAATAAATCTACTTCATAGGAGGTCTTTACAGGCTTTTCAGGCAATGGACAGTCTGTACTACTCAGAGAAAGGAGGATTGTTCCTAAAGGCAAGGTATACTAAACAGAATTTACAAGTCAAATTCTCCTGCTTTATTCAAATCTTCCCATGTACTCACAACCTAAATTCAGGGTCTCACTTCTCTCCAATTAATGCCTAAATATTGACTAAAGGACCCTGATAATTAGAAATTTTAATTTGTGTTGTATAATAATTTAGCCATATTTGTTACTAGACTTTGAACTTTGTTTTCAGAAATCTCAATCCTGCAGGTACATGTAATAAGGTTTTATTTTAGGTCAATCATAGAAGCTTCTGAGTTACTTAAGCAGTCTTTGGGAATTTAAAGCCCTGAGTTGATAATTCTATTTATTGCTTTTGAATTCAAAAGCAATAAACCAACTACATTATATTCCTTATTTCCACGAAAATATTCTGTGGTAGCAAACATTTCTGTAGGTATTTGATCACAAGTGTCAACGTGTGATCATTTAAGTGGCTACTTGGCCACTGCATGTTATAGGCTAATGGTGTTTCATTTTCCACTGGAAACAGATTAAATTAAAGCCTTTAAACTAATCATATCAGATAACCATTTCCAGATATCCCATAATAAATTCTGAGAACTCATCCTTAAATTTTTTTCTTCTGGAAATACTTCCCGTACTAAATTCTGTATCAGTCAGGCTTCAACCAGAAAGAGAATTGCTGGGAATGATGTAATATAATGTATTCATTGTAATAGCTAGATCACATGCAATTATGGTGTCTAGTCAGACAGCCTTGGTTTTTCTGTTCCTTCTACCTTTGATTATGAACCTAAAGACACAAGACAAGTGGTCAAGATTGATGGTTATGTTTGAAGTTTGAGTGAACAGGTAAAATGGGATCATTTAAGAAAAGAGCTAGAACCTGCACTTCTCTCTCTCTCTCTCTCTCTCTCTCTCTCTCTCTCTCTCACTCTCTCGGAAACCTGTGTTTGCCTCTTGTCATCTTCAAGCTTCCAACCTCGCTGCTGCAGATAACTTCCAAAAGAAGCTGGAGATCTATCTTCTCACAGAAACATCCAATCATCTGGCCTAGGATTTAGAAAAGAAGAGAAAGAGATTCCATGAAGCTAGAACTATTGGCAGGTCTGCTACCCATGGCAACAAGATGAACCACAAAAACTGAACAATTGTGCATAATCTGTATCAGATCCTGACCCACATTGACTTTTTTGGAGTACGCATGACTACTGCTTTACTCTTATTTTCCAATCTTGCCCAGATTTTCCTTGTGATAAGATGAACCAGGAACATATAGGGACCAGGATTCTGGGAAATATGGTTTAATTTAGTCAGTTTGATACATTACAAAGCCACCACACCATTCCAATCACTCAAAAAAAAATATATTTAGGAATCCTAACATGGTGTTAGCTACTGCATGGAAATAGCTGAAAAATACCAATATTAAGTTTTTATTTGTTTCATTTTTATTTTCTTCCCTACTGAGTTAAACATCAGCAAGTGATGCAGATAAACACAGTCTTATCCCTATCTCTCTACTCTTGGTGATTTCCCAAGAACAATTTGTTCCAAGAAATGCCCCCTTGCTGATATATTTGGAGACAAAGAAAGCTTTTCCATTGGTTCTTTGGGTGTTTATTCATTGGGAAAAAGTCCTTTGAGCTTTCATTCAGATCCAACTTGTGATTGAACAGTAATATGTTCATTCACTCAACTAATATTTATTGAGCTTCTACTATGTCAGGTATACTGAGAAATGTTTTTAAATGTAGTGGTTTTTTGCCTAATAAAGATGAGTGACTGTCTAAATCTTCAGACCTCTGAACATTCTTTAAGGGTGTGAGCAAGAATTTGGGAGTGAGGAAGTGTCACAGGGACACCCAGACAACCTAACCCAGTGAGGATCCCTGCTAACAAGATTATCAGGGGACTTGCTCCAGAAATATGCCCATCCAATGAAGTAGGCAAGGGTCAAATTGTGGAAGAGTCAGAACCTATTTTCACAAAGCCGTAAGCTGTGTATACGACTGTATCCTTGCCTCTCACATTTTAAGTATCTGAGATTTCTTTCTTCCCTTCATTTAGATTTTAACTCTCTCTCCAAGCTTACAATTGCATTTCACTTCTAGTTCCTCCTCTCTTTACTCCCCTGTAAAGAATGCTCTAAAACATGCATTTAAATTTTTATAAAGTACTTGCTTCATTATACCCATATATTCTTTTTCTGTTTGTCAAACACAAGCAATGGATGTGAACATTTTATATGGACATTAAATCAGGGATATAGCTTATTAATTACACAGCCTATAAATGAAAAGGAGATATGTATTAGCTGAAGTGAAGGAAGGTGGGCTGGGAGGGGACATTCTTTGTTGTTTTCAGAGGATTAATCTGGGGGTTGTTGATTTACAAGTTACTCTCAGGGATTATCTTCCTATTGAGCAGGAAAGCGCAGGCTCAGCCCATTGCTACACTAAATAAATTAAATCATCATCACTACTGAATTGTGATAAAAGTAAAGTCATATACTAGTGAAGCAAGTTGCATATTTCCAGGGAAAACAGCAAAGGCCTAGCTATCTAGCAGGTACAGTGATTCTCAATTCGAGATGCACATTAGAATAATCTAGGAAGCTTTTTAAGAGATGCTGATGTCTGGGAACCTACCTTGTAACAGCTTCTGGTATTTTTGAATATTTGACTGTAGAGGACATCTGGGATGTAACATTTTATAGAGGTCCCAGGAGATTTTTTTTTTCCCCAAAAGTTCAAAATCCACTGGTTTGTGCTTTCCAAAGGGCTTGATAGCAGGACAGGGTGGTTTGAGAGCACTGCTGGACCAAATTGAAGCTTCTCAATCCTGCTTTAGGTCAAATAAATACAAGGCACTTGCATATAACTGGCCTGGGAGTTCAAGGAAGCCTTGACTCTGAGGACAAGGACTCAGCACAGATATGAAACTGCAGTGATGAAGCTGCCTGGTTAAAGGACACAACTGGTTGTTGGGAACATGTGCAAGTTTGGCTGGAATGACAAATGCTAAATAGGTAGACAGATTGTTGGTCATTTGGACTCATTATGGAATCCCCCATGATACCATCCTCAGTATTTGGCTATGGGGAGGACTGTGCATTTATAAGTGATTATAAAGACTCTTGTCAATCAATAATCCATCAGGATTTATTGAGAATTTTCAGTCTTGTTTCCACAATAGGTACAGTGGCAGGTATAAAAAGAGTGTTCCTGTGCACAAAGGAATTCTGGTTTAATTGGGGAAATAAATTATGTTTACAAATTATCACATTATTAGAAATAATTTGAGTTTGAGGGCAGAAAGCAAAACTGCCTAATAGATACAACTTATTTTACCTACATAATACTTTTACAAAATGTTTGCACTAGCTGGCAATATTTAAAAATCGGGAGGTTTCACACGAAAAAAATTTGTATTCCTAACAGGAAAGACAAAATATCAGCAGCTCTGTCCAAGCTGGGACCATATGCACTCATAGCAATGTTTGATGTTTTGAGCAGAAGTAAATTCTGTCCATTTCAACACAGACTCCAACCCCTGCCCCACCCATTGTATTAAATCAGGCACATTTTACTTAGATTTCCTGTATGGTTGCTGCAGGCATCTGAGTTTACAACTCTTGTGTTAAGCAAAAATTGTCATTAATTCATTGAGAAGCAATTAGAATTCTAGGGAGGGTGTAGCCAGGCAAGGATGGAGCTGTTGGAACCAAACTGTCGATTCCCTCCTGGGCAGGGGTCGCCGCGAAGGATCACCGACACGAGATTCACAGCAGAGAGTTATTTATTACTAGCGCGCTAGGGTCCTAAGCTCTAAGTTGGCCCTGGGACCCCGACTGCTTGTTACAGGCTGTTTATATAGGCAAACACAAGTTCAAACACAGCTTATGGCGCGAAATTCAAACAAAGCTTAAGGCGCAAAATGATTGGGTCTAGCTATGGCCTGAGCAAGGTGTCTTATGCTAATTGGTTAGAGCAGGACCTTATGAGGTTTTTTCCTGGAGTTGTTGATTCCGGGAACTTCGAGGCAGGGTGGGACCCCATGAGGTTGTTTCCTGGAATTGGCAGGGTGGGACCCTATCAGGGTGGGTCCTTATCGAGGCAGGGTGGGACCCTATCCAGAGCCACCTGGTGTTAATTTTTTTCTATATGAGGCCTAGTTTCAGAGCCACCAGGAAAATTTCATGAAGAAGGTGGAGCTCTGGCTGTCCCAGAGTCAGGAATTACATAAGGTTAGAGAAGGATAGAGGGAACTCAAGTACAGAGACTAAGAGCAGAGAAGCAAGAGGTAAATGTAAAATAAATTCTGCTTGTGTTAAAGGCCTGAAACAAGAAAATGAGGGCAAAATCTTTATAACAGTGTTGGGAGAAGACTGTATGCAACGTTTTCTTAAAAAGTCCACTTAAAAAGTCCTACAAATAAAGAGCAAAACCACATATAAGCTAGTAGAAAAATAGGCCAAAATTATTAACATGTTATTCACAGAGGAGGAAAAACAAATGGTTAAGAACTATAAGACAATATTTGGAAATAAAAGAAATGCAAAAACAAAAATGCATACCTATTGTAATATACACATGTAAACATTTAAGACTTAAAATTCAAGGGATTGACAAGAAGATGGGAAAAACAGGATTTTATATTCTGCTTAAAGTTTTGTAAGTGGTATAGCACTCTTTGAGGGCAGTTAGATAGTATTTGATATGGTTGAATATTTGTAAACGTACTTTGGACCCAGCAATTATTTAGAATCTAAGAAATGTTTAGAATTTCTTAGAGGTTTCCTTAACATAAATACAAGGAAACAAATATAGTGTGTTCGATGTAGCATTGTGTATAAGACCAAAATACCAAACCAAAACACAAATAAAATAGATCTAAATGAAATGTTCTTTAGTAGGAAAAATAGTTAAATAAATCGTACATACTCACACAATGGAAGCTCTACGTCAATAGTAATGGAGCAATTAAAGCTACATGTCACTTAACTAAATCCACAAACCAGATGTTTGAAGAAAAAAAGTTGCAATATTGCATATATAATGTGAAAATATAACAATTGTGAGAAACAAACACAAATTGAACAAACATAATCTGTGATGGTAGTGAAGACGTGGCCTGTTGGATTAGCAAAAGTTTGCATGGGTGGTGATAAGGGTGACCTGAACTGGCCCAGGGAGACAAGAATCCTGTACAACCAGGGGGATGTAGGTCTTGGTGCTTTCGTTATCTAATCAGACAGCCATTCCTACTGTGTTCTCTGAAGCTATTACCTGTAGGGGGTTGGTGCAGGGGATAATATTGTAGATTCATATGAAAGATACTGGTTGGAAAAATATTATCTGGAAGAAGATGGGAGGCTCTTACAGGAAAACCAGTTATGAGAGGTAGAGAAAAGGAAAAAGTAGACATGGTGCATTTATCATTCTTTTGTTGTTGTTGTAATTAGGAAAACTGAGAATCTCTCCTCTAATTCACTCAATCAGCAAGCATTAGCTTCTGCCTGGGTATCTGCAGTTGCCTTCTAATTGCTCAGCTCAGCTCTTCTGGTCCTCGCCCACTCTCTGCCTCCTGCACACCAAATGAGTCAGTCTCCTAAAAGCACAGCTCTGACTATTACCCCCAGGTCTTTATTATCTTCTGCATAAACCTAGGACTCTGCGGCATTCACTCTCAGACTCCAGATTCTATTCTCACTTCCCAACTCATTATCTTAACAGATACTTAATAAGAACTCCTTTTGTGCAAGTGCCTTGGTGTAGGCACCGGAAATCAGAGGTGTCCAAGATTAACAAGACACCTGTTGCTACAGACCATGCAGGCCAGTAAGGGAGACACACAACTGAACACTGGACCAGCAATTTAGATCACTGAACCTGTCATAAGTGCTACAAATTCAACAAAGCCAATATGTGATGGTGAGCTACTGGGAACATTAGACAGGTGAATCAGGGAAGGCTCCTCTGAGGAAGTAGTATTTGAGCTGGAATCAGAGGGATGAGAAAGTATCGGTCATAGAAACATCAGTGGGAGAATAGTTTGGCCTTTACTCCCATGCTGTGGGCAAATTGATCTTGCCCTGTGAGCCAGGAACCATGGCAAAAACATTTATATACACATATGTATATGTATGTGTGTATATACATATATGTATATGTGTGTGTATGTATAGAGAGTTTATGTCAAACATATATGTGTGTGTGTATATATGTTTGTGTGTACATGTGTATGTGTATCTCCATGGTTCCTAGTTTATAACTGCTATAGCCTTTGTTATATGGAGTGCTTTAGGTGTCAGAAGCAAGCCTCAGAAAACAGAACCCCTCTATCTGACCTCCTGCTTTTTTTCTTTTTTTCCTGCAAGACATGGCTTAGAAAGTAAACATACAAGGTCCTGCCCCATCTCCTGGAAGAAGGAATGCTACACAGAGAGGCTAAGACTCTAGACAGGTAGTGCTGGGCTTCTCCACTCAGTCTATGAGAATTAGATAATACCCTTTTTGTCTAATCATATTGCTATGTGGTTGTTAACCATGCCTCTCCAATGAAGTCTTTCTTAAATGTCCCAGAGGACAGGGTTTGTAGAGCTTCTGATAGCTGAACATGGGGAGGTTTCTGGAAGGTGATATGCCCAGGGAGGGGATGGGAGGTCTGCCCTCCTTCTCTCATGCCTTGCCCTGGGCTCTAACTCATTTTACCCTTTTTCTCCTCTCCTCTTCTTTTTGTGAATTATTTTCCTCTTTCAGACTGCTTTTCCTCACAAAGCTGAAACTATTATTGGGGCTAGTTCTGTACTTATACCTTCAGGCCTTATGAACCTAACAGAAAACTTTCCCTACCACCTCAAGTGAGAAAAACACCAGGGAAGGACTCAGTCTCATATGCAATTATTTGTCGGGCATTGAGGAGAAACCAGTTGACATCAGCCCCACAAAGAGTTATTTGCCCGGCACTGGAGAGACACCTACACTCTGAGGGAAAAGGGGGCTTTTCTGAGCCAACAAAACTAAAAGAGTTTCCTTAACCTTTTATAAATACTCCTGACATCAGAAAACTCTACCTCCAGGTAGAGACATTGTAAAGGTCCATGGCATAACTGCTAAGCCCTGCTCTGTCCCTCAGGGCTAAAGAAGCATCTCAGAGACTTGGCAAAGTTGTACACACAGTACATCTCAAATCATCTATCGTTTCTGTAAAGCCATAACATCAGTCAAATTCCATATTACATTTTTGCAAACCCATTTATTTGACACAGACTAGGTGCTTCCATCATATTTCTGTGGCAGACTGTTCCCCGAAGGCAAACAGGAATGGGTCTGAAGGCCAGTCTGGAGAACTCTGTTTGCAGCATGCCGTGTCATGCCTCTCTCTGTTAATTTATGGACAATTTCTGTTGCTGCTATCTTCAGTTTCTCCCTTAGCCTAGTTTTTATCAGCCTAAGCATCATTTACTTTGTAACTCAAAAGCATGGCCTTCCCTGAGGGGAATGCATCCAAAGCCATCCTTCTTATTTTGGGGAGCAAATGGTTAACCCTACCCTCCTACCTTATCCATCCATGCCTCAAAGGCAAAAGTTACTGGTGGCCTCCATGCAGCCTCAGCATATAGTTTGTTTATAATATAATAACATGCATCATTTGTATACTTTTTATGTTTTTCACTTATTAATGTATGTTTTAAAAATCTCTTATCTCCCCTTCCTACTGTCCTCTTTGAAGGAGGAATTATTGATTCCTGTGTCAGATCTAGAATTTTCTTTTACAGTACAGAATCTGGAGCTGGAGAAAAATTAAAAAAAAAAAACCACAGGGATGTGAATAGCTGAGCCTGAGATAGAAGAGGTAGGGAAAAAAACATAAGAACCTGCTTGTCTTCTGTTGAGTTAAAAAGAACTATTTTTTAAATAGTGTGAAATAAAGGAAATGAGAGACATATTGAGGATCTGCTACAATGAATTTAGAGACAAGTATGAGAGGGATTTAGGAAGACGTGTTTAAGATGTTTTTCTGAGTAGGTTTAATGAGAACTCTGATATTTGTAAGGAGATAACAAACTTAATGTAAATCAACTTAAAATCATTTTGGGTTGTCATACTAAAGTTTCTTAAAATACGACTTGATGTCAGAACTAGAGAAAAAATCTGCTCAGTTTGAAGTAATTTGTTTAATTGTTTGGAATTTCTCTTGGCCTTCCTATTTCTCTCCCCAAATACAGTGTATGTTTCCGAAAAGCAAAGATTCAGTGTTTCCCATAGTAACTGTTCTCTGCCTTAGATATATTATTCACTTAGTAATCCTTTGTTATAATAAGAGATTGCATTTTGAATTTTTTCATTAGTTATTATTTTTATATCATTATTTACTAATTTATAATGAACATTAATTATGTGTCAAGGCCTATGCTAACATTCAGAAATGACTCATCTCATTTAATCGTCACAATCAGTCTAGGCTCATGAAGGGATTGTTGCAATAATTCATGTTAGAGATGACCAGTTTATGAGCTAGTCCATTTGAAATAGGAATATGAAAATGGGACAGATAAAAAATATACCTGGAGAGCAAAATCAACAGAACTTTAGTGCATATTACATGTGGACAGAGCAGAGAAATAAAGGTGAAGATTACTTGGAAAAAAAAAGAAGCGTTGAGAATTTATGTCAAGTTACCAAGAGAGGTTGAGGATTCTTCTTCAATGCTCACCTGCTCACCTTAAGTAAGGTGCTGCTGTCTCAACGTAAGATCAGTAAAGGGCTTCTTGAGGATATATCGAGTTCTTAAGTGACTGATGCTTCTATATAAAGAAGGTGACAAGAACTTCATGGAACTTCTACCACATGCCATACCTTCCACAATATAAACGATCTCATTTAATCTGCAAAGAGTAGTACAAGCTCACTTTTCACAAAAGGCAATGGAAGCTCCACATTGCTGGCCAGAGTGGTGTTTTCTGTAGCTGTAAATGTATTTTCTGTAGCCAAAATAGAATAGATGTCCAGTTATATAAGAATAACTACATAAATGATATATATACATCTAATGGACCATTACAGAACCATTAAAAAAGGCAGCCTTGAAAGCAATTTGTCATGTTGAAAATGATCATGATATAATGTTATAATGATTGAAAAAAATTAGAGCACCCAATAATATGCATGAGATTTCAATTTTGTAAGAAATACTCACTCAGCAGGAAGAATGAAGCTGAGCTCAAGTAAGGTGCTCCTGTCCTCGAATGTCCATTCGTGAATCACGTGTTCCAAACAAGTAAAACTTACAGTACTATCTACCCTTTCGATATTGCCCACTGAGACCTGCCATGCTCATATGAATCTTCTTTTTCTAGCTGACATTTCTGAACTCAGAGTTTTGTCAGCACCCAAATCATCGGCCATACTCCTCCTGCCCCTATGCTTTGTCCTGTCTGGATTTGTTCTTGTGTTTGTCCTTGCCTCACTGTAAACTAGTAGCCTGGCATACATCTATGTATGCAATGGTTTTTACTTTCATGTCCAATATATCTATAGAAGGTTTATACTGGTGTTATCCCATGGAGATATGGAAGCCATAAATATATTGTACATATGTAATGTGAAGTTTTTCAGTGTTCACACTAAGATGTGTGGATACTTTTTACAACAAAAACAAACAAGTAAATCTAATTTTAATGATATATTTCATACTATATATCCAAAATATTGTCATTTCAACATATAATTAATATTAAAATTATTTATGAGACATTTAACATCTTTGTATTTGTAATAAGTTTCAGGTTTTAGTTTGCATTTTACACTTAGAGCACATCTCCATTTGGACTAGCCACATTTTAAATGCTCAAGAAGCAGATGTGGCCGATGGCTACTGTATAGGATAGCACAAATCTATATCCCACACTGTTGCTTTTCACATTTGTTTTTTAAACTTCTCAGCTTTGTACAGTTTAACTTTAGATAAAAGGGTAATCAGCACTCAATCCAAAAGTGAATTGTCAGAAAATTGTTTTCCTTAATGGGAAATTCAGCTATGGAGCCTTGCTAATGGATTAATTGGCAGAGTATAATATATTTGGCAATAGAGCAGTTTTTCCATTTGTTTAAATAAAGATGGAAATTAAAATTACTGATGTCTTTGAGTTACAGCAGGCTGAAACTACAGGAACCTTCACTTCTCTGAATCATGAAAAGCATCAGAACTAAGATTTAGTCAAGAAGAAATAACAACCTCCTAAGCCAATGGCAAGGAGCCAGCAGGGCGAGCTTCCCTTTTCCAGCGATCTCTGCCAATCATTTAGTCATCTGTTTGCACAGTTCTGCAAAATGATTCAATGAGTTTAACTTTGACTACCAGTGATTGTGCAGGCTAGACTTTTTTTACTTTTTCCCTGTTTGAATTGCTTTTGTGTATGGGAACTGTCAATTTAGTCACAGCAATCTAATTACATATAATTATTCTCCTCTATCATGAGTCACCAGTGGGGTTAGTAGGCAACTGGAAATGGAAAGAGGTCAACTAATTTGCTACGGAATATTTTCCTCTGGGCCAGAATTACTTGCTCATGATCCCTACTGTAATCATATGTGATATACATCCCAAAATTATCACACATTCAACATATTGATCTTTATTCTCCAGTGAACTTTACATCTATCAGCATCCTTCCTGATATATTATGTAATTTTCTGTCATTTTTAACTTTGGGAGTTGCAATCGGCAATTATCCCATTTTTCAGATGAGAAAAGTGGAACTTAGAGGCCTTTAAATGGTTTATCCTGCTTTTGTCTCTCACTTTGCCAAACTAAGCTTCACACCACTGCTAGCATGAGCCACATTATACAAAATTTTATTAAAACATGTCCTGATTAAAATCTCCCTGCTGATTATGGCCATAATACAAACTCCTTGATGTGACTCATGAGTCCTTTTGAGATCTGGCCCCTTGTCTCTCTTTTCAGCCTAATTTCTCATCTCTGCACACGTGGAATGGTTCCCATACTGGTCTATAACCATAGCTTTGTTACCATAGTGGTTGTACACAGCTGATGTTCTTTAGGTTTCTGCATTTCATTGTATGAGCATGACATTTAAAAACATAAAACACAGGCTTATTACAGCGTATTGACTTCATTAGTGCCTGCAGAAAATGTATGTCTTGCTCAGTCTCTCACACACACTCTTCTTTCTTTCCTGCTCTTCACCTCCAGAATCATTTGACTTTCTACTGAACCTTTCTCAGTTTCTGAACATGAAATAACCAAATTCAATCACTTACCTTGAACAGTTTTGGACCAATATTTGTATGTTAAAAAAAATCATTTTAAGTAATTATAGTTGCCTCCAAGTATTATTATAATAATTACAGTGTTGCTGAGTAGCATGGCACACACCTGTAGGCCCAGTTACTCAGGAGGTTGAGGTGGGAAGATAGCTTGAGCCCAGGAGTTCAAGTTCCAGTCCAGCCTGGGCAGCATAGGGAGATCCTGTCTCTAAAAAAATTTTTAAATGATAATGTTCACAATTGTGCTGAGAGTTAGGCACAATTCATGTGTACTGGACCCTGTAAGTCTAGGGTAAGACTCAAGAGTGTGGGTCCTGGTTGTTACATTGTTTAGATTTGAATGTGTCTCTCCATTTTATATGCTTATTGAATCTTCACAACCCCATAAGCATGTGTTATTTTTTTAACAAATGAGAATACTGAGGCTTAGAAATGTTAAGTAACTGGCTAAAAATGTACAGCCAGCAAGGAGAAATGGAAGGATTTGTCTCAAATCTTCCTGAATGCAAAGTCCACGTCCTTTGCTGAAGAGATGACAGTGCTTAGACACCTGCTGGTTCAGATTCCTTTATCCTTGTTACTGTCAACTCTTTTGATGCCTCTTTATAGATAAAAGTAAAATGTTGCTGGCTAGAACAATTCGTATCGTACTTAGCTAAAAATTATAAGGGACTTTGCAAAGAACTTTTCATATGCTGCTAAAGGTTAAGTTTAAATATTTACTCAGGGTCTGAAAGATGATACAGATGCTTCTTTATAAATTTAGCTGTCACATACCTAGGGTTTCTAATTTTCAAAATCAAATATTGATTCATTTTGAGTTTTCTAACAATGGTAGTGCCTTAATAGAATTTTCTAATAATTTTAGACTTCATTGAAATTATAACATTGCTTCTGGTTTAAATATTTGTTTTTATATCTCCAGAAACACACAGCACTTCTACACTTCGCAGGCATGTGTAATCCCTTAAATGTCCTTCCTTCTTGCTGTTACAAGTTAGTTATATTCTGATATTGATGTTCCATGTAAAATAAAACTTTGTCTCTCTAACAAGAGAGTTGTGTTGAGAATTTATATAGTAAGGTGACATTAATCGTACCTCAAGGAGAACTTGGCTATGCTTCCATCTCAAATGTGTACAAAAGAGTCAATTTGTTTAAAAATTATTGAGCACTGTACTCTGCTATGGCTAATTATGTGCTAATTACTGTTCTTTTACTTGCTCGTTAATTTCGAATCTTCCTTCTTCATGTCAAGGACATGAAAGTGAGTATATTTCATTAATGGCTTTGATCTGCTTTTTAAAACAGATTTTAGAACAAAGTTTTGTACATTATAGCAGGCCAACATCTACATTTGATAAAGACGCACATTCCAGGGGATATATAGACCTAACAGTAATGACTAATTTCATTGAAATCTTCATGACACAATGCATTAGGAATTTCTTAGGTGATATAAATCAATTCTTTATTATTATTTTAGAGACTGGGTTCACTTTGTCACCCGGGCCTGGAACATCTAGGATCAAGGAATCAGCCTGCCTCAGCCTCCTTAGTAGCTGGGACTACAGGTGCATGTCACCATACCAGGCTGATTTTTTAATTTTTTGAGGAGATGGGATCTCACTATCTTATCCAGGCTGGTCTCAAACTCCCAGACTTAAACATTCCTCTTGCCTCAGCCTCCCAATGTGCTGGAATTACAGGTGTGAGCCATGGCACTCAGCCTAAATACTTTCTTTAAAGATTGTTTTTCACACTGAGGTTCTGAGAAATCAAAAGGAAAAGTTTAAAGGACTGAAAATGCTTGGGCAAATTTTGTAAAAACTATTATGCCAGCATATAACTGTATGTTAATTTTATTTTGTTTCATCTTAAAACAACATCGTTTACTGGGATAACAGTCCATTTTCATTGATGAGAGGACTTAGACTTACTATTTACATATGTTGAGTTGAAGGAAAAACTTTATGCAGAGAAGACAACAGGCATAAAGGTCCAAAATTCAAAGGCACATAGCAAGTTGGAAGAAGTGAAGGAAGGTCTTAGCTGAGGCTCTGGATGCAGGCAGGGCGGGCACATGCAGGGTCTCTAGGAAAATGCTAAGGCTTTGGTGCTTCAACCATTGTGTATTGGAAAAATCACTCTCACTACAATGGGTGAATACATTTAAAAGGGTAAGAAAAAAAAAACTAGCAAAGGCACATAATGATAACTCAAACTAGAGTATCAGAAAAAGTAAGGTATTGTACATATCAGTGGAACATAGATAATTTTGAGAAAGATTTTACAAACAAACTGAGAAGGTTTATTTATTGGTTGGATGAGTAAGACCAAGATTGTGGGAGAGAGAGGAGTTGAGGATGATTATCAGTTGTTAAATTTTCAAAATTGAGTCAAAGGTAGATTTTTTTTTTCTTCCCCCTCTTTCTAACAGAGAGCTCTGGAAAAAGAAAAAAATAATTAAAAATCAAAAGAAGTGTCATAGATTAGGTTGACCAAGAAATCATCTCTGTGGCTGAGATTTGCTTGCAGGAAATTTTCTGGGGAGTCTCCCAAGAAATCGCATTTGTAAAGTGAGGAAAAGGAAAGAGAAGGTGGACAGTGTTAGAGTTGCAACAGAGGCCTCAGCCAATCCCACCGGGGAGTCTGAGGCTGGAACGGCTTTTCACAAACGTCCCATATTGAAGCAAAGGAAGCATATTGGCCTATTGCTGATAGGAGATTCCCCTGGAGAAGAGTCTGTCTTCATATGAGTCAGTTCCCATCAGTCACCAGCCATTCTTGGGGAGGGAGGCAACCGCGACCTTTCAGTAGGTGACATTCCTGGCAGCTAAGACAATGAATGAATGAATCCTGCAGGGGGTATAGGCAACATACAACAGCATCTACTAAGTTCTACCCTTGGCACGATCAGATTAATCAGAAACAGTGTCTCTGACATTTTGATGGGACCTTTCCTGGAGAAATTTCAAGAGATAGATTATTAAACCAGCTATAGCCTCTGTGGCTAGAACTGGTTTGGGGTCTACAGCTGATACTCTGAATCCTTCTCCAATGTTTGACTATTGGACATCTAGATTTCTGTTACCTTTTTTAGCACCTCTGCTGGGCTGAATGGCTTACCTGTTGCGTGAATCCAAGTCCTCCCACTGAGGTTTCAGAGCCCAGATCACCATGAGCTTCTCAGGTCACAGCCATTTGTCAATGTACCATAAAAATTGAATAGGGCAGTACGAGAACTGCTACATGGATACGCTGAGTGATCTTTCCTGTCCTCCTTATGTGACATATATCTAAACATTTCTTCCCTGTCCCCGTTGTGTAACAGCAACCCTGCATCCTTCTCAGGCTTGGGGTTAGTTGTTCTTCCAAGACAGATGACTCCTTTGTCTTTGGTTCTCTCAGCACAAGGGATTGGAAAATAGTTAAACCTTAAAGTTTGCTGTGTCTTCTGATAGATGCTTCCCTCTCTTTAAACTGTAACACCTCTTTTTCTGTTCTCCAGCTGGAAGAGGTAAGAGCCTCATTTTATACTGCCACAAAGGCTCTCTGACTTTCAAACTTCATCTCAAATTGTCCTTAGACAATCAATAACTTGGTTTTATAAAATATAGCAATGCTGCTTCCAAAACATTACTTAGGTCATTAAAAAGCATCAGAGCCAAGCAGTTTACACAAAGCTACCTGGGAATGATATATTTGCCAAAACTGCATATAGGTGAAACTGGATATTTATGAAAAAATGTTTTGCTCATCTTGATGGCATAAAACGTGATTTATATTTTACAGTTGAGATCTTTGGCAAAGTGCTTTCATTGTTCCAACCCATTAATGACCGGAAGTGGATCCCATGGAATAAAATTGCAAAAATATTTTTAGCACAAGGAAAAACTATGTTGAAGATTGACCAAGACTTGAAATTAGGATGACATGGAGATTTTTCATGTGACCTGAGAACACATAATATACCTGTCTCTTCTCAAGGAAGGGTTACAGGCAGCAGGTTTAATTAGGGAGCCTTTATGTCTGATAAACTTCACCTCAGAGGGTTTTTTGTTTGTTGTTTGTTTTTTGCTTGAAACTACGATAAACCCCTTTTCTGGAAATCTTCTCCCTTTCCCTCTCTTTCTCTCGGGGTTGATTAAAAATGATAATCATCAGTTATATAATTATTATTTCCTCTTCCCCTCTGTCTACCTTTCTCTCTCTCTCTCTCTGTCATAAGCACTCAGACACATTTAAGGTAGACATGACCTAACTATTAGTAAATATAAGACCAAACCCTTATATTTCAGATTTGTACACTTTACATGGCTTTTACTTGTCATTGTGTAAACTGAAACTAAGATCTTACTTGTTGTGTTTTTAAAGCCATGCTGTGTAGCATGATCTACGTTTTGCCAAACCTTCATCTCTAAAGGATTAATAATCCATTGTTATGTAAATGTTGATCGATCCCTTAAAATGAAAATCAGGAGCCTCTAGTTCACGGTGACCTGGTGACTTCTGCATCCCTGCACCTTGTAGCCTTATATCTCTACCAGGGCCACTGTCATTCATTTCTCAACTTACTCTAAATTGTGGGATCTTGGTCCAGGTGTTTGACTTCCCTGAATAGCAGATTTCTCAACTCTGAAAATAAAGAGGTCAAACCTTCCTACATGAACTGCTGTTGAATACTAATGAGATAATGAAGTCTCTTTTTCTGTTTGGGCTTATTTCTTCCATGACTCTCACTTTCTGGGATAAATGGACAGACATTTTTAATCTTAGAGAGTATTCTTTCCAGCTAGAGTCAGTTTAAGGCAGTGGTGAGGAAGCTGAAGAGAGCAAACAAAGAATAGGGACAGGCCAACAAGCGAGCCCAGATACTGAAAAATGAATCTAAGAATATTAACTACAGTAGTTCTCAAAAAGTCACCAGATTTACCTTAAGTGATATCTATACCTTGAGATTCCTCAGTGTCACCCGAGATTCACTAAATGAAAACCAATGGAGTTCTATTTACAAGCATCTCCTTGCTTCTGAAGCTCAGAAAATATTGATAATCACTAGCCTACTTTGTGCCTACAATTGTGGGGGGTTTTGAAGGGGTTAGAGATAAGAAAACAATTCTGTCTCTAGTTTTAATAAATTTTTAATTTGGAAGGAGTCATTGATCATTCTTGTTCATCCCCACACCCTTGACTCCCCCATCCAGAGCTACACTGGGGTGTCATGAACCGAACCAGCCACACCTCTTTTGCAGTCTGTGCCTATGCTACACAGGCATGTGCTCCTTAAACCACTTCAAACAGATTGGGTGTATCTTATAAATAAATGCATCAGAAAAGCAACCACAACCTTGTGTACTCTAAAAGGAGCCTCAGACTAAAGGCTCTGTGTGTGTTCTAAAAGGAGCTTCAGATCATTCAGATCCACGGGCATCAGGAAATTCAAAAATAAGGAGCTATCCCTGCAAAAAGCCTCTGGGATATCACCAGCTCAGCAAAACAGGTATAAAATGAAAACTTTCTTATTGTGGATACTATAATCTAATTAGCTCCAAGCCAATAGCAAGACTGAAGTACCTTATTAATAAGTCCCACTTTTATATGTACTCTGACACCTACAAGATGTGTGTTTCTCTTTCACTCCAGGAGTTTATGCTGACCAGCACTGCGTTACTGATTTTTATTTTTCCATTGAATAAGAATCATGTGATAAAGGAGCCCATGAATATGCTCTAAACCCTTTTAAGCCAGGCATAAAACCATTTTTTTCAGAACAAAAAAGGGATAGAAAACTTCTCCTTTCTTGATGACTACAATATTAAACAGAGCAGCTAGGGATCTAGATCAGTGGCCCCCAACCTTTTTGGCACCACAGGAACCAGTTTCGTGGATAAACACCCCAGATCACCAGGCATTAGTTAGATTCTCATAAGGAGCGCATACCCCCAATCCCTCACATGTACAGTTCACAAGAGTTTGCACTCCTATGAGAATCTCATGCCATCACTGATCTGAGAGGAGCTCAGGAGGTCATTCTCACTCACCTGCCGCTCAGCTCCTGCTGTGCAGCCAGGTTTTAACAGACCAGGGACCAGGACTGGTTTGTGGCTCAGGAATTGGGAACCCATGATCTAGAGTACTCCTAAATCGCTCATCTGGACTAGTTTCACTTTCAAACTGTATGCACTTCCACAGATAATATTTCCAACACAAGTACACACACACACACACACAAACACACACGGGTCTATGCCCTTACCTGTGTAAAAGCTGACAAATTATAGTAGAGAAGCAAAAGTTGTTACTGAACTGATTCCTGTTTCTACAAAACAATAAACTTTACTTTTATTCCTTATCAGCCTATTCTCTTTATTTTTACTAGAAAAAAATGTCAAACATTTAAACAATCTTTCTTTTTTTTTTTTTTTTTTTTTGAGACAGAGTCTCGCTCTGTCATCAGGCTGGAGTGCAGCGGCGTGATCTCGGCTCACTGCAACCTCCGCCTCCTGGGTTCAAGCGATTCTCCTGCCTCAGCCTTCTGAGTAGGTGGGATTACAGGGATGTACCACCATGCCTGGCTAATTTTGTAGTTTTAGTAGAGGTGGGGTTTCACCATGTTGGCCAGGATGGTCTGGATCTCCTGACCTCACGATCCGCCAACCTCAGCCTCCCAAAGTGCTGGGATTACAGGCATGAGCCACCACCCATGGCCTGAACAATCTTTTTTTTTTTTTTTTTTTTTTCTTTTTTCCCACATTCACATTTGCTTCTTCCTGTGTGTTTGTGCCTGTTTCTTGCTCTACTTCTGTTCCTCTCTGTCAGCCTCTCAACCTCTTTGTTTCTGGGAAATAATCTGTTTGTCCTCTGTCTCTGATAGACACTTATAGAGAATTTAACAACCTCTCTCCTTATTCACCACCACCAACATTTATCTCACCAAAGAATATTATGTGGTTTGTGTATGAAATATATTTGTGCTACTTTTAGTCTTATTTCATATTCTATATCAAATTTAGCCTCTTTGGTCTAGACCCATTTTTTAAAGAATCACTAATACAGATTTTATAAAAGTCATAACTTCTGTGATAAATATTTGTGTTCATGTGTGTCTGTGTGTATGTGTGTGTGAGTCTGCTACAAAAAGCAAAGGTTTTCCACACCGCCTCTTCCCACATACTGTCTCACCCTTAGATGCAAGCACTATTAATCATTTCTGATTCTTAAACCTTGGTGCAACTCATAATTCTGTATAATATGCTTCTATCTTCATACATTGATTTATCTACTCAGGAGCTGTCTTTATTTTACATATTTCCCTCCCTGCTAGCCATCTGTTTTTCTGTCTTGATACTGAATCCAAAGTCAGAAACTTAATGAAAAGGAAATTAAGATCCACTGTGTCTCCCACTCCAGTGCCCTGGTCACCTTTTAGATTAATGTCCACCCAAAGATAACACTGCTCCCAAACCAAAGGTCATCAAGTGGTCTCAGGGATGGGGGCCAATGGAAAGGCAGAGTTCCATGGGTCACTGTTCTTATTCAGTTATTTTCTTGCAGTATAAGACAGGGAAAAGCACTCAGAATCCCCTGCATGACCAGCAATCTCAGCCAAAATTAAATGATCTTTGAGATGCTATGAAACTTGGTTTGACAATAACATGTCTTTCCTTTTTCCTACCTGCTGCCTGCATCAACACATATAATCAGATTTGGAATTTTACAACTGTCAGAATAAATGAGGTGCAGCATAAATCCCATTGTTTTATCCTACTACACATGGGTTTGGTTTTCTAACCCAATTATTCAAAAATATAGCATTGTTACCTTGCCTCCTTAGAGCAGTGGATAAGGCTTTACTATAAATCAATGTACAAATTTCATCTGGAATCAGCCTGTGGTTAGTTGGAGACTCTAGGAATAAAGAGAGATTTGGTATAAGAAACAGTGAAAGGACTGTTTAGATTACACAGAGAAAGGCTCAGGAGAGAAGGTAACAGAATAATGCATATTAATGCCAGCATGGAAAAACCAGAAAATACTCTGTCAACAGAAGAGACCTAATGGGAAGGAAACTGCTTCTAATTTTGATGTAAACAAAATCTTGCACTGAGCATGAAATTTAATCTGTAAGACTTCTACCCAGAGGATTAGTTAGCAAAGGTAACTTCATCAGATATTAATAAGAAGAATGAAAGTAGAAGGAGACCAAGGAGAAAGAGGAGGAAGAAGACAGCAACAATGACAACTTAAAGAAAAACTGAGAAGTATCTGTTCATATCCTTTGCCCACTTTTTGATGGGGTTGCTTGCTTTTTTCTTGTAAGTTTGTTTGAGTTCTTTGTAGATTCTGGATATTAGCCCTTTGTCAGATGAGTAGATTGCAGTGTGGCGATTCCTCAAGGATCTAGAACTAGAAACCCATTTGACCCAGCCATCCCATTACTGGATATATAGCCAAAGGATTATAAATCATGCTGCTATAAAGACACATATGTTTATTGCAACACTATTCAGAATAGCAAAGTCTTGGAACCAACCCAAATGTCCATCAATGATAGAGTGGATTAAGAAAATGTGGTATTATACACTGTGGAATACTATGCAGCCATAAAAAGGATGAGTTCATGTCCTTTGTACAGACAAGGATGAAGCTGGAAACCATTCTCAGCAAACTATCGCAAGGACAAAAAAACCAAACATTGCATGTTCTCACTCATAGGTGGGAATTGAACAATGAGAACACTAGGACACAGGAAGGGGAACATCACACACCAGGGTCTGTTGTGGGGTGGGGGGAGGGGGGAGGGATAGCATTAGGAGATATACCTAATGTAAATGACGAGTTAATGGGTGCAGCACACCAACATGGCACATGTATACATATGTAACAAACCTGCATGTTGTGCACATGTGCCCTAGAACTTAAAAGTATAATTTAAATAACAAAGAATGGAGTAGTAAATTAGAGTATTTTCCTGTTTATAAAGTACCATCATAACATTGTCTTTCTTTCCCTCAAATATTTGGAAAGCTGTCTATAGACCACGAATGCAGACTTCAAAATAGAAGGCACATAAAGTAATACAGTTGGCCATCCCTATTCACGAGTTCCACATTCACGGATTCAATCAACCTTAGATTCAAAATATTCAGAAAAATAAAAGCAAAAGTAATACAAAAATAAAAATACAAATAAAAACAGTATACAATTATTTACATAACATTTGTATTAGGTATTATAACTAGAATTGATTTAAAGTATATAGGAGAACGTGTATAGGTTATACACAAATACTGTGCCATTTTGTATATGGAACTTGAGCACGTCCGATTTTGATATTTTTGGGGACTCCTAGAGTCAGTTCCCCACTGATACCAAGGAATGACTATACTCTCTTTTTTTTTTTCCTCCGGGCGTGTGGGCATTTAAAGCTTTCCAAAATACTTTGATATTTGTTCAATAATTTAAGTCTTGATGTAACTACATGATACAGTTGGGTAGGAGGTTTATGTGAGAAAAAAGATACCCACAGAATGGAAATAACTTGTACTGAGCCTATACTTGATTTTCTTTAAGTCTAAGCCTTCTTTACTGGTTATCAATATTCAAAATATGTAGCTACAATAAACAAGTTTCCTTTAAGCTTATTAATGTACACCATCTCATTGAAAATTTCTAGCATGAAGGTTCAGCTTCCACTTCGGCCCAACTGACACTTTTTGGAAACATAATTTGGCTTAGTAATAAATCATAAGTTATAAAATCAATCAGAGCTGGATCAAGTCTACCCTAACACTCATGAATTACGTTAGAAAAATTATTTTAACCTCTCTAGGCTTAATTTCTTCTAATGTAATGTTGTGAAATAGGAAAGCCTAGCTGTGAACAGAATGGAATTTTTTGTCTGCCCTCTTTAATATTTCTCCAGATGATTTGGACATGGCCAGCAATAAATTAGGTTAACCATGGAAACCAGAATCAGCCAGTCAGAAAACTTCTTCCATCAAACTACCTATGGAATTAAAAAATGGACATGTGACTCCAGGCAAGTTAATTTTCTTTTTAGATACTTCTAGGCTAGAGCAAGAAGGAGTACATATGTCTTATAGCTGTAGCTGTCTATTATCCCTGCCACATAGAAGAGTCATATTTTTGAAAGAAGAGAATGAGGGCAGATCAAAAAGGAGAGAGAGAGAGAGCAAAAGTGAGACAAGTGTTCTGAGTATAATAGCTTGAATACTGCCTTCCCAGTATCTTGATCTCTCATTATTTACTGACTACTCTCTCTCTCCTTTTTCTCTGTTAACCTACATTGAGTTGGAATTTCCTTATTGAAATTGGAAGAGTCCTGATTAATATAACTCATAAATCTCAGGGTTACAATGACAATTGCACAAATCAATACACGTAAAGTTTTAGTACATTGCCCTGCACACAGTAGTCAAGCAATAAATGTTTGCTTTGATGAAGGTCATAATGATGATGATGAACATGATGATGACACCTTCTCTTTCTTTTTTTATTCTTAGAGTTTTTACTGTTGAACATCATGGAAAGAGTTTATGCTCACTGAATTCTGGCTAAATCTTCTGCTTCCTTTCTCTGGAAGACACAGAGAGTTAAAGAATTAGGACTGGGAGAGACTATTGAATGATATGAATTAAGAATTGTTTTCTGTTGTCAGAGCTAACCACTCTCCACTTTATACCACTTCTATTTTCATTCATTTTTATCATTGTTAACTCAGATGGAAACCTCAACTGAGGCTCAGATTTGAAAATGTAGTTCAGTTTCTGCTCAATGTGTTCCTATTTGAGAAACAAATGCATTTGTTAACTTGTGGACACTGTGACTGTGTGGTGCTGATTGCAACTAACTGGCTGTCACTTAGGTGACTTTAAAGTCCTGGACCACACTGTTCACTCTCAAGTATGCTTTATGACTGTTTTGAGAAAGGAGACTCCAAAGGTAGTTCAAGGTGGAGGATATTTGATGGTTTTTTTAAGTCATACAGTTAGTTACTCTACATCTTATAATAATGTAGGGATTAGAAAAACTGTATTAGAAGGGTCTGAAACAATTTTGAAGAAATCTGTAATAATTGTTGTAGGCTTACTGCTCATGATTACTAATTATCATCATTGTCTTCACCTTTGTCCACATTACCAATGGTAATATTGTACTTAATTCCTGAACCCTAGATTTGGAGCATGTAAGTACATTTTCGTTACATATCCAGGAACTTATTCTAAACAATTTTTAGATCATGACTTTAAGCAAAGTAGAAATCCTACTGAAATCAAAGAAAAAAATCAGCTTTGTGAATGGTATAATGGACAGATTCTTAACTGTGCATTTTCATTACCTATCCAGAAACTTATTCTAAACAATTTTTAGATCATGACTTTAAACAAAGTAGAAATCCTACTGAAATTAAAGAAAAAAAAATCAGCTTTGTGAATGAAATAATGGACAAATTCTTAGCTGTTATTTCTTCATTATGGACTTTAGGTGTAGTTTGGACCACAGATTCAGTGGTTGCTCTGGAGAATACATTAAAAAAATCAAAATGAAACTTTGAAACAGAAGTTAATTTTAAACATTTCCGTATCTCAAAGAGTGTCAAAAGAAAAATAAAGTGGGATTAGGAACCAAATTAGTGCTTTAATGTAGGTGCACATTACTCAAACTTTTTGACTTGTAAATATCTTCTATATTCATGGAAAACTGTGTTACACAGGCATCAACATCCATTTCTTGTCTTTTTGGGCCAACAGTTATGTGTTCCTTACTATCCTTTCCATTGGATATGACCATGGGACTAAGTTCCAGTCAATGGCAAGTAGACAAAGTGATACAGGCCATTTCCATGACTTCACTCCCTCCTTGCTCTTTCTGTTGGACAAGTGTAGAGAATACGGCAGAGGATCATAAAGGAGGGTACAACCTGACAAAGGAAGATATCTTAGTCTCTGGGCTCTGAAAAGGCATCTAACAATGAGAAACATGGTCACTGGGGCTTGTGAGTTATGAATGCATTTTTATTAGGTTAAAACAGAATGATTTAGGGATATGTTTACTATAGTAGGTGAGGATATTTATTCCAAATAATACAACAGTAATATGTAAGCCCTAAACCCCTTAAAATTACATATATTTTACATTTTGAATATTAGCTGAAAAAATATATATTGAGTTCATCATTAAAAATATACCCCAAATCACATTTAAAATACAATACATAGTATTTGTTACATTGAAGAACAGGTTTTGTGTTATTGTCATTTAACAGATAATGCCTGCTTTTTAGTTAATCTTGATTAAGTATATGATAATTTGCTAATACATACATGTAAATTATATTTTATTTTATTTTGTCTCTGAAGGAGTCTGTGTGAAGCTGTCTGGGCTTGAATTACTGACTAGCTGCATGTAGTTGGATGACATACATAACCTTTTTAGGGCTCAATATATCCATCCATAAAATAGGAATAATGATACTTCATAATGTGTATATTTATTCATGAAATGAGACCTTATAGTACATACTTCATGGGTTGTATAGGATTATTAATTGATATATATAAAATGTTTAGTCATCATTTATAATATCCCAAAAGCCATATTACACACCTTGAAATCTAGATTCTGTGGGACAAGCTGATCTTTTTCAAGTCAGTAATGAAATAAAGCTTTTAGAAACTTAAGGAGTTAGATGGAGGTTTCAGAGAACAACTCTGCCTTCCCAAATTCCAACCCTCAACTCAGCAGCCAGATCAATATTTGTAAATTGTAAATCTGATTATATTACCCTCCCCCTAACAACACCCACCCCACTTATTGCCATGCTAAATATTTCAGTTACTTCCTGCTACTTTTACATTGAAATTCTCAACTTGGATTGCAAAGCCTTGTGTGGTCTTGCCTCTGCCAATGACTTCATGCTCACTTTCTCCACATTCTAGACTCTCTGTCTTCTAAATATTTTTTCTTTCTCTTTAGTCCCTGAAGTGCACTAGGTTTTTTCGAATCTTGACTTAATTATGACTTCCTCAGGAAAGACTTCCTTGACTTCTCAGACTAGGTCAGATCTTCTGGCTATCCACATCCATTGCGGTGGATAATCCTCCTTCATAGTGCCTATCGCAGTTCATAATTACACATGTGTTCATAGGCTCTGATGGACTGCTCAGATCCCCCTTCAGGACTAAAGTTACTCCCTGACATCCCTCAAATATCAGCCATATTTGTATATACTTGGACTGAAGAGAACCACTTTGCTAACTGGTACAGCCTGCAACTAATAACTGGGATAGAAAATCCAGACTACATGGCCCATCTTAGAAAAACTCTGAAGGCCATCTCAGACCAGACTTCTTCATAAGGATGACTGAGGTCTTGTTGATACTAAACAATCTTTGTTGACAATTGATATGGTTTTGCTGTGTCCCCACCCAAAGTCTGATCTTGAATTGTAATCCCCATAACCCACCCCTGTCAAGGGAGAGACCAGGTGGAAGTAATTGAATCCTGGGGGCAGTTTCCCACATGCTGTTCTCATGGTAGTGAGTGAGTTCTCACAAGATCTGATGTTTTTATAAGTGTTTGTATTTCCTCCTGCATTCATTCTCCCTTCTGCCGCCTTGTGAAGAAGGTGCTTTGCTTCCCCTTGCCTTCCACCATGATGGTAAGTTTCCTGAGGCCTCCCCAGTCATGCAGAACTGTGAGTCAATTAAACCTCTTTCCTTTATAAATCACCCAGTCTCGGGCAGTTCTTTATGCCAGTGCGAGCTTGGACTAATACAATAACACAATCCAGCTTCTTGTTCAAGCTGTTTCCTGTCCTTCATTCCTTCCTACAGGTAGTGGTCACAAGACAAACCTGCAAACTAACCTCCATCTCAGAGTCTGTTTATTTACGAACCCAAAATATAACAATCTTCTTGGGTTTGTTGGTTGATGTTCATCTCCCCCATTGTCACCTCCACAAGGGCAAGGGGTCATATGTGGGGTTTTTTAACCTTTATATCTTCAATATTAAGCCCAGATTTTGACATATCCCTAAACAACATTGCATGAATTAATGCCATCTACCATCTTTATTTTACAATTGAGTTAAGACATAGAAAATTGACATCCCCAAGGAGACACAGCTGACCAGCCTTTTTCTTTCCCCTTTTCTCCTACTAGCCTGTCGTTTATTCTGTTCTTCTCAGGGACCCAAGAGCTTATATGCCCCTATCACTGGAAGAGAGAAAATGCTTATTCCTTGTAAAAGGTGGTTTTTCTCTTAGGGGGTAGAAATCACTAAGTTCAAGGTAATCTGTGGTGAATCGCTGGAACTCTGGAAGTATCAATGTTAATTACACATTCCCCCTGTTCTATGGATCATTCCCAGACAGCCCAAGTCCAAAAATCCATCACTCTGACCTTGGTAAAAGGAACTTAACTGACACTATCATCATTCAATATTCCCTATTCACCAGCATAAGTAACAGGAAAATCCTCTAATGAACTACAGGACTGTCAGGGATCATTCACTCTCCATATAACTTAGGTTACTTTCTAAACTGTAGAAGTCTTTCATAAGAGGTACATTATTCTGGCCGGGCACAGAGGCTCACATCTGTAATCCCAGCACTTTGGGAGGCTGAGGTGGGCGGGTCACCTGAGGTTAAGAGTTTGAGACCAGCCTGACCAACGTGGAGAAACGCTGTCTGTACTAAAAATACAGAATAAGCTGGACATGGTGGTGCACGCCTGTAATCGCAGCTACTCGGGAGGCTGAGGCAGGAGAATCACTTGCACCTGGGAAGTGGAGGTTGCAGTGAGCCGAGATTGCACCATTGCACACTAGCTTGGGCATCAAGAGTTAAATTCCATCTCAGAAAACAAAAAAGGTGCATGATTCTGTTTCCGAATTTGATAAGTGACAATTGATTTGTTCTTTTTTGTTAGTCCTTCTCCACTGTTCAATGCGGAAGTGACAGTGACAGTAGAGTTTGCTTCTTTTAAACTCAAAGTCCAGAATTAGGCAACAAAACAAATAAATATTTTCCCTTTATATAAAGGGATATGTTCCGAGACCTCAGTGGGTAGTACCAAATCCTATATATATATATATATATATATATATACATACACACACACTATGTTTTTGCCTATACATACGTAGTTATTATAAAATTTAACTTATAAATTAGACATAATAAAAAGATTAATAACTAATAAAATAGAACTATTATAACAATATACTATAATGAAAGTCATATGAATACAGCCTCTCTCTTTCAAAATCTGTTATTGTACTGTACTTGCCCTTCTTATGCTGATGATGTCACATGATAAAATGCCTATGCTTGGATTTATCCTGTGCCCTGAAGAATTGCCACCTAGGACAGATTCGCTCTTACTGCATATCTTAGCAACCTCAGTATATGACGTTTTTTCTTATTAAGTCAAAAACTTTCACCTTTTCACTTAGAGGAAGCACTTTGTGACTTCTTTTGGCATATCTGAATTGTCACCATCACTAGTCTTGTGCTTTGAGGACATTTTAAGTAAAATAAGGGCTACTAGAATACAAGCATTGTTCTTCACATAACTGAAACTTATCACAGTGTATTGGTCCCAAAACATTTACACTTCTAATATGGCAGATGCTTTCCCATAGCCCAAAATAGAAACTGCTGAGCAAGGCAAGGGGTAAGCTCAATATTTGTACATAATAATCTCTACCATTTTAAAATTTAATTTAGTCAAAGCAGTCAGAGGCCTGCACATATTTGATTGAATACAGAAACACTTCTTACTCATGAACTGAAAATATAACATTGTAGAAAAGCATATTTTTGAAGCTATCTTCGGGAAATATGAGTTGACACAGTCTATTCTCAGGCTAAACTAATTCATATTCCTTTTACATGTAAAATATACTCACCCGGATAAAGATACTCAAAGCCTTGTCCCACTAGGGTGTAAGCTCCATGTCTAAAACCTCATTATCAAAATCCAGCAAAATACGTCTACGAGGCCCTTTGAATATATGCCCTCAGGTATAGCATATTGAGTACAGTTTCTCTCACTCTGAAAACCTATGAGCTAAAGAGGCTTGTTACCTGCCCTATCATCATTTTTCACGTCTTAAAAAAAAAAACCTGTCGACTACAAATTCAATATTCAATGAAAGTATCTTTAAGAATAAGTGGAAATAAAGACATTCTGAGATGGCAGTAAAGTAATGGATTTTGTCACTGCAGAAATAGTCTAAAAGAATGGCTAAAGAAACCTCAAAACATAATGGGAATGAAGGCTTGAAAATTTAGAAAAATAAAGGTGAAAATAGGTGTAAATAGAATATCCATTTCCTAGTGATTTTTTTAAGTTATATTTTATGGCTAAAGAGAATGTTGTAATATTTGATGAGGTATTTGATGTATGTGAAGGAAATCTTATGACAATTACATTTTAAAAGTTGGGACAGTCAAGTCATTAAATGAAAGAGGGGTTACCCCTTCATGATAAAAACTGTCAATAAACTAGGTATTGATGGAATGTATCTTAAAATAATAAGAGCTATTTATGACAAACCCACAGCCAATATCATACTAAATGGTGAAAAAACTGGAAGCATTCCCTTTAAAATCTGGCACAAGACAAGGATGCCCTCTCTCACCACTCCTATTCAACATAGTATTGGAAGTTCTGGCCAGGGCAATCAGGCAAGAAAGAAATAAACGGTATTCAGATAGGAAGGGAGGAAGTCAAGTTGTCTATTTGCAGATGACATGATTGTATATTTAGAAAACCCCATCGTCACAGCCCCAAATCTCTTTAAGCTGATAAGCAACTTCAGCACAGTCTCAGGATACAAAATCAATGTGCAAAAATCAGAAGCATTCCTATACACCAATAACAGACAAACAGCCAAATCATGAGTGAACTCTCATTCACAATTGCTACAAAGAGAAAAAAATACCTAGGAATACAACTTACAAGGGAGTGAAGGACCTCTTCAAGGAGTAATATAAACCACTGCTCAAGGAAATAAGAGAAGACACAAATAAATGGAAAAAAAACATTCCATGCTCATGGATAAGAAGAACTAATATCATAAAAATGGCCATACTGCCAAAAGTAATTTATAGATTCAATGCTACCCCCATCAAGCTACCATTGACTATCTCAACAGAATTAGAAGAAAAAGAAAAACTACTTTAAATTTCATATGGAACCAAAAAGCCCACATTGCCAAGACAATCCTAAGCAAAAAGCACACAGCTGTAGGCATCACGCTACCTGACTTCAAACTATATTACAAGGCTACAGTAACCAAATCAGCATGGTACTGGTACCAAAACAAATAGATAGGCCAATAGAACAGAACAGAGGCCTCAGAAATAACACTACACATCTACAACCATCTGATCTTTGACAAACCTGACAAAAACAAGAAATGGGGAAAGGATTCCCTATTTAATATATGGTGTTAGGAAGGCTGATTAGCCATATGCAGAAAACTGAAATTGGACCCCTTCCTTACACCTTTTACAAAAATTAATTCAAGATGGATTAAAGACTTAAACATAAAACCTGAAATGTTACAAACTCTAGAAGAAAACCTAGGCAATACCATTCAGGACATAGGCTTGGGCAAAGACTTCAAGACTAAAACACCAAAACCAATGGCAACAAAAGCCAAAATTGACAAATGTGATCTAATTAAACTGAAGTGCTTCTGCACAGCAAAGGAAACTATCATCAGTGTGAGTAGGTAACCTACAGAATGGGAGAAAATTTTTGAAATCTATCCATCTGACAAAGGCCTAATATCCAGAATCTACAAAGAATTTAAATTTACAAGAAAAAAACAGTCCCGTCAAAAAGTGGGCAAAGGATATGAACAGACACTTCTCAAAAGAAGATGTTTATTCAGACAGCAAACATGAAAAAAAGCTCATCACTGGGCATTACAGAAATGCAAATCAAAACCACAGTGAGATAACATCTCATGCCAGTTAGAATGGTAATCATTAAAAAGTCAGGAAACAACAGATGCTGGAGAGGATGTGGAGAAATAGAAACGCTTTTACACTGTTGGAGTGTAAAGTAGTTCAACCATTGTGGAAGACAGTGTGGTGATTCCTCAAGTGTCTAGAACTAGAAATACCACTTGACCCAGCAATCCCATTACTGGGTATATACCCAAAGGATTATAAATCATGCTACTACAAAGACACATCCACATGTATGTTTATTGTGGCATTATTCACAATAGCAGGCTTGGAACCAGCCCCAATGCCCATCAATGATAGACTGGATAAAGAAAAAGAGGCACATATACACCATGGAATACTATGCAGCCATAAAAAAGGATGAGTTCATGTCCTTTGCAGGGACATGGATGAAACTGGAAACCATAATTCTCAGCCAACTAACACTAGAACATAAAATCAAACACCCCATGTTCTCACTTATAAGTGGGAATTGAACAATGAGAACACATGGACCCAGGGAGGGGAACATCATACCCCAGGGCCTGTAGTGGGGATGGAGGGTTAGGAGAGGGATAGCATTAGGAGAAATACCTAATGTAGATGGCGAGTTGATGGGTGCAGCAAACCACCATGAAACATGTGTACCTATGTAACCTTCACGTCCTTCACATGTACCCCAGAACTTAAAGTGTAATAAAAAAAATAAAAATGAAAAAAGAGGGGTTACAACACTTTAATGGTAACAGTAGACTGTGGACAGTGTCATACCTGGATCAACCATTAAGGAAACCATACAAATTTGTATGCTTGAAATACCATCAAAAAACTAAAAAGATCTAAAAATCAACATAAGTAACCAAAGAGAAAGAAAGAAACAGAGGCAAAGAAATGAAAAACAGAAAAAACAAATGTAAAATAATAAAATGGAAGACTTAACAACTTAACCCTAATATATCTGTCTTTTTCTTTTTTAAAATTTCAACTTTCATTTAGTTAGAAGAATACATGTATAAGTTTGTTAGATGGGTATATTGCAGCTAGGCAGTGAGCACAGTGCCCAATAGGTAGTTTTTCAACCCATTCCCTCCTCCTTCCCCACTCTATTAGTCCACATTGTCTATTGTTCCCATGTTTAGTCCATGTGTGCTGGATATTTAGCTCCCATTTATAAATGAGAATATGTGGTGTTTTCTTTTTTATTCTTGCATTTGTTCACTAGGATTATAGCCTCCAGCTCCATGTATGTTGCTGTAAAATACATGATTTCATTCTTTATTATGACTGTGCAATATTCCATAGTGTAATTATACCATATTTCTTTATCCAATCAACCACTGATAGACTAGATTGAATCCATGTTCTTGCTGTTATGAATAGTATGGCAATGAACATGAGTACATGTGTCTTTTTTGTATAATGATCTATTTTCCCTTGGGTAATAGCAATGGGATTGCTGGGTCAAAGGGTAGCTCTGTATTAAGCTCTTTGAGAAATCTCCAAACTGCTGTCTACAGTGGTTGAACTAATTTTTATTACCACCAATAGTCTATAAGCATTCCCTTTCCTCTACAGCCTGACCAGCATCTGCTGTTTTTTTGTCTTTATAATAATAACCCTTCTGACTGTTATGAGATGGTATCTCGTTGTTTTGATTTTCATTTCTCTGATGATTAGTGATGTTGAGCACCTTTTCATATGTTTGTTGGCTGTGTGTATGTCTTCTTTAAGTTCCTTATAGAGTCTGGATTTTAGATCTTTGTTGGATGCCTAGTTTATGAATATTTGCTCCCATTCTGTAAGGTTGTCTGTTTACACTGTTTATAGTTTCTTCTATGCAGAAGCCTTTGCTTTTATAAGGTCCCACATGTCCATTTATGTTTTTGTTGCAATTACTTTTGGGGACTTGCAAAAATTCTTTGTCAAGGCTGGTGTTGAGAAGGATATTTTCTAGGTTTTCTTCTAGGATTTTTACAGTTTGAGGTCTTATATTTAAATATTCAATCCATCTTGAGTTAATTTTTGTATATGGTGAAAATAAGGGTTCAGTTTTATTCTGCTGCGTGTGACTAGCCAGTTATCTCAACACCATGTGTGGAACAGGGAGTCCTTTGCCCATTGCCTATTTTTCCTGACCTTGTTGAAGATCAGATGGTTAACAGGGTATGGTTTTATTTCTGAGTTTTCTATTCTGTTACATTTGTCTATGTGTCTGTTTTTGTAGCAGGACAATGCTGTTTTGGTTACTACAGCCTATAATACAGTTTGAAGTTAGGTTTTATGCCTCTGGCTTTGTTCATTTTGATCAGGATTACTTTGTCTCTTCTGGCTATTTCTTGGTTTTATATGAATTTTTGAATAGTTTTTTTATAATTCTGTGAAGAATGACATTGGTAGTTTGATAGGAATAGCATTGAATCTGTAAATTGCTTTGGGTTGTATGACCATTTTAAGGATATTGATTCTTTCAATCCATGAGCACAGAATATTTTTCCTTTTATTTTTGTGGTCTCTGATTTATTTCAGCAGTGTTTTGTAGTTCTTCTTGTAGAGATTTTTTTTTTTACCTCCTTGTTATCTGTATTCCTAGGTATTTCATTTTTTATGTGGCTATTGTAAATAGGATTGTGTTACTGATTTGACTCTCAGTCTGGAAATTATTGGTGTATAGAAATGCTACTGATTTTTATAAATGTATTTTGTATCCTGAAATCTTAAAAAATCATGTATCACTTCTAGTAGACTTTTGGTGGTGTCTTCAGGGTTTTTTAAGTGTAGAAACATATTGTCAGCATACAGAGAGAATTTTACTTCTTTTCCTATTTGGATGCCTTTTATTTCTTTCTCTTGTCCAATTGTTCTGTCTAGGACTTCCCTGTTCATTAAAGTAATTTAAATGAACATAGTATGAATACATCAATTAAAAGACAGAAATTATAGAGTAAATTAAAAAGTATGATCCAACTATATACTGCTTATGGGGAAACAATTTCAAACATAATGACCTAATTTGACAGCAAAAGAAAAGAAAAATAAATAATCCATGCAAACCTTAGTTAATTAAAAAATACAGTGTGGCTATATTGATATCACATATAGTGCACTTCAGAGAAAAAGACATTACTGGACACAGAGAACATAGCAATCCTAAATGTGTATGCACCAAAGGGCAATGAATAAGAATGTTAAAACCTCTTACTTCCTTTTTTTTTTTTTTTTCATTTAGGAGACAAGGATCTTAAAAAAGGAAAACTCCGAGAATCATGGAAAGACAATTTTCCTTTCCTGTGAAAGTGTGTATGAAATGCCCTTTTGCCAGAAATAGACCCAGAGCAAAGAAATTATACAAAAGTGACCTACTCTTAGATTCTTTCTGCTTTCTCACATACAACTGTATACAATCTGATAGTTTTCAGAGTTCTCGAGGAAAAAGGCCCAGTGAAAACGTGAACTTGGTATTTTTACTTTTAAAAATTAGCATATCAACCCTGAAGTAGCTGTTTTCCACACCCAATGTTTCTGTAAACCTTAACATACGCAATATGGACCATAGTCATGAGTCTGCTAGCAGGTCAGCATTTGATTCTCTACTAACAGAACCCAAAAAGCAACCCTGAATATCTAGGGGTTCATTAGGCCCTGATGAGCCCAGAATCTTTAGGGATAGGATCCTGCATATGCATTTTTAATAACTGTCTCCAAGTGATTCCTTTATTTTATTTTATTTTATTTATTTTATTTTTTTTTTGAGACAGTGTCTAGCTCTGTTGCCCAGGCTGCAGTGCAGTGGCGCGATCTCGGCTCACTAAGCTCCGCCTCCCAGGTTCACGCCATTCTCCTGCCTCAGCTTCCTGAGTAGCTGGGACTACAGGTGCCCACCACCACACAGGGCTAATTTTTTGTATTTTTAGTAGAGACAGGGTTTCACCGTGTTAGCCAGGATGGTCTTGATCTCCTGACCTCGTGATCCGCCCGCCTCAGCCTCCCAAAGTGCTGGGATTACAGGCTTGAGCCACCACGCCCGGCCAATTGTCTCCAAGTGATTCTCATGCACAGTAAGTCTTTGAAAATACTTTTCTTCATCAGTGCTCCTCAAGCTTTTGTAGGCATCAAAATCCCTTGGTGTGCTAGTTAAAATATGGATTTACTGGCTTCCACTCCCACAGTTTGTGATTTGATAGGTCTAGTGCAGGACCTAACATTTGCCTAACAAATGTTCATGTGATGCTGGTTTTTCTTGCTTGAGGAACACATTGTGAAAGTTATATCTCTGTAGAGCAGGGGTCAGGCTTTCTTTTTCTCTCTTTGTGAAAGGCCAGATACTAGGTAGTTGAGACTTTATTGGTTATATTGTCTCAGTTTCAACTATTCAGTTCTGCTGTTGTAATACAAAAGCAGTCATGGACGATATACAAATGAATGGGTTTTTGTATGTTCTAATAAAACTTTAAAAAAAAAAAAAAAAAAACAAAGTCTCACTCTGTCCCCCAGGCTATAGTGCAGTGGCATGATCTTGGTTCACTGCAACTTCTGCCTCCCGGGTTCAAGCAATTATCCTGCCTCAGCCTCCGGAGTAGCTGGGATTACAGGCGTCCGCCAACATGCCCAGCTAATTTTTGTATTTTTAGTAGAGATGGGGTTTCACCATGTTGATCAGGGTGGTCTTGAATGCCTGACCTCAGGTTATCCACCCTGCTTGGCCTCCCAAAGTGCTGGGATTGTAGGCGTGAGCCGCTGCACCTGGCCTGTTTCTTTTCTTTGTTTGTTTAATGAAGACGGGGTCTCCGTCACCCAGGCTGGAGTGCAGTGGTGCAATTGCAGCCTTAAACTCCTGGGCTCAAGGAATCCTCTCCCATCAGTCTCCTTAGTAGTTGGGATTACAGACGCACAGCACCATGCCTAGCTAATTTTTGTATTTTTAGTAGAGATGGGGTTTCACCATGTTTGCCAGAGTGGTCTTGAACACCTGACCTCAGGTGGTTAAGTGCTGGGATTATAGGTGTGAGCCACTGTGCCTGGTCAAACCTTTCTTTATAACAACAGATATTAGGCTGATTTGGCACATGTTTATCCAATTTCTATTCTAAAGATCAGTGCAATAAATGGAGTTGCTAAATTGAAAGGCTGTATATTTAAAATTGAAATAAACACGAGTAGATTGACCAATTTTCTGGATTTCCAAATTAATACTTCAGCAGTATGTATTAAAAACACCTTAATTACAAATGTACGATTTTGCTGGGAGGTGTTGATTATGGGAGAGGCTCAGCCTGTGTGGGGACAGGGTTATATGGAAAATCTCTGTACCTTCCTTTTAACTTTGTGTAAACTTAAAACTGCTTGAAAAACTAACTCTTAAAGCAAAACAAAATTTAAAACTTTAATTACCTTCATTCTCACCAACACCTGGACTTTTTAGACTTGAATTTCTACCGATCTGATGTCTTTCAGTTTTTATGGACCACCACCTCTGGAATTCAAAAGATCTAGACCCTTTGCAGTATGGACCTAGACAAGCAGATCCTGAATATTGTAATGAGGATGTGGAGAAGGGCACACCTTAATATTAGAGAGTGGGAAAATGTATCTACCTGTCAGTGTCCAGATCACCAATGGCAGGGGTAGACAAGCACTAATGGATCTAGCATGCAAAGACTGCATCTAAAGAAGGGAATCTCAATGTTAGTATTATTGACATCTTGGGTTTAATAATCCTTTCTTATGGGGATGGAGAAAGGTATCCTGTCCATTGCAGGATGTTTAATAGCATCCCTGGCCTCTACCTATTAGATGCCAATGGCAACTCCCACCAAGTTGCAACAAACAAAAATTTTTTAGATATTGCCAAAATGGCCCCCAGTTGAGATCTATTGATCTGGAATCACAATAACTATTTTTCATTTCCGTCAGTGGCTGCAATGACTTTGACCTTTTCCAGGATAAGAGATGTCAACCCCTGACTTGTCAAGTGAGTCAGTCTTTATTAAAGGCCTAACTTGTGCCCATACAGAAGTGGAGTATGTGACGAAAAGAAAAGGAAGCAGAAGTAATATCTCATTTTCAAGAAGTTTATGGCTCCTAAAATCAGAAACTAATGCTTTTTGATCTAAGTTAGAGCAAAAATACCTTTTTAGATTTCTTTTTCAAATTTTAAATTATTTGCCAATATTTATAGGATGGCAGTATTCAGATAATCATATTTTAAGATACCTTTCAAAAATATAAAAACCTAGCAATGCTGGCCTTTCATTCCTTCACTGAGTGATTAGAGCTATGTGGCAGCTCTGTCCATGGGACATGTGTTCTTTAGATTTCTGTACTTCCCACCACTCCCATTTATTTACCCTCAGATTTTTGAGATGGCAACACTTTGGTTTTGATTGTTGGGTCTGTTTGGTGTAAATTACTACAAACAGGCAGATTAATCAAAGAAAGAAACTGACATGGACTCCTATTTATAAATAGAATTGTCAGGTCAGAACTTTGCCCTTTTATAAGTGTTGCTTCTTTTGCATTAAGCCAGTGCTGACTAATGAAAACAAAGCAAAAGAAAATCCTTGAGCACCAATAAAATGAGGGTGGGAAAGAAAAAAAAAAAGAATAAAATAATTTTAAAATGGCATAAAATTGGTTATTTGCTGATTTATTTGTGAGTTTGTTTCCTTTACTTAATCTTTAGTTTCTCCTAATTTAGTGTCTGCTGTTGAAATGATAATGATGAAAAGATCCTTGGAGCAAAAGGCTGAATTATTCCCTCCAAGTCAGTGAGCAGGCAATTATTAAAAATTAAAATGAGTTTTCCACTTGCAATTAGAGATTACCTCTTTGAAAGAATGCCCGTGAATTGACAAAACAGGCACTATAAGTCACATGTTTTCTCTCTCCAAGTAAATAAAAGTGTCTCATATTTTAGGGGAGAATATAAATGTTTCCAGCATTATATCTCATTAACTGATCTCTGTCCCTTATGTTGAAGTAAGGACTGTTTGTTATACATCATGGGATGTATACATCACAGCATCTTATACATCATAGGGTGTGACACTATGTTGGGGATGGATGATATTTGTGCATATTAGAGATCACAAATAAAGGCTTAGAAGCACATGAACCTGAGTATGTCCCTGCTCACTTATGAGTACTGAGAGACTGTTGAAATCTGTCTGTCACTTAGTGTTTGCTAACTGCGAGATGCTGGTTAATCTCTTATTATCTGAGCTTCCTGTGGCTACTGCATCAAAGTTTTCCAAGATGGCCCCTGGTCACCTGGAATATTTTTGGACAAGACAAATCATCTTGTTAACTGAGATTTCTGTAGGGGAATAGCAGAGAGAACTTGACTTATGAATTGCAGTACTGTCAAATAAAACATTCTACAGTAATGGAAATGCACTATAATCTGTGCAGCTTAACGTTCTAGCCACTAGTCACAAATAACAATTGGTCTCTTGAAATACAGCAAGTGTGAGTCAATTTCTAATTTTATTAATTTTAAATTATTTAGATTTAAATTTAAAGTATCACATGGAACTATTGGCTCTCCTATTGGACAACACAGATATGGAGACTTTTGTCACATTCACAGCTGAAGTTTGGTTGTCAAAGAAGTACGAAATGAGTGATGATGATTTATAAGGAGTTTAGAATAAGGAATGCTAGTCAGAGTTTTTAGAGAAACAGAACCATTGTTTTATATATATACATACACATACACACACACACACACACACACACACACACACACACACACAAATAGTCACTGTAAATAATTGGCTCCCATAATTGTGGAGGTGCAATACACTCAAAATCTGCAGTGTAGACTGGCAGTGTGGAGATCTAGAAAGTCGCATTTCAAGTCCAAAGTAGTCTGCTGGCAGGATTCCTACTGTGTAAGGGAGGTCAATCTTTTTCTTATTAAGGCCTTCATCTGATTAGATTATTATGGAAGGTAATCTGCTTTATTCAAGGACACTATGTTTAATGCTTATGTCATTGCAAAAACACCTTCGTAGTAACATCTGGATAATGTTTGACCAAATATCTGGGCTTCGTGGAGTAGCCAAGTTGATACATAAAATAGCCATTACAGTTAATCTGATAGAATAAAAACTATTCATCTGTAGGGAAGGGAGGAGGAAAATATTGAAGGCATAAAGACAATTTCAAAAGGAACAAAAGTCTAAAAAGCTGTGTATTGTGGAAGAGACATTGATCTTTCATTTTTATCTGTTTTTCCTGGTTACCAGTTTAATTCATAATGATTACAAAGAATATTATTCCAAAATATGACTTAGAAAACTAAATGTATGCAAGATTATGCTGTAGTTGACTATGTTAAGGCTCGGTGCTACATTTTTCTGAATCACTTTCTCTATATAGCCCTGTGTTTCAGATGGGCAAAAGAGGAAATCATATGAGCTTTGAAAGGCAAAAGTAAAACAAGTTATTTTTTGATGGTCATCACAGTTAGATATATGACAAGCAGATAGAGAGCCACATGGAAAGTACAATCCTCTCCTTCTTTATCTCCTCTCCATATCTGCCTTGTTCCCCCAGGTGCTGTTCCTGCTAAGGAGCAATGACACCATTCCTATCAGCAGATGGATAGCTGCAGATGTGCAGAGGCATGGGGCAAACAGCGGCGTTAGCTCTGTGCCATCTCCATGAGTCCCACTACCATTCCACTTCTCTTCCTAGATATGCCTGGCTTCCAAGGTTTCTCTGCAACTTTCAACTTACCCACTTACCATCATGTTTCGGGTAGACTGGGTAGTGATTCTTTTCCTTATCAACCTAAGCCCCCTTTCAGCCTTCACTTCTTCAACTCTTCCTATATGTACATAGTATCTAATGCCTAATAAATATTTCTTATTCACACAATAGTCGAAGTGGCTGTACTTTTATGATTATAGCCTGACTTATATAAAATGAACTTATTATTTACGCAGTTATTCCTATTCATGAACTTATTATCTACTCAGTTGTTCCGATTCCTATTCAGGTAGTGAAGCTGTGTGTCCCCATGCTGTATTTGTGTAGTTGCTTTTTTGAACCTCAGTGAACGATTTCGCAATTATCTCGAATGGGTCTTTCTCAATAGATTAAGGACATCATTTCCTCATTTTGAAATAATTTAAGTTGCTGCTTCAAGTGATCTTTATCAGTTTAGCTGTGCCGCCATGTATGAGCAGATAAGCAGCTTTAGGAAGTAAGCACATGGAGCAGCAAGGGACAAAGGGGGCAATTTGCTTGTCATTTTCTGACAAAATCAGACACTGTGATAAATGAGATAGAGGGTAGATGGTAATGTTAGGTAAGACATTTTTCTGTGCATGCTCCTTTCCAAAATTTACTGCATGTTTCCCAATAAAAGGTAAAGTTGTAGCTTGCTTTGACCAAGACATGTTTGCAGATGTGATATTATGTGAATTTCAAAAGCTGGACCTTAAGAGACCTTGCACCCCTTGCTGTCTTGAGATTGTCATGTGAAGGAGCCTTGACCAGCCTCCTTGAGGATGACAGACCACATGTAAATATTGGGTCAAATAATATGTTTTTTTTTTTTTAACTTTTCTTTTTCCCTACTTCCCAATTACCAATATGCTCATTTCCCTTTGGAAGATTTTTTTTTGGTAACTGTAGAGCCAGAATTTCCATTTTCTAGATTTTTTTTAGAAATGTTAAATTATCAACAACAAACCATGAAGAAGTTTCTGGTTTCTCTTTGCTACCTCACAGAGATCAGTATTGATTCTCCCACCCAACTGGTTCTGCAGTGTGCAGTGATTCTAAAAGGCTGACTGATAGTAGCAGTCTTTACTCCATTGCAGAAGATCATGTTACTCTAAGAATTAAACTACAGATCCCAGCTTACCAGCAAACTTCTACTTTTCAAAGATAGCACGATCAGGCACTCGGCTCAACTCCTCTCCCTACTCTGTAATCATCTGTGAAGAACCTTTCTTTAGCTTCTTTTTTGTTTGTTTGTTTTTTCATTCTGAAGTGGTATGCTGAAAACACAGTGCAAAAAGTGTAGTTTTTTGGAAAGCAACAAGGAATTTGATGATTTCTCTTTGCTGAAATGGACTTTCCTGATGAATTCACCCGGGTAAGGCCTCATGTGTATCAGTACATTACATTTGGGAAGAAATATGTATTCATATTCTGAGCAAGTAGCTTGAGAAGGAATGTGTTTATCTGCATTTTACCAAAAGCTAATGGAATAGGTGTCCTAGTCTAAATAATTCATTTGGAGGACTGTTTAAGATAATGTGGATTGGGTTGAATCTCGTATGAGCTTTTATAGTTCCTCTTAGAGACGTGATTAATTTAAATACATCTCTACCCTTTGCCCTGTTCAATAAGGAGCTCCATGCATTATTGATCAAATGCATAAATTTGCTGAGGAGATTCAGTGACTCAAAGTTACAATGGTATGAAGCAACCAAGTCAGAGTTTTATAATGAGTTGAGTACTAGTTTGCATCACCAACTAGCTGCGTGACCTTCAATAACTCATGCAACCACTCTAGGCCTCAGTTTTCTCATTGATAAATACAGTGCTTTTCCTGTACCCCATCACCTGCCAACCATGCCCTGTTCCCATTTCTATGTTGTTGCAATGCTGAAATAAGATATTCATAAAAACTTACAGCAAACTAAAATGTGTAAAACACATGTCCTATTATCCATTACATTTGCCTCTCTTTTGTATAGCAGAATCAGATGAAGAAAATGGAACTTAAATGACTTTAAAGCAGTTTAAGTAAAAGTTACGTTTTTGCGGATGGCAAAACTAGTTTTAGAGGCAAAGTATCTCATTCCTTGCTGTAAATCTTGCTGTAATCATTACGTACTGAACACTCTTTCTTTGAAGGTAATAACCTTTTAGAGTTCAAGTCAAACACTGGTTATATATGGTTTAGTGCAGTGAATCTCCACATTGGTTACCCATTGTAGCTACCTGTGGCCTTTGAAAACATTACTAATGCTCCTGTCTTCATCTCAGTCAGAGTCCTTGAAGATAGGATCCAGTATTTGTATTACTGAAATATCCCTGGGAATATTTCAAATAGATAAATCATCATTGATATGAATTAAATAGATGAAATCTTTAGATAAGAGTCTTAAAACATTTTTTCATCTACAAGCAGACCATGGAGAAATGTTTTGTGTAGTCAGCCTATGAATGCTATTGATTTAGATATTCTTTTTAGAAGAAAGTTTACACTGCGTCATCCTATTTGATTAAGTAGTTAAAGAAAGCTTTGAATACGTTTTGAGGACAATGTTTAAGTGACATTTCTAAAAGGACCAATGAAGAAGAGCTGTTTGAGAAACAGGGTTAATGGGCAGGTTAGGTGGGAAAGAGTTCAGGATATAGTTTACAAGTTTGGGTGTAGAAGCAGTTTAGAAGCTTGGGGAAGGCTGTGACACTGGAAAAAATGTGGAGAACTGAAGGGCATTTATTGCAGGGTATAGGTAATAACTGTGGCTGGAAGGAACAGGAGTCGAAGGCCCAGCACTGGGTCCTGCATTTAGGTTCAACTAAACTGTAAGAAGACTAGAAGGTCAGGTGCACAAATTTGGGGAGGAGTATAAGAAGAAAAGCTAGAGATATTGAAGTCTTTCTTTCCCTCAATCCCAGATATGTCTCACATGTGGTAGAGGTCTGACCCTACAGATGGATAAATCATTGATTCCAGTTGTGGTATCTAAACAGAACTAAAGGAAGGAAATGAGACAAAAGGGGTTGGTGTTCCATCTGAATGGAGCATGCTGCGTCATTGTGTAATCTTCTTTGTTACTAACCACACTGAAGTGGGCAGCAGGCAGGACATAAAGCAGACAGTTGCCATGACTCTTTCATGTGGCTGTGATTGTGTATTAAAAGGTACTTTTGTCAGACAAATGCTGTTCTTGATCTTATCTCCGGCATCTCCACAATGTCAACCTTTTATGCTGTCTTTCTGGTCTTTACGGCCACCGAATGAAGACCCTGTAATAACCACAAGTCTCAGCTGTAGTCTCCCTAAATCATTCAAGTACTGCTCACCTTTTGTTAAACATTTCATGATTCAGTCCTGGAGTGGTTTGTGATTTACTTCCCATACGAAATGGGCAACAGGATCAATGATCGAATATATTTTGGTTTTGTCCTGAATAATTAATTACTGTGTGTCACAAGTGCACATCGGGTTTGTGGATCCAGGAGGTTGTATAGAGTTACCTAGTTTTAAGAGGTCAAAGAAAGAAGCTGTCCAGAAATCAGGAAAGCAAAACTAGGTTTTAGGGTAGCTTCAAATCAGATGATATTGATTATTTTTCAACTTGTATAGTATTTCTATTTTTTTTTTAATAAGACTGTAGACTGGGCACAGTGACTCACACCTATAATCCCAGCACTTTGGGAGGCCAAGGTGGGCGGATCACCTGAGGTCGGGAGTTCGAGACCAACCTGATCAACCTGGAGAAATCCCGTCTCTACTAAAAATTCAAAATTAGCTGGATGTGGTGGCGCATGCCTATAATCCCAGCTACTCAGGAGGCTGAGGCAGGAGAATTGCTTGAACCTGGGAGGCAGAGGTTGCGGTGAGCCGAGATCGCATCATTGCACTCCAGCCTGGGCAACAGAGCAAAACTCTGTCTCAAAAAAAAAAAAAAAAAATTGTAAGGGTGAGGGGGTGAGGGGGTGAAAGGAGGAAAGCAGATGCATGTATTGCCTGAATTATATGGTCATCATTGCATAAAGTAATAATAATAACAATTCATGACAATAACTAGTATTTATTCACTATTTCTTTGTGTTTATATCATCACATCATTTAATTCTTACTAAAAGTCTATGAGATTTTTACAATAGGAACCACACTTTCCAGTTGAGGAAACTGAGGCCTTGAAAAGTTGATTGATGTCCGCAGTTTAGACAGGAGTATTAGCAGTCTCACTTAAAAATTTTGTGTTTTATGCAAAACTCTACTATCTCCCTACAGAAACAAAATAGTGCAGGTAGCTAGAACGTGCCTGGAATCATTCAGAGACAGATACTGAATTTAGGAATTTTGTTTTACCTATATTTTCCCAAACAAATAAAAAATAAAGTTAAACTTATCAATATTTCATTTTCTTTTATCAATAAAACTGTGCCCTCTAGGGTCAGCTGGTGGTAAAATTACATCTTTTTACCAATAATTTCAGTATCCTGAAGACATGAGTAATTTGTTGAGGTAACTGAATGAGTCATCAGCCAACAACACAGTCCTACGCAGTCCATTAGATTGAACTACTTCTCATGATAAATGAACTAAGGGTCCAGGTTCGTGACTCAATAACATAAGAGAGGAAGCTTTGCCTGTTTCCGAAATGGATTCTTGTGACTACACCGTGCCTGGCAATGAGGAATTGCAATTTCCTCTAGGTGAATATCTTTCCTCCCACTTTTAATGAGTGGGTTTGTTAATATCATTGTGCCTCCAACATGCCATCTATTATAATGCCAGTTGTTTCTCTCTGTTCTTGTTCCAGATGGCTTCCATAATTACTTTTGCAGATACTGTAAGATAACTTCAGGATATAAGTCAACAATAAAACTCAGCAGCTAATGAAAATGGACTTTTTCAGGGGATTGTTCACTATGTGAAAACAAATTCATTCTTTGTGTCAACTTCAGGTACTATGAGTTATGAATCCAACACTTCTTAGTATTAGGGAATGTGCTCTCAATTACTTGTGGTTGGGAATTGTTCCTATTGCTTCTTGGATGATTGGAACTATGAAAATAATTTTCATAGATCAGGATCACATTTCTCAGAGGAAATTAAAACAAAAAGATTGTGTACTTGTAAATTTTGCATTTTATGTGAATTTAGAGATTTTAAAGAATTTTCACAATAAACCTGGGAGGAAGCCAAGCAAGAACTATTATCTCCATATTTCTGGTGAGGAAACAGGTTCAAATGGGTCATATGTCTGCTGATGATCATACAGCAATCCAGTGAAGAAATCAGCCAGTTCATTATAGTGTTTTATTTCATATCCCAGTAACACATTGAGCATGCTACATCTCAAGCGCCAATTGAGATGTATGAATGAGACACTGCAAATCCTGCCTGAAGCCGTATTCAAAGTCAAGATGATTAGAAAAGCAGAATTTTTCTTTCGTGAATTACTTTAGGACCAAATGATAAAACATAGCATCCTTTATACAAGAGAAGGCAAAAAGCAACTTTTCACAAACATAGTCCCAATTCTATATAATTTGGGATAGTTCTTGAAAGTCAAACTCAAATATCCAACCCATTGTACCAACCACTCTGGTCCAGTTACAAGGAAAGTTTATTAAAACCAATGTCAGTGGAAATTACATTTACTTTGCCTGTAGATCTGAATGATGGGCAGGGTTCAGACTTCTGTTTCACTAAGCTTCAGATAGAATATCTCAAAGACTGGGGTCTCTATTCACTTAATGTGTAAGTGCTTACTCACATGTCTGGTGCCTGGGCAGGAAAGACTTGAACTTCTAGGGAATAGAACAGCTGAGACTCTCCTTATGTTTCTACCTCCGTCTGTCTCCATGCAGTCCCTCAGTGTTATTTCCAGCGTAGCATCTTCAAGGTGGTCAGACTCATCACAAGGCTGCAAAGGTATGTGTGTGTCTGAATATGCATGCATGTGTGCACACAGACACACACACACACAAAGATATTCTGTCATTTTTAAACTTTGACTTGGAAATGGCATAGAGTAACATCTGCCTGAGATGATAGACTCATTCAGGTTCACAGGGAAATAATTTAGACTTCAGCTCTCAGTGTAGAAATGCCAATATCTCCATAAGATGGTCAATATGTTAGGATACATGAATACAATCTGCCATACTCTTCTATGCTCATCCTACTTCAGATTGAATATTTTTATAGTTAAGTTGAACTGTTCTATTTCTGCACAATTCTTGGTTGAAGACACTTTCTTATCAGGGAATCTAAAATTAGTCTCCTTACTATTATCTTAGGCTTGTCTTCTGTTGTAAATGGGAGAGTTCTGCTTATGGTAAATAAGAAAGATTAGCTTTAGTAATTGTAATGTTCAACCTGTCCAAAAATGTCTACATGGAAATGTTTACTGTATGGCTCTGAAACATATTTTCTTTAAATATTTTCACTAAACACACCCTGACTTTCCAATGCACCATCATATCGAGATAATGCCTGGCTGTCTCAATATGTTGGTCATGTTCATGTGTTTGTATCCTTAGAATTTTAACACTAAACCTGGGAGGAAAGCCAGGCAAGAATGACTATCTCCATATTTCTGGTGAGGAAAGAGGTTCAGATGGGTTATATCCTTAAAACAAGTTCAGATCTGTTTATATCCTTAAAATTCTTCAAAATGTGCCAAACATTAATTCTTCACAACATGCCTTCTTTCAGGGTGATAATAGTAGCAAAGGTCACATAGGTGAGATGATAGCGATTTCTTCAGGACATTATTAAGCAGCAGATCATCAGAGCTTCTTGTTTTGGCATGCTTAGTTAGCAAGATTATTTATGTAATGTTAGGAGGTAAAATTGTACAATTAAGTAAATTGATGAGTGAAGGTGATGAGAGCTGGGCTCTAATTCCTAAAATCACTTTTATGTAAATAATGTTGTTCTAAATGGGAATTTATTTTACTAAAAGAAAAGTTATCAAGATTAGTTAGTATAAATAAATAATCAAAATTTTATTGAATAGCAGGTAATATAAGGAGACAGAGACCTCAGCTGTTGAGTTCCTGAAAATACAAGACTGGGATGAGCCAAGACTTCAGATGGAGTCCAGCAATGTATATCTGCAGCCCTGATTCATGTTAAATGGTACATGTTCCTATGTTGTCATTTTTAGGCACATTCCACTTCTGATGATAATTACAATAGATATAGCTCAAAGACTACCCAGACACACCTTGAGAAATTGTCAGGAGGAAAAATTAGGTAGGGATTCATGTAGCAGGAGAAGGATGAGATCATCAGGGAGTAATTGCGTTTTGAGAGTCTGTGGGTTAGAGACCTGCATGGGGTAGATCTCTTTTACCTCCATAGACTTTAGTTGGTCTCACTGGGGATAGACCACCTAAATATCTTAAAGGATTTGAGTATCAACTGTGCATTAAACAATTTTGTTTGATGTCATAGCTACATACCAAAATATCAGAAAGGAAGGATCTTTTGAAATATTTGGTATATATGGCTACAGGAATAGACCAAGATTGGCAATTTCTTTGATCTTACCCAGATATGAAAACATCTTAGTCTAGGTTTGTTAACTAAGATGAAGTAATCACTGTTAAGTCCAATGTAGAGTGGCTATATTATGCAGAAATAATTTTGTTCCCTAAACTCCTCTCCTGACAATGGGCTATAAAAATATTATTAGTTATTTTTCTGATTATACCTACACAAATACATTGTAGAAATTTGGAAAATGAAGAAAATATTAAAGAATAAAGAAAATTTTAAAATGCACATATTTTGTGGGTGCAAGTATGTTTGTGTGATTTGGATATAACTGTTTCTTAAAATATTGGAGCCATGCTACCTCTAAATTTTTTTAAATCTCTTCCTCACTATCAAATATTAACTAATGTTGTCAAATATTTTATAATCTTGCTTTTTTAATGGGGCATATTATTTGGCCCTGTATATTTAATATAGTCAATGACCTGTTTTAGGAATTTAGACTGTTTTTCATTTTTCACCATGATCATGGCTCATAAACATTTATGTGTATTTATGAACACTTTCTAAAGATAATTTCCAAAGTTAGAAATATTGAGCTAAAGGTATGGACATGTTTAGTCATTTGAAAGTATTAGCAAGTACATATTCCCTTGCCCAATGTCAACCATACCTTGTGCATGTTTTCTAAAATAATAAAATTTGAAAATTTTACAGACCAAAAGTGATACTTGGCATGGTTTTCTTTGACTCACATGCACACACACATGCACGCGCGCACACACACACACTTGATTTCTACAGCGATTTTTCCTTTAAGTCCTATTCATGTTTTTCATTTAGATTTTATCATTTTCTTTATTGTTAGCAATAATTTAGTTGACAAATCATAATTGTAGACATTAATGAAACACCTATGTGATATTTTTACTTATTTGTAGAATGTGGAATGATTAAATCAACATATCACCTCACTTAATATTTTTTTTGTGGTGAGAGATTTGAAATTTTATTAGCTATTTTAAAATATCCAATCCATTATTATTGACTATAGTCCATCCTGTTGTGCAATAGATCTCAAACATTTATTTCTTCCATCTAACTAAAATTTTGTGCCCCTTAACCAATAACTGCCTATCTCCACTCTCCCTCCACCACAGCCCTGGTAACCACCAGTCTACTCTCTATTTCTTTGAGTTTGACTTTTACTAACAGTCACATTTTGACTTTTTAAAAAATTCTACATATAAGTGAGATCATGTGGCATTTGACTTTCTGTGCCTGGCTCAATTCACTTAGTATAATATTTGCCCATGCACATGGCATGCCAAATTTCTTGCCCATGCCCCTTTTGAACTGTAATATGTTTTGACATTAATTTAGCACCTCATGACTTTTCTTTAATCAGCAGTTTTATTGATACTTAAAGCCCTGTGTCAGAGTCTTGAAATCTGGCTTGAGCCAATGGCTTTGACACTAGCTAGTTACATAATTTAGGGGAAAGTTCTCCATCTCTGGCTTTGGTTTCCCATTTAAAAAAATGGCTATAAGACTTAATCCAGCATATTTTATTGAAGTGTCAGTATATGAAATGAGATTATAATCCAGCTCCTCTGATGCCTCTTTGACTGTGGAAGATGAATTTATGTTTTTATATCCTCATTGTGTTACTTATTGGTCACTTTCAAATTATTACTGTTTCAGCCCCTCTCTATTTTTATACCCTGAAGTTTGGAGCTGAAAAAGACCTTAGACAGCATTCTTAACTTTCTCACTTTACCAGCATGCAAACTGAGACAAAGATGTAGAGAGTGAATGACATTTTACCTAGGACTAGAATCAAGGTGACCTGATTTTATTTTATTTATTTTTACAGTGACTTTCCTTAGGGAATGGTGTCTATGCTTTGACTCAATAAAATTATGACACAAGTGCAAGGAGGTGTACACACACCCCACCACTAGTTTCTAATATCAGGAAAACTAAAATTGAACCACATTTCCTTAAAAAATTTGCAAATAAATTAGAGAATATAAATATAATGAAATATGAGACAACACTAAACATTACAATATGAAACTGTATTTGCTAAGTTGAATAATGACTATTATTTTAAAACGTATAAAAATCATATACATAGTACAGTCCTCTGTTAAAATTTTATGTATGCATCTATATGGAGATTGAGACCAGAGGAATATGTGAAATAATGTTCAAGGTGTGAGAGTATGCATTTATTTTGGTGAGATTATGCTTGATATTTGTAACTTGTTTTTAAACTTCTTTTGAAGTTTTTAAATATTTCAGTTATCTTTACCTTTTTTACAAAGACAAAATACTACTATGTAAAACAAGATGGCTATTCTGACTTGGTATGCTTTATTTCACTGTCCAAACTGGTTTTTGTTAAATACTGCAGCTGACCTCTTTTCATTTTTTTATTTCTCACTCCATATGTAGTCTCTGACAATCCTGGCCAGAAGACTTTTTCTTTTCCCCATTCATTTGTTTTACATCTTCCTAGATGAATATAACCCTAGAGTTGCTTATCTTTTATTGCAGTTAATAAACATAGGTTTGGGGAGTCAGTTTCTTAAAGTTGAAACATACCATTATACAGCTGGGAACGCCACTCAATAATCACCTCTCCCACAGGAGATCTTTTATCTTCATACCCTTGACTGAGAATATTCTCTGATTTTATGGCAATGTTATCTGTTTAAATGTATGAACAACTTGGGAGTAATCATGCTTCTCAAGAAACAACAATAATTGTCAAGCTATTCAGCAAGTGACAATAAGGTCTTCGAATGTTAATTTTAAACACATTTCCTTTGTGTATTTTTATAAACAGAATGTCAAATTTGGAAGAACATTTCATTTTTCATAGTTAATATGAAGGAGTGAGTCATTCAAATCTTTAAATTAGTTTACAAATGACAGGATATGAGAATGAACCAACCTTTCATTAAGAGATATTGTATAGGTAAAACCCTGGACTTCAGAATGATGGTTTGTTTTTGTTCCCAGCCGGGGCTTAGGAAATTTATTTATATTTATGATTATCTTAGGGATTCAGCACTGATATGCAAGTGTAAAATAACAGAAACTCACAGCTATTAAGCTGTTGATACATGTCAGACTGTGTTACATCATTTGCCTGCATGTTGTCATTTGATTTTTACAATAATCTTATGTAATTCAAATTATAATTATCTCCATTTTGCAGGTGTATTTATTAAAAGTTAGAGTTTAGGTAATTTCTCCAGATTAAAAAGGTAGCAGGTTGTGGATATTACACTTTGACTTACACCTTCCTGATTACAACATCCAAACTTAATCACTGGGCTATTATTTAATATGTCAAAATAGCAGTTTTAGAACCCACTGGATTTTTAAAAATTGTTGTTGTTGCTTTTTTTTGTTCATTTCTTTAGGAGAGCTAGTGAATATCTACTTGTCCTTGAATTACTTTGAGTTGATAATGAATAATGTGTGCTTTCTGCTCTATATTTAGCCATTGACACATTCTGATCAACTCTTGGGTAACAATTTATCTTCCATTTAATGGAAAATTGATCCCTACACTTCTTTTTGATTTAACAATGGAATTGCTGCCTCATGATGACATTTTCCTTGATCCACGTAAGGCAATGTCTACATCAGCAAATCCCCAATATTGGCAGCCAATTAAAAATTAAAATGACTAGGGAATGAAGATCATTATCCTAGTAGGACACTAAAACTGAACATGTGAGATTTAATCAGACAAACTTTTTTTCTGCTGAAGAGTGTAGAGCTGGCAAAATCTTGCAGGCTCACTGTGGGCTCCATGCCTCATTCAGGGCTGGCCCTGCCACTGGTGAAACATACATGGAACTAATGGTCCCGTGTGTCCATTCCATTCCTTTTCTCTGTGCTTCCCAGCCTCTCTTATCCTCTGTGCTACTGGTTCCCCATTTTTGATGCAATTTTTTTCTTTTAGGACCTCAAAATCATGGTGCTTTCCATGAATAAGCATTGACTATTGGATACCAGGGATTCTGCTAGATGTTTTACCTTTTATAAAATCCTGGAAACAACCCTTTAGGACTCAGTAAGATTAAATGACTTCCAATGGTCACAAGCACAAAAGGTACCAGTGTCTGTTGTTGTTGTTGTTGTTGTTGTTGTTGTTGTTGTTGTTGTTGTTGTTTTGAGACGGAGTTTTGCTCTTGTTGTTTCAAGCTGGAGTGCAATGATGTGATCTTGGCTCACCGCAACCTCTGCCTCCCCGGGTTCAAGCGATTATCCTGCCTCAGGCTCCTGAGTAGCTGGGATTACAGGCATGTGCCACCATGCCCAACTAATTTTGTATTTTTAGTAGAGACAGGGTTTCTACATGTTGGTCAGGGTGGTCTTGAACTCCCGACCTCAGGTGAACCACCTGCCTCAGCCTCCCAAAGTGCTGAGAGTACAGACGTGAGCCACTGTGCCCAGCCCAAAGTCAATTCTTAAGATTGCCTGGCCAGACGTGGAGGTTCACGCCTGTAGTCCCAGCACTTTGGGAGGCTGAGGCAGGTGGTTCATCTGAGGTCGGGAGTTTGAGACCAGCCTGGGCAACATGGAGAACCCTGTCTCTACAAAAAAAAATGCAAAAATTAGTTCAAAGCGGTGTCATGCACCTGTAGACCCAGCTAATGGGCATGAGGTGGGAGGATCGTTTGAGCCTGGAATGCCAAGGTTGTAGTAAGCCAACATCGCACCACAGCATGCCAGGCCAGACAACAGAGACTGTCTCAAAAAACAAAAAGAAAAAAAATTGTTTGTTTGAAAAGCCATCATTTTGTCTCCATGCAATGTTCTCTTTTACTAAGCCCTCCACAATTAAAACACACTCTCAGGTAATATTCTGGATCCAGGTATTTTTCTAAAATGCGAATTTCAATAAATGATATAATATTACTTGTTTCATAGAGATCTGTTTATATGTTAGGGGTTCTATACTGGTAAATGGAAATTTGTATCCTCGGGATATTCTGTGCAACAGTAGGCCATTGAGAAAGTACATTTGAATAAATGGAACTCTCTTGTTCTTTTGAAGTGGATTCAAGTGGGAAAATACTTTATTTGATTTATGTGTAAGTACAACATTGCATTTTATCATGACGGTCAGAGTTACCTTTGAGTATATAAGGATCTTCCTTCTCATGGGAATAGAACATTTAGTGTCTCCCAAGGATCCTCCAAATTGATGAGTTGACCATGTAGGCTTTTCTTCCATCTAAGGTCTTGCTTGAAAATTCCACTCTCAGAATAGATCTGGAAGGGAGGAGGTTTATTTTACATATGCATGCACTTTATGTAATGTATGTATTTATGTATGTGTACATGTATGAATGCAGTACACATGTATATATAAAGTCAATGTTATTTTTCATGCCCTGTAAAGTTGGGGAATGATAATATCACATGTTAATTAGAAGCTGAGAAAGAAATGGAAGCTCATACCCCAGGAAGATTTATGCCAGCTATGCTTCTTCATTCTATCACATTATTATTTAGAAAGACATCTTGCTCTGTTTGTTAAAATACTCCATACATTTGGAAAGATCATTTAGACACCATCTTAACTGGCATTTCCAAGAAAGTCAGAGATATTCCATAACTTTTCATATGAGTTCCTTTGTTAAAACTACAGGAGATCAATATAGATTGGTCCTTAGGTTGAATAAGAAAATAAAAAAAGCTTTATTTGCAAAGAGATCACCTAGTCTAATCATGAAAATGTTCAGCATACGATCATGCAGCTACTATTAAGCAGTTCTACAAATAAACCATCCCCTTTCCTGAGTTACTGTGTCTTTTTATGTAAGGATATCAAAAATCTCTGAGGCCAAGAAGAGGACAATTCAGATCTTAGATTATGGTTGAAGGAATTACAGATTTACAGTGTTAGGGGATATCTTTGTGGAAATCTGATTTTTTTTCCGAACATTTTAATAAAAATGCATCAGTGAGGAAAGCTAGTCCAAGGAAAGTCTTATTTGGTATTTCTAATTTTCTAATATAATTATTTTGTCTGAAAAATAATTGAAAACCATGTCATTACTATTTAAACACAACCAGAGGCAGTGTAGGATCCATGTAGCTTTCTATCAAGATGCCAGCTCCATTTTAATTTGAGATTTGTTTTCCCAAGATATACCCTTCTCCATGTGGCTGAACCATTCTAAGGATGCCTTCCTCGTGGTTGTAAAGTGCCTGCCATTAGATTTATGTATGTTCTTCTCAGTTACAACTGGAGAATAGTAGAAAATTGCTTCTAATAAATATCAACAAAAATTTATTAATTTTTACATAATTAGAAAGAAAAATTATATGGCCAAAGCAATTCAATGATCTAATTGACTTGTACCTGCTTTAAAATCTCTTAAACTATCGTTCTGGCAATTTGGATGAAATTATCCTCATTTCCTTTTACTATCATTCAATGGTAAATTTAAGAGATATAAGAAAAGTGAGCGAATAAAAACTGGGTAGGCAACAAAGCACTGTCCATTAATTTTTTTCCCTCCTAATTGTTCATTAGTTGTATATTAGCTCTCTTTTATTTTAATATATTTATTGTGACAAAATACGTATAACATAAAACTAGGCATTTTAACCATATTTAATTGGATGATTCAATGGCTTTAACTACAGTAATGGTGTTATACAACCATTGTTACTCTTCATCTCCAAAACTTTTTCATCATCTCAAGCAGAACCTCTGTACCCATTAAGCAATAACTCACCATTTCCCCCTCCCTCTGGAAGACCATCTTGCCCCTAGTAACCTCTATTTTACCGTCTGTCTCTTTGAATTTGAATGCTTTAGGTACTTCATATAAGTGGAATCATATGATATGTTCATCTGTGTCTCACTTATTTCACTTAGCATACTGTTTTCAAGGTTCAATCATGTTGTAGCATGTATCAAAATTGTATTCCTTTTAAGACTGACTAATATTCCGTTGTATTCACATATCATATTTTGCTTACCGTGCTTCTGCTGATGACCATTTGGGTTATTTCTACCTATTAGCGATTGTGAATAATGTGAAGAACACTGGGACACTGGTGTACAAGTATCTGTCAATTCCTTTTCCTATGCATCTAGAAATGAAATTGCTGGATCATATGGAAGTCCCGTGTTTAACTTTTTGAGGAACCAGCAAAGTATTTTCCACAGTGACTGCAACATTTTACATTTCCTCTTGTGGTTCACAAAGCTTCTAATTTCTTTACATCCTCACAAACACTTGGTATTTTCTGGTTTTGGTGTGTGTAGTTTTTTTAATAATAGCCATCCTAATGAGTATAAAGTGGTATCTTATTGTGGTTATAATTTGCATTTTTTTAATGGCACTCGTGTTGAATATCTTTTTATTAGGTTGTTGGCCTCTCCTTCCTTATTATTTTTCTTTCTCTCATATTCTTTCTTTTCTTCTTCTTTCCCTTTTCCTTCTTTGTTTTCCCCCTTTTACTTTCACCTTTCCACCCTCATCCTTCTCTCATCCTTCTCTCTTCCTTCCTCTCTCCTCTTTCCCTCCTCCCTCACTTCCTCTCTCCCTCCTTCCCTCTCTTCCTTTCTTCCTTGCAGGATATAATATGTGGATTAACTCTATCCAAGGCTTTGTTCCTTCTCCATCCAATCAAAACACTTGCTAGCCCTGAATTACATGTCCAGTAGGTAGTAATCAGCATTCATACCATATCTGTTTGGCTCTGACTTTAATATCTTAAAAATGTGTTACACTGACTTCAACAACAAAAACCTTTGAGATTTATTCACACACATTTAATAAATGGCTACTACATTTAAGGCATTATTGTAAGTTTGGAGATACTTCCTTGAGCAAAATAGATAATCCTTATCTTCTTGGGACTCACTTTGTAGTAATATAAAGATATGGAGTTTTGTGGATTTATTAGTAGTACATAAATCATTTCTCTATGGACCTCAGTTTTGTCTAATATAGAAGTAGAACTTCTTACTCTGAGTTATCCTGTAGCTCCAGCACTCTATGGCCATGATAATTATTTTTAATGCCTTTTGTTTTTCTTTACTTCTTAATCACAACCCAGTCTACCTTTTGGTGACTTTTAGTTCCTTTATTTCATGGCCTTCACTAGATTTTATTTTACACTCTTTTATTTTTCCCTGGTTGTTACTGGTCATGAATAAAAGTTATATATATATATATATATATATATATATATATATATATATATATATATATATGTATTTTTTAAAAAAGGTAAATTTGAGAGGTGGCCAAGCTGTTGCTATGAAAATACTTGGCTTGGTGGCAACATCATTCTGCCAGCTCCACTCCCCCCACCCTCCTACCTGTGCCAGGCTGCAGATGGCCTGTGGCCTGCCACCTTGCTTGAGGGTTTCCTGCCATTCTCACAGATGGGCCCAGATGATGAGGTCAAGACATTGTGTGTCAGAATCAAATGAAGTCATTAGAAATTATGTGGACAGCTGTTCATGGGTTGCCATAAAATAAATTGATCCACCCATCTGGGTCTCAGAAGATGTCATGGGTCAATATGGTTGAGTTTTTAGTCAACACAGTAATTTAGGTATTTCAAATACATAGTTTTTTTCTCCAGTAAAAATGAATTTAAAGAAACTGGAATGGGGATTAGAGGATTCTGAGTGTGAATTTGCCTCAGATATCTTTGCTAAAAATGATCATTATTAGATAATTCAAGCCCCTCTCAATTTCAACCATTAATATTCAACAAATAATCCATTCAATAATATTCACTGACACGTGCATATTGAGGAGACATAAATTATTCATAAAATAAACTCCCTTGCCTTTAAAGAGTTCACATGACTTACATAAACATAAGACTTGACTGCCTTTCTCCATTTTTGATAAAACTTGGGTATGGTAGGTAATACCAAGAAATCTAAATTTTCAAAAATACACATATTAATAAAGTAATAATGGAGGCACATGAATGAAGGCTTTCTTTTGAGTGGCTAACAATATATGAAATATGTTAAAGTCCCTAGTTTAACAGAGAAAAAGCATAAAGCTCACATCCACAGGTGAATTGGAGGAAGAGGGGACGGTAATTATGTCTTTGAGTTTTGTGAACCCGGTACAAACTGGAAAACTCAGACCATATTATAAGTAGAGAAGAGAACTTTAATGATTGTTTTCACTTATGCAGGGAAGGAATGGCTTGAGTTATCTGCAAAGATATGTTTTAATTTCCTATCAAATAGGACTCAACCATCCAGCACTCAACTTTCCTTTCATTTTGAGCAAACCAGTCTGTCATTTTCAGGGATCTAGTGCACTGCTGGGCTATAAATAAGTAGCTGACATTGGAAAGATACATCCATGATTTGCCAGGAAAAGTACAAAAATGTTAAAATGTGTCTAAAACTCTTCACACTTCCTAAGAGATGAAGCAACACATAACCGGGCAAATTGTCTCCGTTTTCCAAGAATAGTCCCAATATCCATGTATTGAGTAGAAGCTCTGTCCAGCAGTTTACTCTCTAAAACTTTCAAGTAGAATTATACATTTTATGTTCACCGTACATATAACCAACACATATTCCTTGCATTCTCCCTACAAATTTAAATGCCAAACCAGATGTGATATTGCAGTATATTCCAGGAAGAGATTTGGCCAACAAAAGAGGAAACCTCATAACAGAAACTATTTGTATGTCTATCCTCTGTAGTTAAATTCTGCTGATATCTTAGATATTGCCATATACTCTGAAGATAACTAATGTAATATTTTCCTGATTGCTTTAGAGAAAGGGATTAGTGGATGGGGGGTACACAAAAATAAATAACGAAGTTCAACTGCTTGTTTAAATGGATTTGCATTTTTGGCATAGAAAGATATGTAATTAACAGGCCATGGGTAAACATTGTGTGGTCATGAACAACAAATTGCTGAAAACAGCAGAATGGAATATTTTCTTTCAGGTTGTAAAGAATAGCTGCTGCTAGTAGGGCTCTGGCAATAATTCCAACAACAACTGGAAAGACACTTTCTTGAAAAGACAGCATGGTAATTAAGAGAAGGAACTTAGAAACAATGTAGGTTTGAGTTTAAATCCTGTTTTTACATTAAATAGCTGAGTAACCTTAGAACTCATACTAATGCTTTTAAGCCTCAATTTCAGAATCCCTGTAAAGGAGATAGTAATTTCACTCTTACAGAGTTGTCTGAGGGTCAAATGAGATAATATGTATAGATACACACACAAATATAGGTATAAGTATTTAGTCAAATAGTGACTGATACCTAGTCAGAGTTCATATATTTTGTAATTAGTGTCACTCTTCTGATCGGGATTGAAGCTCTCTTTCTTTCTCTTTATTTTTCCCTTTATTTTAGTTTTAGCCAGCTTCTGACTGTCCATGGAGAACTTGATTCTTCTTTTGCTGTGTGTAGCTTCAAAGCATTTACATACCTCTTTGAAAAAACCCATGCTTACAATATATACAGGTCAGTCTCTCAGCTTTCTTGTCCCTTTTATGTCTCCATTCAACAGTGCTGGAGCAGTTTTCTTGTGCAGTGTTTTCAAGTTTTACTGTTATATGTGGATTCATTTTCCCCAATTATTATTCAGTGTTTTCCTTGGGAGCTCAAGCAGGAGAGGCTTCTACATTTCAGAGGCCCTTTGTTCTGCCTATTCTTTTGCTTTACACCCTGAAGTATACTTCAGGCCCCATCTTTATCCTCCCTCACTTGGATTTCATACCAGCCTACACCTGTGATTGCTGCCCGTAACCACAGCCACTCCAAACAGTTTGGGGAAGATTTTGTTTCTTGATTTTGGAGTTTGTGTGCACCGAATTCAGAAACCAGAAGCTCCCTCTCCTTGAGTAAGGGAGCTAAATGACAATGTCTTTGCAAAGGAAAAATGAAGAAAGAACAAACTCTCTGAGCATCTTTAAAAATACATAAATAAAAATAGATAGGATGCGGTGGCTCATGCCTGTAATCCCAGCACTTTGGGAGGCCGAGGTGGGCGGATTGCCTGAGCTCAGGAGTTCAAGGCCAGCCCTGGCAACACGGTGAAACCCCGTCTCTACTAAAAAATACAAAAAAAAAAAAAAAAAATTGGCATGGCAGCGTGCGCCTGTAGTCCCAGCTACTTGGGAGGCTGCGGCAGGAGAATTGCTTGAACCCAGGAGATAGAGGTTGCGGTGAACCAAGATCTCACCACTCCACTCCAGCCTGGGCGACAGAGTGAGACTCTATCTCAAGCAGCCCTAAATGGCAGAGAAACATTATTTAATTGCTTTGGAATTCAAGACAGTGCAGTTCATTCTTGAATCTGAGGAAAATGGGAAAGAGAATCAGCAAATTCTGTGTGGAGCTGTAAGCCCTGCACAAAATGTGGATTACTTTTCCCTCCTCTGTTTACACAGATGCTTGAGTGAAGGTATTATCTTACATGTATTATATATGTGTATAAGATAACATGTATCTTATATCTTACATATATGTATTACAAGGCACTTATGAGAGTGTTTGAAATATAAGTGCTCAATAAATTTTAGTTATGATCAGTAATATTATGGATCATTTCTTGTTCCAGTCACTGTCTAACTCCACTGTATATTATAAGCATTATCTTACTTAATCTTTGCAATAAAGTGGTGGGTGATAGCACCACCTCCAAATCACATTTACTCAACTAAAGATTCAAAGAAGTTAAGCAACATGCTCAAGGCTATACAACCTGTAAAGAGAAGAGCTGAATTTAATCTCAGGTTTGTCCAATGGTAAAGACTTCTGTCTTCACCACAAGCATGCAACATCCAATATAAAATACATACTTATTATACTTATAGTAGCTCCAAAACTGTTTGCTTCAAAAAAGAAACATTGATGTACACAGATAACTTGAATGGCATAGACAGAATAGGAGTAGCTGTGAGCATTTAATCTATTTAAATATAAAACATTTCAAATGCTGTATGTATAATCATGCAAACTGCCCAAAAACTAAATTCTCCTGTGTTTGACTGGGGAAGTTTCCTATATTTAGTTCTTTTCTAAAGTTCTTCCTTAGAGGACAACAGAAAAATAAGAGTGATCCCAAGATATAATATTGTATGGATATTTTACAGACAGATGACTATCTCTAAACCATTTATAACTTATTGTTATTATCATTTTATCTGAAGATCAAATGAATGTGTCACAAATATTTTAAGTGAGATAAACATTGTAGTGCATTGCATACACCTGCACTACTCAAAATGAAATCTTCCCAAAGTGTTCACAAATTTTACTTTTTTGAATATTTCTTTAAATATTTTTCGTTGACTAAAATATATTTTAGGTATCTATTACATGAAAGGCACTATTTGTTGAATTTGGGGATACAGCAACAATAAAAGATACACATAAAAACATTTTCTGCTGCCTTTTACCTTACATTCTAGTAAGGAAAGAGAGGCAATAAATGATAGCATAGTAAGCAAGTAAAAAATGTGTTATATTATGGAATGAAGGTGGGTTTATTTAAGGTAACGTTTGAGAAAGACTTTAAGTAGGTAAAGAAGTAAAGCATGGAAATATCTGCAGGAAAGAAGTCTAAGCAAAGCAAATAGCTTGGAAGAGTGAAGAGGCCAGTGCAGCTGCCCTGAGTGACCAAGGGGTAAAATTGTGTGAACTGAGGCCAAAAAGACTGCATTAGACCAGGTCATGTAAGAACATTGACTTTATATAATGAGGAAAGGAGAGTTGTTGGAGGGTTTTGAGGTGAGAAGCAGCATGATGTTAACTTATGTTTTATATAATTGCTCTGACTGGTGTACAGCACACGGACTTAAAATAATGGCCTCCAGCTCCATCCAAGTTGCTGAAAAAGACATTATCTTGTTATTTTTAATGACCAAGTAGTATTCCATGGTGTATATATACCACATTTTATTTATCCACTCATTTGTCAGTGGGCACCTAAGTTGATTCCGTGTCTTTGCAATTGTGAACTGGGCTGCAATAAACATACATGTGCAGGTGTCTTTGATACAACGACTTCTTTTCCTTTGGATAAATACTCAATAGTGGGATTTCTGGATCAAATTATAGATCTACTTTTAGTTTTTAAAGAAATATCCACACTGTTTTCCATAGAGGCTATACTGATTTACATTCCCACTAGCAGTGTATCAGCATCTGTTGTTTTTTGACTTTTTAATAATGGTCATTATTGCAGGAGTAAGGTGGTATCTCATTGTGGTCTTAATTTGCATTCCCTCATGATTAGTGATATTGAACATTTTGTTCATATGTTTATTGACCATGTATATATCTTCTACTTTTGAGAAATGTCTGTTCATGTTATATGCTCACTTTTTGATGGAGTTGTTTTATTCTTGCTCATTTGTTTGAGTTCCTTGCATTAGTTCATTGTCAGATGCATACTTTGCAAATATTTTCTCCCATTCTGTGGTTTGCCTGTTTGCTTTGATGACTATTTCTTTTGCTGTACAGAAGATTTTTAGCTTAATTAGGCCCCATTTATTTATTTTTGTTTTTGTTACAGTTGCTTTGGGGGTCTTAGTCATGAATTCTTTGTCTAAGTCAATGCCCAAAAAAGTTTTTCCTAGGTTATCTTCTAGAATTTTTATTGTTTTGGTCTTAAAGTCTTTGATACGTCTAGAGTTGATTTATTATATGGTGAGAGATAGGGATCCAGTTTCATTCTTCTACATGTGAGCAGCCAGTTTTCCCAGCACCATTTATTAAGTAGGATGTCCTTTCCCTAATAAAATTTATTTTTATTAATATATAGTAGAGGTACATACTTTTGTGGGAAAATTGAACATGTACAATTTCTCTAGTATTTGTGATTAGCCTAGTGGTTTTATTAACCTTCTCAAAGAAAACTTAACATATGTTTACCCAAATGTCACAGAGCTCTTATTTTTAATCTTAGCTTACCTCCTTTTTTCATCTTTTTCTTGACTTTTTTTAAGCCTACTTCTTTCACTAATATGTCGTAAAATTTATTTAAAACTTTTGTTCTGGCCAGGCGCGGTAGCTCACGACTGTAATCCCAGCACTTTGCGAGGCCGAGTCAGGCAGATCATGAGGTGAGGAGATCGATACTATCCTGGTCAACATGGTGAAACCCCATCTCTACTAAAAATACAAAAAATAGCTCCATGTGGTGGCATGTGCCTGTAATCCCAGCTACTTGGGAGGCTGAGGCAGGAGAATCACTTGAATGAGGGAGTTAGAGGTTGCAGTGAGCCGAAATCGCACCACTGCACTCCAGTCTGGCCACAGAGCAAGACTTCGTCTCATAAAACGACAACAACAACAACAAAACCTTTGCTCAACCTTCTCTGTCTTCTCAATCCCCAGTTCTAATTGAACCTCTGTTTTTCTACTGTTCCTTAGAGTATATCTTAATAGCAGTACAGGTATTTTAGCTTAAAGTTATGGAAAGGAAATTCCATATTTTGTTTCATAAGCATTATAGAAAATACACACAGATTGGATAGTCTTCCTAACATTTGTCTGACTGGTTGAATATTTTCCCTATGATATGTTTTTTTTCCCTTTTATTAATAAAGTCTGATATGTCTCCCTATCCTGAAGAAGTTTGTCATAAGAAGAAAATGTTATATATATGAAAGTGATTATTACAATTGTATTAAATCATCCTCCACATTTATTTTTATAAACTTTCTCTAATCTTTTAATTTAAAAATTAGCATAATGCCACTATTCATAACTATTCCAACCCCATCTTCCCTGTAGTTCTCTAACAATTTGCATGTGTATGTGTGAACTCCTGCTGACTTTGTTGACGACATTGCATGTGGGTGGAGGAGGGAGAGAATGAAAAGATTTGCACTGCTACAGAAATAACTTTGAAAATGTGTTTTGACACGAAGCGCTTTATAATATTTTGTCTTAAGTGGGGAGATTTACTAAAAATAATCTGAGTCTCTTGTGAGGTTTTGGCTACAAATGTATTACAAAATAAACTGAATATAATTATTCATTATGTAAGGATATTGAAAATATGCAAAGCTGAAATAGTCTTTGATTTAAAGGACAAAAATCACTTTCATATTATATGCTTGTCAACTATTTAGGAACAAATTTATCAGTGTTGGTTATGTAAAAAAATAACTGTTTTATTCAAAGCTAGACTTTGTCAGTAGAATATCCAAAATGCAGGTCAAAAATTATAATGAAATCTCATTGCTAGCAAGACTTAGTTAATAGATCATTGATCTGTGTAATGGTTGATGGAAAACTAATTTTTGTATCAGCTCTGCTATTGAATGTTTGTCCATTTTGGAGTACAATCCAATAAATATATTTAATATAACATTCTTACATTTTTAGCATACAGATTGACTAATCCTAATTATTAACTTAGTTACTTGCTGTGTTGGTATCACTGCCATTGTAAACTCTCCCTTTGTAAAGGCTTCATATTCTTTCCCTTATATTGCCTCCATATTCAAGACCGATCAATTATATCCACTGCAAAAGAGCCTAAGTTTGCAAGCACAAATACAGAGTGGTATATTATGCTCAACTAAGCTTCCAATTATGTAACTTTTTCAAAAGTGTGGCAAGATACATGCAGTGAAATGGCCTTAGTGGTTTCACCTGCTTTATAGAAATTCTAATCCACGAATAAACATGAAATGAACTTTTTTGATAATAGGTAAGCAGTAAATTTCCTATATTTTAATGAAGAAGGTAGTGAACTTTTAAAACAGACATCAAACTCCCAATTACATGTGGTGTCACTGTGTAGGGGGGGGGTGTGTGTGTATGTGTGTGTGATGTATGTTTGTGTAAGTCACTTAACCTCCCTTCCCATATCTGTAAAATAAGGTCAATATTAGTACTTTTCTTCAAAGGCTTGAGTTAATACTTCAAAAATCTTACAACAGTGTTGGGCATGTTATTCATTATTATATGATTTAACTGTGGTTAACCTGTCATTGATCATGTGTAATCTACCCCATCTGAATTGCTGTTCAGGCACCCCTGTCCTTTCCTTTGGTATCACTTCCTTAAATTTCCTTCAGAGCCAACTCTCTGTTAAACCTGCCTCTCCTGTCTCTGTGAACTGAAGTGTCTTTCCTTGTCTGGCCAAGGGTTGAATGAGTGATCATCTTGGGCAGGTTAGATCTCCTCTCTCAGGAGTTTAAACTTGGAGCAATTACACCAGGGCAGATTTTGAAGGCAAAGTTGGAGGTAATATACACCAGGAGTAGTGCTCTTAAGAGAATGGTCTTTACTTCTTGCCACTAAGAGTCTCATACTTGCCCTATTACTGCTTTGCCCTTTGAAGGGACTGTTTGTTTAGTCCCTCCTTTGCTTTTCTAAACTATTTTCTGTGTCTCCACACAAATTCCTCTTTATCTTTAGTCAAAGTTGTCTTCTATTCTTGCAATGAAAGAACAACTGGGTCATACTGTTCATAATATTTCCTACTTTGCAGTTCCTAATTATCCCTCTATGTATATTCTGCCCATCCTTCAAACTCATTATGTGCTTTTTCTTTTCAAGAAATTCAGGACTCCATGACATTTTTCATTCTGAAGATAATTACCTTTTTTTGGTCTGTACCACTTTGTACATATTTGTCATTTTTTAATTGCTGCAAAACAACTATGAATCTTTTTGCCTTAAAGGAATAACCAGCGATTTGGCCCTCAACTCTGTAGATTGGAAAACTAGTCTGGAATTATCTGTAAAGTTGGAGACATTCTTGGCTCAATCATGCCTTTTCGTCAGATGTCCGTTCAGCTGGAGAAGGGTCCGTTGTGTTGGTAGTAGTGGAGATCTATAGCTGAGATGGCTTATCCCTTCTATGTAGTCACTTCATCATATAACACGGTAGTACGGCCTTATTCACTCAGTAGAAGTCTCCAAAAGCAGCAACACAGGACCATGGGGGTACTACTCAAGTCCTTTCTGAGCCTCTACTTACTAACACATCATTGTCTAGACCAAGTCATATGACCAAGTCCAGAATTACTGCTTAATGGGAAATCGACTCCATGCCTTGATAATAGGAGCTATGGATATTATAGTCATTGCTATAATTTACTAGATACTCAGACTCTTTGAGCTGAAATTTATGAAGGGTGCTTCAAGATTCATTTCATATAAGAGGTGCTGGAGAGGTGGCTACTTGGCTTTTCTTTTGAACACTTCCAGTGACTATAGGTGTAGTACTTCAAGAAGCAGCTTATTCCCATTTAGAGCAACTCTAGTGACTTTTTTGAAGTTTTCATTTTTCTTTTATCAATTCCTAATTGTGATCTGAGTTCCTGAGGGATTACAATTAGCTTACTAATTTTTCCCACAGAACAATTCTTCAGAAATATATAAAGAGCTACTATGTCTGTACTGAACCTTCTCTTCCCTGAGCTAAATATGTTTTATTCCATTGCCTATTCCATGTAGGAGACAGTTTCCTTGTCAGCCTTCTCACAGTCTCTGGATACATTCCAATTAATTTATCTTTCCAATTCACTTATAAAATGACAGAAGAAGGAACATTATCCAAGATATGAAATTATATTCCATTAGAACTACTGCTTAACATTTAGGAACTATTTTAATTTCATAGTTTCAAAAAATCATTGTGTAGGCTATTGTTGAGAGTAAAGTAAAAGAGACAGTTGTAAAAATGAGATTAGGTAAGGAATTTCCAGTAACCTATTTTTAACAGACTCGAATTTCAGTCTTCTCACCACTGTAAATAGAAATCTGTGGGTACCTGACATCTCATTTCCTGGATCAAATGGTCTCAATAGGTGGCTTTATAGAAATAAAAGGGAGGCATTTTATTAAAATAATTTATGAATTATATAAATTAAGAGGAGATAATTTATTTTCCCCAAAGGATGTGCCACAACTTTCTCTAGAGTTCATTGAAAATATCGTGTATTCAAGAAATCAATTTATGTGTAAATTTCAAGAATATGCCATGAATTTATTATGTGAAATGAAGTATTCCAGTAATCACTAATGTGATTTGAGATTGGAACCTCAGGTATGATGAATGCGTTAATCAACTACTTAAAGAAGCAACTTCTGAATTCAACAAAGTTTAATGGAATATAATAAATTGTTAAGGACTATATCAAGCAGAATGTGAAGATAAGGGTAGAGATGCAGGGGGAACTGTAGTGTGAGCCTGTGTCGTCATTTCTTCAGGGATTTAGATATGCTTGAACATAGCTAGAGAAATGGTGGTGCGGCAATGTGAACTTGGATTATTTTCTAAGGCAGATAATAAAACAGGTATATAATACAGATTTTTCAAGGAGTAAAGCAAACTTTATTGATCATTAAAACACAATTAAAAGTTTGTTACATGCTTATTACTTGATTATATGTATTAACCAACCCTAGTTTTAGCCATTAAATATAATGATTCTAAAATTTATTATTTTGTCTTCCCAGTGACACTTAAAATTTATCTTATTTTACCCTATAAATTAACAGGATTTTCAGTGGCTCCTGTCATGGATAACAAACAAAGTTTGTCCTTGAGCAGGAGCCTTTACACAAATCATATGAGATTCAGATATTTATATTTAGTCTTGACTATTAGAGACCTAAAGATGGACATTCTCCAGAAAAGAATGAGTACTTTAGATTTTGAAGGAAAAATGTAGTTATCTATATGACTTAGTTATTCATCAAGAGAGAAGTAAAGGATGTATTGTACTCCAGGTCCTTATCACTTCCTGCTTAGACTACAACCAGAGACTCCTAGTGTTCCCTCTGCTCACATTCATATTTCCTTCAAATCTATCCCACATGGTCAAGAGTGTGACCTAGTATAAGAAAAGTTGACCCTCTCACTCACTGCACACATAACACTTTTGTGTGATGAACATGGTGCCTCCCTATAACACACACCATTCCAACAAAATCTATTTTTCAATCTGTTTTATAAACCAGAATTCTGTGTAAATTTAACTTGTCAAAATCAACTAAAAATAATGATAGAGTGCAGCTTGTTTACATAATAAGCAAGATTACTATGACTTGAACTCCTGCCTCCCCAGTCCTGACCTATGTATTTCTCCAGCTTAATTACCTGTTGTGTTGTTGTAAGATTCTGTGTCTTTGATCATTATGGCCTTATGTACTGGGCATGTTCTTTCTACTCTTCTTTGTCAGGCTAGCTCTGTTTACTGTTCTCTAAGGCTCAGATTAGGAGACATCTCTAGGGAAGTTTTGCTTACTCTCAGGTATTACAGACACCTCCTCATTATCTCCTAAGCCTATTTCTATGACCAAACTTCCATGGTATATCTTTTATACCCCTAAAAGGAAATTCCCTGAAACATATAGTTTCCAGTACAACTATAAATAAGTATATTTTACACTGAGAGATTAACAGACAAAAGAAAGTGACATTCTACCATGTTGATTTGTTTGTCTCTCCATCTTAAGGGCAAGAACAAAATTGTATTCTTTATATCTTTAATTCCTAACAAAGTGCCTGATATGTGCATGATGGCATCATAATAGTATTGAATGCATAAAGAATATAATTATTATATAATAAGCTTCAATTTGTTTGTGGATATTCACACTGTTCACTGTAGGCCAAACATACTGAGGAAAAAATTCTATAGTATGACTTAAATTCACTATTCCAAAGGCAGCATTTTGATTTGGTCCTAGTCGATGTCACTAGATGGCTAGAAATATTTTCCTAAGAGGGAAGTCTCTCCTTTAAGTATAAGCACCAACTACCTTCTCTATGACTAAGTGGGATGGGCTCACAGACAGCTTGTGTAATACTAAAGATACCAACATAATTCTAACTTCAATGAAGCTCTTCCTCCATAATAATGAAAATACAAGTATAATTCATTTTAGAAAAATGATCACATATTTTAAAATATAAAAAAGTAAATTTACAGGTAAGTATGTATGCAACCAAATATGTCACAAAAAATAGAAGAATGTAAAGAAACAGAACTAACATTGTCAAATATTTAGAATGTTGAGTGTTATACTGTCACAAAACAATAGCTGTGTACTTGGGATAAAAAACCAAAACTTTCTGGAAAACTCATATAGATGGAAACACATATAGATGGAAATAGAAGTGATAAAAGAAAAATCGTAGAAAGCTGTTATGGAATTCTTCCATAACTATTAATTCATACTTTCAGCCTATTCTTTTCACAGTGTATTTTCAGAAACTGGTTTTAAATGAAATTCAGTTTAATTTGTCACTGGCAGAAGATCAAAACCAATGCTAGGAAGGTCTACTCTGCTTTTGTTTACTCGAGAAAATTTTAAGGATAATCTTTTCTCACTCTCTTAAGAGTAAGTGCTGTTACATTATGAACATTTCATATGTGCCTGACATTGTGCTAAAGTCATTAAATGTATTAGTATATTTTATTTTTACACAAACCTCTGAGTGTCATTATTCCCATTAAAGAGCGCAAATGGGGGTTATTACTCCAAAGTGGGGCTTTTAGGAGTGAACTTTACAATTTGTAAAAAGTGATGCTATGATTATGAGGCCCATTCTAGTCTATGTCATATGCTATACTCACATCCCCAGGACCCCATGCTCAAACTCATGCCTAACCTCTGCAGAATGTAGAATTTGAGCCAGAATGTGTGCAAAGCTCACATATCCTCACACCTGCATAGATCTTCCAAGCATTGACGTTCTGCTGTTTAGACAACAAAGCACATGAAGTTTCTCTGTAAGTGGTTACCTTCTGCAATTCTGCTTTGTGATACCTCAAACCTTAATGATGTTTCTATTTGGTTTCTACCAACTTAAAAAATGTCCAGATGGGAACACCTTCTAAACAGTAATGGTCTGCTGTTTAGATACCACCAGCTTTTAATACCTGCTTATTTTCCTCTTATTCTTTATTTCCTTCTAACTGCTCAAAATGTTCACCTTTAGGTCAGAAATTGATCCTTACGTAATTATGCATTTTGTTCCCCATTTACTAGTTTGTTGTTTCAACGCTGTTTAAACTCTGTTTTCCAGGCATTAATTCTTCATATTTAAAACCAAATTTTAAAATTAAAATAAATAAAATTGGGAGGCAGGGCAGAAAGAATCACAATTTTTCTTCCCAAACACCAGACTCTTAAAAACAAACAAACAACAACAACCAATAAGAAACGGTTACAAATTTACCAGAGTATCCCTAACAAACTAAAAGTTGAGATCTGACTCCCGGTTCTTTGTGTTTTATCCCTACCTTGATGGTAGTGCACATATTAAGCCTTCACAGATGCTTAAGTAGGAGAGGAGGTGGAGGGAAAACGATAAGGTGAAAAAAATTGAAAACAAGAAAGCATACAAAAGAATTAAATACCTTGGAATACAGCTAACAAGGGAAGTGAAGGACCTCTTCAAGGAGAACTACAAACCACTGCTCAAGGAAATCAGAGAGGACACAAATAAATGGAAAAACATTCCATGCTTATGGATAGGAAGAATAAAAATCTTGAAAATGGCCATACTGCCCAAAATAATTTACAGATTTAATGCTTTTCCGATTAAACTACCATTAACATTCTTCATAGAATTAAACAATTTTAAAATTAATATGGGGCCGGGTGTGGTGCCTCATGCCTATAATTGTAGCACTTTATGGGGCTGAAGCAGGCAGATCACTTGAGGTCAGGAGTTCGAGACCAGCCTGGCCAACATGGTAAAACCCCATCTCTACTAAAAATACACACACACACACACACACACACACAAATAGCCAGGTGTGATGGCACACACCTGTAATGGGAAGATCGCTTGAACCCAGGGGTTGGAGGCTGCAGTGAGCCAAGATCACAACACTGTATTCCAGCATGGGTGACAGAGAGAGACTCCATCTCAAAAACAAAACAAAACAAAACAAAAACAAATTAAAAATAAGATAAAATTCATGTGGAACAAAAAATCAACTCATATAGCCAAGACAATCCTAAACAAAAAGAATAAAGCTAGAGGCATCATGCTACCAGACTTTATACTACAAGGTACAATAACCAAAACAGCACAGAATTGGTCCAAATAGAGACACATACACTAATGGAATAGAATAGAGAACTCAAAAGTAAGACCACATATCTACAACCATCTGATCTTCAACAAACCTGACAAAAACAAGCAATGGGAAAAGGATTTCCTATTTAGTAAATGGTGCTGGAAGAACTGGATAGCCATATGCATAAAATTGAAACTGGACCCCTTCCTCACACCTTATACAAAAATTAACTTGATATTAATTAAATACTTAATTAAAGACTTAAATGTAAAACCCAAAACTATAAAAACCCTAGAAGAAAATCTAGCAAATACCATTCAGGACATAGGTATTGGCAAAGGTTTCCTGACAAAATCGCCAAAAGCAATTGCCACAAAAGCAAAAATTGACAAATCAGATCCAATTAAAGAGCTTCTGCACAGCAAAAGAAATTATTATCATGGTGAACAGCAACCTACAGAGCAGGAGAAAATGGTTGCAATCTATCCATCTGACAAAGTTTAATGTCAAGAATCTACAAGGAACTTAAATTACAAGAAAAAAAACCCGTTAAAATGTGGGCAAAGAACTTGAACAGACAATTCTCAAAAGAAGACATTTATGATGCCAACAAATGTATGGCAAAAAGCTCAACATCAGTGATCATTAGAGAAATATAAACCAAAGCCATCATGAGATATCATCTCATGCCAGTCAGAATGGTGATTATTAAAAAGTCAGGAAACAACAGATGCTGGTGAGGTTGGGGATAAATAGCAACACTTTTACACTGTTGATGGGAATGTAAATTAGTTCAACCATTGTGGAAGATGATGTGGCAATTCTTTAAAGATCTAGAATCAGAAATACCATTTGACCCAGTGATCCCATTAGTGGGTATATGCCCAAAGGAATATAAATCATTCTATTACAAAGATACATGCACATGTATGTTCATTGCGGCACTATTCACAATAGCAAAGACATGGAATCAACCCAAATACCCACCAATGATAGGACTGGATAAAGAAAATGTGATACTTATAAAATACCATAAAATGCTATGCAACTATAAAAAAGAATGAGATCATGTCCTTTGCAGTGACATGGATGGAGCTTGAAACATCTTCAGCAAACTAACGCACGAACAGAAAAACTCTACATGTTCTCACTTATAAGTAGGAGATAAACAATGAGAATACATGGACAAAGGGAGGGGAACAACACTGGGGTCTGCCAGCAGATGGGGTGTGGGGAGGGAGAGCTTTATAAAAAATAGTTAATGCATGTGGGGCTCAATACCTAGGTGATAGGTTGATAGGTGCAGCAAACCACCATGGCACACATTGACTTATGTAATAAACCTGCACATCCTGCACATGTACCCCAGAACTTAAGGTAAAAATAAAAATAAAACTTAGAAAACAAGAAAGCATAATTTAATATGTAGTAATTATATCCCCATACATGGGATTCCTCGTATATTTTTCTCAACAAAGAAACTATAGAGTATATATTATTATCTCATATTATCCTAAAGGAAACTACAACTTAGAATACCTAAGTTTTTCATTCCAAGTTCCTCCAAAGTTCCTCAACTTTTGAGAGCAGAGCCAGGATGTGCTGCAGTTTCTCAAATTTTATCACTTTGGCTCTAACCATTTACATTACACTGTTCTACTGGTTTTATTTAAGCGGCCTTTAAATTCCATCTAGAAATTAGAACCTATTTGCTTTTTGATGATAAAAACTGAGGTCCCTTTCCAATTCATTGCTCAAAGTGCAACATTTAAATTATTGTAGTTCACTCTATTTGAACATTTATTATGTGCTAGACATTGTTCCAAAAAACTTAATGGGTATTAACTCCTTTAACGCTCACAACAAGCACAAGCAGGTGTCTTGTTGTTGTATTTCTATTTTATAGTTCAGAAAACTGAATCAGAGAGGGATTTGAAAACTTGCCTTAGGTCGCATAGCCAGATAATGTTAAAGACAGGATTCAAGTCTATGCTATTGGGCGACAGTGCCTATTCACGCTCTTTGTGATTCTGCCTCCTTTGCATGTCTAACACTCTGGTGTCTAGAATTTAGGGTATGTTGTCTGGCCAGCCTTTCCTGATTTATTCAGTTAGTCTTGCTGGTGAGTTTTACTGTTCATTGGAGTAAGCTCTCATGTCAGACAAATAGCATCTTAGGTCTTGAAGAGACTGGAAACTTTAATATCATCAAGGTGCTAAATTCTACTTCTAGATGTAACAAAATATTCCAAATGACACTGCACAGGCTCACAGCATTAAAGCATCCATCTGTAAAATATGGGCCACCATCCATCTGAAGCCAATGAAGGTTTTTCACTTGGATGCTTCCTGTCCTGGACACAGATTGCTTTATGGCATGACTGTAGTGCCTGCCCAGTAGGAAGATGAGAATAATGACTTACTATTTTTCTTATTAAATACACACACACTCACACACAAGCAAATACACATATACACACAAAAAAGCACTCCTCTTTTGTCTCCCTTGACCATATTATCACTATTCTGTCTCCTTCCTTTGATGTGTTGAGACAATTGTCTGTATTCACTGTCCTCCAATTTTTACCTACTTCTGTTTTCTCTTTAGCATTCTCCAATCATCACCAATCTCTGAAATTACTCTTCTGATGGATATTTATGGGCACTACTTTGCTGAATCTAACAATTAATTCTTAACCCATCTACACTGGCCTATGAACAGTTTGAGTATACATCCTATACTTTTCCTGGGACAATCCTATTTCCGTCTATTGCCCTGTTTTAATTATTTATAGCTGCTGCTTTCACTCTCCAATGCATCCAGATTAGGATAATAAATTATAAGGTCACTCTAACTCTTAGTACTATATGACCCAATCACTCCATGAAATGAAATACCTTTTATACTTGCTCCCCTGTTACCACATGCCTTGTTTCTTCTCTTGGCCTTTTTGACTTCTCCTTCTTAGTCTTTGCTAATTGTTTTTCACATTACTCACTCCATGTGTTCAAACCACCCTAGGATTCAGGAGTTGGAACATTTGAGTCCTAGGTTTCTGTATAACTTTTCCCCCTAGATAATCATATTTAATTTTGTGACTTTATTTATGATGGTAACTCCCACATTTCCATCTTCTTTTTTTTTTTTTTTTTTGACATGGCGTCTCACTCTGTCGCCCAAGCTGGAGTGTACTGGTGCAATTTCGGCTCACTGCAGCCTTTGCCTCCTGGGTTCAAGCAATTTTCCTGCCTCAGCCTCCCAAGTAGCTGGGACTACAGGCGCATGCCACCACACCTGGCTAACTTTCGTATTTTTAGTAGAGACCCAAATTTCCATCTTTATTCCAAGCCCCCTTTTTAATAGTTATATTCGTATGCCTAATGTTTAACTCAACATATCCAGCTAATCTGAAACGTAGTATGTCAAAAGAAAATGCTGTTGCCAACCCACGGTTAATCCTTGCAAACTTGACCTCTGCAAATCTGTTTAGTTAATGACAATTTCAGTAGTCAGGGTTCTCCAGAGGGACAGAACCAATAGGATACATATATATATCTACACACACACACACACACACACACACACACACATATATATGGAGTTGATTAGGGAGAATTGGCTCACACAATTACAAGGCAAGGCAGGATAAACCATCTGCAAGCTTGGGAAAGAGAGAAGCCAGTAGTGGCTCAGTGCAAATTTGAAAGCCTCAAAACTGGAAGCCAACAGTGACTACGGCCAAAAGCCCCAGCAAAGCTGCTGATACAAGTCCCAGAATCCAGGGCTCAAAGAACCTGGAGTCTGAGATTCGAGAGCAGGAGGAGCAGAAGTAAGTGTTCAGCAAAGGAAGAACGAAAAGAGCGAGAAGACTAGGCAAGCAAGCATCACACCTTTGTCCACCTTGCCTTTTTCTACCCATGCTGGCAGTGATTGGATAGTGCCCACCTACACTGAGGGTACATCTTCCCCTCCTAGTCCACTGACTCAAATGTCAATCTTTTCTGGCAACATTATCACAAACACACACAGAAGCAATACTTTACCAGCTATCTAGGCATCCCTCAATCCAATCAAGTTGACACCGAATATTAACCATCACACAGGCTATAAATCTTTCAGTCAAACTGTAATGCTCTTTTCTTCCCCATAATATGCAATGTAAAATCCTCTGTCACACAAAAACCAGAAAAAAAATTGTTCTCATTGTTTGCTATGAAATGACTAACAGTGTCTTATCTGGGCCCATTGTCTCTTCTGTTTAACATGTGTAGTGTGATCTCAAGGGACTGATGTTCAGTTATGAAAACTCATGAATATTTTGTATTTTAAATATTAAAATACAGTTGTGTACTGCATTATGAAATTTAGGTCAAGGACAGATCACATATATGATAGTGGCCCCATAAGATAATAATTGAACAGCAAAATTTCTATTGCCTATCAACGTAGGCATTGTAATGTACTGCAGTTATTTTGTTTTTTGTAAATAAATTTATTGTAGCCTAACTGTACAGTGTTTATAAAGTCTACAGTAATTTACAGTAATAAACAGTAATATCCTAGTCCTTCACATTCACTTATCACTCACTCACTCACTGACTCACCCAGAGCAATTTTCAGTTCCCCAAGTTACATCATAGTAAGTTCCCTGAATGGTTTACCTTTTTATTTTTTATCTTTTATACCATATTTTTGCTATTACCATTTCTATGTTTAGATGTGTTTGGGGACAAACATACTTATGATTGCATTACAATTGTCTACAATATTCAGTACAGTAATATACTGTACCGATTTATAGGCTAGAGCAAGAGGCTAAGCCATGAAACTAGATGTGCGGTAGGTTATGCCATGTAAGTTGTATGAGTGTACTTTATGATGCTCACCCAAAGACAAAATAGCCTAACAATGCATTTTTCGAAAGTATCTTGTCTTTAAATGCCACATGACTCCAAAGCCACATTCTTAAAAACAGCCAAATCCACTTGATCAACCCCAGACTGCTGTGAGGGCCAAAGCCTAATAGCCCCCAGGATGTAACTCCAGTACAATGGGCTGACATCCATTTTTAATGATCAATATTTAGGTCACTCTGACTGTAAAATAATTTGTCCCTTCCTCCTGCTTACCCTTTAGTAGAATCAGAAGAATGAAGTGCCTTAAGCACCCATGAATAAATCACCAATGCTAAATCCATTATATAAACTTTTGAAGCTCTTTGTAACTCACTTTTAACGAGATACATCTGTCACTTTATAATCTGAAAGATTTGTTTCCCTTGGCCATGATTTGCTATAATTTTTTTAATAGCTGAATTCTTAGGTGACTCCGTCGCATCTTCTACATCACAACTTCAACAAGCTATTTTCATCTATATCCAAATTCTTTCCTACTGCTTTTATGCAAACTCTGCCCCTCTTAGATATAAAATATCAACAAATAACTTTGATCCTAATTTGATTTCTTCTTCTCTTTTCTCTTCCTCTTCTTTCTTTCTTTTCTTATTGTGACTGTTTCCTGGGAACAAAGATGATTAAGAAAAAGACTGATGAATATGTTTCTGTATTAAACAAGGCTCTGTTCTTGGTTTCTGGGAGCAGGGGCAGAGAGGGCTAAGAACTACTTCAATCCAGGCCTTCACAATGAAGGAGAGAAGGAGGGAAAATATGAAGTAGACTTAAGCTAGGATTTATCATCATACTTATTACAAAGCTTCAAACAAGAACCTTTGGAACAAGTCTTCATTGACTCATTCATTTGCTATAAATCTGTTAAATATTTGTAACCATTGGCTATAAGTTCCTTTGCTCTTTTCTCATTTAGCTAAAACTTTTATACTTTATACTCTTGGGAAAATTAAACACATATGTGGACAAATAATTTGTCAAATTCTTTTAACGATTATTAAAATACACATGCACACACACACACACACACACACACACATATTGTGATGGCTAATATTGAGTGTCAACTTGATTGGACTGAAGGATGCAGATATTGTTCCTGGGTGTGTTTGTGAGGGTGTTGCCAAAGGAGATTAATATTTGAGTCAATGGACTGGAGAGGCAGACCTACCCCCACTCTGGGTGGGCACCATCTAGTCAGCTGCCAGCGCAGCTAGAGTAAGGCAGGCAGGAGAAGATAGAAGTGTATCCTTGCTGAGTCTTCTGGCCTTCGTCTTTATCCCATGCTGGATGCTTTCTGTCCCCAAACATCAAACTCCAAGTTCTTCAGCTTTTGGACTCTTGGACTTACACCAGTGATTTGCCAGGGGCTCCTGGGCCTTTGGCCAGAGACTGAAGGCTGGATTGTAGGTTTCCTTGGTTTTGAGATTTTGAGACTTGCTGATCCACCACTGGTTTCCCTGCTCCTCAACCTGCAGATGGCCTATTGTGGGACTTTACCTTGTGTTTGTGTGAGTCAATTCTTTTTAATACATTCCCTTTCATATATACACATATCCTATTAGTTCTATCCCTCTAGAGAACCCTGACTAATAACATATTTATTTGGCTGTGCAGGGGATGGCTTACGAATTAGAATCTGAGGCAAGAATTAGACAATTCTATGTTACTCTGAGTAGTTCAGCTCTGCTAGAGTTTGTGTAATTTTCTAATCAAAATCCATTAACTATAGTGTCCAGACCCATCTGCCATAGAAGGCAGTGTGATGACTATCTGTTTTATCTACTGGTGTTTGGCTCCTAGAAGTCTCAAGTCATACCTGAAGTAGTTTCTCTGGGTAGCTCTTTCAATCATACAGTGTCCTCCCTTAAGATAAATTTTCTGTACTCCTTTGATATTTCCAAAGATGTGACAGTAACCGAGGATTACGTAAGAGACCTTTCAGAGGAATATCGAGGGATATTGGCTAAATTAGTTTCTAATACTGAAAATTCAAACCCAACATGATTTCATTGCCTGAGTTCAAAGAATCTTAAAGTGTATGTCATTTTTACCCCAGTAAGTATATGCAGGAGAAAATAAAGATACCGCTTGAGTGGAGATATTTATTGCCTTTATTATCTATTAAAAAACCCACTAAAGTTAGGTAAGATACCTGATATTCTGGAAAAATGTACATAGAAATGTGTGTAATTAATTCAATATATAGTCATTACTTTATTTGGCAGACATTTATTGTTGCCCTCTCGATGCTAAATTTTGGTGCTAGGTTTGGGAAGCAGTGATAAAACGGTTCCTGTTACCAGTGGAAAGTATCAGAGTTACCAGCAGCATATCCATACAGGTCTGCAGCAACTTCAATTTTTGCCTGCTCAGAAGAAAGAATTCAACTGAGGGGCATAAGGCAGAAGAAGAGACCAAGGCGAATTTCAGAGCAGGAGTGGAAGTTTATTTTAAAAGGCTTTAGAACAGGAAAGAAAGGAAAATTCACTTGGAAGAGACCCAAGTGAGCACCTGAATGTCAAGTGTGGTGTTTAACCATGATTCTAGCATTTTATAGGCTTCTATCTTGCACCCTTTTCCTATGATTCTTCCAGTAGGGTGGGCTGCCTGCAGGCACAATGCCCTGCTCACCCTTAGGAAGTGAGCACCCGCAGTGTGTTCAGGACGTTGTACACACGCCTGTCTGAGGCTTTCTTCCCTTTTCTGGTGGAGAGTCCCTGAAAGATCCTACTTTGCCATTTTGTCTCTTAACACATATGTCCAGGAAGTTGCTTCTAGCTGGCATCTGTACTCAATTAACGCTTTAATTTTAACAGCTGTGGGATATCAGGAGATTGTCTCTCCCTGGCACTCTGGCACTTGCTGCGGAATTATCATTTTTAGAGAGGCAGTGTGATAATTGTCCATTCCTCACCTGACATTCCCAGTGTGTGGGGGAGAAGAGCCCTCTCCTACCCTGCTTATGCCTATCTAACTACCTGTAACATTCCTACCCTCAAGGAGTTTGGAGACAAATGAGATTCTATTCGCATTTTATTGTTGAACTCAATAGTCACTACAACTCCTCCATTTTCTTGCTACACATTACCCCTCCCTTAATATGAAAATTTGTCTCAGTTGTTTGTGGATATTTATTAGTAACATCCATTAAATATGGCTTCCAGGGTTTCCAAGCATTCTCTTCATTGAACTATGGCAATAGTTAAATTAGGATTTAACTTTATCAAAAGAATTTACACTCAAATATCTGAAAATAATTACAAAACAGGAACGCATACCCATGATGGAAATAATTGAAAAGCTTATAATGCAAATGCAAATTCCTTCTGCCTTTGTCCTCATCTTTCGTCTTTATTCTTTTTTTTTGTTGTTTGTTTGTTTGTTTTTGAGACGGAGTCTCGCTCTGCCGCCCAGGCTGGAGTGCAGTGGCCGGATCTCAGCTCACTGCAAGCTCCGCCTCCCGGGTTCACTCCATTCTCCTGCCTCAGCCTCCCCAGTAGCTGGGACTACAGGCGCCCGCCCCCGCGCCTGGCTAGTTTTTTGTATTTCTAGTAGAGACGGGGTTTCACCATGTTAGCCAGGATGGTCTCGATCTCCTGACCTTGTGATCCGCCCACCTCGGCCTCCCAAAGTGCTAGGATTACGGGCATGAACCACCGCGCCCGGCCCGTCTTTATTCTTTTTAACTCATGTGTCTACTGTATTGTCCTGGTGGATGGCAATCTCTCACCTTGCACAGAGGATGGGTAAAGGACTGTTGAGAGAAAGCAGAAATTAATAGCAGAGAAAACAGTTGTAAGACTTCTCTTGGTCATAGCTGACATTTAAAAAATCTTAGTGGAAGCCATGATATCTTCTTGTTGTATTCTCTAGAATTTTGACTTCCCCCATGGTTTAATTACCAGTGCAGTCAGTTGAGCAACTGTAATTTGATATGTGACAGTGAATCTTAACACCAAATGATGTGACATTAAGAAGCTACGGTGGAATCTCCAAAATGTACTTTTCTGGTTTTGGTAGAAGGAAAAATGTGCTTTTCCATACTTGAGACTCAAAGAGCCCATACAAGCTGCTTTCCAGTTTCCTCAGGCTGTACTTTATTTTGCCAGCTCCTCTTTGGAAAAATCCCTAATTTGCTGAGTTAATGCTCAAAAGTCTTTGTGTACCTTCAACAACCATCTGTTAGTCAATTCTGTTCCTTGCCTAGTCACTTAACAAACACCTTTCTTTTCACTCTTCAATGGAAGATGAGTAGGTAGGCCGAATAATCTTTATTCCTGACAGAAAATAAACTAAATATAAGATTGGGTGGAGAGAAGGGGCACTGAGATCATTGTGCCTCCTTAGATCGTACTTCAAACCAGTCTCACCAAAACCCTTTAGGCTTTACCATAGATAATGATTCACCATTGAACAACAGCAATTGCTGGATCAGGTGACTTATGGTAACAGGTCCTTTTTTCCCCCACCTTACTTGAAAATAAATCTCATTATAATGGAAATGGGCTGGTTGAATGAACTCCAACTGCATCTAGCCTCCAAAATTCATTTTATAGCTGTTTGAATCTGGCCATTTTAAAGCAAAACCTCCAGATAAATTTCTCAATCCATCTCCATAAAATAACTAGTGATTATTAAGATTAAAGGGATAATTATTTCTAATAACTCCTCTTCATATAGAATCATAAAATTATACCTCTCTTGAGTATTTAAATTATATTGGGCATGTTTTCATAATTATAAATATACCTCTGCCATTTTCTTCATTGTGAGGAAAATCTCTCCAGATAGCAGTTATTTATTTCTTGTAATCAAATATTCAAACACTGTGTTTAGGAAACATTAAAACAAATCTAATAGGGTGGAAATATATTTTCTTTTCAATTTAATGATAACATTAATAGCATCAATGAAGGAATAAATGAAGTAGAAAGTCATCCTTAATGAAATTCTAAAACCTGGGGTTTCCTGTAATTTTTTTCTGAAGAATGAATGAAAGCAGAGTTCATGCAGCTAAGATCCCAGACTGTACTTTCACTGACACTTTAGTGACTAATATCTGTTCCTGGTAAGCATTTTCTCCTTTTTCTCCCACTTTATTTCCATTCTTCTCTTCATCCTTCTCTTCCTTTATTTATTTTATCTTGAAACTAACTCATGCTTCATTTCCTTTCTATATACAATATCATTTTTTTTCCACAGAATCAGATACAGGAGATAGATAGATAGAGAGATGGATGATAGATAGATGATAGATGGATGGAGGGATGGGGGGGGAGAGAGAGAGAGAGAGAGAGAGAGATCCAATAGTCCAGGGCATTGAGACTTTCATTGTGGAGAGGGTTAGATCACTTTGCTGTGGGTCATCATGTCAAATCTCAGGTGAGGCAGAAGAATAGGGTCTGGAGGCAGAAAACTTAAGGCCAGTTAACACAAACTTCCTAAAGCTAAACCAGAAGGAAAAAACCCCATCTCCCCACCCCAAGTAACAAAGGATAAAAGGCTACTCTCCCTACAACCCTCCTCCTTCCACCATGTCGCTGGTGGGAAGAAAGAGTGCCTTCAACTGGCCATGGTCCAATTATCTGCATAGGGTGCCAGTTCACCTCAGTGTTTAATTAGTCACAGACAAATCCTTGATCCAGATAAGGAGTAGCTGATAAGAATCTCACAAGGAGTACTTAAAGTCCAGAAACCTTTGCAACGTGGCCCTTGAGCCACTTGCTCAGGCCCATTCCCACCCTGTGGAGTGCTTTCTCACTTTCATAAATCCCTGCTTTCGCTGCTTCATTCCTGCATTTCATTCCTCTTCTACTTTGTGTGTTCTGTTCAATCCTTTATTCAAAACACCATGGACCTGGACAACTCCTAGTCAAGACCCTCCACTGGTAACACAAGGACCTAGACATTTGTAATCAAAGTAATCGATTCTCTGCATCCTTCAGGCACTAGACTCGGCTTGAGTTTTCTTAGATTAATTTCATCTCTCAGAGTTGGCAGCAACCGAAACAGCCCTAGTACCAAGTACAGTGATGCCGAGTCTTCCTATGTTTCGGGGAGGCAATAGGGTTAGTATTCTACTGCACAGTTAGGACAAATTGGCACCAGGCACTATCTATTGTGTGAGAGAAATATCAGCATCAAGGAAAAAGGTAACAGTCTAACAATGGCTTGTATTAAAAATGTAGTTCTCATATCTTTAACCCTCATCTCACATGGATGATCTTTTACACTGTGGAATGTCATGGTTAATGAGCTTTTTTAACTGAAAAATGCTAAATTAGAAAAACATTCTGACGTCTATTAAAAAATCATCAAAACCCAAGTTCCTGCCTTGGTAATTAAACTCTAATACAGAATATTCACTATGGTACAGTTCCTTCATTACCTGTGCCTGTGAGTCTATGAATGTCTGTTGATACTCAGGAGTTGGTTCATTATAGTAATCTTATATTAAAATAACATCTATCCAAGTAATCACTAAGCATGTTTTGTAAAAACTCTAGCCCATCACTATTCATGAATCTTTAGAGCTCTACATGAGATGAACCTGGAGATGAATTACTATGAGTTTCAACTCATTAAGGATTTGTTTTAATAATCATTTACTGTACAAATAAAAGAAACAATGAAATAATTATTATTAAGATAAGCCACATGTGTCTCTGCAGGATATCATTATCCCCTCTACTTGAAAATGTAATGCTCTGAATGGAATAACATGATGATGGAACAATGCAACAAGAATAGCATAAAGTCATAATTAATTGGCATACTTATGTATTCAAGTGCCTTATTTTGTTTTGTTGACAGTTGCTTTGTAAATTATCCATCAATTGTTTAATATGCATGTGTTGTGTCTGGTTCTACCACCATGTTGTGAGACCTTTGAAGTAAATTTTCAGGCTCTCTGTGTTTGGAAATCTCTAAGAGTGTCCATAACCTAATACAAGTACAAATCCAGTTTCTACACTAGCCCAAAGACAAATGTGAAGTGAGAATTAAGATGAAAAAATGGATTGACATAAAGTATGCAGGAATAATAGAAGATGATGCTTATGAAGAGATTGGAGTGATAGGAATAAAAATCAGTGAAAGTGAAGCAATCTGGTGATTAATTGGTTTACCTGCTAACAGATCATTGTGTCCTATGTATAAGTTGTAGAATGGCATATCCTACTATTTCTTAGCCCTGAGCAAATAATGCATTTCCCAGATTTGAATCCATACTTTTTTTTCATCGTTTTACTAAATTCCAGGTATGAAGGTCCATGATGCTGGTATTAAGCATAATAATGCAGAGTTGATAAATTAACAGCTATTTCTTGGTTCCAAAAGAGTGTATTTGTTATTACATCCAAGCACTTGTACTGACCATCAAACAAAACAAACAAAAGAGCAGTACTCCAGTGTTTCCTTCTCTGAATGAGCTGTATCTAGTAGTAAAAAGCAAAGTCATTAAGGGGAAAATTGAAAGTTGCATTCTTAAATTTGGGACTTTATTTTACATGTTTATGAATGTGTTATTTTACATGCATAAAGGAAATGATGGAGCATCTAATCTTGGACCTGGTAACCTGAGAATGTATTTATATTTCACAGACACTAAGATGAGAAAAAAAAATGCACACACACACACACACACACACACACAAAACCACATTTTCAGATCCTCTGAGATTTTATCTTGTTTCTTCGAAGGGTAAAGCTAAATTTCCCTGATAACATAAAAGCTGTTGAGGAATGAGAATATTCTGTATTGTGGTTCTTTCTAATTTCCCAAATTGCTCCTAAAGCAGACCATTAGTACAGGGAAATTGGAGAACATGAAATGCACCATTAGTTTCTAATAACGTATGTAGATCCAGTGTTAAGACACACAGGGAGGATGGGAACCTTTGCAATTGGTCTCACTTTTGGTCCACTGGGCTTCATAGCTGTGAAGAACTGAAACTCATCAACTGAGTTTCAGTCCCAGGGCCTCACCAGAAGCTAGACATGATGGGGAAGTTTGTGTTAAATGGAAAGAAAGTAAGAATAACTTGAGATATTTGAGCTGTGCCTTGAATGATGGTAGAAATCTACCAACTGAGGAAGACAAGTGTGTGGAAAGGCAAAAGGAAGAGCCCAAATAAACACAGCTTCATTGGTAAACTGCAAGGTGTTTGCAGTGCCTGACAACCTGTTACTGACTCATGGAGCCAGAGTGAAAGCACTGAGGTCCAGAAGGACACATGTAAGCAGTGAACTAGGCTAGGGCCAAGGCAGATGCTCACAATTTAAAATTAGCAGTGCACCTCTAGTGAATAAGGCCCTTCAATCTACATAATTCAGTCCTACCATGTTGATCATTATGCTGGCTTAGAACCCCCCTAGGTCTTCAACAGCTTCACTCCTGTGACCATTAGGGGCATCGTGGAAATCACATAGATTGTAAGTAAATTGTGTTTTCTGACTTTGTTCTTCCTTTACAAAATTATTTTGCCTATTCTAGATACTTTGCCTTTTCATATAAAATTTAGAAATGGCTTTTTGATATCTATGAATATCCTGCAGTATTTTTTTAAATCATGATTGCATTATCAGAATCAGGAGAATTAACATCTTAATAATATTGATTTTTACAGTCCATAAGCACAGAATATGGGTTTGTTTAGGCCATATTTGATTTTTAGACTCAGTGTTTTGTTGCTTTCAGCTTATAAATCTTACACATATTTGCTTAGATATACATGCATTTCATGTTATTTAGGTATTCCATGAATTTATGTAATATTATAAATGATTCTTTTTAACTTTTAGTGTCCAATTGTTATTGCTAGTATAAAGAAATACAATAGATTTGTTTCCATTGACTTGTGTCCTTTGACTAAACTTACTTATTAGGTCTAATAACTATTGCCACATTCAGAGCTCTTGAGCGGTTCTGGTTAACCAACTTCCTCAGGGACTTTTCCCCTTTGGTCCAATTCACATCAAAGATGAGTCTGATGTTTAAGCAGTTTATCCTGTCATTGCTCCTACAAGATGGATACTAGGAACAGACCTGTGGCCTGAGCCAAGTACAGTCAGGGGTTGGATGACCTCCTGACCAGGAGGGTTTCAGTCAGAAGACTTCTTAAGAGTTTGAAGGATTCTTCCACCTTTCTTATACCTGTATTTAGGCCAGATCAGTTACCAGGTGTTTCTCTTATAAAAGGAAGTTAATCTTTTCTTGTAAAGGTAAGTTTTGTTTTAAGGCTCATAAAAGTTTCATTCGTGTTGGGGAAACTTTGTCTCTAGGATAACTATGGTTTTTAGGTCCCATTATTATAGAGGTCCTGTAATTCCCAGGCTAGGTTGCGTGATGTTGCTAAGTGACACATAGTGTAGGGACAGCGAGATATCTAAACAGGCTTTATGGTGATCATTAATCTTATGGCCACAATATGTTTCTTACAACACTCTACAGAATTTTTCTTAGTTCCTTTGGTATTCTCTACACCATCATGTTATTATAAAGACCATTATATTTCTTTTTTTACCAGTTTTTATGTATGTTTCTTGCATTATTGAGATGATAAGTCCTGCTGAATCATATTGAATAACAAAATGTGAACATATTTTCTCTGTTCTTGAAGTTGGGGAAAAACATTAAGTGTTTAACAATTAAATATATAAATTAAATATATTAAACACCTAATGTTATCCCCCAACTTCAAGAAGAAATATTCATTACTATTCAGCAGGAATGTTAATTAAACATGATAGCTGTAGATATTGTGTAGAAGTCTTTTAATACTCGGAGGTGATGTCCTGCTATCTTAGTTTGCTGAGGCCTTTTACCATGACTATGTATGTCAACTCTTTTCAAATGTTTTACATCATCTTGTTAGATGGGTGATTTTTCTTTTTTACTATGTTGGTGTGGTGAATCACAGTGATTTTTATTAGATGTTAAATCAACCTTGAATTTTCAGGATAAATATGGGTAGGTCATAATATTTTGTTTTAATATATTGCTAGATAAAATTTGCTACTATTTTGTTGAGGGTTTGTGTTCCTATATTTATGAGGGAGATTGGTGTGTGATTTGCTTTTCTTGTAATGTCTTTGTCTGGTTTGGTATTAAGTAGAACTTGGCCCCATAAAATAAATTAGAATATTTTCTCTCTTTCATTTTTTGGAGGAGTTCTAATAGGGTTGGTATTTTTAAGAGAAGCCATTTAGGTCTGGGGTTTTCTTTGTTGTGAGGCTTTTAACTACAAATTTAATTTATTTAATATCATTCTTTCTCTCTCTCAGATATAAATATGGTACACACTATTAAATATTTCAATTGTTTTTAGAAGAAACATTAGTAGTTTGTGACTTTCAAATAATTTGCTACTTTACGTAATTTGTCACACTACAGATACTCAATTGTTTGTAATATTCCCTTATTATCTTTTTAGTATGTGTAAAGTCTGTTGTGATAGCTTCTTTTTCATTTTTCATGTTGGTGATTTTTACATTTAATTGGTTTTTAATCAATAAGTATTGGTTATATTTACATTTTGCAATTTGTCCCATGTATTCTTATTTCCCTTCTCTTCCAGTTTTTTGTTGTATTGATTATAGTGTTTGTTTTTCAAAAATTATTTTACCTCCACAATTTGTTTTCTTATTCACTTTATGTGCATACTTACTCACCTACATACGTATACACACAACGCACCCAAACTTTTAGTACTGACTCTAGGGTATACAAAAGTATACCACAGTTTTAACTTGTCAGAGTCTCTAGCCAAATATATTATACATTTTTCTTTATGATGTAAACTATACACATCTACAGACTACTTCTATTTATGTTTTCCATACTTTGTGATATCATCCAATATATCACAGATACATTAGACATTTAACAAAACATTGTTATTACCATAGTCTTTTAAGAAGTTGATAATAAACTGAGAAAAAATATTTTATATTTATCTGTACATTTAGTATTTCCAGCATTATTTATTTGTATAGATTCAAATTATACCTGTTATTATTTCTCTTCTGTGTCAATAACTTCATTTAACATTTCTTGTAGTGTAGACTTGCTGGCAACAAATTCTTCCAGCTATTTTCTTTTCTTAACAAATTTTACTGTTTCTTTATTTTTGAAAGACATTTCCACCTGGTATAAAATGTTCAGTTGACATATTTTATTTTGTTTTGTTATGCCATCAGCACATTACAAATGTCTTCTTGGTTTAAATCATTTTGGAAGAAATCTTGTCATTCTTACGTTTAGTCATCTGCACATGATGCTTCATTTTTAATCTAGCTGTCTGAAGAATTTCTCATTTTTATTACATTTTGTCAATTAGATTAAGAGTTTTCTTGACATGTTTTTCTTTATTTTTATTTTGTTCTTGGTTCATTTTATCCTTTAGATTGGGACTAGTGATTCGTGATTAGCTGATCACAGTGATTAGCAAACTCTTTTTGTAATGGACAAAATAGTAACTATTTTGGGTTTTGTAGCCACGTCATGTCTCTGTACACAAAAACGAGCGTACATTTTCTCCCAGCAAAAGTGTTAAGTTAATTTATAGCTAAAAAGCCATACACAGTAGGTTTCACATTGAATCTGGCCTGCAGTTAGCACTGTGCCAATCCCGCTTTATCATGTTCATCACAAAATAACCATGGTTTCTACAAGGATTTTTACTGTATTCCTCAATTTTCTGGTTCCTCTATTTCATGTATATTATGACACATGCTATTGTCTCAAGAATTACTGATGCTTGGATCACTTCCTTATATTTGTCATCTGTGATTAATTTTATACTTTCTACTAGTGTATCGTGAATTTCTTCTTTTTTTTTCTTTTTTTTTTATACTTTATGTTCTAAGGTACACGTGCACAATGTGCAAGTTTGTTACCTATGCATACATGTGCCATGTTGGTGTGCTGCACCCATTAACTCGTCATTTACATTAGGTATATCTCCTAATGCTTTCTCTCCCCCATGACCCCACACCCAGTGTGTGATGTTCCCCTTCCTGTGTCCAAGTGATCTCATTGTTCAATTCCCACCTATGAGTGAGAACATGCGGTGTTTGGTTTTCTGTTCTTGTGATAGTTTGCTGAGAATGATGGTTTCCAGCTGCATCCATGTCCCTACAAAGGACATGAACTCATTCTTTTTTATGGCTGCATAGTATTCCATGGTGTATATGTGCTACATTTTCTTAATTCAGTCTGTCAACTTGCCCTTGGTGTCTTGGGAAAACTTAAACAGATAAAACAAAACAAGAAGAATCAGTTTCCTCTATAAATTTCATCTTCTGTTATCTCTCAATTATATATATAAATATATACTAATAAAAATATATGTTTAGTATATATTATAACATGTTATATATTATACATATTAAATAAATAAATAATACTACATATAAATGTATTTCTTATACATAAAATATATAAGATATATTTTAAAATATATAATAAATACATATTTGTATATAAAATATATGAAAATATATATGATATGTAATATATAATATACAATATGAATACATTATATTATAATATACTATATAATCAAATATGAATTATATAAATATATAATATATGATTATATATATTATATTTATGTTATATATTATTTATAATACATACATTTATTATAAATAAAATATGAAACATATAAAAATATATTATATATTATATATAATGGGATGTGTATTGTATTATAATAAATGATATATATATAATATAAAAATAAATAAAACCCAGGAAGCAGAGGTTGCAGTGAGCTGAGATCATGCCACTGCACTCCAGCCTGGATGAGAGAGCAAGACTCCATCTCAATAAAAATATATATATATAAAATATATATTATACATTATAATATATTTATAATATATAAGTAAATAATATATTATGATATATTAAATATAGTAATATATAATATATATCATAATATGTAACATGATATAATTATATAATTATGTGTAATATATATTATTTAACATAATTATATGTAATATAATATATAATTATTACATATAAATATATACATAAAATATATAATATATAAATATAAATATATAATAACATATAACTATATATTATAATATAGTAATATATGCAATTTTTATAATATATAATGTATATTGCTATAATATATTATAATATAATTATATATTTTATTGAAAATATATAATATAAATGTTATATTTATATAATATAATATAATATATAATATATAATATTATATATAAATTATATGTATATTATAATATAATATATATAACATTGTATTATAATTATATATAACTTATATATATTATATATTATATATCTAACCTATATATATTATAATATATAATATATATTATATATATTATATATTATATATCTAACCTATATATTATAATATATAATATATATTATATATATTATATATTATATTATATATATTATATTATATATTATATATATTATATATTATATATTATATTATATATAATATAATATATATAAAATATATATATAATGTAAGTTAGATATATAATATATAATATATAGTGAGTATTATAATATAATATATAGTAATATTATAATATAATATATAACTTATATATATATTATATAGGCAATTTTCCTGTCTCAGCCTCCTGAGAAGCTGGGACTACAGGCACCTGCCACCACACCCGGCCAATTTTTTTTATTTTTAGTAGAGACAGGGCTTTGCCATGTCAATTAATATATTTTAAAGTTGTTTATTTACTTTTTTCCACAAATAATTTTGTTTTGAACTTCTTTTAAACTTTTCCCTTCTACTTTATCATGTTTATGGTTCCCCCTGCTGTCTTGAATATATGGAACATTTGTATAGTAGCTGTTTTTCTCACTGTTGTCACTTAGTTCTATCATCTTTGCCATTTCTGAATCAATTTTTATTGAATTATTTTCTTTTAATTATAGTGTTAAATTTTTCTAAGTCTTTTTATGCCTTTAAACATTTATGGGATTCTGGGTGTTTTAAATTTTTGCACTGTGAGTGCTGGGCTCTGTTGTATTCCATTAAATACAATTCATTTTATTATGGAGTGTAGTTAAGCTACTTGAAATTAGTTTGGTCCTTCCAAGACTGGCTGTTAATTTTTTCTCAGGTTAGTTAAGAATGCTTTTAATTTCAGACTAACTTTTTCCCACAATTAAGTCAACATTTATCTGATAATTTTACCTAATGTTCTTATATTATGAGTTCCTGTTCCTATGGTTGGTAAACACATAAACTATTCCCAGCCTTATTTGAGGGCTGAAAAGGTTCCTGTCTGCTCTATTCTAGTGGTTATTTCCTCTCACACAATTGCCATTCAATATGCATTTAAGGATTCAAGTGGGGACTTTCGGATCTCCAGAACTTTCTTTCCAAGAAGTTCCTTCCTCTACATTAGTCTGCTCTACATATTTGAGACGCTTTGGAATCCCTGAACTCAAATCTCTCTTTTCTAAATGGAAAAAGTCCACCTGACTCTGTTTGGATTCCCCTTTCCTGCATTGCAGTTAGGGAACTACCTCCAAGAAGTAAACCCTATGGCTAATCTCATGTTTTATCTTCACTTAGGAATCACAATACCGCACTATCTGTGGTTCAACTTCTGAATACCTTTATTTCGTATATTCTAATAGATTTTTCTAGTGTTTTGATCACAGATGTAGAAATTCCTTTATTACAACCATGTAGTAGACAAACACTCAGTTTTAGTGCCTTTCCATAACATTGTGCAAATAGTTCTAGGCTCATTAGTACTTGATGGTCTGCCAGCTTCATTTACATTGTACAACAGAATCTTCTCCAGCATGGTCATCTGGACTTCCTGCTTTAGGTCACTATTGCCACCATTCAACTCATTTATATAAATGCCCAGGAACAGCAGATAATTATGGATGGTGCATGCCAAATTCAGAAGACCCCACTAACCTCTCAATAAGTGAAATAAACATAAATTAACTATTAAAAATTACAAGACAAGGCTGGGCACGGTGGCTCATTCCTGTAATCCTAGCACTTTGGGAGACCTAGGTGGGCAGATCATCTGAGCTCAGGAGTTCAAGACCAGCCTAAGCAACATAGCAAAACCCTATCTCTACTAAAAGCAAAAAATTAGCCAGGCATGGTGACATGCACCCGTAGTCCCAGCTACTCGGGAGGCTGGGGCATGACAGTCACTTAACCCATGGTTTGGAGGTTGCAGTGAGCTGAGATCATGCCACTGCATTCCAGCCTGGGCGACTCTGAGAGAGAGACTCTGTCTTAAAAAAAAAAAAAAAAAAAACCATTGCATAATTAGAAAACTGTCAAATTACCCATTCTTTATATCACTATAATCTACATGATAAAGCAAAGAAATGAGAGTATTTAATGGGATTATTAGTAGAAAGGGCAGAATTCTTCCACAATATTATATATAGTCTTGCCAGTATAACTCTTACTGTTAGCAATCACTGTCTTCATTTTTTCTTTTCTGCCTGTAAAAATAATGAAAATCAATATAATGTCCACTGAGAAAGTTCTATTCCTCAATAGAAACTCTGTTTTGATTTTTAAAGTTTAATACTTTGTCACATATTATCAAGTGACTTTCTGTGATTCAAAGCCAATGGATAAACCAGGCTTGTTATATTGTTGACTTTAGTCCAAAAATGACATATTTTTGTAATTTATTATTGAGTTTATTTTGATGTCAAATGAAGAATTTCTTAAAAGTTTTTCTTTCGTTTTACTTAAGCACCAAATCTATAAAGTATTTTAGGCTAAGAATATTAAATAAAATGTAATAGGCTTGAGTTTTCCATAAAACAAAGCTAAGTGGGTTTAAAATTAGGAAAGCTTTACTTCATACTTTGAGATCTTAGCAAATCAACTATTACTTGTTTGTAATGGTTCTGTGATATACAAGAAAACCATGACTAGAGTTGGAATAAAAAAGTTAATATGTGAAGAAATTATTAAAGCCCAATGTCATAGGGAGAATTCTGGTTTTAGACCCTGGATCTTAAATAGAAAGTAGTTTCAGAATTTTCTGACACGAGAAAGCCTTTCCTCTTGGTCTTCATGGGCTGTCATTTTAATCTACCTTTACTACTCAATGATAGACATCATCAGTAATGAATACCAATTAAAGAAACTTGAGTCAGCAAATATTTTAGAACATTAAGGTGTCATTTTTCTCCTTTGACATATATATCCTTGCCTTTTATATATCTAAATTTGATTTACACTTTAAAACTATGCTCTGTTTTCTTCTGATTATAAAAACATACCACAGTTAGGGCCCGGCACGGTGGCTCATGCCTGTAATCCCAGCACTTTGGAAGTCCGAGGCAGGCGGATCACGAGGTCAGGAGATCAAGACCATCCTGGCTAACATGGTGAAACCCCGTCTCTACTAAAAATACAAAAAAGTAGCTGAGCATGGTGGCGGGCACCCGTAGTCCCTGCTACTCGGGAGGCTGAGGCAGGAGAATGGCCTGAACCTGGGAGGCGGAGCTTGCAGTGAACCGAGACCATGCCACCGCACTCTAGCCTGGGCAACAGAGCAAGACTCCATCTTAAAAAAAAAAAAAAAAATGTTATTCCAACTCCTAGCACATTCCCATAGAATGGGAATTTATTTTAAACAACTAAGTACTTAATTTTTTTGATAGCCAAGTGTTTGTATTGTCAGGAGTAACAATTTGTCTTTAGAATAACTGAAAACTGCCATATGGTGGAGATATAAAGTACAAATGCAAGAACTTGATATTCAGTTGGTATACACTGTCTGGCTTGCCAGTTGTTTACTGCTATTGTTCATTCTGATTAATTGAAGACCTATTGCAATGAGTAGGAGCTTGTACCATACTGATTGTGAATATTTCCAATATCATTCCTGGATAGACGCAAGATCAGTTTGGGATATGGGTTAAGTTTGAAGTGTCTGTTGAAAATTGTCATAGAGAAATTAAGAAAAGCAGTTGGAAATATGATGTTGGATCTTTAGAGAGAAACCAGGATATAGGACATAAGAGTTGGTGTCATTAATATATGGATGGTACTAGAAGCGAAGGCTGAAAATAGACCATCTAGTAAGTGTTAGCATATTGAGAAGAAAATAAGATATTTTTGCCTTTTAGTTTCTTCACTTCCTGGTATACAGTGCTTGTGTGTGCCCACGTTGACCTCTAGCTCTATTGATTTGTCTTTTTATTTAATTTGCCCTAACATATATCCCAAGGTCTGCTATTTCAACTGTGTGTCCTACCTAGAATCACAGACTCCTTCACCTTTTTCCATTGCTGCCTTAACAATACCTCTAGTTCCATACTACATGCTCCTCACTTCTCTTTTATTATTTTCAGATGGTATCACTAGTTTCTACCAATGGAATGACCCTAGACTCCTCCCCTGTCTCACATTTCTCATCCAATCAATCATACAATCATATTAAGTCTGCCGATAGCTCTCATCTCTGTAATCTTTTCCCTTTTTATTCCTGCTGTCATTGATTTAGGTTTAGCCTTATCACATTTCACTTGGACTATTGTAATAAACTTTTAACTTGTGTTTATGTTAAATGCATGTGGTATATCCTTCTCCAATTTGTTCTCTAACCCATCACAGAGTAAACTTTCTAAAATATTAAATGTCATGTTGCTCACTTGTTTAAAATCCTTCAATAAATTCCTTTTGTCATGTTCAAATATTTATTATGTCAAATCAAGTTTTTTCATTTGAGTCTTGAATATCCATCAGTCTCATCTGCCCATCATCACTTGTCCAGCAGTGTACTGTGTTCAAGACACATGCAGTGCTATTTAGTTCTCCTCTCAGTCCCCATTCAGCCCTGTGAATCTTTGTCTGCATGTTTTCATTTGTATGGAATGTTCTATGCTCCTAGACCATCCTATCACACTGGGTAATTTCTACTCATTCTTTGTGACTTACAGCTCATGATCCTATGGAAAAACGTCCTGAAAATCCCAGAGCATATCTGCATCCAAGCACTCAGTATGTTTCACTGTGCATGTCCATATATTAGCCTCTTACACCTTCCAAACTCTCAATTATTCCATAGTTTGAACTGTGTCCTACGTATTCTTATATCTCTACTCACACCTTATCTAGTAAAAGTGTGTAATATATCCTAAATATATGACTATTAAATGGTACTAAACACATACATGAAATAAAGGATGTTGATGTATGCTTTATCTATGATAGAGCATCTATGATGTATGCTTGCTACATCTATCTAGGATACATGCTCTATCTAACCCCCAGCTGCAGAGAATCAAACCCATTCTCATATTGCTAGGTAAATCCACAGATCTGTTTTTTGTACCTACTTAAAAGTTTACATTTTTTCATCATGATCTGCTCCTCCCTACTACCAGTGCATATTTTTATTTATTTCTTCTTGAATATTTGATTTATTTTCAGTGATTACTCTTACAAATATTTCCTACTTTTCTTCACCCTCCAGTTTCACTTCTGGACCCTGTATGCTCACGAAACAACATCTCATATGCTTTATTGGGTCAATATTATCTGATATAGCATTGCCTCTTTTGGTTGTCTTTAAATGCCTATGTTTCATCTACTACCACCTTTTTCTCTTGTGTGATTAGTTCTGGCCTCTTGGACAGCTTCTTTTATACTTATCTCTATATTTTTAATAGTTTTCCATGCCAAATGGATAGCAACAACAAAATAATCATTACTATCAAACTATTTGTTTCTTCTCCTAAGAGAGTTTTCCTCTAATTGGATGCATCTGTAAGTTATTTTGTCCTTTTTTTTTTTTCCTTTCTGTGCTATAGAAATTTCAAAAAACAGCTTATAATAGCTCACATTTCTTCTCCCTCCACCATGGAATTCTTGTCTTCGCATAGTAATTTAGGTTTCTGTTTTTTTTTGTTTTTGTTTTTGTTTGTTTTTTTTTTTTTTTTTGACAGTTTTGCTCTGTCACCAGGCTGGAATGCAGTGGCACGATCTCAGCTCACTGCAAAGTCCACCTCCCAGGTTCAAGTGATTCTCCTGCCTCGGCCTCCGGAGTAGCTGGGACTACAGGCGTGTGCCACCACGCCTGGCTAATTTTTGTATTTTTAGTAGACACAGGGTTTCACCTTGTTGGCCAGGCTGGTCTTGAACTCCTGACCTCAAGGGATCCACCCACCTCAGCCTCCCAAAGTGCTTGGGTTACAAGCATGAGCCACCGCGCCTGGCCGGGTTCTTTAATATTAATATTCTACGTATCTTCCCAAACACCAATTCTAAAAGCCCTTTCTTGATGGCTTTTTGCTGGACCTCTTGGCACCAAGCTGCACCAAGCCTTTGCCTTGTTGTTCTCCTACTTCCCTGTCCATTCCTTTTGTATCTTCCACTGGCTTCTCTGTTTTTTTCCCACTGACTTTTCTAACTCAAGGTCTTCAAGTATTTTCCAAACTTGTTTAGCATTTCCAGGAAATGTTATCTATTCCCCAGCTCTATTATATCTATACTAATGGCTTGCAGATCTACATCTATAGCCGTGGTCTCTATCCTAAGTTGCAGCCAGACTATTTCAAGCACATATTAAGTTCCTGAAACCAGTGACTAATCAATACTTCATATGACAAATTTGGGTTCGACTCTAACTCATTTGGTGTCTCCACGTGCTATCAATTTTGAAGTTCTTTAGATTGTTGCCCCTACATTTTTCTTTCATTTAAAGCTTCACTTTCAGTTTCCCTGAACGTGTCCTAACTCAGGGACCCAATACTACTTATAAACAGTAGTCTCTGTACTTTTAGGTTTCTCCACCCTAGAAAACTGTATTTCTCTATCAGATTGTTTTCTTACTTTTAAAGCCCTCTTATTACCACTCCCTTAAACAAAAACCTTTTGTAACAATTCATTACTTGCATTTTGATACAAAAAAATTTAAAAAGAATATTCTTGAACCTTAAATTAACAGACTCTCCATATTCAGACCCTAATATCATAATGTGCCTGTTATACACTGCTTTCTGTCACTGCAGTAGAACTGACTGCTCAGAATTCCCCAAATATGTTTCATACATTCTTATTAATGATATTCCTGAGCCTACAAAAATTTCAACTATTACTCTGCCTATTGTTTCTTTTCCTTCTCCATGGCCAAATTAAAGGATGCCTCCTGTCTGAAACTTTCTGTGTGATTCTACTCCCAGCAACTATAGCATTTTCTTATTTGTCTCTCGTCCTGACCTTCCTTCCTTCTTCCCTTCCTCCCTCCCTCCCTCCCTCCCTCCCTTCCTTCCTTCCTTCCTTCCTTCCTTCCTTCCTTCCTTCCTTCCTTCCTTCCTTCCTTCCTTCCTTCCTACCTTCCTTCCTACCTTCCTACTTCTCTCTTTTCTTTTCTTTCTTATTACACCATAGTATTTAATTCTCTTTTTTGAACTTTTTGTTTGTTTGTTTGCACCACAATTAGTTACATATATCATCTCCTACTGGAGTGCATATTCCTTAAACATAAGACCTCATACATATATAGATAACACTTGACTAAAGTTGATAGAATAGTGTCAACAATAATGTGTTTATCTCCTTTTTCAAAAATCACTCATGTCTTTACCAGTTGGATTCTATTCCCTTTAATAGGGATGAAGAAGATTATGAAAAAGTCGACCATTTTCTAGCAAAACACCAACTTAAATTTCAAATAGTTGAAAGTTCAATGTAAACTTAACCAAACAAAAGAACCATATACTTAAATATCTCACTGAGTTATTGATGGATTTTTTTGTGTGTAGATTTGAAAAACTAAATAAGAAAGAGAAAAATAGCATGGTATGATCAATTTCTAAGCATGAGTTTAGAAAGGGTTCACACTTAAATGCATAAACAAAAGCAAATAGCAAACCAGAAATCAATAATGTTTGAATAAATTAATGATAATATTAATATTTAAAGACATATTTTAAAATAAAACAATAAAGTACCTACATATTAAAGGTAGAGGAAAATACGTGATTTATAAATAATATAAGTGACACTAATGGAAAAAAAATTTAATTCTTTTTGTTTATCAAGTAAAACTAATACAAGAAATCTTAGGTTTTTTTATTTATTTTATTTATTTATTTATTATTATTATTATTATTTACCTTGCAGATAACAAATAATGAAAAGAATGATAAATTTCAATATTGGCTAGGGTGAAGTAAAACAGACAATTAAGTTACACTCCTGACATGACTTTACACTGGCCCAAACTTTCTAAAATGTAATTTGGCATTTTATTTTTAAAAACCCTTTAAAAAGTTATAGCACGTATTTACTCATGTAGGAATCTAATCTGTGTTTAAGTGTAAGAAAACTTTGTTGGCTGGGCGCAGTGGCTCACGCCTGTAATCCCAGCACTTAGGGAGGCCTAGGCGGGCCAATCATGAGGTCAGGAGATCAAGACCATCCTGGCTAACACGGTAAAACCCCGTCTCCACTAAATAAAAAAAGAAGCAAGAAAATTAGTCGGGCGTGGTAGTGGGCACCTGTAGTACCAGTCACTTGGGAGGCTGAGGTACGAGAATCGCTTGAACTCAGAAGCAGAAGTTGCAGTGAGCTGAGATTGCGCCACTGCACTCCAGCCTCGGCAACAGAAGGAGACCCCATCTCAAAAAATGTGGCATGTGCTTATAGTCCCAGCTCCTCGGGAGGCTGAGGCATGAGAATGGCGTGAACCCAGGAGGCCGAGCTTGCAGTGAGCCGAGATCGCGCCACTGCACTCCAGCCTGGGCGACAGAGCTAGACTCTGTCTCAAGAAAAAAAAAAAAAATTTGTTACACACAGAGTTTTGTTTTTTATTTCAAAAAATAATAGAATTAATCTAAATTGCTTACACATTGAGAAATGGTTAAATACATTTCAATATATTTAAATATTACTATACCAAAGAATAGACTATCATGCAACATTCACAATGTTCTTTTCAAATATACTAAATGAAGAGACACACATTTATAGTGTCAAATAAAGAAATGAATATGTACATTTATATGTCACTATCATAAACCACACACATGCAAAACCACAAAATCACAAAATAAACAATATCATGTTAGTTTCTCTGATGTATGATTAGGAGTGACATAATCTGTACTTTTTTTTTTCTTTCTAAAATCTGGAATCATCACCATAATTACCATTTTAAATTAAACATATGTAAAAGAATTGTGTGTTTATTTAGGTGTTACTGTTAGCATGTCATCTGCCATCATTGGAGAGTAACTTCATAGTATAGGAGGGGAAACAGGAAAAGAAGGTAAAATTATTTGCTCAAGCAATTTGGTGCCTGCAAGTAAGTCAAAGGGAGTGTGTATCAAAGGTTTCTCTTCTCTTCTCCCCCATTATCACAAATTATGTTGACACTTGAGTGAACCCACAGGTGCTTATTAACCTGCTGTGCATTTGCCAGTCTCGGCTGAAGTCCTACTAGACAGTTCGAATGCTTCTGCTACTTCTTGTCATTCTTACCAAGGTGAGGCTGAGACAGGTGGCTCATCAGGGATTAACTATTAGAAGAACCCCAGGTTCTTTCTTTATTTTACATGTTTTCTCCCTTTGTGAAGATTGTCAGCATTGGTGTTTATCTATGTGTGGCTTATTAAGGCATTCCAGAAAAAAAAAAAAAAACTTACCTATAATGTCATTCACTTTGTGAAATACTCAGTATTTGCTTATTGTAAAATTTAATCCTTTAATTATTTTACTAGGACATAATTGATTTCTGAAACTTCAAGTTTTCTGCTTTTTTAAGATAAATATTCTTAAATGAAAAATTCATCTTTTCTGTTATATCAAGCCAAGTTCAATTCCTGGCACTGACATTTGCTGGCTTAAAAGCCTTAGGCAATTAACGTAATCTCTCTAAGATTTACTTTCTGCATCTTTAAAATAGATGAAAATATCTATTTGTATCACAGAGGATATTTTTGTTTGTAGGTAACAGAAAATCCAACTCAGATTAAGCGATTAAAGTACTGTATTTATTGATAAATGTGAATATAGACATCAATCACAGAACTATGGCTCTGCATTTTTCAGAGTTTTACCATATTCAATGTGTCTGCATTGCCCTCGGGATGACTCTCCTAATCATTGCAAGGTGCCTTTTTTCAACTAAAGGGAAAGTGCCTATAATTCCCTACAACCATCAAACAAATGCCATGAGAGCAATCAAGGTCCAGTCTTAGGGTGTAGTAAAAGTAGGGAGTCAATACCATTGACCATATAGCTGGTATATTAAGGGGAAGAATTTGAATAAAATTGGGGAGGAAATCTCAATGTTCATGACAGCACTTGATGAGGTGGTCATAAGATTAAAAGTAATACTGCGTGTGAATCAGTTAGTAATGTACATTGTTCTGCATACACGGCTGTAAACAAGTTGTAGAGTGGACACTGCTGTGAACAAGAAAACTACAACTTTCTTCATATAGTTTCCCTCGTGCAAGATCCTGCATAAATTACCTATAACCCACCTCTTCAAATTAAATCTCCTCTCCCTACTTTTCAATCTATTTCTTTAATTTAACTCTCTTATCCTTATATGATGTCTCTCTTACTCTTCTCCAGCAGCTACTTCTCTTGGAGATTCGTTTGCTTCTACTATGATCTTTCCTGGAATACCCTTCTATCTCCTCTATGACATTCAGATTGCTCCCATTCTTTGAGAAGTTCAGAAGTTCTCAAAAGTCCATCAAAATGGGGAAATGTTGCCTATTCCAACCTCTTTCTGGTCACCTTTTCTTCTCTGAACACCTAGAATAATTACAAGGTGTCTTGTGCTAAATGTGCCTCATCTTATTTTTCTCTTGTTTTTCTGTTATTGTTATCTTAGCAATGTGTGTGTGTTGCTATTCATTGTCTCAACAAGTGTGTAGTTGGGGAAATTTGGTTCATCATCGTGTGCTTCCTTAATCTCCAAAAGAGGAGTCTCGTGTTAGTCATGAAGTGGACTTTCAATAAATTCTCATTTATGTGATGACAACAATGATCACTAGCAATGATCAATATCTATTATGTGCCGGCACTTCAGTAAGCACTTTACAGATGTAATACCATTGACTTAACATTACAGCACCATTATTATCATAATTCCACAAATAATGAAACCAAGGTTTCAAGGAACAAATGTGTTTCTCAGTCACAGAGTTCTCAACTGGCAGTGGCTTTTCCCTGCCCTAATAATAACAGTGGACTATCATCTAAGGCTGTTATTTTCAAAATTGTTGAACTGAAAAATCCTTCATTCTTTAACGTCAGTGGGGACCCCAAAGGGCTCTTGTTTGTGTGGTTTATATCTCTATCAACACCCAATCTATTATACAGTAAAACTTAGATTTTTTAAAAAAACTACTTATTATTACTTATCAATTTATAATTATGTGCCACATGATGCTGCAGGCCAAAAGAGTGAGGGTAGTGATCAGCTCAGTGTACCACTGGAGGCTATATGAGTAAACAGCAGACTGTTCTCATGAATGCAGAATGTTGGGAAACACAAACTGCGTCTGCCACCCAGAAGGAATGCTGAGGGCAGTCACGCCCCAAGTGCAGTATTTCTTGTGATTAGGCACATTTGAAGCCTGTTAGCAATAATATGAACCCGTGATCAATTAAGCAGCTGACCAGTTGTTACCTCCTTCTGCCTGCTCTTTCTACCCAATAAATACAAAGGGCTGTAGAAGCTCAGGGTGACTGCTGCCTTTGCTCACTAGAAGCAGGGAGCCCTCTTCTTCTTCCCTGGACCCCTTCTTTAAAATGTTCTTCAAAAATGAAGAGAGAGACTTTTCCAGACAAATAGAAGTTGAGGGAGTTCATTATCAGTAGACTTGCCTTACCAAGAAATGCTAAAGGAAGTTTTACAACTTGAAATAAAAGATGCTAAACCACAACAAGACAACATAAGAACATATAAAAATCATTGCTAAAGGTAAATATACAGACAGATACAAATTGCAGTTGACCCTTAAAAAACAAAGGTTTGAATTGTGTGAGTGCACTTATATGTGGATGTTTTTCAACCAAATGCAGATTTAAAATACACAGCAAACTTTTGTATACTTTCCACATGCATAGATTCTACAGGGCCAATAGCAGGACCTGAGTATGCACAGAGTTTGGTATATATGGTGGGGGTGGGGTCCTAGAACCAATCCACTGCATATAAAGAAGAATAACTATATTGCAGTATTGTAGCTGGGACTGGTAAATCACTTTTAAAAAAATGTTGAGATGGAGTCTTGCTCTGTTGCCCAGGCTGGAGTGCAGTGGTACGATCTTGGCTCACTGCAACCTCCACCTCCTGAGTTCAAGCTATTCTCCTGCCTCAGCCTCCCAGGTAGCTGGGATTACAGGTGCTCACCACCAGACCCGGCTAATTTTTGTATTTTTAGTAGAGATGGTATTTTACTATCTTGGCCAGGCTGGTCTTGAACTCCTAACCTCACGATCCACCCACCTTAGCCTCCCAAAGTGCTGGGATTACAGGTGTGAGCCACTGTGCTGGGGTGATAAATCACTTTTAATATTAATGCATGATTTTTCCCAACCCTAGGTTAAAGTAAGTGTTCTAAGCATGTTTCAGGTAGGCTAGGCTAAGCTATAGTGTGTTCGTATATTAGTGTACTAGTGTAGGTGTATTAGTTCATTTTCTATGTGTGTTTGTGGGTGTATTAGTTCATGTTCACACTGCTATAAATAACTGCCCAAGATTGAGTAACCTTATAAAGAAAGAAAGGTTTAATTGACTCACAGTTCTGCATAGTTAGGGAGGCTTCAGGAATCTTACAATCGTGGCAGAAGAGGAAGCAGACACATCTTACATGGCAGCAGGCGGGAGAGCAAGTGTGAAGAAGGAACTGTCAAACACTTAGAAATCCATCAGCTCTTGTGAGAACTCATTCACTATCATGAGAACAGCTTGGGGAAAACTACCCCATAATCCAATCACCTCCCACCAGGTTCCTACCTTGACATGGGGGAACAATTTGAGATGAGATTTAGGTGGGAACACAGAGCCAAACCATATCAGTAGGTTACATGTATTAAACACATTTTTGACTTAGGATATTTTCAACTTAACAATGGGTTTCTTGGGATGTAACCCCATTGTAAGTTGAGGAACATCTATATATTACAAAGCTACAGTACCTAAAACAGTATGATGCTGGCATAAAGACAACTATATAGCTCAATGAAATATAATAGAGAGTACAGAAACCAATCTCTCTCTATATATAGTTAACTGATTTTTGATCAGGGTGCCAAGAGTACACAATGGGAAAATGATAGCTTCTTCATCAAATGGATTTAAGACTACTGGATATACACATGCAAACAAATAAAATTGGATCCCTCTTTTACACTACACAAAAAAATCAACCCAAAATGTATTACAGAATTAAATGTATGGCCTGAAACTGTAAAACCCCTAGAAGAAAATATAGTGGAACACCTTTATGATATTGGTTTTAGCAATGATTTTATGGATATGACACCAAAACAGTAGGCAGCAGAAGCAAAAATAGACAAGTGGGACTACATCACACTAAAAAGCTTTGCAAAACAAAGGAAATAATCAACAGAGTGAAAAGGCAATGTATGAAATGGAAAAATATGTTTGTGTACCATATATCAGATAAAAAGTTGATTTCCAAATTATATGGAAATTCTACAACTTGATAGCAAAACAAAACCAAAAAATTATGAATAATGTGATTTATAAAATGGGCTAAAGTCTTAAATAGACATTCCAAAAGAGGTCATAAAAATGGGCAATGGATGCCTGTAATCCCAGCACTTTGGGAGGCCGAGGCGGGTGGATCACAAGGTCAGGAGATCGAGACCACGGTGAAACCCCGTCTCTACTAAAAATACAAAAAATTAGCCGGGCGCGGTGGCGGTCGCCTGTAGTCCCAGCTACTCGGGAGGCTGAGCCAGGAGAATGGTGTGAACCCAGAAGGCGGAGCTTGCAGTGAGCCGAGATCGCATCACTGCACTCCAGCCTGGGTGACAGAGCAAGACTCCGTCTCAAAAAAAAAAAAAAAAAAAAAAAAAAAAAAAAAAAAGGGCAATGGATATATCAAAGGATTCTCCATGTCACTAATGATCAAGGAACTGAAAATCAAAACCACAATGGGATATCACCTCACACCTGCTGGAATGCTACTATCAATAAGATAAAAGATAATAATTGTTGGTGAGAATAAGGAGAAAAGGGAACCCTTGGTGGGAATGCAAATGGATACAGTCACTATGAAAAACAGTACAGTTTCCTCAAAAATATTAAAACTAGAATTACTATGTAATTCATCAGTCCCACCTCTGGGTAATAATTTACTCAAAATAATTGAAATCAGGATGTCAAAGAGTTATTAGCACTCCAGTGTTCATTGAAGCATTATTCATAATAGTGAAGGTGTGGTCCCAACCTAAATGTCCATCGATGAATAAATAAAGGAAATACGGTATGTAAACACTGTGGAATAATATTTATTCTTAAACTCCTCCAATATATAACAACGTGGTTAAACCTTGAGTGCATTATGCTAAGTGAAACAAGCCAGTCACAGAAGGATGAATACAGCATGATTCCACTTATATGAGATACCTAAATGATTCAAACTCATAGAATCAAAGTACAATTGATTGTTGCCAGGGGCTGACTGGAGGGTGAAATGAGGAATTATTAATCAATGTATGTAAGGTCTTAATTCTGCAGTATGGAGAAATTCTAGAGATCTGCTGTACAATATTTTCCCTCTAGTTAACAATATTGTTCATTTAAATACAGTATTCACAAAAAGTGTAGACCTCATGTTAGGTATTCTTACCAAAATCAAATTATATTGTGTAGTACTGTATTATATGATATTATATATGTATATATTAAAAATAAAACTATTTTATGTAAAATAAATAAAATAAACATTATATACTTGAATCTCATATTCTTCAGCTACCATCCTCATTATACCTGACATTTCAGTAGCAGTGGCCACAGTTGACCATTCCTTTCTTCCTGAAACTTCCACTTCCTTTGGCTTCTGTCTCTCCTGATCTCTCATCTACCACACTAACTGCTGTTACTCTACCATCTTTTCTAGTTGTTTTCTATGTGTTTCTTTAAAAATGGAGTTTTGTAGTATATATCCCCCCAAATGCATACATATAGACATACATATTTATACAAGCATATATGTACATGTGTGTATACATATACACACCAACACACACACACCCTCAAGTGATATCAAGTTTAGACAACTCCTCTCAGGTATCTATTTTCAGCTTACCCCACAGCTTACGTATGATATCCAGGTTAGTATACTATATTCCACTTCCTGTTCAACACACATCATGTAATATGTAAAAAGCAACTCAATTTCAGCAAATCCAAAATTGCAATCTTGGTCAACACTCCCATAACCTGGTTGGTGCACAGTATCACAAATGTGTAGGTCTAAATGTTTATTATGTTGAGCAAATGTAGAAGCCATCCTTCATATTCTTGTCCCTTTCCTCCCTGTGTCTAGTTTCTTCATCAGTTTCTGGTGATTCTAAATACCCTTTGATAGTACTGCCCAAGTAAATAACTGCAAACTGTTTTCCTGTAGCAGTTTCTAAAGAAGGACATCTTAAAAGCCTGGTTAGGGCTGTAGTGGTGCCCTTACCTTTAAGCTGAGTGTAGCCTCCTACAGTTTATCGCATAAAAAAAGCATTTTGTGTTATGGTTTAATAAGCTCAGTTAGCTCTAATGATGCATCTTCTTTCTTCAGAGATCAAAGATAATTTCCATAATTGTAGGTTCAAGCAAATTTTATATTTCTCTATTACTTTTTCTTTTTCTCTGTCGTTTGAGCCACACACTGTGAATTTAACACAAACCCAATTTTTCTCTACCTTCCTCATGGAAATGAATTATATTTTCTGCCAGTGTTCTCCTCTCAGTTTGCCATAGAAGAAACAAATGCAAAACAGGCCTGATACCACACTGTTATAGGACCATTTCACATCACGTTGTTAAATCACGAAGGCGCAAGTCATTTGTCAAAAATACATTTACTTGAATCATATTTGCTTTATGTGCAAGGGGTGCTGGATTCATATCTAGCTTTCACTAAATAATTTATCAAAGTCTAATTTGTTTGAAATATAATGAAAAACAACTCATAATAAAATTAAACAAAAATTTCTGTATCCGAGAATAGTTCATTGGATAAAATATACAGCTCATCACAATATAACACCACCATTATGCAGATTTTGATAGTTAAGAGGCTGGTACAGCATTTCAAAATAGACATGATAAATTCCATTTAACATAATTTTGTAAATTTTTCTGCACTTTAAAATAGTTGATATTATATACTTCTTTATACTTTTCCAATTTCCTACTCACCAGATGCCTCTTTTCTGTATGTGTTGAGAAGAAAATAATAATATCACATGCTATAGACAGAGGTTTTGTTTGTCCTTTTGGTCTCAACTAAAATTCAGTAACTGGAAAACTATTATCTCTAGTCTATCAATAAAACACTGTAGTATACAAAGGAAAATACAGTACTTGCTATTTACTAAACCTTAAGGACACTCCTGGAACTCTAAAGAAAATACTTGTCGTGCTTCGAGAAATCAAGGGTCCTTAGTCAGGTGGCTGTGAATTTAGGGCTGGTGAGCTAATATGCTTCCTTGTCCCCAGCCAAAGTTATCCCAACAAGGAGTGGGGCCATTATAACATAGTGGCTAAATATGCATGTTCTACAATTTGGCTGTTCTACTTTGAATCATGGTTTTGTCACTGTCTTTGCTATGTAAACTTGTATAGATTACTTAACTTCTCTATTTTTTAGTTTCCATGCAAGATTGATCGTAATAGTGTAATGACTTTGAGTTAGCAAAATAACTAAATCATAGAATCATACATCTGACTCACAGCAGGCACTCAGTTTGGAGGGACTGAGGGTAGCTCCACCAGTTTAAGCCATTTGATCAAAAATGACATTGAAGCAAACTTTACTTCTCTCAGCTCCTTTTGACTGGAGTTAATGGGGCTTTCGACATCTGTCTATCCCCAATTAACTTCAGAGTCATTCCTGAGCCATGAAATTAAAGTAGCACTTCTGGCTGCTGAATAATCTACAGGATTTATAATTATTTTTAATTATTTTATTTTATTTTATATTTTGAAACTGGGTTTTTGTTGTCCAGGCTGGAGTACAGCAGCACAGTCTTGACTTCCTAAGCAAAAGAAATCATTCCTATTAGCCTCCCAAATAGCTGGTACCACAGGCGTGCACTACCATGCCTGGGTAAATTTTGTTTTTGTAGAGGCAGAGTCTCCCTGTGTTGCCCATGCTGGTCTTGAACTCCAGGGTTCAAACAATCCTCCCACCTTGGTCCCCCAAAGTGCTGGGATTACAGGCATAAGCCACTGTGCTTGGCCTATTATGTCTATTGTGTGGTCTGGATATAAATGTGTCTATAACATGGCTGCCTTCTCAACCTCGTCTTCCTGCCATGTTTGTTCTGGCCATAGTACTGGGCATTTCTCTCTTGGCTTTTTTTGTACTAGACATGAGTTCCCACATTTGGTTCCTGAATCTTAGTCTACTTAGCAAGGTCTTAGACATTCCATCCTGATTTTGTGATCAACTTCTCCCATAAAGATGAATTTTCTTCTTTCGTCATCAGCCATAGGCTAACGTCCTGTGGCAAATGAACATATTACCCAAAGGGATAGTAATTCAAGCTTAGAGAAATATGTCTTTACTGGAATCATGTTGACACTTCTGGATTTGATATCTGTGAATATCAGAACATGTCTGAAACCCTTCTAAGTTTGTTACATACCTTTGGATACATGTTGTGGATGGCTACCTATTTGTAAGGGTCAGCCTTTCATCCCTGTCATTTTCTATAGATACAAGCAAGGCTTCTTTTACTAGCTGTGGCTAGAATGGTGATCTCTAAACTTGATCATAAGTTAAGCCTATCTGTAGTCATTAAATAAATAAAGGATGTCAAATTTCCCTTTGATTGTCAAGAAGGATTTTCATTTTCAGTCTGGGTGGTAAGGGTAGAATGATGGTGTAAGTGAAACTCAGCTTTTAGGGATACTTCTTAAAAAAATATTATTCTCTATGCCAAAAAATCTCACCGTCAATAAGAATTTGAAACGTCTTGGAGTCTTTGTTCTACATATATTAGATTCATTGTACTATACTTCTGGTAATATGGTTCTGCTTTTGATGAATTATTTCATGATTTGTATTTCTGAAAAGTTTTGTTTTCTTTTTATCACTTGTATTGAGCTATATGACATACAATAAAATGCAGACCTTCAAGAAGTATAAGAGAATTCATCTTGACATATGTGCAAACCTGAAAACAATCACTGTTGCAATATAGCAAACGAAATCAGCATTCCCAAGTCGTCAACTGTTAATATCTTAAAATACCTTTCTTTTATATTTTACCTAACTTAAAATATCTTTCTCCCACTCTTACCAACCCACTGTAGACAAACTTGATCTGCTTTCTGTCACGGTAAGTTAGTTTGGATCTTTTAGACTTTTATATAAAAGAAAGCATTAAGTATAAACTCTTTTGTCTGACTTCTGTAACTCTGCAAAATTATTTTGAGATTCATTCATGTTAAAGAATGTATCAATAGTTCATTCCTTTATCGGGGAGTAGTATTGTATTGTTTTCATTGTAAGGGTATCTAAAAATTTGCCTATTTATTCACCTGATGGTAAACATTTGGGTTGCTTCCAGCTTTTTACTATTACAATTGAAGTTTCTTTAAACATCCTGTACAAGACTTGGCAAAGACATTTGCTTTCATTGGGTAAATACTGAGTGGTTGATGCCTGGACAATGTACTTAAACAAATTTACCAAAAAAAATTAAAAAAATAAAAAAAAAACCAACATTAAAAAAGCAGGCAAAGGACAGGAATAGATACTTCTCAAAAGAAGACGTATATGTGGCCAAGAAACACATAAAAAGAAGCTCGAGGCTAGATGATGGGGTGGCTCACACCTGTAATCCTAGAACTTTGGGAGGCCAAGGTGGATAGATCACTTGAGGTCAGGAGTTCGAAACCAGTCTGGCCAACATGGTGAAACCCTGTCTGTACTAACAATAGAAAAAAATTAGCTGGGCGTGGTGGGGGGTGCCTGTAATCCCAATTACTTGGGAGGCTAAGGCAGGAGAATCACTTGAATCCAGGAGGCAGAGGTTGTAGTAAGCCAAGATTGCACCACTGTACTCTAGCCTGGGCGACAGAGCAAGACTCTGTCTCAGAAAAGCTCAACATCACTGATTATAAGAGAAATATGAATCAAACCACAATGATACCATCTCACAGCAGTCAGAATGACTATGATTATTTTTTTTTCTTCAACTTTTATTTAAGTTCAGAGCTACATATGCAGGATGTACAGGTTTCTTACATAAGTAAACGTGTGCCATGGTGGTTTGCTGCCCAGATTATCCCATCATCTAGTTAGTAAGCACAGAATCCTTTAGCTATTCTTCCTGATGCTCTCTGTCCCCCAAACCCCAACCTTCCTACAGGCTCCAGGGTGTGCTATTCCTTCCTGTGTGTCCATGTGATCTCCTCAATCAGCTCCCACTTATAAGTGACAACATGTAGTGTTCGGTTTTCTGTTCCTGAGTTAGTTTGCTGAGTATATTCTTAAGATAAAGCTACACAAGGAATTAGTTTCCTGTCATTTACATCATACATCATGGACTGAGCATTTAAGTCAGAAAAGAAATGTTTATAACTATTTTATTCAATAAAGTCATGGTATTTTATTAATAACTAGAAATTATATGATATGAAAAGGTGGATACAAATAGGTAGGATGATTAATTTAAGGCCAGGTTAAAGAGGAATGTGACTAAATTATAGAACAATCAGGATTGGTGTAGATCCTGAGAGGGCTTCTCTTCCACAGCATTTCCAAAATGTGATAACTTGGGTCAGCATACATACAGAACAAATGTCTGGTCATTCTGAGTGTATGAAAGAGGAGAAGGGAAACAAGAAGGGAAAAGCATAAAAAAGATGTTCTCAAGAGTAGGGCCTCATATGCATGCTCAACAAAGTTAAAGCAATCATTTTATATCTAAATTTTGATCTAAATATTAATTATTAATATTAATTATAATATTGTATTTCAAGTGACATACTTTGGTTAATCCCATATCAAACTCATATATTTTAGTTTTGAAAAATGTTTGAAGAATCATTTAGAGATAGTCCATACCTTACAGAAAAACAAAAAGGTTCAGCAAAGTCAGTAATTATTTGAGATTATGCCATTAGCTAAGAGAAGAGCTGAAATTACAGTCCAGACATTCTAACAAACCATTCAGTACATGGTCTGCTTTTCTATTTAGTTAAGTAAAATTCTGATCTTATTTGCTTTTTGTTCCTATCCCTCTTCAGATCTTTTCTTATCTATTTACATTTATTTTCAAATATTATTAATACCTTATTGCATGCTATCAGGAAATGACCAGTCATTTGAATAGAAAATGCATGGTCTCTGCCTTCATATAGCTTATGTGAGGCAGACACAGCTAAAAATGCTAATTACGGGGTCTTTGAGGAAAGAATTCTAACATACTCTTCGATAAATTCAGTGTTAATATTTCAATTTTGGCCGGGCGCGGTGGCTCAAGCCTGTAATCCCAGCACTTTGGGAGGCCGAGACAGGCGGATCACAAGGTCAGGAGATCGAGATCATCCTGGCTAACACGGCGAAACCCCGTCTCTACTAAAAACACAAAAAATTAGCCGGGCGAGGTGGCGGCGCCTGTGGTCCCAGCTACTCGGGAGGCTGAGGCAGGAGAATGGCGGGAACCTGGGAGGCGGAGCTTGCAGTGAGCTGAGATCTGGCCACTGCACTCCAGCCTGGGCGACAGAGCGAGACTCCGTCTCAAAAAAAAAAAAAAAAAAAAAAAAAAATTTCAATTTTAATATTATATAGAGATTGAAATCACTCAACAGTTTTTATAGACAGAACCTGAGATAATTTTATTTCAGCTTTCTGCCATTTTGTATCTATTTGCAGACATTATACAGGAATATTGGTTTATATCAGTTCTATAAACTAAAATTAAAATTGTAAGCTCCCCACCTCCACAGCTGAATGGACTTTCTCAGACAGGGCATTTTTAAAATTTAACTTGAGAGACTGGTTCAGGCCATGCTGGGAAGTGGGGGGTCAGATATGCCTCATTATACCCCTCCAGCATTAACATCATCACAGACCTTAAGTCTGATAAGAAACATGTTACAACCTGTTCTTTCTGAAGCCTACTACCTACCTGAAGGATTCTTCTGCAAATAAGAACTCTGATCTTCACAACCTCTTATCTTAACCCGGACATCCATTTCTTTTGATCCTAGGTCTTTAGATGGACTCAACCAATTGCCAACTAGAAAATGTTTTAATCTACCTATAAGCTGGAAACTCCCCAATGTCAAGTTGTCCTGCCTTTCTGGACCAAACAAATGCATTTCTTAAATGCATCTGATTGAAGCCTCATGCATCCCTAAAATGTATAAAACCAAGTTGCATCCCGACCACCTTGGGTGCAAATTCTCAAGATCTCCTGAGGGCTGTGTCATGGGCCATGGTCACTCATATTTGGCTCAAAATAAATCTCTCCAAATATTTTACAGAGTTTGACTCTTTGTCAACAGTTCCTAGATATTTTAAGGGAATTAGATAACTTTGAATACCTTATTAAAGCTACAGACTCCCTTTTGAGAAAAATACATTCATAAATTGTAGTTATTTTCAATTTTGGCTTTCAAAATATTCATCCCACTTCCAGTTTAGAAAGGCCTGATTTTTTTAGGAAACTCTCTACTTTTGTGTCATTATGATTTGAATCAGTGGTATTTGCCACTTTCTGGCCACTGTTATAGTTCAGGAATAACCCTTTATCCAAGTTAGCACATATTGGAAATGCTGTTGAAGAGAAGCCTTTTCATTCTGCTGGACTCAAAGAAGAAAGTCCTAAGGAAATAAGCCAATAAGGCAGCCATGTGGGAGATCTCATGCATGTGAAGCCAACACACAGGAAAACAGAAGTGAGGGAAACAGCACAGGAGGTCCCTGATGATGCCTATTGAGTCCATGGATCATGTTTGAACCTGAATTCTACTCCTGAAATTATCTTATGTAGAAGTCAGTGTACTCCCAATTTTGCTTAGTCAATTTAATGTTAATTTTCTGATGCTTATAATACAAAATATCCTCTCTAGATGCTATCTAAACTGTACAGCAGAACACCCATTATAGGAATCTCACCAGGTCCTTCTGTGAACTGCTTTTAGAAAGGAGAAAAATAAAATAAAGCTGTCCAGCTTTGCAGGATATCAACAGGTTTTCTTTGAAAGTGCTACAGGAGTGAAAATCAGTCAGACATCAACAGAAGCAGTCACAGGAAATTACCATGAAAAGAGCAGCTGTTGCAATTCCTCAGAACGAAAGGCAGGGAAATCACAGCTCTGAGCTTCAGGAAGCTAATGAGAATCACCACAAACATTCAGCAGCTTGAGTTATGTGCAAGGGCTTTTGTTAGTTTGATGGAAAGAGTCAGAAATATAAGACATGGCTTCAGCTCCAGAAAAAAAGAAAAAAAAAACTTATGATCTCGAGGAAGAGAGAAAACATGTAGATAAAACCCATTCAGTAAAGGTGAGGTCCAAATGAGTGGAACAGATAAAGTTTCATGCAAGGGTTTAGAGTAAAGAGAGTTAAGAGTAGAGAGATTCAGAAATACTTCATGGAGGAAGCAGCATTTAAGCAGAGCCTTAAAGGATGAGCACAATTTTAGAGGCTTGCTTTCTGGAAGGGATATTTAACCTAAACAGTATGAAAAGAAGCCCAGATGACAAAAGCGAACAGGCCTGAATACAGAGCAGCACAAAGCATAGGTTTGTACAGAGAAGCCATGGAAATAACCATCAGGGTCATTCAGAAATGACCTAAATTTCTGACTATGGTCAGTGGAGACACTTCAAAGATGTCAGAATGGGGAGATGTAAGGTTCAGGGTAAATTAACCTGGCTACAAAAGACCCTAATTGGCAATAAAAAAAAATGTAGCTCCATAGCTGGGTATAGAGAAAGACCTTGAAATAAAAAGACATTCATTTGTTTCTCTTACAAAAGAAAGCACATGCTACTTAGTATACTCAACCCAGACCGCTTCTCATGGATACATCTTTGACAAATTCATTCTTTATTTCAAATATATAGAAATTACATTTTTTTCAAATTTAGAAATATAACCAAGCATTGATACAGCAACTTTATTTCTGGGAATGTGTCTTCTAGATCTACTGCACTTTTGGAGGTGGAGAAAGAAGTCAGAATAGAAGGCTCCACCCCCTGCAAGGACATCAAGTTAACAACTATTTTCACATAAAAAACACTTTCATAAGATCTAAAAATCAACTGAGAACTCATAATACCTAGTTTTCACTGCATATCACTGAAAGAGACTCTGAAAAACCATTAAAAAAAGTAAAAAAATAACCCACAGGAATAGTGTGATTGCTCTTCTGAGAACATTTCTGGGCATTAGGGGAGAGAGAAAACAGTAAACGTGAGGCATTGGACCTAGTACTGCTTTCTGCCCTGCAGCAGAAAGGAAAGTCAGACCAAACTCAGCTGACACTTGCCTACAGAGGGAACATTTAAACTAGCCCTAGTCAGAAGAGGATCATTGATCTCAATGGTCTGAACTTGAGTGCCACAAAACCTCATCACCAAGGGCTACAGTGTTCTCTATCTCCAAGTAAACTTGAAAGGCAGTCTAGGTCATAAGGACTGCAATTTTTACATGAGTCCTAGAGCTGAACTAGGCCCAGAAAGCGTAGACTGCAGGGCCATGTGACATACTGAGACATCAGCTGGGGCAGCTAAGGGAGTGCTGGAATCATCCTTCCCCTAACACCAGGCTGCACAGCTTATGGCTGCAAAAGAGACCCCTCCCTTCTGCTTGAGGAGAGGAGCGGGAATTGTGGGGAGGACTTTGTCTTGCATTTAGGATACCAGCACAGTCACAGCAGGATAGGGCACTGGTCAGAGTCCTAAGGTCCCCTACTCCAGGACCTAGCTCCCAGACAACATTTCTAGACACACACTGGGCCAGAGGGAACCTGCTGCCCTGACTACCTTGAGTCCTGACAGCATTCATCACCTGCTAACTAAAGAGCACTTGGGCCCTGATTAACCAGCATCAATACTCAGGCACTACACTGAAGGCCTTTTGCTGGCTTCAGGTGAGACTCAGCACATTATCAGCTGTGGTGGCTACAGGGTAAAACTTCTGCTTAAGAGAAGCAGAGGGAAAAGTAAAGAGACATTGTCTTGTACCTTAGGTACCAAAACTTCCACAGGCGATAGAGTACCAAGCAGGCTCTTGAGGTTCCTGATTCCAGGAATTGACTTTTGGACAGCACTGCTGGAACTGCCCTGGGCTGAAGGGGAGCCCACTGCCCTGAAGGGTGAGTCCCAGGTCAGGCAGCATTCACCACAAGTTGACTTAAAAGACCTTGGGCTTTAAGAAGACTTTAAGGGAACATCAGGGTAGTCTGCCAGTACTCCTCATGGCATGGGGTGGCAGTGGCTATGGGCTGAGGCTCTTCTGCCTTTGGAAAGGGGAGAGAAGACTGCAAAGGACTGTGTCTTGTGGTTTGAGAGCAAATCAGTCACAAATTAATAGAACACCAGATAGACTTCTAAGGTTTTTGACTGTAATCCCTGACTTCCACATGTCACTTCTGGACTCATTCAGGGCCTGGGGGACCTTGCTCCCCTGAAGGAAAGGACACTGGCCAGGCTGGCTTTGCCAACTGCTGATTGTAGAATCAGGGCCTTGAGCTAACACAGGCAGTAGCCAGCGAATGGTGATAGAAGGTCTTGGGTAAGACACAGCACTATGCTGACTTCAAGACAGCCCAAGCACAATTATGGCAGTGGTGGCCACATGGGGGCTTCTGTGACTCCATCTCCAGGTTTAGGTGGCTCAGATATATAGAAAGACTATATATTTAGGGAGAAAGTAAGGGAAGAGAGCAAGAGTCTTTGCCTGGTCATCCAGAGAATTCTCCCAAATCTTATCCAAGACCATCAAGGCAGTACCTATATAAGTCTGCAAGAACCACAGTGTTACTGACCTTGGGATAAACCCTAAAGCTGATACAACTTAGATTACAACATGAAAATATTTGCAAGTATCTGGAAAGCCTTCCTAAGAAAGAGAGTTACAAATAGGCCCAGGCAGTAAAGACTACAATAAATCCCTAACTCTTCAATGCCCAAACACTGAAGAACATGTACTAACATCAACATCATCCAGGAAAACAAGATCTCACCAACTTAACTAAATAAGCCAACATGGATCAATCCTGAAAAAACAGAGATATGTGACCTTTCTGTCTGATAATTCAAGACATGAATTGAGGAAACTCAAAAAGTTTAAGATACCACAAAGAACGGATTCAGATTCTATCAGGTAAATTCAACAATGCATGAGAACTTCGTGAAGCATACACAAGTATCAATAGCCAAATCTATCAAGCAGAACAAAGGATATCAGAGATTGAAGATCAACTCAATGAAGTAAAGCTAGAAGACAAAATTAGAGAAAAAAGAGTGAAAAGAAATGAGCAAAGCCTCCAAGAAATATGGGACTATGTGAAAAGACCAAATCTACATTTGATTGGCATACCTGAAAGTGACGGGGAGAATGGAACCAAGTTGGAAAACACTCTTCAGGATATCATCCAGGAGAACTTCCCCAACCTGGCAAGGCAGGCCAACATTCATATTCAGGAAATACAGAGAACACCACAAAGATATTCCTCAAGAAGAGCAATCCCAAGACATATAATTGCAAGATTCACCAAGGTTGAAATGAAGGAAAAAATGTTAAGGGCAGCCAGAGAGAAAGATTGGGTTACCCACAAAGGGAAGTCCATCAGACTAACAGCAGATCTCTCAGCAGAAACCCTACAAGCCAGAAGAGAGTGAGGGCCAATATTTGACATTTTTAAGGAAAAGAATGTTCAACCCAGAATTTCATATCCAGCCAAACTATGTTTAATAAGTGAAGGAGAAATAAAATCCTTTACAGACAAGCAAATACTGAGAGATTCTGTCACCACCAAGCCTGCCTTACAAGAGCTCCTGAAGGAAGCACTAAACATGGAAAGGAGTAACCAGGACCAGCCACTGCAAAAACATACCAAACTGTAAAGATCATCAACACTCTGAAGAAACTGCATCAACTAACGGGCAAAATAACCAAGTAGCATCATAATGACAGGATCAAATTCACACATAACAATATTAGCCTTAAATGTAAACAGGCTAAATGCCCCAATTAAAAGACACAGACTGGCAAATTGAATAAAGAGTCAAGACCCATCAGTGTGCTGTATTCAGGAGACACATCTCATGTGCAAAGACACACATTGGCTCAAAATAAAGGGATGGAGGAAGATTCGCCAAGCAAATGGAAAGAAAAAAAAAAAAAAAAAAAAAAAAAAAAAAGCAGAAGTTGCAATCCTAGTCATCCTAGTCTCTGATAAAACAGACTTTAAACCAATAAAGATCAAAATAGACAAAAAAGGGCATTATATAATGGTAAGGAGATTGAAATAATTAAAAGGAATCAAGCAGAAATTCTGGAAATGAAAAATGCAATTGGCATGTTGACAAATGCATCAAAGTCCTTTAAGAGCAGAGTGGATCAAGCAGAAGAAACAATTAGTGAGCTTGAAGACAATTTGAAAATACACAGTCAGAGGAGACAAAAACAATAAAGAAAGATGAAGCACACCTACAGGACCTAGAAAATATCCTCAAATGGGCAAATCTAAGAGCTATTGACCTTAAACAGGAAGTAGAGAAAGAAGGGTAGAAAGTTTATTCAAAGAGGTAAAAACAGAGAACTTCCCAAATCTAGAGAAAGACATCAATATCCAAGTACAAGAAGGTTATAGAACACCAAGCAGATTTAAGCCAAAGAAGACTACCTCGAGGCATTTAATGATCAAACTCCCAAAGGTCAAGAATAAAGAATGAATCCTAAAGGCAGTAAGAGAATATAAGCAAATAACATATTAATAAAATGGAGCTCCAGTACATCTGGCAGCAGGCTTTTCAGTGAAAACACTCTAGGCCAGGAGAGAGTGGCAGACATATATAAAGTGCTGAAGGAAAAACAAACAAACAGAAAACTTTTACCTTAGAATGGTATATCCAGTGAATATATCCTTCAAACCAGATAAGCAAAAGCTGAGGGGTTTCATCAATACCAGATATGTCCTACAAGAAATGCTAAAGGTAGTGTTTCAACCAGAAAGAAAACAGTATTAATGAACAATAAGTAATCACCTGAAAGTACAAAACTCACTGGTAATAATAAATACACAGAAAAACACAGAAGATCACACCACTGTAACTGTGGCGTGTAAGGTACTCTTATTCTAAGTAGAAAGACTAAACATAAGCCAATCAAAAATAACTATAACTTCTAAAGACATAGTCAGTACAATAAGATATAAATAGAAACAACAAAAAGTTAAAAAGCCAGGGGACAAAGTTAAGGCATAGGGTTTTTACTAGTTTTCCTTCTGCTTGTTTGTATGTCTGTTTATACAAATAGTGTTAACTTGTCATCAGGTTAAAATAATAGGTTATAAGATTGTAATTGCAAGCCTCATGGTAAACCTAAAATCAAAAAACAATAGAAACACAAAAAATAGAAAACAAGAAACTAAGTCATATCACCAGAGAAAATGACCTTCACCAGAAGACACAGGAAGGAAACAAAGAAGGAAGCTAAGACCACAAAGCAACCAGAAAACAAAATGGCAGGAATAAGTCCTTACTTATCAATAATAAAAACTGAATAAAAATGAACTAAACTCTCCAATCAAAATGCATAAACTGACTGAATTGATAAAAAAAAAAAAAGATTCATTGACCTGTTGCCTACAAGATACACATTTTACCTATAAAGATAGATATAAACTGAACATAAAGAGATGGATAAAAGAAGATATCCCATGCCAATCCAAACCAAAAAAGAGCAGGAGTTGCTATACCTATATCAGACAAAATAGATTTCAAGACAAGACCTACAAGAAGAGACAAATAAGGTCACTATATAATGATAAAGGGGTCAATTCAGCAATAAAATATAACAAATTTAAATATTTTTGCATCCAACATTGGAACACCCAGATATATAAAGGAAATATTATTACAGAAAAAGAGAGAGATCGGTCCCCATACAATAATAGCTGGAGACTTCGACATCCCACTTTTAGCATCGTGCTGATAGTCCAGACAGGAAATCAACAAAAAGATATCAGACTTAAATTGCACTGTAGACCAAATGGATCTAATAGATTTACAGAGCATACAGATCCAAGAGCTGCAGAATACACATTCCTTTCCTCAGCACATGTATTATTCTCAAGGACAGACCATTTATTAGGTCCCCAAACGTGTCTTAAGGCATTTTTAAAACATTGAAATAATATGAAACATCTCTGACCACAATGGAATAAAACTATAAATCAATAACAAGAGGAATTTTGGAAACTATACACATACATGAAAATTAGACAGTATGCTCCTGAATGACCAGTGGGTCAATGAAGAAATTAAGGAAATAACTGAAAAACTTCTTGAAACAAATCATAATGGAAACACAACATACTAAAACCTATGGAATACAGTAAAACCATTACTAAGAGGAAATTTATAACTATGAATGCCTACATCAAAAAAAAGGAATAATTTCAAATAAACAATCTAATGCATCCTAAAGAACTAGAAAAGCAAGAGCAAAACAAACCCCCAATTAGAAGAAGAGAAATAATAAAGATCAGAGCAGAAATACATGAAACTGAAATGAAGAAATCAATACACAACATCAATGAAATAAAAAGTTGTGTTTTTTTAAAAAATTAAACAAAATTAACAAACCTTTAGCAAGACTAAGAAAAAAAGAGAGAAGATCCAAATACATAAAATCAGAAATGAAAAGATATTACAACCATTACTGCAGAAATTCAAATGATTTTAGGATTCAAGTGCTATTTAGCTCTTGTATTGGATGAGTATTTGAGTGTTTGCGTTTAGAGTATTAAATATTGAATATTTATAGTGGCTACTATGAGCAACTATATGCCAAAAAAATTGGAAAATTTAGAAGAAATGGGCAAATGTCTATAAAAGTATCAGTTACCAAGATTGAACCAGAAAGAAATTCAAAACCTAAACAGACTAATAACAAGTACTGAGACCACAGTTGTAATAAATTCTCCCAGTAAAAAATAAGAAAAGCCAAGAACTTGATATTTCACTGCTGAATTCTACCAAACATTTAAAGAAGGACTAATACCAATTCTACTCAATCTACCCCCAAAAAATAGAGGAGGAGGGAATACTTTCAAACTCATTCTATGAGGTTTGTATTACTCTGATACCAAAAACCAATGTATTACCCTGATATTAAAAAAAAAAAATCAAAAAAAGAAAACTGCAGGCCCATATCTCTGATGAATATTGATGCATAAATTCTCAACAAAATAGCAAACCAAGCTCAACAATATATTAGAAAGATAACATTATGACAAAAGGGGATTTATCCCTGGGATACCAAGATGGTTCAATAGACACAAATCAATCAGTGTAATAAGTCATATAAATAGAATGAAAAATAAAAACCATAGTATTTCCATTGATGCTGAAAAGGTATGATAAATTATAAAATCTCTTCATGATAAAAACTCTTAAAAAACTGGAGATAGAAGGAACATAGCTCAAAATAATAAAGTCATATACGACAGACCCACAGTGTCACATTGAACCAGAAAAAGCTGAAGGCCTTTCCTATAAGATCTGGAACACAACAAGGATGCCCATTGTCACTACTGTTATTTAACATAATACTGGAAGTCGTAGCTAGAACTGTCAGATAAGAGAAAGCTATAAAGGGCATCAAAATTGGAAAGGAAGAAGCCAAATTATTTTTGTTTGCATATGGTATTATTTTATATTTGAGAAAACCTAAAGACTCCACTACAAAACTGTTAGAACTGATAAACAAATTCAGTACAATTGCAGGATACAAAATCAACATACAAAAAGCAGTAGCATTTCTATATGCCAACAGAGAACAATGTGAAAAAGAAATAAAAAACTAATCTCAATTACAATAAGCACATAAAATTAAATAGCTGGAAATTAACCAAAGAAGTGAAAGATCTCTATAATGAAAAATACACAATACTGATGAAAGAAATTGAATGTGGCACCAAAAAATGGAAAAATATTCCATGTTCATGAATTAGAAGAATCAATATTGTTAAAATGTTCATGCTACCCCAAAAATGTAAAATTCAATGCAATCCATATCAAAATACCAATGACATTCTTCACAGAAATAAGGAAAATTCTAAAATTTTTATGGAACCAAAAAAGACTGAGAACAGCCCCAGGTATTCTAACCAAAAAGAACAAAACCGAAAGAATCATATTAATTGACTTCAAATTATACTACATAGCTATAGTAATCAAAAAGCATGGCACTGGCATAAAAACAGACATATAGACCAATGAAACAGAATAGAGAACCCAGAAATAAATCTACACACTTATACCAAAATCATTTCTCACAAGGTGCCAAGAGCATACACTGGGGAAAAGACAGTCTCTTCAATAAGTGGTTCTGAGAAACTGTATATCCATATGCAGAAGAATGAAATTGGACCCCTATTTCTCACCATATACAAAAATCAAATCAAAATGGATTAAGGACTTAAATCTAAGACCTCAAACTATGAAACTACTTCAAGAAAACATTGCAGAAAATCTCCAGGACATTTTTCTGAACAAAGATTTATTGAGCAATACCTGACAAGCACGGGGAAGCAAAGTAAAAATAGACAAATAGGATTACATCAAGTTAAAAAGCTTCTGCACAGCAAAGAATACAATCAACAAAGTAAAGAGACAACCCACAGAATGGGAGAAAATATTTGCAAACTACCCATCTGACAAGGGATTAAAAATCAGAACATATAAGGAGCTCCAACAACTCTATAGGAAAAAACTGAATAATCCAATCAAAATATGGCAAAAGATTTAATAGACATTTCTTGAAAGAAGGCATACAAATGGCAAACAGGCATATGAAACAGTGCTCAACATCACTGGTCATCAGAGAAATGCAAATCCAAACAACAATGAGATATAATCTCACCCAAGTTAAAATGGCTTATATCAAAAAGACAGGCAATAACAAACGCTGGTGAGGATGTGGAGGAAAGAAAACTCTTGGACACTGTTGGTGGGAATGTAAATTATTACAACCACTATAGGGAACAGTTTGGAAGTTCCTCAACAAATTAAAAATAGAGCTACCATAAGATCCAGCAATCCTACTGCTGGGTATATACCCAAAAGAAAGGAAATCAGTATATCTAAGAGGTAACTGCTCTCCCGTGTTTATTGCAGCACTACTTACAATAGCTAGGATTTGGAAGCAACCTAAGTGTCCATCAACAGATGAATGGATAAAGAAAATGTAGTACGTATCCACAATGGGGTACTATTCAGCCATAAGAAATAACAAGATCCAGTCAGATGCAACAACATGAATGGAACTGGAGAACATTATGTTAAGTGAAATAACCCAGGCACAGAAAGACAAACATCACGTGTTCTCACTTATTTGTGGGATCTAAAAATGAAAACAATTGAACTCATGGACATGGAGAGTAGAAAGATGGTTACCATAGCCTGGGCTAAAGGTAGTTGGGTGTGGTGGTGGGGGTGGGGGCAGGTGGGGATGGTTGATAGGTACAAAAAATAGAAAGAATCAATAAGGCCTACTATTTCATAGCACAACAGGATGACTATAGTCAATAATAACTTGATGGTACATTTTAACATAACTTAAAGAGCTTTACTGGATTGTTTGTAACTCGAAGGATAAATCCTTGAGTGGACTGATACCGCATTCTCCATGACATGCTTATTTCACATTGCATGCCTGTATCAAAACATCTCATGAACCCCATTCATATATAAACCTACCATGTTCCCACATAAATGAAAAATATAAATAAATAAAAATTTTAAAAATTGATTTAATTTCACTTATGTGAAATTATATGTGTGTCTGTATACACACAAGGAATTCAATGACAGCGCTGCTTGTAATAGTCACATAATTAAATTAAAACAACAAAAAACACATTACCATTAACAAAGGGCTGGTTAAATAATTCATAATTAATCTCTTTGTTAGAATTTCAAGAATGTAAAATGAATGAGGAAGCTTTCCATGGACCCATGGACATAAGGAACTGTAATAGATATATCTAAAGAAAAAACAGGGAATAATAGACATGGCAGGCAAATCTTGTTTAGAAAAAGAGGTAGTAACAATTTGTTTATATTTTTGTAAAAAACAACAAAAAAAGATACCTACGAAACAGATAAGAGTGGTTGGTTATCTATGAAGAAGAGAGCAGAATCTAAGTGAACAAGGAAAAAACTGAGTCTCTTCTCCATATAGTTTTAAGATTTGTATATACATATTTTCACATATTTAAACCATGTACATATATTATATACTCAACCATTAAATAGAGAAAGTTTCTCATGAGAAGATTGTGTTAAACAGAGACCTGAATGGTACATGTAGTGTGGCTCCAATTCACAATTCAACATAAAACTGCAAAGGAAGAATTGAAGAGCATGTGCATCTATGCATTTTGGGGCCCGCTTAATATCATTAATCCTTTTATGTCTCTGGGAGAATATATCTAACTCCTGTTCTTTATTATCAGGCAAAATTCATTGTTCTTCTAAAGCATAACATGTTCCTAGTGGGGCTTTGACAATGACAAACTGAGATATGCTTAATGACTTAGAGATGACTATTATCATGGACCACCCCTAATGTCCAGCTCTCCTGGCGGAAGGGTGAAGAAGGCATCACTAGTCACCGACCAAAGCTCAACCTGTACATGCTTGTAGCGTCAAAGGTTTTCCATTCATTGTGCTCTGGCAAAAGACACCAAATAAGGAGAGAAAAACACTGATAATAAGCAGCAGCATCAAAGATTAAGAAGTTGCCTCTTCAGTTTGCCTCTGTACACATGAGCAGTACTTGAAGTCTCAGTTGCCTATCAGCAAGATAGGGCAATAACAAATAATTAATAAGTTAAATTTAAAAAATTAAAGCACTTACACCTGGGTCTGGTATAGAGTGATGATGAGGAGGAGGAGGAAGAGGAAGGGATGGGGAGGAGAAGCCACTTCTCATCTCCTGATTGTGAATCTTCTGATACAGAACAATCTGAATCATCTTGATAGTGAAAGCAACAGGTCACTCTCATAAATATGTTTAGTTTATTAGCAGTAAAGGGAGTCAGAGGCACATGCATACATTCTATGAAAAAAAAAAGTTTTTCCTAGATCAGGTCTACATTAGACTATGAGATTATGGTTCCCTCACCTATTTACAGCTATATTTTCAATTTAACTGATGCTTATTGTAGATATTTATATTAATGACCTTAGTGGAGCATCAGTCCCCTATATCTGTGTCATTTGTAATGGACATTGTCACTTCTGCCACCGGAATGGAAGTACATTTATCATGACTTAGAGATGACTATTATCATGGACCACCCCTAATGTCCAGCTCTCCTGGCGGAAGGGTGAAGAAGGCATCACTAGTCACCGACCAAAGCTCAACCTGTACATGCTTGTAGCGTCAAAGGTTTTCCATTCATTGTGCTCTGGCAAAAGACACCAAATAAGGAGAGAAAAACACTGATAATAAGCAGCAGCATCAAAGATTAAGAAGTTGCCTCTTCAGTTTGCCTCTGTACACATGAGCAGTACTTGAAGTCTCAGTTGCCTATCAGCAAGATAGGGCAATAACAAATAATTAATAAGTTAAATTTAAAAAATTAAAGCACTTACACCTGGGTCTGGTATAGAGTGATGATGAGGAGGAGGAGGAAGAGGAAGGGATGGGGAGGAGAAGCCACTTCTCATCTCCTGATTGTGAATCTTCTGATACAGAACAATCTGAATCATCTTGATAGTGAAAGCAACAGGTCACTCTCATAAATATGTTTAGTTTATTAGCAGTAAAGGGAGTCAGAGGCACATGCATACATTCTATGAAAAAAAAAAGTTTTTCCTAGATCAGGTCTACATTAGACTATGAGATTATGGTTCCCTCACCTATTTACAGCTATATTTTCAATTTAACTGATGCTTATTGTAGATATTTATATTAATGACCTTAGTGGAGCATCAGTCCCCTATATCTGTGTCATTTTGTAATGGACATTGTCACTTCTGCCACCGGAATGGAAGTACATTTATCATGCCCTCAAATCTGGGCTGGTCTTGTTATTTCTTTAATCAATACAGAATGTGGTGAAAGTGATTTTTGCATTCTGCAGCTTAGACCTTAAGGAGCCCTGTCTATAGAGTTTCCTCTTGGCTTTTGAACCCCTGAGATCACCCTACTGCAAACAAGCCCTATTTGTTTAATCTAGTGGAAGAAAAGAAGGACAGCTGAACTGCCCCAGCTAACAGCCAGTCCCAATAGCTAGATATAAAAGTCAGGCTTCTTGGACTCTCCAGTCCCAGGTAAGCCATCAGTTGACTTCATCCACAAAAGTTGTTTTTTTGATTGTTTGTTTGTTTGTTTAAAAATAAATAAAAAACAGAGTCGACTGGGCACTGTGGCTCACGCCTGTAATCCCAGCACTTTGGGAGGCCGAGGTGGGCAGATTACCTGAGGTCAGGAGTTTGAGACCAGCCTGCCCAACATGGCGAAACCCTATCTCTACTAAAAATACAAAAATTAGCCTGGCATGGTGGCACGCACCTGTAATCCCAGCTACTCGGGAGGCTGAGGCAGGAGAATCACTTGAACCCAGGAGGCAAAGGTTGCAGTGAGCTGAGATCCCACCATTGCATTCCAACCTGGGCAACAAGAGCAAAACTCCATCTCAAAAAATAAAAATAAAAAAAAAGTCTACAACATTACGATAACTATGAAATCGTAAGTTATCGTATTTTTTGCTTAAGCCACTAAGTATCCTTTTTAATGCAGAAATAAACAACTGAAATATTTTATTTGTTTTTCTAAGATAACTATATTTATTTACATTGGCATGTTCTTCAGATGTGACCAGGAATAAATATATGACATAAAAGCCTGGTTTTCCTAGCTGGCTAACATTTCTCAAGTTCTGTGCCAGACACTACATCAAGCAACTTAATATATTTCATGTATTCATAAAAACAGCAAGAGGTGGGTTGGCTTACTAACCTATTTTACAGATGAAGCAGGTAAGTCTCACTTCCATGGTCACCCAGAAAATTACTGTTAAACCTGGCATTCAGTCTTAGACTGTCCAATTCCAGAGTTCATGCCGCTTAACTACTAAATTTTGTATTGTCTCAATAGAAAGTCTCAGGGCTTGACATCTCTGGTACTGCTGACTACACCGAAGGGAATGTTCTGAGCTGCTGGGCTTTTCCTGATTCTATAGATACAGACTTATGAGATATTTTTGCCAGACCAAATGTTGATGTTCCCTAATTTTCTCAGGATAGCATGTAAAGTAGATAGTGCTGTACCATTTCCCAAAGTGAGCTCTGTGGGACATCTAGAATCAGAATCATAAATTCTTACCCATGTAACAATCACATGGGTAATTAGTTAAGGTGCATATTCGTTTGACTCAGGACACCAATTCAATAGGTCTGGTTGAGAATCAGCTTTTTAAATAAGCATTCCAGTTGATTCTGATTTGTGTTTTAGGGTCAAACTAAGAATTATAAATACATGTAAAATAATTCCCCAAAAACATGGTGTCTCTCTTTCTCATTCTTTTTCCAGATAAATATGATGTAGATGATATCCACATAAACATAGGCATGTATGTAGATATAGATGTAGTGAGAATATTACTCTGAGCAAGCATAAATTATCAAAGCAAGCCACCATTTAAGCATTCTTATTTAGTTTTCAATTTGGTCATATTTTCCTTTGTAATTTTTCACCTAAAGCTTGCATGTTGAGATATGTTCATGTTTATCACTAGACTCCTGTACATTGAAAGGAGAAGAGCAGGCACTCAGACGAGGAAACTGAAGCCTAACCAGGTTGACTGACTATTCTACATGGCTCATGGTTGGTGTTATGACTCTTTAAGCCTAGAGGTTTTTGCTTATACCAAAGGACAGTGCTTTAAATTGCCTTAAATGAATACAGATATCTAAATACTTCCTGAGCAATTCTTCTATTCCCAGGCTGAAGGGTATCTAAAACATCAGGACTGAAGGATTGGACAATCTCATAGGCTCCTTGGGTTTTCAGAAAAATCCCCATGTCCTCAGTACATCCTGTTGTCTGGTGTCACCGGCCAAACTTGATCCAGCCCAGCTTATCGCAGGCTTATGTACATTTCCTCAGCATTTCTAATGGGGTTAAAAGTTCTGAGGGCAGTTCTAATTTTTCATAATGGGTGATAGTTTGGGGCCCTGAGTAGGCTGAGCTTAACTTCCTTCCTATTGAGCACTCACAGCACTGAAACTCTGGGCCAAATGGTGAAGAAGACCTCACCAATCTTGGTGCTCCACTAGTCCAATGCCTGTGTTTATTCACAGAACATAGATTCTAGAGAAAAACAGTATCCTGAATAAGAAGGTGTCTGTGGCTATTCAGTCAGAGCTACAGCCACTATGCAAGTCTTCGGAGGCACATGATAGGGTGGAAAGAACATTAGGACAGGAGTCAGACCTGAATTTGATTTATTTGTCTGCCACTTATTGGCTTTGTGACCTTGGACAAGTCCTTAATGTCTCTGAATCTCAATTTAATTGTCTGTAAATGGGAAAATATACATAATGAGAAGTCATCTTTGAAAATAAAAGACAGCATTTTGAAGCCACTAGCTTACAGGTATAAGAAGACCAGTGAATGGATGTTCTTCTCCCCTTTCCAAAACTTCTTTGGGTTTTTCTCATCAGATATATTCTGACAATGATGGTCCTCTTATCTACCAAAATGCAGTGTCTCTTTAGATAATGTAACCTTTTTAAGGTAACAGTCTATTGTGTATAACTCTTGTTTAGAGTGGTGGCATCTTGTCTAAACACAGCCTTTAGTGCCGACTTTCTCTTTCTGCTGCCCCAAGCTCTGAGAAGGCTAGGAGCTAGAAGGAGATTCTGTAACACTCTTGGAGAAGACATTAATCCAGAGTTCAGCCTGGGCCACAGTGTCCTGTTTCTTTTTTCAGGAGAAGTGTCCACTATACTAGAGCTGATCTAGTCCCCATTAACAGAATTCAAGATGGATTGGATTCTATAGGAAAGAGGTTTAATTAGTTGAAGACAAAGATGATGATGAGGAGGAGGAGGAGGATGATGATGACGAAAATGTTATAGTCATGACAATAGGCTTTGAGGCTGACTTTGGCGGACTATTTTCAGGGCTTTGCAGAATAGAGTACTTTTCTTTCAATCTCAAAAAAGAATGGCACATATATCGTGGCTTTATTTCAAAAGATCTGTTAATTATATCACAAATGTCCTTAAAATAAATAAATATTGCCTACCATTGACAGGCATTTAGGTTGATTCCATGTCTTTTCTATTGTGAATTATCCTTAGCAAGCTAGCAGAGGAATGGAAAACCAAATACTGCGTGTTCTCACTTATAAGTGGGAGCTAAATGATGAGAATACATGGACACATAGAGGGGGACAACACACATTGGAGTCTATCAGAAAATGGAGGGTGGGAGGAGAGAGAGGATCAAGAAAAATAACTAGTGAGTACTAGGCTTAATACCTGGATGATGAAATAATCTGCACAACTAACCCCCATGACACAAGTTTACCTATGTAACAAACGCACACATGTACCCCTGAACTTAGAAGTTAAAAATAAAATAAAAATAAATAAATAAAAATTTCCTGATAGTATCAAACATCAACCTCCATCTCTTTTGACTCTCTGGAGAAATAGTTATTTGGTTATACCGTTAAAATTACACATTTCATTGTTATGAGTTTCTAATCTCATTCAAGTAATAATAAAAGCATTTACCTGTTAGTTTTCTCACCATCATGCAAGGGGTAGGGCTGGAAGAAATTGTGAAGCAGATATCACCTTTTATCCAATCCTTAAACAAGATTTTAAAAATCAGGGAAGGGAGATAGCAGTGTAAGCAGACAAAAAATAGTAGGGGGAAGAGTGATTTGTTTTTCCTTCCTCTCAAGCCATTAGGGTAATATCATCTATAGCAGGTGCTTGGTCGGGGAGGGAGGCCTCCAAGTTATAGTCACAGGTTTGACATCCATCACAAAGGTAGGAATCCATACTAGTCACTTGTGCTGTTGCATATCCATGGAGGCATATTAAGCCTCATGGATACCAGAGCGTGGTCTTGATATTTTAAATCTGAGTATGAAGTGGGAGTGCTGCAGCATTAGTCCTTGCTTCGGCTGCTTGTCTTCAGTGATATACAAGTTTCATAAATTACGTTAACTAGAAAAGGGATGAATTAGAGCTTATAATCACTTGCAGAAATCTTTCTGCTTATTTGAGATATGGACTATTTTAGGGAAAAAATATTGCTTTCAGCAACAATCCTCCCTTTTTTGATATATATAGATGATAGATTAGATAGGTAGGTAATAAATAGATAATAGATAAATAGATGCATGTGTGTGTGTGTGTGTTGTTATAGGAAACTATAAAGCTCATTTGTGGGAGGGACTGAAGAATCTTTGAGTTATCAGCATCACCTGAATGTAAATTTTATGTGACAGACAGCATAGATAGTGAATTCATCACACTACTCCCAGCTATCAGCACACTGCCTGATTTACAGTAGCTGCTCAGTAAATATTTATGTATAAAATCAATAAATAATTTTGTACTTTAATTATTTATTCTGCTCTTGGGTCTTTATTTTGTGTAGGTTAGCTTTGTCCCTCCATCTCTAATGTAAACTCTGTGAGGACAGGAAAAATAGTAATCATAGCAGTTACCATTTATTAAGTGCTTATTCCTGGTAACAGGTCTTGTGGGAGGCACACATCACACACAAATAAAGTCCTTTCTCTTTCTGGAAGACAAAGAAATAGGCTCATAGAGGCTCTAAGTAACTTACCATGGTCACTCAGTACGTTGCTGGCAGAGCATCCAAAGCCCACATTATTAACCACAATGGAACTGTGATACATCTCATTTTGCACACAATACTTAGCATGACTTAAACCTTTGTGTAAACTGAGGTTGGCAGGGATGGCTTAGTTACAAATCTGACAGTAGAGAACCTGTTCTTTCTGCCATTTCCTTTTAGAGTATTTATCATGTCCTTGGAGGCTGCCCTGGCTCCCCAGCACTAAATCCCATTCCTGCCCTCCCTGCACAACAAATGGCCCATTACTGTCCTTCCACAGACCTCCATTTGCATGAAAACTTTTCTCTTCAAAACAAAACTAAACAAACAACAACAACATTTATTAAGTGACTTTGGTAAGCCAAATGACATGCCAAACTGTACAGGCTGTCTCATAATTCCATCAATAAACCTAAAAGGTAGTTTGAGTTATTATCTCCACTTTAAATATATAGGAATTGAGTCTCAGAAAGGTTAAGCTAAGGTCATAGAAGTATGACCCATTTACCATATACACACATACATATCTTATATTTACTGTTTTAAAAATTTGGGGGTTGTGTTGTATGTTTTCTCCAAATATTTTCTCTCATTTATCTTCATACCAAACTTTTAAGGAGGACACAGCGCTGAGGCTCAAAAATGTTAAGTGATACTTAGATTGTCATGACAGGCCTGGAACTAGGACTCAGTTTCTTGACTCCTTTCCAAGTACTTATTCCAAAACACAAAACATCAACCTTTCCAAGCAATACTATTGAATTTTAATAGGGCCTGTTCCTCAAATCAGCAACTCAAGGCAGAAAATGAAGACCCCACAGTAAGATAATAAGGGAGATATCTGGGGACAGAAGAAGTTTTCTTCAAGGTTTCTTCAGGTAACAACTGAAGTTACCTATTCTGTTGTGGCTGAAGTTCTACCTCTTCTTCCACCCAAGTTATTCTGATAGTAGACTGGAGTCATATCAGACTAGGAGTTGCTGTATTTTGGGGACCTAGACAGTTTAGAAATTATGACTCTTCTCTTGCGGGAAATAACATTTTGCTTCACTTTAGTTTCCTTTATCATGTGAATTTAAAACTTTTCTGTACCGAGAAATGGCTTGAAGATTTTTGCCAGATAGTCCTGCTTCTTGGTGTTAATATATATTGATTTTACTTATATTCTCTTCATTGTATTACACAAGAAGATGTTTAACCAATGGAAAAGACATACTTGCTTCTTTGTTTTATAGACTCCAGTGAGGAGCAGCTCTAACCACGTTAACTCCCTGCTTCAGCTGGTTGTCTTATCCTTAAGGTATCCATCCATCCTGCTAAGGGAACAGTCTAAGTTTTTGGAGCAGGTTGTAAAGAAATTTGTAACAGTATCCTGTTTTAATTTTGGAAGTATCCTGTTATGCCTAACAAAATTTACGACTACCTTATATATTCTGCAGCATGTGACTGCTGTGTTCTCCCACTATGATAAGACAAAACATGTTGATTGTTTTAAGTTTATGAGAAGCACCGACTTGATGAAAAAGTGTGGTCATTTCATTATGTTTTACTCTAGACCCCAAATAATGAGAAGTGCTACCTTTAAAACTAATTGTCTAATGCCAATGAGAGTTGATAACAGTAGACAGAGGCTGGGGCTGAACTGTTTCTCCTTATAGATCTAAGGAAATGTGGAGTCACACTGACTAATGATAATTTAGCCTTTATTATTCTATTTTGCTGTAACCACACTCTTTCCTACAGCTCCCCTCCATAATTATGCCTTTAATTTCCTAACACACAACAAAGCATTCTGCTTTAAATTCTATTTGCTGGAGAGGATGAGCTCTAGAATTCCCTTTATGTCTATCTCTGGAAAAATTCATTTTCTTTGAACACAGGCATGCATACACATACAGAGAGATACACAAGCATACACACATGCACACATACAAACCTTAACAAAAGTTACTTGTCACTCCTCTGATGGTCTCTGTGGCATTGGTTCCCAGAAGGAGGCTGTTGGCTTTTTTCAAATTTACAGTTTTCTTGCTTATGATATTTTCAATGAAGTTCAGAAAACAAGAAAAGACTCCTTTAGTAAACTCCTAAACTCCAAGAAGGATTAATTGCAACATGCCTTGTCTTAGTACTAAAAAAGTGAAGAAGTGATTTCAGGGTAGTTTTATATTCTTTTTTCACTTTTATTTCTGTATTTCTTCTTTATTTCCTTTTTAATGGTAGTATTTATTTTTAATAATAAATTATTCTACTAAGTGTAAGAGTAAGTACTACTATTATCTTTATTTTAGAGAACGGACAACTAAGATAAGAAAATGTTATGTTGGTTGGTTGGGATCAGCAAGGCAGTTCATAGGCAGGGTGTCACATGTTGAAGTTGGAGTTAGCTAAAAACACTGATGATACGAAAGACAAAGGTAGTTTCTTCCCTCACATGTCTGACACCTCATTTGGAAGGGGTAGAACAATTGTTGGCTAGTTGGCCATCTCTCTTTCTTCATATAACATCTCCATGTGACCAGCTTGAGCTTCCTCAGAGCATGGCATTTTCAGAGTATTCCTACTTCCTATATATAAGTTATATAGAGAAACATTTTGAAAAACCAAGATGCAAGCTGAAAAATATCTTATGATTTAGGCTCAAAGTTACAAGATGCCTTTTCTGCAATATATTATTGGTCAAAAGCAAGTGACAAGCCTGGCCAAATTCCAGGTAAAGAGAATTACACACTGCATCGATACTGGAAAACATAGTTCCTCGATAGGTCCATATTGGGAGACTAGCTACTTTAAAAATATACAGGGAAAAATGTTCTTGCTTTTAATAATAATTATTTTCCTTTGGTGTTAATTTAGGTCACTATTTCTCCATAAACCTTATAAGTGAAAATAATGATATTTTCTCAATAGAGAACATAAAATACTTAAGGAAGAGCTTCAGCAAGAAGACACATTATCATTGGTGGTGAGTGTTAGAAGCATTTAGCATTTTTGCAGTGTTTTGCATAATTTGAGGGTTCTAAGAGCTTTTTCAAACACTTATTTGAATCTTAAGGGACAATGTGCATACTCCTATTTGTCATATGTATATGATTTTATTATACCATATTAGCAAAATCAGTGCTCATGAAAGTATGCAGTTGCCTGTTCCAGGGCTGTGTTTACCCATGAAGCCCTTGCCTCTCCTGCTGAGGGTACAAACTAAAGTCCTAGATAGGCTCTTTAGTGCAGAAACCCTAGAATTAGTATCTTCTATTACTAGAGTAATTTTCCCTTGGATATTCTTTGGCTCATTGAGAGGGCTTCTATTTCGGAAGCTTCTTCCCTGGGAGGCCTTTGTTTCTGGCTATATTGCCTTTGGTTTTGTTTTCATAGCTTCTCAATGCTTCTGAGCACACTTAATCTTTCTTCATCAAGCATCCAAGCTCTTTTTCCCAATACTTGACCACAGGTTAATTTATCTAGAATAACGATAATAGAATCTACTTGGTGTGTATGCTGGTTTTGTGACCAATATCTGCTGTATGGTCATGCCTGTAATGTCTACTTCTTGTTTGATTGATTAGAAATAATATTGATAATATTTCTTCAGTTCTTACCATACATCAAAATTTGGCTATATAAATATACTTGCACTCTGTCATTTACTTCTTATACAGTCCTATAAGGTTAGTGCTATTATTTTTCACATTTCACAGATGAGAAAGCTGAAGCTTCAAGGATGAGAAAGCTGAAGCTTCAAGGATAAAAAAGCTTTGCCTAGAGTCACACAGACAGTCCTAAATTTGCTACTCAAAACCAGGCAATTGATTCTAAGCCTCACTTCCAGCCACTATTCCCATTCCCATTCAACTAAAATCTCTTGAAACTCAAATCTGGGGAAATAATATAATTAGTGGGATTTTTATATTTAATGTACTTTTAGAGAAACCTCTTCAAACTCAATTTTTCTTAGAGAAACTCAAAGACAGAGAACTGGATAATTTTTTATTTTGCTTTTCTTTATTTATCTTCTCTTTTCTTTCAATAATGATAACTAGAGCCTCCAGTTTTGTGACCTTTTTCTATTCAGCTAATAATGTTGCATTTTCTTTTCTTATTTGCATATGATAGGCTTCAGATATTTTTATTTTCATACAAATTTAAAATAAAGTATCAGTCACTGTATAGATTTCTTAATGAATAGAGATATTTTGAGACTTGGAAAATTCTGCAAAATTTGGCACAATTTTTTTTTTTTAATTTTACACAAGCAAAAGTTTGTCACAGGACATTCCAAAGTATTGTGTGTTACTCCTTCCTCTGCCCCCTCATCAATGGCCACCATGGGGTCCTTTCATTTGGCAAAGTAAATCCATTATAATATTTATAATGACCAATTGATAACTCATGATAAAATATTTTACATATTTTTAGTGGTGTTTTGATTTAATAGTAAGGCTGCGTGGAGAGAGAGTAAAATGTTTACCTTAAATAAATGTATTTTAAGTCATAATATTTGTGTTAGGCAGAGTTCTCCAAAGACAAATCTCTTTCCTAACACAAAGATTCCTCACAGAGGAATCAACAGGAGGAGATACCTTTAAATTGGCTCAGGCGATTTTGGAGGCTGGGAAGTATAGATTCAGAAGAGTCAGTGGTGTATTCCAAGACTAGTCCAAGGCTTGAGAAGCAGGAGAACTGATGGTGTAAATTGCAGTCAGAGTTTGTCTGAAATCAGGAGATAGCAATATTCCCACTTGAAGAGAATCAGGCACAGGGAGAATTCTTCCTTACTCAGGCTTTTATTCTAGTTAACTCTTCACAGGATTGAATGAAGCCTACCCACAGGAGGGAGGGTGATCTGCTTTATGTAGTCTACAGGTTTAAATGTTAATCTCTTCCAGCAATACCCTCACGGACACACTAGAAATGTTTAATCACATACCTGGCCATGCCATAGCCCAGTCAAGTCAACACATAAAATTAACTATCACAATATTTTCAGTCAAATTATTATCATTTATTATGCCTTTACTTATACCAGTACTTAATCCTCACCTTACCTTACTGAGGATGTTGATCCCTATTTCACACGAAAAATATAAAAAATAAAACACAGAAACACAGCTGGGGATGGTGACTCACACCTGAAATCCCAGCACTTGGAAGGCTGAGGAAGGAGAGGCTTGCTTGAGCCTAGGAGTTCAAGACCAACCTGAGAAACAGGGAAATCTCATCTCTACATAAAACATTTTTTAATTGAAAATTTTAAAAACACACAAAGACACTGCAGCTCAGAGGCTAATTAGCTTGTCCTACATGATAGAGCTGGTAAAGAGAGCAAAACGACTATCTCAGCCTATCCATCCTGCTCTAAGATAGAACATCTTGTTATAGGGGACAATTGACTGATACTAAGATGTAAGTCCACATAAAATTGATAGAAAGTTAACTGTGATTCCCTCAGCATTCACAAAGCAATAATGTTTCCTTCCTATTTAAGGTGGTCATTTGCCTGACTATTAAGTAGAAAGGTATTTCCTGAACCTTGACTTCTGCTGAGGAAGGAAGTCTCTGTCAGTCACTCAAAGAGTCTTCAGAATCTCAGAAAGGAGGGACACAGCGTGCCCTATATGAAGACAGAGGGGAATCCTTTTATTTAGTACAAAGTACTGTGCTAGGAACTTTCAGTCAAATTTATTTCACAAAAACCACAATCTCTTTTATTTTTATCGGAGTTGATGTGTCAATACTGTTTACTAGAGGGATGGAAAACAATCCCTTATTTATACAGCCCAGTTTGCTAAAATACTGTCATTCAGTGAGTTCGCATGACCTTAATTGCACAACAGAGGGTGTCAGAGGAAGCTATGCTGGACCTGACCATGTTAGAGCTCTTCAGGATTGCCAGATAGGAGCTGCCAACTCTGGGAACAAACATCTCTGCCTTGTTTCTTGGATGACAGTTTTTAAACCAACTCTTAGTAATTTCTAAAGGTATGCTTTGTAGCTGTCACAATGAGTGTCCCCTTGCCCTGGAGATGTGCAGTCATGTAATTCTGGGTTCCTTTATTCTCACCCCAACAGAAAAGTAAGGTGGAAGAAGAGCACAGTGTACCTGAACAGTTGGCAAGGTACCCCCAAGGTTCCTGTCACTTGGCTGTTTTAGAAGATGGGCGCCTCAAAGAGAAACAGAAACAGCTAATGTCATCCCACTCATTTCTAATGGGAATGGTGGGGACCAAACAGCTATGAGGGCTTCCAGTATAAAATGGCACAGGAGGGATAATATGTCACCTTCAGTGCCACTGTGACTCAGAACTTCAGGCTGCCACTGTGTAAGCACTGAGTCAAATTTAATATGCCTTTCCCTGACAGATTTAATGTCCATCAGGACCTGGGGAAAGAGCACATGACAAGCCTGAAGATGAACTGTGTTCTCAGAGAAATCAGTGAGAAAAATTCAGCAGAGGAGTATTTAACAGGTTGAAACACATACATTTATCAGCAGACTGTACTCTCTATGTACGTGAAATTAGGAAAGGCTTTTTAGATGCAATTTTGATTTATGTACTCTGCAATATAGATACATCAACTGTTGTTTGTTTGTTAGCTGATCATTTGAAAGACAAGGATGGATTATATTTCCTGTCAGTCTGCTTCTGATTCAGTAGTTAGGATGATATATTGTCAGGCATCGCGTTAACAAATGAGTTGTAAGAGTAAGCGCAAACCATTTCTCATAATGCCCATCGAGATATAATTGGTCCTATTAACAACATTCTGAATTGAATTGATTTTTTTCTTTAACATAATATCTTTAACGTACTTCCCCCCCTTCTGACTATACTACGAGTTTTTAAATAATTACTAAGAAAAATCTATATTAATTTCATTTTATTATATATGTATTTAAGTTGCAATATTGACAGAATTAAACTTGGACATAAATCATCCAACCTAAAAATTATCTGCATTGTCTAATGTCATCCTCACAAAAGTCCTATGAGTTAGTTAATAATCTTTATTTTACAGATAAAATTAATTTTCAGAATTAATAAATACACATAGGAAAGCACAGCTAAAAAGTGGTCAAAATGGAATGCAAACTAACTTGAATCTGGCTGTGAAGCCTATATATTTATGTACCATAATACACTTGTTAGTGACTAGGGAAGGCTTTTATCATCCAATTCTGATTGCATTTTCTAGCCAAATATCTCCCTGTTTCTCCAGTTGTTACAAATATCTAAGACTCCTTTCCTCTTTTAGATTGTAAGCTTCTTGTATGCAGAAACCACATATATGAGTTTTGCATAACATTAGACTAGTTGAAATATGAATCCAGCTCTCAAATTCTATATGGTTTCCTTCTGCTTAAGATTGACCTTTCAAAAATTTGAAACAAAAAATAATTGGAGTTATTTTTCTGATCAACTGGCAATGACGGGAACCATTGTCTTTATAATGTGTTTATTATGAAACAACTGCCACTGTTAGAAGCATAATATGTGATCATATAGCCACTGGATTTTCTGGTAACTTGCATCACTTACAGCAATCTCATAAGCAAAAAGATCGCTTTGCACTGACATCTCAACATTCCACTTACCCCACCCTGCTTCACCCCTAAAGAACACTGGATAGTGAGAAAGCCTGGCATCTGACATTTATAAATACAAAACGCCTCACCTATTGCATTGCCTTTATTAAAAGCAGACTCTACCAGAGCTCTCTATCATTATTGGCCAGCAAAACAATGGAGTATCCGTTATTCTTGCTGATTACTCCACACTCCTTCCCAAGGAAGTGAGCTGAATAATACTCAGTTCAAACTGTTCCATATACAAAATAGAGCAAATAAGAATGATTTGGGGCCCCAGTTTGAATGTTCAACTCTGGTCTGTCCCATATATTCTGTGTGTGGGAAGAGGCCTTTCCCCAGAATCTTATCCTTGGGGTCTCTTTCTTTGCTGCTGACATACAAGGAAGAAGCATCTGGAACTGCAGACACAAGAACCATGGGTAGCTCTGCTGATTAAAAACAGTTGCTTGACCTTAGGCAGATTGCTTAGCATTCTCGTCTCAATTTCTTCAGTTGCAAATGGGATTGATAAGGTTCATTCTATACTATCCCATAGAGGATTGAACAGATCTTATTCATTTATAATGGTGGTTTAATACTATATCTGGTCACTAAGAGTGACTGATACTAAAAACAAACAAACAAAATATTCTCCCTTAGTCCACTATGATAAATCTTGACTTTTCTAGAGGATCTTTAAAAACAAAATCTACAAAACAAAATAACAAATGAAACCTACTGCTTTGCTCTGGTGCCTTATGACATACCATGAAATCTGGATTTACTCTTCCCATATGTGTGCTTTATCTGTTGGTGATCCAGTCAGACATTTCTCACCCTGCTCCATCTCCCTGTTTACACGTAACAATTTGAATTCCAACAGAAGCTTTCAATGAGATCATAGACACCAAATATCACAAAAAAAAATAGCTGTTGTTTTTGGCTGTAATAACTGTTACAAAAAGAAACTCAGGTCCTCTGGCACAGGTTCCTCAGAGCCCCATTAACCTGTGGTGTTAGAATAAGTGTTAGAGGACTAGATTACAATGGGTGAGACTGTGAGCTTTTGAATCGGACAGATGTGGCCTTAAATTCTAGCACTGACAATAAATAGCCATTTGGTCTTTGGGAAATCACTTTTCCATTCTGAGACTCAGTATCTTCAACCCTAAGTTCAAAAATCACAGAGATGGTGATACTTTCCAATTCATAATCATAATAAAACTAAGTGAGACATATACTTATCCCATGGCCTTGGGCAAAAAGACCTCCAGAATTTCAGCTATTAGCATACCATCACTGCTATCATTAGGAATAATAATGTTGATCTAACATGGTTAAAATCTTTGTTCATCCAGAATACCCAGTTAGTCCCCATGCTTTAGCTAGCCCTGTAGAATCCATGCCGTACTTTCTCCCAGAATGCTGGGATGAAGTGGAGATTTCTGTAGGCCTTTGTGAAGGCCAAAATCCACTCTGCCGAGATCTACCTTCCTCAGTTAGTCAGGCTGAGAGCAGTGGATTGTTAATTGAATTAGATTAGAGCATGGATCATGAAAGCCAAGTCTGCTTGTCTGCTAACTCAGGATGCCAGTAGCTGCAGACACAGCAACCTGGCTGGCTGATCTCTGGCTCCAGGAGGCATATCTTGTTTTCTTCAAAAAGGAGGTCATTCATAATTGATAAGAACTGAGAACATCTCCATCATATACCACCATAATTTAATAAAATATCTTGTTAACTAAAAACATTGGAATCTGACATAGCTATTGATTTCATCTTTCATTTGGGAGCTAGCTAATTTCCTATGGCCAGGGCTGGGAGTGGAAGTGAATCACACTGACAAAATAAGATGTACACCTAAGCACAAATGATCCTGGGCCATCTGAAGCTGGATGCCTCAATTAGTCAGAGCAGCTGGACACTGACATTGTAAGTACAACAAACTAAGAAAACAGACTCTGTAAAACCTCCACAAAGGGGAAACTCTGCAGCCCACAGGGCCTGTGGCTCACTGCTGAAACCCACATTTTCCCATCCTCTGATAAAATTAATGTGTATCATTGTCCATTAAAAAGGAGGGGAAGTCTACTTACCTCCTTTTGGGTCTTTGAAAAAATCTCTGACAGTTCTGAGGGGAAGCAGCAGGTTATCTCAAGTGGCATTTAGCCAAGCAACCTGGGATAAGGCTCTTATGAACGCTCCAAGGCCCTCGATGCCATCTAAGCCTTGGTAGAGAACCTTCTGAGGAATACCTTAGGCAGAGTTCTCCTGGATGCTCCTGATGACTTCCATGTGGAGAGCTATTTAAATAAATTATTTTCGGCCTCCTTGAGGAGTGTATCAGATACTAGTGATGCAGGATTTTTGCTCCTTAACTCAGCTAGACCAGGAAGAATTAGGCACACAGGCATCAAAGAATGAGCAGAGTAGAATTTATTAAGTGAAAGGAAAGCTCTCAGCAAACAGAGGGAATGCAGTGGGGTGGTTCTTCTGCCTGAAGACAGGAAAGTTCCCCAATATGGCAAGGCTGGGATTTTTGATGGGCTCAGAATAGGGAGTGTGTGGTGATTGGTTTGTGAGTATGCAAAAATGGTCAAAGCAAAGACACCATTCAAACGTGGGCATGACAGTGTAGAAAACCAATTAGGAAATGGTAGATATATGTAAAACAGGTGAAGTATGGGGATCAATCAGAGGACAGCATGCCAAACAGGAAGGTGGGTTCTCAATTTGATCTGAGGATTTACCCTGGACTGCTTCCAGCTTGAAAGTTTGGTCTCACTGGGGACCTGCCCCTATCTGCCTAGGCATTTGTCTGCCTCCTGTCTCTATCATTTTCCCCGCTGAAGAGGTACATCTAACTGCTGTTGGAATAGGGATGAAGACTGATCTTAACTGCTTCCTGCTGACAGGAGGGCACTGTTTTGGGAAAACAGCTGTCAGATAGGCAGGCCTATCTCAGGGTCCCCAGTAAAAGGGAGCCATCATCCAAGGTTCCAGTTGCATGACCATTTGGAGTTTGATGGCCCATCCCTTTTGTTTCTTCAGAGCTGCAGCTGGAGATCACTGTTGGTTCACAGGAATAAGCAGGGTTAGCCTAAAATGTAGGTAAAAACTTAAAAACAACTGATGAGATTAGAATTTAATGACAAGTGTATGATAAGTTTTGAAACATAATCTTTCTTTCTCCAGTCCTCATTTTTTTTCACAAAAACAAATAATGATAGGATAAATTGTCTGCAAAATAAACTTTAGTCTTACACTTGGCCTGATTATTTGCATAAATTGCAGCAAGAATATATTTTTCATATAGGCTTTTACATTGGCTTTGGTGGAACTCTGTTCCACAAGGAATCTTAGAGAGACCATTTAAAGCTAAGCCCAGCCATGAGTTTGCACCCTCAAATACCTATGAGTCGGGTTAATTTCTCTCTTCTTCAGGTCCCAAGAACATGGGGCTCCTGAACTTGTCAGAAAGTGACATTCTTTTACTCACCACAGGTTAGCAACCCTGTATGGGGACCGTGTAGACAAGGTATGAGGCCAGTTTTCCTAAGGGGGCTTTATTAGCTCTGCAAGTCAAGCTTGATTACTTAAAGGGAAACATATCCTTCTAGTCAAAGCCTTGATAAAACAGTTTTTCCAATTGTCTCCTGTTGCAAAAGAAAATGGATTCTTATTGCACTGATGCAAAAAACTATATTGCTATAAGTTAGGAATAATCACAGACAGTTTCCAAATTCTGGAGAAGCCAGACAGAAAGAAACAAATATGCTCCAAATTTTATTCACAGGAGTATACCTTACTCGATTATTAAACACTGTAAAAAACTCAAAATAAGTTTCCTTGACTCTGAAGAACAAAACAAGAATTAGCAACATTTTAAATGAACAAGTTAAAAAGATTACTTCAGTTTTCTGTTAGTTCAGTCCATACTGTTAACTCTTGTTCTGCTTGATATTCATGAACATATCAGCTCTTAATGAGTTCGGTACGTTTTTCCAAAGTCACAATCTCCAAAGTTATCAGAAACCTGCATTTGAGAGCACCTGTAAAAGTCCTATACCTTTTGAAAAGGATCAAACAAGATGATAATTGTCTGCGAATGACAAAATGTCCAGGGTAGTTACAATAAAAAACATGATTGACAAAGAAATTTGGTTATTTCTGTGGTTTACATTAACTGAAACTGGTAACCTTAATTATGATCGATAGCACATACTCGAACACTATAATTTTAGAACTCCCATACAATTTTGGAACATATATTAATATTATTCACTAAAATATAACCTGAAGAGGGTCAGGTTAATATATATTATTGTTATTTTGGCAATCCCACGTGACTAAACAAGTGAAATAATTCTGTTTACCTCACTCTTACATGCTCCAGGGGCCCTCTGCAGCATCCAAAAGTTAGGGGTCAGGAAAGACAATTTTTGAAGCTGAAGTTTGATTTTTGGAGGCCTGTTAAATAAAGCACTTGATATTATGAACTAAAAATCCAGATTTCAACCAAAATAATGACTTGAAAATGTTTAGACCAGGCAAAAACCTTTACTCATTAAGACGGAAGACTTAGCTTTCCAACCAGTCTATCTCTTGTTTTCTTCTCTTTTTTTGGTAGTTTATTTGCAAGGCAAACAAAAATCTTTCCTTATCTTTTATTACTGCATGAAAATCAATGGAGAGAAAGCCAAATTTCACCTTTCATTAGTCTATTACTAATGTCAATCCAATTTTTTAAAATTAAACTTTATAGATAATTCTATCCAATCTTAACCAGTTTGTCCATGAGGTGAGATTCTCATAAACTTTTTATAACCCTTTACAATTTTTTGTTAAAGAGTAGATCCGTACCCTCATAAAACCTTGTTGTGCTTTTATTCTGATGTTCAATTTATGGCAAAACCATATAATGTGTTTCTGAAGTTAGTCAATATGTTCACACACACAATTTATTTTGTGAGACTAATTTTTACAAAACCTTCCATCATTTATTTCAAGTTTCAGCTTTATCTTACCTAATTCAAAACAATCCTTTAACCCTCTAAACTAGGTAAAAATTTACATTCGCATGCCTTATTATAATCTTTTACTAAAAGCACATTTTACTTTTACACACCTTGCATGTAAATTTATTTTCAGCAGTCTCAATTACATGTTATAATGGCAACTCTTAGCAATTTTTAACTTTAGTGTAAAACCTGGTAAGTTATTTTAATTATGTATTAGGCACAGATAAAGTCTGTCTCTTTCCAGCATATTTAAGAATGTAGTTAATTCCATATGTCACCAGGCCTTATCAAATTGTAAATCAGGCAAGTTGAACAGTTCTCAAAAGCCAAAGACACAGTTTATATCCTTAAAACATTTAACAAGCCAAGTATCTGACCCCCCTAATTTAGAACACATATTTACATTTTGAAGACATCTGTATTTTACCAATTATCTTTAAAAATGTTTGTATTTCTCAAACATTAAAGTCACATGAACTAAAAGGCATTACAGCTTTTGTTTTTCCTTCAAAAATAGGTGATCTAAGTGCTTATTTTTCTCTAGACCAATTAACTAGAGTTCTTTTTTATAAATGCCACACACACACCACACATGTATAAATACACAGAAAGACAGAAGAAGATCTAATAGTTGTAAGATTTTTCGTCTGTCAATCTCCTAATTGGATTATTGGCTGCAGGGTGAAGCCCTTCAAGAAATAGGGCTAGGAAAGCATGTGGTTTAATAGAGCCGAATAAGCAGATATAGCTGGAAGACAAAAACAGATTTTGAGAGAGATCTATCTGTTTTTAGTTCCTCGGGTTCCATGAGGAAAACGGAAGTTTTTGTTTTCCCCAAAATTGGTTTTGTGTACCTTCTTTGTTTTTCTCCAGGAGTCTCCCAGTCTATCAGAAGTTGTCTTAGGGCCTCTCATGCATGCATTAAGAGTGGCAAGACAAAATGGAGAAAAGCAATTCAGTAGATAGAGAAAAAAATGTTTTCTACAAAAACAAGATCCAGGAAGAGAAAAACATAAAGGTCTTTTAAATATACCAATAGCTTGGATATTCACTTTAATTAAGCTGATCACTTTTTAAGAAAATCCTTTTAAACCGCTTGTTACCTGACTTTAGTTATGTCAACTGGCCAATGTTTCTGGCTTTTGAACTTTACCAAAAGTAATGTCACAGGTGAAATCAACAAGTCTCAACTAAAGTTACGAGTTAACTATGAGTATACAAGATATTTTTAAAAGGTGATAAGTAGTTTTTACAAAATCTAGAATTTGTAAAAGTAGCTCAGAGAAAGGAATATTTTAAAAAGGAAGCTAGAAGTTGTTCATGGATAGGAAGGGAATCAGCGAATGGCAAAAGTCGCACAGATATTAACCAGAAAGCAGTCATTCCCTAAGCCGGGATTGAACCTGGGCCACCATTGTAAAAAAAATGGAGATCAAAAGGAAGTACTGCCATGATCAAGCTTCCAAGGACATAAAACAAGATGGAGACCTGCAGCAAAGTTTGTTACTGACCAGTTTGCCAAGCTGGCTTGAACAGTGGTCTTATGGGGTACTAGGCCTCCATTCCATCCTAAGATACCCCTCTTTGTGACATAACCATACAGAAAGACCCACAGGGTGCACCAGATTGGCTACAGCTCAAGACTAGCCTCAGAAATGTTTCCCATTAATCATAACTTTACATAGGATATAAACAGTGATTTTATCATTCATTCAACAGGTGTGTTTAGGGAGAGGGAGGCCAGATGTCTGACTGGTAAGAACTTTTACTTTTTTGCCAGCATGTCACGCTTCTGGATTCCCTTCCCCTGAGTTCAATTTTAAGCCAAGCAGTTTAAGATTTGGGGAAATTAACTTTTCTCAGTTTGGGGGATGCATCCAAGGGTAGTGTCCCGTGGTACAGGATACAATTACCCATCTGCCAAGAGAGGACAGATGAGGACAAAGGAGAAATAAGGCTTCCCCCTCCTCCCCACAAAGGAATCACAGTGATTCAGGAGGCATTTGAGTGAAATACAGACTGAAGATGATTGGTTACCCATCCAGAAAGAGGGGAAAAGAACAAGATGTCCCTAGTTTCTTTTTCTTCCCAGCCAATAACTGGGTATGTGAGGGAGAGAAAGAAGAAGTGTCCCCATTTCTTTCTTCTGTCCTTACATCCCTGAGTCCCAGCGACCTGGGCAGGGTTCCACCTGTGGGCGCCATTGTGGCTTTCACCCATGTTAACAGAGGGGCATGGGGTGGGAATTATCCACATTTACCCATGTGCTGCCTATTGTCCCTGCTGTCGGTAATCTTTGAGTTCCCTAGACCTTACCTATGCCATGGATGCTAGCATGTTCTCTGTCCATGAAATGGGATGAGGGGGCTAATTGGCAGGTATCAGTCATGCTCACCTGCACTGTGCCTTTTGACTTCCATTGTCATCTGCCTCTGGATCCAGTTTTCCTTGCTAGGGCTTCAGTCTAAATCTTGGAATTGAGTTTGGGACAAAAATGTGCCTCAGAAGGGTTCATGGACTCATTAAGTCCCAGGTGGCCCTCCTGAAACAAGGGAGAGAAAAGGCAGTACTGTGAATTGGGGTCCTGGCTTTGCAAGATGCCTTTCAAAAGGAAAAAAAAAAAACCTCTCATATAGAAAAGTTCCCTGTAGTCACAGGGCTTTGTGTTAACTCCTGATATGGTGGAGAAAAGGGGAAAAAAATAAACATCTTTAGTGCAGGGTGAGGAAGATGCCTGAAGGAACAAAAGCCTCCGATGTTTTTCAAATGGGTTCCTCCAACAGGGTAGAAAACCCATAATTGTTTGTACCTTCTTCCTGGTTCAGCCATAGGAGGAAAGACTCTGTGGGCATGAGGCAGGAAGGGACAGCAAACAGGAAAAACTGGCCAGCCAGCTGCATTGGGTCGTTAGCCCCCGAAACCACCCTGTGGTCCAGATGGCAGCTCCAGCTCATTCCAGCCCCACATGGCTGTTGTATGCAGTGTGTGCATGAGGCAGAAATGGCCATGAGCCCCAGCAGGGAGGGGATGGGGTGGCAGCAGGGAGCTACCACTCACCCATCCATCTCGTGCTGCCTGAGGCCATTAAGTTAGGGGGTGGGGATGCCTTTAAAAACAGACAGAAATCGCATTGTTCTGAATTGCATATCTGATGGCTGGGCCAAAGGCTCATTCTACCTAGTAATATCTCGGCAGTTTGCAATAACATCCCCAATATCATAAAAGAAGGTAGGTGCCATAACAGCCCTGAAAGGAAAAGGGAAAATGACATTCAAAAAAACACTGGATTGGGGCCAGGCACGGTTGCTCACGCCTTTAATCCCAGCACTTTGGGAGGCTGAGGTGGGTGGATCACCTGAGGTCAGGAGTTCAAGACCAGCCTGGCCAACATGGTGAAACCTGTCTCTACTAAAACTACAAAAGTTAGCTGGGTATGGTGGCATGTGGTTGTAATCCCAGTTGCTCGGGAGGCTGAGGCAGGGGAATCACTTGAACCCTGGAGGCAGAGGCTTCAGTGAGCTGGGATCACACCATTGCACTCCAGCTGGGGAGACTCTGTCTCACACACACACACACACACACACACACACACACACACACACACACACACAAAACTCTGGATTGGAATGAGGCCAACATTCCGAACCCCTGAGAGTGATAGTGGGTGGGTGGCAGTGTCTACAGCTGTGCCATTCATTCTTAATTGGCTAGCATAGACCCAGTGCTCCATCTGTTTTCAGAAAAAAGTTTGAGGACAAGAAGGCTCAAAAACAAAAGTGAAAGAGGATTTTTGTGTCCACATTTTACTGACCCTTCCTCCGATCTCCATACTACACAAAAATGATGCAGGATTTTTGCTCCTTAGCTCAGCTAAGTCCAGGTTCTTGTCTCATGACCAAGAAGAATTAGGTATGTGGATATCAAGGAGTGAATGAGTGGAGTAGCATTTATTAAGCAAAAGGAAAGCTCTCAGCAAAAAGAGGGGATGCAGGGGGGTTGTTCTCCTACCTGAAGACAGGAAAGTTCCCTAATATGACTGAGCCTGGGGGTTTTATGGGCTCAGGATAGGGAATGTGTGCTGATTGGTTTGTGAGTATGCAAAAATGGTCAAAGTGAAGATACTACTCAAATGTGACGACAGTGTAGAAAACCAATTAGGAAAGGGTAGGTATATTTAAAGTAGGTAAAGGATGGGGATCAATTAGAGGAAAGCACACCAAATGGGAAAGCAGGTTCTCAATGCAGTCCAAGGATTTACCTGAGACAGTTTCCAACTTGAAGTTCCGGTTTCACTGGGGACCCACCCCTATCTGCCTAGGCATTTGTCTGTCTTCTGCCTCTATCACTAACGCTGCCTTAGTAAAATGTCACAAACTGGTTACCTTAATACAGCACGCGTGTATTTTCTCCCAATCCTGGAGGCTGAAGGTCTGAAATCAATGTGTAGGTAGGGCTGAATCATTCTGAGGGTGTTGAGGAAGAACATGTTCCTTGCCTCTCTCCTGGTTTCTGCCAATAGCTTGCAATCCTGGGCATCCTTGGTTGGTGAATATATCAGTTAAACCTTTGCCTGCATTTGCACAGGCTGTTTGCCTTGTGTCTCTGCATTCTCTTTCGTATGTGTCTGTCTGACTTTCCCTTTCCTATAAGACCACTGGTCATATTAGATTAGAGCCCAGCTAATGTTCTCAACTTAACTTGAGGACATCTGCAAAGACCCTATTTCCAAGTAAGGTTGCATTCTGAGGTACTGGGGGTTAGGACTTCAACATATCATTTTGGGAACACAAATGAACCTCAAACAAGGAGTCATTATGTGCTTGGTTCACTGACCATGCTCATTAGACTTCCTTAAGACCAAATAAAGAAAAGAGATTTTTCCCATAATAACATAATTACTTTGAAAACTAGAATATAAACAAAATCCTAATTTAGGAAATAATAGTAGGCAGCAGGAGATGATAAAGTATTTCTAAAACTTTAACTCACCAATCAATTGTAACAGAATTCTCAAGGTGAGACTTTTTGATAAATAATAAAATCATAAATTTATTAGAACCACTCCAAAATTTCTTGAGTAAAGAACATTCAAATGATATCTCTATTTTTCCTCCAATCTATCTTCCTCCATCTTATTTAATCTTACTGGAGTAGTAACTGTTGAATTTTAACCTGGAAATTATTCTTATTTGTATTTACAGTGGCATGGCATAAGCTGGCATTTTTCTCTTATTTTCCAACAGGGTGATAACTATGTTTTCCTTTGTCAATCTCCTTTTATCTGTCAAATCTCCTAAAAATATTATTTCTCCCTCTGCAATTGCCAAGGTTAAATATTTATATATTTACTTATTTTCTAGTACAGTCAAACACACTTGTTCTTCACATTTTCTTCTGCCTTAACTATGTTTCTATTTATTGTCTTTCACTAAATTGTGAGCCCTTTCAATGTAAAACTCATGTGCCGTCTCTTTCCTTTGTCCAGCTTAGATGCTAGTGCAAATGCCAGAAAGCGTGTGTATATTGAAGTGAATTTCTTTGAGATTTTAAAAAATAATACATATAACATGTCAGTGTAGAAGATTCCAGAAATTTAAAAGTCTACGAAGATTTTAAAAATTATTTCACCATAAAACCAACTTTATTCTTGGTATTTAAAAGATTTACCTGAAATAAACATGGTTCGCTGGCAAGTTCTACATACAATTTAATCCTTTTCATAATGTTAATATTATATAAGCATTTCCCCTATGGAATTACAAACACAAAATGTAACTATTTTAATGGCTGCTGTATTATTCACTGCATGAATGCAATTACCTTATTGTTTCCAATATTATTTTAGTATAAATTATATCATGGTGAATATCTTTGTGTATAACTTTATAAAGTTGATTCTAAAAGTTTCTCAGGGCTGGGCATGGTGGCTCATGCCTGTAATCCCAGCACTTTGGCAGGCTGAGGTGTGTGGATCACGTGAGGACAGGAATTTGAGACCAGCCTGGCCAACATGATAAAAACCCTGTCTTGACTAAAAATACAAAAATTAGCTGGGCATAGTGGTGGGTGCCTGTAATCTCAGCTACTCAGGAGGCTGAGGCAGGAGAATCACTTGAACCTGAGAAGTGGAGGTTGCAGTGAGCTGAGATTGTGCAATTGTACTCCAGCCTGATCAACAAGAGCAAAACTCTGTCTCCAAAAAAAAAAAAAAAAGTTTCTCAGATTGTATTTCCACATACTTAAGGATTATTTTATAACTGATTATTGTTCTACTAAACATCGATAGTTTCTCGGTTTCTTGAACAGAATAAAAGAGTACTTTGAATATGTGCATATATAAACAGTCTTTGTAATTAAACAAATACAAAAAGTTTGTATTGTGATTGAGTCTGTGGCATACAATGTTGGTCAAACTTGGCAGTATGCAAAAGCCTGGCGAGGGGTTGAGTGGACACTGAAATCCAGCCTTTGTTCCACTAGCCAAGCTGAGTATCAGTAGCTATATCAGCCCTGACACTTTCTTTATCCAACTAGTACAGATACCGTCTGCTTAATAAGGCACGTGCTTATCTGGAGAGAGTGCCTTTTTTCAGATTAGCACATTCCTATAGGCCTTTTGTGACCCTTACAGGATTCTTCATGGTCAGGCAGGTAGCACGGGGCGTGATCTGAGTCCTTTATTCCTCTGCAAATGTTGCTTTCTTGAAGAAGCAGGCATTATCCTGTGGAGCTAAGGTATGGAAACATTGGTAAACAACACTGCCTGTCTGTGGTGCTTAGGTGGCAAAAACCTCTGAAGATTTTTGAGTTGGCATCAAAGTCTTCTACAGTTTTCTGTCCAGCCTTATCACTCACTACAGCTTACCTGTGCATTTTCCTCCTGCCACCTCATGTTCATTTGCACATCTGTGCTTATTTTTCTCACTCTGATAGAGCCCCTTCATCTGCTCCCTTCTGCCCTTATAAATCTTGCCTGTGTGTAATGGCTCAGTTCATCTCTGCTTTGAAACTTTCTCTGGTCTCTCTAATTCTTAACTATCAATGACTTCCCTCCTTTAAATTCATAACTTTTATTTCTTGAGAGTCATACGGTGAGGTTGTGATACACACCAGCTCTGGAACCATTTGGTTGAGGTTTAAACTTGGTCCATCACTTGCCTGCAGAGAAACAAGTGATGATGTTTTCTAATCTATGCCTCCATTTCCTCATCAGTAAAATAGGATAATAATAGAACATTTTTGCTTAGGGCTCTAGTGAGGAGTAACATCTTAATAGTTAATTCAGTGCAGCACCTAGTACTAACATTTTTGGTTATTGGTTAGATTTAATATTATGTTCCTTTTTCTGCAAAGTGATTGTTTAATTTTTTGAAACCAGAAATTACATCTTACATTTAAGATATAATTCTTAAGCAGATGATATCTTTGTATTAATACTAGTTAGATTAAAAAAGTATCTGGGCAGATATAGCTTCTGATGCTCAGTTTAGCAGGTGAAATTATATAGAGATTCTTCCACAAGACAGATGCTAAATTAGCATTTGTTGGTTAAGGAAATACATGCACATTAACTTTTAGTGATAAGTAGTCAGTTTGAATTTGACATTCTTTCATTTTCTTTTTTTTTTCCATGCAGTCAATATTTTTAGGGCATTCACCATACAAATAAGGTTCTGTTCCTGGACTCAGAAATCCACACAAACAGGCTAATGAATATATGTGGTGAGAATAGCACTAAAAGAGAGCTAAATACACATAGGAAGATGAGGATCCCAAAGGGGAAGCATTAGCCTGGGGGATGGTTTACACAAAGTCAGAGCCAAGCTCACAGGTTCAGTAGCATTTCTGACCAGAGAGTTGTCTACCTAATTCTAAGGAGAAGGTAGACAAAAGGCAAAACTGGATAACCAAAACATTTCTTTAATACTTGGCAACAGTTATCCCAGAAAGAGGAATGAGTCAGAAAAAAAAGTGGTGCTTCTTTTAGTGCAAGAGGGGTTCAGATTTATCCAATTCACTGTAATGCTATTTTTCCTCTTGTGTATGTATAAACAAACAATAACAATCCCATTAGATATAGTTACTATGCTCAGTAGTCACTAGCCCAACAGAAGAAATGTATGAAGTTACATTTACGGCCATTTTAGCTAAGTCAACTGCTTTTATTTGTAGCCCATTTAGGAAACAGACACTGAACAAGATATTGTGCAATTATAGGATCATATTAAAGAAAGGCAATTTAGTTGCAATTAGTGTTAAAATTATTTATTTATTGAAGTGCCAGGATATGCACATTTACTTCCAGTCTGGTGTTGTTTGTGCCCCATTAAATTGTAAAATACAAGGTTATTAACCTGCAATTCTACTTGCAGTCATGTTACTAGATTGTGTTCTGTTCCCCTCTGTTTGATATAGCATCGTTGAGCTCATTTTGGTCATTTATCTGTAGCTATTTAATTCCTCTGTGGTCATCTAAAGATGCTTTTCACTGCTAATTAAGCAGATGTAACCTGTGCTAAAAGCAGTTGGCTTTCCTTGGACATCTGGTAACAATCCAAAATTGAGTCTGAACTCTTTAGTTCTCACTAGTTGTTCACATTTGCCTTTTGTCATTGTGATTCAAGAAGCTCAACACATGTCTCCGTGTTCTAGACAGTCAAAGTGTTGAGGGTCTTTAAAAAGAGCATCTGTCACATGATAAAGCATACCATAAGTACATTTTGAAAACTAAATTCTGAAGCTGAGATACCACTTAGCCATCTGTTTATCATTCTGGTGCATTGGTTGAAAGAGTGGATTTTTCAATATAAAACCATCCCCACTACTGGTTGAATGACTAACAAGTAGCAGAGCAGAAGAGAAAACTGTTTATTGCGTTCCTTTCACTGATGTAGTAGAAAATATTGAGCTAGAACTATCATGTTTATGGCCCCAGTCAAAGTTCTCAGCAGCTCTGCCATGCATTTTACAGACAAATTAGATGAAGTACTAAGAGTCTATATAGAGCAATTTAGCTAGGGTTTTAACCCAGGCTTATTGGACTCCAAAGCTCTTTGGAATTTTCCACACTCCAGGGATCCCTGTAGCATCACTATATGCAGAGGTGATTCTTGATTTTACAGAAACACGGAAACTGATAATCCTGTCTCAGGATTAAGTATCTTGCCTTTATCCTCCTCCTTCCTCTTAATCATTTATTATTAACCACTTATTGATTGCTAACGTTATCTACACAGAGGGTAATCAGGAACTGGAGGAAGATATAAAAGGTAATTACAATCAAATGTCAACCACTGGTAACTCCTGGGAAGTGTGTGTGTGTGTGTGTGTGTGTTCATGTATGTGTGTTTGTGTTCTGAAGATTTGTTATAGATGAAAAACTGTGCCCACAGTTAAGTGTTAAATATTTCGATTCTGTATGGCTGTCACTGCCCAGGTTGCCCATCTCTGTCTCTCTCATTTGCACAACTGGGTCAGGACTAGACTTGTTGCACATTTTTTAGTAGTTACTGAGTCTCACTATGATGTTTCCTTAGAACTGATGATATATGTTTTATTAAATGCCCTCCCTGGGGAAAAATTCTGCTGTGCAGTTACTACATCAAGGGTAGCAGCAATGGGAATTGAGTAGTTGGCTAAGATTCATCAAGATAGTGCTACACATGTTAGAAATAGAGCCTACTACCCTCTGTGAACGTTAGAAACAAATGATTCGTTGCCTAATTCTGAAAATGTGTTGTTGAATTGTTTTTTAATGAAGAATACGGGGAAACTTGTTTTTGTCATTCCTTAACTCAACAGGCTGCTGCAGCAGTTTGAAGGGTACATTGTGGTGGTAATGCTGTGAATATGAGGCATTAAAAGAGGAAATAAAATATCTCTTCATGTTCTAAACTCTCTTTTGCCTCACAGCACCACCTTTCGAAATTGGAGAGTATATGGGAGTACAACTGAGTTTATACAAACAACATTTACTTAGGGCTTATATGCCAAGAAAAATATATCAATAAAGACACATGATCTGTGCACTCTGATGCCCAGGAATGAAGTCAGTTGTTTTGTAGAAATGACTAAATAAGTATTCGTTGGTCAGTCACAGAGGGTTGGAGATGGCTAGGTAACAGCAAGGCTGATACCTCTACACAACCATAGTCATTACTGTATTTAGAACTTTATTGATGATTTATCTTCTCACCCTCATTTCAGTACTCTTCCCCTCTAGCTCTCTTTCAAAAATTAGAGAATTATACGTATTGTATGGTTGTACATCTTCTTGTCTCTCTTTTCCACTAGCTTGTGAGGAGACACTCAAGGCTGAAGCTGTGCTGTGTCTTATTTATCTCCATCTGTTGAGTGCCTAGTCTGGTACATAGTAGCGGGACATACCTACTATACCTATAAAATAAAAGGCGTGGAGCTTAGAGTCAGAGAACAGATTGACTGATAGGCCAAAACTAATGGAGATTTTGCTTCCTTATTTGAAAATTGGTGCGACGATCACCTTTATCAAAGGCATAGTGTGAGAATTAGACATAGGTCAAGAACTTTGATTATTGAAGAGTGCTATGTATGTTAGTTACATGGTTGCACAATTAATTATTTCTTACTAAGGAAAAAATCTTCCAGGCCCAAATGTGTTTATGTATTTTCTTTTACTACTACTGCTACTACCACCGCACACACACACACACACACACACGTGTGCACGCACACACACACACACTCACCAGCAAAGCATGTAGAGCTTTAAAAATGGAAGACAGAGAAATCCTACATTGGTTCTCTATTGTTTCTTCTCTCTCTCTCTTTTTTTTTTTTTTACTTTGCTTTGTTTTACTTGCAAGAAAAATAATCAATTTCATGCAAAAGTGCCCCTATACCATTACCCTTCCCTTCTTGTATTATCTCTGTTGCAGTTCCTAGGAGTTCTGCAGCAGTAACCAGTTGTGGTTGAGAGCCCAGAGTCTAGAACCAAATTATCTTCGAGTTCTGGCTCCATCCATTCCCGGCTATGTGGCCTTAAGTAAGTATTTAATATTGCTTTGCAGCAATTTTTCATCCTCAACATGGATGATGTGAAGATAGCACCTACCTCATAGAGGTGGTGTGGCTTAACTGTCTATAAAACCTTTAGGACAATGACTGGCATGTAGGAAGTGCTATACATGTAGGCTATTAATGCTCTTAGCAGCAGTAGTGTCTGAGCTATTCTTCCCCGTCTGCATGAACTTTCATAGCATTATGCTGCGGGAATGAAAATATGGATTGATATATCCATCTGAGTGTCATGTACAAAACTCTGTGTGATACAACCATGACAATTTTATCATTTATTCTTATACTAAATAAAATAGTTCTATTTGCAACAATAGCAAAACCATTATTACCATTTGCAAAATACAGAATATGGGCCAGGCATTGTGTTACTTTCTAAACCACATATTAGTTTCTAAATATTAGTTTATAAACCATATGCAAACTTTCAAAGACAGTATTTCCATCTAATTGTACAGTGGAAGAAACCAGGGCTCAGATAAGTTTTGGTCAATTTTCTGTGGCTCCATGAAATTGTGTAGCTGGTATTCAAACTCAGACATTTCTGACTTCAGAGCTTGTGCTTTGCCTTCCACATCAAATTTCTCATTTTAGGAAGAGTTTCTCACAGCCAAGTAATATGCAAAAATCTCCACTGTCTTCAGGATAGTATACTAGAGAAGTTAAAAACCCAGGTTTGGGAGATGGGCCTTGATTCAAATTCTTCTCCATTATTTCCTTATAGTTCAAGAATGGACCAATACAGAACTTCTAAAAGTTTCTATTTACTCAACTCTATATGTGGCTGATGATTTTTCTTGCTCCACATTGTTCTTATAAGCATAAAATAACTGAAATAAAATGTATTTCACAAATACTATCACAAAATTAAGTGAGCACTTAACTGTTCTGAATAATAGTTATTGCTTTGAGATCTTTTTTTACAGAAGGACAGTCTCTACTTTTGCAATTAGAAATAGATCAATGGGCTTGTAACAGAGAAAATATAGGTGACTGACATGATCAAACTGGTTGATTTTTAAATTTATGGTAAAATTCTGGCAGGTAGCACATTTTCATTTAATGTTATTTAACTTTGTCTGGCTATTTCAGTGGATTTCATGTCTTTTGACCATCCAATCCATTCAGTCTCTTTTTTCCAGTGTTATTCTTCCATCTTCTTCCCTGGGAAACAGACAGCTTTTAAGATGGGAAACTAAGGGTCAGAGAGACTTGCAGTTTGACCACTACCGTGTAGTTTGTTGGTGGCAGAGTTGAATCTCAAGTCCAGTTTTGCAGATTCCAAGCTACACTCATGTCATCGTGTTTCCTTTGGAGCTGTTTTCCTGCCTTTATCTTAGCAGAAGGGTTTCATGCCCGTGTACAGGCCAACCATGTTGATTCTTGTTGTTTTAAATAACAGTGAATCCCTCCATTCCTGCCTCACACAGTCAGGAAACAAGTTTATATTATATGGGGAGGAAATTATTTTGCTTTTGTCCAAGGTAGTAAATAATAGTTTCTTTTATACAGTTGAGAGCCTTAGGTCCAACGAGCTTAGGAACCTTGTAACTATCGCCTTAATTCTCATAATCTCTGGAAGTTATATAAAGTATTGCATGAAAATAGTATCAAGATAACATCACAAAAATATTTATATACATTTTTTGCCCCAGAAACATAGGAACACTGCTAACAAGGTAACCCTGCTGGGAATCCTACCTGAAAATATCCTCATGAGAAGTTAGCTTGGGCTGGTGATAAAGGCAGATCTCAATCACTGAGCCTGGGTCAACGCCTTTTCTTTACTGCTGTGTGGAATGGAGGGATCCCCTACAGAGATACTGATGTTTAATGTATTTCTTCTTTGTTTGGGAAGTTTACTTAATTTTTATACGTTAATTTGTTTAAACAAATATTATTACATATTCCTTAAAATAAATACAAAACGGAAAAAACATATATGTAAAATTTCACACCCTAATACTTTGACAACTTTCCATTTTTTTTGTATACAATTTTCCACTTCACACCTAGCAGCATCTAACTTTCTCTCTGGCTCTTTTTTTATGATGCACTTTGCATCCTAGATATTTATCAACTCTCTAGAGAACTAACTAGAGGCCAGACATTTTGCTTTGCTTTGTGGAATGCAGAATGGATTTAGACATGGTCTTAGGACTGGATAGACTTGCATTCCTTGGCTCAGGCATGCTCTCAGACAAAAATGTACAATAAAGGACCACAGGTCAGGCATTTTAGGGCATCCATCACTCAGAGATAAGGGAGATGGGGCAGCAATCATGTATGCTGAAATGTATGTGGAAATGAGGCCAGAAGATAGATTTGAAGATGACATTAAGGATCAGTCCTGAAAGATATTTTATATGAAAGAAACACACCATCCTATAGATAATAAAAATGAATCTATATACTATCTGAAATTATTTAATAACAATAAAAAGTCACATTTTCACACTCTTCCATGTTGACACCTGGATTAATGTTGGATTTTCCCTAGAGAGGATAGAATATTTTACTAGACATTTAAGGATATAATGATTTTGTTTGCAAGTCAAAATTGAAACTATTGACTCAGCACAGGGCAGCAAACATATTTAAGTTAGGTTAGTTGATGACAATATAGATAAAAATATTGCTTTTGACATTGTTAGTGGCATCAGGTAGGAGCAGTTGGTGACTGCAAAAAGAAAATGAAAGACTGGGCATGGTTAATAAACAATTAAATTGGTAGATATCAATGCCAGAAGTCCTCTTTGACATTTAAAGTGACTAAAATTTCCTGTAGCCAGAGAGTAGAAAAACTGGCATACCAGGTTTCGTCCTTAATCTTAAAAGTAGCAGAGCTTCAGAAAAGTTTGAAATTTCAAACTTGCTGGGTTTTCTATACCAGGTAATGACACAGATTAGAACAAGGCAGGACCTGGAGATACAGAATGAGAACATCAGGAATGATCATGGATTTTTAAAAAAATTTTCTGATTACAATGAAACCTCTGGACTAGTAAAAATGGCTCATTTCTCACAGGTAAAGACTAGTGTCACCCTGCTACCCTACCACCTCTGCTAGACAATAATCCAGTGACCACTCCCTTGCAAGAAAATATATCACCTTCCCACCTTTCTCCAGAATCTGATCCTACTTTTTCTCCTTACTACCAGTCTAATAATAAGGATTAAGTCACAGTGCAATATGGCCAGGAAGATGCTAGACCTCCTAAAGAATAAACGGTGCTGTACATTGTAACTTCCAAACCTAAACATTTCTTTCCAATGTGAACCAGAAAAGCACTTATGGAAGTACTAGATTCTGAGAGTTTTGGCTGGAGGAGGGGAGGGAACTGGAAGACAAAATTGGATGAGGGATAGTTTATGATTTGCTAGCACTCATAAAAGATAACTTATTTAACACCCTGGAAAGGACCAGAAAGGATGGGACTAACACACTGCTAGGTAGGCTCATTTGTTGAAAGGGATGGTCTGCACTAAGTAAAGTAGAAAGGTTAGAATTGCAGCAGCCGATGGTAGAAGAGTGAATCCAAAGATTTAGAGGAGAATATATGTTACAGTCTATATAATAAGTAAGGCCAGAAAAACCACCAGATGGCTATATTCTTCAATAGGTCTTGGCGGACATTATGTTACCAAAGCGAAGCGGAATGGGCTGGTAAGAGAGGCACCAGTATCACCAGAAGATGTCAGTATGGAACTGGCCTCACTAATAGCGATGTGATGCTAGACCTCTGAAACAATAGGAATGAAGCAGTGGCATTCAAGGGTCCAGAGAAAAGGCAGGCTGAATTATCATAATGAGCAGTAAGACTAGAGTTGCGGTAAGAGGAGTCTGACCTGTAGAGATCATGAGGATGGTTAGCAGAGCTCTGTGTCTCTAAAGGAAGGAAGATTGTCAGACAACAATAGTATTTACTATTCTATACAAATAAAACAAAGGCAAATAATTAGGAGTCTGAGAGCAACTTCCCCAATAAAAAGTCATAATTCCTTGACCAGTTTCTAGACCCAAGACAGTTTCCTGATCCTGAACCCTTCGAATGAAGGAAAGGCTAGGCCTCCAGAAATAAGATTTCACAACAGTGTGGCGTGTATATAGAAATGACACTCTCACAGTTACCCTAAAGGGATACTGCGATTTACCCTGTTATCCAGACACTAGGGAGGTAGGAATATCTAAACATATGAAGAACTGTTGGATTCAGCCCAAGCTCCACATTTGTTGCTTGTACAGTGGGGTAAGAGCAATTATAGTAGAAAATCCTATGATAGTCTCTTAAGGCAATTTTGCCCTCTAGTCAAAATAGAAAGTGCAAACAAAATTGAGAGTGGAGTGGCAGAAATTAGAGCCATCCTAAAAGATTCAAAAGATTCAGCAGAGGTGTTTTTCATCTTCATTTACTCCACCAGTCTGGTCCCTGTAAAATCTAGGTATATTCCAGAAAAAAATTATTGGACTACCACAAACTCAACCAAATAGTAACCTCAATTCCATTTGCAGTGGTAAGGCAGTATCTTTGCTAGAGCAGATTAACGTACACTCAGGATACATGTGTGCCTCTATTACTCCAGGGAATGCATCCTTTTCCATCCTTATCAGAAAGGACACAGATAAACTTTTCTTATTCATGTAAAAGTTAACAGTAGATTAATTTATATCCTTTCCAAAGGGCTATGTAACTTCCCCCACCTTCTGTTATAATACAGTCTAAAGAGATCTAGACCATGTGACCCTCCATAGAACATTTTACTGATACAGTGTCTTGATGACATTGTGTTATTACATTGTATGTGCCAAAAGTAGCAACATATCTGAGACCTTATTATTATACATGTGCCAGAGGGACAGGAATAAACTCTACAAAGTTTGAGGTGCATTCCATCAATGAAATATTTAGGTCAATGATTTGTGATTGGCTATGACTTTCCTTCCAAAATAAAAAACACATTATTACATCTCATATCTCTTTCAACAACGAAGGAAGCAAAACACCTTGTAGGGCTCTCCAGGTTTTAGAGGCAGTAAACATCACTCCTAAGAAAACTGCAAAAGTTCATGTACCAAGTGACCCACAAGGAAGGCTGCTGGCTTTGAGGGAAGCCCAGAGGACAGAAAGCTGTGAAGCAGGCTCAAGCTGTAGTTCAAGCAGCCCTGTCATTTGTAGCACATGATCATCCAGAGCTTATGTTACTTAATGTTTCTAGGATGGATTAGATATCACATGGAATTTATCACAAGCTTCAGATGGAGACTCCCAATAGAGATTCCTAGAGTCCTGGAGCGAGGCTGTGCCAACCACAGCATGAATTTGTACACTCCTCTAAAATGCATGTTACTAGGTCTTCATAATAATGGAGCGTTGTGAGATGGTGGAAAGGAAGACCCAGTAGCAATTTATTGTGAGATGGAAATATCACATCTGGGATAGAACCCAATTATGTTGCACAACCAGTTTGCTCACCTTCGTGTCATCCATCAGTTGCACCAGGGCCTCTCCCTCAGCTCACACTCAGGGCTACATAAGACAGAGGTGATCTTTATGACCAACTGAGAAAGGCAAACAGTGCTTCTTTAAAACTAAAATGAACTAACACATAGAAAGTGCTTAACACAGAGATGGCAAATAGTAAAATCTCAAAAACTACTAGCCATTTATTGCTATTATTTATTGTTCTAGTCACTAAGATTGGATCTCTCTGCCCATTTAAAAAATAAATTACTTTCTTCTTACATCTTCCCTCAATTAATTGCCTTAGTTTCTTATCTTTACACTGCCAATGCAACAAGCTATAGATTGTTATTTGTGGCTGATGCGTGGCTAAGACTGAACCAAGAAGCTTCCCAGGCTGTGACACGGACCAATGCCACACATTACTCAGAGATCTCATGCATTCCACAGCCTCTTTCATACTTTAATGACATGGTTTAGCTTTGATCAGATTTTACATTAATTGAAAAGCTTCCTTGCTTTCTTCATGTCTTTTTTTAAAAAATGAATATATTATTACTATTACATTTCTTTTCGAAACAATAATATCAATTTTGCATGAAAAGATGTTATCTTTAAATTCCGATCTGATCTTCTTCTTCTTATCTTGGAATGGTTGGTTTTTAATGAGGTTTTTACTTTCCATCAAGAGCCCACAGGATTCCTGTTGCGATTTGCTCAGCATTGATTGGCCCAACACGGCTTTCAGGGAACTCTTGTATTTTGTGATTGCTAATACAAAAGTAGAAAGGTTTGTTGAGAGATTTCCAGCTTTATCATTGAGTGAGAGAGCAATGTGATTAAGAGGTTGACATTGGGAAGCACTTTGTACTGTCTATACAGAAACTTTTTCAGGCCACTCGAAGTTATGGGGCTGAGAGAAGCTTCAGATACATCCTAAGACAGCTCTAGTATTTACATTTATAAACCCATTTCTGCAACAGCTTCTTCAATTCATGAGAATATGGAGCTGTGGACTCCAGTACAACTTCTATTTGTATATATCCAAAGAGGTTAGATGGATATGTTGGCTACATTGTCAGTTCATCAGAAATTCCCCCAGGAGCTGGAAAGGCCAGGAGGCTGGGAAACTATGCGCTTAAGAAAAAAAAAATTGAACACATAGAAATTGCACTTGCCACAGATCATTTTTCTCAGGATAGAATAGTCCCTAGGGTGTACTAGGTGAATGGCTCCATCAGATAATTTTGCTGAATTTCTCCTAGTCAGTGAGTAAATAATTGGCCCACTCACATATGTGCTATAGTACTATATTTACAGACGTGGATTAACTAACTACATTCCCATTCTGAATTCCCACTGGGTTTTGTTCTGATTTTTACTTTCAGTAAACTCCTACTGTTCTTTCTGCTTTTAGTTTTGATAGGATTTGTAGTTAATTTAAAAGTCTAAAATTATGGTTTTTGGCCAAAACATTATGTGCAATCAGAAATTACAATGAACTTGAGTGAGAAATTTATTAATTTATTCATGCAACAAGTATTCATTGTGTACTTGCTGCATCTTAAGCACTATGCAAAACACAGATAATAAAACGATGTTTAACACCATATCCTGTCTTCAAGAGCTCACCATCCAGCAGTGGAAATAATTAAGCAGACATTTATGGTACAGGCAAGAGTCCTTGGGGGAAAGATACAGAGAACATGTCTAGGAGAACCTGGGAAGGATTTGGAAGGAAATAACTGTGGACAAAAGTCAAGAATTATTAAGAATGAGAGAGCAAATGGAAGCAGAGGAAAATTCAAGCTAGAAGTGAGACCCACAGAAGTCACAGAGATTTTGACACAGTGGAGGAACATTAGGTAGTTCACACGGCAGGTTCATGGAGTTGATGGTCTGAATGGAGAGAGCTGAAATTTATCAGGCATGCAGGGCCAGATGATAGAGACAATGGGAGGGCCCTCTCTGCTTACGAACTAGAGAGCAGCAGTCCCCACTCCCCACACACGTGTAGCTTGTGGAAATATGTGTATTCACACAGATAACATCATCAGCTGAATATGGCAACAAAAGTGCCCATGTTCCACCTCCCTGCCCTGTGGGGACAAATCCAGTCAGTACATTCAAAACATTGTCCTTACAAGAAGACTCCCTACATATATTAGGGAGTTCAGAGGTTGCTACAGCATCCGCAACAATATGTAGGAGTAACAGCCAGAGAAATTCTGTTTTGTTTGTTTACCTCATTTTTAAATGCCAAGCAGATGTGACCTGGAGAAACAAATTGTGTATACCAAAACTTAAATTCCTAACACTTCCATGGTAATTTGGAAAAAAAAAAAAGTCTATTTAAAGTTCTAGGACAGGTGCTATAATAGAAAACAAAGAGTGTCTAACACTTGGCCAGGATGACCATGCTCTTGAAGGCCAAGCCATTTGGATTTCAAAGGTGAACACAGATGCACGATCCTTAGTAGAAGCGCAAAATGTGTGTAAGAGAAGAGATTTGATGCAGGATATGTGTGCATTTTGTATATTTTGGGACATTAGTGGCACTTCAGTAAACCACTTAGAAAAGATTCTAAATCCTGAAAAAATCAAATATTCCCAGAGTGTACCCAGTTAGAGGGAAATATTTATTAGGAAAAACCTTGAAAGCCATCCCCTAATTCTAAAGAAAATCCACAGACTCGTCATTTTGAGAAAGTATCTATTACACATTATCAAACTTAACCTCTATTTTATCCTATTTGAAGATCAGTAAGGATCAATAAACCACTATCATGGAAGGGAAGGGGGAATCCAAGCCCCAATATTTATTCTAGTCTTATAGCCTAACACACACACAGACACACACACACACACACACACAGAGAGAGAGAGAGAGAGAGAGAGAGAGAGAGAGAGAGAGAGAGAGAATCAGAATGTATGGAAAGCATGACTTTCCATTTGAGCTTGATTTTCACATTGTAAGGCATAGAACTTTGAAAAATCTGGAGTGGCTACTCTTTTCTACTCTACTTCAGTTTATAGCACACAAATGTTATGACCTCAATTCTAGATCCTTAAAGGAGCTGTAGGACTACCTATGTGCTCACCCAAGGAAAATCCTCTGGATCTCCTATTTTTCTAACTCATTCTCAATCAAGGTTCCTGAAACCTAAAATCTCCCTTGACTTTCCACCACCAGAAACATCTCTTCTCTCTTCTTCAGTAGTATCTAGCTCCTTGCTAGATGGAACTAGGGCATTAATTTGTGTTCTTAAGATACTTACAAGAGGAAAGAGAGAGAAATTGTTAAGCCAATGAGGGCTCTAACCAAACCCTTCAAATGTAAATTGAGTGAGATGTGGTGAATTATGAATATGGCAAATTATTGGCTGACCAGACTAATGGATTACACAATACAGAATATAGTGCAAAGAACAGCTTTTTTTGGTCCAAAGACTCACAATAAACATTTGGCTCTACCAGTCACTTAGAATTCAAATGGAAAAAGTGCCATTTATATAGCTTTAGCTGTCTTATTTATGTAGTTGTGGTATTAATCATAGCTATCTCACAGGATTACAGTTGAGATCAAATGGAAAAATTGAAAGTAGTAGGTAAATGGTGTTTATCTTTCCTATTGACACTCTGGGAATTGGTATTCAAAATTTGGTACAGTTATTTTAAAGACAAACAGGCCTTTTTTGTGTTATACTGCTTTCTTTGCATGACTTAAATTACCTCTAACCATGAAAAAATGACCTGACAAAGGGATGGAGCCAAATAACTTTTACTGTAAAAACACAGGATTGTGGTGCAATCACTGACAGAGGGTAGTAGTATCCATCATTCAAGGGAAACTGCAGTGATCAGTCTTGGAAATACTGTTGTCAGAACGTGCAATATGTAATATTTTCCTGTTGTTATGCATTCAACCCTCTGTAGTGGTAAATGAATAGCTGTGTGAAAAGAGATATTAATATTATTACTACAGTAGAAATTGTAGTACTAACAGTAATAGCAGTAGCAGCAAAACCAACAATAATAGTAACAGCAGTAATAGTTTTTGAGCTCCTTCTATATGTGGGTACGTAGTAAGTACTTGATATTCATGAGCTCATTTAATCTTCAGAAACTATAATGTAAGAAATATAATTATTCTCCTTTTGTAAATTCTGTAACTGATGCTAAGGAAAGTGAAATAAATTGTGTCAATTTACACAACTGATTAATGCTTGATAATTCTGAATCCAGAACACTATGATGCCAAACCTTATGCAATTATCCAACAGATTACTACTGCCTCTTAGTAATTTACCTTAGGGAAACTGAAACCGCTCTCTTGACATAATAATAATATTACTACTAAGAAATGGAACAAACTTAATAGAGTAAAATAAACCAACATTCTGGATATTCTAAAACTTACACACTCTCATGGACTCTTAGAACTATGCGGGATTTAAAAGGTCATGCATCCCATCCATCGTTCCTACTTGATTCTGGGACATGCTTGAGATAATAGCTTTTTAAAAAAATAAAATATGAAATTTCTATTTTTTCTTTTGAATGGACCAATGTTGTTTTCTCTGAGTAATGATAACAGACAATGGGCCACATTACTACTGCTCCAACTTCTGGTTTCAGATGTGTCTGATGGCCCACCTCCATGATTTTTTTTTTCTTTACTTACACTTTGTAAGCCATTAACCTCCCTCCCCACTTCTTTATTTCATAAATTCATATGAGTTGCGGTTATCTCGCAATAGAAAGCATCACAAGCACAACATGTAATCCACCTTCCAACTCTATGAATCCCCAAAGGCCATTCAGTGAATTGATGCTATAGCTGAGAACAGAACTTTTTCTTCCTTAACCTCCCAACCTCAAATTGATGACATATGCTTCCTGAATGTAACTTCTTTCACATTATTGTTTTATTTTAATCCTGGATAATTTACCCTTTCCTCGTGTTCAGATCAAGGATTATGACAAGCTTTCTCTGATGATAAAAAGCCTCAGTAACGAAAACACATGCTAGCCCCCGACCCACCAACTCTGCGCACACATACACATACAAGCAACCAAGTCCTCTGTGGAGACCTCAGGTATGAACACGGGTTTTCATAATCAGACTCTGACCTACCAGTAATGAACCTAGATCTTGACTCTGTCTCACGAGCTACTTCAGACAAATTCTCCATTGCTACAAATGCCTGAGTTCTCAGCATCTTCTGCCTCTTTATGTTGAACATAATAAGAAAAACGTATTCACTGATTTATTCAGTAGCTTTCTGACATGGTGATATATACTCATTTATTTGTCCTGCAGAGACTTCCTGAAGTACTTAACCTAAGTCTGTCATTCCTGACAAAGCAATATTATATATCTTTACTGTGGAATTAAATAAGAGGATTTTTTTTTTTTTAAATAGGAGAACATGAAGTCACCTGTAAACACTTACCTTTGAAGCCTCTTTTTAAACTCTTTATTGAGCTTGGAATTTTGCTGAGACCATTTTTTTTCTTTATCTGTCTTCAGCAGATTTGATGTATTTTCATGATTAATTATAATAGCTTTATTTCATGATTCAGTACATTTATAACATTTCTTATTTATGATCATTCATCACTCAAGTGAGGAGGGCCTGCTTTTTCTTTCTAGGTTGTACTTTATTTAGCATGGAAAATAACCTGATAATTTTTCACTTTCAGATGTATCTGGTTAAGAATTTTGATTTACAAATTTCTCAGTTTTGCTGTGACATAAATGAAGATTGTTTACACACTAAATATTAGAATTTTTGTTGAGCAAAACTTTTTTCCTGGTTGACAAATATAGTTATATATGAACTCTAAACATAACATCTTATTTAACCTAATATATAACTTTTTATAAAAACTCAAAAATAATCTATGGAAACTCAAAAATATTTATTTGTTAAATTTGGCTTATGTTCCAGTACATTTCTTTCCAGTTGTATTCTGTATATATCTTATGTAAACATATTAATGAAATATGCTTGAAAAGACTAAAGAAGAATGCAAGATAAACATAAGACAATTAATTTGTGTTCCATACAAATTACCAAAATTAATGATCTAAACACCAGTTATACTGAGTGTTGGGCAAACTTGGCCTATGCAAGGGGGATTGGGCTTTAGTACATCTATAAGATTCCTGAAAATTTAGTGTGTACATACATTTTCTTCTGATGTGTCTGTAGATTTATCAGATTCTCAATGGAATCCATGATCTAAAATCTTAAGATTAACATCAAAATTTATGTATCTGTAAAATACAAGGAATTTGATTTTATTCTCTCTCATGCCCATTTCAACTTTGGATTTCTGATCTTTCTTCCTGTGTGACAGTACATCTTGTCTGCTATTTCTTTAAAAGAATATCCATAGAAGGAACATAATCTGTACAAATCATACAACTTGATGATTCCAGAGTGGGGGAAAAGAAATGACCCAAGCTCTCCTTGTCTATTTGGGGGATACTGGATTGTAAGGTGTTACAAAGATTCTTTCTTTTCAAAGGAGTCTTAAATTATGAAAACAAGGGGGTAAGGATGAAGAATAAACACACATAAAAATCCAGGTAGCCTACAGAGTGAATTTGGAACTCTGAATTCACTAAGCCAGAGGGCTGGGAGCAACTTTGGTTTGTCAATAGGAAAAACATCTAGGAAGAATTATGGTGAACCAGTAGTGTTAGAATCATAGAAATGAGAAAGAGTAATGAAATAAAGCACAGCAAAGTTCTCTAGAGGAAGTAGAGTAGGCTGAGGTACCAGTTTTCACATGTGTAGGCTGTAAAGTTGAATGGAAAGGCTGCTACATTTAATGGGCACATTAATAGAGTCACGGTCTCCTGCTTCTATCTTTTTTTTCTACCGTAAACAGAATACCTTGTCTAAAACAGAAAATTCATCCTGTTTAAAAATGAAAGCCCCTGAAATGAATTGGGTAAAGCAGAAATAATTTTTTGAAAAGAATAAAGGAGGGTAATCGAGGACTTTCACAAAGAGGTCATTGCAGGTGGGCAGTTGCTACACCAAATGGAGAAATAATAGATCACAAGTTACCAGTCAAGAATACAAATGTATTCATGAAGTATTCGTCCAAATGCAGATTCCTCTTATCTGCAGTAAGAAGAGGAGCACATGTTTCCACTGTAATCTGTCTTCCTCGTAGAAGAAAGTATACCTATAAAGCAAGAGTCATTCTCAGCATGAGCATATGGACTATTAAGACTTACGGCCCCTGAATGCTTTCTTCAGATTTCTGCCACTTTTGAGTAAATAATTAAAGGTCGTTAAGACAGAATCAGATTGGTAAGAAACAGATTGAAAATAGAAAGACAAATTTGAAATCCACACAGATTCTTCATATGAAAGATTAGGATAGTAACTCAATGGGGCTTGCACAAGTTTAATGAGATGATAGGCATGATGAAACTTCATAAAACTCTTTACAAATGTTTAATCTCATATTTACCCAAAAATAAACAATTCATTCCTGAGATTTGCAAGGTGCAGATACCATTTAGAGGCTAAATTTGCAGTAAGTACGTAGATCTGTGCTCAAAAGGGACGCAGTGATGCACAGTGATCCTCTCTTCCTTGGTCATTCATCCAAAAAATAGCTCAAATCAGTCAAGCCTCCAGCTCCCCCTATGAGGCCCACCAGAAAACTTCTAGGGCATGACCCTTGCCCAGTGTAGGGTTTCTTTCACTGCTGTTCCTTTTGTATTCGTCTGGGTGAAAGAAACTGAGAGCAGGTGGGAGGAAACCATGATTCCTAAGTTGCACCAGTGGCTGCCAGAGCTTGGCTGTATAACAACTGTCCACCTTTATGATCTACTATCTTTTATGAGGAAAAAAAGTAGCTTATTTAGGGAATAAATCACTAATGTCAAAATAAATGAGACCTTCTCTCTTTCCATCTCTTTGCAGCAGAATGTGGTGGAAATATTCAGGCCCTGAAGGTAAGATGTCTGGCTTATAGGCTAGTCCTACTACTATTCTTGTTGTTAATTCTCCTAAGTCATTAGACTTCTCTGTCTGTTTCCAAAAGTACAAAATATTATTTAAAATGTGTGTTTTCCAGAAATCGGTAATACTGCTTTAGAAAAACCACCTCTTTCCATTTCTTCTTTTAGGAGATCTTCATTGATACGATTCTGTCAAATTCCTCCTTAAGTAAGAATCATAGAAGATGAGAAAAGGTAAATTCTTGCCTTTTAATGTGATGTGAATCAAAGAACAAGAACTCTAACAGAGAAATGTTAAGTTTAAACCCAGCTCCATTACTTACATGTTAGGTGATCTTGAAAGATTTTTGTTTAGCTCTATCCATCTGTTTCTGAGAAACTAAGGGTGTCCATTTTATCACCTGTGTGACGGACTCCTCTGTCTCTTTACAGTGTTACACTCACCTACAAAAGTGGATTCATTGGGCATTAATTGTATAAATGCACAGGTTTCTTGATTCAGTTTCTTAGTGCATTCTCTGGATTTTTGAGATGAACAAATAATAGAAAATCAGTGGTATATATGGATTTTAAAGAAAACTTACAACATTTATATATTTATGTAAAGAAAGGAGAAATTTCATTGTAGGTTTGATTTCTTTTGGGATTTAGAGAAAAATCAAATGAGTTCTGAAACGAGTGAGTAGGCAATAGGAAAGCTAAAAGAGAAGCTAGCAATGGAGGTCTGCTTTCTTATTTCTTCAGATTCATGTAAACCTAGGCCAAACATGTAACCACACTGGGCCTTAAGTTCCTCCCTCATAAAGTAATATAGGCCAATGTAAGGCCTTTTCCAGCTTTCACAAATTATAAATATGTAATCCTAAAACTTCATTTCTAAATATTTAGTATGGTTTATAGTTTACCCTTTAAAGAAGGTTCAGATTGCCGGTTAAATCCAACGGGCAGCATGAATTACTGATCATAGATCCAGATTCATTTCTCTTGCATCACTGAAATAAAACCCAGCCAGTGGCTACCTCCAAAGGGCTGTGCTGAATGGATCACTGGAGGAGCACCTGATATCTCAGCAACCAGTCAATGTTCTTCCCACTGGCCTTCTCCCAGGGCAGTGCTTATTTGTGGTTTTCTCTCAGTTGCAGTTAGTCATTTGGAAACTCACTGTAATCCTAGTGACTAGGAAGAATGAGCAAAAAATGAAAAATAAAGCAAAACATAAAAAAGTCTCTAACCCAGATCATCAGAGTGAATTCAACCTGTAGCATAACCAATTCTTTAGGATACTGGCTCAAAATTTGCAAGGAGTAAGAAGGAAGACTTTTAATGTGTAAACACTTTTTTCCCTATTTTTTTGGTGGGGGTTGGCAAGGCAGTCCTTGCCCAGGTGGCAAAAGAATCACTTTTCTTCCAGACAGAAGAGCTGGGAGGATGGGTAATGGAGGGATGAGACATCTGCCCTGTCTAGGGCAAATGAACATCTGAGTGTGCTACTGAGATGGGTCATGGCAACCTTGCTTTTGCTACCAGCCTGTTTGCATGGGACACCATGTGCAGAGAGCCCATCTAGCAGGAGAGAATGGATTTAACATGCAAACAGGTGCTGGGCAACTTACAGCCAAGAAACAAAGAAACATTTCTAGCTGGATAAATGGATGAAAAGACCGTATAATAAAAGGCCAGTTCTCGTGTCATCTTTCGAGCACCTGTACCACTCTGGGTCTGAACTATTAAGATAATAAGCTAATTAGAATTGAATTTCTGTCACTTGAAACAAACACATAGAAAAGAATCCTAAAACAACCACACTTAATAATAAGTCATTTTCTAGAATAGTACTCAAAATGCAAATATATTCAGCCCTTTTACTGGCCAAAATTGCCTTATATTCTCCCTCACTTTGAGAAAAGTTTAGACAGATTTCTTCTTGACTACAGGCCGCTGACCTCCCTTGTCTTAGAGTGTTTACATAAGAAAACTTATAAATTATTTATTTGCCCTTTTGAAATGTAAGTCTTCTATAAGCCAGGAATGTCTTTCTCAGTACCTGGGAGCCATCCTTTGAAATGTAGTTATAAAGAAAGATAGCATCTCTATCTCCCAGTCTCTGTGAGAGGGTGGTAGCCTAACACTGATATCCACCAATGAGCAAACACAGATGGCCTAATCACATTAGCTGCTCCCCCTTAAAGCTCTCCAGGATTTTTCTGCTAGCTCACTCAGTTGCCTAAAAACCTTCACACCTTTTAAAAATGTGATTTACAAATAATAATTGTACGTACTTGTACTAGGATAATTGAGTTCAATTTCTTCTACTTCTTGCAAAGGTCTTCAATGAAGTTTTTCTTGCCCATTTAGCTGGCTAGGTACTTCCCTCACCGCCCCCACCCCCGCAATACTACATCATGACTTCATGGCTGGAGGAGTCAACAGAGAATTGATAGTTAGAAGACTTGGATCTTCTAATGCTTAAATCTTGGATCTTCTAACTTAGACTCTTCCCTAAATACCATAGTTAACTTCAGAGTACCATCATTTTCTTATTCATAAAATTGAACCTCAAAGATTCCTATGAAGATGATACAGGATGAGGGATGTAGAGAGCATTGTAATTCTTTTCTCTTAACTGGATATTTAATTTTATTTAATTTTTTAAAAAATTATTATACTTTGAGTTCTGGGATACATGTGCAGAATATGCAGGTTTGTTACATAGGTATACACGTGCCATGGTGGTTTGCTGGACCCATCAACCTGTCATCTACATTAGGTATTTCTCCTAATGCTATCCCTCCCATAGTACCCTATCCCCCAACAGGCCTCAGTGTGTGACGTTCCCCTCCCTGTGTCCATGTGTTCTCATTGTTCAACTCCCACTTATGAGTGAGAACATGTGGTGTTTGGTTTTCTGTTCTTGAGTTAGTTTGCTGAGAATGATGGTTTCCAGCTTCATCCATGTCCCTACAAAAAGACAAGAGTGCAACCTTTTTTATGGCTGCATAGTATTCCATGGTGTATATATGCCACATTTTCCTTATCCAGTCTATCACTGACAGGTATTTGGGTTGGTTCCAAGTCTTTGTTATTGCGAACAGTGCTGCAATGAACATACGTGTGCATGTGTCTTTATAATAGAATGATTTATAATCCTATGGGTGATATATCCAGTAATGGGATTGCTGGGTCAAATGGTATTTCTCGTTCTAGATCCTTGAGGAATTGCCACACTGTCTTCTACAATGGTTGAAATAATTTATACCCCCACCAACCATGTAAAAGTGTTTCTGTTTCTCCACATCTTCTCCAACATCTGTTCTTTCCTGACTTTTTAATGATCACCAATCTAACTGGCATGAGATGTTATCTCATTGTGGTTTTGATTTGCATTTCTCTAATGACCAGTGATGATGAGCTTTTTTTCGTATGTTTTTAGGTCACATAAATATCTTCTTTTGAGAAGTATCTGTTCATATTCTTTACCCACTTTTTGATGGGGTTGTTTGTTTTTTTCCTGTAAATTTGTTTAAGTTCCTTGTAGATTCTGGATATTAGCCCTTTGTCAGATGGGGATAGATTGCAAACATTTTCTCCCATTCTGTAGGTTGCCTATTCACTCTAATGATAGCACTGTAATTCTTAAGTAAATATATACAATTAAAGGCATAAAGGAAGGATTTAATGATATGACTATCAACTAAAAACCATTCTATATCTCACAGACTATATAAACAAAGCTTAAACAATAGATAAGTGATGGAGACATCATACAGCAAACACAATGAACTACTGTAAATCAATACAACTTAAATAGAAGTTGGTTTCAAGAATATAAGTGGTCAATTCATAAAAATAGAAATGAGCAATGCAGAAGTCAAAAATTCTTAACCTCATGAGGAATCAGCATAATTGTCAATTAAATTACAAGTCATTGTCTATATTGGTAATGAAACCCATTTATGTTTTACTTAATTCTGACTCTATAACTTAGCATGTAAAACCCCCTTCCTACCTATTCACCCTCCAATGTCACTTTAAAGGTCTTGAAACCAATGCCAAAATACATGGGTAATAATTTGTTATTGTTATAACAAGAGGAGTTGCCAATGTTGAAAACAATGAAGGACAGTGGAAAGAAATGTCAGTCTCATCGAACAAAACTTAAATATTTAAAATTTGATTTTTAATATTTGCATTTCAAAGTGCCAGATCTATGATAGGTACTTTTATATATTGCTTTATTAATTATCTCAATAATAAGCAGTCTTTTGACTGCTTATTTGAGTACTGTAGAGTCTTAAAGCAGAGTGGTGTGAACCTTATGGGCAAATTTGAACATTTTATTTACAATTCCTTATCTACCACTCTCTCATCCTAGGCATTTAGCAATTAGCTTGAAAATAGACTGATTCTGAGTTCTTAGACACTGGCATAGACTTTCCTTTTGTTTGCTGATTTGTTTTTATTTTGGTTCAGTGTATTTTACATTTCCGGTACGTGAGGATTATCATCAAGAGTTGACTACATTCAAATAACATATATTATATTTTACAATTTCATAAGGTAGTTTTGCCTATATGTAATTTGTATGTTTTTCACTGACTTAATCTCACTTAAAATGCAACTCCATTGTATTATTTGGCATTTAACAGGTTAGCAAATCTTTAAAAATAGAATTAAGAATTGGCCAAGTGGGGACGTGGATTTTCTCATATACTAGTGCTGAGAGTGGGGCATATTTTTAGGGAATTTTGCCAATACCTATCAACATGTTAAATGTGCAAATCATTTGAACTGATATTTCTGCTTCTATCAATTCTATTACCCTGAGCTATTTTTAAAATATGTATAAAGCCGCATGTACAAGGATGTTAAAAACAACAATGCTGCAATAGCAAATTCCAATGTTGATAAACGTACCACTTAAATGTTTTAAATTTCTATATACTTCATTTTAAATAAAATAATAATTTCTTACTTTGACCTACATGGCCCTAAATGCTCTGCTTTTTTTCCTTTCTCTCCAGCCTCATATTGTTCTTCTAAATGATATGCTTACCACATCCTATCCCATGACCTTTCTCCAGAACCTTGGACATCTATAAAGTAGGATGGTTAAAAAAATAAAATAAAATGCTTCAAGTCTAAATCTGCAAAACAGTTAACAAGTTTGATGCAGCTCTCTATTTCAATATAGAAAAATCTTAAATATATTGTTTATAATGAATAGTGTTCTGTTTGTGTGTTTGTGTCAGTATCTATATTTCAATTCACCACTAGTTATGTGATTTTATTTTGGTAATGGTCTCCTACAGACAAAATACAAAAAGACAGGTAAAACTTACCTGCTTCCAAAGATACCCTCCAATTCTTCGTATTTGGAAAAAGCCAGGCTGTTTCTCTCTGCTCTTCCCCTCAAAGTACCCTGCTATCCTCTGAATTCTGGCCTAAAGATAATAAGAATTTTTAATAATAATAATAACAAACATTTTTAAAGTGCTTATTTGAAAGGCACAGGACTGAGTAATTAACATGAATTATCTAATTTCATCTTCACTATTTTGACAAAGTAAAGTCATTTTATGGTAAGGATCACAGAAAATGAGACTTTTCAAAAACTATTGCTTGTAAGTGGCAAATTCAGGCTTCAAATCCTGTTTAGATGACCACAGTTTTGCTTCTGTTCCCAAAAGTTCCTGATTTGGGGGGTAAAATATAGCCATCCTAAAAAAGGAAGAGAATATTGGTATACACTTCAAGAGACTGAAATGAGGAGACAGTACTGCAGCATTTTGTAGAGTTTCCTAGAACAGAGTCTGGACATAGATGGCTAACGCATGAAAATGGCTGCTTCATAGATGTGTGGCTGTCTACACGTTATTCAACGTCTTAGACATGAAACATTGAAAGTTGGTCTACCTTTTCCAAGAGGTGTAGGAAGAGTAGGAAGGGGTACATCTGCATTGTATGGTCTGTATCTAAACATCCTTCCTACACCTGTAGGTAAGGTAGATTAGAAAAAAAGTTTTGGGGCATTTAAAATCATGAATATTATGTGAATAGAGGACTGAGAAAAGATTATTTATTGATCATTTATAATTAAAAGTAAAAATAAACTTGTCCCAGAGAGAAACCTAAAATGCTTTATTTTTTACAGAATTGTTTTAAATCTGCTAGCCCATAACCAGTAGAACTAATATTAGATGTGCTTTTTCTAGTAATGGAGATGAACTTTGATTCATCCACAGTTTCTGGCAGAGTCCTCTTTATGTGAAACCTGGATGGAGTTGAAGACTGTCTGAGCAAGACAGCAAAGCTAAGCATTCCACACAGGGATCACATTCATGATACTGGCTTTATAATCATCTTTGTTTTTCCCAGAAGAAGAATTAATGGGACTCATGGACTAATAAATGTCATAAGTAAGACAACTTCCAGGAAAAGGTCTCCAACTTTGTTCGAGTTTCCTAAAAGTGTGATCAACTAAACTCATCTGACTGTTTATTCTCACAGCTGGCCCTGGTCCAGGCATTTTACAAGCTATTCGGATAAAGGGGTTCCTGATGTTCCAGGGTATTGGAGAATATCTCAATTATTTTATCTGTGGATGGGACAGGCCAAGCCTTCCTTTGGTGTGGTGGGCTGGTTAACATATTTACAGTCAGTAATGGTTACAGACCATACTCACCCATTACCCATACCAGCCTCCTTACTTCCCATCACACACGAGCCAGATATTCAGGGGTTTGGCATCCCCAGCTGCTCAATGACCCCTTTGTGCCATTCTGCCTATCCCCACCACCAGGTGAGAAACTGAAGGAACCCTACTGTCACCTATTCTTGTGCCTGTCTCTTTTAGAATGGCTCATGGAAATTGATTGGACTTTTTTATTTATAAATTAGCTAGTGTCTAGGACCAAATAATAAAGCAGATGTTGGGTTAAGCATAGGCAAGGCACAAAGATAAAGGCTATTTCAGTTTTATAGAATAGATGACTGACTTCTTAGTTCAGGCCACGGGAGTGGAAAGACGTGCATTTTGCAATCTCCAGGTAAAACCTGGCTTAAATTCTATCTTTTTAACACACTAGCTGTTTGACCTTAGACAACTTATTTAATCTCCTTGAACCTCAATTTCCTTCTCTTAAAACTAGGAATTATAATAACAATCTAGAAACATTGTTGGAGGATTTTCTGTTTATATTATTGGATTAAGACTGAGGTGTAACTAAAACTAGTAAGAGCAAGAGATTGGAAACAAACAGCAGAGGTATTTGGTTTTATAGTCATTGTCAGAATCACTGACTTACTTGGTCTTTGACACAGGCTTCAATTTCCTTGAAGATTACTCTATGTTTCTCCTGATGATCTACCTAATCCCTGTGAATATTTTACCCATTTATGTTTACAAAATATTATATCAGCAGAGGGAGAGGATTAATTCCATATCTTCAGCACAATTAAAGTGAGCTTTGGAGATCATGGCAGACAGGAGGCAGGACTGCATTGCAGCTCCGACTTGGATGGACACAGCAGCATGTAGAGGCTCGTATTGTGAATTTTCACTCCCAAATGACTGCAGGAATAAATTAGGAAACCTGAGAGGACCCCAGACCCCGTGAAGGGAGCAGATTGCTCCTGCAGGACCCGGAAGACAACCGAATTACTGTGAGTGGCCAAACTGTGGAGGTGGGAAAGGCAGATCATCTGCCCCCAAACACACACCCCAACTGGGGAAACTGAAGGCCTCGATTATGGGAGAAGATTTTGACCTTACCTGGAGCTGAGTCAGTTTAGAGAGCCAAATGAAATACAAGGGTAGAGGAAGCAGCGGGAAAAGCCCTGGGAGCTCGTTGGATCCCTGAGCAAGCCGTTTTTGCCTGACCTCACAGGGGTCCTTCAGGAGGGTGGCAAGAGGCAGTAGGCAAGGGCCACTGGGAGAAGGAAATTTCCAGCCGAATTTTGTAACAATTTGAACTGATATAGAAGCCTCCTGGCGGAACTCAGGCAAGGACGTGAATCTGGTGCGCAGACTCCACAGGCGGGGGAAGAAGAAAAGCCATATTTGCTTTTGCAGATGGGAGGCAGGTAGACTAGGGCAAGTTCTCAGCTCTGCTTGCCACTGCCTGGAAACAGACTCGGTGTTGTTGGGGTTGGGGGCATGATGGGAGTGAGACTCCCATCTTTGGATTGCATGGGAGCTGGGTGAAGCCTGTGATTGCCAGCCTTCCCCCACTTCCCTGCCAGGTTTCTCCCACTTCCCTGACAGCCTGCATGACACTGTAGAGATAGTCATAATCCTCCTAGGAACATAACTCCATTGACCTGGGAACTTCACTTCCATCCCTGACAGTAGCTGCAGCAAGATCCACCCAAAAAGAGTCTGAACTCAGACACTCCTAGCCCTGCCCCTATCCAATGGTTGTTCTCTACCCACCCTGATAACTGAAGATGAAGGGCATATATGCTTGGGTGTTCTAGGGCACTGTCCACCATTTGTTCCTCCTCATACTACCACAGCTAATGCTCTCTTGAAACCACCACCTCCTGCTAGGAGGCCAACCAGTACAAAAACAGTGCATTAATCAACCTAAGCTAAGGACCCTCACAGAGTCCATTTCACCCCCTGCCACCTCCACTGGAGCAATTGCTGGTATCCACGGCTGAGAGACCCACAGATGGTTCACATCACAGAACTCTGTGAAGACAACCCCCATTACCAGCCCAGAGCCTGGTAGACCTGCTGGGTGGCTAGATCCAAAAGAGAAATAACAATTACTATAGCTCAGCTCTCGGGAAGTCATATCCATAGGAAAAGGGAGAGGGTACTACATCAAGGGAACACCTCGTGGGACAAAAGAATCTGAACAACAGCCTTCAGCCCTAGACCTTCTCTCTGACAGAACCTACACAAATGAGAAGGAAGCAGAAAATCAACTCTGGTAATATGACAAAACAAGGTTCTTTAACACCACCCCAAAATCACACTAGCTCACCAGCAGTGGACCCACACCAAGAAGAAATCCTGATTTACCTGAAAAAGAATTTAAGAAGTTAGTTATTAAGCACCACACCACAAAAGACTGAAGCCCAATGTAAGGAAATCCAAAAAATGACACAAGAAGTGAAGGGAGAAATACTCAAGGAAATAGATAGCATAAATAAAAAGCAATCAAAACTTCAGGAAACAGTGGACACATTTATAGAAATGCAAAAAGCTCTAGAAAGTCTCAGCAATGTAATTGAACAAATAGTAGAAAGAAATTCAGAGCTTGAAGACAAAGTCTTCAAATTAACCCAATCCAATAAAGACAAGGGAAAAAAGTAAGAAAATATGAACAAAGCCTCCAAGAAATCTGGAATTATGTTAACCAAATCTAAGAATAATCCGCATTCCTGAGGAAGAGGAGAAATCTAAAAGTTTGGAAAACATATTTGGGGGAATAATCGAGGAAAACTTCCCCAACCTTGCTAGAGACCTAGACATCCAAATATAAGAAGCATAAAGAACACTTGGGAAATTCATCTCAATGAGATAATCATATAGGCACATTGACATCAGGTTATCTAAAGTTAAAACGAAGGAAAGACTCTTAAGAACTGTGAGACAAAACACCAGGTAACCGATAAAGGAAAATCTATCAGATTAACAGTAGATTTCTCAGCAGAAACCCTACAAGCTAGAAGGGACTGGGGCTCTATCTTCAGCCTCCTCATATAAACAATTATCATCTAAAGATTTTGTATCCAGTGAAAGTAAGCTTCACATATGAAAGAAAGATAATCTTTTCCAGACAAGCAAATGCTGAGAGAACTCGCCACTACCAAGCCACCACTACAAGAACTTCTAAAAGTTAGAGATCTAAATTTTGAAACAAATCTTGGAAACACATCAAAACAGAACCTCTTTAAAACATAAATCTCACAGGACCTATGAAACAAAAATACAATTTAAAAAACAAAACAAAACAATACAGGCAACAAATTGCACCATTAATGGAATGGTACCTCACATTTCAATACTAACATTGAATGTAAATGGCCTAAATGCTCCACTTAAAAGATACAGAACTGCAAAATGGATAGGAATTCACCAACCAGCTATCTACTGCCTTCAAGAGACTCACCTAACACATAAAGACTCCCACAAACTTAAGGTAAAAGAGTGGAAAAATACATTTTATGAAAACGAACACCAAAATCGAGCAGGAGTAGCAATTCTTATATCAGACAAAACAAACTTTAAAGTAACAGCAGTTAAAAAAGACAAAGAAGGACATTATACAATGATAAAAGGCCTTGTCCAATAGAAAAATATCATAATCCTAAACATATATACACCTAACACTGGAGCTCTCAAATTTACAAAACAATTACTAATGGACCTAAGAAATCAGATAGACAGCAACAGAATAATGCAGGGGACTTCAACACTCCACTGATAGCACTAGACAGGTCATTAAGACAGAAAAGCAACAACAACAACAACAACAAATGACTTTAACCTATATGCTGGAACAAATGGAATTAACAGATATATACAGGACATTCCATCCAACAACCACAGAATATACCTTCTATACAACAGTGCATAGAACTTTCTCCAAGATAGACCACCTGATAGGCCACAAAATGAACCTCAACCAATTTAAGATAATTGAAATTATTTCAAGCACTCTCTTAGACCAAAGTGGAATAAAACTGGAAATCAACTCCTAAAGGAACCTTCAAAACCATGCAAATATATGGAAATTAAATAACCTGTTCCTGAATGATCATTGGGTCAAACATGAAATTAGGATGGAAATTTAAAAATTCTTTCAACTGAATGACAACAGTGACAATACCTATCAAAACCTATGGGACACAGCAAAAGCAGTGCTAAGAAGAGAGTTTATAGCCCTAAACACCTACATCAAAAAGTCTGAAAGAGCACAAACAGACAATCTAAAGTCACACCTTAAGGAACTAGAGAAAAAAGAACAAGTGAAACCCAAACTCAGCAGAAGAAACGAAATAACCAAGAACAGAACAGAACTAAATGAATTGGAGACAAAAAAAGAAACAAAAGATAAATGAAACAAAAAGCTGGTTCTTTGAAAAGATAAATAAAATTGATAGACCATTAGCAAGATTAACCAAAAAAGAAGAAAGAAAATCCAAATAAGCTCAATAAGAAATGAAATGAGAGATATTACAACTGACACCACAGAAATACAAAAGATAATTCAAGGTGGCTATGAACACATTTATGTGCCCAAACTTGAAACCCTAGAAGAGATGGATCAGTTCCTGCAACTATACAACCGTTCTAGCTTAAATCAGGAAGAATTAGATACCCTGAACAGACCAATAACAATCAGTGAGATTGAAATGGTAATTACAAAATTACCAATAACAACAAAAAAGTCCAGAATCAGACAGATTCACAGCACAATTCCTCCAGACATTCAAAGAAGAATTGGTACCAATCCTATTGACAGTATTCCACAAGATAGAGAAAGAGTGAACCCTCCCTAAATCATTTTATGAAGCCAGTATCACTCTAATACCAAAACCAGGAAAGCACATAACCAAAAAAGGAAAACTACAGGCCAGTATCCCTGATGCACATAGATGCTAAAATCCTTAACAAAATACTAGTGAACCAAATTCAACTACATATCAAAAAGATAATCCACCATGATCAAATGGGTTTTATATCAAGCATGCAGGGATGGTTTAATACATGCAAGTAAATAAATGTAATACACCACATAAACAGAATTAACAATAAAAATCATATGATCATCTCAATAGATGCAAAAAAAAAAAAAAAACATTTGGCAAAATCCAGCATCCTTTTAGGATTAAAACTCTCAGCAGAATCAGCATACAAGGGACATACCTCAATATAAAAAAAATGTCATCTATGACAAACTTACAACCAACATAATACTGAATGGGGAAAAGTTGAAAGCATTCCCTCTGAGAACTGGAACAAGACAAGATGCCCAGTCTTACCACTCCTTTTCAACGTAGTACTGGAAGTCCTAGCCAGAGCAATCAGACAAGAGAAAGAAATCAATGGCCTCCAAATACTGTTTGCTAATATACGATCTAAAGTCTACCACAGAAAGCTCCTAGAACTGATAAAAGAATTCAACAAAGTTTCTGGATACAAAATTAATGTACATGAATTAGTAGCTCTTCTATACACCAACAGCGACTAAGCTGAGAATCAAATCAAGAACTGAATCCCTTTTACAATAGCTGCAAAAAATAAAATACTTAGGAATATACCTAACCAAGGAGAGGAAAGACCTCTACCAGGAAAACTACAAAACACTGCTGAAAGAAGTCATACGTGACACAAGAAACTAGAAACACATCCCATGCTCATGGATGGGTAGAATCAATATTGTGAAAATGACCATACTGCCAAAAACAATCTACAATTTCAACACAATTTCCATCAAAATACCACCATTATTCTTCACTGGCTAGAAAAAAAAATCTAAAATTCAAAGTGCTGGGATTACAGACATATGCCATGTCTCTGGCCAAAAATTTCGTTTTGGATAGCTCATTGTTAGTGTAAAGAAAACCCTGATTTGTAAATGTACAAATGTATATTGAGTTTGTATTCTACAACTTTACTGAACTTATTATTTCTAACAGACTTTTAATGGAGTCTTTAGTATTTTCTATATATAAGATTATGTTGTCTGCAAATGGAGACATTTAACTTCTTCCTTTCCAATTTGAATATTTTTATTTTTCTTGCCTAGTTGCTCTGACTAGGACTTCCAGAACTGTGTTATATAAAAATGGCAAAAGTAAACATCCTTGTCTTGTTCCTGTTCTTAGAGGAAAAGTGGTTGGCTTTTTCCCATTTAGTATGCTGTCAGCTTATCCTATAGGGCCTTTATTTTGTAACACTAATTTCGGCAATAGTTTTATGGATATGACACCAAAAGTACAGGCAACAAAATTTAAAAAAAAAAAAAAGTTGAACTTTATCAAACTAAAAAGTTTCTGCACAGCAAAGGAAACAAGCAACAAATTAAACTCAACCTGTGGAATGGGAAAGAATATTTACCTAATCACATATCTGATAAGGAATTAAAATCCAAAAAATATATATAAGTGATTAACAGAACTCAATAGCAAATAATAATAATAATAATAATAATAATAATAGATATAAAATGGGCAAAGGACCGTAATAGACATTTTTCCAAAGAAGACATACAAATCCACAATGAGTATATGAAGAGGTGTTCAAAATCACTAATCGTTAGAGAAATACAGAGCAAAACAATAATCAATCATCACCTCACACTTATTAGGATGGCTATTATCAAAAAGACAAGCTATAACAAGTACTGGTGAGGTTGTGAAGAGAAGGGAATCTTTGTACTCTGTTAGTAGGAATGTAAATTGGTGTAGTCATTATGAAAAGCATATAGAGGTTTCTAAATATTAAAAATAAAATCATCGTATGATTCAGCCATTCTACTTCTGGGTATGTATCCCAAGGAAATAAATTAGTATCTCAAAAAGATATCTCCACTCTCACGTTCATTGAAACATCAGTCACAAGAGATAAGATGCAGATGTTGAAACAATTTAAGTTTTGGATGAATGGATAAAGAAAATGTGAGATATATACACACCAATTCACACAGACACACACACACAGAGAGACACAGAATATTATTCAACCATAACAGATGGATGAATGGATAAAGAAAATGTGAGATATACACATACAAAGATGCACACACACACCCAGGGAATATTATTCAGCCACAATTGATGGATGAATGGATAAAGAATATGTGATATGCACACGCACACATACACACAAAAAATATTATTCAGCCATAAAACGTAAGAAAATCTTGCCATTTGCAACAACATGGATGAACCCAGAAGACATTTTGCTAAATGAAGTAAGCCAGAGACCAAAAGATAAATACTGTATGATCTCACTTATATGTGGACTCTAAAAAAATCAAACCTACAGAAGCAGAAAGTTGAAAAGCAGTCACTAGGGCTAGGAGGTAGGGGGGAAGTTGGTCAAAAGGTACAAACTTTCATATACATGATAAATAAGTTGTGGGTATTTAAGGTACAGCACAAGTGGTGATGGATGTGTTAATTTGATTTTGGAAAGCATTATACAATGTATATGTATATCAAATCATTATATTGTACACCTTTAATATATGCAACATTTATTTGTCAATTAAATCTCAAAAAAATTGAAAAAAATCCCAACGTAAATTAGGGGCCATATGCTGCATTTCCTCACATAAAATAAATGAATCAATCTTCCAGTTTTATCCAAGACATCTCAGCATTCTATGTAGTATTTTTAGATACATTTTCTTAACTTTAAATAAGTTTACAAGAAGGAGAATTTGATCCAATCAACTTTAATTGCCTACCAACATAATCCAATAACCTCATTTCACTTGTATTGTTAGAGGAGTTAATTGGACCTGCACAGCCACCAGCTAAACATATTGGTTTATGCAAACAGTAAATCCAATTTCCGCTATAAACACATCTCTGCAGGAGGAGTACAGACAGAGAGAAGAGATAGAGGATACTGAATGCAACCTCAAAATATCATTAAGCCCAATTATCTGCTTTCATTAGATGGAGAAGGAAAACATGTCATTAATGTATTTAAGTAAATATAAGTGATTGTGTATATGTAAAACAAATAGTATATTTTACATATATGACACGATACATAATGTGATTATGTATACAAATTTATATGTACATATATACACACAAAGACACACACATATGTATTTGATCACATATATTTATCTTGACCCAGATACATTATTATTTTCCAATTGTAATATGTCAGTGTATTAGTTTGTTTACTCACTGCTATAAAGAACAGCCCCAAACTGGGTAATTTGTAAAGAAAAAAGGTTTAATTTAGTCACAGTTCTGCGTGGCTGGAGAGGCCTCAGAAACTTCCAATCATGGAGGAAGGGGCAGCAAGCATGTCTTACCCATGTAAGTGAGAAAAAAAGAGAGTGCGAAGTGAAAAGAACCCCTTATAAAACCATCAGCTCTTGTGAAAACTCACTCACTATCATGAGAACAGCATGTAGGAAACCTCCCGCCATGATGCAATCACCTGCCACGGGGTCCCTCCTTCAACATCTAGGCATTATAGTTTGAGATGAAATTTGGGTGGGGACCCCGTTATCAGTCAAATGTTATCAGTCAACAAAAAAGGATGTGATAAAATTTAGAGCACAATTTAGTTCAGCCAAAATCAGCAGGGAAGGACTTTTTTTCCTCCCAGCCTATCATGCCTCCTACACATTGTCCCCCAAGGACTTGGGGAATTGTTCTAGGAGTGATGAGAGTTTTGTATTTGATGGATTATTATTATTTTTTTAAGATGGAGTCTCGCTCTGTTGCCCAGGCTGGAGTGCAGTGGCGCGATCTCGGCTCACCACAATCTCTGCCTCCCGGGTTCAAGTGATTCTCCTGCCTCAGCCTCCTGAGTAGCTGAAACATCAGGCACCCACCACCATGCCTGGCTAATTTTTGTATTTTTAGTAGAGACGGGGTTTCACTATGTTGGCCAGGCTGGTCTTGAACTCCTGACCTCGTGATCCACCCGCCTTGTCCTCCCAAAGTGCTGGGATGACATGCGCAAGCCACCGCGCCTGGCTGATGGATTATTTTTAAAACTGCAGTTTTCCTATGGGTGTGTCAACATTTGCCTCTAAAGAAAAATGCAATGTATTTAGACTTCAGTGTCTTAATATTGGTGTAATTCAGATCCATGGTTACTTGATGTATCAGAATGAATTTGAGTCGATTACTTTCTGATCCCATCACATGACTCACTCGTCTTCAGTCTCAGGAAATTCATAAATTGTCTTTAAGCCTCACATTCTTGCTCGTGGAAGTCTAGCAATTCTGCTTTACTTACCTGATAGATCATGCAAGGTATAAATGAGAAGATGCTTTTGAACTGCAAGTATAATACTACACAAAAAGAATAAGCCATTTAGAGGCTAAATTAAATGCAAATAATGTAACAAGTATAAAAGAATACATTATTTTACTTCAGAGAAAATGTTGTTTTCCATTACTCTGGGAACATTGTTCACACCCTAACAATAAATATGCTAATGTAAGCCTTCATGAAGAGTTCCCTAAACAAGCTTGTCTCTGTGGAGCATTTTCCTATAACATTTTGTTTATCAAATTCTAGTTATTGTGCCTTTTAAATATGGCTTAAAATGTGTTTTTTCCACCAATTTAAATTGATTTCCATTTTAATTACTTCAAATTAGTGAACTGGTATTCTAATCACATTCACTGTCTGACTTGCATCACATCTGGAAATGTACGTTGAAACACAAACACCTCTGCCTTCTAGAAACTACAAAAAGTACCTCTTCTAAAAGTTTTCTGAACTTCCTCTTTATCTAAAAAGTTACCAGAAGTGAAAATTGAAGAGACAGAATAATGATCTTTTCACTCCACTCATTTATAGCAGTTTATGGTGAGGGAGGGGCAGAGAGGTATCACTAATGTGACCCACGCCTGTGTCTCAGCTTCCAGCGTGAGATCATTCCATAGCATATATTTCAGTGAGTCTAAGGAAAGAGTAAGTGTGCCGGTTAATTTTAGGTATCAACTTGACTGGGTTAAGGAATATCCAGATAGTTGGTGAAACTAATTCTGGGTAGGTCTGTAACAGTATTTCCGGAAAAGATTAGCATTTAAGTCAGTAGACTGAGTAAAGAAGATCTGCCTTAACCATTGTTGGGGGGCTGGAGGGTGGGCATTATCCAATCCATTGAGGGCCCACATAGAACAAAAAGGATGAGGAAAAGAGAGTTCATCCTCTCTTCTGGAGCTGAGACATCCATTTTGTCCTGCCCTTGGCCATCAGAACTCCAGGTTCTCCAGCCTATGCTCTGGGACTTATTACAGTAGCTCCCCAGGTTCTCAGACCTTTGGATTCAGACTGAGTTACACCATGAACTTCCCTGGCTGTCTAGCTCTCTAACTTGTAGACGGCATATCATGGGACTTCTAAGCCTCCATAATTGAGTGAACTAATTCTCAAGGTGAATCTTATCTATTTATCTATCTATCTATCTATCTCTTTATTTATCTTCTAATAGTTCTGTTTTTCCAGAGGACTCTGAGTAATACAGTAAGTTTCCCTGGCACTCATCTGTTAGACTTACTGTGAGGCTAGCCAATCTTCTTTGCAAAAGCAATGCCAAGTCATAGTCTCCCAGAATCCATTCTTAAACATGTTTACAGAGAGTACACCTAGCACTGGTTCACCATGGAAGAAATAGAAGGTAGGTGATTGTTGCTAATTAATCGTCATGTATTAATAATTGACTCAATGCATCATCAAGAGAGGTAATGTGTGAATCAAGCTATCGGTACCTCAGAAATGGACAGAAGAAAAATTCAATGAAGAATATGACACTGGGGAAGTCTTATTAAAGGAGCAGATATAAATTGAGCCTTGACACGAGCAGAATTTAAAGAGGATAAACTGCAAGAGAAGTATCCAAGTTAGGATTGAGGGCTGAAACTTTTGAGGGCTTAGGGTGGGTATATATCTTTGACTTACTTTTTGGTTCTTTGCTTTGCAGGGAATGAAATTCAAATCTGTGATTAATTCATGGCCTTACCTATTTTTTATGTAGTTGAGATGACAATTAATTGTTCAGATTGACATTCAGATCACCTTCTAGGACAGGTATTTCTCTTTGTCCAAGGAGACAGCTCCTCCAGGCTCTACTCCATCTATATTGTTTCTAGAGGTATAACATTTTCATGTCTAGAGGTATAACATTTTCATGGGACTTCATTCCAGCTAAGTTTGGTTGGGAACTTGACCCAAGCTGGAGCAATGAGTGTCTTCCATAGAGAAAACAACATGATCAGTCTCTCCCTGGGGCTAAATCTGTGAGACATAGAACTAGGCAACTCTTGGCAGTTGTGTTTTGACCATGAGGAGAAAGCTGTTCTGAGGTAGGATAGAAGAACAAGGCTAACACAATAAAAAGAGGATAACATCTTGATGGTTCTAATATTTCTGAAGTCCAGTTGCAAAACTGTTGGCAGGTTCTGTGGTTATTCCAGCAAATTCCCTTTCTGAGTAAAAAAGTTCAAGTTTTTGTTAATTTCTTTGCTACCCTTTTTGTAACCAAAAATCATCCTAAACTAGACATTGCAAGTTAGTAATTGTATAGCAAACTTTACAAAAGGTCCGGGGCCTGGTCTAGTCTATATAGTGCCACGTAGTACCTTTGTTTGAATTAGAGAAAGATGCCCCCTCTGGCCAGGTGCAACTCCATCAGGGCTGTGTTGATGAGGAGACCACAGACTGGATTCCAACCCTGCCAGCCTCAAACCCAGACGCACAACCATATGTGGGAACCCTCAGTCTGGGTTGCAAGCACCACTGTGGTTTAAAGGCTGCCTCTATTTCCCAAACAGCTTATCCTTTACTGTGATTTTGCAGCTTGCATAAAGCATCTTTGGATATTCACAGAGAAAGTCTGTGGACAACGACCTCCATAATAATCCACAAATAAGAGAACTTTGGATGAAGACAATGGATAGTGCTAAATGAGTATGCTAAGGAGTCGTGTTATTCGAATCTTCTGCAGAAAAAAAAAAAAAAAAAAAAGTTGATTCCTAGCTCATTAACACTTTTTTACATTTACACTTGGCTGAGTCACCAAATTATGTTCCCAGGAAAAATGCCAATTGGTATCTAAAAATTATGTTACAAAGTAAATGAAGTCATAATACAAAAAAAAAAAAAAAAAAAGAATGCTCACAGTAGGAAAAGCAGGTCTAGTTTAGCTTTATGGCCTGCATAGGCATAGCTCTACTCATAGAGGGCGCTCTTCCCTTGGCCAGGTCTGGGATTCTGGCGACAACCAAATAAGGCAGCTTCAATTCTCAGTGAAAGTAGTCAAGAAAGTCTCCAAAACAAAAAGCCGATTTTATTTGCATCTTAAAAAGGTGCTCTTTTCCCCACACAGCAAGGATCTTTGGAATATATAATCCTTTTTGTAAAAATTTCCTTAAAGAATGCAATTTAGGTTTTTCACTCAGAGAAGGAAGAATGTTCTTAAACATTCAGGTTTGCCCAGGACTGAGGGGTTTCCCAGCACAAAAGACTTTCAGAGCTAAAACAAAACAAAACAAAACAAAATCTCAGGGCTTGAATGGCTCCTAAAGAAGGGCTGAGTGAAATAATGCAGAGTGGTCCCATCCCACTAAGGACTTCCAGAATCCTAGCTGCAGGAGCCCCCATGACCCCCACAGACATTTCAGTTGGCAGGGAAATGGCCCAGAGAGTAGACAGACAGAGCACAAATCCACATGGAGCCCAGGTGGTTTGGCGTGGGGACAGCTCCAGTGGAACACAGCTATGAGTTCCCATCAAAGCTCTCCATGCTTCTCCAGGTGGTTCTGGCCTTTGTTCACTGGTGGACACGGATAAAGCAGAGCTGTCTTTCTTGCAGGACCAGAGCGAGTCTAATCTGCACATCCCCCTGTCCGCCAGCTTCTCTGAGTCCCTGTCTGGCCACACTGACTCACAGTGCAGCCTCAGCTGCCCTGCCAGAGTGCTTTTGCCAGTGACTACCATTATAGAACTTTCACTGGTGACCCCCGCTGCCTCACTGAAGCAATTTTGCTGATGACCCACTGGAGCACGTTCACCTATGACTTCACTGCCACCCTACCAGAGCACTTTCATCCACAACCCTCAACAGAGTGCTGTTGCCAGTGGTCTGGGAACACATTGGTGCTCCCCCAGAATAGCCAGTTTTCAACCTCAAGGGGACAAAGCTGTGGGCCTGGTCCCAGCACCCCTGTGTTAGAGCACATAGCCCAGGAGTGCCAAGACGAGCCTTGGGTCTCTGAAAGCATCCAGAAACAAAGCCATTTGACTATACTTACCTTGCACCACAGCGCAAAACCTCAAGGGCAAAAAAAGAACATAGAAACAAAAAGCCCTATCTAAACATCCAAGGATAAAGGGACATCTGTCCTCACAGATAAGAAAGAACCCATACAAGAACTTTGGCAACTCTAAAAGTCAGAGTGTCCTCTTATCTCCAAATGATCATACAAGCTCTTTAGCAATAGTTCTTACCACGTTGAAATGGCTGAAATGTGAGACATAAAATTCGGAATCTGGATGACAAGCAGTCTCAACAAGATACAGAAGAAGGTTGAAACTGAATCCAGTGAAGAGGACTCAATGATCTAAACGTTGAAAGATGACACAGTCATTCTTAAAAAAAGAACCAACTGAACATCTGGAAACGAAAAGTTCACTATAGGAATTTCATAATACAATTAGAAATATTGACAACAGAATACACCAAGCTGAGGAAAGAATCTCAGAGCTTGATGACCACTCTTTTGTATCAGCGAAGGCACAGAAAAATATTTTCCTCGTGAAACTTTTCTTATTACCTCAGGACAACGTTGGTCACCGTTTTCTCTAAGCTTCTGTACCACTTTGTATATACCATTTTAAAAGTATTTCTTAACAACATAATTAAATTGTGTGCTAGTTATATGATTGTACATCTGTTTCTTTGGTAGATTAGAAGTTGTATGACTCAAGGGACCATGTCTTATTAATTCCTGATGAATTCATACATATTACAGATTATTAAAGAAATAATGTGCATAATGCATATTCATTCAATTAAATAATAAATCAACATGGAAGAAAGTAGCTGCACTTTAAATCATTAAAAGATCATTAGCATGGTAGATTTGTATTACATCAACTCAGTTAGGCTTGAACTGTGGTTTCCAGAATTCTCTCTTCTGGATATTTTTTGTACATGTGGCAGAGTACAAGAGAAATCTTGTATTAGATTGGGAAGACAAAGACAACCCATAGTCACCTTTTGCATTTAGACTCAGAGGGCTGAGAGTAGTACACAGATACTTTTGCAGCTCAAGTATGGCGTCAGTCACCTGTTATCCCACCTGGTTGATATAGGGCTACAGACCAACAACTGCTATTGGATGCCTGCCTTCAACTTTTCAGTTTCTGTGTCAAGTTGATATTTAGTTTCATGATGAAATGCACCACCTTCTCCTCCAGTACACCTGTATCATAGAAGGTGGAAGCTTAGAGGCAATAAGAGACTGACCCCAGTTCCAGTTTACCACAGGTACCAGAACAACCTTGCAAATTCCTCTTTGCCATTGTTTGCACCATTCAACTTTTGCCTACCTGCCCCTTTAGATTTTAGTTTCTAACACCTGGCCCAGAAATGGCCACCTCACGAAGACTGTTTAATCAGCTCCCATGAGTACTTAAGATCAATAGCTAATTTTAAACCGTGTGTGTGTGTGTGTGTGTGTGTGTGTGTGTGTGAGAGAGAGAGAGAGAGAGATCCACGTATCCCAGTGATTGCAGTGGTTGTGCTTTTCTGTGCTAATCCTGACATGATATCACTAGCCATCAATGGCAACAAAGGCTAAAGGTTTAGACTTTCAATAACACAGAATTTCATGGAAGGGAGCAAATTTTGTGTTTTAGAGCATTAGAGAAAGTTTCTGAATGAAAGAGACCTGGCATTGGGTCTTAACATTAGGAAAGAGTTAAGTAAGTGTAGAGAAGAGCCATTTTTGGAACCTTATGGGATAATGATACGAAAGTATGTTTTACTAATCTTAATACTATTATAGACTAAATTGTAACACACACAAAAAAAAATATATTAAGTTGAAGCCCTAACTCCTAGTGTCTTAGAATTTGACCTGATTTGGAAAAAGGGTCATTGCAAATGTGATGAGTTAAGATAATGTCATCATGGAACAAAGTGAGCCCTTAATCCAGTATGAATTGTATTCTTACATGAAGATGACTATGTAAAGACAGAAACACAGGAAGAACACCATTGACAATGGACAGAGATTGGACTTTAGGAAGGCTCAAGCCAAGGGATGCCAAAGCTTGCTGGGTAGAAGTGAGGGTTCTCCTGGGGTTTACACAGGCGCATGGCCTAATCAACATCTTGATTTTGAACTGCTAGCCACCAGAACTGATGTTTTAAATATCTTTTGTTATAAAATATGTTGTTTCTTAGGGCTGCTATAACAAAGCACCACTCAAGTTTGTCTCCACTGTCTGCAGTCTAGTGGGTGGTCTAAATGGCCACGCACAACACTCAGCTGTATTTTTAATGCAGGCCAACAATAGCAACAAAGAGACCTCAACTTGGAAAGTGGCACAACCACAGTAGAAGAGTTATTATTTATGTATTTTGCTTACATAATAGTCCAAGGCATGTGTTTCTGGTCAGCTGATAACTTTCATCCTTGTGGTGATTCAGGAATTCAGAAGTTTTATCATGTGATCTCTCTATTCCTTGCAGTATAGTCTTCATGTATGTTTGGTCCAGGGCATGGCAGAAAGAACATGGAGAAATCATGGGAGTATGTCTATTGATCAGATCTAAAAGTGGGGCTTTCTGCTCTTATTTATTGGCTAGAACTCAGTCATATGGTCACACCTACTGCAAACAGATATGGGAAATGCTGTCTAGTTTTTTTGTACCTAGAATATTTTTTATGGATTTCTCCCCAATAGCTAGCAGTCTCTGCTACTCAGGTCATCTTGTTTTAGTCAATAATTCCTTCTCCCTCTTTCTAACAGTCATTGTCTCCCCCAAATGATTGTACCAAGTTGTCATCCGTATCCAATGTCTGGAACACTACATGTTATACATCACAGTCTAATCATTATGCTGATTTTACAGGCATATTTTCCTCAAAGTAACACTTGCTGCATAAGCTAATATAGGTATCTGCTGACCTTAGACTGTCATATTTCAAAGAAGAGCTGTCATCCAATCTAGAAATTGTTTAATTAATTTCTAATATTTTGTGTTTCTGTAAATGAAGTAACTATTAGTAACAATTGTTGCATTTTAGCCATTATTTTTAGTAACAATTGTTGCATTTTAGCCGTTATTAAGCAACCTCTGAAAAATCACAATTTGACTGTAATCCCATTATGTATTAATAGGATTGTATACTTGGTATTTTACTAGCACTTTATATATAAATCTTAAAGAAAAACTAAAATAATACGTTATTATTACACTATTCTAATGATCCAGTGGCCTAGATATGTTTACAATTTGTTCTAGGGATTTGAATTTGTGTTATTCTAGCTTCAGAGCTTATGCTATTTATTGTAGAACATAACTCATTCTTTTCACATCCCAGTCAAGCATTTAAAATACATAATATATTGTAATTGTGAGCCTTCTTGGGTCACCATGGACACGGAACTGCATTTTGCCCATCAGACCTGCACTAAATTGAGGGTCAAGATTCATATGTATACATCTCTTAGAAGAGTCGTGAGAATTATGCCTTCTGAAAATGACGTTTATTTTTGTGTGATTGTTAGGCCTCTTTTAGCAATGACATATTTGTGATGTATAATTGGCAGATGATAGCAGTACCAAGAGAAATAAGAGAAAGCTAATGATTCATATGCATAAAGACTTAAGGTTTTATTGTTGGGGGCCCAGAGCTAAATCAAATAATTGTTCTTTAAAATGGTAACTGTTATTTTAAGGAGTCAGATAATATTTCCAAAGCTTCGTATGGGGCAGAGTGACATCTAAAGAATCTCAAATTATTTTAGGACTATTACAAATCCAAACAAAAATATACATTTAATTGCTGTGACAGCTTAATTGAATTTGATTTAAAAATGTTCATTATTCAATTTTAAGCTTAAATGTCATTACTAAAGCACACTGTCAATGCTGAATGATAAGATAATATTTTGTATTGGTTCTGAAATTATCTTTTGAATAGGACAATTGTATTTCGATTTTTGATGTGTGTATATGTGTACAAGTATTATTTGTAAACTGTGAACATATAAAGTATATCACAATTTTGTAAGCCTGCCTAGATGATTAGTTAACTAATTTCTATATACTGGCATTCATGGAAAGTAGAATTAGGCCAATTTTTCTTCAACTACTCAACTACTGAGAAGTCTTGGCTCTACTTCAAGATACTTGGAGATAGTAAAAGGTTTTTTTCTAGAATTTTTTGTCAAGTACAAATGTCATCTGGACACCCTGGAAACGGAATAGCTGCAGGACTGTCCCTACACTGTTATTTGCCTGTGAGCCCAGGCACTGGGTGCCCATAGTTTACCTTCAGAGCATTTGGGCTCTAAGAGCAAGTGATTCTGTGTCACACTCTATGAGGCACACAACATTGTGCAGAGAAAGTACAGGAGCCTGAAGATGAAGAGAGAGGAAAAAGAAAAAAAAAAAAAAACCTCTAGCATGTGACTGGAAGTTATTATTTATCTACTATCCAACAGCCAGCCTGCTTTGGAAAATATTCTTATATGCTCCCCTAAGACGAACCCTTTCTAAAGGAACTATAGCAAAAATTCATCTTTTTATATTCTGTTTACTGCTCTTTTCTGGAATTTGATTTTAGAGGAGTCTAAGAGTCTACAGTATATATTTAAATTTCCAAATGACCAAATGCATGCTGAAGTGATCATTTACGGCCCGGCATGAAGCTATCACAGTGGTGCAGTAGTGGTGCAGTGAATTATCCCTACCTGTGAAACTGTGATGGATACAGCTAATTATCCTTTGAGGGAGAAGTGAAGTCCTACCATGTCCTCAATGTCAATATCAGTAGCTCCTTCATAAAATATTAAACTTCTAAGATCCTGACAAAGAAGAATTTTTGCAAGCCTAGCTTGAGGGTAGGAGTTGACTGCTTTTCTGGAAGAAATCTGGGACTTTAACTTCTGTTCTTTGTTGCTTTTCATCTGAAAGCATCTTGGATCTCTTTAGTAGGACAATCCCAGAACCCACCACAGGCATAAATTAACTTCTACTTGTACCCTGTTGAGAGTAGAGCAATTAATGACTACTAATGTCCATTACTAGACAGAAGAGGATTTTCTGAAGTAAACCAACTATAAAAAAAATAGGAAGATTTTCACAGCAAATCAGTGTCACTGTTGGGAAGGAGAGACAGTATTCGAATGGCCGAGATTGGTGCTATAATAACTGAAGTTGTTGCTGTCTTTCAATGCTGCTGCTTTGTTTCTTTTCAACAACTGGTTTTCATTATAGGGGAAGATAACTTATATATTTCACACTTGTATTTCAGTTGTTTTGTTTGTTCAGGATGCTCTGGCCGCTTTAAATACCTTATATTTTTCTCACAGTGGCCATGCAAGCTAGGTAATATTATTCTCATTTTGGAAAATATATAACTCAAGCTCAGAAAGATCAAATAAGTTCTTTAAGGTCATCCTTATTAAAACGGTAGAGTCAGGATTCAAAGCAAAACTGAGACTCCGAAGCCCCTATGGTCTTTTGGCTTAGTTATGATTGGTGATTTTCCCCTTCATGTGAAAAGTCTAAATTCAGATTAGGATAAAGAAAAATAGTCTGAGAGGGAGGGAGAATATGGAACCAATAAAGAAATAAAATGGCACATGACCAGATGGGGATTGTGAGCAGGCTGGAGAGGGGCCAACTACTGTAAGAGGGGTGGGAGGGCTGCCTGGTGTCTGCTTGTCATATTTGCCTAAAGCTTTTCCATCAATGCCCCAGGGAAGAAATTGTGACTTGGACAGTGCGTGTGTTTATTCCAGACACTGTCATGTGTACCATTGTCATGTCCTCTCTCTCCCTCTACATTCACTGGCTTAAGGTATTACAACAAAATAAAGGTGGATTTAGTCGAAGGGAAATAAGCACCAGCCATAGTTAAACAGTCAAGGAAGGGTTTATTTTTCCTTTTTTAAGATTTATTTTATTTTTTACTTAACAAATCATAATCAATATATTTATGGGATACATTGTAATGGTACCTGTGGCGCACGGGGTAATGGTACCTGTGGCGCATGTTAGTACACGCATAGGTCGTGGAGTGATCATGACTATTTCAGTGGAGAAGAGAGATTAAGCAAAACTTTGATGAAACAAAAGGGAGGAGGGTTCTTAAGCACTGGGATGAGCTAGTAGAAAAGGCCTGGAGGACTTTAGAGGGAAGGTTGGTCAATGTGTTTGTTTGTTTGTTTGTTTGTTTTTTATTATACTTTAAGTTCTAGGGTACATGTGCATAACTTGCAGGTTTGTTACATATGTATACGTGTGCCATGTTGCTGTGCTGCACCCATCAACTCGTCAGACCCATCAACTCATCATTTACATCAGGTATAACTCCCAATGCAATCCCTCCCCCCTCCCCCATGATAGGCCCCGGTGTGTGATGTTCCCCTTCCTGAGTCCAAGTGATCTCATTGTTCAGTTCCCACCTATGAGTGAGAACATGCGGTGTTTGGTTTTCTGTTCTTGCGATAGTTTGCTAAGAATGATGGTTTCCAGCTGCATCCATGTCCCTACAAAGGACACAAACTCATCCTTTTTTATGGCTACGTAGTATTCCATGGTGTATATGTGCCACATTTTCTTAATCCAGTCTGTCACTGATGGACATTTGGGTTGACTCCAAGTCTTTACTATTGTGAATAGTGCCACAATAAACATATGTGTGCATGTGTCTTTATAGCAGCATGATTTATAATCCTTTGGGTATATACCCAGTAATGGGATGGCTGGGTCATATGGTACATCTAGTTCTAGATCCTTGAGGAATCGCCATACTGTTTTCCATAATGGTTGAACTAGTTTACAATCCCACCAACAGTGTAAAAGTGTTCCTATTTCTCCACATCCTCTCCAGCACCTGTTGTTTCCTGACTTTTTAATGATCGCCATTCTAACTGGTGTGAGATGGTACCTCATTGTGGTTTTGATTTGCAATTCTCTGATGGCCAGTGATGATGAGCATTTTTTCATGTGTCTGTTGGCTGTATGAATGTCTTCTTTTGAGAAATGTCTGTTCATATCCTTTGCCCACTTTTTGATGGGGCTGTTTGTTTTTTTCTTGTAAATTTGTTTGAGTTCTTTGTAGGTTCTGGATATTAGCCCTTTGTCAGATGAGTAGATTGCAAAAATTTTCTCCCATTCTGTAGGTTGCCTGTTCACTCTGATGGTAGTTTCTTTTGCTGTGCAGGAGCTCTTTAGTTTAATGAGATCCCATTTGTCAATTTTGGCTTTTGCTGCCGTTGCTTTTGGTGTTTTAGACATGATGTCTTTGCCCATGCCTATGTCCTGAATGCTGCTACCTAGGTTTTCCTCTAGAGTTTTTATGGTATTAGGTCTAACATTTAAGTCTCTAATCCATCTTGAATTAATTTTCGTATAAGGAGTAAGGAAAGGATCCAGTTTCAGCTTTCTACTTATGGCTAGCCAATTTTCCCAGCACCATTTATTAAATAGGGAATCCTTTCCCCATTTCTTGTTTCTCTCAGGTTTGTCAAAGATCAGATGGCTGTAGATGTGTGGTATTATTTCTGAGGACTCTGTTCCGTTCCATTGGTCTATATCTCTGTTTTGGTACCAGTACCATGCTGTTTTGGTTACCATAGCCTTGTAGTATAGTTTGAAGTCAGGTAGCGTGATCCCTCCAGCTTTGTTCTTCTGACTTAGGATTGTCTTGGAGATGGGGGCTCTTTTTTGGTTCCATATGAACTTTAAAGCAGTTTTTTCCAATTCTGTGAAGAAACTCATTGGTAGCTTGATGGGGATGGCATTGAATCTATAAATTACCTTGGGCAGTATGGCCATTTTCACGATATTGATTCTTCCTATCCATGAGCATGGTATGTTCTTCCATTTGTTTAATTGTTGTTTGTCAAAGGTAGTCTACCTTCCTACAGAGAGTGAGAAATAGGACCCTGTCTTCCTTAATCATCACATTTCAGAAGAATGGCTACCAAGTCCTTAAGAAGGCTATTTCGGGGTTATAAAACTGGTTAGGGTCTGGGAGAAGATTTAAAATCTCAAAGCGATTTGAGCAAAGACAAACAATTTACAATTGCAAGTTTTATAAAGTAAGTGCTCTAAAAGCAATTTAAAAAAGAGAGGACGGAGTCTATAGTCAAAAAGAAACACGTCTAAAATTTAGTCAAGCTGAGGAGAATGAGACAATGTCTCGAAACACAACGTTTCTTGTCTTGAAACTTGGAAGGACAAATGATATCAAGAGAAATTCCATTTTAAATAGTTATGTGATAAAATAGCTTATTGAGTAAACAATGGCTATCTCTGGGGAACCTGAACATAGGATGGAGAGATGATTCATATTTTTAAGCACTTAGCAAATAAAATTTCTAAGTTTGTTATAATGGTTGTTAATAAATTAAAACAGTTTACCATTTTAAAATAAGTGCTTGAAACAGATTGGTAAGATAATAGTAATAATAAAAATAACAACTCTTAGTGGTGGGATTACAGGTGTGAGCCAGTGCACCCAGCCATAAATACACAACTCTGTCAAAGGGAAGAGAGAGCTAGCTGCTCCTGCCTCAAGATACATTAGCCCTTGTGTAAGGATCAAAATCCCAGTATGTGCCAACAAGTCTCAGATGTGTCCACAGGAAGGGTTCAGCTATTGGCACATAGTGGGTTCTCAAGATATGGCTATTAGACTTATCTCATTTCCTTATAGCAACATATAATTGCCAGATAGTTTCCCCAGCCAGTCAATACGTTTCTCATCAAACTTCAATCATTTTAGTTACATGAGATATTTGCAAGGAAGAATTGATGTCATGTAAGTTAGAATGAAATCTAAATAAGAAATCAAATCTTCCATAAATGAAGTAGCCCAAACATCAAGTTTAAAAGGATATTCTTGATTTTACCAATTCCCTCCAAGTAAATGTGGGGCTCTGCCACCACACTTGTGAGATTTGGTGTCAGTGAGTCAGGAACCACCATCTGAATCATTAAAAGGAATTGTTGCCAGAGAAAGTATGCATGGATATTGATGAATTACAGAAAATGGCACACCAGCTTCCAGACAGTTATCTGAGTTTGTTTGTCACATATTTCTTAGTTGTGTTACATATAAGTGTGCCTAGACAAGAACTTCAGTGCAAGCAGTTTATTTGGAATATTAAAGAATCACTGTCAGGAAAATTAGTGAATGAGATAGGGAGTAAAAGATATTTGGAAAAGGATTATTGTTTTGGAATGGGGTCAAGAAGCAGACACCAAGATGAGGATGCTTGGGAAAGTGATTAACTATAAAGTTGTGCAGGAAGAGAATAAGCCAAATCAGCAAAAACAAAACTCCCCTAGGAGGTAGGAAAGTGGGACAAGAGGGAACAAAATCAAGCAAGCATGTGATATTCATCTGTCTACATTTGTCTCCATCCATGTCTGTGCCTGATCTCACACTTTTCATGCTTTCTCTCTCTTTATCTTTGTTATTGAATTCTTGTGTTACAAATCACTCATTTTTTATACTTATGCCAATATGCATAGTCACATGGGCAAGATACAAAATAATGTTGAGTCATTAGAATGTTTAGGAAAATTATAAACACCTGAAATGAAATAAAATAGTCTATAATTGAGAGGCATCTTTCATTGATTTTGCTTTACTTTGATTTAAAAGTTGTTGTCAATGTCTGGATTTCTTACACTTTCCATCCTTATAGATTCCTTATTATGAAAGGTAAAAAAAAAAAAATAAGAACCCTGAAATGACCTGTGGCTTCTGAGCTGTGGGTTGGGGTGACAAAGAGAAGGGAAGGGTCCTTGAAACAGAGAATATCTGCATCCCATTGAGATTTCAACTTACAAAACCACAGCATAAGGATCAATTTAAAATTTCTCCTGATAACCACTCTTAAATGTGTCACAACGAAGATCAAGATGCCATCTCAGCCATGCCACCACAGCCCAGTTTTGGGGAGGTTTAGAAGCAATGAGGGTTTCTTTCATTGCTTTTAGGGCTACTAAATTATTTGACCAGTGTTTACGGGCCATGATGAATAGATAATTCATATTTTTAAGCACTAAGATGGTACCCGAAACAGCAATGTGTTTACAATATAAGTGCTCTAAGTAAGGGGACAACATTGTCAGGTCTTAGTACCTTCTAGAAACAGAGAAAGCAGTAATAAGAGACAGCGCTTTGCCCTGTTTGAATGTTTGAATAGTTTCCCTCTTCCTCTGTCTACACATTTTCCCTGGATATATTTTGTGGGGAAATGTCTATACCCACAGCATATGCTCCACTTATACACAAGGGCTGAAAGTTATGTTAACTGCATTTGAAATCAGGCTCCTTGATTTCTCCGTGATGTCACCTTGGGCAAGATCCTTAGTTTCTCTAAGCCTTAGTTTCCTTTTCCACTGGTTGTCGAGAGATTAAGATAGCAACCACGTAGCACTTAGCACAGTGTGCACAACTTGTAAGCACTCAGTGAACACCTGCTGCTGTTACAGCTAGCCTCTGGTGGTCGTCCATGTATAAAGGACTTGGTGCCAATTGAAATCTTGACTCCAAGAGTGTCTCCCACTCATATCTCCTTCAACTACGTGTTTCAATGAATCTCTGTCAAGGCCCAGGGCTTCATAAGTTGTCTAACAAAATGAGGTGGATACATTGAGCTTGAGATTCATTACTAGTCGATTTTGTTGATATCTGCTCATGTTCGCAGAGTTAGATTTCAGGAAAACTGTCTGTGATCTGGGCTAGGACTTATGTTCATGTTCCAGGTAGGTCACCTTCTATCTGAACTGACCTGCTGTGGTAAACTGAAGTAGTGATCAGAGAAATAAGAGTCTTCAAGAAGTCCCTGAGGTCTCTCATAATGCCAACTGATAGTTTATAAAAAGCATCTCTAAATTCTTTTCCTTTTCTCTGCATTTTCTCATGTGGTGAATAGACAGTGGGACCAGGGTGACAAGATGCAAAGCTGGAGGAAATTTAACTGAGCACGTGTGGCCATTAAGACATCCTTCTGTGCGCTAATCAAATCATTCCTTTGGGTAAATGCTGTTACCTTGACAATATTATATTGAAAGATAGCTATTTGAAAAATGAGCACACTAGAAGGATGTGGGCAGTGAAAATGAACTTTAGGTATTACAGAGAAATTAGAGGAGAGAGCAAACATCTCAGCAATCGGGGAGCCTATATTAGTATCTGTCAAGAGGCAGTGCTATCCATCTTAGTATATTAAGCAGAAATGTAAATACTGAAACATTCATGAAGGGGGATGAAAGCAGGGAAGCTGAGTTACAATCTAGGCTGACTTGGGTGGACACTATGCTGACAGGATAAAGGGAGAAGTGAAAAAGGATACACAGAAGGACAATTTTGCATGTTCAAGTTTGTTTTCTGTGTTTATAAAATTTCATTTGTATCATGACAATAACAAACAATTTTTTTAATGTAGTCCAGCATGGAACTTTTGAGACCAAGTACAGGCTTGAACGCATCTTCCTGGGATTTCTGTCTCCCAGGAATGTTGCTGTAGATATTTATCTGCACATTACTGGGGGTCCTGTTAGTGGTGAGTGGAGTGAGAGGGGGAGAGTGAGCGAGAGAGGCTGAGGAGCTGATGGCTGAAGTCTCAGCAAAGTGCCACAGCCTGGTGATTTTGACTCTCTTCTTACATGCTTGAAAGCTAGAATTCAGTTAGCACTACACTTCAACAACCGTGCCCTGATTGGAATTAGAGCAGATGAGATACTTCCCCCTAAAAAGGTGTGCCAATAATACCAATATGGGAAGCCTGGTGGGGTCCGGTCTACAGGATCTTCAGGAATGAGGCTTTCTGTTTGTCAAGACCTCTGTGACCCTCAGCACTGTGCCTCTGCCAGGATTAAACTGAAGAGATTTTCTTTTCTCCTTCCCATGAAAAGAAACTCACTTATAGAAACAAAGCTAAAATGACAGAGGACAATGCAGGAACATCTGAACCCATTCATTAGGTCAAACAGTGATGGCTGTAGGCAACTTTGTTCCTAAAAATGCATAAAGAAAGGTAATAAATTGTGCTCAGATGTGTAAATTGCCTGGAATGCTAAAAATACTAACTGCATTTGCTTAACAACAATTTAAAAGGAGTATAAGCTGCTCTCCACTGATGTGCTTTACCTTTCCATTTTATGAATGGACAATTTAAATTTCCTTCAACGATTTTGATTTAAGGAGAGATTATTCTCTTCATTATTAAACGTGGGTTTGAAAAAATGTTAAGATGATACCTTGGATAGTGTCTATAGCAGAGAAGAACGTTTAGTAACTTGATAAATTAAGGATCAAAAGGATATTAACAGGTTGAATTATGAAACTGCCTTTACTTCTATTATGAACCATAACTCATTTAAATTCTATTCCAAATTAAATACGGAAAAAAACCCTAGGTTAATTCATGATGAACAAAGAAATAAAATGTATGAAATTATAACCAAAGTTTAGAAATACAAACACATTTTACTTTACTACTGACACTAGTGTCATTAGTTAAAGCAGAAAATCTCCCTAAAATTGTGACATTGGCCTTGACTGATGAAGGTATGATTATTGAATTTGTTCATTATTTTTTCTTTCAATTTTTATAAAAAAATACTTTTAATTATTATAGATATATCAGAGTTGCACATATTTATGGGGTACCTGTGATATGTTGATATAAGTATACAATGTGTAATGATCAATTCAGGGTAATTGGGGTATCCATCACCTCAAACATTTAGTATTTCTTTGTGTTAAGAAAATTCCAATGCTACTCAGCTATTTTTGAAACATACAATAAATTATTGTTAACTATAGTCACCCTATTATATGAACAAACACTAGATCTTATTTCCTATTATTTCTATGGGAATTTTTGTACCCATTAACCATTCCATCTTCATCTTTCCATCCCTAATGCCTTGCCAGACTCTTCCCAGACTCTGATAGCCATCATTCTACTCTAATTTTCATGAGTTCAGTTTTTCTTTTAGCTCCTACATATGAGTAAGAACATGTAATATTTGTCTTTCTGTGCCTGGCTTTCTTCACTTAATGTAATAACCTCGAGTTCCACTCGTGTTGTTGCAAATGACAGGATTTTATTCTCTTTATGGCTGAATAGTATTCTATTGTGTATACTTACCACATTTAAAACATCGATTCGGCCGGGCGCGGTGGCTTACGCCTGTAATCCCAGCACTTTGGGAGGCCGAGGCGGGCGGATCACAAGGTCAGGAGATCGAGACCACGGTGAAACCCCGTCTCTACTAAAAATACAAAAAATTAGCCGGGCGCGGTTGTGGGCGCCTGTAGTCCCAGCTACTCGGGAGGCTGAGGCAGGAGAATGGCGTGAACCCGGGAGGCGGAGCTTGCAGTGAGCCGAGATCGCGCCACTGCACTCCAGCCTGGGCGACAGAGCGAGACTCCGTCTCAAAAAAAAAAAAAAAAAAAAAAAAAAAAAAATCGATTCATTCACTGATGGACACTTATGTTGATTCCGTGTCTCAGCACTTTTGAATCCTTTTGCAATAAGCATGGGAGTACAGACATCTCCCTGGAATACTGATTTCCTCTCTTTTGTAGATACAACTAGCACTGGAATGACTGGATCTTATGATAGTTTTACTTTAAGGTATTTGAGGGACATTCAAACTATTCTCCATAAAGGTTACACTAGTTTATATTCCTACCAACCATGTACATGGGTTCCCCATTCTCCACATCCTTGCCATCATTTGTTACTGTATTAGTCAGTTTTCACACTGCTGACAAAGACATCCCTGAGACTGGGTAATTTATAAAGAAAAAGAGGCTTAATGTACTCACAGTTCCACATGGCTGGGGAGGCCTCAAAATCATGGTGGAAGGTGAAAGGCACGTCTTACATGGCAGCAGGCAAGAGAGAAAATGAGAGCCAATTGAAAGGGGTTTCCCCGTACAAAACTATCAGATCTCATGAGACTTACTTATTCACTACCACGAGAACAGTATAGGTGAAACTGTCCCCATGATTCAGTTATCTCCCACTGGATTTCTCTCACAACATGTGGGAATTATGGAAGCTACAATTCAAGATGAGATTTGGTTGGGGACACAGTCAAACCATATCAGTTATTGCCTGTTTTGGATAAAAGCCATTTTAACTGGGGTGAGCTGATATATTATTATAGTTTTTATTTGCCTTTCTATGATGATTAGCAATGTTGAGCATCTTTTTACATGTTTGTTGGATATTCATGTTTCTTCTTTTGAGTAATGTCTATTTAGACTGTCTATTTTTAAATTGGTATTTTTCTATTGAGTTGTTTGAGCTCTTTATCTATTCTGATTATTAAGTCTTTTTGTCAGATGGATAGTTGGCAAACATTTTCTCTTATTCTGTGGGTTGTCTCTTGACTTTGTTGATTCTTTCCTTTGCTGTGTAGAATCTGTTTAGCTTTATGTGATCCTATTTTTCCATTTTTGCTTTTGCTGCCTGTGTTTTTGAGGTATTACTCAAAAGTCTGTGCTCAAACCAATGTCCTAGAGTGTGTCCCCCAAAGTTTTCTTGGAATGGTTTCACAGTTTGAGGCCTTAGATTTCAGTCTTAATAAATTTTGATTTGATTCTTGTATATGGTGAGAGATAGACACCTATCTCTCATTTTTCTAAATATGGATGTCAGGTTTTCCCAGCATCATATATTGAAGAGACTGTCCTTTCACCAGTGTATGTTCTTGGCACCTTTGTCAAAATAAGTTGACTGTAAATGTGTGGACTTATTTGAGTTCTCTATTCTGTTCCATTGGCCTATGTGTCTGTATTTAAGCCAGTATCATGCTGTTTTGTTTAGTATAACTTTACAGTATGATTTGAAGTCAGGTAATGTGTGGCCTCCACCTTTATTCTCTTTGCTCACAATTGCTCTGGCTATTCTGCATCATTTGTGCTTTTATATAAATTTTAGGATCATATTTTCTTTTCCTTCTTTTTTTTTTAAAAAAAATGGGTTTTGCTCTATTACTTAGGCTAGAGTACATTAAATAACACAATCATAGCTCACTGTAGCCTCAATCTCCTGGGCTAAAATGGTTCTCCTGCCTCAGTCCCCTGAGTACCTAGGACTACAGGTGTGTGTCACTATACCCAGTTAGTATTTAATTTTTTTGTAGAGATGGGGTCTCACTATGTTGCCCAGTTTGTTCTTGAACTCTTGACTTCAATGATCTTATCTCAGCCTCTGAAAATACTGGAATTACAGGTGTGAGCTATCATGTCTGACAGAATTATTTTTTCTACTTCTGTGAATAATGAATTGATATTTTGATAAAGACTGAACAAATCTGTAGAGTGTTTTGAGTAATATGAACTTTTTTTTTTTTTTTTTTTTTTTTTTTTGAGATGGAGTCTTGCTCTTTCCCCAGGCTGGAGTGCAGTGGCACGATCTCAGCTCACTGCAACTTCCACCTCCCAGGTTCAAGCAATTCCCCTGCCCCAGCCTCCCAAGTAGCTGGGATTACAGGTATGTGCCACCATGTCAGCTAATTTTTTGTATTTTAGTAGAGACTGGGTTTTACCATGTTGGCCAAAACGGTCTCAATCTCCTGACCTCGTTATCCATCTGCCTCAGTCTCCCAAAGTGCTGGGATTACAGCCATGAGCCACCGCACCTGGCCAATATGAACATTTTAACAATATTTCTTCTTCCATTAATAAATATAAAATTTATTTTTCAGTTTTTCTGTCACCTTTATTTTTTTTTGTCAATGTTTCATAGTTTTCATTGTAGAGGTTATTCATTTCCTTGGTTAAGTTTATTTCTAGTTATTTTATTTTATTAGTAGCTATCATAAATGGGATCATTTTCTCTTGGTTTATCTTCAGATTGCTCGTTGTTGGCATATAGAAATGCTACTGATTTTTGTATGTTGATTTTGTATGCTGCAACTTTACTGAATTTGTTTATCATTCAATAGATGCCAAAAAACATTCAATAAAATTCAACATCATTTTATAATAAAAACTCTTAACTGCGTAAGTAGAAGCCTCAACATGATAAAAAGCCATGTATAACAAATCCAATAGCTGACATCATACTGAATGGGGAAATCTGAAAGCCTTTTTTCTGGTGGAGTCCCTAAGTTTTCTAAATATAAGATCACATCATCTGCAAACGAGGATAATTTGACTACTTCCTTTCGAATTTGGATGACCTTTATTTCCTTCTTTTATTTAATTTATCTGGCTAGGATTTCCAGTATTTGTTGAATAAAAGTGGTAAAGGTGAGCATCCTTATGTTGTTGTAGATCTTAAAGGAATGACTTTCAGATCTCCCCATTCAGTATGATGTCAGCTATTAGGTTTGTTATATATGGCTTTTATCATGTTGAGATATATTTCTACTTCCCCAGTGTGTTGAGAGTTTTTATCATGAAATGATGTTGAATTTTATAAAATGTTTTTTGACATCTGTTTAAATGACCATACGGTTTTTGTACTTCATTCTGTTGATGTGATGTATCATATTGATTGATTGGTTTGCATACACTGAACAATCCTTGCATCCATGAGATGAACTCCAGCTGATCATGGTGAATGATTTTTTTGGTGTGCTGTTAAAATTTTTTAGTCTTTTGTTGAGGATTTTTGCATCTATGTTCATCAGAGGTATTGGCCTGTAGTTTTTTGTGTGTGTTTTGTGTCTTTGTCTGATCTTAGTATCAGGGTTAGTGTCAGACTTTGTAAAGTGAGTTGGTAAGTACTTCCTCCTCCTCAAGTTTTTGGAATAGTTTGAGTATGATTGACATTAGTTTCTCTTCAAATGTTTGGTAGAATTCAGTAGGGAAGCCATCAGGTTCTCGGCCTTTTTTTAAATGAGATACATTTTATTACTGGATCTATCTTATTACTTGTCATTGGTTTATTAAGGTCCTGGATTTTTATGGTTTAATCTTTATAGGTTTTGTATCTATGAATGTAACCATTTCTTCTAGGTTTTCCAATTTATTGGCATAGAGTTGCACATAATAATCACTAATGATTCCCAGCATTGGACAGATCATCTAGACAGAAAATCATCAACAAATATCGGGTTTAATCTTCCCTACATACCAAATGGACCTAACAGACTTTTATAGAACATTGCATTCAACAGCTACAGAATACACATTCTTCTCCTCAGCACGTGAAACATTCTCAAGAATAAACCACATATTAACCCACAAAACATGTCTCAAAAAAATTTTACAAATAGAAATCATACCAGTTATCTCATCTGACCACAATGGAATAAAGCTAGAAGTGAATAACCAGAGAAACTTTGGACTAGCTTTTTATTTTTTCCTGCTCTAGACATGGGATGAGTCTCTGATAATAGCACAAATTTGTGATGACTGTGTCACTGGTGTGTGTGCTTGAGAATCATGCTGTTGGTTACCAACTGTATGCACCAGTGCAGGGTCCAGTCAAAATTCTCTTGTTCTTTCTATACTGTTGCGGGCTGTGCTTTAGTCTGTGGTCAGAACTACCTGCTTAGGAAACTGGTTGTGGACATCTTTGACACTAGTTGCTGTTTAAATTAAAGCATTCCTTTAGACTCGGCCTATGTAGCTCTTAATTTCATATGACCCAGGCCAGGTTATTGCTGTGCTTTCCCGGGTGTCTTCAGTGATGTCTCCATAATGGCACGTTTGCATTAAGATACCTTTAATGTATTACTGATATTTTTCCTATCTTCACACCATATCCATTTGGGCATAGATGTAATGAAATGTACAACCTTAGTCCATGGGAATACTATGAATTTGACAACTGCCTGTATTTTTCACTGTTTGTAGAGAGAACTGAGAGCTGAAATTATAACCTAGCTGTCACAGGTGTATCACACTTCATTTGTTCCGGGTTATGATGAGTGATAAATAAATACATATTTCAATTTAAGTGTGCAATCAGCCTTGTCTTTGTATCTTTTATGCCTTTTTTTCTTCTTTCTTTTTCCCCTTTGGTCATTGCACAGTTCATTAGCGACACTCCTTTTCCACACACCCAGTTTTAACAACCAAATAACAAGGCAAATATGGGTGAATCTAGCTGCTGTGTGTTGTCCACTCTGGTAGTTGTGTGAATTCCTTGCTATTTCTGCTATACCGTCAGGCTGTTTAAAAAAGTCGCAAGATGACTGAGGGCTCATAACTGGCTGAACGTCAGGGATTCTGGCTATCATTTATTTTCCTTCCAATCATCTTAATTTATTGTGATCTGCTTTTAGCATTCACTTTAACCATAAAAACTGTAAAACTTCATAGGAGTCCTATGAAGAATGATTTGTTTCCCCACAGAAGCTTTTTGTTCTGGCATTTTTTTGCTCACTTCTCTCCAAATAACTTAGACCAAAAAAGATTCAAGGTTTTAGAGAGACTTAAATTGTGACATCTGCTAAGGCAGCTGGATTTCCATAATGGTCTTTAATGCTGACTGTATTAGGTCATTCTCACATTACTATAAAGAAGTATCTAAGACTGGGCAATTTAGAAAGAAAAAAGTTGTAATTGGCTCACAATTCCTGGCATCTACTCATTCTGGGGAGATTTCAGGAAACTTACAATCATGGTGGAAGGTGAAGAGAAATCAGGCATGTCACATGGCTGGAGCAGGAGAAAAGGTTGGGGGGTTGCCACACACTTTTAAACAACTAGATCTTGTAAGAACTCACTCACTATATAGTACCAAGGGTGAATGGTGCTAAATAATTCATGAGAACTCTACCCCTGTGATTCAGTCACCTTCCACCAGACCCCTCCTCCAACATTGGGGATTACAATTTGACATGAGATTTGGATGGGGAAACAGATCCAAACCATTTTATTGGCCATGAGACTGTACCATACTGGGGTACAAATAATATCCAGAGTTAATGGTGCTCATTGGTTAGCATGCGTGCCTTTATAAGCAACTCATACCTCATCCTAGAAGTTTCAGCTCTATCTTGGGACAGTGTGTTCAAATTGAGATGAGACAAAGAATTGCCTGTAATGGGTTCCAGTAGTGTCAAAACCTGATTTACATGTCATTACAAAGCCACTACAAACTTATTTTATTCCACTGCAAATTCTGTTAACTTGAAATGCGGGAATCTTCAGAATAGCAATTCCAATTAGGGAACACCAATAACTCATTCATCTGTAAGAGAATAGAGCACATACCAAGAATTGTGTCAACAGCTTTCCTGATCTAATTGTTCTTAGACAGGTTCATGTGAAGTGAAGTTTCCTCATGTGCTGGTTGTGGTTTTCTCTTCTCCTTTCCTGCTGTCCTAATCTTTCACCTCCTCCTGATGTTCTCTGCTATGGCATTTCCTCATCTCACTTAATAAGACATGTTCCCCTTTCTTTTTATTACATTTAGGCACATGCTGTTGCTACTTAGGATGAAAAGGCGGATTTCTGAAGGACATCTCCTTTTAGTGTTATTAATACCCACAGTCGAGGCTAGAGTTCTGGCTGGATAGTCTCTCAGTCTTTCCACACTGAACTCCCTACCTCTTCACTTAATCACATTACTAACTCTGTGATCATACAAGTCAGATAAAGTCATCAAAGTCCACAACCACAAACTTTCCTGTGTTTCTCACATCTAATTGGTTCACATTGCATATTTGCATTTTAAATATCCTTTGTCCAAATTTATCTGCCCCTTGCACACTGTAGGAGTTACCAACATCTTCATTATTTTGCCTGAATTCCCACAAAAGCTTTCCAACAAACTTCCCTGCTTCCAGCTTTGCTCCATTTCCAATCCATCCTTCATGATGACATCAATGTGATTTTGCTGAAATACAAAGATGAATATGTGTATACCTATTTAGAATCTTTCAGGGGCTTCTTGAGTCTCACAGGTTAAAGCTGAAATTCTTTTGAAAGGCATATAAGACTCCTCACAATATGACACTAGTCTGCTTTTATAGCCCCATGTTCTACTATTTTCTGCATAAATTATTAGTTTTAACTATGCTGAATCACATACGTATCCTCTAAAGCAACAAACTTTCAAACAATTTTGTGTTACTACTCCTGAAAAGCCTCTCTGTTGCCTCAATCATATGTCTGACCCCCTGTATTAGTCCGTTGTCACATTGCTATAAAGAACTGTCTGAGACTGGGTAATTTATAAGAAAAGAGCTTGAATTGACTCATAGTTTTGCATGGCTGGGGAGGACTCAGGAAACTTAAAATCATGGCAGAAGGCACCTCTTCACAGAGCAGCAGGAGAGAGAAGAGTGAGAGTTCAGGAAAAACTACCATTTATAAAACTATCAGATCTTGTGAGAGTTCACTCACTATCATGAGAACAACATGGGGAAACTACCTCCACAATCCAATTGCTACTCTCCCTTGACATGTGGGGATTACAATTCAAGATGAGATTTGGGTGTAGACACAAAGCCTAACCATATTATTCCACCCCTTGCCCCTCCCAAATCTTGTTTCTTTCACATTTCAAAACCAACAATGTCTTCTTGACAGTCCTCCAAAGTCTTAATTCATTTCAAAATTCACCCAAAAGTTCAAGCCCAAAGTATCATCTGGGACAAAACATGTCCCTTCTGCCTATGAGCCTGTAAAATCAAAAGCAAGTTAGTTACTTTTAAGATACAAAGGGGACACAGGCATTGGGTAAATACTTCCATTCCAAATGGGAGAAATTGGGTGAAACAAAGGGGCTACAGGCCCCATGCTAGTCCAAAATCCAGTAGGCAGTCATTAAATCTTAAAGCTCCTAAATAACCTCCTTTGACTCCGTGTCACACATCCAGATCACATTGATGCAAGATATGGGCTCCCATGGTCTTGGGCAGCTCTGCCCCTGTGGCTTTGCAGGATAGAGCCCCATTCCTGACTACCTTCCTGGGCTGGCATTGAATGTCTCCAGCTATTCCAGGAACACAGTGCAGGCTATTGGTAATATATTATCCTGGGGTCTGGAGGATGGTAGCCCTCTTCTCACAGCTCCAGTAGGCAGTGCCCCAGTGGAGACTCTGTGTGGGAGCTCCAACCAACAGTGTAAAGGATTGCCTTTTCACCACATCACCAACATTTGTTATTCCTGTCTTTTAAATATAAGTCATTTTAATTGGGGTGAGATAATATCGCATTGTAATTTTGATTTGCATTTATTTGATGATCAGTGATTTTCAGCATGTTTTCATACGCCAGTTTGATATTTGTATGTCTTTTATTGAGAAATGTCTATTCAAATCCTTTGCTCATTTTTTGATCCAATTGTTAGTTGTTGGTTTTTTTTTTTTTTTTTTTTTCTGTAGTTGTTTGAGCTCTTTCTGTATTCTGATTATCAATCCTTTGTCAGATGGGTAGTTTACAAATATTTTCTCCCATTCTGTGGGCCATCTCTTTACTTTGTTGATTGTTTCCTTTGTTGTGCAGAACCTGATGTGATCCTATTTGTCTATTTTTGCTTTGGTTGACTGTGCTCGTGGTGTATTGCTAGAGAAATTTTTGCCCAGAACAATGTCCAGGAGATTTTCTCCAATGTTTTCTTGTGGTGATTTCAGAGTTTAAGGACTTAGACTTCAGTCTTTAAGGCATTTTTATTTGATGTTTGTATATGGCAAGAGATAAGGGCCTAGTTTAATTTTTCTGCATATGGATATTGGGTTTTCCCAGCACCATTTATTGAAGAGACTGTCTTTTTCCAGTGTACGTTCTCGGTGCCTTTGTTGAATATGATGAGTTCATTGTAGGTGCACGGGTTTATTTCTGGGTTTTCTATTCTGGTCCATTTGTCTGTGAGTCTGTTTTTATGCCTGTTAGGAGAGATCCAAAACATTATTTGATGTGTGGTTGACAGTCCTCAGCCATGTGCTGACCCAGCTGCCCCACCTCAAGGTACTCAGGATACTCATAGCATTTTCCTGTATTTGGAAAAGTGACTTTTATTAGACTCTAAAATCTTGCCAGTGGAAGACGAAGCAGTTTATTGGTACTCAGTTCCTATCTAGCTGCATCTCCATATGAAACCTGGTGCTTGCTTACTGCCAATGATTAAAAAACAAAAACAAAAACAAATAAGCAAACAATGAGTGAAATGAAAACAAAAAAGCACAAAAAATTACAACAATTAACCACCACAACAAAATCCTAAACTAGAAGTAGAACCCTCTGACTCTATCTTTTTCTCTTCAAAAAAATCTTTGGTTTCCTATCTGATGTGCTTCATTTGGAAAAAATATAATCCTGTCTTTTCTGAATATTTAGATAAGGAAGGAAGGAGAAAGCATTCCCAAAAGTATATGATGTTTGATCTTGTTTCATCTTAGTGTCCTTCAACCAAAGAATGGATTTTTTAAAATGTGGTACATATAAACAATGGAATACTATTCAGCCATAAAAGAAGAAGGAGATCCTTTCATTTGCAATGACATGGATGAAACTGGAGATCATTATGTTATTTTAAATAAGTCAGGCACAGAAAGACAAATGTCGTATGTTCTCACTTATTTTGTGGGTCTAAAAATCAAAACAATTGAACTAATGGACATAGAGCGTAGAAGGATGGCTACCAGAGGCAGGGAAAAGCAGTGGGGGGCTGGGAGGGAGGTGGGGATGGTTAATAGGTACAAACAATAGGTAGAATTAATAAGAACTACTGTTAGAGTAGATGAATAGCCAGAAATGAGCAAGCAATTGAGCCCCTACGAAAAAGAAGACTTGGAGACACTGCCCACTGATAGTCAGTGCTGCCCATTGATGGCCAGCAAAAAATACATTGGCTTCATTGACCACTTCTAGCCTTATAGTTGGGCTCCTCTGGCCCTAAAGGAGACCTATGAGGCCCTATCTACAGATAACGATGGTAGGGACTTTCCCTGCTGCCAAGCACGCACACTCAGTTCTAATAACTCACCCTGGAGTAGCCTTTTGCTTATTATAACAGTAAAACACACACCCCAGGGTGAAGATTTTAAATACTAGTGATACATGTCATGTGTGCACTAGCATGTACAACCACAGAGCCTGCACACCCAAGGGTACCGCCTAAAACATGATTGCACACAACACTGTCATGCCTCCTCATGAATAATCATGTAAGATTCTAATAAAGAGAATGCCCCAGGGCTAGTTGCTGCTGGCTCATTCTTTTCCACAAGCCCACTCTGACTCATCTTTCCCAGTGGACTGTCTCCTTAAATAAACACTACTACTGCTATTTTTCTAGCTATGCCAACCAGGAGCTGTTTTCCAGCAAGCTGGCTGCTCCTCTCTTGGAATGTACTGTATCTTCCTTCAGTCAACTCTGCTACTTAACCCTTGCTGTGCATCTCTTGGCTGAAATCTTTATTTCAAGAAGACAAAAACCAAGGATGCTCACACTGCTCAGTAACACTAGTATTTGATAGCACAACAAGGTGACTATGGTCAATAATGATTTAACTGTACATTAAAAAAATAAAATAAAAGGGCATAATTGTTTGTAACACAAAGGATAAGTGCCTGAGGGGTTGGATACCCCATTCTCCATGATGTGATGACTATACATTGGATGCACGTATGAAAACATCTCATGTATCCCATAAGCATATATAACTACAATGTACCCACAAAATTTAAAAATCAAAAAATTAAAAAATAATGGGAGCCTTCTTTGGTAAATGACCTTGGATGTGGTCTGTTTCCACTTTCCCTGAACCTGAGCATCTTAAGGGGGATTTGCATGGTTCTGACCTGAGACTGGAAACCTTGCTGAGTATCAACCCTGGGTATGGCCAGTGGCATGAATGTCCTTCCCCGTCTCTTTCCCAAAGATGTTTTTCCTTTGATGACTCTGGTATTTTTTCTCGGTCTTATGGTTAGGTTGCAGAAAGGAAACACTTTCTTGGTACTTCTCAGAGAAGTCTTTTAGAACTATCATTTCAACTTTTAGAACTCAGCAGTTAAAGCTGTGTTCTTTCACTCATTTCTGCTGGTTGGTGTAGCTAGAAAAATAGCACTAGTAGTGTTTACTAAACACTCATTTCTCTGAGTTTGACTTCATTGTATCATCATTATGATTCTTCTTCCCTGATAGAGATAATTTTTAAAAAAATACAGCTCTGCTTACTTGCAGAGATTATGTGGTAACTAGTTTCAATAATATGTATAAATATCTCTTTGCAAAATAGACATTGCTAAACCTATTTTAAGGGTTTCAGTGAGTATTAAATGTCTTACTACAATAAAATTTAAAAAACAGTAACCTAGATCATAGGTAACTATAAACTTTTAAATTTTATTGCCATTACTAATATTGCTAGTAGGACTGTTATAAAGCCTTTACAAATATAAGTGATATTACTATTACAGACATTGCAGAACTTTCCATTGAATGTACTCTAACTTCCTGAGTGGCTTGGTTACATCACTTATTTATTTATTTTTGATTCAGTTATTCTGTTACTGAATAAAAATAAGGTAACAATACTTATTAAGATCATTAACAATACTTATTAAGATCATTAATCCTCACAATGTCTTTAACATTCAGAAAAATGAACTTTATTATTATTACCAACACCTGTCCCCTTATCAATTATAAGACAGAGAGGGTGGAAGAGACAGGGAGAAGGGCACTGAGAGGGGTATTGAGAGCTGAAAAAGAACACAATCCCTAATCCCTATACCATACTTTCCACCACACTTGGGTGATAGGGAATCACGCTGCTATGTGTACAAAATTGTTAAATGGGAAAAAATGAAGCAGATAGTATAGTCAGGCAAAGAATCAATCACTGCATAAATAACTAACAAGGCCGGGCACGGTGGCTGACGCTGGTAATCCCAGCACTTTGGGAGGCCGAGGCGGGCGGATCACAAGGTCAGAAGATCGAGACCATCCTGGCTAACATGGTGAAACCCCATCTCCACTAAAAATACAAAAAATTAGCTGGGCGTGGTGGTGGGCGCCTGTAGTCCCAGCTACTCGGGAAGCTGAGGCAGAATGGTGTGAGCCCGGGAGGCGGAGCTTACAGTGAGCGGAGATCGCGCCACTGCACTCCAGCCTGGGCAACAGAGCAAGACTCGGTCTCTAAAAAAAAAAAAAAAAAAAAAAAAAAAGTAACAAGCAAACACTATGTCTTCAGGTAGTGAAAGAACCATAAAGGAAAAGGAAAAGGAAGTTGTATTGGGAGAGAAAGTGACAGTACTTGAGGAGGAATGCCATTTTCCATAGGAAGGTTGGGGAAGGTCCCCTGCGCAGGGCACGTTGAAGTTGAAACCTAAATGCAGTGAAAGAGTGCACCATGTGAAAATGTGGGGGGTGGATAAGAAGGGATAAAGATAGGCCTTGGCATCAAAAAATTGGAAAACTACTAAACAAACTCACTTTGTAGCTGTGATAACTTTTACTGTGTTGAGAACCAAATACATTTTAAAAGCATCTAGAGAAATGTTAACTTTTTTAAAAAAATAAAATTATCTTAACATAATCTGAAATCCAAACTAAAAATTGGGAACAAACAAAACTTAAAGGGATGAAGCAAAATGTGGCTGTGTTTTCAAATAATATATGACTTCAGTTGTCCCCTTTCCTGCTTCCATTTCATGCTCCCTAAAATGAAATTAATTGCCACCAACATCTCCCAGGTAAGAAATTCTTCTAGACTCTAGAATTAATTAATGTTATGAAGTTATACTTCACAATTATTTAGCACTAGAATTTGAAAATAAACTATTATCTAGTCCAACTTCTTCATTTTACAAATGAAGCAACTGAGGCCCAAAGAGAGCCATTTATGTTTTCACAGCAGTATGTCCAATCAGCAGCAATAGGTCCACACAAGGTTTCCTAGATCCTTAACTCCGAACTGCTTTCTAAGTTTTCTTTGTAGAAAATGAGCTTTTAAATAGTTTACCTACTTGAAAAATCAGGAAAATAACCTGAAAGAGATCTCAATGGCCAAAGCCAGAATAATTTGAACAACAAAATAAATAATGATGGTGTTGGATAAAAAGCAGAAGGATAAAATAAATATCATGAAACCCTTACTATATAGTAAACAAAGCATTGAATCAGAGATAAGAAGTAACTTATTCTTGCAGAGAAATTTAATTAATACACATGGAAAAAAATGAAGGAAATAGACAAATTATCCTTAGAAAAAGACAGTAATAATTGCTTTAGGCAACATCTACCAATAATTACAAAATTCAGTTGACTAAAGTTTAAGAAGAAACAGGATATTTGCATGATCTCAAAATATTGCCCTCCCCAATAAATATTTACTAATAACAAAGGGAAAGACACTAATTTCATAGTGAAGACTACCTAACCAAGTAATCAGGGTGACAGCTCCAGCAATAAGACATATATACATAATGTCAATATGTGCCTGACATAATGCACTAAAAGAAGCACATCACCTCTATGGTATTCTGCCCTAAGACGAGTATCATCAATCTAATCATGGGAAAACCTCAGACCAACCCAGTCTGAGGGACATTCTACAAAATATCTGACTTTAATAACCTCAAAATCATGAAAAACAAGGAACGACTGAGAAATTGTCATAGGTTGGAAACTCAGGGAATATGCCAGCTATATGCAAGATGGCATCTTTGATTAGATTGATTATATTTTGAAACAGAGAAAAATCATTTTGGTGAAAAACTAGTGAATTCCAGTTTTATAGCTTTATAGAATTCTAGTCTATGGCTTAGTTAATAGTATTACACTAGTGTCAATTTCTTAGTTTAGATAACTCTACTGCGGTTATGTAAGAAAGTAACATTAGGAGAAGCTGGACAACATATACAGGAACTCTAGGAACTATTTGTGCATCTCTGTATATTCTAAAGTGAGCTCAAAAATAAAAAAATAGATTATTAAATATGGAACTAATAAAACTATTATGAGAAATGGCCTATTCTTCATTAAAGTTAAGGTGATAGCTTGTGTGCAACAAACAGCATGCCAAGAGGAATGAAAAAGATAGAAGAGAAAGTAAAAATCAACACCAAATCAATTCCAAATTGGAAACTGAGGATAGCACTCCTTGAAAATGTCATGTGCATTCAGTCTGCACGACCTCTAACGGGTGTTCTTTTACCCCAACTCATCAATGTATGGTAGAGAACAGTGCTTAACATCAGAGGTTATAGCAATTATTCCATTGTGGATTTAATCCTGGCTCCATGTTTTACTAACTGTGTCAACTTAGGCAAGTGACAGTTTCCTCGGGAATAAAATGGGAAATTGGTTGAGCGAGGATGAAATGCATCCAGCATTGTGTCAGAAAGAGAAAACTCAATATATGGTAGCACTTATAATAAATACGCACTTCTCTGAATTTCTTAGTCTTAATTACCTCCTTTGGGCACTTAGAATTCTCCACAGTGGATACTGGACAGCCCCATCAATAGGAGAAAGGGCTTATTTGGGTGGTAGAAACACAAGTCCAGCAATGTGCCGTGAAGTCAGGGGAAATTCACAGGCTCCCAAATGGGAGCAGGTACTAGTTAATTCTTTCTGTTTTTATTTCCCATTGGAGTCTAGGCTTACTCTAATCAACAGAAAATACATTTTGCTATATAACTAATAATCTGATTATTAGATGATCCATTCATATATGTATTCAGTGATTGTTCTTTAGGAGTCTACTATATGCCAGGCACTGTTTTAGCTTCTCATAATTGAGCTTTAGGCAATACAGAGAATATGGCTTTTCTTAGGGTTTTATGGTCTAGATTGCATTTTGGGCCACGGTGTTAAATAACAATATTAACATCTCATTTAGCAAGATGATTTGAGATATTATAATTTTGATCAAGTTTAATACATTTGACAGAGAGGGTCTGTGTGTTAGGGATGTTTGGTTGAGTGGTCAGGGAAAGCTCTCTGAAGAGGGAACATTTGAGATGAGACCTGATTGACCTAAGAGACTCTGCCATGGGAGGATCTGGAGAAATATATTTGGGAAAATGTGAAAACCAAGTGCAAAAGTCCTTAAATATGAGTGAACTTGGAGATATGCAATTTGACCATTGAATAAAATAGGTTAGTAGTTTGCAAAATATAATATTAAAAGGCTATCTCTTTTCTGATATATAGATATATATATTTTAATGTTTATTACATACTTAGGTGTTCAAGAGTTATCCAGAAAAAAAAAAAACATTGAATTCATCATGTGAATGACCCCTGAGATCCTTAATGTCAACCCTGAGAGGGGAGAGGGGTACTGTGTATGAGTTTAGATTGAGACATGGTACCTATACTATCAATATAGAATTAGAAATTTGGATTACATACTGAATTTATATGTGGATTAGGTTGCCATCTCTTAATGGTGCACCATCTCAGATATTATCAATTGCATGGAAAAGTCATTTTGATCTTGGCAATGAACAGTTATGCCTGCACATTGCTGGTATTTCTCCTCCTTTCAATCGATATTAATGTTTCAACAGGGCAACCAACCCACCTCTTCTTTCCCTGTTGTCATCAATGTGATGAGTTTGCAAAGTTCTAAGTTAGAATAAAAATCTGATTGCTTTTGTAGCCTTTTCTATCTCTGAAGCTTTTGCTCTATGAAGTGAGACACTAAAGCAATAGGAGGAGATTTGGGGAGGCAAAGGGAGGAAAGAAAGAAGTTTAATTTTACTTCTTAAGAGCTAAAGGTATTTGGGCCGCCTGAGATTATAGTAAATTTTTCATCAACTATCTTCTTCTGATCTATTAAATACCTCAGCAAGAAACTAGATGTTGACTAGGAAATGGGCTCTGTGCACAGAAAGACAGATGCTGGGGCTGGGAAGAAGGACCCTTAGGCCATAGTGCTTAGTCGCTGGTGACAGTCAATCATAGAGCTCCTGGGCTGTAAGTTGGCTGCTCTACTGCCTGCTGAGATAGAAAGCAATGCCTGGCCAGTAGAAAATATGGCCTTGGATAAAAGAGAGTTCTGATACCTGATAGGAAAAATGAAGAATACTTTGATTCAGCAGAATCATGATACTTGTCAGCATCAACTTAAAGCAAGGTAAAAATAATTTTAGAAACAGTATAATTGTCATGCATTACACTATACTCAAATCAAATACAGGCATAATAATAAAATTAAAGATCAATACATTCACTAATATATATTCAAAAAGATTTTTAAATGATATATTAGTAAATCATATTAAGAATCAGATAAAAATAACATATCATAATCAGTTGAAGTATATCCCATGACTGCAAACTTAGTTTAAAAGTTGAAAATTAATTAATACAATTCACCACAGTAGCAAATGACAACAATGAACATATGATACACTCAATAAATTCAAAAGGAGTATTTGACAATATTCAACACCTATTGATCATAAAAAAATCTCTGCATACTAAGAATTGAAGAAACTTTCTGAATCTAATAAAGAGCATTTATTAAAACATCTGCAGCTAACATCACACTTAATAATAAAAGGTAAAGTGCTCTCCTACCAGGGTTGAAAGCAAGACAAGAACGCTTGTTCTTACCATTCCTATTCAACATTTTGTTGAAGATATGCTAAGTGCAATAGGGCCAGGAAAGAAATAAAAAGCACTACATTCAAAATAAAAGAAGTTAAGCCTACCTTTATTCTCAGATGACATGATCGTTCATGTAGAAAATCCTATGAAATCTCCAAAATCAGCTGCTTGGAATAGTATGTTAATTTATCAAAGTCAGAGAATAGAAGATCAATAATTAAAAACATAATTGTATCTTACATATGAGAAATGAGCAATGGGATAATATTTTTCAAATACCATTTACATTACTTCACAAATAGATACTTCTTAGGTATAAGTCTAACAAAATTTGTGCAGAATCTGTAGGCTGAAAATCATAAAACATGAATAAAAAAATTTAGAGAACCAACTAAAATGGAATGTAACAGTGAATAAATCTCAGATAGTGACTATGTATCTATAAGAGTGTGTGTGTGTGTGTGTGTGTGTGTACACACATATAAACCAAGAGAGACAATTACTATAAAGCATTGGCTCACTTGGCTCACGTAATTATGGAAGCTGACAAGTCCAAAGATCTACAGTTGGCAGTCTGGAGACCCACGAGCTGAGGATATAGTTCTAGTGTGGAATCAAAAGCCTGAGAATGATGAGAGCGAAGGATGTAGTATCAATCCAAAGGCCAGCAGGCTCAAGATCCAGGAGAATTCCATATTTCCATATAAGTCCAAAGGCAGGAAAAATCTGATATCTCAGCTTGAAGGCAATCAAACAAAAGTTCTCTCTTGCTCAACCTTTTTGTTCTATGTAGGTTTTTAACTGATTGCATAAGGGAGGACACAGTAGAGAGGACAACCTGCTTTATTCAGTCTATCAATTCAAATATTAATTTCATCCAGAAACATTTTCCCAGACACACCTGAATTAATATTCGACCAAATATCTAAGCACCACATGGTCCAGTCGAGTTGACATAAAATTAACCATCACATGGAGAGATATACCACAATCATGAACAGAAAAACTTAACATTGTTGAAGTCTCAGTTTTCCCCAACACAATCACAAAGTCCCGGCAGTCATTGTGTAGCACTGACGAGATCATTCAAAATTTATGTGGAAATACAAAAGGTTATTATAATAAAATTCTTCTGAAAAAGAACAAATTGAAGGACTTTTAGTATTTGATTTCAAATCTATAAAGCTATAATAATCAGAGCTATGTGGTATTGGTATAATTATATATTTATATATATAATAGATATATATAAAATAGAAAATAGAATTCACCCTTCAACAATGTCAGGGTTAGGGGTGCTGATCTCCGTGGAGTCAAAATCTACATACAACTTCTGACTCCCCCCAAAATTAACTACCAACAGACTACTGTTGACTGGAAGCCTTACGGATAACATAGTTCATTAGCATATGTTTTATATGTATTAGGTACTGCCATCTTATAAAGTAAGGTAGAGAAAAGAACATATTTTTGAGAAAATAGTAAGGAAAAGAAAATATATTTACTATTCATTAAGTAGAAGTGGATCATCATAAAGATTTTCATTCTTCATGTTAAGAAGTCTGAGGAGGAGAAGGAGAGAAGGAGGGGGATGGAAAGAGATGCAGGAGAGGTTTATTGAAAAAAGTCCACATTTAAGTGGACCCTTGAAGTTCAAACCCACATTGTTTAAGGGTAAACTGTGTATTCAAAAATAGACCAATATATACATATACAATACCAATATATGTATATATAGTCCTTATAGGAAATATGCTAAAGCAATGGGGGTAAAGGATAGGCTTTTAAATGAATTGTGCTAGAACAAATAGATATACATATTTTTTTAAGTGAGAAGGAAACCTTAATGATTAGCTCACACTTAATTAAAAAAACAACTCAAAATAGACCATATATTGAAATTTAAGAGCTAAATCTATGAAACTTCTAGAAGAAAACAACAGGAGGAAGTCTTAGTGACCATGTTTTAGGCAAAGGTTTAAAAAGGTTATGTATACTTTGTAAAATAAATAAATGTTTGTAAACTACTTCAAAAAATGAAAAAGAAAGCCACAGAATGGGAAGAATTATTCAGGAAAAACACACTTGATAAAGAACTAGTATTCATATATATGATGAACTCTTACAGCTCAATAAATAGAAAACAACATCAATTTATAAATGGGCAAATACTTTTAAAGTATTTGAAAATATTTGGAAAATAATTGCATAACAAGATACTCAATATCATTAGTCATTATGGAAATACAAATTAAAACCATAATGAGTTATGTGTACATACCCATTAGAATGTCAACCTTTAAAAAATACATATAGGCCGGGCGCAGTGGCTCAGGCCTGTAATCTCAGCACTTTGAGAGGCCGAGGTGGGAGGATCACAAGGTCAGGAGATGGAGACCATCCTGGCTAACACGGTGAAACCCCGTCTCTACTAGAAATAAAAAAAATTAGCCAGGCATGATGGTGGACGCCTGTAGTCCCAGCTACTCGGGAGACTGAAGCAGGAGAATGGCGTAAACCCAGGAGGCAGAGTTCGCAGTGAGTTGAGACCTCGCCACTGCACTCCAGCCTGGGTGACAGAGTGAGACTCTGTCTCAAAAAAATAAATAAAAATAAATAAAATAAAAATTCTAATATCAAATGTTGATGAAGATGTGCAGAAACAGAAACTCTCCAACTTTGATGGTAGAAGTGCAAAATGCCATAGCCACTTTGGAAAGCTTTTTAGTAGTTTCCGTTAAAACTTAACATTCACTAATTCTGTAACATGGTAATTTCAGTCCTAAGTATTTTCCAAAGACAGATAAAAGCATACATTCAAAAATGATATGATAATATTCATAGCAGATACTTACAATAGCTAAAAGCTAGAAATGTCACAAATGTTCATCAGCTGGTAAATAGATAAACACATTGTGGTATATTTATCCAATGGATTTCAACTGAGCATTAAGGGAATAAAACCAGGGTGCAATAGTACAGAGGAATCCTAAAAGCGTTTTCCTAATTAAAGAAGGGATATACAAAAGAATGAATTATGTATGAGTATGAGTTAATTTATAGCAAATTCTACAATAGAAAATAATAAAATGACAGCAATATGATTTCCAGTGCCTGAGGACTGGATACAGAAATGTTGAATTGACTGCCAAGAGACATGAGGAAATTTATTTAGGAAATTTGAATATTCTATACAGTGATTATGATTATGCTAACACAAATATATACATGTGTAAAGACTCATCAAATTTTACCTTAAAATTGATCGGTTTTAATGTACAAAATCATGACATCTTAAAAATAGAGTAAAAAGAAGAAATAGGGTATGTGTGAAAGAAGGGAAGAGGCTGATAAAGGCTAATGTTTAGGAAAAGGTAAATAGTTGTGGGGATGATTTGATCAATATTAGGTAGGCTTCCCTCTTACCACATTTCTTCTCCACTTGCTAGTTCTTGTCTGAATTCAACTACTAAAATGCATTGCTTTATTAATAAAACTATAAAACTTGTTTTAGTCCATTAGTTTGGATATTATTGACATATATATATATATATACACATACATGTATCAATTACCTATTTATCTAGATATACGGAGATATAACAATACCTTCTGTTGTTCTATTGGTCAAACAATAGGAAGAAGAGGATTCTCATACATTATCGATTTCTGGTGGGAAGATGCATTTACACAATGCTCTGAGAGGGAAATTTGGCAATATCATACAAAGCGACATATGCATTTACCTTTTTCCCTACTGATTTCAATTCTAGGGATTTACCAAGAAAATACATTCTACACATATGCACACTAACACACAATTTTTTCAGTGCAGCATTGCTTGTAAAGAGTGGCAAAAAATTAAAACATTAAAATTTAATATATAGTAGTGTAGTTCAATAAACTATAATAATAAATCCAGTGAAGTACTATGCAGCTTTATAAAAAAGAAGGAAGCTCTCCATAAACTATCAAGGAGTTACTTCCTGGATGTATATCTTTGCAAAAGCAAAGTGCAAAGGACAACTATATATGTTATCTTTTGTATAAAATATATGGGGGAGAATGTATGTACTCATTTGTGCACAGAGAGAGAAAGGACACATTACAAATTTATGAGATTGGCTACCTCCAGGGCATGTATGGAAACTGGATGGAAAGGACTGGGAGATGGAAATGATGTGGAATGAATGGAGGGAGAGGATTGAGATGGAAAGGATTGAGATATAACCCTTCTTCTAAGTGCATCATTTAAAACATAACTTTGGCTTTTAGAATCATGCTCTATTTTAAAAAGTAAATAATAAAATTAGCAAGGATTTGGGAGAAATGGGATAGGAATAGAAACATATTAATCTAACTGTATTTCAAATTAATTATATAAAGAAGTTTGGAGGAGATAATTTTTGAACACTGTGCTTTACCTTTATATCCTCAGACTGAAGACAAAAAAAAAGTTTTAAAAATAATGATTTTATTAGTCATTCTGTTTTCCACAATGTTACGGGTCAGACATTCCTCAATGACTTGTATATTTCAGAGCTGAGCACGTAAGTGAATGTATTGTGAATAATGACAGCTAGGTTCCTCTCTGTCAGAGAAGAAAGTCCAAGTTGTAGAAAACCAGAAGGTGAAATACATGCTTTGGTTTTGGAATGAAAGTTCAGGTATTCGTGTGAATACTCTTTTAAATATCTAGATATAGATATGAATGTGTGCATGAATGTATATTTGAGTTTAAATTTATGAATAAGGAAGCATACAAAAATGAATATTAGTGGTACATATATATCTTATGTCATTTAATCCTTTTCAGTTCTGCTAAAAACTATTATTCAAACCACAAATATTTCAAATAAAATTTCTAACATCTCTGTGTTCCTCCACTCGTTTCCTTCCACCAAGTTCTTTGTTTCACTGTTCCCTTGAGTCCGCCTTAATTTATCTCAATTGCAAATTTGACAGTTCTTACAGCAGCCTTAGCATTCTGAAGACACACAGTACAAATTTATAAATCCATAGTAAACACACAGTTAAGGCAAAATGATAAGAGGAGAATTTTAGCGCAAAAATTGTTTCCACATGACCCTGATTAATAGGTTTCTTAATGTTATATGGATGTGGGACAGGAGGAGGGAAGAGAAGGGGAGAGAGAAAAATGATAATAAAGTATTTGGTGGATCATATGGTACATAAAAAAAAGGTGAGCTTGTGCGCTGAGGATGTGCATGGGCTATGGAGGGATATGGCTTGCCCCCTTGATGAAGCTGTATTATTTTTTATTCTGAAGGTCAAATGAAAATTATAATTATCTAAGAATGGTTTTCTCATTTTTTTAATTTTATTAATGCTTCACAACTCTACATGTGCATAAACCATTTAGCAAAATACCAACATAGGGCTCAGAATTTGTAATTTGAAAAAGCAATAACAAAGATCTTCTGTAACTTGTAAAATATTCAATAAGGGGTTTTGAGTAAGACTGAAAAAAATGAAGGAAAATATGTGTTCCCAGCAGGCAAAATATTACTGACATTTTTAATAATAATGAAACATAAGACCTAGGTAGGGCAAAACAAAAATCCATTTTGCATGTCAAAGACTTGTTTGCAACAAATTTGTTTAGATTACTTTGTTAGATTTTGTGACTCTAATGGAGTAAGTTCAAGGTTAAGAAAACTAAAATAAATATCTAAATGACTGTGGGGAGGCTCACTTTCCCAGAAAGATTCTGAAAGATGAGACATCTTTATGCAAGACATAAGGTCTCCACCTTTGCTTCATGAATGCAGTTTTGTTTCCCTTTCAAGACAAAAAGGATATCAAAATATCTGTTAATTTGCTTTTATATATCCTATGGTTCTCCTAGCCGTGCATAAATTTAAGGAGTTAGACTATTTCTTACTGTATCTGGAAGTATTTTTCTACTTGTCACATTTTTCAACTTTCCTTAAGAAAGCAATTCAAGTGCCCTAAAATTTAAATATATGGCAGTTTATTAGCACAGTATTAAATCCTTCTACTATAGGAAGAAGTAAGGAGAAGATTAGCATTTTATGGGCTCCCAAAATGAGGGATCATAGTTGAAGAAACACATTGATGGAGCTACACTTTGCCTGAAATAAGACAATTTAAAATATATTTAAAAGTCTTAAAGTGTAAATTAAAGATTAATCATCTTCATACATTTATGACTACTTTGTATCAGTTACCCAGTCAAGTGCCTTTAGATGACAGATAATTGATATGAGAAAAATATCTTCCACTGGCTTTCATCTTTCAATTAATTCCAGAGTCCTTTTTATTTAAGGAAGATCTTTGAAAGAATGTGATTAATGCTTAAAACATTATTTCCACTTAATAAGACATCATGAGGTCCTTTGAGAAGATAATTCAGTTGGTTATAATACCTTGAACAAGAGAAAACTGTTTTCAAGAGCAGATATCAACCAGTAGTTTCCCAAAATTGATCCTGAATTCCATGCAAGCAACCATGTTGATTTGCCATTATGTGTTGTCATTGACTCAGGCTGATTTAGGTTAATGTTCAAGACTGCTGGCCTCATGGATAGAAACTGGTCGCGTTTAAATACACAGCTTTGGCCGGGCACGGTGGCTCACGCCTGTAATCCCAGCACTTTGGGAGGCCGAGAAGGCCGGATCACGAGGTTAGGAGATCGAGACCGTCCTGGCTAACACGGTGAAACCCCGTCTCTACTAAAATACAAAAAAAAAAAAAAAATTAGCCGGGCGTGGCGGCGGGCGCCTGTAGTCCCAGCTACTCCGGAGGCTGAAGCAGGAGAATGGCGGGAACCCGGGAGGGGGAGCTTGCAGTAAGCCGAGATGGCGCCACTGCACTCCAGCCTGGGCGACAGAGCGAGACTCCGTCTCAAAAAATAAAATTAAATTAAATAAATAAATAAATAAATACACAGCTTTAGAATTTCAGCGTGGATTTTTATCGGTTGATTACTGAATTTGTTTAAAATGGGGGTACCAGTGTCAATTTCCTGATTGTGAAGTTAGGTGAAGTTTCTATTAATATTTCATTGGATGTAGGCATGGCTTTTCTTCCTGACTCCCTGTGGCTCTCATGGGCCTCTACTGGGTGTTTTTCTAGTCCCTATCTCTTCTCTTCTGCCTGGGTTTCAGTTCTGGCATGGCTTTCCACTTGTTGTCTCAAAAAAATTAACCTCTCGTACTTACATAAAGGGGTAGAAATTCCTGCCCTCAGAGTTGTAAGAATTAAATGAAGTATGCATGCCTAGTGCTTGGCAGAGAGCCAGGTGCATAGAAACCTTTCAAAACATGTTAGCTCTCATCCCAGTTGGTGTCATTATGAACAAGCAGAACCGTTTCCTTAAAACCTGGCTACCTCAAGCGGGAGCTATGTGTCAGTGGGTAAACTAATCTGAGCAACACGTTACTCTCTCTTCAGGGGATGAAATGCTATAATGATGGTATATCTATTCTTTCACATTTATTTATTGGATATTGGCAAATTACAATTGTATATAAGTATGTATATTTATAGGATTATTTTGAAAAATAAGATCTTTTAAGAGTTTCTTTGTAGCATTTGCTTCCATGTGATGAGATTGTACTAGAATGTTGTGATATAGGAAAGCAGCATTTGTTGCTATAACTGTGTTACAATAGCCATATAAAATGCAAAACATTTGGCTGTGATATAATATAAATTTACTAAATACTTTTCATGGGATATGGGGGGGCAGGGAAGAAAAAATAAAAAAACACATAGTCCTTAGTTCATCCTAAATGTCTCCCCATTGTAGAGGACTTCCATTAAAAAAATTGTTATAGAGTTCTAATGGAATTATCTTTTATAGGTTTTTACAAAGTAATGTTTACGTTTTAGAGCTAGATTCACTTTAGTATCAATTTGGTCACTAGACTCCTTTTTAAGGGAGATTTATTATAGTAAACTAAAATATTTATTTTTTGAAAGTACTGAGAAAATGGTTAGAAATTAAAGATTTCCTCTGAAGCCTGAATGTCAGGAACAATATTGTGGTTCAAATATCTCTATCTGACCTCCTCGCACTCATATCCCCCCAAGTATTTACTATATTATATAAGCAAATGTTAGCAATGCTAGAGCAATTCAGGTTTTCAAACTTCATAGTTTCAAAAAGAAAGTGGCATAAGATAATGAGCAGCCAAATCTATTAGTAATTAAGAGTAAATGATTGCTATCAATTATTTTCAGAGAAAATGAGATGTTTAAGATGTAAGTGTACTTTGAGAATGAGGACTTTGCCTAGAATGACTGATAAGTTATGAACCATTGTGAAGAAAAGAATGTCCTGGTTTACTATATTTAATAAATTGGAAAATCTGTATGTTCGTCAAATAGTTACTCTTTACTGATTGTGTGCCGGGTGGGAGTGTGCTGGAAAAATGAGGCAACTAAGTCAGAGCTTCTGCTTCCCTAAAGTTTACATTTTAATTAGAGGTGGGAAAGAGGTGGGAGCTGAAGGAATATAGGTAAGAAGTAAAGAAGTCGATGGACATGGGAATTCCAAATAGTGAAACAGGCGATGACTTAAACAAGGTCATGTGAGAGTGTGGCTGGGATGCTGTCTTAGTTCTGGTGGTCAGGGAAGACCTCTCTGAAAAGGTAACAGAATGCATGTGCTTTGCTTGACAAATGATGACCAATGGCCTTGGCATTGCAAACCTCCCCCTACCTTGCAGAGCTGACAATTCACCACCAGCAGTGACTCATGAGAAAACAGTCACATCAAAACATGGAGAAATCTGTTATATAGAGAGAGGAAAAGATAGAAGAACTGAATGGATTGAGAACCTCTAAGCATACTCAGTGAGAAGAGGGTGAAGTCAAGCATTCAAAATAGTTATGGGAGGAAGAATAGAAGCCAACAAATGTTCTCTGTCCCAGTGGGCATATTTGAAGGTTTCCAGGTGTGTGCTGACTTTGCTGGAGATGGGGTAGGTCACACGATGTTGCGCCCTCTGGCATCTGACACTAGGAAGCCACACTAACCTCAAGTGTAGCCAACAGTAAGAAGGAGAGAGTGAATTGCTGAGAGCGTTTCTCTGATACCTCAGAATTTAGCATCTGCATAACATTCTCAAGAATATTGGGAGGCATTATGCAGGGAAAAGGGCAGTGAAGACCACAGAAACCACTCCAGCAAACAGAATAAAGCAACAGTTATTGTGCTTTAAGTAAACAGGCTTTGCACGTCTCACAAAAAATTTTCAGTGTCAATATCCGGTCTCTAGGTTAATATTAAATGTTTCACAAATGCTGGATACTATATTATATTGTAATTAAAAACCATTCTCAAAGTATTCGTGGAAATTGTAGATGGATTCGATAACTCTGAGACAGGAGGGTATACTAGCCGGATATACTTCACATAGCTAATGACCTTGGGACATTTACAATAAAAGAAATAGATGAAGAAACTGTCTTTGACTCTTCAACTAGTCAGTAAGTTCCTAAGGGCAGAAACTATGTCTTATATGACTTTATATACATAAATATCTAGGAATGTGTTGACTGTGGTATTTTATATAGTAATTGGAGATATCTGAATGGAAAATATTTTAACTACGAGTATTAGTTGATATTAGAATAGAAGACCATAAGCTTCGTAAGGGCAAGTACTATGTTAAATTATGACCTTAGGATCTGGAATGTAGTACATCCTCAAATAATTACTATGTAATTAATTTATTAAGGATTCTTAGCCTGAAGAAGAGAAACCTTGAGCAACATACTAGTAAATTTCAAATGTTGAGAAATGTTGTTCCATGGTGTGTCAATTAAACTTGATGTGTGTCCTGCTAGGGTATTAAACTCAGGACAGTAACTGAAAATTATAGGCAAGAAGCTCTAAAACAAGGATAACTATTATAGTATTGTTGTTTAATTGTATCTCTTAGTAGCTTCTCAGATTCCTAAGTTAGGGGTTGTGTGGCTGAACTGATGAACACCAACAGAGCAGGGGAAAATATTGCTTCTATGCAAAAGAGAGGGAAAGAGTGAATATTTCCTGCATAACAATCTAATTTCTACAGCATAATGCCCCTTTGAATGCTAATCTTGTAGAATTTTATTATATTTTGTATCTTTATGTTCCTCTACATAACAATTCATCTTTGCATAGTTATCAGTGAAATCTCTCTCCTCCAACCTACAAAGCGTTCTGCAAGACAGAAAGTCCCTGGTCCTTGGTGAGGAGGTGTCTTCCTTCTTGGAGTCATAGGAAGAAACAGGATTTGTAAATATCAAGTGATCCCGATTCATTCCATTTTCTAAAGCTCCTTCATCTTGACTGTTCCCTTTGTTGTTGAATTTTCTTGGTCTGTGGTACAACCTATTCCTTGCAGAAGTACAGATTAATTAAATGCTTTTCTAAATAATAGCAAGTAATAAAACTTCTTCAGGGAGTTCATCTGAGAATCTAGGATATAATTAATACAATTTAGGTGATTTAATGGTTTCTAAGGGTAGCTTCTCTTCTCCAAAAATCTAAATATTACTCTAATGTATACGTGTGCTGTTTCTTATGGACTGATTGGTAGATTCAGGTAATAAGAGAATAAATGAGTATCCATATTGCTTGTTAGGTCCCAGAAGAGCTTCTTCTTTGGGAATATCACACTATGTCAGACATATTTTTTACTGTATAGAAGTACTTTGGTATTTGATATTTGAGCAATGTCTCAAAAGCAGCTTCATAGCATTCCCTACCTCCATATAGGAGGTGATCTGATTTAGAAATAGCACTTACTGAGGTGGCTTAATCTGCCTGGAAGTGGCTATTTGCATGTTTACTTCATCTCTTATGTAGAAATGCAATATTTGTTTGTTTCATCCATTCTTAATTTTAAATGCCTTTTGGAGTTTGGGAGAAAATAGAAATAAACATTTTTAAGAAACATACCAGAATACTAAAATAAATGAAATGAGGGTAAATATAGAAAGCATTGAAGCACAACTTTAAAAGCCACAAAATAAATAAAATTGCACCCCAGATAACCCTCAGAACACAGTAGATAAAACCTCTAACTTCCCCAGAAGATAAACAGACGATGATGAAATAGTGATATTTCTTTGTATAGTATTTATCACATTTAACGTCCCCTCTCTTAAGATGAATCAGACATTCATGATAATAGTACCATTTGACAGGTGAGTCCGTTGAGGCACAGTTAGTGACTAAGCCCACTACAATGATCCTATTTTCTTTATGTAATATAAAGTAAAATACATACATATTAAATACGTGATTTGTTTGATGAATGTTGACTTATACAGGCAATATATCAACACGAATAAAGAACATTTCCATTAGCCCCAAAAGTCTCTTTGTACCCACTTAATGTTAATTCCTATAAACCACAGGCAACTGCTGTTATGACAGCTGTCACCATAGATTACCTTTGTCTGTTCTTGAACTTTATTTAAAAACAAATGGAATCATGAAATAGGTATAATTTTTATGTCTTGGCTATTTCTATTTACCATTATGATTTGAGATGAATCAATGTTACTGTGTTCATTACTAGTTCATTCTTTTTATTGCCAAAGAATATTTCTTTATATGCATATGACATAATATGTTTATTCTCTAGTTAATGGACATATGGGTTATTCCATCTTAAACAAAGAGCTTGAAAACTCTTTTACAATTCATTCAGTAACCACACATTTTTGTTTCCCTTAGATAAATTCGTAATAGTGGGCCATGGGTTAGGGATACATGTATGAGAAAAAGCTGAAAAATATTCTGATGATGATTTCCCATTTTATATACTAACAGCATTGTTATGAGAGTTTCAGTTGTTCCACATTCTCATCAACATGTGCTTCTGTGATTATTTTTTATTTTATTCTTTTTTTTTTTTTTTTTTTTAATTAGACTGAGTCTTGCTTTGTTGCGCAGGCTGGAGTGCAGTGGCGCGATCTAGGCTCACTGCAACCTCCTCCTCCCGGGTTTAAGCGATTCTCTTGCCTCAGCCTCCCGAGTAGCTGAGATTACAGGCACCCACCACCACACCCAGCTAATTTTTCCATTTTTAGTAGAGACGAGGTTGCGCCATGTTGGCCCGGCTGGTCTCAAACTCCTGACTTCAGGTGATCCACCCGCCTCAGCCTCCCAAAGTGCTGGGACTACGGGTGTGAGCCACCATACCCAGCCTATTTTATTCTTTTGTAAAATCTGTTCATTTATTTTGGGCATGTTTTTTATTTGATTTTTTTCCCATTTTATTACTAATCTTTAGGTGTTTTATATATTCTAGTTACAAGACCTATTTCAGATATGTCTATAGAAAGTATTTTCTTAGTATCTTATCTTTGTCATGGCTAATAATGATTTTGATGAGCAGAAATTTTAATGTACATGAAGTCCAGTTTACTTTTTTCCCCTTAGTTTTTTAATTGCCAAATACAAAGTCTATGTATTTGTCATGTATAACATGATGTTTTAATATATATGCATTTTGGAATGGCTAAATTGAGCTTATTAGTATATGTATTACTTTATAAATTATCATTTGTGTGTGTGCATGGTCAGAGCACTTAAAATCTACTTTGTTAGTGATTTTTCAATAATGTAATAATACATTGTTTTAAACTATAGTCACCATGTCATGTCATAGATCACTTGATCTTTTTCCTTCTATGTAATTGAAACTTTGTAGTCTTTAACAAACATCTCTCATCCACCTCCCTAGCCCCTGGTAAGAACCATTCTACTCTGTACTTCTATGAGTTCAACTTTTTTAGATTCCCCATGTAAGTGAGATCATGCTGTGTTTATCTTTATGTGCCGGGCTCACTCACTTAACATAATGTTACCTTTTCTAAATACCTTTTCTAAAAATTATGGTTTAGCCATTTGTATCCCCTGTTGGAAATCTTGCATATCTCACATTTGTGAAGTATTCTATATTTTCTGAGAGTTTTAATATCTTAGGTTTTATTTTTAGATTTTGCATCTCAATTAATACAATTGTTTGAATACTGTTTCTTGAAAATACTTCCATTGTCCCTTGTGTTATGTATATGCCACTAATTTATATATAATCACATTTTGATATGTATTTGTATCATTTTGGTAATTTTTATCTTTCAAATAACTTGTCTACTTAAACTCAATTACAAAATGCATTTGCATCCAATTGTTGATGATATCATCCTATTTCCTTGTAATGTCTGTAAATATGCTATTCCATCTTTTATTACAGATATTTCTAATGAGGCTTTCTATTAGGTTTCTGTTTTCCATTTTGTCAATTTTTGCTACAAAACTTATTTCTTTCTGTGTATTTACTTCAAGTTTAATTTGCTCTTCTTCCTCTAGCTTGTTTTTAGATCTTTCTTCTTTTCTAAAATAAGCATTCATGTCATTTTATTTTTTTCTTCAGGCACTACTCTAGATGCTTCTCACACATTTTTACCAGTTTTGATTTCTGTGTTTCATAGATTTCCTTTTATTTTTGATTTTTAATTTGTTAACATATGGTCAGATGACAAACTCTGTATGATTTCAGTCTTTAAAATACATTGAGACATTTTATATCCTGGCATATGGTCTGTCTTGGTAAGTGTTCGACGTACAGTTAACAAAAGTTTGCTGTTGTGGAAAGGTGGTTGATGATGTTGTTCAAGACTTAAATCCTTATTGACTTTCTGTATACTCGTTCTATCAATTACTGAGACAGAAATTATGAAATATTCAACTTTGTTGATTTACCTTTTTTTATTCTGGAGCTATTTTGCCTATATATTATATATTTATGATTGTTATATTTTCCTGTTTTATTTACCATCTTATGATTTTGAACTGTCCCTTGTTTCTAGCAATATTTCTTGTGTCAACCTGCTTAGTCTGATCCAACTGTAGCCATGTCACCTTTCTTGTACTTACAGTTTACATATTTTCGTATTCACTCCTGTTAATTTCATTATATCTTGCCTTTAATTTTAAAGTGCATCCCTTGTATATAGAGTGTATAGTTATTAGAATCTTTAATTCATTCATTAAGATAATGTCTGTCTTGATTGAGTGCTTTAGTCCTTTCAAAATTATTTATTTTTATTGTTGAATTTACATCTACCATTTTTCTCTGTTTCAATTTGTCTAATCTTGGTTTTCCTTTAATTCTTTCTTCACTGCTGTACCTTATGAGAAAAATGTTCCTATATAACATTTTAATTTCTCTGTTGACTTTCTGACTACAATTCTCTATAATTTTTTGTTGTTGATAGTACTACTTTAAGTTTTACAATCTGTATCCTCAACTTACTAAGCAATCAACTTCAAGTAAATCCTGACTTACTATTACTTCCAATATGATCTAATAAAATTGTATGCATTTATGCATGCCATCTATCATTTATTATTCCTCCTATTTGTTTTATACTATGTATGCATATGTGTGTATATTTGTGGTTCACACAAAAGTATGTCATTATAAATTATAAATCAACTGGCATACTGTTGTCATTTTGACTTTAAGCCATCACCAGCATGATTGGTAATAAGTAAATAGTTATTCTTAGATATTTTATAAGTAAAGCTATTGAATAAAAGAGGCTCATAAGGACAGAGAAAGAGGAATGAAAAATTTTTGCCATGTAAATTTTTACATAGGTAAAGCAGTCATATGAATTATGAAGTGGAATCACAAGGACAACCCAAATCAAGGAGTATGTTTTTCAAATAGCATGGTCAACTATCACTTGAATGGAAGGCTGTTGGGATATATAGCAAGCCAGTTATTTGCTGGGGGTCCATTGTTTATAATGAAAAATTAGCCTTTAAACATACTTACTCTCCTTTATGCAATAATTTCACTTTTCTTTTACTGCTTTCAAGATGAGCACTTTATCTGTGGCTCTCAGCTGTCTGATTGTGATTTTAATAGTTTCTTTATGTTGTTTAGGGATTGTTGAGACTCTTGGAGATATATAGTATCAAAGCATCCAAAAACAATATGTAAGCTAATGATCATGGCTGTGTTCCAAACATAATTTTATTTAAAAATAATGAGTTTTCCAGCTTTGGTCCATGGCCAGAATTTGGTGAATGAAAATTTAATCCAATCCAATTTAAATGTTTTAAATTAAAAATATTTTATTGTGTTTATTAGTTCATATTTTTTATTGGCTGATTTTTGTAGTTTCTACTTCTCTACCACGATTCTCTATTTTTCTCGTTACAATTATACATTTTTAAAATTCCTTGAAAATGTGTGTAAAGCTTGTTTAGTGCCCTTGTCTTTCATTTTCCTACCTTTGCCAATCTAAAGTCTTTATCTTTTGGATGACATTTCTCATCAACATCATGAGTTGAGGAGAATGGGTCAGTGGGTCATATTTTCTTGCTTATTTTTCTATGACATTTTTGTTTGACAGTGTGATTGTTATGTTGTTGATTGTTTGGGTTTCTGTCTGCCTTAATAGTCTTAAGTTTGGTCTAGCTGTCCATTCAGTTACTTGCAGGTCAACTCGATTCCTTAAAATTTTGCCCTTAAGCTTTTTAAAGATAAATCTCTAGTTGCTTGTGCTCCATGACTAGATATACTACTTAGAAGGTAGTATCCTTCTAAGGTTTCAATAGAAACCTTTACAGATTTCTATTGAAAACTTTGTTCAATTAGATGTTTTGCACTCCGTGGTCAGACCCTGTGCAAATTTTGAAGGTTATTTTGTTCACTAATCACATCTCTCTCAGGTAATTGTTGTTTCGATGGTGATTTTTCTCCCTAATTATTGTTCTTTTTTTCTGGAATTCTTAAACTTTACCTGTGAATACAAAGCTTTGTTTTTGTCCAAAACTCAAAGAGATCCCTAAGCAATTTCCTGGAAATCCTTCTGCAAATAAATCCCTCATCATCTCTTGTACCTTGCACCACATTTTAACTTACCTAGAACTACAAACTTTGTGTAATCACCTTAGGAAAAAAGAAAAAAAAAAAAAAAAAGCTGCTGTAATTTTGTTTGGTATTCCCTGCTTTTTCTATCATTCAAAACATGGTTTTTATATTGTTGTTGTTGTTGTTGTTTTGCTAGAAAGCCTAGCAATGCTCATTCCATTTGTTCACCTTATCTAGTGATCACTGTCCTGCATTGCCTGTTGCATAACACCTTTAAACAGTTGGCTTTCACATGTCTCTTTTAGTTCATTATTATTATAACACAATAGGCACAAATTGCTTTACTTTGGCTAGATATATTAATCATTCATAATAATGTTTCTTTATTTGTTTGTTGTATCATGTATATTATGACCCTGTCACTGTGCCCCATATATCTTCCATGAACTGATAAATGTTATGTTTATATAAAATTAGAATACAGGTAGAGCATTAATGAGATGAATTTTAAGTATGGACCTGTGTGGTACAGAACAAGAAACAAAAATGAGAAGACTGCAGCCCAAGAGGTACAGAAGACCACTACAGAGAATCTTTATCCTATCCTGGGAATTTTAAACATATGGTGGAAGGGTGTTTTTCTGCCAAAGGCCATGTAATTGTGCATGTAATAAAGATGAAGATGTACTGTAGTTAAGGCTATTTTGTCTATAGTTAATAATCAGAGAGCTCCAGATAAATCCTTACTGAGATTTACCTCTTTTTTCACTAGGCATATATCTATAACTAAATGATTGGAGGTACACATGCAATAGTTTTGAAAATTACTGAGTGGATAACATTAGGAGAAACACCTAATGTAGGTGATGGGTTGATGGGTGCAGTAAACCACCGTGGCATGTGTATCTCTATGTAACAAAACTGCATATTCTGCACATGTACCTCAGAACTTAAAGTATAATTTTTAAAAAGTATTGAGTTTTCAGACTGTGAAAAGATATTCTGGTAATGGAGAGCCTGCTTAGTTATAAAAGCCATCCAGAAAATTTAGCAAAACTTCCACTACTCATGACTATGATATTTACAGAGAAGTTTTTATTTCTTACCAAGTGGTACAAAAGAAAACATGAGCTTAATTCAAGACTTCTGAGAAGCATAGCTTATAAATATTCTGGACTCTCAACTCTTAGAGCCATCATTTTTCTGGGGTTTAGACCTCACCTTGCTGGTGAAAATGCTCAGATAATCACTGTTTTGACTGCTTCTTAGTGGGTACTTTGCATAAATATTTGTGGTAATAGTAGTCAGGCAAGGAGATGCAGCTCTTTTTGAATAAATTTGGGAAGTAGTAGTTGTTGGTGATATTTTATAGAATAGTAAAGCACTGCATTGTTTTCTCCCTCTATGCTAATCATTTGCAACTTACTAGGCAAAAAATTTGAATGTAAAATGTAAACAACAATCAGAGGAGTTTTAAATTCAGACATAGGTTCCAACTGAAGCACATACAAAGCACACCTCCTTCTGATGTTACAGTCATAAAACAGTTGATCTTGCTGGGACAAGCTGTGACACACAATGACTAAACTCAGCCAAGAATAATCAGAACAAATTAGAATTGTATTCTCTTACACCTCCCTTTTTAAATCTACCATAGTATTTCTCACAATCTCAAATTTTAATCTATTTATGTGATTATTTGATTTGAATCTGTTTCTCACATTAGACTTCCAAAATCCAGGAAGTCAAGAAGGAGGTCTCCATTTCTCAGCAGTATCCTCAGTGTTCTATCTCTTAAGAATCATTTCCTTAATGAGTAAGTGAATGAGAAATATCTTGACACTGAGGAGCCAAATAGAAATTACAGAATAATTTTGGTATAGTGAAAACTAAATTTCGGGCAGGTGCAGTGGCTCATGCCTATAATCCCAGCACTTCGGAAGGACGAGGCGGGTGAGTCACCTGAGGTCAGGAGTTTGAGACCAGTCTAGCCAAAATAGTGAAACTCCATCTTTACTAAAAATACAAAAATTAGCCAGACGTGGTGGTGGGCACCTGTAATCCCAGCTACTTGGGAGGTTGAGACAGGATAATCGCTTGAACCCAGGAGGCAGAGATTGCAGTGAGCCAAGATTGCACCACTGTACTCCAACCTGGGCAACAGAACAAAACAAAAAGAAAACTGAATTTCATACCTATATAACATTTTTTACAAAGTGCTTGATTTGATTTTCACAAAACAAAAGATAGACAAAGCTGACAGCTTTTTATTTCTAAGCTAAACACAGGGAATTTGAGGTTCAGGGAGGTCAAACTACTTATTACTAAAGTTATAATTGAAACTAATAGAGATAACTTCCTGTTCTCTTTTGCAAGTTTCCTTTCTGCCATTAATATTATTTGTAACTCAAGTAGAGATGGGATTGAATGCTGACTCTTTGCATATTGCTAAAAATCATAGTTTTGCTGAAAATATTAGGCTAGTTATAATAGTAAATGAAAATTCATTCATTTAAATATCTTTAAGCAAATGATTCATTTTCCACAAAGTACTAGGCAGACTTTATCACCTTTTCTGGCAAATGCATTCTCAGTTCTTAAGTATTTTAATTTAAGAAGCAAATTTTATAATTTCCTGTTTATTAACCTAATTGCACACATATTCTTCCACCCTTCTTTTAGGAAACTATTTAGATTTTTAAATAAAAAGATATATTAGCATTTAATCATATATATTTATCTGCATACAACTGATAATGGGTTAGCTGTGTCCTCATTCAAATCTCATATTGAATTGTAGCTCCCATAAATCCCTTGTGTTGTGGTACGGACCCAGTGGGAGATAATTGAATTATGGGTTGTTTTCTTTCATACTGTTCTCATGGTAGTGAACAAGTCTCCCGAGAGCTGATGGTTTTATAAGGGGAAACCTCTTTTGCTTGGCTGTCATTCTCTTCTCTTGTCTGCCACCATATGAGACGTGCCTTTCACCTTCTGCCACGATTGTGAGGCCTCCCCAGCCATGTGTAACTCTGATCATTAAACCGCTTACTTCTATAAATTGCCCAGTCTTGGGTATGTCTTTATCAGTAGTGTGAAAATGGGTTAATATAATAACAAAAATGTGGTTATTATAACTTAATTAAATAATTTTACTCATGTAATAAGTGTTTCATTGGTAAGTAACCCAGGATTGGTAGAGTTACCTAGGAACTAGGTTCCCTCTAACTTCATGAACTATTAGGTTTAGCATGTGACTTTTATTATTTACCATGCTTAGAATGCAAATTTTATTTTCAAAGTTGTGAGATGGTTTTATCTCATTTAGCTTATTCTCACATTCCAAGTAGAAAGAAAAAAGAAGCATCAAAGAGAAGGGCGGCATGCCACCATCAGGAAAGATAAAACATACCTAGGAATATTCAATTAGTTTTCACTTATAAAGCATTGTTCATTAATATGTCAATAGTCTCTCTTAATTGCAAGGAAAACTAAGAAGTACACTATTTCTTTTTATTTATTTTGAAGTTTGGCCATCACTGCCCCCACCCAAATAAAAGTAGGATTCTATTGTAAGAGAAATAAAGGAAAATGGACGTTGGATATGTTAAAAACTTTAGCCAGCTTTGTCTGCTGCATTTGTTAATGTTTTCACACCAATGGACTCTGTTTAAAAAAATATAATTGATAGAGCAATAAGCATTCATTCACTTATTCATTTATTCCTCCAACAAGCATTAACTAGGAAGTTTTAACAAGAGAAGTGCAGAAAAGAGTAAGACACACTTCCAGCATTCAATAGGTTTATGTTTAAGTGGAACAAATACATATATGGATGATTGTTCTGCAATGTAATAAGTACTATGAGAGATGAAAATATAGAATGCTGCTATGGACACAAAAGAAAATCAGCAATCAGATAAGACTTCCCAGAGAGGCTAACAAATTTTAGGGGAATGACTTTAAATGTCATGCCTATGAAATTTATTCTAGAAAATTCCAGAGTAGGTGGTCTTGAGTCATTCATTTACTGCATATCATGGGCAAGTAGCTTAATCTCTCCAAACCTCACTTATTTTCATATATAAATAGGCAATAATAAATTAAGAGTGCTATCATGAGAATTAAATGCTAATACAAAAAGAAGGCCCCTTGGCCAATGCCTAGCACATAGTAGACACTAATAGACATTGAATGAGTTACTGAATGTATATTGAAAATACTATAATCTTCCTTTTATATGTGAGGAAATTGAGGCACAGATAGTGTAATAAATGCAAAAAAGACCTCACCATCAGTAAGTTATAGAACTGGGTTTCTAACAATGGCCATCTAATTCCAAAGCCCTTCTGCTTTGGGTTTTAGAAAATTTACAAGTAGCAAACAGGATTTTTATGTCATTCTTTTAACAATGACAATTCACCTTTCTATCCATTCTTCTCATGTCTCAATGCATTGCATCAACGGAATAACTTTCTGTTTTTAGTAAAGTGATTGAGCACCATCTCTGTCAAAGAAGTTATGCTTGGCACTGTGCAAAATGTAAAAATAAATTATGCAAAACACTGTCTCCTAACAGTGAAGTACATGTTCTATGCATGTATGTGATATTCATTTCTGTGGGTTTGTAGATACCTATTAGAATTGTTTTATTCCTCAAGAGTTTTCAAAAGGATTTGAAGAAACATACATATAATGTAGGCATACTAAAGCAACAGAATCCTCCTCAAAATCAATAATAATCAAAACCACTCAAATAAAGCAAAAATAAAAAGCAGAGTTTTAAAAAAAGAAATATATGGTAATGATTGATGGGAAGTTAAATTAATATATCACAAAATCTCAGACTTATAAGTAAGTTTTGTTATGGGGCATAAAATTGAGCTATTAGCAACCTGATAACCATACAAAAACTAATACAGGGTATATTGGGTGGTTCTCACTATCTATTCAATGAATTTAATCCTAGTTTTTTTTAACTATTATTATTCTGTTCTTAAAGGACATTGGGCAGCCTGAATATAAAATTTTATTATATAGGTGTATTCACAATTCAAATATTTGACTTCTCTCTAAAACCCTTTGAAAAAATATTCCATATTGACACATATCTAGGGCCCATTACTAGCAGAATGAAAACTTTGAAAGTATCTTTTCTTTCTGCCAGAAGTTTAGGTCTTTTGTGTCTTGATTAGTTGAAGCATAAGAGGAGAAAGAGCTCTGAATAAGACAGAAACTGTTTCTGCCCTTGAAAAGTTTGCAGTCTATTAGGAAGACTGACATTACTCAGATGATTATAAATATGCAACAGAAATGTGAAGAGTTAGTTTACAGATATGTGTGACAAGTACACTTGATCTTTTTTGAGACAAGCATGTTTCAAAAAATACAGAAGAATGAGTAGAATTATACTAGGAATTTACTAAACAAGGAAATAATAGGAAATGAGTGATGGTGTATGATAGTGTGGGAAGTGAAACTCTCCATAATTAAAACAAAACCAGATAAAATGAATGACATAGGCAAGTATTCACTGATGGGAAAGAGGAAAATATGTATGTGCAACTTATAAAAGTCCAGTGTGGTTAGCAAGTAAAAACAGTGGAGGAAAATGAGAGTAGATAAACAAGCAGGAATTATGAAATAAAAAAAAAATCTAATAAAGGACTTAATAGTATATGGCAATAATAGTGAATATCCAACCAAGTTGATACTGTTATGATCTGTATTATTATTAATTCTACCATGGGCTTAACATTTTTTGTGTCTTATTCATGGTATGCTTATAAAGAAAAAGTAACGTCCCCTGGGTTGTTTGGTAAGGAATAAGAAAAGTATGCTATGATAGAAGATACCTCTCAATAAAAGATGATATGGTCTAGCTCTGCATCAATCTGAGCTTCATATTTTATTTTACACATGATATATAATATATGATATAATAGGAATTATATATTTTTATAATTTAAGATTATGCTGGGTCTCAGAGAATGATACCACAAAAATATGGTACTCTGGCAACTGAGCACTTAGAATGAAAAGAAATTTGAAGATCTTAGAATCAGGTCTCTCTGACCTTCTTTTGTTTCTTCCCAAGTGCAAGGAGGTGCTGTCTCTAAAATTGTCTGATCTGACTGAGGGAAGCTCTTCCAAAAAACACAAATGCTATAAATACACTATCTGAAATCTCATTAACCAGAGAAGGTTACTCATGAAAGAAGAAACGAAGGATCGTCACTAGCACAGACAGACAAACTTTTCATCTGTTCTTCTGAGGTCTGTTACCTGAGAGGCTTTATCTGCATAATAAGACAACCTCTGTTCATAGTGCAGTTCCACCCCTTACCTTCACATAAGTTGTTGCTACCTTCTTCAAAGCTCAGAGGAACTTAGTCTCAGGTTAGTAGGTCCATTTACCTTCCTAAAAATTATTTACTCTTCCTCTAAAATTGCCTACATCCTCTACTTTTCTCTCCTACAAGAAAAGGGTATTTAAGCTTCAACCATCTGGACCATCATTGAGTTTTATACTTTGCATGATTCCCATGTGCTTGCACATCAATAAGTTTTTATTCTTTTTCTTCTGTTCATCTATTACCAGTTTGTTTGTAGACTCAAGTTCTCAAAACTGCTGGAGGTGGAAAGAAATTTCCTTTCACCCTTACAATTATCAGGACCCCAACACCAGTTGCAATTTTACAGACAGTTCTGTTCAGAGAAAACAAAAAGTCTTTTCTAGAGAAGGGGCTGAACTACTTAAAATTATAAAATATTATGTCTAAATATTCTTGTCCAACATGTCTGGGTCTTTGAGGAACAGAACTTGTTTTATACCAATTTTCATTTCATTGAGGCAAGACAAAAAACATATGAACCTTTGATATATGAACAGAGCTGTTTTCAAATATTGCTTTAATTTATAGTTTATCTTTTAAGTAAGAGGGTCTTTTTTTAAATTTTTTTGAGACAGAGTCTTACTTTGTCACCCAGGCTAGAATGCAGTGGGGCAATCTCGGTTCATTGCCTCCCAGGTTCCACCTCCCAGGTTCAAGTGATTCTCTTGCCTCAGCCTCCCAAGTAGCTGGCATTACAGGTGTGTGCCACTGCACCCAGCTAGTTTTTGTAATTTTAGTAGAGATGGGGTTGCACCATCTTGGCCAGGCTGGTCTCGAACTCCTGACCTCGTGATCCACCCACCCCGCCTTGGCTTCCCAAAGTGCTGGGATTACAGGCATGAACCACTGTGCCAACAGGGTCTTAAATATTTATTAATTTTATTCAAGTTTCAGGAAGATGATTGCAAAGTGCAATGCCTCCACAGGAAAGAATAATACTGTGAGTTATAGAAAAACCCAGGAAGTTTTGCATGGGTTTGTTAGGGATATAGAATACATGTTTCTAAATGAGGGTTTGGAAAGCTATGCCAATAAAATGGCAACAGAAAAACAACAGTCATGCCTGTAATTGGAGAAGAGTGAACTAGAAACACTTATAAGCATTCTCATTTGTGAATCAGTGATTGGGAGAAGAGAATTAGAGAAAGTATGTGTTTTCATAAAAACATCTAACAAAAAGCAGTCTTATCTACTGCTAAGGATGGATACAGGCTCTGGCTTCAGTGTTATTTATTTATTTATTTATTTATTTATTTATTTTCTTACTTAGTTTGGAGGCCAGTGAGAATTGTATTTCAACACTGACACTCCTCTTTGCAGGTGGGATTGCAATTTGCATGCAAATGACTGGCAAACCAGTTAGGAAGTCCATTGGTATTCACAAACGGTAAGAGCAGTCCCTAGCAAGACCTGGAAAGCAAATTTACTGACTGACCCTCAGTAACGGTAAATATTCAGAGTCAGAAACTACCTTTAAACAAACAGGCCAGTGGAGAAAAGGCTGGAATTCATGTGCAGGTTAGGAACTGTAAAAGGAAAATCAATCTTGGGAGCTCAAATTCACAAAGCCAAAGGGAAAGTCAAGCTCAGAACTGGGTCATGCAAAACTGCCTCCCATTTTGTGTCCTAGATTAGATGGCTAGAAAGATGAAAAGCTACATCCCTCCCTCATATTTTGCCCACAAAGAAATTCCTTGTGGACCCCAAGATCTTTACCCTAAAGTATTTCTGTTAAAGTTCACCATATCGGTGTAAATTGATAGCTTATCTTCATAGGTGCAGGGACATAGAGCAGAACTCAAAGTCATCCTCCCACCACCGGAGACAGGTGCATATCTGATTGTTGCCTCTGCCCTATTGTCTATGTAATCTTATGTAAAAATGCAGATTCACTGAGCCAGACAAAGGCATGAATGATTCTATTCCCCTACCCCCGCTCTCACGTGAAAATTTAATGTTTCTCAATATCCTGCCCTTTCCCCTGTGAATAGGAACCATCTTCAGGAAAGGTCTCCCAGGTGCGTGTCCTTAACTTTGGCAAATAAACCTTCTAAAATGATTGAGACTTGCCTGGGTCATTTTTCTTGATTGACAGAACTCTTGAGAAAGCTTGGCTGCATTTGGCATCTGGCTACCAGTTCTTAGTATTCTCATTCAAACCACTCTCTAACTGCATTTCTTATTCCATAATGACTTTAATCAACTCTCATTTTCTGGACAAGTCACTGTTTTCTTTTCTCACCGTAGGCACCTCTTGGTCCACACAAATTGGACCAATTTTCAGTCTGCATGACAAGTCTGTTGGTGATACAGCATTCAGGATCCCCATGAGAAAGCACAAGTAGTTCTTTCCTCTCCATTTAAGTCCCTCCTCTTCTTCAAGTCATACCTCTTCAATAGATTCCATTAGTTCCTCAAGTCATAGTGATTTTTTCTGTCCTTCTTATTACGTAGAAACTAATGGTACCATTCGGTAACAATTTCAATTGTCTTGTATATTTATCATTTTATAAATATTAGTATGTTTTACCCATATATATAGATTGTTGCTCTCCCAAATTAAGCAAGAACATCTGTGAAAGCAAAATACCTGATCTGATATAGCAACTATCATCCCAATAATGTTTTACCATCCAGTGCCTGTCATTAAATATGTGCCTTAATAAAATCTCGTTAATAATTGAGAAAGAATTTATTAATGTCTTCATTTTAAAGATAAGGATGCAATGATCTACAGGTAACAGTTTACAATAATAGCTTCTGAATCAAATCATTTTTTCTACTAGTAGTTTGTTCTAAACTTCTTAATCACCATTTTTAAAGTCAAATGCAAGAGCTACCTTATATAAAATCTCACAAAGGCTTGTGACTGAATAAATAAATATGGCTGTAAACTGTGTTTGATAAGTATCTCTGTTTTCTAGGGTTACAAAAATTAAAAAGAAAAAAACAACATATCTCTTCTGCCTTCAAAATGCTGTAGTCTCATGGAGTCATATAGACAGAATATCACAACATAACATAAAATTCAATAACATAATATGACATAACACAGCATAACATAGAACAAACCATAGCACATTAAGTAAATTCATTAATAGAAACCGTTGTTATGGGGTGTAGTTAAAGGTGACAATTAATTCTCCTCAGGGGTATGGAGATCACATTGTCAAAGTATTGAAGGATGAGTTGGAATTTGCTGGGTGGACAAAGAGAAATAGACATTATATAGCAAAAGGGCAGTATGTTTAGAAAGACATGGAGTTATACAAAGGCAATAATACACACTCTTAGAAGGGTGGAAATTATAGCTTGCCTGAAGCTTGGACGTTTATGAAATATTATATTATAAGAAAATGAGGCTGGAGAAATAGATTTTGGTCAAGTGGTAAAAATATTTATGTCTCATATAAGGGAGTTTATTTTATGAAAGTCTGTTTCAAAACCTACTTTATTTTTTTTAAGCTAGGGAAGCCACATAACCCTTTTTACAAGGTATTTTATAAAGAACTTTGAGTGCTTCTTAAATCCCTTGACCTTTATTGATAGGAGATACATGGTTGTCATCTCATAATATCAATATACCAGTATCACACTATGAAGTAGATAATATGAATCTCATTTTACAAGTCACCAGTCTAAGTTCAAAAGAAATTAAGAAATTTGTGTCTGTTCACAAATTTGGTAGGCATTAAATTTTCCTTACGATCAAACTACTAAGCTTCCCATCAAGGATGAGATCAGGGTATTATAAGTGAGGTGACTAGGGTTTAAAATGTTAGAATTTAAACAGGCAGTCATTCTCAGGGTCTTGCAAGTGTTTACCCTACACTCACATGACTGACAGGGAGTGTCTCCTTAAATTTTGCATCAGTCCTATTTCCCCTGTGTCTATTGGCGGTGAGGAGTTCTCTCTCACCAACCATAAAACACAAGATGTTGAAAATCTTGTATATCTAATAAATTTCAAAGGACCAATTTCCTAGAGCTTTCTTACTCATCTGCCTACCTCCATTCAACCCCTCGAGTTGTTATCTGCAAACCCAACCCATATATTTCATATAAGTCCTATCAGATTATGTATCTTTCCAGCTTAGAGCATTTTAATTTTACTCATGCGACTTACAAATGAGCCTAAAATCCATGTGGCCAGCAAATTCTTGCCATTTTCTTTCAAATACATGTCTCTTTTTCTCATTTTCTTCCACTTCACTCCCTTTACCACAGTCTTTTTCAGACCTCAGGGCCTTTACGTTGGTGGTTTCTCTTCCTGAATATTCTTCCCCATCTCTTCATAGCCTGCCAAAACACACTGTTGACATCTTAGCATCCAGATCTCTTTCTTAGAGATGCCTTTTGTTCTTTTGTTAAACATATTTTTATTGATATATAGCTCACGTAAGATGGAATTCACCTATGTGACCTATTTGATTCAATGATTTTTGGTATATTCACATGCAATCAGCATCATATTCAATTTTAGATTTTCATCATCTCAAAAAGAAATCCTGTATCCTTTAGATATGAACTCCCCTATCTCCTACCTGCACTCCTTTTTCTAAACAACTGCCATTTTACTTTCTGTCAGTATAGATTTCCCTATTCTGGACTTCCATCTCAATAGCGTCAAATAATATATGCACTTTGTGGACAGTTTCTTTTACTTACCATAATATTTTCAAGGTTCATTTATGGTGTGGAATGTATCAGTACTTCATTCTTTTTCAGGGCTAATAGCCCATTGTATTGATACACCTTATTTTATTTGTCTGTCTATTGATGGATACTTGAGATCTTTCTACCTTTTGGCTATTATGAATAATACTGCTGTAATGCATAAGTTTATATAAGTTATATAAGTTTATATAAGTTAATTATACTGCAGTCATGCATAAGTTTTTAGGTGTACATGTGTTTACACTGTTCTTGGATACATGCCCAGAAGTGAAATTGGTCATTTGTGTATCTTCATTAGAGAAATGTCTATTGAGATCGTTTGACCATGTAGTAGTTGAGTTTTCTTTTTATCATTCAATTGTAATACTTCTTTGGATATACTAGCTACAAATCTCTTTTTAGATCTATAGTTTGCGAACGTTTTCTCTGTCTTTTGTGTTATGCTTTCACTTTCTTGATGATATCCTTTGAAGAACACTTAAAAAATTATTTAATGAAATCCATTTTTCTTTTTATTTTGTTTTTTGTGCTTTTGGTGTCATATTTAAGAGTTATTTGCCAAATTTAGTATTGGAAGCCTGAAGAAAAATACTTTAAAATAAATAATGAAAGTTGTATTTGTTGACAAAAACGTTGTGATCAGACACTCATAAAAAACTCAAGTTATATTTCCCCTAGGATCAATAGTATAGTATTTGTTAATTCAGTGTTGATGATTACTTCATAGAGCATAAATACCATATATAACAAAAATTGACTGTATGTTATTCCACTGCATCTGACCTCCATTGTTTCTAATGAGAAGTCAGCTGTTAATCTTATCGGGCTTCCCTTGTACACAATGAATCCTTTTTCACTGGTTGCTTTCAAGAATTTCTCCTTGTTTTTGACTTTTGGCATTTTAACTATGATATGTCTGTTTCTGGATCTCTTTGTGTTTATTGTATCTGGAGCCCCTCAAGCTTCTTGGATGTATTGTTGTCTTTATCAATAAATTTGGGTACTTTCCTGTTATTACTTATTGTTATAATTATTTTCAAACATTTTCCTTTCTCTCTTTCCTCTCCTTTTCACACTTCACCACAAATGTTGGAGCTGTTGATGGTGTCCCACATTTCTCTGAGGTTCTATTCATTTTTCTTCATTCCTTTTTCTCTCTGTTCTTGGCTTATATAATTTTTATCAACCCATCTTCAACTTTACTATTTATTTTCCACCATTTTAAATCTATTTGTATGCCTTTTTAATTTTTTTAATTTCAGTAACTTTTAAACTTTGGAAATTCCATTTGATTTTGGGGGGACTATCTCTTTATTGATGTTCTCTATTTCAGGCCATGTTATCATCATAAATTTTCTTACTTATTTAGGCATGATTTCCTTTAGTTCTGTGAAAATGTTTCTAATGGATATTTTTAACTCACTATTTGTGAAATCTGACATCTGGTTGCTCTAACAGGCAGTTTGTTCTGTATGCTTCTTTTTCAACATAGATTTTACTTTCCTGTTTCTTTGCATGCCTGATAATTTGTTGTTGGAAGCTAAACTTTTAAAATATATTGTAGCAACTCTGAGTAATGGCATCCCATCACTTCCTTTTCATTCTTATGCCTAAAGTTTATCATTTGTTTGTTTGTTCATTTGTTAGTGGCTGATTATTTTGGTGAATTTTATTTCCCCCTCAACAATGTTAAGATTTTGTTGTTTCTCCTAAGGGAGGCACAGCTTCAGATATGCCCACAGTCATCCCAGGATAACAGTGGCATATGTACGACTATCTTTCTCTTTTTCCTAAACACACCAGATTTTAAACTCTACCAATTTCCAATTGACTGTTATACTGTTTCAACCATGACCTGGGGCATAAATTACTATACAAACTAACCAAATTGCAGCTTCTTTGAATAATAGTTTATGAAGTCCATGGTAGATATTTGTTGTAGCTTCAGAGGACCTCCTCCCAGCTGTCGTATTCTCAAAATCTCTCTTGCAAACCAACTGGCCTGCCATCTAAACTGTACCTTTATCAAATCCACAAATCTTCTAGTTGTTTTTCATTGCAACCCTTTATTTTTGACAGCACTTTTAGGTTTAAATTTTTCCCATCTCTTTTGCAAATGAAGCCAGTTTCTTTGCAAAGAGATTAGAAGCTATCTGTTTTACCATTCACTCATTTTTCTCAGGAAAACATTTTTAGCCAGAGCTCTGGAGCAGGGGGTGGCACAATGGCAAGGTTCTTCTAAATGCCACCCCTGCTCTAGGAGTTCAGCACTCAGTGGAAAAAATCGAAATAATGGAAAGTCATTTCAGTTTACCTCTCCTGCCAAGAAACTGCTGCCTCACAAGCTGGGCAGGGAGAGTTGCAGGGTTCATAGGAGCACCTGTATTCTCATATTGACATGTTCAAGATAAAATTTCCCTTCCAATGTACTTGCCCGGGACTCAGCCTTAGAAACCAGTAGTTGAGGACAGGGTGAGAAAAGTTGAAAGTCTTGTTCTGCCTATGAGAAAACCCTCTGACTTGAAGCTGAGGAGAGAGGGGGTTCTTTGAGTATAGCTCTAGCAGTCTGAAGTGAATTTTCTGCCTTGCTAAACTGGGAGTGGGGATTGGAGAGGTAGTAATTTTCATTCAAATCCATAGAGCCTTGCCTTTCTTATCATTTTTTATAGATTTTGCTTGGATAGATTTTTTTTTAATTTCCTATTTGCCCTCAGTAGCATTTCATAGAATTTCCAAAAAAATAAAAATAAGGTTGTTAAATAATTTTCACCAATTTTATTGGTCAGTAGATCAGCAAAGCTCTTCACAATGTGATGCTGGAAGTCAATTGAGAAAATTTTCTGATCTCCTGTTCTGAATTGCAGTCATTTGTAATACTAGGTTTCATCCCTGTTATGTTTTTTTTTTTCATTTATATTATCATTGTGGTATGATTTTTATAATTATTTGATGCTGGACTCCTCATTTACCCCTAGATTCTTGAGGTCAGAAACTATGTATTTACTTTGTGCACAAATATATTACTATTAACTAAATTATTACCTGTTTACTAGACAAGATTTGATTAAAAATAAAATATTTGTTGAATGACTAACTGAACTCAGTAATTAGAGTAACTAGACTGTATATGATGGGGGCTGGGTGGAGAGGAATTTTAAAATTAGTGCAGGCTCTCAAATCTGATAGATAGTGTAGATGGTGACACATTAAGTAGAATGGAGAATATTGAAGTGAGATCATATTTGTAGTAAACGTTTTAAAGTCTGAGTATTATCAGACATTTTGCAATGTAATTATACACACTTGGCTGTTAAAAAGTTTTTATATAGAAAAAGCTCAGGTTGAAATATCAGTTTTCATAAAGTCCTAGTTCAGATAAAAGAGACCATGTTTCCCTATCCTGAGGGAGTCTCCCTAGGGTAAGGGGAACATCAGGCATCGACATTTCTGTTTCTTTGGCTTACACAGCCCCCATGTGGTTTGGGAAATTTGGAGATCTGCATTCTTCAGTTTGGACAAGTCAGAACTCTGGGTAAGAATTGAAACTGGAAGGCAGCAAAGATGTCTTAATCTAGCACACAGAACTAAGTCAAGAAGCTATAATTAGGATAAAATAAAAACATAGTGAAGAATGTCAATAATTTCTGAATATTTCTGAATACAAACAGTTGGGGAAAGGAAAACAAGAATTCTGTCTTATGTGGAATCAACCTCAGTGCCCATCAATGGTGGAATGGATAAAGAAAATGTGGTAATGTACACGGTGGAATACTACACCACCTTAAAAAAGAATGAAATTATGTCCTTTGCAGTAACATGGATGCAGCTGAAAGTCATTGTCCTAAGTCAATTAATACAGGAACAGTAAACCAAATACCACATGTCTCACTTAGAATCAGGGGCTAAACACTTGGTCCTTATAGGCATAAAGATGGCAACAATAGAAACTGGGGACTACTAGAGGGAGGAGGGAGGGGGAAGGAGGCAAGAGTTGAAAAGCTAACTATGCTCACCACCTGGATGATGGGATCAGTTGTACCCCAAACCTCAGCATCATGCTCTATACCCATGTAACAAGCCTGCACACATACCCACTGAATCTAAAATAAAGTTGAAATTATTAAAAAATTTTAAAAAACAGTTCTGTCTTACAGGATTCTATATTACCTCAATACTAGTGGAATAGATGGACAGTCCATTAAGAAACAAACAAACCAACAAAAAACCTTACTGTTATCTGGCCAATAGGCATAGGATGTAGGAAGACAGGTAAAGTAGTCATTTATCTGCAGGATATCTTTATATCTTAATGAGCCTATTTACAGTTAAAATTCTGAAAGGGGCGTCTCCAGTTATTTCTAGCAAAAATGATAAAAACTGCAGTAACATATCAATAATAACAATATTTCAATACGGTCCATTGATATTTCCTTAAATTTATGTAACACTGGAGTTTCAAAAAAATGTTAGAAAACAATGTTGCTATTTTATTTGAATTAACAGAATTCATGGAGCATCTGGTTATGGGAGTTGGAGCTCATCTGTTCTGTGTTGAGATCCCCAAGACCACCTTCAGATTTGATGATTCACAAGAATGACTCAAAGGACTCAGAAACTGTTATACTCACAGTTATGGTTTATTACAATGAAAGGATACATATCAATATCAAAATAAAAGGTGGGCCAGGTTTGGAATAAACCAGGTGCAAGCTTTCAGGTGTCCCCTCCCACAGGAATCATCTGGGACAAACTATGTCCTTCCAGCAACAATGTGTGACAGCACATGCAAAGTAGAACAGATCGCAGTAGACTACCTGATCCTTGGTGTCCAGAGTTTTTAACGGAGGCATGCAATATTGTGTGACTAACCTCAGCTCCCAAAGCAAAATCCATGCATTTACCGTAAATCACATTGTTAGCATAAACTATCTGTTAAGACTCTACAGGGCGACTCAAGGCCTCAGGCATATAAAAGCGCTCATTAGCCAGAGCACTCAGACTGCCCAGAACTCAGTTGCTAGGAGCCAGTCCTGAAAACAGGACTTGGAAATATGCAAGATTTAAGAACAGTCTTTTGAACAAATGCTTTCCTGAACGTTCTCTGTTTGGTTATGCACCTAGATCCTTAACTCTCCTGGTACACTTGAACTAGAGTTCCTGGAAGCCATGTGTGACTATTCTCTTGATCTACAAGGAAAAAAAAAAAAAAGTAAAATCCTGTGTTCCATCTTGTTACCCCTCCCTCAAATCCATTTATCCTATACTCTTCCTATTTCTACTCTGTAAGGATCAGGATTCTGTGACTAACATTTTGTTGTTGTTGTTGTTGTTGAGATGGAGTTTTGGTCTGTTGCCCAGGCTGGAGTGCAGTGGCGCAGTCTTGGCTCACTGCAAGCTCTCCCTCCCGGGTTCACGCCATTCTCCTGCCTCAGCCTCCTGAGTAGCTGGGACTATGGGAGCCCGCCACCAAGCCTGGCTAATTTTTTTTTTCTTTTTTCTTTTTTTTTTTATTTTTTTATTTTTGGTAGAGACGGGGTTTCACCTTGTTAGCCAGGATGGTCTGGATCTCCTGATCTCGTGATCTGCCCACCTAGGACTCCCAAAGTGCTGGGATTACAAGCATGAGCCCCTGCGCCCAGCCAACTAACATTTTTGTTGACCACTTATTACATGCTATGTTTGGTTCTAAGAACTTTTTTGTCATAATTAATCCTAAAAACAATCTTAGTGGCAAGCCCTATTATTAGTTTTGTTTTCCAGGTCCTGAAATCAAAGTTTAGAATTCTTAAGGAAATTTTCAATAGCACACATTATTTGGTGTGAAGGTGGGTTATAAACCAAGATAGTCATACTCCAGGGACCACAGTTTTTATCATTATGTGAACTATTAAAAAAAGCAGAATGCTTGCGTGGCCACTCTAAATTTAGCATCTCTCCTGTGCTACTATATAAGGTCTCTGCCTATTTCTCCACTTTGTTTTGTATTACTAAATGCTACCTTAAGTTAGCCTAGTGTTGGTTCGTATCTTTCTTTTGAGACACACACTCTTTTTGCTTCTGTGCTATGTCTGAAGGTGAAGAACAAAGATGGGTACATGTAAAAGGAAGAAAGTCATTTTCTTCCACGTTCCTGAAACTATAGGGCTAGGAAGGTATCTGAAAGGATATGCTAGGAGAAGTCTGTTTAAAACTGATCAGATACAGATTTGGTTCAATATAAAGAAACATTTTTAATAGCAAGATTCAACTACAATAGAAGACGATGGTTCACACAATAGTGAGCTCTTTGCAGCTAAGAGTATTCAATCAAGAGTCGAGTCAGGGATATATTCTCTTTCCTAAGATTAGGAGGGAGGAGCAGACTACTCCGAAATATTCTTTTATTTTAATAATGTTATACTATATTTAGAATAAAGAAGCCTAAAGTTGTTTTTGATTTCTCCAACTTTATTCAACTAATTAATAACAAGGTCAGGGCAAGGTTTGACCTACCTGTGCTGCCTCCTGGCCTAAGACTTATGGAAGCCCATAAGCTTTAGAACTTAAGCTAAAAGGTAAAATAGATAGTGATTTTGGCATTTCAAAAGCTAACATATTTGGGAGGCTGGGATCCACAGATTGTTTGTTTCCTAACAGATGTTATCTATGCAAACACAATAAGCTTTTGGAAATTTATTATCTGCAAATTTTTCCTTCCTTTTGAATTTGCTTTTTAAAGTCACTCTATTAGCTATTAGAAGTTTGACTCTGGAGTAGCACTTGAACCCATAATTATTGATTGTTTCTCTTCTACAGAAAACATAGAGTTAGTCACAGAAGGGGTGAAAAAGACGGAATCATCCCTCATGTTACTAACATCTATAAAGAAAAACATGCCACGGGAAGAAAGTAGGTCATTATTTAAGGTGTATACCACTAGTAGGAAAAGAGGCACTCGGAAGTAAGTGCTATGGAACATAGAGTAGGAAGCCTGTTAAAGTATTACTTCAATAAACGTTAATGAAATAGTCACATTACTCTGTGCTCAGTGCTAGGTGCAGCAGACATACTAATGCAAAAAACACATCTGATCCCTGACCTTTGGAAGTTCTAGTTTGCCAAGAGACAAACAGTAAGCAAAGAAGATACATACAATGAACAACTATGCAATCGTTACAAAGCAAAAGTATAAAGTCCTAGAGAAAAATAATACAAGGATCCAATTTACTTTAGGATCATGGAAGCGATGCTCCCTCAGAAGTAATGATGTCGATGTCAAAGATATGAATGAACCTGTTTGGTAAAGGGGGAAAGTGCGGTTTTGAAAGAGTTAAGACTAACTTTCTAGGAATAAGGAATACCTTATGCATAATACAAACTGCGGTGAAAATATGTTTGGTGCATTCAAATTACTGAAAGGTGTGCAACATAACTAATAGAGGGGTGGGGAGAGAGAGAGAGAGCACGAAAGAGAGAGAGGGGACACCAGAGAGCAAGACAAGACTGTGGTTGTATGTGAGGGTTTTCTGGAAGAAACAGGTTTGAGATTTGATGCTATATGGAATGGTGTCCTTGATATCATAAGGTTGGAGAAGTTTAACGCTCACTCTTAGGAGGAAAGAATTAAATTATTTTCTCCTGAAGCAACTCAGAGTTCAGCAGTAGCCTGTGAGCCAGGCAAATTTTATTCATGAGTTATATTCCACCCATCCTGAGAAATTTCAAAGAAACCTTTTCCTGAAAAAGCAGAGTACAAAAGAGATTAAATCAAAATGTTTCTTGGAGAAGGTCAGGTACGTGCTTATAAATCTTCCTGAGTTTCTCATATAAAAAATATTTCAAACCATTTTCCTTCAAGTTCTCTTGTTCCAGGCAATATTGTTCTTGGAAAAGAAAGACCTGATGGGGATACAGAAGCTGGCTTTGGCAATATCCAATTTTTCAAGACCCATGTAAAGCTGTCAGTGAGTTGATTTCAACTTACTATTTATGGGCACCAGGACTCACAAGTAAGAAAACGGCTTTGCATGAGCTAATTTATTATTGTCCAGCAATCTCACCTCCAGCCCCAGGAAAGATCAAATAGGAATGTTAGCATACGTATCTAGAGAACTTTCCTCCCGGAACTTTTTGCAAACCACCCATCATTTCTTTGGAAAATCTAGAGCAATTCATTTGTCTTTGCCTGTGTCTAGAAGTAACAAGTTTTGCCTCCAAACAATTTTCTTGAATTACTTTTATAATTTTTTCTTCAACTGCATGTCACAGGTTCTGCATTAGGAGTATTTTTGCCTTGAAGGGACTTATACCCTGAACCAACGTGGGCTTGTTTTGATTGGAGCATTGATGATGTCCCTTCTTGGAAATAAATGAGACATTACAGTTTACTGTTTGCCCTCAATAACCATGCAAATTGGCTATTTCTAGCTTAGATAAGATGTTACTTTCCTGACCACAGGTGAAGAAAGCTCTGAGATGTTAAGGTAGTCTTCAATCTGGGGAAGATGCTATTAATAAATTTACTACAATTGCTCCATTCAGATTTATTTGTGAAAGAGCTGAAACTCTTTCCTCAGAGTTTCAAAAGAAACCACGTCATGCCTGAGTGAAGTGTGACTCTTGGGGGAAAAAGGAAAACATGATACGCTAGGGTACTGATCATGAGGGGCAGTTAAGGTTTTGGGATTTGAGTGTATTTCAGAGTGCAAGAACACAGTTGCAGTCAGTCCTGTTTCTACTGGCAACATTTCTTTCCATCAATTACCTATACCCATCCATGACATCTGACATTCACCTCACAAAGCTGAATGGCTTAGTTATCTGGCAATTTCTAAGTGTCAGCTTTTAACATAGTATGCTTTGAGGTCTAAAATCATCTTCATCCAAAAAAAAATAATAATAGTTGCTTGTTGAGCACATACTTTGAGGCACTGTGTGAACTACTTAGCATACATTATTGCATTAAAGTTTATAATAATACTATAACATGGATATTATTATAACTATCATATATATATATATATCAGATCATTGAGGTTATAGAGATTGGTTAACCTTCCTAAGGTCACCCAGATGCTGTTTGATAAAACCAATATTGGAAACTAGTTCCTTATCCCCACAGCAACTAAACTTGTAACGTACCCATGGGAAGGTGGGTCATGGGCAGGAAATATTTGTGGGCACGGAGTTAGGAGGGCTGAGGGGAAACACCAGTTCTCTTATTTGTCTTTGCGACCCTCAGCACTCTCTTTTAGACAGTGTTTCCATATCTGTGAAAAAAGAAAAATTATTCTTTTGTGAGAATTTAATACATTAATGGCAATGAGGGTGGCTGGCACATCAGAAAACTTTGCCTGGCTCTGAACTCTACAGATATTATTACGTTATACATTTAGCTTACATGAAAGCATTTTACATTTTGGAAGGGATTTTTTGTGAATGACTGAATGCCCTTTAAGTAATCAAATAATCCTGCTCACCATTCTAGTGAAATAGTTAATTTCCATTACAAAGAATAGGTAGTGATACCTGTATATTGGGGATAATCATATTGACTATTAGAGAGTAGTTCACAAAGGGCTTGGCTTCTATGGATAAGCCATAGAAGAGAGTAAGTGCCTTTCCTCTGGCATGTGTTCCAAGTTAGTATAATATATTTATGGCTTCCATACCTTGTCCTTTGACAGCCTGGTCAGATTGTGCGAAGATGCCTATGCAGGGGTTCAGAGTAAATAGTATGACAGTCTCTGCTTAGTCGTAGCTACGGTGGTAACTTGGATAAGATGTTTAACCTCTCCAAACCAATTCTCTAATTTTTAAAATGGCAGCATTACCCACTTCCAAAGTCTGTATGAAGATTGCTTGATAGAATGCATACAAAGTGTTCAGCATGTTCATAAGTTCAATTGTTTTCATCTTTTAGACCCCACAAATAAGTGAGAAAACGTGATGTTTGTCTTTCTGTGGCTGGCATATTTCACTTAACATAATGATCTTCAGTTTTATCCACGGGCAAATGACAGGATCACATTTCTTTTTTATGGTCGAATAGTAGTCCATCACGTCTATGTACCACATTTTCTTTATCCATTCATCTGTTGATAGACACTTAGGTTGCTTCCACACCTTAGCTATTGTGAACAGTGCTGCAACAATTACATCACATTGCATGTCTATATCAAAACATCTTATGTGCCTCATAAATATATACACCTACTATGTACCCACAAAAAGTAAACATAATTTTTTTTTAAAGTGTTCAGCATGGCGCTGAGAAAACTGACACAAAATAAATGTAAGTTATCATAACCATCAGGAATTCTTGGGGTTTTTATCATAAGGTATTTATGGAGTATTGGGAATATTTTGGGTGTGAATTCTGGTTCATGTTTTGACTTTAGATAAAGAGTCCCTCCACATCTGTTTAGCTTCCTGATAAGAGGGCCACTGAAAAAAGTCATATGATTTAGGGATTCTATTTTCCTAATCAAAAACTGGAACATATGGTGTGACAAAACAACAGTTCTTAAACACACTTGAAACTAAAAATGTGCCAAACATTAATGGTAAAAAATAAATTTACTTGTGTTTATGTTGAATTTCCTTGTTGAGAAAATAAAATCACTCAAAATCATGAGTATCTTGAAAAATACAAGCACCTCATGTTGTATAATACTTTATGTTGATAGGAGTGCTATCCATCTTCGTTCTCAAAGACTCAGGTCTACTTCATGGGAAATTTATTTCTCTTTGTGATAGAGAACATGTTTTCAAAGCAAGAGAATTTTGCTTTGAAGGAAAACTTCCTTCCTAGCTGCTAGGAGTGGGGCCACACACAACCTTCAGCTGTCAGCTCTTCCACTGGCTGCACCCATGGCAGACAGCCGCCCGACCCAGGACCACCTGTTCCAGGGAAGCCTGAACTTAGTCACTAAGAAGGACAGAGTTACAGATGCTTGGTTAATCAGGATGCTTTGATGGGGAATATTCACTTCAAAGGTCTCCACCTTGCTGGCTGAGGTTTTGTCAAGCTTGCATCACATTTCTGCTTTTTCCTCTACCCAATTTTGTTTCTTTCTTTTCTTTTCTTTCAGAGGTGTGAATCCCTAGCCAGTATCTTACATCTCAGCCTCTCTCTCTTTCTTCTTTCTTTCTTTCTCTTTCTTTCTTTCTCTTTCTTTCTTTCTTTCTTTCTTTCTTTCTTTCTTTCTTTCTTTCTTTCTTTCTTTCTTTCTTTCTTTCTTTCTTTCTTTCTTTCTTTCTTTCTTTCTTTCTTTCTTTCTTTCTTTCTTTCTTTCTTTCTTTCTTCTTCCTTCCTTCTTCCTTCCTTCCTTCCTTCCTTCCTTCCTTCCTTCCTTCCTTCCTTCCTTCCTTCCTTCCTTCCTTCCCTTCCTTCCCTTCCCTTCCTTCCCTCCCTCCCTCCTCTCCCTCCCTTCCTCTCCTTCCCTTCCTTCCTTCCTTCGTTCCTTCGTTCCTTCCTTCCTTCTTTCCTTCCTTCCTTCCTTCCTTCCCTCCCTCCCTCCCTCCCTCCTTCCTTTTTTTTGTCCTGGATGTCCCAAACTGCTACAGTCAGCAATGAAAGTGCAATTGTCTGAGATACATGTAATGAGATGAGGTTTTGGAGCTGGATCAAACACTTTCTTTCTGGCAATGAGAACTCCTTCACTGGTGGTAGGTGGAGCACAGGTGATGGTTCACCTGTTAAACTTTGCCCAGTGGTAAACCGGGAAGCTGTTCTGGTGGAGGAAATGTACAAGCAAGTAGAACACATTAAGTATTTAAGACTATGAAGGAAATAGTAGATATAAGGATAATAGAATTGGATGGTTATTGCTAAGTATCACTGATAAGATAAAGAAAATTAATGATTATCTGAGGTTGAGAAACAGATAATTGTAAGCCAGAATTAAAAGTCAATGGCCTTTTACTTGTATATCAATGAGCTCTTATTTTTCCCTGCAGAAGCAAGGCTGAGAAATTTAGGGACAAGGACTAATATCTAATAGTCTGGTTAGGGACACACCCACTCTAGAAAGTTAAAAGTCCAATCAAGAGAAGTTTGTTATGCCAAAATCAGGACTTTGGTTGGGAAAGTTTGGAGCTGTAACACATGGGATAGTGGCACGTGGGTGAATGCTCACAAACATTTTAAATAACCAGTCTCCTCTGAATGTTTAAACCCTGAGAAGTAGCCTGTCTCTTCCAAGTAAGAGCTAGTATCACCCATGTTCCATAATACATTGCAGAAGACTATAGCACTCAAAACCCAGGTGCCTCCCTCAGGTCATTTACCTGCCAACTATGCACCTCGAAAAGGCGTATTCCCCAAACATTAAAAAAAATCTGTTTTAGAAAACATTTAAAATTTAAGAAATATTACAAAAATAGTATAGAGAGTTTACATATAACCCCCCAACTCAGTTTCTGTTATCATTTTACATTTTATGGTACATATGTTAAAATTAGTGAATCAAAGTTGGTGAATTATTATTAAATCCATAATTTACTCAGATTCCCTTCATTTTTCCCCAGTGTGTTTCTTCTGTACCAGGGTCCCATCCAAGATATCAAATTACATTTAGTCATGTTGTCTCCTTAGGTTCCTATTGACTATGACTGTTTCTCAGACTTTCCTTGTTTTTAATAATCTTGACAGTTTGAGGAATACTGGTCAATTATTTTGCAGAATGCCTGTCAATTAGGATTTGTCTGATGGTTTTTCTCATCGCTAACCTGGGGTTTTGGGTTGTTGGAAAGATCACAGAGGTAAAGTGTAATTTTCATCACATCATTTCGAGGTTACACGCTATCACTATGATTTCTCACCGATAATGTTAAATTTGACCTCCTGGCTGAGGTGGGATTTGTCAGGTCTCTCTACTGAAGTTGCTTCCCCTCCCCCTTTGCATACTGTATGCTCTGGGAGGAAGTCACTCTGCACAACACACACATAAAGAGTTGACTGCTATGCTTCACTCCCTAAGGGCAGAGTGTCTACATAAATTATTTGAGATTCTTCTGCATGGGAAACTTGCAGGTTCTTCCTCATTTATTTATTCAATCATTTATTTATATTAGTATGAACATTCATTTTATATTTTGGGTTGCAATCCAATCTTATTTATATGTATTTTTGTTCCAATTTTTCCAGCTTTGGCCAATGGAATTCTTTCAGTTGACTATAATATTCCTTTCTCGTGACTCCATCAACTTGTGTCTGTGTGTGTGTGCATATATATATATATGTGTATGTATGTTTTCGTGTACTTCTTAAATGTCTGATGCTAGAATGATATTAAATTCATCTACTATATATCCTGCCCCAGTCTTAGAATGAGCTACTCAGCTATTTTTATAAGGAGCTCTTGTCCTTTGTGTTGGAAAACAGAATTAAAAATTGAGATCTGAGTATGAGTTGTGCCCATTCTAAGGGAGTGTCATTGCCTCTAGGCCCTCTCAGCTGACGTAACAAGGAAATATATATATGTATATATGTATACTAAGCTATGTAAATGCACATATCTATAAATATTTCTATATGTATCTGTATGTGTATCAGGTTAAGCATGAATTTATGGTGATGTCTCCAGCTCTAATTTATTACTATAGAATAGTTCAAGCCTCTTCCCCTTTCTTATCTGTAAACTCCTACTCCAACACTGAGATGTTTGGAAAAATCATCTGTTTCCATCATCGGCTATCCATTTATCTAATTGTTAAACTCCAGTGCATGTGTCGGGTGGAGGGGTGGGTATTTAGGGTTTAGAATTATTCATCTGTATTTCTGAAGGAAGCACCTTTATCAGCTAGAGAACAGTGCTTATCTGCAGTTAATTTTGCTTTTAGTTTTACAGGCTTCTGTCACTTCTAAAGCATTTCGGTCAATACCCTCTTTTCTCACATACTTCAGTGAGGTTGATTCATACATTTATAATACAATTAGATTGTTTTATCATATTTTGCATCCCATCTGGGAAAATCCTCAGCCTCCTAAGTTTTTCTTTTTAAATTTGCATGCATTAATGTTCACTTTTGGTGATACAAGGCTTGTTTATTCTTTCTCCAACACTTCTCATCTTTATGTAGACACACATTTCTGACCTATATCATTTTTCTTAACTCTGAATTACTTTTTAAAACATGTTATGTAAGGCATGTCTGCTGGTGATGAATTCCCTCAGGTGCTGTCTAAGTCTTTATTTCTTGTGCACTTTTAAGGGATAATTCTACTGGATAGAGAATTCTTAGTTGGTGGTTTTTTTGGTTTGTTTGTTTGTCTTGTATTGTTTTAACACTTTAAATATTTCATTCCACTCTCTCCTAAGGTATCTTTTCCCCTCACTTAGATTCTTTAAAGTTTTTCTCTTTGTCTTTGGTTTTCTGTAGTTTGAATATGACATGCTTGGATGTAGTTTGTCTATCTTCCTTTCTTCCTCCCTCATTGTTTCTTCCTTTGTTTCCTCCCTCTCCTCTCTCTTCCTCCTATTTTTGTTGTTGTTGTTGTTGTTGTTATTTATTCTTCTTACAGTTCTCTGCTCTTCTTCTATTGATGATTTGACATCTGTTCTTAATTTTGGAATGCTCTTAGTCATTATGACTTCGAATATTTATCTGCTCCATTCTTTCTTTCCTTGCTTTCTGATACTCTAATTGGACATAGATTACAACTTTTGAAGTTGTCCCATTGTACTTGAATGTCCTGTTCTATTTTTTCCCCTTTTGCTTTTCTTTGAATTTCAGTTTGGGAAGTTTCTATTGAGTGATCTTCACACTTATTGATTATTTTATCAGTCATGCTCAGTGTCCTGCTAAGTTCATCAATAGCATACTTCATTGCAGTTACAGTGTTTTTTGTTTGTTTTATTTCTAACATTGCCTTTTGGTACTTTCTTACAATTTTTATTTCTCTGCTATATGTATCATATGTCATAGCACAATATCTACTTTTTCAATAAGAGGCTGTATTGGTTTGAATAGCCTTGTCCAAAATTTATATATACCTGTTGTCCTGAAACCTGTGAATGTGACCTTATTTGGAAATAGGGTCTTGCAGATGAAAGCAAATGAAAATGAGGTCATATGGGATTTGGGGTGGCACCTGAATCCAATATAACTGGTATCTCTATAAGAAGACAAAAATTTGAACACAGAGGACTCAGACACACAAGAAGAATACCATGTGACAATGGATGAAGAAATGCTCATATCCCTGGTCTATAATGGATTTTTCTCTGTTAGTACAATTTCTTTCCCCTTGGGGAGATAAGAAAGCTAAGAGTAGTTACAATGGAAAAGATAATGTCTTTCCTCCAAGTTGATAAGGTTATCTTAAATACCTTTACCCTAGAGAATTGGCCTTTATCATGAAGGATTATTTGAGGTATTTTGCAATGATTTCTCTTTCCTTCCCCCACCAGAACCACTTGGGAACTTTCTTGAATGTTCACAATTAGAACTTGGTGGGCTTCCACTAGGTAAGACCTATTGGATTTATCTAAAGATGCAGCTGTCAGGAGTTTCTCACTTTTAACCTAGTCCACACCTAGCCTATGGAATTTCATCAAAATTTCATCAAATGACGTTTTCAAACAAATACATGGCTGCATTGGCTTCTGTTCCACGGAAGCAGAAAGAAGCTCTCAGCTGTGACTCCCTCGACTTGCCTGTCTCCCCAGCTTTTAGAGTGGTAGTTTATCTTGAAACCTCTATTCTCAGATGAATACAAGGAAACAAACTACAGCCTGTAGGCAAAAATAACTGTTTTTGTAAATAAATTTTATCTTTTTGGAACATTGCAATTGATACAGGAGTTAAAAACAAATTATTTAGGCAGATAGGGTAAGGAAGTCCTCGATCAGGTTTCCGTTTTAATGAAGAGAAGCCCCCAAAACATTTTCTTTGCTAACAAAAAGCAGCCTGAAAATTCAAGCTGCAAGCATAGTAAGGCAAGCCAGAAGCTTGCACGGGTGAATGCCGGCAGCTGTGCCAAAAGGAAAAGGCTACCTGGGGGCTAGGCACGTCTAACATGGTGGCTCCATCTTCCCCATTCCTTATCAACCACACGCACAGTAAGGAGCAGGCAACATGGTGCCAGTCAAGTAGAGACTCCATTTGCATAATAAAGGATTAGGGTCGGGTGGTCAGTTTCCTCACACGCTATGTAAACGTCACGCTTTGTCTAACCAATCTTTGGGCCCTATGTTAATCAGACACCACCTCCTCAAGCCTGTCCATAAAACCCTGTGCACTCCAACACAGGCCAGAATTTCTACTCAGGCATCTCTCTCTCTCTCTCTCTCTCTCTGTCTCTCTCTCTCTCTCTCTCTGGCAGGAGAGAGCACTGTTCTTCTTTCTCTTTTGTCTATGAAATCTCTGCTCTGAACCTCACTCCACGTTTGTCTATGTCCTTGATTTCCTTGGCGTAAAATGACAAACCTCAGGTATTTACCCCAGACAACGACACAGTTTCACAATATCCATTTGTAAAAAAATTTCCATGTAAGTCCCTTTATTAATATGCTAAAGAAAAAAACACATGGACATTCCAATAGGTGGTGATTTTTTTTTCTAATTAACTCTTTCCAGAAAGAAAAAATAACTCAAACTAGGAAAGAAAGAAAAATAAAATAACTCAAACTAGGAAAGAAAGAAAAATAAAATAACTCAAACTAGGAAAGAAAGAAAAATAAAATAACTCAAACCAGGAATAGAAAGAATCTTCCTGTAATGATAAAGATATTGTTAGAAATTGGCTGAATCTGAAACATCCCACAACCTGCACTCTCCTCCACCTTCCACACTGGGATGTTAGTGGGGTTCCACAAGGAATGTTAGTGGGGTTCGGTTGAGCAGGAAGCCCCCTATGATTTTCTTTCCATGTGTGCTTCTTTCATTTATGGATTGTGCAGCAGTCAGCACCCCTCTGAATCTGATCTCATTTCACTATGAAGACCATTTGTTTACACCTTATCTGTAGTTGCTTTCATACTACAACAGTGAGTGAGTGATTGTGACAAATTGTAAAGCCCACAAAGCCTCAAATATTTGATATTTATCCCTTTAGATAAAAAGTTTTGCTAACAATATGCCCCCAAAGTATTTATGGATGGATGTTTAAGTGGCTCTCATTCTTTTTTTTTTTTTTTTTTTTTTTTTTTTTTTTTTTTTTTTGAGACGGAGTCTCGCTCTGTCGCCCAGGCTGGAGTGCAGTGGCCGGGTCTCAGCTCACTGCAAGCTCCGCCTCCCGGGTTCACGCCATTCTCCTGCCTCAGCCTCCGGAGTAGCTGGGACTACAGGCGCCCGCCACCTCGCCCGGCTAGTTTTTTGTATTTTTAGTAGAGACGGGGTTTCACCATGTTAGCCAGGATGGTCTCGATCTCCTGACCTTGTGATCCGCCCGTCTCGGCCTCCCAAAGTGCTGGGATTACAGGCTTGAGCCACCGCGCCCGGCCCATTCATTTTTATTTTTTGTTATAATGAACAAAATCAGTGAATATCCCTGTGCATATATCTTTCATTTTTGTGTACGTGTCCTATTATTTATTTATAATATATTCTTAGAACTGGAATTTCTAGGTCAACGAGCATGTGCCTTCAATTTTAAACATTTACCAGTCTAAAAAGAAGAGATAATCAAGCCTGCTTCCAGTTCAAACTTTTGAAAATCAGAAGGAAATAAACTATCATTTCAAATTAACTGTTTCACTGATTGATAAGAAATGTTGATATCTTAGGAGAAAAGGCTTTTAGATCCAGCCTGGCAGCAATAATGGGCTTGTGACTTTTAGACCTGATTCTGAACCCATGTGTTTCAGCTACCTGCCAGGCTGACTTTCAAGACAAGGTGAGCTTGAAGAAGGTACATTGGCCAGTACCTTATGCTGTAACACCAAGGGATGATAAGGTCAGAATGTACATTAGCCCCAGTTCTAAATGGAGTTTAGTGGCACTAAGAGAACTGAACATGGCTTACGGAATTCCTGGGGGAGGCAGGAATTCAAGACTTCCCATTTAAAGTGTCAGAATTTTAAATCTTTTTCTGCTTTAGGGTTAAGTATTGCTACAGCCCTGTTTCTGACTTTTTTTCTTTTCTATCAAAAATAAACGTCTGGGGATTATGGGCTTTCTGTTTGTTTTTGAATAAATTGCATTACTTGTGTTTTATATATAGATCCTCTAGAAGACTGGCACTGGTCTTATCTAAATCTATCTCAGGTCTTCTTCTAAGAAGGCTCCCAAAACCGGTTAGTCTCATATGGGCTGGATCCTACAGTAAGTAGAGTGTAATAAAGCCTTGACTTCATACACACAGCTGGCTTCTGTTAGAACCTCTCTAGTTTTGGCATGAAAGGGCAGCACAGACCTCTTAAAATCAGGTGTAATATAGGTTATAACTAACCCTTTCAATCACCTACTATCTATGTTTGAGATGTTACATTATGAACTTTACATTTTGCATTTCCAATGACCCTAAAAGGTAGTCCCTATTTCTAGAATTAAAATATGAGGAAGAATACTGTTCTGGGAGAGTAATGAGATTGGAAAGCTGTTTTAGCTCTATCAGTATATCTCTCTATGGAATAATTTCTTGAGTCTCAGATTCTTCCCTTTAGGTAGTGAAGGCTTGGGCTTGATCACTCCTGTTTCATTCAGAATAATAGTCTATGATTATATAACTTTTTACCTAAAAATACCCACGAGGAATGTCCAGTGGGAAATCATTCTCTAGTTTCAAATTTGGCAGAGGTGTTTCACCTTCCCTCAACTTTTTTTTTTCATTTAATATTTTGAAAGAAAAGTGATGTTGTAGGGGTACATGATGGAGATGTAGGACTCTTGATGACTGGGGAAAGGAAGGCATTTTTAGATATAGGAAACAGACTTGAGTCATCAAAAATACATACAAAGTTTTCCTACACTGAAAACAAAAATTTTAGTCTTCTATATTCTTTGACCAAGTACAAATCACAAAAATAAAATAGAAAATAAGGAAATTTTGAACACTTGGAAAGACTGGACAGTAAACTATCTGATTCCAGAGTTTTGAATTATAAGATAACAATACACCCATTACTATATTACATTTCAGAAGCACAAGTGGAGAAACACATATTCTCCTTCCACTTTGACTTTTTAGTCCGGCATATGAGAATCCCTAGGTTGTGCATGGTCATCCAGGTGAGCCGTAAGTAATTGAATTACGCCCAAATCTGGAAAGAACATCATTTTCTACCTTGCTCTATTCACTAACATAGGGTGGTCTAGAGAAAATCTATAAAAACAATATTTATATATCCAAATTATATCCTTAAGTCAATATTTGTTTTACCTTTTTCTTGATTTTTTTCTTTCAAAACAAAACTTTTAGAGACAGGGTCTTGGTCTGTCATCCAGGCTGAAGTGCAGTTATGCCACTGTAGCTAACTGTAAGCTTGAACTCCTAGGCTCAAGCAATACTTTTGCCTCAGCCTCCTGCATAGCTGAGACTATAGATACGTGCACCATACCAGGCTAATTTAAAGTTGTTTTATTTTTTTAAACTTTTAAATTTCTATTTTGTATATTTTTTATAGAAATTAATCTCACTATGTTGACCACGCTGGTCTTGAACTCCTGGCCTCAAGTGATCCTCCTCCTGCCTTGGCCTCCAAAAGTGCAGGGATTGCAAGTGTGGGACACCATGCTGGGCCCAAACCCTTTTTTCTATAAATGTTATTTCATATCTCAATAATGGTCTAGAATATTGTAGTTATTTTCTTTCTTCTTGTTTTCCTGTTTTTTGTTTGTTTTTTTCAGGGACCTAAATATGATTAATTTATCATTACATTCAAGGTCTTTGATATGCTTCAGATTTTTGTTTTGTTTTGTTTTTTTTGAGATGGAGTCTTGCTCTGTCTCTCAGGCGTGCCTGTTAATTTTGAGTCAAAAAGACAATTTTGAGTCAAGCACTTGAGCTCCAGTTTGACATGCAGTGCAAGTAATGACAAATTTCCTGGGACCAAATAAAGATTTTTTTAAGAATGAAATGAAATAAATCTAGTAAGAGCACACCATAAACATTGATCTTATTAAAATGTGGTTAAAGAGTGTTAGTTTAGCTAATAATGACAAAAAACACTCTGTCATATCCATTGGTCATATTTTCTATTGGTCATGATTCCGTAAGTCTCATTTTCATAGTCAGTTTAGGACCCACAGTATGATCAACTATTAGATTTTCAAAACTGAAACATTTAATTTTATGCTGAAGAACTAATTCTACATATTGTGATGGTTAATACTGAGAGTCAACTTGATTGGATTGAAGGATACAAAGTATTGTTCCTGTCCCTCTAGAGAACCCTGACTAATACACATATTATAACTTTTAGTGTGGAAAATAAATTATATTTGGCTTGAGAAGGACAATTGTAAAAGTAAACATCACCATGGTACTAAGCAGCATCTAGAAATGTGTGATGTACATAATAGCTGCTCAATCTCTGATGCAATAGCCAACGAATGGCAAAGTCAGTATCTTTAGGTAGAATGTGGAATACTTAAAATTCAGAAGTTCACCATGCGCAGTGGCTCAGGCCTGTAATCCCAGCACTTTGGAAGGCAGAGGTGGGTGGATCACCTGAGGTCAGGAGTTCGAGACCAGCCTGACCAACATGGAGGAACTCTGTCTCTACCAAAAACAAAAAAATTAGCCAGGCATGGTGGTGCATGCCTGTAATCCCAGCTACTGGGGAGGCTGAGGCAGGAGAATCGCTTGAACACAAGAGGCAGAAGTTGCGGTGAGCTGATATTGTGCCATTGCACTCCGGCCTGGGCAACAAGAGCAAAACTCCATCTCAAAATAAATTAATTAATTAAAAATAAAATAAATAAATAAATAAATAAATAAAATTCAGAAGTTCATTGAGCATTGGCAAAATATTAATATCAATATCGTGAGATTTTATTTAAACATATTATTTGTCAAGATGTTTTATTTTGGTAATAATAAAGTAAAAATATTCTTGCCTTTGAGTCTTTCACTAAAACATTACTTTTTACCAGTTGACATTGCCATTATTCTCACTGGAATCACAACAGGAATAAACATAAATATCTACTCCCTAAGGAAGATTTATGGAAGAACAAAGTAATATTTCTTTCTACTTGAATTTCTTTTAAGCATATTTATTTTCTAAAACTTTGTATGACTTGTTCCAAAAATGAATGGACATTTTTAGGAGCCTGAAATTCTCTAAAATAATTATAAATTGAATTTTACAAGACACTGTGATTTTATTAACACTGATAAAAACAAAGGAGGGGTTTGCTTGAGAGAGATTCAGAATTGATCTTATTTCAGTGGTGACTACTCAGTGGTTTGCATGAAAGAAAATTAGACTTGTTTTGGAGCAACAGGAAGCAGATAATAGAAAATAAGTTTAAGGCAGATTCTGAAGAAAGACAAAATTGCTGCCTAGTTGATAAAGTAGTAGAAGAAAATGCTCAGCTCCTTTTTATAAATTATTAATCTAGATCCCTTTTATAATATTGTTTATGTTTTTGGAAGAAACAGCAGTGGGCATCAAAGCCTGACTTTTGTATTCAGCAACTTTGTTAAAGAATGAAATGACCCTGTCTCAGAATACAATTTGTTTGCTTGAGAAGCTTGTAATGCTAGTGAACATTTCACATCTTACTTGAAAATTGTAGATTTTGGGGAGCCCTAGCATATGTTAAAATGTTTTAAAAACCAACATTTTCATATTTATCTTATAATTCTCAAATCACCAGTTTTTCTGCCAGATAAATTAGAATTTGTTTAAAAACTAGAATCTATGTATTGAATAATGACTATATGCAAATAATCCTCTGGGCCAAAAATTGGAAATATATAGAAACTCTGGCCCTAGGTGGCTTTAAACCCAAGAAGAGGTACGGTTATTTTCAAGAATCTATAAGAAAAATTAACTTCTGCTCTGGAAAACTGAGGTTTGTTCACTACTGTGGAGTTGGGCCCTCTTCTATCCCGACTTACAAGACCCCACTTCTAATAGCATTGTATAAAGGAAAGGAAATTTTCCTTGCTTTAGTATATTTATTGTTATAAATAAACTTAAGAGTTTAATTTGGTATCATTTGCTCTCTTCTAATAATTAGCATTTTTGATATATACTGCTAAAATCCTGGATGTTATCTCTGTAGCACACTTCCACACCAATTTCGTTTGAAATTTAGTAAGAATCACCTAACTGGTTTCTGAATTTGACTGATGATTATAGCTAATTATAGTTGAGAAAATGAGAAATTACACACACACACACACACACACACACACATACACGCACACACATTGTAACCCAAAAATTGACTGAAACAAGTCTTAATCAATTTACAGGTTTACTTTGCCAAGGTTGAGGATGTGAGGATGCACCTAGGAAAGAAACACAAATCACAGGAGCTTTTGTAATCCATGCTTTTTCCCAAGAGGGTTTTGAGGACTTCAGTATTTAAAGGAGAAAGAGCAAACTAGAGGAAAAGAAGGAAATTTATTTTAAAGGTGGGAAAGGGTAGACAGTAAGGCAAGTAGTTATATTCTTGTAAGGCTTTGATCAACACCTAGTAAATCTACATTTTACATGTCAAAAGAAGGGTTAGAGGAAAAGTCAATTACGCATTTATCTTGGGCTCAGTAAATCTACATTTTATATAAGATAAAATGTGTGAAAAGATGGGGTGAATGAAGAAGTCAATTATGCATTTTTCTCTAGGTAGGCGGAAAGATGATTTCTATTCTTGTCTTTGTTACTTGGAAGATAAGCTGAAAATTTACATTGTCAGGGTAAGATTTAACAGAACTCTCTTTTAGGGCTAGATTATAGGGAGAATATATACTCTGAAAGATTTTAGGGTCCACAAGGAAATGCCTTATGAGTGGCTTGTGAGGAAGGCCATCTGGGGAGACATGTGACTTTCTACTGCTGTGGGAACCTGGCTCATGTATGAGGATGTGACATGTAAAAGCCTCTGTGTTTGGGAACAGAAAGGAGGCAACTTTTTAATGACTCAGTTCCCTAGCTTAACTTTCCCTTTGGCATAGTAAGTTTGGAGTCCCAAGATTACTTTTTCTTTCACAAGATGTACATATAAAACCAAAGTCTATTCAAGAATAAAGAACAATTAATTAAGAGATTTCAATGACGCAAAATAAATAATAAGGATTCGGTGTACCAACAATTGCACTGCATGTTAGGTGAGTAAGCTCAATCAATCCACATCTTACTTGCAGACTCATATAAGACTGCTCATCTGGTTTTTAAATCAGCAATTGATCTTCAGAGTTAGTAATGAGGGAAAATATAAGGTTAAAGTGATTGGTCAGACACTTTAATTGAACTCATGCCTCCGAAATGAACCTTATTCCAGCCTCATCACCTCCACTCTGGGTAGATTTACCCTAATTTACCAGCACTTAAGGGTGTGAGTTTCAGTTTGTTATGAGGGATGATGGTGAGGTAGGAGGTTGAACTTAACTCAGGAGGTGGGACTCAACTCCAGAGGCAAAGATTGGACACTGGACCAAACTGAGGACTACCTGAAACAATGAAGAGGCAAACACACTTCTCCATACGACATGCCCACCAGTGTGCCATGTCAGTTTGCCATTGCCATGGCAATACCTGGAAGTCACCGCCTCTTTCCATGGCAACGACCTGATGACGTGGAAGTTACTACCCTTTTTTCTAGAAATGTTACGCATAATCTGCCAATTAATTCACATATAATTAAGTGGGTATAAATATGAGTGCAGAACTGCCTCTGAGTTGCTACTCTGGGCACACTGCCGATAAGGTAGCCCTGCTTCTGCCTCCCGAGGAGCAATATCTCGGTTGCTGCTGTACACTGCTGCTTCAATAAAAGTTGCTAACACCACTGGCTTACCCTTGAATTATTTCCTGGGTGAAGATACCTGGGCTAACCCCCAATTTTAGGACTTGCCTGCCCAGCATCATCCGACAGCCACAAAGGGATGAAGACAGCAGAGATGGCGGTGATCAGTGGAGAGGCAAGAGAGTGACACAGCAGAGATGGTGGCTATAAGTAATCAGTGGGGAGGTGGTGTTTGGCGAGAAATGTGAGAGACGGCAGTCAGCAAGACAGTGAGAGAAGTGAAGCAGCCTATGATTGAGTCTAAAAGAGCTGTAACACTCAGGCTGTGATCATAAAGAGCTGCTAACCCTACAGAGCTATAACACGAACCAAAGGTGCTCTTCAGAGCCAACATTTTCCCTGGCAGGCAGCAGAGCTGAACAGAGGAGCAAGCAGCCATGCTGCTGCCGCCTCCTCTGTGTCCCCCTCCACTCTGACTGGCAGGCCAGTGGGTTACTAGTTCCCCTGATGCACCCCTTCCTGTGTGACAGCTGAGCCCACTCACGCTGGAGAATCCTTAGAGAGACGTTCACCTGGGTCCTGCATCAAAGATCGGTGAGCACCATTTTGACTCCTGTGGATGGGTGAGTGCCCCTCTGTTCTCGCCATAATATCTGGTGAGCTGGAGTAAAAGACTTTGGCTAAGTAGTCAGTTGAAAGTTCCTTGTCGTTTGAGTGTCACAGCCACCTCTTCGTCACCCCTACCCCCAGTCCTTTCCCCTCTGGCTCCATTTAATTGCTCAACAAATCATTTTATTTTTAGTCCTAAAATGTATATTTCATTTGCGGTCTTATGTTTGCTTTTCACTTCTCGTTAACTGTATTTGGGCAATTGTTTAAGGAAGGACATTTGGCTGTGAGAGGTCCCCCGTTGTGTTGACTCTGGGAGTGACCTTGCTCTATGACACCCAACTTGGTCTTGGGTTCACTGTTGGCCACCCCTGATGTGCCCCAGGGTTACTTGGGCACTATCGGTTTTCAGCATTGGTGTCCTTGGCTGCCCTCAGATGCTCTGGGGTTTTCGGTATTTACATTCCCTCTAGGATTGCGGGTTATATCCTTTTCACCTAGAGAAATATTGGCCTCACTTTTTCTGCCCTGAAGTTAGAATTTATTATTTCCCCGGTAGCTAGTTTCAGGCCCCATCCTGTGTACTGACTTACAACCGCCTTTTTCAAGCCTCTCTTGGTTGAAGGAACTGGGAGTTCCTAGGCCCCTGGCCTGATGGATGATCACCTACAGCAGTAGACAAGTGGCTACCCAAACATTTTTTGCTGTGTCTGCTGCTGGGAAGGTTTTCTGGTAGGCCGGGGCCTCTGAGGTCTCCTCTTGGGCAATGCTGTTTACCCCCTTCCTTTCCTTCCTTCCACAGCCACCATTTGTGTAGTCCCCATCTCTGCCCAAATCTTCCTCTCCATGAAATTTAGGCTCAACATTCTACTGCCCCTGTGTAGCTCCTAACTCCTTTGGTAAAGCCTTGCTCCTTGTACTTACACTCTCTCTGAAGGAAGTGGAAATCTCAAAGGGAAAAGTAACAAGGGCTCAGTTGCTTTCCCTTTCACTAGACTTAGAAAAATTTCTATGTTCAGTAAAAATCCTGGTTAGTCATGGGGACAGTGATGAGCATCCCAGAAGGACTCACCACAAGGATGTCTTCTAGGCTAGTGGAACAAATTCAAATTTGGCTTAAAAAGAAAAAAAACCCTCATTTTCTACTGCAACACTATTTGGGTTCAATAAAAATTAGAAAACCAACATATTTGGCCTAAACACCATTCTATACATTATTATATTTTGCAATTGAACTTATTCTGTGAAAAAAGGATAAAAATGAGCAGAGGTCCCTTATGTACAGATTTTTATGGCCCTTTACTGGCTCACATTACTTCCAGGCACCAGAAAGCCATGACTAAGGGGTCTCCTCCTAGCTGGTCGCCCTAGAAGGCCTACATCCTCCCCAGAGTCTCTGTAGTCCCCCACTTCTGAGGGTGTTCCCACCAGTTCTCTAATGAAGGATTCTACCCCCCAGTCATCAGACACCCTTCTCCTGTATCCACCTAGCACCAGCTTATACCTCTCACTGGCCAAGAAAGTAAGCCCAAACAGTACCATCAGGAGTGGGGCCCCATATTTGCCCCTAAAATCAAACCTGGGTTCCTTGCAAAAGGCAGCTAACAAAAGTGATGGAATACTTAGGGTACATGAGCCATTTGCTGTGTCTAATTTGGCTTTGTACAAGGAAAAATTTGGCTGAAAACTTTGCAGAGCTTGTTAAGTTGATCATTTTCTTATTTTACTTGCTGTGCCATAGAAAAAAATGCAGGGGAAAAATAGTGTGGCTAAGCCAGATAGTTATGACAAGATTAGAGAAATAACTCTGAGAAAAGATGAAAACCCTTCTCTGCTTCAGGGTTGTTTAGTTGAGGCACTCAGGAAAGGTAACACTTTAGACCCAGACTCCCCAGAAGGGCAAGCCCTTCTGGGTGTACATTTAATTACTCAATCTGCCCCTGACATTAGGAGGAAGCTACAGAAAGCACCAGTGGGACATCAAACCCTTAAAAGCCAACGCTTAAATGTAGTCTTTAAAGTTTACAATAACAGGGACAGGAAAAAAAGAGGTGAAAAACCTCAAAGGAAATAGCCAAAAAGTGCAATTGTTCACAGTTGCTGTAAGCCCCCTGCCACCTCAGAATTATCCATCCTGAGAAACTGTTGTGAGATCAGCATCTGAATGTCCAGACAGGAGCCCCCAATTCACCGGCCCCTGGGCCAGAATTATTGCTCCTACTATAAGCAAACAGACCATTGACAATGAGAATGTCCCAACTGTTTCTGGTCAGAGAGAAAAGAAGCTTCTCATCAATTCTAGAACCAATTTTCTTCCACGAGCCCCAAAGAGCTGCCTTGCTTAAGTTAGTTTACTGGAGGTCTTGGACCCTTGACCTGATGGACAGTTTCCTGCAGTGGCAGACAAGAAGCTGGATGAACATTTTTCTCTAGTGGCTTGGCTGCTGGGTGAGCTCTCCAGCAGATCGGGGACTGTATTAGTCCATTCTCACACTGCTGATAAAGACATACTCAAGACTGGGTAATTTATAAAGACAAAGAGGGATTCACATTTCCACATGGCTGGGGAGGCCTCACAATCATGGTAGTAGGTGAAAAGCATGTCTTACATGGCGGCAGACAAGACAGAATGAGAGCCAAGCAAAAGGGGAAACCCCTTATAAAACCATCAGATCTCATGAGACTTATTCACTACCATGAGAACAGTATGGGGGAAAACACCCCTCATTATTCAATTATCTCCAATTGGGTCCCTCCCACAACACACGGGCATTATAGGAGCCAAAATTCAAAATGAGATTTGGGTTAGGACACAGCCAAACCATATCAGGGACTCCCAGGTCTCCCTTTGAACAACATGGTTTTCCCTCTCTCTACTTTGTTTAATGCCAGGGTATCCCCTTCCCTGCCTTTTTGTGTCTTCTATACCTACTAGGGCAAAAAAATAATTGGCCTAGTAGATGAGTCCCAACTTTGTAAATCACTTGAATCCAACTGTCTTGTATAGGTCATTTTATTTGATGAGTTAGTTTAGGTGTATACACAGGTATTGTGATGTATGTTGTTCAGCGTGTTATCAAGTTGGCTTATAAATAAGAGAGCACTCAAAAATTAAACAAGACTAGTCTAAGCTTATTAGTTTGAAGAGCATATTGTGCCTTCTAAAATTTAACTTTAAGGTTTTTACTTAGGTAAATCACTAATGTTCACAGGCTTTAAAATGGTTAAAATGGCTTTTAATGGTGACTAGCTTTGCATAGTATTTTATTTCTTGTAGGTGGTCTAGATAAAACCATTAAAAGTTTAAAAATTAAATACATTTGAAAGGAATAAATGCTTAAATAGCGAGCTTTTGTAGAGTTAAAAACCTTAAAATTATAAAATGATTCTCATCTATAGAATATCAGAGTCTGGTAGGCAGTCCAGGACTTCTTAATTCAGGTGGGTCACCTGAGGGTCAGGAGTTTGAGACCAGCCTGACCAATGTGGAGAAACCCCATCTCTACTAAAAATACAAAATTAGCCAGGCATAGTAGCATATGCCTGTAATCCCAGCTACTCGGGAATCTGAGGCAGGAGAATCGCTTGAACCTGGGAGGCAGAAGTTGTGGTGAGTCAAGATCTCACCACTGCCCTCCAGCCTGAGGAACAAGAGTGAAACTCCATCTTAAAAAAAAAAAAAAAGAAAAAAAGAGAGAGAGAGGTTCAAAATATGAGAGAATCAATGAGTAGAGAAAAAGGTATAAAAATGTTATAGATTGAAAATGTATTTTTTTGGCAAGGAATGATATAAAGAAAGAGTAATTTTGTATGAAGAGGGATATTGTATAGTAAATTCTTGTGCTAGAGTAAAATGACTGGTTATTTAAGAAAAGGGTGGTATATGAAGAGCCAGAAAGTCCAAGTATCTTGTAGAGGCTCTGTTTAAGTTGTGATAAGGTTCCTAAAGGGGAATTTATGAAAGCAATTTTGTGTGTGATTGTTAGCTGTAATTAAAAGGAAATTGTGACTGGGTGCAGTGGCTCAAGCCTGTAATCTCAGCACTTTGGGAGGCTGTGGTGGGCTGATCACTTGTGGTCAGGAGTTCAAGACCAACCTGGCCAACATGGTGAATCCATGTCTCTACTAAAAATACAAAAATTAACCTTGTTTGGTGGCAGGTGCCAGTAATTCCAGTTACTCAGGAGGCTGGGGCAGGAGAATTGCTGAAACCTGGGAGGTGGAAGTTGCAGTGAGCTGAGATTGTGCCACCGTACTCCAGCCTGGGTGACAAAGTGAGACTCCTTTTGAAAAATTAAAAAGAAAATATTTATAATAGACTTTCTACAGTTAAAACTAATTTTCTTAAGATATGCATTTGCTAATTTCTCAGAAATTTTGCTTTTCAGTCCTGTAATCTAAAAATCTTAAGAGCTTCGTAGATTCATGTATCTCCTTTTTGTAGGTTTTTCATCAGCTCCTGTGAGTTTTTCTCCCCAGTTCTGTTATGGCCTGGTGCTAAAATGTTTCATCTTAGAGGTCTGTGGAACCAGTGTTTTTCACCAATATAGCTTAATTCTATGCTCTTGGTTTTTCTTCATGTGTAACTTTAATATTGGCTTTAATTTTTGACTCTTTCATTGTTTAAAAGGGTTTTAAGGGCTAATGAGTGCCTGCCCACATCCATTCCCACCTGACCTAGACTGTTTAATTGACTATAAAATTTTGTCTCCAAGTCTTTTGGCTCCAAGTTTCTTAGCCATGGGGGTCCCACTGAGGAACATGATGGATTTGGGGCAGGTAGCACACCACCCCAGCATCAGTATGAGAGAAAATAAAACCTTGACCATCAATACTCCCTCCAGCACACCTTGGAAAGAAAAGGGAGAATCTGAACAAAAAAATTAAAATCTATAGCTCCCCAACAGATTTAATGGACACCTCCCTCTTGGCCAAAGAGAATCCCAAAGAAACCTGAAAAACTAATTCAGGCCACAATGAGAAACAGGGGGTTCAGACCCATCTCACTATACCTTCCCGTTTTTCCTTTATCATTTAGGCCAGGTTCAAAAGGCCCTTCAAGATGAAAATAAAATATTGCCCTTCTCCACAAAGGAAAAGAACAACTCCCGTGTTCAAACAGGAGACTTAGTCTTACTAACAAGAAGAATTTGCTGAGGATCAATTACAACCAAAATGGAAATACCCCTATCAGGCATGGTTAAATACCCCCACCATTGTAAAACGTCAGGAAATAATTACTTATGTACACCTATCAAATATTAAATGTTTCTCATGAGTCACAGGTACAAAGAGAGTATACCATAATCTACAACTGTGAACCTTTGGAAGATTTATATTTAAAAGAATCAACACTCAGTCAGAAGTGATAATGTGATACTGTGGATGGAAACATAAGCATTAATTTTTATTTTCTTCTTGATTATAATACTTCTTTTCTATTTCTTTAGCCGTCTGCCTTCTCCTGGGAAACATCTTTCTTGTCCGTGGGTGTAGGGGTCACTCTAAGGCCCAACTGGACACCATGCTATCACTTTTAATCCTGTTTTCTTTCCCAATTATCCTGATCCAGTATGGATGAAAACAAAACTCTATTTTAAATGTTTCAAAAAACATAGCATCAGGGAATCATCTTCATGGTTAATAGGTTTATCAACATCCCCAGGATAGATAGTTCCATCTTCTGGCTTATTCAGAAAATCTCATGGACATCTCCCCAGGCCCCTACTTGCTAGATGAAACTCTTCCCCACTTAATGGATTCCGTCAGAACCCCACCACCGCTACTATCTGGACCTGGAAAGTTTGGTATCTATATCTCCAGTGCACTAATCATTCTATCTTTTGAACTCACTGCTGTGTTAATGACATAAAAGTGGAAGTTTTCTTGCAATACTTTGATCCAACTGTAGTTCCCAAGACCAGAGCAAGATAAATAGGACCCCCTTGTGGGTGAGGAAACCATATATGGTGCCTTCACCCAGATCAGAACATACAGGAAATAAACAGAAAAACAAACAAAGAAAAACAGCTGACTAATCTGGGAAGGTGGGAGTACTGCCCTCTTCTGGAAAACAAAGGTTATTCAGCCATCCCCATTGGAACAGAAAAGAGTATCTCCATAGACCCAACTTAGCAGCAAAGGATAGATATCACATCCCGCAGGACTTCTGTTTGTGCCGCAACTAGCCTTGCTTTCGTTTGTGGCCATCAGTGGGAAAAATTCACACTCCATACCTATCCAAATTCCCAGGGAGCCACTTATTCTTTTATAATACCTTTTTCTTGTATATCAAAACCTTGGAACAGAGATGAATAAACATGAGCCACCCTTACCCCTCCAAGGGTCAGAGTGTATAACCTCATGAGACCCCAAAATACTAGAAGTAAATAAGCACTAGGAATAATTCTGACAGGAATTGAGGTGGAACTAGAACTAGCTCATCAGGCAGCTTTGTTTACCATGAATCAACGCTGAAAATTTGATTCAACCCCAAGAATCCTTAGCCACCAACACAGGTCAGGCACTAAAGCAAATTCGAGAGTCCCCAGACTCTTTGGCAAATGTAGATCTTGATAACAGACTATCATTGGATTATTTACTAGCTACACGAGGTAGAGTCTGTGAGTTATTAATAAAACCGGATGCACATATATTAACAACTGACAGATTGAGGTTAACATTCAAATATCTGTGCACAAGCTACCTTGTTACATAGATATAACCAGGGCACTGACCCCAACTATATCTGGTTGACTACCAAAATGCCTTCCCAAGACTCATGTGGTTTTTACCTCTCCTAGGGCTTTTAATAGCTATCTCATTATTACTTATCTTTGGCCCTTGCCGGTTTAACCTCTTAATTAAGTCTGTGTCTTCTAGATTACAACAGTCCCAGGTGAAGACAATGTTGGCACAAGGCTTCCAACCCTTCCCACTTTTTGACCTGAAGAATGAAAGCATTCTGTCTCTGGCCTCCTTAGATCAGGTATGCAGAAATATTTACTCCTCCAGTGTTAGGCATGGTCTATGCCCATAAAATTAGCAGGAAGAGTTACAGAAGTTGGACCTCTGCCTTTCTGCAGCCCCCTTATATTAAGGAGTATCTAATCTCCGAGAGGGGAATGAAGTAGGAGGCAGGACTCAATTCTAGAGATGGAGCTTGAACACTGGACCAAATTGAAGACTAGCTTAAATAAGGAAGAGGAGAGAGCACCTCAGCATTAAGACATATCACCAGTGTGCCATGCCGATTTACCACGGCCATGGCAAAACCTAGAAGTTAATCTCCCTTTCTATGGCAATGACCCGATGACCCAGAATTTACTAGCCTTTTGCTAAAAATGTCAGCATAATCTGCTTTTTAATTTGCATATAATTAAAAGTGAGTATAAATATGACTTCAAAACTGCCTCTGAGTTGCTACTCTGGGACATTGCCTATGGGGTAGCCTCTGCTGCTACTGTACACTGCCACTTCAATAAAAGTTGCTGTCTAACACTGCCAGATTACCCTTGAATTCTTTCCTGGGCAAAGCCAAGAACCCTCCTGGTCTAAGCACCAATTTTGGGGTTCGTCTGTCCTGTATCAATGGAATTATATGATTTCTATTTCCTCAAGAGTGGGTGAATGGTAGAGAGTCGACAGGCTGATCATCAGGAAAACTAAGAGAACAGGAAGGCAGAATAATTCCCTCATTTTTACCTGAAGCACATGGAAAACTCATTAATTGATCAGTAACTAAGACTCTTTATTTTTATTCTAAATTTAAGCAAAGGAAATTTACCATGGCCTCAGACATTTAGTTGTAAGTACCGTAGGCTTAGAAATTATATTAATGTGGAATGTCTCTAGCTGCAAGTTAACAAAATTTCTGACCGTACAGACTTAAACCTTCAGAAGATTGTTTTACACATGAAATGAAATCCAGATATCAGCTATCCAAGGTTGGTGTAACTGCTGAGTGATTATATCACATGTAGGAAATCAGAGTAGAGTTAGCCAACTTGCAGGGTCAGTGTCTGTCCCCTGCAATAACTAATGTGTTTCCTTTCATACAAGTAAAAAATCTTGGCCGGGTGTGGGGGCTCACGCCTGTAATCATAGCACTCTGGGAGGCCGAGGCGGGCAGATCATGAGGTCAGGAGATCGAGACCATCCTGACTAATACAGTGAAACCCTGTCTCTACTAAAAAAAAGTTGGCTGGGCGTGGTGGCGGGTGCCTGTGGTTCTGGCTGCTCGGGAGGCTGAGGTAGGAGAATGGCGTGAACCCAGGAGGCGGAGCTTGCATGCAGTGAGGGGAGATAGCGCCACTGCACTCCAGCCTGGGCGACAGAGCGAGACTCCGTCTCAAAAAAAAAAAAAAAAAGGAAGAAAATTGTTGTTGAAGAATGAAAACCTCTTGAAATGACATTTAATTTCTAAACCCCATGTAGTTACCTTATCATGACATCTCTTATATAAAGAAATTCAAAAGAACTTAGTCATGTTACTGTCTCTCTTTCTCACTATAGTAGTCTTTATGGATATGGATCCAGAGGGTATTTCAATTTGATGAAAATACTTCCAAGTAATCCTTCATATTTTCTGCCTATTACCATGATCAACAATCATCTTGTTGTTCATCTTTTCTCTCCAATTTTCAATTGAGTATTCTCAATTGTCCAGAATAGTTATATATTCCCATAAATTATAGAAAAAGAATATTTTGATGTCAGTTGACTCAGAAGTCTGGAACAATACAGAAGGGAATTTTCTCTTGATGGTTGAATTCTCTTCCTGCTAGCACTCCACCTCAACATCGATGATATAGTGTATTAGTGATCAGCAGCCATACCCTTCACCGGACACACGGTCAGATATGCAGCTCTTAAGTCTCCTGCAGTTTTCTTCTGTTCTCCTTGCTACAAGGAAACTACACTTCATTATCTTTCCTTTTCTTCATCCCCTCAGTGCTTTGTTCCTCTTCTTGCTTTTCTTACTGTGTTCTCTGATTGCTTTTGTGGGTTTTGATTTAGGCTGGACCTCCCACTCTCTCTCTCCTCTCAAATTTGATTATCGATAGCTATCTGAGGGCAGAGAGAGAAAAGGGAAACCGCAGGGTTTCTTTCACTGTCTGAGCTCTTTGTTGTTTTAGACTTCCCTTATGACCTACGTGGAAAGATAAAGAAATTTTCTTGTTAAAACAAACAAACAAACTTAAAAATCTTAAATCTATGAAACCCTCAGGAATACCTTTTGTGCACTTAAACAGTTAAGAAGTTTTGGCACATGTGACTTTGATGAAGGAAAGTTTTTTGTTCATCAGGATTGAGGATAAAAGGGGGGTGTGAAAACTTACTAACCAAAACAGCCTTAAAAGGCACATCGGTTTAATAAAACTTTAAACGGGTATCCTCCTGACTGTAGGCCCTTTATTTCCCTTTTCTTAGAGTATTTACTTAGAAAAGTTGTCATTGTAAACTCTTTCTCTACCTCCTTTGAATTGTATATGAATTGCCTTAAGACTCTCACCAGTTAGAAGACCCAGGGGAAATCTTTATTAAAGACCTAAGAGTTATGCGTTTGCAATGTGATCCTTAAAAATGATGGTACACCTTCCAGTCTCTGTGGGAGGAAGGAGTCTCACTTTGGTAGGTGTCTTGCTCAAAGTTGAATACCTCTTGCTATAAAGATAAGAGTAATTAACTTTTCTTTAGGGTAAGGCTAATTAGCAAACCCTGATAGCCTATGATCCTCCAACCCCAGCTCTTAAAAACTCCAACCTTTGTTTCAGCAGAGCAGAAATCAATCTCTTTCCCTATTGCAATAGTCTTAGATAAAGTCTTTCTTGCCTATTTAACTTTCTCAAGTGCATTTTCACTTTAACATTATCTGTTCTCAGAGCTTTGTGCAGTTTTTGCCTGTGAATGGCACAAGAGACAAATTGGCCAATTAAGATAAAGGCAAAGTCAGCTAATTTCTTGGGTTTAGTGGCAGACTTTTCAAACAATCTATCCCACCCCACACCTACCCTCTTTTTCTCCAAGACTTCACTTAAAAGGGGCAATATAATCAGACTTCCTGTTCAAGGTTTAGAGCTCCACTAACCAATATAATATCCACAAGTGGCTATGGAGCATTTGAAATGGAGCTAGTTCTGTGGATGCTATAAGTGTAATATGCCTTATATTAATAGGTTTATACTTACTACATATTGAAATAACATTTGGATTGTTGAGTTAAATAAAATATATGGAAATTCACATTAACTCTTACTTTTACTTTTCTTCAGTGTGGCCAGTAGAAAATTTTAAATTATATATGAATCTATCATTGTATTTCTGTTGAACAATGCTTGTCTAGAGTCAACCATTCAATTGAAAGCCCTAGATAGTCTACTATGTCTGTCTCATAGAATCTAGATGCTTAGTAAGAGAAGCTCTAATAAATTAGAGAAGAAGGTGGCTATGAAGCAAATAGAAGGTGGTAGGGGAAAAGGAAGGCTTTGACATCAGGGAGACCACGTTTTAGATCCTGACTCCACCACTTCTGCTGTTAGAATACAGACAAATTACTTTACCTCGGTGAACCTCAATTTTCCATCTCTAAAATGGGAATATAATACCTCTTAGTGAGTTCTTAAGAGTATTAAATAACACGAGGTATCTGAAGTGTTTAGTATACTACTTGCTTAAAAAGTGGTATAACTAAGAAAATAATCTACACTCATAGGAGACTCAGAATTCAGGAGTATTATACAACTACCAAACCTTAAGGCAGGCTTGCACTGGGTATGGAAGTAGGGCAGAGTCACTGCTTAGTGGCTGGGGTCTCATCCTTCTTACTGTGAAAAGGGACAATGTAAAGGTTTTCTAACAAGTCTAACATTTTTGGTGTGTAATTTGATTAATTATTCCTTATGCAAGATTTCTATTGATATATGGTGCAACTTAGTTGTTTAATATTCTATTTGCTTATATCATTTATTTTGGGAATTTAATCATAATCACTTCATAATTGTCGTGTTAAGACATTAATTGGGCTGGGCACAGTGCCTCACGCCTGTAATTCCAGCACCTTGGGAGGCCGAGGTGGGTGGATCACAAGGTCCGGAGATCGAGACCATCCTGGCTAACACGGTGAAACCCCGTCTCTACCAAAAATACAAAAAGAAATTAGCCAGGCATGGTGGCAGGCACCTGTAGTCCCAGCTACTCGGGAAGCTGAGGCAGGAGAATGGTGTGAACCTGGGAGGCAGAGCTTGCAGTGAACAAAACTCAACAAACCATGAATAAAACTTAGCCCAGGGGTTGCCTGTTGCATCCCTGTCCTTTGTATGCTTTATTAGTTAGTGGCATTTTAATAACTTAGATGTTCCATTAATAACGCAAACTAAGAAGTATTGTCATAATTACGTATCTGATGAGAAGACTCAAACCTTTATTCCTGAAATATCTGTGCTATTAGAAGTCTTACCTATGTTTCAGTATTGAAGTTTGTTATTAACATTTTAAAATAGTAATACCAAGTAGGAGGCCATAGGACAATACATATTCCAGTCATATTAGTTTCTACCTCCATTGTTTCAGAAACAGTTCAATTTTCCCTTGGTAATCTGGATCAATTACCCCAATCAGTAAAGTAACACTATTATTTGCCTACTCGTTCACTGACATGAAAAGCTCAATGTTGCTAAATGGCAACATCTGCATCCAGTTAAATAAAACCATTTTATTGTTTTCTCTCTTGGAAGTTTCTGTCCATTGGTACCAAAATCCAGTAAGCAAGCAGGACCTAAATTTGTGTAGTAGGCAGGACATTTTTTTCTAGTGGATGATCAGGCAGGAGCAATAGAGTAATACTCATTATCTGCCTCCCTTCCTCCTTGGATCCTGGAACTCTGGAAATGGGAGAAAGAGTACTGTTCATCAATCACAGATTTGAAGAACATAACAAATCCTAGAAGACCTGCTTTAGAGCCTCAAAGTGTTGTCACCCTCTGATGCCATCAATGCATTTTAAATGGCCACCCCTCTATTGTGTCAAACCCGTTGCTTTATGATGATGTGGAATGGGATAAGACCATGAATTCTATGAGTTTTAATTCACTACACTCATTTTCTATAAAATGAGTTCCCTGATAAGAAGCAATGCTAAGTGGCATGCATGACAGTAATTAAGGCATCCTATAAAATTTTATTTTCACGGAATCATTGTAGTCAGAAATACACATCCATTTTCCAAAATAAATGCCTATTCCAATGAGAACAAAAATACACTGTTCCTTTCATATGCAAATACTCCAGTGTAATCAACTAGTTACTCAGTGGCTCCGTGGTCACCCTGGATAATTGTGAGCTCAGTGTTAGTCTGTACTGTTGGCAGGTTGAAGTGTCAATGGTAGCTGTAACAAGATTAACCTTGATGAAGTGAAGTCCAAGTTTCTTGAGACCATGCATAAACTGTAATTCTACCACCATGGCTAATTTATTCATGAGCTCATTGGACAGGGAAAAGGAGGCCTAGAGAGAGAGGCTAAATGGACCTCATTGAGTAGTTCATCTTAACCAGTTGATTTCTGAGATTTCCTCCAAGCTGAGAATGCTCTTCTGTAAGCATGGGCACACTTATTCTCCAGACCCTTTGATCACCAATATTTCCATTGTCTTCTTTCTTTCCAGTTTGAGCATCCAGACAAACCACTAGTTACTATCCATGCAATAGAGTATTCTATACCTTTGGCCCTATGTTCTTTGACACAAAATTCGCTGCCTTCTGGGTTGCACAAATCTTTCATAACATACCAAGTTGAGTGTTCAAAGTTTTAAAAAATTATCTGTAGTCAACAGATATAACATTCTGACATCTTAATTCAGTTCAGACCACCTGGAAGTTAATTTTCAGAGACCTGACTGAGAAAACTGTTTGACCTGTTCCTCATTGCTCTTTCCCTTACCGAATCCAGGGATTTCGGCCAGTGCACCAGTTTGAAGCAGTTAGCTTAACCCAACAATACATTTCATTCACTCAGATCCAAATTTCTCATGATGAATTCCCATACATAATTCAGGATTGGATAAAGTAAATTAAGGTTATACAATCTTATTGTTGTCTATGTCTCTCCTCAGTGCTCATACTTCATATTCAGGCTCCAGGGGCCTGCTGTCACTAAATCTTGTTATAAATTTAGATGCAAAGAGAAGTTGCATGACAGGTCCTGAGCAGAATCCCCATTTCCCCAGAAGGCAACTACCTCAGGGGAGCCCATTACATGTTATTTAGGGAAAAAAAAAAATAACACATTCAGATAGGAAAGAATGAGCTGCTTCTACTGGCAATAGACATTTGGAAGAATTTATAAGTTCAAGGCTTTCAATCTCATGAGAAGTTTACCATATATCTTCATTTCCATTCTCAATGTCCCTCTTCTTTCCAACAACATCCTAACATGAAAATACGAGAATCTGCAAGGTTTAGTCTTGGGTTTAGGTTTTCAGAAATCCTAATACCATTCCTAGCGTGTCCAGAATTGGTGGGTTCTTGCTCTCCCTGACTTCAAGAATGAAGCTGCAGACACTCGCAGTGAGTGTTACAGTTTTAAAGATGTTGTGTCCAAAGTTTGTTCCTTCTGATGTTCAGACGTGTCCAGAGTTCCTTCTGGTGGGTTCGTGATCTTACTGACTTCAGGAGTGAAGCTGCAGATCTTTGCAGTGAGTGTTGCAGCTTATAAAGGCGGCATGGACCCAAAGACCAAACAGCAGCAAGATTTATTGTAAAGCGCGAAAGATCAAACCCTCCACAGCGTGCGGGGGCACCCGATCAGATTGCTGCATTTGTCTCTGCAGCCTGCTTTTATTCCCTTATCTGACCCTACCCACATCCTGCTGATTGGTCCATTTTACAGAGAGCTGATTGGTTTGTTTTACAGAGAGCTGTTTGGTCCGTTTTGACAGAGTGCTGATTGGTGCGTTTACAATGCTTTAGCTAGACACAGAGTGATGACTGGTGCGTTTACAATCCTTTAGCTAGACACAAAAGTTCTCCAAGTCCCCACTAGATTAGCAAGACACAGAGCACTGATTGGTGCGTTTATGAACCTTCGACTAGATACAGAGTGCTGATTGGTGTGTTTACAAACCTTGAGCTAGACACAAAGTGCTGATTGGTGCATTTACAATCCTTTAGCTAGACATAAAAGTTCTCCAAGTTCCCACCTGACTCAGGAGCCCAGGCTGCCTGGGCCGCAGGCGCGGGTGCACTCAAGTGCCCCATCGCTGGCCCGCACTTCTCAGTCCTTGGGCGGTCAGTGGGACTGGGCGCAGCCTAACACGGGGTGGCGCCCCTCGGGGAGACTACGACCTGGCGAGAGCCGACGGGGAGGGCGGGGGCCGGGGCCGGCGCCACTAGGGCATGGCGGATTGCACGTCCGGAGCCGTGCCTCACAGGGAGGCGGCTGAGGCCCGGCGAGAATTCGAGCGCGGCGCGGGCGGGCCAGCAGTGCTGGAGGACCCGGCGCACCCTCCTCCTCTGCTGACCCGGGTGCTAAGCCCCTCACTGCCCGGCCCGGCCCGGCGGCGCCAGCTGGCAGCTCCGAGTGCGGGGCCTGCCGAGCCAGCGCCCACTGGGAACTCGTGCTGGCCCGCGAGCGCCGGCGCAGCCCGGGTTCCCGCCTGCGCTTCTCCCTCCACACCTTCCCGAAAGCAGAGGGAGCTGACTCCACCTTGGCCAGCCCGGAGAGTGACTTCCACAGTGCATGGGCGGGCTGAAGGGCTCCTCAAGCGCGGCCAGAGTGGACACCGAGGCCGAGGCGCCGAGAGCGAGCGAGGGCTGCTAGCACGTTGTCATCTCTCACTAGAGAAGACATAGTTTACTGTTAGAGCAGAATAAAAGTATTCTGGTTTCTTACTCAACTGTTTAGGAATTTGAAGTCCTGAGCTTTTTTTTTTTTTTTTTTCCTTCAAAGTATCCAGCGCTGTTAGAAGCAATCCAAAATAACCAGCCATCGTACTCCTTTTTTTTTCCCCACTACATTGCTCTTTTGGCTCTGTGGCAACTGCTACTGGATCACCCAAAGCCTTGCCGTCTGAAAGTACTTCACTCCAGGTGATGACAGTTCTTAATTTTAGTAATGCTTTTGCAGTGAACCGACAGGGAATACCAACATTCTGTTCTTGCCTTGCAGCAGTGTAATTAGTCCTGTCAAATCTCTTTAGATCTATAAACCAATTCTAGATTTCTACACTTAAGCATCTCTTTCTATGGAAACACTTCTAATACCAATATCGAATATTTTGCATCTTTAATTGTGGAGGCAGAGTACAGTATTATGGGATTAAGAGATTTATTTTAGATGTCAGATCTGTGGCTGGAGCTGGAGAGGTAAAGGTCGGAAATCAGTTAAAGGATTTGAGACAGGATTACTAATAGTTTTTGTGAAGCATTGGCGTAGTTGAGCAAGTCAGAGCTCTAGTGCAATCTGAAAATTTAACCAAAACCCAGCTGCCAAAACTGAACTGTAAAGGGAAAGCTAAAGGAGAGATAGACAGGAAAGTGTGCTGCTATGCGATGGCCACTCCCGTGGTTCCACAGTTGTGGTTCCATCTGGTTGAGGGCTTGTGGCTGTTTGGTCTGCAGTGTGGAAAATAAACGAGACGCAAATCTGAGTACAATATAGGCCAACTGGACATGTTTAACTGTTTTGTACCTATACATGAACGTATCTGCCCACATCCACCTTCTGGTATTAATGCAGTTGTTACATTTTCTTCTTCCAAATCTCATGCCAATTTCTCTTGTTAATCCTAACCTGGGACCGTACAAGACTCAGTATTCTAGGATACATAGTTTCATTTTAGCTTAGTTTTCACCTAACCAAATTGATTTGGAAGCATCCAGCACATATATAAGAATGCTTCATTAAATAAGTAGTCACTATTTACCTTGGTATGATATTGCAGGTACTTCTCAGTGCAAATCAGAGCTTTCTATGAACTACACCTGACCTTTCATATGCCAATCAATATTTCTCTTTCCAAATTCTAAATGGTGTCTCAGAATCTATTGATTGCATTTTTATTTTTCTGGAGCGGTCCAGTCTGTAGAATTCCAATCTCCTACTACAAAGTAGGTTGCGTTCTTTATGCACTGTGTCTGCTGAGTGTATTTTTTGTTTCTTGAATTCTGATGTCTTGATTTTTGTTTATTTGTTTGTTTGTTTGTTTGTTTTGCTTAATCCACAGAGTCAGATAAGTTCACAGTCAGTAGCTTCCTAAGAAACAGTGTAGAACAGGGAGAGAGAAGCAGGAGATGGGGAGGAAAAGCAGAGGGTAGAGGTAGAGGATGAGAGGACGGAGAGAGGTTATGTATATCTGAAAATCGCTTTGAGAGTTTTGCTGAATATGTAATTCTAGGACGAATTTTTTTTCCCTTATAATATTATCAAATACATCAATCTGTTTTTTTTCCCCTATCACAAATGATAATATTGAGATGCGTGATGCCATTGTATTTTCCCTTCTGTTTTAGCTCTGGAAATGCTTACAGTATTCTGTTTTCTTTTTGAATTCTAACATTTGACAAGGTATGCCCTAATTTGGATCCTCGTTTCACTTACAGTGTGGAATACTCAGCCTACTATTTCTTCAATCTGGAAATGAACCCACGATTTCTTAATTTCTTTTCTCCCAAGGTATTATTTGAAATAGAATATCAAGGTTGAATTTATTCCTATTGTGCCCATATGAAACAAACTTATTATTCATTCAAACCCATTCTTTTTTATTTAATGTTTTGGGGACAAGGCTCAGTATGAACATGATGGTAACCAAACCCACTCCAGAGTGCCTCCAACCCTAGCCATGTTCTTTACCATCTGTGCAGCTATTGTTCATGTTCTCTCTTTCATTCTACACATCCAAACCCTACCTATTTTAAGAAGATTCAGTGCATATCCCATGTCCTTTAGGGAACCTTTTGAGTGGTATACTTGTTATTTCTCTCCTTTTCTGTGAACTCTTTATTTTATTTTTTTTATTTTTTGAGATGGAGTCTCACTCCATCACCAGGCTGGAGTGCAGTGGCGTGATCTTGTCTCACTGCAACCTCAGACTACCTGGTTCAAGCGATTCTCCTGCCTCAGCCTCCCTAGTAGCTGTGATTATAAGCATGTGCCACCACGCCCACATAATTTTTGTATTTTTAGTAGAGATGGGGTTTAACCATGTTGGCCAGGATGGTCTTAGTCTCTTGACCTCATGCTCTGCCTGCCTCGGCCTCCCGAAGTGTCCTGTGAACTCTTGAACACCACACTTCAGCAATTTTATGTACATAGTAGTAGGCAGAAGGCATTATAATGTTCTGAGTAGTGTTTTTTGAATTCATGATAGTTTGGTCATTCTAAGTATGTTTATTTAAATAATCCAGGATGCTTTATTATAAGTTATATTATGAATTGACTTCTAAAGGTTTTTGCCTCTCCAGTTCTGCTTTCTTTATCAATGATTACAAATGAACTATTAACTTTACAATATGTAATGTCATAGCATTATTTCATATTTAGTATTCTTATCTTCTCCAGCTATGTTACTTGTCAGTCTGTATTTTTGTAGGACATAGTTTTGAGAAAGTAGAAAGAATTTCAAAGATTCATTATTTTCTCTCACTTTTTAATTGTTTTCAGCTTGTCCTTAAAAAATTCAAATATTTTTAATGGCAAACAAATATTTATTTAAAAAATAGATCATAATACCTTAAGTGTATTTTATGGATTGAAATGTGATTTATTTTAGTGAATGTTCTTTGTGCAAAAAAAATGTGTAACCTGCTGTGCTTGGATGAAGTAGTGTATAGATGTCAATTACATCCAGTTGAATGATAGTACTGGTAACTTCAACTATATCCTTACTGATTTTTTGGCTGTTGAATCTGTCAGTTTCTGATAGAGGGATGTTTATTCTCCAACTGTAATAGTGGATTCATCTATTTCTGCATGAAGTTTTATCAGTTCTTGCCTCATATAGTTTGATGCTTTGTTGTTGCGTACATAGGGATTGTTATGTTTTATTGGAGTATACTGACTCTTTTTTATCAATATGTAGTACCTTCTTTATACCTGATCACTTTACTTACTCTCGTGTCTGTACTAGCTAAAGAAAATACAGTTACTCCTGCTTTCTTTTAATTAGTGTTAGCATTGTGTATCTTTCTCTCTTTAATTTTAATCTAAATGTGTCTTTATATTACAAGTGGGTTTCTTGTAGATGATAGATAGTTGGATCCTGTTTTTCAATCCATTTTATAATCTGTCTTTTAATTAATGTATTTAGACGATTGAGGTATAAGGTGATTATTGATATCATTAGATTAATTTCTACCATATTCATTACTATTTTCTATTTGTTGTATTTATTCTTTGTTCCTGTTTTTGTCTTCCACACATATTTTGTCTGTTATGGTTTTAACTGCATATTTTATCTGACTCCACTTTCTACACTTTCTATCAACTATACTTTTAAAAAACATTTTTAGCGATAAAGTGATAGTCCTAGAGTTTGCAATGTATATTCACAATTAATCTAGGTCACATTAAAATAACATAATAGCATTTACAGGTAGTACAAGTACCTTATAATAACAAAATATTCCCAGCTTTCCCTCCCACCCCTTGTATCATTGCTATGATTTCACTTAAGCATATACGTGTGTGTGTGTATACATATATATATGTGTGTGTGTATACACAAATATATTGTTGGTATTATTTAATACAAAAAAGATTATATCATTTAAAATTTAAAAAGTAGAAGTTTTCATTTTACCTTCACTTATTCCTTGTCACAGTCTTCCTTTTTTAAAAATATAGATCCAAATTTCTGACCTGTATCATTTTTCTTCCCTCTGAATAACTTCTTTTAACATTTTCAGGTCTATTAACAACAAATTTTCTCATCTTTTTACTTTGAGAAAGTATTTCTCTTTCACTTTTTAATTTCACATAGTACAGAATTTGGTTGGTGTTTTCTTTTGAATATTTCTCTCAATACTGGTTTTCTCGACATTTAGGTGTCTCTCAACACTTAAAATATTACACTGCACTTTCTTTTTACTTGAATGGTTTCTGAGAGAAGGTGGATGCAATCTTCTCTTTGCTCTTCTACACATAAGGTTTTTGTTTGTTTGTTTTGCCTCTGGATTCTTTTAGAATTTTCTCTTTATCTTTGATTTTTTTGTAGTTTGAAAATGATATGCCTAGGTGTAGCTTTTGGCATTTATCCTGTTTACTAATCTCTAAGCTTACTGGATATGTTTTGGAATTGACATTAACTTAGGGAAATTTTCAGTTATTGCTTCAAATATTGCTTCTGTTCCTTTCTCTCTTAGTTCTTCTTGTATTCCCCCAAATTGTTTATTGTTTCTTTTGTCTTTGCCCCATAGTTCTTTGATACTCTGTTCTTTTTTTTTTTTTTTTTTTTCATTCTTTTTCTCTGCTTCTTTGCTTTTCAGTTTTGGAAGTTTCTATTGTTATATCCTCAAGCTCAGAGATTTTTTCATTAGCCATGTCTAGTCTACTGGTGGGCTAACTGAAGACTTCTTTATTTCCGTACAGTGTTTTAATCTCTTGCATGTTTTCATTATTTCTTAGAATCTCCATCTCTCTGCTAACATTCATCTGTTCTTGTATGTTGTCTACACTTTCCATTAAATCATTTAGCATATGATTCATAGTTATTTGTTCCTTATTCTGATAATTCCAACATTACTGCCACATCTGATTTTGGTTCTGATTCCCAAACTGTGTGTTTTGCCTTTTCTACTAAATTTCCTTGTAATTTTTTTACTGAAAGGCAGATATGACGTACTGAGTAAAAGAATGTGTGTTAAATATAAGGCCTTTAGCAATGTAGTAGCAAGGTGTGAGGGAGGAGAAGCATTCTATTTCTATGATTAGTCTTAGACTTTGGATGATACTGTGCCCCTGGCCTGTAGACTTCACCACTGCTTCTCTCTGTTGTTTGTTTATTTGTTTTTGTTTTCTCATCTTTAGTTGGGACAGGATGATTAGAGAGTACAGGGGTTGGATATTTCCCTTCTCCTACATAGATGACTAGGGATGGTTAGAGTTGGGTGCCTATCCAATCCCTTGGGTAGGTTAGGCTCTGAAAAACCCTAGCAAGCTAGAGTCTAATAAAATTATTTCTCCTAGGACAGGGCTTTTAGTAAGAACAGAATGTTCTGACATATTTCAAAATGGTTACTCCCTGCACCCCCATGGAAGTATGGGGAGATTTTTCTCTGATACTCACTTTGAGAACAAGATCAAATTCCTGGAGGCAAAATAAAAGTGTGGGTTCCCCCGATGATTGGATCCTTCTGGAGTTTTTAACACTCACATTTGTTCACATGAAGCTTCCACCAATTTGTCAATTAGTGTTCAGGTTTTCCTAACCTACCATGGTACCCATGGAGGTTTCTGCTACTGGGTTTGTATTTCAGTAAATTGTGGCACTCAGTATTTGCCTGTCTGTTTCTCAAATTTGGGAGAATGGCTGTGGTTTGCACTGAAATTTTACTTCTCTGAAAGATCTAAAAATCTTAGAAGAGTTGTTGATTTTTCATTTTGCTCAGCTTTATATTTGTTGTTAGGATGGATTGTTGGCTTCTAAGCTCATGACATGCTAGACTGGAAACCAGAAGTCCATAATACTTTAGCACATTAATTTTATAAAGAATATAAAATTGTTTGAAAGCATTTTTAATTAAAATGAACTTTAGCAATTTCATGTCCAATAAAAAAATGCATTTGCTTTTCAGTGCTGTCATCAAAAAATGTAACCATTTTAAATGACTTGGAAATACCCTTAGAAGAGAAGGCAAATTGTTTGCCTTTTTTAAACTGACAGATAACATTGTATGTTTTTATCATGTGCAACATGATGTCTTGAAGTACATGTACACTACAAAATAGTTACATTAGCTAATTAACCGATGCATTATCTTGCATAGTTATCACTTCTGTGGTAAGAAGAGGTGACATCCACTCTTTCTACATTTTTTGATACAATGTATCAGTATTAACTATAGTCACCTTGCTATATGTACAATAGATCTCTTGAAATTTTTTCTTCTATCTTACTGTAATTCTGTATCATTTGAGCAATATTTCCCTATTCTCCTCTCCTGCCTAACCACCTCAGTCTCTGCTAACAACCATTCTTTTATATAATCAACTTCTTCAGATTTCACATATGAGTGAGATCATGCACTATTTGTCTTCCTATGCCTGGCTTATGTTATTTAACAGAAAGTCCTCCAGGATCATCCATGTTGTTGGAAATGGCAGAATTTCATTCTTTTTTAGGCTGAATGATACCCCATACTGTATAAATGCCACATGTTCTTTATTCATTCATCCCTTGATGGACACGTAATTTGAGACCACACCTTGCTATTGTGATTAGTGCTGTGATAAACATAGTAGTACAGATACCTTTTTGACATACTGATTTCAACTCCTTTGGAATAGTTTTTTGAATACTAAATAAATATATTATTAAAAAATTAAACTCTTATTTGTTCATGGTGACTATAACAAATTTTAGCTAAAATGTGAAGAAATTTGAACCCATTTTGGTGTTCTCATTGAGCTGCTAAATTTGTTACTGTTCCTCCAGCATAATACAGATGCCATAAGCCATGACTAAATGTACAGAAGGCATTTACTTCTGTTAGGTTTTTTGAGCCAGAAGATACTTTATAAGTCACTGCATTATACCTTATAACTACATTTTAATTTAAATGTATTTTTAAACATAGCTTTTAAAACTCATCTTACTGGCTATCAAAAGCAGTTTAATTTCTAAAGTAATAGCATATTTAAAAAATCTATTTAAAATGCTCTTAGGATCTTTAAATATTCTACTTTTATTATTTTTAAACTTATTTAATTATACTATAATTGTATAAAGTTCTAGAGTAGTGGTGGAAATGGTTGCAAAGTGTCCAGTCTCATTTCCAGGCATATTATTGAAATATTTCATGAAATAACAAATTTATTTCTAGAGAAAAGACCTGTAAGAGGTCACCTATGTAAAATCCAGTCTATACAAACATCTGCAAAGTAAAGGATAGAACACAAATTTAATCATATATGAGTACTTTGGGGGTGTGGATTGTAGCAAAACATAAGAGATTCTAATTTGTATGCAGTACATTCAAGGAAAGTAAATATGCTGAGATTTAATACAAGCAGCTTAATTTTCTTAGTCAAGGTAAACACCATTGCCAGTGCTTTCATTTGAAAAACCGGATAGTATTTATGGTGGCGGCAGCCTTTCTGGAGTGGCCACTTAGAGAACAACAGCTGCAGCAGGGTAGATGGGGCCTGGGCTGTGTGTTCTATGGAGCCCAGCAGGGGCCAGGAACAGGTGATCACAGAGAGAGCCCCACACCCTACTGAGCTGGCAGGGCCACAGCCCATGTTCGTGTGCACAACTGCAGCCACACAGCGATGGCACTGGACCTGGGCATCCCTTGGTCTTGGGGCCCAGGAAGCACTCAACTCCCACAGGCTTGGAAGTGCCTGCTCCAGCTATCTGGCCTCTACTCCCAGTGACTACCCCAGGGTGGAGCAAAGTTGTGGCCAAGCCCCAGCACTGTTGCCACCTGGCCAGGTGTGTGCATGCTTGGGGTTGCACTGACATGTCAGCCTCCTGCCACCTTGGCCCCTCCAGACTTTGGGCACTAATGAGTGTGGGAGGGAGGCTGAGAGGCTCAGCATAGGCCTGCAGGCACCCCTTGGTGTGAAAAGCCTGGGCGCAGTGGATGGCATGTTGATGATGGGAGGCAGACAGGTTCATAGGCAGGAAAAGGTGGTGGGTCCCTGGTGAAACCCCACCTTCAGGTCACAGACTGCGTGAAGCCTAAGGGCTGGGCTGCCAGTTCTAGGTGGAGTCTGCAACATGGAGTGAATACTTTATTGATGCTTTCCAGCAAATCAGATGGTGCTTTTTCAAGGCCCACCCATGGCCACCCATGGACCAATTAGCATGCACTTCCTCCATTCTGAGCACATAAAAACCTCAGACTCAACCAAACTCAGGCACTCATTGGGAGAACGTGCCTGCAGATAGAAGCTATCAACTGTGGGTCTCCTGAGAGCTATTCTGTTGCTCAATAAAGCTCTTTGCTCAATAAAGCTCTTTCCATCTTGGTCATCCTCCAGTGTACTGGAAGGAGGGTAAGGACTCAGGACCTGCTCAACGGCAGGAGCAAAAGGATCTGTAACATGTTTCTGGACAGCTCACCAGGCTGTGGGCGATTACATGCTCTTAGATTACAGGAGTGAAGGGTGGCGACCCTTCTGGGGGCCCATACCTCAGGATTCCCTGAGCCAGACCTGCTGTAACACTATAGCTCTCCCACTCTCCACTGGTGCTGAGTGGCTGCCCCATGCGATGGGTGCCAGGACTGAAAGAGCTATAACACAAACAGGCTGAAACATGCCCCCCTTTCCCCACTTGCTGTGCTGTGGACAGCAAGAAGGAGAGGAGAACTGTGGCCTTTCTGGGAGCCCAGATCTCAGGGTTTCCCAAGCCTGGGCTGTGACAGGCTGTAACACCCTCCTTAGGGCTCTGCAGTTCCTGGAGCCTCTGAGATTTTGGACTCCACTGTGTTCCCCAGCACCTGAAGTGGAAGTCACTTGCAGTACACCTCATTCACCCACAGCCTTGCACAGAGCTGGCACCTGTGCTGGTACCTGGAGCTGCCCTCCCTCCACAGCTGGCACGCCTGGCTGTGCACAGTGGCTGGACCCCACACTCACTCACACATCTCTCCCCACTGTGTGCCTGGCAAGTGTGGGATCTGGGCCAGTAACGTGAACCAAGTGCAACCTGCTGGGCCAAGTGGGTGGAACAAGCCCAGTGTATATGAGCAAAACCCAAGCAGAGGCACCACCGGCCACAGTGGTTTCAGCTGGTAAAGTGACACCCTAAGGATCCTGTGACAGTACGCTTTTGAAGAGAGTTATTTTCTAGGTATAAAATGTATAAATGAAGCATCAAATTTATTGATATATATTATCCTCAGGAAAAGAAAATCAATTTATTTAAATTTTGTGCTGAGTAAAGATGGGAACAATTCTTCCTGGAGAAACAAATTTCTCATCTGGTCATCTGTTAGATTAGAATTTGACTCCATATAAAATCAGAGTAATGCTAAGAATCAAACTATTTCACTAGAAAATAAAACAGGAAGAAACTGATAAATGATGAGAATTAATATAGAATGAACATGGATTTTAGATTAAGCTTAGAAAAGGAAACGAGCTAAATTATTGAACATCAGATAAATAGTAATGTCTTATGCTTAAGTCGCACTTATTTTGTCAGTGACTAGTCTATGTATTTCACACTAACTTATTTATCCCCTATAATAGCCCAATGAGGTAGGTACCGTTATCATCATTCTTTAAAAGTATGCGGAAATTGGGGCACTGAGAGTTTAGGTGGCCTACTCAGTGCTCATAACCAATGAGCACAGGAGCAAGGTTTGAGCCCAGGCAGTCTGACTTTAGAATATGAGCTCTGAACCATTGCCCAATACTCTCCCCTGGGCTATGGAGTAAGTTTCCAGTAATTTGATATAATCATTATTCGTTTTTAAAGTTTTAATTTCTATTTTGTTTATAACTGAGTAACAGTTTATGGATTAGCTTTATGATATAAACAATTAGAAAATTGTAAAAATATATTAAAACAAATCCAACATACTTTTAGATATTGGGTAGTAGACAGCAGAAGAGTATACTTCTGAGAGAAGGAAAAGAAATATGATGATCCCTATGATAATTCTGGCTTTCTGTCTGAAAACACTGAACTTTGCCCCAAGGGAGGCAAAGAAGAGGAAATAAAGCAAAATATAAAGAACTCACTGAACTAAAGATATGGGGAATCAAAGTTGGAGGAGGTAGAGTAGAGGGAGGTAGAATTCATGGGGTAAAATACAAGAACAAAGGGAGCCATTTAGACAAAAAGCTTCAGAAAGCTGTATATCCCTTGAGCCTTTGGCTTAATAATAATGTATTTAAGTGCAGGGTAATACTACATGTGTCTAAGTGGGAACAAAAGATGAAGAAAACAACCTGTGACCAAGGAGCTGTAAATTTAACAGTTACAGGACTGCGGTGGGTTAGAAGAGCTTTTAGTTCTGACCAACCAGAGTGATGAGACCTTTTTCAACAACTAGAACATTCAGTAGAAAACCATGAAATCCCTTGCCTTAAGAATAGGGCCAAATAGTTCTAGAATAAAGGCTGTTCTACACTTACCTTAACAAAAATTAAAAATTCTCAAAAGGATTATGCTAATCTACCAATAAACTAACCACTAATAAAATAAAATTGAGTTTTCTTACAACAACAAAATCTAGATATTCAACCACATAAGATTTAAAATGTACTAAATCCTATTGAAAATTACATAAATATGCAATGATACAGTAAAATCTGGCCTAAAATCAGAAGTAAAATTAGTTAATAAAAACAAAAGAAATTATAGTGATGATCAAATAAGCAAAGGAATTTGTGTGTTTGTGTGTGTGCATGCATATATATGTATGTGTCTAATTTGTATATATATTAATTTTATGTATACACATACATTCAAAGCAGATGAATATGATGATAAGATGGAAATTGTAAGAAATGTTTTTATTTTATAAAAAACAAATAGAATTTCTAAAACTGAATAGTATAATAAATGAAATGAAAAATTGTTAGACTTAATAGCAAATTCAACATTACAGAAGAAATGTCAATAATCTTAAAATAAGGTAATAGAATCTATCCTAACTAAAGTATAGAAGAAAAAGAAACAGAACCTTGGTTATTTGGGAGACAATCTTAAGCATCTTAAGGAAAAAGTGTATTATGTCACAGAAGGAATGAATGATATACTTAAAAATATCACATATTATCAGATAATTTCAGTTAATTGCATAAGGAATAAATAAAAAAAATCACACCAAGGCATGTCACAAATTACTTTCTGAAAAGCAATAATAATGATTATAATAAACCATCTTTAAAGCAGCCAGAAAGGAAGGAAACAATTAAGTACAAGGGCATACAAATAAGACTTATCATTGACTTCTTATGAGAAAGTAATGTATTTATATGTTTGAACTGACTGCAGAAATGCAAAGGTCAACCTATAATTCTGCATCTGTTGAAAATACGATTTAGAAGAAAGAGCAGAAGTCTTGGCCGTGCAAAGTTCTGTCCTGTGATAAGCCTGTTTTCACTGTGATAAACCAAGATAGTCTCAGTTCATCATAGGAATACTAAAGTACACATCGTACATGTCTCTTATTATATTCATCTTTTAAAAGTTATTGAAAAATAATTAAGGTGTAAGGAACTTATCATATGTAATGTGTATAATGTGATGAGTTTTAACAAATGCATATCCATGTGAAACTACCACCGCAAACAATGTAATAGGTATAGCTAGTCCCCAAATTTTATATTTCCATTTTCTAATCTATTCTTCTCTACCCTATCCACTTTCTTGTGAAATCACTGATCCTATTTCCTGCAACTACAAAGTAGTTTGCTGTTAACATTTTTTTTTTTTTGATGGCTACATAGCTGTATGCATTTATGGGATACAAGAGACATTTTGATACAAGCATGCAATGTGTTATAATCACATCACAGTAAATGGGGTATCTATTGCCTCAAGCATTTATTATTTCTTTGTGTTACAAACATTCCAATTATTCTATTTTAGTTATTTTTAAATGTACAATAAGTTATTGTTGATTCTATCACCCTGTTGTGCTATCAAATGCTAGATAATATCAATTTTATGTAACAATATTTTTGTACCCAGTAACCATTCCCACTTTCCTACCCCACTCCACTACCCTTCTCAGCCTCTGGTAACATTATATCCTTCTACTCTCTGTCTCTGTGGGTTCAGTTGTTTCCATTTTTAGCTCCCACAAATCAGTGAGAACATGTGAAGTTTGTCTTCCTGTGCTTGGCTTATTTCACTTAACATAATTTGCTCCAGTTGCATCCATGTTGTTGCAAATGACAAGATCTCATTCTTTTTTAATGTGTGAATACTACCCCGTTGTGTATATGTACCACATTTTCTTTATTCATTCATCTGTAGATGAACACTTAGGTTGCTTCCAAATTTTGGTCATTGTGAAAAGTGCTGCAATAAACATGGGAGTGCAGAACTCTTGGATATACTGATTTCCTTTCTTTTTGAGTAAGTATATATCCAGTATTTACAATCAGTGGGATTGCTGGATCATATGGTAGCTCTATTTTTAGCTTTTTGAGGAACCTCCAAACTATTCTATATCGTGGTTGTACTAATTTACATTTCACCAAGAGTGGAAGAGGGTTCCCTTTTCCTCACATTCTCAGCAGCATTCATTATTGCCTGTCTTTTGGATAAAAACCATTTTAACTGTGAGGAGATAATGTCTCATTATAGTTTTGCTTTGCGTTTCTCTGATAAACGATGTTGGGCACCTTTTTCATATAGCTGTTTGTCATTTGTTTGTCTCCTTTTGAGAAATGTCTATTCATATCTTTTGCTTATGTTTTAATCAGATTAGTACAATTTTTGTTGTGCTTTCTCAAAACAGCTATTTTGAATTATCTATCTGAAAGATCACATATCTCAGTCACTCTGGGATTGGTCACTGGTGCTGTATTGAATTTGTTTGGTGAGATCACATTTTCCTAGGTGTCCTTGGTGCTTGTGGATATTCGTCAATGTCTAGGCACTGAAGAGTTCGGTCTTTATTGTGATCTTTGCAGTATGGGCTTGTTTGTACTTGTTCTTCTCGGGAAGGCTTTCTACATATTCAAAGGGAACTGAGGGATGTGATATAAGTCTTTAGTCACTGCAGCTGTATCTGCATTATGTGATACCCCAAGCCCAAGAATGCTATGACTCTTGCAGACTCACAGAAGAACCAGCTTGGTGGTCTTGAGTAATATCTGAGATAATTCCCTGGATTACCAACCAGAGACTCTTGTTTTCTTCCCATAATTCCCTCCATCCCCACCCCCACACCGCCGCTCCAAAGAACAGTCTCTCTCTCCTTATGCTGAGCTACTTGCAGCTAAGGAAGGAGTGACACAAGCATCCCTGTGGCCACCAGAACTGGGAATGTGTTGGGTTCAACCTGAAGCTGGCACAGCACTGGGCCTCACCATGGCTATCACCGATATTCACACAAGGCCCAAGGGCTTTTCGGTCATTGGGTAGCAAATCCAATCCAACCAGGCTTGCATCCAACCTTTCAAGGTGGTAAAATACCCCCTACCCAGGGTAGGTCTAGAAATGCCATCTAGGAACCTGGACCTGGAGTCAGGAAACTTAGTAATCTACTCGGTGCTCTATTCTACTGTGGCTGAGCTGGTGTCCAAGTATTTTAGTCTGTTCTCATGCTGCTATGAAGAAATACCTGAGACTGGGTAATTTATAAAGAAAAGAGGTTTAATTGACTCCCCATTTCACATGTCTGGGGAGGCCTCAGGAAACTTACAGTTGTGGCAGAAGGTACCTCTTCATAGGGCAGCAGGAGAGAGAATAGTGCCGAGCAAAGGGGAAACCCATCAGATCTCATGAGAACTCCCTCACTATCGCGAGAACACTGTGGGGGAAACTGCCCACATGACTCAATTATCTCCACCTGGCTGCCCTTGAGAAATGGGGATTCTTACAATTTAAGGTGAGATTTGGGTGGAGACACAGAGCCAAACCATATCACCAACCCACAAGACAAAGTCCTTCTCACTCTACCCTCTCCTTTCCTCAAGCAGAAAGAGCCTCCTCCCATGGCACCACTGCCCTGTGCCTACTATGAGTACTGCCTGGTTACCTCTGATGTTCACTCTAGGCCTAAGGGCTCTTCATTCATCTTGTGGTACCTGCTGCCAGGCCTGGGTGTCTTCTTTCAGGGCAGTGGGCTCCCCTCTGGCCCAACGTTAGTCCAGAATGCTATCCAGGAGCCAAGGTCTGGAATCAGAGACCTCAGGAGTCAGATTGCTCCCCTAATGACTGTGGTCAAGCTGATACCCAAGCTGCAAGAAAAAGTCCCCTTTACTCTTCCTTCTCCTTTCTTTAAGCAGAAAGAGTCTCTCCCCATGACCACCATAGCTGGGAATGTGCTGGGTCATACCTGAAGTCAGCACGGTGCTGAGTCTTACTCAAGGCCTGTGGCGAGTAATGCCTGGCTATCATTTATGTTTATTCAAGGCCCAAGGGCTCTTTAGTCAGCAGCTGATGAATCCTGCCAGGATTCTGTTTTTTGGTTCAAGGCAGCAGGTTCCCTTCTGGCCCAGCATATGTATAGTAATGTCATACCAGAGCTAGAGCCTGGAAAGGAGGCATCAGTACCCTGCCTGGTGCCCTGGCCTACTGTGGCTGAGCTGGTGGTATTAAGTTACAAGACAAAATTCTCTTTACTCTCCCCAGTCCTCTCCTCAGGGAAACCCTGTACTGTGATGATCACCCAATTTTTGTTTTTTTGTGAAGGTGCTTTCTTGTGTGAATAGTTGTTCAATTTGGTGTCCCTAGGGTGGGGTGGGAGGGAAGATCACTGGAGGGTTCTATTTGACCATCTTGCTCTGCCTCTTCCTCCTAGTTTACATTTTTAAGACTTTTATTTAACTGGAAAAGTTAAATTAAATTGGTTCTGATGCTTTCTTGTACCTTGATTTTCTGCATAACAAGCTGCAACCTAACTCAACAGGTAAACAAACCAAAAACTAACTTAGGAATGTATATATATTCATCTATCTATCTATCTATCTATCTATCTATCTATCTATCTATATCCATATATATGTGTGTGTGTATATAGAACATTCATAACAGCTGTATCAGAGCTAATCACAAGCAGCCAAGCTTCAGCTAATCACCAGAAACCAACTGATCAGATGATGTTCTAAGGCAAATGCCTCGCTGTAACCAATCAAGCTCTTTCTGTACATCACTTTTGTGTCTGTCTATAAATACTCACTGCCCAAATGTTAGATTGGAACTCTCTGAACCTCAGATAAACTCTGTTAAATTAAATTTATCTAACATTTTTATGTTAAGAGAATTTATATGCACTCTCACTTTGACTTATTTCATTTAGCATAATTATTTTAAAATTCATTATTGTATATGTCAATATCTTTTTCCTTTTTAATATTGTGTAGTATTCTATTATTTGTATATACCACAATTTGTTCATATATGTTTTGTTGAAGGATATTTGTTGGGTTTGGTTTTTTTGTTTTTGTTTTTGTTTTTTTTGAGATGGAATCCTGCTCTGTTGCCCAGCCTGGAGTGCAGTGGCATGATCTTGGCTCACTGCAACCTCTGCCTTAAAGGTTCAAGTGATTCTCCTGCCTCAGTCTCCTGAGCAGCTGGGATTACAGGTGCCAGCCACCACACCTGGCTAATTTTAGTATTTTTAGTAGAGATGGGGTTTTGCTATGTTGGCCAGGTTGGTCTTGAACTCCTGACCTCAGGTGATCCGCCCACCTGAGCCTCTCTTAAGTGTTGAGATTGCAGGCATGAGCACCAAGCCTGGCCTATTTGTTGCTATTATAAATAAAGTTACTGCAAACATTCACATAAAAGGCTTTGTGTGAACATATGTTTTTGTTTCTCTTGAGTAAATACTAAAAGCACAATAACTGAGTCATATAATGATAATTTGTTTTGCTTTTTAAGCAACTGTATGACTGCTTTTCAAATAGTTGCAATATTTTAATTTCTACCATTAGTGCATGAGAGTTCCAGTTGCTCCATGGTGTCACTAACAGTTGGTATAGTTAGTTTTTGCAACAGCCCTGACAGTGGAGGTATAGTGATATTTCATGAGGGCTTAAATTTGTATTCTCTTGATAAGCAATGATGTTGAGAATCTTTTTATGAGCCATTTACTATTCATATATATTATTTAGTAAAGTTTTTGTTCAAGTATTTTGTCAGTTTTTATTAAGTGTTCGTTTAATTATAGATTTTGTTTTCATTTTAGATATGTATCCTTTGTCAGAGATTTATTTTAAAAAAACAAGTTTTTACAACTCTGTGACTTTTCCTTTGTTTGATAATATCTTTTGAAGGACAAGAGTTTTGAATTGTGATTAAGCTCAATTTATAGATTTCTCTTGTACTTTTCATTTCCTATTAGAAATTCTTCAACTAATTGGAAGTCACTAGAATTATCTCCTGCATTTTTCTTAAAACTTCATGATTATAGTCTGTACATTTACATATCTAATATATTTTAAGTTATTTTTGTATATAATGTGAAGTCATAGACAAAATTTGTGTGTTTGCTTGTTTTTAATATAACTATCCAATTGTCCCAGAACCATTTGTTGAAATGGGAAGTATTCATTATATACTAAATTGCCTTGGAATCTCTATCAAATATCAATTTTCTACCTATGGTTGGGTCTATTTCTGAACTCTCATTCCATTCCTTTGACTGATATGTCTATCCTTGTGCCAATATTGTCTTCATTACTAGAGCGTAATAACCCTGAGAAATAAATGGTTCAAGGTCTTCCACTTAGTTGTTTTTCAAAATCTCCAGTTTACATAAGGATGCCTTTTCTTATGAAGGAAAATACTTAGTGCTACTTTCTTCTTTCAAAAAATTTAGACATGTAAATCTGGATGAAGCTGTAGCTGTAAAGATGGAACGCAACTCATTATTTTTGAACACAGAACCTTCCTGAGACTAAGATGGCAGTGACCACTAATGGCTTTCCACAATTCCATGCTATACAATCCAGGTAATCATTAAGGAACTATTCCTGCTGTTTTAACAAGGTCAACTAGTTGCCTGGACTAACATTTATAGCCAGTCACGTAGACAACTAAAAGAGTAATCAGTTACCTGTTTTTCAGCATATTAAAAAAATGCCCCAGATTATGAGAAGGGCATCTCTTTTCCATATATATATATATATTTAATTTTCTGGTTTTCTCTAAAATTGACATCTGGACATACTATTTATGTGGGAGCAGAATTGCTAGATGAGATAGGGCAGCTTTCAGTTAAAAATAGGAGCCAAGAAAGACTTTAGGAAAACTAGAAGGCCCTTTCTAGTTGTAGTCATGTAATTCTTAGATTGCTCTAGAGATAGACCTTTACAATAACTAAGTATCAAACTTCATTTTACCTGCTGGCTTTTTAAAAAGTAATTAGTCTCAAGCATGTGCGCATATATATATACACACGCATACACACACAAACACAAATATATATATATGTATATCACTCGATCTACTTCATTTTTTGTTCAATGGTTTGCTGATTTTGCATTTTTAATTTTTAATCTTAGATTAATAGTAATATTGTTTGTCTTGCTTTACTTCATATAGTTGTTATAAAGATCAAGAGGTAGTATATATAAAAGAACTATATAAATTATAAAATAGCATATATACACAGCAATACATGGTAAAGTGACAAATAGACAATAAGTATTCTAGAAATAGGGACAGGACAGTTCTGGGTAGTTTGTAAAAGTGCTGGGTAATTTTTAACCCACTTTTAACATTCTCCACTACACTGACATATTGTATTGGGGTATACGTGAGATAAAACTGGGTGTGATAATAGAGCAGAGATTATATATAGATTTCTCTTTAGAAGGTTGGGAATGTCTGCCTGAAGGTTTATGTTGCAGAAGATTTTGATGTTTTCTCAGTACTCTGCATGAAAGTGTTTTTTAGTAAATTAATGATGTCTTACACATGTGTGACAGATGCGAGTACTGCATATTTTTCATTCATATAATAGGTTATTTTCATTTATTAGATTATGTATCTCCTTTCTTCATTCTTAAATTCTTAATCTTGCATTCTTGGTGTTAGATTCCATATAATTTCATGAGACAGGTAAAATCCATCATTTTCAAAATGTTCAATGGGCCTAAATTATCAAGCTTTCTGTTAGCACACTATCTTCTGAGCCTGCTTTTATGTTATGATCAGTCTATCAGCTCACCAGTGGCCTTTCCTTCGGAGGACATGCTCTTATTTATACAACAGAAATTTTAGAAAATCACCATAATTAAAAAGTTCTACTGGGGCCTGTATCCCTTGAGGATTTTATTACAACAGCATAAATGCCTCTTCCCTCTCTCTAGTACGTTTTGAATACAAATTTGAGTGGTTATCTCTGAAGGGGAAAGAGAGAGCCTTCTGAAGAGTTGCTGCTTAGATGAAAGGAATATAAGACTCAGGGCTTCTCTAGAGAATTGGCTCAAACATATTCACCTCTGTCTTGAGCTGTTACTTTCAAATCCAGCTCACGTGCTCAGCAAATGAAAGGTTTTGCCACTGAAAAAGGGGTAATGGACATCCAGGGATTTTTCATGAATTCAGTGAGGAAAAGTACTCCCTGTTCTCAAGGGTCATCATACTGACTTCCATTGTCACACAGCCAGCATTACAGTGTTGCATTTCTGATTGGTTCCAAAACTGAACAATATCCCAAATCGTGATTATAAAGAAATAGTGGCAATAGAAGCCCATCTCTGTATTTTCTCTTTCTAATTGTGATGGCTTATGAAGATCCTGGCCTTAAGTCTAACTCTGAAATCAGCAGAAAACAGTGCTTTCTTTTCTGGAACAGGAGCAATGAGTGATTGGAGTGGGTATAAAAATTACTCTCTGCTTTATGATGTGTGGATTAATGAAAGTATTAAACCATTCTAATGATAGATAAGGAAATTATATCCACTGTTGCTGAAAGAAATAAAACTATTTAATCATAAATTAAAGAGGGCTAAAACTGTGTAAGCTCACCAATAGTGCATGGACAACAAAGAGGTACAATTTTATAGCTTATTATATACCACCTTAATTTCTTAACATTCATCATTTTTTTCTGCTTCATTACTGTCAGTGTTATTCCCAAAAACTTACTGAAAACAGCATTTTTTTTGTGGAAAGTAAGAATAAATATGGGTCAGGCTATTAGCACTTTTAAGAGGAATGCTATTAGGAAATACAATTTCTCTATTTTATTAGCATGTTGCACTGTTAATTTTTATTTCCATTGACATTCACATCTAGAAGCTGTACCCGAAGCTCAAATGACATAATTTACTGCTCAAAGATTAAACTTGATTTTTAATAAATGGTTAGACTGTGGATCCAGAAAATATAATTCGTAAAATGTCACAGCAAGAATGTCACTCCTCATATTGGTAAAACTCTAGGGAATTTTTTGATTCATCAGCAGAGGCTATCACAGTCTAGTGTCATAAACAGTCAATGCAAGAATATCTTTATTGGATATCTCTTGTCTACTTCTTTATGTCATTTATGCTTTCCACTGGTGCAACTTGATAATGCCTTTCCAAAGGCCTTGCACCCTGTATTTTTCACTTCTTGCTCCGGAGCGACTCCAATGCCAAGACACAGGATGATGGCAGAAAACTTCTGAACATTTATACATGTACAATCTGGAGGCATAATCTGGGAATGCAGGATTGGTAATCTATAGTTACTCTTGACAAATCTGTGATGAGAGTCACTGAATAATTGCTTCCGCCTCCCATCCCCTGAGACAATATCCTTCTCACCCCTCTCTCAGGAATGGCAAATGAAAGGCTTGTTTGCTAATCCTTTCTATTCTATTATTCATCATTAAAGAAGTTTATTTTCACACATGGCCTCAGAAATTTATGTGAAACGATGTTCTCGGGAGGCATTGTCAAGTGATTGGAATTAGTATCTTTGCCTGAACTCATTTCCCAGTGTTCTAATAAAAATTAAATTCATAGTTAATCATAGACTCTGTCTTTCATTCCGTAATCACTGATTCCTATAAACACCTGGAGAACTAAGGCTTCACCCATGTAATAGGCAGTGCAATCACGGCTGCGACATGGAGGCGGGAGAGGAAACTAGGCTTGCTTATGTACTTACTGACTGACCCTTCTTATACTAATCTTGTGGAAATAATAGGAAAGCAATCTATACCTCAGCGTAACAATAATCAGTATTTAACCATGAGTTAAAGAAAAGTAGATGAAAACAGTAATGTTGAATGTGCAAATTACAGAAACCTACCTATGAAAGGTATTCAAGAAAAATCATGGCCAAGTGAAGTCCTGCTGCTAAGTTTCTGCTCCACCACTGAATCTGACATTTGAATTCAGAATCGTTTGAACCATTGAACAATATCCCTCCTGTTTTCACATTTTTGAAAGAAAGGTTTAGTGGTGATTATCCTGTGTCTCCCAGGCATTGTGTATTGTGCATGTGACACTGGCTACTCTCTCATTCATTCCTTGGGTGAGCAATCCTGAAAATGCCTCTAGCAGCACTGATTACCAGTGTTTCAAAGTAGTGGTAAACTTGCTCACATAACCTTGGACCGGCTTTCCCTGTTACTGCATTACTACCCAGTTCCCACACCCATTCCTTGGGATTATTTCCTGAAATAAATTAGCTACACACAAGACCCTATTTGTCAGGCTTTATGTTTTAAGAGAAACTAAGTAAGGCAGATGCTTAATGATTTGCATATTTCACAACTATTTTGAGGAGTACAAGTAACAGAAATATAACTCAAATTAATTTCAAGCAAAACACAATAAGCATTAGTATTTGCTCACATATGATAATAACTGAGGAAAGCTGTCTAAGAACTCAGATAAATTTATTTTAGTGTTGGCCTCTCTTGATCTTTCAGATTTGCTATATGTGTGTGTATGTGTGTTGGCTTCATTCGAAAACATATCCCTCAGCCACAGGTAATCTCCCATGGCCACAGGTTTGTACTTTGTTAATTTCTAAATCTAGTGGAAAAGTATGTTCTCTTTTCAGTATTTTCAACAGAAGGTATAAAATTGAGTATCTTTTCCTCAGGTTGGCCTTACTCTCTTCATGTCTTATACTGTGGTCAGTGAGATGTGGTGCTCCAGTTAGATATTCCCGAACTGCATGTCAATCTCTATAGCTAAAAATAAGCAAGGCTTTCCCATCTTAATATGGTTTGAGAGTATAAAAGTAGTTGTTCAACAAGTAAAATCAGAAGGTTATTGCCATCAGAAGTGAAGACGAATGATGGGCAGACAAAAACAACAAAAGACACTATATGGCTTTATCATCTCATTTATACTTCACAGCCCCTTTGACCAACAGAACACTGTGAGTTTGTACCTCTCTAACCCTGCCCACATTCACTAAAAACCACCCCGAAATCTCCAGCTTTTTCTCTTGCTTCATTTACTTTGATTTGTCTGGCTAACAGGCATCATTTTACAAGCATTCTATTAGTGTTGATGTTTGGCTCAGCACTTTGGTGTATTTGAAGGGTTTCTTTCAAGTCTGATGACATCTTCTAAGTGTTCACTGCAGGATTTCTCCATTTTCCTACAGGGCCATCACTCTTAAGAATGCGCACACATCATCAATATTCTTTTTTAATGGTTGTCTTTATTATGTGTGTTCAAGCACTGAAAGGAACCTATTGAGGTCATCAGACTCTCCTTGATGTGTTTCACCTCCAAGGGAGAATTTGTGATAAACAAAAGAGTAAGATGTGACATTCTGACAGTGTAGTTTATCAGAGCTAACAAGATAGATATGGTGGGATAACAGAATAGACATTGTGGTAAGAGGAAAAGAACAAGTTTTTGAAGATATGGACCTTACTTTCTCATCTTTATAAAAGACCGTCAAGTTTCCACTTAGGAACTTGTGTAATCATTTTAGCTTGGACGTCAAGTTAAGAAAAAGAATAAAAACCTAGAGGGCTGATTTGGTAGTTCTGCAGCTGTGCTATGGTTATATTTCATATAATATTACTTGTCTCAGGCAGTTTTCCACTGACACATGCCAAAGACATTGCAAATCAAAATGACATTAAAAATTACGTTGAACAGTGCTACTGAATAGTAACCTGGGGGTGGTCTAATTAACTTTTTAGCTTGTTGCTAGACTGCTGGATTTACTTCAAATCCTTATTATTCAGCTTTCTATCTGGTGTAACACTGTCCATACAAAAAAAGAAAGACTAGAATATATTGAAATCAGGGCAACAGGACCTGCTATGGTAAGAAAATTACTCAGAAAGGATATTCTATGAAGATGAGCTTGGAGAGACATTGTCAAATAGATAGTGGATTAGAATTCAGTAAGAGCAGATAGTCAGCCTGGACCGAGTTCTAGCAACTGATCAGAATGTCTCACTCTCTAAAGGACTTTGGTAGATTATCTTTGTTTATTTTATTTTATTTTTGAATTTACTTTCTAGAAGGGCGTCCCTTATTCACCCATTATATGTACCGCACGATCATTTGGTAAATGGTACTTAAGCAATGATTTCTCTATGTCATAATTCTGTGAATAGTGTAATGGGCAATTTATTATCTAAAATTAATTCCTTAGACCATGAAAAGCAATAGGTACAGTTTTTCCCATGAAGCTTATATGCCTGCCACAGAACTGATACAAAAATATTTATAAACCTTTCATTTCTATAGAGCTCTGAGTGTCATATTTGTGTCTTAAAGTTCCTTCCTATGATCCTAAAAGTTGATGAAGGTCATTTGACTGAAACTCCATAAGGGAGAGCTTTAGGATATCTAGTGTAATGACTGTGTCTAGTAAGAATGGAAATATTTTTAAATTAATTAGTAGATGAACCCTTCACTGGTCCCAGGTCTTTGAGAAAGACATCCCTGGGTTGCATAAAGTTTAAATTAAAATTGCAAGTTTTCTAAAGTAAATGCTTTAGAAAATGAATGGCAAGGGGCTACAGTCAAGAAGAAACCTGTCTACAGTTTATCCAAGCTATGGGGAAGGATAAGGCCCTGTAGACTACCCCTTACTCTTTGGTCTTTGGTCAGGATTGAGAGGGGGCTAAACTATTTTATGGCCTTCATATGGTGCAATTCTGTCTTGTCCTTGCTGTTTCTCTCATGTTGAATTTTTCTGTGTTCCCTTGGGGTTCGCCTTATTAAACAGATTCCTCAGAGGTTAAGAATGAGGTAAACAAAAATGTTATGGCTCTTTTCAGTGAGGTGGAGTTCCAGAAGAAGTGATTAGGAAGTGTTGAGTGAAAAATGCTAATAACCACCTCTGGGTCCCTTAAGTACGAAGTCTCGAATGTGTCTCCTTACTTCCTTTCAATTCTAACATGAGTTGCTCTTGGAATTTTGTGCCTCATTAAAATTTGTTCTACAAACTTTGGTGGAATTCAGAAGGCTTTTTATAACATTTGACGAATTACGAAAACCTGATAAAGTTCTCATTGATTTTTTTTTAGTTTTAGAAAGTTTCAAGCCAAGTGTTGTGGTATGCATATATAGTCTGAACTACTCAGGAGGTCGAGGAAGAAGGATTGCTTGAGTTCAGGAGTTCAGGACCAACCTGGGTGGGGGAAAATATATATATGAAATTTGTATTTTCCCAAAAAAATGTTGGAAGGAGAGGCCATGTTGAGGATATCATGTCTAATATTATCTTGAACATTATCAACACATTTATTTAGAAATCACTATATGCTAGACACAGTGCTTACTGCATTATATTCATTATTTCATGTAACTCTCTGATAATCAAGAAAGATAGCTTTTTAAAATCTTAGTTTTATAGATTGTAAAAAACCATGATGCATAGAGAGAGGTTTACCAATTTCACAAAGCTAGGAAGTAATTAAACCAAATTTTCAACATCAGATTTTTTTGATTTAAAAGCCAAGTCTCCTTTGCAATGTGATACCCTTACCTTCATACGAGCACAATAATAATCATAATGACTGGGTCATTTTACAGCCCTTATAAAAATGTAGTCATACTTCTAGCATATGTTTTTTAATGATCTCCTCTTACTCTCCCCATATGCATTCACAGTGCTCATTAAAACTAATCTTTCATATCTTAGTCACCCTCTGAAAGTAGGTCTAGCAACCTATTAATGATAAGGTTTTCATATCCAGGATTTAATGTTCAAAATGTTTTCCTTAGATACTCAAGTGCTTTAAACTTTTCTTATTAAGAAGCTTCTAATTCTCTCCTTTCTCTGTGTGCTATTTAATCTATAGAACTTCCAGGACTTTAAATGTTCCATTTATTCATACGAATCACTAAAATACTTAGCTTCAGCAATTAATGCATAGAAAGCACAAGCACTGTAGAAACAAATGAGCTTATGTTAATAATTTGAAGACAATTTTTAAAAATACGTGGGACTATCTTTTTGAGACAAATATATTTAATGATGGACCAAACATGATGATTATTTCCATTTCTTTACCAAAAGGTTTGCCTGATCATTTTCCATAAACACAACTCAGAGAAAAGGAAAAAAAAAATTAACCTTCGGTCAGTTACCTGGAGGTCTTTGACAGGTGCTCATCCACCTACTGAGTTGACTTTACCTAACATGCTCCTTGGCGTTAACCCACAGAGATTTTTAGAGAACAAAATCATAGGCAAGACTACTGGAAATAATTTCCATATGCTGTCTTGCTCGCATATGTTTAATTTCCTTCCAAACATTTCTCTATGACCTTAGGTTTACACATTTAAAAATGAAACCAGAAACTTTTACATTTCTATTCATTGTAAGGAAAGAAATGCTGAAAGGATACTTTTAAAATAGCAATGGTTCTAATTATCATAGAAATGCAAAAGGAGCAAAATTCAAGTATCAGCACCAAGTAGACTGTCATATATACTTCTGTAGTGTCAGTACACGCCAACTCTGACTTTACAAACCTGGTCACAGTGTTAATAAAGAAATGACAGTGTAGGCTCCCTTCTCAAGAAAAGTATCATCTAAAGGGATCATACAAACACACGTATTATGTATGGCATATAAATTCTGTCTTCTATTTTATAATGTTTGTGCTTTTTAGCTTAAGCTATTCTGGTTAGGTTTTTGTCACATGTAGACAAGATATTCATAAGTAACATAGTCTTGAAAAATGAAAAAAATGGCCATGATGTGGTTGAAGTCAGGGAGAGGGCTCATCATCAGAGAACTTTGAGGAACAATGGAAAGGATTGCCCTTTTTTTCCTTCTCATTTGCAGAGAAGCAAACTCTTTGTCTTTCATTAGCTAATCAATAAAACAGAGTCTGGAGTTTTACATCCGTAAATGGGACTTTGCAAAGTTCTAAGTTAAGCAAAGGAACTGAGATCTATGAACAAAAATTAAAATAGGCTAAGACTAATATTTATAATGAAGCTTCCAAAGTTAAAATGTTCCACTTTGTTTTATTTAGAGATATTAAAGTGTGGTGAAAATTGGGAAAACATGCAAAGAGATGTATTTTTCAATAACTAAACATCATTCATTTAACTTGCAGTGGCTGCTTTATGATTCCTTTTATGGATATCACTTCACATATTGCTACTTTGAAAACAGCAGCTGCCTCTCTCTTTTTTTAATTAACTAGTCAGTGAGCTGTTTTTTGTGTTTTGTTTTGTTTTGTTTTCTGTTTTTTACTTTCCCGACAGTCCAAATTTTCATGTCAAAAGAAGAATCCTCTCACCCTGAATGGACATAAAACCAGAGATAGTGACATAACTGATTATCTTCTGGAAGGAATAATATGCTTTTATAATGATGCATTTAATGACATATTTTCCAGATCTTATCTCACACTGAAGCTGAAAACAACAAGTCACCTGTTTTCACATCTTTATTAAAATTAAACCTTTCTTTTTTAGGTCTGGGTTCAGATGGTCATAAATTATACTAAGAAAGGTGATGGGTAGAAAATAAATGAAACTGAGTTGATAATAAAAATGATCCTTTCCCATTCTCCATAGATTTCCATCTCTGTGTGGGCAGTAGTGAAACAAAGACTCCAGATGTATAGACACATAAATAAGCTTCCTAGTAATAAATCTTTATTGCTACAAGATTGAGACAGAGCCCAGATTGCTCAGATAAAATTTTTTGTACAGCAATTTCCTCAAAGTCATAAGGAGGAGATGCAGGTTGGGTGAACAGAGATGGTGGTTACCCTTGCCTATGGGCACCTCTCTTCTCAGAATTGTTGGAAATGTAGGGAAAGATTAAAGGCCGGGCGCGGTGGCTCAAGCCTGTAATCCCAGCACTTTGGGAGGCCGAGACGGGCGGATCACGAGGTCAGGAGTTCGAGACCATCCTGGCTAACACGGTGAAACCCCGTCTCTACTAAAAAATACAAAAAACTAGCCGGGCGAGGTGGCGGGCGCCTGTAGTCCCGGCTTCTCGGGAGGCTGAGGCAGGAGAATGGCGTAAAAACCCTGGAGGCAGAGCTTGCAGTGAGCTGAGATCCGGCCACTGCACTCCAGCCTGGGCAACACAGCGAGACTCCGTCTCAAAAAAAAAAAAAAAAAAAAAGAAAGATTAAAGAGAATCCTCACAATTATTACATAATTTAAGGAATTGATTTTAAAGAAAGGTATCAGACACTAGTTATTCAGATAAGTTTAAGAATCTAGAGTAGAGTAGAAGTGAGAAAATGAATTAAAAAAGAGGACTTTTTCAACATAAACTGGTGATCAGCATTTAGTATTTTTGAGCTGGCTGTGCATCTGAACATAGATTCAGCCATAGAAACATCCCTTTGACAAGGTGAATCAGATGCTGTAGAATGAGTAACAAGAGTTATTATCGAAGGTCCTAGCTCTCAAGGTTTTGTCAGAAATGACACTCAATGGAGGTTGAAAGAACTACTATAGTCCCACAAGATGTCTTCTAACCACGAAACCAAAATCTGAGGTGTGTTTCTTTTTAAAGAAAGACTTGAGATGTAATAGATCATTTCTTTTAACCTATTTCATTCTCATTACTTTATGTCTCATGACACATTGTCTCTCATGGTGAGAGAGAGAAAACAGAAGAAGAAATTGGAAGAGCCAAGGGAGGGGAGGGTAAACAGAAGTACTGTGAGTCGTAAAAAAGCATGAGACCTGGCTGGGCACAGTGGCTCACACCTGTAATCCCAGCACTTTGGGAGGCCGAGGTGGGTGGATCACGAGGTCAGGGTTTGAGACCAGCCTGACCAACATGGTGAAACCCTCTCTCTACTGAAAATACAAAAATTAGCTGGGTGTAGTGGCGGGTGCCTATAATCCCAGCTACTCAGGAGGCTGAGGCAGGAGAATTGCTTGAACCCGGGAGGCAGAGGTTGCAGTGAGTCGAGATCGCGCCACCGCCCACTCCAGCCTGGGCGACAGAGTGAGACTCTTAAAAAAAAAAAAAAAAAAAAAAAAAAAAAAAAAAAAAAGCATGAGAACTTGAGCATCAGTGCTCCAGGAAAAATTAGGTTGAAAACACTGACTTAAAAGGGAAAAAAGAAAAAGAGTTGCCACAAAATGGCCACTCATGGTCTATGGATGTGATAATTTATAAACTGGGAAAAAATGTTACTATTTAGTCACCTACCATAAACTTCCTTAAAGTGAGAACTATAGCTGAAGAGCTGAAGTCAGTGTCTCGCTGTTGATAGCATGCATCTCTGCTCTCAGTTGGTCCTGTTTGGAAGTACTCTTTCTTTGTTTTTACTGTCTCCCAAATTATTATAACTAATCATCTACCCTTCCACAATTTTCACCAGTGTGAAAGAAGTTTAATTCAGTGGTGAAGTGCATCAATCATGTACAATTGGGTAGGCTAACCAGCCACTTACAAAGTCAGTGACTTTCAGTCATCTCTTAATCCTTCTCTGAAAGTGTATCTTTAAAATATGGCAAATAGGAGTAATTACAGTATATCAGGAATAATATGATTAACTTAAATAATATATGTAAATTTCTTAGTATGGTTATTGTTAAATTTTCAAGAAATGTTAGATGTTATTATTTGTTGAAAGAATAGTGACAGGAAAGCCTTTGGGAAAATAATTTGAGAACTCTCCCACATTTCAGTAGCTCCTATCATGGACCCTGCTTGAGGTCTTATGTTTAGACACTATGGATCTTTTATTTTTCAATCTCATTGTCCAAATTCATGTAAACACGCTGCTTTCTACTTCCTGAACATTGGTTCGTACTAGTAAAGCTAGAGAAAATTAATTTTAGCAATATGAGAAGATGAAATTATTAGTAAACAGCTTTGAAAACCTGAAAAGAGAGCTATTTCTTGTATTACACACAAAATCTGTGTTTGACAGAGGCCCCTTTATCTTTAGGGGCTTTTTCCCAACTATACAGATTCATCATGCCATATGTTTTAAGAGTGTGTCTGAGAGCACTTCACACTGGCTTGAGAAACTCGAAGAGAAATTTAAACAGTCTTGGCATGGAAGAAGATAAATCCACATTCAATAGCCATAGTCATGGATAAGCAAAGGATTTGAGGATAGTCAACTTTCTATGAGGGGGAGAGGGAAGAAAGCATACTGTACTGGAAATAACCTTGTGACTACCAGTAATCCTGGGTTAGCATTCCAAACTTGTCTTCTACTAGCTACTTAGCATTAAGCTTATTTCGATCTCTCTGAGCATCCATCTATCCATCTATAAAATGTAAATATTAATATCTACCTCATGGTTATTATAAGGATTAATAAGAATGTTCTTTAAAGCATAAGCATCATGAAGAGGTGGGAAAGTTCTAGAAGGATGTCCACAATGACATTATGTGTCAATCGTATGCCTCCCATTGACTTTGACTGCAAAAGCTGAGTGTAAGCAATGTTACTGAACAATATAGTCAAACCTAAGAAAATAACTGGATCCTGGGGAAAAACTTATTCTTTTCAACAGTTTTACACTTAGCCTGTCTTTATTCTCATCCGTTATCTGCCCTGCTTCCCAACTTTCCAAATGAAATTTTATTGCTGCCTCTAAATTCTAAAACATATATATTGCCAGTTTAGACAGGTTCAGAAATATACAGACTTGCTTCGTAAAAATATCATATGGATTTCAGAAATCCTATATGAGAAAAGTTTATTGTTTTAACTTAAATTCAGTGTCTGTTTGTGGTCCAATTAACAGTAATAGGTTCGGCATAGAAACAATGACTTCTAGGATTTCAATGCTAGCATTAGGGGCCAACTGGAGGTATGTAACTATTTTTAAACTATTTTAACATAATAAAGAAAAACTGAATATAGGGATATATGCTGGAGATAGTCATTATCAAGAAGTCACCAAGTCCTGTTTTCCTCCACATTTATAAGGGCATAGTAATAGGGACCTTTGCATCATTTAGTCCATATTTTCATTGCAAACCTGAAAATACCCAATTATTAATTTAGAGTAAGAATTTATCTCAAAGATCATAGTAATATAATACTTTTTCTTCTCCTTATATTCACATTAAGGGTCTTAACCAAAGGTTATACACTGAAATCAAGTTGCCTAAAATTCAATGTTATTTCTCTTTTGTTCTGTAATCTTTCATTAAGACTTAATTGATCTCCTCATAAGTGATTGAAGAAATGGGATAATATTTATCCACATATTAAAAGAGAAATGCCATTCCTCATTCTCTGTATTCTTCCCTTCACCACCCAAAGGTAAACTTTTTGATCAGTTTTACTTCATCACCTAAATATTATATAAATATCTAACGATTATATTATTTGAGGTTTTACATTGACAAATTTTGAAAAATGAGCTAAATTTATGTTTCTACAAATCATGTAGCTGGCATAATACAGATGAGTATTCACAAGATTGAATAACCTTAGCAGATGCTACAGGAGACTTGAGTCATTCTTTTGTTCTCCCCTAACCCAAATTTGTCTTCTTGACTCCATCGAGTCAGTTCCTTCTGAATCTCATGTGCAGGCTATTATCCATTAATTGTGATCCTGGTAGGCTGAATAATAGCTCCCCAACACATCCATGATCTAATCGCTGGAATCTGTGAACGTTTTCCTTATATGGAAAAAGAGGTGTTACAGTTGTAAGCAAAATAAAGGTTTTGAGATAAGGAGATTTTCCTGGATTATGTGAGTGCATCCTAAATATAATCACAAGTGTCTTTGTAAGAGAGGTAGAGAGAGATTTGTGTACAGAACAGAGAGTAAGATTTAAGACAATGGAGGCATGAAGTTGAAGTAGTTTGACCGCAAGCAAAGGCATGTCAGCCAACACAGGAAGCTGGAAGAGTCCAGAAATTAATTCTCCCTTGCAGCTTCCAGAGATAACAGTTCTGTGGAAACCTTGATTTTTAGCATCATAAGGTTAATTTTGAACTTCTTTTCTGTGCAACTGCAAGCAAATAGATTTCTGTTATAGTAATCTAAAAAAATTGTGGAAATTTGCTACAGTAGCAATAGTAAACAAACATGCTGCTGGTCTGGATTTGTGTTTAGAATAATTCTAAGGGTTTCCAAAACCCAGAAATAATTTGCGAATTTATTGGTTTTAATTGTCATAGATTAGGAAGAAGTGTAACAGTATTTTTCCCATCTGTATTTAATTTCTGCATATTTCAAGTGATACTGTGGGATGGACAAAAGTTTTAACAATTATATAGATTAGATGTCAAAAAATCTGAAAACTCCTGTTACCATGCTGTTATTTACTACATAAATAGTAGACCCTTGACATTCTGGAGAGATATATTCAGACATTTCTGCAAACCACTAGTCTTGGTATTATTGCTAAAAGTTTGCTAAGCACTGTTTCTGTTCCATGCACTATTCTTTTTTTTTTTTTTTTTTTTTTTTGAGTCAGAGTCTTGCTCTGTCGCCCAGGCTGGAGTGCAGTGGCACAGTCTCGGCTCACTGCAAGCTCCGCCTCCCAGGTTGACGCCATTCTCCTGCCTCAGCCTCCCGAGTAGCTGGAACTACAGGCGCATGCCGCCAGGCCTGGCTAAGATTTTGTAGTTTTAGTAGAGATGGGATTTCACCATGTTAGCCAGAAGGGTCTCGATCTCCTGACCTTGTGATCTACCCGCCTCGGCCTCCCAAAGTACTGGGATTACAGATGTGAGCCACCGCGCCCGAGCTGCATTCACTGTTCTAAATACCTTAAACAAATGCTTTCTCTTTTTCATCCTCACAGCAGTCCCATGACCTAAGTGCAGTAATTATAACCCTGTGAGCCTGAGAAAACGGAGGCTTAGAAGAATTAAGTAATGTGCTGAACCACACAACTAGTAAATGGAACTGGCATTCAAGCACAGGCAGTTCTACATCATAAGTCTTAACCTCTGTGTTGCAGAGTCTCCAATGTGTAGGGAACCTAAAAATAATTGAGACAAGACGGAAGGGCCACTGAGTAGGCACAATCGTTAGCTGCCTAACTTGCTCTTTTATGCCAGTCTCACAGTTACCTTTATTCAATTTATTCAATTTACTTACATTCAATTCAATGTAGCACTCTGCATACACTCTCTTATTTAATCTTCACAACAATCTTACAGCTTAGCTGTGATTTTTACTAAATCTTTACTTTTAGGGTATTTAGAAAATATTTTAAAACTCTGAAATCGTAAACATCAATGGACTAACATAACACAAGTATCTTTTATTAGTACATTTACAATTAGATTAACTCTTGACAACATAACAGTAGAAACTAGTAGGCAAGATCATTATCATTTCCAATGATAGAAAATGTTAGTCAAATTTTTTTAAAAAGAGTTCAGGGTACATGGAATGTGAATGTATGTGGTAAAGCTGTATTTATCTTCCCTTATGCTCAAATAACATCCTGTTCCACTTCACTGTACATAACTTATATTTACAATATATTATGTAGTTAATTTTTGTTTTGTACCTTATTGGTTATTTATTCTAAAGGCTTATATTATCAAATGAAGGAAATGCCATGTCAATTTGAAAAAGCCAAGCAAGGAGTCTCCCTTCTTCCCAGAGCTGGACTCATGAGGCGGCACCAGGGGCTTGGTCATGTCATTCTCAGTGTAGAAAAACGTTGATATATTTGTAAAATATCTAACTGATCCTCTGGCAAAAATGTAGGATGATACAGAACCTAGAAAAGAAAGAAGGAGGAATGCTTCGGGGAAATTAATATTTTACTTTAATGTTTAAATTATCTTTGCATTAATAGAGTTGTTTGATTCATAATTCACATATTGAACTCAGTCAGCTTTGAATTTGTAATTGGATGTGGGCCAGCATGATTTCTTTATTGCTATAAGAGATTTAAACATTAGCATTTGTTTGTTTATTGTGTTTTTTTTTCTTATTTTTGCATTTTCTCTTTTTTGAGAGAGAAGGCGAAATAATAAATTATAATTCAGGTCATGGGTTTTTAATCCTATTTCATCATTTTTTAGTTTTATAATCTGAGATGATTGATATAGCTTCTCTGCCTCAATAACAAAAAGAGTGAGGAAAAAACACTGTCCCTGTCTACACGAGGGAGGGGTGTGTGTGTGTGTGTGTGTGTGTGTGTGTGTGTGTTGGGCACTGTAAGTGTTTTACTATTACAGGTAACCAGGCATGAGCAGGGCAACAGAGGGCTCTTCCCCCCACCCACTAGAAATGTCAGGTGATGGTTTAGCGGTTATATCATTGCCTCTCTAGAGGTGATAAATTGGCAGCCTGTGCTGTGGAGAGGTCATTTCCTGATGGTCCACACTCATTAACATCAAAATATTAATTGAATGTACACCCCAGAAAGAAGCAACTTCCTAGGCGGGAACATGAAGAGACAAAAGTGATGAAGTATGATCTTCTGGGTACACCCCTCTGGAAAAAGGGAAGAAAGCCTCAGATTGGAAGCATATCACTCCCTAAACACACTGCAGGTGCTCCATTCCCAAGGGTAAGGAGAACACTACACAAGGGGAAAGCGCACCCTAAAGGAAGAATCATGGGAAAGAGGTGCACCTATAAAAGTCCTAGGATACGGTTCAGTGGGGCACTTGAACATCTCTCTCTTTAACCTTCATGAACCCTCTTGGATCTCTTCCAAGTGAACTTTCCTTTCTTTTCTGCTCTAAGGCCTTTTAAACAAACTTCCACTCCTGCTCGGGAACTCACCTCAGTCTCTCTTTCTGCTTTATGCCCCTCAGTCTAATTCTTTCTTCTGAGGAGGCAAAAATTCAAGTTGCTGCAGATACATAGGGATTTGCAGCCAGTAACTCGGCATAACTCCGATCTCTTCCACCAGTAACATTATGAGATGATAAAGTGATTTATTTCTGTTCTGAACTCACATAAAACATATTTTTCTTTATCTTTCTTGCCATAGACAGAGTCTGTCACTTTGTCTTATTTTTACTCTATGACTGCAGTGTTTCTTCAGAGTAAGATGGTCTTCTGCCATTGTAGCGGTGCTTGTCCCAAAGTAAGTGCTTAATTAATGTACTGGGAAAGAAGGGGGGAAAAGAAGAAGACAAAGATAACATATTTATTGATTGATTCATTTATTCAATGCAACGTTTCATATGTATTTATATTCATATAAATTTATAGTCACACATGTGAAAAGGCCATGTCATGTAACAGCTACATAGCCTTGTGACTTTCAGCTGGTAACTTAGCATGATTTGGGCTTCATCCTTTCCATAGTAAGCATGTTGGTTTTATGACTCAACTTCTGACTCTGTTCTTCAGTGTGTAGCTTCCAGTAAGTGACTTTTAAAGGATGAATCTAGGAAAATTTAGGTGGTAGAGTCCACCAATTGGTCAAAAGTGATGGAAAGGCAAGTTTGGAGGTAATAGGCCTTTTCTCAGTGGCTCCGTAAGCATTTTTATTTTGCTAACAACATAGAGAATATGACAGGCAGAATATTGTCCCCACCACAAAACTGTTCATGTCTTAATCTTGGAACTTATAAGTATGTTACTTTACATGGCAAAAAAAAAAAAAGGCTTTGAAGATGTAATTCAATTAAAGATTTTGAGACAGGGAGATTATTGCAGATTAGCCGGTGTGCCCAATGTAATCACAGGGGTCCTCATAAGAGGTAGGGGTCAGAGTTAGCAAAGGAGATGTGAAAGCAGAAATGGAGGTCAGAGTGTGAGATTGAGAACCAGAGAATATGGGTAGCCTGTTGAAGTTAGAAAGGCCAAGGAACCAATTCTACCTTAGAACCCCCAGACAGAGCACAACCCTGCTCACACCATCAATTTACACTGTAAGACCTGTTTTGACTTTCTCACTTCCAGAACTGATCCTAAATTGTTGGTCTTCATTTCTTTCTATTAGACTGTATATTTCCTGAGGGCCGTATTCTTATGTGGTTAATCATTACATCCTCCTTAACATCCAGGACAATACTAAACAAAAGGAGAGGATTCAATAAATAGCAAAAGAACATATATCAATAAATCCCCCAATCCCTGCCCAGGGAATTGATACAGTCACAGTCATGGATGTTTTCAAGTAGATGGATAGGGTCGGAGAAACAGGTTGGCCAATGGAGAGGATACTACTGAGTATGAGTTTGAAGTGGCTAGCAATAAATCCTCAGTAATCAGTTAAGGCATACAACAATAAAAGCTTGGCATGAATCCTAAACATATAATGTGAATATTCCTTAGAAGATATATCGTTGAGTAAACTCATTCTAAAGGAGCTGGTCAGTTAGGATGCTGGTTCATAATAAAAAAGAAGAGAAACTGTTTCTGGCAAGAGGTAGTAAAAGCTGGAGTAACATTTACTGAGCACTTTATGAGACATTTAACTACAATTAATAGAAAATACTAATTGGAGAGTGAAATTACATCTTTAAAAAGTTAAATGATTTGAGAGGGGATACTCATTTGAAAAATCACTTGAGAGCTCTAATTCAATCTATAGAATTAACAAAAGCTACATATTCTTTTTGTACTCCATATTTCTAGAAATGTTGGAGGACCTTCAATGGATGAGAAATTGTGGATCATCTGAAAAGATCAAATCAAAACAGAATGCATTGATGAAGACAATTCCAATCACAGCATGCACAGCGCAGAGTTGTTATAGATTGGGTAACTTCATCAAGACATCCATGACTGAAGGTTGTGGATTCTGAAGGTAGGAAAAAGTGCAGGGACTTTGACATCTTTAAGTCTTTGAGGTCTATCCTGTTCCAGTTATCACTATGAACTTTGTTTTATTGGCCCTCTAGCCTTCTTTTCTCCTGCTTCTCTCTTGAGCCCACTCAATTTAACCTTCTTATATATTGGACCTATGTCTCCCATCCCATCTTGGAAGTTTTCCTATGGGCTTTTAATCCCTTCAATACCCCCCACCACCACAAGAAGGGAGGAAGGAAGGAAGGAAGGAAGGAAGGAAGGAAGGAAGGAAGGAAGGAAGGAAGGAAGGAAGGAAAGAAAAGGGGAAGGGGAAGGGGAAGGGAAAGGGGAGGGCAGGAAAGAAAAGAAAGAGACTTTTTAATCTTTCAATAATTTGGTATTATTATATTTTAATGATACCTAATGATTTTGGTTTTATACTAAAACCAGTGAACCAAGCATCAATAGACCAAGTAGGACTCAAGAATGAGAATATCTTATAGGTGAATACATGCTTTAGAAAATCAAGCATATGAAAACCAGATTTTACCATAGTAAAGTATTAGATGATAAAACTCAAACTTTCAAAACAATCTTTGTGTTGAGATTAAACAAAGAAGCCCTTTAAGTGGCAGTCTTTTCACTACACATGTTTGTTTATAGGTCATTCACTAGAAAAATACATGAAGGAGATGGAAAGCATTTAGAACTAAAATAAAATGGTAGTGTGTACTGAAATCTAGCCAAAAGAATGATATCATATTGCTGAAATGTCTAATAAACTTTGGAAGAAGCAAATGCTTTTAATTATTAAAAACTAGAATCAGGACACTCAAAAGTGGAAAATGAAAACATGCAAACAAATAAATGCTCTTAATGCCAGAAGTATAAGAAGACTATGTTTTGTAATAAAACTTAAAAAGTCCAAGATAACATTTATCCTCATGCATAGTTTGACTTAGGAGTCAAATGATATCATCCATGAAATTTATCTCCAGTCTTCTTCTCTCATTATTTGTGCTGGCTTCATTCTCAGATAGGTTCTATGCAGTATTAAATCCAGGAAAGAAGAAAAATAACAATTTTAAAAAATCTTTCTCTTTTCTGATCAGTCTCTCCTCTGATTGGTTCAAATCAGCCCCAATGTGATTTCATAACTACCGTCACCTCGGTGTTTATAATCAAGGGAATGAAATGTGTTTCTTGGCTTGGGCTTAAGTCTTATGCCCATCTCTGGAAATGGAGTGGGATCGGCCCCATTGTAAGAACACAGCCTGAGGGCAGGGAAGTTATTGAACCCAAGAGAGAAATTAAAGTACTTTTCATGAAAGGTAGGAGAAATGTATATAGGGTGATTTAAGAAAACTGCATTTCCAGTGTGCAAACTGTGTACACGAATATCCCGTGTAGTTGCGATGCTTAGACCAATATTTTGGATAAAGTCTGGTAGTACCTTTCACTCCCTTAGGCCTTACTATAAGAGGTAGGCAGAGCACAGCAACCAGAAGTCTCTCCCATGTAAGCCTTGCTTCCACTTGCCACTGCGAATTCAAGCAACTTCAGCAGATCAATCTATATGAGTGCCCACACACCATTCTCAAATAACACGTCACCACTAACTACAGCTGCAGAACAGTGTTAATGAGCAATACTGATCTAGTCAGGGGATGCAAAGAGAAAGAATAAAAACATTAGGTTCTTCGATTTTACAAACCAGAAAAAAAACACATGTTCATCATATGTAGATCTTCCAAGCTATCCAGGATTTACCAAAAAACAAACAAACAAACAAACAAAAACAACAACAAAAAAACTATTAAATCCAATACAAAATACTGAGAAAAATGTAATTCTCTATTTTAGATTTAAATAAGATGAATATGATTTCCAGTTTCCATTTCTTTTTTTTTTTTTTTTTTTTTTTTTTGAGACGGAGTCTCGCTCTGTCGCCCAGGCTGGAGTGCAGTGGCGCGATCTCGGCTCACTGCAAGCTCCGCTTCCCGGGTTCACGCCATTCTCCTGCCTCAGCCTCCCGAGTAGCTGGGACTACAGGCGCCCACAACCGCACCCGGCTAATTTTTTGTATTTTTAGTAGAGACGGGGTTTCACCGTGGTCTCGATCTCCTGACCTTGTGATCCGCCCGCCTCGGCCTCCCAAAGTGCTGGGATTACAGGCGTGAGCCACCGCGCCCGGCAGTCCAGTTTCCATTTCAACAATATTTTACAATGCTAAGTTTTGTAGGTTGATCCTCATACACATACAAATTTCTTCAGAGATGATCCTTTGGTTTCCAGAGTGGAGAGGTAGCCCTTTGGGTTCCAGACAGAAAGACAAGCAGAGGTGGGTGTGTCTCTGCCTTTAGTCTGTTCATCATTTTCTATTTTGTCCTGCTCTTTGTGGAGGTTTTGGTTGCCATCTCAGAGCCTTCATTCTGTCTTGCCTCAGCTTCCCATCACTTTAAGCCCAAAGTGGAACTGGTCTACTTTGGAGGAGGAGTCTTTGAGGGTCAAATATCTCAGGCAGTTTCACGCTGGGTACCCCATAAACTGGATGTGGAGATTTCCATCAATACAAGATACTACAATGCAACACAAAAAGTATTCCTGCCATTACTACTTTTGGAAACAGTGTACATATTTGCAGTTTCTTATCTTCGTTCATTCATATCTTTTTCCATCATCACTAAATAACATACTGTTAACATCTCCTCCCATTTATCCACATTGTCCCTCCGTATATGGAAAATTCTGTCTTTTTCTGAACTTTCTTTAAAATTTTGACTATATTTAAAGGCCTGTCTTAAATCATGTCACCTCCTTTACCCCTTTTCATATTATTCTGGTTCACTATTAGTTCTTCGTCACAGAATTCATATGACGCTTATCATCTGCATTACTCACTGTACTCATTAGCTTCTGATTTTATTGTATGCAAGGAGTTGAAGAGCACTGTACACTCCTAGGTTGGTCCTATAACTTCAAAGTCTCCATGATACCTCTTACATTGTAAGATGTGTTGCTGAAGTAATTCCAATAGTTTCCATACATTTCAAACAATTCTCAAACTGTCATACTACTCTAAATATTCATTGATTGAGCAAATTTCTCAGGAAATCTCATAGTTCTCTGTGCATCAGTGACATCAGACATGCATGTGTTACAAAGGCAGATTCCTGTGTCTTCCCTCCACAGATTGCAAAGACTGTTTCAGTATGAGCTTGAAAGGTTTCTTTTATTCTCTCCTTTTCTCTAATTCATTTTCTTGTTTATTTTATTTTTTTTTTTGCATGTTATTTTTGTAGTTTTTATAATTGACAACAAGTAATTCTGAGGCAGGTAAGCCAAGGACCAAACTTTGAGGAATGTTGTCATGCACGCTTCAGATACTTTCATTTATGAGGTTCCAGAGGCTTAGGGAATATTGTCTCAAAAAGCATGTCTGAAACCTCAGTCTGAGTTTTCTTATGTGCTATTTGGTCACACAATCAGCAAAGGCATTGTAAGATTCAGAGCAAATGCCTGAAAGTGGAGAAAGAAGGGAGAAAATTGAGAATGTGAAGCCTGGTTGCATCTAGACATTGAATTGAGTGGTCTGGATTTGGGATTCAGATAAATTTTACAAATCATTGGTTCAACAGAGGTAAAATCATCCACTTAGGTGTCCAATGAATTGTGAAAAATTCTTCGAAGCATTTGTAAAGGAGAACAGCTGCACTTCCATAGCCATTGATTGACCTAGTGAAGCAGAAAATTTGATTATTCTCTTTTTTTTAAGTCTTTAACAGTCATGGCTAATTAGACATAAAACCATCTACAGCAGGCCTATTCAGGATCAGACTGGATATATGACTCAGTGAGCCACTGCCCACACAGGGCAATCTTCAGTTTCCCCATATAAAAATATTTGAGGGTGGCTTTTGTTAGCACAGAATGTCAAAAATGTTCAGTCACTTATAAAGTACTTAGTTATGAGACCTTTCAGACTCTTCCCACCTCATGAATCTTTTACAGTTACACAGCAGCCAAGACTAGGGACTAGGGTGACACATAAGAGATGGTGAGTGTAAAAAAGTGACATGATGGGAAACTCTCTGCCTGGAAGTCAGGAGACCTTGGTGCTAGTTCCCAGCCTGCCAGAAATCTCAGTCATGAACACTGGGCACTTGGCTAAAAGTTTCACTCAGTTTCTTTATTTTTTTCCCCCCAAATGCTGTCATATTTGTTTTGCAAATTAAGAAACCATGTCTCAGTAAGTTCAAGAGACTTTCCCAGTGCTACGTAGTTACTCAGTGATAAAAGTGAAAGTTGAATCCAGACTCTTTAACTCCAAAGCCTCCTCTGAATACTCATGTTTGTCTGCCATCACTTGAACCACATGGTAAACGTAGGTAACTTAATCTGTAGGTGTGCAATCGTGTATATGTCTATGTAAATGTTTTTGTGTGTATATACATTCCCGTTCTGTATTGCCTTACTTGTATTATAGGAGATACTGAATTTTTTGTAAAAGTGTATGGTACCAACGTTGGCTTGCAAAGATAAATGTCAGATAGGTGTATGGGAGTCAGACAGGGTGTATGGGCAGAGTTATCTGACATACAAATAATAGGTACCACTGAGCTATTAACAGGAACCCAAAGCAACAGCCTTATAAATGTTACCTGGAACACAGGACTAAGATCCACAGTATCTCTCAATTGTTTCTACACAATTTTATGTGAAGCTTTCTGATTTTAAAATATTGTCTCAAAAAGAATATGCTGATCACCAGGAAGTCTGTAAGCTGCTGACTTCATATAGCTGCATTACAAAAATGCAGTCTTATTGTTACAAAGAACCCTTGCACTAGGAGGCAGGGAATAGTATTATTTACATAAACTTGGAAAACATCACATCACCTTTGCAGGATCTTAGTTGCCTTGTGCATGAAGTGGGTCTGACAACACGTTGCTCTACATGTTTTTACCTGCTCCCCAAAACCAAAGTTTTAGATTTATGGCAGGGTCTAGACAAAAATCTCTTTGTCCCATGTGATCAAGAGAGAGTAATTAGAAAAAGCAATGCAAAAATTCAAAAGTAGGTCAGACATGAAAGAAAGGTATGACTTTTCTCCATCATTTTTTCCATGAATCACTGGTACTTTAGCAATGGAAATACATTTGACAAGCATTAGGTAAACGGGAGATTGTTACGTCAGGAGGGTGGCTGTAGGAGGGAAGGAGTTTACCACGATGGAGTCATTCAGACTGCTGAAGTGGTTATCTCTATCTCTGCTCTTTTACTTCTTTGTACAGAAGTGGTTATTCTCTAGTTTGCTTTGATTTTGGCCTTTAAAGATTCCTTTTAGTAATTATTGTAAGACAAGTCTACTAGCTGTGGAGTGTCAGTTTTCTTTATGTGGGAATATCTTAATTTCACTTTCATTTTTGATGGAGTTTCACGGGAGATAAGAGTTCTTCATTGAGAGTATTTTTCTTTTATCACTACGAATGTGTCATACGACTGCCTCCAATTGTGTCTCTCCTCTCCTCCTGGGATTTCCTGGTACAGATTGGGATGCTGGCTGATTCCCTGCAGGATGCTGAGGCTCTTTAAATTTGGCTTCATTATTGTTTCTTTTTGTTCCTGGGACTGGATAGTCTTAATTGAGTTATATCCTAGTTCCCCGAGTATTAATTTCCTACCTGCTCAAATCTGCTTTAGTCCCCTCTACTGACTTTTTTATTTCCTTGCTGAATTTTCTTACCATTTTTTTTTTTTTTTTTTTTTTTTTTTGAGTCGGAGTTTCGCTCTTCTTGCCCCTGCAATGGTGTGGCCTGAGCTCACCGCAATAACCTCCACCTCCTGAGTTCAAGCGATTCTCCTGCCTCAGCGTCCCAAAGAAGCCGGGATTACAGGTGCCCACCACCGTGCCCAGCTAATTTTTATATTGTTATTAGAGACAGGGTTTCACCACGTTAGCCAGGCTGGTCTCAAATTCCTGACCTCAGGTGATCTGCCTGCCTTGGCCTTCCAGAGTTTTGGGATTATAGGCGTGAGCCACTGTGCCCAGCCTCATTACTGAATTTTCAACTTCAATATTCCTCTTTGGTACATTTTTAAAGCTTCTGTCTACATAATGACTGTCTGTATTTGGCAGGACATCATTCTCATACTTTCCTGTAGTTCCTTAGATGCGGTATCCTTTAGTTCTTTGATCCTATTTAAAATAACTGTTTGGTCTAGTAAGTCCAATGTCTATGCCTCTTCAGAAACAAAGTCTATTGACTGCTTTTAGTTTTCTGCATATGAGCCATACTTTCTATTTTTTTTACATGTCTCATAATCTTCTGTGGAAAACTGGACATTATATTAATACATAATGCAATATGGCAATTCTGGAAATCAGATTTCCCCTCACAGGATTTGTTGTTGTTGTTATTTTTTTGTTATAGATTTTTGTTTACTTTTGTAATCCAAATATGAAAAATCTCTATTCTTTGTTGGGTGTGGCTACTGAGGTCTCTGTTAAGTTACCTTAGTTGTCAACTAATCACCTGTGGAGGATTTCCTTAAATGTCTGAAACCAATAAGTCTCCAAAATGAAATAAGGCCTGTGGTGTTATACATTTCAATTTCATAGAGGTTGGGGTATCAAGCAGCTCATCTCTGCTTACTTATTCGGTTTAATAATTTTTCCAGGATAGGAAAACAAATGTGAAAACATTTTTTTTCATGTTAAGATCACAAAATTTTTCTAAATGCAATGGGCTCTTGATACATAAATATTAGCCTTGCCTTGGGAATTTTTCTTCATTATCAATAAGTCAACATATAACTACTATTGTTTCAGGCTCTTTCACCAAACACAGGAGCTTGGCAGTGCCATCAGACGGGGTCAGTGATGCATTTGTTACATTACAGCATTATATAGACTGAAGAGAAAACAAATTATATAACATCATATATGATATGATGGCACAGTAGATATATTTCATTAGGATAAATATCAAGTATTAAACCATTACCTCTAGAGGGAAAATACTTCTGGAAAGAAGATTGGAACAATTATGTTACACAATTCTGCTTACTGAGATATTTTGAGTCGATCAACTACAGGAATTTTAAAAACAAAGTGAATCAGATGGTATCTAAGACAGTGTGTGTAACTTCTTTCTTCACCATGGTCTTGGGTTATGTTGGTATCTTCTTTATGTTATAAATTATATATAGGCTCTCTAGAGATAATAGCTTAGAATACTGACCAAAAATAGTATCTTTATGAGAAAAAGAAGAAATAAGGGAGGAGGATTGATAAGGAGGTTATTAAGATGGAGTAGAAAAAATGAAAAGGGATGCAGAGGTGGGAAGCTTACTTCAATATCAGTGTTTGTGTCTAGCATCATTATAGGCATGTAGTAAATTCTAAAATCTTTTCTGACCTGAACTGAATTGGTAATTAATTTGATAAAAAGAAGTTAACCTAGTAGGAGACCCTTGAAAAGATATAGGTTTGGGGTAGGTGGAAACTGTTATGTTTAGTTTAAAGCTGTTGGCTTTGCCAAGAGTAGATATCACTGTAAATTGAAGGAGGAAAGAAAAAAAATGTAAAAGAAGGTCAAAAAACTGTGAATTATGAGCTGTGTTTATATCAAATGATAAACTATATTCAAAGAATATGCAAAAAGATTAAAAATATGTTTTTATATACTGTGAATTTTTTTTTTTTTTTTAAGAAAAGGCACTGAATGATTCAGGTGTTTAAGGTGTTCATTTTCTTCTAAATCCATCCAGATGTCTTTATTCCAAGGTTGAGGCTCCTACTTCTTTCCAATGTTCCAACAACCACATGAGGGGTTTTGTAACTGTAAATCATGTTATCTTATAGTCATTCAACCCACACAATAAAATTTGGATTTATTTTTAGAGATAATTGCAAGAAATAAGATTTTAGTTTCAGGCCACCATTGAAGCTTTCTGTTACTTAGCCATTGAGTTGATCTCAGAGATTAGAGACTAAGTTCATAACTTCTTTCTGAAAGCTCCAGAGCAGTGAGTATTGGCCATCTTACTCACAGGCTTTATAACCTTTATTATTTCTGTAACATAAAGTGCAGTTGCCACTTAGTGCCCAAAGCACTTGCTCTGTTAAGATCTTTGTCACAATCAACCACAAGTGACATTAATTGTAATGAAACTGAGTGCCATGGATTGCCATTTTCCCATTTTCTTTTAGTAAAGAACTCACTGCTATATTCAGTGCCAAGTAAACCATCAAACCATTCCCATAAACCATGCTCACATGGTTCCGCTGCCTCGGAGGAGGCTAGTTCCAGGAATATCAAAAGAAACTAGATCCTTTAACACTGCTGCTTCTAGAATAAGTGACTTGCTGACAGAAACAGAAACAGTGAACAGAATGGAAAGGAGCCCTTCCTTTTCTCTTCCTCCTGTCTTTGTCTTCCTTTTGTGCATTTTTCTATGGGACTTAAGAGGAAGCCATCTAATGACAGAGAAGAGTTTGCACAGTCTCATGAAGCAGAGTATAAAAAGATAAATTTGAAAGGAAAGGGAATTGCCTAAGTATTGACATAGCTTCATGGGCAGCAATAAGTCATTCTTTAAAGTAAGCTTATGTGTTTCAAGTTTTGACCATATTTGTGTATAGAATTGGGATTGAATCTCTAAATGGAAACTCAAGCATGAAATATATGGGGAGATATATATATATATATATATATATATATATATATATATATGATGTTTATATTTATATCAACATGGGTGGGGAGATAATAGAGGGGGAAAATAATGTAAACATAGTGCAGGCAAAAGTCAGAAATTTTTAGTTTCCCATAAACCTATCAAGAAAAATTCAGTGTGTATTTATGTGTATATCTGTGTGTGTGTTTAAATTCTTACCGAAAGAGATTGTTTGCGCTTAAACATAGAATTAAATTGGAATACACATTTACTTAAACCAATTCTATCCCTGTTTTGGGAAAAATTATTTTATTGAGGTAAGTATAATGCACTACAATATAAGATATCATTACACAAAACATATTCGAAATAAAAAAAAAACTGGGAAAATTGGAGTTTACTTAAATTTATAACAAAACATCTTTCTTCTATCAAAGTGTTTATCATTTACAGTAAAACAGTATGTTGGAACCGAAATACAGTAGCCTTCCAATTTGACTGTCTATGTATAAAAGAATAAGCCATTTTGGACCTCTCACTTGAGTGTTTTATTGCATTTCTTGTGTTGGGTCATCAAAAATATCCTGCTGGACATAATATAATTTTGTATAAACAGTAATTCCATTCTTCCTCTACAGGATGTAAATGAAATCAGACATGCTATTGCCAAACTTAAGGATTCTACATAACTCATGCATTCTAGAGTATACACAAAATATAAAACTGAATCTTTCAGGAAGGTGTTTAAGACAGATAAATGAGAAGGAAGAGGAAAGAGAAACTAGATTTTAAAGCAAAACTGTATGTTGACAGGAACACATTCTGGTGTTTACTCTGTTTGTTTCTACAAATAATTTCACAAATTTTTGACAATAAATTTGCGGAAAAGGAGGAAGAGCCTTTGGGGTTGCCTCATTTCAAGAGCATGGTTTCGGAAAGTGAGTCTTGGTGTGCTGAGAAATTCTCTTAGAAAATTTCAGAGCTCAATGTATTTTTTGAGGTTTGGTATCCCAAGCGCATTCCAAGATTGATAAGCAAGTTCAGGGTATTCCAAAAAGAAAGAAGAAAGATAGCTTACTTTATCATAGAGAATGAGTTTTTAAACTGAACATAATTTAAAAGAGGATGTTTGAAACACTGGAAATAGTGAATTTTTTTAAAAAACATTGCATTTAAACCAGTGGGAGGTGGTATGAATTCCCAGATGAAAAAATGGAAAATAGTATCACTTTTACATTTGAACTGTTTGGAATGACAGAATTTTTTTTTTTTTAAAGCAGAGTCAGTAAAGGCAAACCTTTTACATTGTTATCATCTTTTTGATGAAGACATCTTACATCTGTCTAAAATTTTGGCTTCTTTGCTATAAAAGCCTTTGTTATTAATTGATTATTTTTCATTCATATAGGATTGATTACTTGAACTACAGTAGATTTACAGCCAGCAAAGTAGACTAGAAAAAAGCTACTTGTTGATGAAGGTGAAGCTTGGCTAGTTCCTAGTTGTTTGAATTCACATTCCTTATAGGATATCTAAGGTACCCTCCTCATGTTACTTAGAGCTTCAGTGGCAGGGTTCTATATCCAACTGCATTTTTTAGACTGATTAAGTGAAACAGCTCCACGGAGTTAAGGCAGGTAATCCACTAGAAACTTCCCCATTTATGTCTACCCGTCCTCATCCCTAAATATATTGTGACAAAATTAACATATCTGTGTGTCATTTTACCTAACAATAATAATCTCCTATGATGGAGTTACAGGAAGATAACTGTGGCCACTCTATACATTCATTTCGTATTGAGATAAAAGATCCTTATGAAAAATGAAACTGAAATGAAAAGTCCTTGGTATTTGTAAATACATATGCAATTTGCGAATACACGCGTGGAGTTTGTCAGTATTATTATGCATGTAAATATTTGCATATTAACTCTTCATATAGTTAGGGTATTTGATTCAGATAGAGAGAGGATGTCATTTTTTGTTTTACAAAATGTTGGACTAAGAGCTTATTGTTTTCTGGAATCTGAAGTTCTTGTCACTTAGAACAAATGATAGCCATGCACAGCATTGGAGGAGACAGCTTCAGGTTGAGGAGACGCTCTTTGGGGTCCATTTTATTTATTTTATGTGCCTTTTTGTGCTTTTACTAGGTGACATGCTTTCCTCCTGCCTTTATTGAGCATCCCACTTTGAAAAAGCAAGCAAAAAAGCAATGATGACTCTTCATAAAAATAAACAAAACATTCTCCTCTGTCTCTCCACTCTAGCCGTATTATCACCTTTACTCCCCATATCCCCAAATAAGGTTCTTGGTCAAAAAGGCTACATTGATCACCCAGAAATGTATTTGCTCAAAAGTCAGAAAAAACACCTTGCCTTGGAGCTCTTGAGAAGCTTCCCTTGCCCTTAGCCCAGAAGTATAATTCTCAAATCTTATCAGCAGAAAAGATGGCAAGTAGAATTGCCTTGGTGAATATTTTGCAGTCAAAGTTTTTAACCAAAGAAACCTGTCAGACAATTAACTTGGAATCCATCCCAATTATAAAGCCATTACAGAAAGTAATTAGAAAAATCTAAGGCCTAGGCTTCAACCACAAATGTCTGCATAACCCATTCAGCAAGGTTTAGAGCATTTGAACTGGACTGAGTCTTAAATGCTGCTGCATCTTGGCACTAGTCTTAGGCTCTATGCATTCTCTGACCCAGAAAGCTGGTCATTATTTTCCTAAAATAACAAAATTGGTTTCCTTCTGGAGGCTGGCTCTGACATGACCTTAGCCTGTAATTTCATCTTTCCTTACTAAAGACTCAGGGTTCAGGGTGGAGCTACTGCTCAGCAATGACCTCCTGTCTGTGAGAGGACTCAACCTCTCTTTGGAGTTCTCACGCATTCCTATTATCTGTCTTCTTAGAGAGACTTCTAAAACGGTCCCAGTAAGTCCTACCTAACCTCCTGCTATTTATGGCTATTTGTAATAGCTTCTCCTTAAGTAATTTGGCTATAACCAAAAAATATGACAGCATTAAGGGATGCACTTCTCTGGTTATGTTACAAAATATTGTGACATTTGTCTTGCTGCTCTCTTTATTGCCCTCTTGGCTGGTTTGTCTTGATTAAGTCAGTTGACATTTGAAGAGGACCATATAGCAAGGAACAGAAAAATAGCCTGCAACCAATATCCAGTTAGGAACTGAGGCTTTTGGTCCTAAAGACTTTGAGGTCCTGACTCAGCAAACAACCACACAACCTTAGAAGTGGATCCTTCCTCAGTCATAGATCAGATGAGACCTTTAGTAGGTGCCACCTGGATGCAGTTTTGTGAGGGACCCTGAAACAGGGGACCCAGTTAAGTTATGCATAAATTTCTGACCCACAGAAACTGTGACGTAATATATGTGTGTGTGTGTGTGTGTGTGTGTGTGTGTGTGTTATCATAGCAAAATACACAAAACATAAAATTTGCTACTTTAACCATGGACTTCTGTGATAGTAAGTACATTTACATTATTGTGCAATAATATGGTTTGGATGTGTCTCCACCCAAATCACATCTTGAGTTGTAGTTCTCAGAGTTTCCACAGGTTGTGGGAGGGATCCAGTGGGAGACAATGGAATCGCCGGGGCGGTTTCCCCCTTACTGTTCTTGTGGTAGTGAATAAGTCTCATGAGATCTGATGGTTTTATAAAGGGAAACCCCTTTTGCTTGGCTCTCATTCTTTCTTGTCTGCCACCATGTAGACATGATTTTCACCTTCTGCCATGACTGTGAGGCCTCCCCAGCCACATGAAATTGTGAGTCCATTAAACTTATTTTTCTTTATAAATTACCCAGTCTCAGGCATGTCTTTATCAGCAGTGTGTAAATGGACTAAAACATGAAACTATCACCAACCATCCATCTTCGTAACATTTTCATCTTCCCTAACTGTTGTTCCTTATCATTAAATACAAGTCACCATTACACTTTTTCCCCAGCCTCTGGCAACCACTATTCTACTCTCTGTCTCTATGATGTTGTCTACTCCAGGTTATCTCATCTAAGTCGAATGATACACTATTTGCTCCTTTGTGACTGGCTTACTTTGTTTAGCATTATGTCTTCAAATTTCATCTAATTTGCAGCATGTGTCAGACTGTCCTTCCTTTTTAAGACTGAATAATATTTCTTTGTCCATTCATCCATCAATGGACACTTGGGTTGCTTTCACCTTTTGACCATTGTGAATAATGTGGCTATGATCGTGGTCTTACAAATGTCTGTTTGTGTTCTTGCTTTCAGTTGTTTTAAATATACAGCCATATGTGGTAATTTTCTGTTTAATTTTTTTGTGTGTAATCATCACACTGGTTTATAGTCACTAGGTTTCGTGGTAAATTGCTGCACTGTAATAGATAACTAAAAGGAATAGCTTCTAGAAAAGTGAAACAAACAACAAACAAAAACACATCCTTGTACTAATGGAGCTTATAGCCTAGTAGGGGAGATAGAAATAATCAAATGCTCCTGGCACTGGATGAATATTCACAACTTTTGTGCATATGGAAAGAGAGAAGTGTATGGCATAATGGGATTTGTAAAAGTGGCTGTTATCCAGCCTAGGAAGTCGGGCTTACTATCAATCCACCCAAGCAGGAGGAGTAACTTTGGACAAGCCAGCTGGCTAACAGCGTGTAGCACAGACTGAACAGAACGAAGTTTCTTGCTTTGAGATCTTATCCTTTCTTTGCAGCAGAAGACGCATACCATGAAAGAAGAGAAGAAAGCACATTATCAATGCTTCATATGCAACCATATCCAATGCCAACAGCCTAGCCTTCCCTCTTCTTGTATGCTGCTCTTATAGTGACAGCATTGATTGCATATTTGTAGTAAAGATTTCACTGGACTCGGTATTATTTTTTGTTTATTGTGTTTGTTTTATTTTGTTTTCATTTTTATTTTATTATGTTTATTTATTTATTTTTGATACAGTCTCGCTGTGTCGCCTGAACTAGAGTGCAGTGGCGCCATCTTGGCTCACTGTAACCTCCGCCTCCCAGGTTCAAGCGATTCTCCCGCGTTATCCTCCTGAGTAGCCAGGATTACAGGCATGAACCACCATGCCTGGCTAATTTTCATGTTTTTAGTAGAGAAGGGATTTCACCATGTTGGCCAGGTTGGTCTTAAACTCCTGGCCTCAAGTGACCCGTCCACTTCAACCTCCCAAAGTGCTGGGATTACAGGCGTGAGTCACTGCACCAGGCTATTTTGTTTTTAAATAGACAGCATTTTCTGCTTTGTTAATTTACAGATTTATTTTGTTAATTAAGAGATGTGAATCTTAGTATCCCTCAAAGAAAATAATTAGAAAGACTCAGTGTTACTTGAGTTGAATGTAGAAACTGAACAGACAATGGTAGACCCTCCTCCTACTAAGACTACTTGAAGTTTGGTTTTGTTTTGTTTTAATTTTAGGCCCTTCATGTCTCTCAAATGGACTTATAGCCTATTTTGGGTTGAAATCCTCAATGATTGGCAGCTAAGCTATAAAATATAAAGAATGAAAATATTTGCCCTGTGTCTTGGAGTTTCCTTTGAAAATATTTTGAATTCTAGATATATGTACAATCATTCAGAAATAATTTTACTCACAAGTTTTATTTTTATATCTTCTCCATCAGAAATACATAATAAAAAAACAAACTAAATGCATTAAGAAAATGAATTTTGGGCTAGGCGTGATGGCTCAGGCCTGTAGTCTCAGCACTTTGGGAGGCTGAGGCAAGAGGATCATTTGAGGTTAGGAGTTTGAGACCAGCCTGGCCAACATCGCAAAACCCTGTCTCTACTAAAAATACAAAAATTAGCCAGACATGGTGGCACTTGTCTGTGAGACCAGCTACTCGGGAGGCCTCAGCAGGAGAATTGCTTGAACCCGGGAGGCGGGTTGAACTCCAGCCTGAGCAACCTAGTCAGACTCCATCTCAAAAAAAAAAAAGAAAGTAATGAATTTTGAATTTCACTTGCCCAGTTAATTGGAATTCCCCACTCTGGTGTTTTTTTCTGCCATAGGCATGCACAACCTCTCTTCTCACAGCTGGTCCTGGGATGTTACTAAAGCCATGATTTAAATAGTTTTGATTTTTTTTTTCCTTTTTGCCTGCTGTCAGGCTGTGATAACTCCAGTGCTAATTGGCTACATGATTTGAAACTGCATTTTCTATATCCTATTTTTAGAGTGACAACATGAGAAGTGACAAATGAAGCAATTGATTTCAGGAAAAAAGCATAGATAGCAAAAAGGCACAGACCAAATAGCAAAAGACACCGAGTATTAAAATGAAATTAATACTCACCATTTAAAATGAAGCACACACATAAATAAGGATGAGTAGAGTTGAACTACAGGTAAGCTGTAGGTAATCGTATACCAGTATAAACTCATACAATAAATTAGCATAGTTTTGAGAGTCATCGATTTTCACAGAATAAAGGGAATATTTGAATTCCCAGAGGATTCGTTGCAAGGTAACTTCAATACGGAGTTACTCTAAAGCATTATAAATGAAATTGTTTATAAGTTCTAAACTGTCCATCCAAGAATGGGCTGTTACTCTTGTATGAAGGCAGGATGAACAAAATTGGAAGTAGTCAGATTCTAGAACCCCTTAATACCCAGTGTGTACTCTTCTCCAGAAAAAAAAGATCCATATGTTGTTTTAGTATCACTCGTAATCACTTGAAATTCAGGTTTGAAGTTAGTGTTTCGGCCAAGAGAGGTTCTCTGTCGTGACCCTCCTGGAAGCTGACCTTACACATCTGATATTTTGCCTCTAAAGGATCTGGACCAAGACAGGATTAGTGAATATCTCAAGTACAATCAAGAATGTAAGAGAATATAAGTACAAAAGAGAAAGTGCATTTTTTTTTTCTTTTTTTCCTCTCCCAAGCAGTATGTTTTCTGAAGCTTTCTGGGCCTTACTTTTGTTACTTATTTGTTACTTCTTGAAAATAATAGATGTTTTCTCATTTGCTCATCAAATATTGCTCATCAAATATTGAGTTTCTTTATAGCAGCACTAGTCTCTCAGGAAATTGCTTATCAAATATTGAGTTTCTTTACAGCTGCATTGGTCTCTCAGGAAACAACAGTATGGTCATACTAGGGGAGCCAATTGAAGAGGATGTCAGGATATGTAAGGTTCTTTCACAACCCAACCTGATATGGCTTAGAGAGGATTAAACTTTTCTTCCAACCTATGCATCTGAAGGTCTATCTTCGTATGTCTATTAAGAATGGAAGGGAGTGAGCTGAGAGCAAATCCCTCCTCCTAAGTTTTTAAGGAAATCTGGCTTTAATTAACACTGGAATTAAAAGCAGATTTTGAATTTTTAAAAACTTTATTGCAAAGCTGTCTAATGCCATATTTATTTAGAGGTGCTGCATACTGGGTTGTGGGAAACAAAGAAAATACGGGAACTTAGTGATCCAGTTAACCTCTCTACCTGTCAGTGAGCAAATAATCTCTGCCCTATAGTGTCTGACTCTCCTGATGTCAGGGGTTTTGTATCTGGCTGCCTTGATCACCAGCTCTATACCTGAAACATTCTCCAAGCATTAGACCACCAGTCTAGGACTTCAGTTAGACTTAACGTAGAATTATAAGACACTGCCCCTTTGCTCAAAGAGTTTATTATAATCTATTTGAGAGACTCTACACTCACACACACACATATATAGATAAAAACACACATTTATGCACAAATACACATATATATACACACACAAAATATATGTATAGATTTATATACATACATTTATATATGTATATAAAATATGTGTGTATTGTATCTATACATATATAGATATTTATATTCATATACATATATGTCATCTTATTCTGTGTATGTGTTTATATACATATATACATACTCCCAATATATAGTCTACTGTCTCTGTGTATCTGAATACACACAGACACACACACACAGAGACATATAAAATATGTGTATGTATATATATATATGAAGGAGTTAGCAGGAAGAATTTAAGGAAATGTAGCGATTTTAGGGTATACAAAGCTGAGTTTGCAACCAGACCCACTAGAGGGTGATGCTGAATAGAACCTCTGCCTTCTCTCATTCTCAATTATTTAATCTGGAAAATGGGAACAAATGCAATATTTACAATTCTCTCTATTCAATCTTCCAGAAACTGAGAACTCCCTTTACATTATTTATTCCCAAATGGTTAGACTCCCTAGTGGGTGAGATTTGCACTGTGTACACATCAATTTCAATAAGAAAAGACAGATATTTCTTTAATGGAAACACCCTAGTCAGTGGCACAGCCATGATTGGGACAGCAGTCTCCTAATTTATGTGTGTTTGACTTATTCAATGGACTGAGCATCAACTATGATAGGTTAGAGGATATAATGGAGAGAACAATCATAAATTATTTTTGCCATCATGGAGTTTATACTCTGAAAGATAGCACTCTGAGAGGAGACAGGCACACATTCACACAAGCACACACACATGTACACTAATTAAAAGTATAACTTCAGAGGTATATTATGTTAGGAAACCACAACATAGATTGTTTTGACTTTGGGAGGTAGGAGTATGACAGAGAAAGTACGGAAAGATGAGCTGTAATGTTGCGGGAAGTCAGTGACTGCAAATGGAGGGACCAGCTGGAGCCGAGCAGAAGAACATAAATTGTGAAGATTTCATGGACATTTATCAGTTCCCAAAATTAATACTTTTGTAATTTCTTACACTTGTCTTTACTGCAATCTCAGAACATAAATTGTGAAGATTTCATGGACATTTATCACTTCCCCAATCAATACTCTTATAATTTCTTATGCCTGTCTTTACATTAATCTCTTAATCACGTTTTCTTTGTAAGCTGAAAATGTACGTCACCTTAGGACCACTGTTGTACAAATGGATTGTAAAACATGTGTGTTTGAACAATATGAAATCAGTGCAGCCTGAGAAAGAACAGAGTAACAGCAATTTTCAGGGAACAAGGGAAGATAACCAAAAGGTCTGACTGCCTACAGGGTCGGGCAGAATAGAGCCATATTTTTCTTCTTGCAGGGAGCCTATAAACAGACGTGTGAGTAAGAGAAATATCGCTGAATTCTTTCTCCAGCAAGAAATATTAATAATTGATACCCTGGGGAAGGGATGCATTCCTGGGGGTAGGTCTATAAATGGCTGCTCTGGGAGTGTCTGTCTTATGCGGTAGAGATAAGGACTGAAATACACCCTGTTCTCCTGCAGTACCCTCAGGCTTACTAGGATTGGGAAATTCCAGCCTGTTAAATTCTAGTCAGACCAGTTGTCTGTCTTGAACCCTGTTTCCTGTTAAGATGTTTATCAAGATAATGCATGCACAGCGGGCCATAGACCCTCATCAGTAATTCTAATTTTGCCTTTGCCTTGTGATCTTTATGGCCCTTTGAAGCATGTGATCCTTGTGACCCACTCCCTGTTTATACACTCCCCCCCTTTTAGAATCCCTAATAAAAACTTGCTGGTTTTGCAGCTCGAGGTTGCCATCACAGTCCTACCAATATGTGATGACACCCCCAGAAGCCCAGCTGTAAAATTTCTCCCTTTGTACTCTTTCTCTTTATGCACAAGGCTTCAAGCAGATGAATGTGGCTGGTTTGCTTGAGTAAAAAAGAGAAAGAGGAGTGTAAGATGAAGCTGGAGAGATAGCCAGTAATTAGACCATGAAGGTGCCTGCAAATTATGTAACTGTCGTAAAAATTCTTTTCTATTTTAGGAACAATGAGAAACCTTTGAAGAAGTGGTAGAAGCTAGGGAAAGTGGATGACATGATCAGAGATCACGAGATGACTTTTACATGTAATGTTCTTTTTACCTGTAATGTAGGAAATTGTTGGCTTGGGGGATAGTGTGGATTAGGGACACCAGTTAGGAGACTCTTGAAACTTTATAGAAACCATTTTTAGATCATGGTAGCATGGACAAAGGTGCTGGTGGCAGAGGGTGTATTATTTTCCTATGAATGCTGTAACAAATTACCACACATTTGGTGGCTTGAATAACAGAAATGTATTCCATTACCGTTCTGGAGGCCAGAAATCCAAAATCAGTTTCATATGATCAAAACCCAGGTATCCATCTATTGACAGCCCCTTCTGGAGGCTCTGGGGAGAATCCATTCCTATTCTTTTCCCACTTTGGTGGTAGCTCCTCTCTCTCTGCCAGGTCTCAAGGTCCATAAACTATGTGAGTTTTGCATTCAGGACTCACTAGGCAGTGACACCCTGCTATAGGTGTTCTGTTCCATGAAAGGAAATGGAAAGAGGGAAGTCAATACTTTGACTCAACTCTAGTTTGACCTCTTGATTATACTACTGCAGTAAGTCATTCAGTCCTTGGCAATTACTTTTGCTTTTGGCTTATTGCTTTAATTGATTTTTCCAATATCACCTCAGTTAAGCTCCTGATGACTGGTATTCTTACTCCGAGACAGGGTCAGGTACCTACCATCAACAACATCACTATATGATGAGATGAGATGAGAAACTGGATTTCTGGAAGGGCTCGCTTTTTTGGAGAAAGCTCCTTTTACTAAGAGAACACTTGAAATTGTCTTCCTCCAAGCCTGTCCCCATCTCAGGCCTCTCTGAAGACTGGCCTCACTCTGGGGTGCCTGGCTCTATAGTCTTCCTTCTCTCAGGTTTCAACTCTGCATCCCATGTCACATTCACTTTTCCATTTTGGTCTCTGTTCTTCCTTGATGAGCTCGTACTGCATTTCAGGCCTCTAGTATCTGTCTTCTCTCCTGCAGTAGCCAGATCCAGCAGCCATGTGCTAGTCTGGTAAGTCTAACATAAAAACAAAATCTCTTACAGCTTCCTGAAATCACTCCTCCTATGACTACTCAGACTCACCCAGGAACCAATCAGACCCCAAGGACACAGTGAATAAGACTGGCCCCATCCCTACTCTTACAGGGCTTATATTCTAGCTGGAAAAATTACTATTAAAGTGTAAAATAAATATGCAATGAACAGGCTAGAAAGATTATGCTTCTATTTCTAGGGCTCATTTATTATTTGTTTTCTTCCCGTGAGGTGCAGCAAGAACACCAGAGAGACCCGACCATGAGGACAGAGACTTTAGGTTAAACCAGGGTCTCTCTTCCTTGTTACCTTAGCACAGATCACAAAACAAAGTTATTTCTGTAAGTCAGGGATTTTCTCCAATGGTCTGACAAGGACAGGGTGACACTTGCTTGTTGGTATCACTAAGGAAGCTTTATAGAAGCATTTCCTCTCATTGCCGAAATGTGATCCAGGGGCACAGGTCTTCAGAAAGAAGGCAGGTTTTCCTGTGGGGGTTTCATCTGAAAGCGACACTAGAGCTGCTCACTTGATTTTTTTTTTTTTTTTTTTTTTTTTTTTTTTTTTTTTTTTTGAGATAGAGTTTCGCTCTGTCACCCAGGCTGGAGTATAGTGGCATGACCTTGGCTCACTGCAACCTCCACCTCCCAGGTTCAAGCTATTCTCCTGCCTCAGCTTTCCAGGTAGCTGGGATTACAGGTGTGTACCACCATGCCTGGCTAATTTTTGTATTTTTAGTAGAGGTGGTGTTTCACCATGTTGGTCAGGCTGGTCTCAAACTTCTGACCTCATGATCCACCTGCCTCAGTCTCCCAAAGTGCTGGGATTACAAGCATGAGCCACAGCACCCAGCCTTGATCTCTTTACCCTATGGCCACCTGCAAGATCATCTGCCTTCATCTCCTAGACCAACCTTGCACAGAAGGGCTCAATATTCCCATGCTTGCTTGTGAGCCAGCACTGGCCTGAGGTCTCATTCAAACCAAAGCACTTAAGGCATATCTCTAGGTTCTCTTAACCTGTCTATTATCCCAATCCCTACAAAACTGAGGCCCTGTCAATTTTTCTTCAGGTTTCTCTCCAAGCTCTGGAATCTTATCTTTGCAACCTCCCTTAGGGCCGTGGTCTAGCTACCTAGCCTATACATTTTCATGATGCCAAATGTGTGTCTGCTTACACTCGTCCAAACTGCTGGGCCTGGATTCTTCTCTGCTGCCATACCTCAGAATTTCCAGAATGAACAGCTGGCCTGGATCATGGCCTTTTGAGGCTATAGCCTTTTGCTTAAGGCCCAAATGTGGGGCTGGACTTTTTCCCTGCAAGGACACCTGGATCTGTACAGAGGACCTAGTTGGCAGCCAGCCCTAGTGCTGCCGAGCTTGTGCAGCTGGATCTCTTCGTGTCCCATCTATACCATCATGGCAAGAGGCTGGCCTGAGAATATGCCCCCTTCAATATACATGCTACCATTACCTCCTATAGTGCATGAGCCCCTCTTTTAGTGTAAGCATTGCTCTCTCAGATTAAATGTAGAAGAATTATGAGAGAGAAGCCTAGAGAGAATATTTAGGGTACAGAATAAAGGTAGCCTTAATGTAATATCTCAGACTCTACAGAATGAGATATTCTCTAGGCAAATGACATTCTCTAGGCAAATGATGGTGACATCTTATTTAGAGTCTTAGATTAACCAGATGGCATGAGCTGGATCATGACTCACAGCCAGGTTTCTACCTTTTTTCACCTTGCAATGAGGAAAAATGTATAAATAGAGTTAGCAACTGACTGTTCCAAAGTACCCTGAGGACAGACAGTCTCTTCTCTAATAAGGAGATACTTTATCCAGAGTGACAAATTGCTCAGAAGGTCACATTTTCTCCATGTGATCAGGCTGAATTTTATGATGTAGCAGGTTGAGAGAGGGACTATTTCTGCAATCAGGACAGCACATCATGAGCCCAAAGGGCTTTGTTCAGAGGCAGGAGAGACGCTTGAAGACTATAATGAGGAGGAAGATTGGTCTGAAGCTCCCTTCAAGAGAACACTCCATCTGTATCTCTCCAACTGTGGTAAGCCCATGGATGGGTTTGTGTTCCTATCGTGGAAGGACAATTAGGAAACATATGAATTCTGCAGCACCCCACATATTTTATTCTAAATGACACATTAATTTATCTAATTTTCATTCAGTTTTAAAATATAAGAATCATGAAATCCTAAGTATTTTATATATTTTTTGACAATTATATAATAACGTATTCAAGCAACATGCAAATCAGAAAAAAAAGACAACTGAAGTTTACATAAGGGTACAGCCAACCCTCATGAAAGTGTAAAGCCTTTTTTCTGTGAATTGATTAAACAAAATATGAACATTAATATCACTATGAAGAAAAAATGAAATCATTTATAAACTCTCTAAAAAGAAGTATCTAAACATCTTTCTATATGTGCTTCCTCACATTTTTCCTATCAGTTTTTATATACTCTGTTCAAAAATAAGTTCATGTTGTCATCTTTATTAACTTATTTTTTTTGTTTGTTTGTTTTTGAGATGAAGTCTTGCTTTGTCGCCTAGGCTGGAGTGCAGTAGCACAAGCTAGGCTTACTGCAAGCTTCACCTCCTGGGTTCACACCATTCTCCTGCCTCAGCCTCCCAAGTAGCTGGGACTACAGGCACCTGCCACTACACCTGGCTAATTTTTTATATTTTTAGTAAAGACAGGGTTTCACCATGTTAGCCAATATGGTCTAGATCTCCTGACCTCGTGATCCGCCCGCCTTGGCCCCCCAAAGTGCTGGGATCATTAACTTATTTTTTAAACTTAAGAGTTTAACATTGACATGCTTCTGCATTATTCATGTTTCCATATTCTTAAATTCATTCTGTCATGATATGTTGAAAGCTAGGTTGTATTAAATTAAATCAATGTATTGGTTCTTAACCAATCTTAGATCTATCTATATATCTGATATGTTTTGGATGTCTCCTCCAATTCTCTTGTTGGGACACAATCCCCGGTGTTGGATGTGGGGCTTGATGAGAGATGTTTGGGTCATGAGGATAGATCCCTCATGGCTGGGTGCTGTCTTCACAATAGTGAGTGCATGCTTGTGAGATCTGGTTGTTTAAAACTGTGTGGCACCTCCCCCTGATTCTCTTGCTTCTTTTGCTCCCTCTCTCACTATGTGAAATGCTTGCTCCCCCTTTTCCTTCTGCCATGATTATAAGCTTCCTGAGACCTCACCAGAGACTGAGCAGATGCCAGAGCCATGCTTCCTTACAGCCTGCAGACACATGAGCCAATTAAGCCTCTTTTCCTTATAAATTATCTAGTCTTAGATATTTCCTTATGGTAATGCAAGAACAGCCTAAAATGCTATCTGTCCATCTACATATATATATAATAGGAATTGGTTCATGCAATTGACTGAGAGGTCCCACTCTGCAAGCTGAAACACCAGGAAAGCTGATGGTGCAATTCATTCCAAGTCTAAAGGCCTGAGAATTGGCAGGGATACTGGAGTAAGTTCTGGTGTTTGTCCAAAGAACGGAGAACCAGGGTCACTGATGTCTGAGTGAAAAAGGAATTAGTGTCCCAGCTCAAGCAAATACCAGATTAACCCCTTATCCACTTTTTGTCCTATTTAGGCCCTCAAGGAATTGGACAATGCCTGTCACCATTGTTGAAGACAATCTTCTTCACTCAGTCTATCAATTCAAATGCTAATCTCTGCCAGAAAAGCCATCACAGATGCATCCAGAAGTAATGTTTTGCCAGCTCTCTGAACATACCTTAGCTCAGTCAGGTTGACACATAAAATCAACTATCATAATGATGTTTTTAGTTTTTTAAAATTATCAACAATGCTCTTCTGAATACTCATATATTTATATTTCTACACAGTTTTAAAATCATTTATTTGGTTAAATTCTTAAGGGTGATTCTTAAGTCAAATGATAGAGATATACGTTTCCATTAATTTGCTTGGCAAATGAGGAACAAAGAGAGGGTAATTTAGCATTTTTCACCCTTTGTCCTTAGCTATAACTTATGCCATAAATATGCTAAGATAGATACACATACACACAAAACATTAGGTAAATAACTAATGTCTTAATTAAATTTTCATGTCTAATAATATGTGAAAGTTACTTTTATCATCCTGTTTTCCAAATTAGGATCATTTTTGAGAAAAAAAGTCTTTTTCATAACATATAGTCTTAAAACACCTTATATCTTAGAAGATGACTACACACATAGCTACACACACACATTGACTTTCACAGCACAGATGGCTTTCAATAGCATTTTTGTATACTGTCCTCCCAAATAACACATTATATATATACACACACATACACAGTATGTGTATATATATAGATAAATAGATGAACGTTTAGCTATATATATATGCATATATATATACATGATATATTATTTATTACTGATTCCACATCATTCTAAAGTATACTGGTGAGCAAATTAGAAATGTCATTAATTTTATGTTGTACTAAAATATATTGATGAGAAATTTGGATTCATATTTAAGAGGGAGTTTATTTTAGTGGCACAAACATGTCACGTGAAACCTAACATGCAGAACTAAAATGTTGCCTTTGGGACAGAAAGCTAGGCTAAGCTTAGAGAAAGTTCCTCCAAAGACCACCGTATCTGCTGAAATCCAGATGAATTCGTCCTAGATCTGCAAGCACCATAGGGAAACAAAGATGGGTCACTGTTGCATAGTCTCAGGCACACACTCTAGGGATAGTTTCTTACACACTCACACACGTGCTTACACACATAGATGTGTGCATCTCCACATGCTCTATGTACTATTCTTAAATATATTTCCACTGGTCTTCTGGGGGTAAAGCCTAGAGAACTAGCCTAGTGGAGTGATGAAGCCTGCTGTCCCTGGAGTCAAAATGCCTATATTAAATCATGATTCCATCACCCATCAACAGGGAGTCTTAAGTAATTCACTATTTTAACATCTCAAAGCCTTAACTCTAAGCCTTAAAATCTAAGCCTCAGTGTTTTCATCTACAAAATGAGGGTGATGCTAGTAGAGTCTGCATCTCAGGGCTGTTGAAAGATTTTAAAGCTCTTAACATCTAGTAAACACTCAGAAGGGGCTAGGAATTATTATTAATACTATTTTTCTTTGTTTTAGGATTATTTTATTTCATTTCATTTCATTGTTATTATTTATTTTTGAGACCAAGTCTCACTCTGTTGCCCAGGAGGGAGTGCAGTGGCATAATCTCAGCTCACTGCAACCTCTGCCTACTGGGTTCAAACGATTCTCATGCTTCAGCCTCCTAACCAGCTGGGACTACAGTGTGCAACACCATGCCTAGCTAATTTTTGTATTATTGGTAGAGATGGGGTTTTATTCACCATGTTGGCCAGGCTGGTCTGGAACTCCCGAGCTCAGGTGATCTACCTGCCTCGGCCTCCCAAAATACTAGGATTACAGGCATGAGCCACCGTGCCCTGCCTTAGCATTATTTCAATACTCAAAATGTCCTAAACGTTTTAGTGCCAGGCCAGTCGTCTCCCTTTATTTATTTATTTATTTATTTATTTATTTATTTATTTATTGAGTTGGAGTTTTGCTCTTGTTGCTCAGACTGGAGTGCAATTGCATGATCTCAGCTCACTGCAACCTCCGCCTCCCGGGTTCAAGAGATTCTTCTGCCTCAGCCTCCCGAGTAGCTGGGACTACAGGCATCCGCCACCATACCCAGCTAATTTTGTATTTTTAGTAGAGAGAGAGTTTCTCCATGTTGGTCAGGCTGGTATTGAACTCCCAATCTCAGATGATCTGCCCGCCTCAGCCTCCTAAAGTGCTTGGATTACAGGCGTGAGCCACCGCACCCGGCCTCCCATTATTAGGAAATAGTAGTGAGACAGTCAGGTGGGAGGGGGTCCCCGGAAAAACTCCAACCAGCCTGAGCACTGGGGTGGAGAGCCTTGGGGAGATTGCCCATTTGCAGCAGAGAGGAACCTGGCCCCTGTTCTTGCTGTGTGGAACCTGAGATACCTGGGTGGGAAACACTCTAACAGGGCCTCTGGACTTGTGGGGTGTCCTTGTTTCCCCCTTTTCTTCCTTTTCACCCAACAAAACCCTGTCTTACTCACCATACAAATTGTCTGCAAGCCTGAATATTCTTGGCCACGGGACAAAGAACCCCATCTTTAGCTGAACTAGGAAAAAGTCCTGCAACTGTAGTGCATCAACATAAAATAATTCAGTGTAAACCTAAAGTCATAATTAACGATAAAAATAGCTTATGGCCAAAACTACAGGTGGGATTTCACATGGCAGATGTCCTAAATGGATTTTGAGCTCAAAGTTGGAATATCTCATACCAGCTTTTAGAATTATGCAACTAGTTGCAGCGAGCCGAGATCGCGCCATTGTACTCCAGCCTGGGTGACAAGAGCGAAACTCGGTCAAAAAAAAAAAAAAAAATTATGCAGCTAGAGTTCTCATCCTTCATCCAATCTTTCTAGTCAGTGACCTCAAGCCTGGGTTGAAGTATATGTTTTGTCACTAGTTCAAGTCAACTAATTTTCGTTCAATAAAGATAATATCAGATATATCAGGAACATCACACCTAATTGACAGTGGATTACCATCTGGTGAAACCTTGGGCAATTAATGCCTCTGAACTTTTAACTAATCCTCTCAAGCAGGTCTGACTGCACTATGGAGAGCTGGTGATATTTAGAAGAGATGACAGACATGCAATTGAATGGAAGACCACAAAGCAGGAGCTAGTTAGCAATCATCAAAATAAATATCACCATCACTCCCTCTTCTTACAGATCACTGTCTGTTAAAACCCAATCTCAGAGAAGTTAAAGAGCTTTCATCACCATACTTTCAGGGTCAATTCATCTCCGAAAAGGAACAGATGGGGAAGAATTATTCAATTCACAGTTGACTTGTCATAAATTCCAAGATCTTGGACTATAAGAAAATGACCTTGCTTATGAAATCACAAATTCCCTTCTGTGGGAAAGTAAAATTGTTGTCACTAGCCCAAAGTCTAAATACACACTCACCTTCCATATATTTTCAGATGCTAGTCAGGGAAGAATCTGCTTCTGTAAAAGGTTTGCAAGGTGCATGTGGTTTGCAAAGTGGCTGTGGTGGGTATTGATGGTGAGGGGGAGGAGTGGGAGGATGACAGAGCTAAATAGGTTCCCTGAGAGTTATCCTGTTTGAATTGTTAGCATTAGCTGTGTCAGTCTTCAGCCTAATGAAAAGCTCACAACAAATGTTTCAATGGAAAAAACAAACAAACAAACAAACAAAAATCCTTTAAGTGGCAGGAAAAAAGGAGAAAAAGAGGGAAAATAAAACAACCTGCAGTTGTGGGAGGACTCCTGCTCCAAGTACACAGCAGTCTCTCCCAGACTAAGCAATTCTAGGCGCAGTGTAGAAACAGGCTGTTGATGAGAAGGGGCACACCAGGCTGTCAGCTTCCCATAGCCTACCTGAGGTTCATACTGTATAGGAAGAAGATGTACTTTATATTAATATTTGTACAAAATTGATGAACTAAACCAAATAGACAACTGAGAATCTGGCTCAGTATCTGCCAAATTCCAGCCTCACATTGGTCAAATTGCACTGTATTTTTTCTTCTATGAGAAAAACAAGAACAAAAGCAAATCTGGATATTTTCATATAATCTCAAACCATCTATTGAAATAGAATGAAAAAGGGCAAGGCTGGACAAGTTGGGCTTCTACTTATAGAAGAAAAACTTTGACTTTATATTTAAATATTTTAACATACATTCATGATAGAGGAACAGATCTATTATGTTTTTGCTACAGAGTGTAGTATTCCCTGTTTCCTTTTATTTCACCAACAATATACATACTGCCTGTATGATTGAGCAGTTATTAAGTAGGAGGAAAATAAAATTCAAGAATTGTCCAAATAGATTTTTGAAATTAGCAAACTTTACAAGTAGAAAACAGGCTTGTAAAAACCAAGTAAACAGCAATATATGTGTGTGTGTGTGTGTGTGTGTGTGTGTGTATGTATATGTATATGTATGTGTGTATATATATGTGTGTGTGTATATATATGTATGTGTATATACACATACACAAAAAGTACAAGGACAGTGAGGAAAATTTTGGTTAGTGACTCTCAAATATAATGAAAAGTGAACATCTGTTCATTTTTATCTCAAAAGTAAATTTTATCTTCACACATTTGAAAGAAAACCAAGCAGCATTAGGGTCATAGTCAGAGAGGAATAGAGATCACCTAAGACTCCAAACCACTGTCATATTTTAATGACACAATAATATAACGAATTAGATACAGTCCTAATTTGTTAAAGATGTTGAACAGCACTAACAGGACCACCTAGATGGTGGTAAGATTGGCTTCATACTAAGATTGGCCTCACTGGGTGAAAAATGCAAAAGTGTATAAAGTTTTCTGTAAATATATAAATCCAAGTATGAATGTTTGAAAGTTTCTCAGGTTGCTTTTTCCCTAGCCTAGTCACAGAACACAGTAAATAAATCAGTGCTATCAGATTCTCATAGTTCCACCCCACTCTGCCAATCAGTATTTCTGCAATAACTGTTTCCCTGGGAAATAGTAGGGTTCCCACCTTGGCAGTGGTTGATAGATGAAAATAAATTGTAGAGTCCATCAAAATCCACTATTGCCTCCAGCTTTCTTCACCTTTTTGAGAGACCAGGATCACAGAGAGGAAGGGTAGAGGGACCTGTTAACACTCCCCTTTTTCACATTGTTGTTTGATAATCCCTGGGGATAATATAGGGTATTCTGGACTCTGATTCATTTGATATTGGGAAATCAAGGTGGAAAACAAGAAGTCGTAGCAAGAGCATTTAGGAGACTGATACTGTTTGATGTCTGTGCATCCCTTCCAAGGCCTAAGAATTCTCTCATTGAAACGCCTAGAATTTAGGGGTGTCAGAGAAAGGTTGGTTCTCAGTCTATATCTCAAAAATCCCTCTATTCCTGTGACATAGGGCTGAAAACAATGATGTCGCCATTCATCCTTTCATGTATTCATTATGGTCTATAGCTGAGAAGGGCTATTTGAGGTTTGCTTTGCCTGATGGTAGAAGAAGAAAACCAAGAAGAAACCTCTCTAGGAAAGCTTGCAGTAAGGAGAATGGTAAAATGTGAAGTCTAAAGAGAACCAAGAAAATTACCTGGTCCAACCTTTTCATTTTACAAGTCGGAAAACTTGTAGAAAGTTGCTTAATCTTTCTGGTTCTGAGGCACACAGTTCATTTATTATGATCATATGAAGAGTGCTCACAGATGCCCTTATTAGCAGTCCAAATCCTGCAAGATTTCTCTTAAGAGCCTGTTGGACTTACATTTAAAATCTGTGTTTACCAATATGAACCAGATTTGTGACCTTAGTTACATTTTAAATATTTGCAAACTGATAGTGTGGAAAGTTAAACAATTTGCCTAGTATATAGTGTGCACTCTGGGATTTGATGGGTTCTCTATGTGCGTAGATAAGAGATCATCTTGCAAAGCCCTTGGCACAATGCGTGGCACCACAATACATGGTACTTGATGAATGAGGGCTAATAACAACATTACGATAATTATCGCTATTATTACTTGTCCATTTTGTGCTGCTGTAGCATAATACCACAGACTGGATAATTCATAAAGAACTTGAATATTTTCTCACAGGTCTGGAGAATGGGAAGAGGAAGACCAAGATATTCAGTTGCTTGGTGAGAGCTGCTCTCTGCTCCCAAGGTGGCACCTTGTTGCTGCATCCTCCAATGGGAAGGAATTCTGGGTCCTCACATGACAGAAGGTGGAAAGGTAAGTGCACTGAATGCTGCATGAAGCCTCTTTTATAGTCCCATTCTTGAGGGAGCGTGTCTCCATGACCCAATCACCCCTTAAATGCTTCACCTCGTAATACTATCACGTTAGCAGCACTTGAATTTTGGAGAAGACATATTCAAACCATAGCACTACTGCTATTATTAGCTTGGTGCAAAAGTAACTGTGGTTTTTACCATTGAAAGTGTCACAGATGATAAATTCCTCTTCAAAAACCGTTAGTTCCCTGTTCTTTGTTTCTTAAGACCAACTTTTTTGTACTTCCTTGTCTCTTAACTACCTGTTAAACAATGCTTCTCTCCTTTGCTGTGCCCAGACAAGCCCAGACATGCCTTCCCGCCCAGTAATGGGCAGCCTCTACCCTCCCGCCTAATTGACCCTATTCAATTTTAAACCTTAGCCGATCAGGTTAGCTTAGATTGTGCGTCCAACCCTAGCCAATGGGGAAAAGACACAACGGTAAGATTGTGCGTCCAACCCTAGCCAATGGGGAAAAGACACAACGGTAAGAACCAATTGTGTTACAGATAAAAACCCTTGCCCTACCCGCTGGGTATGCTCTTGTGATCATGACTGATGTGGGCAGCACCCTTCTGCAGAAGTAAATTTCCTTGCTGAGGAATTTTTTTTGCCAAAGTGCTGGTTTTCTTTGCACCACCGAGCACTTGTTTCTAACAAAAGTAATGACAAAAACAATTACTTTTGCACCAGCCTAACACATAAAAATATCAGCTGCTCCTCTTCAGTGTCTCAACTTCCATCAGTAATCTGATTTTAAAGTTCCTTCCTTGTATTGCCTTCCCCCACACACTTGGGTTATATTTCTTCAGCACAACCCCCTATCCTGAGCTGCATTTTGCCTCTTTCTGAAGTCACTCCTGTGTGTGCCCCCATAATCAGCTGCCAAACCTCTGTATTTCCTTGTGCTTGCAATTTCTGTACATTAGATGCTAAATTGCTGTCATGAGAAAGTGGCAAGTGACAGTTTGTCACATTTAACCATTTTAAAACTCGCTCTACCAAAACAAAGCATAGAGAAATGGTTTGAAGATCAAAAGGAATGTGTATGTATATGTAGTTGGTGTTGATTCAAGTCAGAGGATTAAGTGAGTTAATGCTAAGGAAGTAATCAGCTTCAGTTAATGAGAGTGATTATCTAGGAAAATAGAACTGTCACTATTGCTTGCCACGTAAAACAGTAGATTTATTATTTTTGGATGCTAACTACTTTAACAGAAATATCATTCATTTATACTGAGATGTTCCCCAAAGCTGCACTTTTGTTAATGAAAATAAAACCCTTCTGGATTGTCAACTTGTTGTCTTCCTATCCCTGGAACCCTTCTGAGAGTTTTCTGATTGAGGTCTAAGGGATTTCTGGGTGCTCACTTTCTGTGATGAGCTGCCTCTTGTAATTTCACTTGTATCTCAGAAACGGGGTGGAAGGCCTGAGGCTGTGCCCCGGGTCTGCTTCAGTGTCATCTTAAGATCTGATATTGAAAGATTCTATAGAATAGGGAATCTTAGAGGTAAAAATCTTAGATTTGCAAAGCCAAAAGTAAAGCTGCATTATGTGGTGGGAAAGTCATTCAGCTCTTTACCTTCTCTTCCCTCCTTTTACAGTCAAACTGATTTACAGCATTTTCTCGACTTTATCTCCTGTCCCTTCCTCCTCAGTTGGCTCCAGTTTGGCTCCTGTCCACTTCTTTACCAAAGAGCTCTCTTTAAAATTTATTCATGATCTCTCTGTAACTAAGTGAAATAAATATTTTTACCCTTTCTCTTACTTGACCTGTCAGCAGTATTTTCCCCCCAAGACTGAAATCTAAATCTTGCTGGAGAAGGCTCAGCTGTGGCTTATGATACAGAAGTGGTTTTCTGAGATGCAGCACCAGAGACACTTGCTGAGAGCCCTGGTAGAAATCTGTCCTCTGAGGTGCCAGGGAAATAGTCCAAGGCAGATGGCTTCATTCAGAAATAATTTCAAAGTTGCTTAGTAGTCTACCAGAGGAAGCTACTGGGAATATTGCTGACCCCCTTGTTTTGCAGAATGGCACTACAAGAGTTGTCCCAAGCTAGGGGAAAAAACTCTTTCTTCCTCCAGTTTTCATCCAGAGCCCTCTAATGACAAATATATGGCTCTAACTGGCAAATGATTACAGAATTCATCTACATTATTGCAGAACAAGCAATAAAGGGTGTATTTGGATGGGAAAGCAACACATTGTTAAGAAACACATTGACCTAGTCAACTCTGAGTTTGGGATTCTCTCAATCAGTTGTCACACAGAAATTAGTATTTTGAAATCTCAAAGGACCTGTAAACTTAATTTATTCAGGAATACATACATGAACTTTCTCCTCAAATTGGCCCCTCTTCAGCTTCACTATCTGTTTTTTTGAAACCAGAAACTTAGAAATAAACCTTAACATTTCCTTCTTGTTATATATCCAAAACACCATGAACTCTTGACTATTTAATCTCTTAACTCCTACTGAGATCTCTCCATCTGGGTTTCTATCTCCAGCCCTGGGTATAGAACCTAGTGTATAATAGGCAACCAATAAGAATTTGATGAATTAATAAAGCTTTATATGGTAGACTAAATTATGCCGCCTCCAAGACAGATGTGTCTTGTTCCCTAAAAACTGTGAGTATTACTATAGAGGAAAGAGTTTGACATTGTCCAGAGAAAAGTTTGGCCTCTGCCTTTGGCTTTTGGGAGATAATCTATTTCGTACCTGCTAGGAGTATGTGTTTTCATGGCAGATCTTAGGGTGGAACCATCCATACCTGACAGTCAAAAAGTAGAGGCAGACCATGCAAGAAATACCAGTCATGTGACTAAAGATGGGGACTTTTGTTCATGATACCAAATGATCTGAAGACTGAGTTTAACCCTATGGTCAATCACTCACTCATTCAATCAATCATACCTATGTGATGACACCAAAGCTAGGGTATCTGTGAATACCAAAAATACTGGACACCAAAATTCTGGACATCAAAATTTGTGTGAGCTTGCTTGTTGATAATACTCCATGTGTATTATTACACATCAATGTCAGGAGGGTAATGTGTCCTGAGGACAATAGAAACTTCCTATTTGGAAACTTTCCAGAGTCTGCCCTGTGTGTCTTTTCCTTTGGCTGATTTAACGATATCCTTTCCCTGAATAATCCAAAACTGTGAGTATAATAGCCTTTTAAAAATTATGTAAGTCTTTCTAGCCAATTGTTGAAACTGAAAGTTTCAACTTTTGGAGCTCCCCACCCCAAACTTGTAGTTGGTGTCATTCTGTGAGGATTATACTTTCAGACCTTATGGTTTGGTTAATTCTGGGCAGTTAACATTTTAGATACGGTTAAGGATCTTGATCTGCAGAGATAATCCTGAAATATCCAGGGGGATTCTAAGTTGAATTAAATATATCTTTATATGATAAGACAGAGGAAGATTTGATACATACCAAAAATAAGGCAATGGGATCTCTCACTGTTGATTCTTTCCTGGCTCTTCATTTGGTATTTTGCTTACAGTCAGTCTTTTCCATGTACTGTCTCTCCTTTTCTCTCCACCTTTGATAACTCCCCATGCCTTTGTGGAAAGCTCTCATTTCTCTCCTTAGGCTTTGCCTATTTCTTTCTCACACTTTTTCCTTTGAGTTGCCAATCTTGCTCATCCACTCTATGAGTTTCCCAAGCTTTATTTAGAAAGTGAGTACAAATAAAACTGTTTCAGAGCTCAGGCAATGTAGGCGAGTTTTGCGTTTTGATAAATTTTATAGCTGAGTGATAAATCAAAATTATTATGGAGTGTTGACAGACTGTTAACTAACGCCTCACTGGGGAAGTTTTCACAAGGACTGCTGAACATAAGAGAGTAAATGCTTAATGGCCTTTGTAGTTAAAATAAATTAGCAAACAGCAACAATGCATAAGAGCTATGGTGGTTACGTAAGAGGTGGTGATTGGAATAAAGCTTGTCACTGAGAGTGGACTGTCACTTGATACAGAATCAGGACTCCCAGCATGGGCCAAGTACTGGGGATCCAAGTAGGTGGGCAGCAAGAGGGTGTCTGGCAACTGATCCCAGGACTAGGGCTTGTTAGCCAGAGAGCCAGTGGATCCTTCTCTTTTAGTAATCAGTTCCCTGTTTTCAGGTACTGGCTACTACCACTAGAGTGTAATATTTCATTAAATAAACCAGGAAGGATTCAGTTAGTAGTTTGGAGTATAGAGTAAGTGGTAGAGACTTCACCAAACAATTTACTGTCACTGCTAGGCACAAAGATATATGATATTTCCCAGTCTTTCCACACTTCCACACAGTATGGGAGGAAATAGTTCATGCCACTTCCACTTTTGCCCATGAAGTCATCCCACACATCATATATATCCTCCACTCTTTTTCTCCATTGGATGGTGTATTGGACACTTCTTTAAAGACAGCAAATGGTAGAGCCATAAGATGGAAGAGGCTTGAGTCTCCACCAATCTCTCTTTCTTTCTCTCTCTCATTTATTTGCCCTTCAAGATCTAAACTCGACTTAATAAATACTCCCCAACTTTACCAAACATTTAAAGCAAAATAAATATCTGTAATTATGTGGAACATGACCACACTTAAAAAAATTAAGCCAATTATAAAATACTTTTGTAAACCCAGGTTTTAATTCTCCAATGCAGATACAAGGCTCCTGAAAAATGAGACATAGGATGACTGCTTACTGCTCTTAGGGCCTAGCACAAAACAAGACATCAACGTCATAACTTCTGAATTCCTCTCAATGAATGACATTGAATAGATTTTGAGTTGAAATAAATGCAGACAAATTAGATTGGCATACCATGACGTAAGCTGCTGCTCCAAGGATGAATACCAATGTTAACTTTACCCCCTTATCCTCAGCTCTGGATTGCTTTCTGCCTCTATATAATTTATGTATGAAATTTCTGAGGTTAAAAGGGGAGATTACAAAACTTGAAATAACCATAATACTCACTTTCTTTGGTGAAAAGTTGCTTTGAGCTTCAACTCAGGGGAAAACACTCATGAAAAATAGTACTACTGGCCTTCCCACTATTACTAGATCATCATCCTTATATGTCTTACCACATCTGACCAACACCAGAGGGTTTTCATGCCTGTTCTTTCCCAGTTCCATTGAATGCAAGCCAGTCTCTTAATTGTGCACATGAGTGAATGTGTAAGTGATGCCGTGGGTTCTACACCATTCTGAGAAGCCGAGAGTTCTTCACCCTTCTGAGAAGCAGTCATGGCATATACATTTTCCATAAAAAAACTACCACAGTGCAATTAAAGGAGAAATAAATCTTACTGTCTTGATGACAGCCTGTGAAACTGAAACCATGTAATATAGATTTCTCTGAGAAAATAGAAACTTATATTCTTTGACAGTGTAATTATTATGCTCTGTCAAATTACCTTGCTTTTTTCATAAAAATCACTTAATACTTCATGCAGATATTACTTTTGCCATCAAATATCACTTTGGGGAAAGTTAATAATTTAGAAACTTTTATATTTAAAAATGGCAAATCCAATAGATACATGCGATGCCATAACCAGGTTGTCCTCCCTCCTTGAAACTTTTGTATGACTGCTTCTGCCTCCAAGTAAGGCTCCAGAGAGAACAATTGGGTTGCACATTAAGGAGACTCTGTCTTGTATTTGGAGGTCAGAGTGTCGATAACATTAGTGGAAATAGCTTAAGACTGTCTTGTGACTTTTATTTAGAAGAGAGACATTTCCGCTTTAGTAATAATTTTTGTCTTTTCCTTTATGACATTTTTACTGAAAGATCTCATTTTTCCAAAGTCTATAGTTTCCAAACTGGTATTTGCTAGTAAGCAAAATGCATTTTTATCTTTATGGCAGAAATTATAGTAATAATGATAATTTTATCTGGCATTGACTAAATGATTACTACATGCCTGATACTCATCTAGGTTTTTTACACATATTATCTTACTTAAGTTCTTTAACAGCATGAGAAAGTTTATGTCATTATCCCATTTTATAGACGAGAAAATAGAAGTGCAGTGATATTAAATAACTTTGCCAAGGTCGTGAAATTATTCTGTCCCACTGTGAATTTGTATCCAGGTGGTCTGAGTCAAAACCAACTATTGGCTGCATAAATGTCTTATTTTGAGAAGTATCTATTCATGTCCTTTGCCCACTTTTTGATAGGGTTGTTTGTTTTTTTCTTGTACACATGAAAAAATGCTCATCATCACTAGCTATCAGAGAAATGCAAATCAAAATCACAATGAGATACCGTCTCACACCAGTTAGAATGGCAATCAGTAAAAAGTCAGGAAACAACAGGTGCTGGAGAGGATGTGGAGAAATAGAAACACTTTTACACTGTTGCTGGGACTGTAAACTAGTTCAACCATTGTGGAAGACAGTGTGGCGATTCCCCAAGGATCTAGAACTAGAAATACCATATGACCCAGCCATCCCATTACTGGGTATATACCCAAAGGAGTATAAATCGTGCTGCTATAAAGACACATGCACACGTATGTTTATTGTGGCACTATTCACAATAGCAAAGACTTGGAACCAACCCAAATGTCCATCAATGACAGATTGGATTAAGAAAATGTGGCACATATACACCATGGAATACTATGCAGCCATAAAAAAGGATGAGTTTGTGTCCTTTGTAGGGAAATGGATGCAGCTGGAAACCATCATTCTCAGCAAACTATCGCAAGAAAAGAAAACCAAATACCGCATGTTCTCACTCATAGATGGGAATTGAACAATGACATCACTTGGACACAGGAAGGGGAACATCACACACTGGGGTCTGTTGTGGTGTGGGGGAAGGGGGGAGGGATAGCATTAGGAGATATACCTAATGTAAATGATGAGTTAATAGGTGCAGCACACCAACATGGCACATGTATACATGTGTAACAAACCTGCACGTTGTGCACATGTACCCTAGAACATAAAGGATAAAAACAAACAAACAAAAAAAACAATTGTAGTCATCACACTTTACTGCTTTCCCATAATATCTATCAATTATGGAGTGTTTACTCTTGAGCACATTCCACTTTTTTTTTCTGTTTTTTAAAATTGTACTTTAAGTTTTGGGATATATGTGCAGAATGTGTTACATAAGTATACACGTGCCATAGTGGTTTGCTGCACACATCAACTCATCATCTACATTAGGTATTTCTCCTAATGTTATCCCTCCCTTAGCCCGCCAACCCCTGAAAGGCCCCAGTGTGTGATGTTCCCCTCCCTGTGTCCATGTGTTCTCATTGTTCAACTCCCACTTATGAGTGAGAATATATGGTGTTTGGTTTTCTGTTCCTGTGGTAGTTTGCTGAGACTGATGGTTTCCAGCTTCATCCATGTTCCTGCAAAGGACGTGAACTCATCCTTTTTTATGGCTGCATAGTATTACATTGTGTGTATGTGCCACATATTCCTTATCCAGTCTATCATTGATGGGCATTTGGATTGGTTCCAAATCTTTGCTATTGTGAACAGTGCTGCAATAAACATACGTGTGCATGTGTCTGTATAGTAGGATGATTTATTCAACTACAAATAAATGTAAATAAATAATGGGACCCAGCAATCCACTTACTGCGTGTATACCTAAAGGATTAGAAATCATTCTACTATAAAGACACTTTTTCTTTTCTATTTGAAACTTGCAACAAATGAGACACAGTGCAAATCAAGCTGCAGTGAGATACAGTGCATTTATGTGTATTTCAACATCTAATATTCTAGTAGTATAAAGACAAATTTAAATTTATCTTATTAAATTTAAGATAAATTTATCTTAAATTTTTGAATGCTAGATTGCTTATCTTAATGCCCTTTTTGGTGATCACTGTAGAAGTGGATGATTATATTGCATTGGGTGATTATATTGCACCCATATAATATGGTGGTGATTATATTGCATTGGGCTCTTCTACAGTAAAAGAAGAAGCACTTCAGGTAAGCATTTTAGTTAACTCTCTCCATACTCAGGACATAGATATATCATTTCTGTTAAGGCACAAATGTGGGAAGCACATCTGAGGCATTAAGGACAGATCACTGACCTCATGGGAGTGACTTATGATTGATTACAGTGGAGATGGGTCTGTGAGAAGTTGAAGTCAGAAACAATATTCAGGAAACTCTAATGCCTAATGTTCTCCCAGCAATAACTAACTTTCATAGAGTCCAGTGATCTTTTTTTTTTCCAGTGGCATCAGATAAATTTTTTATTATTATTATTATACTTTAAGTTCTAGGGTACATGTGCATAACGTGCAGGTTTGTTACATATGTACACTTGTGCCATGTTGGTGTGCTGCACCCATCAACTCGTCATTTTCATCAGGTATAACTCCCAATGCAATCCCTCCCCCCGCTCTCTCTCCATAATAGGCCCCGGTGTGTGATGTTCCCCTTCCCGAGTCCAAGTGATCTCATTGTTCATTTCCCACCTATGAGTGAGAACATGCGGTGTTTGGTTTTCTTTTCTTGCGATAGTTTGCTGAGAATGATGGTTTCCAGCTGCATCCATTTCCCTACAAAGGACACAGACTCATCCTTTTTTATGGCTGGATAGTATTCCATGGTGTATATGTACCACATTTTCTTAGTCCAATTTGTGAGATGGACATTTGGGTTGATTACAAGTCTTTGCTATTGTGAATAGTGCCACAATGAACATACGTGTGCATGTGTCTTTATAGCAGCATGATTTATAATCCTTTGGGTATATACCCAGTAATGGGATGGCTGGGTCATATGGTACTTCCAGTTCTAGATCCTTGAGGAATCGCCATACTGTTTTCCATAATGGTTGAACTAGTTTACAGTCCCAGCAACAGTGTAAAAGTGTTTCTATTTCTCCACATCCTCTCCAGCACCTGTTGTTTCCTGACTTTTTACTGATTGCCATTCTAACTGGTGTGAGATGGTATCTCATTGTGATTTTGATTTGCATTTATCTGATGGTCAGTGATGACGAGCATTTTTTCATGTGTCTGTTGGCTGTATGCATGTCTTCTTTTGAGAAATGTCTGTTCATATCCTTTGCCCACTTTTTGATGGGGTTGTTTTTTTCTTGTAAATTTGTTTGAGTTCTTTGTAGGTTATGGATATTAGCCCTTTGTCTGATGAGTAGATTGCAAAAATTTTCTCCCATTCTGTAGATTGCCTGTTCACTCTGATGGTAGTTTCTTTTGCTGTGCAGAAGCTCTTTAGTTTAATTAGATCGGAGTCCAGTGATCTTTTGATGATCAACTCATCAATACATTTTTATATAATAAAATATTCTGATTATTTTCCCTGTCCTCTTTTGTTGACTTGAGTGTAGGTCTGAAATAGAGGAGAGGTGTGGTGATGTACAGAGAGATTATCTCTTTTCTGAATGACTCTAAACATTTCAGTCATTCTCGAACCACTGCCAGTAGATTCTTAGTCACCTTTAGTTAGAGTAACCATTTCTTTTGTTATCATAGGAGCCTGGCTAGTTGGTGATTTTCTAAAAATCATGCTACATTTTGAAACTATTTCTACCCAGTCTTCCTTCCTTCCTTCTCTCCTTTCACAGGTGTCAGACCTTCATTGTGGTTTGAAGGTTCTCTTCACCTACTCCCATTGTCTCTTTTTGTCTTTTGCAGGTGTTTCCTCCAATAAATCTCTTACAAAACTCACCCCATGTTGGCATCAGCTTCTCAGAGGACCAAAACTAACTTATGTCAGCTCAGATACTTGAGTGATTACAACTGTCACTTGAGCAACATTATCTTTTGTCCTCAAATTACAGTTAGCATTTTTCCTTTAATGATATGCACCACATTCATAATTAATTATGTATGGGCTAGCATCCATCACTCATTTAAAGCCTTTAAAAATGGAAACCACTGGGCCCATTAATGTGTTATCCACCCTCCTTTTTCTAGCTATCTCCCACCAGTCAGCAATGAAGTAGTCTACACCCTTTCCTTTGTAGTTACACTCAGATCTATTTTGAGACTTGCTAGGTGACTAAAAAAAAATTCCTTCTAAGCCTTAGTTCCTTCCTATCTGAAATATGGCATCAAGTGACTGTAGTTAGTAATAATGTATTGCATACTTTAGTAAATCTTAAGTATTCTTATCCTCCCACACACACATATACAACATAACTCTGTGAGGTGATGGATGTGTTAATTAACTTGATTGTGGTAACAATTTTACAATGAACACATATATCAAAACACCATGATATACATCTTAAATACATTCTTACTTATCAACTATACCTCAGTAAAGCTGGGGAAAAAGAATCATATATGACAAACTATATAAAACACTTGGCACTAATGATAGCACTTTTAAAGAGTTCAACAAATATCTGTTGCTGTTACTAATATTAAGACAGTTCTAGCTTTCAACATACAGACCTTCAAAATGTCATAACTATAGAAGTGTAATGGTGGTTAAACTCTTCAGAAATCAGCTGATGAAACTGAGGACATACAAATTCTTGATGACAGACTGAGAGCTGGGTATGATGTGAGAGAAGTAGAAAGAATAAGCACCCGTTTTGTCTTAGTCCAGTCATAACTCGGTGTTGCATAAATGTGTTGGTGAGAATCCAGCCAAATCAGATTTCCCCTCAAAATTCATTATAAGCCCCTATTGAAAATGAGCATATAGACCTATAAAACCAATTCTAATTAGCGTTTTTTTCTTTGCTAATAAAACTTGAAACTTTCATTTGATCAAGTAAAACTCTTTATAACCTTTTTTTTAAAATCCTCCTTTAAAAGCCATTTTATATGTTCTAAGTAAAATAATTACTGACATAAAAAAATGTATTCCTAATTCCACAATTACTTTATTAAAAATTGCTCTCTCAATAATGCTTAGTCTGAGATTTGCCTATGAAATAAATTACTTTATTTAATGTGTACTGTAATTTTCTCTCAAATAATTACTTAGGAGTTGTAGAGAAAAGTATGTGGGCTGAGAAATTCTAGTGTACAATTTTGGACCTGATCTCCATGGCACAAATAAGGTAATACTGAACATTGATTGCTATGAAATGAAGCTAAGTCCATTGCTCAAGTGCTGGGACATGTGTGTGTGTGTGTATACATGTGTGCTCACATGTGCACATTTGTGTGTGTGTACAATTTTTCTTGTCATCTGTCAGTTGATACTTCGGTTGCCTCCACATTTTAGCTATGGTGAGTAAGGGTGATGGGAACATAAATGTAGAAACATCTCAAATATCTTTTTTAGACCCTATTGTCAATTATTTGGGGTATATACCCAGAAGTGGAATTATTGGATTACATGGTAATTCCAGTTTTAATTTTTTGAGGAAATGCCACACTGTTTCCCACAGAAGCTGTGCTATTTTACATTCCAACCAATACTGCACAAGGATTCCCATTTCTCCAAATACTTTTCAGTACTTTTTATTTTATTTTGTTTTTAGTAGCCATCCTAATGACTTTAAAGTGATATCTTATTGTAGCTTTGATTAGCATTTCCTTAATGATTAGTAATGTTGAACATCTTTTCATGTGCTTTTTGGCCATTTGTGGATCTCTGTTAGAGAAATGTCTATTCAAGCTTTTTGCCCATTTTTGCACTCAGTTCTTGTTTTTGTGGTTGAGTTTTAGAAGTTTTCTCTGTATTCCGGATATTAATCTTTTATCAGATATACAATTAGTAAATAGTTTCTCGCATTCATAAGATCGTTTACTCTTTAGATAGTGTATTTTGATGCACATTTAAAAATGCATTTCATGAAAGCCAATTTGTCTTCTTTTTTGTTGTTATTCCTGTATGTGTGGTGTCATATCCAAGAAATCATTGCCAAATCTAATGTAATGAAGATTTTGGCCTATGTTTTTAAAGAATTTTATAGTTGAAGGTCTTATATTTAGGTCATGAATGTGTTTTGAGTTAATATTTGTATATGGTGTTAGGTAATTACAAAGAACCTAATGTTTCTGTCCCCTCAAAATTTACATGTTGAAACTCTAAATCCCAATGTGAGAATATTTAGAGGAGAGGCCTTTTAAAAGTAATTAGGCATGACAGTGGAGTCATCATGAATTAGTGTCTTTATTAAGAAGCAAACAAACAAGCAAGAAGCTAACTAGTTCTCTTTTTATCATGTGTGGATACAAGAACTTTGTAGCCTGCAACCTGAAAGAGGGCCCTCACCAGAAGCCAACCATGCTAGCTACTTGATCGCAGACTTCCAGTCTCCAGTAAAATGATAAGAAAATTTATGTTGTTTATAAGCCACCCAGTTTGTGGCACTTTGTTGGAGTAGCCCAAACTGACAAAGACAGTAAGAATCCAACTTCATTCTCTTGAATTGAAATAATCAGCTTTCCCGGCACTATTTATTGAAAAGACTGTTGTATTCCTATGAAATGATCTTGACACTCTTGTTGAAAATCATGTGACCATACCTGCAAGTGTTTTTTTCTTGAATAACTAAATGTTTTGGTTACTATAGCTTCAGAGTAACTTTTGAAATCGGGAAGTATGAGCCCTCAAGCTTTGTTCTCCTTTATCAAATTGTTTTAGCTAGTCAGAGTTCCTTGAGATCTCATATGAACTTCGGACAGTTATTTTATCTTTCTGCAAAAAAATGTTACTTGGATTTTGATAGGAATTAGATTAAATCACTAGATCACTTTGAATAGTATTGCCATCTTAACAACATGAGTCTCTCAATTCATGAGCATAAGATGTCTTGACATTTATTTATGTCTTCTTTAATTTCTTTAGCAGTGCTTTGCTGTTTTCATTGTCTTCCGCATCTGTGTTAGATTTCCTTTAAGTATTTTATTTTAACTGTATTATCAATGGAATTGGTGCCTTGATTTTTTTGGATTGTTCATGGTTAATGTATGTAAGTGCAAGTAATTTCTGTGTGTTGTTTTTGTTCCTACTATACATACTTTGCTGAATTCATTTATTAGTTCTAATAGGTTTTTGTGAAATATTCATTTTTTACATTTGAGATTATATTATCTGTAAACAGAAATAAATTTACTTCTTTTTTTCTTTTTTTTTTTTTTCAATTTTGACTGTCTTTTCTTTCTTTTTCTTACTTAATTCCTCTGGCTGGGACTTCCTGTACTATGTTGAATACAAGTGGCAAAAAAGGCTTTCTTGCCTTGTCCCTGAACTTATTGGAAAAGCTTTCAGTCTTTCTCCATTGAACATGACGTTCACTGTGGGTTTTTCATATTTAGCTTTTATTATATTGAGGTAGTTTCCCTTTTTTACTAGTTTGTTGAGTATTTTCTATCATCAGTCCATGAGTTGTACTGAATTTTGTCAAATGCTTTTTATGCATCAATTGAGATGTCCGTGTGAGGTTTTTTACTTTTATTCTGTTAATATGGTATATTACATTGATTGACTTACTTTTTATTTTTTTTAACTTTAGTTTTAATTTTTGTGGGTATGTAACAGGTGTATGTATTTGTGGGTTACATGATATGCTTTGATACAAGCATGTAATGTGTACTAATTACATCATGTAAAAGGGGTATCCATCCCCTCAAGCATTTTTGTGTTATAAACAATCCAGTTATATTTTTTTCATTACTTGAGATTTACAATTAAATTGTTATTGACTGTAGTTACCCTGTTGTGCTACCAAATACTAGGTCTTATTCATTCTTTCTAACTATTGTTTTGTACCCGTTAACAACCCCCACTTTCCCCCAATCCCCACCCCCACATTGATTGGCGTATATATGCTGAACCTTCAGTATATTCTATGAATAAATTTGACTTGGTCATGGTATGTAATCCTTTTGATATGCTGCCTAATTTTGGTTTTGAATATTGCAACAACATTCATCAGGGATATTGATCTAAGATCTATTCTTCGAGTATCTTTGTATGGCTTTGGTATCAGGGTAATGCTGCTCTCATAGAATCAGTTAGAAAGTGCACAGTGGTTCATGCCTATAATCCCAGCACTTTGGGAGGCTGAGGCAGGCAGGTCAGTTGAGGTCAGGAGTTTGAGACCAGCCTGGACAACATGTAGAAAACCTGTCTCTACTAAAAATACGAAAATTAGCCCAGCATGGTGGCATGCACTTATACTCCCAGATACTTGGGAGGCTGAGGCAGGAGGATCGCTTGATCCCAGGAGGTGCAGGTGGTAGTGAGCTGAGAGCACAGCAGTGCACTCCAGCCTGGGGAGTGGGAGTGAAACTCTGTCTAAAGGGAAAATAAAAAGTGTCCCTCCTCTTCAGAGTTTTGGAAAGTCTTGAGAAGGATTGGTGTTAATTCTTATTTAAATATTTGGCAGAATTCACCCATGAAATTATCAGGTCCAGGGCTTTTTTTGCTGAACAGTTTTCTATTACTAATTCTATATTTTTTGCTAGCTTTAGGGCTACTGAGGGTTTTAAAAATTTCTTTGTGTTTTAGGTTAGGTAGGATTTGTGTTTTGAGGCGTTGGTCAATTTCATCTAGGCTATCCAATATGTTGGTATAAAATTATTCATTGTACTCTCTTTTAATCATTTTTATTTCTGTAAAATTGATAGTAATATTCACACTTTCTTTTTTGTTGAAGAGGAGTATACATGCGATATTTTTTGCTAATCATTTCAAAAGTGGACAAAATGGTTATGTACAACTGGAGCCCTACATTCTAAGAAAATGAATTTGATTATATATATTTTCTTTTCAAATTAAACTTTAACTTCTTGGATACATTTGCAGAATGTGCAGGTTTGTTATGTAGGTATACATGTGCCATGGTGGTTTGCTGCACCCATCAACCCATCATCTACATTAGGTATTGCTCCTAATGCTATACCTCCCTTAACCCCAAACCACTGACAGGCCCCAGTGTGTGATATTCCCCTCCCTGTGTCCATGTGTTCTCATTGTTCAACTCCCACTTATGAGTGAGAACATGTGGTATTTGGTTTCCTGTTCCTGTGTTAGTTTGCTGAGAATGATGGTTTCCAGCTTCATCCATGTCCCTGCAAAGGATATGAACTCATCCTTTTATATGACTGCATAGTATTCCATGGGGTATATGTGCCACATGTTCTTTATCCAGTCTATCATTGATGGCCACTTGTGTTGGTTCCAAGTCTTTACTGTTGTGAATAGTACTGCAATAAACATACAACTGTATGTGTGTTTATAGTACAGTGATTTCTAATCCTTTGGGTATATACCCAGTAATAGGGTTACTGGGTCAAATGGTATTTTTGGTTCTAGATCCTTGAGGAATGGCCACACTGTCTTCCATAACGGTTGAACAAATTTACACTCCCAGCCAGGCACAGTGGCTCATGCCTGTAATCCCAGCACTTTGGGAGGCCGAGGTGGGCAGATCACCTGAGGTCAGAAGTTCGAGACCAGCCTGGCCAACATGTTGAAACCTCGTCTCTACCAAAAATACGAAAATTAGCCTGGCGTGGTAGCACAGCCTGTAACCCCAGCTACTCGGGAGGCTGAGGCAGGAGAATTGCTTGAACCTGGGAGACGGAGGTTGCGGTGAGCCGAGATCACACCACTGTACTCCAACCTGGGTGACAGAGCAAGACTCCTTCTCAAAAAACTAATAATAAAATAGTTTACAATCCCATCAACAGTGTAAAAGGGTTCCTAACTCCACATCCTCTCCAGCATCTGTTGTTTCCTGACTTTTTAATGATCACCATTCTAACTGGAGTGAGATGGTATCTCCTTGTGGTTTTGACTTGCATTTGTCTAATGACCAGTAATGATGAGCTTTTTTCTCATATGTTTGATGGCCACAGAAATGTCTTCTTTTGTGAATTGTCTGTCTGTATTCTTTGCCCACTTTTTGATGTGGTTGTTTGGTTTTTTTTCCTTATAAATTTGTTTTAGTTCCTTGTAGATTCTGGACATTAGCCCTTTGTCAGATGGATAGACTGCAAAAATTTTCACCCGTTCTGTAGTTGCCTGTTTACTCTGATGATTGTTTCTTTTGCTGTGCAGAAGCTCTTTAGTTGAATTAGATCTCATTTACCTATTTTGGCTTTTGCTGCCATTGCTTTCGGTATTTTAGTCATGAAGTCTTTGTCCATGCCTATATCCTGAATGATATTGCTTAGGTTTTCTTCTAGGCTTTTTATGGGTTTAAATCTTAAATTTAAGTCTTTAATACATCTTGAGTTAATTTTTGTATAAGGTGTAAGAAAGGGACCCAGTTTCAGTTTTCTGCATATGGCTAGCCAGTTTTCCCAACACCATTTATTAAATAAAGAATTCTTTCCCCATTGCTTGCTTTTGTCAGGTTTGTCAAAGATCAGATGGTTGTAGATGTGTGGCATTACTTCTGAAGCCTATGTTCTGTTCCCGTGGTCTGTATATCTGTTTTAGTACTAGTAACATGCTCTTTTGGTTACTGTAGGCTTGTAGTATAGTTTGAAGTCAGGTAGCATGATGCCTCTAGCTTTGTTCTTTTTGCTTAAGATTGTTTTGGCTACATAGGCTCTTTTTTGGTTCCATGTGAAATTTTAAATAGTTTTTTCTAATTCTTTGAAGAAAGTCAATGGTAGCTTGACTATCATTGAGGAGTCCTTCTTTTTCTATTGTTTGGAATAGTTTCAGAAAGAATGGAACCAGCTCCTCTTTGTACCTCTGGTAGAATTTGGCTGTGATTCCGTCTGGTCCTGGGATTTTTTTTTTTTTTTTTTTTTTTTTTTTTTGGTTGGTAGACTATCAATTACTGCCTCAATTTCAGACTTGTTGGTCTATTCAGGGATTTGATTTCTTCTTGGTTTAGTCTTGGGAGGGTGTAGGTGTCCAGGAATTTATCCATTTCTTCTAGATTTTCTAGTTTATTTGTGTAGAGGTGTTTATAGTATTCTCTGATTGTAGTTTGTATTTCTCTGTGATCAGTGGTGATATCCCCTTTATCATTTTTTATTGTGTCCATTTGGTTCCTCTCTCATTTCTTCATTAGTCTGGCTAGTGGTGTGTCTATTTTATTAATCTTTTCATAAAACCAGCTCCTGGATTTATTGATATTTTTGAATAGTTTTTCGTGTCTCTATCTCCTTCAGTTCTGTTCTGATTTTAGTTATTTCTTGTCTTCTGCTAGCTTTTGAATTTGTTTGCTCTTGCTTTTCTAGTTCTTTTAATTGTGATGTTAGGGTGTCGATTTTAGATCTTTCCTGCTTTATCCTGTGGGCATTTAGTGCTATAAATTTCCCTCTAAACACTGCTTTAGCTGTGTCCCAGAGATTCTAGTCCATTGTATCTTGGTTCTTACAGGTTTCAAAGAACTCATTTATTTCTGCCTTAATCTCTTTATTTACCGAGTAGTCATTCAGGAGCAGGTTGTTCAGTTTCCATGTAGTTGTGTGCTTTTGAGTGAATTTCTTAATCCTGAGTTCTAATTTGATTGCACTGTGGTCTGCGAGACTGTTATGATTTCCTTTCTTCTGCATTTGCTGAGGAGTGCTTTATTTCCAATTATGTGGTCAATTTTAGAATAAGTGCAATGTGGTGCTGAGAAGATTTGTGGTGGAGAGTTCTGTAGATGTCTATTAGGTCCTCTTGGTCAAGAGCTGAGTTCAAGTCCTCAATATCCTTCTTAATTTTCTGTCTCGTTGATCTGTCTAATATTGACAGTGGGGTGTTAAAGTGTCCCATTATTATTGTATGGGAGCCTAAGTATCTTTGTAGGTCTGTAAGAACTTGCTCTATGAATCTGACTGTTCCTCTATTGGGTGCATATATATTTAGGATAGTTAGCTCTTCTTGTTGCATTGATCCCTTTACAATTATGTAATGCCCTTCTTTGTCTTTTTTGATCTTTGTTAGTTTAAAGTCTGTTTTATTAGAGACTAGGATTGCAACTCCTGCTTTTTTTGCTTTTCATTTGCTTGGTAAATATTCCTCCATCCCTTTATTTTGAGCCTATGTGTGTCTTTGCACGTAAGATGGGTCTCCTGAATACAGCACACTGATTGGTCTTCACTCTTTATGAAATTTGCCAGTCTGTGTATTTTAATTAGAGCATTGAGTCCATTTACATTTTTTGGTTAATATTGTTATGTGTGAATTTGATCCTGTCATTATGACTTTAGCTTGATATTTTGCCCATTAGTTGATGCAGTTTCTTCGTAGTGTTGATGGTCTTTACAATTTGGTATGTTTTTGCAGTGGCTGATATGGATATTTAGTGCTTTCTTCAGGAGCTCTTGTAAGACAGGCCTGGTGGTAGCAATAATCTCTCAGCATTTGCTTGTCTGTCAAGGATTTTATTTCTCCTTCACTTATGAAGCTTAGTTAGCTGGATATGAAATTCTGGTTTGAAAATTTTTTTCTTTAAGAGTATTGAATATTGACCCCCAATCTCTTCTGGCTTGTAGGGTTTCTACCAAGATATCCACTGTTAGTCTGATGGGCTTCCCTTTGTGGGTAACCTGACCTTTCTCTCTGGCTGCCCTTAACATTTTTTCCTTTATTTCAACCTTGGTGAATCTGACGATTATGCATCTTGGGGTTGCTCTTCTCAAGGAGTATCTTTGTGATGTTCTCTGTATTTTCTGAATTTGAATGTTGGCCTGTCTTGCTGGTTGGGGAAGCTCAACCTGAAGTGTGTTTTCCAACTTGGTTCCATTCTCCCCATTACTTTCAGGCACAATAATCAAACGTAGGTTTAGTCATGTCATATACTCCCATATTTCTTGGAATCTTTGTTCATTCATTTTCTTTATTTTATCTTTAATCTTGTCTTCACACTTTATTTCATTAAGTTGATCTTCAATCTCTGATATCCTTTCTTCTGCTTGGTCAGTTTGGCTACTGATACTTGTGTATGCTTCACAAAGTACTCATGCTGTCTTTTTCAGCTCCATCAGGTCTTTTATGTTCTTCTCTAAACTGGTTATTCTAGCAATTCCTATAACCTTTTTTCAAGGTTCTTAGCTTCCTTGCATTGGGTTAGAACATGCTCCTTTAGCTCAGAGGAGTTTGTTATTACCCACCTTCTGAAGCCTACTTCTGTCAATTTGTTAAACTCATTCTCTGTTTGTTCAGTTTTCTTCCCTTGCCAGCAAGTTGTGATCCTTTGGAGGCAAAGAGGCATTCTAGTTTTGGGAATTTTCAGTCTTTTTGTGCTGGTTTTTCCTCATACTCATGGATTTATCTCCCTTTGGTCTATGATGTTGGTGACCTTCAGATGGGGTTTTTGCGTGGACGTCCTTTTTGTTGATATTGATGCTATTCCTTTCTGTTTGTTAGTTTTCCTTCTAATAGTCAGACCCCTCAAAGATTGCGCCTGTTCCCTTCTTTGGAAGATTTGTATGAGAGGGACACCCACCAGATGCCAGTCGGAGCTCTCCTTTATGAGGTGTCTATTGAACCCTCTTGGGAGGTGTCTCCCCATCAGGAGGCACGGGTGTCAGGGACCCACTTGAGGAGGCAATCTGTCCCTTAGCAGAGCTCGAGCGCTGTGCTGGGAGATCTGCCGCTCCCTTCAGAGCCAGCAGGCAAGGGTGTTTAAGTCTGCTGAAGCTGTACCCACAGCCGCCCTATCCCCCAGGTGCTTTGTCCCAGGGAGTTGAGAGTTTTATCTATAAGCCCCAGACTGGGGCTGCTGCCTTTCTTTCAGAGATGCCCTGCCCAGTGAGGAGGAACCTAGAGAGGCAGTCTAGCTACAGTGGCTTTGCCAAACTGCAGTAGGCTCTGCCCAGCATGACTTTCCTGGTGGCTTTGTTTACACTGTGAGGGGAAAACTGTCTACTTAAGCCTCAGTAATGGCAAACATCCCTTCCCACATCAAGCTCAAGCATTCCAGGTCGACTTTAGACTGCTGTGTTGGCAGAGAGTTTTTCAAGCCAGTGGATCTTAGCTTTCTGGGCTCCTTGTGGGTGAGATCTGCTAAGCTAGACCACTTGACTCCTTGGCTTCAGTGCCCCCTTTCCAGGGTAGTGAATGATTCTGTTTCACTGGCATTCCAGGTGCCACTGGGGTATGAAAAAAAAAAAAAACTGCCAAAGCTAGCTTGGTGTCTTCCCAAACAGCCTCACCGTTTTGTGCTTGAAACCCAGGTCGCTGGTGGTGGAGGCACCTGAGGAATCTCCTGGTCTGTGGGTTGCAAAGACCATGGGAAAAGCGTAGTACCTGCGGCCGGAGTGCAGTGTCCCTCATGGCGCAGTCCCTCACGGCTTCCCTTGGCTAGAGGAGGGAATTCCTTGACCCCTTGTGCTTCCCCGATGAGGTGACATCAAACCCTGCTTCTGCTTGCCCTCCATGGGCTATGCCCACTGCCTTACCAGTCCCAAAGAGATGAGTCGGGTACCTCAGTTGGAAATGCAGAAATCACCTGCCTTCTGCACTGATCTCACTGGTAGCTACCAACTGAAGCTGTTACTATTCAGCCATCTTGCCAGCCACTCCTACACTTTCATTTCTTATTTAAGCAATCTCAGTCTTTCCTTTCTTCCTTAGTCCAGAGAGCTAAAGGTTTCTCAATCTTAATTTTTTCAAAAACCAACTTTTGCTTTCATTCATTTCCTCTAAAACATTTCTATCCTGTATTTATTTTATCTCTGCCCTAATATTTATTATTTCTTTATTTATGCTATTTTTAAGTTTAGTATTCACTATTTTCTATTTATTTAAGTGGTTAAGTTATTGATTTGATATCTTATTTCTACTGTAAATGTTTGTAAGTATAAAATTCTCCCTTAGCAGCAATTTCTCTATTTTCCGTAAGTTTTGATGTGCTGTGTTTCTGTTTTTATTGTCTGTAAGTGTTTTTTAATTTCCCTTGTAATTTGTGTCTTAAGTCTTTGATTATTCGAGTGTGTGGTTAAATTCCACAAATTTGTAAATGTTCTAGTTTATATTTTTTTACTGGTTTCCAGCTTTATCTGTTTGTGATTGAAAAATATACTTTGTCTGATATCTTTTTTTTTAAATGTATTGAAACTTAATTTGAGGCCCAACATATGGTCTATATTGGAAAATGCCTCATGTGTACATAAGAATGTGTATTTTATTTTTGTCGGGTAGAATTATTCCATATATGTCTTTAGGATCTAGTTAATTTGTTGTGTTGTTTAAGTTCTCTATATCCTTATCTTCTGTCTAATTGTTATATTTTATATTTAAAAAGAGGTTTATAAGTCTTCAACTATTATTGTAGAACTATTTCTCCCTTCAATTTTGTCAATTTTTGCTTAATGTGTTTTGATAATCTAATATAAAATACATACATATTTTTATTCTTGTATCTTCTTGTTATATTAAATATTTTATTTACATAAAATGTCCTTGTCTCTTAAATGTTTTTGTCTTAGAGTTTATTTTATATGATGCTAGTACAGCCATGAAATATCTATTTCATGAAATATTGTAGTATTATTATTGGGATGAAATATTCTTTTCTATACATTTACTTTCAACCAATTTGGATTTTTGGTTATAAAATAAGTCTCTCGTAGACAACATATTATTGGGTCATCTGTCTTTATGCATTCTACCAATCTCTGACTTTTGATTGAAGAGTTTAATTCATTTATATTTAAAGCAACGACTGATAAGAAAAGACTTATTCTGTTCTTTGCTATTTGTTTTATGTAAGTCTTAGAGCTTTTTATTCCTCATTTTCTGTATTACTGTCTTTTAGGTGTTTAGTTGATTTTCTTTCAGTGAAACATTTAGTTTCCATTTATTTATATTTTGTAGGTATTTTCTTTGTGGTTACAATGAGGGATTACATTTTATATCCTAGAGTTATTACATGTATTATAAATGTGAATTTGTACCTATTTAACTTTAATAATATACTAAAAATCTGCACCTTTAAGAGCTCTATCCATACCTCTTTCACGTGTTCATAAAAAAATACCTCTTCATAGAGTGTGTATTCAAATATATTAAAAAATTTTAATGCATTCTTCTCTTAAATTATGTAGAAAACAAAATGTGAAGTTATGAACCAATGACACAGTAATGCTAGCTTTTGGACGTACAACCATTGATGTATTAGTCTACTAAATCATGCAAAAAATGGAATTATACACTATTACTACAATAATACTAGCTTTTATAATTGCCTATGTATTTATGTTCCTGAGATATTTATTTCTTTTTATGACTTTGAGTTACTTTATAATGATTTTGTTTGTTTTGTTTTGTTTTATTTTTTCCATTTCAACATGCAGATCTCCCTGAGCATTTTTTTGTAGGACAGGTGGAATGGTAACAATCTCACTCAACTTTTGTTTATCTAGGAAAGTCTTCATTTCCCCCTGTCTTTTGAAGGACAATTTTGCCAGATATAAAATTCTTGGTTGACAGTTGTTTTTTGTCTTTTAGCACCTTGAGTGTATCAACCCACTGCCTTCTCCCCTCAAAAATTTCTGATGAGAAATCTACATATAACTTTATTGAGAGTCCCATGTATGTGATGAGTTGCTTTTCTTGCTCTCTCTCTGCTTTCAAGAATCTCTCTTAATCCTACATAAAGTTAGTTGAGCTTTTGGGAATATTTACATTCATGTCATTTATTAAATTTGGCAAAATTTATGCCATCATTTCTTCAAATATTTGCCGTTCTTTTTTTCCTATTCTTTTGGAACTCACACAATGTGTATATTCACCTGTTTGATGGTGTCCCACAGATCTTTTAAATTCTGTTCACTTTTTTCAGTTTCTTTTCTGTTCCTCAGGCTTGATAATTTTGGTTGTCTTATCTTCAAATTCTCTGATTCTTACTTTTGCCTGATGAAATATGCCTTTGAATCCATCTAGATAAATTTTTTTATTCTAGTTGTTGTATTTTTCAGCTCTAGAATTGTTTTTTTGGTTCTATAACTTTTTGTTATTTCCATTTTGTTTATACATCATTTTTCTTGACTTTATTCATGTCACACACTAGTTCTTGGAGCACTGTAAAGACAGTTGTTCTAGTCTTTGTCTGGTAGCTCTGCTAAGCATTTCTTTAGTAGGCTGAGGTTCTGTTGTTTTTATTTTTTACTTTTAATTAGCCATATTTTTCTTTTTATATCTTATGATCTTTTGTTGAAAAATGGACATCTCCATCTAATACTGTAGTAGCTCTAGAAATGACGTCTTCTCCTTCTCCAATATTTGTTGTTTTCAGTTTTTCTTTCTTTCTTTCTTTTTTTTTTTTTTTTTTGGAAGTTATCTGTACCAAGGATTAGAGTGAGGTATAATCCTATAGTCTTTTCAGGTCTTTTCTTAGTCTGTGCTTTCCCCTGGGCATGTGTGATGACTTTCTAATTTTACCCATATTTGAGAATGCCTTTGAGTGCCTTGGTCTTCAATGTATGGTTCCAAAAAGAGGAAAAAGAGAAAGAGAGATGGGGGTGGCACCAGCACGAGTTATTTAAGTCTCCTAGGAGAGTGAGGAGTTTGAAACAATAAAAGGAGGTTCACCAGTGGTTACCACCTTTATGTGCATCTCTTGTGATCAGAAGCAGTGATCAGTGATGAGAACACAAATCCCTCATATTAGCAAAAAGTGGTCCTTTTTTGCCCACTTGGGCTCCCACCAGCTATATGCAGGTTCTTCCTGGAATATATGTGGCTGCAGGCCATGGGGCTAAGGGGTCAGGTAAGTTAACTACCACTGTGGTAAAAACTCAAATAAGACCAGAACACCTGAAATCCCAGCACATTAGGAGGCCAAGGCAAGCAGTTTGCTTGAATCTAAGAGTTCAAGATCAGCCTGGAAAACATAGCAAAACCCTGTCTCTACAAAAAATACAAAAAATTTAATTGGACATGGTGGCCCGTGTCTGTAGTCCCAGCTACTTGGGAGGCTGAGGTAAGAGGATTGCTTAAGCCTGGGAGGCAGAGGTTGCAGTGATCCGAGATCTCACTACTGTACTCCAGCCTAGTTGACAAAGCAAGACCTTGTCTCAAAATGGAAAAAAAAAAAAAAAAAAAAAAAAAACAACCCTTCAAATTAACCAAAATTAGCAGAAATGTATTATTCAAGTCTTCTCCTATAAGTTGCAAGCCTTAAACAGACTCCAGATTTACAAAACTGTTATATCAGACAGATTCTGATATTGCCTAGATAGGAAGACAGATTTCTGGTGCTGCCTACTCTGCCATATTCCCAGCACATGCTTAATGTTGATTGTTATTTCTGCCCTGATGTTTGAAGGTGCATGTGAGAATGCAGTACTGGTGCTAATTCTTATACTCATTGTTCAACCCTGAATGAGTCATTTCTTCTTTCTGGGTTTTACCAATCTCATATGAAAAAGGTTTAGTTAATACATTTCATGTATTTATAACCCAAACAAGCAGTTAGGTGTTATGCAGTTAGGTATTGGAGGTTGAAAGGTGCCTGAAAAAGGAAATGAGAGAGTCTTCAAAGGTGTGGGTAAGTATTGCATTTATTGATCTATCCTCTGTTCATAAATTGCATTCACTTCATGAAAAATCAATGATTTATTCACTTTGTTATATTACTGTTTTATTTGAACAAGAATATTTACTTTAAAGGATAACAAAAAACAACATAAAAGAGTCATGCCTAAAATTTTCATTTGTTAAAAAATGCAGTTATAAATATGTTAAAAATAAGCAAATTTATAGACAACAGAAAAATTCAAAACCACATGTGATACTCATCTTTTTTGAGAGCTTACTATTTTCAGAGGAAGGCTGAGATGATAAGTAACTGTTGAAAGAGAAAGACATACCAGTAGAAACCACATTTCTACATGATATGGTTTATTTTTAACAGCAAATGGTTAATTAAAAGACCAAGCTTCTCTTTAAAATATGACTTGGAAACACAGGGTTTGATTTGTTTTATTAAGCTTTGTTCTAATACATTATAACTTGTAATAAATTGCACATAGAGGCAGTAAATTGAAACCTCTGGTTACAGAAACCTTAGCACCTCAGCAGCCATGTTGTCCACTCTGTAATGCTGTTAATGCACAGCATAATGTAAAAGGATACTAAGGCTCTTAGATCACAGGAAGACTGGGAGCAGGTGAATAGGGACACAATCAGTCCTGCCAACACAGATCACATTTGGATAAAAGTAACCATTTTTTGTCATTAATAATAACCTTCAGTTATGCCAGAACCTGTATATATAATGAACGGGCTACAGACAGTTGAGGAAAAGGAGAAAGAAAAGATTTGACTATGGCAACCGAACAACACAGTAATTTCAAGTTGAGAATTGGAATTGAAATTCATTCTGACCGTGGTGGGTTCGTTTCCTTCAATTGGACAAACATGAAGTTTCTTGGGTGCTTTGAGTTTTAGCTCCTTGAGCAAGTTTGGGAGCAAAGACTATCTTCTTGTATTTTACTCAAAAGCCTAAGAATTAGTGTTGAAATACTGCAATTTTATACAATGAGAATCCATAGGAATGTAATTTGAATAACCATTATGAAGGGGTGTCTGGCAATCTCTAGCATATTGAGCATATGTACACCCTATGGCACAGCAGTATCACTCCTAGGGTTATTCTCTAGAGAAACTCACTTTTGTGCAATTTGAGACATGTATAAAAATATGTATAGCAGCATGTTGTTAATAGTAAAAAAATAGGGGAACAAAACTCCAACTTCTATCATATAAAATGTATAAATATAATGTTATATTTATACATTAAAATACTACTGAGCAGTAAGGAGAAATGTATTAGAATCTCTTAAGTGAGTAAAAGCAAGCTGCAGAAGGCCAAAGAAAAACATATTTTGAAAGCATAAAAATAATACTATATATTTTTCTGGATCTATGTAAAAGGAATAAACGTAAGACTTAGGAATGATCATTTGAAATTTATTACGGTGGCTACTTCTGAAATCATTTGTAAAAAAATTAAAACTAGATTTATATTCCATCCACTTATCTATATGCCAATTTATATTTTTGTATATATATACACACACGTGTGTGTATGTGTGTGTGTGTGTGTATATATAATTGTGTGTGTGTATATATAGATATTCATATACACACCAAACAATAAATGCAGAGCTTCCTTCTTGTGGTATGCCCTCATCTAAGAGCTAAGAGATCAACAAAAGAAGACTACAATATACAGCACCGCATTGCTTAATGATGGGAATATGGTCTGAGAAATATATTGTTAAGTGATTTCATCATTGTGTGAACAATATACAGTATACTAACACAAATCTAGAGGGCATAGCCCACTACACACCGAAGCTGTATGGTATAACCCATTGCTCCTAGGCTACAAACCCACACAGCATGTTACTGTACTAAATACTCTCAGCAATTGTAACACAATAGTAAGTAATTGTGTATCTAAACATATCTAAATGTAGAAACGGTCAGGTGCTCATGCCTGTAATCCCAACACTTTGGAAGACCAAGGCAGGTAGATTACTTGAATCTAGGAGTCCACACAAGCCTGGGCAACATGGCAAAACTCTGTCCCTACCAAAAAATTAGCCAGGCATGGTCGCACACACCTGTAGTCTCATCTACTAGGATGGCTGAGGTGGGAGAATTGCATGAGCCCGGGAGGTTGAGGATGCCATGATTGTGCCACTGTACTACAGTGTGGGGGACAGAACAATACCCTGTCTCAAAAAATAATCATCATAATAATTAAAAACAAACATAAAAAAGATACAGTAAGAATAAAATAATCATATAGGACCACCATTATATATGTCGTTCATTGATGACCAAAACATCATTATGTGGCACATGACTGTAGTTCTTGTTCTCACAAGAATTATAGTTTATCTGGAAGACACACAGGAGAAGTTAGACTATAGTGTAAGCATTTAGTAGTGGATAAAACTGTCTGAAATGAAGACAGAACTTGAAACAAAAGTGTACACAAAGCCTGCCTTCCACGATATGGCTGTGGATGGGGGAAACAATGTGTGTGACGCAAAACTAACTCTGCAAGCACAGAATATAAATCCTTTCATGGAGTTCTTAATTTTTCTTTCCAAGATGCAATGAAATCCATTGACTTGACAAATGCTCCCATTCAAACTTCATCTTTTCAAGCAATTCTTACAATAGCCTGAAGTTCTGCACAAAGGGTGGTTTTTGTCCTATGGAGTGTGCACATATTTTTTTAAATGTAAGCTCTCTTTGTGAAATCAGATCAGTGATAGGTGTCATATAAATTAGTCATTTTTTTATTTGAACAGCACCGTGTTTTCCACAAAGTCCTTTATACAAGAACATAGTGCAACAGACAGGAGAAGAATTTTACCCTCGACAGAGAACAAAGATATAAGAGACATTTATGGTCATTCTTGACAAGATTTGTGTGGTATCATGCAGAGGATATTAAAGGACAGACTAGGTTAGATCACATGAAAGGACCTTCTTCAACTCAGATTATCTAGTTTCAGCTTTCCAAAGTGAGAACTGTCTTCAAACGTCACTCTATATATTTAAGAATCTAGCATTGTGGAGTGTCATCCATTGGTGTCTACATTTTATTGACATAGATTTTAGTCTAGTTACTGCTTGGATGATTTTTGAAAATAACAAGCCTGATGCAATCACACCGTCTATTTCTGTCTTAAAGTAATCTCTTTTGAAATTCAGATAGACCCTCTAGGTCTTGTATTTCATAAATTAGGTTATTTATTTATTTATTTTAATTTAGAGCTGAGCTCTTCTCATCTGTCTATTTGTCTACAGCATCTGAACACCACAGTAACTTCAGGTTGAGAATTGGAATTGAAATTCATTCTGACCATGGTGGGTTCATTTCCTTGAATTGAAACATGAAGTTTCTGAGGTGCTTTGAGGCATAACTCCTTGAGCAAACTTGGGAGCAAAGACAATCTTCTTGTATTTTACTCAAAAGGCTATAACCTTTACAGCTCTCATTCTAGATGGCATAGCCCACTACATACCTAAGCTATATAGTATAACCCATTGCTCCTAGGCTACAAACCCACACAGCGTGTTACTGTACTAAATACTGTCAGCAACTGTAATACAATAGTATTTGTGTATCTAAACATATCTAAATGTAGAAACGGTCAGGTGCCATGGCTCATGGTCAGGTGCAGCTCTTCATACTATTTTCATTTCTCTAGGATGAGAGAAGCCACTTAGTTTTGAGTCAAGTTTTACAGATTTTGTTTTCAACATCCTTATAAGTAAGGTCTAGAAGTTACTACTGAATCCATTTTCCGGAAAAGAAAACAAACACAGAGATAAGTTAGTTTTTCTAGAGCATCGTGATGACCAGACCCAAGCCTGGGGAAAGCTTCCAACCTCATGTTCTCTGCTATCTAAACCTAAAATGTAGTCAAATTTTACAAAAACGCAAATACACATACCATCACCCATTCACCCACTCACACCCAACCACATAAACACACACACACACACACACACACACACACTTCTAAAGGTGGGTGGAGGAAAAGAGGCTGTATACTAAATATTAAACCTGTTTTTTTCCTCCTAAAATAAGAAAAAAGGCTGTATACTAATTATTAAACCTGTTTCTTTCCTATGAAAATAAGGAAGGTTTGGGTAGGGAATGGATATTTCATAATGACGGTTTATAAATCCTGTTGCATGATTAGGCTGTCTCATATTGCAGCAACATCATACTTTTAATTCAAACCAAGAATCCAATACTCCTTAGAAATTATATTCTTTCAAGTGTCCTTACTGTCAATCCAGAGATCATGTCATTTGATGAGCTTTATAAATTGCTATAATTCAAGAAAGAAAGGATTTAATATTCAAATGTCTACAATAAACTGGGAGAATTAAATGTAAGCAAGTTTCTTCCCTGTCATATCTCAACCATTTAACGTATTAATGTGTAACTGCATTTCTAAGATGGAACACAGCATGCAGCATTTTCCAAACACTTTATTACAGAACACTATTTTTTACTATGTATCTTGCAAAAGCATCTTGGGGAAACATTGCACTAGGCCAACCCTTTTATTTTACCAAAGGGGAAATTAAGGTGTGGAGAGGTAGAATGATTTACCAAAGATAGACACAGTTTGATAATGAAAATAAAGCTAGGCAGATGGGGAACGATCATTGAACATCATTTTGCCCCCAAAATGGTGAAGGCCATGAGATAATATTTTATAGCCTATACAATGTTAGTGGAAAAAAATATATTCTCCAGACAATAGGGAATTATGGTAGGTGGATGGGTGGACAGATAGACAGATACACACATACATATGTGTAATATATATATACACACACATATAGAATTATATTATATTTTCATACAATTTATTTCACAATTAAAAAGGCATTCATCATTAAACAGTATATAGAAGACACACAATTTTATTTTGATAGTAATACTGCTGCTCATTCATTAAATAGCTATTATGCATCTATATATCTAGAATATCAATGGGAGCTTTAAAATGCTAACATTGCCTGCACATACAGAAATGCTCCAACAATAACATGCTGGAATGTGTTAATATATGCTTCATAGGTCCACAGCTGTTTAAGGAAGATGGAATTTTCAAGATGATTTAGGCTAATCCTTTTATTTTAAGTCAACTGAGGCACAGGTGGTTAGAACAGCAAAGGCATCCTTGTGGGCCTTGGCAGATAGTGCCCTAGATCCTGTGTTCTCACAGAACAGAGCTTCAGTCTTGTATAAACATGTACAGCCATGACAACTTTCTGGAGATGGCTCACAAGATACCCCATTCCATTCTCATTTAAATTTTTATTTTGGTTTGTAGGATAGAGGACAATTATGAAATTAGTTGACTTTTTATCTCCAAGTGAATAATTTTCTTTTTTAGGTAAAACAGAATAAGGACATGTTTTTGTCTCTGAGAAGGGTGAGGGGTTGAAATAGCTGCTTGCTTCAAGCAAAATTCATTATTTAGATACACCTGCTTTATTTAGAAATGTGCACCATCCCCAAGGAGAAGAATATCCCTTCTTTCTTGTCTATAAATATAGTCTGTGCTGCAAAGCATAAGTAAGAGCAGCGAATGCAAGAAATACAATTTTCTCTAGGGCCAAAAAGTTAAAAATAAAAATCTTTAACTTCTCCTGAAAGACATAATGAAAATAAGGAATACTTTGTTCCTTGCTTTTTGCTTCTCTTTGCAGTTTGTCTCCAGATAGGCTCAGTATCATTATAAAGAATCTGTCATCTCACCACACACTTCAGGCATTTATCATTTTTTGACCACTGAATGTCTGGTTGCTCTGGATCTCCAACCCTTTGGAGTCTAAGAAACTTCCATATGGTAATAGAAATGCTGAATACCTGCGTATCTAACTTCAAACTATCTTCATGAGATTCTTGATACAGTTTGGCTCTGTCCCCACCCAAATCTCATCTTGAATTTTAACTCCCACGATTCCCATGTATCATAGGAGGAACCCAATGGGAGGTGATTGAATTATGGGGGTGGGTTTTCCTGCGCTATTCTTGTGATAGTGAATGAGTCTCACGAGATCTGATGGTTTTAAAAACATAAGTTTCCCTGCCCAAGCTCTGTCTTTGCCTGCTGCCATCTACGTGAGATATGATTTGCTCCCCCTGCCTTCTACTGTGATTTTGAGGCTTCCCCAGCCACATGGAACTGTGAGTTCTCCATTAAACTTCTTTCCTTTGTAAATTGCCCATGCTCATGTATGTCTTTATCAGCAGTGTGAAAACAAACTAATACAGTAAATTGATACTAGTAGAGTGGTGTGCTGCTGAAAAGATACCTGAAAATATAGAGTGACTTTGAAACTGAGTAACAGGCAGAGGTTAGAACAGTTTGAAGGACTCAGAAGAAGACAGGAAAATGTGGGAAAGTTTGGAACTCCCTAGAAACTTGTTGAATGGCTTTGACCAAAATGTTGATAATGATATGGACAATGAAATCCAGGCTGAGGTGGTCTCAGATGGAGATTAGGAACTTGTTGGGAACTGGAGCAAAGGTCACTCTTGTTATGTTTTAGCAAAGAGACTGGTGGCATTTTGCCCCTACCCTAGAGATTTGTGGAACTTTGAACTTGAGAGAGATGGTTTAGGCTATCTGGTGTAAAAAAATTCCAAGCAGCAAAGCATTCAAGAGGTGACTTGGGTGTTGTTAAAGGGATTCAGTTTCAAAAGGGAAATAGAGCATAAAAGTTTGGAAAATTTGCAGCCTGACAATGCAAAAGAAAAATAAAGGTCCCATTTTCTGAGGAGAGATTCAAGTTGGCTGCAGAAATTTGCATAAGTAACGAGGAGCCTAATGTTAATCACCAAGACAATGGGAAAAATGTCACCAGGGCATGTCAGAGGTCTTCACGGCAGCCCCTCCCATCACAGACCTGGAGGTCTAGGAGGAAATGTGGTTTTGTGGTCTGGGCCCAGTGTCCCTGTGCTGTGTGCAGCCTAATCTGTGCCATGTCCCAGAAACTCCAGCCATGGCTGAAAGGGGCCAACGTAAAGCTCAGGCTGTGGCTTCAGAGGAGTCAAGCCTCAAGCCTTGGCAGCTTACACATGGTGTTGAGCCTGTGAGTACACAGAAGTCAGTAACTGAGATTTGGGAACCTCCATCTAGATTTCAGAAGATGTATGGAAATGCCTGGAAGCCCAGGCAGAAGTTTGCTGTAGAGGCGAGATCCTCATGGAGAACATCTGCTAGGACAGCGCAGAAGGGAAATGTTAGGGAGGAGCCCCCATACAGAGTTCCTAATGGGGCACTGCCTAGTGGACCCGTGAGAAGAGGGCCACCATCTTCCTGACCCCAGAATGGTAAATCCACTGAAAGCTTGCACTGTGCACCTGGAAAAGCCACAGACACTCAACGCCAGCCCTTGAAGGCAATTGAGAGGGAGGCTCTACCTTGCAAAGTCACATGGGTGGAGCTGCCTAAGACTATGGGAACCTACCTTTTGCATCAGCATGACCTGCATATGAGATATGAAGTGAAAGGGGATCATTTTAGAGATTTAAGATTAGACTGCTCTGCTGGATTTCAGACTTGCATGGGTTCTGTAGCCCTTTCGTTTTGGCCAATTTCTCCCATTTGGAATGGCTGTATTTACCCAATGCCCATTCCCCCATTGTATCTAGGAAGTAACTAACTTACTTTTGATTTTATAGGCTCACAGGCAGAACGGACTTGCCTTGTCTCAGATGAGATGTTGGACTGAGGACTTTTGAGTTAGTGCTGAAATGAGTTAAGACTTTGGGGTACTGTTGGGAAGGCATGATTATGTTTTGAAATGTGAGGACATGAGATTTGGGAGGAGCCAGGGGCAGAATGATATGGTTTGGCTGTGTCCCCATCCAAATCTCATATTATATTGTAACTACCATAATTCCCACATATTGTGGGAGGAACCTAGTGGGAGGTGATTGAACAATGCAGACAGGTCTTTCCTGTGCTTTTCTCATGGTAGTGAATTAGTCTCATGCGATCTGATGATTTTAAAAATAGGAGTTTCTGGCTGGGCATGGTGGCTCATGCCTGTAATCCTAGCACTTTGGGAGGCTGAGGAGGGTGGATCACCTGAGGTCAGGAGTTCGAGATCAGCCTGGCCAACATGATGAAACCCTCTCTCTACTAAAAATACAAAAATTAGCTGAGGGTGGTGGTGCATGCCTGTAATCCCAACTACCCGGGAGGCTGAGGCAGGAGAATTGCTGGAACCTGGGAGGCAGAGGTTGCTGTGAGCTGAGATAGTGCCACTGTACTACAGCCTGGGTGACAGAGTGAGACATCATCTCAAAAAAACAAAAACAAAAACAAAAACAAAACAGGAGTTTCCCTGCACAAGCACTTTCTCTTTGCCTGCTGCCATCCATGTAAGGTGTGACTTGCTCTTCCTTGCCTTCTGCCATAATTGTGAGTCTTCCCCAGCCACGTGGAACTGTGAGTTCTCAATTAAACCTCTTTCCTCTATAAATTGTCCAGTCTCAGGTATGTCTTTATCAGCAGTGTGGAAACAAACTAATACAGTTCTTCTTGGAGCTTAGTGTTTCTGTCTTGTCCCGATGTTGCATAGGGTTCACCCACTGGCTTCTGATTCCCTGTCTCACTCTAGAAACAAGCAGTAGTCTTGGGGTTGAATCAACAGCCTGTGAATATGGGCCTGAGTTTGCCATAAGTGTCCCTTTTGACTGGTCAGTGCTTCTATTCCTGATGTGCTCTTCCGCAGGGCTGTACCATCCTACCTAGAAGACCAAAAAAGGCCTACATTCTTCCTCTTGAGTTTAATCTCCATTCTCCATTTTCAGTTACATTCTCATCTGTTGCTTTTGGTCCTCTGGAAACCTCTGGATTTGGGAGTTTTGTTTGGAGACAGACCTGCCGTGTCTACTGGATTACTCCAGGTTACTTCAACTCTTCATCTTACCAGATGTAGCTAGCCCAATTCTATTGTAGTGTGGCCAGAATTTTTTATAAGCATACCGTCTGTAAATTGTGGGTAGTTTCAGCTGATTTGGGACATCATTAGAGAACATAGGTACCTGGGTATCAAAAGGATGTTTTCACTGAGGTGTCTCCATTTTGGAAACATCACTATTTCTGAGAACCAAGTATACTAACTGAACATTGTAGAGATGAGCTGTGTTTTGTTTTTACGTGCTAAAAAATAGAAGCAATGTTTGATGAATCACTGAGGTGAGATCAGTATCAGGGCTGTGAAACTGTCAGGAATATTTGAGCCCTGTAGGAACTCAGGCTAAATTTTCACAGCATGTCTGCTATTAATGATTTTTCTATCCCCATAAATGAATAAATAATGTATTAGAATCCAAATCCATAGGGACTATGTCTAAATTTATTGCTCCTTCTTAGGTCATTTCAGTCCTTAGATACCAAAACATAGCATGAGCTCACTGTACGAGAAAAATCACAAGAAGAAAAAAATTATAGGGCTTCATGGTTAAGAATGTCTAGGGTAGATTCATTTTTTTCTTTGTTATTGACTGTGTAAGTGAAAAACAGGAGCTATGCCTCTTACATTGGCTTTCATTTAAAACCTAAAGGAAAGCTGAATATCATGGCTCCTCTTTCTGGACCAGGCAGTGAGGACTCTTCTAATCTTCCAATAATCCTGTGAATCTAATTGTCCATACTTACCATGTTGAGGTACAGGGAGCATTCTAATCTCAGGATGACATGAGGAGCCCTTTTGTTGCCTGAGATAAAAAACAAACTATTCAACACCAACTTATGCAACACACATCCAGCATCAATAAGTGATTGATGACTTGATGGGGAATCACACATATTGTTCTTACCTAACAGGGTAAAGAGGCAAAGTTGCAGAAAACAGCTCTGTGCAATGAGGGACTGGGACTCATTTCTAGCCAGCCACCCCTCTTAAACTAAGTTCATGGTGAAATATGAGATACCAGAATGGCAACATCTCCGGAAGTACATCTCCCATCAGCGTCCTATGAATCTGAACTTTTAGATTTAGAAATACAGTCTTTAAATTATAGGTATTCTTATTTAAAATGAAAGTTGATGACAGTAGGAATGGGGTGAGTTATAGAATATAGTGGTTTAGCTCAAATGATGTGATTCCAAGCCAGGCTTTTCTGACTGTCTGTCTTGAGACAAGTTGCTCGAGTTTACAAAGCTGTTTGCCTTGAGTTTAAGCAAAAGGCAACCCCAGTTCTCATTTTGGGTTATTCAAAGATTATCTACAATAAAACATATTACATATTTAGGCCATGGTTTTGCATTCTTCTCTTGCACAGCACTCACAGGGCAACCAAAAGAACTAGAGTATGGAGTCTCAGCCTCTGTAGTGTTTGTACTTCCTGAATATACATCTCAATTCTGTCCAAAGATTGGAGAGAAGTAATGATGCAGCCTGGTAGAAATACAGTTTTATTCAAGCCTTAGAAACACAGATCAAGACTTCAGGCCAGCATAAGAAGACACATGTCTGATGCTGTGGACTCCTTACTGCTTTTGTGGGCCAAGGGTACTTTCAGTCCAGGTACTGCAGAGGTAAAGGGCCTGGATATCCCCTTAGCTTCATAATAACTGACTGCACTTGCCTTGTCACTGACTACGTTTTTAAGGAGAGTTGAACACTCAATGGATTCAATGCTGACACATAAAACATGATGACTTTTCTTTTTTATATAAATATAAATGATGATGTAAATGCACATGTGGTTGTCTTTGCTACTTATAGTTTTTTAGGTACTTAGCATGTGAGTGGCTCTTGCTAAGTACCTAGTAAGTTCTATAAGTTTTTGCTAAGTAGTAAGTTCTTTACATTAGTATCTGATTTAATCCCCATAATGTCTCTATGATGTAGGTATTTTAGCATGACCTATAATTCATGGGCATAATAGGTTTATTACCAAAAAAATCATGGTTATTCAAGGCAAATTGGACGTAGGTGACAGTTTTCCTAGCCCCATCACAATAGGCCATACAACCTCCAGAGAACCAACTGGAGAATGTAACTGCTCTGATGTAATATAACATCAGAATCTCCAGCCGAACCTTTGAACTGATGCCCATAGAGCCACGTGCTGTAAAGAACCAAACGATTTAATGTGTAGATTACCCTCGGTCCCATAAAACATAAAGCTACCCAAATAGAAATGCTGCTATGTGTAACAGATACAGGTGCTAATCTCAGGTCACATACCTTCATGGTCTTTGCTCTCTCTCTCATTAGCTATATGGACTAGCATAGTGCCATAATTTATATGCACCTCAGATTCATCATCTAAAAAGGGAAAATAATGAAGTCCATTTTAGCTCAGCAAGGATTAGTTAAGATAAAATATACAATACAGTTTTCAGTGTAGCACCTGGCACAAAGTAAGCTTTAAGTAAATGGTAATTAACCCTCAGAATTATAATAATAGTAATGATAATGATTAGAAGTAGCAGTATTGCTCTGTCTCAAAAAAAAGAGAAGCAGCAGTATTAGTATTATTATTACTATTATCAAAACATGCAGAATTATCTAGCATATATTAGGACCAAATTGTTTGTGGAAGGATGTTTGCTTTTTCAAAGCTTACACTGTATATCCTTACAAATATAGAGGAAAATAGAAATGGTAATAAACTTAATTTTTTACCTACTTAAATTTGCTCTTTAGCCCTCTCTGTTTCATATCTTATAGAGACCAGCATAGTTAATCCTAGAGTCTGATTGAACATTTCTGTGACACTAAACTTGTTGACGTTGCTCATCTCTTGCATCCTTAAAACTTCTCAGTGGCATAGTCTGAACAAGCATCACCTTCACTTTGTTAATTAGGCTATCTATGCAGTAAAGTATCAGAAAAGAAGCCAACCTCCAGGTTGTCTGACTTCTCAGTGTAACTTCAGGTTCCACTGTTACAACCTATGTCTACTCTATATTCTTACTTTCCTAATCTGTGACTCCACTGCTCACTAGAAGTAATATCATCTGCAACTCTTTTATTTTTTTTATTTATTTATTTTTTAAAATTTATTCATTATTATTATACTTTAAGTTGTAGGGTACATGTGCATAACGTGCAGGTTTGTTACATATGTATACTTGTGCCATGTTGCTGTGCTGCACCCATCAACTTGTAATTTACATCAGGTATAACTCCCAATGCAATCCCTCCCCCCTCCCCCCTCCCCATGATAGGCCCCGGTGTGTGATGTTCCCCTTCCTGAGTCCGAGTGATCTCATTGTTCAGTTCCCACCTATGAGTGAGAACATGCGGTGTTTGGTTTTCTGTTCTTGTGATAGTTTGCTAAGAATGATGGATTCCAGCTGCATCCAAGTCCCTACAAAGGACTCAAACTCATCCTTTTTTATGGCTGCATAGTATTCCATGGTGTATATGTGCCACATTTTCTTAATCCAATCTGTCACTGATGGACATTTGGGTTGATTCCAAGTCTTTGCTATTGTGAATAGTGCTGCAAGAAACATACGTGTGCATGTGTCTTTATAGCAGCATAATTTATAATCCTTTGGGTATATACCCAGTAATGGGATGGCTGGGTCATATGGTACATCTAGTTCTAGATCCTTGAGGAATCGCCATACTGTTTTCCATAATGGTTGAACTAGTTTACAATCCCACCAACAGTGTCAAAGTGTTCCTATTTCTCCACATCCTCTCCAGCACCTGTTGTTTCCTGACTTTTTAATGATTGCCATTCTAACTGGTGTGAGATGGTATCTCATTGTGGTTTTGATTTGCATTTCTCTGATGGCCAGTGATGATGAGCATTTTTTCATGTGTCTGTTGGCTGTATGAATGTCTTCTTTTTAGAACTGTGTGTTCATATCCTTTGCCCACTTTTTGATGGGGTTGTTTGTTTTTTTCTTGTAAATTTGTTTGAGTTCTTTGTAGGTTCTGGATATTAGCCCTTTGTCAGATGAGTAGATTGCAAAAATTTTCTCCCATTCTGTAGGTTGCCTGTTCACTCTGATGGTAGTTTCTTTTGCTGTGCAGAAGCTCTTTAGTTTAATGAGATCCCATTTGTCAATTTTGGCTTTTGCTGCCGTTGCTTTTGGTGTTTTAGACATGAAGTCTTTGCCCATGCCTATGTCCTGAATGGTACTACCTAGGTTTTCCTCTAGGATTTTTATGGTTTTAGGTCTAACATTTAAGTCTCTAATCCATCTTGAATTAATTTTCGTATAAGGAGTAAGGAAAGGATCCAGTTTCAGCTTTCTACTTATGGCTAGCCAATTTTCCCAGCACCATTTATTAAATAGGGAATCCTTTCCCCATTTCTTGTTTCTCTCAGGTTTGTCAAAGATCAAATGGCTCTAGATGTGTGGTATTATTTCTGAGGACTCTGTTCCGTTCCATTGGTCTATAGCTCTGTTTTGGTACCAGTACCATGCTGTTTTGGTTACTGGAGCCTTGTAGTATAGTTTGAAGTCAGGTAGCGTGATGCCTCCGGCTTTGTTCTTTTGACTTAGGATCGTCTTGGAGATGCAGGCTCTTTTTTGGTTCCATATGAACTTTAAAGCAGTTTTTTCCAATTCTGTGAAGAAACTCATTGGTAGCTTGATGGGGATGGCATTGAATCTATAAATTACCTTGGGCAGTATGGCCATTTTCACGATATTGATTCTTCCTATCCATGAGCATGGTATGTTCTTCCATTTGTTTGTGTCCTCTTTTATTTCACTGAGCAGTGGTTTGTAGTTCTCCTTGAAGAGGTCCTTTACATCCCTTGTAAGTTGGATTCCTAGGTATTTGATTCTCTTTGAAGCAATTGTGAATGGAAGTTCATTCCTGATTTGGCTCTCTGTTTGTCTGTTACTGGTGTATAAGAATGCTTGTGATTTTTGCACATTAATTTTGTATCCTGAGACTTTGCTGAAGTTGCTTATCAGCTTAAGGAGATTTTGGGCTGAGACAATGGGGTTTTCTAAATATACAATCATGTCATCTGCAAACAGGGACAATTTGACTTCTTCTTTTCCTAACTGAATACCCTTGATTTCTTTCTCTTGCCTGATTGCCCTAGCCAGAACTTCCAACATTATGTTGAATAGGAGTGGTGAGAGAGGGCATCCCTGTCTTGTGCCAGTTTTCAAAGGGAATTTTTCCAGTTTTTGCCCATTCAGTATGATATTGGCTGTGGGTTTGTCATAAATAGCTCTTATGATTTTGAGGTACGTTCCATCAATACCGAATTTATTGAGCGTTTTTAGCATGAAGGGCTGTTGAATTTTGTCAAAAGCCTTTTCTGCATCAATTGAGATAATCATGTGGTTCTTGTCTTTGGTTCTGTTTATATGCTGGATTATGTTTATTGATTTGCGAATGTTGAACCAGCCTTGCATCCCAGGGATGAAGCCCACTTGATCATGGTGGATAAGCTTTTTGATGTGTTGCTGAATCTGGTTTGCCAGTATTTTATTGAGGATTTTTGCATCGATGTTCATCAGGGATATTGGTCTAAAATTCTCTTTTTTTGTGTGTCCTTGCCAGGCTTTGGTATCAGGATGATATTGGCCTCATAAAATGAGTTAGGGAGGATTCCCTCTTTTTCTATTGATTGGAATAGTTTCAGAAGGAATGGTACCAACTCCTCCTTGTACCTCTGGTAGAATTCAGCTGTGAATCCATCTGGTCCTTGACTTTTTTTGGTTGGTAGGCTATTAATTGTTGCCTCAATTTCAGAGCCTGCTATTGGTCTATTCAGGGATTCAACTTCTTCCTGGTTTAGTCTTGGAAGAGTGTAAGTGTCCAGGAAATTATCCATTTCTTCTAGATTTTCCAGTTTATTTGCATAGAGGTGTTTATAGTATTCTCTGATGGTAGTTTGCATTTCTGTGGGGTCGGTGGTGATATCCCCTTTATCATTTTTAATTGCGTCGATTTGATTCTTCTCTCTTTTCTTCTTTATTAGTCTTGCTAGTGGTCTGTCAATTTTGTTGATCTTTTCAAAAAACCAACTCCTGGATTCATTGATTTTTTGGAGGGTTTTTTGTGTCTCTATCTCCTTCAGTTCTGCTCTGATCTTAGTTATTTCTTGCCTTCTGCTAGCTTTCGAATGTGTTTGCTCTTGCTTCTCTAGTTCTTTTAATTGCGATGTTAGAGTGTCAATTTTAGATCTTTCCTGCTTTCTCTTGTGGGCATTTAGTGCTATAAATTTCCCTCTACACACTGCTTTAAATGTGTCCCAGAGATTCTGGTATGTTGTATCTTTGTTCTCATTGGTTTCAAAGAACTTCTTTATTTCTGCCTTCATTTCGTTATGTACCCAGTAGTCATTCAGGAGCAGGTTGTTCAGTTTCCATGTAGTTGAGCGGTTTTGATTGAGTTTCTTAGTCCTGAGTTCTAGTTTGATTGCACTGTGGTCTGAGAGACAGTTTGTTATAATTTCTGTTCTTGTACATTTGCTGAGGAGTGCTTTACTTCCAATTACGTGGTCAATTTTGGAGTAAGTATGATGTGGTGCTGAGAAGAATGTATATTCTGTTGATTTGGGGTGGAGAGTTCTATAGATGTCTATTAGGTCTGCTTGCTGCAGAGATGAGTTCAATTCCTGGATATCCTTGTTAACTTTCTGTCTCGTTGATCTGTCTAATGTTGACAGTGGAGTGTTGAAGTCTCTCATTATTATTGTATGGGAGTCTAAGTCTCTTTGTAAGTCTCTAAGGACTTGCTTTATGAATCTGGGTGCTCCTGTATTGGGTGCATATATATTTAGGATAGTTAGCTCTTCCTGTTGAATTGATCCCTTTACCATTATGTAATGGCCTTCTTTGTCTCTTTTGATCTTTGATGGTTTAAAGTCTGTTTTATCAGAGACTAGTATTGCAACCCCTGCTTTTTTTTGTTCTCCATTTGCTTGGTAAATCTTCCTCCATCCCTTTATTTTGAGCCTATGTATGTCTCTGCGTGTGAGATGGGTCTCCTGAATACAGCAGACTGATGGGTCTTGACTCTTTATCCAGTTTGCCAGTCTGTGTCTTTTAATTGGAGCATTTAGTCCATTTACATTTAAGGTTAATATTGTTATGTGAGAACTTGATCCTGCCATTATGATATTAACTGGTTATTTTGCTCGTTAGTTGATGCAGTTTCTTCCTAGCCTCAATGGTCTTTACATTTTGGCATGTTTTTGCAATGGCTGGTACCGGTTGTTCCTTTCCATGTTTAGTGCTTCCTTCAGGGTCTCTTGTAAGGCAGGCCTAGTGGTGACAAAATCTCTAAGCATTTGCTTATCTGTAAAGGATTTTATTTCTCCTTCACTTATGAAACTTAGTTTGGCTGGATATGAAATTCTGGGTTGAAAATTCTTTTCTTTAAGAATGTTGAATATTGGCCCCAACTCTCTTCTGGCTTGGAGAGTTTCTGCTGAGAGATGTGCTGTTAGTCTGACGGGCTTCCCTTTGTGGGTAACCCGACCTTTCTCTCTGGCTGCCCTTAAGATTTTTTCCTTCATTTCAACTTTGGTGAATCTGGCAATTATGTGTCTTGGAGTTGCTCTTCTCGAGGAGTATCTTTGTGGCGTTCTCTGTATTTCCTGGATTTGAATGTTGGCCTGCCCTACTAGGTTGGGGAAGTTCTCCTGGATGATATCCTGAAGAGTGTTTTCCAACTTGGTTCCATTTTCCCCCTCACTTTCAGGCACCCCAATCAGACGTAGATTTGGTCTTTTTACATAATCCCATACTTCTTGAAGGCTTTGTTCATTTCTTTTTCTTCTTTTTTTTTTGGTTTCTCTTCTCGCTTCATTTCATTCATTTGATCCTCAATCGCTGATACTCTTTCTTCCAGTTGATCGAGTCGGTTACTGAAGCTTGTGCATTTGTCACGTATTTCTCGTGTCATGGTTTTCATCTCTTTCATTTCGTTTAGGACCTTCTCTGCATTAATTACTCTAGCCATCAATTCTTCCACTTTTTTTTCAAGATTTTTAGTTTCTTTGCGCTGGGTACGTAATTCCTCCTTTAGCTCTGAGAAATTTGATGGACTGAAGCCTTCTTCTCTCATCTTGTCAAAGTCATTCTCCGTCCAGCTTTGATCCGTTGCTGGCGATGAGCTGCGCTCCTTTGCCGGGGGAGATGCGCTCTTATTTTTTGAATTTCCAGCTTTTCTGCCCTGCTTTTTCCCCCATCTTTGTGGTTTTATCTGCCTCTGGTCTTTGATGATGGTGATGTACTGATGGGGTTTTGGTGTAGGTGTCCTTCCTGTTTGATAGTTTTCCTTCTAACAGTCAGGACCCTCAGCTGTAGGTCTGTTGGAGATTGCTTGAGGTCCACTCCAGACCCTGTTTGCCTGGGTATCAGCAGCAGAGGCTGCAGAAGATAGAATATTTCTGAACAGCGAGTGTACCTGTCTGATTCTTGCTTTGGAAGCTTCCTCTCAGGGGTGTACTCCTCCCTGTGAGGTGTGGGGTGTCAGACTGCCCCTAGTGGGGGATGTCTCCCAGTTAGGCTACTCAGGGGTCAGGGATCCACTTGAGCAGGGAGTCTGTCCCTTCTCAGATCTCAACCTCCGTGTTGGGAGATCCACTGCTCTCTTCAAAGCTGTCAGACAGAGTCGTTTGCGTCTGCAGAGGTGTCCGCTGCGTTTGTTTAGTTTACTGTGCCCTGTCCCCAGAGGTGGAGTCTACAGAGACAGGCAGGTTTCCTTGAGCTGCTGTGAGCTCCACCCAGTTCGAGCTTCCCAGCAGCTTTGTTTACCTACTTAAGCCTCAGCAATTGCGGGCGCCCCTCCCCCAGCCTCGCTGCTGCCTTGCCGGTAGATCACAGACTGCTGTGCTAGCAATGAGGGAGGCTCCGTGGGTGTGGGACCCTCCCGGCCAGGTGTGGGATATGATCTCCTGGTGTGCCTGTTTGCTTAAAGCGCAGTATTGGGGTGGGAGTTACCCGATTTTCCAGGTGTTGTGTCTCAGTTCCCCTGGCTAGGAAAAGGGACTCCCTTCCCCCTTGCGCTTCCCAGGTGAGGCAATGGCTCGCCCTGCTTCAGCTCTCGCTGGTCGGGCTGCAGCAGCTGACCAGCACCGATCGTCCGGCACTCCCCAGTGAGATGAACCCAGTACCTCAGTTGAAAATGCAGAAATCACCAGTCTTCTGTGTCGCTCGCGCTGGGAGTTGGAGACTGGAGCTGCTCCTATTCGGCCATCTTGCTCCGCCCCCTCTGCAACTCTTTTAACTGTCATAAGTCAGTCTTGAACAAAGTCATTCTATAGGGCATCAAGCACCAGTTGTTAGCATGGTCAGCAAAGTGCCATGGGATGGAACTGACACTAAGCACAATTAAGATCCTTTCTACCTACAAGCGCCTTCTTGTTTCATTTGAGGGATAAGCATAGGACTCATAATAAAAGCGTCATAACAACAGCTATAACTGCACAACCATTATGAAAAGAAAGGAATGTTGGGACTATCTGGCTGTTGCATTGGTTTGTGGTTCTCTATGGACCAGATGTCTAACTTACCCATGATTAATTCTTCTGTCTTGAGTTTCAAGTTCCTTATAAAATGCTTTGCTTTATTCCTTAGACTTATAAATATACCAAGCAAGTGTAGCTGAATAGGTTTGCCTGATGAAATCTTGTTCCAGTGTAGGGGGAAAGAGCTTCATAATAAAACAAATAAATAAAAACAAATGCTTAAACAGAATGACTAAATAATAATATATAAGTAAGTAAAAACCTAAGTAAATGTTCTAGATGTTAAAAAGCCATAACTTTTCTTTATTTATTTTTTAAGTTTTTTTTTTAATTTTTAACATCAAAATGTTCAGCTTGTGTTCACGACTGGGGTGTACGATTTTATTTCCTGGATCTGATGTGTGGTTAAAGTGCCTTAGTTTCCCAATAATCATTGATATACCAGTGAATATTGAAAGGCAGGGGGAGAGTAACTTTTAAGCAAATACTTGTAAGATATTTGTAAGATGACACCCCATCAAGGAATGCCAAACCACATTAAGAGGGTTATGGGTTGAATTTTATCCCCTTAAAATTCTTATATTGATATCCTAGCCACCCAGAACCTCAGAATGTGACCCTATTTGTGAATAGAGTTGTTATAGATGTAATTAGGTAAAATGAGATCATACTGGAGTAGGGTGAGCCCCTAGTCTGATATGACCGGTGTACTTATAAAAGGGGAAATTTGAATATAGACACCCACACTTGGAGAATGTCATATGAAGATGGAGTTTGATGCTCCTACAAGTCAAGAAATGGCCAGCAACCCAGTGGAAGCTGGGAGAGAGGCATGTGACAAATTTGTCCTCACAGTTCTGAGAAGGAACAAGTTCTATCAACATCTTGATCTGTGATCTTCCTAGTTTCCAGAACTATGTGATAATACACTTTTATTGTTTAAGCCACCAAGTTTGTGATACTTTGTTACAGTGACCTTAGAACACTAATGCAAAGGGAAATGGAACTTGTGAAGAATTATTAAAATCCACTTATATCACTTGATTCCTTCACCAGGTAAACTGTTGTAAGCATAAGAAATATGTTTGGGACGAAAGCTTCTCAGAAGTAGGAAGCCTTAACTATATTCATAGTTTCCTCTCCCTCAGGATTTAGGTTTGCTCCAGAGAAAGTCTTACCATTTTATTTCAACTGAAAGACTTTACCCAGTCTGTGAGTGTATTAAGATTCCAGCAGGTAGAACTCATTGAGGAAAATTGCTTTCTGCAAAGATGTATGATTCATTCATACACACGTCTGAGCTATTTAGAGGAAATTATCCATGGTATTGTATTATTAGTTTAAAAGATGCTGCATTTGTTTTTGTGTCAGTATAATTTTATACTGTAAAAGACATGTTTGAAAAAGCGACTTTGTTTTGTTGAAAATGTGATTCAAATATCACATTTTTATTTGTGATAGGGGTTGTAAAACAGAACCACGGCCAGGCGCGGTGGCTCACGCCTGTAATCTCAGCACTTTGGGAGGCCGAGGCGAATGGATCACAAGGTAAGAGATCGAGACCATCCTAGCCAACATGGTGAAACCTCATCTCTGCTAAAAATACAAAAATTAGCTGGGTGTGGTGGCGGGTGCCTGTAGCCCTAGCTACTAAGGAGGCTGAGGCAGGAGAATCGCTTGAACCCGGAAGGCGGAGGTTGCAGTGAGCCAAGATCACGCCGCTACACTCCAGCCTGGGCAACAGAGTGAGACTCCGTCTCAAAAAAACAGTCTCAAAACAAACAAACAAAGAAACAAATAAAAACAGAAAACAGAACCACCTATTTTCTGCTGTTTCCAAAGCCTGTAATTACTCCCAAAGTCCTCCTTTAGATAATGTTGTATATAGTTAAAGAGAAATGTCAGCCAGCTGTGTTGGTTTGGATATGCTGAGTGAGAAAAGGCTTTAAGCATCTTTCCTGTTAACTGTTTTGGAAAGTCTAATTATGGTGGTTGAGTTCTCTGAGTTTCATGTGCATCTTAAGAGATTTCTCAAAATTCCATGTGAAACTAAAGTCATTCCTCTAAGTTGAATAAGAGATAGTTTCCTGTTGATACAATGTAGGAACCAAGAATTTATAACCCAGAGAGTCTCCCTTAATGAACCAGAAAAGCATTAAATATATAAATACATCTAAATGCTTATTTATTTCTTTATCTAACTACCTGAATATCTATCTCTATCATAAACTTTAAATGTCTAACAGTCGTTATGAAATGGTCAAAAGTAAAGTAGACCACAGGAAAAACATTAGTCAGAGTCTGGCACTCACTCATTACAATCAAGGGAAAAGTTATCTTGTAGTTCCAGATAAACTTTATTTTTTTAATTTTATTATTGTAGTAAAATGCACATAAAATAATAAACCATCTTAGGCATTTTAAGTGTATAGTTCAGTGTTATTAAATGCATTCATAATGTTGTGCCGCTCTCACCCCCACCCATCTCCGTAATACGCTTTTTATCTTCTAAAACTGAAACTCTACATTCGTCAGACATTAACTCCCCATTCTCCCAGACCTACTTTCTGTCCCTATGATTTTTGACTACTCTAATCATTTTATTTAAGTAGAATCATACAGCATTTGTCTTTTAGTAAATGACTTATTTTACATAGCATAATGTCCTCAAGGCTCATCAATGTTGTGGCATATATCAGAACTGCTTTCTTTTTTTTTTTTAATTGAGATGGAGTTTCACTCTTGTTGCCCAGGCTGGAGTGCAATGGCACGATCTCAACTCACTGCAACCTCTGATTCCCAGCTTCAAGCAATTCTCCTGCCTCAGCCTCTCGAGGAGCTGGGATTACAGTCATGTGCCACCATGCCCGACTAATTTTTGTATTTTTAGTAGAGACGGGGTTTCACCACATTGGCCAGGCTGGTCTTGAACTCCTAACCTCAGGTGATCTGCCTGCCTTGGCCTCCCAAAGTGCTGGGATTACAGGTGTGAGCTACCATGCCCGGCTAGAAACTCCTGCCTTTTTTTTTTTTTAAGGCTGAATAACATTTCATTGTATATCTACACCACATTTTGCTTATCCATTCATACACTGATAGATGCTTGGGTTGCTTCCAAGTTTTAGGTGTTGAATAATGCTGGTATGAACATGGGTGAACAAATATTTGTTTGAGACCCTGTTTTCAATGCCCAGGGATATAGATCCCCAAATTGAATTGTTGGATCATAGAGAAATTCTATTTTTAAGTTTTTGAGGACAGGCCATCATATTTTCCACAGTGACAGTGGCATTTTCCATTCCTATCAACAATGCACAGGTAATTTTTTACATCTTTGCCAACATTTGTTATTTTCTGGGTTTTGTGTTTTGTTTTGTTTGGATAGCGGCGATTCTAATGGATGTGAAAGGTGCTATCTCACTATAGTTTCGATTTGCAATTTTTTAAGGATTCGTGATGTTCAGCATCTTTTCATGGGATTAATGGCCTTTTGTTTGTCTTTGGAGACGTGTCTATTCAAATATCTTGCCCATTTTTAGTAGCCAATTAACTATTGATTTAACAACTAAAAACAATTTTTAAGGCAACTTCACTTTGCTTGCATAATTATAAAGGCTGTTTCACTACATAATATGTTGTAAGACTTTTCCTTAAATGCTGTATTTTTTCCCATGAATAAATTGTATGTTTATTTAGAATTCCATAGTAAAAATCTATCATAATTGACAATACTTTTTAAAAGATTTAGGTGGTTTGATAAAATATTAGCAAGACTGCAATGTACCTTTTGTACATCTGTCAAAAAAATATTGAAGTATGTGTATAATGCATTTACTAGGATGAATTGTTAAGCATTTGACTTAGCAATGCTTCTGGTAGTATGCACGTTTTGGAAATTTACATAATAAAAAATGAAGAGTATCCATGTTGGTAGTCTGAGGCTAGCTATTTTGTTTCACATGTTTTAAATACACTTCCTTTTACTCTCTGCTTTCTGAATTGGTGATAGATTGTGTGTCTTTTGTTTAAGTATTTATAATACATATATATTTGAAGTAAATTTAATAATAATAATTTCTTCAAAATAAATATTTACAAAATGGAAAATCAAAGTTTATATGCCCACATTTGTCAAACTCTTCTTTTTTTTTTAGACAGAGTCTCACTCTGTTGCCCAGGCTGGAGAGCAGTGGTCCGATCTCAGCTCACAGCAACCTCTGCCTCCTGGGTTCGAGTGATTCTCCTTCTTAGCTTCCCAAGTACCTGGGATTACAGGCACGCATCACCATGCCCAGCTAATTTCTGTATTTTTAGTAGAGACGGGGTTTCACCATGTTGGCCAGGCTGGCCTCAAACTCCTGACTTCAAGTGATCCGCCTACCTCGGCCTCCCAAAGTGCTGGGATTACAGGTGAGGTATGGGGCACTGCACCTGGCCATATCAACCTCTTTATAGGAGGAATTTCCACAAACAGTTCAGGTGTTTGGTTTCTTATCTTTGCTATGTTTTCTGACAAACAGGTAGACTTTAGTTTGCTTTTGCCAAGCATTTTTTGAGGTGGATTAAAAAAAAAAAATTACAGAAAACCTGCCTACAATTTTTTTTTTTTTTGAGACTGAATCTCACTGTGTTGCCCAGGCTGGAGTGCAGTGGCACAATCCCGGCTCACCGCAACCTCTGCCTCCTGGGTTCAGATGATTCTCCTGCCTCAGCCTCCCAAGTAGCTGGGACTACAGGCACCTGCTACCACACCCGGCTAGTTTTCGTATTTTTAGTAGATACAGGGTTTCACCATGTTGGCCAGACTGGTCTTGAACTCCTGACCTCAAGTGATCCACCTGCCTTGATCTCCCAAAATGCTGGCATTAGAGGCATGAGCCACCTTGCCTACCCCAATTATTTTTAGAGATGCTTAGTGCAATAGAATTTGGAGACAATAGAAAATTCAAACTGTGCTAATTCTAAACCTTCTAAGAAATAGGCAGTTGGGATTTATTAATGAACATTTTTTGCTCATTAATTTTTAAAGTTTTCCTATGAAAAATCTAATATATTGCCTCAGAGGCAAATACGTGAAGTGGGTTTTCTAAGTGGGTGTCCTCTTTGTCCCCTGTAGTTGAGTGCTTTCTTCTGGAGCTTGTAGACATTATCTTGGTGGAGCAAGTGGAAAAGGGATGTGATGTTTGAAATAAGAAAAAAAAAAAAAAAAAAGCAAACACTCACAATGCTCATACATGGAAACTTTGCTTTGAATTATAGTCCTTGACTATTTTCAAAGGTTTTGGGTTTTTTTCTTATATTCATGATCTACAGGTGCCTTTCAATTTTCTATACAAATAAAAAAGTAATAGTAATATGAGTTTTACATTGAATACTACACATGAACATTTTATGTCTGTATTTCAAAGTTAAGAGCAATTGAACATCTTCATGAAATCTTCCCCAAACATCCCACAATAATCATTTCAATCATAGACTTTCCAAGATAGAAGGTACTTTTTGGTCCTCTTAACTGAGGTGGAATTTAAGCAAGTTTAATAATTAGAATCACCTGAAAGAAATATGTTTTCCTCTGAAATACAGGAGTCTGAATCCCAGGTACACTGCATGCCAAGTGCTATGGTTGGGACCTGGATACATGTAAAAGAAAATATCCATGTGCTTTACCTGAACAATCCATAATAATGAACCACTGATCAATTCCTACCCTTATTCAATAATAATACAAAATAAAATACATTTATTTAATGTTAGTAATGCACCTGACACTATGCTAAATGCGTTTTCTAAATTAGTCCTCACAGAAACCCTGTGTAAGGTTAAGACATTTAACTGAGTTTTCTACAGATAATAAGTTCAACCAGCATCACAACACCTAATCTGAAGTTGGAATATTCACTCCTTAGGAGGAGAATATTCTGCCACATTATTATATAACTTACACACAAGTGACATGGCATGATAAAATCAACACCTTTACTTTTTTTTGGAAATACTATTTATTATACTCTGGATGGACTACTTTGTAAGATGAAGACTGTGAGGTGTGGAATATACCACAATTTGTTCTTATATGTTTTGTTGAAGGATATTTGTTGGTTTTTTTTTTTTTTTTTTTTTTTTTTTTTTTTGAGACGGAGTCCCGCTCTGTTGCCCAGACTGGAGTGCAGTGGTGCAATCTTGGCTCACGGCAACCTCCGCCTCCTTGGTTCAAGCTATTCTCCTTCCTGAGCCTCCTGAGTAGCTGGGATTACAGGTGCATGCCACCACACCCAGTTAATTTTTATATTTTTAGTAGAGACAGGGTTTCACCCTGTTGGTCAGGCTCGTCTCGAACTCCCCACCTCGTGATCCACCCACCTCGGCCTCCCAAAGTGCTGAGATTACAGGTGTGAGCCACTGCACCCTGCTGAGGTTTGGAATCTTGCACTTTTCAATGAAATTTTAGATCTTTTATATTCCAATTATATTTATATTCTGATTATATTACCTAGGAATAGTTTTTCACTCAAGTGAGACCCAATTTTTTCTGCTCATAAATGAGTCTAACAATGTATTAACTGGGGTTATTTTGAGGATTAAATAAGAGAGCACGTGTAAATGTTCTAAAATTGTAATCTTAGTTACAACATTAGTTAAAAGTTCTGACTTCATTACAGAAGTGAAAGACTCAAGCAAGTCCTTTCCTCCTGCTGGTTACAGCTCATGTCTCTGGAAAGTAAAACTTAAAACAGATGAATTGTCTTAGTCTGTTGGAGCTACTACAACAAAAGACTGTAGACTGCGTAGCTTATAAAGAGCAGAAATTTATTTCTCACAATTCTGGGGGCAGGAAAGTTTAAGATGAAGGTGCCAGCAGATTTGGTATCTGGTTGGGGCCCATTCCTCATAGACAAGTCTTGTCACTGTGTCCTCTTTGGGGCCTCTTAGGTAAAGGCACTAATTCCCTCTTTGAAGATGCTGCCCTCATGATCTAATAACTTCCCAAATGGCCCCACCTTCTGATAACATCACTTGGGGGCTTAGGATTTCAACATACATGTGTCAGTGGACACAACATTCAGACCGCAGTGAGCAGTCTCTGTCAACTAAACAAAAGGAAGTGGATGGTGGAGATCTGACTACACAAGGCACAGTCTCCTTTACTGTTTTGTTTTTGTTCATTCATTTTGGTTTTTCTTTTCTCTGTAGACATTTCCCCAAGTATAAGCCCCAGCTGCTGGAAAGCAGCCAGGAGTTTGATGGGAAAATCTCAGAAGAGAGAGACAGAGAAGTGAATTCCCAATTCTGTATGTGAACCAACATATCTCTCAGCCTCACCTCTGATTTCTGCATTCATGAGGTGTGTGCAAATCAGCTGAGAAAAGGCTTACTGAGTGTGGACCCACTTGTATGAGTGTAAGCTTACTAAAACAGGCATGCACAGAACAGACTCAATCCAGAAAACATGGCAAAAGCATGATAACTGAATTGAGATTTAAACAATTCTCATATATATCAAGCAAATATCTGAATTATATCTACATAGCACAGACTCAAACCAAACTAGCAAACGCTCTGGAACTGAATTGAGATTTGAACAACACTCGCAGAAATGAGACAAAACTTGTCTGGACTTGCATTGATAATCTGGTAATACAGTATTATTCAGCAAAGTATTACATTATATACATATGTATAACACATATGTGTATATGTGTGTATATATATATGTATATATTTTATAAGGGGTTTTGCTCTGTCGCCCAGGCTGGAGTGCAGGGGCATGATCTTGGCTCACTGAAACCTCTGCCTCCTGGGTTCAAGTGATTCTCTTGCCTCAGCCTCCCGAGTAGCTGGGACTACAGGCATTAGCCACCACACCCAGGTACTTTTTTGTGTATTTTTAGTAGATACGGGGTTTCACCATGTTGGTCAGGGTGGTCTCGAACTCCTGACCTCAAATGATACACCCGCCTTGGCCTCCCAAAGTGCTGAGTTTACAGGTGTGAGCCACTGTGCCCAGCTTCCAGTATATTTTTATTTGAACCCAAGAATCCACTGAAAACTTTGACACCTTTGAGTATTTATAAGACTGCAAGAAAATAAGTTAAAAGGTCTTTTCAAACAAAATCTTGTATCCTTAAAGATTATCAACTTCAAACGATTTGTTTTATTTTAAAGCTATAAATAGTTAAATATCAGAAGATATTATGGCCTAAAATAAAACATTTCTCTATATATAAACAGGCTAATCTATTATCACTTCAAATCATTTTTAGGAAATACAGGAAACAATGAAAGATGTGGCATGTCACAGCACTTGAGCATTGCTTTTTACATAATGTTTTTCTCTCTGGTTTATTTTCTTCTTCTCCACTCACCTTTCCCTTAGAGTGTCCGCAGTATCCAAGAATGGTTTCAATCAGGGTCAATAACCACATTTGCTTCGCTTGTGTCTCAGAGTCTTCCATCAGGATGGGTGTGAACCTCCTCCCTCTCTGTCATCGACTGTTTCTTATTGGTTCATGTCTTCCACATCCGTCAGCCCCTTCTCCTTCATTTCTGTCTGCTCCTCTTCCCTCTGTCAGTTCCTGAAATCCGATTTTCTCTCCAAGTTTTCCTTGCATTAACCTCATCTCCCTCAGATCACTCCATTGGATAATGTCAACTTTTATATATATTTGGTATGATTTTAAGTACTCAATAGTTTGCAGTTGTTCTCAAACCATGCTCCTTGACAGCCACCCACTTCTGCACACAATCCATTTGGATTCTAAGTTCTGGCAGAAAACTAGTGGCTACTTTTGTTCTAGAACTGCAATGCCCAAGGATGAATAACTCACAGGAAAGAAGACTAGTTATAACACCAAACCTAGAGCCCAGGGGAATTTTTTCCTAGGCTAGTGTCTGTTCTTTGGGCCCATTCGTCTCACCTAAAAATCACTTACTTTTTCTCTAAAGTGCCTACAGCCCTCTCTTCCCTCTCCCCTATTAAAAAGATTATTTCAGCTTCTGAATCTCATTGAATTTTGGACAGTCACGTTCCTGTGATGTCACTGTGCATGTAATAAACTTGTATACCTTTTCTCTGTCAAAAAAATAATAATAATAATAAAAAAACAAAGCCTCAGGGACCCATACAGGAAAAAGCAACATGTTATATACAGTGAATAATTCAAATGAAGATATTTTCCGAAAACATAGAGATGAAAACTAATATGCCTCAACATGTAAAAAAGCCTGAGAAGAGAAAATGAAATAAAATACTATAAATCAAGAATTCTATATATGGCAAAAAAATATCCTTCAAATAAAAGTAAAACACATGTATTTAAGAGAAGGGGACACTAACAGAAATTGCTACCAGCAGATCTGCTCTATAATAATTTCTACAGGATAGAAAAAAATGGTATCCAAAGAAAACTTGTATCCTTAAATGAAGCAAAAGTATCTCAAATGATAATATTTCAGTAAATGCAAAAAGTTATTTCCCCTTCAATTTATTTATTATATTATGAACACTTTTTAAGCAAATGTTGTAAGTTATCTAACTTAGGTGAAGTCAAATAACATCGTCTAAATAAATTGTTCAAATTTAAGTATATAATTTATAATTTATATTGTAAATAAAATACTAAGAATGGAGAAATGAAGTCAATGGATGTATTAAAATGGAGTACTAAAATATTCGGAGAAACATATACAACATGGCAGAAAAAGTAACAATAACAACAAAAAAAAGGAGGAGCAATCAGAAAATGATTAACAGGATGGTAGGCCTACATATAACCATATCAATAATTACATTAAATAACAATATTCTACAACATTCCAATTAAAAATCAGAGACTGACAGTAGACAAAGGCACACAATCTCTAGTATTTAAAAGAAGAACATATAAAGCACAAGTAGCTTGAAAATAAGTAAATGAAAACAATAAACCATGAAAACAATTAGCAAAGGATGGTTGCAGTAGCTTTATTAACACCAGATATGTAGACTTCAAGTCAAAAATTGTTACCAGAGATATAAAGGGATGTTTCACAATGATACAGAAAATTATTCATCTGAAAGATATAGCCACTATGTACAGGTGCTTAATAAGCAGGTGCAAAATGTATAATGAAACAAAAATAAAAGAAAATGAGAACAAGAGAGAAAAAGAGAATGAAAAAGATTTTCCCCATAGTTGGAAATTTTAATACACCTCTCACGATTCGTAGAAACATTCATTGAAAAATTAAATGCAAATGCAGAAGATCTGAAAGGCACTATTAATTAACTCGATCTAATATTCATTTAGAGAATAATACTTGCAACTATAAAGTATATATTTTTTTTTAAGTGCAAAAGATACTTTGATCTTAATAGACCATTTCTTAGGCAAGAAAACAAGAGTCAATATATTTAAATTGGCCGGGCGCGGTGGCTCAAGCCTGTAATCCCAGCACTTTGGGAGGCCGAGGTGGGCGGATCACAAGGTCAGGAGATCGAGACCACAGTGAAACCCTGTCTCTACTAAAAATACAAAAAAAAAAAAAAAAAAAAAAAAAAAAAAAAAAAAAAAAAAAAAAAAAAAAAAAATATATTTAAATTGATGAAAATCATGCGAAGTTACTATGAATGATCATAACAAAATTAAGAATTAATAGCAATAATATATCTGGGGAAACCCCAAATATTAAGTGATTCAACAATATATTTCTAAGTAATTAATTGGCCAAATATGAAATCCTAATTGATATTACAAAGTGTTTAGAACGGGGAGGGAAAACGTCGAAATATTACCATGACAATGGTTTTGACAATTCAGACTTCCTGAATGGGAGCGCTCGCTGAAAATACAAACCCCATGGGAATATGAGAAAATATTGGGAGAATTTTCATACCCCCTTCAATTGGTGGTGATTGAATCAGTGTGTTCTAAACCCTCAGGGTCAAGGAAACACTCTGGGGGCATTTGGATTCAACAACGAACTGGAGAAACAACTTCAGTGTTATCAAAGCTTTGCCATCCTGCCCTTAAAATCAGCTGATGTACAATGTTATGATTGAAACAGGGGTCAGAGAAATTTATGGTACAGGGGCCTGTCTTAATTCAATGACAACACCTCTGCAATAAATAAGTTTACAGTGATAGAATAATTGATAACATTTTGAGCATTTACATGTATCATTTATTTAATTAAAGGGACACTATTGGTTTTATAGCTATGATTAATCCCATTTTGCATATATGAAATTTCAAGTTAAGAAAAGAGAAATCTCATGGCCAAGTTCCCAGAGTATGTAGCTCAGCAGGGAAGGAATAGAGAGATAATTTGCAGGAAAATGATGCATTGTGGGACAAATGACAAAGACAAATTGAAAAAGCCACTGAGTGCCTCACTTTCTCTGCAAAAATCTAAAAAGGTATCTGCCAGGGACTAGGTTAGAAATGCAAGTGAAACTTGATGATAGAACCCTTTCAACAGTTCTCACATCCTAGCATTCATCATAATTCCCTGGCAGAAGGTCACCAGTTCCCCTCGTCCAAAATAATAGCTATCATCTTAGAGAATAAGAAAATATATTTATAACATTTGTATTTATAACATGTATCCCGAATAAAGGAAAGTTGGCAAATGATGTTTTAAAATTACATTGATTTAAAATTGCCATCTCTGATAGCAGAGACACAATATTTCTTAATATTGTTGTAATTAATATATGTGTGTGATGTCTTATTTTATTCAATATATAGATATTAAGCTCCTGACAGGATGCAATAAAAGAAAATTAAAATGGCAAGAGAGGCATAATATATGGCATCCCATTCCCACCAAAGCATGCTTTGAAATAAGATCCAGTTGGGGCAGTGTCATCTGGGGCATTTAGGGGTTACACGTTGTGTTATTAATAAATTGTTCAGCTGAGATAAACTGAACTGTCAGAAGCCATACCAGTTAGATGTATCTTAAAGAGTTTGAAGAAATGGATGCATATGAAAGAATGTGGGATTCACATCCCCTGAGAACACATTAACCCAAAGGAACATGGTGGGTGAGAATGATTGGGAAAAGGTCTCCTCCCTGCCTTCTTTTGCCTGCTAGCCATTGTAAACACAAACAACTTTCTTCAAGGTACATTTCCTGAAGGTTTTGGTCCCCAGTGACACTGGGATGTTTTGTCCAGGTTGCAGGGTAGAAACAAAGGTCATAAGATTCTATCTCTACCAGCAGTTAAAAGAGCCATGAGCTCAAAGAATTCATGGTGGTGTATTAGATTTTTGTCCTTATCTATAACTTTTGCTGTTAAATATTTCTTTATAAATATCCTGAAAATCTGGGTAGGGTCTACCTTTTCCTGCATGTAAATCCAATTTCCTTGTGGGAAAACACAGAGTTGGTGAAAGCACCATTGTATGTAATGAAACAAGATGATACAGGGATCATGTATTTTCTTTCAATATTTGCTAAGATGAGGAGAGGAGAAGCAGCATGAGAGATTTAGGAAAGAAGCAACAGAAGACTAGTGCCAGAAAGAAAAATTAAAAAGAGGTCACATCTCCTACAGAGAGCTGATGATATGAAAGGCAGAGAGAAAGCTGTTGAGCTTCAAGCTGGGGCAAGGAGGGATGTAGAGGGACTGCACAGAGGTAAAATCTGTTTGAAGAAGCACAGTGAGATTTGGGAAGGTTTTTTGAAGTTACAATATACGTATGGAAGAGGATACATTCATAAATTTAGAACACAAATGTTTTTAGAAACTGTACATTCACTTATAGCCAGCACTGAGATAAAAAAGCTAAATTTCAGTTCCCTCAGAAGCCCATATTTTTTCTTAATAACAGTCTTTATTCCACCAAACATGACTGTTATCTTATCTAAAAGCATAGATTGTCTGCTTTTGTACTTCATTTCTCAATATTGCATTTCTTTTTTTTTTTTTAATTTATTTATTATTATTATACTTTAAGTTGTAGGGTACATGTGCATAACGTGCAGGTTTGTTACATATGTACACTTGTGCCACGTTGGTGTGCTGCACCCATCAACTCGTCATTTACATCAGGTATAACTCCCAATGCAATCCCTCCCCCCTCCCCCCTCCCCATGATAGGCCCCGGTGTGTGATGTTCCCCTTCCTGAGTCCAAGTGATCTCATTGTTCAATTCCCACCTATGAGTGAGAACATGCGGTGTTTGGTTTTCTGTTCTTGTGATAGTTTGCTAAGAATGATGGTTTCCAGCTGCATCCATGTCCCTACAAAGGACACAAACTCATCCTTTTTGATGGCTGCATAGTATTCCATGGTGTATATGTGCCACATTTTCTTAATCCAATCTGTCACTGATGGACATTTGGGTTGATTCCAAGTCTTTGCTATTGTGAATAGTGCTGCAATAAACATACGTGTGCATGTGTCTTTATAGCAGCATGATTTATAATCCTTTGGGTATATCCCCACTAATGGGATGGCTGGGTCATATGGTACATCTAGTTCTAGATCCTTGAGGAATCGCCATACTGTTTTCCATAATGGTTGAACTAGTTTACAATCCCACCAACAGTGTCAAAGTGTTCCTATTTCTCCACATCCTCTCCAGCACCTGTTGTTTCTTGACTTTTTAATGATCGCCATTCTAACTGGTGTGAGATGGTATCTCATTGTGGTTTTGATTTGCATTTCTCTGATGGCCAGTGATGATGAGCATTTTTTCATGTGTCTGTTGGCTGTATGAATGTCTTCTTTTGAGAAATGTCTGTTCATATCCTTTGCCCACTTTTTGATGGGGTTGTTTTTTTTTTTCTTGTAAATTTGTTTGAGTTCTTTGTAGGTTCTGGATATTAGCCCTTTGTCAGATGAGTAGATTGCAAAAATTTTCTCCCATTCTGTAGGTTGCCTGTTCACTCTGATGGTAGTTTCTTTTGCTGTGCAGAAGCTCTTTAGTTTAATGAGATCCCATTTGTCAATTTTGGCTTTTGCTGCCGTTGCTTTTGGTGTTTTAGACATGAAGTCTTTGCCCATGCCTATGTCCTGAATGGTACTACCTAGGTTTTCCTCTAGGATTTTTATGGTATTAGGCCTAACATTTAAGTCTCTAATCCAGCTTGAATTAATTTTCGTATAAGGAGTAAGGAAAGGATCCAGTTTCAGCTTTCTACTTATGGCTAGCCAATTTTCCCAGCACCATTTATTAAATAGGGAATCTTTTCCCCATTTCTTGTTTACCTGAGGTTTGTCAAAGATCAGATGGCTGTAGATGTGTGGTATTATTTCTGAGGACTCTGTTCTGTTCCATTGGTCTATATCTCTGTTTTGGTACCAGTACCATGCTGTTTTGGTTACTGTAGCCTTGTAGTATAGTTTGAAGTCAGGTAGCGTGATGCCTCCAGCTTTGTTCTTTTGACTCAGGATTGTCTTGGAGATGCGGGCTCTTTTTTGGTTCCATATGAACTTTAAAGCAGTTTTTTCCAATTCTGTGAAGAAACTCATTGGTAGCTTGATGGGGATGGCATTGAATCTATAAATTACCTTGGGCAGTATGGCCATTTTCACGATATTGATTCTTCCTATCCATGAGCATGGTATGTTCTTCCATTGGTTTGTGTCCTCTTTTATTTCACTGAGCAGTGGTTTGTAGTTCTCCTTGAAGAGGTCCTTTACATCCCTTGTCAGTTGGATTCCTAGGTATTTGATTCTCTTTGAAGCAATTGTGAATGGAAGTTCATTCCTGATTTGGCTCTCTGTTTGTCTGTTACTGGTGTATAAGAATGCTTGTGATTTTTGCACATTAATTTTGTATCCTGAGACTTTGCTGAAGTTGCTTATCAGCTTAAGGAGATTTTGGGCTGAGACAATGGGGTTTTCTAAATATACAATCATGTCATCTGCAAACAGGGACAATTTGACTTCTTCTTTTCCTAACTGAATACCCTTGATTTCTTTCTCTTGCCTGATGGGCCTGGCCAGAACTTCCAACACTATGTTGAATAGGAGTGGTGAGAGAGGGCATCCCTGTCTTGTGCCAGTTTTCAAAGGGAATTTTTCCAGTTTTTGCCCATTCAGTATGATATTGGCTGTGGGTTTGTCATAAATAGCTCTTATTATTTTGAGGTACGTTCCATCAATACTGAATTTCTTGAGCGTTTTTAGCATGAAGGGCTGTTGAATTTTGTCAAAAGCCTTTTCTGCATCTATTGAGATAATCATGTGGTTCTTGTCTTTGGTTCTGTTTATATGCTGGATTAGGTTTATTGATTTGCGAATGTTGAACCAGCCTTGCATCCCAGGGATGAAGCCCACTTGATCATGGTGGATAAGCTTTTTGATGTGTTGCTGAATCCGGTTTGCCAGTATTTTATTGAGGATTTTTGCATCGATGTTCATCAGGGATATTGGTCTAAAATTCTCTTTTTTTGTTGTGTCTCTGCCAGGCTTTGGTATCAGGATGATGTTGGCCTCATAAAATGAGTTAGGGAGGATTCCCTCTTTTTCTATTGATTGGAATAGTTTCAGAAGGAATGGTACCAGCTCCTCCTTGTACCTCTGGTAGAATTCAGCTGTGAATCCATCTGGTCCTGGACTTTTTTTGGTTGGTAGGCTATTAATTATTGCCTCAATTGCAGAGTCTGCTATTGGTCTATTCAGGGATTCAACTTCTTCCTGGTTTAGTCTTGGAAGAGTGTAAGTGTCCAGGAAATTATCCATTTCTTCTAGATTTTCCAGTTTATTTGCATAGAGGTGTTTATAGTATTCTCTGATGGTAGTTTGTATTTCTGTGGGGTCGGTGGTGATACCCCCTTTATCATTTTTAATTGCGTCGATTTGATTCTTCTCTCTTTTCTTCTTTATTAGTCTTGCTAGTGGTCTGTCAATTTTGTTGATCTTTTCAAAAAACCAACTCCTGGATTCATTGATTTTTCAATATTGCATTCCTATTGTTGTATGTTGTTTTAAATCATCCATTTGTATTGTTGTATAGTACTTTACTAGACAAATGTACCAAAATAAACTTATCCACTTCACTCCTGAAAGGAATTGGGTAACTTCTTATCAATAGACATTAAAAATAAGTTTTATGCACATTCTAATACAAGTATTTTATGTGCATTTTATACATATGCATGCATCACTGTGGGTAAACCTCAGAGTAGAAAGGCTGGCTCACTTAGTATAGATATTTTGGATACTTCCAAATAGCAAAAAGACTGCACTGATTTGCACCCCTACTAGTAGTGTATGAAGGTACGGGATACTCTACAACATTGTTGGCACTTTGATTTGCATCTTTTGTATCTTAGCAATTGTTATGATATATAGGAAAGCTCATTATAATTTTTATTTGAAATTTCCTGATAGCTTAAAAGGTTGTGAATTTTTTCATATTTGTGTTGGTCATTTGAATATATTTTATAAAGTGTCTGTTGAAAGTTTTTTCATTTTTCTACTGGATTGCCAATTTTTAAATATAATTCTAATCATTTTTAGATATTTATAGATTTAGAAGGTAGTCAGACATATGTATTTGAAAATATTGTACTTTTAACTATGAGTTGACATTTCAACCTATACGGGTATCCTTTAAAACATAAAATTTTAAATGTTAACATAGTATAATTTATATTATTTTCTTTTGGTTTAAGGTTTTTGTGGCCTCTTAAATGTTTACTTAGTTCAACGTGATGAGAGCCTTCTTCTAAAAAAGCTGCATATTTTAAGCTACTATTTAGACATGCAATCAATCTGATATATATGAATGAATGGGTTCAGTTCAAATATGTTTTTCCAATATGTTTTCCAATTAACCAGCACTGTTTGTTAATGCTTTTTTTCAACTTTTATTTTAGTTTCAGAGGGTATATATGCAGGTTTGTTACATGGGTAAACTGCCTATTGCTGGGGTTTGGTGTGCAAATGAACCTGTCACCCAGGTATTGAGCATAGTACCTGATAAGTACTTTTTCAACCTTTCCCCCTGCCCTCTCTAGTAGTCCCCAGTGTCTGTTGATCCCATCTTTGTATCCACGTGTACTCAATGTTATATATATACTCACTTATAAGTGAGAACATGGGATATGTGGTTTTCTGTTCCTGTGTTAATTTGCTTATGATAATAGCCTCCAGCTGCATCCATGTTGGAGCAAAGGACACGATTCATTCTTTTTATGGCTGCATAGTATCCCGTAATATATATGTACCACACTTGCTTTAAAAAATATTTTTTCACTTGCCCTTTAGGGTGTCATAAAAGGTGGGTATATATGTATGGATCTAATTTTGACTTCTGTTCATTTTGCCTCATCGGTCAATTTATCTGATGTCATTCTGATGCCAAAAGCACAGTATTTTAAACATTAGGATTTTGTATAATACTTTTAATGTCTGGTAAGGTTAGCTCTCCAACTTTCTTCTTCTTATTGAAATTTTTCTTAACTTGTCTTGGCTCTATACAATTTCATTAATTAAAAAATCAGCTTGTCCAATTTTTTTAAAAAGATAAACACCTGTTTTGGATAATGTGATATATTTATCTCATAGATTACTTTGAGTCGACTTACATTATTAAACTGTTCAAGCCTATGAACCTGGTCTAAGCTTTAGGACTTTATTAGTGAATGTCAATAAAATGTTGTACTTTCCAGTCAATTGTTTTGTACATCTTTCTTTAAATGTATTCTTCGACTCTAGCTCATTTTTTATGCCATTGTTAGTAGTGTGTTTTAGTTGCACCTTCCATTTATTTTAGGGTAACATAGAAATATAATATTTTCGTATATTGATCTTATATCTAAAAACTTGTGAAGTTCACATTGATTCTATATTTCTGTTCTTGGTAGACAAGTCATCTAGGAATAATAGCTTTATTTTCCACTTTATATTCTAGAGGTTTTTATATTTTTTCTTATCTTTTTGAGCTTCCTTAGCTAGTTAGTAGAATGTTCAATAAGGATAGTGTTAATAGACATTATTTTTTCATTCTCCATTACAAATAAGCATTTACATATTTTTCCACTAAAGAGAACATTTATTGTAGAATTTTAATTTTTTTTCTAATTTTTTTATTTGAGACTTCTTTGACACCTAGAAGCTAGTAATAAGAAAAATTATTTGCCACCAGGTGCGGTGGCTCACACTTGTAATCCTACCACTTTTGGAGGCCAAAGTGGAAAACCTGAGACCAGGAGTTCAGGACCAGCCTGGCCAACATGGCCATCTCTACTAAAAATACAAAAATTTTGGGCCAGTCACGGTGGCTCATGCCTGTAATCCCAGCACTTTGGGAGGCTGAGGTGGGTGGATGACAAGGTCAGGAGTTTGAGACCAGTCTGACCAATATGGTGAAACCCTGTATCTACTAAAAAGATATAAAAATTAGCTGAGTGTGGTGGCATGCACCTGTAATCCCAGCTACTCAGGAGGCTGAGGCAGGAGAATCGATTGAACCCAGGAGGTGGAGGTTGCAGTGAGCCAAGATCAAGTGACTGCACTGTGGCCTGGGTGACAGAGTGAGACTGTCTTAACAAAAAATTACAAAATTTTGTGGTGTGGTGGTGTGAGCTGTAGTACCAGCTACTCGGGAGGCTGAAGCAGGAGAATTGCTTGAATCTGGGAGGCAGAGGTTGCAGTGAGCTATGATAAAAAAATAAATAAATAAAAATATTTTTAAGCCCAGGAATTCCTATCTTCTTTATATTTCCTATAAGTATTTCTTGAAAACTGAACAGGTTTTTGGTTTTATTTTCTATGTTTTGTTTGTTATGCTTTTTATCTCATCTCTCCATATACATATCTTGTTTTATACAGAAACCAGTTGGCACTTTTGAAATCTTGCCTAGAATTTTCTTTTCCAGATCCAAAAATGCTTAGGTATATATTCTCTTTTCCATGTCACTATAGATGATAGTTTTCCTAAATATTCCACTACATAAATGAGTCTAGTGGTTTCTAAAAACAATGGCCTTGCCTTTTTTGTTAGGAAAGTTTGAGTACATAGGCCATTCTTGGTTTATGATTTGGTTGGTGAGTCAAATAATAAAATGAAGGAAGTTGCTGCTTTAAATGAGAACTACATCTGTTTTAATTTTCATGGCCCTGGATTTGAAGTATAGCCTCATTTTCCCTTCCAAATCCTTGGCTAGGAATGACCCCCCTTTCTAGTTATTTATATAGGCTGCTTTTAATATTAGTTGCGTGACTTGGTGAGCTGGCTTTATGTTGTCTTTAGGGTACAATATAATATCTAATACTTTTATTGTAATCATTCAAACTGTAGCAAATAAATCAGAAACATTGAAAGAAAGATGTCTATCTTCTAGTATTATTTTTCCATTCTGGTTTTTTTTTTTATTACCTAGTATAAAGACACTTAAATACATTAGAACTGATTTTATGGAACTAATGATGGTAATTTCTATGAAGCCATGGTGTGAGTCATATACATATTCAGATTCTCCATTACATCATTTGGTATGGCTACAGAGTAAGCATCACACACACACACACACACACACACACACACACACACACACAGAGCACTGTATTTAACTCTGCATCTCCATATTTCTAGAAGTATCTAACATTCACAAGTACTTTGTAATAGCTATCATTAAAAGAATCATCTGGCTGAGAAGTCAGAGAATAAATATATGAAAAACTTAAACAACATTACAAGAGACACATAAAAATTCAATATAACTATGTAAAAGGATCTAAGATAATTCATGCTTAACAAATTTGTATTGAATTGAACGGAACAGAATTCTTAACAGTGCTAAAGAAAATAGAATGCCTAATTCCTTTTATGATAGTTTTTCCAAATTCATGGGAAGTGTAGCAAGCACAACGCTTCAAAACTTTTATAAGGAAAATTGAAAACACATGAGAATGCAAAGAGAGGTTCTGAAAATTGTCCGGCTGCCTGCCCTTTATCCAGATATTTGCAATTCCATAATTTATCCATAGGGAGGAGGCATTCTAATGAATTATTGTTAAGGCAATAGGATGTGCTGGATTTGGGTCACAGGCAGTGAAATATCTAGAAGTCAATTCTAGTTTACAATAGGTACTTTCTTTGAATTCTTTCATGTTCCTAAACAACCAAAGTGTTTTTTAAATAATTATATTTATATTCTGAATAGTCATACCATGTCATGGGGCATCAGGAGACTCTCCCTTCTTGTCTCATCACATCACTTAAAATTAATAGTTTCGTGGGGTTTTTTCTTATTATTATGTCAGCTATTCTTTATGAATTGCTTTTTTGGATAGCAAAATAACAATTTATAATTTTAGTTTTGGGGTAATTATAAAAGGAAAGACTGTTAATCTGTGCCTTTTGCTTCATTGTTGATTAAAAATATCCTCAATCTTCCTTATCTCCTTTTTTTTGCTATAAATCTAATTTGTCTACTACTCAACTTCCACCATATGATTCAGGTCTAATGACTATGACAGGCTTCATGTTGGTGCTAAAGTATTAATCCTGACCTACTTCCCCCAGCATTATATCATTCATGCTACCACTCTATCCTATACTCATAGTCTGGTTTTTACTCTGGCAAGTTTACAACTTTGATGTTTAATTTTGTCTTTATTTTGATGTCTGCCACTTTACCTTTCCAAGGATATTTAGGAGAGTTAGGAAACCTGGGGGTGGAGAAAAGAAGTTGTGGGAGTAGGGTCACTGTACCATATAAAATTAGGACAAGGATTTGTAGAGCCAGAATCTTAACAATTTGGGGGACCTCTTAAACTAGATAAACTAGATATAATGAAAATAAATACTTTTTTTTTGAGTGAGAAATTAATGTGACTTGGAAAGGGGCTCTTTCAAGTGCGGGCCCTGAAGCTTAGGATACACTACTTCCTGCTAAGACCTTTTGTCAGTAAGGGGAAGGTAGGACATGGAATTTGAAGGAGTATCAAAATAGTTTTTCTCCTGAGCCTGCTGAAAAGAAGACTGCTTAAAGTTGAGTTTAAATGCAATAAAACGGTGATAATTTTATTTACTATGAATCTAAGAATGAATTGAATATGAATCTTAGAATGAGTTAATCTAACTAGAGTTCTGTTTCTTGGAATAAACAGTAAGACCTGAGCTGCAACCTGAAGCATCCAAGTTCACTGTGCTACAACACACAAAAATATGTGTATATCCTCAGAGCAAAGGTAAAAAAATAGAATAGAAGGAAAAGTTTTTAATGTCCATTTAAAGACGCTAAGAAGAAACTTGGTGTGCACTGGGGAAAGTCAGAGGGAGGAATCTTGTTCACCAAGTTGCCCTAAAGTTCCCTAGGAGTACAGCAAGTCCACGAGAGAAAGGAATGCCAGATTTCTTTCCTTCTTTCTTTCTTTCTTTCTCTCTCTCTTTCTTTCTTTCTTCCTTTCTTCCTTTCTTCCTTTCTTTCTTCCTTCCTTCCTTTCTTTCTTTCTTTCTTTCTCTTTCTTTGTTTCTTTCTTTTTCTTTCTTTTTCTTTCTCTTTCTTTCTTCTTTCTTTCTTTCTTTTCTCTTTCTTTTCTCTTTCTTTCTTTCTTTCTTCTTTCTTCTTTATCTTTCTTTCATTCTTTTCTTTTTTCTTTCTTTTTTTCTTTCTTTCTTTCTTTTGGAATATGCAATGCAGTTCATACTTACCCCCATCCCGCATATGCTTATCCCTTCGTATATTGATTAATAATACTTAAGATTATGTCATTCTGATTCCAGTTTGCCATTGACTCAGTTCAAGAAAAGACTGTATCACAGACTTCATAAAAAGCATAGGGGGTGAAGTATTGAGTGATTAGACTCAAAATTAGAGTAAGGAGAAAGAAAAAATACTTCACTTGTGTTTAATGCTAGCACATTTGTTTAATGTTCCCTTAGCACCATTTTATGGAAGGAAATGAAAACTAACAATGTGTGTGCTTTGCCCATATGTGTCAGTAACCAGAGCACACCCCTCTTGTTTCCAAGTCCAACTCCTCACTTTGCCTGCTTGCCTACAGCCCTTTTCTTTCCTCTGAGAAAAAGTGGCTCTTACTTGCACTAGAATCTGTACAATAACATCTACCTGAAGTCAGTGGGCTGAATCTGCACAGCCTCATGGGTATCAACGTTTACGACGTTTACAGAGCCATACAAGTGACTAAGTCACAAAAACTGAACATCTAGGCATCAGTGCAAAACATGTCACAATTTTTTGCTTATCTGTTCTATATGTTCAACCTCAACTGTGGTCTGTAAGTCCAGGGCAGTCTCTTCATGAACAGTGAGGTGACCTGGAAACATTAAGCATTGATGATACTCTTCTCAGTGGTACCATGCTTTTCTAATTTAATAATCACATTTGGAAAAAAGAAAAAAGAAAAAATATATATGATTATATTTTCTTTTCTTTGCTCTTTGATAATCAGAATCCATTTTTAAAAATTAAAGCTCTCTAGGGTAGCCAAAAATTCACATGGATACAATTAAAGGATAATTGATGTCTGTCTTGTAACAAACTCTTTTTTGCAGCTTATAACTTAATCATGTTATTTTCTGCCATGTCTATGTGGGCCTGAAAGAAGCTGGAATCATGCAAGGTAAAACTGTTGGCAATGCAAGGTGGCCCATGGATTGGAATCCAGTTGAGGCAAAGATTAATATCAGGTTTGAGAGGACAAAGCAGACATGGGATAAACTTTGAGAAATGAGACATCTGGAAGAAATTTGTGAATAATCTCTTATTTGTAGCCCTTAAACCAATTGCATTTTGAAGTTTCCCAGGTCTTTCTGCACATAATAATTTCTAAATAAATTTTATTTTGTATATTTTAGGTATATAACATGATGTTATAAAATCTATCTGTATCTATCTATCTATCTGTGTATATATATCTCTATATAGATAGATATATATATACAGATGATAGATAGTAAACTGGTTACTATGCTGAAACAAATTAAGATATTCATCTCTTACTTTCATATATAAGATTTAGACATCCGGAATCATTTTATATTTGCATAGTTAAATTTATCTATTCTTTATGCCAAAAAACACAAATACAATTCTTTTCAGATATGCCTCTATAAACATGATATGTATCAGGCTTCTGTAAGACCAAGTCTTCAATATTGCTGAGACCCAGTTTGATCCTTAGGTCCATCGGAAAGGTTCACAAGATGCCACTTTAATATTTTCAAAAGTGTTAGTAAAAGTCTGACAGCCACTTCTTGACTGTTTGCCTTGGATCCATGTCTTAACAGAATGTTCTGGATTTTTTTAGCAGCTTAAGAGAGATTACACATTTATTATATTTTTTGTGTCTCGAGTGTCTGGACATGGCTTAGCTGAATCCTTTGCATGAGTCATTCACCAGCCTGCAGTGAGGAGGTTACCTAAAGCTGAGGTCTCATCTGAAAACTTGAATGGGGACTTCCAAGCTCATGTAGTTGTTGGCAGAATTAAGTACTATGAGGGTGGTTGGACTAGGGGCCTCAGTTCTTAGCTGGCTATTGATTGGAGGCTGCCTTTATTCCCTTGAAAGGTGGACTTCAGCAACATGGATTCTTGCCTCATCAAAGTGTATAGCCTAGTAGGCAATAGGGAGATTCTGATACCACAAAACAAGTTATATAATCTTATATAGGCTAATCATGAAAGTGACATGCCATAACCTTTTTCATACTCAGTAGGTTAGAAGCAAATCACTAGACTGCCTGTACTCCAGGGGAGAGGATAAATCTCATGCTAAGTGTTCTTAATACAAACAAAACAGAACAACACAAGGAAACTTTGGGAAATGTTGGTTATGTCCATTACCTTGATTGTGGTGATGGTACAACAGGTGTTCCCTTTTGTCTAAACTCATCAAATGATACACATTAAATATGTGCAGTATTTTGTGTATCGATTATACCTCAATAAAGCTGTTAGAAGAAAAAAACAAGCAGTGCATACAGAGGAATCCAGGTGAAAACAGACGATTGTTTATTGGTAGGATGAAGGGGGTCTTAATAAACTGGATTAAATTCACACATTCTCCTTGAATCCCATTTCTTGGTCCCTTCCTCCTTTCCTGTTACTCTTGGCATTTCAGCTTAGGGTATATGTGTATCACCTACTGTTGAACTTCAAATTTAAACTTACAAAAATGGAAGTAGTTACAGTTTGAGCTGCTGTCCTTAGATCGTCCTGAGGGTTCAAATATCTGCCCTAAAAACTCTTCTCCAACTCAACTTGAGCACAATGATCATAGCTATCCTCCTACCTACATGCATTCTAAGCCCTTTGGTCTTCCTTTCAGTAATCTTATCATTAGTCATTCCTTCCCACTTCTTAGCATTTTAATTTGCTTTCACCCTAATAAAAGTTTCTGAAACAGTTGCTTCCCTCCCTAAAACTAGCATTTTTTATCTACCCATGAACCACTGGAATTTATATTTACCTTTATTCCTTTATTCATGTATTAGAATGAAACAGCTTCTGAATGATACATTATTTTTTCCTGTCTACAAAATATCAGAGAATCTTTTCATTCTTATACTACACCTGTCAAGTTGGATTTACATGGCGCAGTTATCTACCCACTACCAAAGATAAAAGCACTGTGAGAGCCTCTTAAATTTCCCAAGACATATATTGTAGTTGTTATTCTTAAGTAGTATTGTAAGCATTATTTAATAGTGCACTGACTGCTTTTTAAAAAATCTACAATCCTTTCTCAGTAGGTTTACAATTTAAACTAATATATATATGAAATCTATGTATTTTTTATATATATGAAATAGAGAAAACACAGAGCATAAATGGAAACGATGAGGAGGAGTGAAATCACTGTGTAGGGATGCTTTAGCTGTGTGGTGAAGGGTGTGTGTGTGTGTGTGTTTGAGAGATTCATCGCTTTGATGGGTTAAGCAGGTAGCAAACCAGTTTATATTTCCAAAAAGCTTTGTTTACTCATATTAAAACGAGTAGTTGTTAATGTTTCTATTCAGTGTTTCCCGCAGGTGTCACACCTTGCTAGACATAAGCATTTTTTAAAGTATAAGCTATAACATAACAGTTTTTTATTCAACAAAAAGATGCAAGATATCCACAATGCAACAGGCATTGAACAGGTGCTAAGAGGATGATTATGAACAAAAGAGATAAAGTATCTATCTTCATGGAGCTACACTTCAGTGAGGAACATTTTTATATATTGACAGTGTGAATATATGTTTATACAGTACCTATTTTAGAGGAATAGCGCTGGATTATATTAGAACTTGCCTGAAAATAAATGACACAGTCTGAGGGTGAAATTAGTCAACAGAAGTTTTTCTGAGAATGTGACAATTAAGTAATGCTCCTGAAAGTTAGTAAAAAAGAAGATGGAGCAGGTCATAGGAAGAACACAGTTTAAGCAAGTTACATTGGCTGGTGTGTCCAGAAAGCAGGAAAGACTGGCCAGAGGTAAGGCTGAAGTGATAAACAAGGGCCACTTCATGCAGTGCCCTGTATGTCACCCTGACAACTTTGAGTTTTGTCCCAAAAGCAATGTGACCCAGAGGATTCAAATTTTATGGAGGGTCTGGAAATTGCAGAGTTATATGTTTATAAAATATAGAAAGGGTTGTATTTGAATTAAAGCATGCCTAATTTTGGCTGGCAGGGGTAAAATAGTACCATTAATCTCTCTCCTTTTTGGATCCCTTTCCCAAAGGTACCTTAAGAAACTTATGTGACACTTTTACCTTTATAACATTTGTCAGGAAACTCTGTTCTTGACTACTCAAATGAGAGACGTAGAAAAGAAGCTAGTTTCATAAGATATTTTTCTGTGTTCTGTAGGTCTGCCCTTCTGTCATTACTTTCAAAGATCCATTACTGTAAGACGCCAATGTTCAAACCAGACAGTCTTGGAGACATAAGCAAAGGAGGTGGGGATCAGTGGGTATCTACGGGAAAACAATCTTTTTATTACAACCGTGAGGAGAGTTGTTTTACCCACTCCTCCAGTTGCCCCCACAGCTGATGTTTAACATGCTAAGCCTGTTAACCTGAAGAAAAATGGGTGATTTTTAGTGAAGTAAATATTTTGAAGTTAACAACATGAGAATTAACTCCATAGATGTAACTAAAACTGCATCTGGAGGCTCATTTCAGCTCAGAGGTTGCCAGGAAGAAGGAGGTGGGGGAATTTCCATTGATTTCATTGATGGTTCATGTCGAAATGAAGAGGCTATTATTCTCTCCAGCTAGTCCTGTCTTTTGGTCTAACCTGGCTCTGCCCCGCTCTTTTCTTTCCTGGCATGTGCTCTATCAGTATTGCATCCCCTACGTCCCAGGATCCCCTTATCGTAATCCACCTGCCAAGTGCGTTCTTTTCTGATTTTTTTTATTATTATTATTATTCCCATTGATTTCTTTATGAACATGAAATTGTGCAGAGGAAATTTTCTCAAGAATTGAGCCTGGGGGATATTATATCAAAAAAAAAAAAAAAAGTCCTAAAAGTCACTTGTATTACATGACAGAACAAGTTCCCAGGAGCAATAGTAAGAGACCAATCACCTGATTTATTTAAAACTCAGACGGACAAAGTCACACTGGATATGTTGACAGAAATTTCCTATTTTTAGCCAAACAATAATTAAAAAGACAAAAACGTCACAAAATATTTTTTCTCTTTAGCTCTGTTATTTTCTAAACTGGATTCTGTAATTTCTGCTGAAATCAGCTATATTAATTGCAAGATTCCCTGCTTTTCTGTCATAATATTGATTAGGAACTAGAACAAAGGAAGGGTGGGAGTACTAAGGAAAACCTGTAACTATAAAGAAATATCCAAGTCTCATGAATGAAAATGTTAAGTGTGATGTTTAGAGAGTGGGTCCTAAGTCAATTTCTCTTTCTGATTCGCTAAACAAAGAAAAAAAAATGTGATAACATGCAATAATACTGTTAACATCTTAGGATAAACTTGCCTATATCATTTCTGCAGTGTCTATATGTCAATTTTATGAATCAAAAAGAAAAGTTGTTCCTAAATTAATATCTGTTTAGAAACTAAAAGATTAAGATGATTTTCCTAATATCCATTTACTACTACTACTACTGCTACTACCACCTGCTATGATGGTGATTATAATTATGATTATAATACATATCAGCCTTAAGAACATTACAGAAGATCCCCCTTAACCAATATGTGTAAAACACTTGCATTGTTATTTAAGGATATAACTATGTTTCTACCACAATAGTACCATGGCTTTTCACTATAATATCAAAAAAAAAAAACCCATATTCTTAGAGTATCATAAACCTTTCATAAAAATACCACCATGGCTTCATAATTCAATATAATGAAATTATAAATATAATTTATAATTCATGGGTCCCAGTGTAAATGGAACCCATAGTTTACGGAGCACATTCGCAAACGCAACCTCATTTAAACCCCAGGACAGCCCTGTATAGTGTGTATTGTTATTAAATTTAGTTGATGTATAATAAAAAATAAGAGTAATGGTTTGCTCAGAGTGATAATAAGTCCAAATTCAAATCCAGCTTAGTTTCCAAATCTCAACACTCTTTCCATTCTATATACCTGCCCTTCTCAAGCATTTTTGGGACCTCATTCTGTAAAAATATCCAGAGGACAAATTTTATGTGCTAATTATTCTTTCCACCTTCCTCTCTGACACATATTCTTGTTCTAAAGCCACACACATAAAATATATACAGTATATTGGTTAATGGCCCAGAGATAAATAGAAGCACTTTTTTGCAATTATTTTATTTTTATTGACAAGAAAGCCATCATGCAAATTCTTACGGACTATATGCTTCATGGTTAAAGTAACTAACCTCCCTCCTTATCACCCAAGACCTGGATCCATTCTCTGTTCATGTACACTCTGCAAAGCCCGCTAATACCTTTCCTCCTTAACCACTTCAAGCCCCCATGTTTTGATGTGATTTGAGAAAAGAGATTTTAAGTGGGGGGGGTGGGAAACAACCAATTTTGACTATGGTTTCAACAGATGGGAATGGTAATATGTATTTTCGCTAAGCTGTGACAAAGAGACTGCTGTCTCTTGAATCTGACTAGGCACATTTTTAACCATCAATAGCTTTAAATTTTGATTCTTTTTTTTTTTTTTTACACTTTTATTTTAGGTTCAGAGGTACATGTGCAGGTTTGTTACATAGCTAAACTTGTGTCACAGGAGTTTGTTGTACTGATTACTTTGTCACCCAGCCACCAAGCCTAGTACCCAATAGTTAGTTTTTCTGATCCTCTCCCTCCTCCAACCCTTCACTCCCAAGGAGATCTTAGTGTGTGTTACTTCCTTCTTTGTGTCTATGAGTTCTCATCATTTAGCACCCACTTGTAAGTAAGAACATGTGGTATTTGGCTTTCTGTTCCTGTGTTAGTTTCCTAAGGATAATGGCCTCCAGCTCCATCCATGTTCCCACAAGAAACATAATCTTGCTCTTTTTTATGGTTGCATAGTATTCCATGGTGAATATGTACCATATTTTCTTTATCCAATCTCTCACTGATGAGCGTTTAGGTTCATTCTATGTCTTTGCTATTGTAAATAGTACTGCAATGAACATTCATGTGCATGGGTCTTTATGGGAGAATGATTTATATTTCTCTGGGTATATACCCAGTATTGGGATTTCTGGCTGTAATGGTAGTTATGTTTTTAGCTCTTTGAGGAATTGCCACACTGCTTTCCACAATGGTGGTTACACTCACACCCACAGTGTATAAGCTTCCTTTTCTCAATACCTTGCCAACATCTGTTACATAAAATGGCCATACTGCCCAAAGCAATTTATAGATTCACTTCTATTTCTATCAAACTACCAAGGACATTCTTCCCATAAGTAGAAAAACTATTTTAAAATTCATATGGAACCAAAAAAGAGCCTGAATAGCCAAGACAATCTTAAGCAAAAAGAACAAAGCTGGAGGCATCACGTTACCCAACTTCAAACAATACTATAAGGCTCTAACTACCAAAACAGCATGGAACTAGTACAAAAACAGACACATAGACCAATGGAACAAAAAAGAGCCCAGAAAAAAAGGCTCCATACCCTTGAACATCTGGTATTTGAGAAAGCAAAAAAAAAAAAAATGGAGAAAAACTCTTCTTATTCAATAGTGCTGGGATAACCAGCTGTCCATATGCAGAAGATTTAAACTGGATCCCTTCCTTATACCATATACAAAAATCAACTCAAGATGGATTAAAGACTTAAATGTAAAGCCCAAAACAATAAAAGCCATGGAAGACAACCTCGGCAATATCACTCTGTACATAAGAATGGGCAACATGACAAAGACATCAAAAGCAATTGCAATGAAAGCAAAAATTGACAAAAGAGATCTAATTAAACTAACGATCTTCTGCACAGCCAAAGAAACTATCAACAGCATAAACAGACAACCTAAAGAATAGGATAAAATATTTGTGAAATATGCATCTGACAAAGGTCTAATATCTAGCATCTGTAAGAAACTTAAACAAATTTACAAGAAAAAATTAACAACCTCATTACAAAGTGGGCAAAGGTTATGAACACTTTTCTAAAGAAGATGTATATGTGACCAAGAAGCAAATGAAAAAAAAAGCTCAATATCACTGATCATTAGAGAAATGCAAATCAAAACCACAATGAGATACCATCTCATACCAGTCAGAATGGCTATTATTAAAAGTCAAACCCGATCTTAAGAATAAAAAAGGGCTGGGTACAGTGGCTCATGTCTGTAATCCAAGCATGTTGGGAGGCAGAGGCAGGCAGATTGCTTGAGCCAAGGAGTGGGACATCAGCCTGGGCAATGTAGTGAGGCCTCCACTCTACAAAAAAAAAAAAATTAAAACACTAGCCAAGCATGGCAGTGAGCACCTGTAGTCTCAGCTCCTCAGGAGGCTGATGCAGAAGGATCGCTTGATCCCAGGAGGTTGAGGCTGCAGTGAACCATGATCACACTCTTGCACTACAGCCTGGGTGACAGAGCAAGACCCTGTCTCAAACAAAACAAAACAAAAAACCACACAAATGGAAAAGAGTCAAAGATATAAACTAGTGAATAAATATATAATGATTTAATTAATTTGAATATAGATCAGAAGAAAAAGTTTTATTAATAAAGATCTTAGGGCCAGGCATGGAGGCTCACGCTTGTGTTATGCTTTGGTTCTGTGTCCCCACACAAATTTTATCTCAAATTGTACTCCCATTATTTCTACATGTTGTGGGAGGGACTTGGTGGGAGATAATTTGAATCATGGGGCTGCTTCCCCCATACTGTTCTAGTAGTAGTGAATAAGTCTCATGAGATCTGATGGTTTCATCAGGGGTTCCTTCTTTTGCATCTTCCTCATTTTCTCTTGCCACCGCCATGAAGGAAGTGCCTTTTGCCTCCCGCCATGACTCTGAGGCCTCCCAAGCCATGTGGGACTGTAAGTCCAATTAAACCTCTTTTTCTTCCCAGACTTGGGCATGTCTTTATCGGCAGCATGAAAACAGACTAATACAGTAAATTGGTACCAGTAGAGTGGGACATTGCTGAAAAGATACCAGAAAATATGGAAGTGACTTTGAAACTAGGTAACAGGCAGAGGTTGGAACAGTTTGAAAGGCTCAGAAGAAGGCAGGAAAATATGGGAAAGTTTTGAACTTCCTAGACACTTGTTAAATGGCTTCGACCAAAAGCCTGATAGCGATATGGACAATAAGATCCAGGCTAAGGTGGTCTCAGATGGGGTTGAGAAACTTTTTGGGAAGTGGAGCAAAGGTGACTCTTGTTATGTTTTAGCAAAGAGACTGGTGGCATTTTTCGCCTGCCCTAGAGACTTGTGGAACTTTGAACTTGAGAGAGATGATTTAGGGTATCTGGCAGAAGAAATTTCTAAGTAGCAAAGCATTCAAAAGGTGACTTGGGTGCTGTTAAAAGCATTCTGTTTTTTGTTTTTTTTTTGAGACGGAGTCTCGCTCTGTCACCCAGGCTGGAGTGCAGTGGCGCAATCTCGGCTCACTGCAAGCTCCGCCTCCCGGGTTCACGCCATTCTCCGGCCTCAGCCTCCCGAGTAGCTGGGACTACAGGCGCCCGCCACTGCGCCCGGCTAATTTTTTTCTATTTTTAGTAGAGACGGGGTTTCACCATGGTCTCGATCTCCTGACCTTGTGATCCGCCCGCCTCGGCCTTCCAAAGTGCTGGGATTACAGGCGTGAGCCACCGCGCCCGGCCACAGCATTCTGTTTTAAAAGGGAAACAGAGAATAAAGGTTCAGAAAATTTGCAACCTGATGATGCAGTAGAAAAGAAAAACCCATTTTTTCAAGGAGAAATTCAAGATGGCTGCAGAATTTTGCATAAGTAATAAGGAACTGAATGTTAATCCCCAAGACAATGGGGGTAAATGTCTCCAGGGCATGTCATAGGTCTTCATGGGAGCCCCTCCCATCACAGACCTAGAAGCCTAGGAGGAAAACATGGTTTCATGGCCCAGGCCCAGTATCTCCATGCTGTATGCAGCCTAAGGACTTTGTGCCCTGCATTCCAGATGCTTCACCTGTTGCTAAAATAAAAGGGGCCAGGTACAGCTTGGCCCACGGTTTCAGAGGGTGCAAGCCCCAAATCTTGGCAGATTCACACGGTGTTGAACCTGTGGGTACACAGAAGTCAAGAATTGAGGTTTGGGAACATCCACCTAGATTTCGGAAGATATATGGAAATGCTTGCATACCCAGATGAAAGTTCTCAGCAGGGGCAGGGCCCTCATGGAGAACCACTTCCAGGGCAGTGTGAAAGGCAAATGTGGGGTTGTAGAACCCACACAGAGTCCCTACAGGGGCACTGCCTAGTGGAGATGTGAGAAGAGGGTCACCATCCTCCAGACCCCAGAATGGTAAATCCACTGAAAGCTTGCGTGTGCACCTGGAAAAGCCACAGACACTCAACACCAGCCTGTAAAGGCCCCAGACAAGAGGGAGGCTCTACCTTGCAAAGCCACATGGGTGGAGCTGTCCAAGACTATAGGAGCCCACCTCTTGCATCAGCATGACCTTGATATGAGACATGGAGTCTAAGGAGATCATTTTAGAACTTCAATATTTGACTGCCATGCTGGATTTCCGACTTGCATGGGATCTGTAGCCCCTTCGTTTTGGCCAATTTCTCAAATTTGGAATGGGAGGAAACCTGGCTGGGCCAGGGCCCTAGAGGGGATTATGGAGTCCTGGAAGTAAGTAATCCATATCTTGGTGTGGGTGTTTATACAGGTGTGTGTGTGTGTGTGTATACATATATACACATATATACACACATATATATATATATTTATATACATATATATATATATAATGCTTAGGACTTTGTTTTGTAAAAAATGAAAAGCACCAATATATATTAAGCAACAAAGTAATTAAATTTGTAGTTTTGAAAGACCACTTGTTTGAAATCTGGAGTAGTGTTTGGAAGGGTAGAGAAGCTGCAATCAGGAACCTAGTCCAGGAGCTACTTAAATAGGCAAAGTGAGATGTGATGAGCACAGAGGGGATTATGGGGGTTATAATTCAAGATGATATTTGGGTGAGGACACAGCCAAACTATATCATTCTGCCCCTAGCCCCTCCCAAATATCATGTCTTCACATTTCAAAACACAATCATGCCTTCCCAGCAGTCCCCCAAAGTCTTAACTCATTTCAGCATTAACCCAAAAGTCCAAGTCCAAAGTCTCACCTGAGACAAGGCAAGTCCCCTCCACCTATAAGCCTGTAAAATCAAAAGCAAGTTAGTTACTTCCCAGATACAATGGGGGTACAGGCATTGGGTGAATACACCCAAGTGGGACAAACTGGCCAAAAAGAAGGGGTTACAGACCCCATGCAAGTCTGAAATCCAATAAGGCAGTTATTATACCTTAAAGTTCCAAAATGTTTTTTTGTTGACTCCATGTCTCACATTAAGGTCACATTGATGCAAGAGGAGCACTCCCACAGCCTTGAGCAACTCTGCCCCTGTGGCTTTGCAGGATACATCACCCCTCCTGGCTGCTTTCACAACTGATGTTGAGTGTCTGCGGCTTTTCCAGGCTCATGGTGCGAGCTGTCAGTTGATCTAGCATTCTGGGGTCTGGAGGAAGGGGGCCCTATTCTCACATCTCCACTAGGCAGTGCCCCAGTAGGGACTCTGTGTGGGAGCTCCTACCCCACATTTTCCCTTTTGCACTGCCCTAACAGAGGTTCTCCATGAGGGCTCTGTCCCTGCAGCAGACTTCTGACTAGATATCCAGGCATTTCTATACATCTTCTGAAATCTAGGTGGAAGTTCCCAAACCTCAGTTATTGTCTTCTGCTCATCCGCAGACTCAACACTATATGGAAGCTGCCAAGATGTGGGGCTTGCACCCTCTGAAGCAACAGTCTGAGCTGTACCTCGGCCCCTTTTAGCCTTGGCTGGAGGGGCTGGGATGCAGGGCACCAGTTCCTGAGGCTGCACACAGCAGGGGTTCCTGGACCCAGCCCAGGAAACCATTTTTCCCTCTTGGGTCTCCAGGTCTATGATAAGAAGGGCTGCCAAGAAGGTATCTGACTTGTCCTGGAGACATTTTCCCCATTGTCTTGGCAATTCGCATTCAGCTCCTCCTTACTTATGCAAATTTCTGCAGCTGGCTTGAATTTCTTCCCAGAAAATGGGTTTTTCTTTTCTACCCCATCATCAGGCTGGAAAATTTTCAAACTTTTATGCTCTGTCACCTCTTGAATGTTTTCCTACTTAGAAATTTCTTCCACCAGATGCCTTAAATAAATCATCTCTTCAAGTTCAGAGTTCCACAGATCTCTAAGGCAGGGGCAAAAAGCTGCCAGTTTCAGCCTTCACTCCAGTTTCCAACAAGTTTCTCATCTCCATCTGAGACCAACTCAGCCTGGGCTTCATTTTCCATATCACTATCAGCATTTTGGCCAAAGCCATTCAACAAGTCTCTAGGAAGTCCCAAACTTTCCCACATCTTCCTGTCTTCTTCTGAGTCATCCAAACTGTTCCAACCTCTGTCCATTACCCAGTTACAAAGTTGCTTCCACATTCTCAGGTATCTTATAGCAATGCCTCACCACCTTGGTACCAATTTATATTATTAGTCCGTTCTCACATTGCTATAAGGAAATACCCACGATTGGATAATTTATAAGGAAAAGAGGTTTAATTGATTCACAGTTCCACATGGCTGGGGAAGCCTCAGGAAATTTACATTATCACTGAAATCACCTCCTCACAAGACAGCAGGAGAGAGAAGAAGTGCCAGCAGGGAAAAATGCGGTGCTTATAAAACCATCAGATCTCGTGAGAACTCACTCACTTTCACAAGAACAGCACGGTGGAAACTGTCCCCATGCTTCAATTACCTCCCACTCGCTCCCTCCTATAACACCTGGTGATTATAGTTTAAGATAAGATTTGGATGAGGACACAGCCAAACCATATCAGTTATTCAAATTTAATGATCCAATGACTCATCAAAAACAAAGAACAGCTAGTCATCTTCTTACTATATGTACTGAGAAGTGTCCAAATAAGTATGTTTGTAATTCATTAAACAAATGTCATGGGTGTTGAGATAAGCTTGTGAGTCATTATAATATACATATTCTAAGCTAGAGTTGTATTAAAGATTGGCCAGGGCTATTATTTAGAAAAGTAAAGTAAGAACAATGAGAATATGAAAAAAAAATATATATATATATGTTCATTCTTCATATATATAAAATATACATAAACATATATATGTTTATATATATAAACATATAAGTATATATATGAATAATGAGCAAAAAAATGGAAGGTAGAAGGTGAGGAAGGAAAACAAATAGGAAATACTACACAAGGAGTAAAAGATCTAGATGATTACAAATGTCAAAAAATAAAAGTTCTAAGGATTAAATGGTCAATGGTATCAAATCTGCAAAGTGGCAGTAGTATACAGATTTTATAAGGTACAGTGAATTTTTGGCATTAGCGATTACTGGATATACTTCCAAGTGAAGAGAAGTGAAATAGTTCATGTGAGTCATGATGGTGAAACTGACTGCAGTGAACATTGGCAGGATTGGGAGATGAAATATATAAATTGTAAAAATGACTCAAGTAAATTTGGAAATTGAAAAGTTAAGGTTATAAACTAGATCCATGATGTTTTTAGTGGATAAGACAGACTTGTGCAACTGTATTTGAGCCCAAAGTGCAGTTGAAGAAAAAATAAAAGAAGACAGGATCATGAGACTCATATCCACTTACTACTCAAATTTTGTTGTCCGTGGTAGGTGTGTTGCCTTAAAGTTTTTTTATTACAACTATTTCATTGAGAAATGGTGTATCCCCTTTTATTCACTACTGTGAAATATTTGAGCATACATATTATGTATACTTTCAATGAAGAAGTTTTGATTATGTCACATTGCTACTCAGATATGGAGTATCCCTACTGATCAAGGACTGATTCCTAGTCACCTGAGATACCCTTGGTATCTCTCTGCTTTGATCACATGTGGTGAGCTTGAGCCCTGATATGATCATCTGTGGCCATATGAAAAGAATTGGTTTCCTTCAGGATGCATTGGGACTTGAGGCTGTGGGCATGAAAGGCACCTGATATTTCATGGACATCTCCACAGTCTGACCATAAAATCCCCATATCTGCCAAACACGGGTAGTATCACCCTTTTGACTCCTTTTCCAGAGGGGATATAATAGAGTTTTCTCATTTAAAAAAATCCAACTGTGACTATTAGAAAGTACTGTAGGAAGGTCAATGTTTCTTTGCAGTACTTAATTGAATCGTTGAATATGCTGAAATTTCTACACTAGAAAGCCCTACATGCCAACTTCATGAATGTGAGATATTTGCCACAACAATTGGCAATCATTTGAAGGTTTTTATTTGCTTTCAATGTTGTCAGTCCCTAGACAAGACTCATGACATATTCCCCTATTTACTAAAGTGACTCATGACTAAGAGAAAAGGAAAACCAGTAGGAAGTTTACTGATGGCCCATGCTAATGATATTTGTCCTCTGCTTCCCTGACATTGTTCAAACTTCAGGCTCTAGTTGCTTTGCAACTGACTATCTTTATAGCCCTGATATTTTTTCCCTAACTAATGTAATCGAAATCAGAAAATACTACAAAAAATGCTTTTATTCCTCTCACTGTCTCTAGATTCTGTGAGTAAGTAATCGTGGAAGAGCGGCAAAGGAACTAGAATTGTAATGAGGTCATATTGAGGCCTAGTCTTCCTTGCTTTGTGACTTTGAGCAAAGCACTTCTCCTCCCTGCACATAATTTTCCTCCTCTGTAAAAGGAAGGGGCTCAATTAAAAGATCTCAAAGGTATTTTTATGTTAAACATATATAAATATATAAGCCTTTGATTGCCTAAGTATCTGTAAACTTAATTTTTCTCACAGAAGTTTTGCTCAAGGAAGATTGGCACTTTAAATATGACTGTGTCATTCATATGGATCTGCTCTCATAATTTCAGTGTCACTACTACTGTGACATGACAGCTGCTTAACCTCCTTATTAATGCCTATTAATGTGTCATTGATTTATTTGTGTGCTTAAAATCAGCAAATCTCAGACACATGGGACTAACAGAAGAGTGCAGTACCGTGTGTTAGAAAAATCAAGGAATCAAGTCTAGGTTATGTCACAGAACAGGTACTTGCATAATTTAACCTCTCTATGTCTCAATTCTCACATCCATAAAATTAAGATAGTTATACCTATACTTAGGGTAGCATGAGAATTACAGGAAATAATATATGTGAAGGACGGAGCACAGTACCTATACAGTGTTAAGTATCCATCACAGCCTAAATTTTTGCTCATTTATTTTGTTGCTTAGTATTGAAGCTGGCAAAGTATATAAGATCAATAATTGTCCACTTCTCAAATAAAATTCTTATCAAATTTAGACTAAATGAATATTTGTTCTTCCTCACTAGTCTGACTCAGGATTCAGAGATATGAAGTCATTGGAAAACACTAATGATATTTATCCTCCAACATACATGGACAATAATATAAATGACTTTTAATGTTTGTCATGAAATACCACGCAAGAAATTATTCTTGACAAATACATGTTTATGATGATGGAATCCAGAATTTTTGATCCAATGTTATAACTACTATCCTTTGACAGTTATTACTTATTTTAAAAATATGTTTATTGCATAGATCTATATTTCTTAAATATTGCCCAGTGATTCTTCATTACAGAAACATCTGAATACATGTTGCATTAGGACACATATTGATGTTGCCTTCTATTTTAACGCAAATATTCATTTACAAAAAAAACTGAAAGATACGCATTAGTGTCTCTGCTATTAAGTTCCATATCATTATGTAATATTTATTCTTGCAAGTGACAAAACTCGGTCCATATGATCACAATTCCTTAGATTATGGCTATCTGAACCTCCTTTCATAGGCTACATTAACTTTGGTTCATGATAAGAATGCATTTCCCATAGAGCATCCTGTTTTGCATTCTTACTTTTGACCCTGGGCATTAACCAATGAACAGCTAGTTACTACCAATTCAGGATGTGAACTGCAGCAAAATTATTCCTGCAAGGTTCCCAACACCACTTTCATATTTGATTGAAATGTCTTTGTGTCAGAACGTTAACTGCTTGAGACATTCGCCAAAGCTGAAGTTCGCAATCTGGATAACAGACTGTAGAGAAGGAAAATCATTTTTTATCTCAATGTGGTCAAACCAACTAAAGTAATCTATTGTTTTATGTCTATGGAGAAGTATCTTCTCATTTTTAATTTCATTTTTAAATAATAATATAAAGGAATTGGAATAGTTTACATTTCCCATTGCATCATCTTCCAATATTATGACTCAAACTATGTTTGAGTAACTTTTATATAACAGATTCCATGGGTTTTTAAAGTAAGTAAATGCTTCTGTCTGGAGGTAAGTAAGCAAAATTCTCCTATTCAGTGAATATGTAGGATACTGACATCATGATAGAGGCAGTCAGAGGAGAATAGGGAAGGCAGTAATAATTGTTCTGGTTATATATCTTCTTATCAGCTTCTTGCCCTCAAAAGAAAAAGGGAAGAAGTGGTCATGTATGTCCATCCTGCCCACACGAATAAAAGTACAGAAGCTCCTCAATTTATGGTAGGGCTACATTCAGATAAATTCATGGCAAGTTGAAAATTCATTTAGTGCTGGCAACACAGCATACAGTTCCTGATTTACAATGGTTCAATTTAAAATTTTTTGACTTTACAATGGTACCAAAGTGATACAAATTCAATAGAAACCATAACCTTCTTGACTTACAATAGGTTTATGTCCCAATAAACCCATCATAAAGTCAAAAAATCTTTGAACCATTGAACCATATTAAGTTTGGAACCATCTGTACTTCTATTTCTTTTGTGAAGATAGGAACAGTGAATAAATTGCCAATTTAAGTATAAATTAGAGGGGTCTAAAATCTCCTTCCAAAAGCAAAATAGTTTTTGTCTAAATCACAGGTGTGGCTTGTTTCTGTGGAATCCCCTCCCCTCAGCTACTCTGATCATATCATAATTCTTTGGTTCTCTGTCCTCTCATTACTATATTCCACTAAGGTCTTAAGAAAGAAGTGTATCATTAATAACTAGATAGAAAACAGGCTCAGAGAGTTCAGTAGACATTAACCTATCTCACTGTCCAGGTCTTTGATCTAACAAATGTTTAATTAGCAGCAATTTTGGCCAGACATTGTGCCTGGGGCAGGGGATTCCAGAGTGAATGAAACACAAGTACTCCTTTCCAGGAGTTCAAAATTTAAGGCAATTACTATCCTTATAGAAAGGAAAATTGATCAGAAATGTTAACACATTAGGTTTTGTATGTTAAAAAGGCCTGGATATAAATCACAGCTTACCATATTTCTACTTGTATGACTTGAAAAGAATAACTGAACTCTCTGAGCCTCAGTTTCCTCTCTAGTTACTAATGATGCATTTCTTTCCCAAGATCTTAGTAGAATATAGTAATGAGAGGACAGAGCACCAGAGAATTACGATGTGATCAGAGTAGCTGGGGGTAAGACGCTCCAGAGAGGTCAGGCACAGCTGTAGTTTAGATGTAAAATATTTAACATTGAGGACTGAGCTGAGATTTAATACATGAGAAAACATGTTGGCTCATCAAAAGTGTGTCTAAGGAATAACATGAGTCACTACTATAGGACCTTTGGTAGACTCTTGAGAACTGATGTCAATTTCAGAAGTCCAGAGATACCAAGTGAATTAAGCATGAATCTTAGGTACACTGTCTAAATCTTAGGTACACAGATCTTAGGTACACATGGATCTTAGGTACACCTTTTAGATAATACAGTCAGGGCCCAGGGTGTTATTTCAGCCTCTAGTTGTTTATACTTGATGTTTCACGCTACTTTGTTAAGTCTTACTGCCTACAAATGAGACCAAGCCAATAGTTCAGGAGTTAATAACTACATTTAAAATTTGTGAACTTTGGGGTCCATTGGGGTATTGGGGGAGCACAAAAAAAGAAAGAGATCAGTTGAGTGTAACAGCCATTGAATTTTTAAGAGAACATGGTAATCTTGTGAGTTCATCCTGAGGCTGGTATTTACAACCTGGGAAATCTAAGGAAAGGGAAAGTTCTCAAGAAAATACTCAGAAGGAAAGACCACATGTCATCATCTGATGACAAGGAAGGATCCGTAACTTCTTGAGAGAATATGACTGTCTAGTTGTCTTCTGGATTTGAACTCCCCACCCTTAAGCTGGTTGCCTCCTGTACCATCTGACCTTGGAAGTCCATACTGTATGCCCACACCGAGGATAAAACAAAGATATAGGGATCATAAAGAGGTTATATTCGTTTATCTTAGAATAGTAAGCCTGTATTTTTTATCATTTTAATTCTTCTTTGGAAGAAATAGCTAACATTTCTCTTGGTGGATCACACTTTCTTTACTCACAGCTATATGTCTCAGTTGTGATTGACCTTACTCACAGCTGTAGGAATAGATACTGAATAGCATATGACTTATTTCCCAAAGTAAGGATCACTAACCACATGAGGAGGATCACGTGAAAACCTATTAGAAACACTGTGTCCTGAGCCCTGCACAGGCCTACTGAGTCAGTGTCTCCCATTTGACGGGTTCCGCAGGTGAGCTGTATAAACATGAATTACTGTAGCCCAGATCTAAAGCAGTGGTTCTTAATTCTGGATAGACACTGAAATCACTCAAGGGCTTTAAAATATGCTAATGCTTGAGTTCCACTCACAGATGGACTAGCTTACTTAGTATAAGGTAGGCCCCAGCATAAGTAGTTTTAAAACCTATGCAGGTGATCCTAATGTACAGACTTGTTGTTGTAACATTACTCGATTGTAATGATTTCCAACCACTTAGCTTACTTTTCCCCTACCCACCACGTGCAATGATTGCTTCAGGTGTAGGAAGTTAACCTTATCTAACCAGTAAGAGGTTTGCCCTGGGCATTTGTGGCATTCTGAGAGAAAGATACTCTCTCTCTTCCAAACTGAAGATGAAGCCAAAAATACATGATTCAGAGCAGCTGTTTACATCCTGGGACAAGGATCATGATCATACATGCCTGAGAGCAAAACCAACAATGAAAGAGAACAAAGCTGAGCAGAGAGGTGGAATGAAGCGGTCCTGGTGATATTTTCCGAACCCTGCTTTAAGTCATTTCTGAAACTATTTAAGCTTTGCCTTTGTAGTTATGTGAGCTGGTAAATTCCTTTATGGTTTACAATCATTTGGTTGGTCCTTTGCAGCAGAAAGTGCCTTACTTGATACACAGGCTAGTGATAAACTCAGATAAGCCTTCTTGCTAGATTCAATCTCAACAGAAAAAATATGTCAATGGATAATGAAGTTATAAAATGTTAAAGTGTGTTGGGTTTTGAATCCAACATCCTTCATAACTGAGAATGCAAAGGTCTGTAATGTGTTAAGAAAGTTTCTCTATAAGTAACGAACAAGGCTGGTTTGTAGGAGCTGATTGCAGAACAACACGGTAAGAACCCCATGTCTTTGCAGAAGATTTTCACCTTTCTCTTTGCAAGCGTCTCTACTGCCTTGACATTTCTCCTTTCCATTAGTAGCTTGGATAGTTTAAATATCTGAGTTTTGAAGTTTTTTCATCATTTACTAAAATGTGCTCTAACAATAAACAGCAGCTTGGTAAATGAATACACAACTAAAGGAGTCCTTTGATCAAGTAAATTTGGAAAGTGCTTTTTAATAATCTCTGCCTCCTCAGGGATCATTTTAATTCACTTAAGGTTCTGATAAATGCTTTAGTAAAGATTCCTGTTTAAATCACCCTCCTCTATAAATAGACGTATTAACATAACAGCTCTTTGAACTGAAGTTTTAGAATTCAGTTGATGTCTATTAATACGGCTTTAGATGAGTTTGAATTCCTAAGAAATGTCTGGGTTCAGTTTCTCCCAAAGCTCTATCTGAGAAAAATGTTTTGATAAAATGATTTATTTAGGAGATAATTTCAGAGAACAGAACAAAAAAAGGGAGTGGATAAAGGAGGAGTGGGAGAAAAAGCCAAGAGATTATGTAGATTGACGAGTGAGTTACTACCTAACCAGGTTTCCATCTTGCTGGGATGGTTAGAAACTTGAATTTGAGGGTTGCTCTGAGTGTGTTACATGTCCTTTACTTCAGATATGCTCTGAACATTGCTGAGCAGGCCTCGTGTTACTAGGAAAAACCCTCAGCCAGAGAAGCAGAGAGACACAGAGCTTAGAATCTTTCAGTAATCCATGAACTGCCCCATTCCTGTGGAGACCTTACTAGTAAGCAGAAAGATAAAGAAGCTGAGCATGGCCATGTGTACTACAGGGAGTGTCAAAGGAGATCATGTATGTTTTGGTCTGTTTTAAATTGTTTAGTTTTAGATACATCCCAGCCAACTAGCACCTTCAGTAAACTTAATAAACCATCTGGGAATGATGAAAAAATGGATAGAAGGTATATATGAAGAATGATAAAAGACAGGGAACTGTATACTGGAATCTTGACAAATATGAGAATTTTGGAAATCCTGCAAATAAGTAAACATGCTATTACTTAATTTTTTTAAATGTTGCTCTATATGTTACATTATGAAGATTGCACCATTAATACGTAAATATGTCAATATGAGAGCACATCTCTCAACCCTATAGGATTTTGTGATTGTAATAAATTCTGCCAGGGGATCTGAGGATTAATGATCTTGTCTGTTATCCCTTAAGGTGAATTCAACTAATTAGTAAGTTTCGCACACATAGGTCAGCAAATATTCATTATTGTTTACTAACCTCTTTTTTTCACCTTGAGGATGCAGTTCAGAGAAAAATTGTTCTACTTCTATGTTAAAAGCTTGGCTAGTACATTTTTAAAATAATTAGTAGATTCCAATAAAATGTGATGAGATTAACCCATTTTATGAGTTGTTTTGCCCCAAATAATTTACCAAAATATGTTGCTAGAAGAGTTTTAAAATAAAGAATAGAACAAAGGTATATAAAAATGATCTGAGGTTCACAAGTAGTGTGTGGTAAACCTGCTACATATTTTAGTGTGCAACATATTTTGTATTTTGAATAACATAAATTTATAACATGAGAATTATAACTATTCTGTGCCAAATCATTTAAAGATAACTTGAGCCAACTACTCAAAATTCTAGAAAAATTTGAATGGATAAACAAAATATGGTATATTCACTCAGTGGTAAACAATACAGTACTGAGAATGAACAATCTAGAAATGTATGCAAAAAGAGAGATGAATCTTACAAACACGATGTTGATTAAAGGAAGCCAATATAATGGTACATACTATAACATTCTGTTTATATTCAGTAAAAAACAAACAGGCACAACTAATCTATGCTGTTCCTAGAAAGAATGGTGGCTATCTTTATGAGAGTAGCAACTTCTAAAATATTGATGTTAATTGATTTGAATGTTGGTCACATGGGGTATTCATTTTTTCTGATTTTGAAGTTGTCCACATACTATATCTACCTATGATTATATTTTATATAATATGATATATACTTATATATACATTTAAAAAATAAAAACAATACACTCACCAAAGCAATTATTTTGCAGCCTTCATTAAATGTCCACTACAGAAGACTTGAGGCTTTGCCTCCTGATCTCACCTTCAAAAATGAGTAAATAATTTGTGTACATTTTCTTGCTTTTCTTTTTTTTTTATTATACGTTAAGTTCTAGGATACATGTGCACAACATGCAGGTTTGTTACATATGTATACATGTGCCATGTTGGTGTGCTGCATCCATTAAATCATCATTTACATTAGGTATATCTCCTAATGCTATCCCTCCCCCCTGCACCCTCCCCACTCCCCACAATAGGCCCTGATGTGTGATGTTCGTTCCCCTTCCTGTGTCCAAGTGATCTCATTGTTCAATTCCCATGTATGAATTAGAATATGCGGTGTTTGGTTTTCTGTTCTTGCAATAGTTTGCTGAGAATGATGGTTTCCAACTGCATCCATGTCCCTACAAAGGACACAAACATCCTTTTTTATGGCTGCATAGTATTCCATGGTGTATATGTGCCACATTTTCTTAATCCAGTCTGTCACTGATGGACATTTGGGTTGATTCCAAGTCTCTGCTATTGTGAATAGTGCTGCAATAAACATACATGTGCATGTGTCTTTATAGCAGCATGATTTATAAGCCTTTGGGTATATCCCCAGTAATGGGATGGCTGGGTCAAATGGTATTTCTAGTTCTAGATCCTTGAGGAATCACCACACTGTTTTCCACAATGGTTGAACTAGTTTACAGTCCCATCAACAGTGTAAAAGTGTTCCTATTTCTCCACATCCTCTCCAGCACCTGTTGTTTCCTGACATTTTAATGATCGCCATTCTAACTGGTGTGAGATGGTATCTTATTGTGGTTCTTATTTGTATTTCTCTGATGGCCAGTGATTATGAGCATTTTTTCATGTGTCTGTTGACTGCATAAATGAACAGCCACTTTTGAGAAGTGTCTGTTCATATCCTTTGCCCACTTTTTGATGGGGTTGTTTGTTTTTTTCTTGCAAATTTGTTTGAGTTCTCTGTAGGTTCTGGTTATTAGCCCTTTGTCGGATGAGTAGATTGCAAAAATTTTCTCCCATGCAAAAATTTTCTCCCATTCTGTAGGTTGCCTGTTCACTCTGATGATAGCTTCTTTTGCTGTGCAGAAGCTCTTTAGTTTAATTAGATCCCATTTGTCTCTTTTGGCTTTTGTTGCTATTGCTTTTGGTGTTTTATACTTGAAGTCCTTGCCCATGCCTATGTCCTGAATGGTATTACCTAGGTTTTCTTCTAAGGTTTTTATGGTTTTAGGTCTAACACTTAAGTCTCTAATCCATCTTGAATTAATTTTCATATAAGGAGTAAGGAAAGGATCCAGTTTCAGCTTTCTACTTATGGCTAGCCAATTTTCCCAGCACCATTTATTAAATAGGGAATCCTTTCCCCATTTCTTGTTTTTCTCAGGTTTGTCAAAGATCAGATGGCCGTAGATATGTGGTATTATTTCTGAGGACTCTGTTCTGTTCCATTGGTCTATAGCTCTGTTTTGGTACCAGTACCATTCTGTTTTGGTTACTGTGGCCTTGTAGTATAGTTTGAAGTCAGGTAGCGTGATACCTCCAGCTTTGTTCTTTTGGCTTAGGATTGTCTTTGCAATGTGGGCTCTTTTTTGGTTCCATATGAACTTTAAAACAGTTTTTTCCAATTCTGTGAAGAAACTCATTGGTAGCTTAATGGGGATGGCACTGAATCTATAAATTACTTTGGGCAGTATGGCCATTTTCACAATATTGATTCTTCCTATCCATGAGCATGGTATGTTCTTCCATTGGTTTGTGTCCTCTTTTATTTCACTGAGCAGTGGTTTGTAGTTCTCCTTGAAGAGGTCCTTCACATCCCTTGTAAGTTGGATTCCTAGGTATTTTATTCTCTTTGAAGCAATTGTGAATGAGAGTTCATTCATGATTTGGTTATCTGTTTGTCTGTTATTGGTGTATAAGAATGCTTGTGATTTCTGCACATTGATTTTGTGTCCTGAGACTTTGCTGAAGTTGCTTATCAGCTTAAGGATATTTTGGGCTGAGACAATGGGGTTTTCTAAATATACAATCATGTCATTTGCAAACAGGGACAATTTGACTTCTTCTTTTCCTAATTGAATACCCTTTATTTCTTTCTCTTGCCTGATGGGCCTGGCCAGAACTTCCAACACTATGTTGAATAGGAGTGGTGAGAGAGGGCATCCCTGACTTCTGCCAGTTTTCAAAGGGAATGCTTCCAGTTTTTGCCCATTCAGTGTGATATTGGCTGTGGGTTTGTCATTGCTTTTCTTTTCATTTCTTCAATTACCATTACCATTACTACCAATAAAAGCTAAATATTTATCTCTTAAGGCATCTTGGCACAGTAAGTTTGTTTTTAATTGTATTTTATTGTGTTAAAGACAGTTAACAGGAGATCTATCCTCAACACATTTGTAAGCTTCTAATACATTGTTGATGATAGGTACAATGTTACACAGCAGATCTCTAGAGCTTATTCATTTTGTTTGACTGAAGCTTTATGTCAGTTGATAAGTAACTCCTCATATCTCTCTCTCCAGCCTCTTGTAAATACCATTCCAGTTTTGATTCTAAAAATTCAACTATTTTAGATACCTTATGTAAGTGGAATCATGCAGCATTTGTCTTTCTGTGACATGTTTAATTTTTCTTACCATAATGCCCTCAAGGTTCTTTCACATCGTTACATTGCATAACATCCTTTATTAATGCTAAATAGTATTCCATGGTTTGTGGATATCATAGATTCCTTATCCATTCACATATCAATTGATATTTAGGTTGTTTCCATAACTTGGCTATTGTGAATAGTGTACAATGATATAGGAGTGCTAATATCTGTTTGAGATCCTGATTTCAATTATTTTGGATAAATATCTAGTAGCAGGATTGCTGATTCATATGACAGTTGTTTTAATTTTTAATAAACCATCATATTGTATTCCATAGTGGCTGTACCCTTTTGCATTCCCGCTGGTATAATCAGAATGTGTCCCCAAATTTCATGTGCCAGAAACAAATCTCTGAGGCAACAGTACTAGGAGATGGGCTTAATAAGAGGTGATTAATTAATGTTCACCTTGTGGGAGTGGATTAGTTACTGCGAGAGTAGGTTTCTCATAAAAGTGAGTTCAGCCTCCCCTATGCTCTTTTGCTGTCACAGTCTCTTGCCCTTCTACTTTCTCCCATGAAATGATGCAGCACAAAGACCCTGGCTAGATGCCAGTGCCATGCTCTTGGAGTTTTCCAGTCTCCAGAACATGAAGCCAAATAAATGCCTGCTCTGTATAAATTACTCAGTCATTGGCATTCTGTCACAGGAACACAAAACTAAGACATAAACCAATGCTGTGCAAGGGTTCCAATTTTTCCACATTCCTGTCAATTGTCTTTTTATTTTTTCTGTAATAGTCAACTTGACAGATGTAAGGTGGTATCTTGTATTTTTGGTTTGCATTTCCCTGATGATTAGTGACATTGAGCTTTACACACACACACACACACACACACACACACATCTGATATGGTGTCATATCAGAATAAGTTTAATTAACAAGTTATTAAAGTATGAGTTATACTTTATTATATCCAGTAAATAGCCATAACCCTTCCTTTTTGATAACTTTTTATGTAAATTCCTCAATTCTGAACCAGAACTGTATAAAATTAAAATTTTGACGTTGCAAGGGATAAGATCATCAGGTGTCACTTCTGATCATATTTGAGCAGTGTTCTTAGCAGTTAGAGGGCCTTCAATAAGTGATTTAACTGTCTCTTTCCTACTTGACTTCATTTGGCTCAGACTGAAGATATTTTTGAATCATACAATATGTTGATGGCAAGAAATGTTTCTATACAACAAGAAAAGCTTTATGTAATTGCAAGTACTAGGTCAGCAGTAACCTATGTGTTAGGCTTATATTGGTACAAATTACCTTTAGATATCTGTTTCAAAGTGGATTAGTAATAACATGGATTGTTAAACATAAAGAAATTGTCAGTTGCACGGGTAATGATGCCTTTTTCTCAATTCAGATTAAATTCTATTATTAGTTTTGTTTCACTGAAGATGACTTGCTAATGAGTTGTTGTTCTGAAAGCTGGAAAATTCTTTTCACAACATGAATTGTCATCTGTAATGACTTACGGACATATTCTTGGACACGTCTTTCCAAGTTGGGCATGTATCCTGGATGCAAATAATTGCTAATATTTTACCTTGTAAGGCTGAAGTTTTTGCCTTTTTATCCCAAGGGTCAAAGATGGCATTAGGCCTTGATAACGTTTTGGTGATTGGTGACATTTACCTCCCCAAAACTACTGCCAATAGAGACTTTCTTTTCAATCTCTAGCAGTGAAGCAGATCTTTACTCAATTTAGGACATTGTGGAAGAAAAGCTGGTACATTTCTTGTTTTTTTTTTTTTTTTTTTTTTTTTTTTTTTTTTTTTTTTTTTTGCAGGAAACTTAGAGGAAGAATGTGTTCTTCTTGTGAAATAATCTTGGAACTCCTTATTACATCTGGTGGAGGGTGACAGGGGGACAGAGTCCCACTCTATCACCCGGGCTGGAGTGTAGTGGTGCAATATCGGCTCACTGCAACCTCCACCTCCCGGGTTCAAACAATTATCCTGCCTCAGCCCCCTGAGTATCTGGGATTACAGACTTGAGTCACCACACCTGGCTAATGTTAGTATTTTTAGTAGAGACGGGGTTTCACCGTCTCGACCAGGCTGGTCTTGAACTCCCGACCTCAAATGATCCACCCGCGTTGGCCTCCCAAAGTGCTGGGATTATAGGCATGAGCCACCGCTCTTGGCCCCTTATTACATATTAACCCTCAGCAACCCAGGCAACGGCAGGCATTTTCTTTGAACACAAAACACAATAGTTTACCCCTGAATAAGGTTCTACTTACTATTTAACTGATTTGGAAAACAATGACAACAGTAACATCAAAAATAAGAGGAAGGAAATAAATATTCTAACTATAGGAGTTTCGGTAATTTTTGATCAAGAAGCAAGTAGGCCAGCTGGTATGAATACTAACAAAATATTATGACATCTATGCCACACTTTTAAAGAGGGTGACATTTTATATTTAACTTGGTTTGACTTACTGAGAAGTAGGATGGCTCAGAGGCAGTGAATCCAGTCAATCAATGAAGGATGCTTAATTAATTCTAGGATTTACTAACAGTTACCCTTAAAGTTTACTGTTTCCTAAGTTTACTAATCAAAGGTAAATTTTGATTATCATATGGCAGAAGAAATCATACAGAATATCATATAGCAGAAGAAAAAATTGTGTTAAGTTTGAGGAACAGAGGGAGAGTAATCTTCAAAATTATTTTCAAAATTAGACTTTGGATATAAAAGAGATACCATGTATCTCTTTGCTTTTGCAGCTGAGATGCGGTACCTATGAGGGCGTGAGCTGGGACACTAAGGACTACTAGAAAGCAAAGGCTACAACTGTCTTAGCTTCCAGAAGGTGTTTTCTTCCATTAGAAGGTTATATACACAAAAGCTTGTTTTATATTAGAACAGATATAGGCAGATTTTGAAGTTCAGTGAGGGATGTGCTTGAATCTTAAGAAAGAAAATTGAGACTGGGTGTGGTGGCTTACGCCTGTAGTCCCAGCACTTTGGGAGGCTGAGGCAGGTGGATCATGAGTTCAGGAGTTCGAGACCAGCCTGACCAACATGGTGAAACCCTGTCTCTAGTAAAAATACAAAAATTAGCCGGGCATGGTGGCATGTGCCTGTAATCCCAGCTACTCGGGAGGCTGAGGCAGGAGAATTGCTTGAACCCAGAAGGCCGAGATTGCAGTGAGCCGAGATTGCACCGCTGCACTCCAACTTGACAACAGAGCGAGACTCCATCTCAAAAAATAATAATAATAAAATAAAATAAAATTGAAATATCATAGAAATGCCTTGTTTGTTTTTGTTGACTTGTTAATCTGAGCCTAGGTTCAGACCTTCACTCACCTTTGCCATAAGGTTTATCTGGAAGAAATTTCATTAGAATCACAGAGTGACTTGCCAGATTCCTCATCATTTTTTAGATCGGAAAATGGGGGATCAAGAAAACCGAAGTGATATGTCCAGGTTACATAGCTGACAATGGCAGGGCCTGACTTAGATTCTCATTTCTTTATCTCTAGAGTTCTTCTCCTACTGGGGCACTTAGAGGATGCTGAGTAAAACTGGAATTGAGGTAAAGACATATCCACATCTGTCCCACTCTTATGCTTCGAGGTAGAAATACATGCGCTGAATGCTCTTTCTGTGGGGGAGATGAATACCTGAGATAATGTTGCATAACTAAGCTTTTAAACTCGCTGTTTCTTCACATTTGTAGCATTCTCTTCATTGAGTAGACTTGAGGCACCAATATCTCTGAGTATGTCACTATTAAGAATATCCACTTACACCAGGCATGGTGGCTCATGTCTGTAATCTCAGCTCATGGGGAGGCCAAGGCAAACGGATCACTTGAGTCCAGGAGTTCGAGACCAGCCTGAGCAACATGGTGAAACCCTATCTCTATGAAAAATGGAAAAAATTAGCCAGGCTTGGTGGTACATGCCTGTAGTCCCAGCTACCCAGGAAGCTAAGGTGGGAGGATCGCTTGACCCTGGGGGACAGAGGTTGCAGAGAACTGAGACTGCATCACTGCAGTCCAGCCTGGGCGACAGAGCAGATCCCTGACTCAATAAAGAAACAGAAAAAGCAAATTCTCTTAATGATTTTTATTAAACAAACATTTGTTAATTACCAGTTATGTGTTAGGGTGTTAGGCTTCATGCTAGGTTAGAGGCGTTTCATGGACTTTATTATATTTAGACGAGCGGGAGAGAAAGATGAATCTGAATATACTCAGTTGGTAGGTATCCTGCATTCCTCTTTCCCTATCCTCACCCCAGCGAGAGTTTTAACAGCAAGGGGAAAATGTTCCAGCCACTCTAGTTGGGACACATTATATTCCTCCTCAAGTCTACCAAAGAAAGTAAGTGCTTGTTTCCATGTTATCTGAATACCCATAAATAAATTCTACAATAAATTCAGAATTAAAGATGTAGTAACCTGGATAACCATCCACCAGCAGCAACAGAGGGTGACTTCGGTGCTGTCCTGGCCGTAATGGCCTTTCTCACTGAGCTCCTTCCATAATGGTCTTTCTCCCTGAGCTCTTTCCATGAGCCACATCTAGTTCTCTGGTATTTCTGATGCCTCATGGAATCCTGGATGGTATTGAAGGAGCATGCACCCTGCAGAAATCAATGTTCTTCAACCAAGGTGCTCTCAAGGAGGAAAAGGTCCTGGATTTCAGAAGTAGACTTGCCAAATACAATGTAGGCTTGTGGAAGAATAATTTTAAATATTCTCAACATTTTGATTCTGTTTCAAAGCATAACTCTGTTGCAATTTTTTACATCTCTATATGCTCTGTATCTTATTATAAACAAAACAAAACAAAGAAACAAACACAAATAGCCTGGCCATCCATTGTCCTTTTTTGTCTCAATATCCAGTGTTGGTTTTCCTTTCCCAACGAACAGCTTGAGGTTGGTCATTAGTGGTTTCACAACACCGAAATTTGTATTCCATTGATGAGCAATTATGATTCTCTTTGTCCCTTTGGGAGGTTATAAAAATTTTTGACATATGCATACTTTGGTAAAGTTTGGAGACATTTTAATTGTCATAATTTCACAAATTCAACATTCTGTGAGGTGGAGAGCACAGTAACATCGTTACTTTATTGAGAAATGATTCATCCATTATTTACTAAATGTATACTAGTGAATACTGGATAGTATAAAAACATAGTTGAGCAAGGCACACTTTCTGTTTTTAAGACATATATATCTGACAGGGCCGGGAAACATGTAGACAAAAAAAAAATCACAATAGAGAGTGATTCAGGAACCCTATTATCACCGTAATATTTTATATGCACAATATTAGAATTTGTGCTTCAATATATTGATGTATATATTTATATTTAAAACATTTACAGTCAGCTCTATGTAAAAAAAAGCCAGAGAAAATCTAATGAGGCATTGCTTGGGCAAACACTTGAGGAAAGAGAAAGAACACACTGACTGGAAATTAGGGAGGAGGAAGGAATGATATTCTTGCAAAGAGAAGAGCTTGTGCAAAGGCATGGCAACATTGAATAGTTTACAGCAAGACGCCACTCATGAAACGTTATTGTGGGGGTGATATGACTTGTTCAGGGTCATGCACCTCTTCAGTGACAGAGCTTAGGGTCAAGTTCAGTGCTCTTTCCAGAGCTGCTTTCTCCCCAGTTTTACATGTCTATGCTTTGCCTAATACACTGAGCTTCCAGAATGGAATGCCACCTACGACTGGGTACTTAGAAAAAAAAATAATCTTTGATATTCTTGATTTCAAACCACACTTATTCGAGTGAACTTCTTTCTATAATGGCAAAATTAAACAGTTTCTATTATAGTAATACTATAAAAATAACAAATGGAATTGAAATGAAAATATACCACTTTAGTCTGGCTTTTGCTCTTACAATGTGCATTTAAGTTTAATGCCTTTTATGATTAGCTGGAATATGAAAAGGACTACACTCTGAATATAATCTGGTTTACTGCATAATCTCTTTACCCCCACTTCCAGTTTCAAAATAAAAGGAAAACAGCCTTCTTTGAAATCAGATGTTATGCAAAATAAGACATAAAGTAACAGAAGATAAACAATTTAGAAATACATACATTTAAAACATTATCACTGGTGGGCCAAAATTGGAACTATTGTAAAATAGCCTGTAACTAGCATTCATTTAACATAAAAGTAAATTATTTAGTCTTTGTATCATGTTCTTGAAGCAGGACAAATAGAAAAATCGCTTGCCTTTTGTTCGTGGTCTAATTCTAGCTATTTTGATAATTCACATATTTTTTATTAGAGACAGCATCTGCTAGACTTGTGAACGGGGCTACAATAGTTGTTTTTAAGCTGCATTCGATTATTCAGAATTGTTGTTGTGTATTTACTTGAAATGTCTGGGGATACAGTTAATAAAGCTTGGGGTGACACAAAGAGAAATCTCCCAAGTCACCCATAGTGACAAGACTGAATTGAGGCCAGGCTTCCTTCTCTCACATAGTGAATGCAGTGAACTTTCTCAGTGGTTGATTGCTCACTGTAATTGAGCAGCTGTGTATACATCCACACAGAACTTACTAAGAGACAACACTTCTGTTTTGTGGCAATTTACACCAACAAATTGGGATCCAGTGTTTCCCTCCTGGCTTCACACACTCTTTGTGTCTGTGCAGAACAGACAGATGTTTGTTTGCAAAATTGCAAGCCTTCTGTAGTAACAGATGTTTAGTGAACTATTTTCCCCAGTGAAGGGATCTGAGACTATTACAGTTGGCCTTCCATGTCTGAGGATTTTGCATCTGTAGATTCAACCAACTGCAGATGTAGAATATACAAAAGAAATTCCCCCCAAATAAGAATATAACAACAAAAAATAAATATAAACATGTAAATATTATGTATATAGTGTTTACATTTTATTAGATATTGTAAGTAGTTTGGAGATGATTTAAATTCTACAGTAGAATGCATATAGATTATATGCAAATATCACCATTTTATATAAGGGAAGTGAGAATCCAAGGGTTTTCTTATCCTCAGGGGTACTGGAACCAACCTCGCACTGACACTGAGAGACAACAATATATTAAGAAATCTGAAAACTAAAGTTGTCTATTGAATTTATGGATCTATGTATGTACATGTAATGAGATGACCTTGACAACAATAACTTAAGACTCATAAGCTTCCTGGTCAATGATGTGTTGTGTGATGTAATCTAACAAACTCTGAGAAATGAAAGAAAATGCATTTCTAGAGTTACTTCTAGATGGGTTCTTGACACAGATAATAAAGTAAACCCACTGGAGTTCTAATCAGATGTGGCCTATGTGCTCTTATTCTAATCAACTTTGAACAAGTGACTGTTAATTAACAGAAATAGAATGAGCATTGAGAATTAAATGTTAAGAATGTTATTTTTCTAGCAGCTTTCTGGAATACAAATATGGGATATTTTTGTATTCATTAAATATGGAATATTTTAATTCATTAAAACAAACCTCAAAAACATATTTTTAATGGTAAACAGCAATAATAATAACTATTAACATATTTATACTATGCCCACAATAGTACTAAGCACCTCATTAATACCGTCTAATTGAATGTTCATCTTTTTAAAATACTTTATTTTTTACAGCAATTTTAGGTTTACAAAAAATTGAGAAAAAAGTATAGAGATCTCCCATATACTTGTTGCCCCCACACATCCACAGACTCCACATGTATCAATCAGTTTCCCCCATCAGAGTGGGACAGTTGTAACTGATGAGCCTACTTTGGCACAATATTCTCACCTTAAGACCATAGTTTACACTAGGGTTAACTTTTGGTAGTATACATTTTACAGTTCTGGACAAATGTCTAATAACATGCATCCAACCTTATAATGTACAGAGTAGAATTTCACTGCCTTAAATATTCTCTCTGTGCTCCACCTATTCATCTCTCCCTCCCCACAACAGTTGGTCACCGCTGATATTTTTACTGTCTCCATAGTTTGGACTTTTCCAGAATGTCAAAACTATGGAGAGTTTTCAAATTGGATTTTTACGTTTCTTATACTAAGCAAAATTTGTTTAAGTTTCCTCCATGTATTTTCATGACTTGACTACTCATTTCTTTTTATTAGTGAATAATCTTCCCTTGTCTGGATGTATCATGGCTTATTTACCATTCATCTACCAAAGGATATCTTGTTTGCTTCCATGGTTTGGCAATTATGGATAAAGTTGTAAATGTCTGTGTGCAGGTTTTTGTAGGGACATAAGTTTGAGAAGATACCAAAGAGCAAGTTTGCTGGATCATATAGTAAGAGTATATTTAGCTTGGTAGGAGGCCACTAAACTGTCTTCCAAAGTGGCTGTACTTTGTTTTCCCACCAGCAATGAATGGGAGTTCCTGTTGCCCCACATCCTCACCAACACTTGATATTGTCAGTGTTCTGGACTTTGGCCATTCTAGTAGGTAGGTAGTGGTAGCTCATTGCTTTAATTTGCATTTTTCTGATGACATAATGTGGAACACCTTTTTATATGCGTATTTGTCAGCTCTATATCTTCTTTGATGAAGTGTCTATTAAGGTCTTTGGTTTGTGTTTTTTTAATTGGGTAGTTCATTCTCCATTGTTGAGTCTTTAGTGCTATTTGTATATTTTAGATAATAATCCTTCATCAGTTATGCCTAATGCTTTTCTCGCAGTCTGTGGTTTATCTTTTCATTCTAAAAAGACATCACCAAACCCAAACAACAACTATTTTGCATTGGATATTCTATCTACATTTTACAGATAAGAAAATTGACATCTAGAGATAAATAATAAGCTGCCTAAGAAATATATGCTCAGGAATTGGTTGAGTTGGCACTTGATCCAAGATCCATTTGATTGGAAAGCCTTTACTTTTAACCACAAGGCCAACCTGCCTCCTAAGAGTGTAGGTTCTATTTAGTTTAACTCTGTGATTTGAAATTCTGTTGGTTCATTTATATTCAGCATTTTTTATAACTTCTCATTGTATTCAATGCATACTGTTAACATTTGGGACATGGAAACATAAATAAGAGACAGCCATGTTCCAAGGAGCTTTATTTTGGGTTAAAAAGTGATCTACTTAAAAAGAAATAGATGTTCAGTAAATTGCAGATCTAGCTACTTTATTCAAATTGAGCTATTCTTGCTCAGTGGTTCAAAAACTTTCCTGTATGTCTGAATCACCCAGAAGACTTGTTAAACACAGGTTACAGGACTATGTGCCCCTTACTTTACCTTTTGATTCAATAAATCTGAGGTGGAAATTTGCAACTCTGACAAGCTACCTAGGGTTGCAAATGCGACTGGTTCTGAATAAATATGGAAAGCTGCTGCTCTGTTAGCTGATTAAATTGATTCCTATGGATCGTTGAGTGACTGGTAGTTTTCACACTTCCTAAGAGCAGTGAAGAAATGTAAATTTTGCTGATATAAATGTGCAAATGAGTGGTCATGGCTTAAATAACATTGCTAAGTAGGGTGAAAATTAGATATTGGCTGGGGGTTTGGAGTGTTGGAAAGTAACGTGAGAATGCTAAGAGGTAGTGTAAAAAACAGCAAAAGTAATGTTACCTGGAAACAGGCATAGGCAGACCATAGTGTTAAACTTGCCTACTGGGTGATTTAGCCTAGAGTTAGCCTGGATTCAAGTTGAGGAGGAAAATGGAGGCCAGTGACCAGTGTTTCTCCATTGCTGTTGCTTTAGTGAATCTCGTTAACTCAACAACTGTCTGAAGTCCTGAACCTCCAAAGCCCCCACATGATGTAGCTCAGGTTTCTAAAATGGTAAGAAATCTAACCCAATGCCACCTTCAGGGACATCCTCAGTGGTTCAGGCTTGGGGATAATCACCTGGCTGGCTGAGTTGTTGTACTTACAGCTTCATAGATGGGAAGATTTTTCCTCACCTTTTAGCTATTTGCTGTCATCTTAGGACACAGTTCTCAAGCATCTTCCTTCCTGACTCAGCAACATGAGATCATTGTTAAGCCTGAAATCATTTTTGAGCTTGAGCTTCCTATTTTGAGAATTTCAAGGCAGAGAAGAAGAAAAGTGCTATTTTTCCCCCTCTGATGTGGTGGTCAGACTTCATTTGAACTGATGGCTTGGGCCCTAGTATCCTGGGTTTCATCGCAGAAGATAGCTATCTGAAAGTAAGGACTCTGAAGGCATTAGTAAGATTTTAAATTCAAATAAAGTCTGAGAAAAAAATGGGACATGTTGGAATAGCCTTCAGGAAAAATGAAGACTGGCAGTTTAATTTCTCTAAATACTGTAAGCAAAAGAATGTCAGCTTGATTGACAAGCAGAGTTGCCTGGGTTGAATATAATAGATATTAAAACATATTTTTTATTAGCTGTTACATTAAGAAACCAGCAGAGACCCTTCTGGACAAGATTTCAAGCTGTATTTTGCTTTTTACCATGGTCTCAGCCTTTAAAGTAGGCCAAAGTGGATTTATTTATTTGCTACTGCTTAAAACCCTAAACTTACCCTTTCAATTTATCAAAGTAGCCCCTGTGTCTTCTGTACGTCACCGCTCATACGGTCCTTAAGAATACCTCAACAAGTGACCAGTACATATAAAGGGCTCATGTCTCCTCCACTTAGAGGAGTTACAATTTACAATCCATTGAATACTTTGATGGGTGCAGGAGACCTAATATTATTGAAAGAGATAAAGGCTATATGCCATGTCTGAGTTTTATTTTTGAGGCAAGACCTGTGTCCTAGTCTATGTATGTTGCTATAAAGGAACACCTAAGGAGGGGTAACTTATAAAGAAAAAAAGGTTTATTTGGCTCATGATTCTACTGGCTAAAAGATTAGGAATCTGGTGAAAGCCTCAGGTTGCTTCCACTCATGGCAGAAAGTAAAGGGGAGTCAGCATGTGCAGAAATCGCATAACACAAGAAGAGCAAGAGAAGGAGAGGGGAGGTGTCAGGTTTTCTAAAAAACCAGCTTTGCGGGGAACGAATAGAGCAAGAACTCACTCGTCTTCCCTAAGGGAAGGCATTAATCTATTCATGTGGGAGCCATCCCTATGATCCAAACGCCTCCCATTAGGCTCCCGTTTCCAATATTAGGATCAAATTTCAGTAGAGTCTCTGGAGAACAATTCTCCAAACCATAGCAGCCTACAATGTTTTGTTTGTTTGTTTGGTTGGTTGGTTGGTTGGTTGGTTTGTTATATTTTGAGACATGATCTCACTCTGTCTCCAAGGGCTGGAGTGCAGTGGGGAGATCTCTGCTTGGTGCAATCTCCCTGTGCCAGGTGAACCAATCCTCCCATCTCAGCCTTCCTAGCAGCTGGGACTACAAGCGTACACCACCACACATTGCTAATGTTTGTATTTTTTGTAGAGATGAGGTTTTGCCATGTTGCCCAGGCTGGTCTCAAACTCCTGAGCTCAAGTGATCCTCCCACATTGAACTCTCAAAGTGCTAAGATTATAGGCATGAGCCATCATGCCCAGCCAGCAATCTTGTAATTAATTTTATAAGCTATATTTACTCAACAGAGAGAGCAGGATCTATTCTTTAGAGAGAACACTGGAATTCAAATGGTGGGGGAAGGCAATAAAGTTAGGAAAGTCAGATATTTTAAGCTTGAATTTAAGAACGTTTGAGTCTAACAGGAAGGATAACTCCATGTTGTGAATTAAGTAGCTGGAGAGTAGAAAGAAGAATCCTTTATGAAAAATAAAAATATCTCTTAGTTGTTTCATTTTCGGACATCTACCTTAAAATATATACAACTGTCCTTCAACTCAATAATGCTTCACATTGTGTTGATATTTAATAATTATAGCTACAATATATTGACAGTTTTTTAATATCAGTATTAATATAGGTACTTTACCTATATTAACCCTAATATTTGTATGGCAGGGAATCTATTATATATGTCATAACAATGAGGAGAGATTAAATAATTTCTTCTACAAGGGAAAACACTTATTTATACTATTAACTATAACATTTGTATCTACAGGGAAAAAAATAGCCTCATCATTTTACAATCATATTGCTTACTCATAAAATGGTTTAAGAATAAGGATAAAATATCATGCCAACTCTGAGGGTTAATTTTATGTGTCGACTTTACTGAGCTAAGAAATGCTCACATAGCTGGTAAAACATTATTTCTGGATGTATCCATATGGTTGTTTCTGGAAGATATTAGCATTTGAATCAGTAGACTGTGTAAAGACAGAACACTGGAATTCACATGGTGGAGGAAAGGCAATAACGTTAGGAAAGTCAGGGTCTAACAGGAAGGATAACAAATAAGACAAATAAGAGATGTCTCACCAATGCGTACAGGCCTCATCCAATCAACTGAGGGTCTGAATGGAATGAAAAGGTGGATGAAGAGTGAATTTATTCTTTCTGCTTGAGCTGGAACACTCATTTTCTCTTTTCCTAAGAGATTGATACTCTCAGGTCTTGGGCCTTTAGACTCAAACTAGAAACTACACCTCTAGCTTTCCTGGACTTCCAGCTTGTAGGTGGCAAATCACAGGACTTTTCAACCTCCAGTCATGTGAGCCAATCCCTCATGGTGAATTTCTTCATATGTATCCATCTATAGAAATATAGATATCTGTTAAATATCTTAACAATAGATAGATAGAGTGATGGTTAATGCTGAGTGTCAACTTGATTCAATTGAAGGATACAAAGTTTTGATCTTGGGTGTGTCTGTGATAGCGTTGCCAAAGGACATTAACATTTGAGTCAGTGGGCTGGGAAAGGCAGACCCACCCTTAATCTGGGTGGGCACCATCTAATCAGCTGCCAGTGCAGCTAGAATATAAGCAGGCGGAAAAATGTGGAAAGTGAGACTGGCCTAGCCTCCCAGCCTACATCTTTCTCCCATGCTGGATGCTTCCTGCCCTCAAATATCGGAGTCAAGTTCTTCAGTTTTGGAACTCAGACTGGATCTCGTTGCTCCTCAGCCTGCAGAGGACCTATTGTGGGACCTTGTGATCATGTGAGAAAGATGTAGGCTGGAACTTGACTCCTCATGATATGGTGCTGTTTTTGCAATAGTGAGTTCTCATGAGATCTGGTCATTTAAAAGTATGTAGCACCTTCCCACCAGATTCTCTCATGCTCCTGCTCTGACGATGTGACATACCTGCTCCCCCTTCTCCTTCTGTCCTGATTGTCAGCTTCCTAAAGCCTAACCACCACCATGCTTTCTATAAAATCTGCAGCACCATGAGCCAATTAAACCTTCTTTCTTTATAAATTACACAGCCTCAGGTGTTTTTTAATAGTAATGTAAGAACAGCATATTATATTTTCTATGGTTTCAGTGTTTGTGTCTCATTCAAAATTCATGTTGAAACTTAATCTCAATTCAACAGTAGTAAGAGGTGAGGCCTTTAGAAGGTGATTAGGCTATGAGGTCTCTGCCTTCATGAATGGGATTAGCACTGAAGAAAGCTAGCTAGGCCCCTTTTGCCCTTCTGCCTTTTTTCTTGCAAGGACACAGCAACAAGCAAAACTGAACACAGAGACCAGGTCCTCAACAAACACCAAATCTGCCAGTGCCTTGTTATTGGACTTCCCAGGCTCCAGAACTGTGAGAAACAAATTTCTCTCACTTACACATTACCCTTTTGGAGGCATTTTGTTATAGCCATGCACATGGACTAAGACAGAATTACAACTATAATTAAGTATCAGTAAATAATAATTAGTGAAAATAAACATTTAACATATCTTATTTGGTATATGGCAAGGCTACAACCACAAAACTTGAAATCTTTACTAGACGTACCCCTAGGGTGAGGTTAGAGGGAGGATTTGCCTTAAAGAAGTTCTTTGGTCTCCATCCATTTCAAAATCCATTCCAATTCCTTATTCCTACGCTACCAGGCAGTTCTTCCCACAAGGGCCAGGCAGAATCCCCCTCTCATTTTTGGCCCCCTTCACCTATGTTAGAATGCTTTTCATAGCCTGCTGGAAACTGTGATTAATTCGGTTTATGTACCTTTCCTTTGTTAGATGGTGAAGGCTTAAAGGATAGACAGTTTGTCAGATTTATCACTGATCCCTCAACATGTTTAGCATAGAATCTCCTACATATTTATTTGCTGTTCAGTGATGCAAGTGGCCCCATCCCTTGAGCCTGTCTCTCTGTCTCCCTTTCTCTGTGTCTCTTAATCTCTCTTTTTCCCTCTCCCTCTTTTATTTGTGTTTCTCTTTCTCTTTCATTCTCAGTTTGGGCCATTGGTCACTTCACAGAAATGCAGAATGCTTCTAATCACTCTTGCTGCCACAACTCTCTAGTTTTGTTACCTAAATACAGAAGCTAAAAGAGTTAAAGAAAAACAAACTTCCAAAGGAATAAATTGTATTTCAGGTTATACAAATTAAATTGGACTTTAAAAGTTCTAATATAAGAAAAAATACTTGCAGTTTTGCCATCTGGAATGAAAGAGGTGTGAAACAACGAAAATAGACTCTGTGCGCGTAGGTGTTGTGGCAAAGATGGTAGCTGGGAGGGGCTGTTTTATGCAAGAGTTATAGTTGGAGAAGTTATAAAGAATTTCATCAACCCTTGGTATTCTATAGCCATATGTCATTCACTGTCTCTCCTAGCTTAGTTTGGCTGAAGCAAGGACTCCACAGATGGGTTTTGCAGCCATGTATCTCAACCTGTGCCTGGTTGGGCTAAAAACCTTTGGGAGAAGAAAGGATACTTTTACAAGTCCAGGTATCTCAGAAATTTGGAAAACCCTTTGCCCTACAAATATTGTTCTCATAAACTGGGATTTTTGTCTTTGTTTCTGGCTTGGATAGGAAAAGAGAAAAATCGGTGGGAAAGCAAAGAGTTGCAACACGAAGGAATCAGTTTTCTGGGTGTAAATTCTAGTTAGCCTCTTTTGTTATGTGAATCTATTTATTAATGCCTAATAAACACAAGACAATATTCTGAGAAGTTCAGGAAATGATTTCTCTATTTAAAGGTACATGCCTTTCTAAGAAACATTTTGTCATTTTCATAGGGGTAGCGGTGGTCACGTTTGACTATTGCTCTCCATTTCATATTATGCTATTTAGTATGAAGTAGTTTCCCACTAAATGTTTATTCAACTAGTAAATGAGTGTACTGACTACTTGACCAGTCTGATAGTTTTCTATTGCTGTGTAATAATTACCCCAAATGTAATGGTTTAAACAACACCCACTTACTATCTTACAATTTCCATGGATCAGGAGTCCAGGTTCATGTTAGCTGAGTACTCGACTCAGAATATCACCAGGCTGAAATCCAGCGTTGTCTGGGGATTCAGTTATCACCTGAGACAGGATCCTTTTCCAATCTCAGAAGTTTTTTCTTTGCAAACTTCATTTCTTTGCAGCTATTTTACTGCAGTCTCATTTTCTTGCTAGTTGTCAGACAGGACAACTCTCAGCTCCTAGAGGTGACCTCCATTCCTTCCCTCATGGCTCCATGGCAGTTTAAACAAACCTATTTGCTTTCATCCAGTTTCATGCAGTTTCATGCATCTCTATGACCTCTTAATTCCACTCCAATCTGCTATAAGGAAGTCTTACGTCATGTAAAATAATAATAGGAGTGACTATCCCATCACCACTTGTCAAATATAACATAACCTAATCAAAGGAGTAACTCTCTTCATATTCACAGGTTCTGCCTGTAGAAGGGAAGAGGACTATCCAATGGAGTAGTTATGTGGGTCCATCTATGAATTCTGCCTACTACAAGTGAGATGGATCTATCACATATCAAGATTGAGAATATGTACGTTTGATTTATATATGAATTTTATGTGGCTTGTTTTAGACATGGTCAGATTTGAATCAGATATCATAGTCTGTTTTTTATATTTTTAAAAATCTTTCTTGTCAGTAGGACAGGTAAAAATTATTATTTTGCCCTAAGGCACAGAAGATATAGGCTAATGTACCCAAATTTGCACAGGTGTTTTTGTTTCTTAGATAGTCTTAGTTCTTGGCCAAAAGGAAGGCCCCATCACTTTAAGAGTTCTTTTATTCTTGCCTGCTGAATGTTGGCAGTCTTTTGATAGAGGAAGAAAGTATTCACATCACATAAATGTTTGATTTTTGTCATCCATAGTCTTTCAGTTTTACCCCCTTATTCACTAGACAGTGACTGGTCACCTGAACCCAGCTGAGCCTACAGAGTTCATTTGTACTTCAATGAGTGTACTTTGTGTAAAGATCCCTATATGCTCAGGCATGTACTAGTCACTGTGAGAAATACACACTTACATAAAAGTAGTACTTTCTATAGAGACAAGTATAAAATTCCTAACTTCCTAGGGAGATCCACACAAAGGCCTTCATTTGTAGTAAGATGTAATTGCCATTCTCAGAACCTTTGTCCAAAATAGAGTTTGATCATAGCTAAGGAATTTTTTGCTCTGTTGCAGAAAGAAAGGCCTGCTGGAAAAATAGACCAATGGGCTGAAAAGAGTGTCTTAGGCCATGGCATCACCCTACGTAGTCCAGTCCTCCAAATATTTCATTTCCTAGAGATGTTGAAGCAAATTCATGCTCCTTCTCCAGTCTATTCATCCTAAGCTAGGGATAAACATAAAGATCATGTTTTTATGTTTATCCAGTGTCTTAGGGTAACTTTAAGTGACTATTTCCTCATGCAGTGAGATCATATTAACCCAGTTCGTGCCCATTGGGTCCCCTTTTCTTCTGTTTAAGCCTGGTTATTCCAATGTGTCTCTCTTGCTCCTTCAATGTAGGCTTGGCAGTGTCTTCATTCTGGCAAGGCTGTGGGGTGCTAAACATCTATTCTCCTACCGTCCCACTTATTGAGACACAAGATGTCTCAACAGTATTCTTTATCTTACGCCCATTAGTTGATAAATTAATCATCCATGGGATGTTGAGTACCTGCATCGTGAAAAGCACAAAAGAGATAAAAGTCACTATCTTTTCCATAGGGATCTTTACATTTTTCTGTAACTTTAATACTATTTATTATACATTTAAAAGGAGAGAATGATCCAGGGCAGTTTATTAAATGGTTAAGTATGTTAGATCACCCCCAACGCCACTGAAGCTGTGATTATATCTCAGTCTGAATGAGCAAAGCTAGAATAAGAAGAGTCTCTTTCCCACAAAATTTGAATTATGGGAGTCTTTACTGTGCACTTGACCTAAAAGGACATGTAACGTTTTCAGCCATAATGTGGCACAGAAAAACATGTGTAAAGAGAGAAGACAAGGAACAGAGGTAGAGAGAGAGTGAGAGAAAAAGAAAAGTTTTCTCATTTTGGTTTGAATCCCTCATAAGGTCCAGATATATTATGTGCCCATGGGTTACTAAATATGCCTTTTTGTTTTGCTAGTTCTTCCCTCTTACTTGTGTAAGCTAGTTTGACTCAGGTCTGATACTTTTGCACAAAGACTGTCTCACAAAGAAAAATGCTAATCTTTATGGTTCCGACCATGCTTACAATATGAATGCTGAGAAAGGAGAGGTTTAAGTAGATCAGAACAGGCAAGTTGGGACTTTGTTGGTCCTGAAGGAATGAGGGATATTTGGAAAGGGATATTTGGAAAGAAGAAAGAAGTTAATGACAAGTGGTATGAACAGTGTGACCAAAAGCAAAGAAAGAGTAACGGACATTGTATATGGAGAGCATGGGACCAATCTGATTTCCACAGTAGGTTTCTATCATATGTTTGTGGTACGTTTAAACTGGAATAACATCAATGTTCACTATTTGAAAGATAAAAACATTTACTTATTATTAACCTCGAAATGTCAGGATTGCAAGAATAATAGTCCTAATTTCCCACTGATGGTCAGTTACCCATGCATTTAATCTAACTCCTTCTGCAAAATGTCATAACAAAAATTAAGAAAATCTGGTGTGAACAAAAAAATTACATATGCTTTGAGAGCAGTTAGATGAGGGCTCAACTCCTAGCTGCATCACTTACCAGCTGGATGATACTCAGTAAATTACTAAGTCTGAGTTTCAGTTTCAATTTTCTCATGTATAAACTTGGGACAATAGTACCTAATTCACAAGGCTAATATTTGAATTAAACTGTCCATATATAATGATGTTAGAAAGATGCACAACGTATGTATGTGACTTCTTTCCCTGCTCCGTTCATTAAGTATCTGCATTGCTGCCAATTCAGCACTAATCTACTATGACAATGATAATAGAAGTCATGACTGATAGAGACAGAATATGACCTAAGAGCTTTACTAATTATTAATACTTTGTGTGCCTTATTTCATTAAATTCTCACAACTAGTCTCAAGAAAGAGAAACAAATCCAGTTTAAGGTTCACTTTGTAAAGATTTTCCATCATGCTTACCTCTGGAGTTCCCTCCTTTTGCTGTCAATTCTGGATAAGTGAGTATGTCTCTGAACTCTGAAATAGAGTTCGATTCTGTCATGAAAACAAATGCTGTTCCTCAAACCTAGGCAATTAGGAAGGGCTAAATGAAAAGTAAGCATCGCTTGCAGACCAACCTGTGTTTATTCTCAGAGAAAGAATGTGTGTGTGTGTGTGTGTGTGTGTGTGTGTGTGTATGTCTGTGTGGGGGGGTCATTCAGAAAGCATGACTAAGAATTCTTGTACGTGGTAATTTGAGAAGAAAGAAAGGATTAAGCTCCAGATATAGCTTTGCCACAATTATGTTTGTGACTCTTAGACAAGTCACTTTATGTTTTTGGATTATATTTTCTTCACTTGTATTAGGTTGCTTTCAGAATAGGTAATATGATGAATTTCCGTGGTTTTAAGCCATGGCTTCACATTAGAATCACTTGAGGAGTGTCTAAGACCTACTTCAGACCAATTAAATGAGAATTTCTGGAGAATGGGATTCAGTCACAGATAATTTTAAGAAGTACAAAAATGATTTAAATGTGAAACCAGATTTTAGATCACTGAAATAGATGGTTTCTAAGATATAGTATATGTCTAAGATTCTAGATACCAGGAAATAATAACCGAAAGAGAAAAGAATAAGGCCACTATTGGAGGAACTGAAAGGAGTCAATGAAAATGATATGTTTCAAGTAGAAACTATGGTAGCTTAATTAGTTTGGGAACCATTTTTGAGACTGAGAGCAACCTAGTGAAGACAATTTTGAGATAGAAGCTGAAATTGGTAATAAACTTTGAGATTATTGTGCTGATAGGTTAATTTATTTTATTCAGTAATTTTTTTTTTACCAACTACTATGTGCAATCCCCTGGGCATCATAGTACAAACAGAGATAAATTAGACTTGGGTCTTACCTATAAAGAACAAAATTTCTTTCTGTGGGCATCTGGAATACTTCACGGAGGGATGAGGTAATGTTTGAGTTGAGCCTGGAAGAATAGGTGGAGACACATGCACATGTGGAACTTGGGGTTAGGAAGATGGGTGGAAGAACATCCAAAGCAGAAGTGAAATCAATGCTTTTCACTCTATTCAGTATTGCTGAATTGTGCAATTGCCTTGTGCCATTTTATAATTCCATATACCATTAATCTAGCTATATATTCACCCTGACCTTAATCCCTTTCACTTCTTTTTCATATTCAAGATTCAATTGAAGGCTTCCTCCTGGAAACTATCCCATTATACCTGGTGTGGTATGTCTACCCATATATCCCTGGGCTCCTCTCCACCATGATATTTACAATGTAATATACCAACTAGGTTCTAAGTGCTTCAAAGAAGGAACCATGCTGCTACCTTTTATTTAAAGTACTGTGCCTATTACATGACCTGGCTCAAAATAAGTCATAAAAAATTGTTGAACTGCAAGCATTAGATAATGTCTTAAATAGGGTAATTGTAATGATTCAATCTCTAGCTAATTCCTATAATGGAATTTTTGTGTTTTGCTATACTTAAAATTAAACCCACCACCAGATTTCAAGTTTTTTCAAGGTAGGATTTATGTCCTTGCCTTAATATACAACTCATGTGATTTGTCTCCTGAATATTTTTCTACTATTGTGTCATACCCTTCTCCCTCATTCTTTACTGCATCCCATCCACACTGTTCTCCCTTCTTCTGTAACAGGTGACAATATTCCCTTCTCAGCTTCTTTATACTTGCTGCTTCTACTTCCTGAAACACTCCTCCCTCTCACATGGAGAACATTAACATTGTTTCCCTTCCCCATTGTTATTTTTTTTTTTTTTCTAGATGGAGTCTCATTCTGTTGCCCAGGCTGGAGTGTGTAGTGGTACGATCTTGGCTCACTTTAACCTCTGCCTCCAGGTTCAACCGATTCTTCTGCCTCAGCCTCCCAAATAGCTAGGATTACAGGTGGTGCATGCCACCAAGTCTGGCTAATTTTTATATTTTTAGTAGAGACAGGGTTTCACCATGTAGGCAGGGCTGGTCCTGAACCCCTGACCTCAGGTGATCCTCCCACCTCGCCCTCACAAAGTGCTGGGATTACAGGCGCGAGCCACCATGCCTGGCCTCCTTCCCTATTATATTTGTCTCAACCTAAATGACATCTCCTCACAGAAGTCTACCTTGAGCACCACCTCTTTCTACCACCCAAATGCTCTCTTTCTTACATATAGTATTCTGTTGAATTGTCAGTTTACTTGTTTATTATTTGACAACTCCTGGCCAGAACATAAGCTACATGACAGCGGTAATATTGTCTCTTATTATTAACTCTTGCATCCTTCATCCTAGAATGAGGCATGACATATTCATTCCATATTGTATTAATTCTATTTAATAAGTGAAAATAACTGCACAGGAAAGAACAATTGCCCACTGTGCCTACCCATCTGGTTTGGAAAAGAGAATAATGGAAGACAGGAGTGGAAAGTTTCGCTCATGACAAATTATGTTCAGTCTTGGATGCCAAATCTCAACATTGGTCACAAGTTCATGTAGCAATTGTTGGCTAATAATAATAATAATAATAATAATAATAGCCCAACATGAAAAATGGGACAGACTCCTAGAAAAACATGTGTAAATTGACTAGCTTTACAAAATGTCATATTTTACAAAAAGGCTGGTCTTCCTTCCATCTCCTGATTATGTTCTTTCCTATGAGAAATGCAGTAATTGGTTGCCATGCATTTAGGTGGCCAAATGCCAAATGCATGAACAAGCTAGGTGACATTTAAACAATGGTGACATTTACACTCCACACTGAGAATCCTCCTTCAGAAGTAGAAAATTTATTTGTAAACTGGGAAGAATGGTAAGTATCATCTTCCCTTGCTGTTAAATCAATATAGAAATCAAAAATGTTACAAAATATGTAGGTCTCAGAAAATATCTCCTATCGTTGTTATTCTTGTCAGTGTATTATTTTGTCATTGCAACATTTTTTTTAAATTATTTATTATTATTATACTTTAAGTTGTAGGGTACATGTGCATAACGTGCAGGTTTGTTACATATGTATACTTGTGCCATGTTGGTGTGCTGCACCCATCAACTCGTCATTTACATCAGGTATAACTCCCAATGCAATCCCTCCCCCCTCCCCCCTCCCCACGATAGGCCCCGGTGTGTGATGTTCCCCTTCCTGAGTCCAAGTGATCTCATTGTTCAGTTCCCACCTATGAGTGAGAACATGGGGTGTTTGGTTTTCTGTTCTTGTGATAGTTTGCTAAGAATGATGGTTTCCAGCTGCAGCCATGTGCCTACAAAGGACACAAACTCATCCTTTTTGATGGCTGCATAGTATTCCATGGTGTATATGTGCCACATTTTCTTAATCCAATCTGTCACTGATGGACATTTGGGTTGATTCCAAGTCTTTGCTATTGTGAATAGTGCTGCAATAAACATATGTGTGCATGTGTCTTTATAGCAGCATAATTTATAATCCTTTGGGTATATACCCAGTAATGGGATGGCTGGGTCATATGGTACATCTAGTTCTAGATCCTTGAGGAATCGCCATACTGTTTTCCATAATGGTTGAACTAGTTTACAATCCCACCAACAGTGTCAAAGTGTTCCTATTTCTCCACATCCTCTCCAGCACCTGTTGTTTCCTGACTTTTTAATGATCGCCATTCTAACTGGTGTGAGATGGTATCTCATTGTGGTTTTGATTTGCATTTCTCTGATGGCCAGTGATGATGAGCATTTTTTCATGTGTCTGTTGGCTGTATGAATGTCTTCTTTTGAGAAATGTCTGTTCATATACTTTGCCCACTTTTTGATGGGGTTGTTTGTTTTTTTCTTGTAAATTTGTTTGAGTTCTTTGTAGGTTCTGGATATTAGCCCTTTGTCAGATGAGTAGATTGCAAAAATTTTCTCCCATTCTGTAGGTTGCCTGTTCACTCTGATGGTAGTTTCTTTTGCTGTGCAGAAGCTCTTTAGTTTAATGAGATCCCATTTGTCAATTTTGGCTTTTGCTGCCGTTGCTTTTGGTGTTTTAGACATGAAGTCTTTGCCCATGCCTATGTCCTGAATGGTACTACCTAGGTTTTCCTCTAGGATTTTTATGGTATTAGGCCTAACATTTAAGTCTCTAATCCATCTTGAATTAATTTTCGTATAAGGAGTAAGGAAAGGATCCAGTTTCAGCTTTCTACTTATGGCTAGCCAATTTTCCCAGCACCATTTATTAAATAGGGAATGCTTTCCCCATTTCTTGTTTCTCTCAGGTTTGTCAAAGATCAGATGGCTGTAGATGTGTGGTATTATTTCTGAGGACTCTGTTCCATTCCATTGGTCTATATCTCTGTTTTGGTACCAGTACCATGCTGTTTTGGTTACCATAGCCTTGTAGTATAGTTTGAAGTCAGGTAGCGTGATGCCTCCAGCTTTGTTCTTTTGACTTAGGATTGTCTTGGAGATGCGGGCTCTTTTTTGGTTCCATATGAACTTTAAAGCAGTTTTTTCCAATTCTGTGAAGAAACTCATTGGTAGCTTGATGGGGATGGCATTGAATCTATAAATTACCTTGGGCAGTATGGCCATTTTCACGATATTGATTCTTCCTATCCATGAGCATGGTATGTTCTTCCATTTGTTTGTGTCCTCTTTGATTTCACTGAGCAGTGGTTTGTAGTTCTCCTTGAAGAGGTCCTTTACATCCCTTGTAAGTTGGATTCCTAGGTATTTTATTCTCTTTGAAGCAATTGTGAATGGAAGTTCATTCCTGATTTGGCTCTCTGTTTGTCTGTTACTGGTGTATAAGAATGCTTGTGATTTTTGCACATTAATTTTGTATCCTGAGACTTTGCTGAAGTTGCTTATCAGCTTAAGGAGATTTTGGGCTGAGACAATGGGGTTTTCTAAATATACAATCATGTCATCTGCAAACAGGGACAATTTGACTTCTTCTTTTCCTAACTGAATACCCTTGATTTCTTTCTCTTGCCTGATGGGCCTGGCCAGAACTTCCAACACTATGTTGAATAGGAGTGGTGAGAGAGGGCATCCCTGTCTTGTGCCAGTTTTCAAAGGGAATTTTTCCAGTTTTTGCCCATTCAGTATGATATTGGCTGTGGGTTTGTCATAAATAGCTCTTATGATTTTGAGGTACGTTCCATCAACACCTGCGTAGAGGTGTTTATAGTATTCTCTGATGGTAGTTTGTATTTCTGTGGGGTCGGTGGTGATATCCCCTTTATCATTTCTAATTGCGTCGATTTGATTCTTCTCTCTTTTCTTCTTTATTAGTCTTGCTAGTGGTCTGTCAATTTTGTTGATCTTTTCAAAAAACCAACTCCTGGATTCATTGATTTTTTGGAGGGTTTTTAGTGTCTCTATCTCCTTCAGTTCTGCTCTGATCTTAGTTATTTCTTGCCTTCTGCTAGCTTTCGAATGTGTTTGCTCTTGCTTCTCTAGTTCTTTTAATTGCAATGTTAGAGTGTCAATTTTAGATCTTTCCTGCTTTCTCTTGTGGGCATTTAGTGCTATAAATTTCCCTCTACACACTGCTTTAAATGTGTCCCAGAGATTCTGGTATGTTGTATCTTTGTTCTCATTGGTTTCAAAGAACATCTTTATTTCTGCCTTCATTTCGTTATGTACCCAGTAGTCATTCAGGAGCAGGTTGTTCAGTTTCCATGTAGTTGAGCGGTTTTGATTGAGTTTCTTAGTCCTGAGTTCTAGTTTGATTGCACTGTGGTCTGAGAGACAGTTTGTTATAATTTCTGTTCTTGTACATTTGCTGAGGAGTGCTTTACTTCCAATTACGTGGTCAATTTTGGAGTAAGTACGATGTGGTGCTGAGAAGAATGTATATTCTGTTTATTTGGGGTGGAGAGTTCTATAGATGTCTATTAGGTCTGCTTGCTGCAGAGATGAGTTCACTTCCTGGATATCCTTGTTAACTTTCTGTCTCGTTGATCTGTCTAATGTTGACAGTGGAGTGTTGAAGTCTCCCATTATTATTGTATGGGAGTCTAAGTCTCTTTGTAAGTCTCTAAGGACTTGCTTTATGAATCTGGGTGCTCCTGTATTGGGTGCATATATATTTAGGATAGTTAGCTCTTCCTGTTGAATTGATCCTTTTACCATTATGTAATGGCCTTCGTTGTCTCTTTTGATCTTTGATGGTTTAAAGTCTGTTTTATCAGAGACTAGTATTGCAACCCCTGCTTTTTTTTGTTCTCCATTTGCTTGGTAAATCTTCCTCCATCCCTTTATTTTGAGCCTATGTATGTCTCTGCGTGTGAGATGGGTCTCCTGAATACAGCAGACTGATGGGTCTTGACTCTTTATCCAGTTTGCCAGTCTGTGTCTTTTAATTGGAGCATTTAGTCCATTTACATTTAAGGTTAATATTGTTATGTGAGAACTTGATCCTGCCATTATGATATTAACTGGTTATTTTGCTCGTTAGTTGATGCAGTTTCTTCCTAGCCTAAATGGTCTTTACATTTTGGCATGTTTTTGCAATGGCTGGTACCGGTTGTTCCTTTCCATGTTGAGTGCTTCCTTCAGGGTCTCTTGTAAGGCAGGCCTAGTGGTGACAAAATCTCTAAACATTTGCTTATCTGTAAAGGATTTTATTTCTCCTTCACTTATGAAACTTAGTTTGGCTGGATATGAAATTCTGGGTTTAAAATTATTTTCTTTAAGGATGTTGAATATTGGCCCCCACTCTCTTCTGGCTTGGAGAGTTTCTGCCGAGAGATCTGCTGTTAGTCTGATGGGCTTCCCTTTGTGGGTAACCCGACCTTTCTCTCTGGCTGCCCTTAAGATTTTTTCCTTCATTTCAACTTTGGTGAATCTGGCAATTATGTGTCTTGGAGTTGCTCTTCTCGAGGAGTATCTTTGTGGCGTTCTCTGTATTTCCTGGATTTGAATGTTGGCCTGCCCTAGTAGGTTGGGGAAGTTCTCCTGGATGATATCCTGAAGAGTGTTTTCCAACTTGGTTCCATTTTCCCCCTCACTTTCAGGCACCCCAATCAGACGTAGATTTGGTCTTTTTACATAATCCCATACTTCTTGAAGGCTTTGTTCATTTCTTTTTCTTCTTTTTTCTTTTGGTTTCTCTTCTCACTTCATTTCATTCATTTGATCCTCCATCGCTGATACTCTTTCTTCCAGTTGATCGAGTCGGTTACTGAAGCTTGTGCATTTGTCACGTATTTCTCGTGTCATGGTTTTCATCTCTTTCATTTCGTTTATGACCTTCTCTGCATTAATTACTCTAGCCATCAATTCTTCCACTTTTTTTTCAAGATTTTTAGTTTCTTTGCGCTGGGTACGTAATTCCTCCTTTAGCTCTGAGAAATTTGATGGACTGAAGTCTTCTTCTCTCATCTCGTCAAAGTCATTCTCCGTCCAGCTTTGATCCCTTGCTGGCGATGAGCTGCGCTCCTTTGCCGGGGAAGATGCGCTCTTATTTTTTGAATTTCCAGCTTTTCTGCCCTGCTTTTTCCCCATCTTTGTGGTTTTATCTGCCTCTGGTCTTGGATGATGGTGATGTACTGATGGGGTTTTGGTGTAGGTGTCCTTCCTGTTTGATAGTTTTCCTTCTAACAGTCAGGACCCTCAGCTGTGGGTCTGTTGGAGATTGCTTGAGGTCCACTCCAGACCCTGTTTGCCTGGGTATCAGCAGCAGAGGCTGCAAAAGATAGAATATTTCTGAACAGCGAGTGTACCTGTCTGATTCTTGCTTTGGAAGCTTCCTCTCAGGGGTGTACTCCACCCTGTGAGGTGTGGGGTGTCAGACTGCCCCTAGTGGGGGATGTCTCCCAGTTAGGCTACTCAGGGGTCAGGGACCCACTTGAGCAGGGAGTCTGTCCCTTCTCAGATCTCAACCTCCATGTTGGGAGATCCACTGCTCTCTTCAAAGCTGTCAGACAGAGTCGTTTGCGTCTGCAGAGGCTTCTGCTGCTTTTTTTTTTTTTTTTTTTTTTTTTGGTTGTTGTTGTTTAGCTGTGCCCTGTCCCCAGAGGTGGAGTCTACAGAGACAGGCAGGTTTCCTTGAGCTGCTGTGAGCTCCACCCTGTTCGAGCTTCCCAGCAGCTTTGTTTACCTACTTAAGCCTCAGCAATGGGGGGGGGCCCTCCCCCAGCCTTGCTGCTGCCTTGCCGGTAGATCACAGACTGCTGTGCTAGCAATGAGGGAGGCTCCGTGGGTGTGGGACCCTCCCGGTCAGGTGTGGGATATGATCTCCTGGTGTGCCTGTTTGCTTAAAGCGCAGTATTGGGGTGGGAGTTACCCGATTTTCCAGGTGTTGTGTGTCTCAGTTCCCCTGGCTAGGAAAAGGGATTCCCTTCCCCCTCGCGCTTCCCAGGTGAGGCGATGCCTCGCCCTGCTTCAGCTCTCGCTGGTCGGGCCGCAGCAGCTGACCAGCACCGATAGTCCGGCACTCCCCAGTGAGATGAACCCAGTACCTCAGTTGAAAATGCAGAAATCACCGGTGTTCTGTGTCGCTCGCGCTGGGAGTTGGAGACTGGAGCTGTTCCTATTCGGCCATCTTGCTCCGCCCTGCAACATTTTTTTTTAATTCAACAACCACCAAGTCTAAGGTTCCTGGAATTAAAGGTATAACAAGGTATTAAAAATATACTTTTTTTGGCTTGGTTTTATGAGGCTGATAGCAATCTCTTATTTCATAAACTTCAGCCATATTTGTACCCTAAATGCAGCCTTTGACTCATTAAATATGACACAGACAGGAATACAAATGAGAAAGTGCTAAATTATATTAACCAGTAGGGGTGGATAAATGCTGACTTACCTCGCTTCCCTAGAAAATAGAAGGCCCAATGTAACTAATGATCAGGGGACTGCAAATCAAAATCACAACAAGATACCACCTTATTCCTGCAAGAATGGTCATAATTTAAAAAATAATAATAATAGATGTTGGCATGGATGTGGTAAAAAGGGAACACTTTTACACTGCTGGTGGGAATGTAAACTAGTACAACCGCTATGAAAAACAGTATGAGATGCCTTAAAGAACTAATAGTAGAACTACAGTTTGATCCAGCAGTCCTACTACTGGTTATCTACCTGAAGAAAAAGAAGTCATTATATGAAAAAGACACATGCACACACATGTTTATAGCAGCACAATTCACAGTCACAAAAATATGGAACCAGCCTAAATGCCCATCAACCAATGAGTAGGTAAAGAGAATGTAGTGTATATATATACAGTGGAATACTACTCAGCCATAAAAAGGAACAAAATAATGGCATTTGCAGCAACATGGATGGAGTTTAAGACCATTATTCTAAGTGAAGTAATTCAGGAATGGAAAACCAAACATTGTATGTTCTCACTTATAAGCAGGAGCTAAGCTATGGGGATGCAAAGGCATAAGAATGATATAATGGACTTTTGGAAGTCAGAGAGAAGAGAAGGAAGGAGGCGAGGGATAAAAGACTACACATTGGGTATAGTGTACACTGCTCAGGTAATGGGTGCACGAAAATCTCAGAAATCACCACTAAAGAACTCCCCCATGCAACCAAACACCACCTGTTCCCCCAAAACTATTGAAATAAAATTGTAAAAACAGACAATACAATTTGGGAAAGATTAAAAATAACAAATCAGATTTTGGATGTAAATCTGAACTCACCCATTTCAATGAATGGTTAGTGTATGTTTTACTACTGTCGAGCCCAGTAGAGGATAAAAGACGAAAGGATTTGGTTGTCCCTAAGTATTTGGGTTAATTGTGATATGACAACAAAAGGCTAAGAATTAGTCTGAATTTTATTGCTTATTCTGCCCCTAACTACATATGTGACCTGGGACAAATCACTCCACCTTTCTAAGCTGTCATGTTCTCATTGGTGAAATAATACTAGATTTCCAAATCCTTTCTAGCTTGAAAACTTCATGGACATGGCACATGCCTACACAAAAAACTTCCAATGTTTGCAATATTCCTTGTAGAACACCTTTTGTCGTGACTCCCACAAATGGACCCACACCATATGTTATTATATTCATTTTGCCGTTGAGTAAATGGAGGTTTAACTGAGCTGAAGGACACATACAGTGATATCATCAGCAGGTGATAGTTCTGTTTCTGGAATCCAGCTTGCTTTTCTTATAAATTATAAAAATGAAAAAAAAATGGTATTAGAAGATGTTTACAAAGCACTCTGCAGAGAATCTTTGAAAAAGACTCTTAGATGTGATCTAGTCCAAACTTTGACTTCATGCTAAAATCTCCCAATTCCTGAGAGATGGCTATTTTAACTATTTTCTCACTTTCCTTGAGCTGAGGAACTACTTGCTAACTGACAACCTTTTATCATTTGTAAGTTAGAAGAACAGAACATGTCTGTTCTTCCTGTATTTTACAATGTGAAGAACAATATGTAGGATTCAAATAGATGAAACTTGCCAGGTGGTTGTCAGACTGAGCAGTATATTAAATCTCCCCTTAGGGATAATGTATGTCTCATGTATTTTTAGGTAACATCATGGAATGATCAAATATTACAGAAGAGAAAATGCACTTGGGAAACATTTATTCTTTTCACCATAGTCTACTAAAAGTTAGTAGGGATCCTTTCCCCACTGAAGAGGATGGAGGTATTTTATGACAATTTGAACAGTTTTACTTTGCAACAGTTATCTTTAGTGTTGATGATTTCCTTATTATCCCACCCTCTACATCAGGTTTGGCAATGATTCTCTTTTGCTAGAGCAAGAGGACAGCTCCGTTGTTATCAGTTTGAATAAAATAATGGCAATTTGGAACATCTGCACATTGTCACTTTGGCCCTTTTAAGAAAAGAAAGTGGCTATTAAATAATTTTTATTATTATGAAAGAAGGAAGTTAATAAATTGGGAATCCCATTACCTCAGCTATTTTCTTTACTTTCGATTTTTTTATGGTAGAGCCAGTGCCAATATGTCTGTTAGTGTCAGAAGCAGAACTACCCCGTGCTTTCTTGCCACACTGCCTTACTCACACTCCCTCTTCCACTTTTAATGGCATTATGTCTTTATGTCTTTTGATGACCTATGTCCTGATTCTCATGGAAGTTAAGTATTCCTTCTCTATCAAATACACTTTTACAAAATACTTAGCCTTTCTCCTGTCATTAGTTCAATTCTTTCCAGTATTGTGGTTATTTCCATATTGTTTTTCTTTCATATTAAATGTTACGTTTATCTAGGACCAGATAAATAAATCCTTCCACAGGATATGAAATTAGAGGTTTAAACCAGCATTATCTAAATCACCATGGTTCCAGGAGATCCTGATTGACATCCTGCTGTACACAAATTTTCTTGGACACTGAAAAGCTTTAGACATAAATGATCAATATATTTGCTGAATAATGATTACAAGTTTATTTATTTGCTTTTCTTTGAGGACAGTATGCAATGAATTAATCTCTTCTAAAACCGAATCAAATTTATAGAACAGCTGAGCAATTTCTATCCATATTTGTATAAAATTTCCTCCTAGAAAACAATCAAAGTCTAAGGTGCCTTTGTAACTTTTTATTCCTTGTATTACCAGGAGAATTTGGGCTTGTTTCTAATGTATAAATGATGGAATTAATGTTGTAATATATTTTAAAATGTCCAAAATATGTTGTTTGGAGTGGAAGAATTTTTATTTTGATGCTTTTAAATGTTATTCAGCTAAATGCTAACCCATATTCTTAATCATCATAAATGTTTCAAGGCACAGAATATTTACAGTGTTATGCCTTTTGCAGATAGGGTATATTTTATTTGCTTTATAGTTTATTAGACTGTGAAGACTCAGACTGGTGCTTTTAAATGATCATGCTATCACAAAAAATAGAGTTCCTCATCTGGACATTTTTATTTGAATCTTCAAAAGTGTTGTTTTCTGTACCTCTTTAGAGACAAAATTAAATCTCGTTTGTGATATATCCTAACAGCTTAAAGCACATTCGATATTTTCACTATATCGTCTCTGTACAGATAATATTGGTACTGCTATTCCTTACAGAATATGGCTAACTCTCAAAATAATACTTCTCAGTACATATTTACTAAATGAGTAAAATATTTTTTCATCAAATTTCCGAATTTGAAATAACTCTTCTCTATTGTTTTGGTTTTTAAGAGGAAGTGCTGGCTGTGTCAATCACTTAGAGAGGGACAAGCCAGGAGTTTTTCCTTTATTGATTCCTGAAATTGTTTTCTACTTTTATCTTCTATTCATTTGTCTTTTTCAATTTATTTCTTTCTGTCCCTTCTTTTTTTTTTCTTTTTTTCACTGTTTTTCTGCAACCATTATCCCTACCATTTTTCTTTCATTTTGATCATTATTTCCTGCATGCAGTTATAGATGATCAATTAATATTTTTAATAGAAAGAAAATTATTTTAGCAAATGTTTTTATTAGGTGCTAGGTACAATACTAGGAACTGGAGATAGAATAGTAGAAAATAAGCTGGACGTGGTGGTGTACGCCTGTAGTCCCAGCTACTTGGGAGGCTGAGGCAGGAGAATCACTTGAGTCCATGGATTTGAGGCCAGGTGGGCAGTATAGTGAAAGCTCGTCTCTGAAAAAAAATACATAAAATTAAAAATTAAAAATAAACATTTTTCTGGCACTGTGGATTTTGTAGTTCATGAGGTGTCCTTATCCAAATCATCAAATGAATCCAATGGAATGTTGTTAAAGATAGATAAACAAAGAAAAGTAGCAGGACTACATGGACAGAACAGAAAAATATTAATCAAAGCACAATACTAGGTTCTTACCTAGTGAGCTGTTGTTGTGTACCAGCCTCTGCTAAACTGATGGCACCTGTTCCTAAAGTAATAGTCCACTGTAAGTCAACTCCAAGAATCATTTCTGGAACTCAACATCCTGTCCTGGACAATGGGCGTTCAGAAGTGAATTTGCAAAGCAGTTAATGAAAAACAAATAATAAAGAAAAATTGCAAGTAAATGAGGTGTAAGAAATGAGATGAAAATTCCAGTGGCTATTTAACTCATTCAGTAAGAGTTTAGAGACCCCAAGGCCATATGACAGTTCTGTGTCATATGGACTGCTCAGCTGCAAATATACCCCAGCTCCAGCTAAACTACAATCTATGATAATCATTATTCTAAGACATATCATGGTCACCAGGATATCAGCTGATATTGTGCCACTCTTATGTTTGCAAAAACCCAACAGATGTGATTGATTGACCTTGACCAATACCATTGGTTTTGCCAAGAAAGAATGTTCCATTTGCTTATCATCTAGGGTGTTTTAATAACATCACACTTCACCAGAATACTAAATACCATTTTAAGCTATGGAACTATCTGATATGATCCATAGCATTAAACATAGGAATCATACCTTCATGTATAAAGAAATATCCTTGGATGGATTGCAGTAATAATGTGTGAATTACCAGTTTGTTATGACTATTCTCTAAATACCAAAAACCTTCTGATTGTGACTCAGACTATTTCTCTCAATTTTTTTCTTCTTCATTGAAGAATATAGTGAATAGACTATATTTTTTAAAAGTGATCTAATTGACATATCTATCATCCTAATTAATCCAATCAAAACTTTTTACCTTTCCTTTGCCCTCCTATACAATTGAACACAATTTTAAGGTTTATATCTTCATAATACTGCTATCATTGAGCATTTAGCCACTCAGGTGGCTAAAATGTTCTGTTTTGTTTTAATTTTCTTCTCCTTTGAACCTCCTAAAGTTTCCATATCTCATTTGTCCAGTAATTGCATTTTGCCTTCCATAATTATCACCCACCCTCACTCGATTGAAAGATTTTAGGTCCAAGACTCATATTTGCACATTCACTTCTATAACCTTTAAATTACTTATCCCAGCTTATAATAGATTCACCATTTATTGAGATTAGCCTTAACTGAACACAGAAAAATTCTAGGGAAATTTAAACTGGAATCCCAGCTCTACTAAAGCCGCATTGACAATGTGTGAAAATATGTTTCTTATGTTGCAGCCACCATTTTCCATCACTTGAGCTGGATCTCTTTGCTGCCAAATTTCTGATAAATGTGAAGCCAAGCCTAACAACTGAGAAAAGTTTTTTTTTCCATTTGTTTAGCTGAGATGATTTCAATCTCAATTGTGAAAATTGCTAAAAATTTTAAGACATGTATATGAGTCATTGTAGAGACTTTGTTTTATTTATACGTGTGTGTGTACACACACAAATATATCACTTCTTTTTTCCTTATAATTAATAAAACAGATCAAACATGTTCACAGAGATCAATTGACTTTCTTAATGTCACAAAATTGGAAAGTAGTGAAGGTGAAATTCTAGGGTAGTCTTTCTGAGTTTGGTGTGCAGCTTCTTAACCTCTAAACTCTCCGTTCCTAAATAACATGGTGTGGAGAGCATTTCTGTGCACTGCTATTATTGCATGTGCTCTCTAACATTGGAAGAAGTTCAAATCCTCACTAGGAAAAAAAAAACACTGAACTTGAAATTTAATTCCTGTTTTGCAGCTATTATTTGGTTGAGGATATAAAAAATTACAAGTAATTCCTGAGAATCTGAATGAATAAACAGATTTTGCGTGAAAAGTACAGAAAACGATTTTCCTAAACATTCTAGCTATTTGTCTCTTGCCAATGTCTAACATTTAAAATTAACTAAAGTTTTTATAAAAATTCCAGTGAAAGATGTTTGGAGAGCATTTTTAAGTGTTAATCTGCTGAATTGTATCCTCACACCATTTATATGTTGAAATCTTAACCCCTAGAACCTCAGAATGTGACCATACTTGGAAAGGGTGTTCAAAGTAGTAATGAAGTTAAATTAAAGTCAATAGGGTGGGCCCTAATCCACTATAACAGCTGACCTTATACGAAGAAGAAACTGGGACACAGACACCTACGAAAGGCAGACCCTGAGAAGACAGAGGAAGAAGGCAGTCATCAACAAGCCAAGGAAAGAAGGCTCTGAAGAAATTAACCCTGCCAACAACTTGGTCTCTGATGTTTAGCCTCCAGACCAGTGAGAGAATAAATTTCTATTGTTAAAACCATGTTGTCTGTGGTATTTTTATGGCAGCCCTACTACCCTAATACAATAACTCTTTAGAAAATTGGGAATGTCAACTATATATCTTGTTCTTTAAGAGGAAAGTTCTATAAGGCAGGGAGTCATTATATACTTTGCTTCATCCGGTGTCAATTCAAACTATACCCAGAAATTTAACCAGTAGAGGGAAACAGAAAAGCAGCAAGCACAGTGGTGCTTTCAGCATGGAGGGCCAGCTTGAGTGAAAGGGCAGAAGAGAAGCTATAGCTCTGCTGACTCTCTCCCCTCTAGCATGCGATTCAAGTCCTTCACTGAGAACTAGGCAAGGAAACCGTAAGAAAAGCCAGGGCAGAGGAGCTAAAAACTAGAAAACCAAAAATAATTTAGTATTGTGTAATAAAATGTTGGGAGTGCTGAACAAACTATTAGTCTAGTAATAGTATAATGCCAACATGCACTCCAGAATAATTGAAAAAAATCAGTAACTACATATTATCATCACCCACTGAAAGTCTTTAATAAGCTGGGCATAATAATAACCAAAACATTCTGAGAAAGATGACCTATGACATAAAAACTTGCTTCTCTCTTTTTATATAGAAGCTATTAAGGGATAAATACAATGGGAGGTATTATAACTAATGACTAAAATAATTCAAAGTCGCAGACACAAGATTTAAAAGAATTTCAGTTGTGTCAAAATTTTGCAGACTTAATTTGTAGATTTCCAAATTGTCTGAAATTTCTACTGTATGGAAACATTCAGAGGTATGTAAAAATATGTGTTGTAATAAATCCATTATAGTTATTCTGAATTTACAAAATAATTTCCCAAAGGAAATTATATATGAAAAAATGGAGTTTTACTGTCAATATCTAAATCTGCAATGACATATTTTTGTCCATGCCAAATCAGGTATTTGTTTGCAGTATATTTAATAACTTTCTTGTAGTTGTAGACATTCACTTGAATTATTTGAATAAATTTGGACAATCAAATAATGAGTGTTACCTAAAAATAAGAATTAAAGGCCCTTTGACATAAACTGCCAGCTTGTTTAATGCAGGGATTTCTCACCACAGTATTATCTAGAGCAATCCTTTTCTTTTTGGCAGCAAAGCTGATAATAGCAAATGTTTGCTTCTTAAACCCCTGTTGTTTAAAATGAAATAAATTTTTGACAAACTGGAACTGTTACCTCTACATTTTGGTGAATACCTGTGTCTCTCATAGTTAGGGGAAAAAATAGTATGTGGTTCAAGATAAGAATGGAATAAGAAGGCAGGAGCAGGTATGTCTGACAACCCTTAGAATTCCCTCCTTACCATTGAAAATACTCAGGAATGTTTTGGGTCGATGTTCATATTACATTGTATTAGAATATCTTTTAAAATTACTATCAAACCCCACATTTCCAAATAATCTTAAAGTTTTCAAAAGTATCCACTATAATTTTTTTTGAACCCACACATACTCTATAGGAATGCAGGACAGTCGTTTTAGTATACGACAAAGAGGTTTAGAGAAAGTAAATACATTGCTAAAAGTCACACTATAAGTAAGTGGACAGAAACAGGAATGTGCAATCCATTTAGCTACCAATATCCTTTGAAAATTCTACGTAATGACATCCTGTCGACATTAAGAATCACCCAGACCATCCATTCATTTTGCAGGCCTATGGAATGTATAGTATGTTCTACATAATACAACTACTGTGTGGCAGAGTTAGAACTCCCAAGAAGGAACTCTAATAAAAGACTGAAAATCTTCATTCATGATGCTGAATTGCCATTGCAAAATTACTCCATATCATTACAAATGGTTTTAAAAATTAAACTCGCAGTTTATGTTGCCTGGAAAATCTGGCGTTTGTCAATGCATATACTTGCTGTTAGTTCAGCTCTGGCTCATTAGACTTCCTGAATTTAAAGCAAATTGCTTAAGACACAACATGTGTGAGACTAGTACACTGATTAATATGACTCATGACATAATCAAAACACACTTTATTTTTGTCTCTCACTATTTCTTTAAAATTTTGCTTAAGAGAAGGTCGTTCTCTGACCCTAAATAAAAATTCCCAACATTCATGATTTTCATATTAACTTTTTGGTAACAGAAAATTCTACTTTAAGTCACAAAGTCATTTCAAATCAGAAATTAGAATCTCCAAATCTAAGATATTAATCAAAAGTTGAAACATAATTTAGCATTGAAATCTCCCTCTGCTCCAGTTGGAGCTTATTTCACACACAAAACCCACTGTGACAAAGAGACTTGTGATTTTCTACTGCATTTCTCTGTAATGTCCACTATTTGTTTATGCAGATATATGCTATTTGAATATTTTACCCCTCAATTCTACTGAATTTAGTTTCAGTTAATCTCATTGATCTTTGAGTAAGTTCTTTGAAAATACATGGAAAGAACTAATGGCTTCTTCCCTCGACATAGCCTGTCACTATTCCTTAGAGAAACGTGTAGAAAGATATTCACTTCCCTTGCTGCTCTTTCTCTAGCTGGTGATCCCAAGGTAATTATAAAGGACAGTTGGGGCTCTCTGACTTGTTCTTTCATTTGCACCTTTCAGAGTTGAGTTTGTGAATTAAATGAAAATAATACATCATGTTCTTTTTAACCTGGTCTAGTATGTTAGACAACTAAAGGGGTTCAGGATGGTTCAAGACCAAAGTATGAAATAAGATTAAGGTATGTTAGGTCGTTTCAAGACAATTTTGATGTAATGCTAATGTATTTTAAGACTTTTCCATAAAATAAGAAATCTAATAAGATTTGTAAATGCCTCTACTGGGATGTGATACACATTTCATTTAATTGTTACTCTACTCAGTATGACTTCCTCTAAAGTATATATACACATACATAAAAATATATATAATATGTACATGTGCATGTATATATATTCATACATTGGAAATTACATTATTTTACTATTCTCTTTTGCAATATTATTACACAAGTGATTTTTTAGAAACCTGAAATAGTTGAGAAAGTAGTACATAAAGCTAGGAAGCATTCTATAGATTCAGTGTATGTAAAAAGAGTGAGGAGATAATATGATTAATGTAAGGGAAAAAGGTATACGTGCATTTTATTTTATCTCTAAATCTAAATTTATTTTTAGATTGCTGTATTGTGTAGAAAGGTTATGTGCTCAAATGACAAATAGGTGTTTATTCCCTGCCACCTATTCGTCATTTGAACCTTTTGTAAGACTAAGAAAATTAGAGAAAATAAATGGAGAAACTGTGTATAGATTTGATGGGATACATGTGTAATTAAATATAAGATAATGTGTATAGTCCCATTTATATTGGGTATATAATCAGGAGTATAATTGATGGAATGTAGGTTATATATACATTTGGCCTTGCTGGTACTCTGATACATTTGTATAAAATGACAATAACAATTTATTCTTCTACCCACAATATGAAATAGGTCCTTTTACTGTGCACCCTCACTGTTGTTTAATATTATCCATCTCTCATTTTTGTAATTTTTGCCATTTTTTCTAAGCTTTATATTCAAGTGGAAGTGAAGTATTATCTCCTAATAGTTTTAATTTGCATTTTCTAATGACTAATGATGTTGAGCTTCTTTAATTTCTTGTACCTTGGTATATGTGCTGTTTAGGTCTTTCACAAAATTTTCCGATTGTATTGTTTGTACTTTTATTATTGATTTGTAGATATTTATCATATATGCCCTCTACAGGTCCTTTGTCGTTTCTATTCATTTTGAATACTTTTCTCAGACTGTGTTAGGCTGTCATAACTTTTCATTTTCTTGATAGTGTTTTTGAAAGAGCAGGAATTTTTAAAGAACTTTATTGAGATATAATTTGCATACCATAAAATCCATCCATTAAAAGTAAACATTTATTTTACTAAATTTATAGAATTGTGCAACCATTAACACATTCAAGTTTTTGAACATTGCTATTGCTCCAAAAAGTTTATACCTACCTCATCGTGGTTTATCCCTCCACTCTAACACCCAGCTCTGGTCAATCACTGACCTCCTTTCTGCCATAATTTATTCTTTTTAAACATTCCACATAAATGGAAACAGACAATATGTAGTCCTTTTCACCTGACTTCTAGTGAGCATATTATTTTTATGTTTACTCATGTTGCATTCAATCTTTCACCATTAAATATAGTGTTAACTGTTGATTTTTCATAAATGTCCTTTATTAGCTGGAAAAAATTTTGATTCCAATGTTATTGAGAGTTTTATAATATTTTTTGTTTTATACCTAAAGGTTTTTCTGTTGCATGGATACACCATATTTTGTTTATCTAGTCACCAGTTAAACAACATCTGGATGATTTCCAGTGTTTAAGCTATTATGAATAATGTGGCTATGGATATGTGTACACGCATTTTATGTGGACATACATTTTACTACTCATGAATAAAGCTCTAGGAGGATAATTGCTGTGTTGTATAGAAAGTTCATTTTTAACTTTTTAAAAGTTGCCAATTTGTTTAAAAATGGCTGTGGAATTTTACTTTCCCAGCAGCAGTATATATGGGTAGTTCTAACTTCTCCACATTCTCAACAACACTTAACATTGCCTGCCTTTCTTTTTTGAATTACAGCAAGTTTGATGCATTTGTAATAGTTTTTGTGGCTTTAATATACATTTCCTTAATAATTAGTGTTGAATGGTGTTGACCATGCTTCTATGTGCTTATTATTTATGTGCATAGCATAGCTGCTTTAGTGAAATATATATATATGTATATATATGCAAATCTCATATCTATTTTTAATTTGGTTGTCTTATTATTATTGAGTAATGAAGTTTCTTTATATATTCTGGGTACATTTCTTGTTATCAGATATGTGATTGTCAACATTCTCTCCTATCTTTGCCTTGCCTTTTCATGTTTTTAATAATGTCTTCTGAATTGCAATTTAGATAAAGTCCACTATATCTTTATTTTTATTTTTGAAGTGTGGTTTTAGTATATTTTCTAATATAAAATATTGTTGTAGGATTTTTCTTGCCCTAATAAAAATGTAATTTATTTGGGGCATTGATTTTACTTCCTGATTGCACTGGCTAGGCCCTCCAGCATAATGTTTAATAATGGTGATGAGAGTGGACGCTCTTGCTTTGTTTCTAATGTTGGAGAGAAAGCCTTCAGTGTGTCACCATTAAGTACAATGTTGACTGTTAGTATTTCATGAATCTCCTTTATTGGGTGGAAAAACTTTCTTTTACTTCCTACCTTTAAGTTCAGAGGTAAAAGTACAGGTGTGTTACATAGGTAAACTTGTGTCATGAGGGTTTGTTGTACAGATTATTTCATCACCCAGGTATTAAGCATGTTACCCATTAGTTGTTTTTTCCTGATCCTCTCTCTCCTCCCACCTTCCACCCTCTGAAAGGCCCCAGTGTGCGTTGTTCCCCTCTCTGTGTCTATGTGTTCTTATTATTTAGCTCCCACTTATAAATTAGAGCATGCTGTGTTTGGATTTCAGGAAAAAAAATACTTCCAACATTTCTATGATGACATTATTTAGAACTTGTACATCTATTGATATGATGTTCCTTTATTTTAGCCTTTATTACTATTGTGTGTTACATTAATTTGTTTTTTCATGGTACACAAACATTATAGTCTTGGTAAAAATCCTATTTTTGGCCAGGCGCAGTGGTTCATGCCTGTAATCCCAGCACTTTGGGAGGCCGAGGCAGGTGGATCATGAGGTCAGGAGTTCAAGACCAGCCTGGCCAAGATGGTGAAACCCCATCTCTACTAAAAAGACAAAAATTAGCCAGGCATAGTGGCAGGCACTTGTAATCACAGCTACTTCAGAGGCTGAGGCAGGAGAATTGCTTGAACCCAGGAGGCAGAGGTTGCAGTGAGTCAAGATCGTGCCACTGCACCCCAGCCTGGGCCACAGAGCAAGACCCCGTCTTTAAAAAAAAAAAAAAAAAAAATCCTATGTTTGTCATGGTGTAAAGTCATTTTTATATGTTGTCAAATTCTGTTAGCTAAAATTTTGTTAAGGATTGTGTATCTACGTTAGGTTTTTGTTTATTTGTGGTTTTGTCTGGCTTTTATGTTAGTGTATTATTTGCAGAATGAGTTGGAAAACCTTTTTCTTTTCTATTTTTTGAAAGTGTAACATATTGTTATTATTTATTATTTAAGTATTTGAAAAAATTCACCAGTGGAACCATCTGGGTCAATTTTTTGTGGTATTTGTTAAGAATGCTGAATAAGTTATTTCACTCATTATACATATTTAAGATTATTTTATTTCTTCTGGAGTCATTTATATTATGTGTTTCTAGGGACTTTTCCTATTTTGTCTAAATTATCTGTCTAATTTGTTGGCACAAATGTGTTCATAATGTAATTATCTTAGTTTCTTTGGGATTGGTAATAATGTCCTCTCTTTTGTTCCTAGTGCTGACATTTTATGTATTCTATTTCTTTGGTCAGTCAATCAAAGAGTTTGTAAATTGTTGGTTTTTGTGTTCCATTTGTTTTCTTTATTTTTCTTAGTTCTATTTGTTGGTGTCTAATCTTTATTATTTTCTTACTTCTCATTAATTTTTGTTTAGTTACTCTCCAATTTCTAGGTTTTTCAGTAGAATCTAAGGCTAATGGTTTGAGAGATTTCGTCTTTTCTAATATAAGCATTTATGTCTATAAATATTCTCTAAGAACTGCCTATGATTTATCAGTAATTGATACATCAAACAGGCAAAACACAAGTAAGAATATAGTTAATCTGTACAAGAAAATTAATCAGTTTAATCTAATGGATAATTATAGAATATTCCATCTAACAATAGCACAATACATATTCTTCTCAAGTGCACATGGAACATCCACCAAGATAGACCCCAAGATGGACTGAGCCATAAAGCACACCCTAATTCATTCTATTTATTTTTCCTGTTGCTTGTATAGTCCATATTTCATTAATTTTTACTCTAATCAATTATTTCCTTCTTTTGCTTGCTTCAGATTTAGTTTGCTCTTCTTTTGCTGGAATTTTAAGGTGAAAAGTTACATTATTGATTTGAGAAATTTATTCTTTCTCAATATGGATATTTAAAGTTATCCATTTTGCTCTAAGCACTACTTTAACTGAATGCCACACATTTTACAATGTTGTACTTTCATTTTCATTCACCTAAACCTTGTGATTTATTTTGTGATTCACTGGTTATTTGCGAGTATGCTGTCTAACATCCACATATTTGAAAGCTTCACAAATTTTTGTTATTCATTTCTAATTTGTTGAAGAACATACTCTGTATTATTTCTATACTTGACAATTCTTTGAGGTTTGTTTTACAGACTAGCAACAGGTCTAAGCTGAGACTGTTCCATGTGCGTGCACTCAAGAAAAATGCATATCCTGCCGCTGTTGAGTGGAGTGTTCGATAGTTGTCTGTTAGAGCTAGTTGGTTTATAATATTGTTTAAGTCTTCCATTTCCTGTTGGATATTCTGCCGAACTGTTCTATTCACTACTAAAAGCATGTTATTGAAGTTTCTGACTATTATTGTCACATTGTCTATTGTCTATTTCTCTCTTCATTTCTGTCAGTTTTTGCTACATGTATTTTGATGATATGTTATCAGATGCGTATACATTTATAACTGTTTTACCTTCCTCATGGCTTGGCCTTTTACCATTATAAAGAGTTCTTCTTTATTAATTTTTTGTTTTATGGTCTATTTAATCTAATATTTAACATACTAACTCTAGTTTTGTTGTAGTGACTATTATATCTTTTTTATCCTTTTACTTTCAATCTATTTCTATATTTAATATAAAGTATATTTCTTATAGCCATCGTATAGGTTGGATCGTTTTTTTAAATTTAATGTCAGTTTTTTATTTGAACTGCTTGATCCATTCTCATTTAATGTTATTATTGAAATATTTGGGTTTATATTTGCCTTTTGTTTTGTTTTGTTTTCTATCTGTATCACATTTTCCCCTCTATTCCTTCTTTGGTGTATAATTTAGCATTAAGTCAATATTTTTTAATGTAGTAATTATATTTCTCTAATATTTTCATATAATTTTGTGTTATTTTTTCAGTGCTTGCCCTAATGCTTATCATTTTTATTCTAATGTGTCAAAACAGCTTCAGATTTATACAGACTTAATTCCAGTAAGATATAGAGAACTACTCTATGGAGCCCACCTTCCCTTTTTTGTGCTATTATTGCTGTATGTATTGTAGCTATAAATGTTACAAACATAATTTATTTTATTTTTTATTTTTTAACTTTTATTTTAGGTTCAAGAGTACATGTGAAGGTTTCTTATGTAGGTAAATTTGTGTCATGGGGGTTTGTTGTACTAATTACTTCATCACCCAGGTATTAACCCCAGTACTTAAAATTAACTTTTCTACTCCTCTTCCCACTCCCACCCTCCCACCTTAAGACACCCAGTATCTGTTGTTTCCTTCTTTGTGTTCATAAGTTCTCATCATTGAGCTCCCACTTATAAACTTGAACATGTGGTATTTAGTTTTCTGTTCCTGTGTTAGTTTGCTAAGGCAAATAGCCTCCACCTCTATCCATGTCCTGCAAAAGACATGATATCATTCTTTTCATGGCTACATAATATTCCATGGTTTTTATATACCACATTTTCTTTATCCAATCTGTCATTGATAGGCATTTAGGCTGACCCCATGTCTTTGCTATTGTGAATAGTACTGTAATAAACATTCATGTGCATGTGTATTTATGGTAGGATGACTTATATTCCTCTAGGTATATACCCAGTAATGGGATTGCTGAGTCAAATGGTAATTCTGCTTTTAGCTCTTTGAGGTATCACCATACTGCTTTCCACAATGGCTGAACTAATTTACACTCCCACCCACAGTGTATAAATGTTCCCTTTTCTTTGCAACCTCACAAGTATCTGTTATTTTTTGACATTTAATAATAGCCATTTGACTGGTGTGAGGTGGCATCTCATTGTGGTTTTGATTTGCATTTCTCTGGTGATCAGTGATATTAATATTTTTTTCATATACTTGTTGGCTGCATGTATGTCTTCTTTTGAAAAGTGTCTGTTCATGTCTTTTGTGCACTTTTTAATAGGGTTGTTTGTTTTTTCTTGTAAATTTAAGTGATGCTGGATATTAGACCTTTGTCACATAAATAGTTTGCAAATATTTTCTCCAATTCTGTAGGTTGTCAGATTGATATATTGATAGTTTCTTTTGCTGTGCAGAAATGTTTATGTTTAACTAGATCCCATTTGTCAATTACTGCTTTTGTTGAAATTGGTGTGGTGTCTTTGTCATGAAATCTTTGCCCATTCCTATGTCCAGGATAATATTGCTTAGGTTGTCTTCCAAGGTTTTTATAATTTTGGATTTTAAATTTAAGATTTTAATGCAGCTTGAGTTGATTTTTGTATATGCTGTAAGGAAGAAGTCCAACTTCAATATTCTGCATATGGCTAGCCAGTTATCCCAGCACCATTTATTGAATATGGAGTCTTTTCTCTATTGTTTGTTTTTGTCAGGTTTGTCAAAGATCAAATGGTTGTAGGTATGTGGCCTTATTTCTGGGCTCTCTATTCTGTTCCATTGGTCTGTGTGCCTATTTTTCTAACAGTCCCATGCTGCTTTGGCTACTGAAGTCCTGTAGTATAGTTTGAAGTCAGGTAGCGTGATGCCTCCAGCTTTATTCTTTTTGTTTCGGATTGCCTTGGCTATCCAGGCTCTTTTTTGGTTCCATATAAATATTAAAATAGCTCTTCCTGTTATGTAAAGAATGTCATTGTTAGTTTGGTAGGAATAGCATTAAATCTGTTAATTGCTTTGGGCAGTATGACCATTTTAATGATGGTGAATCTTCCTGTCCAGGAACATACAATGTTTTTTCATTTGTTTTTGTCTTCTCTGACTTCTTTGAGCAGTGTTTTGTAATTCTCATTGTAGAGATCTTTCACCTCCCTGGTGAGCTGTAATCCTAGGTATTTTATTCTTTTTGTGGCACTTGTGAATGGGATTGCCTTTCTGATTTGGCTCTGGGCTTGGCTGTTGTTGGAGTATAGGAATTCTAGTGATTTTTCTACATTAACTTTGTATCCTGAAACTTTGCTGAAACTCTATCAACTGAAGGAGATTTGGGGCAGAGACTATGGAATTTTCTAGATATGGAATTATGACATCTGCAAACAGATAGTTTGACATCCTCTTCCTATTTGGATGCCCTTTATTTATTTCTCTTGCCTGATTGCTCTGGCTAGGACTTCCAATACTATGTTGAATAGGAGTAGTGAGAGAGGGCATCCTTGTCTTGTGCTAGTTTTCAAGAGGAATGCTTCCAGTTTTTACCCATTCAGTATAATGTTGGCTGGGATTTGTCACAGATGACTCTCACTATTTTGAGGTATGTTCTGTCAGTACCTAGTTTCTGAGAGTTTTTAACAAGAAGGGATGTTGAGTTTTATTGAAAGCCTTTTCTGCATCTATTGAGATAATCATGTGGTTTTTGTCTTTAGTTCTGTTTATGTGATGGATGAATCACATGTATTGATTTTTGTAAGTTGAAACAATGTTGCATCCCAGGGATGAAGCCTACTTGACCATGGTGGATCAGCTTTTTGAAGTACTGCTGGATTCAGTTTGCAAGTATTTTGTTGAGGATTTTTGCAGAAATATTCATCAAGGATATTGGCCTGAAGATTTCTTTTTTTGTTGTGTCTCTGCCAGGTTTGGGTATCAGGATGATACTGGCCTCATAAAATGAGTTGGAGAGGAGTCCCTTCTCAATTTTTTGGAATAGTTTCTGGAGGAATTGTACCAGTTACCAGTTCTTCTTGGTATGTCTGTTAGAGGTCGTTTGTGAATCCATCAGGTTTGGGGACCTTTTTAGTTGATAGCCTATTTGTTACTGATTCCATTTTGGAGCTCATTATTGGTCTGTACAGGAAATCAACTTTTTCCTGGCTCAAACTTGGGAGGGTGTATGTCTCAAGGAATTTATCCATCTCTTCTAGATTTAGTAGTTTGTGTGCATAGTGGTGTTCATAGTAGTTTCTGACTTTAATTTTTATTTCTGTGTGGTCAATGGCAGTATTTCCTTTGTAATTTCTAACTGTGTTTATTTGGATCTTCCCTCTTCATTCGTCTAGCTAGCAGACTATTGTTTTTTTTGCAAAAATCCAACTCTTGGATTTGTTAATCTTTTGAATGTTTGTGTGTGTGTGTGTGTGTGTGTCTTGTTTTCCTCTGGTTCAGCCCTGATTTTGGATATTTCTTATCTTCTGCTAGCTTTGGGGTTGATTTGTTCTTGCTTCTCTTATTCTTTCAGTTGTGATGTTAGGTTGTTAATTTGAGATCTTTCTAATTTTTTGATATGGGCATTTAGTGCTGTGAATTTATCTCCTTACACAGCCTTAGCTGTATCCCACAGATTCTGGTATACTGTATCTTTGTTCTCATTAGTTTCAAAAAACTTCTTAATTTCTGCCTTACTTTCATTATTTACCCAAAAGTCATTCAGGAGCATGTTGTTTAGTTTCCATGTAATGGCATGGTTTGGGGCAATTTTCTTAGTCTTCACTTGTTATTTTTTTGCACTGTGGTCCAAGAGTGTGATTGGTATGATTTTGGTTCTTTTGCATTTGCTGAAGATTGTTTTATGTTCAATTATATCAAATTATGCCAAATTAGGTTGATTTTATAGTATGTGCCATGTGGCAATGAGAAAATATATATTCTGTTGTTTTGGGTGGAGAGTTCTGTATAGGTCTATCAGACTCATTTTGTCCAATGCTGAATTTGTCCAATGCTGAATTGGGTATTTTTGTTAATTCTCTTCCTGGATCCTCTGTCTAATACTGTTAGTGGAGTGTTGAAGTCTCCTACTATTATCATATGGTAGTCTATGTCTCCTTGTAGGTCTCTAAGAACTTGCTTTATGAATCTGGCTGCTTCTGTGATAGGTGCTATATATTTAGGATAGTTAGGTCTTCTTGTTGAATTGAACCCTTTACCATATGTAACACCCTTCTTTGTATGTTTTTATCTTTTTTATTTTTGAAGTCTGTTTTGTCAAAAATTAGCCTTGCAACCCTGCTTTTATTTCTGTTTTCTATTTGCTTGGTAGATTTTCCTCCATCCCTTTATTTTGACACCGTGGGTGTCATTACATGTGAGATGGGTCTGTTGAAGACAGAATGCCATTAGGTCTTGCTTTTTTATCCAGCTGGCCACTCTGTGCCTTTTAAGTGAGGCATTTGGCCTGTTTACATTCAAGATTAGTATTGATATGCATGGATTCGATCCGGTCATTGTGTTGCTATCTGGTTCCTATGTTGGCTTGTTTGTGTGGTTGCTTTATAGTGACATTGGTCTGTGTGTTTAAGTGTGTTTTGTATTAGCTAGTACCAGTTTTTCCTTTCTATATTTAGTGCTTCTTTCAAGATCTCTTGTAAAGCAGGTCTGGTGGTAATGAATTTTCTCAACATTTGCTTATCTGAAAAGAATCTTATTTCTCCTTTGTTTAGGAAACTTAGTTTTTCCGGATATGAAATTCTTGGTTGAATTTTTTTTTATTATTTAAGGTGTTCAGTATAGGCCCCCAATCTCTTCTGGCTAGGGTTTCAGCTGAGGAATCCTCTGTTAGCCTGATGGAATTCTCTTTGTAGGTGACCTGCCCTTTCTCTCCAGCTGCCTTTAACATTCTTTTATTTTAATCTTGGAAAATCTGATTATTATGTTTCTTGGGGATGCTCTTCTTGTGTAGAATCTTGCAGGAGTTCTCTGCATTTCCTAAATTTGACTTTTGGCATCTCTAGCAAGGTTGGAGAATTTTCATGAACAATATACTAAAATATATTTTCCAAGTGACTTGATTTCTCCCTCTCCCTTTCAGGGATGCCAATGATTTGTGGATTTGGCCTCTTTGCATAATCCCATACTTCTCAGAGGTTTTGTTCATTCTTTTCTATTCTTTATTCTTTTCTTTTTTTTTTTTTTTGTCTTATTTCAGAGAGCCAGTCTTCAAGTTCAGAGATTCTTTCCTCAACTTAGTTTATCCTGCTGTTAATACTTGTGATTGCATTGTGAAATCCTTATATTTTTATTCACCTTTGTCAGGTAGGTTAGGGCCTCTTTTATACTGGCTACTTCATCCTTCATTTCCTGTATTGCTTTATTGTGATTCTTAGTTTCCTTGCACTGGGTTTTGCCATCCTCCTGAATCTTGGTGATCTTCATTCCAATCTATATCTTAAATTCAGTTTCTATCATTTCAGTCAGCTCATCCTGGTTAAGAACCCTTATTGGAGAACTGGTGAGCTCATTTGGATGACATATGACACTCTGGCCATATGAGTTACTGGAGTTCTTGTGTTGATTCTTTTTCATCACTGCATGTGGGTGTTCCTTAACTGCAGTGTAGATTGAGAACAGTCAATAGACTTTTTTTCTGGGTGTTCACGTAGGGTCGAGGCTTTCTGCAGGGTCTTTATTTGAAGCTAACTTCTTGTCTATGGTTTCAGAAGGGGGTATGTTAGCAAGGTATTTTTGGTATTGAAGATCTGGAGTGTGATCCAGGAGGGGCTCTTAGGCTCATTGGTCAGTTGGTAGACTCTTACTTGGTTGTGTGGCTCCCCTATGTTTTCTCACAGTTGCAGCTGTGTTCCCTCTCAATGCTCTGAAAATGTGGGTTCCTCTCCCTCTTAAGTGCTGGTGGTAGGTCATGGCTTGGCACTCCTGGGGTAGCCACTGCAGTTCTGGGGCTATCTCAGTAATTATGTTCTTTCCCCAGCTTGTAGGCAGCAAAGGGACTTCAGTAGTGGTGTGGCCAAGGGGTCTTTTGCTTGTCTTCTGGAGGCACCACCTCAAAGAGATGCAAGTCAGCAATTGCTCGGTGTAATCAGCCCAGGTTAAAGGGTCTGTGCTGCGAGCCCAAGCCATGGGATCCCTGTCTGGTGACAAGCAGTGGGTGGTATGTGGGACTTGTGGGAGATGGACTGGCCTCCTCTCTTTATTTTGACTACAGCTTGTTGGAGATGTGGATAAGGCACTTAGGGTCATTGTTCGTTAGTCTGAGAGTAGCAAGGAGAGTTCCACTGCAGAGTCAGTGGCAGAAAAGCTTTCAGCTGCCCCTGGAGGTTCTGTTCAGGGAGTTGTCAAGTTGCTACTGGCTCAATAGCTCTGGTGGCTGGAGACTGGAGGCCCAGGCCTGGAGGACCTGCCCAGTGAGGGGATACAGGAATGGGCACCCACTTGACAGTCTGGCCACTTTTCTGTAGCGCTGCTGTGATAGGCTAGGGTCCCACTCCAGTCCCTAGTCACCTCAGATTTTCCAGTATTTAGGGGTATCACCAGTGAAAGCTGCAAAACAGCAAACATAGCAGCTTGCCTCTCCCTCTGAGAGTTCTGTCCCAGGAAGGTACAGAGCTGTTGATGGCTGAAATACACCTGTAGGAGGTGGCTGGAGACCCCAGTTGAAAGGCTCTGCCTGGTAAGGAATGGGATTGGGGACCCACTTTAAAAAAGCAGTCTGACCACGTTTTCAGAGGGTAGTTGTTCTGTGCTGGGGGTGCACTTCAGTCCCCAGTCACCTTGGACTACCCAGAGTCTCAAGGCCGGAATAGCTGTATCATCCAAACAGCAAAGATAGCAGCCTGTTGCTACCTCTGGGATCTCCATCCAGGGAGGTTTCAAATCTCTATCAGTAGAAGAGCACTTGGTAGGGTGGCTGAGAACCCTGGTTGGGAGGTCCTGCCCCATAAGAAGGAATGGGATCAGAGATCTGTTGGGAAAAGCTGAGTGCTGGGAGAAGCTGAGGCAGGGCTTACATGTCTGACATAATGTAAAAGAGTCTTGGAACATGTCCAGGGCCCAGGGTCTAAAACCCTTTGTGGCCTTTGCAACACCAAGCTCTGTGCTAAAGGGTGGAAGGCTACCCTGACGCACCATAATCTAAACCCAGGGCATAAAATCCCTCGTGGCCTAGATAGAATCCAGGACTCATGGCTCTGGAATGTGCCTAGACTTGCTGGCTCCTTGCTCTCCTGGGATCAATTGCATCTTGAGTTAAAAGAACCTGGGCTTTATTATCTCAAGTAACAGAGCAAATGCTAGACCATCACAGCTGTAAATCATGTGCTTAATGCAATGTGCCCTTTTGACCTCCACATTCTCACCACCTGTTTCTCTGTAGCATTACCAATAAATAGCATGGGCTCACAGAGCTTGGGGCCTTCGCAGCCTCCATACACTAGCGATGGCCCTCCGGTTCCAGCATTTTGTCTCTCAAACTCTTTTTCTCAATCCTTTGACTTCGCCGAACTTTGTCACCCCCACAACCTGGTGTTGGGTCTGATCACCCCAACAGAGATCCACTTATAAAAGCAATTGGATCACATTTTCATAGAGCAGCTATGCAGTGCTGGGGGACTGTTTCTTTCAAGTTTTTTTTTGCCTTTTTCTTACAGCATTTTCACTATGATGTGTATATTTGTGAATCTCTTTGCTCTTGCCCTACTTGGTGTTTGCTGTGCTTCCTAGATTTGTAGATTACAGCTTTTCAATAGATTTGGGAAGTTTTCTGCCATCACATTTTTGAATATTTTATCTGTTCCTTTATGTTCTATCCCTCTAGTATTCCCACTACAGATAAGTTGGGGTATTTAATAGTGCCCCACATTTTTCTGATGCTCTGTTCATTTTTCTTTATTCTTTTTCTGTCCTTTGAAATGTATAATCCCTATAGATCTATATAATTTCTCTAAAGCCTTATCAGTTTAAAGCTGTCATTGAACCCCCCTAGTGAATTTTTATTTTAATTATAGGTACCTTTCAACTCCAGAATTTCTATTTTTTTGTATCATTCCTCTTTTCCAATATCTTTTTAGATCAATATTACTGTCATATTTCCACTTTAATCATGGTTTCTTAAAATTCTTTGAGCATATCTATAATGGCTACCCCTAATTCTCTTAACTGATATTTTATCACTTTCACAGTTTGTGTACTGTTTTTTTTCTGGTGTATTGGTCATACTTAATCTGTTTTTCTGCTTCGCATTCCTCAATTTTTGTTTTAGTTATTGGAAATTTAAGATAAAATATTGTAGCAACCCTAGGCACTTCCTCAACCCTCCATAGCTTATTATTGGTTTGCTTGCTTGCTTAGTGATAGACTGCTCTAAAATAATCTAGACTAACTCTCCGCCCCACCCTCCTGTAGTGAGAAGCCTCTGAAGTTGCCCCTCTTGAGGGACAAATTTGGGTATGCCAGTAGTTAGTGGGACGACAGTGACATTATAGGCCCTAATTAAGGATCTCTTTCCTAATCATACACAGCTGTTCTAATTGAACAATTCTGACCAATTGTGCCATTTTCATCGATGCTATGGGGCATGCCCATCACAGGTTAATCAAATCTAGAGTCATTTAAAGCAGGGGCCCCCAACCCCTGGGCCACAGACCAGTACCAGTCTGTGGCCAATTAAGATCTGGGCCACACAGCAGAAGGTGTGGCAGGTGAGTGAGCATTATTGCCCGAGTTCCACCTCCTATCAGATCAGCAGCAGCATTAGATTCACCTAAGTGTGAACCCCATTGTGAACCGTGCATGCAAGGGACCCAGGTTGTGCACTCCTTAAGAGAATCTGACTAATGCCTGATCTGAGGTGGAACAGTTTCATGCCGAAACCATCCCCCACTGTCTGGAAAAATTGTCTTCCACGAAACCGGTCCTTGGTGTGAAAACTGGTGAGGACTGCTGCTTTAAAGGGATAGTTGCTAAGGTCAGTGTTCATATTTCTTTGAACCAGTAGTGCTCTTTCTACTGACAGTGTCCTCCTCTCTCCGCTGTACTGTGAACCTACCATTGAGCAATGAATCAATTTCCCAGTTGCTTTTCACAATTGCTTTCATTGTTTGGCAGAGCGCTCTCAGGGTTGAACTTCCTTTTCAATAATGTCATCCTTCGGGGTATTGGGGTAGAAAAGGAGCTCTCTGTTCTATATCCCGTTTCTCATTCTGTGCAAAATATCTGAGCTCCTGCTCTGGTGTTCCAGGCGCAGGGAAAAGCAACAGGCCATTGAGTGACCTTGAGTTGCTGAATGTCAATTGATGTAAGGTAGAAAGCAGCCTTGGATCTCTTAAGATTGCCCTCGCTGAGCAGCTACCTCAAGAGTCTGAGCACTCTATTGTATCACAATTTTTCTATAAATCTACACCTATTCTAAAGTTTTTTTAAAATATGGTAAAAGAAACGCTCAACCTCAGTGAATTCCCATTGAATCTCTTGGACTACCTCTTTAGTGTAGAGGTGTAGGGATGCATATTTAGCAGGACGAAGTAGCATTTATGTGGAGGGAAATAAAAAGCATAAGCGGCGAAACACCTGTATTTCTGCAAATTTTCTCTGGGAATTATTTGTCTAGATATCCATTTTGCTACCATGCTACAATGATTATAATGTAGACCTAAAATATTAAGAATACTATTTCAAAATCAACATTAGCCATTACCGTTACATTTTATTCGTTCTTTCCTTTTTCCAATTCTATTTTTGCATAGGAGCCTATTTGTACTTTGATACGTTAATCTGGACTCCTACCGATGGAGTAAATTACTCCACATACTGTAATTCTCGCACATTTATCCTGACTAAAAAGGAGTAAGGCTTACAAAAAGACGTTAACAAGTAATTCTGCAAATTTGTGAAGCCTTTGTGAAATGAGAAACAGCTCTTCTGGGCTAATGAGTAGCATATGTGATTTGGGATGCCAAGAGAATACCAGATTACTTTCTCCCATCTATACAACACAACTGGCCAACACATTGCTTTGTTAGTAGGGTGCAGGTTTATTTTCCAAGGATAAGCTCTTACTCTTGGGTAGTAAAAATGTATTTTTGGAGGCATATTCCATGTTCTTTTCATGACTGAACTAGCCAGGCTACCACTTAGGACACTGTTCCTGGAAGCACTGAAATTTAAAGGCTGAGATAGCTGATCTGGCATTTGCGCTTGTCTTAGAATGGTCTATGGAATGAACTTTGAAGTATCTTCCAAAAGCACATTTTATAAAAGCTTGTGTATAAGAACTCTCCCAGTACAAGTTAGTAAAAGCTGACTTAAGTAACAGCTACTCTATCTTCAAAGTGGTCCGATCAGATTCAGATTTTTTTCAATGAAGTTACCAGGAAGGAAATGAGTTACACGGGCACACACACAGTAGAATTTTTACTATTTTGTTACAGCTGTTATCTTTTTGATATTTATCGACCGTTGACTGTGTACGTTACAAGAGTGTTATTAGTTTTGTAAAGACTGCAAAGGAATCTGAAGACATTTCATCCTTCTAAAATCAAACTGTCTACTGGAAAAGGTTTTAAGCTTAAAAAAATTTGAAATTTTGAAATTTCCTTTTCCTTCCTAAAAAATCTCCATTTGAACTTTATATTAACCAGCAGGAGAGCTGGCTTGGCACATTTTTGTAATACAATTGAATTTAAGCTCAGAAGATTTTCAAGGTCATTTAATCCAATCCTTTCATTTTTCAGACCAAATTTTCTATTTTCATTTTAAAGTAAGACAAATTTTCAAAAATTTGTTTATATTCTGCTTCCACAAACATCTGACATAACCACAGTTCAATTTCAAAACTAGGAAATTAAGAGTTATATGACCATTCTCTACACACCTTACTCAACTTTTGCCAACTGACCTAATGTCCTTTTCTTGGACTAGGATCTAAATCGGGATCATAGGATGTATTTTCTTCTAAATATCCTTCAACCTGGGATATTTCCTCAGTCATAAAAGACAACTTCGTGACGCTGACACTTTTGGAACGTACTGTTCCTTAATTTGTAGAAATGTGCCTTAGTTACAACTTGGTCATTTTCAAACTTAACCAAGTGTGGTGATTCTCAGGAACTCGCAGAATATTAGTGGTGAGCACCTTATACACCAATAGAAGATTGCTAACCACATGTTAAATTTATTCCAAGATTTCAGATTTCAGAAGGCATGCCAGCTGCTTCAAGGAGTGAGGTGTGGAATGATACAGGTCAATGAATTGGTTCAACAGTTATATAACAAATGCAGTAGATAATGTCTCCAATATATTACTGATTTCCTACGGAATCTTGGGTTTATAGCTTAAACCCTGGTGTGCTCCAAACGAAAATGTTACCAAGCCAGTTTTGAGCTCCTTTTTCTTTTCCCCTAGTGTCTTTTTGTTTTTTTTTTTAAAGCCGCCATTTGTGTAGGCTCACAAAACATTTAGAATATGGCTAGTAACAAAGTGCTCTTTCAAATGGGATTACACAAGACTGGTTTTGGGCAGAATGAGTGCTACAGAAAGTCAGAAAAAGGGAGCAAAGCTGGAAGACTGATGGGGAAAAACGCTAAACACACGCTCACGCTCACAATCATGTACTTTTTAAATATACTTTTTATCCACACACGGGCCCCACCTCCATCCCCGCTGCCCTTCCATGTCTCTCAGCCAGGACACGCAGCTTGTGCTGTGGGTTACATCAAGGTGCCAAGGTAGAGACTAAAATGGACAGCAGGAATCCCTCTCCTCTCCAGGACACTGGCTGGAGTCTCCAGTGAAAGGCAGTAAACAGCAGAGAGAAAGGTCCATGGCTCTTGCAGTCCGACCTCAACCTCTGCAGCAGAGCAGAGCGGTGGGGAGAGCGGAGCCGCGGCCCGGCAGCTCCCGGCCCCGCGCGGGGCTCTGCTGGCGGCTACCGAGTACCTGAGACTCCTGCCCCCGCCCGCGTGGCGGCGCCTCGCTCCGCACCCGCGGCAGCCCCTGCCCGCGCCGCCTCCGCCCGCTCGCCCCGCAGCGGCCCGACTAGGCTGGAGTTGGGGTTCCTGAGCTCCAGCCCCGAAAGCCGCCCGTACAGAGCCCCGCGCCGCCACCTCGGGTCCCGGAGCCCTCTCCGTCGCTCTCGCTCCCGTGATGGGAAAAGCTGGCGCCGGCTGAGCGCGCTCCTCGGCGGCGCGGCGCTCTGGTTCCTCCGCGTCAGGGTGTCTGCGGCAGCGGCTCCGGCGGCTCCTCTGCTCCTCGTGGCACGCGGCCCGGACCCCAGAGGGCTGCCCTCCCCAGCACTGCGAGGCCGGGCTCCTGCTGCCCCTCTTTCCTCCTGGAGTGCCGCCAGCGCCCAGCGATGGGGGAGAGGTGAGCAAGAACCAGCGGGAGCGCAAAGCTCCTGAGGACTGGGGGCCGACAGCAGCCTAGAACTCCGCGGCAAGATGAAGAAAGAGCCCTGGCTTCCGGGTGGAGGAGCCGCGGCTCACTAGCAGCCCGTCCGTGGAGACTAGGAACCCCGCCCCGAAGACGGCTAGTGGGTGCAACCGGGACAGCGTTGCGAGTAGCGGAGCCGTGATGGGGCGGGGTCGGGGGCCGAGGGGAGGTTGAGCGTGAAAGTGGGCTTTGGAGGGTCAGGGGCAGAAGGTGATTTGAGGCTTCTAACTTGGGAATTGTGCAAAATAAAGGCTTTGCCCGCTTTCTCCAGGAAGTATTTCGTCTCCAAGATGTGCCTCAGTCCTCCTGAAACTCCCATCTTCATCTCCTAAGCTCCAAATCTGAGAACAACTTTCAAGTAAGAACACAAATCCCTGCTTTTTGTCATTATGGCTTGTGAAGCTCAAGACCAGGCAGAGTATAAGTATGTAGCATGCGGTGGTGAAAGAGTTAACATGTAGGGCAGGCTGACATTGCCCTCAAGGGATTCCAGCTTCACTTGCTGTTAGCTTATGGGGGCTCCTGTCTGTGATAAATGTATAGGTTAATTTAAAGGGGACAAAATCTCAGTGGACAATCACTGCCTTCTAGTGTGGTCCCTGTCTCTGGCACTGAGGAGATGCAAGTTACATGGAGAGCATGCACCATCTTTCTCGGGGAGAGGAAACGGAGAGGGGGCGGGGGAGAGCGAGCGAGAGAGACTGATATTAGAGCTGGGGCTTTCCAACTTGTGAAATGTTGATTGTTCTCCAATGTGATTCAGTCCTAGAAACATCAGTATCCAAGGGACCACAACTCCCTGTTCACCCTTCATTGCCTGACCTCCTCTAGTGAAACCAAAAATACCTTTCCATATGAAGAACAGGATTGTAAGATTCCAGGAGGCTGACCCTGGGGGGAGGAAGAGTAGGTGTGGTGAGCTTCTGCAAGACACAGAGAAACTTAGCAGGGCTGAAAGCTGGTGATTTTTTTTGGCCATGCCAGAGGAAGTTTTATGTTTGGGTGAATAAATCTGAAGCTCTTTAACCTATCAGAACTGTCAATTTAAAGTGAACCTGGAAACTTAGTGACAGAAGTAGTAAAACAACAGCTTTGGTGGTGGTGATTAAAGACCATTTAACAAGTTACTGAGGCTACAACAGAGTAGGCAGTGAGAGCACTCTAATCAAGGGTGGGTGAAAATGGAACACATAAGTAAATGGAAGTTAGCTCTGGAAATTGCAAGTTTACTCTTTGAAACATGCACAGATTCTCCAGCTCAGTATCAGTCACCATACCTTCATTTGTAATACAATTGCAAGAAACCTTCCCAGAGACATGGCACTCTATGCCCACTGGCCTTTAAAATAAGTTTTGAACAGCTTATAACACAGATCTACTCCTTGGAAATTCTGTTGTAGATTGTATTGAGGCAAATCATAACAGCATTTGGCATTAATAGTCCTGTCCTGAGAACATCCACACTGCTCTAGTATCTTGCCTTAGGACAAGGGTTCTGCTTTATGTGTCATTCTGTAGAATTTTTATTGAGGTAACTGCAGCAGAGATTTCATCCAGCTCCTGGAGACCTTTGACTTCACTGCCTACCTTAACAATCATATCTTTACTATCAGTAAAATATTCAATAATATTAACACATCACCACTAAAATACTCATCTCACTTAAATCTGAACTTACAAAATTTCCCTTCTTTTGGTTAGTTAACTGAGTTGCTGGCTTTAAATGCATCAGATACAAGCACTGTGAAACCAAACTTTTGGACTAGAAATAGATACTGTTATACTAAGCTGCAAATTATTTCTTAGTCCTGAAAGATTTTGGACGAAGAGATTATGCATATTTGGCAAACCAAATGTTCACGTAAGAAATGACTGAAATGTTTTGGCAGATTGTGTGTGTGTGTGTACATGTGCACACTGTTACACTTACAAGCCCAGTAGAGACAGTGTAGGTCATGCTTTGGACAGGTGGCTTGCAGTAAGTCTACTAAGGCTATTGAATGTAGTAACAGGGGAAGTGACTTAGTATTTCAGCACCTAAAGTTTTTGCTAAGTAGTGATCTCTCACCTCTCACCTCTGAAGTCTATTTCCTAATGCCAACCCCCTCAGCCACACACGCACACACTTTTTCAGTACATATGTACCTGTTTTCCAAAACAGCTAATCAATTTCATCTAAACACAATTATCTGTTTCGGCATCATGGAGGAGGTAATGTTTAAAGGTATTTTAGTAAATTGGAGCAGGGAGGATCAGATGAAAACTTAGAGGAAACTGAATTAAACGAAAGCAGCGGAGACCTGACTTCGTCCTATTTGTTATGTACCCTTGACAAGTTGTAATAATAATCTGTATTTGAATTTTCTCATCTGTAAAATGGGGGTCAGTGCCACTCAGAATTCATCCACAGAATCACAATTTGATATAAAAGGGCATTAATGTTGTAAAGTCTTGCACATAGGTGTGTCACTGCCTTTCCAATATTTTTTCTTTCATGTTAATAAAGGGGACAGTTCATTAACCCCAAATCTAATAAAATTGAAGACTTATGATTTTCCACTCAGACATCCCACCCTAGAAGGAAGCAGCATACACCATAATATACATCCTTTGGAGTTCTCTGATCTTTATCTGAAAGTTGCTCCTAAGAGAGACTAATGAATATAATATTTGAATGACAGGTGCAAATTTATGGTAATTGAGTTGCCCATCTAACTCTTCAAGAATTCTGGATGGTTTCCTTGCATCATTCCTCTCCCTCTCCTGTTCGTTTTGCTGATACTTTTTGGGCAGCCTTTTGAAGATGTAACTTTTGCCTTGCACATGATTACTCAGAATTTTCTATGGATTAATTAGCTAATACTGGTTAGCATTTTAGAATGCAATGGAAGATAGAATTACACATTCACACACAAGGCACTCAATATTATACGTGAAATTAAAATTAATACTTTCCTGTGAATATGTGTGTTTTGTATGTTTTGTGTTGTGAATGTGTTCAGGGCAATTCCCAAAATTTGAGAGCCATTATTTAAATTCAGATACTAATACAGCCTTGTCATACAGGACAGCCTTTCTAGATGGGAACCTTTGCTAGATCTAGACCCAGTGGGGTAATCTTGTGACATGAAAGATGCTGAGTAGGGACAATTTGTCGCAAGCAAGAACATGTTTCTTCTCCAGCACTCATACATGTGCTGTGATCTAATTTTATACATAATTAGTGCTTTGTGTGTATAATTCTGTCTTCCATTGCATTCTCAAATGCTAACCAGCATTAGCTAATTAATCCATACAAAATTCTTATGAGGTAGATGGTATTTTCTCTATATGCTAAACATAATTTAAATGTTTCACTTTTTCACTGTTGGTATCTTCAGCATTAGCAATGTTGTTCAAAGAGATATTAACCTAAGACCATTATCTGCAGTATATTACTTATATCATTATGATGGTATTAATGCTGTATTCTCAATTACATGACTGGTGGTTTGACATCTGCTTGTGTGCCATCAGCTATTTTTAAGCACAACATGTTATCAACACAACCTTGGAAATTACACTGGGTCAAGTTGTTTTGTTTTGTTAAAATGCTTTTATCTAGCATCTTTTAAATTTTCGCAATAATCTTGAGGGTGAGATTATCGCTCATTACACAAAACTAAGGTTTAAAAAACGATCACTGACTTGGCCAAGATGATGTGAATGGTCAGGGATAGAGTGCAATTTGGAGTTCACATTGATCTGACTCCAGATCTGCCTTATAGACTTTCAATGTAGAACTTAGAAATCGGATCCTTTTAAGAACTGTCTGTAAAATTATTCATCTTGCATGGATTTTAGCGGCAGCTGCGAGCAGGCAAATGTTGGTAATGGAGGCTTCATCATATGAAAAATGTCACATTTTATTCTTTATCTTCAGTAGTAATTGCATTGTTTTCACACTGTTCATCTTTAGAGTCTTGAAATCAACACTTGGGTGATTTATTTGATCATTAGGTCATTGGAAAATCTTGATCTGGTCTTTGTTAATACATTTCTGAATGAGCAACTAAATCTGATTTTATTTCAAAATTGAAAAGTGTTCGGTGTTTATAAGATTTTTTCACCTGACTTTTTAGATATTAGTAGAATTGGCGTTCTTTAGCAAATTTTGAGATGGAGACTCGCTCTGTTGCCCAGGCTGGAGTGCAGTGGTGCCATCTTGGCTCACTGCAACCTCCGCCTCCTGGGTTCAAGCCATTCTCCTGCCTCAGCTTCCCGAATAGCTGGGATTGCAGGCTTGCACCACCACACCCATCTAATTTGTGTATTTTTAGTAGAGATGGGGTTTCACCATATTGGCCAGGCTGGTCTCGATCTCTTGACCTCGTGATCTGCCCACCTCGGCCTCCCCAAGTGCCAAAGGTGTGAGCCACTGCGCCTGGCCTACATCTTTTTCTTTTATGATTGGGGTTCTGATCCTAATCAAAAATGCAAATGCAATGTGGCATGAAAGGCAAGGTGCTATAGAAGAGAATAGTATAAGATATGAAGGTAGACCTACGTTCAAATATAAGACCGCCTTAATATCTAAAAAGTAAACTACCTGCGTTTTGCTTTCTTGACAGCATAATCAGTTTTTCTGAAGCCCCGCCCAGGCATCACTCAATATATTAGTGTCTTCAACCTGAAAGTGTTGAGCACCTTTCATGTGTAAAGCTCTGGGGAAACAAAGATACCACATTAATCTATGCCTCTGACTTGAGAGAGTGAACACCTTATGTTGGGTCTTTTCCTATTATTCATAGGCATATGTTTATAGAAGCCTCGAAATTTGAAAGACATTACTTAAATCAGGTGTTAATATTGGCAGTAAGATATATAAAAACATATTCGTCTGATTTATATCTTTGTGTTGGCAAACATGCAATATTTGGCTACAAAATGCATAATCTAGGAACAGAATTTAAATCTTTTTGAAATTTACTGTTACCCCCTAGAAAAGATAATATTGACTCTGGGAATGATTTATATTTTTCTTAGAAAGGCCTCTCAAAACCACAGAATTGGCCAAACACGGTGTCTCATGCTTGTAATCCCTGCACTTTGGGAGGCCGAGGCAGGTGAATCACCTGAGATCGAGTTCTAGACCACCCTGGCCAACATGGGGAAATCCTGTCTCTACTAAAAATACAAAAAAAGAATTAGCTGGGCATGGTGGCACAAGCCCATAATCCCAGCTACTCAAGAGAGTGAGACACAAGAATCACTTGAGCCCGGGAGGTGGAGGTTGCAGTGAGCTGAGATCACGCCACTGCACTCCAGCCTGGGCAACAGAGTGAGACTGTCTCAAACCAAAAACTAAACAAAACAAAACATTGAATTGGGCACAAAAATACATGGACTATTTTATTCATGGTGTTAAGAGTTGCAAATATTTATGGAGTATTTACTCTGCCAGAGAAAATGCTAACAACATTATACACGTTTTCTTATTAACTTTAAATTGTGCAGATATTTTCTGAGCACCTGGTATGTTCCAGTTGCTGATCTTGGGATGTGTGTGAAGTGGTACAAAATGTTATGAACATTCATGAGACAGTAGAAGATGTATGTTACCTGAATGACAGAAGTGCTAGAGAGTAAAGATGGGAACCTTCTGGCTCAGATGGTTATGAAGGCTGTGGCAAGAGTGGTGCTTAACCTAGATCATGAATAGGAAGGATAAGTTTAAAAGGAGCGTTTTGAAATGGCCTTAAGTACAGGATTAAAGGAACTGCAAGAACAAATGTAGAGAGGAGAGAGATCAAGATTCACTCATCTATGAGATCACTTTAGAATGAATGTAGGTATATTTCATGCCTAATGAGAAACTGAAAATCAATGTCACAAAAAAAACTGTGTTCGCCCTTAAATACGTGATTGCCCTGGTTTGCACATTTAAATCTCATCTTGGATGTTTTTTTTTATGCTGGTTTCTCACATGGACAGTGGGGGGGGAAAACCAGACTGAGGGGCATGAAATGGTCACTCCTGATGCAAGCTGGCTCTGCTCAGATCAAATGGATGCAATAGTCAAAGATTGGCAAGAAACAAAGGTGAAAGCTTACTGTGCAAGTTTTATAGTGAAAGAACAGAGCCTAATTTAAAATATAGGTAGGGAAAAAAAGACCAGAATGCTCAGTAGGAAATCCTACATGTACATAAAAGATTTCTATAGATCTCTGGAATGTTTCTATACCACCCTTAGATCAGTAAGGTACCTTTTTGCTTTTTAAAATGCTTCACTTCTGAAGAATTTTGTCACATTACTTCAGTTTTATTCTCATAGTCCTAAGGGGTAAGAATAACATCATTGTTTATATTCTGTGGGAGACGAAACAGAAGAACTGCTGATTTATCAGTGTGATTTTTTTTTTTTTTTTTTTTTTTTTTTTACACACACATCAGTTGTTGGAAAAAGAGACAAACTCAAGACACAGCATTCTATTGATACCTGGACTTGCTTGGAGTTTTGTTTTTGACATGATCTGGGGACAGACACAGTGGTATGCATAGCTTTATTTTGGTTGAAGTCTGTGTTCCTGCCCATAAGGGACCACCATTGGGAAGAAGTGTAGAGATGGGACACAGGGCTGCCAAGTTCCGGGAGAACATAAACAAGTTTATATGTGCTGTGCTGTAGAGCAAGTTGCTCTAGGGTAACTCCTGAGTTACCTATTCACCTTTAAAAACTGACCTTACAGGGTACTAATAAGACTTACTGAGAGCAAGGTGCCTGCTCACCTACTTATTCAACTTATATGTAGTGCAAGGTGAGAAGAGGGAAGACAATGAATAAGGGGTTTACACACTGTTATGAATGTGTGTCATACCCAGCTTGTTTTCTGGGGAGGATGTAAGAGAGGTGGCATTTGATGTCTCCCTGCTGGCTACTGACCCTGGAGGGACAGCATGGACAACTTTATTGCTTTAAGTTATCCAAGTTGACTCTGTTTTCCCTAACAACCCTCTTTATAATTAGTGCTTCCAGTGTTTATGCACCAGCTTCACCTGGCTGTATAAGATTTCACTTGCCTAAAATTATTGGAATTTAGAGAAATCAAATGCCAGCTCTCGCCCATCCTCCCCAGATAACAAGCTGGGATTACACACATAGTAACACTGTACAAACCACTTATTCCTTGCCTACTGATGTGAATGTTATTTTAAATGCTGACACCATTGTATTGAAGCTATTCGTTTTTTCTTTAGCTTTTCTTGTACCTGATGGAGGCTGAGGGGTTGGCAATGGGGCTGGGGGGGGGGGGGAGTTTGCTGAACACTAGAGCAACTCTGCTCTAGCCAGATTAGGCTATCCACATTATAAAAGAAGCAAAAAATTATATTTTGAGCAACTTTGTGCAAACACATTATATATTACTACATTAGTCAATTTAATCCTCAACCCTGTAAAGTATAGGTATTATCTCCATGCAAATGCTGTGGAAACTGGGGCTCAGAGGAATTAAGAAACCTGCCCCAAATTAGCTATCTAAAAAGTGGGCAGAGCAGTTATTTGAGTTGTGTATGGGTTTATCTAGAAGTTTCTTACAAAGAGACTTCATAAGTCCATTGAGAGGGATCATAGAACTCTTGGTGTGAGTGGAAAAATCGAAGTGTGCCCCATGCCCATGTCACCTGTTCTCAGTTACTGACCTATTTTCTTCCTTTCATGACCTCCATCTATCCCTATGAGTAATAGCGTTATTCATAGATATCATTTTTTAGCTGTTTTCCAGTAAGAAAATATGGGGTCTTGACATTTGACTTCTCCATGCTGGCCACTGAGGCTAGGGAAACAGCATGGACTTGTTGTTGTGCACACTTATTTTAAGACAGGGATACTAAGGCATGGTATCAGGTAACTGGTTAATCAGCTTTGTGCCCTTGAGCCAAAGGTTTGATGGTTCTAGTCACATTTCCTAACCAGAATAACAGAACCCAAACTCATGGGCCATCTGATGTAGGGCTCTCCCATTTGGAAAGTAAAAGTTCTTGTTGAGCTCTTCAATTTCCTTGGCACTTCTGATTACAATAATTAGAAGATTTGTCACTCTGGTTTGGAAATGCTGTCTCCAGTTCCCCTGCAAAGGTCGACCGAAGACTGCCTGGCTTTGGCCGAGTGGGGATGGATTTGGAACTAGGACGTCCTGGGCTTTCTCATAGGCTACTAAACTGGCATTCAGCGTGGACTTCACTTGCCTGTATTTGCATTACCTAAACTTAGACTCCAGAATTAGTATTCTGTTGGAGGGGCCAGGAGAATGAGCAGGTATCTGCATGTTTTAATAACTCCCTAGATGATTCTTATAAATACTGAAGATTGAAAACCATTCCATAGAGGAAATTTTTGTTGTTGTTGCACATGTAGGATGTCCTGCCAGCTCTTCAAGAAGAGACAATGCATTTTCCTAGAAGGGGATCTTTCTACTGTTAAAATAAGCACCTTGCTTAGTAATTCTTGTAGTGGAAATGAGTTACAGGGAACCATCATTCCTAGATATCCGCATGAATAAGATAATGCGTTGTGAGGATAAAGGGGGTACAGTCTTGTGGCTGTAGCATAATGGTTAGTAGCAATGCCTCTGTAAAAGATGCCTTAGATATAAATATTTTCTCCAACTTAGCCTAGTGACTTCATGAAGGTAACTTTGTGACTATGCCATCATATGTAAAAACAAATACCCTTCTCACAAGTTTGTTAGACTTATATAGGTTGATAGACATCTAACAGTTAAAATAGTGACTGACACATAAACACTCAAATGTTAGATGTTGATTACTTTGTCGTCATTTTATTAATAACAATCATGATAATAAGCACAATATCTAATACCAACTAAGAATATACATATAATAGTAATATCACAAGTGATTTTATCTTTTTATAATGTGCTCCCTCTTCTATTTTTTCCCTTTTCCTCTTTGAGGTCTGGAGCTATTTCTTATTGTATTTGTTCTGTTTTGTTTTTTGTTGTTTACATCTCCCTTACAACATTTGTAACTATTTGCTCAGAGTAAATACTAAATTTATGCTGGTTTTCCATTTACTTTTCTTGGTACAGAAAAGCATAAGTTAATAAAACTTATGACCTTGTACAAGAATATAAGAGAATGATAGTCATTAAATATAGAATCTATATGTAATGGCTTGTAAAATATATGCAGCAAAACAAAGTAAAATCATAAATTGGAAAACTTTAAGACAAAATTTTGAGTTCTCTTATGCCTCCCAAATACCTAATTGGGCATCTGGTATGTTAAAAGGATCTCAATCAATTTTGTTGAATACATTTTTGTTCTTGTAAAATAAAATGAAGCTGTAAAAAAAAAATCTGGAAAGATGTGGCTAAAATGTTACCACATTATGACTGAGGGTTTTAATTATCCTTAAAGTTTTCTGTATTTTCTGATGTTTATGAACATAAATAATTGCAGACTGAAAAAAGGGATGGTGAACTTAGCCTCATTATACTTAATTTTAGGCAACTGAATTTGACATTTCTGTAACTGCTAGGATTGGTAGCTAGTTTTGATGACAAAGGTAGCAGGAAGATCACTCTTCTCTTCTGAATGTGTAATAGCAGATATTTTCACTCCTTTCTTCATGAGTTTTGTTTTTCTTTTTAATTACAGAAGAGACATATTTGAAGGTATTTGTACCAACAAGACCATATACAGTTTAGACATTCTGGTGACCTGTGCTTCCAACAAAGAACATATATGTATGGGTAGATACATACATAGATGGATGGGATAGGTAAATAGATATATTTCAATCTAAATCTCAGACATTAGCTTGATCTTGATATTCATCTGTCTATGCATAGATATTAACATATGTACACACACACGTACTTAGCCATAGGTATACATAAGTCAAGCGCTTATACTCTACCTATAATGCCTCACTCATGGAGGTGTGAGGTATTAAATGGTCTTGTTTAAATGGAAAACTCTTAAGACAAAGGAAATTGGAGGAGAAGGTGAGAGACAGTACTGAGATACAGAGAGATAGAGAAAGAGCATGAGAGAAAGAGAAACAGACACTAAGTCAAAAACATGGAGATTCAGAGATAGAAAGAGAATCGCAGAAAAGAAAGGCAATGACCATGGAGAACTTGTAATCATATTTTTAAAAAGTACCAGAGTGAACATGAGCTTGTAGTTTCACAATATTTTTTCCTAATGTACTAATATACTTTTCTACATTTGATGGAAGTTCTGAATTTTTGATTCACAGATGCTACATTGCACTACTAAATTACCCATGAAATGTGCACCAGATTGCAGGGCACAGGCCACCCACAGTTTTTTTGCAAAGGTGTATACATGTGGCTTCTGAATTTTCAAACTTTCTTATTTTTCTTGTTTGGCTCAGAATGCATGTTACCTTTTGAAACAGTATTCACTGTAGTGGCTAAATTTCTAGGTCAAACCACAAAACGCCAGGGTTCTCGTATGCTGTGATTTTGCTGTCAGGTGGGTTAGATACTTTACATACTTATCCAAGCATCAAGCTAGAATTGGCAATTTCATTTCTGGTAAAAACTGTAGTTTAGAACTCATGCTGAGGAATAGTTGTGGTGGCCAAAACCTTGAATGTTTTTGTCCTTTGACTCTCCAGAGCCACTCAACAAAAGGTAGTTGGTATGTACCCAAGCCACATGGTACTTCTCTTCTTTATGGAAATAGTGATTTAGTCACTTTTCCCTCTTTGAAAAAAAAATAGCACAGGTTAAACCATTGTGTATTTTTGCTGTCTATAAAAGCTACATTTTGTTTAGCTGGGGCTTCTTAAAAGACTTACTCAAATAGTAATATGTTTTACAAGAAACTTAACAATTGTTAACTTTAGGATATAAGACTGATGGTCTAGTACAGGAAAAACGATGTCCTGCAGGGCAAGTTTGGTTTGCCACTTGGTTTTTTAAAATAAAGTTTTATTGGAACACAGCCACATTCATTTGTACATATTGTCTATAGATGTTTCTGGGCTGTAACAGCAGTGTTGAGTAGTTGTAATAGTGACTAAATGTTCTACAAAGCCTAAAATCTTTGTGATCTGGCCCTTTACAGGAAAAGTTTGCTTACCTCTGGCCTAGATCGTGAGGAAGAAATTTTTAACCATTCCTTTTATATTTGCCTGTGCTATCTTGAAATATTTTTCCTGTGTGTGCAATAAAACTATTAAAACATTTTAAATGATTATTGTGCTACATACTGAGATTGTGTTCCTATGCATCCTCAGAAATCAGCAACTGTCTTGTGAAACAACCTGAACATACAGATGTCTTAGAGTGGAGGTGAAGAGAGTATTTAGAAGGACAATCTAGGTAAGAAATCATGGTAGCCAGCATTAGCAAGTGAAATATTAATATGGATTGATGTAGATTAAAGAACATTTGATATAGATTGTAGGATATATTTTAGTGATCTTGAATCTAGAAAGGAAGGTGGGGAAAAGAAGAGTCGAGGAAAATGCTCAGTTTCCAGCAATGGCAGTTGAGTGGATAATGGGATTATGCATTGTGATAGGGGGAAAGTCAGGGATGTGAGGATGTGGGGTTTACCAGTAAGGAAGAGGCAATGCTGTTCGACTCTGCTTTTGTTTGTACTTTGCAAGATAGATGGAGCTTCAGTACCACTGAGGGTAATTTTGTGTGTGCATGTGTTTGTGTCCACATACGCACCTACTTTCAGCTTGGCTATACTTGCTCATGAGAGTGCAGTCTAGTGTGTTGTGTGTGCGTGTGTCTTAGTCAATTTGGGCTGCTATACCAAAGTACCATAGACAAGGTGGCTTATAAATGACAGACATTCATTTTTTAGAGTTCTGGAGGCTGGGAAATCCGAGATCACAGTGCTGGCAGATTTGGTGTTTGGTGAGGGTTCCCTTCCTCGTTCACAGACATCATCTTTCTGTATCCTTACGTGGCAGAAGGGGTGAAGGAGTCGTCCGGGGTCTCCTTTATAAAGGCAGTTAATGCTATTCATGAGGGCTCTACCTTCATGATCTAATCAACTGCCAAAGCCCCCCACTCCTAATACAATCACATTGGGAGTTAGAATTTCAACATGTGAAATTGTGGGGAACAAAAGAATTCACTCTATGGCATCTGGCTTTCTGGCCTTATTGTAGGATTTTAAATCAATGATGACCATACAGAAGTCCCTGATATGAATAATCGCGTTGCCTGACTGAGTCCTCTGTGCTGAATAACAGTTCCTTGGGGTTCCCTACGATGTCTGCCCTGGACGTCAAATACAAATCCCATGCTTAAAACCTACAAGTCATTCTGAGCAGAAGTACAGGAGTAAGGACTTGTGCTATGATCTTTCCCTGAGGGTAGAACGTGTTGATCAGATACATGGCCAGCATATTCTTGAGCAAAGCCATTCTCAAGGTTGGTGATTCCACTGTGGTCCACAATAAACTCATTATCTTCTCATGGTAGCACAGAGATGAGCTGCTATTCCTAAACCCTTGTATCATCTGGCCATCTCTCTGAAGCTTCCTGAATGAGGTGTACATTATTAATGCAGATGAAGAAAAATGTGAATCAATGGCTGCTATAAACTTTATATGAGTTAAGTCAAGAGAATTGGTGAATAACTGAATTACTGGATAAAATTGCTAAGCCACTTCTATCAAGTCTGTTACTACCAAAATCATGTCTAATGCATACTCACCCTTTCTTGAAATATCTTAATATGTCTCAGTTGTCATAAAAGACTACATGTTCCATAACAAGGTTTTTTTCACATTAAAAAAATAAATTGAGGGAATGAAAGTTTTCTGTCTAGTCCATTAAATTATCAGTCTATCCTCTTAGCAACAAATGCCTGAGGGCTTTTAGAAAGGTTTGTTTATTCAATTAGGAATAAATAAATAAATAGAAAATAGAAATGAAGGATGTTCCTCCCATTATTTTCTTCTCTTGCATCCTGCTTTCTTCAAATTTATCCTTAATACAAGTATCTCAGGAAATAACATGATTTGAGTTGGGGCTTGATGTGAGAGACTGAGTTGACCTGAGTTGTCTGTTTGGATTCCTTGTTCTATGAGAAGGTCACATGGGGGCTAAACCTTAGAGAAGCCAGCTTGCTTCCTTAAGGACACTGCTTTTGCAAAAAGTGATTGCAGACATCAGTAAAATTATAAGAGGGAGAGTAAAACAGCTCATTACAATAGAGTGGGGTTTACCTAGTTTATGAGCTCCATTTAATTACTAAAGACTAAGACATTTAGAGAAATTAACAACATTCTATTAAGGTCAAAGTGAGCAAGATTTGAAGGGCTCTAGCCACTGTGTTGTTTCAAGAACTCTCTTGATTTGTAGAGACAAACTGAGATGTGAGGTAAAGAGGCCTGGACTAAGGATACTGACTTCATACTCATTTTCTGCTGTTAGTTGATTCTACAACCTCAAATATGCTGCTACTCATAAATACGGAGATGAAAATACCCATTTCTTTAGCTGGTTGTGAGGAATTCATAAGTTATGAGAGCAGCTGGCACAGGGCGGGCTTAGCTCACTCCAGATGTCCAGTGAATGTTTGGTTCAATCTGTCAATCTTGTCTAGAGAATTTGTTCAGGAAATTTCTCTAAGTCAAGGAGTTCTGTAAGGTGCCAGGAGATGCTGTTGGTGAGTGGAGAAAGATCATCAGACCTGATCCAGGTAATTTGAGTTTTAGTTCTGGTTTGTGATTCATTAGTTTGCAAATGAACTAATGGGCAAACTAATGCCCTTTTAGGCAAGTCAGTCAACCATTAGTTTCCTCATCTGGGATGCAAGCATAATACTGCAGTCCAGTGTAGCACGGGCTCTGAGTGAGACTGCCTGAGTTTGATTCTCAATCCTACCACTTACTAAATGCTTACTGGTCAAGATACTGAAAAATTCTCTGTTATCTTTAAGCACCAAAAATAGCCATTTCATATAATTTTCAAGAGGCTAACATAAATCAACACATTTAAAAGTATTCTAGCAGAGTGCCTGTTACATGGTAGTTGTTCAATAAATGTTAATCAGCATGATTTTTAATTCTTTTAAACCCTTGCTTGAGTAAAATCAGCAATCATCACAATTGGAATGCTGAGTATACACTGCTAATACAAATGTTAACACTACGTCTCCAAAGTAAAGGAAAATCTATCCAATGCTTCCGGTTTTATCTTACCTGACTTGTTTTCCTCTTTTCTTTTCCCTGTTTTATCTGTGTGGCAGAGCAGCAGCAACTACAGCATGGCCAAATTGGCAGAAACCAAAGCTCCTTAGTCCTCTGTGTTCCTGGCTTTTTTTTTTTTTTTCTCCAGGAATGCTTCACATATTTTCTCAGGAGCCACATACCTCTGATGAGCACAGCAGGTTTCCTGAAACCAGAGGTAGAAGGTTTTGCTTTCATACAGCAGATTTATTTCCTCACTCAGGGAATCAGGTGTTGCTTCACCCATGTGGAATTACATGGCCTTTCCCTTCCAGTTCCAGCAGTTGCCACTCTCAGCCTCAGACCCAGCCAACACAAGTGCCAATGCTGCGTGGAGTCAGTCGCTTTGAGCCACCTGAGGGAACTCCAAAGGGCCGCTCACAGAAGAAAGCTTAGGAATGGGACTGTGGTCTCAGCTGTGACCCTTTTTCCTGGCAAAGTATGGCACTGGATGAAACAAAGATGCCTCTTGGGGAGGGTAGGCTAGCACAAAAGCCAAAGATGGAAGGAAAGTGGCCCTTATTTCTTCCTGTCTGCCATTCAGGGGTCTATCTCCCTGAATTACTGATATCCTAGCCTCATGTATATATTGTGTTAATTGAGTACCAGCACTCAGAGCATTGGTTTGGTAATTAGTGGTGCTACTTTTCAGTTGTATGACTTCGGGCATTCACTTCATCTCTCTGAGCCTTAAATTTCTCATCTGTGTGATGCGGGTAGTCATGCCTGTCTTGACTGCTTAGCCAAATAAAAACTCAAGTTTTAAATTCTGAAACCTTAGGGTTCAAGAGCTGGGGAAGAAGGGAGTCTACACGTTTTCTAATGGAGCTATTATCTGCTGCAGGCATTCATTGCCCTCACCAGCATCCTAAACAAATATGGATCCTCTTGATTCAGTTTGAATACTGACATGCCTAGGGAGCTGCCTTCGGGAGCTCTGATTGTTAGAAACTTCTTCCTGTGCCCTCTGGTAACTTTTACCTATTTCTCCTCTGGAGCCAACAATAAATTTCATCCCTAAACTGTTCTGCACATTGACAAATACTGTAAAAATATCATCACATTTTTTTAAGTTGTCAAGTTATTGTCTCAGCTCCTTTACCTGCCCTGCCTTTTGGGATTTTCCTTTGGATTGATGAATGAAACAGGGCATGACATTAGGTGTTTGTGAATGTTCTCAAGGGTCCTTGTGGGATTGGTTCTGAAAGCTTCCCTGATTATCTCTGGAGGCGATGATTATTACCAATAGTGTGACTCCTAGCACCATGATTAGAAAAGCATGTTATTTTTTATGAACAAAATGGAGATGCATTAAATTTTAGTAAAAGACCTTGAAAACATCTAAATAATAAAAGCTGTTTTGTAACCCAGCTATTGCAAACAAAATAAAATTATATTTTAATACCTTATATCTTGGTCATATTTCCACATACATGATTATGTGCACATGTGGGATTGTTGTAATTATACAACACATGGGATCTGCATTTTGCTCTATTTTATTTTCCCATGCCACTACCAATTATTTATAAGTATCATGATGCTTGCTCACAATATCTTATTGAATGAATATACCATAATTTACCCAATAAACTCCCTATTTTAATCCCTAATTTGTGGTAGGTTTTCAGTAACATCAAGTCTATTCTCTGAGAAATGGAAATGTAGGAGAATACAAGACCTCTAAATTCTCTCAGCAAGGTTTTATTTTCCAAGTGTTGGGGTAGTAACTTTACCCCCCTTTTCATAAGTGAGCAGAGTTAGGACAAGTGGATCTGATCCTGTTAAAGCTGGAAAGCTTGAAAAAAAAATTGGTATGTTTAGGTAAACTCTGCATTTCAAATTTAAACTTAACATGTTTTACTGGTGATTTTTATGACCAACAAGAAGTTTTGGTTTGTTTCACTTACTGGTAGAACAATGGGCCCACCAAGGGCTTGTGCTGCCTCTTTCTTCTGATATCAGGAATTTTCCTGGAAATTGTTTCTATGCTGGGAAGACAATTTTTTTTAAGGCACTTGAACTCGGGGGTAAGAATCAGAGTCCCAGTCTTGCCTTCCACTCACATAATTTGGGCCCCAGTGTGTGTTAGTGCATAATTCGGACGGCACAAAGGATCCTTGCTAGTACAACTAGATCAGCTGCCTGTGGTGCTTGGTAAGAGTGGCAGTACCTCTACTCTTCTGCAGACTTACAGAACCAATTGCCAAAATAGAAGGAATCAGAAATCATATTTTTACAAGCACTCTAAGTGAAATATATCAGGAAAATTTAGTAAATAGATTGTGACTTACATAAACAAATGATGTCTAGAGAGCTAACTTAGTGTGAAAGACAATTGCCAATTACTTTATCCTGTTCTCACACTGATACTGTAAGGAGTCCTGTAGTATCTTAGATGTAGGGTTTTACTTCATCTTTGGCAATTATAAAAATCACAGAATTGGAAATAGCTCCATAACCCTATATAACAAGGGAGATAGAAGGGACCTTTCAACACAGAAGTGATCATTTTTGAAAGAGGCCTCTCATATCTCCCCAGAAGCATTAGCACTAACAGAGAAGCAGCTGCATTCTTTCATCATGGCCAATACCACCTTTGTGGAATGGATAAAAAACTTTGCCATCTCCTCTGGGGAGTGGCTAACTTTGAGGCAATGGCATATGGTTGACTTTTAAAACAAAACAAAACCAAACAGAACGTTCTGGTTGCTTAGGCTCAGTGGAGTTCTCAAAAGCCAACACAAAAGGGAAGTCCAAACACATTCTCATTCCATCTGTGCTTCCTCTCTAGTCCAGGAAAAACAAATGTTAACTTCATCAGTCCTGATGCACTAGGATGTTTCCAGCCGACTGTCTTCTGACTTTTCTGATGTCATAGGTTTCTGTTTTTGCAGAGAACCTGCTAAGCGTGTTCCTCATGTGCCTATTAAGATGAAAAGTAACCTACCAAGATGACCCCCTGGTCTTGGTAGTGAGTACCTATATCTGGTAGGCAGATCCTCATTGTGGTAGATTATAATAAAAAGGATTGAAGGTACTTTATCATTCCTTTCCCCATAGTATAACTTTAATGAACAGGAATGCCAGACCATTAAACTACTAACTTTGGTCCAAACACAGACAAAAGGGATAGTAAGAATTATGTTGTTAAAAATCAGAAGAGAAAGTATGTGGAGCCGCAGGTAGAGGAGACTTATGATTAGTCATCTTTACACTTCACGTTTTACAAAATTAAGAATTATGGGCATCCTGAGTCTCAGAGTTGTAGACCATTTGAAAACGAGAAGCTTCTCAGCAAGAGAAAAGAAACTCGTCTAAGGAAACTCCCATAATGCTATCAGTGGATTTCTCAGCAGAAACCTTGCAGGCTAGAAAAAAAGTAGGAGAATAAAGTGCTAAAAGAAAAAAGCAGGAAGAAAAACTATCAACCAAGAACTCTATATCTGGAAGAATTGTCTTTCAAAAATAGATAAGAACATTTCCAGACAAAAGCTGAGGAAGTTGATCACCACTAGACCTAACTTACAAGAAATACTATAAGGCAAATGAAAGTTGAAAATAAAGGGGAACAAAAGGGAAATTAAGCTAAAATGAAAGAATGTTATTTAACAAGAAAATACATAAAATTCTAAAACTCACTGGTGACAGTACAGTGTCAATTTCAGAATATTATATAATGATTGTGTGTAAATCACCTAACTCACATAAAAATTAAAAGACAAAAGTATTATAAGTACAATAATTTGGATACACAATAAATAAAATATATGAATTTTGACCTCAAAAATATAAAATGTTGGGTGGAAGGTAAAAGATACAATTTTTGTATGTGTTGGAATTTGTTTTTAACAGCTTTAAGCTGTTATTAGCTATAAGATGTTTTATATACATCTCATCATAACCACATACAAACTCTAATGGATACACAGAAGATAAAGGAATCCAAAATATACTGATAGATGGGAATGGGATATCTGTTCCCTCCAAATCTCAAGTTGAAAATTGATGCCCCATGTTAGAGGCTGGGCCTAGGAGGAGATGTGTAAGTCATGGGGGCAGATCCCTCATGAATGGCATGGGGCCATCCTAAAGGCAAGAGTAAATTCTCACTCCATTAGTTCATGTGAGAGCTGATTGTTAAAAAAGAATCTGCCACCTCCCCAACTCTTGCTTCCTCTTTCATTATGTGATCTCACTTGCCAGCTCCCCTTCACCTTCTACCATGAGGGGAAGCAGCCTGAATCCTTCACCAGAAGCAGATGTTGACACCATGCTTCTTGTATAGCGTACAGAACCAGGAACAAAATAAAAGTATTTTATTTATGAATTACCCAGCCTCAGGAATTTCTTGACAGCAACACAAACGGACTAAGACACATACCGTTAAAGGAAATCATCAAGTAATAAGGGAAGGATAGTAAGAGAGCAAGAAAGGAACTACAAAATGGAGAGTAAACAATGAACAAAATGGTAATAGCATTTATCAGTAAATACCTTGGATGTAAATGGATTAAATTCTCCAACCAAAAAACATAGAATGGGTAAATGGATAAGCTAAATAAAACAAAAAAACAAGCCCAAACTCTGAACTATGTCACCTTCAAGAAACTTACTTCGCCTATAAGGAAAAGCATATACTGAATGTGATGGAATAGAAAAAGAAATCTCATGCAAATGGAAAGCAAAAGGGAGCAGAGATACATATACTTAACATCAGACAGAATAAACGTCACAAACTGTAACGAGACAAAAAAGATCATATAATACTAAAGGAGTCAATTAATTACAAGGATATTATAAATATACATTCAGCATTGGAGCGACTAAATATATTAAGCAAATATTAGCAGGTTGGAAGGCAGAAATAGACAGCAATGCAATAGAATATTCTGCACACAGATTCTCCAAGATAGATTATATGTTACATCACATAAAAAACCTTAGCATATTTAAAAAGACTAAAATCATTTCTGGTCTTTCCCAGACACAGTGGCATAAAACTAGAAACGAGTAACTGAAAGAAAATGGAAATTGTCACAAATAAGTGGAAATTAAGCAAGATACTCCTGGAAAAAATCAGTGAATCAAAGGATAAGTCGAAAGTGATATCAAAAATACCTTTAGACAAACAAAATTGGAAACACAACATTCTAATCTTACAGAACGCATCAAAAGTAGTTCTAGGAGAAACATTCATCGTAATTCCACACTAACAAAAAGGAAAAAAAATCAAATGAACAACCTAACTTTATACCACAAGGAACTAGAAAAAGAAAAGCACAAAGCCAAGAGAAGGAAGGTGATAACAAAATTCAGAGCACAAATAAGATAGACTAGAAAAAAAACAGAAAAGATAAATGGAACTAAGAAATGGAATTAAAAAAACAATTTACTAAAGAAAAAACAAGATTGAAATAAATCAGATATGAGAGAGGAGATATTACAACTGATTACCATCACAATACAAAGGATCATAAAAGACTTCTATGAACAATTTTATAGCAGCAAATTGGATAACCTAGAAGACATGGATAAATTCCTAGAAATATTCATCCTACCAAGACTGAATAACGAATGAATGGAAAATCTTAACAGACCAATAATAATTAGGACTGAATCAATAATCATAAACCTCTCAACAAAGAAAAGCCCAAGACCTAATGGCTTCACTGCTGAATTGTGTCAAACTTTTAAGGAAGAATTAACATCAATTTCTCTCAAACCCTTATATAAAAACTTCAAGAGGGACACTTCCGAACTTATTTTACAAGGCCATATATTACTCTTGATACCAAAACCAAACAAGGATACTGCCTGAAAAGTACAAGCCAATATCCTAAAGAACATGTATACCAAAGTCCTCAATAAAATACTAGAGAACAGAACTCAACAGTACATTAAAAGTTTCTTATACTATGATCAAGTGAAATTTATTTTTGGAGTGCAAGAATTGTTCAACACATGCTAATCAATAAAATGAAACACCATATTTACCAAATGATTTATAAAAATGATCTCCTTAATAGATGCAGAAAAATCGTGTGACAAATTGAACATCCTTTCATGATAAAAACACTAAATTAGACTTAAAATAAATGGACCTCAAGACAATGAAGGCCATGTATGACATACGCACAGCTAATTACCATCATCAATAGTGAAAGACTAAAAGCTTTTCCTCCCAAACCAGGAACAAAACCAGAATGCTCACTCTTGCCACTTTTATTCAAAATAGTTTTGCAAGTCCTAGAAAATCAAGCAAGAAAAAGAAATAAAAAGCATCCAAATTGGAAAGGAAGAAGCAATATTGTCTCTGTTTACAGATGGCATGATCTAAAGGTGGAAAACCCTAAAGACTCAACCAAAATCTTAATACTAATAAATTCAGTAAAAGTTACAGGGTATAAAATCAACATAAAAATCACTTGTATTTCCATACACCAATAACAAAGAAAGATTGAGATAGCAATCCCATTTACAGCAGCATGAAAAACCACAAAATATGTAGAATAAACATAATCAAGGGGGTGAAGTATCTTTACACTGAAAACTATAAAGTGATGAAAGGAATTGAATACAGAAATAAATGGAACAACAGCCCATGCACAGGAATTGGAAGAATTAATATTTCTAAAATGTCCATGCTTCTCAAGGGACCTACAGATTCAATGCAATCCCTATGAAAATCCCAATGGCATTTTTCACAGAAAAAAAAAAAATCTGAAAATTTGTGTAGAAACACAAACGACCCTGAGTAGCCAAAGCAGTAATGAGAAAGTAGAAGGAAGCTGGTTATCTTTTACTGATTTCAAACCATATTACCAAGCTATAGTGATTTTAAAAGTATGTACTGGCTTAAAACCAGACACAAAGATCATCGACACCGGACAGAGAACCCAGAAATAAACCCACAAATATACAGTCAGCTAATCTTTGACAGGAAGCTAACGCACAATGTAGTAAGGATAGTCTCTTCAATAAACGGTGTTGGGAAAACTGGATTTCCACATACCAAAAATATAACTGGTCCCCTATATTACAGCACTTACGAAGATTTACTCAAAACTGATTAAAGACTTAAAAGTAAGACTGAAAAAATGTGAAATTCCAAGGAGAAAACATAGGGGAAAAATTCCTTGGCATTAGTCTTATCAATTATTTTATAACTTATTTTGACACCAAAGACAAAGGCAACAGACATAAAAAATAATTGGGACTTTATCAAACCTAATAAGCTTCTGCATAGCAAAGGAAACAACAAAATGAAAAGGCAACCTATGGAATGGGAGAGAATATTTGCAAACTCTATATCCAATAATGGGTTAATTTCCAAAATACATAAGATACTCATACAATTCCATAGCAAATACAAATATTCTGATTAAAACCTGAGCAAAGTACCTAACAGACATTTCCCAGAAGGAGACATATAAATGGGTCAATGAGTATGTGAAAAGGTGCTCAGCATTTCTACCCAAAGAAACACAAATCAAAACCATAATGAGATAATGTCTCACAACTATGTGGATGGCCTTTATCAAAAAAACAGATAAATGTTAGCAAGGATGTAGAGAAAAGTGAACCTTTGTATACTGTTGGGTATGTAAATTGGTATAGCCATTCTGGAAAACAGCATGAAGATTCCTAAAACAAAACAAAACAAAAAAACTACCATTAGATCCAACAATCTCACTTCTCTGTATTCTTCATATAAAGCCAAAGGAAATGAATTCAGTTTCCCTAATGGACATCTGTGCTATCTGTGCTCCCATGTTCATTGCAGCAGCATTCACAGCTGTCAAGATATTGAAACAATCTTAATCTCCGTCAGTGGATGAATGGATAAAAAAATTATTTTATACACACAAGCCCCAATGCAATATTTTATAAAAAGAAGGAAATATGTAATTTTTGACAACATAAATAAACCTGAAGGACATTATTCTTAGAGATAGAAGCCAGACAAAGACAACATATAGTATCACTTATATGTGGAATCAAAAACAGAACAAAACAAAACCAAAAACCAACAACAAAAAACTCCAACTCTTTAAAACAGCGTAGAATAGAAGGATGGTTGCCAAGCACTAGGGGTGACGGAAATGGAGAGAGATGTAGGAGAAAGGGTACAAACTTTCAATAAGATGAATAGTTCTGAGAATCTAGCATATAGCATGGTGACTACAGATAATATTATACTTGAAATTTGCTAAGATCTTAAGCATTCTCACCAAAAAAATAAAAAATAAAAAATATATGAGGAGAGATGCATTAGTTAACTTGATAGTTGCAATTATTTCACAATGTATATGCATATAAGTTGCTGCATTATACACTTTAAATATGTACAATTTTATTTGTCAGTTATACCTCAATAAAGCTGGTGAAGGAGGGAAAGTATTTTTTCTTTTGTTCAGACACACCTGCAAGAGGCATTCCTGTCCTTTGTTCCCTAAGTATTGTGAGGTTGGATTTTATAAGTAGGAGATGAAGAAACCAGGTTTTCATCAGAGCAGGAGCCACAGCTAAGTTTGAGCATCCCACCATTGGAGTTTTGTTTCTTACAAAACCTGTAGATGGATTTCAGGGCCATTAGCCTATTGCAAATATCCAATTGTTTCCTTCATTTTCTGAAGCATGAAAGAAAAGACAGATTCCTTTAACATTTGCCCAGTTTTCCCATGGAGGAGAAGAGAGGCAAGTAAGTTAACCTCTTGTCACATCACCAGAAATCCATGGAACCCTTCACAAAAACTGGTCACTCCAGAGTCTGGATGTCAGTCAGGTGCAGAGGGTAGCAGGTCTCAAAAACCCATTCTGTAAAGGGTGTTGGTGCCAAAGAGATGGAAGGCTCAATGACCTGGGGCATAGTTGCAGGAACAGGTAGGTGTTCCAAGTAGGAGCAGAGCCATCAGAGCTGACACAGTCAGCACAGACTAGATAAAAGGACTCAAATAGGAAGACAGGGGTCAAAGTGGCAAAAATTCTGAAGGCAGAGCAAAGTAGGTGGTCATAAGCTCCATATTATAAAGGAAATAACTCAAAAGTCAAAAGGGCAGAGCCGAACCTAACAGGCGAGTCCAGGAATAAGGAAGTTTTTTTGATCTGAGTTAGTCACTTGGTGATGCTTCTGGAATGCTTATTTCCAGAAGCATTTGTTAACAGAAAGGCAGAAGTGTACCAGTTTAGGTCTTTATAGCCTTTATTGGATGTACTAAGTAATGAAATAGCAGAGTAGAACCCTAAAACTTTACCAGTTTGGGGGCTATTTGTAGCCAACCTGAGGAAGCTTAAAGTTATGTCTCAGAACAGCAGCCTAAATTTTGATACATGATAGATCATTTTTAGAATACTTTTTATTTTTACTTGCTTGCACCTCTAAATTATTTCATTAGGTTACACTAAGGGAGGCTTCTCCTCAAACATTTTTAAAGACCGATCCATAATTTGTTTGTACCTCCTTTAAAAACCTGGAAACCTCCCCTTTGGACTTGGGCAGTTGTCTGTTATTCTGAAACTCCTCCTATCCCACATATTCAGGAAATGTGAGCCCTGAATGGTAGTTGACTTGAAGTTTAAACAGATCATAACTCAAGTGTGAAAGCAACTCTGCTGTTTGCTCACCAGGCTGTTAAGCCTGCCATTTCCAAAGGCGGCCTGCAGGGCAGGCTTGTTAAGCACAAATAAACCCTACTTTTCTGAAGCTTTTAGCCTGGACCTTGCCATCAGTTAGCATTTAAGTCAGAGAGAAATAAACTAGATGGCATGACCCTATGAAGATAGAAGATCACAACAAAATTGTTAATAAGCAAGATCTCAAAGGGATAACTCAGGAATAAAAATGTAACATGAAAGAAATGTCCTTCCTCATTTTTATATAAATAATTTTTCAAAAGAAATTGGAGAAAGTGGTCATTAAAGTCAATCCAAATGAGCAAATACTATTTATTTGACTCATTAATTTATTCTTTTCTAAGTTTTATATACAAGTTCAGCAATTAGTACCTGTCTAGCACTGAGGGTTCTGGCTTCTCAACAATTATTATTATTATTATTATTATTATTATTATTATTTTGACAGAATCTCACTCTTGTCGCCACTGGAGTGCAGTGGGCTAACATGGCTCGCTGCAACCTCTACCTTCCAGACTCAAGAGATCCTCCCACCTCAGCCTCTCTAGTAACTGGGACTACAGGTGCGCGCCACAAACCCAGCTAATTTTTGCACTTTTTGCAGAGAAGGGGTTTCACCATGTTGCCCAGCCTGCTCTCAAACTCCTGAACTCAAGCTATCCACCTTCCTCAGCCTACCAAAGTGCATGGACTACAGGAATGAGCCACCATGCCTAGCCTTGACAATTATTATCAGTCATCCTTCATCACATGATTCAGAGCAGGAAATTGTAACAGTGTAGTGGAATGAAAAATGGCTTCCCTCTATCCTTTCAGGTTCTTTGGGCAACAAATTAAATTGACATAAGAAAGATTAACAGGAGTAAAACTGTATTTAATTATGTAGGTATGCACAGGGGTCCCACAAAACATGAGCCTTAAAGGTCACATGATTGAAGCTTCAATAGCATCCTGAGCAACAGAAAGGAATAGGAGCTTTGGGCTTCTGAGGGATGGCTGGTGGTGACATAAGTCATAGGAGAGTGAGGGAAGGAAATATTTGGTGAATAAAGGTAATCTTGTTATGCAATTAAAAAGTCCCTCAGATAATAAAATTTATATTCAGCAGTCCTCTTTTTAATACAGGTACTTTTACTAATACACTCTTCCTTTGTGGATATAAATTTATTTTACAATAGGACAGCTTTTAAACGATACTCCTGTACCTGCCGTTTACCAGAAGCAGCAGCTCAAAACTGCCAAAGAAGTGTATTTTGGGGTGGCATATTCTGGTCCCCTGTGGTCATATTTTGGGGTATGTTCATATTTTGGTGTCTCCTGAGCCTCAACATTCCTCCATCTGTCATTTCCCCAAGAAGTTTTAAAATCCAGAAACTGAGTTGGTAAAGTAATAACCCATTGAAGAGGCATTTCTATGGCAACAACAAAAAAAGGAAAGTTAATAATTGGAGCAGACTATAAATCATGTTTCTGAGTCTGAAGGGCAGCCAGTCAAGACTTGTAAACTGTAGGTTAAAAGTATCTTTTGGTGTCTACATGTCTCTGGTGATGTCTGAGTGGCCCACAGGGCAACAGGCACAAAGGTTTTTCATAGAAAAGTTGTGGTGATCTCTTTAATGTTCATATCAACTCATCCAGCTTCAGCATGCAGGGCTTCAGGAAAAGGGTGATTTTGTTCTTAGTCATACTGAGAAAGGCAGTTGAATTCTAGGCAAATGCTGGAGAAATTCAGGATCCAGTCCACTTTAAAAGGTTGAATAACAAAACCTCAAAGAACAGGATTAAAATCTATTAATAGGTACAATATAGGTAGGCTTCTACTGAAGCAAAATTTCCTTCCATAGTCACCCCCAATTTTACCAAAGATAATCACAGTAAGACTAGTTTGTTTGCAAGATAACTTTAATCTCATTTATATAAACAAAGCAAGAATAGTGATTGTTTAATACAGGCTCTTTAATGTAACAATATAAAGTTTTTACTCCTTAAATTTTTAATTTTTATGGGTACATAGCAAGTATATGTACTTAGGTACATGGGATTTTAATACAGGCTTACAATATAATATACCCATCAGAGTAAATAGGATGTCCATCACCTCAAGCTTTCATTATTTCTTTGTGTCACATACATTCCATTTATACTCCCTCAATTATTCTAAAATGTGCAACAAATCATTTTGAGCTGTAGTCACCCTGTTGTGCTATCAAATATGAGATCTTATTCATGGTATTTAACTATATTTTTGTGCGTATTAACCATCCCCACTCCCCTATCTCTAACTACTACACTCAGCCTCTGGTAACCACCATTCTACTATCTCCATCTGTTCAATTGTTTTAAGTTCCCACACATGAGTTAAAACATGCAAAGTTTGTCTTTCTATGCCTGGCTTATTTCACTTATAATGTCAGCCAGTTACATCTACGTTGTTGCAAATGATGGGATCTCATTCTTTTTATGACTAAATAGCACTCCATTTTGTATATGTACCACATTTTCTTTATCCATTCTTCTATTGATGGACACTTTAGGTTGCTTCCAAATCTTGGCTATTGTGAATTGTGTTGCAGTAAACATGAGATCTCCTCCATATACTGATTTCCTTTCTTTTAGGTATATACCTAGCAGTGGGACTTGTTCTACTTTTAGTTTTTTTGAGGCACCTCCATACTGTTCTCCATAGTGTCTATATTAATTTACATTCCCACCAACAGTGTACAAGGGTTCTCTTTTCTCCACATCCTTGCCAGCATTCATTATTGCCTGTCTTTTGAATAAAAGCCAATTTAACTAGGGTGAGATGATAACTCATTGTAGTTTGGATTTGCGTTTCTCTGATCAGTGATGTTTAGCACCTTTTCATGTATCCATTTGCCATTTGTGTGTCTTTTGAGAAATGTCTGTTAGATCTTTTGCCCATTGTTTAACTGGATTATTAGATTTTTGCAATTGAGTTGTTTGAGCTCCTTGTATGTTCTGATTATTAATCCCTTGTCAGATGGATAGTTTGCAAAAATTTTCTCCCATTATGTGGGTTGTTTCTTCACTCTGTTGACTGTTTCCTTCACTGTGCAGAAGCTTTTTAACGTGATTTAATCCCATTTGTCCATTTTTGCTTTGTTTTGCATGTGCTTTTGGGATACTACTCAAGAAATGTTTGCTCAGACCAATGTCCTGGAGAATTTCCCCAAGGATTTTGTCTAGTAATTTCATACTTTCTAGTCTTAGATTTAAATCTTTAATCCATTTTGGTTAGATTTTATATGGTGAAAGATAGGGGTATAGTTTTAATCTTCTGCATATGAACTTTTAGTTTTTGCAGCAACATTTATTAAAGAAACTATCCTTAATGTATATTGTTGATATCTTTGTTGAAAATGAGTTCACTGTAGATACATGGATCTATTTGAGTTTTCTGTTCCATTATCTTATGTGTCTGTGTTTTCTTTTTTTTTTTTTTTTTTTTTTTTTTGAGACAGAGTCTCGCTGTGTCGCCCAGGCTGGAGTGCAGTGGCCAGATCTCAGCTCACTGCAAGCTCCGCCTCCCGGGTTTACGCCATTCTCCTGCCTCAGCCTCCCGAGTAGCTGGGACTACAGGCGCCCGCCACCTCACCCAGCTAGTTTTTTTGTATTTTTAGTAGAGACGGGGTTTCACCATGTTAGCCAGGATGGTCTCGATCTCCTGACCTTGTGATCCGCCCGTCTCGGCCTCCCAAAGTGCTGGGATTACAGGCTTGAGCCACCGCGCCCGGCCTGTCTGTATGTGTTTTCTATGCCAGTACCATGCTGTTTTGGTGACTAGTTCTGTAGTATAATTTGAAATCACACAAAGTGATTCTTCCAGTTTATTTTGCTAAAAATGGTTTAGATATTCTGGGTCTTTTGTGGTTCCATATAAATTTTAGGATTGTTTTTTAGATTTCTGTGAAGAATGTACATTAGTATTTTGATAGTGACTTCATTGAATCTGTAGTTTGCTTTTGGTTAGTATGGACATTTTAACAATATTGATTTCTTCCAATACACGAACATGGAATATCTTCATTTTTTTGTGCTCTCTTCAATTTCCTGCATCAATGTTTTAATAGCTTTTATTGTAGAGAAGTTTCACTCCTTTGGTTGAGTTTATAGGTATTTTATTTTATTTGTAGCTATTGTAAAGGAGATTACTGTCTTGATTTCTTTTTTAGATCACTGTTGGTATGTAGAAATGCTACCGATTTTTGAATGTTGGTTTCGTATCCTGCAACTTTACTGAATTTGTCAGTTCTAATAATTTTTGATTGAATCTTTAGTTTTTTTTCAAATATAAGATCATATAATCTGCAAAGATAACTTTACTTCTTTCTTCCTAATTTGAAAGTCATTTATTTATTTCTCTTGTCTGATTGCTCTAGCTGTGACTTCCAATACTATGTTGAATAACAGTGGTGAAAATGGGCATCCTTCTCTTCTTCCAGATCTTGGAGGAAAGGCTTTCAGTTTTTCCCCATTCAATATGATACTAGCTGTGGGTTGGTCATAGATGGCTTTTACTATGTTGAAATACGTTTCTTCTGTACCCAGTGTATTAGTCCGTTTTCACACTACTATAAAGAACTGCCCAAGACTGGGTAATTTATAAAGCAAAGAGGTTCAATTGACTCACAATTCAGCATGGCTGGGGAGGCCTCAGGAAACTTACAATCATGGCAGAAGGTGAAGTGGAACCTTCTTCAAAAGGCAGCAGCAGGAAGGAAAAGTGATGGACAAAACAGGAAGAGCCCCTTATATGACCATCACATCTCATGAGAACTCACTATCACAAGAACAGTATGGGGGAAACCACCCCCATGATTAAACTATCTCCACATGTTCTCTCCCTTAACACGTGGAGATTATGGGGATTACAATTCAAAATTAGATTTGGGTGGGGACACAAAATCTAACCATATCACCAGGTTTTCTGGGACTTTTTTTGGTCATAAAGTGATGCTGAATTTTATCATATACCTTTTCAGCATTAATTGGAGTGATCATTTGGCTTTTATTCTTTATTCTTTTGAAATGATGTATCATATTGATTGGTTTGCATATGTTGAAACATCCTTACATCCCTGGGATGAGTCCTACTTGGGCATGATAAATAATCTTTTAATATGTTGGTGAATGTGATGTGCTAATATTTTACTGAGGATTTTTGCATCAATGTTTATTAGCAGTATTGGCCTATAGTTGCTTTTTGTTTATTTTTTAATGTGTCTGTCTGAGTTTGGTATAAGGGGAATACTGGCCCCAAACTCATAGAATGAGTTTGGAAGTATTCCCCTCTGCTGGGATGGAATATTCTCAAACTAATTTTTGGAATGGTTTGAGTAGGATTGGCATTAGTTCTTCAAATGTTTTGTAGAATTTAGCTATGAAGTCTCATCAGGTAAAGTTACTGTCTTTGCTAGAAGACTACTGTCGTTTCAATCTCTTGTTACTGGTCCGTTCACATTTTGGGTTTCAATCTTGGTAGACTATATCTGTCTAGGAGTTTATCTCTTCTAGGATTTCAAGTTTACTGACATAGTTGTTCATAATAATCTCTAATAATTCTTTGAGTTTCTGTGATATCACTTGCAATGTCTTTTTTCATTTTTGATTTTATTTATTTGCATATCTTTTTTTTTTTGTTAGTCCTGCTAAAGGTTTGTAAGTTTTGTTTATCTTTTCAAAAAAAATTTTTTCACTTTTGTATTTTTCCATCTGAATTTTATTTATGCTCTTACATTTCTTTTTTGTACTAATTTGGGGTTTGTTGTGCTTTTGCTTTTACAGTTCTTTAAGATCCATCATTAGGTTGTTTATTTGAAGTTTTTTTTACTTTTTGTTGTAGGCACTTTATTGCTATAAACTGCCCTCTTAGCACTGTTTTGCTGTATCTCATAGGTTTTGCTTTTTGTTTCCATTTTTATTTGCTTCAATACATTTTTAAAATTTCCTTTTAAGTTACTCATTGACAACACTGGTCATTCAGGATTATTGTTTAATTTCTATATGTTCATATGCTTTCCAAATTTCCTTTTGTTATTGATTTCTACTCATTCCATTGTGATCAGAAAATATATTTGATATTATTTCAATTTTTTGAATATTTTAAGATTTGTTCTGTGGCCTAACATATGGTCTATCTTTGAGAATGATTCATGTGTTGAGGAGAAGGATGTGTGTTCTGCAGATATTGGATGAAATAGTCTGTAAACATTGATTAGGTTCATTTGGTCTATAGTGCAGATGAGGTCTGATGGATCTTTGTTGATTTTCTGTCTGGATAATCTGTCTAGTGATGAAAGTGTAGCATTAAGATCTCCCACAATTTATGTGTTCAGATTTATTTCTCTCTTTAGTTTCAATAAAATTTGTTTTTTATATCTGGGTGCTCCAGTGTTGGGTGCATATGTATTTACAATAGTGATATCCTCTTGCTGAATTTATTTTTTACCATTAAATAATTACCATCTTTGTCTTTTTACAGTTTTTGTCTTCAAATCTATTTTGTCTGATATAACTACTTCTGTTCTTTGTTGGTTTGCATGTGTATGGATTATCTTTTTTCATCTCTTTATATTTAGTCTGTGTATCTTTATAGGTGAATTGTGTTTCTTATTGGCAAGAGATCACTGGGTCTTGTTTTTTAATCCATTCAATCACTCTGTCTTTGCATTGGAGAGTTTATGCCATTTACATTCAATATTACTATTGATAAGTAAACTACTGTCATTTTGTTATTTCTTTTCTGGCTATTTTGTGGTCTTATCGTTCTTCCTTCTATTCTATTTTCCTTACTGTGAAAGTGATTTTCTCTAGTGATATGTTTTAATATCTTACTTCATTTTTTTGTGTATCTGTTGTTGGTTTTTTAATCTAAGGTCATCATGAGGATTGCAGTTAACATATTATTACCTATTTTAAACTGATGACAACTTAAATGTGATTGCAAAAACAAACACACAAACAACAAAACTAAAACAACTCTACGCTTTATCTTCACCCCATACTTTTTAAAATTTTTGTTTATATTTTATACTGTCTGTCTAAAAAGTTGTTTGTTTTTATTTTTGATAGGCTTCTCTTTTCCTACTCAAGATATGAGTAGTTTACAAACCACAATTACAGTGTTATAATGTTCTGTATTTGTGTGTGTACTTTTACCTGTGAGTTTTGTACCTTCAGATGAAATCTTACTGGTTTTTAATGTCCTCTTCTTATTAAATAACTACCTCTAATATTTCTTGTAGGATATGTCTGATGTTGACAAAATTCCTCAGCTTTTGTTTGGGAAAATCTGTCTTTCATGTTTGAAGGATATTTTCACTGTATATAATATTCAAGGATAAATATATTTTCCTTCAGCATTTTAAATATATCATGCTACTTTCTCCTGGTCTGTGAAATATCCAGTGAAAAATCTGCTGCCAGACATATTGGAGCTCCTTTATGTGTGTGTGGTTTTTTTTCTCTTTTCTCGATGTTTTTAGGATTCTTTATTCTTAACCATTGATAGTCTGATTATTAAATGTCTCAAGGTAGTCTATTTGGCTTAAATCTGCATGGTGTTCTATAATTATTTTGTAGTTGAATATTGATATCTTTAGGTTTGGAAAGTTCTGTTATTATCTTTTTGAATAAGTTTCTTACCTCAGTCTCTTTCTCTACCTGCTCTTTAAGGCCAATAACTCTTAGATGTGCCTTTGAGGCTATTCTCTAGATCTTATAGGCATGCTTTATTAATTTTTATTTTTTCTTTTGACTATTCTGACTTTCTACTTTCAAATAGATTGTCTTCAAGCTCAATTATTTCACTCATTCAGTTCTGCTGTTGAGAGACTGATGTATTCTTCAGTTTGTCAATCGAATTTTTCAGCTCCAGAATCTCTGCTTAATTATTTTAAATTATTTCACTGTTGTAAAATTTATCTCATATGATTCTGAACTCCTTCTCTGTGTTATCTTGGATTTTATTGAAATTCTCAATAAAGCTACTTTTAATTACCTGTCTGAAAATTCACATACTTCTGTTACTCTGGAATTGATCATCAGTGTCTCATTTAGTTCATTTTGTGAGGTCTTCTTTTCCTGTTATGGTCTTGGTCTTGATGTTTGTATATGTTCACTGATGTCTGGGCATCGAAAATCATGTATTTATTGTGGCCTTTGCAGTCTGGGCTTATTTATTCCCATCCTTCTTGAGTAGGCTTTCCAAGTATTAAAGAGAATTGAGTGTTGTGATCTAAATCTGTGGTCACTGCACCCATTTGTGCATTCGAGGGCACTACAGGCCCCATAATGCTGTAAGTTTTACAGACTTAAAGAGTTATTGCCTTGGTAGTCTTGGGTAAGATTGTGGAGAATTCCCTGGATTTCCAGGCAGAGTCTTTCTTGTTCTTTTCTCTTATTTTCCACCTGAACAGATCCTCTCCCTCTCTGTGCTGAATTGCCTGGAGTTGAGGGAAGGGTGACTCAAGCATTCCTATGGCCACTACTACTGGGACTGTGCTGGGTAACACCTGAAGCCAGCACAGTACTGGTCCTTGCCCAAGGCCTGGCATGCCTATTTCTTGGCTGCCACTTATGTTATTCTGAGACCCAAAGACTCTGTAGTCAACAAATAATGTATCTTGCCAGCCACTGGGTCTTTCTTTTTAGTGTAGCCACTTCCCTTCTGGCCCAGGGTAGGTCTAGAAATGGCATCCAGGAGCTAGGGCCGGGATCGGGGGCTTTAGGAACTTGTTTTTTGTTTTATTTTACTGGGGCAGAGCTGGTATCCAGGTTGCAAGACAAAGTCCTATTTGTTTTTCCCTCTCCCTTAAGCAGAAGTCACTGCTCATGGCTACCACTGCTTGAGGTTCATAGCAACTATAATCAGGGTACTGCTGGGTTTTTGTTGTTGTTGTTTGGTTTTTGAAGGCCCAAACACCCTTTATTCAGCAAGTGATAGGTCTTTCCAGACCTGGTTCACCTCATTCAGGGCAGTGAGTGCCCTTCTGGCTCAGGGTAGGTCAAGAAATGCCCTCCAAAGAGCTAAGGCCTGAAACTTGGGACTTGGAGTCTGCTTGTTGCTTTATTTTACTGTAGGCTCAGCTGGTACCCAAGTTGCAAGACAGTGTCTTTCATACTCTCTTTTCCTCAAGCAGGAGTCTCTCCCCATGGCCACCACAGCTGGGAATGTGCTAGGTCACACCTGAAGCCAGCACAATACTGGGACTTGCCCCAGGCCTGTGGCAACTGCTGCTTGTCTATTACTGACATTTAATGCCTAAGGGCTCTTTATTCAGCAGGTAGCAAATTCTGGCAGGACTGTATCCTTATCTTCAGGGCAATGGGTTCCCTTTTGGCCAAAATGGGTCCAGAAATATTGTCCAGGAGCTATGGCCTGGAATATGGCAACTTGAGGACCCTGCTTGGTGCTTTGACTGGCTGAACTTGTATTCAAGTTGCAGGAATAAGTCCTCTTTACTCGTTCCTCTCCTTTCTTCAACAGAAGGACTGCCTCCTGGAGCTGTGAGCTCTGTTACCTGGGGTTGGGGGAGGGATATTACAACTCTTCCTTGGTTACCTCAGTTGTTTCACTGGGTCATATGTACCCCAGGTCAGCTGGCTCTGAGTCCAGCACAGCCCCAAAACTTGACCAGGAATTTCTGTCCTTGTGGTCTGGACTGTCTTTCAAGCCTATTAAAGACCTTACAGCACTTTAGTCCATGCTAGTGGGGCATGCTGAAACTCAGGTTTTGATCACTGGGATGGATGATTCCCCTCTGGTTAGTGCTGGCCTACATACTCCCTCCATGGGTACAGCCCAGTTCTGCCCTGTGATGTTTTCTACTGTGACAGGGTAGCATTGAGTTCCAATGCAAAATCCCATAACCGCTTTGCTCTCCCTCTCCCAAATGCACAGATTCTCTCTCCATGCCATGCTGTACTGCTGGGGGATGGGGAAAGGGTGGTGTTGACAAGTAGACTCTTTCCTACCCTCTTCAGAGCCTCTTTTTTTGCTATGATGTTAAATCCAAGTTCTGTGACTGTTCGCCTGATTTTTTAGTTCCTATGAAGATGCTTTCTTGTGTGGATAGTTGTTAAATTTGGTGTTTCCGCAGGGTATGATCACTGTAGGGTTCTATTCAGTCACCTTGCTCTGCCTCTTCCTAGGCTCTTTTAAGTTCGCTTTGCTAGAACTTTTAGTAAGAAATTTCAGATTGGGCTTTTAAAAGCTTCTTGGAACTAAAAAGTCAAACCAAGGACTCACCATCAAACTTTGCCTGTAATACCTATAGATACAGGTGAATTCCTCTCTTCCTAGTTCCTCAAGTATCCTGAGGTTCCTGGGCCTGGCAGAAAGTGATATTCCTTTCCCATCTGTCAAGCAACCATGTGAATCATGTACTCAAGGTACGACACCATTTATTTCCCATATGGCCCTATGAAGTCAACCCTAGTTCCTTAAAGTTGTTCATATCAGAAAGTGAGACATCACAGTCAAAGCCTTGGTAGTATAACCACTGTTTCCAATTGTTCTTTGTTACAAGAACAAGTTTTTTTATTAAGCTTATGCAAATGCCTGTATTGCCATTGGGAGAAGAATAAAAATATTCGTGAAGAGTGTCCAAATTCTGGAGAGATCAAGTTGGGGGAAAAGTAAATGTTTCCATTTTTGTTCACAAAATTGTACTTTACCAAATTGCTATATGGTATAGACAACCTAAAAAAAAAAAGGTTATCTTAAATCTGGAAAAATTAAACATTTAAAGAACAAGCAGTGTTTCAAACAAAACAGTAATTAAACAATTTTCATCGTCAGTTCGTTGAGACCCTTGTAATTCCTGTTTTACTTGATGTGGAGTTAACAGCTTCATGAACCTGTTAATGTCTTCACTAGAGCACTGGATAGTCAAACCCAGTCCAATGGTATGATCTTAAAGTTATCAGGAATCTGTACTTGTCATGAATCTGTACTTGTCTTTTCCATGAATTTTCTTGAAGATAAAGCACTTTTGGATTTTAGATACTTAATGTCTGGATGAAAAAAGACTTAAAAATAGACATGGTTAAAGATCTGATGAGAGTTTTTATTAAAATGTAACTGACAATAAAATTTGGTTATCTCTGTAACATAATATTTAAAAATAACTGGGATTATGACTGATTTACCAGGACTTACCAGTTTTCTAGGAATTTTATAAAATTTCTGGAACACATATTAATGTATATCGATATAACTCAAAGAAGGTTAAATATTTTTCCAGTTTTAATTTTCTATTTTGTTATTTTAAATTCTGGGGTACATGTGCAGGATGTGCAGGTTTGTTACATAGGTAAATGTGTGCCATGGTGGTTTTCTGTACCTGTCAACCCATCACCTAGTTATTAAGCCCAACATACACTACCTATGTTTCCTGATGCTCTCCATCCGCCTAACCCCTCCCACCTACAGGCCCCAGTGTGTGGTGTTCTCCTCCCTGTGACCATGGGTTCTCATTGTTGAGCTCCCAGTTATAAATGAGAACATGTGTTTGGTTTTCTGTTTCTGCATTAGTTTGCTGAGAATAATGGCTTCCAGCTACATCCATGTCCCTGCAAAGGGCATAACCTCATTCTTTTTTATGGCTGCAAAGTATTCCATGGTGTATATGTACCACATTTTCTTTAGTCTATCATTGATGGGCACTGATTCCATGTCTTTGCTATTGTGAATGGTGGTACAATGAGCACACATGTGCATGTATCTTTATAATAGAATTATTTGGATTTCTTTGGGTATATATACACCCAGTAATGAGATTGATGGGTCAAATGGCATTTCTGGTTCTAGGTCTTTGAGGAATCGCCACACTGTCTTCCACAATGGTTGAACTAATTTACATTCCCAGCAACAGTGTAAAAAGCATTCCCATTTCTCCACAGCCTCTCCAGCATCTGTTGTTTCTTGACTTTTTAATAATCACTGGCCAGGGGCGGTGGCTCATGCTTGTAATACCAGCACTTTGTGAGGCCGAGGCAGGCAGATCATGAGGTCAGATAGAGACCATCCTGGCCAACATGGTGAAACCCCCTCTCTACTAAAAATACAAAAATTAGCTGAGCGTGGTAGCGTGCACCTGTAGTCCAAGCTACTCAGGAGGCTGAGGCAGGAGAATCGCTTGAACGTGGGAGGTGGAGGGTTGCAGCGAGCCAAGATTGCACCACTGTACTCCAACCTGGTGACAGAGCAAGACTCTGTCTTAAAATTAAAAAAAAAAAAATCAATAATCACCATTCTAACTGATGTGAGATGGTATCTCATTGTGGTTTTGATTTGTATTTCTCTAATGATCCATGATAAGCTTTTTTCATGTTTGTTGGTGGCATAAATGTCTTATTTTGAGAAATGTCTGCTCATGTTCTTGGCCCACTTTTTAATGGGGTTGTTAATTTTTTTTCTTGGAAATTTAAATTACTTGTAGACTCTGGATATTAGACCTTTGTCAGATGGACAGATTGGAAAAATGTTCTCCCATTCTGTAGGTTTTCTGTTCTCTATGATGATAGTTTCTTTTGCTCTGCAGAAGCTCTTTAGTTTAATTAGATCCCATTTGTCAATTTTTTCTTTTGCTGTAATTTCTTTTGATGTTTCTGTCATGAAATCTTTGTGCCTATGTCCTGAATGGTATTTCATAGATTTTCTTCTAGAGTTTTTATAGTTTGGGTTTTACATCTAAGTCTTTAATCCATCTTCAGTTAGTTTTTGTATACAGTGTAAGGAAGAAGGGGTCCAGTTTCAATTTTCTTCATATGGCTAGTCACTTCTCCCAGTTTCATGTATTAAATAGGGAATCCTTTCTCCATTGCTTGTTTTTGTCAGGTTTGTTGAAGATCAGATGTTTATAGATGTGTGGTCCTATTTCTGAGTTCTCTATCCTGTTCTATTGGTCTATGTGTCTGTTTTTATACCATTACCATGCTGTTTTGGTTACTGTAGCCTTGTAGTATAGTTTGAAGTCAGGTAGCTGATGCCTCCAGCTTTGTTCGTTTTGCTTAGGATTATCTTAGCTATACAGGCTCCTTTTTGGTTCCTTATGAATTTTAAAATAGTTTTTTCTAATTCTTTGAAGAATGTCAATGGTAGTTTAATGGGAGTAGCTTGAATCTGTAAATTACTTTGGCCAATATGGCCATTTTCACAATATTGATTCTATCTGTGAGGATAGAATGTTTTTCTATTTGTGTCCTCTCTGATTTCCTTGAGCAGTGGTTTGTAGTTCTCTCTGAAGAGGTCCTTTACTTCCCTCATTAGTTTTATTCCTAGGTATTTTATTCTCTTTGTAGCAACTGTGAATGACAGTTCATGCATGATTTGGTTCTCTGCTTGTCTATTGTTGGTATAAATGAATGCTTGTGATTTTTGCACATTGATTTTGTATCTTGAGACTTTGCTGAAGTTGCTTACCAGCTTAAGCTTTAGGGCTGAGAGGATGGTGTTTTCTAGATATAGTATCAGTCAAGCATCATTTCTTGACAATTCCTCCCATATAATTTAACATATCAAATAAACCTAATTAGCCTAATATGTCTCTTTTATAAGAAAAGAAAAAAATTATCTTGGCAAATCTCAGAAGCCTGTTTAGAAAATCTCAAACTAATTCAAGGTCAAAAAAGACTTAATTTAAAACTGAATTACTGGGAGTTTCTCAAAAATATCAAAAGGTTTAAAATATTTGATGAAATAGGATCACAGAACACTTTGAAATAAAATCAAAGACACAAGATTTCAAAGGCAAATACAGAAAATTAACGTAGTTGTGTAGATAAAATGAAATTAAATCAAATGACACAAGATTTCAAAGGCAAATACAGAAAATTAACATAGCTGTAGGAAAAGAAACTTAGCTCTTTTAACATTGAAAAGATTTGATTGCCATAAGTAATCAAAGATATAATAATTAAAACATGAAACACAAAGTTATTTTGACAAAACAGAATCTTCCCCACCCTCAAGAAGAACAATCAAAAGGTAAAGAGATTTTACTTACCATATTTTATCAATATTCCAAGAATATCTTGCTTTTAAAAGGGATGACAAATTCTAGTTTTGCATCACTATACTTTAATATCGAAATAATATATTAATTGCTATTTTAAAAAACTTATAAATTCATTCCATTTTAATCAGTTTGACCACTCAGATTTCTTTCCCTTTATCACTCCTTCAAATTTTCTATATCCATTCAGTTTTTGTTCATTCTTCCTTATTCGTTCTTAAACAACCTTCCAAAATCTTACCTAGACAGACATATTTTTCTCAGCAAAAAAATCTCATCCGCACATGTTACTTTCCTTGTACATTTTGTATACACTTTTCCTTATTACTAGGAGTTTGATTTACATATTAGAATTTTAAGTCTTAGTAACAAAATTTCCTGTGAAAACCTAGGAACAAGAAATTTTAAATGATCTGAATACACATTTTATAATTTCTAGGAACACATGCTTCCTCAGAACAGTTTAATATGAAACAGAGCATATTTACTAAAAGACTCAACGATTTTTTTTTCTTTATATAAACTCCAAGAAGCCAAAATAAACTGAAACTTATGTTCAGCAATTAATATTGCAGTATTTCACTTTATTTGGAAATGACATACACATTCAATTAATATCCATCATCTAAGGGTATAGTTACCAAAGAGACTGGGAAAGCATTTTAAGTAGGCATATTATAACATTATTGTCTAAAAGTTTATAAACTTTTATTCTACTTTTATTTCACTCACTTGTTCCTTGCAATTATGCTTAGATTATTTATGAAATTTAAATGATATATTCGACAAAAACTAGTCATCTCAAGGTATTTCCCTGTCAACTATATTTGTAGCACCTGCATTTAGGCAAGTATCACAAAATCAAGAATACAAAAAGTTAAATAATTGGGCTTTTGTTTTTTGGCTGTGCTTTATATACAAAAAGTAGTGGACACTGAACTTTCTCTTGTGTATTTGTTCTTAGGTTGCACCAATTATCTTAGGATTTTAAACATCCAATGAAAATAAAAGTTGTCTGTCTGCATTATATTTAATGCTAACAACTCTAAAGACATGTTGTTTTAAACCAATGACATTTTTATTTACCAAAGTTTACTAAGCTAACATGAATTTGAGAAACATTTGAGTTCTATTTTTCTGAGAGAATAATTTTTTAAACACTTACTTTTCCTTAAGTCAATTAAGTAGAGGTCATTTGGAGGCAGAAAAATATATTACATAACATATATACATATGTAGACATCCATAAACACAGAACAGATATCTCAACTTTCATTCTAACCTTTTGCCCCATGGCAGCTATATAGTAATTCAAAACTTACTGAATCTGGCATATTGAACAAAGTAAGGTTACCTGCTCAGATGGTTAAAACTTTTTAAGAGTTTTCATTTGCTGGTTTCCAAACAGTCGTCTCCCTCCCTCCTTCCCTCCCTCCTTCCCTCCCTCCTTCCCTCCCTCCTTCCCTCCCTCCTTCCCTCCCTCCTTCCCTCCCTCCTTCCCTCCCTCCTTCCCTCCCTCCTTCCCTCCCTCCTTCCCTCCCTCCTTCCCTCCCTCCTTCCCTCCCTCCCTCCTTCCCTCCCTCCCTCCTTCCCTCCCTCCTTCCCTCCCTCGTTTATTTTCTTTCCTTTGTTTTATTTTATCTGAGAATTATCTTTCTTAAATTTGCATTTCATTTCAAAAGTAATGGTTCTTGGATAAGAAAAGGTAGAAAATTTACATCTCAAGGGTACAGAGGAAGAATGCACATTTACCAAGAAGTTTTGGAGGCATATTTGCCTATTATCAGATGTCTAGGGTAATTACTATTTAAACTTTTCCTTCTTTTCTTAATTGCAGGACAGTTCTGTTTTCAATGTCTTGATTTTCTAAAGTATCTACAAGCTTCTTGAGATACATAGATGAGGTTTGGGAATTAGTAAGAAGGAAAGGTGAGTTTGAATTTCTTCTAGAGGCATATTTCTATTTTTGTAAAGACTCAATTTGTAAAACACTTGTTTTTAATTCTTCAAAGAATTGGGTTGCAACCTAAATAGTATCAAGGGTTTGACTCATCCATCCTGCATTATCTTCAACTTGCTCCTTTACATCAGGGAGAAGATTTCCCACTAAGATGGAAATCAAAAGATTCATTTATTCTATATTTGGAACTGTTCATCTTTGGAATGTTTTAATAAACTTTTTTCTTTCTATGCATATAGTGCCATTTTAGCTTAGGAGAGAAAACCTAAAAAAAATTCTGTTACACTCTGAATATAAACCAAAGTTCTAAAACCAAAGGTATACCTAAACAGGTGACTCAATTCTAAAACTAATAAGCCTTTTATGGCTGCACCACAGATGCACTAGTCATCTTCAAAGCCAAAGTAAAATGATAGTTCTTCCAAGAGCTAGAGTCACTCAAAGACATACAGAAGAAAGACTTAGACAATGTCTCCATGAGCTGGCAACAGTTGGTATACTATGTCCAAATGGGGTGCAACCAACATTTCTTTCCGACCATATTCTTGGGAGCTCCTAACATACGTACCCCTGGCAGGCAGAAGGCCAAGCCAAGATCTCAGCTCTCCTTTGGAGAAAGAGAATGAGTAACAAATGGGTACTCCAAAGCCAAGAGTCATATTCAAATAAATTGTTACAAATGTTTCTCTTGAGCTGAAGGAATTTATTGAGGAAATTGAGCTGAATTTGGAGAAGATGTGTTTTCAATTAGAGACCCAAAGATCCAAATGAGCTTTTTTTAGAGGGTCAAGGACCTGGACATAAGGAAGTATGAGGACAGAGAAGGGGAATTTATGGTCAGTTTAAAGAATTTTAACTTGTTCTAAATCTGTATTCTCCTTTTTAATATTGCTAAGGAAGTCTCTAAGGCAATCTGTTACAGTGCTTTGTGTCTTCATTTCAATTTGATTTTTCCATTTGTACCAATAAGACAGTTGTTTAGGATGAGAGCTCTCTAAAATTTTTTCAAATATAACCAACTTACTTATTCTAGAGGCAACTCAAAGCAATAAGACTTTTCATGAAAATACTTTCCAGGTTTAGAATACCATGATGGTGAAAATGGTGTTCCTAAAGTGAGTACAGAGAATGCAGCCCCCATGATCTAAAAAGTTTGCTGTCAGAGATAAACTAAGAAAGCAAAAAACCTTCATTGCCAGAGGTGGTAAGAACAGTATTTGTGAAAATGATGTCTCTGGTCTCTCACAGAAAATTAGGGTGCCTCCAGTCCCTGAACCATTATGTGTCATTGGTGACACCAATAAGGTGCTACTGGGACTGGACTTTCTCAGTGTTTGTCAAGCAGTTGAAGGTTGAGACGACAAAGGCCCTTATGGATTGGGACCTCTCATTAAGACAAACTCACTTGAGCACTATCATGACTGAACAGATACTGCTGCTTGTGACTTTGTGTCTGCAACTTCCAGCCTATTCAACAGGCTGTCTGACCCAAGCCGGCACACTTGCCTGCCGATTGGCAGAGACCGAAGACAGTGTTCTCACTGGTCAAATAGCCAGATTCTCAGGATATAAAACAAAAGGAGAACCTCATACCTTTTTTTTTTTTTTTTTTTTTGTCTCGGAGACCTACAGCAAAGTTTGTCTAAACAGACATCACTCTAGTGAGAACTGTGAACTTACCTGGCTGGGAGGCCAGCTCAAATAATAAGCTTATATATAAGCCTTATGCCTATGTTTTTACCGTCTGATTCTCCTCTTTATGACACATGAAATAAAAAGAAAAAAAAAATGACGTCTCTGGGAGGGAAGGGGTCAGAAAACAAGAGTACTCATACCCCGCCAAAAAAAAAAAAAAAAGTTGCTCTGTGTGTGAACAAGAACTAGTTCATACACATTTTTTTCCTGCTAATTCAAATTTAGAAAGGGAAAAAGACAAACTCCTACTACTCTTTGGCCACACTTTGTAGGCAGAGATCTGGCAACCTGATGTGGAAAGAAATCTCATCTGTGACCACCATTTTGCCAGGAGTCACAGGATTCTATAGCCGCAGCAAACTTGGAGCAAACTGGTCCCCACCAACCTAGACGAGACAAACCAATGATAACTGAAAATCACAATAAAATTGTAATATTCAAGATGTCAAAGAGATGATTCAGGAATAAAAAAGTACCATTAAAAAAAAATGTACTTCATTCCTTTTTTTTTTTGAGACGGAGTCTCGCGTTCTGTCACCCAGGCTGGAGTGCAGTGACACGATCTCTGCAATCTCCGCCTCCCGGGTTCACGCCATTCTCCTGCCTCAGCCTCCCGAGTAGCTGGGACTACAGGTGCCCGCCCACCACCACGCCCAAATAATTTGTATTTTTAGTAGAGACGGGGTTTTCACCCTGTTAGCCAGGATGGTCTTGATCTCCTGACCTTGTGATCTGCCCACCTCGGCCTCCCAAAGTGCTGGGATTACAGGCATGAGCCACTGTGCCCAGCTCCCCCACCCCCCCCCCTTTTTTTTTTTTTTTTGAGACAGAATCTTGCTCTGTAACCCAGGCTGGAGTGCAGTGGAACGATCTCGGCTCATTGTTACCTCCGTCTCTGGGGTTCAAGTGATTCTCCTGCCTCAGCCTCTTGAGGGGCTGGGATTACAGGTGTGTGCCACCACATCCAGCTAATTTTTGTATTTTTAGTAGAGACAGGTTTTACCACGTTGGTCAGGCTGTTCTTGAACTCCTGACCTCAGGTTATCCACCCGCCTCGGCCTCACAGAGTGCTGGGATTACAGGCGTGAGCCACCGCGCCCAGCCCCCTTCCTTACTTCTATATAAATAATTTTTAAAATATTTGGAGAAATGGCCATTAGGCTAGAGTTATAAAATATTAATAAATCCAGATTAGTAGATTCTATTACTTTGTCTCACTACTTGAACTTTCTCTTAAAGTATTATGTACAAGACAGATAATTAGTACCTGTGTAGCACTAAGAATTCTGACTTCCAACAATTATTATCAGCCATCCTTTATTAGATTGATTTCAGAGTAGAAAATTGTGATGTGTTATTTAAATGGAAGTGAGATTGTAATCACCAATATTAAGCAATATTTCAGTCTTGTTCTTCAACAATTGGTAAGTTTCCAGTTTTGGGGTGAAATGAAATGGAATTCCCATGTGGATTCTACATGAGCAATTGGACAGACCTTTAATAATAGCTCTAGTATTTTTGACTCTTTGGAAAATGGGTGGGTTTGAGAGGAAGGTATGTTTGGCTATTTTCAAAGCTCTACTATAGTTAATTACAATGATAGTTAAAGGTATAGATATTAAGAGTTAAATAATATTCATAGTCTATAAAGCCACAAATGTCAGGTAGGTGAGGTTCACAAGTTAGGCAGGCAGGATCAAAATGATTGCCCTACCTAAAGAGGGCAGTTGATGTTCATCTCCAACTAAGTGTTATACTCTGGCAAAGAAAGCTCAGAAAAAGAGCTGAAAATATTTCGAGTTTTGTTTCTAAAGCTCACTCTGGTCCCAAGCCAAGTGACTTGCTTTGGCCAGTAGGATGTTAGTAGGTATTATTCATGCAGAAGCTTAAAAGCCTACTTGTATCAGCCCACCTTCTCTTGGAATTCTACCGTAAGTACAAGCCTAGGCTAACATGCCTGAGAATTAAAGATCACAAGAAGATCGCAAAGGTGTCCCATACCATCAGCCTAGAGCCAACCAACCTAAAAATATACTGGAGCCCCCAACCAAGATCAGCAAAAACACTTATGCAACCTGTAGCTGACTGAAGACCCATAGTGAGCCCAGCTAAGTCTGGCCTACTTTAGCAAAATTGCTCAATTTTCCCATAGATTCATGAGAAATAATAAATATTGACTATTGTATGGCACAGGTTTTGTGGTAGTTGGTTACATAGCATTAACATGCCAATAGATAACTGCTACACCACCCCATAGAAAATGATCAATACATGTTAGCTATATACACTCATATTTCATTGAAACTAAGAAGTTTTCACAATGGCACTGTTTTGCTTTTTCCAGCAGCTTTCTATAGAAAGTTTTCATACAATAGCACTATAACTAACATATAGCTAATAGTGACTGCTATATTCCATAATTTCACCAGTACTCCGTGAAATACTTGTGATTGGTGAGTGTAGCTGAAACCTGGCTTCTTGGAACCATTGTGCTACAGAAATAAAGGTTGTCAGGTTGACACAATACAGAATCAGAATTTGGGGTTCGTGAATAAAGGGTTGCTAAATAGTGTATGGTGAATGGTCTCCTCCGTTAAAGCAGGTAAATGCTGTCCTCTTTGATCTCCTAGGTGACCAGAGAAGAAGTCTGAGACACCCACGAGGGCTTCCAAGTTGTCAAAACATCACAAGGACAAAGGCTTGAGAAACAAGGCTTCCTTTGACACTTGCAATTTGAAGGGATAAAATATGGTCCCTAGAGTCTCTTTATGCTGAATTAGGATGTTGTTTAATTACACTGGCCATAAATGATGTGGGGACAGTCAGTGAGATTTTAAATACTACAATTAAAGGTATTCATTGCATGTTTTGCTTTTTATGTTTCTTCAGGGCTTGTGCACTACCGAGGGACAAATTAATATTTTATTCCATTATTTCAATCTCTTATAGTTTTTAATAGAGTGAGGAAAATGAGGTTAATATTTGGCATTTATACTTTTAATGGCAGTTTACAGGCACTAGAAGAAAATCAATAATGTCATTTCATTGCTATTTTTCATTTTAAACCAAAAATAATCCCCAGGTTGGGACCTACACTTGACTCCAAATAACCTTAACCTGTATGTGAATATATATATATAAAATTCATATATATGTATATATATTCATATATATGTGTGTATATTCATATATGTGTGTATATATATTCATATATATGTGTGTATATTCATTACATACATATTCATCTTAAAAAAAAAAAGTACTTTCACAGATGATGAATATATATATACACACATACACACTCTTCATCTTAAAAAAAAAAAAACCCAAAAGTACCTTTAATAGATGATGAAGGCCACTTCAAAGATGAGTGTCCCCAAAGTGTTTGACAAAATGGTGACACCACAGGGATCTGGATTGTCCCTTACATGATGAAAACCACGGGGCGGTGGGGAAGTATTTCTCAGTCAAGAAGAATTAGCCTTCCATAGCTGAGTGATGAGCTGATTCTGAATTTTATTTTTGCCAAGAAATTCCTGTTACTCCCCTGTGTCCATGTCTAAGAAAAGGACCTTTGCCTTATTAATGATCAGGCTTGGGAACCAATCTGCTAAATTATCCTCTTTGCCTAAGATCTAGCTTTGATTTCCTGCCCAGACACCTTATGGTTCCCTGAGAGGGCAAAGGTACTGATCTAGTGGGGTGAGAGAGTATGGATTTTGGGATCACAAAGGTCATGTGTTAAAGCAACATATTAGCGAATATTTACTGAATAGTTTTTAATGTGCCAAGCTCTCTTCTAAGGGCTAGACATTTGGCATTTGATTTACCACTCACATCAGACCTATTATGTGGGTGCTGTTAATAGCTCTGTTTTACATATAGAGCTGGGGAGACTTGAGACAGAGAAATTAAGGGACTCACAGAGTCCTAATAGTTATTGTGTGGCACAGGACAGTATTCAACTCCCAGTAGACTGACTCCACGGGCTTCTCTGCATCTCTCCAGTGGAAGCCTTCCTCAGTTGGACTTTGGTCATTTTCAGATTCAGACAGACTCTTCAGATGAGCTAGAGGCGTTAGAAGAACAGACATCTTGGTTCTGTTATGAAGTAAACTATATGCAGTCGCACAAAATCATATTCAGGAAGTTGTTTAGGGCTTCTCAGGGGTTGAGATAGTTTAAGGTACACAACATCAAGTGTCCAATGGCAAAAGGTGGGGTGAGTCTGGGCCCCAGTGGATGAAATGTCCTGGGAGTATAAAGAGAAACACACATCTGTATTCCCTCCCCTCTCTTGGGCTCCACTCTCTCCTTGATGGCATTTGGGATTAGAAAGCAAGTGTATATGAGTTAGATCTGATGCTAATTAGAAGACATGTCCCCTCATTGCCATGTGAAGACAATGTTCGTTAACTAAAAAACATTCTCTCCGTTGCTGTAGAAATTACAATAATGACATTGGTAATAGAAAATTCTACAGCAGGAACACATCAAAGTTATTTCTATTCTCGTATTTCAATATCAAAACTCTGTTGTTCGAAACCATACCCACTCTAGGAGATTTTAAGATGTTTGTCTCTCCTCAGGAAACATCATACTTAGCTTTGAATGCTGGGGCTGTGAGGTCATCTAATTGTTATTCCTGCCTTTGGCAATGTCAGGCAGGAACAACTCATTGTTTTAAAAGCTATACATCTGCTTTATGCCATTTATAATATGGAAATATAAAAAAGAAAATGGGTTCTTTGTCTTTGAAAAAATCAGATGTATTTGGTGTATATTGGTCACACGCCATATGCCTCAGAAACTGTTCTTGTTTGCAAGCCACAGAAACCAATTATACTTTATCAAAAATAAAATGTGTAATCAAGCTAATTAGCATACCCATCGCCTTGTATGTTTACCTTTATATGGTGATATATATGTGCATGAAAATATGTGGTATACCTTTAATACGCAATTATTCATCAATTATGTCTCAAAGTAAAATGATAGTAACAAATGAGCAATATAAGATTTATATATGCAAATATATAAAGATTTAGATATAAACAAATATATTTATATATAAATATCAATAAGGATTTATATATAAATATCAATATGTAAAGATCTACATATAAATATATATCAATACATAAAGATTTATATATAAAAAATATATAAATGTATATTAGCCCCATCCCCTAGGCTAATGATATAACTGTAAAAATCTCTTCCCACCATTTAAGTGTATTTATATACACACATATATGTACATATAAATACATATATTTATGTATTTTATGTATATATGTACAATATATTCATGTATATTTTATGTATATAGAAATACATCATAAATACATGTATTTTAATGATAGGAAGATATTTTTACAGAGCGTTATTACCCCAGGGGATGGGGCAGCAGGAGCCACAGCTAAGGTTCTACAAAAGGACAATGTGATTCATACATGTCTTAGCTTCAAGATTCAAAGTACTGAAAAAATAAAACAAGGATGGAAATGCTATAAAAACATATAGGGAGGTGTTGAATGCTCACCAGGCAGAAACAAACAAAAGTTTTCTTTAAGCAAATGTAAAAACAACAACTGTGTGTGTGTTGCCTTATATAACACACAGATTTCTGAAAACCTGCACTTACAAAGCATCTTACTTCAGTTGTAAAAGGGTAACTATGTATTGTCTAATTCAGATGCTGCTGCTTTTTGTAGCTACTAATGCAAAACAGAAGCTCAAATTGATTTTTTTTTTAAAGTAAAATTGTCCCATAATTGCTTTCTTCTAGGAAAGAGGCTGAATATGTAATTGCACTCTTGTGGGGAAGCAAATTCTGAATTCTGCCAGCAGGAAGCTCCTCTCTTCAATAGATCTTGAAGGGAAGATTCCATCACGGATCCCATTACTTCATTCAGACAATTATCTCTCAAGAACTGAAAGAGGAATCCTCTTTTTTTGTTATTTTTTTTCCTTTTCTTGGTGTATGCGAGCATGTATGTGATCTTTTTCTCCAACAATACATAGTATTTCAACCATGAGTAGAGTGGTTGATTTAATCCTGTTTTCCAAAGGATTAAATAAATCATATTTGCTAGTTGAGTGCCTGCTAGGGGTCCCTACATTCTCTTTAAAGTCTACTTCAGGTAATGAGGCTTTCTTAGAGGACCACCAGCCCACGGAACATCTTCCCCTTTCTAGAATTCCACTGGGGCACAGTATCTGAAGCCCACTCTTATGCTTGATATTTCTGTTCTCTCGTCCTTTCCTGTGTGGGGATCACATGTCCTCTTCTAGTCCAGGCTTTCTGGCAATTCTTAAAGGGCTTCTGGTAAGACCTAAACTGGTCTAATATTGAAGGAATTGATACGGTTATTTGCTATTTATGCATGTGAATTATGAGCATTAACAAAAAGCCGTCATCTCCCAATATCCCCCTCAAGATGAATCAATAATTAATAATTGGTCTTTGTGGCTTTTCTGGCCGCCTCTTAGAATTTGTGCACTTGAGCTGTTTATCGAAGGAGGCTGTAACCAAAGACCAGAAGCTTAAGCTGGCTTGTAAAAAGAGCCAAGAAATTTGGGGACCTTCTACTCCCATGGAACCTAAGCTTGGGGACTGCACGGCCCAGTCAAATTTTTTAGAATGATAAAATATGGAGCTGAATTTGCTAAGTTAGCAAATTAAAATTAAGACAAAATAAAAGTAAATACAATGACAAAATGAAACTTCTGGCAGTTAACAAGGGATTTCAAATAAAGAACATTTTTTATCACAAAAAGGATGAAAGAATATAATCCAAAATCAAAATAAAATAATTTATGTTGAATAAATTTACCTTTAAATAAAATATACTTCATTTTAAACTTAATTTTCAAAACATGTCATTGAACTCTACTATACAATAGAATATAATATATAGCATTGTACTCTGCAATATGAATAAATCTCACAAACAATGCTGAGTGAAATAAGCTTAGACACAAGATGACCCAAACTGTATGGTTAGATTTATAAAAATAAAGAGGTGAAGCTAATTTCTGTTCATAGAAGTCAGGGTAGTGGGATGTTATCAAGTAGTAGATGGAGGGTGTATGGAAGGAAGTAAGGGAGGAGGCATTTCTAGGGTCCCAGTAATTTTGTGTGTGTTACAGATGATATGACATGTATCTTTTCATTTTATGTAAATTAAGCAAGTTGTACACTTAGGTGTACATTTTGCTATACTATTCTTCTATTACAATTTTTAAAAAGATATGCCATCACAGCCCCCTATGGACCTATGGGCATTTGTAAACCACTGAACTGGTTCAGTTTCCCTTTTGACAGATGAGGAAACTGAAGAGCTGAGAAGAAAACCACCTTGTTCAAAGTTACACAGCAAATCAGGGATCCAACTGGCAATTGAGTCCAGGCTTCCTCAGCTGCATCCTGGGACCTTGTCATGCTGCAGGCTTTCTCGCCTGAGATCGCCTCTGTACTTGAGTTGTCTCTACCAGGAAGGGCCTGACTTACCTTAAGATGCATACTCAGATGCAGGGTGCTCAGCAGACATGTGATTTACACTCAATGAGCAAGACTTAGATGGATGTTGCCATCACTTCATCCTCACCCAGGGATCTGAGCACTTCTTAATGGATAACTGTCTCCTTTATACTCGTACATATCCAAGACATTGCATTATTTCTTTAAGTTTTTTTTCTCTTTTTCTAAGACAAATTCCTTTTCTTGAACATGTGGAACTCCCCAACCCTTCTTGTTTTATTTTCCCCTCACATTTGCATCTTTTTCTTTTCACTAGATCCTCCTCTCTGCCTACAAATATGCTCAATATCCCTCTGTCTTAGAAAATAAACAAGATAAATGAACACAAAGCAAAACTAACAGCAGCCTCTTTCCTCATCCCTGCTAGTGTATCATTAGGTATTTATTGAGTGCCCATAATGTGTCATTGTGCCAGCCCAGCCCACGGTCAGACAGGCCCAGGGTTCCCCTCTACTTAGTTTTTTATTTCTTCACACTGTTCGAAGAATCCAAGTAATTCTTAATTTTTTTCACTAATCTCCAATTTTTTTCTCAACCCACTGCTATCTGGCCTTCACTCTCAAGGTTCTACTGATACTGTTCTTTTGAAGGATGCCCAGATCCTCCTGCTGGGGCATCTATACATCTTAATTCACCTGGGATAGTGACAGCATATGCCTGTCATTCTGGCACTCATAGTAATAGGCCCCTGTTTTTAAATTCTAAATAATTTATCAGATTGGTGAATAAATTATATAGTCAACCTTATGTTTTATTGACCACATAAATGGCCATTCCTGAGTCCTTGTTGACATCAAGCCTTTGTTATATTGGGCATAGTGTGTGTAATGGTTATGTATGTAGGCTTTAGCATAGAGCCCTGGGTTCAATTCTTTTCTTGCATAGGATCTATGTGATCTTAGGCAAGTTACTTGATTACTCTGATCTTCAATTCCTTCGTCTTCTAAAAGGGCACAGTAATAATAGCATCTACCACACAATATACTTAGAAAGGTTTAACAAAACTGTATCTAAAGTATCTTGAGCAGTTTTTGGCAGTTACCATTCAATAAATGGAACTATTTCCTCACTGTGTCTTTCTTGTTGAGTCTAATGTAAACTCATGCTCCCCACAGTCTCCTCTTATCTCCAGTGATGTTTCTTGGGATACTTTCATCCTCTCACCCTTTATTTGCTCACCCTCACTCACTGTGGTCTCTGTTTTTATTGTTTCTATGTTCAACACTACAGTAGAGCCTAATGGTTAAGCTTCATGGTCTGTGCTGAGCAGTCAGACCTCATCGGTTTGTCATCCCAGCTCTGTTACATGCTAGCTGAGTGTACTTGAACAAGTTATTTTACCTTTTGTTGCCTTGGTTACTATAACTATAAAATGAGGTTTACAGAAGTATGTACCTTCATAGCTTCTAACAACTTTAAAGCAGTTGTTACAAAGATTCAGTGAGCTAAGGCATGTATCCTATGCTTTGCACAGTGCCTGGGACAGAGTGAGCACCCACAAAATGAGATAATTAATAATTAATGAGAATAAATTAATCAGCCTTAGCTCTGCCCATTGAAGATGTGGGAAATAAGTCTGAAACTCTCTTACATAACAGCCTTGTTTTCCCTGAAGCTCCTGGCTAGTTCCCTATAAGACATACATCTGAGGTATCTAGTTATTCTTTAGAATAATTGTTTCCAAATTATTTCAACATTCTCTCTTCTTTGTGTTAAAATCAGGGTGCTCTAGTGGCATACTCAAGTTTATGGATTTATTTTTTTCCTCCACTACTAAGGTAGAAGATTCTTGGGAACAGAGGCTATGCCATATTCTCTCTAATCCCCATTCTACCTACTGCAGCATTTCACAACATTGCATGCAGTAGGTGCTCAATAAATATTTACAAATGAAGTTTTACCCACTTTGAAGATTGCAAGTTGAAAAAGTAAGTCTAACTTAGCTGACTGGTTAAGTTGCCATGACTAAACCTCTTCTTATCCCAGGGTCTAATAAAGGTTTCTGAAAATTATACTAATTCTCAGGAGACACAATGCCTTATATTCTAATAGTAAGCACTTTTTAATAGTTTTTTTTTTTTTTTTTTTTTTTTTTTTGCCCACAGATCTTTTAATTTGTATAGTAAGTAATAAGATCTATAAGAGAAAATTTGAAGAATCAATAGACAAAGTTAGAGAATATGGAAGAAAGAGCATGAATTTGTTGTAAATAAAGTGTAAATGAAACAAAAGATCATAGACTGGAGAAAGTTAAAATCTATAGCTTAATTACTAATACTCTGCATATTTAATGCAAATGGCCTCATTCCAACAACTCTAAAAATAATTTGAACAATAGATTTTTTTATGGACTAATACATCATTGACCTGCTGTGTATGTCCCCATAATTACCACCAAAAGTTTTTTCCTAGGCCTTCCTGTTTGTCTATGCATCAATTTACCATATATATCAGAAATTGTTTTTAGTGCCAGACATTCAATCATAGACGAGACAAGCATCTCTCTGAATTATTGGAATTTCATTCTCACATAGAAGAGACATTAAACATAAAATTACACAATCAACTAAATACAGTGGTAATGTGTGTTTCTTGTTAACTTCAGGCATATATTGTCTTGGAATAGTATCAGTCTGTCATTTATTGAATGCCCATTCTATGGGCAGTATTTTGAATGATGGCTTATTAATTTCATGCAACCCTAGCAAGTGACTATTAGCTTTTTCATTTTATAGCTGAACATACTGATCCCTCAAAGTGTAATGAATCATATTGATATCATTTAAGATGTATTGATCTTTTTTGATAAGGCAGACCACCTATCTATACTATTTTATTTATCTTCAATGGACACCCATGAAAATGACGAAGCTCAGAGAAGTCAAAGGATTTTTTTCAAGATTATCCAACCAGCACATAGAAAAGGAAAAATTTACTGTCAGACCCTTGTTCTGAACCCCAAGCTGTACTAAAGATAGATGACCAAACTGAGGATTAAACAGGTAGAATCACAGGCCCAGGATCATATACATAAAAGATGTAAACCCAGCATGCTCGACTCCAAAATACATGCTCTTATTATTAAACATGAAGGATTAATTTCACTAGTGCTGTAAATTGGGGCCTGAGGGTATTTTGATTTAAGCCAGTAATATATCTTCAGTTTCCAAAACAGAACTAGCCTTGGCCCTCAGGCATGGGAGAAAATGGACGTCACTGCATCCTGCTCAGTCACTGCTACTCACCAGGATGAACTCCCCTCTCTTTCCTGCTATTTCTGTCTCCCTTCTTTCCAGTTTCTCTTTAAAACTCCTTACCTCCACTGCGCCTTCACTCTCATTATATCCCAAAGCTGCCGAGCTGTCTCTACTCTGCATCCTCCAAGCATTTACAAACTCCATTGGCACTGCATCTATTTATGTGCTGCTCTGAGAATGTTCTTAAGTCATTTTCATGAGTGTGTGCTCTTTCATCTCAATTCAGCTTTATGTTCCTGCAAGGCAGGGAAAGAGACCTTTACGGTTTTTGCAGTGGCTTCCGCAGAGCCTGATTCAATTCTTGCTTTTGGGGTTAACTAAATCAAGCCACCATCCTCACTCCCCTGAACGTACTGATGCAAACTGCATGGTGAAGAACAGAGGACAGGGAAATCAGAAGAGAAAGTGGGCATGTGCAGATGCTGTTATTGTGGGGACAAAACAAGTATTTTCAGACAGAACACAAGAGGGAAAATGTGGCGTCAAATGGGAGGAGTCAGACGTCGTCTCAGAGGGGTGTATGGTAGTGAGATAATCCTTCCATTTGAAGGGTAGAGGACATACCAGGGCAGATATGGTGAAGATAGCATCAGTGTTGAACTGTAAAGGATGGTAATAATTGGGAATTTACAAAGGGGTAGACATTGGGACAGATTGAACAACAGAAACAATGGTTTCCTTAGAGTAATTGCAGTCAGACATGAGAAAGAGGGTAATGGTCTGTATAGCTGAGCTCTCGGGTGCAGCAATGTGTGCAGAGGAGAAATAATATTTGAAAAGGAAATAGAGTCTCGATAGAGGAGAGTTTGAATATCAGGAGTTTAAAATCTAATCTGTAGACAATGGGGAACCATAGGAGTTCTTCGTGTTAAAGAGTGATGTGTGCAGTGCTTTGCTATCAATAATAGATTTGGGGGGATATATGCAGACAAGGAAACTAGTTAGGAAATTGTTCCTTCTTTCTTGTCTACTAGAATAAAGGTATAAACTGAGGTAAGAGTGGTGTGGAGGGAAAGGAGAGGATTTGTGAGGGCTCCACAGAGGACAAATGCACAGGACCAACCACAGATTTTTACCTGAGCGGGTATTTTAGAACATGTGATGACCTTATCATTTCAAGAACTGTGGCCACAGATTGAGAAAGAAAGCACCCTTTCAGTAGTTTGAGCATTTTTCAACAAAAGTAGAGACTTGCCTATCCTCAGTCATTTCTGTGGGAGGAGTGGCCTCTCATTTTATGCTTTTGTAGGGACATCTATTCCCAGCCCATAGTTTATGAGCAACATTCTGTCAGCAGGCAGGAATAGTGGCTCACTATAATTAATTCCCTTCTTGCCTCCACACCTCTGAGAGTGAGAGATAAAAGGGCATTAAAGGGAAGGTAGTTACAACCCACAAAGGGACCACATAAAATGTCACCTGTTGGCTCAACACATTGCTCCCTTCATGACTCCTAGTTCTGTTTCCATCTCACAGGGCAGACAGAGTGTATGGCCAGCTAAGACCCAAGAGAGACACACTGGCAGTCTATTTGCATGATATGGTAGGGGTATTAGCTAAAACTTTACTGAAAGTTAACATTCTGTATCAAAGGTTGTTCCTTTTCTTATGTGTGTTATATGGAAGACAGAAGAAAACAAAAGAGATGAGTTGCTGCTGCAATTTAAAGTATGGGGGCAGAGAGTTGAGTGTGATCTGCAGAACTTCCATGTGACAACATAGAATAGTGGTGAAGTTACTTTTGTGGGCTTCAGTCCTCCTTGCCTCCCTTTGTAACATTAGCATCATAATACATGTCTCCTGCTGTTTCAGGGAAGAGTAAGTGGGTTTAGATATATGTAGTGAATAACAGTACCTGACATATAGTCAGTTCTCAGTGCTAATAATCATATAAATTGAAAGCAATTAAAACACCCCCATTTATCTTCCCACGTGTAATTTCTAATGCACATTCACATCATGCAAATTCATCCTCACAACACTCAACACTCAATTAAGGTAAGCATGCACTCTTGTTTCCCTTTGCACAACTTTTGCAAGTTGAATGGCTGGCTTGGTTAGATTCAATCCAGTGTTCCTTGCATTAAAGGAGCTGCCACCTAGAGAAGAGGATGATGTTTCTTCCAGCCATGGAACATGCTGCATACCTCTGGTGAGGGCCACCATCAAAACTCAGGCCTGCTGTTCTCCTCTAGGAGGACAGGTGGTCTTAAGGAATAGGGACCTTCTAGACCAGAATCCTCACACCAAACCTTTAGTCTATGGTAATCACTTTATATAAAACTTTTATCTTGTTCACTTCTTCGAAAAATTTCAGATCATTGATGTTTATTGACTTTTTTTGTTTCTTTAAAAAAGAGGACAAGCCGGGCATGGTGGCTCACACCTGTAATCCCAGCACTTTGGGAGGCTGAGGTGGGTGGATCACCTGAGGTCAGGAGCTCGAGACCAGCCTGACCAATATAGTGAAACCCTGTCTCTACTAAAAATACAAAAATTAGCCAGGCATGGTGGTGGGCACCTGTACTCCCAGCTCTTCCGGAGGCTGAGGCAGGAGAATGGCGTGAACCCAGGAGGCGCAGCTTGCAGTGAGCCGAGATGGCACCACTGCACTCCAGCCTGGGCGACAGAGCGAGACTCCATCTCAAAAAAAAAAAAAAAAAAAAAAAAAGACAAAAAGACAGCATTTTCTCCATACAATATGCGTGCAATTCAAGGTTCTCTGTTTTTCTAAAAATCAGGAAAAGTACATTTTGGAGACGGTTGGTACAACTCTAAGGCATGGATTTGATTTCCTCTCCTCTCCAACAGGATATGGGCGAGGTGATGCCACAGTGTGACTTCATGCATCTTCAGAAAGGTACAGACAAAAGGCTTAGAGATTCTGAGGAAGGAGAATTCTACAGTAAAATGCAGATATCCCATTTTTATCAGTCTTTGATAGTTTTTGGAAATAAGGAAAAAGCAACAGGTCGAGGGCTTTATTCTTTCAAAAAGTGAAATAAAGACAGAACAGGGAGGGAAGGAAATATGAGAAAATTTCAGCTCTGCATTCTGAGCCTTGTATCTTTAGGTTGCCAATTCAGAAAACACAAAAAGTACATAGTAGTCTTATGTTTAATTTTTTATCAGTAAAACATATCCATATACTCAGTTTTAATTTGCTAAAACTAAAATCTGTTATCAAAGCATTCGGGTGCGAGGTGTCATTCTACTACTCTGGAGACCTGGCCTCTTTCATATCATAAGAGCATGATTAGGAATGCTCTCACAGCCAAGGAGGGAAGGAGACAGTGAATGGAACTCTGTTCCTCTACCACTCATCCTATATTGCTTTATTAAAATTCATATATAAGCATTTACTGAGCATCTACTTTATGAAAGGAGGAGTTTTCCCTGTTCCATTTTTTCTGGATTCCAGGATAGAAAGTATCTGATTCTGGAGAAACAGAGACTCAACAGAAGTGAGTGCTGGTGTTCCAATAGAGGACCCAGGGAAAGAGTGCAGATCAATCATCCCCTTGTGCTAGAAATGCTACCAGAAGTTTCCTTGTGGTCAGGTGGTATATATGAACACCACCTTCTGTGCTAGAAGATTATTATGCCTTGATGTGCTCTGGCTGGAGTGTGACTGCCAAATACTGGAAAGTATTCAGAAGGGTACATCATGATGGAGGTGGTGGTGGAGACAGAAGGAATCATTTATGTCATGCATTAACGGAAATTATACCACCTGAACTACAAGAGGATGTACAATTGTCCAGCCCAAGTTTTTTATCTGGGAGATGAAAAATCTGAGATTCAGAAAGGAAAAGTTACTTTATCTAACTCAGCCAGTTAGAGAGCAGCAGGAAGATTAAAATTCACATATTCCAATTTCATGTTCGATGCTTGTTTTCATAAACACACATAAACAGGAAGTCCTGGGAAGAGAAGATACTAGCTGTGTCTTTCTACCACCCAGAGGCTTCACCTCTCTCATGCTTCTAAAATAAAATACCAGGTTGATGTTCTGACCATGGGCCATAAACCAGGGTCAAGGAAGTCCAAGGAGACTGGTCGTCTTCCCAAGGCATCCTCTCTTCTTTATCAAGGACACTTCCACAGGTAGTTAAGACAGAGTCCTAACAGGGCTGTAAAACCACCACTTAATTTATCCCTTCCCCACTCTAGTCAGATAGAGGCCCAGTGCTTCCTACACCCATCCAGACTTAGCAGCTCCTGGGGCCAAAGTGGTGATATTTGTTCAACAGTACAGAAGACAAGTCCATGAACCAGACTACCAATGGTGTTGGGTTTAGGAAACAAAGACTGAAAATTGTAACATCTTTTGTAGTTGTTTTGTATAGACCATACCTTTTTGGCAATGTTTATTTTTTCATCATTTGGATGTGCAAATATTTCTTAAGCTCATCAAAGTGGTACAAACCTAACAAGATTTTTCCCTTATAGACAGTAACAGTTAGAAAGGAACTTAAGCCTTCTCTACTCTACCTTAGAACATAGGAAGTGCTAATAGTTGTAAGGTAAGCAATAAAAAAAAAATGTTTACTATATGCTCACACTTTACTTCACCATGAGAATATAAGAGAAAACAAAACAGACATGGTCCTCCTGACATTTAGCTTGTAATTTTGCAGATGTAGATACCTTAAATAATCAATTATAGTGGATCAGTGTCTTGTCAAGGTAAAGGTAATATGAGATCGAACCACAGGGACACTAACCTAGTTTAGGGAGGCTAAAATATCTTCACACAAGAAGGGCATCTTAAAAATTATTTTATTTTTATTTTACTTTAAATTCCAGGATACATGTGCAGAATGTGCAGTTTTGTTATATAGGTATATGTGTTGTTTGCTGAACCTATTTACCCATCCTCTAATTCCCTCCTCTCGCCTCCCAACCCATAACAGGCACTGGTGTATGTTCCCCTCCGTGTCCATGTGTTCTCATTGTTCAGCTCCCACTTATGAGTGAGAACTTGCAGCTTTTGGTTTTCTGTTTCTGTGTTGGTTTGCTGAGGATGATGGCTTCTAGCTTCATCCATGTCCCTGCAAAGGACATGATATAATTCTTTTTTATGGCTGCGTAGTGTTCCATGGTGTATATGTACCACATTATTCAGTCATTGATAGGAATTTGGGTTGGTTCCATGACTTTGCTATTGTAAATAGTGCTGCAATAAACATACATGTGCATGTGCCTTTATAGTAGAATGATTTATATTCCTTTGGATATATACCCAGTAATGGGATTTCTGGGTCAAATGGTATTTCTGGTTCTAGATCCTTGAGGAATCACCATACTGTCTTCCACAATAGTTGAACTAATTTGCATTCCCACCAGCAGTGTAAAAGTGTTTGTATTTCTCTACAGCCTCACCAGCATCTATTATTTCTTGACTTTTTAATAATCGCCATTCTGACTGACATGAGATGACATCTCATTGTGGTTTTGATTTGCATTTCTCTAATGACCAGGGATGTTTAGCTTTTTTTCATGTTTGTTGGCTGCATAAATGTCTTCTTTTGAGAAACATCTTTTCATATCCTTTGCCCACTTTTTGATGAGGTTGTGTTTTTCCTGTAAATTTGTTTAACTTCCTTCAAATTTGTTTAACAAGGAGTTAAAATTTGTTTAACTCCTAATAAACATAATAAAATTATGTTTATTAATTTGTGTATGTTAAATTCTGGAAATCAAACCTTTGTCAGATGGGTAGATTGCAAAAATTTTCTCCCATTCTGTAGGTTTTCTGTTCACTGTGATGATGGTTTCTTTTGCTGTGCAGAAGGTCTTTAGTTTAATTAAATTCCATTTGTCAATTTTGACTTTTGTTGCAATTGCTTCTGGTTTTATCATCATGAAATCTTTGCTCCTGCCTATATCCTGAATGGTATTGTCTAGGTTTTCTTCTAGAGTTTTTATGGTTTTGGGTTTTACATTTAAGTCTTTAATTTCATCTTGAGTTAATTTTTGTATAAGGTGTAAGGAAAGGGTCCAGTTTCAATTTTCTCCATATGGCTAGTCAGTTTTCCTGGTACCATTTATTGAATAGGAGATCCTTTTCCCATTACTTGTTTTTGTCAGGCTTGTCAAAGATCAGATGGTTGTAGATGTGTGGTCCTATTTCTGAGTTCTCTATCTTCTTCCATTGGTCTATGTGTCTGTTTTTGTCAGTACCATGCTGTTTTGGTTACTGTAGCCTAGTAGTATAGTTTGATGTTAGGTAGTGTGATGCCTCTAGCTTGTTCGTTTTGCTTAGGATTGTCTTAGGTATATGGGGTCTTCTTTGATTCCGTATGAATTTTAAGGCAGTTTTTTTTTCTAATTCTGTGAAGAATGTTAATGGTAGTTTGAGGGGAGTAGCACTGAACCTGCAAATTACTTTTGGCATTATGGCCATTTTCACAATATTGATTCTTCCTATCCATGAGGACAGAACGTTTTTCCATTTGTTTGTGTCCTCTCTAATTTCCTTGAGCAGTGTTTTGTAGTTCTCCTTGAAGAGGTCCTTCACATCCCTTGTTAGCTGTATTCCTAGGTATTTTATTATCTTTGCAGCAATTGTGAATGAGAACTCATTCATGATTTGGTTCTCTGCTTGTCTATTGTTGGTGTAAATGAATGCTTGTATTTTTTGCACATTTATTTCGTATCCTGAGACTTTGCTTAAGTTGCTTATCAGCATAAGGAGTTTTTGGACTGAGATGATGGAGATGGGGTTTTCTAAATATAAAATCATGTCATCTGCAAACAGAGGCAATTTGACTTCCTCTCTTCCTATTTGAATAAGCTTTATTTCTTTCTCTTGCCTGATTGCCCTGGCCAGAACTTCCAATACTACGTTGAATAGGAGTGGTGAGAGAGCACATCCTTGTCTTATAACAGTTTTCAAAGGGAATGTTTCCTGCTTTGGCCATTTAATATGATATTGGCTGTGGTTTTGTCATAAATAGCCTTTATTATTTTGATATGTTTATTGAGAGTTTTTAACATGAAGGGATGTTAAATTTTATCAAAGACCTTTTCTGCACCTATTAAGCTAACCATGTGGTTTTTCTTTGGTTTTGTTTATGTGATAGATTGTGTTTATTAATTTGTGTGTGTTAAACTGCCATGCCTCACAGAGAGGAAGCCAATTTGATTGTGGTGGATAAATTTTTTGAAGTTCTGTTGGATTCAGCTTGCCAGTATTTTATTGAGGATTTTCGCATCCGTGTTTATCAGGGATATGGACCTGAAGTTTTCTATTTTTTGATGTGTCTCTGCCCGGTATTGGTATCAGGATGGAGATGTGGTACCATTCCTTCTGAAACTATTTCAAACAATTGAAAAGGAGGGGCTCCTCCATAACTAATTTTATGAGAAGGCCTTTTAAGTTGAGATCTGATGGATCAGTAGAGGTTGGCCAGGCAACTCGTATCAGTGTAGCACTGAGGCATTTTGAGGCTGGGGTGTGCAGGTTTCCCAAGTAGAAATTATTGTAAGTTGAATTTTACAATAAACTTGTGGTGTTTTCACCCTATCAAGAAGAAAAGACAAAAATTAATGAAACCAATCACTTGGCTTATTACTACAGCAATCTGGGGTAGACTGCCAGTGAAGAGCTGAGGTTCTCAGTCTATCAGCCTATGAGGAATTCAATGTTAACAACAACCATGTGAGAGCTTGGAAGGAAACCTCCCTCAGGTGATCCAGTGATGACTATAGCCCCTGTGAGAAAATAACAAATGCTTTTTTAAGTTGCTAGTTTGGGGGTATTTGTTATGCAGAAGTAGGTAATTAATACACCATTACTTGCTGGGACCAAGACTTGTTCAGCCTCATTTTTGTATGTTCTCTTTAAGTTCTTGTTCAAATCGGGATGGGAGGCGGGGTAAAAATTTTGTTGTAATTTTTCTCAGTGAAGACAGAATCAAACTATGAACCACACAAATGTAGACATTGGATTTTTCATAGTCATAGAAGTCTGAGTCAGTGGTTGATTGACATGAAAGCACCCGATTATGCAGACACTATATCGTAACACTGATTAGTGCCTCATGTCAAAAACAAGGCCTTTGGGATTCTCAGCCTATGGTGCACTTTGGGCTAAAGGAGGTTAAATGAAGAAGGTTGGAAGCCAATTCCAGAAGAAGAGCAGAAGCTGCTGCCATATTCTTTTCAATACGGCCTTTTTTATGAGTATATCTCCAGATGGCTTCCTTGGATGACACACGTCATTCCCAGTGAGTTTATTTCCCTGGCCTCCTTTCCCTCAAGGGCCCCCCAAAAAAGAGATGTGATTTGTAATCTCCTGGCAACCTGGGGCAGCTCGCATGTTAATAACCAAGGTGACAATTTTTTCCTTGGGGAATCAAGATTCCTATATGCCCTCTGCTTCCCACTTCTCTAAGGGGAAATATTACTGCCAAGTATATTCTTAGAGATGCTTAAAAAGCACATACGCAGCAACATGTTCTAGCAGAAATATAGGCAAGAATAAGGATAAGCTATTTCTAGATAAAAATACAAGGAATGTGTGCATACAAGAAAAACCAAGTTTATGTGATCTTTTTGCCTCTCCCACAGTCCTAGGGACCAACATCCCAAGAGTTTTGTTTTCCTTCTGTTTGTTTTAATATTTTGATTATGGAATATTTCAAACTTATCCAAAAATAAGATAATATGATGAACTCCTATGTACCCTCTTTTTCAACAATTATCAAGTCACTTATATTTTATCTAGACCCTTCACTCACTCCCATCCCTAACACACACAGGACAATATTTGATGCATTTCTAAGAAATATAACACTGGTCTGGGGAGGTATATATAATACCTACCTGTGGTATTTGTTTTTTCCTAGTACCATATGTGGAGTGAATCCACAGGTAGTGAGGTAATAGGACTTTTCCTAGATCTCCTGTTTATCAAACACTATTATATTGAATACTCATCATGATGCTCTAAAGAGAGTACTATTATTAATTTTATTTTACCAATGGAGAAACTGGTCTGATGAAATGAGGTTAGTTGCTCAAGGTCAAATGGTCAGCCCATGATTTGAAGTGAAGTCTGTCAGAAAACTGGTAAGAACACTTTACCCAAGAGTTATATATGGTCCGTCAAAAGGATTAGATTTTCTCCTTTTCTAAAATAGGCTTGTTGTTTGTTTTCCATGCAAGAGGAAGCAACACAAACCTTCACTTTTTGCTCTTTCCTGAAATAAGAAAGTGGGCGCCTAAGGATCTTGCAGTGCTTATGCTGAAAGCACTTTGTGAACGAAAGCCATGGCTCAGCTCAGGACTTCCAACTGGGATGACACAAAATCAAAATAGAACAGTTTATTTCAGCTCTAATCAGAATAAAAGCAAATGGATCAATGTTTTCCAAATGAAACTTGTCTAGAATAGCACTTATTTTCTAAGTCTCACAGGTATTACAAACCAAAACAGGAAATGAAAAGCTATTAAAATAAATGGTCCAATAGTGTTCTTTAAACAACTATCAGCACTTCGATGAAAAAACTTTTACCCATCCCCACCACTTGTTTATTGTCTAAATTCAAACTCATATATCCTTCTTGGCAGGTCAGCATTAAATTAGGGTAAAGACTTCTAAGTCTCAGATGCTACTATTTGAAAGGAAGTTGAGATAAAATTAGTAAAAAAAAAAAAAAAAAAAAAAAAAAATTTTAATATATGTGAGTGTTATGTTTGTAGGTAATCTGTTGCTGGACCAAGAGGAAAGTTGATAACAAGACAATTAAAATATCCCAATATTAGTCAAGTATTACATTTTAATTTTATGTGCTGAAAAATATTTATTAATATGACATTTTCAGAATTTGCTTTTCCCATTTTCCCGTGATGTTTACAGAGGATTTTTTTTGGTTCTCTCAATCTCTTTTCTTCCCTCATGTTCCTAGGAAGCATCTGGAGAAAGGGAAAGGGAGGAAGACAATAGGGATAAAGTAAAATAATAATAGTGGTCTCCATATCTAATATTATTTTTCATTGGTACCTAGAGTTGTGAAAGCTATGTAGTTTTATCAGGCTGGTAGCTTTTCAATGGGGTTTTAAGGAGAGTGGAGGAATAGTTATTGTAGAAGATTTTAAAATATATATATATATGAAGAGACTCGTCATTTTGTAATTACTTTCATATATCTGGATTATGTGTCTTTAATGGCCTCATTAAAGGGTTCCAGGCATGAACCCTGTAGGTCACAACTTTTATGAGCAACATGTATTGGTACTGATCCTCCAGTCTGTAGGAAGAGTTCAGCAATTTTTCCTCTGCATTCTTTCCTCCTCTGCTGACTTTTGCTTACAGTAGAAACAGTTGATTTAAATGCTTGCTCAGTACAGTGGAAAAGTCCTGGATTTGCCAAAAGTAAAATTTTGGTAAAGTAAATGAATGTGTAAAGAAGGACAAACAGCTTTGAAGGACTCTGGCATCAGTTTTTTAAGCTCTGCATGTGTTTTCTACAATTAAAATCCCTTTCCATTCTCTCAATTTTGTATCTCCCCGAGGAAGCTCAAATCAGCCCTCTCCCTCAAACAAATGCCTGCTTAATCTCCAGGGGAGGCTCATTCACAGGGACTGGGATTTACTCAAGAGGTGATTTGAGTATTTGCAGAATATTTGATATCCAAACATTTTTTGTTTGAGCTGTTAGTAACTTTGGGAGGAATTCAACAGAGGTGGTTGTCACTGAAGAAGGCAGGGGTGGCTGCTGAACATTATCGATCTCAGTTGGAAGCAAAAGTGCTCAATTTGCAGAGGAGATGTGGGGAGAGTGAGAGGATGCCCTGATATATTTAGCCAAATATAAATAGTGAACATGTATTAGTCATTTATTATAATGGCAGGCATTGTATTTCTTCCTAATAACCCTGAGAATTATGTTATATTAATATCCCCCTTTCAAAGAAGGAAAATATGAAATTTAATGAGCTTGCAAACATTGCCCATGGTGTTTCAGGTAGTAATTTTCAGAGCTGAATCTAAGTCTAAGTCTGCTTGATACTGAAGTTTAAACTTTTGTTACTCTTTTTTTTTTTTTTTTTCTATTCAGAATGTTTAGGTAGTGTTTGATCATTTAAATGGAACCTAGCTATCAAAGTACTGAGTTTTGGAGACATTTTTATTTAGTAAGAATATATTATATGAGTCAGGCTCTTTCTAGATATGGTGGAGGTCACAAAGATGAATAAAGTCCAGTATGTTTTCATGGAATCTGTAGGCTGTTAGAATAAGTTTTTCTGAAGCAAGGCAGATTATCAATGGCACAAGACAAGAATAAACAAAGGGTTACACGAGTTTACAGGTGAGAGGAGTTCCTTCAGGTTCGGGGAAGAGAACTTGTGAGCTGGTTCTGAAATTCAGTGAGAAAGCTTTAGACTACAATGAGCATGAAACAGCACAATTGGAATACTGAACCACAGTTCACCACTGAGAAGACTGGTTTGATCCATACATTTCTTTTTTGTTTAAAAGTATCCTCAGAGCACTTCAATTCTTCTAAAGGTTAATTAATGGATGCATTGAGTATTATGGTAAAGATTAATTGAGGTGGTGCCGGAGGGATGATGGAGAATTAAAAGTATTAATGGAAATTTTCTGCTAAGTCATTTTTCTATGAAACAGCAATGGTTTTTTGTGTGTTTTGTTTTGAGACAAGGTCTCATTTTGTCACCCAGGCTGGAGCACAGTGGCACAACCATAAGTTACCGCAACCTTGACCTCCTGGGTTCAAGGAATCCTCCCACCTCAGCTTCCTGAGCAGCTAGGACTACAGGGATGTAACATCATGTCTAGCTTTTTTCTTAAATTTTTGTAGACACAAGGCCTCACCATGTTCACCTGGCTCATCTCAAATGCCTGGGCTCAAGTGGTCCTCCTGCCTCTGCCTCCCAAAGTGATGGGATTACCAGCATGAGCCACTATGCCCAGCAGAGACAGCAAATTCGATGGCAGCAACAGTGTCAAATTCCTGAGTACATTTCTGAGTAAATTGTTTAAATCCTCACTCTAGTTAGGTTTTAATTTGCAAATCTAACAGCTAACTTCCCTAGAATGTGCAAAAGATAAAAAGTCCTGTGTAGATTTTGATTTAAAGTGTGTTTTGACCCTAGCTCAGGTCTAAGGGGGAGTGGCTTAGGTACCCTAAGCAGAGAAGAAATTGTAATTTCTTTTGAAGAAAGATCTTCTAGCATCTTGTGCCTTCCAGAAAATAGCTAGCACTTGTTAGAAAGCTAACACTTGTCAGAAATAAATGCAAGAGGAGTTGTTTTCCTGATGCTTTATTCACACAAACATGTCACGGTAAAGTCAAGGTGTAAGCTGCCGCATACATTTGATTGGACTTTGAATATCACTTTGTAGAATCACTTGCTTGGGGCATGTCCAAAATGTTGGTTTGAAACTGCACATAAAGCCACTATTTGGTCACCTGAGATGTTACTGTGAGATACTTCAATGACTTTTTTCTTCAAATTTTCTGCATAGTATTCTTTCACTTACTTCACCAATATTTCAGTGATTCTAGGCTAAAAAGTTTAAGATTATGTGAAAGTACATGGATTTTACTAACCAGAGTGTGACCAACAATCCTGGTACTCTCTGCAGATGACAGAAATGAAGTCTTTAAGGGTGTGGACCCTACACTGAGACCCTCTGGATTAGAATTTGCAAGTTCACCTCCTACTATGGGACAGTCAGAATGTAACTGCTGTTAGAGTTCAGAGCCTCGATGAATTTGGAATTAGACCATTGTTCAAATCTGAGCTCTACTAATTAATAGCTGTGCATTCTCAGATAAATCTGTTAACTTCTCTGAGGCAAGGACTAAGAGTGCAAGAAGAAACTTTGTGGAAGGAATAGATGTAGAAGACCTAAAATATGGAAAGGAGTCTACCAACATATCAATACTCTAAGCCTGCATTTGATAACATGGAGTTAGATGCATCTGAATGAATGTGGAAATTCTCATAAAATAGAATTGAATGAGAATGCTGGCCCCTTCTAAGAATTACATTAAATTACTTGCATGATTTTCCTTTCAGACATATGTTCACTAGACTTCTCTGAGGCTCCACATTTTCCATCCCTGTTTGTGCTGTCCTCTTAGCCTAGAACATTCAGTGTCAGGCTGAGGATGCACCCCATCTGAGAAAGAGGGAAAACAAGGCAAGCATCTCTCTCTCTCTCTCTCTCTCTCTCTCTCTCTCTCTCTCTCTCTCTGTGTGTGTGTGTGTGTGTGTGTGTGTGTGTGTGATAGAAATATGAGCTCTAAAGCTCAGATATGCCTGTCTTTTTACAGTTAGGGTTTACGGTAAAATGCTGCTAGGTCCTAAGACTTTGACTCTCTTGACCGCCAATGGGTTTGAATTTAGTGTTTGTGGGGAGAAGTTTACCAAGCGTGGTGAAAAGTTCTGGCATTTCAATGTGAATTATCGAAACCTATTACTGTTGGATAATTCATCAGATATCAATGTTATGTCTTCTTCAGAGCCTTTGGAGTGTGAGAGGATTTTTGTGGTGATTGTGTTAGTTTTAGTGTTTTCTCATTTTCCTGTTTGAACCAAGTGTTTAACTGTCGTGTTTTGATTGTGATCATTCCTCATGTGCACCATCTAATGACCACATTACCCACCTCCTTCACCTCTTGAAATCTGGAGTTTGTCTGCTAACATGTCAGGTCATGAGCACTAGGATCAATATTACTGAATGCCAAGACGTAGCCTATCTTCAGATTTAAACTCTGACTTAGCATGGGTTCAACTACTGGAGGCCACTGTGCAATAAAAGTTGAAGTAGGATGGAAGAGGGAGAAATGCATAAAATAAAATGAAATACCATTATAAATATTATGTCTATGGCTTCTCTCTTTTCTTGAAACAGAGCTATGGTATAAAGCAGGACTGTATTTACAATGAGTTAATGAAATTTTTATTTGAATAATCACACCCAAAATTGCTTTCAATTTTTCATAATCTCTCTAAATGTCATCACATATTATTTGCTTTTTCCATTTTTCAAGACATCATATTTTTAAATTTGTTCACCTGGTAAAACCTGTTGGTTTCTGCCAGAGACTTGTTAACTAGAAAAGAGCAATTTCCCTTTTTCATTCCAACCTCATACAATTGCCTGAACTAAAAAATAATGAAAAACATGAACAATTTCAAGGAGCAGCACTGTTAGAAATGAGCTGAAATGTCAGTGGATTTATTAGAAAACATCTCTGTAGAAAATCAGGATTGGTTTTCCAAGTTTGAGAGAAGGAAAATGGTTTAATCAATATTGTCCAAATTAATTATAGGGAAATGGCAATATGTATTACGCAAACTATGTTTTTTCATTGGAAAACATCGTGTTAAATATTTTTAACAACAGAACCTGTTCAGAGCCTTTAACATATCACTGTGTAAGAGAATCCCCGATACAGTTTACAGCAACCATGTCTTTCTCTTAGGCCTTATTTTAGGACTAATCTTCAGTGAAGCACATTTAGGAAAGCTGACTTAGATATCTTATTTTAACACTGATTTGTTTATTCTGATAACTAGGATGGGAGCACATACCTAACCTTTAAAGGGAAGATAGTATGAGGGTTCATTATATGACTACAATTTACATCTTGGTGTCTCTTTCAGAAACAGTCTTAGAAGGATGAAAAGATTGAGCCAAAATAAATAGCTTTGGAAGACACTCTTAGTTGTAGTCTACCCCAGTAGTCCTTCTACCTAACAGTGCTTCTTCTTGACAGTAATGTTTTTGTTTTTGTTCCCCTCCCCCACCCGGGGAAGAGGCTGGCAGGGCGGGTAGTATTAATTGCAATAATGTTATTGCCCTTTTTATAGTTTTCCTTGCAACTAAGGGTTTCTAGGTGACTCAGTTATGGTAAAGGACACAAAAGGAAAATATTATTAGTAAAATATGTGCATCTGAGAGGAGACAGAGTTCTTGAGTACCAGCTCTTCCATTTCTGTTTGCATTGATTGTGTTTAGATGGCTTGTGACCATCTTGTAAACGTGAGGCCAACATGTTCAATGTATACATTTAACTTCATTCTTTCTTTGATATAAGCAACTTTACTTCATTCTCTTTATCTAACCTCTTTCTTTGAATGATTAGAGAAATGGCCAGTGAAGTTGATAACTTTTACTAATTTACACAATGTTCAAATAGTTTCTATTTTTACTTCTCTGACTTATTTTTTATTTTATGATGATCAAACAGGTAAAAGTCTCTTAAGAAACTTACCTATGTTCCTCAAAGGCACCACAGTAGGACCTGTGATATTTTTAAAAATGAAAGCAAAAAAGAAATATATAAAAAAGTTCCTTATGATGGTGGAGGTGCATTCCTTCTACACCTAAATTATTGATAGTTCTTATCATGAAACGGTCTTGAATTTTGTCAAATGCTTTTTCTGTATCTGTTGAGATAATCATATGATTTATATTTTTAATTCTGTTAATATGGTGAATCACATCTATTGATTTGTATGTTGAATCATCCTTGTATTCCAAAGATAAATCCCACATGATCATGATGTATGAACTTTTAATGTGCTGTTGAATTGTTTGGTAGTACTTTGTTGAGAAATTTGGCTTCTATGTTCATAAGAGATATTGGGCCTAAAATACTATTTTTGTAGTATCTTTATCTGGCTTTGATATCAGGATTGTATTGGCTTCATAAAATGAGTTTGGATATGTTACCCCGTCTTTAATTTTTTGAAAAAGTTTGAGGATTGGCATTAAGTCTTCTTTAAATGTTTGGTAAAATTAACCAGTGAAGTCATACGGTCCCAGGCTTTTCTTTGTTGGTGGATGTTTGATTATTAATTAAATCTTAGTCATTATTGGTCTGTTTACATTTTCTATTTATTCATGATTCAGTCTTGGTAGGATTTATATAAGTAAAAACTTATCTATTTCTTCCAGTTTATCTGACTTGTTGGCCCACAATTCTTAATAATATTTTATATAATCCTTTTTATTTCTATTTCATTCATTGTATTGTCTCCTCTTTATCTGATTTTATTTACTTGGGTCTCAACTCTTTTATTTTTAGTTTAGCTAAAAGCTGAAAACAATCAGCAAAAGGAAAAGGGAACCTATGGAAAAGGAAAAATATTTGCAAATGTTATATCTGATAAGGGGCTAATATCGAAAACCCATAAGGAATTCACATAACACAATAGCAACAAAACAAGACAACAACTAGCCTAATTAAAAACTGAGCAAATGACCTAAATAGACATTTTTCCCAAAGAAGATGTACAAGTTACCAGCAGGGTGAAAAAAATGTTCAATATAACTAATTATCAGGGAAATTCAAATCAAAATCCCAATGAAATATTACCTCAAAATTGCTAGAATGCCTATTAACAAAAAGTCAATAGACAGCAAATATTCCCAAGGATGTAGAGAAAAAAAAACCTTATCCTATGGGTGGGAATATAAGTCGATTCACTCATTATGGAAAACCGTGTGGAAGTAACTGAAAAAATTAAAAATAGAATTACTATATGATACAACAATCCTACTCTTGGGTATGTATCTAAAAATGAAAGTAAAATCAGTATTTCAAAGATATATCTGCACTTCTATGTACACTGAAGTATTAGTCACAATAGCCAAGATACAACAATCACCTAAGTGTCCATCAGTGGTTGAATGGAAAAGGAAAATGTGGGTATATATACGAGGAAATATCATTCAGCCTTAACAAAGAAGGAAATTCTACCAGTTGCTACAACATGGGTGAAACAGGACATTATGTTAAGTGAAATAAGCCAGACACAGAAAGAGAAATACTACATATTATCACCAACATTAGAAATCTAAAAATGTTGAACCCACAAAAACAGAGAGTAGTATGGTGGTTACCAGGGTCTGGGGGAGTGGGAGAAATGGGAAGATTTTAGTCAAATGGGTACAAACTTTCAGTTACAAGATGAATAATTTTAAGAGATCTAATGCATAGTATGGGGATTATAGTCAATAATAAATGTACTGTACGCTTGAAACTTGCTAAGAGAAATAATAAGTATTCTCATCAAAAAAAAAATGGGCAATTATGTGGTGATGAATGTTAATTAGCTTGATTATGGTAATTATTTCATAGTCAAATTATTATAGTGTACACCTTATATAATTTTGTCAATGATACTTCTATAAAGCTATGCAAAAGAAGAAAATGGACAACATGTACAAATGCATGTAATACATCAGGATCATTACTCATTTTAAAAAGCAATTGTTGTTGGCTAAAGTTTTAAATTTCCTGGAATCATTTCAAATAGGATTGCTAAAATAAGTTGTTCAGAGTCCTTGAAGGAACATTTCAGTTATGTTGATTTGTTCATTTTCTCTCTGTCTCTCTCCCCATCTCTCTCTTTCTCCCTTTTCTTTCCTCCTTCCCTTCCACAACCCCCTCTCTCTTCTAATTCTGGTTGCTGCTAAGTTCTGTATAGAAACAACTGAGCATCTTGGCTGACAAGGACATTTCTAGGAGCTAGATTACAGAGTCTTTGGGGCTAAGAATTACTATGTAAAGTCAAGGGTTCCATACAGAGCTCTAGAATTAGGGATTATGGGGATGTAGTATTGAGAAAAGCTGTGTTGTATGGGATGTTATTGACATGCTTTCATTTACGAACAGTTTCGACAACAGTAGTTGATGTGCTTAACTCTCCCTTCCAGTAGTTATCATGTACTCAAGGTTCCCAAAGCTCAACTTGTCTCACTGTGGCCCTCCCCACTTTGTATCTTGTCTAAGACATGGATGGACTATGGCTGTGGTTAAGGGGTTCGAGAGTGGTAGAATGAATGAAAGTCCAAAGACTCAATCCAACTATCTACAGACTTACCTTCCTACTTACCTGTTCAAACTAACTCACCTTGCCTAACCTATTTTCCATTTCCACCTACCTATTTTCCATTTCCACTTACCCACCTACTTTCCTAACTTTTCATAATATAGTGAATGTTATATAAGTTAATGTTTAAAAATTTCTAAAAACGATAAGGCTGTTCTTTATATATTTTTTAACTTTCTACGTTGAGATCATTAGACGTAGAGCAGAGTTGCAAAAATAGTACTAAAAATTCCCAGATATTCTTATTCAACATTTCCTAATTTTAGTGTTATAACCATCATGCAATTATCAAAATTAAGAAGTTAACTGATAGAATGCCACTTACTGAACTAGAGTTATTCATATTTCACCAGTTTTACATGAAAATCCTTCTTTACCAAGATAAAATTCAGAATTCCAAATGTATAAAGTTGTCGTATCTCCATAGTCTCCCGCAGTGTGAAACATTTTCTTTAACTTTTCTTTTTCATGAACTCCACAGTTTTAAAGAACACTGGTTAGCTATTTTGTAGAATATTTTTCAATTCAAATTTGATATTCTTTGAAATTAGATTGAGATGATTCATTATGTAAAGGTCATGAGACCTCTGGGCATAATATGAGAGGGTATTATTCCCACCTTTGTAATAACTATTTTCTGTAATTAATGAGTGTTTTGGAGGTATCAGATATTATGAGACTATGTGAATAGCCTTTGCATCTTTTTTGTCAGTTTCAAAAACCTTAAAAACATGTATTTCAAAACCAAACTAAATATTTCTATGGTGCTGTAATGGTGATTTTATAGTTTTCTCATTTTAGTACATTTATTGAGATTATTTTGTAAGAAAGAACTGTTTCCCCACACTCACACTTATTTATTAATTCAGTTATGTACTTAGCATAGACTCAAGGATATTTATATTATTCTTTGATTATGATCCAATACTATCATTATTTATGTTGCTAATATTATTCTTGCTGTGACCATTGAAGTTTTTGCAGATTAGCTCCTATATCCTTTCAACATGCACCCACTCTATTTGGCACATGGTGGGGAGACTTTCTTACTTTTAGGTACCACAAGACGTTCCTATGTCACATTAGGTTTTGCCTGTCTCAGTCCTGAAAACAATCACTTCTCCTAGTAAGTTGTTTTATTGGGGCAAGGTACTTGTAAACTGGGGCCTGGGTGTTTGGTGTTTTCAATGTTACTGTGGTGTCACAGCTCCTGCATTCTTTCAACAGAGTTAGGAAATGTATGAATGTATAATAACCCATACACACACACGCACACACACGTATGTCTAATTATTTTTCTCTCTGCATATATATTTTAAATAGGCCGTAATATCTGATTCCAATCAAGCAAAGGAGGTTTTATTTATTCTAGTCTTCACTGTTATTTGTAACTTCTTTCTCTGATGGTTTCTCTGAAACTGTCATTCAACACTAGTGTACATGTAGACTTGCCTGCTCTTAAACACGTTTATCAACCACATGCAGCGTTTGTGATTTTTCTTTGTCTTAAGTCTTACAGCATCCAATCAAAATAGCTTTGAAAATGGTTATTTAGGTCCATCATCTTCAAAGAAGTGAGATTATTCATTGATAGCTCAGAATCATTTGTTACAATCTACATTCTATCTTGAGTTCCCTCCATATCCTTGGAGATTTTTTAAAAATTTAAACAATTAAATTCATTCTTTATGGTGTGTAGTTCTTCTACCATTTGAAAACACACAAAAAACCCTACCAGAAATTAGGTATTTACCAACACAATTTTATGTAGAACTGTTCTATAACAGAAAGAAGTTCTTTGTGCTTCTCCGTTTTAGTCAACAACCCACTCTACCCACACTTTTGGCAATTGTTGATCTATTTTCTGTGTGATTTTGGTAATTGCAAGTAGAAATCACATGAAGTAGACTATTGCTTCTTGCTTTTTACAACCTAGTAAAATGTTTTAAAGATTTATTCATATCACTGTGTAAGAACTGCTTCTTTGTTTACTTATCTTTTTATTTATTTTCCTTTTTATTAAATGGCTCAGTAGTGTTTCATTATATGGATATACAATGGTACTTACCTGCCTGAAATATACTGAGTATTTTAAAAATTTGACACGTTTGAATAAAGCTGCTGTAGGCATTTGTGTCAGTATGTGTTTGTGTGTGTGTGTGTACAGATAACTTTCTCTTATTTTGGGTAGATTACCATGTGAAAGACAAATATCTTGGGGCTCCAAAATCACTAAGCTAAAGGGAAAAGTCAAACTGGGAAAGGCTTAAGCCAAACCTGCCCAAGCTTTGAATTATTTTATGCAAAGTCACCCCTCTCCTCACTGAGATAAATGCGTATCTGATTGCCTCCTTTGGAGAGGCTAATCAGAAACTCAGAAAAATGCAACCATTTGTCTTTTATCTGCATATGACTTAGAAGTCCCTTTCCCCTCTTCTAGTTGTTCTGCCTTTCCAGACTGAACCCAATGTTCATCTTACGTATGTTGATTGATGTCTCATGTCTCCTTAAAATGTATAAAATCAAACTGGGTTCTGACCACCTTGGACACATGTCTTTAGGACCCCCTGCAGCTGTGTCATGGGCATGCATCTTCAACCTTGGCAAAATTAGCTTTCTAAATTGACCAAGACATGTCTCAGATTTTTGGGGTTCACACCTGTTAATAACTAAGAGTAGAATATCTGTGACATATGGTATGTTTATATTTAATTTTATGAAAAACTGCCAAACTATTTTCTTTTCCAAAGTGACTGTATCACTTTGTGTTCCTGATGCAATGTATGATCAGTGATGTATGAGAGTTCCAGTTGCTCCTTTTACTTCCAGTATTTGCTATTGTCATTTTTAAATTTTATTTACTTATTTATACCATCTAGTAGGTTTAGAGTGGTCTCTCATGGTGGTTTGTGTTTCTCCAGTGACTAATGATGTTGATCATATTAGTATATACTTATTTGTTGTTCATATATCATCTTTGGTGGACTGTCTGTTTAGATATTTTGCCCATTTTTTATTGGGCTGTTGGTCTTATTTTGAGTTGAAACCTTCTTCTATATTCTCAATTGAAGTTTTTTGTAAGAAATACCATTGGAAAACATATTTCTTTATATTTAAAATGGGATTATTGTGTATAATCTTTATGCGGTTTTGTTTTTCTTTCCAATTTTATGATTTCTCCCTTTCAATAGTATGTTTAGACTATTCACATTTAATATAATTATTGATAAAAATTAAACTAAAATCTGCCATTTGTTTGTGTATGTATTCCATTCAATTTTGTTTCTATTTCCCTCTTTTTCTGTCTTGCATTATTTTAATATATTAAGATTCCATTTTATCTCTGCTATTTACTTATTAAAACCTTTTTAAAAATTACAATGGTTTTCCTAGGATTTAAATTATATATCTTTATTAACTTGAAGATTACCTTCATATAATGTTACCTTCATATAATGTTATATAGTTTTGAACGTAATTTTAGAAACATACAATTTTGTAGTCTCAAGTCTTCCTATATTTGTGTCATTGCTGTCAAATATTTAACATATGTTATAAATACACACATCCTTCCTGCTCAAGAAATTTTTGTTTCTAAACAATGTGACTCAATCTCCAAATAACATTGTGCCACTCCACACATAGTTTAAGAGTTCATAGCAGTATATTCCCAAGTCCTCTGTTTCATACATTGTGCCATGATTACTACATGTTTTACATTTACATACATTAAAAACACAAAATTAACTGCCACTATTTTAGCTTTAAATGACTAGTTATCTTTTAGACCAATTACAAATTTAAAAAATGACTTTTATCTTCATTTACTTCATTTACCATGCTGGGCATTTTATTGTGCAGATCTAAGTTTCCAATCGTTGATACAGGAGTGAAGAAGAAATTACTTTGGCTGATAGTGAGGATACAGAAGTCCTTGGTAAGGTTTCCCTTTTAATGAAAGGCAGCCCAAATCATTTTCCTTTCTAACAAAGAGCAGCCTGTAAAGTCGAACTGCAGACATAGATGCCAGCAGCTGTGCCAATCATGTTCAAAATGGCAGCTCCATCTTTCCTTGTCTGCCAGCCAGGTGTACAGTAAGGAGCAGACAAGATGGCACGGGCCAAGGGGAAAGTTCATTTGCATAATAAGATTAGGGTGGGGCAGCCAGCCTTCTCGAGCTGTGTAAATGTCATTAACTTTACAGCCATTGATTTTCTTCTACTCAGCACTACTGAGTCCTCTGATGACCTATCAAAAGCAGTTAGCTTTTCAGTTGTATTTTTCACTTGAATTGTTCATATTTGAATGTTTCTTATAGTTTCCTTTTTGTTTTTGCTGAAATTCTTCTTCTGATTTTGCATGTGGTTCACCTTTTCCTTTAGAACCTTTAGCATATTAGTTATGTTTGTTTTGAAGCTGTGGCAAGGTTCCAATATCTATGTCATATCTGATTCTCATAATGCTGACTGCTTGGTCTTTGGAATTATATTGTATTTCTGTGTGTTGTTTTTAATATACCATAATTCTTGTGGAAAGGTGAATATCTTGAAAAGAATAGTAGAGACTTATGTAACTAGCTGTATGTCTAAAAATGACCAAAGCGTTCTTCCTGGTAGGACTTTAGTGTAAGCATTTGAGTTTTTTTAGTTGGGATTTGGGCTGGGTTTGAAGTTTATTAATGTGATTATCTTCGCTGGGTCACAGGCTTTAAATTCCTCTAGCAAAACTTTGTGTTTAGAGTAGGGGCTTATTTGTCAGATTTTCTCATAGTCTACATCACACTGAGCTTTTGTATTCCACCTCTGAAAGGATATTTTTCATACTCATGTCCCTTTCCTATCCCTGTGCAACATTATTTTCCAGTTTCTAATGATTTGAATCTTAGCCTAGCGAGAGGCATGCAGGATGTTACCTGTTATTCTGATTACATCTTGGTTTTAGCAGGTACAATGGGTGTGTGGTCTTGTCAATTCTCCTGATATTCCGTGGCTATAGAGCTAGATTCAGCATTTTCCCCACCCATACTCCAGGGATAGATTTTTTTTTTTAAATCTGTTTTCCTTCTCCAGCTGCGATAGGTTTTCACTGGTGTCCTTAAGGTGCCAGCTTGTTACCCTCTGAATCAGTATCCTGAGGCTGCTCTAACGAATTACCAAAGACTTGGTGGCTTAAGACAAAATAATCACTCTCAGTTCTGGGTTTTAGAAGTCTAAAAATCCAGCAAGGTTGTGCTCCCTGTGGGTACTCTAAAAAAATAATCCACTGGTTACCTCTTCCAATTTTTAGGGACAGACCTGGCATTCCTAGGCTTGTAGCTTTATCTCTAACTCAGTCTTGATATCACCCTCTCTTCTATCTTCTCCTCTGTGTGTCTATCTTATAAGAACATATGTTATTGCATTTAGGGCCCACCCAGATAATCCCAAGATAAGTTTCTGTTTTTAAAACCCTTAATTTAATGATACCTTTTGTCATATGACTTAATTTCATAGGTCTGGGAATTAAAGCATGAATATATTTTTTGAGAGGTCACCATTCAGCCCATTATATTTTATAACTCAGATAACAGGGATAGGAGAACAGTGTCCAATGGAGTTGCATGATTCTCTGGCGGTGGTTACTATTCCCTTCCCCAGACCTGCACCTCAAGAAACATTTCGTTAGGACTTACTACAGTCTTTTTTGTAAGCTCTTGTTTGGGTAACTACATAAAAAAATCTCAAAGAGGGTATTGACATCTTGAATTTCTGTCATCTTCAGGGACATTAAACTTTATCACCAGTACACACCTGTCCCCTACCAAATTTTCAACCAAACTCTTATTACCAGTGTCCACTTGTGTCTAACTTAAGCCAGTGTTTGCATGTTGTCTTTCTTTGCAGGTTTTTTCTCCCTCCTTAAATATTTTTTCTAGTTATTGCCTTGCAATTCCAACTTCCTGATAGGATTAAGAAAGGTTGTGAATTTGCATGGGGTATCATCACTAAGAAATATAGTAAGCTAATTTGCCTCTTATAAAATTATATCTTGCTGTTAATTTGCACATTCTGATTAGTAGTAAAAAATGTTTCATGTTTGTTTAAATAGTTGAGACTTCCACTTACATTTTTATTTATGAAGAAGAAACGTCATCACATTTAAAGAAGGACTGAACTGCTAACCAAGGTCATATATTTAACATTCCAGAAGCTATTTAAACATAGGCTAAAGAACTACTTGGTAGAAATGTGACAAACATAATTAGAAAGTAATATTTGGGGCCAGGCACAATGGCTCACACCTGTAATCCCAGCACTTTGGGAGTCTGAGGTGGGCAGATCACCTGAGGCAGGGAGTTTGAGACCAGCCTGACCAACATGGAGAAACTACATCTCTACTAAAAATACAAAATTAGCTGGGCATGGTGGCAGGTGCCTGTAATCCCAGCTACTTGGGAGGCTGAGGCAAGAGAATTGCTAGAACCTGGAAGGTGGAGATTGCAGTGAGCTGGGCAACAGAGGAGACTCAGTCTCAAAAAACAAAAAAAGTAATATTTGGAACAAAAAAACTTCAAGTTTCTGTGAATCCTGACAGCGTAGTTGGAGATAAAAAGCAACATAAAAATAACGTATCTCGAAGTGCAAAAAAATTTCCCCTTTAGATCTTGCCTCTGGTTCTTCATTCCTACTCTATTCTTTCTTCATTCTCTGTGTCCCCAGAGTCAGGGACAAGTTCTTGATTTTTTTAATCAAATGGTCACTTTCAGATTAGTATCTTTTACAACCTGCCAGGTTTTTTTTTTTTTTTTTTTATAGCTAATTTTTTTTATTCTTTTTTATTTTTATTTATTTATTTATTTATTTTATTTATTTTTTATTTATTATTATTATACTTTAAGTTGTAGGGTACATGTGCATAACGTGTAGGTTTGTTACATATGTATACTTGTGCCATGTTGGTGTGCTGCACCCATCAACTTGTCATTTACATCAGGTATAACTCCCAATGCAATCCCTCCCCCCTCCCCCCTCCCCATGATAGGCCCCAGTGTGTGATGTTCCCCTTCCCGAGTCCAAGTGATCTCATTGTTCAGTTCCCACCTATGAGTGAGAACATGCGGTGTTTGGTTTTCTGTTCTTGTGATAGTTTGCTAAGAATGATGGTTTCCAGCTGCATGTCCCTACAAAGGACACAAACTCATCCTTTTTTATGGCTGCATAGTATTCCATGGTGTATATGTGCCACATTTTCTTAATCCAATCTGTCACTGATGGACATTTGGGTTGATTCCAAGTCTTTGCTATTGTGAATAGTGCTGCAAGAAACATATGTGTGCATGTGTCTTTATAGCAGCATAATTTATAATCCTTTGGGTATATACCCAGTAATGGGATGGCTGGGTCATATGGTACATCTAGTTCTAGATCCTTGAGGAATCGCCATACTGTTTTCCATAATGGTTGAACTAGTTTACAATCCAACCAACAGTGTCAAAGTGTTCCTATTTCTCCACATCCTCTCCAGCACCTGTTGTTTCCTGACTTTTTAATGATTGCCATTCTAACTGGTGTGAGATGGTATCTCATTGTGGTTTTGATTTGCATTTCTCTGATGGCCAGTGATGATGAGCATTTTTTCATGTGTCTGTTGGCTGTATGAATGTCTTCTTTTGAGAAATGTCTGTTCATATCCTTTGCCCACTTTTTGATGGGGTTGTTTGTTTTTTTCTTGTAAATTTGTTTGAGTTCTTTGTAGGTTCTGGATATTAGCCCTTTGTCAGATGAGTAGATTGCAAAAATTTTCTCCCATTCTGTAGGTTGCCTGTTCACTCTGATGGTAGTTTCTTTTGCTGTGCAGAAGCTCTTTAGTTTAATGAGATCCCATTTGTCAATTTTGGCTTTTGCTGCCGTTGCTTTTGGTGTTTTAGACATGAAGTCTTTGCCCATGCCTATGTCCTGAATGGTACTACCTAGGTTTTCCTCTAGGATTTTTATGGTATTAGGTCTAACATTTAAGTCTCTAATCCATCTTGAATTAATTTTTGTATAAGGAGTAAGGAAAGGATCCAGTTTCAGCTTTCTACTTATGGCTAGCCAATTTTCCCAGCACCATTTATTAAATAGGGAATTCTTTCCCCATTTCTTGTTTCTCTCAGGTTTGTCAAAGATCAGATGGCTGTAGATGTGTGGTATTATTTCTGAGGACTCTGTTCTGTTCCATTGGTCTATATCTCTGTTTTGGTACCAGTACCATGCTGTTTTGGTTACTGTAGCCTTGTAGTATAGTTTGAAGTCAGGTAGCGTGATGCCTCCAGCTTTGTTCTTTTGACTTAGGATTGTCTTGGAGATGCGGGCTCTTTTTTGGTTCCATATGAACTTTAAAGCAGTTTTTTCCAATTCTGTGAAGAAACCCATTGGTAGCTTGATGGGGATGGCATTGAATCTATAAATTACCTTGGGCAGTATGGCCATTTTCATGATATTGATTCTTCCTATCCATGAGCATGGTATGTTCTTCCATTTGTTTGTGTCCTCTTTGATTTCACTGAGCAGTGGTTTGTAGTTCTCCTTGAAGAGGTCCTTTACATCCCTTGTAAGATGGATTCCTAGGTATTTGATTCTCTTTGAAGCAATTGTGAATGGAAGTTCATTCCTGATTTGGCTCTCTGTTTGTCTGTTACTGGTGTATAAGAATGCTTGTGATTTTTGCACATTAATTTTGTATCCTGAGACTTTGCTGAGGTTGCTTATCAGCTTAAGGAGATTTTGGGCTGAGACAATGGGGTTTTCTAAATATACAATCATGTCATCTGCAAACAGGGACAATTTGACTTCTTCTTTTCCTAACTGAATACCCTTGATTTCTTTCTCTTGCCTAATTCCCCTAGCCAGAACTTCCAACACTATGTTGAATAGGAGTGGTGAGAGAGGGCATCCCTGTCTTGTGCCAGTTTTCAAAGGGAATTTTTCCAGTTTTTGCCCATTCAGTATGATATTGGCTGTGGGTTTGTCATAAATAGCTCTTATTATTTTGAGGTACGTTCCATCAATACCGAATTTATTGAGCGTTTTTAGCATGAAGGGCTGTTGAATTTTGTCAAAAGCCTTTTCTGCATCTATTGAGATAATCATGTGGTTCTTGTCTTTGGTTCTGTTTATATGCTGGATTATGTTTATTGATTTGCGAATGTTGAACCAGCCTTGCATCCCGGGGATGAAGCCCACTTGATCATGGTGGATAAGCTTTTTGATGTGTTGCTGAATCCGGTTTGCCAGTATTTTATTGAGGATTTTTGCATCGATGTTCATCAGGGATATTGGTCTAAAATTCTCTTTTTTTGTTGTGTCTCTGCCAGGCTTTGGTATCAGAATGATGTTTGCCTCATAAAATGAGTTAGGGAGGATTCCCTCTTTTTCTATTGATTGGAATAGTTTCAGAAGGAATGGTACCAACTCCTCCTTGTACCTCTGGTAGAATTCAGCTGTGAATCCATCAGGTCCTGGACTTTTTTTGGTTGGTAGGCTATTAATTATTGCCTCAATTTCAGAGCCTGCTATTGTTCTATTCAGGGATTCAACTTCTTCCTGGTTTAGTCTTGGAAGAGTGTAAGTGTCCAGGAAATTATCCATTTCTTCTAGATTTTCCAGTTTATTTGCATAGAGGTGTTTATAGTATTCTCTGATGGTAGTTTGTATTTCTGTGGGGTCGGTGGTGATATCCCCTTTATCATTTTTAATTGCGTCGATTTGATTCTTCTCTCTTTTCTTCTTTATTAGTCTTGCTAGTGGTCTGTCAATTTTGTTGATCTTTTCAAAAAACCAACTCCTGGATTCATTGATTTTTTGGAGAGTTTTTTGTGTCTGTATCTCCTTCAGTTCTGCTCTGATCTTAGTTATTTCTTGCCTTCTAGCTTTCGAATGTGTTTGCTCTTGCTTCTCTAGTTCTTTTAATTGCGATGTTAGAGTGTCAATTTTAGATCTTTCCTGCTTTCTCTTGTGGGCATTTAGTGCTATAAATTTCCCTCTACACACTGCTTTAAATGTGTCCCAGAGATTCTGGTATGTTGTATCTTTGTACTCATTGGTTTCAAAGAACATCTTTATTTCTGCCTTCATTTCGTTATGTACCCAGTAGTCATTCAGGAGCAGGTTGTTCAGTTTCCATGTAGTTGAGCGGTTTTGATTGAGTTTCTTAGTCCTGAGTTCTAGTTTGATTGCACTGTGGTCTGAGAGACAGTTTGTTATAATTTCTGTTCTTGTACATTTGCTGAGGAGTGCTTTACTTCCAATTACGTGGTCAATTTTGGAGTAAGTACGATGTGGAGCTGAGAAGAATGTATATTCTGTTGATTTGGGGTGGAGAGTTCTATAGATGTCTATTAGGTCTGCTTGCTGCAGAGATGAGTTCACTTCCTGGATATCCTTGTTAACTTTCTGTCTCGTTGATCTGTCTAATGTTGACAGTGGAGTGTTGAAGTCTCCCATTATTATTGTATGGGAGTCTAAGTCTCTTTGTAAGTCTCTAAGGACTTGCTTTATGAATCTGGGTGCTCCTGTATTGGGTGCATATATATTTAGGATAGTTAGCTCTTCCTGTTGAATTGATCCCTTTACCATTATGTAATGGCCTTCTTTGTCTCTTTTGATCTTTGATGGTTTAAAGTCTGTTTTATCAGAGACTAGTATTGCAACCCCCGCTTTATTTTTGTTCTCCATTTGCTTGGTAAATCTTCCTCCATCCCTTTATTTTGAGCCTATGTATGTCTCTGCGTGTGAGATGGGTCTCCTGAATACAGCAGACTGATGGGTCTTGACTCTTTATCCAGTTTGCCAGTCTGTGTCTTTTAATTGGAGCATTTAGTCCATTTACATTTAAGGTTAATATTGTTATGTGTGAACTTGATCCTGCCATTATGATATTATCTGGTTATTTTGCTCGTTAGTTGATGCAGTTTCTTCCTAGCCTCGATGGTCTTTACATTTTGGCATGTTTTTGCAATGGCTGGTACCGGTTGTTCCTTTCCATGTTTAGTGCTTCCTTCAGGGTCTCTTGTAAGGCAGGCCTAGTGGTGACAAAATCTCTAAGCATTTGCTTATCTGTAAAGGATTTTATTTCTCCTTCACTTATGAAACTTAGTTTGGCTGGATATGAAATTCTGGGTTGAAAATTCTTTTCTTTAAGAATGTTGAATATTGGCCCCCACTCTCTTCTGGCTTGGAGAGTTTCTGCCGAGAGATCTGCTGTTAGTCTGATGGGCTTCCCTTTGTGGGTAACCCGACCTTTCTCTCTGGCTGCCCTTAAGATTTTTTCCTTCATTTCAACTTTGGTGAATCTGGCAATTATGTGTCTTGGAGTTGCTCTTCTCGAGGAGTATCTTTGTGGCATTCTCTGTATTTCCTGGATTTGAATGTTGGCCTGCCCTACTAGGTTGGGGAAGTTCTCCTGGATGATATCCTGAAGAGTGTTTTCCAACTTGGTTCCATTTTCCCCCTCACTTTCAGGCACCCCAATCAGACGTAGATTTGGTCTTTTTACATAATCCCATACTTCTTGAAGGCTTTGTTCATTTCTTTTTCTTCTTTTTTCTTTTGGTTTCTCTTCTTGCTTCATTTCATTCATTTGATCCTCAATCGCTGATACTCTTTCTTCCAGTTGATCGAGTCGGTTACTGAAGCTTGTGCATTTGTCACGTATTTCTCGTGTCATGGTTTTCATCTCTTTCATTTCGTTTAGGACCTTCTCTGCATTAATTACTCTAGCCATCAATTCGTCCACTTTTTTTTTCAAGATTTTTAGTTTCTTTGCGCTGGGTACGTAATTCCTCCTTTAGCTCTGAGAAATTTGATGGACTGAAGCCTTCTCTCATCTCGTCAAAGTCATTCTCCGTCCAGCTTTGATCCCTTGCTGGCGATGAGCTGCGCTCCTTTGCCAGGGGCGATGCGCTCTTATTTTTGGAATTTCCAGCTTTTCTGCCCTGCTTTTTCCCCATCTTTGTGGTTTTATCTGCCTCTGGTCTTTGATGATGGTGATGTACTGATGGGGTTTTGGTGTAGGTGTCCTTCCTGTTTGATAGTTTTCCTTCTAACAGTCAGGACCCTCAGCTGTAGGTCTGTTGGAGATTGCTTGAGGTCCACTCCAGACCCTGTTTGCCTGGGTATCAGCAGCAGAGGCTGCAGAAGATAGAATATTTCTGAACAGCGAGTGTACCTGTCTGATTCTTGCTTTGGAAGCTTCCTCTCAGGGGTGTACTCCACCCTGTGAGGTGTGGGGTGTCAGACTGCCCCTAGTGGGGGATGTCTCCCAGTTAGGCTACTCAGGGGTCAGGGACCCACTTGAGCAGGGAGTCTGTCCCTTCTCAGATCTCAACCTCCGTGTTGGGAGATCCACTGCTCTCTTCAAAGCTGTCAGACAGAGTTGTTTGTGTCTGCAGAGGTTTCGGCTGCGTTTGGTATTGCCCTGTCCCCAGAGGTGGAGTCTACAAGACAGGCAGGTTTCCTTGAGCTGCTGTGGGCTCCACCCAGTTCGAGCTTCCCAGCAGCTTTGTTTACCTACTTAAGCCTCAGCAATGGCGGGCGCCCCTCCCCGAGCCTCGCTGCTGCCTTGCCGGTAGATCACAGACTGCTGTGCTAGCAATGAGGGAGGCTCCGTGGGTGTGGGACCCTCCCGGCCAGGTGTGGGATATGATCTCCTGGTGTGCCTGTTTGCTTAAAGCGCAGTATTTGGGTGGGAGTTACCCGATTTTCCAGGTGTTGTGTGTCTCAGTTCCCCTGGCTAGGAAAAGGGATTCCCTTCCCCCTTGGGCTTCCCAGGTGAGGCAATGCCTCGCCCTGCTTCAGCTCTCGCTGGTCGGGCTGCAGCAGCTGACCAGCACCGATCGTCCGGCACTCCCCAGTGAGATGAACCCAGTACCTCAGTTGAAAATGCAGAAATCACCGGTGTTCTGTGTCACTGGCGCTGGGAGTTTGAGACTGGAGCTGTTCCTATTCGGCCATCTTGCTCTGCCCACCACAACCTGCCAAGTTTTAACCTAGAAATTGCTGTTTCTCATCCTCATTGTCTTAAGAGTCTATTTTCCTATTTCCAAGGGAAATTTTGCACGAATAAGTTGGAGTTCAATTTTAAAGCTAAGTAGCCACAGTGGTTATTAAACAAGGGGGTGGTGAGATAAAAGCTGGATCTAATTGGAAGTAGAATCAATTTAGCATTTTTTTTTGCTAATTTCTAATGATTGATTAATGGACTGCATAATACTACATAAAACTCTAAAATCTTGATTTTTTGGGGGGGGATATTTTGGGGAGAATAAAATTAGAAAAAAATATTTTGATTTTTGTTTTGAATTTTATCTTGCAGACTATGATACAGAGATTTGATTTTATTAGAGTATAAGTATCCATCCCAATGCCTCAGAAGTTTATCAGTCTAAGTCAGAGGTCAAAATAACAAAAGCTATCCCAAAGGATTCATTCTGAGTAATAAAACTGAATAATGCTTGTACCTCTGTTTTCCATGTTAATGCCAAGGTACAGAGAAAAGGAACCTTTTGATTCCCATTTCAGGAAGACATAATCTTCCTATTAAGAATTTATTGTGGATCAATGGACAGAAATATCCAAGGGATGCTTTAGTCCAGTCAAAGTCAATGAGGTCAACAAAACTGTCTTCTTGCCTCTAAAGAGTTCTCAGGAAGACTAAACAGCTGATATCATCAAAAGATGTGTAGATAAGGAGTTTGCAGGACTCAATTCTCATCCTAATCTTATTATTGACTAGTTTTGTTACTGGACACATTTATTCAGGTCTATAGTTTACTCAATTAAAAAATGACAGAAATAGAACTTAATAGTCCCAAGGGCAGCTATACAATTCTGTGGGACAGACGTTCTTTCCTATTTTAAAAACTGCCAAGCAAAGTAATTTCGTATCTTTCCTATAAGTTATTGCCAAAGATATATACAGAGACAGTATATATCTTGCACTGTACTTAAGTATCTTAGTGTGTGTTTTTTAAGGAAGTTGGATCATATGCATGGTAAGTAGTCTCCATTGAAGTTTCTCCACCACATTTGGTAATTGTTTTGTCAGTCAGAACCTCAGTGATCATAAGCATTTTTGGCACCTGATACTGTTGAGATTAAGAAAAGTCAGAGTGTAGTGGTTAATTTTATGGGTTCTAGAGTCAACTGGCCTGAGTTAGAATTCTCAATTATCTTTCACTAGTCATGTGACCTTAGGCAAGTAAATTTAACTTCTTGAATTTTAATCATTCTTGCCTGTAAAATTATGACTCTACTAAACCAACCTACTGAGCCAAATGGGAATGTGAAATAGGTCTTCTGTGTAAATCATAGTGTTAGTACATAAAGGCAATCCAATATGTGATAGTTGTTATTTTCATCAGCCCAAACACCTCTATGTGAGCTATTTTTAGAAGCTAAAAAGTATTGTTTAAAATATGGCTGATGTTTCTAGGTAAGTTGTTGTATAAAACTGTTTCCTTACTTTGTTTTTCTACTAAAAATGGACATTATTAAATCAAGCTAATAAATTCTGACTCATAGTCCTCATTTCTACCTCTTATTAAGTTTTTGGTCTTTCTAGAATTACTTTATTTCATACAATAAGTCCCCTTGTGAGAAATTTAGAGACATAAGAGAATTTTCTCATTGATTATTTGGCCTTTATTTTGCTAAAGACAGATACCTCTATGCAGCCTAGTCAGATTGAGCAGATTGTTAAAACCAGACTTCTCCCCAATTTATTTCTCAGATATTTACTGAGCATTTACTGTGTGTCATGTAAATTTCTAGATGCAGTAATGGACAGTGAGAATATTGGGAATTTTAATTTTTTTTCTTGCCTCAGTAAGTGAAACTCTGCTATCCACTGACTCTTCATCACCACGAATGTCAGAATTCAAATCCTCAGGAGCTGAGAGATCTGCATGGAGTGTGGCTGGTGGTGATAGGTTTAGTAAAAAGTCCTCACCCAGACAGGCTCTCACTCCAAAGACTCCTTCCATCCGAACTGCAAGTGGAGTCTGCAGCCTGAAGGAAGGGGCCCATTGCCCCCCTCTAATGCTTACAAAGTTACTTGATTGTCCATGGGTGTCCCTTTCTTTCAAGTTTTACTTTTTGTATTCCTTCCTGGATTCTCCCCCTCCCTTAAATTTAGCTCTCTAATCTGAACCACCTTTTGCATTTTCTCTTTTTTCAAAAGTTTTAAAATATTTTATTGACAAAGGTTATGTATATTCAATGTGATGATTAGATATTGTACACATTGTACAATGATCATCACAATGAAATTAATTAACCCGATCTACCAGTACTCATGCTGTACATTCGATCCCCAGAACTTATTCATCTTGTAACTGAAAGCTTGTACCTTTTGGCCATCCCCCCAGTACCCCTGCAGCTGCTGGCTACCACCTTTCTACCCTCTGCTTCTACAAGTTTCCCTTGTTTAGATTCCATATTTAACTGAGATCATTTCTCTTTCCTGACTGTCCCCGTGGAAGGAATATTGCAAATGTGCTTTTTTCCCCCGCAAATAAAACATTTTGTTTATTATACTAATAAATCCTCTTTGGGTTTACCAAACACCCACAGAGGCTCTGAAGAATTTATATGGAAATTAAGGCAGCAATACATCTGCTTAATTAGACAGAATTAGACAAATATACTCATAAAAGGAAACAGGTATCTGCTGGAATGGAAGGAGGACTGGGCTGGGAGGGAAATTCCTTTTCAGCTGTTTTCATAGGTTAATTTAGGGGTCGTTATCATACAGGCTTTGGTCTCCTGGGATAATACTCTGCTCCACAGGAAAGGAGAGGATAAGTTCTCTTTTACATCCAGTAAAGAATTCAAATTAACCTGTCTCCCCACTGTGATGTAATTAATACCAAATTTAAGGAAAGCAGGTTGCAGATTTCCAAAAAGATGGCAGTGCTCTTGCAACTTTACTGGTATAGTATTGCAGGTTAGACTCACCACCTGGAATGTTTTAAAAATGCTTATGACTAGGGTCACCTAAACCCAATTAAGTAAGGTATGGGTCTCAATGTGAAAAAAATCAGAATTCAAAATTATTGGTCCACGTTTTCCACCAGGCCTATTTAAACAATTCAGTAACAGTAATGGGCCCAATTAAAGTTGCTCAACTTTGTCTTTTTTTAACACATTCATGCAAGTACTCAGAACCAATATGGACATTGACAAATGCAAACATAGACAAGACACAAAGAAACACCATGCTCATAGTAATACACACCCAGATACAGACACAGAGATCACACACAGGAAAGAGATCCAGAGATCTACAGACACTGGTCCATACAGACTTAGGTACTGGTACACAGAGAAACAAACATATATATATTTGTACACATTCAGAAGGAAATTTATATAAACTTAGTCTGATGCACACAGAAAGACCATCTGAATAATTTGTAGAATAATATTCTACAAAGAGATAAGTAAGAATCATAGAATGAACATCGTGGTTTGTAAATTATATCTAAATAAGGATGTTGAAAACATAAGAAAAAGTATCACTAAGATAGACACCTAGCAAACAAAAACATAAGAGGAGACGCACATACTCACGAACTCTTCTTTGGAAGTTTTGAGGTCTTTGTTGTGTACAGGCTCTTAGGCGGCAAATACCACCACAATGCTAGTCTATCAGTGGATATATTTTTTGTCACACTCACTTGCAACCTCCTTGGCTCCTTGCCCAGGACAACGATGTAGAGGGCGGGGTTGGAATTATAACCTTCAAAGAGATAAATTATACACATTTTATTGAAAAAGGAGGTGTTCTGCTGAAATTTTCCTCTCATGGGAACCCAGAAATTTGCATAGCAGGTAAAGAATATTTCACTGGTTTTAGATGCTGATAGAGCTCAAGACAGCAGAACAAAACAGCCTATAATAATGATAATAATGTATCTGTGGTCTTTTATAATATAGTAAGTTTTCTTGTAACTAACTCAGTTAATCGTATGACAATAGTTGTTCCCTGTAATTTCATTTGATCTTCAGAGCAAACAAGTGAATAAAAATTATCAACATTTTACATTTGTCCAAATTAATGCCGAGAGGGTTTATATAACATTTTTTAGGTCATCCAGCTACTAAGTTACATGTTTTAAAGTCAAATACATGTCTGATGGACTTCAAATCTGTGCTTTCAGCAACTGTATGACACTGACCTCTGCAAACACCGAGCTTGGGATTGATCTTACGGCTATTCTTACTTTGCGTACAAACAAACTGAAGATCAGAGAAGCTATTTTGTCCCAGGCTCCTGGGGGCACACACAAAACTTGAATCTAATGTTCTGATTCCTGTTCTAGGACTGATCAGACCCAAGAAATAAGCCTTTGAACCATTCCATGGGCTATATGTAAACTGGACTCAGTGAAGAAACTGAAGCTTAAGAAATGTGGCTGAGCTAAAACTGCAATGACCTATGCCTTGAGCATACACAAAGGGAGTCTGGATTCTCCTAGAAAGCAATGGGCTCAGAGGACTTCTCTACTTCTCCCACTTCTTTATTTCTTCTCTGGGGACTGTGGCACTGCTTTCTCTGGCATTGGGGTTAGTGATATCTCAGAAAGCTCATGGAGGGGGGACTACATCCCAACCCCAAGAGCAGTGGTACAGCCTTGACTTCAGGAGAGGTTTCATCTGTTTGCCATTTTCTTAAAGTGGGGGTTTGGCTAGAATGATAAATGATCACACTGGTGATTACATTGATCACATTGTAGAATTTTCTCTAAATCCTTTTCCCAGAATCTGAGTGTGATTATGAACTTCCCTGTTCCACAGTTTTTCAGCATGCATCATATTCTCGGCTCTGTGATTCGCTCTATGTGGATTAGAGTGAGAGACCAGTTCCAAAGAGTTCATGCCTTAATTTTGAAGAAAAATGATGATTACATATTATGTAATAACTAGAAATCGTTAGGCCATACATTCTCAATAAAGCAAGAATTGATTCTTGTGGAAGGGCAACAAATTGTTAGATGGTACAATGATTTGTAGCTCTCTCTCCAAATTTCAGCCCTTCCTGATACAATATTTAATATTTAATTTCAAGGGTAAATGATTGGGATAAAAAGATGTTTAAGGTTTCTTAGGGAGGTGATAATGAAACAAAAGGTCGATAAACACTATGTTAGACTACACATCACAGATCTTCATGTTATTCATACTACCATTTCAAATTGTTGCCAACTTTAGAAATTAGTAGATTTTATTTTAAATGTAAATTCCTGGTTTTTGTTTAAAAACAAAATTTAAAAGATCTTGCAAATCTGGGTCCATGGTTCCTCTGGCAATAATTGGCCAGGTCTGGGGAGCAGCCTCACCTTTAGGGAGGTCTTGTGTGTCTGTTGTTCACCCCATTCCACCATTCGCAATTCATTATGTCCATTCTGACCTGTTTATCTCACGAAAGTTATCATTTGGCCACTGTAGGGATCTATGTACGTTCTCAGTGTTCAGATAAAAAGTACAAATTCAGCAACGGATATCTTAGCAGTCTAGGGAGGAAGAAGTCAGCAAGAATTTGAGTGTTAAATGATGGATTCATAAAGGAAGTGGGAATAAAAATTTCTTATATCAGGTCAAGATTGAATAAGGCAATGAAAGAGGATACTTGAGTGAAAGGTCCATAAGAAGAGGAAAAGATTGACACAAAATTAAATTCTGATGCACAAAAGACCAACTGTTCAAAGTGAAACTTTTAAACCTTTAGAATATAATGTAAGACATTATATTTACAGGTTTAGGTTTGGAAGAATTGTCTTTTTTTAAAATGACACAGGAAAGGACAAACCATAAAGGAAAAAGTAGATAAGTTTGAATTCATTACATGGAGAAACATCTGTTCATCCAAATATATCATAAACAAGGTAAAAAGACAAGGAACAGACTTTGAGGAGATGTTTGCAATGCATAATACTGACAAAAGATAAGTATCCAGAATTTACAGAGAATGTCTACAAATCAAAATGAAAGAGATAAACAATCTGGTGGAAAAAATGGTCCAAATGTATGAAAATGCCATGTACAAAAAAAAAGCCAATAAATATATCAGAGCCTGCTCAATCTGACATAGTGTCAGGGAAATATAAATTGAAATCATAGGAAGACATCATTCCGTAAGCATCATAATTACAGGAATCTAAAGCTAAATGACTCCTAAGGGGCTGGGCAAGGATATTGCAAATTTGTACATTTCACACAGTGTTTGAGTCAGGGATGCTCTCTTTGGAGGACAATTGACAGTATTTAATAAATTGTATTATTTACATACCTTTTGACACAACGAGTCTGCCACTAGGTATGTACCTTGAAGGAATTTTCACATGTGTGCAAAAGAGGATGAAAACTTGAATGTCCATGATATCATTGTATAGGATTGGGAGAAAAACTTGAAAACATCTTAAATGATCCCTAACAGGAAAAAAAAAAAAAAAAAAAGATAAATTGTGATGTATTCATAAAATTAAAAAGAATAATAGGGAAAAATAAAAATAATACAACAATAATATCAAGTTAGCTAAATCTTGAAAACCTTGAAAGGATAAAAATGTTATAATTTTACTAAGTATAAAAGCATGTAAAACAAAAAACTGAATAACCTGATCGCAGGGGAGCTTGGAAGAGAAATGGGTCTGTGTAAGGGGAGATAAGGCTGCCAAGATCTGGCCCAGGGCACATTGAGGCCTAGAGTAGGAAAGCATGTGGAAAGCTCAGTTTGTTGTAAAACTTTGAAAGTTGCTGTGCTTTTATTGTCTGATCAAGCAACAATTGACAAGGTCTTTTCACAAGGCTGTTACCCGGGGGAAAATAGCCATTGTAGATTAATGTAGAAGACAGTAGTTTCTGGTTTTAAAAATTGTATTTGAAAAAATAAGAGTCTTTACAGAGCAGCTAGTCCTGAGAGGAAAAAAAAAAATCAATGTTATCTTTGGTAAGGACATCGTGTAGGAAGAAAGACTTAGGCTCCCATAGATCATGCGCTAAATTAGATAAACTTGATCCACCATGTTCAGATGCTTTCTATGACTTTAGTGTTCTCACCACTCTCTATCCAGGCCTACAGTCAGTCTCTTGCATACGCTCAAATTTCCCCAAAGCTATGTCTTTTCTAGGCTTGAAATTTCTACTCCCCCTCTCAAAACCCCCAGATCTTTATTATTCTCTGAATCAAGTCTCGGTCCTGAAGCCCCTGAGGTGGTGTTATGTGTTTTCCTTTTTAAATAGACTTTATATTTTACAGAAGTTTTAGGTTCACAGAAAAATTGAGCAGAAAGTATAGAGGTTTTATAAACCCTGTACACCCAGGCTCAGCCTCCTTCGCTATCCACTTCCTCACCAGAGTGCTACATTTGTTACAATGAGTGAACCTACATTGACACATCATTATCAACCATCATCCATAGTTATATTAGAGTTCACTCTTGGTAGTGTACCTTCTATGAGTTTGGAAAAATGTATAATGACATATCATATTAGTCCATTTTTGCACTGCTATAAAGACATACCCAAGACTGTGTAATTTATAAAGGAAAGGAGTTTAATTGACTCACAGTTCCACATGGCTGGGGAGGCCTTGGGAAACTTAAAATCATGGCACAAAGCGAAGGGGAAGCAGGCACCATCTTCACAAGGTGGCAGGAGGGAGTGAATGAGAGAAGGAAGTGCCACACTGTGAAACCATCAGCACTCCTAAGACTATCACGAGAACAGCATGGGGGAAACCTCCCCCACAGTCCAGTCACCCCTGCATCACGTTCCCCCCTTGACACATGGGGATTACAATTCAAGATGAGATTTAGATGGGGACACAAAGCCAAAACATATCACATAATACCCACCATCATACAGAATAGTTTCTCTCCTGAGGACTAACTAAGCTCTGATTGTTTCGTCTTGCCCAAATTCCTATCCAAGGGACCTGGGGAGTCATGCCCTACAAACCATAAATTATCAGATGGGTTTTGTCTAACCCTATATATAATGACTTATGTTCCACCCTGACCCTGGCATAACATTACAAACGAGACAAGGAAGAAAATCAAAATATTTAACCCCCAAAACATGTTTCTTTGCCATATTTTGAGAGGGTGCTGCAAAGCTGTCCTTTGTGGGGAAAATGTGCATCTGTAAAGAATCTCCATTAACATAGCTAGATCTTCTTCCAGGTCTTCTCAATCCTGAAGAGATTAAGCAACAGTCTGACATCTTTTAAAGATCTGAACATTAGAAACATTCGTCATCTATTGTCTTTCAGAGCAGCCACTGTAAGACTTCAAAAGAACCTTGGCTTCCACAATCTTTTATGTTAACCTGAACATTTATTTCCTTTATATATTGATCCCAGGTCTTTAGACAAACTCAACCAATTGTCAGTCAGAAAATGTTTAAATTTACCTATAGCCTGGAAGCACCCTCCATCCCCACACTCCCACTTTGGGTTGTCTTGCCTTTCTCAACCAAACCAAAGTATTTCTTAGATGTATGTGATTGATGTCTCATGCCTCCCTGAAATGTATAAAACCAAGCTGCACCTCGACTACCTTGGGCACAAGTTCTCAGGACCTCCTGAGGGCTATGTCACAGGTCATGGTCACTCATATTTGGCTAAGAATAATTCTTTTCAAATATTTTACAGAGTTTGACCCTTTTTGTTAACACTCCCTGAAAATCTTCCATGTTACACCTATTCGTCACTCCTTTCCCACTCTCCCCCCTGACAACCATATATCTTTTAACAGTGTCCAGAGTTTTGATTTTTTCCAAATATTATATAGGTGAAATCATACAGTATATAGCATTTTTAGATTGACTTCTTTCACTTAGTACTAATATGCATTTAACGTTCCTCCATGTTTTTTCATGGCTTGATTGCTCATTTCCTTATAGCAATAAATAGTATTCCATTGTCTGGATGTACAGTCATTTATTGTTCACTGCACCTGTAACCAAAGCACATGTTTGGTTGCTTACTGCTTACAGAGCCCAATTAACAAGAGCACGGTCTGAGATGAAGAAAATGATTTTTTATCCTAAAGCTAGCTTAGAGGAAGAAGTACAGCCTCCTGCCTTAAGGGTACCGCTTCCACTTTGGGGCAGAAAGCAGGGCCTTTTAAAAGGAAACGAGACATGGACAGCATGCAGGGAAGGGGTAAGCAAGTGAGGGTCTGCATGAATTATCTACTGGGTGGTCAACTTGGAGGCTTCGTGGGTAGAACTGGGTTGTAAGGTGGCTGTTGTCTTGAGATACCCTCCAGGTAGGGGAGAATTTCATAGAGGCCATACTTTAGGTTGTACTTTGACTGTTGTCTCCTAAGGCAATGTTCTGGTGGGAGAGAGTTCCGGCTCTGGAGCTTCTAAGTAAGCAAATAGTTAGATAAGCTCGCCCTATAAGGAATATCTGGTGAAGGGAAGATAAGGGTTATAATTGAATTTCTGAAGAGTTAAGTAGGAAGTGGGGAAAAGGAGGAAAGAGGAAAAAAGAAAACATAATTTAAAAAATAACTCATTTTCATTCTCTTAGAAAAATGACGGTACTCAGTTAAACACCTACTGAAAGATGTCTTGGCTACTTCCAAGTTTTGGCAATTATGAATGAAGCTGCTATACACATCTGGGTGCAGATTTTTGTGTAGACATAAGTTTTTAACTCGTTTGGGAAAATATCAAGGAGCAAGACTGCTAGGCTGTTGTAAGGTAAGAGTATGTTTAGTTTTGTAAGAAACTGTCAATCTCTTTTTTAAAGTGACTGTACCATTTTGCTTCTCACTAACAAGGAGTGAGAGCTCCTGTTGCTTGACATCTGTGTCACCATTTGGTGGTGTTAGTGTCCTGCATTCAGGCGATTCTAGTAGGTAAGTAATGGTATCTTATTATTGCTTTAATTTAAATTTCCCTAATGACACATGATGTGGAGCATCTTTTCATATGCTTACTTGCCCTGGGTATGTCTCCTTTGGTGAAGTAACTATTCAAGTCTTTTGCTCATTTTTTAATCAGGTTGTTCCTTTTTTTGTTTTTGAGTTTTAACCATTCTACATATTTTGGTACTAGTCCTTTATTGGATGTGTTTTGCAAGTATTTTCTTTTAGACTGTGGCCCATCTTTTCATTCTCTTGATAGTGTCTTTTGAAGAGCAGAAATGTTTAATGGTAATATACTCCAGCTTATCAATTATTTCTTTTATGGATTGTGTTTTTGGTATACAAAGAAAGCATATTTGGGGTTAGTAAAGCCTCTGACTTCTGACTCTAGCTTTATTTTCTGCCTTTCTTCACCTGTCCACCTCTTATTTTCAATAGATGTTTGCTGTGGACTTTGTGAGCAGTGGGGATTGAGAGACAGCAAGATGACAAAGGCACTGTTCTCATGTAGCTCATATACCAAGGTAGAAACAGATCATAAACATATTGACAAACAAATAGAGAATTTCAAAGGAAGTTAGTGCTATGAAGTTTGTAAATCAAAAAATATGGTGGGAGTGTAACTCAGGATATTAGGGTAGTCAAGGAAGGCTATCTTGGGGAAATGAAATCCCAGCTGACACCAGTAAGATGAGAGTCAGTCATACAAACATCTGTGGGAGGCATGGGTCAGTCTTATGGCTTCCTCCATGCTGCTTATTCTGCCTAGACCATTTCTTCATTGATATCTGTCTATGAAAGCCCCGCCTCCTTTGAATGCCACCTCCTCCAGGATGCCTTTTCTGACTTCCCCACGATTCAATGCCATCTCTCTTGCTGCTGCTGAGAGCAAGAGTAGTAAGGCCAGCGTATGCCTTCTGTTAGTCTGGGTTATTTTAATTACAAATGACTGAACCACTGAAATGCACATAAGAAAAAAGCAAGATGGCATACACTGGCTTTAGTAAGCAAGCACTTAAAAATGGACAGGTATGAACTTCCAAACCCTGCTTCCTAAAATCAGGAGACTAGTGCATGCCTTTTGAAGGCAGAGTTTATTCTTTCTGACCATGCTAATCACTGTGCCTTACAAACTTTAGATGCCAATAAAATATCTGTTGAATAAATCTTTGTGTTCCATTTAACATTGTTATTATTGACTATTACTTTTTGAGCACTTATGCTGTGTGAAGCACTGTGCTAAGAATTGCTTGTGCATACCCTTATTTATTCCACATAAGTAGTCTGTGATTTGGAAATTGTGATTATTTCTGCCTTATAGTGTTTTCACTAAAAATAGTCAACTACAACAATAACAACAAGACAAAGTATTAGTCCATGATTTTTTTTTCTTTTACTCAGAACAACTTGGTAAAGCACAACCCCTTTAAAAACTTCCAACTCACCTACCCTTTCTGCAAGGTGGTAATTTAGGTGAAAAGCTAACAACACACAACCTAAAGGGAACTGTCAACAATTTATTTTCCTTAAAGACAAATTATTCGGCTATTGAACCTCCATTAAAGACTTAATTGTAAGGTGCTAATAGATTTGGGAAAGGGCAGTTATCCATTAGTTTAATTTAAAAAAATGGAGATTAGGCCGGGCGCCGTGGCTCACGCCTGTAATCCCAGGGCTTTGGGAGGCTTAGGCGGGCGGATCACGAGGTCAGGAAATCGAGACCATCCTGGCTAACACGGTGAAACCCCGTGTCTACTAAAAAGACAAAAAAATTAGCTGGTGCATGGTGGCCGGCGCCTGTAGTCCCAGCTACTCGGGAGACTGAGGCGGGAGAATGGCGTGAACCTGGGAGGCAGAGTTTGCAGTGAGCCGAGATTGCGCCACTGCACTCCAGACTGGGGGACAGAGCCAGACTCTGTCTCAAAAATAAATAAATAATAAAATAATTAAAAATGGAGATTAAAGTACTGGTCTGTTAGAGCTACCTTAGGCTGTAAGTGCCATGTTCATTCATTTTCATGAACAGCGAAGTTCACTGGGTCTAGGGCTGTTACCAGTAGGGTGTTCTCCATGAAACTGTCTCCCAGGCAGTTTCTTTTATCCATTGACCTTTCAATGATTTGTGTTCACAGTTCTGTAAGATGACCAGTCCCCACTCTCACCGCCAGTTATTTTTCTGGATAGACTTTTTTTTTTTTTCATTTCATTGGTTCTGTGGAAGACGAACGCCATTTTGACCATGGAGCTATCATTCTTTGCCCATATCACACTCCATCCATGGGTCCACTAGTAAATTAGCAACTGGAAATGACACCCAGGAGGGAAATTCTCGTTAGAAACAAGGTGAGAATTTGTTATGGACAATATTATCCTTTGGATCAGAAAGGCTTACTTGTAATGAATATTCAAAGAAGCTTTCCTAAATCTAAAAGAACTCCTATGTATTTACCTTATTGTGCGCTAATTTTCATATTCCTTTGTATTTATCACCATTCTACCTTATACATTTTGACATTTTCCCTTTCATGTGGGATCATGAGATATGCTGAGTGGATATTATCTTCATTTTACACATGAGAAAACGAGAGATCAGAAGGGTTAAGTGACTTGCCCTGCTTTAATCATCCCTCTTCTTATCACCAAATAACTGGCAGAGGGATTGTATTACTTTCCTAGGGCTGCCAGGAGAAAGTGCCAAGAGGTGGGTAGCTGAAATCACAGAAACATGTAGTCCGACAGTTTTGGAGGCAAGAGTCTCAAATAAAGGTTTTGGTGACGGTGTTCCTTCTGAGGGCTGTGAATGAAGAATCTGTTCCAGGCCTGTCTCCTTGGCCTATAGATGGCTGTCTTCCTACTCACATGGCATTCTCCCTGCATGTGAGCCTGTCCCCAAACATCCCCTCTTTATAAAGAGACCAGTCATATTGGATTAGGGCCCCCTTTTTTAACTAGATACCTCTGTAAAAGACCCTTTCTCCAAATAGGGCCATATTCTGAGATACTGGGAGTAAGACTTCAACACATAAATTTTGAGGGACACAGTTTGGGGAAACTTATGGAAATCAATCTGGCTCAGTCACTTCCCACTGGTTATGGAATAAAGTGTAAGTTTCTTGTTGTGACCCATGACTTCTTTCTTGATGTGGCCTGACCTCAGCCTAATCTCTTACTGCTGCCCAACAGAAACTGTAGCCATAGTTCACTTCATAAAAACATTTTACTAAGTATTGAGCATTTAATATCTATTTATATTTATTTATTGCAAAATACTTATTGAGCATTTAACATATAATGCTAAGTGCTTCACATGTGTGAATAGTGTACACATATGCTCAGCTCCTAATTATCACCCTATCATAGACTTATCCATTTATGCATTCAATCATTCATTCATTAGAAGTCTTTTATAAATGCCAGTTACTGCAAAGCTTTGTTCAAATTGTAGGGTATACAGCATGGCTGCCAAGAAAATGGAAAAATATATCCCCGGCCTCACAAACTTATATTCTGGTGGGAGAAAACAGAAACTTGAAGAGAAATTAAAGCATTATATAGTGCTGTAGAAGGAATTTGAACAGGAATGAAGGTACTGCAGGGACAAGGTGTGATTTTTAAAAATTATGTAAAATAATTTTATACTTATGGAAAACTTGAAGGAATACTCTTTATCCATATTCCTCAAATGTCATTCTGAAATAAATTTAAATTTACAAAGAAGTTACAAGAAGAGTACAAACAAGTCACGTATCTCCTTGATGCAGAACTGTCCATTGTTTATTTGCCAATGTTTGCTCACAACATACACCTTTTCAATCTCAATCTCTCTCTCTCTCTCTCTCTCCTCTCTCTCCTCTCTCTCCTCTCTCTCCTCTCTCTCCTCTCTCTCTCCTCTCTCTTTCTCTCTCTCTCTCTTTCTCACCCACCCCTTCCACCTTTAACAGATTTCCAGCTATGCTGTAATTCCAATTGACCTTGGCTTCTGGGCAAACTATTTCTGCCTGTTCATTCTGAGGACCCTGATCATTCACCTATTCACATCTGCAGCCTTCTCAAGACCCCACCTTGACACTATTGCCTCTGCAATTCCCTTCATTTCCTTAGTCCACATGCCGCCAATCTCCAGAGGAAGGGAAGGGAAAAGATTGGAAGGAGGAAGATCGGAAGGAAAAGCCTGTGGGATTTGTAAATACAGATGTAGACATTGAAGCTTAGAGGATTAATTTGTGCAAGCTCACCCAGCAGTAGTTGGTAGAGCCTTTCTATCAGACATGAGCAATAGAACTAATTCTTGGCCACTGTGCTGTATTTTCTCATTTACTAAGTGGGGAACTAGGGATTAGAATGGATAAGGAACTTCCAGGTTATTTTATGACCTGCTGCCCTGTGTAGTGTCTTTAGCCTGAAATCCTGCTCCTTTCCTGCTGCCCCAGAAAATACATACTCTTCAAAGTTCAGAGCAATCATCACTGTAAGGTAAAATTGCTTCTGATTCTCTTTCATCTGAATACAATCGAACACTTATCTTTTCTAGTTTGCCTCAAGTGCCCTAAAACCTTCTGTGCAGGCTTCAGCCTCATCACCTAACACATTTCAGGACACCTACTTGTCCCCAACCTCATCTGTCTACTCCACAGATGGCTTCTCTGTGGTAGTGAAGAGGGTTTGACACAGTCATTCTTATATCTTTTGGGCCTGGCACAGAGTAGGTGCTAAGAAATGATTATTGTATAGACAAAATGAAACAACTTTTTAAAGTAGGCAGATCTTTTCAATTATTCTTCCCCTGAAGAGTTCCTACGTATTTCATAATAATAGGTTGTGTTCTAAAAGTTTTATTAGAGGAATTTTTGCAGTAGTGATCTCTTCAATTCATTTAAAATCACACATAATATATGTATATATACATATTTTTTAACCAAAACTTTCTTTAGGCACAAGCTTGTTCACATTTACGTCAGAAGGAAAGTAAGTTTTTAAAACACACTTTCTTTTCAAGATTTACATGATAGGGAGAGTTGCCTCCATCACAGGCGGGACACGTCTGGCAGTGCTGAGAGGCAGTGACTCCCCCATACAAGTGCTAGTTTGAAAGGCTGCCCATTGCTGGTGAAAGACGCAGCAGCTAACAGACAAAAGCCCACAGCCCAGGTATGTTACCCCACCTGGAGTCCATGCCCGCCTCTCCCACAACTTCACCTGCTCCCCACCTGGCCTCCCAGGCTGACTTTAGCCCCCATGTAAGCTTTGTTAGGCCAAAGTCTGTCGTTTACCATCTCAACTGACTTTGACCAAATATTACAAAATGCAAATAGATGTTTATTTTGTATGCTGATAACTACGATTGGTTGAGCACTCACTATGTGCTGACGTGTCACATTTTGTGTATCCGAATCACATAGGAACAGGACAAAGATGAATTTAGCTTAACCCCATTAAAAGTGTGGATACTGGATTCAAATTGCTGAAGTTTAAATCCTGCTTCTGTCACATTATATAATTGCCTTGTATAAACCTCACAGCCATCTTGCAAGTCAGGTAACAACATCTCCAATTTACTAATATGGAAGCTGAGGCTGAGCAAGGTTGAATTTCCTTCCAAATTTGTACAGCAGGAGGCAGAGCTGAGATGGATGCAGGTTTGCATAGATGATGGCTGAAGCCCTCTCCTGCTGCTTAAAATCCTTCCCTTTTGTCACTTCATCTGCCCATGATACCCCTCGTGCTAAACTATAATATTGACTGGCTGAAACTATACATAGTGCTTGCACCTGAGAATTATAAAACCCCAACCTCTCCCAAAAAGAATTTACTATGCTCCAGAATGTGGAGTTTAAATAGTTATTATCCCATTTTTTTTTTAAAGATGTCTTGTCCAAATTTACCCATTACATGCCAAAAACTTTCAATCCCTATTTCAAATATTCATTTTCTAAATAAATTATGACTTACATGCTAACAAAAGTTGTATTAGTCCTAGACTTAACATAATAATGCAATAATCAGTATGTTTGGTTGGACCCTCATTTCTGTGGACATTTTATTCAGAACCTTACCGTGCTTCCATCTTTCACATGAATTTAATGCTATACCATCCCCCCCTTCTTGCTGGCTCATACTGCTGACAACTGTTGGTTATATATGTTTGTTCCTTCAATAATCAGTATTCTGGAGAGTTTTGTATGAGGATACTATTAATCTTATCTCAACAAGAAGTTGGGTATGCTTTCACCTTATACATCAACATAAAAGTTCAATTAATTTTCAAAGTATTGAGCACTGAACTCTGCGATTACAAATTAGATGCTAATTAATGCTCTTTTACTTGCTCATTTATTTGGAATCTTCTCTTTTTTTCCTCCCTGTCAGAGCCCAAGTAAGTATGTAAATTCCATTAATTGTTTTTACTAACTCATTAAATGTGTTGTAGACCAAAGTAGTAATTTTGAAAATTATAGCCATCCAACACCACCTACATTTGTAAAAGATGCAGCATTCTAAAGGATATTGTTAACTAGACAGTAATTAAAAACTGCAGGGAAAGCACTCTCCTGCAAGATATGTGATGACTTTATTTTAATGAATTTCTGAAATAAGATAAATTCTTTAAGGGATATATCTAACCTTGAGATTTCATGAAATTGCTGCTAGTAAAAGAGTGAAAAGAAACATATCATTTGATATGTTTTAATATGAAGATTATTGGAAGATATGAAAAAAGGCCTGAACATATGCAGAAAAACTAAAATTTATTGACTATATACATTTTGTTTCACAGTTTTAACAATTCTGTTCCAAAGTTTTATACCCATTTTATAGATGAGACAACTGAGGCTCAGAGTCCTGAAGTAACTTATGCAATGCTCTTCTGAGGGGAGCATTCCAAGCAGAGGAACCCATGTGAAAAGCTGAAGACAAAGAAACATGTGGAGTTAGAATTAAAGGAAGATCAACATGCCTGGAGTATAGGCACTGAGGACCAAGGCCTGAGCTAAGGCCCATGTAGTAATCAGAGCCGTACATGCAGACTTTTCTAGGAAATATTAAGGATCTGGGGTTTCATGTCTCATGGTTTGAAAAGATCACTCTTTCCACAATATAAAGAATGGCCTGGAAATGAAAAGTGGGAGACAAGATGCCACGGTGCTGACAAAGCTCTGGGGAGATGGTGACAGCAAGGACTGCAGAAGAGGAGAGTAGTGACAGATTTAGCAGGTGAGAGTGTCAGGGATCACTCATGATGCCAACAAAATGGGTGATGTGGGAAAGAGACATGTGAGGATGATTTCCAGGTTTTCAGACTTGTCACCTGTGGGAAAGGTGATGCCCTTTTTGAAGTAGAGAGTGCCAGAGGAAGAAATTAACAGGGAGTTTCTGAGTTTGTTCTAGGCCATGAAGAGTTGAATTATGACATGTAGAAAAGGTATTTGAATGTACAACTACAAAGTTCAGAGTAGATAGCTATACTGAGTTTGAAAGCAAAAATGAACAACATTTACAAATTTTTTCAGTGTTTCTCCAAATGTTTTTTTTTGTTGTTGTTGTTTTTTTTTTGAGACGGAGTCTCGCTCTGTCGCCCAGGCTGGAGTGCAGTGGCCGGATCTCAGCTCACTGCAAGCTCTGCCTCCCAGGTTTATGCCATTCTCCTGCCTCAGCCTCCCGAGTAGCTGGGACTACAGGCGCCCGCCACCTCGCCCGGCTAGTTTTTTGTATTTTTTAGTAGAGATGGGGTTTCACCGTGCTAGCCAGGATGGTCTCGATCTCCTGACCTCGTGATCCGCCCGTCTCGGCCTCCCAAAGTGCTGGGATTACAGGCGTGAGCCACCACGCCTGGCCTCTCCAAATGTTTTTAATACTACTTATATCAGAAGTACTTGCATATCTCTCATGACTCAATAGTTCTCAGACTTTAACATCCCTCGGAATCACCTGGTTCTAGTGAAGAGAGGAAGTTGAAAGCTCTACAGTTTGCTTCCTTTGGTTTGAATCAGCTCTGACGCTTTCTAGAATAAATTTGCACAACTTGGTGCCTCTGTGCCTCTATTTCTCTAGAAAATGGGGATAATACCTACTTCAATTGGGTTTCTTGAAGCTTAAATACAAAAATAGGGACATAAGGAATTAAGCCAAGTAAGCTAGTACATATAAAGGCTTTGGAACACTTAGTGGCACTTAGTAAACAGTCAAAAAAGGCTGGTGTAGCCACGATTGTTTTCCAGATAATTTTTTAAAATGTAGATTCATGAATGGCAGACACAGGATTTTGATGTCAACATCGAGTTACAGAACAAAGTGAGCATTTCAGTGTGGATTTGGTGGTGTTTCAGACTGGAGATAGATGATTAATTAGCATTCAGTGACTCTGGGCAGGATAATCTTGGACTCTACCACACCTATTAAATCACAATCTCTTGGTTCGGAGGACAGGAAATCTATATTTCTGAATAAACTCCCCAGGTCTTGATGATGTTGATCCACTGCCAGGCTTGAAAGTGGTTATATTAGACAAGATCCTGTGATTCTCATTGTGTCAGGTCTGGTTGTTCGTGAAGATGTGCAGTCCTCCTTAAGATGTTACTTTTCTGGGAAGTAGATGGCCAGCCAGAAAGCACACTGAGTATGGGGTGTGAGTACATGACTAGCCCTCAGCAATGGACATGAACGGAAGTGATGTTATCACTTCTGGGCCAAGACTTCTAAGAAGCAGTGGTGTCCTTTCCACCCTGTTTTTCCCCTTTGGCTCATGGAAGCAGAGAACAGTGAGCACTAGGGGGTGCCGTAGCCATAAGATGAAAGGAATTGAGAGGGCATGGACTTGCTGATGATAGGATAGTCTCCTGTCACACAAATGAGGAAAAAAGTTTCTAATATGTTAGGGAAATATTGGAAATTAGTTGTAATGGCAGTTGGTGTTACTCTAATAGGTGCTTTAAACATGAGACTTCTCTCTAAGGCAATATTTATCTGAAACCTATTGATGGCGAGGGTCACTCCATCACAATCAATATGCTAGACTCTTATGATGAATAAAAAGATTTTGTTTGGTTCTTGAAATATAACTATCTGAATAATCCCTATTTTTTATTGTTTCTGGTTATTTTTTATTTAAAGTAGAATAATTACTAAAAGTGTGAATTAGGCTTACATCAAACATACGACCTCAATCATTGAACCTGCTGTCTGTAAACTCTCTTAATTTTTTCTGAGTACATGTGTGTTACAAATTAGTGAAAATTGGTAGCTTTCTCTCTGTTATCAAAACTCTTCAATGGCGCAGGAAAGGTTTCGGTGGTTTTGTCTGTCTGAAAGTAAGTGATTGGTCTCTCTTCTGAATCTCTTCAGACAACCAAACGACTGTTTTTGTAAAATAAAAGAATGTGGTTTATATCTAGATCATTACTTAAATTAATAAAAAAAATTGCCAAGCAGTGTAAACATCAATACTTATGAATTATTACTCTTTAAAGAATATTGGCTAAATTTACATATAGATTAAACTTAAATTTATGAAATGTGATTTTCTTTCATTCTGATGACTTAATGTCATTTGTATTTTATGGGTAAGGTTCCAGCACAAAATGCTCTTTGTTTTTCTATGTGACTGAGGGCATGGAAGACCCCACATTTGATAGACCCCATGACATTAAATTACAAATTGAATTTGAGATGGCAAAGAAAGAATATGTTGAGGCTTAGAAATTAGAACAACATGGAGGTAACACCCACGACCTGAGAAACTCACAGTGAAGCTTCCTCCTCTTGAAAAGGGGTTTACAGAGCACAGTTTTTATTACTGAGGCCATATGTTTGATATCAGCCTTTGATTAACACCCGCCCCACTTGTTCTTTTCATGGAGAGGACATGGATCTCCATTCCTGGAGTTTTATTATATGAACACACACACACACACACTCCCCATTAAATTGCAAATTGATTTTGAAAAGCAGCAAAAAGATATGGTAGAAAGTGACCGAAGTCTGGAAATTAGGATGAGGCAAAGTTAATATGTTACCTGGGAAATTAATAATCATCTTTCCTGCTTGCTAATGAGAGTTTACAGACAGCAGGTTCAATTATTGAGGCCATATGTTTGATGTCAGCCTTTGATCGGCACTGACTCAGCTTGTTCTCTGAGGGGAAAAGACTTTAATCTCCTTTTCTTGTAGTCTCTTGCACATACACACCCCTCCCACATAACTTGACTGGATAAAAGAGAAACCAGACGCTTATGTTTTCACTTTGATTGTTTCATGCTTTAGATTGAAATGGCTTTCCTATTTTGACGGTGGTGACAAGACTTAACTTTTTTTTTTTAATCTTTTGTTACTTTTTCCCCAAGGGCATGTGATTTAACACAGTCAGCTTCCTAATGATCACTAATTTCTCAAGAAACACCATATGTAAGGGTACCCAGACACTGTACTCTTCCTATCTCTTCTACTCCTGTCTATCACACTGGCCCAGTCCCTTCACTTCTCTACACGTCAGTTCCTTCAACCAGTAAGGGGAGTCTGTAATAGGTTGTAATATGGAGTTTCTCAAATCATTGGGATGATTAAACAAGATTGTAATGTTTCTTTCTCAAAGTCCATATCTGATACTTCTACCACTGTCTCTTAATTACCAGCAGAACCAGGGAAGGTGATTATAGTCTTACAGGGAGACTTTTCTACTAGTTACCAGTTTAACTTCCCCGAATGAACTAAAAATGGGTTTAGGAGGGAGTCAGGTCACTGGAACAGAGGAATAGGAATTGATCAGCAAGTCATGCACAGAATATTAATAAATCAGAGAGAGTGATCACTGTATCATTCTCAAAATATGTTTTCTAACCCAGCAAACTTGCCTCAGTTGCTTACTAAATATTTAGATTCCTGGACCTGATAGGAGACTCATTGAAAAAGAAGGTCTGGAGTTGGGGCCTAGGAAGCTGCTTTTTGAACGAGATTCCCATGTGATCATAGCACATGTGTAAGTGTTGTGCACTGTAATGGAAGTTTTAAATGGGATATAAACAAAATACTCAAAGTAAATGGTTTTCCATTTTCCATTTTGATATCTTAACTGACAATCCTTTCCCCTTTCCCCTCACCATATCCATATTCAGACCTTTTTTTTTCTCTCTCTTTTTCCCTGGAATTCAACAGAACCAGCTCTCTTTTCCCAACGCCAGAAGAATGATAAAACACAGTCCTGGCGGGTATAGAAGTAAAGGTGTGCTTTAAGCCATTGCAAATTCTTATTATAAACAGAAATATATAACTTATGAATAAATAAATTAGAAAATCAACACATGACTCTACAAGGAGCCTTGAGTCTCTGCTCCTCAGATCCAAGAGCAGTTATGAAGTTGGCAAAATAAGTCACAGTCTTTGCAACCTCCCTCCAGAATTATCGCCAGCTCCACAAAAGAAGTATGAAATGAAAGCCTTTCCTTGTGGGTGAACATTATCGCCTATCACTGCCAAGTTGAAAGTTACAGTTAAAATGCCTTATCCATTATCCCCACTTTGCCATGTGTTTTAACACCTCAAGATGAGATTAGCTTTCACACTCGGGCTCCATGTTGACTAGTGCTGTATTATCGATTTTCGTTTTTCATTAAGAACAAGCATCAATATTGTCTATACATTTGCTTTCAACCACCAAGAGTCAGGAGTGAAGTTTTATTTTGTCTTGTTTTGTTTTGTTTGGGGAATAAAAAATACCTTTCAGCTTTCTGATTTTCCTGATGATTCTAATCTCCAGAAGAACTGTGAGGGACCCAGAGGATGGCTAAGAAACTCACTTCGCCATGTTGTTTACAGTTGTTCTACATATATCATATATATTTCATGTCTTGGTGAACATATGTCTTTGACTTCTTTGACTACAGAGCACACACAAACACAGACGCATACTCTCATATAACCAAGTCTGTATAGAAGTTTGTAGATCAGCCTAGTAAAGCAAAATTCATAACCAGACTGATGGATACTTAATTCTATAAAACAAAAGTCTAAATTATTTTTTCAGTATCGGCTTCATTCTCTTGATTTTATTGTTTTCCTGGAAGGAGCATCAAAAGTCTAAAATTTGCTGCCCATTGATTTTGTTTTGTTTGGCTTCCTGTTGTTTGTGATAGGCGAGTCTAAAACAAGGCAGGGCCACTCACCAAAATGGAAATGCTTGATGGGTACCTTTGTTTTGCTTTATTTTCTCTATCTATTCCCCTCCCTCTTTTGCCACCTGTCTCCCTCTCTCTAAATTCTATGAACTAATGTTTATTGGGCATTTGGTATATTACAGGTCCTGTACTATGGCGTTTACTTCATTTACAAAACTACACAGAAGAGGTACTTGAATTTAGACAAGGGAATAAGTTACTTAAGATCATAAAGCTAGTAAATGAAAGGGCCAGCTCACTCACTTACTCATTCATTAATGCCACCAATATTTATAGCTGACTTATGTGCCGCTGTTCTTGATTCTGGGGTGCGGCAGTGGTGTCCCTGCCTCATGGAGCTTTTATTCGAAGGGGGAGATGAACACACACATCCACACATGCAGACACACACTATGGACTCCAAAAGCTACGGAGAAAAATGAAACAAGATAAAGACTAGAAACAAATGAAGATCACGTATTAGTTTAGACAGGTGATCAGAAAAGGCATTTATAAGAATGAGACATGTGAACTAATAAAACTGAATGTTTGGAAGCAATGGATGATGTGGGTATTTGGAAGATGTGAAATTTTATATTATCTGTAAGTACCTGTACAATCAGTTTTTGCCTCCCTTATAATCTTATTTTTTCCTATGCTATCATATATTCTAAACATTTCCGATTTTCTCTGTTTCCTAATGGGCTATACATCTTCTTAGTTTAGAATTCTCACCTGTGCTATTCCTTTTTTCCTCCTAAAATTGCCTCCACACAGTTTGTTTTTGTTTTTGTTTTTTTCTGGCTGTTTTCTGCTCCTATACCATGGAGTATGTGTCTTGGTAGCAGAGTATTCACAAATTGCAATTTATCTGATTGTATATCCTGTTAAACTGTGAGATCCATGAAAGAAGTAGTTATATCCCCAAATTAATTAAAAGCATAGAATCAAGCAGAAGCATGTAGGCCAATGATCAGAGTAGCCGAAAGGTGAAAAGAACTCGGTGTCCATCAATGGAGGAACAAATAAACAAAGTAGGCTATACACATACAATATAATATTCAACCACGAAGAGACAAAACTCTGATACATGTGTCAACATGGATACAACTTAAAAAACATGCTAAATGAAATAAATCAGACACAGAAGGACAAATATCATATAATTCCACTTATGATGAGGTAGCTAAAATAGGCAACTTCATAGAGATAGCAGAATAGAGGCTAAGAGAAAGTGAGAGAGGAAGGGGAATTGTCTAATGGGTTCAGAGTTTCTGCTTAGGATGTAGGATGATAACATTCTGGAAATAAATCATAGTTGTGGTTACACAAAATAGTGAATTTATTTAATGCCACTAAATTATACACTTAAAATGGTTAAAGTGGCAATTTTTAAAGATATATTTTATCACAATATAAAAGAACCCATGGAGGAAATTTCTTTTATTCTTCCACAATTATATCCCTAGAAACTTGAACAGTACCTGACAGACACAGCAGATGCTTAACACATGTTTACAGAATGAATGAGCCAATATTAAGTTCAGCTTTATGTTTGGGGCCCATCTATGCACTTAACCACTGCATAGGCGATTTTCAGAGTGTTATGCAAGCATCTTGCAGATGATTTCAGGTGGAGTTTAAAGTGGTTTTAGGTGGAACAGAGCCACAACATCACCACCATGTAACACAGCACTATGTCTCTCTCACACACACACACACACACACACACACACACACACACACACACACACACAAAGGTTTTGACGGACTCTGATTATTGCTACTTTTAAAATTCCTGTTTTTCAGATCAAAGTGAGTCTCATTTTTGTTATCTTTCTTCAATGCTCTTGTAACACTCTCTAAACTTTTATTTTTTCTTCCCTTTATCTTACCCCTGCCCCCACTTTTATTTTTTTGAGACAGAGTCCTGCTCTGTTGCCCAGTGAGCACCATCTCAGTTCCCTGCAACCTCTGCCTCCAGAGTCTAAGTGATTCTCATGCTTCAGCCTCCCGAGTAACTGGGATTATAGGCATGAGCTATCACACCCAGCTAATTGTTTTAGTAGAGATGAGGCTTTACCATATTGCCCAGGGGGGTCTCTAACTCTTCAACTTAGGCAGTCTGCCTGCCTTGGCCTCCCAAAGTGCTGGGATTACAGGTGTGAGTCACTGCACCTGGCAACCCCCTTTCTTTTCTTCTTTTCAGGGTAAAGAAGAAACTTCAGGCTCAGATCTCCCCATCCCCCATGGGCAGCAACACTTAGAAACCAATCATACAATTTGTAATGTTGTTATCTTGATCTTTGAAATGTAAAAGTGATACTGGCTTTTCATAGGTGGTTATAACACAACACATAAAATATTTTAAAGGATTTGATTTAAGGAGACTGTTAGAAGACAATAATAATAATAATAATAATAATAATAATAATAATACTGAGGGACTGTGGATATTGCCAAAACCAAGAAGGTGTTACGAAGATGGCTGAGGGAGCTGAAGCTGTCCTAACTTGGGCTCCCTGCATTCCTGGGCTTGGGTCTGCGTTTCTCTTTGTCTACAGCTGTGCGGTTGGTGTCTGCCTCTTTCCTTTTGGCCCGTGCTCTCTGTCCGCTGCTCCATCTCTCACCACCCCACGTGGTGCATCTCAGACTGCTTTTGCATAGCTCTGTCTTCCACAGCATCCCTGGAGAAGGGAGAAAAGTGCTGCTAGTCTGGAAGGGGCTGTCTGTGTGGAATAATTGTGGTGTTTCCTTCTTCCAGATAGATTCTTCATTAAAAGTGCACAGCTGCTTGTTTTATTCATTACTTCTGACATTTCCCCTGAAAACTACTGAACTTTTCCCTGGCTGCCTTTAGTTTTTAGTGTTGATTCCAAGTGAATAGCAATGACAGCAGTTACCAAAATACAAAGAGGTGGCGACTTGTTTTAGAGGGGAATGCTACTTTAAACTGAAGTGCATTTACTGGTTTTGTTTCATTCACCCAATACAGGCACACACGCATGCACACACACACACACACTCACAGTCCCTCTTATGATTTAGAACCACGGATTATGGATACCAGATGTGGGTTGATAGGCTGGTGATTAACTGGGTCCTCCACAGGAAAGGAGAGTCAGACCACTTCTCTTGGGAGTGGAGACTCAAACATGGAATGTGACATGTTTGTGTGTGTCCATGTGCTATATTGATAATAAAGACATTAGCTTTCTTCTTATTTCTCCTGTGTAATCTTAGCTCCAAGACAGCTCCCTACCTCCCTTCCTTTTCACTCTATTAAACAATGGGGCGGCAAACTTTGGCATATTCAAGGTCACCCTCTACTTCTATATCATGTTTTCATCAGAAGCCATGGTAAAAAAAAAAATTAAGTATAATATGCACAGAATTGTGTAAATCCAGGACAGGACTGGTACAGAGATGCACAGAAGGAAGGTAGGGGTCAGACACACAGCACAAAATTCTTAAACCTTGACTTTTTCCCTAAAAGGCTCATTTACAGTCTCTCTCTCTCTCTCTCTCTCTCTCTCTCTCTCACACACACACACACACACACACACACACAGAGAGAGAGAGAGAGAGAGAGAGAGAGACTAATGCACAAACACATTCTGAATTAATCTCCAAGAAAATAGCATTCACGCATCACTGCAAGCAGCTCCTTGCAACATGCTTTACATTTCACAGAAACCAGGACAATCGGGGAAGCCCTGAATGGAATAGATGCCTCCTTTTCTTCAGCAAAAGAACTGAGATGAATGACAGGAGTATGGTTGTGACTGCTAGGGTCTGTCCCTGCTTTTATCTACACAAGTTACCAACCAGCCTGCATTCTTCTTACTCACCTCTGACCTCGCTTTACTGAGACATATGTAGATATAGATATAGCCTCTGTTGCTCCCTAAATCTCACCATCACCACAATGCATCTAATTCTGGTTCACTACCTAACCATCTAACTATGGTTCACTAGTTCTAGTGTTCTCTTTCTGTTAGAGATGATAAAGGGAATGGCCCATTTGTCACCCATACAGGGTTATGGCTGTGTTGCACTGAAATCTAATGTCTCTTAACCTGTATGACTCAATGGCACATTTATACATTGTTTTAAACTATTTTGAATCAGATTGTATTTTCAAACTATTCCAGATCATAGGTTAGTATCTCTCTGGGTAAGATGGCTTTCTCTTTCTGCCAATTTCCTTAATTTCTGTCACTTTCCTTAAAATTGTTTAGCTCCTGTGAGCAGCACCTTGAGAACAGTCCTTTTATCTGGTGAAGAAAGGATGGAAAGAACAATACCATCAGAGTCAAGGACCTGCGTTCCCTCCTTAGTCCCAAGCTCCTGACTTCTGAGTGATCTTCGGAGAATGTCTAATATTTTTGAATCTCATTTTTTCCATGGGACAAATGGAGCAATAAACATTGACCTCCCCTTATTATTGCTAAAATAAACGTTGATCTCCCCTTATTACTATATTATATTATTATATTATAAAAATACGTGTATTATAAAATATATATTGTATTTAATTATTATAAAACTAATTGTGTTTTTTTTTTTTTACCATTACTTTCAATTGCAAAAACTGCAATTACTTTTGCACCAAACTAATATTACAGGGTCCCAGTTAGAAAATGAGTAGAAATCGGCCGGGCGCGGTGGCTCAAGCCTGTAGTCCCAGCACTTTGGGAGGCCGAGACGGGCGGATCACGAGGTCAGGAGATCGAGACCATCCTGGCTAACACGGTGAAACCCCGTCTCTACTAAGAAATACAAAAAACTAGCCGGGCGAGGTGGCGGGCGCCTGTAGTCCCAGCTACTCGGGAGGCTGAGGCCGGAGAATGGCGTGAACCCGGGAAGCGGAGCTTGCAGTGAGCTGAGATCCGGCCACTGCACTCCAGCCTGGGCTACAGAGCGAGACTCCGTCTCAAAAAAAAAAAAAAAAAAAAAAAAAATTGAGTAGAAATCTATATTGTTAATGAACTTTATCCACAGTCTATATACAATTATTTAAATTACAGCCATATTTTATAGTATCTTTATGAATTACATTTATCAAAGTAATACATGGCATGGTTAAAAAATTCAGTTAAATTTTAATGAAAAGTGACAATTTTTTACCTCATTGTTCCTTGCCTGAAGACCATCTCCCTGGAAGCTTTTATTTTAATACTTTCTGGCTTTTGATTTTAACAATTTCTGTCTTTAGTGTGTTGGTCGTTACGTCATAGGTCTTAAGCAGTATTCTTCAAACTCTCTTTTCATTTACTGCTTAGACTCTTTTGTTTTTATTTCCTTTATTTTTCTATCTCACCTTCTTAGAATACTTCTGATTATTTCTTTATCCCAAATTTCTGCCCAGAAAAGAACCTGAGTGAAAGGAAAAGGGACAACCTTCCCCCTTCATTTCCTACACCCTGAGCTCCATAGAACCATTGACTCTGCCCAGAGGGCGCACTCACCTGAGACCAAAGGTCAACCTGGAGCACTCACTCAAGGGGACATTAATGGAAACATTGGGTCCTGGTGTGGTAGCTGTGAGAGGGTTATGCATTTATTCAATGGTAATAAAAACATATAGCAAAATCACTTGGAATCCTCTTCAATCAATAATTTGCCAAGTTAAAGAAAAATAACTTAGTGCCCTTCTAAATTTAATAGTCTTTCAGCTGCAGCGAGGGTTGCTTTGACAATAAAATGTCTTTTCTTTTGTGCCAGCTTCTGCCTTCAGCTTAAATAGCAGCATAATTAGACCTGGATTCCTGCAACTGTCAAGATGAGTAAGATGAAGCAAGAATTCCATTGCTTTATCCTGCTGCATTTTGGGTTTGTTTTCTACGTTAATTATTCACAGGATGTAGCATTTTGTTTTGTTTCTCCATGGCAGAGGATGAAGACACAGTATAAATCAATGCCCTGTGCTTATCTAGGATTGCATAGGGAGAGAGCTCTGAAGTTGATTGGAGATGTTTGGGAGAAAGAGAGATTTTTTTTTTTTACAAGGAAAGTGTAAAGGACTGCTTAGCTAATACTGAAAAAGCTTAAAGGGTGCCAAGGAATACAAATTAAGAACCCACATGGAGAAGGCTAATAGGATGTCCCTGTTTATTGAAGAATAATAAATATATTTTTTAATAGGATTTAATTTTCATTAAAGCAAAGCCTTTCATTGGGTGCAGCATTTAATCTATAAAAATTCTGTTCTATAGGACTAGTTAAGACAGGTTTGCTCAGCAGAATAATAATAGTAAAAATAATAGAACACAATAGAAAAATTCGTTGATTCAAAATTCGCCTCTTCTGTTATCAAGTTGTAAAACTACTATGGTGACAAAGAACAGTTTTCCCTCTGATTTTAGAGATGGTATTAGTACACTGAAATATCTTCACCAGTTTGAATCTCCCAAGACTCTGGAAAGTAGGACAGCAGGCATTAGTGTTTTTACTTTCTAGATGAGACATGTGAGCCCGAACTGAAACTTGCTTCTCATTAGCTCTTAGCCTTGTGATAGTTCAACTGGAGGAAATGGCAACTCACTTTTCTTTAAGCCTAAATTCCATAACATTTCAACTGGAAGTAAAGCTCTGAACAAAATGTTTTGTTGTTGTTGTTGTTGTTGTTAAAACTGATTAAGAAAAATAGCATCTCCCTTCCCTTTCTGCTCAGCCAGTCCTACATCCTTCTTCAAATCCTTGTAAGATTTCTCATTCCACTCAAATTCTTATATGTTTCTCTCCTGGAGTTGGTAAGAAGAGTTTGGAACACCTTTACTATTCTTAGGTTGTCCTGAATTCAACACACAGTACGTTAATGCTAGACCTTCCAAAAGATTGTAAATATAATCAGGACTCAAGTCAAATTTTGCTCTCTCACTTATGTGGATGACCATCCATAAGTTGCTGAATTGCTTTCAACTTTAGTTTTCTTAGCTATAAAATACTTAAATAAATATACCTCCTGTGGTAGTTATTGGATTTTTGTATGTGTCTCTTTCACTAATCAGTTCTATTATTTTAGATCTATCAAAGGACTCCACTTCCCGGAAATTAGGGTTTTGTAAGTGATTCAGGACAAGCCAGCAAAGAAAGTGCAAACCCCTGCTTATGGTAACTGGTGTGATGCTGGACATGAGACCCAAGAAAGACCAACCAATGCTCTTCCTTGGGCCTTCTCTGCTGGAGTCAACTACTCTTGCAGCCTCTTTTGTCCATCTTCCTTATCATATGAAGGAATGTGCCTATGGAACGGGAGACTGAATCCCATCCAAGGCACAAAAAGTCAGGGGAAGAGACTGAGCAGGCAGTAGATGTAATATTATTTTTATTTTTAATGTTTAATTTTAATTTTAATAGTTTATTTTTGCTTAGTCTACCTTGAGTCTTCAGACTTGATAATTTGAAGATCTGTGATTAACGATTACTTCATAGGGTTATGGAGAATACTAAATGAGGCAATACATGAAAGTGCTTAGCACAAAATCTCACACATATGAAGCACTCACTTGTTTTGGAAGTAAGAGTACTTCCAATATTATGTTACTGAGACTCAGAGAAGCTAAGTAATCTGCCCAAGATCAAACAGCTAGAATGTGGAAAACCAAGTTTTTCACTCGGGTATGCCGGACCCCAAAGTCCCTGTTCCAAGACACTGTGATTCACTGCTATGCTGATTTTTCTGTCATCCAGAAGCAGTGTTGTTGGGCATGTAGCTGAGTGATCTTGCTCTTTTCTCGATTGTCTCATCATATTTTTTATTATTCTTAAGGAGCCTAGTGCTGGTGTGGCCCAGTCACTAGAGAGGAACAGGTTTCCTTACTTCCAAAGAGTAGCCTTCTGTTCTTAGATGGAAAAAATACGGAGACCAGAGAGAACCCTGGTGAGTGACTGAAACCCTGGAGATGTCCATCAAGGTGTTTTCATCTTGGTTTTCCATTTTCTGGAACACGCCCAGCTAATTAAACTTGCAATGGGCTGCAGGGCTGCCTTCCTGATAGAATTCTATCAGGGGCCATTGACTGTGTATATATTTTGGACTGTTTTGCAGCCTGCAGAAATCCATGATTAAAAGTGTGTCCTTCTGCTTTTCAATTTTAAGGAAAGTATAATTAACTGGTTTTTGTTTGTTTGTTTGTTTTTTCTGTTTTAACAGCCTTCCTTTCCCCCAACTATATTTCTGCTCACTTAGAGAGAGTGAAGATAGAGACTGTTTCCTTTTGATTGAAAGTCCACAGTTTGGTGCTGGGACTGCAATACTTTTCCTGAAGTTTAGGAAGGGCTGTGCATTTACATGAATATAAGTGTGTGTGTGTGTGTGTGTGTGTGCGCGCATGCACATGTGCATTCCCTGTAGCACCTGAAGAATCATCAGCTTATAAATCCATGAAACCCATTCAATGCTGTTTGCCACTAATGTGGTGGACAAACTTTAGGGTGGCCCCATGAACCCTAGATCTTGGGATTTACATCTTGTATAACCTCCCGCCTTTGATTGTGGGCACCCTGTTCCTTGCTTCTAGAGTAGAAAATGGCAAAGGTGATGGGAATTCACTTCTGTGATTTCTGTGACTATGTTCCATTGGATAAGACCTTCTTGCTAGATGACTCACTCATGCTCCCCTACTTGCCTCCAAGAAGCAAGCTGCCACCATCTTCCTATAAAGAGGGCTACATAGGAGACAACAGTAGGCAGCCTTCAGGACCTGGGGACATCCTCCAGCTGAAAGCAAAAGACTAAAGCTCTCAGTTCTACAGCCACAAGAAAATAAAATCTGCTGACAACCTGATTGTTCTTGAGAATTCTTCTGGCCAATGTATTGAGTGCAGTTTGGTGAGACCCTGAAGTAGAGGACCTAGTTAAAATGTTGGCTGAAATATTTATCCATAGAATATACAAGACAATAAACCTGTGTTGTTTTAAGCTGTTAAGTTTGCAGTAATTAGTTATGCAGAAAGATAATTTATGCAAAAGATACCAAATTATAAACAGATTATTAACATGCATATAATTTGTATAAGATAAGGGGTTTGCAGTCAGATCCTCTAATTTTGAATATTGGGTGCAGACTTTATTAGCTATGTGTTTTCTTCAAAACCTTATTTAATGTCTGTAAGCTTAACTTAGGCTTCCTAAACTGTTAAAAAGAAAAAGAAAAAAAAAGAAAAAGGAGTGGACATGGGGTAGTTTTAAAAAGCATAGCCTTAGTGCTTAAATGATTGAATGACAAACTGGTTACACACTTTAATTGTTGTTTTTTTTTTTTTTTCTTTTTCTTGTGAGAGGATATTGTGCTGTGCTGTTGCCCAGACTGGAGTGCTGTGGCATGATCATAGCTCACTACAGCCTCTACCTCCCGGGCTTAAGTGAACCTCTTGCCTCAGCCTTGTGAGTATCTGGGTCTGCAGGTGCATGCCACCATGTCCAGCTAACTTTTTATTTTTTGTAGAGATGAGGTCTTACTATGACACTCAGGTTGGGGTTACAAACTTTAAATTGGTTCAATTTGTAGAGATGAGATCTTACTATGTTGCCCAGGTTGGGGTTACAAACTTTAAATTGATAAACTTTCAAAAAATGTTGCCTACATCTAACCCCATCTAACCCTCTAGTTAACCTCTCACATAGTTAACCTCATTTCCCATAGTACTTTATTAATAACTTTATTTCACCTTACAACTAGACTGTGAGATTAACAAGAATAAAAAGATTCCTGTCTTATTCACTTTAACATCTCTAGGTAAAACAAAGCCAGCTGGGCTAGCAAATAGCCTTAATAAATAATTGTCAGATTTGTAAATTCATGAATCTACATTAGGGGTTCTGAGCAAAACAACGTGGTGTTTGTTGAACTTGACAAAGTGATAAATTATGTTTGTGTTTACTCTTTCAATCTCAAGGCTAACTGATGTGCCAAGAGTCTAAAAGAAGATGGATACATACATTTATCGTTAAGCTAAAAACTGAGTTTCTGCAAATATAATTTACAGAATGGCTGACCACTGGGTGGCTCATTGATGGTCACTAACTGACTATCAGTGTTGTTCAATGGCTAGAACACAACATTTATATCAGAAATATATAGGCTTAAAGGTCTAGGACACATCTAACATATGATGAGTATAAATGAGGATTTTTTTCAAAGCACTTTTTACCTGAATCTTGAATTCTGATGCAGCCACCCTCAGGATGTATGATAGATTGCAAAATATGAGCACATTTTCTTCTCATCTTAGTATGCACCCCCATCTTCAATGTACCTTTACCAATTCTTTTATAAAGGGGAGAGTCCACTTGCTAAACCTTGAAACTATCTGGCCTCATGACTGGTTTGACGAGTGGATTTTGCCTGATGTGTTGTTAGGAGACTTCCAAAGCTAAATCTTATGAGGACTCGCAGCTTTTTCCTTCACAGTCTTGGGAACTGCACTGTGAAACAGCACATAAGAAAGGCACTGCCCTGCGACCAGCACACAGATAAGTCTTAAAAGGAATAAGAGGCCATGTGAAGAATTGAGATTACCGTATAACAGTCCACAGCCACTGTGAGACATCCAGATAACCCAGCCTGTAGCTAATGGAATCACAGTCAACCCACAGATTCATGAGTAAAGTTAATCATGGTCATTAAGCCATTGACTTTCAGGTGACTTGTTACATGACAAAAGCTAATCTAACCCTCCCTATTCAAACTCACACACATACATGTGCACACACAGGCGCATGCGTGCGCGCGCACACACACATACACAGCATTAAGAGTTATTGCTAGATATTCAGTGACTGATGGTATGCTTGCTATCCTTTATATTTGGGTCTAGGGAAAGAACAAGCAAAGAAATGAGGATTGAGAACCACAAACCTATTTTCTGAGGCGGTTTTCTTTTTATGTAAAATGAATGTCAAAGGGTTGTTTGTGAAGATTGAACACATAGGGCATGAAACATAGGAATTAGCTGGTTTTGTTTGCTTCTCTGAATCCTCATGTTTCATAGAATCCTGCTTTACTCCCACTATCACTGTAGTATAAAATTTTAGTTAGCAGTGGGTGCACTCTTTCTCGTGTTTTTTTTTTTAATTTGTTTCTTTGTGTGTTTTTAATCTAAACCTGTGTATTTAATCCAAACAACAACAAAAAAAAGAGTGGAGGGAATTAGAATGTCATTCAAACTCCAGTCTGAATGTCTCACATTGTCAAAGACATTTTACTCATTTACCTTCCCTGCATTCCTTCATTTTGGGAACGGCTCCTCCCTGATGCAATATAATGAAGGAGGAAATGCAGTCAGTCAAAGAGCCTGTCTCCTAAAGAAGACAATCAGAGCCCTCTTTTAGGAGTTAGTTTTAGATACCAGGAGAGGCAGGACCTCTGCTCCTCTGAGATCCCAAGCTCTTTGTTGTCATGTAGACATGGAAGGATCACTGCCTTTCCCACTAAGAGGTAAGGACCTGCCAGAGAATGAAAATGTCACAAAGGAAAGCGGGGGTAAAGAGAGAGAGGGAGAGATATTGCATAGAGATATATTTCTGTATTTCTTAAACACATAATTTGAACTCTTGAGTCCAGCTATTTCTCATGTATGCATTTTCAGTAATGTGATCACATGAATTCATTTTTCTTCCTTCAACAAGCTTGAAATTAGGCATCAATATCTCCAAGTAAAAAACCCTGTGGTTAATGTCCTGATAATGTTTATTTGGAGGGTGCAGCAAGGCTATTTTGGGTGTTTCTAAAATGAGATTCATAGATGTATCAACCCAGTCCCTTATATTCTGTCATTTAACCTAAGATTGCTAAGTACAAGATAAAAGGATCACTCTATGTTGTGTACGTATGTGTGTGTGTGTGTGTGTATCTATGCACATTGTGTTCTGAACTAATCACAGAAAAATGCTATGGGAGCTGTATGAATGTTTTAACAGTTCCACAGATGTATTGCTATGTGACTTCAGGCAAATCACTTACCTTTTGTGAACACCTAAACTCTTCCACTGCCAAAATAAAATTGTCCGTATGAAATGCCATAAAGACAAGTAAATAGGATATCTTCACCAAATCAACAAGTAAATAACTTTGAACAAGTTCCAAAAGGGATTAACTATTAACTCTCTAGAAAGTTTACTGGGTAAACACTAAGCAGTCCAACATCATTATAAATCTAAACAATGAGCATTTGAGTTCAAAATACGACCTCTGAAGTACTGTAAGTGAATGAAATTATTTCAGAATTGTCAAAAGGAGTGTATGTATTTGCGTATGTATGTGTACTTATGCATATGTATGTGCGTATATGTCAGCGTGTTACTGCATGTCACTTTGGGATATTAATGATGTTCTTCCTTTTTCTTCCTCTTTTATTCTCTTCATTCATGCAGGTAGCAGCTTCTACCCCTCTCCCCTCTGGTGGGCCTGTGGGAATGTAGGAAGCAGGGTGCCACAGATCCTGGCATTTGTATTTGAAAGCCTAAATCTGTCAAGCAGAAGAGCGACTGAAAAGAGGTGAAGTGAATTAAAGGAAGCTGGCAAAAATAAATAAATAAAAGTTTTTTTCTTGACACAAGAAAGAAATGCTCCCAAGGCAGTGGGAAATAGAAATAGAAACTGAGCTATACAGCACCTGAATGGAGTAGGTAAGAGGGACCTGAACGTATTTAGGTCCCCAGAAAATAACGGTCCTCAGACATAGCTTCACTGCAGATTCTCTACCTGGTATTGGAACAGGAAGCTCCCAGCCTTCATGATAGCTCTGCTTCAGGATAGTCTCGTCTTCATGATAGCCCAGACGATGAACGTGTAGCAATAAACAGACAAATAAAGAGGGCTTGGCCCATTTTCTGGACATGAACTACATGTTCAGATGCTGGTGCAGCTCCCATTTGTGGCAAGGGAACAAGTGATTTCAGTATGGATATGTGAGAGTTCAGCTGATTGAAAGGATGAAAGAATGAGATGCAGATTCTGGAGCCATGCTTATATAGCCTACAGAATCATGAGTCAATTAAATCTTTGCTCTGTAAATTACCCAGTCTAAGATATTTTTCTTTTTTGTTTTGTTTTTGTTTTTGTTGAGAAAAAATCTCACTCTGTCTCCCAGGCTGGAGTGTAGTGGTGTCATCTTGGCTCACAGCAACCTCCACCTTTTGGGTTCAAGTGATTCCTGTGCCTCAGCCTCCCAAGTAGCTGGGATTACAGGTGTGTACCACCACACCTGGCTGACTTTTGTATTTTTAGTAGAGATGAGGTTTCACCACATTGGCCAGGCTGGTCTCAAACTCCTGGCCTCAAGTGATCCACCCACCTTGGCCTCCCAAAATGCTTGGATTACAGATGTGAGCCACTGAGCCCACCAGGTATTTTATAGCAATGCAACAACAGACTAACACAAGACATAAGTAACTGAAATCAATCCTAACAATTTTTAAAAAGTATTTATTTAGATGGTCTTCTGGTATCTCAAACGTCTATTATAACTTTTCTTATTTAAAAAGGAAATTAAGCCGGGTGCATTGGCTCATGCCTGTAATCCCAGAACTTTGGGAGGCTGAAGCAGGAGCATTGCTTGAGCCCAGGAGTTCGAGAACGGCCTAGGCAACAAAGTGAGACACTGTTTCCACAACGAATTAAAAAATTAGGTGTGGTGATGCGTGCTCTAGTCCCAGCTACACAGGAAGCTGAGGCAGGAGGATCCCTTGAGCCAAGCAGTTCAAGGTGGCAGTGAGCCCTGTTGGCACCACTGTACGCCAGTCTGGGTGAGAGACTGAGATCTTGTCTCAAAATAAAATAAAATAAAACAAATTAGACCAGAAGGAGGAAAGTAAGAACAACTCAATTATATCATCTACAATAAATTAAATAAATTTTAACCATTTTTTCCCTTGCTCATTCTTCACTGAAGTGTCAAAGTCCTGCAAACGAAGATACTGTTTCTTGGCCAAGATTAAGCAAGCTTCATCCTTGACCAGACAAGCATAATGTAAAGAACCACCTATGGGAATTTGATTTTACAGAAGCTCATAGGAACCCAATCAGCATTCTCAGTGAAGGACTGGGCTTCCTAACCAACAAACTTAACTAGCCTGTACACTGTGTGAAATAATAACTGAGGGAAACCTGAGTGCTGGTTTAGAAGGGGAGATAAGTGGGGGAGATAAAACACTTACAAACTCTTTTATCTTTTATGAGCCTCTATAAACATCTTTATACATCTTTATGAAATGTGTATCCTCTTTGTCTAGGGCATATTCCAAGAAGTAGAACTGCTGAAATTAGCCTTGATGGACTATCTCTAGCTATGACCATCCAAAGTCATGCTACAGAGGTATATCTATGGCTAAATCTGTTTCCACTTATGCTTGCCAACTGCTGAACTTATCAGACTGTTTACTTTTTGCCAGTCTCATACCTCTCAACTCTTTAAGAGTAAATTACACCTTCCAGATAGGAGTTTGTGTCAAGTCAAAAAGGTGAGAGAGAGTGAGTGGTGGGTGACAGGAGGAACACACTTCCGGAAATGGAATGTGAGGAGATTTATCTTCTCCTCAGTACTCAGTTCACCTGAGGGAGGAAAGGTGAAATGCTAACTGACCCCCAGTCAAGGAGTAGACCACGAGACATTGTTATAATGGCTTATTCCCATCTTATTTTGCTCAGTTCTTAGATAGGAGCTATCCACCTCCTGATCAGTTTCTTCTAAAGGGCTTCTGTAAACCCATTGTGGTGAGGGCTGTAAGAAAAAATAAGAAAGAAAGCAGAAACCATTTGCATGCTCTCAGGGAGTTCCTGGCTTACAGAAATCACAAATTCGACAGCTCTTGAATTTAACTTAGGTAAAAGATATAAATCGTATGACCAACAAAGTGTTTAAAGTTTTTAAAATATTTTGTCCACAAATTGAAACTCAGGACATTTTAGTTACTAATACAAATTCTAGTTTCCTTTAAATAGGTGAAGATCTTGCAACACTGGGTTTGAGTTTCCACTCACTGTAAATGATCATACACTCTTCAGTTTCCAATATCCTCCCTGTTTCCTTACACTCAAGATGCCTCATTCTTTGTTACCTGCAGGCACTTGATATTGCAGCATCTTGTCTTATATCGTTGTTTCTGATGACTTCAGGAAGTATTAACCAGAGGAAAAGAACTGACAAGGACTCTAGTCAACCTGTATAACTACCAAATCAGAAGCATGCTAATGATCCTTTTAAATATCTTGCTTTCTTGCTCTTAGCCAATAATAGGCTTTCAGCACTGGTAACAAGGTGTCACGGTGGAGAAGAGGAAGAAGGATAACAATCTTGCTTAAAAATAGCATGAAAAAATGGCCTGTTCTTTACAGTCTTATCTGTGGCTTTCTTGCTTCCCTTATCTTGAATTTACCCTGAGTCAGTTATCTGCTGTTGAAATGAGAGAAATGTTTTCAGGTGAGAGAATGAAGTATTTTCTCAAAGGGATGTGGCAACAGTAATGAAAATTAACATTACGTTTCCACCTGCTACCTGACACTGCCACTTTAAAAGAACACATGGCAAGTGTGGAAATATACATTATTAGTCTTTTTTTTCCCTCTGTTGAGATAAATAATACTGGTCTATGATGCAGAGGAGATATAAATGGGTTCCCAGCTTTATATCTCACCATCATCTCTTTCGGCCTTATGTGGAAGAAGGAACTGTCTGTTATGTATTTCTTCATATTTTACAGGAAAATATGAAGAAAACACACTTTGGGTCAATGACAGCTGGACACAATAGAATTGGAAACAATGCAGGTTTAAAGACATATAAACCCAAATATGGCCAGTATTTTCCCGGTCATTTTTGAGAATTGCAAAACCATGGAAAGCTCTCTGATGTCAAGCTAATGTTGGTGACTGCTCTCTCTTTCTCTCCCCCTCACTTTTAATATGCGCTTACTGTGGCTTCTATCTTAAAGTTCCCCCAGGCATTCCATGATCACCTTAAATTCCCTGAAAGAAGAGAGATTGTGTTTTTAGCTGGAATTGTCTATGCAGGTATGGGAAGAAGGAATTAGATAATTTAGGAATACTTAGCAGTTTAGTCACAATCAGGACTGAGAATCAGCAAGGAAAGTAAGAGTAATTATTGGCAATGATTTACACAAGAGATTAATAATGGGTACCTGAAAGAAGGCTTTACTGGAAGAAAACTTAGCTATAAAGGAAAAAGGAAAAAAATACATATATAAATATTTTATGTATGTTTATGTATGTGTTATAGACAACACGTGTGTGTGTATATATATACACACATACATAACACTGCTTTATGATGCAGAGGATATAGTGTGTGTGTGTGTGTGTGTTTGTGTGTGTGTGCGCGTGTGCACTTAAGCTCCTTCACCTGCATAAACCTTTTACCACTTCTGGATGTGTGGCCCAAAAGTAAAATGCATCAATAAAAAAAGCTTCATCTCAATATAGTCAGCTTAACAAGAGGTTCAGAGTGTTGGCCTCTCCTCCACGTGGACATTACTGTGACATCTAACTGAGATTGAGACATTTGGGGTAGAATTCCAGAAAAGCATTGCCTCTAAATTGATTTGCTGAAGTCCATGGGAATGCCCAGATCTTAATGCTTTCCAATTACTGATTATTTATTTATTGGATTCAATGAGCTATCTCAGTACCCTTCCTTATTTTGCTTAGGATATCACTGTGTTTGTTGTCTTGTGTGTGTGTGTGTTTTGTTGTTTTGTGACCAAAATAACTTAATGTATGTTCTAAAATTCACATAGCTTTTGAGTAGCTGCTGAGGATTTGAACTCATATGAATCTGATTCCCAGATGGAAACTGCTTCTTCTCATATCCAAACAGTATTAAAAACAATTCAGTTAAGAACAAAACTCTATAGATGCTTCATTTATGGAATAATATTGATATTTTTACATTTATTTCCTATTCACTTTTTGTTGATTTAAATTAATCAATTCATTTACTTTGCATTTTCTTTAATTTAAACATGAAAGAAATAAACCGTAATCACTTAGAAACGTTTTGTTTTCACTTTCTTCACTTCCTAATTTCCAATAACCACAAAAGACTTTCTTGAGATTTGAAGCCTTGAAGCTTTTCTTTTCTTGAGTTTTTCTAGAGAAGGTCAAGTTCTCTAAACAGCACAAGTAGGCAAATGTTATGATTACCCCCCACCACAGCCACCAGAATGGAGCTGGCTGTCACACCCAATTAGTTATGCAGGATACAAAGATTCCACAACAGTGACTGATAACACTGGGCTTTTTTTCCTTTTCAAAGATCATTTTACTCTTGGAATTAAACTCACTGATCCCAGCTCACCAGCAAATGTCTGCTGTTCATTGATAGCACCCTCGGGTGCTTATATCAGCTCCTCATTCTGCTATGAAAGCATCTGTGGCCGCCTCCCAGAAGATGTTTATTCTGAAATGACACGATTGAAGTGCAGGCCTCATAGTGCAAACTAATTTTCTCTTTTCCTGCTCTTGAATGGACTCTCCTGATGCCTTCACCTGTTCATGGTCAAAGCAAAGTATATTTGTATATCGTATTTGAGAAAATACATATTAATGTGCCTAGTGAGCAGTTTGGGAATAAATGTGTTTATCAGAATTTTAAGCAAAAGAGCATGTAAGTTGCAATCTGAATAATTTATTTAGAGAAACGATTATGGCAAGGTGGGTTGAGTTGCAAATGTCACATGACCTTTGGTAGTGCTTCTTAGAAAAGTGATGCCTTTTAATATATCCATAAATGTTGCCCCATTCAATTAGTAGTTCCTTGAATTATTGATTAAACAGTTAAACTTATTGAAGTGTCTTGATGTCTCACTGGTATTGAAGGAGCTAAATTAGAGTGGTGTAATAAAAATAGCACTGAGTAAGATAATTAACTAGCTGTGTGACCTTCAATAAGTCACTTGACCAAACTGAGCCTCATTTGTCTAAATTGGTAAATAAAATTCTCCTCCATCCTTGCCTATAGGTTGTTGTAATGCTTAAGTAAGGTAACACACATGAAAAATATGTAATGAGAAGCATGTACGGTATGTATGTTTGATATAACTCTATCTACTTTTTATTCTTTGATCAGAATTTGATGAGATAAAGTATGGCTCATTTTGTGAATTTGGAGAAAATTGATTATATATTTGGAACAGGAAAACATCTGTTTTATGGACAAATTATCTCATTCTAGCTTATTCTCAGTACATTATAACCTAAATAGCCCGGTATTTTCTGGAACTATAAACCCTTTATAATTTGAGCCACATAAATGTTCATAGACTTTCATGGGAAGAGCACCATTATTTGAGGGGTGTTGATCTTGAGTCTACCACTGGCCTGTCAGCTTAAGAGCAGAAACTATGGTATCCTTTCCTTCTGCAAAGAAGGAACATTTTTTATAGGGGCATAACAAATGTTTTGGTTATTTTATTGTGACAGAGAAAAAAAGAAAATTTAAAGGCATCTTTAGTTTTATTTAGCATATTTATATTTAGCTTATTTAAAAATACCAAACTTGCAATAATAGACTCATATCAGGTTTACATGAAATATTATGGACATTGCTCATTTGCTTCTAAGCCACACATAATCTTTTCTTATATAACCAGCTTGCAGAGCCAAACAACTTAGATATTCCGTTTAAAAGGTGAACATGTTTGAATTGAGGCATTTCATTTGATTCAGAATTTGATTCAAGAATTAAGCTGTGCCTAGAACTTGAGAGTAACTGAACGTTGTCTCTAAAAGGATCAGTGAAGGATTCCAGGCCTAGAAAATCTATTTCATTGGAATGTGGGAATGGAGTATACAGCTTGTGAGTGTTGAGCACATTAATTCTATGAGCAAAACAGAAAAGTCACAGAGGAATGGCCTGGAACACTGTGACCAATGTGGAGAATCAGAGGTCATTCTTTTCAGAGTCAAAGCCACGGTGATGTGTGAATAAGGAGTTAAGTTGAAAATTTGCCAATGAGACTCAAATCCAGGTCAGCTTCAAAAGAAATGACCTAACTCTTATTAAGATTCCCTGAATTAGGTAAGAGTGGCGGAGAGAAAGCTGGATGTATTCAAATATTTTCTTTGCCAACCCAACTGTGAAATAAAAATGGAAGTAGAGACGAACTTCAGATGTAGAGATTGGAGGAACTGATATTGGTGAATTGGATAGAGTCAAGGGAGTAAGGCAGAGAGGGATGGCACTGTCACTCAACTGAGCGTAGCATTTCACTGAATGAGCTTCCATGCTGGGTGGGTGGAAGGTGTAATAATAAAGCAGATTCGTATTTTACTGAACAAATGAGGTAAAGATAGAGTTCAGATTACTGAGACCGTGAGAATATGCTCAGCAAAATAATACACAAAAGAAAGTTGTACAAAATGAGGTGCAGAAGACAGTACCCTGATTTCTGGAGGGTCCTTGGCTTAAGGATGGCTGGCAGGTGTTCAAGGAAAGGTTCTATGAGGTCTTGCAGAGAGCTGTTACTGTGTGATTGAGATTTGGGAAACTTACTGGAGGTTGGGCAGGGTTGGAAAACATTGGAGTTACAGCCACACCATAGTGAAGAAACCTTACCAAGCAGCTCAGGCATTTAGTTGAGACACCAGAAAGGCCAAATAAGTAGTAAAGGACATGCCCTGAGTAACAGAAGAAAGTTAAGAATAAAAGAAAAATAAAGTCACCTTAGCAAACAAAAGAAAAAAGATTCATCAATGATGACAATGTCTGTCCATCAATCAAACTATTTGACAAAACAAAAATCAGAACTATCTGAAGGAGAACAATATATTTCCAATTCCCTATAATAAATAGCTGCAATGTGCAAAATGCAATAAAAAATACTGAGCATCAGAAAAAGCAAGAATATATGACCCTTATTTCAAAAAGACTAAACTGTGGTCAGTTAGAAAAGAATTCAAGATAAACCTTTTTTATGATGATAAGTCCAGGACTTTGAGGCAGCCATTTGAATTAGATTCAAGGAGTTAAAAAATGTAATCATGAATAAATTGATAGGGAATATCAGCAAAAACTGGTCTATAATTTTATTCTGGAAATAACAGGCAGATTATTTCACAGGAAAAAATAAATCAGTGAATGGGATGAAAAATAACAGATTCGAGACTGCAATAGAAAGAGACAAATAGTATGAAGACAGATCAGTACAGATTATCCAATTTTCAGAATATGGAAAAAAATGGTTTTGAAACAAAATAAACAGGATGGGGAGAATTGTTCACAGTTGTAATCCCAGCACTTTAGGAGGCCATTGCAAGAGGATTGCTTGAGCCCAGGAGTTTGAGACAGGCCTGAGCAACATAGGGTAGAACCCATCTCTACAAAACAATTTCTTTTTTTTTCCTTTATGACATAGCTTGTCATAGCGGTACATGCCTTGTAGCCCCAGCTACTCGGGAAGCTGAGGTTGGAGGATTGCTTAAGCCGAGGAGTCCAACACTGCAGTAAGCTATGGAGTGAGACCCTGCCTCAAAGTAAATTAATTAATTATTAAATAACTAAACAAAATAAACAGGTAGTAAATTGTACTGTAATGTTAAGCAATCTAATGTATAGACAATCGGGGTCCCAGGAAGTTAGAAGAGAAAGAACAGATGAGAAAAGTTATTTCAATAAAATAGATGAATTGCCTTAAATTTGGTGAAAAACATCAAACTACATTTCCCATATGCAAGTTATTGGAATCAAAAGGTTCAAAAGAATAAATACAAAGAAAATATATAAGCACCTCACAGTTTAAGGAAAATTAAATTGAAGAACTTATAGGCAGTCAGAGAAAATAGATATATTACATAGAGTGAAGAGCAATATAAATGATAGTGAACTTCTCATTAAGAAAAACTATGTATAGGTGAGTTTTATCAAATATTTAAGAAGATACAATACCTACATTACACAAACTCTTCTAGAATATAGAGGAGGAAAAAGAATCTCCCAACTTGCTTTATGATTCTAGCATGGTCTGTCACCAAGAAAGTTACCAGCAAATATCCTCCATGACCATAGGTATAAATATCCTTGACAAAATATTAGGAAAATAAATCCAACAACATATTAAAATAATATATTTTATAAATATTATAAAATTAATATAAAATATCCTCAACAAAATATTAGGAAAATAAATCCAACAGCATAATAAAATAATATATTTTATAAATATTATAAAATTAATATAAATACACTTTTTCTTTCTTAGAATTTTTTTGTAAAAATACATTTCAAGGAATAAGAATACAAGGGCAAAATATCTGAACAAAAAAATAAGACTTTTTGAGTAAATACATTTTTCCCATACATATTAGTTTTTCACTCTTCCAAGTTCCTACTGAACTAAGCACGTCACACATAATTTCTCTTTTTTATGGCTGTAGAAAATGCAATTTCCTAAGAAAGATGAGAACTGACTTTCCCAAGGCCTGGTAAACTGTAAGTATCGGGGACATAGAGCAAAAATCTTCTGTTATCAAGATTTTTCTATAAATCGCAAAGGAAAAGGAAAAATATCTTTTCTCTTTAAAAATGTTATTGATTACTTTCCAACTTTTTATACTTTTTTATGGTTAATTACAAGATTTGGGGGGAATATGTCAAGAGAGGAGAGAGAAGAAATTGATTCAATTTCTTAGGTGTGCATCATTGAATTGTAATAAAAATATATAAAATTTTGCCTTTATTAAGTAAAGTACTATGTTAAGTGCTTTCGCGAATTATTTCAATAAAGTCTAACTATAGTTATGACAGTTTTTCCTTTAAGATTTGATTTTAAAATGTCCTCTTTTTATATACTTCCCAATGATATAAAATTCCAATATCAGATTGTTGGTTACAGACTTAGGACTTAAAACAGGAGAGTTGAGACACCAAAACATTTAACTTAATTACATATTTAATATCTCCCTATTGGTTTATCACAGCATTTACAAGGTAAGAATATTCCAGAATTATTTAGAAACAAATTCTGCGCTGTAGATTTAGCTTTAGCTTTGTTTTATCAACTATATTTGTCTAGTGAAACTCAGCATTAGAACTAACATGTTTTCTCCCAATAATCCAACTGAGGTCCTCAGGGTGAGTTAATAGCAAAAGTTCCCATTTTTATTAATGAACCTAGTGTTCTGAGGGCATGAGCAACTTGCCCAAGGTCCATAAAAGTGTCCCCATTCATGCAGATAATTGAGTTTTGCCGGTTTCTATGATAAATGAGCCAAGGGTGCAAAGTTTGTGACTTAGGTAAGCAACAGATGGATGCTTTGGAGGGAATCACTATGGAATTCTATTAAGACTGATGTTAAGTAATCAAAATTTACTCTCTCCTTTAATAATAGTGGGGGTTGTAATATCACTGTTCTGTCACAAACCATCTGTTACCGTACTACTTATTCAGAAGAAAAGGATTTTTGTTTGTTTGTTTTCTTGCATCTCTCTTCTAGTTCCAAGTGGCTCCCATAATTGATGTATTACCTTTGCAGATATTTTAGGAAAATTTTAGGAAAGAACACTAATTTTAAGCCAATCATGGATCACAACAGCTGATGTAAGAAAGCTTTTACATTGATTATTTACTGTCAGAAAACAGGTATATTATGTAGGTCAGCTGCAGGCTGTGTGAATCTTGATCTCAGAGTATCTGGTGTTTAAAGAAAACGTAGATTACTAGGATAAGGAAACTGTACTCTTACCCCTTAGAAGACTAGAGTTTAGAAATAATGAATTAGGTCTTCCTTTTAGCTCCCCCAGACAAAATGTGTATAATTTTATCCCTAGCACTTACACACAATTTTCCTTTCTATAAGTGTTTTGTCAACATTTGTGAGAAGAAATACAGAAAGGTAACATAATCCCATATTTTTGATGAGTAAACTGAGACTCAGAGTGATTATGTAACCACTCAAAATTATGCAGCTCTCCAGTGAAAAAGAACCCAGGTTGTGTGATTCTAAACCTAATACTCTTATTGTATATCATGCTGTAGCTCCTGAATACCAAACTCCAGATTGAGATACAAAAAAATGGATATTCACTTTGTTGCATAGAGCCCTTTCCAATGAAATATTTAACAGGAAAGCAAAAACGGTTTACCTTTTGTAGATTTCATTTTCATGTAACTCAACATTACTTGTTTTCAGAAAAGAAGGCAGGAGAAACTTTATTCCTGAAATATTACCAAATCTATTATTTGGGATGTGTTTTAGGGATTACTTCCCCTCCCATTCAGTATTGAAACATCTCACAGGGTATTCTTAACATTCTTAATTAATACCTGAATGAATGTATGACGCGGTAGACTGTTAAGTTAGTGACCCAGAATAAACCAGGCCTCCCAGCATGTGGTTCTTATTGGATTTTTCCTGTGTCAAATGGCTCCTCCTTTGGCTAATGGGGCATTCGTAAGAATGAGACTAACAGGGCTTTATGAGAGTCACACCCTAGACTATTGCTTTTGACATGCTTAATTTTGGATGTTAATCAATGTGTGTGACTACCCTAAAAGTACCCTGCTTCGAATAAGTCCAAATTACCCACAAAGGACACAGACACACACATACACATATACACATACAAACATTCAAGAGAGAGACTAAAAAGTCCCAACTCTTTACTTGATACCAGATGAATTGCCAGACATTTAAATAAAGAAAATATGTTAAATGATCTAGGCCTCCTATATACCCCATGGCACAGAACTGCACAGCTGAACTCCTCCCAAATTACTGAATTGGAAAAACTGATACAACATTTTCTTAGCCACTAAATTTGGTGAGGTTTGTTGTGCAACAATAAATAACTGAAACAATCAGATTATTTCATACATTTTTCTTGTCTGTAGCTTGCTTTTTTCATTTTCTTCATGGGCTTACATAAAGCAAATATTTTAAATCTTATCGAGGTCCAATTTATTAACTTTCTCTTTATAGATTATGTTTTTGATATCAACTCATGGGTCCAAAGACGTTCTCTTATTTTTTTATAAACTTTTGATAGTTTTATGTTTTAAATTTAAAACTGTAATCCATTTTGGGTTAATTTTTATATAAGATATGAGGAGTTCATTTATGTATTTATTTTGCTTAAGGATGTCTGTGATAGCTCTTCTGATGTGTGAACGTGGCTACGCTACATCCTCAGTTATTCGGTCAAACACTAATCTTGGTGCTGTTGCGACAGGACTTTTCAGATGCAGTTAGAGCTTCTAATTAGTTGACTTTAAGTATGAGGGATTATCGACAACCTCGGTGGAACTGCCTGCATCAGCTGGAAGCTGTTACACAATGGGCATCTTACCGAGAGAAAGAAGAAACTCCACCCATGGTAAACAGCTTTGACCAGTGCCCGTGAAGTTCTGTTCTATGATTTTCCTTTCCTTTCCTGGCTGTGCCATGAATTTCAGAATTGCTTAGCTGCCCCTTCAATTACTTGCATCTGGTTCTTTCTCTCTGGTTGAACCCTAACTGATATAATGCCCAATGACTCCAACACTGTTTGTTGAAAAAACAATCTTTCCTCCTTTGAATTGTTTTGCACTATTGTGAAGAATCAGCTGGACATATTTGTGTAAGTCTATTTTTTACTCTATTCTACTTATGTATGTGTCATCCCACTGTCAATACCACACTGCCTTGATTACGGTAGCTATATAGTAAACTTTGCACACTTTTTTTCATAGTTTGTTTTGTTTTGTTTTGTTTGTTTTGTTTTGTTTGAGATGGAGTCTCTCTCTGTTGCCCAGTCTGGAGTTGGAGTGCAGTGGTGTGATCTCAGCTCACTGCAAGCTCCGCCTCCTGGGTTCACACCATTCTCCCGCCTCAGCCTCCCGAGTAGCTGGGACTACAGGCACCCACTACCATGACTGGCTAATTTTGTTTTTGTATTTTTAGTAGAGACGAGGTTTCACCATGTTAGCCAGGATGGTCTCGATCTCCTGACCTCGTTATCCACCCACCTCAGCCTCCCAAAGTGCTGGGATTACAGACGTGAGCCACCGCGCCCAGCCTTTTTCAGACATTTTACCTTTGCTTGCTATATATCCCACAATACATTGTTACTGTTTTGGTTTTAAGTAGTTAGTTATCTTTTAAAGAGATTTATAAAGAAATGGACTTATGCTTCTGAAAAAGATTCAATTAATACAGCCAGGTGCCTATTTTTGCTTTTTTTTTTTTTTTTTACTCTGTGTAATATTTCTTGTTTTCCTCAGATGTCTCTAAGATTTATGTTTTTATATCTGTTTTTATCACTTTGACTATTAGCCCTCTAGGTGTATGTCCCATTTTGTTTGTATCAATTCTTCTTGGTGTTCTCAAGGCAGTATCCCAGTGGAGACTCTGTGCAGTGGCTCCAACCCCACATATCCCTTCCACATTGCCCTAGCAGAGGTTTTCCGTGAGGGGCGCACCCCTGCAGCAAACTTCTGCCTAGACATCCAGGCATTTCCATAAATCCTTTGAAATCTTGGTGGAGGTTCCCACACCTCAATTCTTGGCTTCTGTGTACCTGCAGGCTCAACACCACATGAAAGCTGCCAAGGCTTGGGACTTGAACCCTCTGAAGCCATGGCCTGAGCTGTACCTTGGCCCCTCTTAGCAATAGCTAGAGCAGCTGGGACACAGGACACCAAATCCCTAGCTGCACACAGCAGGGGCACCCTGGACCCGGCCCAGGAAACCCTCATAGGCCTCCATCCTGTGATGGGAGGGGCTGCCGAGAAGGTCTCTGACATGCCCTGCTGACAGTTTCCCTATTGTCTTGGTGATAAACATTGGGTTCTTTGTTACTTATGCAAAATTTTGCAGCAGGCTTGACTTTCTCTCCAGAAAATGTTTTTTTGTTGTTGTTTCTATTGCATCGTCAGGCTGCAAATTGTCCAAACTTTTAAACTCTGCTTCTTCTTGAATACTTTGCCTCTTAGAAATTTCTTCCAGCAGATACCCCAAATCATCTTTCTGATGTTCAAAATTCCACATCTCTCTAGGGCAGGATCAAAATGCTACCAGTCTCTTTGCTAAAGCACAGCAAGAGTCACCTTTGTTCCAGTTCCTAACAAGTTCCTCATCTCCATCTGAGACCACCTCAGCCTGAACTTTATTGTCCATATAATTGTGAGCATTTTGGTCAAAGCCATTCAACAAGTCTCTGGGAAGTTCCAAACTTTCCCATATCTTTCTGTCTTCTGACCCCTCCAAACTGTTCCAACCTCTGCATGTTACCCTGTTCCAAAGTTGTTTCCACATTTTTGGGTATCTGTACAGTGGCACCCACTACCAGTTACCAATTTACTGTATTAGTCTGTTCTCATGTTGCACAAAAAGACATACCTGAGACTGGACAATTTATCAAGGAAAGAGGCTTAATGGACTCACAGTTCCACGTGACTGGGGAGGCCTCACAATCATGGCAGAAGGGTGAAGGAGGAGCAAAGTCACATCTTTTGTTTTTATGGTTTTTTGGGGGTTTTTTTTGTTTGTTTGTTTTGAGATGGAGTCTCGCTCTGTCACCCAGGCTAGAGTGCAGTGGTGTGATCTCGGCTCACTGCAAGCTCCACCTCCCGGGTTCACACCATTCTCCTGCCTCAGCCTCCCGAGTAGCTGGGACTATAGGCACCCACCACCTCACCTGGCTAATTTTTTGTATATTTAGTAGAGACGGTGTTTCACCGTGTTACCCAGGATGGTCTCGATCTCCTGACCTTGTGATCCATCCACCTCGGCTTCTCAAAGTGCTAGGATTAGAGATGTGAGCCACCGTGCCTGGCCACAAAGTCACATCTTACATGGCAGCAGGCAAGAGATCATGTGCAGATGAACGCCCCTTTATAAAACCATGAGATCCTGTGATATTTATTCACTACCAAGAGAACAGCATGGGAAAGACCTGCCTCTACGATTCAATTGCCTCCCACCACGTCCCTCCCACTACACATAGAAATTATGGGAGCTACAGTTCAAGATGAGATTTTGGTGGGGACACAGCCAAACCATATCAGTCCTTATCAGTTATTACTTTAAATGTAAATGGATTAAACTCCCCAGTAAAAGATTAGCTGGATGAAAATAAAGCAGAACAAAATAGGATCTATGTATATGCTGTTTACGAGAAGCTCACCTTAGATCTAAGGGCACCCATAGGCTGAAAGTGAGAGGATGGGAAAAAATAGTACATGAAAATAATAAGTGAAAATATGCAGAAATGGCTATATTTATGCATAAGAAAAGACACTTTAAATCAAAAACTATTCCAAGAGACAAAGAAGAATATTATATAATAATAAAATGGTCAATTTACCCAGAAACACTAACAATTATAAATATTTATGCACAAAACCTCAGAGCTGCTAAATACAAGAGGCAAATTTCAACAGAATTGAAAGGAGAAATAGACAGCAAAACAATCATAATAGGAGACTTCTCTACCCCTTTTCAAACTGAATAGAATGACTAGACAGAAACTCAATAAGGAAAAAGGGGACGAGAACAACACCATAGACAATTAGAGCTAACCGATGCCTATACAGAACACAACCACACATCAGTCACCAGCAGATTATGAATTCTTCTCAAGTGCTTATGAAACATTCTCCAGGATAGACCACAAAGGAAGTCTTAATGAATTTAAGAAGACTGAAATCATAAAAAGTATAGTTTTCAATCATAATAGAATGAAATTAGAAATCAATAGCATGAGGAAAATGAGAAAACTCACACATATATGAAAACTAAACATTTTATCAAAACTACCAAAGAAGAAGTCACAGGGGAATTAGAAAACATCTTGAGGCAAATAAAAATTAAAACACAACATACCAAATCTTATTGGATGCAGAGAAAGCAGTGCTAAGAAGGAATTTTATAGCTGTAAATATGTACATTAAAAAGAAGAAATATCTCTGAAATATCTCTAATAACATTATACCTCAGAAAATAAAAAATAAAACAAACTAAACTCCAAGCTAACAGAAAGAAGGAACTAATAAAGATTAGAGAAAAGCCAAAGAAGGGACAAAGCTGCTGACTAGATGTAGTCAGTAAGCACAGCTCCCATGGAGAGAGTCCAAATTATTAGTAAATCACCGTAGTTTGGGCAGATCTTTGAAGAGAAAATGCTCAGAGTGGATGGAGAGGCAATGTTGAAGACTGAAGTCAAGACTGCAGAGGAAGGAAGCTGGGAACCCTGCTCAAGGTGTCTGAAGGCCAGGGCTATTTCACAGCCCCAAACAGCTTCTAAGAAAGGGGTGAGGGAGGGACCTGAGAAATAACTCACTCTCACTGCTAGGCCTCTGGGATCCTAGCTACAGGGGACACTGCATCCTCCATGTGCAGGGGGATCTCAGGGAGCAGGCAGAAACAGGCCTTTTTATGGCATGAAGCTTAGGAGCTTTTGTACACTGGGCAGCTCTGGTGAAGAGCCAGCATCCCCATGGGACTGGGACACATCTGCTCTCCAAGCCCCCCTGCCCACTGGACATTCCCTTTGTCCATGCCTAGCTGCCATGCAGAAGCAGGCATAAAGCATAACCCCTACAGTCCAACCTGTGTGCGCTGCTGTACCTGAGTACTTTTCTGGTGACCCAGGAGCATATCTGGTCCCCGAGTATAGCTGGAGCCTGAATCCAAGCTGCAAGATGTCCCAGTGTCCCTAGGGCTGCAGCATGCAGTTCAGGAGTGCAGAGCTGAGATCTGTGGTTGGCACTCAAGAGGTAAAGGAGTCCCCACCCTCAACGCACTGAGAAGGGGGAGACACATGTGTTCCTGGGCTGGATTGGGAATGGGGTGTGCCTTCCTTCACATGGTTGGCCCAGAAAAAGTGTGACATATCTCCTGCCAAAGCCACTGCACCTAAAAAAAAAAAAAAAAAAAGAAATGTGGGTGTAGCACCAGGAATCACAGGGGGTTTCCTCCAAGACCCAGGTGTGGAACTGGTCAGGAGACCATCTCCCTCCCCCTGCAATGAAGAGCATGCCTGCAAACCCTAAGGAAGTATAAAAGAGCAGTGCAGCCAGGTATTAACCTTACTACTAGCCATTACTCTTAAGCATCAGACAAAGGTAAAGAAAAATAATTAAGAAAAATTAACAAAACCTCTAGAAATATGGAATTATGTAAAGAGATCAAATCTACGAATCATTGGCGTTCCTGAGAGAGAAGAGAAAATAAGCAACATAGAAATTATATTTGAGTATATAGTCCACAAAAATTTTCCTAATCTTTCTAGAGAGGTTGACATGTAAATCTAAGAAGTATAGAGAACCCCAGCTAGATGCTACAATACAACCATTTCCTAGGCACATAGTCATCAGATTCACCAAGACCAATGCAAAAGAAAACATCTTAAAGACAGCTAGAGAGAAAGGGAAGGTCACTTACAGAGGGAACCCCATCAGTCTAGCAGCAGATGTCTCAGGAGAAACCTTACAAGCCAGACAAAATTGAGGACCAATTTTCACTGTTCTTAAGGAAATTCCAACCAAGAATTTTATATCCCACCAAATTAAGCTTGGTAAGTGAAGAATAAATAAAATCCTCTTCAGACAAGTGAATGCTGAGGGAATTAGACCAGTTTTGCAAGAGGTCCTTAAGGGAGCACTGAAGATTGAACCAAGAGACTGGTGTTACCACATATGTTACCACAAAAACACACTTAAGCACAAAGCCCACAGACACTATAAAGCAACTACACAATGAAGTCTACATAAAACTAGCTAACAACACAATGACATGATCAAAATTATACATATCGATACTAACCTGGGATGTAAGTGGACTAAATGACCACTTAAAAGATGAAGAGTGGCAGGCAGTATAAAAAGATAAGACCTAACCATCTATTGACTTCAAAAGACTCATCTCATATGTAATGATCCATAGGTTTAAAGTAAACGAATGGAGAAAATTTTATCATGTGAATGGAAAACAAAAATGAGCAGGAGTCGCTATTCTTGTATCAGATAAAACAAACTTTAAACCAATAAAAATTAAGAAGGATAATGAAGGGCATTACATAATAATAAAGATTAAAATTCAACAAGAAGCCTTAACTATCCTAAATATATACATAACCAATATCGAAGCACCAAGATTTATAAAACAATTTCTTCTGAGCCTACAAAAAGACGTAGACAACCCCACAATAATAGTAGGAGAATCAACATCCCACTGACAGAGTTGGACAGGTCATCAGGGTAGAAAACTAACAAAGAAACTCTGAACTTAGACACTTGACTAATTGGACCTCATAGACCTCTATAGAACACTTCACCCAGCAAACACAGAATAGACATTCTTCCTCTCTGCACATGCAACATGCTCTAAGATTGACCACATTCTCAGTTATAAAGCAAGCCTCAATAAATTTAAAGAAATTTAAATCACACCAAGCACACTCTCAGGTCATGGTGTAATAAAAATAGAAATCAATATCAAGAAGATCTGTTAAAACTACACAAATACATGGAAATTAAACAACTTGACCATGAATAATGCCTGGGTGAACACTGAAATTAAGGAGGAAATAAAAAAGTTATTTGGAATTAATAAAAATAGGGATGCAACTTACCAAAATCTCTGGGAAACACCAAAGCAGTGGTAAGAGAAAATTGTATAGCCCTAAATGTTTTCATCAAGAAGTTAGAAAGATATCAAATTAACAATCTAACTTTGCACAAAAAGGGGCTAGGGAAAAAACAACCACAAAGCTAATAGAAGAAATAAAACAAAAACTAGTGTTAGAAAAGAAGTTAATGAAACTGAAATGCGAAAATACAAAAGATCAATGAAACCAAGAGTTGTTTTTTAAGAAACAAATAAGAGTAATAGACTGCTAAGTAGACTAACAAAAAAGAGAAGATCCAAATAAGTACAATGATAAATTATAAAAATGACATTAAAACGGATCCCACAGAAATATAAAAGTTCCTCAGAGAATACTATGAACAACTGCATGCAAATGAGAAAATCTAGAAGAAATGAATAAACTCCTTGAATAGAGTGCCCAGAAGTAAACCCTTGCATATACGGTCAAATTATTTTCAATAAGGGTGCCACAAAAACTCAATGAAGAAAGGATAGAGGGGATAGTCTCTTCCACAAATAGTGTTGGGAAAAATGACTATCCACATGCAATAAAATACCTTACACCAAACCCAAAAATTAACCTAAAACGAATTAAAGAATTAAACATGAGAGCTTAAACTATAAAACTCCTAGAAGAAATCATAAGGGAAAGTCTTCATTACATTGAACGTGGACATGTTTTGAATAAGATGCCACAAGCACGGGCAACAACTGCAAAAATCGATAAATGTGGCTACATCAAACATAACTTTTATGCATCAAAGGACACAATGAACAGAGTAAAAAAGGCCATATATGGAATAGGAGAAAATATATGCAAATCATATCTAATAATGGATTAATAATTAGGTATATAAAGAACACCTAACTCAACAACAGAAAATCAAATGACTAGTTACCTCATAAAAGTGGAATTACACAGTATTTTCTTTTAGCGATTGGCTAATTTCATTTGACACAATGTCCTCAAAGTTTATACTTGTTTAAAATTAGCAAAGAACTTGAGTAGAAATTCCTCCAAATATGACAAACAAATGTATAAAAGATGCTCAACATCACTATCAGAGAAGTGCACATTAAAACCACCAAGAGCTATCATCTCACACCCATGAGGATCACTACAATAAAATAAAAATTAGAAAATAGTGGAGGACGGCAGAAATGTGGAAAATATAAAGTCCTTATACTCTCTTGGTGGAATTATAAAATGGAGGGCCTGCTATGGAAAACATTATGCAGGTTCTTCAAAAATTAAAAAGAAAACTTTCATAGGATCCTGCAGTCCCAATTCTGGATCTACATCTAAAATAATAAAAAACAGAATCTCTAAGAGACATTTACACACTTATATTTATAGAAGCATTATGTGGAATAACCAGAGGTGTAGAAGTCACCCAAATGGCCTTCCACAGATGAAAGGGTAAACCAAATATGGTATATTCGTATTCGTACAAGAGAATATCATATACCTCAAAATGGGAAGGAATTCTGATTAATGTTGAAACAAGTAGGAACTTTGAGGACATTGTGTCAAGTGAAATTCACCACTGAAAGAAAATACTGTATAATTCCACTTTTATGAGGTATCTAAAATAATCAAATTCATAGAAACACAAAGTAGAATGGTAATTACTGCAGGCTCTTGGGAGGGAAGAAAAAGGGAGTTTTTGTTTATAGTATGAAGTTTCAGATTTGCAAATGAAAAAGTTCTGGAGGTATGTTTCACAACAATGTAAATGCACTTAATACTACTTTAGTCTTAAAAATTGTTAATATAGTACATTTGAATGTGTTTTTTAACCAAAATAGAAAAATGCATTATAATGCCAATTATGACTGGCTTTATTTTTTTACTTACGACTGCTTTGGCATGTTTCCATGTGTTTATTTAATACTTTAGAACTGAAGAGAGTAATAAAGATCAATCACAGCATTTTCATCTAATAAATTAGCATGATAGGTTGATTGCATAGATGGTACTTTTTTAAAATCCCATCTTGTATTCACACCTTTGCTTTCTGACTCTTCAGTTTCCCTTACTTACAAGGCAGAGTCTTTTCATAGCACTGTAATAGGTACTGTTGGAAACTCACCAAGATTCCCTTCACCAGGCTGCCGGGAATATTCACTGCCAACGAATATTTTACTTCCACACTTCGTTGGAGAATTGCACTTGGCTAAACAAGATCCGAAAGTTAGGTTATGGCCAATGATTGATGGGAAGGGTGTACAATATGGCCTTAAGGTGAGACCAATGCAGGGGTGCAATTTTTGCTCTAGAGCTGAAGCTTGTCTCAAGCTAATACCACATCTTAAGTTAACTTTCTTCCCATGCTTTATCATGCTTCCTTAACTTCCCTTCCACTGAGAGCAATCCCTCAACAAAACACTGTTACAATTACCTTCATGAGCAATAATAAATTATTATTGTCATAAACTGTTGAGTTTTCAGGTGTGTTGTTATATAGTGTTATTAACCGATACAATTAGAACACAAAATAAATAATAGTATCTAGCCATTAAAAATCATAATGGAAACTCTAGTCATTGACCAAAACACGTCAACAAAACATTTTTGCTTGAACAAAAAGTTAGTCACAGAAAATCATGTAAAGCATTCTTCTTTTGTTAAGGAAAATGAATGTATATTTTATTTAGATAGGAATAGAGAAATATTTGACAGAGTCTTCAAACACTCTCAAGGAGTTGAAAGTGTTTAGCCCTGTATGGAAGCATTATATATAATATATTATTTTTGTCTTTAAATTTATTTTATACTATTTGATGTTTACATTGAAAGTTTAAAATTTGAATTAAAGTTCTTTAAGTAAATTAGTGATCTGAATTTTGTGTTTCTTCTTCAATTGTTTCAACAGTTTTGTCAAATACTCCAGCTGGACTTACTTCCTTTCCCTCCATATGTTGTATCTAGATGTCTTTAAAGGGGAAATGTTTGACTGTTTTCTTTATGCATTAGTTTTATGTTTTTCTAAGTGTGTAAACAAGTGCAGCTCTGGAGTTTTCTTAATCTGTGTTGCAGTTAAAAGGCTTCAGGGTTATGAAACATTTTCAAAAGTTGCAGCACACCAGTTATAGTGTCAGATACCATGTTTGGCATTCTTTTGCGCATGATTTCTCTCTCGTTTCAGTTTTCCTTCTTGGTGTGTGGGTTTTCAACATATTTATATTTGTGTTGTTGATTGCATAGAGAACAAACCAACACATTTCAATTTTCTTTACTGTGTTCTCTGATTTATTAATGTAAATGTTGAAATTATTTTAAAATTATAACAACTAAAAGACATAATGATGTCCATGAAAAACCTTTAATGATAGTCTGCTTAGAAAATAAAATATTAGATGATATACATTTTAGAATTTTTAATGGAAGTGAGATGAAAAAAATCCATAATTTAGGGGAAAAATTCAGCTGTTGTAATCTGAGTTCACTGGACGAGTTACCTCACATGTCTGTTTTTCCCCCAAATTCTATAACTAAATGCAAGTAAGAATAAGGTTTATTGAACAAATCAATCAGTAACTGTTTTCTATTATCTAATAAGATACATACTAACATTATTCACACTTTCAGGTAAATTTTACAAAAGTTAGAGAATGGTTCTGTGAACTTGCTCAAGGTCACACAGTTAGTGAGTAGTATAATATATTTGCTACTTTGACCCTAGTCTCTCTGACTCCATAGCTTAAATTGTTAACTTCTATTATAAATGTATTATCTAATGGGTTCAAATAATGAAAGATGAATTAGAATCACTGAGATAATATAGACATTCTTTAGAAGAGATTATATATGCCTGATATGAATTACATTGAACTGGTAATATAAAATAATCCATGCCCATGTACCTACATTTAGCCATTGACAATTAGCCAAAAAGCACTCTCATCCACTTCTGCAAAGTAAATTCTTATCTTCCATTTTTTCCTGGAAAAGTTGTTTTCTAACCTTTTATTTTTTTCTGTTGTAGCAACTGAAATGCATTTACCTATCACTATCCACAAATAAAAATTTCCTCTTAAAAACACTTCCGGCCGGGCGCGGTGACTCACGCCTGTAATCCCAGCACTTTGGGAGGCCAAGGCGGGCAGATCACGAGATCAGGAGATCAAGACCATCCTGGCTAACACAGTGGAACCCTGTCTCTACCAAAAATACAAAGAACTAGCCGGGCGAGGTGGCGGACGCCTGTAGTCCCAGCTACTCGGGAGGCTGAGGCAGGAGAATGGCGTGAACTCGGGAGGCGGAGCTTGCAGTGAGCCGAGATCGTGCCACTACTCTCCAGCCTGGGCGACAGAGCGAGACTCCGTCTCAAAAAAAATAAAAAATAAAAAATATTCCAGGGGCTCCTACAGCAAATCATTAATATTGACAACAAATTAAAACTAAAAGAAAGGGGAAGGTTTTTTCTTAAAAAAAAAAGCTAAAACATGTTTTAATGAGAAAATGTTTCTTCAAGGGATTCAAGTTAAGATGCGTTTTAATTAGAAAATGTTTCTTCAGACATTCAGTGTGAGACTATCAAGATTTCTCCAGGTCACCAGGGATAGTGCTACATTCAGGACTGGCCTTCATAAAAATTGGGAATGAAAGCTATTTAATTATTGTGTGTGCCCAAACTCCTGCCTCTATTCCCTCCATCAAGCTCCATCTTTCCCTATATGTTGCTTTTCATTTTCCCTTCAGGCTTTAGGGACCCTGTTTCTGTCCTCTGATGATTACTTATATATGTCATAGACTTTGCTAGACGCAGTAAAATAAAGAAAAGAAAATTTTCTCAATTCTTATGCAGATATTTCACGGAAATTTTGATTCCACCATTGGTGGCATGGTTTGGAGAGACTAAACTTCCTTTAGATACCGTTATAAATCTCGAGGGGAAAAAAGTGGAATTTCTGAAGAACAAGCAAAAATGGGCATAAACTGGAGGGAAATTAAACTTTGAAAGAAAAACTGCGAAGAACAGATTTGCAAGTTTGAAGCTCTATCTCATGAGCATGCACGGATTCACAAGTGACTTTTCTACACAAAGCAGCAGAATTAGTTTTATAGGACGTCCAAGCATGATTCGGAGGCTCATAGTATAAAAGAGTAAGAGGAAAACTTTTAGAAGTAAAGGAGCCACAGAAGAAGTGAGCCCTAAAATGTGCATATAAATTCTTCCCAAAAAAAAATCAAAAACTTTTTGACCGCTAAACTATACATGTCACAAGATTTCAGAGAATCTGATATAAAAGCAAAAGCTGGAAGCTCACCTAAGTGAGAGAAAACTTCAGTTACTTATCATTTTAGAAGAGGCAGAGTATGGAATTTTAACCTAACCAAGTTAACTGCTCTTCAGAAATTATCACTTCTAAGGAAAACATAACAGGAAAGATCACAGTGTTGGGAGAGAAAATAGAACATGTATGTGTTTTGAGGAGAGGGGATTAGAGTAGGTGGTTTAATTAGAGAAAGTGATCAGGAAAGACTGCCACTGAAGCTAGGATATAAAGAAAGAGAAGGAGGCAGCCAGCGATAAACTGAGGCATAGTTCTGAGGTGAAGAGGAGCACATGGCCTGGTGGATAGTATATCTACAGCAAGTACTCCTCAACCAATAAACCAACAAATGTCATTAGTGACTCACTTGTACCAGAAACATTGAATACCAATAAAATGTATGAATTGTGATCATGGGTTTGAGAACTAAGCTGGATCAAGTTTCTGCCTGTAGGTCTGACTCTCCTTAAAGTGTCAATTCTCTGGTTTGCATAAGATTATATACATTTTCAGTGATTTTATATAAGATTTCTCCTTCTGAACTCATTCAGTCAGAATTATTGTTTTTTAAACAATACAGAGTATTTATTGAGAGCTTTTCTTAAGTCAAGTACAGCTCTTACTGCTTTGTAACTGAGCCACTTATCTATTGCTTAGTAACATGCCACCCAGAAAAAAAAAAAAAAATCTTAAAACAATAATAATCATTAACTATGCTCAGAAATCTGGGGGTTGAGTGGGTTCAGAGTTTCTCATGCAGTTGCAGCTAGGCAGTGGCTGGAGCTTGGGTCGGGACATCTTGAAAGGTTATTTATTTATTTATTTATGCACTCAGAATTCTTACCAAATTCTTGATACTCACCGTGTAGGTTTTTTAGTATTAGTAATTTTCTTTTTAAAAAATAACTTTTATTTTAGGTTCAGGAGTACACATATAGGTTTGTTATGTAGGCAAACTCGTGTCACAAGGGTTTGTTGTACAGATTATTTTGTCACCGAGGTACTAAACCTAGTACCCATTAGTTTTTTTATACTCTCCCTCCTCCCAACCTCTACGCTCAAGTAGGCCCAAACATCTGTTGTTCCCCACTTTGTGTTCAAGTGTTCTCATCATTTAGCTCGCACTTAAAGTGAGAACATGCAGTATTTGGTTTTCTGTTTCTGTATTAGTTTGCTAAGGATAGTGGCCTCCAGTTCTACCCATGTTTCTGCAAAGGACATGTTCTCACTCTTTCTTTATGGCTTCATAGTATCCCATGGTGTATGTCTACCATATTTTATTCATCCAATCTACCATTATGGGAATTTAAGTTGATTTCATGTCTTTATTGTTAACAGTGCTGCAGTGAATGTGTGCATGCCTGTGTCTTTATGGTAGAATGACTTATATTATTCTGGGTATATACCCAATAATGGAATTGTTGGGTCAAATGGTACTTTTGTTTTTAGCACTTTGAGAAATAACCACACTGCTTTCCACAATGGTTGAACTAATTTACACTCCCCCCAACAGTGTATAAGTGTTCTCTTTTCTCCAGAGCCTCACCAGCACCTGTTATTGTTTGACTTTTTAATAGTAGCCATTCTGACTGGTATGAGATGATATCTTATTGTGGTTTTGATTTGTATTTCTCTAATGATCACTGATATTTAGCTTTTCTTGCCATGCTTGTTGGCCATATGGATGTCTTCTCTTGAAAATTGTCTGTTCATGTCCTTTGCCCAATTTTTAATGGATTGTTCAATTTTTGCTTGTTAACTGGTTTAAGTTCCTTATAGATTCTGGATATTAGGCCTTTGTTAGATGCGTAGTTTGCAAATATTTTCTCCCATTCTGTGGGTTGTATGTTTTCTCTGTTGATAGTTTCATTTGTTTTGCAGAAGCTCTTTAATTAGATTCCATTTGTCAATTTTTGATTTATTGTAATTTCTCCTAGTGCCTTCAAAATAAAATCTTTGCCTATTCCTATGTTCAGAATGCTATTGCCTAGGATAACTTCCAAGGTTTTTATAGTTTGGGTTTTTACACTTAAATCTTTAATCCATCCTGAGTTTATTTCTGTTTACGGTTTAAGGAAGGGGTCCAGTTTTCATCTTTTGCAAATAGTTAGCCAGTTATTCCATCACTATTTATTGAATAGGGAATCCTTTCTCCATTGACTGTTTTGGTCAGCTTTGTCAAAGATCAGATGGTTGTAGGTATATAGCCATATTTCTGAGTTGCTCTCTATTCTGTGCCACTAATCTATATTTCTGTTTTTGTACCATGTTTTGGTTACTGTAGTCATGTAGTATAGTTTGAAGCCCAGTAATGTGAAGCCTGTAGCTTTGATCATTTTTGCTTTTGATTGCCTTTGCTACTCAGGCTCATTTGGTTTCATATGAATTTTTAAAAATTTTCCCTGTTCTGTGAGGAATGTTGTTTGTAATTTGATAGGAATAGCATTGAATCTATACATTGCACTGGGCAGTATAGCCATTTTAGCAATATTTTTTTCTCTTGTATGAGCATGAATTGTTTTTTCATTTATGTCACCTCTGCTTTCTTTGAGCAGTGTTTTGTAATTCTCTTTGTAGAGAACTTTTACCTCCATGGTTAGCTGTATTCGTAGGTAATTCATTCTTTTTATGGCTATTGTGAATGGAATTGTGTTCCTGATTTGCTATTGGCTTGGGTGCTCTTGGTTTATAGGAATGCTGGAGATTTTTATATATTAATTTTGTATCCACAAATTTTTCTATAATTGTTTATCAACCTAAGGAGCTTTTGCACTGAAACTATGAATTTCTCTGGATATGAAATCATGTCACCTGAAAACAGAGATAATTTGACTTCCCCTTTTTTATTTGGATGCCCTTTATTTATTTCAATTGCCTGATTACTCTGGCCAGGACTTCCAATACTGTGATGAATAAGAGTGGTGAAAGAGGACCTCCTTGTCTTGTGCTGGTTTTCAAGGGGAATGCTTCTAGCCTTTGCTCATTCAGTATGATGTTGGCTATAGGTTTGCCATAGATGGGTCTTACTATTTTTCAGTATGTTCCTTCAATACCTCATTTTTTGAGAATTTTCACCATGAAGGGATGTTTAATTTTATCAAAAGCCTCTTCTGCTTCTGTTGAAATAATCATGTGGATTTTGGTCTTTAGCTCTGTTTATGTGACAAATCACGTTTATTGATTTGTATATGTTGAGTCATCCTTGCATCCCAGTCATAATGCCTACTTGATTGTGGTGGTTTAGGCTTTTGATATGCTGCTGGATTTGGTTTGCTAGTATTTTGTTGAGGAGTTTTGTATCAAAGTTCATCAATAACGTTGGCCTGATATTTTCTGTTTTAATTGTGTTTCTGCCAAGTTTTGGTATAAGAACAATGCTGGCCTCAACGAATGAGGTGAGGAGATTAGGAGATTTCCCTCCTCCTCTTTTTTGGAAAATAGCTTCAGTAGAAATAGTACCAGTGCTTCTTCAAGCATTTAGTAGAATTTTGCTGTGAATCCATCTGGTCAGAAAGCCAGTGTTCTGGCTCTGAGATTCTTTTCTCCACTTGGTTTATTCTGCTGTTAATACTTGCAATTGCATTATGATCTTGTAGTGTGTTTTTCAGCTCTATCAGGTTGGTTATACTCTTTTCTATGCTGGTTATTTTATCTGTCAGCTCCTGTATCATTTTATTGTTACTATTAGCTTCCTTGGATTGGGTTTCAGTGTTCTCTTAAACCTCAGTGATTTTCGTCCCCACCCATATTTTTTATTCTATTTTTGTCATTTCAGCCATCTCAGCCCAGTTACAAACCCTTGCTGGAGAACAAGTGCAGTGGTTTGGAAGAAGGAAGGCACTTTGGCTCCTTTGTTTGTCAGAGTTCCTGCTCTGGTTCTTTCTCATCTTTTGGGGCCAGTGTTCCTTCAATCTTTGAAGTTTCTGTCCTTTGGATGATTTTTTTCTTTTAATTGTCTTTTTTCTCTATTTGATGTCCTTAGGAGTTTGATTGTAGTATAAGGTGGGTTCAGTCAAATGACTTCATTTCTGGAAGATTTTATTAGGCCAAGTTTCAGCTCAGGACTCCCAGACTCCATGCTGTAACTGTGTGGGACTGGTATTGGGCTCTGGCTTTGTTTTCTGGCTCCTCAAGGCCAGAAACCTGCAGCACTGAAGGGGGCAAACTGCTCCCAGACCAGTGGTCACGACGTTCTATTGGGTGGTGCCAGCCAAAACATTTCATAGGGCAGTGGCAGCAGGATCCATTCTTGTTCACACATTCCAGCACCAGCAGCAGTGACAGTGCAGCAGGGCGCACACACATTGGCTGCTGTGGGGTGTTAGTGGGTGCCAGGGTACTGGCCCCCATGTGTGTATTTGCAGCAGAAATGGTGGCAGTAGGGTGTGAGGGGTAGGGGCCCCTGCCACCATATGTTTGTGCATTGACACTCCTGGTGGTGGTAGCATGGGGGTAGGTGCACTGGTGGGCACAGTACTGTGTGCACCTTCTGTGTGCATTCACATGGGTAGTGGTGGCCACTCAGGACAGCAATAGGTCCACTATTCTCTGTGGCTTGTTTCGCACTGGTGGCCATGTTGGCGTGCGCACAGGGTGCTGGTCGCTGCAGGGCTGGCAGGCTCTGTGCCTGCCAACGCTCCAATAGCAATGGTTGTTTGGTAGTTGCAGGGAGAAGGGACAGGTGAACTCATGCTACCAGCAGTGGCAAAGCAGGTCCACATGAACACGTGCTGTCAGAGAAGGGGAGGCAAGGTCCACCCATGCACACACATGCCATCAATGTGGGGTTGGCCATGGGAAAGTACGTGTAGGCAAAGCAGCATGGGGGAGGATGCAGTTGGGAGAGGGTATGGGCAGACTGTTACATGTCTTCAATGTCCAATCTGCCGGAGCTCTCTGCATCTGGGCATGGTCCATCAGTGCAGAAGCTGTAATGGAGGTTCCCAGGATATACCCACCCTGGGCTTCCAATGCTGCACTGCAAGCAGCCATGGCCAAGCTGGGGCCCCAGGAGAGGCCAGCAGACTGAGAAGAACTTAGGTCAGACTGGCACAGTCTCATGGGCAAGATCACCCTGGAGAGTTCAGGTCCAACAGTTCCCCTAGGGCCAGAGTATCCTACGGGAGCAAATCAAGCCTAGAGGGATTAGCATTCCTGGCTGGGTTACACTACACATGCTCCCACAACAAACCCTCTGGGCTCAATTCTGGCTAGAGTTCTGCCCCTACCACTTCTCTAAGCTGCTGTGTCTGCCAACTCAATTGTCTGTGTTGATCGTGGAGTCTTCTCCTGTTGAGACTACAGAGGCCAATGGTGAAAGCAGGTTGCTCTTTGCCTATTAAACTGACTCCTTCCCCAAGGAACATTGGGGGCCACAAATGAGTCCTGGTATGCAGTAGCCCCATTCAGGATTCCCAGCTTCCTCTCCCTTCAGCCCAGCATCTTTGTCTTCCCTCTGTCCACTGTCAATGACTTCCCTCAGAAGATCTGCTCGGAGCAGACTGGTCTTCCTGATGTCCTTGTCCTCACGTAGCAGATGTTCCTCCTGGCTGCATCTAGTCAGTCATGTTGCCCCATGCTGAGTATTACTAATTCATTTTAGGTCATAAACTTATTAGTCTCCACTGTGCCTAGCCTAGTGCTAACATTTCTAAATTAATATTGTGTTGTAAATGCCTTTGACATATGATGAATTTCTGGAATGCACCCATGTGTTCACTTTGTTCATGTGTATTCCTGGACTGATTATCACACCCATCACCTTATAGGTTTTCAATTGTGGTCTTATAATGGTCTACTGCATCTTCATATTGTGGCCTCACTACAATCTTTTGAAGCAAGATCAATCAACAAAGGCAGGACAGCTTAGAGAAGTTAAGTGACTTGCCAAGGTCATATTGTTAGTATTCCTTCTACACTGAATTGCCCCCTTTAGGGCTAAATGTTCAAGCACGGCAGAAATAGCAGAGTGCTGTGGAAGACAATATCCTTGAATTATACATGCTATACTATCTTCTTTTGAACTAACATCAAGGATGTTTGCTCAGTAATTACAAGAGATAAGTTAAGTGTGCACTTACTATGTGCCAGTACTGTGTCAAGTTGTCCTTGCCTCGTCTGAGTTGCCTTTTCTTTTCTTTTCTTTTTTTTTTTTTTGAGATGGAATCTCATTCTGTCGTCCAGACTGTAGTGCAATGACATGAGCTCCGCTCACTGCAACCTCCACCTCCTGGGTTCAAGCAATTCTCCTACCTCAGCCTCCTGAGTAGCTGGGATTGCAGGCGCATGACACCATGCCCAGCTAATTTTTATATTTTTAGTAGAGATGTGGTTTCACCATGTTGGTCAGGCTGGTCTCAAACTCCTGATCTCGTGATCCACCTGCCTCATCCTCCCAAAGTGCTGGGATTACAGGCATGAGCCACTGAGCCCAGCCCTGAATTGTCTTCTACAAAACTTCTATGTGAGTAGGTATACTATTAATATTATTACTATTTACAAGAAAGGAGTTGAGAAGCTTATCCAAGGACACATAGTTAGAAAATGATAGAGCCAGGACTCAAACTCAGGTTCATCTGACTCCCAGGCTATTTACGTAACCACTACCTGGTGAGCTTTTCCTAGCAAAAGCTATTTGCTAGTCCTAGAGATAGCAAGCCCCAAGTTATGTGGTGGACGGAAAACAGAGGGCCTGTGAGCCCATGCCTTAAGGTAGTGATTACACAGTGATCTAAGTGCTGAAGACAGAGATACTGAGTATGTTAACAGTAGCAATTTGGGATCATTCTCTTTAACTTTCAATTCCAGATCTTTGTTTTTTGTAGTACTTTATACCTCTTCTCTCCATCTCCCCCATGCATTTCCTCCCAACTCTGGCCTCCAGAAAAATGCTTTCTATTTTTAATGGATTCTTTCTCCAGAAAAATGCTTTGTTTTTAATGGATGAAGAGGCTCCCCCTCAACTTTCTGTGCTTTTTGTGTTTGTCAGTATATAAGCATCATGTTTTCCTTTCCATCTGCTATTTTTGTCTGTATGTTTTAAAATTTAATCTCTATTAACCATTATTCTGTAGTTAGATACCTGGATGTTTTACTTTTTTGGCTCATGGTGATATTCTAGACAGAACTCAGAATTAATTTGAATCATTTGTCTTGTACACTCATTAATCACTTTGTGTTATTAAAATATGTGGCTCTATAATAACATTAGGAAATGCATTTTTTTATATGGAACCCAGTGTCCTTCTTCAGCAATTAATATTGTAAAGTCTCGTAGGAGGAACATCTCTGACAATGTTCATATTTATTACCAAAGAACTCTTCTGCTTCAATACCTAGTGTGAATCTAGACAAATTTATTTCTAAACATGAAATCTGTAATCCATCATATTGTTTTGGCTCACTGTTAAAGTCTGTGTTAGAGACAAATGAAAACTCATTTTAGTCATAATATAATCTATCTGTGAGAAAGTATATGATGATAATGCCCATTGTTCATGGAGAATATTTATTACTTCCTGTGTGCCAGGATGTGTAAGATATTCTGCACGCATATTCTATTTGGACTTCCATTTTAGACTCAGAGGTTCAGTTGCTGAAGCTCATGTAAGCTATTCAGATTTGTATCTCAGAATTTGCCTTCTTAACCACTATATAAGCCTGCATAGATCTTCAAGGTGTATTTGGCAAATATTTATTATATATAGAAATATTTAACTGAGGAAAACTTGACAAAAATCCTTGCCTTAATAGAGCAAGTTTTCTAAGAAAAAAGAAGAAGAAGAAGAAGAGATACATATTTCATGTGCCTTGATCACTTAGATTTATAATATTGTAGAAGAAATGGAAAAATTATTTCCTCTCACTAGGTCTCAGTTTCTTTATCCATAAAATGAAAAGTTATTTGCCAAGGATTCTTAGTTTCTGCCCTCATATCAAACCACATTTGTGCTACATCTTTTTTCTTTTTGAGAGACAAGGTATCACTCTGTTTTCTAGGTTGCAGCATAATGGCACGCTCGTAACTCACTACAGCCTTCCCTCCCAGGCTCAAGCAAACCTCCTGTCTCAGCCTCCCAAGTAGCTGGAACTACTGGTGTGCATCACTATGCCCGAATGATTTTTAAAATTTTTTTCTTTTTTTTTTTTTTTTGTAGAGCCAGGGGTCTCACTTTGTTGCTCAGGCTAGTCTCAAACCCCTGGGCTCAGGCTATCCTCCTGCCTTAGCCTCCCAAAGTGTTAGGATTACAAGCATGAGCCACTGCACATGGCCTATGCTATTATTAATCAGTTGGTTTGTTTTTGATTTTTCTTTTGCATTTTTGTTTTAGTCCCTGATTCTTAATAGCCACAAATGCTACTGAGAGGGTTGCAAAGGGGCCAAACTGCTACTGTGCTATGACACAGCCTAGAAGCTATCAGCAGAGTTCTCATCTCTGCTTAACTAACCCTTCTCCCCCTACCTGTTCCAGACGGCTGATAACCTGCCACCTCGCTTGTGGGCTCTTTGCCATTCCCACAGATGGGCGCAAAATGATGGAGTCAGGAAACAGTCTAGGAAAATCAAATGTGGTCATTAGAAATTATTACTGAAAGCTGTTCAGTGGTCACCATGAAATGAATTTGCCCACCCATCTGGATCCCCGAATGGTGGGTCTACATAGATGAATCCTTATGCTAAGCTATAATGTAAAAATATTGCGGCTAATTTTTTCAGTTGCTTAAAAAAGAATTTGGGTGGTATTAGGACAAAAATGGAAATCGCTTCCTATGTGATATTCCTGAAAAAAAAGAAAAAAAAAGCCAGTTTACAGTTCACACAGCTCAAGCCACGCTAAATTTGTTAATGCCTCCCTATCATCACTTCATTCACCAATACCCATTTTATTTATACACACACACACACACACACACACACACACATATATATATATTGCCTACTCTGTGCCAGGCATCTTGCTGGGCTCCGAGAATATAGAAACTATGATTAAAAGAAGGCTATTTTCCCCCAAAAGGCAAACATGATTTTTAGGTATACTGGCTTATTAGACTTTAGTGTTATACGTTGAACATAACTTTTGTCACATATATGTAGACTGCCAGAAAAATCTATCATTTTGCAGACTGTATATAGACCAGCAGTCCTCAACCTTCTTGGCACCAGGGACCGGTTTCATGGAAGACAATTTTTCCATGAACGGGGTGAGAGGAGCTAGAAATGTTTTGGGATGATTGAAGTGCATTACATTTATCATTAGATTCTCAGAAGCGCACAACCTAGATCCCTCGCATGCGTGGTTCATATTAGGGTTCGGGCTCCTATGAGAATCTGATGCCACCGTGAATCTGACAGGAGCTGGAACTCAGCTTCACTCACTCACATTCCCTCACCCCTCACCCCTCACCTCTCACCTCTCACCTCCTGCTGTGTGGCCTGGTTCCTACCAGGCTGTGAACTGTGTGGCCTGGGAGTTGGGGAACCCTGGTGTAGATTTAAAAATAAGGGTATAGTCTTAAATCATTCTTTTAGTAACCAATACATTTTGAAGTATATAAACATGACTGGTTGGGAAAGAAAACTGAATAATGTTCCCATCCACAGATGGAGCTGGGAGAGAGAGAGATAGTATTGTTGACTTCATGTTGTAATAGATCTTGTTAATCTCTTCTTGTAACTTATTCAGAATAGAAGAGAATTGCACAGATATTCTGTTTCCTATGAAGCTTTGCCATGACTTGCAGCATCTGCAGCGGATATATTTATTTTCCTATTCAAATAGGACACAGACTCCCAGTGTCAATTTTGTTCTTATATTGATCTGACTGACTTTTCTTGTTTAGCAAACCATTGTCTCCTTGAGTTGCAAATAAGTAACTAGCTGAGGCAGGAAGAGCTTCTGCCTTGCCCAAGAAAGCTCTAAGAATTTGAAATCAGTTCAATTTCCTCGGGGGTGAAGTAAGAAATAGAGTCAACAAAAGCCCTAGTTCACCCAGAATACTCCCCATTTATTCCACGTGCTCCAACATCCACACTGATCAAGATCATTTTTTTTTTTTCTCTCAAAAGCATCCTTGCTTGGAAATAAATTATACAGTCATGCAATTACTTTAGACGTGCCCAAACGTCTCTGCACTCCCCCACCAATTCTAAATGGTCCAAAGAAAGTAGGGTATAATAATACATTCCAGAAAGAGATTTAGCCAATAAAGATGACTGTATCATAACAGAAAATATCTTCATTCGTGTTCACTATGATTAAATTCTTCTACTAATAAAGACATTTTCATACACTCTTAAGCTTAATGTGATACTTGCCTTAATACTATAAAGTGAGGGATAGGTAGAGTTAATAATCAAAAATAAATAAAAATAAAGTTCATTTGCATATTTAAGTGAATTTCCATGACCCAGAAATACCTGCTATGCTTTTAAAAGGCATAGGTAAAAGTCATGTTTCTATAAAGAGTGAAGTAGATAAAAATAACAGCAACCTATTAAGCACTGCTTTCCTGCTTGGGAAATGATGTTGCCCTTCCAGGGCATTGGACTTCTAAATTTCTTTCTCGGAACAGGATCTGATCTGGAAAATTCAGGCACTAATAAGCCAAGGGAGCAATGACCACAAAGCTACCTTGGGTGAAAATGGAAGTGGTTATGATCCTCTCATTAGAACAGGGATTAGTTTCCATGAGTTACAGCAGCTGGGGAGGATAGTGTCTGCAACTCCGAAGAGGAAGATACATCAAAATGATTAATCATGGTTAATCCTGGGGAACAAATAATCACTTAGGAAAAGGAAAATGAAGGCAAATGGGAAGGAGAAGATTTTGTGGATATTGGAAGGTGTAAAAAATTGAGATTTCTGGTTTCCAGTGTGGTATGTAGGAAGCCTAGAAGTTGTCAGTCCTGTGGTTACAATCAAAAAGCAGAAAAGACGAACAAACAAAATCAACAACTCTTCTTGTAATACATCCATCAGAAAATTGAGGTCACAGGGCACTGCCTCCAAAATTGGAAAAACAGGTAGATACAGAGAATCACAGCTTACTAGAGCAAAAGCCCGGGACCAGAAACCTACCACTGGAGTCAGTCCTGGGATAGAAAAATTCAGCTATAATTGATGAACCCCTGGGGGCTCAGTATAGACAAGCTTGAGATTTAAAAATTCCACTGGTGGCTGGTCTTAAAATGGCCCCAGTGCTTTCCTGAATTTTACCTCTAGGAGTCCCACCCAGTTCTCAGAGTAAATATCAGAGAACAATCGACTCCTCCTCCAGGCAGTAGCAGGGGAAAAGTAATCATTTTGAAATGTACCCAATGTATTTTGTTCTCTTTAACACATGCATGCCTTCAAGATAAACTATTTCCCTGGAGCCTGACCACCTCGGGTTTTACCAGAGCCTCATTGACCTGGGGGAAAAGAGTTGCCCAATTTGAACTTCTCCAATCTTCTACATGGATGTAGAAAATACCCAACTCTAGCTTTCTCCAGCCTCCCACATGAGCAACTAGAAATAGTTAACTCCAGTCCCCACCAGTCTTAATGTCTTACTTGAAGGTAGGGGCAGTGGGAAGAGAACAGCAAAGCAGTTGTGAAGGTTATAACCCAGAGGCACAGGTTCACTAAATGATTGAAACATAATCATATAACTACAAAATGCTTCTCTTCCTCCCACATCTTACCACTGTATCAGTATGGCTTTTATATGAAAGGATTACAACTCAAAGAACTACGCAACCCAGAGTTTATTTAAGAAGATACTAGAAAGACAAAACAAAATCAAACAAACAAAAATCAAGGGAGACAAAAACAAGAACATTGGAGAAAAATTTTGCCTTTGAAACCTATAGCTATAGCTAACAGTAAACACAGTAAACTCTTAGCCAATAAACATAAGACCTCTGCATGTTCTCACTTATGAGAGCTGAACAATGATAACACATGGATGCAGGGAGGGGAACAACACACACTGGGGCCTGTAGGCACGGCGTAGGGAGGGAGAGCATTAGGAGAAATAGCTAATTCATGGAGGCTTAATAGGCAATGGGTTGATAGGTGCAGAAAACCACCATGGCACACATTTACCTATGTAACACTGCACATCCTGTACAGATATCCCAGAACTTAATTTAAAATAAAATAAAAAAGATTAAAGACCTTACATTGAAGACTTGTTTATCTAAGTTCCTTTAACCTAAGTTCCTTTACGTCATATCCAGCTTTCAACCAAGAATCACATGGCATACTGAGATCAAAAATACAGTTTGAATAGGCAAAGCAAGCATCAGAACTGGACTCCATTATAGCAGAGATTTTGAAAATATAGAGAATTTAAAATAACTATGATTAATATACCAAGGAGTCTAATGAATAAAGTAAACAAACATAAGAACAGATGATTGATATAAGCAGAGAGGTAGGAACTCTAAGAAGGAATCAGAAGGAAATTCTAAAGATTAAAAGAGCATTGTATCCAGAAATTGAAAACAGCTTTCATGGACACATTAATAGACTATACGTGACTGAGGAAAGAACTAGTGAGCTTACAGATATGGTAATAACAACTTTGAAAACTGAAATGCAAAGACAAATGAGAATAAGAGAGATACAACAGAATTTCCAAGAACTCTAAAAATCACAACAGGTGTAACATTTCTGCAATGAGAATACCAAAAGAAGAAAGAAGGAACAGAAGAATTTGTTGAATTAATAACTGAATTTTTTCTAAAATCAATGACAGACATCAAACCACAGATCAAAGAAGCTCATAGAACATTAAGTGTGATAAATAACAATGAATACATACCTAGGTACATCATATTCAACCTGCAGAAAAATTATAACAAGAGGAAATCTTGAAAGAAAACAGAATGAGAGATGGCAGGAGCCACCTTTTTATGTAGGAACAAAGATAAGTATTCCATTGGCCTTCTCTTCATAACTTATACAAGCAACAAGAGAGTTCAGTGAAATATTTAAAGTTTTGAAAATTAAAACAACAAACTAAAAAGGTAATTAAAACAACTTAGAAACTTAGAATTCTATAAGATTTCTTATAGTGAATATATATTTTAGAAGAGAGGGAGAAACGTTTGTAGATAAAATGGGAGACTCTGTCATCAATAGATGTGCCTTGCAAGAGATGTTAAAATAATTTATTATTATTATTATTATTATTGTATTATTGATACATTATACTTTCTCATTTCTTTGTGGTGAGAACATTCAAAAGCCTCTCTTCTATCTATGTTGTAATATACGGTACATTACTGTTAACCATCATCACCCTACTCTGCAATAAAATACCAGAACTTATTCCTTTTAACTGTCACTTTGTACATTTTGGCCAACCTCTCTCCCTTCTTACCTTCCACTAACCATCCCCGGTCTCTGGTTACCACTGTTATAGTCATTGCTTTTATGAAATCAACTCTTTTTTAAAAAAAAATTCACATACGAATGAGATTATATGGTATTTGTCTTTTGGTATCTGGCTTATTTCACTTACACGATGTCCTCCAAGTTCATCTATGCTGTTGCAAATGGCAGAATTTCATTTTTTTTTTTTTGTGATGAATAGTAATCCATTGTATATATGCACCACATTTTCTTCATCTGTTGTTAGACACTTGGGTTGATTCTATATCTTGGCTATTGTAAATGTTGCTGCAATAAACACGGGAGAGCAGGTTTCCCATTGACGTACTGATTTTATTAACCATATTTCTGAGGGTCTATTCTGTCACAGATATGAGGGTAATACTGTTCGGGCATTAATATATTTGGTACTGTGGACATCATAGATTACTCCAGTATTACAGATAAAGACTTGGAATATGCAGAATATGTACAGAATTAAACAACTTACTGAAGGCTCCATATTGAGTGAATAGCAGAATTTAGATAAAATCTTAAGTCTGTCTCATTCTAGAGTGTGTTTATCCCCTACCCTCCTACACCAATATATGTTATTCTGCATGCAATTTAAAATAAATATATCATATTATAGTTACTCAAATTTGCCTGCTTCTGAATTAAAGCACCAATTTAGGCTGGAAATGTGAATAAAAACAGGAAGAATAAGGCAGAGATGTTGAGACTGAATTATTTAAATATGACCGTCTTCAAACGCCATATGTATAATGCTAAATTCAGAATTTGTAAACTCTCTAAAAGATTTGATTGATAAAACTTTCAATGTTCAATTCTTTTAATTCTTCTTCCTCTTAAAGAAGATACATTGAGGATTATCTGGTTCAGCTTTTAGACAAATACCCATTAAAAAGCAATTGCCAAGTTCTTTTTTTAAGACTACATCTGTCTAGAGCTGGGCCTTTTTTCTTCTAATGCAAGGACTCAATCTGGATCATAGTCTTTTGAGACCAATTATAGTGATATTTTATTTTTGGATTTCATAATTTAGCCAGTGTCTGGCATATAGAAGATTCCAATTATGGATTTACTGAATGTGTGCTAAATATATGTGTCTGAACATTTCTGCAGTCCCAGAAAGAGGGTTTTTCTTTCATCTTTATAATACCCAAGATTATTCTCTCCCAACCCCCACCTCTCTTTTCTTCTCTTCTCGCTACCCTCTCTCCTTCTTTCTATCCTACTTTCTGTTTCCTTCCCTCCTAATTCCTAAAAGGCCACTCATATGATGGTGGATATTAAAGAGGGACCACTCTTCTTTTTTCTCTCATGTTAATATCTGCTAACTAGCTTGGAGTTTTTATGAAACTTTGGGAAGTCGTTTTATTGTCTGTTTACTCCATATGTTGCTCTTTCTTCTTTGGCCTCAGCTTACTTTCTTTTATAATTCTATTGCTTTCTTTATTCTATAGCATTTTCTTTTTTATTGATGTCTGTTTTATATGAATTCATTTTATTATAGGATCTGTGTTCTTTTCTTCAGGATTCCCAAGATTGAGGGTTAAGCGGTGTCTTCCTTCCCAAGGCTTCTGCTGGTTAGGTCCGTACCATCGTGGGAATTTTCTTTGAAGGTTAGGAAAGGAAAACAATCTCAGAACAGCTGGATAAAATGTATTAAAGCAGTTGGTTATTCTGGCTTCTTCCACACCAGGGGAATATCTTACCTATACATAAAAGATTCTTTTCTCTTGATAAGTAAGTTTTGTTATTGCTTCCTACCCTGGGGAAAGATATCACATGATACAATAATAACTGCGAATAGAAAAAAAGAATCAAATTACTTTTACAAAAATTCCCATTGTTTATTGTACCAGATATGTTTTTCAACATTCCATTGAAATGATAAATTTTTAAATCATATAATTATTCATTGTTTTCATCTCATTTCTATCACCCATTGTAGTTCCCTATGAAAGATTTTTTTATGTGGATATTTATTGACCTTGTTCTCCAAGTTACCTATGGGTGAGTAGGAGTGAAATTATTGACATCAGTATGGAAATGAGTTTGAGAAGCTGTTTGACCACAAAGGAATACATAAAAGTTTATCTAAATTGTGAAGATTACTAAAGGTCATAAGGTTCTGCCATGGTTTTAGCCAACTTTTAAAAAGTCAGACTATAGAGCCGGGCGCGGTGGCTCAAGCCTGTAATCCCAGCACTTTGGGAGGCTGAGATGGGCGGATCACTAGGTCAGGAGATCGAGACCATCCTGGCTAACACGGTGAAACCCCGTCTCTACCAAAAAATACAAAAAACTAGCCTGGCGAGGTGGCGGGCGCCTGTGGTCCCAGCTACTCCGGAGGCTGAGGCAGGAGAATGGCGTAAACCCGGGAGGTGGAGCTTGCAGTGAGCTGAGATCCGGCCACTGCACTCCAGCCTGGGCGACAGAGCCAGACTCAGTCTCAAAAAAAAAAAAAAAAAAAAAAAAAAAAGTCAGACTATGTTAAGTAGAATCAGATGAAACAAATGTAAGACTATCGAAAGGCCAGAAAGGTTAGGAGCCTTTGAGGAAAATGACAATCTCTTTTGAGTTAGTGTTCAGCAGCAAGTGTATTAATAATATGTAAGTGTAACTCTTAACTTCAGTCAAAGCTAGACTTCTGATGATATATTTTTTTAAAAACACAGGTCATGAATTATAGTGAGAATTTGCCATAAGAAAATTGGACTTAGCAGCTTGCCATTGATCCATTCAATGAGTAGTAACAAACATTTCTTTTAATCAGTTTTGCGTTTGCACATTTATCTGTTTCAAAAGCCAATTCAATAAAGCATCTTATTTGACATTACCTTTCCATGTTCTATACTATTTGTTTTGGTTAGATTGAACTATGATTCTTGATACAGTTTCCTGAGGGCATTGGTATACTTACCATTGCAGAATGATTCCTTTCACAAGACTTCTTTGTCCCTTTCAAAACTGCTATCTTTTCCACTGTGAAATGGCCCGGGTTTGCAAGCAGGAAGATAACTTTGGTATCTCATTGTGCCATCACCCGATAACACTTGCTATGCTTACATAACTTTTCAATTATGTGACCCTATTCAATATTATGATGAGGGACCTGAAATGAGATTTTTCTCAGGTATCTTATCCACTTTCATATAGAAGTTCTAATCTTTGCACGAATAGCAAAATTAGTATTTTGGTAACATAAACATTGAAGCCCCTGAATTTTAAAAAAGGAGATTCCCAACTTGAGAAAGAATACAGGCTCTAAACTTCCAATTATATGTGATAAATCACCAAAGTGAAGCCATAATGTGTGTGCATGTATGTTTATAATCTCTCAGGATTTAGTGAATTTGCAGACATAAATTTGCTTCTGACTTATTAAATCGAGACTTGGAAACCCTTTAGCAAGCAGAATGAAAGGAACAATGAAATAGGTTAATGCCTCCAGATGGTGCTTCCCCCCACCCATGCTTTCTTTTGCTTCTTTTGCTTTTTTCTCTCTGGTCTGCTTCAGCACTCTTGAACATGTAATGCATAATTGTGATCCAGCATAGTATAGAGGTTCAAAATGTGGACCTCCAAACAAGTCATCTGTATTCAAGTCCCAAATCTGCCTCTAATTGACTGGGTAGCCTTAAACAAAACTTAATCTCTCCATGTTTTAATGACCTTACATGTAAAATATGAAACAAACAAACAAACAAACAAACAAAAAAAACAGTACTTGCTCATAGGATGGTGGTTGGTTTTAAATGAGATAGAATATGTTTAATGATTACTTAAGATATAAATGTCAGTTATTGTTAATATCTGCCCTTACCATATTTGGTGGCCATCTATTGATTTGCCTGCATAATATCCCTACTATTTTCTTGGAAACAATTCTTTAAATCTCCTTGAGAAATTTCTTTCCTTACTGTGGTGTTCTTAGACTCTTACTCAAGGTGCTTCGTCCTGCTCAAGCCAAGCAGTGACCATGAAACAAATCTCCTAGGGCAAACAAATCTCCATTCCATGTAATTAAAAAAAGTCAACAATACTGCATTGCATGCTTAAACATTTGCTAAGGGGGCAGATGTTATGTCATGTGTTCTTATCACAAATATTTATAAGAGAATGGGAGAAAACTTCTAGAGGTGATGGATAGGTTTGTGGCAAAGATTGTGGTGATGGTTTCACAGGTGTGTATTTATCGCTAAACTCATCAAGTTGTATACATCAATTATACAGCTTTTTGTATGTCAAAATTTAAAAATATTATAAAGAAACTGGTAACATTAGACACATTTCCAAAGCACAGAAAACAACATGCAATGATGTGTTATTTATGTGTAGTACACAAATATTGTTTCCACATTTATAATTTTTTACACCTATATAAACTCTTATAACCATCCCCTATCTAAAGAGGATTTCCTACACCACAGAAACTGCTTTATGCTGTCTCCCAGTCACTACCCATAAGATAACCAATATTCTGATTTCTATCATCATAGCATATTTTTGTATATTTTTGAAGTTTATATAAATGTGTTCATAAGATACAGACTTTCATGTCATTTTTGACAGCAATATATCTGAAGTTCATTCATGTAATATAGCAATGGTCTTTTTTCACTGCTGTGCAGTATCTGATTGTAGGAATGTACCACATTTTATGTTTTCTCTTGCTGATGAACATTTGGATTTACTAATTATGGATAAAACTGCTGTGAGCATGCTGGTATATATCTTTGAATGAGCAACTGCAACTATTTCCATTAGTATTTTCCCAGGGGTTAAATTATTGGATCATATGATACATAAAATATTATCTTGAGAGACAGTGTCAAAGGGTTTTTCACATAAG